>NC_090932.1:1067239754-1072096900 GCF_040938575.1 Ambystoma mexicanum | reverse complement strand
CCTGGCCCCTCCCTCTCTCGGTGGCTGAGCCCACCCTCCCTCCCTCTCTCGGTTGGCTGAGCCACATCCCTCCCTCCCTCTCTCGGTTGGCTGCTCCCACACTCCCTCCTCCCTCCCTCTCTCGGTTGGCTGCCTCCCCACTCCCTCCCTCCCTCCCTCGGTTGGCTGCTCCCACACTCCCTCCCTTCCTCCCTCCCTCCCTCGGTTGGCTGCTCCCTCCCTCCCTCTCTCCCTCCCTTGGCTGCTCCCATCCTCCCTCCCTCTCTCCCTCCCTTGGCTGCTCCCACCCTCCCTCCCTCTCTCCCTCCCTTGGCTGCTCCCACCCTCCCTCCCTCTCTCCCTCCCTTGGCTGCTCCCACCCTCCCTCCCTCTCTCCCTCCCTTGGCTGCTCCCACCCTCCCTCCTCTCCCTCCCTCTCTCGGTTGGCTGCTCCCACCCTCCCTCCCTCTCTCGGTTGGCTGCTCCCACCCTCCCTCCCTCTCTCGGTTGGCTGCTCCCACCCTCCCTCCCTCTCTCGGTTGGCTGCTCCCACCCTCCCTCCCTCTCTCGGTTGGCTGCTCCCACCCTCCCTCCCTCTCTCGGTTGGCTGCTCCCACCCTCCCTCCCTCTCTCGGTTGGCTGCTCCCACCCTCCCTCCCTCTCTCGGTTGGCTGCATCCCACCCTCCCTCCCTCTCTCGGTTGGCTGCTCCCACCCTCCCTCCCTCTCTCGGTTGGCTGCTCCCACCCTCCCTCCCTCCCTCTCTCTCTCGGTTGGCTGCTCCCACCCTCCCTCCCTCCCTCTCTCTCGGTTGGCTGCTCCCACCCTCCCTCTCTCCCTCCCTCTCTCCCTCCCTCCCTCTCTCCCTCCCTCCCTCTCTCCCTCCCTCTCTCCCTCCCTCCCTCTCTCCCTCCCTCCTTCTCTCCCTCCCTCTCTCCCTCCCTCTCTCCCTCCCTCCTTCTCTCCCTCCCTCTCTCCCTCCCTCCCTCTCTCCCTCCCTCTCTCCCTCCCTCCCTCTCTGCCTCCCTCTCTCCCTCCCTCCCTCTCTCCCTCTCTCCCTCCCTCCCTCTCTCCCTCCCTCTCTCCCTCCCTCCCTCTCTTCCTCCCTCCCTCTCTCGGTTGGCTGCTCCTCCTCCCTCCCTCCCTCCCTCCCTCTCTCGGTTGGCTGCTCCCTCCCTCCCTCCCTCCCTCTCTCGGTTGGCTGCTCCTCCCTCCCTCCCTCCCTCCCTCCCTCTCTCGGTTGGCTGCTCCCTCCCTCCCTCCCTCCCTCCCTCCCTCTCTCGGTTGGCTGCTCCCTCCCTCCCTCCCTCCCTCCTCTCTCGGTTGGCTGCTCCCACCCTCCCTCCCTCTCTCGGTTGGCTGCTCCCACCCTCCCTCCCTCTCTCGGTTGGCTGCTCCCACCTCCCTCCCTCCCTCTCTCTCTCGGTTGGCTGCTCCCTCCCTCCCTCCCTCCCTCCCTCTCTCTCTCGGTTGGCTGCTCCCTCCCTCCCTCTCTCTCTCGGTTGGCTGCTCCCACCCTCCCTCCCTCTCTCGGTTGGCTGCTCCCACCCTCCCTCCCTCTCTCGGTTGGCTGCTCCACCCTCCCTCCCTCCCTCTCTCGGTTGGCTGCTCCCACCCTCCCTCCCTCCCTCTCTCGGTTGGCTGCTCCCACCCTCCCTCCCTCCCTCTCTCGGTTGGCTGCTCCCACCCTCCCTCTCTCGGTTGGCTGCTCCCACCCTCCCTCTCTCGGTTGGCTGCTCCCACCCTCCCTCTCTCGGTTGGCTGCTCCCACCCTCCCTCTCTCGGTTGGCTGCTCCCACCCTCCCTCCCTCCCTCTCTCTCTCTCGGTTGGCTGCTCCCTCCCTCCTCCCTCCTCTCTCTCGGTTGGCTGCTCCCTCCCTCCCTCTCTCGGTTGGCTGCTCCCTCCCTCCCTCTCTCGGTTGGCTGCTCCCACCCTCCCTCCCTCCCTCCCTCCCTCCCTCTCTCGGTTGGCTGCTCCCACCCTCCCTCCCTCCTCAGTTGGCTGCTCCCACCCTCCCTCCCTCCCTCCCTCAGTTGGCTGCTCCCACCCTCCCTCCCTCCCTCTCTCTCTCAGTTGGCTGCTCCCACCCTCCCTCTCTCCCTCTCTCTCTCTCGGTTGGCTGCTCCCACCCTCCCTCCCTCTCTCTCGGTTGGCTGCTCCCACCCTCCCTCCCTCCCTCTCTCTCTCGGTTGGCTGCTCCCACCCTCCCTCCCTCCCTCTCTCTCTCGGTTGGCTGCTCCCACCCTCCCTCCCTCCCTCTCTCGGTTGGCTGCTCCCTCCCTCTCTCGGTTGGCTGCTCCCTCCCTCCCTCCCTCTCTCGGTTGGCTGCTCCCACCCTCCCTCCCTCCCTTTCTCCCTCCCTCTCTCGGTTGGCTGCTCCCACCCTCCCTCCCTCTCTCGGTTGGCTGCTCCCACCCTCCCTCCCTCTCTCGGTTGGCTGCTCCCACCCTCCCTCCCTCTCTCGGTTGGCTGCTCCCACCCTCCCTCCCTCTCTCGGTTGGCTGCTCCACCCTCCCTCCCTCTCTCGGTTGGCTGCTCCCACCCTCCCTCCCTCTCTCGGTTGGCTGCTCCCACCCTCCCTCCCTCTCTCGGTTGGCTGCTCCCACCCTCCCTCCCTCTCTCGGTTGGCTGCTCCCACCCTCCCTCCCTCTCTCGGTTGGCTGCTCCCACACTCCCTCCCTCCCTCTCTCGGTTGGCTGCTCCCACACTCCCTCCCTCCCTCCCTCTCTCGGTTGGCTGCTCCCACCCTCCCTCCCTCTCTCGGTTGGCTGCTCCCACCCTCCCTCCCTCTCTCGGTTGGCTGCTCCCACCCTCCCTCCCTCCCTCTCTCGGTTGGCTGCTCCCACCCTCCCTCCCTCCCTCTCTCGGTTGGCTGCTCCCACCCTCCCTCCCTCCTCTCTCGGTTGGCTGCTCCCACCCTCCCTCCCTCCCTCCCTCTCTCGGTTGGCTGCTCCCACCCTCCCTCCCTCCCTCCCTCTCTCGGTTGGCTGCTCCCACCCTCCCTCCCTCCCTCTCTCGGTTGGCTGCTCCCTCCCTCCCTCCTTCTCTCTCGGTTGGCTGCTCCCACCCTCCCTCCCTCTCTCGGTTGGCTGCTCCCACCCTCCCTCCCTCTCTCGGTTGGCTGCTCCCACCCTCCCTCCCTCCCTCTCTCGGTTGGCTGCTCCCACCCTCCCTCCCTCTCTCGCTTGGCTGCTCCCACCCTCCCTCCCTCTCTCGCTTGGCTGCTCCCACCCTCCCTCCCTCTCTCGCTTGGCTGCTCCCACCCTCCCTCCCTCTCGCTTGGCTGCTCCCACCCTCCCTCCCTCTCTCGGTTGGCTGCTCCCACCCTCCCTCCCTCTCTCGGTTGGCTGCTCCCACCCTCCCTCCCTCTCTCGGTTGGCTGCTCCCACCCTCCCTCCCTCTCTCGGTTGGCTGCTCCCACCCTCCCTCCCTCCCTCTCTCGGTTGGCTGCTCCCTCCCTCCCTCCCTCTCTCGGTTGGCTGCTCCCACCCTCCCTCCCTCCCTCTCTCGGTTGGCTGCTCCCACCCTCCCTCCCTCTCTCGGTTGGCTGCTCCCACCCTCCCTCCCTCTCTCGGTTGGCTGCTCCCACCCTCCCTCCCTCTCTCGGTGGCTGCTCCCACCCTCCCTCCCTCTCTAGGTTGGCTGCTCCCACCCTCCCTCCCTCTCTAGGTTGGCTGCTCCCACCCTCCCTCCCTCTCTCGGTTGGCTGCTCCCACCCTCCCTCCCTCTCTCGGTTGGCTGCTCCCACCCTCCCTCCTCTCTCGGTTGGCTGCTCCCTCCCCCCTCCCCCCTCTCTCGGTTGGCTGCTCCCACCCTCCCTCCCTCCCTCTCTCGGTTGGCTGCTCCCACCCTCCCTCCCTCCCTCCCTCTCTCGGTTGGCGGCTCCCTCCCTCCCTCTCTCTCTCTCGGTTGGCGGCTCCCTCCCTCCCTCTCTCTCTCTCGGTTGGCGGCTCCTCCCTCCCTCTCTCTCTCTCGGTTGGCGGCTCCCTCCCTCCCTCTCTCTCTCTCGGTTGGCGGCTCCCTCCCTCTCTCTCTCTCTCTCTCTCGGTTGGCGGCTCCCTCCCTCTCTCTCTCTCTCTCTCTCTCTCGGTTGGCGGCTCCCTCCCTCTCTCTCTCTCTCTCTCTCTCTCGGTTGGCGGCTCCCTCCCCTCTCTCTCTCTCTCTCTCTCTCGGTTGGCGGCTCCCTCCCTCCCTCCCTCCCTCTCTCGGTTGGCGGCTCCCTCCCTCCCTCCCTCTCTCTCTCGGTTGGCGGCTCCCTCCCTCTCTCTCTCTCTCTCGGTTGGCGGCTCCCTCCCTCTCTCTCTCTCTCGGTTGGCGGCTCCCTCCCTCCCTCTCTCTCTCTCGGTTGGCGGCTCCCTCCCTCTCTCTCTCTCTCGGTTGGCGGCTCCCTCCCTCTCTCTCTCTCTCTCTCTCTCTCTCTCGGTTGGCGGCTCCCTCCCTCTCTCTCTCTCTCTCTCTCTCTCTCTCGGTTGGCGGCTCCCTCCCTCCCTCTCTCTCTCTCTCTCTCTCGGTTGGCGGCTCCCTCCCTCTCTCTCTCTCTCTCGGTTGGCGGCTCCCTCCCTCTCTCTCTCTCTCTCGGTTGGCGGCTCCCTCCCTCTCTCTCTCTCTCGGTTGGCGGCTCCCTCCCTCCCTCTCTCTCTCTCGGTTGGCGGCTCCCTCCCTCTCTCTCTCTCTCGGTTGGCGGCTCCCTCCCTCTCTCTCTCTCTCTCTCTCTCTCTCTCGGTTGGCGGCTCCCTCCCTCTCTCTCTCTCTCTCTCTCTCTCTCGGTTGGCGGCTCCCTCCCTCTCTCTCTCTCTCTCTCTCGGTTGGCGGCTCCCTCCCTCTCTCTCTCTCTCTCTCTCGGTTGGCGGCTCCCTCCCTCTCTCTCTCTCTCTCTCTCGGTTGGCGGCTCCCTCCCTCTCCCTCTCTCTCTCTCTCGGTTGGCGGCTCCCTCCTCCCTCTCTCTCTCTCTCGGTTGGCGGCTCCCTCCCTCCCTCTCTCTCTCTCGGTTGGCGGCTCCCTCCCTCTCTCTCTCTCTCTCGGTTGGCGGCTCCCTCCCTCTCTCTCTCTCTCTCTCTCTCGGTTGGCGGCTCCCTCCCTCTCTCTCTCTCCCTCGGTTGGCGGCTCCCTCCCTCTCTCTCTCTCTCTCTCGGTTGGCGGCTCCCTCCCTCTCTCTCTCTCTCGGTTGGCGGCTCCCTCCCTCTCTCTCTCTCTCTCGGTTGGCGGCTCCCTCCCTCTCTCTCTCTCTCTCGGTTGGCGGCTCCCTCCCTCTCTCTCTCTCTCTCGGTTGGCGGCTCCCTCCCTCTCTCTCTCTCTCTCGGTTGGCGGCTCCCTCCCTCTCTCTCTCTCTCTCGGTTGGCGGCTCCCTCCCTCTCTCTCTCTCGGTTGGCGGCTCCCTCCCTCTCTCTCGGTTGGCGGCTCCCTCCCTCCTCTCTCGGTTGGCTGCTCCCTCCCTCCTTCTCTCCCTCCCTCCCTCTCTCGGTCAGCCGCTCCCTCCCTCCTTCCTTCTCTTGGTCAGCTGCTCCCTCCCTCCTTCCTCTCTCTCTCGGTCTGCTGCTCCCTCCCTCTCTCTCTCGGTCGGCCGCTCCCTCCCTCTCTCGGTGGGCTCCTCCCCTCCCTCTCTCGGTGGGCTCCTCCCCTCCCTCTCTCGGTCAGCCGCTCCCTCCCTTTTTCGGTCAGCCGCTCCCTCCCTCCCTCCCTTTCTCCCTCTCTCGGTTGGCCGCTCCCTCCCTCCCTCCCTCCCTCTCTCGGCCGCTCCTTCCCTCCCTCTCTTGGTCCACCCCTCCCTCTCTCTCTCCCTCCCTCTCTCTCTCTCGGTCGGCCCCTCCCTCCCTCTCTATCTTGGTCGGCCCCTCCCTACCTCCCTCTCTTGGTCGGCCCCTCCCTCCCTCCCTCTCTTGGCCGGCCCCTCCCTCCCTCCCTCCCTCCCTCTCTTGGTCGGCCCCTCCCTCCCTCCCTCCCTCTCTTGGTCGGCCCCTCCCTCCCTCCCTTGGTCGGCCCCTCCCTCCCTCCCTCTCTTGGTCGGCCCCTCCCTCCCTCTCTTGGTCGGCCCCTCCCTCCCTCTCTTGGTCGGCCCCTCCCTCCCTCTCTTGGTCGGCCCCTCCCTCCCTCCCTCCCTTGGTCAGCCCCTCCCTCCCTCCCTCCCTCTCTTGGTCGGCCCCTCCCTGCCTCCCTCTCTTGGTCGGCCCCTCCATCCCTCCCTCTCTTGGTCGGCCGCTCCCTCCCTCCCTCTCTTGGTCGGCTACTCCCTCCCTCCGTCTCTCGGTTGGCCGCTCCCTCCCTCGGTCAGCTGCTCCCTCCCTCCCTCTCTCGGTTAGCCCCTCCCTCTCTCGGTCAGCCGCTCCCTCCCTCTCTCGGTCGGCCGCTCCCTCCCTCCCTCCCTCTCTTGGTCGGCCGCTCCCTCCCTCCCTCTCTTGGTCGGCCGCTCCCTCCCTCCCTCTCTTGGTCGGCCGCTCCCTCCCTCCCTCTCTTGGTCGGCCGCTCCCTCCCTCTCTTGGTCGGCCGCTCCCTCCCTCTCTTGGTCAGCCGTTTCCTCCCTCCTTCCCTTTCTCGGTCGGCTGCTCCCTCCCTCCCTCTCTCGGTCAGCCGCTCCCTCCCTCCTTCCTTCCTTCTCTTGGTCAGCCGCTCCCTCCCTCCTTCCTTCCTTCTCTTGGTCAGCCGCTCCCTCCCTCCTTCCTTCTCTTGGTCAGCCGCTCCCTCCTTCCTTCTCTTGGTCAGCCGCTCCCTCCCTCCCTCCCTCCCTCGGTTGGCCGCTCCCTCTCTCCCTCCCTCCCTCGGTGGGCTCCTCCCTCCCTCCCTCTCTCGGTGGGCTCCTCCCCTCCCTCTCACAGTCGGCCGGTCCCTCCCTCCCTCTCTCGGTCGGCCCCTCCCTCCCTGCCTCCCTCTCTCGGTCGGCCCCTCCCTCCCTACCTCCCTCTCTCGGTCGGCCCCTCCCTCCCTACCTCTCTCGGTCGGCCCCTCCCTCCCTACCTCTCTCGGTCGGCCCCTCCCTCCCTCTCTCGGTCGGCCCCTCCCTCCCTCCCTCCCTCTCTCGGTCGGCCCCTCCCTCCCTCCCTCTCTCTCTCGGTCGGCCCCTCCCTCCCTCCCTCTCTCTCTCGGTCGGCCCCTCCCTCCCTCCCTCTCTCTCTCGGTCGGCCCCTCCCTCCCTCCCTCTCTCTCTCGGTCGGCCCCTCCCTCCCTCTCTCGGTCGGCCCCTCCCTCCCTCCCTCCCTCTCGGTCGGCCCCTCCCTCCCTCCCTCTCTCGGCCCCTCCCTCCCTCTCGGTCAGCCCCTCCCTCTTTCTCATGGTCGGCCACTCGTTGCCTCCCTCCCTCTCTCTCTGTCGCTCGATGGGCTGCTCCCTCCCTCTCGCTCGCTTGGCGAGCCGCTCCGTCCCTCTCGCTCGCTAAGCCTCTCCCTCTACCTCGCTCGGTGGGCCCCTCCCTCCCTTTCAGTCTCCCCCCCTCTCTCTCTCTCTCTCTTGGCCGCTGCCTCATCTCTCTTTTTCTCTTGGCCTCTGCCTTCTCTCTCTCTCTCTCTCTCTCACTCTCTCTCGGCCGCTGTGTGTTCTCTCTCTCTCTCTCTCTCTCTCTCTCTCTCGGCCGCTGCCTCCTCTCTCTCTCTCTCGGCCGCTGCCTCCTCTCTCTCTCTCTGTCTCTCTGTCTCTTGGCCGCTTGTTCTCTCTCTGTCTCTCGGTAGTTCACTCCCTCTCAAATATTCACTCTCTCTCAGATGCTTGCACTCTGTCTCTCAGACGCTCTCTCTCTTTCTCTCTTTCTCTCTGACGTTCACTCTCTTTTAGATGCTTGCTCTTTCTGTCTCTTGGATGCTTGCTCTCTCTGTCTCTTGGACGCTCGCTCTCTGTCTCGGCCGCTCGCTCTCTCTCTCTTTGTCGCTCGGACACTCGCTCTCTCTCTTTGTCTCTCGGACACTCGCTCTCTCTCTTTGTCTCTCGGACACTCGCTCTCTCTCTGTCGCTCAGACACTCGCTCTCTCTCTGTCGCTCGGACACTCGCTCTCTCTGTCGCTCAGACACTCGCTCTCTCTCTGTTGCTCAGACACTTGCTCTCTCTCTTGGCCGCTTGCTCTCTCTCTCTGCCTCTTGGACGCTCTCTCTGTCTCTCAGTGGCTCTGTCTCTTGGTGGCTCGCTCTCTGTCTCTCGGTGGCTCGCTCTCTGTCTCTCAGTGGCTCGCTCTCTGTCTCTCAGTGGCTCGCTCTCTGTCTCTCGGTGGCTCGCTCTCTGTCTCTCGGCGGCTCGCTCGCTCTCTCTCTCTCTCGGCGGCTCGCTCTCTCTCTGTCTCTCGGCGGCTCGCTCTCTCTCTGTCTCTCGGCGGCTCACTCTCTCTGTCTCTCAGCGGCTCGCTATCTCTCTGTCTCTCGCGGCTTGCTCTCTCTCTCTGTCTCTCGCGGCTTGCTCTCTCTCTCGGCTCTTGCTTTCTCTCTGTGTCTCGGCCACTCGCGTGCTCTCTCTCTCTCTCTCTCTCTCTCTCTCTCTCTCTCTCGCTCACTTTCTCTCTCGGCCTCTCGGAATCTCTCTCGGTCTCCAGTCCACTCGCTCTCTCTCTATCGTTCTGACGCTCGCTCTCTCTGTCGTTCTGACGCTCGCTCTCTCTGTCGTTCTGACGCTCGCTCTCTCTGTCGTTCTGACGCTCGCTCGCTCTCTGTCGTTCTGACGCTCGCTCGCTCTCTGTCGTTCTGACGCTCGCTCGCTCTCTGTCGTTCTGACGCTCGCTCGCTCTCTCTGTCGTTCTGACGCTCGCTCTCTCTCTCTCTCTCTGTTTTTCGGACACTCGCTCTCTCTCTCTGTTTTTCGGACACTCGCTCTCTCTCTCTGTTTTTCGGACACTCGCGCGCTCTCTCTGTTTTTCGGACACTCGCGCGCTCTCTGTTTTTCGGACACTCGCTCTCTCTCTATGTCATTCGGACACTCGCTCTCTCTCTGTCATTCGGACACTCGCTCTCTCTCTGTCGTTCGGACACTCGCTCTCTCTCTGTCGTTCGGACACTCGCGCTCTCTCTGTCGTTCGGACACTCGCTCTCTCTGTCGTTCGGACACTCGCTCTCTCTGTTTTTCGGACACTTGCTCTCTCTCTGTTTTTCGGACACTCGCTCTCTCTCTCTGTTTTTCGGACGCTCGCTCTCTCTCTGTTTTTCGGACGCTCGCTCTCTCTCTGTTTTTTGGACGCTCGCTCTCTCTTTCGTTCGGGCGCTCGCTCGCTCTCTCTGTCGTTCGGACGCTCGCTCGCTCTCTCTGTCGTTCGGACGCTCGCTCGCTCTCTCTGTCGTTCGGACGCTCGCTCGCTCTCTGTCGTTCGGACGCTCGCTCGCTCTCTGTCGTTCGGACGCTCGCTCGCTCTCTGTCGTTCGGACGCTCGCTCGCTCTCTGTCGTTCGGACGCTCGCTCGCTCTCTGTCGTTCGGACGCTCGCTCGCTCTCTGTCGTTCGGACGCTCGCTCGCTCTCTGTCGTTCGGACGCTCGCTCGCTCTCTGTCGTTCGGACGCTCGCTCGCTCTCTGTCGTTCGGACGCTCGCTCGCTCTCTGTCGTTCGGACGCTCGCTCGCTCTCTGTCGTTCGGACGCTCGCTCGCTCTCTGTCGTTCGGACGCTCGCTCGCTCTCTGTCGTTCGGACGCTCGCTCGCTCTCTGTCGTTCGGACGCTCGCTCGCTCTCTGTCGTTCGGACGCTCGCTCGCTCTCTGTCGTTCGGACGCTCGCTCGCTCTCTGTCGTTCGGACGCTCGCTCGCTCTGTCGTTCGGACGCTCGCTCTCTGTCGTTCGGACGCTCGCTCGCTCTCTGTGTCTCTCGGCCGCTTGCTCTCTGTGTCTCTCGGCCGCTTGCTCTCTGTGTCTCTCGGCCGCTTGCTCTCTGTGTCTCTCGGCCGCTTGCTCTCTGTGTCTCTCGGCCGCTCCCCCTCTCTCTCGGCTGCTCCCCCTCTATCTCGTTTGCTCCCCCCTCTCTCTCTCTGTCTCTCGTCTGCTCGCTCTCTCTGTCTCTCGGCTGCTCGTTCTCTCTCAACCATTTGCACTCTTTCTCTCTCTCAGCCTCTCTCTCTCTCTCGGCCACTTGCGCTCTCTCTCTCTCTCTCGGCCACTTGCGCTCTCTCTCTCTCGGCCACTGGCTCTCTCTCCCTCTCGGCCACTCGCTCTCTCTCCCTCTCTCGGCCACTCGCTCTCTCTCCCTCTCTCTCGGCCACTCGCTCTCTCTCCCTCTCTATCGGCCGCTCGCTCTCTCTCCCTCTCTCTCGGCCGCTCGCCCTCTCTCTCTCTCTCTCTGTCTCTCAGCCACTCGCTCTCTCTCTCGGCCACTTGCTCTCTCTCTCGGCCACACGTTCTCTCTCTTTCTCTCGGCCACTCGCGCGCTCTCTCTCTCTCTCTCTCTCTCTCTCTCGCCACTAGCGCTCTCTCTCTCTCCTCTCTCACTTGCTCTCTCTCTCTCTCTTTCTGTAGCTCGGCCGCTCACTCTCTCTCTCTCTCTGTATCTCAGACACTTGTTCTTTCTCTGTCTCTTGGCCATTCACTCGCTCTCTTTCTGTCGCTCGGGCGCTTGCTCTGTGTCTCTCGTCCACTCCCCCTCTCTCTCTCTCGTCCACTCTCACTCTCGTTCGCTCCCCCTCTCTTCCACTCCCTCTCTCTCTTTCTCTTGCTCATCCTCTCTCTCGGTCAGCCTCTCCCTCCCTCCCTCCCTTTCTTGGCCGGCCACTCCCTCCCTCCCTCTCTCGGCCGGCCGCTCCCTCCCTCCCTCTCTCGGCCAGCCGCTCCCTCCCTCCCCTCTCTCGGCCGGCCGCTCCCTCCCTCCCTCGCTCGGCCGCTCCCTCCCTCCCTCTCTCGGCCGGCCGCTCCCTCCCTCCCTCTCTCGCCGGCTGCTCCCTCCCTCCCTCTCTCGCCGGCTGCTCCCTCCCTCCCTCTCTCGCCGGCTGCTCCCTCCCTCTCTCGCCGGCTGCTCCCTCCCTCCCTCTCTCGCCGGCTGCTCCCTCCCTCCCTCTCTCGCCGGCTGCTCCCTCCCTCCCTCTCTCGCCGGCTGCTCCCTCCCTTCCTCCCTCCCTCCCTCCCTCTCTCGCCGGCTGCTCCCTCCCTCCCTCCCTCTCTCGGTCGGCCGCTCCCTCCCTCTCTCGGTCGGCCGCTCCCTCCCTCCCTCCCTCTCTCGGTCGGCCGCTCCCTCCCTCCCTCTCTCGGTCGGCCGCTCCCTCCCTCCCTCCCTCTCTCGGATGGCCGCTCCCTCCCGCCCTCTCTCGGTTGGCTGCTCCCTCCCTCCCTCTCTCGGTCAACGGCTCCCTCCCTCCCTCCCTCGGTCGGACGCTCCCTCTCACTCTCGTTCGGCCGCTCCCTCCCTCTCACTCTCGGTCGGCCACTCCCTCCCTCTCACTCTCGGTCTGCCGCTCCCTCCCTCCCTCCCTCTCTCGGCCGGCCGCTCCCTCCCTCCCTCCCTCTCTCGGCCGGCCGCACCCTCCCTCCCTCTCTCGGCCGGCCGCTCCCTCCCTCCCTCTCTCGGCCGGCCGCTCCCTCCCTCCTCTCCCTCTCTCGCCGGCTGCTCCCTCCCTCTCTCCCTCTCTCGCCGGCTGCTCCCTCCCTCCCTCCCTCTCTCGGTCGGCTGCTCCCTCCCTCCCTCCCTCTCTCGGTCGGCCGCTCCCTCCCTCCCTCTCTCGGTCGGCCGCTCCCTCCCTCCCTCTCTCGGTCGGCCGCTCCCTCCCTCCCTCCCTCTCTCGGTCGGCCGCTCCCTCCCTACCTCCCTCGGTCGGACGCTCCCTCCCTCCCTCTCACTCTCAGTCGGCCGCTCCCTCCCTCCCTCTCACTCTCGGTCGGCCACTCCCTCCCTCCCTCCCTCTCACTCTCGGTCGGCCACTCCCTCCCTCCCTCTCTCTCTCTCGGTCGGCCGTTCCCTCCCTCTCACTCTCTCGGTCGGCTGCTCCGTCACTCCCTCTCTCGGTCGGCCACTCCATCCCTCCCTCTCTCGGTCGGCCGCTCCATCCCTCCCTCTCTCGGTCGGCCGCTCTCTCTCGCTCTCTCTTGGCTGCTGCCTCCTCTCGCTCTCGCTCTCGCTTGGCTGCTCGCTCTCTGTCTCTCTCGGACGCTCGCTCTCTTTCTCTCAGACACTCGCTCTCTCTCTGTCTCTCGGAGGGCCGCTCGCGCTGTCTGTCTCTCGGACGGCCGCTCGCGCTCTCTGTCTCTCGGCTCTCTCGGAGGGCCGGCCGCTCTCTCTCTGTCTCTGACGGCCGCTCGCTCTGTCTCTGACGGCCGCTTGCTCGCTCTGTCTCTGACGGCCGCTCGCTCGCTCTGTCTCTGACGGCCGCTCGCTCGCTCTGTCTCTGACGGCCGCTCGCTCGCTCTGTCTCTGACGGCCGCTCGCTCGCTCTGTCTCTGACGGCCGCTCGCTCGCTCTGTCTCTGACGGCCGCTCGCTCGCTCTGTCTCTGACGGCCGCTCGCTCGCTCTCTGTCTCTGACGGCCGCTCGCTCGCTCTCTGTCTCTGACGGCCGCTCGCTCGCTCTCTGTCTCTGACGGCCACTCGCTCGCTCTCTGTCTCTCGGCCGCTCGCTCGCTCTCTGTCTCTCGGCCGCTCGCTCGCTCTCTGTCTCTCGGCCGCTCGCTCGCTCTCTGTCTCTCGGCCGCTCGCTCTCTCACCCTCTTGCTCTCTCACCCTCGTCTGCTCCCCCTCTCTCACTCTCGTTCGCTCCACCTCTCTTCCGCTCCCTCTCGCTCTTGCTCATCCTCTCGGTCGGCCGCTCCCTCCCTCTCCATCTCCCTCTCTCTCTCTCGGTCGGCCGTTCCGTCCCTCCCTCTCTCGGTCGGCCACTCCATCCCTCCCTCTCTCGGTCAGCCGCTCTCTCTCTCGTGGCTGCTGCCTTCTCTCTCTCTCTCTCCCTCCCTCTCTCTCCCTCTCTCTCTCTCCCTCTCTCTCCCTCTCTCTCCCTCTCTCTCCCTCTCTCTCCCTCTCTCTCTCTCTCTCTCTCTCTCTTTCTCTTTTGGCCGCTTGCTCTCTCTCTCTCTCTCTCTCTCGGATGCTCGCTCTCTGTCTGTTTCGGACGCTCGCTCTCTGTCTCTTTCGGACGCTCGCTCTGTCTCTTTCGGACGCTCGCTCTCTGTCTCTTTCGGACGCTCGCTCTCTGTCTCTTTCGGACGCTCGCTCTCTGTCTCTCTCGGACGCTCGCTCTCTGTCTCTCTCGGACGCTCGCTCTCTGTCTCTCTCGGACGCTCGCTCTCTGTCTCTCTCGGACGCTCGCTCTCTGTCTCGGACGCTCGCTCTCTGTCTCTCTCGGACGCTCGCTCTCTGTCTCTCTCGGACGCTCGCTCTGTCTCTCTCGGACGCTCGCTCTGTCTCTCTCGGACGCTCGCTCTCTCTGTCTTTCGGATGCTCTCTCTCTCTGTCTTTCGGACGCTCGCTCTCTCGGACACGCGCTCGCTCTCTGTGTCTCTCGGACGCTCTCTCTCGCTCTCTGTGTCTCTCGGACGCTCGCTCTCTCTCTCTGTGTCTCTCGGACGCTCGCTCTCTCTCTCTGTGTCTCTCGGACGCTCGCTCTCTCTCTCTGTGTCTCTCGGACGCTCGCTCTCTCTCTCTGTGTCTCTCGGACGCTCGCTCTCTCTCTCTGTGTCTCTCGGACGCTCGCTCTCTCTCTCTGTGTCTCTCGGATGCTCGCTCTCTCTCTCTCGGACGCTCGCTCTCTCTCTCTCGGACGCTCGCTCTCTCTCTCGGACGCTCGCTCTCTCTCTCGGACGCTCGCTCTCTCTCTCGGACGCTCCCTCTCTCTCTCTCGGACGCTCGCTCTCTCTCGGACGCTCGCTCTCTCTCTGTCTCTTGGACGGCTGATCGCTCGCTCTCTTTCTCTTGGACGGCTGATTGCTCGCTCTTTCTCTTGGACGGCTGATCGCTCGCTCTTTCTCTTGGACGGCTGATCGCTCGCTCTCTTTCTCTTGGACGGCCGATCGCTCGCTCTCTGTCTCTTGGACGGCCGCTCGCTCGCTGTCTCTTGGCCGCTCGCTCGCTCTCTGTCTCTTGGACGGCCGCTCGCTCGCTCTCTGTCTCTTGGACGGCCGCTCGCTCTCTGTCTCTTGGACGGCCGCTCGCTCGCTCTCTGTCTCTTGGACGGCCGCTCGCTCGCTCTCTGTCTCTTGGACGGCCGCTCGCTCGCTCTCTGTCTCTTGGACGGCCGCTCGCTCGCTCTCTGTCTCTTGGACGGCCGCTCGCTCGCTCTCTGTCTCTCGGCCGCTTGCTCGCTCTCGCTCTCTTGGCCGCTGCCTTCTCTCTCTCTCTCTCTCTCTCTCTCTTTTTTGGCCGCTTGCTCTCTGTCTCTCTCGGACGCTCGCTCTCTCGGCCGCTCGCTCTCTCCGTCTCTCGGCCGCTCGCTCTCTCCGTCTCTCGGCCGCTCGCTCTCTCTGTCTCTCGGCCGCTCGCTCTCTCCGTCTCTCGGCCGCTCGCTCTCTCCGTCTCTCGGCCGCTCGCGCTCTCCGTCTCTCGGCCGCTCGCTCTCTCTGCCACTCTCTCTCTCCGTCTCTCGGCCGCTCTCTCTCTCCGTCTCTCGGCCGCTCGCTCTCTCCGTCTCTCGGCCGCTCGCTCTCTCTGTCTCTCTGCCGCTCTCTCTCTGTCTCTCTGCCGCTCGCTCTCTCTCTGTCTCTCGGCCGCTCGCTCTCTCTCGGCCGCTCGCTCTCTCTCTCTCTCTGTCTCTCGGCCGCTCGCTCTCTCTCTCTCTCTCTGTCTCTCGGCCGCTCGCTCTCTCTCTCTCTCTCTGTCTCTCGGCCGCTCGCTCTCTCTCTCTCTCTCTGTCTCTCGGCCGCTCGCTCTCTCTCTGTCTCTCGGCCGCTCGCTCTCTCTCTGTCTCTCGGCCGCTCGCTCTCTCTCTGTCTCGGTCGATCGCTCACTGTCTCTCTCGGACGCTCGCTCTCTGTCTCTCTCGGACGCTCGCTCTCTGTCTCTCTCTGACGCTCGCTCTCTCTTGGACGCTCGCTCTCTCTCTGTCTCTTGGACACTCGCTCTCTCTCTGTCTCTTGGACGCTCGCTCTCTCTCTGTCTCTTGGACGCTCGCTCTCTCTCTGTCTCTTGGACGCTCGCTCTCTCTCTGTCTCTCGGCCGCTCGCTCTCTCTCTGTCTCTCGGCCGCTCGCTCTCTCTGTCTCTCGGCCGCTCGCTCTCTCTCTGTCTCTCGGCCGCTCGCTCTCTCTCTGTCTCTCGGCCGCTCTCTCTCTGCTACTCGCGCTCTCTCTGTGTTGCTCGGACACTCCCTCTCGCTCTCTCTCTCTATATCGATTGGACAATCTCTCTCTGTCGCTCGGATACTCGCGCTCGGACGCTTGCTCTCTCTCTGTCGCTCGGACGCTTGCTCTCTCTCTGTCGCTCGGACGCTTGCTCTCGCTCTGTCGCTCGGACGCTTGCTCTCTCTCTGTCGCTCGGACGCTTGCTCTCTCTCTGTCGCTCGGACGCTTGCTCTCTCTCTGTCGCTCGGACGCTTGCTCTCTCTCTGTCGCTCGGACGCTTGCTCTCTCTCTGTCGCTCGGACGCTCGCTCTCTCTCTGTCGCTCGGACGCTCGCTCTCTCTCTGTCGCTCGGACGCTCGCTCTCTCTCTGTCGCTCGGACGCTCGCTCTCTCTCTGTCGCTCGGACGCTCGCTCTCTCTCTCTCTCGGACGCTCGCTCTCTGTCTCTCTCGGACGCTCGCTCACTGTCTCTCTCGGACGCTCGCTCTCTGTCTCTCTCGGACTCTCTCTCTGTCTTTCGGACGCTCGCTCTCTCGGACACTTGCTCGCTCACTGTCTCTCTCGGACGCTCTCTCTCTGTGTCTCTCGGACGCTCTCTCTCTGTGTCTCTCGGACGCTCTCTCTCTGTGTCTCTCGGACGCTCGCTCTCTCTCTCTCGGACGCTCGCTCTCTCTCTCTCTCTCGGACGCTCGCGCTCTCTCTCTCGGACGCTCGCGCTCTCTCTCGGACGCTCGCGCTCTCTCTCTCTCGGACGCTCGCGCTCTCTCTCTCTCGGACGCTTGCGCTCTCTCTCTCTCGGACGCTTGCGCTCTCTCTCTCTCGGACGCTCGCGCTCTCTCTCTCTCTCGGACGCTCGCGCGCTCTCTCTCTCTCTCGGACGCTCGCTCTCTCTCTCTCTCTCGCTCGCTCGCTCTCTCTCTCTCGGACGCTCGCTCTCTCTCTCTCGGACGCTCTCTCTCTCTCTCTCGGACGCTTGCTCTCTCTCTCTCGGACGCTTGCTCTCTCTCTCTCTCTGACGCTTGCTCTCTCTCTCTCTCTCGGATGCTCGCTCTCTCTCTCTCTTGGACGGCCGCTCGCTCTCTGTCTCTTGGACGGCCGCTCGCTCTCTGTCTCTTGGACGGCCGCTCGCTCTCTGTCTCTTGGACGGCCGCTGCCTCCTCTCTCTCTCTCGCTCTCTCTCGCTCGCTCTCTCGCTCTCTCTCTCGCTCTCTCTTTTGGCCGCTTGCTCTCTGTCTCTCTCGGACGCTTGCTCTCTGTCTCTCTCGGACGCTTGCTCTCTGTCTCTCTCGGACGCTTGCTCTCTGTCTCTCTGCCGCTCGCTCTCTGTCTCTCTGCCGCTCCCTCTCTGTCTCTCTGCCGCTCTCTCTCTGTCTCTCTGCCGCTCTCTCTGTCTCTCTGCCGCTCTCTCTCTGTCTCTCTGCCGCTCTCTCTCTCGCTGTCTCTCTGCCGCTCTCTCTCTCTCTCTCTGTCTCTCTGCCGCTCTCTCTCTCGCTGTCTCTCTGCCGCTCTCTCTCTCTCTGTCTCTCTGCCGCTCTCTCTCTCTGTCTCTCTGCCGCTCTCTCTCTCTCTGCCGCTCTCTCTCTCTCTGTCTCTCTGCCGCTCTCTCTCTCTGTCTCTCTGCCGCTCTCTCTCTCTGTCTCTCTGCCGCTCTCTCTCTCTGTCTCTCTGCCGCTCTCTCTCTCTCTGTCTCTCGGACGCTCGCTCTCTCTCTGTCTCTCGGATGCTCGTTCTCTCTGCCGCTCTCTCTCTCTGTCTCTCTGCCGCTCTCTCTCTCTCTGTCTCTCTGCCGCTCTCTCTCTCTCTGTCTCTCGGACGCTCGCTCTCTCTCTGTCTCTCGGCCGCTCTCTGTCTCTCGGCCGCTCGCTCTCTCTCTGTCTCTCGGCCGCTCGCTCTCTCTCTGTGTCTCGGCCGCTCGCTCTCTCTCTGTGTCTCGGCCGCTCGCTCGCTTTCTGTCGCTCGGGTCGCTCGCTCGCTTTCTGTCGCTCGGGTCGCTTGCTCGCTTTCTGTCGCTCGGGCCGCTAGCTCTCTTTCTGTCGCTCGGGCCGCTAGCTCTCTTTCTGTCGCTCGGGCCGCTAGCTCTCTTTCTGTCGCTCGGGCCGCTAGCTCTCTTTCTGTCGCTCGGGCCGCTAGCTCTCTTTCTGTCGCTCGGGCCGCTAGCTCTCTTTCTGTCGCTCGGGCCGCTAGCTCTCTTTCTGTCGCTCGGGCCGCTAGCTCTCTTTCTGTCGCTCGGGCCGCTAGCTCTCTTTCTGTCGCTCGGGCCGCTAGCTCTCTTTCTGTCGCTCGGGCCGCTAGCTCTCTTTCTGTCGCTCGGGCCGCTAGCTCTCTTTCTGTCGCTCGGGCCGCTAGCTCGCTTTCTGTCGCTCGGGCCGCTAGCTCGCTTTCTGTCGCTCGGGCCGCTAGCTCGCTTTCTGTCGCTCGGGCCGCTAGCTCGCTTTCTGTCGCTCGGGCCGCTAGCTCGCTTTCTGTCGCTCGGGCCGCTAGCTCTCTTTCTGTCGCTCGGGCCGCTAGCTCGCTTTCTGTCGCTCGGGCCGCTAGCTCTCTTTCTGTCGCTCGGGCCGCTAGCTCTCTTTCTGTCGCTCGGGCCGCTAGCTCTCTTTCTGTCGCTCGGGCCGCTAGCTCTCTTTCTGTCGCTCGGGCCGCTAGCTCTCTTTCTGTCGCTCGGGCCGCTAGCTCTCTTTCTGTCGCTCGGGCCGCTCTCTCTCTTTCTCTCTCTTTCTCTCTTTCTCTCTCTCTCTCTTTTTCTTTCTCTTTCTCTTTCTCTCTCTTTCTCTCTCTCTCTCTCTCTCTGTCTCTCGGTTGTTCGCTCTCTCTGTCTAGCGGCTTCTCGCTCTCTCTCTATCTCGTCATCCTCTTGCTCTCTCTCTCTCGCTCGGCCGCTTGCTCTCTCTCTCTCGCTCAGCCGCTGCCTCCCCCCCTGCCTTCCTCTCTCTCGACTGCTCTCTCGCTCTCTTTTTCTCAGCCGCAACTTCTCTCGCTCTGCTGCTCCCTCTCTTGTGCTCTGCTGCTCTCTCTCACTTGCTCGGTCGCCCGCTCTTGCTAGCTCGCTCCCTTTTTCTTTCGCTTGGTTGCTCCCTCTCTTGCCTGGTCTGCCTCTCTCCCTCTCTCGGTCTGCCCCTCTCTCTCTCTCGACTGCTGCCTCCCTCTCTCTCGCTCAGCCGCTTCCTCCCAGACTCCCCCCTGCCTTCCTTTCTCTCTCTCAGCCGCTCCCTCTCTTTCTCTCCCTGTCGCTCGGATGCTTCCTCTCAGCGGCTCTCTCTCTTCCTTTTTTTTTGCTCAGCCACAACTTCTCTCGCTCTGCCCCTCCCTCTCTCGCGCTCTGCTGCTCTCTCTCACTTGCTCTGCTGCTCTCTCTCACTTGCTCGGCTGCTCACTCTTGCTTGCTCGATCCCTCTCTCTCTGTCCATCCTTCTCTTTTGCTTGATTGCTCCCTCTCTTGCTGGGTCTGTCGCTCTCTCTCCCCCTCTCTCGGTCTGCCTCTCACTTGCTCTCCCTCAGTCTTCCTCTCTCTCCCTCTCTTGCTCGGTCTGCCTCTCTCCCTCTCTCTGCCTTCCACCCCCTCTCTCTACGGCACTCTTTCTTTCTCTTGCTGTCTCCTGCTCCCTTTCTCTACCGCTCCCCCTCTCCCTCGCTGTCTGCTGCTCCCTTTCTCTATCGTTCTCTCTACCACTCTCTCTGCCTATCCCTTTCTGTACTGCTCTCTCTCCCTGCTTCTTTCTCTCACTCTGTCTCTCTCCTCCTTTCCAGTCCTCCTCCCTCCTTGCCTTTCTCCTCCCACCACCCCGCCATCATAATTGGCACCTCCAAAGTGCAAAGGCTGTGTTATGTCAATTGTACTGAGTTGTTGGTAGGTGGAACGCTGGCTGCGGCTTTACTCCAGGCAGGCTACGATTATAATGCTTTACCTTGTTAAGGCTTGGATAACTGGTTACAATTCATCCATTGGTTAGCACTCATTAAGTTCTAAAAGAGGCCTTAAAAAAACATAATTTACTCTGAACACATGCTGTCTCCGTCATCAAAGAAGTCACCTTCCAGATACATATATTCTGAAAATATTTTACTCTGGTGCCCCAAGTAATAGACAATTGTAGGTGCAGCAACTAATTCTGTAACAGTTTACACACTCATTTTGTGTAAACTGCAGCCGCAGCAGCTCATTTAGAATAACACAGGGGTTCACCAACAGGTTTAAACCACAAAACATTGTTTCGGCAGCTAGACAAGACCTCACTTGCTTGCGGTTAGAACTATATAACATTCAAGTTCTGTAAGCAGAAATGTACATGTGGCACCAGAAAGGATTAGAAAGAAATTAAGTGGACTCCTACACGGACACAGAAATACTCCAACTGGCTTTCTTTCACAGAAAAACATTCAGCAAGAAACATAGTGTTGTTTACCACGGTTTCTGATATCTAAAATCTTTTGTCCATCTAAGAGAGGTTAACTATCTAGAGCGATTTATATCTAGGATTCCGTTTCTCTTAATTTTAGCACACTTCAAGGTACCAACGCTGACACAGATATTTCTGAAAACCTATACCAACATTCAACATTCCTTCAATTGATACAATTCCAGATAAAGTGACCACCCAACTCACTCACCAAAGAAAAGAGATTGTGCTGCTACCTGAAACCAATCAGGTTTCCGTCCAAACAGAAGCACTAAAACAAGCCTATTATTCATGAAAGACGAAATTCTGAAATCTCTTGACAAAATACCTAAACTCCACCCCACTAGCTGTGTATGACACCGTCAACCACAACACACTAACACAAAGATTAAAAATGTCATTGGGGATTGAAGGAACAACTGTGGACTGAGTTGCAATTATTTCGAAGACCATATCACAAGTCATGTGGTACATGTCACAGGATCCCAAATCAACTCAGCTGTTTTCTTGCATTTTTTGTGACACTTTTATTGGGCGGGAAGGGGTAAGCCCCCAATTCCTCTCCATCTGCGCCTTGTACCTCTTTGCCAACTGTCACCAGGGTTCATAAATTGCTGGGATCTATTTAGCTCCATAATATAGCCTAGAAGAGCTTGATTAGCCTGACACCAATAGCTACCAGAAGCTACTTTTGTCTCCCCATGCCAACTGGTGCCACACATATATTTACTTCTCCGACATGCACTGTGTGCCTAGGAATTGGTATAAAATGTGCATTACAAAACCTCTAGAAGACATGTAAAGCATGTTTGATCATATGCACTGGGCACAAAGTGCCAGTTATAGTTTGCGTCTCAAGTAGATTATACGTTTGTGCCACGCTATGTATTATTTCCTCCGCCTCCTCCTCCTGCTGCTGAGAGAGAGAAAGGACAAGCAAGTTGTTATAACGGAAAGAGGTGGAAGCATAGATAAAAATGTGACGGTAAAGAAACAGCAACAGTGATTGATGCAGTAACGAACACATGTAGTGGCAGAGTTACAGGAATATCAGTTAAGCCAGGTAATGACTAAATGAGAGCGAGAAGCAAGAACTGACAGAAAATAAATGTGCAAGGGAAATGAAGGAGAAAAAAACATGAAGCCAACATGGCAAGAGACAGAGGAATCAACACTATGGCCAGCAATAAAGTGGAAGACAGAGCGCCATAGTAGGTGGACGGCATGCTCATGTCGTGCTGGCTTGGTTGTCTACCACAGATGTAAGAAAAGGGAGTTTCAGCATCTTTCGGGCACCACGAGCATGTTGTGATGTGTTCTCCTCTCAGTGTTGCAATGCTATAAAAAAGTACCATTTGTTCAATCTCTATAGCTCCTGGGTCCTGATGAGTAACTCCTGATCAGAGGAAAATCATGATACCCAAAAGCTTCCTCCAGCTTCTGCTCAACAAGTGCCAATTTTGACCTTGGCCACAACTACTCTAATATGTGATTTGAATTATGCCCTAAACCCCCATAACAATGCTGTGAAAAATGCTGGGGAAACTGCCATTTAACTAAATGCAGTGAAACGGATGCTCAGAGTTGGGCTAGTACCATCTCAAAGGTCAAAATAGGAGACTTTAAATCATCAATTTTCCCCATGTTGTGTGAGGTCTGTAAGGAAGGTGTGATATCAACAGTAAGACAGACACAAGTGACCACAGTTCAAGGGTGCTTATTGAACTTCAAAAAGGGTTTGAAAAACACCTATCTAATTCGAAATATTCAGATGGGAGCAAGCTATGATTATCAAATAATAATAACGCAGTCTAGTGGTGTCTTGTCAAAATCAAAAAGGGCCTACCTATTGCCAATCCTTACCTCTAAATACAAATAGTGTGGGAACCAATGTTATGCAAAAAGAAAGAAGTGTTCAAGAAATATGTCGGGATGTTCAGGCTGTTGGCCTCCCTTCCACACGTTTCAGCACGGGACAAGGCAGTCACTTGGGCTTAGCACAGTCTCTGGCTTTTCTAGCATGAGGGTGCAGTTAAAACATTAGCATCAGGGCCTTCTGTGCCCAAGTCTCTCTACCTTTCAAAATCTCTTCTTTCAGAGGGTCTGATGTGACAAACGAACAATAAATTCCTTTCCTCTTCAGTTTTCACAAGTACTCAATTTCTCAGGTGATTCACTATCTACCTCGGAATCCCCATCAGCCGGTCTCAGATCCCCTTTAATACAATGCTCGTCAGATTTTCACATATCCAATTTCTCTGGTGATTCACGATTCACCCCTGATACCCCTCAACCGGGCTCAGATCCGTTTCAGCACAATGTTCAATCAGTCTGCCTCCGCCAGGCTCGGACCAACCTTGATTCACTTTACCACAAACTTGCTTTAGCCCAAAAGCTTTCAATTGATCTCCCTCCTTCAGGCTCGGACCAACCTTCGATCAGTCTCCGTCCGCCGGGCTCAGCCCGACTGAATCTATTTTGTTATCAACTTGCTTGGCGGTATCAACATTGAAGACTTTTGATTGTGCACAGGATTTTGCTTGACACGTCGCAGGACCCCTTCCATGTGCCGTTCTTTTTTCAATCTTTTAGCTTTCTTAACTCTCAGTTGGATACCCTACAGAGAATTTCGAATTAGAACCCATATAGTGCCGTACCACTCTGTCAAGGACATCATCTCTCCTTCAAAGTTCAATCGCTCATCTGTTTTATCTGCGTTGGTTATCACATGTGGTTCATACACTGTTTGCTTCAGCGTTTACCATACAATGTTGCCGCTTGCAACCTTGACTTCAACACAAACCAGTCTTGTATCAATCTCCCTGACTCACCGGCTGTGTTGATCTCACTGGCGCTAGCTTTGTTGTAGGAGCCAAGGGCAGAACCACGGTGGCAAGCGATTCTCCCCGCCTTGACTATTGACGCGGGAGAGCCCTGGGTACCTCCGACAGACCATACAGGATACTTCAGCCTTGTTTCCTGTTCTTACGCTTTCTATTCTCGAGGGTTCATGAAAGTAACGGTTCCTTGTCGAAAAGGCCAAGGGCATTTCCCTCATTGCCATCCTCTCCTGTTTTACAGTCTTTCTCCTTGTGTTAAACTGCCATCTTGAAACTTCTGCTTCATCTTGTGCCTTGCCTTGCTCCGAGTGTGCTCTCGTGCTCCGCCTTTTATCTGTGTGTGGAAATGTAATGGAAGTCAGGTGATGATCAGTAATTGCCTGACCCTGCCTGACTGTTGTATTCGGACATGTCGGGTATATGGATCAGGTGTTAATCCGTTTTCTCTCATAGCGAGCTGTCCGTAAGAAAGTGTTTGTGTTGTGAAGGGGTCGGGGTTGACTTGCTAAATACCCTACCTGGTAGAATGGAGTAAAGGTTTTAAAGGGAAGGGGATACTGCGTCTCACCATCCGGTGTCCCACTCCCCAAAAAACCCTCACCCCGGTGATCCTCCCACACTGGTCCACCCCCAGGAACTGGATCCAAAAGCTATGGCCGTGTCTTGGCCACCTGGAAGACAGATCCTCAGGGACTAGCAGGTGAGACACCTTTAGGATTCTCACAGGTCCCTCAAGGATCCATTCCATGGTTATTTACTCTGTATGCTTACACCTTTTGGCAAACATTATTGTTAGGGAGAATTCTCAGAAATGTGCCAATTCCCTCTTCCTTAGAGACCCTCAGCAACTTTGCTGGATTTTGAGGACTTGATTTTTTTTCTACCTGGAGAGTGAGAACCTTTTCCCACTCTCGTGTATTTTAATGTGATTTTTGTTCTCTGTGTTTCTTTTGATGGTAGAGTCTGGCAAACTCCATAGGCATCATCTTTTACATTGTGTCACGCAGCACCTTTAGTGCAGTGACACAGGGAAGTCTCTTAGGTTTCCCAAGGTTTAACTACCTTCTCGGGGATGAACTACTGTTTCCCAGAGAGTAAAGTGAAATTGACTTAACTTACATTTTGTAACTTTCTAGACCCAGCATACACTATCTATCAATAGGGTGCTGGAGGTAACCACCTAGTATCCCCCTTTGTCTAGCTTCTCATGTAACATTTTTATGTTTCCCTTTCCTCACTGAACAGCTGGTGGCAGCGGTTTCGTTTTTACTACCGTGGTGTGCATTTCCCTCCAGCGGCGTTCGCAGCTTCAATAAAGCACCCAAGGGTCCAATTTTTGTAAGAAAATGGCCCGGTCTTCTTTTTTCGCCATTTCTTTGTGGAAAGGTCCCTTTGTTCATTTTGCCTGTGGCAAGATTCACGAGTTAAGCCTTCCTCTGGCTCCAGGGTGTCTGGGCTAGGCAGGAAGTGAGGGAGGTGCCCGAAACTCCTTGTGCTTAGTCTCCTAGGAGGCCCAAATACATTCTGTGATGATTGGCTTGACAGCCACCCTGCTGGGTGAGTGACAGCTAGGTTGGAATGAAAGGGAGAGAATTGTATAAAAGGCAAGTCTTTTGGCTTGGAAGACAGAGTCGACCAATGTTCCCTCTAATTATTTTTCACTAAGTACGGAACTGGTAATCTTTTGTGCGCACTTTATTTTCCATGTGCGCAACTGACTAACGAGGTAAGCCACGTTGTGAGCATGTGTAGTTGGTGAGCTATCATCTCTGAAGAGAGTTTGAAAAAGAATTGCCCCTTCCAAACCACTGCAATTCTTCACAAATCTGCGTAAAATGTGAATCTTTCAACACTTTTTCCAAACACATGGGCTAAAAAAAAATGTATTTTATATGTGATTATAAAGCGTACTCATCAACCAGTTCAAGACCTCAAGATAAGCCACAGTAGCTGGAAAAGGTACTTGTGTGCAAAACAAATGTGAGCTTTAGGCCACTGGAAAAACACTGATGTGTATTACAAAAAAACAAATATTGCCCTTCATAACTGATGTGACTATCAAAGGTCAGACCGGATACAATATATTTGCAGATGGAATAAAGTCAACTAAAAGGTGTCGGAAAACATGCCAATAGTTCATGTGCCAGTTTAATGAAGTAATTAAGGGGCCAGGAGAACATGTCTCTCATATTTTGGGTAAGGACGATAATTGCATCAGAATAACTTCACCATAGAATATGATTATCAGAATTCCCTGGCTTCTGCTGACTATCCACATTATGTTGTCTTGTGAGTTATTCAAACCAGCCTTACAGGTAAGAGACCTATACACCATCCATTTTTAATCCTGAAAAGCAGAAACATCTGCCCAATAAAGATGGCAAACAATGACCACATAGGAACTGACCCCTGGCTTCTGCCCACAAAGTTTCACTGATATTTTTTTCGAATCAGTTATCAACAGTGGCATAGGAAGGAACTCTAATAATATTTCTGACCAATCTCGAGACGAATTATAAGGGCAAAGAACATCTTTTAATAAGCATGAAGTATTCTTGTTGGCAAAGCTAATTACTTTTTTTTTTACTGCCTGAAAAATCATTTCACTCTAAGTAGGAAGCACATTCATATCAGAGCCTGCTTGTAACCCTGATGTAGGAAGTAAAATGACAGGGCACATAATACAGCCTATAGTTTTGTGGACCCCTCTTCACCACAGCCTAGACAACATTCAAAAAGAACCCTACTGAGGTTTCTTATAGAGCCCTGTTGAAGTAAATCACTTATTGATGCCTTTTGGGTTAATAGCATCAATGCTCAGCGGTACAACAGCTTGAGACCCTTCTTCTGTAACTAGGGATCCCTCTGTAATTCATTGTTATCAGTTAGACAAGATGCAAGGCAATGCTACAGTCAATAAACACTGAACACATGTTTATATTGAAATGCCCTCAGCAGCTGAGCATAGAAGGAAACAGAAAGTGCAGTTCTCTAGACTTGTTACTAAAGTTTCCTTTCCTACAGCATCAAACAAACATATTTTCTACACTGTACTGCCGAAACAACTGACTTGGGTTTTTAAAGTTACTGATTTGTTCTTCACCCGCAAGGAGTGTGCTCCTGCGCCCTTTCACCCGTACCCCATTTTCCGGCTCCTGTGCTCTCCTCCAATACTAGTTGACGGGGTACTGTAAAACATGAGAGATTGTAGCAGTGAAATACTTGCTGGGATATTTGCATACCCTTAGTACTTTGCAAGCAAAACATACTTAGTGCCTCATCATGATATTTTAAGAAAATGTCAAAATCTGCAGGCACACAATTATTATGCAGTGCACACATGATTATTTGCAAATTATTCCACCCTTATATTGTTGGGTAGGATTATACAACTGAAAAGTGAAAACGTTTTTGTATAGCAGTGAGATACAATATAATTTGTTATGGTCTATGCCCAATGCAACTCTGAAAACCTAGAAAGGATGCAGATTGTCTGAAAAGCATTCTACTGTTTGAATAGCCATTGCTCTAATACTATAGATGAGTAATACCTGGCATAGCCCTTATCCCTTGCAGGCCAAGTAAATCATATTGCAATGTTTTCTCTCCATGTATATGGCAATGTTAGCAGTGCTAAAGTAGGAGACTCTGAGCATGACATTTGTCTACTCAAAATCTTTAGGCAGCCAATTAATTTTTGATGTTTTATAATGTGTTAACTTGCAAGGGACTCCTTCAAAGCGCTTGTGTGACATATGTACTAAGAATAGGAAGCATGGGATGAGGTTACACATCCAAGTAGCCTGTTTACCTACAGTCAGTATCCGATAGTTGTGTTACATAGTGTGGTTGTTTCTTTTATTATTAGTATTATTAGTCTATTTATTGAGCATGGACCTGGCTTCAGGAATCAACAGAGTGCTTTACAATTGTAGGGGGAAGAACACAGTGAGGGAAGCAGAGAAAAGGGGAGTGGGAGCTAACAGGGGAGCGCAACAGCAGCCAATATGTATCAAGGGATCTGCAAGCAACCAGTGGATGAGACAGTGGGGGGCAGATAAGAGTCTTGGGTATGGTTGGGAGTGTAGGGTGTGTGGACCTGTGTGTTATGTAGGAGCCATTCCTTGATGAGGAAGGTCTTGAGCTCTTTCCTGAACTGTAGCAGCAATGGGGTTGGTCGGATGTTGACTAGAAGAGGTTCTAGAGTCTTGCAGTATAGACCGAAAGGCTGTTCTTCTTGCCCTTTCCTTCCTGCGCTTTCAGAGTTCAAGCCTTCACATTCCCTTACTTCTGGTGGATTGCAGGCCTCTGGAGATGCTGTTTTTCCCAGTGAGGTAGCTTGTGGACTTCAGCGTGACAGCCTTGTAAATGATGCAACAGGATTTGAAGCCGATACAGGCCTCCGGCAGGAGCCAATGCAGTTAGAGGGTGAGCGTTGAATTTCCAGAGTCCTTTCATGAGTCATGCTGCAGCATGCTCTCTGGAAGGCCTTCCAAAACTGAACTTTTTATAAGGCACCATGAATAACAGAAGTTCTGGTACTTGAACATTATTCAACTGAAGCTAGACACCTTGGAGTCATCTTCAGCTCTTCGTTCTCAAAGGAATTTGACATTTCTCACTTTCCCTTAGAGGCTCAATTTGACTCAAGCCCTGGTTCTCTCTTGACTGGACTACGGTAACAGCCTCCTCCTGAACCTTTCCTCCTCAACTCTGCGACCCCTCCAGCTTATCCAGAATAGGGCAGCAAGACTTATCCTTGGCCTTAAGCCCAGGGACTGCATCTCTCCTGCACTAAAAAGTCTTCACTGGCTCCCGGTTTGCTTCACGGATTAAATTCAAATCCATCTGCATCATTGACACAGCTGCCTGGTCCTGGGGACCACACGATCTTCAACTTTATCTCACTAAATACTCTCCCTCTAGACCAATTTGTTCCTCTGGCACCAACTCTCTGTGTGGAGATCTCATGCAGGAGATTAATTGTTACTGCTTCTGCTCTTAGGCAAAGATGTAGTTCCTGGGGTCTGTTGTCTGCTAAACAGAGGCCAGAGGGTCGCTCACTTTCCTCTGCGGGCTCCCTTCTCTGGAATAGCCTCCCCCTCCCTCTGCGCCTTGAGCAGGATCTCCTCCAATTCCGGAAGCTCCTTAAGACCTTCCTCTTTTCCTCCTCTTTCCCTCCCTCCTCTCCTCTCCTCTGCTAATCCCACAGTTGCTGAATCGGTGTACTTGGCCCTTATGCATCCTCAGGGCCTTGACATCCCACACCAATTCTTCCCAGCTCCTGTCTATCCACAGCACTTAGCATCTGCACACCCTCAGATCTGAAGGCTCGCACTTGCACCTCCCATGGCCCAGGTTGTGTATCACTCAACATTCCTAGCACTTCGTCTAGGGCTCTCCCTCGAGCTTGGACCCCCCAGCACTTACCACCTCTTCCCTCTTCCTTTCTGCACTTGCACCTTCTGAATACTTGCAAGGCATAGTATATTTGTCCCTCCCCCCTCTGTTCTTAAATATTGTGTTGTAATGTATTTCCCTCCCCTGCTCCCTCCCTGCCCTGTGGGCGCTTTTAAACAGTAATTTCTTATTGTATAAGCGCCTAAAAAGTAAACAATAAATAAATTCAAATTACAAAAAAACATAAAATAAGTGGCTGTAGGCACATGTCTGGTAACCTTTCTCAAAGCCAAGAGAGGAAGCGTCAAGGCTGTCCGGTAATACCTAAATATGTTTTGGGGTAGAGGTAAGAGTAAGCACATGATACAGTAAAAGCATAGGAGTCATGTTTGGGGAGGGAACAGTAGTTGGTTAACGTGTGCAAGCCTATCTTAGTTACATTTTTCTGTTCATGGAGCCACTTTTTCGTATTAGTTTTTACCTCTTGTGTCTGTATAGTGTTTTTAGGTTTTTAAGGTCATGCCTGCATAGTAGGGAAATGTAAATGAGCTACACCAGAATATCATGACTAGTTAGTTATTTTAAGAGAAAGCCAATTTCAGGTAATTGCTGTGGCGTGTACCTTATCAAATCTTATTGCATAGGTGAAGATTGCATGTGTGCGCTGCTAAAAAATCTTCTGAGCGGCACCCAGAAGGAAGCTGGGCAAGCGCACATGTGCACAGTTTAGAGGGAACATTGGAGTCGACCACTGGACGAAGGAACCAAAGAACAACTTGAAGAGGATACCTGGTGCAACTCCTGGACCGTTGGTTTGCCCGGTGAAGCCATGCTGCAGTGCCGAAACGCCAAGTTCGCATCGACAGAGAAGGCCCTGCAAGTACGACTTCTCCCCTTGAGTTGATGGGACCAATCAACTCCAAAGTAAGCCACCTGGACATCCATATCAGAGCTGGTTGAATTTCCACAGAGTTGCTGTTGGAAACCATACAGCCAGGGAGAGGAACACCAGTTTGTGTGCGTTGCTTTTAAGTTGGCCAAGAGCTCCAGGAAGATCCTCCGGACTACCAGAAAGCAGGACCGAGCCTGTGCCCCCTCAACAGAGTGCGGGACCCCAGAAGCAAGGAAAGTCCATCTCGACAGCCAGAAACCGCTGTGTTGCTATTTGCGGTACACGTGAGGAGCTGAAAGACTGAACAGCCACTGAAAGTGAAGTTTGCCGATTGTGAGTTCTGACCATCCCAGTGCAGTGCAGAAGTCCCCCGACGTCCTCCCTCTTGTCCCCATGAGGCCCAGCAACAGTGAGCTCTGCAAGGCTGCACAGCAACAGGAGTCATCTGCTGTATTTGTATTTATCGTTTTATATAGCGCCTTAATCCAAGGCGCTTTACAATGAACAACAAAATCTACATTAAACATGGAACAGTAGAAGCTATAGCGGTAAACATGAATCAAACTAGAAAATCAGCATGTAGAACAATTTACATATGAGAAAGAAGAGGGGGGGTGGAGAAATAAGGGGGAGAGGGAGTACAATGAATAGTAGGAAGAAGGGAGATTTAGAATAGTAGGGGAAGATAAAGAACAAAGAAGTGTACAAAAAAGAGGGAAAGAAGGGTAAGAGGGGGAAGTAGGATCAGGGAGGGGAATGAAAAAGAAGAGATTTCAATGAGGAGCGGAAGGAAGAATAGGAAGGGTAGGTAGGAACGGGTAGAGAAAGGTAGGGAGTTCCAGTGTAAGGGGGCAAGGAGCTGAAAGGAACAGAAACGAGAAGAGGCACAAGGAGGTGGGGAAACTGAAAGTAAGAAGAGATCGGCAGAACGAAGGGAGCGAGTTGGAGTGTAAAAAGAGAGGAGAGAGGTAAGGAGGAGCAAGGTTGTGAAGAGATTTAAAGACCAGACAAAGGAAGTGATATTTAAGTTGGGAATGGAAAGGAAGCCATCCTAGCTGAGAAGGTGAGTTGGAAATAGATTCATGTGGAGAGAGAAGACAAAGGGTGCGGATTCCAGAGTGATAAAGGGATTTGAGGGGAGCAAGGTGGGAAGTGGGAAGACCAAAGAAGAGAGAACAATAGAAAAGACAAGAAAAGATCTCTGCATCTTTTCTTCACTTTAAAGGTACTGTACAAAGTCTAAGAGAACTTAGCTCTTGCTGTAGAGTTGCTTGCATCTTCTACCACTCACAAATCTAACGGCTTGTGGCCCTACATTGATTCATCTTTTTCTTGAAAGACTTCTGAAACATTGTGCAAAGACTTTTCTACCCACCTTCAAATTAGTGCTTCAGCCCATATAGACTCTTGCCTATTGACTTTGGCTTAGCCTGTTTTAACTGAATGACTCTTATTGGGGGATCTGAAAGTATTTACCTGCTTAAGAAATATTTGTGGTATCTTGTTTGCTCTAATAATCTTTCCCTTTGACTTGCTCTTAACTAATTCTGAATGCCAACAGTAATACATTAATTGCAACATCACCCTAGCAATTGAAGTCACCTGAGGGTGTAGGTCTCTGCTGAATTCCATCCCAAATGGGTATTTACTGATTCTGAACTAAGAGATTGTGTAGTTTTGAAGTATATTTGTGTGGTGTTTTACAGTGCTCCCTTCTGAAGAAGGCTTATATTAACTGACTGGTAAATACATTAATAATTGTTTTTATCAAGAAACCCTGTGTGCAAGTGTCTGCTTGAATATCTGTCACTGCGAATCTCTGTGTAACTCCCCTACAGCTCACATTGACCCCTCTTGAGATAAGCCTGGCTACTCGACCACACTACCAACCTGTGTAGTACAGACTTATACCAAAGGTTGGGATTCTACTGCCAGGAAGTCAGGGTTGTTGTAGTGCACCTTAAGGGTACTGCATACAATCTTATCTAACAATTATCAACCCTTTTATTAAATCTTTTCAAATTTGTTCAGATGATTAATAGGTCCTCCTGGACTTGGAATCTGAAAACCTCAATCAACATATCGCTGCCAGAGTATCTAGGAATGGACCATATAAAATAATCTTTGCCTAGTTACATCGAAGATGAAGATTATCTTCCATTTTCTTCCCCCTGCTTCACTAGAGTTCAAATGGCTACCCGTCATTAGAGCAGCCTGACCAAGTTAGTGTTTTCCCTACAAATTCAGATATGATCTCTGACAGAAAAGTCCCACTTCAGTTTATCCTAAAATCTGAGATGCTATCTTACCAACATCAAGCCATGTACTGAAAGCTCACATTCGGGACAGCATGATTTTGCATTGGTGGTCATGATCTTCAGGATCCCTCAGCACTTCAGGATCCCTCAGCACAACAAATAGCACTTGTACATCATTCGGCTGTCTCCAATCATTATTGTTCACCTCAAACCAACCGCTTTGGTCCTGTAGAAGGTTATTGCCTCTACCTATTTTGCCTCGCCATGTTTAACCCCTTAACTGCTGAGGGTTTTCCCTCCCAGTCCTGAGCTTTTCTTTGGAGATTTCGGTATGTTGACCTTCAATCCCTTGTAACTTGTTTGTTACACGATTTATCTCAGCCAAATTTGGCTCCTTTTCTTCCCACGTGTCCTAGTGTGCTGTATGAGGGTGAGAGAAAATAGCAAGAAAGAGCACATTTTGTGTGTTTTCAGAAAATGGCAATAAAATGATGTACAAAGAAGCCTGTGGTAATTTCCTTGTAAGAGCTAGGAACAAATGGTTTGCTGTTCAGAATTCACAATTCTCCAAGCTTTCATGAACAGGTGGAGTGGATACAAAAAAAACATATTTTTTTAAGGTTACCATCAGTAAGTTTAGGAAGGGGTCAATGGCACAGGTCAGTCAACAACTATGTAGGTAAAATTCCATAGTTTGGGAAACAATTGGAAAAATGACTGGAAAAAGGAAGAAATTACCTTACTGTAATTTTCTTGCTATGGATTCTTCTCCCGCAGATGCCTCATCTGATAGATATTCCGTCCAGCTTCGGAAAATATTGATAGAGGGCATAGTGGACCTCGACCTGGCCGGCCACCATCGATCTGTCTTGCTCTGCGTCTGATCGTCAGCTTAGGACATGACATCAGGCGTCGTATAAGTAGCGCGTCACTATGCCCCGACGTCAGTTCCCCCTTTTTTTCCGGAGCACCACACACTGCATAGGAAAACAGAGAACAAACTAGTTAATGAGCCCTTTTAAAAAAAAAAAAAAAAATAGGAACGCAATTACAGACCTCCGGTGGAGGAACAATTGAAAAAGAAACACTAATAGTAGTGTTAGAATTTTTTTGTTTTGTTTTAGGGATGTGGCAGGAAGACAGAAAATAGGACACTGAGGACCTTCTCCATGTCATCGTTATTTGAAATAGAAAGATGCGCACCAACCACTGACTTTCTCAGCGGGGACGGGAGATGAGGAATCTGCGGGAGAAGAATCCATAAAAACATTACAGTGAGGTCATTTCTCCTTCAATGGATTGCTTTTCTCCCACAGATTCGTCATCTGATAGACTCCCAACGCAGTAATGAAGGAGGCGGGGAGAAAGCCATACTAAGAAATGTTGTAGTGCTGACCTGCCAAAACGCGCATCGGAAATGCCAGCCACATCCAGGCTGTGGTGCTTTGCGAAGGTATGCAAAGATGACCATGTTGCAGCGCGACAAATCTCCCGAACAGGGACCCCCCTCTGCAATGCGGTGGATGCGCAGATCCCCCTTGTAGAATGGGCCCTGACGACTGCTGGTAATTCTTTCCCAGTGGCCTGGTAACACTCATGCAGAGAATTATCCAACGGGATCAAGTCTGCTTTGTCATGGCTAGGCCCTTAGAGGCTAAGGAAAAAGCCACAAAGAGCTGGTCAGCTCTACTAAAATCAGCTTTTCTGGCAACATAGTAACTCAATTCCCTCTTAGGGTCAAGAAGATGGAATCGTTCCTCCTGCTTAGAAGGGTGAGGAGGAGGATAGAAGACCGGAAGGTCGATGGACTGTGACAAGTGAAATTCTGACACAACAGTGGGAAGGAATCCAGGCTTTGCCTTGAGTGAAACTTTCTCCCGGAAAAACCGCAAGAAGGGTGGTTTACAGCATAAGGCCTGTAGCTCACTCAGCCACCGAGCGGATGTAATAGCCACCAAGAAGGATGTTTTTAATGAGAGAAGCCGTAAGGGACAAGTGTGCATAGGCTCAAAAGGAGCCGCCATCAGAAATGTAAGAACCAGATTAAGATTCCAATCTGGGACAACGAAGGGAGTTGGCGGAAACTTATGTACAAGGTCTTTCATCAATTGTGCCATTACCGGGATCATGAAAAATTAACCTTAATCCAGGGATCTCTTAAACACAGACAAGGCCGCCAAATATCCTTTGACTGTGCCGACCTGAAGGCCTGCAGAGGCCAGTGACAGAAGGAACTCCATCACTGCAGTGGTCGGGCAAGAGATGGGGTCAATCTCTCATTCCCTGCACCATTCCTCAACTCTTCTCCATCTGCATGCATATAATGATTTTGTAGATGGTCTGCGTGCAGTCAGCAACACCTCAAGTACTTCCTCAGAGCGGTCCCAGTCATCATAGCTCATCCTCTTAAGAGCCACGCATGTAGGTTGAGGGATTCCAGGGTCGGATGGAGTATCTGGCCTTCAGACTGGGTTAGGAGATCCAGGCGCCAATGCAACTGGTGAGGCAGACAGATCCAAGAGGTCAGAGTACCATGTCCTCCTCGCCCAGTCCAGGGCGATCAAGATCATGGTTGCTCAAAACCTCCTTTAGCCTCCGGAGAACCCATGGAATGACAGGAATCGGAGGGAACGCATACAGGAGAGGGAAGGTCCAATCAACCTAAAACATGTCCCCCAGTGTACCGTTCGCTGGGAATTGCCTCTAGCAGAAAAATGTGCATTTCCTGTTGGACTCCATTGCAAACAGATCCACTGCTGGGGTACCCCAGAGAGAGAAGACCTCCTCTACGACTTCCTGGCACACTTACCACTCGTGTGAGACAGTGCTCTGCCTGCTCAGAGCATCCGCCAACTTGTTTTCTGTACCCGCCAGATGAACTGCCAAGATCCTGTTCTCCAGCAACCAGACCCAAAGCATCATGGCCTCAGTGCAGAGGGGGCAGGAGTGCACCCCACTTTGCTTGTTGAGGTAGTTTAGCGCCACTGTGTTGTATGTCAGTACGAGGACATGCTTTCACTGCAGAGACGGGGCAAATGCTCTCATGGCTAGCCTGATGCCATGTAACTCTAGTCTGTTGATGTGCCACCTGCCTTCTGTCGTTGAACAGATGGCGCTCACCTGCAGATTCTCGCAGTGAGCTCCCAACCCTTCAAGGACGCTTCCGTGACCACTCGGCTCTGAGGTCAAGGAGGCCAGAAGGGTTCCCCTGCCAAAAGACTGTTGCATTACACCCACCAGGACAGGTCATTGACCACTGATGTGGTTCCTTTGAGGAGATCCGAAAGAGTGTCGAAGTACTTAGACCATTGATCTCTTAGTAACCATTGCAGGGATTTCATGCGCAACCTAGCCTCTGGCACTAGAAAAATGCAGGAAGCCATGAGGCCTAGAAGGCGGAAGAAGGAAGCCGTTGGTAGAGTGACATTGTTCTGTAATAAATTCATCATCTGTGTCAAGCCGACTACTCTCTCCTCGGGAGGGAATGCCTTTCCCACTCGGCTGTCTAGGGCTGCTCTGATGAACTGGAGCCGTTGGATTAGTGTCATGTGTGACTTCTTTAAGTTTACGGAGAAGCCCAGCCTGTGCAGCAGTGAGCAGGTGTTCTGGAGATGGAACAAGACCAGCTTTACAGACTTCCCTCGGATCAGCCAGTCATCCAGATATGGAAATACGTGGACTCCGGATCTCCTTAGGCGAGCCGCAACTACCGCCATGAGCTTGGTGAAGACCCTTGGGGTGGAGGTAAGACCAAAGGGATGCACCTTGCATTGATAGTACATATATCCTATGGTGAACCTTGGGAACTTCCTTTGCCTTTGATGGATTGGCACATGGAAATAGGCGTCCTGTAGGACAGTGAACACCAACCAGTGTCAATAGACTTCAGTTCGAGAGCGTGGAGAATCTCTCTCAACGTCACCATCCGAAATTGCCTTTCCTCAAGAACTTGTTCAAGGCCCTGAGGTCCAGAATGGGACGGAGACCTCCACCTTTCTTGGGCACCTTGGGAGGTACCTCTTCCACTGCACCCTTCAGCAACAGGGCTCCCAGTTCTTCCTGGAGCTCCTGTGCCGGATGGATTGGAGGTGAGGGTGGTCTGTCCAGTGGTTTTCTTAGAAATGGCAGACAACTCCAAGAGGTTTAAGGACCCACACGGGTATATGTCTAAGTGGGAAGAGGATGTGGGTAGACCCATAGATAATTTAACCTGGTTCAACATCTGGACAAGGATGGGTAAAGCGCCTGAAAATGGCCTTAAAATACTGTGCAGGTGGTATCTGACCCCAGAACGGCTTCATAAAATGAATCTGCAGCTTTTCCCCCAGTGTTGGCGCTGCAGTTCCTCCTCAGGCTCCTTTATTCACATGTGGTGGATGTGTCCCCACAGGGGGTTCTGGGAGAAGGTGGTCGCCCATATTAAGGAGATCTGGAACTTGACCCATTGGTGATAATACGGGGCAACGAAGATGCACAGGGCCATTATAAGCTGGTTTCCAAGGGATCACAGTTATTTACCCATTTCTTGGTGGCGGCAAGACTGGTTATAGCAAAGCATTGGAAGAGCAAGGATGCGCCATACATTAGGGAATGGTGAGCATGGGTCTGGCATGTGGCCGCCATGAGCAAAATTGACGGGGCACTGCAGGGGCGAATGCCGCAATACCTTGCAGACTGGTCACCACTAATCGCATATGTCAGTGGGCCACTTAATATATAAGCGGCCCTCTCCCCCTCCGGCCCCTAAAGCATGGGGCAGTAAATTTAGCCCACCCTGGGGGCAGATGGGCACACTAATCTGCCCATCTGCCCCAGGGGAAGGGACAAACGAAAAATACCAAAAAGAACTTGCTTTTGTTGGGGTTGTTCTGGGGGATGGGGTGTCACGACCCTCGCCCAAAACCCCCTCTGGCAAACCCATTAGGCCGGTGGAGTCAGGACTCGGGCGTCTAGAGCCTGGCATCCTCTTCAAAAGCCCTCATGGGGCCAGTCCTGGCGCCTATGGCGCCAGGCTCATACACCATGAAAAACAATGTGCTTGGGAACTACTTTATTGTATTGTCGGCCAACATGGAGGCATCCACATAGCTTGGATCCTAAGAACCAAGCTATGCGGTCTAGTGTTTTGGTTGTGGTAGCCTAGGGACTACTTTACCTGGACTATTTTGTTGGGGCTATTTAAACCACACCCGAGCAAGACAACAGGCTTCGCGTTACTTTGCAGGTTGCAACGTGACGCTCACCGTGTCCAGCTATTCTCTCGAACCTCGGAGAAGCAGAACCTGCAGGGAGACAAAAGGAACATCATTAGCAGCAGCATCTTACCTGCAGTCTTCATCTTTAAACACTTGCAGCTACTGAGAACAGCTTCCTCGAATCTGCACACCTCCTGGACAGAACGACCTGAAAGAGGAAGATGGAGGCAACATTAAAGAAAGCAGTAGAGACATTTACAAATTACGAACTGCTCAAAAGGCTTACCTGGCTGGTCGCCTCTCGGCTGGCACCACTCCGGACATTCCACTCGCGCTGAAGAACACCGCGACCTAAAAGGAAGGAAAACACAGGTTAGCATAGGCAAAACTTCGCAGCGCTGCACATAGCGCTTACTTACCGCATCATAGCACTCTTAATGCGCCATCATTTACCAGCGGGGCTCAAGCAAGCCAAGCTCGCCGCGCTGAAGCTCTCCATACCTAAGAGAGAAAAAAGAGACATTTTAAAAAAAGAAAGGGATGCAGGATAGCAACAAAACTAAAGAACAGCAATAAGACTTACCTGAACAATATCAAACGGGCCGGCGTCAGTGAAGTAACTGGACCGCACTCGCCCACGAAAGACAACGCGCCCCTGCAAAGAAGGCATGGCGGAGAGCACACCTAATTATACCAAAAGGTGAGGAGAGGGCGCCAGAGGGACTGAAATCATACTTGGGTGGAGGGAGGATACTTACCCTAGTCGGTCAGTCTTTAACACAGTCCTCCTGTATTTTCAGGCAGAACCTTCCCCGCAGATCACATCGGGGCAAAGCTGAGAAGCATACCAGCGAGTAACCCGGCTGGGTGGCATCCCTGTGGATACCAGGTGAGCGTAACAAGGGGGCTCACTAGATCACCAGGGATTTTTTTTGTATGAAAGGGGGGTGTTCCTCTCCCCACCGTACCCCAAATGGATGGCGGGGCATGTCCCCATCCATTTGGCCCTCTCACCTCCCCACTACAAACCAGGATCTCTAGGGGTGTTGCTGGGCGCGGATAGAGCGACCCACACCCAGTAATGCTTCAAGGTAGGTGTCATTGGAAAGGGGAGTCTCCCCTTTCCAACTATACCTCCCTCGATCGAAACGGCATGAAAATGCCTGAGATCGAGGGAGAAACCTACCTTCCATTTCACTGCTGCAGTCGGAAATGGCTGCGGCAGTGAAATGTACATTCAGTCCATCGTCTGCACGCATTACTCATGCTGACGTGAAACTGAATTAAGTCCAACCCCTGTGCCGTGAGGAAGAACTTCCTCGTCACATAGCCCGGGATTGGATTTAGAGTTCACTGCAAATGTAGTGCTGAGCACGAGCTAGATCGTCCTTAGCACTTAAGGGGCTAATAAGGACCATGATAGGCATTTTGATAACTCTTTGCTACACATATGTTTTTAATTGTGCTGTTTTCCCCTCTGCATAACCCCAACCTCATCAGAAGCTGACTCATCATGGCCATTTTACCTACTCAATTCTTGTGTAGAATTTTTGGTGGTTTGGGGTTTTATGTATATTCCCTTCCAGTCTTGTTTTGCACTGCATAATGCCTGTATCGCTGGTGCTTTGAAGTGGTAATCTTGTGTGTTTGTGCCCAGAAAAAAATGGAAATAAAATCAAAACGTATGATTTGTATAATGCTGTTTTAACTGCATCGAGAGAAACTTTTGTTTTGTGAACTATATAATTTTGCGCACATGTACATACATCCATGGATGCAGTACTCCACAAGAGATGTCCCACCAACCCAGAGTTCTCTGGATGTGGCCCACATAACTGGAAACAGTACTAGATATGGTTTGTTGTGGATTAGAGCACTCCAGGTGAAGTCTCCATGATTAGACGTCCTATTTCAGAAATGTTGTCCATAAGTGGACAGTGCTCCAGGTTATGCCTCTAGAACTTGACTGGATCATCAGATTTGGCATCATGAATTGGGCTCACTCCTTAAGGAAGACTTCAGCATGATTTCTAGTTATACAGCACTTATTTTGATCACTTTGTCTATTTCCGAATCATGACCATCCTTAACTGAACCCAATGCTTCAGTGATTTTCGACAAAATTGGTAAAACGCTCCAAATGATAAGCCCACAAGTGCTTTTTACAGGGCTAACACATCTTCCCCATTTCTGCGTTTTGCTCTTTTCTGCGCGCTCCAACATTCTCCCTTTGTCATGTTTTTTGTAAGATGTTCTTACATGTGTGTTCTTTGCAGTTCTCTCTGCAACTCCTGTTAGTTCTGAGTTGCTTTAAGTGCTGACTGATGTGCTGTTGGATTTTGCAAGAAAATCCTGGAGTTCTGAAAGAGATCCTATCTCTTTATTACAGCATCTACCTTATCAGTTTCTTTCCTTCCCCCCCTCCTCCTGCTAGGTTCCAGTGGTGTCTGAGCGTTGTAGCAACGTCCAAACAGTTTCTGTTCAGTTATTTATTTTGTCCCTATACATCTGCTCACAACTAACATTGTCCCACATCAGGCAAGATCATCCAGTTCTTTGTTGTTTTGCATTCTGGTGCTTCTAAATTTATATATAAATCTAGTGCTCAAAGTTTCAGAATCTAAGAGTTGTTCTCGCATCTGATAATGGATGACTTGAGCTTTCTGTGCTTTTCACATATTGCATTGTAAAGTAAACACCAACACTGGACATGAAGGTGTGAGGAATTCTTTGTTGATTTCAGAGCTACAGGGCTGCAGCCATTCCTCCTCACCAGCAGCTTCCCACCCTTCTCTTTTAAAACACAACATTCTTTGAGCTCTTGGCCATACTAAGGTTCTCTGTGACATCAACAGGTGATGCAGGATTCTACACATGGTGAACCACTATGTACAAAAATGACACTTTAACTATATGCACTATATAACACTTTACATGTACCCCATTGTGATTTCGGGAGGGGGAGTTAAAATCCATCTATTTGTGGAAGAACGTGTAACCTTGTTGGTTTTGTGCACCCACTGTTTGCAACTGCTTTTGCTGCCTGAATGGATGCTCTCAAATGACTGTCACCGCCTTTATGCTTTTCTCTTTTGCAGAGGAATCTTCATTGAAGGTTTGTCCTGTGTTCTGGATGGTGTTTTCGGCACTGGAAATGGCTCCACATCCTCCAGTCCCAACATTGGCGTATTGGGTATTACTAAGGTACTGTAATTGCTGTAAAATTCACTTTGCCCCTTTTCCCAGCCATATGACATGACCATTAAATCCTTCTCAAGACTACCTGTATCAGTTATTATTATGAACGTTTAATTTTAGTTAAATTGGATAAACAGAACTCCAGGCAAATACCTCCACAAACAGGATAAGACCATTACCCTGGAACATTCACTCTTCACATGTTCTCCTGGGTACTCTTTATCAATAGTTTCCCATGCCAAGATAAAAAAACACAAATCAGCTGATCTGCTTACGAAGATATGTGCATTGGACTGCCACTTGCCACTTCTGTAATTGAAGAAATCCATCAGAACTGTGATACGTATAAGATCAAAAAATGCGATGTCAGCCAAACCTTTAGCCAGTAAGATAACTTGATGGGTTAACCCGCTGCAGTTGAAATCTGTGTGCGTCTTGCGACTCTGAAGTGCTTTTAAAACATGCACATTACCTCAACGTCCCTCTTCCTTGTCACAGTATTTACTTATGAACCTTATCCGTCTTCCGACAAAGTCTGTTCCCAAATGCATTTTTCCTCTGGCCCATCCCACTCATAGCTTGTGGTGTAAAGCACCTGACTTGTCCCATAATCCTCCTGTTTTTATTTCTGCCCATCTGGAAATTGAATCCTGGAGAGGCCTGCTGGGCTGTTCTCTTGTTTTGCCGAAGTTTGGGCCCATCTGCAGTGCTTGTGGGTCTAAGAATACTGTTTATCCCACCATGCTCTCATCGCTCCCACAGTCCCCACTGGCCTTGGACTTTCGGAGGTAAGGGTGGCCCCAGGCTTAATGTGTATGGGGTATACTTGGAGTTTCTGCTGGGCTGCATGCCAGGGGTTTAATGTCTTGTGGTTAGCTGCAGATGTAGTCGTGTGATGTGTGTATAAGCGGGACAACAACTTACCTTCTAATGGGCCATTACACCTTGGCCTCTCTACATTTCCCCTCTCAGTCAAATTGTTTTCTATATGGGGGCAGGATGTATGACTGGCTGAATTCTTCTGCCTTAGTTTAGCTTTTTTCTAAACAGGAGTACGGCTAGGCAATGATTTCTTGTATATATTATTCATTGTTTCAAGTCTTTCTGGTGGAAACTGCATTTTCTTTTTGTGATGTGTTTTATATGTTTAATTCATTGTGCAATTTGTTGCATATTACAGAACATATTTTGTGTACACTGTTAAATTCATTTAAATTATGTCTTTCTTAGAACAAATGGTGTGTATACTGTTAAATGCATTTTTTGTTTTTGTTTTTACTTTGGGGAGATGAAATACCCCGAATCCATGTAGGACTTATTAGGATACAAATTAAAGGATATAATTGGTATATGCCTGTTCAGCCTACGTCAGATTAATTTGCCTTTGTTCGACATAGCCCACTACAGCCACCCTTCCCATTCAATGTGTGGTTCGCAAAATCAGATTTCTAAAATGGTCCACTTGGGGACTATCTTTTTTTGTTTAGACCTTCATTACTCATTTGTCCCCAATTATCATAATTTTCTGAAATGTACTTCAATTGTGTAACATGTGTTGTAACTTACCAAGCCTCAATGTAACCTACGCCGTGGTACCTCTGTGTTTGGGCGTATAACAAATGACATGAATTAAAAATACATGCCTTTGAGTTTTTCCCTTTGGATATTGGACTTCGAAGGGGCAGGTAGCTCCATGCCTAGTGATTATGGGGCATCCCTAGAGTTTCTGCTGGGCTGAGCACTGGAGGTGACCAGGGTTGTGTGACTGAAAATTGGCTCTCCAGGGGCCTGCAAAGGACAAGGCACAGGGAACGAGCGATGGATGGCAACTCCTCTGGTGGTCACTGGGGCCAGCGCTTTGGCCATGATTTAAGAAAGGAGCGCTGCATGTGGATGTGTGGATTGTGGATGCCACTCCAAGAAGCCTTGCGATTTCTGAGCTGGGGAGAAGAGAACTGTGGTCATTGTGTTATTCAGTTTCATATATGTTGCCACTATTATGTGCATAGGATCTGGGTTTTCTCCATGCTCTGGTTTGCAACAACAATGCCTCTTTCAGGTTCTTCTGGGCTTCCAAATCTATTGGTCTTGGAACTCCCAGCTGTTGTCAATTGGGCACCCACCATGATGCAGGGGGTGAGCGTCATTTTGGATTTTGGCTGTGAATCCTCCTACAGTGCAGTCGACAGGCTGAGTGTACTGCTAGGAAACCCTATCTCCTACTCCTTTCCATGTCCCAGATTCAGGCAGGGCTTTTGGTACTGCCCGAAAGAAAGGGTCTAGCAGGCAGGCAATCCTGCCCCTCCCTCTCATGTGATAAAGTGGGTATAGGTTCTTTTCAGGGCACCATGCATGAGTAAAGGGATTCCTACCAATAGGGAGATGCTATACCTTCTGTGCTTGCTGTTAGAACTGCCTGTCCTTGTGAATGGATTTTCTACTGATTACTATGGTAGCCTGCCAACACCAGCAGGCAGCTTAAATTAATCTCTGAATCAGCCTTTCTTTCAGGCATCTCTACAGATTGAACTGAAATTAGAACCTGGGGTGGGGACGCAGCAAATCGGGTTCTGCGGATCGCAGGCGGAAACCTGTAATCTCAGCCCGCTTTCCACAGAACCCGCGGGCTGCCTCCCCAGCTGCAGGCCGCCATCTTACCCATTGCAGGAATCGGTATGACCGCAAACCGATTATGTCGATATCGGACTATTAATATTTACGAAGGAGAAAGCCAGTATGATCCAAGCAGCACTGTGCAATACAGGTTTTGTTTCACTGAATAATGTTTTTAAAATGACCTTTGAATGGATATAATTTTCCAGATAGGTGGTTTTGGCTGTTTGGTGGAACCTGTAGAGCATGTTGGTTAGAGCATTGGACCATGAAACACATAGGTGGGTGTTCAATATCCACACAGGGATTAATCTTGAAACTGTTCCTCCTACTCCTTTGGATTCAGTGAAGGAAAAAAGAACTGCCCGTCATGTGCGGACTCAGGGATGCCATCACCTACAAGGCCATAGGCCCTCTGAAGGTGGGGAGGGACTTTTTTGTCTTCATCTAACAGGAAGGCAGAGAGTACGGAGATTGCAGGTTTCTTTTAACATTTTTACTGGAGGCACAGCACCAAAGAGGTTTGGTGGGGCAGCTCCCTCTTGTTGGTTCATATTCCTTGCTCCTCTGGGTTCACAGGGCTGACCTATTGGTTCTGTGTTCGGCCATTTGAACAGGAGTTTGGTTCTAGGTTCCCCAGTACCTCCCCAGCCCCCATTGCAATCATTTGTGTTATTATAACATGCTTCTTGCATGGTCATAGCTGAGATTTTAGTTTGTGTGAGCCCTGTTAGGACTTCATGAGCCCTTGCTGCCCTCACCTCCCTCTGAGACGTGTGTGTGTTTTGAGGTACACCACAGGAGACGTGCACAGGCCAGTCAGGTGCTGTATTGCTGCTTTCATTTTATTTCAGTTGTTGCCAGGTATTTGATGCCTGTGGTATTTCTGTCGGGCACCGGCTGTGCCTCATTCCTCTTCTGGGCTAGCATGCAAATATCCCTTTTTTTGTTGGCCATGGTGGCCTTGGCTGGTTAACTCCTGGTATCACTAAGTTGCAGCAATGTTATTGGGGCGGACTGAGTGCTCTCTGGTTTCGGCCACCTGCTGTTCTGCAGTTGCTGACCATAGTCTCAGGTGGTGGGGTGAGGTGGATGGTGTTCCCTCGCTCTCTGATTTAGTTGATGAACGGTTAGAATGATAGAGTTGCATCTTGTCGGGACCAGAGTGGGTCTCATGGTTGTACGCAGGGCCGTTGCTAGGTTTATAAAAGATCCGGCCCTAGAGCCCATGGCAAGTTTAGACAACCACATAACTCATATGAACGCAGGCACCACGCTTTCGAGCGTCAATATTGTATAGTATACGGTTCATACTCCAAAGTGTGAACGTTCATCATTAGTGCTAGGTAATACTTTGAGGTTATATAAAACAAAGAAAAGCTTTTGGACAGGACAGCCAAAGACTTGCTGTGGATTGAGAAATTGTATTTAAGCAGCCGTTGATGAGCTACCTGTTTGCCACATTAGCCATTACAGTCGCTTGCTGCTGGTTGTTGGGCTGACAAACTGATAGGGGGTAGCTAGTGGACTTAAAAAGTGATGCAACATAATATAATTATACAATGTAGCGAGCAAGCCTGAACTTGACAAGTGGGGTTAACTTTTGAGAAAAACCCTGTCAAAATCACACATTTCAGCACGATTTTTTCAAAATAACCAGAAAAGTACACATGTTTCTTAGTGATCTAAAGGGCTACCGAATAGTGTACAGATAAGCTGCGGCAAGCAGGCGGGATACAAATAACATAACCAACCAATTAAAAGCATTTACAAGTCCAATATAGCTTTTAAAACAATGACATTTGCGGATTTATTCCATTACCATGTGAGTTGCATTTAGTAGAAACACAGTATGGACAGAACATACTGCACCAGAAATAGAAGACTCATTTCCAATTCCAACATAGATTAGCCATTTGTTGTTAATACATTTAAATTCAAACATACATAATACAAAACAAATGATTCTTTGCAACAACTGTGAACTGTACACACATACTTGATTGGGTTCCTATAGACTCCAATTAAACAAACCATGTGAAATATAATTTAACAAACTATACAATATCGCAATCTCAAATAAATTAATTTACCATTTTAACTAGTAAAAGTAAGTGCTTGCTTCGTGAGTGCACGCCAGTAAAGCGATCAACATTAGCATCATCAGAAACCAATCGTAGCACTCTTCTCTCAATTGAAAGTACAGCAAGGTCCTATAATCTAGATTGCCCCATTGTAGATGTGAGCCAATTGTGAAGTCTCTGTAAAGTACTAAATGATCTCTCACAGCTACAATTAGCATGGCCATGGGCAGTGAAAGGGTGAATAAATAACCAAACAACGCCGACACGCGGTGTGTCCTTCTTCGCATCCAATCACCCTTCTACCTGTACACCAATTAAATGTTTTGGCTCATAGGTGGCGTTTCATTGCCACCTTACAGGCTAAAATACAAAATATTTGTGTGACTCAAAGATGGAAAGGGAGACCACAAGAGATTAAACTGCATAGAAAACAGAGAGATGAAACATAAAGAACAAGCATGGCAATGTTAACAGTTTGGGCTTTGTGTAGGGATGGGAAGGGAATTTGCCAGGCACTGCTGTAGTGGTATTAACTGGCCATCGATGGTAGCAGTGGAGTAACTTTGTTGAAAATGTTAGGGGGTGGGGGGGACATGACATCTAAAGGTAAAGGGCACCTGCCAAATGAGGGCGACAAAATGGTGTGCCACGAAAGTTGGGGAGGTGTTTGGGTGGGAAGGGGGAGGAAGTGGGTAGGAATGGCCATAAGGATTGGCACTGCCGTGGGCAGTCAATGAGTGGGTAAATAAATAAAGGTCCCACCTCCTATGTCTTTTCTCCCTACCTGTACTCTGATGCAATAGTTTCAGCTTATAGGTTGTGCTTTAGCCAAAATGAAAAAGAGAGAATGGAGCTATCGGGAGAGATCTGCATGAGTGAAAGTGAGAACCCAGCAAATTGGGAACACACAGGGAGACAAATAGATATGAATGAAGAGAAAAAAGTGAAGAGAACGGTGGAAGCATAGATGTAGAAAATGGCCATTTGAAATAGCGAGAGGTGGAGCAAGGCAGAGCGAGAAAGAAACAGGGCAATGATGGGAGAAATATCGAGGAAACATCTTTGAAAGAACAAAAGGAACAATGTGCAGGAGATCGACATGTGGAGGAATATGGCATATACAAAGTATAAGTAATGGATGGATGGATAAAATGGACAGCAGTAAACAGAACTAAAGATGGAAAGAACAGAGGAAGAATGCAGGGATAATGCTTTCACATTACATTTATTTATGGATTGTGTCCAGCACTGCATGTTGATGTAGAGGATTCAGAGCACTAGGGAAAAGGAAGGTAGCAGGAAAGAGTGGGGGCGGGGGTTGATTGAGCCCTACAGATAAGAGGTGTGCCAGCCATTTCTACTCCCTAATTGTACAATACCTCTAAAACAAAAAGAGGGAGAATAAAAATACAGGAGAAGGTAGGAAATAATGGACCACTGTTGTTGTCCCCTGCCCTTCCTACTTCCATCCACACAGCTGCATCTATATGTTTGGGTCCATCGGTAGAGCAGTGCCACAGAAAGGATGTCTGCTGCTATTAGGGCCTGATCTGAAGTGGAGCTTTAAGGGTAACATCCATCTTTTAATGTCCATGAATTATTAGGATTTAGAGATAAAACATATTTTACTCTCCGAAAACAAATACTTTCATTGGTAATGGAAACAACTTTTTAATCCCCCACATATTTTTTTACGCCAGTAAAAAAATTAAATAGGGGTAAAAAACTCCAACTTTAAAATTACATATGAAGTCAAGGGTATATTGCCTGGGTGGGGGGGGTAGCAGTACAGGGCATAATGATGGCAAGTGGAAGGCCAGGAAGGAAGTACAACACTGAAAGCGGCTCCAGGGCCTGCAGTCCTAGAGGTCGGACTACCAATCCGCTAGTTAAGTGTATAAGCGCCCCTCCCCTAGACTATGTGGCTTTAAAAGATTACATGGGGCTATGGTGGGGGCACTGCAGGTGACCATGAGCTAAGCCAAAATGCATGCTGTGCCCTTGAGATGTTGCCATCATAGAGGAGCGAGGGCATAGGGAAGAAGGGGTAAGTGCTGTTTATTTGCATTCATTTCTGGTGAGGAGTACTACAGGAGTAAGTGTAGGATTCTGCTAATGGCCTCTCAGTTTGGGCAAAGCGTGAGATTTTGAGAGTTCAATTGAGTGTTTCCAGACGGGTCTCCTTGGCTGAGCATGACAGAGTGCTGCCTTATAAGAACAAAGGTTCTGTAGAGGTGCACACCAAAATGTTGTGATTTCACTAAGTTGTGGGAACAGTTATCTTGAAGAAATTCAAGATTGTTTAGGTGCTCCCGGTCTCACCTTGGCTACAAGGTCAAAGGAATGTGAACAAGGAAAGGTCTGGATTTTGAGGGATAAGACGAGGGCACACTTCACGGCAATAATGCCTAATGAATACAATCACAATAAAGATATATTAAACAAAGTGCAGTTATTAATTATGACTGACTGTTGCATGAATGCATAAATACATTAACAAACTTAAACTTATAGGAATTACAACTCAATTGCATTGGTGAATAAAACAAAATTAACAATGTTTGCACTATATGTGCGTCATTATTTCATGAAAGTGATTGGTGAATGTGTTAAAGCATAGTCCATTTTAGGACCAGATTCAAAATTAAATAACTCACAGACAGATGTCTTTGTTAAGAAGATTCTTAATGCAGGAGAAGTTGGTGTGTCCACAAATGTCTTCTTATACTTTGCACGATGCGTTTTGGGCCAAAATAGCCATTCATCATGATGGGGGATATCTGTTATTCTTAACTGCAATTAAACAATAATAAGATTCTGCAAGTAAAGGTACTTCTTAGTGTGTAAGGTACTCCATAACCTTGGAAGAAGAATGACTAACCTGCTGTTTCACAGAGAGGTGACAGTTGAGAAACCATTTTTGGTATAATATATGTACTGGTAGACTGTGCCTTCCAACGGGACTTGTTAGTGCTGAAAGATAGCAATAACAGTGGGAGACCCATTTGCAAGTAACTTGACATTATACAATGTGGTCTAGCATGGGCTCAGTCGCTAAGGTATAGCGCTGGGTCCCACGTCTAGACCACTATTTTATAAAGAGCTGATGTAGAGCTGGGCGAGTTATAGGTGACTTGCACTCACCTTGAAGATCGGGAGGTGGGATTAAATGGATCGTGCTTTGTACTGGGCAATACTCTGTGCGTACCTTTTAAAAAAAAGAGATTTGATGATTTAAAGTAGTGACAGCTAGATGACTATGCTGCAAAACAGAACATCAAGTGTAGAGGTAACTGTAGCGACTTGCATGCCATCAAGAGCTGCATATTCAGGTGTTAAGGAATTGGTGTTTGGAGTACTGTTTGTCTTCATGCGGCAAACAGGTATATGAAAAACAAAGACTTACTAGGTCACGTGGCGTATAGGATCCACCGCATAAATTGGAGCAGCAAAGCCTGTCTTTCCGCATACAGTGTTAACAACTGTCGGCATTGCAAAGTTCGCTCATGAGTGCGTGACTCTTTTAAAGTCATAGGTGCTGAGTGTGGAAATGTTTAGTGCGTTGTTTAGATGGATATAAGGCAGACTGAATAAGTGCTGTGGAATGGGTGTTATTTGAGCAAGACTAACCTCTAGATAATTATAAGAATATACATATAACATGATTTGGTAAACCTTACGTACTTATGTTTATTAGCATGGTGGATTATGAGAGACCATGTCTGCAGTATTGTACTAAACCACTTGGGTGACATACAAAGACGTGCTAAACATTGTGTGATCATGAGTTACTGTTTAACATAGTATCGATGTTCATGATACACGAAACAACATGTGTAGATGACAGGAATTTGTCGAACATCACATGTTTATATTCATTTACATGATATGCTACAAGAAGGCATATATACAGTGTTCAATCAAAGAACCCTGTGAATTTCCTAAAAGTAAAAACATGCTGAATATACATGGACGTGAGCCAGTCAGCGACCAACATTGGGCTCCCAAATTAAGGGGGATTGCCATTATAACATGCAGATCATAGATAGCAAATTAAATCCCAGTCAACATTAATTCCCCTTGGGGACATTGAATCTAGTCGATCAATCCATTGATCTCTTTGTAACAACAATCTCGTTATAATTCCACCCCTACGTGGTGGGCGTACATGTTCAAGGATAATAAGAGTTTGAGCGATGGTATGTCTCAGTCTACTGAAATGGTGTGCAACGGGTGATTTTTCTGATAGTTGTCTAATGTTGGATTGTTAGGGAGAATTCTCAGAAATGTGCTAATTCTCCCCGCCTTAGAGACCCCCAGCAACTTTGCAGGATTTTGAGGACTTGCTTTTTTTTACCTGGAGAGAGTGAGACCCTTTTTCCCCACTCAAATTTATTTTAATGTGATTTGACCACTGTTTCTCTTTTGGTTATGGAGCCTGACAAACTCCATAGGCATCATCTTTTACATTGCGACACACATCACCTTCAGTGCAGTGACACAGGGAAGTCTTTCAGATTTCCCAAAGGTTGAATACTTTCTCTGGGATAAACTACTGTTTCCCAGAGCAGTAAAGTGAAATTGACTTTAATTACATTTGTAACTTTCTAGACCCAGCACACATTATTTTACACAATAGGGTGCTGGAGGGGTTACCTAGTATCCCCTTTGTCTAGCTTCTCATGTAACATTTTTATGTTACCCTTTCCTCACTGAATGGCTGGTTGGCTGGTGGCAGTGGTTTTCTTTTAACTACTGTGGTGTGCATTTACTGCGGACTTCATTCGCAGCTGCAGTAAAGCACCCAAGGGTGCAATTTTTGTCAAAACGGCCCTGGTCGTCTTTTTTGCCATTTCTTTGTGGACAGGTCCTTCTTGAGATTTACTCTGCGTGCCTAACCAGGTTTGGTCCTATTATTCGCTTTGCCTTTGGAGGGATTCATGAGTGAAGCCCGCCTCTGGCTCCAGGCTATCTGGTGTAGGCAGGAAGTGAGGGAGGTGCCCGAAACTCACATGTGCTTACGAGACCCAAAAGCACTCTGGTGATTGGCCGGCTGACTCTGCGGCAAGGACAGCCACCCTGCTGGGTGACTGACAGCTAGGCTGGAATGAATGGAAGAGAAATGAATAAAAGGTGCGTGTTTTGGCTTGGAAGGCAGACTCGACCACTGGACTGAGGAACCGAAGAACTTTAAGAGGAAGCCTGCTGCAACTCCTGGACCATTGGTTTGCCCGGTGAAGCCCTGCTGCTGTGCTGAAACTCCAAATTTGTATCGACAGAGAAGCCCTGCAAGGACAACTTCTCCCTTTTGAGTTGGTGGGACCAATCAACTCCAAAGTAAGCCACCCGGACATCCTCTCTGAGCTGGCTGAATTTCCACAGAGTTGCTGCTTCAGGGAGAGGAACACCAGATTGTGTGCGTTGAGGTCGTCTCTGGACTCCCAGGAAGCAGGACTGACTAAGCGCGAGCCCCCTTAACAGAGTGCGGGACCCCAGAAGCAAGCAAAGTCCCTCTCGACAGCCAGGAACAGCAGTGTTGCTATTTGCAGTAGATGCAAGGAGCTCAAACACTGAACAGCTACTGAAAGTGAAGTTTGCCGGTTTTGACTGTCCTAGTGCAGTGCAGGAGTCCCCCGACATCCTCACTCTTGTCCCCACGACTGAGGCCCAGGAACAGTGAGATCTGCAGAGCTGCACAGATACAGGAGTCATCTGGTGCATCTTTTCTTCATTTCTAAAGGTACTGTACAAAGTTAAGAGAACTTACCTCTTGCTGTAGAGTTGCTTGCATCTTCTACTACTCACAAGTCTAATCAGCTTGTGGCTCTACATCTGATTCTTCTTTTCTTCAAAGACATCTAAAACATTGTGCAGAGACTTTTCCATTAACCTACCAGAAGTGCTTCATCCTATATAAGACTTTTTGCACGTTGACTTTGGCCTAACCTATTGTACTGAATGACTCTTCCTGGGGGGATCCAAAAGTATTTGCCTGCTTAAGAATATTTGTGGTCTCTTGTTTGTTCTAAATCATCTTTTCCTTTGACTTATTACTATAAGATCCTAAATGCAACAGTGATATATTAATGTCCCCCAGCATCCTAGCAAATGAAGTCACCTGAGGGTGTAGGTAGTGTCTGTGGGTCATTCCAAAAGGGTATCTACTGATTTAGAGATATTAAGAGTGAGGATTTCTTGAAGTGTATTTGATTGTTACTATTATATTGCTCCCTTCTGAAGAAGGCTTATTCTAACTGACTGATAAATTAATATTTGTTTATTCAAGAAACTTTGAGTGTAAGAGTTTATTTGAATACTTGTAACTGTAAATCTCTGTGTAACTCCACTACAGCTCACATTGACCCCTCTTGAGATAAGCCTGGCTGCTCAACACGCTACCAAAACTGTGTAGTACAAGCTTATACCAAAGGTTGGGTTTCCTATACCTGTAGTCGGAGTTGTTTGTAGTGTTCCCAGCAGGTACTGCATACAAACTTTGCCTAACATGAATTTGTGCTCTAACCGGCAATTTTTTTGCTTTTCTTGTGGTCATGCCAACATAATAAAGGCCACAAGGACATTTTATACCATAGATTACATTGTTGATATCACAAGTGGAGGTGTGGTTGAGGGTAATATTGTAGCCTTTGTATGGGTGTGTTATAATGTTACCTTTTATCACGTTGTGACAGTTTTTACAATTTTTGCATGGTGTCGTTCCTTTAAAGTTACACATTTCCTACTTTTATTTGAAGTCTGACTTAATGAGGTGATCTTGTATGTATTTGCTCTTGCAAAGGGGGGAGAATTAGGAAAAGGTCTCGCTAATTTTGGGTCAAGTGATAGTTTTCGAGTTCTTTGTGATGATTTTCTTCATCTTCGTTCTTTGCTGGGAGTATGTTACATATACCAAATCAATTTTGGCCGTGCCGCCTTTTGCCTGCAACCAATGTAGGCTTAAGTGCTCCCAAGCCAGGGGCTGCTCCGCCACTGCCAGGTAGGATAAATAGGGATGATGAAACATGTTCAGAGCTGTATATGTGGAAAGCTTCTACCATTTCCCACTATTTGGACGATGCATCCTTTCCTGGAAGCAGTTTCAAACTCATTCTTGTATAGATTTCCATGGGATCCTACACCTAGCAAGCCTTCATCACTCAAAAGAGAAAATATCATTTCTGGACTCGCCCACCAGCAACATCTGACCTCACCAGCCTTATAGACTGCAATGTGAAATATGCTAGAGTTGTTATGCACCTTAGTACGTGACAAAGTCATGATAAAACCAACAGATTGTTCTTCGGCTCGTATGGCGTTGGAAAGGGTTGCAGGCGCTTGAATGTTGCCAAATATATTTGTGTTCCAGGTATCATTGCAGTTTCGGGTTGGCTATGACGTATTCAGAACCTAGGATTGCAGAGAATAAGAATTATACTATCGCTTCCGGGTTATTCTATGCTCTGTAATTACTCTGGTATTGATCTCGGAATGACGAAAGGCTGACTCGATTTGAATTTGTGTCAACTAGCCCGGCCACGTCACCAGATTGCAGAGAGATCTGTGAAGTGAGGGTTTCACTTGCTGAGCTATTTTACGAGGTTTGGCATTTATGCAGTATCTTCAATGTTTCAACAACCAAGAACTCCCTGACTGAAGAATCTCCCCGCTTGTCAGGTCATGAGCAGGATGCCTTTATTTGCCACTGGCTGTGCAGCATGCATTGTCCACCGGAAAGCATTTGTTGAAATTATTGTGGATGAAAGGCAGAGCCTACCAAGCTGCCATACGAACTGTGGCAACCCAGTTTGTTTATCTTACTGATCCCACTACATGAATGCCTGCACCTGAAAGGAGAACACTGGTGAGAGGCAAATAAAAAGTACTGGATTGAAGGTACGATGAAGGTCGGAGCCGCCATTGAGAAATGATGCTCTGATGAGGATATGCTGGATGATTGTCTTCTGCTGTTTCAATATATTTTCCACTGCATGTTCAGAATTACCCGAATAACTTCTTCATTTTATTTTTTTATTAAGTGCAACTGGTTTTACTATAAAATCTTTGCACTATACAAATGTAAGACAATTTCATAACATATAATCTTGCATCCCATTATTTTCACCACAAATCAACTTTACACAATATAAAATCACCAAAAGCACAAGATAAAAACCATCATATAGTATTGCACATGAAAAAATATCTGTTAATCAACTGCATAACCCCCTCATATTGAGTTGATTTTTTAAAGTGAAGTCTTCCGTACATAATATGCAGCTTCTGTTAAAACCAAGGATTCTGCTGAAAATATTGCTCTCCAAAATTGATCAGAAAGTAGTTTTGCAGGACAAGCAACCAGTTTACCATATACTTTAAGGTATGACTTCACCACAAAAGGGCATTCTAATAATATATGCTGACTACATTCAACCTTAAAACCGCAGAGGCAACAAAGCCTAGCCGCACGATCAGTGCCCTGCCACACACCTATATATTAAAATGTGGGTAAAATTCCTAGGCGCAGATACCAAATAAAGTGCCTCAGAGGAATAAAACAAAATGTACCCGAATAGGTGCATGGTTGAACAGGGCAAAAGCATTGTGAAGAGTATTCCAGATATCACTTCTTCAAGCTTAGTTTTAAGATGTTGATCTTGATCCCATGTCTTTATTTAGCACTAAAGTGAGGATATGAATTGAGGAGTATCCTCCTTAGATGGAATAACTAAGGCAGTGGCGGAGAAATATTTTGTCACTGAATGGTCTAAATCTAAATAAAGTGAATTCAAACAATTATGTTTAACACCCTTTGCCAACAGAGCAAGTAAAGAGTTAGCCTCATAATCCATCCATGATAACTGAGCAAAAAATGTACAGCAAAAAATTATCCACTGTGTCACAAGAGAAGTCGTCCCAAGCTCACAACTCAGTGCTTCAACAGGTACAGCCTTGGGGGCAACCAGAATAGATCTTAACAACTTACCCGCAATACCAATTAACCAGGCAAGAGCGTAAAAGTTCCAGCCCATAGAGAATGGCTGGTATTAAGCTGACCCTATAAACTCCAAATTGCCTTTAATGTTACCTCCCTTCCTAATAATGACATTTTTTACGATCATCCATTTTCTAAAGAGTTTCTTGGCAATAAAAGCTTCATAGCAAGGTTAGGTTGGATGGGTTATCATAAGAATAACAAGATATGTATAAGAGTTTGCTACTTCTAACGACTCCTTGACCAATTTCCAATTAAAACTTTTATTCGTTTAGTCCGCTTGACCATCAATATTTTAGTCTTTTTAAAATTCATTTGCATCCCATTACTGGTGGCATAGCCGAAGAGGGCCTCCAGAGAATGCTGGAGAGCACTGGGGGTCTGATCTAGAAGAACACTATCGTCGCCATATGCCAACCAAGGGACACATTCTTCTCCAATATGTGGTGGAACATTTCAGCAAGATATTATCCAAGTCAGCTAATTATAGATTAAATAGCAGGGGTGCTAAAACGCACCGCTGCTTCAATCCCTGATTAATGCGGTTGGGTCGTGTGACACGTCCTCCCTGCTCAAGCCAAACTGGAGTACATAGACTTAATAAAGTAGCAGTGGGTGAATAACCCAACAAATACGTTTCTCCCACAGTAGCAGACAAAACTCCCAGTCAAATGCCGCTGTGTAGTCTATGTAGCAGATGTGTAGATTCTTATTCGCAGATCGACGGACTTCAGCCATCAAATAATGTGACGCCCAGATGTTGAGCGATGTATTTCCCCTTCTGAACCCAGATTGTAATTTAACAGGTCCTTGCATTCTACCCCTTTTTGCAAGTGGCACAGTATGATTTTTGAAAATAAATAACATTGCAAGGAGCCTATAATTTTCTGGGTCCAGTCTGGAGCCCTTTTTAAAGACTGTAATGAATATTGATTCCTGCCAACTATCTGGATAATACAAGTTTTAGTAATATGCTGGAAGGACATATTTCCAGGTTTTCCTTAATTACTGCATTCACTAGACCGATTGGTCCAGGTGCATGTGAGCCCGTAATATATTGAATGGCTAATATTACATCCTCACTTTTCGAAACCAGATTCAGAATTCAGGACGTATAGATACTTTTCCGTAGGAATATCCTTCATATACTGATCGTAGTACAAAACTCTTATATGACTGATCCATTGATTCTCAGACAATGGGTTAAGTGCAACTGGGGCAACTTCAAAAATAAATGTTCTGTAGTGCCCCCAGAACTTCTGGTTATCATTTTGCTTCATTACTATGAAAAGAAACTTCCAATTGGCGTTCTTTAAATTGTTTATAATTGTAACACCAATTTGTATATCATGTGCAATATTTGCTAATAGGGTCCTTATTTGCACTTCATGGATAATTGACTGATCTTTGAATTTGTCGTATTGTTCTGCTGTTTTCTTTCTTTATAAATGGAAATGTTAATGTCCAAGTCACAAATTCCTAATAATAGTGGTAGAGAAGACCTGATTAAGCTGCAAAGAATGAAGAGCTAGCACAGTTATGTGACTAACATCTCATTCAAACGATGCTAATAGCATCTCAACAGTTCCTTCAAATTAATTAAACCACGTTTTAAATGTGTTTATTGTGTTATTGGACCAGATGACTCGATTACCCTGCTTATTCCCTCTCCTGCTAGACAGAGCTCTGTTCTTATACCTTACTGCTCCTGGATTTATCGACCAAGTAATCATTGCATGATCCATTAGGTCTGTAAAAGTGAACAGGGCAGATGAGGACAATTGCTATTATTCACAAAGACATCAATCTTAAGGTAGTACTACCATTCCTTCATGTATATTGTGCATTCTTACCATTAGAATCAAGCTTTTGTAATTGTTTTAAATTCTAGTTATTCATTAAATGAACCCACCTTTGTCCTGAATTACGAGTTTCTACATGACTAGGATCGACAGCAATAGGTTCAGACATATATCGTGAGAGCAATTCATCATACCATCATTATCATTTTCAATAATTGGTTCACAGCACGCATTAAAATCACCAAGAACATAGATGATACTATTAGGGTGCAGATGCATCCATATGGTAATAATCCCCTCCACATGGTAGCTGTCATATGACCTCCAGACGGGTCATCGAGGTTGATAAACTCCCATCCCTTACAGATGAAAGACTAATCCCTTTTGTCACCTTCTAAGAGAAAGCATTGCATGTCGACAGATGAGATTAAAACTATCAGTGACCTAACTATCACAAGCCCAGATTTCCTGTAGAAAAAATACTAGCTACACATCATTCCGCAAAACCTATAGGGTTAGATCAAAAAGAACGATGCCCCTAGTATTTCAGAACAAGCACATATACAAACATGTGATGTGGACATGTCACTGATTTGTCCTTGCGATTTCACAGCCCGATTCCTGCGAAAAGAGAGCAGACTAGAGCGGTTTCTTGCATACCATGTGCTATTCGTTACTGTAGGTTGATTGTAGCGATGCTGAATAATCTTGGTGGGTGGCTTAGTTAAGATATGTTTACGGCAAAGTCTAATTCCATAGACCTAAAATGGCTATAGTTGGAGTGAAGAAATTTAGCAATAATCAGGGATACAAACTCCACCACAGCCCAGTTTTGAGGACAATCAATTGGGGCAGTGCAACAGGCTCAGTGTTGGAAGATGAAATAACCAACAATGGTGGAATTCTATGTAAACTGTCAAGCATACGAATGAAATTCAGAAAATGACTTGATGCTGTAGGGGAAATCTCCACAAATTTGACCCATTTTCCAAGTGGCTGTCCATCCAAATGCATAGGTAAATGTGTTAAAGAGGCGACTTGGGCTTTCACAGGGCCTCATGGATTTTTCTGTGGCACCTCCAAGTTGGCTGTAATGACAGTTAAAGGAGCCATATGTACATGATTATCTTTTCATTGGGTGAGCCGCACTTAATACCTTACAGAGTGATCTAGATAGAAGATGGCCTGCCTGAGCGAAACAGTGTAGACATGATGCCAAGTTACACAGTGACCTTATGACCTGCCTCAAACTATTGACTTAATGACTGCAGGGCATTGCACGCTCCTGTTTTCTTATTCTTGCCTCTCTTCTTCTGTTTAGGCATGGCTGCCTGGCAAGCCCTGAGTGGTGGCACAGTTTTTTAAAATCCGTGCTGCAGGCAGATTTAATGAGGCATTGTGATAGATTGGGCTACAGACAAACCCTTTTTGTTATCCTTGCCCCCAGGATGGCATTGCTCAAAATCAGATATTCCATCAGAAACCTCACAGACAGAAGTGTTCAACTGCCTAATGGAACAATGAGAAGCAGCTGCTTGAGTGGATTGGCCTTCCCGTGAAGTATATGTTAGTGTTCGTGTAAATATGCTCCTCACTGTTTTTCAAAATGATGTCTACAACTTTAGCCAAAATCTGCTTTAAAATACAAAATACTATTTTGCGATACTGGAGCACAGCCCAAATACCACATCCACGGTATCAGCAACAGCAGTTAACCTAGGGATACAATCTTTTCTTTCCAGTATAACAGGCTCACAGAATACCATAGTCTGGGATGATTTCTTCCAGGTCGTGTGATAAAGATAAATTGGTGCCAATGGTGTTCTCATATTCTTGGGATGGAATTACATTAGTCGTCTTAGTGGTGGTGCCAATTGATTCTTTCGGTTGACTGAGACAGATTTAATACTGAATTGTTCTTGATCGTAGCGATATAGCTATGACTGGGCAAGTATTCTCCTCTGGGGGGGGGGGCTGCCGCCTTCTCTGCAGTATCAATGGGAGGAGCTCCAACTGAAAAAAGGTTTGTGATCTTTGTCGATTCTCCATGTGCCCCGGTCATCACTAGCTTTGTTTTGGTTAGGAGCTGCACTCCGCACGGGAGATTCCATTATAGCTGGCTGTTTTCCCTCCCTGCTAGTTTTATTTTACTCTTAGATAGGAGATGGAGGCTAATAAAACCAAGAAGAGGCGCTCACCACTGCCCTTGCCATCGCCCCCAAAAATGAAATAGTTCAAGCAATATGCTCCAGCAGCTGGAGCAGTAAACTCCTTTACTCGGCCTCACGGCACACCATGGCCCCCAATGACCACACATTCTTCATATTCCTCTTCTGACTCGTAGCAGTAGTCACTGTAGAAAGACTAATGGCACTCCATGCACCACATTGACACTGTATTCACCACCAATGACCACACTTACTGCACTTGCAGATCTTTTAGCAAGTCATATCTGCTTAGGCGACCTATTAAAGATTGTGGGTTTAAATCTGTGCACTTTTTGCACCTGTTTCTGATTCAGCATATCTGAGTTGAGGCTCTAGGGGCTGCAGGCTTAGAGGGCAGGATTGTTTCTGGCTATGGATGAAATGTCTTTGGTGCAGTCCCGTTGTCCAGTGTGCTCTCAACCTGTTCCCTTTGTGGGGGTCTTAGAACCAGCCTAATTTCCCAGCCTCTTTTGAGAAGTTCCTGCCCTGGTGTTCTTTTGACTCCCTGGGTCTCTGGCAGACGTTTTGAAGTCTTTTTTTGTTTAGCTTTTCCAAAGTTTGGACGTACCAACAGTTGGACTACTAGAAGCTAGTAGTTGGTACGGGTAATCTCGTCTAAGGGATCTTTCTGGTGGCTTCATCCTGACCATCTTGCTCTGAGAATAGAATTGCAATTGTTGCCCTTTTGTGCTGAAGGAAGTGCTGGGCCCCCTGTCTTGTACAGTTTTGTTCCTTGTGGATCCTTGGTTTAGAAGTTTGTCTGGGTGTGCCTTCTTCCCTGGTCTTTTGCCTGGGAGTTATCTGACTGTCGTCCCTGGGTTTGAACTGTCCAGGACAAGGGCCCTGGGTTCCCCTGAATTAGTCCTTTTTGAGGATCCCGATACATGCCTGTCCATATCGCCTGTGTTTTTTCCCCTTCCCAGTAAATCTGTGAACAATGTCTCCCACACTCCCCTTTCTCTCGTTGGGGTGGCGGGGGGTGTCTTTGGTTGGGTTACTTCTGCCTCTCGTTAGGATGGCAATTCCTCTGACTATTCACTGGGGTGGTCTTTCCCTTTCTGTCCAAGTATTTTCTGGTCCGATCTTTGTTATACTTCATAAAGCAAGTACTGTGATGAGGAAGAGGGGCATAGAGGAAATCCTCTGATTGTTTAAAAGAAATCTTCATTAATCCCAGTCCTTCTTTTCCTCATCACAGTACTGACTCCTTACCAAGCGGTAAGATTGTCCTGGGACCGGCCAGATGCTTTATACCCCAGCCTTTAAGTGGTAGGGGCCAAAACAGAAAAACACATTTTAGGAAAGGGTCGTCGGAAGGTGACGAGGAAGAGTTGAACTAGGAGTAATGAAGATTACTGGTAAGTAATTGGTGTATTATTGTACATACTCAATGGCCCATGTTATCAACGTCTGAAGGATAAAAATATGAATTTGCCATCCTGGGATTTGAAACTGGCCTACAGATTACCCATGCTCAACTCTTTAAATATCTGTTATATCGCACCCTCATGTCAAAATGAACAAATTATTTCAGATAAGTTTCTGCTGACTGGCGTTTCTGGGGAGCATTCTTATGTAATCTGTTTCAAATTAGTGTGGCAAGTGGCTGCCCTGCAGAGTAAGAGCCACTCTGACGCAGTAGCAATATGAGAAAATCAGACATCACCGATTGCGTGGGACCAATGCGGTCTATTGATAACTGTATTAAACATTATCTTTGCACTACATTGATTATCTGTTGCAGGGTAACCCTTTCACACACCTGATGCCTCTTTCACTAACACAGCCTTCTCCAGCTTCCAATCACTATTATATGGTTCATTTTTCTCTCACTTTCCACTGCTAACTTTCACCCCTAAGTCTCAGCATCCTCAACCATACGTCACCCCAATCATACGCTCTCTCCACACAGACATACATCGGCTGCGGTGCAAATTGAGCCGTACCCACTTGCGTGAAGACCTGAAACCTTACCTCTCTGCTCTGAACTCTCTCAAGTCCTCTCTTGATAGAGCAAAACAGATTTCTACTGAACTCCTCATTGACTCTCATTCCAACCATCCTTGCAGGCTACAGGGCACCCTAAACTCACTCATTACTCCTCCTAAACCTATGTCTATCAACTCCAATCCCACAGCTAATGACCTAGCTGAATACTTTGCTGCTAACATTTCCAAAATGAGCGTCTCTCCTGACCTTCCTCATCCTCGTACATTCTACGCTCTGCCTACTTTACATCATCCACTGCCTCCATCTCCCACTTTAGTCATACTAATACTGAAAAACTGTTCTCTACCAATAAAGGATAACCCTTCTTGTGCCCCACCAGACCCTCTTGCTCCTCAGCTAGTCAAGCCTATTTCCCCTTTAATGGCCTCTCCTTTAATGGCCTCTCGCCTCGCTGAACTCTTCAACTTGTCCTTGGACTCTGCTTGCTTTTCCTTCATTTTCAATACAGCTAGCTATCCCTCTCCGAAAAAGTCAAGAGGCTGACTCGAATCGACCGGCAAACTTTAACACTGTCTCTCTCCTTCCCCATGTGAGGAGTCAGGAATGAAACTCTGACACACGAGGGATCATAGTTTTGATCCAAGAGTTTTATTAAAATAAAAGAAGTTGGGAAAATCCCCCTCTGTCCCTGCACTAGAGGAGTTTCCCTACCTAAAACCAAAACTAAGGATCGGTCGGTGATCAGTGTGTCCGAAACAAAATGTCCTGTGTCCAAAGTTCTATTCTGACCCTCACATTCTAACAAAGTAATTCTAAAGTGGAAAGAGAAAATGTCTGAAACAAAAAGCGTAACTCCACCACAAAATGTTCCAAAGGATAGAGTTCCTTGCTCAGAGGGTGAGTCCCTTCCCCTGGATTTCTCTTAACTCTGGTTTCCTTTCAGGATTATCATTCTCTTGAGTATCAATGCATCTGCCAAACAAAGCAACTTGACTCTTAGACTTTGCCGTGTTAGAATACATGGTGTACTTTCCTGACGGATTTCTTTTCTCCTTTGATATATTTCCTCTGCCTTTTCCTGATATGCTCTGTTCAGGATTTTTTGAGCCAATCTTTATTTTACAATTAGTTCAACCTGATGCCCGATATGCCTTCCTGTCAGAGATTCCTAATAGAAACATACATCACAATTAGAATCCACCTGGTATAATCTCCTGCCAGGGACTTTCTCCTTTCAACACTCTTACAACTTGTATTTGCCTCTGATCTCCTGCCAGGGCTTTTATTACATATCGACTTTCTTGCACCTTCAAACACACTTTCAAATTGCCTGGTACACACTCCTGCCAGGGTTCTTTCCAAAGCACACTTGCAACTGCCTGGGATCTTCTTCTGTCAGGACTTCTTTATGCACATTTACAATTGCCTGGTATTTTCTTCTGGCATGGCTTCCTTACACAGATTTGCAATTGCCTGGTTTCTTCTGCCAGGGCTTTCTGAAACAGATTTGCGATGGCCTGATAGTCCCTTATACCAGGGCTTCCTTTTGGGGGTCTGTGCATAATTCCAGTATTGATAGTCTCTTACTTGTGCTTTTCCTGGCTTTATATCCACCTGCTACGTCATTCTGCCAGGATTTCTTTCACATGTGTATTGCATACACTCATATGCATGTACTAATGCAGGGACTGTATTGTCATTAACGGTGTTGGGCATGCCTGCCAATACGCCCTGGTGTCCCCTCTATGCTTCTGTAGACTCGATGGTTCTTCTTGGTGTATTTTGCCACTTTTGCAATGAACCGGCAGCAAGCATTCAGCGTCCTGCTCGCTGTGTCTGCTTCCCGGTCTCTCTGCTCTTCGCAGCTCCTACTGCGCTCTCTCAACGTCGTTGCAAGCTCCGGTGAGGTGAAAGCGACCTCCGGACACCCGCAAAATCCCAGACATCTTCTCTTGGCTTCTGGTGTCCCTACAGCTTGTTCCTCTTCACAGTCCTCTTCTCTTCCTCCTTAAGCCAGTTGGCTCCACGGAATGCCTTCTGGTCCCTCAATCTCTCAGTTGCTCCCAAGCGATGCTGTCTTCTCCTGCCAGCAGTTCTCTTTGGTTAGTTGCTTCAACTGTTTAAATGTTCCCGCTGTAGGTAAGCGCTCATAACTAGCTTGGGCTCTTGGGCTTGGGTGATCTGCATGACTCGATCCCTCTTCCTCATCACAGTATTCTCAGGTTTGTGAGAATGGAAATCCATGCTGGGTAACTTGCATATGAAATTTGGGAAAAGGTTTTTTGGTGGTTTTCAAAGGCGAGTTGGTTTTTGATGGATTGTAAATGGATATGCTGGATGAGGGGAGATGGAACGATACGCCATTGTGGCATTAGGTATGGGTGAGATACCCTTGGAGGGAAAAGGGGGATACCATGTCCCATCTGATGATGCCATAACACCCCACCAGAGATAGTCTCCCCTCATGTGATCCTCCCTCATATAGCCATCCGCAGGGTCAGAATCAGGTAGCGGCTGCCATCCCCTGGTCACATGGTGAAAGGTTACCGCTGGGGAAGAAGGGATAACACCATTGGATTCATCACACCCATTACTCTGAAGTGCGCAAAATGGTTGTGTTCCACCATCATACCCATTTCTTAGACATCCACAACCTTTGAGACCCCCTACAAGCAGGTTTCGGTCCCGTCACTCCACTGAAACTGCTTTCCTGAATGTCTCAACATCTTCTTCTCTACTAAGCACTTCAACCTATCCTCTATCCTAATTCTTCTGGCCTGTCCGCTACCTTTGACACTGTCGATCACTCTGATCTCCTTAATACTCTTTTTTCTTGGAATTCGCGATCAAACCCTTGCCTGGATTGAATACTACCAGGCACCTTGCCAATTCTGTCTCCTGAAGCAATAACACCTCTTAACTCACTCCTCTAACTGTTGGTGTTCAACAAAGCTGTGTCTTGGGTCTTCCCCTTTTTACACCTCTATTCTTGTGGCATTCATCTCCTCCTTTGGATTCTCGTACCAACTCTTTTCGCGAACAGCACCCAAACCACCTCTTTTCCTAAACTCTCATCTGATCTCTCCATCAAAGATTCTAACTGTCTCTCTGCCATTAACTATTGGGATGGCTTTGCACCCTCAGATGTTAAACTCGGCCAAATACAGAGGTGCTCTTGTTCCCTGCCAAATACTCTCTCTCATCTATTCCCCTGCTTATCCTGTTCCCACCTGACACTCTCCCCTACTCTTCTTCAGCTAGAAACCTTAGTGTCATTTATGACCCTGCTCACACCTTGTCTACTTTAATCTCCAAAACGGCAATGGAAGCGCGCCTCAACCTGCTAAATATTAGGGAAAATCAGACACATCCTTCCCTTGAACACTGCCAAGCATCTCTTAAGTACTCTTGTATTCTCTAAACTTGACTACTATGCCAGCATCCTCTTTGGTCTCCCTAACTATGCTTTCGAGGGGATTGGGTCCTCCGACGTATTCCATATCTATGACAGTAATCACCACAGCTGTGCTGCTTCGGAAACTTTTTCGGCGTCTGCGTCCTGCGTCGATGACGTCGATGCGCCGCCGTCGAGGACCTCCTCCGACGTCCGACGTCATCCGATGTGATAAGTAGGACGCACGACGCCAGTAGCCTCAGTTCCGTTTTTTCCGCGAACGTGTTGCTTCGTGTTTCTCGGTTCTAGCCTCGACTCTTTGGAGTTCTGTTCTTTCTGGTTCTTCGAGCCTGTTCGATATTACCTTAACGGCGATGTCTTCCACTTCGTCTTCAACCCCGCGTCCGGGCTTCAAGAAGTGCGGGGTGTGTGGGTCCAAGATGTCGGTGACTGACTCGCACGACGCCTGCCTCTGGTGCCTCGGGGAGGCCCACGACACGGATGACTGTGTCGACTGCCTGTCGCTCACTTCCAAGGCCTTACGCGAACGTAAGAAGAAATTGTCGGTAGGTCGGGTGTCCAAGCCCCGGAAGTCGAAGTCGGCGGGGCTTTCGACGGATGATTCGAGGGGTGACTCTCCGCGTCATCGTCGGAGGTCTCGTCGGTCTTCTTCTAGGAGTCGGTCTCGCCACTCCTCTGCCTCTTCGAGGCGTTCTCGGAAGCGCCGTCACCGGTCGCCTTCCAGGTCCTCTTCCGAGGACTCTGCCCGGCACGTCGGTTATCCCACCAGCCGTGCGACGCCGGAGGAATGGGCTTCCTTTGGGAAGAAAATGTTGGCGATTCTTGAGTCGCAGGGTACTCAACCGTCCGCGCCCCCGAGTGGGGTCGGCCGTGTGAGGTCGAGAGACGCCGCTCGCAAGAGTGGTCGGCACGAGTCACGGGAGAGGTCCCGTTCGGACAAGGAGGCTCGTTCTCGCCGTACCCGTTCCAGGTCCCGGTCCTCGACGCGATCGAGACCGTGTGCACCTGTGATGTCTTCGAGGAAGACATCGACGTCTGAGGCGTCGAGGGCGTCGACAGGCTTTCTCGAAGCTCCGGCTCCGAGGAAGTCGTCGAGGCCGTCGACGTTCAGGTCGTCGAGAGACACGCTCGGGGCTCCGGCTTCGAGGGCTGTGTCGACGCCGCCGATATTGGAGGCGCTGCATCTGACGTCGACGCCGATTTCCTCGACGTCGACGCCGATCCTCTCGGCGCCGTTGCCGGTTTTCTCGACGGCGGCGCCGATTCGCTCGACGCCATCGACGCCTTTCGTGTCGGAGGTGCCCCGTGTCTCGGGTGTACCCCCTAGGAAGGCTCTGGCCAGGAGCAGGCACTCTCAGGTGCCTTTCCACCCCTTGGATTATATTTCGGAGGCGGATGAGGATTCGGTTGGCCTGGTTCCTGATCAGGTGCCGGATGACATTGTCTCGGGCCATAGTCAATTTGACGATTTGAGGCAGTCACTGCATGATGCTAGTGGTCTGGACACCTCTCCGGAGGTGGAATTTGGTCGGCCTGAGCCTGGCTCCCATGCCGATTCCTCATACCGGCGCCTTATGGCTAGGGTGTCTGAGTATCTGGGATGGTCTGCTCCCCCAGGGGAGTTTGTGCAGGATGATCTGACGGACATCCTTGATGTTGGTCCCCCTTCTGACCCGGTTCTGCCATTCCATATGGCTTTACAGCGTAGGGTGGCGGCGGCTTGGACTGCTCCGGAGAGTCTCCCGGCAGTGGGCAGATCCTTGTCGCGGAAATACCGTCCAGCCAGTGGCGACCCCTGCTACTTGACCAGGCACCCCACTCCGGAAAGTTTGGTGGTGCAGGCGGCCACGGCCCCGGCGAAGCAGGCGTCGTACCCTACCATCCCTCCTGATAGGGACGACAAACGTTTTGATGGCTGGGCGAAGAAGGTGTTTTCTTCTGGTGGTATGGCGCTTCAGGCGGCCAACTCCATTTGTGCCTTGTCGCGTTTCACGCACACTCTGTGGAACTGTGTTGCGTTAGCGGCTGAACATATTCCCGAAGGGGACGAACGGGTTGGTTTCCTTGCTTTGGTCCAGGATGGTAAGGATGCCATGTGTGAGTCCGTTCAGTCGGGTTTGGACTTAGCTGAATGCGTCAGTAGGTCCATGGCGGCGAGCACCGTGATACGCAGGTTTGCGTGGTTGCGGAAGTCGGGGTTTGCTCCTGATGTGCAGTCCCGGCTCCTCAACATGCCCTTTGATGGTGAACATCTTTTTGGCAGCAAGGCTGACGAGAGCCTTGAGAGGTTGCAGACCTCAAAAGCTGCAGCGAAGTCGTTGGGCGCTGCAGTTCGCCAACCTCCGCCTTTTCGTCCTAGGGGACAGCAGTGGAGGGGTGGCTCCTTTCGCTATTACTCGTCCTTTGGTAGAGCGAGAGGAGCTGGCAGTCAAAGGGGCCAACGCAGGGGTACCAGAGGTGGACGACAGGGTACCCGTGGTGCCAAGGCCGCTCGGGCAGTTGCCTCTTTGCCCTCAGGTAACGCCGCAGCCGCTCCTACTCAGTCATGAGGCCTTGTCCCATGGTTCGCCGGTTGGGGGAAGGCTGGCGCAGCATCTTGTAGAGTGGCGTGCCATTACTTCGGATGTGTGGGTTCTGGAGATCATAACCCACGGCTACTGTCTTCCCTTTCGGCACAGGCCTCGCGACAATCCACCGGGGAACCTCTCTTTGAAGTGTCCGGATCCGCTCCTTGCGCAGGAAATTCAAGCCCTGCTGGAGAAAGGCGCCATAGAACTGGTGCCTGTAGCGGAGAGGAACAAGGGATGGTATTCCCCTTATTTTTTGATTTCCAAGAAAGACGGGGGATTGAGACCCATCATGGATTTGCGCGGTTTGTACAAACTCCTCAGGAAGGACAAGTTCAAGATGGTTACTCTCTCTCAAGTCCTCCAGGCCCTTCAGCTTCAGGACTGGTTGGTGTCACTCGACCTCAAGGATGCTTACTTCCATGTGCCGATCCATCCCAAGCACAAGAAGTACCTGAGGTTCGCGGTTGGCGACTCGCACTTTCAGTTTCGGGTCCTGCCGTTCGGTTTGACCTCCGCCCCGAGGGTTTTCACCAAGCTCATGGTGGTGGTGGCAGCGCATCTCAGGCAAGGGGGGATTCACGTCTACCCCTACCTGGACGATTGGTTGATCAGGGGGAGCTCTCCCGAGCGGGTCCTGGATCATCTGTCCGTCGCCTGCCACTCCCTTCACAGGCTGGGCTTCTCCCTCAATTTAAAGAAGTCCCATTTGACGCCAACGCAGAGGCTCCAGTACATCGGAGCAGTGCTCGACACTTCCCTGGGGCAGTGTTTTCCTCCCCAGGTGAGGGCTCTTCACATTCAGCAGATGGTGCGCAAGTTTCAGCATGCCCAGACGCTCCCTGCGTTCGAGTTCTTGAGGTTGCTCGGCCTCATGGCATCCTGCATTCTTCTGGTGCCAGAGGCTCGCCTGCGAATGAGATCTTTGCAGTGGGCACTCAAGATGCAATGGTCGCAGTCCTCCGGCAGGATGTCGGACCCGATTCAGGTGCCGCCCTCGGTCGCCCGGGACCTTCTGTGGTGGGCCGTCGAAGGCAACTTGATGAAGGGGGCTCCGTTTTGGCTTCCCTGGCCGGAGGTGACGATCGTGTCGGATGCATCCCTCACGGGATGGGGAGCTCATGCCAACGGGCTGACAGTCAGCGGTCGTTGGTCTCCGTCGGAGTCCAGACTCCATATCAATCTGTTGGAGCTGAGGGCCGTCAGGCTAGCCCTGAGGGCTTTTCTGCCGACTGTGCGAGGGAAGAATGTCCTGATCCTGACGGACAACACAGTGGCCATGCACTACCTCAACAAAAAGGGGGGGGCAGGGTCACTTCCTCTGTGCAGGGAGGCGATGCAGCTCGAGTTCTGGGCCATCCAGCAGGAAGTTTCGATCTCGGCAGTTCATCTGGCCGGAGTCGAGAACGTGACGGCGGACGCTCTGAGCAGGCAGAGCACGATCTCTCACGAGTGGGAGTTGGCTCTGGAGATTCTCCTGGAGATCTTCGCCCTTTGGGGGACCCCTCAAGTGGATCTCTTTGCCTCCAGTGTCAACCGGAAGTGCGAAAGGTTTTGCTCGCGGGAATTTCCTCCAAGAGGAGCCTTAGGAGACGCGTTCGTGGTGGAGTGGTCGTTCCCGCTGCTGTACGCGTTTCCTCCGGTCCCCGTCATCCCGCAAGTGCTGCGGAGGTTACGGAAGTTCGGTTCCCGGATGATCCTCATTGCTCCGGCGTGGGCTCGGAGGACGTGGTACCCGGACCTTCTCGACTTGTCCATCTGCCCTCCACGTCGTCTTCCCTACCGAGACGATCTGCTCTCACGGGAGGGAGGTCAGGTTCTCCATCCAGAGGTCGGATCCCTCAACCTTCACGCTTGGCTTCTGAAAGGTTGAGGTATAAGGATTGGGGCCTCCCTGAAGACGTGATGGAGGTGTTGCTTTCGGCCCGAAGGCCCGCAACTAAGTCTCTGTACCGTTGCCGTTGGCGTAAGTTCTGCGACTGGTGCAGAGTTCAGAATGTGGATCCTTTTGCATGTGACATCCCCATGGTTCTGTCCTTTTTGCTTTCTTTGGCCCACAGGGGCTTGCAAGTGGGTACCGTTAAGGGTTACCTGGCGGCGCTGTCCATCTTTAAGCGCTCATCTGAAGAATGTTCTTACTTTAAAATCCCTTTAATTTCACAGTTTCTGAAAGGGCTCACTAATGTGTTCCCTCCGTCGCCTTTCCTGGTGCCCGGTTGGGATTTGAACCTTGTTCTTAGGTTTCTTATGGGTGCTCCGTTTGAGCCGTTACATTCTTGCCCTTTGAGGCTGTTGACTTTGAAAACTGTGTTTTTAGTTGCGGTTACTTCCGCTCGCAGAGTGAGTGAGTTACAGGCACTTTCTGTTAAGCCGCCCTTCACTGTATTTCACAAGGACAGGGTTGTCCTTCGAGTTCGTCCTTCTTTTCTTCCGAAGGTAGTGACGGAATTTCATTTGGCCCAGAAGATTGTTCTTCCGGCATTCTATCCTCCTCCGCATCCTGGTAAGGAAGAGGAGAGGCTCCATAGGCTTGATCCTAGGAGAGCTTTGAGCTTTTATGTTTCTCGCATGTCCCGGGTCAGAGTGGACGATCAACTCTTTATTGGTTACGCTGGTAAGCGCTTGGGGCAAGCTGTGACGAAACAGACTTTGTCCCGCTGGATTATTTTGGCCATCTCGGAGTGTTACCGCTTGGCGGGCAAGGTCCCTCCGGCTGGCTTGCGGGCCCATTCTACCAGGGGCTTGGCTGCATCTACTGCCCTGCAGAGGGGTGTTCCTATTCGCAACATCTGTGATGCTGCCACCTGGGCTTCAGTGCATACATTTGTGCGGCATTATTCCCTCAATTCCATCAGAGGGCAGGATCTGGCCTTTGGCAAGGCGGTCCTTTGCTCTGCTATTTGATTGGCTATTCTAAATTTTGTTTCTAAATTCTTTCCCTCCTCCTTGATTTGGTACTGCTTTGGGAGTCTGTCATAGATATGGAATACGTCGGAGGACCCAATCCCCTCGAAGAACAAGTTACTTTCTTACCTGGTAACGTTCTTTCGATGGGATGGTCCGACGACGTATTCCATATCGCTCCCGCCCTGCCTTCCCCGCTGCAGAATTTCTGTTGCGTTTGCAGCTTACGTTCCGCAAGGCTTTGTGTCGGACTGGCAGTTGACTCTTGTCACACGTTCTGGGGGAAAAAACTACAACTGAGGCTACTGGCGTCGTGCGTCCTACTTATCACATCGGATGACGTCGGACGTCGGAGGAGGTCCTCGACGGCGGCGCATCGACGTCATCGACGCAGGACGCAGACGCCGAAAAAGTTTCCGAAGCAGCACAGCTGTGGTGATTACTGTCATAGATATGGAATACGTCGTCGGACCATCCCATCGAAAGAACGTTACCAGGTAAGAAAGTAACTTGTTCTTCTGTCCTCTCCACAAGATCATTAACTTTGCTACCAGAGCGCTCTTTGAACACCCTCACTTCACACCTACTTCCTCGTACCGTCACCAGGCTGGATGGCTGACATTGCAAAACAGGGCCAGATTTAAATTTCTGCTCCTGGTTCACAAATCTAGCCATGGAAAGACACCTCTGTATCTCTCCTCATCTATCCAACTCTACAAGCTTTCTCGCAATCTCTGCTCTGGCTCCTTGACTACCCTTGTGTCCCCTTGCCCTCCGTGTGCCTCCTCTCGCTTCCGCTCTTTCTCTCTTCTTGCTCCACTTGCATCGAATTCTCTTCCTCCGGACATCCGAGAAACACTCCCAACGACTTGTCAAAATCACATTAAAAGCCTACCTTCTCGCCTCCGAGTTACTCTCTTAACCTATTTCTCATCTGCTTTCCAGCTAAAAATGTTCCCTCCCCTCTACCCTGTCCCTCACTTTATTCTGCCTCCATTCTAGCACTTCACCCAGCATGGTCACATCCCTAACACAGCTGGCCGTAACACCTACATGCACTTAACATATCTAATGTTGGTTGTCTTTAATCTATGTATGTCCACCCATGTATTGTCCTCGGTGACAGTTCCATTTTCTCCCTCCACAACCTAGTCAGAATGTCACTCGAACTCACCTCATTGGAAGCAGCTCACTGCTACCCGTCAAATCCAATATCTTATCTAGTGTATGTTCTTTTGTGATCAGAAGAGCATTATTCCTCCCTGTATAAAGAATTAAACTATGACCTTAAAAGCTTTTAAATGATGTCAACGTGTGCAGACAGGATAACTGCTAGCTATAGATTGTTGCCATTTAATTTTGCACATTATTTCTGCCGTACTGAATGTTGTCTCAACAGGGTATCGAACGTTGAGAGAGTTTTGTGCTCTGTAAAAGTACCTGCCTTTGTGAATTTCATGTGTACACCAAAATGTGGCCCACATATTGTTGTAGTGTGTATATTTTGCCATGTTAGGCGGTACTCTGTAGCAGCAGTGAAAAAATCAGATAGTCTTGTAATATTTTAGCAGGTTGCAAAGTAACTATACACTATTCTCCCAAACAGGTGGCTAGCCGGAGAGTGATCCAATATGGAGCTGCCTTCATGCTTCTCTTAGGAATGGTAGGAAAGTTCAGCGCGCTCTTCGCTTCTCTTCCAGACCCGGTTTTGGGAGCCCTTTTTTGCACTCTGTTTGGTAAGACTCTTGTGTTCTTCTCCGTAGCCAGCTTCTGTTTTCACTGGGGAGAAAAAAGGATTTGTGTTTTTACAAAAATAGATATTGTTTTGAAATAAATCCACTAAATTATTTAATTGAAATTAAATGTATTAAAGCAGTTTTTACAAAAACTGCTGAAACGAAAAATAAAGTTCACTGTTTGTAAACTGGGGAGTGGGTCATGGGGGCAACCTCAACCTACACAACTCCATGTACATCCATCCCAAACATTTTGTTTACATTTTATTCTATAAATAATAATGTATTGGATTTCAGATCAAACAATGCCAAGAAGACAAAGATAACAATAAAGACATGCAACTACAATAAAAAGCAGGAGATTGTGAACTTGCATGCAAGAAAAAGGCATCTATCTCTTTACCGTACTCCTCACCTTATCCACCGCTCCCGTCTTCTCACTCCCACCCTTTCAATCTGCCTCTTCTCAACAGTACTCTCTCCTGCTCTGATTTTGCTTACCCTTTTATCCCTTTGTGCACCTTCCTGGTAAAATCTTCAATTTGTTGTTCTTGCTTGGGTGGGATGAGCTGTAAGGCAATTAATTGGCATGGAAGCCATACAGGCCCTATGTTTTTGGTTTTGGCTATTAGGTGGTACTAAAGTGCCTACTATAAGACAGAACTATTGCATTAGAATACAGATAAGGGGCGGGGGCTCTGAGGAGGGACACAAAGCATGTAGGTGTTTGGTTATTTAGCCACCCACTGACTGCCCACAGTCATGCTTATCCCTATCACCATTCCCACCCAGTTCCTGCCCCTCCACGCCACTCAAAACACTTTCTCCTGGGTCCTCTTTGAGCATGTTTTAACAAGCAGTAACATCAAACTTTGTGTTCTGAGTGATTCTGTGCTATTTCAAAGCAGTCTTCTACAAGGTAATGGCTTAATTGGAGCGAAAAGTGCTACTGGTATAATAAAAATGTCTTCACCAAATATGCCTTCAGCCATTTGAGATCTAAGCAGTATGTGTGTACTGACCTGAAGTCCTGTTAAAAGCAAGCATTGGTGAAACTAGCAGATTGGCTTGTGTCTATGTATTGAATAGGCAGTTTCCAGGCACTGCTATTTATGCCCAGCTACTCTCACCATTTTGCAGCTGCTACCAATATTTGCCCGTAAGTACCGTAGTGACAGAGCTTGGCAAATGCCGATCCCATGCCTACACAAAAGCAAAAATTGTTGGCATTGCCAATGCTTGTTTAAGAACCACTATACTTGCCTTCCTTTTTAAATTATATAAACTATTTGACAACTCTGCAAAAAAGGTAGCATGCGCCCCTCTCTCAAAAGAACATAGCGTGATAACCTGTTCTGTGGTTTTTACCCACTGTGAGAGTCTGCAGCCATCGCTTTTAGCTCACTCTACTTTTCCCAAAGGAGGAATATCAATTTGCCCATCAGTCTTTGTCCCGCCCACAAGGGCAGTCCAGCACAGCTCCACCTCTCTGATGAGGCGCAAAAAGGCTGAAACACGCGTATGGGGTTGCTGGTGGTATTCTTGTTCAGAAGGGAATTGCCATAGCATTTTGGTGCTGGTATGCCCATGTGTGTGGCACAAAGACTGATATGCAAATGGATATTTCCCATCTGTGAAATGTACAGTGAGCAAAATGCGATGGCTGCAGACTCTCACAGTGGGGAAAAAACCACAGAACAGGTCATCATTCCATGTTCTTTCTGGAGAGGGGCGCCTGCTACCTTTTTTGAAAAATATTTGATAATTCTAATGGAATCTTCATATGAATTATTGTAACTTTTGGAAGCCTCTAATTGTATTGACTTGCAACAGAGATTTAAACAGGTTTTGTCAGGCTAATGAAAGATTCTTAACTTATTAAATTATTTTAAATGTTTTATTTAAATGTATTTAATTACATGCTCTAGCACTTTTAATTCCAAATGGAAAGCATACATATTAAAATTAATTGTAATATTGACTTTAAACGTTTTGACAGTTTTTGCTTAAAGGAAGTTTTCGGTAGAATGTTCTTAAAACATATACTGAAATAGCTTTAGGCAACTCAATAGTGACGTACACTGTTCGTTGGTCACCTGATACTCTGACTGTGTGATTTTGGTTATCAGATGTAGGACAGTCTGGGAACGTGTCATAGAATGGGCCAGGCTCTTTGTGCATTGCATTATCAGTACCATTAAATATATCACTACCTTGAGTCGTAGACGGGCACAAATCTACCAGATGTCTCTTTGGGTTGGTGTGTCTCTACACACTGAAGAATATTCAACCTAAATATTTGGGGTCCAGTCTTCCATCCATAAATCTCAAAAAGCAATGCTTCACTTCTGTGTTATTCTCGCCAAACCTTGACAATCTCTTTGAAAAGCAAATCTTAGATTGAACACATTACAATTTTTAAACAACCATGTGCTATAATGTACGGCCACATCTTAGTCCTCTCTAGCGTGGCCCCTTCCTCTGATAAAAGGCAATCTTCAGTACCTTTTCACCCAATGGATGGTTTCGTTTCTGACATGCAGTTATTTAAAAAAGAATGTCTTAAATGTGTTAAGCATTTATGCATTTGATATTAAGCTATGCAGGATGGGCCTGGCGGAAAGGCAGATAAAGTTGTTTAGACTATTTGTTTTGCTTTATGATTTATGTTCCTGAGGACACCCTAGTGGCTGTATTTATTTATTTGTGTCATCTCTTTATTCTCTTCTCCAGGTATGATCACGGCAGTGGGTCTGTCCAACCTTCAGTTCGTAGACCTAAACTCTTCCCGCAACCTGTTTGTTCTTGGTTTTTCCATCTTCTTTGGACTTGTCCTTCCAAGCTATCTCAAAGAGAACCCGCTAGTGACCGGTAAGAGTTTTACATGCATGTGTGTCTCTTCACAGATCCTAGAGGGAGTAGAAGCAGTTGTACCACTTTTCTAGGTTTTCTATTTTTTCCTTCATGTGGCGACTTACAGCTTTACCTTACATGCTAACAAATATGTGCATTTAAAATCTAATCTTCTAAATCAGGGTGTTCTTGGTAGGCAGTATGTAGGTGCTTAGTCATGAGGAAAGCGGTACTATACCCCGATAAACGCTTAGGGTTTTTCAGCGAGAATCTGTTTGATTCACATCCTGAGCATAGGCTGCCATCTGGTGATAGTCCAGAGCATCAGAACCTGTTTATCATCTTTGAAGTGGGTGTCGACTATGGACGTATGAGTAATTAGATTCCATTATGCATGGTCCTCTCTTGAAGCTCCCTTGAGTAGGCACTATCTTCAGATAGATTTTTCCTAGCATTGTTTGCGGTCACGGAAGAACGACTTTGACCATCAATTTCCACGCACATTGAATTTCAACTAGAGCAGTTACCAGAGACTGAGCTATTCTAGTTATACTTATGGTGGCCCTCAAACAAGCAGAAATACCTTGGGATATAGAAGATTTTCAACAAAAGGTTTGTGTATACAAATTAGTTTTAGTATGTTTGATAATTACATTTGCTTTAATTTAGGCCCATGGACAGACACGATTTAAGTCTTCTCTGGTGTGTAATCACAAATTCCCATGGATAAACAAACACTGAGTGCCTACCACAGGATCATAACGAAAACAAGTGTGCTGCTTGCAGAAGAATTAAGTCCAATACCCTGGGCCATAAAAAGCCCTGTGTTGCATATGCCATGGGCCACGAGTAGTTCTGGGGCATCTGAAAGTCTGTTACTCTGCAGAGATCAAAGACGTGACATCCATGACTTTGCATCGTAATGCCATGCACAAGGATTCCTATAAAAGGTGATGCAGACCAGGATGCCAAAACCTGCAAAGGCTCCAAAGGTTAAGACTGCATCCCATTCGGTCCACATGAGAGCCTTTCTATCCTTCAGGTTGGAGTGGGAAACGACTCACTAAAAGAAGGGCAAAAAAATGGTGAGTTCTTCACAGATTAGCATGACATACCTAGTGCCCCTTCAGGACCGAAACGTACATAGTTCACTTTGAAGTTATGGTTAGAAAAACATACTTCAGAAGCTGGTTTTTACTTCTAACTACCTCTCCCTACGTCCTCGCTCCTTCTCCTGCCTCCGTTCTCCTCCCTCTTTCTCCACTCACTCCACCCTCTACCTTAGTCTTACTAGGCACTGTCAGTCTCACATTCCTGCTCTCTCTCCACCCTCTGTTCTTATCCTTTTATCTTCACTCTCCTTCCCCCTGGTCTTACTGGGATTGCTTTCCCTGTCTCCACATCGGTTACCAGTCATTTTGTCGAAAACCAAATGGTCGAATGGCCATTTGATCGAAGTAAAATGGTCAGAAAAAAAAGGTCGAATTTTTTATTTTTTTAAAATTTTTTAATTTAATGGGGGGGGGGGTCCCCCAACCCCCCCTTTCGTGGGGATTGGGTCCTCCGACGTATTCCATATCTATGACATTTAATCACCACAGCTGTGCTGCTTCGGAAACTTTTTTCGGCGTCTGCGTCCTACGTCGATGCGCCGTCGTCGAGGACCTCGTCCGGCGTCATCCGATGTGATAAGTAGGACGCACGACACCCGTAGCCTCAGTTCCGTTTTTTCCACGAACGTGTTGCTTCGTGAATCTCGGTTAACGCCTCGACTCTTTGGAGTTCTGTTCTTCTCGGTTCTTCGAACCTGTTCGTTTTGTGAAAATCCTTTGTGTGAAGATGTTGTCTACTTCGTCTTCGACCCCGCGTCCGGGTTTCAAGAAATGCGGGGAGTGTGGGTCCAAGATGTCGGTGACTGACTCGCACAACGCCTGCCTCTGGTGCCTCTGGGAGGCCCACGACACGGATGACTGTATCGACTGCTCACGTCCAAAGCCTTACGCGAACGTAAGAAGAAGTTGTCGGTAGGTCGGGTGTCCAAGCCCCAGAAGTCGAGATCTGCGGGGCTTTCGACGGATGATTCGAGGGGTGACTCTCCGCGTCATCATCGGAAGTCTCGTGGGTCTCCTTCTAGGAGTCGGTCTCGCCACTCCTCAGCCTCTTCGAGGCATTCTCGGAAGCGCCGACACCGGTCGTCTTCCAGGTCCTCTTCGGAGTACTCTGCCCGGCACGTCGCTTACCCCACCAGCCGTGCGATGCCGGAGGAATGGGCTTCCTTCGGGAAGAAAATGCTGGCGATTCTTGAGTCGCAGGGTACTAGGCCGCCCCCCCCCCCCCAGTGGGGTCGGTCGTGAGAGGTCGAGAGACGCCGCTCGCAAGAGTGGTCGGCACGAGTCACGGGAGAGGTCCCGTTCGGACAAGGAGACTCGTTCTCGACGTACCCGTTCCAGGTCCCGGTCCTCGACGCGTTCGAGACCGTGTGCACCTGTGAGGTCTTCGAGGAAGACATTGACGTCTGAGGCGTCGAGGGCGTTGACAGGCTTTCTCGGGGCTCCGGCTCCAAGGAAGTCGTCAAAGCCGTCGACGCTCAGGTCGTCGAAGAACACGCTCGGGGCTCCGGCTTCGAGGGCTGTGTCGACGCCGCCGATGCTGGCGGCGCTGCATCTGACGTCGACGCCGATTTCCTCGACGCCGATCCTCTCGGCGCCGGCGCCGATTCGCTCGACGCCATCGACGCCTTTCGTGTCGGAGGAACCCCCTAGGAAGGCTCTGGTTAAGAGCAAGCACTCTCGGGTGCCTTCTTTTCGCCACCTGGAATATATTTCAGAGGCGGATGAGGATTCTGATGGCCTGGTTCCTAGTCAGGTTCCAGATGAAATTGTCTCGGGCCATAGTCAGTTTGACGATTTGAGGCAGTCACTGCATGATGCCAGTGGACTGGACACCTCTCCGGAGGTGGAGTTTTGTAGGCCTGAGCCTGGCTCTCATGCCGATTCCTCGTACCGTCGCCTTATGGCTAGGGTTTCTGAGTACTTCGGATGGTCTGCTCCCCCAGGGGAGTTTGTGCAGGATGATCTAACGGACATCCTTGATGTTGGTCCCCCAACTGACCCGGTACTGCCGTTCCATATGGCTTTACAGAGAAGGGTGGCGGCGGCTTGGACTGCTCCGGAGAGTCTCCCGGCGGTGGGCAGATCCTTGTCGCGAAAATACCGTCCAGCCAGTAGCGACCCCTGCTACTTGACCAGGCACACCACTCCGGAGAGTTTGGTGGTGCAGGCGGCCACGGCCCCGGCAAAGCAGGCGTCGTACCCTACCATCCCTCCTGATAGGGACGACAAACGTTTTGATGGCTGGGCGAAGAAAGTGTTTTCTTCTGGTGGTATGGCGCTTCAGGCGGCCAACTCCATTTGTGCCTTGTCTCGTTTCACACACACTCTGTGGAACTGTGTTGCGTTAGCGGCTGAACATATTCCCGAAGGGGACGAACGGGATGGTTTCCTTACTATGGTCCAGGATGGTAACGATGCCATGTGTGAGTCCGTTCAGTCGGGTTTGGACTTAGCTGAATGCGTCAGTAGGTCCATGGCGGCGAGCACCATGATACGCAGGTTTGCGTGGTTGCGGAAGTCGGGGTTTGCTCCTGATGTGCAGTCCCGGCTCCTCATCATGCCCTTTGACGGTGAACACCTTTTTGGCAGCAAGGCTGACGAGAGCCTTGAGAGGTTGCAGACCTCAAAAGCTGCATCAAAGTCGTTGGGCGCTGCAGTTCGCCAACCTCTGCCTTTTTATTCCTAGGGGACAGCAGTGGAGAGGTGGTTCCTTTCGCTATTACTCGTCCTTCAGTAAAGCGAGAGGAGCTGGCAGTCAAAGAGGCCAACGCAGGGATACCAGAGGTGGACGACAGGGTACCCGTGGTGCCAAGGCCGCTCGGGCAGTTGCCTCTTTGCCCTCAGGTAACGCCGCAGCCGCTCCCACTCAGTCATGAGGCCATGTCCCATGGTTCGCCGGTTGGGGGAAGGCTGGCGCAGCATCTTGTAGAGTGGCACGCCATTACTTCAGATGTGTGGGTTCTGGAGATCATAACCCACAGCTACTGTCTTCCCTTTCGGCACAGGCCTCGCGACAATCCACCGGACAACCTCTCTTTGCAGAGTCCGGATCCTCTCCTTGCGCAGGAAATTCAAGCCCTGCTGGAGAAAGGCGCCATAGAACTGGTGCCTGTAGCGGAGAGGAACAAGGGATGGTATTCCCCTTATTTTTTGATTTCGAAGAAAGACGGGGGATTGAGACCCATCATGGACTTGCGCGGTTTGAACAAACTCCTCAGGAAGGACAAGTTCAAGATGGTTACTCTCTCTCAAGTCCTCCAGGCCCTTCAGCTTCAGGACTGGTTGGTGTCACTCAACCTCAAGGATGCTTACTTCCATGTGCCGATCCATCCCAAGCACAAGAAGTACCTGAGGTTCGCGGTTGGCGACTCGCACTTTCAATTTCGGGTCCTGCCGTTTGGATTGACCTCCGCCCCTAGGGTTTTCACCAAGCTCATGGTGGTGGTGGCAGCGCATCTCAGGCAAGGGGGGATTCACGTCTACCCCTACCTGGACGATTGGTTGATCAGGGGGAGCTCTCCCGAGCTAGTCCTGGATCATCTGTCCATCACCTGCCTCTCCCTTCACAGGCTGGGCTTCTCCCTCAATTTAAAGAAGTCCCATTTGACGCCAACACAGCGGCTCCAGTACATCGGAGCAGTGCTCGACACTTCCCTGGGGCAGTGTTTTCCTCCCCAGGTGAGGGCTCTTCACATTCAGCAGATGGTGCACAAGTTTCAGCATTCCCAGACGCTCCCTGCGTTTGAGTTCTTGAGCTTGCTCGGTCTCATGGCATCCTGCATTCTTCTGGTGCCAGAGGCTCGCCTGCGGATGAGATCTTTGCAGTGGCCACTCAAGACGCAATGGTCGCAGTCCTCCGGCAGGATGTCGGACCCGGTTCAGGTGCCGCCCTCGGTCGCCCGGGACCTTCTGTGGTGGGCCGTCGAAGGCAACTTGATGAAAGGGGCTCCATTTTGGCTTCCCTGGCCGGAGGTGACGATCGTGACGGATGCATCCCTCACGGGATGGGGAGCTCATGCCAACGGGCTGACAGTCAGCGGTCGTTGGTCTCCGTCGGCGTCCAGACTCCATATCAATCTGGTGGAGCTGAGGGCCGTCAGGCTAGCCCTGAAGGGTTTTCTGCCGACTGTGCGAGGAATGAGTGTCCTGATCCTGACGGACAACACAGTGGCCATGCATTACCTCAACAAAAAGGGGGGGGCAGGGTCACTTCCTCTGTGCAGGGAGGCGATCCAGCTCGAGTTCTGGGCCATCCAGCAGGAAGTTTCGATCGCGGCAGTTCAACTGGCCGGAGACAAAAACGTGACGGCGGACGCTGTGAGCAGGCAGAGCGTGATCTCTCACGAGTGGGAGTTGGCTCAGGAGATTCTCCTGGAGATCTTCGCCCTTTGGGGGACCCCTCAAGTGGATCTCTTCGCCTCCAGTGTCAACCGGAAGTGCGAAAGGTTTTGCTCGCGGGAATTTCCTCCAAAAGGAGCCTTAGGAGACGCGTTCATGGTGGAGTGGTCATTCCCGCTGCTGTACGCGTTTCCTCCAGTCCCCGTCATCCCGCAAGTGCGGCAGAGGTTACGGACGTTCGGTTCCCGGATTATCCTCATTGCTCTGGCGTGGGCTCGGAGGACGTGGTACCCGGACCTTCTCGACTTGTCCATCTGCCCTCCACGTCGTCTTCCCTACCAAGACGATCTGCTCTCACGGGAGGGGGGTCAGGTTCTCCATCCAGAGGTCAGATCCTTCAACCTTCACGCTTGGCTTCTGAAAGGTTGAGGTATAAGAATTGGGACCTCCCTGAAGACGTGATGGAGGTGTTGCTTTCGGCCCGAAGGCCGGCAACAAAGTCTCTGTACCGTTGGCGTAAGTTCTGCGACTGGTGCAGAGTTCAGAATGTGGATCCTTTTGCATGCGACATCCTCATGGTTCTGTCCTTTTTACTTTCTTTGGCCCACAGGGGTTTGCAAGTGGGTACCGTTAAAGGTTACCTGGCGGCGCTGTCTATCTTTAAGCGCTCATCTGAAGAGTATTCTTACTTTAAAATCCCTTTAATTTCACAGTTTCTGAAAGGGCTCACTAATGTGTTCCCTCCGTCACCTTTCCTGGTGCCCGGTTGGGATTTAAACCTTGTTCTTAAGTTTCTTATGGGTGCTCCGTTTGAGCCTTTACATTCTTGCCCTTTGAGGCTATTTAACTCTGAAAACTGTGTTTTTAGTTGCGGTTACTTCCGCTCGCAGAGTGAGTGAGTTACAGGCACTTTCAGTTAAGCCACCCTTCACTGTATTTCACAAGGACAGGGTTGTCCTTAGAGTTCGTCCTTCTTTTCTTCCGAAGGTAGTGACGGAATTTAATTTGGCCCAGAAGGTTGTTCTTCCGGCCTTCTATCCTCCTCCGCATCCTGGTAAGGAAGAGGAGAGGCTCCATAGGCTTGATCCTAGGAGAGCTTTAAGCTTTTATGTTTCACGCATGTCCCAGGTCAGAGTGAATGATCAACTCTTTATTGGTTACGCTGGAAAGCGTGTGGGGCAAGCTGTGACGAAACAGACTTTCTCGCTGGATTATTTTGGCCCATCTCGGAGTGTTACCGCTTGGCGGGTAAGGACCCACCGGCTGGCTTGCGGGCCCATTCTACCAGGGGTATGGCTGCAGCTACTGCCCTACAGAGGGGTGTTCCTATTCGCAACATCTGTGATGCAGCCACCTGGGCTTCAGTACATACATTTGTACGTCACTATTCCATCCGAGGACAGGATCTGGCCTTTGGCAAGGCGGTCCTTTGCTCTGCTATTTGATTGGCTATTCTAAATTTTGATTCTAAATTCTTTCCCTCCTCCTTGCTCTGGTACTGCTTTGGGAGTCTGTCATAGATATGGAATACGTCGGAGGACCCAATCCCCTCGAAGAACAAGTTACTTTCTTACCTGGTAACGTTCTTTCGATGGGATGGTCCGACGACGTACTCCATATCGCTCCCGCCCTGCCTTCCCCGCTGCAGAATTTCTTTTGCGATTGCAGCTTACGTTCCGCAAGGCTTTGTGTCTGACTGGCAGTTGACTAATGTCACACGTTCTGGGGGAAAAAACTACAACTGAGGCTACGGGCATCGTGCGTCCTACTTATCACATCGGATGGCGTCGGACGTCGGAGGAGGTCCTCGACGACGCCGCATCGACGTCATCGACGCAGATGCCGAAAAAAGTTTCCGAAGCAGCACAGCTGTGGCGATTACATGTCATAGATATGGAATACGTCGTCGGACCATCCCATCGAAAGAACGTTACCAGGTAAGAAAGTAACTTGTTCTTTTTATTAAAAATATTTTTTAAGCAACCAAAGCTTAAAAAAAATATATAAATAAATAAAAAAATTCGACCTTTTTTTTCCGACCATTTTGATTCGATCAAATGGTCATTCGACCATTTATTTTTCGACCATTTGACCGGACACCCTCCACATCCTGTTATCCCCTTCACTACTCTCTTTCACTCTGACCTCTCCCTCTGGCTTTCTCTCCTGATCCTTCTACTCCCTTCCTCCCTCCTGCTCTCCAACCTTCCCACTACTACCCCTTCCCCTAAGCACCCTGAAATCACCCTCTCGCCTTCCCCAGTACAGCATTCTCATTCACCTTTCCTCATTATACCACTTCTACCTTCTACTCTTCCAATACTCTCCCTTACCAGTCATTCACTCACACACCCCTCAGACACACCATGTATTCAAAATTGGTGCCACTCACTCACACAATATCTCACGTTTACTCTCAATCTCTGCTGCAATCTGCTTAGTGTGCCTCTCCACCCCATCTCTCATCTCTCACCCCTCAAAAGCCTCTCATGCAGCTCTGTAGCAAAGGGGCTTTTGTACCCAAGTACACCCTTTTCTGCCCCACCCCTCCTCCACTGCTCCCATTGGCTTCTCTTGTCACTTGTTCTTGTGGGCCAATCTGGTCCTGCTCTTTCCTTGGTAAAGACGTTTCAAAATGTCTGTTTAGCCACGCCCCTTTTCACTTTCCGGCATCCGCTCCTTTGTTGTAGCGGGAAGCAGTTTTGGTGTCCTCAGGTCAAACTCCCACCCCAGGTAAGCAAGTTCCTTTTCCTTCCGGGGCATTCCAGTGGGCGCTGCAGCTTGAGGACTTAAACATGCCTTGTTGAGTTGATTTTCGGACTAACATCCCATAGCAGTTCAGGATTCTTGTGACTGCAGTGCGAATCGGTCTGCTGGCGGCTTGGGAGTTTCTGGAACTTGTATTCCTGAATGACATCTGGTCAGAAAAGAGGCTGCAGGGTACTGCAAAGGGGACAGTGGTAACCATGATCTCACAACACATAAATCTCTGAGAAGGCCTAGGGACTGGGGTCCCTCTCAACTCCCTCACTTCTTTTCAGGGATAGTTCATTCCCCGCAGTGCCCTGGTAGGCCACTTAAACCTGGTTCATAGCGGTCCCTGCTCTCGTCTGAAAGGGTTGCGACTTTCTCATAAACTGCTCACATAACGAAACCACAGTTATTCCATAAAATTGAAAGGGGCGGCAGGGGAGATAAGTAAATAAACATGTAGATAAAGCAATGAGTGAAATTCCCTTAAAATTGAACAATGGCATTCGTATGAAAATTGAAATTTGGAATGAAGAATTAAAATGAAACACAAGAATGGAAAGAAGCGGAAGTCAAACAGGGGAGAGCGACAGAGAGAGTAAAACATGAGGGTCACACTCTTTCAAATGTAGGACTGCAAGCTAGAAGGATTTCATTAAAACCTGTTGAAACCTAATTTAATTTCCTCCAAAGCAGACTCCCCGACCGAGGTACTTAGCCAGAAGATGTCTAAATGGGAAATGGTGCTGTACCTAGGAAGGTAAATCCTTCAGACTCTTTTAAAACTCAGGCGGGATTACATTAAAACATGTGGAAGCCTACATTAATTTGCACCAATGTTAGCCTCCATAACAGGCGTTTTGAATAGATTGTGTCCTCGCACGTTTAGTTCATTCAGTCAATATATTTGCAAATACCTTTTTCCATCAATGAGTTTCTAAAGCGAGCATGCAACATTCTGTGTGTTTGAAAGTTGAAAGCAGACTGGGGTTTAAATACCCTCCTCCCTGACGAACACAGACTCTCACACAACCCCACACTGCCAAATGCAACATTTCCCTCTAGCCCAACAGCACAGGCTAACTTTTTCATTTCACTGTGCCGTGTCCTGTCTTTAAGTGCAACAAATAGGAAGTCGATTTGCGCTGCTAAGATGTGGATGTCTAACTTTCAAATTGCCCTGAAGCTGGCTATCTCCACATGCTAAAATGAAGAGGAAAGTATTCACAGAAACATGGAAAGGAAACACGTACTGTTGTATTGCTTACTTTCATATCCCATAGAGGTTCTTAGGCTGCCTCAATGCACTGAAGGAGACTGAACGGGGAATAAATGAGGGAACAGCAAAATATAATCCAAGGTGTTCTGTGATTCATTTTATGCTACAGATTTTTTTAAAATATATGTATTTATTTCATTCTGCTAACATTCACTGGAGAGTGGCATAATGTGACGCGTTCAGGGGTATCCAAACAGTTTACGTTTTTCCACTTGCCAAACTCCCGAATAACAATTGTGAGCCGCCAAGCCACATGTGGTCGGTTCCGTTTGAGAGCAAAAGGTTGGGACGGTCTGCATGTGTTGTATTCTAGATTGTGTTGCAAGCTTGGCACTCAGAAAGAGGGGTGAATAATGTGATACTCTGCTGATATATTGTCTAATGAGAGTGCAACCCTGCAAAGCTCATGGTTAATGTTCTGTGGGGTGTGTGGAATCCGAGGGCGTCCTCACTTCTTTCCCCAATATATCCTCCTCCCAGGTGGCCCGGGAAAGACTTGTCTTTTTCTGCTCCTGACCCTGGAGGTGGATAATGCGTGAGAGGATCACCTCTGTGGAGGAGATTTAGGGAGTGGAGATGAGGCACACTTGGGTGAGACATGGTATGCCACATTTCCCTTTTCCCATTAACACAATATCCCCCTGGCCTTTGTGGGGTACTATCAGTCCCTTCCCTATTTTTCCTGCACATCATTTCCCAGTAGACATCAATCCGGTACTGGGATGGGTAAGAAACACCACAGAGCCATACATCCTCCTTATGACTCCTACATTCACGGACATCACGATGGTACTCAGACGAGGAAGAGGCATCTAATACAGAAGAAAGACTGTTGGTTTGACACTGAGCGATCTATTATTTCCGACATCGTAATTGATGCCGGAAACTTAAACTGGAGGACGCAATGGCAGGAGAGACACTTCTGTTTCCCTGTGGGGACACGGCTGGACACAAGAGGAGAAGCAGTGACCCAGAGATGCTGCAACTACGGAGGAGAGGAAACCGTAGCGAAGCCAGGTCAGGACTCGAGAGCAAGCTGGGAAAAGTGGAACTGGCATTGCAAAAAGCTGTGGAGACGCCAGGAGTGGAGGGAAGCTCCCTGGCCATTCGCAGCTGCAGGAACGCGAGGACAGCGCTTGCCGGTGCTCCAGGCAAAGCAGCATGGTAGAGCGAGGTCTGTCGAGGAGGTGCCTGAGGCCATGGAAAGGTGGCGCAAAGCACAGAGAGACAAATGAGGTTCTACAGTGCCATACAGAAGCCAGCCGACACGCGACTGCAAACCGGTGAGTCAGCCCAGAAGACAGGCGGAGCCCGGGGCATGTTGAGTGAACAGCAGAAGCTGGAAAAGTGCATAACAAGCAAAGGTCCGAAACAGAGGTCCCAGAACTGTTAAAGGGGGCATTATGAACATCCCAGTTAGCAATGAAAAGACTGGATTGTTGTAATGAACATTTTCAAGAAGTAAAAAAGGCTAAGAAGCCTTGCCAGTACTCGTGTGAGCATTTTTCAGAGAAGCCAGTTATTATTGAAAGTAGCTGACATTAAGGAATTGAACTTTGTGAAAGGCAACTAAACCAGAAGAGCTGGGGAGCATCTCTGGGAGTTGTGGTGTTTAGAACATTAAGAGATCTGGAAGATTGTTTTGTTTGAGAACTTTTAGAGACTTGAAAGCATGGGGAATGGAACCCCCTATCTGATAACATGAACTACTTGAACTTTGGGGAAGGGAAACCCCTTTTCCATCCAGGTGCTGGAAGAAGCTCTGAACTTTTATTTGAACACTTTCCATTTAGTGCTGATAGTTAGATGTGAGGGCAAGTATAGGTTCTGGACAGACATTTGCTTTGGACTTCCTGACACAGACTATCATTAGTTTCATTTAGGTAGGCAAAACACACCTCAGCATAGGGCAAGGTAGGCCTTTTTCCAGCCCCAATATTTGGTTTATTAAAGTGTGTATCCCAAAATTCTACTCAGTTGTCTGTGACTACTTCATGATGCCTACACAGGGGCTGTGTTGGTAACATGGTTGTGCCATATATGACAATGTCACGCTTGTTGTTTCTGTAGTGCTATGTCACACTAAGGTCAGCTTGAAGCACTGAGGAGCAGGGAAGGGTCTCTTTCAGCCAACATGTGCGCACCAGTTACCCCCAAAGAACCACTAAAGAGCCCTTCAGCCCCAAACAGCTAGTTCTATGGTATGGATATGTGGGTGGCTTTGAAGACCTATCTAGGTTACGGTGATCTTAAGTATGAAGGTTTCCTGCTGAGGACAAAGCCCTGAGGCTGCTGCCCGAGCTGTCAATGGGCCAGGACCGCAAAACGCTCGAGAATTTCTCGCCTCTATTGGAGACTGGGGCCCTTTTAAGCAGTTGCTGGGCTTCTCTGAGAATAATCTGCATATAAACCACCCCTTATCAAACCACTTACCTGAGCTGTGGGTGCCTGGTTAGGTTCATAGGTGGAATATAGTATGTATATAGTATGTTATTTTAATACAACTGTAGAAAAAACAGTAATGCAGTATGTTAGGTGATTCTTTTCAGGGTCGGATTAAAGGGCATAAATTTCCCTAGATGGACCTAGCTTTGAGAAGCAACAGAGTTATACAACAATACAGTTACACAACAGAGCGTTTTACATAGGTATACAACAGTACAGATGCATAACACAGTGCTTTTCAGAGGTAACAAACCGGATATACAGCAGGGTAGGATACGGAGGGGCCTGCAGGAGGGGTGCAGCTGTACAGGGTGGCCGGGAGGAGAGGGGCAAGCGGCATCTAGCGAGTCAGGTGGAGCAGGGGAGACGTTGTTGGCCTAGGTGTTGAGCAGGAGAGACTCATTGAAGAGTAGGGTATTGAGTTATTTTCTGAATTGTAGGGTCATGGGGCGAGTCTGATGCTGACAGGGAGGAGGCTCCATCGTCTTGGGGTGTAGGCAGAAAAGGCTTGTTTTCCGGTCCTTTGCTTTTTGCAGTGGCGTATTTCAAGTCTTCACCTGTCCTGGCGGTGCTCTGTCTGCCGGAGGTGCTGAGGTTCTCCACAAGGTAGCAGGGTGACTCGAGGGTGGCTGCCTTATAGATGATGCAGCTAGACCTCAAGGTGATTTGTGCGCACAGTGGGAGCCAGTGAAGGTCGATGAGGGCCGGGGTGATGTGGTCGTAGCTGCGTAGACCCTTGATGAGGCATGCTGCCACATGTAGGACACTTCTCAGGGGCACAAGGGAGGACGACAGGAGAGTTCAGTTTGCATTGTTTCCTAGTGGGGCTTTTAGAATGTAGTGAAAACACATTCTCCAGCATGGGGTCGGGCATGGACTCACATGCTCAGGAAGGTTCCCTGAGAATTGGAATCCTCAGTAAAAGAAAAAAGAGTTTAACTTTAAAGCTGTATTTCTCCTCTAAACTAATCATTGCTCTGGGTCATACTGCCCCCATCCAATGACAGTCCTCTCCCTAAGCGCCACCCCTGGAGGCCATCTTCAGATTTTTACTGCACGCTTCAGTGTTGGGAGTCCTCACGTTGGCTCTACGAGTTTTTTGTGCAATTTCGAACTTTTCCATAGAAATCCAATAATTTTGACCACTTTTTTCTTAATCGTTTTCAACAAAGAACAGCTACCGATTCCGGGGATCCACTGTCGGTGAAGATCTACAATCACTGTCGGATCATCCATCGAAGTTTTGAAAAGGCCCAGCCTTGGGCCTTCTTTGCACCTTTCCACCATGTCCGAGGCGAACGAAAGCAGGAGCCTCTTCAAACTCTGCGCAAAGTGTGGATGAAGGAATGTATTGGTGAAAAATGGGCATCTTAAATGCTTATATTGCCTGCATCCGGACCACGATGTAGTGGATGAGAGGTGTGCTGTGGTTTGTCAAAGAAAGCCAAGAAGGATCGCTAGAGCAGGCTGGCAGCGTGGATCAAATCAAGCAAGGCACCTGACTCGGCCTGCGGGCAGAGTCATGCCTCACCCAAGACTGACGGTTCCGAGGAGCAAACTCCCTCCAGGAGGAGTTTGAGATCCTTTCAGGACGCCCCACCCACGGGGGTACAAGAGAAGGCCAAGCTTTGCAGCACTGGATGCCACTAATGCAGGTCCCAAGTCTGGCAGAGCGTGATCGCCATCACCATCAGTCTCCACTGCGGCCTCTTCTAAGAGAAAGTCCTTAATCCCATCCAAACTTCGTTTATTGACAGACAAAGCGACGAGGAGGACGTCCGTGGAGGACCCGTCAAAACTAAGACCTCTCAACCTTTCAAGTCAACTGATTCGACAAGACCCGTCGATGAGGGCCTCGACGAGCACATCGATTAAGTCCACAACAACAGCACCGAAGGAAAGCGGGTCCACAAAGGTGGTACCTACTATGGCGACCCCACGTGTGTCCTTACCCCCTAGGCGTGATACAGCTGCAGAGGCAGCGACGAAGGCAGGGACCCCGGGGTGGGGCAAGGCCCTGCAACCGTAAGAGTCCAGAAGCCTCCGGAGAATGAAAGGGAGGACGACAAGGCACCCCCGATGGAATCTCCACGGGAGTTGGACCCACATGCTGCTTCAGGGAGACCGAAGCAGATTTATTCAAACTCTGACAACAGCAACGATAATTGGCCTGATGACTGCTATAGAGACCACAATGGAGGGGAATCTGAGGGCGGTGAGCCTTTGTCCCCTGCACGCAAAAGGAGGCGCGTCCACCCTGACCCTATGCCACTGGCTCCATTCACCCCTCAACTGAGGGACGTGTTGTCGGATATTCTAATGACTCGACAGACACACTGGTCTCAGAGATCCTGCTGAGGATGCCCACTGCACCAGGGCCTTCTCCACCACAAGACCCTCAGGAAACCAAGGGGGTGAGCCCTCCTCGTCGGAAGAGAAAGTCTAAGGGATTTGCTGGTCCTCAATGTCATCCAACTCTGCCGCCAGTGCTGCCTCGCAACCTGACTCCACCCGGAGCCCCGGGCATGACTACTACGGCTACAGGCACTAACGAGGGTGACGACTTTGTGGCAGCTGACGTTGAAACGCCACATGCGGATGATCCCATAGGGCTTCCCCGCCGGACAAAGTTGGATCTTTTTAATTCCATGATGTCCATGGCCTCTGAACTGTTTCAGTTAGTACCCGAGGAAACTAAGAAAGAAGGGTTCCTGTACCAGCAGCGCGAGTCCAGAAGAAAGACCATCATGTCTGTCCTTTCCTGGATGATATCTGGGAGGAGGGCCTGGCGCTAATGGAGAACCATGGTACGGCCCCGCCCAAGCTTGACAGATTGGCAAAAAAGTAAAGGGTACCAGATTCAGCTCCCAGATGCTTAAGATCTCAGCCTTCGCCCAACTCTGTGATCTTGGCTGCAGCCAGGAAGTGCTCGGAATACTCATCGTCGGCAGTCATGGTACCCCCGGAAGAAGCTAGACGCAGTGGGCAAGAGAATAATCTACACAGCAGCCTCTACCTTCAAGGCAGCTAATTCCCTAGCCATTTTGTCCCGATATGACCGGGAACTATGGTACAAGCTGGCACGTATTCTAGACTTCCTGCTTGAGCACACAGGATTACACTAGATGGGGGGAACGGCTTGTCTTTCCGTCCACAAGGGTGGTTGAATGCAACAAATGTCTGTCAGAGTTAGTCAGTGTGTGGAAGAAGATCACCACTGACAGATGCTGTACGCTCTCGGACAGGGGAAGAAAACAGGGGGTTGGAGACCATCCTGGATCTGCATCTACTCAACAAATACTTAGTTCTCGGCGCACTCGACGCCCTTGATGCCTTTCGAGGCAGGGGTGTCGGAGGTACCCCGTGGCACGGGGGAACCCCCTAGAAAGGCTCTGGCTAAGAGCAAGCACTCTCGAGTGCCTTCTTTTCACCACCTGGAATATATTTCGGAGGTGGATGAGGACTCTGATGGCCTGGTTCCTAGTCAGGTTCCGGATGAGATGGTCTCGGGCCATAGCCAATTTGACGATTTGAGGCAGTCACTGCATGATGCCAGTGGACTGGACACCTCTCCGGAGGTGGAGTTTTGTAGGCCTGAGCCTGGCTCTCATGCCGATTCCTCGTACCGGCGCCTTATGGCTAGGGTCTCCGAGAACTTGGGATGGTCTGCTCCCCCAGGGGAGTTTGTGCAGGGTGATCTCACGGACATCCTTGATGTTGGTCCCCCAACTGACCCGGTACTGCCGTTTCATGTGGCTCTACAGAGAAGGGTGGCGGCGGCAGCGGCTTGGACTGCTCCGGAGAGTCTCCCGGCGGTGGGCAGGTCCTTGTCGCGAAAATACCATCCAGCCAGTAGCAACCCCTGCTACTTGACCAGGCACCCCACTCCGGAGAGTTTGGTGGTGCAGGCGGCCACGGCTCCGGCAAAGCAGGCGTCGTACCCTACCATCCCTCCTGATAGGGACGACAAACGTTTTGATGGCTGGGCGAAGAAAGTGTTTTCTTCGGGTGGTATGGCGCTTCAGGCGGCCAACTCCATATGTGCCTTGTCTCGTTTCACACATACTCTGTGGAACTGTGTTGCGTTAGCGGCTGAACATATTCCCGAAGGGGACGAACAGGATGGTTTCCTTGCTATGGTCCAGGATGGTAAGGATGCCATGTGTGAGTCCGTTCAGTCGGGTTTTGACATGGCTGAATGCGTCAGCAGGTCCATGGCGGCGAGCACCGTGATACGCAGGTTTGCGTGGTTGCGGAAGTCGGGGTTTGCTCCTGATGTGCAATCCTGGCTCCTCAATATGCCCTTTGACGGTGAACACCTTTTTGGCAGCAAGGCTGACGAGAGCCTTGAGAGGTTGCAGACCCCTAAAGCTGCAGCCAAATCGTTAGGTGCTGCAGTCAGGCAACCTCAGCTTTTTCGTCCTAGGGGACAGCAATGGAGGGGTGGTTCCTTTCGTTATTACTCCTTTGGTAAAGCGAGAGGAGCTGGCAGTCAAAGAGGCCAACGCAGGGGTACCAGAGGTGGACGACCGGGTACCCGTGGTGCCAAGGCCGCTCGGGCAGTTGCCTCTTTGCCCTCCGGTAACGCCGCAGCCGCTACCACTCAGTCATGAGGCCACGTCCCATGGTTCGCCGGTTGGGGGAAGGCTGGCGCAGCATCTTGTAGAGTGGCGTGCCATTACTTCAGATGTGTGGGTTCTGGAGATCATAACCCACGGGTACTGTCTTCCCTTTCGGCAGAGGCCTCACGACAATCCACCAGGGAACCTCTCTTTGAAGAGTCCGGATGCGCTCCTTGCGCAGGAAATTCAAGCCCTGCTGGAGAAAGGCGCCATAGAACTGGTGCCTGTAGCGGAGAGGAACAAGGGATGGTATTCCCCTTATTTTTTGATTTCGAAGAAAGACGGGGGATTGAGACCCACCATGGACTTGCGCGGTTTGAACAAATTCCTCAGGAAGGACAAGTTCAAGATGGTTACTCTCTCTTCAGCCCTTCAGCTTCAGGACTGGTTGGTGTCTCTCGACCTCAATGATGCTTACTTCCATGTGCCGATCCATCCCAAGCACAAGAAGTACCTGAGGTTCACGGTTGGCGACTCGCACTTTCAGTTTCGGGTCCTGCCGTTCGGATTGACCTCCGCCCGAGGGTTTTCACCAAGCTCATGGTGGTGGTGGCAGCGTATCTCAGGCAAGGGGGGATTCACGTCTACCCCTACCTGGACGATTGGTTGATCAGGGCGCGCTCTCCCGAGCAGGTCCTGGATCATCTGCCAGTCACCTGCCACTCCCTTCACAGGCTGGGCTTCTCCCTCAATTTAAAGAAGTCCCATTTGACGCCAACACAGCGGCTCCAGTACATCGGAGCAGTGCTCGACACTTCCCTGGGGCAGTGTTTTCCTCCCCAGGTGAGGGCTCTTTACATTCAGCAGATGGTGCACAAGTTTCAGCATGCCCAGACGCTCCCAGCGTTCGAGTTCTTGAGGTTGCTCGGCCTCATGGCATCCTGCATTCTTCTGGTGCCAGAGGCTCGCCTGCGGATGTGATCTTTGAAGTGGGCACTCAAGATGCAATGGTCGCAGTCCTCCGGCAGGATGTCGGACCCGGTTCTGGTGCCGCCCTGGGTCGCCCAGGACCTTCTGTGGTGGGCCGTCGAAGGCAACTTGATGAAGGGGGCTCCGTTTTGGCTTCCCTGGCCGGAGGTGACGATTGTGACGGATGCATCCCTCACGGGATGGGGAGCTCATGCCAACGAGCTCACAGTCAGCGGTCGTTGGTCTCTGTCGGAGTCCAGACTCCAGACTCCAGATCAATCTGTTGGAGCTGAGGGCCGTCAGGCTAGCCCTGAAGGCTTTTCTGCCGACTGTGCGAGGAAAGAATGTCCTGATCCTGACAGACAACACAGTGGCCATGCACTACCTCAACAAAAAGGGGGGGGGGGGGGGCAGGGTCACTTCCTCTGTGCAGGGAGGCGATGCAGCTCGAGTTCTGGGCCATCCAGCAGGAAGTTTCGATCTCAGCAGTTCTTCTGGCCGGAGACGAAAACGTGACGGCGGACGCTCTGAGCAGGCTGAGCAGGCAGAGCACGATCTCTCACGAGTGGGAGTTGGCTCAGGAGATTCTCCTGGAGATCTTCGCCCTTTAGGGGACCCCTCAAGTGGATCTCTTCGCCTCCAGTGTCAACCGGAAGTGCAAGAGGTTCTGCTCGCGGGAGTTTCCTCCAAAAGGAGCCTTAGGAGACGCGTTCGTGGTGGAGTGGTCATTCCCACTGCTCTACGCGTTTCCTCCGGTCCCCATTATCCCGCAAGTGCTGCGGAGGTTACGGAAGTTCGGTTCCCGGATGATCCTCATTGCTCCGGCGTGGGCTCGGAGGACGTGGTACCCGGACCTTCTCGACTTGTCCATCAGCCCTCCACGTCGTCTTCCCTACTGAGACGATCTGCTCTCACGGGAGGGGGGGGTCAGGTTCTCCATCCAGAGGTCAGATCCCTCAACCTTCACGCTTGGCTTCTGAAAGGTTGAGGTATAAGGATTGGGTCCTCCCTGAAGACGTGATGGAGGTGTTGCTCTCGGCCCGACGGCCAGCAACAAAGTCTCTGTACCGTTGGCGTAAGTTCTGCGACTGGTGCAGAGTTCAGAATGTGGATCCTTTTGCATGTGACATCCCCATGGTTCTGTTCTTTTTACTTTCTTTGGCCCACAGGGGCTTGCTAGTGGGTACCATTAAAGGTTACCTGGCGGAGCTGTCCTTCTTTAAGCGCTCGTCTGAAGAGTGTTCCTACTTTAAAATCCCTTTAATTTCACAGTTTCTGAAAGGGCTCACTAATGTGTTCCCTCCGTCACCTTTCCTGGTGCCCGGTTGGGATTTGAATCTTGTTCTCGGGTTTCTAACGGGTGTCCTTTGAGACTGTTGACTCTTAAAACTGTATTTTTAGTTGCGGTCACTTCCGCTCGCAGAATGAGTGAGTTACAGGCACTTTCAGTTAAGCCTCCCTTCACTGTTTTCCATGAGGACAGGGTTGTCCTTAGAGTCCGTCCTCCTTTTCTTCTGAAGGTAGTGACAGAATTTCATTTGGCCCAGAAGGTTGTTCTTCCGGCATTCTATCCTCCTCCGCATCCTGGTAAGGAAAAGGAGAGGCTCCATAGGCTTGATCCTAGGAGAGCTTTAAGCTTTTATGTTTCATGCATGTCCGAGTGGACGATCAACTCTTTATTGGTTACGCTGGAAAGCGTTTGGGACAAGCTGTGACGAAACAGACTTTGTCTCGCTGTATTATTTTGGCCATCTCGGAGTGTTACCGCTTGGCGGGTAAGGACCCACCGGCTGGCTTGCGGGCCCATTCTGCCAGGGGTATGGCTGCATATACTGCCCTGCAGAGGGGTGTTCCTATTCGCAACATCTGTGATGCAGCCACCTGGGCTTCAGTACATACATTTGTACGTCACTATTCCCTCGATTCCATCCGAGGACAGGATCTGGCCTTTGGCAAGGCGGTCCTTTGCTCTATTTGATTGGCAATTCTAAATTTTCATTCTAAATTCTTTCCCTCCTCCTTGCTCTGGTACTGCTTTGGGAGTCTGTCATAGATATGGAATACGTCGGAGGACCCAATCCCCTCGAAGAACAAGTTACTTTCTTACCTGGTAACGTTCTTTCGATGGGATGATCCGACGGCGTATTCCATATCGCTCCCTCCTTACCTTCCCCGCTGCAGAATTTCTTATGCGATTGCAGCTTACGTTCCGCAAGGCTTTGTGTCTGACTGGCAGTAGACTAATGTCACACGTTCTGGGAGAAAAAACTACAACTGAGGTTACGGGCGTCGTGCGTCCTACTTATCACATCGGATGACGTCGGACGTCAGAGGAGGTCCTCGATGACGGCGCATCGACGTCATCGACGCAGGACGCAGACGCCGAAAAAAGTTTCCGATGCAGCACAGCTGTGGTGATTACCTGTCATAGATATGGAATACGTCGTCGGACCATCCCATCGAAAGAACGTTACCAGGTAAGAAAGTAACTTGTTCTTCTCAATGCCAAATTTAGCCTAAGAAACAACTTTCCACGATAGCAGGAAAAAATTATCGAGGGACCTCGACGTGTGATGGATCATGGGTATAGGGTACGTCACACTAGGGATAGTATTAGTCACGCCCTGTCGACGTCCCTTTTCGAACTTTGAAAAACATCATGTGTAATACTCTGCAGCTTCCACTAGATGTCGGCCTATGCAAAGCGTGTGAATCTAAGCAGATACAAGCGTCGGAAATACGGTTACGGTGAGTAATGTATCCCATATACTACAAGATATAATTACTATCTTTTTATGCATAAAACAATCAATAAAACATCTTTTTTTTAACATGTGCTGTTTCATGTATGTGTACCTGGTTTTAGTAGCAATAGCCAGATATGTTTATAGTGCCCATCCAGTATGTTCAGAATCCACCATTGGCAAGAAACAGAGGGCTGAGTGGCATTGACTAAGATCAAATTCTTTCAGGACCATTCCCAAGAGTTATCTTCAAAAAAGTACAAAGTGAAAAAGGTCTTCTCAAGGTGCCTGACAGAGAGGGCAGCTACTCTGTCCTTCTTGTCCTGGCCAGCAAGATGTTGCTGCTCTTAAAGGTCAACAATTAAGTTTCACTCTAATAATTAGGCACGTCTTTCAAATAGTCACTCCAAATGAAATCACCCTGCACGGTATTAGAACACCATATATGGTATGTATGGTTAGATGATTTAGTTCATTCTTTGTCTTCTCGCTGTGTTTGAAAAAATATTTTAAAGTGCATTTTTAGTTATATGGGGACTGGATTACTAAATTGACTGTGTGCATTTACCTTTGAATGAAAAATACTTATATAGCGAAACCATGGGATAGCAAGTTGTTGAGGTTTAGTTAGCAAATAAATTAATAATAAATTGTGTTAAAATGTCCTTGCTCTTATTCCATTTGCGAATCCAATGAAACACTGGTTCCAAAAAGATCTGTACGAAAGCTGAAGTTCAACTCAGAATGCTCAGCAAAGTTTGATATAGAGCGTGGGGCACCTAAACATTTCTTTATAAAATTGTTCTCTGTATTTGTAGGGGTGAAAGATTTGAAATGCCCCAAAGGGTCAAACCGTATATTGCAATAGCCAAAGATTTTGATCTTTGAACCTCGAGAGACATCCGCAGAGGTTGCTCTCTGCAGGATTTTATGAAGCAGAGTATTACACCTATGGTCTGCTGCATTTTAGCGGCTTGTTTAATGGAATGGGCCTTGCCATAGCTAAACATTACTCCCAAATAGTCATAATCAGATTCCATAGGAATGTTTCCATCATTAGTGTAAATACAGTGGCGTTTCACACGTAACATAGCAATTCTCCACATTGATTTTTAGATCTTGAGAATTCTTTTTGGTGAAATTACCCACACAAAAAAGTTGAAACGAGAATCCAGGAGGGAGATTCGCCTATATGCTAATGGAATTTCTCTCCTCCCTTTTTCAAAAATGGATCAACTTTATTCAATGTAGGTTGGTGTTATGTTAATGGTTGTAGAAGAATAAAGATTCAAGTGAGGGTAGTAATGTGAACATCTGGTGCCCTACTTCAAAATTAGGAGCACTTTGGATAGGAATGAATTATGACACCGAGTCATTTAGTCTATCTTCCTTTTAAATAGGGAGCACAAATGTATGTTTCTATAAATAAGACCGGTTATATTAACAATTACTGCCAACAGCAATAGACGTCTTATTTTGATCATCTAATAACTCCAAATTAGACACCATTACACCTTTTCCAGCTGTGGGAGTGGAACAAAGACAGTTGTAGTTGTCAGTGAAGCGGGTCCAACCTTCGGACACCAATCCACTGTGAATAGTCATCAGGACCCACTGCCATACTCCTGCCTATCCAGCACAGTGAAGTGCCCTTCACCACCTTTGGGCCACTCCCTCTCTCATCAGCCTCTTAGGCCTGGGATTGTTTCAAGGTGCAAGAGGTGGTTTCAACAGCAAAGGCTGAAATGGTCACGTGCACCCTGTGCCAGCCCACCACTGGTAGGTGTAAGGTCTCTGTCAGCCCTTAAATGGCTCTTACAGCCACAGAGATCACCAGAGTGCCTTGGAATGCCAGTGTGTGTGACACTCTCCACAAACCTTTATGGATCCCCAGTGAGGACGAGTAGGCTGCTTTTGCAGTGACCTGGGAGTACACTGGGAAACATCACTGATGAAAGCAGGGTTTCACTTTCCTTTTCAACCAGCTAGTGTACTCAATGAGAGTACTGTAAGACAGCATTACTCCTCTTCCCATACCCAATGATGGTTGTCCCATCATCTGTGTTGGGTTGAGCAAGTAAAGTGGCTATATTCCACATTAGTCTAGGAGTGTTAGCATGGTGACTGTGGGGACATGGCAAGCTGTTTGAGTGCTCCTGAAAAGATTTTGCTGCACCACTGGTGCTTCCCTGTTGCAGCTGTGCAGTATTCTTTCCTGAAATTTGGTATATTTAGACTTGAGTCTAGAGACTATGTCCTTCAAGCAACTCCCCTCTCCATGTGGGCTTATGTCTCCCGAGAGACTTAAAAATTAAGAGTGTGTTCACCTCCTTCCCTGCTGAAATGCAGCAACAAATATGTGCACTGGCTCCTTTCCTGGTGACCGTTTTGCAAATTTTTGTGCATGCTTCCTTTGTTTTTCTTTGTGTTCTGATGAAATCTATGATCTGTCACAAAAGGCTGCAATATCATAATACATTATAGCGAACCAGAAACAAAATATTAAATTACAAAATCCATCAATACATTAAAAAAAGTTATATATTACCCCTTTATACATTCATATATCATTTCTGATTAAGACAGATAAAAAAACTATCAAAATGCAATTACAAACAGCTCAAATTATCTCAAATTCATATTTCATCTAATATTTAAAATACATATTTAATTTAACATTCTCACGATTTCCGTGGTTAAAAACAATTCATGGCCTGCGTTCACACGATTCCATATATCATCTGTAGAAAAACAATAACTTGGACTAAAAAAGCGCCACAAATATTTTGTTCTTATTTCTACTAACAGAGGACATTCAACTACTAGGTGTTTAAGGGTTTGTATAACCCCTGGATCCATACAGTGAATACAAAGGAGAATATCTGGGTTACGATCTTTAGTGTAAATATGTAAGATCTCCCCCATAGGCAAGAGATTAAACCTAAACTGCAAAAATTGTTCTCTAAAAGAGGGACAAGGATATTAAACAAGCTATTTGGGCAAGACTCCCAAGGCTTTATCCAGCAGTGCAAAATAGAGTGCACTTTGCAATTTTGTGTTTGTAAGATGGTGTCTAGCCAATCAATTTCCTTCACAACTACTCAGTTTCTATTGGTTCCAACATCCCTTGCCCCCGGACCGACCACCACCTCATCCAATTCACCATTCCCAAAATGTTTCCCACTAAAACACTCAACTCTGCACCCCCAGTGCTGGCTAGACGTGCATGAAAGCTCTCCAAAGACAACCTCCTACCTTTTCTCGAAGCACCTGTATTTAAGTCTCCATTTTCCAATGAACCGGGTTTGCTAGCAGATCTATATAATGATACCCTCAAACTAGCAATTGACTCCATCGCCCCACTAGAACCAAAAAAAGCTAAAAACAATCTATGCATTTTAATTCCTGGTACACAGCAGAACTCCAGGCCCTACGTGCCCTCAAGTGCAATGCACTGACCAAATGGCAATCCAATCCTAATGACACATCTAAAGATGAATTAAAAAAATTGTCCACTATAAAACAGCCATTATCAAAGCCAAGGCTAACTCCTTCAACATCAGAATAATAAATGCCAAGCCCCACTCTAAGGAAACGTTTGCTATATTCAGAGACTTAGTCACTCCTACTAAGAGCTGCTCTGAAGACATTGTTAAAGATCACTGTGCTTAGATGGTACTCTTGTTCAGAGAGGAATTGCCATAGCATTTCGGTGTTGGACTGCCCTTGTGGGCGGGACAAATACTGATATGCAAATGGATATTTCCCATCTGTGAAGGGACAGTGAGCAAAAAGCAATGGCTGCAAACTCTCAATGTGGTTAATAACCACTGAACAGGTTATCATGCTTTGTTCTTTCGAGAGAGGGGCGCCTGCTACCTTTTTTGTATTGTTAAAGATGAAGCATGGTGTTCTAGTATTCAAACTGCCATGCTCAATAAATTAGACCTTCTTCAGAACAAAATACGAGCTCACTATGATGTCTTGCCCAAGTCCGACCCACCTCTGGCACCTACCAACAATACCACTCCCCATGACATCTTTCCTTCAGAGATGTAACTCAGACTGAAATAATAGACCTAAAACCATCCATTTGAGAAACATGTCCTGCTGACATCATCAAAGAATGTGCTGACTCCCTTGCACCTTTCCTGACGTCCCTCATTAATGCTACTTTCACATCCAGCCTTGCACCGTCATCTCTCAAAGAAGCTTGGGTACGCCCTCTTCTAAAAAAAAAAAAACCTTCACTAGATCCCACCTCCCCAAACAACTATCACCCCATTACTACAGTCCTGATCTTTCTAAAAATCCTCGATAAGGCAGCGCACAATCAAATTCAAGCACTTCCTCAAGTCCAACCATATCCTAGGCAAGAGGCAATTAGTTTTCTGCCAAGGTCACAGCACAGAATCTGCCCTTCTTGACCTCAAAAAGCAAATATTGGAAATCATGGATGAAGGCCAACCAGCCCTGCTTCTTCTCTTGGATCTCGCCGCTGCGTTTGATCTTGTGGACCACAAGACTCTCAGTAAACATCTTACTAACGCATCGCAATTCTCTTCAGGAGCCACAACCTGGATCACCTCCTTCATTGAAGGGAGAGCCATGAAGGTCCTCTCCAATCAGGCTTGTGCAACACCAACTATTATCCACTGTGGTGTCCCCCAGGGCTCTTGCACGGCACCTACCCTATACAATCTATTAACTAAACCACATTTTGACAAACTAGACTCCTTCGACATAGCATAAACAAACTATGCCGACGACACTCGGGTCTTCATACCTCTCACCGGCTCTTATGACCAAGATGCCAAGTCTCTCCACAAAATCTTCGCCACCATTCAAGCATGGATGGCAGCAAATGGGCTCTGTCTCAATGGTGACAAAACTGAGATTCTCATTGTCGGCCCTAAAGAAACACTCAGTAAACTTAGTAAACAATATACCGAATTCACCATTGATAATACAATCATTAACATCTCACCATCAGTAAAGACCCTTGGGGTGTACCTGCACTCCACGCTCTCAATGTCACGCCAGGTGAGCGCAACCACCTCCTGCGCGTCTTTCACAACTAAACTAATAAATACAGTTAAACCTTCTGACTAATCACAATTGCCTCTCAATTGCTAGATCCACCATTGGTGCCAGATTAGATCATTGTAATGCCCTCCTAGCCGGCACCTTAGCAAAAAACCTAAATAAGCTTCAAGTCATTCAAAATAATGCTCTTCGAGCAGCATTAAACATCCCTAAAAGAAACCACATCTCACAGGCCAGGCCTGCGGCCCATTGGCTCCCTGTCAAAGAACGGATTACCTTCAAGACGCTAGCCGTCACTCACAAGTGCCCTGCACTTGCAGCCCCCTCTTACCCGTCTGAGAAAATTGTCAGAGCCACCTCTTCCAGACCTAAGAGAGCCCAACACGCCAACCAGCTTTACATTCCCACAATTAAAAGGGATTAAGCAGGCGGCACCAGCTTCCCTCACATTGCTCCTAAGCCATGGAATGCCTTACCCAACTCCCTCAGGGCTGAGACCTCACATGTGTCCTTTCGGAAAACACTGAAAACTGTACTCTTCAACTAACCTGTACACAACCCCAATCATTGGCCCTGGAATCCCCCCACAGACTCTTTTTTTGCATCCGGCCCTCTGGATCACTGTTACCCTTTTCTGTCTACTCTACTCTAGTGTCATAAACGTTATGTTACCCTCACTGTTGGTAGGTGCACTGTAACCACAAACCTTCGCCAGGTTGTTTCTCTTCTGTCTTCTTTGTTTTACCTCCCCATTGTTTTTTATCTCATGTAACCAGTGTAAACAATGTAACTAAGTAAGCCTTCTTGGAACAGCGTCGCAATGCCCCTGGGCTGCTTGTGCGCTATATAAATGCAATAAATAAATGGTATCAACAGCAGACATAGACGCAATAGATGCAAGTTTCGAAAATCTTTATTTTGGTATTTTGGTTGGGTTGGTAGAATTACTAACTGGCCCTAACTCTAGCACAGTAGTAGTCTCGACCAGTAAACAAAATAACAAACGAGTCCAAGTCAGTCTAGTCAAAATAAAAAGGCCTATACTAAAAGAAAACAAACGGTGCCCTCCTTCTCAAATGACAAATGTGTAAAGGGAATACAAAAGGAAAAATAGTGTCTTAAAAGAAATGTCAGTGACTTATCTTAAAACTCCCTTCCTCATGTTCACAAGCACGGGGTCTCCAGAGTTTCTTAAAAAGCATATGCGGATGGCACTATTCTATCAGTCTTTCACACTTTGGCATACTGGTACAATTCAACAGTTCAAACTTGGGCTTAATGCTTTTGGCAGCGCAATCAGTTTTTTAGGCTTCATCCGCCATGCCACAAATACACAGTTCTACTCTTCTAAATACACATTTCTTATCTTGACTTTTACTTTGGCACAGTTAAACAAAAGCTTCCCTCTGCTGGGGGTTCCATGTCATTTCATCGGCTGTTTTTATTTCGCGACATTTTTTGCTGCAAAACCTCATCGAATTATTTTTTTAATGGGGGGGTTAACCCCCAATATCCCTTCCCACCTATTTAGAATATAGCACCCCAAACCCCCAGAAATACGATATCCCTCTACCCAACCCCCATGTTTTTCGATGTTTTTTTCACAGCAAAAAATCTGCGCCATAAAATGCAGTGGAAAAAAAAAACGGCGATGGGTGGACGTCGTACCCCGCTGGGCTCGAGCCTGCCTCTCTTTTCACTTTTAGTCTTTCACTTTATCACATTTCATTACAGGCTTCCTTCAGCCGGGCTCAAGCCTGTCTTTATCTTTGTGGGGGCTCCCCCACATTTTGTCTTTATATCTTTTTACTGTCGAAGACTTTTGAAACTGCAAGGATTTTACATAGACCTCTGCATGACCTCTCTTTAAACAACTCAACAATTATCAATCTTCATCACCTTACAACACCAATGCTTCTTTTGACTTGTAGTTTCTTATTCTCTTAATTTTGCCATCATGGACTCTTTCAAAGTTCATATACTTTGCCCTCTTGGCATATTCAGAGTTCACATACTTGCATTTCACTTATTCAACCTTCATTCGGGATGTGGTTACTTTCTTGCCTTTGGTTCCCGTTTTAATACATTTCAAATCAGAAAGTTTCGCAGACTTTCGAATGTGCGATTCCACCTCACAGGACCACTCTGTTACTTTGTATACTTTCCTTACAATTCAGCAATTGTCCTTTCCATTACATGTTTTATCTGCACACACACAACCTTCAACTTTTGTTTACAGTTACTTTTTCTTTTGACACAAACCAAGCTTTTGTTGCCTTCAATAACTCACTGGTCGTGTTAACTGGGCTTCTTTATTCAATGCCTTTCATGTAGCAGTCAAGGTTGTTACCAGTGCCTACTCCGCTCCCCCACAACTCTGTCATTCACCCGGGAGGGTAACAGGCCATTTTGAAGCACCTCGAAGGTTTCTCCTTTCCGCTCACTCAGTTTCGATCTTGGAACTCTTACGGCTTCCCGGAAGTGTGGAATTCTCTCCCGGCTCTCTCTCGTTCTTCGCAACTGCCGATCAGCCACTTGGCCTTCCAAATTCCATAGCCTGGTTTGCATTAGTCCCGAAAGAGCTGCTCCTTCTCATACCCAGCCTTGCTTTGAGTGTGCCTCTGTGCGCCACCTTTTATCCTGAAAGGGAGTGTTAACAAGTGGCAGGTGTGTATAGTTAGGATTATGTGCCTGGCTCAGTAGTGTTGTCAATGTGAAGTGTGGAGGAATTATGGGAGCTGTAGTTTCCCATAAAATATGCAGGGATAGGGATTAGATAGGTTGTGGAAAAAGGGGGATACCATGTCTCGCCATCATGTGCTTCTCCCCCACTCCCACAAGACCCCCTACCCAGATGATCCTTCCTCGCTTGTCAATTCCCAGGGATGGCATCGAAAAGCGATTCCCCTTTCCCTGGCCATCTACGTTAGGGATCCCCTCGGGACTAGGTTGTGAAACACCCTCTTTTTTTTCTCACAACACTGGTCTGACTAAACGAGCAGAGAAAATCTTGCTGTCACAATCCAACAAGGCTATATGTCTATAGATGCTTGGATCCCACTGATTCCCTTTCTTATGGATCGGAATTATAATTGAATCCTTTCAAGTTTCTGGTATTGATCGATGTTTCAATATGTCTTTAAATAGGTATGTTAACAATGTCGACCACAACTATTTATTCAGTTTTAATATCATATTGGATAATCCATTTGGTCATGTGGCACTAGAGTTTGAGGCCTTTGCAAATAGTCTTCCTATATCTTCTGTCTACAAATCTATATCTATATCCCAAGACATTGAATCATACATAATCTTATTATCCTTAACTTCACCATTCATTTAAATCCAGTGAACACTCCAACTGACTTCACCTGCCCTGTTACTTTATCATTCGGTTTGCAATTTATCTCGACGATTGATGTCCAAAAATGTTGCGGGAGGAAATTGAGCATCGTCTCACCATCTGTTTGCACCATTTGATATCTGTGATTACGGACACACTGTTTATAATGTCTCACTAAATCAGTTTTCTTCTTACGATATTTCTCATCAGTTATTTGATTCAATCTTAACTGCATAACTGAGATCTAAAAGAAAATGTCCTAACCCATTGGGCCTTATCAAATATGTGCGAATGATTAACATTTCTATTTTGTCGACATTTTGGCATCTCATTTTCCCACAGAAATGTCTTAAAGCCCTTCGTTGAGCGTGCACCCATCACCTCCTTAGTAGCATTGCTATTGTGTACTTCCAGTTTATTCCTCCATTTTGAAATTTCTTAACCTCCAGGATTAACCACCAAATTCTCATGATATTCAGAGTGGTCACCCTTTCTATCAAGCTTCAATATTGTTTCAAGCATGTTATGGTCACTTAAATTAGTTTGTTTCACTTTAAATGTATTACATCTACCAAACATAGCTCTGGAGAGAATTACATAATCAATAGTCAATGATTCTGGCCTCTTTTCCAGGTTGCCTTTCTCTGTAAGTCTCCAGTGACGTTTCCATTTACTATCATCAGATCCCATAATTGAAACTGTGTTTTTCCCCATTAGTGATATTTTGGCTTTTGTCCATTTTACTTTTATTCAAACAATCAGAATTTAAGTCGCCTGCTAGTAACACGTATGATTCACCGGCAGACAACCAAAGACTTAAGATTTACGATATTTATTTTAGGAAAGCGTCTAAGCGCACTACTGCCAAATTCCAGTAGAGGTTTAGCAGTAAAATAGATAGCCTCTTTCCATTGGATTTCCCAGATAGGCAATCTGACAATATACTTGTGTTTTTTTTATCTTAGAGGTTCTTAATGGTATTAATACACCCCTGATGGTTGGTTGCCCACCATTGGGTTTAACAGCCAGTTGTTCAATTACGGTGAACCCTCTATACAGATTTTCTTGGAGAGCCATGTTTCCTGAAATAGGACAATGTCATTTATATCAAAGATAAGATTTTGATCTTGGGATTCTAAGATGGCCACCGGTTTGTGAAGTCACACTTCCCAGAGCTCCATGCGAGACCTACTAAAGGAGACTTTGAAGCAGGCAGACTATGCCGCAAATCACATGAAATTCTTCCAGACACCGAAAATTGTGGCGGAGAACAGTAGCGCAGAACGATTCCTCACAACCCTGCAGGAGACGGAATAAGCCGAGGTGCATGCCTGAAAATGCAGATGCCGAATCGGGTGTAGCACAGGGGCGGCAGTTGAAGTTTTGGATATAGTTGGCAAACCAACATCCACAGACAGCCATATCCCGAAGACAAAGCACCAGCCTCGGTCGGGAAGGGGATCCGCCGACATAGCAGCGGTCAACTCTGTACCGGGGCGGACATTGGGCTGAAGCAAAACGGCTACCGCGATGGCTCCGGCGGGACCAAAGAAGCCCAGACACTATGCAGGAGGTGAGCCATTGGCAGGGCATACACTAAAAGAGGTGTGGCGAGCAGTGGGGGCCTCCAAACAGGCAGAAGAAGGCCAGCACAGGAAACGAGATAGTGCGCTCGAGACACTGGGTAGTTACAAGACAGTTATCCGGAAAGTAAAGGGAGATCCGAGCACCCTCAGCGGAATCCTAGAAAATAACAAGCCTAGGTCCCCCCGGGTGCAGCCTATACAGCACTGACAAAAAGATTAACACCACGCCTAGACTCAGTGAACCTAGCACCTGTCGCAAGCAATGCCGGAGGATTAGGAGAGAACAACTTGAAATAAAAAGTAAATGGTATGCCCGCGGGGCTTCAGTACTGGGGCAGGTGCCATGCTAATAAACCGCCTATTTGACCCTTGTACCGGTTTGTGCCGCCTCCCTGCAGCATGGGGCAGGCGCCATGCTGGTAAACCGCCTATTTGACACTTGTACCTGTTTGTGCTGCCTCCCTGCAACATGGGGCAGGTGCCATGCTGGTAAACCGCCTATTTGACTCTTGTACCGGTTAGCGTTGCCTCCATACAATATGGAGAGATGATACCTACTATAACTTCATATGTATGTAATTGCTGCTCCTGCACTTACCTGGACTAATGTATACCAGGGCTGTAATCACTGTACAGCATGTACTGTAACCATATTCTTAAGTTCAGCGCCAAGATGCCTGAGGGCTTTGTGAGCGCTATTCAAATTAAAAAAAACAATCCAAACAGTCTGTGTGGCATATAACACAGTAAGAGGATGAAAGACACATATGCAGTGAGGGTCGGAGTCACGTTTATTGGCCCCTCATCTGAAGATAAAAGCCCACACAGAGGGAGAATCTCTCTAATTCATGTACCCGGGAACCCGAGTCAACACATGAAACTCCCCGGGGTATATGCCGCTTCCATGGAAACCACTGCAGTGAGCAGAGAATACCAGCCATATTAAACATAACGTCCGGCTTCCATACCCCAGCTTCGTCCAGACACAAACCTTGCCCCAGAGCGCTCTTGAAAATTACCACATGAGGGACACAAACAGAGGAGCGAGTCAATGCCTGCTTGATAAAAAGAAACCTAATATACAGCGAATAAGGTGGCAATACGGGCCTGGTGGGGTGACGGGGAGATAACGGAAATTTGAAGAGAGCAGAGATCCCTTCGGCTGATACCTGTGCTCACACCTACCCCAACGGCTGCAACAAAATCGATAAGAAGCTGTGGACAGTGTTCCCCGCCACAAGAGTGCAATACTGTACTGAGGCAACACGATATACTATACGACTCCCAAGACAGACCAAAAGAGAGGTTGAAGGCCAATTAACTCCTTCCCATGCCAAGGACCAACTAGAGCGGTGCTGGCAACAACTACTCGAGGAAAACCCTGCAAGCGGGACAGAGGAGCAATGCAAAGGAGGGGAGGGCTCAATAAGGAGGATCTGAAGGATTGCATAAAGGGCTGGAAGAGAGGATGACAGCGACTTTTCATAATCAAATTGCGAGCCTCAAGTAAGAACTAAAAGGTTCACTGAAAGAGGTCAGAGAAGAAATCAACGTCCTGGGGAACAGAGTAGCTGTTACGGAACAAGGCCTGTCGGAAATCTCCAATGATGTACGGCAGAACTGAGATCTTTTACAACAAAGGCTATGGGAACACAGTTTGGAAATTCAGGCGGAAGATCTTGAGAACCGATCCAGAACGTCTAACATTAGAATCAACAATAGCCTTGCAGATACAAACATGGATGCAGAGCTAAAAACTGTAGTGCAACAATGCTTTGCAAAACTTCTTTTGGATCCTTCACCAGAGGACATTCGAAAAGACCAAATCCACAGGGAAGGTCCAAAAGATTGGGACCCGGAGGTAGACCTAGAGATGTGCTGGTGGCGCTGGTGGCGCTGGCCTCATATGAAGTTAAGCAAAAGATCCTCAGTACGGCAAGGGGTCAAACGTCTGTCACAGTTAATGGATCACAGTCTTCTATTTCAAGATTTGGCTGCCACTACGCTACATAAAAGAAGAGCAATGGGCCCAGTGACAAAAGCACTATCCGACCAAAAGAATCCACACAAATAGACCTTCCCATTTGGTATAATATTTCCATGGAGCAGTAAACAACATAAGGCTACCACTTGCACTGTGGGCCTCTCAATTCTATGGCTTGAGGAGGAGGCAGACTCTAGGGAGAAAAGACAATTCCCCCCCCCCCCACACACCCTTAACAAGGAATCAAACCATGGGTTTAGACTATCTCACGTGTGAGGAGAGGAGAGAAACTACAAGGACTTCTCACCGAATGGAGAGGAGAAACCGACCGATAAAAAGGAACAATGGAGGAAAATCAGAGGAACAGAGTCGAGAAGATGTGCTTTGTGCACATTAGTAAGTGAAGGGAGAGGGAAATGTGTTCTAGTGCTTTGAGCGGGAGGAAGGAAAGAGCAAGCCTGAATGGGGATAGCCTGGCTCGGACGGAGGCAGGTACCTGGCTGCTTCATGGAATCTTCAGGAGGTTTGTTAAACCTTATTACTTCCGGGATAGAACGTGAGCTGGTTCCCAAAACTGTTGGGATGAATCGCTGGATACTGGGCCTAGACCAGGCATGGGAAGGGAACAAAGGGGTTTTTAGGAGTTAGGGGGGTGGCGTTGGAGAAGGTAGGATCGCAGTCTCATCCTTGGAGGCATCAGAGGAATCAGATACAATATAAATTCTCTCACATAACGTACGGGGCCTGAACACCCTAATAAAACGGGGGAAATTGGAAACATGAATTAGGAGAGGGACAGCGGACATCATACTGCTCCAAGAGACTCCTATTAGAAGGGGAGACAGATCCAGGCTCCATATACGCCAATTCCTGCAAATATAACAAGCAAATGCAAAAGGGAAAAGAGCTAGGGTCGTGATGGGCCTCAAAAACATGCTGGGAGCCAAGGTCCTCTGCAACCAGCTAGGCCCAAATGGTAGATAGATTTTTATCTGAGTACTTCTTGGAAGCAAGGTACTAACCATAAGAACAGTATACCCCACCCCCCCCCCCCAACTCGGGACAATAAACATTCATGCATACTGTCCTGGGGAAGATACTCCTAGGGGATTTTAATTTGGCCTGGGACCCTGGGCGGAATCAGAGTGGCCAAATGACTACCAGAGGCCAGGGACCATCAAACACACTACGGGAGGAGTTTACAGACATGGCTTTAAAGGATTTCTGGAAGCTAAAAAGGGGAGTGAGGTTGAATATACGTGTTTTCCCATGTACACTGTACTTTCTCCAGGATAGATTACGTATGGGGGACTCCCGTGGTGCTGGGGTCGTTAATGGAAATAGCGTGGATCCGATCTCACCATCTGATCATGCTCCCATAAGAGTCATGCTAAGGGGTGGGGAACGGGGCAGCCCACTGTGGTCTTGGACATTACCAAGGGAAATACTATACGATTCTGTCTTACGAGAAACGCTAAGAGAAAATTAGCGATTACTTTGAGATAAACAACACACAGGGAGCACCCGTGGATAATGTTTGGGACACCTTTAAGGTGGTGCTCAGAGGGGAGATAATCTCACTCAGAGCAGAGAGGACCAAACGGAGGCATAGGTTGGAGAAGGACATAGTGGCCCAACTGGCCGATGGCCAAAGAGAATTGGCAGTGAATAGGAACAAGGTGAATTATAAAAATATAACAGATGTCAGAAGACAGAACTGCTCTGGACGGGCAGGGCAGAGAAAACCCTGCTTAACCTAAAGCAGCGATACTATATCAAAGCAAACAAGGCGGATAGACTGTTAGTGAGACAACCGAAACAACAAACCTTTAATCGTAATATAGACGGAATAAAGCCAATAGATGGCTCAGTATCAACGGAAACCGAGGACATTATAAACTCCTTCTTGACATACTATAAACATCTATACTCCTATGAGCGACCTGACCCGCTAAATATACAGGAACATTTGGAGAAGCTACATATGCCAAAAGTAACCCTAGAAGATAGGGAAATTCTAGAGGGAGAAATAACAGGAGGTGGAAAAGATGATAAAGCTACTCCCAAGCAATAAAGCGCCTGGCCCAGATGGGTTTTTGGCTGTTTTTTTAAAATACTAGCTAAAGACGGTACACCGTTTTTAACAAAATTATATAATTCGTTCTGGCACAGTGAGAGTATAACACGCTCAATGTCGGAGGCGAAGGTGATCCTCTTTGGGAAACCTAACAAAGATTTAACAATTTACAGCTCTTACCGGCCCATATCGCTACTAAATCTAAATGCAAAAATATACACAGGGATCTTGGCTGCAAGTTTGAAAACCATAGGTCAGGATCAGTCAGGCTTTATATCGGGGAGACAAACCTGGGTTAATACTAGAAGGGTCATACATCTTGTAGAGAAAATCAAACAGATCCCTGCAACACTGATCTCTCTAGACGTCGAAAAGGCATTTGATAGGATAGAATGGCTATACTTGTTAGAGGCAATGAAACATATGGGGTTTGGACCTAATTTTATATGAATGGTAGGAGCGAATTATAAAGACCCCCTCAATACAACTATGCATAAACGTGCATTTATCCAACACAATACAAATCGAGCTGGGGACAAGGCAAGGGTGCGCCCTATCTCCCCTCCTATATGCGATATATTTAGAACCACTGCTATTCTCGATTAGATAAAATCAAACTATAAAAGGTATCCCGTTCGGGGGGTGGGGGGGAGAATTCATAAGATAGCAGCATATGCAGATGACATGCTGATGACATTGGTGGAACCAGAAACGTCAATCCCAGCGCTGGTGGCAGTACTGGGGGAACAGAAAAAAGTCTCAGGGCTGCAGATAAATGACTGTCAGAACTGCTGGAACTGGACCTATCAAAGAATCAATCCACTACCCTGTGCAATTGCTCTCCCTTCAGAACCACTGGAGGAAGTATAACTTACCTACAGATAAAGCTAACCACTAAAATGTCACACCAATATAAAGCAAACTACCCAGACATAATAAAGAAAACACAAGAAGACTTTTCCAAATGGACTCCCCTTCGAATATCATGGTTGAGACGTATGACGACTGTTGAAATGGTTACTCTACCCAGACTTCTGTATATATTTCAAACAATCCCAATTGCAGTCCCGCAGAATTTCTTTAAAAAAAAAAGAATTCACGGATATCAAAATGTGTTTGGCAAAATAAACACCCCAGAGCTTCCCTGCAATTACTAATGACTGAGGCAAAGAGTGTGGTGAGGGGCTACCTAATATGAGCAGATATTACAAAGCAGCACAGTTCAGAGTGGTGTGAAAATGGTTCACAGAAAGTTGAGCGATGGTCTGAGCCCAAATGGACATAGCGGTGGAAGGTGGACCATTGGCTGGTCTATTATGGCTGCCAGGGAAGGATAGGCCCTTGAGTGCCAGACATAGCTCAGTGCTCTGGAAAACGTATCGCATATGGGACAGATGGCTCAAAAATTGTCTTTTATCATCATGCCCCAGCCAATTTAATCCCATGTTTTGGAATCACAATTTTTCCCCGGGAATGGGAAAGGGCAAGTTCAGAAAATGGCGGGAACTGAGGTGCACTAAAATAGGAGACATGGGGCCTCATGCTAACCTTGCCGGTCCAGAAACAACGGTGCCGGTAAGCCTACCGGCACCGTTGTCTCTGGATCAGCAAAGTACAAGTCTGGTGGGCATGTTGGAAGGGATTTAAAGGGGAAGGGGACTCGAAGCATGTATGGTGGGACTGCCAAAAGATTCTGGGATGACATTAAGAGGCAGATAGATCGCATGATATTGAATGTGCACACCCTCTCTTTGGGAGAAAGCACATGTGGGCTTTTGGACCCGGAAATGCATTCAATTTCGAAACCACTAAAGAAAGCCCCGATGACACTACTAATAACAGCTTGCTGGTGATAGCCAGAGTGGCACACATACAAGATACAAGGAGAAGCAGATAAGTTCCGGAAAGATTGGGGAGAATTATTAGAATACCTGAAAAGTGATTACATGCAACAATGGTGCCCGCTAAACATCAGGATATTAGACCTAATGTGAATTTGCACGAGAATCGGCTCTGGTTTCAGTGGAGGATAGGATATGTGTAGGACTACTGGAACTTGTACTTAAGGACACTGGGTGTTGTATGGGTGGAGGGTTTGGGGGGGGTTGAGGTTTGATTAGATGTTATGAGTTGTTTAAGAGAAAGTGTCAAGAAAATATATTTTTTAAGAGATTTTGATACTCATATTTAGGAAGCTGTTAAAGCCTCTTGTGTTTTGATGCTATTCATCTAATATCAGAGTGACTTTTTGATACCTTCTTCCTTTGCCATTTCACGTTTCGGAGTTTCTAACATCCATAACCAATTACCTTGGGCATCACTCATGCTCAGGTTACTCAATCTTTCAAGAACTATTCCCGATTTTCCTACCTCCTTACTCGTGCTAGTAGTGCCAATAAGAGGTACCAGTACTTTAGAACCATGTGCATTTTCTGGTGTATTATCATTCCCAAGTAGAAGTGTTTTTATTTATTTCCTTTCTTGATACACAAAGCACCTGAGTCTTAGCAGTTCACTTTTTTCGTCTAATAGAGATCTAACCACAAACTAAGGCCGCCAATGTACCTCTACTCTACCTCAGTGAGTGCTTCATAAGCAAAGCTAATAAAATCTATATCTAATGTAGATATTCTCCCTAAAGCTGGATTTTTATACAACATTTTAGTATGTTAGTCCGATTAAGGGCTATATCCAGATTTAGTTGTGGGCGGAGTTCAAAATATGTTATCAGATCTTCTTTATTGTTTTTAGTTTTCTGATCCCCTCCCATGGTCTAGCCCCTTTTGATGTTTGATTATTTTTCAGGGAATTTCCCACCCGAATTGAGTCCTTTCTTTCAGTGTCCTTTCCCATTAACTCAAATATTTTAGTCATTTATTCTCTGGCCTCTGCTTCTCATCCCCAATTGAATGATGGACTGGCGTCGGCACTCATGTGCCCTCGTCCCTCATTCTGCGAATGGCCCACCGAGTATTCACATTGGTAGTCTTCATTTCAGCACCCATCTTCCCAGATGGTTCGGTCTCCTTTGGAACTGAAAGTTTAGGCAATTAAAAGTTGCTGCCCCTGATTTTTCCTTTTTTTTTCTCCCGATTAGTTTGTTCTATGTCTGTATTAGATTTTAAATTGATGCAAGATTTGGGCACTGGATTTTCAGACCTTTTGTACTGTGGTCACAATAGTTCACCTTTCACCTTTCTTCAAATGCTTTTTGTTTCGCGAGTTCATTAACAATAAGCAAATGTCTGAGTAGTGCGAGAAACCTGAAGGTGTCTCACTTCCTAGTCCCCAGAGATCTGTCATCCAGGTGGCCAGGACACGGCCATTGCTATTGGATCCAGTTCCTGGGGGTGGACGAGTGAGGGAGTATCTCCTGGATGGGGGGATCCTCGGGGAGTAGAAGTGGGACGCTGACGGGTGAGACGCAGTATCCCCCTTTTTATAGCATCGTTTCCCCATCCTACAACGTAGGATGCGCAAACACTCTCCGTCCTCCCCCCCTTTTCCGACACAAACACTTTCACACATCATAAAAGACAACAGACAAACACCAAAGCCGTTTACCTGACATTTCCAAATAAGAAACCAAACTGTATTGAACAAAAGTAGCAAACGGCTAATTGAAGAAAGTACAAAGAACTGTTAATACGAGAGAAACCCAACATGCAAGCAGAAAGGAACTTTTTGTTTATTATTTTTGGAATACACCAGGCTCTCGGCAAGAGACTTTTTGTAGAAAATCGACTTTACTACCGTGCTCAAAATGTGGGGAAGGGACATCCCGACTACCGCATCCTGACTTATTATTTCTCAGCCACGATAGGCTGATCGAACGCATTTCCACACGAACTCGCCACCGGAAGGCAAGGGCCGGTGCACCCCCAAAGGCCAGCCACCATAAGGGCGACATCCTGTCTGCGCCTGTCCGCTCACGGACGCGCAACTAAGAGTATGCCTGCCCCATGAAAATCCAACCGACCTGTAAGTACTCTGCAACAATCTAATCAGCTGCCTACGCACTTTTGTGATCACAAGTTTAAAAATCCAGTCACAGTGACTTCCAAGTAGATACCATATAGCTACACTGAATCCTAATTAACTTACCTGCACAACGGATAAATCTACCACCCAACTCACACAACCTTAACACAAAGCATACTGTGTACCTTACACTATGCACAGCCTCATGAGTAGATTGCAACAGTCATCCAGCCGTATCTGCTGACACTGCAATAACTACTAACTTATTGCAGCAGCTTATCTATTGCCTGCTGCCTATCATGATTGAATGCCAAAGGCACCTCTTAAATGGCAGCCCACAAATAGCGACCTGGCTGCCATGAATATAGTAGTTTCTCAGTTGCACCAGCCTAGTCTGAACATAGCAACTTATTCGTGGGACTAGCCTACTTCGATTGTATGCACCCTGCCTTTGCTGAATTACCCTGATTTACTGCTCATATGCCTATCCTATGTGGGACTAGCCTACTTTGAATTCTATGTGCCCTGCCTTTGCTGAATTACCCTGATTTGCTGCTCATATGCCTAGCCTATGTGGGACTAGCCTACTTTGATTGTATGGACCCTGATTTTGCTGCATTACCCTGATTTAATGCTCATATGCCTAGCCTATGTGGGACTGGCCTACTTTGAATTGTATGTGGCCTGCCTTTGCTGAATTACCCTGATTTACTGCTCCTATGCCTAGCCTATGTGGGACTAGCCTACTTTGAACTTTATGCACCTTGCCCATGCTGAACTAGTCTGTTTTTCTACCCCTCCTTGCCCACTCATAACAATGTGCCTCAGAAAGACCCAGGTGACCGCTCTGTTGTGCCTTACCCTACCACTAATTGGCTTAATCATGTCCTGCTCTAAATATGTGCCATGCCCCACCTTGGACAGAAATGCTAGACTCCGAGCTAGACTATCCCACCTTTATGAGCCCACAGGTTAAAGTAACAAGGTCCTCAATGCCCAACATAAATCCACCTTACAGCACCCTAAGCCACTCCCAATCTAACCACACCATACGATAACACCAACCAAACTAAACTCATTCCCATAAAACTCCAGAATATGCCCAATTCAACCATGGTATCTGGTGCCTTGATCAACGCCAGATCCTTAGTGGCTCATGCCACAGAAATAGCTGACATCTTGTCTTCTGATGACCTGGACCTTCTAGCAGTCAACGAATCCTGGCTGCATGAAGCAGCAGGTCCAGCGCTTTCCCTAGCCATTCCAGAAAACTACCAACTAATTAGAATGGACCGACACAACAGCAGAGGAGGCGGTATTGCCATTATAGCAAAAACTAACCTTGCTTTAAGACCACTAACTCAACCGCCCCTTAAATCATGTTAACTGCTCATAACCAAATTGCCCATCTCTAACTGCCGCACCTTAACAATTTATTTAATATATAGGCCACCTGGACCCACCGGTGCCTTCGAGGAGGACCTATTTAACCTCCTAGCTAACAACACCAGAGACTCCTCGCAACTCCTACTACTAGGCGATCTTAATTTATGATTTAATGACCCTGACGACAAACCAGCCCAATCTATAGCCACCATGCTAGCTGAACATGTCCTAACCCGAAAAGTCTGCACCTCAACACACGACAAAGGTAGGACTCTCGATTGGGTTGCCACCCTGAACTGTGATACCACCATCATTAAAATTACCCCTCAACAATGGACAGATCACCACCTAATTGACTTTTCATTAACTTTGGATAAACAGATTGCCAAAGACAAAGTTATGGCACCACCCCTACCCACTAAATAAAAATATCACACCGGACAACCTCCTGCCACTCCTACTTCCCACCATTAATGCTCTCCCCAATAACTCGGATCCTGAACTCCTTGTGGAGAGTTACAATAATGCTATGGAAATAGCCCTAGATGCAATTGCTCCTTTGAAGCCACATAAAAGCAAACAACAAGCACACCTTAATGCCTGGTTCACCTAAAAGAACTAAGAATGCAAAAGAGGAAACTAGAATCTCAATGGCGGCATACCCTGTCTGAAGAAAATAAATTGCAACTTAAACACTTTGCTAACAACTATAAAAAATGTATTTTACTCACAAAAAAAAAACCTTTTCAACGAAAGGATCTCCAACGCAAGTTCCAACACTAAGGAACTATTTGCTATCCTAAGGGAATTGGAATCCCCTGTACCTCCACCTGACAAAATACCCAAAGACAAACAATGGTGTGCCAGTATCCAAAATGGCATAGCTAACAAAATAATAACACTCAAAACTAAAAAGTCCATAAAAAAAGCCCCCCTGACCCCTAACGAGACACCACGCTCCAGCCCTACCACAGACTCACCAGGCCCTGCTCCATTCAAATTTGCTAAAGTTTCCATCCAGGAAACTGAAAAGATTATTGCATCCCTCAAGCCCTCTAACTGTAAGGGCGACAACTGCCCAGCTCAACTAATTAAGGATGCGGCAAGGGACCCAGCCCCCTTCATAACTAAACTGATTAATGCCTCCTTCTCCACCAACACCATCCCAAGTAACTTAAGAGTCATAGGATTTACCTCTCCTTAAGAAGCAAACTCTAGACCCCTCTATCCCTACCAACTATAGGCTCATTACCGCGGGTACCCTTCCTTCTTAAGATTATAGAGTAGCTTATTTACAAATTAAGCACTATCTTGAATCCAACCAGCTCTTACGTGCCCGCCAATCTGGGTTTAGACCACAACATGCCACAGCGACAGCCTAAATTGATCTCAAAACACAACTTGACGAGCTCAACGACAAGGGAAACACTGCCATGCTACTAGACCTGTCTGCGGCCTTTGACCTGATGGATCATACAGTCCTGTGTGAACATCTGCTATTGGCTGCCCACTTCTCAAGAGAGGCCATAACCGGGATCCAATCATTTCTGCACAACCGCACTATGAGAGTTTTCTCTACATCGGCATCAGCGGACCCTATCAAAATAGCTTGCGGTGTACCCCAAGGTTCTTGCGTCTCGCCAACTATGTACAAAATTTTTACCAAGCCCCCATTTAACAAACTGGACAGACTGGGTGTCACCTACAGAAATTATGCAGACAACACCCAGATCCCCATTCCGCTTTCGGGCGACTTTGTCTCTGATACGGCCTTGGTAAATAAAATGTACCTCATCATTCAGGCATGGATGGCTACTCATGGCCTATGCCTGAATTATTACAAAACTGAAATCCTGCTCCTCGGCTCTGCTGCCAACCTAAAAAAACTCAGCCCCAACTACTCTGCATTCAACATCGATGGCAAGACAATTAGAGTAGCCAAGGTAGTGAAAACATTTGGCTTTTACCTTGACTCTACCTTGACGCTGAAGAAACAAGTAAACTCCTTAGCATCCTCCACTTGCAAGCACATTAGGGCATGCCGAGCTTTCCTTCCACAAGCCAGCTGCTGTCATCCTTGCCAACGCCCTAATACTTTCCAAACTCGACTATTGTAATGCCTTGTACTTGGGAGCTAACAAATACATTGACAAAATTCAAATATTGCAAAATAATGCCCTTTTCACTGCCCTTAACCTACCCACCAGAGAACATATCTCTAATACAAGAAAAGAACAGTGGCTAAAAATTAGCAACAGGATCTCACTTAAAACAGCCTCACTTACCTTCAAATGCCTTAACAACGCAGCTCCCCCCCAACCTTGCGGAGAGAATAGTGAGAAGAACATCGACCTGCCCTACCAGAGCTGCCAACTCCTACTGCCTATAGATACCTAAATTCAGACAAAAAAACACCAGGTGGCAGCAGTTTCCCAGTTAAGGTGGCCGAACACTGGAACACTCTCCCACTTGACATCAGAATAGATCAATTGTACTACAGTTTCAGGTGCAATATTCTCAAATAGCTACACCAACCCCCCCCAGGACTAACCTTATACTAGCCAATCTCTGAAGCCCACCCAAATTCTAACCCAGTCTGCTTGTATATATGTATATTCTTTCATTCGATTTGTTCAGATAATTAATTACCTGTAATGTTTCTTATGTACCATTGTGCCCTATTCTGTAACTAAGCTTGAAGTATCCATGTATTCTGTTCTATGTTGCGCCCAGCTACCTTTGGGTTCGGTGCGTCATACAAATAAATGAACAAACAAGCATTATTTGTGAACACTCATTTCTTGTGAACCCTATCCCACACTCTTTGTTTGTATTTAGCATAAGGATTGCCAATTGTTTTTTCTTAATATAGGCCCTTTTATTTGATAATACGCCACTAGGACTACCTTATTATTATTTGATGGTTGTAGCTTGCTCCCAACTTAGATTTGGGTTTGGATTAGGCGTTTTCCAACCCGCATATACAGTTTAATAAACGCACTTGAGCTGTGATCACTTGTGTCTGTCTTTACTGTTGCCACCATGAGTTCCGTACAGTAGCGATACTATTACTCTGTTGTCTCCCAACAGTCGATAGCACCCTACTCTTTGTATTAGCATGCTGAATTGATTGAATCATGGGGATTTGGCTTGGTTGATTTTATTTTTTCAGGTCAAGTCAATTTGATCCAAATGTTCACTAATCATTTGACATGTCCTATTTAGATGGTTTACTGAGGGTTGGTCAAATGTAATTCCCTTTAATATTTCATTTATAGTGTTACTCTGACAGCTGTCCTCTGCTTCCTTTTCGTCTAGCCGAACATTTCTAAGATATTTTCTGGAGTCACATCTAAGTAGATTGCTCCTCCCAATTTTAGAAATATTTTTAAGGGCTTTTTTTTTAATTCTTTTCCTTTATGGCCAGGTTCCTGGTTCTGCCTTTCTGGCAGTGATTCCCCTGACACCTTATTTAAAGGTGTCTCTTGTACACAATGAATTATCAGGGGCACCCGTCTGCTTGTCATAGTTAGCATTGGGGTTGGCTTTGGTTGATAATTGTTCTGTCATCGCAAACCAAATTTCGATTACATATGGTGAGATCTGTAGTTCCCACTTGTTTTTTCACTTCTGATAATGGTATTTTGCTTTTGTTTAAGGCCCAATTACCTAATATGTCAATTTTGATGTTAAATTCAGTCGATATTAGAGTATGTCCCCTAACCTCATCTCTAATATTATCGTGCAGTTCTACCGGAGCACTAAGAATAGAATTTAGTGCTGAAACGGATACTGGTAGAGATAGCGTAATTTGCTCATCAGCCTCTTAGTGTATGATGCATCATCCTTGGTCCACTAATATCCGGACCGTGATTGATTGTTTATTATGCGCTTATACATAGGTGTTTCAAAGCGCAACCATGTATGGGAGGGGAAGACGAGACAGTCTTATTAGGCATGGTACATTCAGATTATGCAGGTGAACAGAAACAGGAAGTGCGTGGGGGCGGATGGGGCAATCTGGACCAAGGGCTCCCAGTCCCGTCAGAGCATGGGTTAAGTTCAGAGAGATACCACTCTCATGGGTTGTAACCAAAGTACAGTAGTGCTGAGGCCAGTGCAAGGCCTGGGGGCAAGTGCAGGAGACTGGCGAGGAAGCTTGGGACCTGTAAGGCTCAGAAAGTGCACCAGGCAGCCAGTCAGGGAAACTGAGCAGAAGTAGAGGAGAGAGAGAAAGAGCGAGGGAGCAGAAAGAGGTGGTAAGCAGGGGAGGGGGAGAGAGAAGGAGGCGGCGAAAGGTCTTGAGGAGTTTCCAGAACTTAAGGAGATCTGGCTCAAGACGTAGAGAGGCTGGGAGGCTGTTCCATAGGGAGGCACCTAAAGTGGATAAAGATCTCCCCCCAAGTCTCTGCTTGGAGAAGCGACTCACCCGCAGAGTTGGTGGAAGATCAGCTGAGGGCTGGGGAAGATGAATATTTAGGAAGAGAGCGTTGCAGATGGAGTGAGCCCAGGCCCCAGAAAGCCTTGTGGACAATGCAAATGGTTTTGAACGTAATCCTTGTAGCCACGGGGAGCCAGTGAAGGGATTTCAATGCCAGAGAGATGCGGTCCCTGGGCTTCAGGACAAGCATAAGTCTTGCAGATCGGTAGAAGAGGGAAGGTTGAGAAGAGGCTGTTGCGATGGTCCAGCCTTGAGAGGAACACCGGCTCTGGAGACGGTGGCCTCTGGGGGAAGGTGAGAAAAGGTAGAATACCTCTGAGAAGCAGAGTTCGAAGCAGAGTTCTCAGTTACTGGCAGGTTGCTTTCTGTTTCCATACTGCTACGTGCTACAAGCTTGGAGGAGGAGTTCATTAACTGCTGGAACTCGCGGAGCGAAGCAGAGTTCGCAGTTACTGGCAGGCTGCTTTCTGTTTCCATACTGCTACGTGCTACGAGCTTGGAGGAGAGGTTAATTAATTGCTGGAACTTGCAGAGTTTGCAGTTACTGGCAGTAGACGGCATCTGCCGGGAGACTTTTTGACTTCGAAATCCTATCATGGCTGCTAGAGACGCGGGGGGGGGTTCTCCCCGGCTGAGGAAATTGAAGCTGAGACCAGGGAGGACGACCGTCGTCGCTTCCGGAGCTTTTTCCAGAAAACGTAGGTAGACCAAGAACTTGGATCTCGCCAACAGTCATACCGACGTTACCGTCCACATTAAAGGACACAGCGGGGTCTGCGCGCAAACCAATGTCTGACTTCCCATCGCAGGTGCCTGCACCCAGTGACAAGTTGGAAGTCAAGAACGTAGTGAAGGCACGCTGTGAGCGTCCCCTTGCACCAGTCCAAATACTTAGTGAAAAAGCGTCTGAGTAACCAAACGCGAACGAAGAAAGCGGCTCCTTGATGCTTCACCCTGACTCCCTTGCGGAGGCAGCCTCGGCTCCACAGAAGTGCCGATTAAAATCAGGGACAGCTGTGCCTTCGATCTACCCAAGCAGCCGGCCCACCCTCGAGAAAAGCCACTCCCTCACCCCCGTGGCACTTTCCCGCATCTGGTGAGACGCTCCTGTATCTCGGAGGAGAGACTGGTCCAACTTCCATGGGACACGCCGTGCAGCCAAGGGAGGGGGGCTGTGGTTTGGGCAGAGGGAAAGGGTGACGGGTAGTCCTTTGGCGGAGAAGGCAACGGCATGTTGCGAGATCCTTAACTTTGAGATTAGAGAACATGGGCAGATCTGCCCAAATAGCACGCCGGAACTCACAGGAGGTTGAGACCTTGAAGAAGAGCAGCATGGCTCAGCAGGTGGTTGGGACCCAGCTAACCCAACTAAAATTTCGGGCAAACAAGTGTGTGTACAGGCTTTGATCCATGGGTCCCCAATCCTTCTCCCAGCCGAGGCCCCACAAAGGCACTGTTGAAGACTGGGTACTGACAACAAAATCCCAAAAAATGCCCACCACAGGACAGCCCGTTCGAAATAAAAGTGAACCGCCCTCAAAAAAAATCCACAGTCTTGCGGGGGCACAAGAACCAACAAAAGCAAGGATTGAAAGCGGCTGTCTGTAACAAACGAGAAACAGGAAAAACACAGCACTGGAAAATACCCTAAAAGACTTTTTCATAAGAAAATGCAAATGCAGATTTGACACCTTAGGAGAAGTCTCAGATGTTGGAGGCAGTTTTCGATACGCATACTACAGCAAAAACTTGCAATACAGACAATTGAGCAAGCGCAACAGCTGAAAGCAAATCAAAGAGCCCTAGATGGCACTTCAATAAAGTGCCAGTTTTATACCCTAGCCCTAAGCAACAGTTGGCCCTAGAAGAGCAAACATCAAACTTAAACACAGCGCAGAGTGCTAGGGACAAGATACTAACGCGAGTCAAATTACCATGTCCACACATAACAATTCTCGACGTCGTAGAGCCTGTCTCGTCGGTGCTCCCCTGTTTGCACAACCCAGAACTCTTAAAAGAGACTATCATAATAGTATCACCTCGGGGGTGTTTGGATCACGCTGTCTTGGTGGAGGCGACGGAACCCCATGAGATTCCAAATGTAGCACCAAAAGGCAGGATGTGTGACATCTTTATCCCCAAACCTAAAAGAAACAACACTGAACCACAAGACATCTCTGAATGTGTGAAATCGACAGACAATCCGTCCCCAAAAGGGAGACACTCTAGAAAAAAATAATTCCCTTAATTTCTTTTGTCTCCTAGTAAGAACAGAAGAAAGAGTGACTTACCTCAACAATGTGCAAAAAACACACCAACAAAAAAACAGACATCTTCTCAATAATGTCATCAGTTACAATAGCCTTGGCACCCTTCTGTAAACTTTGAGTCAATAAATGACACCTTTAAAGACCATACCTCAATTTTTGCTATAATGCATTCGAAATTAATGTTTTTAGAAGGCTACATCAACACCACTGAACGAAACCATACTAGACTGCCTGCCAATGAGCCTGGAAGCTTCCCTTATCTAGTCGGTGATAACCACCCGACTATGCCTCCTACATCATCTCTGGCAATTAGGGAAGCAAGTACACAGACCTTGATCGAAGTAACAAAACCTAGGTTTAAACCCTGATGTCATTGTTCAATGTGCAACTTCGAATCTGGAAATGAATTATTCCCAGGATCAACGAAAGAATCAACTGCTTTAAAGACAACAAACAAACATCATTTGGACAAAACAATGGTATACATGAATAAGGGAAAAAGAGAGACGCAGACGAACGCCACCTCTGAGGAAGATGTGTTTATTTACGAAAAAGAAACTCAGAAAACGCCAGGAAGTGTGAGCCACTCTACTTTGGGCAAACACCGAAGAAGACAAGTACGTCAACAAAAAATCTGCTGGTGCTTTGTCCAAAGTCAGTAAAAACAAACGAAAAACCAATCAACACTCAAAGGAACGCTGTGAGAGCTCCAGTGACTGCCGATCTATTAGACGAACTACCAACTGACGTGAAACAGGCTACGCCGGCTTCCATAAACCTTGCACCTGTTGACTGAAGATTGTTTGGTACAAAGCGACCTAATGGAGCTCAGCCAACATTACGTAGACCTGGAGGATGATTCCTCCGGGGAGAGAACAGTAATGCCAAGTGTTCAAAACGTAAAAGACCAAACTGTTCACATCGACCACAGAGCCTTCTGACCTTAAATGAACAATTTAAAAATCTACCCAACATCAAAAGCAAGACTTCAAGACTCGATATGCCCTCTGATCACCTGAAGGCCCTGAAACCACATGCAGTGTCCTATCGATCAATGAATCACTGCACTCCAACAAAACCAAGACCTTTTGATAGCCGGCGTACTGCGTAACCAATTGGCTCACAACAGCGATCCTCGAAAGTAGAGCTTTTTAGATCCATTAGAAGTACAGCAAACCGTCAGGAACAAAAGTCACTAAAGAACTATATACCTACTTTTAAATTAAGACAACGAACGGCTAACAGAGTACATGGTCTTGAACAGATGTACAGTTTTGAAGCTTTTTCAAAGCGCTAAAACATCTCGGACTATAAAATCTGAGGATTTTGATACTGTAGACCCTAGTCACGAAGGGAAAAAAAGCAATTTTGTGCCTATATAGAAAGTCAAGTACGGTGAATAATATGCTAAGAGACTCTGCTGATACGCTTAGCAAAAAAGGATTTGAGCTAACATACCTCAAGAGAACGGAGAACCTTCAGTCAACTAACAACCTAAAATCTACCAAAGCAATAAACACCTGCTTAAACCAGCATACAGGTCACTTTGACCGACATTAACCTGATGGACCCCCAGCCCAGAATATCACTCCTAAGAAAGGGGCAGTAACACATTTGGGCCGTGTACCGAATTCAAACCCAGTAAAGAATCCAGGGTCCCTGGAAGTAAAGCCTCTGACCAGCCGTAGGACCTCTAGTCCATCAACGACTCCAACAACATTAGACCCAGACAGACGCCCACGTCTATCCGAAATGTATCTGCGTCCCTTTGTATTCGGTAAGGGATCCACTCCATTGCCACTACGTCCCACAATTTATGTATCCATTGTGTCCATGTGGGAGGATCTTTTTGTTTACAGTTCTTAGCTACCACCAGACAGCCTGTTATTAAAACCGTTATCGGGGCTCTGCTTTGGGGTTTCGAGATTCGCGTCTAGTCCACATAAATTCTCCACCCGGGGATAGAGCATGCAGTTCCAGCATTATATTGGTTATCCGAGATTTCACTTCCTCCCAGAATGTCTTTATCTTGGGGCAGTCCCACCATATGTGCCTCCAATCCCCCGTCTGCTTACAGCCCCTCCAACGTTCCTGGGAGACCGTTGTATACATTTTGTGCAGTTTACTGGGCATGTAAAGCCATTGTAGCATCATCTTATAGCAGGCCTCCCGTAATTTTATAGACATGGTCAGCTTCAGGATATTCCTCCATTATCCTTCCCATTGTTCAAGTGGAATATCCGTTCTTGTCGTTCCCTCCCAAGCTGCCTGGTATGGCCATTCCTCTTGAGCCGAGCATCCCTGGAGGATTGCGTAAATGCTTGAGGTTAAATGTTTATCACCGGAATGTGTAGTTATATATCTTTCGAATTCTGTAAGCTTTCTTGTTGCTGCGCTACGTTTCTCTGGCTGCCTTAATCAGTGTTTTAGCTGCAAATATTCGTATCTATCAGTTGCCTTTACTCCCAGATAAGTTTTGCACTCTTCAAATGTCGCTATCTCTCCTTCCTACACCATGTCTCCTACCTTGCTGCACCCTTGTTTATGCCATTCACTAAATTTGCCCTTTTCCATCCCCAGGGTGCAGCTTCGATTCCCGTACAGTGGGGTGAATAGGGAAGGGTAGGTTGAAAGGTGTTCCTTCTTTAGCCATCTATCCCAAATGTTGCATGTTGTTCGGAAGACTGCACTGCGTCTTGCACTCTGGGGCCTATCATTCCCTGGCAGCCATAGTAACCGGGCCAGTGGGCAACCCGCCACTGCTCTGTCCATTCGAGCCCAAACCTTTTCCCTGCTTTCTGTAAGCCATTCCCGTACCCCTCTCAGTTGGGCCGCTTTGTAATATCTATTCATATTTAGCATTCCCAGTCCCCCTTTATGCTTTTGAGTCATGAGCAGATCTAGAGCAACCCTGGGGCGTTTATTCTGCCAGATGATTTTGGAGATCATTGTGTTTAGCGTCTTAAAGAATGACTGCGGGACAGCAATCGGGAGGGTCTGAAATGTACATAGGAGTCTGGGGAGAGTCACAATTTTGACTGTCGTTATACGCCCCAGCCAGGAGATACTTAGGTGGGGTCCATCTTAAAAAATATTCCTGTGCTTTATTTAGTATCCCCCGGGTAATTTGCCTTATATAGAGTGGATATCTTGCTAGTTAGTTCTACCCCTACGTATGAGATGCTACCTACAGCTGTTCTGAAGGGAGAGCACCTATGCATGGCCGCCCATTGTTCTCTTGAAAAGGCCACCTCCAACAATTCTGATTTAGTCATATTTATTTTGAGCCTCAAAATCTTTTCTTGTTCCCCCAGTACTGCTACCAAGGCTGGGATTGACGTTTCCAGTTCCACTAATGTCATCAACATGTCGTCTGCATATGTTGCTGTCTTGTGTGTTTCTTAACCGAATGGGATACCTTTTATGTTTTGGTCGAACCTACTCGAAGCTAGCAGGGGTTCTAGATATAGTGCGTATAAGTGGGGGGATAAGGAGCATCCCTACCTCGTGCCCACTCTATTCATATTGTATCAGATACGTGGGTGTTGATAGAAAGCCTAATTGAAGGATCTTTGTAGTTTGCTTCCAACATATGAATATAATTTGGCCCGAGCCCCATATGCTTCATTACTTTGACCCTATCGAAAGCCTTTTCGGCATCTAGCGATATTCGTACCACCGGGGTCTGTTTGACTTCTACCATCTCTATTCAGTGTATTATCTTTCTTGTATTGTCCCACGTTTGTCTCCCGGAAATGAAGCCCGACTGGTCCTGACCAATCACTGTTGGCAGTGCATCCTTTATTCTATCCACCAGGATCCCTGTATATATTTTGGCCTACGTGGATTTTAAGTCAGCATTTGACTTGGAAAATACAGACCGATTGTGGGTAAAAATGACAAAATGGGGCTATCCGTCTTGGCTTTTACAAGTAGTTATATCCTTGCATAACCACACAACAGCAAAAATATGTTTGGGAAATGGGAGCTTCCCATCGAGAGAAATTAATATAAATAGGGGGTTCAATTTATATTTGTCTGATTTGATTTAGCGCTTAGTCTGTTGCTAAATGGTCACCTAGATTAAATCTGGAAAAGATTACAGCAATACTCTATGTAGATGATTTAATGTTATTTAGCTACACAGTTGCTGGAATGAAGATATTACTTGGTGAATTGGATTGTTATGCCAAGGAAAATGAGTTGGTTATTAATCTGGAGAAAACTAACGTCATTCTGGGTTCTTCTAGGAACATTAATAGATCAGCCATGGAAACCCATTTGGGCCTAATTCAATATTCCACTTCATATGAATACCTTGGTTTGGAGTTGATGCATTTGGCAAGTTATGAACACATTATAAAGAGCAAAACAGCAAAGGCGAGACAGTTAACATTTCTTGTAAAGAGATTTGCTAGAAAAAGGGTCCGTTTTTCTATGAATTGGTGTGGAAGCTTTGGAAATGATAAATTTGGACTGGCTAAACCGTATCGAGGGCCATTTTTGGCATAATATGGTGCGTTTGCCGCAGTCAACCTGAGTGCTTACAGTTGGTGCTCGGCCTATTGTCTATGAAGACAATGATACTAAGACGAGAGGAAAATTGTTTCTCCGAATTAAAACTATTAATAAGGAAAATCGGCTGGCTGGGATGGTCTCATATAGATCTGCTGTGTCACAGTCGGATGATCAATATCTGCAAATGATGATGAATACGTTCCACTCTGAAAATTGGCTACCCTGCTATAGTTAAACAAATGCATTATGTAGTATTGAAGAGAGTCTTTGCAAAGAAGGTAGAACAGTGGGATTGGATTTGTAATTATGAACATCTGACTCTACTTCATGGTTATCCAGCAATCTCCAATATGACTCAAAGATTTGAGACATCAGCCTTATTTGATGCTTGCCCGTGATTGAAAATTGCAAGAGGAGTCTAGATTCTGTTGGATTTGTAAGATCACAAGGAATAAAGAAACTATTAAACATCTCTTTACATAATGTCCTAGGTTGGCCCCACTGTATATAATGCACCTGGTCCATAGGTATGAAGCAATTCAAGACCAGGAGTTTTGGACCTACTGCCGTAATACCTATTCTGTTTCTGTACATATTGCAATGGTATCAAGGATGGCTCCATATTTGGAAGTTTATATGAAGGGTCGTTTTAAATGATTTTATTGTGATAAAGTCTAAAAAAGAAATTTTTGAAATTTGAGTTTAAATTACATTTTTATTATACTTGTTATGCTTTGAAAAATCTTAATAAAAAAATAAGTTGCAGCTACGACCCACTGCCCTCTTGTTGATTTCCATGGGTTGTTTGTCTGTCTTGCGCCCATAAGCCTCCGGGTCCATTGGCACGCGGTGTTAATTTATATCATAAAGTATATGTGCATAATTCTCCCTTAATTATGGAGGAAAGGTGACTGGATGTAGAAGTAAGGAAAAATTACTCACTGAAGTGATTACTGTATCCCTAGTCCTATGTCCCTCTTCCTCCATACGCACAGCCACCACACGCACAGCCTCCATCCCTCATAAAAAATATGTAGATAGATCCTACTGGTCCTCTTGACAGATCAAGGAACTGAGGGGAAGGAGCGCGAGAGAGGGGATGTGGTCGCGTTGTACGCACGTAGTCCGCCACCCCACTCTGTTAAATTTAAAGGGGAAGCGTGCTATGCTTGCTGACCGCTCCGATCCCGCTCCGCAGGAACTCCCATAAGGTGTAAAGGGGACAAATGACTAGGAGTGCAGTAGTTATTACAGTAAGTAGCTTTTCCTTTAAGAGATGGTCTCCCTATCTGGGGGTAATTATAATATGGGCAGATAACATTAACTATACCGTAACTAAACAATTGGATCGATCTAAGCTGGCCAGATCACCCAGGAAAATACTTTGCAAGAGCATAACTCAACTTAAGTTAGTGGACGCTCAGGAGCCTATACACATTATTGGCGAGTTTACGATTTATATACCACAATTGATTATATTTTTGTCATTGATGTTCATTATCATAGAATGGTGTACTTCGTATACCTGGTCAGGATGATATCAGATCACTCTCTACTGCTGGGATACTTCTGTTGGACCAGAGTGCATCCCAGCGCTCCGTTCTGGAGATTGAATCTGTTTCTTTCAGGGAGCTTGGATGCTAAGATGGGAGGCGCAAGAATATTTTCTCATTTTTGTGACTTAACAGGGGTGCAGTGACCTCTAAATTGGTTAAAGAAGCACTGTGTATGCCATATTGAATACATTGCAAACTACTCTAGCTATGTTTGAGTCGCATCCGAGCACTACACCCTCTTCCTTGCATGCAGACAGGTGGTGAAAACGTGTTGAAACCTTGGAGGGACTCCAACATTTCAAATACAACTGTTGCTGTGCAAGACAAGATGAATTTGAAAGTACATTTGGGCGATTGCTTGCATGGCTACTTAAAGAGCAAAATGCCAGGAATGGGATCACCCGCTTTTAACAGACCAATCTCTCTGATTGACAATGCAAAATATTTGGCAGTGTCTTATTTAATAGACTATTAGAATGGGTTAGGGTAAATAAAAGCCTTAGTCCATGCCAGCATGGGTTCCACGAAAAAGCAGGCTCAATTGAACAATGTCTCACTCTTCATCTTTTGATTTGGATTAGCAGAGACATTAAAATAAATTTTGTGACTCTGGACGACAAAAGACGGATGCTTGATGCCAAAATCCATACAAAGGGCCCACTTCTAGGCCCGCAGGTTGGGACTGAATCATCTACCGTGTCCAATGTGTTGCAAGCTTCTATATGTACGACACAGGTTGCACCTATCGGGGCTCATACAGCGAGCAATCCTGGGTTCAAACTGCCTATGCCTATAGATAAAAATAAAAATCAAACAAAGTGGGTGAACCGATCAACTAAACAACCTCAAAAACTAATGGCAAAGGAGAGAATACATCAACCAGCTACGCGGCAAGCACCTCATCGCCTAATATTGGAACGTATTGAATCCTCTGATGACCTGATACTAAATCGATTTAACGTGCTGCGGCTATGTCAGCTGATTCCCAGCCTACGTGCGATAACTTCTGAAGACCTTAAAATTGTGGAATTTCCGAATGAAATGAAAACTGATGCTGTGATTTTACATTTGCACTCTAAGATCATAGCAGATGCACTATTGGACGCCGGTCCTGTATTGATGTCCCTAGGATTCGACATAACTAACGCCGAAGGAGGTGTTTTGCTTGTTGACTCCCAAGAGAAGTCCCGCAGTAGGCCAATGAATAATGTGAATAAAAGATCTACTCAAGATCTGGAGAACAGCACCGAGAATCAACCAAAGAAAAGTCAAGTGCTTAGTCCTCCGAGAATATGGGACTCAGCAGCTTCTCCACATGGGTGTGATCTGATAAGAATTACAGTCAATGGAATCGTAAACTCATCTACCACACGAGACAATGAGAGGAACCCTGCCATCATAACAAACAAATGCGATGATTGGTCCTGGTTGGCCAAAACCTTAAACACTGAACCGATGACATAATGCCAGGAACCGGGAAGCACTCACAGATGTAATATAGGTTCTTGGAACACTAGAGGCTTTATGCATCTATTTGAAACAACATGGGCCTCAGAACTGGACATTCTGTGTTTACAAGAAACATGGCTCTCTCAAAGTCCGTTGTTGGAAGGATTCGAAATAGCTATTAATCCCGCTATAAAACAAACAAAGGGAAGTCCGATGGCTGGCCTCCTCTTGGCTGTGAGGAAAGGCGTTGGATTTCGGATCCTCAACTCACATAATCCTTCACCATTTATTCAGGTCTCCACCGTTGGTGTCTATCAGAAAGAAATAAACAAGGAAGCTTGCCTGTATATTATCAACTTATACTGGAACCACAGACGCAATGAAGAGCGTACCTTTATCGACCTTGTAACAACTTTGATCGACGATTTACTACAATTAAGTCTAGCGGTTGCTCCTTTGTATGTGGTGACCTAAACATTGTCTGTATTCCAGACACTGCTAAAACTGATGAAAATAAGAGAGGCAACTGCAAACGCGAACAAGCTGCGGCTCAATGGTGTCTGGAACTAGATCTCAGAGGCTTGCACATGCTCAATGGACAAACGGTTGGTGATATTCCGGCCTGCCCTACGTGGAGAAGAGATGATCAAAAATCAGTCATTGATTACATATTTGTGACTGAAAACATCCATAAGAGAACAACGAAACTGGAAGTCATTAAAATGCAATACAGTGATCACGATATGGTAAAATTATCAATTCATCACCCTTGTTTGGGTGAGCAGATCTGTTGGCCGTTTGCGGTGTGCACTGGGACTGGTAGAAAACGCCTAAATCATTTGGATACAGAAGTAGCGGCTATCTCTAATGCCTTTCAACACACTGTTAAATCTCTGGAATATCAAAATCTTCTGTCTAACTTTGAGGAACATAAACGTAATCAAAAACACGTTGAGTTTCGCCCAAAGCATAAATTCGACGTCTCTATTCTGCAACGCAAAAGAGAGATGAGACAAGAACTAAGAAAAATTAAAGGTCCATACACCGACAGTATGAAAGAGAGCAAAAGAGGGATCAAGGCCAAATACCGAAACTGGCTTAAATCACATGCAGCGGTTATGCTTCAAAATGACACAGAAGAGATGCTGCAAAAAATGGCTAATAAAAACTCAGCAGCATACTGGAAACTGATAAATAACACTATGGCCCCACAGCAAGCCCTCCAAGCCATTGCAGTAACTGAAGCTGAGTGGTCGACTTTCTATACAGACCTTTTTTGCAGTGATAAACCCGTACCAACTTGGGTACCTACGACGTCAAATAAATGGGACCTGGCGTTTGAGAGAAGTGACATCTTGGATGTAATCAAGAATGTGCACGACTCTAGAGCGCCCGGCCCTGATGGCCTAACAAATTACACACTGAAAAAAACTCCAGCTTTATGGGCAGACTTTTGTGTTACTCTGTTTGACCGAGTCATCGCGAGCCGATCAACCCCAAAGTCTTGGAAAAGAGCTGTAGTGGTCCCAATCTTTAAAAAGGGAGACCGTCTAAATCCAAAAAACTACAGACCCATAGCTCTCCTTGACGTGTTGGGGAAGATTTATGCCACCCTTTTGCAACAGAAACTGTTAAAATGGGCTAAAGATCATACCCATGTAGACCCCAGACAAGCAGGGTTTGTAAAGGGAGTTGGATGCGGCTTGAACCTATTGGTATTGAACCTCATAAAGATGGAAGCAATCAGAACCAACACAAAGATCTATTTGGCTCTGATAGACTTGTCCCATGCGTTTGACAGCATAAACAGGGAGCTGTTATGGGAGAAACTCATTAGATGGAACTGCCCTCCAAGTCTAGTGGAAGCGATTCGTGAATTACACACGGATACCACTATCCAGATCCGTTTGGACACTAAAGGCACGTTATCTGCCCCTATCAGTACACAGAAGGGAGTGAAACAAGGCTGCCCTTTGGCAGCCATTATTTCCAACCTCTTTATATCTGACATAAATGAGGCATTCACTGGTGTAACAATGTTTCCTCCGAAACTACATGGCTCGCCTATCAACTACTTGGTCTACGCTGACGGTCTTATTCTAGTCGATCTGACTCCTATAGGCCTTCAGCGGAAACTAAATTGTCTCGACATCTATACCACAGCTAACGGCCTCCGAATTAATAAACAAAAATGCGAAATTTTAATTTTGGAGAAACTGCAAGGCCGTAGCATTCGACGGAAAAAGAACAGATGGTGTCTTGGTAACGAACAACTTCAGACCGTAAAAAACTCTACATACTTGGGCATGAAGATCAGTGCTAGTAGAAACGATGCACCATGGGCAGAATTGACAAAGAGCAAATGCCGACAGATGGCTTGCCAAGCGATTCTAATTAACAAAAAATTTGGAAAGTTCTCCTTAAAACCAGTAATCGAATTTTTCCAACAAAAAGTGGTACCCGCCTTAATCTATGGCGGTGAAAATGCATTTGGTTGTTCAAGTGACTGGTGGAACTCACTCGAAAATATATTTTGGACGCGAGTTCTACAGCTTCCCAGAGGCACCTCGACGGTCTGTCTTCGATATGAATTGGGCCTCATTTCGATAAATGCAAGAGTCACCTGGAACCTATTGAGTCTGTTTAGGAAAACACTGATAAAAGATCCAGCGATCCAATTTAAAATATTACACAGGCCGGATACTGCCAAAGAACATACGATTTTCTTTCAATGGAATCTCCTTTGTGAAACACTTTTAAAGGAGTTTGACATTTCTGTCTCAATGTTATCTGAGAATCCCGAGTTGGCAAAAACTAAAATCTGGAGAGCTGACTGGATCAAAACTTGCGACTCAAGAGCTAATTCAACTCTAATGCAAGAGGTCCCAGGAGAAGCTAAACCATATCATCAGAGGCACACTTATCTAACCCTTCTTCCAGATCATCATGCAAGATCTCTATACATGCACTTCAGGTTAAACATGCTAAAAACAAAGGAGCGTATGAGCAGTTGGGCGAAGTGCGCGCACATCGACCTAAGGTGTAGTTTCTGTAACAAGTATAAGGAGACCTTAAAACATCTAACGCTGTTCTGCCAAACTTTCCAACATCAAAGACAAAACCACTTTGGAGAGCTGATTAATGAGCATCAATGTATGACGGCTAATGACTGGTGGGCAGCTTTATTTGAGGGATCTAATAGAGCAGTTCTATTTGCACTAATACATTTTCTCCGTGTAGTAAAAGGACGTCTGGACGATCAAAAAGTAAATCTGCTGCAATTAAAGACTTGAACTCTCTGGTAGCTGTCATGATACTATCCCTTAACAGGACACGATGGAAGTGCTAATAGAGTTGTTAAGACGAAATGGTGGAGGGAGGGATGGAGGAAGGGAAACAAAACAAAAAAATTCACATGTGATGTACTTTTTGTTTTTGTGTTGTTTGCTTTGGTTACTTTTTTTTTTAAAAGGTTGAACAAACCAATAAAAATATATTAAAAAAAAAAAAATTATTACTTTTTTTCTTAGATTTAAGTAATGCCTTTGACTTGGACAACTGTAATAAGCTTTGGTAAATTCCTGTTGACATGAACATCCAAAGGGATCTTTCAGTTTGTGAAATTGCGCTTTACAACATTGTTCGGGTCCTGGGTCCAGCCATGGCAGCTTCCTTTCTCCTGTAACAGCGTTCTGTGAGCAGTCTCCCTTCTCCTGAGAGTCTTTCCGGCTTGGTAGGCTCTGAGCCTTGAGTTTGTGCTCGGACCCTGCACTCTTAGCACAGGACAAGGTGAGCTGGGCCGGGGTATCCTGTTGTGGCTTCCTGTTGTGGGCAGCATACTGTAGTGTTGACTTTGTTGGTGCAATTTGGACCTTTTGCCAGCTGGAGCCCTGTAGTAAGCCTCTAGTTCAACCCAGTTCTTCCGGTGTCCTGCTGCCCTCCACTCTTTACTCGTGTATACTCCCCAGCCCTCCTTTCAACTCCTTCTTCCCTAAGCACTTGCTGGCTTGGGTGTTGGTGAGGATATTTGGGGAGGTGGGCCACGAGGGGTGACTGTGAGCAATTGGTCTTGAGCCCCTTGTGTATTCAGGTTTTCTGGCACGGCACCCTCTTCTTCTCCCTGGAGTGTCCAGGGTATTGAAATTACTACCTTATCTGCTTCTACGCTATTGCCTCATCAGGTTTCTTCAACTGTGTGCCTCTCCCTGGACAGGTACCTGCGTTTTTTCTCCTATTACCACCTGCTGTTGACTTTGTACCTGGACCTCTAAAACTGACTCTGGTCATTTTATCACCACCACAGCAAGCTTTACAACACTTCCCCACTTCCCGTCTTTGGTGACTGGGGTAGTTGCGTGTCTCCCTGTGACTCCCATTTTACGAGTCTCCTTGGACAACTTCAACCTTGGGCACTCCTTTCTGTGGGTTTGTTTTTCATTATTTATTCCTGTTTGTGACAAACCACGTGCCAATTAGTTACTTGCCTGTCTCTAATATCAATATCAATATTTCTACGATTTGTATCCTTTTTTTCTACTTCTGTGGCCTGTCCAATCCCATCCAGGACAACCTCATGCACTTCTTTTACTGCTACCTTCTGCTCGGTTACATAATGCTTCTAATCTTTCCTGTCCCCTTATCTCTCATGATGCTCTTCAGCACTTGCACATTTGTCTTCTAAATGTTTTTTCTATTTGCAATAAATCACATTCCATTCTTGATCTTTTTCTGTGCTCATTTTCCACTTTCTTTGTCTAACTAAAAACCTGGATCACTCCTGATAATTCTGTAATTCCTGCTTGTCTTCACACTCCTTCCACTTCTTTCTCTCATACCCCCCGACCATTTCGGCGCAAGGTGCACTGGAATTCTCTTTAATTCCTATTGGACTCTTTTATCTGCCTGTTCTAATCTTCCCAGTTTTCCTTCCTTTTAATATCATTTTTCTTCCTTTTCCAACCCATTTCTTTTCTTGTAGTTTATCGTCCCCCTGGCCCAGCTACAGATTTTCTTGAACATCATGATCATCTTTCCCATCTTCCGTCCTCTTCCCCTTTCTTTCTTCTTGGGGTTTTAATTTTCCTGCTTCTAACTCTTCACTTCCGTTGCTGCTTACTTATCACTTGCATTTTCATTCTTCTCCCTCGTGTCATCAGTCTAGTTTCTGCCTTGATTTAATTTTCTCCCCTCTTCCTTTTGTTTCCTTTTCCTTTTTATGCTTCAGATCATTTACTTTCTTTTCCCCTTCTCCCTCTCTTCTGCCTTTATGCATCGTAACCATTCTTCCTTTGACTCCCCATCTTTTCTTTCATCGCTGTGTTCTTCTCTCCCCTCAACTTTGCTTTTTTTCTTTATTTACTCCTGATTTAGATGCTAGTACTCTACATTCCTCTGTACAATCTGTACTGGATTCTACCTTTACTTAACATTCTTTTGCCGTGACTCGTAAAACTTAACAGCCCTGGCTCACTTCTAGTTTTATTTCCCTCCGCCGTAGTTTGCATAAAGTCAAGCGGCTTTGGAAACATTCTTACTCTCCTTCCCATCCTGTTACACTTTCACTGCTTCACTCTTCTTTTTATTTGGCTTTGCTTACTGCTAATAAATAATCTTATTTCTCTGAACTCACACTTTCCTTAGCTCACCACCCTTGTTGTCTTTAACAGCTTTTGGACAACATCCTCTATCCAAAATCCCAAGATCCTTCTGCGCTTTCAGCTCTTTCTTCTTCTAATTTTGCAAACTACTTTACATCTAAAGTAGCTAATCTCCATCTTGAGTTTACTCCTTTCTCCTGAACTGCCTCTCTCAGCCCTTCAAGATGAGATAGCAATACCCTTGAGATAGATGGGGATGCAGAATGTATTCAAACCTCAATAATCAAAACAAATCAGGTAATTAGCAAAAGGATAAGTTTTAATATCAATTATCCAAAACAGGGAGTACAACGGACATCAACAGACGTCTCATCATGATATCAAAGCATTTAATAAAAAATCACATTGATATAGTAAATATTCGTCATTGATGACGTTAACCTGCGTATCACTAACGTCATCCTACATGGCAAAACTTAAAAACCTACGGGTGAATGTGATAGGGTCTAAACGGATCATCTAGGTATACGATCCATAACCATACGAACTAAGCCCTTCCCTAAAATATGTCACTATGAACGTCACTAAATATACAACGCCTAATTGGCTACACAACTATAGGCCCCTTGATCATTCAGTCCTCTATCATTGGTTACTTTTTAACCTCCGTCAGTACCTTCCCAACCTATGTTAGCAGCACGCAGGCTGAGCGTCCAGGTGCAGATAAGCTAGTCTTAACCATAGCTTCCCACCAATTAGCTTGGCCATCCATCACCTCAGTGGTCTACTTTCAATTAGGGCTTTGAACTTGTCCTTGGAAATGTTCCTTGCTACTGAAGAATTCAGGGGAGTGAAGGCACCCAGCTTCTTCTCCCCACGTGACTAAAGACCACGAACTTGAGCTTTCAGTGTACTTAAATGCTGTTTTCTAATAAACCTCTGACGTCTTCTTATTTCCGTCCATGCCTTTCTGAACAGGAGCTTGTTCTTTCACACGATTTTGTATCCAATGTCAGCTCACCCCAGTCTGATATGGCCTTGGCTCATCCAACCTCGCCTTTCTGAGTTTGCCTGTAATTCACTTGTTTTCTGATTGCGACAAAATATAAAAAGTGGCATTCCTTCTTTTGCTCAGCACTGCTATCGTACGTAGTGGGAACATCCATCTTTTACTGACTCTAATATATATATTTATATATTTTTGAGGCTTGTGGAATCTGCTTAGATCACATGCTGTGCAAAGGCTAACATCTAGTGGAAGCTGCAGAGTATTAGTTTGTTTTTCGAAACTCGAAAAGGGGCGTCAAACTAGGGCATGCCAGTAATACTATCCCTAGTGTGACATCAACTGTACCCATGATCCCCCTCGCGTGTAGGACCCTCAGATTGTTTTTGCCCACCATACTTGTCGGAAGCATAGTTGCGGAGTTCCCTGGCTTTCAGCCATTTATCATAATTTAACCTAAAATTCCTGTTCCTCAAATCCCATGTCGAGACTCCGAAGATCGACGCTGGTACTGGAGAACGATCAGCCGTCGAGACTGCACAGCCGACTTTGGGCCTCGGAAGGCCTCTGCCCTGCAAGTAGGAGGAGTGGGAGGTGGACATACTCACACTCGTTTATTTTCCTACATACACTCGCCCGCTGCCATATTTTAACATATGGAGAGTACTCCATTTAAATTCTGCCCCAAGTGCAACCGTAAGTTCCCTTGGGTAGCTAAGCATAACACCTGTAATCTGTGTCTTCCTAGGGACCACCCGAGGCAAATTGCAGAGCGTGTAATCTCTTTAAAGCTAAGACACTCAAGGACCACTCCACCAAATGTTGGGCCCATTACGCCAGGCAGCTCGAGGCCATGGACGCTGTGGGTTCCTTCAGTGATGGCAGCAACGCTGCCGTATCAGATGGTGAGGGCACAGGGGTGTCGTAGGACACCCAAGCGCAAGTCCCCGACCTCGGAGGACTGTCCAGCGGGGCAGTTATGGGGACTAAACCCGGCGGCAAGAGCACTACCCACACACCTTCATCTAAGCACACTAACCCCACCCGAGACTCGGCACGTGTGTCGAGTGATCGGCAGAAAAAGGCACAGAGAGCGGTCTGCAGAATCTGTGTCCTCTGGGTGCACCAGGTCACGGTCGCACCCATGACACACAGCAACCATCTACGATTGCTAAGAGTGCCACGCTACCTAAGGTCACAGAGGTATAGTCAGAAGACGAATCCAACCTCTACCCCCAAACGGCACATTGAAAGTCGACTCGGGCAGTTCGTTCTACGTCTGTCTCCGAATCTCTACGTCCCTCCTCTAAAGCTCCAGAACCTCTTGTACTCACCTCCGAATCTCGACGCCAGGCATCGAAAGATTCAGGGAAAGCCAAGGAGTCAGGGAAAATGCCTCTACACATGGGAAAGGGGACAAACAACCAACAGAAAAGAACTTCTGAACATCAGGTTCAGAAGGAAAAACACAAATCTTCTGAGAAGTCCAAGACCCCTGGCCCTGTCACTAGGCCTAAAGTTGTCCCTCCCACTCCCCAGGATATGGGAATAGAAGAGGAACCACAGCAGGAAGTGGTCGTTCCCAGTTCCAAAGAATGGAGCACTGAAGACATCGACAGAGTGAGGAGGAGAATGTCTTTCATGGCAAATCTTTACGAAAAAAACCCTGATTATTTCCTGAGTTATCAGAATATCCTTGCTACCTCTACTCCTTCTGGATCCAAAGACCCTCCACCTCCTAGTAAGAGACCCCGTACTGAAACTCCAGTTCAGGGCCTGATTTCAGACCTAGTCACTATTGAACCTTATCAGTATGGAGAGGATCCAGACATACAAACACTGGACGACCAGGCAGGGATCGACTATTATGGAGACAATGAGGACCAGGATGAGGAGGAGGAAGACGAGGCAGATGCCTATAGTCTCGACTCCCCTATTCCCAAGGACCCACCGATGAATGACTCACCTGTGGATAATCAGCCTTTACTGAGCGAGGTCTTAGCTAAAGCTGCAGACCACTTTCAGATAGACACTCGGGGCTCAAGAAGAGAGGGACTTTGCAGAGCAAATTATGGGGGATAGAAAATCCATTGCCAAAGCATACCAATTCTGAAGTCTATTCAACGCAGAATTGATCCCTCTCTGCTTACCCCTAATCTTACCCGGGCAGTAAACCCAAGAATAGAGAAATTATTCAGGGCCGCCCCCTCCGACCCACTTTATATAAGGGGTCAGCTTAAACCCGACTCTTTGGTGGTTATAACCTCCAGGAAGAGGGCGGGGACACCTCTAGCATCCTCTCTGAAGCTCCCGCAGACAAGGAGAGCAAAAAGATATATGGGCTAGGAAGGAAAGTGGCTTCCACCTCTGCTTATCAGGCAAGAATTGCTAATACCACCACTCTGCTGGCAAGTTACAACTGTCTCCAATGGGAACAGGTAGCTTCCCTCATTTCCTCTGCACCTGAACCTCTAAAGGGCCAGTTGGCTCAGATTGCACCTGAAGGGAGATCGGTGTCCGGATGCATTCTCAAAGCGACCTTTGACGCAGCAGACAATGCAGGCCGGCTCATAGAAGAGAGCACTGTCATCAAGAGACACGCTTGCCTAAGGCAGTTAGGGTTTAAAACCGAGACCCAAGCCACCCTCATCGACATGCAGGTGGAACCAAATGTCTTGTTTGGGAAAGCGGTGGAGGAGGAGCTCAAAATAGCCAAGGACGAATATGATATCTTAATGTCCGTTGGACAATTAACTAATAAAGCCACAAAGCAATAAGGGAATAATAATTTTCGTCGCTCTCGCAGCCAAAAGTCCCAGAGAGGGTCTAATTACTTTCAAGGGCAAGGAGCATCGTGGGGAGGCAACCAACAGGCTACCCAGGGTTTCAGCAGAGGTCAAAAGAGGGGCCGTGGTAGGAGGAGAGGCAGCCCAGGCCCACCCCCCATCAAACAGTGACATTCCACTCCGGGTCCCTTCCCATGCATCCCCAGTAGGGGGGCGCATTTCCACCTTCACCCACGCATGGGAAGGGATCACTTCGGAGAGATGGGTGCTGTCCACAGTGTCCGCGGGATACTGTATCGAACTATTGGAACGTCCCTGCAACCATCCTCCAAGACAGAAAATACCCTCCTTGGAGCACCAAAAAATCCTCCTCGAGGAGATCATCATTCTTCTTGCAAAGGACGCGATAGAACTCGTCCCGGGCAACCAGGTAAACAAGGGTATTTATTCAACTTACTTCCTTGTGCCAAAAAAAGATCTAACAATGCGCCCAGTATTAGACTTATGCCCTGCAAACAAGTATGTCAAGCCTCAAAAATTTCGCATGACTACACCCCAAGAGGTAATCCCCCTACTAAAAAGAGGAGATTACATGGCAAAATTGGACATGAAAGATGCCTATATTTCCATGTTCCCAGCGCACAGAAGCTTCTTGCGTTTTAAGGTAAACATCCAGCACTACTAGTCCAAGGTAGTGCCCTTCGGGATAGCCTCGGCTCCAAGGGTATTCACCAAGGGACTGGCGGTGGTGGCGGTGCACCTACGCAGGGAGGCAATCCCAGTGTACCCTTACCTGGACGACTGGCTCATCACAGGGGATACCCTGTAATTTGCAGATCCAACATCCAAAGAACGATCGACCTCCTCTTCCAACTGGGCTTCTCAATCAACGAGAAAAAATCAAGCCTGGTGCCAAGCACCTCCAAACAGTTCCTAGGAGCCTTCCTAAACACTCAAGAGAGGTTGGCCTTTCCATCGGAGGAAAGAATTCAGAATCTGTTACTGCAAATTCCTCAATATCAGTCCGGTCGTCGGATAAGGGTGCGCAAAGCAAGGTGTTTGCTGGGCATGATGGCTTCATGTATTTACCTGGTTCCCCACGCGCGCCTGCGCATGCGACGAATGCAGGAATGGTTGGCGAAACAGTGGTCTCAAGCAAGTGGTCAGTGGGACGATCGAGTGGTCGTTTCGCCAACACTAGTACAGAGTCTTCGCTGGTGGACAAGAGAGAACCTGGCAAAGGGGAAACCCTTTCACGATCCAGAAATACAGGCCGTAGTCAATACAGACGCGTCCCTGTCAGGGTGGGGAGCACACCTCCTTCACCACACAGCTCAGTGCCTCTGGTCTCTCACAGAGGCCAAAAATCACATCAACCTGCTAGAGCTTCTGGCAGTCTTCAGAGCGCTTCGAGCGTTCGAACCCCACCTATTGAACCTGTCAGTGCAGATCCTAACAGACAGCACCACCGCAATGTTTTACATAAACAAACAGGGGGGCACTCGTTCGCCAAATCTGTCCAAGCTTGCCCAGAAAATTTGGATATGGGCACTCAGACGGAACATTTACCTGTCTCAACATGTTCCAGGGGACCTCAATTCACTAGCGGACGCTTTTAGCAGAGATCCCCTCCCAGAAGAACACGAATGGTGTCTACACGAAGAAGTCGTAGGAGACCTCTTCTCACAGTGGGGTTTCCCCAATATAGACCTATTTGCCACAAGCGAAAACAGACAATGCCCAGGATTCGCATCCAGGTTCCCCCAGCCAGGCTCCATGGGGAACGCTCTTTGGATGAACTGGTCAGGGATGTTTGCCTACGCTTTCCCTACAACCCCTATGATGAGGAAGGTGGTCAACAAAATACACAGGGAATCGATGACGCTCATCCTAGTTGCTCCCATGTGGGCGAGACAACCGTGGTTCCTGCACCTGTGCAAACTGGTGGTGTGCGAACCCATCAGACTCCCATGCTGGTACAACCTACTCTCCCAGCACGGAGGACAAACAGTGCATCCTCAACCCAACTCGATGAACTTGGCAGCATGGCTTCTGAGGTCATAGACTTTGGCCATCTCAATTTACCACAGAGATGTATGGATATCTTAAAAGAATCAAGGAAACCGAACACAAGGCACTGCTAGTTTGATAAGTGGAAAACATTCGTTATTTGGTGCCAGAATAAACAAATCAACCCAGTTGATTGCACTCCTTCCAATATTGTTACCTACATGCTCCACTTATTGGACGCAGGATTGGTATTTAATTCACTCAAGGTACACCTGTCGGCGCTGTCAGCCTACACCACCTCTCATTACAAGGTGTCATGGTGTAAGGTGCCAGTTGTCAAAGCCTTCATGGAAGGGGTGAAGAGACTCCACCGTCCAATGTCTAACCCACCACCAGGATGGGACCTTAATGTGGTGCTTGCTAAACTCATGGGACCCCCCCTTTGAGCCCATGCATAACGCTAGTCTCAAACACCTGACTGCCTTCCTAGTAGCCATTACATCCACAAGAATGGTCAGTGAAATTCGGGCCCTGTCAGTGCATGATCCTTTATTTACTGTTCATATGGATAAACTGGTTCTACGGACTCAACCTAGGTTCTCACTTAAGTTAATTTCCAAATTCCATGTTAACCAGTCCATTGGGCTACCGGCCTTCTTCCAAGAACCCAAAAGCTCTGCTGAGGTGAACTACACACACTAGATGTGCGAAGAGCGGTCCTCTACTACGTAGACAAGACCAGACCGCTAAGGAAGACAGATCAACTGTTCTTCTCCGTAGCTACAGGCAGAGAAGGAGATTGCGTCTCTACAGGTGCCATCTCGAAATGGATAGTCAAATGTATCCAGCTGTGTTACTCCCTTTCAAATAAAACTCTGCCTTTTACGCCAAGGGCCCACTCTACAAGAGGCACGGGGGCCACTCTGGCTTTCATTGCAAATGTACCCCTTGACACCATTTGCAAAGCAGCTACATGGAGCTCTATTCACGTTTTTACTCAGCACTGCTGCATTGACACTCATTCCAAGACAGATACTCAAGTGGGAAAAGCGGTTCTAAGACATTTGTTCGCTCATGACCCTTCTCACATCCCACCTCCTTCTTCTAACACTGGTCGCTAATCTATGCACAGCATGTGATCTAAGCAGATTCCACAAGCCTCAGAAGAGATGCATTACTCACTGTAATCGTATTTCTGATGCTTGTATCTGCTTAGATTCACATGCGCCCACCCTTCCTCCCCTTTGAGAGAAGGCGCATGGATGCTTGTAGTCTTATCTATCTATCTGCTTGGATACTCTGTACTCACGCTACTCCTCATGCTACCTCATGTCAGAAAAAAAAGAATCTGAGGGTCCTACACGCTTGAGGGATCATGGGTACAGTGGACGTCACACTAGGGATGGTATTACTGGCACACCCTAGTTAGGTGCCCCTTTTCGAGTTTCGAAAAACAAACTGTAATGCTCCGCAGCTTCCACTAAATGTCAGCCTATGCACAGCATGTGAATCTAAGCAGATAGAAGCATCAGAAATACGATAACTGTGAGTAATGTAGTGTGTGTGTGTGTGTGTGTGTGTGTGTGTGTGTGTGTGTGTACATGTTGCCGCATGCCACACTCTATTTACTATAAAGCTAGCCTCAAGGATACTTCATCTGCTTGCATTTCCTTGCATATTTACACGTGTGAAAATAGCTTTCATCTTGATCCCAAGATGTCACTTATTTTGGATACTTTCTTGATGGCTTTATAGAATTGCCTGCATTGTCTGGTTTCTGCATCTCTTCTCTATGTCACCTTTGCATTGTGTGACGTAATTATTTCTCTTTGTTTATTCAATTGTCCTGCTTTCTTCCGGACTATCCCTCGGATTGCCATCATATTGTCTCATATGCGGGTATGGTTGCCTCAATGGGAACCTTGCTTCCAGGATTCTCCTTGGTATCTGTAATTCAAATGATTTTGTACATGTGTCATATTCTGTTTTCCAGCAGATGGGCAATATGGGCGTAGTGATTGAGGTGGGGGTAGTTAGCTACTTCTCTACACTCCCCCACTGGGCCATTCATCGGCCACTCTCTCATCATTCTTCACATCTAGACATCCTTGGCTGAAGAAATGTTTCTTTGGGATCCATAGTTGTATGACTCCTTTCAGGCATCTAGCTGATTTCACATGCTCATCCTTGTTCCAAGTCATGAGCATGCACTGCCCACTTAGACTACAATAGATCCATTTTCCCACATATTCCTTATGGTTCTTTGGGTGCAGGAACTTCGTTCCCTCAGGTGCATGGATACTGGCCTTCACAAAGTCTCTGATCTCATCTGTTAAGTCTCTGGCCTTCCATCCGGATTCAACATCAATCATGATCTTCATCCCTATGACTTTCTTTGCTGTCTTCTTGCATTGTGTGATTATTATCTTGATCATACAGAATCCCAGCAATACTAACACGATCAGGGCTCCAAGGAACTTGAACATGTCTGCCATCCATTGTGGAACCCAAGAAAAAAGTGCTCCAAACCAGCTGTCATCGACAATGTCTTCTACTTCGTCTGTCATGTGGACATGTAGCTTTGTCAGCATTTCTATGGCCTCAGTCAAGGTGCCATTCTCGTCATCGTGAGAAGGTATGACTGTGCAACATGATTCTCTGATTTTTGCACAAACACCTCCATCCATAGCTGTGATCCATGTCCATGATGGATCTGTTCTGAAGGATCATCAGTTTTATGGCTCTCATCTGTTCCCTGATAGCATTGAATCCCTTTATGGTAGTGTTGATTGTCTGCAGAAATTCCCATCTGGTTATCTGTAATTATTTAGTTTTTGCTCCAACCTGGATTCTCGGCTTGAAGATTAACGTGAATACGGACGAAGTCTGGCTAAATAGTCTGTGTTCATACGGGATAGAGTCAAAGGCTTCTATCGATTTGGCAGAAAAGTAGTTCTCTCTCTTCATTCGATGAACCAGCTCCACATATCTCTTCTTCATCAAATGAGCATCTGCTTTTGGGAAACTGTCAATATTCAGGTCACTTTTAGGAATTACCAACGCTGGAACATGAGCATTCACCAAGGTGCATATTCCTCTCCAGTCTTTGTGTAATCTCATATATACTTTTGATCCACAAGCCCAATAATGATCCATAATCACTGCTGTCCCAAGATTCATCTTTGCTGCATCAGAGAACCGACTGCAGTTCTCATTCTCTCTGACTTTTCTTGTGCCATTATTTCTGAAGCACAACTTCAATTTTTCCAACGGTATTATCTGCAGGGGTCCTCCTCTGTCTTCGACCCAGGTCAATAGTTTAGCAAGCTTTGGCCACAGCAGTTTGCACCCCACCTGGGCATTCCAAACAGTTAATTCAGGCTGATCATATATCATCCAGGGTCTGCAGATAACCACTCCTCCTTCGCATCCATCTGGTGATAACACTGATCCCCAAATCTGCATCTGGCCTCTGTTTTTCCAGTGTCTGATGTTTTCTTCAGTTTTCCTGGACTCTCAAGTCTTGTGTTTACTTCCCATCTGATTACAGCTCCTTTCAGTTGAGGCTTTTCATATCTGATTGCGTGATTCTTGGTATGAGCTCTGCTTCATGTCTTTGTTTCCTGTACATAGTAATGTTCATCTGGATCTGTCCATTTAGTTGCCCATTTAAGATAGAGATCTCGACCCATGAACTGGCCTCTTGTTCTGCAGAGTGCTATGTGTGATAAGAATGTGCTGTCTGGACGTCTATTTCGATGGCTATGACGATTTTAGACTTTCCCATGCTATAAGGCAGAAGTGCGCATACAAAGCCCTCCTCCGAGATTCTCCTTCCCACTCCTCCTTCCCACTTCTTTCATATGCTGATACCAAATGTTGTTCCCCGAGTCTGCTGTACTGACCAGATAAAAATTCAGCACCCAGCTGCCCCAGGGTTTGGCCGCGCTTTACAAATAAATAAAATACAAATACATTTAGCTCATGATCATCCTCCCTAGCATTTCTCTTGGGCCTCATTTTTCTCTTATGAGCCTCTGTAATCATATCATGGAGTATGTCCGCATAGGTTGTTCTTACTGGACCGATCATAGAACTATTTGCCAGTGAACTGGGTGCCTCTACATGTATTACCTGAGTAGGAGAACTTTCATCCTCCCAGCATGATCTTTAGGCATAAAAATGTCTCTCAAAATCTCCATGTGCGACTTCCTTTTAGAAACTAACCTTGGTTCATTTATCACAGGACCAGGTGCTTTTGTGTAAACCTCCAAGTAGGAACAATCACATAGGTCTCAGCTGCCTAGTAGTTGCCATGTCTGTATTCTTCTTTTCTTGCACAGGAGGATACACAGGAACTTTCACTTTACTTATGTCTACATAATATGACGTTCTTACTGTGAGTGAAGGCATTATTACTGTGAGCAAAATACAGGTGTAAATTGTGCATGAAAATGACCACTTAAAGCAATAACTTTTAATGCATTGTGGACGTCTGTCATGATCTTCCTTGATGAACTTGCTACTGATGCTGCCCATATTATGTTTAAGGAAGGAAAAAGTATTTTTAATGGGGCAACATCCTGCACTTTTCTGGAGTCTGCGGAATTGGCTCAAAAAGTTCCTCGATCAGTTTTAGCAGGCTGACTGTACAATAATGTACTCGAAATCCCAATAAACGCCACAAATTGGCCTCCGTCTGTATAACATGAAGATTTTCTTTCAGCATGAAACAAAAGTTCCTCACTCGGAAAATCTTTCTTGATCTTCTTTCTTGGAATTCTCACTTCATCCTTAAGGTTCTCTTGGAGTATCCATTCACTTTGTTGATGTCTTTCAATATTTCATTGAGTGCTGCATCATTTCTCGGATCTCTGAGGAAAGTTCAGACGTTGGTTTGTCTCCCAACAAGATGTGGGCATTCCTCTATCAGATAAAGAAATACTGTACTGGCTAGTTTGAGCATTAACCGGTGACAGGGGTATTTGTGTTCCTCACTCTGAACTCAGGAAGCTGAAGGATCTGCTCAACTATAGCTATGAGCAACCTTCTCACAATTGGGCAATTTTCTGGATCTTGCAAGAACAAGTGAACATTAGTAGTTCTCCCCACCAGTGCAGGGTAAGCGTGCAAGATGAACACAAAGATTGCAAGAATAATCCGGAAAGCGTTGTCTTTGGGCACCACCATAGGCACCCTAGAAAGGACTTTCAATGAGACAGGAATGAGGGCACCCTTTCTCTATTCCGGATGGTGAAAAAGAAACGCAGAATGTGGCATACCCTTCTTCTCAATCAAGGCTAAGTGGTCATAGAACTCTTCATAGTTCGAACAACTGTGCGTGTGCTCATCCTCTGCCAGTGGTTCCGCTACAAACATGGCAGGATTCACTATTCTGCATAAAACTATTTTAATCGCTGGATTCGATATGAGCACCTCACCGGCAGAAGCCCTTTGAGATGTTAACATACCTTTAGGTTTTTCCAGAATGGCAAACAATGCATGCTCAACAAATAACATCATGGAACATCCCATCACTATGCTTGCAGCAGTCTCATTGGCGAAGGCGGCGGCTGCCAAAGATTGTTTGCATGGGAAGTGACTCCTCATTGCTTGGTGTAAAAGTCCACTGTAGTACGCAAGTGGCTTATACCCCAATGTAGTTCTCTGCGTGAGTACAGCTGTCATAACAGTGCCATTCGTGTGCAAAAACGAGAAGAATTCCTCTGCATAATTAGGAATCCCTAGAACTGGAGCTGTACAAATCGCTTTTTTCAATTCATCAAAACCTTCTGACATTGCCTCGTTACAAACAAAAATTCCTGATTTACCTGTGCTTTTTTTCAGAGCTTGCAACAAGGACCTTATGTATGAACTATAATCAAAGACCCATGCTCTCACATAATTACATAGTCCTAAAAACCTCTGCATGTGTTTTATCGTGACTGACTTTACTGTCTTTAATATAGCCTAAGCCCTCTGAGGGGTATCCTTCTTTCCTTCATGTGAGATTAACTGTCCTATGTACCACACTTCTTCCTGACAGTACTTTAACTTCTCCTTGTCCACTTTATATCCTTTTTCTGTACGAAAAATCATCAGTTGAACTGAATAGCATCTGCACTTCACCTCTGTGGTGCTGCAGACCAATATGTCATCCACGTACTGCAACACAATACTTTCCTAAATCAATATAGCTCAAGTCCACCTGTAGGACCCTGTTAGAAAAATAGATGTAGACTCACAGTACCCCTGTGGTAATAGAGTACTTTTCAGGCGTGTTTGTCTGAACCTAAAGGACATCAGATCTTGCGAGTCTTTGTGCAATGGGATTGAGAAAAACAAATTGTTCAAATCAATCAAAGTGAAATATCGTGCCTCAACAGGTATGTTGCATAGAATTGTCGCTGGATTAGGAACTAGAGGAAACCCGCCCTCTACAATCTGGTTAATCGGTCTTAAATCTTGGATTAAACGCCACAAACCCCCTTTCCCTTTCTTGATCGGACAGATACCAGTATTGCGCTGTGATTCTGACATCACTAAAATACCCTGTTCCATCATGACAGATATCATCTTAAAAATACCTTCATCTGCCTCTTGAGACATGGGATACTGTTGTAAAATTGCTCCTGGTATCAATGTAATCTTTACTTCCCCAGCCCCCTTCAATAGTCCTACATCATAGGGGCGCTTTGTCCATAACGAAACTGGCATCTTCACCATGTCTTCCTCGTAATACAAGGCATAAAATAAGCAGTGTTGCATAGCAATTTTCTATGCAATTCTGCAGGTTTGCTAATCAAATGGGGCACTTGTGTAGCAAAGTTAGCTATTTAAGTTGCCCTCTTCAATTAAAGCACATCTCGCCCTGCATTCCTTTCTTTTCCTCTGTGCTCTGTTCAATCACTTTTCTCTGTTCACTTTGTGCTAATGGAGAGAAAGTGCAGCAATTATCATCTTGTCCACTCTTAAGTGTCAAAGGCACGTGTGGGAGTGCTAGGTGTCAAATTTCTTTCTTTTTCAAATAATTGCAAACCAGAAGTAATCGGGAGGATGCTTTTCCAATATCCTGTCTGGCAAAGATCACTATGTGTCAACTTTATTTTTTTTTTTAAAAGACAATCATTCAATTCCATTCCTAAAATGTAAGTTGTTACATAATGCATTATTACAGTATTGATACTGTAAAACACTGCACCTCCAGTAAAGTTTTGGTTAGTGTATCTAAATTTCATAGTGTCAACTATAGATCAGTTTGTTGGGGAAGATTCATCATATTGACGAGTGAACACTTTTGAAAATGTACATGATCACATGATCAAATGCTTTTGATGGCAAACCTAATTCTGTAACCTGCGAGTTGCATACTCTTGCAATTGGTGCTCCCATGAGCGAATCCATACTCCTTGACATTCTATGAAATTTTATATAATCACCCTATTGCTTTATACCAGGTACCCTAAAAGTGAAATGACCACAAACTGCAATATTCCACCTAGTTTCCCCAGTTCTCTGCCTGCTACCCAATCCACTCTGCTTAGTCTCTTACTTGCCTCTTACATAACAAATAAACAAAGCAAATTAGATGCTTAGGCAAAGTAGTGATCAATAGTTCCATCCAGTCTGTACATCTACAGATCTACTGCAATACCAAACACTGTTTTGGCCTCTAGAGATCGCTTTGCTTTATGATGGATTGTATTATATATTACCAGCTGCAGGAGACAGCTGGCCAGACTGTTTTCTGAGCCTTTTTGTCTTATATATTTGTGTTAATTCATGCAGCTAACCTTCTGCATTTTACAGACACTCTTCTATGGCTCGCAAAGTCTTTTCGCCCACTTGTATAGTCAAGTAGCTTTTTTATGAAGGGCGAGTAGCATTTGCAAGAGATGTTTATAACTTTTATTTAACATTTACTTTGTTTGCAGTAAATGTCAAATAAAAGTTTGACTGTGCATGGCAGCAGTGATCCAAACATGAAGTCGGTTTGTAGTGACATGCACCATTTTACAGAAATCACATTTTAAATTTGTTGTCCTCCGTTGTTATGAGTAGAGTGCATTTCTCATAGTTTGAATAGGTAAACTAAGTTACCCGACCTGCAGATCTAGCTGAAGAATTTGCAAGGCCTGACTCCTCTTACTAATGTCTTATTTCAGTGGGACGCAAAACTACTGTATTGTTGCTCATTTGATGTCTTTGGTACAAATAACTTCTGGTGACATTAACAATATCGGTACAAAATAGCTAATCATGTGGGTCTGTTTGCTAATCAAAAAAGATTTAATTAGCAAACTCTGCTCATCAATTTTTGAAAACTAATGTATGCCTTGTAATACTCTGGGCGTTTTAGTGTTAATATCATTAAATTAGGCTCTTACCCAATAAGTAATGCTCATCTCAAAGATGACTTTGTCATCTGATGGATGATCTCTAAACCACTTTTATCTACAAAAAGAAAGTCCGGAATTCAACAGGTGTCGCTAGACACTCTTCCCACATAAAAAGTGGAAACTCAATATCACAAAATTTTATTAAGAATCTATATATTCCATCATAAAAATGATCATAGTACATAAAACATACATTATGCAAGAATTTAAGAACGAAACTGTCTCTGAAAGAATCAAAAGAATGAAAAAGGATATCGCAAACTTCTCCCATGAGAAAGCATTTCGCTATACCAACAAAGATTATAAATTTGGTGAGCCTAGACCCAATACTAAACAGAACCGGAGAGTACGTTTCCGAAATACTTCATATAGTTCGAGTGGAGGAGGCTCCTCGGACTATGATGAATTTAATGATTCAGAGACTACTAACACCAGGGGGGGAGGCCGCCCCGGTAGAGGTAGAGGAAGAGGCTCAAGGAACGACGACCAGAGAGGTAACAACCAAAGACAGTCTTTTTTTAGGAAGAGGAGGAGATCAGAGACAGTGGGAACCAGAACGGTTGCAAACAAGGAGTTACAGGGGCTGGTAGTGAACCTTTCTGATACCCAGATCACTAGAAAAGAAGAAGTGCTTAATAAGGGTCTGAACTTTGTACTTACCAAATTCCACAATCCTTTTGAGTTTAGGATCGAATTTAACCAGTTCATGAGGAAAGTTCACCTTAAAGAGTTCTTTTTGAATAATGCCTTTGACAAAGGGGACAATTGGAGTGGCTTAAGAAATCCTTCCACTTTTTGTGCACCTATCAATGCACACTCAGCAGAATCCAAGGTTTTTGAAAAGAAGGTTTTGGAGGAGGTTACCAAGTTGGAAACTAAGGGCATCCCCCATCATTCTAACTTGAGTGCAACAGACCAGAAGATTTTGAAAAATCTGGGCACTAATGATAACCTCATTATCCGCCAAGCCGACAAGGGAGGTGCGATTGTTATATTGAATAGAAGCGATTATATCAAGGAGTGTGAAAGACTATCAGATGGAGAACCATTACTTAAAAATAGATAAAGATCCCAGTAATGACCTTCTGAACATTATTCGAGATAAGGTACAGAAAGCTGTTGATGAGCATATGATTAGCAAACAAGAGGGGGAATATCTCATTAGAGAGAATGGTCGTGTACCCATATTTTACACTTTGCCCAAAATCCACAAAAGTTTAGAGAACCCGCCGGGGAGACCTATCGTCTCGGGAGTGAGTTCCCTGTTGGAACCACTTTCAAAATGTGTGGATTTTTACTTGAGACCCTTTATTCCTAGCATGAAAAGCTATATTAAGGACACCACGGACGCGAAAAACAGAAAAGAGGGGAACATTTTTGACCCCGAGGACAATTTACTCATGTGCTTAGATATTCAAGCACTATATACTAACATACCTCAGTTGGCCACTTTGGAGGTAGTAGAGGAGACTCTATTGAAAAGGGATGATGAAAGTCTGGTAGCTAACTCATTTATCAAATGATGCACAGAGATGGCCCTCACAAAAAACTTCTTTCAATTTATCGGGCAATTCTACAAGCAAATTGAATGAACAGCTATGGGTTCAGCCATGGCCCCTAATGTTGCCAATTTGTATGTCAATATGTTTGAGGAAACGGTAGTTTATAATGAACGCAACCCTTTTCAGAATAATATCCTCTGTTGGCTGCGTTATATAGACGACGTTTTCATTATTTGGAAGGGGAATGAAGAGGAAGCAGGCTTTTTTCTGCGATGGCTCAATCAACAGAATAGATGCCTGAAATTTACTAGTAATGTTAGTAATAAGGAAGTGAATTACCTAGACATTTGTATATACCACCAGAACGGTACTCTGCTTGTCCGACCATATACCAAAGTTACTGATAAGAATGCTTTGCTCCATTTTGGGAGTCATCATGCCCAACATGTGAAGAACAATTTGCCGTTTGGGCAATTTTTGAGGCTAAAAAAGAACAGCAGCACTAATGAATCATATGAGAATGGAGCCAACGTTTTGATTACCAAGTTGGTACATCAAGGCTATCCTACACCTTTGGTTAAAAGAGCAGCCAAGAGGGCTTTTAACAATAATCGAGAAGCTCTCCTGGATCAGCAAATCCAGAGAGAAAGCACGACAAAGGAGACACCGTTGGTGTTCGTAAATACGTTCAGTGATTTGTCATACAAAATCAAGAGTATTATAACACGAAATTGGAACAAAATTATTACCAAGGAAGTGGGTAGGCCCATTGTAGCCTTTAAAAAAAGCACCACTGTACGAAATTTGATAATGAAAAACGATGTTAGCAATAGAAAGAAACCCTTGCAACAAACCAATTTATGGGGTCTCCCCCCAGTGGTCGGTCATTTTCCCTGTGGTAATTGCTCTATGTGCGCTCAAACGAAAAAAACTGTCATTGTCGATTTAGGATTGGATAGGATGTGGAACATCAACGAACACACCAATTGCAATACGAACAATGTGATCGATTTGATTGTATGCCCATGTAAACGGATATATATTGGCAAGACAAATAGGAAATGCAGAATCGGAATGATTGAGCATAAGAGTTGCATTAGGAATAAGGTGGAGCAAGCACCTTTGGTCAAACATTTCATAGAAATGCAACATTCATGTAATGATTTTGAGTAGTACATTTTGAAACAGATTAAGGGGCAATCTCAGACGGTTATTAACAGGAAATTATTACATCTAGAGCGGAAATTGATTTTTTTGTCCAAGAGTCACACCGAAGGTTTAAATGAAGGAGTTGAATGGCATAATGCCTAATGAGGGAATCAGAGAGCCACCACTGCGTTTTCTCCCATGTGTGGGTAGAATGAATAAGAGTTTTTCCCGGGTATAACAATCTAATTATAAAGTGTATCATGGAGCTATGTGTACATTAGAACTTTTGTTGATGCTCATCTGTTTGAGCCTCTGTTGTGATAATGCAATAATTAGAAGTACTGTCAAGATAGAATACCTTGCAATTGCATAATATGGTGTCTGCTTTATGTGAAGGAACGTTTTACAAGTATGTTGTTTGCAACTGTTAGACATGAAGCAAGACTATGCCCTAGAGGGTGGAATGAAATGCCAACAATGACAATATGTTTTTGTACGCAATGACACGAGACACTGCTATTATAGAACACTCGTAAAGTTCAATATGGTTTTTGTATTGCGAGATAATATGTTGCTAGTAAATATTCTCTGTAACGGTTGCCATTAAAGGGGGACCATGCATTATCGGTATGAGAAGACACCTTCCAGACCAAAGAACAGTGATCTTATATTTAAGTGGAACGTGTGTACTAGCTGAGCCGTTTTTAGGGGCACTATTACCTTGAATAGGAAACGATGCAACTTTGGATAATGTGTCTGTTCCAGACATGAGCAGCACTGTTGTGGCTCCGCGTTTTCCTTTGGGCGCCTACTAGGTCCAGAATGACCGGGGTGGCCCAAGGCAATGCCATTGGTGGCGCTCGCGGCGTCGTGACGTGCCGCGGGGGCGTGATGACGTCACGTTAGGGACGTTTTTTACCCGCGATTTTTTTCGCGGGGCAGTGGATCTGACTAGCGACCATATAGCTGTGAACTCGTGAGGGGCAGCAAATAGAAACACCTAAAAGTGAGTTTTGGAATGCCACCATTTTCCTTTTGTTTGCCTTGGGATGAGGGTTCCCACTTTTCAAACAGTATAGAGATTTAATACATCTATTGGGGATTTATGTCATTACAGACTGCGACCCATACAGGATAGTGGAGTAGATACTAATCTGCACTTAAGAGAAGTTCCCTGTGGAACATTGAATATGGGACAGAGAGATGTTTTAGTCAGACTACTTTATGATAGGTAAGACTTACTACTATTTTTTTACCAGTGAACTTTCTTGTCATGAATAGAAATGGGATTTTTGGAAATTTCCCTTATGTATTGTGTGCCTTTTTGTACACACTATAGAGGAGAGAGGAATAGGAAACGCAAGAATTCCTGAAGAAATTGGGAATCTGCAGCCAGAACAGGCTCTCGATTCATTAATGGGAACAGAGGTATGTAATTATAGACATACGGTTTTTCCTGCCCTTTTAGGGATAAGGGCTAATTTTATGTAAATGAAGATTGAAACTTGGTTATTAGATACTAATAGGGTGTCCATTTCTTTGTTTAACAGGGCTCTCCCCTAAAGAAGAATTTTTAAGCACAGCACAAGACAATTTTCCCCTGAAGAATGTCCTTCATTATTGTATATCAAGGACAGAAACTTTTACAAGTTGGGTTGTTGGTATTGCACCTATAAGAAAGAGGCCATGAGTGGTGTGGCATAGGAATCCGAGTGTGATATGCACACACAGTGTATGATCCGAAGGAAGTTATCACAATAGCACTCACTTACGGTGTATTCTAATTGTGTGGTTTTAACGTAATGTATGTTTTATGTACTATGATCATTTTTATGATGGAATATATAGATTCTTAATAAAATTTTGTGATATTGAGTTTCCACTTTTTATGTGGGAAGAGTGTCTAGCGACACCTGTTGAATTCCGGACTTTCTTTTTGTAGATAAAAGTGTATGCTCACAGAGCAAAAAGTCTGTTAGATCCCTACCTGTGACTCATAACCGTTTTGAGAACTGATCTCTAAACCAGTCTTGATCCTTTACATCAGTCAATCTGTAACCCTCCCCAATGGCAATCGCTGTGCTCCACCGTCTACCTGAATGGTCATTCCCATCAAGCATAGCTAGTTCTCATCGTACTATAGCTGCTTGTAACTCTAAAGGAAAGATTTGCCCTTCCTCTTCAAACATAGGTATCTTTGGCCTGAATAAAAACTCATCAGGTATTCTCACAGTTTTGCCCACTAAGCCTGGTAGCCATGTCAACAGAATGCGTACCCCATAGTCAAAACCTTCTGGTTCTAATGGCACTCCTCGCATGACTACCTTTCCTGCAAATGCCATAACAAACTTGCTCACGTTTAAATGATACATTCCTGGTGTCAAACACACTATGCCTTCATCAGTAAATGAAATTGTCATATTCAACTTGGTCATTAAGGCTCGACCCAATATATTGACAGGTGTCGGTCTTGAATATAATAATGGTACAGACATGTCACACACTCCTATAGAGACTGCTAGTGCATCAGTAAAAGGAACTCTACTTGTAGCTCCTGTGAAACCTGGAGTATTCATGGCATTTCCAGACATTGAAAATGTCCCCTCTCGTATACATGAGCGTGTTGCACCTGTGTCTACTAAAAACGAAAAAGATTTGCCTCCGATATTAACGTCAACCCTCGGTTCCTCTTGAGGATCAGGCGTTATTGATAGTATAGAACACATCAAGTCTCCCAGTGAGCTGTCCCATTGCGGGTACATTCTTATTCCTGTATCTGTGAAAGGATTCCCTCTATCGACAGTAACAACACCTATTCTAGGAGTCATCAACTGCCCTGTGCTCATGCTTTGCTGTATCTGCAAAGGTGACTACTGTGACTACCCTTGTAGTCGATGCATTGGTGGCTGCTGTGTTTGAAAAGGTTGCTGTACTCTCGGTACTTGTGTCTGCTGCACTATCTGATTTTGAGCAAACCCATCTCCATCCTGCTGTGAATATGCAGGCGGATTTGACATCCCCCCCTCTCAAAAGTTGATTATTCTGTGCACTTCCTTGACTTCCACACATACGTGCAACATGCCCTGTCATTCCACATGTCCAACATACAGGAGGCCTCCTCATGCGTCCTCCCTGCATGCCTTGGTTATCATTCTGCATGTTCTGGAACCCACTCATGTTATTCTGGAAGTTTCCGTGATTATTCTGGAAGCCTCTTCCGCGGAAACATCCCCTTCCCTGTGGTATAAACCCATAATTACCTTGGTCAAACTGTCTTTGATTATTCCCTTGTGGCATGTTTGCTTATTGCTAGGAACCGGATCCGTCTCCACTAGTCAACATTGCCCCTTCTATGGCGTATTTGGAAAGTTTTTTCTGCACTAACTTTGCCTCTTCGCCTTTCCTGGTATAATTTTTCTTTCGATTCTTTTCTTGCAAAAGCCTGCAATAATGCACGGTAGTCAGCTCAATCTCTGACCATGGCATTGCTTCCATGCCCACTAATTTCTTGAGCTCCTTTTGTACCGGGTCTGGCAGCCCTTGGCATAATATATGAAAGAACACAGGTATAGATTTCCCCCAAGCCTCGCGTGTCTCCAAAGCCCACTGCTCTTGAAAATTCTGAATGTAAACAAGCAGATCATCCCCTTCTTGCATCTTTTTCATCATTATAGCTCCCATATCAGATGTATCCAGATATAGCACTCTGAGCGCTTTCAAACAGCCACTCTGCAATTATTGAACAGTGCTCCATCATGAGCAGTGTTGACCGTGGTAACACTAGAATATCCTGCTCTTGACCAGACATCTGCTCTTTAGCCAAGAAGGGCAATCAGGAGACCATTAATGTCCCATATAGCTAATGTATTTCCTCCTGTCATTTTTCTCTAGCTCATGTATCCACTTCCCAGCACCAGAAGTTAAACTCGGGAGATTGCACCTTAAATTACCCTTATCCAGTTGCGGCCAAGGTATATACTGTGGTCTCACTCCTCCCTTCTCCAACAAAGAAAACTGTGAAATCCCAAACTCGCATTCGTCACTCATCGTTTGCCTGTCTATAGCCGGGACAATAGTTCCACACCGCCTTCTACCTGGTAGTGACCTCAGCCTGCTCACATATGGTGGCGAGTCCCCCCCTCTGACCATGGGATCTCTCTTAAAGGTTGATCTAGCCGCGTCACGGAATCTGACGCCCGAGATATAGGGAGGTCTAAATCCGACCATCTTACTTCCTTGTCCATTGACAAACACCCTTCAGGCCCACATATATATTGCCTTCTTCCCCATAAGCGGGTTCTCTATCTTCATTTGACATCTCTTGTCACCAACGTGATCTCTCTCTTTGTCATCTTTGTTCAGAGTGAGTCTATCTAAAGCAGCTCCTTTGGTCCAACACTACATGAGGCTCCTTTCTTATCATACAGCTGCCTACTCTCAAGTCGATCATTTTTAACCTTCCCCTGCAATGCTTTCTGGGACTTCATGTCATGGTAGACTTTATCGATTGCCTCTCCAATGCTTCTAGAGTCAAACTCATCCTACAGATTTGCTCGGACGGACCTGCTATGGGCTCATGTGTCGGGAAGAATTCTTCTATGTCCTCCCATGACACTACTGGATTAGGATCCATTAACTCCTTTTCCATGCGATCAAGATCGCGTGCGCTCTGCCTTCTCTTTCATCGTCAAATTCCTTTAGCTTCCTTACTTCCTCCCTTACCCTGTCTTCTTCTTGTCATGTCCCTTCTCTCATTTGCCTTTGTATTTCATCTCTTCGTCTTTGTATTCTTTTATCCCTTAATTTCTGTTCTTCTTCCCTTCTTTTCCTTTCTAGTCTTTCTTGTTCTTTGATCTCCCTCTGCCTATTATCATACTTTCTCTGCTCTTTCCTGTTTTCTCAGTTGCTCCTCTTGGTACAACTCTTCCCGTCTCTGTCTATCCTTTCTTTTTGTTCCATCGTCTTTCAAACTTTCCTCTCTTTCTTTATACTTTTCATCCTTATCATCTTGATCTTCCCTTTGCCTTACATCCTCAATGCTCTTACCATCGAGTTTGAGCAAAATCCGACCACCCATCCATTTGTGCTGTATAAGCGCTAACTCATCAGTTTTATCTTTTTCTCCTTTCCATCTCTTTATTTCTCGTCCTATACCTAAAGATGTACCTGGTCAATCACTTTTCTCCTTATCACGTCTCTCCTTGTCCCTCGGGACCTTAGAGATTATATCTCTCACAGTATTTTTCTCCAGGCCCTCGTCGCTGCTTTGTGCAGGCAATTCATATGCCGGGTTGCTATATCCTGTTGCTGCCTTGAGTTCCCTTAGTGGGTACAGCCCTTCATCTTTCTTACTATCGCAGTCTACTTAGGTGGGACGGGTGGAGCAGAAAGCTCTTCATCCCTCTCTGTGCATACATTAAGTATCCAATCTACCTCCTGGTACATTTTCCAGAGCTCTAAGCTCGCTTTTTCCCCGTATATGCAGCATGCAAATATGTCGTCATGTGCTGCAAGACTGCCTTTGATAGCGACCCCGCCTTGTGGCCACGGCATGAACATTTTGTCTGCGGTTCCTTTAATCCATTCCACACTATACTGTCCAAGCTTGGGTGCGTGTTTTGGCAATTGCTTGCACAGGTGTATTAGCTGAGTAATATCCTCCATTTTGACACGTCACTCTTTGACCGTCAATACTCCCCGTTTACTCTTTGCAAATTATGCTAAGATTTTTTAATACAGTCAAAACAATATGAGCGAGCACCAATCGTCAGAGGCTCAAAACCTTTTATCATTTTGTTTTTTTACTTTAATCTGCTAAAAATATCATCAACTCAAGTTTATTAAATATATGCTTAGTCCTTTATTTTACTGTTTCATCATTTTTTATACAATAACATCAAACAGACAAAGGCACTCGGCCGGCCACATATACTCTCATAAGACCAAGTCTGCCCCTAAAAATACCCCATAGGGAGTGTAACAGCCCTCTCCTATGTCTTCCGCTACAGGATTTTAGATACTGTTCCTTCTGTTACGTTCTTTTAAACGCAGGAACTAGGTGTACTCTTTATCGTGGCTCCTCCTCACGATATTTCTTAAATTGCTTGGCCTCCCCTCAAGTCAATTTTTACTCAATATTTAACACTGCCTCCTGCTGTTACTCGTTTTCCCTCTTATCACTTTCTTCACCAACTGCCCATTCACACTTTTGCCACCTCGCTCAGTTTTCTACTCACCATTAGATTCTTTCAACTTCCGAATCTCAGGATCGCACACCTCCTCAGTGGCCTCTTTAACTTTCCGTCCGTTCAGCTTCCGGTAGACTCCGGAAGGGGTTTCTGCATGAAAATAGGGGACCCGTCTAACTTGGCTTTCAAGACTTTGCGTTATTCAAAAAAGCGCTATCTACAGCAAGCGTCATGTCCTTTCAGCCGAATGGCAGAAGTCGTGTGATATTTCCAGGACCTCAAAAGCTTACTTATTTCGATGGATTATCTAACCATCAATTCTCAGCTACCACGTCAACTGGATCTCCCAGCCCTTTAAGATGAGATAGCAATACCCTTGAGATAGATGGGGATGCCGAATTTAATCAAACATCAATAATCGAAACAACTCAGGTAGTTGACAGAAGGATAACTGTTTTAATATCAATTATCTAAAACAGGCAGTAAAGTGGACATCAGCAGATGTCTCACGATCTCAAATCATTTCATAAAAAATCACATTTTTTTAGTAAATATTCGTCATTGTTGACGTTAACCTGCATATCACTAACGTCATCCTACGTGGCAAAACTTGTTTGGGCAGTGAAAGAAAGTGATAGGCTTCTTAACATCAGGTGGGACAATTAAGCCCTTCCCTAAAATATGTCACTATGAACGTCACTAAATATACGACGTCTAATTGGCTACACAACTATAGGACCCTTGCTCATGCGGTCCTCTATCATTGGTTACTTTCTAACCTCTGTCAGTGCCTTCCCAATCTACGTTAGCAGCATGCAGGCTAAGCGTCCAGGTGCAGATAAGCGAGTCTTAACCATAGCTTCCCACCAATTAGCATGACCATATATCATCACCTCAGTGGTCTGTCGTCAATTAGGGCTTTGAACTCGTCCGTGGAAATGTTCCTTTTTCCTTGCTACTGAGGAATTCAAGGGAGTGATGGTCCACTCTGCCCTTGTGCGTAGGTGTGACCATCATGCTCGTCCAGCTTCTTCTCCCCACATGACTAAAGACCACGAAATTGAGCTTTCCATGTATTTAAATGCTATTTTCTAATAGGCCTCTGACGTCTTCTTGTTTCTGTCCATGCCTTCTGAATAGGAGCTTGTTCTTTCACACGATTTTGCATCCAATGTCAGCTCACCCCAGTCTGATACGACCTTGGCTTCTTGGCTCATCCAAACTCACCTTTCTGAGTTTGCCTGTAATTCACTTGTTTTCTGACTGCGACAAAATGAAAAAAGCGGCCTTCCTTCTTTTGCTCAGCACTGCTATCGTACATAGTGGGAACATCCATCTTTTACTGACTCTAATATATTACACGGCCCACAGTAGCTGCCGTGTAGTTGTTAAGTTGCTAAACTCATAGGAAGAGCACTTTTTCGGCGGCTTATAACTTCGCTTCTCCTGGAGGAATCCTCACCAAACATCGCAAAAAAAAGTATATGGTCGGCTCTGAATTTTTTTGCCAAGTTGGGTGAGGTTTCGCGCAGGGGGTGGGGGCAAAGTCAGTGTTTTCTTTCTACATTATGGTAACTGGTGCAATTTGTTGCTGCATAGTTGCATGGCGGTGCACAGGTTAGGTAGTAGTAGTAGTGGTGGTGGTAGTGCTGTGTATGTGGATAGTTGAAGTTGGTGACATGGTGAAATGGATGGTGCCATTATGTAGCAGAGAGCATGTTGAAGGCCTAGACTGTTGGGTGCATGGCCAACGGCCATGCACTCAAGAGGCTAGGATTTTAGGACACACACGGCAGTAATGCATTTTGGATTCTGCAACAGTTAGAGGGTAGTGACCTATAAAGAATGGGTGTGGAGCACATTTCAGACGGAATAGAGCAGGAGAAGTGGGCTGTCATGCATGTATGTTTGGTTTTGCAGATCAGGACACTGTTACAACATGGTAAAGTTTTTGATGTGTACTTGGCGATGGTGCTGTGAAAAGTCATGCAGTGTGGGCACTGGGTGTGTGGGTTTGCATACTGTTAGTATAAAAGAGGATATAGTAGACATACACCTTCATTGTGCTTGGTTACTATGCTGTGTGCTGAATTGTTGAAGTAGGGCCAATGTTGTGAAAAAGTTGTGGTTAGGTTGGTAGTGACACAGTACTTTGTGAATGGGTTTGGTGGAGGCTGTAGTATGTTTGTGGATTCTGCTGATAGCAACCTGTTTTCATGAATGAATGGATGCAATGCAGAGGTTCAGTATGTGATTGGTGGATCCGTGTCTAGGTTGGGTAGGAGTGCTAGTGGCAGTGGTGTGTATATGGATTGGCGTAGTTGGTGATACGGTGAAATGCATGGTGCCATTACATTGTGGGTAGTTTGGCAGTGACACAATAGTTTGGGCACGGAAGTGGAGACGGCCATAGTATGTGCATGAAAGTTCACAGTGGTGCAGGAGAGTGTGTTCTCTTTCTACATTATGGTAACTGGTGCAATTTGTTGCTGCATAGTTCCATGGCGGTGCGCAGATTGGGTAGGAGTACTGGTGGTAGTGCTGTGTATGTGGATAGTCGAAGTTGATGTCATGGTGAAATGGATGGTGCCATTATGTAGCAGTGAGAGTGTTCAATGCCTAGCCTATTGGGTGCAATAGAGCAGCAAAAGTGAGCTGCCATGCGTACATGTTTGGTTTTGCAGGTGAGGACACTGTTACAAGATGTTAAAGTTTTTGATGTGTACTTGGTGATGTGAAAAGTCGTGGAGTGTGGGCACTGGGTGCTGGGTTTACATACTGTCAGTATGGAAGAGGATATGGTAGAAGTGCACCTTAAATGTGCTTGGTTACTATTCTGTGTTGATTTGTTGAAGTAGGGTCAATGTTGTGAAAAGGTTGTGGGTAGGTTGGTAGTGACACAAGACACAATACTTTGTGAATGGATGTGGGCAGGGGTGGTGGAGGCTCTGGTATGTTTGTGGATTCTGCTGATAGCTACCTGTTTTTGTGAATGGGTGCAATGCAGAGGTTCAGTATGTGATTGTTGGATGCGTGTGCAGGTTGGGTAGGAGTGCTGGTGGCAGTGGTGTGTATGTGGGTTAGCGTACTTGGTGATATGGTCACATGCATGGTGCCATTACGTTGCAGTGCCTGTGTTTAAGGCGTATCCTATTGGGTGCATGGCTGAAGTTCGTAGGCCATAGGCGATTCATTGAAGAGACCAGGACTTGAGGAAGCGCACGCCACTAATGCAATTTTGACTGCATCTGGTAGAGGATGGTGACATGCAAAGAATGGTTGTGGAGTACATTTCAGACTTCATAGAGCAGTAGACGTGAGCTGGTAGGTGTGTATGTTTGGTTCCACATGTGAGGTCGCTGGTAGAACATCGTAAATTGTTGGAAGTGTGATTGAAGATGGTGTAATGAAAGGTCACGCAGTGTGGGCACTGGGTGCAGTGTGTGCATACTGGAAGTACGGCAGAGGGTATGGTTGAAGTGCAGCTTCTATGGGTTCTTTGCTATGCTGTGTGCAGATTTGCCGAAGTAGGGCCAATGTTGTGAAAATGTTGTGGTTAAGTTGGTAGTGACACAATACTTTGTGAATGGCAGTGGGTAGGGGTGATGGAGGCTGTGGTATGTTTTGGATTCTGCTAATTGCGACCTCTATGTGAATGGGTGCTTTATGGTGTGAGGGAGTTGGGTTGAAGTGCTGCTTCATATGTTATGTTTGTGCACTATGTTGGGTGCCCACATGGTCGCATGCATGGATTCATAGTGTTGTGCTGGGTGTGGGCAAGGGTGGACTGTTGTGTGTATGGCAAAAGGTGTGCTGGGTGTGCCGCAGGTTCATTGTGGATGCTGAAATTTGGCATCCAGTAGGAAAAGCTTCTGGTGGAGGGACTTTGGAAGCAAAGGGAACGTGTTCTCAGAGTGTTTAACAGGGAAATATGGAGTTTTGTACAGAAATGATAGTGTGCAATGCCAAGGTTCAGTATGTGATTGGTGCAGGCATTTTTGAAAATGTCAGTCACCAATAGGCGCCACTAAGGGGAGTGTTGGAAAATTCGATTGCAAAAGGAAGAAGTATTGTGCCTGCTTTACTGGGGCGTGGCCCTAGCTATTGCTGGGAAAGCGCACATGCCACATCATGGCTTTCTGAGCTTGGAGTCTTCGCAAATGGAACTGTGGGGATTCTCCAATGAGGATTCGAGGGTGTGGTTCACCGGAAGGGGCAGTGACATATTTGCGCAAAGTACGATGCAGTGAGGTTGGCAGAGATGGACAGACGGCGAGTGCTTCTAATCAGTGATACCTTTGTGCACGATCTGCACAGGTATGCCGTGGAAAGAGGTTTCGATACTGACTTTCAGTTGGAAGGAGTGCAGGCTTTTTGGGGCGCAGTTTATGAGTGAGGTTTCGGGGGTATGGATCTCCTTTTCAAATGTGTGGCCTCTGTTGGTACTGTAGATGTGGTGGTTGTGCATTTTGGAGGACTACATTTGGGGCGCACATGTCGTGCTCACGTTTGCTCACTTACTTAAAGAAGTTGATGACCGCTGTGATGCAGATATTTCCTACTGCAAAGGTGATTTTTTTCATTGATGACACCAAGAGGACAATGGGAGCATGCCAGTGTAATTTGTCCACAGCCAGAGGTCGGGAGATGTTGGATAAATAGAAGCATGTGCAAGTTTTTGTGCAGTGCTGGGATGTTCTGCACCGACTATGAAAGCATTCATAACCAGCAAAATTTCCAGTGGTTCCAAGGAAATGGCATTTTTTTGACTTCCATTGCCAATGCTGTTTTGTTTGCCACTCTGCACGAAGCGTTGCAGAGAATCCTGTAGAAATGTAAGATAAGCGTTCATCTTCAGTCCAGAAGAAAAATGTCAGGAGTAGAAGCAAAGAGACAGTGAGCAAAAGATAGAAAAACAAGAACAAAAAATGTATGAATGCACTTATATAACAAAAACATGACAAAAAGAAAATGTGTTTTTAGAGACAATCCTACAGACACAATCCCCACCCCTGTCTTATATTCCCCCTCCCCTCTGCACCCTCTGAACCCCCTCCAGTTTCTAGCATGGTAATGCTGCGGATTCCACTGGACTTTGAGGATTGGATGTGGCACATCCGGCTGTTTTTAGGATGGCAGCTATAACATTGGCACTATGGAGGCTAAGCCATTGGGTAATGTGGTTGCTGGTTGCGGTGTGTACACAAACACTGTGACAGAAGGTCTGTTTGTGCAGATAGAAAGCCAGTGCATGGGTGGAACTGTTGGGAGGGAGGTGGCCTGGGGCACAGATTATAGGGTGGGTAGGAAACCAGTGCACAATACGTTTTAGCCAGGAAGTGAGCAGGGGAGAGAAGGGGAAAAAGAAGCACATGGAAAGGTTTTCAGGTGCTTTCAGAGTCTACGATGCTTCTCCTCAAGGTCCAGGGAGACAGATCATCTGGTTGCATGTAGAAGCAACTGGCCCAGAGGGAGTAGGAGGTGGATGAGGGAAGAGCTGGAGCAAGCAGCTATTTAGGAAGTGAGAGTGCAAGGTATTAAGGTCCCAGGGACCTGAAGGCCTTCTGCATAATGCACAGGGCTTTTATTTTATTGTTCGCAGCCACTGGGAGCTATTGCAGACATTTTAGTCCCGCAGAGATCTGATCCCTGCCATTCAGGCCAAGGACAAGTTGCGCACTCCTCTTATGGATGAGTTGCTGAGGGCGCAGAGTGGAAGCTGGCAGAATTAAAAAGAGCCTGTGGCAACAGTGCAGAGTACATAGCACCACAGCCGTGCAGCCACTGACCTTTTGGAAAGTGACTGTAGGTTGCCAAGATACATTCAGTGGTGGCTTTAGTGCCTTCTTTTTACGAGTCACGTAGTAGGTGGGTTAGTGGGGAACAATTTTTGTTGCATTGTGAGAAGGAAAGAACAGAGTTCCTGTTTCGCTAATATAGTGTATGATGTGGGTAAATGAAAACGTTGTAAGCGCATACCAACAAATTGCCACTTCATGGTAGGAGATGGGAGGAACATCAGCATGCTTTTTAAACACGTAGTGGATGCTTCGAGGCAGATATTGTGCGCAGAGACACGAGTTGTGAACATAATGCCAAAAAAATTTTCATACCTTTCTTTTGTGGTGATGGGTGCTTATGTGGATGAATATGCTTGTATAACTCCTGGAATGTTTCACTGAACTTTCCACTGGATGTGCTTTCCAATAACGGCACGCGTGCAGGCTGATTTTGTAACGGTACATATGAAGTCTTGTGGAGAACTGACATTGTAAGATGCTGAAGTCTTGGAGGGCATTGGTGGATGCGTGTGTGAGTACTTAGCGATACATAATAAGGGCATGATGGGAAGAGGATAGTGGAAAGGGAAGGAGGACTGGTCATGATTTACTGGTGCGCGGCTCTCATGATACTTTGCGAGGCTCACATGCTACATTCTGAGCTTTTGAACATGCTGGCCAATGGAAATGCGATTGTTGCAATTGTCCAATCAGGTGGTTAGAGTGTGCGTCACAGGAAAGGGTGGCCATATTTTGTTTCATTACTCTGTGTAGTGAGGCTGGCAGAGATGGCGAGACGCACAGTTTTCATAGTGGGTGATCGCTTTGTGGTAGATCTACTCCAGTATGCCGTGGGAAGAGGCCTTAATGACAATTTGAATTTGGACGAAGTGGAGGCTTTGTGGTGCGGTGTGCCTGTCCGTACTTAGAACCATTTGCTTGCAGAATGTCGACAAGTGGCCACTTTAGGTACTGTACACGTTGTGGTAGTGCATTGCTTTTGGGTTCCATAGCTTGTGCAAGTGTGTACCATCAACTCAAAAAGATGATGAAAGAAGTGCAGTGCGTTTTTGCCACTGCGAAGATGCTTTTCTCATGTATTCCACCAAGTCCAGTATATAACTTCCAATTAATGTTGTCGGCAGCCTGAGGTGAGAAGGTGTCTTATCAACAGAAGCATATGTACATTTTTGCATGCTGCTGGGATGTACGCCTGTGAAAATGACATCGGTTATCGATATGTGCACCTTCTCAATGGAAATGGCATTTCATTGTTGCCCAGTGGCAATGACATTTGGTTTTCCAATCCACAGGCTGCACTGAAGGCCTTATTGTAAGGATGAGTGCCGCAGTGCAACAAATAAAAACAATTATAAATGGCTGAAAAAAGAGTTGCTACTATGGAAGCTGTTTTACATTTTTCTTTTAAGAACACCACTACAAAGGACATCCCCTACCCTGGTTAACATTTATTCCCCTACTCCCGCCTGCGCACACCTGGAAACGTCTGCAGACATTGCGACAGTTGCAGGGTTGTACCTGTAACATACGCCCTTTTTGCACATGGCCATCTTATATTTGGGACTGTGGAGGGCACAGGATTGCGCAATAAGCTTTCTGGGTGTGGAGTGCACACACAGACTGTGGTATACAGTGTATTTGTCGACCTAAATGCAGAGGGTGAGCTTATTGCTGTGTGTTGTACGAGTCACAGTGTATGTTTTGTGGGTGAATTGCACATACATTACTTGACAGTGAATGTAAAACGGAGTCCGGTGAGAGTTATGTGTGGAGTGTATCATGTGGATATGTACGTGTATTTAGCACCTACAGTGAAGTGATTGCTTTTGGTTTGTCTGTGTAAGACTTTGGTCCCGACAATATTATTATTATTGTTGTTGATTGTGTAGGGACAAATGCACACCATGTTACACAATTTTCAGTGCCATTTGTGTTGAGGGATGCAGTAGGCCAGGTAATGCTTAGGTTTCCGATCTCCTGCATAATTTTGTATCCCAATATGCAGACACCCACGTAGGCGCGTTATTTTTTATTTGGTCCGGAAATGGAGAAAGTGCGGTACATTCTGAAGAAGTGTCTCATCTTTGATGTCATGGGTCTTAGTCTTAGCAGAGCACAGTGCTGGCGCGAGTTATGGTTGCTAAGCTTACCATAACTGGCACATTTTTGTGGTGTTTTTCGGTTTGACCTGTAGCCATAATGTCCCTGTAAGAACATTTTTCCATTGAATTTGATAGGTTTTTGCTAGTGCAACTTAACCATAACGCCCCTTTAACAACGTTTTTTGTTAGTGAATATATATATATATATATATATTTCTGAGGCTTGTGGAATCTGCTTAGATCACATGCTGTGCATAAGCCGACATCTAGTGGAAGCTGAGGAGTATTACAGTTTGTTTTTCGAAACTCGAAAATGGGCGTTGACATAGGGCGTGTACCCATGATCCCTCACGCGTGTAGGACCCTCAGATTGTTTTTTTCCGCCATACTTGTCGGAAGCATAGTTGCGGAGTTCCCTGGCTTTTAGCCATTTTGTCATAATCTAAAATTCCCCGTTCTTTAAGTCCCACGTCGAGATCCGAAGATGGACGCTGGTCCGAAGAACGAACAGCCGTCGAAACTGCACAACGGATTTGGGCCTCGGAAGGCATCCGGCCTCGGCCCGGGCCTCGGAAGGCCTCTGGCCTCGGCCCTGTAAGTAGGGAGAGTGGGGTGTGGACACACACACTCGCACTCGTTTATTTCCTACATATACTCGCCCTTCACCATAAAGTAACATATGGAGAGCACTCCATTTAAATTCTGCCCCAAGTGCAACCGTAAGTTTCCTTGGGTAGATAAGCACAACACTTGTAATCTCTGCCTGCTTAGGAATCACCCCGAAGCTAATGCAGAGCGCGTAAACTCTTTAAAGCTAAAACACTAAAGGACCGTGCCACTAAATGTTGGGCCCATTACGCCAGGCAGCTCGAGGCCATGGAGGCGGTGGGTTCCTTCAGTGACGGCAGCAACGCTGACGTTTCAGACGGTGAGGGCACAGGGGCGTCGAAAGACACCCAAGCGCAAGTCCCCGGCCTCATAGGATTGTCCGGCGGGACAGTTATGGGGACTACACCCGGCGACACAAGCGCTACCCACACTACTGTACCTAAGCACACTAAACCCAGCAGGGACTCGACACGCGTTTCGAGTCACCGGAAGAAAGAGGCATAAAGAGAGCGGTCCACAGAATCTGTATCCTCTGGGCGTTCGAGACCGCCGCACGACACAAGGCAACCGTCCACGATTGCCAAGGGTGCCTCACTCCCCAAAGTTACGGAGGTAGGCTCGTCAGAAGACAAATTCGACCTCTACCCCGAAGCAGCACGCTTAAAGTCGACTCCGGCAGCCCTTTCCACGTCTGCATCCGAGTCTCGATGCACACACTCTAAGGCTACAGAACCTAGCCAGACCACCCCTGAATCTCGGCACCAGGTGTCGAAAGATTCAGAGAAGGCCCAGAAATCAGGGAAACATACCTCTACTCAGGGGGAAGGGGGAAAACAGCAGAAGAAGTCATCAGAAAAAACGTCTGTACCCCAGACCCAGAAGGACAAGCATACATCCTCAGATAAAGACAAGACTAAGACCCCTGACCCTGTCACTAGGCCCAAGATCGTCCCTCCCACTACACAGGATATGGGAATAGAAGAGGAGCCTCAGCAGGAGGTCTTCATTCCCAGTTCCAGGGAATGGAGTTCTGAGGACATCGACAGGGTGATGAGAAGAATGTCATTTATGGCTAATTTCTATGAGAAAACCCCGACTATTTTCTGAGTTATCAGAATACCCCAGTCACCTCTACTCCTTCAGGATCCAAAGACCCTCAGCCTCCTAGTAAAAGACCTCGGAATGAGACTCCAGCTCAAAGTCTGATTTCAGACCCACTCTCTGTAGTACCTTACCATCATTATGCTGAAGATCCAGACATACAAGTACTGGACGACCAAGCAGGGGTCGATTATTACGGAGACGACGAGGACCAGGATGAGGAGGAAAAAGATGAGGCAGAGGCCTATAGTCTAGACCCCCTTATCCCCAAAGATCCACCTGTCAATGACTCACCTGTGGATAATCAGCCACTTCTGAATGAGGTATTAGCTAGAGCAGCAGAGCACTTTCACATAGACACTCAAGGGGCTCAAGAAGAAAGGGGCTTTGCAGAAGAGATCATGAGGGCCAAGAAGTCCGTTGCACAAGCCATACCAATTCTGAAGTCTATCCAACGCAGAATTGACCCCTCCCTCCTCACACCTAATCTCACCCGGGCAGTGAACCCCAGAATTGAAAAATTATTCAGGGCCGCCCCTTCCGACCAACATAAGGGGTCAGCTTAAGCCTGACTCTTTGGTAGTTACTACCACCAGGAAAAGAGCGGGGACACCTCTAGCATCATCTTAAGCTCCCCCAGACAAGGAGAGCAAGAAAATATGTGGTCTAGGAAGGAAAGTGGCTTCCACTTCCTCTTACCAGGCAAGAATTGCGAATATCACCACTCTGCTGGCAAGTTATAATTGTCACCAATGGGAGCAAGTAGATGCCCTCATTGCCTCTGAACCTGAACCACTAAAGGGCCAGTTAGCCCAGATTACGTCGGAGGGTAGATTGTTGTCCGGGTGCATTCTGAAAGCGGCTTTTGACGCAGCAGACCATGCAGGCCGGCTCATTGCAGAAAGCACTTTCATCAAGAGACACGCTTGGCTGAGACAGTCAGGGTTCAAACCCGAGACCCAGGCTACTCTTATCGACATGCCAGTGGAACCGAATGTCTTGTTTGGGAAAGCGGTAGTGGAGGCACTCAAAACTGCCAAAGAAGAATACGATACCCTTAGGTCCCTGGGACAATTAACTAACAAACCCACAAACCAAAGAGGGAATAATAATTTTCGTCGCCCACGCGGCCAAAATTCCCAGAGGGGTTCTAATTACTCACAGGGCCAAGGTACAACGTGGGTAGGCAACCAACAAACTACCCAAGGTTACGCCAGAGGTAACAAGAGGAGCCGTGGTAGAGGGAGAGGCTACCCAGGTAGAGGCGGTACGCTTCCCATCAAACAGTGACGCGGGATACTGCATCAAACTGTTGAAGCGTCCCCTCAACCACCCTCTGAGACAAAAAAAACACTCCCTGGACCACCAAAAGATCCTCCTTGAGGAAATTGTCAATCTTCTCACAAAGGACGCGATAGAACTCGTCCCGGGCAACCAGGTAAACAAGGGTATTTATTCAACTTACTTCCTTGTGCCAAAAAAAATCTAACAATGCGCCCAGTATTAGACTTACGCCCTGCAAACAAGTATGTCAAGCCTCAAAAATTTTGCATGACTACACTCCAAGAGGTAATCCCCTACTAAAAAGAGGAGATTGCATGGCAACATTGGACATGAAAGATGCCTATTTTCATATTTCCATGTTCCCAGCGCAAAGAAGGTTCTTTCTTTTCAAGGTAAACATCCAGCACTACTGGTCCAAGGTACTGCCCTTCGGGATAGCCTCGGCTCCAAGGGTATTCACCAAGGTACTGGCGGTGGTGGCGGCGCACCTACGCAAGGAGGCAATCCCAGTGTACCCTTACCTGGATGACTGGCTCATCACGGGGGAGACCCCAGTAATTTGCAGATCCAAAGAACGATCGACCTCCTCTTTCTCAATCAATGAGAAAAAATCAAGCCTGGTGCCAAGCACCTCCAAACAGTTCCTAGGAGCTGTCCTAAACACTCAAGAGGAGTTGGCCTTTACATTATTGGAAATAATTTGGAATCTACTACTGCAAATTCCTCAATGTCAGCCCGGTCGCCAGATAAGGGTGCGCAAAGCGATGTGTTTGCTAGGCTTGATGGCGTCATGTATTTACCTGGTTCCCCACGCGCGCCTGCGACCCATGCAGGAATAGTTGGCGAAACAGTGGTCTCAGGCAAGCGGTCAGTGGGACGATCTAGTGGTCGTTTCACCAACACTGGTACAAAGTCTTCGCTGGTGGACAAGAGAGATACAGGCGGTAGTCACTACAGACGCGTCCCTGTCAGGGTGGGGAGCACACAGTGGCCAAGAATCACATCAATCTGCTAGAACTTCTGGCGGTCTTCAGAGCGCTTTGAGCGTTTGAACCCCACCTGTTGAACATGTCAGTGCAGATCTTAACAGACAGCACAACAGCAATATTTTACATAAACAAACAGGGGGGCACTCATTCGCCAAATCCGTCCAGACTTGCCCAGAGAATTTGAACATGGGCACTCAAAAGGAACATTTACCTGTCATCCCAACATGTTCCAGGGGATCTCAATTCACTAGCAGACGCTTTAAGCAGAGATCACCTCCCGGAAGAACACGAATGGTGTCTACACAAAGAAGTCGTAGGAGATCTCTTCTCACAGTGGGGTTTCCCCACCATAGACCTATTTGTCACAAGCAAAAACAGACAATGCCCAGGATTCACATCCAGGTTCCCCCAGCCAGGCTCCATGTGGAACACTCTATGGATGAACTGGTCGGGATGTTTGCCTACGCTTTTCCACCAACCCCTCTGTTGAGGAAGGTGGTCAACAAGATGCACAGGGAATCGACGACGCTCATCCTAGTTGCTCCCATGTGGGCGAGACAACCGTGGTTTCCGCACCTGCGCAAACTGGCAGTGTGCGAACCCATCAGACTCCTGTGCTGGCACAACCTACTATCCCAGCACGAAGGACAAACAGTGCATCCTCAACCCAGCTCGATGAGCTTGGCAGCATGGCTCCTGAAGTCATAGAGTTTGGCCATCTCAATCTACCACAGAGATGCATGGATATCCTAAAGGAATCAAGGAAACCAAACACAAGACACTGTTACTTTGATAAATGGAAGAGATTCATTATTTGGTGCCAGAATAAACACATCAACCCAGTTGATTGCACTCCTTCCAATATTGTCACCTACATGCTCCACCTGCTGGACGCAGGGTTGGTATTTAATTCTCGCAAGGTACACCTAGCGGCGCTGTCCGCCTACACCACCTCCCATAACAAAATGTTGTGGTGGAAAGTACCAGTGGTTAAAGCCTTTATGAAAGGGGTAAAGAGACTCCACCCTCCAATTTCCAACCCACCACCAGGATGAGACCTTAATGTGGTGCGTGCTAAACTCATGGGGCCCCCCTTCAAACCCATGCGTAAAGCTAATCTCAAACACCTGACTTATAAGACTGCCTTCTTAGTAGCCATTACATCCATAAGGAGGGTGAGTGAGATTCAGGCTCTGTCAGTGCAGGATCCTTTCTTTACTGTTCATAAGGATAAACTGGTTCAAACTCACGCTAGGTTTTCACCTAAATTCATTTCAAAATTCCATGTTAACCAGTACATTGAGGTTCCAGCCTTCTTCCACGAACCCAATAGCTCTGCTGAGGTGAAACTACACACACACTAGATGTGCGAAGAGCGGTCCTCTACTACATGGACAAAACCAGACCGCTAAGAAAGACAGATCAACTGTTTGTCTCCGTAGCCACAGGCAGAGGAGGAGATCGCGTCTCTAAAGGTGCCATCTCCAAATGGATAGTCTGATGTATCCAACTGTGTTACTCCCTTTCAGATAAAACTCTGCCTTTTACGCCAAAAGCCCATTCTACAAGATGCACGGGGCCTCTCTATTTTTCATTGCAAATGTACCCCTTGATACCATTTGCAAACCAGCTACACACACAAGAAAATACGACGCGATTCACCTCTTTCTATCACTCATACCAGACGAAGCACGGGCTTCGTCTGGTATGAGTGATAGAAAGAGGACTGCATCTTTATAGAAGGCCTGTTGTTTGAAAAAGTCCATCTTAGCTGTTTGTGACATAAGGTTGTTCATACATTGAATAGACAATTCAAGTTCAAAATATGCCGCCATGTTGGAAAGTACATGAGGTTTTAGACAAATGGCTATTTCTACCTTATCATAATCTTTGTAATATGTGCAATTTAATGGTTACATGTTATATATTCAATAAAAAATTGCCATAATTATCATAGTCATGCTGCCTGGAAGAAACATCTTGATTTTTGTAAAAGGATATTACATTTTGTTCAGAAAACTATGCACCGTGGATATTTTGTTTCTTTAACTTTAGACATAGCAAAGGCGATTCATAGACCGTAAACCTAAGTTTAATGCGTAAAATGCGTAATACAAGATGTATGTCGACGATAGACGTATAGGCTTGTAAATTATCATGCCTGCAAAATGCACCTTTTGAGCATTGCAATTAATGAGAAGAAGGCACATACAATGTATGTCTGGGCAATTTATCCTTGGCTCCCATCTCTAAACCCTAATGGATAAATTGTGTGCAAAAATGCTTGGTGCAAAATTATCTCTAGTGGGTTAAATAATCAATAAAGTGCTAGATGCCTAAATTGATCAAATTGAGCACAAAATGTCACCCCCCCCCCACCCCAAAATGGGTTGCATTGTGAATAGGATGCTAAAGACTTGAAATGGAAACAAAACAAGACAAAGGCAAAAGCCAATGTTGTACCCTGACGGGCGCCTTGATTTATGTGTTTTCTTAAGACTTGACTGGCACTTAACGCTTGCGGGCGCCAGGTACTTGAAAAAGGCTACATGTTCAAAGTGCATTGCGTCAAATAAATGATATCATAAGTTATAAAGTGCTATATGGTTAAGTTAACAAAGTGCGAAGTGCCTAAATTCATATAACATTCGATTGATCACAAAGGACACTTTGGTGAATCTAGTTGTGAATGCAAAACTAGATACTCACATTAGTAGCATAAGGGATCAATGGACGGTATTAATGGTACCTTTGTTTAAATATTAACTAGTGGCTCTACTGGCAATTGACCCTCATGGGCGCCAAGGACTTGAAATACTGTATACTTAAAGTGCATTGTGCCAATTGGATTATAGTATTAACTAGATATTTCTAGATGATAAACACCTCGATATCAAGCAGGATCAATAGGCTGTAATATACCTTTTTAGGTGCCTTCATTTATATATTTACAAGTAGCTCAACTAGCAGTGAACCCTTGCGGGCGCGAGTGACTTAAAAATACTGCATATATAAAATACAGTGTGATCTTGACTAGACAATTCTAAATACTAAGCGCCTCGATATGCCAATCTGTATAAGACTATGCTGGCAGTTATCCCTTGCGGGCGCCAGAAAGTGCTATATACTTAAACTGCATAATGCTTCAAAACCTAACTGCAAAATATTTCCAAATGTATCAAATCTATTTAAAGTGTCAAGTGTTTGTTTGTTCCTCCTGGCTGATATATTATGGCTTGTTATAACCTCATTTCTGGGGCTTGTGGGATCTGCTTAGATCTGTGCATAGGCCGACATCTAGTGGAAGCTGCGGAGTATTAGTTTGTTTTTCGAAACTCGAAAATGGGCGTCAACACAGGGCGTGCCAATAATACTATCACTAATGTGATGTCCACTGTACCCATGATCCTTCACGTGTCTAGGACCCTCAGATTGTTTTTTTCTGCCATGCTGGTCAGAAGCATCCCACGGAGTTCCCTGGCCTAGGCGTATGGAGGGTACCCCTTTCCAATTTTGCCTTAAGTGCAACCGCAAGTACCCTTGGGTTGAGAGAGGAACCAGAGAACGGTCCACCGAATCGGTGTCCTCTGGGCGTTCTCGATCAAGATTGCCGCATGACTCCAGGCAACCATCCACTGTTGCCAAGAGGGATTTTCTCCCTAAAGTAACGGAGGTTCGATCGTCAGGAGACGAAGACGACCACCATCCCCAGGCCGCACTCCAGGAGTCGGAGTCAGCAGACCGCATAACGGCTGCTCCCGTGCCCCGATCTCCACTCACTAAGGAAAGGGACACTACCCCCGAATCTCGACGCCAGACGTCGAAGAGCTCTGAAAAGGTGAAAACACCGAGGAAGCACTCTTCCAGTCACGGGGAGGGGGGAAAACAGCAGAAAAAGCATTCTCAGCCTTCATCTGCACCACAGACACATAAGGACAAGTCATAATCTTCTGAAAAGATATCCAAGACACCTGCACAAGGCCATAGGTCCAGTCAGGATATTGCAGGGAAACACTCCCAGGAGAGGGTAATCCCCAGCTCTAAAGAATGGTCAAGTGAGGATATAGACAGAGTTATGTCTAGAATGTCAACCCTAGCAGACTTCTATGACAAAAGTCCGCAACACTTCCTCGCCTATATCCCTGACGGGGCTACCCCCTCAGGGTCTAAGGACCCGCAACCCCCTGGTAAAAAACCTCGAGTTGAGGCGCCAACGCAAAGTAGGTTTTCCAACCTTTACCACATTCAGCCATACTCTCAATATGATGAGGACCCATCATTTAACGAGGATCCAGAATTGGCCACGTTGGACGTCCATACTGGAATGGATTACTATAGGGATGACGAGGGCCAAGAGGAGGACGAAGATGACACAGAAGTGTACAGAGTAGACTCCCCAGTAGACAAGGAACCTCCGGTTACCGACTCTCCTGTCGACAACCAACCTCTCTTAAATGAGGTTTTATCTAGAGCGGCTGAACACTTCCGGATAGATACGCAGGGAGCACAGGAGGAGAGGGACTTTGCTGAGGAACTAGTGGGAGAGAAGAGACCTGTTGCCCAGGACATCCCTATTCTCAAGTCAATACAAAGGAGAATAGACCCTTCCCTTCTCAATCCCAATCTCACCAGGGCAGTAAACCCCAGGATTGATAAACTGTTCAGGGCAGTCCAATCAGACCCACTTTACATAAGGGAGCAACTGAAGCCGGACTCCCTGGTAGTGACTAATACCCGAAAGAGGGCGGGAACACCCTTATCGTCTGAAGCTCCCCCCGACAAGGAGAGCAAGAAGATCTATGGTTTGTGAAGGAAGGTAGCCTCCACTTCCGCCTACCAGGCAAGGATTGCCAACTCCACCACCCTACTGGCGAGTTACAACTGCCATCAGTGGGAAGAAGTTGCGGCACTCATTGACTCCGCCCCGGAACCTTCAAAAAGCCATTTGGCGCAGGTTGCATCAGACGGAAGAGCCGTGTCTGGTTGCATCCTTAAGGCAACCTTTGATTCCGCAGAGAACGCCGGCAGATTGATAGCAGAGAGCACTGTTATCAAAAGACATGCTTGGTTAAGACAATCTGGGTTTAAACCCGAGACACAAGCATCTTTAATAGACAAACCGGTGGAGCACGATCTACGGTTTGGTAAGGCGGTAGAGGACGCCTTAAAAAATGCGAAAGATGAATACGAGACTCTCAAATCCCTGGGCCAGTTAACTAACAAACCCCCCAATCAAAGAGGGAATGGCAATTTTCGTCGCCCACGCGGCCAAAACTCACAAAGAGGCTCCAACTATTCCCAGGGGCAGGGTACACCATGGAATAACCACAACCAGCAGTCTACCCAAGGTTATGGCAGGGGTAACGAGGGGACGTGGTAAAGGAGAGGCAGCCCCATTAGAGACGGCGGCACGCCTCCCGCAAAACAGTGGCATTCCGTTCAGGGTCCCTTCTCACGCATCCCCAGTAGGGGGACGCATTTCCATTTTCACCCAAGATTGGGGAGGGATCACATCAGACAGATGTGTGCTGTCCACAGTGTCTGCAGGATACTGCATAGAACTGTTAGAGCGTCCCCGAAACCACCCTCCACGTCTTAAAGTACATTCATTAGACTACCAGAAGATCCTCATCGAAGAGATCGCCAATCTTCTAGCAAAGGACGCGATAGAACTCGTCCCGGGACACCAGGTAAACGAGGGTATTTATTCAACTTACTTCCTTGTGCCAAAAAAAGATTTTACAATGCGCCCAGTATTGGATTTACGGCCTGCAAACAAGTATGTCAAGCCCCAAATGTTTCGCATGACTACTCTCCAAGAGGTAATACCCCTCCTAAAAAAGGGGGATTACATGGCAACATTAGACATGAAAGATGCCTATTTTCATATTTCCATGTTCCCAGCGCACAGAAGATTCTTGCGCTTCAAGGTGGACAGTCAGCACTACCAGTTCAAGGTACTGCCCTTCGGTATAGCCTCGGCTCCAAGGGTATTCACCAAGGTACTGGCAGTGGCGGCGGCAGCACACCTACGCAGAGAGGCAATCCCAGTGTACCCTTACGTGGACGACTGGCTCATCACGGGGGAGACCTCAGTAATTTGCAGATCAAATATTCAAAGAACTATCGACCTCCTCTTCGAATTGGGTTTCTCCATAAACGAGAAAAAGTCACGTCTGGTGCCAAGCACCTCCAAACAGTTCCTAGGAGCTGTCCTAAACACTCAAGAGGGGTTGGCCTTTCCATCAGAGGAAAGAATTTGGAATCTAATGCTGCAAATTCTGCTATATCAGGCCAGTCGCCAGATAACGGTGCGCAAAGCGATGCGTTTGCTATGCATGATGGCGTCATGTATTTACCTGGTCCCCCACGCGCGCCGGCGCATGTGTCCCATGCAAGAATGGTTGGCGAAACAGTGGTCTCAGGCAAGTGGTCAGTGGGACGATCTAGCGGTCATTTCGGCAACACTTGTACGAAGTCTTCACTAGTGGACAAGAGAAAACATGTCAAAGGGGAAACCCTTTTACGATCCCGAGATACAGGCTGTAGTCACAACAGATGCATCCCTGTCGGGGTGGGGAGCACACCTTCTCCACCCTAAAGCTCAGGGTCTCTGGTCTCACTCAGTGGCCAAGAATCATATCAATCTGCTAGAGCTTCTGGCAGTATTCAGAGCGGTGGTCAGTCAAAAGGCCGAATACATAATACCGAATGCCAAAAATCTCGAAACCAAAATCTCGAAGAAAAAAATATCGAATTATTTATTAATTTATTTATATGTGTTTTTGGGGTCAGGTAAGTTAAAAAATTGTTAAAATAAAAAAAAACAAAAAAAAAGGGGGGGTTGCGGGGGGAACCCCCATTTCGAAAAAAAAAACGTCAAAAAAAGAAATTTGATATTTTTTTTTTCGGCCTTTTGTCTTCGAGATTTTGGTTTTCGAGATTTTGGTATTCGGTATTATCACTATGAACCATTCAGAGCACTTCAAGCGTTCGAGTCCTACCTGTTAAACCTGTTAGTGCAGATCCTGACAGCACAACAGCAATGTTTTACCTGAACAAGCAAGGAGGGACTCGTTCGCCAAATCTGTCCAAGCTTGCCCAGAAAATTTGGATATGGGCACTCAGACAGAACATCTACCTGTCATCTCAACATGTTCCAGGGGATCTCAATTCTCTGGCGGACGCTTTGAGCAGGGATCCGCCCCCTCAAGAACACAAATGGTGTCTACACAGAGAAATCGTAGAAGATCTCTTCTCTCAGTGGGGTTTCCCCACTATAGACCTATTCGCCACAAGCGAAAACAGACAGTGCCCAGGATTCGCATCCAGGTTCCCCCAACCAGACTCCCTGGGGAATGCCTTGTGGATGAACTGGTCAGGGATGTTTGTGTACGCTTTTCCACCAACCCCCCTCGTCAGGAAGGTGGTCAACAAGATGCACAGGGAATCGATGACGCTCGTCCTAGTTGCTCCCATGTGGGCGAGGCAACCGTGTTTCCCACACTTGTGCAGACTAGCGGTGTTCGAACTCATCAAGCTCCCGTGCTGGTACAACCTACTGTCCCAGCACCAAAGTCAGACAGTACATCCTCAACCCAACTCGATGATCCTGGCAGCATGGCTCCTGAGGTCATAGAGTTTGGACATCTCAGTTTACCTCAGAGATGTATGGACATTCTAAAAGAATCTAGGAAGCCAAACACGAGGTATTGCTACTTTGACAAATGGAAAAGATTCATTATCTGGTGCCAGAATAAGCAAATCAACCCAGTCGATTGCACTCTTTGCACTATAGTCACCTACATGCTGCACCTGCTGGATGCAGGTTTGGTATTTAATTCACTGAAGGTACACCTGGCAGATCTGTCAGCTTACACCACCTTGCATAACAAAGTATCGTGGTGGAAAGTACCAGTGGTTAAAGCCTTCATGGAAGGAGTAAAGAGACTTCAACCTCCAATTTCTAACCCACCACCAGGGTGGGACCTTAATGTGGTGCTTGCTAAACTCATGGGCCCTCCCTTCGAGCCCATGCATAAGAGCAGTCTCAAACACCTGACATATAAAACTGCCTTCTTGGTAGCCGTTACATCTATAAGAAGGGTCAGTGAAATTCAGGCTCTGTCAGTGCAGGATCCTTTCTTTACTGTCCATAAAAATAAACTGGTTTTACGAACACACCCTAGGTTCTCACCTAAGTTTATTTCCAAATTCCACGTGAACCAGTCCATCGAGCTTCCGGCTTTCTTCCAGGAGCCACAAAGCTCGGCTGAGGTGAAACTACACACCCTAGATGTGCGTAGGGCTGTCCTATATTATGTAAACAAAACCAGACCGCTAAGGAAAACAGACCAAATGTTTGTCTCCGTAGCTACAGGCAAAGAGGGAGATCGCGTCTCTAAAGGTGCCATCTCTAAGTGGATTATAAACTGTATCCAGCTGTGTTAGTCCCTTTCTGAAAAAACTCTGCCTTTCACGCCAAGAGCCCACTCTACAAGAGGCGTTGGGGCCACTGTGGCTTTTATTGCAAATGTACCCCTTGACACCAATTGCAAAGCAGCTACTTGGAGCTCTAATCACACTTTTACTCAGCACTACTGCATTGACACCCATTCCAAGACAGATACTCAAGTGGGACAAGCGGTTCTAAGACATTTATTTGCTCATGACCCTTCTCACATCCCACCTCCTCCTTCTAACACTGCTCGCTAATCTATGCACAGCATGTGATCTAAGCAGATTCCACAAGCCTCAGAAGGGATACATTACTCACCGTAATCGTATTTCTAATGCTTGTATCTGCTTAGATTTACATACGACCCGCCCTTCCTCCCTTCTGAGAGAAGGCGCATGGATGCTTGTAGTCTTAACTTTCTATCTGCTTGGATAATCTGTACTTGCGCTACTCCTCATGCTACCTCATGTCAGAAAAAATACAATCTGAGGGTCCTAGGCGCGTGAGGGATCATGGGTACAATGGACGTCACACTAGGGATAGTATTACTGGCACGCCCTGTGTCGACGCCCATGTTCGAGTTTCAAAAAACAAACTGTAATACTCCGCAGCTTCCACTAGATGTCGGCCTATGCACAGCATGTGAATCTAAGCAGATACAAGCATCAGAAATACGATTATGGTGAGTAATGTATCCCATATATAACATATTGGCCTGCTAATATTAAATGTCCTCTTAAAATTAAAAAATTCCACAAATGTGATGAAGAATATTTTCTAAACAAGAAAAAAGAAATGGGGCCAATACAATGCAGAAGCATAAAAATCCATTGAAATTGTAAATACAACCCCTTTACAGTGACTGAGAGATATATATGCATAAGAAATCCATCCAAAAATTTAAAAATGTATAAAAAGTGTATAGAAAAAGCACACATTATCTGAATAGCATACGTTGTTATACATTATCTGTGCTTGCTATTTGTTTCAGGGTATCTTTCATGTGTCTAATTATTTTTGAAAATCCATTGTTTCCAAGTTCCCTTTTTAGTGTGTACTCGTCTCCCACAAATACATATAGTTCTTCATCACAATTGTGGCCACCAGGAACTTTAGTGTCAAAATCTACTATATATCTTGATTCTTCTTGTCTGAGTTTTTGAAGTCTATCCCCACCTCTAGGATGTACTTTCACAGAGTCGATGACAAAATATTTGAATGATCCAATGTCAATCTGGTGAATATCTTCAAAGTGCTTTGCGAGGGGGTAGGACACATCTCGGTTTTTAATTGCATGAAAGTGTTGCAAAATTCGTAGCCGGACTTTCAATTTCGTGCTGCCAACATACCACAGATTGCACGTGCATGTAATTACATCATTTGTAAACTGGGTAAAGCATCCGAGTTCCTGTTTGATCATGACTTCCGTTTTGGTTCGTGGATGAAAATATTTCTTGGTATTGATCCCAAAACGGCATGCTTTACATTTGACACATGTGCTGAAGCCTGGTATTCTCTTAGTTAACCAGTTGGTTGTTATTTGTGTATTGGGTAGCTGGAACATACTCGATAAGTAAATTACTGTGGCATGGGATCGCAAATGGAGACTAATGGCCTTATCTCGTTTGAGCAGATGCCAGTACTTATTCCAAGATTTGTTTTGTTTGCTTGGCTCCAGAATCAAACGTAGTAATCAATCTAATGGCTAGATTTTCTTTTCCTTGTATCTGTTGTTTCTGAGAACTTTTTTTGCCAATATAATTTCCCTGGTTTTGAAACAACTGCGATTATATGCTTTACTTACGATTCCCTTTTTTATATCCTCTTGCTAAAAATCTAGTTGCCGCTTTTTTGGCATTGGTTTCCCAGATTAGGCTCTCACTACAGTTTCTTTTAATCCGTAGGAACTCTCCATAAGGGATGCTGTTCTTAAGGCTATTACGATGTGCACTTGTTGCATGCAAGAGAGTATTAGTACTTGTTTCTTTTCGATCCAACTCAGTAGTAATAGTACTGTTCACTACCTTGGCTTTGATGTCTAGGTAACCTATTTCTGGCCGATGATGTTGCTCAGTGAATTTCAGATTTTGATCATTCTGATTCAAAAACGCATCCATTCGCTTTTTGTTCCATGCCAGATAATAAAAAGGTAATCTATGTACCTTTGCCACAGAATTACTGTGTCTGTATGCCTTTTCTGATAGTCATTTGAGAACAGGGCTTCCTCCCATGCACCCATGTAGAAATTGGCAGATGTAGGGGCTACTGCTGTACTTATGGCTGTACCGCAAATTTTATTGTAATACACCTGATTAAACCTGAATTAATTGTGAGTCAAATAAGACAACATATCCAAAAGCATTAGAGAATGTTCCCGATAGCTAAGAGATCTAGTTGACAGAAATCTTTTGACTGCATCAAGACCTTGTGAATGTGAGATGCAAGTGTATAAAGAGACAACATCTAGTGTGATTAGAAGAAAATCTTGTTTCCAAGGGATATGGGCAATTTGGTTCAGAAAAGCTGTAGTGTGTTTGGTATACAATTGTAATATTTCAACAGAGGGAAACAGGAAAGAATCCACACATTTCGATGTGTTTTCCAGTAAGGAATCGATGGATGCCACAATTGGCCGTCCTGGTGGTTGGGACATTGATTTGTGGATTTATATATGTACATGTTGGTGCATGCCGCACTCCATTTACTATAAAGCTAGCCTCAAGGAAACTTCATCTGCTTGCGTTTCTTTGCATATTTACACGTATGAAAATAGTTTTAATATCTTCATTACTTTTGTAGCATACGTTTCTTCATCTTGATCGCAAGATGTCACTTACCTTTGATACTTTCTTAATGCCTTTATAGAATTGCCTGCATTCTCTGGTTTCTGCATCTCTTCTCTATTCGTCAGCTTTGCATTGTGTGACGTCATTATTTCTTTGTTTATTCAATTGTCCTGCTTTCTTCCGGACTATCCCTCAAACAGCCATCATACTGTCTCATATGCAGATATGGTTGCCTCAATGGGAACCTTGCTTCAAGGATTCTCCTTGGTATCTGTAACTCAAATGGTTTTGTACGTGTGTCGTAGTCTGTTTTCCAGCAGATAGGCAATATGGGCGAAGTGATTGAGGTGGGGGTATTTACCTCCTTCTCTACACTCCTCTTCCTCTTTCCGCATTACCTTATTCCCGTGCTTATTTTTCTCCTTACAGATCTTGATACCTCTGCTCTTCTGACCCGTGCTCATCATACTGCGTCTCCTTCTGACCCTCTCCCTTCTTTCTCAAGTATATCCCCATCTTCTTCCTTATCTTCCCTTATAAACTCTTCTTTTGCACATTCGTGTTTGCCTGTGGCTTTTAAGCATGCATCTATTCTTCCTATTCTGAAAAAAACCTTCTCTTGGCCCGACTTGCCCAGCTAATTTCTGTCCTATTTCTCTTCTACCTTTTCGTTCCAAAATTCTTGAACGGGCTGCCTATACTCGGGTAACTCGTTATTTGAGTCTTCACTCACTTCTTCCACCTTTGCAGTCCAGCTTCCACCCATCTCATTCCACTGAACTGCCCTTCTTCGCGTTTCTAATTCTCTTTTCTCCGCCCGCCTCTCAAAGTTTTCTTCTATTCTTATTTTTCTTGATCTGTCTGCAGCTTTTGACACTGTGGATCACTCTTTTTATTTCCTCTCTTTCCACTTTAGGTATTTCTGGGTCTATTCTTGAATGGTTTTGAACCTACTCTGTCACCTGGGCTGGACACTCTTCTCCTTCACTCGCCCTTCTTTACGGTCTCCCCAAGGCTCAGTACTTGATTGTCTTCTTTTTTTCTCTCTCTATACTGCTCCTCTTTCTACCTTTATTTCCTCTTTCCATCTTTCTTTTCATCTATATTCTGGCGACACCCAGATCTTTCTCTTTCTCTTCTTCCGATTCTGCGTTGCGTTCTACTGTTTCAAACTGCTGTTTAGCTGTTCAGAACTGGATGTCCTCTCACTTTCTGCATATTAATCCCTCACAGAGTTTCTGTTTTTCCCTTCTACAAGGTCTCCTACTTTACCTCCCCCTCTCTCTTTTCCTCCATCTTTTCTCCCCTTTTCACCTTCAGCGTGCAATCTTGGTGTTCTCTTTGACCCTTCTCTTTCCGTCTCTCTTCATAGTTCTTCTATTGCGCGCTCCTGTTGCTATGTCCCTTTCTTTCTTTTCATGCTACTAAACTTCTTTTTTCTCTTGTTTTTTCCTGCATTGATTATTGCTCATCGTTACTGCTTGGTCTTCCTGCTTGTCATCTTTTTCCTCTTTGTTCCATCTATAATTCTTATGTTCGTCTTCTTTTTTCTTTATCCACTAGATCTTCTACTACCTCGTCCTTGCTTTCAATCTCACTACTCATTTTTGAATCTCATCTCTTGTATCACTTTCTTTAGTTTTTTTTCAAATGTACTCATGGTCTGGGTCAGCATTATCTTTCTTCCTTACTTTCTTTTTTGTGTTCCCTCGACTTCTTTAAGATCTCAGAATCTATTTCTTCGAACTGTTCCTAAGCCTCCCTATGCTTCATCTCATTTCCGTTCTTTTTCTTTGTTGGCTCCTAAACATTGGAATGCCCTTCCTCTCCTGCTTCGCTCTTCATCTCTTTGTATTTTTCAAACTAATCTTAAACGCAATATTCTTTCGTCTCTTGTACAATTCTTGCTGTTTTGTCTTCTCTGCTGATGTAATTTAGATCCATTTGTATCATTTGAATGTACTGTTTTTGTTATTCCTTTTATTGTTCATCGCCTTTGGCGAAAGGCACTCTATAAATTTAATAAAAATACAAATGCACTCTGAGAAAAAAGTGGCTTGCACCGCTCTTAGGATCATTAAAACTGATTGATTACAACGACGCAGAAAAGGAATGTCTTGCTCTCACAATTTCTGAAGCTTTGTATAAATTGCCATGTTCATCAAAATAGCTGTAAACAGGAGGCTAAGAACACATCTTTAATTCAGTTGTGCTCTGGTTCTTTCCTATGTTTTCCATAGGATAATGAGCTTGTGATGTAATCATTTTATTGTACTTAATGCTGATGGAATTCCTGTGTCATATCTTTAACGCTTTAATTTTTAAAAATTACTTTTGACTGTACTTTTTGCTCAGATTTATTTGTATGTTTTTTATGATTGCCACAATAAAGCATATTGATGATGATGACTGGACCCTGGTACAGGAACAAGAAGCCATAGATTAGGTATTGAGTAAATTCTGTCAGGTGTTTCATACACTGCCTGTCTTATTAGATTATTAACAGACAACCAAAGCAATGAGTGCTGCAATTATTTGGAAAATATCTTTCACAAAAAAGGTGCATTTGATTCCTCATTGGTGTACATGCAGAAGGGAGCTGCTTTCTGAGCACTCTAATTTGGGGGTGGAGAATTTTTATGTCGCAGAGGTAATGATTATACAGTTAGCCGGCACTCCATAAAGCAGTGTATATTGCTAGACCACTTCTAGTACTAGCATGTAGCGAAAAGTGGGAGGTTGACCTGGGCCAGGAGTTTGTTAGAGAATGGAAGACGATCATTAATAGTGAAGGAGTTGGAGATTCCAAGATGGCCACCAGTTACTGAGGCTGCATAACCTCAGTGCTCTGCCCGGGCAGGAGATTAAAGGAGGCTTCAGCAGCGTATAAACGGAACAAAATGGCAGGTTTGCCACAGAGAGACGTGTGGGAAAGCCTGCAGTGCACAATCCTGGAGAGAAGCCCGCTCACCGTGCCCGCACTAGAGAGAGAACGCTGAATGAAAACATGGCACCCCGACGCGTAACCGCAGCCTGAATGCATGCCGAAAACAAGGTGACAGAGCTCCAAGTACAGAGACACCGCTCTAGACAAGACCTATAAGACTCGTCAACAAAGATCGTCTTGTTATACCTAGGTTCAAACGGTCCACAATTGGAGGTAACAGCTTCCCAGTGAAAGCGTCCAAACTATGGAACACTCTGCCTCCTAGCCTAAGAGCTGACCACACCTACCACAAGTTCAGAGCCAACACCATCATATGGCTAAAATCCAACAACCAGCATTCCTAACCCATGCCTACTGTTATGACAACTACAGCCTGCAATTAGCCCTCCTCTAATCTCTATTTTTGCATATGCCTTTTGTATACCTTTTGTATACCATGTTTGTAAATAGGCCCTCTTTGTATCTATTTCTTACCTTTATGTATCCTGTATAATTCTGTGTAACTAAGCTTCGCAAATTCTTGTAACTGCTGCGCCCTGTTACCCCCGGGTATGACGCGCTTTATAAATAATAAACAAACAAACAAACATATGCGGACGACATCCTCCTTTTCCTTAGAGACTCCATGAACACACTCCGTAAAGTACTTGATAGGTTACAAGAATTCTCCAGGGTCTCCGGCTTCACCATAAATTTTAATAAATCCAAAGCCCTAAATATATCAGAGGAAGACGGGGTGATAGACCGACTCAGGACACTATACCCCCTAACATGGGAAACCGGGGCAATAGAATACCTGGGAATACAACTCACAGAAAACCATAAAACCCTATATGGGGCAAACATAACCCCCCTTTGGAAACAACTGAGGGAAGACTTACATAGTTGAGACACCCAAGAACTATGCTGGTTTACACGCATAACGGCACTCAAAATGACACTGCTGCCTCGTCTGCTGTACGTAGTGGGATCTCTCCCGGTAGCCATTCCCCCTAAAATGAGCAGGACACATCAGAGAGAATTAACCGCCTTTGTATGGCACGGGAAAAAAACCTGATTACCAAAGAATGTACTGACGAGACCACCACTTTTGGGAGGACTCTGGGTCCCGGACATCGAGAGATATATTCTGGCTGCCCAAATTGCGCCAATGCTCAAGTTGATGGGGAGTGACACGCTAACAGGGTGGATGGTAATCGAACAAGGGGTGACGACAATCCCTCCAAGATCACTACATGCGTTACGAGCAAGGGCTAGAGGGACAGAGGGACAATTACTGGAAACCACTAAAATATCGCTTAGCATGTGGGATAGAGCACTTAGGAAGTGCCACATCACGCCGGGCCTCGGACCCTTCATCCCCATAACACATAATCAGGACTTCACACCAGGTAAACAAAGCAAACTTTGGGACAACTGGGAACGGACACAAAAACACCTCTTAAAGGACTTGTTCCAGGGAGAAACCCCCCTTGTATTCAAGGACTGCAAGCGAAAATTCAATATTGGGAAGGAGAGATTCACATACATACAAATTAGGCACTGGATAACACAGAAAGAGGTTAACAAAACAGCCACTAGGACTCGGATACGGTTGGAACTGACGTTACAGGAGGGAATGATGACAAGGGCAATCTCGAGATTATATAAACTCTTAAATAGGGCACAGGGAGAGGATAGACTCTCATACAAAGACAATTGGGATAAAGACCTAGGCACCCCTGTCACGGTGGAGGAATGGGGGCAAATCTGGAGGAGGGCACAAAAAGCATCCATATGCACTGCGATTAAAGAGATGGAATACAAAATATGCTACAGATGGTATTTGACCCCACACAGGCTTCATAAAATGAACCCTAGTTACCCGCCCACGTGCTGGAGGCAGTGCGGTAGCAACGGAGACTTATTCCAAATGTGGTGGTCATGCCCCAAAGCCACAATCTATTGGAAGGAAGTCCTAGGGTGCATAAAAGAGATCACACGGAGACAACTCCAGCTCACTTCGAAAGTAGTATTACTGGCAACAGAGGTGGAAGAGGTGTACGCAGTAACCGGCAACATGGCAAAGCTCATCACTCACCTGCTAATGGCAGCTAGGATGACCCTAAGTTAGGGATGGAAAATGGCCGAGGGTCCCATTATAGCATGCTGGTGGGTCAAAATCTAGAAAAGTAAGAGCCCTGGGAGAGGGCAAATATCAAAAATTCCTGTTAGTTTGGGACCCATTCGTAGAATATTTTAGGGAAAGGGAAGCGCGATACTACAGACCAATATTACTGAGAGCGATACAAAACTAGAATCCAGCAATGAGGGAAGCAAACCTGTGATTACCGCTTGAGGAAGGGAGATGCCAAATCCACTAAACGCCACATGGAAGCGAAACCATACCAGTTGGGGATAGGGTGGGAAGCGGTGGAGGGAGGGGGGCGTAATTGGTTAGAAAAGTTATGGTTGAAAGCTGGACTAGACTTTATAATTGCATCACCACAAACTCGATGATGGACTTTGGCGGGCTCAACAACGCAGAGAATCGAAAGTGTTGTATAAAGGAGAAAATTGTGCCATTACTATCATGTAAACTGTGTTGATGCTCGGAAAAATAAAGTTTAAAAAAAAAAGTGAAGGAGGTGTCCACACAAGCTAGATTGCACATTTACAACACAATGGCCTACTCAGGACATACAAAATGACAATTATGCAACACAAGTTTGATTACACACTCCCAGATATGCATTAATTTGATGTGTTGTGTTATAAAAGGGCATGTGTTTGGGTGGAAGTGGTGAAAGCCCGAGAGAGGGCAACGAATAGAAGGAACTTGGGTGCTCCTGGAAAGCAGAGCTCTAGCGATTTTCAGTCCCATTAGTGAGAGAGCCATGCAGATTCAGTAGTTTTGTTATAATTTTGAATTCAGAACTACGTATCACAGAATTGCAAGAAAGGAAAAAGGGACTGGATGGCTTTCATTGGGGCACTATAGAATTGGCTACAATGCAATCAAATAGACAGGAGGGGGATGAGGGAACCGTGGCTGTGGCTTGGGAAGAACCAGCAAGGATTTATCTAGATTTCCATGCACCCATTTTGTAAACCACACAATGTTTCAAGTGCATTAAATTTATACATAAGATAAGTTGTTCTAGCTGTGCATGGCTCTGTGATGAAAACGGGGGTGAGTGGAAGTGTTAGTGGGATAGTTGGGAAGCCAGATGGAGAAGTGTCTATGGTGGGGGTGATAGTAATCCAGAAGCACCAGTTATCTTTGTGTTATTATGGGTTCTACTGTGTTTGGGTAGGGATGAGGGCTACCTGGGGTGTGCTGGCCTAAGGGCAATCCCTAGGGCTAGGAGGGTAGCAATGGATGCAATCGAGTGGAGTGGTGTGAGGATAGAATAGGAGTCTGCATTTAGTGTGCTAAACTTTGTGGATCATCGTCTCAGATGCTTGTGGTGTAAAAACATTGGAGGATTTAGCAGTGAAGCATTAGTAAGGGATGGGAAGGGTGTGAGGAGAAATGGGGTGAGTGATTCAAGATTTCTTCAGGTGAGCTTGTCAAGCTTGCTTTGTTTCTGGTGGTAATGTTCAGATCCAATGTGTGAAAAAGGTGTGGGAAACTGAGCAAGGAAACCTGGTACAGATTGAGGTGTTTTTGGTAGTGGTGCAGCCAACTGCTGTTCTTAGTAGTGTGAAGAGTGATGGTGTCATCACTCTTTTCCTGGGGGTGGCTTCTCCCCATGTGGCCAGGGGACGGTACCCGCTACCGGATTCTGACCCTGGGTGGTGGCTATATGAGGGAGGACCACATGGGGGGGGGGCAACCCACAAAGGGAGTGTCTTGATATCGTTGGATGAGACATGGTATCCCCCTATTCTTTTTGAGGATTCCCTTTCCATTCTCCATGACCTAATGGCATATTGTTACTCCCATTCCCATCTTTGTGTAAAGTTGGTTTGTCTAATCCCCAAACTCCCATTAGGGAGAATGTATTAGAAACTGAGATGGAGAAGAGGCAGGGAATAGTGAAGATGACGCCAGAGGGAACTCGGTATCTATTTCCTCCAAGTTATTCAAAAGCTAACTTACATACCAAGCCTACTAAGGATATTTTTTTCAAACTCTACATATAAGGCTAATTTACCATTCAAAACTACGCAGACTCTACTTACAAATGATCAAGATCTAACTTCTCTTTTGGTAACAATCAAGATACTGCAACGAGGACGTCGAGCCAAGTAATGAGGATTAATGAAGACCGGGAATGCGAGACGTCCTCTAATTGTAAGCATATGATGGACGGTGGGGCATTTGAATCGTGGAGCCCGCTAACCAGTGGAAGCAGGCTGGAGAAGTCTTGTCTGGCTGTTCGGTGCCAGCCGAGGGACTGCTGGGTGGATGCAACGATCTGGGAGCCGACCGGCTCACAAGAGAAACCTAGAGAGGCAAGGTGCAGAGAAAAGTATGGCATGCGAACGCCATAGTAAGATGGACTGCCTCCTGTCGTTCGGTTGCACCGGATAGCAGCTCTTGCGCCGCTTAAGCCTAGAGGAATGCAGAGCGGGTGAGCGAGAGCCATGGGAAGCCCAGAAGCCATGAGGCGGAGAACCCAGTAAAAGAAGTAGGACACAAAGGAGTTTCTGCTGGTCTGCGGCGGGAGAAGCAATCACTGCCACAGAGAACCGGTGAGTCCACCTAAGGGAAGCGGTCACGCCGGGGCATTTCGGCAACGGTATTGAAGCCAAACAAAAGTAAACTGAGTCAGTGAGAAGGAACAAAAGATACAATATTCCTTACAGAAACTGACCATAATAAATGTAAGAGACTGTCAAGTGTGCACAGTACGCATATCAGAAAAGTCCTGGCAGGAGAATATACCCGGCAGGCCCAAGCTGCAAGTATATGAGAAAATCCCTGGCAGGAGAGAGTACCAGGCACAGCCAAGTCGGAGAGCATGCAAAGTATTTTACATGAGAGGGTCATTAGGATTACTTCCTGATATATCCTGATAAACTGTGTAGAAGTTATTTTGTATCATAGATTGTGTTGAAATATATCAATGGGGTAAAGGAACCTGGCAGACGAGCTTGCAGGGTATTTTGTCAGGGTTCAGACTACCAGCCAAGATATTGTGCATACCAAAAAAGCAGGGGCGAGGCGCGCACGCCAATTCCTGGCCAATATATAACCTGAACAAATGTCCAAAAACAATCACAGGGTTAAATCCCAATCACAGGGTTGATTCCCTTTTTGCACTGTTGTACTTCTCCAAGCGCTTTCGTATCTGCAATACTCATCCTGGAGGCTGAGTTGCCATTCAATTCAGGTGAAACCAATATAAATGCAGGTGCAGTCTCTAGGAATTATGGTCAATGTAGTGAACCCATGTAAACAATTCAGGTGACCAGTGAAAGACTCCCCTTCAACACACATCATACCCTGAGCAGGGGATGGAGGGGAAACCATGATTATTGCAAGGAAGGGGAACAAGGGAGAACAAAAGACAACAATCTTACTAGGCCCAGTGATATTGAAAACGTGCAAGTGCATTGGAGTAGGAAAGGGGAAAAGTGCATGGAAGGGGGGAGAAGTGGAAAGTGCGGAGCAAAGAAAAACAGCTAAATAATAAAATAAATAAATAATAAAGGCAACAAAACGGGGGTAGTGCAAGTGCTGGGTTTAGGCAGCAGACGGGGTATGTCTGATAAGTGCAGGAAAAAGGGGGGGGCTCTAGGGTTACAGATACAGACCCCAGTGCAGGGATTGCCCGGGAGGCAGTGCAGGTGGGTGGCAGGGTGGGCAGGTACCTGGACCCGGAAGACAGAGGGTAGGCCAGGTGCACGTTGCCGAGAGAGAAAAGATCAGAAGGGGAGAGGAGGGGCAAAGCCAGAAGGAATAGCCTTGAGGTGCTTCCAGAACCGGAGATGGTTCTCCAAGTTTCAGAGTGCCAGGGAGGCTGTTCCAGAGGGAGGACCCAGCCGAAGACCGATATCTAGCCCCAGCTTGTTTCTTTAAAAAACAACAGACCCTGAGGGAGTTAGAGAGCCAACAGCTCGAGAGGGGAGGTATGTATGCAGGGATATCTGAAGGTATTTTGGACCCAAGCCCCAGAAAGCTTTGTGGACAATGCAGAGGGTTTTGAATGTAATCCTTGCGTCCATATTGGTGGCCAATATGGAGAAGTTAAGGTGCTATTACTGTAGTAATTGCATTTTGCAAGTAAATCCTGATCACTGATCTATCTGATAATTATATGTCTCCAGTTCAAGATAATGAAAATTGCTCACTTCATGGTGCATGATCTGCTGGCACAATACGTTCTGTGGCGACAAGGAATAAAGAGACTGACCAAGTGGTACCTGTGAAGAATTCGACCATCTGCACAGTGGGGCAAGCGCTCGCCTGGGCTTTTTTGAAATTTTAAATGAAATTGAATGATGGTAGACCAACCTCCGGAAAATTTGTGAGGCTCATTCCTATGTTCACCACCCGTCATACGCTTAGACCTGTGCACTCTGGGTGTACACAGCCTACAGGCGCAGTCCCCCCTGTCATATTTAGCTGGGAAATGGCAGGAGGAGTACACAGTGCATCTCCAGAAGGGGGAGGGCCAAACCTTCCCACTGCCATGCCAAGCCTAATTAACAATCAAAGCCTCCATGGATCCGCCCTATCCATTTCTTGGTCCCTGCAGCTGGTGGCAGCGATTCACATACTAATCAGAGAGTAATTCAAACAGGCCCACATGGGGCCTGGCGGCCTGGCTGCAGAGGTTAACAAAGGAGACGGGAAATCCCAACAACCTTTCATATGCAACTGTGTCAACCTGAAGCCAACCTCCCGCCCTCATTATCGATTGACAGTGAACTGTCCTGTATGGGACTGCGTGTTTTCAGTAGTCATCCCCGCAGGGGGACCCCATTCATAAGGTACTAGTTTGTGGTTTTCAGGAGACAGAAACACTGGACACTGCAGCTTCAAGGGAGACCTGCCGATTTAATCAGGAACCGCAAGTTTTCATCCCTTTACCTTTTCTGTAGCAAAGCACTCTGGTAATGGCCTCACACATACAAGAAATTGTTGGTGGGGACCCAGGATTGGTTTATTAAGGTACACTTAGCCTACACCAATCCCTGTGGTCCATTCGGCTATAACAGAGGGATGGGCACATACATTTCTTGTGGAAATAAGAGAATGACTCCCTTCTCCTAGATGGTTCCCCAATGTCTTTCATAGTTCTTAACAAGATTTGTTACTCCCTTATGGAGGCTTTCACAATCTGTGTTTTGCACATTCTTTATCCCCCACTGGGACGATGATGCTGGTTCTGGGGTCCCTCTCAACTCAACCCTTTTGTGGAACTGGACTGGGGACTGTATCACAAAATGGTTTACTGTTCTTTCTATTTCTTTAGGGCTTTACAGTTTTAAAGGATTCTCGATTTGCTTAGCTTTGCAAGCGACAAAACAAATGACAATGGTTTTTCTTAACTTGAGGAAGGCCAAGTTAAGGTCATAAACTGAAAAGACTGGACTCTGGGCAGGATCTGGGGTTGTTCAGTCAGCAATGGGTAACAGACTGTTGTCAGAAAATGATTAGGGTGTAGCTCAATGGACCAGCCCTAGATGGTTCTGGAGTGTGCCCTGGAGGACCTCTATGTCTAGATCAACTATTGTTCTCCCGAGAACTCTGTTCTGGTCAATGATGCTGCAGAAGACCTGTTTGGTGGGTTTCTGTTTCTATGGATTTTACTCAAGAAGGTAACCCCTTGAAAAGGTTTCAAGGGCCGTCTGGTTTCCTGAGCCATACTAACAGACTTTAATCCCAACAGCCAAGGTGAGGGTTAGCTTGGTTACTTTACTGCTCTTAATCTTTGTGCGTGTTCAGCTAACATTTCTTTACAGCCTCATGAAATTATTGATGTCCTCTGAGGCTCTCTTAAGTTTCTCTTGGCCCTCACCCAGACATTTAATAATTCATGTTACCTGGTAGTTGGTGTTGGGAGTCTTCACCCGTTCGGCCTGCGTTTTCACGATGGTCAGTCGCATTTTTCCACTTTCATCAGAGCTCGCTTCCTGGGCCATGTACAGCTGGCTGTTGGCAAGAGAACCAGGGACTCAACCTTCCTTCCCTGTACAGACCGTACAGCCACCACCTCTCTGGATGCTGTTCAGGTCTGTGTAGGTGGTTGTGTGAATGGGTAGGGTTAGCAGTTTGGTCACATTTGTTGGACTGCCCGGTCCACCCACCCACGACAGGTTATGCCACCACGACCCAATCTCTGTCTCTCTGTAGTGCCGATTCTTGGCTAACTGGTACGATGCTTTCTAAGCGTCTTACAGACTATGTACTTCGGGGTGTTCTGCCACGCATCCTCTTGCTCGGCTGGACTCTCACCCACCGGGAAACTAGGTTTCATTTAAATAACGTTTGGCATTCTGCCTCCATGCGGGACGCCTATTGCTTTCTTCGTTTCTGCTTTCTCCATGGCCAACACCCCGTCGGCCTGCAAGATGTCCTTGTGCATTCCTTTGAACCACACCCTCCATGTCTCTAGTTTCAGCTTCTCAAGCCTGCCTTTGGGTTTTTCGGTGCCATCGATCTCTCTAGTTCTTGATTTCTTCCTCTGCCTCGACTGTTCTCTGTCTCGTTTGCTCTCCGGTACTCTCCCTGATGCACTCTCCGGTATTCTCCTCAGTATCCTTCCGCCTTCATTTGTTCCTTACACCCTAATATAGTAGAGCCCACCCTGACGTAACGTCCATTACATTGACTACAGCTAAGGTTCAGATACTATCGTCAGCCTACCAGGTTGGGGTTAAAAGGTCTTTACCTCCCTATTGCATCCCTTATCCCAAGGACCGTAGTCTCTCTCCATGAGATTCTCCGCATGTTACCACCCCTATGGGGACTATTAGTTAGCGGTCTCACCTCCTTAGCCTCATGGAGTGGAGTTCTCCCCTTGGGAGAAGTGGCGCCATCCGAAGGATCGTTGCAGTTCCCAATAGGACACTGCTGATTAGTTTCATTTTATTCCCCTGTTGGTATTGTTTGTAGATTAACACTATTGGCTATTTGTTCAAGGTCTTTTTGAGTAATGGTACCGATTAAATAATTCAGAAGGATAATGATACTTAGGCATAATGTACACAACAGCATCCTACAGATAGTGGAAGTGACTTGATTTAGAGTATATTTATTCGTATTTTATTTTATTTATTGGACATTTGTATGGCACCTATACAGCAGAAAGTGTTTCCAGACTTTTACTAGTTTGTTGATGTATTGTATGCCATCTGGTATAAGCAAATAAATGTACAAGTACACTGAAAGACTTCTCCCACAGGTTCAAATGAACTGCATATCTGTATGCCAAACTGTATTTAAGCAAATACTATTCAGAGATTGCTCTCCTTTGATCGAGGCAGACTGACTTCTCACAGTTCCTACATGAAAAGTGTATGACATGTGTTGGGAAGGGGGTAGCCCTGTCCCCGCCCCCCCTCCCCCAGGCGTTGTAAAGTAGGACGAGATGCATTCGAGGTACTGTGATGAGCCTGGGGGGTTGGGGTTGGGGGACAGTCTTCCCGTCCAGCAGGATAAACATTTAAACATAAAAAATGTACCCTTACTGATAGTTCTCCTTTTAGAAGAGTGAACACAGACATGGAAGGTGAACAGATATCTAATTCTATAAATCTGTCAACTGATTTTAGCACAGTAAGGTTTCTTTAATACGGAAATCCTAGGACTTAATCTGCCGCAGTACAAGATTTACCACTCATATTGTGTAGTTGTATATTTCAACAGCGAGTATATAAATAAAAATGACAATTCTTAACAGAAAATTAAAAGTTATTATGGAAACAGGAAGAGAAAAATGAACAGTCAACTCTCGATTCATAAAAAGTGTAAATCATATATTGTCAACAAACGGTATAACAAAGAATCAATGGAATTACAATCTCAACCAAGGGCATAAATAACAGAATAATAAAAATATATCCACATTGTACATACAGAAAAGAAATTCAAAAGGTATTGTGGGATAAATGCATGACAGAAACAGTAAATCAGAGAACAAATGTCGTTTAGTTAATTCACTAAAGGAACATATGTAACAACTGATGGGATGCAGATGCCTAATAGTAGTTCAAAAGATATTTAGCATCATGGCTCCCAGGTGTGGGGACTTCTTCTTAATGGTCCCTTATGTGGTTGTTTCAAAAGCAGTTAATGCTGCAGGGTCTTTGGATATAAGATATCTTGTATTCTTGCCAACGTGAAGACTAAGTATTGGAACAGAAGAATGAGTTCCAAGGGGCAGGGATACATGTGTTCAATTGGGCTCCCTGTCTTCTTCATTTTTCGGTGGTAGTCAATTGAAATAGGTCCGCCTTCATCAGGGCTCCTATGGGGGGGGGCGAACCTGTGGAGAATATAGGGATATCAGGTGAGTGGAGTTGAGGTGTGGATGCCTATAATGGTAAGACATTGAAATATTCATTAAGAAACTCTCAGCACCGGTCGGGAAGCTTACCTGCCGGTACTTCAAATCCCAAGTTCTCAGGTACAGGCCACACGGAGATAGACACCAGGTAAGTCAGATGCAGTCATGTGAATGGCCACTTGGATGTTTTAGTCAAAAAACATACGTCTGGGTATTTTCTATAGAAAAAAGTTAAGCGGAAACGGTGTAAGCTAGTTTAAATCGAGTTCTGAAAACTTCTGTTATGTTAATAGCACATTGATGCTTAGTATCCTGTGGTTCAGCCAGGAAACGAGAAAGAATAAGAACTAAGCAGTACCTTGTATTGATGCACAGTCACTGCTTCAGTGTAATCCAAATTAATTAGGTGGCAGATACACGTGGTGCTGCAGGGCTGGCTGGTAAATGATTCCTGCAGGCACAAAGATCAAAGGCAAATTGCCCAAACCTCATTTAAGGAAGCAGGTAAATGGTGCAACGCACCAGCAAAAAATCAGATATTTTGATTAAATTGAAAATATGCTATGCGCCTCTATTTTGCAATTGCTAAAAGACAAGTAAGGTTTGGCATCCTAATTATTCAAAAAAGGAGAAGTGACTATGAGTCTCACTCCGGTATCATTATTGTCATCAGATTTACAATTGGCAAGAATAGCATTAATGTATATAGAGTGTATTGCCGCGTAAATGGTTTGCGTGCCAGCTGGGAGACACAGCCAGATCAAAAGAAACCCGTTTTAGAGTGCGAGCGTATGCAGACGCTCATCTATGTAGATGGCACGGTTCGCCTTGAATGGCCGCCTCGCTTACCTGAAAGTGCGGCTTATAGAAGGCACTGCATGAGTCAGCATAAGGCACGTGCAGAGTCAGAGCTCGATGCACGCCGACACGTCCGTCCCACTTGGAATGAGGGGTGTGGGAATGCAGCGTCATCGTACTGATATGCTTGTTGACATGGCGTGCGCGCATGCGCTCTGGTAATGTTTAAATGATTGTAGTCATGACAACGTTAGATACATGCCGCTCAGGGCGGCAGAGAAGCGAAAGGCAAAGCTTTCTAATCTTCATGTTGCTACACACTAAGTCATGGCAGGCGGCAGTGGCCGCGAGTAGAGATTGTTGTATTCACTGAAAGCTTTAGGAGGTTACAACGGTCCCGTTTGAAATCGAAAGTGAGAGCACCCCATATTGTCCTGTCCAGCAGGACCCTATGCTAATATAATCAATTATAGTGTATTCATATAGTGTGGCCCAAAGTGTGGGCGACATCACTATTTTGTGTAGATATTAATAATCCTAGGTAGAAGAGAATGCTTGCACGGTAAATGCGGCAATACGTGCACTAGGCCCAGATTCATGAGGCCACAGAAACCTCCAGTCATGCCCGAGCTCCCATGAGGACAGTTCGCACCCCCCACCCGCCGCACTGTTTATTCATTGTTCTTGAAAGTGATGCAAAGATGTGTCTTTCACCCAAGAGGAATGTGCCCCACAAGGCTGCAATCAGAGGCTGGCACCTGGTGTGCATGTTATCTCACTTTGGCCAAATCATGACCCAGCCCATTTCTGAGTGACCACGAGCCCATATAACTGACTGAACCCAAAGATCCCTGAATTCCATGACACTGGGTGCCCTTTAACCACCAACCCCAAAGTAACAACTATTGACATGTTCAAAGAAGATGGACTGGGTGTATTGTTGAAGCGACAATCATGTGATTTGTATTGCAAGGGGCTGGGAGGGATGAATTGTAGTTCAAAACGAGGGTGGAGACCTTGGAGCTGGATGGCGTGGAGGGAGTGAGTGAAATGTGTGTGTGAAGATGGTGTCCCGGAACCTCCTGTGTGTCCATTTTAAGGTCTGCTAAGTGCACAGTATGAGTGATAAAAACAAGCGGAATAGTAGGAGTAGAATTAATTTGTTGTTTGACCTTCAACGTAAGAAGATGAGCCCTGCAGCACCCACGTGATGGAAGATGGATGGGCTGGGCTGGGACCAATAAACTGCTATCCCGTATGGATAAAGGCAGCACCTGTATAGGGTACATCCAATCAGCCACGTGGGTTTCACTGTGTGTTGTTGTGTCACTATGACGCTGTGTACCTTTAAAGGTTTCTGCTTGTACCTCTTTTTGGCAGCAGAGTTCTTTGCTGTTGCTCTCATCTGCTTGTGAATTAAAACGTGTTATCCTTACAAGATCGACTTGGGCCTTTCTTCACTAGCAGGTTGTATTTTCTCTGGTGTGAGCGTTCAGGCGCTTGCTTGCATAGCTTGCATAGCTTGCTTTCACATGCAAGATGCACACTTGGGTTTTAAGTTTGGTTTCTGCTTGTACCTCGTTTTGGCAGAATTAGCAGCAGAGTTCTTTGCTGTTGCTCTCATCTGCTTGTGAGATTAAAACGTGTTATCCTTACAAGATCGACTTGGGCCTTTCTTCACTAGCGGGTTGTATTTGTTGTGTGAGTGATCAGGCTCTTGCTTTCACATGCGAGAAGGACACTTGGGTTTTAAGTTTGTCACAAGTCGCCATTTTATTAAATAAAAGGGATGAGACAAACTCCTAGCTTTCCCTAGCCTAACGGAGGCTTCCCTACCTAACAAACTAAAGCTAAAGGAAATTGGCCTAATGTTCAAAATATCTGTCCCTTACACTGATATATACAACAAATCATACATGAATCATTTGGCATTTAACTTCCCAAAAATAACATTGAAATTCAAAACACAAAAGGTTATAATTAAGTATCATTGTTACCTGGGTTGGATCCCCTTCCCCTGGAATAATTCAGGATAAGTCCGATTAAAGTTCAGTTTCAGTAAATTTCCTTTCATAAACTAAGTTTCACTCCAAGTAAAAATAAAAGTTCCTTTCCATTCGATATATTCTGTACTTGGCAAAGCAACTTTACTTTCCCTCCACTTTTCCCGTTGAAAGTCAAAAACAATTGTTCTCTGAAGGTCAAACAATATTGGCTCCTTATAAACAGCTTCTTAGGATGATTATGCCACCATACCACATTCATTAGACTTAGTTATTTTCTTCCTGGTCCACTTGCCTGCCAGGACTTCCTCTAATTATCCCTCTCCTGGTTTAATCTCCTGCCAGGATAAACAAAACTCCTACTTTTACAGCTTGCATTCTGTGGCAAGGCTTACTAACACAATTAGCAAATCATTTCTTCAACATGCAACACAAAAAGACAACAGTTTTCACATGGATCTGTTTGCCATAGGCAATGCAGGATATACTTCTCTCCCCCTTTGTTCCTTGTCACAAGGAGAGCTTTTTCCTGCTGTAGCTGTCTTTCTTTAACACAAACTCTTGGCTGTTGCTAGTGTGGTTTTACAACTCCCTCCATCTGGGTATCGTGATATGGGATTATTGAATTTCACTTGCCCTGATGTCACTCTCAGCTTAGGTTGCCTTTGGCAATGTATGTTACAATGTCCCCTTTTTTAGATATCCCTCTTCAGGGACGTTGAATCTCCTTTGATTTCTTATTGCACCTTTTTTGCTTGGGCAATGCAGTTTAAAATATTCTTTTTCTGAATATCCCCCAGTTTGGTTTTGGCAATGCAGGTTACAATAATCTCCAATCTTACATCTCATAATAGGAGAGTTGTGCCCAATTCGCTTACATTCAAATGTTCAGTATTCAAACAGATCCAGCGGTCTACCTCTGAGTGTCCTGGGGTCACCTGCACTAGGCAAACTCACTGGTCTTTCCTGGTGTCTCCTTCTGACACGCTGACACTGATTCTTCATTCGCCGTGACTTCTGCAGATTTTGACAGCTCCCGCCAGCATACCACGGCTCGCGCTGTCTTAATCTGGAGCCTGCACAACCCTGAACGCTCACAGGCGAACACCATATGCCAGAGTGGGTTGTAGGACGCAGGGAGATTCTCTCTCCCTCGGGGGTCATTAGCACCAATACTGCTTCCGACTGTGCTTCCTCTGCATACATTAAGGATTCCATCCTTCTCCAGGCTCTCTGCGTGGTGTTCTGCTACTTTGATATGATATGGAATTTGTAACGCGCCTATACACAATTTTTTCAAGGCGCGACGAGGCCGGGGGGGGGACAAGGGGAGACACACAACGATCCTACTAGGCCAGGTGTCATTCAGATCGCGCAAGTGCAAAGGGTAGAGGGAAAGGGAAAAGTGCAAGGGGGAAAGGGAGAGGGGAAAGTGCAATACAGGGTTAATAGCATACAGAAAACAGGATAAATAACAAGGGCCAGCTGGTGGAAAGTGCGAAGTAAGTGCAGACAAGTGCTGGGAAGGGGGGCTGTAGGGATACAGACACAGTCCCGTAGTGCAGGGGTTGCCATGGAGGCAGTGCAGGGGAGAGTGGCTGTGCCAAGGACCGAGAACGGTGAGTGGCCCAGTTGCAGGTTCAGTGCAGTTTCAGTAGTATTAGCAGGGGAGAGGGGGAGAGAAAGCGGAGGCAAAGAGGAAGGTTTTGAGGTGCTTCCGGAACCGGAGATGGTTCTCCTCAAGTTTCAGGGAAGCAGGAAGGCTGTTCCAGAGGGAGGCCCCTGCAGCGGAGAGAGATCTGCCCCCAACTCGTTGTTTGGAGAAGCGGCTGACCCTGAGGGAGTTGGAGGCGGATGAGCGAATAGCTCGAGAAGGAAGATATTTAGGAAGATAGAGTTGAAGGTATTTTGGCCCAAGGCCCCAGACGGCCTTGTGGACAATGCAGAGGGTTTTGAACTTGATCCTCGCAGTCACTGGGAGCCAGTGCAGTGATTTCAGTCCTTGGGAGATACGGTCCCTGGGCTTGAGGCCAAGGACAAGTCTCGCAGTCCTGTTCTGGATGAGTTGCAAAGGGCGGAGAGTAGAGGCGGGCAGATTTAGATAGAAGCTGTTACAGTAGTCCAGCTTCGAGAGAACCAGGGCTCTAGAGACAGTGAGCTTCTGGGGGAAGGAGAGGAAAGGAAGGATACCTCTGAGGAGGTGTAGCTGGTAGTGTGACTTCTTAGAGATGTCGGATATGTGAGGAGAGAAGGAGAGTGTGGAGTCGAAGATGACCCCAATGTTTTTTGCCTTGCAGGTAGGAGCAGGAAGAGGGCCAAGAGAGGCCGGCCAGAGAGCTGCAGAGAAGGAGGGAGTGGGTGTACCGATGAGTAGAATCTCAGTCTTACTGGCATTAAGGCAGAGGTCATTGGCGGCACACCATTCCTGGATAGCAGAAAGATAGTCACAGATGAATGAAGGAGAAGAGGAGGTCGAGGGTAGCCTGAAAAGAGCTGGTTATCATCCGCATAGCACTGACAGTTGGGGCAGAGAGCAGCGATGCGGTGGGCGAGAAGTGCCAGATACTGGTTGAACAGCCAGGGAGAGAGGTTAGATCCCTGGGGGACACCACAGGTAGAGAAAAAGATGTCGGAGAGGAATTGGCGGCCTCAGTTCCTGCTTTGTTCTGCTGCTTCACCTGCTATCTCCTCTGCTGTTTCCTCTTGCCTGCACCTGACAGGCCTTTGAATATTTAAAGGTCCCGCTCATGTGTGGGTCATTAGGACAACTAGACCGCACATCACAGTTTGGAAACTCTTGATCCCTCTTCCTCATCTCAGTACTAGGAGCATTGAGATCTGAAATCCATAATGTTCCTAGGTGTTTTAACTTCCTTTAATCCGCATTGCTCAGAGGATTTACAAGACACATGTTTAAGAGAACATTTTAAAGGACACATAGATTTCTCTCTGGTCTGTAACCTGAACCCCATGACGTATAATTTCTACTAAAAGTGGTAATATTGACTCCCTGTCTCTCATACACAATAATTTAGTTCTTTTTTTTTGATACCTTGGGAACGTTCTTGAGGGGAGGCATGACTATGATAACATGCCATTAAACATTCAGGCACCATGGGAACCCCATCCTCCAAATAGGAAGATTAATGTCTCTCCTGACAGAGTCGCCACATTCACTTGATATCCTTCTCCTCCCATGTGATCCTCCAAACACCACCACCAGTGTCAGGATCAGGTAGCGGCTGCCTTCCCCTGGCCACAATGGAGGAGACTCTAGGCTGGGATTCTGAGATGAGACTGCAGGATTAATCACAGAACCTTGTCATGGACCATATTCAAAACCATGTTATTTTAGATTTCATTACAAGTTAACAAGTCATTGGTTGGAACTAAGATTGGTAGCACCCTTTCCTTTTTGTGTATGGAGCTATTAAAATGCATTTGTCTCCCTGCCTAATGCATCAAGGTCTCAAAATTAATGTCTTTACCTCTTTCTTCTTCAGATGTTGGGTCTTACTAGCCTTCATGTTGGGTGTACAGTAGAAGTGACATACATCCATAATTCCTATTCACTCAAGACATTTATTTAGCGTGGACCATGCTATGAGGGGAGTTGGTGCAGCTTTACAATATGATTCAATGTATTTGTTTTATTTAATTTATTCAGCCTTTGTAAGGCGCCTATACAACAAAAGGTGTTTCCAGGCACCACAAGACAAAAAGGGGCAAGAGGGGAGATAACGAAAAAAACGGTCCTACTAGGCCTTGTGATATTCGGATTGTGCAAGTGCAGTGAAGGGCTGGGTCAGGGTGTGGGAGGGGGGGTGACAGGGGCTGGGCAAGTGCTATGGTAGGCCCCGGAGGGCAGTGCTGAGGAACATGTTAAGTGCAAGGGGGGGGTACATAGGACCTTCATGGGTTTCTGAAAGAGGGTAAACAATTAAAACATTTTACAATCTTGTAACATATGTATGGGACTGTTCTTCTTGGTTGCAGAGGAAAGAACCTCGTTTTCACTTTCCAATTTACAACCACCTTTACACGTTTCATCATTTTGCTAAGCTAGTAGAATGTGACTGTCGAACTTTCAGATGCCAAAGGTAGAAAAGGAAGGAGAGGACCAATGCATAGAGGTTTACATTTGAATGCTTTTTTTTGGGGGGGGGGGAGGAGTGTGGTGGGCAATGCAACTGAAATCTTCCTTGCTCGCCGCACCTTATCCCCCAAATCTCAGCACCCTGGTTGAGTTTCTTACAAAACACCATTCATAGAAAAATGTATGTTTATATTGAGCTTTTGATGCGCTTCACTTACTCCCATTCCACCCACTTTCCTCTGATATTTCAGAAAGAGAGTCTTAATTTAGTGTTTTTCTGACCACAGTTTCTGCGTGCATGGTGTAAAAAATGGGGCGGGGGGGGCCTTTGGCGTTTAGTCAATGTTTTGTATATCTTCATTCATTATTTTCTTTCATGGATTGTTGTCCTTCCAGCTAAGGTAGCTATTCTCAACCGAAGGTAGTTTGGTCAAATGGGGTCTGTGGTTTAATTCTAGTGTGTCAAGTAATGCCAAATACCAGTTTTCTTTGACAATAATGTTGACTGGGCTAGAAGAATGTTTTTCAATACAGAAATTTCATGTCATGAACAAAACAAGGGTTTTTGTGCTTATTGGATCCTCTAGCACAATTGAAAACCACTGAATCAATTTAAGTGTAAAGGTTCAGCGGAGAAAAGACTGGCGGTTATATCACATGATTAAGCAACACAGGCAGCAAGAATTTTCCACAAATGTTACCAAACCTTTTAGTAGATATTTGTAGCAGATGTTGAAAGAAATGTTTTTTTCTAATTTTACCACTTGGGAGTTATGCCCCTTAAAGACCGCTGTAAAAATGTAATGAAGTTGCATGTCAACCTTGCTGAAAACATGACAAACGGCTTAGGAAATTTGCCATGTGTTTAAATTAACGATCAAAAGCGTTGTGAAAGCCCTTCTGGGTGAAACCTGTGTCTGCTTTGTTTGTTAATATGCTAAAGTAGCTAGCAAATGTATTGGCAAAGTAAATATTTTATGGGAACCCAAGTTACCAAAGCTGAGACTAAGCGTTTTGGAGAAATCTTGTTGAACTATTTCTATGTATGGTTTTTGGCTTGACCAATAGGGCAATGCAATTTACAGGATATTTTCAGGGGAATGCAAGATGATCCCCATCCTCTCTGACCAGACGTGCAGCCTTATTTCGTAAGCATTCACTAGGTTGCTTTCTATGAGAATCAGTACATCAAAATCAAAGTGTAACGGTGCATAACAGGGTGACGTTTCTTGCCACTGCCTTCGTGAACGTTTTTCCTCCGTAACCCAAACCACAGCAGCCGTAAACCATGTCTTCAGATGACTGTGATAATAGAGGAAGACATTACTTTTGCCAGATAATCATGGAATACGGAGGCCTGGCTTCAAAGAGGGCAAGTCTGAGGCAGCCAATGTAAATAATATCACACATGCATCTACTACAAGAGGAAACCCTATTGAACAATTACTCTTCTCCATTTAATTTTGTTGGTGGAAAAGTCAGGTGGCATAACTCAGTGGTTGTCTTCTTTGACCTTCATTATTACAGCTTCCCGGGATATGAGCATCTAATCCATTCCTTTAATATCTGAGCAAAATGTGGGGTGACCAATAGTGCTTACGAACGACCTCCCTTCTTTGGTGACAGTGATGTTAGCTGGGGTAGTACCACCCACTTCCACGTCATTGGATTGCAGAGGTGATTGAGAAGCCTACTGGAGCCACGAGGGGCCACCTTCCCATTACGGAAATAGGGGCAGATAGTGGAAAAACTATTTTGAGGTAGTGAGGTTAAATGATGAGATTCTTCAGAGAATCAAAACCCAGGATTGGACTTTTATTGGTGTGGAGGTGATCACCCGAGAAAAATGAAGTTTGAATGTGCATGCTGTGGGTTAAAGGAAGGCACTGTAAATTATAAAATAAATCCATACTTTACACAGATTTATCCTCAAATTAATTATGTTGTGCAATTGTTTTTCTCCTTGTATTGTCAATGTGTCTTAATGCCCTCCCTACACTGGATCCATGTACCACATGGAGATATACTTAAGAAAGCCTTCGATGTGCATAATATACAGTGCCCAATGGCGCTATAACCAGTGTTGTTATTTGTATAGTCGGCAACTCAGAAATGTTCTTATTTCGTGCAGGGATTGCTGAGATCGACCCAGTGTTAAATGTTCTCCTCACAACAGCCATGTTCGTGGGTGGCTGTGTAGCCTTTATTTTGGACAACACCATTCCAGGTCAGTTTGTCAAAGATTAATCTTGGTCTCTAAAGTGATTGCATTAGCATATGATTACGTTTCTTGGTTTTATGAATGCAAGGGAAGAGGAATGGGGAATGGGTGAGGCAAAGTCATTTCATTTGAATTATCTGGTCTAAAACAGAAAGCATGCCAATAGTAGAGGCAAATGGTAGGCTGCAAATTCTTTTGTCATGGAATTGGGAGAACATTTTGAGAGCCTGTTGCATCCCCCGTTTTAACCTGAGTGGTCCATCTATAGAGGCCATAGGAAACTGAATTTGGATGTCTGGGTTTGGATCTGGGTTGGTTAAGATTTCAGGTTGGAAGCTCTGGCACCTGAAGTTCACCACAACAGTGCAACCAGCAGACTTTGCCTTTCACCTTATCTATCCTGTTCAGGGAGGAGTTACATTAGTGATTAGACTACAGATCCAATGAGTCCTCTCTACAGGGGTGCCAATTTAATAATAGTGATGACGGCTGTATGACTAATGGCAGGGGAGAGAGAAGCTCCTACACACATGACAACTTTACTTTATCTATGCTTTGATTACCAGTGAGCTATAAAAGTCTTTTAAGTGTTTGTTTTGTTTCATTTTCTGCTCTTAACATATTTTTAGGGATTGGAATAAGAATTTGATTAGCAGAAGCTAAAAGCAGCTCCTGGGTTTCAGGCATCTCCCACTAAACAGGAGCTACCCCTGGAAACCTTTTATTCTGCATTTCCACAAATGTAAATCTGACATGAGATGCAAACTATACCCAATTGTTAACTCTATATGACACGTTTTGCTTTAAATGTCTTTTGGATGTGTCCTATGTCTTCTGGATGTGCCCTAAGGCTCATTTGTACACTTTCCTAAATGCACAGAGTTAATGCAATATGAATATGTTTGTATGGCACCAGTTGGTCTAAAGAGCCAAGTGTAGCTTCTAGTAGCTGTTGGTGTCAAGCCAATCGGACTCTCCTAGGCTATAACGAGGAGCTGAATAGCCCTCAGCAATTTCAAACCCAGTGTTTATAGTTCATGTTGCATAGTCTGAGCTGTTTTCCAAGTGTTTCTGGAGGATATTTGTCATTAATGTATGGTATAATCTGACCTTGCCTGGTAGCTTGCCTGTCCCCTTTTTATAGTGGAAATGAAGCATCCTGTCCTACTGCAAACATCTTTTGCAAACCTCTTCCCTAAAAAGATCACTTGGAAAGAATAACTCCTAAGATAGGGCTCAAATATTGAATTGCCTGTCCCCACACTGAACCATATCAAGCCCTTTTCCGACAGCCGAGCATCCTGTGGTTTGAGCAACCCCTACCAACAACATATGGACACTTCGAGCTATGACGTACACACACCTGTAAACATTACTCAAAACCCACTCGTACTCGGAAACATTTCACGTTCTTAATACTCTCAAGTTTAAGCCCCTTTGCTTCTACGTATGAGATGTTCACCCTGAATATAGATGGCTGTGCCTCTGAAATTCCCAAAAAGACACATACACTAATGTTCGTTTCCGTATGTCAAGTTTAGAGGGTTTCCAGTTCTCAATGTAAGACACCTTTGAGTAGATTGCATTTGGGTAAGTAGATTGATTAATCCTTTTGGATTTCTAGCGTTTCCTTTTTTCCATTTGAGTTAGAACTTCTGATTCTATTTAAAGATGTGTTCAGGTTTTTTTACCTTGTGGCTGTTTGTTTCCCTGTTTCTGATGTCTTAATACTTTCATGTCTAGGAAGTTTAATCGGTAGAACTGTGTGCTACTTTGAAGACAGTATGAAGTATAGGTGACCTGGAAGGAGACTGCGCCTGATTCTTGCACACAAGACTTATTTTTTTATTTTTTATTTTTTATTATTTATTTTTCAGAAAAAAATTGCCCTTAACGTTGATGACACGTGTTTCGGTCCTCCAAGGACCTTTTTCAAATCAGGGCTATTGATTAGTCTTATGGTCATGTAAGAGGCCCCTGTCACATAATGTGAAAGATGAGCTTCCATATGTCATTGGGATAAATCCCTGCTGTTCAGATTAAGCGCGTACAATCGCAAAGTTGCTACAAGTCTCCCCCTTGAGAAATAAAAAATAAGTCTTGTGTGCAAGAATCAGGCGCAGTCTCCTTCCAGGTCACCTATACTTCATACTATTCAGCAAGGGGTCTTGTACTTGGCTAAACCCCCGACCTGGTGAGACGCGACTCTAAGGACCTATTGGACTACTTACATTTACGACATTCAGTTTTTTACCACTATCCGATGTCGCCAGTTTAGACCAAACCTTCTAAACCAAGGGTTTTTCATGAAACTACTTTGAAGACAGTCTTTGTGTGTGCTGATAGATCGTCAAATGTTCCAAAGAGGACTCTATAGTTGGTGATGGGGTAAAAAATAAACAAACCCCCTTATTTTTACCCGTCTACTACCGGGTATGGAAAGTCACCATACAATCATAAAGCATGAATCCAGGGCTTGCAAGGAGATTGCCTTTGCCGCTCCTGTAAGCCTTAGCCTCTTATAATGTGTGTACAAGGCTGGTTAACATGGACTGATGCTGACCCCTTAACAGCTCAGTTATATTTTATTTGGGACACTCTGCTCAGATGCGTTAAAAGGTTAACAGAATAACAATTCCATACAGTGACCCTCATTAGGCTCTCTTCAAGGCAATTATTTGCAGAGCTGTGATGTTATGACGAGAAGATAAAGGACTCTGAATTTAATATTGTTCACACTCCACTCGCCACTTTTTAAAAATGATTTTAAGACTTTTGCAAATAGGTGAAACTGCCCCCCATATGGTATTTCCCCATATGTCAGTCTAACCCCCATATGCCTAGCGTGACTCCTTTTACCAGTGAAAATAACTCTTAACCTTTATTTGTGAGCCTATGCTTTACAATACAGTGTTGTTTCTGCCTACTCCCTGTCACACTTCTTGTGCTAAACCCCCTATTCTGTTTGGGCATCAAAGGATGCATGCTTGTGAACAGACCCGAAGGCTGCTTTGGGGAGGGGGTTCAAATCTAAAAAGAAACATATCTTATCTATGTGGTACTAAAGTCACAGGTTTCTTCCACCATGTAATTGTTTAACTTGTGTAAGTCGATGTGTTTCTGCTGTATCATTGACAGGTCGTAGAAAAGAATCAATGTACTCTGAGAGCAGGGAACTATCGCTTCAGTTACAAAAAGCCTAGAAAAAGCAGAGTTCTTTTGTCGGTCAAAAATATTTTACACAGAAATTCAAACCACTATCGGATGAGGCTATTTGTATTTTTGCTTCGAGGGGATGGGGTCCTCCGACGTATTCCATATCTGACAGTAATCACCACAGTTGTGCTGCTTCGGAAAACTTTCTGCGCCGATGACGTCGATACGCTGTCCTCGAGGGCCTCCGTCGAGCCGGTGTCACTGAATGTTACAAGTAGGACGCAGGACGGCCGTAGCCTCAGTTCTGTTTTTTCCGCAAACGTGTTCGCTTCAGAGATCTCGGCGTGCCTCGGTTCTTCTGAGTTCTGTTCTTTCAGTTCTTCGAACCTGTTCGTTTTGAAGATTTCCATGATGTCTTTGTCCACCCCCCGGCTGGGTTTTAAGAAGTGCCGGGACTGCGGGTCCAAGATGCCTGCCTCTGGTGCCTCGGTGAGGACCACGACACGGATGACTGTGTAGACTGCCAGTCGCTTACATCGAAGGCCTTGCGGGGGCGTAAGAAGAAGCTTTCTGTAGGTAAGGAGGCCAAGCCCCCGAAGTCGAGATCCACTGGGGTTTCGACTGACGATTCCAGGGGCGACTCTCCGCATCGTTGGTGTAAGTCCGGGGGGGTCTCGGTCCAGGAGTAGGTCCCGCTATTCCTCTGTCTCTTCGAGGCACTCTGGAAGCGCCGGCATCGGTCGCCTTCCCCGTCCGAGGACTCCGCCCATCAGCGGGTGGCTTATCCCAACAAGTACTCCACTCCTGCGGAATGGAATTCATTACGGCAGGAGATGTTGCTGATTTTTCAGTCGCAGGGCTCTGTTCTGTCCGCGCCGTCAAGACTCCGGCCGCGACTGTGCTAGAGACACCACTCGCACGCCTTCGGGCTCGAGCGGTCAACGCAATCACCAGGCACCTTGGAGGTCCTGGTCAGACAAGGATGGTCGCTCTAGACATGCCCGTTCCCGGTCCTTTACGCCCTCGAGACCGTCGGAGCCTGTGAGGTTTTCGAAGAAGACATAGACGCCTTAGGCGCCCAGGTCGTCGAGGGACTCTCTCGAGGCTCCGCCTCCGAGGAAGCCGTTGTCGCCTTCGGTGCCCAGGCTGTCGAAGGACATGCTCGGGGCTCCGCCCTCGAGGACTTTGTCGAAGCCGTCAGCGCCACGCTCGACGTCAACGCCGATTCCATCTATGCCTTTGACGCCTTTCGAGGCTGCTTTGTTGGAGGTACCCCTTGGCACGGTGGAACCCCCGAGAAAGGCTCTGGCCAAGGCTAAAAATGTCTTTGTCCTTTTTTGTGTGCCCTCATTCCAGCCTCTGGATTATATTTCTGAGGTGGATGAAGGCTCTGAGGAAGGTATGGTTCCTGAGGAGAGGTACCTGACGAGATTTTGTCTGGTCATAGCCAGATTGAAGACCTGCGGCAGTCGTTGCGTGACGCCAGTGGTCTGGCCACCTCTCCGGAGGTGGAGTTCTGTAGGTCTGAGCCTGGCACCCATGCCGAGTCCTCGTACCTGCGCCTTATGTCGAGGGTCAAGGAATACTTGGGGTGGTCGGCACCACCAGTGGATTTTCTGCAGGATGACCTGACGGATATTCTCGACCAAGGTCCACCAACTGACCCGGTACTGCCATTCCATATGGCCTTGCAGAGAAGGGTGGCAGCAGCTTGGACTGCTCCAGAGAATCTCCCGGCAGTGAGCAAGTCTTTGCCACGAAAATACCGCCAAGCCAGTAGCGACCCCTGCTACTTGATCACGCACCCCACTCCGGAGAGTTTGGTGGTGCAGGCGGCTACGACCCCAGCAAAGCAGGCGTCGTACCCTACCATCCCTCCTGATAGGGACTACAAGCGTTTTGATGGCTGGGCGAAGAAAGTGTTTTCTTCAGGGGGTATGGCTTTACAGGCAGCCAACTCCTTGTGTGCTTTGTCACGTTTCACGCACACTCTGTGGAACTGTATTTTGTTAGTGGCTGAACATATTCCCGAAGGAGAGGAACGGGATGGTTTTCTTGCTATTGTGCAGGATGGGAAGGATGCTATGTGTCAGTCCGTTCAGTCGGGTCTGGACATGGCAGATTGTGTCAGCCGGTCCATGGCGGCGAGCACTGTAATACGCAGGTTTGCATGATTGCGGAAGTCTGGGTTTGCTCCGAATGTGCAAGCCCGGCTCCTCAACATGCCCTTTGATGGTGAACATCTTTTTGGCTGCAAGGCTGACAAGAGCCTTGAGAGGTTGCAGACCTCCAAAGCTGCAGCAAAGTCATTGAGCGCTGCAGTCCGCCAACCTCCGCCTTTTCGTCCTAGGGGACAGCAATGGAGGGGAGGTACCTTTCGATATTACTCATCCTTTGGTAAGTCGAGAGGAGCTGCAAGTCAAAGGGGCCACCGTAGGAGTACCAGAGGTGGAAAACAGGGTACTCGAGGTGCCAAAGCCGCTCGGGCAGTGGCCTCTTTGCCCTCAGGCACTGCCGCAGCCGCTTCAGCTCAGTCATGAGGCCATGTCCCATGGTTCGCCGGTTGGGGGAAGGCTGGCGCAGCATCTTGTAGAGTGGCGTGCCATTACTTCAGATGTGTGGGTTCTGGAGATCATAGCCCACGGCTACGGTCTTCCTTTCCGGCAGAGGCCTCACGACAATCCACCAGGGCATCTCTCTTTGAAGAGTCTGGATCCGCTCCTTTCACAGGAAATACAATCCCTGCTGGAGAAACGTGCCATAGAACTGGTGCCTGTAGCGGAGAGGAACAAGGGATGGTATTCCCCTTATTTTTTTATTTCGAAGAAAGACGGGGGATTGAGACCTATCATGGACTTGCGGGGTTTGAACAAGCTCCTCAGGAAGGACAAGTTCAAGATGGTTACTCTTTCTCAAGTCCTCCAGGCCCTTCAACTCCAGGACTGGTTCGTGTCTCTCGACCTCGAGGACGCTTACTTTCATGTGCCGATCCATCCCAAGCACAAAAAGTACCTGAGGTTCACGGTTGGCGACTCGCACTGTCGGTTTCGGGTCCTGCCGTTCCGATTGACCTCCGCCCCGAGGGTCTTCACCAAGCTCGTGGTGGTGGGGGCGTTTCTCAGGAAAGGGGGATTCACGTCTACCCCTACCTGGACGATTGGTTGATCAGGGCGCGCTCTCCCGAGCAAGTCCTAGATCATCTGTCCGTCACCTGCCACTCCCTTCACAAGCTGGGCTTCTCCCTCAACTTAAAGAAGTCCCACTTGAGGCCAACTCAGCGGCTCCAGTACATCGGAGCAGTGCTCGTCCCTGGGGCAGTGTTTTCCTCCCCAGGTGAAGGATCATCACATTCAGCAGATGGTGCACAAGTTTCAGCATGCCCAGAGTCTCCTGGCATTCGAGTTCTTGAGGTTGCTCGGCCTCATGACATCCTGCATTCTTCTGGTGCCAGAGGCCAGGTTGCGGATGAGATCTCTGCAATGTGCTCTCAAGGTGCAGTGGTCACAGTCCTCCGATAGGATGTCGGACCCCGTTCAGGTGCCGCCCTCGGTCGCCCAGGACCTCCTGTGGTGGGCTGTAGAAGACAATCTGATGGGGGGGGGGGCTCCATTTTGGCTGACCTGGCCGGAGGTGACGATCGTGCCGGACGCATCGCTGACGGGATGGGGAGCTAATGCCAACGAATTGACAGTCAGCGGTCGTTGGTCTCCGTCGGAGTCCAGACACCATATCCATCTGTTGAGCTGAGGGCTGTCAAGCTTACCCTGAAGGCTTTTCTGCCGACTGTGCGAGGGAAGAATGTACTGATTCTGACGGACAACACAGTGGCCATGCACTACCTCAACAAAAAGCGGGGGGGGGGGCAGGGTCACTTCCTCTGTGCAGGGAGGCGATGCAGCTCTGGTTCTGGGCCATCCAGCAGGAAGTTTCGATCTCAGCAGTTCATCTGGCCGGAGACGAAAACGGGACGGCGGATGCTCTGGGCAGGCACAGCGCAATCTCTCGCGAGTGGGAGCTGGCTCAGGAGATTCTCATGGAGATCTTCGCCCTTTGGGGGACCCCTCAAGTGGATCTCTTCAGTGTCAACTGGAAGTGCGAAAGGTTCTGCTTGCGGGAATTTCCTCCAAAAGGGGCCTTAGGAGACGCGTTCATGGTGGAGTGGTCCTTCCCACTGCTGTACCCGTTTCCTCCAGTCCCTGTCATCCCGCAAGTGCTGCGGAAGTTACGGAGGTTCGGTTTCCGGATGATCCTCATTGCTCCGGCATGGGCTCGGAGAACGTGGTACCCGGACCTTCTAGACTTGTCCATCTGCCCTCCACGTCGTCTTCCCTATCGAGACGATCTGCTCTCACGGGAGGGGAGGTCAGGTTCTCCATCCAGAGGTCAGATCCCTCACCTTCACGCTTGGCTTCTGAAAGGTTGATGTATAAGGATTGGGACCTCCCTGAAGACGTGATGGAGGTGTTGCTTTCGGCCAGACGGCCTGCAACCCAGTCCCTGTGCCGTTGCCGTTGGAGAAAGTTCTGCGACTGGTGCAGGGTTAAAAATGTGGATCCTTTTTCATGTGACATTCCTGTGGTTCTGTCTTTTTTGCTTTAGTTAGCCCACAAGAGCCTGCAAGTGGGTACCATTAAAGGTTACCTGGCGGCGCTGTCCATATTTAAGCGCTCGTCCGAGGAGTGTTCTTATTTCAAGATTCCTTTAATTTCTCAGTTTCTAAAAGGGCTCACTGTGTTTTTGCCGTCACCTTTCCAGGTGCTTGGGTGGGATTTGAACCTTGTTCTAAAATTTCTAATGGGTGCTCCATTTGAGCCTTTACATTCTTGTCCTTTGGGACTGTTGACTCTTAAAACTGTATTTTTAGTTATGGTCACTTCCGCCCGAAGAGTGAGTGAGTTGCAGGCACTTTCAGTTAAGCCACCCTTCACTGTGTTTCATAAGGACAGGGTTGTCCTTCGAGTGCGTCCTTCCTTTCTTCCAAAAGTGGTGTCGGAATTTCATTTAAGCCAGAAGGTCATTCTTCCGGCATTTTATCCTCCTCCGCATCCTGGTAAGGAAGAGGAGAGGCTCCATAGGCTGGATCCTAGGAGAGCTTTAAGTTTCTACATTTCACGCATGTCCCGGGTCAGAGTGGACGATCAGCTCTTTATAGGTTACGCTGGAAGGCGTTTGGGACAAGCTGTTACTAAGCAGACTATGTCTAGATGGATTATTTTGGCAATTTCTGAATGTTACCCCTTGGCGCTTATGGACCCTCCGGTTGGCTTAAGGGCCCATTCTACTAGGGGTATGGCTGCCTCTACTGCCCTGCAGAGGGGTGTTCCTATTCGAAACATCTGTGAAGCAGCCACTTGGGCTTTGGTCCATACTTTTCTACGACACTACTCCATAGATTCTATCCATGGGCAGGATCTGGCCTTTGGCAAGGTGGTCCTTTACTCTGCAATTTGATTGGACATTCTAAATTTCTATATTCTAAATTCTTTTTCCCTCCTCCATACGTTGGTACTGCTTTGGGAGTCTGTCATAGATATGTAATACGTCAGAGGACCCAATACCCTTGAAGAACAAGTTACTCTCTTACCTGGTAACGTTCTTTCGATGGGATGGTCCAAAGACGTATTCCATATCGCTCCCTCCCTACCTGCCCCGCTACAGAATTTCTTAAGCGATTGCAGCTTACGTTTCCTCAAGGCTTTCTGTGGCCATACTGGCAGTAGTTTGGTGCCACATGTTCCGGTGGAAAAAACTACAACTGAGGCTACGGGCGTCGTGCGTCCTAATTATAACATCTGGTGACGGAGGCCCTCGATGACAGCGTATCGACGTCATCGACGCAGGACGCAGACACCGAAAATGTTCCGAAGCAGCACGGCTGTCGTGATTACTGTCATAGATATGGAATACGTCGTCGGACCATCCCATCGAAAGAACGTTACCAGGTAAGAGAGTAACTTGTTCTTTCGTACACCGTTTCTATAGTATTGAAAAAGTTAGGAGTTCCGGTTCCTTCCAGCTAAAGAAGGGAAATTAATTGATGGCTTGAAGAAAACATTTCTTTTATAAGTCAGCCTTAACACTTTGCAAGCAATACTAACTATATGTGTGCTTCAAATATGGGAGCATCATAAAAAATTTAAACACATTCTAGATGCCGAACCTCCCATACCCTTTGCACAAATTGTGAGAAAGCAGAGGCTATAGCTAAATGCATTGACTGTGAGCTACCTTCAAGTCTGGTTGCAATGTTAATATGAGACACTTGAAACTTTGAAATCAGGCATTTAACACACCCCCAGTGGCCCCACCCGATGATAGTTCTATTTCATTACTCCACTCGTGAAATATTAATCGCATGCAAGCCCAAAGGGATGTTAAGTAAAAGCTGCTATAAGTCATATTGAAAGAGCCTTATGCTAAACATCACCTTCCTCATCAGATGCATACTTTATTTAGAATGATATAGGTTAGTGCAAAATTGCCATCCATGTTCAAAAGGGATACTGTAGAGCATGCGTCCAACGGCCTTTGACTGCTGTCCACCATATCTCTCACCATTGGGTTTTTCTCTGCAGGCCACCGACGCAACAGTGCAGAAAACTATGTGCTGTCATTTTCATGGCAGCCGTAATTTTGATCAGGTAGTATACAACTTCAGTAGGGGCTAGAATATTTTCCTCTTTAAATTTCATGCTGGATCAAAAGATTTGCATTTGCAATATAATGTTCTAATGGTGCATTTATTTAGTGGGGCAGAGATGGGTGAGGTTAAAAGTGCTTTATGCATATTTTTAGATTTCGTCCTGTCAAGAAGATTTCTCGTTTGTCATGCCGACAGGGGCAGCACATAAGCCCTCAGTTAGAATTAGGTGGAAAGACATACCAAGTGTGGTCACCCCCTTCTTTTTCCTCTGGAGATGGAAACTCTTTTGGTGGCAGTTCAACAGTCTTAGGAGATCAAGGGGGCACTGATAGGTGTCAAAGATTCCAAAACAATCTCGTATTCAGGTGACTTATTGACCATGGTCACAGATCCTGAAAGCCCTGCCCTGCCTATTTTTAATCTGTTGTAGGAAGACAGGTGAGTTTTGGGTCATAAAATGAATTCGTCTAAATCGGTGGTTATGCCAATGTAATATATCTTTCAGGGAGCACTTTAGAATGTGCAATCTCAAGGGGGCTGGTGGTCCGATTTAAATACGTTGATTGGGAGATGCAACATAATTTGGGTAATAACTTGAATGAAGTGAATGCAGAAATGAATGGGATATCAATAGGTGTAACCAGTTACACTTGTCCGAATGGGGTAAAATTAGGATTTTGAAGGTGGCGATTTATTATAAATCTTTAGAGTATTGCCTTTGCAAAGTCTATATAAAAGCTCTGGAGAATGTTATTTGGGGGTGGAAAAGGACAAAGTGCAGAAGTAGGATGGGGACACTTTACAGATAGGCGAATAAAGGTGGTACTCTTACGTCCCATTCCCTTTCCTCCATAATGCATGGACCTCCCTTCCAAGGGACGGGAGACGGAACCTTTTTCACCAGAAAAAAACCTTCCCCTTTAAATTTAGAGGTGTGCGGGGGTGCAGCCCAGGGAGCATGTGCTGCCCTGACTCCGCCCTCCGGCGCCACACCCCAGTCCCCTTTTCCGCATCGACACGAACAGGGAGAATTCACCAGCGCTCCTGGCTTTGGCCATCTAATTCCACGCACAGATACTTCTTCTCTTTCTCTTCTCTTCTTTTTGTCTTTTTATCATTCAGGCACTCGGTCCTCAGGCGTCACGCTCCTCCCTGGCACACGTCGACTTCCACAGGGTTCAGCAGGTGTCCATCCTGCAACGGGCTCTTCCCAACTTCAGACCCCCACACCCTCTGCCTACGTTGCCTTGGCCCAGACCACGGTTGGCAAGCTTGTTCAGCGTGTAGCCCGCTGTCCTTGAAAGCGCTGAAGAACAGACTAGCCAGGTCGAGGGAGCTCGTCCAGAAGTCTCCTCCAGAGGACCTCAATAACTTTGTGAAACGTCGAACCAAGCCCAAGGTAGGGCCTATAATTCTCCATTGCACCCTGCAAGAGAGACTCCTTCCCAGGAACTCACCCGCACGGGAGGGACCGGTCAGGTCCGTCTACCAGCACGTGCTCTGAGGCTGCTGCAGCTACCGGCCTCCGGGCCGAGGGATCCTTGGATCCTCCCAGTGACAGTGTTGAGGGACCGGAAGGTTCTTTTACCAAGTCTTCACCTGAGGGGCTCTGTGCTTGTACAGGCACCATGGCCGAGGGGCTACGCCCTAGTACCAGCAATATGTCTGAGGGGCCGCCCAAACGCAACTGTACCGACACCCATTTCGAGGGTGTCACACCTACCGGACCTAGGCCCGAGGAGCAGGGTAGGTCTCGTGATGCACACGCAAGAGTCTTGGAGGAGGCTGGGCCCAGCGGGCTGATCAACACATGGCAGGCAAGTGGCAGGCAGCTTAACAAAATGGCTGCAGCGCCAGACAGGGGCACCCGTCCGATGCCATTCAAGGAATTCGGCGACGAACGAGTGTCATGGTGGGACTGGCCTCAACCAGGTACCTACAGCCTACCCCTCTTTTGTGCGCAGTGCAGCTTTCCTTTGCTTCCATATGGTCTGGGTACGCAGTGGCTTCAGCAGCTCCCCGCTACCTCGTCAGCACACCCTGGCACCTCGGATGGGGGTTATCCTCAAAGACGCCATCAAGGGAAGTCGTTCTGGCAATGCTAGCGGCACCACAGACGCCGCCGCCAGCACCCCAGGCCCCGGCGCAGCCGCCTCCTCCGGCTCCCAAGCCGACTCCTCAGGTGGCTTCGTACCAGCCTCCGCCGCCACCTTAGCCTCCAGCTGCGGTCCCTGTACGCCAGCCTCCGGTGCCAACTGCTCCTCCTCCTCCTCCACAGGATCCCCCTGATTCACAGGAAACCGATGAGGAGGAGGATACGGACACGCCATCCTCAGCCAGGGCCTTCCATGAACGTCTTGCTGGGCTGGCGGAGTATCTGGGCTTACCCCACCCTGTGGTCGAGCAACCGGCAGAGGGGCTTCTGGCGGAAGTCCTCACGTGACACCCCTCTGTGAACCCTCCCTGGCCAAGAAGGGCTGGCTCAAACCCCACTCGGCCCAGCCGGTCAATCGACGCCTGGACGCCAAGTACAGGCAGGTGGAGTGGGATACACTCTTGCTCTCTGCCCATCCTCAGCCACACTCCTGAGTGATCACTGCAGCATCACTATACTCCAAGCCTCAGTCGTCCTCAGCCTCCTCTTCTGTGAAGCTGCTAGGCAAGGAGGAGAAGATCTTGGAGGCGTATGGCAAGAAGCTCTATTGCAACGCATCCTTGCACCTTCGTCAGGCCAATGCAGATGCCATGCTGGCTGCCGCCAACTAAAGCTTAATGGCGGGAAATTGCAGACTTCCTCCGGGAACTCCTCACCCAGTGCCAATCATGCATTTTTAAGGCGGGGCTAGCTGAAGCCAAGCTGGTGGCGCCTGATCACATGGAATCCACAGTGGCTCATATCGATACCTCAGGCCGTGCCATCTGTATTGCCACAGACATAACAGCCTGGCTCTGGGCAATGAAATTCAACCTGGATGTCCAGGAGCGCATTCTAAATCTACCGTGTGAGGGGGATGGGGGGGGGCCCTCTTCCACTCCTCTACAGACGAAGAGCTGGACAAAAAGAAAAACCGCTCACAAACGGCAAAGTCTTCATCCTTACAAAGACCACACCCAAGTCGTACACCCGATCTCAGCAGCGCTCGGAAAGGGGTCCTACATATGGAGGGTTCTGCGGCTTCCAGGAACGCAGGTCCAGGCAGCCGGACAGCTCGCCGTCTCAGACCCGGCACAAACAACAAAAAGGGGGGTGGGGGGAGTGAGGGCTTTTTCCAATCCCCCTCCTCCGCATCAGCCTCCGAGGAAAAGAAGGCATGACACGCCCCTTCGGGTCCACGTGTCTCCGGTGAGAGGCAGGCTTGCTCTCCATGCACAGTTCTGGCGCCAGAATTTCACGGACCCCTGGATCCTATCCGTAGTATCCACGGGGTACCGCCTTCCTATCCCAGCCTCTCCTCCCCACCACTCCCACAGGTTGGGACACCAACTCTTTTGGCAGAGATCCAGTCGCTCGTAGAGAGCCAGGCAGTGGAGGAAGTCCCAGCTTCCCACTCAGGCTTTTGCTTTTAGTCCAGGATTTTCACCATCCCGAAGAAGAACCAGGTGGGCCTGAGAGTTGTGCTGGGCCTTTCCACCCTCAACCTCTCTTTAGCCCTGCGAAAATTCAAGATAGTTATGCCAGCTTTTATAGCGGATTCATTGGACAAGGGAGACTGGATGTACTCGCGCGACCTGAAGGAGGCGTACCTTCACATCCCGATTTGGCGGCCCCATCGTTCTTTCCTAGGTTCCAGTGGACCGGCATGGAGGCATATGGCTTTCTGCCCACGCCGCTGATTCACAGAGCAATTTGCAAAATCAAGGAGTCTCGCCAGCTCATCATCATTCTAACAGCTCCATGGTTTTCGGAGCTGCTCAGTCTCTCTGAGTTGCCCCTGATTCACCTCCCAATGGGCCAGCACATCATCTGGCACAGCAGGGGGGCAGTGTCATCCACCCCGCGCCACAGAAACTAGCCCTCACAGCGGCGCCACAGAAACTAGCCCTCACAGCGTGGTACCTGAGCAGGTAACGCTGCGGCACCTCATCCTCTCACAGGCCAATCTGGAGAACATACAGGGCACTAGGAGCAAGGCTACCAGGGCCCAGTACAAAAGCAAATGGACCAGATTCTGCCACTGGGCAGACTCCAAGGAAATCGATCCCCTGGCGTGCACCTTGGACGACATGCCCATTTAGGCATGCAGCTGGACACCTGCCGTACATACCTTGCAGCCATCAGAGCTTACAGGAACTCGGAGGAAGGCATCTTCTCCTCCTCCAATCCTATTGTCAAGAAATATCTGACGGGACTCGCAAGACTCTACCGCCCGTCAAGAGGCTGCACCCTGTGTGGGACCTTAACATAGTCTTGGGCGCCCTGGCGCACAAACCGTTCTAGCCAATGGTATCTGCGGACATCATGCTGGTCACCATCAAAACGGCCTTGCTAGTCGGCATCACCTCGGCTCGTAGAGGCAGCGAAATCCATGTGCTTGTCGCCTCGGGACCATACAGTACCTTTCACAAGGTAAAGCTATTGACATTGTTGCCCCCCTAAAGTTACGTAAAAGTAAACCTAGAGCCCATCTTAATTCTTGGTATACACCAGAACTTAAACTACTAAGAAATAAGAAAACTAAAATGGAAAATCTTTGGAAAATGAATCCTTCAGAGGAACATAAAATCAACCTCACCAATGCATCCTCCCTCTATAAAAAAGAAATAGTTCGCACCAAAAAGGAAGTTTACAATGTAAGAATAAACAATGCTAGTTCCAGTACTAAAGAACTATTCACTATCTTGAAGGAGCTAGAAAACCCCAATCCACCGATGGACATGTCCGTGAAGGACCAACTATGATGCACAAGCATCCAAAATGCCCTTGCAAATAAAATCACCGGCCTGTAAACGAAAATTGAAATTAAAAGACTTCAACTCTCCAATAGTGACCCCTCCACTCCCAGTTTACCCACTACTACCAATACTAAAGTCGGTTTCAATTTCAAAAAGGTAACCGTATTAGAAGTGCAAAAAATTATAACATCTCTCAAACCGTCAAATTGCAAAGGGGACAGCTGCCCGGCACAGATTATAAAAGATGCAGCAAGAGACCTCTCCCCATTCATCTCAAAACTTATAAACGCATCATTCTCTACTAATTCAGTACCTAACAATCTGAAACGGTCATGGGTCCTTCCTCTTCTAAAAAAACAGACCCTCGACCCAGCCATTCCTACTAATTACAGGCCCATCACCACTGTTCCCTTCCTGCTAAAAATCCTGGACAGAGTTGCCTACCTGCAAATCCATAATTATTTTGAGTCCAACCAATTACTTGGACTGCGTCAGTCTGGCTTTCGGCCTCAACATGGAACAGAAACTGCCCTTGTTGATCTCAAAAGTCAGATTGACGACATCAAAGACAAGGGTAAGGCTGCTATCCTACTCCTCCTAGACCTATCAGCAACCTTCGACTTGGTCGACCATAAATACTCTGTAACCACCTCTCTTCTGCCGCCCATTTCTCCCCCTCTGCTGTCACGTGGATACAGTCCTTCCTGGCCAATAGAACTATGAGGGTCTTTTCCCTTGTGGCAGCAGCAGACCCCATTCCTATCACCTGTGGTGTCCCACAAGCCTCATGTGTTTCCCCCACCCTATACAATATCTTTACAAAGCCTCTCTTTGATAAATTGGATCGACTGGGTGTCACCTACACAAACTATGCGGACGACACCCAGATACTCCTTACCATATCCGGCAACTACAACACTGATGTTACCAGGATCAATGAAATCTTTTCCGTCTTCAGGCATGGATGGCCACACATGGCCTCTGCCTGAATGACGAGAAGACTGAACTCCTCATTGTTGGTTCACCAAACAATTTACAAAAATTGAGCCCTAACTATTCCAAAATCATCATTGATGGCAATACCATCGCTGTCGCCAAAAATGTGAAAACGCTTGGCTTCTATCTGGATGCCAATACTAACCTCACTAAGCAAATCAATTTGACCGCCTCAACTATCGCTTACACAGGAAAACTAATTCGAGCATGCAGACCTTTTCTTTCTACTAATAGTTGCCTTACACTAGCTAGAGCTCTCATACAATCTAAGTTAGACTACTGCAACAGCCTATACCTAGGTGCCAACCAAGCTATAATTAGTAAACTCCAAGTCATTCAAAATAATGCGTTACGAGTAGCACTAAACATTCCTAGGCGAGAACATATCTCTGACACGAGACTCGCATGCAAATGGCTCTCCATTCAAGAAAAAATTGACCTAAAAACTCTGCCTCACCTACAAAGCCCTCAACCACCTAGCCCCCCCTTACCATACCAATAAGTTTACTTGGAATCAGTCCATCAGAACTACTAGATCCTCCAACACCCTATGTCTTACGGTGCCTAGATTTATCTCCAAAAGAGCCGGAGGCTCAAGCTTTACTGTCCTCGCCTCCCAACGCTGGAACTCCCTGCCTTCAAACATCAAGTCAGCCAAATCCTTCCAGTCCTTTAGGAAACTTGCCATTGGGTGGCTACTGTCAAAAAGTCAACCAGTTTGCTAGACACACCTTTAATCTGTATATACTGTACATGCCTCATTCATGTCATTATTGGACTTCTCTATAGCCACTCTCTGTACTTCTTGTATATAACCTTTGCTAATGTATCACTGTGTAATTTTACCATGTATTATGCCTTGTAACCTGTACCAGCTCCCTTTTACTCCCGGGTCCGGAGCGCTATACAAATATAATAAACAAACAAACAAACAAGGACAAAGTAGTCCTGCGGACACACCCAGCATTTCTGCCCAATGTGCCGTCCGCGTTTCACTTGAACGAGGAAATGGTCCTTCCGATGTTTTTTCTCGATCGCAAGGACGAAGCACAGAGAGTGCTGCACTGCCTGGATGTCAGGTGTGCCCTGAAATTCTACTTGGACAGGACCTACGGCTTCCGCAAATCGGATGCCCTGTTTGTCACTTTCAGAGGCTCAAGAACAGGCTATCAGGCTTCCATATCCCGCTGAATGGTCTCTCGCCATCAAGGAAGCGTTTGAGGGCCAGCACAAGCCGCTCCCGGCCAAAATGCACGCCCAGGCAGTCAGGGCCAAGGCAACGCCCATCACATTCCAGCGCAATGTCCTTTGGCAAGTCGTAAGCAGGGCGGCCGCTTGGGCCACTCCCTTGTCTTTCTGAAGGCATTACTGTCTGGATGCCGGCTCTAGATCTGATGCACCCCAGCGCACCTCTAAATTTAAAGGGGAAGAAGTTTTTTTTCTAGTGAAAGAGTCTGTCTCCCGTGGAAGGACGCCCATGCAGTATGGAGGAAAGGGGACTAAGGACTAAGAGTATGTTAGTCACTACGGTGAGTAATTTATAATTTCTGAGATATTCTATAGGCAATAGATTGTTGGGTTAAAACCTGTGGGGAGAATGGCCCGGGATGGCTAAGTGTGAAAGAGGCATGTGTATAACCTTTCAGCCTGATACCCTTGCAGTGTTTGGAGTGGAGGTTTTAAAGCAGGCTTCTACACCACTTATGTTGTTACAGGTCCTCAAAGTTTGGAACACATATACCTTTTCTACAGGCTATATTCCACATTTAAAGGGTGCTGCCTGGCTCTGTGGCAATCCAGACAAGTCATTACATAGTGGAAGAGCTAGATTAATGCTGGAATTGTTCCATTTGATGTTTGGACAAAGTTCTCTGCTGGATTTTGACTTATTGAAATATAAATAAAAACTTTTACCATATGTTTCCCAGGTATCTTTTGCAAGAGGCTATTGTGTTAGCCATTATTCTGAAAAGGATGGTGGTGTTTCCCCCATCGCCTCATTAGATACTCATTGTGCCTGTAGCTGTGAGAATGAGATGAGCCCTCTCAACTTCGAGGTTTCTTCTCAGTCTCTGAACGTGGTCCACTGCCTGCTTTGGTGAGGGCTGCACTTCCTTCTTCTCCTCTGGGAAATAAGGGAGAGAATATAGGTTCCTAGTAACTGTCTTCTCAGGGGGATGGAAAGCACTCCTGTGGGGTTATCTGGACTTCCTGCCTCCCCAACACATTTTCATTGATTTGTTCAGGTTTTCCTTCTGTAGGACAGGGTTTTTTGACGATGTAATACTTATTCTCTAGGTTTGTTGTCAGAGTCCCAGTAGCCAGGGTTAGAAACATGCTGCCCTGTGTCCTTCCTGACTTAATCGATCCTGTTAGGTTTTTCCCATGTTTTCTTTACTCTCAAATCTATATTTGACTCTCCAGGATCTGGTATACGTTTTCCAATTGACAAGGAAGTTCTGGGAGTCGTGGTATTTCTAACGTTGGCCTTTCTGAAATGGGCTGGCTAGATTAGCCTGGTGTAGTTTGTCTTGAGGACCTGGGGGGATATCATTTAATGATACTGTAAGTTCACATCATCACATTGCTAATCAGATGGTACCAGAGAAGGTGCTGTAGTCTTTCCAAGCCCCTCCCCACTACCACCTTTCAGATCCTTCTTTCAGATTATTTCTTACCTCTAACATTCGATGGGCACATACTTCTCACCTAGAGCAAGTTTTTTGTTGGACAGGTCACCTTTGTTTTTTGTAAAAAAATTGATATTTTAGTGTTCCCTCTTGTTACGAAAGATTTCCCTTAGGTGCAATTTCCTTCCATTTGTGGACCCCCCCAAACCTTTTGCTTCTGTTTGGCTAACCTAACCTGGGCGTTTGCTCATCTGTTATGGGGAAACTGACATGCCCTTCAGACTGTCAGTAGTGGTAAGCTATGGTTCCCTTAGTCTTTGACTATGTTGCCATTTCTCAGTAACTTTTTTTCTGTTCCAAGTACCTTACAGCACCACGCATAGGGGTCCTTTTGTCTTATGGCCCTAGACACCCTCTAATTATTTTTTGGTGATTGTACCTAGGACACACTGGTGGCAACAGTTTACTTGTATAGTATTTTTACTTTTTTTTAATTAACCATATCGCGGTTACCACGTTTGGCTCAAGACTGTGCCCAGTGCCGAAAATGGCTGTGCCACAAAGGCTTTTGTTCTGCCCCGGGCTTTCCTGATTTGGGCATTCAGCCTCCCGCGAAAACCACAACTTTCTAGTCCCAACCCACACTACTGGTGCCAGTATGTCTTGTATGCCTGAATGACTAGAACCACTGTGGACCATACCTGCCGTGCATCCAAGAGAGCAGATTTTTCATTGGTTATCCTAGATTTGAGCTTAAAACTAATCTTGGATAAGAGACGGGGCTCTGCATCCATTCCAGGTCGATCAGCTGAAGTTCTCTCCGTACTACAGAAGGAGCCAAGTATCCTAAAATGCTAAAGCAGACCCGTGGAACTGCCAGAGACGTGCTGGAAGGTTTGGCAACCTGAGCCCGCTGTTGTCCCATCGGACCCTGCTTTTGCATCAATCGCAGAATGCCTGCAAGGGCTCTTCGTCCCTTTGGAGTAGTGGGAACAACTACTTGCAGCCCCTCCTGATTACCCTCCAACATTGGAATTGTTCCTGGGCCATCCAGCAAACTGAGCAGCTTGAACCCGGGGTATCACATAGGACCGCTGCTGTCCCGAGTTGACACTCAAGGTTTGGGAAATAACTAGCTTGTGGTCCTGGGCCGTCTCACACCAAGATTCCATAGATTTGCTCCCAGGGTTTGCGATTTAAGAGTGTGGCACCCCACGAGCATTTGCGGTCCCTGCTTCGCCCTGCTGTGGTGACGGTCGTTCTTGGGGCCTTGCCTGCCTGCCCCCCTTGTGCCCTGCGACGTGCTGCACTCGAACTGTCCTCTTTTCTTCATTTGAGCTGAGAAAAGGCTACTGTCCCACCACGGATGACTGTCCTGTCCTGCAGGGGTTGAACCTACAAGTGACCTGGACTAGACTGGCAAAGTTTGGCCTGGACTCTGTCAAGGGTCAGTGAGTTCTTGCATCACTTACTGGTGGCCCCCTGGCACAGCCGTTGTTCTCTACGGATGAGAATCCCTAAGAAGATGCTCACCATAGCTGGGCTAGCCTGTGCTCACTAGCTATTCCCGAAACCCAAAAGGGTAGACCCTCCTCGAATAGGGGGACACTGTTCTTCATCACCCCCCTTCCTGCACTGCTATAGCTCCCTGAAGAGGACCTGCTTTCTCTCATTACGCACAATCACTTGTTTATTATGCAGTATTGTACTTTTTAAGGTGCCCCACTTCATAGGCCTGTACTGCTTAAGTTAGGGATCGATCCCGAAACTATATTTGTGTTAACCTACCATTCTGTTACATGGTGTAGCTGTGTTTTCCCTTTACCGCATTAGGTGAAAAGTAACTATTTCTGAGGCTTGTGGAATCTGCTTAGATCACATGCTGTGCATAGGCCGACATCTAGTGGAAGCTGCGCAGTATTACAGTTTGTTTTTCGAAACTCAGAAATGGGCGTCGACACAGGGCGTGCCAGTAATACTATCCCTAGTGTGACGTCCACTGTACCCATGATCCCTCACGCGTGTAGGACCCTCAGATTGTTTTTTTCCGCCATACTGGTCGGAAGCATTTCGTGGAGTTCCCTGGCCTTAGCCATACTTTTGCAAAATATCGTTATATTTTCCCCATTCTCCACCCCAACGTCGAATCACTGAACTTCACACTCGACGCCGGCCCGGAGAAGAAATCTACCGTCGACAGCTGCACGACGGATTTGGGCCTCGGAAGGCCTCTGGCCTCGGCCCTGCAAGTAGGGAGAGTGGGGGTTGGACATACTCTACACTCTTTTGGTATATAGGTACATTCTTATATATTCCTACACTTATCAGCCCGCTGCCACAAGGTGCGTATGGAGGGTACCCCTTTCCAATTCTGCCCCAAGTGCAACCGCAAGTACCCTTGGGTTGACAGACACGCCACGTGCAATCTCTGCTTGCCGAGGGACCACCCCGAGGCGAACTGCAGAGCGTGTAGTAGGTTTAAACCGAAAACACTTAAGGACCATTTGATCAAGCGTTGGGCCCACCACGCCAGGCGTCAGGAGGCCATGGCAGCGGAGGGCGCCTTCAGCGATGGCAGCGACGCCGTGCTTTCAGACGGCGAGGGCAACGTGGCGTTAAGAGACAGCCGAGCGCAAGTCCCCGACCTCGGAAGGTCGTCCGGCAGGGCGGCTATGGGGAAGACCCCCGGCGACACAAGCGCTGACCACAGCACTTCCACAAAGCACATGAAGTCCAACCGAGACTCGACACGCACATCGAGTTCTCGGAAAGAGGTACATAGAGAACGGTCCGAATTGGTGTCCTCTGGGCGTTCTCGATCTAGATCACCGCATGACTCCAGGCAATCATCCACTGTTGCCAAGTGTGCCTCGCTCCCCAAGGTAACGGAAGTTTGATCGTCGGAAGACGAAACCGACTTCCATCCCCAGACCGCACTCCAGGAGTCGGCGCCCGCAGACAGCGTAACGGCGGCTCCCGAGTCCCTACTCCACGTTTTAAAGATAGGGACACTACCCCCGAACCTCGACGCCAGGCGTCGGAAGGCTCAGAAGGAGCAAAAAAGCAGGGAAAACACTCTTCCGCCCACGGGGAGGGGGGAAAACCACAGAGGAATCAGTCTCAGCCTCCTCACACACTTCCCACTCCACATAAACAGACAGACAAGTCCCAGTCTTCTATTGTCCCAAGGACCCCTGCTAAAACCAATTAGTCTAGTCAGGATAAGGCGGAGAAAGCCTCAGAAAGGATCATTCCCAGTTCTAGAGAATGGTCTAGTGATGACATAGACAGGGTTATGTCAAGGATGTCTTCATTGGCAGATTTTTACGCAAAAAACCCTGAACACTTTCTCTCCTATACTCGCTACGGGTCAGCACCCTCAGGCTCTAAGGATCCAATACCTCCAAGTAAGAAGTCCCGGTTTGAAGCCCCAGCACGGTCTTCGGATCCCTTCTATATACAGCCCTACTCTCAATAACAAGGAGATGCATCCTTTTGTGAGGATCCAGATTTGGGCATGTTGGAAGAGCAAACTGGTACGGGCTACTATGGGGATAATGAGGACCAAGAAGAGGAAGAGGAAGACCCTGAGACCTACAGAGTAGATTCCCCGGTAGAGAAAGAACCCCCGATTACCCACTCCCCTGTCGACAAACAACCTCTCCTGAATGAAGTTCTGCCCCGAGCGGCAGAACATTTCCACATCGACACCCAGGGTGCTCAAGAGGAGAGGGACTTCGCCGAAGAGTTAGTGGGAGAAAGGAGGCCTGTTGCTCAGGCCATCCCTATCCTTAAGTCTATTCAGAGAAGAATAGACCCTTCACTTTTAAATCCTAACCTCACCAGGGCGGTGAACCCCAGGATTGAGAAACTTTTCAGGGCAGCCCAATCAGACCCACTGTATATAAGGGGGCATCTGAAACCGGACTCCCTGGTTGTTACGAACACCCGTAAGAGGGCTGGAACACCCTGGTCATCGTCCGAAGCTCCTCCCGACAAGGAGAGCAAGAAACTGTATGGTTTGGGCAGGAAAGTAGCCTCCACTTCTGCCTACCAGGCAAGGATTGCCAAGTCCACCACCCTGTTGGCCAGCTACAACTGCCATCAGTCGGAAGAGGTCGCGGCACTCATAGGCTCCGCCCCAGAACCCTTAAAGAGCCAGTTAGCACGAGTTGCGGCAGAGGGAAGAGCCATGTCCGGTTGCATTTTAAAAGCAACCTTTGATGCCGCGGATAACGCCGGCAGATTGATAGCAGAAGGAACTGTTATCAAGAGACAAGCAGTCTGGATTCAAAGCTGAAACCCAAGCATCATTGTCAGATAAACCGGTGGAGCCGGATCTGTTGTTTGGTAAGGCGGTCGAGGACGCGCTCAAAAAATGCCAAGGACGAGTATGAGACACTCAAATCCCTAGGCCAACTAACCAATAGACCCCCTAATCAGAGAGGGAATGGCAATTTTCGTCTCCCACTCGGCCAAAATTTCCAGAGAGGATCTAACTATTCCCAGGGGCAGGGTACACCGTGGAACAATAATAACCAACAGTTTACCCAGGGTTATGGCAGGGGTAATAAAAGAGGATGTGGTAAAGGTAGAGGCAGTCCCAGTAAAGGAGGCGGCACGCCTCCACCAAAACAGTGACGCTCCGTTCAGGGTCCCTTCTCACGCAACCTCAGTAGGGGGACGCATTTACAACTTCACCCAAGTTTGGAAAGGGATCACATCAGACAGATGGGTGCTGTCCACAGTATCCGCAGGGTACTGCATAGAACTGTTAGAGCGTCCCCGGAACCATCCTCCACGACAAAGAATACATTCTTTGGAGCACCAGAAGATCCTCCTCGAGGAGATCGTCAATCTGCTAGCAAAGGACACGATAGAAATCTCCCGGGACAACAGGTAAACAATGGTATTTATTCAACTTACTTCCTTGTGCCAAAAAAAGATTTGACAATGCGCCCAGTATTGGACTTATGGCCTGCAAACAAGTATGTCAAGCCCCAAAAATTTGGCACGACTACTCTCCAAGAGGTAATCCCCCTCCTAAAAAAGGGGGATTACATAGCAACATTGGACATGAAAGATGCCTATTTTCATATTTCCATGTTCCCAGCGCACAGAAAGTACTTGCTCTTCAAGGTGGACAGTCGGCACTACCAGTTCAAGGTACTGCCCTTCGGGATAGCTTCGGCTCCAAGGGTATTCACTAAGGTACTGGCGGTGGCGGCAGCACACCTACGCAGGGAGGCAATCCCGGTGTACCCTTACGTGGACGACTGGCTCATCACGGGGGAGACCCCAGTAATTTGCAGAACAAACATTCAAAGGACTATCGACCTCATCTTCGAATTGGGCTTCTCAATAAATGAGAAAAAGTCAAGTCTGGTGCCAAGCACCTCCAAACAGTTCCTAGGAGCTATCCTAGATACTCAAGAATTCGGAATATACTGCTGCAAATTCCTCAATATCAGTCCGGTCGCCAGATAATGGTACGCAAAGCAATGCGGTTGCTGGGCATAATGGCGTCATGTATTTACCTGGTCCCCCACGCGCGCCTGTGCATGCGTCCCATGCAGGAATGGTTGGCGAAACAGTGGTCTCAGGCAAGTGGTCAGTGAGATGATCTAGTGGTCGTTTCGCCAACAATTGTACAAAGCCTAAACTGGTGGACAAGAGAAAATCTGTCCAAGGGGAAACCCTTTTACGATCCTGAGATACAAGCGGTAGTCACAACTGATGCATGCCTAACAGAGTGGGGAGCTCACCATCTCCACCACACAGCTCAGGGTCTCTGGTCTCACTCAGTGGCCAAGAATCACATCAACCTGCTAGAGCTTCTGGCAGTATTCAGAGCGCTTCAAGCGTTCGAGCCCTACCTGCTAAATCTGTCAGTGCAAATCCGGACGGACAGCACTACAGCCATGTTTTACCTGAACAAGCAAGGAGGGACACCTTTGCCAAATCTATCCAAGCTTGCCCAGAAAATTTGGATATGGGCACTCAGGCGGAACATCTTCCTGTCATCGCAACATGTTCCAGGGGATCTCAATTCCCTAGCGGATGCTCTAAGCAGAGACCCCCTCCCAGAAGAACACAAATGGTGTCTACACAGAGAGGTCGTAGAAGATATCTTCTCTCAGTGGGGTTTCCCCACTGTAGACCTATTCGCCACAAGCGAAAACAGACAATGCCCAGGATTTGCATCCAGGTTCCCCCAACCAGATTCCCAGGGAAACGCCCTGTGGATGAACTGGTCAGGAATGTTTGCGTACGCTTTTCCATCAACTCCTCATCAGGAAGGTGGTCAACAAGATGAACAGAGAGTCGATGACGCTCGTCCTGGTTGCTCCCATGTGGGCGAGACAACCGTGGTTCCCACACTTGCGCAGATTGGCGGTGTGCGAACCGATCAAACCTCCGACCTGGTAAAACCTACTGTCCCAGCTCCAAGGTCAAACAGTGCATCCTCAACCCAACTCAATGAACCTGGCAGCTTGGCTCCTGAGGTCATAGAGTTTGGACATCTCAATTTACCACAGAGGTGTATGGACATCCTAAAGGAATCTAGAAAGCCAAACACGAGGCACTGCTACTTTGACAAATGGAAGAGATTCGTTATCTGGTGCCAGAATAAACAAATCAACCCAGTTGATTGCACTCCTTCCACTCGTGTTACATACATGCTCCACCTGCTGGATACAGGACTGCTTTTTAACTCACTGAAGGTACACCTGGCAGCTCTGTCGGCATACGCCACTTCCCATAACAAGGTGTTGTGGTGGAAAGTACCAGTAGTTAAAGCCTTCATGGAAGGAGTAAAGAGACTTCACCCTCTAATTTCTAACCCACCACCAGGATGGGACCTTAACGTAGTGCTATCTAAACTCATGGGCCCCCATTCGAGCCCATGCATAAAAGTAGTCTCAAACACCTGACTTATAAAACAGCCTTCTTAGTAGCTATTACATCTATAAGAAGGGTCAGTGAAATTCAGGTTCTGTCAGTGCAAGATCCTTTCTTTACTGTCCATAAAGATAAACTGGTTTTATGCACACACCCTAGGTTCTCACCTAAGTTTATTTCTAAATTCCACGTGAACCAGTCCATCGAGCTTCCGGCTTTCTTCCAAGACCCACAGAGCTCGGCTGAGGTGAAACTACACACCCTAGATGTGCGTAGGGCGGTCCTCTACTATGAAAACAAGACCAGACCGCCAAGGAAAACAGACCAACTGTTTGTCTCCGTAGCTACAGGCAAAGAGGGGGATCGCGTCTCTAAAGGTGCCATCTCTAAGTGGATTATTAACTGTATCCAGCTGTGTTACTCCCTTTCTGGAAAGACTCTGCCTTTCACGCCAAGAGCCCACTCTACAAGAGGCATTGGGGCCACTCTGGCTTTCATTGCAAATGTCCCCCTTGACACCATTTGCAAAGCAGCTACTTGGAGCTCTATTCACACTTTTACTCAGCACTACTGCATTGACACCCATTCCAAGACAGATACCCAAGTGGGACAAGCGGTTCTAAGACATTTATTTGCTCATGGCCCTTCTCACATCCCACCTCCTTCTTCAGGTACTGCTCGTTAATCTATGCACAGCATGTGATCTAAGCAGATTCCACAAGCCTCAGAAGGGATACATTACTCACCGTAATCGTATTTCTGATGCTTGTATCTGCTTAGATTCACATGCGACCCACCCTTCCTCCCCTCTGAGAGAAGGCGCATGGATGCTTGTAGTCTTACCTTTCTTTATATCTGCTTGGATCATCTGTACTCACGCTTCTCCTCATGCTACCTCATGTCAGAAAAAATACAATCTGAGGGTCCTACACGTGAGGGATCATGGGTACAGTGGACGTCACACTAGGGATAGTATTACTGGCACGCCCTGTGTCGACGCCCATTTTCGAGTTTCGAAAAACAAACTGTAATACTCAGCAGCTTCCACTAGATGTCGGCCTATGCACAGCATGTGAATCTAAGCAGATACAAGCATCAGAAATATGATTACGGTGAGTAATGTATCCCATATGCTAAATAGTGAAAGGCGTGTGTGGTAACTGTTTTATATTATTGTGGTTTATTTGTGTTGCTTTATTTTTTTATTTGATCAAAATATGATCTTTCAAATTTATCAATAATTAATTAATATTACAATTGAATAAAATGCAAAACGATTGTTAAGATATCCATTAGACACAATCCAAATGCTTCAAATCATAATTTCCTAAAATGTCTTTTAAAACAAGAATCTAAAAATCACTAAGCAAATTCATATTCATTATACATCAATTCCTAAATCTTACTTTTGGGGTACTTCAAAAGTCTAACATTGCCAAACTTATTATTTCTGTTGTTAAAAATACCTTCTGCCCAGCAATCATTCTGCACAAAATATCATCCAGAGAAACATACACATTTACGTTAAAAAAAAGTCCCAAATATTTAGTGTGAATCTCCATCAATTCGATGTAGTCAACTAAAATATGTCTCAACATCTGAACTATGCCCACAGATTTGCAATAACCACAAAAAAATTCGAGGATTAGGAAATAGTTCAAGGTGTTGTGGTAGAAGGCCATGAAGTTTATCTACCTTCGAGAAGGTGGAATGAAGGCGATACTTTCTTGTTTGATCCATGGTGTCAGTCCAGTCCATCTCTTTAATGCACTTCTTAACGCATGAAGGATTTGTATTAAAGTCCTGCATACTCCTACCACTCCTAATTAGAATATTTTATGCAAATTTTTTTAAACGCTTTAACAAGCTTTGTGACTCACCCATTAATTCATAGTGCAGAGCTTCATACAAGGTATCATGGGGAGGATAGATCATTTTTCCACACAAAGACAGCACCCGCAAATAGAACCACACTTGGAGAGACTGGAGACCCAGTTCGAAACGTAAGGGAGCATCAGGGTTGAAGGAGGAAGATTTTTTTTTTAAACAATTTTTATTAATTTTAACAAACACAACAACCAAAACAAACCAAACAGTAGATTCCAGTCTTAACGTATATCGTATCATGTTTTATCCACCGTCGTCCTCCCCTGCGACCCCCCGAGCTACTCTCCACCTCCTGCAGTCGTTGTTTCTTGGGTTGTCCCCCTTCCCCTCACCAATGTTCCCTCTAATTATTTTTCTCTACGTGCGGAACTGGTAATCTTTCGTGCGCACTCTATTTTCTATGTGCGCAACTGACTAACGAGGTAAACCACGTTGTGAGCATGTGTAGTTGGTGAGCTATCATCTCTTTCAACACTTTTTCCAACACATAGGCTAAAAAGAAATATATTTTATATGTGATTTTAAAGTGTACTCATTAACCAGTTCAAGACCTCAAGATAAGCCACAGTAGCTAGCAAAGGTACTTGTGTGCAAAACAAATGTGTGCTTTATGCCACTGGAAAAACACTGATGCATATTACAAAAAAACAAATATTGCCTTTCATAACTGATGTGACTATCAAAAGTCAGACCGGATACAATATATTTGCAGATGGAATAAAGGCAACTAAAAGGTGTTGGAAAACATGCCAAAAGGAGTTCATGTGCCACTTTAATGAAGTAATTCAAGGGCCAGGAGAGCATGTCTCTCATATTTTGTGTAAGGACGATAATTGCATCAGAATAACTTCACCATAGAATATGATGATCAGAATTCCGTGGCTTCTGCTGACTATCCACATTATGTTGTCTTGTGAGTTCCTAAAACCAGCCTACAGCTAAGAGACCTATACACCATCCATTTTTAATCCTGAAAAGCAGAAACATCTGCCCAATAAAGATGGGAAACAATGACCACATAGGAACTGACCCCTGGCTTCTGCCCACAAAGCTCCACAACATCCCCAACGAGGAGGGCAGGAGCCCGTCCCTCACCTCCCTCTCCAGCTGCACACAACTCAACTTCGAGTTCCTTCTTGGTGGTAATGCCTTGACCACTTGTGAGTGGGCCTAATTTGTGCATTCCCCAGATGCCCTTCGTTTCACTGTAATCTTTCGGCTTCAGCCGATCACCTCGGAATGGCCACCTACGCCCAACGTACTTCCGACATCGCATCCTGGCGTCCTGCTGCCTAGCAACTGGCCCGTGCCTCTGATTGGCCGCCACAGAGCTTTATTCCCCGGAAGTCGACCGGTAGGCGATAGCCAGCATGCCTACCCTAAGGCCTGCTATTTAAGGACAGGGTCTGTCTGCGTCTGTCCTCGGCCGTACGAGCTGTCGACCAGCCTCGATGCTGAGGAACCCCTCCCGACCAACGCGAGTACGCCGTTTCACCCACGCTACTTTTCTCCATATGCTGCTTAAAAGTGGAAACGATCCTTCTCCACTCCAAAGCCAACTACACTATCTTACCTCACGCACAATTTGCACTGGATTGACATTATTCAGACTATGTGTACCTATATTGTACCAGTACAATTTAACCTGTGCTCGTGCTGCAACCAAGAATCCATTTTAGCCTTGTACTGCTCCAGCCCTATCCAGCATTTATGTGTATTGTAGCAGCCCTATCTAGCCTTTTGCATACCTTGTACGTTACTTAGCTCATGTGTACCTGCACTGCATTTGCCTACTCAGTCTATGTGCCTGTACTTTACCAGCTCATTTTAACCTATGCGTGCGTTATAGATAACATATTTTAGCCTCTACACTGCACTAGTTTTATCTAGCCTATATATGCCGGCACCGTCCGCACTGTATTAGTCTAGCTAGTCTAGGTGTACCATGTACTGTACCAGCTTAATTTAGCTCTTATGCGCCTGCAATGTACCAGCCCATTTAGACTATATGTGCCTGCACTGTACCGGTTCTATCCTGCTTACTTGCGCCCTAGACCTCCGACTGCCACTTACCGCCGTGCCCACTCACTCAGGCTGTTCAGTTGTATAGCAAGTTGCCACCGCTGAACTATCCTTCAAAACCCAGTCTCTCAGGACACTCACTCTCGCCATAAGCACTATCCTTATCTAACACGGTTATCATGCTACCTACTTCCCTAAGGATACTGCTCCCGCTACTGAGGAGACCCCTCCTACTGTGGGCATCCACCTTTGTGTTACTTCCAGCATTAGCCAGTATTGTTGCATTTAGCATTCTGCGCGCTGGAATTATGGCCCCTACCCACAGACCCATGGCCACCGACTTGAGCATCGAGCCCCCTAACATCTACCTCAATGCTCCCGCCCTATGGCTTGACCACTTCACTAAAAAACCTACACCTAACCAACCATGCCCCACCCGCCTAAGAAACATAAGGCTAGGTTCTAGATTCCTGGGCACAACAGGACATCCCTTGCATCTTTCAAAATGTCCGTCCCTCCAACCTCCTACCGTATTTAGTCACCAGCGTCCGCAGGGGACCCCGCCATCACTAAGCAAAGCCACACAGATCAAGGCCGCTCTGGTCAACGCAAGGTCACCAGCAGCTCATGCTCTGGACATTGCCGATCTTATCAAGACTCAGGAGCTTGACTTCATTGCCATCTCTGAGACTTGGCTGCACCATGCCTCAGGCCCAGCTCTATCATTGGCCATCCCCCCTGAGTACTCCATATCCAGATGCGACCGCACCTCCAGAGGCGGCGGGATTGCATTTATCCATAAAAACTCACTAGGTCTTAGAACAGTACCTAGCACTATTCTGGAATCGGATGAGCTACTCTCAGTCAAACTCCCTTTAAATGCCAACCAAACAGCCACCTTACATCTAATATACAGACCACCTGGTCCCCCCACTTCGTTTGTGGATGACATTACCTCTTTAGTACTTGATAAAGTGAAAACTAACTCTCAAACAATCATCCTTGGAGACCTTAATCTGGGTCACCAAGACCCCAATGACCCTACGGCCACTGACCTCGCCAACACCTTAACGGATCTAGGCTTCTCCCATCATATTAAAGAACCTACCCACATCAAAGGGTGGTCCCTAGACTGGCTAAGCGACACCAACTGTAACATTAGCCTTCTCTCGAATGCTCCTTGCGCATGGTCAGATCACCATATCATCACGTTCACTATTGAAGCAGCCCACTTGCCCACTCCCTCCATCGCCCCAGCCATCCCTACCAGAAACAAAAAGAATATAACTCCAGAAAAGCTACTCCCCCTTATCCTTCCCACCCTCAACAACGCCACTGACCTTTGCTCAGACCCCACCTCACTAGCTGACACCTACAACCAGACAGTGCTCTCAGCTATAAACGCCATTGCCCCGCTCAAACTAGGGAAACCCAAACAGCGGGCGCACCTCAATTCATGGTTCACACCACAACTTAGAGCACTACGCAAAGAGAAAAGCAGCGCGGAATCACGCTGGAAAAGTCACCCATCTGATGCTCATAAAGATAGCCTATTCATAGCTACCCTTAACTACAAAGAAGCCTTATTCCAAGCCAAAAAAGAGTCCTACAATAACCGTATTTTATTGGCTCATTCTAACGCCAAGGATCTATTCAAAATTCTCAAGGAACTTGAGACTCCTGCAGCATCTCCCGACTTCTGCACCAAAGATAGTAATTGGTGCTCCAACATACAGACAGCTCTTCTGGGCAAAATTGCATCCCTCCAATATAAAATTAGAAACAAACAAAACTCCTTACAATCTGATCAACCTCCGACTCTTCCTACGACTAGCACCTGTCAAGCCAACCCGAACTGCAAACCGTTCGCCTTCTCCCCTCTGACCATTCCGGGAGCAGAAGGGATTATAAACAACCTCAAGCCCTCTAACTGCCAAGGCGATCCTTGCCCTGCTCCCATCATCAAGGAAGCATCTCACGAACTAGCCCCTTTCATCACAGCCTTCATAAACGCATGCTTCAAAACTGGCACAGTCGTCCCTGACAACCTCAAGGACGCTTGGGTGATCCCACTTCTTAAAAAAAAGTCCCTTGACCCTAACATACCGACTCATTTTAGACCCATTATCACGGTCCCGTTCCTGCCCAAGATCCTTGATCGTGCAGCATACTTGCAGATCCAAGATTATCTTGAATCTAATAACCTTCTTGGATTAAGACAATCCGGTTTCCGCTCCAAAAATGGGACCGAAACAGCCTTGATCGACCTGAAAACCCAAATGGAGATACTAAAGGATAATGGGAAGTTAACACTACTCCTCCTTCTTGACCTCTCTGCGGCATTTGATTTGGTCAACCACCAAATACTCTGCCAACATCTTAAATCTGCGGTACACTTTTCAGACACTGCCAACGCATGGATCCGCTCTTTCCTAAGTAACAGATCCACGTGGGTCTTTTCGCCTACAGCCTCCGCTGACCCCTCCCCGATTCACTGCGGCGTCCCCCAAGGGTCCTGTGTATCGCCCACTCTCTACAACGTGTTCACTAAACCCCTCTTTGATGTGCTTGATTATCTGAGTGTCTCCTACACTAATTATGCGGATGACACCCAGATACTCATTCCTATCACTGGTGATCACTTAGCTGATACCAAATCCCTGAACGATGTCTATTTGGTCATCCAGGCCTAACACGAATTATGCCTTAACGACGAGAAGACAGAGCTTCTCTTACTAGGTTCGACTCAAGGCCTCAATAAATTAGACCAAGCTTTCAAGTCCTTCAATATCGATGGCAACGACAGCAAGGTCTCTGCTGACACCAAAACTCTAGGCGTCTATCTAGACTGCTCTCTCTTTGAACAGACAAACCAATGCAGTTAGGTCGGCTGCGGCCTATACGTGCAAACTAATCACCACCTGCAGACCTTTTCTAAACTCACACAATTGTACTACTCTGGCAAGAACACTCCTCATGTCCAAAATTGACTACTGCAGTGCCCTCTACCTGGGGACGAGCCAGTCCAACATGAGCAAACTGCAAACAGTCCAGAATAATGCCACCAGGGCAGCCCTCAACATCCCAAGGCGGTCCCACATCTCAAACGTCAGATCAGATCTACATTGGCTCCCAGTAATACACAGAATTGCCCTGAAAACACTATCCTTGACTCATAAATGTCTGGACAACAATGCCCCACCATACCTCGCCTCTCGTCTTACACTTCACACTTCCACACGCCCCACTAGATCACCACAAATTCACAGCCTCATGCTGCCTAGATTTAAACTTCAAAAAGCCGGTGGGGTAAGCTTCCCTGTCCTAGCCTCTAAGCTTCGGAATTCCTTGCCCACACCCATTAGAACTGAGCCTTCTTTCCTAACCTTCAAGAATAAAACGAAAGCTTGGTTATTCTCGCAGAACATCTGAGGCACCTCTCTCAAAATCTGGCACCCACCTGTAATACTCTGTAACTGTGTATATTTACCTTGTACTGTACTGTAAATATCTGTATTTTATTCTATTTTCATTGTATGTATTGCAACCTGCAATTGTGTTTATATACGCTGCACGGTACTGTAAATATTTACATTGTATGTATTGTAACTTCCTAAGAATATGCGCCCGGTTGCCCGAGGGCCTGGTTGCGCTTTACAAATAAAACAAACTTCAAACAAATCAGTTATCAACAGTGGCGTAGGAAGGAACTCTAATAATATTGCTGACCAATCTCAAGACGAACTATAAGGGCAAAGAACATCTTTTAATAAGCATAAAGTATAAATGTTTACTGCCTGAAACATCATTTCACTCTAAGTAGGAAGCACATTCTTATCAGAGCCTTGCTTGTAACCCTCATGTAGGAAGTAAAATGACAGGGCACATAATACAGCCTATCGTTTTGTGGACCCCTCTTCACCACAGCCTAGACAAAATTCAAAAAGAACCATACTGAGGTTTCTTATAGAGCCCTGTTGAAGTAAATCACTTATTGATGCCTTTTGGGTTAATAGCTTCAATGCTCAGGGGTACAACAGCTTAGCCTTCTTCTGTAACTAGGGATCCCTCTGTAATTCATTGTTATCAGTTAGACAATATGCAAGGCGATGCTACAGTCAATAAACACAGAACACATGTTTATATTGAAATGCCCTCAGGAGCTGAGCATAGAAAGAAACACAAAGTGCAGTTCTCTAGACTTGTTACTAAGGTTTCCTTTCCTACAGCAAACAAACATTTTCTACACTGTACTGTACTGCCGAAACAACTGACTTGGTTTTTTAAAGTTACTGATTTGTTCTTCACCCGCAAGGAGTGTGCTCCTGCGCCCTTTCACCCGTACCCCATTTTCCGGCTCCTGTGCTCTCCTCTAATACTAGTTGACGGGGCACTGTAAAACATGAGAGATTGTAGCAGTGAAATACTCGCTGGGATATTTGCATACCCTTAGTACTTTGCAAGCAAAACATATATTTAGTGCCTCCCCATGATATTATATGCATTTTAAGAAAATTTCATGAATCTGCAGGTACACAATTATTTTGCAGTACGCATATGATTATTTGCAATTTATTTCACCCTTATATTGTTGGGTAGGATTATACAACTGAAAAGTGAAAACGTTATTCTATAGCAGTGAGATACAATATAATTTGTTAAGGTCTATGCCCAATGCAACTCTGAAAACCTAGAAAGGATGCAGATTGTTTGAAAACCATTCTACTGTTCCAATATCCATTGCTCTAATACTATAGACGAGTAAAACCTGGCATAGCCCTTATCCCTTGCAGGCCAAGTAAATTATATTGCAATGTTTCTCTCCATGTATATGGCAATGTTAGCAGTGCTAAAGTAGGAGACTCTGGGCATGACATTTGTCTACTCAAAATCTTTAGGCAGCCAATTAATATTTGAGTTTTATAATGTGTTAACGTGCAAGGGACTCCTTCAAAGCGCTTGCGTGAAATATTTACTAAGAATAGGAAGCATGGGATGAGGTTACACATCCAAGTAGCCAGTTTACCTACAGTCAGTATCCGATAGTTGTGTTACATAGTGTGGTTGTTGCTTTTGTTATTAGTATTAGTCTATTTATTGAGCATGGACCTGGCTTCAGGAATCAACAGAGTGCTTGACAATCGTAGGGGGGAGAACACAGTGAGGGAAGCAGAGAAAAGGGGAGTGGGAGCGAACAGGGGAGGGCAACAGCAGCCAATTTGTATCAAGGGATCTACAAGCAACCAGGGGATGAGAGAGTGGGGGGCAGATAAGAGTCTTGGGTATGGTGGGGAGTGTAGGGTGTGTGGACCTGTGTGTTATGTAGGAGCCATTCCTTGATGAGGAAGGTCTTGAGCTCTTTCCTGAACTGTAGCAGCAATGGGGTAGGTCTGATGTTGACTAGAATTATATGATATGATATATGGCATTTGTAACGCGCCTATACACAAGTGTTTCAGAAGAGGTTTCAGAGTTTTGCAGCATAGACGGAGAAGGCTGTTCTTCTTGCCCTTTCCTTCCTGCACTTTCAGAGTTCAAGCCTTCACATTTCCTTACTTCTGGTGGATTGCAGGCCTCTGGAGATGCTGTGTTTCTCAGTGAGGTAGCTTGGGGACTTCAGCGTGACAGCCTTGTAAATGATACAACAGGATTTGAAGCCGATACAGGCCTTCGGCGGGAGCCAATGCAGTTAGAGGGTCAGGGCTGAATTTCCAGAGTCCTTTCATGAGTCATGCTGCAGCATACAGAACACATCTCGGGTGCCAGAGAAGGCCTTCCAAAACTGAACTTTTTATAAGGCACGATGAATAACAGAAGTTCTGGTACTTGAACATTATTCAACTGAAGCTAGAAACCTTGGAGTCATCTTAGACTCATCTCTCTCCTTCTTCCCTCATACTCAGGACATTGCCAAGAAGTCCAACTATCAGCTCTTCCTTCTCAAATGAATTTGATATTTTCTCACTTTCCCTCAGAGGCTCAATTGGACTCAAGCCCTGGTTCTCTCTAGACTGGACTATGGTAACAGCCTCCTCCTGCACCTTTCCTCCTCAATTCTGCGACCCCTCCAGCTTATCCAGAATAGGGCAGCAAGACTTATCCTTGGCCTTAAGCCCAGGGACTGCATCTCTCCTGCACTAAAAAGTCTTCACTGGCTCCTGGTTTGCTTCACAGATTAAATTCAAATCAAAGTCTCCCGGCAGAGCGTCCCGCAGAAAATGGAATTGAATCTCTCTACCTGTCCCAGCAGTCTCTTTTTATGTGTTTTGGAAGTAGGTGTGTGCGTGGCGTAACTGAGCCTGCCCCTCTACTTGTCATTGGCCCAATTCTCCCCTCTCCCATGATTGGGGGAAGGAAATGGATTGTCGTCATGATGAGGTCTGTTTATGGGTCAGAGGATCCTCCCCTGGTCATTTGCCCACAAATCTATATTTGATTCAAATACATATTTCCCAGATACACAATTTGTTGAAATTACATGTACACATTATATATTCCTTATGGTCCATGCTTGTCCGCCTCTGATCTTCCTGGGGGGCTTGCATTCAAAAATGACAACATTTTGCGCTTTTTGACTGATTTACCAATATCGGACATTTACCAAAATGTACGCACATGTGCACAAGGAGTATGGACATTAATTGATAAAGTGTCCGATTTTTAACATGCAGACATTTGGAGTGAGACCCTATTTTCCGCTAGCAACCCCCCAGAATACACCACAGGGTCCTAACGCCTCTTAAAACGTGCACAGAAAAATCACAAGAATAATGATATTACTTATATAATTTTGACCAGTCCGCACTATGAGTTATCTATCTTTTTAACTTATGCCCTGGTCAAAAAGGGGTGTGGCTTCCCACATCACATGGTGGAAGAACTGGTTTATCCACTTCCCCCAAGCTCAGCTGGCTCTCACAGGCACTTCTCCTCCCACTTCTCCCAAGAGGAAGCCACTTTACGGCCCCCCCAATATAACATTTGCCTGAGTCCATTGTTCAGATTCCTGCAGTCCCCAGGTAATTCAATCAGAGAGGTGTCACCTCCTTTTTGTGGGGGCAGCAGAATGCAGCCAGGCCTGGGAACACAGCTGTTGATCCAGTTTCAACTCCTGTCGGGGGTAGTTGTCAGGCAGAATCCAGTTTCATTAAGCCAGGTTTCAGCTAAATGTCACTTTTTGTTCCCAGTTTTCTACATTCAAATCAAACTGACAATTTTTACACATGCAGTTAGAGTGCCGATTCTAAGTTCAAAACTATGACATTTCAACAGTTACAAACTATGTGACACTCAAAAGTAGGTCCCTCATTTAATTTAAACATTTCGATTTTAGTGGTTTTCAGTTCAGTTTAACTTAAGCTGCTGACCTCCACAGCTCAGCCAGTTTTGTTATGAACATTGTTTTGGGCTCTTTTTCTTTCCAGATTTTGTATGCACACAAAACCTCATTCTGCCAAATGTCTGCTGGTGTTCGGTGAGATTTTTGAATATCCTGCAATGTTTCAAATAGGCATTTTGAGCTTGCATTCATAGAAACCATGGTGATTTCAAAGCGCTTTTTAAGCTAACAGGCACTGCTGTTTTTTCTTTGGCAAACATTCCACTCATGGCACCCTTGGCCCATCACGCTCGCACTGGTGGGTGGAAGGTTAGGCGACCATTTTGGTGTGCGCACAAACTGCGCGGTTCTCCTGGATTCTGGCGCACATGTGGGCTTTTTGGCCATCTTGGATTTTCTAAGCCCACAGCACCAAATGTTGCAGCTTAATGACTCAAACGTGGGTCAATACACCTGACAAAGCCCCCCCCCACTTGACTGCACTTTGAATTTGAGTCGAGGGGGAGTCGGGTGCAAAGAATGTTTTGACCCACGCACTGGTATGTCCGCATCATCTTCTTCCAATTCCGCAAATGGCACAGTTCAGCATCTTTTCCTCCATCCGGTTGGATCGATCGGTTCTCCTCGCCGGTCCTGATGGGAATATTGGGCGGTACCCCGGGCCCCTCGGGTCTCTGTCCCCGGTCGTCCTCCTTGGTCAGTCTCCATGGTTTCTCTCTCCTAGGATGATAAAGCAAAAGCGGCAATACACATTCCTAGACATTTCTTCCCCACCATTGATATAGTGGGGTGGCATATACATTTTATAGTCAAAACATTTGCGTTCTTATTTTAACAAAAAGCAAGATACAATCATAAGACATTTTTTTTTTTCCAAATCATAATATTTTAGAGACTATATGTGGGATATTTTAGGGTTGGAATTGAATTACTCTGGGGCGGTCCCCTCTGGTATTGCAGAGGACTCCTCCAGTTGTTGCAGAGTGTGCCTGGGATGGCAACACTTTAGCTGATTTATATGGACCCACTTATCTTCCCCCTCTGCCAAACTGCCTTTGGGGATGCAGATCTTATAGGCAACAGGGGAGATCTTGTCTATAATTTCAAACGGTCCCTTCAATGTAGGCAAGAATTTTCGCTGTTTGGCCTGATTCCTTTGGAAATTGTATAGATAGACCCGATCACCCACCTTATATTCCTTTCGGGTAGTTTTCAAATCATAGTGGGTCTTCATGCTCTCGGCTGATCTTTCTAGATTCCGCTGAGCATAGGCAAAAGCATGTTGAAGGTGTTTCCTTAAATTCTCCACATACTCATGAGTTGTGGAGGCATTTATCAGTGTCTGCTCTTGGGTCCTGTAGAGCAAATGCTGGGGAAGCACCATCTTGCGTCCAGTCATCAACTCAAATGGTGACATTTTAGTTGCAGATGAAGGGGTATATCTGATGGCCATTAGGACCAGAGGTAGTCGGATATCCCAACTTGGCCCAGAATCTGCCACAAACTTTTTTAAGATGCTCGCAATGGTTCGGTTGTAGCGTTCTACTGCCCCAGAGGAAGCTGGCCGGTAAGCAATATGTAACTTCCTTTTGACCCCCAGTATCTCCCACATCTTTGTCATTACTTCACTGGTGAAGTGGCTACCCCTGTCTGACTCAATCCTTTGAGGTAGACCAAAACGGGAAAAGATGTGGTTAATCATCAGGGGAACTGCTATTTCTGCCTTACAGTTTGGGGCTGGGAGACATTCCACCCACTTGGTAAACAAGCATGTAACGGTCAACATGTACTTGTTTCCCCTAGACGAGCGAATCACGGGGCCTACAAAGTCGATTTGCAAATCTGACCATGGCAGTGTCATCCCCCTCTTTTGGAGAGGTGCACGGTGCGTGAGGGATGATGGCTGAAATTGTGCACACACAAGACACCCCTTCAAGTATTGGTCGAGGTCCTGCCCCATGTGTGGCCAGTATGCAACCTCTCTTAAGATTTCCAGTGTTGTGTGAAACCCCCTATGACCGGCGGTGGCCGCATCATGGGCGTGACTTAACATCAAGCTTCGGAATGAGGTAGGAACCACCCACTGATCGTGGCCAGCTTTGGATTTCCTTAACAGCAAACCGTCTTGGATTCGGAACATTTTTGGACATTTCATCAACACTCTTAGCTCCTCTTTCCCAATGTAATCGGTATCCGTCAGGGGAAAGTTCTCAGGGTCCTCAAGGTGTTGGTAAAACTTACCAATAATTGGATCCCCCTTCTGAGCTGTAATTAAATCAGCATCAGGGGTCTCCTTACTCCATTGTGCAGTTGAAAGATCATTGTGAGCATTGGTCTGGGACCTAGTGATGGCAGTGACCTGGATTTCCCCCAACAGGGACTCTATTTCTATTAGATCCCCATGGATGGCCCCGGTTTTGGCCAGCTGATCAGCTAAGTCATTTCCAGTTTTGTCTGGTCCCTCTACTTTGGAATTACCCTTGATCTTTTTCCAGTAGATGGTCATCCCATTCGATGTGACCAGATCATCAATATTTTAGATTAACTTCCCATGTTTCAAGGGTTTATTAGCACATAACATGCCTCTGGTTTTCCAATTAACCAGGTGCTCCACAAACCCGTTCCGTACATAATCTGAATCTGTGATTATGACTAGTTTATGGAGTTGATGTTGGACAGCAGTGAGGATGGCCTGATGCACAGCCATCAATTCTGCCACCTGACTACTTCGGGGACCAATTTTTTTATCCAGCGGAGGGTTCTGGTGACTCATTCACCCATGCATTCCCTACGCCGGCCACCAGTTCTTTCTCCCCGTTGTTGTCAACATGGTAAGAGCATCCATCCACATAGACGGTGGGCATTCCCTCACACTTGTCTTCTTCAAAGACTTTGTGTGGGGAATTAAGGTATGCCTCCATGTTGTCCTTGATTTTAAGACTTTCGTTCTCGAGACAGTTTTCTCTGGCACAATCATGCAAGTAAGCCAGACCTTGCGCGAGGGGACTCTTCTTGTTTTGGCCATATCTGACCTCTACAGGAAAGCCTTGCATTGACAGAATCCAGGAAGTAATTCGGGAATTACTCACATTTCCGGCCCGGATTCTGTCACTTTGGAGGTATTGCAGAGGCTGGTGTGGAGTCTCCACTATGATGTGTTCCCCCTGGATATACAGGCGGTAATTCTTCAATGCCCACACCGTTGACAGGAGTACCTTCTCACAATCGTTGAATTTTTCCTCCACAGAGGATAAAGTTTTGCTCGCATAGGAGATTACTTTATTGACCTTGTCATGCTTTTGGTATAATACTGCCGTCAAGCACGTATTAGAGAACCCTGTCTCCAGGAAGAACTCCTTGTTTCTGACAGGGTAAGCTAGGCAAGGCGCTTGTGAGAGGCTTCTTTTGAGTTGTCTTACTGCCTCGGATTGTTCTGGACCCCATTCCCACTTGACCCCCCCCCCCTTCAAGAGATGAATCAGGGGTCTAGTGATCTCTGCGTAGCCTTCAATGAACTTTCTGCTGTAATTAGTCAGTCCAAGGAGGCTCCTTAGTTCCCGCAGAGTTGTGGGATCCTTCAGTTTCTGAAGTGCTTCCACTTTCTTTTCTTGGGGACAGAGACCCTGAGGAGTAATCTCATGCCCCAAGAAATTAACACGGGTTCTACACCACTGTGCTTTCTGAAAGGAAAGTTTTGCTCCGGCGGCCCTCAACTGCGTCGGAACATAACGGATCTCCGCTATGTGTTCTTCCACAGATGAACTTTTGATGAGGACATCATCTACATAAGCCAGGTTACCCCTCGCACCCAGGTCGGGCATGGCCTTATGTAGGAAAATGTTGAATTCATTGCCGGAGTTGAGGTATCCGAAGGGAGTCCGGGTCCATGTGTACTGCTGGCCCCCAAAGGTAAAAGCCAGTTTGTATTGGCCTCCCTACTGACAGGCACGGTCCAGTATCCATTGGTCAGGTCTATTGCTGTGAATACCTGTGACCCCTGAATCTGGGCCAGCCCTTGGTCATTGTAGGGCAGAGGCCATCGGGAAGTATGGACCCGTTTGTTGAGCTCCCTAAGGTCGGCGCAGAGTCTCCACTGGCCGTTTGGCTTCAATATTCCCAGCACCGGATTATTGAAAGTGCTGTGGACTGGACGGATTATTCCCCGGGACTCAAGGTTCTTAATTATTTCAGTAAGGGACTCCATGGATGCGAGAGGCAAACTATATTGCTTCACAAACACTGGAGTCATTCCAGGGTCCGTGGGAATTGTTGTGGTATGGATGTCAGTGCGACCACAGTCATATGAGTCTACCGCAAAGAGATCTTGAAAATCCAAGAAAACTTGTTTCAACTTTTGCTTCTGTTCTAGAGTCACACAGGCATCAGCTAGGTTGACTCTCTCTTCCACCATCTGCCTGAAGCCTGGAAAGACTTATGGTTTGGCTATCTCAGCGTCCTCCTCCAGCTGGGTGGAGAAGTCCCTGGTCAGAGTGCTGATTTGGACTGGCGGCTTCAGGTGGGGAAGGCAGCCCTCATGGACCTGGAAAATCACCTCATCCCTCCTGAAGTCACAAGTCACATCTTCCTTACCATAAGGGCAAGAAGTGTACACCAGGAAGTTCCCCCCATGCTGGGTGAAAATCCTGTCTGGTGTTGTATTGTCCTCTCTGTCACTGTCAAAACAGTCCTTGGGGATTTGTCCTAACAGTTCATTTCCTAGATCAATGGAAAAATGTCGGTCATCAACCGCCATCCCAAAGTCGCTGTTATCCACCTCTATTGGAATGGTGTCATGTTCTATGTTGACTAATGGTGTTGGGTTTACCCCTAACCCTTGCTGTTGGAGAGAAGCATTTAGATGTATATAAGCATCAGGGTTTTTCAATTTTTGTCCTCTTTTAACTTTCACTTCCAGGGAGAATTGTCGGGTCCTTTCTGGGATGGTGACTTCCTCTTTGATCTGAATTTCAACTGCATAAGGTAGCAATTGAGCTGACCTAAATGCTTTTTCTGGATCATCAAAGCCCATGGGATTATCCGCTAATCGGGACCAAGCTTTGAAGTTTATTAGGTCCAAACTAATGGCGAAGCGATTGAGAATGTCACTGCCTAAGTAAAAGGCGGCAGTGACATCTCGCATGACCCAACAATTATGGACTATGCTCTTGTTGCCAATGGAGATTTTGAGCATACACCTGCTGGGCAGGAGATGTTTCGAATTCGGTGCTTCCAGGTCCATTTCCCATTTGTCTATCAGTTTGAATGTGGGAATGGCTGGATCTTTTGGGAGTTGGCGGAACATGGCTTTGCTGATGAAGCTCTTACCGTTGTTCACACACACTCGGGCGAGAACAGAGTCCTTCCCATCATTTAACTGAACAGGGATGAACAACTGCTCTCCAATTTGCTGAATATCAGCCAGGCTCTGAGCTGAGTGCACCTCTTTCTGGACTATAGGAATGGGAGTGTCTGATTGTGGATTGGTAAAGAATTTCAGAGTGTTTCCTTCCAGTGTGGAATACCACCTTAAGCTGGAAGTAAGGTTGATTTTCAGAAATAGAGAGGACCCCCCATCACCAGTCTGTTGTCCTACTGCTATTACTGTCACGTCTGGAATTTGGTTGTTCTGGAAGTGAAATTCTACTTGGTCAGATTTTTGTTCAACCATGTGGCAGGTGCCGTTTAAACTAACATGGTTGACACTCTGTTTTAATTTTATTGGTCGGCTAGTCTGGGTCCAGAAGACCTTGTTTACACAATCTATTAGGGGTGACAACCTTCTCAGGAGGTCGTTCCCTAGTAAACAAGGGGTGCCCTCTGGAGTCACTACTAAGACCGGGTGTTTCACCTTGTGTCGCCCAATTTTAATGTCCAAGTCTGCAGTCCCCTCGACGGGAATTTCCTTCCCGTCAAAGTTCTGCAATTGTCCAGGAAGAGAGGTGAGAGGAATACGGTAATTCTCCCCCCTTCCTGCATTTAGTTCATCAAAGGCCCTTTTGGACAGAAGGGTAGCTTGGGATCCAGTGTCCACCAGTGCCAAAATTGTACCCTGCCCCTGTACTTGTACCGGGGCATAGTATCTTCCCTCCTTCTCCTCAAGGGGTCACAGATAATGCACATTTTTGGACAACTGGTGGGCCAATTTTCTGGTTTTGGACATTGCAAGAGAAGAGATTTGGCCAGAATTCTGTGGAGAGCCTGGGGAATCTGAAAGAAAAAGTTGGCAACTGGAAATGGTTTCGGGTTCTGGGCCCCCCCCCCTCCCTTTTTGGAGGCAGTCCTCAGGATGGGTTTGACCCACGGGATTTTGGTATTGTTGGTTCTGGGATAGAATGATGGGCGGCGACAGCTCAATCCCCACATCTACACAGTCTGTTGATTCGGTTTTAGGTTCCCCTGGTTCCAGTTCTGGGCCGCCCATGCCTTTTGGGAGGCAGTCACCAGGATGGGTTTGACCCATGGGATTTTGGTATTGTCGGTTCTGGGATGAGATGATGGGCGGCGGTAGCTCAGTCTCCACATCTCCCCAGTCTGAATTGGCATCCATTGGGACCCATTTTTCCTTGGGAGGAGTTCCCCCATCTCTGAAGGAGAAGATCCTTTTCCCAGGATCTTCTGAGGATCCCTCTCCCTCAAATTGGAAGACCTGTACCTCCTCCACAAAGTGGGTCTGTTTGGGTCCTTTGTTTCTCCTACCCCCCTCTGCTCCTTTGGAGGCAGACTTTCAGGGGCAGGAGATTTCGTTTCCGGTTCCTGGGTTTCCAGGGGCTGTTTACAAGTGAGGAAGGAAGCTTCCTCCAAGCTTTTACACCCCTCTTCCCCTTGTGCCTCCTCCCTGGGAACCGGTGGGTTATCGGGGTGCTGCCCCCGTCATTGTTCTGGAACACCAGGCCCAGAGTTAGGGGCATTCTGCGGTGGCATGCTCATCTGAGGGTTCTGTTGAGCCCTCAGTATGTGACCCAGATCCTGTGCCATATTTTGGACCTGGCGCTCAAGTTGTGAAACCCGCTCAGGCTGATATGGGGCTCTATTTTCTCCCCTGGGCTGATCCCGGGAAGGGTAGCTATCCCTTCTCTGGTAGTACCCCTGGTTGGGAAGATTTTGGTACCCCTCCACCCTTGGCCTCCCCTCTCCCGGATTAGGATGTCTGGGCTCAGGGAATTGGGGAAAGAAGGATGGATGATTTGGTTGCTGGAAATTGGGTGGATACCTGGGGAAAAAGTTCTGCCCAGGATTTGGTGAATTTCTGCCCTCCTGGGGGAAGTTAGGAGGGAAGTTCCCCGGGTCAGGTGCTTGGCTGGATCCCCCCCCTTGGGCTGGAGGAGTCCACACATAACCTAGGATTGGTTGGTTTCCCTTGTAGCAGGGATTTACATAATCAGGGGAGCGAGGGACCACATTTGTGGGACTACCTCCTTGGCTCCCTGTCTGTGACTGGCCCGAGGGCCTTCTGGGCTTGGCATTATTAGGTGCAGGTAGGTTTTTAGGCCCCCCCATCTCCAAATCCAAAACGGGGGTGACCTTTACCTCTGCCACCTTGGCAGCAGCAGGGGTGCTGTTGGTTTTGGGGTTTTTCTGCAGATTATTTTTTTTTCCGATGGGCTTCTGCACCTCATAGATCCAGGTAACCTGTTCAATGACCCAGTCTAAAGATCTTTTCTCATGAAAATCTCTCACGAGCTGCGTCATTATGTATTTGGGTAAGGCATGGAAAAACGTATTGATAAATTCTCTGCTATCCGTGCGCACCCTTCTGGTGGTCTGCGCAAAAGCACGCTTTAATTCTTGCACAAACTCTTGTGGGGCCTGATGCTCCCCTCATTGCAAATTGTAGGCTGCCTTGCGAGCCTCTTGAGGATTTGTGTGCACAGAAAAATGTTTCAAGATGGCCGCCCTGTATTGGACCACCTTGAATGGTTTTGATCCTCCAGCCCTGCAAAGAAACTGGAGTATTCTGGGGAGAATGTCCATTTGACGTACTGGATGCAGCTAATGCTGTCCTTCAAATGGAAAGTCTCCATCATTTGCTCATAGAGCTCCAAGTGTTCCCAAACAGAATACTTGGCGTTCTTATGATAAGGCGTGATGACACTCCTTATTGCCTTTATTTGTTTCAATGGGTCCTTAAGCAAGGCCCTTTTTTGCCTTATTGGCCTTTTTGGTTCGGGCAACCCTGGTCCATTCATCCTCTTGACTCCGAAGCACTGCTCCCAGAGGTGCCCGTCTGATCTTCCAGGTTTTCCCGGATTCTGCGAGCCTGGGAATGGCTGGCTGAATGTCGGGACCTGGTCTCCTGTGTCCCTTAACGCTCAGAGGGGTCTTCAGATCCCCCCTTGCTGCCAGGATTTGATGGGTACCCCGCCACTGACCTAACTGGGCAGAGGTTTTCAGGATGCCCTTAATGGGCCTACTCTCCTGGGGTTCTCCACTAAATTGCACGGTGCTTGGGTTGCCATACCCAGATGCCCGCCCATCCATTCCTGGGAGGTACTGGCCTATGAGCCCCATACTTCTAGCTGGATAGTAATCTGCCATCCCCGTGGCCCTGGGCTCATGTGCGCGAGGGGACATGGGGGTTGCAGAGTCCAGGGACTGGGAGAGATGAAGGCCTCTGGTAGTAGGGCTCCTGAGGTTATGCTCAGGAGTTTCTCTTTCCCAGCGAACCGCATCTCTATCCGCCCCTGTTCCCTGTTGCAATGCAAGAGCCTGCGCTTTCAGTTCCTCAGTTAAGGCCTTAATAGACTATCAGTCTCTCCTGCATCGCTACCTGTTGCTGGAGCCTATCATTGTGCTGGCAGAGAGCCTCATTCTCTCTCTGTGCCTCCTGATTGGTCCTGGAGTACTAGGCCAGTCTCTGCTGCAGGAGAGTTACCTCCTGAGTCCCATCCCTACTGGCCTGCTCCTTTCTTGCCAGAGCCTCCTCCACCCTCCTGGTGTGCTCTAACAAGTTCTGGTGTTCTTTTTGGAGATCACCCAGTCCCTGGAGGGCCAGGTGATTTTCTTCCATTTTCCTTTTTAAGTGGCAGACTTCCTGGCCTAAGGTATCCCTTTCCTGGCCGCCAGGTCGTCCCTTTGCCTTTGGAAGGCACCAGCTTTCTGGCGCTCCTGGTCAAACTCTGCCTGGGTATCCAGGTCTTTCAAAATCAGTTTATTGCTTTCCTCTTTTTCCCTATCTAGGTGGCGTTGCAGGGTGACTACCTGCTCAGCACATGCACATGCCCTATTGAAGTCTAACTGTTGCTCCAGCTTTTTCTGGCTCTGCAGTAGGGAGTCCAAACCTTCTTGGTACTCCTTCTGCAAGGCCAGAAATCTGGTATCCTGGTCAGCCTTTTCCTGTTGCCGCACATCCATATCCTCCTTTATTTTAGTGATGTACTGTTTGCTGTCATTTTCTGACTCCTGGCTCCTGAGCAGCCTCTGCTCAGAAGAGTCCAGATCAGATTGGGCCTTCTCTAACGCCATCTGTTGCCTATTTGCCAGATCTTGGCCTTCAGCACATTTGTCCTGCATGGCTCCCATATATAGGTACAAATATGCCGCTATCCTGGCAATCTTATTATGTTCATCCTTGCCTTTAGGGGCCATATATAGTTCACTCAGGGCCACATGTAGGGGACCCTGATCTCTCCATATATCTGACCCTGTTTCAGTGACCTGTTGCGCGATTGCCTGCAACCAGACCGTTTGGTCCTGATGAGTCCACTCACCTCTCACAAATAGCTTATGTAAGAAGTGCTCTCTGGCTATTTTGATGTCTACCAGTGTCGTTCTGACTTACAGAAGTTTGTATTTTATTTTTGCAAAACAGACCGTTTCCTTAGAGCGTTCCTTTGAGGAGTGCTTTACAGCGTAACACAGCGTGGTGATCCGACCGGATGTATGTCTCCTGTCAGTTAGCACACTGTATTAATCTGCAAAAGTGATAGATCTAACCCAGAATCTCCGGCTACGAGCCCCCACTTTTGTAAGCGATATTCAATCAACACTACAGCTAAGTCAATGCCTAGTCTGGGATGCTGAGGAAAACCCTTATTGATGTATTTTTATGTCCAGTTCAGTACTCTGGATGACAACCCTTGTATAACACCCCCCCTCTTAAAATCCCCCTGACCCAAGAAGTAGGTTTGTTTTGCAAATTAAAAGGTTTATTTGAAAAATTAAACAATATATATATATCACACTTTTATAATAAATTAATATCTGATAGTACACTGAGACATATGATGTGGATCCACAATGGGTAATGTTACAGTGGTACACTTGATTACTTAGGAGTAGTATAGAGGATGAGGTAGCTGAAATGCTTTATGGTTTCAAGGAAATGCAAGGTGGAATAAATGCAGTACAGAAAATAAACTGATATGGTTTCACAAGAGATAATGTTCACTTTTCCCCTGGTGGCAATTCCCCCCCCCCCACCCCCTATATGCAATGCAAGGAGATGGAAGTAACACACACAGTCTTCAGGAATACAATCAAATACAATACGGAATTCAGTCCCCCCCCCCCCCAGCAAGCTTAGACAACAGGTATGCTTTTTAAAACACAGGCCCAAAATGCTTTTAAATGTGATGGCAATGGATGGGAAAAGGTGCTAACTGATTTTAATTCCCTCTAGAGATTCAGGGTGAGTGAGAGATGCTTGTTGGTATTAGTTCAGCTCACTTTAGCAATGCTCTATGAGTTATTACCAGGTTGCAACAGATTTTTAACAAAGGAAAGAATGGAGCTGCTATTTTGACAAGTGGAGAAATTGAGCCAAAATCGCAAATCACGGTAAATTTCGCGAGTGCGTAAATCGAAAAAGTATAGGAAGTTTGTTGGAAAGCCTAGAATCCCAGCTTTAAAATGAAAGTTAAATCTCGTTCCTAGCCCAAACGGTTCCAGAGATACGGACGATTTAATAAAGGTAGATTTTCGGATTTAAAGTAAAACTCAAAATGACAGGTGACAGCTTGCAGCTGCAGAATTGACAGTTGACAGTTGTGCAGCTTTACAAATGACAGATAACAAGATTTCTAGGAGGCTGTTCTAATTAGGTTAAAATAGTTTGGATTAGATTATTTTAACTAAGAGATTGGGTTCTGCACAGTTCTGGCGGATACTCACTCCTAATTTTGAAATGAATGGGCCTCGTCACGGATCTGGTCAACACGTCCAGCGGCGGTTCTCTCTGCTCGGCGGGTCAATCAGGCACCGGTTCTGCTCACAGCGATCCGGATCTCTGGTTCTGCTCACAGCGGTCTGGGTCTGGTCTGCGGTTCCGGCAAAAGTTCTTGGCACAGAATTCAAACAGCTCGCCCGGCTGTGGAATAGTTTGCAGATGATTTTAAGGATGCTGAGGCCTGCTGAGAAGAGTTCTCAGTTTGTGGATTTAGGCCCTTGCTTTAAGTTCTGAAGTAAAGTTCTGGTCTTTGGAGATTGATGGATGTGAAGTCTGGAGTCTCCCGGCAGAGCGTCCCGCAGAAAATGGAATTGAATCTCTCTACCTGTCCCAGCAGTCTCTTTTTATGTGTTTTGGAAGTGGGTGTGTGCGTGGCATAACTGAGCCTGCCCCTCTCTACTTGTCATTGGCCCAATTCTCCCCTCTCCCATGATTGGGGGAAGGAAATGGATTGTCGTCATGATGAGGTCTGTTTATGGGTCAGAGGATCCTCCCCTGGTCATTTGCCCACAAATCTATATTTGATTCAAATACATATTTCCCAGATACACAATTTGTTGAAATTACATGTACACATTATATATTCCTTATGGTCCATGCTTGTCCGCCTCTGATCTTCCTGGGGGCTTTCATTAAAAAATGACAACATTTTGCGCTTTTTGACTGGTTTACCAATATCGGACATTTACCAAAATTTACACACATGTGCGCAAGGAGTATGGACATTAATTGATGAAGTGTCAGATTTTTAACATACAGAAATTTGGAGTGAGACCCTATTTTCCGCTAGCAACCCCCCAGAATACACCACAGGGTCCTAACACCTCTTAAAACGTGCACAGAAAGATCACAAGAATAATGATATTACTAATATAATTTTGACCAGTCCGCACTATGAGTTATCTATCTTTTTAACTTATGCCCTGGTCAAAAAGGGGTGTGGCTTCCCACATCACATGGTGGAAGAACTGGTTTATCCACTTCCCCCAAGCTCAGCTGGCTCTCACAGGCACTTCTCCTCCCACTTCTCCCAAGAGGAAGCCACTTTACGGCCCCCCCAATATAACATTTGCCTGAGTCCATTGTTCAGTTTCCTGCAGTCCCCAGGTAATTCAATCAGAGAGATGTCACCTCCTTTTTGTGGGGGCAGCAGAATGCAGCCAGGCCTGGGAACACAGCTGTTGATCCAGTTTCAACTCCTGTCGGGGGTAGTTGTCAGGCAGAATCCAGTTTCATTAAGCCAGGTTTCAGCTAAATGTCACTTTTTGTTCCCAGTTTTCTACATTCAAATCAAACTGACAATGTTTACACATGCAGCTAGAGTGCTGATTCTAAGTTCAAAACTATGACATATCAACAGTTACAAACTATGTGACACTCAAAAGTAGGTCCCTCATTTAATTTAAACATTTCGATTTTAGTGGTTTTCAGTTCAGTTTAACTTAAGCTGCTGACCTCCACAGCTCAGCCAGTTTTGTTATGAACATTGTATTGGGCTCTTTTTCTTTCCAGATTTTGTATGCACACAAAACTTCATTCTGCCAAATGTCTGCTGATGTTCAGTGAGATTTTTGAATATCCTGCAATGTTTCAAATAGGCATTTTGAGCTTGCATTCAGAGAAACCAAGGTGATTTCAAAGCGCTTTTTAAGCTAACAGGCACTGCTGTTTTTCCTTTGGCACACATTCCACTCATGGCACCCCTGGCCCATCACGCTCGCACTGGTGGGTGGAAGGTTAGTCGACCATTTTGGTGTGCGCACAAACTGCGCGGTTCTCCTGGATTCTGGCGCACATGTGGGCTTTTTGGCCATCTTGGATTTTCTAAGCCCACAGCACCAAATGTTGCAGCCTAATGACTCAAACGTGGGTCAATACACCTGACCGTGTCATCCGCATAATTAGTGTAGGAGACACTCAGATAATCAAGCACATCAAAGAGGGGTTTAGTGAACACGTTGTAGAGAGTGGGCGATACACAGGACCCTTGGGTGACACCGCAGTGAATCGGGGAGGGGTCAGCAGAGGCTGTAGGCGAAAAGACCCACGTGGATCTGTTACTTAGGAAAGAGCGGATCCATGCGTTGGCAGTGTCCGAAAAGTGTACCGCAGATTTAAGATGTTGGCAGATTATTTGGTGGTTGACCAAATCAAATGCCACAGAGAGGTCAAGAAGGAGGAGTAGTGCTAACTTCCCATTATCCTTTAGTATCTCCATTTGGGTTTTCAGGTCGATCAAGGCTGTTTCGGTCCCATGTTTGGAGCGGAAACCGGATTGTCTTAATCCAAGAAGGTTATTGGATTCAAGATAATCTTGGATCTGCAAGTATGCTGCACGATCAAGGATCTTGGACAGGAACGGGACCGTGATAATGGGTCTAAAATTAGTCAGTATGTTAGGGTTAAGGGATGGTTTTTTAAGAAGTGGGATCACCCAAGCGTCCTTGAGGTTGTCTGGGACCGTGCCAGTTTTGAAGGATGCGTTTATGAAGGCTGTGATGAAAGGAGCTAGTTCGTGAGATGCTTCCTTGATGATGGGAGCAGGGCAAGGATCGGCTTGGCAGTTAGAGGGCTTGAGGTTGTTTATAATCCCTTCTGCTTCCGGAATGGTCAGAGGGGAGAATGCGAACGGTTTGCAGTTCGGGTTGGCTTGACAGGTGCTAGTCGTAGGAAGAGTCAGAGGTTGATCAGATAGTAAGGAGTTTTGTTTGTTCCTAATTTTATATTGGAGGGATGCAATTTTGCCCAGAAGAGCTGTCTGTATGTTGGAGCACCAATTACTATCTTTGGTGCAGGAGTCGGGAGGTGCTGCAGGAGTCTCAAGTTCCTTGAGAATTTTGAATAGTTCCTTGGTGTTAGAATGTGCCGATAAAATACGGTTATTGTAGGACTCTTTTTTAGCTTGGAATAAGGCTTCTTTGTAGTTAAGGGTAGCTATGAATAGGCTATCTTTATGAGCATCAGATGGGTGACTTTTCCAGCGTGATTCCGCACTGCGTTTCTCTTTGCGTAGTGCTGTAAGTTGTGGAGTGAACCATGAATTGAGGTGCGCCCGCTGTTTGGGTTTCCCTAGTTTGAGCGGGGCAATGGCGTTTATAGCTGAGAGCACTGTCTGGTTGTAGGTGTCAGCTAGTGAGGTGGGGTCTGAGCAAAGGTCAGTGGCGTTGTTGAGAGTGGGAAGGATAAGGGGGAGTAGCTTTTCTGGAGTTATATTCTTTTTGTTTCTGGTAGAGATGGCTGGGGCGATGGAGGGAGTGGGCAAGTGGGCTGCTTCAATAGTGAACGTGATGATATGGTGATCTGACAATGCGCAAGGAGCATTCGAGAGAAGGCTAATGTTACAGTTGGTGTCGCTTAGCCAGTCTAGGGACCACCCTTTGATGTGGGTAGGTTCTTTAATATGATGGGAGAAGCCTAGATCCGTTAAGGTGTTGGCGAGGTCAGTGGCCGTAGGCTCATTGGGGTCTTGGTGACCCAGATTAAGGTTTCCAAGGATGATTGTTTGAGAGTTAGTTTTCACTTTATCAAGTACTAAAGAGGTAATGTCATCCACAAAGTGGGGGGACCAGGTGGTCTGTATATTAGATGTAAAGTGGCTGTTTGGTTGGCATTTAAAGGGAGTTTGACTGAGAGTAGCTCATCCGATTCCAGAATAAGTGCTAGGTACGGTTCTAAGACCTAGTGAGTTTTTATGGATGAATGCAATCCCGCCGCCTCTGGAGGTGCGGTCGCATCTGGATATGGAGTACTCAGGGGGGATGGCCAATGATAGAGCTGGGCCTGAGGCAGGGTGCAGCCAAGTCTCAGAGATGGCAATGAAGTCAAGCTCCTGAGTCTTGATAAGATCGGCAATGTCCAGAGCATGAGCTGCTGGTGACCTTGCGTTGACCAGAGCGGCCTTGATCTGTGTGGCTTTGCTTAGTGATGGCGGGGTCCCCTGGGGACGCCGGTGAGTAAGTATGGTAGGAGGTTGGAGGGATGGACATTTTGAAAGGTGCAAGGGATGTCCTATTGTGCCCAGGAATCTAGATCCTAGCCTTATGTTTCTTATGCGGGTGGGGCATGGTTGGTTAGGTGTAGGTTTTTTACTAAAGTGGTCAAGCCATAGGGCGGGAGCATTGAGGTAGATGTTATTGGGCTCGATGCTCAAGTGGGTGGCCCATGGGTCTGTGGGCAGGGGCCATAATTCCAGCGTGCAGAATGCTAAATGCAACAATACTGGCTAATGCTAGAAGTAACACAAAGGTGGATGTCCGCAGTAGGAGGGGTCTCCGCAGTAGCAGGAGCAGTATCCTTAGGGAAGTAGGTAGCATGATATCCGTGTTAGATAAGGATAGTGCTTATGGCGAGAGTGAGTGTCCTGAGAGACTAGGTTTTGAAGGATAGTTCAGCGGTGGCAACTTGATATACAACTGAGCAGCCTGAGTGAGTGGGCACGGCGGTAGGTGGCAGTCGGAGGTCTAGGGCGCAAGTAAGCAGGAAAGAACCGATACAGTGCAGGCACATATAGTCTAAATGGGCTGGTACATTGCAGGCGCACAAGAGCTAAATTAAGCTGGTACAGTACATGGTACACCTAGACTAGCTAGACTAATACAGTGCGGACGGTGCCGGCACATATAGGCTAGATAAAACTAGTGCAGTGTAGAGGCTAAAATATGTTATCTGCAACGCACGCATAGGTTAAAATGAGCTGGTAAAGTACAGGCACATAGACTGAGTAGGCAAATGCAGTGCAGGTACACATGAGCTAAGTAAGGTACAAGGTATGCAAACGGCTAGATAGGGCTGCTACAATACACATAAATGCTGGATAGGGCTGGAGCAGTACATGGCTAAAATGGATTCTTGGTTGCAGCACGCGCACAGGTTAAATTGTACTGGTACAGTATAGGTACACATAGACTGAATAATGTCAATCCAGTGCAAATCGTGCGTGAGATAAGATAGTGTAGTTGGCTTTGGAGTGGAGAAGGATTGTTTCCACTTTTAAGGAGCATATGGAGAAAAGTAGCCTGGGTGAAACGGCAAACTCAAGTTGGTCGGGAGGGGTTCCTCAGCAGCGAGGCTGGTCGACGGCTCGTACGGCCGCGGACAGACGCAGACAGACCCTGGCGTTAAATAGCAGGCCTTCGGGTAGGCAGGCCGGCTATCGCCTACCGGTCGACTTCCGGGGAATAAAGCTCTGTGGCGGCCAATCAGAGGCACGGGCCAGTTGCTAGGCAGCAGGACGCCAGGATGCGATGTCAGAGGTACGTTGGGCGTAGGCGGCCATTTTGGCTCGTTCCGAGGTGATCGGCTGAAGCCGAAAGATTACAGTGAAACGAAGGGCAACCTGGGAATGCACAAATTAGGCACACTCACAAGTGGTCAAGGCATTACCACCAAGAAGGAACTCGAAGGTGAGGTCCGACGATCATCCGTCGCGGGCTGTCACAGGCGCATCAGAGTTGTGTGCAGCTGGAGAGGGAGGTGGGGGGTGGGCTCCTGCCCTCCTCGTTGGGGATGTTGTTGAGCTTTGTGGGCAGAAGTCCGGGGTCAGTTCCTATGTGGTCATTGTTTCCCATCTTTATTGGGCAGATGTTTCTGCTTTTCAGGGTTAAAAATGGATGGTGTATAGGTCTCTTAGCTGTAAGGCTGGTTTTAGGAACTCACAAGACAACATAATGTGGATAGTCAGCAGAAGCCAGGGAATTCTGGTCATCATATTCTATGGTGAAGTTATTCTGATGCAATTATCGTCCTTACACAAAATATGAGAGACATGTTCTCCTGGCCCTTGAATTACTTCATTAAAGTGGCACATGAACTCCTATTGGCATGTTTTCCGACACCTTTTAGTTGCCTTTATTCCATCTGCAAATCTATTGTATCTGGTCTGACTTTTGATAGTCACATCAGTTATGAAAGGCAATATTTGTTTTTTTGTAATACGCATCAGTGTTTTTCCAGTGGCATAAAGCACACATTTGTTTTGCACACAAGTACCTTTGCTAGCTACTGTGGCTTATCCTGAGGTCTTGAACTGGTTCATGTGTACACTTTATAATCACATATAAAATATATTTTTTTTTAGCCTATGTGTTGGAAAAAGTGTTGAAAGATTCACATTTTATGCAGATTTGTGAAGAATTGCAGTGGTTTGGAAGGGGCAATTCCTTTTCAAACTCTCTTCAGAGATGATAGCTCACCAACTACACATGCTCACAACGTGGCTTACCTCGTTAGTCAGTTGCGCACATGGACAATAAAGTGCGCACGAAAGATTACCAGTTCCGCACTTAGAGAAAAATAATTAGAGGGAACATTGATTGCCTCCTGGAACACGAGAGGTCACATGCATTTGTTCGGCGATATTCCCACTGAATTAGAGGACGTAGACATGTTATGTCTACAAGAGAAATGACTAATGAACACACCAGCAGCGGACGGCTTTGAAATTGCCCTCAATCACAGCAACTAAGGGAAATAAAGGACACCCTATGGCCGGGCTGCTTACCCTTGTCAAACTTGAAAGTGACATACGCATTCTATCAGCGAAAAACATATCACCATATATACAAGCTGTCAAGATCAAATTGCTGATACAGCAACCCAAAGTAGAGAACTTGCTAATACTGATAAATGTCTACTGGCAACATGCTGTAATGCAACTTGACAAATGTATGGAGTTAATTGCAGAAACTATCTGTGACGTCAAGGAAAGTGAGAAGGAGGCTAACATTTTGATCTGCAGCAATCTCAATACAAACTGTCTGCCTGATAAAATTAGAAATGACCGTACATATGGAAAGAACAACAGCGATCCGGTGGCCACAATGTGGCTGCACGAAATCAAAGCATGGAACCTAAAGATGCTGAATGGAGAAACTATTGGTGACATTCCAGCACATTTTACCTGGCAAAGAAACCAACAACAATCCACCATCGATTACATGATGTGACTGAAAGAATGAAACAGGAGGTTGCATGTTTAAACATCACTAAAATGAAATCAAGCGATCATTGCATGCTAAAAATTTACTTGAATGCACATCGATCAAAAAAGAACGCAGCCAACTCGTGTAAGAATCTAGTTGTTGCACCAAGCCATTTTCGACTACGGCTTAACCAAAACAAGGTAAAATCTCTGGTAAAATCGATGGAAGAAAGGTTAGCTGATGAGAAAATTGAATACACATTTCGAGAAAAGCAAACTGCAAGGTCAAGGCCTGACTTCGTAAAAACACTTGCATGGTACTTCGAGATTGTCTCTAGGAAGAAAGAGCTGACCAAAGCAATAAGAAAGCTAAAAAAAAAAACTCATGCTAACAGCGAAAGAGAGAAAAGACAACTGAAACAAACTTACACAAATTGGCTGATCAGTCACAAACACGTAATGCTGCAACAAGATGCAGAAGTAATGATGGAAACAATAGGCAAAAGGTACACCAACGCATTCTGGGACTACTTGAATAACATAGCGACACCACAAGTGGCAGTAACAAAAAACATGGTCTCTGAGAAGGCCTTGGTGCAATACTTTTCGGACACATGCTATAATAAAAATACAATGCCCAGAAAACTATTAGACTCAAGAAGTGTCTGGTCAATCAAAATTGACAATGAAGACATATACAGAAACATCATAAGACTTAGCACGTCGAGAGCCCCAGGACCCGACGGACTAACAAATGAAGTCCTAAAACAAAACCCAGAACTATGGGCAGACTTCTGTCATACTCTATTTATTTCGATCCTGCAGGAGAGAAAGATTCCTGCCACCTGGCGGAGTGCTATCATAGTGCCGATTTTAAAAAAAGGCAAACACACAGATCCAAGAAACTACGGCCCAATAGCTCTCCTGGATGTGGTGGGAAAATTGTTTGCTACGCAGCTCAAGGGTAAACTGCTAAAAATGGATTCAAGAATCAAAACAATACGCCCCTAGGCAAGCAGGATTTGTTAAGGGGGTCGGTTGTGGCCTAAATCTGGCAATCATAAATTTCCTAAAAATGGAAGCCATCCGATAAAATAAAAAGATCTGCATTGCGTTTGTCGATCTGTCCAGCGCATTTGACACTATAGATCGTGAAATGTTCTGGGACAAAATGAAGAAATGGAACTGTCCAGAAAACTTACTAGCCCCTATTAAAGAACTACACACTGACACAGAAATTAAGATCAGCCTGGATACCGGTGGGACTCTTAATGAACCAATCAAAACAAACCAGGGTGTAAAGCAGGGATGCCCGTTGGAAGCCACTCTGTTCGGCCTGTTCCTGTCTGACATTGGACACTCCATAGGAGCAGTAAACTCTCATCCACCTAGAATTAATGGAATGTGCGTAAATTGGTTGCTTTATGCAGATGACATTGCACTGCTCAATTTAACACCAATTGGGCTGACAAGAAAGCTAAAGGACCTAGAAGGATATGTGCTAAAAAATAAATTGAGAATGAATCCCGCAAAATCCGAAGTAATAATTCTTCAAGACCTTACACGAACCAAAAAAACGATTTGGAAATGAAATAATGAAAACCTGAGTTGTGTAAAAAAGGCCAAAAACCTCGGAATGTGGATTAACAGCAATATAAATGATGCCCCATGGGCCGAGAACGGCAAACAAAAATGCAAACAACTAGCGTGTCAGAGAATCACTATAAATAAAAAGTATGGAAAATTCTCCTTGCTGCCTGTTCTGGCCCATTACAACCAAAAAACTGTGCCTACTCTAATTTACAGAGCAGAATGTGCCTTAGGAGTAACCTTGAATCTATGGGGCCAACTGGAAAACCAATATTGGAGGCGTGTTCTACAGCTACAAAAAGGTATATCTAGTGTGTGTCTCCGGTATGAACTAAACCTAATATCTATGAACGCGCGTGTGATGTGGAACATGCTGTCTGTCTACAGGAAAATAATCATTGACGACTGCACACCTCAATTTGTCATACTACGAGACGCAATGATAGGAAATCAGGAATCCCTATTGATAAAATGGCCAAATGCATGCAAAAATCATCTTGCTGAGATAGGCGCTGACTTGGAAACTTAAAAAACCAACCCGAACTATGTGAAAAACAAGCTATGGGTACGAGATTGGTGTGCAACGGTAGACAACAGAAATCGCCACAAGTTGATGAAAGATGCAGCAAGCGAAGGGAAAAATCAAAAAAAGCAGTTGCAATATGTGTTGAAAACAGCTAATGCCAGACATCGAAGGATGCTCTTGAAATTCAGACTCAACCTGTTTGATACAAGAACAAGTCTAGCTCTGAGATTTTGAAAACCGGATGCGACAGTTAGTTGCCGATTCAGCAGCGACCACCTTAAGACATCAAAACATCTCACGTTGTATTGCTCTGGTTTGAAAGACTTGAAGACCCTGCACTTGATACAAGTAGTTAATCAATACTCCACTTTATCTGGAGAAGAGCTATGGTTGAAATTTGTGAACCCAAGAGAAAAAGACGTCTTCGGCCTGTCAAACTTCCTGTATAAACTGGAAACCATGCTAGCAGTTTAAGACCAAGAAAGACCGATTTATGAACTGGAACTAACTGAGAGGAAGAGATGTTGAATATGCAAACTGAGAAATCAACCAAACAGACACCGACTTGGAGAAATCCTGGCATCCTGATAACCGACGTGAAATTGCCAGGAAGAATGTGTGAGCTTTTGTGAGCGACTTTTGAAAACTGTGCTTCGCATGACTGTTCTTTACCTCTCTGCCTTTGTAAGATGTGTATGGAGGGATCATAAATCTTTTCAAAGAGTTTGTATAAACTAAATGAAATAAATAAAAACATTTTTTAAAACAATAGTGTCCGAACGTAGTTTTTTGATTATTGTCAATAGAGAAGGTGGACAACTGTACTGCTTCAGTTTGGAAAAAAGCAACTGGCGATCAACCGAACGCCATAAATAAGGCTTGATTACGATTTATATATTAAACTTCAGCATATTAAGAGTTATCATATTTGGCGCAGTACCAAGACCAGCAACAAATACTGCCTGAAAGGGATCTCTTATGTTGTTAGTATTCATCCACGCATTTAATTCTTGTGACACTATGCGGGAATACATTTTCCCCGGGGCATCTTACAGAGCAATGGGTCTGTAGCTTTCTGGTTTACAATGATTGCCTTTTTTAAAAAGGGGAACAATTATAGAATGTTTCCAGGACGATGGAATGGTCTGAGTGATTAATGTGTTGAAATATGGAAAATAAAATGTTAGTCCAAAGTTCTGGATGTTGTTTAAAGATGTTATTTGACAGGCCATCAGGGCCTGGAGCTCTGGACTAACTAGCTGCATTAATGAAATGCATTATGTCAGATTAATCTATATTGAGGTGAAAGCGGTCAGACCCACTGTCTACTTGGGGAGAACATGTTACTCAGGACGTGCAAGAACTTAACAAATAATCCACCCGAACTGCTTCAGGTACATTCTGAACCTGTATCATAATTTGGGAGGAGGAAGTCACATTATTGATTGTTTGCCACATGCAAGCTGTATCCTTATCTCGCAATATTTCTAGCATCTTTTCACCATCAGTTTGAAGCAGCTGGGCATGATATGCACGGATCCAGTTTTTATAGACCGTTTTGATGTGCGTTAGGACTTAAAAACGCACATTTGTTGCAAGATTTGCTGCCTCACGTTTTTCATGATGAAAAGTTACTTTCCTCTTCTTGACTACTATGTCAAATGCATGATTGCTGTAAATGTAAGCCTTCTGTTTTGTGTTACAAGAACTACATTTTTGGATAACATCATAGTAAATGGATGAACTTGAGACCTGATCGGATTTAGAGTGGGCAAATACATCATTTAGCAACAAACCTAATTGTAGTTTCGATTTTTCTGTCCACCTCACTCGGTTAACACTGTTATTAGCAAATATTGTTCCCGGCCATTTTTGTCTGCTAGGCTTTGAATGTCATAGAGTAGAGGCCCACTGCACATACAGCATTTTATGATCACTACACGCTGTTCTTTCGGTTTGAAACACTTTGACTTTAGAAAGTAACCCACTGTCTACATACATGTAATCAATTGTACCTTCCAAACCTCTTTGCGACCATGTCGCTTGTGGAGGGCAGGCATGAATGCTAGTACCATTTAACATCTGCAAACCTCGCAATTTCATCAAGTTTTCCCACGGGACCCGTCTTGCCTGTTCATATAACTTAGTGTGGTCAAAACAATGCAGATTTAAATCCCCAGCTACTACCGCATGGGCAATCTCTAGAACAGCGGCAATATAATCTAGCATCGTTGAAACATCATTGATACATTTCTGATTTTCAATCCCTTTTGGATTCCACTATAAATTGACTAGAGCATATAGGGTCGTGCTAATTGAAATAATTGTCAATTGTAAATATGAGTTAGGTGAGTACTTATGAATTATGGAGATATTTGCACTAGTCTTTGAACTTGTGATGAGGCCAGACATAGGGCGGCCTCCAATTCCCTTTAAAGCAGGGGTTAGGTGTAGTCTGTGATCATTCCACAGAAGGGAATCAGTGATCCAAGTCTCTTGCAACATAACTATTCTAAACTTAGCTAAATTGCTGCTTGTTAATTAAATGTTGGAAACCACACGTGTTCCATGATACTAAAGAGATCAGAGTTTGCTTCCCCATGCTCTAGTTAACTTCTGGATTCCACACAGTTACATGAACAATTTGGGTTTTTCCGAGCCAACATTTCCTGGCCACTATTATTTAAGGACCATGACGCAGCTTTTTTACCCACCTCTTTCGAGATGGTGACCTCATCAAGAATTTCCACTGGACCAGATAGCAAAACAAAACCCACGTTAAACAGCTTTGCTTTAGATTGCCATATGAGATTTCTCACAACTCTTGATTGAAACCATAGTCTTACAGTACTTAAGAACTTTGTATTTATAAACACTCCCTGTTCGATGTGCAAGCTGTTAATATCATCAAGCAGCAGGACATCTGCTATGACGATTTAGATCATATTGCGGATAGGGATCCGGACGGCAACCAAGAATCAAAGATGTCATGTTTTTGTAGTTCAGATTGGCTTGGTTCTGCACCTTTAACATAGGTGGAGTTTTAGCAGTCTTTGTAAATGGCAATTTTTCACTCGATTTCCCTGGATTTTTTGGCAATAAGGCCTGTAACATGCAGGCTCTCTCAGCACCAGAGCTCTCAGATTGAGATACAGGTCTACCCAGGCCAGAGTTGTTATTTTCATGAAGTCAAGTGAGCTGGTTTAATTCCAAGGAATTCTTGCTACAGGATGGATTTTTTGAAGAATTACACATCTCACTCACTACGGTGGAGGCAAGTTGTAATATTTCAGAAGAAGGTATGAACCCATTGCCCGCTTTCATTTTATCAGCATCTAAAGGTAAATATGGAAGCCCTGGATGGTCCTCGGAGGTGAGGACAGGAGCCTTCAGATCTCTCGGATTTGAAAAATGGGACATATACGCATCAACTTCACTCCTAATCTCTTTGCGACATAACTCTTTTTTCTTTTGTTCATCGTGCTGCAGGGGATTATTTGATGGACCAAGGGGAAGGCTAGCAGCGGGGCCATTTGGCTTAGATTAAGACAAGCTAGAGTGATGTTGGACGGCTTTAAATAAATCATCTAGAGGCTCATACGGAACAATCGGTTGTTCCAAATTGTCTATAGTGCTTGATTTTGGTTTTCATGCTTGAGCTAGTAACATATATTTTTTAGAAACTGCTGAAGACGCTATTTGACAATTGGTGGCAGGAACCTTCAGAGATTTAATGAATTGTTTAGAAGCAGCCGTCATAGACTGTTTACCCCGATTTGATGTTTTTCGTTTTTTTTTTATTTACTTGTACCTTTTGCAGAGCTACTTTTTTTTCCCACATTGCTTGTTTTCGAAAAGATTGTGTATGCAGTTTTTATATTTGTGGTGTTGGCTTTTATTTCAATACAGCTTTTGTCAAACGACACAGCATTTGGCAAAATTGATTTTTTAGCAATTGTAGATAGAAATAGCAGTAATAATGTTGGGAAAACATGGTAGGGAAGAACTTACTTGCAAAACATCGGCACTTAGGCCTACCCCTGAACATTCTGATGGAACTATTTTCAAGGGCGAAGTAGTTTTGTCTAAATAATTTGTAATTTGTAAATAATTCGTAAAGGACTCACTGGCGTCACAATTCTCTCAAACTGAGGTATATCCTGTTTTGTTTGCCAAGCTATGATGGAGGCAAATTTAGTACGTTGTAAATTCATTTTATCATTCAATGTTCGAATAACTTGATTATGGTGTTCATAGTGGTTTGCTTAGCATCAAAAGTAACCGCTAACAGTTTAGACACACCATTGTTTAAGTGCTGTGTTCCATTACCATTTTGCTGGCGAGGGGTGGGAACTAAAAAGGAAGATACTGCATTTATATTTCGATGGGTAATTTCAGATATATTTGGAGAGGACACATTCAGTGAGAATTATAGTTTTTCCATTACGGCTTGTTTTGAGGAGTCCATGATTGATACATTTAAATCTATAACTGCAATGTCCTCATCATCCTCAGATTGTGACCCATAGATATCTAAGGCTGCTGGTGCCAAGGATTCACCTCTTAGAACAGTACTGTCTGGCAATGAAATGTTACATGCAGTTAATTCAATCACATCATGTTCATATGGCACGACGGGAAAAGCCGTCTTCACGTTGGAGCCACCGTTTAGAGAAGTGTCTTGTAAACTGGTAATATTTGTAGCTATGCCTTTTGGAACTGTTGGAGAGTAAAAAGATCTAATGTCCATGGAATTTATGTCATTTTGACAGTTCCTGCCTCGTTTCTTACCATATGATCAAGAACTCGGAGTTGAGCAGGCTGGGGTATTGCTTGCTGGTTTTTTCAAAGCCATTTCAGCGTTCTCCGTATCAGGAGCTGTCTGCCATTCAATCCGTGGCGGCGGCATGTCAGTTCACAGTGTGTAGAGATTTGGCCTCATTAAATAATTCAAAACTCAAAACAAAAAATCCATGGTAATACAAGCTTAGTCAACGTCTAAAACTGCCAAGAAAAAAAAGGGGGGGTTACCAAAATGAAACAAACTAAACAAAAACAAAACACAAATATAAAACACACTACGAGAGCACCGCAGCACCCCAGCGAAGCAGCGCTTTCCAGGTGCTTTGGCTAGGTGCGCGCGTGCTGGTGCGCACGGATGCCTCCTTTTGAGGATTCGTAAACAATAAGGGCTGAGCTACAGATCCGCGAGGCAAAACGATCTAAAAAAACAATAGAAAAGGATGTAAATATAACTAGAAGTCACTTAAGTAAGTGTCCACTCTGTCCAAAAAGCAGAAGAGTGTTGTTAGAGGAGGTAAAATACCCAGTAGGAATTCCAAATCTGAACGAGCGTCAGATCAACAGCACAGAGTCCGGTGCTTTCCAGGTGCTTTGGCTAGCTGTGCGCGCGCTGGTGCGTGCAGATGCCTCCTTTTGGGGATTTGTAAACAATAAGGGCGGAGCTACAGGTCCGCAAGGCAAAAAGATCCAATAGTGATTCCAAAGCTGAATGAGCGTCGGAGCAACAACACAGAGTTTGGTGAAAAGCGGTGCTTTCCAGGTGCTTTGGCTAGGTGCTCCTTACCTCTTCTGTTTCAGCCCCTATTCCCTGGTGATATGCCAAAATCTGAATCTTTTGTTCCTCGATCAGGGCCTTACTGGTTCCAGTAAACCACTCTTGCATGGCTATCTGTTTGTGGAGCACATTATTCTTTTCACAGTCCCATCATAGCACTACTCAGACTGACAAGGCACCTATCATCGACAACAAGGAAACTCGCAGCTATTCTGCTGGTGCTCGCACGCAGGAGGGTAACAATCGCATGGGGCCGAGGCCCTGCACCCACTCGGGCAATCTGGCAGAAAGACATACTATATACTACCAAGAAGTGGAGACAGAATTTATCAGAACCTTGCTATTGCACGCACACCCTCCCACCACCGATATATGGGGCCCCTACATCGCCTATCTGCTATCCACATCAACCACTTCAACCAAACAATCAGCTCAACAGAGTCCATAGAACAACTATTGGATATCCTCAGTGCAGAGACACTCGCAGTGTAACTGTGTTTCACACAGAAGAACTATCCTGTGTATAGAACGAGAGTGACTGGGGGGGGGGGGCAACGGGAGGGGAGACCGGTAGGCGCAACAGTTAATACACACGAGGTGTTAATTTGTTTGTATCTGTTTATAAAATACCAAAAGTAAAGTTTAAAAAAAAAAAAAAAGAAAATCATTCTTTTCACAGAGAGGCTCATTTTCTCTCTGTGCTTCCTGCCTGGTTTGGAAATACTGGGTAAATTTCTGCTGCAGGAGATTTACCTCCTGTGTTTTAGCATCATTGGTCTGGTTGTTTTTTGCCAGAGCATCCTCCACCCGCCTGGCGTGCTCTAGTAGCTTCTCATATTCTGTTTTAACTTCCTTGAGCTCCTGGAGGGCCAGCTTTCTTTCCTCTAGCTTGTTTTTTAATTGGCTTACTTCCTGGCCTAAGGGGTCCCTCTCCTGACTTAGAGTGCCCCTCTGTTCAGCCAGGTCATCCCTTTGTTTTTTAAATGCACTAGATTTCTGGCGCTCCCCATCAAATTCCTCTTGAGAGTGGAGATCTTTAATAATTAATGTATTATTTTCCTCTTTCAAGGATTCTATGTGGTTTTGTAAGGTGACTATCTGTTCTGTGCATGCTGTATTATAATTTAATTGTTGTGCCAGTTTCTGTTGACTCTGTTGTAAAGAGTCAACACTTTCCTGACATTCATCTTTCAGTGCCTGAACTTGGGTATCATTCTCTTGCTGTAGGAGAGCCAGATTTTCTTTTAGTTTTGTCAGATACTGCCTAGCTTCTGTCTCTGAGTCTTTGCTCTTCAGTAGCCTTTGCTCTGCAGGGTCCAGATCAGCCTGGATTATTTCTACTGTTTCCACTTGATTCCTTGCTAGAACTATGTTCTCGGCTTGTTTTTCCTGCATTACTCCTATGTGGAGGTACAGGTAGGCCGCTATTTTGGCAATTTTACTCTGCTCCTCTTTTACTTTTGGGGCCATTTACAGTTCACTAATAGCTTGGTGTAATGGGCCCTTGTCCTACTATGTATCTAGGTCCATGGCAGTGACCTATTCTTTGATTTCCTGCAGCCAAACCTATTCATTCTGTTTGGGCCACTCACCCCTGACAAAAGGTAGGTGCAGGAGGTGTTCCCTAGCCATATTCATTTCTACTGGGATCGCCATTTTGGAAATATCGATTTCTTTATGGGGTTAATTTACTATTTACTTTTACAAACAGGCCTGATTCCGGAGTATTTATTTTGAGAGGTGCTTGTACAGTGTAGCACAGTACACCAACCAAACAAGGTGCCTGTACCCTGCAGGCTAGTATGCTGTGTTAGACTGTTACAGGTGGTAACTCTAACTGAGAATCCCGGGCGAGCCCCCAAATCTGTTAAGGATTTCAATCATGCAATACACCCGGGTCTCGCCTAGCATGTAGGGCGCAAATTAAATACTTATTTATTGTGTCTATAGGTTCAATATTCTAAGTGATATACCACTCATATCACACCTGTCTCAAAATACCCCCAGGTCACACTGAACCAGGAATCCGGCTGGTTGGTAAAGGTAAATATTTTTTGAGGGGATTGGGTCCTCGACGTATTCCATATCTATGATAGTAATCACCACAGCTGTGCTGCTTCGGAAAATCTTTCGCCATCTGCGTCCTGCGTCAATGACGTCCATACGCCGTCCTCGAGGACCTCCTCCGACGACTGACATCACCAGATGTTATATGTAGGACGCACGACGCCCATAGCCTCAGTTCCGTTTTTTCCGCGAACGTGTTTGCTTCGGAGATCTCGGGCGCCTCGACTCTTTGGAGTTTCTGTTCTTTCGGTTCTTCGAACCTGTCCGTTTGTGAAGTATTGTCAGGATGTCTTCCTCTTCTTCCACCCCGCGTCCGGGCTTCAAGAAGTGTGTGGACTGCGGGTCCAAGATGTCGGTGACAGACTCGCACGACGCCTGCCTCTGGTGCCTCGGGGAGGCCCACGACATGGATGATTATGTCGACTGCCAGTCGCTTACGTCCAAGGCCTTGCAGGAACGTAAGAAGAAGCTGTCGGTCGGTAAGGTGTCCAAGCCCCGGAAGGCGAGGTCCACTGGGCTTTCGACGGACGATTCGAGGGGCGACTCTCCGCATCGTAGTCGTAAGTCTAGGGGGTCTCGGTCCTGCCACTCCTCTGCCTCTTTGAGGCACTCCCGGAAGCACCGTCATCGGCGGGTTTCTTATCCCACCAAGCGTTCCCCTCCAGAGGAATGGGCTTCCTTCGGGAAGAAAATGTTGGCGATTCTTGAATCGCCGGGCTCCGGTCCGTCCGTGCCTCCGAGAAGGGTCGGTCGTGACAGTACTGGAGACACCGCCCGTACACCTTCAGGCTAGGGTGGTCGGTACGATTTCCAGGAGAGATCCCGGTCGGACAAGGGGAATCGTTCCAGTCATGCCCGTTCCAGGTCCCGGTCCTCGACGCGCTCGAGCGCGTGTGCACCTGTGAAGTATTCGAAGAAGACGCCGGTGACACCGAGGTCGTCGACAGACTCTCTCGAGGCTCCACCTCTGAGGAAGTCGTCAACGCCATCGGCGCCCAGGCTGTCGAAGGACACGCTCAGGGCTCCGCCCTCGAGGCCTGTGTCGAAGCCGTCTGTTGTCGGCGCCGCGCTCGACGCCGATTCACTCGACGTCGACTCAGTTTCACTCGACGCCCTCAACGCCTTTCGAGGCTGTGATGTCGGAGTTACCCGTGGCACGGGAGAACCCCCCTAGAAAGGCTCTGGCCAAGGCAAAACATGTCTTTCTCCCGTATTCTTTGCCCCCTTTCCAGCCTATGGAGTACATTTGCGAGGTGGAAGAGGGTTCTGAAGATGGGTTGGTTCCGGACACGGTGCCAGATGAGATTCTTTCTGGTCATAGCCAGATTGAGGACTTGCGTCAGTCACTGCATGACGCCAGTGGTCTGGAGTTCTGTAGGCCTGAGCCTGGCACCCATGCCGAGTCATCGTACCGGCGCCTTATGTCGAGGGTCACGGACTACATGATGGGGTGGTTGGCGCCCCCAGTTGATTTTGTGCAGGATGACCTGACGGATATCCTCGACCAAGGTCCACCCACTGACCCGGTACTGCCATTCCATATGGCTCTGCAAAGAAGGGTGGCAGCGGCTTGGACTGCTCCGGAGAGTCTCCCGGCAGTGGGCAAGTCTTTGCCACGAGAATACCGCCCAGCCAGTAGTGACCCCTGCTACTTGACCACGCACCCCACTCCAGAGAGTTTGGTGGTGCAGGCGGCTATGGCCCCAGCAAAGCAGGCGTCGTATCCTACCATCCCTCCTGATAGGGACGACGAGCGTTTTGATGGCTGGGCGAAGAAAGTGTTTTCTTCAGGGGGTATGGCTCTTCAGGCGGCCATCTCCATATGTGCCTTGTCACGTTTCACGCACACACTCTGTGGAACTGTATTTCATTAGCGGCTGAACATATTCCCGAAGAGGACGAACGGGATGGTTTTCTTGCTATTATTCAGGATGGCAAGATTGCCATGTGTGAGTCCGTTCAGTCGGGTTTGGACATGGCAGACTGTGTCAGCCGGTCCATGGCGGCGAGCACCGTGATACGCAGGTTTGCGTGGTTGAGCAAGTCGGGGGTTTGCTCCTGATGTGCAAGCCAGCCTCCTCAACATGCCCTTTGATGGTGAACATCTTTTTGGCAGCATGGCTGACGAAATCCTTGAGAGGTTGCAGCCCTCCACAGCTGCAGCGAAGTCGTTGGGCGCTACAGTCTGCCAACCTCTGCCTTTTCGTCCTAGGGGACAGCAGTTATTACTCATCCTTTAGTAAAGCGAGAGGAGCTGCAAGTCAAAGGGGCAACCGTAGGAGTGCCAGAGGTGGGAAACAAGGTACTCGAGGTGCCAAGGCCGCGCAAGCAGTTGCCGCTTTGCCCTCAGGCAACGCCGCAGCCGCTTCTGCTCAGTCATAAGGCCCATGCTTCTCCGGTTGGGGGAAGGCTGGCGCAGCATCTTGTAGAATGGCGTGCCATTACTTCAGATGTGTGGGTTCTGGAGATCATAGCCCACGGCTACTGTCTTCCTTTCCGGCAGAGGCCACACGACAATCCACCAGGGAATCTCTCTTTGAAGAATCTGGATCCGCTCCTTGCGCAGGAAATTCAATCCCTGCTGGAGAAAGGCGCCATAGAACTGGTGCCTGTAGCGGAGAGGAACAAGGGATGGTATTCCCCTAGTTTTTTGATTTTGAAGAAAGACGTGGGATTGAGACCCATCATGGACTTGCGCGGTTTGAACAAACTCCTCAGGAAGGACAAGTTCAAGATGGTTACTCTCTCTCAAGTCCTCCAGACCCTTCAACTTCAGGACTGGTTGGTGTCTCTCGACCTCAAGGGCGCTTATTTTTATGTGCCGATCCATCCCAAGCACAAGAAGTACCTCAGGTTCGTGGTTGGCGACTCGCATTTTCAGTTTCGGGTCCTGCCGTTCAGATCGACCTCCGCCCGAGGGTTTTCACCAAGCTCATGGTGGTGGTGGAAGCGTATCTCAGGAAAGGGGGGGATTCACGTCTACCCCTACCTGGACGATTGGTTGATCTGGGCGCACTCTCCTGAGCAAGTCCTGGATCATCTGTCCGTCACCTGCCACTCCCTTCAAAGGTGGGCTTCTCCCTCAACTTAAAGAAGTCCCACTTGGCGCCAACTCAAGCGGCTCCAGTACATCGGAGCAGTGCTCGACACGTCCCTGGGGCAGTGTTTTCCTCCCCAGGTGAGGCCTCATCACATTCAGCAGATGGTGCACAAGTTCCAACATGCCCAGAGTCTCCCTGCGTTCGAGTTCTTGAGATTGCTCGGCCTCATGGCATCCTGTATTCTTCTGGTGCCAGAGGCCAGGTTTCGGATGAGATCTTTGCAATGGGCACTCAAGCTCCAGTGGTCTGTCCTCCGGCAGGATGTCGGACCCTGTTCAGGTGCCGTCCTCGGTTGCCCAGGACCTTCTGTGGTGGGCCGTCGAAGGCAATCTGATGAAGGGGACTCCTTTTTGGCTACCCTGGCCGGAGGTGACGATCGTGACGGACGCATCCCTCATGGAATGGGGAGCTCATGCCAATGAGTTGACAGTCAGCGGTCGTTTGTCTCCGTCGGAGTTCAGACTCCATATCAATCTGTTGGAGCTGAGGGCCGTCAGTCTTGACCTGAAGGCTTTTCTGCCGACTGTGCGAGGAAAGAATGTCCTGATTCTGACAGACAACACTGTGGCCATGCACTACCTCAACAAAAAGGGGAGGGGGGGGGCAGGGTCACTTCCTCTGTGCAGGGAGTCGATGCAGCTCTGGTTCTGGGCCATCCAGCAGGAAATTTCGATCTCGGCAGTTCATTTGGCCGGAGACGAAAACGAGACGGCGGACGCTCTGAGCAGGCAGAGCACAATCTCTCACGAGTGGGAGCTGGCTCAGGAGATTCTCCTGGAGATCTTCACCCTTTGGGGGACCCCTCAAGTGGATCTCTTCGCCTCCAGTGTCAACCGGAAGTGCGAAAGGTTCTGCTCGCGGGAATTTCCTCCAAACTGAGCCTTAGGGGACGTGTTGGAGTGGTCCTTCCTGCTGCTGTACGCGTTTCCTCCAGTCCCTGTCATTCCGCAAGTGCTGAGGAGGTTACTGAGGTTCGGTTCCCGGATGATCCTCATTGCTCCGGCATGGGCCCGGAGGACGTGGTACCCGGACCTTCTCGACTTGTCCATCTGCCCTCCACGTCGTCTTCCCTACCGAAACGATTGCTCACGTGAGGGGGTCAGGTTCTCCATCCAGAGGTCAGATCCCTCAACCTTCACGCTTGGCTTCTGAAAGGTTGAGGTATAAGGATTGGGACCTCCCTGAAGACGTGATGGAGGTGTTGCTTTCGGCCAGACGGCCGGCAACAAAGTCCCTGTACCGATGCCGTTGGAGGAAGCTCTGCGACTGGTGCAGGGTTCAAAATGTGGATCCTTTATCATGTGACATTCCTGTCGTTCTGTCTTTTTTGCTTTCTTTGACCCACAAGGACCTACAAATGGGTACCATAAAAGATTACCTGGCGGCGCTGTCTATATTTAAGCGCTTGTCTGAGGAGTGTTCTTATTTTAAAATCCCTTTGGTTTCTCAGTTTCTGAAAGGGCTCACTAATGTGTTCCCTCTGTCACCTTTCCAGGTGCCCGGTTGGGATCTGAACCTTCTTCTCAAGTTTCTAATGGGTGCTCCCTTTGAGCCTTTGCATTCTTGTCCTTTGAGACTGTTAACACTTAAAACTGTGTTTTAAGTTGCGGTCACTTCCGCTCGCAGAGTGAGTGAGTTACAGGTACTTTCAGTTAAGCGACCCTTCACTGTGTTTCATAAGGACAGGATTGTCCTTAGAGTTCGTCCTTCCTTTCTTCCGACGGTAGTGTCGGAATTTCATTTAAGCCAGAAGGTTATTCTTCTGGCATTTTATCCTCCTCCACATCCTGGTAAGGAAGAGGAGAGGCTCCATAGGCTGGATCCTAGGCGAGCTTTAAGCTTCTAAATTTCATGCATGTCCCGGGTTAGAGTGGATGATCAACTCTTTATTGATTACGCTGGAAGGCGTTTGGGACAAGCTGTTACTAAGCAGACTTTGCCTCGATGGATCATCTTGGCAATTTCCGAATGTTACCGCTTGGCGGGTAAGAACCCGCTGGTAGGCTTACGGGCCCATTCTACCAGGGTTATGGCTGCCTCTACTGCCCTGCAGACGGGTGTTCCCATTTGTAACATCTGTGATGCAGCCACCTGGGCTTCGGTCCATACTTTTGTACGTCACTACTCCCTCGATTCTATCCGGGGGCAGGATCTGCCTTTGGCAAGGCGGTCCTTTTCTCTGCAATTTGATTGGGCTTTCTAAATTTGTATATTCTAAATTATTTTCCCTCCTCCTTATGTTGGTACTGCTTTGGGAGTCTGTCATAGATATGGAATACATTGGTGGACCCAATCCCCTCGCAGAACAAGTTACTCTCTTACCTGGTAACGTTCTTTCGATGGGATGGTCCGACGACGTATTCCATATCGCTCCCTCCCTGTCTACCCCGTTACAGAATTTCTTATGCGATTGCAGCTTATGTTTCCGCAAGGCTTTCTGTGGTCATACTGGCAGAAGATTGGTGCTACACGTTCTGGGAAAAAACTACAACTGAGGCTACGGGCGTTGTGCGTCCTACTTATAACATCTGGTGATGTCGGCCGTCGGAGGAGGTCCTCAAGGACGGCGTATCGACGTCATCGACGCAGGATGCAGACACCGAAAGATTTTCCAAAGCAGCACAGCTGTGGTGATTACTGTCATAGATATGGAATATGTCGTTGGACCATCCCATCGAAAGAACGTTACCAGGTAAGAGAGTAAATTGTTCATTTATTATTTAAAATTCAAATCACACGTAAGTTTGAATATATGGAGCAGCAATCACCAATGTGGTGACAATACAAATCAGAAGGTAATAAGGCAATTGAATTCAGCTATAGCACTACAGAATAGAAAACACAGGAAAAAGAACAGTTTTGGCTTGTGAATAGATAGCGCTTAGGCTAAGATTTCCCCCGCAAAGTTCTTAATTCACAAATGAGTAGTTCTACACAGATGTCAGTAAGCAGCATGTATTCAGGGATGAAAAACAGAATACAGTGTTTGAAGATAATCTTCCGTCCCCAAACAAGAGAGAAAAAACGTTTTTGGGAAATTCACACTTTTAAAATGACAGTTGAAAAATGGCTTTGAAACAATGAAAAGTGTGCAGAAATGCTTAAATTGATATAAATTCCTATGGGAGCAATACTGAACAGGTTCTAACAAACATAAGTTACAATATGAGCAATAGTACACACTTAATCAGAATGGAAGTTTAGAAATACTTTGAATGGGAAAAGACACGCGTAAAACTTTTGCAAAAATGCAAATTGCCACCTAATTTTTGCTATGCGATTTGTAATATAAACGGGTCAAATATACTGTTTTGCAATGTAGTGGATGTAGCTACAGGTCTTAGGTTTAAGTGAGAGTTGAAATTAAGTCTCTAGCTATGAAATTGAAGAGGTTATGCACCTTTGAATGAGAGGTGTTTTTTAAAATAAAGACGCAAAAATGAAAACGGAAATCCGTTTTTACAATGACAATTATGCTCTAAACTAGGGTATTGCGGCTGGTTACCAGTTTGAAACACAGTAAGCCCCAGAGTGGTCTGCGGAAACCAACCCCAGCACCTCCGTGTCCGCCTTGGAGGACTCAGTCGGATTACCCGTGGGATGATTTTAAGGGTTTGGGATTTCACAAGACAAAAGGATTTACAGAAATTATCACTAGCACAAGAAATCAAAGCAAGGTTTGAAGACTGGTGTGGCACTATTACAAGTTCTTAAGTTAAAGAGAGGATGGGTTATAGATTGGGGTAGGACAAGGCAAATATACTATGGGTGACTATGATTCCTGTTTATACTTAGTCCACTGTAAACTAAGATTGGACTGTCAGGTTCTGGTCATCCCGGATCGGTTCTACAGGCAGCAGGACACTTCTGGCAGGATGATCAGCTGGGCGGTTCTGGTCAATTGGACTGGCGCCTCAACTGGATTGGTTTGGATTGGCCCTTCTGGTCACTGGACACTGTAGATCAGTGGTATGGCGAGTTTCAGCAGGCAAGCTTGAAGGGTAGCAAGCCAGACAGGATCCAAATTATTTCCCTTAAGTGGGATGGTTCAGGAATTGGGACTAGCTGAAAAGAGTTCAGCAAATGTTGGGCCTTGGTTTTGCAAAGTAGTCTGGATCAGCACAAGATGAAGAATTCTGGAACAGGATGCGGAAGTCATGAACAAAGCGCTGCGCGAAAATCAGGATGTAGTCAGGAATCAGTGTGTGTCTGTGTGTGGTGAGGTTTCCATATTTATCATGCCAAGTGACATTCACTCAGTTTATGTTAGGGGCAGAATTACAAACCACACCCACAGAGCTGTTAGGTCAAAGGCACTTGCCTTTTTCTGGTTGGAAGACAGAGCTGTAATATTTTATGATGTGACTTGGGAACTCGCACAGTGATTTGGACCAAAATCTAACTTTCCTACAAATACTCATTTCTATAAGTATGCCCTCTAATAAAATCGGACACATGCGTTACATATTTTGTGGATTATGTTTACATCCAACTCCTACGTCAGTGAGAGCTGGCTTTGTCTTTTTGTGGAATTTCGTCCATTTTAATCATAAAGATTTGGCCTAACAATTCCTAATTCAGTACATATCTGTGCAATCACCCCTAGAACACTGGTATACAATATTAGACTTGCAGCATTAATAGTCTTGGCACAACTTTTGGTCCTTATGCAGTACCAGGTTCAATCAGATCTCCAAAGAAAGAGCATAACATTAGATTTACAACCACCAACTTTTAGATGTATCCTCCTTCATGTGGCAAAGTTAAAGATATTTAAAGCTTAATTACGCTTAATTACAAATGGGCATTTAAACACCAAAAGTCCTTAGCAGATTTTTTTAAAACTTTTCTTTCACTGGCAACAGCTGTCAAATTTCTTTGATCCGGGTGGGGGTCCAGAGGGAAGTTTCCTGCCCCTCCCCTGTGGAGGTGAGTGTCCAAGGCTTGCCATTGTCTTTGCTTGAGCCACAGATGAAAGTCTGATGAGGTCCTTTGTTCTGAGTATGCAAAACCTCCCCACAGTAATGAATCCTTCCTGCCAGTAGAGAGGTGTTACCAATTCCCAGGCTGAGGCTGTCAGATCAGAATTAAATAGTTGATTAGCTCCAGGCTGGGTTTTAACTTTAAGTTGCCTACATCTTTCATTACAACATATAACTTGAACACATATTGTAGGTGGATTTTGACATTTTAGCAATCCTTTTGACATTTCTGACAGAATTAGGCCTTTCAACAAAACATGCTTTTAAACCGGCGATTTTTCACTTTATGCACATTTAAACTGAGTCCTTTACATCAGATATTCCTCTGCAGCACACCCATTCTATTCAGCCCCAGTTCTTTCTTTTATTGCCTGGATTTGTTTTGCAGTCTGGATATATGTATCCGGCCTTTTGTTTTGAGTTTCCGCCTGCATAGTTGAAATTGTTACATGTTGCCATTTTTAGCCCCATTTCTCCTGTGGAACTGAAAACAATGTTGCTGGGCTGCCTTTTTCATGAAATACATTTCTTAGCTGCTTTTAGTCAGTGAGGTCCGGCTCCTCTGAGCCACTGGAAGATCTGTAACCCTTTTAATTTCAATGGTTCACTTGAAAATAAAATGGATCTAGTGCCAAAACAGCACTTTGAAAATTGCAAAGCTGCATTTTAAGACATTTTTTCGGTTTTTAGCCCAATTATGTGGCCTTGCTTCATGTTGAATGTAACAGCACCCGCTGGCATGTTCCTGCGGTGAGAATTCTGTTTTCACCCCCACTTTGACTATGTGGCAGGGGTGTGCAGCCTTTTGTGATTGTGACCCACACAGTTTTGCAGGTTTTTGCGCGCACAGGGGTTAGCGTATCCATTTTTGGCTGTTTCTTTCCCCATTGGTAAAGTGGTGCAGTGGGGCACTTTGGCATCGGTCAAAATATCCCACACTCCAGAGAATCCTCCTCAAGGGCAGTCGGTGTCGAATCTGACAAAGTAGCTACCAAGTGCCTCCAGGCTCACAATCTCTCTGCTTCTTCTCTCCCTCCCCCCTGTTGGCGGCTTCACTCCATACCACTGTTTCCGCGTCCACCCATTTCTGAAGGTTGTGCCATCACACATCCACTCTTGGTCTATTAGTTGCTTTCCAACCCATGGCAATTCTGCGCTTGGCCAATATGTAGGCCAAGTCCTTGAGTTAGCTGACATGTTCTAGCTTACGTGGTATAGAAAATCCCCCCCACCATGCATGTCCACAAAGATTCTATCGCCAGTTTAATCCCTTTCTCGGGCAAGAGCAGGGCCACCTCCCCCATAATTTCCTTATTTCAAGGCACGGCTAGAAGATATGTATCATTCCCGCATCCACCTCCCCGCATTTAGGGCATGTTTGTATCCCAGCATTCTTGAACCTTGCAATCCTCTGGGGGGTCAAGTACGCCTATTTGTGATATACAACTGGATTTGTTGCAGCCGCGCATTTCTAGATACTTTCTTATGGTATCTCTGTACCCTCCTTCACAATCCGTCATTTATAGTTTCCCCAGCTTCCTCTTTCCAGTCCTTTCTCAACTGGAGCACCTCTTTCCCCACCCTTGACATCATTAGTTCATAGATTCGGGAAACATCATGACCACCGTCCGGCATATCATAAAATGTTTCTATGGCCATATCGGGCGGATACTCCAACACTATTTCTGACCATATATATTTTATCTTCCGCACCAGCCTGGTATAGGCAATGTAATGTCCCCGATGTAGACCAGTATCTGCCATTAGTGAGTCGAACTCCACTGCCTGAAGGAGGAAAATTTAATGAATGCTTCTAAATCTTTCCTTCAAACTTCGCTCATGTCAGATCATAGCACACTGCTTCAACTTCATTTCCATATAATAGCATCGGAACCACCTTATCACATAAAATTTGATGAGAGGTTATAAAGAAAATGTATAGTATGATCCCAAAATTGTCCTCACCTGATATATCATAGAATCAGCCTATCAATGATTGTCTGCTTTCTTGAATTGGTCAGCACGAGAAAACCCAAATACTTTATTTCCTTCACAGGGCTTATCTGGGCATCATCAATCGTCCATTTAAATCCACATTTCTTAGTTAAGTTCTTGGTGAGATGATGGACATTTGACTTACCCTGGTTTATTATTAAATCATTTTGTATGGCATATGCCCCCAGAGAAGAGAGTCATCTTTGGAGACCAACGGGCGTGCGGTCGAATAAAATGACGTCCGCGTAGGCCATCCAAAAAACATTTTTATTACCCAATTTGGGACTGACAAATGCAGATTTTACCAATGCTGTGCCTAGGTCCACCATATAAAGATGATAGAGCCAGGGAGCCAAAAATGCATCCATGTCTCAACCCTCTCATAACTCATCTTGTCTGTCGGATGTCCTTCCTCATCCAAGCATATTTGGACACTATTATCTTCATGAATAAGTCTCAATAACAGCTAGTACGATTCATGGAATTCCACACAATCGTGGTTCTGCCCATCATTTTTCATGTTTAACAGTGTTAAAAGCCTTAGAAAAGTCAATCAAGGCTATATAAAGTGAATCATTTTTTGACCCCCAAAACTGTCCCTCAATGTCATCAAAACAATTCCATTCAAAGTAGTACTCATGCCTCTTCTGAACCTTTGGGCCTTATCCAATATATGATTTTCCCTTATCCATTCCTCCAGCTGTTTCAGAATCAAAGCGGAAAAGATCTTTCTGTCCGCATTAAGAAGGGCGATCGGGCGGTAATTTTCTGGATCCAACCGATAGCCCCTCTCGAAAATGGGGACGATTATCGACTGCCTCCATGTCTCTGGCAAAGTCTTGGTAATAAGTATGTTTCTGAATAGTATAAACAATAATAAAGACCATATTTCTCTATTCGATTTCAAGATCCTGTCTGATAGACCATTTGGACCCGTTGCAGCGGAATTGTAGACTTTAACAATCAGGCGATCAATATCGACCCTTTCTAAATCAATGCTCCAGGGCACAGTGCTAACTGGTGTTTTTACAGCATTAGTATTGGGATTCATATAATTCCAGTGAAGGTGCCGTTGGTCTTCAGAGACTGCATTAAGTTGTAATTGGCTCTGGCAACAATTTAAAGCATTGATCATAGACCACATGTGTCTAGTGTTTTTTGTTATTAATGCATTTTTAAAAATTCCCCATCGGCCTGTAGTAAGGTAAATCGATGTGAGCGAGACCAGTTGTTGTAGGCCCTCATTAAAAGATTTTTGTTTAATTATTAAGTCCTATAATAAATGTATATGTATTTTTGATATACACTTGTTTAAGCATATTTTGTGTAGTTCTGAGACTTAGTCTTGACTGCCTGCCAAACTACCTTGATTGGTCTGGCTTGTCCAGAAGGTTCCCCTGTTTCACTAAACTAGGATTGCCTCCTAAACTTCTGTCCACCAGGTCAGAGTTTAGAAATTCATCTCAACACCTCTTGTTATTTCTATCTCGTCTTAGTTTAGTTCATATGTCTTTGAAGCTATGCATCAGTAGCGGACAATCTTCATTCGGGGGAAAAGAGTGCGGGGGAAAAGAGTTCCGTAAGGAAGGAGCAAGATTAGAGAAGGTGCCTGCCCTTACAGGCAACCTAAAACCTATGAATGACGAGAATGCCTTGCTGCACTGAGCAAAGATGAGGAGGAGTATATTGCTTAACTCCTTAACTCAAAAGAACAGAAAACTAGGGGCCGAGTTAAAAAGGCAACCGTACACCATGCACTCACTGGTGGAAAGGAAGCCAGTGCAGACAGGCAAGGGGGAAGCGTGAGCAGGATAAACCAAAAGGTAAAAAAGCGTTCAAGTTTTAAGTGTATTCCTATCAAGTAGAACTTTATTTTTGCCGTGCATTGGGTGCTAGAAACATAAATACCAGCTTACATAGTTTTATTAAAATGCTTGTACAAAATCCATCTCCGGTTTTCCTGAAATTTACATCCATTTAGGGTAATTATCTTTCCATATCCTGGTTCTGGATTGTGAACAGATAACTACAAAACCACCGAAGTCTGACTTTCTTGGAGGCTAAATCCAGTCAACTGCCTAAAGAAGCCCAAATTAATACCTTCTATATACGAGAGTTCTCTCGACCTTCCTTTGAGGTGTTTCGGGGAATCTTCTCAAGAAAGGTATTGGGAAGACTTCAAAAACTAACAACTGCTATTTTGCCAGGAAAGAAGCCACACTGTGCACCTTAAAGAATCCTCTTTGAAGTTATTTGATCAGCTGGATATCTGGCTGTCATATAGGTTTCCAGCTGCCAATGCACCTTTGCTGATTTAGAGCCTCTTGTGTCCTCAGCTACTCCCTTGTCCACATCAGTGCTGATGTTTACCTTATCTGAGAGAAGACCATTGGTGTGCTGTGAGGAATCCTAGTTGACAGCTTGGGTGTGGTAGGGGGTTCTTCATTATGGAATCTTCATTAGTATTCATCCATGTTGAATATATCTGCCTGTGAGCAGAATCTTAGAGATATCGCACACAGACGAAGATATATGGTGTTGATGAAACCCCCCCCTCATCAATCTTGGGATGACAACTGGGTCTGATCAGCCATGGATAACAAACTCTTCAATCCTATAACCCCAGTGGAACTTAGGCTAGTGTTATGGAAGGATGACGTTCCTCATAATGGGAGAAACGTTGGCACACAGAAGAAGCAGGCTTCAGGCTCTTTCAGAAAAGCCCTTTTATTGAATTTCATAAGCCTCCAGTTGTTCTAGGAAACCATCCCTGCAGTCCTGATTGACATTCATTGGAATCAGCAGCTTTCTTTCTAAACAGATGGTAGAGGCAGACTGAGACACTACATTGCTTGGATACAGACAACAGCAAGGAAATACAATCTGGATATATGTTTGGTTAATAGACTTCCATTGACAGCTGCATAGTGTCCTGTATTTTTGGGTGCTATACCTTTCATGAATTACCAGCACATCAGGTTTAGAGGGCACTCGTTTGAATTCCAGATGCATTTGCCCTTGCAAATAATCTGCAAGTTGGCAACTTGGTCTATGCCCTTGGCTTTTTGGAACCAATATTCTTTAGCCATAAGTTTGTAATAAAGTTACTGCTCGAGAACCGGGTTGGTTAAAGTAAGCTCATGCCCATTTCCCTAAGATGTTGCATGTTGATGTCCCCTGAATATGGAGCAAAGGAGATTAGCCATATGTTTATGAAGAATCTACTCTCCTTCATGACGATGTGCAACTAGTTCATAGTTCCCTTTCCTCCCTATGACCCTCTCACCAGCCCTTCTTGGGTAATCTATCAGTCACTGAGGCCCTATAAATAAAAGGAGAGCATTGTGACTTGCCTGAGAATGGCCAGGTGGGATGTGCAGCGAGTCAGAATTAGGAATCTGACAAAAAGACATGTTTTTAGAAGGGTTCATTTTTATTTCGAAAGAAACAACTTTCCCTAACTCTATAGGTCCAAACCCTATGCTAGGAAAGAAAGTCTAAGGGGTGCACTTCGTCTCGTCTGTAACAGAATACTGTAGACCAGAATCCCATTCTTACCTGCAAATATTCCTTATTTCAAAAAGAAAACATCACAATAACAAAACTAAGGAAATTACATCGTCGGGGATGGCTGCTGACTTCTGATTCCCACCATGTCTCCTTAGTATGGGCCATCACTCATAGTCCAAGTTTCAAACAGGTAGTCCTTGTGCTGAGCAGTTATCACTGTCTATTTCCACTCCAGGGTGCCTTCAGTCCTTCACCTCACCCCCTGCTTGGGAATTTCAGTCTCTCTTTCCCTGTTCTGGGATTTTGTTTCTTCTTGCTCCCCACTCTGAGGCTTCTATTTTACTTTCTTCCCATTCCAGGTTTTGGTTTCTCCTCTCTCCCACTCTGGGTTTTGGTTTTTCTCCTTTCCCCTCTTGGGGTTTGGGTTCTGGGGTCTTATGCAATTCTTCCGCTGGCCCCTGCTCTTCTGTGGTGTTTCTCTTGTGTTGCTGTACCCGCTATGGGCTGCTTCCATGTCTGCAGAGTTCTGCTGAGCAATCGAGGGCCGAGCATTAGGTGGTGGTGCTATTCCAGAGCACTTTCCTGCAGCCTCTCTGGCTTCGACACACTGGTGCTGGTGTGTTTTCTCGGTGTCCGGCCACACCTCCTTGGGGTTGTATCCCTTAGTTAAACTCTGCAGTGCCCGCTGAGGTTATTCAGGGATTGGTTGTATCCTGGATACTACTCCAGGGGGGTGCTTGATTTTTCTGTCATTCTTTGTGAGGGATTGGGCACATGCAGGGTCAGAAGCCAAGTCCGCCAAATCAAAAAGCGGTATATGGTTTTTACAACAGTCCATCCCTACATACTGCATACATGTTTTAAGAAGGGGGGAATGAGGATGACTGGTGTCCCTATTGGAGGTCACTGGATCCTGCTTATCCTGTCCCCTGGGGCTCACATCTCTAATCCCAAAGGGTTGGCTCTCCCTTTGGGATAGGTGACAATCTCCTTGGATTTGTCATAGGTGCCTATGTGCATGCGCACCAGATTCGCATTACAAATTAAAGGATTTTGCTGTGAAAAATTGCTACCATAAGTACATCCAGTGCTCCAAATAGGATTTTGATGTCGGAGTATTTTACTCCCTATTTTTAGAATTTCAAGAGTAAAATTACCTTTTCTTCTTCGCAAGAGGGTAAAGTGTATTTCATATCCATCCAATGCATGTGTAAAATTCAAACTGTATATACAATTTCAGAAGCAAGACTTTTATAGCAGTGTACCGAAGTTATCTGGCTTCAACAGTTTATTACACTTACGGAAAATGTTCTACGACATAGGTTTCAGGTGCGTGCTACACCACTTCGTCATAATACTTGGGCACAGGAACTCTGTTAAGAAGTACTACAGATATGGACTAGTGTATGACCAATGGTGTTTTACAGTACAGAACTTGCTTAAGTGGTTTGAAATAAAATTGTAGGGTAGGCAGTTATGAAAACAGAATCACATGCAGACCGGTCTCTGCGCCTGTTGCTTTCTTCCTCCTCTATGTTGCTGCCTGTTTCCCAATGTCTGGTCTGCCACTCATCTACCACATCTATTTTTTTGTAGTTCTCTCCCTTCCATTTCCTCTTCATCTCTAACTATTGTTCCCTTCTTTAAGTTGCTACATCTCTGCTCTAAAGTTATGCTGTTGTGGATCTTTGTCTTTCGCTTCATGCTTTTCACCTGTAACAGCTGTCTGTCACCCATCATTCGATTTGCTTTGCACTCCTACATCTATTGTTGGTCTGCATCTCCTGATTCTCACTTCCTCACCGTCTCTCATTAGACATTGGTTGCTCTCTGCCCTACTCCATCTTCATGTTTGTGTCATTGGCAGTTCCTATCTGAGAGTTCATGCACCGTTTAACAGCACAGGGCATAAGGACCAGTCATCCAGGTTCTTGAATGTGCAGATCCTGATTACTGCACACCAGTGTAATGAGACACGGCCTTGCACTTTTCATTTAGGATCCTGCGTGCAGATGCAGCGGATGGCAGTGGGATGATTTTGCTTTCATTTGTTAGAACGTGTGTGCAATCACTTTCTTCCTGGAGACCATGCAGAACAACACTGCAAGTCTTGCAAACCTAAAACCTTAGAAGAAGGCTGCATGAAGCGCTGGGCCACCCACGCCATGCAGGCCGAAGCGTCCATCGACGTAGCAAGCGGCAAAGAGTCTGATGGAAGCAGTTATGGCCTGCACAGTGATGCCGAAGGGGACCACGGGTCCCTAGCCCCTGCTCCGGAAAAGCAGGATGGCAGCCATGTGTTGGAGACTACTCCCAGCAGCAAAATCACCCATAGCCATCACCACACTAAGCACTCAACCCCCAGTCGTACGCCGACCATTTCGTCAGAGAAACACGGCCATGTGGTGTTGAGGGAGAAAAAAAAGTCCAAACGCCTATTGTCCTCTGGGTCCTTGCACTCGCGATCACTGCAAGACAAAACCTCCAAGCAGGCACAAAGTAGGTCCGTTACAGATACTTCTTCTAAAAAGGACCTCCTTTCGCACGCTGAAGAACAAACGTCAAAACCTAAGCCATCGACCCACAGTTCAGGTGTGTCGAAAAATGCATCAATTGAGATTAAACACATCCCAAAGCCGTATAAGGCTGCACCGTATGAAACACCATTCCTTCAGAGAAGGTGCACTGCTATATGTTGTCTTGCTACAAAAAGTATTCCGAAATTTCTATATTTTGTCCACGGAGATAAAATCAACCGTGTTTGTGATAGCATGATGAATAAGCATTTAATTTTGGTTTTCAAGGCAAATGCATTGCCAAGTAATGCCTGCCCCTATCCTTCTGCTAAAGCCTGGAGTGGCTTACAGTTCTGTCTCGCTTATCTTACATGCCTTGCTCGCTATCTTTCCTTCTAATTCCTCTATCTTTGTTCCAAATTGTAAATGGCTGTACAAACCTCAGAATAAAAATAATCTAGATGACCTAATCCACAGGGTTGGGTTCCTTAGAAAAGAATATAAAATTGATTTGAAAACCCAACATGTTGATGCTTCAAATGCCTATGTTCAAAACGCTGATTGTATTGTTGCATGCCATTGTATATATGTCACAAATACAGAACCAGATGCCAGCTACTTATATTGTATATTCATAAATCAAGTCCCTTGGCCCAATAGCAGCATTTCTGTTTCCTACTATTGCTGCCTGGCATTACCTCTGCGCCTCTCACCGTTAAGAGTTGCTAGATTTGTTGCACTGTCTGTACATCCTATTACCGCTATTTATGTTCTGTTTTGCAATCTCACTTGCTGTAAATCCTCTCTTCTGTTAACCCCACTTCCATGTCAATTCTCTCTCCCACATTAATACCTCTTGCTCGCTTTGGTCAGTACTTTAGTTCTCTCCTGTCTAATTGTTCCCATTGTGGCCTGTCTCCAGGTAAGGATCTTTTTCCTTGGTCATATGTCATTCGCCTGCCTCTCTCATCCCTCGCTTTTTCCATTCCCTTGTCTCCAGCCTGCTCTTGTGCCCCCAACCCCGATTGTCCTTGTCTCAAGTTCTGCTTTCCTTCTACTGCTCAAAGCTACTGAGGGAGCACTGGGGTATGTGTATGCGTGTGTGCCCCTTACTTCAGTTTCTTTACTCTTACTATCTTTCTCCCTCATGTAGCTCCTTGGTCTCTCTCCCGCTGTTCTTCAGTACCTCTTGTCTATTACGTTTTCTGACATATCTGCCCCACTTTCACACCTTTGTTGCCATGTATATCTCTTTAAGTTCTGAGATGCCCTTCCTCTGGCTGTAGACATAGCAATAACAAATCCTGAAAAATATAAAAATTCCCTTTTCCGTGTAAGATAATGCTTCTGATTGACAACTGAGGGTCATATTAAATGTGAGGAAACTTGCTTTTGTGAATTAGGCTAGATAATGAATATTACCCCTGCTTACTGTGCAGGGAGTCTTGATTCTGTTAAAGACTAGGAGGCGAGCATTATGCTTCAACTTCTTATTTATTTACTCTTCAGCAGTTTCAACAAACACCAAGAAAAAAATTGAAAAAGCTCTCCACTGCTACTTTTTCTTTTTTCTTTCATAAACTACAACTCCCACCGTCTCTGTAGTCCCTGACAGTGCAAGTCCAGTCTATGTATCACTTCCTGTTCCTGGACTACTCCTTTTCTTTGATACTCTGAACTGTGCCTTCATTGCAAACATTGCTTAATGGAATGTCCAACTTTAGTTTCTGGCTTTCCACTGCCATGTTTCCGCTGCCGCCAGGTTGCGCCTCTTCTCCCTCTCTAGGATTGTCCCACTATTCCGCCTCGCAGCTCAATTATTCTTCTGCTCATCTCCTATGGATTATACAAAACATAATATTAGGCTGGAGTTTGTGTACTGTCATTCTGTTCATACATGCATTCATTTATGATCTATATAGTACATAATTAGGGTGGGAAATTAATGCTTGCCTCCTAGTCTTTAATAGAATCAAAACTCCCTGCGCAGTAAGCAGGGCTAATCTTCATTCTCTGTCAAGACTGAAAGCAAGCATTATGCTTGTTCAAAGCTTCCCATCACCTTTAACCCCAATCCTTGAATCGTCTTGAAATAAAAGGTCTTAAATGTATCATCACTGGGCCAGTCTGCTGCTTGCTTGATATCTTGCAGTGTCACTCCTGCTGCGAGCGCTTTCGAAGCCATTGCTCCCCTCACGGAATGCACCCCATATTTATTTAATTCTATGCCGGCTAGTTGCATAATCTCTCGTACCATCTGACTATTGCTGCCGTCGCTACTGCTTGGAAGGGCTTCTTGCACGCAATTAGCAACTGTGTGATGACGGCTGGCCTAAACTCTGCTGTCCTATGTTCATGCTTGTATAGAGTATATACTCTGCTACACACCATTTCTGATTCTTTGGCAGGTAAGGGTAGAAAATAGTCGTGGAACTGGTCTTCGTTCTTTTTACTACTGTAAGGGTTACCCCTTCCAGCCTGAAGTCCTTCCTGTTCACTTCCAATGCTCTGACATCCAATACACGTCTGCATGATACCATGCACACTAGCATGGCTAATTTCCCTCACAATTGTTTCATTGACAGGTATCTTTTCACTGGCCAGTAGCCGCAGAACTACCGTTCCGTACCATAACTGTGCGTACCTCGCCTCCGTGGGCACTCTGAATCGTGCCCCTTTTATGAACCTTATTACCGCTGGAGGTTCACCCGCCGGGGCTCCCTCAATGGGGGAAGTGCCATGCTGATATTGCCAACCTGTAAACGCTGATGGTCGTGAATGCTTTACCGTCTTGCAAGAGGTGGGCTAGAAAACTCTGAATTGCTACTACAGGTGCCGAAACGGGATGAAAATGTCCCCCTCTACACCAGGCCATCCACTTATTCCAAGCTGCGTCGTAGCTCCTCCTTGTGGATGGTGCCCACGACTCTGCAATGAGCTCAGCAACCTGTGTCAAAATGCTTGGCAGCGCCCAGCGTCTCCTGATATCCTGCACGCTATTAGCGGGATAGTCCTTGAGGAGAAAGGGCTGGGAGCTGCTGTTTAGCTGTGGCGAGTGGTGTACTCACTATTGTGTTCTCTGAAGCTACTGCAGGTGCATGTGCCTTTAAGGAAAGACTGCTGGTCAGCTGACTATATAAGGCCACCTCATCTGCCCTTGCGGCGCAAGCCCTGAGGAGAAAGGGCTGGGAGCTGCTGTTTAGCTGTTTGGCGAGTGGGCAAGCCGCTCACCTGTGAGCCCACTAGCTGGAGACAACGCGTGACGCCTGCAAGAATCGCGAGACGGAGCAAATGGCAAACACCCACCTACGCACACGAGCTCAGCGTAAACGTGACGGCCTGCCCAAGGTTGCTGAATTGAGAGACTGCTCACGTCAAGCACAAGTAAGTTGTTAATTCTCATGTGCGTCGGAATCGGAAGACATTGACTTAGAAGCCTCGAACTTTGTATTGTCGGCTTCCTTAACAAAAACCGCAGTGTCCGTAACTCTACAAGAAGCTGGATTGCCCCCGTCCCCATTGAAAGATCCGTCTGAGTTCATAAGTGTATCCGGCGCAATCGTCATCAACAATCTGGACGTCTCAGGTAATCAACAGATTGTTGCTAGTGGTGTTCAACTAGGTCAGACTTCAAACTTACCGTCAGGTTCGATGACTGCGCCGAATGACTCTGTTTGTAAGACACTCAGCTGTTGTTTGATAGAGAGCGGCAGCACGCCTGGTACCTGTGCTTGTGCGCTGGGTTTGAGCCGCATTACGGGCAAACTGAGTCAGAGGCAGCCCCCTCCCTTGCGCATATTAGCATGGCACGCTCACAAATGGGAGGATCCCGACAGCCAGGAAAAAAACGTGTCGATGGGCACGGCTTCAGACACGTGAAAGTCCTCCTTGATTGGGATTAGAGAAAATCCACAGTGCAATCAAGAGCGAGCTCAATGTCAGGACAGTGTGGCTGTGGCTAATAACGGACCTCAAAATTTTGTTCAAACTTGCCCACCGTCTCAAAACGTATCAGATGAGATGACAGCGCACCACTCCCAATTGGGGCATGGGGCCATTGGAAACAACCAAATTAAAGACATCACCCTACGGCCCTTGACCAATGAATTAACAAACAACGATGTCTTCTGTCCATCAACCGTCGTCGAGCCGGTTGAAGCTGTAGTGGAACTTTGTACATCTACCCTGAATAAAAGCGAACATGGCTTCAGTAAGGCAGTAGGGTGCAGTCTGGAAGTCTGTGCTGCATCCGATAGGCGAAATTCACTCGAGGTAGTAAACAAAGTGCTCCAAAATTTAGTACAGATGAATAAGAATCGTACTTCGAAACATCAGCAAATATGTAACATGGAAAACGATGCCCAAGCCAAAATAAATCTAAGGAGGAGCAACTATCAATTATCAGACACACGTGAAGACACCTGGGAGAGTGTGGCTTACAAACGAAGACTGGAAGAAGCAAAGCACATTAATAATCTTGCACAAAACCTCCCCTGCTCATTACCCACGTCCCAGAAAAGAATGCCTGACAAATTAAGTGGCAACACAGAAAAATGCCCTGAGTTGAGGAGAAGGTTGCTCTCGCATAACGCCAAAGTCTCAAACTCTGAGGATAGCTCAACGTCGGACTCCTCCTTTATGGAGAGGTCCTTCCCTAAGATCAGTAGAGATCAGGCTGACATAGTAAGGAGCACTCATATGACAGAAGACTTGTTGCATAATATGGATATATGTTTTGTCAGCGAGGAATTTGTTCGAGCAAGTGATTTGCAATCCGTTCTCATTTCATCTATGGCGATTTCACTCACACCCTTCACCAAATTATACGAACAAATCAATGCCAATTCAAAGGATCAAACAACATTAGTGCCACTAATGTACTCCAAACTGTTGCAACTGGAGGAATTACTTGGCCAATCAAATTACAAACAGGAAGTAGCGATTAAAAGGATTGAGACAGCCCTAATGCTTCTGAGTGAACAAAGCGTAACAACAATATGGGCACAAAATTGTTGGCTGATGTAGCAAAAGAGGCTCTATCACTATTCAAACATGATACACCTGGGAAAGGAGATAGTCCAAAATTACAAGAAACTTCCGAGTCTTCTTTGCTAAGGGTCAAGCCCGTGTCTGACCCAAGTGCAACGAATACCAATTCTGCAAAAAATAAATGCCCTGAAACAGTGAACACTTACCGAACCCCTGCGGGTATTCGACCATCCAACCGTCTAAGTAACAATAGACAGAAGTTAGGCTTCACTTCAATCAATTTGACTCCTGGGCAGCCCTCCAATCTCAGGAATATAAATGAGGAACCCCTGCCAATTGCAAACAACGTGGAAATCGAATCTGAAGGGTCACCAGCATATAATGCGGGTGAGGTTTCCTTCAACACAACTTTTGAACAGGCCACAAGTCAGGAAAACCGAGCACTTTCTAATGGTCAAACGGCGACATCCTCAAATAGCCTTGACCGAGGTGTCGATAAGAGAAGAGAGGCGTTACCGTCCACTGATCCCTCCAGTAAGACAGCTGGAGTTTTCTCGATCTTTAAAGGTGGCTTACAAACCACAGAGCAAGCAGTGAAATCTAAACAGCCACCCACTAAACGATGAAAGAAATCTAAAAATCTCCCTGGCCGTAAAAATGCCAAAACAACCGGCTCAAGAAGATTTTTGAGGAACATTAAAGTCCTACACATATTAGCAAAAAGAGAATTACTCTAATTTCTGCCCTACTTTGCAGAAGTATGCATGTAAAGTCAAAGAAAAGGCCCCCATGGAGAACCCATGCATTGAGGCGATACAGATTGCTGACTCCTCGCATGAGACTTTAGAGGAACTCATGAATATGTCAACTTACGATGGCAATGATTCTGAAGACCAGAATGGGATCGTCATACCACCTGGACCGGTGAAAGCGATCGAACTATAACCGACCCTCAAGGGCCAGCTTGACAGTATCTCCAACAAAGTAAATGACGAGATAAAGAACCAGGGTCAAATTTAAGAACGAGAGAGTGCGAAGCGTGGCGGCAAGGCTTTGTCAGCCGTAGGAAGTAATGCAAATCCCGGAAGATCATGTGCTATTATCCATACTACTGACTCTCGTTCTTCAGCAAATATGGCTCTGTCGAGTCCAGTGTTTGTCACGCTACATGAGAAAAGAGCGAAGTTACGTGAAAAAACGCACACCGACTCTTGTAGCAGTTTGAGTAAAAATCATCAGAATCCAAATCTTGTTTTGACAAAAGAAATGGACACTTTACGGCGACCTCAGGACGCAATAAATCAAAAGCAACCACATTTGCCTGATGAAGCTGCTCATTCAAAATCCTCGGGTTTCAGTCAAAATATAGTAAATCATGCTGAACGGAGAAGCTTCAATGGGAGGCAATCTACATTCAAGCTTGTGATTCAGAGAGTGGATTCACGCGATAAACTGATCCTAAACCTACACAATGTGATAAAAATTATTACACCATGTACCAGGCTTACGTCTAATTAGTTCAAATGATGTGAAGATAGTGGAATTCCCAGAAGAGGAACAGACTGATAAAGTAGTGCTCCATGTGGCATCTAACATAATTGCATCAGCAATTCTTGAAGCTTATGAAGCACTACTATCACTGGGCTTTGATGTGTATAAACAACACAATGACTTGCCGTCCACATTGGCAAACAAGATCATCACAAATTCGGTCTCATTGACGCTGGACATGGCACCTCTGTCCTCACCGGCTGTCATAAATTGTGATCGACAATGTAAAACCTTGGAGAGAAATAAAGCCCTTACAGTAGACGACGAATAATTGATAGGAAAACCAGTGCACGAAAATCAGAAAGTCCCGTTCGGCTAGGAAGAGGTAGAACGAAATGACGCCCAAAAGACACAATCCAAATAACCATACAAGGTGCCAATAGTGGCGGCCTCATGAACGACAAAGGTGATAAAAACCTCGCTAAGTTAGACCAAAACCTTGAATGGCAGTGGTTGGCATCTTCCTTAAACTCCAATAGGCGTATATAATGCCAGAAGGTAAACTTGGATAAAGGGTGCCTGATAGTCTCTTGGAATACACAGGGTTTTAGTCAGCTTTTCACATCAAACTGGCTGGAAGGAATACACATTGTATGTCTACAAGAAACCTGGATCCTCAAAGCTCCTTTAGTGGCAGAGTTTGAACTTGCCTTTAATCCGGCCATAAAACCTGATAAAGGGCGGCCGATGGCAGGCTTGTTAACGCTGGTTCGAAGATCAATGGGCTACCGAATATTAAAAACTACAAACCCTTCATTGTTTGTCCAAGTAACTGTGATTGGCAAATTTAATTCATTGACCAGCCTTGTGGACCCGATAATGATAGTGAATGTGTATTGGAACCATGAAAGAGCTGGCAAACAATTGTTTATAGATCAAATATCAACAATAGTAGACAATTCGTTAGAAGACGATAACTGCACAAACATAAATGTGGCTTGACGAAATGGACGCAAGAAAAATACAGATGCTGAATGGATGCACTCAAGGAGACATCACCTGCTCCAACTTGGCGCCGTGCGGATCAAACATCAACCATTGATTATATGTTTGTTTCTGATGCGCTTCATCCAAGAGTGAAATCCATGCATGTATTACAAATGGAACATAGCGACCATGATATGTTACAAGTAGAGCTTTCAATATCAAATAGTCAGTCAAGCACAGTGTGGCCACACAAGGTTTCGGTACAAGCCAATAGAGTTCGACTCAGACTGGAACCGATGGAAATTGTTCAGATCTCCACACAGTTTTGTCTGAGAACTAAGTCAGTCGAATACGAAGACCTGCTATTTCAATTTAAGACCAACAATGCAGGTTCAAGACATCCGAACTTTGACCATACACATCGTTTCAATGTGGAAATATTAAAACGAAAACGCCTGATGACAGCAGAGCTTTGCCAAAATCAGAAGTGCGAGTTAAAAGTACGAAAAGTGAAAAAAGTGCAGCCAAGTAAAATTATAAAAACTGGCTGAAATCACAGAAACTTCAAATTCTGCAAAATGATGCCGAATAAATGCTGGAGAGTTTAAGTAATAAAAACACCAGGGACTTTTGGGGCCTGATTAACAATACACAAGCGCCCCAAAGAGCCCTACAAACCAGCATGGTGTCTGAGGCAGAGTGGATCTTGCATTTTACTGAGTTATGCAAGCCCTACAAAGCGGTCACGACACCACTGGCTATCAGAAATACGAGCTGGGCTCTATCCTTCTCAAAAGATGACATTGAGAGAGAGGGTGATTAAAAATGCAAAATATTCCAGAGCACCAGGCCCGGACGGCCTAACCAACTTTACGATCAAACAACACCCAGCAATCTGGGCCGAGGTGTGGCTGAGATTATTTGAAAGAAGTGCAACACCAAATACAGACGTCGTGGAAAACTGCGGTGATGGTGCCCTTTTTAAAAAAAGGAAATAGAGCGTGTCCAAAAAACTATCGGCCAATAGCGTTACTCGATGTAATGGGAAAAATATATGCTACCCTGTTACAACAAAAACTAGTCGATTGGGCTATGAAATTAAAACGTGTGGATATGCGACAATCGAGATTTGTCAAAAACGTAGGATGCTCATTGAATTTGTTGCTCCTAAACTTAATCAAAAATGGAAGCTTTGAGAACACATACGCAAGTATATTTGGCCTTCATTGACTTTTCCTACGTTTTGATACCATTGATCGTGAGATGTTGTGGGGAAAGCTACAAGACTGGGGTTGCCTGACAGACTTGATGGCTGCAATACAAGAATTGCACACTGGAACGTCCAGGAGAATTCGGTTAGATTAGTCTGGTCTCTTGTCCTAGGAGATTAAAACATTTAAGGGTGTTAAGCAAGACTGTCCCTTAGCGATGGCAATCTTAAGTCTTTTCATCTCAGACATTGGAGTCAGTATAGACGTTGTTAAATCGTTGCCACCCAAGCGACATAAACCACATCTCAGTTGGCTTTTATACGCGGATGATTTGATCCTGTTGGACGTAACGCCAATTGGGCTACAGAGAAAGATCAATGCGGTCCTGGAATACATGACTTGCCATCATCTAAAGATCAATACAAAGAAATTCGAGATCCTCTTGCTTAAAAACTTGAAACCCGCGAAAACAATCAATTGTAAAAAAAAAACACCTGGTACCTCGCACAAAAACCATTGAACATCCTTAGTAGCGTAAAATATCTGGGAATGGCAATAAGCGCAAGCATCTACGATGGCCCTTGGATTCTTGAAATTAAAAGGAAATGTAAACAACTTGCAAGCCAAACGGGTGCGTTGAACAGAATGTTCGGCAAATGCTCTCTAAAACCGGCTCTTGCCTTTTACCAACAGAAAGTAATCCCGATTGTAACCTATGGTGCAGAAAACGCTCTTGGATGCCCTTACGACTTGTGGGCTAATATAGAGAACATCTACTGGTCGAAAGTTTTACGGCTCCCAAAGGGGACGTCAACGGTGTGCATGAGATATGAAGTTTCTCCAGCATTGGATCTTTCATGGATTCACATGCTTAGAATATTCCCCGTCGTCAGGCTGGGAATCCCCGGTACATTATATAGACCCTTTCCCGTAGGAAAACTTTTTCGACGCGTATGCGTCCTATCCACCTCGTTTTGTATCATGCGTGCCCGCACCGTCAGGACGTCATGATATAAATACAGGACCCACCCCCGCGCTCCCTCAGATTTCAACCGTCTTTCAAAGTAGTGGGATCCTCGTGTTACTACTAGTGAAAACTAGGTTGTTTTTTCTATTTCACTTCGGCGAAGTTCAAATTCTGGAGAATTATGTCTGGAAAAGCGTTATTTCGCCCGTGTGCAACATGTGGCCTCCAAAAAGTTTATGAAGGAGACGGCCACATGGACTGTATCTACTGTCTCCACCCGCACCACACGGCGGATACATGTGAGATATGCCAGGGTTTCTCCCAAAAAACCCTTAAGGACCGCAAAAGAAGACTAGTCGACTGGCTTAATGACGGAGCGGGTGCCTACCCGGCTTCGGAAGTTGGCTCCACGGCCTCCAGGAGCAAGTCGGAGCCTCCATCGAAAAAGGTACGGCCAGCGGAAATTCGCACTGAGGACAAGCATAAGGGAAAACATGCTGGAACTTCCTCATCACATAAAAAGCCCGCCTCCTCCTCATCATCTAAGACGGAGAGGCTAGCGCTGTCAAAATCCTCCTCAGGGGACCGTCCCAGGTCTTCCATGAGTCGAGATGCTTCAGCTGGGAAGTCGGCATCGAAATCGACGACAAAGTCTAAGGGCTCGTCGACGACGACGTGCTCGTCGACCTCAGTGTCATTGACGATGCCTATTACCGTTCAGGCAGCAGCGGTTGGGATTCCTTCGTCGACGGAGACTCAGTCTATGGCTTGGCTGCCAGAGGTCTATGACCCGATCCCCCCTGAGGTCTTACTGCAGCCAGACACGGCCTGCGCGGAAGGAGAAGGTGACACGGTTCTGCAGCCATTGGATTTAGGCTTACGACCTTCCACGTCGGCGACGACGACGATGAGTGCGAGCGGGGGTATGGTACCTATATCATCCACGTTACTGACCCCCCAGACGGTTTTGTCTCTGGATGTGCTTAATACTCTTCAGAAGCTCCTGCAAAGGCTGGATACGCAGTTCCCCCAACCTGGGACGTCATCGTCAATTTTTTCTGTACCTTCCGTCGACGAGCAAACTTGTACGGCTCGCTCGACGACGAAACACCCATCGACTCCTCAGGTGGTAAAAGATTGTCCTCGAGCTCAGGAGGAGGGTGAGTTGTCGGAGTCCGACTCTATACTGGGTGACTCGGGGTCGGACATCTCCCTGTCACCGTCGAGGGACCCAACATGGAATTCGGATGTGGAGTTAGAGTCTACGAGGAGCCAGACACATCCATCTCCCCCGGATGATGTGGGAGCATTCCATGCAATGATGGGAAAAGCTTGTTCTGAGTTCGGCTTGATTCCTGAGGAGCAGAAGAAAGACTGTTTCCTTTTTGACCACATGGGTCAGAGGAGAAAGTCGGTATTTGCCATCCCAATCCTGGACCACGTGTGGCAAGAAGGTCTCAAGATGATGCGACATCCGTTCTCGGAGCCAGCCATAAAGGGACGGATCGAGAAAAAGTTTAAAGCTCCGGAGTCCACTCCAAAATGTCTAACATCACAGCCTCTGTCTGACTCGGTTGTGTCGGCGGCAGCGGCTAGGAAGGCCAGGGTACAGCAAAAATGTTCAACGCCACCGGAAAGCGAGGCTAGGAGGCAGGACGCCTTTGGAAAAAAGGTGCTCTCGGTCGGAGCGACGACAGTAAGAGCAGCCAATACCTTAGCGATCGTATCACGATATGATAGAGAAATGTGGCACAAACTAGCCCCTATCCTAGAACACCTGCCAGACGAACACCGGAAAGCAGCTATGTTACTGGTGCGGGATGGCGAAGAGGCCTCGAACCACGCTATTAATATCGCAGTTGACCTAGCAGAGTCTGGTTTCAAACAAATCAACCATGGAGTAGTGCTTCGTCGACAAGCGTGGCTCAAATGTACTACTTTCCGTCCCGAAGTCCAGTACAAGGTCCTTGACATGCCATGCGAAGGGGAACACCTGTTTGGCGAAAAGGTTGATGAAGCGCTGAAAGGGATGAAAGAAGACACGGATACTGCTAGGTCCCTCGGCGCCCTTCAAACGGGTAGAAACTTTCGCTCTTTTCGCCCCTTCAGGGGTGCTTCTGGAAACTCCCACTTTGGAGCCTCAAGGGACCGTGGATTTAACAGGCCCTCGTACTCTTCACAAGGGTTCAGACGAGCGTCTCAGTCGGCACGTAGGAGCAGGGACTATCAAGCCTCCAGGCGGCGAGGCTCGGGTCCATCGTCAACGAAGAACAAGCAAACCAGCAACCAATGACGGCCTTCAGAACGTCCTGGGGGGTCGAGTCTCTCATCACTTCGACCGATGGAAATGCTTCACCACAGATCGATGGGTTCTAGACACGATTCGCATGGGTCATGCGCTACAATTCAAAGACAAGCCTCCGCGTCTTCCTCCTTTATTCTCGACACAGCCCCACCTCCGAATCCTACGACAAGAGGCGGCGCTTATGTTGCGAAAAGGGGCGGTAGAGAGAGTTCCTGTGGCACAGGAAGGACAAGGAGTTTATTCCAGGTTCTTCGTTGTCAAGAAGCCAAACGGCAAATGGAGGCCCATTCTCGACCTGAAGGGTGCTCAACAAATGGCTAAAGAGCCTAAAATTCAAAATGCTAAAGCTCCAGGAGGTTATCAGGTCGGTGCAACCCATGGATTATCTTTCATCACTAGACCTTCAAGATGCTTATTTTCACATCCCAATACGCCCACGACACAGGAGATATTTAAGGTTTGTCGTCGGGAGAAAGCATTTTCAGTTCAAGGTCCTCCCGTTCGGGCTCAAGTCCTCCCCCAGGACGTTCACCAAGTGCTTGGCCCCTATAGCGGCCCATTTAAGAAAGGATGGTCACCATGTCTATCCATATCTAGACGACTGGCTGGTCAGAGGTTCATCCAAGGAACAAACACGAGACAGTCTAAGGGCCACAATGTCCCTCTTACAGGAACTGGGCTTCGCAATAAACTTCAACAAGTCCTCCGTAGAGCCTTCGAGGACCTTGGTCTTTCTAGGAGCGGAGTTCCATACACACACAAGCCTGGTGAGACCATCCAGCGAAAGAGTTCAGAAACTTCAAAGCAAGGCGTCGGAATGGAGATGCGGTACCAGGGTGTCGGTGCGCAAATACATGTCCCTGCTAGGGACCATGTCATCCTGCATTCCGTTGATAAACAACTGCCGTCTGTTTATGAGACCTTGCCAGGAATTTATAGCGGACCGTTGGGCGCAGAGCCGAGGTCGCTGGTCCGACAGACTGGTCGTCGACGAACAACTAGTTCAAGCACTCTGCTGGTGGAGAGTGTCTACCCATCTAACAAAAGGAATGCCTCTACTGGAACCAGAGTTCCAAAAGACGGTGGTGACGGATGCATCGCTAAGCGGATGGGGAGCTCATCTGGATACGTTACAGGTACAAGGCCAATGGTCGTTGCAGGAGTCCTCCCTGCATATCAACCTGCTAGAACTGAGAGCAGTGCGATGGGCTCTGAAATCTTTTCTTGCTCAACTGAGGAACTCGGTGGTGCGTGTCATGACGGACAACACCACTACGATGTTCTACTTGAGAAAACAAGGAGGGACACGTTCCAGGTCCCTATCGTCGGAGGCACAGAAAATCTGGCATTGGGCCCTGCAACACAACATGAAAATCTTAGCGTTCCACCTGCCAGGCGTGAAAAATGTGGAAGCCGATGCCCTCAGCAGAGAAATGAACGAAGTTCACGAATGGGTGCTGAACGACCAACAACTACAACATGTATTCAAGAAATGGGGACATCCTTCCATAGACCTGTTTGCGACGAAGAACAACAGGAAATGCCATCAGTACGCAAGCAGATGGCCTCAGCAGGGCTCACTGGGGGATGCGTTCTCCTTCCCATGGACGAACAAATTCCTGTACGCATTCCCTCCATTTCCCCTTGTCCGGAGGACGTTGCAATGGATCCTCAGGTACCCATGTCGGGTAATTCTGGTGGCCCCGTACTGGGCCAGACAGGTGTGGTTTTCAGACCTGCTACACTTAGCGGTGGCGGAACCGATGAGATTCCAGAAGACCCCCGACCTTCTGTCTCGACAGGAGGGCGTTGTTTGGCATCACGACCCGGACAGCCTCAAGTTGACGGCCTGGCTCCTGACTTCGCCGAATTTGGTCGGCTAACGATTCCAGAGGACTGTCGGCGTATCCTGCAAGCGGCAAGAGCACCTTCCACAAACGCCTCATACACGTGCAAATGGAGAAGTTTCTGTCAGTGGTGTGAGGATCAACCAGGTTTGACCCCGCAATCGATTAAGCCGGAACAGCTCCTTCCATACTTGCTGTTCTTAGCTCAAAAGGGCCTATCGGTATCGTCAATAAAAGTACACCTGGCAGCCATTTCCAGGTTTACTCGTCGACGGCATTCGGCACCACTGTGCAGCGACCGCCTGATTAAACACTTCCTTAAAGGCCTCTTTCGGAGTTTCCCTCCAGAGAAGAAATTTCCGCCGGAGTGGAGCCTCAATCTGGTCTTAACGTCTCTTATGAAGCCTCCTTTTGAACCAATGTCATCATCGTCTCTAAAGTTTTTGTCGTGGAAATTGGCCTTCCTGGTGGCCATCACTTCAGCCCGACGTATTTCAGAAGTTCAGGCTCTAATGGTAGACCCACCATACTTACGATTTTTCAAGAACAAGGTAGTCCTAGCCACTAACCCACAGTTCATACCAAAAGCTCCTTCGGTGTTCCATAAACACTCCTCTATTGTGTTGCCTACGTTTTTTCCGGAGCCATGCTCGGGAGAGGAGCGCATGTTACACACATTGGATGTAAAAAGGGCTCTCAAGTTTTATCTTCATCGTTCGCAACCGTTCAGAGAAACGAGACAGCTGTTCGTGGCCTATGGTCTGGGTGCTAGAGGAAAAGCCATTTCAAAGCAAGGACTTTCAAGATGGGTGTCATCTACCATTTCGTACTGCCATTCCAGGGCAGGGAAACCTCTTCTACGACGGCCAAGAGCTCATTCAACTAGAGCAGCGGCAAAGTCGACGGCACTGTGGGCCGGAGTCCCTTTGGGGGACATCTGCATGGCGGCTACCTGGGCGGCTACACACACCTTTACCCGCCATTACTGCCTGTCGCAGCAACATGCCGAAGATACCCGGATGGGACAGGCGGTGCTCCGACACCTATTCCAATTAGGTAAGCCCCGGCTGAAGGGTTGCATCCTGTGGAATTTATGACTGTATGTGGATCGTTTTCCTATGTTAACGATTTCTAATGTATACATGATCATAGGGAACGGGCTTTGCGAAGAAAGTATATGGGTTTGCATGCACGCCTCCTCTTTGGGGGTGGTACTGCTATGTAATCTATTCTAAGCATGTGAATCCATGAAAGATCCAATGCTGGAGAAGGGAATAGTTTCTTACCTGTAACTCCATTTCTCCAGCATTGGTATCTTTCATGGATTCACATGCGCCCACCTGCCTCCCCTGAACATGCAAACCGGTTCCCCCACTACTTTGGGGGCCGAAATCTGAGGGAGCGTGGGGGTGGGTCCTGTATTTATATCATGACGTCCTGACGGTGCGGGCACGCATGATACAAAACGAGGTGGATAGGACGCATAAGCGTCGAAAAAGTTTTCCTACGGGAAAGGGTCTATATAATGTACCAGGGATTCCCAGCCTGACGACGGGGAATATTCTAAGCATGTGAATCCATGAAAGATACCAATGCTGGAGAAATGGAGTTACAGGTAAGAAACTATTCCCTTCTTTAATATCAATCCATGCCAGAATCTGTTGGAAGCTACTGTCTCCATTTCGTAAAACTCAATTGAGAGAAAAAAATCCCTCAATTTGAACTCCTTCATAGTGCAACATCAAACGGCAATGACATCACCTCGATGTGGATAAAGCGCTGCGAAAACCTGTTGAGAGAGTATGACATTACTCTAGACCAGCTACACGGGAACCCTAATGCGGCTAAGCTTAAGATTTGGCAGGCACATTGGGATCAGACCTCGACACAGCAAGCTTCTTCAAAGATGATGGCAGATGTACCATCAGAAGCAAGGGGCTTCAATAACATTCAACGAGACATTGCCTTATTTCCTGATGCAAATGCGAGAAGACTTTTCATGCTGTTCCGCTTGAATGACTTCAGAACTAAAGAGCTTCTCTGTGTATGGTCAGAGAATGCTGGCAAAGCTGACTTGTGTCGATTTTGTAAAAGCGAAAGGGAGACCCTCAAACATTTGGTGGTGTTTTGTGGCGAACTGAGGACAATTCATTTGGGACCTTGGTCATCAAATTATCCCTCCCTGTGTGCCGACGACTGGTGGCACAGTATGTATGGTGGTACAGACATGAAATTGTTAATTCCTTTAACATTCTTGCTAGCAGATATAGAAAAGCGGCTGGAGCGGGAACCACTGTAGGTGGAATTTTACAGCAGATACGAGTCAGGGAAGAGTGGGACGAAACATGATGAGAATGGAGGAATAATGTTGAAATTGGGAAAGAGGTATTTGTTGTGTTGTGTGTTTTGTCGGTATTATTTTAAAGGTTTTTTGTGAAAACTAATAAAATTACGTTAGAAAAAGAGTTGCTTTCACTCTCAGATCAAACGATCGAGCTTGGTCCGTGAGCTAGTCCTTCCTGTCTGAGAGAGCCCGCTGGAAGTCCGCGGACAGTTCCATCGGAGTCGGAAACCACACTTGTGATTTCCACATCGGAGCAATTAGAACTACCTCTGCTTTCTCTTGTCTGCTTTTCACAAACACTGCTCAGCATCATGAAGGGATGAAAGGCATAGAGCAATCTCCCTTCCCAGTACTGTAGGAAGGCGTCTGTCCCTTGTGCGGATGGGTCTATTTGCCAACTGAAATAATTGGTAGTCTGTTCGTTCAGTCGTGACGCAAACAAATCTGTGTGCACTGGTCCCCTAAATTGGTCTAATCTGTCGGAATACCTCTACGTTCAGCTTCCAGTCGCTAGAATCCGACAGGTATCGGGAGTTCCAGTCTGCTATCATGGTGAGCGTCCCCGGCAGATATTCTGCCGTGACTGATGTCCCTGATTTAAGGCAAAAATGCCAGAAGTCCTTCGCTAATTCTGCTAGGAGCTTGGACCTGGTTCCTTCCAGGTGATTGATAGACCTGACCGCTGATATGTTGTCCATCTTGAGTAGGACACAGGAGCTGACTCTCCCCTTTGTGAACGCTCTGATCGCAAACAATCCCGCTAGCAGCTCCAAGCAATTTGTGAAGCAGCAGATATTCTGCGCTCCATTTCCCCCTTGTCTCCAATGAGCCACACCTCGCTCCCCAACCTATACGGCTGGCTTCCGATTACACTATCGGGTTGGGTCGATCTCATAATATGGCCCATCCATTCCCGGCGTCCATATTCTTCAACCACCACTCTAGTTCTGTGACGGAATCTTGATCATGGAGTATTAGCTGATGGTATCGCAGACCTTGTTCTAGGTGCCTGATATTCAGCCTTTGTAAGGCTCAGTAATGCAAGGGCCCTGGGAATATGGCTTGTATGGACGAAGCTAGTAGTCCTACTGATATCTTCCGTTTGCTCAGGCAGGCTCTGATCTCCTTCTTGATGTCCCGGTTCTTCCTGGCAGGCAACTCTAAAGTCAGTTTCTTGGTGTCTAGCACAAAGCCTAGGAAGTCCGGCCTCCTCACTGGGGTCGTATCTGACTTCTCCTGATTCACTAGGAACCCTAGTGAGGAGAGAAGCTCTGTCACCCATGTCATCTTGTATATCAGTGTTCCTCGATCTTCGGCTCGAAGCAGCAGGTCGTCTAGTTATATGATCATCCTTATCACTTTCTCCATGATCGCTGCTTCTACTGGTCTCATAAATTTGGTAAATGCCTATGGCGCTGAAGCTAGCCTGAAGGGCGTTGTCTTGAACTGCCAGAACTGTCTGTTCCAGCTGACACCTAGAAATGGTTGAAATTCCGCCTGTACTGGTATCGTGAGATAGGCGTCGTTCAGGTCTATTCTTGTTAGGTAAGCGCCTTCCCTTAATGTATCTCTCAGCTGATGTATTCCCTCCATCTTGGAATGGCGGTATACGATGCAGCTGTTCAGGTCTTTCAGGTTTATAACTGGGCGCACCTTATCTTTTCGGTGCACCTGAAACATGTTGCTGATGAATTTCGGGTCTGATTCGCATCGCCCTGTGGCCTTTTTCCACTCAAGCTGCTTTAGTTTGCTGTGTACACTGTCTTTCTCTGTCTGTGCTAAGTGTATCATATGGTGTCTGACGCTCTACACTGGTTCTTGCACAAACTCTACCTGCAGACCTTTTACTGTCTGCAGCACCCATGCATCGCTGGAAAGTGCGCGCCTGTTTTTCGCATATTCCTGAGTTCATCCCCCGCACCCCCCGCGCTGGCGGGTAGCTGAGAATTCTCACCTGTGCCGGAGCCTTGGCCTCGTCCTGGTCCTCTGCTCCTGCGGCCCTAAGGGAATCGTCCTCTACTGGGGAAGGAGTCTTGTTGCTTCTCACAATAGTGGGTCATACTGTTTTGAGGTCTTCTACCTCTTTGGAAGCGACCGGCTGCTCAGTGCCGATAGCGGGCGGTCACGGCAAAAACTCTACTTGGGAAGATTTTAAGGATCGATGCTTGTGCCTTCTCTAGGGACGTGTATGTCCCCACATATCTCCCCATCTCTTTGCCGAAAGACTCTCTGAAGAGGAGACCTTGTGCTGCTTCTCTGCTTTGTACGTCACTAGGTCTCTAAGCTTTGTATCTATCTTTAGTTGGAGCCCACTTCTCCTTTCTGAGGATATGGCACAGTTTGCATTCCCCAGTAAGCACACTGATCTATGTGCCCAATTCGCTAGGGCGTCTGGATCCACCTCCTCTCCGGTGTCCCTGGTTTGCTCTACTAAGTCCATTATCTTGGCTAGTGGGCCTGTGCGGTCTAGCACCTTTTCCTGGCAGCTTCTCCAGGATCTGTCAATGCCTTTGCAAGGGTCTTTGTTCGTTTTGGTAACGAACGCCAGCATTTTAGGGTCTTGTTCCGGTGTCTGTGACCTTGCCTGGTAGGTCTGGCCGGGGACATACCACCCTCATACGCTGTCTCACTTCCTTATCTAGCACTTTCCTGAGCCTTAGGGCCATATACTTTGTTACTCTGGGAGAGGGTTGCCATTCTGAAGACCTTGGGTTTCTAATGTCTTCTGGCTCAAACATGTCAGTTAGTTCCTCCTGCTCATCTTCTAGATGCTTTATTTACTGGCTCTTTTGCCCTCTTTGGGCTTCTCCCAATCTTTCTCTGTTCTCTCTTCTTCCCCTTGCGAGGATAAATTGGTTTCTGGCAGCTCCTCTTCCGAGCCTGGGTCATCATTTCCCGTATTGTCTTCCCCTTGATACGGGGTTGTGAGACTTGGCACTGCTGATCTTTGCATGAAGGCTTTTCTTAGCTTCCAGAATGTGTCAGTTGCCTCTAAGGCTCCTCTGTCTGCCCGTCAATACAACGCGGGGGTCGGCAGAGGCTTTCCTCTTATGGGTCAATGTATTCCCCTTAGGGCCCCTCTCTGAGGTCCCTGCAGGTGTGCTATTGGTAGTCCTTGTGCTTTTACAGGGCTGGCTTAGGATTCATTCTAGAGTCGGAAGTCGGTCCTGCAAAGATTTTCCTCCTTGCGCCAATACATCTACCAACGAGCCTCCCAACACCTCTTTAAAGCTCAAACCCAGGTCCTGCGCCTGCTGTTCATCACTCCATTCAAACTGAGACATGCTTTTACTGGGTATTGTGTGCCTGAATACCTGTAATGCAGGTTTATATGCACGCCCACTGCTGTGTTGTGGCAGAGGATTTTATGTGTAAATTATTAAACTTTTTATTTTTTTTTTCCTAGTGGCTAGCACTTTGTTTTCTTGCCTTTTCAGTGGCTCTCCTCTTCCCTCTGTGCACCGTTCATTTCCGGGTTGAGGGAACGGCTTATTCCTTGCCTTTTCACTTCATTGTGCGGTCTCACAGTTGATCTCTCAGCGCGACAGGTATTCCGCCTATCAGCGCTGTGCTTGGTTTTTTGCTGTTCGAACTCACAGGAGCGCTTATAGCGTATTGCTGGCTTTTTTGCTTCGTTTAATGAGCTAATCACTGCGAGGGACCGGCCGTTATCTGCTTTCAGTCCTGGCGTTGGGTTTGTATTCTTTCAGGCCTGCGTAGTGGGGAAAAAGCATTTAGCCCCTCCTCCCCAAAGGAGGGGGACACCACGCTCCTTTTAATTCTGGCCTGGCCCGCCTTCACAGAGCTCTCATGCTTTTCTGAGGCAGAGCGGACCCCCGGGCATGTCGGATATGCGATACGGGCCGCTTCCCTCAATGCTTTGCTTAATGAAATCGGATCCTTCGTCCGAGGATCTTCGTTGCTGCGCCAGGCTACTCACTCTGCTATGTCCCTCTTGGGCTGCCTCTGATTTCTCGTGAGTGCTCCTCTAATTATATGTACTACGCGCACCATTGCTCCTTGCTATGCGTATGCGTTAAGATATTAATCCAATAAGCAAACTTTTTAAAGGTAATCTGCTGTCATACAAATTGTCATTCAAGTATATCGCATTGTAGAGCGCCTTAAGGAAAATGTACTTATCTGCTGAAGAGAAGGAGTCCACGAACAGGAAGTGATACATAGACTGGACTAACACTGTCAGGGACTACAGAGTAAATAAATAAGTTGAAGCATAATGCTCGGCTCCAGTCTTGACATAGACTACAGATGCTTTCCCAGCAAATTGTTTCAGGAGTTTTCCTCTTGATATGTTGTTAATCAAAACTTCAGTCATGTGATATTTTAATAATCAAATCCCCTCAATTGTCTGATATCTTAAATCAAGATCCATTTCGGCCTGTGAACACAATTAAATGCTGTCTAACATGCTAAAATTCACATTGAATCATAACATCTTTAAGTTCAATGGTCTTATCTTCAACATCAAGGCACAGCTATGGGGTTCCAAATATGCACCTTCTAAGCTAATCTGTTTTGGGCCATTATGAAACTGAACATGCATGGGCACATCCAGCTTTCACTACCCACAAAAACAGTATATATTATGGTAAGTATACAGATATTGTTGTGGTTATTTAGAATTGCAATTCTAACACTCTGAAAAAACTATGTCGGTTATCTCAACAATAATGAATACAACACAACTATGAATGAAAGCACAAAAAGGATTAATTTTTTAGATTTTGGAACTATATGTGCAAAATAACAGAAACGCTGATTTACACTATACGTCAAACCTGCAGCAGGGAACACCATTTTGCATGTGAATAGTAATCATCCTAAACATGCAATTAATAATCCAGGTAGATAACTGCCCAGAATTAAAAGGAATTGTAGTGAAAAAATACATTTTTAAAAGAATAGTGAAAAATAGACTTACAAAAAAAAGGCAACAACGACTGTAGAAAAATTTAAATTGAGAGTATATGAAAATAAAATGATCAACAAATATACAAGAATGCTCAAAATAAAAACCGGACCTCTTCAAATATAATGAACAAAAGATGAATACACAAAAGGAACCATTGGGGATCAGTGCTCCAGATAAGATTTTGAAATCACCCATGTTTTGAAAGTTGGGAGTCAAAATAATTTTTAGGAAGTAAAAGCGTAAGTCACATTCCCAATTAAGAGTATTTTATAAGCGAGTAAACCTAGATTTTTGGCTTTAAAACAAAAATGTTTTTGTAATATTTATTTTTACCTAGTTATTCATGCAGATTAAAAGATAGATTTGTACCGCTTTGGCTCAGGCAGTAATAATAATAGTTTCTTCCCATAGTGTGTCATGCACTACTGGTCCAAACATATCCATATAACTGTGTGGGAGTGCAAGGACACAAGCTCTGTCTGTTTCCCATTTTTTGGTGGGAGTATTTTTACTCCCCATTTTTATTTTTTGGGGTTACAAGTGACTGATGCACCTCTTATCTGTGGGGCTGATTGATATTCATCACTTTGTCAACCTCACAAAATAAAATATTAACTAAGATATTACGTAAACATTGGGATGTTCTCCTTGATCCGGTTCTACAGCAATACCTTACAGATAAACCAACTATTGTATATTGCAATGCACCCACTATCATAAATAGTATTAGGTCATAGCTTCATGAAACCAGACGAAGTGAAAACAACTCGGGCACAAGGTGGCTTCAGCCAACAAATGGAAATTAGAACTGTCACCTGTAAGCATATGATTGACAAAAACAAAGAAATATCTCTACCTACTGGCAAAAAGTATATATCAACCTGCTTATTAACTGTAATAATAGATTTGTTGTTTATGCCATCAAATGTAAGAGTTCAGGAACATAATAGAGCCATTGAAAATCAAGACCAAAAGTATCTGCCATGATGCCTGCCCCCGGAAGACCAGACCAGGCCCAGCAGCCCCGGAAGCAGGTATCATGCCACTTGGAGCATGCCCAAAAGCCCCAGTTAGGGGCTGTTTGGGTACAGTCCTGGCGCCTATGGCGCCAGGCTCATAAAGATAAAGTCAGTCCTGGCGCCATGGGCGCCAGGCTCATTATTGATAACTTACCTGAAGCAGACCATGCTGCATACTCACCTGAGGCAGACCGTGCTGCATGAAGACTCAAGCCAAATGAGGCTTAGGAGGGACTATTTTACTGAAGGGACTATTTTGTTACTTGGGTGGGGCTGTGGAAGAATACTTACCTGGATCTTCTTCCAAGGCTATTTAAACCATGCCCGGACAGCCGCATGTGCTTCGCGTTATTCTGCTTGCTGCAGCGTAACGCTCACTGTGTTTTCAGCAGCTCCAGTCTTCAGCCACGCCCGCTTCAGTCCTGGGACTCCTGAAACAAGAAGACAAAAAGGATAAAGGTTAGAACAGGAGTTTTAACTTTAATCCTTACCTGAATCCTGATCCATTTCGCCACGGAACTGAAAGACAGAAGTCTTTGAAGCATTGCTTCGCATTCCTACGGCGCCGCTCTGAGCTCACCTGCTTGGTGGTACTTCAGCATTCCATCACGCTCTCTCCATCTCGCGGCCGCCCTCCGACACCTAAGGAGACAAAGATAGCAAGGTGAGCAAGGGGACTCTCAAGGCCATACAAGCTACCCCCAAGGACTTACCTGATTTACCACGGGAGGTACTCACCTATTTCGGGTCGGCGCAGTCAACTCTGCCTCATCGCCGTACCCCGGCCCCTAAGGGGAGAAAGCAAGTACAATACCAGTTACCCCCCACACAACTTACCTGATTTACCACGGGGGTCTCACCTCATCTCGGGTCGGCACAGTCAACTCTGCTTCATCGCCGTACCCTGGCCCCTAAGGGGAAAAACACAATAGACTTACCTGAATCTTACCGAGTGCCATTTGGAAATCTTTGAGTGGATTAATCGGCAACCTACAAGGAATCGGACAGAGTGAAGAGCAGACATTTGAACTCTTATGAACAATTGGACTTTAGAGTCAATACTGGAACTCACCAATTCCTCTACGCCAGTGGAGTAACTGGTCATCAACGCGCCCCTGCGGTCGACGCAGGATGGAGAGCTCATCCTTCCAAACTATCAGGTGACACTAAGGAGGGGACATCAAGAGTGATTAGTGGGAAGACAACGGGAGTGGGGAAGGTGGGTTGACACTCAATTCCACGGGTGGTCAATTCCTCTTCTCCCTTGCAGAAGAATATTCTTGCGAGCCAGACAAACCAGGCTGAGCGGGCCAGTCCAGTCAGTCATCTCGGCGGTACACGTCACGCTGGTGGAAATAACAGCGGCCCAGTTCCGGTCGACGCCCCCGTGGGAACCAGGTGAGCGTAAAAGTATCCTCCAGTTGTGCATTGGATGGTAAACCATGAACTTGACCAGATAGAAGAAGTTAAATATGCAGGAATTATGGAAAGAAAATGTCAAAAAGGGGTGGCAATAAAGAAATGAAACTACGACAAGAAGCAGCAATATGGATCAGCAAAATGGATGCATGTAAAATAGGCTTAAATAAAGATTCAGAACTCTGTGTATTTCTCTGATGCCATAATTGTATTGACCTTTGATGCATAATTAAGAAATATAGCTTTTCATTCTCACTGTCGTCTAATTTATGACACTAGGGAGAAGGGGATCTAATAAACAATGCACCTAAATTGGAAGAAACTACATTTGAATTGAAAATTAAGCTTGTATCTTAGCACTCTTTAGCATTAAAGACATTTGTCTTTTTTCATACCCTTTATATTGGTTGTATTCTTTCTATATGATGAATGAACCAATATTTAGACTTTTCATTTAAAGCCCATAATCACTCACATATTTTGGTTATGTCTTCAATTTTACCTGGGTTTTCACCTCTGTTAACATAGCCTATAGCAGGCACTAATAAGACATAAGTCTTAATTGTGTCTACTTTTCCCAACTTTTCTGCCATACAAATATACCTGGTGTCTGATTAAAAAAAAATGTACTTCACTTTATTTGTACCATTTACCACAATTGGGGTCTTGACATACATGAGCACTTCTCGGATGTGAATATTTGTGAGAGGAACAATATTATTTCCCTATTGTGTGATCCAGTGAAGGTATGTCAACCTGTAAATACAGTGTACATTACCCTGCTGTTCTTACTTCTGCAACAGCACTGCCTTCTGTTTGTTCTCAGACTGCACATCTAAAACCAACAACACTTAATGATCCTGTTTCTGTTCTGCTATCGGTTCATACCCAATTATTCGTCAAATTACTGGATCATAACCTTACGAAAAATACAGATACCACTCATGGCAGTAAAATATTTACTTATTAAAAGGATTATGGTCCTATAAGAGTTTTTCATGCTATGATTCAAAGGTATTTGTTTAAATTTAGAATACAGATTATTCTGCATGTTTGCAGTCTATTTGCTGGTTTGGACCATTTCTGCCTGATCAGGAAAGGCCTTTCTTTTCCATGCAAAATTCAATTACACAGGGTTATGGGAGCACTTTTACACAGCAGAACCCTTTGTTTGCAAAGCGAATCCACTGTGCATGTGCTGGGGCATGCACAACCCATGCTGGCATAAGCCTGAATTTCTCCATTCTGTTACGAAAATTGGAGATCATTTAGAGTGCCTTCATATAAGAGGATGTACTCCTAGGTCCCGTCACCTTTCCTCCATACTGTATGGGCGTCCCTCGCTAGGCACGGGAATGGAACCTTTTTCACCAGAAAAGTCATCTTCCCCTTTAAGTTTAGTTGCAAGAAGGGGCAGGCTTCCCTTGACTCCACCCATCAACGCCACCCCCAGTACTCTTTTCCGCGTCGACAGGAGGGGACCTCTTTCACCTCAACCGTGGTTGAGGCCCTTTTTTCCTTGAAATTACACGCTTTTAGACTTCCCCAGGGATATTTTTCTGTTTTATTCTATTTGTACTAATCACTCTTTCTTTTAGAGATAGAGATACCCGATCCTGTGGTGACTATGCCCCTCCCCGGCGCATGCCGGCTGCAGTGGGCTTTAGCAGGTGCCTGGCTTGCTGTGGATCTTTCCCACGTCGGACCCGCATGCGCTCTGCCTCCGGTGCCTTGGCGAAGACCACAGCTGCTCGGCGTGCGACACACTTACAACCCTGGTCATTAAAGAACCGGCTGGCCAGGTGGAGGGAGCTGTTCTCCAGGTCACCACCGGAGCACATCAAGGAGTACGTACAGAGAAAGACCAAACCGAAGATAAGTATATTCTTCTCCAAAGCACCCCGCAAGGGCAACTCCTTTCCAGGGAGGCAACAAAGTGGGAGGTGGCTAGTAGGCTCTACTACCAGCAAGGGTACTGAGGCTCTCTGAGCTACCGGCCACGCGGCTGAAGGGTCCACGGGTCCTCCCGGTCCCACCGCTGAGGGGCCAGAGGGCTCTAGCACTTTGGAAACCCCCAAAGGGCTTTGCTCCACTACAGGCGCAGGCCTAAGAGGGCACCTACATGCAGCACTGAAAGCACTACTGGAGTCATGTCTGAGGGCACCCTGCCTCCCGGGGTCCAAGCCTACGCACTCAAGCAGACAGGTGGAGACCAGGCCCAGTACAGCTGTCACCACGCATCAAGCACATGGCGCAGTACAGGACAAAATGGCCACGCTGCCTGACAAAATGGCAGCTCGTCCAGAGACATGTTCTTCCAGCGAGCATCAAAGGTCTGACTTCACACCAGGAAGGAATGGTCTCCAATGGTCACATGATGCACCTCCTACCCATCCACATCAACCCAGGGGCGCTACAGGGACACAGGCTATAGCCAGAGCAGGCAAAGCACAGGGCGAATCAGCAGTACATGCAGGCACACACGGCTGTACCTATGCAGGAACACGCTTAACCAGCATGCAAAGAGCGCTTTTCGGACAAGTTCCTCACATTAATGAAATCCCCACAGATGGTGAATATACTTAAGGAAATCATACAGGACATCCTCTGCCGTTGCTCCCACAACAGCCTAGCGGCATGCCTCCAACTCCCCCCTAATACTCCACCTGCAGACTCCAGAACAGCAAGACACAGATAGGGCCATGGATGACGAGGAGGATCAGGACTCCTGCTCCTCCTCCTCCTCAAGGGCTTTCCATGAAAGGTTGGTGGAGGTAGCAGAGTACCTTAGGAATGCAAAGCCACAAAAGGAGCAGCCAGAAGCTGGGGTCCTCGGAAAAGTACTCACCATCTGCTTGGCCACAATATCCGGCATACTGTTCCAAAAGGATCTAGAGGCCTTGGTGAAGAAGGGTTGGGCAAAACCCCACTCAACGCAGCCAACTAACAAGCGCCTAGATGCCAAATACAGGCAGGCGGAATGTGATTCCCTAATCCTGTCCGTGCACCCTCAACCGCACTCCTTAGTCATTGCGACAGCATCAATGTATGCTAAACCTCAAACTTCCACATCCTCATCCACTTCGGCCCTACCAGGCAAAAAGAAAAATGTCCTAGAGGCCTATGGAAAGAAAGTGTACTCCAATGCTACTCTCCACCTATGGCAAGCAAATACAGATGCGTGCTAGCCGCGGCTAACCAAAAACTGTAGAGGGCGATTGCCAATTTCCCTTCTGATCTCCCAGTACATAGACTGTCTCGGTTCCGGGCTGGTCTAGCGAAAGCAAAAATAGTGGCTCAAGACCTAATGGAATCATCAGTGGCACACATTGACACAGCAGGCAGGGCTGTATGTGTGGCTACAGACAAGCATGGCTCTGGGCCATTAGGTTTAATTCAGATGTACAGGACTGTATCCTCGACCTACCACTTGAGGGAGAGGACTTGTTCCATTTGCCCCCAGTGATGAGGAGTTGGACAAGAAAAAGAATGGCTGTATGTCTACCCCTGAAAGCTTTTCTCCCGGTAATCAACAACAGCCCGGTCTGCATTCAGACGGACAGCTCCACCTGCATGCACTCAACAGGGTTGCACCATATCCCCTCCTCTGTGCAGGCCAACAATAGACATATGGGAATGGACCCTAGCAAACAACATATTGCTTTCTGCCATTCACCTGCCGGGGGAGTCCTACCTAGAAGGAGGCAGGCTCAGTAGGCTGGGGATCGACAATTACGAATGGCAACTGAACGAGACAGTCTTGAAGGAGATCTTCCACAAATGGGGTGAGCCACAGGTGGACCTGTTCACCACCCCGACCAACAAGAGGTGTCGTCAGTTTGTGTCCTGGGGTGGGTCAAGGCACAGCTTCCCTGGGGGATGCATTGCAGATTCAGCGGGAAGGCATGTGGGCATATGCATTCCCACCTACCCAGCTTATACACATGATCATCTGCAGGGTAGGGAGATGGGGCGACTGTCTCATCTTGATAGCGGCAGAGTGGCTCGCCAGACCATGGTTCTCAGAACTGTTACGACTGTCCAATCAACCACCAGTTCCCCTCCCAGTTGGGCCGTTTCCACTACCCTCCCAAGAAGGGGGGGAGGGGTGGTAGTACACCCCTTCCCAGAGAAGTTAGCCCTAGCAGCCTGGTTCCTGAGCACATAATTTTATTATTATTTTTGCATTTTTAAAGCGCTCACACAGCCCCCGGGCATCGAGGCGTTGTTACAGGAATTTTGTTTTTTAGTTGCGTAATTGATTTTTTTGTTTTGTCTTAGTTGCGTATTTATAACGCGCTTAAATACCCAGAGGTTTCTAAGCACAGACCCGGGGATCGAACCTGTGTTGCTTCGTATCATCTTGCTTCCGAGGCAAGCACGTTGCCGCTGAGCTATGCTCCCGGGACACACAACCCTTCAGCACCTCCATTTGTCACAGGACAATCTGAACATCATCCAATAGGCAAGAAGTACATCCACTAGGAGCCAATACAAAGGTAAATGGCCAGTTTCTGCCATTAGTCCAAAGACAAGGGCATAGACCCTTTAAGGTGCACCATCGACCATGAGATATCCTTCTCAGCACGACTAGCACACTGCGGGGTGCAGGTGGACACGTGCTGCACCTACCTGGCAGTCGTAGGTGCACATGGGAACTCTGGTGACAACCTTTTCTCCATCTCCAACCCACTGGTAAAAAAGCATCTTGCAGGACTAACCAGATGGTACCCGCCTATAAAACGCCCACACCCGGTATGGGATCTCAACGTGGTTCTGGCAGCCTTACACATAGTCCTTTTGAGCCTATCACTTCGGTAGACATCAGATTGGTTACTATTAAGACTGCACTCTTAGTGGGCCTCATCTCAGCACGCAAGACTTGTGAAATTCAGGCACTCAAGGCTTCTGAACCCTATACCATTTTCCATCGGCACAAGGTGGTGCTATGGACACACCCCTCTTTTCTCCCAAAGATAGGGCGTTCGTTTCACCTCAATGAAGAAATAGTCCTTCCAACTTTCTTCCCAAATCCGCTGGCTAGGTCCACAGCTCCAAGATGGAGGAGTGGCACAAATCATCCACCCCCACTATGGTCTTGGAACCTGCAAGAAGGAGCTTATACAGGCCTCCTTACCACTGCAGGGGAGGAGGGTTAGGGTAATGTTAGTTTGTTAGTTTGGGGGGTTGTAGGTAAACAGGTAAGAGGGTTAGGGAGAGGTTGTGGATAGGGTAGGGGGGTTGTAGGGAAACAGATCTCTGCCCACGTTTTCAGCTTCTGTCGGTCCTCACTCTTTCATACCAACACTATTTTCACTGCCCCACCTACCTCCGAGGTCCTCTGTGTCCCCTCTATACCTTTAACATATCAATACACACAAAACATCAGAAACGAGAGGAACACGAGAAACATGGCAATACCACTGCTGTGGTTACTTAAGTGAAGCGTGCAGCACTTGGCTTTGGTGTGTAGTCGCTGTGGAGTGTTCCCCCTGTTTCTAGTCCTGTGGTGCTGCTAGGCGGCACAGCAGCAGTTCAATGCTGAAAAAGAGCGACCATATTAATACATTGCTGAACACTACGCTGCACGTCGCAAAATCACACATGCACCTATTGTTCTTTTTCTATGGTCTGCGACATGCGCTGCCACATGTGGCTTGGGTAAGTATGCAGGCAGGAATGGAATCGGGGGTAACACATGCGTGGGTAAAGCCGCACGTGGCTTGCGGGCACCTGACCACTCGCCCGGCGCGACCCCCTCTCCCGTCTGATTCCCTGAGCCCTGCAGCACTTATCTGTCTGGAGCAAGGGGGTTGGGCGGTACTCCGGTGGGGCTGGGCCCCTCGCGTTCAATTGTTGGGCAGGAGCTGCTCGGCACATGTCCTCTCTGCGCAGAGACCCTAGCACAAGCCCTGTGCTTCAAGTCTTGCGCATGCATGTTGGTGCACCCCAACCGGCACAGCCCCTTTTCAGTACAGGATAGCCCAGAGCTTGCTGGGAAACTTGGTTTTTGTAGGCCTTCTTACTGCAGAGTGGGCATAGCAGTCTCCTGTAAGGCAGAACGCCCATTAAAGTGCATTTAAAGGCCTGTTTCTTTTTCTGTGCATGTCATTTTTGCCACTGCTGCTATTCCCCCCCTTTCCTGGTGGTTTTCTCTTTTTCCTTGCCTTTCTGCCTCCGACATCCACAGATGAAGCAGAAAAGGTCCTTTACTGTCTCGACGTCAGGAGAGCGCTCACATTTTAGCTTCACAGGACTAAAAGCTTCTGCGGATCGGATGCTTTATCACTTTTGGGGGATCAAAACCAGGCAATCAAGCCTCCAAAGCCTAAGTAGCAAGGTGGATAGTTTTGGCTATCAAGGAAGCTTACAAGGGGCAGTGCATGAAGTTGCCAGCAAACATGCATGCTCTTGCCGTCAGAGTCAAGGCTACTGCTGTGGCATTCCAAAGACACGTACCATGGCAAACTATCAGCAAGGCAGCCACTTGGACCTCCCCATCGGCCTTCTGCAAGCACTATTGCTTAGATGCCAGTGACAGATCAGATGCTATATTTGGAAAAGTGGTCCAAAAAAACGTGTTTTCATAAGAGTTGCAGTCTCTTCACCCCAGAGCTTCAATCAGTTGTAATCGCCCATACAGTATGGAGGAAAGGGGACGGTACGTAGGAGTAATTATAAGTTACTCACTGTAGTGACTAACAAACTCCTAGTCCATAGTCTCCTTTCCTCCATACGTCCCACCAAACACCCCCATTTTTTTTTTAAAAAACAAGCGTTCTTAGACAAACGTAATGTGGTCGACGCGTCGAAGGGGACTGGGGTGTGGTGCTGGTGGGCGGAGTCAGGTCGGCCCTGATCCCAGGGCCATGCCTCTGCACGCATTTGTATTTAAAGGGGAAGACGATTTTTCTGGTGAAAAAGGTTCAGTTCCCGTCCCTAGCAAGGGATGCCCAAACAGTATGAAGGAAAGTGGACTATGAACTAGGAGGGAGTTAGTCACTACGGTGAGTAACTTATAATTGTTTATCATACTCCTACACAATTGTGCTTAGTTTTGGCTGCCTTAGATAACCTCACACATCTGAAAGGGGACACACATTTCTGGGTTTATCTAGCAAGAAATACCATCTCAGTTCAATGCTTGCACTCAAATAGTCAAATTCCCACACTGTGCTGCTTCAGGAAATCCAAAAATAACAGTATTTGTGAACAGTGGACTAGGTCCCATCAGAGGTGATAGAAAATGGGTTTAACTCCAAATTCTTGTATACTGAAAGCATCCAGATATCTTCCACAAATGTTACATTAACAACAAATTCCTGTGGAGGGGTACTTTAGCCCATATTCTTTTTGCAATACCAACAGGAGACTGAACAAGTGCAAAGCATTGGAGGAAGATTACCCTTTGATCCATTGGCTCTGTTGGGAACCCTCCTTATGATGTAAGCCAGGTTGGTAATCTCCTCCAAAGATGCTGCATAAAGCAGCCAAAGAGTGTGGAATGTCAGACAAAATTAGGGGAATCCTCCATTACGTGAACATTCTATTACGTGTCTGGGTACTGCGCTCACCTATATAAGAACCCCAACCACGTAGAAGTCGGCCCAGAGAACTGTTCCTCTACTCTCTGTTTTTTTGTTGTTGAGGTTTTTATCAAATTCAGTACATGTTTACTTTAACATGGGAATTGTTTTGCTTTCTTCCTTTCGTATTTGGTATAAAAAGAAAATGCTAGAGATTTTTTAAAATCTGTATATTAAAAAACATGTGTTTATATAATACCTCCTGACTGCCAGTGGTCACAAATGCTGGATGCCTCTGGCTTCAAGGATGATAAGGAGCATTCATCACATGCCTAGGCGAACTGTAACCGGTGCAGTCCTATGCCTTCTGTGTGGAAATGGCTCCTAGGACCCTCTGGATTTGTCTGCAGCACATGCATGCGAAAGCATGGGCTCCAGTTTTGGAGTCAAGGATGGAATTTGTCTGAATATTCTTTTGCGTAGGTAAAGGGGCTGCCATGATGGTTTTCGATATGGGTGGTTTGCGAGTCCATCAGTACCGGGCAAAAAGTAATCTCTACTTTGTGTGGTTTCTGCTGGCCGTTCAGAGTCATCCAGTTCTAGGTTTTCTGGCATACAAGTATCACCCAGTCCTCCCAATATGCTTGGTGTCACCAACCCCAGTCTTTCGGTGCACAAACTCTTTTTCCACCCAGACAAGGTAATTACTTTATCACACTGGGCAGCAAGATATCTCCTCTCTCATCCGTTCTGTACAGGTTTTGCCAGCCCTGGGGATGATCAGGCTCAGATTGAATCCCGCAAACAAGCAGAGGTAGTGTCAGAAGTCCTTATTTTCCGTTAAAGCTCTGGATGTGCATTACAGTAGCAAAAGTGAGGCACAGCTACTACGCATGATACCAGCTCTTACTCTCCAGGGCCGGAGTCCTTTAGCTCAAAAAAGAGGCACTGCAAAGAAGCATTCTCGTTGTGCTTGGTTGTGTCCGGATCTGCCCCATCACTGGTGCCAGATACAGAAGTTTTTTTGGCCATCAGGTGTGTCCAATAATTCACAGATTCTTATCTTAGACTGGAGGTGCAATTCCACTCCTCAGAACCCCTTAGATTTGCTACTTTTTCTCTGGTTCAGGAGTCATCTCCTCTAGCCATGTTGGTGCTTGGGTTTTAAATGACATTCGCTTCCCTTCACCAAAGATGTTTAACATCCAGCAGCTGCCAGGGTCATGGGTGCTGCCTAAACCACCTATGGCTCCCATCACGCCTGAGACAGTGCTTGTGGACTCCATATGGCCTTAGTTTTTCATCAGGGAAAATGTTTGGCAGCCAGGACTTCTAGTTGGAATCAGGCTGGCTTCTGGATATTTTGCGCTTGGACAACATATTTTTGGTAGACAAACTCCAGGGCAGGGTTGCTCATGCCCTTGTTCAGGCTTAGCATGTTGTCATGGATCCTCCACCTGTCCTTTTTCCTGTAGTTCTGATGCCAAATGTGCCAGAGTCGCCTTTCAAGGCAACTGACACGATAAGCACATCTTCCTCTGAGGAGGAGCGTGTAGCACTGCCAAAAAATGCATTTGAGGGGTATGATGGTAGGCATCAGTGGCCCTTGGGTTTGGCACCACCTGAGAAGCCCATAGGATTGAGACTATTTTTTCAAAAGTTAAACCTGGAAAAGCTGCCTCTTATGTGCTTCAGGGATCTTCCAGCTTTGATTTTTGCAGCTCAGTTATCGTTAAAACCTCCTGTGAGCCTGATTTTTCCAAAGGCTTGGATAATAAATGTAGGTCTTCCAAAGATAACTTCTATTATGTCCAGGGCAACTTGTGTGGTATGTCGGCTCTAGTTACCCCCACTTTGGGAAAGGGAGAGGACCCAGCATCCCATACTTTTTTATTTTCTGGACAAAGCGAGCATAGCATGGGATGTAGTGGGCAATTTGTATCAACATTCAGGTATAGGCCTGTGGCATCAGTGCCTCCATTCTGACATGTTAATTGTCCCAGATCGTGGATAAGTTGGACAAGTTTTCTGAGCTCTTTACTCGACTGATGTAGTGTCCAAGGTTTTTCGCAGGGGTTGGTGATGAGATGCCATGTGCATTTCAAAGCCTCAAATCTTCTGCCCTTTAATTGCAAGACCCTCTTTGCTCCAAACACTGACAAGGTGCTGCAATATTTCTTATCTGATCTTCTGATCAGATCGTCACCAAGACACGCATGTGTTACATTTTCTTACATGCCTTTATTGCTATTAAGATAAAGCAGCCTTCCAAGGCTTAAACTAATGCTGCCAATAAAGGAACGCTTAGGCCTGTGCCTGTGCTTCCACAGACCGCACCAAATCTATTGCACCTCTCTGATTTTGGTTCATGAGCACCCTATCATTCTGAGCCCCTTTTACTTGTCACTGGGGGTCCAGGTAACTTACTTTGGGCAGAAATGGGGAGGCCAAAGGGACCTGAACTACTTCAGATGTGGTTACTCCTTGAAGCCTATTCCAGTTCAATCTAAGTCAGTCACCTGCATTTTATCAATGGCTGACCCCCCCAAAGTGCTCCTATGCGCAATCTTTGCATTTTATTTTGTCCCCGAGAGACTACATGCACATGCCTCCTGATCTAAGACAGCATCATTAGCTTTCACAAACCATGTGCCCATTTCGGTGATCTGTTGGGCTGCCACTTGGTATGCAGTGATTTTAACGAATGAAAAATAACTAATTGAATTTTTCACGAACCTAAACGACCTAAAAAAATAATTTCGAATTTTTTAAAACTATATATATATATGCCTGGGAATAGTAGTTTTGGGGGTGGGGTAAAAGTATGATTAACAAAAAAAGCGGGTTGGATTGGGGGTTGTGGGAGGGCCGAGAACAACAAAAATATTTTGTTGATTTTAGGTATTTTGGGTTCGTTAAAAATTAATTCGTTGTTTTGTGATATGTTAAAATCACATGTAACCCTGCCACTCGGGCTCCTCCTTATTTGTTCTGTAAGCACTAGTCCCTAGACGTTTCTGCCAGGCGGGCACTTCCTTTGGCCAAGCGATAATGAACAGTTTATTCAGCTGAAGCCTTCTGTTACATGATTTACCACCTCCCCAGTTAATAATTTCTATGTAATCCTTCTCAGCAGTTTGGGAATGGGGGTGAGCCAATGGACAACAGAGTAACATAACACTACGTTCATGCTGTTTCAGGTGATCTTTCTGGCTCTCCCTCCTTCACAACTCTCACCCAGCAATCCCCTTGTGCATTTCACAGTGCTATCACACTACTACTTGTTGTGAAAACTATGGAATTAGTGATCTGGCCACTGGTGCTCGATATATGTGGTAGTGTTGCAACCAGGCTTGTAATGGAGGATTTGCATACTGGGATTCCAACTTGCAAGTTCTTTTGCTGATTTATGCTGCATTCATACATATTTGGAGTAGTTTTCCAGCCTAGCCTTTTGCATGTCCAGGCTTCCCCACAGGGTGGGAAGAAGGGAGGACCACAGGAGTTCCTGAATTAACAAAAATTGTTTTACTATTTCCACATTCCAATTTTGCCTTCTCGTAAGACATTTCTGATTTGTGTTAGTGGTCTCTTCCAATATGTATATTGCTCCGTTTTCTCTGAGCTCTGTAATCGGGTTATTAACCAAAGTGATGACAGATTCTCAATTTGTGGTCTGTGGAGTCCAATTTTCTTCAAGGAGTTCCCTTCCAATTTCCCAATCCCAACGTATCTTGTCATGAAGCAGGGTCAACATGGGACTGATGGAGAAGTTCAGGTTTTAAAAGTACTGATTTTATAAGGGATTGTTACACAAAGGGGCAACTAAAGAAAATGTAACTCCACCACAGTATCTTAGTCTTGAATTTCAACCAGTAAAATTGCTTGATCATCAAAGTCTCTTGGGTAAAATAAAACGTCTCTTTATCCAGGAAGTATTTGGATTTCCTACTTCTTTCCAGGGATGCCTTTAAGAGACACATGCTTCCTTCTCAGTCACTCTAACTTGCTGTTGTGTGTCCCTGCATTTCTTCCCTTGCTCTTCGGTCCATAGATTGGGTCTTCAGGAGTTGAGGACATCACTTTGTCTGGGTCTTTATGCTGCACGCCCCTGCACTTTAGGTCTGGATAGCGGCTGGGTGAGATGGAGATGTGTCCCAGAGTTTCCACTGTGGAGTTTGCCTTTTCAGCTTCTTTACAGATCGAACTACCTCTTGGGGGTCCTAGCTTTAGTCCACAATTTCCTGCCCTTGTCTACTCCTCAACTATTCGCAATGGTCCTGTACCTAAGGGGCCCTATTCTAGGTCCTCTGACTCTCCTTTCTCTCTTCACTATTCCTTGATGCCAGGCCACTCTTATCTCTACCCCTCCTCCACTCACACCCCTCATCGTTGGGCTGTGTCTGCTCCTTCCTCACTGCTCCTCAGAATCTTCCCTACAGTCTTGTCCTCCTCTCCTAACATCTTCAGCTGCCTCCTCTAGGATATCTTCCTTCTTCACCCATTCAGATCTTCTCTCACTCCTTTCTGCCTCTTCTTCACTCATCTTATTTCATTTATTTGCATTTGTAGAGCCCCCAAGCCTGGGGGCATCAGGGCGCTGTTTCATACATATTGCATTCATCTTAACAGAAAAAGGACAGTCAGCCAGGAGAGAAAGTTAACCAAAGAAAAAACACATTAAGGGGTGGGGGACAGCCGGCTGAGGGTAGAGGGCCTTGCTGCTAAACGGGGAAAGGGAAAGGAGGAAACCTGGGGGCAGTGGTCGAAGTGTACGAAAAGAAGTACTGGAACTATGTTCCCTGCTGGTCTGCCTCGCTCCCCACAAACCCCATCCCACCCACAATCCAAACACCCAAACAAACGCACCTGCTATTTATAGGAATGTGCAGTGCACTGAAGTGCAAGCTTCAACTTCTTCCTACACTTTTATTTTATAACTAAACCATTCCAGAACGGTTTGTTTTTAAAATATAAGTATAGGAACTGTGAAACTTAAAAATAAAAAGTATGGGAACACCACTCCCGCCCACTTCGACCTCAGCCTGAGGGTGAGGCTTGAAAGTTCCTGGTTGTAGGTAGTGTGGATGGCCGGTAGTTCTTAGACAAACAGACATGTTTTGAGTGCGTTGCAGAAAGGACGGTAGTTCGTTTCTGCTCTTAGTTCAGGCGGCAGAGCGTTCCAATGGGTGGCAGATACTGTGGGGAAACTGGCCCCTCCTGCTCTCATCTTCTTTACCTTTGGCAGGACTAGTCGGTCTGTCTGTGCAGTTCTCACTGGTCTGGACTAGTGGGGTTGTTCAATTTATCTGGCTGGGTACTTGTGGGGGCTGTGTTCGAGAGACAATTGTGAGTGGTTGGGGGGGTTTTGAAAATGATCCATTCTAGGACTGACACTTGGAAGTCTTTAAATAGGCCATGTTGAATCTGCCTTGAATGTTTTTGCTGGTGGATGCATCCCCCTCTTCTCTCCTCACCCCCTTTCTGGAGTTTTAGTCTCTCCTCTGTGACCAGAAGTTATTCTGTTAGCTGTGAATTCCTTTTGGGTGTGAAGTACAGAAAACAGTTTCTCTTGCATGTTTGATGTTGGGATTTGTCACACTAGCTTTAATAAAGGGAATTTGCTGCAGGTGCTGCAACCCCTTGACCCTGTCTTGCGATAAAATACTTCCACTCACGTGTGGAGAAAAGATGGACTAAAGTGAAAGTAGCTGAGAGGCTATAGTGGTGGGGAAAATCTAAGTATTGTATTGGTGAAGCAACCCATGCGAAGTCCTTAAAGTACTAAGCAGCTATTCTGGCGCAGCACAACTGCCGGGTATACGGCTGCAATTTATCCCAGTCACTTACTTGTACTTGTTTTTCAGCTGTATAAACACGCACATAAGCATGGCAAATTTGCCACGTTTTCTGCCACTGACGTCAAAAAACAGGAAAATGACTGAGTAACGCAGGAACTCCACTCTCACTGCCCCCATTATTATAGGATGTGACAAATGATATAACTAATCACCTCTTGCATTAATTTTAAAATACTGAATACTCTTTCTTCTGTCTAGGTACACCGGAGGAGAGAGGAATCCGAAAGTGGAAGAAAGGAACGGGCAAAGGGGGTCAAGATGTCGAAGGAATGGAGTCTTACGACTTCCCTTTCGGCATGAACTTTATCCGGAAGTATAAATGCTTCAGTTACTTGCCTATAAGTCCCACGTTTGCTGGTTACCCCTGGAAACGCTCACGGAAAAGCAGCCAGAGTCGGAGTCCAGACGACCAGTCCGAGGACACAGTATAACCCCGGCTCACAAGGCTTTGTTTGTAGTCCTAGTAACAGGTGTGTGTGTGCGCAGTTTCCTGTGCGTTAAAGTCGCGGGAAGAGACCTGTTTTTGTAGATCTGCATTTACATTTCAAGTGGCGGGGGCCGCTGCAGCCATGGTTTAAAAAAGTTTTTGTTTTGTAAATGGTGGTATTGAACAGTATCATCGTTTTTTAAATTATTAGTGACCTGATCTAAATCATCACTGGAGCGGATTGTGCTGGATTCACAGATGGAACTGCAGCTAGTTTACACACAGCCCCCGCTTTCTAAAAGCCACCGGCATCCTAAATAACGGGCTGATTGGGCACGGACAAAGCTGAGGCGCAACCCTATCCTTTCTTCCCTTTATATGGCTCCGTTATTGAGAGTCGTTTGTTTTGTTAGCAAGATATTTGCAAAAGAAGTGACATGAATATTTTCGGCGTGGGGGTTGTGGGCGTTAAATGGGGAGAACACAGATGCGAATTGTTAAATGACTGATATTGAAACTTGGTGTTTGGCACACGTTGTATATTACAGAAGTGTCTTTGTTCATTTCAGTATATATGTAAGCTCATAATCTATGTTCGTGACGTATTGCTGAAAGTACACCTACCCAGTAGATGTTACTGTGACCGTGTTCGTAACATATCTGAACAGTCCCACCAAACGGCTTTCATGCAATCTGCCATAATCAGTAGATTATTTATCTATGTGCATCAGGGTGTGCTCGTATGTGTCTATGTAGATACCCATCCCTGGTCGTCTAATAATTTGGACCATTAGCTATAGAGAGCTGCAACTTTAAAGAGATGGTCTGAGCACAGTACTGTTCTCCATTTTAACTACAATTAGCAAAACTTCGTAGAATGCAATGACGTTTTGCAGGGGACGAATGGTGCTTTGTTTTATAGGAAATATAAGTATTTTCTGTAGAAAGTAATGGGTTGAACCTATTTTGTAAAAACACTGGATTCTGCATGTTGCAGCTGAGGAGAAAAGTTATGTGCAAGAAACCCACTGCAAAAAGTGGACTTTGCACCATACTACCAAATTCCATCAAGGCTAATAAATGCATACGGCAGTGATCAATCAGAGGGATGTGAAAGATCCTGACGGGCCAGTGACATGACTACCAGTGTCCGCTCTAAGAAATGGCTACTCCTGTGTGCTTCACTGGTGCAAATATTTATTTAATGAACTCAAAAGTGTGGTCAATATAGACATTTCTTGTATTTGTGGGACATACAAACAGGATCATTCTTTGGGCACCCAAACGTAGACCGTGTATTATAGATGGCTGTTTCACAGCAGAAATATCTATTGTGTGCCACTTTACATATAATAGCAAGATACCTACATGTGTGTTCATGCAGCTGACATGCGCGTGTGCTCTTATCTTTGATTGCCACGCGATAATCGTGTCCGAACACCACTGCAGCAAGATGGCGCTGCTGACCTGGCTGTCATTTTGGACTTTCTTTGGCAATTGTTCAGTGTTTGTTAAGAAGGATGATTGATTTTAGGGGAAAAGTTTTATTTCAGGCTTACACCAGGTAGTGTTACAAGTGAGGGTGGGTGTCTAGTTCTCTCTCTGATGCTGAGGAGATTGGACTGGATTTTTATTTTTGGCCCTCTATGATCTAGTAAGAATTTCTTGTCGTGAACCAGGACATAAACGAGCCCTGAAACGTTCTTTTGAATACATAATTGGGGGCATTATATGCTGACATAGCACAAGAAATCTGGGAAATCTTGGTATGATCGTTCCACAATGTCTGCTGTTGGGCAGGCCACAATACATCTTGCCTGTATGCATCCTCCATATATGGTCATCTTGTATCATGTGGCCTGTGGTTACATGTCTTTATATCGAAGTAATTCATAACGAATACACATATATCGAATCTTTTATCTTGAAAACATTTATAGTGAATGCATTTTATTTTTGGGGGGGTTCCCTCCCAACCCCCGTTTCCCACCCCTAAAAACCCATCCCGACTGTTTCCCAAAAATATTTAACCCTTTACCCCCACCCTAAATATATTCACTGTAAAGGTTTTCAATATAAAATATTCAATATATGGGCATTCAATATAAAGGAGTCGATATAAACACTTATACCGTGGCCTATTACACTTCTGCAACACAATACCCAGAGTTATTGTTTCAAACCACAAACTCTGTTCTCGTGACGCAATTGGATCTGCCAGCGATGACCGTGCACTGAGCTGCTGAGTGTGTAAACGTTTTTTCAGCGTAAAATACTTGGGTGTGGTCTGTACCCCATGTACTTGACTGCTTATTTAGATAATGGCCCTCATTACAAGTTGGCGCTAAACTCAGCAGTAATTGCTCTGGTGTTGATTCCACTGTGAAATTAGGACACATTTGCTCGGATCCTTAATTCTTCAGAGTGGTAAAAGTGCCGATAATTCTGTGACTACCACATTTCCACTTAACGTTGTACGTGTAATGAGGCCCATTGTGTTGCTAGAGTCAGTGCCTCTGTCCAGACTTCGAGTGCAATGTCTGTGTGCTGAGTCTCTTTACTGAAGATTGCCACTTGAGAGAGTAGGGTATGTCAATGGCATTGTCAGTCACTTGGTGCACCATTCTCATCTTTCTAAAATAGTCTCTACTATGATTATTTTTCATCTCCTTTTCCTTTGGAAGTTAAATGTCCAATATGTATCAGAAATGTACATTCTCATGTGTACATCGCTGTTCACATTCCCAAAATGCACAATCCTTGCTCCTCGGAAAAAACTGAAACTGGCTGTGCCGTAGCCTTGTAAGCTAGATGATGCAGTGTGTTTGTCCTTCCTGTATATCTTTTCCACAAGCATCACATGGACCCTTTAGTTATTTTCTTTTCCGGAAAGACATATTCAGCTTTTCACTGAATCTAATTTAGTCCAAAGTGCATTGTCATCTTAGCTATTCTGCCAGTTTTATCTTATGATCCAAGGAGAAAGCACAGCTTTGTGTTATCCTCAGCCAGGGTTTAAACCATCAGATCTCCATCATGACAGACATATTTTGGGTTGAAGAGCTTTTATGTGTTATCAAAACACAAGTCTTTGATCAGGGGACAGGGAGTACTATGTTGGCGTGTTGTAGCTTAGAGACGACCTTCTCCTCTGCTCACTGCCAATCCTTTGAAGCCCCTTGTTTGCCCCCTTTCACCTCGAGAACGTTGAGTCTGACAGTAGGGGGGAACCAGCAGTTCCTTAATGCCCCCACACAGTCAGACATCCAGTCACATGTCATTATCTCAAGTCTGCCTATTTGCTAATTCATAATTATTATTATTATTATTATTATAATGCCAAATGTCAATAGTATGCGTCCTTTTGGTTCCACGCCACGGCTCATTCCTTTGTCAACTTTTTAGAAGGATTCTTATATGATGTGCCTGAGCAATCTAAACAAGTATTAGAAAAATCATTCTCTAGCAAGACTTTACAAGCATTCTGAGAACCTCATCCTGGGCCTGACGGATTAGGTTCCCAGGCATCATTTTAATAGCTATTTGTGGGACCTCAAACTGCAGGAGTTCAGACTCCCTGCCCAGGAAAAGCACTTTTCTTTGTTACAGCGATATGTTACATCTGCCAGGTTATCATCCTTGTATGCATTCTACAAGCCCTGTTTTCTGCGTGTGCAATCAAGGAAAGTCCTTAACGAACCACTCACCTAATGCCTGAACTAGCATGAAGTATTTTTATTCTCCAATTCCCTCATTGGCAATAAAACCCCACAAGTTGGATGTTGAATGTCACTATAGGATGCAGTAAGGAAATGCTCTTCATCCATGTTAACTTTGGGGCTCCTAGTACCAGAACTCTCTTGCATTACTCGCTTTCTCGTCCATCCTGGCCAAGCTATTGCCATGGTAGTATGGACTGTATTTCCACATTTTGATCTGGACAGGTCTAGCAGACATAAGTGGCACATGGACAAACAGAAGATGTTCTCGCATGTAAATGCTGAGGCACAGTTTTCAGCCCAGCCACAAGGGACACTGGTTTCCACTAGTTCTCAGTGTGAGAAACCTATGAACTAGTATTAATAACTGTATTATTGATTAGTATTTGTTTTTTAATTCCTCTCGGGTGGTGGTATGCATAGCTCCATTGTTTTCATTGAGCTGGCATGTGTTAAACCTCTAGAATGTCATAAGAGTACTGTAGGAGTTTGTGTAATCAGAGGTTGATAATATCTGTTTAAAAAGTAATTGAATCTTCATTTAGCATATGTGCATTTTGTCACTGTTTTATCCTGTGCCTATGGCAAGGGTTATTTTAAATTAGACACCATTTCCCTAAAGATTATGAAAAAACTCTGTAGCTTGTAAAGTGCACAGTTAGCATTTCACAGTTATGATCTTAAGCGTCCAATCTGCCTCACACTTGTATAATGTGTTCTCTTGTTCTCTTTCCTTGAATTTCTACTATGTGTCTGCACCAAGGACACAGCAGTGGCTTGTGTTTGGCAATGGGACCGTAGTTGGTTGCACTGGTTAGACCCCAAATTTCAGTCCTTTATTATTGGCAAAGCATTCCTTGTTTATGAATCCAGTTGCTGATTCGGGTCACATTTTAATGTGGTCATTTTGGGCTTTCAGATGCTCTGTAAATAAAAAGGATGGTGACGGAAACGGGGCACATGGTGGATTGATGAGATTTGTCCCTATTGCCTAAAATCGGGGACACGCCGTCACTCATGAAGGCAGTATGCTTTGAACCAGGAGGGGAAGTAGATGTGGTTGCTGAACGAGCCGAGGTTGACATCCCGCAGAGTCCTTGAAATGGCAAGTTCAGCTACCCTTGAGTGTCTTCCCCCCTGTTCAGTTGTGGTGTGGTACAAGTTCAGCATTAGATTAGGGCTTGAAGTGGAGTTATTTCAATTATTTAACAGTAGATTCCAGGACTAGACAGATCGTCAAACGTTTCTTTAGTCTTCGCCTCTGCATACTCCAGGATGCCCTGACCACTCATCTTTCAGTCCACAATCCTGAAACCTTTGGTACGGGTGGTCCTACAGTGACAAGCTCAATCCCCATGATAACCGTCTGTTCCCCAGGGAAAGCTTTTCCCTGTCCTTGTTGGCATTTATGTATCTAAATTATTAGAATGTTCACATGTTTCTAAATCTGTTCTCATATTTTGGAACTCTGCTGCATAAAGGTGCCTCTGCCATTTTCCAGTTGGCAAGCTTTGACCCTGGAAGGCTAAGAATAGTGTTTTTAAACCAATAAATCCTTTTTCATATCTGTTGGGTAATTTTATCATCTTGCCAACTAGAAGGAAACTGGCACTGGTGGGAGAAACATATGGGATTATAGCAGTCAAGACAGTGATTATTCGTTCACATTGGTGCTGATTCATGTTATTCCTGCAGTTCAACCATGTAGAGCACTATACAGTTAATTCTGACATGCCATCCTTTGTATGATGCAGTTGTGCAAATGTGTTGCTTGTTTGCTTTCCATCAATAACCTGAGTTTTTATGCCCAAAGCCAGCTGTTAGTATGAAATCGGTTTTGTCAACACATTGAGGGATCCTTGCATTCATTGGAAATGAAATGGCACCAGCATAGTCTTTGTTCCATATTGGCATGTGGTCTTAATCATGCCACCTACAGCCTTTTGATCATGATCTGGTTCAGACCAGCCCACCAAGCCTACTTAAACGGCAGGTAGTATGTTAGTGGGAATTATTAAACTCATTGATATCAAGCACGGTTTGCCTTATTCATTGCCTCCTTAGGTCTGTGTGACGATGGACTGACACATTTTCCACAGGAAGTGAAGTTATTTCAACCAGATTCGGAGTATTATTATATGCAGTAGGTCACTACTGACCCCCTTCTGTATGTGGACATTTGTATCTAGCGTGCATTGTTAATGACAGTGTGGTCAAAAGGTCAGATTTGTTAAAGATTTAGAATGCCACCCTTTTGGCAGTTTAAGGTACCTGTTGTAATCTGTGGCAGCAATGATTTGGCACTACGAATGAGGCCTATTTCATGTTTTAAAGATCAATATCTTGGATTACAGATTAGTAGTGGCAGTATTTCCTTACAAATAAAGTAGCAATTCTTATTGACCCTGCCTGTGTTGGAATAACCGCTGGGAAAGAGCAACCGTATTTTGTTTAACCTAGTTCTCTTTGGAGCCTAAAGCAGGCCTGGGATGGTTGTGTTACAGCATTTTCTAACTGCACTCGTGTTTTCTTGCAGACCTCAGAATGCGGCAGTGTTAACAAAATCACTGCTCTTTGCAGCTAAGGGTCCATTTACACACAGCAGGGGAAATGGTCCAGAAGATGCAGTGTCACTTCCACTGTTAAAACAATTGATCTCGATTTAGGTGTCTTTAACATTGACTACTTTGTAAGAGCCCTCTGATGCTTTTCGTATGAAACTTGCAGCTGGCTGCTCCCAGCGTTTTATTGGGTAATCATTACAGTTATACATTTTCCCAATTACTTTATTGCTGGAGTATCTTTTAACCGATGGAGGAATACACATGATGGTGTCACCAGAGTGTGATGCTTTTGTCTCCTGGTCAAAGGGGCCCAGGAGCGTGGCACATTTGAATTCGTTTTACAAATAAGAAGAGCAGGTTTTATGGTGGCCGGATTTTAAAAGTTGCAAAGTAGATCATATTTAAACAAAAGTGTGAAGTGTACTTTTAGAGGTTGCAGAGAACCCATTTAAAGTCCACACTATTAACTTTGTAGCTGCCCTTGATCGGTTACACGGGTTACACCATACTGCCACAGTGAAATATGGGTAAATAGATTGACAGTATTTTATATGCTCTTCAACGGTAAACCTCAGGAAATTGGTCCTTTTTGTGTCGGTTTGTTTTTGCACAGCTCTGCCGGGCAGATGTCTGGTTATGATCAAGCTATGCTGGCCTCAGCTCTTTTCCTTGCCCCATTAACTAAACGATCAGCTCCAGATAGGAGATGTCAATGCCATCCTTCTTTGCAGCCTTTATAAAAGTTGTTTCGTTTCTTGAGGGGTTGGCTTGAATATTGCTTAACAGTTGTCCAATGTATGCTTCTAGGTAATGCCATGTGATGGGCATATCATTCTATACTATTGTTGCCCCCTCTGTGCGCCCAACATACCCTGCCACAAAAGTACTAATGTAATCTTCGATTTCCGATTGCTACATCCTCTTACGCTGTCCTGTTGCAGTTTTAACATTCCTGGACTCCTGCTAAAGTTTGAATATTACTGAAATACAATTCAAGACATTACAGTATTCTAGTAGTAATGCAGGATTTTCTCTCAGTATTCATGATGTGTCCATTAGCTCTTACCATCCCCATGTTGGGTATTAATAATTGCCCTTCTGCTAGAATACTACTTATGTCAGTGTGGCAAGAAAGTTATTTACCGGTAGTCCTAGTCCTCAAAACCTGCAGGCTTTCAAACATTCACATAATCCCCACTGTTAAACTAGCTCCTCGTCTAATGTGTATGCTAAGCTTCTGGTGCAAGCTGACTGGATTGAGTGACTGATAAATCTCCCTTGTTCAAACAAGACGGCCATTCCCTAAGACTTGACAGTGAAGGGGTTTCCTGAGCCGTCAACTAGGTGTGACTTACAGGGGTTTTGTCTTAAGGAACTGATCATTTGTTTTTATTATTGTCACTAGTGTAGGATAGGCACACTATTGTAGGAGCTTGCAAATGTTCTGAAGTTGGTAAATCTGTATCTTGTTTTTTCTGTGGTAATTGGGGAAACCACACTCTTCTCTCACCCCCAATCAAAAAATATATTTTTGGTGATCTCTAAGGATGTTATCACCAGCCTGGTTCGGGAGTCTGTTTTTCAGGAGAACTGTATATCTAAAATAAAATCTACTTATGGGTAGAGTCCGCTGTTCGGATGGGTGACGTATCGGTCCTTCCTGATCTATAGACCATGAACACTTATGCGGAAAATAGATTTTAGGGTAGGAAATCTTTCCAGCGAGGGAAAATAAGAAGTAGATTGAAATAGAACTCACATCACCAAAATATGTTAACTCTGTCCTCTTTGATGAGCGCTTTGCAAACAATCTCCTTTAGTCGCCCATTACATGGGTTATATGGCTAAGTTTGCATTTTTCCATTGGATTCAAAATGCACAATTCATAAGAATATTGTTCTATGAGGTTAATGTTTTCAACCATTGGGAAATGTGCGCTAAAACAAACCCACTGTTATCTCGTAGTATTAAAAATGCACAATGGTTTACCTTGTATTTATTGACCTGCAGTCCGGAAGATCTAAGATCTTTGACCACCAGTCTTGTCTGTGGCACCAGAAATCTCAGTGGCATTATCGCACATGGTGAATTCTTAGCCTGTTCATCTCAGTAAAGAAAGGTCTTTGGATGTGCCCAGTGACGTCATCATACTTTGACTTTTTGTGTTTTCAAGTTGACAGTATACGAAAATACAGATTATCTTGATAGCGGTTTCAGAATGTTGAACTGCCTTAAAGACCTCAACTGAGGATCCACCCAGAAAATGCTTCAAATGACTCACTTGTGTTTAAAGACTGTGGCACTTGATACATGTTCTGCCATCACCTGTCATGCTTTTGTGGCATGGTACCTGCTCTGTGAATGTTTTGGAGGAGGGAATAGAATATGTTGTTCATTAGTGTGATTCACTGTAGATTTTTCATTGCAAATATACACTCTGGCCACAGGCTGAGGATCATGGAGTAGAGTTGCACCCCAACATCTGTTTTCTGTCACATCTGTCATATAAAAGGGGCTTTTCTGAGATTATCCCATTTTCCAAGTATTACTGAAATTGTTGTGTGTATTATAAGCTTCGAGCATCGCAACCAGCAATGACTGATGTACCGTTTACTTCTGAAGCACTTTACCTTATCCGGCTGAGGCATACTTTGTCTTTTGAATTTTCTTGGTCTGACTTTTTTTGTTCTTTGCAAAGAAAAGGAGAGTGTAGCCCCTACTCGCATCACCCACACATACATTCCGATTTATGTACGGTATCTACTTATTTTGTCACTGTGCCATTCGTAGTGATGAATAGCAGACATATATTTGAAAAAGCTTTTTGTCCATAATTGGCATTTGTGCCGACATTTCCAAGATGTATTTTTTTGTTTTGTCATTGATCATTAAATTATTCTGCTGTCTTTTTCTTTTGTGGCATGTCCCGAACAAAACGACTTCTGAACTTGTGAGATTTCATTTGTTTGTTTTTGTTCGGCTGTTCCAAAGTTGTTTATTTGTTGCTGTAAATTTGTTAGTTATAATGCAAGTTTTGTTTTTGACAGATGTGATTCTTCATTTTTTTAAAGAAATGGTCATATTTTTTTCTAACATGGCTTTATTAAACATTTAAATATTTAAAAATGTAATATTTGGACCAGATGTTGTGAATAATAGTAGAAATAAAACTATTTTATTCTGTATTTTTAAAGCTGTTGGATATAAATAAAATTGAATTATGGATGCTGCTGTAGTGTCTTCTGTGTTTTATTGTTCTTGGGTGTTTTAAGGTTCTCCTAGAGTTAACTTGGAGGTACAGTATAAACATCTTTAGCACAATTTGGCTTGTTTGCAGGACAGTTGATCTCAAAAGAAATGCCTTTCTCTCCATACCCTACCTCGCACCTTAATTCAATATGCTATTTCTTGCAATTTAGCTCATTGGATTAGTGTGTGTTGCAGAGATGTGTATAACTGCCTTTTATGACAGATTTGAATCTTGTCAGTGGGCATTATGTTTCTGAAGACGATGAATGAGAATTGTTGAATTGACTAAGGATATCTGTTAGTACGAGAGCAATATACATAAAATATCATATCATATATATCAGGAAGCAAAATTGAATGTGCAGTGTGTACTATATAATTTCAAGTTTCAGCCTGACTGATTTGTGGAGTATAACGTCTGATTTTCTTACTGGTACTACAAACGACTTCCTGAAGGAATGAGGCACTATAGGCACCAGGAAGCTGCTCTTACTATATCATGCACTGTGGTCAGGTGAGCTCTTCACTAAAGGTTTCATCACTCACCTGGGAGCTGGTGGTTTGAGCTCAGACTTCCCTTAGTCCTAAAACTGTAGGTCACCAAGGGACTACATTTTATTGACATACTAAGATCCCCCTCTCCCCTGCAGAGAGATTTCTACAAATCCCAGTTTCTTCCTGCCAAAAACAAGTCTTGCTGTTACAGAGAGCCTTCATGGTCGTGTGCAGCCACAAAGTCCTACCTGCAATGTAAGAATTGGGAGGGGGTATTAAAAACCATCTGGTGGCTTGAAATCAAAGATCCACAGGAGGGAAATACCTTCTGGAAATCCACCTCTCCTGGTCTGACTTTGTGGACCCTAGAATCAAATACATTCTAGAGGCCTGCAAACTAGCAACTTTCTGCAGTAGAATGAAAAATAGATTAGATATAAAACTACTTAAATGAATGCAAGATTCCTTCTATCAAAATCACTCCACCCAGTTTTTATTAGGAAGGTGATCATGGTTGGAATCCCTCTGTTCTTTTTAAGTAGAATTTCGGCAATTTTGTTTTGGAAGTTTTCATGACGGGAAATACATTTTGCCAAATTAAAATTAAAAAATGTAAGTTTGTTTGCAGTAAATGAATGGCACAAAATAGGTTTTGTGGTTTTCAAAACCCTCAAAACTATTTTAAAAAGCCTGCCTACGGACTGCTGCTGAAGATTTTCACAGCAAAAGCGTTTCTTTTGGTTTGCTAAGGCAAATCTGCAAACAGCTTTATCGGCAGCTTTAAAAAAATTGCTGAAAAATCCTGCCAAAACCATTTGTGGTGTAATTTATCAGCAAAATATGTGAAAAATGTAAATATTTTTAGACCAGAGTTTTACGCTTAGTTTGCTGCTCAATCCCACAAATTAGTTCTTCTCTGCAAACTAATTGAAAACTGTTTACACAAATATCTGGGTGGGATAGCTCAGCGGCAGCGTGCTCACCTTGGAAGCAAGACGACACGGAGCAACACAGGTTTGATCCTCGGGTCCGCACTTAGAAACCTCTGGGTATTAAGCAGGTTATAAATCACTTCTTATATTAATGTTCCATTAATATTGCTGATCTGATGACCCGCAAATCTGTTTCCTTGCAGGATTGTTTTAAAGCAATTAAATGAAAATAAGTTCATAAAGAGAAAAACAGTGAATTTTGCCCAATTTACGCCTTAGTAAATTTTAATTTAGCACACCCCATGTTCCCAAGTAAGCCTAGCTTCCCTTAGAAGTTTGGGAGTGTGCTTCCTAGTACAGTGTCCTCTTATTTCATGTTTGTAAATCGTGAGGCTATACAGATTGACCCCCACTCAATTGGGAACTCAAACGGTTTGTCTGGCAAACATTTGTCAAGAGGGCATTCACGCAGTTCAACCTCTGCCAACATAAATAAAACAAAATGTTTCCAAATACTCCCTCAAGTGAGCTTGAGTCGAGGATTTCTCTATGAACAATGACTAGTGAATATTTGGATGAAAAATCTGCGGGTGGAATAACTCAGAAGGTGCATTTCTCCTGTAACTGCTCGCATCGTAAAGAACAACAAAAACAGTCTTACTGAGACACCACTTTGACCCGTAATGGGTGACACTGTTCGAGCTCCAATTGGAATGCGGGGGGAATCAATGTAGTGAGCAATTTGAAGAGCCACATTTGGTTTGGGAAGCGATTCAGATATAATTCATTGAAAGTAAACCACTTATAACAGACTAGGGGAACTTCACTTTGTAATGTACTCCCATTGACTGATGGATAATCGTCACTCTATTCAAGATGTGGCCAGAGAATAGATTTCAGAAGAAAATTATTAGCTCACCCTCATTCTGCACAAGAAACACTGTATCCACTACTGGGAAAAGGAAATCACTTAAAATACCTTCAATTGCTGATTTATAGATGGATCCTTTTGTTGCGCCTTATTTGGCACACATTCCCGTTCCCTTTGCAAGGTAACATTTACCAAGAAGTACTTTCTTATTTGCATACTGGCAACATTTTACGACACATATTTTCCTTTTGGGTTTGGAAGGCCTTTGCAGTCACCTCCCTTAGACACAAACCTTGTACTTAAGTTGAGTTTTAGGAAAGAGAAAACACCATGTTTTAAATATCTTTCTCTCACCCCTATTGCAATGCCTGTGCATTACAACTTGCCAAAGAGTGTACATCTTTTCATCCTTCTAAAATATTAGTTGTTAATGGTGATAGAAATTAAATGTGTTCAAATTGACAGTTCTGTATAGCACACGTGCTTATTTGTAGTGAACTGTTCATCACTTGAAGATCCAAAAAGGTAGGTTTTGGGATTTAAGAGTATACAAATACTGAACAGAAAACCATAGTATATGGAATGATGCTTTTATACTGTGCCAAATCGCCACCATATTGGTATTGGAGAGCCTTGCTTGTTCGGGAAGTAGACTTATTAAGGGAGAACAGTTTTGGAACAAGCAAGGTTCAAGCAAACATACAAATACAGCTGAGCCATACAGTACATTCTGTGATCCGATGTGAACCAAAAATATGTATGGTAGTCAAGGTCTCATGCTATATATATATTTCCCACACGCAGAAGGTTCTGGATGGCAAGTAGGATTTATTTGCTCCAGAGCAGTGGGCAAGTCGACTCTCTGGACTTAACGCACAGCCTTTGTGACAAAGCGCTTTACGTGATACTATGCATCTGCCAATGGATACTATAGAAATGTGCCTGCCATTGGGGAATTACTACAGGAAGGGAGGGGTCTGTGTTTGCTAAGAATCTTCATGTTATGTCTGCATTTGACTGGCAATGTAACATGTACTAAGACATTACCTTTAGTTTAAACCATTTAAAAACATTTTTTGGTAATCTTGAAAGATAACATGGGTTCCTCTACAACAAAAGTGCATACCTGATGTTTTGCCTGTACCTAGATTCTGGGATGAAATCCATAGGTGATGCATTGCAAAGGACATGAAGAGTCCATTCATAATGCGGGATGTATCTTTTCTTCCACCATACCAGACATATGGATGCAACACACTGACAATGTACCTGGGTTAGTGGAGATGGATTCAAAGACTGGCATCAACAGTGTGAAGGTTCTCATGATATGTTTAAGGTCCATCAAAGAAAACTGGGAAGAAGATTTTTCATTTCAGATTAAATCTGGCCCACCCTTAAGAAAACAAATTAAGTTGGGTAACACTAATAACATATTAGTTATCGCTTTCATTGCACAATACTTTTGTAACACACTACCTTCACACTTAACCCTGACATGTATATACAAGAAAAAAGTTTAGGAAACAAGCTTTCAACATAATAATTTTAGGGGGCAGTTGCTCATTGATGGACAAGCTGCAATCCTCCCATGATCCTTCACTAATGACTATGCTGGGCAAGGCTGATGAGGGGTGTAGGCCAAAATATCTGGAGAGCTGCACATTGACCACCACTGTTGTGGATAGTCAAACCCCACTTCGGTTTCAGGAGGCGGCATTCCAATGGCAGGTCAAGAGGTGTTTAGGGACTAAAGCAACAGATCCGACAATCAAAGCTGGTTTGGCCTTTTTAGGGTTATATGAAAAAGGGTAAGAAATACATAAAATAATCTCTCCCTCGAGTACCTGAGTTTTCAACCCTCACGGGGCACATTGCGGCTATGCATCTATTCCGCCCGGTGCCATTACATGCCCAGATACCTTACATGGTTCCATGTGTTAATATCCCCGCAAAAATATCGCCATATAAAAATATCGCCATATTTCTGTGGCAATATTAAGGCATGGAACCTGCAGGGGGACAGCCACGCAACCCCTGTATTATTTTAAATGAGCGGGGGACACCCCCGCAACCCCCATTCCCAAAAAAAACTAATATTATCCCCACTAAAAATATCACCTATGGCTGTTCCCGATGACCATACATATGGCAATATTTTTGGTGGGGCTAATATTACCTGATACCCCTTACATGAAATCTGGGCCAGTAGATATAGAGTGCCATGTGTGGCGAATCACAGGATAATGTCACTTCTCCCCAGGGTGGTTCCTTTCCTTGTGAGGTTAGGGAGGTAAGCCCACTATGGGCTTCCATCCCTAGGGCTAGAGGCAAGCAGGACCTCACTCAACAACCAAAGTTAGTGAAACCTGCTGGGAGGAAACCGGACGAATCACTATACATTTGCTACTGTGATACTTCACCTGAGAAGAAGTACCTGTCTGGTACTGTGACAAAGAAAACTCATTGAACAATAATGAACACCAAGCCAACACAAAAGATGGACTATACCATTACGCAGGTGGAGCGTCATAAGTGGTGTAGGCAGAGACACCTGTGAGAAACAAACCCGGGAAGTTCAAAGCTGCTGTGGCAGTGACGCGAGAGTAGAGAAGGTGCGTCTTCCTATACAGGGAGGAAGTCTGGACAATGTGGTGCCCGAGTGGCAGGAGGAAACAGCAAAGCTCTGGAGAACCGAGCAAACAACTGCTGGTCTCTGGAAAGAGATTCCCAGACCTAGTGAGCAAGAAGACAATATGGGGAAACACTTTCCCGACCATGAAGCAGCATACAAGCGACAACACAGAGGGTGTCGGAGCACGAGAAAGAGACAACTGAAGTTGCCATCCTGACCCACGGAAAAGACTGTAGGAAGCAAAACTACCAATCCGGTAATGCAGTACCAACACCATGAAGATAACTGGAAGAGTAGAAGACCCAAGGAGGGTAGCAAGTATAACAAATAATCAGAAGAGTGAGAATCATCACTGGGTCAATCCTACTTGTACCAGTGAGACACAAATTAACCAGAAGAGTGAGAGTAATTTCTGGGCCCATCGTACTCGTCCCGGTGAGAAGCAAAGTGATAAAAAGAGAGAGAATTTTCATTTGGTTCATCATCCTCTTCCCAGTGAAAAGCCAAATGAAAAGAAGATGATAATTCTGAGAAGAATACGATTATTCATAGTACTCAAGATACAAGTTGGATATCAGATAAAGAAGACTGTCAAGTTTGTGATAAGGTGAAAGAAACTCTATGAAAAGGAAAACCTTTTAAAGAGGATTTTGAAAAGAGAAGAGGCCAACAGAATTGGAAGAATCCCCTAAGGGAGTTAAACAAACTGATGCAAGTGATAACCAAGAACTATCTAAAGATTCTATATTGATGGAAACTTGCTGAGAAAGCAGCCCCTGGATAAAGGAATTATTCTCCTGGACTTTAGTTGCTTTGCATTAGTGGTAGAGTCAGAGTAGGTATGATTTGCACAGAGGACAGACTATTTCTTTTGGACTTCACAATTGACAGACGAGCACCCCAGTTACTTTTTTTTGGCAAACCTATAGTCTGGGAAAGCCAGGCAGTTTTCATATTTTAATAAAACCAACTTATGGAAAAATCTAACCTATCTCCTCCTGACCCTCGACACATGCCACATGACCTTCCTTCCTTTTTCTGCACACTCATTACGCTTCTGGATTGCCACTTAGGTTTTTCTAGTTAGTGTGTCATGGATAACCTGCCTAAGGCCCCAGGCTTCATGCCCTACTCTGACTGGGAGAGACAAATGTCTATTTCGGACCCCGCCAGGGTGTGCTTGTACTTCCCTAGGGACAACCACAAAATGAAGGATTGTGAGTCCTGCCAGGGTACATTAAAAGGCCATTGGGAAGTGTACTGCAAAACATTATACTTATTTCCACAAAGGTGGAAAGAGAAAGCCATCAAATCCCCAGGTTTGGAATTTAAGAAGACCTTGGTTGAAGAACCTGAGCATTCTCCAGTCGGGAAGGACAAAAAGCAGCATAGAAAATAGTGCTGCTATTCTAGGAACACTTCCAAGCATCACTCTTCTTCATCCTCCAGAAAGTTGCTCCAGGGATATCTCAAAGGATCACCACCTATGCCAAGGAACCTTTCCCCACTAAGTTCTCGACATCTGGTGGAGTGTGAGGCATTCCGTCGGGAGAAGCTTGATGTCATTGCCATGGCCTAGGTGCTGGTTGGAACCACAGTGGCCACTGTGCTTTGTGAAGCTGGCACAGACACCTCCTTGGCCCACAACAGCACTCCTGCTGGCTCGGTTCTGTCTTCGCTGATGGATATCGCTATGCCCCAGTGCAGGGGCCTCACTGGAATGTGCCTCTTTTGTGGGGGAATTCTTTTAGATCTTTGAGGAGGATGACGTTATCTCTTTTGGTCTGGAACCACTTTACTCTTGTGTGAATGGGGACTTCCCTGGCAAGTTGTGTGATGAGGGAGAGAATCTACTGGACTTGACTACAGGCCCATAGCAGGCCAGTAGTTTGGAAACATCTCCATAGTTGAATATTCTTCAAGCGCCAATCGCTGGTAAACCCAACTGCCCATTTCAAGGAACCATTGCCAAGGTTGTGGAGAGCTTAGGTTTCTTAATGCCTTCTAAGTCAAGAGTGAAAATATTTTGGATGAGAGGCCCTTTTGCCTTTCAACTCAAGCATTCCTGTTCTGGCACCCTGTGAGAAGCCAGCGCCAGTCCTTGCGGGTGAATAAGGCCTTCCCAAAAATCATCCAGCCCCCTCGGATCCCGATTCACGCACCCTTCACCAGAAAGCTTGGTGGGCCAGGCCACAACGGCAGGGCTATTGACCACATCCGCCCCCTGCCGCCTTTGGCTTTTGACCGGGAAAGCTAGATGATAAATGCCAAGAGCAGCAAAGTCTTCATATCTGACAGTATTTACTTAAGGGCTGTCAATGCCACCTATGTTTGGCTATGTATACTTTTGGACTGAGCAGTGTAATCTCAGAGAGGCCAAAAACCTGCCTACTGAGAAGATGGAGAATTTCAACTCTTTAATTAGTGACAGTAAACAGGCAGCAAGTTAGTCATTGGGATGTAGGGGTTTGCTATAACCCAGGTGGCATCCATCTGGTACTACTTCCTGATCGACTTCTCGCCCAGGAGGTATTTCCTCTTCTTGTGCAGTGCGCAACAGTTCCCACTCTCCCTGCATTGAAGTGACATGTACTGGTTTATCGTTAGAGCGAAATAGAAAGCCACCAGTGTAGTTCTATTAGTACTTGATCTTTTCCTTCTGCAGCCTTTCCAGTGACTGGTTTGAACATTCTATAACGCAACAGGATTTTTGTAGAGACATCCGAGAAAACCTGAACTTTTCTTCCCTTGAAGTAATAGTGGCCTTTGTCCGTGCTGTTGAAAGGACTTTCTTCATGGCAGAGAATGTGTGTTATCTCACCATGATGTCCTTGGGTCTCTCCTTTTCCGAGGAGGGTTTAGGGTTCTCCAATATACTCTGTCAATCCCTACTATGAGGTACCAGAAGTATGACTCTTGACACAAGGGTGGCATGTTTTTGGCTATAGACTTTTATTGCTCACGAAAGGTTGTGAAAAAGACCTCTATCACTAAACCTAAGAGGGGTTTCCCTGACTCAAAAGATCTAAGGAAAATGGTCAGGATGTCCAAAAGTAAAAATATGTCCCAAACGCGTCTCCAAAACCTAATCTGTCCCTCACTCTATGAACTAACAAAATGGTTTAGGGATGATCTCATTCTAAAGAAAACAGTTTTCATCAAGCCAACATACATTAAAAAACAATGTTCAAGAAATAATGTTTCAATATTAAGGGGTTGTTCCTTTCCCCTAGATTTCAAAAATTGTCTTCCAGTCTCCTCTTATTAAAACACAAAGTTGCCTTCCAAACAATACTACAACACGCTTCTCAGTCTTTGGGCTTTTAAACCCCTTTTGTTTCAGCTTTCTATTTTGGGTGCGAATACCAGACTCGCAATTCTTGAGGGGCCTTGGTGTACTCTCCCGCCAAGACCCATTTATTTCATATGTTCTCCTTATTTTTCATGTAGAGCTCCAGCCCTGTTATTTCTGATTATCTCAGGGCTTTCAGCCCCTTTTATCGTTAGTCTCTCTTTTAGGTGCGGGTCCCAGGCTCGCAATACAACCTTGGGCTTGTTTGGTTTACTGTCCTGCCAAACGCAGCATTCATTCTTTTTACACTTGTTTCCAGGTGGAGTCCCTGACTTCCTTATGTGCTCTACTTTAATTGGGTGCAGTTCCCAGACTCGCAATTGCTGTCCACAATAGCCTTGTTCACTCTCCTGCCAAGCTAAATTGGTTAGGGAATCCACTCCCGTGGCTTTCCGCATTTCTCTGTCTATTGGACCAAAATGTCATCAGGCCCTTATTTGGTCCTTTCGGGCTTTTCGCAGCTTCCCTGGACCTACACTTCCTTCCCAGCAGCCCGCATACCTTCGTTCTCGGTTTGCGTCTTCTGGTCTGTGAGATTCCATCCTGAGGCTCTGGTAGCCCCTGCACTTGTTCTTGCTTCGGTTTCTCGTTAGCAGCGTTCCGTGTCCTTCTTGCGGTCGGTCCTCACCTTGGTGTTGATGTAGACATGGTAAGACGCTCTTGTGTCTATTCAGTAAGTGAGCTTTGGAGTAACCGGCTTACAGGCTGCTTCGTTGTCTCTCCTTCCCCAACATACTGCATCTTCTCTCTGTGTCAGTCCCCCGTCTCTGTGCTTCCCTCTCCAGCTGGCAACTTTGTTTCTCCGGTCACAGCTACCCGGATGGAGCACTCTCCGCTGTATTACATTTAAACACCCGGGTTGGGAAAGGGGGTTCTCCTGAACCAATGAGATTCCCAAAAGAGCTAGACTGCTCCCTTCTGTTTAATGGAGCGATATTTATCCTCACAGTCCTCTTCCTCTTCTCAGTACATGGTCTTAGACATAATAAGTCAATACTTGTTTGCTTTTTACTCTGCATGAATGATTTAGTTGGATTGGTTTTACAGTCAAGCATATCAGTCACATTAGTGCAGATGGGAGGGGAATTTAATTCTTGACAAGCGTTTAAAGGACTTTCAGCAGGATTATACAGTCTCCTGAAGATGATCGTGCCCAGTCCCTTAAGGGGCTTTCCTGCCCAGGTGATCATCCCGCTGCGTACCACCCCCAGGGGAATTATTGTACTGTGGACGCACCACCCTGACCGCCTGGAAAAAGTCTCCCCTAGATCTCCTTAGATTCGTGTCACTGGATGCAGCTCCATTTATTCATGGAAAATGGTTTCTTCTATTTTTATTTTTTGTAATTTAAAAAAAAAAAATACATTTGTCATTTTCTTTACAGGATTTGTCACAAAATGACATCTGCACATACAGGCACAATGTGTCATAAAACTGTTCTTTTACAAAACATTCGAGTACAACATAGAAAGCAGTTACCAACCCCCAAGCATCCATCCACAGTGCCTCTCCACAATTCCCCCATCCTACCAATCTCAATGACCAATAGCATTAATCTCTCCCACATTCCAACCTGTGGTGGTCTTAAATCAGAACGTTCTTCCAACTTGTCCCAAACCTCATGCTATACAGTGTACTGCAATTCACCTCTTCCCGCTGGTATCACCATGTCACACAAATCCATTTTAGCCCTTACCCACTTTTGCATTGCCCTATCCCAATCTCCTGTAATAAATAGGTCCACCCTGCGCCTTCCATGCCTTAGCCATAGCTCGTTTAGCAAGCAATAACCTCAATGGTAGGACTTTAGCCACAACCTTAACCTGTCTGCCCTTCCTGAGGCAATATCCTCAGAAAGCAGTGCTTAACCATGAGTTGAACTCTCACTGCATCTAATCTAAGTAATTCCGAACTGACAGGGTCCACAGCTCTGAGGTGCCGGAGTGGCACGAACCAACCACCCTCACTGCGGTTTTGGGACCTGCAAGTCTGAGCTTGCACAGGGCTTAGCAACCACAGTAGGGAAGGAGGGTTAGGGAAGCGATGATTGGATAAGAATGGGGAAACAAGGGAACCTGGGAAGAGGGTTAGGAAGAGGGTATGGATAGGTAGGGGGCATAGGGTAGGTTTATATCTCACAAACATTGTACATGCACCTGGATACACACTCATACATACGTGCCCCAACAATGAACAAAGCTATGCACACATCAACATGGAATAATTGCACTGTGCTAATACACAACAAAAAAAAACACTTAGCTCATGGTGTGGCTGCTGGAGTGTCCCCTGTTGTCTCTTGCATGTTCATGAGCCGGGCTGCATTGCAGCAGGAGTTCAAATGCTGCAAAAAGAACTGGAATTAGTTCACATGTTATACTGCCAAACATTGCTTGCTGCGTGCATGTTACTAACTTCTGGGGAAAGGGGGCGGGGGTTTAGAGTTAGTAGTTGCATGTGACTTCACGTGCTAATGACAAGCAGGGTCTTGCAGGAGCTGCACGTGGCTTTCTACATGCAGCGTTTGTTAATAGGAGCCCCACATGGCTTATATGCCATTCTATGGTCTGCGCATGGTCGTTATGCGCGTGGTTGTGTGCGAGGGTTAATGCGTCCGATGTGCTTCGTGGGGGCATTTGATTTGCTATAGGCATGCAGCGGTAACCGGCGCAGGACTTAGCTCGGTATGAAGCAGGGCCAGAAATCTGGTGGGGCTGGGCCACCTGCGCAATCCCCCTACTTCCTATGTTGTTGGAGAGCGCTGCAGGATTTATCTTAGCCTAGCAGAGGTGGTGGGATCATGATCCTGTGGGGCGTGGCCCCGTGCGTGTGTGTGTGTGTGTGTGTGTGTGTGTGTGTGTGTGTGTGTGCGCGCGCGCCCATATACCTGCTTGTCATGCTGGGTCGAAAGTCTCGAGCACAAGCCCTGTGTTCTGCTCTGCGTGCATGCGCGCCAACGTGCAACTCCCAACGTGGCTTGAATATTGTAGTTCTGGGCCCAGATGCCACTGGGAATTGCAGTCTTATAGGCGCTTGCCTTGCAGAAAGGGCAGAGAAGCCTCTGATAAGGCTTGATTGTTCTCCTCTTACAGTGCTTTTGTTTTTGTTAACTTTTTGGTTTTGGCTGGTCTCCTTCTCTCCCCACAACATGCACCACATGCACTCCTTGACCCCCAGCCCTGACACAAGCAGACTATTTCCCCAAACCCTTTCACCTGATCACATCTCCACCACATCTGCAAGTAAGTCCCAATTTCTCTCTTACATCTCCAGCCGTTCGGATCCGACTGAACCGCCATTTTAACCACTTTGACCGGGGAGATATATGCACTATTTTGAATTGTATACATTCAAATTTATCATTCCTAGAAATCTGCTTTGCATGTTTGAGAACCCTATTCCATTCACCATCTGAGAACTGCTCCCCTACATCTGTTTTCCATTAGAGTCTTGGCTCTCCTGCCTTGATATCAGATTCAACTCTATCTGCAGCACACACCTCAGAAACATTCATCCCCCCCTTCAGCTAATTGTAAAAGCATTCCATTCATCCCATGGATACATGGTTTCTCGGGAAATCCAACCAAGGCATCTCAGCCCTGCCATCAAGGTGGCAAACTCTAGGAAGTTGACGTGAAACGTGGGGTGGGCAATCTTAAATGCCGAGTAGGTGATGGCCTTGTCCTCCACACATAGACCCTCCATTAAACCTCCTTGTCCCAGACGTCCAACATAACCCCCCTTCATCCCACCCATTACAGGTCTCAATCTGCTACAACTCAATGGCACAGTCTGCATGAAGGGAAAACTCTGACCCGTACGCTTAATGGACTTCCACCATACTCGAATGATTCTGCTCACTGGGGTCAGGAGACACTCCTTATCCCATCCAACGAGCAATTTCAGAACCTGATACGGCTTGGATTCCTTCATAATCCAGCAGTGTTGCGATCTCTATGCGGCTGAACAAACCAAACAACCATGTACTGTAGTACAGAAGCCCAATTGTATGATCTGAAGTCTGGTATCCCTATACCCCCTTTGTCCAGTGCTATCCCGCCTTCCATAACAACCTGGATAGGGTTCCATTAAGTTTTCGAAAACATGCAGCATTCAGAACCCATAGGCATCACCCGAAACATGTACAATAACCTGGGTAGCATTATTATCCTCACCAAAGCCTGCGCCCCATAAAGGAAATGGGGAATTTAATCCAAAATTTGGTCAACTTATCAAAGGCACTGAGTAACTTCTCCACTTTCTGGCGATACAGCCAGTCCCAGTCAGCACTAATCCGTAATACCCAGTGTGAGGAGCAGGAATGAGACGTGGACACAGGAGATGCATGGTTTTGGCCATAGGCTTTTATTAAAATGAAAAGGGGTTGGGAAATACCTCTCTGTCCCTACTATAAGAGGAGTTTCCCTACCTAAAACAAAACTACGGGTCTGTCCAATGTCAAGCTGTCCACAGCAAAATGTCCTGTGTCCAAAGTACAATTCTGGCACTCGCATTGTAAAAATCAACTCTTAAGGTGAAAAGGACAAATGTCTTTGACTTTAAGTAGTGTACACATGTTCAAAAAGTAAATAAATAACTCCAACACAAAAGTTCCAGGAGCATAAAAGTTCCTTGTTCCAGAGGGTGGTTCTCTTGCCTTGGATTTCTCTTCACTCTGATTTATACTTTCAAGAATCAATTCCTTAGGTTTCTCCTGATTAACAACCCATCTGGTATACAAAACAACCTGGCTGTTAGTTAGCTTGTTCTTTCTCATATACTTCATTCACTGTTATTTACTTTCGCCAGGGTTGCAAATACACCCTGTGTCCCTGCTTCCCTTGGGTGGTCTCACCGGCTCTTGGTGGCATGTGTAGGTTCTCCCACGGCAATCCTGTGCGGCTCTTCTTCGTTCTGCTCCCTCTCGCCGCCTCTGCTTTGCAGCTTCTGTGCCTCTCGTGGCTCCCGCTCATCTGTTCTGCATCTCTCTGGGCTTCGGTGGTGTGGAGGCTGCCTTTCGATACCTGCAAACACTCGAAAGCCTTTCCTCTGCTTCTGGCATCCTAGCAGCATGTCCTCTTCGGCAGTGAGCTCTCCTCTGCCTGTTCGGTAAGCCGGTTGGCTCCACGCACCTCACACCAGCCCTGCAGTCCCTCGGTCGACTAGAGTTCCTGAGCCAGCATCTCCTTGTCAGCTGAATCGCTGGTTTAAATCTCCCGCCATCAGTCCTGTTCCTGCAACAACTAGAGAGCAGCTTGTGCTTTTGGCCTCCATTTATCTTCATTACTAGGCTCATCTTCTTACTTACAGTATTTTCGTGTTTAAGGAAAGGAAAGTCAGTTCTTGGTGACTTCTATGAAAAGTCTGGGAAAGTGTTCTCAGTAGTCTTGAAAGACAAGTCAGATTTTGATGACTTGTATGCAAAGTATGTGAAAGGGATTTCAGTAACCTTCCTAGGTGGGTGATGGGAGGTATGACAATATACCATTAAGGCTTGGGCAATGCAGGGGCTATTCTCAAAAGGAAAAGGGGATACAATGTCTTGCCCAATGATGTCACCTCGAGGATCGCCTCCCCTCATGTGATCCTCCCTCATATAGCTACCGCCCCGGGTCAGGATCAGGTAGTAGCTGAAGTACCCTGGCCAAACGGGGAGAGGTCACTGCTGGGAAAGGAGTGATTACACTATCAGATTAATCGGATCAGGTATTTGAATTCTCCAACCGGGAGCTCCATCCCAAATTGTGCCAGATCACCACCGGAATCTGGAGGCAACGCATAGATGTTAATAACCAACCCTGATAATTTCCCAAACTTTTCAACCGTGGCCATAGCCTTTGTCAGATAAACCCTAGGGGTACGCACATACAATAGCACATCATCCGCATACATAGATATGCAATGTCTAGTCCCCGCCCCCAACAGAAGACCTATAGCCTCATGTCTATTCTGATTCACCCTACCAAGTGGCTCAATGACCAGAGCAAATATCAAAGGGGAGAGAGGGCACCCCTGATGTGTCCCTGCTGCACTTACCATGGAGGAGAAATCATTCCATTGCACCGAACCCTGGAGGTTAAAGCCCCATACAATTATTTCACCCATTCCATAAATTGGACCCAGAGTCCCGTCCTCTCCAATACCGTCTACTGAAAGTCCCAGGTGACAGTCAAAAGCTTTGTACGAGTCCAGAGTAACCACTGCTAACCTTTCTTCTGACTGTCTCTACTAATCTAGGATCAAAAGTAGATGTCTCAGGTTTTGCATTGTGGAACTTCCTGGAATGAATCCAGTTTTATCTGAGTGTACCAGACTCTACATCAATGGTGACAAATGGCTAGCCAACAATGTAAACCTAACTTTAACAACCAAATTAATCATGGATAAAGGGACGATGCGAAGCACACTTAGCTAGGTCCGTCCCCTCCTTGGGCAGGATTATTACCACAGCTTCCAGCATTGAGTCCCTCAGAATGTTGCCGGGTCACATACCTATTGTATCAGTGTGTATCCAATCGCTCCCTCACCCCATGCATGTAACTCACATCTTGCATCCACTCGCACACTGGGCGGCACCACCCCCTTGCCAGCGTTGCCACCTTCAATTCAAGTCCCTTCACTTCCCGGGGGAGGACCCTGCAAACCCCCACACTTGCAGAAATGCATATTCCCCTAATGAAAACTTTCAATGCCTCCCACTCGTTAGACCTAGGCGATGTCATGCCCCAATTATCCTCCAAAAATTGATGAATATTGTCCCCCAGCGGAGTACTGAACGTGCTGTCAATAACATCAGTTATAAAACTTTCGGTATAAGCAGTTGAATATTTTCCTAACCAGCCCCACCAAATGGGGCGAGTGGTCTGAGAAATTTTCTATGCAGGTAATCCGCTGACGAGACGAGTCCAATTTCTTAACACCCACAAAAGCGTAATCAATGCGCGAATAAGATCCATCAACAGCCGAGAAGTAGAAATAACTATGCTCATCCCCCATGCATTACTCTCCAAGCATCCCTAAGACATAGGTCCCCACCCACCCGTGTTAGGGCTCTTGTCGCTGCAACCAGCGGTCTAACCGTATTACTGGCCACATCCAATGTACAGTCCAGCACAAATTGAAATCTCCAAACCAAAGGGTCCAAACACTCCTGTGTTTAACTATGAGGTCCTGCATCCCCTGAAAGAACATAGTATGAGCCACATTGGGAGCCATAGGTCCCAAGAAGAAACATTGGAATTCCCAGGAGCTCACCCAGTGTGGCCACATACCTCCCTTACTGACAATGGCTTTAGATAACTTCAGCATCGTGGAATCCCTAATTCACATCAGCACTCCCCTGGAGTAGGTGGAGAAAGCAGTGCCAATCACCTTCCCTTTCCACCGCGCCCTCAACACCTGCAACCCATGCCAGTCCAGATGTGTCTCTTGCAGGACAGCCACATCAACTTTATGCCTATTTAGATGCGATCAGATCTTACCCTTCTTAATATTCATCCCTCTCAAAACTAATTTGATTTATTTGTTTGCTTGTTAGGCGCTTAAACAATAAGAATATACTGTTTAAAAGCGCCCACAGGGAAGGGAGGGTGGGAAATAAATGACAACACAATATTAAGAGCAGAGGCGGAGAGGGGCATACCTACTATGCCTTGTGAGTATTCCTTTCTGCATTTGCACGTTCTGAAGAGTGAAGCGGGAGTAAGTGCTGGCGAGTCAGAGCTCGTGGGTTAGCCATGGACGAAGTGCTAAGAATGTGGAGAGCTACATGGCCTGGGCTGCGGGAGGTGTAAGTGTGGGTCTCCAGAGTTCAGGGTGTGCAGATGCAAGTGCTGTGGATAAACAGGAACTGGGAAGAATTGGTCTGGGAGGTCAAGGCCCCGAAGATTCATAAGGGCCAAGGACGGCGGTTCAACAACTGTGGGATTAGCAGAGGCGAGAAGTAGGGAAGTAGGAGGAAAAGAAGAAAGTCTTAACGAGCTTCTGTAATTTGAGAAGATCCTGCTCAAGGCGCAGGGAGAGGGGGAGGCAATTCCAAAGGAGGGAGCCCACCGGGGAAAGTGAGCGACCCCTTGCCCTCTGTTTAGCAAAACGCTTTACACACAGAGTTGGTGCCAGAGGAGCAGAGTGGTCTAGACTGAGATTATTTAGTGAGATAAAGTTGGAGATAGTGTGGCCCCTTGGCCCAGACATTCTTGTGGATGATGCAGAGGGATTTTAATGTAATCTGTCCAGCAACCAGGAGACAGTGAAGACTTATTAGTGCAGGAGAGATGTGGCCCCTGGGCTTAAGGCCAAGGATACATCTTGCTGCCCTATTCTGGTTAAGCTGAAGGGGTCGCAGAGTGGAAGAAGGCCGATTCAGGATGAGGTTGTTACTGTAGTAAAGTCTAGAGAACACGTGGGCTTGAGCCTCTGAGGGAAAGTGAGAAAATGTAGAATTCCTTTGCGAAGGAAGAGCTGATAGTTGGACCTCTGCGCAATATCCTGAGTGTGAGGGAGGAAGGAGAAAGAGTCGACGAAGAGGACTTCAAGGTTTCTGACTTCAGTTGAAAGTGTGGTGGGAGAGCCCAAGGAGGAAGGCCAGAGTGAAGGGAAGAAGAAGGGAACAGGGGTCCCAATGGGAAGGATCTCCGTTTTAGAGGCGTTGAGGCAGAGATCATTGGAGGCGCACCAGGACTGGATGGCAGATAGGCATGATCGAGGGTGCAAGAGGATCAGCAGGGAGTCTGAAGAATCGCTGTGTTGCATAACACTGGAAGTTGGAGGAGAAGGTGGAGATGAGGGGTTCAAGGAGAATCAAGGTAGATGTTAAAGAGCCAGGGGAATAGTATAGAGCCATGGGGGCCACCACAGGTGGAGATGAAAGTAGAAGAGAACGGACCCAGGATGACTTGAGAAGAGTGGTTGATGAGGAAAGAAGACAGCCAATCCAGTGCCTGTTCCGAGATACCAACTGTATCTGTAGTGCAGCTGGGGGTTGGAGTGCAGTGATGTGAGCAGTTCTTCACGGGTGTTCAGAAGAGCACTTTCCGTGCTCTGGATGCTCAGAATCCAGATTGATGGTCGTGGAGGCCACCAACAAGTTCAGTGTGAGATTTAAGTTGGAGCAAGGCCAGCTTCTCAAGTATCTTCCCCAGGAAGGAGGTGATGGAGGTAGGGCGGTAGCTGGCAGGGGAGAGGTAATGTCAGAGGAAGGTTTTTTCAGGAGTGGGCGCACAAGGTGGGAGGGGAAAGATCTGCTGAAAAGAGTGATTGCAGAAATCAGCGAGAGCAGGGGCAAGAGAACCAATTATATCCTTGATCGTCCTGGATGAGTAAGGGCCGACCTGTTTAGAAGAGACCTTCATGGAGCGGACAACTCTGGTAACTTCATCGGGTGTGACAGAGGAGAATGAGGCAGGAAGGTGGAGCGGGCTGTGATATGGGTTGTGAGGGAGTGCAGAAAGGGTGGTCAAAATGTCCCAAGTTTTGGTGGCAAGGTGTAAGGCCAATGCATTGCAGGGAGCCTGGGAAGGAGAAGGGGAGGAGGAGACTACGGAGGGGTTGGCTAGTTCCCTGCAGATTTTAAAAAGTTCAGGCGAGTTGTTGATGTGCCAGAGACCTGTGCCTGAATGGGAGCTCTTTTCTTTGCACATATGGCAAGACTATATTGCCTTTGGAGCAGGCGGCAGGCCATTTTGTCAGAGGATGAGCCTGAGGTTAGCCACTTCGGTTCTGCTGCCCTGCACTTTTGTTTCATTGCTACAAGTTCTGTGCCGTACCAAGTGTTATGCTTTGAGGCAGGTTTCAGATGGAACCTCATGACTGGAGCAAGAATGTCAAGAGTGCTGGTGATAGAAAGATGGAGATTGCTGAGGGCAGAGTCAGAGGAAGAGTCCAAGGTGGGGGATGAGTGGGGGTGAAGGTGGAAGTGAAGGCAGCCGCAGTCACTCGTTTCATCGGGTGGTGAGGTTGGAGTGTCTTTGGGGGGGTAGTCAGGGGGCCAATGGGACCCCGATGGGAGGAGAGGAGAGAGTGGTCTGAGAGAGTGGGGGAGAGACCAGAGTTTGAGGGCATCCAGTGTGTGTCCAGCTGTGTGGGTTGGCCCAGAAGGGAGAATGGAGAGGGAAAGCAAGGAGCAGAGGTCACTTCATAGAGTTCATAGGATGCAGAGCCAGGGGGAGTCCAGTTGAATGTTGAAATCACCCAGGGGGAGAATGCTAGAGGTGGAAGAAAGTAAAGAAGAGCAGAAGTCGGCCCATTTAGAGAGGAATAGAGAAACGGCGTCTGGAGGCCAGTAGATGATGACAATGATCAGGTTAGAAGTGGGAGAGGTGACCAACTTGCAAACCAGGCTTTCAAAAGCTGAATAATTATCTTCAGCATAGCCATACCACACACACTGCTTCTATAGTACCCATCCACCCCAGATACCAGGGCAACATCACCCATAAATGACAAGTGAATCTAAAACAACCCCCTATCCCAAATAAAGCCCTGCCTACCACCTTGCGCCCCATCATACGACGCATCCCCAGCTACCCTCCCAACCCTCAAACACACTCATCCCAAACCCTTCAAATAGAGGTTCCCCCTTATGGCCAGACCTTGTGGCCAGAATTGGGGGCAAAGGCAGAGCACAATAGGCGGGCTACTCCAGCCAGCCCAGGCCGACCACCCTAATGCAAATGAAGCACCCGAAGTTCCTTTGTGTTCTGTCCATCTAGTACATCACAACCAGATTAATCTGTTATGGTCCCTGTGCGCCCCCCCCAATATCTATAGCAAATGACCACCCCATACCCATTTTACCACACAGATCCCCTCAAGCTTTCAGACAAAAATTGGCAGTAAGCATATAAAGAGAAAAAAGAAAATACGACAGTCATGGCCAGTGGTCCCGTCTGCTTCCTTCAGCCATTTCTCTCCTGGTGCAATGGGAAGCGCTCTGAACTCTAGGTTTCGATCCACGGCCCCTCCCACATTGAGATCTAGCACTATCACCGTATTCTGAGTCCAGCCAATCCCACACAGCGCTCGGTTGTGAACGAAAAAGGAGCATCCATCCACCAACACTTTCAGTTTAGCTGGGAAGAACATCCTATATTTCAGTCTAAGGTGTCAAAGCTGCCTCCTCAATGCATAGTATTTGCACTGTTTCTGCACTTCTTGGTGAAATCTGAAAACCAATATATGATATGATATAACGCGCCTATAACCAAGTGTTTCAAGGCGCAACGAGGCAGGGGAGGGGGAACAGAGGGAAGACCGAGACAACGATCTTACTAGGCCAGCTGACATTGAGATTGCGCAAGTGCAGGGGAGGGGAGAAGTGCGAGGGTAAAGGGGCAGGGGGCACAGCAGTACATGGGATCAACAGAAAAAATAAATAAAAACCAATTAATAAGAGTGAGGCCAGCTGGTGGCAACAGTAGGTGCAGACATCAAGTATCAAGTGCAGGTAGGGGACTGTAGGGATACAGAAATGGAACCAGAGGGCAAGGGTTGCCAGGGGGTCAGTGCAGGTGTGCAACTGGCGGGGAGGGTAGCTGGGCCTGAGATAGGAGGGTAGCCAGGTGACCAGTGCAATTTCGGTTTAGCCAAGAGTTGAGCAGGGGGGAGCAAGAGAGAAAGCAGAAGCAAAGAAGGAAGGTCTTGAGGTGCTTCCGTAACCGAAGATGGTTCTCCTCAAGTTTCAGAGAGGCAGGGAGGCTGTTCCAGAGCAAGGCCCCAGCCGATGAAAGAGATCTACCACCAACTCGTTGCTTAAAGAAGCGACTGACCCTGAGGGAGTTGGAGGCGGATGAGCGAAGATCTCGAGAATGAAGATACTTATGAAGAGAGAGTTGAAGGTATTGAGGCCCCAGAAGACCGTGTGAACAATGCAGAGGGTTTTTAACGTAATCCTCCCAGCCTCTGGGAGCCAGTGCAGAGATTTCAATTCTGGAGGGGTACGATCCCTGGGCTTGAGGTCAAGGACAAGTCTCTCAGTCCTTTTTTGGTTGAATTACAGAGGGCGAAGAGTAGAGGCAGGCATATTTAGGAAGAGGCTGTCGCAGTAGTCTGGCCTAGAGAGAACCAAAGCTCTGGAGACCGTGAGCCTCTGGGGGAAGGAGAGGAAAGGAAGAATTTCTCTGCAGAGGTACAGCTGTTAGTGTGCCTTCTTAGAAATGTCCGAGATGTGAGGAGAGTGTGGAGTCGAAGATGACCCCCAAGGTTTTTAGCCTCACAGGTGGGAGCAGGAAGAGGGCCAATAGAGGCCAGCCAGAGAGTGACAGGATAGGAGGGAGCAAGTGTACTGATGAGGAGAATCTCTGTCTTACTGGCATTAAGGCGGAGATCATTGGTGGCACACCACTTCTGTATAGCCGACAGTCAGAAATGAGAGAAGAAGAAAAGGTGGGTGAAGGGGAGCTTGAAGATGAGTTGAGTGTCATCCACATAGCACTGAAAGTTAGGGCAGAGTGCGGCAATGCAGTGGGCGAGAAGTGCCAGGTATTGGTTAAACAGCCTGGGAGCGAGGTTAGACCCCTGGGGAAACACCACAGGTAGAGATGGAGATAGAGGAGAGGATGGACAGAAGTTGGACTTGGGAGGGTCCCTCAGAGAGGAAAGAGGACAGCCAAGCCACGGCCTGATCGGTGATACCCAGGTTATCACGGAGACGGTTGAGCAGGATGGCATGGTTGACTGTGTCAAAGGCAGAAGAGAGATCAATTAATGTGAGGACACAGAGGGTATTGGAATCGAGGTTGGAGAGCAGGACTTCACGGATGTTCAGGAGAGCAGTTTCCATGCTTCTGGCGTCTCTTAAACCATACTGCCGGTCATGGAGATAACCAACAGATTCGGTGTGGAGATTAAGCTAGCAGATGGACAGCTTTTCCAGGAGTTTGCCCAGGAAAGGAGTGATGGAGATCGGTTGATGGTTAGCCGGACAGGAGGGGTCGGCTGAGGGTTTCTTAAGAAGAGAGTGCACAAGGGAGTGCTTCAGGTGCGAGGGGAAGACTCCAGTGGCAAAGGAGTGGTTGCAGAAGTCAGCCAGAGCAGGAGCCAGGGTTTCAATGTGGTCCTTGATGGTTTTGGAGGAGCAGGGCAGAACCTGTTTTCATTAGACTTTCATAGATCGGACTTGTCTAGAAACCTTTTCTGGGGAGACCAGCGGAAAGGCAGAGAAGGAGGTAGGAGAGGTGGCCGAATAGGGCCCAAGGAAGGAAGGAAGGGAGGGGAGTAGAGGGAGAGGAGGAGAGAGAGGGCAGGATGTCTGGAGTTTTAGAGATGAAATCAGAAGCCAGGGCCGTGCAGAGGGCCTGGGAGGTAGAGACAGCAGCAGGATTGGCCAGCTCCTTGCAGATTATAAAGAGTTTGGCTGAGTTGTTGGATGCTGCACAGACGTGGGCTTGGGTGTGGGCTCTCTTGGTGCAGACAGAGAGCCAGTATTGCATTTGGAGCAGGCGGCAGGCCAGTTTGTCAGAGGATGTACTGGAAGCGTGCCATTTCCTCTCAGCCAACCTGCACATGCGTTTGAGGGTGACAAGGTCTGAGTCATACCAGGAGTTGCACTTGGCTTTGTGCTTCAAGTGGCTCCTCATGACAGGGGCAAGAACATCAAGAGTGTCAGAAATAGCAGAGTGGGGCATGGAAAGGGCTGTATCAGGCTGTGAGTCAGCCGAAGGGGGAGTGATGGGTGAGAAAGTGGCGGCGAAAGCCCCAACTGACACACGCTTCATGGGTCGGATAACCGAGAAGGTAGGTGGCAGTTCAGAAGATGGCTTTGTCTGATGGGTAGAGAGGGTGAGATGAGAGGAAAGGAAAAAGTGATCACTCCAGGGGAGAGGAGTGGTGAGAGGTATAGAAAGGGGAAGATCTGAAGCGATCAGACCATCCAGAGTGTGCTCTGCAGAGTGAGTCGGGCCAGAGAGGAGGATAGAGAGTGAGAGAGAGTCGCAGAGGTCGCAAAAGAATCCCGAAGGAGGACAGGAAGCATCCAGATGGATGTTAGTCTCCAAGAAGGAAGAGTTGAGTGGTCAAGGCCAGAAGGCAGGAGGAGAGGTCCGCCCACTCTGAGAGGAAGGAGGAGATCTGACCAGGTGGCCGATAGATGGTAACCACAGTAAGGGAATGGCCAGGGGAGAGAGAGAGCCTGCAGATGAGGCATTCGAAAGGAGCAGGCCTGTATAGGGATGACAGAGGCAGGAATCCACGACAGGAAGATCAAAGCTAGACCCCCACCTGAGCAGTTGGATTTGTGCGTGCAGAGGATCTTGCAACCGCAAGGGAGGAGAGTGTCAAAGCTTGTGACAGAGGTGCCCATGAACCATGTCTCGGTGAGACAGAGGACATCGAGGTCAAGTTCTTCCAGGAGGTTGTAGATGTCAGAGGAGTGTTTGACAGCTGAGCGAGAGTTTAGAGTGGCAGTATGGAGAAGGTTGCCATCCTTGAAAGACTTCCGGGGAGGTGTACAAATCAGAGGTATGCCCTGCGAAGGTGTAGAAGAAGAAGCCAGAAGGGGGGGGGGGGGGCAGAAGAGGAAGGAGGAGAGGGCAGGGTAGCCAAGAGGAGACAGTGGGGGGAGGCCAGGAAGCCGTGGAGGGAAGAGCAGGGACAGCAGAAGAAGAAAGGAAATTGTTGAAGCGCGGGAAGCGTCTATCAAAGAGGAGAAGGTTGGTCTGAGGACCTTGGTGTTAAGACGGATTTCTGAACTCTGACCTGGTGGACAGAGGTTCAGAAGGCCAGCCTAGTTTTTTGGAACAGTGTAACCTCTGGACAAGCCAGACCAATCAAGGTAGCTATTGCAGGCGGTCAAGACTAAGGTCCTCATTACGAGTATGGAGGTAATGGAAAAAGGAAGTCGGAATGGCATTACCGGCATTGTTAACGGGTCCGGGCCATTACGAGCAGACAAGCCGCCAATACCGCCACCGCCCATACCGTGCCCCTACTTACCGGCATGCGTGCATACACGCGCCCCTTCACAGCGCCAATACCGGGATGCCGCTAACAGGAGGACATCACAAGTTACGCGGGCATGCTCTTACCGGCATCCCGAAGGTGGTAATTGGGGCCTGCATGACGGCAGCAATGCAGGCATCGCGGACCACCCACAAATAGCAACCTGCAGTGCAGGCAACTGCCACAGGTGCACACAATCACCACAGGTGGAGTCAATGGAGCCTGTCCCAGTACAAAAGGTGTACACCCACACACCACATATCTTCTTACACCAAAATGATCCCACTAGCTGTTGCAATCATGGGGCTGGAGGACAATCCTGTACTGCTACTACAACAACAGCACAGCAACAACAACTGCAGCTACAACAACAGGCAGCACAGAGGAGACGCAGGAGGAGAAGGAGGGTGATACAGGCCCAGCAAGTTCCACCAGTCCAGCCAGTGGTACCACGTAGGCAGCCACCAATCCCTTGCATCAGACCCAGTCCATTCAATCTAACCCCTGAGCAGATCCACACCCTGTACCGGTTGGACCGGGACACCATCACCACCATAGTGGACATGATACACAACGATATCGTCAGCCTGACAGAAATCCGCACAGCCATCCCCCCTCCCTCTACTAAAGGTGGTGTCTGTGCTCCACTTCCTGGCCACAGGCACCTAGCAGCACACAGTGGGGCAGCTGCATGGCATATCACAACCACTCTTATCCCACATGCTGACCCAAGTGCTTGATGCCCTCCTGAAGCATGCAAGCATCCACATTTCCCTACCACGGACTAGCCTGGAGCTCGCTGACACCAAAGTAGGCTTCCATGCACTGGCAGGCATGCCCAATTGCGTTGGTGCCCTTGACTGCACCCATGTAGAATTAGTGACCCATCATGCCAATGAGGTGGTGTACCGCAATCGCAAGCAATACCACTCCATCAATGTGCAGATGGTATGTGACTCCAGCGAGATCACACATTGTTGCCCCCGATATCCCGGATCTACACATGATGCCCTGGTGCTGCGTAACTCCACGCTACCCTGTTACATGGAGCGACATGCTGGACGACGTGCCTGGCTGCTCGGTAAATTGCCTGACTGGGCCATGGCAGTGCATTGGGGTTGTGAGGTGGGGGGGATGCATACTCCACCTGGGTGGGATTTGGGGGATGCATACTCCACCTGGGTGGGATTGGGCGGTGAGTGGACAATGCATTCAGAGCTAAACACTGTTGCCCTGAACATCCCAACCTGAACATGACACATCAATGCCATACATAAGACCAATGCCGTACATCAATGACAACATGCAAGACGCACAAGCAGGCCACCATGGGTATGTCAAGCGATGAATGACTAAACATGATTACGACTGTGCCAATGCCGCTAGTGTGATTAGGTACAAAGTAGCACACACTGCAATTATGGGTGGCAAGACATTTTTCCGCATCCACAGTGCATCCGCATCAGCATGCAAGTGAACACCCTGCATCATCTGTACAACGCAATCCACACTAGCAGACTATAGTGCAGTACACAATGCATCAAATGAACCTGTGTACATACATACAGGGACATGTGCATGTCGACACCAAATAGCTGCAGCCATGACTGAATCCTAAAGGTGTCAGCTCAGATTGACTCACACATACCTCTTTGTGCTCCCATGCAGGTGATGGAGGCTATCCCTTGAAGCCGTGGCTACTTACCCCTGTGCGGAACCCGCGTAACAGGCACGAAGAGGAGTACAATCTGGTTCATACCTGTACCCGTGTTGTGATTGAGCAGACATTTGGCCTGTTGAAGGCACGGTTCCACTGCCTAAGCAGGTCTGGTGGAGCACTCCTTTATGGCCCTGAGAAGGTGGCAAAGATCACCATGATCTGTGTCATGCTGCACAACACGGAGAAATGTACCACTGCCACCTGATATTGACATGCATGCACCGGGTGAGGATGATGATGATGAGGATAATGGAGGAGAAGCAGCACCCCTGCCAGTACATGATGCACAAGATGGCCGTGCTGTACGCCAATCACTGATTGACAATTACTTCTGAACCACAGGGATGTTGATGGTTATGTGTCAGTGCTACACTGAGCTCTGGGACCGTGTGGACATGGACACAGATTGTGTGGGGAGTTGGGCACTGTGCGCTGTCATGAATAGAATGAACTAGACAAGAAATGAGGAACCTTTCGGGTGGGTATTCCTTTGGTTGGACCTCAACGCCCTTGAGTATCTTTTTGTGTGAATTGTCTTAATGGTTGCATGGAATAGTAACAGCGGAGTACTAGGTTCCTCTACTCCATTAAGTTGAAAGACAAATATTTGGCAGTTACTTAAACATTGAGCCCATGTGCCCACGTCTTTCTGAGAGTGAAATAATCACATAACTCCTTTCTCCGATTTCCAATGTTGTTTTTACAACTTTTTATCATTACAGCAGTGCCCTCTGTGATAACACGTGTTTCGACGGTTTCTCCGTCTTTCTCAAATCAGGGCTTATTATTTTAGCAAGTTCACAAAGTCAAAAATATATTTATGTAATTTTCAAACAGTCATTACACAAACAAGAAAAATCCATTCAAAGAGATTGGCTATTGAGGGAGGGGAAAAGGGGTACGAGTGTTTAGGAATGCGAGAAAAAAACCTCAAAAAGAAAGGAAATGATAAAAAACGAGCAGAATCACGTGTTTGCTGTTTCGCTAAAGAAACAGGAAGTTGGACCAGGTTGCTAAGCAACAGCTGTATGTATAGAACAGAAACTGGCAGGGACGCGGAGCGAACTAGGACATATTCGTACGAGAACAGAAGGTGAGCGTTCATGAGGGGCTTCCCAGGCAAACCTTTATTACAAACACATGAGCAAACAAGTGATTCTGCTCGTGCTCTACTAGCGATGCCAACAGTAACAAAAAAAGAAATTCTGAAACATGTTGAACAATGAATGACTCCGTGGGAGCATTACAAAAAATGTAGCAAGTGTTTTGGTTTTTTCTCAACACCAATCTAGATGTAATTTAATCCGGGGAAATGTTAAAGGACCTTTATATAATTCTAGAAGTAAACCAACAAAATCTGCAGACTTTAGCGCACATCATTTAAAACGTAAGATAAATGTAAAAGTTAGAATGAGACTAGTTCACGAACAGGACACGTTTGTACTTATTACTTTTATGTATTTTCTCAATTAGCTTGGGATTTAACCCGTGACTTGAAAGACAAGACTGAGATAAAAACGAGAACAAGTAACATTGGGTAAGCTCCTAAACCCTAATACCGTACGAATCTTTTATTATCAAAATGGTCAAGTAAATGCAAACTTAGTAAAATAAGAAAAGAGTGATTGATGAATGTCTACAATGTTAAAATACATACCAAAGTAACTAATGTTTTCATTTTTCATCTCTTATCATTTTCTTTCTTTTTGATATTTTTTCTCTCGTTCCTAAACACTCCTACCCCTTTTCCCCTCCCTCAATGGCCAATCTCTTTGAATGGATTTTTCTTGTTTGTGTAATGACTGTTTGAAAATTACATAAATATATTTTTGACTTTGTGAACTTGCTAAAATAATAAGCCCTGATTTGAGAAAGACGGAGAACCCGTCGAAACACGTGTTATCACAGAGGGCACTGCTGTAATAATAAAAAGTTGTAAAAACAACATTGGAAAACGGAGAAAGGAGTTATATGATTATTTCACTCTCAAAGACGTGGGCACATGGGCTCAATGTTTAAGTAACTGCCAAATATGAATAGAATGAACACACACGAAATTAACAATGTCCAGGCATTAAATGATTTTGAACACAACAGGTGTATTAATGAACATTACATCAGAGTGCTTCCTCCCTCCACCACTTGCACGTCCTTCCCCCAAAACACCCAAACACCCCATACCCCCAATAAACACCCCATTCCCCGAATGAACACTCCCTTAAACTCCTCAACACCACCTCCCCCCTCACCCATTGTCATCCCACACTATTTCCGGGCTTTTTTTGTGTCCGGGGGCAGCATTTCTGTCTGCCTTGCACTGCGCCTTGTCATCCCCACAGGGCTTGAGGGAGCGCAGCTTGCAGGTGTGGGCGATGGGGTGGATGCGGATGTGATTTGCACCGCCGGTGCAGGTTGTTGGTGCTGCATGTGTGCGAGCATGCTGTTTAGGACCTGTGTGACAGCCCCCAAACTGTCACGGATCATAATGGCACTTGCATTGATGGCTGCAATGGTCCCAGCATTGGCCTCCCGGATCTCACGGCGTGTTTTCTTGCCCTCGGCCACATACTGGCGCACCAGCTCGAGCATCGAGTCCTGCCGGGCCTCTACTCTTGACAGGCGTGCCTCCGTCAGTGGGGGCTGTGGCGGTAGAGGGTGCTGCAGCTGGGTGTGCAATTGCAGGGCTGGCCTCTGGGCTGTTCGTGAGATGCGCACTGTGCAGTTGAACCGCAGAATCCTGCATGGGGCTGGACGGTGTGCCCTAAGTGGTGTGTTGGGGGGGGTGGACAGGGGTTGGGGTACGGGGACATTCCACATGGATTGTGCCATCAATGTCCTCAAACTCTTCCGCTTCAACATCTGCAGCGGACTGCGTGCCATCGGCCTCCCCTTCAACTGTTGTTGCCAGCTCTGTATTCGCACATCGTCCGCTGCTGTTTTCTCCTCATCAGCCTGCCTGGCCTGTACAGGTGCCCTGGGTAGCAATCTGGGTGTGTTGCTGCCCCGGAGGTGGAATGCCCGGTACCCTGTGCCTTTGCCCTGGATGTAGATGCCCTTGAGGCAGTGTCCTGACGTTCACCTTCTGCATCAGTGCCTGTGGGGGAACAAGAGATGCAGGGCATCTGTGAGGGTGTTGCATGCAAGATGAATGAGTTGGTGCTGTACAGTATTTCATTTCTCATGCATTGCAATCTTATAGGTGTGTCACACAGTGTACTTTCTAGGGGGGAGGCATATTGGCATAAGCCGTGGCGTCTCCATTCGGCACTGATGCGTACCAGGTGGCATGCCATTGTATTGAGGTTTGTGTGATGTATGACATGCAAATGGTCCCTGTGTATTGGGTGTCTGTTGGTAATGGGATTGGCACACAGCATGCATTTCATTGAGCCAGGGTTTGGGCCTCCATCTGGACATGGATCTGTATGTGTGTATGATGGGCCATGCATTGGATTGGCTCACTTTCACATCACTTGTACTACGTCATGGTTTGTCCTACTGGGGTTTGCAGGGTCACTCACCTCCATCTCCCAATGTCACGGCACCCGTCTCCATTTCGCCAAAGCCCTTGATGTACTCCATTTGTATGGTCGTACTGCAGGTCTCCTCCCAGCTCATCAGTTTTGGTGAGTGGACACCTCCTGTGGCCATGACCTCCCTGCGATTGCTGGACAAGATATTATGGATCCGGAGACGTAGGTCGTCCCATCTTTTTTTACAGTCTTTGTGCAGGGGGTGGTGCCAACCGCTGACACCTTGCGTGCAACCTCCTCCCATATTTCTTTTTTTCTTATTTGTGCTTCCCTTTTGAGGTTGGTGGCAAAAACCTCATCTGCATGGGTTGCAAGAGTGTCAGCCAGCGTGTTTAGCTCCTCATCTGAGAAGCGCTTCTTGCGCAGGCAGGGGGTAGTTTTGAGTGTAGCCTTCGACATGCTGGATGCTATGGCCCTGCTCTCTACTCTGTAGCACTGCTGGAATGGGGGTATTGCAATGGATTGTGTTTTTGAAGATGGCCGCCGGCGCATTTCCCGTTCCGACGCGATGACGTTATTTCCGGGTCCGGTATTACGAGCCCGATATTAGCATGATGTTATAACCGGGTCGTTATTGAGGGGTTGCTCCTTGGCGGAGATGGAATCTGTGGGTCCCATGATGGTGCTATCGCGGGGTTGGAGGGCCTTTAACAGTGTGGCGCTGCAGCCATTACCAGCATGGGGGTTCGCGCGTGCTCGCGCACTCGCGCACTCGTAATCAGCCGCTATTAGCGGCTTCAAGGGTGCACGGACACGCTATTACCTCCATGCCGGTAATGGCTCAGTTTTTAGCGGGATTCTCGTAATGAGGCCCTAAGTCTCAGGAGGGGTGAGGGTAACCGAAAGACTTCAATGAGCACACAGAGCAAGGACACTTAAAAATTACTCCCAGACAGGTGTGTATATATCAAAAATATAAACAAATTTATTACAAGGCCTTTGTAACTCCACACACAGTAAAGGAATCACACCAATCCTACTAAACCAACACAACACAATCAATACAAGATATATACAAGACCATTGGGGTCTAAAGGGTTAAAAGCACGAAATATGTTCACAACCTAGAGGTGAAGGAAAATAGGCAGTGCAGGTAGTCTTTAGTCCCCTTCAACATCAAAGACACACTTAACTAAGAGGCAATCCAAACCCTAAGAAGAGAGAAGCCATATGCTCAATAGTACATGTAGTGCAGGCGCATGCGGTTTTTCCAATGGGCAAAACGGGGTCACTTCAGGGGTCTCTAGCAGCTCAGGAAGGTGGGTGAGGCGATGAATAGATACCCACTATTGGAGGAGGGCCTCCACTTGAAGGCACAGGTGATTCCAAGTTTCGTGAATAGTTCGCTAGTTCGCACTAGCAGTGGAAAGGAGAGGGACCCCCAGGGGCCACTTGTGCGTAATAATGGATGGAGGCGCTAGGGGCCACCGGTTAAGGTTAGGGTTACTCACCGGCCCCAGGTGCACTCCGGACCAAACTTCGCCAGTAGAGTCCACTACGGTTGCATGTTCTTCTGCAGCAATATGACGGCTCTGCTGCTTTCAGTTCCGAAGATACAGTGAGGATTCCCAAATGGACAGTGGCGATGTCTCCGTTCCTGATGGATGGTTAAGGCCAGTTTCACTGCAGCAGGCTTCAGGGGCAAGAGAGTCACAAATACAGCGGATCTGCAAAGATTGTTGCTGCGGCTGGGCAACACAGTAACTGTGTTTACTCTGATGCTGGCGCACTCATCTCACTTCAGACCTGGGAATGCCAAGTGTTCGAAATTCGGTGTGAGGGTGGTGGGGACACAGAGCTAGCAGTATTCCAAGCTTCGAGGGCCTCCTCGAAACGACGGCGGAGACAGAGCAAAGGTCCTGCGTAAACTGGTCAGCCCACTGGTTGGCCCAGAGACACTTCCGAGGAGGCTTACTCACAGGTTTTGTTGAAGGTGCCGAGAATAGTTGGTCCCACTATTCTAATGGGTTGAAGCGTCTTCGCAGACCTTCTAAGATGACCAGATGCAGAGGGGTCCCACTGGACGACAGCGGACTCAGGATGCCAAACCTTCCAGCGGTTCCCCGATTCGGCATCTCAGTTTCAGGATACTTGGATCCTATCCTTCGTTCAGTGAGAACTCGAGCGATCGACATGGTATGGGTGTTTTCAGCCTCCTCTTAACCAAAGTTCCCTTTGCGCCAAAACAGAGAGGACCCAATGGGAGATCGGCTCACAAACACACACGCCATACATGGACCAATCATGGACCACAGTGGTCCCAGTCATTCACAGCACTCCAGACTCTCTGGCACCCAGGATGTGTATTGGGGACAGACACACCAGCCCACATACTGGAGGCACACACAAAAGGCAGGTAGAAGCCTGTGAAAGCTTGGCTTTTCGTGGGAAACTGCATGTCCAAATAAGGACTGATCCGGGTCGACTCGACCTGGGGAAGGCAAAGGGGCAAGATGGCCAAAAGACAGGACAAAGAACCTCGTGGCATGGCCATTTTGCCGCCAGGCCACCTATTCGTGCCAAACACGGTTAACACGGTTTAAATGGCAGGAAAGGGTTAAAATTACATGAAAAGATAAGCTGCCAACAGCCCTGTCCATGACACATCTCCCGAAAATTCCTACAAGAGTATCTAGGGTCTTTGTAATTGACTAGGAGACCCAAGTGCACTGTACTGTAAGGTACATTGTGCACTTGTTACATGTTGCAGAAAAGTTGCAACATTGGAAAAGGACTAAGGGAAACAGTCTCCCAGTACTGACTGCCTTAAGGGCATGCCAGTTTCCCCATAAAAAGGGAGCGAAGGCCCAGAGGAGTTCAGCAGAAGGCTGTGCTTCTGTTAGGCTCACCTGGTATCCACGGGGATGCTACCCAGCCCTGGTTGGATGATTTGCACTCTCGAACCCTCTCCCAGTCCCTTGGTAAGGCCTCTGGTTAAAGATGGGTCTGCATTATAGGAGAGTTGGATTCAATATCAGATTGTCTTTGTTTTCCCACCTTCTCCTCACCTTAATATTGTAAAAGGTGGATTCTCCATCCTTTTCCTCGTGGCAGGGGCACGTAGATGTGGGAGGCGATCAGCAACCAAGTTACGTCACTGGTGCAAGCCCCCCTGTGGGAATCCAAGCCTGCTGCGACTCTGTAGGTTTGCTGCTTTACAGTCTTTATATGCAGTTCTTAGTTCGAATAATAATGTCTTGCTTCTTTCCTTTCAGGTATGGAAAGGTATTTTGGTGTTGTCATGCAGTTTGAAGATGAGCATGCGCCGGTAGGCAAAAGCGCGGTGTGCGCGATGCTGTCCGGTGAATAATGCGCGATGCGCGGCGCTGTTTCACCTTTTATATTGCTAACCTGTGTCTTTTCTCTCCTTGCAGGTTGCGATTTTCCTCGCCGAGCGCCGTAATGTTCCAGCAATGATACTGACCAGGAGATGACTACCCAGGTAAGAATTGTGTGGCTTTCTTCATTTGGGAGGAAACGTGAGTAAACGCTTACTAATGCTGTCTTTCTTTCTCTTTCCAGGTTATGGTATTCCAGGATGCATGCGGTGCCGGATGATAGAGTTCGTACCTTCAGGTGAGTGGAACTGAAGTCAGCGATGGATTGAAGACAGGATACTGTTCCAGGTAAGTTTTGTAGTGTTCTTTCTCTCTCTGCAGTTCCTTGGTTTCAGGTAAGCTGGCATCAAAGAACTGTACACGCTGAGCGTTACGCTGCCCACAGCAGAATAACACAAAACATGTTCTGCTGTTTGGGTGTGGTTTAAATAGTCTCAGGTAAAGTAGTCCAGGTAAAATAGTCCCAGGCCTGCCACACCCAAAGTAGTCCAGGTAATGTAGTCCCAGGCCTGCCACACCCAAAAGACTAGACCGCATAGTTCAGTAACTGAGCTATGTGTGTGCCTCCATGTTGGCTGAACCCCCCCCCCGCACCCCACAAGTTAAATAGTCCCAAGTAAATAGTCCCATTCTAATGTTGGTCTTCATGATGGTTATTAGCCTGGCGCCATAGGCGCCAGGACTGACTCCAAGAGAGTCTTGGATGAGGTTTTAAGGCCTTTGACCTGGCCCTAAATGGAAGGCTGACTTGCCAGTGAGGGCCAGGGGCAAGGATCATGACAGCACTCCCCCCTCAAGGCCCCTCTCATGGTGGCACTTCTGCCTGGTCCTGGTTTGGCTGGGTAATTCTGATGGAACTTTTTAATTAAGCGAGGCGCATGGATTTATTCACTAGGTTCCCATGATCTGTCTTGAGGGCCGTATCCCTTCCAATCAACTATGTAGTATAATTTGGACCTAGTGTATTTTGAGTCTCGGATATCCTTTACTTCAAACTCTGGTTCTCCGTCAGCTAATACTGGTTTTGGTGGTGTTGTAACCCGAGTACCGGGTTGTACCGGTTTCAGGAGTGATACGTGAAACACAGGATGAATCTGCATAGTGCCTCCATGTTGGCTGAACCCCCCCAAGTTAAATAGTCCCAAGTAAACAGTCCCATTCTAATGTTGGTCTTCATGATGGTTATGAGCCTGGCGCCAAAGGCGCCAGGACTGACTCACAGAGAATCTTGGAGGAGGTTTTAAGGCCTTTGGCCTGGCCCTAACTGGAAGGCTGTCTTGCCAGTGAGGGCCAGGGGCAAGGGTCATGACAGCTTCCCTGGCAAAGTCAGACTAAGGTGTATAAACAGCAGCAACAAGTTTGGGGGTGTACAACTGGAGGGAAAATTACACATAAAATGAAATCTTTCCTAACACTTGGACCAAGACGATACCATGCAGGTAAACATTAACCCCTTAAGTGCCAAGGACGAGGAATCTCGTCCTTGGAATTCCCTCCAGGGTGCCAAGGACGAGATAGCATGCCCTTTTTAGCACTCTGTTTTGAGCGATCCCTGCAAAGCAGGGATCGCTGAAAACAGTATTCCAACCCCCGGGCTATGTGAGGGGGAGGTCCCTCCTCACTGCCCGGGGGCTGGATTACCTTGAGTTTCACGTCGGCGTGCGTAATGCACGCCGGCGTGCAACAAAGTAAATTCACAGTGGCAGCCATTTTTTGGCTGCTGCACTGAAGAGAGAAGATGAGTGCCACTCTGCCTCGATCTCCGGCTGTATTTCAAGTCTGAGATCGAGGCAGGTGTTGTTGGAAAGGGGAGATTCTCCCCTTTCCAACGACACCATTTGTGTAAGCATTGCTGCTCACAGGACCACTAGCCACTATGGATTTATATTAGGACAGGAAAGGGTGGTGGCCCTCTCCCTCCCAGCCCAAGTGGAAAGGGGGGGACACCCTTGTCACCCTCCCTGGGGGGCAGATTTCTCACCCTAGGGAGGAGTACATGAGGTGGCCCCGCATCCAATGGGGTGGTGGGGGAGAAGGCCACCAGGAAAGTGTGGGCAGGCCCCTCAAACGATGGGGCCGGCAGGGTAGGGGCCCCCTGGGACAGATGGGAGTCCATCTGCTCCTAGGGAAAGGGGGAAAAGAAAATAAACATTCTCCAGCATGGGGTCTGGCATGGATTCACATGCTCATGAATATTCCCCGTCGTCAGGCTGGGAATCCTCGGTAAAGAAAAAACCAGTATCAGTTTCGTTTCTGATCTGTCTTTCGTAGTAATAACCAATCACTGGTCTCTGCGTCATACTGACCACAGCCAATGACTGCCCTCTACCTAAGCACCGCCTCTGGCAGCCATCTTCAGATTTTTACCGCACGTTCATGTGTTGGGATCCTCGTGCTATTGCTCTCGAGCGTTAGTGCTATTTTTTCGCGCTTTTTACAAAAAACTTCGATTCTTTCGGTCAAAAGAGCCTCAAGCTCCACCGATCCTACATCCGATCAACGGGGACCCGTGTCGGATTCATCTGTGCCCCTCAAGGGTGAAGATTTCGTCGAGCTACACTTCGGAGGACTCCAGAAGCTTCTCAGGCCCTGTCTCGGAGATGGCCCAGGAGAAGGGAAGCTCGACGCCCGGAAAGCTGTTCAGGGTCTGCCCTGGATGCCAGCTGCAGAACGTCTTCAAGGAGGACGAACACTCTTTCTGCCTTTACTGCCTTCATGAGGACAAGACGCACGTGGAGAAGGACTGTGCGTTTTGCGGCAACATGTCGGAACGGACCATGAAGGACCGCCATCAACGTCTCGCCAACTGGCTGGAGGGTAAGAGCCCGTCTGGCGAGAAGAAGAAGAAATCCGAGCGGTCTTCTAAGACCTTTGAGGGCGCCCCGGCGACGGGGGCCCAACATAAGGCCAAGCACCGCGAGTCCGCTGGCACCGGGAGCGCCGAACGGTCGGGCTCTACGGGCGCCAGGCAGGGCGCACCCTCCCCGGCACCATCAACCACGAGCCAACGCTCTGGGTCGGGTAAGAGGAAGGCCGAGCACCCGGCGAACGGAGAGGCCCCGGTCGAGCTCTAAGGCAGAGGAGGAGCGTGGCAGTGCCCCCTCCCTCAAGGATAAGGCGGTGAGCGCACCTAAGGTGGTGAAGGCCTTGATCCATCCGACCAAGCCCTCTATCGAAACGGTCGCGGCGGCCCTGGCTCAGCCTGTGGTGGCTGCACCAGTGGTGGCGACCTCAGGGCCCAGAATCTCCCTGCCTCCTCGGAGGGAGTCTTCCTTTGTGCCCATCGATAGGACCCCCGTGAAACCCTCCGTGGGGAAGAAGAAGGGGGGGCAGGGCGTCGTCGTAGAGTCGGCCTCAACCTCAGAAGAGGAGCTGATCGAGGTCTTAAGCCACGGCCTAGGCGTGGAAGAAGGCCAGCCCGTCGGAATGGACCCCGACGCAGGTGACGACGACGACATCGTCGAGGATACCGACGGGGCCCCTGCTCGCCCGTCGGATTCCCCTCTGCCAGCGCCGCAAGACAACTCGGCGGCCATTTTGTTGGCCATACAGTCCTTATGCTCCGAGATAAGGACGAGGCTACCGTTACCGACGGAGGAACCTCTCCCGTCGGGGGATCCAGAACCGGGACCTTCTGGTGTTCCCCCTACCAAGAAAAGAAGGATCCATCCACCACCTCCTTTTCAACCGTCGCGCCCCTTCCAGCCCTCCTCCCCGTCCACCCGAGGGGATGATACGGGGACTGACACGGCAGCGACGGGTACGGACGACGAGGCATACGACGAGGATTTTCCGTCGTCGCCTCCCACCAGGGCCTCTCCGCCCGACGAGATCGGATCTTTCCACTCCATGATCTCCAGGGCTTCCGAGCTTTTCCAACTCTGCCCTGAGGAGAAGAAAAAGGAAGGCTTACTTTATCAGCGGCGCGAGGCCAAGAGGAAGACGGTCCTCGCAGTGCCTCTGTTGGACGACATTTGGGATGAGGGCCTTTCCCTCCTCAAGAACCCTTCCACGACGCCAGCTAGAAGAGACCGGTACGAGAAAAAGTACCGGGTCCCGGACACGGCCCCCCTATGCCTCCGGGCGCAGCCTACCCCGGACTCCGTCGTCTCCGCGGCAGCCAGGAAGAAAGCGGGGGGGGGGTGCGGCCTCCACATCGACTTCCCCGCCGGACGGCGAGGGAAAGAAATTGGATACTATGGGGCGTAGAGTCATCTCGTCGGCAGCGACGACGATTAAAGCGGCCAACGCCTTGGCTATCGTGGCCCGCTACGACAGGGAGCTCTGGTACAAGATGGCTCCCCTGCTGGATTTTCTGCCGGACGACAAGAGGGCGGAGGCCCTTGAGATCCTGCAGGAAGGTGAGGTGGCCTCGGACCACGCCATCACCGTGGCGACGGACATCGCCGACACTGGATTCCGCCAGCTGGGCAACGGTGTTTGCCTTCGACGTCGTGGATGGCTCAAAGCTACGGACTTCCGGCAGGACGTCCAGACCAGAGTCCTGGACATGCCCTTCGACGGGAACAACCTGTTTGGGAAGACAGTGGACGATTCCCTTCAGGCCATCAAGGCGGATACTGAGACGGCCCGGGCCCTTGGAGTCCTGCAACGACGGACGCCCTTTCGGAGCGGCGGAGGCAAGGGCGCCTCCAAAGGTTCTGGCGGCGGTTTCGCTTCCTACCGTCAAGCGGCCCGCTCGTCGTCGCAAGAGGCCTACAGAGGACGAGGCAAGTCTAGCGGACCCCGCCGTCGTCGCCAAGGAGGTCAAGGCGGCAAGGCCGCGTCCAAGCAGGATTGAACCGGCCGTGGGGTCGGGCCCCCACCGAAGCACCCCGGTGGGAGGCCGGCTGGCGGGCTTCGTCAGCGTGTGGGAGTCCATCTCCACCGACCGTTGGGTGCTGGACGCCCTGGCCCGGGGCCACGCGCTCGAGTTTCAAAGAAGGTGCCCGCGCGTCCCCCCCGTGGCCAGGAAAGAACTTCACGTCCCTCAACTTCACCTGGAGGTAAAGGCGATGCTCAGAAAGGGCACCATCGAACTCGTCCCAAAGAGGCTTCGGGGCTCCGGAGTCTACTCGAGATACTTCCTCGTGAAGAAGAAGACGGGAGGATGGCGCCCCATCCTGGACCTGCGACGTCTGAACAAGTTCATCAAGGCGCAGAAGTTCCGGATGGTCACCCTCCAGCACGTCCTGGGTCAGCTGGAGGAAGGAGACTTCCTATCGTCATTGGATTTGGAGGATGCCTACTTCCACATTCCCATCCTAAAGGGGCACCGCAAATTCCTCAGATTCGTGGTCCAAGGGCGTCATTACCAGTTCAAAGCCCTTCCCTTCGGACTACGGTCGGCACCCAGGGTATTCACCAAGTGCCTTGCACCGGTGGCGGCGCAGCTGCGCCGCGAGGGGATCCACGTCTACCCCTACCTGGACAACTGGCTCATCCGCACCAAGACGAGGGAGCTCGCCGTGGTCCACACGGCAAGGACCGTCCAACTCCTCACGGACCTGGGATTCTCCGTGAACTACGCCAAATCCCACCTGGTGCCCGCGCAAGTCGCACTGTTTCTGGGAGCGAGGCTCGACACAGTGTCCCTTCTGGCCTCCCCGTCGGAGGAGAGGACCAGGACCATCTTGGGCAAGGTGCAACGGATGTTGGTGGCCGACGCGGCCAAAGTGAGGTCCATCAAGTCCCTCCTCGGGATGATGTCTTCCTGCATCTACCTCATTCCCATGTGCAGGCTCCGGATGCGCCCGTTGCAAGAATTCCTGGATGCGCGCTGGATCCAGACGACGGGCAGCTTCGAGGAAAGGATCAAGCTCGACGAGAGTTTCCGACGAGCGATACGGTGGTGGGGCACCCGCGCGCATCTGACGGCGGGCATGGACTTCCAGACCCCAGCCCACCAGGAGACTGTGACCACGGATGCCTCCCTGGAAGGGTGGGGAGCGCACACCGAAAATCTGCACGCAAGGGGACTCTGGCTCCCGACGGAGAAGTCCCTACATATCAACGTCCTGGAGCTCCGTGCAGTGTTTTGGGCCCTCAGGTCCTTCCTTCCGTCCCTCAAGGGCAAGGTGGTGAGGATCTTCACCGACAACACCACCACCATGTTTTACATCAGGAAACAGGGCGGAACCAGGTCCCCAGCGCTGTCCAAGGAGGCGCAGGACCTGTGGCATTGGGCTGTCGCCCAAGGGATTTTTCTGGTGCCGTTTCATCTGGCAGGGATAAAAAACACCATCGCCGACTCACTCAGCAGGGAGCTGCGCTCGTGCCACGAGTGGGAACTACGGCAGGATCTGGTGGATCGCCTCTTCCGACGGTGGGGCACACCCCAGATCGACCTGTTCGCGACGGCGACGAACACCAAGTGCCGGAGGTTCGCCAGCAGGTTTCCCCAGACGAGGAGCATGGGCGATGCTTTCTCGTTCCCCTGGGAGGGCCTGTTCCTCTACGCGTTCCCTCCCTTGCCTCTGCTAATCCGGCTCGTCAACCAGCTCAAGAGGTCACGGTGCAGGATGATCCTCGTCGCACCTGCGTGGCCGAGGCAGATATGGTTCCCGGACCTTCTGGACTTGTCAGCGTCCCCGCCGATCAAGCTGCCGGCGGACGCGGATCTACTCTCCAGGGAAGGAGGCGCCATCCTCCACCACGACCCGAAGTCGCTGAACTTGCAGGCCTGGCTCCTGCAGCACTAGAGTTTGGAGGATACGACATACCGGCCGATTGCAGAGAGGTTCTTGCAAAGGCCAGGGCGTCCTCGACTCTTAAATGCTACGGACACAAATGGAAGAGGTTCTCTGTCTGGTGCCACGCACAGAAGATTAACCCTCTACGGATTACGGCTCCCCAAGTACTGCCGTACCTGCTGACGCTGGCCAAAGCTGGTCTGGCACATGCGTCCATCAAGATTCATCTTGCTGCGATCTCCCGATACACCAGAACCACGGGCCGGACGTCCTTGTGGTCTCATCGTCTGGTGAAAGAGTTCATGAAGGGACTGTTCAGATCGTTCCCGCCGGTGAAGGCTCCGGCCCCGGCGTGGGAGCTCAACGTGGTGCTGACCAAGCTCATGGGACCTCCGTTCGAGCCTCTGCACTCGGCCCCGTTGAAGTTTCTATCGTGGAAAACAGCTTTTCTTGTGGCCATCACCTCCGCACGACGAGTGGGAGAGATCCAGGCCCTTTCCTGCAAGGCCCCGTACTTGACTTTCCACGACACGAGGGTAGTGCTCAGGACGCACCCCTCCTTCATGCCCAAGGTACCGTCGGACTTCCATCTCAACGAACCCTTGGTGTTACCTGTGTTCTTCCCGTCGCCTTCGTCGCCGGCTGAGAGGACTTTGCACTCGCTGGATGTAGCTAGAGCGCTGAAGTTCTACGTGGACCGCACGAAGGGTTTTCGGAAGACGTCACAACTCTTTGTGAACTTTGGACCTGTCAATCAGGGGAAGGCTCTCTCGAAGGCTTCCATCTCCAGATGGCTCTCCGGCTGTATCATGTGCTGTCACCGGTTGGCAAACCGACCGCTGCCTGGCCGTCCGAGAGCCCATTCCACCAGAGCGATCGCAGCTACCACGGCGTTCCTATCTGGTGTGCCCCTGCTGGACATATGCAGGGCTGCTACGTGGAGGTCGTCGCACACCTTCACGAAATTCTACTGCGTCGACCGGGATTCCAGGGAGGAGTCCAGGGTCGGCCAAGCAGTGCTGCGCAACCTGTTCGCCTGAGGTGAGCCTGGTGAGGAGGTAAGATGCTTAATGTTGAGTTGATGTGATGCTTAATGTTGAGCCTTTGCCACCTCCCGTGGTTGTGCATGTGTGTACTGCTATGTATTCTTTATTCATGAGCATGTGAATCCATGCCAGACCCCATGCTGGAGAAGGAACAAGTTACTTACCTGTAACTGTTGTTCTCCAGCATGGGTCTGGCATGGATTCACATGCGAACCCTCCCGCCTACCCCTCTGCGGCTCTTCACTTGGTCATACTGCCACTTCACGTGCTTCCAAATCTGAAGATGGCTGCCAGAGGCGGTGCTTAGGTAGAGGGCAGTCATTGGCTGTGGTCAGTATGACGCAGAGACCAGTGATTGGTTATTACTACGAAAGACAGATCAGAAACGAAACTGATACTGGTTTTTTCTTTACCGAGGATTCCCAGCCTGACGACGGGGAATATTCATGAGCATGTGAATCCATGCCAGACCCATGCTGGAGAACAACAGTTACAGGTAAGTAACTTGTTCCTTTTACAAAATATCATGGCTGGTGTTGGGGGGAGTGAAAACCCCCCACTGCGTGAGGTACACCCCCCCTCCATTTGGGGTGGGGCGAGAGGGCCACCAACAATTGTGGGACAGGCCCTCCAAAAATTGTGGGACAGGCCCCCCAGTGGGTGGGGCAGTAAGGTTTGGGCACCCTGGGGCCATATTGGCACACCAATGTGCCCCTCTGCGCCAAGGGAAGTTGGGTTACCAAAGGAAAAAAGTGAAAATGCTAGACAGCATTTTAGGGGGGCTGTGGATCACCCCAAAACGATGGGGAATGTTCTAATGGGAAGGGGTGGTGAACCCCCCCACCCACAATGGAGTGGGGGGCATGTCATGCAGCCCTCCCGAGGGCCAGATATCTGCTCCTAGGAAGGGAAACCTGACCCCAGGGAGGAGTGCAGGACAGCCCCCACATATATGCCCCCAAGGAGGGCTACATGAGATGTGCTGTCCCTCCAATTAGGGTGGGGGTGGAGCAGTGCACCCCCCTTCACATTACAAAATTCCCCAGCGGTGTAGGGTGCCCCTCAGCCCCCCCAAAGTGCAGCCTGCCATTTTCAATTATTTTCTTTGTTTACCAAACTTGCCTTGGCACAGAGGGGCACATTGGTGTGCCAATCTGGCCCCAGGCTGCCCAAACCTTATTGCCCCACCCACTGGGGGGCCTGTCACACAATTTTTGGGGGGCCTCTCCCCCTGACCCCAAATAGAGGGGGGTGTACCGCACACAGCTGTTTGTAGGAGGCCCAGGGAGGCCTGCATGAGATTCCCCCACCACCCATTTGGGGGTGGCGGGGGAGAGGGCCACCAATAATTGTGGGAGAGGCCCCCCAATGAGTGGGGCAGTAGGTCTTGGGCACCTGGGGCCATATTGGCACACTATTGGGCCGCACTGCGCCAAGGGGAGTTGGGTTACCAAAGAAAAAAAGTGAAAATGGTAGACCGCATTTTAGGCGGGGCTGTGGGGCACGCCAAACCGACAGGGAATTTTCTAATGGGAAGGGGTGGTGACCACGTCCCCCCACCCACAATGGAGTGTGGGCCATGTCATGCAGCCCTCCCTGGGGGCAGATATTTGCTCCTAGGAAGGGACACCTGACCCAAGGGAGAAGTGCAGGACAGCCCTCCCCTTATCGGTTCCATGTCATTTCATCGCGGGATGTCATTTAATCGTTGGGTATTTTACCGCAGATTTTTGGGGGGGGGGCTGTTACCCCCAAAACCCCCATCCCCTTTAATTGTTTTATTAATCCCCGTACACCCACACCCAATTTATATATTTTTTTTACCCCCCCCCCCCCAAAAAAAATCGATGATTTAAAAAAAAAAACAAATCTGCAGCAAAAAAACACGTGAAAAAACATCTGGCGATGACATCGTACCCCCTTATCTGCCCCCAGGGAGGGCTACATGAGATGCACCGGCCCTCCAATTGGGGGTGGGGGTGGAGAGGTGCACCCCCATCACATTTCAAAATTTTCTGCAGGTTTAGGGTGCCCCTCAGCCCCCCTAAAGTGCAGCCTGCCATTTACAATTTGTTTCTTTGTTTACCAAACTTCCCTTGGCGCAGATGGGCACATTGGTGTGCCAATCTGCCCCCAGATTGCCCAAACCCTACTTCCCCATCCATTGGGGGGCCTGTCTGACTTTTTGGGGTGGGCTTCTCCCCCCACCCCAAATGGAGTGTGGGGGGGGCACCTCATGCAGCCCTCCCTGGGGGCAGATATCTGCCTGTAGGAAGGGGCAAATGGGTTTTCACTGGGGGGGTGAGGTTCAGTAGACCACCAGGGATGGCTTGCAAGGGGGGGGGGGCATGCTTGAAAAGTATTGATTTGTTTTTGCTGGTGTGACCGTAGGTAACACATGTTTTGTTTACAGCTTTTTCTACGTGAGCAGCTGCAACGTTATGTGAGTACTGTTTTTTTATTATTCTATGGTTAGGGCCCTCTGTCAGTGGGGTGGGTGAGACTGGGGGTGGATTGTTGGTGGTGTGGGTGGGAATGGGCCGTTTGGGCAGATATTTTGGTGGGCTGGGAGACAATTGCAGGGGCTAGCCACAAATTGCCCCTATGCCAGCAGAACATTGGTATTTCCCTGGGAGCGGATGCCTCCCATGTGGGTTGTCCGTCTGCAAGCCCAGGCTCCACCTCTGGCTGTGCTACGTTACAGATGTCACCTCCGAGGAGGAATGGGGACCCTGCCGGGGCTCCCTGGAGCTGCTGCTGTGCTTAGGGGACGCTACACCCACATGGTACATGGATGTCCAAGGCCAGGGACATCACCTCCAACTGTCCTGGAGTTGTGGCTGGGCTGCATTACAGCTTTTCCCTTCACGGAGGTATTGGCACACTGCCGGGACTCCCTGGTGGGGAGAAGCTTTAACGCAGGGTAGCCAGAGCTCCAGCAAAGTCGGCGGTAATATCCCTGGCGTTGGGCAACCTTCTCCCATGTGTGTCTTTGCCGGGGGTTCTGGGTAATAAATTCTGGGCCGATTTGCGTAAAGCAGACCTCTGTGGATTCCCACGGGTGTCTTCTTTTGGGAAATGCATGGGGTTCCCTGTTTTCCTTGCTGGCTTCGACACCCTAGGCCCAAATGTGTAGGTTGCCCACATGAACAAAATGTGCTGTGCCAAAAGGCTTGAGGTTACCAGTGGGTTACCCTTTTCCTTTTGCACCCCGGTAGGTGCGCCCACACATGTGAGGTATCGTTTTCACCGGGACACATGTGGGGATGCGGGAAGGTAGCCCATGTGGTGTTGGCGATGTGTTTCGGTGTGTGGCCAGAGCACAATGTCTGAGAATTGTCTATATTTCCAGCCAATTTCAGAGACATTTCCCTCTGTCCACTCACCGAAACACGTCGCCAACAACAGATGTCATACCTTCCCGCGTTCCCACAGGTATCCCGACGAAAACGGTACCTCGCGTGTGTGGGTGCACCTACCAGGGCACAAAAGGGTAACCCACTGGTAACCCCAAGCCTTTTGGCACAGCACATTTTGTTCATTTGGGCAACCTGCAGATTTGGGCCTAGAGTGTCGAAGCCAGCAAGGAAAACGGGAAACCCCATGCATTTCCGAAAAGAGGACACCCGTGGGAATCCACAGAGGTCTGCCTTGCGCAAATTGCCCCAGTTTTTATTAGCACAATCCCCATGATATTTGGTGGGGAAAAAACACAATGTTCACTTTGTCTTGGGTTCTGGGTAATAAATTCTGGGCCGCTTCGTGCAAGTCAGACCTCTCTGCATTCCACGGGTGTCCTCTTTTGGGAAATGCAAGACATTCAGCTGTCGGAAAAGACTTGGGGTTAAGGGTGTTTTATGCTTTCCCCTTGGCACCCAGGTAGGTGCACCCACACATGTGAGGTACCGTTTTCATTGGGACACCTGTGGGAACGCGGGAAGGTAGGCCATGTGTTGTTGGCGGCGTGTTTCGATGGGTGAGCCGAGTGAAATGTGCGGAAATCTGGGGTTTTTCGACACATTTCGGACTTTGCCAGGGTTTCTTGGTAATGAATTCTGGGCCGATTTGCGCAAGTCAGACCTCTGCGGATTCCCATGGGTTGAAGGGACCCCTGAGGGACCCTCGGATGTGGAAACAAGGCACAGTCACCACACACGAATAGATACGCCAAACACAAGGTTCTGTTCCCAAAATCTAGGGTTTATTGCAATACAAAATAGTCCCAGTTGGCAAAGTGGTACCACGCCCTGCGACGTGTGTCTAACAGACCTTGGGGGACGCAAGAGAGTGCGAGACGTACATCAGTTACATATATACAAACGGAGCACCTTACAATCAGCAATGACACAGTGTGACACATTCGATGCCGCCCTCAATTCATTTCCCTTTGAATTAGAGGCGCTGATTGACCATCGTGACAAATATGACACCTTAGACCACCATATTTAGTAACAGTTTGCAATCTCCAGTTTTACAGACACCATTCTTTGTTTGCGAGAACACAGTGTTTATGTTATTCATGGGCAAGCTGCGCGTAGGAGACTGGCACATACCAGGCCTCACTATCTCTAAGTTTCGATTCTCGCTCTAGAAGTCAGCCCGCTCTCCGGGGCCTCACTGGGCTCAGAAAGGGGGGCCGTAAATAAGGTCATAATTCAACTCTTTAAATGCTAGTTTCGTACATTGCTATTCTTTCAGGAGACTCGCTGGCATTTGTGTACTGATTAAATGCCTTGCTCCCTGCCTTCAAGGATACGTGAGGGAGGGAATCGGGCATTTCTGTCTGGCTCTCCAGTGTAATGTTTCAACATGTTTCTTAGCCTTGGACCATTGAAGCGAACTAATATCTACAGCATAGCAGTTTTACATGAGGCAAAGTGGCAATGTTAGAGAGAGCAGAGAGAGAAAACAAAATAGCGATTCTGGTCATCTTAAAATGGCTTCACTCTAGTTGAACTAATAGCTACGTAATAACTAATGACTAATGAATATATATATTCTTACACTGTAAATGAGGTGGTTGGTCTTCGGCCAACCAATTATCATTCATTTCCGGACCCTCAAGGGGTGTTTGGTTTTTCTGGACTGACAGGGTATCCTCTTTTCGGAAATGCATGGGGTTCCCTGTTTTCCTTGGTGGCTTGGACACCCGAGGCCCATATTTGTATGGTGTGCCCGTCGGGAAAAATCGTGAAATTCAACTGTCGGAAAAGAATTGGGGTTAGGGGTGTTTTAGGCTTTCCCGTTGGTGCCCAGGTAGGTGCACCCACACATGTGAGGTAGCGTTTTCATCGAGACATGTGTGGGAACGCGGGAAGGTATGACATTTGTTGTGTTTGTGTGGTTTTCATAACATTTCGACTCATTTGCTGGTACCCTTTGTGTCACAACCCTTTCATTTCCCAAATGTGCCCCACATTTAGTCGCTGCTTTAGGCACCATAGACTTTTGTAACCTGCACAAGTCACCTACCCTTGGAAAGGTCTACCTGTGCTCTTTCAAAAAAATGTATGCTTGCCGTTCCTCACCACATTGGTTTTCCTTACTTACACATGCTAAGTACGTCTGTTCAGGCCGTAAGCATAAACCTCCTGTGTACCATGGCTCAATGTTTGGCTTGTGCTATTGCTTGATTTGTGAAACACTACAAAAAATGTGTGCTTTTCTAACTGCAAGAGTCGGGGGGAATGTAGCGGAGCATTGTTTTTCTCAAAATTCATAGAAGCCATTGCCGTACCAAGCCAACCATGTCCACCAGATATTTTTTTTCGGTCATTTTCCCGATTTTTCCCCAAACTATGGCATTTTCCCCTACCTAGTTGTTGCTCGACCTGCACAAATCACCCCTTCCTAAACTTGGAATTTTGTTTAATTTTCAGAAATGTATGCCTTTCTGTCCTCTAATTCGGCTTTCCTACCCTTTTCTTCTATTCCACCCACGCATGTCCAATTGGCAAAAATGGCCAAAATCGCCTACCTCTCACAAAACTGTTGGTAACCACATCAAAATATTTTTTTTTGTTTCCACTCAACCTGTTATTAAAAGCCAGGAAATTGGGGAATTCAGCACAGCAAACCATTTGTTCCCAGCTCTTACAAGGAAAAAACCACAGGCTTCTTTGTAGATCATTTTATTGGCCTTTTTTGAAAAAAACACAACATTTTCACCCTTTTTCGCTATTTTCTCTCACCCCCTACAGGAACCTAGGATTCCTGGGTGGCGTTACGACTGACTACATGTGGGAAAAAAAGGGGCCACATTTGTGCGAGATATCTCATGTAACAAAAAGGTTACAAGGCATTGAATGGCGACATATCGAAATCACTGAAAAAGGCCTTGGCACTGGGGGTAAAAAACCCATGGCACTTAAAGGGTTAATGATGACCTTAGATGAGTGGAAGGGTGCCAGGAGGGCCTCCCACCGGTTCCACCATTAATGGGAGAAGAAGAGAATGGAGAAGGCACAGAGACCATATTGAAGAGTCCATAGGTCTGGTGAAGGAACAACAAAAATGATGTTGTGAGGGTTTGCCTGGAGGAGGCACTGGTCAGGTGTCGGCGATAAGGAGGCCTGGGTTGGAGACCAGGATGTCCTTTTTAAACTTCTTCCTACGCGATTTAGTGAGGAGAGTAGGAAGGTCGATAGAGAAGCAGTTAGAAAAGATAGAAGCAGAGAGCACCATAGAGTAGGTAGGGAGAGGAGAGAAGAAGAAAGGGGGTTCGAGGGGGGAGGCAGGGAGACTATGGAAGGACACAGGGAGGGATGCAAGCAGACGAGACAGTAGTAGACAATTGACCAAAATGACATGAGCTCAGACAATAAAAGAACAGTTTGCTAAAAGAACGATTTGCTAAGAAGACAAAACCAAAGTAACAAGGACAGCGTAGTTGGCAAATGAGAACCTGGAGGAAGGAAGAGTGCAACGGAACACACAGCAGTACAATATCAGACAAGGCAGTCAGTGAGGAGAATACAAAAACCACAAAAAACCAACACAGGAGAAATCGGCGAAAGCAGTCCTAGATGAGGAGAAATATGAGAAGTACAGGCTGTGTAAGAAAACAGGGCAGTCAGTGTGGAATAAACAACAGGAGTGAAGAATGATGACCTAGGTGGGCAAAGATACGGCAGGAAACAGGACAGTTGGACAACCAATGATCGGGGCAGTCCAGGCAGAACAGAGGGCGCGTGGGCTGCAGGAGGTAAGAGGGGGGGTGCAAGGAAGAGCACGGAACACAAAGTAGTTGCGAGGCATGCGGTAGGGGAGTTGCGAGGAACCACGCAATAAAGCGATTGCGAGGGACTACACAGGCAGCGCGAGGCAGTGCGTGGGGCACGCAGTCCAGGGAACATGAGGATAGTGAAAGTGAGTTGCAAAGAACCACGCAGTTGAGGATTGCAAGGCACCAAGCGGGCAAGCACGAGGCAGGGAGTAACGAAGTTGCAAGGACACGCGAAAAGGGAGTTGCGAGGAACCACACAATCAAGGATTATGAAGGGTCCACACAGACTAGGGCACAGGGTAATTGTGGGGCGTGTGGTCAGGGGAATCACGGGAGTATGCGAGGGCCCGCATCAGGGAGTTGTGAGGAACCTCGCAATCAAGGATTGCGAGGAACCATGCAGGCTAGGGAGCAGGGCAAGCATTGGGGATGCGGTCGGGGGATCGCAAGGAGGATGCGAGGACCCGCGGGCAGGGAGTTGCGAGGAACCCACCTTATAGACAGATGATCTCTGTGTATCTTGTAGAATTACATCACAATCTCTGTAATTCAGTTGCTTTGCCACAATGGCCCTCAGCGGAGCTCCAATCACAGGTTTTCTTCCCAGAACCCTGTGCGCCCTCTGAAAAGTAAACCACATCGACAGCCCCCTAATTTCCAGGGCATCCGTGAAGAGCCGTTGCAGAGACAGTTCCCTACTGGGGCCTCCTCCCTCTCTGCAACCCCCAAAATCCTGATATTACTCCACCGAGGAAGGCCTTCAGCATCCTCTGCCTTGACCTCAATTGCTCTTGTAGCCGTGTGTCAGTCCGGGATTGTAACGTTGAGACTGAGAATCCACGTTCCCCAACTCTTTTCTCTGCTTCAGACACCCGCTCACCCATGTCCATCCTCACCAGGGAAAGCTCGACAGAAACTGTTTGCACCTTACCCTCCAGTGAATTCCTAGAGTCTGAAATTGCTGCCAATAGCTGCCCCATGATCACATGTTCTTCAGGTGGGCCTTGGTCCAGACCCTCCCCTGCCGGCTGCGCTTTCTGCCTAGGAGGTTTACTCCTACCCTGCATGCATTGTTCCAGCTTTTGTTGGTTCTTCACCATCATGCAATTGAACCCTTCAGAATCCTACTGGGTGCTCATCATGTTGAGTACACCACAGACCGCGCCCCTGCTGCCTCCCTCAGAATGCAAGAGCACTGACCCCACCAGCCAAAGTGTCAGCACGCAACACAGAGAGCCAAATCCTGCTACAATACAATGTGCAGAAAGGTATGCGTCACCAGACCCACCCGCCAGCACACAGCGTTATCAACCATGTAGGGTGTCCACAGTAGCTACACCACAGCATGCTTCCAGGCCCAAGCCTCCAAAATGTAAATATGTAAATATGGTCCCCAGTCTCAGATGGCCTACCAGGCTTGGGAGCTGACTGCGCAAAGCACAGGCCTGCCCCTGCCCACAGCTCCTCGCAAAATCCCTCTGGACGCTCCTTTCCCTCAGAAGCGGACCCTGCTGCACTCAAACAGCAACGGGGCTGCCCCGCAACTGGGCCTAGTTAGCTGTATCCACCAGCCGCTCCGAACAGCTGCACAGCTCCCAGACTGCCTCACCCCCTCAGGATGCCCCTCACCTCCAATGCACTGCCTTTGCCCCACGAGCCTTTCACAGCCCTTCCTCTTGCTGCCTCCTTCAAGGTGACACACTGCCCTGCTGCATCTCTCTATGCGCGGCTTCTGTCCCTTCCACCACCATCAAAGCACACACAGCCACCAGGGGTGCAAGGCCGCCATCAGAAAGCAGCGACTGCAGGGTGACCTCCGCTTTCAAGAGCCCCGCAGAGCAATCACCATTTATTCATAGGCACTGTGCATGGACCAAATCTCACATATGGCACAGGACCACGCAGGATATCACAAGGGTTCTTCCCGGGCTCAACAGAGCTCAAAGTCGCTGCCAACATGATCGGGCTCTGTAGCACTGTCCCCTTCGCTTCCTTATTTTATGAACTTAGATTACCCTAATGGACGACCTGTGTTCTTGGTCTTCACATTTGTTTAATTGGTAGTGGAAGCTTTAAGATTCAAAATGTCTTCTTGTAGCCAAGAAACCTTGTTGGAAAAGTCTGTGCCTGCTCATTGATGCCCAGTGCTTGAATATCCTGCCACAGGTCTCACATACATGTATTTATCTCTTCTTTAAATTATTCCACATCCTGTTTAACGTCTTCTCTCTGTTTCTTTCAGGCATAGGGCTAGATCTTCAGAGGAACACAACAATGGTGACTACAGGTGCCACTGTGATGATAGAGGTGGTGTTTTAAGCTCTGCCAGCTATTGTAGACGTTGCACACTGCTGCTTCTTATTTATTTTGTGCCACTGAGCCCTTTTGCTGTTACAAAGCTGGTCCTAGAACTCCTCAGTGGGTTCTCTGGCCTTATTTGTCATATCTAAGTAAGGGGGTGAGTGTGGTAGGTCTCTGTTCCTACTAGGTGGGGGGGGGGTCATTCCGTTATTCACCCCTGCCATTTATTCAAACCTCACTTTAGTGGTGCATGAACACAAATCTGCATCACCACATAATTCCCACTTCCCCGGGGGAAGAGGGATGATAGGGCAGAGGAAGGAGTTAGTCCCCCACTGCTTATTGTGATAAACCCTCTTTCGTATGTGTCTCCAGTGCATGTCCACAGCAGATGTCAGTATATACCAAAGTCATATGTTGCCATGGCACAGCTTCATTGGCGTTGTCTTAACGCTATACCTTATACTTACTGTGTCTGCCCTTATGTAATTGGGCTGTTGTCCTCCGTTTCTTCTATGACCACTTGTAATAGTGTCATTGGTTATGCTCAGGGTCTCATAATGTAGAGAGTTCCTTCTAGCACTACTCGTGTTCTGCCTTTGTATAGTTAATCGGGCACCTTCATTAATTTATCTTTTATAACGTGCTTGATTCCAGGGACCAGTCTCGAAGCGCAGGACCAGGATTTCAACCTGTGTTGCTTTGCATTGTCTTACTTTCAAGACAAACGCTTTGCCCCTGAGCTATCCTCCCCACCGTCTCCAACTTAAGCTGCCCTGGATCCCCATGTGGTCTTTTATATTCCCTCCCTGCAGCTTACTTGTCTTCATAGTGCAGTGGGTCCCCCTTTGTCACCAGCATGACTCATCCACTTTCCCCATGCAGAGAGGTTGCAGGGTTCGCTCCGATGTCCAATCCAAACACTTGGACATGCTGTTCAATGGGGAAAACCTACTTTGGGCGAAGGTTGATGAATCGTTGTGGAAATTCCAGGCTGCCAAGGCCATGGGGAAGACCTTGGCATTGGCCATTCAGCTGACTTCTTCCTCAGCTCAGAAGCTCAACGATTCTCCTCTTTTGGCCACTGTCACAGGGGTCAGGTACCCACCAGAAACCAGCTGCAGAGTCTCCACACCGGCCAAAGGAGAGGCAGAATTGCCCAGAGAGGTTGTTTCACTGTTTCCACTGTCCCCACACCAGCACACAAGGCCAAACAACTGTGTTTTGGACTTCGTCAATTTCATTTCTGTGGGACTCAATTTGTCTTTGTTCCTCGGAGTGGCCCCATACCACCTCTGCTGCTGCAGCCTTAAAGGTCAGAACTCAATGCTACTATCTTCCTTTATTCCAGTGTCCGCCCAAATACTCTCCTTCAGGCCCTTTATTGCCTCCTGACACTCTATTGATATGTCCATTAGCTTCTGAAGCGGTGCATCAGAGAATTGCCCCATTCAGAGTGAGCAATGGGTTGGTACTCCCTTTACTTTCTGGTTCCAACGAAAGATGGGGATCTACTTTATATCATTGATCTGAGGCTCTTGAACTTGGTACCTGTCAAATCCTGAGGGCCACGTGGATTAGTATACCTCCGTCCCCAAGCACCAGTTAGAGAGGGGCAAAGTACTCGCTGACCGGTTATTGCAGCCACAGGTGGGGGTAAACAGGAAACTCCAGGTCCCGGGTGGCTGCAAAGAAAATACCAGGTTAGCTAATGGCTACACGGTATTCACAACAAGCATAAACAAATAATACGAAAGACCTACCCTGGAGGTGAATGATGAGTGACTTGAACCTAAGTGAGTTTTCCCCCAAGGGTCAGATGAGTAGTGCAGAGGGGATAACAGGACCACGGGATCTGAAGGGAGAGGAGAGGGTTTGATTGTAGGTGCACAGTTCTTGACAAAGTTCCAAGAGTTCCAACAAAAGGTAGCTGAAGGTTTATCAAGCGCCGATTCCAAAGGTCAATCCATAAACAATCCAAGAAAACAGTTCAAAGTTCAGATAATCCAGTTATACAGGTCAGAAGAAATCCAAGCGCCAAAATTTGAGGGCAATCCAGAAGAAAAACAAAGTCCAAGATCCAAGAAATTCGATAAGCATGAAGTTCAAAACACAGGAAATCGCTAAACGCCGAGAGATCAGCTGAGAAGCAATGTGTGCAAAGGCCAAGCCCCTTTTATTGCAGTCTTCCTGATTCGTTGGCCAATCGGGGACGATTTCCTGGTCACATGATCTTTCACTTGGTCATGTGATCCATTTCCTGGTCACGTGATCTTTCACTTGGTCACGTGATCCAGTGGTTCATTTGGTGCCTGTTTCCTGGAAGCCATGTCACATGACCCCTTCTTCGTGACGATCCACGTCGAACGGAGGACCGCAGTATGGACTGGTGATCTCCTCCGCGCCTGCAGTCTCCAAGGCAAGTCCCCTGCAGGCGTGGAAATCGACGCCAGGGATGCCTCAGAGTGTAGTGTCCCACTAACGATCGAGCAGAGGTGATCGCGGGAGGGGTCCATGTTTCTCTCCGCCGCCTGCATATCACCCGGTCGTGATTGGGTGAGTCTGAAAGCATGACAGTACCTGCACAAGGACAAGTTCAAGATGGTCACCTTGGCCCAGATCCTCCAGGCTCTCAAGATCCAGGACTGATTGGCATCTCTGGACCTCCATAATGCATACTTCCATGTACAGATTCATCTCAGGCACAGGACGTACCTGAGATTTGTGGTTGGGAACACCCATTGCCAGTTCCATTTTCTGCCGTTTGGTATTTCGTTTGGCCCAGGGAGAAGATTCAAGTCTTCCCCCTACATGGATGTGTGGGCTAATTCGAGCCCACACCCGGAACTGATGTTGTCACATTTGTACCATACAAGCAGCCTGTTGCACAGTGTAAGATTCTCCATGAAATTTAAGTAGTCCATGTTTGCCATCCCAGTCCTGTACATCTGAGCAGTCTTGTTAGCCTGCCTGGTCAGGGATTTCCCTCCCAAGGATCAGGTGCCAAACGTCCATCAGATGGTACAGTTCTTTCAGACCTACAGATTAGAACCTACCATGCCTTTCTGCATTTTCTGGCTCTCATGACTTCCTGCATACTGGTAGTGCTGGAGGCCCTGCTACGCATGAGATCACTCCATTGGCTACTTCGGAGGCTGTGGCCTCGGTTTCACAGCGACATGTCAGACCTCTTGCAGGTCTCAGACTCTGTCTCTTCAGATCTCCTGTGGTGGGCCTTGTGAAACATGGTGAGAGTGAAGTTGCTTTGGCAGCTCTGGCCCCAACTGACGGTAGTCACGGACACCTTCGTAAAAGGTAGAGGTGCGCTCCTGTAAGAATTTAGTGTGAGCAGGCTCTGGTCACCAATGGCAACTCAGAAACCCATGGACTTGCTTGAGGTGTGGTTATCAGGCTGGCCCTGATTGCCTTTTCATCTTCTGTGCGAGGCATGTGTGTGTTGTTCCTGACACACAGTGGCCATGCACTACCTCAATTAGTGTGTAGTGGTGTAGGGTCATTGCTTCTGTGCATGAAAGCCACGAAACAGTGGTTCTAGGTTTTGCAGAACGACGTGTCTGATTGCATTCCATCTTGCCAGTAGCACTTCATTGCGGATGCTCTGAGCAGGCAGGCTGTGGCCGCCGATGAGTGGGAGGTCTACCAGGAAGTTGTGGAGAAGAGCTCCACTTCTGGTGGATGACTGAATTGGACATTTTGTTTTCCAGGAATTTCTGCTACAGGGAATTTCCCCAGCAGGGAGCTCTGGGAGATATATTGGTTGTGGAATGGAACCTCAAACTCCTTTATAACTCCGTGTGGATCCCTTTTATTATGCTAGGGCTCAGGATTCTGTTGAAGTTTGTGTCCATGTTGATTCTTATTGCTTCAAGTTGAGCCTAGAGGACTTGGTACCCTGGGATGTTGGACATAGCAATCTGCCCTCCCAGTTTCCCCCTGGATCCATAGTGGACCTGCTCTTCCACTCAAGGAGCTGCAGCCTGATCTTTCATATTTGGCTGCGTGGAGGTTAAGGTATAAGGAGTAGTACTTATTAGACGATGTCCTGCATGTGCTCCTTTCCACTCAGTGGCCTGCCATTAAGTCAATCTATGAATGCAGATGGCGTAAGTTCTGATTGGTATCCGGAGAGTAGTAGGAACCCTTTGATCAGTCCAACTTCCTATGTAATAGATTTCCTTGTTTCCTTGGCCTTCACAGGCCTACACATTGGTACTGTGAAAGTCTTCAAAAGGACCTTTGAGCAGGGCTCTTTCTTCATGGTCCCAAATGTTATGCACTTATTGCGGCATTTGTGTGACCAGTTTCCCCACAACAGTTTATTGTTCCTGTGTGGGATTTAAATTTAGTTGTGTTTTTTCTTATGGGAAGTCCTTTTGAGCCCCTACATTTATGATCTATAGGACGTCTCACCCTTGAGGGGATTTTGCTGGTGGCCATCACTTCCACAAGATGGTCGGTGAGCAACAGAGTTCTTGTTAAACAGCCATACTCAGTCATTTTCTCCTTGAAGAGCACTACTGAAGGCCCACACTCGAAGCCCCTGCTGCCTGTAGTATAGATGCATGCTCCGCTGAGCACAGAAGTCCACCCCAACAGCAGAGCCTCTACCGGACCCAGTTTATTCACAGGAGCATCCGCTCCACAATACGATGGCCGCCCCCTCTGCCGACTGCCTACCAGCCTTGCAGGTTGGGCACCAAGGTCTGCTCCCTGATTGGTTGCTGTGCAGCTTGAAGGGGATTGGAAATGTGAAGCAGCAGGCAAAATGAAGGCCTACAATCAAGGCCCCTGCTTCCTGTCTTGGGGTGTCCGGGCATTTCCAGCACTCCTAGCCACCCAGCCTGTCCCATCCCTGAGAGTTCCGGACACAACGCCCTGCTTAGCACTGACCCGCAAACCACCCGCAGAGTTAGAAGCATCGTGGGATATTAAAACATGCTAGCCTTGAACAAGTCTTGCAAAGTAAGGTGATTAGGGCCACTTCTGGCCGTCATCCTTGCTTTGATCATTTAACTTTTGCCATGCCCCATCCACCTACAACACGCCTACCCCATTCCTGCCGCAGACTCGCATCGGTCAGTCCAATGCTTGTCCTGCACAGCAGTCCCCCTTGCAACATTGCGCAGCCCATTCTGGACCTTCCTCTCTAGTTGAGCAACCATTTCACTCCATATGTCCTGCTCCAACACCCCACCCCTCACCACATTCCTGCCGCTGACTCGCTTAGTTCGATCAGTCCCATGCTGACCCTGCACAGCTGAGCCCCGCGCAGAATTGCACAACCCTTCCTTGGCCATCCACTATCTTCAGGACAACCATCTCACCCACCTCAACCTTTTGTGCCCAGCCCAACCCTACCCCCTTTTTACAAAAAGGTATCTTCACGCCTACCCTGCGCATACAATGCTCCCATCCTAGTAGGCTTGTTCCTACCATGCCCAGACTTTCTCGCCTCCCTCCTGACCGTCATCTCGTCTGTCCCACTTGCAAGGCTACTCATCAGAAACAAGGACCGACCCCTGGCCTCTCTCTCCCATGATCCGGATCGCAACGACTCCTCAAGCTTTGCCCCCGAACCCATAATATGGCTTCACCGCTGTCTGGCAACACACTCCCCATTGAGGGTGAGTTTAAATGCTTTAGACTCCCCACTTGAACCCCCCAACTGGACATCACTACCTACCCCCCTAATGCCATTACCAAACCCCCTTCCAAGACTCTGTCCTTGCTGATCAGGCTGTGACCCTCAGCTGCGCCCTGCTAATTTCTGCTCATTCGACGCCCATGCCATTGCTGTCCATGACCTCATAATTGACCATCACCTTGACATCCTAGCTACCACCGAATCCTGGCTCCACAGTGTCTCTGGCCCACTGCTCTCCTTAGCCATGCCCCCTAGCTACTCCATCTTCAGAGCGGACCGCCCTAACGCACCAGGAGGTGGCATTGCCCTCATAGCCAAATCGTCCTTAGATGTCAGACAGATCCCCACTCCTATGATACCAGGCTATGAAATACTTCTCATCAAACTTACCATCAATCCCCAGACCACATATAATCGACTACTCCTCTACCGGCAACCTAGCTCCCTGAGCTGCCCGGAGTCCGACATTTATCTGCTGATCGCTCCCCTTATCAAGCCAACCACCAAATTTGTCATATTGGGCCATTTCAACTTGGGCTTTAATGTCCCTACCAACATAAAAGCCTCTGCACTTGCGAACTCACTTGGGAAAATGAACTTCACTCAGCTTGTTTCCACCCCCACTCACACCAAAGGACTTATCATTGACTGGATCCTCACAATGAATGCTTCTATTGATATCTCAGCCATCAACTTGTTACCCTGGTTGAACCATTCCCTGATAGAGTTCAGACTTTTTCACTCCCACAATTCATCTAACACTACGCCCCCTCCTATTGCCATACAGGTCCGAAACACCCACAAACTCACTGAAGAGTCTCTTGTGCCTACTCTCCAAACCTTGTTAAACACGCCCCCCCCCGTTCCCCCGCTAGTATGGACCCTCAAGGCCTTGCCAGCCTCTACCATCAGGTCCTCCACCACACAATGAACCTACATGCCCCACTCCAAACCAAAATACTTAAACCATGCAAGCCAACCAACATCTGGTTTACAGAAGAGTTTGTCACACTCCGTAGATGTAAAAGAGCTGCAGAACACTTATGGAGGAGACATCCCACCCCTGCCAACTGCAAAAACATCTCCAGCGCCACTTAAATTTACAATATGCACTAGTTACATCTAGAGCGAACTCCTATAACTCCAGAATCTCAAATGCTAAAGAACACTTTTCCATACTTGGAGTTAGAAAACCCAGTCCCCATCTGCACCTAGACCTGGTCTGATAAAGCCTGGTACTCCACCATTCAAACCGCCCTTGCAAATAAAATTGACACACTGAGAGACAAAATCACCACGAACAAAGCTCAATCGCTGCTAAACACCCCCCTGCTGTTTCTCTGGTTCATCCAGCATTATCCAAACACCCCTTGCCCCCACTCTTCTGCTTTTTGCAAGTTTCCCAAGCAAACGTACTTGAGACCATTCTCACGCTCAAACCTTCGAACTGCAAAGGTGATACTTCCCCCTGCTCATACCGTCAAGTTTTGCACCTCTACTTTGACATGTATCTTTACCGAATTCATAAATGCAACCTTCTCGATAATTTCGGTTCCCACCAGCCTCAAAGCTGCCTCGGTGTCCCCCCTCCTTAGGAAACCATTGCTTGACCCGTCCCTCGCCACCAACTTCCACAACCATCAATACTGTCCCATTCCTCCTCAAAACTTTGGACTGTGTGGCCTACTCCCAAGTCCAACCTTTCCTAAAACACCACCACCTTCAAGGGGCAAGACAATCCTGCTTCCGTCCCAAACACAGCACAGAAACAGCTCTGCTAGACCTTAAAATACAATTACATAACATCAGCAATTCAGTTAACCTGGCCATTCTCCTACCCAACCTCTCTGCAGCATTCGACCTTGTGGATCATGACACGCTCTGCCAGCTTCTCAGTTCGAACTTCCACTTCTCCAGTGAAGTCATCACCTGGGTTAAATTATTCCTTAATGAACGAACAGTGAGAGTCTTCATTGGGGACTTAGCAGAAGATCCCATTGACGTCCCTCTTGGTGTCCCCCAAGGCTCCTGCCTCTCTCTAGCCCTCTACAATATCTACACTAAGCCCCTATTTGACCTTCAGGATTCCCTTGGTATCATCTACACCAGCTTTGCAGAAGATACCCAAATCCTCATCCCGATCTCGGGCAACCAGCTTGTCGGTTCTGTCACTATAAACCGGGTCTACAGCATCATCCAACACCAGATGGCTACCCACAATTTATGCCTCAATGATGACAAAACAGAGCTGCTAATTGGGCGCACCCTCTTACTACTCAAAAACCTAAACACTGCCTTCTCCTCTGTTTCCATTGATGGTACCAACATACCCATCCAGTTCTCACCATGACAAACACACAATGCTTTGGCCTCATACACCGCATACACCTTTAAGCACATCTCCTTCAGAAGACAATTCCTCTCTCTCAACAATTGCCTGATGCTCGCAAGAGCATCATCAATAGCAAACGGAATTACTGCAGTGCACTTCTTATGAGTACCTCTCAAAAACCTTGCCAAACTCCTAATCGTGCAAAACAAAGCCCTTCATGCAGCCCTCGGCTTATGACACTCAGACCACATCTCAGCGACCAGACAAGACATCTACTGACTTCCCATCAAAGCCTACATTGAATTTAAGACACTAACCATTGCACACCATTGTATCTTCAAGGAGGGTCCCCTCTACCTTACTAACAGCATTACCTAGAAGCATCATGTGCACCCTCTACGATAGCATGCCAGTATCACCTTGCTCACCCCTAGGTTCAAAAGCAACAGAGCAGGAGGCGTGAGCGTCTGTGTTACTGTACCCTCCCTTTGGAACTCCCTACCATCCAACATCAGAAACGAGCACTCCTACCCAACCTTAAAAAACCTATGAAAACCTGGCTGTTTAACAAATACAACTAATGTTGAATTAACTTTATCTTTGCTTTACTGCTTTTATCTTCTGTGCTAACTCTGTAATACCTTTGGGTTTGGGCATCACACAAAATGTGAGATCGTCCTTCCTGTCCAAGGTTGTGTGGGAATTTAATCTCTCAGAAAATCCAACTCCCTGTGTTAGTCCCTCTGCCAAATCCCTCTAAGATGGAGAAGAGGTTCCATTTGCTGGACCCTATGCAGGCCCTCAGCTATTATGTCTTGGAGAAAAGACATGATGACTAACTCTTTGTGGGCTGTGCTGGGGCATCTGCGGACAGGGCTGTTGCTATGCAAACTCTGTCCAGAAGGGACTTTCTCTGTGTCTCTGAATGGAATGGTCTGGCTGTGAAGGATGTGCCTTGTGGTCTTGAGGCTCATTCAACTAGAAGTTTGGCTGCCACCTCTGCCCTGCCACGGGCGGTCACTTTCTTAAACATCTGTCAAGTGTCTGCATTGGCTTTGCTGCACACGTTTGTCAAACATCACAGCCTGGATTCACTATCCGGGCTGGACGCTTGCTTTGGCAGAGTTATGTGGTGTAGGTGGTCATCATCTTGCTTTTTCCTGCTTCCAGACTTCTGTACTGCTGTGACAGTCTACCTAAGATGCAAAATATATAGGAGGAAGCAATCTTTTAAGGCGTGCAAATTACTTAAATCTTGAGAATGTTCTTTCTGATGGATTAGTCCCTCCTACCACAGATTCCTCACCGCCTTCCCAGCCTGCCCCTCTTGGCACTTAGATAATACACCTCATCTGTAATGCGGTCCCTCAGTTACGGGGAGCCACATTGGCACTAGGCAGAACCATTATGGAGCCGCACTGCGCCCCCTGATGTCTGATAGAAGTCAACTGGTGCCTGCGAGAGTTTCCGAAGTCAGCTGCTGCCTGAGAGAGAATATCTAAAATGAGTAATCTGTCGGTAGAAGGACTTATCCATGATAATGAGCATTACTGAGAGGTCAGAAATGTGTTCATCTCCGTGTGTATGATTGTACCACGGGCACATGTGGGGAAGGCCGCGGAGATGTGAAGCAGCAGTATGGGCTTTCTGCAGCTTGGAGTCATGCTGGCGAGATGAGATAAGATAGTCACTGCAAGGCTGTTGAGGCTTGGTGCGTGGGGTGGGTTTGGTGAGAAGAGGGGTGTTTAATCGCCTCATTAACATAAGGGAGTAAATGGTTTTGTGGGGGGCATTGTAGAGCTGCAGATGGGAATATGGGCTTACCATTTATGTGGAAAGCCGACGGGAATGGAGGGATGGCACAGGTTTAGTGCGGTAGCGCAATCGATGGAATGTAATCTGAAAATTGAGTCAGTGTAGATAAATAGGGCATTGGGATTTAGTGGCAGAGTATCAGAACGTGTCAAGTTTGGTGACACAAGATCAGGGAAGCAGCACATATCCGTTCTAACAAAAGGGCTTATTCCGCTACACTTAGTGACATTTCTCAACATATAAAGTTGGTAAAAAAAATATTGAAAAGTGGGGACCACATTATTTCTCGGACTTCAACACATTTTAAAGTGTGGGATCAAACTTACCTGACACATGCTCTTGGAGAGCTCTTATTCCAAAAGATCATGATTATGGGGTTCTTTACCTAGACCAAATAGCACCGCAACATAATCTTCAAGGGGCTCAACTTGAAGGTCCGAGCCTAACAGCCCTCAATAGCAGAGAGACCATGCAAGGTTGCATCAATCCAGTCCCCCAGCGAGACCATGTATTGATTGAAATAATGAGTGATAAGGAATCTTTTAATGAGACCATTCTCCCTAAAGATCTGGGTTGCGATCTGGGTGGTGGACACATCTAGGGCACTCATTTCAACAGGCTTCAAGCCAAGTCGGCACACTTTATAATGCATATGTTGATACTAGAAATGGCAAAGGATAACATGGTCTATAGTTTCAAAACCTGCTAAGAAATCTAACATGATGAGCAGAGCCTCTCTCTTTCCACAAAGTGCCCCAAACTGTCATGTTATGTGACATCCAGATATGAAATGTGAATGGACCTCGCCTAAAAGATTCCTCTCAAGAATACATTTCCTAAAACTGGATAGCACCACAGTTCAATATTCCAGTGCATCAAGAAAAGATTATAGTTTCAGAAAGCTGTTAATGATTGTCAAGTTTAATATTTTCTCACTAGTTTGAGTGTTTTGAAAAAGAATCAGGCACACATGCTTGCTGCATACATTCAAATTAGTGGCAGGCAGCTCAGGGTATTTTCCGTTTGTAAAAGATAGTTGAAAGCTTCAACTATTTGATTAACTCAATTGGATGGGCTGTTTCCCTTGAAAAACCCCACTGTTTAGATGCCTTCATCGCAAATTAGCCTTCAGCTTAGGTGGGCTCCTGTTAAATAGATTAGTGCCTCAGGCAGTGCTGTTATAGTATGCTGATCCTGATGTTACTTCCTTGACTTGAGCCATTTCTCCTACCTAAAGTATGTTTTTTCTGTACTTTAAAGTGTGAACCGAGAGAGAAAATCCATAAGCATAGGATAGTTTGCCTTTTACGTCATAAAATATCCAACAATCAATGCAGTTTTCTTAAGATGTTCCTATGATAAGATTTTCAAAATCCAAGAGCAAGTAGTCCGGTTCGCGTAAAGCATTATCATTTCCACAAAAAAAGGCCAACACTTCAAATTCTTTGGTACCTTGCAATGACACCTAATAACCAGAAATAAGTTCCTTTCAGACTATATGTGCAAATAATTTTGAAAAAAGAGACAGTGGATCACGTGGTTTTATTTCTTCCACAAACTTACAATGCAGAGACAGTGGCCAAGGTTATGTAATTGCTCTTCCTTATGCTTCAAGTGTTCTAAATGACAGGCCAGATTTAGCCTTAATCAAACATTCTTTGTGTCTTTTCTTTCATGGGAACTTATTTCAGTGCCTGCCAGGACTTGTTACACAAATGCTTAACCTTTACTTCACCTGGTGTATCCTCCTATCAGAACTTTGTTACACAAACACTTCACCTGGTATACTTCCCTGCCAGGACTTTATTACACAAATGACTTTCTTTAAGCGTTGGGTCAAATAGCCTATTAGTGGTGTTCTGTACTATTACTTTCGCTTCTTGAATGGCTTTGCTGTTTACTTCTCGTTGCTTTTTCAAGAAGCGATTTACTTTCTTAGCCCATTCAGTAACCCACGTGCTTTTATTAAATTCACCATTGGTTTCTGGTTTTCCTTCTCTTCAGCTCCCTTCAGTTTCTGTAATTTCTACAAAGCGGCATTCACACGCTGGCAACCCAGTAACCCACTTTCCTTGCCAGGGCTTACCGGTTGCCTCCAACACTTTGTCGCTCTCTCCTGCTTCAGTGTACTGGCTCAGTGTGCGCACCCATGAAGCGTTGCACTCTTGCTGTGGCTCCTTTCGTGGTGCGCTGTTCCCGCTGCGCTCTCAGCGGTGTATTGCCTGCACCCAGGCTTTTCCTCTCAGGCTCTGGAGTCACCTTCACATCGCCAGCTGTGGTGTGTTTCTCCCCAGCGCGGTGCTCACTGTGGTAATGGGCTGCACTGCAGTTTGTTTGCAGCTCTCTGCTCTCTCTCGGTGTCAGCTGTAGCGAGTTCTTATTCGAACTTCCCGGCTTGCTTAATCATCTTCCAACACGTAGACTGTGACGTTGGTTGCCCGGTCCTCGTGATCTTCATTACTTGGTTGTTCTTTCTCTTGTCAGTAATTCTGGGACCATTTCCTGTAAGGCTATGAGGAAGTGGATACTGAGCCTCCTTGAAAAGTGATCCTCACTACTCCCTGTATCGTCCTCATCCCAGTTGTCGACGTACTATCCCTAATGGGAGTTTGTGGAGCAATAACAGTAAATCTGTGAGGAGGTTGGGGAGGAGTGTAACAATATGCCATTAAGGCATGGGGGATAAAGGAAACATGTAGTTTTCCCCAACAATGTCATCTGTTCTCCCTGAGCATCGCCTCCCCACAGGTGGTCTTCCCTTATATAGCCGCCCCAGGGGCAGGATCAGGTACTGTCCACATAGGGGAGAGGTCATCTCAGGGAAAGGAGTGATGATTCGTCACAGAAGTCACTTAGGGATTCTGCAAAGCTTCTATTGTGTGCCCCGGGGTCGCTATATAAGCAGGCAGCTGTGACTGTGCTAGGGGGTGAGCATGAATTCTACCAGGAGAGATTCACAGGCTTGTTTATCTGAGTGCAAGATGGATAGCGAAGATATGTGAAGGATGGTGATGCCACCTGCCCTGCTAGCTCTGTTAAGTACAATATGTTTGTATCCCAGGAGGAAGGCTTCACGTGCATTTGGGCTGACGTTTGGGAGAACCAGGTTTTGGTCATGAAGAGGATGTGTGATGAATACTGTGGATCCCTCACAAAATCCCTGCCTAGAGTCTCCTCCCACATGGCCAGGGAAAGGCAGACGCTTCCTGATCTTGAGGGTGGAAGAAAGATTACAAATTCCCCTTTCTCCAAAAGCTCTATGGAAAGGGAATGTATAAATACTGACATGAACCAACAGTTAGCCTCCTTCCAGCCAAATCTTAATGATTCTATTTCCAAAGCAGTTAAGAAAAAGTGAGACTGCATTTAAAATTAAGAAGTCAGCAGGAAAACCCAATTTTGCTTTCTGGGACTACAAGTCCCATAATCCTAAAGGTACTGGGACAAGGAAGAGGGCTGAAGAGCAATGCTGCTTGGAAGGTCAGGAAATTAAGTCTAACAGCCCACACCTGAGGGAAGATGGGAGGCTTAAATAGCCCTTCAAGTTTAGGCTATGAGTCGTAGCAGTTGCAATAGTTGTGGCAGGAGAAGAAAGCGGCAGAAGCAAGCACATTGCTGGCAGATCCGACATGTGGGATATATTTACCCACTCAGCAGTACTTCCCCACATCACCAAGCTGCACTTCAGCAGAACCAGCAAAATGGCTGTGCTGGCTCCTGTGAGCACCGTTGCCTAACACCAAAACTGCGTTTTGCAGCGACAAAAGGAGGGCTGCACTGCTTTCCAAGCGCCGTGGGGCAAGATGGAACAGGAAGCACCCAGAGAAAGTCTACTAGGGTGTGGTCTTGTTTGTCTTAAAGAAATGGAGTGAAAAAGCAACGCTGCTTTGCTGCAAGCCCAAAGTTCCTATTGAAAAAGGGAATATTTTACCTTTAAAATGATGCCGCCTTGATGCTTTTTTCCCCTGTTCTTTATCACACTACCTTTATCAAGAGGACCCTGTCATGCCCAGCCATATTCACATTGTACTCCATCATCAGAAAAGAACCTTATTCCTGAATGGCAGGCTGTGACAGCCAAATCTGAGAAAATCAACAAAAGCTTTCCTTCAGCTACACGGGGAAACGCTTACATTTTGCTACAGAATGTCAAAAAAATCACTGCTTGAAAAGAAAATAATAGCTTTCTGTGCACATGTCAATTTCATGAAGACTTTTGCCTTGTACAGACTGTTGTGTAAAACAAGCTGACTACAGCTACAAAACCATGTGGGAATCCAGATGGAAGAGCAAAACCGAATTTTAAAGGAATATGCCTGCTTTCACCACATGTGTCAGAATGGGCTTTTACAAACCAGAGGAAAAAAATGCTTGTTTTAAAAAGTGCAATGTTGAATGAAAGCTTGTCCGTGCCTAGCAATGTAGAGGGGTTTGTTGCTGGGGAAACATATATGGGCGATATTATTCAACAGGCTTGTTTTGATTCAGGACAAAATGAAGAAAAATAAAACTGTTAAACTGCATTGGCTGGATTTTGCAAGCTCCCAAAACAGGTTATTCCAGGTGGTCAGAGCCAAGGCTTCCCCCAAAAGGGAACCACCATAAACTTCTAGGACACCTGGCTGATAATGACTAGGTTGGAAAACATTGACTGACCAAGACAAAGAAACTTCACATATCCATCAGACTTTAGTCTGGACTGAGCCATCTTACAATGGAACTTCTAGGACACGGATGTGCGAAGTGAGAAATCACACCTATTCGTGACTTCTACAAGAAGCTTCAAAGGAAATCTCTGTGACAACCCTGGATTAAGGGGGTAGCCTAAGGCATGCCTATATATGGGGAACAATACTGAAATTTAACTCCAAGGACTATTTATTAATAAAAATGTTAAAGACTTTTATCTCTGCAGCCGGACTTCGCAAAAATGTGAAAAGTTAACTGTATAAATGTGATTTTATGGGCTTTAATTTAAGATGTCATTGACTTCACTGACACATGGGAAATAGAAATGGCAGAGAATGCCACAGAAAGTGTATCGGATGCCACTGTCATATTTAACACTGATACGCCTAATAATAATCTATACATATGTGTAAAGTTATAGAATTTTAAGTAATATAATTCTCACTGAAAAGCGCAAAAAACTTGTAGAAGGGCGAAACAAGGTCCCACAACTGTGAACGATTGAACTGCTATGCTCTACATACAACATGTAATCTGCCCATGTGATTTGTTAAAGTGCCACAAATGTATAAATATGTAAATTAGGTTATGACAGATTTTTGGCAAAAAGGACTGTGGGCTTTTTACCTCATAAAATGCAGCCTCATGAAGTGGGACTCCTCCTTGAGGAGGCAAACAACATTGATTGTCCTATCTGCTTCTTGGAGGTAGGTCTAGCTCAGTTCTGCCCACCAATAATTCTGTGATGTCACCATGCTCTATAAATAAGAGTGGTTGACAGAGTTCCAGACATAGGCTCTCCTGAATTTCCTGCGGCTGCATTCCTTATCTGCTCTATTCATCTTGCTGATTCCCGATTTCACTATAAGGCCAAAGCATTGCTGATCCTGTCCCAACAAGGCCATTGATTTAGAAAAAACCCACTAAAATCCCATTAAAAAAGGGAAAAGCTGTGGTACCTTTTTTATCCTGAAATCAGACCAGCTTGCTGCCCACTAACTGCATGCCCGCTGAAACCCTGCCATCCAGCTGTCCTTGCCATCCGGTGACCAGAATTACCCAGCTGTTTGCTGTAAGGCGCGCCCGCCGTGTGGTGACCAGACCCAGTTGGCTGTTCCATAAATCCAAACCTAAGCGTGGAATGTGAGTATCTCCCCGTCACACAGAAACACATAGTCTCCCCATCTTAACCCTTTTGTCTGTATTACACTTTCTAAGCAATTCTATGTATACCCTGGTAACTTGTTAAAACTGTTAGAATTCTCTGTGCACCCTGTCCTTGATTTCTAAGTGTTAGTGCCATCTCGCTTTTCATTTCTGTCTGGTGCAAATCCTAAGCCCTTAGTTATATTTTGAGTAATCAAACTAATTTCCAGTTAAAATTGAACACTGGGGTGATAAGGTTGCCCTTGCGAATCAACCTTGGAGCTTACTGTGTTCCTCTTTAACAATATAGTCCAGATCATTGAGTTTAACATTTGCCTTTCTTTCAAAACCGAATTTTTCATTTTAACTGCTCTATTTTTCCAAAAACTGAACCCTATTCCACCCCGAAAATCTCATCCAAATCTTCAGGAACCACCATTCTTTCACTTTGATATTGTCCCTGTGATATACAGCTGTTCCCTAGACCAAAAACTGCATTGCAATTTTCAGTAACGGGAATTGAGAAAATTGCAACTTTCCAACGTGTCATTCGGCTGCAGCATGTTCTAACTTTCCACTCATTTTAGAATTGTACGTCCATTGCATTGTGATTGCTAGTGTTTCTGGATTCCTGTTGTTGGGAGAAATCATATTTGCCTCACACATTTAACTGCACATTAATTATTTATTTGTCCATTTCCTAGAGTCATTTCATGCCTTTGCAAAGGGTTTAAAATGCCCCTTATTCCTGACTACCTGCTGCTTCTTTCTATCCACTCAGAATCTGATTATTTGGGGGGTTGAGGGAATGGTGCAGGGGGAAACCTTACATTGGGTGCTATCTATCCTAATTCAAAAAGTGCTCCTATTCACTTGTGCTTTGTATATGTTCTAGGAGTGGTTAACCAAGTGCATTGCTTCCATTTGCATTGTAAGTATCACCCCATTGGTGATTGCTGCCCCATATTCAATATTGTATGAATTCTTTTGAATTTTAAAAATAAATAAATATTGCAATTTCACCAACCGGCCTGGTTCCTGGTCCATTGTGACCCGGGGTATTTGAAATAGGGGGTGTGGGATGAGTTGTGCACCATCTCAAATTGAATCCGGATAAAATAAAGAGAAAGGCATCTCAGTTGTGCGCTACATACTAGGCTGAGGCCAAGGTGGTGTGTGTGTTCCGATTGAAATCCTTAACAGACAGCAGTGGGAGGAAAAAAGGGTGCTGCGACTACAGAGAAGCAAATTCCAATTGCCAGTCCTGAGAGGGTCCATTTCCACCAAAGTCTGTAGTGCAGAAGTTGCGCAGTGGGAAGCGTGAGAGTCTAAGGCTTTCCCCCATGTGAACCGGATTGCGGAGATCTCGCAACAATACACGTGCAGCAGACCGTGCATGGAGGCTCGGGTGCTCCAGAAGGTCGTGGCAAGCCGAGCTCCCAGACCAAAAACAACCTGAGCAGAGATGTGTGTCCATTCAGGAGAGCCAGTGTGTTAGAAGTCCTGCAGCGTAGGAAGGGATTAAGAGAAGCTGTGAGTGTTACTGAGCATTCCCATCCCTTGCGCATTGTGAAAGCAGGCAACAGTGACAGCTGTATTCACTCACGAGGGAGTGTAGCTGAAAGAAACCCGACCAGTGATTATAGGACAATAGAGTGCAACAAATGTAACACTCGCATATGAGTGTAAACGCTGCTCCAAATCCTATTGAACTGAAGAAAAATAGCTTTAACAACATAAATAATGGTAGCGTGTGCCTAAAAGTGATTCTAACTAGAAGGTAGAATCATCTTGAAGCAGCAATAACTTTGTATACCTTGAAACCAAGTGACTAAGCTTTAATATTGTGAGAGGAAGAAAACAAACGCGCATTGCTCTAAGCCAAAACACACTAATAACAAGACTTACAAGCAGATGACTGTTGTTAAGAGAATACAGGGCTAAGGTATTATTTCTAAAGGTAAGATCGTTAATGATTGACTCTAGTTCGAAAGTAACAACTACCAGTCATGTACTCACTTTGCCGAAGCTAACAGAAGTTAAGTTGAAAGGTACTTGGTTTATGGTGGCAGAACGACAAGAGTGGCAGAGAAGCTGTCCTTTTGGAAGCAAATGTTCCGAGGAGAACAAGCATTGCCCAAGCCAAGAGTCTCCCCATATTAAGAATGAAACCAGCCTGAAGAGGAAAAAGCCTATCAGACTCTCAGTCCTGGACGACCCTCTACCCAGGAGAAGTACCAGCAACAACATGGCTGCCGATCCTACAAACTTATGCCAATTTCCACTGCTCCAACCAGGGACAACTACCGTGAGCAGTATACTGCCAGCCGGCCATACGTTCCTACCGTAACAAAAACTCTGCCAAGAAGAGATGAAGAGACACGAGACAGAGTTGAGGAGAACCGCATGGACCGACTTGACTGAAAGCACTGTACTAAAGCCGGCATAATGCGGGTCGTTAGAGACATCCCGACGACATAGCTCCGTTGGACACAAAGCACACGCGCAATCCGCGCAATTCACACACACCAATCTACACGAAGAACATGTACAGTTCATGAGATAGAGGACTGACCTACACTATCAGCACATTTATTATTTTGCCATTAGGCTCGCTATAGCACCGCAGAAATACATGAAGCAAGAAAAGCTCGTATACGCTTGCTGATGCTTCTACGCAGCTTACCCTTTGGAAGGACAGGAGCACCTTAGGGACCTGGCCAACTGTAAAGCTCTCACTAACATATGGACATTATGACGACTCCATACTGGAAGCCAGAGCAGGCCTCCGCAGGAAACAGTAGGCTGCAGTGATCGCAGTGAAATCCCAAACTGTAAGGTGCTGCGCTAGCAGAATAGCCTACGGTGTAAGCCGCAGACTGCCAAGGACATCATGTTGCACAGCGACATTCCATATCCTGAGCCGAGGTGACATCGGCGGAATCAGCAAGTATTCCCTGTAAAATACACACTAATTTGGGACAATTGAGCCTGCAAGAGTGGTTTTCTACCACGTGACCCGGCCAAGTTGTGAACAAGCCAAGACTCAGAGGCTGAAAATGAGCAGCGGCCCCACAGCTGGACAGCGACTCGCAACATAATTGTTACCTCCCAGACACCATCTATGATGGGAATGGAGTGCTCTCATGGCATTAGTCATCTTCACACTATTGTTATACGCAAACACATAGTTGCAATTGCTGAGACATAGTAGACAGGCACTGAGAACAGGTGTCTCGCGGGCTTGGAACGTTTGTCCCAGACTTGAGGGCCCGCAGCCTGACCAATCAGGACCCTAGTTTTCAGGGGCAGATGGCGAGGGTTGCCAACCAATTACCAGGCTTTCTCACTGTAACCTCTTCAGAGTAACAACTTTCGGGGATGATCCAAGTATACCACCTGACACAGAACAGTCCACTTAAAATCCGTTGTATAGGGTCCTATACTGGACCTACCAGTCAGGAGCCAATCCCAGGCCTCGATCAGTTTAGGAGGAAGTCTGCCAAGTGACGAAGGTTGTTAAGTCATGAGAATACAAAACTGGCCTGCGAGCCAGACTGTGGAGAGATGTGCCTGGATTTTGTTCAGCATATGACCCTTGTGCATTTGTCTAATAAACCACAGTAATCCTTTGTTCCTTGTGTGGATCTTGACTTCTTGGGACCCGGGAGGGAGTTAGTGCCCTCCGTGAGCTGGGAGTCTGCAGACCCTTGGCACGGCTCTTCCGGCCTCAGAAATTACCCTAACAAGTTGGAGGCCCCAGCAAGAGCGTTCTGTGATGTCGGCTCAGCCAGATGCTGCGTTCTCTGCCGTCAGACCTCAGAGGACTGTAGGACCCTCACGAGAATTGCGAGATAACCGGCCTGCGCAACCGGAAGAATTGGTAGTCGGGAGCCGACTTCAAAATTATCCTGCCTGCGATTGGTGAGTTGTCCACGCAGTCCAGAGCGGGCGAGCCGAGCCAAAGGAGGGAAGTCAGTCGCCGAACGGCGCCGGCAGGTGTGCAACAACGTAAGTGTGGTCCATGCAACGAGTAACATCATTTGTGTGGGTGGGTGAGGGATGTGTAGATAAGGGAAGAGGGGGAATGTGGATTGGCTTTATTAATTGGTGTCAAGGTGTCTAGAGTCAGCATCTGTTCGAGTTACGTAGCGGCGAGTTCAGTTCTTGTGTTTCGCAGGATTGGTTGGTCACGTGACGCGCTCGAATAGTGAATGAAAAGTAGAAGTAGCAGATCCCTATGAGTTTTAGTTCGGCGAGTAGAAGAGGTATTCCCATAGAGGTTAGCTGAGGCTATTTAGTATGGAAGGTGTATTGACTTGTTAAATCTCCCCGGCGAGAGATATATCATCCATTAGGCGACACAGCGGGGGCAGTCCAATCACAGAGACAAGAGGTTGAAAACGGATAATCTACTCCTGGGAGGTGGGAAGACAGCTGTGGGGATTTTTGCGCATGGGATTGAAATAATGCATTATTGGTCTGACAGCGCGCGTGGTATTTTACTCTCATATGAACCTTAGTCTGGTGACTTCACCCATAGGTCATTGCATAGGACCTTGCATTGTGGGTTGGTGGAGGATTAGCAAGCTGATATTTCTCTGATTGTCAGACAGGTGACTGAGTGGCAGTGCGTGGATAGCGCCTGCGCATGATTGAGGTGGTGTGCCAGAGTACAACAGTTCGGGTGAAGGCGGGGTGGTATAAGAGTACGCGTGTAAGGTGCAGAGCTGCCTAGGCTCGTAAAGGGAAAGGAGACAGAAACTATATATATTGCATTGTATAGCCTGCAAATCTTTCCTTCCTGGCTTGACAGCCGAATGTCAATGAAATCCTCAATTAGAGGTCAGGTAAAATACACACTGGTATTGTTCCTCACGGGAAGATAGCGGGGAGGGAAGGAAAATGTATGGTGGTTCAGGGATGGTATCGACCCCTATCCAGCACATGTGTCTTACTCTGCCCCTTTTTAAGGATAAAATCATAAAATATAGCGTACAATGGTCTAAGAGTACAGAAGGGAAAGTAAAAAGACCATGGCCGCTTAACAGCAGTTTCTCCCGAGATGCGCTACAATCGCTACTGATGCACATACAGAACACATACAAAGGGAAAAAGTTAGCCAACCGTATGGAAATATACGAGTTATGGCGTATGTTCCAGGCGGACAGGCTGTGGATGATGAGCTTGCGGGGGTAAAGGAGGAGGGCACAAACTCATGCGCGCCACCTCACAGCACCACCCAGAGTCACCTCTGACAACATAGAGGAGGAGGAGCAGGGCTTATACCCATTGCAGGACCTAGATGAAGTAAGGGAGCCTCGAGAATTAAAAGCAGCGGATGGGTATTCCAATCCCACGTACAAGCCACCCCCATACGCTCCGAAGGTGCATGCCCCAGACATGCCGCAGCACGTGAAGGGGGAGGAGGCTGTCAGCCCAGGCCTTGATGAGGAAGGTCTGCAGCGCGCAAAAACTGAATTTGCAGGAATAGGCCAGGATGGAATGGGTGGCGGCACAGGTGCTGCATAGGTTTCAAGGGGTCACAAAAGGGAAGGCAGAAGGTGCTGCAAAGGCAATAGAGGGGTTGGAACTGGGACAGGTGTGTAGAGGGAAGATGGCACACGAGGTAAGTAAAGACCAGCAGAGGGAAGATGCAGAGAAGTTGGAAGGTGAAAGGAGGGAGTGGAAGGAAGTGATAATAAAGGGGCTGGAGTTCAAAGAGGAGGAATGGAAGGAACAATTGGCTCAAACGGACAGGGAGCGGGAAGAGGAAATTGGAAGAGTGGCAGAGAGAATGAAGCAGATTGCAGAAAAGGAGAAGGTAGAGAAGGAGGTGGAGAGGAAGGAAAGAGAAGATGCAGAGAGGGAGATGGCTTTGAGGAGGAAAAAGATACTATTGCAACAGACGTAAGTACGAAGAAGGGAAATGAAAGGAGTTGAGGTTAGCACGAATAACAAGGGAGTGCAATGAGAGTGACGAGGAGGAACGGGCACTCAAAAGGGGTAGGGAGGGAATACAGGAAGAGTTGGATAGGAAGAGACGTGACGAAGAATGGCTAGGAGAGCGACAGGATGGGCATGTTCCTCATGGGGGCACAGTGAGTGGCGCGGGTATGTCCAAGGCACCATCGGTAAGTGGCGAGATAACACACTCGGGATATGGGAGGAGGAAGATGCATGCAGGTTAATGAACATTGATCTCGAAACAGTAACCGTGCGTTACCCACATGCCTGCAAACTGACGTTCTCTGAAGGATTTTGTAGCGATGAGGAAGATGAGAGCAGAGACGACAACCCAACTGACGGAGGAAAAGCAGGGCCTAGCAATAAACGCTGACAGGTACGGGGAGGTTGTGGGAGTGTAGAGGAGGTTCCGAATAAAGCCTCCACTCCAGTCGCCCATTTTGAAATACCAGGAACGTTCACAACAAAATATGTGACGTATGATGAGCAAATAAATCAGCAGAGAGCTGCAGTAGGGCTCTGCCCAGTACCTATCAGAAAAGAAACACCTATTGAAGTACCGATACCCAGACAGCCATGGACAGTAAGGTATCCATTAAGAAAACCCTACCAGGAAATGAGACAAAATGAAGATCGCCCAAGTACAGTCCCAGAAGAAACAAAAAAGGTTTAATTGGAAGATGAATGGTGACGTCACAGGGACCCAGACAGGCGTACAGTTGGAAGAAATAACGACCCGAGAATGACACATGAGACGAAACTCCATGAATAAGGATATCGTGAACCTAAAAGGGAGAACAATGTTGAAATACCAAGAAGCTTAAGCTGTAAACAGGATGAAAATATTCAACCAGCTAACACCTGTACATATGCTTGGAACTGCAACAAGGCTAAGAAAACAGTACAGCTTGCTATGCTAAGAAGAAGAATAGTGCGTCAAGCGCCATTATACATAATCTACCTCAAAACAAAGCACAGTATTAGAAGTGCAATTCCAATTTGCACGAAAAGCAGAAACAACCCAGGTTACTAAAGGCTGCATGAGCAGAGATTCATATTCTAGCAAAATGAGAAGAGACGGCTGAATCGAAACTCGGCAGATGCAACTCGTGCCAGGAGAGCCAAGGTCATACCAATAGAAGGAACAAACAGTAGCTACATATAATTGAAACTTAACAACAGAATATCCTGTCTCTGAAAGGTCGAGATAAGGAGGTGTAGAGAGATGCAAGCTGAATAAGAATCAAATACACAAATTGAGAGAAACTAGACAAATTCACGGTGTAGGAATCACGTGACCAGCCGAGCGAGAAGGAGCACGGGTTCACACCTACGCTTGGCATCCACCCAGGCAGAGATATCAGAACTTTTCCAGACAGAAGATGCAGTTTCGAGGCCAACCACAGTAAAATAATTGACACATAGTTGCTGAAGTGATGATTGATTGTAACCTTAATTGGAGGAAGGCCAGGTAACTAGGGGGCACCCTGCACCTGGCTGACCATTCTGTGTGCTGCTAAGCAAAGTGGAAATGTATGCATGGGGTTGGTGCCAACCCAATCACAATGGACCAAATAATCTAGGGTCCTATAGTTAGTAGAACCAATTGGACGTCATACTTTTAGTAATGTCTACAGTAGTCATTTTGAAGGACGGGCTTAGACGCCCACCTGACAGTGTTTACCCAATCCCCTCATTCCATTACCATATACGGATATAGTACCTATATTAAAGTTACCCTTTCCTAACCAATAGAATTGCATATTAACTTTTGAGTGTTATACGTCAATTATGACGAGTTGTCAGTATAAATACTATGATTTTTATGAAGCTCATTGGAGTTGAAGCAAGAAGGATGATCGCATCACTGCTGATTTCCATGACACCCCATTTTTTGTACTGGTCTTTAAAAGGACTCCCTTTGCCAAACCATTGAGTTGTCCTTATTGATTGGCGTTGGAGTAATAAATCTGCACCCCCTTCCATCTCAAGGGTGCAGCTATCTCATCTTAAAGTACTTGGGAGCAAACCTCGGCTCTATGGGCTGGCCGGGGGTCTCCAGAGTACAGGAGTGTAAAACACAAGTCGAGGGGGACGGGGGAAGGCGCGCAGACAGTACCACCTAAGACATTACTGGAGGGGCAGCCCCACAGAGGCCTTACACAAGCAGGCTGTGGGATCTCCCAGGGCGCAGAAGAGATGGGGCGACAGTAACAGAAACAAGGGGACACACATGCTCACGAGGCAGGTTCACTGGGACATGAAACACCCCACACCTATCACACGCAATACAGGTAATGGACATAGTTACAGAAGCGGAGGATGAGAGGGGGCCCATTCAGATACGGCAGTACACACGCACACCAGAAGAGAGGGCCATGTACTCACAGATGACCTTATTGGAGAGGGTTGGGAGCAGGCCACAGTATGTACCCTGGAAGTACACAAACAAGGAAAACATCAAGCTGAGGTTACCCTCCTTAAGTGGAGGGGCGGGGAAATGGATATACGAAATGGAGAAGCTGACGGCGGGACACAGGATGGTGGTGGGCGATGTGAAGGGCTTATTAGTTTCCATATTGGGTGACGCTGTGGATGAACTTTGGAGGAGGGCAGGGTTCCCGGTGGTGACCACATACAACCCTGCACAAGACGCAGCACCATTCGCAAATTGCAAGGATGCAGTATGGCATGCATTGCGGATGAAATATCCTGACTCATCAGACATAGGTGCAATCACGTCACTCAAAATGCATGACGATGAGGATCCCGTTAGCTACATTCAGGAGATGGAGGTAGGGATGGAGGCTAAAGCATGGTCGGAAATACAACTCACAATACTACACCACTGCAGGCTATGGCAAGACAAGATGAAACAAAAAAGCAGAGGATAAAAAAAGCAGATGAAGCCAAGCTAGTTCAAAAGAAACTATCCAAATACGCCCTAGAAGGTACGCTCATAACTAACCCCACCCCACAACAACAGGTAGCCTTATCACAGCGCCAGCCTCAATCGCAGCAACAGTATAATGCGGTGCAGCAATTCATGCGCCAAATGGGAGCAGGGTACATGGGAATGGGCGGTCACCAAGGTAATTATAGGGAATGGGGAGGATTCCAGAAGGGGTGCCCAGGTGGTGGGTTCAAGGGTTACCCACAGGGACAGGGAGAATGAGGAGCGGGGTTCCCATGGCAAGAGCGAGAACCTCAGCAATTGCTGTGGGCAACTAGAGCACATCTCCCGCACATGGGGGATTCAGCCAGTATGGGGTGAGCCAGGGCAGCAGAACTACCAGAATGGGCAGATTGGGTATAATGTGCCAGACGCCGACAGACAGGGCAGCTACAAAACGAACCATAACACAACTCAACACCCCGGGTGCAACAACAGGCAATGCCAGTAAACCCACATGTACCATAAACACAGCAGCTGCAACAACAAAACATGGCAACATCACAGCCCCAAAGCATGCAACCAGTACAGCAGTTGACACAAATAAAGGACAATTCTACACAACCCATGGACACAACAACAATGGTACCCATGACGAGGATGGGTGGGATGACGCTGGTGGGGCATAACCCGTACACAGGGAATAATCAGTCACTATACGCACAATAGGACAGCCCACAGACGAACATGCTGTGTCCCATCCTTCAGTCACACCTAATCCTGTGGAGGAACCTTGCATACGGGTGGCTATAGGTGACAAAATCCTTTCCTTTTTGGTTGACACTGGGGCGACTAGGTCGTGCATACAGGAGGGGAAGTATAAATTGTCAGGTGCTGCCATGAACACTCAAGGATTCTCTGGGGCTCGAGAGGTGGTTCCTTTTACTGATAACATCTCCTTATCAATAGGAGATCACGACTTATCACTACTCATACTGTACGCCGAGCAAGCACCTGTAAATGTACTGGGATGTGACATAATTAGCAGACTGAACATGACAATTTCCTTCATAGACCAGGGCATAATTTGCTCCACACCAGGCATTCACATACACACAGCCAGGCAAATGCTCCAGGGATACTTTGGGCAACGGGTACAGAGGGGGGAGCCTGTTGTACCAGAGGTCTTGCAGTACGGAACAGATATGGCCTTTGCGTGGCTGCCCGGGATTGCAGGGAAGCTATGGAGGAGGCCCAGTGAGTACCTCTTCAGGCCAGAAACACCAGCTGATGAAGAGGAAGGGGCGTTTGTATCGATTGATATAGAATGGATTGTGGCACGAGACGATTGGGTCGCTGTACACATGCTGGATGATGAAGGGAAGGCATGGAGGGCAATAATAGCACTGGGAGAAGGGTGTTGGCTAACACAAGTGTCCGACGAGGAGTTGTTTTCACAGGCAGGGAGAAGAAGCGAGATGATGCTAGGAATGAGCGTGTAGGTCTGGGTACGCAGAAAATGGCAATGGCCGTAGAAGCTCCGCCTTCCTTCTGCGAGGAGGATCTAGCCAAGGTACCCACGACAATATGGACCACCAGTCGGTACAACACCGGGTGCATAAAAAGCATAGGAGGAGTGCAGATAAAACTGAAACAAGGAGCAATCCTGCCCACAGCCTGACAATACCCCCTGACTAAAGAAGCAGATAAAGGCATTTATGAGACAATCAGTGCCCTTATAGATAGGAGTATTTTGGTACCATCAGAGTCTCCATGCAACATTGCGGTGTACCCCGTTCGCAAGGCAAATAGGTGGTCATGGCGTTTTATACAAGATGTAAGGCCTCTTAACAGTATTTTAGAGGCAGAGTACCCAGTAGCTGCTAACCCTGCCACGATCCTATGTGGCATCCCGGTCAAAGCTATGGTTATCGACCTTAAAAATGCATTCTTCTCAATACCCTTACACCCAGACGCACAAGATTTAACAAGCTTCATGTACCGCAACCAGAAATGGGAACACACAAGGCTGCCACAAGGGTACTGCGAATCACCTTCCATTTTCAACAGAATAATAAAGATGGACTTGGCCACGTCCAAACGAAGGGCACAGTACTGCAGTATGTGGATAACATCCTCACCTGCAGTGTCACTGAGGAAGAGTGTAGGGAGGACTCCATACACATGCTCACTGTGCTGGCAGAAAAAGGATATAAGGTGGACAAGGCCAAACTACAATACTGCCAGAGGCAGGGGCTGTACCTCGGCCAGCTGATTTCACAAAACTGTAAACACATAGCGCCTAGCAGGACACAAACAATACTTGCCACATCCCTGCCGAAGACAGTAAGGGTACTGCAGCGATTTCTGGGATTATGCAACTATTGCAAGGCATGGGTCTTCGATTACAGCACATACATTTGTCCCTTCCTCGCAGCACTAAAGGAGGCACAGAGGAGCAACAAGCAGTTGTGTTGGACACAGGAAATGACAGAGGCATTCAGTGAGCTCAAAGAATCAATTTCCACAGCCCCCGTATTAGGGACACCAAATTATAAAAAGGAGTTCTTCCTATTCTCCCACTCAGATGGTCGGATCATGAAAGCAGTACTGACCGAAAAAACAAGCATGGGTCACAAACCAATAGCATACTACTGCAGACAATTAGACACAGTGATGCTAGGGCATTTCCTGTGCAAACAACATTTGGCTGCTGCAGCATTCGCAGTAGAAAAAGTATCACCAATAACTGTGGGGTGCTCCACAACCCTTTATGTGGAGCACGCCATATTTGCAATACTGCATAAGCCACAAAACACACTAACACAGAGAGCATTGTGGTATGAGATCATATTGTCACGCCCTGAATTAAAAATAGTATGATGCAAGAATGTGAACCCAACGCAGTTTCTGGCAGAAGAGTACGAAGAGGGGGAACAGGGCCATGATTGCACACAGGCTATTGAGGCATACACAGAAACACGAAGAGTAGAGAAAGACGCACTTGAGTGGGGAGAGGTACTGTACATTGATGGATCATCAACCATTGACCAAGGTGATGGCATACGAAGGAAAGGCACAGCAGTGGTAAGGCTGAGGGAAGACTGGACATGCGAGGTGATGAGAAGCGTTCAGCTCCCCTCGCATTACTCGGCGCAGGCAGCAGAATTAGTGGCTCTCATACTGGCACTCAGGGAATGTGACAGGAAAAGGGTCATCATCTATTCCGATAGTGCTTACGTCACATCGACGGTACACTCTGGGCTGGCAAGATGGTTAAGACAGGGATTTAGGAGGGTGGACGGGACCCCCGTGCAACATGCACTTCTTTTGGGAGAATTGATAGAGGACGTCATATACCCAGCGGGATTGGCATTGGTAAAGTGTCAGGCTCACACTAACAGGGAGGACCCAATATCAAAGGGAAATGAGGCAACAGATTATCACGCAAAGCATGCATACCAGAAAAACAAAAATAGAGGGGAGGGGTGAGACAAATGTTAATGAAGGAAGGGTACAGACATTTTTCCTGAAAGTCAATTATGGAATTACAGGCAGCAGCACCAATGGATGAAAATGAACTCTGGGTAAAAAGAGGGTGTTGAATGTCCCCAACTGGTGCCCTATGGCGCCAAAACAACACTGGAATAGTAGTAATACCACGTGCGCTACTGGAAATAGCTCTCACACAAATGCACCATCCCGCGCAGACAGGGAAAGAGGTCATTGCAGCATGTATTGGGGAATCATGATTCTGCCCAGATTTAAACGTACAGCAAGATTGCTGGTAAAAAAAGCTAATATCCCGAACTCTGACACTCCAGTCTTCACCCCTACGCTTACCACTAAACCTTCTCAAAGCTTTAGCTTCTCAAGAGTCTCAATCCTCGAAGTTGAAAAAATCATCCTCTCACTGAAACCATCTAACTGTCAGAGAGCCATCTGCCCAGCCCAAATCATTAAAGATGCGACAAGAGATCTCTCCCCATTCATAGCCAAACTAATTAATGCCCCTTTCTCATCAGGTGCCATCCCTTGAAACTTAAAAGAATCCTGGGTCCTCCCACTTCTGAAAAAACAATTACTTGACCCCTCCATACCCACCAATTAGAGGCCTATCACGACAGTGCCTTTCCTACTTAAAATATTAGATAGGGTTGCCTACTTGCAAATTCAGGAGTAGCTAGAGTCTAACCAGCTCCTGGGCATCCGACAATCTGGATTTAGGCCCCAGCACAGCACGGAAACAGCCTTGATAGATCTTAAAACCCAGATTGATGACCTGAAAGACAAGGGGAAAACAGCCTTGCTGCTCCTCCTTGACCTCTCGGCCGCCTTTGATCTGGTGGACCACATAATGCTATGCAATCACCTTGACTAAGCGGCGCACTTCGCTTAGGATGCCATAGTTTGGATCCAATCATTTTTTAATAATAGGACTATGAGAGTCTTCTTGCCAAATGTGGCGGCAGACCCCATTCCTATTACATGTGGCGTGCTGCAGGGCTCCTGCGTCTCACTTACATTGTTCAATATCTTTACTAAGCCTCTGTTTGATAATCTGGGTGGTCTGGGTGTCACTTTCACCAAGTATGCAGACGATACCCAGATCTTCATACCTCTCACAGGGGATTATGACAAGGACGTGGGCTTAGTAAACAAAATATACCTCATCATCCAAGTAAGGATGGCCGCCCACCGTTTACGCTTGGATGATGACAAAACTGAGCTCCTTATTCTAGGGACTGCTTTTAACCTCCACAAACTCAGCCCAAAATATGCCTCCTTCAACATCGATAGCAATCTTATCAAAGTTGCTAAAGAGGTAAAAACCCTTGGTTTTTACCTTGCCTCTACTCTCACCCTTACCAAACAGGCTAACGCCTTGGCCTCGGCCTCAGCATATACTTGTAAGCTGATTAGAGCAGGCAAACCATTTCTATCTAGAGACAGCTGTACCATACTTGCTAGAGCCCTAATTCTGTCCAAGTTGGACTACTGTAACTCACTGGACTTGGGCACCAGCAAACACACCATCAATAAGATCCAAATATTACAGAACAATGCCTTGAGAACAGCACAAGGCATAGCTAGAAGAGGGCATATCTCTGAGGTAAGAAGGCATATCAAATGGCTGTCCTTTAGTGACAGAATGCTGCTCAAAATGGTATCACTGACCCACAAATGCCTTAACAATGCTGCCCCACGCTACCTCATGGAGAGAATCAACAGAAGAATTACCAACCGTCCTACTAGGACTGCTAACTCAGATTGCTTAGTAGTACCTAGGTTTAAACTGACCAAAGCTGGGGGCATCAGCTTCCCCGTCAAAGCAGCACAGTTATGGAATTCTCTCCCCAGTCTTTGAGGACTAACCAAACCTTTCTCAACTTCAGATTTAATACCATCAAATGGCTTAGAGAAAATGACCTCTAACCCATCACTTTGCCCCCCTCCGGCACACCACATAGTTGTAGCTTCCTGCTTTCTGTGTCATTTACGTGTTGCGCGTAAATATCTTGAAGGTTAACACTATAAACCTTGCATTCATAAACTACCTCAAGTAACTGCATGTGCATAAACTATTAGCTCTAACTGTATAAAGTATTTGTAATCGCTTAACTATGCTGTATAATACTATTGTAAATTTAGTACTACTCATAGCCTTGTATATTAATGTTGTAAACTTAGTACTCATAGACCTCCTGATCTATTGTTTGTATATACATGCTGCCAGTTCTCTAGTGGCATCGTACCTGGGAACCTTTGATCTTTTATTCCTGTAACCATTGTAACACTAAGCTGAAAGTATACATGTATCCTCTTGCTGCGCCCTGATACCTCTGGGTCTGGTGTGCATTACAAATTAATAAACAAACAAACATGTTTCGAATTTTATCAGTAATTGCTTGACATGCCAACAGTTCACTGCTGGACATACCTTAAGGGTAATAACAGGAGTAATTCCCTGTCCTGAGGGCCCCTTTTTGCACCTCCACGTTGATTACGTGGATATGTTCAATGTATGCCAAGGTTATCGATACATGATAGTGGTGGTCTGCCCATTTTCTAGATGGATTGAGGCAGGCCCATTCTCTCATGCCGATGCTTTCAGAGTGGCTGAATTCCTGGTCCGAGAAGTGTTCCCTAGATGGGAGGTTTGTGAGGTCCTGGGGTCTGACAATGGGCCCCACTTTGCCAACGAACTATTTCAGCAAATAACCGCCGTGTTAGGAATCAAACATAAGCTTGCATGTGCATACCATCCTCAAGCCAATGGCATGTGTGAACGCCTCAACGGATTATTGAAGGGAAGCATAGCTAAAATCTAGCAGAGCACCAAGAGAAACTGACTGCACTGCTTACCTCTGGCCCTATTTGAATTGAGGAACAAGCCCGGCTTTGATCACCACCTCACACCCCATGAGGTGGTGACGGGATGCCACATGCGCCTCCCATTGGCCCCACCCACAAGGGAAGTAAAGGACTGTGAGGGGACGGCAGATGTTTTTTGGTAAAGAGATGATTCATTATGTGAATTCACTCGCTTCTAGCACCTCTTTTATCTCTCGACAGATTCAACAGAGCCAAGGAAGAGCGGAAGACGGTCAAAACGAAGACGACAGCACTCAAAATTCAACAAAAGAGACACCTATTAAGGTGGGGGACCGCGTCCTCCTTAGGAACTTTATCTGGTGCTGGAATGCACCTCGCTTCACAGGGCCTTACTCCGTAGAAGCAGTAGCGCAGAGAGCGATTAAGCTCAAAGGCCAGTCAGTTTGGTACCATTTGCAGGATATAAAATCCTACAAGGCACAGATCTGCCCCTAACCACTTCCAGAGAAACGAATAGTGCCAATGCCACGGAAACCGACAACAGCATAGATAGATGTGATACCCCAACCATGAGCCCCGTAGACGCGGGTGACTCCGTGGGCACAGATAACCCAGAGTGCACCGGCCATCCAATGATCAGACGCTCACAAGCCCCTGATATCCCCACTGCCATTTTAGTCCAAATAGAGGAATAAACAAGCATTGTCCCCAGTACCAAGATTTTACGAATCAAGAACTGTACAATATCTTTCCATTTGTGTCGAGAACGCTCAATGAAAGCTATCTGCTGCTACATAGAAATTACCATACAACACGCAAAATCTCATTAGGAATACACTGTGTTAACACCTTGTTCGATGTGCTCTCTCTCTTTTCTTGCGCACATGCAGGTTGTTGCGACTGTGATTTTTGATGTATAGGTAGTCAAGGATAAGGTTATAGGATATTAGATGCTGCCTCCTACTGACCACCCTGAAGCATTGTCTCATCAGTGCATTCATGCTATACGGAGAGCCGTCTACAATAGACCACGGCCGCCCCGAGTATATTATTGTGCAATCATTGAGTACCTAGCACAAACCTACCCACAACTTCACCATATTATACCAACCTGTAGACACCGATCAATACGGAAAATATGGGAAGAACTGTTTGCATGGGCATTAAATGACTACCTAGTGCGCAGAGTTTAAAACACTAACAAGTAGTAACCCAATAACACCTTTTATCGCGATTTTCGGGAGGGCAACTGTATCATCTCATCAGCCACAAGACAAACAAAGGGACAGGTAAAATAGTTACGTTAATACAAATCATTTTAGAAGCTGTGTGGTTATTGTCAGTTCTAGCTGCTATGCTTTGGAATACGTACATTGCTTTGCATGTCTCCTCTGAATCAAATACTAACATTTCCCCAACCCAAGCGGCAAAGACAACTGTGTCAGGTGGTACCAGTGAAGCAGCCCATAAGGTAAGAAGAGGTAAGCGTAACGTGGGAACAGATGTAAGTGGGGTTGACACATATCTCACTGACACCGCACACATAGCTAACAACATAAGTATAAACACATGTCTAAAATCGGTAAAGAACCCAACAAGGGAGAGCTGCTATGTCTGCTCCTTGATCCTGTATGCCATGGGTGCCTCCAGGACCTACGTAGCAACAGAAATGCCAGCGCAATGGCACAATGTCTCCTGTACCTCGCCATGTTCCAGACCCGGGGGAGATTCCAAGGGAAGACAGCAACATTAAGGTGGAGATCAAAGGAAATATTTCCCTATGAAGATAACTTCATCAAGACCCTACCGATGATGGACAATTGTCAGCAGCCAGAGGCCCTACATTATATCACTGACAGACCTGAGAAAGGTGTAACAAAAGAAGTGACACTGCAGTACCTACCATGCAAATGGGGAGCAAAAGAGGTTGGAGGAGAACCCGGATGCTGGGAATGACCGCAAGTGCTGGTGTATGACAAGGTATACACGAAGGATGGATGGGAGGATGGAGTAGTAGGTAGCAAGGCATTGATGTTAACAAGAGCCGCTGTGACCAAGGTCCAAGAAGAAAATGACAAATGCCTCAAGGAATGGGCCAAGAGTGCAAGCTTGCTGACCTGGGTGTACAAGGAAGACGGGCCGCTCACAATAATCCCGTTGACCACACCTGCCTTATATGCTATCAGCACGATGGCACTGATGAAGTAGGACAGAACTAGGGTTGCAGAAGAATAGAGAAGATACCACAAATGGGAACAGGAATGGCGGTGCTGATGGACCACTATTGGGCCTGTGGTACTAAAACATATGAGAAACTCACGCCGAACTGGGGAGGAATATGTTCCTTGGCACATGTCACCATCCCCTCACTAATAGTACCGAAAACGCATGTTAACCTAAGCAAGTTCCCCAAAATGGACGAAGGCAACAGTAGGAAGAAGAGGTCACTGCCATTCGCACGGGACGCTAAGGACAGCGCAACAAACAAGAAGGAACTGAGGAGAGTAAAGAGAGGAAACTTTCTGGGGAAGGTCTGAGGTGGCATTCGACGAGATACCGCCAGCACACAGACTATTTAGCAGAACCGCAATGTACTTCTCAGCACTGATACACCCAGGATTTCAGATGCATGCCAACGCAAAATGGCTCCAAATAACACGTTGGGAACGCATGATGATGATTAACTCAACTGTGAACTGTTTCAACGCAATAAAGGAGGAGCTCAGAGTAATACGTTTGGTGACACTACAAAACAGAGACGTCCTGGACCTCCTTACAGCTATAGAAGGAGTGGTTTGCGCCAAAATAGGAAGTTCCTAATGCACGTTCAAACCAGCAAATGACGAAGACAACAGAACCCTGAACCCTATCTGAAGCTGTAGCGCAGCTGGCACGTATGCATGCCAAAATGGCGGCAGAATCAAAGGAAACAAAAACAGATGAGAGCTGGTTTTCATACATCTGGTCCTGGATGCCTTCCTGGTTATCTGATGGCCTAAAGGTACTAGCAGGAGGATTAGTAATGGGAGTGGCATCCTTAATTGGCATGAAGTTTTGCATGGCAAGGTGTAAAAAGGAAGCAGAGGAGGCAGTGGGAATGAAACTACTGATGGCCATGGATAATGACCAACACATGGATGAAGTAATTGAGGAAAGAGAACGGCTGAGACAACAGATAACACAGGCAGACGTGCTCCCTCCTACAATGAAATGAGAAAATCTGTGCAACCTCAGGAGGTATGTAGGGAAATGGGTTTATTGCAAGCCTGGAGGGGGCTGTGTCTACATGTACTGGTCATTTGAAGATCATGTCAACCACTATGGACACTTGGGTGGAATAACGAAAGTATGGCGCTTGATGGACGACAGAAGGTACCATGATGTTGTGGTTGACAAGTCGACCAGAGGGGGGACTGAAGAGGAAAAAGCTGAGCAGACTCTCAGTCCTGGACAACCCACTAACCGGAAGAAATACCAGCAACAACATGGCTGCCGATCCTACGAACTTATGCCAATTCCCACTGTTACAACCAGGATCAACTACCGTGAGATGTATCCTGCCAGCCAGCCATACGTTCCTACCGTTACACAAACTCTGCCAAGAATGGAGGAAGAGACACAAGACAGAGTTGAGCAGAACCGCATGGACCGACTTGACTAAAAACACTATACTAAAGCCGGCATGATGCAGATCGTTAGAGACATCCCGACGACACAGCCCCGTTTGACGCGAAGCAAACGTGCAATCCTCGCAATTCACACACACACCCACACACACACACACACCAATCTACACAAACAACATGTACAGTGCATGAGATAGAGGACTGTGAGACCAACACTATCGGCACGTTTATTATTTTGCCATTAGGCTCGATATAGCACTGCAGAACCGCAAGAAGCAGGAAGAGCTCGTATACGCTTGCTGATGCTTCTACGCAGCTAACCACATGGAAGGACAGGAGCACCCAAGGGACCTGGCCAACAGTAAAGCTCTCAATAACATATGGACATTATGATGACTCCATACTGGAAGCCAGAGCAGGTCTCAGGAGGAAACAGGCCGCAGTGATCGCAGAGAAATCCCAAACTGTATGGTGCTGCATTAGCATAATAGCCTATGGAGTAAGCCGCAGACTGCAAACGACATCATTTTGCAAAGCGACATTCTATATCCTGAGCTAAGGTGACATCCACAGCAGCAGCAAGTGTTCCTTGTAAAATACACACTAATTCAGGGCAATTGAGCATGCAAGAGTGGTCTCATGGCATTAGTCGTCTTCACACTATTGTTACACGCAAACACATAGTTGCAATTGCTGAGACATAGCAGACATGCACTGAGAACAGGTGTCTGGTGGGCTGGGAACAGCATTTGTCCTAGACTTGAGGGCCCGCAACCTGACCAATCAGGACCCTGGGTTTCAGGGGCAGATGGCGAGGTTTGCCAAGTATACTACCTGACACAGAACTGTCCACTTATGATCCTTTGTATAGGGTGCTATACTGGACCTACCAGTCAGAGGCCAATCCCAGGCCTCGATAGGTTTAGGAGGGAGTCTGCCAATTGTCGAAGGTTGTTACGTCACAAGAATACAAGACTGTGGCGAGATGTGCCTGGATTTTGTTCAGCATATGACCTCTGTGCATTTGTCTAATAAACCACAGTAAACCTTTGCTCCTTCTGTGGACCTCGACTTCTTGGGACCAGGGAGAGAGTTAGGGCCCTCCATGAGCTGGGAGTCCACGGACCCTTGGCACGGATCTGCCAGCCCCAGATATTACCCTAACAAGCCTTTCTCAGAGTTCAAAGCAATCTGTTACTGTGAATCTAATAACAGTTAAACTAGCCTACTATATATGTGCAAGCATTACCTGAAGCTAAGAGAGTGGTAACAAGGCTTCTGGGTAATTACCTGGGCGGATAGCTGGCAGAAAGGTGAAGGTAAAGTTGGGTAAAGGAAACTGGCTGCTCGTAAAGACTATTTTGAATTTGACATAACCTGTGTTGCCAGAGACTGTGGAAGACAGAGAGAAGTGAGTCTTAAATGCAAACACAGGTTGTTATTGTGACAGACGGACAAGAGAGGCAACGAGGCTGCCCCTTTTGAAGATAGATATTCAGAGTATGAATGTCTTGCCTACTTGAAGGTGTCGAAGTACTTTAAAGTGAGTCTTGTTGAAGCATATCTAGAAGTACAAATTACTGAAGCTGTGGTGGTATATCTGGTTGACCGATGCAACATTGTAGTAGCCTAAACAAAGTGGAGTACTGTGGGACAAAGGTGACTGTTCTCATGGTGAATCAATAAAAATTAAGTTGTTGAAGTGGAAGCAGAAGCAGTGAGAAGTAATTCTGAAAAATATACCACTGTGAATTCTAAAACTCTAACTAAGGAAATGCTAACTTTTAACCAAGAACTGTGTTTCACTGACAGTTGTGGATATTGCATTTCCTTTGAATTGTGGTAAGTCTTCTTGAAATTGTGACAAAGCATCGTGACTGGGATTACCATTGGTGCTATTTGGTTAAAGTGAACAGTGGATATTTCACCAAGCATAAAAGATTTGCTATCATTGGAACTTTGTTTAACAAACCTTTACGTTGACCTTGAAACATCAAGATCTGATTTGAGACATTTCTTTTTTTGATTGGACATTAGCAGAATTGAAGTTAAATCCTGGGGAAGGGAATTTACCCAGGACAATAGAAGGTTATTAAGAAACTGTGAATGTTGTTCATGTTATGTTGTATTGCCATATATTTTCTTTGTGTATTTGTTGCTTAGTGTGAGGGCCAGATATCCTGTGTTAGTGTTTTTCCTTAGCATTGGTTAGTCAGGGAAATCCTCAGCAGAGTAGGGATATTGACACATTTTACTATATTTCTTTTGAGAATAAAATAGTATGTTTTGATAAATCATCAAACAGTTGTCCGCTCGCATTACTGATCCCTCACAGATGTCGGGGCATTCAGATGAGATCAGGTTGTAGATGTTGAGATGATTTTCTGCGACAGCGCTAGCATTGTTGAGAATGCACTTCAGACAACTGTTCAGTTATTTTTTTGAGGTCGGGAGTTTGTTATGTGGGGGTGCTGGGGGGGAGGTTGGAGAAGGGATTATTCCCGAAGGATGGGGATGGGTTAATGCAGAGATGGGAGAAGGTGATGTCAGGTGAGAAGATTGCTGCAGTAGAGCAGTTGGAGAGCTGGGGGTGGGTGTGTCGGTGGATGGCTTTTGGTGAAGGAGGGTGAAGGTGAAACCAGATGCCAGGTCACAGATGTGTCTGTAGGTGAGGTGTCTCTCGATGGGGAGGGGTTTAGGGGAGATGGGGCTGAAGTGGGCTGAAGAATTCCATAAGTGGATGAGGAGAGTAAGGCCTTGTGCGTACTCGGAGGATGTGAATGTGACTTGTACCGCTGCCATTTTTCATGGTCTCCAGGCGTCCTTGTGTGTCTAAAAAGGAGGGGTTTGGGGGTTTAGTTAGTAGGGTTGAGAGGGTCAAGTGCAAGATAGCTTTGATATGCTGTTGGTAGCTTCGATTCGAAAGAAACGGTCACTGTGTACTGGTATGGTTTTATTTGTTTGGCATTGTGTATGTGTGGTTGTATGCAGGTTTTTCATGTGAGTTTTGGGTGTTGTGGAGAGTTGGTAGAGTACCTGTAGTTTGGGTGTTTTGTGGTGATTGTATGGGTTGGTTGGTGAGTAAGAAGAGTGTTAGAGAGTTATTAGCAGCGTTAGTCAGGGGTTTTCTGGGGTGTTTTTGCATTGGGTTAATCCTTTGGCTTATTTTGTACTCTTACGTCCCGTCCCCTTTCCTCCATACTGTATGGGCGTCCCTTCCAAGGACGGGAGACGGAACCTTTTACACCAGAAAACCTGTCTTCCCCTTTAAATTAAGAGGCGTGGCCCAGGGAGCATGCGCTGCCCTGACTCCACCTTCCGGCGCCACACCTCGGTCCCCTTTTCCGCGTCGACGGGAACGGGCCAAATTCAATAGCGCTTCTGGGTTTGGCTTCAGCCATGTAATTCAACGCGCGGATACTTCTTCTCTTTCTTTTTTGTCTTTTTTGTCATTCAGGTTCTCGGGTGTTACGCTCCTCCCTGGCACATGTCGACTTCTACAGGGTTCAGCAGGTATCCATCCTGCAACAGGCTCTTCCCAACTTCAGACCCCCACGCCCTCTGCCTATGTTGCCATGGCCCAGACCACGGTTGGCAATCATGTTCGGTGTGTGACTCGCTGTCCTCGAAGGCGCTGAAGAACAGACTAGCCAGGTGGAAGGAGCTCTTCCAGAAGTCACCTCCAGAGGATCTCAAGAACTTCGTGTAACATCGTCCAAGGTAGGGCCGATATTGTCCAGCGCACCCTGCAAGGGAGACTCCTTCCCAGGGACTCTCCGGCGCGGGAGGGACGCTCAGGTCCTTCCACCGGTACATGCACCGAGGCTGCTTCAGCTACCAGCCCTTGGGTCGAGGGTTCTTGGAATCCTTCCGGACGCAGTGTCGAGGGACCGGAAGGTTCTTGTACCGGGTCTACACCCGAGTGGCTATGCCTTTTTACCGGCGCAATGGCCGAGGGGCTACTCCCTGACACCGGCAAGCCATCCGAGGGGCTATGCCCTAATACTGGCAATACGTCTGAGGGCGCGACTATACGCAGCTCTACCGACCCCCGGGTCGAGGGTGTCACACCTACCAGGCCGAGACCCGAGGAGCAGGACCGGTCTCGTGATCCGCAGGCGAGTGTCTTGGATGAGGCCGGACCCAGCTTGCTGGGCAACATGTTGCAGGCACGTTGCAGGCAGCTTGACAAAATGGCCAACGCGCCAGACCAGACCACCCGTCCGATGCCATTCTACGAATTTGGCAAAGAACAAGTGTCAAGGTGGGAATGGTACAACCAGGTACGTGGCCTACAGTCTACCCTCCATATGCGCGGGGCAACTTTCCCATGCGTCCATACGGACTGGGTACGCAGTGGCTTCAGCAGTCCCCCACTATCCTGTCAGTACCCTCTGCCACCTCTTCGGCCAGCGAGGAGAGGCTCTTCGATAAATTCCTCAGCCTCATGCGGTCTCCTCAGATGGGTGTTATCAAGGACGCAGTCAAGGAAGTCCTCCCCAAAATGCTAGCAGCACCACATACGCCTCCATCAGGCTCCCTGACCCCGGTGCAGCTGCCTCCTCCGGCTCCACAGCCAATTCCGGAACCTCCGCCGCCTCCTCAGCCTCCTACTGCGGTCTCTGTACCCCAGCCTCCGGCGCCATCTACCCCTCCTCCTCCACAAGATCCTCTGGATCTGCAGGACACGGACGAGGAAGAAGATCCAGACACGCCATCCTCAGCCAGGGCCTTCCACGAACGTCTTGCTGGCCTGGCGGAGTACGTAGGCCTCCCTCAGCCTGAGGTCAAACAGCCGGCAGAAAGTGTTCTGGCCTGCGGCGCTGCTAGGCAAAGAGGAGAAGATCTTGGAGGTGTACGGCAAGAAAATCTACTCCAACGCCTCCCTGCACCTGCGTCAGGCCAACGCAAACGCCATGCTGGCTGCCGCCAACCAACGGTTATGGTGGGAAATTGCAGACTTCCTCCCGGAACTCCCTTCCCAATGCCAATCACGCTTTAACGCGGGGCTAGCAGAGGCCAAGCTCGTGGTGCATGACCTCATGGAATCCACAGTGGCTCATATCGATACCTCTGGCCGGGCCATCTACATTGCCACAGACATGAGGTGCACAGCCTGGCTCCGGCTACGAAGTTCAACCTGGACGTCCAGGAGCGCATTCTAGATCTACCGTTCAAGGGTGGGGTCCTCTTCCACTCCTCTATGGATGAAGAGCTGGACAAAAAGAACAGCAGCTCAGAAACGGCAAAATCTTTGTCCATTATTACATAGTCCACGCCAAAAGCTTACACCCAATCTCAGCAACGTTCCGAGAAGGGTCTTACATATGGAGGGTTCCACGGCTTCCAGGAACGCAGATCCAGGCAGCCAGACCACTCGCCGTCTCAGAGCCGGTGCAAACAATATAAATAGAGGGGAGATTAAGGGCTTTTTCCAGTCCACCTCCTCAGCCCCAGCCTCTGAGGGGAAAGAAGTCATGACACGCCCCTTCGGGTCCACGTGTCTCTGGTGGGGGGCAGGGTTGCTCTCCATGCACATTTCTGGCGCCAGAATTTCGCAGACCCCTGGATCCTATCCGTAGTATCCACGGGGTACCGCCTACCCATCCCACCTTCTCCTCCCTCCTCCCCTCCACTCCTACAGGTTGGGACAGCAACTCTTTTGGTGGAGATCCGGTCGCTCGTAGCGAGCCAGACAGCCAAGGAAGTTCCACCCTCCCAACAAGGTTTTGGCTTCTACTCCAGGATTTTCGTCATTCAGAAGAAGAGCCAGGCGGGCCTGATAGTAGTTGTGCTTGATCTTTCCACCCTCAACCTCTCCTTGCCCCTGCAAACATTCAAGGTGGTTACACCAGCTTTTATAGCGGAGACATTGGACAAGGGAGACCGGATGTGCTCCTTGGACCTGAAGGACACGTACCTACACGTCCCGATTTGGCAGCCCCATCGTTCTTTCCTATGGTTCAGGATCATGGGCTACCATTTCCAATACAAAGTCCTTCTGTTTGGCCTCAGCTCGGCCCCCAGAGTCTTCTTCAGAGCACAGGGCCTCCACAACTACCCATACCTCGACGACTAACTCATCAGGGCTACTTCTCCGGAAGAGGTTCACCACTCTTCCCAGGCCCTCATAAACACTCTGCACGACCTGGGCTTTTCGCTCAACCTCAAGAAGTCACAGCTGCTCCCTACGCAGTCTCTGACATTTCTGGGTCTCATCTGGGACACATGCTCCAAGAGGGTTTTCCCGTCGGAGGACAAGGTCTCGGCCATCAAGAGGGCCACAGCCCACTTCCTCAGCATAGAATTGACCTTGGCATGGTGGTACCAACATCTCCCGGGTCTACTAGCGGCGGTGCTGCTAGCCGTGCCACACACAAGACTAAGGATGAGAAGGATTCAGCTGCACTTCGCGGCCTCATGGAATCAGGAGCGGGGCTCTCAATCCGAGATGATCAACGTTCCTCTATCGCTCCACCCGACCTATCTTGGTGGTCCATGGACTGCAACCTACGGACAAGCAAGCCCTTTTGGCCGCCCTCTCCGCAGGCCCCCATCACCACAGACTCCTCGCTCGAGGGCTGGGGAGCCACCATGGACGATCTCTCACTCCACGGCACCTGGACTCGGCAGGAGCAGGAATACCATATCAATTGGCTGGTGCTGAACACCATCTGGCTAGCGCTCAGAGCATTCCTACCACTTCTCAAAGGCAAGGTTGTCCTCATCCGGACAGACAACTCGACCAGCATGTACTACGTCAACAAGCAGGGAGGCACCAGATCCCCTCCTCTGTGCAGACTGGCAATCAGCATGTGGGAGTGGGCCCTGGAAAACGACATCTACCTCAGGGCAGTCCACCTCCTGGGCGAATCTAACCTTGCAGCGGACAGCAGTGGCGTAACACAAAATGTGGGGCCCCCCTGCGAGCCATGCTGAAGCCCCCCTCCCTCCCCCCATCTCTGCAACAAATCACCGGTCGTGCCACACTCTGGGCCAGCCTAGATATCATGCCTGCACAATACGCATGAACGTGCTGCTGAAGGTGTGTGGCACACACTGTACTAGGTGAAAGATATAAATATGTGTTTTAATGCAATATGCAGCACACTTGATGAGAAAGGCCAGAGTGTTTGCAATTGTTTAGTAAGATAACACCAATCCAATACATGCAAGTCACCAACAGTGAACATGAACATTAATGCTTTGCTATTAAAAATGCCATGCCACATTGAAGACATGTTCCACTGGCTGCATAATGAAGACCAGTGTAGACACGTAATAACATTACAGTAAAGCATGCCAGGCCACATTTAGACACACCTAGACTGGTTGCACCAAAATGCCAGTTGAAGCAATAACACTCATCAAGAATAGAGCACACATTCGGGGGGGGAGGGGGGTGCTGTTGCGCACGTTCAAGATGGCCGCCTAGGTGGAGAGCTCCGGCTCTTTCAAAATCCTTGCAACAAATTCATCCTTCCAGCTCCAAGTTGGTTGACGGCTGACCATAAAATACTGCGGCGGAGGGTCTAAGGAATGAATCCTGAAAACGCTGACTACAGCGGCCCCGGAACAGCAGAGATATCGGGGTGTGAGGCTGCGCCGACTGCTGGGCTGCAACGTGGCCGCCAAAGGGCTCCACACGGCATCTACGTGAGCCTGGTGCTTGTAGTTGACAGCCGGCCGAGTGGGGGAGGGGCGACGCGTCCACACCCTGGCGCGGCTGAGGGACTGCAATGCACTACATCGCTGCCCCCTGCCTGGGAAAAGACACAACCGCATCGGACCAGGAAGGCAAGACCCAGTTGAGGGATTTGCAGCGACACACTCCCCCATTGAAGTGGAGGCCCGGCTCGTGCGTCGCTGTCGTGGTGAGTGATCCGGGGAGAGAGTCGCGAGAGCTCAATAATAACGACCCGAAGACGGGAGTATACACCTTGGTCACGCCAAGCCTCAATCCCTCATTTGGGTTGCGACAAGAACCTTGCTGGCAGACAGGGCTAAGGCTGCTACACCGCCCGCTCACACAACTGCTGGCATTAAACTTTGATCTGCGGGGGGCCCATCACATACACGTTGGAGAACGCAATCCACCCCACACCAGTGGCGCTAACTAATGGGCCGCACTGAGAAGAAGGCTGCAGGGGGGGAAAAAAACGGCCCTATGGATACCTTTGCCAGCTCCCAACCACAGGCGATAACGGGGGGAGGGGCGGCAGCACAAGCCTCCGAAAACAGAGACACGGACCCATTGGACCGCCTGGCAACAATCGTGCAGAATGGCTTCCTGGCTGTTAACGTCAAGTTGGACGACATAGTGGCTACAATTGGTTCCCTAAAGGCGAGAGAGGAAAAGGAAAGCTCACGCATCACAGAGGCAGAGAACAGAATAAGCTCCAACGAAGATGTACTCACACAACATGGCCGCGACATAGCTTTACTTCAAACCGAGCTGCGCAAAACCCTGAATAAGTGCGAGGATCTCGAATCGAGGTCCTGCAGAAACAACATTCGGATAGTTGGGTTTTCGGAGACTTTCGGCAGGGGCTCCATGGAAAGGCAAGTGAAGGAATTGCTAAAGTCTGTGCTGGGGACAGGATCCCTTTCGGACCACTTTCTTCTTGAAAGAGCTCACCGTACCCTTGCACCACCTCCGAAGCCGGGCGCTCCACCCCATACCATCATAGCACGGCTCCTCAACTATCGGGACAGGGATACAATACTTCGGGTGTCCAGAGAAAAAGGTACGCTACAATATGAGGAGAATAGAATCCACATTTATCCGGATTTCTCTGCGAACATACAATCACAACGCAGGTCCTATGAGATGGTTAAACGACAGCTACAGCTCCGTGGTGTCCCATACGCATTAATATTCCTAGCAAAAATGAGAATCCAACATGGAGGGAGGGCCCATTTCTTTGAGAACGCTGCTGAAGCTATGGGATACGTGGAGGCCTCCATCCCGTTGCCCCCTAGAGCCCGAAATATGGATCAAAATGCGAGACCCAATCTTGGGGAAGACTGAAGAGATCCGACAAATGGATGAAACCACACCATCCCCGCCATGGTATCTTGCTCACCGTCCTTCATATAAGTCGACACAACTGGACTGGACTGATCTCCGGAATTACTGGGCCTGGGGTCTCCGCCGTGGGCGGCCAAGTGTCGACAGTGGCTGCCCCTTTGGAAATGTCCACTAACTCAACAGCAAAGCCCACCGGGTGAGTTATGAGTGTTCATGGGTTGCATCGTCGAGTTGACCGTCCTTCATATAAGTCGACACAACTGGACTGGACTGATCTCTGGAATTACTGGGCCTGGGGCCTCCGGCGTGGGCGCCCAAGTGTCGACAGTGGCTGCCCCTTTGGAAATGTCCACTAACTCAACAGCAAAGCCCACCGGGCGAGTTATGAGTGTTCATGGGTTGCATCGTCGAGTTGGGGGAGATGATGCAGGTGGGGGGGTCAGGGTACGAGGCATCAGTTGGCTGCGTTAAACTGTGGATGAAAGGGGGGAGGGGGATAAGTTGTTTTGTTGTTAAGTTTGGTTTAAAGGTTAAGTGGTCTCGTAGTTGCGGTTGCTGCCCCCGCCGTGTGAATACTGGTATTGGATGATGGTATGGCAAGTGTCATTACACATGGGAATGTTACCACAGGGGGACTGCGAATACCTCTGCTGTCCTGGAATGTAAGAGGTTTAAATAACCCGATGAAGGCCAGAAAGGTCAATAACTATGTTTCTAGACACTGCCCTCAGATCGTGATGTTACAGGAGACCCATGCTATCGGCGCAGTAAATATGAATATAATGCCCAAATGGGGTAAGACACGATATTATACAAGCTATTCGTCCCAGTCCCGGGGGGTCATCATTCTTATTCATCCCTCACTGGGGTTTCAGGCGGAGGGGCACAAGGTGGATGTGATGGGGAGGTTCGTTCTTGTGTGGGGGAAGTTAGCGGGTAAGCATATCACTCTGGTTAATACATATGGTCCCAACATCGATGATCCAGATTTTTCATCAGTTTTTCAAAAATAACGTTGGGTCGGTTGCACGAGTTTCTGCGGTATGGGAAACATTTAGGGGGTAATTCATAGAATTCAGCGCACAAGTGGCGCACGCGGATGGCGCACAGTGTGCGCGTGCGAATCCCTGCGCCAGCCGCGTGCGCTAAAATCCATTTCCACGCACAGCGTATTCATGGATTCCAGCCACCAAAACCAGCCGTGGCGCACAGTGGCGCAGCGACCCTGCAGCAGCGCCAGTTACGCCCCCAAGAACACCTCTCGCGCAGGGAAAAGCCATCAATATACCCAATCCAGCGCAAAGGGCTGCGCTAACCCTGTACCAGCACGGCAAGCGGGCTACGTGTATCACTGGGGTGCGCGGGAAGTACCTCACGCGATTGGCCCCATGCGAGCAGGGTATGCGTATTTCAGGGGTGCGCAGGAAGTAACACACGCGATTTCCGTAGGGTACGCGTATCTCAGGGGTGCGCGGGAATTTCCACACGCGATTGGGCCCCTGCGAGCACGGTACGCGTATCTCAGGGGTGCGCAGGAAGTGCCACACGCGATTTCAGCAGGGTACGTGTATTTCAGGGGTGCGCGGGAATTTCCACACGCGATTGGGGGTACGCGTATCTCAGGGGTGCGCAGGAAGTGCCACACGTTTTTTCAGCAGGGTACGTGTATTTCAGGGGTGCACGGGAATTTCCACACGCGATTGGGGGTACGTGTATCTCAGGGGTGCGCGGGAAGTGCCACACGCGATTTCCGCAGGGTACGCGTATCTCAGGGGTGCGCGGGAATTTCCACACGCGATTGGGCCCGTGCGAGCAGGGTACGCCTATCTCAGGGGTGCGCAGGAAGTGCCACACGCGATTTCAGCAGGGTACGTGTATTCCTGGGGTGCGCAGGAAGTTCCACACGCGATTCCATCAGGGTACGTGTATTACAGGGGTGCGCGGGGAGCACCACACATGAATTGCACGTGTGGGTCCTCCCAGGTGTTCCCTCTACACCCTCCACGGCCCCTGCAGGTGGCTCACACCACAGGGGCCTACCCTGCACATGTTGTGCAGGCACACCATCCACCATGGCTATGACCCCCAGCCAACCCACATGTCAACTTGCACTACTGCCCACCAACGCATGTCCCCCTGCATCCCCAGTCACCAGGGGCACCCTCCACCAGGCCCCACCCATGTCTCCCAGCACCCCCACCGCCCAGCAGTGCAGGGGCACCCACCCATGTCTCCCACCACCCCCACCCCCCAGCCACCAGGGGCACCCACCACCAGGGCCCCACCCATGTCTCCCACCACCCCCACCCCCCAGCAGTGCAGGGGCAGCCTCCACCAGGCCCCCACCCATGTCCAACTCATGTCCAACTCATGTCTCCCACCACCCCCACCCACCAGCACTGTGGGGCACCTGCCAGAAGGCCCCCACCCATGTCCAACTCATGTTCCCCACCACCCCCAACCCCCAGCACTGTGGGGCACCTGCCAGCAGGCCCCCACCCATGTGCAACGCATGTTCCCCACCACCCCCACCCCCCAGCAGTGCAGGGGCAGCCTCCACCAGGCCCCCACCCATGTCTCCCAGCACCACCACCCCCCAGCCACCAGGGGCAGCCTCCACAAGGCCCCCACCCATGTCTCCCACCACCCCCACCCACCCAGTCACCAGGGGCAGCCTCCACCAGGCCCCTACCCATGTCCCCACCACCCCCACCCCCCAGCAGTGCAGGGGCAGCCACCACCAGGCCCCCACCCATGTCTCCCAGCACCCCAACCCCCCAGCCACCAGGGGCAGCCTCCACCAGGCCCCCACCCATGTCTCCCAGCACCCCCAACCCCCCAGTCACCAGGGGCGTGGTCTTCCGTGTGCTTACGCGTGGCCAGCTTGATACGGAGTGATTTGGCACGTGAAAAATCTGCACGTCAGTGTGTAATTCGAGGAAAGGCTCTTAGCGCGTAAGCGCGTCTGCACGCATACGCATTTTCATTGGACAGAAGGCCCCTCAAGCGCAAGCGCCCCTGTGACGTGACGCGTACAGAAGTGCATGGGCATTTCAGCGCGCGTGAAAAACTGCACGTCCGCGTGTAATACGAGGAAAGGGCCCATGCGCGTAAGCGCGCGTGGAAAACTGCACGTCCGCGTGTAATACGAGGAAAGGCCCTTAGCGCGTATGCACGGCAGCACGCATATGCGATTTCATTGGACCAAAGGTCCTTAGCGCGTGAGCGCATCTGTGACGTGTCGCCCGCAGGTGTTTCCCTCATTGCACGTGATGACAGAACACACGTGGATTTCCACCAATCGTGTGTGAAAGTTCCCGGCACCCTGGAACACACGTACCCAGGCTAATCGCGTGTGGAACTTCCCGCCCACCCCGAAACACACGTACCCAGGCCAGTTGCGTGTACGCTCACTCCCCTCCGATCACACGCGATGACACTCGGACCGTATCCGAATACGGGAAACCCACGCACGGCAAAAGACGTGCACAGGCGTCAACGCGTCCGCCCACACGAAGGCAGGCGGAGCCGTCCCCGCGCACAGCATAAAAGTACATGCAAACAACAAACGCGTATATACAGCTACGATGAATGCCCCATTTGTCGCTGCACTGATCGTGGGACACCGCAGGAGGAGGAGAATAGCCAGGGCACGCATTTTCGCACCACGGACAAGCCTTTTTGGGATGCCTGACGACCAGGTCTATGGCAGGTATAGGTTTCCACCCCATATCATCCTAGACCTGGTCAGGGAGTGGGAAGATGACCTCACATCCCCCACCCTTTGCTCCCAAGCATTGAGCCCCTTGGAGAAGCTGCTCAATGTCCTGCATTTTTTGGCCACTGGGTCATTTCAGCAGACCACTGCCATAGTGGGGGGGGGGTCTCACAGCCCACGCAGTCACGCTGCCTACACCAGGTACTGGCAATCATGACAGCGCGCCACTCAGTCCACAGGCACATATACATGCCCAGAACACCCGCAGAAAGGCAGGCCGTTGTCCTGGATTTTTTCAGGGTGGCACACTTCCCCAAAGTGCTCGGTGCCATAGATTGCACCCATGTGGCCCTAGGTCCACCTAGGGCCATTGAGCACATCTACCGAAACCGCAAGCACTGGCATTCCATCAATGTACAGGTGGTATGTGATGCAAAGGGAATCATCACCTCTGTCTATGCAAACTACCCTGGCTCCACCCATGACAGTTTCATATACAGAATGTCCACCCTGAGCCGGGCCCTGGAAGCTGGGCAGCATGGTGACACATGGCTCCTAGGTCAGTACAAATGCCCTTGCACATGCATGCAAGTCACACACAGACAAATATCCAAACCCTAATAATCTCAACTATTATCACCTCCCCAGGGGACAGTGCCTACCCTCTGAGCAACCACATGATGACGCCAATCCGGAACCCCACAACACCACCCCAGGTAAGATACAATGCCGCCCATATTGCAACCAGGGGCATAGTGGAGCGCACATTCGGAGTGCTCAAGTCACGTTTCTGCTCCCTTGACCGCTCTGGTGGACAACTACTCTATGCACCACCAGTAGTGTGCAGGATCATTGTGGCAGCATGTGTCCTGCACAATGTTGCAACACGGCAGGGCGTCCCGGTGGACATGGTGGTGCCCCCACATCCCCAACCACAGGCGCTGCCCATGGGAGGGGACAGGGCAGGTGGCGAGGAAGCCCGGACCCAGCTTGTGGCCACATTTTTCACCTAAACTACCACCCCTGCGGAGTGCACACAGGCCTGGCACATACCAGGTGACAATCGATGATGACAAAGAGACAGTCAACTGTCACAACCCTACCACCCTGAGATAGTTGCCATGGAAGTGCCACATCGTCTGCATCCCTAGCTACTTAAACACAAGCTATCCTGTGTGACCAAAAGGCAAACGTATGACATATGACATGATATGGGCCATACACAAGTATTCCAAGGCGCAATGAGGCAGGGAGGGGGGAACAAGGGAACACAGAGAACGGTACTACTAGGCCAGGTGTCATTGAGATCGTGCAAATGCAGGGGTAGGGGGAATGGAAAAAGTGCAAGGGGAAGGGTGGGGGGAGTCCAGTACAGGGGAAGTAGCCCAAATAAATAATACATAGGTCGCCTGGTGGCAACTACAAAGGTAAGTGCAGACAAGTGCTGGGAAGGGAGGGCTGTAGGGATAGAGAGACAGTACTGCAGTGCAGGGGTTGCCAGGGAGGCAGTGCAAGTGGAGAGTGGCTGGGCCAGGGACCGAGGTCGGTGAGAGTGGCCGAGTTGCAGCTCCTGTGCAGTTCCAGTGGAGAATTCTCCAAGGGAGAGGCAGACAGTAAGCAGAAGCAAAGAGGAAGGTCTTGAGGTGCTTCCAGAACTGGAGATGGTTCCCCTCAAGTTCAAGTCAGGCCGGAAGTCTGTTCCAGGGGGAGGGCCCTGCTGCGGAGAGAAATCTACCCCCAGCTAGTTGCTCTGAGAAGCGGATGACCCGGACATGCAAGGTGTGCATCACACACACCTGCAAAACAGGCCATGGCCATCACTGTCATGTCACTCAAACCCTCCCATACATCAACATGACATGGCAAGCAATACCCATACACCAATGCAGTAACGATAAGGTACACATTGCCATGTCCTAAATGTACAGTGGCATCGGACACTGCTGCCTGACCTGGAATCAGATGAAATGACAGATCAACAAAATCTCCCACCCAAAATAAGTCCTTTCCAAATGCATTACAACAGTCGTAGACGTAACATCACAATGAATGCCTGTCTACATGCACATTATGCATTGCAAAATCAACACTGCAGCTCATGTGTGCAGTGTCCTACTCCTGCATCACACTGCTCAGCGCACAGCACAGTGAACAGCCATTGTGTGTGATGCACACCCTGAGCATCACATCTAAGTGACAGACCACGTCAAACATCAAATTAGGCATGTACTGGATCCATGATCGGTCACAGAACATGTGCTGCCGGGACACAGTGGGCACCAGAAGGCAAACAGTGTACACGTGGATATGCAAGGGTGGGAGTACATGTAGTGCATCAGAGTGCAAGTGTGTGGTTCTGCAAGGACATGCACTCCACATATGCATGTGCACACAAGTGACCATCAGTGTTCCCTACACATCACATGTGAACATCCACCATGTGTACACCCCAGCATGTCAAATCACAACTATCCCCTCGCACCTGAAAGGAAAACACAACACATGAACAGGCATTGATCAGCAGAACACAACATGTACATAGGATACCACCATTACTATGTCAGAGTTCCAATCACACTACAGGGCAAGGCAACTATCAACAACAACCCCCCCCTCCCTCACAAATGACCATGACCCACTGAGCAACTGCACCTGGGTCATGGAGCCTCCAAACCTCAATTCCACCTGGCCACAGGATCACCTTTACCCTTCGTCACCATCTCCCACCTTGTGTGTAAAAAGATGCCTGAACCCTCAGAATCCACACTCATTTCCAAAATCACAAAATCCAAGGCATAAAAACGAACCCGAACACCCTCCAGTAGATGACTTGACGTAGCAGTAGCTCACAAAGGCCAAGTACTACCACAATGATGCAACAACCAAGGTAGGACAGCAAAACAATGTCACGACAGGATGTGAGGCATGTGTGGTACATAACATAGGATGATGCACCATGAATGGATGTGTACTGTCACAGGTCCCCTGTACAGGCGCGGGAGTGTCACGAAACAACCACCCCCACCATGTCCCGGGTGCCTGCAAGGTCAAACTCACACAGGCCCCTGAGACCCTGGTGGGGAATGAGGTTCAGGGATATGCAGTCGGGACAGGTGTTGACACACTGGATGACTGGAATGAGTGGCAGGAGAGGGGAGAAGGAATGACGCATGAAACTAGGGAATGCACGAACATGTACAACCTGCATGAACACATACACAATCCAAACAAACTTGGACATCATTGTCATGGCCTTCTGTAGTCCAGGCTCAGGAGTGGTGCGAACCAACCACCCCCTCTAGGGTTTTGGCGCCTGCAAGTTCGGGGCTTACACAGGCATCTGCAACCCCAGTGGGGAAAGAGGGTCAGGGAACGTTGCTTGGATAGGCACGGGAATCAGGAACACCGGGTAGAGGGTACAGGTTTCAAAATTGCATAGGATCACGGGTGATTAGGGAGAAAAAAACATACCAAATTGAACCACACATACATCCATGCATCAGTACACTCCCCAGCAAGCCTATGCAGAGCAGTTTGTAAGAAAAACAACAAGACACTTAGCTCTGGTTTTGAGTGCTGGCCTCCTGCCTGCACACACTCAGGTCCGGTTACAGGAGCACTGCAATGCTGCAAAGAGAGCCACTGTCAACAACCTGTACGTGCCAATTACACAAAAACACAACACCAAACATGCCCCATAGCAACAAACTACTCTACAAACAGACAATCTGTGGTTGATGCTTCGTACCCATATATAACATCAGTCCTGTGACGGGTCATACACAGTCAATGCAGTAAGGCAGCCGCTGGTGGGTGCGTGGCAAATGGAACACCAATGTGTCACAATTCACACAACATGCAAAGTTCCCTGGGTAAGCAGACAGACCCATATAGCAAGCCATGACTACAGAACAAGTTGCGTACCACCATGACCGAAACAAAGTTGGCAGTGCATTTATCATGAAGTACCTGGAAAAGACATGCACTGCACCCGAGTATGTCCCTTGCTGTATGTCCCTGTGAGCTGCCCCTTTCCATGTCTCGGAAGGCTACATGGTTGATACAAGTGCCTCAATGGACCTTGGTGTACCGGAGGGTATGTGCCACTGCCCCTGCATGTGTCCCAGACAACCCTACTATCAACAGCCATCAGTCCACAAACACATCGGAGCTGCATTGTGTGCTTCAACACCAATATTCGTCTAAGCTCACCCTCAGTGCTGTGACTAAGCCTGCATGTGCAACTCGCCTGGTGCAAGCTTTGCTGTGTCGTGGCCCCCCTGTGATGCTCACCTTGCCTGGAGTTCCTTGGAACATGTCAGCAGTTCTAGGATGTGGGTCTGCAATCACTGTGCCTCTGCTTGTGCACACATGTGCATGTGCTCTGGAGGCTCATCCCCCTGCAGAAAGGGCATGAAACACATGATTAATGCTTCAAAGTCATCTGTGTGTGTCTCATCAGGCATCTCATTACTTGACCATGTCAGAGAGTCACATCACAAATCACACCATTAGTCGTCTTTCACCTCCAAAGTGTGGAACACTATCTACAGCATGAATTGCAACAAGCACATGTACAGGAAAGATATGAAACATACTACACAATGCATAGCAATCAATGTCCACATTAATCATGACACACCCCATCTAGCAAAAGCTGAACAGTGGACAATGACACCTAAATCATCCCCACTAGGGGTGTCAACACAAGTCACACAGCACCAGACATGCCACAGATATGACAGTCCAAAGCCCTTGTGTAAAATGGTGTAACACCGAACCATCCTTGCGAGCCCATGGATAAGGGAGGCAGGAGTGGCATATGTGAGTCAAGGACCCCAAGCAGCAAACACATACACAAGACAACCATGAAGGGCCCAGCTGGAACAGACAGTGGATGCCTTCAAAAGCCACAAAGCACCGCACCGTCACATGAAAGCACAATAGACTAGCAATTTTAAACTAACTCAACTATTAACTAATTACACTAACTATGGAAAACCTACATTACCTATTTAAACTAACTATCAAACAGAAACCTAACTAACTAAACTAAAAGAAAAATCAAAAATGGCCACATACGACCCGGGGGGAGGGGAGGCACCCAGGAGGGGGGAGGTACAGGGTGCTGCTCAACATCCACATGCGATGATGCTGAGCCAAAAAAAAATCCTCCATGGGCTCAACGCCTGCACAGCACGACCTATGTGGGAGATAGATGGTCGTCCGAGTCTGGCTCATCCTGGAAAGGAGGACGTGGCACAGTAGCCTGGCCACGCCTAGCCGCAGCTTGCCCCTCGTCGGCAGCAAGTCTGCTGGACGGGTGAGCCTGGTTCTGTGTGGCGATGTGACGTAGGTCTGCATGCAGAACCTCACGTGATACACGTGCTTCCTCTTGCAAGGTAGCACGTGTAACACGGAGATCCTCCTGCAAGGCCTGGCTGGACAACCGCTGCACCTCCCGGCAAGCCTGTAGCTCAGCCGAGATGGTACGCTCAAGCTGTGCAAATCTCTCCTCTGCCTGCTGCCTCTGGGACATCATAAGGACACCCAGTGTGGATCTGAGGGAAGCATACTCCTCCCTCAGGGCATCCATGTGCGCCTCTGCGTGAGCAGCAATTGCTTGATGCAGAGACGACATTTCAGCCTGGCGTGCCCTGTCTGAGGCCGCCATGCCCAGCCTGAGCGAGCAGGCCGTGGACCGTGCCGCCTGCTGCTGGAGAAGCACCTGCCTAGCAGTGGGGAGCACAGATCGGGCCACACGCTCCATGCTCTCAGCGATGTTCTCCATTGCTGCCCCCTGCCATTCGGAATTGGCAGTCATGTCTTGCTCCCACTCAGTATACAGCGGTTGCGCGCGGCGACCGCGTTGCCGGGCTTGACCCCTGCGGGACCCAAGGACCGGGGGTCCTCGCTGTGTTGGCACCGCCTGCGGCTGCACGACTACATGCCCCCGTCGACGTGATGTCCCAGGCACATCAGTGACTGGTGTGGAGGGTGACCCTGCGTCCCGATCCACCACGGGCAGAGGAACCAAGACTGTCTAATCCCTCAGTGCAGGTGTCGCAGACAGAGGAGTGTCCACATCAGAATCACTCACCCCTGACACATGGACTTGATGCTCATCCAACTCAACATGGACGTCAGAGTCGTCATCAAGGCTGGACCCATAGGCAGCCAGAGACAAGATGGACTTCAGCACTTGGGGGTTTTCGTGGCCTACCACCCCACGACCCCCACTAGTGCTGGGTTGATGTGGTGTTACCAACCCTGTGTCTGGCATGACAACACCATCCTCCGCCTCCATTGCGTCATCACCTGAAAAATAGAGAGAAAAAGGTCCATACACATGTCAGAAGCACACGACACACACACACACCGACAGCAAAGGCATCCGGCAGACATGTGACACACAACATATGACCTGGCATGCATGCTGGGTATACTTTGAATAGCTTCTGTGATCAGACCTGTTGAAAGGTGGCAGTTTCCATGGAAGTGGGTCTATGCAGTGCAGAAAATGTGTACGCCACTCACTACCTACATGTACAAGCACTACATGGTGTGTGCCAGGAAATGTGAAGGCAGTGCAATGTCAAATTCAGACATCACGTGCATTGTGCATTCAATGTGTACCATGTCTAGAAGCCAAGCACCCCTCCACGCCAGTACCAAAGCAGGGATGCCTAGCATGGTATCAAAAGGCTGACCATACACCTGTGTATTGACAGGCAGTGTTGACTGGCATCAACAGCTTAATGTTATTCAAATGACAACACTGCAAATGATGCTGGGACAGTGGGCAGGACACATGATGGAAACTCCGGAGGCCGCCCACGTGTGAAGAAGACACAACAAGAGTTGGACAGAGTCATTGGCCATTGAACAGGCTGAGGCCTGTGAGCCACACAGATTGTCGGAGCCTAAACATGTGTGCAACGCAGGACTGAGCCACAGTTGACATGGGAAGGCTGATGAGATGGCAGGCAATGTATGTAACCAAGGACTTATATTACAGTGATCATCCAGTCAAGGACACATAGGGGCATGCGTGCAATGCACATGGAGCATGAATGGGCACTCATGTCCCTGCGGGACATCTGACCCATGCACAGTACAAGTGAGTTACCCTGCATCGAATACTAAGGCTGTACCACACGGCATATGTCTGGCAGATTCTACGCTGGAAGTTGGCATCTACACAGGACACATGAACAAGAAAGTACACAATGGCAAGATTGAAGCAGACCAGTGCAAAGGTGGAACTGGGGTGCAGAGTGGCGGAGGAGGGGCAAGGGAGCATGCCTACATGGAGTCCCGCATGCAGGCAGAGGAGACATGCATGACGGTAGCATTGCATTACTTACACATCAGAACCATGTACACGTCACATGTAGCAGCAATCATGCACAACACATCCCACAAGTGAAACACACACGTCCTCAACAAACACGCATCAACACTCACTGGACTGGGCATCAAAGTCCAGCTTCTCTCCCACTCCTTCGACCAATTCAGGTGGTATGAACTCCGCATGCAGAGTGAGTTCTTCCTCCTCTGGTGCAGGCACACCGCCAGTCACCAGAGTCAAGTTGTAATTTGAGGCATGCTTGGCCTTAGTGCTGCGCTTGATGTCATTCCAAAGCTTTTTGCACTCCTGCGCCGTGTGCACCTCATGGCCGAATGAACTGACATGTTCCGCAACATGCTTCCAGTGGGTGTCACGTTGGGCAGCCGTAGTCTGACTATTGGCACCCACTAGCATGTCACGGCTGTGGCCCCGCACGTAGTCCACGAGGAAGTCCAGTTCCTGCTTACAGAAAGGCTTCTTCCTCGACGTGCAGGAGATCGTGGCTGTGTGTGGGGTCCCAGCCTGTGCTGCAGGTGCAACCTTCCTCCTCTTGGACTGTGGCGCAGACCCTGGCTGGCTAATGCCGCCCTGACCAGTATGGCCAGTGGGTTCGGTGGATTGAGCCAAGGGAGTGGCAGGTGGAGGGATGACCAAAGGCCTGACTTGTGTCAGTGGCAGCTGGGTGCCCACTAATGGACCCTGCGCAGCAACATCAGCTGTGGCAGGGTCATTGACCGCAACGGTCCTGGTTGGCAGACTCACAACCGGGGTGCTGTTGGGTGCATCTGCCCCTGCACTTGCCAACACAGGGCTGTTCGGGGCAGCAGATGACATGACTGCCCCAGGGACACGTGTCTTGGTCTGAGCAGCCCGGCCTGCCCCTATGGTTCCCCCCTGGCCTGTTGGAGATCTACCAAGGGCTCTTCAAGTGCCAACGCAGCCTGCGCTGGCAGACCCTGAGCCTGGGTGGCGGTGTCCACAGCTGCACCTGCAGCTACCACTACCCTTGGGCCCGTGGCAGTCGATGGAACGGACTGCCGGGTCATATGGGTGCCAGTGCCAGATGCAGGAGCTGCATCCCCCGGAACCACAGGGGGTGGTGGCATGACTGCACCGACACATGGCACAACATTGTGCTCAAGTGGCGCACCCCTGCCTCTTCCCCCTCTGTGGCTGCCCTGGACACCCTGGAGTCCCCCTACTCCCTGGTCACCACGGCCACGTCCCCGACCACGCCCGCCACGAGGAGTACGCCCAGCTGAGGCGCCCCTCACATTTGGTGGCCTCCCAACCATGGCACAGATGTAGTAGTGCTGGCACAGATGGAGTGGTGCCAATGGGAGGTGTACACCACAATTGACCTGGGCAATTGGGGTGAAGGGGGTGGGAAGCAAGATGTTAACAGCCCCCCTGCACCTGCAAGGCTGTATGTGACCCCGGTGATGTGGTGACAGGTCACGCAACGCTCAGGCACCCCAAAACTGCAGTAAAACCATGCACGCAACCCTGCAGCCTACGTGCGTGGATTCAACCTCCCGCAGTACGCGGTGGCACCCAGTAACACGAATAACGCGTACGCGGGGCACCCGCAGTGGGAAAAAGAGCGTGTGCGACTCACCGTCTGACTAGCGCGATGCAGAAAAACACGCGTAGCCAATACCCCCGCCAAAAGAAGAGATACGTCCTTGATAGCTGTGAAGTTGTGATGGCGCGCGAAACAACAGGAAGCAGCAACACACGTCGGTCTCCACGAAAGGCACATACAGCGAACTGCTGGGCCCGCTCACCTTTAACCCGTGCTGAGGGAAACGCACGCGCGCGTCAAGTCACTTACGCGCATGGGCCCTTTCCTCGTATTACATGCGGTGGGCCCTTTCCTCGTATTACACGCGGACGTGCAGTTTCCGCGCGCGCTTACGCGCATGGGCCCTTTCCTCGTATTACACGCGGACGTGCAGTTTTTCACGCACGCTGAAATACCCATGCATGTCTGTACGCGTCACGTCACAGGGGCGCTTGCGCTTGAGGGGCCTTCTGTCCAATGAAAATGCGTATGCGTGCAGACGCGCTTACGCGCGAAGGGCCTTTCCTCGAATTACACGCTGACGTGCAGATTTTTCACGTGCCAAATCACTCCGTATCAAGCTGGCCACGCGTAAGCACACGGAAGACCACGCTCCTGCCCAGAAGGCCGAACTACTGCCCCCCAGAGCCCTGAGCACGCTCCCACCTGCCATCTGCTGCTGCCTGACTGCCTGCTGCCCACGTGCCCTGCCATTTGCTGCCTGCACATCAGCCAGGGGGTGCTGTTGCTGTGACCACCCCTTCTGGAACCGAAGACTCCCGACTGGGATTCCATCACTCCACAGCCCAGCCCCAGGACCCAGTTGCCCACCCACTCCTGCCTCTGGGGTTGTCATGTCGGGGCAAACACCATCTGGGACCACTGACAACCCCCGGCCAGAGAGGCAGAGGGGCACCAGCTTCAGTGCCACTGAAGTTGGTGTCCTGGTGGAGCAAGTCCTGGGGCAGTATGATGCCCTCTTCGGAAGTTCCCGCGCCGACAAGGAAGGACGGACTCGGATCTGGACTGACATCGTGACTGCCATCAATGCGGAGGGGGTGGCAGTCCGCGACTTACAACATGTCAAGAAGCGCTGGGAGGACTTCAGGTCCAGGACCCTGAACAAGGCCCGGCGCCTCTTGAAGGCAGCGGATGCCAAGGGGCGCCGGGGCCACTTGTCGGAAGAACAGATGAGGGTCCAGGAACGCATTTCCCCAGCGCTCCACATCCAGGTCCTTGAGAAGCAGACCCATCTGGAGTCGAGCGGTGAGTGTACATGCATCCTGATTGTGAGCAGTGTGTGTGGTGATTATTCAGTAGTGTGCAGGTTGCACATCTGTTTGTATGGGGTCGAGTATGGGTGGGGTTGTACAGGGCCGTGGGGCTGTCACATGCGAGGGCTGTAATGTGTGAGACATGGATGGTGCTTGTGTGTGTAGGCTTGCATGCCAAATGCAGTTGTGTGGGCACACATGTTTGGATGAATGTGTATGTAAGTAGACATGTCCGTGATGTCACGCATGTATGTTGTTTTTGGCTGCATGTATCAGCACTGTGTGCATGTGTGTGTATTTGACAAGGGTGCAACAGTGATGCAACATGGATGCATGTGACAGCGGTATGTGGAAGCCTGATTGGCAGATGTGACATGGATGCCCGTCTGAACACTGCGACACTTGGCAGAGGTGTACACATGCAGGCAAGTGTGGTGGTGTGTGTACATGTGTGGTGCACTTCCTGTGTTGCATGTGATGTCTGGCTCACCTTTGGCTGCTCATGCTGTTGTATGTGTATGGATGGTGGTTTCAGTTGCGATATGGCTGTGGTATGGCTCATGTGTGCGAGTTGTAATGACATGTGTGTTGGGGATTGTGATGACCTGTCTGAGGTTTGCCAATGCCACTCATGTACAACTGTCATGTGTGTATGTGTCCATTGTACAGTGCCCTGATGCCTGTGTTTTGTTTCTCCTTGTTTGCAGCGTCAACTGATGAAGAGGGCGGAGAAGGTGCTGTGGAGCACAGCGGCGGGGATCCCACCGCCAGCCGGAGACGCAAGGCCCGGCTCCCCTCCCATGTTGTCATCTCGTCGGGGAGTGAGGAGTCCGGTGCCGCGTCCCAGGCCGCAGCTGCTGGGGGGAGGTCCAAGAGGCGGAGGTTGGAGTTGGACTCCTCGGCAGCAGAAGGGGCACCTGGGACCCCAAAGGGCCCAACAGGGGAAGATGGCACGGAGTCATCCAGGTTGGTGGGGGGTTTGGTGGAGGAGGGGGCCGTGCAAGCACCAGAGACGGGGTCTGGAGATGGGGATCCCACTGGTGCTAGTGGTGCAGTGCAGGACCAGGGACAGGAGGCAGCACAGGCCGCCGCGGAGGTGCCTGTGTGCAATCCTGTCCCTGATCCTGTCCCTGCATCATCTTGTACCAGCAGGGATGCCTACGTCCAGACCCGTTTTCAGGCAGGGGATGAGGCACAGCAGCAGCAGCAACGTGGTGGGAGCCATGAAGGCTCGGGGCCTTCAACATCGGAGGGGCAGGCATCGGCCGGAGGGCAGGAGGACCGAGGACAGAGAGTGTCTTCCGTGTGGCAGCGGTTGGGCCACGCCATAGATGCGGAGCGGCAGCGGGCGGAAGAGGCACTGCTCACAATGGTTAGGCCGGAGAACTCCATGCGGAGGGCCCTGAGGCGGGCCGAGTGCCTCGAGGCAATCCGCAGGGGTTTGGAGGTGGAGACGTCGACGGCCCTGCGGTCCCTCAGGGCCATGGAGGAGGACCGCCTCCGGGACATTGAGGAGGAGTTCGATGATGCCCTGGCCCGGGACATCCACAAGTGAGCCGTGAAACTAGCCCGCTGCCCTTGTACATAGTTATGTAGGTAGTGTTAGTTTTCATTTTTGTTTTCATTTTATTTGGACCTTTCGGACATTGGCCACATTTTTGTATATAGTTTATTTTATTAGTTAGTGTAGTTAGATAGGTTTCCTTTATTTTGTTGGGATAATGGACCCTGGCTTGTTCCCATGTACATAGTTCACAGTTGGATTGTATTTTTTTTTCACTTTTTAACCATGGAGCAATGGCTTTCTTTTTTATTTCCCATTGGATTTTGTTTTGTGGACATTGACTTTGGACAACATTACTTTGGAATTTTATTTTTGGTTTTGCTTTTTTTAACGGACATGCTTCTTTTCATTTTTGTACATTCACATTTCTGTTTCTTCATTTTTTATTCTATTTATGTTTCCTTTAATACATATTTTTTTGGTGAACTTCAATGTGTGGTATCTCATTGGTTTTATGCATTTCATGATATGTGTTTTGAGATTCACTGACACCCAGTTTGTTTCGGAACTTGCAATTGGTGTTCTGTGATGTAATTGCAAATTATGAGTGGGTGGATGCAATACTCGGGTGGGTGTTTTGCATTTGGAGGCTGACCATAGGGACCAGGGATCTAGATTGTGATGACATGTTGGCTGGGGAACATGAGGTGCACATGGGTGGGGGCCTGCTGGCAGGTGCCCCACAGTGCTGGGGGGTGGGGGTGGTAGGGAACATGAGTTGGACATGGGTGGGGGCCTGCTGGCAGGTGCCCCACAGTGCTGGGGGGTGGGGGTGGTGGGAGACATGGGTGGGGGCCTGGTGGAGGCTGCCCCTGGTGGCTGGGAGGTGGGGGCGCTGGGAGACATGGGTGGGGGCCTGGTGGTGGGTGCCCCTGCACTGCTGGGGGGTGGGGGTGCTGGGAGACATGGGTGGGGGCCTGGTGGAGGCTGCCCCTGGTGACTGGGGGGGTGGGGTGGTGGGGGACATGGGTGGGGGCCTGGTGGAGGCTGCCCCTGGTGGCTGGGGGGTGGTGGTGGTGTGAGACATGGGTGGGGGCCTCGTGGAGGCTGCCCCTGCACTGCCTGGGGGGTGGGGTGGTGGGAGACATGGGTGGGGGCCTGGTGGAGGCTTCCCCTGGTGACTGGGGGTGGTGGGAGACATGGGTGGGGGCCTGGTGGAGGCTGCCCCTGGTAGCTGGGGGGTGGGGGTGCTGGGAGACATGGGTGGGGGCCTGGTGGTGGGTGCCCCTGCACTGCTGGGGGGTGGGGGTGGTGGGAGACATGGGTGGGGGCCTGGTGGAGGCTGCCCCTGGTGACTGGGGGGGTGGGGGTGGTGGGAGACATGGGTGGGGGCCTGGTGGAGGCTGCCCCTGGTGACTGGAGGGGTGGGGGTGGTGGGGAACATGCGTTGGACATGGGTGGGGGCCTGCTGGCAGGTGCCCCACAGTGCTGGGGGGTGGGGGTGCTGGGAGACATGGGTGGGGGCCTGGTGGAGGCTGCCCCTGCACTGCTGGGGGGTGGGGGTGGTGGGAGACATGGGTGGGGGCCTGGTGGTGGGTGCCCCTGCACTGCTGGGGGGTGGGGGTGGTGGGAGACATGGGTGGGGGCCTGGTGGAGGCTGCCCCTGGTGACTAGGGGGTGGGGGTGGTGTGAGACATGGGTGGGGGCCTGGTGGAGGCTGCCCCTGCACTGCTGGGGGGTGGGGGTGGTGGGAGACATGGGTGGGGGCCTGGTGGAGGCTGCCCCTGCACTGCTGGGGGGTGGGGGTGGTGGGTGACATGGGTGGGGGCCTAGTGGAGGCTGCCCCTGGTGACTGGGGGGGTGGGGGTGGTGGGAGACATGGGTGGGGGCCTGGTGGAGGCTGCCCCTGGTGACTGGGGGGGTGGGGGTGCTGGGAGACATGGGTGGGGGCCGGGTGGAGGCTGCTCCTGGTGACTGGGGGGGTGGGGGTGGTGGGAGACATGGGTGAGGGCCTGGTGGAGGCTGCCCCTGGTGACTGGGGGGGTGGGGGTGGTGGGAGACATGGGTGGGGGCCTGGTGGAGGCTGCCCCTGGCGACTGGGGGGTGGGGGTGGTGGGAGACATGGGTGGGGTCCTGGTGGAGGCTGCCCCTGGTGGCTGGGGGGTGGAGGTGGTGTGAGACATGGGTGGGGGCCTGGTGGAGGCTGCCCCTGCACTGCTGGGGGGTGGGGGTGGTGAGGAACATGCGTTGGACATGGGTGGGGCCTGCTGGCAGGTGCCCCACAGTGCTGGGGGGTGGGGGTGGTGGGAGACATGGTTGGGGGCCTGGTGGAGGCTGCCCCTGGTGACTGGGGGGTGGGGTGCTGGGAGACATGGGTGGGGGCCTGGTGGAGGCTGCCCCTGGTGGCTGGGGGGTGGGGGTGCTGGGAGACATGGGTGGGGGCCTGGTGGTGGGTGCCCCTGCACTGCTGGGGGGTGGGGGTGGTGGGAGACATGGGTGGGGGCCTGGTGGAGGCTGCCCCTGGTGACTGGGGGGGTTGGGGGTGCTGGGAGACATGGGTGGGGGCCTGGTGGAGGCTGCCCCTGGTAGCTGGAGGGTGGGTGTGCTGGGAGACATGGGTGGGGGCCTGGTGGTGGCTGCCCCTGCACTTCTGGGGGGTGGGGGTGGTGGGGAACATGCGTTGGACATGGGTGGGGGCCTGCTGGCAGGTACCCCACAGTGCTGGGGGGTGGGGGTGGTGGGGAACATGAGTTGGACATGGGTGGGGGCCTGCTGGCAGGTGCCCCACAGTGCTGGGGGGTGGGGGTGGTGGGAGACATGGGTGGGGGCCTGGTGGAGGCTGCCCCTGGACTGCTGGGGGGTGGGGGTGGTGGGAGACATGTGTGGGGGCCTGGTGGTGGGTGCCCCTGCACTGCTGGGGGGTGGGGGTGGTGGGAGACATGGGTGGGGGCCTGGTGGAGGCTGCCCCTGGTGGCTGGGGGGTGGGGGTGCTGGGAGACATGGGTGGGGGCCTGCTGGCAGGTGCCCCACAGTGCTGGGGGGTGGGGGTGGTGGGGAACATGAGTTGCACATGGGTGGGGGCCTGCTGGCAGGTGCCACACAGTGCTGGGGGGTGGGGGTGGTGGGGAACATGAGTTGGACATGGGTGGGGGCCTGCTGGCAGGTGCCCGACAGTGCTGGGGGGTGGGGGTGGTGGGAACATGAGTTGGACATGGGTGGGGGCTTGCTGGCAGGTGCCCCACAGTGCTGGGGGGTGGGGGTGGTGGGAGACATGGGTGGGGGCCTGGTGGTGGGTGCCCCTGCACTTCTGGGGGGGTGGTGGTGGTGGGGAACATGAGTTGGACATGGGTGGGGGCCTGGTGGAGGCTGCCCCTGGTGGCTGGGGGGTGGGGGTGGTGGGAGACATGGGTGGGGGCCTGGTGGAGGCTGCCCCTGGTGGCTGGGGGGTGGGGGTGGTGGGAGACATGGGTGGGGGCCTGGTGGAGGCTGCCCCTGGTGGCTGGGAGGTGGGGGTGCTGGGAGACATGGGTGGGGGCCTGGTGGTGGGTGCCCCTGCACTGCTGGAGGGTGGGGGTGGTAGGGAACATGAGTTGGACATGGGTGGGGGCCTGGTGGTGGGTGCCCCTGGTGCCTGGGGGTGCAGAGGGACATGCGTTGGTGGGCAGTAGTGCAAGTTGACATGTGGGTTGGCTGGTGGGCATGGCCATGGTGGATGTGTGTGGAACTTCCCGCGCACCCCTGGAATACACGTACCCCGCTCAATCGCGTGTGTAACTTCCCGCGCACCCCCGCGTACAGCACTAATGAAGGGAAAGCCACCCAGCGGTAGCTTTTGTTTACTACAGCTGGCTGGCTTTTCCTTCATTAGTGCCGCAAAAGCAAAAGCCAGCACAGGAGGGCATCCATTTCACAAATGGATGCGCCCATGTGCTTGCTTTTGCGAATTTTGAGCTTGAATAGCTCAAAATTTTACATAGGAAGTTTTAAAAAAGAGAATGCTAGTATTTTTTTTTATGTTGCCTATCTATTTTTTAAATAAAGATGTTTACTAGACCATGCCTTTAAGCACTCCGTTGTGCACCCACTCCTCAAGCAGCCGTCTACCGATCCTACCTGCCCGGCAAACTATCACCCAATCTCCATCACCCCTTTCCTGTGCAAACTCTTAGAAAAGTTGGCCATCTCCCAGCTTACACTCCACACTGAATCTGTTGGTTGTCTCCATGACCATCAGTCTGGCTTCAGAGCTGTCAGAGGCACGGAAACTGCTCTCCTGAACAACCGTGAAGATCTGCTCTCTAACCTTGATCTTTCCTCTACTATTGACACAGTCAACCATGCCATCCTGATCAATCGACTACGTGAGAACCTGGGCATCACGGATCAGGCCCTGGAGTTGTTGACCTACTTCCTAAAGGACTGCCCCTCCCAGGTCTAACTTGGTCCCTTTCTCTCTGCCAACTCTCTCTCTACCTGTGGCATTCCCCAGGTCTTTATCCTCTCACCCTGCATTTTCAACCTGTACTTGGCCCCTTTGGCCCACCTGATCTCTACCTTCTCCTCTAACTTTCAGTGTTATGCGGATGACACTCAGCTTTCCTTCAGGCTCCTCTACTCTCTCGCCGATTCCTTATTGTCTGTCCATGATTCAGGATTGGTGCGCCTCCAACGATCTTTGCCTTCATGCCAGTAAAACAGAGATCCTTCTCATTGGGACCCCTGCCCCTGCTTTCCCTTTCTAACTCTTGCCACCCACCTTGGGCCCTCTGCCTTTGCCTTCCTGCGAGGCAAAACACGTTGGTGACATCTTTGACTCCACTCTCTCTTTCTTTCCTCACATCTCGTATGTCGCCAAGAAGCCCCACTATCAGATGCTCCTCCTCAAAAGGACTCTTTCCTTTCTCACTTTCCCCCCAGAAGCTCACTCTCTCCAGAGCCCTGTTTCTCTCTAGGCTGGACTACTGCAACAACCTCTTTCTCAATCTGCCTTCCTCTACTTTCCGCCCTCTGCAACTAATCCAGAACAGGACTGCAAGACGTATCCTTGGACTCAAGCACAAGAATCATATCTCTCCAGCCCTGAAATCTCTCCACTGGTTCCCGGTGGCTGCAAGGATGAAATTCAGGACCCTTTGTATTACCCACAAGGCTTTCTGGGGTCGGGGTCCACACCACATCCAATGCTCTTTTCCAAAATACCTTCCTTCTCGGCCCCTTCACCCAGCTCCTCCAACTCTCTAAGGATTAGATGCTTCTCCAGGCAGAGAGTGGGGGGTAGATCTCTCTCCTCTGCAGGTGCCTTCCTCTGGAATGGCCTCCCTGCCACTCTCAAACTTCAGCGGACCACCTGAAGTTCTGGAAGCAGCCCACAACTTTCCTCTTCTCCTATGCTTTCTCTCTCTCCCTCCCCTGCTGACCTACCCGACCTACTTGTCTGCTGCACCGACTGGTTGCTTGGCTACCATCAGAGTCTCACTGAGTCCAGGCTCTTTCTTGATCAGTTACCCTTTCACTGTCTCTGGGCCTACCACACACTTAGGGGCTGTAACTTTAACCCTGCAGTCCCTTGTTCTCCTTGCACTACCCAGAGCGTGCTGCCCTGGCTGCACGCACTCAGAGCATTTCTGCCCTGTTTTCCCCTCTTCCTTGCACTTCCCCCTCCGTTTCCCCTTGCATTTCTCATTCTCGCACTTGCACGATCTGAATGACACAAGGCCTAGTAAGATAGTTTGTCTTCTCCTCCCTCTATCATCGCTCCCGTGTCTTGTCACACCTAGAAACACTTGTGTACAGGTTTGTTATAAATTACATATATCATATAATTTTTATCACAGATGCCCAGAAAAATATACAATGTCGCAGTAAGAAACGGCTAGACTGGCAGCACCCAAATGCCAGTCTAGCCAGGTAATTACACTTAGCAGGACTGCTTTATCAGAAATATGCAGTTTAAAAAAAAGTCATACCAAATTGAGGAATGACTAGACTGGCTGCACCAAAATGCCTCTCTAGGCACCAATAACATATATCATACCTGCTTAGCCTGGACATGGACAACCATTATGATTTATCACACAATCCTGACTCGCACATCCCCACTCCCTCCCACCCCTTACCCCATCCTCGAAAATCTGCTCCTTGGCCCAGAATTACCTTCACGTCCCTCTTCCTTATCCCAGAGCTTACAAATGAGGCACCTTGCTTCATAGTTAAGTACTGGGATGAGGACTAGTGGGACTAGGAGTAATGAAGATTACACTTACCTAAGTCAGGCTTTACCTCCAGGCAGAGTGCCTCATACACAAGTATTGCCTCATACACAAGTACAGGGATGAGGAAGAATAGGGCTAGGAGTAATGACAATTACCAATAAGTAATCAAGGCATTAAACACTTCAGCACTCCCCCCTGAAATTTTGTGTTATGTTGACTCAACCTGGCTGACCTTCAGAGCAGTTGCCGGACAGAACAGGACACAGATGTAAAATGGCACCTGGGTTTCGCTGTTAACAAGGGCCCGGCAACGTAAAGCATTTCACTGTTAGTACCTGCATTCAAATAGCATTTTTTTAGCCAATTTAAATCATGATGTGGGTTTAGTACTTGCATGCCAGATGAGTGATTGGAAGGGTAGAGAGGGAACAGGAGACAGCTCATTCTCACAGCCGTCCATAAGTGGGTGCCTTCAGACTTAACGGAGAGTTAACTGCTTGTAACATTGAAGCTGCACTAGAATAGTCTCATTAAAATGCGTAAAGAAGTTAGATGCCCCCACACAAATAAGTTTGCCCCTTCCCCACTGCCCAGTGAAGTTAGCTCCTCTCCCAACATTTGAAGGATTAGCCCCCAAAAATAGGTTTTGTTGCATCCCTGAACACAAGCACACACACCATTCACCATATTCACACACGCACACCCAGCCATCCATACATTTAAGTTTGCACTCTTTCACCATACAGGCACATCCAGGCAGCCATCCGTGTGCCACCTATACATTTAAGTGTGCACCCGTTCACCATGCAGGCACACTCAGGCAGCCACCAGTACATTTAAGTGTGCACCCTTTCACCATGCGCTCACACAGGCAGTCACCTACACATTTAAGTGTCCACCCTTTCCAAATACACTCACACACACACACATGTCACGGGGTTTAGGGGAGCCCTATTACTTCAAAAAGAAAGTGGGCCTCATTACAGGTCCGGCTGTAACAGTGTCACTACTACCGGTAGGTTGCCATCGTAACCGTAATGATTTAGCGGCGCTTGACGTCAGGCGCCGGTAAATTGTAAGTCCCCATTCCCGTTGAGTCCTGTAGGACTTGACGGGAATGGGGACCATGGGAGCACCGGCACCTTTGTTAACGATGCCGGTGCTTCGTGAAAACTCTGCAGGCGCGTGCCGTTCCGCCCGGCAACCTGCCGGACAGGACAGCACCCGCCCGCAGAGTTGTAGTTTGCCAGTCTGGAAACAGCTGTGCCGGTAAGCTTACCGGCACCATTGTTTTCGGACCGGCAAATATAGAATGAGGCCCATTGTTTTATGAATGCAGAGTGACTTCAATGATAAACAATTTATTTTTGAAGTTATATGGCGCCCCTCCTGCCCGTGACATGCAGGCCTCCAGCCTGGGGTCTTCCATGTCATGGGGTGGGGGCAGCCCTCAGACTTCAAAAAGAAAGTTTCTTTTTGTGGTCACTCTGCCTTCATAAAGAAATCATTTCCGTTACAGAAATAATGCCTTTATGAATGCAGAATGAATTCTAAAAAGAAAAATTTGAAATTCTTTTTTTCTTCATTTATTTTCTCTCCAAGTGGGGCCCTCTCCCGCACCTCTGGAGCCCTGGTTACGCCAGTGACGGACAGACTCAGCAGGCTGGGAGCGGACAATTACGAGTGGCAGCTAAACCACCTCCTTATTCAGGAGATCTTCGACAGGTGGGGTCACCCCCAAGTGGATCCCTTCGCCACCTGGCACAACAAGAAGTGTTCCCAGTGTGCATCCTGGCAAGGTCAGGGCCCCGGCTCTCTGGGCGATGCATTTCACCTCCAGTGGACCGGCATGAAAGCCTATGCCTTTCCGCCCACTCCTCTGATCCACAGGGTAATTTGCAAGATCAAGGAGTCTCGCCGACTCCTCATCATTGTGAGAGCTTTCATGGTGGCTGGCCAGGCCATGGTTTTCGGAGCTACTCAGCCCCTATACACCTCCCGATTGGCCCAGCACCTCTTCTGGTGCAGCAAGTGGGCAGAATCATCCACCCTGCGCCAGGGAAGTTAGCCCTCACAACACTGACCTGAGCAGGTAAGGCTTTGGCACTTTAGCCTCTCACAAGCCAATCTGGAGATCATACAGGGCACTAGGAGCAAAGCCGCCAGGGCCCAGTATAAAAGCAAATGGACCCCTTGGCTTGCTCCTTGGACGACGTGCTCTCCTTTTCGGAGCACCTCGCTCATTCAGGTGTGCAGGTGGATACCTGCCGCACATACCTTGCAGCCATTGGGGCTTACAGGAACACAGAGGAGGGCATTTTTTCCCCCTCCAACCCTATCGTCAAAAAACATCTGACGGGTCTCGCTAAGCACTACTCGCCTGTCAAGAGACCGCACCCGGTGTGGGACCTCAACATAGTCTTGGGCACATTGGCACACAAACCATTTGAGCCAATGGCGTCCGTGGACATCACAATGGTCACCAGCAAGACGGCCTTACTGTCGGCCTTACCTCGGCTCGCACAGTCAGCGAGATCCAGGCGCTGGTTGCCTCTGAACCATATACCACCTTTCACAAGGACAAAGAAGTCATGCGGACGCACCCAGCATTTCTGCCCAAGGTTGCATCTGCTTTCCACCTTAACGAGGAAATAGTTCTTCCTACATTCTTTCCCGATCCTAAGGATGAAGCACAAAGGGTGCTGTACTACCTGGATATCAGGCATGCTCTGAAATTCTACTTGGACAGGAACAGGGGCTTCGGCAAGTCGAACGCCCTGTTTGTCACTTTTGGAGGCTCAAGACCAGGCTATCAGGCTTCTAAGGCCCCCATATCCCGCTGCATGCTCTCTGGCATCAAAGAAGCGTACGAGGGCCAGCACAAGCCACTTCCAGCCAACATGCAGGCCCACACAGTCAGGGCCAAGGCTATGGCCATCGCATTCCAAAGCCATGTCCCTTGGCAAGTCATAAGCAGGGCGGCCACTTGCGCCTCTCCCTCGGCTTTTTGCAAGCATTACTGTTTGGATGCCGGCTCTAGATCTGATGCGTCTTTCGGACAGGCGGTTCTCAGAAACCTATTTGCTTAAGGAGGGTCTCCTCTCCACCCTGTAGCTACAAGCAGTTGTAATCGCCCATACATTATGGAGGAAATGGAACGGGACATAAGAGTAATTTTAAGTTACTCACCTTAGTGACTAATGTACTCTTAGTCCATATTCCCCTTTCCTCCATACGTCCCACCATCCTCCCCCCTAATAATACTGGTGTCATTAGGCAATGGTAAATCTATTGTCGATGCGTCAGTGGGTACTAAGGTGTGGCTCCGGAAGCCGGAGTCAGGGCAGCGCATAATCCCTGGGCCGCGCCCCTGCATGCCTCTAAATTTAAAGGTGAAGAGGGTTTTTCTGGTGAAAAAGGTTCTGTCTCCCGTCCCTTGGAAGGGACGCCCATACACTATGGAGGAAAGGGGACTATGGACTAAGAGTACGTTAGTCACTACGGTGAGTAACTTATAATTTCTTTTTTGGTTTAGCATCGGCTATTTATTTGAGTGGTCCAGTTTCGAAGTGTTTCTAGCGTTGAAGTGGTGGGGTTTCAGCTTAGTGCGTTAAAAGGCCATGTTTCAGTAGATTCCTGAATTGTAGGTGATCTCTGCTGTTTATATTTCCTTTTGGAGTGCGTTACCTAGTTTAACCGCTATGCAGGCGAATGCTTATCTCCTGAATTTTTGTTTTGCGTAATGTTTTGTTTCGAGGCGAATGTCATTGCTGGATCTTGGTGTTCAAGTTGGATTGTAGATGGTGATCTATTTCCTGTATGAATTCCGCTCCAAGGCCATGGATCACTCTGTGTGTTATGCAGAGAGTTTTGAAGAGGATTTGTTTTTTGACTGGGTAGCCAATGCAGTGTTCTTAGTGTTGGGGTGATGTGTTCTCTCCTAGTGAGTCTAAGGAGTAGTCTTGCTGCTGCATTCTGGATTAGTTGTAGTTTCCTCATGAGGTACTCTGGCATTTCGAGGTAGAGACTGTTGGCATAGTTTATTCTTGATATGATTAGAGAGATGAAGGCGAGTGTTCTGTGTGTGAAAGACAAGTAAGGAAGTATCTTTTTGATTGTGGGTAGGTGGAAGAAGCATTTATTACTGCGTTGATTTGTGGTTCTAGTGTTAGTTATCCATTAGGATTCCAAGGTTTTTGACTACGTTGGATGGTTCTGGCGGGTTTCCTAGCTCAGTGGGCCTTGGAATGTGTTTGTTGTTCAGCCGGTCATTGGGTGCGATCATGATTTTGGTTTTGTCCGGGTTGAGTTTAAGGCTGTTGGTGCTCCGCCACTGGTTTAATTCAGGGAGTTTGAGTTTTTTTCTTCACTGGTGTTTATTTTATAGATGATTTGAGCATCATCTTTGTAGTTACAGCAGGTGCGGCTAGGTTTTTTGATGACATTGATTAGGGGGGTAATGTAGATGTTGAAGAGTAACAGGGATAGCGATGAGCCCTGTGGGACTCTGTATGTTGTGTTGTTTTCCAAGGTGATGACTGGAATGGGGCTATTCTGGTTATTTCTATTCTTTCTGTCGGGAAGGATTTTAGCAAGTGGAGAGCTGTGTTGCCGATCCCAATATCATCTGGTTGACTGTGTCAGAGGCTGCTCAGAGATCGAGTAGTATTAGTGCTGAGTTGGCGTTGAACTCTGCGTTAGTCTTCAGATTGTCCGATATAGATAGTAATGTTTTTCTCATGGGACTGAAGCCTACTTGTGCCTGATCTAACAGCTCGTTGTTTCCAAGATGTGATCAGAGACGTAGCTTTCTAGCTACGCCGGGTAGGAAATCTTTGAGATTGGTCTCTAGTTGGTTAGTTCTTCTGTGCTTCCCAAAGTATCTTTGAGGAGTGACTTCATGTAGGCTGATTTGAAAGCTTGTGGCACGGCTTCTGTTTCTAGAGAGTGGTTGAAGAAGTTGCAGTAATATTCTGCCATTGTTCTTTGCGTGAGGATGATCTTGTAGACATTGGGTGGCCATGGGTCTGTTGGAGAGCCCACTGTGTTGCTTTTGCTCACCAGGCTTTTGAATTTTATCTGACCAGATTGGTGGAAGGTGGTTTAGTCTATTCAGTGGGTTCTTTGTTGGCTGGTTGAGTTGGTCAGTGCTACTTTTTGGCTTCCTTTCTATGATTTGCTGGCTACTGGTGATTTTATTTTTGAAGTGATCTACAAGGTCGTCGCATAGTTTCTGTGTAGGGGTTGGTGTGTTGTTGCACGTAGCTGGGTTTCTTATTTTGTTTATGATGTTGTATATTTCTTTCTGCGTGTTGCTTGATTGTGATTCGTTCGTTGTAGTATTCTTTTTTTGCTTTGAGTATTTGGTCTTTGTATAATCTAATCTTCTTTAGTATGTGTTTTTTTGTGTTGGCTGTAGTTGTTCCCCCATTCCTTTTCTAGTTTCCTGTTGGATTTTTTAGTGTTTTTAGATGTTGTGTTTTCTTTATTGAGGGAGTGAATGTTTTTTCTGGTGCAATGTCATCTAGTGTTTCCGTGATCCATTTCCAAATTTTCTGTTCTTTCATGTATGCCGACTGATTCTAGGGTGGTGATTGCTGGTTTTGCGGCTTCCAGTCTCGCGTTTAGGTCCACGCTGTTAATTGATTTCTAGTTTCTTTTCAGAATTTGAGGGTTTTTACTGAGGTTGTATCCTTGTTGGTGGTTAGATCATAAACGGTATAATGAGGTGGTTGCTTCAGAGGATTTGCATCGGAGGTGCAGTCGTGACCAGAATTTCGTTGCAGAACATTGCATCTAGTGTGTGGCCTGCTGTATGTGTCACTCCTTTCACCAATTGTTGTAAATGCATTGTTGTTAATTTATTAGTTTGTGTGTAACGCTCACCTGACTCCCACGGAGGCGCTGGTCTAGTCTGGGTTGCTGTGGCCTCTTCGAGCGTGATGCGCAGAACTCGGAACACCGACTGAACAGGACCCTCAAATCTTCCTTGTCTGGCCCGTAGGAATATCCTTCTGCAGATGAGAAAGGGGATTAACAGTGTGCAGAATAGTGTGCTTGCTCCCCCCGACCCCCCTTCGTTCATCTCTAACTTCCTCCGAAATCCCCGGTTGAAGCTCACCTTATGGTTTGAAAGGATGAACTCTCCATCCTGCTTTTGGTGCACGGGCGCGTGTTTGTCCAGTTACTTCACTGGTTTTCAGAATGGCGCTGGCAAAATCCACTTGACTTTTCCGAGCAGAACGCCGTAAGTATGAAGATTACAAAAGTTCAAGTGTTGAGCCTCCTTTTCTGTTGCCTTCCTAACCTGTGATCTGTCCTTTATTTCAGGTGCAGAATGAAGGCGATGCGTTGAGGGATTGAATTGCTGATGGTAAACTCAGGTGAGTTAGCGATGGGGGCGATCCCTCTTAATGTCTTTATATTCCTCCAGTAATGTCTTTTGTCCTTTCCCCATAGGGGCCGGGGTGCGGTACTTGCCAACGAAGCGGCGCCGACCCGAAATGAGGAATGATCCACCAACAGAAGACCGGTAAGTGTTATGGCGGAAAATTAGGCTTTCCTCATATGTTCCTTCTGCTCACCTTTTGTTTCTTCTTCTCTCCCCTAGGCGCAGTGATGTGGCGACCGGTGCAGACAGTCGCGGTGGAGCCAGAAGAACTCCCGAGGACAGGTGAGTGAAGCGCGGCGCTGCAGCGAGCAACGCGGTGCTTTTAAATTAGTCTTTTCTCAGGAACGCTGGCGTGAAGGTTCCGGATGCAGATAAGAAGTTTGATAAAATTCTTGGTTTTCGCCTTTCTCTTCTCTTCTTTCCTTACAGGTTTTCCAGGATCGAGGCGGGCGTGGCTGGAGACCAGATGCAGGAGCAGACACGGTGAGCGTTCGGCTGCTTGGATGCAGAACAACGCGAAGCGTGAGCTACTGTCTGGGCGTGGCTTAAATAGCCCCCAAAGTAGTTCCAGGTAAGTATCCTTCCCTGGCCACGCCCGAGTGGCAAAATAGTCCCAATGAAAAAATAGTCCCTTTCAGGTCTCAGGGAGGCCTGAATCTTGCAGCATGGTCTGCATCAGGTAAGTGCACAAAACACCTTCCTTTATGAGCCTGGCGCCTATGGCGCCAGGACTGATGTCCAACATGAGCCTGGTGCCAAAGGTGCCAGGACAGAGTCCAAAGAGCCCCTATAAGGGGCCGCTGGGCTTTTACCCGGGGGCATGATGCCTGCTCCGGGGGTGCTGGGCCTGGCCAGGTGCTCCGGGGCTAGGCATCATGACAGCACTCCCCCCCAAAGCCCCTCCCAAGGTTGTTCCCTCTGGAGGTTTCACTTTGTTTGGGAAATTCCGATGGAACCTTTTTACCAGCTGAGGTGCATGTACGTGGTCGCTGGGTTCCCAAGACCTTTCCTGAGGCCAGTACCCATTCCAATCAATTAGATAGAAAAGTTTTGATTTTGAGATCTTAGAATCCAAAATGTTCTTCACCTCGAATTCAGGCTTTCCATCTATCTGGATTGGTTCTGGTGGCTTTATTAATTTGGTTCCTGGTTGCACTGGTTTCAAAAGTGACACATGAAAAACAGGGTGAATCCGCATGTTAGCTGGTAGATCGAGCTTGACTGCCACTGGGTTAATTATAGCTTTGATCGAGTAAGGGCCCAAATACCTTGGATTAAAAGTTCGAGTTCCCTTGAGCAATAAGTGTTTGGTAGCCAACCATACTTGATCCCCTATTTGGTATGGAGGCGCCTCGCTCCGATGCAGATCCGCATTCTTTTTGTATTTCCCTTTCTCTTGTTGCAAATGTGCAGTTGCATCCTTGAAGGCTTGAGTTATCGTGGAATGCAAATGGTCCACTGCGGGCATTTCAAGGCTCAGAGGTGAGTCCAGGTCTGAAGTACGAGGGTGATGTCCATATAGGGTGTAAAAGGGGCTTTGTCCAGTTCCACAGTGTACCGAGTTATTGTATGCATATTCGGCCACCCATAAAATATCCTTCCAATTACCCTCTGATTGGTGCAACATACATCGTAGGTATTGTTCAAGGGTCTGGTTCGTTCTCTCCGTCTGACCATCGGTCTCTGGGTGGTGGCTGGTTGAGAGTCTTACGTCGATTTGTGCCAGTTGACAACATTTTCTCCAAAAATGAGAAATGAACTGGCTTCCCCGATCGGAGACTAGTATGGACGGGAATCCATGCAAATGGATGATATTTTCGAGGAATTCCTTGGCTAGGACAGAAGCTGAAGGTAATCCTTTCAAAGGAATAAAATGGGCCATCTTGGAAAATAAATCCACCACAACCAGAATAGTATTGTATCCATTACAAGGGGGCAGGTCCGTGATAAAATCTAGCGACAAGGTGTGCCAAGGTGCTGGTGGAATGTCTAAAGGCTGAAGAAGACCGGCGGGTTTTATCTTTTGGCCTTTGTTTTGGGCGCAAACTCCACAGGACATCACAAAAGATTTAATATCCTTTCGCCAGGAAGGCCACCAGAATTGTCGTTTAATTTTTTCCTCAGTTTTGGCAATGCCAGGATGTCCTTCCATCAGGGTATCAGTTCTTGCAATTCCTTTTCTGGCAGAAATAAGCGTCCTTGGAAGTAAGGTAGGCCATCGTTGACCGAAAAGTAAGACCCCCTTTGGATCCAATCCTGCAAGGCTGTAGAGTCCAGGAGTTGTTTTACCCGTGCTTGAATGTCTTCAAGGGTTTGTAAAGAGGTTATCCCCAAAATTTTTTGTTCGGGAATTATCGGCACAAGTTCTGAGTTTGTGTCTATTTCTCCCATTCCTATTCGAGATAGCACATCCGCTTTGCCATTCTTACAGCCGGGGCGGTAAGTGATTACAAAATCAAACTCAGCAAAGAACAAAGCCCATCGGAGCTGATGTGACGATTGAGCCTTGGCAGTTTTTAAATATTGTAAGTTTCGGTGATCAGTGATCACGGTGATGGTATGCCTGGCGCCAAGAAGATAATGCCGCCAAGCCTTAAAGGCAGACTTAATGGCTAATAATTCCTTGTCGGTGATTGCATAATTTACCTCAGGCGGGGAGAACTTTCTGGACCAAAATGCTATGGGGTGCAGTTGGTTGGTTTCAGGGTCTCTCTGAGACAGGACAGCTCCCATGGCTAAACTGGACGCGTCGGTTTCGACTATATATGGGAGATCGGGACGCAGGTGCTTCAAAATAGGTGCAGACGTGAATTTAGCTTTCAATTCCTGAAAGGCCTGTTCGGCTTCCTCGGTCCATTCGAAGCGTTTATTTTTCTGCAAGAGTGCAGTCATGGGTTGTACCACAGGTGAAAATTCCGGGATAAATCTGCGATAAAAATTGGCAAAACCAAGCATGCTTTGCACACCTTTCACCGAACTAGGTGATGGCCATTTGAGGATGGCATCCACTTTTCGTGAGTCCATTAGGACCCCTTTAGGTGTCAGGATGAATCCAAGAAACTCAACCTCGGTGGTATGGAAAACGCACTTTTCCAGCTTTGCAAACAGTTTGTGCTGGCGCAATTTCTCAAGGACGGCCCTGACATGCTTTCTGTGATCAGATTCCGAAGAGGAGTACACAAGAATGTCATCGATATATATGACAACACAAACATCGATGAGTTCCCGAAGGACATCGTTCATGAAGAATTGGAAGGCAGCAGGCGCGTTGCACAACCCGAAAGGCATCACCTGGTATTCGAATAATCCATATTTTGTACGGAAGGCCGTTTTCCATTCGTCGCCTTCTTTTACTCGCACCAGATGATAAGCCCCCCGGAGATCTAACTTGGTGTATACGCAAGCGTCCTTCACCTGGTCAAGGAGTTCAGGGATCAGAGGCAGAGGGTAACGGTTTTTAACAGTTATCTTGTTCAATGCGCGGTAGTCGATACAAGTTCTAAGGTCGCCTTCTTTTTTGGGCACGAAGAACAAAGCCGAGGATGCCGGAGACTTTGACGGGCGAATGAAGCCATTGGCTAGGTATTGATCTAAATATTGTCTCAAATGCTGATTCTCAGGTTCAGTAAGGGCATAAATCCTGCTACAAGGGGGTTGTGCACCGGGTACCAGATCGATTTGGCAATCGAACGATCTGTGGGGAGGTAACGTGTTGGCCTGTTCCTTTTGGAAGACGTCCTGAAAATCTTGGTATTCCGGAGGTAGTTGCATGGAGACAGAGGTTACAGACGCTAGACTAATCTTCAGATTTTCTGGGTAGCAGGTTTGTGAACAATCCGGGAAGGTTATTCTCTTCGCTCGCCAATCAATTCGAGGATTATGTGTCTCTAACCAAGGGATTCCGAGAATAACCTGAAACTGTGGAGCCTTGATTACATCAAACACAACTGCCTCCTGATGGCCGTCCGGACCTATAAGTGTCACCTCAGCAGTGGAATATGTTACCGGTCCAGAGGCAATTTCGGTTCCATCGACTGTGGTGATGACATCTTTGCTGGTTTTAGGACGCAGAGGGAGGTTAATCCTAGAGACCAATTCACGATCCACATAATTTCCTATAGCCCCACTATCGATGTATGCCTTTATTGCATGCAACCACTTAGGCTGTTCCGGATCTACGAGGACCATTGGCACAATGAAATGCGAGGTCTGAGAGTTAGTTTTCAAGCTCGGCAAGAGGACCCCTACGCTTGTCGGGCGAGGTCGTTTCCCGAAACAGAGTCTTCATGGTTTTTATCAGCGGCTCCTACCACCTTCTTGGGCGGTTTTGCCGGGCAATCTCGTAGAAAGTGTCCAGAGGACCCACAATAAAGACATAATTGCATCTGCCGTCTTCTTTCACGTTCTTTTTGAGTTAAAGGTCCTTTAACCCCTCCGATTTGCATAGGCTCAGAGACATCAGCACCCTTGGGGTTAGCGTGGGTCTTGACCAACACCGGGTCTCAAACTTGGACCAATCTGCTTTTCTGTTTTGAAGTCTGTGATCCAATTGGACCACTAAGTCTATATATTCTGTGCATTCTTGGGGCGGATTTACAACTTGGGCCAGGACATATTTAAGTTCTCTGCGTAGACCTCGATAAAATAACGTGATTCTTTTATCCTCTGGCCACCCAGTTTCCACAATTAGTCTATTAAAGGTTGCAATGTAGGATAGGAGGTCCTGATTGCCCTGTCGCAGGGATAGGAGTTCGTCATCCAGAGCCTGCCCCTGAGAGTGTCGAGCAAATAACCTTTCCATGCTTGCTTGAAATCCTTGAAAATCACGGAGAATCGGGTCATCTTGAGTAACCAGCGAACTGACCAATCGGCAGCACAGCCGCTGAGATATGACAATACAAAGGCTACCTTGGTCTGGTCTGGTCATTAGGGAAGGCCCCAGGTCTGCATAGAAAGTGGAAACGACACTGATTCATGAATACGGCAAATCGTTTGGGGTCCCCAGCAAAGCGTTCGGGTGGGGCCAGCGGCATGTTTCCAGGTAGATTAATCTGCACAGGGTTACTGGGAACCACAGGAGCGGGGTTCCCCCCGGAACCGGGTAGAGGAGTGTGTCCAGCTTGACCTTGCAAAAACTGTCTAGCCAGGTCATCAGTTCTTTCCTTTGATACAATCACTTCCCTCCTGAGAGCATTAGTCTCTTGACGAGCGGCGTGTACTTCGGCCCGTAATTCCCCCAGTAGTTGGGCCAACTGATCAGTCTCAGAAGTTTCCATAGCGCCTGGGTGGGAATTTGTAGGAAGGCTTCGCGTTCTGTAACGCTCACCTGACTCCTGCGGAGGCGCTGGTCTAGTCTGGGTTGCTGTGGCCTCTTCGAGCGTGATGCGCAGAACTCGGAACACCGACTGAACAGGGCCCTCAAATCTTGCTTGTCTGGCCCGTAGGAATATCCTTCTGCAGATGAGAAAGGGGATTAACAGTCTGCAGAATAGTGTGCTTGCTTCCCCCTTCCCCCCTTCGTTCTTCTCTAACTTCCTCCGAAATCCCCGGTTGAAGCTCACCTTATGGTTTGAAAGGATGAACTCTCCATCCTGCTTCTGGTGCAGGGGCGTGTGTTTGTCCAGTTACTTCACTGGTTTTCAGAATGGCGCTGGCAAAATCCACTTGACTTTTCTGAGCAGAACGCGTAAGTATGAAGATTACAAAAGTTCAAGTGTTGAGCCTCCTTTTCTGTTGCCTTCCTAACCTGTGATCTGTCCTTGATTTCAGGTGCAGAATGAAGGCGATGCGTTGAGGGATTGAATTGCCGATGGTAAACTCAGGTGAGTTAGCGATGGGGGCGATTCCTCTTAATGTCTTTATATTCCTCCAGTAATGTCTTTTGTCCTTTCCCCATAGGGGCCGGGGTGCGGTACCTGCTAACGAAGCGGCGCCGACCCGAAATGAGGAATGATCCACCAACAGAAGACCGGTAAGTGTTATGGTGGAAAATTAGGCTTTCCTCATATGTTCCTTCTGCTCACCTTTTGTCTCTTCTTCTCTCCGCTAGGCGCAGAGATGTGGCGACCGGTGCAGACAGTCGCGGTGGAGCCAGAAGAACTCCCGAGGACAGGTGAGTGAAGCGCGGCGCTGCAGCGAGCAACGCAGTGCTTTTAAATGAAAGTCTTTTCTCAGGAACGCTGGCGTGAAGGTTCCGGATGCAGGTAAGAAGTTTGATAAAATTCTTGGTTTTCGCCTTTCTCTTCTCTTCTTTCCTTACAGGTTTTCCAGGATCGAGGCGGGCGTGGCTGGAGACCAGATGCAGAAGCAGACACAGTGAGCGTTCAGCTGCTTGGATGCAGAACAACGCGAAGCGTGAGCTACTGTCTGGGCGTGGCTTAAATAGCCCCCAAAGTAGTTCCAGGTAAGTATCCTTCCCTGGCCACGCCCGAGTGGCAAAATAGTCCCAATGAAAAAATAGTCCCTTTCAGGTCTCAGGGAGGCCTGAATCTTGCAGCATGGTCTGCATCAGGTAAGTGCACAAAACACCTTCCTTTATGAGACTGGCGCCTATTGCGCCAGGACTGATGTCCAACATGAGCCTGGCGCCAAAGGTGCCAGGACAGAGTCCAAAGAGCCCCTATAAGGGGCCGCTGGGCTTTTACCCGGGGGCATGATGCCTGCTCCCGGGGGTGCTGGGCCTGGCCTGGTGCTCAGGGGGTAGGCATCATGACATCGTGTTTTGGGTGAGTTGATGTGGTGAACCCGATGGAGTCAAAACGGATTTCCCAGCAGTAACCTCCTCCCATGTGGCATGGGGACCGCAGCCGCTACCTGATCCTTGGGGACAGCTATATGAGGGAGGATCCCATGGGGGCAGACAGCCGCCACGGAGATTTCATGGCTTCATCGGGTGAGACATGGTATTCCCCATTTTGCACTTGAAAATAACCCTCCAATATCCAATTCCCTCTTGGCCTATTATGCATCCACTCCTCCCACGAAGAATAAAGATATCACCCTTCCCCTTTCCACCTATCATTCATCCAGAAACCATTCACCATTTGAAAATACTAAGGATGGTTGTTCAGGTTTTCCGAGACCATTCTCAAAACTGGATTTCCTTTCCCGGAATGACCAAAATACTAGGACGAGTAAGCGGGATGGAGCAGTGCAGAGCGCAGGAAGCAACATCATCAGCAAGCGCTCTACTGGTTGTGCATACACATCAGTGCCTGGGAAGTTTAAAAGGCAAATGAAACTGAGAATGGAAGTTGACTGTGTTGGCGGGAGAGAGCAAAGTCTCTCTGTGAGGTCGAGAAAACCGAAAGGTGATTCCCGGCGTGGTGGAGCCAGGAGGCTCGCCATAAAAGAAAGCAGAAACTGCTGTGAAGAAAAGACACGCTGTGGAATGCCAGGAGCCAGCGAAGGACTCCTGGGCGTTCACAGGTGATTGCGAGCAGCACATTGCTTACTGTAGCCCGGAGCGAAGCAGACTTGTGAAAGGAAAGCCCGGAGAGCCAAAGAAACTAGGAGGAAGCAGTCTGGAGAGGAAAACCGATGGAAACGCTTATCCGGTCGACCGAGGGAGAACTCAGCAATGCCAAGAAAAGCCATTGATTCTGCCCAGAGGCAGTGGGGATCCCAGAGTATATTGATGGCCATACCAAATGAAAGTAAATGAAGGACAAGCAACGGAGAGAGAAAGAAAACATTAACTTAATATGAAAAGGGAATTTGAATGACAAATAAACTCTTACAAACACATTAATATCTATTTAGAAAATAAAATGTTTAAAGGTTGTATGAAAGTACTGGCAGGAGAGTATACCAGGTGACGATAATTGTTTGAAAGACTGCAAAGATGTCCTGGCAGGAGAGTATACCAGCCAAAGTGAAGAGTGAGGAGAATTCCTAGGAAGTCACTTGCCCTTAGGATTCTAAATGATTTTAAACATGCAAAGAGAAACCTTGGGAAAGGAGCTATTTCCCATAGAACTGTGAATGCACCATAAGAAGGGAGCTATCCTTTTGGAATTCTAAAGAACAGAGTTTTTCTTTGTCTGAACTTGTCATATTGGTAAAGGAAACCAGGGCAAGGGAAACCTTCCCGGGAACTGTGAATATTAACCACTTGGAACTTTTTCGTTAGATTGACATCTTTGTGTTAAAGTCGAACATTTGTGTACCTTGAGATCCAGAGACACTATCCTTTCCACTTTTTTAGAGCGTGAGGACCGAATAGGATTTCAGACACCGGACATATTTTTACTTTGGACACCTTGACAAAAGACAGGTCCCTTAGTTTTGGTTGAGGAAGGGTAATACCTCCTAGATTAGGGGATAGTGAGGCATTTTTCAACTCCTTGTTATTTTGAATAAAAGTGTATAACCAAAACCATAAGTCCTCTGTGTCTGCCTCTCATTCATGGCTCGCCACAAATGTTTTGTGCAAATTTCGTTGAATGGCGCCAAAGTTCTAAGTCGCCCAAAAACTGCCCTGTCTATGGGTTGAACAACTTAACCATAACAACAGGGATCACAGGCCTTGTTATATATATATACATATATATATATATAGTAAAAAAAACTTTGTTAAAGGGGCGTTATGGTTCGAAGTAAAACTGAAAAACCCCTGAAATTCACCAGTTATGGTAAGCTAAGCAACCATAACTCGCGCCACCAACGTGCACTGCTAAGACTAACACACAGGACATCAAAGATGACATCACAAATACATACTTTTAGCAAAACTGCTATTTATCTTAAAATGGCATCAACTAAAGCCATCCCTCCTCCCCAAGAGACACCACCACTGCTGTAATCAAGGAGCATGAGAAACACTGCCCCCTACCTTAGAAATAACACACACGCAACATTTTCCCCTGTCCACCTGCCCCTCCATATTAGTGTTTGGTGCCTCTTCCCTCATTTCCCTCCCCGTCTTTCGTTCTTAGCTCTCCTGCAAAAAAAAACAAAAAACATCAAAAAACAACAAAAGAAATGTTCTTTAGGAACCACCTTTCACAGTTAAAAAATAGAACTAAAAAAATGTATAGACTCCATCTGCTTTATATTGCTCAGTAAAGTACATAGACTAAATAAGATTTTCCAACATTTCCATTTGCATTTTGTGTTATACTAATGACAATATTGGGGCGTTCATCCTCCCTTCCAGGGACTGTAACGGTGGATACCGGCCCAGCTGCCCAAGCCCAAGCGAAGCGAGGGTGGATAACAAGGTCTCTGGACCATTAGCCCCCCATTCCAGCCCCTGAAATGGGGATGAAGACTATTAGCAGTCTAGGTTCCCAAAGCAGGAACCCGTGGTATTAAAAAAGAGGGTTTTTCGTCCTACCCGGTTTAGGAAGGAAAATCCTTTTCCAAGATGGCCACCATGGAAAGGGAAGGCGGGGGTTCCATACAGGACCCCACTTCGCTTTCCATGGCAGCCTTCAGAAAGCAAAAATAACACCCTATGACCATATTACCACAAGCACATTTTTCTTCCCTTTCAAATCTATCCTAATTTCAAATAACTTTACCACAAAGCCAGTCCCAGGTGGACATGGCCACTTTAATCCTATGTTTTGTCCCTTCTCCTCATGGCCAGTAGCCAGATTGTCCGGATCATGACCTTATTCCATGACCCGGACATTCTGGCCACTGCCCATGGCCACAGGCTACCCCTCAGTCAGTAAAGTTATACCGCTATTTTTTTTAACTACATTATCACACTTGTCAAATAAGAAAACACTGCCACATTTGCAAAACCATGCTTGTAGATCCTTGCCAATGCGCCTTACGCAGGTTTTCTGGAAATCCACCCACTTTTTATTTTTTCAAAACTGTCAAATGAATGCACATACAATCGTCACAATAAGCTCTGCACAAAATCCCACCAAACTTTGTATACTCATTCGAAATCAGGTCAGAAATATCCCATCCCATCCTATCCTCATCACCCCTCACCTCCCCAGAGATTATTTCATAAGTTTGACAAGTGCAATGCTCAGAAAATATTATTGTCCTGAGGGTTCGGCCATGTATTTTTATACATACGGTGATCTATCGCAAACATTTCCAAGTCACCTTACCTCATTTTTCCTCTTTTATACAAATGCGAAATCTGGCAGCAGGGCGTGTCCATCTTGTGCTATTCTTATCCATTGCTGCATCGGCCTAAGGTAAACTGCCTTGACGTAACTAAATCATATGCCCCGCCCCTGAGCCTCACACCACCACACCTAGTGATATTCTCCACCTTTCTCGGTGACGTTCCTCGTCAGCGTAGCCAAACGCACCCATAATCACCTACGTGACGTGACACAGAATCCGACAATCAACACACATCGACTCAAAACACAGCACGTCACAATTCGGAATATTAAACCGTACTTTAAAAGAAAACAACAACACTGTACAATTTGTAAAGTAATTTTATTTCATAATAAACCCTCCGAGAACATCTGACTATTGCCATATTCAATCAAATTGCAAATTTGTTTCTTCGCTCGCGATCCAAAATGTTTATCATGAGGCACACGTTGTTCTTTTTGCGTACACAAGTTGTTCGTTTTCGGTGAAAGAAGCGCTTGCGTTGCACAGTGAATTCCAGGGCTTCTGCATCAACTTGGGGCTAGACCACCGTAAAGGATTGTTATGTTACTCCTAAGTGCTAGTACAGCGTAAGGGCATATGGGCCCTGGGCGATCGTCCCAAAAAAGAGTCACTGTGATCCAGGTGTTCACAACTATGTTCAGCTGCTGATTGAAAAACCTGTTAGTTGGCATCTGGAATCTATGACAATCACAGAATGGCAGAATGTATCTGTTTCGAAAACATAACAGAAAATGTGTCTCACTACCCAAACTTTATTACAATTTATCTATTGACTTATTAATTCGACATAGAGTTTAAACTAACAATTAGCACAGACATCAAACAATCTCAACAGAGTGAAAACAACGTGGAAAGAGATACACAATTCGAGATGGTCATACGTGACATTTTAATGAAATATTAGCGTTGAACCTAGGGGAACCGAGTGGTGGTCTACATGCACCTCGATGCTGGACTCCCCATAACCACGATAAAAAGACAACTACACACACAGATTGTACTTGTGTTTCATTGTAATAAGCCACACAGAACAGATGAATAGAATGTAACCCAAAAATAATCTTCAGGTAATAATAAGTTAATGCGTGTTCCGGTATACAATCGTCGAAAATCAAACTTACATTATGTTCACCAATTCCATTCTCTTGGCGTAACTCAGACCGTAACGCTTACTGCGTTCGCACCGACGATTCTTCATAAACTGAATTTACATGTTCCTTACCCACTTTTGGAATGCATAAACTTATCATATCTTCATTATTACAAACCTCCTTTCATTGAATTCCTTTTGGAATGGTCCCTTTCTCTCAAGGTCAAAAAACAATTGAACCTTATACTGTGTGTCCGATGCTTGGGCTTCCTTAGCTTGCAACCAAAAATTCAAAGCTGGTGACCATCACTCAAAATCAAAATACATTCTTACTTTGCAACAACTTGCCTCACTGCATTCATGAGAACTGTTATTCTCATCCACGTCCATCACGCACTGCAGGTAGCTGCCTGAGGTGCCAGGCTGACTCCATTATTATTTTAATTACATTTTAGCACAGACACATTAGTGCTTTATTTGCCGCGCTCTGGGTGTACCACCAGCACATCAATTTATAAACATCAAGCGTTTTAATTAAGAGTGTAAAATAACACGAAATTGCTTCTATTTAATATTAATAAATATTGAGCAACCAATATAAACAATGTAGAGGAACCGCCATTCGGAATGGAGTATTACTCTGTAATACCACAAGGTAAGGTTGGGGTTGCAGACTGCAGAAGCAACAATCTATATTTACAAGTTCACAATTCCATGATATACATCTCCATCCCTTGAATGCCAAAATGCAATCTCTTTCGCCTGTACTTTAGGCACTTATTGTGGAACACCTCGAAATGTACCATGTGACTTTCGCGACAAAACACCAGTTTTTTGCTTCTTACAGCCATATCCCATCACATCCTCATCACCCCTCACCTCCCCAGAGATTATTTGACAAGTTTGACAAGTGCAATAATGTGTTTTTACTGCGATGTCCGCAGACACCAAACACAGACATGACGCAAGTGATTAGCAAATCGGTGTCCTGTCCGCGGAGCGGACAGGGAAGTGTGTCCGTGGAGCGGACATACATATCACTAATTTTTTTAAAAAAACTACTGGATGGATTTTCACAAAATTTACAAAAGCACGCTTTCGGGACCAAGCCGCTGCTCCTGCTGTGAATTTGGTGAAAACCCATCCAGCGGTTTGGGCTCTAGGCGTGAGCTAAGTTTTTTCCCCATTCAGTCTATGGGAAAAAAAGACATTTTGGGACCCCCCCTATAACTTTGCCCCCCTGGACCAAACCTCACCAAACTTTGCAAAACAATTCAGAGTGGGCCATATACTTTTTTTGCAAAGTTTGGTGAGGATTCGTCCAGGGGGAGCGAAGTTATGAGCCGCCCAAAAAGTGCTCTTCCTATGGGATTAGCAATTTAACCATAACTACACTGCCACTACCATGGCTGTGTAATATACATGATTCACAGAGTGTTTTCCAATCGAGTTTTGCCATTATAATATGCTTCTGTGAATTAGGCCCCAAGTGTGGGTCATTCATTGTATAGCTCATAATCTCATTGTAGTTATCTATCCTAATGTTTCCACATATTGGCCCAACGATGCTCGATAATCCTATTTAGTTAAGGATCTTCGCATAACCTAAGTTATAGTAGTTATTAACATTGGTAAATGTTAAACAGATGGCCTTGTGTTTACTGAAGTCTTATTATTTTCACTTGAGGCAAGTGGCAACCCACACTACTGGTTACAAGTAAAGTCACTAATATACGGCCAGCTTTAAATATTCGGAAAATGTGTCAGTTGTGGTCAGGGGCGTTGCTAGGGGGGCTGGTCTGAGGGGGCTATAGCCCTGGGTCTTTTGGTTGTAGCCCCGGATCCATGAGCGAGCCCCCTCTGTCTTTGCAAAATCGTGTCAGCTTCTCCATTCCCAACAACCAGCCCACCATCATTCATTAAAGAAAGTAGCTGGCTACTCATGTGAGTTTAGCACCTTGTCTTGCTCTTTTGGGTAAAAGTTTGTTAAATTTCCTTCCACTAAAAAGGGAGAACCTTTTACCATTCCTAATATGGCATTAAAACACCTCTAACGACTAAAATGTTTCTAGGCTAATCTCTGATCATAAATTCAAGTACTGCTGTACTTCATCTTTGCAGCTTTCTGAGGAAGGGATATTGTAGCAAATGAGCAACAATTCAATATATTCTACTCCTGTGTTTGCTATGTCCTCCAATATGGGGCACTGATTCAATTTGAGTGAGATTATTGACAGAGGACATTCACTCGGGACAGAAATGGTAATTGGGCTCCAGGAATGCAGGAGTCTTCAAGTGGAGCAGGTAATGATCCTGGTGGACAGAAAAGTGAGAGCTGTACAAGAGAGAGTGAAAGAAAATGCATAGAACCTTAAACCGCAAACATTTTTTAAAAGGAATCCAGGGAATTTTGGCAAGGTTTCTTAAAATCGGACTTGAACCCCAGTTTTCCTCTTTCCTCTCAGCACTTCTGGCTTATGCCTTTACTTTGAGAACCACAGGCTCAAAAGACACGTTCATCCAGGTCCTTGATTTTCACCCTGCGATTGGCTTGACTTTGCTGCTCTTTTCTTGTGTAACAATTTTTAAAATATTTGTTGTGCTGCTTTTTTAGTCATATAAATGTAATTTTAAAGTTGCATTTCTGACCTTTTGAGCTAAGGCACACTCCCTGTTTTCATTTCCACATTAGTATTTGCAAGTTCTGTGCAAGGCTTTTGTTAAACTCTTTAATGGGGCTCAAGTGGGACTTGATCCCCAAGCTTTCCTATTTCTTCTTGGCTCTCCCCACTTACGTCATCCCTTTGAGACCCACATGCTCTAAGAGCGACATCAACATGAAGTACTGACCCAAAGCCTGTGGGACGCATAGACCATTTGGCGAATACTGTGTCTGCTGCCTCTTCTCATGCCAGGTGAGTTTACATTTTTACATGTTTAACTTAATTTAAAAAATGCCCGTCTTTCTTTCAGGGTTTTTTAGAGCATATACATTATAATTATATTCCTTTTATGAATATTGAAAACGCTTCAAATGTCTTGTTCATTTTGACTGCAGGGAATGAAGACAGATACATTTTTCTCATAGATAACTTTTTCTTCACTATAAATTAATCTATGATAAAAATGCGTGCCCCTTTGCAATCAAAGACAAATTCTAAATATCCCTCTAATCGTGTCAGCCTAAATTCGAACAAACAACTGATTTAATGTCTAGAATGACGTTTGAGGAAATCCGTCCAATACCAGTCGCATAACTCTGCAGCAAGCATACCACGCCTAGCCGGGAGGCGAAGCCGGCCATTAGTGAAGGCCTGCAGTCTAGGCCGGTACATTTTGTCTCAGCCGGTCTCTGCTGGTGCAGCGCTGATTCACTCTTCCAGCTGCACCAGTCACCAAAGCATTACCTGCCCGATGTCCCTCCCACCTCACCCTGCGCCCTGCTGTCTGTGGGGCCATGATGCTGTGGCACCACCCTGCTCCACACCAGCCCAACTGACCTCTTAAGGTAAGCACACAGCTATACTTAACTTGTGTGAGAAGGCTATGATCTATCCACCCTGTCTTTGAAACGGGCAAATGTGATTACCTCCCCACGCACCCGACCCCTTTTCTCCCTCCTCTGCACTTTCTCGGCTTCCGCAGCAACTCCCACCTCACAACCACCCACGCCTGCATCCAGCCTGCTATGCCACCCATCCCCTCCTTACCCTTACCGCCAACGCCCGCAGGCTCTTTCCAATGGCCAACAGAGTTACTCTTTCACTCCTAGCAGGCCCCGTCAACCCCATCCCGATATGCCTCCCCAGCACCCATCCACCAACCACATCCCCGGCAATGCGCTAACCTATTAGGACAAAAACCATCTCTATCCATACCCGCCCCCCTACAGCAATACCGTTCCTTCCCACATTACAGCTCACACCATCCCAGAATTCACTGCTCCCACACCCACCCTGTACTGGAGCAACTGGCTGCTTCAGTATTCCTCACCCACTCTCATACTACCTCGCTTGCCCCCACTGCCACCTTGCAACCCCCAGCACCCCGCCTAACAGCCTCCTCCTCCAAACAGCTGCCATCACCACCACTATACCTAACATAACGCCCGCAACCCCACCAGAGATCCATAACCCCCTTCCGTAAACACTACCTTATGCCCTCCATGCCCCCCAACCACCCACCAACATGTCAAAGAATCCTTTATCCTCTCTCACACACCACTGAACCCTTGCGGAGCTAGTCACACACCTAACCTCTCGCACCTCCCATCCCACTATCGATTCCTGGGCACCCACCACACTGAACTGCAAAACCCATCTCCAATATCACCTCCACTCAGGCAGCAAGCCATCCCCTGATGCACCCACCCCCAACACCACCACTCCCCAGTCTCCCAGAGGCCCCCCGCCTACACACTTATGCTGTGCCCTGCTGATCACCAGATCTCTCACTGCTCACGTCCACAAAATCCTCGACTTCATCATAGCAGAAGACGTTGACCACCTGGCTCTAAATGAAACTTGGCTCACCCTTGCTTCAGGACCTCTTCTATCCATGGCCATCCCAGTTGGCTCAATAGCCATCCCAGTTGGCTACACCCTGATCCGCTGCACTAGGACCTCCAAAAAAGGTGGCAGAGTCGCCATCATCCACAAGGTCTTCCTCCCACTGCACACCATCCAGTCCCGCCTCCTTACCAAAGACACCTGAACTCTTGGTTCACCCTAAGCCTCCACTCCATTAGAGCAGCAGAGGCAGCATGGTGCAAATTGCCTCCTCAAGCTCCTGTGAACTCTTTGCCATACTCAAGGAACATGGGTCCCCCACCGCCCCTGCTGTCTCTTTCATAAAAGACGATACCTGGTGCAACAACATCCAAAACACCCTCTCAGGATAAATCTCTCTCCTACAATCCAAAATTGGAGACAAACAGGCATCTGTACTTGCCCCGCCTCCTCCTCTGTGACCCACACAGAACCCCTCCGCCATCCCCCCTTCCAGTACCAACCCGTCATCACCTCCACCCTAGCCTTTCTCTGCAAGGGAGACGTTTTCCCAGCTTCTCTGGTAAAAGAAATACACATAACCCATTCTCCCTCTCATAGCCACCATCATTAACACCTCCTTCGCCTCATGTACGGTACCATCCTACCTTAAAGAATCCTGGATTGCCCTGCTGCAAAAAAATACAGTCTCGACCCAGCAATTCCTACCAACTAGTGACCCATCACAGCAGTACCTTCCCTCCTACAAATCTTGGACAGAGTCGCCTACCTACAGATTCAATCCCACCTTGAAAAGTATCACATCCTGGGATCACCTCAATCAGGCTTCTGCCCCAACGGAATCAGGCTTCCCGAAGGAAACAACCGTCCTTGACCTCGAGGATCAGCTAGACGTCGCCAATGACCATTGCTCCCTTTCTCTCCTACTGCTCAACCTCTCGCCTGCCTTCGACCTTGTTGATCACGACATCCTCTGCCAAACTCTCTCCTCCTCTGCCCAAAGATGGCTCCAAATGGATCTCTTCTTTCTTGGCTGACAGAACCTCCAGCGTCTTCACTGGGGAGGCCGCCTCCACTCCCACACTCGCCAGCTGTGGCATCCCACAAGGGTTCTCCGTCTTGCCTACACTATGAAACGTATTTACCAAACCCCTATTCAACTTCCTGGACGCTCTGGGTGCCTCGTACACCAACTACACGGATGACACACGATCCTCATCCCCCTCACAGGCCACTTTCCCATTGACACCCTCAGAAGCAATACCATCTATGAAACCATCCAATCCTGGATGGCCACACACAGCCTAAGCCACAATGACGAGAAAACCGAGCTCCTCCTCATTGGCCTCCCTGGCGGCCTGGACAAACTTCACAAGACATTCAAAACCTTCACCATCGACGGCCACATTATTCCTGTTACTTCCTCTGGCAAAACCCTAGGCGTTTACCCATACTCCGCGCTCTGCATGGAGCGACACATCAACCACATCGCCTCCTCCTCAGGATATGCCATATGCCACCAAACTCATCAGTGCTAGCAAACCATTCCTCACCTCCCAGAACCGCCTCGAAATCGGTTGTGTCCTAATAGGATCTAAAGTGGATTACTGCAACGCCCTAATCTGTGGCACATCGGAAAAGAACCTGCATAAACTGCAACAAAATCCCAAACAATGCTCTCCATGCTGGATTTTCTGGATACAGCATTCGGCGTGCTGGACCATTTAAGGCTCCAAAAACATTGCCCCTCTCATAGGGCTAGACATAAGACTATCTATTGTTCGGAGAAACCCATAGGGCGCAGCAATTGGTTTGCTGTTTTTTTTAGGTTTATCAGTAAGATCACTCCCCCTATAGGTACGGGTTAGTAGCACTTCGAAGGTCCGGAGAGAGACATGGATCAATTTTGGGACACAGCAACCGGCTTTGGTATCTCCCATAACGGCCCTTGGAAAAACCAGCCATGAGTGGTTTATAGAGTAGTTAACTACACAGGAGCGATGGAACTTTGCTATTTGGATTGGTTAGGTGAATAACGCAGCAAAACATCTGTTATTTTTTTAATCTTTTCCAGATAGGAAAGATTCGCTTTTGCACCTCCAGGGAGCAGCCACTTCGGGGATATTCTATACGGATCCCGTTCCAGTATTGGAGTGTCCCAATCAAGTTGGGACACCGCACCAGCTGGGCTAAATGGACTTATGGGAGGCGTGTTGGAAGGATCTTGTCTCCTTACCTAGTTATTGCAAAAAAGGAAGGGATAGAGTGGGTCTTGTTGTTTAATTTGATGCATTCACTTATTCAACAGGGCAATCTCAGGCGAAAGCTGCAAGAATCAAGATTGATTTGGTCAATATTTTTGGCCATGGAAAAGCTGTCAGAACTACCTTGACATAGCAAAGGCTTCGCTACGAACGGAAGAGAGCAGCACTATATGTATATATATATATGTATATATATATATAAAAAGTATACATCAAGACCTCCCAGGTAGGCCCTCTGGTAATGAACACAGTTGATAGCTATGAACTGATATAGGGTGTATTATAGCCCTTGTCAATGCCGAGTTGAAAAGTGCAAGATAGATGAAGTGTCTGACGGTCTCATGGACTGGTCTGGAAGTGTGAGGGGGGGTCTCTTCTGTCTTCCTCCTTTTCTTTTCCCTATTCCTCACCCGGCAAGTTGGGAGGGGGTGGCCCTTTTACAACCCTTTTAATTTTGGAAGCACAGGTTTCCTGTTTCTTGTGTTTATACCTCCTCAGGGGGTTTTATTTTAAATTGCAATATTTGACATGCAAGGATACCAACTCCTTCACTATCCCTTTTGGGTAGAATGTGATTAGTTATACCATGGACTGTGTAACTTGGAAGTTTTAAAATGAATAGGTTTGGTCAACTAACAATGTATTGTTGATCAAGGTGTAGAGAGATTTACTAAGATAAGTATGTTTTGCTCTTTTTTCTCTCTTTCTTTCCCCTCCATTGTGATAGGTCTGTATTTGTTCAGTGATGGGAAATAGGAATCTGTAGAGAAAAGAACAAAGCACCTAGCGATTAAAACCACGACAACCAATATTAGTGCGATCGGAAATAGAACATGCATTGTCTTCTTTCTGTCCTGATGAGGGCTAAGGCATGAGAATGTCTCAAGCTTAGCCCGAAACTCGAGTCAACATCAAAACCTTTTGTGAAGAGAAATTGACTGTGCTTCTGTGTTCACTTATGTGGCCATTTTGTACATTGAAAAGATCAAAATGTTAGCCAGTAATATAAAACAAGACTGATGTATTTTTTCTGTGACAAGGAAACTGTCTCTGACATCTAGGGTCTAATGGTTAGACCTATGGGTTTGTTTTAATCAAAAAGCGATAAACTGTGTCCTCTTTGCACATGTATGAATGTTTTTGGTGAATGAGGTTGTGAGTGAAGGAAATGAGTGTTGAATGAGATCAGGAATGTTGTGTGGTGTTTTTATGAATATGAAATGGTATTATATTAATTCTTTTTAGGTCTAATTGTTATTCACCCTGATTTTTCTCAGACACATAGACATGGGTGATTAGTAATTGTGGTTTTTTGTATGCTTTGTATTTTGATATTGTTGTTTGTGATAATAATGTGTACATGAAAGGAAAAAGAACTAAATTATCAATACATTAGAACTTTGTGAAGGGATTGCATCTTAATGGTTCTTCTTGAACAATTGAATGCCAAGAGAGTCAGTACATACCCATGGGTATTGGTACTTTTTGTAGCCTCTGTGAGCCTCCGTGCTGTGCTGGACATCAGCAAGTATGCCCACATCTCTGAGGAAAGAAAACCTGCCCACTGGCTACCGGTCAAGGATAGAATCAGTTCAAAGTTCTCTCCATCACTCACCAATGCCTCTCCTATGGCACCCTCCCTTGCCTGGCCAAAAGAATCAACCAACACACCACAACCAGGCCGGTTAGATCGGTTTACCAGCACCGTCTCGTAACTCCCAGGTTCAACAGAAAGAAAGGTGGGGCTAGCTTCCCAGTCCGCGCCCCCATGCTTTGGAATGACCTCCACCCCCCCTACACGGTGGACCTTCTTACCACTCTTTTAGAAAAAAGCTAAAAACACATCTCTTCAATTGCCATTGACATTGACCTCCAGCACCATTTCCTCTATGTAACTAGCGCCTAGATGCCCATGGGCTTTGCACTCTTCCAATAAATGTACTAATAAATTAACTGAAAAAAGAAATTTCTGATGATAAATAATTTTTAATGCAAATCAATTTGCTACAACTAAACTGAACTGCTATAAATAAACCAATATGCTTTTTCTGTACTGTGAAACATTGCCTTCTATACCAGTCCTAAAACGTCAGTAAAATGTTCTACTGATACCTGCTCCAGTATCAAACATCTTTTTAGGGACAAGATAGCCTTAATTCAAACTCAATTACTGGCCAAAATGTGTATGCCCCCTTTCCTCTGTGCACTTCTTGTTGCATTCCTCAATGGTGTGCTTTTGACCCTATGGGCCTGATTCACAGAATGTTTTCCTATGGTATTGCCCCATTATAAAACACTTCCATGAATCAGGCCCTATATCTAGTGATTCGCAGTTTACCTTTTGGCTGTGTTGAATCCTACCTTTTATCCGGATAGCTTTTTCAATCAGTTAGTTGGATAAAAAGCTACCTTCATTAACACCCCCTAGTCTTGTGCTCTGTCATTAATGGTACCATTGCTTTTGGTGACTTTCCCACTTCCCCTAAAACCAGATTTCTCACTTTTTGGAAAAAGCCTTTGTTAGACCCACATTCATGGAAACATTAACAGCCTCTCACTTTTCTCCCCTTAATAGGGAAGATTCTTGAAAAAGTGGCAGATTTGCAGCTACTGGACCATTTATGCAAACATGCTGTATTGCATAATTATCAGTCTGGCTTTTGTTGCCACGAAGTCTGCAATCCTTCAAGTTCTAGACAACATCCATGTAGACACTGACAAAGCCTACTTACTGGTTTTCTTGGATCTATCTACAACCTTTAACATGGTGTCACACATCTCTTTTGCTAATGTTAGCTGAGCCAAGGGGCAGGTATTAAAATGGTTTGATTCTTATCGGACCTCAGTGCCAAGCCACCGAGGTTGGAATTATTCAATGATCATCTCTTCAGGTATCATGTAGCATTCCGCAGGGTTCAGTATTGTCACCAATCCTTTTCAATTTCTGTGTTGATCACCTTGGTGATATTGTTAAGAATTATGAAATAGACATTCATCCATATGCTGATGATAGCCATCTATGTTTGAGAGTTTGAAGTGGGAGAATGGGACAAAAGACTCCCCCCCCCCAATCCCCTCACGCCCCTGGCCTAGAGGACCGTGACCCAGACACCCGCCACGAGATGAATTTGCCTATCTACCAGACGACCAAATACCCTGGTACAGGAACATACGGATGTGCCCACCAGCCTGCCCTGCTCAAGCCGACACCTGCGGCATGGATGAACTCGATTGAACCATTCAACAGTAAATAAACACATCATTAGAGATGCCATGACGACCTAGCCAATGGTCAGAACACCCGTGCAACCATGCACACTGGACACCCCCACACCAATCCATACAAAGAACATATTCAGTGCTATGACGTAGGTGACGGACACACCCACTGACGCGCATCTTTATTATTTTTACATAGGTTTTCCAAAATGCAGAAACGCAAGATGCACAAAGCACTCATCTAAAATGCTTGCTGACGCCTTTCCTAACCCATGCATTGTGATGAAAAATACAAGGAAGACATGATACTGGATATGAAGCAATATGATACCGTAACTTAAAGTGCCATACATTAAACATCCCCACCTATGCACCAGGCCCAAGTAGGCCGCAAGCAAGAGCCTCCACGAACATTTAACGAACAAGAGTACAATTGCTGTCCCTGCAGAATGAGCCCAGCGAGAACTGACAGCCAAGGGGGCAATGTTGCAACTCGCATGCCACAAGCCAAAGCCAAGGTCACACCTGCAAACTAAGCCAGACACACAGTGGAAAATACAACATTAAATGTGCAGAATTCTGCCTCAACCACGGTCTCTCCTCACGTGACCAAGCCGAACCTGACAGGGTGCCAGACCCAGGAGGGAGAAGTCGCCTAGGTCCCACGTTTGAGACACAGGCTGCAACAATGAAATGACCCAATGGACACCTACAGCGGTGGGAATAGTCTGCTCTCAGGCATATGAGCAAATCCACGCATTGTCTGCATAAACACATAGTTACATATTGTTGCAAATGACAGGTACACCGCGAGCTGGGAACAACGATGGTCCCAGGCTGGGGGGCTCGCGAGTGGACCAGTCAGAACATGGGGCACTCATCACTGACGCCATTAACATTAGCCAATCATTAGGGGTCTTCGTGTAACAATTTTCATGTATCTAATAGAAGGGACAACCCAAGTATACCACCTGACTGACCCTTAACCACTAACAGCGTTCTCTATACGTATGCTATACTAACCCTACCACTCGAGGAACCAATCCAGAGTGGCGATAGGTTTTTTTGCTAACTTTCCCAAGTGACGCAAGTAGCGCGTCATACTGAGGCAAAAAGGGGCCTGCGAGCCCCACGAATTTCGAGAGTCAGGACGGACGCGTACGATCCTAGACCCATCCCTGCCGTTGTTCAATAAACAGCAGAACCACCTTGCTTCTTGTGTGTGTCTCATACTAATTTTGGGATACGAGGGAGGAGTTGGGACCTCCCAGCCCGGAGGTCCGCGGACGGCCCAGCCGACCCCGGGAGAATTCCCCCCGACAAGTTGGAGGCACTGCTGAGATCTGTTTATTTTTCCGAGTGCTCTCGTTGCGAGGAGGCCCGGCGGCGCGGCCCCCTCTGCCGCTACCCCCTTTTTGAGGACTACAGGACCATCGCGGAACTGCAAGAAGACCGGACAGCGCAATCCGGATATTGGCCTTCGGGAGCCGGTTTAGAAGTATCCCGCCTGCGGTTGGCGAGTGTCCAGACATGGTCGAGACGAGGGGAGGTGGCGAGCCGCTTGGAGGGGTGCACGCAGTCGAGCGGCCCCACATCAAGAGAACTTGGTGAGTATGCCACGCCCAACAAGCAATGTGAAATTGTGAGGGAGGGGGGAGGAATAGAATACGGGAGGTGGGAGATGTTACACAGGTGCGCAGTGAAGGTTTGATAAATTAGTGTTGACGGTGAAGTGAATGATAGCTGGACAAGTGCGAGAGCAGTCCGCTACGTTACGAAGAAGGAGGGGGCGGAGCACGACAACATCACGTGCGGCCGCTCGTAGACACTGATTGGCCTAGGTCGCGACCACCTGTAAGGGTGTGTGTGTGTGCGGTTTCCTACGAATTGTTGATTATTGATCAATGAGTAGATGAGGATCCCTACTGATCGAGCAGAAAACTCGATAGATAGATGACATTTCCATGTAGGCAGTAGCTAGCTGGTTGCCTAATACGGAAGATAATTGGTTGGTTAAGCCTTCCTGTCGAGGGGCGTATCACACGCGAGGCGACGCAGCGTGCGCAGTCTGATTATATTGTTGATTCCCTTGTTCCAGGCGTGACAAGAGGACAGCTGTGGGGTTAACGGGGGTAGATTGCAAACTTATTTCAAACTTTTAAAAACATGTAAAGAACTTACCGGTAGTTTTGGAAGAGGTTGGTGACATCACCAGTAGGGCTTTCATAGGATATCTCGAGCACAAGGCATTGTTGGAGAGCGGTGGGGAAGAGAAAAATGGTAAGGGAGTGGAGACGGAAATAAACAGTAACGATTACATCGATTACATCGGGGCAAGGTGAAGAGAGGGACGTGGCCGCGCACGGAGAACACCGGCCACGACAAGTGAAGAAGGAGGAGGAGGGGTGAAATAAAGTGGGACGGCTGTATAAGAACGTCACACAGGGTACGCAGCCGCAGGGGGCTACGTGCGCCTCGGCCATAGGGGGCCGTAATGGTGTTAGGTAAAAGAAGAAAAGAGAGAAAGAAGATATAAATGCAAATGCTATATTTTACTATTTTCTTTTAGCGGACAATCGTAAGTCCCCAAAATTACGGGGCCAGGTAAAACATCTGAAAATGGTATAGCGTTCATTGTTAGCAAGATAACCGCTACTATATCGAGGGAGGATAACAACTCAGTGCTACTATGTCATATGGGACAGGATCGGGAGGGTGGGGGAACACCCTCACTACCCCGCTACAGCATATATGTAAAACACTGTCACCTCATAGGGAGAAACTGATTAAATACAGCATAGAATGGACACAGGAGACGGACAACAAAATGACGACACCATGGCCGCCTAATGGCAGTTTCGACCCATACATTCAACACTCACTATTGACCCATCTACATAACACATAAAAGGGGAAGAAGTTGACACACCACGTGGAGGTGTTTAACTTATGGAGAATGTTCCAGGGGTCCCGACCAGAACCAAACAGAATGTTCACTGTGGGGGAAACAAAGGAGGAGAAGAAGGTTAAGGAGGAAGAACAGAATGGGGAAAAAGAGAGTGAAGGCACACAATGCACGGAGAACGGACAAGAGGGAGGAGAAAAGAGTAGCAACCTAAACGAAAAAGAAATAAAAAAGCAACAGGGCGACGACATGCCCCTAGCGAAGGTAGTGAAAAAAGAGAAAGGGGGTTATATCCTTTAACGGAACTACGAGAAATAGTGAGAGAACAATTAAGGGCGGCTGAGGGGTACTCGAACCCGGCATACAGCCCACCACCATATACAGCTACAGGTGGCTACACGGGAGGGGAGCAGACAAGTACGGCGCGGTCAACTTATACGAAGATGCCCGCAGGGGAGGGGAAGACTAGCGAAGAACAGATTGCAGCAATAGGACATGATGAGTGGGTAGCTGCGCAGGTATTATTAAAATTACGAGGTTCATTAACAGGAGAAGAGAAGGAGGTAGTAAGGAAAATGGACGAGGATAATGAGAGAAAGAGTGAGATGAAAGGGGAAGGGGGGAAAAGAAAGGAGCAAGAGCTGTTAAGAGAAAAAGAAGAGATTTTGGAGGAACGATTAGCAGAATTAAGGAATGAGCAAAATGCCCTGATCAAGCAGCTTGAGAGAGAGCACGGGAAAGGAAAGAAAGTAAGAATGAGTTGGAAAAAATGAGGGAACGAACTGAAGAGCGAAAGAAAGAAGCTGAAAGGGTAAAGGCAGTAGCAGAAAGGGTATCCCGAGCAGCACAGCGCAACAAGAAAAGAGAGGAAGAAGAGAAAGAAAAAGAAATGGAAATATAGAAGAGGAAAATACTATCAGAAACGACCAAGAAATACGAAGAAGGGAGGATGATAGAAAGCATATTAGAGCGGGAAAGAGAGAGATGGGAAAGGAAGAGAGAAGAGGAAAGGATATTGGAAAAGATGAGTAGTGAAGTAATGGAGGAATTAATAAAGAAAAGAGAGGAAATAGGTAGAGAGATAGTGGAGAAAAAAGAAGGGGAAAGAGAAGATAGGAGAGGGGAGAGTGAAGTAAGGAGATATGTACGCAGAGACACAGAAGTAGCAACAACATCAGCACAAAGGGGAGCAATTGGTAAAGAAGAAACAGGGGGAACGGATTTAATAGATTTAAAAACAGTAACTATTAGGGGGAAAAAGACAGATTGGGGGTTGTCGCTCCTGGATGACTTTTGTAGTGAGGAAGAAGAAGGAATGGAAAAGGAAGGAAGAAATAGGGAAAGGGAAAGCTTAGATAAATTGTACATCACCCGGACTAACAGGGAATCACCATGGGCCTGCAGAAGAAAGGAAGAACTGGGGGGAAGTGAGGGGGAAGAGCAAGGAATGGCGGGAAGGCACACACATGCAGCTACACCCTCATCATCCCGTCCAACATGCTCCACCACCCCACACACATCCAGTGCAACCTGCCCACCTACACCCGCCCCTCACGAACACACACCCTACGCAGGCAGGCTTAGAGATCTCCCTGGACGCAGGCAGGAAGAACGAATACACACGCCCACATTAAATAAAGGAAATGATAAAAGAAGGGGAAGAGATGGAGGAGAAACAGTTACGAGCAGGGGAAATATGGACACAACAGACGATGTAGACGACACGGAAGAAGAGGAGGGGTACACAGACTTGACTCTGGGGAACCCAGGGGGTCAGACAGGACACAACCTAATGCCACTTTTGGAGAGGGGAGGGGTTAGACCACAATACGTCCCTTGGAAGCATGCAGACAAGGAAAATATAAAGTGCAGGCTCCCATCATTAAGTGGAGGTGCGGGGAAATGGATATATGAAATGGAAAAACACACCGCAGGACAGAAACCGGCAGTAGGAGATGTAAAGGGCCTTCTAATATCAATATTGGGGGATGCAGCAGATGACATCTGGAAGAGAGCAGGCTTCCCCAGAGTCACAATAACAAACACATCACACGACGGGGCGCCATTCGCAAACTGCAGACATACATTATGGCAAGCGCTGAGGGTACAATACCCAGACACATCAGACATAGGAGCGATTACATCTCGCAAGATGCGTGAGAACGAAGATCCTGTTGATTATATCCAGGAAATTCAAGAGAAGTGGCGTATGGAAACTAGAGAGCAATGGGACAAAACACCAGCAATATTCTATCATATACTAATACAAGGGCTCCCAGAAGCAATGCAGAAACAATTGAAGAAAGTAGTGGGGATGGAAGCAAAAGCATGGCCAGAAATACAACTGACGATAGTACATCATTGTAGGACATGGCAAGAAAAGATGAAACAAAAGGAAGAGGATAGAAAAACGGAAGAGGCTAAGTTGGTGCAGAAAAAACGTACTAAATACACGATGGAAGATGCACTAATAACTACGCCTACAACAATGACACCAAACCCCACGCAAGTAGTGGCTGCACAAGATCCCTCCCAAATACAATCACCACAGATTGTAGCACAACAGCTGCCACCACCCCCACCATACACGACTAACATGGGAGGAGGATACACAACACCAGGAGCTGGATATTATAATTACAACAGGGGAAGGGGAGGAATGATGAGGGGGAGGGGATACGGCTATAACACACAACAGCAAGGGGGAGGATTCAGAAGTTTCTACCCCATTAGGCAACCAGTATACCAGGACAATTCAGGGAGTTTTCCATGGCTGACCAGGGAACCATCGGTATGTTGGATTTGTGGATTATTAGGACACATGTCACGCACATGTAGAATGAGACCCAGTACACCAGCATGGGGAGAAAAGGGACAACAAGGGCCTACAAGGGAACAGCAGGGCCACCAACAACAGCAGGCACTGCAACCGGGAAATGTGCAACAACAACTAGTAACACAACAACAGCCACAGACATATTCACTACAACAACAACAGGTAGCGATAACACAACAACCTCAAGTGCAGCAAGTACAGCAACCCGCTCAAATTCAAGACCATAAAGTAACCTCTACCAATACACAACCACAGCAAACACAACTGGGAAGGGTGACGGTCCTGGGACACAACCCTTACACAGGAAGTGGTCAATCATTATACCCACAATAGGACAGCCCACAGACGGCCTTGGTGTGTCCCATCCTGTCGGTAACACCTAATAGTGCGGAGGAACCACGCATAGAGGTAACGATAGGTGACAAAAAATTATCATTCCTTGTCGACACCGGGGCAACCCTGTCTTGCATAAGGGAAGGTAAATTTAAGATGTCAGGTGCGGCCATGAACACCCAAGGATTCTCTAGGGCTAGGGGGTTGGTTCCCTTTACTGATAACATCCCCTTATCGATAGGGGATTATGACATGTCCGTCCCGCTTTTATATTCAAGGGACTCACCAGTAAACATACTCGGGAGAGACATAATGAGCAGGTTGAATATGACAATCTCCTTCACGGAGGACGGCATAAATTGTTCCACTCCTGGAATAAACATGCTCACTGCACGGCAAATTATGCAAGCATACTGTGGACAGACAGTGATTAGGGCTTAGCCAGTAGATGGCGAACTGTTCCAGTACGGAACAGACATGGCATTCGCATGGATGCCAGGAATAGAAGGAAAGATCTGGAGGAGGCCAACAGCCTATTTGTTTAGACCAGAAACACCAGCCAATGAACCAGAAGGAAAGGTGATTTCAGTGAGCATGGAGAGCATTATAGCGACTGCTGATTACATCGCAGTACATGCCCAAGACAGGGAAGGAAGAGCATGGAGGGCAGTGATAGCACTAGCTGAGGGATGCAGGCTCACCCAGGTGTCAGACGAGGAGCTCTTTTCAGAGGAAAAGGAAGAGGGTGAAATGGTATTAATGATGAGTGTAGATATATGGCTAAGAGTGACATTCAAACAAGTGGCACAGAAAATTGCAATGGCACTTGAAGCACCCACATCCACCCCAGTTCCCTTTTTTGAGGAAGATATGGCAAAATTTCCAACATCATTGTGGACTACTAGTCCCTATGACGTGGGGTGCACAAAAAGTATCGGGGGAGTAAGAATAAAATTGAAAAAAGGTGCAATACTCTCTAGAGTGAAGCAATACCCACTATCAAAAGAGGCAGATGAGGGCATATATGAGACAATAACGGCCCTTATAAATAATGGCATATTGGTACCATCAGAATCACCATGTAACACAGCCGTATATCCAGTGCGCAAAGCTAAAGGAGGGTCTTGGCGTTTCATCCAGGACCTCAAGCCCTTGAACAACATAGTGGAAGCAGAATACCCCATAGCAGCAAACCCGGCCACAATGTTGTGTGGAATTCCAGCAGAGGCATCACGATTTACAGTGATTGACCTCAAAAATGCCTTTTTCTCAATACCCCTGCATCCAGATTCACAAGATCTGACAAGCTTCACGTACAGAAACACAAAATGGAAACACACCAGATTGCCACAACGGTACTGCGAGTCACCCTCAATTTTCAACAGAGTAATACAGATGGACTTGGGAAACATTGAATTGGAAAGCACAGTGTTGCAATATGTTGACGACATAATAATTTGCAGCACAAGTGAAAAAAGATGCAGGGAGGACTCATTGAAGATGCTGACAATATTGGCTGAAAAGGGTTACAAGGTAGACAAAGAAAAGTTACAGTACTGTCAGGAACAGGTATTATACATTGGTCAGCTGATATCCCAACACGGAAGGAAGATTGCACCACAAAGAGCACAGGCTATATCAAAAACGCCATTGCCACAAACAGTGAGGGAGCTGCAGCAGTTCCTGGGATTGTGCAACTACTGTAGAGCATGGGTATTTGATTACAGCTCATACATAGGACCCCTACTTGAAGCATTGAGAGAAGCTAACAAAGGGGAGAAAAAATTGGGGTGGACAATGGAAATGAAAGAGGCCTTTGACGAATTGAAAGACGCAATATCAACTGCTCCGGTACTGGCCACCCCAGATTATGAACGACAATTCTTTATATTTTCACATTGCGACTCAGCAGTAATGAAAGCAGTGTTGGCTCAAAAAACAAGCATGGGATACAAGCCAGTAGCATTTTACAGCGGTCACCTGGATCCTGTTATGTTAGGTCATTTCCCTTGCGAACAAGGTCTCGCCGCAGCTTCCTTCGCGGTAGAGAAATCATCATCTATTACAATGGGGTGCCCAACCACACTATTTGTGGAGTATGCACTATTTGCAATATTGAACAAGCCTAAGTCCACACTAACCACGCAGAGGGCGTCAGGTTATGAGATCATCTTATCTAGACCAGAATTATCCATTGTTAGATGCAGCACAGTTAATCCTGCAAGGTTTATAGCGGAAGTTATTGAGGAAGGCGACTATGCTCATGATTGTACGCAGACTACTGAAATGTACTCATGTACTAGAAAAGTTGAAGAGGATGCGCTAAATGGAGGAGAGCTCTTGTTCATTGATGGGTCATCAACAATAGACCAGAGTGATGGGATAAGGAGAACTGGGGCAGCAGTTGTAAAAATGACAGAGGAATTTGTGTGTGTGGCGGTGAAATGTGTACAATTACAACAACATTACTCTGCTCAAGCAGCAGAATTGGTTGCACTGATCTTGGCGTTGAAGGAAAGCTTTGACAAAAGAGTAACTATATACTCTGATAGCGCATATGTCACGTCTACTGTCCACTCGGGATTGACAAAATGGAGGAGAAGAGGGTTTAGGAGAGCTGACGACACCCCAGTGCAACATGCTCTCTTATTAGCTGAGTTAATTGAAGTAATAAATGATCCCCAAGAACTAGCTTTAGTCAAATGTCTCGCACACGCTAATGGAGAAGATCATATCTCAAAAGGAAATGCAGCAGCAGACGCACATGCAAAGTATGCTGCTTATTTTGGTGAGATATGGAACCCCCCAGAGTCAGAGAGAGGGAGCGGGAGGGGGGTAGCTAAAGAGATGTTGATGAGAGAAGGGTACACTCATCTCTCAGCCACACAGATAATGGAGTTACAAGCGGCTGCATCAATGGCAGAAAAAGAAATATGGGTAAAAAGAGGATGTACAAAGTCACCAACTGACGCACTATGGCGTCAGGGTAACACTGGAAAGATGGTAATGCCATTGGCACTATTGAACACCGCCCTGAGCCAACTCCATCACCGAGATCATACAGGCAAGGAAGTTATTGCAGCACGAATTAGGGAAGACTGGTTCTGCCCCGAGTTAAATTCCCATGTGACAAATTTTATCAGCAATTGTCTCACATGTCAACAGTTTACGGCCGGTCACACACTGCAAGTGATAAAAGGTACTATACCCCGGCCAGAGGGACCCTTCCTGCACATACATATTGATTACGTTGATATGATCAACGTATGTCAAGGAAATGGGTATATGATTGTAGTGGTATGCCCATTCTCCAGGTGGATTGAGGCAGGACCCTGCTCACATCCAGATGCATTCAGAGCAGCTAAATTTCTAGTGAGGGAGGTTTTCCCCAGGTGGGGAGTGTACGAGGTACTGCAGTCGGATAACGGCCCGCATTTCGCTAATGAAATGTTCCAGCACATCACATCCTTACTGAACATCAAGCATAAATTTGCGTGTGCATATCACCTGCAGGCCAACGGTATATGCGAACGCCTGAATGGCCTACTGAAGGAGGCAATTGCAAAAATACAGCAAACAACAAAGAAGAGTTGGTTGTATTGCCTTCCGCTAGCTCTATTTGAGCTGAGGAATAGACCAGGCTCCGACCACCACCTCACTCCTCACGAGGTGGTGACCGGACGTCAAATGCGCCTTCCTCTAACACCAACATCAAGAGCATTCACAGACTATGAAAACACTGCAACTGTTCTTGGTGATGAAATGTACCAATATGTATCTTCTTTGATTACTAGTGTAATGTTTGTGTCTCAACAGCTCGAGCGCACGCGGGGCGGGTCTAAGAGTTATCAACAAGAAGACGCGGACAAAGAATTGGAAAAGGAAAAACTGTGCAAAATTGCTAAAGGTGACCACGTGCTACTCCGCAATTTCAATCGAAAGTGGAACAACCCACGCTTCACTGGTCCCCACCTGGTAGAGGAGGTATCTACGAGAGCAGTAAAGTTGCAGGATAAGCGTGCTTGGAATCACCTACACGACGTGAAGATCTGCAAACTCCAGACCCGCCCTAGCGTCACCGACAGGGCCATTAGAAGAGCAGCGACAGCATCACCTACTGAGAAAGAGACGTCTACCACAGCTGACGACCTCAGTGTCTCCATACCCTGCCACCCCCCAGAATCCCCAGAGACAAGTACTGAAATAGAAACTGGTAATTCCCATACCGCCCACCCCATGGTCACACGATCAAAGAGTAAAGAGACTTCCGCCAGTTGAGCCCCAAAACCTCTGCCCACACACCCCCTACCCACTACAGCCACCACCCAATTGAAGGACATTGTTTTGCACATGTACACATGTAAACACTTGTATGTTTTCTTTTTCTTTCTCGCACATGCAGGTACCGTGTATTATTGTATTGCTAAGAAAATAAGATAACTAACAGCGTACATTGCCCAGGAGTAGATGCTACCCTCAGACGATAATTACCCTGAAGCCCTATCACACCAATTTGTATATCACATAAAAAGGCCAAAGTACCTAAAAAGAAGGAGGATACGTGTTTACTACACTGCATTTATCTTGGCCATAGAACAATCAATGCCCCATCTTCACCAACACTTACCTGCCTTAAGAGACAGATCGCTTGGATTGGCGAGGGAACAGCTCTTCGCCTGGGCACTGAACGACTACTTGATAGGGAGGGCTTGATAACAACAACTAATAATAATAACAAGCGTATTGAGAATTTTCAGGCAGGCAACTTTAACGTCGCAAGAATAAGCTGCCGGACTGCAGCAAGGTAAGAGCAAATGCCGGTGAGACTAGCTTTTGTAATAAAGATGATAGGGGTTTTGATGATCACTGGTTTTTTGGCTGCCTCTGTATGGCAGAAAAGTTATGATATCAATATTTTGGCTGCACCCAAACCTAATGTACCCCCACCCACGGCTGCAACAGGTGTTACGTCAGGTGGTACTAGCAAACCTCCACATAAGGGAAATAGAGTTAAACGCAGCACATACTCAGATAATAAAGGCATTGATAATTACATAACAGATTCAGCACACGTCTCGAACATGTGGTACCAGCACATGACCCAATTAGGTAAGCAGACAACAGAAGACAGCTGCTATGTCTGCTCATTGATCCCATACGCCATGAGTGCTTCTCGAACATTCGTTGCCACAGGAATAGATGAAAAGACAGCACGATGTATAATATACCTGGCACTATTCCAAACGAGAGGGAGATTTCAAGGGACGGTGGTGAGGCTGGTGTGGAAAACGCGAGACACATATCCATACAAAAACAACTTCCTCAAGTCTTATTTGAGTTACCATAAGAGCAGTTTGCATGCTGAAGCATTCAGATACATGACAAGTGGTCCTGAAAAGGGAGAAACGAAGAAAGTAACACTGCAATACCTACCATGTGACTGGTACGTCACTGAAGTTCCTGGTACACAAGGATGTTGGGAAAGACCACTGGTAACAATAACAGGGAAGGTGTACATGAACAACAAATGGGACATAGGAGTGGTTGGCAGCAACATGGTAACAAGAGAAAATATTACCACTATTGATGAACACAATAACAGATGTTGGACGATTGGGGCAAGTACGTACCCATGCTGACGTGGATGGAGAAGGATGAAGACCCAATGAGCATACTGCCGCTGTCTGCACCTAAGCTATGCTACCAACATAGAGGAGAAGTGGACGTGGGATACAACACCAACTGTGCCAGCGTGTTAGAGCTACCAGAGGGGGGAGCAGGAACAGCAGTATTAATGGACCACTACTGGGCCTGCGGAAACAAGGCATACCACACACTGCCCCCTCTGTGGAACGGTATATGCACAATGGTACACATTAATGTACCATCACTAGTGGTGCCCCAGAAACATGTGAACATGGCGAACTTCCCTAAAATGGATGAAGGAAACAAGAGGAAGAAGAGATCTGTACAATCTCAGAGGGGGTCAGACGGTGTCCAGTCATAATATCGAATACAAAATTTCGAATGTCAAAAATGTCGAATCAAAAATGTCGAAAAAAAAAGTCGAATTATTTTTTTTTTCGATATTTTTTTTTGGGCTCTAGTTTATATAAAAAAAATAGGTAAAAACAAAAAAAAAAGAAAAAACGGGGGTTGGGGGGAATCCCCCCATTTCGAAAAAAAAACGTCATAAAAAATAAATTCGACATTATTTTTTTCGACATTTTTTTTCGACTTTTTGACTTTCGAAATTTTTGATTTCGAAATTATGTCTATAAACCGGGTCAGACAACGAAAATAACAACAACAATAATGTCCTGAATAGGAAAAAACAACAAGGAGAAACTCTGACAGGAAATTACCTATGGGGAAGGTCGGAAACAGCACTCACTTCAATCCCACCAGAACACAGACTATTCAGCAGAGCAGCAATGTTTTTCTCGTCAATAATACATCCGGGACTACAAGCTTACGCAAACGCAAAATGGCTCCAGATAACCCGATGGGAGCTGATGATGACAATTAATTCTACAGTAAATGGATTCAACGCAATAAAAGAGTAACTGCGAGCAGTGAGGATGGTAGCACTACAGAACAGATACGTATTAGATCTCCTTACAGCAATGGAAGGAGGAGTTTGCGCAAAGATAGGACAATCATGCTGCACATTTATTCCTGCTAACGATGCTGACAATGGTACACTCACCGAAGCAGTATCACAACTGGCACAGATGCACTCCAAAATGATGGAAGAAAGTAGAGGAGTGAAGAAAGATGACAGCTGGTTTTCATTGTTATGGTCATGGATGGCATCATGACTGTCGGACGGACTGAAGATTATAGTTGGATGTATAATACTGGCTGGAGCTGCACTGATCATAATAAGGTTCTGGAAAGCCCGGAAAGCACGCACTACAGACGAAATGATCAAAATGGTTGGTATGCACCCCTTGATGCCGACTGATGATGGCCAGCACACAGACACAATAATAAAAGAAAGAGAAAAACTGCGCAAACAGATCATCACCAACCACCTGGACCCGCCATCTGTGAGGCTCGAAAACCCAAGAAACTTAAGGAGTTACATCGGGAAATGGGTATACTGCACACCTGGAGGAAGCTGTGTCTATATGTATTGGTCATTTGAAGACCATGTCAACCACTATGGACACCTGGGAGGAGTAACTAAAATATGGAGAGCGAGAGGAGATAAGGAAAAAGATATGTTTGTGGTCGACAAGTCGACCAGAGGGGGGACTGAAGTGGGAGAATGGGACAAAAGACTCCCCCCAATCCCCTCGCGCCCCTGGCCTAGAGGATCGCGACCCAGACACCCGCCACGAGATGAAGTTGCCTATCTACCAGACGACCAAATACCCTGGTACAGGAACATACGGATGTGCCCACCAGCCTGCCCACCAGCCTGCCCTGCTCAAGCCGACACCTGCAGCATGGATGAACTCGATTGAACCATTCAACAGTAAATAAACACATCGTTAGAGATGCCATGACGACCTAGCCAATGGTCAGAACACCCGTGCAACCATGCACACTGGACACCCCCACACCAATCCACACGAAGAACATATTCAGTGCTATGACGTAGGTGACGGACACACCCACTGACGCGCATCTTTATTATTTTTCACATAGGTTTTTCAAAATGCAGAAACGCAAGATGCACAAAGCACTCATCTAAAATGCTTGCTGACGCCTTTCCTAACCCATGCATTGTGATGAAAAATGCAACGAAGACATGATACTGGATATGAAGCAATATGATACTGTAACTTAAAGTGCCGTGCATTAGACATCCCCACCTATGCACCAGGCCCAAGTAGGCCGCAAGCAAGAGCCTCCACGAACATTGAACGAACAAGAGTACAATTGCTGACCCTGCAGAATGAGCCCAGCGAGAACTGACAGCCAAGGGGGCAATGTTGCAACTCGCATGCCACAAGCCAAAGCCAATGTCACACCTGCAAACTAAGCCAGACACACAGTGGAAAATACAAAATTAAATGTGCAGAATTCTGCCTCAACCACGGTCTCTCCTCATGTGACCAAGCCGAACCTGACAGGGTGCCAGACCCAGGAGGGAGAAGTCGCCGAGGTCCCACTTTTGAGACACAGGCTGCAACAATGAAATGACCCAATGGACACCTACAGCGGTGGGAATAGTCTGCTCTCAGGCATATGAGCAAATCCACGCATTGTCTGCATAAACACATAGTTACATATTGTTGCAAATGACAGGTACACCGCGAGATGGGAACAACGATGGTCCCAGGCTGGGGGGCTCGCGAGTGGACCAATCAGAACATGGGGCACTCATCACTGACGCCATTAACATTAGCCAATCATTAGGGGTCTTCGTGTAACAATTTTCATGTATCTAATAGAAGGGACAACCCAAGTATACCACCTGACTGACCCTTAACCACTAACAGCGTTCTCTATACGTATGCTATACTAACCCTACCACTCGAGGAACCAATCCAGAGTGGCGATAGGTTTTTTTGCTAACTTTCCCAAGTGACGCAAGTAGCACGTCATACTGAGGCAAAAAGGGGCCTGCGAGCACCACGAATTTCGAGAGTCAGGACGACGCGTACGATCCTAGACCCATCCCTGCCGTTGTCCAATAAAAAGCAGAACCACCTTGCTTCTTGTGTGTGTGTCTCATACTCATTTTGGGATACGCGGGAGGAGTTGGGGCCTCCCAGCCCGGAGGTCCGCGGACGGCCCAGCCGACCCCGGGAGAATTCCCCCCGACAAGTTTCTTCTTGTTGTGATACCCTTAACCTCAAGACTTGTTTGGGAGATATTGAAGCTTTGATGTCTCTTGCAATTTTGAAAGTCAATGCTTCTAAAACTGAAATTATACTTTTTGGCAGCCCCACAAAATGCTCACTTTTCAACTTTGGTTAGCTGCTTTAACATTTAATAGCTGCTGTCCCAGTTAACTCATCTGGTTAAAGCTTTAGGCTTTTATATTATTGTTAAATTGTCAATTAAAAAATCAAAAGCTGCACTCCCCCTCACTTGTCCCTGAGCTTCAGCACGCAAAGCCTTCCTCTTACAGTCAATGGAGAGCTGACCCGCAACCAACCAACAGCCCTGCCTACATTGCCTAGCCTCAGCTCATTCTCACGAGTTCCAGCACTCCCATCAGCCACATGCTCCTCTCCTCCCTAAAGCATAATGGTAAAATTACCTTTGTGAACGCACCTACACAGCGAGAGTCACCCAAAACCTCCAGCATCATTGACAGCGACATCAAATTGACACCTTCCCTCCCGCCCTTTCTTTCCATCTAACAGTCAATGCCTGTGACCAACCGTCCCCTACTGCTACACACCTCTCCCCCAGTCCTAAATGCACCACCCAACAATCTTGTTTGCCCAACTCTCCCACCATTGACACTAGCGCTAGTGTTCAGGACAACACGCACACCCTTCACAACCCCTCCATACCTACCTACCTCCCTGCCTTGCACTGGCACAGGCATTACCTCAAGACTCGCTTCATATACCACAACACCACGCACAACATCCAATACCTGCCTACTGTGAAGAATCACCTTGCCCAACTCCGCCTGCATACCCAGCGCAAACGATACGGAACCACCACACCATCTACCTCCTCTACAACAACTGTCACACCCCAGCCTCTCTCATGTGTCCTCATCAACACTTGATCCATCATTGCTCACTTCACAGATATCCGCAACCTCATCTCCAATCAGAATCTTGACATCCTTGCAGTACCCGAAACATGGTTACACCCAGCTGCTGGCCCTGCCCTCACCATTGCCATCCCTGCTGGCTACTCCATCCTACACAGTGACTGAATAACACACAAAGGGGGTAGAGTCGCCCCCTCATCCACAAAAATGAATTTGACTTCAGTCCTCTCGCCAGTAGAACTCCTCCATCTAGCAACCTATTAAGCGCTAAGCTTACTTTATCACCGGCCTCCATCCATTACCTTTCATGTCATCTACTGACCCCCAGGCCCTGTCAAATCCTTTAATAATGACCTCACACAACTCATTCACACAGGTATCACACCCACATCTAGAATACTCCTCAGAGATCTAAACTTGGGTCCCAACGATCCCTTTACAAAGATGCTACCTCACGCTTAAAATCTTTCGACTCGCTAGGATTTACCCAGCATACATCCAGCCCAACTCACCAGCAAGGCAGGTCACTTGACTGGCTCGCAGACACCAACTGCAATATAACCAGTTTAGCCATCACCGCCTCCCTGTCATCCTGCCCAACCAACTTACTCAACACCTACAACATTGCCATCTAGTCAGCCTTAGATGCCATCGAAGCCTCTCAAACCTTGCAGAGCCAAACCACCACTCATATCAACTCCTGGTTCACACCGGCCCTGCAGTCCATGCAAACCAAAAAGCACACCCTTGAAATTGCCTGGATCAAATCACTGCCACCAGCTAACAAGTCAAACTTCCTGCAGTTCTCCAAGGAATATAAACAAGCCATCCTCACTGCCAATGTCACTTTTTTCTCCAACAGGAATACCACAGAACCACTCCCAATCACGCAAACTATTCTCTATCCTTTGTGAATTAGACTCCCCCATCACACCCATTGTCACCTTCACCAAAGACGACACATGGTGCCAAAATATCCAAGACTCCTTCACCAATAAAATCACCTCCCTTCAGGTATAAATCGAATCTAAGAAAACCTCTATTCATACAAAAGTCCACAAACCAGTGCCTAGCCCAGCCTAGCCCCTAGCTCACAGAAAAGCGTCTCACAGTAAAAGAAAGGATAAACTTCAAAATACTTTCCATTACCCATTGCTGTCTCTCCAACTCTGCACCACCCTACCTGTCATAGAGAATCTCCAAGACGAACTCAATCCGACCAACTAGACTATTTTACAGCCACAGAATTACCACCCTGTGCTTCAAGCATGACAGAGCGGGAGGCTCTAGGTTCCAAGTCATTGCTGCACGCCTGTGGAACAACCTACCTCCCCACCTTTGTGCGGAGACATCATACTGGCCTTTCAGAAGACAACTGAAAACCAGCCTTTTCCATTGACCCCATGCTAGCCTCATACTGAAAAGTTGAACCTTATTCTTGCGGAAACCCATGTGCCTGACTTGTACTTTGTACCTAACTACCTCCTCACCTCCCTCCCTCACTCCTCTAGCCCCACCCCCCTCACCGCCTCCCTGTGCTTAACTAAGACTTTGATGCCTGAGGGTTTTTTGTGCTCTACAAATGTAAAATAAATAAATAACAATAAATATCATTAAAAAATCTCAAGCCGTGACCTTTCAATTGTGTCAGAACGTAAACTCTTTTATCCCTCCATAGCAATTTCATACTGTGGTTCAAGCCTTTGACATTTTGAACATTGATGGTGGAAATGTTGTACTTTCTGGTGCTTCTGAAAGTGCTCTTTATCCTCTGAGGCTTTCTCTTCGTGCTGTTGCTCGACTTGTGGTCAGAAGAGGAAGTTCAGCCACATTTAACCTATCGAACAAGTTACTTACCTGTTACTCTTGTTCTCCAGCATGGGTCTCGCATTGATTTGTTGAGAGGTCTAGTGTACAAGGAACCCCACACACAGTTTCAGCATGACAGAAATGAACGGTGGATATTGCTACTGTCTACCCACTCCCCACCATTATACCACCAAGGTGACAGGCCCCACTCATTTAAGCAGCCCTACAGACCCTAACTGGATGTCATCACCGAAGCAATGAACCTGCAGGCGATGGGGCAACTAAAAGAGGTGTAATCATGAAGAAGTGAGTGACGTCATGGCTGAACACACACACACACATGCATCCCTGCATGAAGCTACACAGACACTAGGTCAAACTACTCTTAGACACAAAGAACACGCTTACAATCACTAAGATGGAGATTGCATACACCCTATCTCTCTTATGCTGAAATGACAATTGCAAAAGTATACATATAACTGCTTGCTTGATACAGAACGCAACTAAACTGAGAGGCCATGTTAACCAACATGCAGCCAAGTTAAGTGAATGGGAGCCGTTGAGAAGCCTTAATGCTGTGGGGAGAAGGATCCAGTCTTGCTGAGCAAGCGAAAGGAGCCAAGCTCAGACAGCAAATGCACAGTTGCCAAGGTCATCATGGGAAAACAGGTTTGAACAAGTATTGGAAAAATACAGACAATAAGCAAATCCCAGGTGAGAGACAGAACTCTAGCTGAATAAACAAAGAAACAAATGTTGCAGAAATGTCACGTTCTCATCAGCTTATACCTGACAGTGGAGAAAACACCTTGAACAAGTCTCCAGAGGCAAAGGGAGGTAATAACATCCATAGTAAAACCAGCTAAAATCTTCACAAATTACTGAGCAGGATAATCCAAAATGCGGTCCCAGCACACTTGACTTGCAGTGACAGAGAATGCCTATTCAGAGACTTTCATTCCCATCCATTTCATTGGGACAAAAGATACAATTCAGTATGAACTTGAAAGCTAGAATGCCCTTGCTTGCGTCCACGGGAGTCAGAGAGTGGTAACCTTATTGGGACAGGTGGTACCCTGGGACATGTCTTACCACCCCCTATTGTGCTGATATGCTGGTTAACTTCCAAGGCACCAAGGCTGAGAGCCCCCCCCCCACTAGTCAATCGCTGCTCACTTTTAACGCTTGCTTACAATTTGTTGCAGCAGCCACTCACAACACACTAGAGCCACTAAAAGAACTAAAGGGGATGTGGGACAACCAGGACTTGGCTCGGGATATTCCCAGTCTCAATGCACCCTATTCCCATAGATCATACCACTTAGCAGTCGATTCTGCATGTATTAAGTACAACCTAAAGTTAAGAGCATGGAATGGAAGATTTGTAAATGACCAACCAGCCAAACATACTTTCAAGGGGGACCGCAAATACTCACTCATTGATTATGAGCTGATTGGGAGAAAGTAGGAGATTTTGGGATTTTAGAACAGACCGAAAATGATCATTTGCCTCCATTTGCTCCTATTCTAAAGAAAGAAACTTTGGGGTAGGCAGTTTTAGGGTCCTTCCAGCCACACAGCAGGTTGAAATTACTGGTCACGCTCGTAAAGCAGTGAAGGGGGTTAATGTCATAGCCCATGAAGCTACACCAAACCTTTATTCTTCAATCATTGATAACTTAATGTGACCAATTGCCGTAGATGGAAGCTCTGGAATACATGGAGGAGGCGCCATTAATCAGCCCGCTACGTTCTCTGCGGTCTCAGTCTAGTTTTCACGTCTCACTGCACATATCCTCGTCTTGGCCCCACTCCCCGGCGCGTTGCAAATTTAGTCCCGCTTTCGTTCCAACACTTCTGCAGTGAGTTTCTCCTTTACGTTCCTCTTTTGATACAGGTCTTCCCTCTGTTTTCTGCCTACATGTCCTTCCTTGTCTGTTCCTTTCTGCGAGCCTCTGCTGCCTTCCGGCTTGCATTTTGTCATTTTCATGGCCTTCCGATAGCTGTTTCCTCGCCTTCCTTTGTTGCATTCTTTTTCTTTTTCTGCCCCCTGAAAGGTGCCTCGCCGCTTGCCGGCTTTGTTCCAGCTTCCCCCTGCCATTCAACTTTCGGCCGCTCGCACCTCTCTATTCTGCTTTCACTTTACTGGCTACCGTTCCTTCTCCTTCCCGCAGTCTTTGCTTTTTTACCTATTCCTGCTCCTTCATTTCGGTCATTGTTTACTTTGGACTCCTGTGTTTTACCTTACTCCGGATTATATCCTTTGGGGTTTACATTCTCTATGGAGGATTATTTGGATTATCCTGTTTCTTCTCCACCTTTTGAGGATTCCTTCAAACAACTTCCTCGCAAGGGCTGGTTGCCTCAGGAAGAATACCAACATCTCTATACCATCAGACCAACCCATAGCAACCAGCTTTGGTTTTTTTCTGCCTTTGGGCTTTTTCCCCGGACCAGGGCTCAACTGGCGAGATGCCATTCTTTCTTGATAATTTATCGGGAATTGTGGCAGATCCTCGGAACAGACCCTATCTCTTCCAGAAGAAGAAGGGAGCCATGGAGGAACAAGCTGCAGAATTTTCAAACTATGTATCCTCGGCAAGTGAGAGCGAGAAAGACCATCAGGTGAGACCTGACATTTAAGCTCCATTAATATATCAGATCCCACAGGCCCACAATACTAATAATAGAGATATGTATTGGCTCCCCTTTAGGGGTGGACAGATTAAAGCTGCGTCAGTTGAGAGCCAAATTTAAGAGCCAAGTATAAGAACCTGATTCCCAGTAAAAAGAAGGATTATGCTGTGGAAAAGTGGGAGGCTCTTCGCAGCGCCCTTCAATCTGGGGATATTGTGTCCTTTTGGAAAAAGGTTACCGATAGGGATCACAGGGTGAACAATTGATGGGTTGCTGTATCAGTGGAGAAGATTGGCGGCTTCCCTTTTCAGGCCTGTACTGCCCCTCTTCTCCATCTCCTTGCTCCCCAGTAATACAATTTCTGCCATCCCCGGTAATATCCAGTATTATGGAGGAAGAGGTAGCAGACGCTATTGGATCTTTGATAAATGGCCAGGCTGCAGGTCCAGACTAAATACTGTCAGACCTTTTCAAGAACAAGGTTTCTATGGAATCCTGTTACGGGGCGATTCCTGATTACTGGCACAAGGCAGTGATTGTCCCTATATACAAGAAAGGAGGGAGGGACAGCCCGTCTAATTATAGGCCGGTCTCCCTGTTAGATGGAACTGGAAAGTTGTTCGGCAAATTCATGCTAAACCGTCTGCAAACCTGGGCGGACAATAACAATATTATAAGCAACCTCCAAGCAGGCTCTAGAAGGGGCCTGAGCAGTGAACACGGTGAGCCAATGTTTTATTTTGTATTTGATAATCCAGAGCTTCACTGCATTGTGGAAAGTGAAGGTATATGTCCTGTTCTTGGATTTAAAGACTGCTGTCGATTCAGTTTCCAGGGCAACATTGTGGCCGATTGTTTTGCCATTTAAGATCCCCCCGTATTTGGCTTCCTATAAAGCTAAGCTTTATTCAGACACCAAAACCCGGTGTCTCCGAACTGTGCCTCCGAACTGGGTCCTGCAGCTGCAATGAAAGCAGACAATGAAGGCGTTGGACCATATGTCTTAGCTTTCTTTTGGATCTTCACCAAGGAAGCATCCTAAAAAGACCTCAATCTCTTTTTTTTTCTCAGGTAGCACACGCTTTGGACCTATCTGACGTGGAAATGGCATGAATATGCCCAGAGGCCACGTCAGAGGCCTTACCTTCTTCGATCCATGCCACCAGCGGTGGTCCTTTTGTGTCTTTGAGGAAAAGTATTGGCAAATCAGACAGCCATCCGAATCGCGATCGGGATGTAGGTAGTAAATGCACCTAGGGTGCCGATCCTCGATGAAGATATTCTTCAGGCCGCAGTTCTCACAGGACCTGAAAAGACTTTTATTTGTTGCGTCCGCCATGGTGTCGAAGTGAAGGCCCAAGTCTGGGCCTGTGGTGCTATGATTTGGAGATCCGAGGAAGGATAGAGAATCTCCTCTGGCAACGGTTCCCCACCACTGGTATTCACAGCGTGACAGAAGAAGACGAAGATTCAATGAACACTTGCAAAAATGACAAAAAGTTGTTGGATTTCAAGGAGCAAAACACGAAGACTCCCAACAGAAGAAACGTGCAGTAAAAATCTGAAGATGGCCACCAGGGGTGGAGCTTAGGACGATGAATATGACCCAAAATGACACTGATACGCTATAGAGAAGACAGGGAGTTTTTAGCTTAAAGTATACTGCTTTAATTTTACAGAGGATTCCGGGGCTGACAACATGGAATATTCATGAGCATGTGAATCCATGCTGGATCCATGCTGGAGAATTTGTATGAACTACACTGGATCCCCCTGGAAGCAAGGATTTTGTTTAAACTTGTCTGCTTGGCATTTAAGACATTGAACTTAAACAACCACCTTATTTGGCTGAGTAGTTCCAAGTACAGACATCCTATATTTAAATGTTCCTAGAACAAAAAAAAACCAGAACCTAAATCAAGCATGCTCCATTTCTATTCCTTACTTTTAGAATTCTCTTCCTCCTGACCAAAGAGTTGCTCCTTCTTTTTTGATTTTTAGCTAAATATGTAAAAGCATTGTTTACTCTTTAAAATGAATTTATTCATTTAATGATTACATTTATCGATTTATCGAGTTTCTGCTTATGCCCTGCGCTCCTATATCTCTGGGTCTGGTTTTTGTATTATAAAAATAAACTAAATGGTAGCAAATATGAAAAGACCGGCAAACGCTAAAAATAAGGTTAATTGTATGGTTTTGTAGGCTTTCCAAATGCCTAAAATGAGAGACCTAGGTAGACGAAGATAAACAGAGTTTGAGTAATCCAAATGAGATTGAATAAGGGCTGATGAAGCTGATGTATGGACAGAAACCGAAAGGTAGGGGACAATTTTATGCAAACATTGCAGACAGAACCAGCTGAAAGTGTGTACCTGGTTGATCTTGGGAATGAGGGAAGAGATTTGTTCCGTTTAACAAACGGAACAACGGAGGACAGTCTTCAAGAAAAGGAGGCAAGAATTGAGAATTTCACAGATTACAGGATCAGCCAAAGAGGTGTCCTCACTCTTAACCCAGATGAGCATAAGGTAGTTTTTAGTCATCCACTGAGATATGCTTGTCATGCAAGATGGAACTGAGATGGAACATGGTACTGAGAATCGGTGGTGCCCAGCTCCCCATCCAATGGAACCAGGAGCTGGGTGTTAGTGTAGCCACTGTTTTCTGGCCCTCTGCAAGAAGGCACACAACCCTCACCCAAGGCTAGGGATAGTCCCCTTGAGAACAATACACCCACACCCGCCAAGCCAGCAGGTAAGGAGTGGGTGCACTGCAACTTGCAGATAAAATGTGCAGGTTGTAGCCCTGCCTAACCGGGTCCAATTTAGGCCGTGGGCTACATCAGCATATTTGCCAAATGTGACATCATAGGACGTGATCAGAACAGCAAGAAGTTGATTATAAGTATTAAAAAGAATAGGAAAAGGAGAGGAACCCTGGTAGGATACACAAATTAGGGTGCAATATGAAGAGAAAAGGAGGGATAGAAACAGATTGAAAATGGCTGGACTAAAAGATAAAAGCCAGGATATGATATCACATTACCCTTTAGGCCGAGGGATCAGAGTCTACTCAGGAGGAAATGATGACCCACAGTGTCCATGCTGCAGACAGATCAAGCACAATAAGGCTGATTACACCTCCTGAGCTGTTGCCATCTGAATGTCAACAACAGCAGCAGCAGAAAGGTCTGTTTCAGTCCTTCGATCCGGGCGAAAGAATGGCTGGAAAGAGTTCATCGCAGCCTTACCCATATGCTCAAGAAAATTGGAAGGAAAAGAAAGGAAAGCTGGTAAAGATGGAAGCAATAGATGGATCAATAGAGGGTTATTTTTAGGTGAGGGAAGAGAACTGCAGTTCTATAAGTAGGAATACAATCTGAAGAGAAATAGATGTTAATTGGAGGAAGCAGTGCTTCAGAGAAGGTAGAAGGACATAGCAGAAAAATCTTGGCAGGTCAGTAACCAAAAGGAAAAACAGATTTGACAAAGAAATTGATGAGTATGGTGTAACATATGGGAGACAAATTCGAAAAGGTGAGGGTAGAGAGGCAAAAAAATGAAGGGGCAGAGAAAGAAGAAACTGTCAATAAAGAAGCAAGAGAATAATTAAAGATCTTAGAACAGATGCAGTACCCTTGTCATCAAAAAAGAGCGAGTGGTGCATGCCGGTGTAAGAAGTTGCACAAAGGGGTGACATTTCCACTGTGATCTTCATTTAAATAATAATGAAAAAGCCCTATCTTTCCCTATCCCGAAAGGGTTTTCCCTGCCTAACTAAAGAATGACTGGGGTGATTGTCGTCAGAGTGGTTATCAAAGTGTCTGTCCTCTGCCCAAACTAGCCTTCTCTAGCCCTGCCACTAACAAAAGACATAAACATAAACAGTTCCAGGAGAATTATTCTTTTCTCCTGGTTCAATGGGATCAGCCATACGGGCATATTTCTGTGTTTCTCTGGTAACAGTTCAGCTCCTGCAATTTTAGAGAATACCAAGAGAATGACTCCCTTCTCCTGGTCCAACAGTTCAGCAACTGGAACCGTCAATCAATCAATCTGTTTCCTCTACAGCCCACTATCACCAAAGGAATCATGGTGCTGTGGGGGCACCGAAATGAAAGCTTGGAAAGGTCGGCTCACGTAAAAAGAAGGGTCTTAAGCCCTTGTTTAAAAGATAACAAATTTACTGTGATGCTTAGCAGATAGAGAAGCGAGTTCCATAGCTTGGGCCCAGCCACAGAGAAAGCTCTCGCACCCACCCGCTCCTTCCTATATTTGGGCACACACAGCAATGCTGTGTTAGAAGATCTCTAAGACCGGCCTGAGGCGTAACTGAGTAGTTTCTCTTGGATGGCTAAACATCCTTTAGCATTCCGTGCCCGATGAATAGGCATAATGCTTTGAAGTGAACCCTGGCCTTGATCGGCAACCAGTGAAGGGATTGCCGTGACCTAGTCACCCCCATTCCAAATGGGATGTGTTTTACCAGACGCGCTGCTGCGTTATGCAGCACTTGAAGGCGCTGGATGGGGTAAGCTGGTTGTGCCAGGTAAATGGCATTGGAATAATCAATGCTCCCATTGACACATGCTGCTACTATCTGGGATGGAACTTTTCGGGAACAAAAGGGAGAATCTTTTTCAACTTTTTAAGTTTGAGAAATCCTAGTCCGCAGACTGTGTTAACCTGGGCCTCCATAGACAGTTATTCAGGTATTTTAATACCCAGTTTTCAAACCGCTATAGCTGGCTCTGGCAGAGGCCTGAGCGAAGTTGGCCAGAACTCAGTGGTACAAACACTAGCCGCCTCTGGCGGGCCAGTGATTTGCATCCAAAAACTTTATTAATCTATCGCTCATTTCTGCCTGGTTCAGATATAGGGCCTCATCACGACTTTGGCGGTAACGCTATTAGTGCCGATTTTAAGGGTCCGTCGGATCACAAGTCCAAATACCGCCGGCGCCATTACAGCTGGCGCAAGTACAGCCGGCTGTACAAGCGCCGGCCATAACAGCACCAGGAATCATTCGTGCTAAAACCTCAGCAATCACGAGTCTGGCGTAGGCGCTATTAGCGCCAGAAAAGGGGCCGACAATCCGCCAAAAATACCTCCAACAAAAAGCTGGAGGTAACAGAACACAGGCCACAGCAATAAGGACCCAGGTGGAACCACTGCAAATCAGACGCCTACAAAGGACCCACCCATGCACAACACACCCTCCCCAACACCATTACACCAGCAGGAGCAGGGAGGACACAGCAATAAGGACCCAAGTGGAACCACTGCAAATCAGAGGCCTACAAAGGACCCACCCATGCACAACACACCCTCCCCAACACCATTACACGAGCAGAGAGGAGACAGCAATAAGGACCCAGGTGGAACCACTGCAAATCAGAGGCCTACAAAGGACCCACTCATGCACAACACACCCTCCCCAACACCATGCTGCCATTTGGAGCCGGGAGCCTTGATGTTGACTTCTACCTGCTGCGTCTGGAGCTACAGAGGCCAGCCAACTAGGCCAGGGCCCTGGGAGTGCAGGGGGCAGTGCGGATGAGGAGAAGGAGGAGGAGAGCAGCACCAGCAAGGCAGACAGCCATCCCCAGGGTCAGGCCAACACCCTGGACCCTGACTGATGGTCAGTTGGTGACAGAATATCGGCTGGACAGGGCAACTGTCATGATCTCTGCTTCCAAAAGATCAGGACTTGCCCGACTCCCTTGGAAGCAGACCCATAACCCCGGTTCCGAGTGCCAGCCAGTCCCAATTGGGACCTTTTGGACCCTGTCCTGGCGCCAGTGGCACCAGGCTCATAAAGATGCCCAGTCCCAGCGCTGGAAGCGCCGGGCTCATAATGCTTGGGTGGACTTACCTTCAGCAGACCATGCTGCTTACTTACCTGCCAGTTGAACCCCTGATCCTCTTCTGTTTGGGACTACTTTTCCTGTTGGGTGGGGCAGGAGCCACTCCCTAGGTTCAGAACACTGGAACTCTTCTGGAAAGCAGGAACTCTTTTCTTACCTAGGCGTGGCTGTGGAAGGAGACACCTAAGCACTACAGGAGGCTATTTAAACCACACCCGATGGATGAATCTTGCTTTGCGTTATTCTGCATTCTCTGCAGCAGAACGCTCATCGTGTCTTCTGCTTCTGATCCTGGGCCTAAGGGAACAAAGGCTTACCATCCTGGAATCCAGTCTTCAGCAGCACCTGTTAAGACAAAGAAAGAACAGGTTAGCACTACGGTCTTCAGTGGCAGCGCATCTCTTACCTGGTCCATCGGCTGTCACCAACGCCTCGCGCTGCATTCCGGCATCTGAAAGACAAAGGCTTACCTACTCTTCGCATGCTCCGGAGGTCTTCGCACTGCATTCCGGCATCTGAAAGACAAAAGCTTACCAGCTCTTCGCACGCTCCGGAGGCCTTCGGCGCTGCATCCCGCATCTGAAAGACAAAAGAAGGTGCGTTTAAAGACATTGGGCAACTTTATTACTCACGTGCCATTACTCCTTCCCACGCCGAATCCAGTGGGTATTCCAGCACCCTTCAGCTTCTTTAAAGCTCCGAACTTATACCTGCAAGATAAAAGGGACAGTTAGTGCGCATCGTGAAGCAGGCTACAAGCGCTTACTTACGTGCTTCCAGGCGCTTCTATTCCTCACGCGGGTTCGATCCTCAACTCTCATCAGCCCGCCATCCGCCATCGCCGGGACCCTGCAAAACAAGAGATATCATTACAAAAGACTTTTAAGACATTTGAAGTGCCCAGAACTTACCGTTCGTGCAGTTAACGACGGACAGCAGTCCTCTGAGGTCAAGAGGCCTGCACCCTTATCCAGTGAAGAAACTGGTTACGGCACCCTGCCCCGAGGCAGATGGAGAGCTTGGCGTTCACTTACCTAAGGTGAGGGTGTTAACCTTTGGGGTTCTACAGGAGAAGAGAAAGGGAAGAGGAGAGAGGCACCCAATAACCCCAGTTCATTAATCCCATATTTTCTATCTGCAGACAACTTACTCTTCGAGTCAGACATACAGTGCACAGAGGTCCAGCCCAAAGAGCCAACCGTGTGTTACACATCACCTTTGAAGATACGGCATTCACCCAGTCAAGACCGGCGCCTCTGCGGGAATCAGGTGAGCGTTACAGCAACCATCACCCAGTTGCTGGACACAATCCAGGGTGACATTGGCAGCCGCATAGCCACCAGCACGGCAGTACCTCCCCTAGTGAATCTTGTGTCTGTGCTTCAATTTCTTGGGACTGGCAGATACCAACATACCGTTGCCATGATGCATGGAATGGCCCAGTCCACATTCAGTGACATGCTGGGACGGGTGCTTGATGCACTGTTGAATCATGTGAACAAACACTTTGCATTGCCAGCCACACGGGCACAGCTGCACCAGCGGAAGGGTCAATTCTATGCCATTGCCCAAGTCCCGAATATAATAGCAGCCCTGGACTGCACACATGTGGCACTCATATCACCCCAGGCACATGAGGCTTCCTATAGAAAACGTAAACAGTACCATTCCCTCAACGTGCAGAGCCACTGCTGTGCCCGCTACCCAGGATCCACCCATGACTCCATGGTCCTGCGCAACAGTACCCTGCCGGCATACATGGAAAGGCATCGAGGCCAAAACACATGGCTACTGGGTGAGTACAAATATATACCATAAAGCATGCCAATCCACAACAGATGGTGCCTGTCACAGAATCCATTATTCCCGATAGGCAGCAGTATTACTGCAGCATTCACATTCAAGCACCTTTCACGATAAACCTTGGACATGTCCAACACAGCAGAACACACCCATGCAGGATATAAGACATGTGGCGGCACAGTGACATATGGAAGCCCCACCACAATAAAGCCTCCTGTGTGCGTAGCACCATGGCTCCGAACACTGCCACAGTACAGAAATCCCACCCTGCCCACCCGACAGTAATGAAATTCCAAACCATAAGCTGGCACATCCACAAACGCACCACACATAAGTAGGCCGAGTAATGACAATGTACATCCCACAAACACTGTCCCCAAAATGGCCAGGGAAATGCATGGAGAACAGTACAGAATAGTGACGACCAGAAAATGCAACATTAGCCAAATGGATTTGCAATGACACATGAGGCAGCCACTTCTGTCATGCAGAAGTAGATGGAAGGGCCCCCTTATCCTGCGACAAGTGAATGGCGTACCAAGTGGAGAGCACCCCATTGATTTGATAAAAATGGCAAAATGACACTGATGACAGAGCGCTGTACACCCACTGGACTTACCTTGTCCCCATACCAGCTTTCTCTCCCCTGCAGGTGATTCTGGATATCCCCAGTACACGTGGCTCATGACCCCTGTGCGTCACCCACACACGGCGGCGGAGCGGGCATACAACCTTGGCCATGCCCGTACACGGATCTGCGTGGAGAGGGCATTTGGATTGCTGAAGGCACGCTTCCGGTGCCTCCACCGCACGGGAGGGGCAATGCTGTATGCACCAGAAAAAGTTGGCTAAATTGTACTGACATGTGCCATGCTGCACAACATCTGCTGTCACAGAAATGTGCCACTGCCCCCTGATGCTCATGTGCAGCCACCTGAGGATGGTAGTGAGGGCGATGAAGTGCCAGAAAGTGTTGCACATGCACAAAGGATTGGGCTGAGGGAGGGGAGGTTGGCCAGACAGGGATTGATTGATGGATTCTTTTAGAAATGGGTAATGGGTAAATTGGAAATATGTCACTTCTACATTAAATAGCATTAGTAACAATCACTACTGTCCATGCATTGTGATTATTCCAACGTGATTTATTTTCCGTACAACAAACCCCCCTCCCCCCAGTGAACACCCAGCACACAATCCCTCCTCCCCCCAGTAAACACCGAGCACACAATCCCCCCTCCCCCCAGTAAACACCCAGCACACAATCCTCCCTCCCCCAGTAAACACCCAGCACAAAACCCCCTCTCTCCCCAGTAAACACCCAGCACACAATCCCCCCTCCCCCCAGTAAACACCTAGCACACAATCACCCCTCCAACCAGTGAACTACCCCCAACTGTGCAGATAGGCACATGTGTTTCATCAGGGCACCAACAACGATGCCATGCACCACTAGGATGGTCGCGGACGCTTTCCTTTTCCGGGCCCCTCTGGTGTGCGTGCCCTTGGGTGGCGCATAGAGGGGGCCTAGGAGATGGCTCTAGGGAACCCTCCGTGGGTGTGGTCGATGTCGAAGGGAATGAAGCAGTGGCCATCATGTGCTGTTGCATGAGGTTGTTTCCCTCCCTTGTCTGCTCAGCAAGTGCTGAGACTGCCTCCGTCAACTCCCTCACTCGTTGGCCAAAGCCTGTCAGGGCAGCGGTACATTGTTCAATGACACGGCATGTGCGCGCATTGTCCCGCGCTATGTATTTGCACCCATGCCGTATAGATGCACTCATAGCCTTGATGTGCCGGCTCTGCACCTTGGCCATCGATTCCACCCTGGCCTGTTTGGCCTCAATAATGTCAAGTCGGCCCATCACTGCTGCCCCAGTGACGAAGGGCACACCTGGTGTGTCATGTGGTGGCCTGCGACTTGTGTGCTGTCGGGGGGGGTGGGGTTGCATGGCGACATGGCGCAAGCTTGCAATGGGCTGCCTGGCTCAGAGTGCCGGTCTTCTGGGCTGCCATATGATGGCGTGTCCACGTCCGGCTGCGGTGTGCGGACACGACGCACAGGCACATGTCGACTTTGTGCATGCTGTGTGCCTGGGCTTGGGCTTCCCTGGGGTGTGATCATCCCTTCAGCCTCACTGCTTCCGGGAGAGTGTTGTCCTCTGGCATGATGGCCACATGGAGGTGTTGCTCCCAAGTCGGGCTCGGATCCAGAACTGTGTCCCTCTGCATCGTGACTGGTGCCTTGGGGCGAGCTGGCAGTCGCCTCCCTGCGGCCATGTGGCTGCTGCTGCTGTCTGGTGGTGCAGCCTTGGCTGGCAGTCGCCTCCCTGCGGCCATGTGGCTGCTGCTGCTGTCTGGTGGTGCAGCCTTGGGGTGAAGTGGGTGTTGGCCTGGGTTGTCTCCCTTCCGTGCGGCCTCCTTGTGGGGTGCTCGTGGAGGCGCGCTGCCGTGGGCGCTGTGTTGGTGTGGCCTCCTCCCCATCATCTTCGTCCCATTGGGATCGACGTGTGCCTGTGGGTACATAGGGTGTGGTTTGAGTTCAATGCTACATATATTTGTGTGATGCAGGTCATGCCAACAAGTGTGATTGAAGACAGTAACAATGACGCATTCAACTTGCATTCTGTTCAGTCGCCATGTGGTGCTTGTTGTGAGTGTGTATGGAGGTACACTGCATGGGAATGTCAGAGTGACAAGATTGCATGCGTGGTTGGGGTGCACTGCGCTCTAGGTTTTGGGGGTGTATTCATGCACACTCAAACTCTACGTAGCTGTCCTATGGCTATGGATGTCTATCCCCTGGCCCTGTCATTCATGCACTGCACGTGCAGGGTCGTCTAGGCAGCACTACGGTTCAATGGATGTAGGCCTCATTTATGGGTGTATGCAGTACCACACACACACATTTCTTCGCATTCATTCACTCAGGGTCTGCATGTGTGGTACTTTCAGCTGCATGTATTCGGGGGTGGGACTCACCTGCAGTTGGGTCAATGCCAGTGCCTGCCTCCGCTCCACCAATGCCCTCGATGGTGCCAACATCTATCAGGGCTGTCATTTTCTCCTCCCAAGGTGTGACTTCGGGTGGGGGTGGGCCTCCTCCAGTGGCCCTGCTTGCATTCCTGTGCTGTGACAGGATGCCACGGACTTGCACGCGCAGGTCGTTCAGGCGCTTACGGCAATCCTCCCCATCCCGGGGCACGCGCCACACAGCACTGACCCTTTGTCTGATGGTTCGCCATATTTGTGCTGGCCACTTGTTTTGCGCTGCTGCAGCTCCTCGTGGTGTATCTCGGCCTCCTCGACCAGTAGTGCTAGCTCCTGGTCACTGAATTTGGGCTTTCTCACCCTGTCCAGGGCGGTCTTGCCCCTAGTGTGCTCCTGAGTCATGTTTTGGGCTTGGATGGCGTGGATGGCTTCCAGGGGCTGTGATATCCGCGACGGATTGTGATTTCCAAGATGGCCACCACTTTATTTCCCGTTCCTGTGGTGACGCGTTTCCCACGTGCTTATAGTGCGCGCTATGAGCGCGATATGGCGGTAGCACACGGTGCGCCAGATTTAAAGGTTTGCGCTATTCGCGATAATGCCATGGAACGGGGCGCGTGCACGATAATTCGTGATCTGGCGGATTGTCCGCCGGGGGCCTTTGCGTTAGCGCTATTTACGTCCGGCGGATAATCCGTCACATTACCGCCGAAGTCGTGATCAGGCCCATAGTCTGAACAAAATGTGTGTATCGTCTGCATAGGAGAAAACCCTAAAATCAAACAATTGAATAAGCACCATCAGTGGAGATATATATAAATTAAAGAGTCGAGGGGACAATGTTGAAACCTGTGGGACACCATAGGTTTCTGCCACCGGTGATGAACGATACGGGGGAAGGGAATCTGTTTGAGAAGGAGAGGACAGAAAGGCACAGAACCAGTCTAATACTGCCCCCAAGAAACCTGCCTCCTTCATCCTGGATATCAGAATCGCATGCTCAATAGTATCGAAGGCGGCCGGCAGGTTCAACAAAATAAGACCTGCCGTGCCCCACTCGTCTCTGATCATGGTAAGGTCATTAAGTACTGATATCAGAACTGACTCGGTACCCATCAACGGGCGAAAGCCCATTTGACAACTATCTAGAATATTCTGGCCTTCGAGGAAGGACCTCAACTGCAGGGTAACCACTGCTTCCAATACCTTCATAAGGAAGGGCAGGAGCGAAATAGGACAGTAGTTAGCCAAAACTGAAGCATCCAGGTATGGCTTTTTCAGTAAAGGTATTACAAGAGCATCTTTTAATTTTTTGGGATTTTGACTCCAGGCGAGGGAAGAGTTCACTGCTTAGTCAAGTATTCCAAAACAATTCTCAGGCGCTAGTTTTAGTAGGTGCAGGGGGGTGTCATCAAGAGGAGAGGCTGATTTAAGCCCCACTACTACCTTACCTATTTCATCCTTATTGGTCGGAGCAAAGGCTGAAAAAAGAGTGGCCACTTCCACTACTATACAGGCTATTTGCTTCCCGCTTTCGGGGGGCCCGTTAATACTTTGTTCAGTATTACCATTGTCCATGATGTCTTTCCTAATTGTTTCAATTTTATTGACCAAAAATCCTGAAAGATCATCACACATTGATTTTGAGCTAACTGGGTCAGTGTTAGGACCTGGTTTCGTCAGATTTGTTTATTATTTCAAAAGTTATTTTTTTAGCATTTACCGCTGATTGAATAGTATCAGCGAAATAAGATGATTTGGCTTCTTTCAAGGACTTGTGATAGGCTGAACATTGTATCTTAAAGCCCTTACGCATTTGGGCATTATATTTCTTCCTCCATTTATGCTCCGCCTGTCGTCTCCAGGCGCAGTAAGCAGAGCACTGGCATATACCAGGGGGCACAATGCGAAGATTGTTTAGTCATCATTTGCAGTGGCTTCAGTTCGTCTGCCACAGACTCCATAATGGTAGCCAACCTAGATATATCTGATGTCACAGGGGCCAGATCATGAGAAGACTTGGCATGGTGCTGGCCCACTTCAGAAAAAAAACCCTAGCAGGGGCCACTCTTTCCCAATTGCATTGTAGTGAGGGAAAATTGTTGTTTGAATTGAGTTTAGCTTTCCCCACTGTCTGAATCGTAAAAGGGACCACATAGTAGTCTGACCAGGTAAGAGGATGACTAGGAAAAACACTCACCAGTGAAGGGGAAGCAAAGATAAGATCCAAAGTGGGGCCTTTAACATGAGTGGGGCCCATCACTTGTTGTACTAACTGAACTTGTTTCATGGCTTTAAGGAAAACCTTATTAACTTGGGATGATCCTGTCTCTGCCCATAAATTAAAATCTCCTAAAATAATTAAGTTCTTATGGTACAGTGTTAGATTAGCAGCATCATTTACGAAGACTCTGGAAAAAGTGGCAAGATTGGTAGAGGGCGGGCGGCAGCCTAGTGCCAAGTGGTACACCTAAGTAGAATTTACTACAATTCTAACCAGTAAATGTTCAATACTACCTCCAAAACACTGGGCAGTGGTGAGCGTTTGTATTGCACATTGTAAATCAATGCCACCCCTCCCCCTGCATGCTTTGCACCCAGATCTACCTGAAGTATAGCATAGCCGGAGGTAGCGCTTGTATAATATTGGGACCTGAGGAATCAGATAACCATGTTTCTGTGACAAACACAAAATCAGGGCAATGAAGTTCCAAGAAGGAGTGCATCTCAAATCTATGTGCGACGGGGGAATGTGCAATGATCAGACATGCGTGCAGAAGGGTAGGGGGGTCTGAAATCAGGTAACAATTTCCCTTGCATTGCCTGCCATTCGCCTGGGATCAGCGTTTGAGGTGGCGCCATGGCAAGTATATCCCTATGAGTCACGAACTTACTGAAAGAATGCTGTGCCCAGAGCACAGACTCTGCGCGGACGGGCCAGACTTTGGCCTGACTTCGGACTGCGCTCCCGGCATTGTCGCTTAAATACTGTAGCCTTGGGGTCCGCATTATATACTCACTGGTGACTGTCTCCCTGTTAAGAGCAGGGGTTGGAGAATGTCAGACCATGTAAGATCCCACATAAAGGAAGAGGTCAAGAAGATGCTTGATCTTGGGGTAATAGAGCCCTCTACAATTACATGGGCTAGTCCAGTTGTACTAGTACCAAAGGCAGGATCCAAGGAGTTGAGATTCTGTGTGGACCATGGAGCTCTTAATGCAGTCACCACGACTGATGCCCATACTTTACCTAGGAGAGATGAACTGGTGGATAAACTTGATTCAGCCAAATTCCTCAGTACATTTGACCTAACCTCAGGCTATTGGTAAATAGCTCTGAACGACTGTACCAAGGAGAAAACTGCATTTTCCAGCCAAGAGGCCACTACCAGTTTAAGGTTTTGCCTTTTGGACTAAAGAATGCACCTGCTACATTGTAAATCATGTTCTGAATGGGATGGAGGACCTCTCCATGGCATACTTGGTTGACATTGGAGTGTTCAGCCCTACTTGGAAAGAACATCTTGACCACGTAGGATATGTTTTGCAGGCTCTTGAGCAGGCCAATCTGACCATAAAGGCAAGCAAATGTCAAATTGGTCAGAGTAAAGTAGTCTACCTTGGACATGACGTAGGAGGAGGCCATTTCCGAGCAAAGTACAAGTTGTGTAAGACAGTTGCTGGACACAATCCAGGGTGACATTGGCAGCCGCATAGCCACCAGCACGGCAGTACCTCCCCTAGTGAAGCTTGTGTCTGTGCTTCAATTTCTTGGGACTGGCAGATACCAACATACCGTTGCCATGATGCATGGAATGGCCCAGTCCACATTCAGTGACATGCTGGGACGGGTGCTTGATGCACTGTTGAATCATGTGAACAAACACTTTGCATTGCCAGCCACACGGGCACAGCTGCACCAGCGGAAGGGTCAATTCTATGCCATTGCCCAAGTCCCGAATGTAATAGCAGCCCTGGACTGCACACATGTGGCACTCATATCACCCCAGGCACATGAGGCTGCCTACAGAAAACGTAAACAGTACCATTCCCTCAACGTGCAGAGCCACTGCTGTGCCCGCTACCCAGGATCCACCCACGACTCCATGGTCCTGCGCAACAGTACCCTGCCGGCATACATGGAAAGGCATCGAGGCCAAAACACATGGCTACTGGGTGAGTACAAATATATACCATAAAGCATGCCAATCCACAACAGATGGTGTCTGTCACAGAATCCATTATTCCCAATAGGCAGCAGCATTACTGCAGCATTCACATTCAAGCACCTTTCACGATAAACCTTGGACATGTCCAACACAGCAGAACACACCCATGCAGGATGTAAGACATGTGGCGGCACAGTGACATATGGAAGCCCCACCACAATAAATCCTCCTGTGTGCGTAGCACCATGGCTCCGAACACTGACACAGTACAGAAATCCCACTCTGCCCACCCGACAGTAATGAAATTCCAAACCATAAGCTGGCACATCCACAAACGCACCACACATAAGTAGGCCGAGTAATGACAATGTACATCCCACAAACACTGTCCCCAAAATGGCCAGGGAAATGCATGGAGAACAGTACAGAATAGTGACGACCAGAAAATGCAACATTAGCCAAATGGATTTGCAATGACACATGAGGCAGCCACTTCTGTCATGCAGAAGTAGATGGAAGGGCCCCCTTATCCTGCGACAAGTGAATGGCGTACCAAGTGGAGAGCACCCCATTGATTTGATAAAAATGGCAAAATGACACTGATGACAGAGCGCTGTACACCCACTGGACTTACCTTGTCCCCATACCAGCTTTCTCTCCCCTGCAGGTGATTCTGGATATCCCCAGTACACGTGGCTCATGACCCCTGTGCGTCACCCACACACGGCGGCGGAGTGGGCATACAACCTTGGCCATGCCCGTACACGGATCTGCGTGGAGAGGGCATTTGGATTGCTGAAGGCACGCTTCCGGTGCCTCGACCGCACGGGAGGGGCAATGCTGTATGCACCAGAAAAAGTTGGCTAAATTGTACTGACATGTGCCATGCTGCACAACATCTGCTGTCACAGAAATGTGCCACTGCCCCCTGATGCTCATGTGCAGCCACCTGAGGATGGTAGTGAGGGCGATGAAGTGCCAGAAAGTGTTGCACATGCACAAAGGATTGGGCTGAGGGAGGGGAGGTTGGCCAGACAGGAATTGATTGATGGATTCTTTTAGAAATGGGTAATGGGTAAATTGGAAATATGTCACTTCTACATTAAATAGCATTAGTAACAATCACTACTGTCCATGCATTGTGATTATTCCAACGTGATTTATTTTCCGTACAACAAACCCCCCTCCCCCCAGTGAACACCCAGCACACAATCCCTCCTCCCCCCAGTAAACACCGAGCACACAATCCCCCCTCCCCCCAGTAAACACCCAGCACACAATCCTCCCTCCCCCCAGTAAACACCTAGCACACAATCACCCCTCCAACCAGTGAACTACCCCCAACTGTGCAGATAGGCACATGTGTTTCATCAGGGCACCAACAATGATGCCATGCACCACTAGGATGGTCGCGGACGCTTTCCTTTTCCGGGCCCCTCTGGTGTGCGTGCCCTTGGGTGGCGCATAGAGGGGGCCTAGGAGATGGCTCTAGGGAACCCTCCGTGGGTGTGGTCGATGTCGAAGGGAATGAAGCAGTGGCCATCATGTGCTGTTGCATGAGGTTGTGTCCCTCCCTTGTCTGCTCAGCAAGTGCTGAGACTGCCTCCGTCAACTCCCTCACTCGTTGGCCAAAGCCTGTCAGGGCAGCGGTACATTGTTCAATGACACGGCATGTGCGCGCATTGTCCCGCGCTATGTATTTGCACCCATGCCGTATAGATGCACTCATAGCCTTGATGTGCCGGCTCTGCACCTTGGCCATCGATTCCACCCTGGCCTGTTTGGCCTCAATAATGTCAAGTTGGCCCATCACTGCTGCCCCAGTGACGAAGGGCACACCTGGTGTGTCATGTGGTGGCCTGCGACTTGTGTGCTGTCGGGGGGTGGGGGTTGCATGGCGACATGGCGCAAGCTTGCAATGGGCTGCCTGGCTCAGAGTGCCGGTCTTCTGGGCTGCCATATGATGGTGTGTCCACGTCCGGCTGCGGTGTGCGGACACGACGCACAGGCACATGTCGACTTTGTGCATGCTGTGTGCCTGGGCTTGGGCTTCCCTGGGGTGTGATCATCCCTTCAGCCTCACTGCTTCCGGGAGAGTGTTGTCCTCTGGCATGATGGCCACATGGAGGTGTTGCTCCCAAGTCGGGCTCGGATCCAGACCTGTGTCCCTCTGCATCGTGACTGGTGCCTTGGGGCGAGCTGGCAGTCGCCTCCCTGCGGCCATGTGGCTGCTGCTGCTGTCTGGTGGTGCAGCCTTGGCTGGCAGTCGCCTCCCTGCGGCCATGTGGCTGCTGCTGCTGTCTGGTGGTGCAGCCTTGGGGTGAAGTGGGTGTTGGCCTGGGTTGTCTCCCTTCCGTGCGGCCTCCTTGTGGGGTGCTGGTGGAGGCGTGCTGCCGTGGGCGCTGTGTTGGTGTGGCCTCCTCCCCATCATCTTCGTCCCATTGGGATCGACGTGTGCCTGTGGGTACATAGGGTGTGATTTGAGTTCAATGCTACATATATTTGTGTGATGCAGGTCATGCCAACAAGTGTGATTGAAGACAGTAACAATGACGCATTCAACTTGCATTCTGTTCAGTCGCCATGTGGTGCTTGTTGTGAGTGTGTATGGAGGTACACTGCATGGGAATGTCAGAGTGACAAGATTGCATGCGTGGTTGGGGTATACTGCGCTCTAGGTTTTGGGGGTGTATTCATGCACACTCAAACTCTACGTAGCTGTCCTATGGCTATGGATGTCTATCCCCTGGCCCTGTCATTCATGCACTGCACGTGCAGGGTCGTCTAGGCAGCACTACGGTTCAATGGATGTAGGCCTCATTTATGGGTGTATGCAGTACCACACACACATTTCTTCGCATTCATTCACTCAGGGTCTGCATGTGTGGTACTTTCAGCTGCATGTATTCGGGGGTGGGACTCACCTGCAGTTGGGTCAATGCCAGTGCCTGCCTCCGCTCCACCAATGCCCTCGATGGTGCCAACATCTATCAGGGCTGTCATTTTCTCCTCCCAAGGTGTGACTTCGGGTGGGGGTGGGCCTCCTCCAGTGGCCCTGCTTGCACTCCTGTGCTGTGACAGGATGCCACGGACTTGCACGCGCAGGTCGTTCAGGCGCTTACGGCAATCCTCCCCATCCCGGGGCACGCGCCATACAGCACTGACCCTTTGTCTGATGGTTCGCCATATTTGTGCTGGCCACTTGTTTTGCACTGCTGCAGCTCCTCGTGGTGTATCTCGGCCTCCTCGACCAGTACTGCTAGCTCCTGGTCACTGAATTTGGGCTTTCTCACCCTGTCCAGGGCGGTCTTGCCCCTAGTGCGCTCCTGAGTCATGTTTTGGGCTTGGATGGCGTGGATGGCTTCCAGGGGCTGTGATATCCGACGGATTGTGATTTCCAAGATGGCCACCACTTTATTTCCCGTTCCTGTGGTGACGCGTTTCCCACGTGCTTATAGTGCGCGCTATGAGCGCGACATGGCGGTAGCACACGGTGCGCCAGATTTAAAGGTTTGCGCTATTCGCGATAATGCCATGGAACGGGGCGCGTGCACGATAATTCGTGATCTGGCGGATTGTCCGCCGGGGGCCTTCGCGTTAGCGCTATTTACGTCCGGCGGATAATCCGCCACATTACCGCCGAAGTCGTGATCAGGCCCATAGTCTGAACAAAATGTGGGTATCGTCTGCATAGGAGAAAACCCTAAAATCAAACAATTGAATAAGCACCATCAGTGGAGATATATATAAATTAAAGAGTCGAGGGGACAATGTTGAAACCTGTGGGACACCATAGGTTTCTGCCACCGGTGATGAACGATACGGGGGAAGGGAATCTGTTTGAGAAGGAGAGGACAGAAAGGCACAGAACCAGTCTAATACTGCCCCCAAGAAACCTGCCTCCTTCATCCTGGATATCAGAATCGCATGCTCAATAGTATCGAAGGCGGCCGGCAGGTTCAACAAAATAAGACCTGCCGTGCCCCACTCGTCTCTGATCATGGTAAGGTCATTAAGTACTGATATCAGAACTGACTCGGTACCCATCAACGGGCGAAAGCCCATTTGACAACTATCTAGAATATTCTGGCCTTCGAGGAAGGACCTCAACTGCAGGGTAACCACTGCTTCCAATACTTTCATAAGGAAGGGCAGGAGCGAAATAGGACAGTAGTTAGCCAAAACTGAAGCATCCAGGTATGGCTTTTTCAGTAAAGGTATTACAAGAGCATCTTTTAATTTTTTGGGATTTTGACTCCAGGCGAGGGAAGAGTTCACTGCTTAGTCAAGTATTCCAAAACAATTCTCAGGCGCTAGTTTTAGTAGGTGCAGGGGGGTGTCATCAAGAGGAGAGGCTGATTTAAGCCCCACTACTACCTTACCTATTTCATCCTTATTGGTCGGAGCAAAGGCTGAAAAAAGAGTGGCCACTTCCACTACTATACAGGCTATTTGCTTCCCGCTTTCGGGGGGCCCGTTAATACTTTGTTCAGTATTACCATTGTCCATGATGTCTTTCCTAATTGTTTCAATTTTATTGACCAAAAATCCTGAAAGATCATCACACATTGATTTTGAGCTAACTGGGTCAGTGTTAGGACCTGGTTTCGTCAGATCTGTTTATTATTTCAAAAGTTATTTTTTTAGCATTTACCGCTGATTGAATAGTATCAGCGAAATAAGATGATTTGGCTTCTTTCAAGGACTTGTGATAGGCTGAACATTGTATCTTAAAGCCCTTACGCATTTGGGCATTATATTTCTTCCTCCATTTATGCTCCGCCTGTCGTCTCCAGGCGCAGTAAGCAGAGCACTGGCATATACCAGGGGGCACAATACGAAGATTGTTTAGTCATCATTTGCAGTGGCGTCAGTTCGTCTGCCACAGACTCCATAATGGTAGCCAACCTAGATATATCTGATGTCACAGGGGCCAGATCATGAGAAGACTTCGCATGGTGCTGGCCCACTTCGGAAAAAAAACCCTAGCAGGGGCCACTCTTTCCCAATTGCATTGTAGTGAGGGAAAATTGTTGTTTGAATTGAGTTTAGCTTTCCCCACTGTCTGAATCGTAAAAGGGACCACATAGTAGTCTGACCAGGTAAGAGGATGACTAGGAAAAACACTCACCAGTGAAGGGGAAGCAAAGATAAGATCCAAAGTGGGGCCTTTAACATGAGTGGGGCCCATCACTTGTTGTACTAACTGAACTTGTTTCATGGCTTTAAGGAAAACCTTATTAACTTGGGATGATCCTGTCTCTGCCCATAAATTAAAATCTCCTAAAATAATTAAGTTCTTATGGTACAGTGTTAGATTAGCAGCATCATTTACGAAGACTCTGGAAAAAGTGGCAAGATTGGTAGAGGGCGGGCGGCAGCCTAGTGCCAAGTGGCACACCTAAGTAGAATTTACTACAATTCTAACCAGTAAATGTTCAATACTACCTCCAAAACACTGGGCAGTGGTGAGCGTTTGTATTGCACATTGTAAATCAATGCCACCCCTCCCCCTGCATGCTTTGCACCCCGATCTACCTGAAGTATAGCTTAGCCGGAGGTAGCGCTTGTATAATATTGGGACCTGAGGAATCAGATAACCATGTTTCTGTGACAAACACAAAATCAGGGCAATGAAGTTCCAAGAAGGAGTGCATCTCAAATCTATGTGCGACGGGGGAATGTGCAATGATCAGACATGCATGCAGAAGGGTATGGGGGTCTGAAATCAGGTAACAATTTCCCTTGCATTGCCTGCCATTCGCCTGGGATCAGCGTTTGAGGTGGCGCCATGGCAAGTATATCCCTATGAGTCACGAACTTACTGAAAGAATGCTGTGCCCAGAGCACAGACTCTGCGCGGACGGGCCGGACTTTGGCCTGACTTCGGGCTGCGCTCCCGGCATTGTCGCTTAAATACTGTAGCCTTGGGGTCCGCATTATATACTCACTGGTGACTGTCTCCCTGTTAAGAGCAGGGGTTGGAGAATGTCAGACCATGTAAGATCCCACATAAAGGAAGAGGTCAAGAAGATGCTTGATCTTGGGGTAATAGAGCCCTCTACAATTACATGGGCTAGTCCAGTTGTACTAGTACCAAAGGCAGGATCCAAGGAGTTGAGATTCTGTGTGGACCATAGAGCTATTAATGCAGTCACCACGACTGATGCCCATACTTTACCTAGGAGAGATGAACTGGTGGATAAACTTGATTCAGCCAAGTTCCTCAGTACATTTGACCTAACCTCAGGCTATTGGTAAATAGCTCTGAACGACTGTACCAAGGAGAAAACTGCATTTTCCAGCCAAGAGGCCACTACCAGTTTAAGGTTTTGCCTTTTGGACTAAAGAATGCACCTGCTACATTGTAAATCATGTTCTGAATGGGATGGAGGACCTCTCCATGGCATACTTGGTTGACATTGCAGTGTTCAGCCCTACTTGGAAAGAACATCTTGACCACCTAGGATATGTTTTGCAGGCTCTTGAGCAGGCCAATCTGACTATAAAGGCAAGCAAATGTCAAATTGGTCAGAGTAAAGTAGTCTACCTTGGACATGACGTAGGAGGAGGCCATTTCCTAGCAAAGTACATGTTGTGTAAGACTGGGCCACCCCTACTACTCAAACCCAAGTGAGTGCCTTTCTAGGTCTTTATTGGAACTTCATTGAGAACTATGAGACCATAGCTTCTGCCTTGAATGTGATCTCCTCACCCAGATTCCCCAAGTAGGTCAGGTGGAATGGGGAGTGCACTAAGGCATTTCAAGGACTTAAAAAAGCCCTTAGTCAAGCTCCAGTCTTAAAAGCTCCTGACTACAACCAATCCCTTATTGTACAAACTGATGCTTCCAATACAGGTATAGGTGCAGTTCTGAGTCAGCTGGATGAGAAAGGCAGGGAACACCCAATCTGCTTCATCAGTAGAAAACTGAAGGACCCTGAAACAAGGTGGGCAACCATAGAACGTGAATGTTTTTCCATTGTGTGGTCTTTGAAGAAGTTTGGACCATACTTGTATGGATCTACTTTTGTAATTCAAACAGACCAACAACCCTTGAGAGGGTTAATACAAATGAAGGGAGAAAATCCTAAATTGTTAAGATGCTCTATCAGCCTGCAGGGGTTTGATTTTACAATAGAAGACAGGTCAGGGTGTAATCACCAAAATGCTGATGGTCTCTCCAGAAAGTATGACCGACTGGAGGGAAGGAGATTCATCCAGGGGTGGATTAAATCCTCCTGTCCCTTAGTTTGGGGGGGACGAGTGTTGGGGAGAATTCTCAGAAATGTGCTAAATCTTCTCTACCTTAGAGATCCCGAGCACTTTTTCTGGACTCTAGGACTTTTTAATTTTTAACCTGGCGAGAGTGAGACCTTTTTCCCCACTCTCTGATGTATTTTACTGTGATTTAAACACTATTTCTTTTTGGTTTTGGAGTCTGACAAACTCCATAGGCCTCATCTTTGCATTTTGACTCGCATCTCCTTCAGTGCAGTGGCACAGGGAAGCCTCTTAGATTTCACAAAGGTTTAAATGCCTTCTCTTGGATAAACTACTGTTTCCAAGAGCAGTAAAGTGAAATTGACTTCACTTAAAATGTGTAACTTTCTAGACCCAGCACACACTACCATAAGGTGCTGGACGGGTTACTTTGTATCCCCTTTGTCTAGTTTCTCATGTAACATTTTTATGTTACCCTTTCTATAATTAATGGCTGGTGGCAGTGGTTTACTTTTTACTAGCATTGTTTTTTTTACCGGGGGCTGCATTCGCAGCTGCAGTAAAGCACCCACGGGTGCCCATTTTGTCAAAATGTCCCCGGTCTTCTTTTCACCATTTCTTGCTGGAAAGGTCCTTCTTGAGATTTACTCTGTGCGCCAAACCAGGTGTGGTCCCTTTGTTCACTTTGTCTTTGGAGGGATTCACGAGTAAAGCCTGCCTCTGGCTCCAGTATGTATGTCTGGCAGGGGTAGGAAGTGAGGGAGGTGCCAGAAACTCCCTGTGCTTAATCCCTTTGGTTACAGGAATGCACCCAAAGGTGATTGGCTGGTTGGCTGTTCGGCAAGGACAGCCAGCCTGCTGTTTGATTGACAGCTAAGCTGGAATGAATGGAGAAACCAGCATAAAAGGCAAGGCTTTTTGGCTTGGAAGGCAGAATCGACCACTGGACGAAGGAATCCGAAGAAGAACATGGAAGAGACGCCTGCTGCAACTCCTGGACTGTTGGTTTGCCTGGTGAAGCCCTGCTACTGTGCTGAAGTCTCATGACCCTTGCCCCTGGCCCTTAGTGGCAAGTCAGCCTTCCAGTTAGGGCCAGGTGAAAGGCCTTAAAACCTCATCCAAGACACTCTTGGAGTCAGTCCTGGCACATAACCATCATGAAGACCAACATTAGAATGGGACTATTTACCTGGGACTATTTAACTTGGGGGGGGAGGTTCAACCAACATGGAGGCACACACATAGCTCAGTTACAAGGAACTGAGCTATGCGGTCAAGTCTTTTGGGTGTTGCAGGCCTGGGACTACTTTATCTGGACTACTTTGGGTGTGGCAGGCCTGGGACTATTTTACCTGGACTACTTTACCTGAGACTATTTAAACCGCACCCAAACAGCAGAACATGCTTCGCGTTATTCTGCTGTGGGCAGTGTAACGTTCACTGTGTCCAGTTCTTTGATGCCAGCTTACCTGAAACCAAGGACCTGCCGAGAGAGAAAGAACACTACGAAACTTACCTGGAACAGTATCCTGTCTTCAATCCATCGCTGACTTCAGTTCCACTCACCTGAAGGTACGAACTCCATCATCCGGCACTGCATGCATCCTGGAATACCATAACCTGGAAAGATGTGAAAGAAAGACAGCATTAGTAAGCGTTTACTCACGTTTCCTCCCGAATGAAGAAAGCCACATAATTCTTACCTGGGTAGTCATCTCCTGGTCAGTATCATCGCTGGAACATTACGGCACTCGGCCAGGAACATCGCAACCTGCAAGGAGAGAAAAGACACAAGTTAGCAATATAAAAGGAAAAACAGCGCAGCGCATCGCGCATTGCTCACCGGACAGCATCGCGCACACTGCGCTTTCGCCTACCGGCCCATGCTCATCTTCAAACTGCATGACAACACCAAAATACCTTTCCATACCTAAAAGGAAAGAAGCAAGACATTCTTATTCAAACTAAGAGGAACATAAGACTCGATAGGTGCATGTCTAGTAACATTGCACTCTGTCACTATGTACTAATCCTCACATTGCTTATGTCGATGAAACAGCTACATTATATGATGAGACAATATAATGTCAACATGGACTTTTGTACTTATATGTTTGTATGTTAAGAAAAGGAAACTGTTCCCTGTGTGTAAATAAATAAGTTTGTGTACTTTTAAGGCTGTGTTCTACTACAATAAAAACACAGATCTCAAGTACTAGGATCTGTTTACATGTATTTTTGTGCCACACCTGTAAGTATCTCAGAGGAAGAGGTAGCCTGATCCCACTCCCTTCTCCACAGTGTAATCTTTCCTCCAGATTCAGGCCCCTCTATAAAAATAAAAGAGGAAACCCCTTTCCCTCCTTTTACAAACCTGGTAACATTCCACCAGCACCTGTACCAACTTCTTCCACCAATGCAGTACAAATAACCCTTCCTGGGGCAGTTCTTTTAGCTCCACCTGAACGATTTACAGGGGACCCCAAGAAGTATGCAACATTCATGAACTAGTGTCTTCATTTCCTTTGCAGACCTGGGGCTTTTCCTAATGACCAAGCGCGGGTTGCTTTTGTCTTGTCATATCTGAGTGGCAGTGCTGCGGATTGGTCAGTACTATTGGTAAGTCAGGATAACCCGTTGTTACATGACTTTGGGGGTTTCCAGATGGAGATGGAAAAACTCTTTGCTCGTCATACCCAAGGCCAAGCATTAGACAACAAACTTTTGTCACTCCGTCAAGGAAGTCAAGACTTGCTTACATATATAGCAACATTTAACAGACTAGTCAATGAAGCTGGGTGGCCTGAGGAAAAAAGGACCACACTATTTCATCGGGGTCTACGAGGGGAACTAAATGATGTCCTTGCTCGAGTGGTTAACCCACCTAAAGACTGTGGAGAATTCATCAACCTTGTGGTGCAATTAGATCACAGATTACAAGACCGAAAAGCGGACCGGATAAGGTTAGACACTCGAGCTGTGTATGGCCGGTCAAAGGATAATGTTCCATGTACATTGGAAAACACGGTAGAACCCATGCAAATCGGAGGTGTACAGCCCCCTTTAACTAAAACTGAAAGAGACAAGAGAAGGCAACAGCAATTATGCTTATATTGCGGAAAATCAGGCCACTTCCTCAAAGAATGTCCAGTGAAACACTGTCACGATCCCTCATCATGCGGTCCCCAGGGCACTCCCTCATCCCCAGTCCCGCCCTTCTCTCACTTCCCCCCTTCCCCGGGACTCACGTGGACTCACACACGTCTTGCGGGCACACCCGCGCCTGGTTCGTAATAGGACGGCTGTCAGACTACGGCCGTTTCTACATTGGCAATTGCCTTGGCGCATAGGATCGCGAAGGGCTAACCCTGGGCTTCCGCATCGCGGGACTGTGAGGTCACGTGATGCTCTTGCCCGATCACGTGACCATGCCACGCATCACGTGACCAGAAGCGCGAGTACATAAACCCGGAAACCTGGGGATTCGTTGCTTCTCAGCTGTGCTCTGCATCCTGTTTGGCGCTACGGACTTTGAATCATCTTTGGATCACTCACGGAATCGACCTGGCCTGCTTTACTGGACTCCTCTTGGATTTACCCATTCGGATTTGTTTGCACATTGATACACGGCTCTCGACCACGGACTGTTATCGGACTGCCTCCTGGATCACCCTTTTGCACCCTGGTTCTTTGAACTCCTTGCCTCACAGTTCCACAGCTCCACAGCTCCTGCTGACAGGCGAACAACTGAGCCTACTCCTCTTGGGGTACTGCCGTCCACGTGGGCCCCGGACCTCTCCACTAGGTTCCTCATCCCCTCCTTGACCCTGATTGGTAAGACCTTTCCGGTTATTCTAATACTGTAGTTACTGTTTCTTGCTTGGTGCTTAATCCGCATTTTCTTGCAGCAGTGTGGGGTCCCAGAGGTTTGCGTTCCCGGACTTGGACATTTGAACATCTTCGCCTGTGACCTCAACGGCTGCACAGAGAGTTGCTTTAGTTCTCCCTGTGCGGCATTTGGGGACGGAGGCCTCTACTGCCTACACGACACTCAAGTCTCAACAGACTGAGAAGCCTATAGTCGTGTAGGCAATGGAGGGGAACGCTGAAGACCCCATGTCTGCTATAGTCCAAGCCATTACAGTGCTACGAGCCGATATGGCGGCAGCCAACACGGCTATCCATCAACGTCTCGACCACATACAAAGTGCCAGACACCCTTTACCCCCAGATGTAGAATTCGGAGACACACCCTCTGTTTCTCGACCTGTTCCACCTCCGATTGTTCCCCAGAATCCCGTTCCCATGATGCTACCTACTCCATTCCCATTGGCGGCCCCTGAGAGATACCACGGGGATCCCAAGAAATTTAGGACCTTCCTAAACCAATGCAAGTTGCATTTCCTGTGCCGGCCTCAGGCTTTTCCAGATTCCACCACGAAAGCGGCATTTACCCTTTCCCATTTAGCTGGGATTGCCGCTGCATGGGCCAACCCCTTATTGGAGAACGATAACCCGGCCTTATATGACTTCGATCTCCTCGTCACCGAGATGTCCAGGGTTTTTGATACTAGACACAAGGCCCAATCTCGAGATCTGGAACTTCTGGATTTGTGCCAGGGTAGGGGTTCTCTCATTGAATACATAACCCGTTTTAACCAGCTATCCGCTGAAACCTCTTGGCCAGAGGGCAAGAAAGCAGTCGTCTTCTATAGGGGCCTCAACAACCCTATGAAGGACGCCTTATCGGTAGTACCCTCATTACCCACTGCATTCCAAGATCTGGTTGACTTGTCACTCCAGGTGGACGCACGTAGGTCCGAAAGAAGAGCGGAAGCAGGTTTCACTCACTCCTCCACTTCTCCCATGACAGTTCCTTCTTCTGACTCCTCCCAAGAACCCATGCAGATCGGGGGGGTCAGGAGTCCGATATCTCCTTTGGAAAGGGAACGCAGGAGGGCGGATAACGCTTGCTACTACTGCGGCACCCTAGGTCATTTTGTTAAGGAATGCCCACGTCGTCCCAAAAACAAGCCACGGGGTTTTCAGATAGCTCGATCATAGTACCGGGGACAGGATCGAGCTATACCACAGACACCCCGTACCCTACACCCTCTTTCGGACGTATCCGGCCCATTCATGTACAAGCCACTCTACAGCCCACAGCGTCCGTTTCACATCCTGTTACTCTGATAATTGACTCTGGGGCCACGGGAAACTTTATCGACATTTCCTTGGCCCGTTTGTTGAACCTGCCCCTCTTGACCAAGACCAGGCCTGAACCGGTACAGGCTGTAGATGGCTCGTCCTTGATTTCGGGCCCAGTCAAACAACAAACAGCCCCTTTGCTATTAACTATACAATCCAGACACAGGGAGACCATTAGTTTTGACCTTATCACCACGCCACAGTTTGGGCTCATCCTGGGAATCCCTTGGCTTCAGGAACATAATCCCCTCATTGATTGGAAACTGGGTTTGGTTCATTTTGAGTCGGCTGTCTGCCAGCATTTCTGTCTTCCCACAGACGCACACAGCGACAATCCTGCCCAGGCTATAGCTCATCTTACAGTACAGGATCCGCAAGATACACCATCAGAACACGTAGTCGGGTTAGTGGCACTAGACGTTCCCCAGGTCTATCAAGATTTCGCAGCTGTCTTTGATCGTGGCTCCTCTGAAACACTGCCTCCACATCGCCCGTACGATTGCCCCATCGATCTACTCCCTGATACAGTGGTTCCCACGGGGCGGATCTATTCCCTCTCGCCATCCGAGGAAATGACTCTCAAGGAGTACATTAGGAAGTCCTTGAGCTTAGGGCACATACGACCATCCACCTCGCCTGCAGCCAGCCCTATCTTTTTTGTGCCGAAAAAGGAAGGCGATCTACGCCCATGTGTTGATTATAGACGCCTGAATGCTATCACGAGGAAAGATCGGTACCCTATTCCCCTCATCACGCCCTTGCTGGACCGACTCACACACGCTACCATTTTTACAAAACTGGACCTCCGCGGAGCCTACAACCTGGTCCGCGTCCGTTCCGGGGACGAATGGAAAACCGCTTTCTGTACCCGGTACGGCCTATACGAATATACAGTCATGCCCTTTGGGCTATGTAATGCCCCGGCGACCTTCCAGAGGTTTATGAATGATATCCTGAGCGATATCTTAGATGTTTACGTCGTGGTTTACCTCGATGACATCTTAATCTTTTCTCAATCCCTGGAAGAGCATGTGCGACACGTTCGTGAGGTGTTAACACGCTTACAGAAACACTCACTATATGCCAAACCGGAAAAGTGTCTGTTCCACGTTGGTAATGTTGATTTCCTCGGGTTCTGTATCACTCCCGGGGGGTTGTCCATGAACCACTCCAAGGTTAAAGCGGTTTTGGACTGGCCTATTCCTGCGAACCTGAAAGCCCTTCAGTCCTTTTTGGGTTTTGCGAATTTCTACAGGAGATTCATCTCTGGGTTTTCTTCTATCGTGTCTCCCCTCACTGCATTAACCAGTCCTAGAGTTCCCTTCCTTTGGTCTGATACACAACAGAAGGCCTTTGATTCACTGAAGACTGCTTTCACCACAGCCCCTGTTCTTCAGCATCCCGACTCTGAACTCCCTTTTATCGTGGAAGCTGACGCCTCCTCCTTTGCTCTTGGTGCTGTCTTATCCCAAGCATGTCAGGCCACGGGTCGTCTGCACCCTGTTGCATTTCATTCCCGCAAGTTTACCACCCCCGAGTCACACTACACCGTGACCGAGAAGGAGTTGTTGGCGGTTATGGACGCTTTCCGCGTGTGGCGACACCATCTCTTGGGCGCCAAGTATCGAGTCACGGTGTTTACTGATCACCAGAACCTGCAGGACTTGGCTTCCCTGAAGTGCCTTAACAGCCGTCAGGTGAGGTGGCACCTTTTCTTCGCAGCATTCGATTTCCAAATTCGGCATCGGGCTGGTTCCGCACACGGCAAGGCCGATGCGCTGTCCCGCTCTCCCGGGGGGGTCTCTCTTCCCGTATACCCTAACACAATGTTGGACGACACTAAGGTCGTTTGTCTATGTACTCCCTCGATGCCCTTAGTGGACGCAGTACGCAAGTGGGTGTCCTTACATCCCGACCAACTAACTGAGTGGGATCCGGTGTTCCAGGATGGCCTCCCGTTTGTGCTGAACCGCCTATTCTTGCCCACTGCCGACACACGCAACATGGCAATGGAATGGTCGCACGATGCCCCTGTGAATGGTCATCCTGGCCAACGCCGTACGTTATCCCTCCTGAAGCGTTGGTGTTGGTGGCCGGGCATGAAGAGGGACGTGGATTGTTACGTCAATACATGCACCATTTGTACACAATGCAAAACCCGTAGGGGTCGTCCGTTAGGCCTGCTTCTCCCTTTACCAGTGCCCCCGAAACCATGGCATACGGTAACCATGGACTTTGTCACGGAACTCCCTCGGGTACAGGGTTACGACACTATTTGGGTGGTGGTGGATTCCTTCTCAAAGATGGCACGCTTCATCCCCTGCAAGGGTATCCCCTCTGCTTCCATCCTGGCCACCCTGTTCTTTGATACCGTCTTTTGTCTTTTTGGGTTACCCTCTGTCCTTATATCAGACCGGGGATCACAATTCACTTCTCGCTTCTGGCGCGCCCTAACTAGGTTGTTGGGTATCGATGTCCGGTTCTCTTCGGCCTACCACCCGGAGACGGATGGTCAGACCGAAAGGACTAATCAAACGATGGAACAATATCTCCGCTGTCTGATCCTGCAACAACAGTGCTCTTGGTTGCGTGCCCTCCGACACGCTGAATTCGCTTATAACAATGCGGTTCATGCATCCACTGGGTTCTCCCCCTTCTATGTTCTCTATGGCCAACATCCCCGCACATTACCGATCCCTGACCTTGCGGCCTCCACCAATCCGGCCGCCAGCGCCTGTCTTAGGGATTTGTCCTCTATCCACGACCAGACTGCTTTACATCTCCGTGAGGCTCAGTCTTCCATGAAGGTCCAGGCAGATAAGAAACGGCTGTTGGCTCCGTCTTTCTCGGTGGGTTCCCGGGTATGGCTTTCCACTCGTCACTTGAGGCTAGTGGGTTGTAGGAAGTTGTTGCCCCGTTTTGTGGGTCCCTATGTGGTTTCCCGGGTTATCAACCCTGTCACATACCGACTGGTTCTCCCGGGTTCTTGGAGGGTGCACCCTGTATTTCATGTCTCCCTTCTCAAACCGTGTCCAGCCCGTCCCGCTTGCGCGCCTCTGCTGCCCCGGTGTCCTTGGCTTCCCCAGACGAGTATGAGGTTTCCTCCATCCTGGGCTCCCGGGTCTGCAGGGGGCGCTTGCAATACCTGGTTGATTGGGTCGGTTATGGTCCGGAGGAGCGCTCTTGGGTTCCTGCTATTGATGTCCACGCTCCCCGGTTGGTGGCTCGCTTCCACCGGGATCACCCTTCCTGCCCACGGGGTCGTGGGCCTTTGGGTGGGGGTTCTGTCACGATCCCTCATCATGCGGTCCCCAGGGCACTCCCTCATCCCCAGTCCCGCCCTTCTCTCACTTCCCCCCTTCCCCGGGACTCACGTGGACTCACACACGTCTTGCGGGCACACCCGCGCCTGGTTCGTAATAGGACGGCTGTCAGACTACGGCCGTTTCTACATTGGCAATTGCCTTGGCGCATAGGATCGCGAAGGGCTAACCCTGGGCTTCCGCATCGCGGGACTGTGAGGTCACGTGATGCTCTTGCCCGATCACGTGACCATGCCACGCATCACGTGACCAGAAGCGCGAGTACATAAACCCGGAAACCTGGGGATTCGTTGCTTCTCAGCTGTGCTCTGCATCCTGTTTGGCGCTACGGACTTTGAATCATCTTTGGATCACTCACGGAATCGACCTGGCCTGCTTTACTGGACTCCTCTTGGATTTACCCATTCGGATTTGTTTGCACATTGATACACGGCTCTCGACCACGGACTGTTATCGGACTGCCTCCTGGATCACCCTTTTGCACCCTGGTTCTTTGAACTCCTTGCCTCACAGTTCCACAGCTCCTGCTGACAGGCGAACAACTGAGCCTACTCCTCTTGGGGTACTGCCGTCCACGTGGGCCCCGGACCTCTCCACTAGGTTCCTCATCCCCTCCTTGACCCTGATTGGTAAGACCTTTCCGGTTATTCTAATACTGTAGTTACTGTTTCTTGCTTGGTGCTTAATCCGCATTTTCTTGCAGCAGTGTGGGGTCCCAGAGGTTCGCGTTCCCGGACTTGGACATTTGAACATCTTCGCCTGTGACCTCAACGGCTGCACAGAGAGTTGCTTTAGTTCTCCCTGTGCGGCATTTGGGGACGGAGGCCTCTACTGCCTACACGACACTCAAGTCTCAACAAACACCAAGGAGAACTGTTGGAGCCACAGAGAAGGTAGATAATAACAAGGAGTTGGAAAACTACCAACCCCGGCAAGCGTAAAGGTCCGCTTGTCGAGCGAGAAGGATGAGCCACAGACCCCACACTTTGCATTACCAGTAATTTTGTCCAATCACCAACAACCGTCTTGGATGCATGCAGTCGAAGCATACATAGGCAGCGGAGCAGTTGGGAATTATGTAGACCAAGATCTGGCAGCAGAGATGGGGCTTCCCTTATGCTCTAAGTCGACTATTGAAAAAGTTACTACTGTTGATGGGACAGAAATAGCTTCTGGACCAGTAACCTAATGCAAAGCAGCACTAACACTACTGTGCCACGATGGACACAGAGAATCTATTAAATTTGATCTCATCAAAGCTCCTCAGTTTCGACTAATCTTAGGGATGTCATGGTTGGTAGCTCACAACCCTCTAATAGATTGGCGTGCCAAGAAGTTGGCCTTTTCCGATGATTGTGCTCGCACCTGTTATTACCAAGAAAAGGGGAAAACAGACTATGTACATCTGCTGCTCCCAGTACGGCAGCGTTTGTTATTAAGTGTGACTAGTACTCTACCAAATGAATGCCAAGATTTTCAAGACGTGTTCCAGAAAGAACAAGCCAACACTCTACCACCGCACAGGCCCTACGATTGTCAGATCGACCTCATACCTGGTGCGCAAATTCCTTGATGCCGAATCTATGCACTTACTGAACCAGAAAACCTCCATTTGAAATCTTATCTTGATCAGTACCTAGCAAATGGATGTATCCGCCCATCTAAATCACCGGCAGCCAGCCCCTTATTCTTCGTACCAAAGAAGGAAGGAGATTTGAGGACTTGCATCGACTATCGCTCATTAAACCAGATCACAGTAAAAAAACGTTACCCACTGCCCCTTATTCCAGAATGATTGGATCAAGTGAAAGACGCCCAAATCTATACCAAACTGGACCTTAGGGGGGCGTACCATCTTGTTCGAGTGAAGAAAGCAGACGAATGGAAAACCGCCTTTCGTACCATATACGGCTTGTATGAATACCAGGTAATGCCTTTTGGACTTTGCAACGCATCCGCAGCATTCCAGTACTTTATGAATGATGTTTTGCGAGAGTTAATCGACGTTTGTGACCTGGTTTACATTGATGACATCTTAGTGTATTCTGCTACAAAAGAAGACCATGTCAGGCATGTCAGCTCCGTCCTTGCTAAACTCTGCCAACATAAACTGTATGCTAAACTCGAAAAATGCTCTTTTCATGTCACCGAAGTGGAGTTCCTCGGTTTTATCCTCACACCAAAAGGAATGGATAGGCACAAGGTAGATGCCATTCTTAACTGGCCGTCACCAACTTCATTTAAAGGAATCCAGAGTATGTTGGGCTTTGCAAACTTTTACCGCCGATTCATCCCAGATTTTTTCCAAATAATGCATCCAATTACATCACTATTGAGAAAAAACAATAAAAAGTTCCATTGGACCGAAGAAGCAGAGAAGGCCTTTCAAGAACTTAAGAAAAAATTCACTTCTGCTCCAGTTCTACGGCATCCTCGCCCAGACCTCCCCTATATAGTTGAAACAGATTCCTCTAGCATGGCTATGGGAGCTGTTCTCTCACAAAGGGACCCAGGACCTGGCCAGTCCTGTGGCCTTCTGGTCACGAAAATTCACACCTCCCGAACTCAACTATGCTATCACAGACAAAGAACTCTTGGCTATAAAATCAGCTTTCAAGGCATGGCGGCACTATCTCCTTGGTGCTAGACATACTGTCACGGTCATAACTGATCATTGAAACCTGCAATACCTAAAAACAGCAAAAGCTCAATCATCTCGTCAATTGCGGTGGGCTCTTTTCTTCGCTGAATATAACTACCGGCCAGGAGTCCGAAACGGAAAGGCTGACGCCTTGTCCCGCATGGGTGTTGATGAAAAGGTATACATAACTCCAGATCCAGTAGCCATCATTCCAGAAGACAAACTCCTGGGTCTTACGACAACATTGACACAGGGTGAACTCCAAAACAAGATCCAACTCTTAAGGAGAACATTACACCATTAAAGACCAGTTACCATATTTTAGGAACCGTCTATACTTGCCAAGTAAAGATTTACAAGAGCAGGTTATTTCGGGTTATCACGACTCCCTGATTGAAGGTCAACCTGGAATTGCCAAAACTCTAGCTAAAATAAAACGAAACTATTGGTGGTCCACATGGCGTAAAGACATCATACAATTTTATCCAATCTTGCGGTGTGTGTGCACAAAACAAGTCCCAAAAGCAGAAACCAGCTGGTCTTCTCCAAACATTGGAAATTCCTCCCGCACCATGGCACACACTGTCCCTTGATTTCATTACAGATCTACCTCCCAGTCAAGGATTCAATATCATCTTAGTAGTTGTACACTTGTTCTCTAAAATGGCACACTTTATTCCTTTTAAGGGTCTTCCAAATGCATCCAGTTTAGCAAAAGTATTCCTGGAGGAAATCGTACGGCTACATGGCTTTCCATCGGTCTTGATCTCAGATCGAGGTAGTCAGTTCGTATCCAACTTCTGGAGGAAATGCTGTTCAATGGCCCAAATTAACATTCGACTATCCACAAGTCACCATCCTCAAACAGATGGCCAAACAGAAAAAACAAACCAAACCCTCGAGCAATACTTATGTTGCATGTTACATCAAGTGGAAAGAAATTGGAAGGACTTGTTATGGATAGCTGAATATGCCTATAATAATTCATTACACACCAGCACTGGACAAACCCATTTCTACACTATATATGGTAGACATCCACATACTTCAGAATTGGATCTCCCAACCCCTTTGGAAATGCCAGCGGTTAAAACCCTACATACAACTATTTCCCAGCCCTTCAAAGAAGCAGCAGAACATTTACTCCAAGCCAAGAAGAGACAAAAGAAATTCGCTGACCAACCTCGTAGTAAAGCCCCCGACTATCAAATTGGAGACAAGGTCTGGTTAGCATCAAAATATGTGCCCATGAAAGGGACTCAGACCTTTCATCCCCGATATCTGGGACCTTATTCTATTGAATCCATAATAAATCCAGTGGCAGTTAAATTAGCCGTACCACCCACTATGCAGATTTATCCTGTGTTTCAAGTATCACTCCTGAAACCGGTACAACCTGGTACTCGGGTTACAACACCACCAAAACCATAATTAATTGACGGAGAACCAGAGTTTGAAGTAAAGGATATCCTAGACTCAAAATACACCAGATCCAAACTATACTACTTAGTTGATTGGAAGGGATACGGTCCTCAAGACATATCATTGGAACCTAGTGAATACATCCATGCACCTCGCTTAATTAAAAAGTTCCATCAGAATTACCCAGCCAAACCAGGACCAGGCAGAAGTGCCACCGTGAGAGGGCCCTTGTGGGGGAGTGCTGTCATGACCCTTGCCCCTGGCCCTCAGTGGCAAATCAGCCTTCCAGTTAGGGCCAGGTCAAAGGCCTTAAAACCTCATCCAAGACTCTCTTGGAGTCAGTCATGGCGCCTTTGGTGCCAGGCTCATAACCATCATGAAGACCAACATTAGAATGGGACTATTTACTTGGGACTATTTAACTTGGGGGGGTTCAACCAGCATGGAGGCACACACATAGCTCAGTTACAAGGAACTGAGCTATGAGCTATGTTATGTTATGTGCTTGCTTATTACGCGCTGGTAGCCCACGGGTATCAGGGCGCGGGAACCAAGAAAATCTAAATACGTAATTCTCCTCATTAAGATATTCTAGAGATCAGGACTCTATTGCTCATTGAAACAATGAAGTTTTTAGCGATTTCCTGAAACTCTGGTAATTTGCTTCAAGCCGTAATGCCATCGGCAGCTTGTTCCAGAGGTCTACTGCTTTCACCGGGAACGATTTGCCTTGCCTAAATGCAGACTTAGCCCCAGGGGTGTTCAAGATGCCCCTGTCGGCTGATCTTAAACATCTTCCAGGAGCATAGAAAGACAAATGTTTTTTAAATAGCTGGGGGCCTCTCCATATAGGCATCTATGGATTATTGTCATTGCCTTAAACTTGACTCTCTCCTCCACTCTTAACCAATGTAGTGCTCTTCTCCCTGTTGACACATGTTCTCTGTTCTTTATATTCTTGACTATGCCCACTGCGTCGTTTTGTATTACTTGACACTTTTGAATTTCCCTTTTTGTGGCTCCTAGCAAGAGAGAGTTGCCGTAGTCAAGTCCCGACAGGATGATGGCCCTGGCAATTGTTGCAGCATTGACTTCATCAATGAAGGGTCTTATTGCTCTCAGGAGACGTAAATAGTAGGCGTTATTTTTCTGCAGGTAGCTTACCTGTACCTCCGAGCCCACCAAAGCTTCCACCAACATCCCGAGAGTTTTAACATGCGGCATCACCGGGATGTTTGCGTCCTTGATGGTGAAGGACTTATATTCATTCCCTAATTTGAATCTGGCCTGTCGCGTGCCGAAAATCAGCAGCTCTGTTTTAGTATTGTTTAAACACATCCAATGATGTTGCATCCAGTGGTCTATGATGTTATAAACCTCTGAGATTTTCGCACTGTCAGTGATATAATCACCCGTGAGTTCAATAATGAGCTGCGTATCATCGGTGTAATTCGTAAAGAATACGCTGATGTGTTCCAGGAGTTCGCAGAGGCTTCTCAGATATAAATTAAACAAGATAGGTGACAGACTAGCTCCCTGCAGGACTCCATAAAAGATGGGAGCGGCCTTGGAGAAATTGTTACCCCAGTGTATTCTACCACTCCGATCTTTGAGAAAGGATGATAACCATGCCAACGCCATAGGGGAACAACCTACAATGTTGGCCAATGCCTCCTGAAGGAGCTGGTGCGGTCTAGTCTTTTGGGTGTGGCAGGCCTGGGACTACTTTACCTGGACTACTTTGGGTGTGGCAGGCCTGGGACTATTTTACCTGGACTACTTTACCTGAGACTATTTAAACCACACCCAAACAGCAGAACATGCTTCGCGTTATTCTGCTGTGGACAGCATAACGCTCACCGTGTCCAGTTCTTTGATGCCAGCTTACCTGAAACCAAGGACCTGCCGAGAGAGAGAAAGAACACTACAAAACTTACCTGGAACAGTATCCTGTCTTCAATCCATCGCTGACTTCAGTTCCATTCACCTGAAGGTACGAACTCCATCATCCGGCACCGCATGCATCCTGGAATACTATAACCTGGAAAGAGGAGAAAGAAAGACAGCATTAGTAAGCGCTTACTCACGTTTCCTCCCGAATGAAGAAAGCCACACAATTCTTACCTGGGTAGTCATCTCCTGTTCAGTATCATTGCTGGAACATCACGGCGCTCGGTGAGTAACATCGCAACCTGCAAGGAGAGAAAAGACACAGGTTAGCAATATAAAAGGCGAAACAGCACCACGCATTACTCACCGGACAGCATTGCGCACACCGCGCTTTCGCTTACCGGCCCATGCTCATCTTCAAACTGCATGACAACACCAAAATACCTTTCCATACCTAAAAGGAAAGAAGCAAGACATTATTATTTGAACTAAGAGGAATATAAGAACTGCATATAAAGACTGTAAAGCAGCAAACCTACGGAGTCACAGCAGGCCTGGATTCCCACAGGGGGGTTTTCACCAGTGAAGTAACTTGGTCGCTGTTCGCCCCCCACATCTACGCTCCTCTGCCACGAGGAGCAGGATGGAGGATCCACCTTTTACAATATTAAGGTGAGGAGAAGGCCCAAGGGGGAGGAAGGAGTTGAGGCCAAGGGAGGTGGGAAAACATAAAGGCAATCTGGTATTGAATCCTGCTCTCCTATATTGCAGACCCATCTTTAACCAGAGGCCTTACCAAGGGACCGGGAGAGGGTTCGAAAGTGCAAATCATCCAACCAGGACTGGGTGGCGTCCCCGTGGATACCAGGTGAGCATAACAGAAGCTCCAAACTTGACTAGAGAAGCCCTGCAAGGATGACTTCTCCCCTTGAGTTGGTGGGTCAATCAACTCCAAAGTGAACTCGTTTGGACATCCTCTCGATGCTGGCTGTACTTCCACTGCTGCTGCTGGAACCGAAGTGCCAGGGAGAGGAACACCAAATGGAGTGCATCACTTTTAAGTCAGACCCGAACTTGTGGAAGATCCTCCGGACTCCCAGTAAGCAGGACTAACCAAGCCTGAGCCACCTCAACAGAGTGCTGGACCCCAGATGCGAGTAAAGTCTAAAGTGGTAGCCGAGAGTATGCGATGGTGCTATTTGCTGAGACGCAGGGAGCTGAAACCGCGAAGTGGCGCTGAACAGAAGTTTGTCCTTTTCTGCAGCTGACCATACCATTGAAGTGTAGGAGTCCCCAGAAGTCCTCCTTCTTTTCCCCACGACTGAGGCCCAGCAATAACAGGATCTACAGAGCTGCACAGGAACAGAAACCAGCTGTTACCATTTCTTCTCACCAAAGGTACTGTAAAGTTTTAAAGGACTTACCTCTTGTTGTCGTAGCCTTACTTGATCTCAGTTGAGACTTGTCTTGGTTGCTTCTGTAGAGTTGAGAGTCGAAAGCAGAGTTGGGAGCAGTTGTTTGCAGTGAACTGCGCCCGTTTCAGAGGAGGCTGTTTTCACTGTCCATTGAGTCTTGCAGGAGGAGCCTACTTCAACTCTAAGCAATCGCGGAGTCGAGAGCAGAGTCGGGAGCAGTTGTTTGCAGAGAACTGTGCCCGTTTCAGAGGAGGCTGTATTCACTGTCCATTGCGTCTTGCAGGGGGAGCCTACTGCAATCACGGAGTCAAGAGCAGAGTCGGGAGCAGTTGTTTGCGATTAGTTGCATTAGCTGCATGCAGTAAGTGATAAAGCTCCCTGCTCCCGACTCTTAGCTCCTACTACTAATAACTGTACTGAAGTTATCCAGGCGTCTCAATCGAACTCTGCTGGGCATTGCTCTCAGGGGCTGTGGGCTGCTGTGGTGCCTGGCCCTTTCCTTGATGTGGCTTCCAGGACGTTCTCTGTGAAAGACTTGTGCGGTACCATTACTGCTCCCTGGAACACACGCTGTTAATCTTCGTGTAAACCTTTTTCTCCGGCACCCGTGGGGACTGCGGGCGTGACCATTGGTCTATCCCTTCGACCCAGGAATTGGCTTTGGCTGTGGTTAGTACACCAGCCTCTATCTTCCATGCTTCTCAGCTAGATGTGTTGTTGGTTTCATTTAAGAATCACCCCAAGAGGTCGGCCCTACGGAGTGGGGCTGGCCTGGAAACTCCGTCCCAGGAGTGGATGACGGAAATTGAATCTGTCAAGGAGGAGCAGTTGGAGGGCCTTGAATAACGGACTTCCACATTTAGAAGCCCTCCCACCTGTTGTGTACTGTGGGGAACGTACCCCTACCCTTGAAACAGGGGCTATACTCTCTGCAGAAGGAGAGGAGGGAAATCCTGGTGACTTAAATACATGCCCTAATCTGTTGTTTACGCCAGGGAACCCATCTCCCTCCCCTTGAAACCAGTGGTGCTCTTCCATTATGGGTGGGTGGGGGCAAATCCTGGGGTCTTGAACATTTCAACTAATATTGATGTACCCCATGTGAATCAACGGATGAGGGCAAGTCCGGCGCTACTCACTCAGCCACTACTACATCAGACATCAAAATTAATCCCGGCCTCGAGACCTATCTCCGGGCAACGGGTTATAGACTATTATTTTGTAAAACCTGCTCCTATTAGCACAGAGATTAAATCTCTCCCTGCCATGAAGGGCAGAGCAATGCTTGACCATTCAGTGATGGCCTCACAACCCAACCTTGGGGGGCCTAAAGATCTAACTGATATCAGCATTATTGAACTGGCTGAACAAGCAGAGGAAGAATTGAAGGCTTTGAATGTAGACCTTATCCAAAATCAGCCTCGTAACTCATGCGACGCACCCACTTTTGACTTACTGGCCCCACTGGTTGACATGATAAACGGTGATATGTCTGGCCACGAGCAGGGGTGCTCATTGCCATCCTCTTTGGGGGTGGTGGGCACTGGGGGCCAGGATGAATCATCAGCCCTTCATCATACGCTAAGGGAGATCGATGAGCACATACGTTTGACTCACCCCACTGTATCTGCCCTAAATATAGTGTTGAGCTCATTTGACTCCCTATATGACAATTTCTGCGCTGAATTGAAATTTACTAATGCTGTGTTGGCCGATGTTACCCATAAACTTGAGGAGATTGGGTCAGAAGTTTGCTTTGGCCATTTTGGAATGAGAGAGGCGGAGGCTGTATTGAGGGGGCAGCACTCTAATGTTAATTTTATTAATGACCAGGTGGCTGTTATTGAAATCTCGGACGATGTATGTGTAAATGACCATTTGACCATCCAGGAGCCGGTTGATGAATTGGCTGTAGGTATCTTTCCAACTATCCACCCAGCTCATGGTTCAATGGGCACTGCCCCCCCTGTCATTGACCTCACTAAAGAATTATCCATGAGTGAGGGAGTTAAAGGTGACATGGGAGGTGAGGGGGTGCCGCCAAATCCTCTAGCTAGCTCCCCACTCTTGCCCAAATCTACTAATGCCTTGAAAGGGAAAACGATGAAACTGAGAATGGGGGCTAGGAAAAACAGAATTCTGTCACTTAGAACTGCTCATTGTACCCTTTTCCGTACCAGATTGTCACCTGTGCCGGAGCATGTGACTCCGAATGTGGAGTCTTTGCCAACCATTGAGGTGGCTGACTTCATGGTACAGAATGACATTGGTGTGCAGCAGGACCGAGTTCCTGCCCTTTAGATCCCCACCGCTGGCTGCTTGGGGAAAAGTGGAGCTCTTTCAATTGGTAGGGGCCCTCCTGATACTAGTTATGCCTGTGGGCAAATGGCCTCCCTGTTATTCCCTTCCCTACTCCCTTCCCGCCCGTATCATGGGGTGGGCAGAGTGTGGGTACCCATCGACCTGGGTCATTTGCCAACCATATTCAGTACATCTGGGGACCAACTGAAGCGGCGTCCACTTCTGCCACGATTCCTTTAAAGGATATGGCAGGTAAGATCTGGCCCCCAGGTGAAACGGAAAGGCCGATTTTGCCCCCATAAGGTGTAAATATGGAGGGATTGTTTGGTGCAAATCGCCCATCTGTTGCTATTAAGGATAGGGCGTGCACCCCCGAACCTCTATCTCTTGCCTCTAAATTTGTTACTGACTTGGATAATGTGGAGGTGGGTCCGGAAAGGGCAAATCAAAGTTTTTGAAAGACCTGGTTGATATCCCACATGAATCCAACGATCCTCGGGTTTCAGCGGGGATGAAGGATTTGCTTACCCTACTAGATCTGCTGCAGGAGACTGTTTAAAAGCTTGTGCAGCTAATAGTGTGGGGCCCAAGGGTCCAATGGGGCAACCTTGAGTAAATGCCCATAAGGGGGCAGCTGGACCTCGACAGATAGCGAAAGGACCTAGCAATGGAACTCGCCAAATAAACATTTGCTGTATTCTTGAGCCTGACTACCAGATCTGTATGAACCGGCCTAACATTCTAGCTATTTTCGCAGCTATTCCTTGTTTGACTTTGGTGGCTTTGGCCGATATTGGGAGGGTTTCCTTCCCAGAGAGAGATGACTTGAGCACTAGTATCATCTACCTGTCCTCTCCCTTGGTAAGGGAACTTATCTTCACACAAAGTGAAGCGCTACTTGGTTTGGGATTTGAAATTTTACTGATGAGTGGGTTGAGGGATGGAATGCCATCTAGTAGAGAAGCTTTACCCGTTGTTAGTCAACCAACAGTAGTAGTCAAACCGGACCAGTCTGAACGTAGGGGTGTGATGACGGACATTGACTGGGCCCAATCATCTCTTCCTTATGGCAAAAACTGGTTCTGTGAGAATGAGGTCCCCATGGGTGACGTTTGGAAGAGTGCACCGTTATGTTTAAAATCCTGGAATACCCGAGGCAACTCCCATCTTTTTTCTAACATTTCCTGTATGAACAATTTAAGACTTGCAAATTGTATTTGCCTACATGATACCTGGCTGACATCTGCACCTAGCTTAGACGGGTACAGTGTCAATTATTCAGCCGGCCAGGGATGGTATGGTGGGAGACCTTCAGGTGGACTTTTGATAGCAGTGGAAATCTCCTTGGGTCTTAGTGGGGAAGAACTCGCAGGCCTACCGTTTGGTGCCCTGGGTGTGGGCTGTAGGACTGCAGATGGATTAATCAATCTTTTATTGCTCAATATTTACTGGCACAAGGGCATGGAACATGTGGATCTTTTTGTGGATGGGGTTTGCCTGGCAGTTGATGGGTGGCTTGGGAAAGTAATAGTCATGGGAGATCTGAACGTAGACTGTGACAAACTCCACCAGTTGTGGGAGCTTGATGAGATTCCTAATGACTACTCAGGGAAGAAATCCGCTGGACAGAAGTTGTTTGTGGGACTGGGGGGAAGGGGACTACACCCTCTTGTGGGAAGAACTGCTGACTCCCGTAACGTTGGAGAATGGCACGCGTGGCACAGAGGGGATAGCTCGACCCTCATTGATAATATCTCTGTTGACCCATTCTTAATGAACCGCTGCCGGTAATTTGAGATTCAGAGGACTGCCTGGAGTGATCACTCCATTCTAACTGCGCATTTCGATTGGTTTCCTTGGACTAGAAAATGTCGGCAACAGCTGACAGCTTATGTGGCGGGTAATGCAGTCAGATGGACTGACTTGAATATTTGCTGCTTGAACGCTAATATCTCACTGGCACTTAATCGGTCGACTTACGATTGGAAGCTTATTAATTTTAATGCGAATGAGCTTCACTCGTTTGTTGGACAAATGATAGATGGGCTGGCAGTGAGCAGGAGAGATGCCAGGAATGGATAAGTCAGGCATATTCATTGGTATAATGCCAAACTTGCTGATGCAAAAAAAAAAACGCGAGGAGAGTAGTGAAACAGATCCAGCGTACTAATCTTGAGGCGGTTATCCGTAAGGAGTTGATTAGGAAACTTAAGCAATCATATAAAAATTACGGTAAATCAATTAAATCTCAAATGCTCTAATGTGATGCAGAAAAAAATGCTTGGGATCCTAATTACCACCGAGTTGAGTGCCTTTTGGTGTTTTGTTAACGGGCAGGATCCCAATTATGTAACCTGCCAGTTGAACTCAATATCTGAACAGGAATGGGTCAAGTTTTACGAGGAAAAGTTTCGGCTGCCTAAGGTGGACCCTACATTGGCATTAGATCTAACCAATGGTGTGAGGTGGGACCCTCCTCTTGATATTGACACTATTCAAAAACTGATCTCCAAATGCAAGCAATCACGGGCCACGGGGCAAACGGCCTCACAAATAATACTTTTAAGCATAATCAACCTATTTGGGCTCATCTTTTGTACCTGGAGTTTAGTGACATTCTTACCACAGGTGTAACTCTGATTTCTTGGAACAAGGCCCACGTCGTCCCAATCTTCAAGTGTGGTAGCAGGACTGATCCATCTAACTACTGTCCAATTTCACTTATTGACGCTGATTATAAAATATTCTCATAATTTCTGCTATCACATCTTGAAGATTGGCACGTATCTACCATCTGTTGGACCAATTCCAGACTGGTTTAGGAAGGGCCACTCGACCAATATCAACGGTCTTGCCCTTAAGTGCGTGCAAGAAGCAGCGTGGATGACATCGGGGGGATGCACATACATGGCCTCGATCGATTTGACTGCTGCTTTTGACTGTGTAGATCGGGGCAGATTGTGGAACAAGCTGGCTAATTGGGGCATGCCTATGGGGCTCCGAAGACTCATTAGCAGATTTTATGAAAACTGTGGTATCCATGTTTGTCTAAGCCAAAAGGGGGATAGTGTTACGCTCACCTGGACCCCACAGGGGTGTCGATCGGACCCGGACAGCTGCGGTTTCCTTCAACGTGATACGTAGTGCAGAGATGACTGTCTGGACTGGCCCGCCTAGTCTTGTTTGCTGGACCCGAAGAAGTATTTTCCTGCAAGTGGAGACAGGGATTAACCACCTGTGGGTTTTAGTGATGGCCTCCCAACTGTTCTCGCTCTCCCCCACTAATCACCTCCGATATCCCCTTAGTAACCTCACCTTATGTTCGTAAAAGATGAGCTCTCCATCCTGCGTGTCTTGCAGGGGCGTGTAGATACCAGTTACTTCACTGCTTTGAAGGTGTTGGGAGAGTTCCGGTAAGTATTGACTCTGAAGTCCCTGGCGGGATTGGTAAGTATCAAGTTCAAAGAGTTCAATGTGCCCGATGTTCACTCTTGTCCCCTTCCTTCCTTAAGTTGCAACTGAGTTCGTGAGAAGAAGGTCTCGTGGCTGCTGCTGGCGTTCAGGTAAGAGTCTGTGTTACCCAACGCTGTCCGGTAACTATTGCATGCGTTAACGTGTTGTTTTTCTCCCTCTTTACAGATGCAGCATATAAAAATGGGAAGAGTTATGGAATAATACCGCCGGTGGTAAATCAGGTAAGTCTATGGTGGTAAGAGGTTGTATTTGTTGATTCCCTTGGCTCACCTTGTTTTTTCTTGTGTCCCCTAGGTGTCGGATTACGGCGAAGAAATGATGGAGACAGTGCCGGATCGAAAGATGCTGTGAGAACTGGTGAGTATGGTGCCGTGCTGGAGCTGGCGAAGCGACGCTTGCAAGACTGATGTACTTTCCAGGTCCGGAGATGAAATGGTTCTGGAATTAGGTGAGGAATTTGAAATAAGTTTGTTTTCTAACCTTGTCCTTTTCTTCGTCTTTATTCTAGGAGCTCCGGATTCGAGGCGGGCGTGGCAGAAGACTGGATGCGGGCTGCAGGCACGCGGGCCTGGCAGAAGACTGGGTGCTGGCTGCAGGCACGGTGAGCGTCACGCTGCTGGAAGCAGAATAACGCAAAGCCTGTGCTGCTGTTCGGGTGTGGTTTAAATAGCCTCCAAAGTAGTTCAAGGTAAGAAGTTCCCTAGAGCCACGCCCGAGTAAAAAATAGTCCCTGTAACAAAATAGTCCCATCCAGGCCTCATGTAGGCTTGGGCTCTTTTGCAGCATGATCTGCATCAAGTAAGTAAAGTCTATGAGCCTGGCGCCAGGACTGATTTCTATGATGAGCCTGGCGCCTAAGGCGCCAGGACTGAACCCAGACTACCCCTAGCCAGGGCTGCTGAGGTTTAAACAAATGTTGGGATGCCTGCTCCCGGAGCTGAGGGCCTTTGTCCTGATGCCCGGGGGTAGGCATCATGACAGCACTCCCCCCCAAGGCCCCTCCTAAAGTTGTTCTTCCCCCTGGCCCCGGTTTGTCTGGGAAGTTCCGATGGAATCTTTTCACCAACCGAGGTGCATGAACGTGGGCACTAGGCTCCCATGATCTTTCTTGTGGTCCGTAGCCCTTCCAATCGATCAAATAAAAAAGTTTTGATTTAATCATCTTGGAGTCCAGGATATTTTTTACCACAAATTCATGTTCTCCATCCATCAAGATGGGGTCAGGTGGTTTGGTTAATCTTGTCCCTGGTTGAACTGGTTTTAGAAGGGAAACATGAAAGACAGGATGAATTTGCATATTAGAGGGTAATTCCAATTTGACGGCCACCGGGTTGATAATGGCCTTAATGGTGTAAGGTCCCAAATATCTAGGATTAAAAGTCTGAGTCCCCTTCAGAGGTATATGTTTTGTAGCCAGCCAAACCTGATCCCCAATCTGGTATTGTCGAGTTTCACTTCTATGCTGATCAGCATTTTTCTTGTATTTCTCTTTTGCTTGTTTCAAATATTCTGTGGCTTCCTTAAAGGCTTGTGTAATAGTAGAGTGCAAATGACTAACTGCGGGCATTTCTAAGTGCTGAGGCGAATCGAGTTCTGAGGTTCGAGGGTGATGTCCATATATGGTATAAAAAGGGCTTTTTCCGGTTCCTGAATGTACAGAGTTATTGTATGCATACTCGGAAATCCATAAAATATCTTTCCAATTGCTTTCGGTCTGGTGTAGCATGCAGCGTAGGTACTGTTCAAGGGTCTGGTTGGTCCTTTCCGTCTGACCATCGGTCTGGGAATGGTGACTTGTTCATAGCCTCAAGTCGATTTGTGCCAGTTGACAACATTTCTTCCAAAAATGCGAGATAAATTGACTACCTCGGTCAGAAACCAATACGGAAGGGAATCCGTGTAATCGAACAATGTTTTCGAGGAACTCCTTGGCCAGAATTGAAGCAGAAGGTGACCCCTTTAAAGGAATAAAGTGGACCATCTTGGAAAAAAGCTCCACAATAACTAGGATGGTGTTAAATCCATTACATGGAGGTAGATCTGTAATAAAGTCTAAAGACAAGGTGTGCCATGGTGTAGGTGGAATATCCAAAGGTTGTAAAAGGCCAGCGGGTTTTTTCTTCTGGCTTTTGTTTTGGGCGCAAATGCCACAAGACATCACAAATGACTTTACATCTTTTCGCCAAGTTGGCCACCAGAACTGTCTCTTAATTTTCGCTTCAGTTTTTGCGATACCTGGGTGCCCTTCCATCAGGGTGTCATGGTCATTGGAGATGATCAGTTCTTGTATTTCCTTGTGTGGTAGAACTAGTCCTTGATAGTAAGGTAGGTCATTGACGACTGAGTAGTCCGGGCCTTTCTTTACCCAGTCCTGCAGGGTTGCTGGATCGAAAAGTTGTTGGATTTTTGAATGAATATCTTCTAGTGTCTGTAGAGTAGTTATGCCAAGAATTCTTTGCTCTGGAATTATTGGCACCGGTTCCGGGTTTGCATATGCTTCTCCCATCCCTATTCGGGATAAGGCATCTGCTTTGCCATTTTTGCAGCCTGGTCGATAAGTGATCACGAAATCGAATTCGGCAAAGAACAATGCCCATCGAAGTTGTAGCGATGATTGGGCTTTGGCTGTTTTTAAATACTGCAGGTTCCGGTGATCGGTGATTATGGTAATAGTATGCCTGGCACCAAGAAGATAGTGCCGCCAAGCCTTAAAAGCGGATTTGATGGCTAATAGCTCTTTATCGGTAACCGTATAGTTTAACTCAGGTGCTGAGAACTTTCTGGACCAAAACGCTACTGGGTGAAGTTAACCGGTTTCAGGATCCTTCTGGGACAGGACAGCTCCCATGGCTAAACTGGATGCATCAGTTTCTACTATGTATGGAAGCTCAAGGCGTGGATGCTTTAAGACAGGTGCTGATGTGAATTTCGCTTTCAGCTCTTGGAAGGCCTTTTCAGCTTCTTCGGTCCACAAGAAGCGTTTGTTTTTTCGCAAAAGTGCTGTGATGGGGTGTACAACATGGGAGAAGTCCGGAATGAATCTGCGGTAGAAATTAGCAAATCCGAGCATGCTTTGTACCCCTTTGACTGAACTGGGTGATGGCCACTTGAGAATTGCGTCCACCTTTCGAGAGTCCATTCGGACTCCCTTTGGAGTCAGGATAAATCCAAGAAATTCAACTTCCGTGGCATGAAAAACACATTTTTCCAATTTTGCATATAACTTGTGCTGGCGTAGTTTCTCAAGGACTGCACGCACTTGCTTAACATGGTCTGATTCTGAGGAGGCGTACACCAGAATATCATCTATGTATACAACGACACAGACGTCAATGAGTTCACGAAGGACATCGTTCATAAAATACTGGAAGGCTGCTGGTGCATTACACAACCCGAAGGGCATCACCTGATATTCGAATAATCCGTACTTGGTGTGAAAGGCAGTCTTCCATTCGTCACCTTTCTTGACACGTACCAGATGATATGCCCCTCGGAGATCTGACTTAGTGTAGATACAAGCATCCTTTACTTGGTCTAGTAATTTGGGGATCAGAGGCAATGGGTATCGGTTTTTCACCGTGATCTGATTTAATGCGCGGTAATCTATGCACGTTCTAAGGTCACCTTCCTTTTTTGGCACGAAGAATAAAGCTGAGGATGCAAGAGACTTGGAAGGACGAATAAAGCCATTAGCAAGGTATTGGTTCAAGTATTGCCGTAGGTGACGATTTTCCTGTTCCGTGAGGGCATAGATTCTACTGCATGGGGGTTGTGCACCGGGTAGGAGGTGGATTTGACAATCGTATGATCTGTGAGGAGGTACTGTATTGGCCTGTTCTTTTTGAAAAACATCCTGAAATTCTTGGTATTCCTGAGGTAACTGCACGATTGAGTTAACGACTGTAGCCAGGCCTTTGTTCAAAGTTTTCTCTGGGTAACAGGTGTGTGCACAATCCGGGAAGGTTATTCTCTTCTCTCGCCAATCTATACAAGGATTATGTGTTTCCAACCATGGCATCCCCAGTATTATCTGGAACTGTGGGGCTTTGATTAGATCAAACACAATAGTCTCTCGATGCCCATCTCGACTCAACAGTGTCATCTCTGTAGTGGAATGAGTTACAGGCCCCGAGGCAATCTCAGTTCCATCAACTGTGGTGATGACATCCGAAGTGGTCTTTTTGCAAAGAGGTAGATTCATCCTTGACACCAATTCGTGGTACATATAGTTTCCTACGGCCCGCTATCTATGTATGCCCTTACTGCGTGCATACATGATGGCTGCCTGGGATCAAGTAGGACCTTTGGGATGATCAGATGCAAGGTCTGAGTGTCCTTCTTTAAGCTCGGCAAGCGGACCTCTATGCTTTTCGGGCGTGGTTGTTCCCCGAATCAGGCTCTATGTGGCTTTTATCAGCAACTCCTACCACCTTCTTGGGTGGTTTTGTAGGGCAATCCCGTAGAAAATGTCCTGAGGTTCCACAGTACAGACACAACTGCATCTGTCGTCTTTCTCTTTCCTTTTGAGTTAAGGGTCCTTTAACCCCCCCGATCTGCATAGGTTCAGATGCATCTGTTCCTTTGGGGGCAACGTTGGGTTTAACCAATTCCCGGTTCTCGAACTTAGCTCGATCAGTCTTTCGGTTCTGAAGTCAGTGGTCTAGCTGGACCACTAAGTCTATAAATTCTGTGCAATCCTGAGGTGGGTTCACAACTTGAGCCAAGACATCTTTGAGTTCTCCCCGAAGTCCATGATGAAACAATGTAATTCGTTTTTCCTCCGCCCACCCGGTTTCACCACCAACCTATTGAAGGTTGCAATATAGGTTAGCAGATCCTGGTTACCTTGTCGTAAGGATAAAAGTTCGTTGTCCAGGGCTTGACCCTGTGAGTGTCTGGCGAATAGTTTTTCCATGCTCCTTTGAAAACCCTGAAAATCCCGGAGAAGAGGATCATCCTGGTTGACTCATGGAATGGACCAATCCGCTGCGCTGCCACTAAAATATGACAATACAAAGGCTACTTTGGCTTGGTCATTTGGAAAGGCTCCCGGTCTGCATAAAAAGTGCAAGCGGCATTGGTTCATAAACACGGCGAACCTTTTGGGGTCCCCAGCAAAGCGTTCGGGTGGAGCTAACGGAATATTTCCTGGTAAAACCACTTGCACAGGATTGCTTGATGAAACGGGGGTTGGGTTTCCCCCATAACCAGGTAGGGACGTTTGCCCAGCTTGGTTTTTCAGTAGTTGCCTAGCCAGACATCCGTGCGCTCCTTTGAGACAATCAGTTCTCTCCTGAGGGCATTAGTCTCTTGGCGAGCGGCATGTACTTCCACCCTAAATTCCCCCAATATTTGGGCCAGTTGGTCGGTTGCCGAGGTTTCCATAACACCCGGGTGGGTATTTGTAGAGAGGCTTTGCGTTCTGTTACGCTCACCTGGACCCCACAGGGGTGTCGATCGGACCCGGACAGCTGCGGTCTCCTTCAACGTGATGCGTAGTGCAGGGATGACTGTCTGGACTGGCCCGCTTAGTCTTGTCTGCTGGACCCGAAGAAGTATTTTCCTGCAAGTGGAGACAGGGATTAACCACCTGTGGGTTTTAGTATGGCCTCCCAACTGTTCTCGCTCTCCCCCACTAATCACCTCCGATATCCCCTTAGTAACCTCACCTTATGTTCATAAAAGATGAGCTCTCCATCCTGCGTGTCTTGCAGGGGCGTGTAGATACCAGTTACTTCACTGGTTTGAAGGCGTTGGGAGAGTTCCGGTAAGTATTGACTCTAAAGTCCCTGGCGGGATTGGTAAGTATCAAGTTCAAAGAGTTCAATGTGCTCGATGTTCACTCTTGTCCCCTTCCTTCCTTAAGTTGCAACTGAGTTCGTGAGAAGAAGGTCTCGTAGCTGCTGCTGGCATTAAGGTAAGAGTCTGTGTTACCCAACGCTGTCCGGTAACTATTGCATGCGTTAACGTGTTGTTTTTCTCCCTCTTTACAGATGCAGCATATGAAAATGTGGAGAGTTATGGAATAATACCGCTGGTGGTAAATCGGGTAAGTCTATGGTGGTAAGAGGTTGTATTTGTTGATTCCCTTGGCTCACCTTGTTTTTTCTTGTGTCCCCTAGGTGCCGGATTACGGCGAAGAAATGATGAAGACAGTGCCAGATCGAAAGATGCTGTGAGAACTGGTGAGCATGGTGCCGTGCTGGAGCTGGCGAAGCGACGCGTGCAAGACTGATGTACTTTCCATGTCCGGAGATTAAATGGTTCCGGAATTAGGTGAGGAATTTGAAATAAGTTTGTTTTCTAACCTTGTCCTTTTCTTCTTCTTTATTCTAGGAGCTCCGGATTCGAGGCAGGCATGGCAGAAGACTGGATGCTGGCTGCAGGCACGCGGGCGTGGCAGACGACTGGCTGCAGGCACGGTGAGCGTCACGCTGCTGGATGCAGAATAACGCGAAGCATGTGCTGCTGTTCGGGTGTGGTTTAAATAGCCTCCAAAGTAGTTCCAGGTAAGAAGTTCCCTAGAGCCACACCCGAGTAAAAAATAGTCCCTGTAACAAAATAGTCCCATCCAGGCCTCATGTAGGCTTGGGCTCTTTTGCAGCATGGTCTGCATCAAGTAAGTAAAGTCTATGAACCTGATGAGGACTGATTTCTATGATGAGCCTGGCGCCTAAGGCGCCAGGACTGAACCCAGACAGCCCCTAGCCGGGGCTACTGAGGTTTAAACAAATGTCTGGATGCCTGCTCCCGGAGCTGAGGGCCTTGGTCCTGATGCCCAGGGGTAGGCATCATGACAGTTAGGCAGGGCTGCACCCTGGCCCTCTGGCTTTTCAACCAACATTTCTCTGACGTCGCGCTCTCGCTAATGAAGGAAGGGCTTCTTGCACCTAAGATCGGCAAGGAAAAAATGGGATGGCTTGCATTGGAAGACAACCTATTAATCTTTGATCTCACTAAGGTGGGGTTACAACCGTCTCTCACAAACTTTGAATTATATGCTCAAGCCAATGGGTTATTAATTAACCCTTATACAACTAACATTTTATCCTTCAGGAAAGCAAGGGCAAAGACCTCAGGGTTTGTTGGTAATTTGGGAGGGATTCCCCTGAAGCTTTCTGGGTCAGTGCGATATCTGGGCTTCAATTTCTTGGCCTACCAGGGCTTTAAAGCAATAACTGAGCCCATTGCATATAAGGCAAAATTATTGGAGGCTCAGATGGTAAGGATTGACAGAAGGTTTGGGAAATTTTCTCTTAAACCAGCACTGATTTTCTTTGAAAGCAAAATAATCCCTAACCTGATTTATGGCCTGGAATTACAATCAGAGAAAGTAAGTGGTATCCTCAATAGAATAGAGGGCCGCCTTTGGAGAAGAATTTTGGGCATCCCGAATGCGGTTCCTGTTTCTGCAATTCGGTTTGAACTAGGGACAGTTTCTAGGTGGGCACGGGTACAATGGGCCTGTCTTTCTCTCCAATCAAAAAATAATACATCCCCTCCAAATACCCTGTACCACGTAATGGGTAGAAATATGAATTTCTCTTGTACACTGATCTCATTGAGGGATAGATCAGAGCGTATCCTTGATGAGATTGGTTTGTCTGTTGAGATCTTGACTGCAAACACTATGAAGGTCAAACGTGCATTATTCGATCTGGACTGGTCTCAGACCATTGATGACTTTCATTCTTATCCTTCTTTGCTCCACCTGAATCACGAACATAGAACCCGAGGTTCGCTTACAAAGGTTATGCTCCAATTTCCAAATAGATCTTATAGAGGTACCATCCTTAGGGCTCGATGGAATTTGCTACCTACCAGGGAAATCTTAGCGAGGAGATCATTAATCCTGGCCGGTTCAGCCAGCAGCCAGCAGCCAGCAGCCAGTTGTAGGTTTTGCTCAGAGAAGTTGGAGACCTTAAAACATATGGTTATGGATAGTGTGTTATTAGAGCCATTGAGAGCAAAATTTCTTGAGCCTCTGAAAGTGAACTCCATTATGTATCATGAAGAGTGGGCATGGAAACAGTGCCTTAACATTCATACTATTCATGAATGTTTAGCCTTATCAGGTTTTATTAAAAGTTTGAACCTGTAGTTTGTATCTACTGCAATCTGTCCCCTTCAATTTCTTTTTTTACAATGCTTTTACTGTATATGGTCTGGGATATACGTACTAGACACATTTTCATTTTCTTTTTTTTGTCTTTCTTACCCTCTAGTAGAGACTTTTACCTGCGTCAATATATGTGCAACTATGTATTTGTTATGCTTTAATGTTTTAATTTGTTCGTTATGCTCCTGTATGATGATAAATTGTGATTTAATCTACTATCTAGTATTTTTATTATTAATGTTTATGTTGGATTGGACTTTGTGTAAGTTTTCTGATCTGATTTTTTTTCTGTTTTGTAAAGGTTTAATCAAACCAAATACAAATAAAAAATTAATTAAAAAAGTAGAGTTGATTGCATCTTCTACCTCTGACAAGCCTCCCAGCTTGTGATCCTACATTGATTCTACCTGTTCTACAAAGACTTCTAAAACTTTGTGCAAGACTTTTACTTACCTGCAAGAAGTGCTTCAGCTCACTTAGACTTTTGCCCAATTGACCTTGGCTGGCCTGGCTCCCTGAATGGCTCTCTCCTCCTCCAACTCGATAGTCAGAAGACATTTGGCAGGCTTCTCCAGACTCTGCCTGCCCATCAAGAAACCACACCGGGGGAATTGCTCCCTTTTCCAGTCATCGAAAAGGAACTCCAAATCTGGCATGCTCTTCTATATGCTCAAGACTTAAGCATGGCTCAGTCCAATGTCAACAAACTCCCGTGGCTGAAGAATAAATTGCTCCCCTTAACTCCTTTTTTAGTGACTGAAAAGAGTGTCCCGAAACAAGCCACAATCCAATGAACTCTTTATCTTTATTCAACAGCTTCTCTGTCCTTCTTCCTGGTCATAGACCTAGTCAGCACTTGCTGTGGTTCTTCCCCGATAGTTACTTCCAATGGGGGTGGGGGTGAAAGGGGTTCTCCAGCTTAGATCTTCACGTCTCCGAGAAATATCCAAGCGCGTCTCCCTTGCACCTTGACTGCAAACGGTGTAATGTCCTCCACTATGAAGGGGCTGTTAAAACAATGCTCGTGCCGCCTTCTAGTTAAGTTGCGAATTAGGACTGCATCCCTGGGAAAAGGTTGGGAAGACATAGCTCTTTAACTCCGTTTGCTGTAACATCTCCTTCTGTGTTCCGGGTTGCCCCACACCCCTTCCGCTTGAGCTGATCTGAAATGACAGAGATTCTTGAAGTCATACACGTAACATAATCACATATCTCCTTTCCTAACAATTCTTCTGTTGGCTGGGCATTACTTCTAGTTATAGACGGAGGTGTGAGAGGTGTCCTCATTCGCCTCCCTGGCTGATTTCTCAATGCAAACAATGCCAGTGGTAGGCAATGCAACCAACCTTTCTTCGGGGGCAATTTCAGCTTGGCTATTCTCTCGTTAAGCAAGCCGTTGAGTCTCTCACAGACACTGTTCGCTTGCGGGTGATACGCAATGGAAAGTTGTGCTTTATACTAAGCGACAAGCTTTTTTGCTTAAAGACTTTGTTAACAAAATGAGGGCCATTATCTGATCTCAATACCTCACATAGTTCCCATCTAGGAAACACTTCCCGTACTAAATATTTGGCTGCACAGGGAGAGTCTGGATGTGTACACAGTCCAGCTTCAAGCCACCTTGAAAAGGGACATACTACCACTATCATATATCTATATCCATTACATGCTTGCATTACATACTCCCACAGGGCTCGTCCTTGTCTCTGATCTTATTTAACATCTACATTTGGGCCTTGTGTGTCTCATCCATTCCCATGGCCTCAACTGCTACACCTACGCCAATGACACACAGATCTTGATCCGGCTCGACCGTGATCAAGCTGAGGTGTTGTCATGCCTTCAGAGTTGCTTGATGGCTGTTGGCGCATGGATGGACCACAACTGGCTCAAACTGAACTGAGACAAGACAGAGGTCCTGGTGGTTGGGTGCCCCCTGATCCTTCACTCTGGGTTTCCGCTTTTTGGCCTTCCACTCTTGGTTCTCTTCCTAGCCCGTTTAGCAAGGTAAAAAAATCTAGGGGTTATACTTTCTGGCTCCTTGTCGATGACGAACCAAGTCGCAGCCGTCTGCTGGGCAGACCTCTACCAACTTAAGGGCCTGAAGAAGGTTCTCCCTATGATACCTGAACCTCTCTGCCCTCCGGTGGTCACGGCTTTGGTTCTATCTCGCCAGTGGACTAACTTTGCTGAAAATGTTGGGGGGGACAGGGGTGGGGTGGAGGGACAGTGGGTGGTGGCTCTTAGGGATCATTTCGGCCAAATTGTTCGATAAAATGTGGTGGAATGGTAGATGTGACTGAATTTGGTCACCACCATTAGTTCGAAGCCGAAGATACCGAACATGAAGAGCTGGGGTTGCGGGGGTGTCTCCCGATCTCCATGTTGGGTATTTTTGACTTTGTCGGTTGTGGGTGTGTCCCCCGCTTCCTCAGCATTGGTGGCAGGGGACCCAACAAAAAAAAGCAGAAAAAGGGACCCTGCAGCGTCAGATCCGACCCGTGTAATATGGATGGATCTGACGCTGCAAGGTACAGGAGAGGCGGCGGATGGAGAAAAGGTAAGCAGGGGGAGGGGGTTTATGGGTGTACTGGCGGTTTGGGGGGACATGGGTTTGTTTTTTTGTACAGAGGTAAAAACGTATTCGCAGCGAAAATGACTATGGTCAATTTTGCCGTGATTTTGTACCGAGGTCAGAAAAACCTAAATCCCTGACGGATAACACTAGACTACTACACCACAAGAGTCCATTGCTGACGCTCTGTTAAAACACTCATAAAACTGGTGGCCTATCTTTAAAATTCAATTGGGCCCCCACACATCCCTAAACCGGCCTGCCATGCACCTAGTGACACAACATAACATTCACAAACTTAATTCCAATAGAACATACAAACAATGCATTATTTATCATTCATTCAGACACAAAAGTCAACACACATATGCTTGCATACACTCTCACTCATATACAAATTCCCCTAGCACCTCCATTGACATACACTGGGCCTCATTATGGGTTGGGCGGTACAGAAATAACAGTGGCGGTAAACCCGCTGCCACTGTTAATTGTGGACCCTCCGATCTCGAGTCCTGCAGGCGGGAGATGGTGTACCCGCCAGGTCTGACCTGGCGGGTTTAACACCGCCGGCCTGCAGGCGAACGTGGAACCACCAGCACCATCACGGGAATGGGGATTTACCGAATTCTGCCTCCGGAATTCCCGGGACACCGGGGTCATAATGCCCCGGTAATTCCGGGAATCATGGAGGCGGAATGGTAAAACGAGTCCGGCAGTAACCGAGCCGGGAAAACCGGCAGGTTACCGCCGGACTCGTAATGAGGCCCACTGTGTGCACACAACATTTATATGTACATATACATTAACAAATGGAAACAGTGGCGCAACGTCCATTGAGCAGACCAGACTTTATCACCCCCTGATCCCTGAAATTTTGGGCTATGTTGACTTGACCTAGCTGAACTGTAAAGCCATGGCCCAAAGGAACAGATTCACTGGCATGTCAGCAATTGCCTTGATTTTTCCTTTCATTCAAAGGCAAAAGCCATTGGTTAATGCAGTGCAGTGGGTGACCAAGTATACTTGGTATCAATTTTTAAATGCCATATATCTCCAAACCTGGGTTGTGCACAGCACCTTATATGTGTACGTGCTAATAGATATTTTCTACAAGATTCTGACTGATTAAAATTAAGGTATGTTTTCCTGTGTTCAAATGGCTCCAAGCAGTGGCGTACCAAGCGGGAGAGGCAGATGGGGGCAAGCTGCCCCGTTGCTCTTTTAAGAGCCAGACCGGGACATTTGTCATTGGGACACCTCTCCCGTTCGGCACATGAAAGAGGGTGCCCAACGGCAAAGGTGTCCCGCTGCCAGGACAATGTCATAATTCCTGATCAGCATGCTCATTGTCCTGGCAGCAGGATGCCTTAGCCATTCCGAATTGTAGAGGTGTACCGCTGCCAGGGCAATGACACAAGGAGCTCCGAGCAGCCGAGGGTCCTCACGTTGCTCTATATCAACAGAACATTACAATGTCAGTGATTAGGCACTGATGGGAGGGAGGGGTTTACTATTAGCAGGAACCTTTGTCCCTTTAGAAATGTGAATGGGAGGAAGTGAGCAGAAGTGAGAAGGGTGCATAATGTTGCATGTTTTATGGAATAATGACTATATAGGGCCTCATTACGAGGTCAGCGGTAAGGGGTTAACGGCGCTGGTAAAGATTCCAGTGCCGTTAACCCCTTACTGCCGCATTACGTGGTCCCTTAGTGGGAGCCGCTAAAGGACCAGGGAGCTAATAACGGGCCCGTTATCAGCTCCCTCCCCATTCCCATTGAGCCCTATGGTGGCTCAAATGGGAATGGGGATGGGTATTGTGAATGAGGAATTACCGGGTCCTCCAAGCTTGGAATGGCCCAGTAATTCCTCATTCAAGGAACCCGGACCCGGATCCGAGTTTGGAGGCAGCCATGCTGCAAATAGCTCATGGCTACCTCCAAACTCGTAATGAGGCCCTATGGCTTTAAAACCCAAGGGGGATTTGTTAGGCTCACATTAATCTAAATTATGCTATTGTGACTTTGCATGCAGAATGGGGAGAATACAATTAAAGCCATACTCCCGTTGCTCAACATATTTCTATAACAATGTATGTAGTGTATGGTTAGTTTACTGTGAAAGGCTAGTTTATTATGTAATGTGGTTTGCTTCCCAGTCATTGCTATAAATAATTATTTAAGCACGTGAAATGTAAAGCAAAACCTTAATAAATATCTATATAAACTAAATCTGGAAAGATGTGCACGGTCGCTTAAATTGTCCACATCCCAGTTTCACTATTTAACCAAGTGTGTGATCCTGGGCAAATCATTTAATCACATTTGCCTTATCTGCAGCTCTGCAAGTGACTCTGATTCAATTCAAAGCCTATGTTAATGTATCATGGTATTATAATGGAAAAGCCCAATGACTATAGAGTTGCTCCACATATAACAAAAGTGCAATTTAGGCATTTTGCACCACAAAGTTATTTGTCACTTGACTTATTTATGGCAATTTATTATAAAGTCACTTTCATGGTGCCTCCAAGTATCAAGGACTGATGATGCGCCTTGCAATGTCCTTTTCTGTGAAGTCACTTCTGTTGGTGCAATCCAAAAATAATTAGGACGTTTGCATGTATTTTGCCACAGAGGGCTTGGACAGAGCTCTAATAGAGGAGTTTCCTGCATCTGCAATGAACCTGCAGTTTTATTTTTGTTGCTGTGTGTTAAAATGCCATCTTCCACTAATGTTACCAAAAAAGTAGATTGGGGAAGGGGTGGGTGGTTTGGGGGCACCAATGAGACAATGTGGAATTCCACACACTGCATTTCGTTGCTCACCCTTCCCCATCCTCTCGCCCCCACTCTTGCACTGCTGGATACTCCCCTGCTTAGTTTGGTAAGTGAAGCAGTTTTTGGTGGCCTGTAACTTGAACCATGACACCCATTTTCTCATTTGCACCAAACCGTCCTGAAAAAGTGTCTGCAAAACTCAAAATACTTTTTGCCAGTTTGGCAAAGATTATTTAGGCGGCAGGGGGAAAAGTTAAACAGGGCTCCTAAAAGTGTGATTTTAACACAAAATCCCATACAGTTCCTTCTAGAGCAAAAACTGCTTAACAAAAGTTCACGATGTTTGGAAGGCGTATAGCACTCAAATTAATTTCACAGAATTTGCAGAGTACGACAGTTTTGGGTCACAGGTTTTCTCAGCTTCACACTTTCCACTCTACTTGGGGAGGGCGCACCTTCCGCCAACTTCATTTTGAAATTAGGTTGGTGGTGCTTTAGTAGCATCTGAAAAGTGGCAAGACTAATTTTAGAGGCGTGGCAGAGGTGTGGCTTGCCACAGAGAAGCATCATTTGTTATTGTTAGTGTGGCTTCATCCCTGGGGTCTTAATGCGTACTGTGAGCTCTGCTCACATTGTCCAAATGTGACACACACCCTTACTAGGGTCAGCCCGCATCCCAGCCCCCCCAACAAACATACACAAACACAATTAAAAATGATATATAAAAAAAGAAGTATCTCTGCTCTGCTTTCAAATGCCGGTCTCATGTTACACCGACCTAACCTCTTTGCACTCACGCACCTCCAGACAGAAACCAGCAAGCTGAATGAGCTTCCTAGATCCTTTCTGTGTGTCGCATGAACACAAAGCCGGAAAGCGATTCTCTGCGCCGCAGCCCATGGAAGTGCTGCTGGTAGCGTGGAAGCACAGGCGCCAGGCCCTGCAACACCCAGTTCAGCACCCTGGCTGCTGACTTTGAGTCAGGCCAGCCAGGGTGAGGGACTGAGCAATGCAGGGCATCCCGGCTCTGAATGTTTTGCAGTGCGGCTGCCAGGCATCTCAGCATTATATAATGAGGCAGCGCAAGCCTTGCTGGTCACCCCAGCCGGGCTTGCACTGTCAAATTACATAATTGATGATTGTGGCCCCCCTGCCCTCCCTCAAAAAGATGGGGGGGCAAAAAGGCATGCCACAGAAGTTGGGGGGGGAGGGGCAAAACCCTCTGTCCCTCCCTATAATTACGCCCATGTATCTCGCCTAGACTACTGCAACTAACTGTACTTGGCCCAATCCATCGGCCTTGTACGGCGGTTGCAGCGTCTACTACATTTGGCAGCCTGGATGGCAACTGGCACCCCTTATGGAGCCCACATTACCCTGGTGTTATGCTCTCTCCACTGGCTACCAGTTAGCCAGTGCATCAGATTTAAGGCCCTGTGCATAGTTCACTGTGCTCTCCATTCCCAGGGCTCAGAGTTCCTTCAAGCTAAATTCTCCCGCTATCAACCGGGAGCTCTTTGCGCTCTTCTACTGCTGATCTCCTTATTGCACCCAGGTTCCGTCGCACGAGGATAGGTGACCGTGCCTTTTCAATAGCCGCGGCCAACCTATGGAACGGGTTACCACCCCCGATTAGGAAGCTACCAAACCATTTGGCTTTCAGAAAAGCACTTAAAACTGTGCTCTTCTAGGCATGTACCTCTGCTGACCCTGACTCCCTAGCGCCATGATGCCCCCGGGTGACCGCGCGCTTAAGAAATTAACATAACATTACATAACATGTCGACATAGTCGATATGCAAATCCTGAAAGGGACTATTAGGTCTCGGAATAACTCCTCTAATTGTGCACAATGTGTGTCCAGCAGTAAACTTTTGACATACGATACAATTTGCTACATAAAATGCAACGTGTTCTACTACATTCGGAACGAACCAATCGTCCACAATAGTTGTGGCGAGGCTCTCTCTAGTAACGTGCGCTGGGTAGTGTAGCTGTTCCAACGCCACCTTGGATCTCTACCAATTGAGTCCTAGAGAAGTTCTTATAACACTCAGACATACTCATCATCACTACCATGCTTTCATTCACATCTGGTGTGTCAAATGACATGATAACTTCTGAACATGCGTTTCGCTTCGCTTCCTCATCTGCTTTTGATTTTCACGTGAGGTAAAGTCTGCCCTTTTAGTGTGAGCTGCGCACTTAACGACTGCAATGGCTACTGGGAGTTGTAGTGCTCTAATTAGTCTGTCCAATAAGGCTGCGTTTTGCACTGGAGTGGCGTCTGCTCAGAGGTAGCCACTCCTTTTCCAGCATGCTAGCCCTGCGTGTACTGTCGACATCACATACGCGGAGTCAATGTACACAGTTACTTCCTGGTCTGCGTGTCTCTCGAGCGCGATAATCAGCTGCACTAATTCTGCAGCCTGTGCCAAAAAGTGAGACGGTAGCCATGCACTTGTCATTACTTCAAACTCTCCATTGGCCATGTGCTTCACCACAGCAGCACCTGTATATCTCTGTTCATGATTTTGATCGATTCTAGAAGAACCGTCAATAAATAGAATCTCCCCAGCTGCCAACGCATTTACCTTCACCCTTGGGAGTTCATCATAGAATTCCTCATAATTTGTGCAATCATGTGTGTGCTCGTCCTCTGCCATTGGTTCTGCTACAAACATGGCAGGATTCACTATTCTGCATCAGACTATTTTGATCACCGTATTCAGTATGACTACCTCGTAGACAGAAGCCCTTTGAGAAGTCAACGTGCCTTTAGGTTTTTCCAAAATGGCAAATAATGCGTGCTCAACAAACAACGTCATGGAACACCCCATCACTATGCTAGCAGCCTTCTCAATGGCGAACACGGCAGCTGCCAAAGATTGTTCGCAAGGAAAATGACCTCTCATTACTGGGTCTAGAATCCCACTGTAATATGCAAGGGGCTTGTACCTCAACATGGTTCTCTGAGTGAGTACAGCTGTCATAACAGTGCCATTTGTGTGCAAAAATAAAAAGAATTCCTCAGCATATTTGTGAATCCCTAAAACTGGCATGGTGCAAATTGCTTTTTTCAACTCATCATACCCTTCTTCCATCTCCTTAGTCCAAAATGTTTTTCCTGATTCACCTGTGCTTTCTTCAGTGGCTGCAACAAGGGCCTTATGTATGAACTGTAATCAAAGACCCATGCTTTACATAGTTACACAGTCCCAAAAGTCTCTGCATGTGTTTTATCTTGACTGGCTTTACTGTTTTCAAAATAGCCTGAGCCGTCTCAGGAGTAACTTTCTTTCCATCACACGAAATTAACTGGCCTATGTACAGCACTTCCTCTTGACAATACTGCAATTTCTTCTTGTCTACTTTATATCCTTTGTCTGCAAGTATAATCATTAGCAGGATTGAATCGTGTCTGCACTATTCCTCTGAGGTGCTGCCGACCAATATGTCATCCATGTACTGCAACACAACATTGTCTAAATCAATATTGCTTAAGTCCATCTGTAGGACCCTATTGAAAATCGATGGGGACTCACAGTACCCCTGGGGTAAACACCTGCTTTTCAGGCGAGTTTGTCTGAAAATAAATGACGTCAGATCTTGCGAGTCTTTATGCAATGGGATTGAGAAAAACACATTTTTCAAGTCAATCACAGTAAAATATTGTGCTTTAACTGGTATATTACATAAGATTGTCGCCGGATTAGGAACTAGAGGGAACTCAGCCTCTACAATCTGGTTAATTGGTCTCATGTCTTGAATTAGATGCCATGATCCCCCTTTTCCTTTTTTAATCTGATAAATTGTGGTATTACACAGTGACTTTGACGTCACTAAGCGGCCCTGTTCCATCATAGCAGATGTAGTCTTAAAAATACCCTCATCAGCCTCTCAAGACATGAGATACTGTCATGCTCGAGGTAAAATTTCTCCTGGTTTCAATTTAATCTTCACTTCTCCAGCCACCTTCAATAGGCCTATGTCATAGGGGCCTTTTATACATAATGAGACTGGCACTTTTGCCATGTCGTCATCAAAATACTCAGGGCGCTTCCTTGGTAACATCATTTTCAGAGGAACCTCACGTTTAATTGATCTCACCCAATAAGTAATACCCATCTCGAATATCACTTTGTCATCTGATGGATGATCTCTAAACAAATCCTCATCAGTGACGTCAGTCAATCTGTAACCCTTCCCAATGGCAATCACTGTGCATCAGAATCAACTCCATCAAGCATAGCTAATACTCCTCACACTATAGATGCTTGTAATTCTAAAGGAAAGACTCATCCTTCTTCCATAGGTATTTTTGGCCTGAATAAAAATTCATCAGGTATTCTCACAGTTTTACCCACTAATCCTGGCAGCCATGTTAACAGAATGCGTACCCCATAGTGAAAAACTTTGGGTTCTAATGGCACTCCTCGTATGACCACTTGTCCTTTAAATGCTATAATAAATTCACTCACGTTTAAATAATGCATTCCTGGTGTTGAACACACTATGCCTTCATCAGTGAACAAAATCGTCATGTTCAACTTGGTCATTAAATCTCAACCTAATATATTGACAGGTATCGGCCTCGAATGCAATAATGGCACAGATATGTCACACTCTCCTTTAGCGACTGGCAATTCATCAGTAAAAGGAACTCTGCTTGTAGCTCCTGTGAAACCTTGAGCATTCATGGCATTTCCAGACATCGAAAATGTCCCCTCTCGTATACATGTGCGTGTTGCACCCTTTTCTACCAAAAAACTAAAAAGATGTGCCTCCTATATTAATGTCATCCCTGGTTCCTCTTGAGGATTAGGCGTTATAGATAGTATTGAACACATCAAGCCTCCCAGTGAGCTGTCCTATTGTGGGTACATTCTCATCCCGTACCTGTGAAAGGATTTCCTCCATCAACACTGACACCCCCTATTCTAGGAGTCATTCATTGTCCTGTGTTTGTGCTCTGCTGTATCTGCATAGGTGACTGCTTTGACAGCCCTTGTGGTGGATTCAGCGTTGCCTGCTGTTTGAAAGTCTTGCTGCCCTCTCAGCGCTTGTGTCTGCTGCACTGTTTGATTCTGAGCAAACCCATCTCCATTGTACTGTGAATATGCAGGCGGGTTTGTAGTCCCCTTTCTTGAAAATTGCCCATTCTGGATGACTCCTTGACTTCTACACGTGTGAGAAAAATGCCGTCATGCCACATGTCCAACATATAGGCGAGGTCTTCTAATTTGCTCCTCCTGCATGCCTTGATTATCGTTTTGTGTGTTGTGAAACCTACTTAGATTGTTCTGGAAATTTCCCTGATTATTCTGAAAGCCTCCCTGATTATTCTGGAAGCCTCTACCTCAAAATCCTCCCCTTCCCCGTGGTGCAAATCCACTATTATTTTGGTCAAACTGCCTTTAGTTATTCACCTACGGCATGTTTGCTGCTTGCTCTGAACACGACTTTGTCTCCACTAATCAACATTGCCCCTTCAATGGCGTACTTGGATAGTTTTTTTCTACACTAAATTTGCTTCTTCACCTTTCCTAACATCGTCTTTCTTTTGATTCTTCTCTTGCAGAAGCCTTCAATAATGCCCAATGGTGAGCTGTATTTCTGACCACGGCTTTGCCTCCATGCCTACCAGTTTCTTTAGCTGCTTTTGCACTGCATCTGGCAGCCCTTGGCACAATATATGATAAAATACGCTTATAGATTTTCCCCAAGCTATCCGTGTCTCCAAGGCCCACTGCTCTTGGAAATGTTGAATTCAAACAAACGGATCATCCCCTTCCTGCCACTTTTTCGCCATTATAGCTCCCATATCTGACGTGTCCAGATACAGTACTCTAAGTGCTTTCCAGACTGCCGCCCTACAGTTATTGAATGGTGCTCCATCGTGAGCAGTGTTCACTGTGGGAACACTAGAATACCCTGATCTTGACCAAATGTCATCAGCCCTTTCTCCAAGGATGGCAATCAGGAGACCTTTAATGTCCCCTATAGCTAACATGTTTTCTCCTGTTTTTTTTTTTCTAACTTATGTATCCATTTGCCAGCACCAGAAGTTAAACTTGGGAGTTTGCACCTTAAATTGCCTTATGCATCTGTGGCCAAACTATATACTGTGGCCTCGGTCCTCCCTTTTCTAACAAAGGAAACTGTGAAATCCCAAACTCACATTCGTCACCCATCGTCTGTCTGTCCATAGCAGGGGCAAAGGTTGCACTCCGTCTTCTACCTGGCAGCGACCTTAGCCTGCTCCCATACGGTGGCGAGTCCCTCCTCTGAGCATGGGGTCGCTCTTTAGGTCGATTTAGCCGCATCAATGATTCTGGCGCCCGAGATTTGAGTTGGTCTAAATTCGACCATCTTACTTCCTTATCCTTTGAAAAACACTGTTCAGGACCACATGCGTCACCTTCCTCTTCCTCATGGAAGGTTGCTCTGTCCTCATCTGACATATTCTGTCCACAGCTTGTATGGCTTCTCTCCTCTTCGTCTCTATTCCGAGTTAGTCTATCTAGATACAGCTCCTTTGGCTCAAAACTACATGAGACTCCCTCTTTTTCGTACAGCTGCATACTCTCGAGTCGATCATTTTTACCCTTCTCTTGCAGCACTTTCTTAGTCCTCATATCATGATAGACTTTATCGATAGCATTCCGAATGCTTCTTGAGTCAAGCTCATCCTACAGATTTGCTCTAGACGGATCTGCTATTGGCTCATGTGCTGGCAGGAACACTTCTATGTCCTTCCATGACACTTCTGGATTAGGATCCATTACTTCCTTTTCCATACGATCAATGTCACATGCTCTCTGTCTTCTCTTTCATTCTAACTCATTGTTATATTTGCTTAGCTTTCTTGCTTCCTCTCTTACCTTTTCTTCCTCTTTTCTCTTTATGTCTCTTCTCTCATTTGCCCTTCGTACTTTTTCATCTCTACAGCTTTGCATTCTTTTAACCCTTAATTTCTGTTCTTCTTCCTCCATTCTTTTACTTTCTACTCTTTTTCGTTCTTCTATTACCCTCTGTCTGTTGTCATACTTTCTCTGCTCTTCTGCTCTTTCCTGCTTTCTCAGTTGCTCCTCTTGATGCAACTGTTCCTGTCTCTGTCTATCCTTTCTTCTCGTCCCATCATCTTTCAATCTTTCCTCTCTTTCTTTATCCTTTATGTCTTGCTCATCTCGATCTTCCCTTTGCCTTACGTCCTCGATGCTCTTACCATCAAGTTTGAGTAAAATCTGACCACCCATCCATTCGTTCTGTATAAGCGCTAACTCGTCAGTCTTATCTTTTTCTCCTTTCCATCTCTTTACTTCTTGTCCTATATCTAGAGATGTACTTGGTCGTTCACTTCTCTCTTTATCGTGTCTCTACTTGTCCCCCGGGACCTTAGAGATTACATCTCTCTATGTATTTTTATCTGGGCCCTTGTCGCTGCTTTGCGCAGGCGACTCGTATGCGGGGTTGCTGCATCCTGTTGCTTCCTTAAACGCCCTCAATGAGTACAGCCCGTCATCTTTTTCACTATCGCCATCTGCTTCAGACACAGCGGGTGGAGCAGAAGGCTCCTCAACCCCCTCTTTGCATACATATGTATCCAATCTACAGGAGGCGGGTCCTCCCTCTCCTCCTGGTACATCTTCCAGAGCTCTAAGCTCGCTAGTCGTTTTTCTAACTTTTCCCCCGTATAAGCAGCATGCAAATATGTTGTCATATGCGGCAGAACTGCTTTCGTTAGTGATCCCCCTTGTGGCCATGCCATGAACATTTTGTCTGCGGTACCCTTAACCCACTGTGCACTGTACTGTCTAAGCTTGGGTGCGTGATTGGGTAGCTGCTTGCACGGATGTATAAGCGGAATAATATCATCCATTTTGACATGTCACTCTTGACTGTCAATCACCTTTACACTTTGCAGATTTCGAAAGTAGGTTTCAGAAAAACAAAACAATATGAGCATGCACCAATCATCGCAGGTTTCAGTTTTTTTTTACTTTAATCTATGTTTTCAATCAAATTCATCAGTTCAATACCAACAAATAAATAATTAATTCACAATTCTCTTGTTTTCTTTTTCACGTCTTTCAATTCCTCTATTATTTTTGCACCATATACAATTCACATAAATCAAACAGACAAGCGGACATACTCGACCAGCCACATATATTTCAGTCTTCTCTCTAAGACTGTCCTACCATCTAAAAATATCCCGATGGGATGTGAATTGACCTCTTCAAACTCGTCTTTAACCGAGTTCGTCTCCTATGTCACCTATAAATAGGGCTCTAGGTGCGATTCCTTCTGTTCTGTTCTTTAAAACGCAGGTAACCTAGGTCATACTATTTATCGTGGCCTCTCCCCATGATACCCCTTAATTGCTTGGCCTCTCCTCAAGTCAATTTTACTCAATATTAAACACTCATCGTTCTCAAGTTACTTTATCCCAGCCTCCCTTCGTTACTCGTTTTCCCCTTATCACGTTCTTCACCCACTGCCCATTCACACTTTTGCCACCTCACTCAGTTTTTACTTACCATTCGGGTTTTTCAGCCTATGACTCTCGGGATCGTACGCCACCTCAGTAGCCTCTTCAAATTTCCACCAGTTCAGCTTCCTGTAGACACCGGGAGGGGATTGTGCCTGAAAACAAGTTACCTGTCTAACATGGCTTGCAAGACTTGCGTTATACTAAAAACCGCTATCTACAGGGAGCTTCACGTTTTTTCAGCCAAAATGGCAGAGGTTGTGCATTATTTTCGGGACCCCAAAGCTTACTTATCTCGATGGATATCTAACCATCGTATCTCTGCTACCACGTGAACTGGAGTCTCACAGCCCTATATGATGAGTTGGCAATACCCTTGAGATAGATGGGGATGCAGAAGTTACTCAAACATCAATAATCAAAACGACTCCGGTAGTTGGCAAAAGGATAACTGTTTTAATATCTATTATCTAAAATAGGACTACAACGGACATCAACGGACGTCTCAGCGTCAGAATTCTCAATGCATCTTGAAAAAAAGCATTCTTTTATAACAAAAATCATCATAGGTGACATCAGCCTACGTATTACTAACGTCACCCTGCTGTCATGGCCATTGGGCAAGGGTCCAGGCCTTCATCACCCCCAGAGTCCACATGGACCCAGTCCTGGCACCTCTGGCGCCAGGCTCATGGAAATGTGTGCTTTGCACACTCTGTGCCTAAGGCGCGTGCATCAGGGCTGGGCGTGTCCATAGAACAGCATTGGGAGGCACGTGCTGGAGTCCTTGGGCAGGGCAAGGTGGAGCCACAAGGCGTGGCTAAAGGGAGGGGCCGGAGCCAGCCTATATAAGGTCAGCCCAACCACATGCCCTCGCTTCGCATTACTCTGCTTTGCAGCGTGACGCTTACTGCTGTTCTTCACCTTGATTCCGGTTACTCCATCTCTGAAGACCATCTTACCTACCTGATCCCAGCCGCTCCATCGTTGAAGGCGCACCTACCTGATCCCAGCTGCTCCATTGCTGAAGGCGCACCTACATGATCCCAGCCGCTCCATCGCTGGGGCGCTCCTACCTAATTCCAGCCGCTCCATCGCTGAAGGCGCGCACCTACCTGATCCCAGCAGTTCCATCGCTGAAGGCGTGCTTACCTGACTCAAGCCACTCCATCGCTGTGCGCACACCACCTGCACTCCATCTGAGTTGGGCCTTTTCTCACCCGACTCGGACTTCCAGCGACGCGGGAGCCTTCGCTTCTTCTCCGCTCCAACACGGTGTCTTCCTCCGGAGCCGCTGAACTGTCTTCAAGCATCCGGACTCTGCTCCACGCCGTCGGACCGCTCCTACAAGGGGAAAAGAACACAACAGGTTAGAAACCCATATAACGAACTCTTGGCTGCATCATACCCGAGTCTTGACTTCCATTATAACGGCCAGCTTACCTGTTGACCTTGAGAGTCCATCATCCTCAGGGGAATCCCAGGGTCTGCTCCACGCTTCCGATCTATCATCTTCACATCTATAGGGAAGAGCACAGACATTGCAAGAAATCATTATTACTTACCATCAAGTCAAGACTCATTGCTAAAGACATTTATTAAAAAATGAACAATAACCATAACCAAAGACCCTCCAAGTGGATTGGTCACAGCCGGTCTGGATCGCCACTTCGCGGGCCAGTGAAGCAACTAGGCCCATTCTACGTGCCCCTGCTGAAGGAACTAGGATGGAGAGCCCAGCATTACAGAAAGACAGGTGAGCTTGCATGGGAAGGCTCTTGCGCACTCCGTTTTGGCACGAAAGGGACGAGGGAATTCGTAACACCTCCGCGCCATCCTTATTGCCTCTCCTCTTCTCCCTGGGGCAAAACCACCATCCAGAACAACATACTCCGCAGCAGCTGAGGAAGACAGCCGATACAGAGGAGCCAAGTCGAGGGAGGGCTCCAACCGTGCCCCAACACCCTCGCAGAGACCAGGTGAGCATAACACCTACGTGGCAATCTACAGAAACCTAGTGGCAAGTGTGAGAGGGTCTAAGAAAACATCTATGTATACGAACCATACTCGTCTAAGCCAGTGAAAGAAAGTGATTTGCTTCTTAACATCAGGTGGGGCAACTAAGCCCTGTCCTAAAACTGGTCCCTATGAATGTCACTAAATACACAACGTTCCATTGGCTACAAAAACTATAGGACCCTTAATCATGCGGTCCCCTACCATTGGTTGGCACTCTAACCTCCTTCAGTACTTTTCCACCTACGTCTAGCAGCACGCAGATTGGGCTTCCAGGTGCTGGTGAGCTAGTCTTTGACCATAGCTTCCCACCAATTAGCATAATCATCCATCATCACCTCAGTGGTCTGCTGTCAATTAGGGCTTTGAACTTGTCCCTGGGAGTGTTCTTTGCTCTGGTGAATTCAGGGGAGTGAAGGCACGCTCTGCCCTCATGCTTAGGTGTGACCATCATGCTCGTCCAACTTCATCCCTCCACGTGACTGAAGACCACAAAAACTATTTTCTAATAGACCTCTGACGTCTTCCTTGTTTTGTTCATGCCTCCTGAACAGGAGCTTTGTTCTTTCACATGATTTGTATCCAATGGGACTCATTACGAGTCTGGCAGTAACCGTGCCGGAAAAACCAGCAGGCTACCGCCGGACCCGTATTACCATTCCGCCTCCCTGATTCCCGGAATCACTGGGGCATTACGACCCGGTGACCCGGGAATTCCGGAGGCGGAATTCTGTAAGTCCCCATTCCCATGGAGTCCAGTAGGACTCAATGGGGATGGGGATGGGGACAATGGAATCAATGGTTCCGTCTATGACGGAGCCAGTGTTTCCATTTGCGCCTACAGGCGGGTGGCGTGACACCTCCCGCCTGCAGGACTCTGAATCAGCTGGTCCAGAAAGAACGGTGGCAGCGTTTTTTCTGCCACCATTCTTTCCGGACCGGCAGGGTCGGAATGATGTCCAATGTCTGCTCAGCCCAGCCTAATACGGCCTTGGCTTCTTGGCTCATCCAGCCTCGCCTTTCTGAGAATCTCTTTGTAATTCACTTGTTTTCTAACTGCGAAACGAGGCCTTCCTTCTTTAGCCCAGCTCTGCTATAACGCATAGTGGAAACATCCATTCTTTACTTGCTTATATATATGTATGTGTTGCTGCATGCCGCAATCTATTCACTATAAAGCTTGCCTTAAGAATACTTCATCTGCTTGCATTTCTTTGTATCTGTACACGTGTAAAACGGCTTGACATCTTCATCATTTCTGTAGCATAAGTTTCTTCATCTTGATCCCAAGATGCCACTTATCTTCGATACTTTCTTGATGCCTTATAGAATATCTGCATTCTCTAGTCCCTGCATCTATTCTATGTACGTCAGCTCGACTCTGTGTGACGTTACCATTCGTCTTGGTCATTCATTGGTCCTGCTTTTTCCAGGATTTCATTCAAATGGCCATCATACTGTCACGTATGAAGGTATGGTTTTCTCAATGGGAACCTTGCTTACAGGATTTTCCTTGGTATAAGTATTTTCACTGGTACTCACTCTGGTTCCCAACATATAGGCAAGATGTGTGAGGTGATTGAGGTGCGGGTACTCAGCTCCTTCTCTGCATAGTGTTGGGCGCCTTGGCGCACAAGTCCGTCGAGCCAATGGTGTCCGCGGACATCAGGCTGGTCACCATTAAGACAGCTTTATTATCACCTTTGCTCGCAGAACCAGCGAGATCCAGGCTCTGGTGGCCTCATAACCCTATACCACATTCCATAGAGATAAGGCGCTCCTGCGGACTCACCCCGTGTTCCTACCTAAGGTACCCTCCTCTTTCCATTTAAATAAGGAAATAGTCTTACCTACGTTTTTTGCTCAGAGGGTCTTGCACTGTCTGGATGTCAGACATGCTATCTGGACAGGCCCAACGGCTTCTGCAAGTAGGACGCATGGTTTGTTACCTTCAGGGAGGCTTATGAGAGGCAGAACGTGCCATTCTCAGCCAACATGCACGCCCACACTGTCAGAGCCAAGGCCACGGCCATTACATTCCAACGGCAGGTACCGTGGCAGGTCATCAGCAGGGCAGCCACCTGGGTCACCAAGTCCGCTTTCTGTAAGCATTACTGTTGGGATGCCGGCTCGAAGTCAGATGCGACTGTCGGACACGTGGTTCTAAGGAATCTAAGGAATCTCCTCTCCACCCTTGCGCTACATTCAGTTGTAATTGCCCATGCAGTATGGAGGAAAGGGGACGGGACGTAAGAGTAATTAATAGTTACTCACCATAATGACTAACGTACTCCTAGTCCATAGTCGTTTTTCCTCCATACGTCCCACCATCCTCCCCCCTAATACTGGTGTCATTAGGCAATGATAAATATTGTCGACGTGTCAATGAGTACTGAGGAGTGACGCCGGTGGGTGGAGTCAGGGGAGCTCATGCTCCCAGGGCCGCGCCTCTAAATTTAAGGGGTAAGAACGTTTTTTCTGGTGAAAAAGGTTCTGTCTCCTGTCCCTAGCGAGGGACGCCCATGCAGTATGGAGGAAAGGGGACTATGGACTAAGAGTATGTTAGTCACTACGGTGAGTAACTATTAATTTCTTCATGCCTCCTCGAGGCCATCTGCCCAGTAGTTTCTATACTTGGCAAAGGAGTTGTTTGTATAACAACACCAACCTTCTTTTTCACAGTATTCTTTGAAGATGACTTGCGATCAGACTGTGGGCCTCATTACACGGACGGTGGTAACCATGGCACTATTAGCGCCATGGTTGCCGCCTGTATTTTACCAAGTCCACCATGGTGAATGGCAGAATTACCGCCCTATTCCAAGGTGTGTGGGGGCGGTAATTCCCCATTCACCATGGCACTTCCCCATTCCCATTTTTCCCCCCATAGGGCTCAATGAGAATGGGGAAGGCAGTAATTACGTACCGCAAATTACCGTAAAACCAGCCGTTAAGGTAGGGTCCCACAAAGGGACCTCGTAGTGAGGCGGTAAGGGTTTACCGGCACTGGTACCCTTACCGGTACCGGTAAACCCTTACTGCCATCCGTGTAATGAGGCCCTGTATGTTTGTTTTAGTTTTCCCTGTCTTGATGGTATCAATTGTTACAGGAAGAAAGGAAGGAGCATTGCAATAACATACTGTAGTGCTTTCCGATTGTTGTCAGCAGATTTGATGGGTTTCGTGGTCTCAAGTGCAAGAGGGTTAGGGAGTTCCATCACGGAACGAGCATCCTTATCCCCAAGAGGGGAGTCTTTCTCTGAGGTCCCGCTTTCCGCCACCCCTAGGGGGGGAATGTTATGTAGTGGGCTCACCTCCCTAGCCACACAGGGAAGGTCTCCCCTGGAGAGAAGTGAAGTGATCCCATGAATCATGTCACCACATAGTTACAAAGAAGGTGTAACTGAAGACGAAGGAGGGTGAGAAAAACAACTAAGGATGCAAACAGCTTTGGGTGTTACTGGCAAGTTCAAAGCAAGAAGACTAGTGTTTTAGTTTTACCTTCAATTTGCTTTTTTTTATTAAACACATCTGTTGGGGTAAGAAGACAATTAACGTTGTTTCTTCATAGGAGTGAAGCCAAATGAACTCAGCTCAGATGCTACCTTCTGCAAGGGAACTCAACTGCATAGACCCAATACTCCCCTTAATTTAGAGCTGTCGCCTTGCAATCCCTTTTGTGATCAAGATAGGCATTGAGATCACAAAAGGGATGGCAAGGCGATAGCTCTAATGTACACCATCCCAAAATCCAAAGAAGAAACACCAATCAATGAGAGAGTCCAAAATACACACAATCTAGAAGAACACAATACACTACTGAAATACATCAACTCACACCCAAGAGCCCTGCATTGCCCACACACGGAAGAGGAAGCAAACATATTTCACAAATGGATCAGTGGGGCATTGAAATCCTAGAAACAGTTTGTCCCTTCTGATAACTACAACTCCTGTCAAAAACCGCAGCTGCACGCTGGACTCAAAACTATCTCTCTCTCAACACATCAACTCCATACCCGGAACCTGCTTCTTCCATTTACACATCCTCAGGCAAATCTTCCCGTACCTCACCTATCCACACCTAATCTCTGCTATCCTTGGCATCACCCTCTCCCGCATTGACTATGCAAACTGCCTTTATCTAGGTGCCCTGGCATTCCAGCTCAGGAAACTCCAAAGAATCCAAAACGCTGCTGCCCGTCTGCTCATTGGCCTGTCACCTATAGAACATATCAGCCTTGCACTCGGAGTCCTACACTAGCTACCTATCGGTTGATGGACTATCTTTTAAAGCCTTGTGCATCACTTACCATGCCCTCCACAACACCGGACTTGAATTCCTCAAGGCTAAACTCATATGCTATCAACCCACCAGGAACCTCAGATCTGGCACTGCTCTTCTCCTTGTTATCCCCCATTGCAAATCCACTAGATTTGGAGGATCCTCTTTCTCCATCCAAGCGCCTACGATCTGCAACTAGCTCCCTCTCCATATCCGCCACATTGATAACCACCTCTCAGTCAGAAAGGCCCTCAAAACCCGGCTATTTCCTACCACAAACTGAATCCTCTTTTCTCCTCATTCCCATGACATTTCCTCATTCACAATCACCAGCCTCAGACGCATTGAAACATCAACAAGTCTTGTTGCAGCGGATGCCGGCTGTTGTCGCTGCGGTCCTCCTTTTACACATCAATCACCAAAAACCTCTCATACTCAAATCCACAGGCGGATGCCGACTGTTGTCGCGGCGGCCCGCCCTGCTAAACTCATCACCTGGTTCACTCCTTGTCCATGATCACACATCACCCCCCGGGCATCCTTCACTCTGATAAACCTGAGGCGTTTCTCCCTGGCTTTTCCCCAGGATCCTTTGTTCAGTTTGCCAGGGGAGGGCCATCACTCTCGGTTCCCAACCCTGGGGGCGGACGAGCGAGGGAGGATCACTGGGGCAGGCGGTCCGTGGGGACTATGAGAGACACGCTCTCAAGCAAGACATGGTATTCCTCCTGTTCCGTTACATCCCTTACCCGACATTGTCCTGGGATATTGTTAACAGAGTCCCATCATACCCCAGTACCTTTCTGTAAGGAAAAGGCGAAACCATCAGGGAAAACAAAAACCATCCCTAAATTCCAACCTGAGTTTTACCCCTCTTTCCTCGAAACCCACTTTTCAACCACCCTACATTCAAACTCCTTTTCCTGACAAAAACCTATGTCTTTATCCCTTTTTTGTAGAACGCCACAATTCCCATAATCCCATTCCCCTATTGAAATACACAAGGACTGGGATGAAGAAGAGGCAGATGGGAGTCATGAGGATTACCCATAGAAATCCATGGGCAATTGATTCCTATGGGCAATCGCCATGTTGTCCCGATAATGAGGTCAGGCAGAGTCAGGCAGGGAGGGACAACTACTCCCACCTGACTCCAATCAACTCTAGCTGGGAGTATAAAAGAAGCAGCCAGAAAAAGCATTTTGAGCGAGCTGCGGATGCTGGAAGGTGCTGAGAAGCCAGAGGAAGAGCAAGTGAGCTGCAGAGACCCCAGGAGACCTGGAGGAGGAGGAAACCGTCTAGTCACTGCACCTTTGAATACAGGGGAGCGCTGCAGTGTGGTGAGGGAACTGCACCTCCAGGAGGCAAACTCAGGGGCAGCTGGGGTCTCCTGGTGATGCCCCACCAGAGCTCCTCTCCTAGGCCAAGCAGGCGAGCCCAGGTCTGTGAGGGGCAGTCGGTGAGACCCTGACCTCAATACGCATCCCAATTGAAATGCCTGCTGTTCCCAACCCAAAACCATGGAATGCTGTTTTGTGGAGCTGTGAAATGGGAGCAAAATACGCCACAATGCATTCTGGGACAGGAATTTCAAAACTGGTTCTTTGTGAAAACTGAGAGGGGTCCGAGTCTGGCTGAGGGAGACCTTTGTGTAAAACATTAAGGAGGGGTCTGTTCCCAATGGAGGGAGAACCCCAAGAACTTTTGAAGCGAAGTCGGGAAACAGAGAGGACCCGGAAAACCAGAATGCATAAAAAGAAGCCTTGAGAGACGGGAGAAGAACGTGAAGCCAAGATGCCGATTCAGAGTGAGCGAGAGAGAGGCTGTGGCATGGCGAGGGGATGCATCTCCAGGCAGCCAGTGAGTTGAGAGAATTTGTACAAGGCCGAGCTGTGTTGAACAAAGGTCGCCAGCGGCGAGAGGGTCACTGATGAAAGATTGGTGAAACCGTGACTGAGGTGATCCAGATAAAAGTGGAACATTGGGGAAGACTGGAAGAAATGCCCCCTTTTATACATGATAGAGTGGTCCGGCACCACATGGGTGCCCAGTCAAAAGATCTCTGAGAGGAAGGTATATGATATGATATGCCATTTAAAACGCGGCTATACACAAGTGTGTCAAGGCGCGACGAGGCAAGGGAGGGGAAAACAGAGGGAAGACAGGGACAGCGATCCTACTAGGCCAGGTGAGATTGAGATTGCGAAAGTGCAGGGGAGGGGGGAAAGGAAAAAGTGCAGGAGGAAAGGGGAGGGGGCAGCAAAGTACATAGGATGACAGTAAAATAAATAAATAAAATAAATAGAAGTACAACCAGCTGGTGGCAAGTGCAAAGGGTAGGTGCAGACATCAGGTGTCAAGTGCTAGTAGGGGATGTAGGGATACAGAAACAGTTCCAGAGTGCAAGGGTTGCGAGGGGGGCAGTGCAGGTGTGCAACTGGCGGGGGGACCTGGGCCAGAGATCAGAGGGTAGCCAGGTAAACCATACTGCAAATAGAACTGTTGAGATTGGATAGAAAGATTGAAGTGGTCCTGCGACAGTTTAAGAAAAATCCCTAGCACAATCGAAAGTCTTCAATCCCAAGAAATACCCAAGAGAATGAAAGTTAGGCCTGCGCCCCGTCAGGGGGAGCCTGCAACAGTGACAAACATAAAGTATTGAATTTACTCAAGTCAAAGGACATCACGATAAGTGAAAGGAAGTTCTGAGCCCGAACGAGGGGGGCCTACAGTGTCTTCGAAAGCAAGGGAGTCTTAGCCTGGCTGAGGGAGACCCCAGGGTGGATGATCCACCCGATGTGTGCTACAAGCGAAAGGAAGAGAACTATAAATTGTTCAATCTTTTTGTTAAACAAGACTTTCTTCGAGCGAGAGACTGTTTGTGCTGCTTAGAGACTCTGGGCCTCATTACGACCCAGGCGGTAAGTTACCGCCTGGGCCGTGACTTTACCACCATGGCGTAAACTATGTTTACGCCATGGTGGTTGGCGGACTTACCGCCCCATTCCGAGGTCGGCGGGGCGGTAAGTCCCCAATCCCCATTTACCCTTCCCCATTCCCATTTTTGCCCCATAGGGCATAATGGGAGTGGGGAAGGCGTTAATTACGCCACCGTAAATTACGGTGGCGTAATTAACTCCATGGTCCCTTAGCGCCATGGATTTTAACACCTGCTAAAAGCAGGTGTTAAAAGCGCCATGGCGCTAAGGGACCTCGTAGTTGGCGGTAAGGGGTCGGCGCAGCTAACGCTGGCGTTAACCCCTTACCGCCAGGGTCGTAATGAGGCCCTCTGTCTTAGAAGGTCCTGCTGTGCCTTAGAGACTGCCTTCTTGTGCTAAGAGAAGCCAGAGTGTGCTTTAGAGCCCGAGTGCTCTACCTTACCCCATGCTGAAAACGTGGGGAAGGGAACTTTATTGCGCTATCATTCTGACATATTATTTTGGACACTGTTGCTTTTTGCATTTCATACCCCTTCCACATTTTGGGGGTAATTCATAGAATTCAGCGCACTAGTGGCGCACGCGGCTGGCGCACAGTGTGCGCGTGCGACAGTCTGTGACAGCCACGTGCACCAGAATCCATTTCCGCGCACAGCGTATTCATGGATTTCAACATCCATTACCAGCCGTGGCGCAGAGTGGTGTAGCGACCCTGCAGCAGCGGCAGTTACGCCCCCAACCCCTCCGCGTGCGCCATATACAGCGCACACATCCTGTACATGGCGCACAGGCCAGTGGACCAGCATACAGGCCCCCAACCACGAAAACGCCTGTAAAACTCCCAGTGCACCCCTCCGAATACACATACCCTGCTGCACGGGGAGAATCATACGCGATTGGCCCTGTGCGAGCGGGGTACGTGTATTTCAGGGGTTCGGGGGGAGTTTCACACACGATTGGCCCTGTGCGAGCGGGGTACGTGTATTTTGGGGGTGCGCGGGAAGTTCCACATGGGTTTGGCCCTGTGCGAGCGGGGTATGTGTATTTCAGGGGTGCGTGGGAAGTTCCACATGCGATTGGCCCTGTGCGAGCGGGGTACGTGTATTTCGGGGGTGCGCGGGAAGTTTCACACACAATTGGCCCTGTGCGAGCGGGGTACGTGTATTACTGGGGTTCGCGGGAAGTTTCACACGCGATTTCGCTGTCAGAGCGGGGTTACGTGTATCCAGTGGGGTGCACGGGGAGTCCCACATGTGAATTCGCAGTGTGGGTCCTCCCAGGTGTGCCCTCTACCCCCTCCACGGCCCCTGCAGGCAGCCCACACCACAGGGGACTACCCAGCACCCCTGGTCATGTCCCGCACGCAGCCCATCCACCATGGGCATGCCCCCCAGCCAGCCCACATGTCACCTTGCACTAGTGATTACCAACTCATGTCCCCCAGCACCCCCACTCACCCAGCAGTGAGCCTCAGGCCCTGACTCATGTCCCCCAGCACTCCCAAGCCCCCCAGCATTGATGGGCACCTGCCAGCAGGCCCCTACTCATGTCCCCAGCACCCCCACCCACCCAGCAGTGAGCCGCAGGCCCTGACTCATGTCCCCCAGCACCCCCACCCCCCAGCAGTGAGTGGCACCTGCCAGAAGGCCCTGACTCAGGTCCCCCAGCACCCCCACCCCCCAGCAGTGAGGGACACCTGCCAGCAGGCCCCGACTCATGTCCCCCAGCACCCCCACCCACCCAGCAGTGAGCCTCAGGCCCTGACTCATGTCCCCCAGCACCCCCACCCACCCAGCAGTGAGGGGCACCTGCCTGCAGGCCCGACTCATGTCCCCCAGCACTCCCACCCACCCAGCAGTGAGCCTCAGGCCCTGACTCATGTCCCCCAGCACCCCCACCCCCCAGCAGTGAGGGGCACCTGCCAGCAGGCCCCGACTCATGTCCCCCAGCACCCCCACCCACCCAGCAGTGCGCTTCAGGCCCTCACTCATGTCCCCCAGCACCCCCACCCACCCAGCAGTGAGGGACACCTGTGAGCAGGCCCCGACTCATGCCCCCCAGCACCCCCACCCACCCAGCATTGACGGGCACCTGCCAGCAGTCCCCGACTCATGTCCCCCAGCACCCCCACCCACCCAGCAGTGAGCCTCAGGCCCTGACTCATGTCCCCTACCACCCCTACCCCGCAGCAGTGCGGGGCACCTGCCAGCAGGCCCTGACTCATGTCCCCTAGCACCCCCACCCCCCAGCAGTGAGGGGCACCTGCCAGCAGGCCCCGACTCATGTCCCCCAGCACCCACACCCACCCAGCAGTGAGCCTCAGGCCCTAACTCATGTCCCCCAGCACCCCCACCCACCCAGCAGTGAGGGGCACCTGCCAGCAGGCCCCGACTCATGTCCCCCAGCACCCCCACCCACCAAGCAGTGAGCCTCAGGCCCTGACTCATGTCCCCCAGCACCCCCACTCCCCAGCAGTGAGGGGCACCTGCCAGCAGGCCCGACCCCTGTCCCCCCGGCACCCCCACCCACCCAGCATTGATGGGCACCTGCCAGCAGGCCCCAAATCATGTCCCCCCCTACATGACATAAAATGCACAATCATGGCCCACATCTCCACCAAAATACCACGGCATGCCACCCCAGTCTTGAGATGCAATGATTTCCCAATCCACCCCACACTGACATGCCTATCTAAAGACACAAACCAAAAGTCAACTATGTACATCAACACATGTCCGTCACACACACACACTGGTTGGCATTGATTGTGTAAACCCACATTTTCACATGCATGAACTCAGAGCGAATTACACACATGGAAGTAAAATATCAAAATGTATATGGACAAAAATAAAGCAATTAAATGAAAGCATAAAAAAATTGCAAACATGAAATGAAAAGCATGTCCAAAAGATGAGTACATGAAAAGTATAACCAATCCAAAGAAATCCAAAAGAAAAATAGTCCAAACTCGCCCTCCACCAAAGCAAATCCAAAGGAAACGTAAAAAGTAAAATCCATTAATCCATGGTGAAATCCAAAGAAAAAGTTCCAATAAATCCATTGTCCAACTATGTACAATCAATTGTCAAGGATCCATGAGCCCAACGAAAGAATAGAAACCTATGAAAAAAACTACCTAATCAAAAAACTATATACAAATGTGTGGGGCAAAGTCCAAACACCCCAAAATAAAGGAAAACGAAAATTAAACCTAACACTAAAAACTATATACAATGGCGGCGGGCTAGTCCGACGGCTCACTTTCCGATTTCCCGAGCCAGGACATCATCGAACTCCTGCTCAATGTCCTGGAGGCGGTCCTCTTCCAGGCCCCCGAGGGTTCGCAGGGACGATGACATGTTGGACTCCAACTCCCTGCGAATAGCCTCGAGGCACTCGGCCCGCCTCTGTGCCCTCCGCTTGGAGTTCTCTGCCCTGACCATTGTGAGCCGTGCCTCTTCTGCCCGCCGCCGCTCCACATCTATACGCTGGCCCAACCGCAGCCGCACGGAAGACACACCCATTCCAGGGTCCGCCTGCCCCTCTGATGTCGATGGCACCGAGCCAGCATTGCTCCCACCTAGAGCCTGCTGCTGCTGCTGTCCATGTGCCCTGTCCGATGATGCCTGCACATCCTCCATCAGCTGGTCCCCAGTTGTTTTGGTGTCCACCCCTGCTGGACCGCCGACTCCCGACTGTGGCAGAGATGGGATCTCCACCAAGCTGGCTGTGTTGGTCAGGCCGGTTCCACAGGGGGCCCTGGTGGAATCTGGGCCGGAAGACAGCAGGGAGAACGACTGGCGCATAGTCTTCACAGAGGAGGAGAGATCCGCCAGAGTGCACGACACATGTAGGAAACCACCGACCAGGGCCCCTCCCAACAGTGCCACGTCGCGACGCTGCTGTTCATGATGGCGTGCGTGCTCCACCCAGGAAGCATGCACGTCATTACGAATGTCACGCGTGCGCAACACAACACCAATCAGGACGGAGCCCATTCATGGGACCCCTCGTCCGCAGGTAGTGGAAAGGCAGATGACGTGGCACTCCCCCCTACCTGCGGACGGGCCTGGGATGGGGCATCCCTGCTGGTGCATGGTGGCGCAGTCACAGGGTCAAGGACAGCGACATGCACAGGCCCCTCCGCGGTGACCTCTGCTGCCTCCTGACCCTGGCCCTGGACTGTACCACTTGCACCAGTGGTACTACCCCCACCAGGCCCCATGTGCGGCTCAGTAGCGGACTCCTCCTCCTCTGTGGAGTCCACCAACCTGGATGTCTCCACACCGTCTTGCGCCATTGCAAGCCCCTGTGGGGGCTCACCCGGCCCTTCCGCTACAGCCATAGTGGCAGACGCAGCACCAGTCCCCTCGCTCCCGGATTATGATGGCAATTCCTGGGAGGGTGGCTGGGCCTTGCGTCGCTGCCCGGTGGAGGCATCCCCGCTGCTTGGCTCCACAGCGCTGTCTCCACCATTTTCTTCACTTGACGCTGCGTAGAGGGAGACATAGAACACAAGCATCAGGGTACAGTACAATATTCCCCTAGACAGGAAGCAATAACACATGAGTGGCACTGTCAAATGTCACTTCCATCCTGTCCCTCCACAAATCATGGGTGAATGCACGCAACACACATGCAGAAACAGGCACGGCGCCTGCAATCAACATCAGTATCCATGTACAAGGGCCTCTTTTAACCAAAATGTTGCCTTCAAATTCACATGCATCATGGCTCACACTGATCCCATGCACACACATCACCGGAGGGTCATGCATCATGGCTTGTACACCACAGACACAGTGGATACAACGGTGACTGCACTGCATGAGTGAATCTACACATCATCACGGACATGTGTCATGCATCCATGGCGTTTCAAAGTCACACACACACTTCTCAGACACACACACACACGTGCACCATACATCTACATGAGAGCAGCACCCATCCCTCACCGCCCCTCCATGTCCAAGAACAGAGACTGGCATGCATTCATGTGTGCATTCCGCATGCAGCTCCCCATGTTGCATTGGAACACATGCACCATCTATATGGTTCACACGTTACTGGTCTCACATGCATGACCATGATGTCCCTGCACCCACACATCCATACATGGCCTATGTCACACATACAGGCAAGTATCAGACTACCAGCACACTGCAACATGCCATGTCTCACAAAGCAATGCTTGGCCACTTACCGCTCAACTCCAGACGGGTCTGCCTCTGAAGGATCTGTGCGTGGAGCGCTGGGCCTACGTGTTCCAGGGCCCTCATCTGGATGTTGCTCATGCTGACCCAGCACCCCTCTGCATTTTATTTTATTTTTATTTATTTGCATTTATAAAGCGCACAGAACTGCCCTGGGGCATCGTGGCGCTGTTACAGCAGACTTAGTCATGAACACAAGCATAGGAATGTGTTTACAGATGTAAACCGAGTTACCGAGTACATTTCACATTGGTAATAAACATTGAGCTTAGAGGTTATGCTATGCTGTGGTTACAATGCAAGCATGAGAGTGCATGTGGAAGACTTTAGCGGAATAGGAGGGTTTTGAGGTTTTTACGGAAGGTATGGTATGATTTTTCGTTCCTTAGTGAGGTAGGTAAGGAGTTCCAGTTTTTAGGTGCGAGGTGTTGGAAGCTGCATCCTCTGACTTCGCGAGGCACCGGGCCTTGTAGAGGGTCCTGGACCTGAAGTCCTCCCAGCGCTTCGGGACGTGCTTGATGTCATGGGTTGCCACCCCCTCGGCGTTGATGGCAACCACTGCGTCCTCCCAGATCCTCTCCCGTCCTTCCTTGTTGGCGCGTGATGTTCCGAAGAGGGCATCATAATGCCCCAGGACATGCTCCACCAGGACACCAACTTCCTTCTCACTGAAGCTGGTGGCCCTCTGCCTCTCTGGCTGGGGGTCGCCAGTGGTCTCAGATGGTGTTTGCCCCGACATGGTGACCCCAGAGGCAGGCGTGGGTGGGCAACTGGGTCCTCGGGCTTGGCTGTGGAGCGATGGTATCCCAGTCGGGAGTCTTCTGTTCCAGCAGGGGTGGACACAGCAACTGGACCCCTGCAGATGGCTGACATGTAGGCACCAAATAACAGGGCACGTGGGCAGCAGGCAGGCAGCAGCAGATGGCTGGTGGGAGCGTGCTCAGGGCACTTGGGGGCAGGAAAATGGCCTTTTGGGCAGGAGCGTGGTCTTCCGTGTGTTTTCGCGTGGCCAGCTTGATACGGAGTGATTTGGTACGTGAAAAAAGTGCACGTCAGCGTGAAATCCGAGGAAAGGCCCTTAGCGCGTAAGCGACGTTACGCGCGCGGGAGTTCCCCACAACACGGGTGCATTGTGAATCAGCACGTGAGAAAACTGCACGTCACCGTGCTATTGGAGGAAAGGGTCTTAGCGCGTAAGTGACGTTGCACGTGTGGGCTGGCTTAAAAGGTACGAGTATCACGCTATTTTCTTGTACGTGCTTTTTGTGCAGAGCGAGCAGGTGTTTCTTGTACTTCTTGTAGGTTCACATGCGATTACTTCACAACGTTTCCAGTTCGTATTCCCTGTTTCCTCAGACTGCGTTCTTTTCTTCTTTTGGCGGGGGTGTTGCCAACGCGCACACGTGCGTCTTTTTCATGTTCTTTTTCAAGGCAGGCGGTGAGTCGCGCACACATTTTCCAACTGTGGTTGCCCCCGTGTGTCGCATACCCCTTCAGAGGTCATTGTAGGCTGCGTTTAAGACACATACGCTTATTTTTGTGTTTCTGGGTGCCACAGCATAGTGGGGGTTCATTTTTCCACGCACGTGGTCTACCAGGGGTTGCGTGCATGTGTACTTTTATTTTTGGGGTGCCTGTGCGTTGCGTGACCCGTCATCTTCCCTCAGGGGTCACATACAGCCATTAGGGTACGAATTCCATCTAGTACCCTACCCCTTTCACCCCAATTGCCCAGGACAATTGTTTACTGCAACTCCCATATGCACAACAACATCAGTGCCATGGTTGGGAGGCGACCAAGCAGTAAGGGAGGCAAAGGTGGCCGACCTCCAAAAGATGGGCGTGATGGGCGCGGTAGGGGATGTGGCCAGGATTTGCAGGGTGCCCCTAGAGCCCAGTGTGTGGAGGACCAATCGTTGTGGGAAACGTAGCTGACACCATCCCAGCTCAGCCCTTGTTGGACCGGCCCATTTTGTCACCTGAACCGGCACAGAATGACTCCCAGGCTGACTTCCAGGTCAGCAAGTGTAATCCACGTGTGGCGGTGAAAGTTGCTGTCACCAGGCAACGTGGATCTGGGGCCGCAATGTCATCTGCTGCCCCAAGTAGCCAGGGTGGGGAGGCTACGGGGGCAGCTGCAGCTCAATCAACCCCAGCTCCGAGTCTCTCAGCCGGGACAGTGTCGGTCCAGGTCCATCACACCGACGTTGGCCCTGCCAACATCACCCTGCAGCCAATGCCTGCACCAAGACCTATGGTCATTGTGCCTTTACAGGCTTCTAGTACCCAGTCCACCTGCGCTTCTGCCCCTACTGACTAGAGTGGCGTAAGCCACTCAGGATCCGCACCACCTTCCAAGAAGAAGAAGAAGGGTGCTCTTGCACTACAGGCTAAGACCCCAGAAATGGCTACACACTCCGGCACATGAAGGAAGCCTAGCTACAATGACCCCGAACTTGATGCACTTGTGGCCTATGTGTTGGCACATAGCCGCGAAATGTTGGTGACTGCAGGCTGTAAGACTAAGACTGCTCAACGTAGGGCCCACAGCTGATGATTGCTACAAGCGGTGGAATGACCTTAAACGCAGAGCAAAGAACAAGCTGGCTTCCAATCATTTCTCTACTCTGGTGACTGGCGGTGGGTCTCCACCAGAGGACGACCAACTCACTGAACATGAGTCTGTTGCTGGAACCTTCATCACAGAGGAACAGATCCAAGGCGTGGGAGACCTACCAGATTATGAGGCATTGTCTGGTGAGTGCCCATGCATGTGTGTGTAATCCATGTGTATGTTTCTTGGGTGATGTGTAATGATTGAGTGCCAGGTCAGGGTGTGTACTCCTGAGTGGTATGGGTCACCCATGTGCTTCCTCCAAACCATTCACCGGCCTTGGGTTTGGGTATGACAGTATCCCTTCTGACCACAGTAGTCAATTAGCGCCACATTACTGCAGTTGCACTTGAACTGTCATCTTGCAACAACATTGTTCTGATTTTCCAGTGTTCATTCAGCCTGATTGTTTCAATCCTCCCATTTTTGCAATGCATTTTTCAGCCCTAATGCCACATATGTGACATGCTTCTGTCATAGATTACACCCCATATTGGCCCACATTTATTACCTTGTTATGGGAATGATTTGACCATTCAGGCTGATTGAGTAAGGGCCTGCTCACATTAATTATTGGGGCCTGTTTGAATGTGGAACATGATTGTTGTTTCCTGTCATGTTGAAGTGGCCAATCATTGATGTATCCATCTGCCTGCCATCACTGTATTATTGCACACTGGATGTGTTTCAGTGTGTGGCACTTGCGTATTTTGTCACACTATTTTGCATTTTGACCTCATCATGTCCATCTCACATGGATGGGTGACAGTACTCATTCACTGACATATGGCTGTACTTGTCAAATGTACCATGGCTATGCTACGTGCCATCTGTGTGCTGGCATGTGTCATGTATGTGGATTGCCCATGCCACTCGCAGGCTAATCTGTGATGCCAGTGCTATCCAGCATGCAGCACATGTGTTGCTTTTCCATCTTGGAGTCCTCAGTGTCTGCTTTTTGCCTCCCCTTCCAACTCATTGACAGTGCATGCATGCAAGGGTTATAGTCGTGTGGGACATGTGTTATTCATGTACTGGATCTCTGCCTTGTCAGGCCTATGTGTGTGCTATGGTGCTCATGTCTGTTTCCATTTGTTGTCTTTCATGTTTTTGCAGGTGATGACGCACTTGATGCTGTTGAGGTGGAGGAGATGGTGCAGACCCAGGAGGAATCACAGCCACGACCGGGCACCAGTGGAGGACGTGGTGTGGTGGTGGGTGAAAACCCTATCCTCCTGCAGACCATACTGTCCATGGGTGTCTCTGGGTGCACCTCCCCAGACCTCTATGATTCAGGTGCTGAATCGGACAGTGGGACTTATGTGCTGTTGCAGGTGAGTGTTTCTGGCAGGGATGCTGTTTTGTCCAACCCACCTGCACCGGATGTAGGCCCCTCTATGGGGATGTCAGTGTTGGTAACTCCGCCTTTGGCGGTTACGGATGCAGGGTCACACTCCACTACATCTGATCCTGTTCCTGGGCCAGCAGATCAGAGGGGGAATGCAGTCCTGCAGCCTCAGGCAGTGCCAGCACAGCAAGGTGCAGATCGCCTTGCCCCAAACAGGTGTGGTGCCCGCTGACGCGGTAGCCGTACGCCACCAGGCAATACTGTATGGGAATACTCCCTTTACAGTATAGCAGCACAACAGGGAGCATCGGTTGAAATGATGGCTCAGGCAATGGAGAGGGTGGCCACTTCCATTCTCCCCCCTGAAAGGCAGATGGAGCAACAACAGCAGGCAACAGACTCCATTTGCCAATCACACAGGGAAGACATGTTGGCGTCCAACAGGGACTGACGGGCGGCACTGGAGACTCTGCGCGAAGCCATATCTGTAGATTCACAGGACCAGAGGGAAGCCCTGAGGTTAGAACTCCATTTCCTCAGGGAGACTCTGGGTAAACCTGAGGCTTCCCGAAATTTTAGGTCAGAACAGCAGCTGGAGCAGCTCACACGTTCACTCTCAGCTGAGCTGCAGGTATCTCGTGAGGAGATCCGGGCATCACGCGAGGCCATGCGTGCAGAAATGCAGGCAATCCGTGAGGTGCTGCATGGGGATCTCCGTACTATCATCCTCCAGAACCAGACCTTGCACAGCTGCATGCTTGCTGCCATGGAGGACAATACCAGGGATTTGCGTGGGCTGCCTCCCATAGCACCGCCACCTCCTGATGTAGCAGCAGAGGGTGAAGAGAGCGACAGCAGTTCTCCCACATTGGCGTAGCCGTGCAGGCCATGAGCCCATGGAGGTATTTTTTTTTCGCAACATCCACACAGGTGGGTGTTGGGGTGCACCCTGTCCTCAAACTCAAATCTCCTGGGTGGCCTCCCTCCCCGGTCCACACATGGCCATTTTTAGATTTTAGTATTTTTTTTTTTTTTACAGTGTGTTGCCTTGTGTGGCTCCCGTGGGCATCCACTGTGTATTCCAGCTGGGTACATGCAGGCTTGTCCTGTCTTTGGGTTAGATGCTTGGTTTCATGACCCCCCCCTCCTGCTTCCCCTTTCCATGGGCTTGCAAAGGGTGTGACCAAGTGACAGTGACTTACACAGTGACATTGGGCTCCCATGAGCTGTGTGGGCAGTCTGTAGTCAAAACTGTGTGGACATCCCTAGTGGGGAATGTTGTTGTATTGAACACTGCATGGTGTATTGATATGTGCTTGTGCATCCATGTCTTCCTCCTTATTCACAGGCACCTTCTTCATGTCTTCACAAGACCGTCTCCTTTGCAGATGCAGTTCATGTTGTATGCAGTACACTGACACATTTGCCTGACAGCAACACTCTGCAGTTGAAAGGGGTCGATGTGCTGGCTTATTCAGGTTGTAAGACTTGCACTACTTTGATTTTGTACTGTCATATTTTGCCACTGTTTCATCCTGTGTTGCTGTATTGTGTTGCTGTGGCCTGTGGCCTGTTTCCATTTGGGACAGTGCACTTTGTGACACTTGTGTCATGTGTTGTGCATTCATTTGGTTGCTTTCACATTGCATGGCATGCCATGGTGTGTTGGGTAGCTGAGATGGGGAGGGGTTTGGTGACATGGCACTATTTTCATGTTGTATTTTGCAAGGGGGCAGTCATTCATGCAGCATAACTGTGTGTCTTTTTGTGACACAACATTGGTTGTCTTTCAGTAGGTAGGGATGCACACAATGTAACACTTCCAGGTGACCAATCTCAGGCTCGTATGGTTGTGACAGTTGACTGTCCCTTATGTCATCATCATTGATCGTCAGCTGGTATGTGCCAGGGCTGTGTGCACTCCACAGGGGTGTGATTTTAGGTGAAGTAATTAGCCACCAGCTGCGTACGGCTGCCTTACCACGTGCCCTTTCCCCTCCCATGCGCAGCGGCCGTGCATGTGGTTGGGGATGTGGGGGAACCACCATGTCCACCGGCAGGCCCCGGCGGGTTGCAACGTTGTGCAGGACACATGCTGCCACTATGATCCTGCACACTACTGGGGGCGCGTATAGCAGCTGCCCACCAGAGCAGTCAAGGGAGCAAAAGCGTGACTTGAGCACTCCGAATGTGCGCTCCACTATGCCCCGGGTTGCAATATGGGCTGTGTTGTATCTTACCTCTGGTGGTGTGGTGGGGTACCGAATTGGCGTCATCATGTGGGGGCTCAGAGGGTAGGCACTGTCCCCTGGGGAGGTGATGATGGGTATCATTAGTGGAGTTGTGACATTACTCAGTATCTGACATGCATGCATGTGCAGAGGCATTTATACTCACCAAGCAGCCATGTATCGCCATGCCGCCCAGCTTCTAGGTCCCGGTTTAGGGGTGACATTCTGAAAATGAAACTGTCATGGGTGGACCCTAGATAGTTGGCATATTCTGAGGTGATGATTCCCTTAACATCACATACTACCTGCACGTTGATGGAATGCCAGTGCTTGCGGTTTCTATAGATGTGCTCAGTTGCCCTGGGAGGACGTAGAGCCACATGGGTGCAATCAATGGCACCTAGCACTTTGGGGAAGTGTGCCACCCCGTAAAAGTCCTGGACGGCAGCCTGCCTTTCTGCAGGTGTTTTGGGCATGTATATGTGCCTGCAGACTGAAGAGCGTGCAGTCAAGACGGCCAACACCTGGTGTAGGCAGCGTGACTGCGTGGCCTGTGACACCCCCCCCCACTATGGCACTTGTCCGCTGAAATGAACCAGTGGCCAAGAAGTGCAAGAAGTGCAGTACATTGAGCACCTTTTCCAAGGGGCTCAGTGCTTGGGAGCACAGGGTGGGTGATGTGAGGTCATCCTCCCACTCACTCACCAGGTCGAGTATTATGTGTGGTGGGAACCTGTACCTCCCATACACCTGGTCATCAGGCATCCCAAAAAAGCTCGTCCTGGGTGTAAAAATTCTGGGCCTGGCTATCCTCCTCCTTCTGCGGTGTCCCACGACCACTGCTGCGAGGAATGGTGTATTCATCGTAGCATCTGAGCTTGTTTGTTCTTTGCGTGCACTTTTATGCTGCGCGGGGCCGCGTACGCCTGCTTCCTGCTGGCGTACGTGTTTCCTGATTAGCACGTCTTTTTCGGCGCACGCGTTTCCCCTGTTCGATTCCATGAATACGTGTTGTAGGCGCGTGTGGGGGCGTTCCACGCATTTACCTCCTGTACTTCCCCCGTAACGCCCACATTTTCACACGTTGTTCCCCATTCCGCGTATTACGCCCCGTGTAACGCCCACTTTTGTTGTGTGCGCCGCGCTATGTGCGCTTTCGCTGTGCGTGTAGCGCACTCCGTTTGATGACATGTGCGCCCGCGTGCGCCACGCACGATTTTAGCGCACATCCCAGGATTTACACGCGCGCGGACTTCAATGAATCAATGTGTGTGGCGTTCGCACGCTTGCGCTGCTATTTTCGCGCTTGTGCTGTGATTCGCACGCTTTCGCAAGCTTGCGCTGCGATTTTCGGCGCACATTAATTACATGAATCGGCCTGTATGTTGTATTTCAAGGTAAGGATTGGCAATAGGTTTATTAGTATAGGCCCTTTTATTTTGACAAGACACCACTAGAACTGCGTTTTTATTATTTGATGGTCATAGCTTGCTACCATCTTTAGATTTAGGATTAGATAGGCATTTTTCGAACCCTGTTTAAGTCAATAAACACCCTTGAACTGTGATCACTTGTGTGTGTCGTCTTACTGTTGATACGTGATTTCCTTACAACTCTGACTAGTACGCTCAGGCTACCGGTATACAACACCAGACTGTCTGATGGTAGCATGTACATTACCATTGAAAAGTTTCAGGACAGCCGGTCAGGTCTTGAAATATGCACTGTGGTCCCCTCCTTACACCCTCCTCAGCTGCACACCTAGAGGACCCATACTGGTAGCCCCTTTCATATCAAATATCTAAGAGGCTTGCCAAAGCACTCAGAATGCTCGATTAAATGGATTGCTGGGGGTAGGAAATGTGGTGCGCCTAGTTGGATTTTGGGGGTAGGAAATGTGACAGACTTAGATTTTGGGGGTAGGAATCGTAATGCACGTAGATGGATTTTGGGAGCAGGAAATGTAACAGACTTAGAACTTAGATTTTGGGGGTAGGAAATGTGACGCACTAAAGTGGATTTTGGTGGTAGGAAATGTGGCGGACTTAGATGACATTTTGGGGGTAGGAAAGGTGGTGCACTTTGAGGGACTTTGGGGGGCAGGACATGTGACACGCTCGAAGGATTACATGGGGTGTAGGAATGGTGGAGCACGCTCTCGCTAGACTGTCCTTTCAAGCAAATGTATTAGGAGGATACCCCCAGCACTCTGAAGATCATAGGGCCCATTGTGCCTTAATTACTTTGAGCACAGACTGCTAATTGCCCCAAGAAGATGTATGAAGATTGCCCCTGCTGTGCTTAAAAGACCTGTCAGTATAGCTTGCCACTGCCCTGGGGCCTTGGTACTGGAGATTCTTGATACCTGCCTGCTTATTTGCTTACAACACCTGTAAGGACAGTCATGGGGTAGTACCATATGCAGGTAACTGGGCATTGCAACTAGAGGAAAACATATGCAGGTTAACACATGTCACACTTAAAGCATCTATGTCTTACAATGTTTAGCCCGCCCATGATGCTCAAAGATACATAACAATAAAAAAATAATAATAATAATTTCGCATTTACATAGCGCTACGAACCCTCAGGTATCTGAGCGCTCTACTCGCTGTGCCACTTGACCGGCATGTTGGTAATGATCCATTGCACCTATAACTGCTTAGGTTAACCATTGTAATGCACAGTGGTTGTATGAAGGTATCCTTGATATCGCACCTAGTAGACTCCTTTCACCAGAGTTTCTAGCACTTGGAAGATATGTAGTAAGACTATAAAGGTAACCTGTTGATTGTGCTCAGAGATTCCCATTATCCTAGCTTCTAGAGAAGCCTTTCTGTCCCGTAGCTGAAGCTCTAGGACATCCAGCCCATTGTACTTGTCAGATTTAAGATTAGCCTGTCCATTGTGCATAGAATAATGTGCAAAGGTAGCTGGCTTTTTCTTCCCCACAGATCGGATGACACAGCAACATCGAAGACAACTCCATATATTTATTTATTGTTTGCTTGTTAGGTGCTTATACAATAAGAATATTCTGTTTCAAAGCACCCACATGTGCAGGGAGGGAAGGAGGGTACATTACAACGCAATGGTAAGAGCTGAGGGGAAGGGGAAGAGGGACTAACCTACTATGCCTTGTGAGTATTCAGAACGTGCAAGTGCAGAAAGGAAGAGGGGGTAAGGTGCTGGGGAGTCCGAGCTCGTGGGAGAGCCATGGAGGAAGTGCTAGGAATGTTGAGTGCTACACAGCCAGAGCCATGGGAGGTGTAAGTGTGAGTCTCCAGAGCGGAAGTTGTGCAGATTCAAAATGCTGTGGATAGACAGGAGCTGGGAGTAATCGGTGAGGGAAGTCAAGGCCCCGAAGATGCATAAGGGCCAAGGACACTGATTCAGCAACTGTGGTACTAGCAGAGGAGAGAAGGTGGGAAGGAGGAGGAAAAGAGGAAAGACTTAAGGAGCTTCCAGAATTTGAGAAGGTCCTGCTCAAGGTACAGGGGAGGGGGAGGCTATTCCAAAGGATTGAGCCCCTGCCCTCTTTTTAGCAAAACGCTTTACACCCAAAGAGTTGGTGCCAGAGGAGCAAAGAGGTTTAGTGGGAGAGTATTTAGTGAGATAGAGTTGAAGATAGTGTGGTCCCCAGGCCCAGACAGCCTTGTGGATGATGCAGAGGGATTTGAATTCAATCCGTGCAGCAACCGGGAGCCAGTGAAGTCTTTTTAGAGCAGGAGAGATTCAGTCCCTGGCTTAAGACCAAGGATAAGTCTCGCTGCTCTATTCTGGATAAGCTGAAGGGGTTGCAGAGTGGAGGAAGGAAGATTCAGGAGAAGGCTATTACAGTAGTCCAGTCTAGAGAGAACTAGGGTTTGAGTCACATTGAGCCTCTGCAAGAAAGTGAGAAAAGGTAGAAAAGGTAGAATTCCTTTGAGAAGGAAGAGCTGGTAGTTGGACTTCTTGGCAATATCCTCAGTGTGAGGGAGGAAGGGGAGAGAGGAGTCGAAGATGACTCCATGGTTTCTGGCTTCAGTTGAAGGAGCAGGACAGAACCCAAGGAGGAAGGCCAGAGTGAAGGGAAGAAAGAGGGAGCCAGGAGTCCCAATGGGAAGGATCTCGGTTTTACAGGCGTTGAGGGAGGGGTTCTACGTTATTTCGCCACAGTATTTTTCATTGCGGGTTTTTTCATCACTGTTTTGTTTTCGAAAAACTCATCGCCAAGCCACCTTTTTTTTTATTTTTTATTCCCTTACACCCACAACCATATATTTAATTTTTTAACCCCCCCAAAAAAAAAAACGATGGGTTTTTTTTAAAAATAAAAACGACAATGAAAAAACACACGATGAAAAATACTGCTGTCAAATGCATGTATACCGAGGCAGAGATCATTGGAGGCGCACCAGGACTGGCTGGCAGAAAGGCAGTCGGGGCTGATGGAGGGTGCAAGAGGGTCAGCAGGGAGTCTGAAGAAGAGCTGTGTGCCATTTGCATAGGAAGTTGGAGGAGAAGGAGCAGATGAGGCGTGCAACGACAGCACGGTAGATGTTAAAGAGCCAAGGGGAGAGAATAGAACCCCGCGGGACGCCACAGGTGGAGATGGAAGTAGGAGAGGAGAATGGGCCCAGGATGACTTGGGAAGAGCTGCTAGTGAGGAAAGAGGACAGCCAGTCCAGTGCCTGCACTGAGATACCAAGTGTATCATGGAGCCTTTGTATGAGGATGGAATGGTTAACTGTGTCAAATGCAGAGGAGAGATCAAGAAGGATAAGGACCGGTGGAGAGTTGGAGTCAAGAGAGACAAGCAGTTCTTCACGGGTGTTCAGAAGAGCAGTTTCCGTGCCTCTGGATGCTCGGAATCCAGATTGATGGCAATGGAGACCACCAACATGTTCAATGTGAGAGTTAAGTTGGGGCAAAGCCAGCTTCTTGAGAAGCTTCCCAAGGAAGGGGGTGATGGAAATAGGGCGAAAGCTGGCAGTGCAGGTAGGGACAGCGGAAGGTATTTTCAGGAGTGGGCGCACAAGGGAGTGCTTTAGGGGAGTGGGGAAAGATCCAGTGGTAAAAGAATGATTGCAGAACTCAGCGAGAGAAGGAGCAAGTGAGCCAATGTTATCCTTGATGGTCCTGGATAAGCAAGGGGAGGCCTGTTTAGAAGAGACCTTCATGGAGCGGACAACTCTGATAACGTCCTCTGGAGTGACAGGTGATAAAGAAGGAAAGGAGGAAGGGGGTCTTTGGGGAGGGCTGTACAGTGGGGGTGTGGGATGGGATGTGGGGGAGTGTATAAAGGGCGGTCAGAATGTCCTGTGTTTTGGTGGCAAAGTGTGAGGCCAATGCATTGCAGAGGGCCTGTGAATGAGAGGAGGAGACTACAGAGGGGTTGTCTAGTTCCTTGCAGATTTTGAAAAGTTCAGCTGAGTTATTGGAGGCGGCGGAGGCTCGTGCCTGAATGTGGGATCTTTTCTTTGCACCGATGGTGAGTCTGTATTGCCTTTGGAGCAGGCAAGAGGCCAGTTTGTCAGAGTATGAGCCTGAGTTCTGCTGCCCTGCAATTTTGTTTCAGGGCTGCAATTTCAGAGACGTACCAAGTGTTATGCTTTGAGGCAGGTTTCAGATTAATCCTCATAATTGGGGCAAGAATGTCAAGGGTGTTGGTGACGGACAGGTGTAGGTTGCTGAGGGCGGAGTCAGAGGTAGAGTCAGAGGTGGAGGCTGAGGGGGTAGGTAGGTGGAGGCGAAGGCAGCCACAGTCACTCGTTTCATCGGGTGGGTGTCAGTGAACGAGGTTGGTGCGACTTTTGGGGGCAGTTAAGGGGCAAATGGGACCCAGGGGAGAAGAGAGAGTGGTCAAACCAGGATAGAAGGGTGGAGAAAATTCCAAGTGTATGAGGGCCTCCAGAGTTTGTCCAGCTGTGTGGGTTGGCCCAGAAGGGAGAATGGAGAGGGAAAGAGAGAAGCACAGATCAGTGATTAGACTGGTCGAGGAGCCAGTGGAGTCCAATTGAATGTTGAAGTCACCCAGGAGGAGAAGGTTAGAAGTGGAAGCAAGTAAAGAAGAGCAGAGTCAGCCCAATCATTGAGGAATAGGGAGACAGCGCCTGGAGGACGATAGATTGTAGCAATGGTCAGGGTCGAGGTGGGAGAGGTGACCAACTTGCAGACCAGGCTTTCAAAAGAGGAATAGGTCTGGGTCTGTAAGACGGAGGCAGGCACCCACTCAGGGAAAATTAAGGCAACCCCCGCCAGTGCTGTGAGGTCAAGACTTGGAGATGATCTTGAATCCAAGAGGGAGGAGGGAGTCAAAGGCAGTGACTGATCTGGTATTAAACCAAGTCTCAGTGAGCGTGAGAATGATTTATTTATTTTTAATGCGCCGGAAACCCGCAGGGGTCAGGGCGCAACCAAAGCGGAACAAAACGCAAAGAAACGGGACAAGGAGACCTAGAAGAGTAAGCATGGGTTGTGGGTGTTCACTTAAATAAGAAGGTTTTCAGGGCTTTTCTGAAATGCTTCAGATCTGGCAGAAGTCTAATGTCGGTGGTAGAGCATTCCAAAATGAGGTTGCTTTAACAGGGAAGGATCTGCCGAGGCCCATTGAGCGTGTTACTTTCAGACCCAGAGTTAGGCCTAGGGAGGATGATCGTAGACTTCTGGTTGGTTGATACAAAGGTACCAGGATTTTGAGGTAGTCCGGGAGTGTGCCGTAAAGGCAGCGATGGACCAGGGTGCCCATTTTAAAGAGGACACGTTCCTAAACGGGCAACCAATGGAGTTCTCTCCTGTGGTCAGAGATGTGGAATTTTCTGGGAAACGTTTTGACGAGGTGATCGGCGTCATTTTGAATAGTCGGACATGTCTTGAGATTTGTTTTGGAGGCCCCACATAGCAAAGCATTACAGTAGTCTGGTCAGGACGGTAGATCGGGCAATGGTGACGCAGTTCTTTTCAGTGATATAGGGGCGGATGGACCCAAATAACCATAGGTAGTAGTTGCAGGTTTGATTAAGGTATAATACTTAAGCATCTGAGTGGAGGACCTCAATATGGACCCCTATGGTTTTTACTTTCGTTTGGATTTCAATTTTGTTGTCTTGTATGTAGAAACTGCTGTATTGTGGACTGCGTTTGGCACTGGCCTGATGAGAGCCAAATATCAGAAGCTCAGTCTTGCTGCGATTCAGGCACAGCCAGTTTTCAGACATCCAGCCTTCAATAAGGCAATAGATGTTAGACAAGGTAAGAGAGTCCTTTACATGGTCACCACTGAGCTCGATGACCAATTGGGTGTCATCGGCATAATTTGTAAGAAATACACCCAGGTCCTCCAAGAGCATACAGAGCTACCTAGTGTAAAGATTGAATAATAGGGGTGAGAAGGAAGCGCCTTGAGGCACCCCACAATTAATTAGTGCGGAGGGGGAGAATGCTTTTCCCCATTCAATTTTAGACCCTCGATTTGAGAGGAAAAACTGAACCCAATCCACTGCTTCCTTTGAGCATTGGCTGTGATCTTTCAAAAACAGTAGGAGACGCTTGTGATCCATGAGGTCGAAAGCCGTGGTTAGATCTAATAGGATAAGCATCCCAGCTTTCCCTTTATCCATGATTTTTAGCAAGTCAGATTGGAGGTCCACAAGAGCTGTATCCGTACTAAAAGATGGACGGAAGCCTGACTGTCGATCGTGAAGCATGTAATTCGATTCAGAGAAAGCTTGCAGCTGGAAGGTAGCAAACCTGTCCAATATTTTAAGGAGAAATTGGCAGTTAGTGATTGGTCTCAGATTACTCGGGTCCCTGGGGTCGATATTACTTTTTTTTGGAATAGGAGTAACTAACTTTCTTAATTGCATTAGGGACTTGGCTGTCTCTAAAGGAGGCATTTACAAATTGGGTACGAAATGGGGCAAATAGATCTTTGGGCTCCAGAATCAGTTTGGGGGGCAATAGATTGTGGGGGCAAGATGTCGCATGCACAAAGGATAGCATTTTAAGCATTTCTTGGGAGACATTTGTGAGAATGTAAATTCAGGGTGCTTAACTCTCCCATTTTTCATAGTTGTCAATTTCCAGTGCAGGGAGCTATGGCACTGGCCCAATGTTATTTTATTCCTTGCGTTGATAATTTTGGCATCAAAGGCCGCTTGAGTTGAAGTACAATCAAGGTTTGAGGGTAGGAAAGGGGTCTGAGATACTTTAGGTTTTTCCAGAATCTTCAACATTTCGAAAAGCTTTCCTGTGGAGTTTGAGGACTGCTGAATTTGGGTGTTAAAGAAATACTTTTTGGTATATATGATTAGAAGTTTTTACATTTTGTCCAACTCTTTGCATGCTGTCCTAGAGGCATCTGAGGGGTGTTTTATCCATTTTAATTCAAGTGCCCATTTGTTTTTCTTTATCTCACCTAGTTCGGTGGTAAACCAGTTTTGGTGGCCTGTATTGTCCCTAACTAATTTAGTTTTGACGGGGCCGTGAGGTCTAGCATCTCGGTAAAGGTGTCGGAGAAAGAGGACACCATATTTTCCGCTTGGTCGTGAGGAGGTGACTTGGACATGATAGACTCCAGGCACACTTGGAGGTCGTGACAGTCAATCTTTTTGAAGTTCCGACTTCTGAATGATTTCGTTAGGTTTTTTTGCTTCGGTAGGGGATCTAAAAATTGAATGGTAAAATTAATGATGTAATGATCTGACCATATACACGGAGTAGTCTGAATACTATTAGTCTTAAGCTTCCTTGTCACAAGCCAGTCTAATATGTGGTTTCTTGTTGAAAGGGATCTACGAGAAACTGAAACTAAAATAGAAGCATTAGATAAAACAGGTAATGTGACCAAGCACCAAGCCCACAACGTCACCCGACTGCAGCAGGAATGTTTAGCGCACTGGGAAAGACTAGGCATGCTGAGCTACAGGAAATATGTTGAAAGGCAGCAAACGGAAGGGGACAAGCCAGGACGCCTATTGGCTTGGCTATGCAAAAATGAACATAAACAGGAAATGATAAGCGAGATCACTGGGGAGAATGGGGAGGTCCATAGGATGCAGGAAAGTATCAGTATGCAATATCAGGAGTACTACAGGATATTATACACAGAGACAGTAGCAACAAAGGCCTCAGACATTGACGAGGCCTTGGCAGAGATAGTTCTCCCACAACTAGATACAGAGGCAGCAAGCCAACTGGAGGCCCCCATAACTAAAGAAGAACTAGTATGCACTATCAAAGGCCTACCGAAGGGTAAAGCACCAGGGGCGGACGGATTACCCAGTGAGTTTTATAAGGAATTCGAAGCGGACTTGATGCCCCTATTGCTAGCAATGCTGACTGAGGCCGTAGAAAAAGGAAAGCTGTCGAGGTTGTTGCGGGAATCAGTAATTGTCCCATTATTGAAGCCCAACAAGTCTTCCACAGATTGCGAATCACACAGACCCCTGTCGCTGCTTAATCAAGATGGTAAAATACTCACAGCCCTAACGGCCAACAGGCTTAAGCCAGCGATAGCCAATAGGCTTAAGCCAGCGATAGCCAAGCTCATACATACATATCAGTCGGGATATGTCCCAGACAGGAATATCACGTGCAACCTGAGAAGGTTGCACCACATCATAGATTATACCCAAATCAGTACAGAGCCATATGCGATGGCCTCCTTGGATGCGGTCAAGGCATTTGACTCGGTCAGATGGTCATGGCTGCTGGCGGTCCTGCGCAGGTTCGGCAGGGAACCTATATACATAAGATGGGTGCAGCTACTATACAGCCGCCCAATAGCAAGTGTTAAGATGGGCGCCCACATCTAAGACCAATGGCAGTTGAAGAAAGGCACGAGACAGGGTTGCCCGTGGTCACCTATGTTGTTTATTTTGGCCTTGGAACCATTAGCAGCGTACCTCAGAAAAGAATACCGGGAGGCGGGTATAGAGGTGAGAGGCACGGATAACTTGATTTTGCAATATGCTGACAATGGGCCTCATTACAACTCTGGCAGTAGCCGTGCCTGTAAAACGGGCATGACTGCCGCCGGAGTTGCATTTTTTCCGGCGCCCAGAATGGGCAATTACCGGGTCATTACGGCTTTGCTGGATCCGGTATTTTCCCATTTCTGGGCGCCGGAAAAAATTCTTCCCCATTCCCATTTGAGCCCCATAAGCTCAATGGGATTGGGGAAGCCGGATGCACAGGCACCGTTATCAACGGTGCCTGTGCATCCAAAATGCTGTGCTCGCGGGTGCCTTTAATTCTGCCAGGTCAGACCTGGCAGAATGAAAGGCACCCGCGAGCACAACTCAGAGTTTGCCAGTCCGGATACAACGGTACCAGTAAGCTTACCGGTACCGTTGTATCCAGACCGGCAAACTCATAATGAGGCCTGATATGTTGCTATACTTCTGGCACCCTGAAACTAACTTGCAGTACATTTTGCACGTACTGGACAGATAGGCAGAATTATCTGACATCACGATTAATGCAGAAAAATCATGCTTGTTCCCCTTGGCTGGGTATAAAGGGAACACTCTGGAAGAATTGCCAGTGTTGCCGATTGAGTGGGAAATTGACTCATTTAGATACCTGGGAGTAGATATTTTACATTACCCTAAGGAGGAATACTTGCAGAATACGATGAGAGTGGTGTATAAAATTGAGAAATCTATGATTTTATGGGCAAGATTATCACTATCGGTAATGGGTAGAGCAGCATTGTTAAAGATGGTAGTACTCCCACGCAGAGGCGTTGCTAGGGGGGGCTGAGGGAGCTATAGCCCCGGGTCTTTTGGTTGAAGCCCCGGATAAAAGCTCAGGGACTACAACCAAAAGGCTATAGCTAGCCCCGAATCCCGCCAGTCCCGACATTAGCTTAGCCCCTGATCTTTTTCAGACCTAGCAACACCCCTGCTCGCCACGGCTCTTACACTTTTTTAATAATATCCCGTACAGCATACCTAAGGGTTTCTTTAGGAAACTGGACACAATGTGCCGTGGGTTTCTATGGCATAACACAAGATGCAGTGTGGCGCTGATGAAATTGTAGAGGCCGTATGAACGGAGGTATCAAGGTACCTGATTTTGAGGCATACTTCCTGACATGCCAGCTGCAGTTCATCGCAAGCTGGTTGTCGGACGAGCAGACCCAGGAAACCTAAATGATGCCGCCGGCATGCACTCCATTTTCTTAAAGGAGGTAATATGGACGCGCGGTGCAACGGGTCCCGAAAACCCCACTGTTGTTGACGTTGGGGAAGGCGATATGGGAGAGGGGGATGCGCTTTTCACAGGGAACTACACCCGATTCACCCCAGATCCCACTAGTGACACTGAAGGAGGACCCCCAGCCTAGATTAAATGTGTGGAAATATTGGGAACCCATGGGAGTCGTAACGGTGTGGGACGCGCTATTGGAGGGTAAACTGATGGACTTTGGAACATTAGCATCAGAGACAGGCAGACATATACTGTGGACAACATATAATAAATGCAGCGCTCATTGCCACCCTAAAGCGGAAAAGGCTAGAAATAGAAGGGGTATTACAGGAAGACAACAAGATAGAAACTTTATATGATATGTCAGAGGGGGGACACGCCGTGTCAAGGATATATGAGCTTCTAATGTCACAGGATGGGGACACGCAGGAGCAGCCTAGGCTGGGATGGGAGGCAGACTTTCAGGAGAAACTTGGGGCAGAGCATTGGCGTACCATTAAAAAAAGTGTCCAGGAATGCGCAGCTCCAGCTAATTCAATTGTACATAACACACAGCGAAAATAGCCAAATTTGACAATGCCACCGAACAGAAATGCCCAGAATGTGGAGTGCTCAACGCTGATCTGGTACATAGGTTTTGGGCCTGTAGTACGATACGTCAGTATTGGGAGGAAATAGCCCAGGTCCTAGCCAAGGTGGGTATTCGGTTGGACATAGGATCCCCTAAGGCCTGTATAATTGGCCTTTGTGCGCGCCCCAAGCGGGCGAGACATGTGACCACGCTGAGGGACCTGGTATATATTTTAGCAAAGCGCAGGAAAGCGATGGGGTGGAACATGCAGAAAGGTCCAGATGTAAACCAGTGGTGGGGTGACCTTCAGAAATGGACTCTGGCGGAGATCGCAGTGTGGCAAGAAGCGGCCCGCAGAAGCCAGGGAGAACAAAAGCCGGACTTAGACTCATGGAAGCACATGGTTCAGGAACTGATGGCCTCAAGGTATACCGAAATAGGACAGACATGGGTAACCCCAGCATGAGAGGCGGATTACAGTAACGGTGCAAAACAGTAAATGTAGCAAGTAAGCGTAAGCAAGAGCATAGGCTGGGGTGGGGAGGAGGGGAGTTGGAAGAGAGGGGGGAGGGTGTATACTGTCATGTAAATGTTTCATAAAAAGTCTGTAAGTTACATTGTGTTTAAAATAAATGTATTAAAAAAAACAATACGCTGCCTCCTTCCATTTGACACGCTTTCTCTCTCAAATGTCCTTCATTCCCTTCTTCAAATTCTCCTTCCTCTCTCTTCTTCACCCATGGAGCTTTCAGCCATCCTCACAGCAGTGGGAAGCTATGAAACCAACCGACATAGCATAGTATTATGTTGTCGCTTCTTTCCTCTGCTTCTCCCCCTTTCTCCATACTTCTAGTTACTCTCTCCTCTTTACTCTGGGCACTTTTAGATGGTCTGAGGGCTAGGAACCGACTAGGGAAAATAATAAACCCTTGAACAACAATAGGGAATTTTCAAGAAAATCTGTACCTGGGGATATTTAATGTTTGGCTAGCTCTTACTGCTGAACATCGGGCCAATCTCTCTGATCAAAACATCTAGGCCCCCGTGCGCAATGTCATCCAAATGAACCGCATGATCCTGTTGGGCTGACCGTCCAGGTATTGTCCTATTGTCCTACAGGCCAATTCTGGATTGCTGAAGTGGTTCAAATAGCATGCTACAAGCATAAAAACATAGCAATGCCTACGACTCGGAATCTTTCCTTCCTTTTTAGTTCCACCTCCATAATAAAATGCCTCTACTCAAGTTACCATCCGCTTTTTGGATCTGAACTTATGATGTGTCCTTCCCAGGAACACGATCTCCTCACATTTTTTCTAATCACTACTTCTATTCAGCAACGGTTACAAAAGCCTCTGAGGTGTGTTATCGCTCAGGTCACCTGTAGGAGCCAGGACACAAGATAATGCCCTCCTCCGTCTTGGCTGGGAAATCCGAGATCCTCTGGCAGAAGCCCAAGCTTTGCAAGCACGGCGGTTAAGCTCGGCGACAACCGACAAGTTATTCACCATGTCGTCTTCAGAGCCCAGCCAGACTTCTTCTCATCCAAAATATATGTGCACCTGCTAAATTATTCACGTGAGTAAGTGATCCCAGCACCTACAGCACGAGGACTCTACCAGAGTCGAGGTCTCTTTCTCTGGAGTGTCTTGATCCTGCCTGCCTCCTGAGAAAGCATGAGGTGTGCATTATAGTGTAATAAGTGCCCTTTATCAGTTATCATTCAGCACTTGCTCAAATGGATGGGATTTTTCCATGTTATCAAAAAGAATTGTCTGGAAAAGAGTGAGATCTCCCTTAAATCAAAAAATGTGTGTTTTGGTTAGTAGAAAAGTGTGAAAGGGTACAGATGAATAGAAGTGGTAGAAGTGGTGTGCATACATTTACAAGGTAGAAAAAGATGGTGGGGTGGGCAATGGACCTCCCGCATAAGTGGCTGGAGGAGGTACGATGAAGTAAAATAAAAAGTGACAGCTCCCTTAGACCAAAAATTTGATTTCGATTAGTAGATGAAAAGGTAATAGGGGTGAGTATAAATGTAGATGGTAGAAAAGGATGGAGGGGAGGGGCGTGTGACCACCCGCATAAGGGGCAGGAGGAGACACAATTCATTAAAAACAACAAAATGACTAAGAACAAATCGAACAAAAGGGATGTTAACAATACACATTTTATTTTGTTCCTAAGAAATGGAAATTGCCATTTCAATTGAGATTAAATATTTGAATTACTACGACGTTTGTTTGGTTCATTTTCATTGAGCCTATTCTGCTAGCCCCACTGCTGAGCCTAGAACTTTGATTCATTCTAGTTTCTACTTAATGTAATATGTCAGCAACCTAATCAACGTTAAGAGCACATTTTACATTTACACTTCGGCACATTTTCATTTTGGGGGTCATTTAACAAGCCCGGGGAGCATAAGTAAGTCATAAAAGCAAGGCGTTCGCCATTTACAACTTACTTTTACACTCCTGGGTACTTTGCTGCCATTCAGGGTCGGAGTAGGAGCACAAAACGGAGTCAACATTTCCGTTGGGGAGTTACTCCTCCGATTTCAAAGGGCACATGCTTTCAACCCGGCGTGAGACTTTAATGCCAGCGTAAAAGAAATGGATTCCCATGCAAACCACTGTTTCTAGTGCCTGCTAAAAGCAATCCATTGTTAATGCTGGTGTCAAAGCGTACATTGCAGGCAGCATTTACACTTTGTACAAAACGGAGAGTGACGTAGAATGAAGGCGACTTTGCCCGTATTTACATGTTCATTTTCTTTTCCGCTTTGTAAAAGTTGAAAATTGCAAGGGGGGACACCCTAACAGCACGCTAGTGCTAAAGTGGGTGGTCCCCTGCATGCAATTTGGCAGGGGTTATCAGTGTTGGAGAATGATAAACAATCAACTGAAAAGAGTTTGGGTCAATAAAAGATCTGTGGGATCCATTCTTAAGCTAGGGCTTTGGGAGGGTTGGCAAATGTTGTTACCGTCACACCATGGACCAATCACCAGACTAGAATGTGAGATCCAGGTATAGCGTGGATTTATTGCGTACTTGTATAGCACTGGCCAAAATAAGTATGGCGTGTTAAACAAATAAACTAAAATGTCACGACTGCTACTACTCTGTATTCTAAAGCATACTTAATTTAGGAAAAGACTCTTCACGGGTTCACTTGCGCCGGTGATCTGGTAATGGTCAGCTCTTAAATCCCATTATTTTCAGTAGCCAGGCTTCATTCAGTCTGGGTTTCCCTTCCTTGCGGTTTTCCTGTGTAAGGGTGTAGAAGGAGGAGACACAAAGTTGGCATGGCTTTGGTTATAGACTTTTATTTCTTGCGTAGAAAAAATCACTGTCCCTATTTCTACGAGGAGGTTCCCGACCTCAAAAAAAAAAACGAAAGGAATCGTCAGAATGTCAGTCAAATCAAAGTTCCACCCTCCTGTGTCAAATCCTAATCTAACTCTTACACTATAATTAAAGGATAAACCAACAATACGTTCTTCTGTCAGGGTATGAGTCTCTTTTTCCTGGTTCTTAAACAATGTTCAACAATTGTCTTTTCTCAGTAGAACATACCCGGAGGAATGACTCCCGGCCATGGTTCACGGGTTTCACCCAGTTTTATCCAATTCCCAGGAGAATAACTCCCTTCTCTGGGCTAGACCTTTGCAGTTTCCAACAGGACCAGGGGGAATGACTCCCTTCCCCTGGCTTACAGACTTTATCTGGTCTTTTATCAAATGTCCAGGAGAATGCCTACCGTCTCATGAGTTTGCACAGTTGCAGCTTCCAATAGGACCTTGGAGAATGACTCCCTTCCCAAAGTGTTGCTTTATGTGATTTAACACAAGGCCAGGGGGAATGATTCCCTTCCCATGGCTTATCTTTAGGGTCCCAGGCCCTTCTCTGGTGGTCATTGGTCTAACTGCTGAGACGAGGAGGAGTTCCTCCAATACAAAACTCACACACTCTCTCGCATCGGGGTCCTATACCCATCACTGGTGATCAGTAGTTTTGATACTATCCCTGACATGAGGAAGATTTCCTCTGATGCAAAGTTCACTCGTGCTATTTTTAATGTTAGGGGAATTATGGCTGCCTTTGTTTCCCCAGATGCCATTAATCTGTCGCCAATACCCTCTTGTGCTCCCACCAGTCGACCTACTCTTTCCCGTACCTTCTTTGATCTTCCCACGGGCTCCGGTCCCTCCTCGGGTCTGCACTTGCCTTATTCTGGTCTTTGTTGGCTTCTGACGGTATCTCCTATGCTGCAGCAGTTCTGTGGCTTTTGGCTCCCTGCAGTGTGAGCAATTGTTCCAGACCACACAGTCCGCCTCCTCCTGGAGGCTGTGCCAATGTCTTGCCAGCTTCTCGCAGGGTCTTCCGATGTCAGACCCACCAGAGACACGTCTTCTCCCCTGATGGCATCACAGTCTCCAGCCTTTCGTATCTCCCATGCCAAACAGCTTTCACAAACGCTATTGCTCCGGGAATGGCTTGACATTGTGCCGAGTCCCTCTTTGCTTTTTAAAATCTGTGCCTGTTTGTTTCTTCTTGGAAAGCTAGAATGCTCCTCTGGATTCTTGGGAGCACTCTGGATGCCTCTGTGCATCTTCTTTGTGTCCGTACTTGAGAAAAAGATATTCTTCATGTCATCTATCACCTTCTTCTTCACAGTACTTTCATAGGGATCTACTTTGGAGTTATTGCTATAACACATCATGTTATGTTCAATAAGAGGTTGTGGAGTGGTATGACCAATGTGGTGACTGTGGTTGGGCAATGGGGTTGTGACTATAGACCTGTAACCTAGGTGGTCATCCTGATCCCCAGGAGGGAAGTTCTGCCCATGAGGTCCTTCCACATTATACCAACCATATATAACCATGTAGCTTCCTCACCTCCCTAGCCTCATGAGGAGGGCTCACCACTGGGGAGAGGTAACAGCACCCTGTGATTCGTCACACCTGCCAAAATGTTCAGGCAGTGCTTCCCAATTAAGGCTGGCCAAAGTCTCTTGCGAAAATCAAAGGAATTTGGCCCTCTCCCCAGAACACACACTGCCTGAGGGGGAAGATTTCTCCTCCCCTTCTTTCTTGCTTTCATAATTGCCTTGTATTTTTTTATTGTGTGTTTCTTTGGCTTTTCTGCATACTTACAAGGAGACCCCTTTCAAGAGGGGGCCTCCTTGCACAGCTGCATGCTAGGATCAAGTTAGGTTAGCGTTCAGGCACCATCTTGTCCAAGCCTCAGAGTTGTCGACCAAAAGCAGACAGGACTAACTCCTTCCCTACAACATTCTTATTTGCCAGTCTCAGGATCCTGTGACCTCACTCTACCCCTCAATGGTCAATAACAAACTCTTGGCACTCTTCTTAGGCTTCTTTCAGTTTCTTCTCCCACATCTGTAGTCTCTTCTTCCTCCTTTAACTCTACCCTCTCATAGACCCATACTGCTTTTCTCTGCTTTCGAGACACCACCACTTTCTCCCTAAAACTGCCACTTTCTTTGCCACTAGTCCCCTCTTTGCTCCTCACCACTCTCCAATCTGTTTATATCTCTCTGGCTCTCCAGTACTAAACTTCCTCTTCATACTCGGATGCCCCCTTATCTTTCCTTTAAAAGGAAATCTCAACTCTCTAGCTAAAATCATTTTCCTCCACCTCTCCTGATTGTACTCAGTTTCTCCACAACGTTCATTACCTCTTGATCAGCCCGTTGTCTCTTTTCTCTATCCGCTCTTACATTCTTGCCCACCTCTCATCTAAAAACGCCTACTCCTTGTCTGCATCTCCTTATTCTCTCCTCTAAACCACCATGGTCTCCTCGTTCCACCCTCCCCAATATCTGCCTCTGTCACCTTCAATCTCCAACTTACCTGCAATGCTTGCCTTACAATGCTCTTCTCCACTCCCATCTCATTATTACCTTCAAAGACCTTCTGTTCCAGCTTTTTCCATTTAACAACTTTAACCTCCACCTGGCCTATGATCAAACCTAAGCATCCTCTTGGGGCCCCTCTTCCTGCTGCCTGGCCAAGTCTTTTCAATTTTCATTCTCCGTGCTCTTGCTTGTTCTGTTCTCCTCTTCACCCTGCACCAAACAGACTCAAAATACCTGACTCTTTCATAATGTCCTGACTTCTTCTCCTGGACTGTCCCTTTCTTGAGGATTTACATGCGTGGAGTGTTCTCTTTCTCGATTCAGTGATGGCTGCGTCTCAGTTGATTCATTGTCTCAGGTATTTCTGTTTCACTAATGCAATTCTTCTTTGCTGTGTGGACCAAGCTTGAAAAGGCCAGTCTGCCATCTTGGCTCATAAGCCTAGGAGCCCAGCAGTGCGCTGATTAGAGGGTTTGCAGCTTCTCTGCACATCTCCAAACCTGTGGGGCCTGCCATAAAGGACCTGCAGATCTCTGGCCTGCATTTGGGGCAGATGATTATGTGGTGACAATATGACGAACCCCTGCCTGGTGGGGGTAGCTAGGAGATCCTCCCCATACCGCCCCCATGCCTAGTATCACCTAGTTTATGGAGGCAGCCAACTCCCTTGGTTGCACCATGTCCACTTTAAGGGACAGGTTTCATCACAGTACCTTTCTTTAAGGAAGATGCATAACAAAAACTGAAATCGTCTGTAGACTACTGCAAGAAATTGTTGGTTGCTGAACAGGCGTCTTTCATCATTGGTAATCTTGTGGCCCAGGTCCTGTTACCCTGCAGTACTGTTAATCTAAATGCAGAGATGAGAATCAATGCCAGCCAGACCCAATCCCGACTCCAAAGTCACCTGCGCACCTTCGGACCGTGGGCTACCTCAGCCATTGGTGTTAGTAATCCAGCCTTCTGATCCACCCTGCAACATGGGTTTGCTTTCGGGGGGTGGAGTTGCATACCCCTCCAACCTCCACAAACTTCATAGTGTGTAAAATCCTTGCTTGCTGCCACCCTTCTGCTCTTTGGTGGAGTAACCTGGATGTTGGAATACACTCTGATGTCATGCAAGCTCTAGGGATGCGCTGGTGCGTCGGGACCATATGGTGTATGACGCCTAGACACGTCTTGGGTTTGACAGCCAACGCCAAAATGGCAACCGTGACACACTGCAAATGCCAAGTGACGTCACAGCCATCCCAAGATGGCGCCCACGGCATGCTGCAAACGCATAGCCATTTAATTACGTGTCACGTCAGTGGTAAAATTGCGCCCTGGACCGGGGTGCCGAGCAGCCACACTGGCTATAATTGCAGTCAGAGGATTCAGCCCCTTGTGTCCTCTCCAAAATGACACTCCCTTGTGCTCCTGCTGCCTTCCCTCCTGTTCCAGGTTCCTTGGTACCCCTTGTTGTCTTCCTCCTGGCACTCTTCCTGTCTCTTCGCCTGCTCTTCTCTGCTTCTTCCCTCAGCAGTGGTTACTTGTTTTCTTTACTCTACTTGCAGCCTTGGCTCCTCACTTGCTCCCGCTCTCCTGTAGCCTTCTCCTCGTCCGCTGTAGCTCACCTCCAGTTCCTGCATTCCAGCAAGTAGCCATTTCTCTGCCATCCGGCCTTATTTAAGCCTTCAGTATTTATTTATTTATTTAGCATTTGTTAGGTGCCTATACAACAGAATAGTGTTTTCAAGCATTACAAGATAAAGTGGGGAGGGAACAGGGGAGTAAATAACAGTGACAGAGTAGTGAAATACAATTGTGGTCCTACTAGGCCATGTGACATTCAGATGTGCAAGTGCAGTGAAGAGAAGTCCAAGAGATCTGGCTCAAGTGTGAGAGGGGCATGGAGGCTGTTCCAAAGGAAGGCACCACCTGAAGAGAGAAAGCTACCCCACACACTCTGGTTGGAGAAGCGTTTGACAAGCAGAGTTGCAATTAGCAGAGCAGAGGGTTCTAGCAGTGACGTGTTTAGGAAGGGACATTTGGATATTGCTTGGTGCCAGGCCCCAGAAAGCCTTGTGGATGATGCAGAGGGTCTTCAATTTGATCCTAATGGCGTCTGGGGGCCAGTGGAGAGATTTTGGGGCTGGAGAGGTACTGTACCTGGGCTTGAGGGCAAGGATAAGTCTTGCAGCCCTATTCTGGATTAGCTGATGGGGGCATAAGGAGGAAAGGGGGAGATTGAGTAAAAGGTTGTTGCAGTAGTACAGCCTAGGGAGGACCAGAGCTCTAGAGACATTGAGCTTCTGGGGAAAGGTGAGAAAAGGGAGAATGCCTCTTAGGAGGTAAAGCTGGAAGTGGGCCTTCTTGGCAAGGTCAAAGATGTGAGGGGTGAAGGAGAGAGAGGAGTCGAAGATGACCTCAAGGTTTTGGCCTCACAGGAAGGTGAGGGTAGAGGGCCAAAGGAGGGCGGCCAGAGGGTAGGAGGGAAACGGGGCACAGGTGCCCCAATGGGAAGGATCTCTGTTTTACTAGCATTAAGGCAGAAATCGTTAGCTGCTATGGCGGTCAGACATTCGGGGATGAGAGAGGAGGAAGTAGAGGGAGGTTTCAAGGAAAGCTTTGTGTCATCAGCATAACACTGGAAATGAGGAGAGAAGGAAGAGACCAGGTGGGCAAGACGGGCGAGATAGATATTGAAGAGCCATTAGGATAGGATAGAGCCTTGTGGGACATCGCTAATAGAGACCGAGGTGGAGCAAGGAGAAAGGGCCCAGTTGCAATTGGGAATGGCGGTTAGTGAGGAAAGAGGTCAGCCATTCCAGTGCCCAGTCCGTGATGCCGAGGGTATCACAGAGTCGTTTTATGAGGATAGGATGGTTGACCATGTCAAAGGCAGAGGAGAGGTCAAGGAGAATGAGAACAGCAGAAGAGTTGAAGTCAAGATTTGCAAGCATGTCTTCACGGATGTTCAGGAGAGCAGTTTCTGTGCCTCTGGATGCTGGGAATCCAGATTGATGGTCATGGAGGCAACCAACAATTTCAGTATGAAGGATACATTGGGGGAGGACCAACTTCTCCAGGAGTTTTTCCAAGAAGGAGGTAGTGGAGATAGGGCGATAGCCGGGCAGGAGGGGTACGCAGATAGCTTTTTTAGGAGAGGGTGCACAAGGGAGTGCTTGAGGGGTACGGGAAGAATCAGTGGCGAAGGAGTGGTTACAGAAGTTGTTAAGAACAGGGCCGAAAGAGGAGATGTTATCCTTAATGGTTCTAGAAGAGCAGGGGAGCACCTGTTTGGATGAGGCCTTCATAGGGTGGACAACTTTAGAGACCTCATCAGGTGTTATGGGGAGAGAGTGCGGGGGTGGAGGGATGGGAGCCAGGGGAACAGGAGTGGGATTGGAGTTGGGGGTGGTGGGGAGTGAGGACAGTATGTCCTGAGTTTTAGATGTGAAATGGGAGGCCATTGTGGTGCAGTGAGCCTGCGAAGGAAGGATAACTGTGGAGGCTGCAATTGGATTGGCTAGTCCCTTGGAGATTTGGAAATGTTCCGCCATGTTAGTGGCTCCAGAGATACAGGATTGGATGTGGGCCCTCTTCTTGGAGCAGATAGAAAAGAGATATTGCTGTTGGTGCAGGCGACAGGCCAGTTTGTCAGACGGTGAACCCGAAGTCTACCACTTCCGTTCAGCAACTCCCCACTTACGTTTCAGAGAGGCTAGATCAGAGTCAAACCATCGGTTGCAGTTGGAGGCAGGCTTCACGCGGATCATCTTGACAGGGGTAAGGATACCAAGGGTGTTAGAGATGGAGAGGTGAAGATTAGCAAGGACAGAGTTGGAGGGAGAGTTAGAAGCAAGGGTTGGAGGGGGGATGAAAGTGGAGGCAAAGGCAGCGACTGATACTCGCTTCTTCGGTCGAATGACGGTGAAGGAGGCTGGCAGTACAGGAGGTAGCTTGGACTGAAGGCAGAGTGGCCCCAGGTGGGAGGAGGGGACAGAGTGGCCCGATCAGGAGAGGGGGTTGTCAGGAGATAGGGATGTCACCAGAGATGAAGGCATCCAGAGTGTGTCCGTCTGAGTGAGTCCGACCAGAAGGAAGAATAGTAAGAGAGAGGGAGTCACAGAGATCACGGAACCGTGAGGTGGCTGATTCAGGTGAGTCGAGGTGGACATAGAAGTCACTGAGTAGGAGAAGGAGGAGCAAGAGGAGGAGGAGGAGGAGATCAATAAGGAGAAGGTGAGGTCAGCCCATTAAGGGAGGAAGAGAGGGATAGGGCCAGCGCACCTATAGACGATAGCGATGGTGAGTGAGAGAGTGGTTGAGACCTGAAACCTACAGATGAGGCATACAAAAGAGGTGTAAGATTGAGTAGGTACGATAGAACCACTTGGGGAAAATTAGGGCCAATCTACCTCTGGGTCTGGAGGGGCAGTTTTGGAGAGGATTTTGTAGCCATCAGGAAGAAGAGTATCAAGAGCAGTGACAGAGCTGGCATTGATCCATGTCTCGGTAAGGGCAAGGACGTTGAGGTCAAAGTCTTCAAGAAGGAGACAGATGTCAGAGGAGTGTTTAACAGCAAAACAAGTGTTCAGAGTAGCTAAGTGAAGCTGATTACCACCTTTGAAAGTTTTCTGAGGAGGGGTACAGGGGCATGGTACTCCGGTCAGTGGTGGTGGAGAGGTTAGGGAGGAGGATGGAGTAGCAGCAGGAGAAGGGAGAAGCTAATGAGAGAGGACAGGTGCCTGTCAAGGAGGAGAAGGGTAGGTTGAGAAACTTGGGCCATGACAGTGTCATTGTGATAGACATTAATGATGCACATAGAGGATGAGAAGTATGCCAAGAGTACTTCCCATTTAGCACCACCATTAATGGGTTAAGAGACGAAAGAGGAGAGAGTGCAGACCAAATGGGGAGTCCATAGCCCCGGGGAGGGGACAGAAAAGAGGATATCTGTAACAGTCTGCCTGGAAGTAGCATTGAAGTAGATGTGAGCAGTAGATAGGCCTGGTCTAGAGGCTAAGAGGCCTGTTTTAAGCTTTTTTCTTCAGACTCGAAAAAGATAGGATAGTTGATAAAGTAGCAGTTAGAATAGATAGGGGAGATAGAGAGCGCCATGTGAGTTAGGGGGAGAGAGAAGGACAGGGGAGATGCACAAATAACCTCACGAGGCGGCCTAGCAGCCAGGCAGGCACAGATGAAGGGGTGCTTTAAACAAGGTATGCACAAGGTAGCAGGATTACAAGTACCCAGACTGGGTGAGTGTTATAATGCAGCAGAAAACAACCAATGCCCGAGTTTAAAGGAACATCTAAAATCAACTTTCCAACAAACACTAAAATGCAGCAGAAAACAGTTAGAGGAGCAGAGTGGATTACATCTAGAAGCAATTCCCCTACAGCATACAAGCAAGAAGGCATGGATTATCAAACACCTATGGAAATGGCAGCATTGTTTAGGGCAGGAAGGTTACAAAATGCCCAATATGGTTTTCCCAGGCAGAAGCAGGGAGATGCAGCAATTCAACATGAACAGATGAATTAAAAACCAACTAGCTTTGAAAATCAAACACACATGGAAAAAGGCAGTATTATACAGGGCAAATGTTTAGAATGCCTAAGAGCCGAGTGACAGCAGATTGCAAAAACACACCTAGTTTTGAAGTTCACAAATGCAGGGAATTATGAACATTTTAACAGGTTCGCAGGTGGGAGGCAATCATCAATTTAGGCGAGGGTGGTGCAAAGAGCCAGCAAGAGGGTTAGGGCAAAATGTGAAACAAGGGTACTGTAGAGGCCACAGTTTGGGTTAACAAGCAGAATTAGGGATGCCCAGATTAGATTGTTTAGAGTAAAAGCAAGGCAGCCCACAATTGAATGAACAGGCAGAATTAGAAATGCCTAGGTTCGTTTAGCACAGAATAGACTATGCAGGCAACCTGTATGGCTAAAAAGTGGAGAGGAAAGGTCAATGAAGAAGTGCAGTGTAGATGTTCCAGGGGGAGGTTTAGGTGCAGACTTAACATTTGTTAGGGCTCCACGTGATGAACAGAGGATCCATTGCTACCAGCAGGGTTGGAAGCCAAGGCACCAGTGTCACAGGGAGACAACCATAGGTAAAGTCCAGAGGAAGGGAGTCCAGGAGACTAGTGTGGTGCCACGGTCAAGGCCGCAATGGCCAGAGAGGGTAGTCCCAAGGGCCTTAGGAGAGGGCCTTGGGAAGGGGGCCGGCTAACGCCTGCCGGCTCCCCGGATTGGCCACAATTGTGCTTCCCAAACCTATTTGGCGGCACGAGGTGGGTCATTGTGGGCCAGAAAGTGCCTGCATGTAGTAGTGGAAAGCAGGAAGACCACAGGAGGCCATGAAATTGGGCCCAGTTGGACAAATCTCATCAAACAAACACAAAATGCCACATGTCGATTGTGCCGCCATGGCACAGATATGCCCAATGAGCTAGAAAAATAAGGTGGATATCTTGGAAATTCTGGAATTTGGCTGAAGTCATCAGGCGAGGCCACCACGGAGGGAGTCTTGCCATTTCCAAAGTTCATAGAAGAAATAAGGCCAGACAGGGCGTCTCAGTGGCCTTAGGAGAGGTCATCATCAGAGAGATTTTTCTTCCCTGCAAGGGTTTACCTCTGGCTGCCGCTCTGGGGTATACTTACCCCCTAGTTTTAAACACCTAGGGGGAAAGTTGCTTCCAGTAGGGACAGACCATTCCTCACCAAAGATCGACAGAAACCAGTAGATGTACGTGCAGTCGCTGACATCTGGGGTCCCTCTGACTCTCCAGATAGGCAAATACCCTGATTTGTTAATGGGAGCCTGGAAGTACTTACCCGGGGAGACATAACGGTACTCTAACTACTGACTTGGTCAAAATTATCCTATGTAAGGGCATTTTTATAATGTACATTAAACTCCTTAACTAATTGAATGCATGCTTGCCTTTCACTTTTGCTGAACATTTGAACGGGGGCTCGGGTTGGGCTTTTGAAACTAGTGGTCAGAATTGAATGTCTGTATTTTAGATTCCTAAAGCTCTAGTTTTCCCCACCTTAAACTGCAACGCTGCAACATTTATGTGTTGACATGCATAACGTATAATTTGGTTTAAGATGTTGCTGGTGTCCTTTGCCCAATTATGTATTAAAAGTCTGTCTCTGTCCAAAACCTATACTTGCCCTCACAATTAAAGCTAAACGATGTGCAGGCATGTCAATAATGAAAGAAATGGTGTTCAAAATAATGTTCTGAGCTCCTTCAAGGTGGTGGCTTCATCTTCAGCTCCCCTTCCCAAGTTCAAGAAAGTTCTATCAAAGTCTTGGGATTTCAAACAATTCCACAAAAGCCTTGGGGTTCCCTTCCTCAATTTCAAGACAGTTCCACAACATCTTGGAGTTCCCTTCCCTAAGTTCAAACAGGCACCTTGTACTTGTTCTCCCAAAGTTTAAGATTAGTTCCAGATCAACTTTATACTACTATAGTTTTCTTACCAGTTCATCAGGGTGTTTTTCCTTAGTTTGCTTCACCAACCTCCTTGGCTTTTCAAAGTTGGGGCTCCCTGGTCTGGGCGCTGTTGTCAGTCCACCCACTACAAGTCCCACAACCCGCAACCCTAGGTTCTCGTTGTTAGCCTCTTGACTTTGCGATAATGTGTCAGAACTCTTTTGCCAGTCTTTGGCCTCGCCACACTGCATTCTTGCGTATATTTCACTTTATGGTGATTTTGTTTCTTCACCACTTTGCTCTTTTGTTCACTTTCAATTTCCCATCCCTGCTTTCTTTCATGGTTCTTACAGCTTTATATTTAGCTTTCAAATGGGCAGTATCTGTAGTTTATGCACATTTGTCATAGGCTCAAAGCTTTGCCCAAAAGCTTTCATTTAGTTTGGTATTCAATCTGCACAATCTTTCGCCCTGCCGCTTGCAGGTTAAATGACTTAATATTTTCTCCAATTCGGTTTCTCATGTCCATGCATTCAGTTAATTCAGCTTCCATTTCATGTTTCCCTTACAGCCCCATGAGTGCCCCTGCTCAAGTCGCTTCCCTCTGCACTCACCAGTTTTTCAGTTTTTGGCATCTCCACCAGCCAGCTGTGCATCTTGCTTCTGCTTTCGCCTGCATGTCTTGTTTTGTTTGTGAGCCCCGCTCGCAGATAGGTTTTGTTCTGCATACAACCGGCAGCCCCACTTTCCTCCTGTGGATGCTGTCGGTTTCTTCCTTTATTTACGAGCCCCGCTTGCACTTCGGATTCGCTCTGCACGTGGCCGGCAACTCTGCTTCTCGTCTGTGGATGCTGTCGGTCACTTGCCCTCCTCTCACTATGCTCACTGCTCTGGCAGTGCACCTTGGACCATTGAGGCCTGCCCAATTGTGGTTCTCTCGCAGCCTGTTGACTCCTGGGCTCCACATTCTGTTAGGTTCTCCTTCTGCCGGTGTCTTGTCTCTCCTGCAGGTCCCACCTCATTGGCCTCCTCGCAAACAGGTGTCCCTGCTGGTTTGGTCTCCCATACTGCTGGTCTCCTCCCTTATTATGCACCTGCAGCCACTTGACAGGTTGTAAGTGTGAATTCCAAAATGTAATTGCCTGGTTGCAATTAGAGGAGATCTTGGGACGTGCCTGACACTTACAACACTCTGCAGGCTTCTTCCTCATCTTAGTACTGGAGTGGTGAAATGTGTTACTAGTGTTTACTACTCCTAGTCACCTCTTCCTCGTCCCAGTACTAGAGTAGTTTGAATGAGGGAACATGTGGGGAGATGTGTTGCAATGGTCAGTGAAGGGTTAGATTGGACTTCATAAGAAAAAGAACGATACCATGTCCCGCCTATCACCCCCTTAAGCCAGCTCTTCTTCACCCCCTTCCTGGTGTTCTTATATTGATACAATCTCCTGTTGTTTTCTTGGTCAGGGGGACAGGGGTAACTGCTTTTGGGATTGAGGGTTCCTCCTGAAATGGAAATGGAAATGAGTGGTACAGCGTCTCATCTAAGGAAGTCTCATCTCCAACCCCCTAGTACCCTCCAACCAGATGATCCTCCCTCGATTCTCCACCCCGAGGGTCAGGATTCAAAAGCCATGGCCTTTCCCTGGCCACCTGGGAAGAGGACCCAAGGGGAGCAGAGGTGAGGACACCCTCAGGTTCCTCACAATACCTTCTAGTTAATCTTGTGCAAGTGAAAAAAAGGACTTTACTTGGTGTCCTTTATCTGTGTGAGCTGTAAACACCAGTCTCCACCAGTGAGAGTTTCGCCTAACTTTAGGGGATAGCACTGCAGACTAGTACGGTTTGTTGCTCTGAACTCCACATCATTGGTATTCAGAAAAGCCTGCCTAAGAAGTAGCATATCATTTCTCCTCTTTGATTTCTAATTGTACACATATCAGGACTGGATTCAGTATCTCTTTTTTTATTATTACATCTATTGTGCTATAACCAATTCTAGTTTTTTCAAAATATAATTCCTGATCAATTCTGATAATTTCCAGTTAATTGGTGGCAATACTTTTTAATGACATATCACCAATTTATGTTTGTCCCAAAGAAGGCAAGGTTTTGTAATCAAGTAACCAAGCTTGACAACACTGTAATTGACCTGTGTATATGTTTATCATTTATTGTTTTGTTAATATCTTTTTGTTACTGAATTAAATCTACACATTCTGTTGTATATTCCTGTGATTGAGTGTACATTTTTTCCTAATGTATTGTAAATGCGTCAATATATGAAATTCTATGGGGCTCAATATGAGTTTGCCGGTAAAACGGCTGAAATACTAGTGTGCCGGTATTATCATTACCGGCAGGGCGATAGCCACAATTACCAATGCATCACGAGTTACCGGGCATGTGCACACCCACACCCGCCAGAAACGGTAATACCGCCACGCCGGATGGTGCCAGCAGCCATCCGCCGGTATTACCAGCAAATTTAGGCCAGTAATACCGACACCAGCAGGCACTGAAGCTGCTCGAATTTCCAGCACCAGAATTAGCATCACTTCTGGAACGGGAAATTTGATGTAACCATCTTTAAAACTCAATCCACCCTGAATCTACCATTTCCTGCTGCCATCCTCTGCTACAGAAGGTACCATTGCCATGACCGACAGCAAAAAGAACTGGGTGCCCGACCTCTGGCTGAGAAAACCAAAATTCACAGAGTCAGAGCTGACTGCACTAGCGGATGCAGTGGCGCAACACTCTGTGGCACTCTTTGGGTCCAGACAGAGAAAGACCAGCCAGCAGAGGAAATGTGCCATTTGGCAGTAGTTCATGGCAAGGGTCATGGCTGTGGGGACTCTTCCCCTGGACAATCAGGGACTGCTGGAATCAGCGGGATGATCTAAGGCTAAGGTTTAAGAGCCTCATCTCGCAACACAGGAGGGAGAGCGCTGCCACAGGAGGAGGGGCCATGGCACCCCTCTTCCTCATGCCTTGGGAGGAGAGGTGCAGCACCATCCTACATATGGAGAGCATTGAGGGACTTGGGACGACAGAGGCTGGAGCAGGGATCCAAGGAGATGGTGGTAAATACAACAAACCCCATGTAAATGCAAATGTCATGTCCAAATACATGCATCCCAAAGCAGAGAACCACCTAATGTGAAAGGTAAGTGGTACAACACATGTCAGTCACAGAAAATGGCCAGAACACACACATGTAAGGGCATGCAGGTAGATGTAGACATGCAAAAGCACTGTAGCTTAAATGTACATCCCCTCACATGATCAGCACCCAGGTGTGCCAAGGGAGTCCATGACATGAATTGTTGGCCCACCGCACACACAACTTCAGGGCACCTTGGCAGGCCAACAGGCAATGTGCACTGCCATCACCTTCATGTAGGAGCACACATTGGAGCCAGCACACCAAAGAAGCCCCAGGAAAATAGCAGGGCACTCAGTATGTTGTATGAGTGTAATCCAAGCCCACAGACATGATCCCCAGATGACGAACATGCTCATCTCTTCCCAACAGGCACACAGTACACAGACAGTGACTGGGTTGGTCCCTGACTTCTGAGTGTGTATGTTATGTGTGGGCATGATAATGTTGGCTGCATATTGTTTCCTGAATGATTTATTTCCTTGCTTCAGTGTATGTTGTAATGTGTACGCAGCGGGTGAGTGTGTATGTTGTGTGTGGTCATGATAATATTTCCTTGCTTGAATATATGTCTGTAATGTGTACACAGTGGGGGTTGGGAGGTGCACATGTGTGGTCATGATAATGTTGGCTGCATGTTGTTGTTTCAATTATGTATTTCCTTGCTTGGGTGTATTTCTGTAATGTGTATTGTGAAGGGTCAGAAATGAGAGGCCTGACACAAAGTTGTAATGTTTTCATTATCAGACATCTTTATTAAAATAAAAGGGTTGGATAAAGGCCTTTTTGTCCCTATCCTGAAGAGAGTTTGCCTACCTAGGAAACTAAAAATAAAGATCAGTCTGTGTGAGGTTGTCAAAATTATATAAACTGTCCTTATGTTCAAAATATACCATTCAGACCCTCACGCTGAAAAGGAACAACGAAAAGTGTAAGGAAAATGTCTCTGACTTATGTTTGGCAAAAAGTGTTCACATTTAAAGCAAATAGATAAATCCAACAGAAATAGTCTTTTCTAAGTATAAACTCTTGGATCCAGAGGGTGGTTCCCTCTCCTTGGATATTTCAGGTAGGATGGCAAAAGTGTCTTTTTCAAACCACAGTTCTATTAAGGATGGCAAAAGTGTCTCTTTCAAACAACAGTTTCTGAAGGGTGGCACCGTTGTCTCTTTGAAACAACAACTTCTCAAGGATAGCAACAGTGTCTCTTTCCGTAACTTTCATGGATCTCCTTGTATAATCCCCTGCCAGGAATCCTTAGTAGGTTCTTTAGATCCCCTGGTATACTCTTCTGCAAGGTATCTTCCCACAATTTTAAAGTTCATAATTATCCGCAAAGTGCCTGGTATTCTGCCTGCAAGCGCTTCCTTTCGTCAGCTTCTTAGATCCCCCTGGTATACTCTCCTGCGAGGTATATAGTTTCAATGTCTTATTCTTCCATATGCTTTGAGTGGATTGCCTGGTATACTCCCCTGCCAGGAATCCCTTTTCTGGGGTCTTGTAGATCCCCTGGTATACTTCTCTGCCAGGTATCTCTCCCCCTAAATGCTCACTGTGTGGTGTGCTGCTTTCACCAGGAATTCTCAGTGTTACTGCCCTTCAATACAGCACAGTTGTATTACTTCACTGTGCTTCTTCTTCATTGGCTTGAGGTACTACTTGTTCCAACTTTCCCCACGTTGACATCTCATACATCGGGTCCTGTTCAAGTTCTGAGTTTGGATATGTTCATCTGTTTGTGGAAATGCCTGCTCCAAATTTCCTCAAATTGATGTCTCATACATGGGGACTTGTGCAAGTTCTGTCTTTCTACTTTACTTTGTACTTTACTTGGTTGGTATTCAAATGTCTAACATGCCTATTGGAACACCCATGGGCCCCCAATGGGTCTGGCCAGACTCACCGGTGTCCTGCAACATCCCTGACCCTTGGCACGTTGCGATGGAAAAGCTTCCCCCTGAGATGGCCTCCCTCACACTGCAGACCCTCCTCCAGCGATCATGACTGCACCACTCTCCCCTACCAGCAATACTGCTGCTTCTCGGCATGAATGTGGCTCTGATAGCTCTGCTGCTGCTGACAATCCTCTGAAAGGTCATTGCACGGTGCCCGCTGCATCTCTCTTGGCCTTGCACCACACCAGTAAGTAGTTGCGAGCGTCCACCTGGAAATGCCTACGTTTTCTAGTATGGTCCTTTCCCTTACTGCTTCCTGCTCCTGTTCTGCCTTCATCTTTGGCTCCCCTGCTTTCTAGAATGCGGACAGCGTGTTGTGCACTTGTGCTGCACCATAACTAGTCTGCACAGTTAACTTTGTGATTCTTTCAGTCTGCATTAACTCCTTCTTCCTACTCCTCGTCTCAGTACTTGAGGCTTCATGGGAGTTGGAGTGCATATGATTTCTAGTATTTCCAAAGTGATATTGGTTAAGGTTCTTAGAGAAAGGAGATGTTAGGTGTGTGTGTGAGGTATAAACCGGCCTGGTCTCGGCATGCTCCAAATGCGCAGGCGCGGGGGGGCATGCATGAGAGAGCCTGCGAGCAGCAGAGTTCTTGTAGCAAGAATCATTTTTGCATTTACCCGTGCCGCTGCTGCTGTCTGAAGTTTCAAGTTTGCACTCATCACTGCACAGGCATGCTGCAGACAGTAATCTACACGCTGCAGACTAGACACAAACTGGGGGAAGCTTGGGGGATAAATGCCATTGTATCCCCCCACTTAAAATTGTGGCAGGGATTTTTCCCCTCTGTCCCCCCATGTCCTACGCCCATGCTCCGAGTGCAACCTCAACAGAATCCAGACTATTCAAAACAACGCCATCCATGCCGCCATGAACCTGAGCAAGCGAGACCACATTTCAGCCTGCAGAAAATCTGCACACTGTTTACCAGTGAGAGAACAAATCGATTTCAGAATTCTCTCCGTTACTCACCATTGTCTCTTCAACTCTGCTCCTCCCTACCTCTCTCAGAGAATTATAAAACACTTCTTCCAGACCTACAAAAACATTCTACAGCCACCGCCTGACTATTCCAAGCTTTATGCGAAATAGAGCTGGGGGCTCTAGCTTCCTAGCCATTGCCACCCATCTCTGGAATGCTCTGCCACTACACCTGCCTGCTGAAACCTCATAGTTGTTCCTGTAAAAGACCCATCTGTGGCTGCTTCTCCACCTAATTGTTATTCACTGGCTCATGTGGATAAGCTCTCTAGTGTCTACAAAGGGCACTATGAGCCTGATGGTAATTTTCTTTTTACCAAGATGGTGAAGTAAGAGGAACTTGGCCCTAAAGTGGAGAGTCCATGTTTAAATCGTACCTCTCTTCTGGAAAAGTGGGGTAATATCTCCCTGTAATCTTGAATCAGTAACAGTGATATCGCCCGAACTACCAAAGTGGAATAGCGCTTCTAAGTGTTTTTTAATTGACTTTGTATGACCTGCAATTGTTTCACTATTATATGCATGTTCCAGAATTCTGCTGTCTCTAGGATATAAACGTACAATTAAGCAATATGCCCCGAGCGGCAGGGCATTACCGACTCAGGTAATGCCCCAGGGCCATAGTTATAGGCCCCGAGTGAAGCGAGGGCCTTAACGAAGGCCCGGGGCATTACCAGAGTCGATAATGCCACCGCCGCTCGGGGCATATAGCTCTTAGTACCCCGGCCTGCAAAAACTGCGTGACCGGGGCACTAAAAGCTTTTTTTTGTTTCAAAACGCTGCAGCGTTTCGGGAGAAAAAAAAAAGATGACAAAGAAAATGGCCGCCACCATGGAAAGGGAAAACATAGTCCGTTTTCCATTTCCATGGCGGCCATCGTGAGCGGGCGCGCTGGGAACACAGTGTTCCCAGCGCGTCTGCTCCCGAAAAAGGATCAAAAAGAAGGTAAGTGGGGTTGGGAGGGTGGGATGGAGGAAGAAAAAAAAAACGTACCTGCGTCCCCGGCGAGGGACGAGGGAAGCATCCAGCCGTGTGGAGGCGCGGAGCGGGGATGGCCCCGCCGAGTCTCCACACGGCTGGAGGCTTCCCTCGTCCCCCGCCGGGGACGCAGGAACAAGAAGGTAAGTTGGGAGGGGTGGGTGCAAGGGAAGGGAATTAAAAAAAAACTTAAAAAAAAAAAAGACTTACCCGAGTCCCCAGTGGGGGGCGAAGGCAGCCTCTCAGCCGCAGGGAGGCTCGGAGCGGGGATGGCCTTCGAGCCTCCTCATTGGCTGAGGGGCTGCCATGCCCCCCGCCGGGGACAAAGGCTGTGGAATCCCGACGGAGGGATTCCTGGCCTGGTATTGACTTGGCGAGGGCAAATCAGAATGGCTCTTTCATTCTGATTGCTCCCTCGCCGTGTACTAATATGCTGTAAGCAGGCTGCAAAAATATATTCTTATTCTGACCCGCATGCCTCCTGCCCTAGGCAATATTACAGGGCATCTGACTCTATATCTGCTCGATATGTGCATGTACCAGAACTGCAAGCGAAAACGACCATTGGACCTCTGGCTCCTGCGCACAAAAACTGGACGTTAACTCTGCCGACTTGGAGGCAGTTGACTGACTGGGCAGAGGCGAGGTCGGAGCAACGTTGAATGTTCCAAGTGAGCATGGGTTCAGTCTTCTTTCTTGGAACATGGCAGGGGTGAACATCCTGTTGAACGACCTGACGTGGAGCTACTTCATGCAAGGATACAATGTTATTGCCCTGCAGGAGATTCTGGACCCAGTCATGTTACAAGGATAACAGTACATTTGTGTCCGTGCGTCGAAGGGACCGAAGGGCAGGCCATGGGGAGATTACTGATTTGGATTGAGGTCTCCTTGGGTTGGGAGGTGAAGGTAGTTATTACACATTCTGTAGATGTGCAAATGCTTATTATTAGGATTAACAAAGTTGAGTCTTCATGCTTAATTAATCTCTATAATAGGCCTTCGAACCTAAACGGTCTGACATGTCAAGAGTGTCTCCACACTGTGATATCTAATAATAACTCCCAACCGTCATTCAAACGTTTTACACTAGTGGGAGATTTTAATGTACATCTAGAACCACTTAAGGTCTTGGAAGGGCTATGGGACGACCAAGACCAGGCTTGGGAAATTCCAGCCCTTATCGCGGTTTGCCCTCTAACAATGCACGGTTTAGTTGTCCAATCATCTAGCATCATGTACAATTTAAATCTAACGCCTTGTAATGGCAGATTCGCAAACAATCAACCAGCTAAACAGACTTTTACAGGGCACAATGTCAGTACGTTAATTGATTATATCTTTATTTCTGCAATTGACTGGGCACGGGTGAACGACTTTAGAGTTCTTGATAGGATAGAACGTAACCATCTCCCGCTATCCATCTAACTTTCGTGGAATTTAGATCGGCTATATTTAGAGACACTGCTCCGAGCCCACTACAATTTGCAGCCCAGGGTACCGCCCACAAGTCATTGAAATGAGCTAAAATTTTATCTCCTGGGTTTAAACAAAAAATGTATGCCTCGATCCTGGATAATTTAGAATTCATCTGTAATCTGGGAATGGGGATGCTACAATCTTGGTAGAGTTTGAAAAACTCAAGGGGACCATTTTACTGCAGGTTTTGGTCCCTGTAGTAGCAATCAAACGAACAGCTGTGGGTAGGGTGGGATGGTACGATGGGGCCTGTCGAGCCACCAAATAAAATGTAGTAAAATGTATTGGTGAACCATTGGGGGTTGATAGACCTAAGTTGTGGTTCCAAAAAACTAAATATAAAAAAGAAGAGCCGTCTATCTGGTACCCTACGCTTTGCCAGATCCCCAATGCTATATTGTCTACAAGGAGGATTTCCGATGCCAGGCATAAAGCTGTCATTGTTCCAGTGTTCAAAAAGGGTGGAAGGGTGCAAGCGACATTCTGGCTAACATTAGACCTATCTCCCTCCTGGACAGGGTTGGGAAGATGTTCGAGAAAGTTATATTGAACCATGTACAACGATAGCAATGATGTGATTAGCTTGCATCAGGCTGGGCTCCAGAAGGGGCGTGGAACAGTGGACCAATTCTTTATGCTTTTCTTCATAGTCCAGAAATACGCTGTGTTATGCAAAATGCACCTGTACGTGTTATTTCTGGACCTGAGGACTGCATTCGACTCTGAGTCACGTGCGGAGTTGTGGCGGGTACTAATAGAGCGAAAGGTCCCCAAGTACCTGATTACTATAATATCACTACTTTACTCGGACACAGAAGCCTGTGTCCGTTATGGTTTGGGAGGCAAACAGACAACCTGTTTTTGGGGTAGGGTTGGGTGTCAGGCAGAGATGTGTCCTGGCCCCACTTTTATTTAACATCTACGTTCAGTAGATCATGGATGCGCTATTACGTGGGTGCCAGGACTGTTCTAAGCTGACCTTAACCAAGTTCCCGGCCCTGATCTATGCTGATGATGCAGTTTTGATCGCTACCACGCCCCAGGGTCTGAAGCAATCCCTTTCTGTTTTTCTGAAGGAGTGTAGCGGTCTTGGTCTCATTGTAAACACATCCAAAACCAAGTTGTTGGTTTTTAGACCTAATTCGAGGAAGCATATTTCGATTAAGCTGACTATAGAGGATGATTCAATTGAAAAGGTCAATAGCTTTAACTATCATGGAGTTAGATTCCAGGTTGAATCCAAAAAGAGGAGACTTAGGATCATTGTTCATCAAATTAGAAAGAAACTCCAAAAAGGAGATTGATAAATATTGGGAGATTGTGTCATTGGAGAACTATGTGAAGAATTAACTTATCCCCCGAGGATAGCGGATATTGATTTTTCCGAACTTTTCCAACGATAGTGATAAGGATTTAGCAGACTTGTGGGAGAAAATCCTTAATAGTAGTTCAAAGAAAATGCTAGAATTATTGATTGAGCATGCAACAAGGCAACACAAAAGAACAATAGAACTGATAGACAAAACCAAGAAAGAAATATTGGAGATGAAATCATTGGAAGCACCAAAGGCAAAAAATGTTGCTAAAATGCATGAGATTTTAAAGGACTATCAGGACGAAGTGGAACTATGTAAATTGAGAAAATGCTATAGGGATGAAAGAGACTACAGGGATGATAGAGTCTATACGTTATAGAAAAATATAACCAATACCCTAGGACAACTTCTAAAAATAGCACACCTAATATTTCTTCACCAAGCTCAGATGTGGACTCACAAGGTGACATTGCAGCTACTGCCGATCCTAGTACAACCGACAAAGGAGCCAATTGGAATAATCAAGGTTTTATGAACCAGATTAAAAGGTACAACAAAGGCACTAGGAACATACCTCAGAAGCAAGTCCGTTTTCAGGTAGCAACAAACTTGGCATCTACGCAACCTACACAAGAAGGAGAGGAAGGAGGGGGACCAGGCTCAAGAAATTATTAAACTTTAGAAAATGTAAACAGAAGGTTCACAACAGCAACCACAAAGGAAGTCAACAGGAACAAATAGTAACAGATCTTGTTTTGAATTTATCAAAAAGAAGACCTACCGAAGACGAAAGGAAGTTAATAAATAAAGGACTCTCAATTGCTCGTACAACCTAATTTAATAAAATTGACACTCATATTGATCTTTTCAAATTTGTTTGAAAACTGAAACTTAAAAAATTCTTTGCAACGACAGCACCAATGAATTATGTAAAACCAACCCGTATAGAACAGAGTGACTTAACCATTCAAGAAATAGAAGATAATTATCTGATTAGATCAATAGGTGAACCGGATACTTTTGAAATGAGTAATGTATTACAAGAACTGAGCATACAAAAGGACATGTTACCTATGAAGGATCTAAATCCCAGATCTAAATTTCTACCTCAACTACCACCTGACAATATCATAGATACCTTTTACAAAGCAGTTACAGAGGATGTTTATAAACTGACTGAGATCAAGGAAGCCGATAAAGGAGGGAATATAGTTGTGATGGAAAGATCTGATTATTTACAAATGTCAAGGAACCATCCTGAAAGCCCGGGGTGCTATACAACAATTGTCACCAATCCCAAAAAGTCAATTGTTCAACACTTAGAGCAAGATATCTGCAAATGGCACGAGGAAGGACTTCTTACTGATGATGTAAAAAGCTATTAATTGATTAAAGAACCAGCAACACCGACTATGTATTTCCTTCCAAAGGTCCATAAACATTTTGATAACATACCAGAAGGCCGCCCCATCCTGAGTGGAATAGGTTGGGCAACGGAGAATATTTCTCAGTACTTGGACAATGTTCTGAGAGCAAGAGCAAGCCAACTTAAGTTATATCTGAAGGATACCACAGATGTGATACTTAAATTAAAAACAGTTGACTGGAAAGATTATTATAAACTAGCAAGTCTGGATGTGAAAGCATTATATACATCCATTCAACACCAGTGGTCACTCAAGACTGTGGAATACACATTCCGGGAAGACTCAGCCTCCATGTATCAGCAGATACAAATGATCAAGGATATACTCCAATTAACGCTTGACTGTAATGTTTTCAGTTTCAACAATTGCTTCTACAAACAAGTAAAAGGAGTAGCCATGGGTACCAAATATGCCCCGGCCAGGGCTAATCTCTTCATGGGATTCTTTGAAGACAAAGTTATTTATAGAGATGAAGCATATCCTAACAAACTGATACAGTGGATGCGGTTTATTGACAATGTACTAATCATTTGGGAAGGAACACATGAACAATTTCAAGAATTCACAGAGAGAATAAACCACAACCAATTTGGAATCCAATTCACGGGAATGTGCAAAGCAGAATCAATCAATTTCTTAGATCTAACAATTTATGTGGAAAATCATAGATTAAGTACACAAACTTTCAGAAAAGAAACAGAAGTTAACTCCACTCTTCATGCCACGAGTTGCCACCTTAAATCAACAATTTTCAACATCCCCACGGGGGAATTTGTGCGAGCAAGGAGAAACAGTTTGACACAAAAATCTTTTGACCAAGAATGTAGACTCCTAAAATCCAGATTTTTAGAAAGAGGCTACACAGAAGATTGTATAAAACGTGCATTCAACAAAAGTACAAATTTGACGCAAGAAGAAACACTAGTATCGAGTAGAAAGAAACAAGATACAAAGCTACAGATGAGAGTGGGATTTATGGCCAAATATAGCAGCAACCATAAGGAAATCTAGAAGATACTAATGAGAGATTGGCATCTATTGAAGTTGGATGAAAACATTAGAGACCATGCTGACAACAAACCCAAATTAATATTCAAAAGAGCAGGAACATTGAAGAACAAGCTTAGTCCATCCCTATTACCAGAGATCAAAGTCACAATAAATTTGACTTGGTTACAACCACAGTATGTGTGTTTTTGAAAATGTGGAGACTGTACAATGTGCAAATTTGCTTATAATGGAACCACCAAGTTTACAGATGAGAAGAGTAAAACGATCATTATCAATCAGGCAATAAACTGTCGAACCAAATATGTGGTTCATGTTATCCTATGTGTATGTAATAAAGTTTACATAGGTAGCACCATAAGGGAACTGAGAATTCAAATTAGGGAACACTTGGCAAAAATATGGAGCCAAGACCCAAGACTCCCACTAGCCGGTCACTGGCAAAAGACACGCCAGATGGAGAATAAATTAGACATCATATTCATTGAACTCCAACAGGTTAACATTGGCAAAAGAGGTGGCAACAGAGAAAGGGCGCTTCGCCAAGCAGAAGCCAGAATAATTTGCCAATTAAATGCCACAGTCATGGGTCTTAACTCTGATAATGGGATGGTGTCCTTTTTATAGTAACTTCCATGGTTGTATTCCATGATATTATGACTAAAGACATAGTGGAATCACTGTACGATATAGATTAAGCCATCTCAGTGCATCAGCACTTCTATGACCAAATGAGGGTCTGTTCTGCCTGTAGAAGTTTCTATATAACTAACAGTTTTTGCTAATGAAATATTGAAGTACAATTAAATAACTTCACAACTAATCTAATTAACAATTGAATATAAAACAAGTAGCAATGGTATTTGCATATAATATGAATAGGGACGTAATACTTAACCTAATTTAATCTAATTGAACGGCATACACCAAGCAATTCCTGTGTACTACTATTTTTCATTGCTTAAAGGAATGGTTTGGTCAGAAATATTATTGTACCTATGGTTCGGCCATGTGCTTTTAACCATAATTCGATCGATCGTACAAACATTTCATATGCACCCTACCTGAGTTTTCGCCTCATGAACACAAGCAAAATCAGGCAGCAGGGCGCGGCCATCTTGTGATAATCTTATCACTTGCCGCATCGCCCTGTGTGACCTGCATTTGCGGCACTAAATCATATCCCCCGCCCCTGAGCCTGACATCACCAAATCATTTATATTCTCTGCCTCTCTCCGTGTTGTTGCTGGGCAGCGTGGCCAAACGCACCCAGTCGTCACCTACGTGACTAGACGCGGAACCCAGAAAACAACACACATCGTCTCACAGTGTGGCGCGTCTCAATTAGGAATATGAAACTGTACATTAAAAGGAAACAGCAAGACTGTACAATTGGTAAAGTACATTGATTTCACATTAAATGTTTCGATAACATTCAGCGCGTGACCTAATCAATTAAAATGGAACTTTTTTTCTTTGCTGGAATTTCATAAATCCGCAAATGTTTATCGTGAGTCACGCGCTGTTCCTTTTGCGTACACAGGGTGTTCGTTTTGGGTCAACGAAGCACTTCGGTCGCACGGTGAATTGCAAGGCTGGTGCTTCAACTTGGCACTAGACCACCGTAAAGGCTGTTATGTTGCTCCTAATTGCCGGTACCGCTTACGGACAGATTGGACCTTGTCTGTCGTCCCAAAATACAGTTAAGTAGATCCAGTGATTGACATGTAGCTGCAGCTGTCGGTTGAAGAAGCCATCGGTCGGGGTCTGTAATAGATGGCAATCGCAGAACGGCATGATGTACCTGTTTGCAAAAGATAAAAATCGAAAAGTGTCTCAGTAGCCGATCTTTATTACAATTAATAATTTCCTTTATTAGTGCAGAGGTGACACAATGGAACCGAGAGAATACAACATGGAATATCAAAGTACTCTGCCATTTGCTTCCAAGGATAGTGCGAATGAGAATGTTGAGCTCTAAACGTAATGCGTAAACTGTGGCAAGAATTCGAGGTTCAAAAACAATGTAATGATTTATTAGCGTAGAGCCAGGGAGAAACGAGTGGTGGTCTACATGCGTCTCGATGCTGGCCTGCCCATGTGCCCAGTAGATAGCCCTGCACACAAAGGTTGTACTAGCACTTCATTGCAATATGCCAAACAGAACGAACAAGTACAATGTCACCCAGCAGTAACTGCCAGCTATTCGTATTTCGATTAGGTCTGGTATGAAATCGTCTAAAGAGAAACTTACATTATATTCACAATTTCCATTCTCTAGGCGTAATGCAGACCGTGATGCAGACTCCTCAGTTCGTGTTAACGTTTTCTCATGAACTGAAAATATATGTAACTAGGTGCTGTTTCGGAATGGGCAACCTTATCATATCAGACGTTATTACACCGTCCTTCAATTCAATCCTTTTTGGAATGGTCCCTGCCTCTCAAGGTCAAAAAACAATAGAACCTTATACTGTGCGCGGGACATGTGGGCCTCACAGCTCCCAAGTTAAAATTCAAAGCTGGTGACCTTCACTCAAAATGAACGTACATTCTTACTTTGCAACATCGCGTGTCAACGCATCTTTGAGAACATGAATTTTGAAGCACGGGCACAGGAAATTGTGGGCTATCACTGCTCGTTGTTCGTGGTGCTGCTCAGCTGTAGGTGAAATTTGCCAATGACAGAATGCCCCCTATTCCCAAATTATAGTCGGTGTAACACAAAAACGGAGTCAAAATGTGTCTAATGATAGGGCCCCCTCTGCTTATCTCATGGCCTCCTACCCCATGGCATGTTTTCAAGTCAGTACTTCTTGCGTGCCTAGAATGTTTTGTGGCCTAGGTCTAATCCCTTTTGTAGGTCCAGCAGTTATTCAGCTTTTTGCGGAACTTTATTGCAAGTCAACTGCCAAAACCCAAATATTCTTACACACTGTTACCCATTGGTCATTAACACGAAAAATGAAGGTCCCACAGTATCTCAACTAAACTGTGAAATGTGAAAGCAATCGTAATAATTGTAATATATTTTTAAGAAAAGGACTGAGAGGATAGATTTCAAAAGACAAAATGCATACTTTATTTATACAGATTATAGAAAAATGTTTTGCAAAAATAAAAACAGACGGTAATCATTTCAACCGAGATTTGCTTGTTAAATCGTTCAACTTATATATTATTCTCAGACATCATGCAGACACGCATCATCTCTTCCTCCTGGTGTCACGCCCCTCCGAGGATGGTGGTCCTTGTGGCATAAATGGACCTTAGGACGGCGGGTGTCAGCCATTTTTACTCACAAGATGGCCGCCGTAACCGGTGTTGCGGGTCTAGCCTCTGCACAACCCGGTTTCCAGGAAGTGCTGCCTCCCGACCCGGGAGTTGGTATATCTGTTTCCGAGATCAGCACAGAGTTGCGTTGCTACTCCGCTATCACAACGCTACGTAAGTTCGCTTCTAGGCTTCCTTATACGATTTGAAAGACATTACATTTCAGCTTTCTAATTCTTTTCCTGTTCTGCCTCGCCCTTTTTAGTGCAGCTCCCTTTGCCTCCCTTTCTCCCGATTCCACGGACTCCGTCCCTCTCTAACCCAAGTCTGCCTTCCGGGTTTGCTCCGGATCGCGGTAAGCTTAATTCGATACTCTTCGGAATATCTTTTCCCGTCTTTCCTTCCTTCCCGGCTCACTATGCTATCTTCCTTCGCATAGGTACAGGTACAAGTCACCCCGACATTACGACCGCCCACGCAAGACTCTGCTACACCATAACAACTCCTAGCTCCGCCCTATTAGCCTCTCAGGTAAAGACTTCCCTGTGGCTTCCCATTATTCTTTTCTGCTTTCCCACGGTTTCTCATCCAACCTCTTTTATAATCATAGAAGTATCCTGAGGCTGACTGGCACCTTTTCCCACACAACGTTCCTGTTTAAGAGTAATTTACATTACTCAAATTCTTACATATCCACTATCCACTTACCTGCTGATACTTACCAGTCTCTTTCTCCTTCAAGACGAACGACCTTCGGACTGCACCGGAACCTCCGTCTGCAACTGAAGACATCATACCGCTACCTTCGGCACAGGGTTTTCTTCCCCAGAGGGTTTCCCTAGGATTTCTTCTCCTGCCTGGTTTTATCTAGGGGGGGAAGAAGTACTTGGGAGGCTTTTCACTTTCTTCTCTCCGCTTGAAAGAAGAGGAGCCTTTCCCTGCAGGAAGGTGCCAGTCATAGGAGGAGGAGGAACAGAAGTAACGGTGAGTCCCTGGGGGATACCTGCCAGTTGTTTTCAATTATAAGTATTATGATGACTCACATCATTATTGACACCTGGAGGATTTCCTATATTGTCCCGATATACAAAAAAGGGGACAGGGACAGAAGATGCCCATATAATTACCGCCCAATATCTATCATGGATGCGGATTCAAAAGTATTTGCAGGAATAGTCCTTCTAAAAATCGAGGAATGGATGGTAGAAAATAGGATGGGCACCGAAATAGGGGGCTTAATTTTTACTCTTTTTTTGGAAATATCTAGCCTCAATCGATCTTTCCCTTGCGTTTGACAAGGTGGATCGGGTAAGACTGTGGTCCAAGTTGGCGTAAATGGGTATTCCGTCTGGACTCCTGACCATACTCATTAATTTACATGAAGACTCTTCCATTCAAATTTGATTAAACCTTTCAGGGGATTTGTCACAGCCTATACAAACAGGTAATGGTTTGCGACAGGGGTGCCTGTTTGGACCCACTCTCTTTAACCTATACATAAGAGATGTGGATGGGCCTATAACAGCAGCATCTCTTGTCACACCGAGGATTGAGGGTGGGAAAATATCTTGGACAGCATATGCAGACGATATACTTTTGATCGATTCTACCCCTGTTGGTCTCCAGCGGAAACTGCTGGCGTTTTCAAAATATGTGGATAATAATGGCCTGTCTATTAATGCGGAAAGAATCTGTTGTAATTACACTAACTAATCGGAAAAAACTCCCCACTTTCAGATGGAAGAAAGAGGGATACCCACTGCTTAAAGTTAGATCACTTTGTTATCTGGGCTTCCCTATCTTTAGTGGCTTCACTGTCCACATGTATTGGAAATACTATCTTGATAAAGCAGAAAAACTGATCTATCAAATGCAAAAGGTTGCTACTAAATACTGTAAGTACTCAGTGACCCCGGTAATCAAGTTTTATACTCTTAAAATCTTACCTAAATTACTATATGGTTTTGAAATCTTACCATTTCCAACACATCGACTGGCCGCCAAACTGGAATCCAAAATCTGGCTGAAAATACTGTACTGTCTACCGAAGGGAGTTCCAATGTCAGCTATCCGCTTTGAGTTTGGTATTCTGTCACTAGACAATAAAATCAAGCTGAAAAGGCTAAACCTCTATCGGAATTTAATCATCGCTAAAGAGAACACCTTATATGTACTGATGGGTTGTAGATTGAGAACCGGTTCTTCGACTTCGAAGTGGTTGTTGAACCTTCAAACAGATTGTTTGAATTGTCTTGATTCAGTTTGTCTAACATTGGAGGCTTTGATCCTTAACCCCTTGAGAGTTAAGGAAAAACTTATATCTTTGGAAAGAGTGGAGTCCTCCAGGATCTATAATCAGATCATTTATGATGGAAAAAAATGCGTACACCGGAGTCATATCTAATTAAATTCCCTGACCCTAAAAGGAGGACTGCCTATATGAGATTCCGCTTCAATGTTTTAATGACAGGGGAAATTTTAGAAATTCGCACAGGTACTACACAGAGAATTAACTGTCGTTTTTGTCACAGTAAAGATGTACCTGAAATATTGAAGCATTTGTTATTAAGCTGTCAGGCACTGCTTATCCAAAGACTTGCAATCTTTGGTAAATTTGTTCATGATCCGTCCAGTGTAGATATTGAAGATTTTTGGTGCAATACTCTTTATGGTAAACTGAATGCATTGAAATTGGCTATTGTGAAATTCTTGGACGAAGTCTGTAATCTGCCTGCAGCCAAATAATTCCTAAAATTGAACAAATGTAAAAAGGAAAACTTGTCTGAAGAGATAATTTCTATATGTATGTATGTAAATGTTTGTATGTTTTAGATAAGAATGGCATGACATCAGCTTGGATGTATATTTTGTGTTAGAAATAGGGTTTTAATTGTTTTAACTGATCTTCAATCTTTTCCTTTTGTAAAAATATGTATTTTGCGTTCTTTTTGTAAAGGTTTATATTTTGTAAACCAAACACAAATAAAAATAAAAAATAAATAAAGATTTGAACGATTTAACAAGCTCTGCTTTGGGTGGACATGGCATGCTGGCAATGTTTTGTGGCAATGTATGTGTGCTCTGAACAGATTTGTGTGCGATTCCATGAGTATGCATCTCGACGACATTAGCAATAAGATCTTTCACAAAATCGAATTCCATTTTCTCATATACTGGTTTGATAACCCATTTTTTGCTTCTTTTCGTAAAGGCCATAGTGTAGCAAAGTATCCCTAAGTTTCCTGCAGTCCTAGATTGTTCCGGCCCACATTCTCGTTAGGCGCTAATACCGCAAGCAAAGTCCGACATTTCATCCCCTAGATGCCAAAATGCAATCTCTTTGGCCTGTACTTTAGGCACATATTGTGGAACACCTCCAAATCTCCTGTGTAACACAATTCTCTGAGTCCCTTGAGATCTCTTGATAGAGTTTTACCAAACACAATCTTCTCAAGGGCTTTGTGTGGAGGTGAAGATGGTATCAACCACTTCTTCTTCCGTGCCTGCTCTGGGGACAAAGGGCCATGCTCACATTGGTGGAAATGTGGGTTTTCTGTCCAGTGGAGAATGTTGGAACAGTGGTGCATCAGTGAGCACCATTTTTCCAGTAGAATTTCCACAGACCCATCACATGTTTTGGAGCTCCACAAAAGATGGTTGCTGAAAGACTGGGACCATTGCGAAATACCTTCCAAACCTTTTTTTTCCCTGCAGCCGAGATTTTTTTATTAATTGAGTTGGCAACATGCCATACATCAAATTGATGTTTAATTTTTGAATTCTGCTCTCTCATTGTCTTGGCTATTGAGACGTGTCTGTCCATGGCTATGAGTTTGATTTGCATTCCCCTCGATTGTAGATCTTCCAGTGATTTTATTAAACCAAGTTTCTCCATGGCCACCAAGGATTTACATTGGGACACCTGTACGACCAGCGAACTCACAATTTCCTTACTTTCCATGTCCTGAAGATGGTAAGTGCAGTACTTAGCAGAAAATCCGGGGCTGCCACACTGTCCGTCGCCGGCTAGCCTGAACCGTTTGTCGGGGAATGTACTTTCAATAGCCAATTGTTCAATTTTCCAAGCATCAATAATGGTATGGAATAAATAATCACATTGGTATTTGTAGTATTGCTTTTTAGAAATGAAATGGAGTCCCACAAACTGAAAGAAACTGGATAACTTTGTGAAACTAGAACCACTAAAAAGTAAAGCTGCTGCACACAGTAAATTGCCAGCTGGCAGTTTCCCCAGCATCGGTTGAGCGGACCATGAAAATGCTTTTCATGGCATGCATTTTCAGGTTACTGCCTTGTGTTAGACGAGTCACGCTCACCAATGGCTTTCCGCATACTTCCCCTCCCACTGAATGCACACATTTTAGCATCTTTATAATCTCCATCAAGCTGCTGTCGAATACTATGTATTTGGCCTCTTTTATAATACTGTCATCTGGCAACATTGTTGTTTCGGACTGAACTGTGGTGGACATATCAGGAAAACCGGACATACTATAGTCGATATCTTTGTCTGTTTCGTCGGTCAATAGTGTTGATGCTTCAGTTTCTGTCATTTCAACATCTGTTACTTAGTGATGGGTAGGAGAAAACATCAATGTGGACTGTTTTTTGGGGGGCATTTTTTTGGCGGGTGTCGATTGCGTCAAGTGCTCATCTAGTAATGATAAACTATGATCTATAAATTCAATTTCACCTTCCTCTGGCGGAGCGGGTGCATTGTAGCAATGGTCCAAGAACACCTTGCTGGAATCACCAGTCTTATTAAATTCATTTACTGGCCATTGGACATAAGCAGCTCGAGTGTGAACACGACGCGCCTCAATGAATAGTTCCTCCATGGTGAAAACAGTTTGGCAAGCAGCATCTGTCATTTGTATCGCTGTCTGTGTCTGCATAGTCCGTACTCCATCGGGCAACTACAGGACAGATAGGAAAAGGGATGTTCAGTGTAAATCCAACATACAGTGTTGTACAATTGACATTAAAAAAAACATATAATGAAGGCCTTAGCACAAAACTTTTGCCAACAATAGAAAGTGTTTATAACTAACCTTATTTTTATTTCTTTTCTTTGAAACCTTCTTTACTCTAACATCAGCAAACTGGCGGACCGACTCAGATACACGTTCCTCCGGTTCAATATACGGATCTTGTATACATCCCTACAAAAAATAGTATCCATTAAAAATGAGTCATTGGCATTAGACATCTAATTAGACCGACTTTCTTTTATTAGATGGTACTGTCAGTGCACATACCTCTGGCTCCGGATCAACTGTAAGGTCTGGTTCCGGAACAACCACAATGGATAATGTAATTGTAGAGGATGCTGCAGCATCTCCCGGCAACACAGTACTTGCATTAGTGAGGTCGAAAAGATTGGAAACGGGACACACAATTTAGAAAGACGACAAAGGTACATTTCAACAGTAAAGTGGCAAAGAAACATTGTGTAATGCAATGATACGTTGTGAAAATATGATCAGATTATCTCGTCCTATTGAGCTATGTAGACCCATACCCCAGACACCGGATCTACTACAAGAGGTGTTCGGATTGTAGTGGACGCTTCAGCATCTCCCTGAAACACAGTACTTGCATTAGTGAGGTCGAAAAGATTGGAAACTGGACACACAATTTGGAAAGACAACAAAGGTACATATCAACAGTAAAGTGGCAAAGAAACATTGTGTAATTCAATGATACGTTGAGAAAATATGATCACATTATCTAGAATTACGTGCATAAAATTAGTCTGGAACAGAATAGCTAGGTAATATTACCTGATACGCGTGGTTGATGACTCCACGCAAGACATGGATGTTGAATCTTGTTCCTTCATATTCGATGGATAGTCATGGAGTGGTAAAGGGAAAGTATTATTCGATTTAGCAATTCCAACATTACAAAATGGCATGTAAGGTGACTGAATAAGAGAAAATTACACTTATTGAAATGCATTATATAGCATAATTATCCGTTCCCATAAATCATTTTTCTATGTGGGTTCTACAAAACAAGGACTGATGTTTAGCAAAAAGTCATTATTTAAACAGCTATTCAGTCACATAAATATGGAAAGTACTATAAGTGGCATTTAGACCGAAAATACAGGCCTAAAGCTGAATCCGGAAGCATGACTCACCTGTGGCGGCATTTTCACGAGTAAAGTCGGAATAGCGTTTGGGAGCAATTTCCGAGTTGTTCTCAGTTGATTCCTCTTTGTGTACAAGGATGTGTCGTACATATCCGGTGAGAAGTGCAGGCTGCAGATGCGGTATCGATGACCCCTCTTGTCCTCCAAGACTTGGTTGACCCTACTTTCAAGCTCTTCCGTTGTATATCTGCTACGTCTGACCCATTCTCTTATTCGATCAACAGTCTTAGGGAATACATGCATTGTAATGCCTTCAGATTTTTCATGGGTCTTCGAAGGGCAACCGAAAATAGAACATGCAGGCATTGTTGTAAATTCTGAAAAATAAAGGTCAACATTATTAGAAAATTATTTTGCATAAGCATGTGAGAAAGAATTAATTGGACCATACATTGTTCGTTGCACGCTTTCTTTTGGGCACCACAGCAAAACCAGTGCAGCGTGTGCGGCTGTATTATAGGATAAATTTCACAAACGATTAATTGATGTGTTGAAAATCAGAACAGGTTACTCGTCCCTTGAATGTTCTATCATGCACGAAAAGGAAACATGCTTATACTATAGACACCGACCGCGAAGGAGGCAATACAATGCCAATTGACACTGATAAAAATTGATATATCGATAACATAACAAAAGAAACTCAAGTCAATAGCAGTGATACAAATTAAAATAGCACTACGGAGTTTGATACTTAGGAATAGATATAAATTTACAAATGAAGGAGATATGATTAGGATACATGCCCTTACCTTGACCAACAAACAGTTGGATTCAGCAAGCAGAGTAATTAGTGGCAGGAGAACAGGGAGATGTTCACAGGTAGCACACTGACTAGTTCACTCGAAGCGGTTAGAGAGTAGCACGTTCACGAGGTGACTTGCAGTGCTCAAGGATGTTCTCATGGTAAATATCCAGTGCTTTATAAAGAATAACAAAAAGGGGTGTGTTTATGAATGAATGACATGTATATGTCGTGGCATTATGTACATTGCAGGGGAGCTGTCCGCTTCAGGGGAGGCCTACCTGGAGACACAGGGTCTGAGGAGGCCATGTGAGCAATGGCCCCTGGGCGTGGGATACCTTTTGAAGTGTACATGTTGTTTGGCACCTTGGCCGTTTGCACCCCTGACAGCCCCCCCATGGCAGCGCACATCTACTGGTGGGAACTGCCTTTGATAGAGGGGGGTGGGATGGATGAACCGGGAGGCATGCAGATAAGGCACCGGAACACTGCTGAATGGAGACACACTTATGTGGATTGCAGGGGCACGGCCTGCTTCAGGTGAGGCCTGCCTGGAGACACAGGGTCTGAGGAGGCCATGTGAGCAATGGCCCTTGGGCGTGGGATACCTTTTGAAGTGTACATGTTGTTTGGCACCGTGGCCGTTCGTGCCCCTGACAGCCCCCCATGGCAGCGCACATCTACTGGTGCGAGATGCCTTTGATTTAGGGGGGTGTGATGGATGGGCCGGGTGGCGTGCAGACAAGGCACCGGAACACTGCTGAATGGAGACACACTTGATTCACTTAAAAACTGAAACAACCATTGATAAAAAATATGTTGTGTTTTATTTGGTTTCTTATTTTGATGGCACAAAAATACTACACATTGTAAAGGTCTGGTTGCAGCTCAGCGAGGGAAAATCCCCTGTACTGACCACTGTCGCTAGGGAAAGTTTGTCTAATGGCGCCAACGACAGAGGCGGGTATTACTCGTCGAACGCGGTGTCCAAGCCTCCCATGAAGCCACCATGTGTACGAACGATAGGCCACCAGCCGGTACCACCTATGAAAGAGAAAGATACAATCTGTTTTTAAATGGCCAAGATAAGTGTATTAAACCTTAGTTGTCAATGACAATTCTTGTATGCAATGGCATTTTTGCCAGGACAAATGCTAACTAGACACTGCACAATATTGAACGACTTTTATGCGACTATTACTAGAAAATTGCAAGACTAAACGGATATGACAATGATATCTTGAAGTTACGAGAATATAGGGGACAACCAAGAAATATTAGTGGCCTAACTGACATCACAACCAGACTACACTTACTCGTTACTTGGATTACGAGGGCAAACTGTTGCGCGAAGTTCGTGCATAAGCACCATCAAAATCCTCAACATGGACCGTGTGAGACAGACTGCCGTGAAGTCTGACAGCTCGGTAACGCATTGCGGTTGTGGATCGCCTTGCGATATGTAGGACAAGCATCCAGAGTTTTCTCGGCAGCAGCAGTTCTCCACCTTGGTTGGCATTAGCGCGCGCCGATTGCAGGTACACTAGGTGGAAACACCGTCCATGCGACAAGGCCAAGGCTCTTCATCTGTTGAAACGTTTGCCCAACTGTTGTCCAAATCCCCATCGTCTACAGAGCTTGCTCTTTCCAGTAATTCCTCCTCGGAATACTCGGGCTCGTACAGGTAGGGCATTATTGTTGCCATTGTGTGGTAAAGAAATGAAAATAATTTATAGCGGTCGTACTGGTATCTGTTCACACGGGCTGCAAGCAACGAAGGTAGCTGACCAGAGCACAGAAAAGAGTCACGGAATACTCAAAGAAATACAGCGAGAGGAATGGAAAAGAAAATCTGCTGTTGTGTGTTGTGAAACTCTCTGTTTATACTTGTCGAGGAAAGAGGCTTCATGCCGTTTCCATGGCGACACTTCATTAGCTGGGGCGCAGAGAATGTTGACACGAGACGTGCTTTGGCGCTGTGAAATGGGCAGTATGTGTCTAGTGATGTCAGGCTCAAGGGCGGGGGATATGATTTAGTGCCGCAAACGCAGGTCACCCAGGGCGACGCGGAAAGCGATAAGATTATCACAAGATTACCGCGCCCTGCTGCCTGATTTTGCTTGTGTTCAAGAGACGAAAACTAGGGCAAGGTGCATAGGAAATGTTTGTATGATCGATCGAATTATGGTTAAAAGCACATGGCCGAACCATAGAGACAATAATATTTTCTGACCGAACCATTCCTTTAAGAGTTGAATTGTTTTAATTTTAGCAATAATTAGAAAATACTGTGTGTGTTCGGTTTTGATTTAATAACACCAAAATGTGTGTGTTACTAAGCAAGATAAGACTAGTAATGCATTTGTCATATTTGGAAAAAAGAAGGTTATATACATACTTTTCTTAAACAACATGTTAATTAAATAATTGTACACTTAAATCTTTGTTCAATTATTAAGTAATCCATATTAGGCCAATTTGTGCACTATTGGGAGTGTTTACATAGGGTAGAAAGGCATCCCCCTTTCGGGCAATTTCGCTACGGATACAGCTTTAGTAAATAAAATGTACACCCTCATTCAGGCATGGATGGCAACCCATGGCCTCTGCCTGAATGACGAAAAAACAGAAATCCCCATTCTAGGCTCACCTAACAACTTAAAAAAACTTGACTCCAACTACTGCTCCTTCAAAATAGATGGCAATATAATCCCCGTCGCCAAAGAGGTGAAGACCCTTGGTTTCTACTTGGACTCTACCTTGTCCTTAAAGAAACAAGTGAACTCCCTGGCCTCATCCACTGCCTACACTGGCAAACTCATTGAAGCATGCAGACCCTTCCTCTCACCAGCTAGCTGCATTATCCTAGCCAATGCACTGATCCTCTCAAAACTGGATTACTGCAACGCACTTTATGCAGGCGCTAACAAATACATCATCAATAAACTCCAAACCCTGCAAAACAACGCGCTCAGAACGGCCTTGAACCTCCCAGTCAGAGAGCACATTTCAAATGCGCGTAGAAACTACAACTGGCTAAAAATCAGCAATAGGATCACCTTAAAAATTGTCACACTAACATTCAAATGCCTGAACAATGCTGCCCCCATACCTCAGGGACAGAATAATAAGAAAAACCTCTTCACGACTAACCAGAGCAGCCAATTCGTTCTGCCTCCAAACCCCAAGATTCCGACTAAAAAAAACAGGTGGCAATAGCTTCCCCGTGCAAGCAGCTCAGTACTGGAATGCCCTACCAGTTGAACTAAAACGGGATCAGTTCTACAACAGCTTCAGGCACCATACCCGCACATGGCACCGTCGCAATGACCTTTGAAACCTGAGACTTTGTGCATTGTGTACTGATACCATACGTACTTATCCACCCTATCATGTAAAATGTACATAATGCATCTCCTGTTTATAATATGTACCTACATGTGAAGTAAAGAATGTATATAATGTAATTACTATATATATAACATATAATACCAACATGTGATAACACTGTAACCTGTAACCAAGTTCTAAATATTCTTGTTATTCTGCGCGCCCAGCTACCCAAGGGTTTTTTGGTGCCCTACAAATAAACAAACAATTAAACAAAAGATGGCGGCCGGAATGATGTTACGTGATTAGACATAGAGAAGGCACTTCGATGCAATGGCAACGCCCAGTAGCAAACACAATGGAGACACATTTCGCGCTTGAGCTCAAGCCGACGCTAGAGACCCCTTACTAATGCAACTCAGGAAAGAGACCATCTGTATTTGTTGGATACAAAGCAATGTGCACATTCATGCACTAGCCAGGGTTCCCCCTGACAGACAGTCAGGAACCCGTTTATGGACACAAAAAAGCGAATCGCTAGAACTATGCTGTGTTTTCGAACTTTAAACACATATGAATTGAGTAAATAAGACTATACATAAGTAGATGTAGATGCTGCTATTCAAATAGGGGGTATTTTTATGATCCATCTTCCTGAACCGCTGGGTATACATTTTATACTACATACGAACAATTAGTAATGCACATATATATGCTTTACGCAATTAAACGAAAGTAACACTTTCTAGCAATGGCTTTAATAGAAGCAACGCAATAATATCTGCATAAAGCACTATAAGGAATGAGGATTCTCATAATTTTAGGCACAATGAGAACAATTATTCAAGGAAGATTTTTGAAACAGTTTTGTATTTAATTAATTAACAGGGATCTAACCATTTTTTGAGGCAACTGTCCAAATGGACTTTGACCAGGACCAATTTAAAGGTAACAATTTATGTTGGATCAATCAGCTGATACAACGGATTTTGAACAAAGAGGAGTGCAGTTGATTCATTTTCTTTATTTCTCTCCCAATTATGTTCCTTTATCTCATATTTGTTCTCATTTAACCCTGTTAATCCTCCCATAGGCCAAACCTCGCTCTCTGTGTGTTTTTTTTAATGTAAATGTTTTATGACAAAATCAACACTGTGATGTAACTTTGTTGTTTACTAATATATGCTTACACATAATGGTATGATTTGATTTTTGTTTATTTGAATCTATAATCTGTGTATTGATAAAACAAAAAAGAAAGTATGAGCCCTGATTTGAGAAAGGCTTTGTAAGCCGAAACACATGTCATCAACAAGGGCTAACAACATGACCACTTAAAATGTGAGCTTTCTAGAAACTAACTGGCGCATTGTATGTACTCTAATTATTAACTCTCTGGTGGATTACTAGGCTTTCTTACCACCCAACTCTGAGGAGACGCGACAGAAATAGACATTCTGTTTCAGTAGAAGTGATACTTTGATTCAAGAGTCAACCAAGATTGGTGTCGCCGAACAGACCAGCCCAACCAAACAAAAGCCTTCAGTAGTTTAAATTAGATTCCAGGTAAGTCCAGGATGGGTGGCCCAGACTAGCAAGGCTGCCCTTACGCTGGAAAAATGTAGCAGTGCTATTCTGTCTTTCTCCACCCATCATAGGAGTGGTGCTATATCGCCGGCACTAGAATTATGCCAAAAGCAGGTTTTGCCAGCAGCATTTTATGGCTCAGAATTATGGGGGTTTGCAAAGGTTGAGAAGATGCTTGTCAGGGAAAATAATTTTATGAAGAAATTACTATCATTACCTGCTGTGCACTGACTGCTCTAGTTCATTTAGAATATGGCACTACCCATTTGGGCACAGACATTATGTTAAGACCAGTATCCTTTTGGGTAAAAGTGTGGACTCAACCTGGTTTAGGGCAGTGTAGGGATGCACTGCTACACATTATGTCTCTTGATGGAGGCAAAAGCTTGAAATGGATATCACATGTGAAAGACCTACTGACCAATTTGAACGTGAGTGAGTTCTGGGAAAATTCACAGAGCCTCTGTGCTTCAAGCCTGAGTTGACTCAAGCAAATTTCTAAGTAAAGCGCATGGGCTCATCTTTTGCTTGATGCCTCAAGGCTAAAGCTGGGCATGGAGTATTTGGAACATGATCAGGAGGCTGACTTTAAGGCCTACTTAGATTTAATTATGCCAGATTACAAATGGTCGTTGTGTACGAGGTTCAGACTGGGAATTTTGCTCATCACTACTTTTACGTACCCATGGAAGGGTTCTGACTCTGATAAATGCCCAATGTGTGCTGTTGCTAATGAGACAGTTTCACATTTTCTTTTTCTCTGTATGTCAACTCTGTGGCTAAGGCAGATGTATTTGAGACCTATCCTGTTGGAGAGTGGCATTTACTCACTTGGACCCACATTACTATTTTCAAGCCTATGTTATAGTAATTTAGTAATGTTTGCTGTTGCTTGTTATTTGCATAGAGCCTGGCTGCTGAGCAGGAAGATGATAAAGTGATGATGTCCTCTGTTAATCTTGTATTAGAAATCAATAAGCATCTTAGGCTGCTAGCACAGCTCTCCTAGTATTAGTTTTCTTGTGATTCTAAATGTCTTTTAATAATGTTTTTGATGTAATAATTTGAGACATGGAAGAATTCCCATTTTAATGTTTTCTTGTTTAGGTTTTATCATAGCAATATTATGTATTTTATGATGTGTTGGAACCTGATGACCTTTTGTCAAATAAAGGATTTTCAACAGAAAAACAGTTTATTAGTAAGTGTTTTCAAAATAGATATTGAACACAGTTACATTTGCGATTCTCCTTATTGTAACTATATTACATGAACACATTCTTTTCTAAATGACCAGTTTTATCAGAAATAATAACACATAAAAGAAAGTGTCCATGTACATTGTGATAGTGTAGAATCTAAGAATTCTTAGTTTGGTTAATATATAAAATGAATCAGTTACTTATTCTACATAATTGTGCACCGTACAGTACATTTAATGACATAAGGGCCAAATACAATGTACTGTGTAAATATGAAATACGTACACATATGCTATGTAACAAGACAGAGTTCGCATATTTCAAAATGTAATTAATCAAAGCAGTAATATCAGTGTTGTCATGTATGATGTCTATAGTGATACCATCAGCGATGTCACATATGATGTAATTAGTGATGTCAACAGTGTGGTCATACGCTGTGCAATAGGGGGCCCATAGTAAAGGCGGACTTGCTTGAAATGGGAGTGCTGAATTTCAGGCATTTGGTTATGTTAAATCTGATCATTTTAACTCTCTCTTAACTAATGTTTTTTCACTGATATATACATATATTCATGAAAAACCTTAGTTAAAGAGATGTTACAGGGAACATTTTACGCAACAAAACCCCTGAAATTCGGCACACAATTCAGGAAAAGCCACCTTAACTATTCGCCCCCTGTTGTGCAATGTATGACCACAATGATGACATCAGAGATTACATTGCTGGTAACATCACTAATTACATCACATATGACATCACTGATTGCATCACTGATGGCATCAGACATGAGATCGCTCAGTATGTAGAAATACCTTTGGGCTACTCTCTTGGTAAACAGGTTATTTCAGTATACTTCACAATATGAACATGACATAGAACTATAGACGGGTACACATGTATGTATGATCACTCAACCCTAATCGAGTGTCTAAAAGAAGTCTTCAACTGGATGAGTGCCAACAACTTGAAGATCAATCCAGGAAAGACAGAAATCATCATTATATCCAATACCCAAGAGAACAACACCTACATTCCGTGGCCGACGGAAATGAGAACTGTGCCAACTCCATCTAAGGTAGTAAAAAATCTGGGATTCCTGATGGACAACACCCTTACCTTAGAACCACAAATAAATGCAGTAGTCAATAAATGCTTCTTCCTCCTTCACACAACAAGAAGAATCCTACCTTTCCTCTCCTTCACCCACAAAACACTCACAATCGTCGCCCTCATCGTGTCAAGAATCGACTGCGCAAACAGCCTCTATCTTGGGATGCAGAATACCTCATGAAGAAACTACAACGCATCCAAAATGCAGTAGCCAGACTTCTCCTCAAATTATCCAGAAGAGACCACATCACCCCAGCGCTAAAAACACTACACTGGCTCCCAATCAAACATCGCATCACCCTCAAAACAATGTGCATAACACACATGGCAATCAGCGAACAAGGAGCAGAATTTCTACAAAAGAAAATAACAATCTACAAGCCAACGAGACTTCTCAGATCAAGCAACGAAATCTGCCTGGAATAAAAACCGTACCTCAAGAAAAAACTAGGAGGCTCCTCCTTCTCCTAACTGGCTGCAAAAACCTGGAACAACATCACGAAAGGAATAAGAAACACCAAAGACCACCTACAATTCAGAAAATGACTAAAAACCTGGCTCTTCAACACCTCAAATTCAAACTGAAAAACTAAAACAATCAAACAGGAAACACAAAGAACAGGCTGACAGATTTTAGGATGACACTGACAATCACCCACATCCGACCAAGTAAACCCCCGCAGTTACAAGATTGACGACGCCATATCAAATAAGACACAAGCAACACCCCATGAAGACAGACTCAGCACCCCTGGCCAACCCACCCTACAACCTCATCCACTCCTTAAATGCTACCAGATACCATATTTGAATAGAGTTGAGTGGATGTTAGCAGCTGCCACACTTGAACTGGGTTGTGGACATTGGCATGGACAAGGCCAGGATAAAGTTGTGAATGGTGGCAGGTGCCGCGCATAAGCGTAGGTGTGAATGCTGGCACATGCCAGGCTTCAAGCGGGCTCTGAGTAGTAGCCTGCGTGAGCAGCTGGTTAAACTGTAAATGCCGACCACTGCTAAGCATGGATAGAGTGGTTTTGGCTGACCTACACCGCGTATTGACTGGAATGGGAAGGCTCTCTTGGCTAGATTTGGAGTCATAAACACCCGCTTACCCCACATACAGACAGGTTTGACAGAGATAGGCCGGACCAAACTTGGACACAGTTATGAATGTGGGTGGGCGTCATGTGTGGAAGGGATTGTGGGGTGTCGGCCAGTCCCAGATCTGGATGGAGGTGTTGAGATGCTCGCGCCCCCCCACCCGGAGAGGAAATATGGAAGTTTAGCACTTTGCTTCCTAACAGCTATGCCAACTAACCAATCCACTAACAATTTTCAACCCACTGCAAACACCTCTCAAACTCTAACCAAACACAACCACAAGCCTATAAACGCAACAATCCGCACATACTTCACTACACTTCAACAACAAAACAAACCACACATAGACTCGCACAACAGTACACGCCGGCTGCCGACAGGTAAACACCCCAAGACCAGCCAACGGTGTTAACCAGGTTGAGGCTGCCAACAGCACATCACTGCTCTCTTGCACATTTCCAGCTTATTCCCACTAACTCACCTCCCGCTCCCTTTTTTTTCAGAGCTGCCAGAGCGCCAGGGCACCGCTCCGGTGGTGATAGTGCGCGGTACAAATATCCCTTAACATTAACATGAGTACTTGTAGAGCATTCATTTGAAGTATTTATTAAAGGATGACATTTGACATAAAATAAATATGTAATATTTTAGAAGTACCTTTAATTTCGTCTAATAGCAAGCAATTGAAATAGTACATTGCATAGAATGTACCTGGTTTTGGCAAATGTACTTTAGACATATTGTTTTCTAAATGAGCAGTGTTAAAAAAACACATGTAAAACAAAGTACATGCACTTATGCTGTGATATATTATAAAAATTATGAGTATTTAAAAATAATTATGACTATGCCATAATTACGTATGCACAAGAAATGAAGATTAGAAATTGAAGATTTATTTTTAGACATCTAATTGGATTTATATTACTTTCATTTATTTCTTATGACTTTTTATTCTACTCTGTCAAATGGCATGACAAAGGAAATTAATCTGCACATATGATACGATTTTGTGTTGTACTCATTTTTGTACGTACTTCAAATTGTGGACCATACACTAAATTTGAAGAAATTAAAGAACAATAAAATGTACTTAGAAAATATGTATATTTAATTTATGTAAAGAAAATAGTCCTGAAATTGAAAATGTAATTAATGTAATCAGTGCTTTTATCAGTCATGCCATATATGATGTTGTGCCTGATGTCATCAGTGATGTCATGTATTATGTTATCAGTGATGTAATCTCTGTCATTGTGGTCATACACTGCTCAACAGGGGGTGAGTAGTTAAGGTGGCTTTGCCTGAAATGTCTGCGAATTTCAAAGGTTTTGTTGCATTACATTTTCACCTTAACGTCAGTGTAACTTAGGTTTATTCACTAAATTTGAAAGGTTTTGTTAGTATGTATGTTCATCTTAACTGTTTTCAAACTGAACGTTTTTTCAGTGAATATTTTTTTTATATATTTCGTGATTTTTTATACTATATAAGAAGGTAATCTGTTATTTTGTTTTAAATTTCAAAGGCTGTGGCTAGTGGCCATGGACAGGTTTTGTTTCAATGTTTTGTTCATCTTAACTGAATAAGATAGCTTCCTATGGGGCCCACTAGCCATGGCCTTCGGCTACGACCAGTGGCCACAGCCTTTGGCCGTGGCTACCGTACATGTTGCACCAATAGGTTTCTTTGGGGCACATTAGTCATGGCCACTAATTACATCACAAAATGTATCACTGATGGCATCTCCAAAGACATCACAATTAGGTTCCTAGAAAACCATACGTTAACTTTAATAAATACACAGAAAGAGGTTCTATTTCACACAACTAATAATAAACATCATAAATTCTGAGGACTCACTGTCTTTCTGTGACGTTCTTCGGTTGCCACGCAGTAAACGTGTATCATCGCTTCGGTGTCCTGTCTCCACGTCACAGGCTCACTGGCTGGTTCAGGTTTGTAAATGTTACGGCACCTATCATGCACTCGCAACCACTAGAGGTCGTCCTGTGCTTCTCGTCCTTACTGATACTCATTGTTCTATTCAGCCTCCTCATCCCAGTACTTTCACATGCATGGGGAATGATAGACAGTTCTTGGTATTTTCTGTACAGAACCTTATAAGGTGTCAACAGTAGGTCCCCTGGTTAGTTGAATGGAGCGATCCTAATATGCCATGAAGGCATGAGGAATGGAGTGGGTATCCTTAAAAGGAAAAGGGGGATACCATGTCTCAACCGATGATGTTGTGTCACTCCTTCAGGATCGCCTCCCCTCATGTGGTCCTCTCTCATATAGCCGCCCGAAGGGTCAGGATCAGGTAGTGGCTGCCGTCCCGTAGCCACCTGGGGAGAGGCTACCGCTGGGAAAGGTGTGATGACATCATCAGATTCATCACACTACATTTAAAGAAATACAGGCAAAATGCAATATACTGTGTAAGTATGAAATATGTACATCATGTTATGTGACAAAAAAGAGTTGCAATATGTTAAAATGTAATTAATCTAACCAGTGATGTTTTTGGAGATTATTAAATAGAGAGGAATCCCGGTAGTGATTTGTCCACCTCAAGCGTGGAGCCAAATGACTACTCTGTCTATACCCGGGGAGGGAAAACACATCAGTATATTTGTAGACAGAGCTCAATAAAAGGTTGCACACAGCAATTAGATTCCTAAAAAAACATATGTAAACTTTAATAAATACACATAAAGAGGTTCTAATTCACACAACTGATAATAAACATCATCAATTCCTATACTTAATCTATGTTAAGATCAACATCTAAAAAACAAGGATTTCGTCAATTCCAATTAAATGGTAAGGTAACAAAAAGGTGTATAGTACATTCAGCAAACAAATAGCAATGTCGTTCAGTTTCTGATTATTATTCGATAACACAAGTTGTAATCCTGTATACATCCAGGAAATTGTCTCAACATGTTTCTGTTCTTGGGGGGTTACTCATAGAACTTTCATCAGGAGGGTTTGCCAAAATCACGAAAATCCAATTAAAATCATAAACTGTTCTGTCAGTAGGACAGTATTGTGTACACGTGTAACCTGTAGATTTAAAAGAAAAGGGGAACAGATAAGGAGCTAGAAAATAGCTAAGGTGTATCTGTCATTGTCCCCAAAGGGGGAAGCAAGTGAACCAGACGTTAAGTTTTAATTACCTTTCCTGGAGCAAGTGCGACCAAGAGGTCACTTTGCTCGACAGGATTATCAAGTCTAGTTGCGCCCGAGTTTCTTGATCGCCTGACATTGTGGGGCAGGACTGCATTACTGCAAGCCACATAGAGTACATTATCTAGCAACGTCGTATGCTACATTTTATGCTTATTTGGAGCATGTCACAATATGGCCGACTACCATCCCCATTACGCTGCATTACGTCCCGAGTTTGTACATTCGCACGGTGGATCTCCATAGAAACCAATATACACTAGCTCCAAAGTAACACGTCCCTACCAGAGACGCCGTTTGAGAGTGCCAAGCACTTGCATACGTTTAAGGGCTTTTACTAAATCCGCGTACCGATCGGACGCCCATAAGGTACGTGATTGATATATCTTGTGTTTACAGCACGATTGCTTTTTGAATGAGCGATGTACGCTGTGCTGCCAGTTACGAGTACCCCTTATATGTATCTTTACAGACACCGATACAAGCCTTGGTCTATTGTGGATGTCTTCCGCACTGAGAGGCACCACAGTATTATTGGCACACAAATTGATGCAGCCAACCTGATAGGCGGTAAGCAACTACTCTCGTGCACCCAGGATTTTACACGCGGGTGCCGGCCTCCCCATTGAGACACCATTTAATATGCACACCGTTTTGTATCCAGTCCTCCGGGCACCCTGATATAGGGCTAATGCTGATAGCGGGCTTCTAGGGTGCTGTACCACACCATACCCCACTATCTTTATGGGTGATTGGTTTCTCCCTAACACTGTATACTCCAATGGCATGTTTTGAATATGTTCTAGTAGGGACGTTTCCTCCTCTGTAACGCTCACCTGGTATCCACAGGGACGTCACTCAGCCTGTTCTGACCTCTTATGACCTCAAACCATTCCCTGGCGGCTATTCGAGTGGAGACTGATCCTGAAACACAGGATTGGTAGAGTTTAACTCCCTATTTTCTCTGTGTGCTTGAACCCCTTCTTCCCCAACCCTTCCCTTTGATCTGCAGCTCACCTTGTTTTCTTGGATAGTGTGCTCTCTGTCCTGCTTTCAGCGCAGGGGCGCGTTGATTGATGCGGGCTCATTGCTGCCTAGTTACTTCACTGGCAAGAGTCCGACAGGTAAGTATAAGGAGTCTTTTGAACAGTTCTCTAACTTCGTTCCTTTCCTTCCTTAGATGATGGCCGGCGCCCGGGGATGGCGGCGTGCTGCTGAGATGAGTAGCGCTGACGGTGAGTGAGAGCGCGATGCGCGATGCACCCCTTTTGTATTTGCATTGAACTGCGTTCTTTTTCTGTGTCTTTTAGGTGCCGCGACGTTTTCAGCGTGGATGCCGGTTATGAAGAACAAATGCGGTAGGTAAGCGCGGTATGCGGCGCCTCTAGATGTTTCCACGCTAACCTGGAGTGTCTTTTCCCTCTTGCAGATGGATGAGAAGTTCCAGAGACAGAGTTCTCACAGAGCCGCTAGGATTCAGGTAAGCGTTTGAAGCTCGTACAGTATTTAAAAATAAGCAAAGATTTGCAGAATGCTTACTAATGCCTTTTTTCTGTTCTTTTCCCTTTTTGTTAGGAAGCGGCGTGCCGGGATGGGAATGATACCGCCGAAGATGCCCGCAGAACAGAAGGAGCAATGAATGATGGGCAGAAGCGCCGCAAGGTAAGGCTGTTCCTAACGGTGTTCTTGTTCCTGCAGGAGCTGAGCGCAGAAGAAAGATGCAGGACTACTGGAGACCGATCCGAACACGGTGAGTGTCACGCTGCAGGTGCAGAAAACGCAAAGCAAGTTTCTCAGCCTGGGTGTGGCTTAAATAGTCTATGGATATCCCAGGTGTCTCTGGGCTGAACCACACCCAAAAGACTAGACCGCACATGCAGTTCTGGGAACCAAAATATGTGGGGGCATCCATCTTGTCCCCATCAATGCACTACAAGTCCAATCCCCAACATTATCCTATGGGAGTGAGTGAATCTGGTGCCACAAGTGCCAAGTCTGACTCCAAATGGGTCTTTGGAGGAATGGAGAGGACTTTGAGGGCCATGTAGGTGACCGTGGCCTGGCTCCAGCCTGACATCTTGGAGGGCTGGGGACATGAGGGGCAGGAATCATGACAGCACTCCCCCCCACGGCCCCTCTCAAGGTGGCTCTTCTGTCTGGTCCTGGTTTGGTTGGATGGTTTTGATGAAATCGTCTAAGCAAGCGGGGTGCATGGATGTGCTCACAAGGGTCCCATGTCCTGTCTTGTGGACCATACCCCTTCCAGTCTACTAAGTAGTATAATTTGGATCTGACATACTTTGAATCTAGGATGTCCTTGACTTCGAATTCTGGCTCCCCGGCGACTACTACTGGCTGCGGTGGCGTTGCTACCCGGGTCCCAGGTTGCACAGGTTTAAGGAGAGACACGTGGAACAGAGGATGAATCTGCATGTTTGACGGCAAAGCTAGTCTGACCGCCACAGGATTTATCACGGAGGTGACGGTGAATGGACCCAGGTATCTTGGATGGAAAGTTCAGGCTCCTTTAATGGACACGTGTTTAGTCGCCAGCCAGACTTTGTCTCCCACTTGGTAGTTGGGGGCCTTTGCTCTGTGTTGATCAGCAAACTTCTTTTGGCGATTCTTAGCTTGAAGTAGGTGTTCATCTACCCTTTTAAAGGTTTGAGAAATGGTTGTGTGCAAGGTTTTGACTGCTGGCATTTCCAGGGTTGTAGGAATGTCCAACTCAGAAGTACGTGGGAGCCTGCCATACATGGTATAAATGGGTGTCTGCCCAGTGCTGGTGTGTAGGGAATTATTATAAGCAAATTCAGCTATCCATAATAGGTCGAACCAGCTTCCTTCAGCTTGGTGTAACATGCAGCGCAGATACTGCTCGAGCGTCGGATTTGTCCTCTCAGTTTGACCATCCGTTTGGGGATGGTGACTGGTGGATAGCCGGATGTCGATTTAGGCCATAGAGCAGCATTTTCTCCAGAAGTTAGATACGAATTGAGTACCTCGGTCTGAGACCAAAACTGAAGGAAACCCATGGAGCCGTACGATGCCTTCAAGAAATACCTTTGCTAGAGTGGAAGCATTTGGGAGCCCCTTAAGAGGAATGAAATGTGCCATTTTTTAAAATAGGTCCACCACCACAAGAATAGTGTTAAACCCTTGACTGGGTGGTAAGTCAGTAATAAAATCGAGGGACAACGTGTGCCAGGGTGCTGGTGGGATTTCCAATGGTTGTAATAGCCCAGCCGGTTTCTGCCTGGATGACTTGTTTTGAGCACACACTCCACAAGATAGGATGAATTGGATAATGTCTTTACGCCACGTAGGCCACCAATAATTTCGTTTTACCTTGGCTAGGGTTTTAGCGATTCCGGGGTGGCCCTCGATCAAGGAATCATGATAACCGGACATGACTTGTTCTCGTAGTTCTTGGTTTGGTAAGAATAAACAATTCCTGAAGTAGGGCAACTGATCTTTTATCATGTAATGTTCTCCTTGTGCACTCCACGCTTGTAATTGCTCAGGACTTATCAGGTTTTGGATTTCTTCATGTAATTCTTTCTGAGTTATGGTTGCTGTGATTCCTAGGAGCTTGACACTCGGGATGATTGCTATTGGGTCAGGGGTCTGATACCCTTGCTCTTCCACCCCCATACGGGAAATGGCATCGGCCTTCCCGTTTTTCACCCCTGGTCGAAATGTAATCACGTAGTCATATTCAGCCCAACGTAGTTGTCGTGAGGATTGGGCCTTTGCCATTTTTAGGTACTGGAGGTTCCGGTGGTCAGTTATTAGTGATTGTGTGTCTGGTGCCCAAGAGGTAGTGCCGCCATGCCTTAAAGGCTGACTTAATGGCCAGGAGTTCTTTCTCTGTGATAGCCTAATTGAGTTCAGGGGGGTGAATTTACGCGACCAGAAGGCAACAGGGTGTAACTGGCCCGTTTCGGGGTCCTTTTGTGAGAGGACAGCTCCCATAGCCATGCTTGAGATGTCTGTTTCCACCAGGTATGGGAGATCAGGGCGAGGGTGGCATAAGATTGGGGCAGATATGAATCTTGCTTTGAGTTCCTGGAAAGCCTCCTTGGCTTCTGTTGTCCACTGGAACTTTTTGTTGCTTTTCCTTAGTAATGAAGTGATGGGATGCACCATTTGCGAAAATCCTGGGATGAACCGGCGGTAGAAGTTTGCAAAACCCAGCACACTTTGAACCCCCTTGAATGAATTTGGGGATAGCCAGTTCAGGATAGCATCTACCTTGTGTACATCCATTCAGATTCCGTTCGGGATGAGAATAAAGCCCAGGAATTCCACCTCGGAGACGTGGAATGAGCACTTTTCGAGCTTGGCGTAGAACTGGTGTTGACGGAGTTTCTCCAATACGGATCGGACGTGTTTAACGTGGTATTGCTTTGATGCGGAATATACTAGGATATTGTTGATGTACACTAGAGCACAGACATCAATCAATTCCTTTAGGACATCATTCATGAAGTATTGAAATGCAGCAGGCGCGTTGCAAAGGCCAAAGGGCATTACTTGATATTCGTACAAGCCGTATTTGGTGCGAAAAGCGGTTTTCCATTCGTCCCTCTGTTTTACGCGAACAAGGTGATATGCCCCCCTCAGGTCTGGTTTTGTGTAGATTTGGGTATCTTTGACTTGATCAAGCAATTCAGGGATCAGTGGCAGGGGGTAGCGATTTTGTACGATAATCTGGTTCAGTGCGCGATAGTCGATGCACGTTCTCAAGTCCCCCTCCTTTTTGATACGAAGAATAGAGGACTAGCCGCTGGAGACTTCGAGGGACGGATGAACCCGTTGGCCAGGTATTGGTCAAGATAGGCCTTCAGGTGCTGGTTTTCTGGTTCCGTGAGTGCGTAAATTCGCCCACAAGGGATTTGTGCGCCGGGTATCAGGTCGATTTGGCAATCGTATGGTCTATGCAGTGGCAGGGTATTAGCCTGTTCTTTCTGAAAGACATCTTGAAAGCCCTAGTATTCACTTGGTAGGGTGCCGATTGCCACAGTCGCAAGCGTGTAGGTTCTGGTGTCTATTGGTTGTTTCTCTTGGCGATAACATGTGTGGGCGCAAGTCTCGGAAAAGGCCAATTCTTTTGGTCGCCAATTGATTCGAGGATTTTGAGCTACCAGCCATGGCATTCCCAAAATCAACCGGAACTGTGGTGCCTTAATGAGGTCGAAAACGATAGATTCTTGGTGTCCATCCTGGCACAGAAGGGTTAAAGCTGCAGTGCATTGGGATACTGGACCAGAAGCTATTTCCGTGCTGTCGACAGTGGTAACAGTGTCGGTGGTTGATTTAGGGCATAACGGAAGCCCCATCTTTGCCGCAAGATCCTGGTCGATGTAATGCCCAACGGCTCCACTGTCTATGTACGCTCTTACTGCGTGCATCCGAGATGGTTGTTGGTGATTGATCAAAACCACAGATAGTGCAAAATGGGAGGTCTGTAGTTCACTTTCTTCGCTCGACAAGTGGACCCCTACACTTGCCGGGCTGGGCAGTTTTCCGATTCCTTGATGGTATCTTCCTTGTCCGTGGCCCCTACGTCCTCCTCTGTGACTTCACAGGGTACTCTTTAAGGAAATGACCTGACCTTCCACAGTACAGACATAACTGCTGCTGTCTCCTTTTATTCCTTTCCGCTTTAGTCAAGGGGGATCTGACCCCCCCGATTTGCATTGATTCTCCTGAACCTTCCGTTGTTTGGGCAGAATTGTCCTTTGAACGCACATACATAGGGCGAGGGTCTGGTCTGGTTTGATCTGCTCTTCGGTCCTGCAACCTATGATCCAGTTGAACAACCAGGTCAATGAATTCTGAGCAGTCTTTCGGGGGTTTCACTACTTGTGCGAGAACATCCTTGAGCTCCCCCTGCAACCCCTGATGAAATAACGTGGTTCTCTTCTCCACTGGCCATTCTGCTTCAACTACGAGCCTATTGAATGTGGCTATGTATGTTAATAGATCTTGATTCCCTTGGCGTAGGGACAGAAGTTCATTGTCTAATGCCTGCCCATGAGTACGACGGGCGAACAGCTTTTCCATCTCCTGCTGAAAGCCCCTGAAGTCATGCAGCAAAGGATGGTCTTGGGCCACAAAGAGTACAGACCAGTCCGCGGTGCTACCACTCAGGTAGGATAGCACAAAAGCGACCTGTGATTGGTCATTCGGAAAGGCCCCTGGCCTACAAAGGAAGTGCAGGCAGCACTGGTTCATGAACGTTGCAAACCTCTTGGGATCCCCCGTTAATCGTTCGGGCGGGGCCAAGGGAACTGCCCCAGGAAGGGTTATCTGAACGGGATTGGCTGATGGTGCTGGCACCGAGGGCACGCTTCCCGGCAATGGTGCATGCCCTGCTTGTAACTGGAGAAGTTGCTGGCGGCTTAAATCATCAGTGCGTTCTTTGGCTACTATTAGCTCTCTCCTCAGGGTGTTGGTCTCCTGCCTGTCTGCATGTACTTCGGAACGTAGCTGCCCCAACATGTGGGCTAACTGGTCGGTTTCTGAGGTTTTCATGACACCTAGGTGGATTTTGATGTGAGGCTTTGTGTTCTGTAACGCTCACCTGGTATCCACGGGGAAGTCACTCAGCCTGTTCTGACCTCTTACGACCTCGAACCCTTCCCTGGAGGCTATTCGACTGGAGACTGGGACTGAAACACAGGATTGGTAGGGTTTAACTCCCTATTGTCTCTGTGTGTTTGAACCCCTTCTTTCCCTGGGGTCCAACCCTTCCCTTTGATCCACAGCTCACCTTGTTTTCTTGGATAGTGTGCTCTCCATCCTTCTTTCAGCGCAGGGGCGCGTTGATTGATGCGGGCTTGTTGCTGCCTAGTTACTTCACTGGCAAGAGTCCGACAGGTAAGTATAATGAGTCTTTTGAACAGTTCTCTAACTTCGTTCCTTTCCTTCTTTAGATGATGGCCGGCGTCCGGCGTCCGGGGATGGCGGCGTACTGCTGAGATGAGTAGCGCTGAAGGTGAGTGAGAGCGCGATGCACCCCTTTCGTATTTGCATTGAACTGAGTTCTTTTTCTGTGTCTTTTAGGTGCCGCGACGTTTTCAGCGTGGATGCCGGTTATGAAGAACAAATGCGGTGGGTAAGCGCGGTATGCGGCGCCTCGAGATGTTTCCACGCTAACCTGGAGTGTCTTTTCACTCTTGCAGATGGATGAGAAGTTCCGGAGACAGAGTTCCCCCAGAGCGGCTGGGATTCAGGTAAGCGTTTGAAGCTCGTACAGTATTTAAAAATAGGCGAAGATTTGCAGAATGCTTACTAATGCCTTTTTTCTGTTCTTTTCCCTTTTTCTTAGGAAGCGGCGTGCCGGGATGGGAATGACACCGCCGAAGATGCCCGCAGAACAGAAGGAGCGATGAATGATGGGCAGAAGCGTCGCAAGGTAAGGCTGCTCCTAATGGTGCTCTTGTTCTTGCAGGAGCTGAGCGCAGAAGAAAGATGCAGGCCTACTGGAGACCGATCCGAACACGGTGAGTGTCACGCTGCAGGTGCAGAAAACGTAAAGCATGTTTCTCAGCCTGGGTGTGGCTTAAATAGTCTCTGGATATCCCAGGTGTCTCTGGGCTGAACCACACCCAAAAGACTAGACCGCACATGCAGTTCTGGGAACCGAAATATGTGGGGGCATCCATCTTGTCCCCATCAATGCATTACAAGTCCAATCCCCAATGTTATCCTATGGGAGTGAGTGAGTCTGGTGCCACAAGCGCCAAGTCTAACTCCAAGTGGGTTTTTGGAGGAATGGAGAGGCCCTTGATGGCCATGTAGGTGACCGTGGCCTCCAGCCTGACATCTTGGAGGGCTGGGGACATGAGGGGCAGGAATCAAGACATCCCCTCACTCTGTGGGTGGATTGCTATCCAGTTACAGACTAATCCTTCCCTAATTGCTGTACGCTACCCTGGATCCCTTAACGGTGGCAAGACTCTATGTCCTCTCTCTAGGTTAGGAGGATGTTTTTTAACCATTTAGGGATGGCGCCACACTCAAGAGCCTTCTCCATTACTTGTTGCAGAAACTCCTTTGGCCTGTATAAAGATCTATCTACCTATGATAGTGGCCACAGTATTTTCGAGTAAGAGCCATAAGAAGGGACATTCCCTAGTCTGCTACGTCTCTATGCATGGTTTACAGACTTATCAACATCCAGGTGAGCCCATGCTAACTGAATTTCCGTACCTAAGTAGCAGTTCTAACTGATACGATAGAATTTTTCGAACTCCGGTTTTTAGCTCCTTTGAGAAACACTGATATAGGTTTTTCATGTATTTATTACAGGTCTTCAGCTATTTCAGAGCTGACTACAACTTTATTCACTTATGTTGTGAACTCCCACGTGATCCACGAAAGATAATTAAAACTTAACGTCTGGTTCACTTGCTTCCCCCTTTGGGGACAATGACAGATACACCTTAGCTATTTACTAGCTCCTTATCTGTTCCCCTTTTCTTTTAAATCTACAGGTTACACGTGTACACGATACTGTCCTACTGACAGAACAGTTTGTGATTTTAATTGAATTTTCGTGATTTTGGCAACCCTCCTGAGGAAAGTTCTATGAGTAATCCCCCAAGAACAGAAACATGTTGAGACAATTTCTTGGATGTATACAGGATTACAACAACTTGTGTTATCGAATAATAATCAGAAACTGAACGAAATTGCTATTTGTTTGCTGAATGTACTATACACCTTTTTGTTACCTTACCATTTAATTGGAATTGACGAAATCCTTGTTTTTTAGATGTTGATCTTAACATAGATTATGTATAGGAATTGATGATGTTTATTATTAGTTGTGTGAATTAGAACCTCTTTATGTGTATTTATTAAAGTTTACATATGTTTTCTTAGGAATCTAATTGCGGTGTGCAACCTTTTATTGAGCTCTGTCTACAAATATACTGATGTGTTTTCCCTCCCCGGGTATAGACAGAGTAGTCATTTGGCTCCACTCTTGAGGTGGACAAATCACTACCGGGATTCCTCTCTATTTAATAATCTCCAAAGACATCACTGGTTAGATTAATTACATTTTAACATATTGCAACTCTGTTTTGTCTCATAACATGATGTACATATTTCATACTTACACAGTATATTGCATTTTGCCTGTGTTTCTTTAAATGTAGTGTGATGAATCTGATGATGTCATCACACCTTTCCCAGCGGTAGCCTCTCCCCATGTGGCTACGGGGCGGCAGCCGCTACCTGATCCTGACCCTTCGGGCGGCTATATGAGAGAGGACCACATGAGGGGAGGCGATCCTCAAGTGGTGACACATCATCGGTTGAGACATGGTATCCCCCTTTTCATTTTAAGGATACCCACTCCATTCCTCATGCCTTCATGGCATATTAGGATCGCTCCATTCAACTAACCAGGGGACCTACTGTTGACACCTTATAATGTTCTGTACAGAAAATACCAAGAACTGTCTATCATTCCCCATGCATGTGAAAGTACTGGGAAGAGGAGGCTGAATAGAACAATGAGTATCAGTAAGGAAGAGAAGCACAGGACGACCTCTAGTGGTTGCGAGTGCATGATAGGTGCCGTAACATTTACAAACCTGAACCAGCCAGTGAGCCTGTGACGTGGAGACAGTACACCGAAGCGATGATACTCGTTTACTGCGTGGCAACCGAAGAACGTCACAGAAAGACAGTGAGTCCTCAGGAGGGAAGCTGGGACACTGGTGCACTTCGGCAACATCACCAAGTACAAATAAAAGCAAGTGAAGTGAATGAAAGGGAACATGACACCTGGTATTTCCAAAGGAAGAACAATAGAATGAACGTAAGAAAGTCAAGTTTGCAAGTGTGTAAAGTGAATCACATGAGAAAGCCCTGGCAGTAGAGTAAACCAGACAAAGTCAAGTTTGCAAGTTTGTAAAGTGAATCAAAAGACAATTTCTTAGCAGGAGAGTATAACAGGCGAAGTCAAGTTTTGCATGAGTATAAAATGTACTGCACAAAAAAGACCTGGCACAAGAATATACCAGGTAAAGTCAAGTTGGCAAGTGTATAACGTGAGTCACATGAGGAAGACCTAACAGGATAGTACACCAGGGACAGCCACGCTTCTGAGGGAAGTTGCATTAAAGTGGAAAGGACCTGGCACAGGAGTACACCAGCTACCCTACAAAGTTGAGACTTCCATCCAAGCTGTTTTGCAGACAAGTTGTTTTTGTCGATCAGATAATTGACTCATGCCCTTAGGAGTTTAAAGTGTCTTGAAGAGAAACCCGGGGAAGGGAGCCATCCCCTGTAACTGTGAACTTTGTCCATTAGGAACATTTGTGTTGGCGTTACATCTTCCTTTTGAGTTTGAACATTTGTGTACTTTCAAGAAAAAAGACATTACCCTTAACACCTGAGAGTTACTGTTCAAATGTGAGGGCCAGAAAAGGATTTCAGACACAGGACATTTTGCTTTGGACATCTTGACATCGTACAGACCCTTTGTTTTGGATGAGGTAGGGAAATACCTCCTAAAGCAAGGACACCAATGCATTTTCCAACCCTCTTATTATTTGAATAAAAGTCTATAATAATCAACATGACTCCTCTGTTTCTGTGTCTTATTCCTGGTTCATCACAGTAGTTTACAGTGCAAAATTGTAAGTGCACACAGAGATTATTACAATGAAGAGTAGTATATAAGCATTACGTACTTTGGAAGGTAATCTGTTATATTGGAATATAAAATCATAATTTATTTTCAAAAGAAATGACTAAAAATATTAGTAATACAATTGCCATGTCTATAATTGTCACAGTAATTGTTTCCAATAACAGAAATTCCTGCTCTAGAGTGTCGGTTTGCTGATTCCCGTGTTAATGGATGAAATGCTTGGAATTAAAAAGTATTTGACGTCCTCACAGGAACTCAACATGTGTCCTCCTTTTTTCCAGTTTCCCTCACTCCACTCAATGTCTTTTTCCCTACCTAACCCTATCCCATTACCCCATCACTCATCGCATTGTGTGACACACATTTCTTTCTGAGCACATCTTGCGGCATTGCCACTGTAATCTCATGAGATTCCTACATTCTTCCCCCCCAGATAAACTGAAAATGTTCTACCCGTAGGTGGCTCCTCAACTCGCCTCCAAGTCCCCAACTTGACATGGTGTCTTCTTTTGCACTTAAGACCTCAAACTTGATGTGATTGCTATTGCTATTACTACTTACATAGCGCCTTCGTCCAGGCCATCTAAGTGCTGTAGTAAAAACAATCAGTGTTCCCCTAGGAGTGACTAAATAAACAGAAGAGTTTTGAGACTCTTTCTGAAGTTGAGAAGGTTATTGGACTCTCTAAGGTCATGGGGGGGTATTCATTCCAAATATTGATGGCATCCTTTTTTTCTTCTCCAAATAGCATTTTGAGTTCTTTCATGTTTGCCTTCTACTGGTATTATCGCGGGAATTGATTGCATCGAGTAAATACAAAAATGGCAGATTTTCATTTCTGAAAGCGTCTCTGCTGCAAAGAGCCAAGGCTGATATATATACTAAATGTCTTAAGGAACAGGGGGGCACCCCAATGTCTCTGTTGAATATTTTTAAAACTACTGGATCGATTTCCCCCAAGCCAGTCAAGGAAATTAAGTCAATGCTTTGTGCCCAAATTGTTCCTTATTTGGTCGAAATCTTCCCAGCGGTTTTCGCACCATGGCTGTTCAAAAACTGCAACTTTTCTTAATGGGGAAAATGTATGTGAGTAGTCTGAAAACAGCATTTTTATGTTTTGTTAATAATGTTCTACTTTTTAACAAATTGTTCTCAAAACATCCAGTTTAGTGGGGCTCATGACAAACTTTTTGGGGGGGAAATGTTCATCCAGATCCCTCAAGCATGTCCTGGCAGTTCAGGCTGGATTGCCCTTTGGTGATGGGACCAAGCCTGATTTGCATATGGTCTTTCCCCTTTCTGTAATGGCTTGGCAGGCGAGGAACGATGGTCTGGAGGGTTGCCTAGAGCAATTGCCAGAAGATTAAGATTTATTCTAAACCTTCCAGCCATCACCTGTTCGTTTTGCTGGATTTACCCCAAACCAATCAAGGAAATTAAGTCAATGCTTTGTGCCCAAATTTTTTCTTATTTAGTCCAAATCTGCACAGCGGTTTTCATGCTAGGGCAATTCCAAAACTGCACATTTTCTCTATGGGAAAATGAATGTGAATAGGCTGAAAACAGGGTTTTATGTTTTGTAAATAACTTTAAAACATTTTAACAACCTGTTCCCAAAATTTCAGTTTAATGGGGCCCTTGACAAACGTTTTCTTTGGAAAATGTCCTCCAAATCCATCCAGCAAATCAAAAGTAATTAGACTTGCTCAGCCTCTCTGCTGTAAAAAGCACCAAGGCCGAAATAAAGGTTTTATGTAGCAGTGGACACCCCTTCTCTGTTGAATATTTTAAAAACTACTGCATGAATTTATCCCAAACTGGTCAATAAAATGTAAGTCCATGCTTAGTTTCTAATTTGATCTGAATCTGCAGAGCGATTTTCACACTTCCATTTGCAAAATATTTGACTTTTTCTCTATGGGAAAATGAATGGGAGTAGGCCGAAAACAGTGTTTTTTTGCTTTCTTAAAAACATTTTCTTTTTTTTGCTAATTGTTCCCAAAATTGTGACTGGGGGCCCGTGACAGACTTTTTGTTTTGAAAATATCAGCCAAATCCATCCACTAAATCAAAAGTTATGAGCAATACCACCGCTCTATAATACATATTAACATATATATATTGTTTTTACATATCTTTTTTCTTTTACAGGTTCTGCAATGGCGGCCTTGTAGTTAGGGCTGAGTTCTCATAGGGAAAGACAGTTTTGGGTGGCTTTTAATTTTGCCACTATTGACAAATGTACTAAAAACCTTTCCCAAAAAAGTATAGACCCAACTCAGAATTTCTGTGGAAAGTTGCATGCGGTTTCATATGGATGATTGGGGGGAGGGGGGAGTGATTCCAAACCGTTGACTTACATTGTAGACAAATGTGTGTCATGCCTACAGCCCGAACTGCTGGGTGGATTTGTGCCACATTTTTGCAAGAAGTGGCCATCTGGTCTTGAAAGTTTACATTTGCACATTGAGTTAATCCATACAGTGGTTTGTATGAAAATTGCCAAAAAGTGGTGAAATAATTGCAATTTTTGTAATTGGTTTGCGGACTTACTTCTGTGTGTCTGCATTCTCACTTTTTCACGAGACATGGATTGGACAGCAAGGAAACATGCATTTTGTTTGAGAGCATGCAAAATGTTTCAAACTTCCACCATTGTGGTTCATGGATCCTTTCTGGGTCTGTAAACTCTGTGGTAAAATCTGTCTCTTTGTTATTTTTTGCAGATTATTACACCCTTCTGGTTCACCCACCTCACCTTGCTTAGGATAGGGGAGTTTGAGAGGTGTGAAATACGCCCCATAACAGCCAATTTTACTGCTAAATTTGTGGAACCAGAGGTGGGTCTAAGAAGTTGTTTGGGGACCCTGAGTGACCTTCAACTCTAGGTAAAGTATAGGGGCTCCCAGAATGGTGGAATGTGCCCCCACAAAAAAAGAAAATGGGAGATTTTAAAGCAGGATTCAAGAACCTGGGACTCAGACACGGGTTGCTGGCCTGTAGGGGGCTCTCAGCTATGACCCACAGATCCAGAGGGGGTTTTAGACATTACCTGGAGGATGCAGACCTGGAGGTGGAACTCAGATATGGTTTGCAGACCCGTATGGGGGAGGGTGGGTCTCAGAACCGGCCCGCAACCGGACATTACAGAAAGGATTGTCTGGGAGTAGGGCATGGCTACTTTGCCTAGTTTGGTGGGGGCTGGCACATGGTCAAAGGCCATACTGCAGGCAAATTAGCCACTGGCCATGGCTGGAGAATGTGGCCAGTGTTCCGCGAACCCACAATGGGGTTTTACTGGCTACTAGGCTTGGTCACATCTACGCTCAGGGGCTCTGTTGAGTGCCTTCACAGGATCTTCGGGCATGCCCGAATGCCCTGGGAAAATTGGGTAAAGAACATGACTACAGGCCATTTTCAGTGGCCCATGGACTTGCAATGATAGGCACTTTTACTACAGAATTTGCAAACCCGGATGTAGGTCTCAGACTCGGCTTGTTGACCTGTAGGGGGCATCACAAACCCAGGCCATGGACCCGGAGGTGACCTACGTACCTGGAAGTTATAAGGTGCCCATGGCCAGTGATCACTTTGCCCAGGGCATGGCTGTCCTGGGCAAATTGTTCACTGACCAGGGACTTTGGCAATGGCCAGTGACCCACAGACCTGAAATGAGTTCAAATGGCCAATGGCTAGGTGCAGTGGCTAATCCATGTGGTGTGGCAGGGCCTGGAACATGGTCACCAGACAAACTAGCCATTTGGTCAATGCCCCTTAGGCCAACAATGAGGGTTTAGTGTCCAGAGGGCCTGTTGGTTGCAGTCAGGGCTATTGGCGCGTTTAGGTGGCTTGTTGGGTCCTGGGTCCTGAGCAAAAGCCATGCCGCCATGCAAAGTGGCGTGTGGCAATGACCTGCGCCCACTGCTAGTGGCACATGGTCTCCCCCCCACAATGTGGTAAAGTGACCACTGGCCCGGGCCACAGACCAGGCACAATGGCTCACTTGCATTGCTTGGATGGGACTGTTGCATGGCCGAAGGGCTTTCTCCAGGCCAATAGGCCACTGCCCATGGCCGTGAAGCTATGGCCAATGGCCCAGGATCCTGTCATGTAGAAAGGTGGTCACTGGACTTGGCTGCAGGCCAGAAGTTGTGGTTCCTATGGGTAGCTTGGTTGGGCCTGGGGCATGGTCAAAGGCTATGCTCTGTGCAAAGTGACCACTGGACATGGTCTCAGACCATGGCCATTGGTCAGTGGACCTGCAAAAATTGTTGATTTCACTGTGGGATTTGCAGTCCTGGAGGCGGTTCTTAGACATGGTTTGTGGGCTCATCGGGTGGAGTCTTAAACCTGGCCAACAGACCAAGAGCGAGGTCCTAGGCACAGCCCATGCAACCCAGACATTGGGCCTCACTATGATACTGGCGGTAGCCGTGCCGATATCATTTATTTTCCGGCGCCAGCGAATGGGCTATTACCGGGTCATTACGGCCTTGCCGGACCCGGTAATTGCCCATTCGTGGGCGCCGAAAAGAAAATGCTCCCCATTCCCATTCCCATAGGGCTCAACGGGAATGGGGAGGTCGGATACACCGGCACCATTCGTGAATGGTGCCAGTGCATCCGACATGCTCGGCTCGCGGGTGCTGGTACGCCCGCCAGGTCAGACCAGCAGAACTCGTAGTTTGCCGGTACTGTTGTTACCTGACCGGCAAACTTATAATGAAGACCATTATGTTGAGGTTATGGCCAATGGCCACTTTGCCGAGGGCATGACCATCCTATGCAAAGTGTCCCCTGACCATGCACTTTGGCTATGAGCAGTGGCCCACAGACCTGCAATGGTATACAGTGGTCAATAGGCAAGGCATCAGGCCAAGCCTACTGGAAACTTCACATGCCTTGGTGGGACTTGGGCATGGTCAAAGTCCACACACCGGGCAAAGTGGCAACCAGTTATGGCCGCAGGTCAACAAATCCACAATGAGGTAAAGTGGCCACTGGGCCTGGCCACAGACCAGGCACATTGGCTACTTTGTGTAGCTTAGCAGAAACTAAGGTGTGGCCGCCTTGTATGGCAGTAAGAGCTATTCCAGCGGAAATGCATTTCCTGATTACCGAAGTAAAGCACAAATGCTTGACAATTAAAACAAATCTTCCACATCATCAATCGAAACATGCACCTGTCATGTTGACGTACTCCGGGACATGGGGGAGGTGGGAGGATGGGAAAGGGAAGTGATGCTGGAGGGCGGGGCATGTGCAGTTGGAAGCGGGAGGAAATAACGAGAAAACGTATGTTGCAGAGCTCCGTGTCCAGCGTATCATTGAGTGCATATGCTGTATGTGAGTGAGGGCCCAGCACCGGCCATAACACTGGCAACGAGGAGGCCGGCGTGTGTATGCTGACGCAGACCACAAGGAAGGCAACCACGCACTGAACGCTCGCCTGAAGCGCCGTCCACAGCATCTCACCCTGGAGACAACACGCCGAGGCCACGCAACCCATTGCAGGAGCGCATGAGCAACACGTTCATGCCCATCAATCAAGCCGGATACAAGGCCCGGGCCGCGGCTGTTATTCAGGAACGTACAACCCACACAATATAGCGGTCAGCTCCCCAGACTGCGGCGGTGAACGAATCTAACGCATAAATGTACTGGCAAGGGCACAAGGCCCACAGACACATAGTCACGCCCCACAGGAGGGGGGGCCCCAATTTCAGCACATCATTGATGGTGCTTGTGCCTGCAGAGGCGGACATCAGAGTGGAGTCAGCAGCCCTTGCTGCCACCCACACTCAGGACACAGAGTCAGTGTCTCCCAGGTGGCCCAGGGTGGGGAAAAAGAAGCACATATCACAACATCTAATAACCCACAACGTCTGACCAAGATCGTCACCAGGTGGCACAGGCCTAAATCCAAGGTCCACCAGCACAAGGGCCACAGGCTCATGAACAAGCCCCATACAGACTACCAGACACTCTGGCAGCTCAGATGCCAAGCACATTTGATGTGACTGATACCAGCAACATGGGTCCCAGATGGCCCCAATGGATACGAGACTTCGACCTATACATGGGGGCCACAGGGCCCATAGCGGATGAAAGACAAAAATGTCTCCTTAAATTGGCGGTTGGACCTGCCACAAGAGACATCATCGACGAGATGCCTCCAGACACCATCAACACTATCCAAGATCTGAAGGACTCTCTGGCAGCCTACTTCACCCCACACACAAACGTGGACTATGAGCGTCCCCTTTTTAATAACACCAAACAAACTACGGGAAAAACAATGGACGCTTACGTTATGAGGTTTGCGCACAAAAATGAAACATTGTGATTTTGCCAACTACTCCAACACAGAGGCCTTACGATCACAAATCATTGCGGGATGTGAGTCACAAACATTTCGGAGGAAGCTACTACAAAAGGCCCGCACTTTAGATGAGATCTTGGATCTAGTTAGGGCGGAGAGGGCTGTCGACTCACAGGTAGAGAGCTTTAACAATCCCACACCCACAGAAACCGTGCACCGGCTGCAGCTCGAAAGAAGGTCAGACGAACCGTTCTGTTACAAGTGCAGATTTTAATACCCACACGATGGTGTCTGACCAGCTATTGGCCAGTGCTGCCTCACATGTAGTGAGGAAGGCCACTTCAAATCCACATGCAGGTTCTCCTGAGAAAAAGGGAGGGAGAGAACCAAAGAAACACAACCAAGAGCCAAGGTGAGAACCACCCCTCCAACGCTGTCACATCCCGGCTCCACCTCGCAAAAATCACAAAGTCACACATATGCTGAGCAACGAGAAAGAGACTCCCGTGAAGAAGGGCAAAGGCGAGAGAGAAGAGAACGCAGAAGATGTGACTCACGCACATGACCAGAACGCAGATCCAGGCACCATACAATACCCAGTGGAGCATTCGCCATCAGACTCTGACCCCAGCTCATCAGGAAGTGATCAAAGAAAGAAGGCATACGTATATATGCACTGCGCAATCCCACAGCCACGGAGCACAGCCCCACCTTAATCATCTAGTTGAACAAACCACCAAATGATTTCCTCATCGACACAGGCGCCACTCAAAATGTGGTTAGCAAAAAAGTATTCAAGGACCTTCCACAAAGACCAAAACTACGCCCAGCAACAGTGGGCATTTATGCCTATGGAGCTAAGGCACCCCTCAAGTGCCTCAGGCAATTTGAAGGTCTCTGTAGGTACAAAAGGCCAGGAGAAACAAATACCTATGCACGTCCTAGCCACCAAAACTTAAATTGGAGTTGTCCTCGGTTTCAAGACGGCGGCCGACATGGTACTCATACATATACTTTACAATATTATGGTCCACAAACACATTGACCCCGTCGAGATGATCAACAATCTATACCCCGTCTATTCAAGGGCAATGGGAAGCTAAAGACAGACAAGTGAAACTTCACGTAGACGAGTCAATACGCCCCATTGCCCAGCATTATAGAGGCATCCCAATCAACATTCAAAAGAAAGTGGAGGATGAACTGCACAAGTTGCTAGACCAGGCCATAATCGAGCCAGCCACAGGCCCCACCACCTGTGTTTCTCTGATAGTGCCCGTCCCCAATAAAGGATCTGAAGCCATTTGGCTATGCGTCGACATGAGGCGACCCAATCAGGCAATACAAAGAGAGAGACACATGGCTCCACGCATAACAGACATGATCCACTTACTGAACGGGGCCAAGGTCTTCTTTAAACTAGACTTGCAAAATGGATGCCATCAACTTGTGCTGAGCCCTGAGAGCAGAAATATTACAACTTTCGTCACCCACCTGGGGCTATTCCGCTACAAGAGGTTAAGTTTTGGTGTATCATCAGTGGCAGAAGTTTTCCAAGCCGAAGAGCACAATGTCATCAAGCACATTCCGAACTGCCTCAATTATAGCGATGATATTTTGATCTTTTGGGACCGACGTCAAAAAGCATGACGAAGCCCTACTGAAGGTATGCAAGGCACTGGAAGTCGCAAACCTCGCGCTCAACCACGATAAATGCAAATTTAGAAAAAGTATCCTGCGATTCTTCGAGCACGTCTTCTCAGAGACAGGCATGACACCCAATACCCCGAAAATGTAGCAGCACTTAATGAAACAGTGCCCCCATCAAACATGTCAGAGCTGCGCTCCTTCCTAGGCCTCGCCAGCTACGGCACATGTTGAATCAAGGACTTCGCCACAGTGAGTGAGCCGTTGAGAATGCTGACCAAGCAAGAGACCACCTTTAACTGGACAGACAAATGTCAAAAGACCTTCGAAACCATCCGCGAGAGGGTTGCAAAGGCTGAAAACATGTTATATTCCGATCCCAGTCGCAAGACTGAATTAACATTGGATGTGAGCCCGGTGGGCATCCTTGCGCAAGTGGACCCAATAGACCCATCTCAGACCCACATAGTTGCCTACGCCAGCCGGAGTCTCTCCACTGCTGAACAGGCATACTCTCAGGCTGAAAAGGGGGGTTTAGCCATGGTGTGGGCATGCAAACATTTCCACCTCTTCTTATACCGCAAACCTTTTTGTGTGAGAACTGACCATCAGGCCATGCTTTTCTTATACGGCAATCCACAAGCAAAGATGCCACCCCGCATCGAGAGATGGGGATTACGATTACAGGATTACTCATTTGAAATCACCCACCGGCCGGGTAAGGGCGAAAATCCTGCTAATATCCTTTCCAGACGTCCCAGATGGGGCTGTGTACCAAAACCGACAGTGGCGGACAGATATCTTCGATATCTTATCCTTCAGGCCGTCCCAGAGGGGATAGACACGACACTGATAGCCTGTGAGCTTGAAAATGACACAGCCTGCCAAATAATCTGTGAAGGACTCCGCTCGGCCTTTGGAAGAGGGCCAAAGAAAAAGGACGAGCAGTGGGTGACGCCGTTCACCAAGAGGTTGAACGACTACTGCAAGTGAAATAGGAGTTGGCGCTCTCAGATGATCACCTACTTTTAAAGGACCACAAGCTAGTGATTCCCGCAGCACTGAGGAAAAGGATAATCGAACTGGCCCATGAGAATCATCGGGGAATAGTGTCCACCAAGCGCATGCTGCGCCACAAAGTCTGGTTACCACGTCTCAACGCCATGGTGGAGGAAACATTGAAGTCATGCCCCACATGCAGTCTCATTACCCCTAACAGGCACCCCAAGCCTCTAGACATGTCAAAACTCCCTGAAGGGATATTGGAGGCAGTAGCGGCCGACTTCTTCGGTCCTATCGAAGGGGGGAAGTATGTCCTAGCCATCATGGACGAATACTCCCGATATCCAGAAGCCCAACTAATATCATCAATGGCGGCTCAGGATGTAATACCAGTACTGGATTGCATGTGCACCGCATATGGGATTCCCAAGGTGCTAAAGACAGACAATGGAGCCCTATTCAATGGGCATCACTTTGCGCAGTTCGCAGACTACATGGGGTTTCATCATCGGAAAATTACTCCATTATGGCCCAAAGCAAATGGCATGATAGAGAGGTTCATGGCCAAACTGAAGCAAGCACTACAAGTCGCCAAGCTCACCGGACAGCCATTTGAACAAGTCTTGAATCAGCTACTGCGGGACTACCGGAGTACTCCGCACAGTACCACCAGAAAGACCCCTGCATAGATAATATTTGGAAGGGACATCAAAACGAGAATACCCCAATCTGAAATGACCAGCAATCGACCTGAAATGGACCTGGAAGTAAGAGAGTGTGATGAAGCAGCAAAGGAACGCATGAAAGCATACACTGATATGCGGAGAGGGGCACGCGAACCACAGATCAAAATAGGCGAGGTAGTGGCTGTAAAACAGCTGCAGACTCACAAGCACACCTCAGTCTTTCGTGAAGAGCCCTTACTCATCACCACAAAAAAAGGGTCTATGATCACTGCTCAAGGGATGGAAGGGTCTATCACTCGGAACTTATCCCACTTCAAGGAAATTCCCTCATTAGTGTCACGACGACTCAGCGGAAGAGTGACTGTTCACATTGGATACGTATCGGATGATACCTGTAATGGGGACAAGGAGGACGCCAGTAGCTCTGACCATGAAGACCAAGTGGAATGTGGAGGCAGCTCTAGTCCTCCAGAACTCAGGTGCTCGCGACCGCAACAAGCTTGAAATAAGCCTCACCGCTTAATTGAAGGGATGGCTTAGTTAACCATGTTTGGACCCTAGCTTGTTGTGAAGGTCTAATGACTGGTTAAAATGGGGGGAGATGTCATGTTGACGTACTTCGGGGCACGGGGGAGGCAGGAGGATGGGAAGGGGAAGTGGCACGTGAGGGCGGGTCATGGGCAGTTGGAAGCAGAAGGAAATAAAGGGAAGACGTATGTTGCAGAGCTCCGTGTCCAGCATATCAATGAGTGCGTATGCTGTATGTGAGGGCCCAGCACACCTCCTCCTTTTAAGATTCTCCCCCACCTTCCTACCTGGTGGATTTACCTTTTCTCCTGGAAAAGCTGGCCATCTCTCAGCTTAATCTCCATTCTGACTCTGTTGGCTCCCTCCATGACCACCAATCTGGCTTTAGAGCTGCCAGAAGTATGGAAACTGCTCTCCTGAACATCCGTGAAAACCTGCTCTCCAACCTTGATTCTAACATTCCCTCTGTCCTCATCCTACTTGACCTCTCCTCTGCGTTTGACACGGTCAACCATACCATACCCTGCTCAATCGTCTTTGTGACAACCTCGGTATCACTGATCAGGCTCTTGCCTGGTTGACCTCTTTTCTCTGTGATCGACCCTCCCAGGTATAACTTGGGTCCTTTCTATCTTCTATTTCCCTCTCCACATGTGGTGTTCCCCAGGGGTCTATCCTCTCGCCCTGGCTTTTTAACCAATACCTGGCAACTCTCGCTTACTGCATCTCAATGTTCTGCTCCTCTTTCCAGTGCTATGCTGACGATACCCAACTCATTTTCAGGCTTCCTTCAGCTTCCTCCTCTCCTTCCCTCATCTCCGATTGTCTAATCGCCATTCAAAATTGGTGTGCCGCCAATGATCTATGTCTAAATACCACCAAGACTGAGATCCTCCTTATTGGTACACCGTCTCCATCCTTTCCTCTCACTCTCTGGCCGGACTCCCTTGGCCCTCCTCCCACCCCTACTTGCACGGCTAAGAACCTTGGGGTTATCTTTGACACTACACTTTCCTTCTCCGCACACATCTCTGATGTCTCCAAAAAATCTAACTTTTTACTCCACCTCCTTAGAGGTACTCTACCTTTCCTCTCCTTCCCTCAAAAGCTCACTGTCTCCCAAGCTCTGGTTCTTTCAAGACTGGATTATTGTAACAGCCTCTTCCTAAATCTACCTGCCTCCACCCAGTGGGTGCAAGGATTAAATTTAAAACCCTCTGCATTGTCTACAAGGCTTTCTGGGGCCTGGGTCCAAAATACCTTCAACTATCCCTCCGTAACTACCTCCCCTCTCGAGCCCTTTGCTCCTCTACTTCAAACTCCCTCAGGGTTAGTCGTTTTGCAAAAAAACGAGCTGGGGGTAGATCACTGTCTTCGGCTGGTGCCTCCCTTTGCAACAGCCTCCTGGCCACCTTAAAACTTGAGGAACAACATCTTCGGTTCCGGAAACTTCTCAAGACCTTCCTCTTTGCCTCTGCCTTTGCCCCCCTTCTCCCCTGTTGATCTGTTTCTTCTCATGGCATTGTGCACCTGGCCACCCTCTGTTCCTTCGGGCCCAGGTATCTGCTCACCCTGCCACCCTCCTGCACTGCCTCCAGGCCACCATTTGCTATAGGGTTTCTGTATCTGTACCCATACAGTCCCCCTCCCACGTTTCTTCTGCACTTATCAGATATACCTTTCTGACTAACTTTCACCTGCCACTTGCTGGCTGCACTACCATGGTTTAAAGCCCTTATTTATTATTTATTCTATTTAATATTTATTTATTTTTTTCTCTCCTCTGCTTCGCACGTTCCACTCCCCCCCACCCTGTACTTTTCCCCCATTTTCCTTTCCCTTGCACTTGCGCTTTCTTAAATGTCACTGGGCCTAGTAAGATCGCTGTATTTTTTTATTTTTTTTTATCTCCCTTGTTCCCCTCCCTTTCTGCCTGGTCACGCTCTGAAACACTTGTGTACGAGCGCGATATAAATAAAATATAATTTCATCATTTCATCATTTCATTTCATTTCATTACCACTGTAAAAATCCAATAGGACTTTTTTTCAACTGGAATTGCACATGTTTGCCTCAGTAAGACAAGGATGTGACTCAAAACACGCTCTACAGCCCAGTCCAGAGTGCCCAACTTATCTCTTTCACCCTCCCCATCCCTATCGTGACATGAAGCCACCATTTCCCCACTTCCAAATGTAGTGAACACTTTTCTTGTTCGCGTTTCCGTGGGTTTAGACGAGAATCGCTCGTGTGGAGAAAGCACATAGACGCACGTGCGCGCCGTCTCTCACACCCCTCTTCTCGTGCACTCACCGAAGCATGCAGGGAATTACCACTGCATTGTCTTAGGCTGGGCCGGCCCTGGGATTTGGGGGGCTCTGGGTGGCAAAACATGTGTGGCATCCCTTTATTTGCATCGCTGAAAATGTCACAAAATTAGTCCTTAATAGTCTGTTGGGATCAAATAAACTGGCGTTCAATATCTGAATTTTAACTGTTAATATTAGGTTGTAGCAATATAAGGAGTAGGGCTTATTTTGGGTGAGGCTTTTTTTGGAGTAGCCGACGAAATGGAATCATTTGTAGAGATGGGTTCCTCAAAAGAAAGTACTGTGACGAGGAGGAGCAGGACAAAGAGTAATGAAGATAACCTGTAAGTAATCCAATCATGCCTAATGTGACTGCATGTTCCAAGGATGTAAGGGCGGGAATTGGCCTTGGCCAGACAGGACAAAGTGCATTAATGCAGGATAGTGCAATCGTAACAAAGCCTATTTTCCGGAAAGGTACTGAGGCAGTCGGAGTAAGCAATTCTGCAGATCATCAAACGTCATCAATAGAGCCGAAGTGCAGAGGGATCATTATCATACAAACAGGGACTGAACATATCCTAAAGTGAAATACACAACCTTATTCAACTGGCCTTTCCCAATAGAAGAAAATTCAAAATAGAAATGAGCATTGTCTTTCAGACAATGAAATAATACTTGAGTAAAAAACCAGCTAGAGGAGATTTTCCAAGCACAATGCTGGCAAAGTATAAAAGGTGTGCACCTTTTAGCCCAAACATCTATATTGAAATATTCCATGGAAATCAAAATACCAATAAAAGATGTGTGCTTTGTAGACACCTTCATGTGGTTTTGTGGGTTAGTGGGTTTAAATCCTGGTGGGCAAAAACTTGAGCAAATAAGCATTTTTGCATGCTGGCCTAAAAAACACTGGAGGGCAGAGGGAGTCAGCGATGTAAAAAAAGTGGGTGGATGCTGTCGACCCTCATGCAATCTCCACTTGTGCCCTGAAAATCAGCACTGGGCCAGATAGAACATCTCCACAACGTTTGACGTTCAACAATACTGTTTTATAAATATAGGAATCCTTACAGACATACGTTAAACAAAAAGTTGCGTTATTTTCCTCTCACCTTGAAGACTACAAATACCAGAATGCAATTCCACAAAATTATAAAAAAAATAGCTTGTAGGCTGTTTTTCAAGACTTAATCATAACAAAAGATAATGTGAAATGGTAACCTTTTTGCATCATTTGGCAAAAGGCATGCGTTATATGATGCGAGTGAAATGTGACATTCTCCCCAAAGGAAAAAATGTATTTAACACACCTAATGCAGACATACAAATACTATTGAGATAGTGCACATGTTTTAAGTGTCTTCAAAGAAGACATATCTGGGCGGTAACTAGTGTTTCTGTATGTGCTTTCAAAATAAAATGCCGCTGTTCAACCCCTTGTCCAAAACATACGTTCTTAAATGGACAATTACTTTAAACAAAGATCATGATAAGCCCTGTGTGCGTCCGGCCGGGAGTGGTACTTAAGGTATCTCATTGAAGCGTGCCACAGAGGTTTGGGTGCTGACAGCACGCCTCACTAAAACAGTCACAAAGAAAAGCCCTGTGGGCTGTGGCTGGAAGCAGCTCAGCCCACCTTATTTCTTATAATCACGGCAGCGTGTAGCTGTGGGACCCCCAAAGGCATGGGCCCGGGGCGACAGCACAGCCTGCCCATGCCTCGGTTCTGGCCGGCTCTGGCTGCAGTCACCATCTTTTCCAAACAGCTTGCAAAACTGTGCAATACTGGTATCAAAAGTGTCATCATTATTATATGCGATTTGTGACAGAATACAGTTAAGAAATGTACCTGCCAGTGCCATTTACACGTTCAACTGAATTCTCATGCAGCGCCCTGAAAATTAGTTACCACTTGCAATGGGCTCAGAATGGGTGACTTGGTGACACCGTTGTCAATATGAATTATGTTATACTCAGCACTAAAAATAATTTTATGAAAAAAGGTCTGAAAGGCACGGACAAGTCCCCCGTTAAGGCGCCCATGGAATGGTACACCCCATCAACACTAGTGAAATGACACATGATGCCACTTACAACCCTCTACGATGGTAGTATTTACAACTCACCCCCTGAATACTATACGTTGCTTTCACATCTGCCATGGGTAGAAGCGTTAGTGATTGTATTAGCTATGTCACCACAACAAGGCATTCATGGATAAAACAAAAAATGTCACCATACCGCCGCCCAGCGGTGACACCGCATATATCATCAGAAATGGCCTCTCACGTGTCGTCTTTAATGGTATCATGAAAAATGACATAATTGTAGTTGAAATTGAAGATGCAGCTCAGCAGAAAAACATATCCGCTTTCAAGGTTGCCATGGTGTTCCCTATAAATGGCATCATCCGCTAGTGCAATACATACCAAGTCATGTCCTAAAAATTAAAGTAGGGGGGACTCATCAGCAAACGCAATGGGATGCGATGTCGCCTTGAAAATGTGCATATCAAGGTTAAATTGTCTTTGCATAACCATAAGGAATTTTCCTTTCATAAAATCAACACACACACAAAACCAAGGAAGGATATTTTCCTCTAAACGTGTTTTTGAAAACGTTAAAAGGTCAGGTGTGCATGTTTTAAACTCCAAGAACCATTACAAATATTTTCCTTGGGACTTGCTGTACCAAAATGCGACATTTCACCTTTGGTAATTACTTTTCATCAGGTTATATAGCGCAGTGGTGAAGTGGCCGGTATGCATACCTGATGACTGCGGTTTGTTCCCTGAGGTCATCTTTAATTCATAAATTCAAAGAGGTCCTTCAATGTTTCTCATTTTAGCTGGGGTGACTGAGTCCACCATCTGAATAAAGTGGGTGGACTCCGTCCCCCCCTCACCCTACCCCCCAGGTGTACCCTCGACTTGAGCCCTGGATATTGTTAATTGTAATCGTGTCTTCCTGGGGCAGTGAGTCTTTCATTAGCATTGCGTAGTTATATTTCAGAGCATACAGTAAGTTACGCTGTACCTAGGGCTCTAGGTAAGATTTTTATTGTGTGTGATTTTTATTTATTTTTGTGTGTTTTAGCTGAGAGTAAAATACGTTTTCGGGAGTAAAAAAGTAATTCTATGTCAAGACGGAGGCGAGCATTATGCTTCATCTCATTTATTTAGCTCTCCAGCAGTTTCAACAAATCAATAAAATGTCCATCTTTTCATTGAAAACAAACATTTTTTTTTCTTTTTAAAACTTAATTTCCCATCAACCCTAGGTCCCTGTTCCCAGTGTCCTGGTCATGTGACCTACTCCTTCCTCTTCCTGAAACCTCCTCTTCTTTTCCTGCTCTCCAGAGATAAGTACCCTTTTCATCTAGCTGCGTAACTTTACAGCATTTGTATGACGGTATTGACCAGATTGACTGTATATATTTAAAATTTGCATGCAATAAACATATGAGCTGTAAGAGCAGGGACTGCGCAGCGTATTATTCCGAGGTTATGATGTTGGTTTAATTTTATAGTGCGGCGGCCCCGTGCTGCATTTCCAGAACATTAGGGGTTCGTCAGAAGTTCATTGGTTCCACTTTGCGAAAGGCTCCGAGGGCCTGTCAGAGCCCGCGAGCCCGCTTGCGGGAGACGTGAGCGCAGCGGTAGCCCCCACCCTTGGGGGGCGGAGCGGGAGCTCGAGCAGAGTCCCGCTCGCAGCCCCCACCCTCACGGGGGAGGAGCCTAATGCCGAGAGTCCCGGCATAAGGATTGGAGGAGCGTACGGCCCCCTCCTTTGGAAAGGAGGGGCCAAAAACACTCCGAAACGTTTCGTGGGCATTGCGCCCTGGTCTCCTGTCAGTGATAATCAATAATAGTACGCTAGTGGCACGGAGACTCCGGAGGAGTGAGTGAATTAAGGCATAAATTGCAGCGTTACAGCTCAGGCAGAGCATACCATCATTACAGTGCCCTGCACGGATTAATACAGAAGCTGCTCGGCAGCCCAGGAGCAGCCTCAGAGCAGAGTGAGTGGTGGACGTGCCAATACACCTATACAGGTATTGCCAGGCACCTGCCAGCACAAAGCATGGCTGAATATGAATGGAGTGAGGAGGAGCAAGAAGCCACATATTCCGAAGACTTGGCTCAAAGCTTCAAAGATGTGCTAGGCGAATCACTCGTAGAGGCAGTGGCTCTTGGGGTTAGACCCCTGCAGGAACGATTGCAGACAATTGAATCTTTCCTGAGTCAAAGAGACAGAAGCACCACACCACGAGCAAGCACGTCCACAAGGGCCTCACCAGAGGGTCCACAGGGGTGTAGTAAGGCCCGGAAGAGAGCAAACTCTTCTGACCCCCCGGGCCAACTTGAAGGGGTAGATCCAAAGGCCCCAGAGGCATCCGACGCTTTTCTTAGGCTAAAAGAAGCCTTTATGTCCAAGTCGGGGGTGCCAAGCCTCATGACCCCCTACCCAGGGGAAGAAAATATGGGAGACACAGAAGAAGAGGTCCCTCATTAAGAGGATCTCGCAGAATCTCCGACATCCTCGCAGGAGGAAGGTGATAAGGAAGGAGATGAAGGGAGTTTACCACCTCAGAAAAAGAGCGTGAGGAAATTGAACAATATTGAGGAAGAAACCTCAGATATGTTTCAGCCAGAGGAGATCAGAAACCCGAAATCCTCAGAATGGGTGCCTTTTCCAAGAGTGGCGCGATACATGACACAGAGGCTTCATAAAGCACTTGAGAAGGAGGTGAGGCAAAGGATGAGGGCAGAATGCCCTAGACCGGAACTCCCAGGAAAGGTGGCAGAGGCACCTGAATTAGATCCAAAAATGCTAGCTTTTGTAGCTAAATCAAACAGGGATCCCAGAAAAGGGATCGACCGCTCATGGAGGAGTTGCCAGGAGAAGGTCCTGGATTCAGCTGGTCCACTGGCAAAAATTATGGACCTGGCAGAGCGAGCGAAGGATACAGGGGAGGAGATCGACCCAGAATTGTTGGCAAACTGGGCTCAAAGAGCCGTATGTCTGTTAGGGAACGCAAACTGTGCGATATCCTCTGAACGCAGAAGAGGACTATTGTTGAAAATAGATCAGAAATTAGGAGACCTATCCTCTTACGAGGCGGGCGAGGCAGCACAGGGCCTGCTCTTCGGTGAAACATTCAGAAAGGAGATGGGGAGGTTCGTAGGGACCTGTACCTCGCTGGAAAATGCACAAGCCTCAATAAAAAAGATCTTCCCCGGAAGAGTTTTTGGAGGGACCGGTCGATACAGAGGCCGAGCGGCCGGTCGCTATCAAACGTACAGGAGGCCTCAATCAAACGGAGCGCAATACTGGGAGGATAAGAAACTAGACACCTTCTTCCAACCCAGAGGCTGCTTCCCCAGAGGAAGGCGAGGCAGAGGACAAGGGAGAGGACAGTACATCCCCACAGGTGAGAGCATCCACATATCCTTCAGTAGGGGGAGGACAGCGAGGTACTGGGAAAACTGGCGCGTGCTTTCCAACGACGCTTAGGTGCTACAGTCAGTCAGAGGCTTACACATACAATTTATCCAGACCCCAACCCAGTACAATGCATAGCGAAGAAGCGAGCTATCGAGCCTTGCAGGGCTCCGAGGTTCATCAGCAATATGTTCCTGGTCCACAGAAAAGAAAAAGTGAGACCAGTCATAAATTTGAGGGACATGAACAAGTGGGTAGTCTACAACCATTTCAAAATGGAAGGGACTCACCAGCTGAGAGACACACTCAGACAGGGCGACTGGCTCGCCAGAATAGACCTGAAATATGCATATCTCACAATATCAGTAGAAAAAGAATACCGATCTTTCCTTGCTTTCGACTGGGACGGGCAATTATGGCAGTTTGCCACGATGCCGTTCGGATTAGCGTCCGCTCCCTGGGCGTTTACGAAACTGATGAAGCCAGTAGCAGCAGCGATCGGGGAGAAAGGAATACGGATCATCATCTACCTAGACGATATCCTAATAATGGCAAGCAGCGAAGACGTTCTTCGCTACCAGACCAGCTGGGTAGCGAACCTCTTAACCTCTCTGGGCTTCCTAGTGAACCGAGAGAAGTCGGAGATGGTGCCAGCAAGGAGGATGGAATTCCTGGGCTTTATCATAGATACCAGGACAGCGACCCTGGAGCTGCCGAACAGGAAGGTCAGGGACATAAAAAGAGAGATAAGGAACTGTCTCGGCAGTCCAACCACTTCACTGCGAACGATAGCACGGATTGTGGGCCTGTTAGTGGCCTCAATCCAAGTGATATTTCCAGGACCCCTGCATTATCGAGCACTGCAGAGGCTGAAAATAAGACACCTTCAGCAGGGGCTCAACTACCACCAGCTGGTGCCGCTAGACCAAGAGTCCAGAACAGAGCTAGAATGGTGGCTCCAGAACATGGAGGCATGGAACGGCAGAGCCATTTTCGGCGACTGTAACGCTCACCTGGTTCCTACGGGGGCGCTGGTCTAGTCTGGATTGCTGTGGCCTCTTCTAGCGTGATGTGCAGGACCAGGAACACCGATGGGACAGGACCTCCAAATCGTGCTTGCCTGGCCTGTAGGAATATCCTTCTGCAGATGAGAAAGGCGATTAACAGTCTGCAGAATAGTGTGCTAGCTCCCCCCTTTTCCCCATCGTTCCTCTCTAACTTCCTCCAAACCCCGGTTTAAGCTCACCTTATGGTTTGGAAGGATGAACTCTCCATCCCGCTTCTGGTGCAGGGGCGCGCGTTCGTCCTGTTACTTCACTGGTTTTCAGAATGGCGCTGGCAAAATGTACTTGACTTTCCTGAGCGATGCGCCGTAAGTATGAAAGTTCAAAGTTCAAGTGAGGCCCCCTTTATGTTGTCTTTCTAACCTGTGATCTGTCCTTTATTTCAGGTGCAGAATGAAGGCGATGCGTCGAGGGGTTAAACTGCCGAGGTGAGTAGTGATGAGGGCGATGCCTCTAAATGTAGTTATCATTCCCCAGAAATGTCTCTTGTCCTTTCCCCATAGGGGCCGGGGTACGGTACCTGCCAACGGGGCGGCGCCGACCCGAAATGTGGAAGAAAAGCCGGTAAGTATTATAGCTGTTAATCAGGCTTTCCTTCTGTGTTCCTTCTGCTCATCCCGCTTCTGGTGCAGGGGCGTGCGTTCGTCCTGTTACTTCACTGGTTTTCAGAATGGCGCTGGCAAAATGTACTTGACTTTCCTGAGCGATGCGCCGTAAGTATGAAAGTTCAAAGTTCAAGTGAGGCCCCCTTTATGTTGTCTTTCTAACCTGTGATCTGTCCTTTATTTCAGGTGCAGAATGAAGGCGATGCATCGAGGGGTTAAACTGCCGAGGTGAGTAGTGATGAGGGCAATCCCTCTAAATGTCCTTATCATTCCCCAGAAATGTCTCTTGTCCTTTCCCCATAGGGGCCGGGGTACGGTACCTGCCAACGGGGCGGCGCCGACCCGAAATGTGGAAGAAAAGCCGGTAAGTATTATGGCTGTTAATCAGGCTTTCCTTCTGTGTTCCTTCTGCTCACCTTTTGTTTCTTCCTCTCTCCCCTAGGTGCAGAGATGTGGCGTCCGATGCTGACAGCCGCGATGGAGCCGGGAGATGTCTCGAGGACAGGTGAGTGAAGCGTGGCGCTGCAGAGAGCAACGCAATGCTTTTAAATGGAAGTCTTTCTTCAGGGATGCTGGCGAGAAGATTCAGGATGCAGGTAAGAAGTTTGAAATAGTCCTTGGTTTTCACCTTTCTCTTCTCTTCCTTCCTTGCAGGTCTTCCAGGTTCGAGGCGGGCGTGGCTGGAGTCCAGGAGCAAGAGTAGACACGGTGAGCGTTAAGCTGCAGGAAGCAGAACAACGCGAAGCATGAGCTGCTGTCTGGGCGTGGCTTAAATAGCCTCCAAAGAAGTCCCAGGTATGTATCCTTCCCCAACTAGGTATGTATCCTTCCCTGGCCACGCCCGAGTGAAAAAATAGTCCCTATGAAAAAATAGTCCCTTTCAGGTCTCAGGGAGGCCTGAAGCGTGCAGCATGGTCTGCATCAGGTAAGTGCACAAAACACCTCCCTTTATGAGCCTGGCGCCTATGGCGCCAGGACTGATGTCCAACATGAGCCTGGCGCTAAAGGCGCCAAGACTGAGTCCAAAGAGCCCCTATAAGGGGCCGCTGGGCTTTTACCCGAGGGCATGATGCCTGCTTCCGGGGGTGCTGGGCCTGGCCTGGTGCTCCGGGGGTAGGCATCATGACAGCACTCCCCCCCAAGGCCCCTCCCAAGGTCGTTCCTTCTGGAGGTTTTGGTTTGTTTGGGAAATTCCGATGGAACCTTTTTACCAGCCGAGGTGCATGTACGTGATCACTGGGTTCCCAAGACCTTTCCTGAGGCCCGTACCCTTTCCAATCAATTAGATAGAAAAGTTTTGATTTTGAGATCTTAGAATCCAAAATGTTCTTCACCTCGAATTCAGGCTCCCCATCTATCTGAATCGGTTCTGGTGGCTTTGTTAATCTGGTTCCTGGGTGCACTGGTTTCAAAAGTGACACATGAAAAACGGGGTGAATTCGCATGTTAGCTGGTAGATCGAGCTTGACTGCCACTAGGTTGATTATAGCTTTGATCGAGTAAGGGCCTAAATACCTTGGATTAAAAGTTCGAGGCCCCTTGAGTGATAGGTGTTTGGTAGCCAACCATACTTGATCCCCTATTTGGTATGGAGGCGCCTCTCTTCGATGCAGATCTGCATTCTTTTTGTATTTCCCTTTTGCATGTTGCAAATGTGCAGTTGCATCCTTGAAGGCTTGAGTAATCGTAGAATGCAAATGGTCCACTGCGGGCATTTCAAGGCTCAGAGGTGAGTCCAAGTCTGAAGTACGAGGGTGATGTCCATATAGGGTATAAAAGGGGCTCTGACCAGTTGCAGAGTGTATCGAGTTATTGTATGCATATTCAGCCACCCATAAAATGTCCTTCCAATTACCCTCCGATTGGTGCAACATACATCGTAGATATTGTTCAAGGGTCTGGTTCGTTCTCTCTGTCTGACCATCGGTCTGTGGGTGGTGGCTGGTCGAGAGTCTTACGTCGATTTGTGCCAGTTGACAACACTTTTTCCAAAAATGAGAAATAAACTGGCTTCCCCGATCGGAGACTAGTATGGACGGGAATCCATGCAAACGGATGATATTTTCGAGGAATTCCTTGGCAAGAACAAAGGCTGAAGGTAATCCTTTCAACGGAATAAAGTGGGCCATTTTGGAAAATAAATCCACCACGACCAGAATAGTATTGTAACCATTACAAGAGGGCAGGTCAGTGATAAAATCTAGTGACAGGGTGTGCCAAGGTGCTGGTGGAATGTCTAAGGGCTGAAGAAGACCGGCGGGTCTTGTCTTTTGACCTTTGTTTTGGGAACAAACTCCACAGGACATCACGAAAGATTTAATATCCTTTCGCCAGGAAGGCCACCAGAATTGTCGTTTAACCTTTTTCTCTGTTTTGGCAATGCCAGGATGTCCTTCCATCAGGGTATCATGATGACGGGAAATAACCAGTTCTTGCAATTCCTTTTCTGGCAAAAATAAGCGTCATTAGAAGTAAGGTAAGCCATCCTTGACTGAAAAGTTAGACCCCCTTTTGATCCAATCCTGCAAGGCTGAAGAGTCCAGGAATTGTTTCACTCATGCTTGAATGTCTTCAAGGGTTTGTAAAGTGGTTATCCCCAAAATTCTTTGTTCAGGAATTATCGGCACAGGTTCTGAGTTTGTGTCTATTTCTTCCATTCCAATTCAGGATAGAGTGTCCGCCTTACCATTCTTATAGCCGGGGCGGTAGGTGATTACACAATCGAACTCAGCAAAGAACAAAGCCCATCGGAGCTGTCGAGACGATTCAGCCTTGGCAGTTTTTAAATATTGTAAATTTCGGTGATCAGTGATCACGGTGATGGTATGTCGGGCGCCGAGGAGATAATGCCGCCAAGCCTTAAAGGCGGACTTAATGGCTAATAGTTCCTTATCGGTGATCGCATAATTTATCTCCGGCGGCGAGAACTTTCTGGACCAAAATGCTATGGGGTGCAGTTGGTTGGTTTCAGGGTCTCTCTGAGACAGGACAACTCCCATGGCTAAGCTGGACGCGTCGGTTTCGACTATATATGGGAGATCGGGACGCGGGTGCTTCAAAATAGGTGATGACGTGAACTTAGCTTTCAACTCCTGAAAGCCTGTTCGGCTTCCTCGGTCCATTCAAAACGTTTATTTTTTCGCAAGAGTGCAGTGATGGGTTGCACCACACGTGAAAACTCCGGGATAAACCTGCGATAAAAGTTGGCAAAACCAAGCATGCTTTGGACACCTTTCACCGAACTAGGTGATGGCCATTTGAGGATGGCATCCACTTTCCGTGAATCCATTCAGACCCCTTTAGGTGTCAGGATGAATCCGAGAAACTCAACCTCGGTGGTATGGACAACACATTTTTCCAGCTTGGCAAACAGTTTGTGCTGGCGCAGTTTCTCTAGGATGGCCCTGACATGCTTTCTGTGATCAGATTCCGAAGAGGAGTACACAAGAATGTCATCGATATACATGACAACACAGACATCGATGAGTTCCCGAAGGACATCGTTCATGAAGAATTGGAAGGCTGCAGGCGCGTTGCACAACCCGAAAGGCATCACCTGGTATTCGAATAGTCCATATTTTGTAAGGAAGGCCGTTTTCCATTCGTCGCCTTCTTTTACTCGTACCAGATGATGAGCCCCCCGGAGATCTAACTTGGTGTATACGCAAGCGTCCTTCACCTGGTCAAGGAGTTCAGGGATCAGAGGCAGAGGGTAACGATTTTTAACAGTTATCTGGTTCAATGCGCGGTAATCGATACAAGTTCTAAGGTCGCCTTCTTTTTTAGGCACGAAGAACAAAGCTGAGGATGCCGGGGACTTTGACGGGCGAATGAAACCATTGGCGAGGTATTGATCTAAATATTGTCTCAAATGCAGATTCTCTGGTTCAGTAAGGGCGTAAATCCTGCTACAAGGGGGTTGTGCACCAGGCACCAGATCGATTTGGCAATCGTACGATCTGTGGGGAGGTAACGTGTTGGCCTGTTCCTTTTGGAAGACGTCCTGAAAGTCTTGGTACTCTGGAGGTAGTTGCACAGGGACAGAGGTTACTGATGCTAGATTAATCTTTGGATTTTCTGGGTAGCAGGTTTGTGCACAATCCGGGAAGGTTATTCTCTTCGCTCGCCAATCAATTAGAGGATTATGTGTCTCTAACCAAGGGATTCCGAGAATAAGCTGAAACTGTGGAGCCTTGATTACATCAAACACAACTGCCTCCCGATGGCCATCCGGACCTACAAGTGTTACCTCAGCTGTGGAATGTGTTACTGGTCCAGAGGCAATTTCGGTGCCATCTACTGTGGTAATGACATCTTTGTTGGTTTTAGGACGCAGAGGGAGGTTTATCCTAGAGACCAATTCTCGATCCACATAGTTTCCTATAGCCCCGCTATCGATGTATGCCTTTATAGCATGCAACCGTTTAGGCTGTTCGGGATCTACGAGGACCATTGGCACAATGAAATGCGAGGTCTGAGAGTTAGTTTTCAAGCTCGACAAGCGGACCCCTACGCTTGCCAGGCATGGTCGTTTCCCGATACAGAGTTTCCATGGATTATATCAGCGGCTCCTACCACCTTCTTGGGCGGCTTAACCGGGCAATCTCGTAGAAAGTGTCCAGAGGACCCACAATAAAGGCATAATTGCATCTGTCGTCTTCTTTCCCGTTCTTTTTGAGTTAGGGGTCCTTTAACCCCTCCGATTTGCATAGGCTCCGAGGCATCAGCCCCCTTGGGGTTAGCGTGGGTCTTGGCCAACACCCGGGTTTCAAACTTGGACCGATCTGCTTTTCTGTTTTGCAGCCTGTGATCCAATTGGACCACTAAGTCTATATATTCAGTGCACTCTTGGGGCGGATTTACAACTTGTGCCACGACATCTTTAAGTTCTCCGTGTAGACCTCGATAGAATAACGTGATTCTTTTATCCTCTGGCCAACCAGTTTCCACAATTAGTCTATTGAAGGTTGCAATGTAGGATAGAAGGTCATGATTGCCCTGTCGCAGAGATAGAAGTTCGTCATCCAGAGCCTGTCCCTGGGAGTGTCGAGCAAATAACCTTTCCATGCTTGTTTGAAATCCTTGAAAATCACGAAGAATCGGGTCATCTTGAGTTACCAGTGGGACTGACCAATCGGCAGCAGAGCCGCTGAGATATGACAACACAAAGGCTACCTTGGTCTGATCATTAGGGAAGGCCCCAGGTCTGCATAGGAAGTGCAAACGACACTGATTCATGAATACGGCGAATCGTTTGGGGTCCCCAGCAAAGCGTTCAGGTGGAGCCAGCGGCATGTTTCCAGGTAGATTAATCTGCACCGGGTTACTGGAAACCACAGGAGCGGGGTTCCCCCCGGAACCGGGTAAAGGAGTTTGTCCAGCTTGACCTTGCAAAAGCTGTCTAGCCAGGTAATCAGCTCTATCCTTTATTACAATCACTTCCCTCGTGAGGGCACTAGTCTCTTGACGAGCGGCGTGTACTTCGGCCCGTAATTCCCCCAGTAATTGGGCCAACTGGTCAGTTTCGTAAGTTTCCATAGCGCCTGGGTGGGGTTTTGTAGGAAGGCTTCGCGTTCTGTAACGCTCACCTGGTTCCCAAGGGGGCGCTGGTCTAGTCTGGATTGCTGTGGCCTCTTCTAGCGTGATGCGCAGGACCCGGAACACCGATTGGACAGGACCTCCAAATAGTGCTTGCCTGGCCTGTAGGAATATCCTTCTGCAGATGAGAAAGGGGATTAACAGTCTGCAGAATAGTGTGCTATCTCTCCCCTTTTCACCTTCGTTCCTCTCTAACTTCCTCCAAACCCCGGCTTAAGCTCACCTTATGGTTTGGAAGGATGAACTCTCCATCCCGCTTCTGGTGCAGGGGCGCGCGTTCGTCCTGTTACTTCACTGGTTTTCAGAATGGCGCTGGCAAAATCCACTTGACTTTCCTGAGCGATGCGCCGTAAGTATGAAAGTTCAAAGTTCAAGTGAGGCCCCCTTTATGTTGTCTTTCTAACCTGTGATCTGTCCTTTATTTCAGGTGCAGAATGAAGGTGATGCGTCGAGGGGTTAAACTGCCGAGGTGAGTAGTGATGAGGGCGATCCCTCTAAATGTCCTTATCATTCCCCAGAAATGTCTCTTGTCCTTTCCCCATAGGGGCCGGGGTACGGTACCTGCCAACGGGGCGGCGCCGACCCGAAATGTGGAAGAAAAGCCGGTAAGTATTATGGCTGTTAATCAGGCTTTCCTTCTGTGTTCCTTCTGCTCACCTTTTGTTTCTTCCTCTCTCCCCTAGGTGCAGAGATGTGGCGTCCGATGCTGACAGCTGCGATGGAGCCGGGAGATGTCTCGAGGACAGGTGAGTGAAGCGTGGCACTGCAGAGAGCAATGCAATGCTTTTAAATGGAAGTCTTTCTTCAGGGATGCTGGCGAGAAGGTTCCGGATGCAGGTAAGAAGTTTGAAATAGTCCTTGGTTTTCACCTTTCTCTTCTCTTCCTTCCTTGCAGGTCTTCCAGGTTTGAGGCGGGCGTGGCTGGAGTCCAGGAGCAGGAGCAGACACGGTGAGCGTTAAGCTGCAGGAAGCAGAACAACGCGAAGCATGAGCTGCTGTCTGGGCGTGGCTTAAATAGCCTCCAAAGAAGTCCCAGTTATGTATCCTTCCCCAACTAGGTATGTATCCTTCCCTGGCCACGCCCGAGTGAAAAAATAGTCCCTATGAAAAAATAGTCCCTTTCAGGTCTCAGGGTGGCCTGAAGCGTGCAGCATGGTCTGCATCAGGTAAGTGCACAAAACACCTCCCTTTATGAGCCTGGCGCCTATGGCGCCAGGACTGATGTCCAACATGAGCCTGGCGCCAAAGGCGCCAGGACTGAGTCCAAAGAGCCCCTATAAGGGGCCGCTGGGCTTTTACCCGAGGGCATGATGCCTGCTTCCGGGGGTGCTGGGCCTGGCCTGGTGCTCCGGGGGTAGGCATCATGACAGCGACCGCCAGGACATAGTAATAGAGTCAGACGCCAGCAGGGCAGGCTGGGGTGCCCGATGTGGGGAGCTCCAAACAGGAGGCAGATGGAGCTCGGAGGAGCTCAAGCTGCACATAAACTGCCTGGAACTATTGGCCGGCTCTTTTGCAATCAGAGCCTTCACAAAGGACAAAGTGAATTCATGTATCCTTCTGAAGATGGACAATATCTCGGCAGTCAGATACATAAATCACTTAGGTGGAACGAAGTCCAGATTGTTAGCGGAGATAGCCAAGGACTTTTGGCACTCCTGTCCGGAGTCAGGGACTGCAGTAATAGCAGAATATTTACCAGGCGCTCAGAATGTAGTAGCGGACTGGAACTCCAGACATCTAACAGACTCCAGCGACTGGAGGCTAGACAGAGCAGTCTTCCAACAATTAGAAAAGCTCTTGGGACCGATTCACACAGATCCGTTTGCGTCCAGACTGAATGCACAGAAGAGTAGATTCTTCAGCTGGAGGTTAGACCCAGCTGCAGCGGGGACAGATGCCTTCCTACAAGATTGGAGAGAAGAGATATTATATGCGTTTCCTCCATTCGTAATGATAAACAGAGCTTTAACGAAAGTTTGCAGGGAGGCAGCGAATCTGATAATAGTAGTCCCGATATGGAAGTCGCAAGTATGGTTTCCAGTGCTGATGGAAATGATAGCATACCATCCAAGAATGTTGCTGCAAAGAGAAGACCTTCTCACTGACCCAGTTGGGTTGTATCACCCTCTGAGAGCGAAGGGGACGCTGCCGCTGATGGCGTGCAGGATAGCAGGAGACGCTGGAATCTCCCAGGAATTTCAGCACAAGCTGCGAGTCTCATCCCAGAGTCATGGGCTCCGTCGACTAGAAGGAGCTACGACGCAGCATGGAACAGATGGTCAAGGTGGTGCAAAAGGAGAGGTTTTCATTCCGTTTCTGCCCCTTTAGTAGAGATTCTGAATTTTCTAGCAGAACTCGTGCAGGACGGCAAAGCCTATCGAACGATTGGAGTATATAGATCCGCAATATCAGCAGGCCATACTCCTATAGAAGGAGCCCCTGTAGGGGAGAATGTAGTGGTGATTAGACTTCTAAAAGGGATTAGATTTAGAAAGCCACCGCAACCAAGATACACGTCCCTGTGGGACGTTACAGTCGTACCACAACTATTAGCAGACTGGCCCGGTAATAGATACTTATCGCTAGGCAGACTGTCAGAAAAGTTGGCGATGCTTCTGTGCATGATTTCTTGTAGAAGAGTGGCAGATGTCAGAGCCCTTGAAATAGACAGAATGGTATACGGTCCAGACGGAGTGACTTTCCATCTGGCCAGGAGGACGAAGACAGACTCCTCATCAATAACATACCCATATATGCAAGATCATCCAAAATGGTGCGTGGCCGCATGTATAAAAGAATATGTGAATAGGACAGCTGAGCTGAGACCGATGGGGACGGCGCAATTGCTGATAGCGCGCAGGAAGCCGCATAAGGGCGTAGCGACAGCCACCATAGCGAGATGGGTTAGAGAAGTTATGACTCTAGCAGGTATAGCAAAATTTGGAGCACACTCAGTGCGAGGGGCAGGGGCAGGGGCGTCCAAAGCACTGAGGCAGGGTGCAACGTTACAAGATATACTGAAAGCAGCTGATTGGTCAAGTGATAAGTTCAGAATGTTTTACTTTAGACCTATTAACACACTGGCAGAAGCTATGGTAAGAAGCTTTGAACAAGCATAATGCTCGTCTCCGTCTTGACATAGAATGAAGATTCCCCCTGCTAATAGCGCAGGGAGCTCTTGATTCTATTAAAGACAAGGAGGCGAGCATTACTTTCCCGCCCTGGATACAAGGGAGAGACAAGGTGATGACAAAGTAATGTACTGTGATATGTATCTGAATGAATAACAAGATTTTCCTCTCAGAATAGGGTGTGTATCCGCCGCCCTAACATGTATTGTTGTTTCCGTCTTAGGAGACGATCAGAAGAATAGCTGAAGACGTTTGAGAAAAGAACAGGACACGTTGATCAGGATTGCAAGTTAGAATGCGAGGGATCTTTTCCGCAGAGGTCTACAGTTCAGAGACTTTCCAGAACAAGTTGACAGTTCAGTAATGGTTAAGATTGCAGTTGAAAAGCAGTCAAAGAAGAGGAGGTTTCAGGAAGAGGAAGGACTAGGTCACATGACCAGGACGCTGGGAACAGGGACCTAGGGTTGATGGGAAATGAAGTTTTAAAAAGAAAAAAAAATGTTTGTTTTCAATGAAAAGATGGACATTTTATTGATTTGTTGAAACTGCTGGAGAGCTAAATAAATGAGAAGATGAAGCATAATGCTCGCCTCCTTGTCTTTAATAGAATCAAGAGCTCCCTGCGCTATTAGCAGGGGGAATCTTCATTCTCATTCATAGTGGGAGTATTTGCTTTTAGTTTATTATAATTATATTTAAACTTAAAACAAATATCTTTTTGTAACCCAGATGTCTCTGTACCCAGTAACTCATGTAAAACAAAAAATTATGTTCTACCTTAAAGAAAGTCCCTCATCAGATCAGGCAGTAATAATATTAGAGCTCCTCCTTCCATGGCATTGCTCTGCTCCTGCCACTGATCCAATCATATTGGTTGAGCTGTGTGGGTGGATGCAGGAGACAGGCTCCTATTTGACAGTTGTTTTTTTGTGCTGTTGGGCTGCCCAGTGGCACAGACAGGCTATAGCCTGAGGAACAAGGCCCATCCTCTTTTCCCCGTGGCCAAACCTGCACCATTACAGGCAGGTCTGGTGAGAGGTGTGTAAGGAAGCATTACCACCACGCCCCTCTTCCTCGCCCCAATACTTACCTTTGAGTACGCTATGTGCTCACAGGAACTCCTTTTTCAAGCTGACCTCCTCTGGCCCGTCCCCTCCCAGAAGGTATAACTTTCCACAAACCCAACACACAGCAGTTTTCTTTGTTCCTGCCAGAACGGTTGGATCCTCTCCATGTAGGGCATGTCTGAGTCAATGGATGGTGCCCTGACTCAACGGCTCCACCACAGAGCTTGTTGGCTGCTTGGGTATTCGGATGCCCGCCAGGCCCCCTGTGGGGCTGTGGGGTCCGGCGCATTATGGCAGGTGTCCTCGAGCAAGCAGAGCGTGTCCCTTGGCCTCTGGCCTCCACGTTTTGGCTTGGGACCAGGGCTGCCGTGCCTCGCCCTGGGCCTCAGGTGAGTGAGTGTGCTGTGGTGATGGGGCGGTTGCAGGGCTTCCGTCTTCCCTGCCGTGCCTCCTGGCTGGCAGAGCTGGTCCACCTCCTTGCTCCTTGGCAGACTTTCCTAATTCCTGCTGGTGGTCCCTCTTTTCACAGCAGTGCCTCAGTAGTGAGCTTGCCGGCTCGACGTTGCATGGTCCGTTTTCACTCCGGCGGTACGGCTCTTCCCCTGGAAGGGAGAGGGTGCCTGTTCCTTGTGGTTGGGCTGCGGCCACGGTGCAGCCTTATTGCTGGGCAACGCGGACGCCCCCCATGGCTCGCCGTGCTTTTCCTTTGAAATGGTGGTCGGGGCCTCAGTGAACAATGTGGCCTGGTGTCTCTGGTCTGGAGTCTGTTGGCCTGTTTTCACCATGGGGAAACACTCTTTTAAGCATAAGCATTTGGATTTGGTCTCTTCCTTTTCCTACAGGATGGCTAAAAGGGGGAAGGTGGCTGTCCCTGCTCCTGGAGTTTCCAGTAAAGACTTTAAAGCTCTATTTAAAGAATTTGTGGCCAGTCATGCGGTGGGGTGTTTAGCAGGGCAAGGTATGTCCCTGTGTCTTCCTCAGCTCACTCTTCGTCCTCTTCCTCGGATGTGACTGGGTCCTCCCTTTCTTCTGAGGATGAGGAGGCCACCGGAAAGTACTTGGACTGGGATAAGGTCCAGCTGGTGATGGACCAGATCTACATTTCTATGGGGTTTAAGGAGCCGTTAATGATGAGGTGGGCTATTGAACCATCTATTCACAAGTACAAACATTCTCCCAAACTGGGTCTTCCCTTGATTTTGGACATTCAGGAAAAAGTTCTGCGGGAGTGGTCCTGCGTGGGACAGATCTCCATGCCCCGGGTTATGGCAAAGTTGTATCCCATCAGGGGTGAGGAGTCCCGCCTGCTAACCACTGTGGAGGTGGATGACATTCTGGCTAGCCTGGTGGGCCATTCCTCCATGTTGGCAGATGAAGCGGTGGTCAGGGAACCGGTGGACAGGTGGATTCTGCACTCAAGAAATACTACGCGGGGTCTCATCTGGCTTTGCGGTCTAACACCAATGGCTCCAATGCCGCGGATACCGTGTTGACTGGCATTCGGATGCTGCGGCAGTCTCTGGATGATGGCTCTGACTGTTCCCAGCTCCTGTTGGACTCGCACAGGAAGACTGAGTTCATTTTGGACCTTTGTGATGGTATGCGCGGGACTGCTATGGCCATGGGCGCCACCGTTTCGGGCAGGTGGCATTTGTGTCTTTAGGATTGGAAGGCAGAGGGTTCGCAGAAGCCCACTGCTTTGAAGATTCCCTTTGAGGGCCGGAAGTTGTTTGGGCCCACTCTGCAGCCTAAAGTTCACCAGCCCTTTAAGGCAGAAAAGCATGCAGATACATTGAGGAAGAAGGCAGCACCTATGTCTGCGGGGGGTTTACGTCCTCCTTGCAAGTGTTATGTCCCTTGTCCCAGGACTGATCATATGAAGGCATGTTTCCAGGTTCCTTTCCTTCATCCCAGGTCCCCTCGTAAGACTCAGAAGTCCTGATGCCCAATCTTGGCCAGCGGGAGGGCGTTTGTCTAGATTTTCTCAGATCTGGGACCTATTGGCCTCCGACGCCTGGGCTTGTTCCACGGTTCACCTGCGGTACCGACTGAAATGTGTTTCTCCTACTCTGTAGTCTGGTCTCCAGGGTGACTCCTCTGCCCAGGGACGTCTGTTACGCTGGGTGGCCTTGCACTCTGCCCTCAACGACCTTCTTTAGAAGTAGGCCATTGTCCCGGTGCCAGCGATCCAGAGGGGGACTGGTTTCTTTTCCCGGGTGTTTCTTGTCCTCAAACCAGGGGGATGCAGGGGCTCTCCATTTGGTTCAACATAAACCTGCGGAGCCCAAATGCCTTGGTTGGTACTCGACACTACAAAATGGAGACCCTGCAGTCTGTGTAGTCCGTGCAGTCTGTCCTACTTGCGGTGTCGAGGGGGATTTGTTGGTTTCCCAGGATGCTAATTATTACTGTGTCCCGATCTTCCGTGTCATCAGAGCTTCCTACGCTTTCCATGGGGCAGGATCAATATCAATTCCGGTTCTGCCCTTCTGTCTCAAATCAGCATTGCGGGTCTTCACAAAGTTGTTGGCTCCCCTGGTGTCCTTGTTGCACCTGGCCAGTATTCAGGTGTCCCCCTACTTCAACGATTGATTGATCCGGGCCAAGTCCCGACTCCGGGTGGTGGCTCATCTTTGTCTTGTCTGACTTGCTTCCTGGCTCCAGTTACTCTTGAGGGATCCCTTGCGCAGGGACTGGGCTACGGCCAGGGAACTTTTGTGTCTCCAGGGTCACATGGCTTTGTGCGTCTTTTTGGTCCGCTGGACACGGCTGCATTTGAGAGCGTTGGTGCACCACCTGCTGTCCCATTGGCGCCTGCATCCCTTTGATACAACTCTTTGGTCCCAATCTCCTCTCCCCTCAGGGTGTCTCTTCGATGGTGGTTGGTCAGGTCCAGTCTCCCGAAGGGTGTGGCCTTGTCCCTGGCTTTACCGATCATTTTTCCCACCAATGCCATTGGCCTGGGCTGGGGGGTGACTCTCCTCTACTTGTCTCATCAGGCAAGATGGTCTCTTCAGGACATGGGGAGGTCTTCCAATTGGAAGGAGCTGGCTGCAGTACTACAGGCTCTCGTGGTCTTCTGGCCTTCGATCCTGGGGAAGGATGTTCTGGTTTGGACGTACAATATGCCTTCTTTGGCTTATATCAACCATCAGGGTGGCACAGGGCCCTGCTCCCTGGAGGATTTGGCTTTTGCCATCGGGCCTGGGTGGAGGCTTACCTGATCCCGTTGCAGGCCATCCATATCTGTGGGGTGGACAATGTGACTGCGGAACATCTTAGCAGGGTGTTTCCGGTGTCCCTTCGCGCAAGGTTGTTTTGGAGCTGTGTCAGCAGTTCGAACATCCCCTGCAATGCTTGGCTTCCCCGGTTTTGTTCATGGACTCCGTATCCATGGACCTGGGGTGGACACTCTTTCCTTAGCCTGGCCACTGGAGCTTCTTTATTGCTTTTCATCCCGTCCCCCTGATTCCGAGGCTCATCAGCAGAATCAGGGTGCATCTGGGGGTATTTGTGCTGGTAGTCCCTTACTGGCCTCCTAGAGATGCACTTGGCTCCAACTTGGGTGCTACACAGTTGGCTGTCTCCGTTGAGTGGGGGCGGACCCACCTTCTCCTCTCTCATCTGTTGGGGTCTGGAATCGGAGAGGAGGGGTCTGCAGACATTAAGCCTTTTCGGCCGCTGTGGCTGTTATGGTCCATAGGGCGCATCAGTCCTCTACGCTTAAGTCTTATGACCATCATTGGTCTAATTTTCTGGCTTGGTGTTCCCCGAGCTGTGTTCTGGCGTTGGTCTGTGGTCTGCTGGACATTGTGCAGTTTCTCCATGTGGGGTCTGAAAAGAGGCTGACAGTCTCTGTTCTCAGTGGACGGCCTTTCTGGCCTTTAGGGTTTCCTGGACCCCTCTGACAGGGAGGGGGGCTTTGGTCTCGAGGCTGTTGAAGGGGGTGATGGATTCTCATCCTTTAGGCCCAGTTGGGGATCCTCCTTGGGACCTTCTGTTAGTCCTGTCTATTTTGCAGAGGCCTCCCTTTGAGCCCCTGGAGGATGTTGAGCTCAAGTGATTGATGCTGAAGAATACCTTTTTGATTGCGGTTACTTCTGCACTGCGTTTGGGGGAAATTGGGGACCTCCTGTGTTGGCCTCCATTCCTTGTGGTTTAGGAGGAGGCTCTGGTCCTGAGGTGTGACCCTTCCTTTGGTCTCCTCTCGGTTCCATCGGTCTCATGAGGTGGTTCCTCTGGCTTTCTTTCCTGCTCCATCCTCTTCTGAGAAGGAGGCTTGGCATTGTCCGGATGTCAAGCAGGTGGTCTTGCAGGATCTTTCTCGGACAGAGTCCTTTCGTCTCACTGATCATCTCTTGGTCACCCTTGGGGAGTGGGGCAGACTGTGGCCGCAGGGCTTTGACTCCTACTATCAGCCAGTGGATTAAGTCTTTGATTCTGCAGGCCTATGAGTCTGTGGGCCTCTGCCCAGCGGGGTGGGTCCAGGGTCGGTCCATTAGAGGGGTGACTGCCCTCTGGGCTAGCCTGCGGGGGGTGCCCTTACTGGACATAACATATGCTGGGCTGCCACCTGGGCTACTCCTGACACCTTCATTCGTCATTACCAAGTCAACATGGAGGGGCCCTGGTCCACTTCCTTTGGCATGGGGTTTCTGGGGGCTGTGTCTGGTTGATGTGGTGGCAGGGGTCTTGGTCTGCCTTCTTCCTTTCTTCTGTTCCTTGAATAAATTGGTGTTGGGTTGGTTTTGCATTAAGTTTGGTGTCTTTGTCTTTTGTGGGGGGCATGGGCATCCCTCCTGTTTCTTCTTTGGTATGACTCAAGGGTAAGTACTGGGATGAGGAAGTGGGACATGGAGATAATGCTCTGATTACTTACTGGCAATCTTCATTACTCCCAGTACTGCTCTTCCTCGCCCCAGTAAGGATTATCCTTCCTTCCCACCCATGGGTGGAAGTTGCCCATGACTTCACTTTGGATTTGCTGTGTTGGGTTTCTGGGAGGTTATACCTCCTGGGATGGGAGGAGCCAGAGGAGGTATGAGGAGTCAGAAATGTGAGGCGGACAACTTTGTGAAGGTTTTTCAAAAGATGCAATTTTATTAACTCAAAAGGTTGGATAAACTCCTCACTATCCCTACCCTGACAAGGATTTCCCAACCTAAAATGAAATAAAGGAAACACTCTAACACAGGATATCTGTCTCTCGCACTTGTACATATAGTAACTTAACAAGGCAATGCATGACAGTGCAAAGGCAGCAAAATAATATAACAGTTACGTTCACAATATGGCAACCGTACACTTATAATCTGGGTGCATTCCCCATCCCCAGATTCAGGCAGGATTCTACTCCACAGTTCTAAAAAGAAACAAGGAAATCCTGGTTTGCAACGATGTTCTAACCCAGTTCTTTGAAACTCTGACTTGACAACGTAAAGTTCCAACGCTTCGGTAGTTCAACAAAACGATTCTTCCTCCTCTTGTAATAATAAGATTCAAAATAATCTTCTTCACATAGCTAAAGAATATTCCCTCAGCTTCATAAGTAACAACCTAAATTGTCTTTGTCAGTATGGTTTGCAACAACTTATTATTTCTGAATGTAAATAACACTTCTGCAGCAGTTTTATACAGGTCTTGCTTCAGCAATGAATGTTTGTCAGAATTATTTGTAAACACCACTTCACAGCACTTCATCAACTTTTACCTGGTTTACTTCCATGCCTGGTCTTCTTCTTCTATCCAACCTGCTTTACTCCCATGCCAGGCCTACTACTTCAAGTTCGCTATCTGGGTATACACCCCTGCCTGAATAGTAATTTACAAACAACAACTGCTTCTGTGGCTAAGGTCAGCTTGCAACAGCTTTGCAGTGTTCATCGTTTTACAGTATCAGACTTAAAGCAATTCTTCAGAGAAGGCAAGATTCACATTGGTGCTCTTTAGTACTCTTTTGTGCTTCCCAAAACTTCTGCAAGTTATGTTCCTCTCCTTCTGAACAACCTTTTCCAGAAGGGGGGCCTTCTTGCCACTCTTGTTTCCCCACTGCGTTATCAACCTAACACTGACAAGGATATGGGTTTATTGTGCTTCTTCCTTGGCTTTAGCAGTGTGGATTTATACCAGCTTTTGTTATATGCTTCATCAAAAATGGGCAATAAGCTTTACAACCTTTGAAACTATCTTTAGTCCCCTCCTGCCTTTGGCAATATCTGGTGGTTTTCAATTGCCTTGCTTTCACTTTTTTTAGGCGTGGGTAATGGTTATCTGCATTAGGTTTTAAAAATATTGTTCCCCTCTTGTTGCTGGGTTCTCAATAAACTTGCATGCTTGAAGACACACAGTCACTTTGAAAAATAATGTTTTCTGATAGTTTAGTATTCAAAATTGCCTTCAGTATCATTTTCATTCATACGCAAGTGTTTTCTATTCTGAAAACCCCTGTATCAAGCACACAAGTGGTCTCTGAGCACTCTGGTGTCACTAAGATCTAGTGAACTCACTGGGTAAGGCGTGCGTATTCGATTCCTTCACTGCTCACAGGTACTCTGCTATAGCAGCACCTCGCGACCCGGCAAACTGCTGATTTTGGTGCTCTGCCACCCGTGCCACTCGTGCAGAGAGCTTCCTTTGCTCTGGAGACTCTCTGGTGCTCGCCATCCACCAGAGACAGCCTCGTGGTGAAGAAAGCTCTCCACTCTTTCGCTTCCTGCTGTGCATACTCTGCAAAACAGGTCTTCAGAGAGCAAGGTTTCCTCTCTCACACTTCCCGCTGTGCGACCACTGCAATTAAGACTTCTGGAGGCAAAGACTCTCTCAGGACCGGCTGCTGCCCTCTGCTCAACAGTGGTCCTGGCATCTTCTCCCTCCTCCAGTTTCTGCCTACGCTGGTCACACTGATCTCCATGCTCACAAATGGCCTGCACCTGAAGGGGCTTTTTAAGACTCTGAGTCTCTCTCAGGTGTAGGTCATTCACGTTAACAAGCTGACCACTCCTGCAGTGTTGTTCCTCCTTAACCCTCTTCTTCAACCCAGTACGCCGGGATTTATGGGACTTGAAGTCCCTAATGACAAAAATTAGTTTTTCTAGCTTGATTTTCGGTCTCAAACTAATTTCTGTTCCCCATAACATTATTTAAAGGAATATCCTGAGGATCAATCATCAGACTGGTTTGCATAGAGAAATAAAGTTCTTTAGAGTTTGAATTTTTCTTATTCACAGACTTAATTTCACTGTACCTTTGGGAGTTAGGGGAGCTTCTAGCTCTATGTGACTCCAGGGCTTTAGAAGGGTTTTTATTTATTTCAATACCTAAGGGTTTATGATTGTTTTTATCCATATTAAGATGTTCAACTTGGGGAACAAAAAGATTATTATGACAACAAATCATGACATAATTCGCTAGTGAGGAGATATCCTCCCTAGAGGAAGACACACACTGTGTCTCATCCCACCAAGTCCTCTCATTCCCCTGGGCCCTTTCTCCTCCCAGGTGATCCTCCCGCAGAACACCATCCCCAAGGTTAGAATCAGAAAGCGTCTGCCTTTCCCTGGGCATCTTGGAGGAGACTTTAGGCAGGTGCTTAGTGAGGATTCCATAGGATTCATCAGAGGCCAGTTTGAATAAGTAGTTCCAGTGATCATGGAGCATACTCAAAGGTACGCACTGGGAGCAGGAAGAGTAGGACTAAGAATTTTGAAGATTACCTTTAAGTAACCCGAGCAGCTTCTGCTATCCATGAGTTACAAAGATCATTGTTCACAGAGTGGAGATAAATTAGCATTCTGAAAAGGTACACAAACAATCTCACAGGGAACAGCATTGAGTGCAGGAGGGAAATGAACCCCCCAAGCCTCATCGGGCCCAGGGCCCTCTCTTGCAGCTCTGTTTCTCCTATTAGATAAAATAAAAGTATCTCATCTACGGCTGTGCCTTTGTAGATGCAAATAAAGCCTTGGAACAGGATTTTAAACACGCATCTTGTTGGGCAGAGTTCCATTCTGCAGGGTGGGAGATGTTCATCCTACAATGCACACGTGCAGAGAGGAGCTGCACATCCACACTAAGAGATCATTAACAAACTGGAAAAACTGTCCAACTTTAGGTCATTCTTAGGGATCACTAGTGCGGGAACGTGGACATTCACTAGTGTGCATATGCCTCCCCAGTTTTTCGGCAGCCTTACGTATGCCTTGGATCCACACGCCCAGTAATGGTCCATAATAACTGCGGTTCCTTGGGTCATTCCCGGAGCTTCAAAGATTTGTCCACAGTTTTGATTCTCTCCCATCTTCCTTGTGCCATTGTTTCTGAAGCATAGTTTCGGGCACTCCAGTGGCACTATCTGCAGGGGTCCCCCTCTATCTTCGACCCATGTAAGTAACTTTACCAGCTTTGGCCACAGAGGTTTGCATAACCTCTGTGAATTCTCTATTGCTTCCTTGCAGGCTCCAAGGACCATCCACGCTCGGCAGATTACTACTCCGTCTTCCCATCCATCTGGGGAGACCACTGACCCCCAGATCTGCATTTCGCCTCTGTTCTTTCAGCCTCTTCTGCAGTCTTCCATCGAACATTCAGTCTCGGGTTAACTTCCCATTTTATCACTGATCCTTTGACGCCAGGGTTCTCGTACCTGATCACATGATTTCTGGTGTGCGCTCGGTTTCCTATTTCAATGTCCTGTAGGTAGCCATCTTCATCCGGGTAATCCTTTTCGTTGGCCCATATCAACGAGGCGTCTCTTCCCATAAATTGTCCTCTGGTGTTACACATTGCTACGTGTGACATACAGTGTGCTGTAGAAACATCAATTTCTACAGCCACGAAGATCTTGGATTTTCCCATGCTGTATGGTAGTAGAGCACAGACGAAGCATTCGCCTTTCGACTGCCTTCGCCCTACTTCCTTCATGCGCTGGTACCATATGTTGTTTCCGAGATGGGCTGTGCTCTCCAGGTAGTGATTAAGTTAATTGTTATCTTCATGAGGGCTTCTCTTGATTCTCAGCGTTCTTCTGTAGTTTGCTATGACTACTTCTCTGAATGCATCTGTGCTGCTTTTCCACTTCAGGTATCTCGATGGAGCAGGCTGCCTCGACTGCATCGGTGTGGTAGAAGGAGGATTTTTGCTTCCTTTCCTTCCCTTTTGCTGTCTGCCATAAACTTCCTGTAACCACCATTGGTTCACCAACCTCCCAACTTGTGGCTGTGTTGTAGGCCTGCGGCTTGTTCCTTGCGTTGGAGCAGGTGTGCTTGCTGTTATAGCTTCTCTAGTTCTGTTTTTCAGCTCCTTGTGTAGTTTCTTTGCTTGGACTACAAATGGGAACAAATAAACTATTAGCATGTGTGTCTTCTCTCTGAGTTCTATCGTGGCCACTTCTGTTCTTTTGAAGGATTTTGCTATTTCCTCCGTCTTTGGTAATTCACTTGGCTTTTCTTGGTTATCTCCACTATTCTCTGGAATTGAATGTTCGGCAGGCAGTCTCTCCTTCTCTGCTGCCTTTGTTGGAGGCCTTGTAGCCATTGACACTTGCCCTTGTCTGTGTGCATCCTGTGTGTGGGTGCGTGCAGTGGTCAGTGCAACGTTTTCATTCATTCTGTGCTGACCCTGTCTCCAGCTTTTTCCCCCATTCATTAACTCAAGTGTATACATATCACTGCTAATTACATTCAATTTTAAATCATTTGCTTCATCATTAGCTTTTCTTGGAACTGGGATCACCATATAATGTCTGGGTGCTTTTGTGGGATTCTGACGTTCATTATCCTGTAGGCGTGCCGATAGTGGGACACTTCGTGCACCAATAAAGAAAGCAGTTCTGATTGCTAATGACAGAAAGACAATGATGATCACCAAACATATACACATGATAGATTTGTAAGACATCTGGCAGCATTTTGTCCCAGGAAAGCGGGGGCGCCTTTCTTTTGGGGGTAAAACCAAGTTACTGTTCTGGGCCCCCATTTCGAATGAGTTCATAGTCAGTTATTTATTCCTTCATTTGCTCTGGTCTCGTATTTCGAGAGTTTGTGACTATTAGAGGGATGAGTGCTTCTCCAAATGTCCCCCCTCACGTGAGTGACGACGGTAGTCTCTGGGTCCTCAGTACAATTCCTTTGCTAGACTGCGGAAAAGGGTTAGGCTAGCAGTTCTGATACATCACATTTATTCATGCATATCTAAAGTAGGTGAGGTCCCAATGGATGCCTCGAATTTGCCTTGGTCCTGAGGACATGCTGGTGACAGTTCAATGCGAAAGAAGAAACTGAAGAGACTGCTACAAATTACACAAAAAATAGGATGCTTGAAAAAATAAAAATAAAATAAAAATAAAAGTGAACTTGTGGCAAAAAAATCGCAACAATAAGATGTTGTACCAACAGGAACAAAAATAAAAGCAGAAGTCAATATATGAAAAAATAGAAAAAATGGGAAGGATGAAGAAAAGCAAAAATAAGATGGCAAAGTTCTTGTGTCTGCTCCTTTCGTTCGGTCTCTCGGCGACAAGTTGAAGAACAGTGTCTCCTTTCTCTATCTGCTCCACAGTGAAATGATGACGACAAAATTCTATTGTGGATTTCCTCCTCCTAAGGCTCTCCTCAGCAGTGGATGTCCATAGTTGCTTCTTAGTTGTGCTGCAATAGCCATCAGGAGCCTGTTTAGTTGCACGTTTTTTGCTGGATCACTGAGAAAAGTGGGCACATCAATGTTGTTGGGTCTGCCCACTAGTTCTGGAAAGTTTTCAATGAGGTGAAAGAAAACACGATATGCGTATTGGCTGTCTTCTGGTGTTAATGACATTTGCTCTGATTCTCTAGCCTCTAGATCACAGGCCTTTCTTGCAGCGTGAACAGTCTTGCACTTTCCTCGATCTGTCTCTCGGTGAACAGTCTCACTGAAAACTCCTTAGGAATTCTCGCTGGAAATTGGACAGCTCCACTTGGAGCATGATACCATGGAGAAGGGTCCTCATGTGTAGGAAATTGACTGGATCTCTTAGGAAGGTGACAACGTCAACATCAGCAGGCCTTCCCACCATTTCTGGATAGTCCGTGACTAGTCTGAGCATAACATTGTGTGCAAGCTGCGTATCCGCGGGAGACAGAGACATCTGCCTTGTTTTGCTGGGACCCAATCACAAGCCCTTCTTTTGATGCGAACAAGTTTTACACCTTCCTGCTGCGTGGGTTACAACCAAGTAATTTAATTTGTACCATACATGGTTGAGAAATTCATTGTTTCTTGGATCTCTGATAAAGGTTAGTGTATCTGTGGTTCTCCCGACAAGTCCTGGCCACTCCTCTATGATTCGGAAAAATATGGTATAGGTCAGTTCATCGATGATCACTTGAGGTGGGAGCATTTGTGCCCTTTTCATTGTATTCAGGCAGCTCAGTGAAAGCTTCTGTGATGACAGTCAGCAGTTGCCAGATTACCTTCTTGTTATCTGGATCTTGAATGAATTCTTTGACACTTGTTTCTCTTCCTATGAGTGACGGATATGATAGCACCACCATTTGAAGGTACGTGAGCACATCCCACTTGAGGCTTCTGCTGGTGGGTACCATTAGGTATGTAAAGAAAGTCTTGATACTGGTTGCTTCAGGATACTGTGTTATGCTCTCAGAGAATGTTTTATTGGCAGTTTATCAGAGTCTTGATTCCCTGTACTACTTGGGCGTGACGTGATTTAAAAGGTTCATTTTACCACTGTTGTTGTGGCTTTGGATGTGCTTTTCTTTACCCTGCAACTAGGATGCACAGAGTGTCCATTTTTTGTCCTTTATCTCTTTCTCTGGTTTTGAGTAAATGTCTTGTTTTAAAAGCCACAATTCAGCCAGCGTTCTTTTCCCTTTATTTTGCTTCTCATGCGTCCTTCTTCCTCGTCATGGATCTTGTCTGCACGTGCTAAGGTTCTTCTCCTTTGTCTGTAGATTCTTCAGAGTTAGGTGCAGCAGGAGGGCTCCCTCCTACAAAAGGCTTAATGTCATTTAGGAAGATCCAGGCTCTTCTGCCCTTGAGCTTGACAGCGGATGGGATGCAGTCCTCTACGATAAAAGGGCCATTAAACCTTGGCTCGTCCCACCTTTTTCTGGTAAAGTTTCTTACAAGGACGCTGTCTCCAGGGAAGACGAGGGGCGCACAAAGGTTGTGAGCTGCGCCTGCATCAGCACTATCTGTTGTGGTTTGTGCTGTGCTGTCCCCTTTCCACGTCGCTGCAGCTGGCCTGAAATGACAAAGGTGTTGGATGTCAAACAGTCCAGATAGGCTTTCATCTCTTCTCCTAGTACCTCCCTAGTTGGCTGGGCATCACAGCTAGCTCTGTCTCGGGGGGTAAAGGGGGTCCTCATCCTTCTACCAGTAACTATTTTGTGCAGCGTGAGATGATGGTCGGAGCCTGGCTGGTTGCGAAGAGCATACAATTCCAGTGGTAAACAGTGCAACCATCCCTTCCTTAATGTGAGCTTCAACTTGGCTACCCTTTCCTTAAGCAAGCCGTTGATTCGTTCACATATCCCATTCCCCTCAGGATAATACGCCGACGAGAACTTGTGCTTTATACCAAGCAACAAGCTGATCTGTTTGAAAACTGAATTTACAAAATGGGCCCCATTATCTGATCTCATTACCTCGCACACCCCCCATCTAGGGAACACTTCCCTCACCAGGAACTTTGCGGCACAGGTTGCATCGGGGTGTGTACAGGGACCTGCTTCTACCCATCTTGAGGACACACCACCACAATTAAATACCTGTACCCATTACACACCTGGATCATATTGACATAATCGATATGCAGGTGCTGGAAAGGTCCATTTGGTCTGGGGATGATTCCTCACACTACTTTTAATGTGTGCCCAGTGGTGAATTGCTGGCAGATAATGCAGTTTACCATAAAAAATGCAACATGCTCCGCTAAATTCGGTGTGAACCAGTCTTCTGCGAGCGTTGCAGCAAGATTTTCCTTTGACATGTCTATGGGGTAGTGAAGCTGTTCTAACGCTACCTTTAGAAGGGTGACAGGCATTACTGGTTCACCAGTGCTGTCTTGCCTCCACAGTCCGTCAGAGGGGTTTAAAGAACACCCTCAATGCTTCCACAAATTCTTCTCCTCCTGAGGTGCCTCCCCTTGGAGCTCCATTAGCTGAGTCTGCCCCATATTGCTAGAGGCCTCTGGAGTGACTCGTGCTACCATCATTCTTTCATGGGTACGTGCCACCTCCACGTCCATGATTGTTTCATTCTTGGATGCCATGCGTTTGGCTTCCGTGTCTGCTTCATGGTTTCCACGTGACACGAAATCTGTCCCCTTGGTATGAGCGGCGCATTTCACGACCGCTATGCCCACTGGGAGCTGTAGTGCTTTTATCAGCCTGTCCAATAAGGCTGCGTTTTGCACTGGCGTGCCGCCTGCTCGGAGGTAGCCCCTCCTTTTCCAGCGCGCTAGTCCTGCGTGAACTGTAGACGTCACATTGGCGGAGTCACTGTACACAGTTACTTCCTGGTCTGCATGATTCTCAATGGCGAGTATCAATGCCAATAGTTCTGCAGCTTGTGCTGAATAGTGAGATGGTATTCGTGCACTAAAGAGTACTTGAAACTCTCCATTCGCTATGTGTTTTACCACGGCCACGCCTGTATACCTTTGTCCGTCTTCTTGGTCAATTCTCGAAGACCCGTCAATAAAGACGATCTTTCCACTCGCCAGGGCATTTTCCTTTACCCTGGAGATCTCATCATAGAATTCCTCATAGTTTGCACAGTCGTGCACAAGTTCTCCATCAGTGACTGGCTCAGCTATGAACATAGCAGGGTTCACAGTTTTACATCGCACTATTTTGATCGATGGGTTGGAGATAATCACCTCATAGGTGGATGCTCTCTGTGACGTCAATGTGCCCTTTGGCTTCTCTAGTATGGCGAATAGTGAGTGCTCAACATACAATGTCATAGAGCACCCCATCACAATGGATGACGCCTTCTCGATGGCAAATGTGGCAGCAGCTAGATTTTGTTCACATGGTAAGTGGCCCTTCAGGACCGGGTCCAGACGCCCGCTGTAATATGCTAGGGGCTTTTACCCCAGCCTGGTTCGTTGTGCGAGCACTGCCGTCATAAAATTACCATCAGTATGAGAGAACAGATAGAATTCCTCTGCATAATTAGGAATCCCGAGAACTGGGGCCTTACAAATTGCCCCCTTGAGTTCTGTAAACCCCTTCTCCATTGCTTCATTCCATTCAATTTCTTCTCTTGTTACCTGGGCTTTTTTAATGGCCTGTAGCAAGCGCTTAGTTTACGAGCTGTAGTCAAAGACCCATGCTCGGACATCATTGCACAGGCCTAAGAAGCTTTGCATTTGTTTTATCGTGCGTGGCTTGGCCGTGTTCATGATGGCTTCAGCCCTTTCTGGGTTTACCTTCTTTCCCTCATGTGAGATCAGTTGCCCTATGTACAACACCTCCTGTTAGCAGTACTGCAACTTTTCCTTGTCAACCTTGTGTCCCTTCTCAGCCAGTATAGTCAATAGTTGGACAGAATCGCCCCTGCATTGCTCTTCAGTGGTGCTGCAGATCAGGATGTCATCTACATATTGCAAAACAACACTGTCCACCGCAATATTGCTTAGGTCCATTTGCAGGACTCTATTGAAAATAGACGGGGACTCACAATACCCCTGTGGCAACCTCGTACTTTTCAGGAGCATTTGTCTGAAAGTAAATGATGTCAAATCTTGCGAGTCACGGTGCAACGGGATTGAGAAGAACGCATTTTTCAAATCGATCACCGTGAAATATTTTGCCTCGGTGGGTATGTTGCACAGAATTGTGGAGGGGTTCGGGTCTAGAGGGAACTCGGCTTCAATATTATCGTTTAATGCTCGTAAATCTTGGATTAAACGCCAAGACCCTCCCTTTGATTTTTTGACAGGGTAAATCACTGTGTTGCAAGGTGATTCTGACGTCACTAGGATGCCCTGCTCCATCATGGCGGAGATTGTCTTTGTGATTCCTTCATCTGCCTCTCTGGACATAGGATATTGTCGTGCTCGTGGTAAAATTGCTCCTGGTTTCAATTTGATTTTCACTTCAACCGCCCCTTTCAGGAGACCTACATCATAGGGCCCTGTAGTCCATACTTTGGCAGGCACTTGGGCCATGTCATTATCAAATTACTCTGGACGTATTAGTGCCAACATCATTCTCTGTGGTACCTCCCTTCTGATCATTTTGACCCAAAATATGAGACTCACATCCACTCTTGTCTCTTCTAGGTCAGGGTGTTCTTCGAACAGATCATCATCGGTGACGTCAGTCACTCGATACCCTTCTTCAATGGCAATAATCGCACCCCATTGTCTGCCTTCATCGTCATATCCTTCAACAAATGCCACTTTTCCTCATACTGCGGCAGATTGTATCATTGAGGGAAATAATTGTCCCTCCTCTTCGTGCATGGGTATTCTTGGTCTGAATAGAAACTCATCAGGGGTTCTCATAGTTTTGTCTGTGAGGCCTGGAAATCCCGCCATAAGCACTCGTACGCCATATGCGAAAACATCTGGCTCCAACGGTATAGCTCTCATGGCTCCACGTCCAGAGTATGCTCTGATCATTTCGCACACGTTTGAATAATGCATTCCTGGGGTGGAGCACACTATACCATCCTCGGTAAAGGAGATGGTCATATTCAACTTTGTCATCAAGTCCCGACCCATGATATTTACTGGGGACCGACGTGAATATAATAGAGGTACATTCATTTTGCGCTCTCCTACAGAGACTGGGAGTGCATCAGTAAAGGGAACTCTACTATGAGCTCCAGTAAAACTCTGGGTATCTATAGCCTCGCCGGACAAGGAGAACTTACCTTCTCGTATGCACGAGCGGGTTGCACCCATGTCAACTAAGAAGGAATATTCTTTCCCCCCTATGGTGACATTTACCCTAGGTTCCCTGTTAGGGTCTGGTGTCACTGATAGGATAGAACACATCAGAGTCCCCTGTGAGCTGTCCTATTTCATATACAGGTTCGGTCCACTGTATTCTTGTGGGTTTCCCCCATTTCCAGGGTTAATTCCCCCACTGGAATTAGTGCCCTGAGCCATTTGCGGCAGTGCCTGCTGGGGTTGTCCCTGTGGCAAATTCCCCATTTTCGGTGGTTGAACCACTTGCTGTGCACCTGGCTGAAAGCCTGCTGCCTGCTGCTGCACGGTATAATCTTGTGCATTGCCCTGTTGTGGGATAGCAGGTTGATTCACCATGCCTGCCCCCATCCCTTGGCTGTTTTGCCATATGCTTTGGCTTCTGCACATGTGCGCCACATGTCCTGTCACTCCACACAGCCAACAAACTGGAGGTGGTCGGGCCATTTGTCCATTTAATGTAGCTTGAATGCCCATCTGTGCGTTTTAGACACCACCTTGAACATTCTGAAACCCCCCTTGGTTATTCCGAAACCCTCCCTGATTACTCTGCCATCCTCTTCCTCCAAAACCCCTTCCTCTTGGGTAAAATCCTGTGTTACCCTGATTATTCTGTGATGAGTTAGTCACGTTTTGTGCACTTAGCTCGGCTGGGCTGGTAAGCATGGCACCCTCTAAAGCATTCTTAGAGAGCTTCCTTTGCACCAGCTTCGCCTCCTCTCCCTTACGCGTTGCCTCCTTCTTTCGATTCTTTTCTTGCAACAATCTACAGTAATGTGCAATTGTCAACTGGATTTCGGCCCATGGTTTAGCTTCTATTCCTACCAATTTCTTGAGCTGTTTTTGCACCGGTTCTGGTAACTCTTGGCACAATATATGGTAGAACACAGGAATGGATTTTGTCCAAGATTCATGCGTTTCGAGCACCCATGCGTCTTGAAAATTCTGGATATAAAGCAACGGATCCTCTGACTCTTTAATTTTTCGAGTCATTATAGCTCCCATATCAGACGTGTCTGGATATAGCGCATGCAGCGCTTTCCACACTGCTGCTCTACAGTTATTAAATGGTGCTCCGTCATGGGAGGTGTCAGTTATGGTTACTCTAGGGTATCCCGCCCTTTTCCACACGTCGTCTGCTCTTTCACCAAGTATAGCAATTAGGAGCCCCTTAATGTCCCCTATGGCTAGGGTGACACCCCCCGTCATTTTTCTCTAACTCGTGCATCCACTTCCCAGCTCACAATGTCAGCATTGGAAGCTTATTTTTCAGGTTTTCTCGGTCCATATGCGGCCATGGGATATATTGTGGTCTTGCTCCCCCCTTTTCTAGCAGTGGGAATTGGAATGCGCAATCCTCCTTCTCCTTCACCGTACCTCTCCGGTCTTTCGCCGGGGTGGCGTCCCCACCTTGCCATCTACCTGGCAATGCCCTCAACCTGTCCGCAAAGGCAGGTGCTGACATCCCCCTCTGACCGTGGGGTGCTTCTTTATGTCAGCTGGACTGTCCAGCAGACTTCGGTGTCCTACTTGTGGACCCACTAGCATCTGACCATCGTAGCTCTTGGTCCCTTGGGAGCCGTTTTTCGCACTGTCTCCCTTCGCCATGTGCCACTTCCTCCGTTTCCCCACCGGAATTAGACTCCGAATACTCCCAGTTTACACAACTTCTTGCATCATCTTCGTTCTGCCCAATTTCTATCCTATCTAGGGACAGTCCCCTGCTCCCGCTACTTCGGGTGACATCCTCAGTGTCATATAGCTGAGTGCTCTCTAAGCGCTCATCCTCCCTTCCCCCTTGGGAAGTTAGTTGCAGCTCCATCTCGTCATAGATTTTATCAATCGTTTCCCCAATGCTTCTGGTGTCGAAGTCATCGTCAATATTTGTCCTGCTTGTACCTGGTACCGCATCGCTTGCAGGAAAGAACTCTTCTATGTCTTCCCAGTCTACAACAGGATTGGGTTTAATAACTTCCCGCTCCAAATACTCAAGATCTCATGCTCTCTGTCTACGCTTGCATTCTGCTTCCTCATTTATTTCTTTTCGCTTCTTTGCTTCTTCTCTAGCCATATTCTCTCATTCATTTGTTTCTACGTTCCTTTGCCCTTCTAATCTCCTCATCTTCTCGCTTCTTCACTTTCGTTTCGTGCACTCTCCTTTCTTCCTCCAACTTTAGCATGTTCTGCTTGTACTTTTCATAGGCAGTGTATTTTATACGACTGAGCGGTATTCCCTGCTCTTCGCGATATAGTTGTATTCCCCTCAACCTATCCTTCTTTCTTACCCTCTCGTATCTCATGTACTGTTCTTTCTCCTTTTCCTTTCTTTGCGCTTCATCAGACCGTTCTCTCGGTCTTACGTCATCACTTCCTTTTCCATCTAATTTCAAATAATATCTGTCCTTTCATCCATTCGTCTTTTGCGAATGCTAACTCATCACTTGCTTTCCCTCCCTCTCTCTATTGAGAGGTGCAGTAGTCTGTGTCTGATCCTTTCTTCCATCGCCACGCCTCTCCTTGTCCCTCGGGACTGTGGTGGCCAAATCAATTTCCTGTTCCTTCTCTTTCGTCTCGTTACTACTGCATGTAGGTGACTCATATGCGGGGTTGCTATACCCTGTGGCTGCTTTGAGCTCTCTCAACGGGTATAGGCCCTCTGACTTGCTTCCCTCAATGACTGGTTCCGGTGGGGCTGGTGGCGCGGTAGGCGTTTCACCCCCCCTCCGTATACATTTAATATCCAGTCTGCGGGTGGTTCTTCTTCCTTTGCTTGCTCGAACATTTTCCAAAGTTCGAGAACAGCAAGGCGTTTCTCAAGCTTCTTGCCGGTATATGTGGCGTGTAGAAATGTTGTCATGTGCTGTAAAACAGCCTTAGTCAGTGACACGTTCTGGGGCTTATTGGCAATACCCTTAACTCACTTCTGGCTGTATTTTTTCAATTTTACTGCATGCTTGGGCAGCTTCTTACATAAATGCGCAAGTGGGGTAACTTCCTCCATTCTTAATTTTGTCACCAACAATATTCACACAGTTCTTTAAGCTTTCCACTAGTATGAACGAGCACCACATACACAAGCTCCAATCCAACCTTTTCCCGCCAAATTTTGTATCAAGAATTTACTCAAAACTCATCAATTCAAAGGCGATTCCCTCTCAGTTACGAAATCGCGTAAAGCAAAATACATTGCAATCAATCATCAGTACAGTAATTTCACATGTGACATACACAGGACATAGACGACAGACTAGACAGACTAGACGGACGCCAGCTGGTCATACATATACCTGCCTTCTAATCACTACCCCACCATGGGATTTGAACGAACCCCCTTAATTACGTCTTTAAACGTTATCATAGCCTAAATGTCCCCCCTCTGTGGGCTCTGGGTTCACGTTCCTTCTGACCACTCTTTAAAGCACAGGAACAAGGCGAATCTGTCACAACGATGCGGCCATGGAAGCTATGGGCAAGATGGAGGCGCTATTAGGACTCTACCGCTTGTCTGTTAGCGGTCTAGCCTTTTTTTGCTACGGGCATATAGGGAAGCCACGCCCCCCGCGAGTCGCGTTGCAACTCGCTTTGCTGACTTTCATTTTGATCCGTACCAGTGCCTTCCTTGGATTCCTCCCGTTTTCAGCATTTCCCCTTGCTGCTTATACTTACGCTGCTGCCCTTTCCTTCTCGCCTGTTTGCGGTTCGCTTCCATTGCCTTCCTTACATATCACTTTGTTTACGTGTTATTTCCGGCTTTGTCTAGTGCTGCTTCTATTATCGGCTTCGAGCTGCCGCAGACCTGCCTTCCCTGGCGGCGGGGTTCAGGCTTGTTGGCTCCCATCCGCTCGGGGAAACGTTCACTACATTTCCGTTCTCTCGCTCTCTCACCCTCTCGCACTCAAACTCATTCGCCCTCTCTCTCTCATTCTCTCTCATTCAGACTCACTCGCGCTCTCTCACTCTCTCTCACTCAGACTCACTCGCGCTCTCTCACTCTCTCTCACTCAGACTCACTCGCGCGCTCTCACTCTCTCTCTCTCATTCTCTCTTGTGCTCTCCCTCGTTCTGACTTCTCGTTCTCTCTGATCTTACCTGTTTCTCCGGGAGTACTTTTCCCATGCTTACTCTTCCTGGCCAGCTTCCGTGTGTATTGCGGAGGTCCTCTACAGCGACTCTTCCTTACCTCTCCTTCCTGGGCTCCTTCCTCCAGAAAGCTCCGCTAGCCTTTGGAGATACAACCAAGATCATAGTAGAAAGTCCTTACCTGCCTCTGGACCTTCAACCGGCCATCGTCATCTGCAGCTACACAGGGTTTTTTCTGCCAATCAGGCTTTTTCCCTGTTTGAAGGAGCGGGCTCCCCAGGGTTCACTTGACTGTTTGTTCTATTAACGGTCAAAGTGGCCTCGGGAGGAGACCGTCCCTATCTCTTTGAACGTAAGAAGGGTAAAGGATCTCTAAAGAAGGAAGAAGAAGAAGAGAAACCTCCAAAGGATCGGAGAAGGAGGCAGAAGGTACTCAGCCACAGTAAAGACCCAGGTGAGGAGATCCCTGGGAAAGGAGCCTTGGGCAGTGACAGTTTGCAACGCCTAACAGCTACTATGGCCTCCTTGGAGCAATACCAGGAGATGGTGACAGCTATTCAAGGCCTTCAGGCAGAGGTTCAGAACCTCAGAACAGAGAATATCAACCTACGTCAACAGGTAGCGGCTCGAGAAGATTTCCGTGGCGATTTACCACCACTGACATTCTCCTTTGGGAAATATGAAAGCAGTCCTCAACTCTTGAAATAATTTTTGGATGCCTGTATGATATACTTTACGTTTCGACCTAAGGCTTATGAACTTGACAGAGCCAGAGTAGGGTTTCTGGTCTCCAACCTTGCGGGTAATGCCTTGGCTTGGGCTACTCCACTGATAGCCCAGGCAAATCCCGCGGTTAATAACTACACTCAGTTCACTCAATTGATGCGTACCAGGTTTGAAAGACCGGAGGTCCAATATTCTTCCTACGAAGCCCTCCTAGATCTCCGTCAAGGAAACCAGGATGTCCAGACTTATGCTTCCACATTTATGAAATTGGCGACAGAGGCAGGGTGGCCGGATTCTGTACAGCAGACCCTCTTCCGACGTGGCTTACATGATGAACTCAAGGACGAGCTTGCTCGGATGGCACGCCCTGCTGCCTTCCAGGATTTGGTCACGATGTCTCTGCAGTTGGAATACAGATTACACGAGCGAAGGTCTGAAAGAAGGAGGTTTAGACTTCATCAGTCTGTAGGAAACCCAACGGCAAATACCCCTACCAGACCACAGACAGAAGAGCCTATGCAAATTGGAACAACTAGAGGTCCGTTGACTCCTGAGGAACGAAGAAGACGCAGAGATCAGGGTCTGTGTATGCACTGCGGATCCTCGAAGCATTTGCTTCGGAGTTGCCCTGAGGTACCCCCGAGACGTTCGGGAAACGCATCTCCCCGGTCTTGAGCAGGGTAAGGAACCGGGCGGAGCTGAAAGATCCCTGCAATTCCAGACTACAGAATGAGTCGGAAGAGGACCATAGACTTATGGTATTTACTGTTCATCTCACTTTTGATTCACTCGCGTCATTAGATACCTTGGCTATGTTGGACTGCGGTGCCGCAGGAAACTTTATTGATATTCAGTGGGCGCAAGAACAAGCTATTCCCCTACATCAAAAGAATTGTCCTTTGCCAGTAGAGGGGGTTGACGGAGCACCTCTCTCATCCGGACCCATCACCCAGGAGACCGGTCCAGCCACCATATCTTTATTTCAGCACCAAGAACAGATTACCTTTGATGTTATTAGAGCTGCACACTTCCCGGTCATCCTGGGCATACCGTGGTTACACAAACATAATCCCAGAATTGACTGGTCAGCCAACACTGTCAGCTTTTTGTCGCCGTTCTGCTCGGCTTCGTGTCTACCCCAGGCATCTCCTGTTGAGGGGAGGGGAGTCGCAATTCCAACCTCCTCGGCTGTTGTTCAGACGATTCCTCCGTATTACCAGCAGTACACCGAGATTTTTGAAGATAAACTACCCCGTACTCTACCCCCTCATCGAGCAGAGGACTGTGCGATCGATCTGAAGCCTGAAGCATCGGTTCCTTTTGGGCGTATGTATCCGATGTCCCTCCCGGAAAGAAGGGCACTGAAAGAATATCTAGACGCCAATCTACAAAATGGCTTGATACAAGAATCTCATTCTCCAGCAGGGACCTCAATGTTCTTCATTCCCAAGAAGGGCACCTCTGAACTCAGGCCATGTATAGATTACCGGGGATTGAACAGCTTGACGATTCGAGATAGATATCCGATGCCCCTTATAAAGGAGGTACTTGAGGCGGTTGAAGGAGCTTCAATCTTCACCAAACTAGATCTCCGGGGAGCCTATCACTTGCTGAGAATCAGGAAGGGGGATGAGTGGAAGACCGCCTTTCGGACTCCTCTGGGACATTTTGAATATAGAGTCATGCCCTTTGGTCTGGTGAACGCCCCTGCTGTATTCCAGCATTTTGTTGATAAGATTTTTTCGGATTTGTTATGTGCCTCGGTAGTGGTCTATCTGGACGATATCCTGGTCTTTTCTTCTTCCCTTTCTGAACATCGAAGGCATGTCACTCAGGTCCTCCAAAGGTTATGGGATAATCAGTTCCTGGTTAAGCCAGAGAAGTGCGTCTTCGAGGCTGCGTCAGTGTCATATTTAGGGTTCATCCTCTCAAAGGAAGGGGTACAGATGGATCCCGAAAAGCTACGGGCAGTCCTCAGATGGCCTACTCCAAAGAGTCCCAAGGAGATACAGAGGTTTCTGGGCCTGTCCAACTTTTACAGACGATTCATCTCTAATTTCTCTGACATAGTATTGCCCATCACTCGTCTTCTTAAGAAGGGTCAGAAGTTTGAATGGGATTATGAAGCCGACCAAGCCTTCCAGTTACTTAAGAAAGCCTTCACGACTGCTCCCATTCTAGTGCAACCAAACCAATCTCTCCCCTTTGTGGTCGAGACAGACGCCTCAGGAGGAGCAATTGGAGCCGCCCTCCTGCAGGTTGGCAAGGATGGAATGGAACATCCGGTTGCATATTATTCTAGGTCGCTTACACCAAGTGAAAGGAACTACTCAGTTTTGGAATGAGAACTACTAGCAATCCGCCAGGCCTGCATTGAATGGAGACATTTATTACAGGGAGCTGCCCATCCTTTTCTGGTCCGTACAGACCACCGAAATTTGAAGGTTTTACAGCAGATGGAGTGTCGGAACTCCCGACATCCTCGTTGGGCCTATTTCTTTTCCCAATTTGATTTTGAAATAACTTACCTTCCCGGAAAGGACAATGCCTTAGCAGATGCTCTTTCTCGGAGCCTGGAGTACCAAGAGAATCAGGGCCAGGATGAAATACTTGTGGGCAAGAGAATCCTGGGAATGATTAGCTCCTTCTTGCATGATGTAGAGGTTGCTACATGTCGTTCCGAAGTGTTATCGGAGTATCAACCACTCCTGGTTAAAAAGGGTATGTTATACTTTCATCAGGGCGCACTGTTTCTACCGACTAAGGAACTTCAAACTCAAGCCCTGTACTGGTGCCACGACCTTCCTTCGGCAGGGCATAAGGGCCAAGAGGCAACTCTACATTTGGCTTCTAGATATTTCTGGTGGCCGACTTTGTCAAAGGACATTAGGGCATATGTGACGGGTTGTCCAGTATGTGCCGCCAACAAGCAAACCACACACCGACCTTTAGGCCTGCTCCAACAGAAACCTCTACCGTCTCAACCCTGGGAACATATCTCTACTGATTTTATTGTAGAACTTCCCCCTTCTAAGGGGTACACACCTATCATGGTGACTGTAGACACCCTGAGCAAGATGGCACATTTCTCTCCCTTGCCTGGTCTGCCTTCTGCTCCGGCTGCTGCCGAAGTATTTCTGAGAGATGTGGTGAGATTACATGGCCTGCCCCGGACCATTGTGTCTGATAGAGGGACTCAATTCACCTCACGATTTTGGTCAGCGTTATGTAGCTCGTTGGAAATAAAGAGAGCTTTATCTTCGGGGTACCATCCCCAGAGTAACGGCCAAACAGAACGTTTAAATGCCACCCTCGATCAATATCTCCGCTGTTTCTGTCATCAGGAACAGGACATGTGGCAGTCTTATCTAGAATTGGCCGAATTCACCTACAACAATACCCAACATTCCGCTACAGGGTGTAGTCCCTTCTTCTTTACCTATGGGTATCATCCGAGACACATACCTCTTTTTGGGGTACCTCTGACTACAGTGCCCTCGGTTGATCAACGCCTTCATGAGCTTCGTTCCATCCAAAAGGAGGCAGTGCAGAAATTGGAGGCTAGTAGGATTCGCTACAAGAAATACGCTGATAAGAAGAGATCACCTAATCCCAGGTTGACAGTAGGAACTAAGGTTGTCAACCAAATATCTTCCACGTTGGGTTCACCCAGGGAAATTCTCGGCCCGATTCATAGGTCCATTCCCTATTTTGTCTCAGGTTAACCCTGTCGCCTTTCGCTTACGACTACCACCTAGTCTGAAGAAGATTCACCCTGTATTTCATACCTCTCTTCTGAAGACTTATCATCCCGATCCCATGTGTCGTCGTGGACTCTCCTCCTCAAGGATCGAGGATCCTGACCCTGAAGAGTATGAGGTGGAGAGGCTGGTGGATTCCCGCTACAGACATGGCATCGTACAGTATTTGGTCCACTGGAAAGGGTACTCCGCTGCAGAACGATCTTGGGAACCCAGACGTAACATTCACGCCCCACGTCTACTTAGACTGTTCCATCGCCTTCACCCAGGTAAACCTGGAGGAGAAGGGATAGGGAGAGGGCATACTGTCACAACGATGCGGCCATGGAAGCTATGGGCAAGATGGAGGCACTGTTAGGACTCTACCGCTTGTCTGTTAGCGGTCTAGCCTTTTTTTGCTACGGGCATATAGGGAAGCCACGCCCCCCGCGAGTCGCGTTGCAACTCGCTTTGCTGACTTTCGTTTTGATCCATACCAGTGCCTTCCTTGGATTCCTCCCGTTTTCAGCATTTCCCCTTGCTGCTTATACTTACGCTGCTGCCCTTTCCTTCTCGCCTGTTTGCGGTTCGCTTCCATTGCCTTCCTTACATATCACTTTGTTTACGTGTTATTTCCGGCTTTGTCTAGTGCTGCTTCTATTATCGGCTTCGAGCTGCCGCAGACCTGCCTTCCCTGGCGGCGGGGTTCCGACTTGTCGGCTCCCATCCGCTCGGGGAAACGTTCACTACATTTCCGTTCTCTCGCTCTCTCACCCTCTCGCACTCAAACTCATTCGCCCTCTCTCTCTCATTCTCTCTCATTCAGACTCACTCGCGCTCTCTCACTCTCTCTCACTCAGACTCACTCGCGCTCTCTCACTCTCTCTCACTCAGACTCACTCGCGCTCTCTCACTCTCTCTCTCTCATTCTCTCTTGTGCTCTCCCTCGTTCTGACTTCTCGTTCTCTCTGATCTTACCTGTTTTTCCGGGAGTACTTTTCCCATGCTTACTCTTCCTGGCCAGCTTCCGTGTGTATTGCGGAGGTCCTCTACAGCGACTCTTCCTTACCTCTCCTTCCTGGGCTCCTTCCTCCAGAAAGCTCCGCTAGCCTTTGGAGATACAACCAAGATCATAGTAGAAAGTCCTTACCTGCCTCTGGACCTTCAACCGGCCATCGTCATCTGCAGCTACACAGGGTTTTTTCTGCCAATCAGGCTTTTTCCCTGTTTGAAGGAGCAGGCTCCCCAGGGTTCACTTGACTGTTTGTTCTATTAACGGTCAAAGTGGCCTCGGGAGGAGACCGTCCCTATCTCTTTGAACGTAAGAAGGGTAAAGGATCTCTAAAGAAGGAAGAAGAAGAAGAGAAACCTCCAAAGGATCGGAGAAGGAGGCAGAAGGTACTCAGCCACAGTAAAGACCCAGGTGAGGAGATCCCTGGGAAAGGAGCCTTGGGCAGTGACAGAATCTTTATGTTTTTGCTCAGGTGCCCCCCTGGTATTCCTTACGTTTTTACTTCAGGTACCCCCCTGATATTCTTTACGTTTTTACTTCAGGTGCCCCTCTGATATTCTTTATGTTTTTATTTCTTATGCTCGAGTCATTATCCCCTGTATATATACAGTCTTCTCTACTTCTAACTATTTTATTGTTTCTCCACCACCCTCCGTTACCTTTCCCTTACTGGCTCTAATGCCTACATGACATTTGCCAAAGTAATGAGTTTTATTGCTTTACTCACCGATCGCATCGTTTCCTCTCTGGAACTTCGGGATCACCGCCCCTTCCTCTTCCTGCTTTTAAGGTTTTTGCCGATCCGCTGCCCGTGGGAATGAGAAGGGTTATGCTTAGAAAGGCGGGTTACTTCAGACCCACTGCAGATTTTTTGAGATTTTTTACTCTATCATTGTCCACGGGAAGCTTCTCAGTCTACTCAGCCGGAATGGCGAAAGGACTCGTGATCTTACCGAAGGCCCAGAGTTACTTTGTGCCTTCGGTCTAAGGGTGTCTTACACTACATCAATCGATAATCTCTAATCGATACCCGTAACCATCCTCACGCTACCAAGTGTCGAAGATGGGAGGAAATCACTGACGGGCCCATAGGTCAGCACTCACCCTCTAGAACTTGTAAGACAAGATAGCTGCACCGTGTGAGGACCGGGGGTGCAGGATTCATTTACTCCGACACGAGTCAATAACGAGGACTCAGTAGTTTGGCAAAGGGAAGTCCGTTTGATGATACATACATCAAACAGGGAAACAAATGGGAATCAGCTGTAGTGCGATCACCGGTCTCGCTCTGACTTCCACGAACTTTGGTAGAACAGCAATTCTTATAGGCAAAAATCGTCATATATTGGATATATTTTGGGGTTCATTTCCCATTTAATCACTAAGTAGAACATTGTGTCATATGAGATTTTGAACATTGTTAATTTTCAGTAAGCCATCTGCAACTTAGAATTACAAAATAAATGTTTTTTCATGGTTCTGTCCATAGATCTGTCCAAGAGGGGAGAAAATCACTGACGGGCCCATAGGTCAGCACTCACCCTCTAGAACTTGTAAGACAAGATAGCTGCACCGTGTGAGGACCGGGGGTGCAGGATTCATTTACTCCGACACGAGTCAATAACGAGGACTCAGTAGTTTGGCAAAGGGAAGTCCGTTTAATGATACATACATCAAACAGGGAAACAAATGGGAATCAGCTGTAGTGCGATCACCGGTCTCGCTCTGACTTCCACGAACTTTGGTAGAACAGCAATTCTTATAGGCAAAAATCGTCATATATTGGATATATTTTGGGGTTCATTTCCCATTTAATCACTAAGTAGAACATTGTGTCATATGAGATTTTGAACATTGTTAATTTTCAGTAAGCCATCTGCAACTTAGAATTACAAAATAAATGTTTTTTCATGGTTCTGTCCATAGATCTGTCCAAGAGGGGAGGAAATCACTGACTGGTCCATAGGTCAGCACTCACCCTCTAGAACTTGTAAGACAAGATAGCTGCACCATGTGAGGACAGGGGGTGCAGGATTCACTTACTCCGACACGGCTCAATAACGAGGACTCAGTAGTTTGGCAAAGGGAAGTCCATTTAATGATACATACATCAAACAGGGAAACAAATGGGAATCATTTGATCTCAGCTGTAGTGCGATCATCGGTCTCGCTCCGACTTCCACGAACTTTGGTAGAACAGCAATTCTTATAGGCAAAAATCGTCATCACTGACGTCTCATTTCTATAAAAAATCATCATGCAATATAATCAGTTAGGAAAGGTAACTTAAGTATAGGTGCTATATCTGTATATAGAAATAAAGCATGTGGATTGGATAACTCTTATCTGGTGGGCGTCTACGCCCATCCCTCTACATCACACGTGATAGACGTCACTACAAGTACGACATCTCATTGGTTACAGTGTCTATAGGACCCTAGATTACATGGTCCATTGTGATTGGGTAAGTTACACCCCTAAACATAAATCTCCACTTTAATTAGCAGCATGCAGAATAGACACCCAGGTGCCTAGTGCCCCAAGATTCACCCTTCCTCCTTTCCATCAATCAGTGTTTTAGGGCTTATCAGGAAAAGTTATGGCATCCTCGGTTATGGATGACATCAGGCGGTGGTACCTCTTCGCGCCTGGCTGGTCACGTGTTGGTTCACCGTGAATCTGCTTCAGTTTCTAGCCTTTAGTGCATTTAATTCTGTATCAGCCTAGCCACCTGCATGGGCCTCTCTTATCTTGACCTTCACAGACGGGCTGGTATGGTTGGAGTTTTGTGAGCTCATGCTCTCCTCCCCTTCTCTGGTTGACCTCGATTTCCTAAGCACGAGTCTCTCTTTGCTGAGTTTCGATTCCGCTCCTTCTCCTGTCTTTGGCTGGGTTTCGAAACTTGGCCTGGCAAGCCTCTGGCCGCCTGGGTACCTTTCTGCTTTTACAAAATGGAGTCGTACTTTTATAATGTGCCTTATTGAGGTAGATATATGATTGGTGCTTGCCGCTGTATCTTCTACTGAGCATTGCAAGCACTATCGATTTCTTAGCATCTTGCGTTCCAAGCCTATTTACACACGTTTAACAGGACGGTTGCTTCCATCTTGTCTTATAGCATGATTTCCTTACATTTTAACATTGTCTCTTCTTTGCGTACATTACATTTATTTTCGTAGCTACTTGCACTGACGTGCTTGTCTTCAAAAGCCACTTTTGCTCATTCATGAGTCAGTTCAGGCCCTTGTGTTATTTCCACTGGCCTTCCATTACAGCTTTTGGGGTCTCTTCGTGAACTGTGTGTAGGTATTCCTCATTTCGTATCAGCGGCTGGTATGGCTGTCTGATAGGGTACCGTGATGCCCAGGTTTGTCGAGTTATGGTTGCTTCAACCGGTATGGATCTTCTTATGTACACAGGGCAGAGTCCCAGTGCGGCTCTCTGTCGGTTTGCTTGCTCCTCATATGTCACATACCTTGGTGAGTACCCTCCTGGTAGCTCAAAATGAGGGGCAGGGGTGCAGGTCATGTCTGGGGCCTCCTTTACAGATCTAAAAAACTATTTTGCACTCCACAGTCATTTTTCAACTGTTGAATTATGACTTGTTTTTAAATCTGATTGGCCTCAACAGCACCCATATTGTTAATACATCTATTTTTAGTCCTCACATTAACCCCATGAAACGAGTCAGCTCTATTTCGGCCTTTAGAACACTGTACTGATAATATGATTTATAGTCCTCTTTCTTTGTTCACCCGACACTTGCAAGTCCTTTCTCTAGTCGCTCACCCTGTTTCCATACTTACATTACTAAAAACCACGACCGCGTCCCGATCGCGTCTCCCTCGGTAATTCATACATTGCCCGTTCTGTTTAAGGAGCAAGTAAGTTGATTGTCCCGTATTGTTGCATTTAGCTTTAATCTAGTTTGTGGCTTCTATAAGCATAACTAAGTGCTATTTACGCCTGTATTTCATTGTTACAGCGTTCCTCTCGCTTAATGCGATGGCGATACTCTGATTTCGCCACCTGACAGTGTTACAATGAGACACAAAACAGGCTCCCTCTGAATTTACGTTTTCCTTTTCCACTGCCATCTGAATAGGGGACTTTCTCTCTTTTTTCACTGAACCTTCACATGGTTATATCCTGCTCTCAACTTTTATAACAATATCTCTTCTAATCTTCTCCATTGATTGGCTCTGTACAGGACTCGTACAGAGCCACTTTCTTTCGACTGTTACACAGCACATAGAACTTTGCTAAGGTACTTATGTTATGTACCCTGTTCCATACACACTTATATGCACAGGTTATTTGGTTAACATTTTTTTTGTTGCATTTTAACATGCACAGGACTTCCTTCTATCTATCCTCTTAGCTATCCTCACACCCTATGTTTTAACTACTTTGGATGAATTGTTCAACAATATGCTGTTACTGCTATATCAATTGATATACTCTGTGGAACATTAAACATTGAATATCCGTGGACCCTTCCAATTACTCACCTGATTGTTGCCAATGGCTTACTCATGTATTAATGAAATAGAACCATCAAAAGACTAATTGTCATGACTAATATGTTCACTCTCTAATTGAGTTCCATCAGTATTCATTTTCAAACTTGTCACTTTCTAGATTCATTGATCTGCACCTGATGAAGGGAATTGTATATCCCGAAACGTGTTGTGCTTAGTACTTTGAAACATAAAAGAAGAATTGAACAAAAGAAGCGTCTCTGTACAATTGTTGTTTACTAACTGTTTAAGTTGTCAATACATATACATTGACGTTTTATATACATCATATTGGCTGTTATTCAGGACAAAGGTGCGTAGGGGACGGGAGTGTGCGAGTCTTTTCGGACACCATCTGTATGTCTTTTTGTATGTGTCCTACTCCGTGTCAGGGTAGAGTTACCTCCCCTGCACCCAAGTTTACTATCTATAGATTTCTAAATGTTTGCCAAATTCTTTACATTGGGGTGTGCAACCATACAGCTTGCAAATATCCATAGTGCAATGGCCCAAGCCCGCAAGCAGCAGGCCAACTCGCAGAACAAGTAATATCAAAACCAACCTCTCCCTGCCTCACACATTCTCAAGACATTATTGATATCAATTTCCTTTTATGCAACATATTTTTCAGAGGTCCTGACACCTGGAAATGATCCTTCTTACCAAACATAGTAAAATTATTTCACCACAATAATATAATTGATGGAATTGGAAAGATGTGATTTGAGCCCAGTTTTCCATGTGTTACAGTTTGTAATTCGACAGCAGACTACATTTCCTCCTATCTCATCTGATCTATAGTTTTAAAATATTGTAAAGAGGTGGCAAAGCTAGAGAATTCATTGGTAGAGCAGAGCCATTGCTTAACCAGGAGGGTCTGGGTTTTTTCTCAAAGTCAAACATGAGCATGCATGGCAAAAGACCCATACAGGAAAGAATCCAATCAGGAAATGTACATTAGAAGTCTGGGTTACAATCAATAAACAAGGTAGCCTCGCCCCATGGCCCTCTCTGCTAATGTCAATATTTTAGGAACCCAGCCTTCCCTTTGGGAATAGAACACAAAAGATTTAGAAGAGGGGATAGAGGGTGAGTGCTGTCTGCAGTGACACTAGATGACCTAGTTCTTGGGCACAACATTAAATCCTTTGTGGAGTGCTGCTGAGACTTTGGACTCCCAAACACAGACTTACACGCATACCGACAGATAAGGCATTGGGCAACAAAGCAAGATATAAAAGAGGGTGCCACGAGATCGATAACCACCTGCCAATCCCTTTTAAGCACCTGCAACACAAAGGCTTCGAATCGGCCATCTACAAATTACTGGCGAACAGAGAGAACCAAGCTCAAGTAGGGCCGAGAGATACACGGGAAGGAGACATTTGTAGGAAATGTAATGAGGAAGAATGGGGGACAGCAATAAAAGATAGTTTCAAGAACCACAGGAGTGTTCAGAGCCAGAAACTGCAATATAAAGTAATAAACAGATGGCACTAGACCGCACAGAGGTTGAATAGTATGCAACCGCAAAGGTCAGCCGAATGCTGGAGAGAATGCGGAAGGAAGGGGACAACAATACAAATATGATGGGGATGCCCGCGTGTCAGGGACTTCTGGCAATAGATAAAATCATGAATTAGTGAAATGATACGGATACCAATCCCAATGGACCCAGCCCAAACCCTTTTGAGCATACCACCACCAGGGGAGATGTGATTAAGGGGGAGGCTAGGCGCTCTAGGTACCAGCATATTATTGCATGCAAAATGATACAACAATGGGCGGAAAAGAGGACCCATTCGACATTCAATGGTTCTATAAGATATGGGAGGTCTTTAGCATGGAAAATTAAAAGCAGTAGTAAATGGCAACGATAAACAGTTTACCAGGACTTGGTCACCCTTCACAAGCTATGCCCTAAGGGACCTAAACCAAACGTACATCCCAAAAAGACTGAGGTTACTAGACATTCTTCCAGGAAACAAAGTGACAGAGAGATAGGAAAAGTACTAATTAAGCAATAAACCCCGAGCCGCAGGGGCATTACCGTGTCAGGTAATGCCCCGGGGCCCATATATATATTTATTTTAACAATTTTTATTATTTTCTTTAACAATGATATCTCACAGACTGGCATACACATACATGCCGCATTGCACATCAACTTTTGTCTGTTTACTTCCAACATACCCCCCCAACAGCTCCCTCCCATTCCCAGCCATCACCGCACCCAATAGCATACTTCCTCCTTCCTTCATTCCTTGTCGACCACCCTGTGTGGTATTCTCATGTACTGGAATCGCCACTAAGTCTTTAGCGCCCTGTTCAGAAGTAGCCAATTCCTCTATCAATTGTCTCCAAGCGTCTACCCCCCTGCCCTTGTTCCATGTCCCAACTTGCCGCTTCCGGCCACACTACAGTCTCTGCCTTTGTTTGTTTTTTTACAGGTCCTTCCACCACACTTGCACTACTGGTCTCGTGTGTGCTTTCCATCCCATCGCTATTCTGCATTTCGCTAGTATATATGCCAAATCCTTAAGCTTACTCACATGTCTAGCCCTTTTGGGCCTACTAAAGCCCCCTAGCATACAGGCTATGGGGCTTTCGATATACAGGGTAATATCTGCCTTTGCTAATGTTTGTACTGCCTCTCCCCAGAATCTACTAATCTCTGTGCAGGCCCAAAACCTATGGACAAAATCTGTGTTTATCTTTCCGCACTTCGGGTACGAGTGTGTTTCTGCCAGGCTGAATTTAGCTATTCTGTTCTGGGTCAGGTACGCTCTATGGGTCACATACAATTTGGATCCGTTGTAGTCGTGCATTTCTCAACACCTTTTTGTGATACACCATAACTCGGCTCCACATTGTGTCTGACATAGGTTCTTGTAAGTCTGCTTCCCAATCCTCTCTTTTCTGCTCTAACTCCTTTCCTATCTTGGACATAATTAGCTCGTATATCTGTGAGACTTTGTGTCCTCCTTCCAACATATCATAAAATGTCTCTATAGTCTCATTCAATTGCAAGGGAGCCTAAGTCTTCGGCCATCTGCGTCTTAGACTTCTCAGGAGGCAGGAATCTGTGAGGTGCTGCCCCGGTGCACCCCTGTGTCCCTTGTCAGTTCTCCAAAATCCTTGCGCAACCCCTCCTTTAACACATCTCCCACTGTCGCTACCCCCTTAGGTTCCCAGTATTTCCTCACATTTAATCGCACTTATTCCTCCACCCCATCCAGTGTATCCAGCGGGATCTGCAGGGAATACGGTGTCGTGTCCTCTAGCAATCGACCGGCCCTGTGCCACATTACGCACCCCATTCTCAACATCGAGGGCGAGCGGGTTGCACGTAGATCGGTTATCCATATCATTTTGTTCAGAAAGAACAGAGTACTTTCTTCTCGTAATAACCGTGATTCAGGTGTCTGTTCATCTGACAGCCATTTGTCCACGAATTGCAACTGGCTAGCCACAAAGTATACTTCGAAATTGGGCACTTTTTTATTCCCTCTTGTTCATACGGATTCTGGAGCTTCCACAATGCCACTGTGCACCTCGAATTATGCCATAAGAAGCTCCTGCATATACTATGCAATTTCCAAAAAAACACTTTCGGTATTGCAAACGGAACATTTGTAAAATAATGAAGGAGTCTCAGTAACACCACCATTTTCAGAAATGCCGCTTGACCCATCATGGTCAACGGCAATCTGGCCCAAAAGGACATGGAGTTTTCAATTTTGTTCACTGCCCTCACCGTGTTCTGCATGTGCTCTGTGTTAGGGCTGTGGTAAATATCCACCCCTAGGTACCGAAATATATCTATTTTCCACTTAATTGGTAACACTAGCAGCGTGCGCCTGGGCCTCCCAGCGTATCCCCCCAACGGGAACATACTCGACTTCTGTGGGTTGATTGTTATGCCTGACAGTGCAGCATATCGCTCCATCACATCTAGGATGTATTGCAAATTCGTCTCTGGGTGCTGCAAGTGCAGGAACATATCATCAGCATATAATGAGATCAAATGCCTCCCACCCGGAGTGCCGATGCCCGCCTCCCCATATTCCTCCCGTAAATAAACCGATAATGTCTCCAACGCCAAAATGAAAAGCATCGGGGACCACGGACATCCGTGCCTCGTGCCCTTGCTCAGCCGCCACTGTTCTGAAATAATTGTGCCCATTTTGACCCTTGCTATTGGCTCATTATACAGCAAACGCACCCATTTGATGTATGTGGGCCCAATACCAAACCTTTCCAGCACCACTAACAGCCAAGGCCATCTGACCGAGTCAAACGCCTTGACTGCATCTAGTGACGCCACTGCGACTTCCTTTGTTTCTCCTTGGGTGTAATCTATAATATGATGTAATCTTCTCAGGTTATTGCTGATATTTCTGTGTGCGACATATCCTGTCTGATTCAGATGTATAATCTTGGCTATTACCGGTTTAAGGCTATGTGCCATTACTGCTGTGAGAATCTTCCCATCTTAGTTCAGTAGCAAAAGGGGCCTGTACAAGCCACAGTCGGTATCTGGCTTATTTGGTGTAAGAAGGGGGACAATTATCGATTCTATTAAGGACCCGGGCAGCCTGCCCGTTTCCAACGCCTTGTTCAACATTGCTAGCAGTGGAGCAAGTATTTCTATCCTGTATTCTTTATAAAATTCACCGGGAATCCCATCCGCTCACAGGACTTTGCCGGTTAGTAGTTCTTTTATCACACACTTCCGTTCTTCTATTGTGATGGGTAACTCTAGTTTGTCTCTTTCCTCTGTGTGTAACTTGGGGAGGTTGATCTCGGACAATGCTTCTGGTACCTCTGACATATCGCACTTGGAAGTTTCCTCATACAATTGTTTATAATAGTCATAAAAACATGTGTTCACCTCTTCTTGGGTCTCGTGCAACCTGCCATCAGTTCCCATAATTGCTCTAATTGTATCCCATTTAGTCTCGCTCTTATAAAGCCAGGATAGCAATCGCCCTGGCTTGTCTCCCTCTGCGTGTTGTCTCTCAACATATTTCCTATAGCTCAATATACTTAACCTGTTCCAGTGTTCCCAACATTGTTTTTGTAGGCGGGACACCTCTTCTGCTTCCTCTAGGGACCTATTTCTTGCCTGCTTTATGACTTCCAGTGTCCGTTCTGCCTTTTGTAAATCCTACCTAAAAAATAACATCTTGCATCCCTTTGGACTTTGCTATGGCTGCTCCCCTCACCACTATTTTAAAGGCCTCCCATAGTGTCCCCGCAGATTCCACACTGCCCGTGTTGTACTCAAAATATTCTTTCACTTCTTTTCTCAGATGTTCCCAGAACACTATATCTCTAAGTTTCTCAATCCTAAGTCTCCACATCGGGATCCTGGTTCGGCGGTGGGGGGGGAGGACCTGCCACATGACCAACAAAGGGCGTGATCTGAAAGGACAGTGCTTTATATTCAGCCTGTATGAACCTTCCCAGCATCCACAAACACATAGTCTAGCCTTGTATAAAAATGTGTTGGTGCAGAGTAGTGAGAGTATATTCTGTCCTGCGGGTACATTGTTCTCCATACATCAGCTAACTAGAATGCACGCAACAATGTGTTTAACGCTTTAGCTGAGGGGGCTGGGTGTACGAATTTACCATCCGATCTATCCCTTGCGGGTCCAATGTGCAATTAAAATCTCCCCCCCCACACCAACGCGCAATCTCTATGCGTACCTATCTTGGGATATAGAGATCAAAATAGGCTTGTGTGTCATTATTTGGGTCACACGTATTAATGACACATATTTCCTTATTTACTACCATCCTACTGTCTGTGTCCTGAAAGGTCTGGAGGGCCTTGAATGGGACAGACGGTGCCACCCATATTAGGACCCTCTAGCATATGCGGAGTATGTTGAGCCCAAGGTCACCCCGCCCCCGGTTTCCATGCCAAGGTATCCTGTCTATCTTTAGTCAGATGAGTTTTTTGCAGGAGAGCTATTTAAATGTTCTGCCTTCTCAAGTATTCCATTACCCGGTTCCTCGGGAGGATATCTCAGGGGCAATGTGCTTGCCTTGAAAGCAAGACGACACGGAGCACCACAGGTTCGATCCCCGGGTCCGCGCTTAGAAACCTCTGGGTATTAAGCACGTTATAAATAACCTATCATATCAATACAGCTGTTCAGGCCTCTAACATTCCAGGTTGCTATTTTAAGTTCAGCCATCTTCTCCAGTGGTTCCAGCCCCCATTCATCCCATGTCATATTCGCTATCCCTTCTCTGTGCATAACTGTTGGCCAACTTCCCTTTAACAACCCCAAACTCCCTCCCCACACCCCTTCCCAACCATTCCCAAGATTTGCCCAGCTTCAAATCTGAAGCTCAGCCATCCCAGCATCTCACTCTTATATCGGCTCTGATGCCAGTATTCGGAGTGCAGCAGGAGAATGCTGAACTACTAGTATCCTAACCTATCTAAGCTAGTGTGGGTCTTCGTTTGATTCCTTGGCGCTGTTCTTGCCAGCTCGGCACCGGTGGTCCTGCATTTAGCTAATTGTGAGATCAGCATATGCTTTTCTGACCTGTGTGACAATATTGGATAATTACGCAATGGATACTGTACAGCTCAAGTGTGCATTATTTAAACAACACAGGTTCACTTATCACACATCAACCTCCCACCTGATCTTCCTTCTCTATCGGCATATGCATTGCTTCCATCCACTTGTTCACGTCTTCCAGGGTCTCGAAAAAGACTGCACAGTCTTTATGTAGGACCTTCATTTTCTCCGGATGCAACAACATGTATTTAACACTAGCTGTTCATAGCCTCCTCTTGACTGCCACATAGGTCATCCTCTGCTTTTGGACCAGGAAAGTATAGTCAGGATATGCCGAAGCCCGGCAGATCGTTCCTCCTTTTCGAAAGTGTTCTAGAATTTTCTCCCTGTCCTTGTAATTTAGCATATTGGCTATTATCGGCCGAGGTGGGGCTACGGGCGGCAGTTATCTTGTTAGAGCCCTGTCCGCCCTTTCCACTGTGAACCCTTGGGTGAGTGCCTCAACTACTATTTCCTGCAGCACCATGTTTTCAATGACGTCTGTCGGGTTTGAGCCTTCTTCACCTTCCGGGAGCCCAACGATCCGTACATTATCTCTTCGTGCCCGAGCTTCCGCTTCTTTTGCTCTGTTTTTCAAGATTCTGCACTTGCTGTTGCAGTATGGAGAATTCCTGAGAGTTCTCGCTGTTAGCTTTCACCTCTAGAACTCCTGTGCATTCTGTTAATGATCTGACATCCTTATTGCATCGATTTTGAATTCCAGTGCTGACTTCAGTTCAGTTATGGCCTCTAGTATCCATTGATCACTTCTTCCTGGAGCCTCCTAACTTTGCATCTCTCGCACTGTTGTCTTCACGCTGTCTGCCGTTTGCGCAGGCTTGGCAAACGCATCGATCGATGACTGCTTCCCCTTGCCCTTATTTGTCTTGGATGCCATTGTTGCGCCCTTTTGCTCTGTGTCACCGTCTTCTGCCAGGACCGATGTGGTACTTGTGGTACTCTGTTGGGTGTTTTTCTACTGTAGTCTCTTGCAGTACTCTATGTACATGTGTCCTCCGGGGGCCTGTGCTCGTTACTAAGCCGTCTATTTTCTCTGGTGTCTTCCCTAAGTTCAGACCGCGACTGGGACCCCTTCTGTCGTTTTAAGTCTTCGACTCCCGTGGTGTCGCCAACCTGTTTGCAAGCGCTTCACTGGGTGCCCATGGTGTCCGATGGCAGTATTTCTGTCTTATATGCCCATCAATATGCGCAGTATCTCACACTCCCCTGCAGTCCTCTGTTTGTTCTGTCCCAGTACCTGCTACAAATGTAATGTGTCTCAGCATGTGCCACCCTGTCATACTCGGTGTTTCCTACAGTTAGCACCCAGTGTCTTGCACGAACGGGTCTAATAATATATCACTTTCAGATTGGGGCTGTCTTGCGCCTGGGGAGCTTGTGTTTCACCAGCTATGTTATCTTCTCCGCTTACTTATGGGGCCTGGTGCTCCTCTCAAGGACTTCTGCACCGACTAGTTCTGCCACATTCCACCTCTGTACCAGCTCACCTTGTTGTCCGGATGCTGCTGGCCTTCCTCATGTGCGGGAAGCCCTCTGGGTAGTTACGGGATCCATATTGCTGCACACTTAAAGAGTATCAGCTGCTTTTCGTTTGTTTAATCAGTTTCACTCATTCGGGAAGCCCGGTCCGTGCCTCGCTCTAGCCTGCTTCGGTATCTTGCTACAAAGTATCCAGCACAGCCAATCCAACGTTCTCTGTCGGGCCCTACCACGCAGCAGTCTGCATTCTCTAACTTTGAGCTTCCGTTGATTGCGTACCCTCCTTTTTGACCCTTGTTACACTGTTATAAATAACCGCTAGATGTGCCGGCAGCCATCCCTCTCATTTTGAACGTGTCTTCTGAGCCCCCCGCTGGCTCGATGGTGTCGCAGGGCCCCCAGTATTACTCCTTCTTGCTACTCCTCATGGAGCGCATCGGTGTCGGGAGCTCCGGCGCAGAGGCATTATTTTTTTCGTTTGTGTACCAGCCTCTTCAGGGGTTCCCATGCCCACTGTCACTGCGCCGATCTGACGGTCTGCTTTTCACCTCCTTCTGATTCGGTCCTGCAAGTCAGCCGAGGTCAATCCATCCACCTCTGTGCCACGGCTACCCTTCTCTCTTGTAGCTCGTCGGCCCGACCCCTTGTTTGAGTCCAGTTGCCATCTTTCTTTTTTGCCAATAGGGTGTTGCAATACTCACTTTGCCCCGGCTGTGTTTGGGATCGCCTTAAAAACATGATCACCTTGTTCCTCATTCGTTAGTGTGGCTGCTTGTTCCATATGACACGTCGTCGTCTTTCATAATCATAACTTTTCATCAGGATTGTGGTGTATTGGCAGGAGCACCCGAAATCACATTCTATTCCATGGCTCTATAGCCACGTCCCTCCACCCCGGGGCCTATAGGTACAGACCCAAGCAAAGTGAGGGCCTTCAAGAAGGCCCTGGGGCATTACCTGACTCAGTAATGCCCCCACAATGAGGGGCTTATTGCTATTAGTACCCCAGCCCGCAAGACCGTGGTACTAATAGTATTGTTTTTGTGTTCCGAAACGCTGCAGCGTTTTGGAACAGAAAAAAGAATTTGAAAAATGCCCACTGGGAAGGGAAAACTGAGTCTGTTTTCCCTTTCCATGGCGGTCATTGGGAGCGGACGCGCTGGGGACAGAAGTGTTCCCAGAGTGTTTGCTCCCGAAAAAGGACCAAAAAGAAGGTAAGTGGGGTTGGGAGGGCAGGGTGGGGATTGTTTGGAGCGTGGGGTGGGGGAGAGGGACAAAACACTTACCTGAATCCCCAGCCGGGGACGATGGCAGCCTACAGCCACATGGAGGCTCGGAGAGGGGATTGTCCCATTTCGAGCCTCCTCATTGGGTGAGGGGCTGCCACGCCCCCTGCCGGGAACCAAGCAATTCCAATTCCATGGGAATACCAGCAGTGGTATTTCAAGCAGGCGTTTTTCAGACAATCCACCTATTTTTACCTCCACCTTGAAGGTGGCGGTACAAAATACAAACTGGCCCCATTTTTTAAATCTTTCTTTTTAGTCTATAGAACGGAACAACCGGTGCTTTCTTTCAATAGAGTGAAAAATGTTTTTACAAACGGCCATGTTGCGGGGGAAAAAAGGTGAGCACCTCGGATTGCCTCCTCTCACCACCTTACACATATAATGCATACAAGGGCCAGAACCCTTTGTGCATAAAGAAAATCAACAATACTGTTATGAGCCACTACTGTACATAATCCATTTCTCCCTTCACATTGTTGCTGAAAAAGGCTGACAACACTGTTAAAAAACCTTTTACATTACCGTCATTGGAGGTGGTATGACTGAAATAGCCCGGGGGGAGAAGGGGTGTGGGTGGTATACAGTGATTTTAATCCAATTGACAATAACTAATCACTTTTATAACTAATGAAAAATAATGGAAGCATATCACATTTTTTGTTAAAAGTAAACATGGAGGAGGCCACCAGGGGGCGCGGGCAGGATGGACGCCTGAACGTCGAGCTCCGCACCCAGCCCCGGGTGAATCACGATTTATCGGCGAAACGAGGGTCCCATATACTACGCGACCCCCCCCAAAAGACGTGGAAGCCTGTGGCCCCCACCTGGGTCCAACTTTGGTTCCGATCCGACGCTCCGGTGCGGAGTTACACGGACCAAGGCGATATCGGCTGCCCCTCCCCCACGACCTGGCGCGGAGTGGCGCAGGAGACAGCACGAGCCGCGCCGCCCACGAATAGGCCCGAGAGGGTGAGCCCGCGGCGCTTCCTCCCCTGGGCATCCTCCGACTTGAAGAAAACCGTCCACCCACACAGGGAACGCACGCCCGGCGCCTCTGGTGCCCGAGGCCCGGCCTGACCCGGAGAAAGGCGGCGTCCGTCGTAAACTGGCCGACACGAACCCCTCATGAACTGGAGAGAGAACTTGCTGAAATATCAGTTTGTTCCCAAAGAAAGGACCATGGCCGCCGGTAGCCCCACCGTCCCACCCCCGGATCTGGGGGCTATCCAGAACAACATCCAAACGATTCTGGAGGAGATACGAGGTATGAGGACAGACATGGGGGCCAAACTGGCCGACCTCACCACCAAGGTCGCCACCCTAGAAGACCGCGTGGAGGGCGTCGAGAATAACCAACTTTCGGCGACACTCCTCGAAACCCAAATGGACATGAGACTCCGAGACATGGAAAGGCGCGAGGAAGAGCTTCGGTTCAAGGTTGACGACATGGAAAATAGGGAGAGGAGGAACAACCTTCGAATCTTTGGCCTGATGGAATCTGAGGGCGAATCCGTACAAGGACTTGAAGGCAAAGTGCACGATATCGTGAGGATCGCCCTGGGAACGGAAGACGTGGGGGCGACCAACTTCGACAGGGTGCACCGAGCGGGGGGGGGAGGCAGAGGCCCACGCTCGGTTCTGGTTCGGCTGCACTACTACAGGGACAAGATCAGAATCCTGGAAAAGGCGAGACATCTTGGCACCATACAGTACGGTGATTCAAAGGTATCCATCTTCCAAGACCTCTCGGCCCTAACCCTGTCAATGAGGAGGAAATGCGGCACACTCACAAGATGGTTGCAGGGAAAAGGAGTCCGATATCGGTGGGGTCACCCCTTCTATTTGGAGTTTGAGTGGCTAGGTGAGAAACACCACCTGGTGTCGGAGGAGGACATACGAAGAGCCACGGACGATCTGGTGAACGACCAGGCGGGCCATTCGGGCGCCCAGGAGGGAGGACCACGGGACCCCCCTAGGGGTCCCGACGGCCCAGGAAATCACAGTGGGAAATCTAAGGTCAAGGGGGCCCGAAAGTTTCGGAAAACCAGACACCCGTCGATGAACCCGGAAAATCACACTGACTCATGAAAATGACGTTCGATTGGAAGGAGAGAAAATCATGAGGTGAGAGACGATTCAGGGTACGGACGCAGGAGGCCCCGGGCCCACGAACTGCCTTGAACGGACACCGCGGCGGTGTCGCGTTTGGCCCACCGGACCTTGGGTCGGCAGACCATTATGTTAAAAAGTTAACTGTTTATTTGTGTTGCCCCGCGTTTGGGTTTCTGGTTGTGGGTTGAGGGCCCGGGCGGGGTCTCTGGTTTTTGTCTCGGTTAAGTGCACCGAAGGCCTGCAGGGGCCGACCTGAATCGGACTTGCGATCTGGGACTCTCCAGACACACGAAAACCCCGGGGCTGGGGTTGGAGTCCTTGGTGGTTCGTTGACCGGCCCCAACACATGTTGGGGAGAGTGGACGGACGCCTCAAGGTACAAGGGTGGGGAGGGGGGAGGGAAGACACGGGGAGGGGGGTTAGTTGCAAGGGGGGAGGGGATGGGGGGGATAACGGGGTAGTTTGGGGGACTCAGGGGGAAATTCAGTTCAGACCGCAAGAATACGCTTGGCAAGGGGCACTAAAATTCAATCACCACGAGGGGTTCAGAATACGCACACGGTATGATGACAACGATTGAAGGGAAGGTGGGCACGTTAAATGTCAAGGGTCTAAACTCTCAAAATAAAAGATCCCTCACGGGCAACATGTTCCGAAAACAACACCTGACGGTCCTATTTCTACAGGAAACACATTATAAGCGCGGGAGGGAATCCAGAATCAAGGGGAAAGACATCGGTAGCAACTATTGGGCTTCACACCCGACCTCGAAGAAGGAGGGGGTGGGCATTCTCCTGGGAAGGGCTCTCCAACTAACGGGGGTGGAAACCAAGAGGGGGTTTGGGGGTCGATTTCTGGGTGTCAAGGGGCTTTGCGAGGGGCAGCGAGTTACTCTCGCCACCGTATACGCGCCCAACACGGGCCAGGTGGAGTTCCTCACACGGATCTTTGGTGTCATGGATGAATGGGCCGAGGGGGCCATGATTCTCGGGGGTGATTTTAATCTCATAGCCGACCCCCAACTGGACTGGTGGTCCGCCAGAGGTGGGGTACCCAAGGGGATCACGAGGGATAACCTGGCCTTGCAGAACCTCTTGAAGGATCACTACTGGGTAGATGTTTGGCGCAAGGCGTACCCGGCCCAGGGTGGTTACACATTCTTTTCTCCCCCGCACTGCACCTACACCAGAATCGACCTTCTGTTGGCCTCAGAGGAGGGAGATGGGGCGATGACCCAACCAAAAGTCGAGACCATAACGTGGTCGGACCATGAACTACTTATAGCTAACTGGTCCCTGCCCATCGCCCCGAGATCGGCTCGATGGCGGTGCAACGACACGCTCCTTAGGGATCCAGTATTCCGTGAGTTCATGAAGCAGGAAATGCTGGCCTACTTCGAGACAAATGACACGGGGGAGACGGACATGTCCATGGTATGGGAAGCGGGGAAGGCCACCTTCAGAGGCCTCCTCATAGCGGAGGGCTCGAGGCGTAAAAGAGAGAGGGGCCTGATCGAGAGCAGACTCCGAGGGGAGCTGCAGATCTTGCGGGCCAGACTGGGAGTCCCGGGAGTGGACCGGAGGGCACTATTGGACGAGATGCAGGGCAAAAGACAGGAGCTCCATACGGTTCTCATAGGGGAGGTGGTTAAGAGGATGCGATATACCAAACAGAGATACTACGAACAGGGCGACAGGGTAGGCACTCTGCTGGCTCAGAGGTCGAGGGGGTGTAGAGTGGAGAGAGGGATTACCCGGTTGACCGACGAAGAGGGCAGGGTTCATGGGAACCGGCATGAAGTGACGGAATGCTTTGCTGAGTACTACAGCAAACTCTATTCTAGGCAAGCGGGCGAATCTCGGGAGGACATTGCCTCCTACCTGGCAGAACACCCCCTCCCCAAACTGACCGACCAGGACTTGGAGGCCCTCGAGGGGGAAATTTCAGAAGAGGAGGTGGAGGGAGCCATCAAGAGACTGAAGGCCGGAAAGGCTCCTGGCCTTGACGGCTACACAGCGGATTTCTATAAACAGACCCAGTCCACCTTAGTGAAGCCCCTGACCAAATTGTTCAACCAAATTAGAGGCAACGACACGATCCCCCCGACTTTCCTACAGGCCCTCATCACCGTCATACCTAAACCTGGTAAAGACCGGGCAGCTTGTGGGTCTTACAGACCCATTTCACTTCTCAACTTAGATGCCAAGATCTTTGCTAGGATCCTGGCCTCCAGATTGGAAAACTCCCTCCCACGCCTGATACATCCTGATCAGGCGGGATTCGTCCTCAATAGACAGGGTTCCGATAATTTAAGGAAGACCCTCCATGTATTGGCCACGACTGAGGCCAGGAATGAAGGCGCTCTCCTACTGGCTCTTGACGCGGAGAAGGCCTTTGACAGGGTCAGCTGGGCTTTCATGAGGGAGGTTCTCTTGTCAGTGGGGATGGGTCCAAGGTGGTTGGGATGGATATCCGCGCTCTACTCCTCCCCCTCGGCCAGAGTGGTGGCTAACGGGATTGAGTCTAGGGAATTCCCCCTTGAACGTGGCACGAGGCAGGGATGCCCCCTGTCTCCGTTAATCTACGCATTGGTGATGGAACCGTGGGCAATCTCGATCCGCAATGATGCGGACATCAGTGGTGTACAGATGGGGGATATGCACTGCAAGATCTGCCTCTTTGCGGATGACGCCCTGCTCTATGTCACCAGACCGTCCCAAACAATCCCTCGGGTTCTGCAGGGCCTCGCAAGATATGGAGAACTATCGGGGTATAAGGTTAATTTGGACAAATCGGTCGCATTCATGGGTGGGAACCTGCCAGACACGGAGGTGACCTTTGTGGAGGGTCTCCCCTTCAAGCGGAGCGATGAGGGGTTCCGTTACTTGGGAGTCCAAATCACACGTAACCTTGAGGACCTGTATGGGGCCAACTTCCCCCCCCTCTGGTCAGCAATCAGGAGAGACATAGAAAGGTGGGCGGGAACGGGTCTCTCATGGATGGCACGCCTTAACCTTATAAAAATGGTTATCCTCCCAAAATTTCTGTTTCTCTTTCAAATGCTCCCGGTCCAAGTCCCCAAGGCCTTTTTTGACGAGACAAAACGCATCCTCCTTAGATTCCTCTGGCAGGGCAAAAAACACAGGATTTCATACGAGGTTCTGACTAGGACCAAGGAAGATGGAGGGGTGGGCTACCCTGATCTCGAGACGTATTATAGGGCTTCCCAGTTGAGGATCCTGGTCGATCACTTCTCACCGGGACCGAAAAAACAGTGGGTAGCCATGGACAATAGGCCCCTGGCGCCCGTCACACTAGAGGAATGGCTCTGGGTCCCAAGGAGAACGATCCCCAGATCAGTCTTGAACCACCCGATTCTAAGAGTACTGTGGTCCCTGTGGAGAGAGGGAGGTTACTATAGATGGCTCACGACATGGCCCTCCCCCTTGAGCTGCATCTGGGCCCCTCCTTTCCTGGCCAAAATAGCGGAACCAGCAGCCTACCAGACATGGTTCGAGGCGGGCCTTAGTAGGACCGGCCAGTTGTGGGTGGGGGGCTCCTTCCTCCCCTTGAAGGACCTTGAGGAAGCCCTGGGAATAGGCACGCTTTCCCCGTTCCGATATCTTCAGCTTAAGGGTGCCCTCACGGAACCATCTTGGGGTGATACCCTCAGGAGGGAACTCACAGACTTTGAAAAACTCCTTCTGACCGCAAGGGGCTCCAAGGGGATAATCTCCCGCCTATACAAGCTCTTTCTGTTCTCCATCCCCCGAGACCCGCCACCAGCACGCATACAATGGGGTAGGGACCTGGGCGAGGAAATTGATGACGAGAGATGGACAGAGATGTGTAGACGGGCCAATCGATCCACATCCTCCCTCCAATATCGCCATCAGGCCCTCAAGATATTACATAGATGGCACTACCCCCCGCAAAGAATAGCCAAAATGCGTCCAGGATATGACCCACACTGTTGGAAATGTAGGACAGAGAGAGGTGACTATATCCACATGTGGTGGGGATGCCCAGTGGTCCAGAAATACTGGGACAAGGTGCGGACCTGGATCAAAGGGGTAGATGGGATAGAACGAGTATCCTGCCCGTGGCTCTTCCTCTTCGGGATTAGTAACGAAGAGGACCGGGGTAACACTCATGATCACATGCTCCAGGTGATGCTGGTAGCAGCTAGATGCTGTCTAGCGCAGAAATGGAAACACCCGAGAATGCCAGGGGAAAAAACCTGGGTGACCAAAGTAAGGGCCATCTACGACATGGAGTTCCTCACACACCTGCTCGATGAGTCTAAGTCCAGTATCGAGGAAATTTGGCTCCCCTTCTTTGATAAGTACGGCCGAGTGGTCTAGGTCCTGAAGACTGAGCTGAGGGATTCCCCTCCTCCCCACGGATGTGGGACCATGGGCCAAGGACCCGGCTGAGAACTGAACTCGTTTGGCCCATATGACTTTGGCGTGCCACACGCATATTGTATTGACGCCTCCATCATTAAGAGAGCCCGTTGTGCAAGTGTTTATCAAGGCTATGTAAGCGCGAACTGAAGGGGGGTGGGGGGAGGGAGAGGGAGGGGGGGGGGCATGGGGTGTGTTTCGTCTGGTTTTCTCTTTATGTTAACTCACATTAATAAATGCAATGCAAGAATGTAACCTCGTTATGCACCAAGGAAACTTAATAAAATTGATTTTCAAAAAAAAAGTAAACATGGAGGCGGGGTAAGGGATTAAAAGGGCTGGGGAGGGGCTTGGAGTGGGGGTAATACAGCTGGAGAAACAGGGGGATTGGGTGAATTTGTGATAAGCTGCTGTGGCCTGTAACAGACCAGTAGTGTATGGGAACAGTGCTGCCAACATTACCATACAGGATCTCAGAATCTGTTATTTAAATGGGTACATTGCCACTGGGCCGTATGAACATGTCCCTGCAGCCTAGACTCCTCTCCCTCTCGGTCACTTTGGAGGCCCATGTGTGTCAACATTGCTGACATCAAGACACATGCTTTGCTCCATTACACAAGAATCTGAGCAGGATTTGCAGCACTCGGTTCCTCTGTGGCAGGCTAGATTTGGAAGGATTTCGTCTTTTTCGTTTATTTGTTTTATATTTTGGAGCTCTGGCTCATGGGGCAGCAGCCCAGACAGTCAGGGGGGCAATTCGCCCTTTACCCAACTTGCCAGTCCGCCCCTGTTGCAGAGTACAATATTAATAGACATGCATAAGGTTTCCAATCAGACGTTCCAGCGCTCTAGTGGGTAAGTCTCTCAACTTTGGATCTGAGTTTGATTCTCAGCTTCGACGGCAAATGTGGGTCAATTACATGAAAGGGCACAAATAGATTTCCCGGGTCTATGATGTGGGCAGACATTTTTTGCCAGATCAGGGAGAATCTGTCCCAAGGACCAGCGCTGATTATGACCCAGTACTAACCTAATGCCTGATAACTCTGAATAGTACAAACAAGGGTTGTACCCCGAACCAATACTTCTCAGAAAATTGAAAATATAAATATTTAAAATGCCACAAATTATATACACAAAATAGATTAGATATTAGAATATAAAAACATCAGTGGCCACCTAATATGGTTCAACAAACCCACCGTTTATGGAAATGTGTAAAACTTTTTTGTGGATGAACAGTAAACATGTATTTGGGCCTCTGAACATGCTTATGTTGTTCTCACTGTATCATTTATATTTCTCTGTTGCCCGATTGTACCGTGCCATTTATTTATTTTTTTTAACAGAATTTTTTGACACAAGTAAAAGCAGCCAGAATATACCATTAAAGTTTCTATATGGCTTGATTGCATCAACTTTGTTTATTCATTTTTTACCAAATTCATTTGCATAAGTATGAGCATTTTTTACAATTGTTGACGTCCTTGTATATTATGTATTCCTCGCATAGGGCTAAGATAACTTGTTTAATAGGAAATATATCTTTACCAGACTGATTGTGGAAATTGTTTAGAACTGAATGACAGCTCACATATAGAAATGAGTGTGGCATTTCACAAAATTATCAATTCCAAAACAGTATGCTTAGTGCCAACACACTTTCATGTGTCAAATAATGACTGCAACCAGGTTGTTCTGTTCCAGGGTGTGTTTAAGACTGAAAGTATTAGTTTGCAGAGATTGCAAGTTGTGCCATCTCAGACATGAAGTAATCAATCAGTCCTGGTGTTTAGACTCGCATCATATTGTGTTCAGGTACTTGTAGTTCCGCATTTATAATGTACACAGGAATGCTAAATGTTATGTGCCACTAAACACACGACTTATAGAACATGATTTCAGAGCTCTGCTTCAGCACATTTTTAGAAACAGGAGTTTGCATGAAGTGGTGATGTTATATGATAAACGTGGACACAGTTTTTTTTCCCACACTACTAGCTTTTTAGCAAGCTTTAGAATTTTCATATTCAGAAATTGTACTTATTTCATTTTTTACAGAACAGGGTGTCATTTCAGTGACAAAGCAGGCAATAACAGAGAGCAAAGTCTCTTCTTTTTTTAGAAGAGAATGACTGTCTGCATCCATTTCAATCAGGGTTCTGCCCCAAGATGGGGCTGGAGTCTGTGATGATCTCCTTGCTGGATGATCTTGCAATACTTCAGGACCGCAGCGAGACTGGAGTCCTTATTCTCCTTGATCTCTCTGCGGCCTTTGACACTGTGGATCACGATATCTTATTATCCAAGTTCGAGCAAGCGGGCATAACTGGCCCTATTTTCGCTTGGTTTCTGTCTTTTCTGACTGGCCAAACCCAAATGCTCTCGTTTCAGAATTGCCATTCCTCTGGAATTACTGTGAGGAGACCCTCAGAGATCTGCCCTCTCCACCTTGCTTTTTAACTTATATGTACGGCTTCTGGCAGATCTTATCACTGCATGTTGAGTTCTTTTTTACTCCTATGCAGGTGATACTCAGCTTACATTTTGCTTGGACTCTTGTAAGGGAGGAACCGTCCTTTCGACCCCCCTGTACATTTTGTATGGAATTAATCTTATGCTCATCCAATCGCGGGAGACGTCCCCACGTTCTGTACCCTGACGGCAGAGGACAGGAGCCATTGGATGACACATGGGACTTCATTTTATACTACCCCAAACTCCATCTTTTTACTAGGCCGCACAATTATTTCCAAAAGCCATCTCTCCCAGTGTCCAGTGCCGCGCCCAGCCAGCCCAGCCGCCCTCACCACCTCCTCCACTGTCTGCATCGCACAAGCTCTTTTCTCACAGAAGCCCAGACACGAATTGTTGGAAATAGATAAAGTATTCTTTCTCTTCCTCTGAGCTCACTGCCCTGTGTGTAACCGGAGCAGTTCCACCGCCAGCGTGCCCATCCGTCTCCACAAACGTGTCTATGGCCCCTCAACCCTCACCTTGAGAAGCCACAGTCCCCCACCTCTCTTGATGCAGATACACATATAACCCCCATTTTATGAACAGGTCAACGACCAACCCCAGATCTAATCTCCTACCATTGTATTTCACTGGTAAACCTAACACATGTCGATTTATATCATGAGGCATCAAGCAGAGCAAAACGTCCAAGGTGAGCACCTGGGCCCGGGCATCAGAGTTTAACAGTCCTTAAGGTTCAAAGAGCAAAATCAATCAGATATCAAACAAAATGAACTCCTCAGCATCCCCATGACTGTCCACTTTTTCCAATTGTTATTTGTTGCATGCCTTCAGTTCCTGTTTTGCTAAAATAGATTAGTTAGCTATGTTTCATGGTGTGTGTCTGACCTTCACCCTACAGAGATGAGCGCAGCTGACCCACGTGCTGCTCGACGAACACTCAAGCCTCGAGCCAATCTGGTGCAACTGTCTCCTATGTATCTATAATGTATCCTGCACGTCGAGCCTATCACATTTAAGTATTATGTACCTATATCGAAGCGTCAGCAGTGACGCGTTTCAATCTTATAATGTGCTGCCCGTGTAATGTTTGGCAGAGCGCTCTCGGGCAGCAGAGTTCTCTGTGTGCATCTTTTATCTGATATAAAACCTTGTTCAACTTGCAATCTATCTCCTGGTCTCATTCCCTACTGGGATGTGTCCATTTATTCAAAATTTGGGATCTATGTTGGGGATGGGTCCATTCACTCCTCACAGGCTGCCCCACCTGAGAAGTTGTGTGACTGTCTAGAGAAAGTGGGGAATTGGATGGCAGCTAAATGGTCAAAAAACAGAGGTCCTGGTGTTTGGGCCCCCGGAAAGGATACACCTCTGGAACTTACAGTATTGGCCAGAGTCACTTGGTCCCTGCACAGCACCCTGTGCATCAGTGAAAAGTCTGGGAAGTGAGCACCACACACCGTGGGTAATAATAAGCAGCGCTCAGATACCTGAGGGTTCGTAGCGCTATATAAATGCCTAATTATTATTAATTATTATTTAATTAAACTCCTACCTAACGGTTCGCGAGAGGCTCAGATCTCTGCCATCTGCAGCACTGGGTTTGGAAGGCTGAAGGCCTTAAGGAAAATTCTTCCCTTGCGTCCCCCTGAAAATAGGACTATACTGGTGACATCCACCATAATGAGCTTGGTAGATGACTGCAATGGCATCTATCTGAGCCAACCTAAATATCAAATCCAGCGGATGCTAGTTTTGCAGAGTGCTGCAGCCCAGCTGGCACTTGGGGCACCTCGTTTGTCTTCATCATCAACCATGCTGCGCCGCCTGCACTGGCTTCCGGTGGCAGCTCGCATTGAGTTTAAGATCCTGTGTGTTGTTCACCGTGCCTTGCATAATGTGGGCCCTTTTTTTTGAAAAATAAATTGGTAAGGTATTGCACTCTGAGGAATCTTCGATCGGACACTCACCAGCTGCTCAGGATTCCCAAATTTCGTCTGGAACGCCTGGAGGCCCGGTCCTTTTCTGTTTTGGCGCCTAGCTTATGGAACGCCCTTCCCTTGGGCTTAAGAACTCTGCCCGAGTTTTCCCTCTTCAGGAAAGCCCTGAAGACGCATTTGTTTAGCTTGTCTTCTTTGTTGAGTTATGTCAATGATGTATACTGAGCCGGCTCCTTACTCCTCCTGTTTAGCGCGTAGACGCCCTTGGGCCTTAGTTGCGCTTTATACATTTTTTATTAAATTAAATCCAATTAAAGGCAGCCCTGTGGTAAGGCACCTTCACATAAAAGCCTTTTTTGATTGAGTTGTGTGCTGAAGGGTTAAGAGTCTGACCATATACAAGGAACAATGACTGAAGGAAAAAACAATGAGGCCAGTATTTACACATTTACACATTACATAGAGTAGTCCTGACAGCAGAATGCAGGAGAGGTGGGTCTTCTATTAATTTGGAAAGGAGCGTAAAGGGGTTTCGGGCACTTCTTCCATCACTGGCTGGTACAGGTTGAGCCACATTTTGAGGCGCACCACTGAAGGCAAGGTTTTGATGGTGGGGGGTCAGCATTTACGTAGAGTGTGGTAAGTAGGTAAAACGATCTAAAGTAGGAGGAGGCCAAGGGGTTAAGAGGACTGATCGTTTTTGTGGAGACAAGGAGTGGACAGTTTGAGAGGGAGATAACATGGAGATGCCGTCAGGTAGAGGGGGCAGGGAGGGCAGGGCAATAGATGGATTTATACATGAGTAGCAGGATGTTTTGCCTGGGGATCCATCCAGCATGGCGACACAAGGTAGAGGTGAAGGAGAATCTGGGAAGTTCAAAAGAGGGCATGTTGCAAAGTTGTAAATCTGTTGAGGGGATCAAAAGAGTAGGGGATAGACTAAGAAGTAGTTATATGTAGCAGTCCAGTTTGCCGAGCACAGGAGTAGCGATAAGTGATGTTTTACGCCTGGGAGCATTGTTCTACTGTTTAGGAGTCTGACTGCGGTGGTAGTGGCCATGATGAACTGGGAATGTTTCAGGTCGATGTCCCAGAGAATTCCAAGATTGGGAGCCATGGGTGAAGGGATGAGGTGGTCAAAGGGTAAATAGATGGGAGAGTGGAGATGGAGTTGGGGGCAGGTAGAAAGATGACTAATTATGCATAAGATAGCATGGAACCACCCAGTGACAATGGCGAGTAAGCAGGCGCTTGTGCGTCCAGAGAGAAGATTTCAGTATTGTCAGCTCTCAAAGATGGCGTTAATAACTCGTGAGAGTCCCAAGACCTTAATGTCCACCTTTGCTTGGGGATATAATGTGGTATCTCTGTGAACACTGATACTTTTCGGCAGCAGCTCCGTGTGAAAATCGCCTGAGAATATCAGGTCTGGGTAGATGGCTGTTTTCCAGCTCCCGGGGTCCAATAAAGTGTTGGTAGTTATTCCCTGGACAACTTCAGGGAGCAGATATTTCTGGCCTGCCTTTTCCCCGAGAATAGCCCATAAAACCTGGTGACCCTATGGTTCCATTTTTGTTTTGATACTGATTCTTCTGATGAATAGGTGCAGCCTTCCCTTTCGTTATTGTTTTGTTAGGTGTCCCAGCAACGTCTTCTAATTGGGGTTTGAACTGACCTACCGTTGTGGGATCTGGTGACAGCAGCGGGGTTTGGACCTCTATTGGCTATGTAACTGTTTCTTCGATTCTTTCTAGACCCACACATCCAGTAACTCGACTGGGCTATGTCAAATTCCGCGGGAACCAACTTGCTCACAGGCATCGGGTAGAACATCCCAAGATGGTCTGGTTTGATGCCCTCCTCCTCTTGTTGTTCATCTCCTTGGGACCTGCATCAGCTTCTCTCAGTTCTTCAGGGTTCGGTTTGCTGCCTCTGTTGGTTTTGGATGGGGTTTCCTTTGGATGTCTTCTCGTTGGCATCATGCTGACCCTACCGTTACGGGGTGTAGCCACCTCAGAAAACTTTGTTCTTTTCCTGGTGTGACTTTCCCCTCTTCAGACTTGTGTTCGAGTCTCCCTGTGTACCTCAAATCCGCAACCTCTTCCACCTCTGGGATTAGGATCTTCTCCCACACTACTTGGGCAATGGGTTGGCCCGCTTCTATAACATAGATGTGGTTTCGCAGATTGAAGAGGACAATCTTCACTTCCCCTCAATAGTCCCCATCGATGATTCTGATCCCCATGGGTAAAGCACTTTTTTATGGCAACTGGACCTTGGGGCAGTTCTTCCATACATGCTCGCAGGAACTTCTAGATGGAGACCTGTCTCGACTAATGCCTTTCCTCTATCGCTATGGTCCCTGGTCAGCTGCCTTGCAGTCTGTGTAGTGCTGTATCAGAACTTGGATGACACCACATGTCACAGATGGCCTTAATAACTAACGAGAATCTCCAGAAAGCTTGAAGAGTTTTATTGAAATTACAACAAAAGGTAGATTGGCTTTTCTCACTGGTTAAACCTTTCAGCATAAACAGGCAGGTAGTTCATTAAGATGGACTGGCTGGAAAAGGGCTTTGGGAAGTGGTGCTCGGCCATCCCTCTCTCTCTTTCCCGTCGCTCTTGGGATTTCCTCCCTAGGCCAGGAGTCCATAACCACAAGTTAGGGTTACTGACTGGTAACCCCTACTGTCCAATAACTGGTCTGACTAAGAGGGTACCCTGAGTGCAGGCTAGCTACTTCAGCCAGGGGTTTCCCTGCTGGATCTATACTGTCAATGATGGTAGTACTAGATGGTGGTGTCTGTGTGTGCCATCGGACCGTCAAGCACCTCTTTATCTTCTTACTACTATCCTCCCCCTACTCTCCTCTGTCCGAGTCCACCCACCTTCCCTCGCGCCATGTCCGTCTCTCTGCTATTCCGATGTTTCTCTCTTTCCTTCTACAAGCTACCTAGACCCTCCGATGTTACTACTTTCTCCCTGGTTTTACTACTCCCTCATAGTCCCCTCCTCCATGCTACTACTCCCTTCATCTGCACTACTACTCCCTTCTTCTCACTGCTGCCACTCTCCCACTAGACACGTCTACTATTCTCCCCTCTGTGCACTACTACTTCCCCCCTCGCTGCACTACTACTAGTCTCCCCACTCTGCACTAGTAGTACTCTCCATCCCCAAACTCAGGAATATCTTGCCCTGCTCGCCCTTCCAGTGCACTCACACTACTCTCTCCTCTCCCCACTTCTCTCCCACACCCCACTCTTACACTCCCCTCTACCTGCCTCACTCTCTTCTAACATTCTCTCCCTCTCACACTACTACGCCACCCTCCTACTCATATCTTCCACACTATCTCTACCCCTCCCACCTTCTATACACACCTCCCCACATCATAAGGTCCACTATACTACACACAACGGGTACCACTCTCTCACAAAGACCTCACCTTTACTAAACTCGGCCACCAGCTGGCGAACACGTCACTCCTCCATCTGGTCTCTTGGCCTACCTTCACCTGCTCCTGTGATCTCCCCGGAACATCCCACACTCTACCTTTCCTCCTGTCTGCTTTTATTGTGTTGAGCTGATGATTCTGTGTCTCCCCTCTTCCATTGGCTGCAGTGCTCACCTGACAATATGCCTCAACTGATGCTTGTCTTTTCTCCAGGACTAAGCTGAGAGGCTTTAAAAACTCCTCTAAGCCCCCGCAACCCTTTTCCAGCATAGTTTTGCAATCCGTCTACGGTGGTTTGCCTGCTGTTCCTCTGTTGTGCTGTGGGTTGGAAGCTCGTTTTTCTGCTTCTGTGGTGAATTTTCATCTTCTTGGGGTGATGGCCACTGTTGGGTTGTGGTGCCTCGCAGTCCACAAGAATTGCTGCATTTCGAGTTTGTGTGCCTCTGGTCCAGGTTTTCTTAGCTGCTCGCTGTTGCATTCTGGGAGTCCAGAAATAGAAAAGAGGGAACCATGGCCAGCAACTGTGTTGAGGGACATTGGTGTCATGGATAGCATTTTGTGGCACAATGGGGGGGGGGGTTGGGGATGAAGGGGTGTTTCCGGTGACTGGACATCCCAAACTCCCACTTCACAAATCTGGGGTAGGGCGGGTTCTGGCTTTTGCCTTAATGAGCCTTCTTCCACAGAATGAGGAGGGCCTTCCCACCCCTTCGAAAGGACCAGGACCCTGACTTGTCGCACATCAAAGAGGTGATAGTTAAAAGGAGGAAATTAGTTTGCTGAGGGAGGAGTGTATAGGATGAAGAGAAGTGGCACTAGGACTGATCTTTGAGGAACACCCACAGGAAGGGGTGTTGAGGAGGAAGTTGGAGTCCCATGAGATGGGGAAGGAGTGGCCATGGAGATCGGCCAAAGACTTGGTTACCTCCCTCAAAATAATCCAATACAGCTTGGAAATAACTACCAGGATGTTTTTTATGTGAAAACCTAACTTCAGTTCATGGCTCACACCTATGTATTGTCTTGAGCATAATTGCTGAAATAACTGTCTTGTTCTTATGCTCATGCACTAACAATGTTATGACTATGCACAATAAGTTTGTGAACTATGTCTATAATTTGCTTTCTGTTTCACTCCATTTCGAACATGTTTGCCAACCTAGAGGCAAGTGTTGGTTTGTAAAAAGCACCAAATATTAAGGGAAACTGTACCCTTACTCTACCTCTTCGTTTTGACCTTAGCCAAATAAATAAGCTAAAAATCAAACTTGGGGTTCCTTTTGTATTTACATCTCATATAATCACGAGTATACAGTGTCTCTGATATTCAGCATGACAAATGAGATAACATTTGCAGGAAATTATAATGCAAACTGACGTAAATGTATGTGGCAGGACGCCACCATTTTGTTTCAAATACATGGAGATCGGAGGACACTCAGTAGAGTAGTGTCCTTGAAACCAAGACCACAAAGAGTTTCCATGCAGATTACTCTTGTTCGGCAAAAGAGAACACATCTACTTTGACCTCTATGAAGGCATCCGGAGACCTTTATGCATTAGGCATGCATGTTCAAAATGTGACAGGGCTGTCTATTTCCTTCATCCTTTCACAGTCAACATTTTACAAAGCCCGCCCCCTTCACTCCTGCCATGTTAGATACTCCCCTACAACAAACAGCACTCTGGGGGCCTTTGGGCTCCTAGGACAGAGATGAATATCTAGAGAACAGACTTAGTCATGCAGTTTGTCTCTGACAGGTCTTCGTCATAAATGTGAATGTCTATGTGATCCACGCTTCAGTAATTGTATGTGGGCTCAAAGAGCACACACAGCCAACGTTAACAATAAAATCCTCCCAAGAAAACAAATTGAATCACAGAATTGAAATCCTGTTCTTTTTAAGCTGCTCAGCTTTGTTTCCTAGTGCTTGCTTGCTAGACAGTCAGAACTTATTTTTGTAGCATGCTCGTGTTAATGAATGACTACAAGCAAGTGCTGCTATCACATGATTTGTTTTGTTATGTATCTTAAAAAGTCAGTAGGTTTCTTTGAGTCGTATCGCTGCCTTCTGGTACAATCGAAAGGGGCAATTGTGCTTGTATTGATTTATTTAAAATGATATACTAAAACTCAAATGTTGCTCTGACAGGAGTGTGCTAAAGAAAACGCCCCGATACAATAATAATTAGGCCTGGACAAAATATTATTCGTATTGGCGCTATTGTCAGACCATCTTCGACTGTTCTCTTGCCCCATTTGAAAACTTGTTTTCGGATCGTTACCCTTTTAATCTCAGCTGCTCCTCGTCACCGCCTGAAAAATGTGTCTTGCAAAGATCCACGGACAACAAGATGCCACGCGAGTAACTTGCCACGCTGGCACAACACACAAAGGGCGTACCGCTGGCATGGGCTGCGCTCTATGAAAAACCTCCCTGTTTGCTGCAGTGTTATGCCTGGTCAGCAGCCTCCGGAATGTTCTGACGAGTTCCAGATTTCGACACTACCGTGTCTCCCAGATTTGGAAAAAAAACATATACATTTTTCAAGCGTACAGCAACTACCACAAATAGAAAAACCGTCCGCGGGGGGTCGGGGAGGGGAGGGGGGGACCAGGGGCTAAACGTCAGAACAATGTGTTCGAATGAAGTGAAAAAACATGTGTCATTCTGTTTTAGCTTAAAAAAAACTCTGCAACGTTAATAAACAACTCCTTTGTCTTTCAAAAATGTACTTTACGTATTGATATGCTTTCTCAAGAAGCTTTTCAGGGCACTCCCTTCCAATGCGCTGTCCGACGAGAGATGTACTGAAATGCACTCCTGTTTTTGCAGATATTCAGAACATTGTATTTTGGGGACTGTAGTCCAGTTTTTCAGCCATTGAACGAGGAAGGCATGATTGCAGTACCGAGAAAGTGTGGTGCAGTACATTTGAAAACCAGGAGAGCATTCACTAAAGTGCATGGGGCGTGCCTCTGAAAAGGTGAGCACAACCTTGTACTTCATCCATACAAGGGGTCCCTCCATAGGGAGCAGGGGAGCCGGCTTATGAATTTCCAGGGGGGCCCAAATACAGGAAGTGACATCACTGGCAGTTATATGACCGCAAATTTGCATGTAGTCGCCAACTTGGTTTAAGCCTTCGAGTTGCATTCCAGTAAGACATCACTGCCCCTACTCCACCGCTCTATAATCGTTCAGCAACACAACTAGGATGGGAGAATTAAATGCTTGCTAAACAGAAGGTATAGCTGCAAGGTGGAGTACCACCACCACCACCAAAAAAAGTTCCCAATTCAAGGGAAACGAGAAGTAAAGACGTTTCCCGATTAAAAACTACCAAGCAAGACGTGTGTGGTACCATAGTTCAGTAAAACATCAACTATTCAAACTTACAATAGTGCTGCTGTAGATTGGCCAGCCACAAGTGACGTTTGCTAAAATGTTACCTCTGGGTAACCAGATAGAGTTAGGGATGTAGCTTAATCTTAAACCTTTCAGTGGACACATCAGATGTGCTGCTGAAGTATAATGCAATCCTGGCTGAAGTATAATGCAATCAAGTGTGGTTTCAGACTTGGGGGAAGAGTGTTAACTGCTTTTAACATTGTAGTGTACCAGAAATGCTGGTAAAGTAGTGTACAATGTTTAAAAGCAGTTACCCAGGCGATGTTTGGGACTGATGGAAGCACTCGCGTCTAAATGTTGTAGCCATGGTTGTCTCCATGTTTTAAAAATTTGCACTTTCCTGGTTTTAAAAATGTGCACTTTCCTGGTTTTCAACATTCATTTGAAACACCCCTTACTAAAATAAAAGTACACCCCACTTATGCTTAATAATGTCTTACCTTCCAAGAAACGAGCATACACCTCATTTGTCAGGGGCTGCTATTAGAGGCCCTGGTACTCGCACCATTTTGCACCTGCTACAATCAATGGCCAGTTAATACCACAATGGCTGTGCCTGACCAGTGCCTTTACCCTGCCTGCACAAAAGCCCAAATGGTTGGCATTGCCAATGCTTGTTTGAGGTTACTGTAGACGGATGCAGAGAGAATTAAAGTGTGCAAAATAAAAAACGGCATTCACCGAAATATTCCAAATTGCTCAAATGACAGCCAGTCCTATCAAGAACACAACTCTGTGTAGCGACACGAAATGATGTGGACCACAGCCATAGCTCTGTGGCCCTTTCCAGATGTTACCCATTGTGATCAAAACACAGGACTGCGATTACTGGAATTAACAGTGACAGCTTTAAAATTAGCTTTAGCAAAGCCAACAGGTTTAGCTCCTTTGCCAGCACAGGCTGCCCAACCGAGAGTCCTGGAAAGTGCCATTGTGGCGGAAGGACGGCCACTGGAGAGGAGGGCATCACCCACGTATCCGATATCCCCTCCTCTGTCCGGCTTTGCATCGCAGAAATGGTCATCAACTGCCAGGACCATCCTCCATTCCCAGCTACTAATCAGGTGCTTGCACAATTTTCAAGTAAACTACCTAGATGTTTGCAATATTGCCAAGAAGGAACGGCAACTGACCAGGAACCTGGGCCATGGACAATGGTTGCCAAAAAATGAGGTGATGACAGTTAAGTCTGCCAGTGGTGCGAGTTCCTAGTCTAAGGTTTCTGAGTGTTACATGTGTAGGAATGGCGTTGGTGTGCATGGGCAGAGTGCTTGATCTGAGTCTGAGGAGTCTGGAGTAGCAATTGGGAGTGTGTGCAAAAGTAGTGTATAGTGTGGGAGAGTTGGGCCTGTGGTCATAGTGTTGTTAGTTAAGTTTCTGTACTAGTTTTGCTTCCTCTGTTTGTACTCGTTGGGCCATTTCTTTTCCCTTTCCCCTTAGCCATTTGCAATGATGTATAATTATGGACTGCATCTCCGCCACCCCTTTGCCTCGATCCCCATCATCTTGTCAGGTGCCTTTTGCACTTCTGTTGGTGAGCCCTTTTTAAACCACAAAATAAAAGAATGGGATTGATAGTTGTTATGACTCGCTCGTCTCGGCCCTCCACATCCCTTGTGTTTGTAAAATATACTGGGAAGGATCTTCATCATCCTGCATCGTACACTATATGATTGCCTGAAGGTCGGGGTGTCCAGGTAGGCGCGTCGCAGTGCCACCCACACCTGTGCTCTGATGTCCTTAAAGTGGGCCCCATCGTGAATATCATCCCCCAACCACATTCCGGGATACCCTGCTTTCACCCAACTGTCATCTCCCTGGTCTCCTAGTATTGCAACAAATAAACTTTTTAAATCAACTACAGCCAGAGTGATACCAGCTGTTTGCTTTTTTAACACATAAATCAATTTTCCTGTGCCTGCCATGAGGGATGGCAGGGCCTTGATCGGATTATTTTTATCCATGCACGGCCATGGTTATACTGTGCCCTCCCTAGTTCTTTATGTATGTAACAAGGGGACTGCGTCCCCATTCCTTTTTTTCACCTTCCTCTTCATCTGTTTACCTTTTGCCACTGCCATACGCCGATACCAGTTCCTCAACCTGGACACCCACAAATTCTCCACCCATGGTTATATCACGGGCTGTGTCCCGTAATCCAAACGTCCTGTCCACTGACTTCCTCTTTTGCTCTCCTCCTTTTCGATATGTACATCTTAAATAGCTGTTCTATCGAGCCAGAACAATATAACCCCTGCCCTCCATTCAACCATCATAATGGGTGCCTTCTGTCTGTCCCTCCTCTCTACCCTCAACCTTGCCAATTCCTCCTGTGTCCTCTTTAAAGCCTCCTCGAACTTTTCTTGTGATTTGCGATCTACATTTCTCCTATTAGGTGCAGGAGATTCTGATATTGGGCCTGTGTGGATGCAGGGGCGGAGCGGTGACTGGCAGAGGGACATATGTTGGGTTTGTGTATCCTGAGGCTGTGCATGTGGGGAAGCACCCCACAGGGTGCTTCTGCTCTGGGGGCACCTATGCTGGTGGTGTGGTTGGCTTTGGGATCAGGGGTTCCTGTGCAGATGAGGGAGCGGGGTGATGTGGGTCAGAGCACACAACAGCGATGAGCCAGCCCCTGTCTTCACACAATCAGGTGGGACTTCTTCTAAGTCTCCCGCCATCTTCCACAATTCTAGCCCTTATTTTCTATTCTTCCATTGTTTTCCCTTATATTGTGAAGCTACAAATGTGTACAGATGCCCTAAGACCTCCTTGTTATTCGTCCCATGTTCAGGCCATGGTTTGATCATTCATCCCCTTGTCTCGGCCACCCTCTGTCAGTGGTACTTCATTATCTTCTCCTTATTCAATGGTAAGGCTGCACACATATACTCTAGCAGGGTTGCTGGCTCAATTTTAGCTGCCCCTGGCACTCTGCTAACTGTATAATGATTGCCTATTTAAGTTCCGATCCAGCGGTACCTGGTTGTCCCATTGCCACACCCCTTCCCATTCCAATGCCCCCACCAGTTCGCCACACCACGTCACTCGTCCACTACTCACTCCAGTCCTGCACCAATACACCCCTGCCTTCTCACACAATAGTCACTCACTCCCCTCCAAATATTCTACAAATAACCCTGGACCCTCCTCTGTCCACACCAATACAATAACAAGGTTAATATAAAACACCAAAAAATACTACATTCATTCCCACGCCCCCTTTATACCGGGGGGAGATCCCAGGCCCAGTCAATATACAGATCCTTTACCCTTGTTCTTTTTTCCTTAAAGATACAGTGCTGTCTTCTTCCCCAAATCGAGAAGGATCCTGTTACTCCATCCTCCTCTTTTTCCATATAATAATAAAATATATGTCAAACACCAAAATGCCACATGGTCTTTCTACTAAACACCCACACCTCAGTCGCTGCATCACCACTTTCTTCCACATTCGCAGACAGTCACGATTATCTCTTTTCCCCTCCCCACATTGTTTTCTCGCACAAAAGGTGAACTTACATCTGCATGTTCTCTCGTATTCCGCCGTCATGCGTTCCCAACAATGGCTTGTACATTCCGGGAGTGGCACACCACTCCAAAGAAAAGACAGGAATTCTGGCAACATGGCGCTTGTAAATCTCTCCAGGTTGTTCACAAGGTACTGGTCACTGCAGGTGGGCGCAAAGTCTCTGGATATGAAGCCAGGAATTCTCCTTTCCTGCGGAGGGCTCTGAGATCACATCAGGGTCACCACATTTGTAGTCAGACCACCAGCAACTAGACAATAAAAATCCTCTAATGAAAAAGGTTTGGTGCACCTCTTGCAAGGATAACAATGTTTATTTCTTATACAAAAATGAAAAAGCGTGTCAGTAGGGGCATTTAATCCCGACTGCCATGGAGTGCACTTATTAGTTCAAAGCATACAAGACATTTTAAAGGACATTGTCGTCACACGTGACACAACCAGTATACAGTGTTCATTCCCCACCCTTATTGGCTGTCCCCTATGTACATACTATCTGTTCCCTATATGGCCTCGGCTAATTGGCTGCATCCACTCTATACCAATCGCTTCCACATGGTCTTCGGCCTTACCACCTTGGTTTATGTGTACAGATTGACGGGCCAGTTGAGAAGGTTTCCTTCCCCATGGGCAACTCACGTGATGCACTCCTGGTAGTTGGACATAAGCTCAGTGGATACTCTTGAGCTCAAATTTGCCCTTTGGAATGAGAGGAACTTCTTTTGATCCCAGACATGCAGGCACGCGCCAGGCCTCCCCAGCGCCGAACTAGTTCTGTTGCCATCACCCCCTGCACCTTGTAGTACAAATCACTGGACAACATGCTCTGTGCTCCCCCTAGCAGAAATCCCTCCTTAGGTCTTCACCTGGGCCTCTCTAGAATTACACTAATTTTTTAATGTTTTAATTAAAGTGACTTACAAATGGTTATACCAAAAAGACAACCTTTAGCCACATTGAAATCAAAATACAAAAAGAGAAAATAATAAAATCCATACACATAATTAGATGAGGAGAAATAAAAGAAAAAATGTACACATAGAAGCAGAAACCACCCGAAAGAGTCTAATATCAACACCGTATTAGTTCCTCTGTTACTCCACCTCTCCAAAATTCTTCTTAATAGTTTCAAAGATTATGATCAGCAATTTGACCAAAGCCAATGTTATGGCTACCTTTTCGCCAGCCAGAAGGATCTTCCACCATTGCTCAGTTGATCTCCGACTATATTTAACAATTATTTCATTCATGTATGTTGTTCGCTGAGTGTCTAAGGCCGGATAGCTCATGACAAGATGCTTTAGTGTTATCACCGAATCTGGTGCTTGACATAATCTACATGTTACCAATTTTTCTTTGCATTTTTCTGCCATTGGACTTTTCTAGTCGAAATTACACTTATCAATCGGGTTGTGAGAAATGTAGGGGTGCTGTTTGTGGACAGTTCAAATAGGATGACCACCCTCCTGGGGGGCAGTAGTGCCACAAATCTGTGTTAGGAAGTTTTGGCAGCTCAAGACCTCTGCCCCGGCTCCTAGGAGATCATCCTTTGGGGACAGGCGCAGCCCTACCCACGCTCAGGTATTTGCATTCCTTTCTGATTTTGCAGGCCTGTAACATGAGACAATGGATATGTTTATCTATCAGTGCTGAAGGACTTTATGTCTAATTCCTGGGCTGGGGATGGAAAAGTGCTTTGGGAATGGGTGCCAGGATGCGCTGCTGCTTTTGCCGTGACCTCTGCCAACCTAGGCCTGAATCTTAATATGGCAGTACTTTGTGTTCTTAATATATTTTCCTCAACCTGATTCGTTTGTGGGGGCAGAGGAGCTGGACATGCATCCCAACAATATGGCTGAGTTTCTCAAATTCAAGGGTTCCCCAGTTTACGTCATCTGAGCCCGATCCCACCACTGACACTGTATATGAGGAGTCAGAAATGAAAGTGGGACACAAAGTTGCCATGTTTTTGGTTAAAGACGTTTATCAACAAAAATGGGTTGGGAAAAAGACTCTCTGAACTTGCTCTAAGAGGAATTTCCATACGTAAAAACTCAAATGAAGAATCTGTCTTCATCAGGATGTCAAAATCAAAACTGTCCTTTTGTCCAAACGTTCCACCCTGACCCTCACACTACAAACCAAATCATAAGGTGAAAAGGGAAATGCCTTCAACCTGGTGACTGCAAAAATAGTTCATATGGGAACATTAGAACAGCTCCAACATAAAAGTTCTCCAAGGTAAATTGAACCTTTGTTCCAGAGGGTGGTTATCTTTCCCTGGATTCTTCAACCCTGTGCCAATGATTCTTTGTCTAACAGTTTTTTGTGCCTTTCTTGTCACACAACAATTATTTTTATTACAAAGCTCCTTAGCCTTGTAATTCCTTCTTTCAGAGGTTTCTTCTTTGATTCAACATACACAGTCTTTTCTTGGGACTTCCTGTAGATTTACAAGTGCCTGGTATGCTCCCCTGCCAGGACTTCTTGTGCACTTGTGACTGCTTGGTTTACTCTCTTGCTAGGCCTTCACAAATTCATAGGTAAACAGTGTCCCTTTTTTTAATTTCACAATTGCACATTTCTTCTTTGGTTCTGTATATCTGGTTGTTTCCATGTTCGCGCTTGGTTTTCCCCAAATCTGTATTCCATAATCTCATGTATGGCTGGGGCTCATATTTACAACATCCCTTGTTGATTTGCAAACAATCTTCCCAATGTCTCTGCTGCTGTGGCTTTAAAATGTATAAATTATGTTTGGCGTGGTCGTCCAAACTCGCCAAGGTCCCCACTTTGCTTGGGTTGACAGACCGGCTTGGTGTGGCATCTTCGGTCCTGTTCGTGCTTATGCTGCAACGCTTTCCCGGCTGCTTTGCATGCTGTACTGCTTCCACATCTTTTCAGTTTTCCGCACCGCTTCCCTTCAGCATGCCTGCCTTCCTTCAGTTCCCAGTAAGCAAAGCATTGCTTTGTCTGGCTGCCAAACACACAGGAATTTTACCACCGTTCCTGTAGTGTCTGTGGCACAGCCTGCTTGCATAATGTTTCTCCGTCTCCTTGCTGGTAAGCCCCGCGTCTCTGCCACACCGGTTTGTGCTCCCATGGAGCACACACCTCATAGAGAGGTACAACTTCTTCCAAAGAGCAGCAGCCTCTTGCAATTCGTCTTCCATCTTTAAATGTCCCGCACACAGGTACCTTGTAAAAATAACTAGAATGCTCATTGAACTTAAAGCTCTTTCCGCTCTGCATTGCTCTCTTCTTCCTTCTCGTCCCAGTACTTGGGTAATTGTGGGAGATGTGTGAAGGCATTCTACTTGTGTATGGGTGCAATATAAATATCATATCATATCATATCAAGGTATCATGAAGCAAGACACAGAAAACAGACTTAAAGTCTATATAAATAAAAATGTGAATGTTCGTTTGTTCAAAATCTTAAATCTCCGAACGTTCTTCACTGATTGCTTTGAAAACGGATAAGCACGTGTTTTTATATACCTACTATACATAGATGTCACACCTGTGACAGGTAAAAACATACTTTTTCTGAAAAACAGCGCCCTCTGCTGGACCTAAAAGCAACCCACGCAATACAAAACATTTTACTGCAAAACAGCGCCATCTGTTGTACGTAAAAGTAGCACACGCTATTTTACGATTCCATTTCAATGTTTCCAATTTAGAATGGCTCAAATACGTTCCGAGGAAGCAGCACAGCGACATGCAGCCAGACTTCAGGATGCACAGTTGCGAGCACGGCGTTCGGTTCTGCAGCTTCAGATCTGCTTCGTTCTTAACAGAATGAACACGACAGGCTGAGAGTGGCTGAAAGACGTCAACGAGAAACAGCAGATCAGCATCAAACATGACTCCGTGCTCAGCAATCACGCGATTATAAACGCCTTGCATTCCGGTGTAACCCAACTGATGATTATAGTTTGAGCTGGCATGTTCTCATCGGCACCATGACTGAAGTGTGTCCTTATTGCAAGGCTCTGAAATTTAATGGAGAAACAAAAGGAATGTGTTGCACCGCCGGGAAAATTAAACTGCCTCAACCTGGAGAACCGCTAGAGCCATTAAAAACTAACCACAAGCATTGTGAAATTAAACATATTAGAAACATGCGCTTTCTCTTTTGTTTCTTTCCCATTTAACCAGACTGAGCCACAGCAACGTGTGGCCGGGGACAGCTAGTTTAAAATTAAAAAACTTTGTTTCTGAATGAAACTAAGGAAGGTCTGAGTCAAAGAGTTCAACTTAAATGTATGTCTATGTCCAAAGCCTATAGTTGCCCTCACAACTAAAACTAACCAATGTGTAGGGATGTCAAAACCAAAAGAAATATTGTTCAACTCAAAGGTCTGAGCTTCTTCCAGCTCACAGCTTCCTCTCAGCTCACACATGTAGCTCCTCAAGTCTCAGGCTTGCCTTCCCCAAGACTTAACTTCATCATCACAATGTTGTTGAGTTTTCAACATTTAGGGCTCATTGGTTTAGGCGCAGTTGTCAGACCAAACGGTACACCCATCACAGGTCGTGCAACCAGGATCCCAAAATCTCGGCCTCTTGGCATTGATGTGTTGCTTCACAGTCTTCTGGCTTTTCCTTATTAGCCTCTTGGCTCTGCCATGACTTGTCACACATCCTTTTCTGTCTTTGGCCTTATCACACTGCATTCATTCACAAAAAGTTCAATATAAGGGTGTTTTGCTCACACCCACCTTCTTGTGGTTCTCTGTCACACTTGTGCCCTTTTCTGCACTTCGTTTTCATCTGGGCATTTGGGTTATTCACTTTATTTGTTTGGCCCATTAAGGTTTTTTATCCATTCAACACTATGAATGCTTAATTTTAGGGTGTCATACAATTCAGTATTCCATAAGCATTCATGTCACTTATTTGTAAAGTTCCATTCAGTGCAGTATTCAATACACATTCGCAGGAGCGTCCTGGTATGCAAGCGTCCACCCTGACACTCACCGGCTTGTGGAGTCTCCTGCCGGTGGTTCCCTCTGCCTATCCTGCCTCGCTGAATCTGGGAAACTCACCCGCTGGAACTCTGCTCGCCTGCCATGTGTCTCTCTCTGCATGCCAGCAAGTGGAATGCTTTGTTCTGGACGTGGACAGCGTCCTCGTCTCTTGGTGCTAACTCGCTGCTCCTGCTGCTAATCCTCTATAATCCATTGTGCTTTGCACGTGTGGGTTCGGATCCCATCCTTGTCGCCAATCGTGTACTTAAGACGGAGCGCAAGCCTAATATAATCAGGTAGGTTTATTTAAGATATGGTTAATATAAGACCCCAAACGCGCTCTAACACCCACTAGGCAAAGGCAAGAGTTATAATGACAGTTTTACCAACTGTCAAAGGACAATCGTCATCGCCTCGGTGCACGTGATGGCATTCCAAAATAGAATGTGGGGATTCTATCACATACACCGAGGGATAGATACAACACAGAGGCTCCCAGATCTACAATACTTGCACGGACCACTGGCTGCGGGCTGTGCAAGCCTTCCGAGCAGTTTTCCGGCATCCTGGCCCCTCCTCCGGTCCCACCACGGCTGCCCCCATTGAAGCACGGTCCAGTGCTGGTCTCTCCCATACAGGCCTCCCTCTTGCTCAATGTTCTGCTCCACTGGTTTCTTTTTATACACCTGCAGCCCCTTGACAGGCTGCCGGTGTGAATCTCTAATGAGACTTGCCTGACCATAATTAAAGGGATATGCCTGACCCTCATGGCTCCTTGTAGGCATCTTCCTTGTCCCAGTACTAAAGTGGTGAAAGAGTTTGGTGTTCATTACCCTTTGTTGCCTCTTCTTTGTCGAAGTACTGTTAAGTGTCACATGTAAGGAAATGAGGGGAGTAGGGTTATAATAACCCGTAAAGTTTGGAGAAGGTTTTGATTGATTCTCAATAGGGTATAGGGGATACCATGTCTCTCCTAAGGGTACCCCACTCCTAGGTCCCAAGGACCCTCCATCCAGGTGATCCTCCCTCGCCTGTCCACCCGCAGGGTCGGGATCCGAGACTAATGGCCTTTCCCTGGCCACCTGAGAAGAGGATCCAGGGGACTAAGGAATGAGAATACCCTCAGGATTCTCTCAGAAGAAGACTCTTGATGTTGATTTACTTTAATAATTACTAATAATCTTTCCAAATGAGAAGCCAGTTCTACATGGGTTATGATTAGAACTGAAAAACATAGTCTTGGAGCTTTTACCCCTTTGTCCAGGGCATTGGGAGAAGGTTTCTCTGTTTTCCCTAAAACGGGGTACAGATGTGTGGCATTAGGCTATTAGGGTATTGGGTATAAAGGGGTCATCTTCATGTGCAAATGGCGGATACCATGTCTCATCCAATGAAGCCATGACATCTCCCCAGAGTCTGTCTCCTCCCATGTGATCCTCCCTCATATAGCCGCCCCCAGAGTCAGGGTCAGGTAGAGGCTGACATCCTCTGGCCACATGGGAGGAAGTTACCGCTGGGGAATCTGTGATTACTCAATTGGATTCATCATAGTATCTTGATCCAACCCAAACATTCTGGTTCTATTGCCCTATGTGAATGATTCTTTTATTTTGAGCAGATTTGGCCGCAGCAAAATTGGCTTTGTGGCCAAACTGACCATGGTCAATTCGGCCGTGAACAATTGTGCCATGGCCAAACCGTATACATCCATTTATTCTGACCTCTTTAGAGAGAGTTGGCCTTTCCAACGTCCTCATTCTTTGAGGTGAAGGCTGAAGCTCTGCTGCCTACCCACTCTCATGGCACATTAGGATGTATTTGCTGAGGAGCACAACAGGCCACTCTGCTTGCAAACTTCCCCAGGCTGGGAGAGCAGAGACTGAAAATGAATCACCTCGTCCTTGAGCCCCCAGCAGTGGACCTCTCAGAGCGCAGTGAGCGAGAAAAGCCAGGATCCCTGATTTCACAATTCAAATCGATTTAAGCTGCCTTCAAAGCACATTCAATGCCATTGAACCAATGGGACCCGCCATTGCTGCCTTTGGCACTCACTAGAATTTCGAACACCTGCTGTTTGCATCTGTCTAACTGTCTCGATCCTGCATCTCAATAGCAGATCCTTGTCACTTGTCTGGCTTGGGTATCAGTCCACCGTGCAAAAGACTTTGAACTGCCATGCCATCAAATCAAGCTTCGAGCTGCCAGGTTGTCACATCACTGAGCGACTCGAACCGCTGGATCACTGTGGCACTCCTTGACCTGAACCAGCAGTACTCTTCGTTTCAAGCCATTCCTGGTAGCCTATTGACTTGCATCGCTAGATGCTGCCTTCAAACTGCATGGGGCAGCCACTGGAACCCAGCTCAATGCTTACTTGTGGCTGAGGATCAACGTGACGCAATGCCTTCAAACTAGGTTCGACCTGCAAGAACAACAGTCGAAAGCCTGCTATGGCAGAGGTGAACCAACTAAGATTGGCATCAGGTACTTTCAAGTGACCCTGTCCCCGGTCCACCTTTGCGGTCCTAGAAACTGGTGAAGTCCATTTACAACTTTTTCTGCCAAAGACATATCCTTTTGAATAACATTGTTGCATTTTCTGCCTGCTTGCTCTGACAAAGTATTGTGGTAAATCAGAATCAGAAGATGGGCAAGATGGCATTTTGTTAGACTGGGCTCTTTATTCAAAAAGACTCCTCGCTGTCCCTGATAATCTAGGCCCTAGCCTAAAGAAAAGAAAGAAGTCAAAAGAGTGCTTGTCAGGTTGTCCAATAACATAAGGTTTGACAGTCGTCCAGAAAACCTAGCCTACCCTGATTCCTGTCCCTATCACTACAGAAAAGAAACAAACAAAACAATGGTTTCTTGCCCCCAAAAATTGACCAGTGGTTGCCCTTTGACTCCCTGTTGTCTTTCCTACAAAAGAGGTTCTTGGCCTCATTGTTAAGTCAATACAATTGTCTATTTCAACTTCCTTATTGAATAGACAGTTCTCATTAGGTCGGTGTCCGTTCTTCCCACTTTCTTTCCTAGCTTTTGGCAGGCCGTAAATTTGTACCAGTTCTGGATGTCTGATTATCCATCCGGGGTCTTTGACTGTCACACTGTCTTGGGATCTTCTGGTTTCAGTTGCACCCCACTTTGTGGTCGTTTGACTCTCACCCTGTCTTTCTGTCTTTTGGTTTCCATCTTGGTGTGGGGTCATTTGGTGCTCACCCCGTCCTGAGGTCTTCTGGTTTTCATCCCGCTGTGAGAACATTTGGCTCTTACCCCGCCTCTGGGTCTTCTGGTTCTCACCCACCTATGGGGTTGTTTGGCTCTCACCCCGTCTTGGGGTCTTCTGTGACTGTACCACACACCTCCCGACTTTCCTGAGCAACCATATACCTTTTCCATCAGGTGGTGTTCCTCTGGTCAGGCATGTCGGGAGGCGGCTGGGTTTCGTCCAATTGTTCTACTTTCACTTCATAGGAGCAAGTGCTACCTTCCTGCCAGGCTCTAGCAGTTTGGCAGGAGGCAGCTCCACAGCTCCTCTTGGTTCAGTGACTCCAGTTCCTTCTGCTGGACCATCTGCGCTGGGAATATCTCTTCTCTGCCTTTCAACAATGCAGTTGGGCTCTTCCCTCTTGCTGTAGTGAAGGGGAGGGCTTATGACTCGTTCTTTGAGTCAATTGGAGTACAGTGCCTGAGGCGGGTCAGAAACCACACCACCCAAAGATACAAGTCTTGAAAGTTCATCACATTTCTCACCCCCCATGTAACCAACATACATCTGGGATTCTTGAGACAAGGGAGGATAACACATATCCCTATCTAGGGATTGTCTGTCTTTAAGGGGGGTTTCCCCCAGTGGGATCCTGCTTACACTGTCCCTTAGGAGGTGTTGAGCTCAGTAGGCTCACCTCCCTGTTCCTGAAGGGGATGGCTCCAGGCTCAAACAGGCATAAAGGGCAATGCCCGTTTTGAAGGCCCAACATGCTTGTGTCGGACAGTGTTTTTGTTCAAAGTGGGTCCTTTTTGGGGCAAAAGTGGGACAGTATATTGAGTTACTTCAAATTTGCTAGTAGGATTGACCAGTTTTACTGAACAAATATTCTTTCAAATGCACATTTTGAAACACCTTTTACCAAAAGATTTCCCCCTGGGTACTGCTCAAATAGTCTGGCACAAAATGAATGAATTGCATTTGCAACTGTGGGACACTTTTTCATTGGTGCCCAAGATAACTTTACTCCCCAGTCCGACCGTGGGTGGCTCCCCCTTGGGAAGAGGGAACAAACTCCCTGAATGTGTCACAGTATCCAGAGTGCTAATATATTCATGTTCTGCTGGGGTAGGTTTTTATAGTATTTTTAATAGTTGTATAATTGATTTGTTTAAAGTATATATCATTTTATAGAACCTTGATTGGACATTCTTTTATATTGGAAGCGTTACAGTATTGCTGTTTGGGTTGCTATCGTCTCACATTCACCCCTTCTGAAGGATAGCCTCGGCCCATGTTCGCAAAAAAGGCAAACGAGGTATATATCTCTTAGTAGTGCCTACTTCCTGTTTTGTAGAAGTGTGAGGACTGCTACGGCAGTTAGCCACTAATCATCTTTGTAGTCCTGCAATGCAGAGGCCATTTCATCACAATCACAAATCTCAGAAACTTGAAATCCTGACATTGATCTTGCAGAATTAAAGGGAGGAACAAGATCATAATTAAAAAGAAGGCAGATGAAGGACGAGGCTGGGATTAACAATGTGCTCAAACAAAAGCCTTAAAAAGGAAGTATCCAATTTCACAGGCAAGACACAGGCTTGAAGAAATCGTGAAGACATACAAACCTTACCGCCCACATCCTATGTTGGCACAGCATTTCTTAATCCATCATCAGCACTTAAACACGTTTGTGTGTTCAGAAACTTTGAGCCACCAAAGAAAGTCTGCTGCAATTCTCGTAAAAAGGAATCAGAGGCAGACATTTTACACCGAAGCGCAGCCACTCCCAGCAAGACTTACAATGTGCATGCCATACACGCAAAAACAGGAGACAACGGATTCACAAAATCTACAAAATTGTTTTATAAGCGAATTCCGCATTTGAAATGAGTAGGTTACGTTTGTTTTAGTAGCATTACCACACAACACAAATACTGGCAGGGTTTACCTTCTCTGGCAACTAGTCTGAATAGGATATAGCAAGACAGCAGGATCTAGACTACTGCAACCCAAGCGGAACCAACACCTTACACACAGTTTAGAACAGTTGTATTCAAACTTGTTTACACTGAGCCCACCCTTGAGTAAAAAAGAAAATTCCGCGCCCCCCACAAGCTACAACTGCTTATATTTTCTATTAAAAGCAGTCACTGCAATCCTTTTTTAAAGAGCCTATTCTCCCAACTTGACATCCTTGGGAAACCCTGGGGGGATCCAGTGTCACAGTTTGAGAACCACTGGCTTAGCTGTGCCATTTAAGAAAAAAGTTATAATCAATAAAAGTCTGTCACAGGCCGTAAATGACGCAAAACAATCCAAAGCTACACTGTCTCCCGATATTGGCACGATGAGCGCTCGCTTCAACATCCATGCAGAGGCTGTCGACTCTGTCGACACAGGTTCGAATCCCGGCAGGGCCAAGCTCAGGCTTTCATCCTTCCGAGGTCGATAAATGAGCACCACACAACGTGGGTAATAATAAGCAACACTAAGAATGCCAGAGGGTTTGTAGTGCTATATATTCAAATTATTATTATTATCTCAAAAGTTCTTAACAAAGCAACATGTCTTTGTTGAGAGGGCTTTCTATGGACAAAGGAGGTGTAGGAAGTTACCTACTTGCGAATCTCTTCCCCACAGTCGGCCCTCAAAATTAACTTTAACCTTCAAACTATCTCTTGGGTTGACTTAATTCCACTTTGTCCCCCTGAAGTGTTGTCATGATATTTTTTGGCACTTCAAACTGCAGCTGTCGTGTTGACAACAAGGCATGACAACCATAAAACAATCTATCCTTTTTTAATAGCTGTACCCAAAGGCATTGCAGAAAATGCACCAGAATGAACTCTCAACGCCTCTGCTAGGTAAGCTAGATAGAAACAGGTCAACCACACTACCTGCTACGGGGCAAGAGTAGTTGGTGCTGGGACTCCTGCAGCCATTAGTTCAAGACCACATGTTTATTCCTTTATCAAACATGTATTTTTTTTATAATCATCACCATAAGCCCACTGTGAGATATGACATGGAAGTGATGATACTCTTGGTCTTGTTTCTAGATATTTGTAGATCTGTGTAGTGCAGCATGTGCATACCTCACATGAAGGAAAATCACAGAAGTACTGTGGAGGCCAGTACAGCATGTTATCAAAACCAGAAACAAGAAGAAAACTAGGGGGAACCTGCCTCAGAGTAAGCACTGGGCTTTTCAGCCATAGCCTGATAATATGGTGGGCTGACCATTATAAAGGAAAGACTGTATCCACAGACGTGTACTGCCAGAAGCACTCAGTAAATGCTTGATTTGTAAACGCAAAGCACCAGTTTACAAGCAAGCCGAATTAAACTCAGCAAGGATGAGGATACATTGGTAAATATTGCAGAGAAGCCCATCAACGCTAACACCAGAAAAAATACAACCCAGTATGGAAATAGTCCCAGCACACCTCTTGTAAGGGAAACAAAGTTTTATACAAAGAAAACAAGAAAACAGAGAACAAAGAAAATAGAAATGCACCAGCAAGGACTCTGCTGCCGGGAACTTTCTGGCAAAATCAGTACGAACAACACTTTATGAAGTCATACAGCGTCATCAGTGACGTGAATTACATAATGTGCTAACCCACATGCCTGGTTGGTCGAGACCCAAACCTAAGCTACCTGCTCCATAAGGGGTGCCAGGCCATTGGTCCCAGCCCTGTCTGTCCATCTTCTTCCATGTGGGGTCCTCCTTGCGCGTCATCAGGCATAAAGCTGTAACTAATTGAAGAAAAACAATACTGGCTCTATCTCTAACCTGATGTGCACCTGGTACTGCAGACATGGGCTAAGAGGATACTTTGAGGCCATTGCTTCTAAGAGCTTACATCTCGATTCCAGACACATTGGTGCCCAACCAAATTTCCCCACCCTCGTTTTAGCTATGTTGTTTTATCCCTCCCGGCACCTCACAGCACAAATCATGCAACCTATGGTAAAGGCTACTGATCCCTGTTTTCAGATCTTTTATGATCGATTGGGGGTTTAACAGTTTTAGGGCTCGTGGTTTGGGACTGACTGGTATCTTGGAATGCTGTGTGTCTTGGGGCTGGCATTTTTGGGTGCTATTACTTATAGCTGGGACAGGTAGGGTTGGAGGCTCGTGCCCTCCTTCTCGTGGGATCGCTTTTCACAGTGAGCTCTCAACCCCCAAGCGGCCTTGCAGGGCACATTCCTTCTGGGATACCTGTTACGCTCACCTGGTATGCATGGGGATGCCACCCAGCCAGTTGGTCGTTGGTGCCCTTCCCAATGATTCCCTGGTGTGGTCTCGGTGTCAATGGGATTCCGCCTGGAAATGAAGACTATATTAGGACTGGGCGACCAAGATAAGTTTTCCCCCACCTCCCTTGTGTTTCCAGCCCCTCCAGGTTCTCTTCTCACCTGGTTGTCGGAATCGGTGGGCTCTCCGTCCTGCTCTCTGGGCAGGGGCGTGTTGTCTTTTGTGGGCACGGGCGGTCCAGTTACTTCACTGACTGCTGCCCTTGTAGTGTCTTTCGGGTAGGTCTTATTGCGATTGATGGCGTCGTACTTCTTGCATACCTTTTCTCTGTTCTAAATGTCTCTTTTTTTTTTATCTCCCTAGGAGTGTGGATTGTCCGCTTGGAGAACTGGATATGCTGGTTCTCACCAGGAGATGATGGTGCGCTATAGCGCTATGATGCGGTAAGGAGGCGCTTTGCGTAGCGCAGCAATGTCTTGTCCTCACTGACCCGTGCTTTTCTCTTTTCGTAGGTCGCGGTGAATTCCCAGCGCAGATGGAGTTCCGCAGCTATGCCGGCCGAAAAACAACCAACCAGGTAAGTCTTTAAGTGCTTTGTGGTTGTAATATCTCCACTACCTCCTTTAATGATGTCTTCCTCCTTTTCGCAGGTCCTTCTAACTCCACCAACAGAGCTGCTCAGGAGCTGCAAGCAGTGAAGGATGATGAATGCAGGTAAGATTCTGCTGCTAACGATGTTCTTGGTTTTTTCTGCAGGTCCGGAATTCACCAGGCTTGTGAGAAAGCTGGACACGGTGAGCGTCTCGTTGCTAGAAGCAAAGTAATGCGAAGTGTGTTGTCTTGTTAGGGTGTGGTTTAAATAGCCACTGTAAAGTAGTCCAGGTAAAGTAGTCCCTAGGCCACCTCACCCAAAACACTAGACCGCATAGCTTGGTTCTAGGAATCAAGCTATGTTGATGCCTCCATGTTGGCTGAAAGCCTAAATAAAGTAGTTCCTCAAGCAGATGTCTTTCCTTACTGATGAGCCTGGTGCCAAAGGCGCCAGGACTGGCCCCAAGAGGGCCTGAGAAGTGGATGCCAGGCCTTATTAGTGATCCGAGCCCTGAATCCACCTGGCCAATGGGCTTGCCAGTGGGGATCAGGGCTGAGGGTCATGACAATACCAGATGTTGGCAACATGAGACAATGAAGGCTCTATGAATCTGTGCAGCTCTGGCCTTTCTCACCGGTGCCAAGCTACAACCTGCATACACATTATTTCTATGTGTGTTGTTAGGGCCTGTGGCCCTGGCTTCAGCACAAAACAAGGCCTTGATTCCACTATGGCTACTACTATCTAAAATGGTGTCTGATTCCCCATGTATACTAGGGCAAAAACATGCCCCCCTTCCCACACTATGCACTATAGTGACACCCCATTCCCCGTGTAACCTCCCCTAGTCCCTACTGCACATTCACAGGCCTCTGTTTCATCCAAACGCGCTGGGGAGCCTGGGACGATTGTTTCTCCGTGGCAACATTTCCCCCTTTCGTTAATAATACATTACAAACTCCCATTAAGCCTTCTTACCCCTTCTTTCCCTTTGCAATCTTTTAGCTTCCAAATATGGAGGTGACCCTTCCTTGGTAACCATGCTTTACATATGGACCGTAAACCTTCTCCCGTCTGTGCATATTGCTCCGGGGTACATGTCATATATATACATCCTCCATCCCCTGCTAAATCTACCCAATGTTCTGAGTAGTTCTCAGGATCAGGTGGGGGAACTGTGCTGGTGCCTGGACGGTGAAGATGATGCTCTATCGCAACCATCCATGGCTTATTTGGACCGTTAGTCTGAACTGCGCTCTTTTGTACCACGCGGTGCCTCCTGTACCCTAATTGAAATCATCATCATTGCGCTGCTAGGCATTGCTTTAGCACTACACTGAAGTCCCAGATGGCCGGTGCAGAATGTTACCATGGGAACCAACATCTTCACAATCGCACCCATCCAGGATGGTGCCCAAGATAAAGGTTCATCAGACCAATCAGTCTCTTGTATGCTCGCTTTTGTTTGCATGTGAGTGCCGAAAATGTGAAGGGCCCCCATTATATTGGTAAGGGACCCGTTTTCTGCGTTGTTGGGGGGTACATAGGTACAGCATGAATCACCAACTTTTTGCAGACCCCTTCCTCCCTGGCAGTAAGGAGGTCCAGCAAGTATCTGTTCTGCAGCGTCATCAGCCTTATTGCGCACATTTCCATCTTGATCTCATTGAGGCTTTTCTCTGTGTCATTGGCCAACTTGATCACTTCCTACTGCACAATCTGGATCCACTTAGCATTTGCAGCGATTTGGCCCCCCGGTAGTAACAGCGATGCAAACCAATGTTCTTCTTTGCTGTATAGCCAGTGCCGATCTGGTATTTATTTTAGTAATTATGAAGAATCTTGCGATAGATAATTCAATCTTTTCCTCTTCATCAATTTTTCTCTTTTTTCCTTCTCTGGCAGGATGCAAAAGATGTGCTTCTGCGGTGGCACTGTGGTGGGGATGCCAGACCTAAGTGTAGTTGTGGAACCGGCAAAACCCCTGGTCCCACTATTAAATGTTCTTCAGGGTCAACTAGGAGTGCTGAGTGCAACACACACCCAGTAGTTATCCATGATATGATAAGGCATTTGTGACACACCTATACACAAGTGTGTCAAGGCGCGACGAGGCAAGGAAGGGGGGACAAAGGGCGGATGGACACAACGATCTTACTAGGCCAAGTGACATTGAGATCGCGCAAGGGGAGGGGGGAGTGGACAAGTGTCAGGGCAAAGGGGAGGGGGCAGTGCTGTACATGGGATTAAAACAATAACATGAAGTGTGGCCAGCAGGTGGCAGGTGCAAGGGTAAGTGCAGACAGCAGGTGTCCAAACGTGCAGGTAGGGGGACTGTAGGGTTACAGATACAGACCCAAGTCCAAGGGTTGCTGGGAGGAAATGCGGGTGTGCAACTGGGCGGGCAGGGACCTGGACCTGAAACCAGAGGGTAGCAAGGTGTCCATAAAGGCAGCTGTCCCTTTTTTGAGATCTGTAATGTACAATGTTTTGTTGCACCTACTGTTGACCCCCACAAGGATGCTCCCTTCGTTGTAAAAACACAGTTTGTATTCTTCCTGCTTGTGCACTTTGACTGGTTTTTCCATTGCCTCGATCCATGTGAGTTTTGCCACTTGCTCATTTCAGTATCTGCTGCACACACTGTTCACTTTATCACTTCTTCTCTGAGCCCTACTAATCCTCCTGCCATGCAGCTCCTTGTTTCTTGCCATCTGTTTGCCACAAACTTGACACCTTCCAGTTTTAGATATGGCCTTTTGAAGCACTGCACACTCTTGGGGTTTTGGGCGCATTACAGTTGATCAGGCTCCGACACTTCTAGTCGTATGCTTCGTGCCTGGAAAGTGCTTCACAGCCTGCACAATATCAGATGCAGTAAGCCTCCAAAATCAGAATTTCTTGTGACATTAACACTTTGGCGTCTTCTGGTGCGTGTGGAATCAAGGAGCACATGTAATAACTTCCATTAACTTTTGTTTTCTCCACTGAGCTCATGACTGCGTACCGACTATTACTTAACTCTGGATGGTGCACATCTTCTATTGTATCTAACCCAAGTCCTTGGTATTGATCATATTTAACTGTTCTAATTTGTCTTTTAAGATGTTTCGATCCACTAGAAAAGGAAGTGTCATTCACAAGTATGTTAGAGAACACATTAGGAAATAGTGATAGCATGAGCAGCTTTGCAACACTCACCATACGTTGTTGGGTGACAAGAGTATTATTTAAAAATAGATCAAACCTTTTATCATGGACTGCGCCGCAGTATTATTTGTGTCAGTTGTATTTGCAATTGCAGTTGCATAATTGTCACGCATTAAATATCCCAGTCATTAGTAAGTGATCCATTGCCACTAGTTGCATTTTCTTTCCCCCTTTTTATATCACTACTCGATATAAAACTACATCCCAAATATTTTGGGGAAAACGCAGTTACAAGAGGATCTTCCTGAAAATGAAAACGTTGCTTTTTATAAATGGAATTGTTGGACCCATGCACATATTTCGCAAGCTAAATAAATGAAGACGAAACAAGAGACAGCGAGAGTGCTCTCAGTGCAAATAATATATAGCAGCATTTCTGTTCATAAAGGTATTGTTGTTGTGCTTTTTTGTTTTTTTAGGCAGTTAAAAATACTTCAGGGAGACACCAGTTGCCAATCTGCAGTTGCATTACTTTATAGGATTTTCTTCTGTGGATGGGCTATTATTTGGCAGGCACTTACTACGCACAGTTTAGTATTTTATTGCGTTTGGGTGGGGGGTTCGGCCTGGGGTGCTTTGCCAACATCAGATAAATGCACCCAGTACCGTAATTCACAAACTTTTACTGCAAGAGGGGTAGCATAAACCACCTCAAAGGGGCTGTTATATCTGGACTTGTTCCACCGGCAGACAAATTCTTTATTAAAGACATGGTTGCTAGGGAAAAGCTGAAGCAAGGCATAAAGGTGATGGCTGGAAGGTTTTGAATTAATCATAACCACGGGCAAAGCTCTGGGCAACCCTCCAAACCATCGTTTTTCAGCCTGCCAAGCCATTACAGAAGGGGAAAAACTATATGCAAATCGTTTGTGCTTAGGGAAAAGCTGAAGAGCAGGTGACGTGGGTGGAGTATCAGATGAAGCACTGGTTGTTTCTTCAGTCCTTGGCGGCACAATCTGTTGAGAGATACATTTTATGGCTTTGGTTAGGGCACACAAGTTGCTATGAAATTCGTCCCCTAGAACGGACGCAGCCCTGTGAGCAACAGATGATCTCCTGATTGGAGATAGAGGCGTGTGCTTGTGGTGCCCCATTACCACATTGTGGGGTGATAAATGATGATCCTTACAGGGCTGCGTGCGCAAGCTGACTAAAGCAAGATGTAAACAGTGCACCCAATTTTCTTTTTAGGGTGGTGCAAAGCTTGAAAAGTTTACTCTTGAAAAGACCATTGATTCTCTCCACAACTCCATTGGCCTGGAGGTGGTACACTGTACACATCCAATGCTTGATGCCCAATAATGCAGTAAGTTCCTCAAAAACGAATTAAAGAAATGCGTGCCATTATCGGAATTTAACACTTTACGCACGCCCCATTGAGGAAAGTCCTCTCTCACAAAAAATGTGGCTGCACATTTCGCATCGGGGTGCGCACAAGGACCAGCCTCCAACCACCGTGAGAAAGGACACACAACCACTATCAGGTAGCAGGATCCGTTACAACATTCACCCATGTCTGTGTAGCCAATGTGCAACTAGCCAAATGGCCCAGTAGGGCGGGGCAGTGTACTTCAGATAGTTCTTAAAGTGAGACCAGTACTTTAACTCTAACACATGGTACAGTTGACAACCATTTCAGTAATTGCCTCCTGCAGATTGGGGACAAACCAGTCCTCCTGTATGTCTGTGGGGATGTGTTGCTTGGATACATGGGAAGGGTGATGCAGTTGGTCAAATGCAACCAGCAGCACCTCGTACGGCATAACTGCTTTGCCCGATGTTTCTTGACACCACTGTAAATCTGTTGGGTATTGCGTACATCTTCCTTTTAATCAAAATGGATTCTCTTCCTATGGGACTCATCCCTGCAATTCTATTAGTTGTGCAATTGGTTAGGAATTGTAGGAGTCTGGCAATTGCTCCCTGCTCTGCGCTATCACTGGGTACTCAGGAACACTCGGCACCAGTAAATATGCTACTTGCTAGGCCACTGTGTCAGCAGCAGCATTTACTGAGTGAGACCTCATCTGTATTGTTAGTAGGGGTGGTACATTGCACCACCGTGGTCAAGGATGGTTTGGATAGTGCATCAATTAGTTTGTCTAACAGTGCCGCATGTTGTACTGGGGACCCGTCCGCTCTCCTAAACCCCCTCCTCTTCCAACGTGCCAGGGCTGCGTGCACTGTGGTGGTGATGTAAACCGAATCAGAATAAATGGTGACACGGCACACCTGAGATGCTAAGAGCACCTCAATGAGCACTATAGGTTCTGCTGCTTGGGCCGAACAGTGTGTAGGTAATCTCGTCTGCACCAATACCTCAAATACTCCACCCACCAGGTGTGCTACTGCCACCCAGTATGCCTCAAACCTGAAGTCTGGTCGATAATTTCTGACCCATCAACAAAAAGCACTGTCCCCCACCTCCTTCAAGGGGGCTATCCCTTGCCTTCAGGTTATCATCCTCCCCCTCAAACGACACACAATCATGTGCTACCAGATCTTCCTTGGTGCACTGCTCATTTAGGAAGGTGGCAGGATCCACACTTTTACACCTCACAATATGTATTTTGGGACTGTACAGGATATTTAATGTGGAGGCCAGCTGTGTCGTCAGAGTTGAATTGGACCGCTCCAAGATGGCGAACGCTGGGTGCTCCACATACCTGGTTACACAGCATCCATAACAATTGTGGAGCTCTTTTCAATCAAATGCAGGTGCCGCAAGTGCTCTTTTGCATGGGAACTGGCCCTGCATTACAGAATCTAGCAGTCTGATGCAGTAGGCCAATGGCTTCTAGCCCACCATACTCTTTTGTGTCAGTACTGCAATCCTCATTCAGCCATTTGAATGGGAAAAGAGATAGAACTCTTGTGTGTAATCAGGGGTGGCCAGCACTGGGGCCATGGAGATCACTTCTTTTAGAGCATTAAAATTGGTGAGCATGTCCTCTGTCCAGGCAATCTTATGGTCATTCTTTTGGGCTTCTTTAAGGCCCTGTTACAGGCGCCTGGTATACGCCGCTGCATAATCTAGAATCCATGCCTTACAGTAATTACACAACCCTAAAAATGTTTGCATCTCTTTGACAGTTTTGGGCTGCAGGAGCCTGCATACTGAGGCGGCGCGATCAGGCATAATTCTCTTCCCGTGTACAGATATTAGCTGGCCCAAATAGAGCACTTCTTGGAGACAATATTGTAGCTTTGCCTTATTTACCTTGTACCCCTTGTGTGCCAGTAGCTGCACAAGGGTGATGGAATCCTTCATGCATTGCTGTTCAGTGTCACTATACACCAGCAAATCGTCAACATACTTATTGATGGTACTAGGCACTTGGATGTTCCCTAAATCAGCATGTAAGATCCTGTTGAAGATGCTGGTGGACTCACAGTACCCATGAGCCAATCGTGTGTGCTCGAAACCCATTCCCCCAATGCGTAAACGCTGTGAGGTACTGCAATTGGGGTACAGGGTATTGAGAAGAAAGCGGTTTTAAGATCTACCATGGTGAAGTGGGTCGCCTCCTTAGGGATGCTGCATGGTATTGATGGTTTGGAACTTCAGGAACTTCTGCCTGGACAATGTTGTTTAGAGAACAAAGATCCTGGATCATCCTCCAACTCCCCCCTTTTGCCTTTTTTATTGGACAGATCCCTGTGTTACATGGGGAGGTAGAGGGCACTATTATCCCCTGATTCAGGAGTGCTACAATGGTATCCCGTATGCCCTCCTCCGCTTGCTTGGACAGCGGGTACTGTTTAACTCTGGGCAGCACTGCTCCTTGCTTCAGTGTTATTCTAACCAGTGCTATCCCCTGCAAAAAACCTACATCGTGGGCGCGGGTTGTCCATAACCTTTCCCATACTTGGTCTAAGTCACTCTCAGTAAATGGGGGCAGGGTGACAAGGGCCATCAAGAAACATTGTACCTTTCCGGTATTGTACCATATTGTCACAAGAGATACAAATTGCTAACACAATTTATCCATCGTCATCCCTCTACTCAAACAACTCTGCATCTGTTACTTCATTGAGGGCACATTTGTGTCAATACACAGCACTGTCCGCCACTCACACCCATGAGTATCTGTCCTAACCACAACAATCCTTTTGGCCAACACAACCAGGCCCAGAAAATCTAGTGACAATATCATGCCACCATGAGCTCTGGGGTTACCATGGGTCGGAAAATGAAATCTTATGGTACCCGCCAACACTGCTATAACAGTGTCCTAATACTTAAACTATGAAAAGCATCAATTTGCGTTCTATACCATTGGTTCATTTGAGGTACTAAATACACATTAACCTTCAAACCATCTTCATAAACGTTCACAGTGTTGAAAAGAAAGGGTTTCTTTAATTTTGTAAGCCTTTTTTTGGATGGATTGGGTGTTTCTCATTACCTTATTTTATTGTTTTATATACATTTGAAATACCACAGTGTTCATTGCTCAGTGTGCCATCTTTCTCTTGTGAAACGATTGGACAGTTTTACAAACATAAACAGTGAACAACACAAAGTTCAATTTATCTTATAGGACCTAGGCTGGTAATTTCTCAATGTACTGTGCTTTTTTCGTGACAAACATATATAACAAAACATTGTGTTACGCTTTCTATCATCTGATAGTATATACCCCTTTCTTCATTTGCTGTGAGCATCACAGGTACCTTAAAAAATAGGTTGTTCTCTCAAAACCAGTACAAAACCATACATTGGAGTAGAGCAAAATGTATGCATTCAATTCTTATAGTTTCGCTCTTAGTAAAACCACCCAATTTCTTTGTATGGCTATTTGGTGTTGTGGTGTAGTCTTGTGTTTGTGTGTGTGCTGCAGAGGTATCTGGCTTATTGTCTATAATGATTATCTGACCAATCCTAGGTCGACTTCACTAGTCATTAGCTGTTGGTGGTTGCACAGATGTGTGATGGTGTGTCCTTGACCTTCTGTTATGATGTTTCGGCAGGGTTTTCTGTTCAACTGCCTTCCTCTGGACTGTGCATTGGGGTGTCCCTAGTAGGAGAAACCAGATGCTATATTACTGGATTGTTACAAGTGCATGGCAGACATTAAAACTGGCTTGGAACTGGTGTAAAAGTCACATGGACAAGATAATGAAGGTTAAAAACAACAGGGTCTTGACATAGACCCTACTACACACTGACCTGTAGGACCTTCCCTTCCTCAGATAGAGGTCAGGGTATGGGTGCAGACCCCCGTTGGGAGCTTTGTATAATGTCTCTAAGTGGCATTATAGATGGCTGCCCAAGGGTACAGTAATCAATACTGAAGTGAGGGAGGCTGAATAGAATGTCAGAAAACAGGGAGAAAGGGTGGGGACGTGAAGGGGGGAAGGAGAGAAAGGAGAGAATGGAGGAAGGGAGGGGGTGAACATAGAGACGTTGTCAGTATGTTCATCCTGATATGATGTTAGTGAAACATGTAGCAGACATCTCTAGTACTACTATGCGCCGGTATTTAGGGTACTTCTCTCTTGTGTACATACTCCCGTGGTTGTGGACTCGCTGTAGTTCTTAGTATTAGCAAGCTTGAGCTGTGATGGCTGCACAGGTTGTGCTCAAGGGCGTGGTCACTCTAGTGGGGGGAAAAGAGGGGGATGTGAGCGGTACCGTATGCAAGGTTACGACGGCTATGGTATTAGGGTTGGGCTCCTAAAGGCTCTTAGCTATGGGGACGCATCGTTCTCTTGGACTGTTGCTCCACGTCTAGTGAGCTAGGAAAGTTTTAATAGCTACTTGCTGCCCTCTGGGCCTGCATGCAAGCACATTACAAGGATGCTGTTCCTGCATGTATGTACGTTACATCAGGTTCGAGTTACAGGGAATGGCATTGTCAATGGGCATACATGGGCCAGTCATTTAGAGCCAAGGGGTTAAGTGCACAACTACATTGTTTGTGTAGAGGTAAGGCATGCATCTCCTAAGGTTCTCCTAGCTAGTGGGCCCACGGGTGGTGGGCTGCTTGGGTTACCATGATAACCCGGACACGCTAACATTGCATGCATGGGCATGGTATCGGATTTTGAGAAATGCACTGCTAGGGACGGCCATGGTAGAATCAGTCATCTGGGCCTATGGATTGGAATGTGGCTGTTAGTTGGTAGTTGGTGCTTACTGTTGGCAGCTCATGTACCTATGTAAATACGCAGATCCTGTTAATACGTCACTGGCACAGATTGCGTTATTGGATCCAGTGATTAGTTGTGTATGTCAATGGACTTATACCTTGTAGGTTGTTACTTACCGCTCCGTATGCTGACTGGAGCCTAGGTAAGACGACCTTGGGGAGGGAGGTATGATTTAACAGGTTCGGGTTCAGCCTCCAGGATTCCAGCTCCCCCGAATTCTGTGATTCAGGCTTCCTCTAATAGGGGCTCTTTTCTACGATGTACCTCTCTGCCGTTTGAGTAAAAACCAGCAGAGATGTCTATCGCCTAAAAGAGCGGGGAGAACACACACCGCCAATAACCAATGCTGCAAAGAAAACACAGTATGATTAGAAGCAATCAGGCAATATGGAATTAACCAGACAATCAGATATTTCTCTAAGTACCTAGACAATGGTTGAGGTGGTGTTGGACCTTAAATGATGGACCTACAAGAGCACCCAAGACTATGAGTATGCACAAGTGATAACCACAACCTCACTATGACAGATACAATCCCCAGCAGACCTGATAAGTGGGATTCCTAAGGAAAAATGGGTACCAGTTGAAAGGAATACAACGGCAGGTACAAAATAACAAATGGGAAGGTTAGTAAGGAAGAGTATACCCGGGCGGCACGAGGGTCACACTAGTGACGGGTTGGTGCATACACTGGAAAGCGTCACATCTATGCACTCGGTTAAGGTAGAAAAGGCAGGGAATAAATGATATTGTTCCAGGAATCCGCACTTATGAGAAGGACTGATGATTTACAGGTAATGAACAATACAGGAGAATTGGATGAGCTTTACCTTAATTGCACAAGCACAGGCCAAGTTGGCGGAGCACTCTTGTAATGTGCAGCATGGTAATCCACGTAGGAAGATCGCTCAAATTGCGTAGAGCGGCAAGAAGAAGCAATCTCACCAGACAGGGCGAAGGCACAGTGGAAAATCCAGGGACAGTCCAAGGTCGGCAGCAGGGTTCACGGATCAGGCTGGAGAAAAAAGCAAATGCAATCCAAGGACAGTCCGAAGTCGGCAACAGAGTTCAAATTCAGGCTGGAGTAACAGGCAATGACAATCCAAGTAGACAGAGGTGGGTCAAAGATCCAGGAAGTCAAGTAATCAAGAGGTAAAAAGGGAATAAGCACCGGAATGGGATGGAACCGAAGGAACGTAACGCCACAATTAGCAGCAACAAGCCACTGAGTCCCTTCGGCTTTTACGGTGCAGGGGGGCGGGGCCTCCTTGCGCGTTCTCTGCTCACGGGACGTCTCAGCTGATGCGACGTTCCCTGCTGCACGGCCAGGCGCCATGGCAACCGATACCAAAGCCACAACGAAGTTCTGGAACGCGCTTGCCCCCGTATGTGGCCACCAGAAACGGGAGGTACTGCAGGACAGGGCCGATATGTAACAACATCTGCCCCCAAAGACACCGGCCACCCCCTGGCGGAATGGAATTCCCTCAAAACCTTAGGACAATGTAAATTAGCAAGAGGCTCCCAAGTACGGTCCTCAGGACCAAAACCCTTCCAATCGACCAGATAAAAGATAGTACCTCTGTATACCCTGTAATCCAGGATGCGAGATACCTCATATTCTTCTTCGCTGTCTACCACAACAGGGGATGGACGCGCCGGGAGCCTAGTGGAAGAAACAAAAGGCTTAATGAGGGAAACGTGAAAGACCGGATGTATACGCCAGGATCTGGGCAATGACAACTGGACTGCAGCAGGATTGATGACCTTATTAATGGAAAAAGGACCCACGAAGCGAGGCAACAATGAGCGTTTGCCGGCAATCCATAAATTATGGGAAGACAACCACACCTTCATGCCGATCTGATAGGCAGGTGCCGGCAAACGATGTGCATCAGCTGCCTTCTTTGCACGGTCTTGGGCCCTAAGGACATGACATTGTACATCTTTGTGCACTTGATCCAGATCGTGGACGCAGTCACGCGCAGCCAGATTGGAATCTGGCAATGATGGATCAAGTGGTAATGTTCTGGGATGACATCCGTAGAGGGCAAAGAAAGGAGAAACTCCAGTGGAGGTGTGCATAGAATTATTGTGCGCAAATTCGGCTTGTGGCAACGCCGTAAACCAGGTTTGTTGAAACTGGAGACAGAGACAGCTTAAGTACTGTTCAATAGTAGCATTAACCCATTCAGTGTGCCCATCTGTTTGCGGATGGTAAGATGAAGAGTATCTATCATTGATTCCAAAGGAAGCAGTAAGAGCTTTCCAGAAGCGTGAAGTAAACTGCGTTCCCCTGTCAGAGACAATGACAGACGGTAACCCAAAATAGCGAAACACATTAGACATGAACAACCTGGCCAATTCGGGTGCTGAAGGCAACCCGGAACAAGGTACGAATGTAGCATACTTTGTAAAGTAGTCCACTACTACCCAAATTGTGTTGTGTCCTTGTATTTCTGGTAATTCGACAATGAAATCCATTGGCACCATCTGCCAGGGTTTATATGGAACCGGTAAGGGATTTAATAAACCTACAGGTTTGGTTCTGGAAGTCTTGCATTGAGTACATATGGCACACGTTGTTATGTAGTCTTGTACATCGCGTGCCATGGACGACCATCAAGCTCAACATCGTAATGCTTCCAACGTTTTCTGGTTACCTGGATGCACAGCAACAGATGAATCATGAGACCACTGAAGGGCTAACGTGCAAGCTTGACCAGGCGGAATGAAAACACGTCCCTGAATGAATGGCAAACCTTGCACCAGATCCAAGTTCAGTTCTGCGATCTCATTTGGATGAGTAGAGGCCCAATCCGTAATAACAGATCGCAAGGAGTGTTAAACAGAACAGCCACATATGACTCTGTTCGGTAGAAGTAGCTTATGTGCCGCCTGTATGAGCTGGTCACCCGCACAAGAGCGAGAGAGAGCGTCAGCTGATACCTGAGCCTTGACAGGACGATAGGTAATAACAAATTGGTATTGTGAGAAAAACAAATGCCAACGTGCCTGCCTGGCAGTGAGACATTTCATGGATTTGAAGCCCAACAAACTCCTATGATCTGAATAAACGGTACAGAGTTTCGAGCACCAAGAAGATGGTGCCTCCATTTCAAGAAGGCATCCCTGATGGCCAGAAGTTCACATTCTGTAATTGAGTAGTTTCTCTCATATGGTGTCAACTTGCGAGAGAAGTAGGTGATGGGATGTACGTCACCCGAAAGAGAACACTGTTGTGATAAAACAGCACCAACTGCATAACCTGAGGCATCCGCTTCTACAAAGAATGGGAGATCCGGGTCTGGGTGCATAAGAACAGGAGCAGTAGTGAAAGCAGATTGCAATTGATCAAATGCTTTCTGTGCCTCTGGTGACCATACATATGAGACTTTGGCACTAGTCAGGGAGGTCAGAGGAGCTGACAGATCAGAAAAGCCATTCACAAAACGCCTATAAAAATTAGCGAAACCCAAGAAAGACTGTAGGGCCTTAACTGAATTAGGTATAGGCCAGTCTAGGATAGCCTTCACTTTGGATTGACTCATCCGAACCCCATGGTTCGTTAAATCGTACCCCAAGAACTCTACTTCAGAGGCATGAAAGATACACTTTTCTGCTTTTATGAACAATTTATGGTCTCGCAGGCGTTGAAGCAGTTTTGACATGTTGGACATGTTCGGTGAGATTCTGTGAGTAAATTAGAATGTCGTCTAAATATACCACGACGTATTGATCCAAAACATCGTGGAAAATGTCATTCATGAAGGCCTGAAAAGTGGCTGGGGCATTGCAAAGCCCGAAGGGCATCACCATGGTATTCGTATAGACTATACCGTGTTTTAAATGCGGTCTTCCATTCATCCCCTTCTCTCATGTGTACCAAGTTCATCAATACGAGGACGCAGGTCTCCTTCTTTTTTCAGGAACAAAGAAGAGTGGAGAAGCAACTGGAGATTTTGAAGGCCATATAAAGCCCATAGCAAGTGCTTTATCTATGCACTCCTTGAGTACGGCATCTTCTTTGAGAGTGAGAGAGTACACTCTCCCAGCTGGTATCCTTCCCCCTGGTACAAGATCTATTGGACAGTCATAGACCCGATGTGGGGGTAGTGTTTCTGCCATTCCTTTGTCGAATACGTCCATGTATTCTGCATATTGAGATGGGACCGTGGGTGTGGAAGATTTAGTGATCGCCCCAATATGCATGGAAGGCAGAGGCTAGTGCTCTAGCCTGACCGTCTTGGGTTATACCGAGCAATGAAGTGCATTGGGTATTACAAATGGTTGATGGGAATTGGATCTGGTTCCTTGACCAGTCAATGGCAGGGTTGTGAAATTGCAACCACGGAATACCAAGAATGAGTTTATAAGCTGGAGCCTTGATAATGTCAAAGGAGATTTCTTCTGTATGTCCATCCTCAGTACTCATAATTAATAATTAAAGAAACCGTCTGATGGGTGACCTGGCCAGTAGCAAGAATAGACCCGTCTACGACATTGACAGTTTCAGGGTGTTTTTTGCGGATTAAGGGTATTCCTGACTCAGAGACATAACCTTGATCAATGTAATTACCTGTTGCACTGGAATCTATGATCGCTGTAGCTTTTAATGACAATCCCTGGTTCGAGGAAAAATCAACAGGGAGACGAAAAAGCTGAACAGGATCATGCAAAGGTGAGTTCAGAGTAAAACATCCCGACGTAGGGACTCTATCTACTGTCGGGATTTGGCGTTTCCAGCCTTGTGTTTGGGTTTTTTAGGACACTCGGGTAACAAATGATCTGAGGCTCCGCAGTACATACACAAGTTGTGTGGCCTTCGTTATTCCCATTGAGCAGGCATCAGTGGACCCCTAACCGCTCCTATTTGCATGGGTTCAGGGGCAGGTAGGTTTGTGGACGTGACTTCAGCTGTTGCCAGGGCGAGCACAGTTGTTCTTTTTTCCCCGCGTCTTTCAGCCTTACGGACATCAATTTGGAGGGCTAAATCAAGTAATTCTCCAAATGCAGTGGGTACGACTGGAACAGTGGACAAAATGGCCTTCAGTTCGTCAGATAGACCTTGATAGAAGAGTGCTGATTTCTTCTCTTCAGGCCAGTCGGTTTCGGCAGCCAACTGATTAAAGCAGGCTAAATAAACCAGTAGGGTGTTATTCCGCTGTCGGTGTTACAGTAACTCCAGGTCGGTGGCTTAAGTGGTGTGTCTCGTGTCAAATAATTTACTCATCATGGAAAGAAGGGCATCACAATTATAGAGCACATGACTGTTAGATTCCAACAATGGATTTGCCCATGCGGCTGCAGTACCACCTAGGAGTGACAACACGAACGCGGCCTTAGTGGTGGAAGAGGGAAAAGAGGCCGGGCGACAGAGGTAGTGCAGTTTGCATTGATTGACGGAAGTTCTGTATTGCTTGGGATCACCCAGAAAACGTTCTGGGGGGCCAGAGGAAACTGAGTAGTAAGCATTACCGGAGCTGGTTCCTGACTGGGAGCTGGAAGCCCTGACCCTGAAACCGTAGCTGCAGTGCCACTGGGTTGTGAGACTGGAGTAGTCACCAAAGACTGAATAGCGTCCACCCGTTGACGCAATGCCTCCTGTGCGTCGGTCAAATCAGTACGTAGATCCGTGACCATTTGCACAATTTGATTCAAGGCATCAGTTGTCTGTGTAGACATTTTGTAGGCTGCTAATTCTGTTACTTACCGCTCCGTATGCTGATTGGAGCCTAGGTAAGACGACCTTGCGGAGGGAGGTAGGATTTAACAGGTTCGGGTTCAGCCTCCAGGATTCCAGCTCCCCTGAATTCTGTGATTCAGGCTTCTTCTAAGAGGGGCTCTTTTCTACGATGTACCTCTCTGCCGTTTGAGTAAAAACCAGCAGAGATGTCTATCGACTAAAAGAGCGGGGAGAACAAACACCACCAATAACCAATGCTGCAAAGAAAACACAGTATGATTACAGGCAATCAGGCAATATGGAATTAACCAGACAATCAGATATTTCTCTAAGTACCTAGACAATGGTTGAGGTGGTGTTGGACCTTAAATTATGAACCTACAAGAGAACCCAAGACTATGAGTATGCACACGTGATAACCACAACCTCACTATGACAGATACAACACCCAGCAGACCTGATAAGTGCGATTCCTAAGGAAAAATGGGTACCAGTTGAAAGGAATACAACGGCAGGTACAAAACAACAAATGGGAAGGTTAGTAAGGAAGAGTATAACAGGGCGGCACGAGGGTCGCACTAGTGACAGGTTGGTGCATACACTGGAAAGCGTCACTTCTATGCACTCGGTTAAGGTAGAAAAGGCAGGAAATAAATTATATTGTTCCAGGAATCCGCACTTATGAGAAGGACTGATGATTTACAGGTAATGAACAATACAGGAGAATTGGATGAGCTTTACCTTAATTGCACAAGCACAGGCCAAGTTGGCGGAGCACTCTTGTAATGTGCAGCATGGTAATCCACGTAGGAAGATCGCTCAAATTGCGTAGAGCGGCAAGAAGAAGCAATCTCACCAGACAGGGCGAAGGCACGGTGGAAAATCCAGGGACAGTCCGAGGTCGGCAGCAGGGTTCACGGATCAGGCTGGAGGAAAAAGCAAATGCAATCCAAGGACAGTCTGAAGTCGGCAACAGAGTTCAAATTCAGGCTGGAGGAACATCCAAGTAGACAAAGGTGGGTCGAAGATCCAGGAAGTCAAGAAATCAAGAGGAAAACAGGGAATAAGCACTGGAACGGGATGGAACCGAAGGAACGTAACGCCACAATTAGAAGCAACAAGCCGCTGAGTCCCTTCGGCTTTTACGGTGCAGGGAGGCGGGGCCTCCTTACGCATTCTCTGCGCACGGGACGTCTCAGCTGATGCAACTTTCCCTGCTGCACGGCCAGGCGCCATGGCAACCGATACCGGAGCCACAACGAAGTTCTGAAACGCACTTGCCCCCGTATGTGGCCACCAGAAACGGGAGGTAATGCAGGACAGGGCCCATATGTAACATAGGTCCAGTGACCAGTGTGTGCTCATATTTTGGAGAAAAAAACTGGGAAGCGTCTTTCTTTTTATAAAAAAATAAGAAACGGCTTGGAAAAGCTTACAGCAATGATGGAGGGAAAGCTCTTGAGATTCCGGAAGGTCTGGCGCCCTTTTCTGGACTTTGTCTCTGATAAAGAACACATGTTCTTCCAACCACAACTCTTGAAGCACTTCATATATTCCTGAATTAACTGTAGATTTGTCAGCCCTGCACTTATGCACCTTTGATAGAGAATGTGCATCAATGGTAGTCATGTTTATGAACTCTTACTATCTAATATTGCTTAATGAATTAATGTTTCTGATCGGTTGAAAGAGAGATAACTGACCCAATGAACATAACTTTGTAATCTTTTTTTTTCTTCTTCTTCCCCCTTCTTCTCTCTCATTACCCCCGATTAATCAACTGAAGACATATTGTGCCATATAATTTGTACTTAACACTGTTATTTAATGCCAAATATGTGAAACACTGAGGAATTGTTGGGGGTACGAGCGTTCTTGATTTGGATAAAATGAAATTGATTGTTGATATAATTGTTTGTAATGCCTTTCATGTTGAAAATCAATAAGAATATCTAAAAAAAAAAAAGAAACGGCTCAGATTCATGTTCCCCATTTTTTTTAAACAGCTGCTGAAAGAGGTCCAACAAGTGCGACATTGCAGCAGTATAAAATTGAAGCCAATTACATTGTGCGCGCACAGCAAGTCCACTCCATGGCAAGTCCACACTAAACGGCAACTGTGCACGTTAATGGTAAGAGTTCAATTATTGTATGATAGTACACGAATTACTGCGAGCCGTACTAGAGTTGCGCATTGTATGGAGGAACATCAAAAATCTGATGGCAGAAGCAAATGTAAGCCCGTTCACGGGTTTAATAAGTATTCCTTGTGCAATCCATTGTTTTAACAAGATACAGTGTAATCAAGATCTTTAAAAAGCAAGGAGACCTAGTGTAGTTAACCTTAGTAGGTGTAACCCACGTTCTAACATAGAAAAGGCACAGTATTTAGTTTGAGCAATGTATATGCTTATCCAGCAAAGAACTTTCCTTGCAATAGGCCACTGAGCCACTGATGTAACCAGCAAAGAACTATCCTTGCTAAAGGCCACCAAGCCACTGATGTAAATTCTAATAAACAGCATAAAACACCCGTTGTAAAATGTTATTGACATGTCCATATGAAACATTGATTACGTGTTATTTCCTTGTTTTTCCCTTAGGGATCCAGCGCTCTATTACTAAGAAGTGCCCTCTACTCCACTTGCTGATAACAAAGCTTGAAAGTGTGGTAAGCCTTGCCTAGAGAATCTACTACTCAGGTTGAGATGGTTACTCAGTTATTGTTCCGAGAACAACACAACTGACTTAGCACGTTGTATTTGTGTTTCCCTTTCCATTAGGCTACTGTTAAGTTATAACAGGACGATACCCCATGAGTTCTGCAATGTCGGTCCTACAAAAACGTTTTTAGAGAATTGACACTAAACAAGTCGTGGTAACGATATACCATTTGCTTTTTGAAGCAATCTCCTGAAGAATTTCCCTTCACAAGATCTACAAGTTTCAGGAATGAAACATGTTGGGTTAATGATACCGTGGGATTGTTGACACGAGAATAACAGAGCATTCAAAGTTTATAACCATTTTAAGATACTAGGTAATCCTACTACTAAAAAAGGATTAAGTACTAGACAGCTGAATATCACATCTGCTAGTAACGCAAGTTGCTTTTGTCTGATTTGTATAGTGTTTTTTTAATGTGTTGCTATGTAATCTATGTGTAATGTCTTTTCCCTTGTTTTTTTTGCAATAATGATTTTTTGAAATTTGCATTTAAGTTAGAGATGGAATTCAAGTTGGAGGTTTAATTGTGCTCTCCCCCACCCCTCTTTTTTCTTAAATAATTGTTTTTCCTTCTTTTTCATCGTTATGTACTGTTCTTTTTTAGATTGATTCAGTGTTTTGACTTTTATAAAAAAGATTGCAAACCAATTTTCAGGCTATCTGAATTTTAAGAACAGGATGAAATTTGATATAAGGAAATTAAATAAAATATATATATTTTTTCTAAATTGACGGGTACAATTCTGTACTATGTTGTCTGGTGTGATGTTGCATATCCTCATGGTGGTAGTGTGAGAAATTTATCATCAGAAAGGGGAACAAAAGAGAGGTGACAGGACCATTTTGTAAATTTCAAGTGTGTGTGAGGGGCATGGTCTTGTCCTCTGTTCCAAAAAAAACCAAGTCCTAATTTAGTTTGTAGGCCACATGGGTAGTGTCCATTAATTTCACGCGGATTCCACAGAGAGCTTTGCGTTTCCTTCTTACCCAATCGTGCATGGGTATGGTGTTCTTTTAGGTTTTTTCAGACCCATCCGTTGTAGTAGTTCTTCCAGCATGCTTATTTGTACTAGCGGCCAGCATTTCTTGATTATTGATCTTATTTGGCCTCTTTTGGGACCAAAAGTGGTTACACATGTTAGTACTTCATCATTATTGGCTCTGGTGTTTGGGGTCAATAGGGTTTCTCTAGGAGTGTATTTAGCTCTTTTTCTGTCATTTTTTTAGCAGTTCCTTGGGACACCCTCTTCTTCTTTTATAGTTCATTAGCATGATGTTGGTATTGGGATAACTCAGAGCAATTTCTGCAAATCCTCAAGTATTGTCCATAGTGGAGGTTCTCTTTAAGGTTTATTGGATGATGGCTCTGGAAGTGTAAGAGCATATTTCTGTCTGTACCTTTTTTGTATAGGGTGCAGAATAGTTTCCCTTCCTTGTTAATAATAAATGCAAAAGGTTGATAGAGTGTGGACTGCTGCATATCGTGAACTGAAGTTCTGGTACTTGGTTGTTCAGCCAACTGTGAAACTCATTCAGAGTTTGAAGGTCTCCACCAACACACCTTACCAATCTAAGGCACCAATTCAAGCAATGCTGTTATTCCATAGACAAACATGTCTGGGTCTACGGGGATGCTGCAGACCACCATCCCTCCTCCTTGAGCCTGAATGATTACCATTGCCCTTAAAGCACACATACCTGGGGTGGTGTGGTTCGTAAAGGAAATAGTCATGTTCGGCTTGCTCAACAAATCCCGTCCCAACAGATTTATGGGGCAGGCCTCTGAGTATAGTAAGGGTGCACACACCACTTTCCTTCCTATTTTGATAGCTACCTCATCTGTGTAGGGAACCATGGCAACAGCCCCAGAGAATCCACAAAGGGTTCCTCGTCAAGGTGGTTAGTCATGGACAGGGCTGGGCATGCAAAAGCATTCTCTTGGCTGTCCTAATCTGGATATGTATTAGTACCTGGGAATGTGAAGGGGTTTCCTCCAATGGCACTTACCCCTCTGTGGGGTGCTACTGTTCCAGTCAGGACTGCATTAAGTTTGGGCATCTGGTCTTTGTACAAGGTGTTCTGCTGGGCTGCTTGCGGCTGTACACTAGGTGGTGCTTGGGCCAATATCTGTGGGGGGTTTGGGGACAACTGGGTGTAGGCCTGATGTATTTCATAAGGTATGTAGGTGCACCTGGGTGGCTGCGGTAGTGTTGGGGCAGGTAGATTGTATGCACTATACCCCGCCCCCTGCCTGTTCCTCCGTTCTCTTGGAAAATGTTCCCGTTTCCCACAGCTCCAACACTGAGATGGTCACATACCACATCTGGGTCCCATCCCACCAAACTCCCCTCTATCCTCTCTGCTCCCTTGAAATCCTCCTCTCCCCCGCTGCTGACCTCCTTGATGCCACTCAGGATACTGATGCAGGGGTCTACTACCCCACTGCGCCTGTCCTCCACCTGGCCAAAACGCTACTATCCTTACATCTGCGCGAGCTGCACCCTGCTCTGCGGAATTTACCTCAGTGTTTGCCATCAGCACCCCTACCACTGCTATTTTAGCTAACTTATTCTGTACTAGTTTTGCTTCCTCCGCCTGCAACCTCTGAACCATTTCCTCTTCTTGTTCTTTAATTCTTTTGCAATGATGTATTATTATAGTCTGAATCTTGGCCCACCCCATCGCCTCTATGCCCACTATCTTGTCAAGCACTTTCTGAACTTCCGTCGGCAATCCCCTTTTGATAACAAAATAAAAAAACAGGAACTGATCGGTCCCACTGGTCACCTATATGCGCTCGCCACATCTCCTGTACTTTTAAAATATATTGAGCGGCATCTTCATTGTCCCCCAACGTATACTGCATTATGGACTGTAAGTCAGGTGTGTCGGGGTACGCATGTCGCAGTGCGACCCACACTTGTGCCTTAATATTATTGAAAGTTGCCCCATTGTGCACATCATCATCTAGTTTTACTCCAGGATCCCGTGCCTTGAATCGCACATCTACAGCCTGGTCCCCCACAATGCAACAAGTAGGCTTTTCATGTCTCCTACTGCCAAAGGAACCCCTGCTGTCTTTCTTCAAAGGGGTATATCCACTTCCAAGCCCTGGCAGCAAGGGCCGGGAGCGCCTTGATCAAATTATTGTTATCCATCTCCGCCCATGGCACATAATTCGCACTTGGAGGTCCCTTGTGTATTAATGGCATTTCTTTGCCTAGCCCTCGCCCAACTCTCTGCTCGCCACTTTGCTTTTCCCTTGCCACTGCTACCTGCCCAAAACTGCTCCTCAATCGCTCGCCGCACAAACATTCTACTCTTGGTGTAATTTCTGGAGCCCCTTGTGCCTCACTTCCCTCATCTTCCAACTCTTCCACACTGTCCCAGTCTCCTTCGTGTCCCTCTTGGGGCACCTCCCTGTACGACCTCACTGTCCCATATGCTGCACTTTCTGTCCTTCGATCTTTACTCCTGTGCGTCTCGACACACATATCCTTAATGGTGGTGCTATCCAGTCTGAACAAAATGTCCCCAGCTCTCCACTCATCCAACCCACACCCTTGTATATTCTCCCCTTCTTTTACTGCCTTCAACTGGGTCAACTCTGCTCATGTTGCCTCCAATGCCTCCTCTAATTCCTTGTGTGATTTGGTCTCCCACTGTGTAATACTATTTGGGGTTGGCCGATATGGGGGTGGAGCAGTGGCTGGCAGGGGCACATATGTTGGATTGGTGTATCCTGTGGCTGGGAAGGCAGTGAGTGGATAGAGGCCCTCTCTAGGCATGGGCTGTGGCACTTCCTGTGGCACTATTGTGGTTACTACATTTAGGGGGGCACTACATTTGCATCGGGGCATACACCTGGTGGTATCCTCTACATTCTTCACCATTTTCCACAGGTCTAAGATCTCTTTTTGCTTCAGCAGATGTTTACCCTTATACCTAGCGGTTAGAAATGTACTCATGTGGTATATTGTTAAAAGTGTGCTCTGGCCAGGGGCGGGGCATTCCCCCTTGGTTCTCTACCAACCAACTGCTTTTGGTACCTCTCTATTTTGTCCTTGTACAATGGCAATACACTAAACATACACTCCAGTGGAGTAATTTCCCCCATATTAACAACGATATATCTAACAGAAGCTTTTAGTTGTATGTCGCACACAGTATTATTGTAACCGTCTCTACCAGTCCCCCGTTCCCACCCTCCTGTTGCCCTCTGTTCACGCCCTCCCCCCTTCTTCACTCACTCCCACCATTCTCACACCGTACACTCACACTATTTTTACCGACCCTTCCTTGGCCTCCACCAAATTCACAATATCATCTCAATACACTAAAACAATAAATAAAAATAATATAGCTAAAACAATGACCACTACTTTTCCTCTTTCCCACCACCCGAAATATATTGGGGACAGGAAGACGAGCCCTCTAATTATACATAGTTTCTACCTTTGTATCCTCCTTATCATAGTAAAAAATGGTGTCAATGTCTCCCCTTACTCTGGGAGGATCCCACACTCCTTTTTCCCCGCTTGTAATCTCCTTATTAATAATAATAATAATAATAATAATAATAATAATAATAATAATAATAATGTAAAAATCCAAAACCCACCAGTGTGTAGGTAATCTCGTCTGCACCAATACCTCAAATACTCCACCCACCAGGTGTGCTACTGCCACCCAGTATGCCTCAAACCTGAAGTCTGGTCGATAATTTCTGACCCATCAACAAAAAGCACTGTCCCCCACCTCCTTCAAGGTGGCTATCCCTTGCCTTCAGGTTATCATCCTCCCCCTCAAACGACACACAATCATGTGCTACCAGATCTTCCTTGGTGCACTGCTCATTTAGGAAGGTGGCAGGATCCACACTTTTACACCTCACAATATGTATTTTGGGACTGTACAGGATATTTAATGTGGAGGCCAGCTGTGTCGTCAGAGTTGAATTGGACCGCTCCAAGATGGCGAACGCTGGGTGCTCCACATACCTGGTTACACAGCATCCATAACAATTGTGGAGCTCTTTTCAATCAAATGCAGGTGCCGCAAGTGCTCTTTTGCATGGGAACTGGCCCTGCATTACAGAATCTAGCAGTCTGATGCAGTAGGCCAATGGCTTCTAGCCCACCATACTCTTTTGTGTCAGTACTGCAATCCTCATTCAGCCATTTGAATGGGAAAAGAGATAGAACTCTTGTGTGTAATCAGGGGTGGCCAGCACTGAGGCTATGGAGATCACTTCTTTTAGAGCATTAAAATTGGTGAGCATGTCCTCTGTCCAGGCAATCTTATGGTCATTCTTTTGGGCTTCTTTAAGGCCCTGTTACAGGCGCCTGGTATACGCCGCTGCATAATCTAGAATCCATGCCTTACAGTAATTACACAACCCTAAAAATGTTTGCATCTCTTTGACAGTTTTGGGCTGCAGGAGCCTGCATACTGAGACGGCGCGATCAGGCATAATTCTCTTCCCGTGTACAGATATTAGCTGGCCCAAATAGAGCACTTCTTGGAGACAATATTGTAGCTTTGCCTTATTTGCCTTGTACCCCTTGTATGCCAGTAGCTGCACAAGGGTGATGGAATCCTTCATGCATTGCTGTTCAGTGTCACTATACACCAGCAAATCGTCAACATACTTATTGATGGTACTAGGCACTTGGATGTTCCCTAAATCAGCATGTAAGATCCTGCTGAAGATGCTGGTGGACTCACAGTACCCATGAGCCAATCGTGTGTGCTCGAAACCCATTCCCCCAATGCGTAAACGCTGTGAGGTACTGCAATTGGGGTACAGGGTATTGAGAAGAAAGCGGTTTTAAGATCTACCATGGTGAAGTGGGTCGCCTCCTTAGGGATGCTGCATGGTATTGACGGTTTGGAACTTCAGGAACTTCTGCCTGGACAATGTTGTTTAGAGAACAAAGATCCTGGATCATCCTCCAACTCCCCCCTTTTGCCTTTTTTATTGGACAGATCCCTGTGTTACATGGGGAGGTAGAGGGCACTATTATCCCCTGATTCAGGAGTGCTACAATGGTATCCCGTATGCCCTCCTCCGCTTGTTTGGACAGCGGGTACTGTTTAACTCTGGGCAGCACTGCTCCTTGCTTCAGTGTTATTCTAACCAGTGCTATCCCCTGCAAAAAACCTACATCGTGGGCGCGGGTTGTCCATAACCTTTCCCATACTTGGTCTAAGTCACTCTCAGTAAATGGGGGCAGGGTGACAAGGGCCATCAAGAAACATTGTACCTTTCCGGTATTGTACCATATTGTCACAAGAGATACAAATTGCTAACACAATTTATCCATCGTCATCCCTCTACTCAAACAACTCTGCATCTGTTACTTCATTGAGGGCACATTTGTGTCAATACACAGCACTGTCCGCCACTCACACCCATGAGTATCTGTCCTAACCACAACAATCCTTTTGGCCAACACAACCAGGCCCAGAAAATCTAGTTACAATATCATGCCACCATGAGCTCTGGGGTTACAATGGGTCGGAAAATGAAATCTTATGGTACCCGCCAACACTGCTATAACAGTGTCCTAATACTTAAACTAAGAAAAGCATCAATTTGCGTTCTATATCATTGGTTCATTTGAGGTACTAAATACACATTAACCTTCAAACCATCTTCATAAACGTTCACAGTGTTGAAAAGAAAGGGTTTCTTTAATTTTGTAAGCCTTTTTTTGGATTGGGTGTTTCTCATTACCTTATTTTATTGTTTTATATACATTTGAAATACCACAGTGTTCATTGCTCAGTGTGCCATCTTTCTCTTGTGAAACGATTGGACAGTTTTACAAACATAAACAGTGAACAACACAAAGTTCAATTTATCTTATAGGACCTAGGCTGGTAATTTCTCAATGTACTGTGCTTTTTTCGTGACAAACATATATAACAAAACATTGTGTTACGCTTTCTATCATCTGATAGTATATACCCCTTTCTTCATTTGCTGTGAGCATCACAGGTACCTTAAAAAATAGGTTGTTCTCTCAAAACCAGTACAAAACCATACATTGGAGTAGAGCAAAATGTATGCATTCAATTCTTATAGTTTCGCTCTTAGTAAAACCACCCAATTTCTTTGTATGGCTATTTGGTGTTGTGGTGTAGTCTTGTGTTTGTGTGTGTGCTGCAGAGGTATCTGGCTTATTGTCTATAATGATTATCTGACCAATCCTAGGTCGACTTCACTAGTCATTAGCTGTTGGTGGTGGCACAGATGTGTGATGGTGTGTCCTTGACCTTCTGTTATGATGTTTCGGCAGGGTTTTCTGTTCAACTGCCTTCCTCTGGACTGTGCATTGGGGTGTCCCTAGTAGGAGAAACCAGATGCTATATTACTGGATTGTTACAAGTGCATGGCAGACATTAAAACTGGCTTGGAACTGGTGTAAAAGTCACATGGACAAGATAATGAAGGTTAAAAACAACAGGGTCTTGACATAGACCCTACTACACACTGACCTGTAGGACCTTCCCTTCCTCAGATAGAGGTCAGGGTATGGGTGCAGACCCCCGTTGGGAGCTTTGTATAATGTCTCTAAGTGGCATTATAGATGGCTGCCCAAGGGTACAGTAATCAATACTGAAGTGAGGGAGGCTGAATAGAATGTCAGAAAACAGGGAGAAAGGGTGGGGACGTGAAGGGGGGAAGGAGAGAAAGGAGAGAATGGAGGAAGGGAGGCGGTGAACATAGAGACGTTGTCAGTATGTTCATCCTGATATGATGTTAGTGAAACATGTAGCAGACATCTCTAGTACTACTATGCGCCGGTATTTAGGGTACTTCTCTCTTGTGTACATACTCCTGTGGTTGTGGACTCGCTGTAGTTCTTAGTATTAGCAAGCTTGAGCTGTGATGGCTGCACAGGTTGTGCTCAAGGGCGTGGTCACTCTAGTGGGGGGAAAAGAGGGGGATGTGAGCGGTACCGTATGCAAGGTTACGACGGCTATGGTATTAGGGTTGGGCTCCTAAAGGCTCTTAGCTATGGGGACGCATCGTTCTCTTGGACTGTTGCTCCACGTCTAGTGAGCTAGGAAAGTTTTAATAGCTACTTGCTGCCCTCTGGGCCTGCATGCAAGCACATTACAAGGATGCTGTTCCTGCATGTATGTACGTTACATCAGGTTCGAGTTACAGGGAATGGCATTGTCAATGGGCATACATGGGCCAGTCATTTAGAGCCAAGGGGTTAAGTGCATAACTACATTGTTTGTGTAGAGGTAAGGCATGCATCTCCTAAGGTTCTCCTAGCTAGTGGGCCCACGGGTGGTGGGCTGCTTGGGTTACCATGATAACCCGGACACGCTAACATTGCATGCATGGGCATGGTATCGGATTTTGAGAAATGCACTGCTAGGGACAGCCATGGTAGAATCAGTCATCTGGGGCCTATGGATTGGAATGTGGCTGTTAGTTGGTAGTTGGTGCTTACTGTTGGCAGCTCATGTACCTATGTAAATACGCAGATCCTGTTAATACGTCACTGGCACAGATTGCGTTATTGGATCCAGTGATTAGTTGTGTATGTCAATGGACTTATACCTTGTAGGTTGTTACTTACCGCTCCGTATGCTGATTGGAGCCTAGGTAAGACGACCTTGCGGAGGGAGGTAGGATTTAACAGGTTCGGGTTCAGCCTCCAGGATTCCAGCTCCCCTGAATTCTGTGATTCAGGCTTCTTCTAAGAGGGGCTCTTTTCTACGATGTACCTCTCTGCCGTTTGAGTAAAAACCAGCAGAGATGTCTATCGACTAAAAGAGCGGGGAGAACACACACCGCCAATAACCAATGCTGCAAAGAAAACACAGTATGATTACAGGCAATCAGGCAATATGGAATTAACCAGACAATCAGATATTTCTCTATGTACCTAGACAATGGTTGAGGTGGTGTTGGACCTTAAATTATGAACCTACAAGAGAACCCAAGACTATGAGTATGCACAAGTGATAACCACAACCTCACTATGACAGATACAACACCCAGCAGACCTGATAAGTGCGATTCCTAAGGAAAAATGGGTACCAGTTGAAAGGAATACAACGGCAGGTACAAAACAACAAATGGGAAGGTTAGTAAGGAAGAGTATAACCGGGCGGCACGAGGGTCGCACTAGTGACAGGTTGGTGCATACACTGGAAAGCGTCACTTCTATGCACTCGGTTAAGGTAGAAAAGGCAGGAAATAAATTATATTGTTCCAGGAATCCGCACTTATGAGAAGGACTGATGATTTACAGGTAATGAACAATACAGGAGAATTGGATGAGCTTTACCTTAATTGCACAAGCACAGGCCAAGTTGGCGGAGCACTCTTGTAATGTGCAGCATGGTAATCCACGTAGGAAGATCGCTCAAATTGCGTAGAGCGGCAAGAAGAAGCTATCTCACCAGACAGGGCGAAGGCACGGTGGAAAATCCAGGGACAGTCCGAGGTCGGCAGCAGGGTTCACGGATCAGGCTGGAGGAAAAAGCAAATGCAATCCAAGGACAGTCTGAAGTCGGCAACAGAGTTCAAATTCAGGCTGGAGGAACATCCAAGTAGACAAAGGTGGGTCGAAGATCCAGGAAGTCAAGTAATCAAGAGGAAAAAAGGGAATAAGCACTGGAACGGGATGGAACCGAAGGAACGTAACGCCACAATTAGCAGCAACAAGCCGCTGAGTCCCTTCGGCTTTTACGGTGCAGGGAGGCGGGGCCTCCTTACGCATTCTCTGCGCACGGGACGTCTCAGCTGATGCAACTTTCCCTGCTGCACGGCCAGGCGCCATGGCAACCGATACCGGAGCCACAACGAAGTTCTGAAACGCGCTTGCCCCCGTATGTGGCCACCAGAAACGGGAGGTAATGCAGGACAGGGCCCATATGTAACATAGGTCCAGTGACCAGTGTGTGCTCATATTTTGGAGAAAAAAACTGGGAATTAAGTAGTCATGTCCACATCTCTTTTAGGAGAGCTAGGTGCTCTGCTGCAACTGGAGCATTATCTTCCAAATTGGGAGGGCATTCATTCATTAAGGCCATTGGAGAGTTTGTAGCTGGTGGGATCCACCAGGCTTCTTTGTATACTAGTGCATTATTGTCATTGGTGTTGTTGTGCACTGTATCCACTACCCACCATAGTTTTCATCTGGACCGTGTTGGAATTCCAGGTAGTGTGATACCAAAGGTGCCGAGTGGGATTTACATCTGATTCTTGATCTATGTTTGCTGATTCTTTTGTTAACTTGATGTGCTGTTTGCCCAACGTAGTGGAGCCCACATGAACACTCAATTACATACACTACTTTGCATGATTTGCATTTGGAGAAGTGTCTTATGGTCCATTCCTTTCCTGATATTTTGAATGTCTTGGTTCTCTTGGTAAATCTGCACACCGTACATGTGCCACGTGGGTAGTGTCCATTAATTTCACGCCGATTCCACAGAGAGCTTCTTGTTTCTTTCTTACCCAATCGTGCATGGGTATGGTGTTCTTTTAGTTTTTTTGTCCTTTTCAGACCCATCCGTGGTAGTGGTTCTTCCAGCATCTCAGCACCCACAAAGGGTTCCTCGTCATGGTGGTTAGTCATGGACAGGACTGGGCATGCAAGAGCATTCTCTTGGCTGTCCTAATCTGGATATGAATTAGTATTCTCCTGTAATTGTTTATAGGGCAAAGCGTCCAATATTGATAGGGTGCAGATACCCAAAAACACCCTTTTGTTAAAATGACCCAGAAAGTTTACATGAAGCGTCTTTCTTTTTATAAAAAAATAAGAAACGGCTTGGAAAAGCTTACAGCAATGATGGAGGGAAAGCTCTTGAGATTCTAGAAGGTCTGGCGTCCTTTTCTGGACTTTGTCTCTGATAAAGAACACATGTTCTTCCAACCACAACTCTTGAAGCACTTCATATATTCCTGAATTAACTGTAGATTTGTCAGCCCTGCACTTATGCACCTTTGATAGAGAATGTGCATCAATGGTAGTCATGTTTATGAACTCTTGCTATCTAATATTGCTTAATGAATTAATGTTTCTGATCGGTTGAAAGAGAGATAACTGACCCAATGAACATAACTTTGTAATCTTTTTTTTTCTTCTTCTTCCCCCTTCTTCTCTCTCATTACCCCCGATTAATCAACTGAAGACATATTGTGCCATATAATTTGTACTTAACACTGTTATTTAATGCCAAATATGTGAAACACTGAGGAATTGTTGGGGGTACGAGCGTTCTTGATTTGGATAAAATGAAATTGATTGTTGATATAATTGTTTGTAATGCCTTTCATGTTGAAAATCAATAAGAATATCTAAAAAAAAAAAAGAAACGGCTCAGATTCATGTTCCCCATTTTTTTTAAACAGCTGCTGAAAGAAGTCCAACAAGTGCGACATTGCAGCAGTATAAAATTGAAGCCAATTACATTGTGCGCGCACAGCAAGTCCACTCCATGGCAAGTCCACACTAAACGGCAACTGTGCACGTTAATGGTAAGAGTTCAATTATTGTATGATAGTACACGAATTACTGCGAGCCGTACTAGAGTTGCGCATTGTATGGAGGAACATCAAAAATCTGATGGCAGAAGCAAATGTAAGCCCGTTCACGGGTTTAATAAGTATTCCTTGTGCAATCCATTGTTTTAACAAGATACAGTGTAATCAAGATCTTTAAAAAGCAAGGAGACCTAGTGTAGTTAACCTTAGTAGGTGTAACCCAAGTTCTAACATAGAAAAGGCACAGTATTTAGTTTGAGCAATGTATATGCTTATCCAGCAAAGAACTTTCCTTGCAATAGGCCACTGAGCCACTGATGTAACCAGCAAAGAACTATCCTTGCTAAAGGCCACCAAGCCACTGATGTAAATTCTAATAAACAGCATAAAACACCCGTTGTAAAATGTTATTGACATGTCCATATGAAACATTGATTACGTGTTATTTCCTTGTTTTTCCCTTAGGGATCCAGCGCTCTATTACTAAGAAGTGCCCTCTACTCCACTTGCTGATAACAAAGCTTGAAAGTGTGGTAAGCCTTGCCTAGAGAATCTACTACTCAGGTTGAGATGGTTACTCAGTTATTGTTCCGAGAACAACACAACTGACTTAGCACGTTGTATTTGTGTTTCCCTTTCCATTAGGCTACTGTTAAGTTATAACAGGACGATACCCCATGAGTTCTGCAATGTCGGTCCTACAAAAACGTTTTTAGAGAATTGACACTAAACAAGTCGTGGTAACGATATACCATTTGCTTTTTGAAGCAATCTCCTGAAGAATTTCCCTTCACAAGATCTACAAGTTTCAGGAATGAAACATGTTGGGTTAATGATACCGTGGGATTGTTGACACGAGAATAACAGAGCATTCAAAGTTTATAACCATTTTAAGATACTAGGTAATCCTACTACTAAAAAAGGATTAAGTACTAGACAGCTGAATATCACATCTGCTAGTAACGCAAGTTGCTTTTGTCTGATTTGTATAGTGTTTTTTTAATGTGTTGCTATGTAATCTATGTGTAATGTCTTTTCCCTTGTTTTTTTTGCAATAATGATTTTTTGAAATTTGCATTTAAGTTAGAGATGGAATTCAAGTTGGAGGTTTAATTGTGCTCTCCCCACCCCTCTTTTTTCTTAAATAATTGTTTTTCCTTCTTTTTCATCGTTATGTACTGTTCTTTTTTAGATTGATTCAGTGTTTTGACTTTTATAAAAAAGATTGCAAACCAATTTTCAGGCTATCTGAATTTTAAGAACAGGATGAAATTTGATATAAGGAAATTAAATAAAATATATATATTTTTTCTAAATTGACGGGTACAATTCTGTACTATGTTGTCTGGTGTGATGTTGCATATCCTCATGGTGGTAGTGTGAGAAATTTATCATCAGAAAGGGGAACAAAAGAGAGGTGACAGGACCATTTTGTAAATTTCAAGTGTGTGTGAGGGGCATGGTCTTGTCCTCTGTTCCAAAAAAAACCAAGTCCTAATTTAGTTTGTAGGCCACATGGGTAGTGTCCATTAATTTCACGCGGATTCCACAGAGAGCTTTGCGTTTCCTTCTTACCCAATCGTGCATGGGTATGGTGTTCTTTTAGGTTTTTTCAGACCCATCCGTTGTAGTAGTTCTTCCAGCATGCTTATTTGTACTAGCGGCCAGCATTTCTTGATTATTGATCTTATTTGGCCTCTTTTGGGACCAGAAGTGGTTACACATGTTAGTACTTCATCATTATTGGCTCTGGTGTTTGGGGTCAATAGGGTTTCTCTAGGAGTGTATTTAGCTCTTTTTCTGTCATTTTTTTAGCAGTTCCTTGGGACACCCTCTTCTTCTTTTATAGTTCATTAGCATGATGTTGGTATTGGGATAACTCAGAGCAATTTCTGCAAATCCTCAAGTATTGTCCATAGTGGAGGTTCTCTTTAAGGTTTATTGGATGATGGCTCTGGAAGTGTAAGAGCATATTTCTGTCTGTACCTTTTTTGTATAGGGTGCAGAATAGTTTCCCTTCCTTGTTAATAATAAATGCAAAAGGTTGATAGAGTGTGGACTGCTGCATATCGTGAACTGAAGTTCTGGTACTTGGTTGTTCAGCCAACTGTGAAACTCATTTAGAGTTTGAAGGTCTCCACCAACACACCTTACCAATCTAAGGCACCAATTCAAGCAATGCTGTTATTCCATAGACAAACATGTCTGGGTCTACGGGGATGCTGCAGACCACCATCCCTCCTCCTTGAGCCTGAATGATTACCATTGCCCTTAAAGCACACATACCTGGGGTGGTGTGGTTCGTAAAGGAAATAGTCATGTTCGGCTTGCTCAACAAATCCCGTCCCAACAGATTTATGGGGCAGGCCTCTGAGTATAGTAAGGGTGCACACACCACTTTCCTTCCTATTTTGATAGCTACCTCATCTGTGTAGGGAACCATGGCAACAGCCCCAGAGAATCCACAAAGGGTTCCTCGTCAAGGTGGTTAGTCATGGACAGGGCTGGGCATGCAAAAGCATTCTCTTGGCTGTCCTAATCTGGATATGTATTAGTACCTGGGAATGTGAAGGGGTTTCCTCCAATGGCACTTACCCCTCTGTGGGGTGCTACTGTTCCAGTCAGGACTGCATTAAGTTTGGGCATCTGGTCTTTGTACAAGGGGTTCTGCTGGGCTGCTTGCGGCTGCACAGTAGGTGGTGCTTGGGCCAATATTGTGGGGGGTTTGGGGACAACTGGGTGTAGGCCTGATGTATTTCATAAGGTATGTAGGTGCACCGGGTGGCTGCGGTAGTGTTGGGGCAGGTAGATTGTATGCACTATACCCCGCCCCCTGCCTGTTCCTCCATTCTCTTGGAAAATGTCCCCGTTTCCCACAGCTCCAACACTGAGATGGTCACATACCACATCTGGGTCCCATCCCACCAAACTCCCCTCTATCCTCTCTGCTCCCTTGAAATCCTCCTCTCCCCCGCTGCTGACCTCCTTGATGCCACTCAGGATACTGATGCAGGGGTCTACTACCCCACTGCGCCTGTCCTCCACCTGGCCAAAACGCTACTATCCTTACATCTGCGCGAGCTGCACCCTGCTCTGCGGAATTTACCTCAGTGTTTGCCATCAGCACCCCTACCACTGCTATTTTAGCTAACTTATTCTGTACTAGTTTTGCTTCCTCCGCCTGCAACCTCTGAACCATTTCCTCTTCTTGTTCTTTAATTCTTTTGCAATGATGTAGTATTATAGTCTGAATCTTGGCCCACCCCATCGCCTCTATGCCCACTATCTTGTCAAGCACTTTCTGAACTTCCGTCGGCAATCCCCTTTTGATAACAAAATAAAAAACAGGAACTGATCGGTCCCACTGGTCACCTATATGCGCTCGCCACATCTCCTGTACTTTTAAAATATATTGAGCGGCATCTTCATTGTCCCCCAACGTATACTGCATTATGGACTGTAAGTCAGGTGTGTCGGGGTACGCATGTCGCAGTGCGACCCACACTTGTGCCTTAATATTATTGAAAGTTGCCCCATTGTGCACATCATCATCTAGTTTTACTCCAGGATCCCGTGCCTTGAATCGCACATCTACAGCCTGGTCCCCCACAATGCAACAAGTAGGCTTTTCATGTCTCCTACTGCCAAAGGAACCCCTGCTGTCTTTCTTCAAAGGGGTATATCCACTTCCAAGCCCTGGCAGCAAGGGCCGGGAGCGCCTTGATCAAATTATTGTTATCCATCTCCGCCCATGGCACATAATTCGCACTTGGAGGTCCCTTGTGTATTAATGGCATTTCTTTGCCTAGCCCTCGCCCAACTCTCTGCTCACCACTTTGCTTTTCCCTTGCCACTGCTACCTGCCCAAAACTGCTCCTCAATCGCTCGCCGCACAAACATTCTACTCTTGGTGTAATTTCTGGAGCCCCTTGTGCCTCACTTCCCTCATCTTCCAACTCTTCCACACTGTCCCAGTCTCCTTCGTGTCCCTCTTGGGGCACCTCCCTGTACGACCTCACTGTCCCATATGCTGCACTTTCTGTCCTTCGATCTTTACTCCTGTGCGTCTCGACACACATATCCTTAATGGTGGTGCTATCCAGTCTGAACAAAATGTCCCCAGCTCTCCACTCATCCAACCCACACCCTTGTATATTCTCCCCTTCTTTTACTGCCTTCAACTGGGTCAACTCTGCTCATGTTGCCTCCAATGCCTCCTCTAATTCCTTGTGTGATTTGGTCTCCCACTGTGTAATACTATTTGGGGTTGGCCGATATGGGGGTGGAGCAGTGGCTGGCAGGGGCACATATGTTGGGTTGGTGTATCCTGTGGCTGGGCAGGCAGTGAGTGGATGGAGGCCCTCTCTAGGCATGGGCTGTGACACTTCCTGTGGCACTATTGTGGTTACTACATTTAGGGGGGCACTACATTTGCATCGGGGCATACACCTGGTGGTATCCTCTACATTCTTCACCATTTTCCACAGGTCTAAGATCTCTTTTTGCTTCAGCAGATATTTACCCTTATACCTAGCGGTTAGAAATGTACTCATGTGGTATATTGTTAAAAGTGTGCTCTGGCCAGGGGCGGGCATTCCCCCTTGGTTCTCTACCAACCAACTGCTTTTGGTACCTCTCTATTTTGTCCTTGTACAATGGCAATACACTAAACATACACTCCAATGGAGTAATTTCCCCCATATTAACAACGATATATCCAACAGAAGCTTTTAGTTGTATGTCGCACACAGTATTATTGTAACCGTCTCTACCAGTCCCCCGTTCCCACCCTCCTGTTGCCCTCTGTTCACGCCCTCCCCCCTTCTTCACTCACTCCCACCATTCTCACACCGTACACTCACACTATTTTTACCGACCCTTCCTTGGCCTCCACCAAATTCACAAAATCATCTCAATACACTAAAACAATAAATAAAAATAATAAGCTAAAACAATGACCACTACTTTTCCTCTTTCCCACCACCCGAAATATATTGGGGACAGGAAGACGAGCCCTCTAATTATACATAGTTTCTACCTTTGTATCCTCCTTATCATAGTAAAAAATGGTGTCAATGTCTCCCCTTACTCTGGGAGGATCCCACACTCCTTTTTCCCCGCTTGTAATCTCCTTATTAATAATAATAATAATAATAATAATAATAATAATAATAATAATGTAAAAATCCAAAACCCACCACGTGGCCTTTTCACACTCTCCCGTCCCCGCACACACACACTTCACTTCCCCACTCACTCTTACCCCGTTTGTTGTTGCTCGCAAGAGGTGTTCTTAGGTTTGTTTGTTCACTCGAGCTCATCCGTCATGCGGTCCCACCAACGGCCTGCATTCTCATAGGAGCAGCGCCCCGCTTCAAAGAGCATACAGGAATTCTGTGAAAATGGCTTCTGTACCCCAGTGCGTGTTGCGCGTTTGGGACTGGGCACTGTAGGTGGGCACGGCCCCTCCAGAGATGTGGCCAGGAAGCCTCTGTCTTCGCGGGGGTCGCTGGGATCACATCGGTATCACCAAAACTGTAGAGAAGCCCCTCAACGCTCACACCAGACAAAATATAACCCACTAGGGAAAAAGGCCCAGCACACCTCTTCCAAGGAAAACTAAGTTTTATTTCCACAAAAATAGAAATGCACCAGCAAAATCAGTACGAACAACACTTTATGAAGGCATACAGCGTAATCAGTGACGTGAGTTACATAATGTGTAAACCCGCATGGCTGGTTGGTCGAGACCCTATACATAGGCTAACTGCTCCATAAGGGATGCCAGGCCATTGGTCCCAGCCCTGTCTGTCCATCTTCTTCCACGTGGGCTCCTCCTTGCGCGTCATCAGGCATAAAGCTGTAACTAATTGGCAATTATATGAAGAAAAACAATACTGGCTCTATCTGTAATCTAATATGCACCTGGTACTGCAGACATGGGCTAAGAGGATACATTGAGGCCATTGCTTCTAACATACTGCAGCTTGTTTCCCCACCCTCATTTCAGCTATGTTGTTTTAACCCTCCTGGCACCTCGTAGCACAAATCACGCAACCTATGGTGGAGGCAACTGATCCCTGTTTTCTGATGTTTTTTGACCGATTGGAGGTTTTACAGTTTTATGGTTGGTGGTCTGGGACTGACTTGTATCTTGGAATGCTGGGGGTCTTGGGACTGGTGTTTTCGGGTGCTATTACTTAGAGCTGGGACAGGAAGGGTCGGAGGCTCGTGCCCTCCTCCTTCTCGTTGGATCGCTTTTCACAGTGAGTTCTCGTGGCCTTGCAGGGCACATTCCTTCATGGATACGAGATGTTGGCAACATGAGACAATGAAGGGTCTATGAGTCTGTGCAGCTCTGCCATTTCTCACTGGTGCCCAAGCTACAACCTATTCCCGCCTGCGTACACTTTATTTCTATGTGTGTGGTTAGGGCTTGACGCCCTAGCTTCAGTGCAAAACTAGGCCTCGAATCCCATATGGCTACTGCTATCTAAAATGGCGTTGATTCCCCATGTATACTAGGGCAAAAACATGCACCCCCTTCCGACACTATGGCCTTTAGCGGCACCCCCTCCCCCCTGTAACCTCCTCTAGCCCTTACTGCACACAGGCCTTTGTTTCATCTGAAAGCGCTGGGGCGCCTGGGACGATCGTTTCGCCTTCCCAACATTATCCTGGTCGGTATCGATCCTTACAGGTGGCACCTTTGAATTAGCCTCCACACTTCCACCACCTAAAAGCTCCAGCGTGTCCAGGACAAGGCCACGAAGGAACATGTTCAACCTGAAGCAATGGATCAGGCCTGAGACATCTGCAATAGCTTTCAATCTTGCCCCACAAAATATTAATGGCCCTTTCATTCATCCACAGGCTATACCCAGCATGGAAACAATTAGAGAGCACTTTTCTACTCTACTGTTCTGGCTCGGCGACCTTACAATCACAGTGTCTTGAATAGTCTGGTTGTTGCGTCTTAGTATGGCGATAAAAAAGCCAAAAAACGCTTAAACTAGTAATTGTCACGAAAATCCATTGAAAGACAAGTGCCAAAGTGTTTATAATTATCACTATTTATTCTCCATGATATGGTGCCCTTAGGATGAGAAATGTTTCAGCCGGTTGCCTTCCTCAAATCCGGGCATAGTCATTTGTATTTTTGATGGTTTGCCATCAGTCCTTTGCAGTTCGATTCGCCCAGGTATGATAATGGGTTAAATCCCGGTTTACTCAGAATGCTCTTTCATCCGCGTCAGATCGCCTCATCCACAGGCTACACCCAGCATAGCCCGTCCTGTTTACAATAACTGGCAAGCAGCTCTAAGCATCTCTAAGCAGCTCTAAGCTCTAAGCAGCTCTAAGCTGCTTGCCATAGCAAGGTTTTTGTTTGATGCCAAATGTGACCGATTGACTCATCTGACCCACTCTATTCCCTATAAACCGCCCTCATATGCTTTTGCTCCCTAAATATGTGGTCTGCGCCTAGGGTCTCCTTCTTTGGCCTCTCTCTGACTGTCTTCTACGTGATTCTCCTGTGAGCGCCCTGAGGCCTTCGGGTTAGTGGCGCAATAGGAAAGAATAGATAGATAGATAGATAGATAGATAGATAGATAGATAGATAGATAGATAGATAGATAGATAGATAGATAGATAGATAGATAGATAGATAGATAGATAGAAGGTTTACCTCAGAGGACGACCGTTCTTAGTGCAGGCTCATTCCTTTGGAACTTTACAACCCCACATCGCCAAGACAAAAACGACTACATCATTTTCAGAAAATAAATCTTAACACACCTGTACTTCCTCACCTACTGAGCCTATTATCCCCAGTTAACTGCTTACTATGCTCGTAAACTCCCCACATATTCATCCATTCTTTGCCTCTTGCCCATTAACCCTTTCCATCCCAGCACTTGCTTTCATGTGACCACTTTTCTTACTTTCTGTACAACTATACAACAGCCCGACGACGTTGTATAATGCGTGAATGTGTTACACACGTGTTACATACGTGGCAGGGCTTTAAGTGTTTGGTCTTAATTTTGACATTATGAGTAAATATCTGCACTTATAAAAGCTTGAAGGAGAATACTGGTTCTAAGTGATGTGGGGAAGGAAAATGGAAAGTATTTCATTTCACTGTACCTCAATGGAGGACTAAACACCTGCAGCCTTTGCTGGGGGAGGCAGCGCCCTCCCCCGACCCCCAATGTCTATAATCGCGCCTTCCGGGCCCACCCTCCAGAACAAAAGGAGAGCCAAACATGCAGCACCAGATTTGCCAGCCCATCAGGTGAGGAGGTCCATTGCACTTGTTGGGGAGAAGCTGGACCCCCACCAGGGCAGTGGGGGGCCAGCAGCCATACCCTCACCATCTATGGGAGACCCCAAAACCTCCCATATGGCCCCCAGAAATGCAACAGAGTCCCAAGCAGGCAGCAGCATGTTCCAAACTGCGTTTATTTCTGGGCAGCAAAAAAGAAAAAAACACGCAGAGCATCGTGCACACCGAGAGTTCAGGCGCCGTCTCCCCCGGGGCTGGCTTGCAAGCCAGCTTTATAATCACACTGCAGGCTGACCTCACAGAATTGGATCAGTTCCCAGAAACCTAACTCCTCCTGCTATTGGCTGCTAAGTGATAGGTTACCTATGTAGCCCTTATAGAGAGCCTGACAATTGGATATTAGCCTTTTGCGTCAGTGGGTTGGTTTAGCTGTGCCAGCCCCCATTACCTAATTCTAACTTGTTACATTATGACTTTGTTCCCATAACTTTTTAGCTGAAGTAAGCAGTTTGCACTTGAGCTCTGAGCGCTAATTGGCTGGGCTGAGCCATTCTTGTTACAATTATGTTTCAAATGTTGTGCCAGTCCTTGAGAAAATGTCTTTCTTTCCCAGAAAGAAAAAAAAAGCACACTGGGTTGCCGTGATTTATTCGCATTTGTGGAGAATTAAAAATGTTTGTCTGCAGAAAGCAATCTTATCTTGAATGTGCGACCTTGGCAGCTCGGGGGTTTTGCGAGGAACATTGCTGAAGGCTTCTGCAGCCAGTGTTCAGTGAGAGAAATGAACTTGGCTGTAATTTTCCTGAAACATGGCTTTACACTGTGCAATTAGACCATGTTAATTCATATAGGCATTTGCAAGCCTTTAAACAGGGATTTTTGTGTTTGTAGGTTCTGATATTGCAGCATTGATTCTAATGTAGCATGGAAGTTGCACTGTTGGTGAAGTGGGTGTGTTTCAGCATATTTGTCACCCATGGGTGCGCTGGGGCCTGGTTCAAAGGATAAGTGCGCTCCTTGTTCTTCCTGCTGTTCTTCTGTATATGTGCCTGGGGTGAGGGGGCATGGGTTTGATCTCGGTTTTCCCTCTTCAGTCCCCCCTCTGGTCGACTTTGTCGACCACACCACCAAGCAACATTCATCTCCTTCCGGTCTGCATATCTTTGTCAATTCCTTGAAGTGTACACAATTTTTTGCATTGTTGTTGATGAACAGTATATATAGGAGTGTTCTCCTTCTGTGTTCCACCACACTCACTTCCCTTTGTACTTCCTCTGATCACAGGGAGTGGCCACCTTTATTACTGCTGGAACCATGTTGCACACCGCTATCTTCTCCCTTAGTCCGGCTCTTCCTTTCACCATGTCTCTTATTTGCATTCCGATGTCTTCTTCTGTTGTTCTCTTACATCTTGCAATGTATCTCTATCTTGCACAATGATGCTGTGCTCGGTACTAGTCCTTCCGTTATCACCTTCAATCAACCAGGCAGTCATGATGTCATCCATTACCATGCAAGCACTAGCTAGTTCTTTGCTTTCTCTTTTCAGATGCATTTTTTGCTGATCATTCTTTAGTATGCTGGTACTTCACCCAATTATTCTTCTGTCTCGCTCGAGAAGTAATTCCCCCTTCTTTTTACTCCTCTGTCTGTTACTCTTCTTCCGTTGTTTTCCATCTTGGTGAATGTGTCATTCTTCACATCTTCCTTGGTCATCACCAACAAGGGCATGCTGATGCGCACCAATGAACACTCTCCTCCCCAATTCAGTGGTAGATTCTTTTGATCTTTGGATGCATGTGCTCAATAGTAGTCCATAAGCAGTGATGTTCCTGCTCTCATCTCGCAACTTCTCTCAACCTTCTTGCATCCAGCATGATTGTCCACTTCTTGTCACTGTTGTGCTGGTAACATAACGTTGGTACCTTAACAGTATACGTCCTTCTTCATTCTCCACCCAAGTGACCATCTTCGCTCTTTTGTCTCACTCCGTTAGGCACTTATCATATTTTTGTCTCTTTTATTTTATTTTTTCTTCTCTTTTTGTTTTTCTTTCTTCTTTTATTATTTATTTTTTCTTGTTTTTTTTTTCTCTTGCAGCTTGCTCACTGGTGCATTTGCTCGTTGTTTCTTCTCTCTCTGGTCACTTTCCACATACAGTTGTTCTCCTATTAGCTGCTTTATGTAATCATCTTCCATAGGGGATTACCCCCCTTTTTTTATATCAATCTCAATGTTGCTGTCTTCCCTTGCAATCTCCTTCGCACTTTGGCATACATGGGCGTCGTGCTCTGCTGTAGTAATTTCTGTTGTAATCAATTCTCTTCCGGCATATGTTAAAGAACAGTCAGGACATCTCTCTCCAGTGGTGTCCCTACCAATTTTGTACATGTGTGCATGTTGTTGGTCAATTCTACTATGTGTGTTATGTGTATGTTTTACTCCCTTTGTGTCTGCCCTTAACTCTCCTTACTTTAGCAGCAGCTTTTCCTCACCCACTGACGCCGTAACTCTTCCTGCTTAGGTTAGGGAATGTTAGCAGGGGATACAGCGGTAATGCTCACTATTACAAATAATTTTCAAATTACCACCCCCATTATTTCGTTCATCATTAATAGTCCCATCGTGAAGGTAAAAGTCCTTATTTGCTTGCCCATAACCACTTACGCTGCTGTGTCCTTGCAGCTGATGAGATGATAAATTTGCCCGCCTGAAAATCGCAAGAAAGGCGTTAATACGTTAGTACTTGTTAGTAACCTCAAGCTCCGCAAACTAAACAATCACTAAGGGCAAAAATCAAACCTCCCCCTGGACATTTCGTGTTTTCAAAATTTCTCAATATGGGTAGGGAAAATATTGGGCTGTTTATTCAATGGAAGCAAGGAAATATACTTCAGGGAAACATGCTCTAAGGGGTCTGAGGTTCTTGATAGGGTGGGCAATTGAGTGGGGAATGCTTCACGATGTTTTAATCAGTAGGCCTCACAGTTTCTAATGGAAGATAACATTAAGGAAATTTCCTACACATTTCTAACAGCATACATACGCAACAACCTGCATGTGCGGGGAAAAGAGAAGGAACAAAACAGTGTTACAGCTGTAGGTGCACAAAATGTAATATGAAACTCAATTAAACTTTGGAAATGCGTGTGTCAGTCCCTATTCTAGTTGCTAGTGTGCGTTGGACCATAGGATGGCCATGTTTCCCTAACTCGGGAGTGTTCGTGCTATTTTGCAGTTCATGAAAATCTCTTGCGTTGGCCCTGTTGATCGTTGCTCCCTCGTTGCCAGGGTGGCCACCGCTTTGTAGGGCTTGACGCCTCACACATCTAACAAAGTCTGTCAGGAGGGGAAAATGTCCCACTGTAGTCCATAGCCATTGGGTGTTGGTTGTCCGTTGTCTTCTGGCCTGCCCTGGGTCCTTTATATCTGGCGAGAAATTAAATGGAAGCGCTTGAGACCTGAGCATTTACAAATTCTTCAATTTCTTGACCCAACCTCTCTGCACTACTCTTGCACTATTCAGTGTCCTAGTGGGAGGAGCCAATGGTACATTTATGCACCATCCTGTCACCACCTGGTGGCGTTCAATGGCGGTCTGACTGTAAATTGTTACACAATTCGAAATGTACCCAGAAAATGGGTAGGCACTTAATTTATGTGAAGATACTCATTACACACTCGGATCATATATACGCAATTTAGGTGCTAGTGTACAAATGGGCCTTTGGATCTTTATATTTACTGTGCTTTTGTTGTAAGCTATTTATAGTGCGTGCCTTTGTCCCGTGGGGCATCAGGCACTGACAAGCTAAATAGGGAAACATCAGGGTGGTAAATTTGTCATATAGGGTGGCTGTGTTTCTAAATTAAGTGCACCATGTTACTTAGTTAAGATAATCGCAGGGTTTTTAAATCTTTTTTTTTTTCTATGGCTCCTCTCTCAACTTCTCAGGGCGTGCCTCGCAGTGAACTGCAGGCACTTTAAGCTGGTACTAATGAAATTCGCTACCAATTATTCGCTACCTATCTCTCCCCCCTCTTTTGTATTTATTTATTTATTTATTTATTTACTTATTTATTTCCTCTTTTCTTTCAAACCCAACCCTCACAATTTACTCCCATTCTCTCTATCCCACCCCATGTCCACTTTTTAAACCCTACCTACTCTGTTAATTACTCATTTAGTCTAGTATTTTATTACTCCACTACTTTAATCACTGTTACATTTAAACAATATATTTATCCCCCATTATCTGCTCTCAAATTTTAATACAACCATCATTCTCCAGTTCGTGCGGCAATGACCTCTTTCCCTATGTGTGTTGGCTAATGCATTTGTGCCAGTGCTATTTCCAAAAGCGCTAGTGGCATTACCACTTGCACTGTTATTTAGTCGCCAAATTTAGTCTGTTGGGAACATTGATCATCCACCCTTTACCCCTATTTCTCTCCTCCTGTGGTGAACTGTCAATGCAATGTAGGCCTCCCCCCTCAAGTGCACCTTCTTCCACCTTGTGTGTCTCATTTAATTGTTCTGTATTAATCGTGTATTCATGAGCCCAGTCTCCTCACTGAAAGATGTGTGCTCAAAATGTAGCTAAATGAACTCCCTTGTGATGCGCTATCATTATGCACCCCCCTCTGTACCGTGCACCCCCATTATGCTTAAACAATCTTCCTTACTTTCAACATGTGTATGCCTGGTGTTTAACAAGTTATGGATTTCTCTGTTAATAAGGTGATCATATCCACATCGCTCATGATGTCACAAATGTCTCTTCCCTAATGCATGGCCTAGTCGCCCCACTGTCACCCAGAAAAGAAAATGTTTTGATACCTATCACCACCCCTATGCAATTGTCCTCTGCATTATTGAGTGTGCGTGAGTGTGTGTGTCGGCGCGCGTCTCGCCCGCTCTGTCGGGGAGGTGGAGCATGAGTGTGAGTGGCAGAGTGAGTCAAATCAAGTTTGTCTTGGGCTGTCCTATTAGCGGTATAATGTCGATCTATGTCCTTTGAAAGGTTTGTTTCCCATCAGGAAGACCCCTCCCAGTCATGTAACCGGTACCATTGCTATTGTGTCAGTGTTCTGTATGGGTGCTGGCTGCTGTGCAGTGCCCCTGTGTTGTGATTCTTGTCAGTCCTGGGGTAGTGGTGTTGTCATTTGTTGTGTCTGTACATGTAGTGGTGACAGTGCCTGCGTTGACGCTTGTGGTGTCTGCTGAAATCATCCCGTCCTACCCCATGTATCCTCCCCACATGGGCGGTGCATATTGTGGTGGTTGTTGACACTGCTATTGTGATTCTTGTGCGTGTGTGTTGAGGCTGTTTTTAACTGCCCCTCCCATTGCATACTTTCATAATTTATTTTGTACCTACTTGTCCTCATCTGCCTTTCTCTGCCCCTGCGTTTTCTTGCCACAATCTACAATGCACACAGTCAATGTCTAGCGCGCTATCCTTCCTTCCTCCCTTCCATAACCCCATGCATGCTGCACCACCCCTTACTGATCCTCTATCATGTTTGACTGTGCTGTCTCGTTCAGTCCTTCTCTCCTCCTCCAATCCCTTTCTTCCCTTTCCAGTTCCCCCTCTCTGTTGCTATTGTTACTCCTTGCACCTCCCCCGTTATCTTCCCTTTAAATTTAATTCCTCTGTACCTGTGCCTTCAAATCTGCTTCCATGCACTGCAGCCCTCCCTTGCTCACTCCTGTGCTGCTAGTGGGTTGTTCTGCACCTTCCTGTTTGTTCGCTTTAGTGTATTGTGATTGTGTGTGTGTGTGTGTGGTGTTTAAATGTCCTTCTGCTGTTTTCAGTTCTCTCATGCAATGCATTCCTTGCTTACCATCTGTGTCATCAAATATTACACTCCCGGAGGTTCAGAAGGGTGAGTCCCCTCTTCCCTCTGCTCGTGCTGGTTCAGCATCAGCTGACCCCTCGCATCTTCCCTTTCCTTCGTACACACAGTTCAACTGTAGCCATGTGCTTTTAAAGCTATTCCCGTGTAAGTGCTGTGTATGTGTGTCCTTAGCGATTGCTGCACGCTTCTGGAGAAGCCACCTATGAGCAGCCATGGTCTTTTTTAATTTACCTTCAGTACTTTTGAAGCTTTGCACACTATGTTTTACTGACTTATTTCGGCATGGAAGCTGTGTGCTACACAACAGGTGAAGGGGAGTCATTTCTGTGTTGTGTGATACATTTTACCTCTATTCAATTTGAAAATTTCGATAGTCCGCTGTTCAGGGAGCAAATGTTAGAAGATAATTGAACATTTTTCAACTTCTGTGAGCCTTCTTGGCTCCGCACCTTAGCCAGTGCACTCCACGTGCAGCCCATCTTCACCAAACCATTGCCTTCTCCGGCACACCCCCACAATCTTGCGCATGTGTCTTCCACACACCGCCTCTGGGTCACCTATTCTCCAAATCCAAAACCACACCACTATCTCCTCACCATCAAAACTCTGTGTCCTATGCATCAATCTGAAGGTGACGTCACCAAACTAAAAACACAGTGCAAATGAACAGACAAATGTGCATACACAGGACAATAACCCATTTCTCCCAACCCCACAAAAATCCCAAAATAAAACCCCACAATCCCCACAGCTGTCTTCCTGTCTCAACTGGAACAAGGTAAATTACAATAAAAACTCTTATAATTGGACTGCACACGCTGCGTCGCCTCACGTGTGATACGCTCCTCACCAGGGGACCTTAACCAGCCAACTATCTTCCGTACTCGGGAACAATCTAGCTACCTCCTGCGGGGAAACATCATCCACTCACTGAACTAAAACGCTCAATTAGCAGGGAACCTCATCTACTCATTGATCTATAACGTCAATTCATAGGAAATCCACACCCCTGTACATGAAATCGCCATCCGGACCAACCAGCGCGGCACTCCTTTCCATATGTGGGGAGTCACTACCCCACCCAATATCCTCATAAACACAAGAAGGGGCAACTGCCACCGCTCCAGTCCCAACAATTCACGTGCCGATCACCACCAATGCGCAGAATTTTGCGACAATGTACAATCACCCACCACCCAATTTACAATGCCTCCCCCTGTTTCTACCCAAACAAAAGAACTTAACATTTCTGCAACATACTGATCAACAATGCATCATAATACTTTAAACATTTCCCCCCCCTCAAAGCCCATGTTGCTGGTTGACTTACATTTCCTATGCTGCACTGGCACTTGCTCTGCTGCTGGACACCCCCTCAAGGCGCTTCACCGGACCCCTTCTCCTGCAGGGCTCTCACCTGCCCTCAAGCGGGGTATTTCCAAGTGGCCCCCGATGCCTTTAGCCGGTTACGCGTTTTCCGGTGGTCTTCAGGTGCAGGCGAGGGTCCCACAGCTTCCTTGAGTCGGCGGCAGGGAGTGCAGTTCAACGCAGGGCTTGCGCAGGCAGTGCTCATTCACTCATGTTACAATGAGCAATGAGCCTCACAGAGGGCACCAACTTGTTGGGGAGAAGCTGGACCCCCAACAGGGCAGTGGGGGGCCAGCAGCCATACCCTCACCATCTATGGGAGACCCCAACACCTCCCATATGGCCCCCAGAAATGCAACAGAGTCCCAAGCAGGCAGCAGCATGTTCCAAACTGCGTTTATTTCTGGGCAGCAAAAAAGAAAAAAACACGCAGAGCATCGTGCACATCGAGAGTTCAGGCGCCGTCTCCCCCGGGGCTGGCTTGCAAGCCAGCTTTATAATCACACTGCAGGCTGACCTCACAGAATTGGATCAGTTCCCAGAAACCTAACTCCTCCTGCTATTGGCTGCTAAGTGATAGGTTACCTATGTAGCCCTTATAGAGAGCCTGACAATTGGATATTAGCCTTTTGCGTCAGTGGGTTGGTTTAGCTGTGCCAGCCCCCATTACCTAATTCTAACTTGTTACATTATGACTTTGTTCCCATAACTTTTTAGCTGAAGTAAGCAGTTTGCACTTGAGCTCTGAGCGCTTATTGGCTGGGCTGAGCCATTCTTGTTACAATTATGTTTCAAATGTTGTGCGAGTCCTTGAGAAAATGTCTTTCTTTCCCAGAAAGAAAAAAAAAGCACACTGGGTTGCCGTGATTTATTCGCATTTGTGGAGAATTAAAAATGTTTGTCTGCAGAAAGCAATCTTATCTTGAATGTGCGACCTTGGCAGCTCGGGGGTTTTGCAAGGAACATTGCTGAAGGCTTCTGCAGCCAGTGTTCAGTGAGAGAAATGAACTTGGCTGTAATTTTCCTGAAACATGGCTTTACACTGTGCAATTAGACCATGTTAATTCATATAGGCATTTGCAAGCCTTTAAACAGGGATTTTTGTGTTTGTAGGTTCTGATATTGCAGCATTGATTCTAATGTAGCATGGAAGTTGCACTGTTGGTGAAGTGGGTGTGTTTCAGCATATTTGTCACCCATGGGTGCGCTGGGGCCTGGTTCAAAGGATAATGGCGCTCCTTGTTGTTCCTGCTGTTCTTCTGTATATGTGCCTGGGGTGAGAGGCATGGGTTTGATCCCGGTTTTCCCTCTTCACACTCATTGGACTTTAGTTGTTAGCCGTGGCGTCCCTTCCTTGAGAGTTTTCATGTGGAGTAACGAGTGGTTTCTTTGGGATTCCTTTGCGCATGCAGCACCTCAAGAAAGCCTGGACGATTACTTTTTTTTTTAAGTGTGTTTGTTATCAGCAGTCCTTTTCTAATATGTAAATGTCCAAGCGTTTGGAATTGTGATGGAACGTTTCAGACTGAAAGACCACACACAGCTCCAGTTACCTTTCAAAATTCCTTATCATCAGACCATGAAATCAAGCAATAATAAAGCTCGCCCTTTAAAGCCTAGTTTATATCTATGATATCTGCAATTTTACAGCAAAAAACACGCCAGGCTTAACAAAAAACTCGACGTTTGTGTTTAAGAATCCCAGCTTAACAAACACATGTGATCTTTTGCACATAATGTAATCTCACTGTACCTTACTTGTTAATATTGGGCATTCTCTAAGCCTGCCAACTTTGGTGCACTGCAATACTGTTGTCAAAACAGGCCAAAACCAGGCTGTGATTGATGAGGGTATATGCCAGATTACATTAGGTTGACAGCTCCTCACAGCTCCGTCCTACCTATCTGAGAAAATTACCAAACATACCTCCTCACGTCCTACCAGAACCTGCGACTCTAACCTACTATGCACCCCGCACATCAACAGGGCCAAGGCAGGCAGGATCGGTTTCCCTTACCAAGCCACCAAACTGTGGAACTATCTCCCCACAGCCCTCAGAGCGGAGAACTCCCTCATGGCCTTCAGAAAAAAACTGAAAACCTCCCTTTTCAACTAACCCTACCCTGCGCCCATCCTTTTGTACAATAGGCACTGTATACGCATGTTCTACTTGTACTTCTCACGTTTTCTTCTCCGATGCGCTCTTGCAGAGCAGCAGAGCACTGTATGTATCTATTCCCCTGTACAAAAAAATGTCAAAATGTATGAATCCTGCAACTAAGCTACTTCTTGTAACAACCGCCACAATGCCTCGGGGCTGTTTGCGCGCTAAACAAATGTGAATGCATAAATAAATACGAATCAAATTTAAAGTTAATGACTTACCAGTAAACAATTATACTGAGATTTGAGGTGGAATCACTGAGATGTTTCGGCAGGTCATGCTCCCCAGGCAAAGCCTCAGGAAATAATATGGGTTTAAAGTGAGAGCTAAAGAGGGTGTGAGAACATGACTGCAGTGGGAGCGTGGGGAGAGAGACACATAGAAATGGACACACATAGGGAATGAGATAGGAAGAGCGAGATACACATAGAAAGTGAGACATATGGAGAACTACGAAAAAAATGCAGCAGAACACACGGGTTAATTGAGGCTAATTGATATCCTTGGCTGGGCCCTGGTGTCAGAGCAATTTTAAGAACAATCCGAGCTGAGACCCCTCCCACTTAAAGCTTAGATTGGTGAGTACCTGCACCTCTATCCCCCAGCCCCCATTTAAAGCACTGACTATGCCCAATAAATTAACACAGTTAAATACTATCTCGGTAAATGCACCTCATTCCTGACCGGCAGTACCCCCATTACTCCAGTTATAGGACAGCCTAGTAGATGCACCAGATGTGCTGTTACAAATGGGAGGCCTTTCTCGTCTGCAGTGAACCCCTGATTTCAATGGATGGCTAGCTCTGGCCCTCGCAGTGTTGGAACAGATCTGCTGATGCACCCCACTTCTGACATGCACCCCCTCATTACTCCAGTTATAGGAACGCTCTGTAAGATTCCTTTCATTCCTGTCTTGCCTCACCCCCATTTCTGCACCCCCATTTCTGCACCCCCATTTCTGCAGTTAATAAATAGCGCTGACCGTGCACCTCATTAATGGCTTGCAGCACGCCCTCGTTACCGCATTTAGAGGATAAGATGCACCGCGCTCTTTGAACTGCCGCACACACGCCCACCCCCACTTCACCTGCTGCCAAAAGCACCCCTTTTCTACTGGCGCTGAGGCCATTATCAAGTTCAAAAAGGTATGTTGGGATTTTTCCAATGCGACGAGGACAAATGTTGACTTCATCTCGTTGGAAAAATCATCCAAACATACAATAAGACATCCTTAGCGGCCTGCAGAGGAGGCCACGCAGGCCCCGAGCTCCCAGAATGCATTGCTACATGAGTCTACGAAGGCCAGGCCTGGAGGGCAAGAGGAAGGACACAACTTTTTATAAAGCAGAGCTTGTTTCAGACATGCTATTTTATAACGACTTCACCCAATAGATTGTGCAAATAAAGTTGTATTTTTGCACATTTTCCGGTCAAAAAAGAAACACTATGTATAATAACAAATAACAAGCATCTACTAAATGAAAGAGGAGGCAGTGAGTTGTCCTTCTCTTTGTGTCATGTCTTTATAGGATGGAGGGGGTTGCGCCCCCACCCCGCACCGGCGCATTCCCCTCCCCCATCCACCAATTGCAGTGTGTCCAGAGGATAAAAGGGCTTTTATTCCTCCCTTTGTGCCTGCGTGCATGCCCTGTGCGGGTGATGTGGGCAACAGGCCCAACCTCTTTCCCTAGGAGACAAAAGAAGCTGTGGTGGAGGCGGGGGTGGATAGATTTAGTAGGCCCTGCAGCCAGCCACTCACCCCACGAACCCTCACTTCCAAGTTGACGGGAAGGGCGGGGTGCGGGCAGGACGAGTTTGTCTTTGACTCGGGCTCTCGAAAAGTCATCCTGTTTCACAGACTTGTCAAGTAGAAGAGAGGATGGTCTGGTGCCAGGAGGGGGTGGGAGACCAGGGCACAGCTGCTTGCTGCAGTCAGAAAGCACCAGTCACAGTATGTCTGAACCCGGGGGTGGGGGCGGTGGGTGAACTGTGGTGGTGGCGGCGGCGGCGTTGGAGGGGGCATCAGCTGGCCTCCATGGGGTTTCCCACGCTCTGATTTTGTCTCCTTGGAAGATGGATGGTGGTGATGAGGGGCGGGGAAAGAGGGGTGGGGGTGGCGCAGCAGCTGTCTAGGATCCGTCCCAGGGATACCACGGCCGCCTGTCCCGGCCCCCACCGCGCGCGCGCGCTATACGAGTAGGGACTGTTTTGAAGGAGACTAAAGCGGTCATTATACTGCCCACCTCACTTTGTTATGTTTTTAGATGAGGGGTGGAGGGGGGCAGAAGACAGTAAAGATACTGTATTAGCATGAAAGGCAAGGACATGTACAACCCCACAAACTGGGTATGGGCAGTTCTCTGGGCGAGAATGCCCTAAATCCAGGTAAAAGTAGAAAATATCCTAATACTGGGTGTAAATAGAAAACGACTTTACCCAAGGTAAGCAGTCAAGAGCAAGTATTCTTATTAGACACACATGTAGTGTTTTATTATAACTAGTGGAGTGCATGTAAACACGTGTAAATGAATGTACGCACTACAGTAGATACGGTTAGATGCATAAACGCCCCCTAGGGGAATAAATACAGAAGTAACATACATAAGAAAAACACACCATAAACACGAATTCAATACATATGTTGCACATGGGTGCTTGAAACGACAACTGTACCGTTAGCAATGTGTTGGAAACTTAGCTCCCACAACACTGCAACCACTTTTATACACAGTAATGTGTCGTTTGGGCAAATCATGGTTGTGCATCGGCGCGTTTGACTAAGTGCTGCCCAATTCTCCCTCCATAGGGAGCGGAATAAATATGCGCGTGCAAGTGCGAAACCTGGCAGTGATGCCTAAACTCTCTATAAACTAAATTGCTCAGTGCCTACCAGCTAAAACTAATTGTGATGTTCACCCAGCTCTTGGTGCTGAGCGCTGGCTAGTTTCTACGAACCGTGCGTCTTCTTCAGGGCTGGTCTTCCTCTGAACTGAACTAAAGAAGAAATGTGTCTATGCTGTAATCTAACTGTAGCTTTGCGGCCCCGTTGCTTGTCTATGTATAGTTGATGGCGCCCGGTACCAAAGAGGAAACATGTACCTGGTACTGTTGGAGCACACTGATGTGTGAGAAGATGACCCAAACATGTTTTGAAGTGTTATAGAACCCATCAGACCGCCGTAGGTTGAACATCCCTAGTGCGGTATCACTACGATGCACGGATAGAACTCATGCCATCTGTGAAAGGAATATTAAAGGTATTAAATGTTAGAATATGCAGGTACAATGAGCCAGCCTTGAAACTGTACACACGTGTGCAAGATGGTGATTAAATGATTACATTCTTGCATCCAGCATGGAGAACATTATTAAGCTCAGAAATGGATGCCTTCGATGAACATACAAGCACTGCTAAGCTAAATTGCAACCTTAAAGGAAGATAGGGGGATAATGCACTTGAATTTATAACTTTGATACATTTAGATGGAGAGGCTGCTGGGACAATCTGCTGGAAATTCCGTGGTGCCCAGTTAATTTGGCACACAGAGAAAATCCTGGACTGAACTCGTTAGCTAGCCTGGTCGGTTAGTGCTGCTTTTAACAGTACGGCTGACCATATGGCGCTACAAAAATGATGTAGGCAAAATGGCGCCCTTCTGAGCCTTGGTTCAATTAGGACCTTAAGTCTCTTAGACTCAAGTGTCGGCAAGCAGAGCGCAAATGGAGGTCCTCTTATTGTCAGTCAGACAAAATGTTACTCAACCAAGCGACTGTTATGTATCCTAAGGCAATTTTTACTGCAACCGCCCCCCCCCCCGATTTTAAGGATAGGGTAGAATCTGCCATTGAACAGCCTAAGACACTATTTGATTTAGTGCACTCTCTGGCCACTCCTACTTCTGCTTTACCAGGGATTAGCCCCTCACAGAGGTTATGTGACTCCTTGTCAGAGTTTTTTGATCAAAAGATTGCAGACATCCGTGAGAAAATCACTGGCTCCAGTTTGAAAACAGGCAGATGCTTCTATCTCTTTGCCTGATCCTTTAGCTATATCCGGGTCTACTATTCCCTCTTTCTTGGCCGAAGACATCCTAGCTGCCAACAAACAAATTGAAATCAGTATCTCCCTCAGATCCAACTCCCTTGAATACTCTCAAGGAGGCGATGCCTACTATTGTTTCTGGGGTAGCTCAGGCAGTGAATGACTCTTGTTTTACAGGGACCATTCCTGCCGAACTGAAACATGCTCTGGTTATCCCTTTGTTAAAAAATGAGTACTAACACAGGTTGGGTGATATTCTATGCATATTTGTTCTATAAAAAAGAGCTTAAGCGTAAGTGCTATACAATAACATATTTTCATTTGGCCTAGGACGTCTGCTTGGATTCACAGTAATTTAGTGTACTTAGGAACAATGCTATTTGATGCCACTTCCTGTTTTGTCAAGGTATGAAAGGTCGTGTTTCATCGCTTCCCAGGATGTCACTTTGGGGTGGGGTCAAATGACATCACTTCTGGTGATGTCATCAGAGGTCAAGGGTCATGAGGCGAGGGGTGGGCCACTTTTTTTGGGTGACCGGCCTATTTCTTGTCCCAGTCTGACCCTGGCTTGGTCCCTCTTCCCAGGCGTGACATGGAGCCGTTCACCGACAAACGTGTTGTCAAGTTTTTGTAGTTGGCCTGGACCATCTTAAAATAATCCTCTCCCAGTCCAATTTTCTCCATTACCCTAAACAGAAATGGCCACTCTACCCGCTCGAAAGCCTTTTCTGCATCTAACGCCAGTCGGAGCGCCGGGGTGGCCGTTTTATGTACTTTTTTCCATTAGATGTGCTACTCTTCTAATATTGTCCGCTGTCTGTCTGCCCAGGACAAACCCCGCCTGATCTTGGTGGATCAGCGAGGGGAGATAGCTTTCCAGTCATTTCGCCAGAATCAGTGTGTAGATTTTTGCATCAGTGTTTATAAGTCCGATGGGCCTGTACGAGGTACAGTCTGCGGGGTCCTTATTGGGTTTGGGTATGAGGGTGATTTTATCTTTTTCCATGGAAGGTGTGATGTGTTGTGTCAGATGGGCGCATAGAATGTGGGCATAAGTTTTATGAAAAGCGGCTGTGTAGCCATCTGGACCCAGAGCCTTATTCAGGGTCAAGTTTGCGATGGTGCTCCTCGTGTCCTTCTCCGTTATTGCCTATCTCAACCGCTCTGTACCCCAGGGGGTACCTTGAGCAGTTGTAATTTCCCCCAAAAATCTATTTGCGATTGAGTCGGTGAGATTTCTTGGATTTCTTCCATTCTGGTAAGTTGGTGTCCCCTTTCATCATTTATTGCTATAATTGTGCTCTGACCCCTTGCTCCCCTCAATAATCGTGCCAGAAGTGCATCCACTTTGTTCGCTTTGGTGTAATATTTCTGCCTCAGAAAGAGCAAAGCTCCTTCTGCCTTTTTGGTTCTAAGCACCCCCAGTTGCCATACTGTGCTTCTTTATGCCCTCAGTATTTACCTTGTGGGGGTGTCCACTGCCTTTAGGCGTGCCTTCTCCACTTCCTTCTAGAGCAGAATCTCTAGGGCCTTCATCAGCTTCTCTTTTTGTGCCCTCTGTGCTATGAATTCCTCCCTCATAGTGGCTTTGAATGTGTCCCACCACTATGTCTGTGCTTTTATTGAGCTTGAAAAAGGCCTTGATCTTGTCCCCTATTTCCTCCCGTATCACTGAGTCCCTAGGTAGCTCCCCCGGGATCTTCCATTTCCAGACCCCCGGCCTACGTCCCTGCAGGCGCATATTCATTGACACCACCTTATGGTCTGCTATCCCCAGGGGACCTACCTCCATTTCTTCGACTCTCCCCACAAGACTTGCCGATACCCATATGTAGTCGAATCTTGACTGAGTGGCATGTACCCCAAATAGGAATATTTGTCCCTCCTTCGACCCTTTCAAAGCCCTTGAGACGTCCCTCATGCCGGCACCCTCGAATCTTTCCCTCAATTGTGGTGACACTACTGCTCCCCCTCCCGAGCCACCATGGTTTGTCGTATCTCTGCTTCTGTTCCAGGCCAGGTTGAGATCCCCCATTGGGATTAAATGCCCCTTCGTGAAGCCTTCCACTGTCCCCAGAAGTTCCCTCAAGAAATGTTCTTGACCCGTGTTGGGTGCATATACTGATGCTATTGTATAGGCGGTTCCCATGTACTCTCCTCTAGCCACTACGTATCTCCCTCCTTTATCCCAGAGTATGTCCGAGACTCTAACATCCATACTATTCCTAAAGGCCAATGTCACTCCACCCGATTTCATAGCGCCTGACGCAAGGAATATCTGGGAGAAGCCCCTACGATTGAGTAGTCCCTGGTCTCCGTTCAGTAGGTGGTTTTCCTGTAAGGCCAGGACATCAGGTCCTGTTGCCCTTGTGAATCTCTCTAACTTTTTCCATTTCAGAGGTGTGTTAAGTCCTCTTACATTATGTGTCATCCATTTGAACCTGCTGGCTCCCGCGCTTTGCCCTTCCTCTCTTCCCCTTGATCCCTTCCCCTTATCCTTGTGTTTTCCCACCTTCCTTCATCCCGCGTCCTGGTCCCTTGCATCCTTCGGCCTATCTGCCCTCTTTGTATGGCTTCCTCCTCCTCCCGCTGCCCCCCCTGCCTTCTCCTTCGTCCCTCCTGTCTATTTACTACCTCTCCCCTGACCCCTCGCCACTCCCCTTTCTCACCCCTGGCCCCAACTTCGGATGATTCTAACTTCTCCCTTACGCACCCCTCCCCCGGGTACTTCCACCCTTTCTGGTTGCAACATGTTAATACTCTCTGGTTCCTTTGCCCTAGTCACCCCTATTTGTTCACCACCCCCATTTCCTTCATATTTTGGGCCTTATTTTGCCTATATCATCCTTCGTTGCCCCCTGCTTCTTCTGCCACCTCCCCACTTTTTGGGCGCGGCCCTCTTAGTATCGCCCTCCTTCTGCGCCTTTCACCCACTGTCGACTACTCCCATGGTTTGGGCCTTGCTTTGTTCTCCAGTGAGGGGGGACCTTCGCCCAGCTGCTCGTTGCTCATGTCCAGGTGCAATATGTGCGCCACTTCCTAGGGAGGTTACCCCCTTTTGGGCCCCCTCTTCCCTCTCGAACATCAATCCAAATGGGAAAGTCCACTTATACTTAATGCTTTACAATCAGGCTCATATGTCTCCTCTTGATTAATGTACTATTTGCCAGGTCCTGGTATAGTGATATAGGTTGGCCCTTGTAGTGCACCGCCTCTTGTTGTTTGTCCGCCCTCAGGACCGCTTCTTTTTGGCCATTTAGTTTAGTTTAGTATGTTTATTTGTAAAGCGCTGCCGAACCCTAGGGTAACTGGGCGCTAATTCTTTAAGTTCAACAGTGGTTACAGATTGTTGCACATACAGGCAGGTGAATATAATACATTACAAGTGGTTTGAGGACCTGGTTACATAGTGGTCCGGAGAGAAGCATAGTAGGTTATGGCAGGACCAGATTACAGTTTGGTTTGCCGCAAGCATAGCATACATTTGAATGAAGAAGCAGATAATACATTAGATTGCAATGACATAAGTAGGTTAGTGGACCCGTTGGGTATAGTTAAGTGCCTTGGGCAGACTATTGTTGGGTGTCGAGCAGTTCCTTGACTTTGGCTCTAAACGACCAGAATGAGGTGTCAGCTCTTATTGTCATGGGTAGTGCATTCCAGTATTTGGCTGCCAGTACAGTATCTGCGAATGCTGTTAGGACGTCCCGGGGTCTTGTGTTGGGGCCCTTATTCTGACGGCCCACCCTATGGATCTGATCCAGTTCAATGGATCCTGGGTCTATTCCTCCCAGGAGTTACGCAATTATTTTTTGCGATTCACCCTTCAGCTCCCTGTCGTGTACCGATTCCGGCAGCAGTTTTATTCTGATGTTGACTCTACTTGACATGTTCTCTATATCCTCCAATTGTATCTCCAGGTTATGTGTTGTCACGTTTAGGCATTCTATGGCCTCACTGTTTGCTGTAGTCTCTCTGTCCACCTCCTGCAGACCTCTTTCGAGGTGATTCGTTGGTCAATCTCGTGCCTCATTTCTCCTAGGGCTGAGTTTAAGTCTGCCCTAAACAATTGTAACTGGTCTTGGAAGGTTTTAGCTAGGGTCGCCTGGACAGATTGCATTTCTCCTCGGAAGTCCTGTCACGTCATCAGAGCCATGCTGTCTTCCGCTTCAGTGTCCTTCCATTCCTTTGATCGGTCTATGCTGCTCTTGCCTGGCTCTCTAGCCTCTGTGGCTGGCCACATTGTGGTGAGGGTCCCTGGGGTATCTCCTGCGGGTAGGCCTGCTTTCGCTAGTCTGCCCTTCACCTTGGAAGTCATTTATGTCAGTAGGCTCTTCCCCCTCCTATGTGTGCTTTCTTATAGGCTGTCCCTTCGGCTTTGTAGGCATTCAGTAATCCACTCCTGCACTTGGTCCCCTACCCCCTTGTGTTGTGGCTCCTGGGCACTATCTGTGCACCATCCAGCCTTTCAGTGCCGACCTGAGTGTTCTTGTCCCTCATGGCGCTTCCCGCACTTTCCTCAATTTACCGGGTTCTCCCGGGGCCCTTCTTAAGGAGACCTACTCCCAGGGTTACCGGGGCTCGATGTATCCTATGTTGTTGGGGCTTTGTCTCCAACCTTACTCGTTTCATTGGTGGGGGTGGGCTCTCCACGTCTTCCCCACTGGGCATGGGGGTCACCGCTACTATATGCCAGTCCGTGTCTTAGCCCCATGTCCCAGGGTCTGTGCGGCACCTTTTGCCTCACTTCTCCCCCCTCGGGCGGCCCACTGTCAGCCCGCACTCTCGGCTGAGGTCTGCTTGTACGTTATGCAGAGCCTCAGTGCCCCAGTGCTCCGGTGCGCTCTGGGGTCCGCTTGCTCTGTGTTCCGGGTACTTATGCTCCAGTGTGCTATGCCTCCGTTGGCCCTGGCCCGAGGGTACACCCCCAACAGGGACACTTATTGTCTTTAGGGTCCGCGCCTCCGCCTGCGTGCTTCCCATAGCTGGTTGCCCGCACCTCCACTGCGCCTCACTGCCCCCTTACTTGTATGGGTGCTGGGCCCATTCCCGTTCCAACCACATGTCCTCACTCCCACCCCAGCTGGAACGCCGGCTTCCACAATGTGGTTCCCTGCTGGGGCTGGCACGCCTCTCTGCTGCTCTGCAGCCTTTTCGTGCCGCGAGGGACGGCGCTCTTCCTTCTCTCTTCTCTGGTCCCGACGGGTTTGGCTCTCTGTTTGCCGGCCTTCTTGGAGTTGCCCCTCCCTGGGCCTCGCTTCAATTCTACCCTGCCTGCCTTCCGGGCCGCGTTGTCCGGTGTGACTCCTCTTCACCTCTGCTCACCTTGTGTTCCGGTTGTGCAAAGTCTATACTGCGCTCTCTGTGTGGCCCCATTGTGGGTATTCTTTGTGGGAGGTGCGCTTCCTGGTGCTGTCACACTTACCTTCCTTTAACGGGTGCTCTTCCTCGCCTCTCTCCAGCCGTGCTGGGGTTGGTGGTGCTGTGCCTTCCTGTGTCCGTTCCATACGGTACCGTACGAGGCTCACCTCTGCGACCTCTAAGCCCTCTGGGGCTTGCTAAAGCTTCTCCGTCCTCTGGGGCTTAACACTTCCTTCCTGGGGTAATGCCTTCCCCGCTCACGGTGCCTACAGCCGTGCGAGGGTGGTGGAACTGCCAAAAACACAGCTGGGGCCCGGGAGCAGCCGTCAACATGTCTACCTTGTGCGGGTGGCCATCTTGGAATCAAGAATGTAATCATTTAATCACCATCTTGCACAACTAAGTACAGTTTCAAGGAAGGCTCATATACCCTGCATATTTTAGCATTTAATACCTTTAATATTCCTTTCACCAACGGCATGAGTTTTATCCATGCATCGTAGTGATAGTGGACTAAGGATATTCAAACTCTGGTGGTCTTATAAGTTCTATAACAATTCAAAACATTTTTGGATCATATTCCCACACATCACTGTGCTCCAACAGTACCAGGTACACTTTTCCTCTTTGGTACCCAGCTCAATCAAGTATGCATAGACAAGCAAAGGTACAGCAAAGATACAGTTACTTTACAGCATAGACACATTTCTTCTTTATTTCAGTTCAGAGAAAGACTAGCCCTGAAAAAGACGACCAGTTTGTCGAACTATCGAGCACCAGTCCTTACTGCTAAATACAAATAATGTGGGAAATATTGCTATGAAAAAAGAAGGAAGTGTTCAAAAATGGTGTCAGATTTTCAGGCGGTTGGCCTCCCTTACCCCCGTTTTTAGCATGGGATAAGGCGTTTCACTTGAGTATAGCAGTCTCTGGCTATATTAGCATGAGTTAACAGTTCACTCATTAGCATCAGGGCCTCCAGAGCATAAGTCTCCTTGCTTCCCAAAGTCTCTTCACTTAAAGGGCCTGATGCAACCAAATATATAACAAGTTCTTTTCCCCTTTCAGAATTTCACAAGTATTCACATCAGGTGATTTAATATCCACCCCGGATGCCCCTCAACCGGGCTCAGATCCTTTTAGCATGAAGTTCTGCACAGGGTTCCCTCTGCCGGGCACGAGCATGTCACACAATGTTCGTAGGTTCTTCCTTTTCAGGTGACTCACGGTTCACCTCGGATCCCCCTCAGCCAGGCTCAGATACCTTGTACACCATTAGTCTCCCTCAGCCGGGCTCGGACCAATGTCAATTTTACATCAAGTATTGAAGACTTTCTAATGTGCACAGGGTTTGGCTTGACCCGTTGCAGGACCACTTCAATCTCACAATTCTCCTTCTTTAACATTCGTACCCTTCCGGATGGATACCTGTCCGAAACCTTTGAATGAGCACCCATGTGATGCCGGACCACTCTGTCTACGGTATCGTATTTTAGATTCAAAGTTCTTTCACTCATCTGCTGTCTTAATAATCTCCACACAATAGTGCTGCTTGCATCCTTGATTTCCACACAGACCGGTCTGGTATCAGTCTCCCCAACTCACCGGCTATGCTGCTTTGTTGTAGGAGCCAAGGACAGTACCACGGCAAAAAACGCTTTTCCTCGCCTTGACTATCGGCGCAGGCGAGCCCCGGGTACCTCCGACACACAATGCTGGATTCTTTAGCTTCAATTCCATGTCTTACGCTTTTTACTTTTGAAGGCTCATGAAAGATGTGGTTTGCTGTTGAAAAGGTCAAGGGTAGTTCCCTCCTTGCAATCCTCTTCGGTCTTGCCCTCTTCCATCTTGTATTAAACTGCCATCTTGGAACTGCTGTTTCCTTGTGTGCTTTACCTTGCTCAGAGTGTGCTTTTGTGCTACGCCATTTATCCATATGGGGAAGTGTGATGGAAGTCAGATGTTAATGTTAAATGTTAAAGGTATTTGTACTGCGCACCGTCACCAACGGAGTTGGTCCCCAGGTGCTCTGGCGGATCTGCAAATGAGAAGGTGGGATGGGTTAGTAAGGTGAAGAGGGAGTAGGATAGTGAGGAGTGGTGTTCTGTTGGCAGCTTCAACTCGGTATGCACCGGGTGCTGAGCTTTGTCGCACATATCAGGTCGATGTCAGTCCTTGTGTGCTGTTGGTGTGGCTTATGTGTTGTTGCGGTATTGTGAAGTGTGTGCGGGTTGTTGTGCGAGAGATGGTTGTGTGAGTTTTTTGAGTGAGATAGGTATGCAGAAATGTTGAGATTTTTTGGTTAGTGGGTTATATGAAATTTAACATGCTAACATTCACAATTCTGTCCAAGTGCGGCATTTGCCAACCTTCACAATCCCATCAAGAGGCGACTTAGGCTAACGTTCCAAATTCCGTCCAAGTGTGGGGCATGCCACCATTCCCAAATCCATCTAAGCGTTGCACTTGGCAATCTTCACAATTCCATACAAGTGTGGCAGCATGTCAACATTCACATTTACATCCAAATGTGGTATTTGCTAGCCTTCACAATTCCATTCATGTGTGGCACATGGTTACATTCACAATCCCATCCAGACGCGATGCAGATCAATGTTCACAATTCTAAATTTGGCACTGCCAACCCTCACAATTCCATCTATGTTTGGCACACACCAACATTCCCAATCCCGTCCAGATGCGGTGACGGTCAGTGCTCACAAATTCCATGTAAGTGTTGGAAATGCTAACATTCAAATTCAATCCAAGTGTGGCGCATGCCAACGTTCAAAGTCCTATCTGGATGCGACGCAGGCTAATGTTCACAATTAACTAAGTGTGAGACATGCTGACATTCAGGTTCCATATAAGTGTGGTACATGCTGACATTCACAATCATGTTTATATGCTACTTAGGCTAATGTTCACAATTCCATCTAAGTGTGGGACATGCTAACATTCACAATCCTATCTAGATGCGACGCAGCCTGGAGTTCACGGTTCTATCTAAGTGTGGCACTTGCTAGCCTTCACAATTTCATCTATGTGTGTAATTATCAGTAATTGCCTGACCCTTGTGCTGGGACATGTCAGCTATACGGCTCGGGTGTTAGTTTGTTTTCTCTCTGTCTGTGAGAAAGTGTTTGTGTCGGGAAGGGGGGGGGGGGGTTGAGTTCCTAAGTCTCTTACCTGGTAGGATGGAGAAAAGGTGTTACAGGGAAGGGGATACTGCGTCTCGCCATCCGGTGTCCCACTTCCACTCTCGTGAAGACCCCTCATCCAGGTGATCCTTCCGCACTGGTCCACCCCCAGGAACTGGATCCAAATGCGATGGCCATGTCCTGGTCACCTGGATGACAGATCCCTGGGACTAGCGGATGAGACACCTTCAGGTTTCTCACAGTTACTTATGTATTTATTAACCTAAGTGTTTATGCTTCTAACTTTATCCACTGTAATGCGTACATTAATTTAAGAATATTTACATGCAATCTGCTATTTATAATAAAACAATATTTTTTGTCTAATAAGTCAGTTAGCATACTTGTTCTTGACTGGTTACCCTAGGTAAAATAGTTTTCTATTTACACCTAGTATTAGGGTATTTTCTATTTTTACCTGGTTTTATAGCATTCTCACCCACAGAGCCATCCATACATAGTTTGTGTGGTTATACATTCCTCACTTATACATTCTCCCTTTCTTCACTTTTCCCCAGAAACTAAATGTCTCCAGAGTTCTGGTTCTCTCCAGGCTGGACTACTGCAACAGCCTCTTCCTCAATCTGCCTAACTCCTCCCGTCATCTCCTTAAACTAATCTAGAATAGGACTGTGAGACTTATCCTTGACCTCAAGCACAGGGGACCACATCTCTTCAGCCCTAGAATCTCTCCACTGGTTCCTGTTTGCTGTGAGGGTCAAGTTCAAGACCCTCTGCATCATCCACAAGTCTTTCTGGGGCGTGGGACCCCGCTACATTCAACTCTCTCTCCCTAAATACCTCCCCGCTAGAGCCCTCTGGTCTTCTAGTTCAAACTCTCTGCAGATCAGTCGCTTTTCCAAGCAGAGAGTGGGGGTAGATCTTTCTCCTCCGCAGGTGCCGCCCTCTGGAATGGCCTCCCTGGCTCTCTCAGACTTGAGCCGGATCTCCTTAAATTCCAGAAGCTTCTCAAGAGCATCCTTTTTTCTTCCTCCTTCCCTCTTCCCCTCCCCTGCTAATGCCGCCCTCTGCCTCTTGACAGGCTGCCTGGTTCCTTCAGATTCTTACAGGGCACCAGGTCCCCCTCGACCAGTCTACCCCTGCACTTGGTCAAACCTGACCCCTCACACCCCATTCCTGCACTTGCTCTTCCAGGCTCCCTCCCCCTGCACTAGCCGGGCTGGGCCTGCACCCCTGGAGCCCTTCCAACCCTGCTTCTCGCACTTAGCTTGTGGACCCCCTTTCCCCTGCACTCTCTGCTTTCCCTGGCTCTGTCCACCTGTCCTCCCCTGGCACTTAACCCACAGGCCTTTCCCCCTGACCAGCACTTTTCCCTCTCTCCTTCCCCCCGCACTTCTCGTTACTGCACCTACACGATCCGAATGTCACAAGTCCTAGAAGGACCATTTTTTGTCTTGTCATCCCTGTTCCCCCCTTGCCTTGTTGCACTTTGAAACACATTGGGCCTTATTACGGGTCTGGCGGTAACCGTGCTGGTAAAACCAGAAGGTTGCCGCCGGACCCTTAATGAATTACCGGCGCCTGACTTTCCGATAACACCGGGGTATTCCGACCCCGGCGGCCGGGAAGTCAGGCGCCGGCAATTTTGTTATGGTGTACCACAGGACACCATGGGAATGGGGACCACGGAAGCACCGGCACAGTTAACAACAGTGCCAGTGCTTCTGTGAAACTCTGCGGGCGGGTGCCGTTCCGCCCGCCGGGTCTAACCCTGGTGGGCAGGACGGCCCCCGCCCGCAGAGTCGTACTGTGCCATCCGTAAACACCAGTAGGCTTACCGGCACCATTGTTTCTGAACCAGAACAGTTGTAATGAGGCGCATTCTGTAAAGGCGCATTACCAATAACCAATAAATAAATAAAATACATTGGTTTTCACTGTACTGTATGGGACTACAGGGATTTCCAGAGTAGCTGTACTACTGAAAGGCAAGGAAAGACTTGACAAAGAAAATTGATAAAATACATGAAATATATCCAGGGTTATCACTCAGATTTTCTAAATAAAAAACCGGGAGAAGACAATGACATAAAAATAGGACTAACATTTGACAGTGGCTCAAAAGAGGTGTAGGGGATTTCAGCCATTCCCCTGGATATAAAAGGTGCACATTTGGCTTTGATTGTAATCATGTTAAAACAAAGTAATTCTTGCTCTAATTGCTGTATTCCATACATTGCTATAATACCATTTTCCAAGCAGTCTCTGTGGCATAATCAGTAAAGGCATGTATGTGGCTGTTAACTAAAACAGTAATAGTCACTTTAGTTTACCACCTGCTGTTTGGTGGACCAATGACATCTCACCTCAAGGCCAACTCATTGCAGCCACCTGATTCCAAGCCAGTGCACCAAAATGATTGTTTGGTCATTCAACCTTGTCACATTTTGTTTGGTGGGGGTTGTGGGTTAGTTATATTCCTACAATCTTAATACAGAACTGGGTGTAACATCCATTATTCCACTTTTACCAACTCCCTCCTTTTTTAAAACTTTTATTTGTCTTTTTCCCTCTTCATGTTTCGTTCCGTTTGTGTACCCCTTCTCGCCTTATTTAAATACTTATTTATTTTAAAACACATTTAAACTTTTTAAGATGCTTCTTTTTCTTTTTTCGAGTTTCACTGACTGACACCAATGCCTACAATTTCGGTAAGGTGGCCTTGCAATGTGTTGGGGTTTCATTGAAATGTGTTTCATTGAATGGCTTTAAATTAAATGGATGAGGTGAAATGGGTGGATACTGTTTGGAAGTTCTTGTTCAAGCGCAGTCTGATCGCTTTAGGAATGGGACGATGATGTGCAGCATGCTCAAAAATACTGAGTACCACATTGTGGATACTAAGCACCATTGGTTACCAAGCGCTTTGAAACTGGATTCCCAGTGATAGTGGTGCTATATAAAATACCAGAATTATTATGTACTGCCTTTCCTTCGTGGAAATGCATAGACCTATTTTTTTTCCCACTACCCTGGTTTTGGATGTCTATTTGAATGAGGTAGAGCAGGGATGTCATTTGTGCATCGCCAGGGTTCGCACCTGCGACCCCTGAGGACTAACTTGTAACCACACATTTTAAAATAATTGAAGATAAAAAATAAAGAATTTTAATTAGTTGAGAAATAAAGTACGCTCCAAGTGTAGCAGGGGACCCATGGTGTGAGGGGCCGCACCACACCAGGTCTGGTGGGTTTCTGGCCCAGTCCTCACCCATCAGGGGGAAGGCTGAGCCAGGTAGGTGCTCAGTAGGGGCTGGCGTTGGAGCTGACCGTGACATGTGGCCCATGTCACATTCAGCTCCAACCCCTTCTGCCTCCCCATCCCACCCCCAGCTTTCTTGCAGCTCACATACAGGAACCAGGAAGCTCTTGCAGCTTCCTGGATCCTGTTTGTGAGCAGCACAGAGAAGTCCAGGGTGGCCTGAAAGGATGGACCAAAGCTACAAGAAAAAGGTAGGAAGGCTTTTTTTAAAAGAAATATGTTGTGTATTTTGCATACATGAAGTGTGTGGGTGGCAGATGTATGTATGTGAATGGTGGGTGAATGGGAAGTAATGTGATGTGATATGTTTTTTCGAATGTTCTGGGTGGGTGGGTGTGTGCCTGTGTAGAGAATGCAATGTGTGGATGTCAGAGAAGGTGTGAGTGACTGGTGGGCGAATGTGTATGAATGTGAAGGTACGTTTGTGAATGTTCTGGGTGGGTGGGTGTGTGCTTGTGTAGAGAATGCAATGGGTTGAGCTAGGAAAAGGTGTATGCATGAGTGACTGGTGAGTGAATGAGTATGCATGTGATTTTGTGTTTTTTAATGTTCTGGGTGGGTGAGTGTGTGCCTGTGTAGATAATGCAATGAGTGGGTGTAAGAGAAAGTGTGAGTGAGTGACTGGTGGGTGAATGAGTATTCATGTGGTAGTGTGTGTTTGAATGTTCTGGGTGGGGGTTGGGTCTGTGCCTCTGTGGTGAATGCAGTGTGAATGATTGTGAGAGGGGATGTATGGGTGGGTGACCAATGGGTGAAAGGGGATTCATGTGTGTATGTGTGTTTAAGGCCCTGGGAGACTGGGGATCCCTGGAGCATTTTTGACACATCCTTTATTGACCTTTCATGTTTTACTGGTATTTTTTGGTGCAGAGCCAAGTTCATGTGTTTCATTACCTGGTTAGACTGGCATTTTGGTGTAGTCAGTCTAGCCATTGCTTACTGTGGCATGACATTTATTACTTGCCATCTTTAAAAAAAAACAAGCCTGATAAGTAGTGTTACATGGCTAGGATGATGTTTTGGTGTAGGGGCCTGCATATTTTTTTACTGTAGCATGACTTTTTATTAACTGAGCATCTATGATGAATCAAGCATAAGTGTTCTTATGGGTCTAAACTGGCTTACATTAGAACCAGTTTGGACAGGTTTTCATATTGTGACATGTCACTTTTTTAATTGGCTTTTCAAATATACATAATAGAAATCATCAAAATAAACACAAACAAGTCGCCCTCCCCTTCTTCCCCAAAACCGTATTTTCTCCTCCTCTCCCCTCAACCCTTACCGTCCCAGCCTCCCATGTACACAGAATATTGAGATTGTCACTAAGATCAAAGTATGTTCAATATTCGCAAGTTCTGCGGGCAGTGTTGTTCCATGAAGTCCCCATGGAGAAAGTTCAAGATCGGTGCCCATTCCGTTGAAAACGTAGTCTGCTCCCCTTGAATTGTATATGTGACCCACTCCAAAGATACAAAATTCCATAGCTTATGATACCAATCTTTTATGTGTGGGGGATCCGTGGATTTCCTTTTCTGAGCTATCACCAGTAATGCCACCAGATGAAGAATATAAAATGCTTTCCTCTTGTATTTCGCCACATTTCATTGTCTTGTTGTGCCAGACATTCCCCAAGAGGTCTTTCCATCTTGAAAGCAAACATTGCCCTCATATTCTCCTGCACCTACTCCCAGAGTTGAGACAACTTAGGACATGACCAGCATATATGCAACCAATTACCTCTAACCCACAATCCCTCCAACAAGAGAACGGAACCGATGTAATGATTTTATGTAATTGTTCGGGGGTATAGTGCCATTGATACATTAATTTAAACCAAAATTCCCTGATCTGAATGGATCTTGTCATTCTCGGAATATCTAACCATAAACGGGACCATGATTCCTCTGTAGGCATGTACCCCATGGTCTTTGCCCAGGCCAGTTGAAATGTAAGAGCACTTGGTGGAGTTTCATCAGTTAAAAGCTTTTATAATCTAGAGATCAAATGTTTATCCCCGAGCTAGAGGTTACAAATTGCTCAAATGGTGTAAGTGGCCTTAAGGCTGCCGACTTGTTGGGTGGGGCCATCAGCCAATGGCAGACTTGAAAGTATTGGAAGAGGGGACTCTCCCGGAGGGCCAACTACTCTTTACATAAAGCAAAAGATGTAATCTCTTGGTCCAGAAACATGTCCCAAAACTTTATACATCCCTCCCTTTTGCATTCAGGGAAGGAGCTAGCCAAGTTTCCTGGGGTGAATTGAGGGTTTGCAAACAAAGGGGTGAAAGGGGAGGGAAATGAAATAAAGTCATGTTGGCGGACAGCCTGATCCCATGTATCCTCCACCAGCCCTGTAATTGCACTGTGATGTATAGTCCGAGGTCTATCAGGTCATGGTAGCCATAATTTCTCTCCCATTCTAGGACCCAATATAGCTCTTTCCATCTGTTTCCAAACCAACGGGATGTATCTTCTTTCATAGGAGTAGTGGCATATATTGGCAGAACCAGTTTTGTGTCCAGTGCCAGTAATGTTACTTTAAAAAAACATCTTAAAGCGAACATGAGTATGGTTTTATATGGGAACAGTAGCATATGTTGGTGGAGCCAGCATTGAAATGTATGGGCACAGCCAGCATGAACATGTTTTTATACTGGCATATATTGCAGGGGCTGGTATGATAATGCATTTTCATGATTTACCCTACACCCTACAAAACCGATAGTTAGCCTTGTACCTACATTTTCACTGAAAATGTGCTGTTTAATGCACCATTTTAACCCATTATTCAAAACACTTTCTCAGGGAAGGGAGAAGAAGCCCCCTTAAACCCACCCAAACCCATTTTCCTTAGTTCGGGCTGCCTCGCTACACTCGGTCAAAATCACATACTTATGGAAAATATTTACACCCTCCGAGAAAACAAATAACCAGCCACCACTGGTGACTGGTATATTTGTGGACCAGGCACCACCCCCTTCTTTCTACGCTACTGAAACATTTAAGCTTTGATTAAGAAACATATTTACTTCTTTCACTTGAAGTGGTGCATGCCCCTGCAGCGGCATAATCATCATGCATATTGCGCATACGTGGTGGTCCCGGCCGGCCCGGAGTGTGGCGTGCCCTATGCTTTGTTATGGAGCTTGGGGGGGGGGCACAGCATGGCTTGCAAGGGGGGGTGCCAAATTTTATGCTACGCCAGTGGGCACCACTGGGTTTGACAAAAGGGTAGTGTGCAGTGCGCGCCTTGAAGTCTGGCAGCGAGTTCCCGGGTGAGAAGAAACTTGTGGATGTTTTCAATTTAAAATAACTGTGTGGTGCCACAGATTTATATGTGCAGCAATTATATTACATTAAATGGTAGGGGTTTTTTAAGTCCTCTAGCACCCAGTATTACACTTGGATAATAAAAACTATGGGGGGGTCTTGGGTATATTGAAAGAACTTTTCCCAGGTATTATACTCCAGCAAAGATAACATTATCAGGTGCACTTCCCTGTGTGCACGCAGACCAGTCTAATAGGTTTCTTCTATGATAGTGGTAGCTGACACATAGATATATTTACAACCATAGAACTTTGTTGATACTAAATCCTGGTGAATGATTTCATTTTCAGGCCTTGCTCATGCAACATTTTTCTCCTGGGTAAACAACAGTGTAAGCCTCCCCAGGTCAGTGCTTTTTTGGCTAGTTTAACACAGCAACGCCATAGATAACTAGTACTTCTGTGTCCATTGATCTATAGATGTTTCATACACTAGCTGTAGCCTGCTTTACAGATTTTGGTTACCCTGTTACAAGTACCGCATTATATATATTTTACATATAGACTCCACGTCGAATCTGGAACATTGCCATTCCCCAAATGTGTGATCCTGGACAAATCACGCCTCTTTCTGTGCCTCGGTTCTTATATATGGCTGAAATGAGAGCACTTCGAAACACAGGTGCTAGATGCATCTGAAAAATCTGAAGGTCATTTGCCATCACTTCCTGTGATGTCAATTGGGGCAGGGTCAAATGACATCACATCCTGTAATGTCATCAGGGGGTCAAGGGTCGTATGATGTCACTTCCGCTACCCCATGCACTGAGGTAGAGTTTTACTTTATTTTAGTCACACATAATGTGCAGTGGTGTCAGAGGTGCCTCCGCATGGCCAGGACCGTAAAACGGAAGAAGTGTCTCCCAGCTTTTACTGTTTCCATCAAGAGAATCTGGCAGATTATTTCCTTTGTGCATGAAAGTGGGAGGCGGCATGTGCCGGCCATTTTCCAGGTTGTGGTTTCTCAGTTTGTTTTTGGTCTGTGTTTGAGGCGTTGCAGGGACCACCAGCCAGTCTTCCACGAGAGAAGCTATACAAACAGTAGCTATCCTCCTTGCACAGTCTAGCCACACCCAGCACTTATTGCTCTGAGTAGAGGGGTGGGGAGCGTAAAACACTGTTGAAGCTATCCACATCCTGGTCTTTTCTAGTTTGTGCCTATAAAAAGCCGGGCCAATAAGGCCTACAAGACTCCCAACACCACATCAGAGACAAAACACCACCCATGAGTACTTCAGAAAGGTGAGGTCTAAGCCCACGCAACACCACCTCATCTCTCGAAGGCAGCTGGTACATTCACTGTTACCTAAGTCTAGTGAGGCCTACAAATCTTCCATTAACAGCTCAGCCTAGTCAGACTAGCTAAGAGCCCAAGGTGCATCAGTGGGTGCAGTGAGGTCTACAAGCTACCCAGCACCAGAGTCAATGGAACACTGTAAGATTACCTTAAATACACACTGGAAGCACAGTAGTAGGCGAACTGTACACAGCGGAAGAACAGACAGCCAGTCCTAACTCGTGGTAGCACAGCATTTGGATCTAAATTGCACACTGGAGGAACTGAACTATGTCTGTTGTAGATGCACAAGGAGACCTGGTCTTGTATTCTGTTCATCAGTGGAGTTCTGCACTGGTTAACACAAGGTGCACTGCATCATAGCTCCCACTGGGAAAACAGCAAAAATACACGAATGTATTGCACTGTGCCACATGTGCACACTTGGGAGGTCACCTGCTTATGCACTTGGGTCCCCCTTGGCAATTTCCAACATTTGCATTACAAAGTGCAAAACAAACGTGGTCAACTTGGCAGATCCAAGTTAATACATTTGTTTTACCCCATGATGTATGCTTGCAGGAGTCAGAGCGGCTTTATGCATGGGTGACCTGGGCAGTCAACCAAGACATCACATTAGCGCCACTGCTAGGCCAGCTTGGGAGAGTTCTGTTATGTTGATTTATAACACACACTGCTACCACCCAGGGGCAGTCTCCAGGCCCTCACGTGGCTCTGCAAGATACGGGGGTGGGGACGTAAGAGAGGATAGGATGACAGGATAGGTTCAGAACCAGGAAGAACTGCGGTCTGTGAGTGTTCTTTTGCATGTGGGAAGTTTGTGCGAGAGGCCTCGTGCGTTGTAACCGCATGGGTAAGATTCAGTGCGTCGGAGTGTGGTAGTGTTTTGTGTTGGTGTTAATGTGTTGTGTGGGATTGTGGTGGGTTAGGTAATGCGCACTGGCTAGATAGAGTCCATAAGGGATCCTGAGTCACGGGTGTGCGCTGGTTAGAGTCCATAAGGGATCCAGAGTCACGGGTGGTCATAGCTGTAAGATAAACCGGTATCTTGCTGTGTTATTGCGTTGTTGATGATTTATGGACTGTGTGGGTGGTTCACTCTAGATGTGTTCAGCATCTGAAGATGCTGGGTGTGAACAGAGTAATGATTCTTGGTTTGTTTATGTGTAGTGCGGCTAGCCCAAGGTCTGGTGTAGTGGCGTCAGTTATGTTGGAGGAGCAGAAAGGGAAAAATGGGTTAGGAAGTCGGCCAGAGACTTTCAAGGGCTCTCCTGAGCTGGTGTGGTGAAGGTGCTCTATTGAAATGAAAGGCGCCCCGTTCTCGTGCTGGCGTCGGTGCTGCAGCATGGGAGCGGGGTGTTTTTCATTTCAATAGAGTGCCGCTGCTACACCAGCATGGGGCAGCCTATCAAAAGCTGGCCTATGCTGGTGTGGCAGTGGCGCTCTATTTAAGTAATAAACACCCCACTCCAGCATGGAAGCAGGCCCTTTTCATTTCAATAGGGTCCTGCCGGTGTGGTAGCACAACCTCAAATTTGGCATCCAAAGTTTGTTTCGCCCCGGGCACTTCCATAGCTAAGGCTAGCACTGGCAGGAGACATTTACAATTGATTCCTAGACATCTGTGCCAAAACAGGCGGATTCCATAGGAATACATTGGTTTTATGCCAGCATGCATGGCGGAAATTATGGTACTCAAGTTCCGTGCCAGCACTCTGTCTGCAAACATTTTGAAAATCCCCTTTAGCATTAATAAATGTTAAAAAAGACATACCACTTTTATGTCTGTCCCTAGCGCCTTTTTTGTGCTCCATGGGACTCTCCCCAGCACTGGGGCCACTGTACACACGTGATCTGCTCACACTAGAACCGTGTACACCACAGTGGAGTGCTTTGGGAGCACTATAACAATGAACAGGGGATAGCACAGGGGCAATATGCTGGTCTTGGAAGCAAGACCACGCAGAGCAACAGAGGTTTGAATCACGGATACACGCTTAGAAACAAACTCGGGTATTAAGCGCGTTATAAACAAATCAAGAAATAAATTCCATTCTCTAATTCGTTAAATACACTGGTTATACTGCACCGAATCATCCTCCCGCTGGCCCACTCAGTGACCTGGGCACCCTTTTCACAGTACTGGCTCAACGTAATAAGGATTATATGTGATTTTACCAATGGACATTACAGAGAGGCACATTTCATAGCGCCCAAAACACTAGAAAACACCGATTTTTTTTTTTTTTTTTTATTTGAGGCGTCCCTCTCCCCAAGCCCCCTGATTTCCCACCCTTATTACGCCACCCCAAACCCATCCCGACCCATTTTAACCCCTTAACCCACTACCCTTTATATATTTAATGTTTTCTGTGTTTTCCGGTGTTATAGTCCTGCGTGCATGCATTTTCACTTGTTCCAGTTAAAGTATGCCGTGCTCTCAAATTTCCTCGTCCCAGGGTGAGTGGGAGATCTGGTCCTTTTTTTCTTTGAATTTTGACCTTGTAGTCCTGTAGCAAAATTACAAGTCGCAGACTACCAAGAAAAAAAAACGGGGGTGGAGGACAAAGTTCAGCATGACATGGGCGAGCTTGCGAACTCTGAGTGTGGGCCTACAATTCCCAGCATGCAAAGTAAGGCTGGCCAAAAATCTAGAACTGGATAAAAAGATGACATCTTTCTCCCCCCGTGTCGCCTGCACCGGGCCCCCTGTTAACTGTACTGCGTCATGCTGAAAGTACTGTGCGTATGCTCGTCTGTATACACTGTGACCAGCACTGCAGCGATGTCTCTGTACACTTCAGAAATGGGAGCATTGCCCTGGGGGACAGACTTGGGGGATGCAAAGGAGGGGGCGTGAGGGACCGCTTCTCCAGAACGCCTCCACCAATCAGGGGGGGCAACCGAATGGGCGGGAGCATGTGATTGGTGGGCGGGACAGAATGTCTGGGTGAAGCAGGCAGCTGCTGCTCCAACGTGTGCAAGGAGGATGGAGCCGGAGAGCACGGCTGTATAAGCAGGAGCGCGCTGTGAGTACCCACCCCTGTGTGTACAGTACGTCTCATGCTGCACCTGCACTGCTACCGACTCACCATTACGGCTAACGCATGCCTTTCGTTTTCCGCACCAGCATTTCGTTTGCTATCATAACTGCAGTGTCTTGGCTGCATGGGGATATCGTTAACGATTGCACGACCAGCACTGCTGCAACGGGGGTGCAAGCACTGTTGTAACTGCACGTCCTGGTTTCACAGAAGCAGTGGACTTCTGTAACTAGCACTCGCGGGTGGCTTGCACTAATGCGAACGGTGCACGTGCTGATTGACGGACGCCGAGAATCTTCTGTTCTGTGTCAGACACCATTCCCGCAACTTTTGCCATTGCCTAGCGTACCCAGCTTGCTGAAATATGCGTTCATGACCGTGTAGTACTCTGGCAACATGCAACCGCATTGTTTTCCGTGTTAGATAGCAATGCTGAAACGTTGTTGTTTAATAAATCGCGCAGTCGCATCTGTATTTTAGTTTTGATGTTGTATAGCACTGCTGCAAATAGTGTTCAGTGCTAAGTAGCGCCCGTGCAGCCTATGGCTCGCTTGCATTGTTCTAGGAATCAACACTGCGCCATGCGTTTTGCCGTATGCATGACTGTTGTGCACTCCGTTCGGTGCGATGTGGCAGTGTTGCGCAGGTCCTTCTGTTCTGCATTTTGTACTTGGCAGCACTGCTGCGTCCTGCCTGCTGTCATAAGCAACACTGTTCAACTTTATGGATCATGACTACCCAGCGCTAGTGCAAGTGACACAACTTGTGTCTAAGCCTTGCCAACACTGGGGCAAATTATGTGTATACACAGCAGGCACTTCACGTCCACTTTCCACCAGGGGTGGACTGGCCTATAGGGAACTGCCTTCTATTGTAATGAGATACCCCAAGTCCTCCCTTCCCCTCCAGCTTGGTCCTCCATCTTTGATTTCCTTCCTTACACCTGGAGATCAGGTACTAGGCCCAACTGGTTTGGATGGGTGTCTGGAACCGGTTCAACTGCCTGCGCTTGTACTATTACTGTATAGGATCCTGAGAGTGGATCATGTTTTTGCTGTTAAACCTCATACCTGGTTCCTTACACCCCACACCCCTTTCGAGTGTTTGAGTTCTCTGCAGTAAGATAATGTAACTTTATATTTAGAGACTACCCTTAACATGGGGAGTGCACCCTCCCAATTAAAGTGCCACACAATATATCATTTGTCTCCATAAAAATTAAAGTGGGGTACTCACCAGCAAACGCAATGGGATATGACGTCACCGGAAATTTGCATATCAAGGAGAAATATGCACATTTAATTAAATTGGCTTTGCATAACCACCCAAATTGAACAGGACGAATGGCATTTGCCTTGCATAAAGTCAACTCGAACACAAAACCAAGGCAGGATATTTTCGTCAAATAGTGTTTTTGAAAACGTTAAAAGATGTGCATGTTTTAAGCTCCAAGAAAAAATACAAATGTTTTCCCTGGGACTTGCAGTACTGAAATGGGAGATTTCAGCTTTAGTTGTTTGTTATTTTTAATCAGGTTATATAGTGCAGTGGTGAAGTGTCTGGCCTACAAACCGGATGACTGCGGTTTGATCCCCGAGGTCGGCTTTAACTCAAAAAGGACATCCAATGTTTCTCTTTTAGCTAGGGGGGACTGGGTCCCCCCTCTAAATAAAGTTGGTGGACTTCGCCCCCCCCCTGCTTGTATCCTCGACTTGAGCCCTGTTTGTCTAATTCAGTATAGCCCCGTCTAAGATTCGTGTAGAGCCACATAGATCCCTCCCCCTGTGCCACAATGAGCCAAGAACCAGGCCGGGGTACAGAAAGAATATATATATTTATTTAATAATCAGTTCAATGAATATTTGCACCAAATGATTGCACACGCCACTTTCTCTGTGGCACAAAATAAAGCTTCAATACAAACACCTGCTTTTTGAGATTTCACTTTTGGGTCTCATGCACATCAAACACAGGCAAACAGTTCAACCCTCCTGTCCCACAAAGCCTCCTGAATGTCAAAATTAAACAATACCATGGAACATTACAAGATCATGCGCATTAGCATTCCTTGATAAGGGTGAGATTTAAACCACGTGCAACCCTTTTCTATTTTCATAAGGAATTTCACACATGCAGCGCTTTGTTTGTTTAACTTCCCTGCACACTTGAAAATGCTAGCAGCTTTGAAAGCATCACAGACTTTTGATATTATTTTGGATCGATTAAAACCCTTTTTCCTTCTTCAACTTGAAGCAATAAAAAATCTATATTCTAACAGGGTCACTTTCTCACTCTCAGGACAGAGTGTGTGTTTTTCAATTAGGAACTCCACTATGGTTCATTTAGTAAAATCGCTTCTTTACCCAGCACCAAAAACCCAGACCTTCAGTTAGATTCAGCACCCCTCTGCTTAAAGGCCAGATCTGTGGAATAAGGATCTACTTCCACCTGACACCCATTAACTAAGGGGGAAAGGCATTGAATCAAACAAATCCCCACACTTGGTTATGTTGGACAAACTGCTTACATTGAATGTATGGGTTCGGTACTCAAGAAAAGAAATGAGCATTTCAGGACCCTCTCTTGGGGAAGCACAGGGATCTGGTCAGGCACTTTAGTCATGGATAGCCACCTGCATTCATTCCTTTATCTTGCTCTCCTTGCAGATATCCAAGCATCTTTAGTCTTTCCCAGTTGCTGTCTCTCAGGCAATGTTAAATCTCTATCCAGCTTTGAATAGTTCCACCCGGACGACTTCAGGCAGGTGTCCTGCAAGGTTAAATTCTGCAATCTTCTTTCAGTATTCAACCAGATGATATTTAGGCAGTTACCCCTATCTGGCTTGTGCAACCACTTTTTAACTTCAAAGCCACACCTCCGAAATATTGAAATTAGGAGGTGTTAACATATTAGGCCTGAATTTTTATTGGACCCTTCCGGTCCTCTCCACCTCCACGGCCCAGCCTCTCTCTGTAGATAGGCCCCAGAGCTGTGCAGTTGAAATGATGAGAAGGATGAATCTACTTGAGTTTTCATTTTAAGTTTTACATTTTTCACCGAACAGTCACTACATGACAACTTATATTTTACAAATAAACATAACAACATATATATATTTTTGGGTTCCTCTAATCATGCTGCTCGTAATGAACTAACTTCGATCTCAACAAAAGGTTGCAGGTCCGACTGATGGTTTTTTGCACTTTACTCACAAATAATAAGTCTGCGTCATCAAACTTTACACCCAGTTACACGATTCTCGATGCTACTACCTCCCAAATTTTAATTCTCGCAACATTTTCAGGGGAGTTAGAAATACATTTTGAGTTGGAACTTAAATACCCAAAGTCAAATTTTGATAGAAATTAAATCAACATTACAGGCTTGTAATAAGATTTAAAATGACACCTCAATGGTTTTCTGACAACGTACTGTTCCGGTGAAATTTGCAAAAAGGCTGATTCTATATCTGTTCCAATGGAAAATAAATTATGCATATGATTATTACAATGACACAGCACATAGCTTTTCTTGCTCAAGGTTTCATTTCTTCCCATTGAACATGTGTTCTGTTCTTCCTTTGTTGACTCCTGTCCTGCAATTACGGTCATTTGCCTTTGTTCTCCCAGGTATGATGGGCATCTGTTCCTTATCTTAGAGGGCTGACACTCGTAAACTCCTCGCATTCTGAATCGAAACTGACCCCCTTCTCAGGAAATGGGAACTTAAGTCATGTCTCCTGCAACTGAAACTATTCAGGAAATAGAAACATATGTTTGTGGACGGTTACCTTTCTTTGGGCACACGAGGCCCTCTGTTTATTTTCAATATACTTGCATAAAACCAACAATGTTTATTTCCCACCAGGATAGGTTCACATTGTATTGGCAAGGGAACATTTTCTCTCCATGTATTAACTTTCCATTTACATTATATCAGTTAATGTGTTTGTGAATGCCACACTTTTAGATATCTGTCGCTTGCAGCCCTACAGATAAGGGGTGTATCACCAACTTTTACTACCTAAAATTAAAACTGAAGAGTAAAAATACTTGCAACAATAAATGGGAAAAGACACATAGCCGCTTGTCCCCTTGCCTTCATCCACAGAATTCCATGGATATGTTTGGACCAGTAGCACCATAGAAAGAGAATTTCATTATTACTGCCTGCCCTGAAGAGGTAAAAATGCATCTTTTATTGTACATGAATAACTTGGTGCAAAGAGATATATTTATTACAAAAATGTTTGTTTTACAACTAAAACTAATTTTTACTTGCTTATAAAATACTCTCATTTTGAGTGTCCTTTTCCTTTTTTACTCCCTAAAAAATCATTTTACTTCCAACTTAAAATGAGGAGTAAAATGCTCCAACTTCAATATCTTATCTGGAGCACTGGTCACTTGTGTCGAAAAATTGAAATTGGGGTTGGACTTTGTCAATCACATAAAGCCTTTTGATTTTAGTCTCTGGAAACATTTTGATGTGGCAGTTTAAATGAAATGCTGCTTTTGTGTCCGTCAGTCAACAATGTGCCTTTCCCATTGTCTTCTGCAGTCTGGTTTCATTTTCCACAAGTTTCTTGCTTCAATGGCAGAAGTAAATACATTTGAATCCACTAGGCACATTGGCAGTGTTGACATTTTTTATGATGGCTTTTCAGTCTGCCAGTGTGCCTTCCCATGACAAGTATTTCTGCACATTTTCTGGCCTTTCAGTTCATTTGATCCTGGGGCTGCCATTAATCCCCACAATAATCATTGGATGTTTCCTTGCTTGTGGTCTACGCATGCTCGCATAGAGTTCTGCTGGTTGTTCAAGTAGACATATTATACACCAAGAAGCTGCCAAAATAGCAGAAGTTGCATTATACGACCCTTGTACATTGCATAGTAGTAAGGTGCTTCCCCTTAGCTTCAACCCCATCCCTACCTAGTACTGGGCCAGTACACTCTGTGCAGCTGGACATTGCTCCTTTGTTTCCTAAGCCCCTCCTTTTGTGTCACTGGGTGAGTTCACTAGATTTGGGGCAGGACGAGGCCTTGTGTTTTACAGTGGAATCCTTCCTCCTTGTTCCCAAGCCATGGGGGAACACCCTATGTTCAAGTGACCTGGAAAGAGGTCTGACGTTGTGGTTCTTTGCAGACCTTTTCTCCTCCTTGTTCTATACCCATCTCTCAATGGCCCCGTATGCAAGGACTCATTTCTTTTGACCTGTATAGGGGTCTCAGGGTGTTGTTAACCCTTGGTGCATGGACAAGCCGCATCTGGCCTGCGTACAGGTTTGGAAGTACTTAGCCGTAACTCCATCCTTACTTGTACCCTGACCCTTCCTAGTTCCCAATAGCTTGCAAGGGCTTGGGGTTCATTTCAGGAGGCTTTTTACTTCTTTTTGCCCAGCCCAGGGCTGGAGAATTAGTTCTGGCTTGCCTGGCCGTTGGTCTGGAAGTAGTCCTGTTTTCTGCAGCTAGGTCCTTCCTTCATGTTCCCTACCCGTTCACACTCCCTCCCAGTTCAAGTTTATTGGCTCTAGCTGGCAAGCCTGTGGCATTGAAAGGGTTTAGTCGTTTCTTCTCTGGTTTCCTACCCCCATCTCACTAGCCCTCGGCTGAATGCACCAGTTCTAGTTGGCCTTCACTGAGGCCTGGAACTGGTTCTGTAGATTAGAGTAAGATCCTCATCTGTGGTGGCCTACCTTCCACCTCTTACACTGTGTGAATGCACTAGCTCCAGGTGGCCTACACAGAGGCATGGAAGTGTAACAGGTCTGGCATTAAGGTCCTTCCTTTTCGTTCACTATCTCCTTCTTCCCGAACCCTTGGTGCAAGCACTAGGTGAGAATAACCTGATGTGTCTTTAGCTCTTTTCATTACAGTCCTTCCTCCAAGTTCCTTACCTATCCTCTCCCTAGCCAGGGAAGCCACCATTTGGTATAGTTGACCTCTGTATGTTCTAGAAGGAGCTCAGCCTTTTGCAGAAGTATCGTTCTTCTATAGCCCTTTGTGGAAGTACTCAGACTGACCTGCTTAGGACCTGGAAGTAGTACGGGCCTTTAGAAAAGGATCGCCACTCCTTGTTTCCTATAGCCCTTTACCTCCCTAGCCCAGTGGACAAGCATGGGACGGGCCTGTTCCTTCCTCTTCTCTCAGCGTGGGGGAAAGGGCAACCATGGGAGTATCTGCCATGCATAGGGCTCAGTAGTATTCAGGCCTTTGCAGAAGGCTCCTTCATACTTGGTTCTACTCCGGCTCGCTCCCTAGCTCTTGATGCATGCACTAGGCTCTGCTAATTTACTTGGGGCCTAGAAATAGCTAAGGTCTTTACAGAAGGATCAGTCATCCCTGGTCCCTTGCAGCGACTCCATCCCTAACCCTCGGTGCATACACAAGATGAGGCTGACATGGCCATTCGTCCCACCCTCGCCACGCGGGAAGCTTTCGGTGCATCTGCCCTGCTTAGGGCCCAGAAGTACTCCAGGCCTTTGCAGGATTTTGCTTTTTCCTTAGTGACGTGGCCTATGCCTCCTTAAACCTGGGTGCGGGTATTAGGCCTGTCCTACCTGGGGCCTATAAGTTATTAAGACTTGCAGCCACTCTAGCCCTAGCTTTGAGTACCAAAACAATGCTTGTCCTGCTTAGGACTTAGCAGTTGTACAGGCTTGCAACCACTCAAGCCCTTGCCTTGGATATAGGTGCTAGGTCTGCCCTGCTTAGGGCCTAGGAATTGTCCGGGCTTGGAGCTACTCCAGTTGTAGCCTTGGGTACAGGTGCTAGGTGTAAGTGCTAGGTCTGTCCTGCTTAGGGCCTAGGAGTTGTCCGGCCTTGGAGCTACTCCAGTTGTAGCCTTGGGTACAGGTGCTAGGCCTGTCCCGCATGGGGCCTAGGAGTTGTCTGGGCTTGGAGCTACTCCGTTGTAGCCTTGGGTACAGGTGCTAGGCCTGTCCCACTTAGGGCCTAGGAGTTGTCCGGCCTTGGAGCTACTCCAGCTGTAGCCTTGGGTACAGGTACTAGACCTGTCCTGCTCAAGGCCTACGGGTTGTTCAGGCCGCTACACTCGGATCTCCCCTCCTGTCTGTAGCTCTAGCATGTTGCCGGCAACAGCCCGGTGCCTCCTCCCCTTGGCGTATTCATTTGCCGCCTTCCCAGTTAACTGTCCGTCCTGCCTGATGTAAAGCCCCCAGGAGGGTTCAACACACTGATTCACATGCGCAGGAAACAAAACATGGAATAAAAACGGCCTTGGAAGCGAGTCAAGAGACAGACTTTTCTGGGCTTTGCTTATTATGTTCATTTTTCCACGTGTCCAGCTGCGGCGAGTGAGTGCTGAGCTCCAAAATATATTCCCATTCCTCGTTTTTTAACTAATGCTATTTAGGTCATATCCAATTGTGGGCCGAGGGTGCAGTGTGGCTCAGTAATTTTGCTTGGGATTCTAAGAAGGCGGTTCGCCGATCGGTCAGCGGGTGTGTTCTAAATGACTGTTCGCCACATTTTCAGACACTGCAGGGGATAAAACCTAGCCCTGGTGGGCAGATTCAGGACTAGGCGTGGCTGGCCGTGCCGCTGACAGACCTAAGAGCGACAGAGACTGCCCGAGCCGTATTGGCCATACAGAGAGAGTTGTAGAGCTGCTGGGAATGCCATTGATGGCCCCAAATGCCTGGGCGGGTCCGTTTTGTGTAGACAAATCTTTCCCCATGTCTTTTGGCAGGGTTTGATTTTGTTAGCCACACTTCACCATGGCATATGGTTGTGGCATACGGCACCCTCCACGGCGTGGAAGCGTGTTCGAAATCATTGTTTACATTACCGTGGGGGTGCGGGCAGGATTAATTCTCGCAAAACCAAAGTATCCCTGATCATGGCATTGGTGGGGAGGGGCGAGTATTACGAATTATGAGTTTGGAAGGTTCCTGGTCTGAGCAGAGTACCACTTTACGAAGGGTGACCGGGCATCTCGTTTTCGAGAGTGGGGCGGGGGTTCTGTTTTTTTCACATCATTTCCCTTGTGTCAGACCCTTCTCTGATGGAGTGTGAGCGCTGCTCAAGTTCCCGGTTGCAGGGAAACCTTGTGTGGGGGAGAAACAGAGCAACGGGTGCAGCCTGTTTTTCTGTCAGAAAGACGGAAAGCTGAAAAAGAAAACCCGCAAAACAATAGATGGTAAAAAAAGTGTGTTTGAGAAATGGAACAGAAGAGAACCGGGAAACTATGCTGGAAAGAGGAAGGAATAGAAGGTAACAGTGAAGGATGGGAGAGAAAGGGATAATTCAGCAGTGACGAGTGTGCACCCAACGCACCCGTCAGACCCTCCAGAAAATTGCGGCATGAAATGGAAAATATTGCAGCACAAAAAAGAAAAAAATTGCGGCACCCAACTGCGTTTTTTGCAGCATTTTCTAACGTTGAAAAATATATCATTTAACATCTTTTTTAGCCTAAAACCAAGTAATTGCAAGGCTTTTGTTAGTGAGGAACAAAATGTGTTCTGTCTGGCTGCGCTCTGTAGGACAGCCAGGTCGAGTCACCACAGCCTAACATTTTGGATTGTGGTGGGGGGAGGGGGATACAGCCTGATGAGCTCCAAGGAAATGGTGCTGTGCCACTACTTCCAGCAGACAATTGGAAAGAAAATAAACAGATAGGCTTGAATTCAAAAGTGTAACCCTGGTTGAAGCCCATAGGTTTGCTTTTCGCTTGTCCTATGACCCCAGGAGAGAGGGGGAACAACTCTACACTTCTCCATGGAAGGAATCCATGAGGCCAAGACACAGGGGCAATGCAGTGGCAGTAACTGCAAGCCCATAATACCTAGCCAAACAATGAACTCTTTTGGGTGGTCATAATTCCTTGGTTATGCCACCCACACATGGTGACTAAACACACCCACAAACAGAAATGAAACATCACAACACTACCAGGGGTCAAGTCCTACAAATTAAAGTGGGGGAGGGAACTCATTAACAAATGCAATGCATGTGATGTCATCAGAAATTAGCATATCAAGGTGAAATATGCATATATCATTAAATTGGCTTTGCATAACCACCAAAATTGCACAGGACGAATGGCATTTGCCTTTCATAAATTTTAACACCCAATTTTGTGCGTAATTGGTGTCATACAGCCCAGCCTTGATTCAAGGCTGGGCTACATGATACAAACGCTCGTAGCTGTATTCGTTTCAAATTGCTTTACAATTATTGTAAAGCAATTTGAAACGAATACAGCTACGAGAGTCTTCAATTGGCATCATGCAGCCCAGCCTTGATTCAAGGCTGGGCTGCATGATACAAACGCTCGTAGCTGTATTCGTTTTCAAATTGCTTTACAATTGGTATCATGCAGCCCATAATACCAATTGTGAAGCAATTTGAAATTAATACAGCTACGAGAGTCTTCAATTGGTATCATGCAGCCCAGCCTCGACGCTGGGCTGCATGATACCAATTGTAGACGAGCGTCAGGAAGCATTAAGTTTATGCTTTCTTTTCCGGCGCTCGACAGGAAAGTAATTTACTTTCCTGTCGAGCGCCGGGAATGAAAACAGTCCAGTGGCCTCTTTGGGTGCTCTGAGTTGGGGGCAGTTGAGTGGACAGGCCAGTGCTTACCTGGCTAGCTTCACCAACTGTCAGCTCGGGCACTCAATGAGCCTTGGAGGTGCCTGGGGTCACAGCCAAATGCTGTGCATCTCCCAGGCCTGCGTGACCCTCCCCCAATCCTGGGCCTGCAACGCAGAGCCGAGGTGTTAACCCTCAAGCTGCTGCAATCAGCAGCCAGCTGTGTTCGCTCTAAATCATTAAATGAGCGCGAAAAAAGACACACTAAGCTAACGTGTCTTTTTTGCGCTCATTTAATGATTTATAGCGGCAATTGCGGGAAATGGCAAATTTTGCGATATATATTTTTTTTTTTTGCAAATCGCAAAATCGCCATAAGGTGGATGGTCTGACCAGTAGTGACCCTTCGAAGGCTCCTTTCGTGCAGCCCAAAACTAGTCAGAAAAAGGCCAAATCTACCCGAAAACATCACAACTGTTCCAAATGCTTCTTTCTGTAAAAGTAGTAAAAGCCCGAAAGTGATACAGAAGGAAGCTAGATAAACCTACAAACTCGCTAGAACGAAGAACACTCATCTACCCCTACATCTTGAGTCCCCGGCCTTCTATTTTAGGGCTCCTCCTTTTCTATGTTTCACTTGTTACCATTGTCCCGCTTTTGGCTTGGAAAATCTGGTCACTGTACCCTTTGGGCTGGAGGCCACATCCCCAATGGACGCTGAGGGGGTGACGCACTTTCAGACAGAGCCGGTTTTAGTCATGGGCAACCCGGATGGTTGCCCAAGGCACCCGATTAGCTCTCCTGGCTGGCAAGCTCGGGGGAGTCTTTCAAAGGCTCCACCGAGCTGGCATGGGGAAGGTGCCCTATTAAAATGAAAAGTGCCCTTCGGACGCCGGGCGCTCCAGCACGAGAGCAGGGCGCTTTCCTTTTCAGTAGTGGCACACCTACACCTTTCAAAGGCTGCCGCCTGCTGGTGTAGTAGTGGTGCTCCGATTAAGTGATATGCGCCCCACTCTAGCGGGGCACTTGCCATTTCGCGCTGCTGCTATGTCTGCGCGATCCCAATTTGGGCACCCCCCCACCACCTGAGGATGGAGCACCAAATTTAGTTTTTGCCCCCGGGAGCTGCAAGGGCTAAGGCCGGCCCTCCTTCCAGGTTTGGACAATGTTGGACATGTATCCCCCCCTCCCCCCAATACCCAAGCTCAGGGTGGTACCGCCTTTCATTTATCCTGGGAGCAGGCTCTGCCATGCCACGACACAGCCTGGCTGATCCATGCATAAAGGGTGTGAGCTGGAAGGAGGGTGCTTGACATAAAACACGCTTCTGATAGCCAGGTGCCTGATGTTACATGGAGGAGCCCCCCTTTATAAGATGGGATAAAAGCAAGACTGGCCTCGGCACTTGCAGCGCCCATGGCAAAACTAAATTTGGCGCTCCTCCACCCCAAGGCAGCGGGGGGCACATTTTGGGGTTGCGCTGCTACACCAGCAGGGGTCAGCCTTCAAGGCTACCCCTCTGCTGGTGTAGCCGCAGCACTCTATTGAAATGGAAAGCGCCCTGCTGTCGTGCTGGGGCTCCCGGTTCCAGCACGAGAGCAGGGAATTTATTTTAATATGGTGCCTTCACCACGCCAGCTTGGGGAGCCTTTGAAAGACTCGCCCGAGCTTTGTGGCAGGGGGTGGGGGACTAATATGGTGCCACGGGCGAACTCCCGGGTAACCCATGCTTAAAGCTGGCTCTGGGAACAAGTTTGTCTTTTTGTACGTGCCCTGCTGTGCAAATAACACAGAAAAATAAGCTCACAACGTGCCTAGTTCTCTTGACTTTGATCCATTCTCAAACTATGCTGTGCAAGAAGAAATTGAAGATTTTTCTATAAGGCCATTTTACTTCCTGTTTTTGAAAGTTGAGAGTAAAAAAAAATATATATATTATCATTCCAGACTGGGGTATTTTTAACCAAGTAGGAATATATTTTAAAAATAGCTAATTTTCTTGAAAGGCATCGTTTTTTGTGGTTTTATAATTCCTGTAAATTAATAGTCAGATTTTGTCGTTTAGCCAATTTTACATTAATCAAGAGTGTAGCAAAGCTCCCCTTTTGGCGTGGCCTGTCAATGGCACTAGTAGTCTGAACAACTCACCTACATAGTGCACGAGGCATAAGGGGGGTCCCGGAGGGAACGCAAAGCGTTTCCCCCCCCGGGGAGTTTTTGGTGCTGCACACGGCCAGCGAGTGGCCGTGGGGGGCAGAGCGCCTCCCGGGGGTATTTAAGGGCTCAGGGAAGGTTCGGGAGGCAGGCGACGGTTAGGACTTGGTGATTGTGGAGTCCTGTCGCCTGCTCCCGAGCCTTCCCTGTAGCTGGGCCTAAGGCAGGTGTTCGAGGTAGGAATAGCAGGGTTGTGGAGGTGGGGGCCAGGTATAAGGGTCGGCGGCGGCGCATGGATTTAAAAAAAAAAAAAGATAAATATAAAGAGGGTGGGGTCGCGGGCCCCGAATAGTCGGGGGTACCGTACATAAGGTACCCCCCCCCTCCTCCTCTTACCGGAGCCGCCGTCCGCGGGTCGGATACAGCAGGGCGGGCGGTTCGGGGCCATTTGCGGCCGCAGTTTCTTTTTCTCGTGAGGGAGCTGGGGCGGGCATCCCTCGCCGGCCGTAGTGTGGGCCCGCAGGGCTCGGCATTGCTGTTGCCGGCCCCGTTGCGCGTCGTGTGGGGACGCAGTGTGTCAGGTGAGGGGAGCTGTTGGGGGTGAGCCCGCGTGTGCTGGGCTTCTGTTCCCTCGTGTGCGGTGTCGGCGTGCAGCAGGGAGGGGGCAGACCGGCCCTCTTAAAGGGACCGCTCCCCATGTTCCTGTTTCCATTTGGAATAGGAAGGCACTGCAGTGCGGCGTTTGTGCCACTAGGGGGCAGGCGGTGGAGCTGGGTTGACGGAGTGGGGGCCTAATAAAATTAAGAAAAAAAAAAAAAAAGAAATGTAATAAAAAGAAAGAGGGAAAGTAGGAAAAGGGGGTATAGGGAAAGGAAGGGGTTTTTTGAGAAGGGGGGTGGAGGGTGGGTGGGGGCCCTGCGGGGGTGTTCCGAGTGAAGTAGCTCGTTAAGAGAGTGGGGAAAAAGGGGGGCTATCCGGGTGTAGGGGGTGGTTGGATAAGTGGGGGGAGGGGGTTTATTATAAAAAAAAAAAAAAAAAAAAGTAGTAATTTTATTAAATAAGTAGGTTTAAAACAAAAAAAAAGCTAGTTTCAAAGTTAGTAGTTGTCATTTGGGGGATAGGTCCACGGGTAGTTTTGGCTCGGGGGGCTTAGGTTTGCTAGGTTCATTTTCAGGGGGCATATATATTGTCGTGCACAACCGGATTAGTAGTGCACGATGGTGGGCCAGGAAGCCAGCAAGAAGGGTCTGGTTGATGCTAAGGCTCTGAGGGAGGCTTTGGAAATAATTAGTATGGCATCTAGGGCCCAGTGGGGGGGGGCAGTGGGGGAGGTCACCGGCGGAGAGGTCACGGGGGAGGGGGAGATACGTGGTGGTAGGCCGCAGCGTAGAGCAGCGGCAGATGGGGCTCTCGCGGCAGTGGTGGCTTGCACCCCATCGGCGGGGAGAGGGGAGGTTTGGGAAACTAGGGGCGGGAAGTTGAGAAAGGAGATAGACAGGAGGGCGTCAGGGGGAGAAATGATTTTGGGTCATGAGGTGGCTCAGAGGAATAAGAGGGGAGCCAGTGAATGGGTGCAGAGGGGGGTGACAGGGCAAAGTGGAAGAGGGGGTAAATACCTGCAGAAGAGTGCAGGTGGGAGAAGGAGGGAGAGGTCACCGTCATTTGAGGAGTTTAGAGTGGGGCGCGGAACGGCCCCCCCCGGGTAGGAGGAGTGAGGGCGGAGGGCGCTGCGCAGCCCCCGCTGGTCAGGTGGAGGTAGAGGGTTTCAGTACGGCCCCTCCTCGGTCAGCGCAAGGAGAGCCTAGAGGGCGCAGCACAGCCCCTAGCAATGAGGATTTCAGGGTGGAGGACGGAACGCCTCGCCCAAGAGAAGAGGACCAGGCAGGGGTTTCCACAACCCTGCCGAGAAGACGTCAAAGGAGTGGCGAGGCGGACGCCCCGGGCTCGCAAGAAGATCATCAACTCAACTCGGGCATGAGCTCGCATCCGCAATGCTATTTAAGGGGTGATGAAGTTGGATGGGAGGAATATGTGGGGCAATGGGAAGTGGAAGATTATAGGGCGGAAAGGGGGGAGGAGAGTAGAAGTTTGAGGTGGGATATGGAAAGGGAAGTGCAGGGTGGACGGGGGGAAGGGGTCAGGGGAACTATTGGCTGGGGGAGAGTGCTGACATGTTTTGTCCCCGCAGTAGGAGCCCTCTAAGAAAGGAGAGGAGCATCGGTGTGGACGCCAGACCACGGGCGGCAGGTGTGGAAAGAGGTGAGCGGGAAAGGGAATGGTCATCTGCATGGCAGAGAGGGGTCACATGAAGGGGGACAGGGGATGAAGGGTCTGGACTGCAAGGTGTAAGGAAAGAAGTTGGTGTGCAGGCCATTGGAGCCGCAGGGGCTGGGAAGAGCATTTGCTCCGTGGAGGTCCAAACGGACAAGGTGGGGGAGCCATTGGTGCTCGAAGTGCAAGCTGGGAAAGATAAGGAGGTTGAAGTGAAAGGAAAAGAGAAAAAATTGCCATACATGGGGATAACAAAACCATTAGGGGCGCACTTGATGGCAGCGACCAGGGAGAAGATTCAGGCGGGGGAATTTGTGGATGTCTTTAAATTGCTCCATATGGAAGTGAGAGCAAAGGAGGGGTCTAAGGAGGAAGAGAGGGAACTGGCTTCACGCCTAAGGGTCCCGGTGACTATTGAGAATTGGACGTCGGCGTTTATCATTTATGCCAGTGTGTATTGTGAAAAATTCCCGGAGCGTTGCGTGGCCCTGCTTAAATATATGGATGTAATAAGGAAGGCTTTCACGAGTTTTGGGGGCTTTGCCTGGGTAAGGTATGATGAGGAATTCAGAGCGAGAATGGCAGAGGACAGTCAGGCGGTCTGGGGGGAGATAGACATGGATCTCTGGCTGCAATGGATGGCCCCAACGAGGCCTGCCCCGACATTGCACACAGCAAGTGGGCTGCCCGTGCCTTTCCGGCCCTTTCTTGGTCGCCCCGCCCATGAGGGAGCAGGGGGAGGAGGTAGAGGGCAGCCCTCGACAGCATGTTGGGCGTTCAATAAAGAAGGCTGCACGAGATGGGTGTGCAAATTTAAACACGAGTGCAGCAGGTGTGAGGGGCGGCATCCGGTTACAGATTGTTTTCAGGCAGGGGACAGTGGGTCAGGGCGAGGAGCGGGGCAAGTAGGTGGGGGGGAAGGACTGCATGCCAGGTAAATTGGGGTGTGCTGGTAGGTCGGGCTCAGTTTATAGTAAAAGGAGCGGGGGGCGCAAGGTTTGATGAAAGATTTTTGGGGGGCAACTTAAAGGGGAAGGGTGAGGAGGAAGACGCGTAGGTAGGGGAGGGCCGCAGGGGGGATGTAACGGTGGAAATTGTTAAGGGGTGGTAGCTGTCGTTTGGAGGGCATGGACGACGGTGGTGAAGCCCTCACGCTTGCCGCACGACAAGGTGAGTAGGTTTCAGGCTGCATGGACAGAGGAACGGGAGCGCCTCTGGTGCAGCAAGGGGAAGTGATGAGATGGGTCTGCATGGACGGGGGGTGCACTAGGGCCCCTGGTGCAGCTGGGGGAAAAAAGTGGAGCAGAGAAGCAAGGTGCTGGAAGAGGAATTTATGTGGAATGGACTGCATGGACAGGGGCGCAGGTTTGGCCCCTGGTGCAGGTGGGAAACAGGTGGTAATGGATGCAAGGAGCTTGAGGATTAGTTATATGGAAGGGACTGCATGGACGGGGGTTCAGGTTTGGCCCCTGGTGCAGTGGCGAGAGGAGTAATAAACTAAAGGTCCTGCATGGACGGGGGTGCACTAGGCCACCTGGTGCAGGTGGGAAACAGGTGGTAATGGACGCAAGTAGCTTGAAGATGGTGATATGGAAGGATCTGCAGGGACGGGGGCGCAGGTTTGGCCCCTGGTGCAGCGGTGGAGGGGAGTAAGGAAGAAAAGGGGCCTGCATGGACGGGGGTGCACTAGGGCCCCTGGTGCAGGAGGGAAACAGGTGGTAATGGACGCAAGGAGCTTGAACATTGTGATATGGAAGGGACTGCATGGATGGGGCGCAGGTTTGGCCCCTGGTGCAGTGGCGAGAGGAGTAATAAAGTAAAGGGCCTGCATGGACGGGGGTGCACGTGGGCCCCCGGTGCAGGGGGGACAACGCAGGACTGTAAAGCAATAAACTGGGCACAACAAGTGGAACAAATGGTTTTTGCTTGTAGGGGAGCTGGTTGCGACTTGTTTTACGCGGTTATTGTTTGGGGGCTTTTAGGGTTTTTTGAGTTGGTTGGGGGAAAAGGGGGGGTTGGGGGACTGCAACGGGAAGATTTTCAAATTACAGAAGAAGGTTTAGACATCAAGATTAAAAGGTCTAAGACGGATCAGAAGGGAAGGGGCTCTTGGGTTCGGCTGGGTCGAGGGAGCAAGGTCTTAGGCCCAGTTCCAGGTGCTAAGGGTATTGCGGAAGGCGCTGGTGGCAGTGGGAGAAAAGGCAGAGGATTTTGGGACTCATTCCTTTAGGATGGGCGCAGCATCTGAGGGTAACAGGTGGGTTTTTTCAGAAGACGAGGTGAAAAGATTGGGGCGTTGGAGGTCTGGGAAATACGAGGGGTACGGCGGGGAGTTTGATAATGGGGAATGTTGAAAAGGTGGATTAGGATTTTGTGGGCCAACTGTTGTTGTTGAAATATTTTTGACTTGTCAGTGATTTTATAATTTCTTTTTCAGATGCTGCGCGAAAGAAGGGGGAGTTGGCGCAAGTTTTGATTTGTTGGCCATTCAATTGTTAAGTGGGCTGGGAAAGAGGTGGAGAAAAGGGTGTTTGGAAGGTAACGGGGGTGCAGTTACAAGGAAGTGGTGGTGAGATGGCACGGGTTGGGGGTCCTGCGGTGGGATCAGCTGCTTCCTATATTGGCAGGGAGGAGGGAACGCTTGGGGTTCCAGAGGTGGTGATTATGCATGCAGGGGAGAATGACCTGGTGAGAGATACTGGGTTGGCTCTGCTAAGGAAAATGAAGAGGGACTTAGTGTGGGTGCGGGAAATGTGGCCTCAAGCAGTGGTGGTATGGACTAAGTTGTTGCCGCGATGAGTGTGGAGGGGAGTGAGAAGTGGGGGAGCAATAAAGCGGGCCAGGAAGGGGATAAACAGAGAAATGGTAAAATTTTGTGCCTCGGTGGCAGTGCAGGTCATGGACCATAAGGAAATAGCATATGAGGGTCTCCTTATCGTTAGAGAGGAGGGGGTACACTTGTCCGGTATGGGAATAATAACTACCTGGCGGACTTGGGTTTTTGGCGGGGAGACTGGGTAAAAAGTTGGAGATAAAAAGTTGGGGTGGGGCAGAAAGAACTCCTCGGGGGAGGGTTTTTCTGGTGCCGCGGGCATGGCCTCTTTTGATGTGGGGGGAGGGAAGCACAATGGGGGAATGACACGGGAAAGGATGGGGTGGCGCTGTTTGCACAAGCAGGTCACCCTGGGGGAACAGGTATTGAGCCTGGAGGGGCATGGCCCCTGGGAGAAAGCGGGACGCCTGGAAAAGGGGCAAGGAGACGGTAGGGTCCAAGGGATAATTAGGGAGGAAATGGGTTATTTAATTATTTAATTGTTGGGGGGAAATGAAAATGAAAATGTTTAATTTATTTAATTGGTTGTTAAAATATTTCTTTAGTTTGTTAGGCCATGGAGCCAGTTAAGCATTTTGATTGTAAGCTTTGGCCTGTCACATTAAAGCGACCTTTTCCACTTTTAAATGAGTCTGGGTTTTTGTGCAGTAAGCCAAAAAGGCACACACGCATACGTGTGTTACTTCTTGTTTTCTGCGTTGGGAATCGTGGTCTGATTTTTAGTGAGTAAAATGGGCAGGGGCACCGCTTATTTAGATCCCCGGATGGCGGTTTTGAAGTATGGGCTTGTCTGTACCAAGGAAGCCTTCGACACCCTGCCATCTCTTCTATTTGGCACGTTGTACGGTCATGCTTGGATGCCTCGTTCATTCAAACTGCTCGGCGAGACTGCCAATAGGTAAACTCTGAAATGGCGAGGACAGCCCTACTCGCCGCATCTCTGAACAACGTTTTCTCTTCCCTGCCTACTGGTCGGAGGGCACACGATGGCAGTTTGAGGACTGAAGACTAGAGACGTGTTCACGAACGCGGAAGACGCTTTCCTGCGTGGATCCGCGCACCAGGCACAGTTGGCGGTGAGCGAGAGGACCTTGGCTCTCCGTCTGGAAGATGTGGTGACGCAGGTGCGCCCAGGGTCGGACTGGGCCATGAAATTGGCTCGGGCACCAATGAAAAAGTGGCCCACGTTTGTAAATGGCTATTCATTCCTTTTGTGACACTTTTTGAATATTACCCAAGTGTGAGTTGTTTGATAAAATGTGATGCAAATTGTGAATTTTAAAGAATATTTATTCAGCAACACTGCTCAAAACTATTAGCCGCACAGTGGCCCATTTTGACAAAAAAAGAAACGGGCCCACACCAGCATTTTGCATTTTTCGGTCGGCCATGGGCTATTGCCCCATAGGCCAGCCTGAGCATGGGAGCGCCTCGACGTTGAGCGGATTGTGGCTGGAAGTGGGGAGCCCGTGTTGTAAAATGAATAATCCAGTCTAACCAGTAGTTCCCGCGCGCTTTAGGGGAGAGAAATGGAGCACTCGTACATGACAAGTCAATCCAGCACAAGAAATGCCTTTGCGGAATTTGCAGATTTCATGCTGGCATTTCGTTAGTCAAACGTATAAAACACTCGGGAGAGTACGTGCCCTGTTTCAGGTGAGCCTCATTGCATTTTCTATGTCATATGTTGTGGTTGTATAATGGTTGTATAAACCAGTAGTTCCCGCGCGCTTTAGGGGAGAGAAATGGAGCACTCGTACATGACAAGTCAATCCAGCACAAGAAATGCCTTTGCGAATTTGCAGATTTCATGCTGGCATTTCGTTAGTCAAACGTATAAAACACTCGGGAGAGTACGTGCCCTGTTTCAGGTGGGCCTCATTGCATTTTCCGTGTCATATGTTGTGGTTGTATAATGGTGTCACTTGGATTCTTGCCACGGCCGAACGTGTCTGTGTCACATTACCGGGTTAGTGTTTTACCACTTTAACCATCCAATTATTTACAAGTAAAGTGTGAATGTGTGCTTGTGTGGTGCGCAAATCGGCCTAGCAAAGTACAAACATGTATTGCCTTGAGGTGCAAGTTCATTTTTTGTGCATGTACAAGGTGTACTCTAGGGAGGAGGGCTGGCATTTTAAATCATGGAATTATACTTTCCAAGCAGAGTACATGCATGGTGTAGACTCCTGCAGGAGTCGGGAGTAGCTGAACCACATGGCGCCATACTGGACATAAATAAAGGCACGACACAAGGTGCTTTGTAACCCGTTTGTATTGATCACGTTCCACCATGAATTAAGCTCCTCCAACCTGTCTCCTCCCGTTCTGCCCTCCCCTCCCCGCTCCTGTGACTTCAGGCACCCCCGCCAATCATGTGTCATAACACGTAGACCATTCCCCCCACCCCTTATTAAACATGAACTTAACTTCAATCCTTTTCTTAAATCAATCTCCTTGTCTGAGTCCTGGCCCTTTGGGGTTGCCCAGCAGGGACCTCCAGCCTGTTCCCAGAGCGGGGATGTTCAGGAGGGTTCCAACACTCACCCAAGGATTCTTCTTAATCACCATCATAAAGCTCCTCAGGACCATGTGCTGCGACCTTCCGCCACCTTTCTCCGTCCAGCCTTTCAGGGAACTTGCAAACATTTGAGGATTTTCTGGTTATTTGCCAGTGTCCGTGCTCAACTGTTACCAATGATCCATTGTCATGAGTGATGGTTAACAGAGTATTTCTTAAGGCCGCAGTTTGTTTATAAATGCGAGGTTACCTCACAACCACTGTGTCACCAGTATGAATGCTCGCCTCTGGGGCCCTTCATCTAACATCCGCTTCATGTTCGCCTTTGCATGAGCATCTCGTTCTCTCATTTCATGATCAAGTGAGTATCTTTCTTCAGACACAGTGATGTGAGGCAAACGTGTTTGGACGTTTCGTCCAAACATGACTTTGGATGGTGCTTTCCCTGTGGTACTGTGTGGGGTATTGCGGTAGTCACTCGAGGTGATAGTGTCTTCTCCACCGACTCTCCCATCAAATGAGCAGTCTGGATGGATCTCTTGACGTTGCCCATGATCCGTTCAACTGTTCCGTTGGCTTGAGCCTACAACGGTGTGATCTTTCTGTGCCTGAAACCCAAGAACTCAGTAAAAGTTTTGAAGTCTTGTCCTGTGAATGAGAGATCATTGTCAAACTTTGCTGCAGCACTCCGTATGCTGTGGAACATTCTGTGCAGGGCTGGGATGGTGTGATGGACCTCCATAGATGTCACTATCTGTATGTTCAGATACCTAGAGTGCTCGTCCACTGCCGCCGGTATGTGGTCCCCTCCCACCATAGGCCCAAAGAAGTCAATGGCCACTATGTCCCATGCATGTTCAGGCAACTCGGTCATCCCTTGGGGTTCAGGGGGAGTGTGTGGATTCAGAATAGTACAGCTAGGACAATCTTTAAGCATTGCTTCCACTTGGCCATCCATGTGCGGAAACCAAATCTTCTGGCACAAGAGCCTCTTCATGGACACATGCCCCCGTGACCCTCATGTGCCAACTCCAGCATTTCCCTAATCAGATTTCGAGGTACCACTATCCTGGGTCCTTTTCAGTAGCAGGCCTTCCTCCGCCCACATTAATTCATCCCTCACCAGCAGTAAACGCTGTTATCTCTTTGCGGTTCCGGAAAGGTGTTCTCCCCATCTGTTTAGCTTGCTTCCACCTTGTAGATCACATCCATCGCAGGATGATTGGAATGGCAGGGTCATTTTCTGACCCTTGAGCTATTTGCATAACATCAATCCCTTCCAGCATTGCCTCCTTCACTATATAGTGTATGTATTGATCCGCAATCGATGCATTCGTGTCTGCTGCTGGGACCGGGTGGTGGGACAGGAAATCCGCCGAGTTCTCTTCCTTCCCTGGTCAGTGTATTATGTGAAATTGGTAGTCCTGAAGGCGGCGTCCCCACCTAGCGATTTGAGGAGTCCTCTTTGCCTGTGGGTTTCCAAATATGAATAGGAGCGCTTGACGGTCTGTCACTACTGTAAATGGCTTCCCATACAGGAATAATTGGAAATATTCACAGGCCCACACAACTGCCAGCCCCTCTTTTTCAGCCTGTGAATACGCCTGCTCTGTGGGCAAAAGACTCCTATTGGCATATGAGACGATGTATCTTTTGTCAGGCGCCTCCGGCTCCACTTGAGCCAGGATGGCTCCTAATCCCACAGGACTGGCGTCCACTGGGAGTTCAGTTTCAGCGTAGATGGATGGTTTTGAATGCTTCTTGGCACACCTCTAACCAAACAAATGGTCAGTTCCTTCCTGGTAAGCATTCGGAGGGGTTCACTCAGACGCAAAATTCTGTATGTACCTCGTGCAATAAATGCTGAGACCTAGAAAAGGGCATAAATCAGACACATTTGTAGGGGGCTTGGCATGGGTGAGCACAGCCACCTTTTCGGGGTCCGGCATCCTTCCCTTCGCTGAGAATATGTGCATGAAAAATTGTAGATGTCCTTTACGAAACTCACACTTTTCCTTGTTCTGGGTGAGATTCGCTGCCTCCAATGCCATGCACACCCTTGCCAGTGTTATGTTGGTCTTGGTCTTTTCCGAACACTAGTATGTCATCACTAAAAGACAATTTAGTGTGTGCTTGATAACATTATACACTTCTGATTAAAATATTTCAGCAGCCGATGACACTTCAAAGCTTATTCTCTTGTGTCTGAAGAGTCCCACATGAGTGATTAAATGTGGTTTTGTATCTTGACTCTTCACTTGGCTCTAACTGATGATACCCATTGTTGAGGTCCAGTTTGGAAATGATTTGAGCCCCATTTGGCAAGTGTATGATGTCTGTGATCCTTGGGGCTTGATATGTCTCTCTCAGGATTTCTTTGTTGGGTATGGTCGGGTGAATAAACAGCCCCAGAGTGACAGAGATCGAGAGTGAAGCTGGGTGATGTTGATACCTATTGGAATATGAAGGCTAGTCCAAAACAATTCTTTCCCAACATGAGGCCTAGTGAGGGAACGGAAATGGGCCCCCCTCAACATTGTCAAAATGGAAAGGCACTCAGCTGAAGGAGTGTGCGCCTCAGAACTGTAATGTTGTTAACTGTGTCCAGTGAATTCCTAAAAAAGACATGTGGTGCTGCAGATGCTGACTTTGTGTAAACTGGGAAAAGGCAGATATTGACAGATTCAAAACTGCAGCATTTCACATGGGAAAATAAATATTTAAATGCTGTGCATTTGAAAAATACAAAGGAGGAATTATGCCTTACATTTAAAAAGTGAAGCCAAGTCACATATTTTATTTGTCCAGAGAAAGAAACATACTTTCCACAAATAAACTTCCATTTAAATGGAAAGGTCTACTTGTTGTAGAAGTCAACAATAACTGTGGCCTATGGGTGACTAATACTAAAAGTGAACTTATCTGTTTAAATATTATATTGTAGTTATAAACAGGACCAGATGTGATACAAAATGTCACGTTGAACACATATTTTCAATTTCAAAAATGCTATTGTTTTAGAATTCCGTATGTAGCTTGTTTTCCCTGGGCCCACCAGGAAAAGCAGGTCTGGTTTTCACGTAAAATACAAAGAAATATAAAAAGTAGATCAGAATTGTGGAGGGTACAGATAAGACGGCCAGCAGAAATGACCTTAAGGTCAGGCCTCCCCGTTAACTGGGCATTAGGTTTGCAAAAGAGACGTTTGAAGACACTTAATTGCAGGGTGGAATAACATGAGCCTGCCAGATATCGGTGTCATGTGAACGGGGAGAAATGAAACACATGAGGGGATATGAAACTATGACCTTCCATATGTATTAATTGCTATCGATTATCATTGGATTCCTTTTTTCCTTAATAACAGAAGAAACGTGTGTCACAGTGAGCTCATCCAGGACTCGTATTGAAGATCACAGAATGCCAGTCAGTTCTATGTCTCTCTTAATTTTCTGTGATGTATAGAATTAGAGTTAGGAAGAAAACCATGATCCAGACCTTCTCATAATTCAGAGAAATTCGAAAGTTTGTGAACTGAAAGAGTGCAAAATTAATGTTTGAATAGTGGAGTGGCATATTTTTCACCATTTCGGCTCAGGAGCAAATCCCGAAAAAATGATAGCTCTATATGTTCATGCAGTTATATGAAAAAAGAAGGTAGTTGCCATTTAGTGAGATTTTTGCAAAAACGTCATTTTGAAATGATGCACCTTCCTCCTCCCCATTATCCACACTACAGATCTCTAAACTCCTTCCCCTATCAGCTGGCAGTGGGCGGATTAGTCGGGCCAGGGGAGGAAGAGAGATGACCAATCCGAAGCGTGGGAATATTCATAATGTGCCATCAGCACTATATTAGAACAGTTTTCAATCTAAATGGGGACAGAGAACGAAGGGGGAAAAAGGAGAGCAGAGCAGACTGACAATAACAGAGAGATGACAGAAGGAAGTCTGACTCCCAGGAGAGCAGATAGACAGGTGACCCTGGGACACTTGCTGGGGACTTTTTCCTGGAAGCTGGGAGCCCTATCTGAGAGAGGGCCTGCATTCTGGTCGGTGGGACCTTGCTGTGACTAGAGACCAGAGGTGTGAGCTGCCTACCTATTCCTGAAAGAGGGTCTGAAATCCGTCCGGCCTCTTGAGCTAAGAACAGAGATCTCTCATGTAAGTAGATGTATCCCAAAGCGATCAATTGGGTGGGGAGCTACCTGCCTTATCCCTTTCAATTATTGGTTGGTGGAGGGACACTGGATAGACCCTGACCATATTTGACTAAAAAGATAACTCGTAATTCCTTATAAAAAAACCCTATCCATTTCAATTTAATTGTATTCAGAACTACCTGCGTTAATTCTGGCCAGGCCATTTAATTGTGGGGGGAGGGTTTGGGGGGACAATCCTGTGTAGACCCTTAACACATTTAATTAACATTAATTCCCATATAGAAAAGATCACAGGATGAGTTTTGTTACAATTCGAAACTTAACAAATTTCATACCCGGTGTGTTCTAGAAACACTTGTGTACAGGCGCATTATAAATGCCATATCATATATCATTATAGCCAACATAGTCAATAAAGTACTTGGGTGAATATACCTTTCTGAAACCCCAGACTTCTTTATAGAAGGGGGTGGCCATAATCCCAAAATAAGTAACCTTAAACACTGCCATTCAAGTGAATGTAGAGTTTGCAAAGCAACATTTTCCATTTATTCACTTGCATCCCGAATCAGAATCCCAAAGCCCTACATTTTATTCAAATAAAAAGCCCCAAACTATTTTTCCATTGAGTTCCTTTCTCAAACCCTGCATTCCTAATAAAAAGCCAAAATTATTTTCCTACTGTGTTCCCACTCCCTGTACCTTGCCTTCAAACTAAGGGGTCTTATATAACGGATGCCTGGGGGTAGGGGTTGCTGGGAAAGAAGAGCATTGTGATAACCCAAACAATCACTCGGTGTTTAAAATGTCCTATTTGTTAATGTGCAAAGAAATCCTATGTGTGTTTTGATTTCAAGTCTTCAAATTCAACCTGTGTCTGTTGTGGTAACAAAGTCTATTAAGAAAAACATGTCAGTCAATTGATGTGAGTAATTTGCATAATGATTATTGTGTTGGGCTTTGGAGTCAGTGGCTGATGCTCATGTTTGTGTGTTATTCAGTGAAGAAATTTGTATAAATATACATCAGCCTGGTTTCTAGCATATTGGTGATACAGAGGGTATCTGCTGAATTGTTTATACAGGTTGGAGGCCTAACCAAATTTGAATCTTCGAAGCGCTTTGTTTTGCAGCCCTTTCATCTTAAAGGAACTCCCTGAGTTGATGGTGACCCTCCAATAAACCGGGACAGTCTACGCATGTCAGTGCAGATTCTTATGTTGTCCGATCCTTTCTTGGGAACCGGAACTATGGGCGAGACCCACGGGGTGGGACCATCCGCTGGTTCAATGATGTCTTGTTCCAGTAAGTGATGCAGTTCCTCCTCTACTTGCTTCTGAATGTTTATTTGGATGCCCCTGTAGTGTTGTGCCACTGGGCGCACCTCACAGTAGATATGTAGGCTTATCTGTCTGTACTTTTAATTTTCCTAGTCCCTTGAATAATTTAGGGAATAGCTGTTCCATTTTGTCGGGTGCATCAATATATTTGTCAGCCATGAGCCGATATAATATGTGGATTAACCCCATGTCCAGGGCTGCTCTGAAACGGAGGATGCACCCACTTTCAGCAGCGGCTTCAAGCAGATGCACGGTCAGTATCTTGGGTTGACCCTTATATTTGCATTCTGCCATAAAGTAACCTTTGCACGGTAATGGCGTCCTGGATCCATTTGGGTATATGTTTACTACTGCCGTTTTAAGTCTTTGGGCATTTGGGATCTACCCATATACCTTTTTGCTGATCACATTCACGGTAGCTCCCGTGTCTGAGGATTTCCGCAGACAGTCCTTGTATTTTCAGAAGTAGTATGGGGCTGTGTTCTTTGGCTGTGGCATTTCCCAGGGCATGTAAGTAGCCTTTCCTCTTTGTTTCTTTCTGGCTGATTTGCTTGGATTTCTGTTTTCTCTGAATCTCTTCAGCCTACGAAAAGCTGGATCCTCTATCCAAAGTGCATTTTTCTACTAGGTATCTCACATACCCCCTGGCTTCAACTGTGACCTCGACCTGGACGATCGGCGGGTGCGCCACTCTGGTGCTGGTTTTCCATGTCTTCGACTCTCTTTTCCCCTCTTCTTGTGTTGTCTCTGTGGGGGTTCATATGGTGTCAGCATTTCTGTTTGAAGTCTGGTCAATTTATCCTTTGCCCTGGCTGACCCTACTTCGTGCTCTCCATTCTTGTCTGGCTATGTGATATGCGGCATACTGCTTTAAAGTGATTCCCCCTCTGCCCCCACACGCTGTGCACTGTTGCCCCAGGGTAGGGTATGCGCCTTCATGAGAATATTCATAGCCACAACGGTAGCAAAAAGGGTCATTGTTCCGTTGTGGCGTTGACGATGCGGTCATCTTGTGAATGGCCTCTGATGATGGCGCAGCTACCTTGACATTCCCCATGGCTTCCACCTGTTGTTCCATTGCGGCGACAGACCTGGCAGCTTCAAAATCTCATCAAGGGACTGTTGCTTTTATAAAAGGCCTTTGCGAAACATGGGGACTCACAGCCAGCAATGATTTGCGACCTCAGGCCTCTTCAGTAGAGTAGCTGTTGAAATCACAGTGTTTCATTCTCACGGGCAGTCGCATCACAAAGGCGTCCATAGATTCCCCTTTGTATTTTTTGGGTGGTTTGAAACACGTGGTGTTTGTTTGTAGTCAACATTAGTGTGTGGAGTGAAGTATTCAGTGTGGGAATCCCTGAGGCCTGTGTATGAGTCTGTGGTGTTAGCCAGAATCTCGTCTACAATATCTCTCACATTAGCCCTATTGCTAGATTCAAAAGGCTGTGCTTCTTTTCCTCCTCCAGGGGCCCAATTGCTCGCACGTATACATCAAAGTCCCTCGTCCATCTTTTCCATCTGGGTCCCAAGGTGCTGGTTTCTGTTAGGTCAAAATGTCCAGGCAGCTGCATGGCAATGTTTTCTTGCAGTCGTTGCGGGTGGCGTATGTGGTGGGATAGCAGGCGCCACCAATTGACCTTGATTGGACATGGGTAGATTGTACCAGGTCTTCCGTCTGCCACCTGTAGCCCTTTGCTGCGTACAGTGCCTTCTTTTACTCTCCACCACCTGTCGTATGGTGAACAACCAGGTGATGGAGTTACACTAACGATCTCAATGGGGTCTTCCCCGGCAGGCGTGAGCTGGAAGGTATTATATGCACCAGTTCATTTCCAGGCTGCCGGCTGTGGAGCAGACCTCACTCTTCCTTGCCCCCAACATGTCTTTCACAATTCCAGCAATGTGCGCAGGCCTTGACACTGCTACTGTTCATGCAGTACTATGTAACGTCATGAGCATGGGGCCTGCATGAATTCCTCAGTTTGCGCTACTCAATTATGCCGTTCCAGGCCGCCTCAGCTTCCTTATGTGCAGTCTGTCAGGCATCTGCCTTCTGGGTGCCTCAGCGCTGCTTCGTCGTGGCCTCGGAGCGGGAACCGTAGCCTTCCCGCGCTCCTCCATGATCGGTCACGGCACGCCCCTCTCAGCGTGCACAGCACTTGCCAGCACAAGAACCACATCGCCAAATGTAGACTCGTGCCTGAGTCAGGAGCAGCTCAACCACACAGCGCCATACTGGACATAAATAAAGGCACGGACACAAGCTGCTTTTTAACACGTCTGTATTGATCACGTTCCAACATGAACTAACCTCCTCCCTTTCTGCCCACCCCACTCCCTCTGCCTTCCGGCGCCCGCCCAACACGTGACTTATCACATATAACATTACACATGGCTACTCCGTATGTGTTCCAACAGAATTTGTGGACTATAACTCTTCTGGTCCTTCATCAACGACTATGCTGGATAGGGCTGATGGGAGATGAAGTCCAAAAGATCTGGATGCCCATATAAAGAGTGACTCTGAGTACAATCTTCCCTCACACACAACCACATTGTCAGCAGCAGTGCAAGCTTCCCTCACTCAGACTAAGTAAATGTAAAGGGAGCAGCAGTCAAAGCTTGCCTCACAGCAGGACCCTCAGGAGGAACGCTGGTGCCCGATGCGCACCACACATGATTCTTTTCTTGACCTCCTTGGGAAGATTAAATAAGCTACCTATACATTTAAACCCATATTTGTTTTGGAGATTGATGAGGTTGGGTTCTTCTTTTTCTGTTTGTTGGCCCTGCATTTTAGACTAGAGCGAAAAATCTGTTTCTGAAGAGTGACCTTTTTGTACTGCATTGGAATCTCTCTTCCTATAACCATCTAGCACGTATTTCATCAAAGTTACAAATGTCTGGGTACTGTTATGGGGTCAGGTATGGTCCGCCCCCCAGTTGCATGCACTCACGGAAACACATACGCCCGACTCAGTTGGCAGGTTGGAATTGGCGCATGTGAGGATGTGCGCCCCTTTTAGCAATACTTCTAACATGTCACATGTTACTGTACACGTGAAATGGCCCGAGCCTTGGGAGGGACCCAGACATAACATAACATCCCATTCCAACTATAACAAAAAACAAAGATTGCATAACTTGGAAACATACAACATAATGAGCTGTTGCTCCACTGGCTATCGCCGTCAATCAACCAAGTCCTATGGCCTTCTTCTGTGGATGGGCCACCACTTTATTACGTATCCTCCTCTTTGCCACAGCTCACATACTGCTCACTGGACCATCCTGTGCTCCAACCCCTCTAGGAAGAACACATCTTCTTCTAGCTCCCACATAGCGACCACGTCCTCTTCTTGACTGCTATTTCCGGTCCACTCGTTCTTCACTGCCATCCGGGCGGCTACCTCTGGACGTCGTTCTTTCCCCAGGCTTGTTGTCTTGGTGGCACTTATGGATGGCGACAGGGTCTTGGAAAGAGCAGCAAAGTGCCCTACTTTGTGGCATTGTTCACATGTCGCCCCATCGATGGGCACCCTCTGGCATGCAGCAGTACTCCACCACAGTACTCAGATGGCCGAGGGCCCTCATCTTCCGCTCCAGCTTTTGGGGCTGTGAGCCCTCCCGCTCCACTCTTCTTATTCTGCTCCGGAACCATGTATACTCCACCCATCTTCAACTTCTTGATGGCGTCATCCATCATAGCCAAACCTGTTGTGGCCAATTCATGGGCTCGTCCTAGCTCCAACATTTTTGATAGGGGCATGCCTGGCTCTTAATATCCGACAGTGCAATTTGTTGGAGTGGCATGCTTAAATCCCTTGGCCTCCGAGTTCTCCCTCTTCATCCACAAAAGCACAAGTGGCCGCTAGCAGGTGATGCCTCGTGTGGAACGAGTCAAGGGACTCATTTGGGCGCTGTGTCGCTTGCCGCAAACAGAACCTTTCAAAGTCAATGTTCGCCATTGGCGCAAAATATTCGCTAAGTGCAATCTTTGCCTCGTGATTGGTTCCAGGAGGCAGCATTTTATAGGGCCCGTGGACATCACTCCCCGCATAGAATAGCAATAGCGTCTTCTTTTTTTGCATCATCTATTATCTCAGCTGCCTCGTAAAACATATCTAATCTTTCCAACCAATGTTCCCAGTTGGCCCTTAGGGACGTGAGACTCCCCTTCATATCAAATCCCAGCACAGGGTGACTGTGAAAAAGGGGACCCTGAGATTGGACAGGCACGCCCACTCCTTCTCTTGATGCCGGAGCGTTGCTTATTCTCTGGCTGGGCTTCTGCATGTTACTTGGGCCGGTTGTTCCAAATAGCACATTGCTGCTAGCTCCCCTATTCCCACTGAACCTGGGATCTCTATCCATCCGCTCTATTTCCATTATGGGGCTCTGCCTGTTTAACCTTGTGACTGTGATACTCTTGGGCCACACCACATAAAGCGCTCTCAGGGGTAAGAGCTGCGGTAGGCGGGCTGGCAGCACCTTCTTGCCAGCCAAACACCTGCAAGGGTTGCATGTGTTAATATCCCTGCAAAAGTATCGCAATACCAAAATATCGCCATATTTATGCAGCAATATTGACCCATGGACCCTGCGGGGGACACCCCTGCAACCCCTGCATTATTTTAAAATGTGCGGGGGACACCCCCGCAACCCGTGCTCCCACATATTACCCCCCCAAAAATATCACCTATGGCGAGACAAACGGCCATATGTACGGCAATATTTTTGGTGGGGATATTTTGTAGGGATACCCCTTGGAGTCGTGTCTGCCGACGCCTTCCCACGACCTCACTTCTTGTGGACAGGTCCATTCTCCCTCTTTAAACTAGAGCCCCCCAGTGGGCCTGGGCCAAAACCTGTGCAAGCACCTTCTGGACCAGGGTCATAGCAGGTGGGGTTGGCACTCATCCACCTCCTTCCCTCGGTACTCCGGGCCACAACAACACAACAACATTGTGCAGCCCACCTCGGCTGTGGTAAAATTGTGCTCTTTAGTCAGCAAACCTCACCTGAAACTTGCGGTCACCAGGACAGGCCCTGCAGCATGGATCTGTGCGCACACCTCACGCCAAATCTTGCAAATGCTCCTGGGTCTCAGGAGCCGCCAAGCCACAAACGGAGGGACCTCGTCTGGGAAGCCGATGGTTGCCGGAGCAGCTCCAACTTGCATGCAGAGCACGGTGCAGCAGGCTCTCCCTGTAGCGTGTGCCGATGCGGCCGGTAGACCTGCACGGTTCGGTTCCCACGTCACCAATGTTATGGGGACGGGTAAGGCCTGGCCCCCACTTGCATGCACTGAGGGAGACACATACGTCTGACTCAGTTGGCAGTTTGGAACTGGCACACGTGAGAACGCGCGGCCCTTTTATGAATACTTCTCAATTGGTGTGTCACGTGTTACTGCACACGTGACACAGCCCTAGCCTTCGGAGGGACTTGGACATAACAGGTACCTCCGATAGTCATGGTGTCCCACCTCAACTGCCTAAAAATGAAAGATAGCTTTGCTGTTCTACCGATGTATGCAGACTCAAAGTACCCAGAGCTCTGTGTGCATGTTTCTAGGTGTTCTCTGTTGTGGCCATTTGTGTCTGAAGGAGAGGCTTGTGTGCCTGCGATACTAGGATTCAGTGGTCCAGGATGTGGTAAAAAACTTGGTAGTAAAGGGTAAATAGTGTACTGCTGTTTGTTGACTGTTGAGAAGGGTCTTCAATTGCCATGAGTGTAGCTTAGTTGATATATATATAATATTAGTTTTTTTTATTGTGTATACCGTTTACAAGAAAACCAACACATTTTTAGTAAAATTGAAAAGATATAAAAAGCAAAATAAGATACATTTGCATATTATTAAGAAATCCCAATAACGAATCAATTCATCTAACAACAATCCATACAGAATAAAAAGGAAGGATACATTTGGCATTAGTCGAAGCCTAAGGAGCGATGTACACATGCAGATCCTGTAATCAGCCAAATTGCATGTATAATGTACACAGAATAAACATTGGGAGCATCAACTTTACTTACTTTTACTGAGTTCCTCCAGTAATCTCACATCACTTTCAAATGTTCACAGTTGCCTATTTACACATTTCCATACTTGTGTTTTAGCAATGATCCTGCTACTGCTATAATCAGACCAACAACTCAACCAGAAATACTCATGATTTATATCATCAAGGTCTTTTACAAATTTCGAGTAATAGTGTGCATAAATTGATCTCATCATGGGGCAGTTGGTAAGTACATGTCTAGCTGTCTCTATTTCTGGCTTATTACAACAGATTCTGCAAGTTCTTTCTTGAACAGGGGTTCCAGTCCATGCCCCTCTGATTTCTAATACATCAAGGCGGTTTAGTCTGATATTCATAAACAGCCGCCGCGTTACCAAGGATGGAAGGAGCTTTAGATATTCTTGTGGCTCTTTATAGTTAAAATACATCCTGGAAAAGTTGCATAAGGATTTCATACTTGCAACTTTTTCATGGCTGTTAACCCAGTCTAGCTTCTCAGATACATTTTTCAAGGATTTCAACATTGCACCTTCACCGTATTCCCACCTCCAGCACAGCTTCCTAAAAAAAATCCTCATTCGTGATTTTAAATTTAGTCATCACCGTGCTAGTGCCTTTCTCCAACGGTGAGCGAAGTATTGTCAAAAAAGAATCTGGTGAAGAGAACATGATCTTGAAAAAGAGTTTTGCTCTATTTAAGTTAATCAGGATGGAGAGAGAGATAAGATCCATCTCCAGCCTAATTGCCCCAGTAGGTGTGCAATTGCTTAGCCCCATTATTTTATGTCATATCAGCCCTTCGATTTTATCTGCCAATAAAGACCAATCACAATAGGAAGCTTCAAGGCCATATAGAAAGGCGGATGCTAATTTCTGTCTCTAAATGGCAAAGATTTTTTAGAGAATGCCAGTACTGCTCCCAAAGTAGAGAGAACCTTAACCTGCTTGTTTTCTTGTACTTTTTCATTAACCCCACTCTTTTCAGACACCACTTCATAGCCCAGATTCTTATAGGCATGAACTCTTTTGATGAGCCCAATATTACAAGGAATAGACATCCTATTACTTCGACAATTCCCAATGGCCATGAATTGGGTTTCAGTGATATTAATTTTGAGACCGTTCTTATCCGCATAGCAGCAGACAGCCCTAGCACTTTTGCAGATCACAACATATGTTTTGTCAAAGATAACAATGTCACCTGCATAACAGATCCAGCCCAACTTACTATTTGCAATCCTAGGAAAAAACGTTAATTTTTTCAACAAAGGTGTTACCAAAGTTGGCCATATATAGATTGAACAATATGGGCGCCAATGCACAACCCTGTCGGACACCCTGCTCAATTGATATAGGATCAGACATTAGTCCCATATTATTCAATCTTGCTCTGGTGATATTATTTTCATACATTAATCTGCATTTGTATAGTAAGTGAGCCGACATACCCATAGTCTCCAGTTTCTCCCATAACAGCCCTCTTATCACCACATCGAAGGCTGAAGAGAAGTCCAGATAGAGGATATAAAGAGGTAATCCCGATTTATTATTATTAGCCTGCTCCACTAACGTATTAACCAGCAAGATACTATCCAACGTAGCATAGCCCTTGCGAAACCCAGTTTGGACTTTTGTTAAGGATGTCATTACGCGCTATCCTTATTTCCCAGAGGACTAATGTACAAAATATTTTACTGGGCACATCAGTGAGTGAAAGTAGTTGGTATCTGTACCATGTTTTGGAATGTAGAATTTTAGTGTGTTAGTGCAGGGTCCAACCAGAGACCTTGATGGGCAGATACACCTGATACCACATTTGGCGTAAGGCGCTTTATAAATAAAATAAAATACAAATACAATATAGCAGATCATGGCGTAACATTGCAAAGCATGCAGAAAGGCAAGAAAGTTATCAGAAAACAGAAGTCAAAGACATGGAAAATCTGTTACAACTTGTTGCCCATTTCCTTCGCTCGCTCGCTCGGTCTCTCTTCATATAATCAAGGTTAAAAATGTCTGGGTACCTCCGCTAGTCATGGTGTCCCACCTCAACTACCTGCACAACCCACCACTCTGCCAGCAGAGAAGCAATCCTTAACTGGAATGGTTACATTTGTGGGGTATGTGTTACATGGAAGCAGGATTGTAGGAGAGCCCTCTCCCAAGCAACCTCGTCTACTCAATTGTCTTTTTTGTATTTTCAACCCACCAATTTACAGTGAAGGCTTTGACATTTATTTGTTGAATTTTCCTCATTGTTTTGAAATTAAAAATGTTTATAATGTAGTCATGCACTTGCTCCCACATACACTCGCACACGTTACAAAAATTGAGCTCTGTCCTTGCATATCAAATCCAGTTTCATAATTACCTTGAAAACAATTTGCAACTCATGTGACCACTGCGCACCATAAATCGGCTACCAATATAAACAACTTAACGTGGGCTTTTGGTTTATGGTAGTATTACCCAAAACAAGGTAGGTATAGTGGCTTTTCTACCCAAGAAAATGTCCACCCCGTTTCCTATATCAGAAAATACTTTTGAAGAGCGTTTTCACCTTTTCCAACTTTTCCATCTAGCAGTTTGGGGAATAGGACAATCACCCCAAGAGAGTAGGAGTCCTATATCTGCTGTAAAGCCCCTGAAGCCAATGAGGTCACCCTGGTGCCCTTTCTGGCTAGTGATGGCTTTAGCTCCATGTTGGATCCCCTGAAGATTGATATTCGAGGGCCACAGTGACAATTGGCTGCTTTGTGATGTGCAACATCGCTAAAACATTGTTAGAGTGGGAGCTGTTTTGCGAAAGCTAGTGGAACTGATTAAGTTAGGGAGAGAGCTTGTGAAATGTTGCTTTCAAAAGCTTCTTTTGTTTCTGTTTCAAACGACAGTATTTCACAACCCATTAGATCAAAAACATGTCACCCCTTTCCCCTGTCACCTGTAACAATATATTGAGAGACCAGAGTGTCCCCCCTTCCCCCCCTCAGTTAAGAGGACCCACAGCACACCGTTTAATTGGGTTCATCTAGCCCTATCTATGTCTCTTATAGAGCCATGTAGATCCCTCCTCCTGTGCCAACAATGGGCCTAGACCAGGCCGGGGTATAGAGAGAATATATATGTATTTAAAGTATAGATTCAATTAATAATTGCCTTAAATGATTACACACGCCACATTCTCTGTGGCACAAAAACAACTTCAATGCAAAACACACTTTTTCCTTTTTGCAATAAACCGGTAAATATTACTTGATAAAGCTGTTTAAAAAAAAAAGCACCCATGCAGCCCTTTGTACAGGTCAAGTCCCTGCACACTTAAACATGCTTGCAGTTTTCAAATCACACAGACTTTTAAAATACCTTTTGATTTATAGAACCTTTCTTCACCCCAAAAGAAATAGAAAATCGTTCTGCGTTCTGCTATCATGGTCACTTACTCACTCTCATGAAAAAGTGTATATTTTTCAATGGAGAATTACACTTGGTTTCACTTGGCAAAGCACGTCCCTCCCCAGCACCAAACCCCAGGCATCAGTTGTATGCAGCACCCCTCTGTTTAAAGGCCAGGTCTAAGGAGTGGGCACAGTTTGGGAATTTCGTTTTGGCACAAAAACACCCCTTTGTTTAAAGGCATGGTTTAAGGAGTGGTGACAATTGGGAATTTTGTTTTTTTGGGACAAGTACACCGATGTCCTTTAAAGAAATCTGGGGGACTTCAAGGTGCCCGCTGACACGAGATAGACGTGTCGACAGTGCTCCGGAGCCCACCAGCGTAATTAAGCGGTCCCACCACCCTGCTTGACTCGCTGCGACGGCAAGAAGCCTCGGGGATGTAGCGCGGGCAAAGGCAAAAGCTTGGTCCGAGACACAGGTGGCAGGCAGCCGGGAGAAGCGAAGCACCCTCCAAGCCCAGAAGGACACCCGGGCCGAGTGCGTCGGAGGAAGGGGACCGGTCGGGCACATGGAGCAGCAGCCCGTCAACGGCGCCTCAACTCTCAGCTGAACCGGCCCAGGTGATAAGCGGACCCGCGGAGGGGGCCAGCCCTCCAGCAACCAAATAAGGAAAGAGCAGCCGTCCCGAGGGAGGTACCGCGGCTCCGGCGAGGGAAAGAAGGCGGGAGTGTGCTGCGGCAGCTGCAGACACGATAGACGCCTCGGACACCCGAGGGGGGGGGGCTCGGCGTAGCAAGTGGCCAGAGCGGGCCATGCTCATCAAGCGGCCGCAAGAGGAAACCTCCGGAAAACTGTGGTAAGGTGTGGGAGAGGCCCTAGGGACCAGTCACGGTGACGGATTAGTAAGGCCCCTCCCCCGAGAGATGTCAGAGTGCTGCTGCGGCGGAAGAGATACGGGGGGGGCACAAGGACAGAGTGTGGCGCTGGGCGGCGCCTCCTAACCTCCCCTGACATCCCATGCCAGTGAGCCAAGAGAATATCAACCAAGGGAGAGGGTCCCCAAGAAATTGGACTGGCCCATTTGAGTGGCGGCGGAACACCGGGAGCCACTGAGGACAGGCCTGAAAACACCGCCCCGGCCCCAGGGGAGGTGGCAAAGGAACGGGCCGGGAGGGAGCGAGACACAACAAAGGGGAGAAAGCAGCGGCATCTGGCGTCCCCTCTACCTTGCTGCCTGGGGGTGGGGCACCCATAATGAACCTACGTTCTACAGGAAGGAAGGGCCCTGGAAGAGCGTGACCACTGGTGAAGTGGGGTGGTGGAGTGGAGAGCAGGTGCCACGGCTAGGCCCCCCCCACACAGAGAATCGGTTGGAGGTATATGCAAGAGGAGGCGACGAGCAGGTCCTCGGCTAGGAAAGCGACTGGGGAGAGGAGCTACCGACCGGAGCCACAATGGTCTCAGTTGGCTTTGTGCTTCTACAGGGGGAGGAATTGTTAGGCCATTATTCCCAACTTGAGAATGTCCTTGAAGAACAAAGCTAGACAGACTAAGGGCGGTCTGTTGCAAGCAGAGACTCCGGGTACCCTCCCAACTTTGTGGAAGCAGAGAGAGGAGCCTGACGAGCAGGCAAATGCTCAGGAGAAAGGTCGGAGTCTTCCCCCAAGCTGAGGACGTCCCGTCGGCCCTAATGTCGCGTCAGGACCTCCATGGAGAGATGCTAACTCTGCAAAACAATCTGGCCAAGACCTTTCAAGACCAAATCCAGTTGCTCAGGTCGGACATTAGCCAGGCTATGGCTGAGATGAAGCAAGAGGTGGGCCAGCTAGGAGGGAGGACGGACATTCTAGAAAAGGGCCTACAGGAAGTGGGCAAGGAGGTCACGGAGAATAGTGAGGCAATTGAAAGACTGGACACAGCAACAAGGAATTTGGAGCTGAGGATGAAGGACTTGGAGAATCGGTCCAGAAGAGTCAACATTCGATTGAAATGGCTCCCGGAAGCAGTCCAGGACAGGGACTTGAAGGGCACGCTACAAAGCATCTTTGCGGGGCTTCTGGACGAGCCCGCCCCCCCCCTGTAATCCGTAGAGTTGGATAGAGACCACAGGATGGGGCGTAACAACAAGGGAGCAAATGCAAGACCAAGGGACGTACTAGCTGCCTTCGTCAGATATGCACAGGAGGAGGCAGTCTTGAGAGCAGCCAAGCAGAGAGAACCTCTAAGCCATGAAGGCCACAGAATAGAGCTGTGTCAAGATCTGGCCATCAGCACCTTGGTGAAGAGAAGACAAATTAACCCTATCCTGACATTCCTCAGGGCCAAGGGGATCAAGTATAAATGGACCTTCCTCTTTGATTGGCAGGGAGTACAAAAGAGGATAGCTTCTCTGCAAGAAGGGGCAAACCTGCACAGTTGGAACTGGATCAGGACGAGCCAGAGGGGAGGTCAGAGAGATCACCAGGGGCAGATCACTGACAGTGGCCCAGGGCTTTGGAATGGTCAACAGCAGGAGAGAAAAGGAGGAGGAGACCTGCCCACGAGAGGCACCCCTGAGAGGGGTGAAATACAGGACGGAGTGGGAGAAACCGACAAAGGGTCGAAACCCTGAGGATAAGGTACTGTCTTAAAGGGGTGGTGGGCTCAGAAGCGATCTTAAGGGCATGGGGCAACAAGGAGCAAACATCCTAGGGTTGGTAAGGGAAGAAGTGACCCAAGACGGGACGGGACGAGGGGAGTGGAGGGGGGGGAAACCCCAATTGGGGGAAGGGTGAGGGGGAGTTGCGGAAAAAGGGGGGGGGGAAACGGGCGATGCTTTTCAGGGACCGAGAAGGGCGGCAACATGGTTTAAAAGGGGAAAGGGTGAGAGGTATTCGGATGGGCGTGGGGGGCAGGGTGATTACACTGGGGTTAGGAGTAATCCAGGTTATTCAAGTGGCTTACCCATAATGTGAGGGGGCTCAAGTCTCCCCTAAGTAGGAAAAAACTGGAGAGGTTTATGAGGAAGGAGGTGCCGGATATATTGGGGTTGACGGAAACACATTTACTATCTAAGGACCAAAAGAGGCTAAGGCTTAGGGGCTTTGATCAAATCTTTCAGGCTTCAGCGAGCACGAAAACGGCTGGAGTGGCTTTGGCTTTTAAGAATTCAGTGCATTTCAGGGTAGAGTGTACAGTCTGGGACAAGGGAGGCAGATACCTTATAGTGCATGGCACGTGTCTGGACGCTGTATATACATATGCGGTTATATATGCCCCAAATGCAGGACAGGAAGCATTCCTGAGACAATTTCTCAAAATCTTAGGTGAAACGGCAAGGGGCCCTGTGGTTTTAATGGGAGACTTTAATTTAGCCTGGGATGGGGCTCGGGACAGATCCTTGGAGAGGGCAACGGGTCCGGAGAGAGCGGTCTCAGCAGGTTTACGGGAAAGAGTGGTGGGGTTAGGCTTGAAGGACGTATGATGTGAATTAAGGGGGGGACGAGGAGAGATATACGTTCCTCTCCGGTGTACATGGTACTCAATCTAGGATAGATTATATTTGGGTTTCGGCGACCCTCTTGGGATGGGTAAAGGAGGTAAAAGTAGGCCCCCTAGGCATAGCAGACCATAAAATTATTACAATGGATTTAGAGCTAGGGGAGAGAAAGAGGGGGATATGGAGTTGGAAGTACCCGGTGGCTCTCATGAGAGACCCGGTGCTCGGGGAGGAAGTTGAAGGGAAAATGAATGCATTCATGGAAGAAAAAAAAAGAGGGGGATACATCTGAGGATATAAGATGGGATGCGTTTCAAGCCACAATTAGAGGCGAGCTCGTAGCAGTTAAGGCCACCGAGATGGGAGAGCTGGAGAGGCAGCTAGAGGAGAGGTAGAAACCGCTCGACGAAAAGCAGAGATAATGCCGAATAGAGCCACCTTGAGAGAGTACAGGAGAGCTGAGGGGCAGCGCCGAATCCTCCGAACTAAGAAAGCGGAAGGGGCCTTACTATAAGTAGAGCAAAAATTCTATGCAAAGGCGAACAAGGCGGGCACCCTCCTGGCTTGCCTTCTGAGAGGGGAAGCAGCGAAAAATGTGATGGGGGTGCTTAAGTCAGAGGGGGAGAAAGGATAACGTGCAATGAGGACTTCCAGGAACACCTAGCTGCTTTTTATGAGGAGCTTTACATATCACAGCACCCTACAGCTCAATCCCAAGAGGAGTTTCTGGGGAAAGTTAATTCACACAGAATTAGCGTGGAATCCCAATAAGTTCTAAGCCAAGAGATTATGGAGGAAGAGGGAAGACTGGTGATATCAAGTCTCCCTTCTGGAAAAGCCCCGGGCCCCGATGGGTATATGGCAGCGTTTTACAAAACATTTGCTGCTTTTGTAACACTGCACCTAACCCATCTATACAATACGTTCAAAACTACCGGACGTATAACCCCTTCCATGGAGGAGGCCAAAATGACCCTGATCCTAAAACCTCATAAGGACCCAATGGAAAGGATATCATACAGGCTAATTGCATTGATCAATATTGATTCTAAAATCTATACAAAGATTTTGGCCAACAGATTAGAGGGACTGCTCCCGGATTTAATCCACCGGGACTAGTCTGGGTTCATTGGAGGCAGGCAGACCACAGATAATATAAGGCGGGTAGCCCACTTGGTGGAAAAAAACGCAGAAAACGAACACTGCCGCGGTCCTACTTTCTTTAGATGCCGAGAAGGCTTTTGACCGCGTGGAGCGGTCATGTTTGTTTCGCACCATGGAGGAGATGGGGGCTAATTACCAGGAGCCGAAAATTCAGATCATGGTGAATGGGTGTCTCTCACGCTCCTTTAGACTAAGTTGGGGTACAAAACAAGGCTGTCCCATTTCCCCATTGCTTTACGCTATATACCTAGAGCCCCTCCTGCAATCGATACGGGACACGAATAGGGTGCAGGGCATTCCCTTTGGGGGGAAAACAACCTAAGGTCACGGCTTTTGCCGATGATATGCTGCTCTCCGTAATTAACCCTGCAGAATCCATCGGGGCCTGTAAGGAGGTCCTTGAGGAATTTGGCGAGGCTTCAGGCTTATGCATCAACATGGGAAAGTCAGAGCTGCTGGGCCTATCCTTGGGCAGGGAGGTGAGCACCAGGCTTAAAACTGAGACCCCATTCGTTTGGTCCCTGGGAGAAATTAAATACCTGGGAGTCCGGTTCACCCCAACGCTCAAGGGTTGGTACGTGGCAAACTATCTCCCCCTTTTGGAAGGGATCAAAAAGGACCTCCGGATATTGCGGTCTCTACGGATATCCTGGCTGGGGCGTATAGCCGCAATCAAAATGGTCACATTGCCTTGTTTGCTCTAACTTTTCCAAGCCATCCCACAGGCAGTCCCGGAGAAATTCTTCAGGGAGCTTCAATCCCTGACAAAGGAGTTCATATGGGAAGGAAAACGGGCTAGACTCCATAGATGCTTGCTAGAGGCTTCCAGGAAGGAGGGGGGACTGGCCCTTCCGAACTTTAGACAATACTATGAGGCAACAAAGCTGTGGGTTATTAGGGAATGGCAGAGGGAGGGAGAGGGACAATTATGGGTTGGGATGGACAGGGCGGTGACTAAATATAACCTTGGGGAGGTATTATGGTTGTGGAAGGACCACAGGCCTAAACACATAAACACATGTATGAAAGCTCCATCACAAGCCTAATGGCAAATAACTGGGAAAGGCTGGCCAAGAAGAGGGGAATTACTTCCGTCCCATCCCCCTTTACACCGATATTTAACACCGCTGAATTCACCCCCAGAACCGAGAAGGGAGCATTCACGGAGGGAGGCTGCAGGCGAATCCGGGACATGTTCCAGAGAGGTGAGATCCTGTTATTTAGAGAGTGCAAAGAAGGCTTTGGGATAGCGGAAGGGGAAAGGCTCGGGTATGCCCAGTTGCGCCACTGGTTGTTATACCCGCCAATTAAAAGAGCGGCTACCAGGGAGGTCACCTCTTTTGGGAAATTTCTACTTAGGAATGATGGGGCCAAGGGTCTAATCTCTAACCTTTATAAGATTCTTGAGGAGTCTACCCCCCGTAGACACTGGTCCTTCAATGCAAGGTGGGAGCGGATAATAGGGAGGTGTGTGGAAACGGAGGAATGGTCCAATCAGTGGAGGAAAATCCCTAAGCTGGCTAGGGCATCTCAGACACAGGAAGCCTTGTACAAAATAATATTTGGGTGGCATTACACACCAGCAACCCTGCACAGGATGTTCCCAGCGATATCAGAGGAGTGCTGGAGAGGGTGTGGGCACGAGGGAACATCCGAGCATATCTGGTGGAGGTGCCCAAAAATCGCTTCACTCTGGGAGGAAGTGCAGAGGGGGCAAGACCAGGCCTTTGGGGAAGGAGGGACCAGACCTCCGGAACACGTTGGCGGGGCACCAGGAGAACCCCGCAGCAGAGAAAGAGTAAGAGTGATATTGACGCTAATTGCTCAGAGATGGAGGAGTGTTAATGTACTGACCTTTCATGATTGGCTGCAGAAGCTATGGGGCACGGTGGCTCTAGAGTGGGCGACCTATGCTATGAACGGGGAGTTGTCGAAATTTGCTGGTGATTGGGGTGAGACGCTGGCCTTCCTAAGAGACTATTATAGGGTAATTTGGTGCCCCCAACACCTCAGGATCCTTGACCTGCAGTAAGCTCAACAATGTCGCCTAACCGGGAGCGGCCCTGGAAAGAATTTAGAATCGCCCAGGGGAGCGGGGGGGTTTGGGAGTTGTTGTGTTTCTTCTTTCATTATATTCATGTTATAAATTCAATAAAGAGACGTTTAAAAAAAAAAAGAAATCTGGGGTTGACAGGAATAATAACTGGAACCCAATTAATGTAAGTTATTACAACTTAACTTCTCGCTACGAAAGAGGGCAGAGGTTTCAAACTCCTCCGAGCTCCTCCCTGTATCAGTCTATTTGGGAGTTTATTAAATTATTATTCAGTCCAATATGCTAAGGGGCTACATAATTTGCCTCCACCCACTATAAAGTGAAGAAATTAAGGCAGGCAGATCCCCCACACATTTGTTGTCATTTGGATAAGTCTACTTAAATTGGAAATCTCTGTTTTTGGGCACTTGGGAAGGGCTCGCCTTTGGGGACAGCACATGTCTGATCAAAGGCTTCTGTCAAAGATAGTCACCAGCACCCATCCCTCATTTAGCTTTCCTTAATAATAGGGCCCAGTCAGTCTTTGGCTTTCCCAGTGTCTCCCGTGCAAGGTTAAGTATTCATTCATTTTTAGACCTCTCCACCCAATTAAGGTCAGGCAGCTGTCTCAGAATTCACCCAGATGGAATATAGGCAAGTCTCCTTCAAGATGTTTAGCAGCTCTCCATCCAAGATGTTTTTTTAGGCAGGTTTGTCTGTGTGCGTGTCTGTCCCTTCTTCATAGAGCAAGGGCTTTTTACTGTATAAGCCACACCCCCAATTATTACACTTAGGAGGTGCCAGTTTATTGGTTCTGCTTGTTCATTGGAGCATTAGCCTCTCTTCCTCCTCAAAGATCCAACCCCTCTCTGCTAATAGGCCCTTGGAGTTCTGTGATGAAAGTGATGTGAAAAGAACAACTTCTGTCATTTACATACTTTATTTTACGTATCGGCTGTTTCACTCCAAAAAGTCCCTACATGGCAAAAATGTGTAATGTAGGAATAAATGCCATAATAAATAGATATTAATGTTCCCCTAATCATGACTGATATGTGGAGCTTACTTTCATTTCTTTAGGTTATAGCACGTGTGAGCTATGTTTTTTTTTTTGCCCTTCATGCAAACATTAACATAGTTGGGAAGTTGACCGTTTTGACACGGATATCTAATTTAATAAGTCATCAGCTCTTCAACTTTCAGATTAAGGACATTTCCAGGGAAGCTAGAAACACCTTTTAAGTTGTAACTAAAATTCCCCAAATCGCATTTGGATGAGTCACATCAACATCATCACTTTGAAATCAGCTTTAAAATGACATCTGTAAGTCTCATGGTTCAAATGTTCATTGAATGTTTCCAGTATTATACAATACATTGGGAGCCCACAACATGAAGGACCCCCTACTACAATTATAGTAATATTTCCCAAACAAAAAAGGCAACAACTTAATAATCGGAGTCCTCCTGGATGTCCGCTCTGCGTACATGGGAGGGGGGCACAAATTATACACTACTTGGAAGAAAGCTCTTTGTCAAACTCCATTCTTGAGATGGGATGAAACCAGTTAAGAGGATAAAAACAAAAACCCTCCATTAAGCATCTCGCCCTCGGGTGTAAAGATCCCCCGCAAGTAACATCCCCCAACTGAAGATACTTCACACCAACCAAACTTTGCAGAACTATTACCTAAGAGAAACCACACTACATCACTATTGCAAAGCAAACTTTGTCAAAAGTCCAGCACAGCGTCTGGTTCAACTATTCTCTAACATTGGAGTTGGTACCATTTTGAGGAGCTCCTCTGCTTTCTCAGCCTTCTAGAAAATGTACTCCTTTCCCTTCCATGTGACCCTGAGTTTGACAGCACGCAGAATGCCTGCCTTTACCTCTCAAGAGGTTCTCCGTCAAAGTGTTCAATGCTTTCCTCCTCTGCTCAGTTTCCGGTGCCAGATCTGGGAATAACCCAATCCATTACTTTTAGGATCCATTCCTTTTCCTTAATATCGGAGAGTTTGATGATAAGAGTTGGTCCAATTTCAGAGTCCTTTATTTTATTCTTCTCCTGCTTAATTCTGTAACATTTCTTTTATTATCCATTGAGGACCCTCCTAGGAGTGTTCTGCAACATTCCCCCTGTATCTTCTTATCCACTTGAGGGGTCACTTCTCACCACAGACTCTGTCGATTAATCACTGTTCACAGTGACTTGCCATATCACATTTGGGAGACCTGGTATCGCGACTTTCAGTGCTCTGCAGGCTCTTAAGTGCTGCATACCATTTCTTTTGATCTACGGCTTTGACTTCTGCAGTAGCTTTAATATGCCCCTCTATAGTCCATAGGTTTGTACCTCCATGTGCTGCAGGGCCTGCAACCAGCCCCTTGCTTGTGTTAATCGGGGAGTGCAGGTGCTCGGGCTCTGAACCCTCACCCAGAAGGTCACTGGCACTCCAGGAGCTGGGCATGCACAATGGTGGCACGGCACGGCCTGCTCAGAAAGGCAACAGTGGTCTGTGCCTCACTGCAATAAGGCGCCTCGGCAGGGACCTCTCCGTCTGTTACCGGGCCTCACACCCACCTTCTCCCATCAGCCGTATGTCAGGTCGCCAGCCAGTCTCCGGCTCATCAGTCTAACTTCGGCCGAGTCCCTCCACCCCCCCCGCCCCCTGCGATGCTGGGCATTTTGTCCGATGGGCCCTTCACTTTTCCTCTGTCACCTGATATCTCGCCCCTGCCCCTCCACTGCCTGGGCATTTAATCCACACTGGCTCCCTGTGGGTTGATCTTCCGACAAGCGGAAGCAGCCATGTCTCTGGCTCCTTCCCTCTTTGCCGGGAGCTTCACAATGAGGTGGCAATTTTCCTTGGGCTTGCGAGCGCTCTCTCCCTCCCAACTTAAAATGACATTTCTGATGTAAGTCTATGGCCACATAATTACATATACAATAGATAGTTTCAGTTCTTCAATTTAAGTTGCATGGAGTCACTGGGACTAATGTTGGTTTTGCCTGCAATAAAATGACCAGTCACTCTGGTGGAGTCAAAAGCTTAGCTAATGCATACTGCAGAGATTGTATCCCTCTGACCAGATGGTCTCTGGTGTCCTGCGACCCTCTGAATCATCTTGAGGCCATGTAGGCATTTGCCATTTGTCCTCGCTATCTTACGTCCACCACCGTTAAACATTTTAGTTTGTATTTCTAAGCACTGCACTTACCCAGGCTGGCTCTGTTGAAGAAACCTGTCATAAATAGCTAGTATGCATGAGCCTCACAAAGATTTCCCCTCCAGATAAGGAGCCAAGCAGACCTGCAATGGGGGAAGTCACTTGAGAATTCTGCCTAGCAACGAGAGACCTGTCTTTCTTGGGCTCATAAGGATTTACATGTTGCATTTGCAGGAAAATAGCCTTTGCAATGTGTTACATTTGTTTTTCATGTTAAACATTTAATCTATTTTAATAACTTGCATCTGGCTATGATTGCTCAAATGCCATTCGAAATTAGTGTATTTCTCTTGCTTTGCACCTCCAGTAATTTTCATGTGGCTGCTGGTACAGACAGGCTGCTCTTCCTTTTGTTATGTGCATTTTCCATTTTTACAATATTCCTTGTCACTTTCAGCAAGAAACACACTACATTTACTAGGCCCCTTTGCTGTGTTAAAGTTTTGGGCTGGCATGTCATTTTATTTCATTGTGCCCTTTTCCATCAGACCAATGTATTTTGCAGAAGATGCCTAACCATGCCTTTCAGTTATGATTTCTGTGGCTGTCATTAAACTCTACATATCCCCCTTCCTCCCAAGGCAAGATTGTCAATAATGTGATCCAGCCGGCCAACAGTTTACATCCATCTTACACATATTAGATTCATTGTGGTAGATATTCATCACCTGACCCAACACAAGCGCCTTAGCACCATAGGACATCAATACAATACTTCTTCAGTGGTGCACACCACTCTTGAGTGCTCTGGTGCCCCACCAGTCCTCCATTTATATCCTTCGAACAGTGTCAGAGTAGGAAATGTGACCATTCCATTTCTGTTTTGCTGTGGACCATGCAGCAGAGCCATAACCTACTCCATTAAAAGAAAATGTCCCTGGCTTTATTCACCCTTTCTCTCTCATTCAGCAGGGACTCCCTTTTCCATTTCATTGTCAAACATACTCTACCTGCTAACAAAATATGAGCCCTATGCAGGAGGGGAACCCAACAATCCTCTTGCCTCTTTAACCCAAAGAGAACCAGCAAGGGCTCCAGTCATTTCCCTATGTATCATCTCCACTCCCTTTATCCAACCCAAGACCTCCTTCCAAAAATGCTGGACTACACTGCAAGACAACCACATATCCCAATAAGGGGTGTTTCCCTACATTTCCTCCAACGATAGGGGCTAACCACATGGAACCTCTTCGAAAGCTTTAACACGGTCATTGTTAGAATGGATTTCTAAACTCTGCTCTGGTGAACAGAAGTTTAGGAGGCAGTAAAAACCACTTAAGCAACTCACAGCTATCAACCTGTGAGGCAAAAAACCTTGAGGGCATCTTCGACTCCTCTCTCTACTTCACCCTTTGCATCTTGGACCTTGCCAAGAAGGCCTACTTCCTGCTTCACCCCCTTAGAGGCATTCACCCTTTCCTCACCCCCCCCCCCCAGTGGCTCAACGTCTCCAGAGGTCGGGTCCTCTCTGCGCTGGACTACTGCAACAGCCTCTTCTTCAATCTCCCCCTTTCCTCCCTACACCCCTTCAGCTAATCCAGAATAGAGCTGCAAGACTCATCCTTGGCCTCAAGCTCAGGGACTGTATCCCACCAGCCCTAATATCTCTCCACTAGCTCCCAGTGACGGCGAGGCTCAAATTCAAGACCCTCCGCATCATCCACAGGGCCTTCAGGGGCCTTGGACCATGCCATCTCCAACTTTCCCTCCCTAAATACTTCCCTGCTAGAGCCCTTGGCTCCTCTAGCTCCAACTCTTCTTGTCAAATGCTTCTCCAAGCAGAGAGTGGGGGGCATGTTTCTCTCCTCGGTTGGTTCCTCTCTTTGAAACAGCCTCCCTGCTCCTCTCAGACTTGAGCCGGACCTCCTTAATTTCCAAAAACTTCTCAAAACTCTACTTTTCTCCACCTCTTTCCCTTCCCTGTTAATCACCCCACTGCCACTGAGACTGGTGACCTGGGCCTTCATGAATCCTACAGGTTACCAGGCCCTTTACCCTGTCAACACCAGCACCCCACCCCGCCCTCCAAACTGTCCTTGTGGGCCCCTTGCCTGGCAACTGTGTGTCCCACTCATGGGATTCCACTTCCCTAGCACTTAGCTAGTGGCATCCCCCCTTGGCACTTCCCTCCTGGGATTGTACCAGCTCTGGTCCTTCACCTGCTCCCTCTCCTCACCCTCCCTTCCCTATCTCCTGCACTTCTCTTCACTGCACTTGCGCGTCCGAATAATCACAAGGTCCATAGGGACCGCAATTGTATATTTACTGTTCTTGTCCCATGTTATTTAGTCCCCTGTTCCCTCCTACCTTTGTCTCGTGGCACCTCAAAACACTATTCTGCTGTATAGGTGCATAACAAATGCTCAATAAATAAATACATAAAATAACCAGAAAGACTCCACCTTGTCTTTTTTTGTTTTGATTTTACTTTTCTATTCTTCACCTTCAAGTCATTCTGTTCGGAACTTTGAGAAGAAGCTGTTGACTCAGCTTAGGATTTTGGACACAGAACAGAGAACTCCTTTGATGTAGACATCCTGGCACAGACGTTCATTAGTTTCCCCTCATAGAGTTAGGAATAGGTAGGATTTCCATAACCCCTTATTTTTCTTTAATAAAAGTCTTTGAAAATCACATAAGATGGCACTGTTCCTGAGTCTTACTCTTGATCCTTCACAGAAGTAATTTATAATTGCCGGGGCCCATATGTGACTAAGCGGTGAAGGCCATGTCTTGATTCCCTGTATACCCTTCTGTCACTTCCAGACCTCCCATATCACCCCAGTATGGGGTGGCCCCTCTCGCTCTTTGGCAAAGACTTTTGGCAGCACCTAGAGCCATTACCCACTGTGACCAGCCTCAACCAGTCATTTTCCAGAAACACTCACTGCTTCTACTATAATTCTTAATATGTGCCACCTAAGCCCTCATTTAGAGACCCTTTCATACCATTCTGTGTCCAGTAGGCCCACACCCTCTGATTTTCAGGAGGATCAATGACTTTGTTGCTTCTTACCTTGCCATAGAAATCGCACAATCCTTACCTTGGTTTCTTTCTGGAACGACTCTGGTACCCTGACTGGTAGCATCTGGAACACATATAGGGTCCTCTGCATCACATTCATTTTGAGCACATTCACTCTACCCATCCAGGGCAAAGTAAGGGTCCCCCCATTTTTTCAGGTCTTCAGACACTTTTGTGAGTAACGGTGGGAATTGGCCTTGACCAGCCCCTCCTCCCCAGCATCCCAGTAACCCATATTCCAAGATATCCAATGCTGTTCCTCTGAATCACTAAATGCAGTGCCTCCAAATCTTCTGTGTCCTCTTCAGCTTCTCTATTAATTCTGGGGGACGGTGGGGGCAACATTTTTCTATTCACTTTGAAACCTGAGAGTCACCCATATCTTGCAATAGCAACAAATGTCTCCGGTATGGACTACAAAGGTCGGTCGCATGCATCCCCAGTTTGAACTCTTTCACCCATCGTTGGTCACCTGGTCCTGCCATTCCACTGCATATCTTTTGCAAGCGGTTCCAGGGGCAGAACGAAGAGCGGGGGGGGGACACACCTGCTTGGTGTCCCTCTGTAGGCCAAATTGCATGGCCTTCCTCCCATTCACCACCACTCAAGCCTTTTGGTCAGAGTACAGGACCATTATGCCATTTAGAATTCTCTTTCAAAATCCCTATTTTGCCAGAACCTTATGTAGGAATTCCCAATTCACATGATCAAAGTCCTCAGTATCGAGAGACAAGAGTACCGGATCCCCACTTGTTCCCTGAGCCAATTCCATGCAATTGAGGGTCTTCCTTAGAGTGTCCACACCCTCCCTCCCCAGAATGAAACCGACCTAGTTCAAATTGACAAGTTTTGCATCAGACTCTCCAATCTGGATGCTATCACCCTGCCAAAAATCTTCCACCTTAAGAAGGGATATCGGTCTATATATGACGTGCACTACCTGTAACGATATCTATTGATGACCACTATTAACATGGGAAGGACCTTCAACCCCCACCCCCAGTTAAAGTGCCACACCAAATACTGTTATTTTCTATAATATTGAGTTTGCTTAGGCCTGCCTGAACAACATATAATATCACCAAGGCTTTCTACCCCTGTGCAACACTTAAGCCAAGAACCAGGCTGGGGTATTGAGATAACCGATATTTTTTTATTTATTTGAATTTGATGTTATGAAACTCTAACTGAAACTTTAAACACCACTTTATCCGTGGCGCAACAAAACAAACTTCTCTCAACATAAATAAATCACACAAGTGAGTTGAAAAGAACATAAATCACAATTCTTTACTTTTTATAAATTTCACTTCAAGAAATAATTAGCACTGGTCGGTGAACACAATTTACAAATGTAGTGCTGTGCAATTTTGATTTTCCTGTGCGCTTACAAGGCTAGCAGTTTGTTTTTTCAGATTTGGACATGTGCACATGGCAATTATGGTTTCACCAACACCTTTGGTTTAAAATAAACACAGGGGGATTTAGCAGTTTGTTTTAGACCCCCCTGCCTTTGGTCTGGGTTGGGGAAGTCTGACAGAAAAATAAGGATGATTTGAAGAATTTTGGATTTCAGACCCCCCTCCACTGAAAGACGGGGAAATTTGGCAAAAAAGATTGGACTGATGTAACGAACAAAGACACCCCTCTTCCTTAAAGAAGTCAGGATCAACAGGACAAAAAGGATGACCCAATTCAATTATAGGCTATAGTTTTTCAGCACACACTAGGAAGTGAGCTTTGTTACATTTGAATGTTAACAAACCTCTCCTTCAGTGTTCTGCCAAAGGGAATCCATTAAATTAATATTATTTTAGTTAAACAGTCTAAGGATTTACAGCCCCTCCACCCCCCGCCTGCTATAAAGGGAAAGGATTTAAGGCAAGCAGGCTCCTCCACCTTTTGGTTGCAAAGGGTTTACTTCTACTTACGTAGAAAATCTCCGTTTGAAAGTTCATGAAAGCCAGCTGCATGTCAGGACCCTTTAGAAAGATAGGGCAGGGGTCTGGTCACTTCACTCTCAAGTCAGCTTTCAGGCCTTCCCAGAAATAGACAGCTACACCTAGATGCACTCTCAGCAATCTCCTCTGGTGTTTCCTTGCATCTGTCAGATGGAAAGTTCCAGCAGCTCTCCCCGATGGCAAATGTCAGCAGCTCTGTCCCTTCCTCATTGTGTATTCCACCTCATATAGCAGCGATGACGATCAAGTTTACAATCCTGGGGAGTACCCTGGAAGGGTTCTCGCAAATGGGATTGGACAGTTACCCTTCTCTCTCCTCCCAACTCCTGCCTCTCTACGGATTAGTTTAAGAGTCTGGAGCAGACCTATGGCAATTCCATTTACAATTCCCATTTTTTCCCATGTCAAATGTTTGGCAAAAACTAGTTATGTAGCGCAAAACCTCATCATTTTACTCAAAACTGCCATTAATATATATATTTTCCAATTCAGCTAATCATGGGGAATTTAAGTAAGACAGCCAGATCTGCACCCTTTTGCAAGGATATGTGGCAATTTTCAACCGTTTTTACTAAAAGCGTTATAGTTAGGAACATGTAATTTATTATCCATATTGCTAATTTTACCCTTCACTCGTTCACTTACTCTCCCATTTGGAACATTTTCAGATCAGCCAGAAACCTAGTTTTACTGGCCATTTCAGTTCCCTAAATTGCAGGTGGATGACTTTAATATCATCAAAATCTCCTGGAAATTATCTAAAAAATTACACACAAATAAAGAAAATCCAACTTAAGGTTGCTGAGAAAAAGGTCTAAATGATAATAGTCCTTTTAAACAAAGGGAATCTTCATCTGTGCCCATATGAGCTTCCCTTCCTCCAGCGCCATTTACCATTTTCAGCCAGTGTTTTATTGGTCTCTTTGAAGTTGGTTGCTTATTTGAAGTTGGAGTTTCAGCCTCCCTTAATTGTAGCCCCCGCTTTCACACCTCTTGCTTACATTCTGGTCATGCTCCAGCCAAGGGAAATTGTCCTGCAGAGACAGGCAGTCTAAAGGACCCTTGGTATTCCACACCTTTCAAGTATGACACATTTTAGTGCAGTTGTAAAATAGCTGGGGGTGTGTACCCCAGGCTTTCTGTGGGTAAGTTCTTTGCTTGCTGTGGGACAAATGTCACAAAGGGTTTGCCTCGTGCCTACTGTTTACTTTTTCATGGAACTAAAGGGGGCGTTTCTTTTCAAATGTGCTGGTATTTTGCTTGTGAAACATAATATACATTACTTTTTATCAACACGTGCCATGCCTTTTTCCCTGACATTTTTATGTTAGCAGGAGTACATTTTTCACTTTTTAACCGCTTTAACTTGCAAACACCCATGTAAAGCCGTTTGTGTGTCAGTGTTTAAAAATTCTGGTTTTCATGTGAAAGGGACCCTTGAATTCCTTCTTCCTTTGTGGAATAAAATGCTGCTTTTCCTTTGGTAATGACAGGTAGGCCTTTTTCACATAGACCTTCAGTTTAGGGCCTTTCATTTCACTCCACATACTGAGGGTCTTTCTCTCTTATGTATCATGGAGATCAGCGCTTCATTGAAAGTGGCGGGTGGCTCTACACTGTCCAGAATGTGATTTAATAGCTTGGTCAGGTATGGTACCACTGCTCAAGCATATGTTTTGTACCACCTGTAAGGAAGGCATGATATCAACAGTAAGACTGACACAAGTGACCACAGTTCAAGGGTGTTTTATTGAATTGCAATTGGGTTTGAATAATGCCTATTTAATCATAAATCCAAAGATGAAAGCAAGCTACGACCATCAAATTATAACAGTCCTAGTGGTGTCTTGTAAAAATAAAAGGGCCTATACTAATAAACCTATTGCCAATCCTTACCTTTAAATATAAATAGTGTGGGAAACCATGTTATACAAAAGAGTGTTGAAGAAATGATATGTCAGGATAATCAAGTCATTGGCTTCCCTTCCCCATGTTTTCAGCATGGGAAAAAGTGGCACACTCGAGCTTAGCACAGTCTCTGGTTTCTCTAGTACAAGGGTGCAGTTCAAAACTTCCACATCATGGCCTGATCTGCTAACTTTTCTTTGCTGTTCAAAGTCTCTTCTTTCAGAGGTCCTGATGTAACAAACAATAAAATACAATAATTCAATTAATCATCACATAAACAAATTACAAAATTATACATGTACATTCCATTTAATTGGTCAAATTAAAATTACAATTTGTTATCCTAATATTCATATGGTAAAAAGAATCAATGGAAGTTTTTGAGCATGTTATTTGTTACCTTGCAGAAAAATCATTAGAGCTATTATTAATGAACTGCCATTTCCCACTGGTGAAACCAAAAATGATCAGATCTGATATGCTCACAATGGTACACAAATGAACCAAGGTACAAAGATCTTGTCTCATGTAATTTCTCACATTCAATTAAAAGGTTTCTTGCACCTTCAATTTGATCTCTATTCCCATGAATTCTGCACACCTGATTCTTATGCTCTATTTTAAATTGAGGACCAGTTATCGGCAAACATGGCAGTAGGTTAAATTGAAATTGTATGAACAATTTCCTAATATATGGACAGGGACATTTCAGAAATTATAGGGCTATCCCTCAAATACGTATATTCTATTAGATTCTGCATCTGTTTATATGATGCCAGCTTAGATATGTTGTTGCTTCTGCACCAATCATGGGTTTTTTAAAATAATGGCCTTCTTCGGGTTCCATGTGATTATGTCGCAGTGGCAATGTCGCCAGGTACTTTATTTCCTGACCTCTCAAAATTCTTTCCCCAAAATATTCTAGGAGGGGTATAATTATATACGATTACCTCCGATCCTAGAATATTTGGGTAAAGTGTTGTATTTTCTGGGGAGTGCATTTTTTTTGGGAAGCGCCGCCACCTGGCTGCCATTCCCACTGCGACATAATCACTGGATACCCTTCTTAGTAAAGTATAATCTAAGTCTCAATCAATATTAATTTCTATCAAATTCACAAAGTTCTCACAATTGGCCCTAAATTCCTCATACAGGCAATTATTTGTTTGAGCCAATTCCCTATATATAAACTTGTGTATTTTTTACAGATTTTGTAAATGCAGAATGCATCTCCTTATGTTGACCAAAGTAATCAGGCCAGTAATGCCTAGTTCTAATTGTATACGGTATAGCGGAACCCAGTTAGGAAGTCCCAGCATTCAGCACAATATTATCGCCTCTAATGTATCTGGCCATTTTACTACTGTACTCCAGACCATGAAGTATATTAGGTGTAAGACTTTGTTTCTATGCTAATATACGTTCATTAAGAGTATATCCACAACTGTACAAATACTGCTAGTGCCGCTAGATTTCTAACCACTTTTTGATGTGTATATTTATTAAGGTTATCATATGCTTCTTCTGCGAAATGTAAATGCCCAAGTATGTATACTCTGGGGCAAATTCTATGGTGTTTATGTATTTCCCAGTGAGTACTACTCTGTTTCCTTTTACTAAAGGTCATGACTTTCTTTTTATTGAAACTCAGAATTGGGCCATTGGTTGCAAGTAGTTTCCCAGTGCTGTTGGTTCTCTCTGGAGGCCAATAGGATTATGGTCCATAAGTATGATGATGTTAGTGAAGGCCATTATGTTAATGTGTGTGTCGCCTTTGGCATGTAAGATGTTAAGAGGCGCAAGCACACAGCCCTGTTTTAGACCTAAATTAGTTCTGGTGCTTTTTGAAAAATTGGGGAGGGCCTGTTTGCGTGGCATTCTCATCTAAGTATAAGTATATTATGTATCGTGCCATGTCCCTTTAAGAACCCTGTTTGCAGAGGATTGAGAAGCTGTTTATGGTTGGACCAAGCTGCAAGCTCTTTTACTAGAATGTGTGCAAAAGTCTTACTAAAAGTATCTGATGAGGTTAACAGTCCATAATGTTCAGGTTATTATCTATTTCCAGCCTTCAAGTCGGGAGTAAGTAGTGACTGTTTCCAACTTGGAGGTACTCTGCTATGCTGTACTATTACATATAACGTTAGTAGTATCTGGGCCCACAGTTTAGGATGGTCTTTCATAATTCTGTTGTGATGCCACCCGGTCCAGTAGCACCAGAATTTTTCAAGCATCTTTTTTAAATATCCAACTGTGTGTAACCAGATCACACTTATTTTTTGGAGCCCAGAAAGGATTCCCTATGTTCAACAGTAAACTTGTCCTTGATGAAATGTACCCAAGTATTTTCATTTATAACTTGTGCGAGAGAATATGCCGATGGTGAAGCATGCTTATTAATTAAGACTAACATTTATTTGAATCATTGGTCACCAATATCTTAATGACGGCTTTCCTTTTGCTGTCTGTAGCGACTGTCTATTTAGCTAATTTGTATAGCCATTTTTCTATTTTTTTGCTGTCGTCTTTTAAATCTCATAGCACTTGTTGGTCTCTATCTTTCTGAGGCTTCTCCTGAGCTCTCGATTTTGTTTGGCAATATGTATGTCATAATGTAGGCTCATTTGCCTTTTCCCAGGGCAATCGCCTTTTCTGACCCATTACAATATTAAAAGGGCTGACCACTTATTATAATCTTCTGGGTCATTCCATGCATATTTCTTGGGACCTTTCTCAGACTGCTCTTTCTCAACATTGAGGGCCTGATTCACAGAACGTTTTCCTATGGGATTGCCCCATTATAAAACACTTCCATGAATCAGGCCTGGAGTCTTTGTGTTTTTCATGGTCCATTTCATTCTATTCCCTTGATTATTAAAGGGTTATAACCAATGCATGATCACAGCATTTGCTTCTGATTATTTCCATTGCTTGCACCATATGAAACTTGCTACTTTGAATAAAACCAAGTGGGGTTACCTGCTGAACCACCCCACCTCCCCCTTAACTCTACCATTAAGCATGATCTGGTCCTGGCTGGACATGCAGTTCCGTCAGTCCTTGCCATGCGTGTTGCCCTTTTGACAGATGAGCTGAGCCACTGGTATAAGTAAAGGTACACTATGCTTAAACATTTGGTTATCACAGGGTGCCCCACAATGCACATTAAATCTCCACCAGTGATGGTAATATCATTCGCCATTCTATTATTTCCTATATTCAAGATCTTGTTGATGTCATCCATAATTTCTGTCATGTGGCTTCCAGCAGGAGGATATTATACTAGCTTGTATTATGTACCCGGCTTCCCCAGGGATGTCCATTCTCAGATTTCTTTTTCATATTCCACCGAAAAAGATGAACAAACATTGTTGTTTGCCACAAAGGAAAAACATGATGCATGTCAACTTCACTAATTGATTGAACAGCACATTTTCATTTATCTGCGATTTAAATTCTCAAATGAATATCATATTTGCATGCTTACTCTGATTATTTGCAGTATTGTTAGTGCAGAACACCACAAAAAGTAATGCTAAAAAACCAAAAACTTAGGTCATCCCGTTTCCGAGATAATTATCGCGCTAGAAATAAATGCATTAATTCGGCAAGGAAATAAAGAATATTCCATGCAAAATTCATGACACCAGACCTCACCATTCATGAGGAGTCACATCCCCAAGATCAACGCCATATACAAACCCACAAACAGGACTTTGATTATATATATAAATACCTCCTGAGGGTCTCCCTTTACCTCTTTTTAACACAGGGTTAATCAGTATATGTTAACCGTCCATGTGAAAGGTTTCCAATAGCCAACACTCTTGAATTAGGAAAATATCTGTTTCACTAACCACTGTACTAGAGGTAGTGATTCCAGTCAGGTGTTTATAACCTCTAGTGTTCCTGGAGGCAATGTGCAACTTGTCTCTACATTCTTTAGGGACTCAGCACTATCTCGGCTTGAAGTGCGGTCGGCAGCCAACACCACTTTTCACTATCCAAATCCCAGGAATTGCTATTGATTGCCCCATTCATTTCAACTTTCATGAGTTAGACTCTAATATTTGAGGAGATCTTTCATGATATTCATATGATGATTTGGCTATGGTAATGTCATAATCCATTTCAAAAACGACTAATTAAAGGAGAGAAAAAAGGAGGCACCATGAGGAGATTTGCAGTGGATCATTGAAGTGTGAATAACAGTTCCCTCAACTATTTCTACATAGTCTGTCACTTAATGATATGACTCTAAGTTCTGGTATATGCAACATTATATGCAGAATATTTGAGCTATTTGAGAGGGCAGCTTGGGGTGGCTTACTCAGGATGCATGTAGTGGGTCCCTATGATCTTTTCAATGAATATGAGACTTTTATAAGAGCGATTCCGGTGACACAAACATATTTTGGAGTTGGAGGTGAAAATGTGATTTGTTCTTCTTCAAGGAGAGAAATGCTCACCTCAAATACCTCTATCGTTATTTCCAGTACTTTCGCTTTGTAATGTGTTGTTATCAATAGTGTGCCTCAATAAGGGTTGCTTTCTGGACAGAGACTAACCAGGCGTCCAGGTTTCTGTTTTTATTTTTCCCCTTCCATGTCTGCTTTTAACTTTTTCTTATTTGCATCCTTTTGGGCAGGTTCATTATTTGATTCACCAGAGTGGCAGAATGGCTGTGTTGTCGCTTAAATACCGTACTTCTTTTTTACTTTGGATGTTAAGTGTGGTTTAGTGTGTGTTTCTTCTGTTTTGCTTTTTTTCCTACGGTCCCCGTTTCCTTTAGATGGCGTTGTCTTCTTCTGTGGCTATGATGTGCGCTTCTTCCCCCTTCTCCTTCTCCTTAGGAGTGTCGCTAATTGTTAAATAACAGACCGGATGAGAGGGCGCTAGAGAGCCGTCCAAGATGGCGGCCTCCCTGTGAGCTCCGTGTAGCTCCCCCAAGATCCTGAAAAATCGAGACTTCCGTGGCAGCCAAACAGTCTGGAATCTCCAGCCACTGAAAGCCAAAGCGTTTCTGCACAGACCCCTGCATTCCTTTTGCCAACCACCTGCGTTTTCGCCCCCGTGAGCGACGGACAGCGTGGTGCTCCACCCCCACCTCCCTTCACCCGTCCGGGGTACGCGGCCTTCGCTGGAGCTGCGGTGGACCGGGGGCCCACGGAAGAGCTGAGCCGGCCGTATCAACGCGAGGCGCCGTCCGCGTCTCGCCGAAATCCCTGCAGCACAGAGCGCAACGAGCGACAGCGCCTTCGCTGCCCTGGTCGGCGCTGGTCCAGAGCGCCCGCCGCGCCCCGCCGGAGCTCCCGGAGGATCGAGGGGAGCCGGCGACAGCGCGGCTGCGGCAGCCGACGCGGGATCGGAGGGCCAGCGGAGCTTGCCGGTCCCGCGAGGAGCAGCAGCACACCAACAGGAGACCAGGTACGAGCGCTCTGCGCACCCCCCCAAGGGTCTATCAGGCCTCGGAGCTCCCGTGATCGCCAACCAGCGGTCGCCTCGGCCCTGCAGGCCCTGCAAGTATTCACTCACAGGAGGCAATATCGTCGGCTGGTGGGTTGAGCAACAGGAGCCCCGGCTCTCCCGCGCCACATTCATCCCAGGGCCCCCAACCCCACCCAAGGAGTACAGCGTTGTTGCAGGACACACAACACGCCCGCTATTTTGGTGCCCATAGCCCGTACAATCCCACGAACATAAAGTGAAGGTCCATTCTTCAAGGGGCTATTCCACTACCTCAAAAACGCCTAAGACCTCACGTGCATTACCCACCCAGCACCTGGAAAATCGGCCTAGACCTCTGGCGCAGCCATACCTTCGACACTTGGTTGCAGCTGGCTCAGACTGCAGCAGTATCCGAGTTTTGCCGGGGAATTAACCGGAAGGCGCACGGGTTGGCATCCTCCCCGCTGGAGCAGCACAAACTCCCACTTAATCTTGGTCAGGACACTATAGTGGCGACAGGGCAGAAACAAATCTGAGATCAGAGCACCGCAGCACACGCCAGAGCCCCCCCCCGGCCATCTAGACACCAGGATATCCTGCGACCCTCCAGCTGGGTCTTTCGAGCGTGTCGCCCGTGGTCCCTCTGTCGCCCAGACTCAACACAAAGATGGGGAAGAATGATAGGTCCCAGAGAAAATTAAACTTTGATAGCTGTTCCTCCACCAAAGCGACCTCCTCAAACAGCAGACCGCAATCACCCAATCAAGATCAGCCCCACGAAGTTGGAGAGGCGCAAGAGCTTGACATCAGAGAAATTCTGTTGGACCTCAAGGCCGGAATAGGGGGCCTGGGGAGCAAACTGGACTCTCTTTCTTCCAAAGTCGACCAGCTCCAACATCGACTGGACAAGCACGCTGACCGATTAGACACTGTCGAGCAGAGGGTTTCCGACCTTGACGACGGCACAGCGTCCTTAACCTCCAGAGTATCCTTATTAGAGGGCCAAGTGAAAGCTGTGAGCGCCAAGAACGAAGATCTTGAAGGACGCTCCGGACGGAGTAACATAAGGATCGCTGGCGTTAGAGAACATCAGCCTACTCAAAAAATGGAAGAATACGCCGAGAAGATCTGCCTAGACCTGTTCGGAGCGGAGACCCTATCAAAGCTCTTCATCGTTGAGAGAGCCCATAGAGTACCTAACGCGAGGCCTGTCCCAGCAACAAATCCTCGGCCCATCATAGCGAAGCTGCTCAATTACAGGGACCGGGATGCCATCCTGAGAGCCGCAAGGGACAAAGGCGCGCTCCAATATGACGGAGACAAGATTCAATTTTTCCCAGATTTCTCCCAGGCAGTTCAGGCGCAAAGGCGATCATTCACAGCAGTGAAACGCAGACTACAAGAGAATCAAATTCAGTATTCCATGCTTTTCCCTGCGAAACTCCGTATACAATACAGAGGCAAAACTCAGTTTTTCAACACGCCTGAGGAGACCACTGAATACCTGGACCGCAATGGCTGCAGATCCGCCCAAAATGACGGAAACCCCCCAGAGGGGAAATAGACCAAGAAGAGATCCGCCATAAAGTATAATTCCACAACTGTCGCAAATAGGAGATACCTCGATATCACAAAGGCACAACATCGCCACCACGGATCAAATTCACATTGGGGTTGGGAGCAAGCCTCCTCTTGGAGGGCCACTAGCGCCCCTAGCACAGCAATGCTGACTGTTTTGTTTACAGGGGACTGTTTACCATGGGCCAGTTGGGAGTTGCCCATGCAGGGGGGGGGTGGGTATATCGCGGGCCTGTTGGGGGTTGCCTGCGCAGGGGAGGGAATCAAGAGTTATCAAGTTGTTCTCGCAAAATCAACTACGTTCAGGTGCACAACAAGCACAGATCCTCAATCCGGAACATGTGAGTTGCAACAGGTCCCTCCGCACTCCTAAGTACTATCTGATCCGCACAGTTGGGGTGACGCCAGTCCCCCCTTTTCAATTCCTGCAAACTGAGTTTACTTAAAATTGCTACTTGGAATATTAGAGGCGGCAACCAACCCTCTAAACTCAGGAAGGTTCTTCAATACCTACGGAGACACAAGATCACTATTGCTATGTTACAGGAAACCCATCTTACACCATCGGCAGAGCAATACTGGGCCCGCTCGTGGGGTTGCCATAGATACTTTTCTTCGTACTCCTCATATGCGAGAGGCGTTGCAATACTGATTGAAAAGAAAGCCAGCTTTAGCCTGATCAGCTTTAAGAAGGATGAGGAAGGCAGGTTCCTGCTGATAAGGGGACTACTTGCCGGGAAGGAAATAGTTTTGGTGAACACCTACGCCCCCAATGTCGACGGCCCGAATAACTTTAACTGGATTATGTCAAATCTGGGTGCGTACACATCAGCAACGATCATCTGGGGAGCAGACCTCAATACCCCCCTAGACCCCCAGACCGACAAATCGCATGGTTCAAGCAACAAAACCTCCAGAGCCAGTCATCAGGTTACAGAGATCTGTCAGGCATTTGAGCTATCCGATATTTGGAGGCACACCCATCCAAACTCCCAGGACTAAACATTCCATTCAGCGGTCCATAACACCAGCTCTTGCATCGACTACTTACTGGTATCGACCCGCAGTCCATACAATTGGGGACCCTGTCAAATCCTGCCACGCTCTCTTTCCGACCACTCCATGGTCACACTCGAGTTCATGCTCACGGAGACCCCAAAACCCCCAGTGAACTGGAGATTTAAATCGGGCTCGCTTTTAGATCCCGTCTTCGCGGATGGGCTCCAACAAGACATCACTACTTTCCTTGAGATAAACCAGGGTTCAGTGGCATCGGCCGGCACGCTATGGGAGTCATTGAAATGCTACGTGAGAGGGGTGTGCATGGCCAAGGAAAATGGCATCCTGAAACTGATTAGGCGCGAACTGACAGACCGTGAACAACGCCTGAAAGACCTTGAAAATAAACAAACATCCCCGGATGCGCAGACCCTGGCCGACCTAAAAATGGAAGTATCAAAATTCCATGAGACAGCCAAACGTGAACTGAAATTCTTGGGCCGCAACCACAGGATCAGACAGTATGGCGAGGGGCAAAAACCCGGGGCGCTCCTGGCCCGTCTCCTGAGACTTGACCAAGCACTCCCTCGGGTGGAACGCATCCGAGACACACAGGGAAACCTGGCTTACGCCGCGGAGGATATTGTGAACACATTTCACAAATTCTATCAAGACCTGTACAGCTCTCAAATCACTACTAATCCTGAAGAGCTTCAGAACTACCTTAATGACACCGAACTGTATTGGGTGATTCAAGATCTACGCGAACCACTGAACACGCCCATCTCTCAAGAGGAAATCACAGAGGCAATAAACTCTCTCCCGAACACCAAGGCACCTGGTCCAGACTGTCTCACTGGAGAATTTTACAAAGCACACGTGTCCACGCTAGCCCCGTTACTCCTCCAAGTATACGAAGAGGCCCTAGAGCGAGGGATTCTTCCACCCACTCACCCTCCGTGAAGCCAATGTAGTCCTCATCCATAAACCAGGCAAACCCCAAGACGATTGCGCCTCCTACAGGCCGATCTCATTAATTAACCTTGACAACAAGATTCTGGCCAAGATTCTAGCAAAACGTCTCCTCCCCCTCATGCCCGCGCTGGTGCTGGGTGACCAAGCCGGCTTTATTCCTGGACGCAACACAACATATGGTATCCGCCGACTGTTTGGAGTCATCGCAGCACTCGACCCCACACAACAGGCCATCGCAGTTTTATTAGATGCTGAGAAGGCCTTCGACTCCGTCGAATGGCCATATCTCATTGCAACACTTACACAAATGGGTCTCGGAAAACTTTTTATTAGGATGGTGTCACTACTGTATAACGAACCCCGCTCCTACATCACCCTTGGAGCGATAAGATCCCCCGGAGTCAGGTTAGAGCGCGGCACTAGGCAGGGATGCCCCCTGTCGGCCCTTATATTTGCCCTGGTTATGGAACCACTTGCTTCCAGACTAAGAACGCACCGAATCAATAGAGGCCTTACCTTTGGCCCACATAGATTGATCGTCTCCCTCTACGCAGACGACGTGATGCTGTTCATCAAAGATCCCCAAACTAATCTCAACCCAATCATGCGCGAGGTGATCCGATTCAGCGGCGTTTCTGGTCTTAAAATAAACCACTCCAAATCGGTAATATTCCCGCTGACAATGGCTACTCCTAAGTTCCGAGACGATCATGGATTTAAGTGGGGAAACACCGGGGTTCGCTACCTCGGCATTCTCATGTCGCTCAACCATGATGAGATATTTAAAGATAACTATGGACAGGTGTTCCAATCCCTCCGAGAGCGTATCCATAGATGGAAGTCGCTCCCCTTAACGCTGTGGGGAAGGGTTTCATTGATCAAGATGATGATTCTCCCCAAACTCCTTTATCTATTCACGAATATACCCCTCATACTTCCACGCACATTTCTTCAGAAAATTAGGAGCCTTATTCTTGAACTAACATGGGCTGGCAGACCAGCAAGAGTCGCCTATACGACACTGACATTACCGGTGTCGCAGGGTGGCCTGGCACTCCCTGATATAGAAAAGTACTATTGGGCCGCTCAAGCCCAATTCCTAAGCCACTGGTACGCCACTGAGTATGTCCGCCCTCACGTTCAGGTTGAGCGCGCCTTAGCCTCCTCCGACTTCTTAACAGCTGTCATCCTCAGCAATCTCCCGTTCCCATATAACACGCTAAATACGGTCCTATCCTCATACGCCATCTGGAGAAAAATCGCCAGTAAATACGAACTACAGATAAGATACTCCCTGTTACTGCCAATCAAGTTCATCCCTGGCATTCCCCTGACCAACGAGAAAGTATTTCTAATATGGCTTGATAAGACCAATATCCAATCTATTGGAGACCTCTTCCCTGATGGCGTGTTTTTGACCCCACAGATGATCAGGGAGAGAGGCGGCACCACCTCGCTCGATACTTTCCTTTACTTCAGGCTGCGCCACACCCTGCAGGCCCTCTTCCCAACATTCCCCAAACCACCACCGACGTGACCCCTATTGCATAATGCGATCCAGGCCAAAGGGGAGGGAAGGTTAGTTTCCTCTATATATAGGTCGCTGCTCGCTGATACGACTCCGACCGCCATAAGGGCGAAACAGAGATGGGAGACGGCCCTCCACTTCACAATACCCGAAGATGACTGGACCTACATCCTCCGGCAAACCCAAAACGTTGCTTTAAATACCCGATTTAAGCAGATCCATTTTAACTTTGTGCATCAAATATACTACACCCCCCAAAAGAAACGGCGCCACCACCCCGAAACCTCTGACCAATGCGAGAGATGTGGTGCTCCCTCCGCTGACTTCATTCACCTTGCATGGCATTGCCCGGGAGTAGCCCGATTTTGGTCCTCAGTCTTACAACATTCGAGTGACATAATAGGTGAGATACTGGCCCCCGATCCGACCATCGCGCTCCTGAATATGACAAAACACTTACAAGCCCCAGTGAGGAAGCTGGCTTACCTGCTCCTGGTGCTCGCCCGTAGAAGAGTAGCCCTGGCATGGGGACGAGGTCCCCTGCCTTTACTCACGGCATGGAAGAAGGACATTCTCTATTGTCAAGACATGGACACTGAGTTCATACGTACCCTTCCCCTACACGCACGCCCACCAGATATTTGGGGCCCATATATTAGTTATTTACTTTCCGCTCCTGATGTGGTGACCTCGCATTCTTGACTCCGCAATTCACAAATCTGAGTATAATCAGACCCCCGCTACTCAACACAGCTACCTAGCAGAAGTGACCTTCCTGAAGGACAATATTTCCGATGATTGCTCGACCCACAGTTCTCGGATGTGTGCGGTATGTGCTATGAACGTAGTGTTTAGTTTTGTTACTTGAACCTGTGGATACAGGTTGTTATTGTATGCTTTTGCTAAAACTCCAAAAATAAAGTTTTAAATAAATAAATAAATAAATAACAGACCGGATAATTTAGGGCTCTGGGGCCACATGGCTATTGCCTTCATTTCCAGTTACTGCAAGAGCAATGTTCATTAATTGTTCTTCACTCACACTATGGGCGTCGTAATGAGTTACTGTCGGCCTCAAACGTCTTGCAACACTCATGTTGTGAAGAACAGATATATACACCCCCCATTCTGCTTTATATGGTCGATTTTGCTGTAAATATCATGCAAGGGGCCCTCAATCCGTTCTAGTAGTGACATTTGATCTTTTTTTGAAAATCCAGCATTATGTGCCATTTTTTGCCAAGTTCATTGTCCATTAATATACCTCGCGTTTTTTTTCTCCATTTATTCCAATCTTACTTTTCATGAGCGTAGTTGAAATTATACTTGATTTACGATGTACATAGATTTTGAGATACTCCGATTAGGAGTAAAGCTCAATCTTGGCATACATGGTGTAACTGTAGAGTGATTCCTTTCAAGAGGATTTTCTCCACGCTCGTCATTAATAGTGCCTACTTTGTCAGTCTGCTGTATATTCACATCTCTATGTAGGCTATATTACAACTCGAGCAGGGAATTGTCAATCACCAGAGAGTGCAGAGGGATCATTTTCCCGCTCATAGTGGATGCACTGGTTTCCGTGTCTCTCTTACTGTTATGCATCCAATCTCTTTTGTTTTCCTTATGTTCAGAGAAATTGTGTTTTACTGCCCCTTCCTCCATATCTTTTCTACTCCCATTCTCTTTGGATTGCGCCTGCTCGAAAAAGGATGTTATTTTCTCTTTTCCCCTTTCTTTTCTATTAACATACGATTTAGTGGGCTTGGAGGTATTAGGAGGGGGAAAGGCAGGCTTGTCGTTATATTGCCATATTTTCTTCAGTTTGCATTGGGGTATACTAGAGTAGCAGAAGGGGTATATAGGTGATACTTCTAAAGAATTCATGAGCCTTACATCTTCCAAGTTGTTTGCAAGCTCCTCTACTTCCTGCAGACAGGTAACAGTCCCTTTGGCTGCCTCCGACTGCACTCGCTCCCGCACTCATGACGCTGCACGCTCCAAGGAGGTTTTCAAACGGTGTGTGTAGCAAGCAGATTCAATGGTCCTTGCAACAACAGGTTCTGGTAAGAAGGTGCCTCTAACGGCACTCGCTCCCACACTCTTAGCGGCGCTCTGCACTCCAAGGATGTTTTCAAACAGTATGGGCATAGCAAATAGTACAGTAGCGATTCACTTCACGACTGTACATCCATCTTCAACCTTAAAATGAGGATGGAAAAGGTCAACTGACATTATCCATGTGGTATAGTTTGTATTCCTGTAATCAGGCAGAGCCCCTCAGATTAACAATCGTGATAATTGGAGCAAAAATACCCACTGAAATTGTAATGAAAGCAATAAGAGTGCTTTATTGTGGCTTTAAGGGACACCAATCACTTCCCTACATACGACTATCATTCAGGTAAATTAGAAATTACTTTTTTATTTTATATATATGAAACTGCATTACAGGGCAGTGTGGTATGTCAGAAGGAAGAGACAGACCAGTTTTTGTCATTTCAAGATTAATTATTCAAATAATAAAGGAAAAATGCCTTGCTATCTCTAGTCTAGGGTTTTCCCTACCTAACCAAACTAAGGTGCTTGTTGTCTGTTGTGAAGTTCAAAAGTAAACTCTCTGTCCTCCGTCCATCTCCAAGCTACTCTGTCCCTACCACTAATAGAAAACAACAAAAGACCAGGAGAATGACTCCCTTCTCCTGCATAGGCTTTGTGATGAATCCAGTGGAATCGTCACTTCTTTTCCAGCGGTGACCTCTCCCCATTTCACCAGGGGACGGGAGCCACTACCTGATCTTGACACAAGGGGTGCGGCTATATGATCGATGATCACATATGGGGGAGGTAGCCCCCGGGAGGGTGTCATGACATCATCGAACTAGACATGGTATCCCCCTTTTTCTTTTCAGGCTACTCCTGCCATTCCCCATGCCTTAATGGCATATTGTCATACCTCCCCTCACCCACCTAGCAAAGGTCCTGGAAACACTTTCACAGGATCTGTATACAAGTCCTTGATATCTGACTTGCCTTTCAAGACTCCTGAAAACACCTTTCCAGACTCTGCATACAAGTCCTCAACAACTGACTTGCCTTTTAAGATCACTGAGAACCATTTTTCAGACTTTGCATACAAGTTATCAGAAACAGACTACCATTGCCCTTAAAACGAAAATACTGTGATAAAGTAGATGAGCCGAGTAATGAATATCAATGGAAGCCAAGAGCAGGTGCTGCACTCTAGTATTTTGCAGGAGCAAGTCTGATGCTGGGAGATTTAAACCGGTAGACCAGATGACATGGCGACATTGGCTGGAGAACGCTACTTCTCTCAGTGCTGACCTGGGGACCGGGGGGCCAACCGGCTCGCCGACAATGAAGAGGGGAGCGGTCTGCAAGCGGGAGTACACTGCAATAATGCCAGAAGCAAACAAAAGGCTTCTTTGCATTCACTATTACTGGAAGGCAGCCTCCACACTACCGAATTCCCCAAAAGACACAGGGAGACGAGTGGGAGCCGCAAGAGGCAGAGAAGCAGAGGTGGCAATAGGGAGTGGAACATTGAAAGACCTGTACAGGCTTGCCGCGGGAGAACCAACATATGGTCGAAGTCCACACAAGGGAAGAGGGGACATGGCACGTATTTGCAACACTGACAAAACTAAATAAATGTCAATGAAGTATTTGCGAGAGAAAGAACAAGTGAACATTTCTAAAATAGGCAGGACAGATTAAATATAAGAGACTGTCAAGTTTGTGAGTGTATGCAGTACAGCTATAAGAAATGTCCTGGCAGGATAGTATACCAGGCGGATTCAAGACTGAACAGAATAAACCTAAAGAACTATCAAGTTTGTAAGTGTGTGCAGTGCACATGTAAGGAAAGGCCTGTCAGGAAAGTATACCAGGCAGATTTAATTCACAAGAATATAGCTATGAAAAAACCCATGGCAGGACAATGTACCAGGCAGGCTAAAGCTACAAAAGTAGATTTTATATAACGAAGGCCCTGGTAGGAGAGTATATCAGACCAACTCTGGTTACAAGAGAAAAGCCCTGGCAGGAAAGCATACCAGGCATCATCAAGTTAAACAGTGTGTAATATACAGTACTCAAGGAAGTCCTGGTAAGGATACAACAGGATTATCAAAAGGCTGTGGAAACATATTAAAGAGGAGAGAAAACCTGGCAGGAGAGTACAACAGGTATCCTAACAGGATACAGACTAACAGCCAAGTTGTTTTGCATACCAGTTGTGTTGTTGATTAAGAGAAACAGAAGGAACTGATATCCTTGAATATAAAACAGTGAAGAAAAATCCAGGGGAAGGTAACCACCCTCTGGAACAAGGAACTCTTTCCTTCTGGAAGTTTTTGTGTTGTAGTTACGCATTTCCTTTTTGAACATTTGTACACTACTAAAGGCCAAAGAGATTTTCCCTTTTTATCTTAGAGTTAATTTTTATAACGTGAGGGAAAAAATCGTACTTTGGACACTGGACAGTTTTGCTTTGGACATTCTGACATTTACAGACCCTTAGTTTTGGTTTTAGGTAGGGAAACATCTTAGAGCAGGGACATAGAGGCATTTCACAATCCCATTTTTATTTTATTAAAAGTAATTGACCAAAACCATGAATCCCCTGAGTCTGTGTTCCATTCCTGGCTCCTCACAGCTTTTTCAGTTTTACTATGCAGTCTTGAGATATTGCTTGGCTATCTCATGAAGTAATTTGTTTAGTTCTTGTAGGGGACTTTTCCCAGTCCTGGTTTCCCCTGCTTGTTCCTTTGGCAGGCATTTCCTCCTCTGCTTTGTTAATCCTGGAAAAAGATCTCTACGTTGTCTCCCAAAGTCTTTCTCTTCCTGGTTCCACTAGGGAGATCGATTCCTTCTTTGTATGGTTCTTATTTTCTATGTTGGTACAGTTCTTTATCTCTTTGTGTATAAAACGGTTGATATCATATTTCCCCTCTTCTGATTCACGGTCTTCCTCCTTGCTATTCTTATTGTGGGCCCAATACTAATTATCTTGTCCAGTTCTTATCTCACTGAGACAAGTAGGATGTGTTCCACAATGGGGTTTCTCTTCTGACCACTCACTGGGATGAGTAGGCTGAGTCCCTGAGTGTTTGTCACTTTTTTTAACTTCAGGCCACTTGCTGGGATGTGTAGGCTGACCGTATTCTTTATTGCTGTGCTCCCTTCCAGGTGTCCTGCTGTCCCTGCTACCTTGCTTTTCGAGGGTTGGCATCACCCGGGCTGTTCGCAGCAGCAAGACTTTGTACATTGTCAGGGTGGCTTGGTGTCCTGTTCCATATGCTTTGGACTGTTCTCCACGGCTTCATCACTCCAACGGCCTTGGCATAGTTATCAGACTCACCAGTCCACCCCTCTAGGGTCACTCCACTGCTCTTGCCTGCTTCTCCTTATTGTGTTTTTCTTCCCCTCTGCTTGTCGGCCTCTGAATTCCTCAAGGCTTCAGGGCGACATCACTTTCTGCCTTCCTCCCGACAGAGGGTCTCTGTCTCTCTCTCTGTCCCTCTGTCTATCTGCATGTCTGTCTGTCTCTCTCTCTCTCTCTCTCTCTCTCTCTCTCTCTCTCTCTCTCTCTCTCTCTAATACAAGTCCTTCTTCTAATTTTATTACAGGTTGCTGCGTCCTCCCCAGCGGAGGGTCGTAGTCCAACCTCTCAGTTTGATTGATTGTTTATTTGTATAGCGCCTATCTTCTTTCTCTGTCACAGTACTATTGGTCCCAGATCAGGGAGTAATCATCATTACTCTTTCATCATTCTTCTTCCCCATGGGGTTTGCAATATATCGTTCGATGTCAAAGGGGGGGGTTAGGGAGTTCCTCTGCAGAACAAGAGGTCCCTTTCTCTCAGGGGGAAGTCTCTCCCTGTGAGATCTTGCTTTCTGCCATCCCAGGGGGTTCATTGCATAGCCAGCTCACATCCCTAGTCTCATAAGGAAAGCTCCCCACCCGCAGGGAGAAGTGACTGAATCCTGCGATTTGTCACACCAGTAATATAGGTCACATATTTGTTAAGGTCATGCAATCTCCATTAGTAAAAGAGCCCAAAATATGAAGAATAGTTTGTAGTAATAGTTGAACTATACATGATAATAGCACTGGATCTGAAAGTTTAGGTACTAGTGATCTATTCTGTTTTTGTGGGGAGGAAAATCCAGTGGAGAAGGGAAAGGAGCGAAAAGGAGCAGAAGCAGGAGGCAAATCAAGAGTGCCAGGAAAAAGAGATTGAATGGGGCATTGGAGTGAAGGGTAGAGTGGGAAGGAGAAGTGACTGAGGGAAATAGTTCATTTTTGGGTGGAGTGGCTAGGCCAGGTATTGACTTAAAATGAGTGGAAGGGATTTGTAGCGAGTCAGTGCCTTGAGATCCAGCCAGGAGAGTGTGTATTGGGCAAACTGCAAAGTGGAGAAGTTTGTTAATGGGAGCAAAACCGTACAGAGTGAGGCCTAAGAGAAGGCTCAAGCAGTAGATGAGTTGAACGTGTGCAAGGATGGATATGAGTTCTAGTGGAAGGTTAGGTGATGACGGCAGTGGACTTTCCTTAAGTTTATTTGGGTGAACCTTACGACAAGGTGTGGACCGGGAACCAAACGAGGCCCTGGAAATAATTTTCCAAGTGGTCCCATATTACTCATTTTGTATCAAGCCGAACCCGCTTCCTATGAGAATTTGGAAATAAAATCGGTAACCACACAAGAGTGGGTGCACAGGCCTACCGGGAAAGCTCCAGAGTTCCCTTTAAGCCAGTCCAACCTTGCTTGCAACAGTGGAGGTGATATATTGGTGGGGTTTGAAATCCTTGACCAAGGGAGACCTAAAAGTTGTACGCTCTGAGAAATGGTGTGAGAATGCCAGTGGGAAAGTGTAGGGTGGGGGGTGGGAATTATGAGCCTGAGGTGCCGAAGGTAGTTGACGTCAGTCTTGGAGAACATGAGCATAAGACAACAAAGTGCTATCTAGTGGCAAGTGGCCAAAAGGCAATTGGATGTAGGAGAGGAGAGTGTAGGTTTAAAAGTGGGAAAGGGAAGATGATCTAAGTATAGTTCGTGGATAGGTGGGAGTAGAACCCAAACACAATGGGTGTACCAAGAAAGGCAAGCCAAGGCAAGTATGCAACCTTGGGTGGGGACAGTCGGAAAGTTAGGACAATCCAGGCAAGTGGAAAGTCTTTTTACCTTTAGTGGATGAAACCACCTAACATTGAAGACTCCCTTTGGGAGACTGATGGTGCTACAGTGCTATCCCGCAGGGTATGCTGCTGTTTCACATAAGGCACACCATAAGTACCAAAGTACCAGAGTGTGGTAGGTACCCATTAATTCATCTCCAAATGGCAACCCAATAAAGGCTTAATCTCAAATGCAATGGAATGCTATTTGACTTATTAACCAGTACTGTTATACATGACTGAGGGTCTTCTTAAATACATATATGCAGACTTTGTTTCCAGAATTAATGTGTGAGGGTGGTTGCAAATAGAAGGAATATAAAAAATTAACAGACAGCATGCAGCAGTGTAAAGGTGGCCCTTTTTATGCACCCGCATTAGAATGTGAAAACATATGATGAACTCCTGCTTGAGCAAGCCGGTGTCTCTCTATACCAAGAGTACCTACGAGCCACCAGTGTAAGTTCTTTACAGTGCTTTGAAACACATACACCCCCTTGAACCAGCTGTGATGAATCCAGGGAATTTGTCCCACCCACCCCCAAGGGAGAGCTAGCCCCTGTGGGACTTGGAAGGTAAGCCCACTACGCTTCACACCCCTTAGGGGACAGGGCATGTGGGATCCAACTGGGGGTGACCCTCTCCTTAAGAGGACAAGGAATTCCCAAATAGGGTTTTTATTCATCTTCCCTCTTCTGAAAGGCACCATTTTATTTGTTGATTATATGGGAATTGAAGAGGACAATTGTACACCTGTCCCTTTAGACATGGCTCCTATGTTTTCGGAGCATGTTCTGCAAACGACTGACTCACAAAAATATCAGGTTTTCCAATATCGTTATTACTTGGAGTTTAAAAGACATGTGAGAGTGACCGAGAGAGAAGGAATTCCTGTGGACTGAGCAGCAGGAATAGACATACCACTGGAGGGCGGAGTTCAGATCAGACTGCATGCAGAGCTGAGGAGCTGCAGGATCTGCGTAAGGCTGCTCTTCCCTACACAGTCCCAACTCAAGGCTGCTCAACAATGCCTGAAGAGGGGAATCCGATCACGCCAAAACTGGTCAACCAATGACATTGTGCCCGACGGAGCAAGCCAAATCTGACAAAGATTTTGAAGGCCAAGAAGGAGCCTGAGCTGCGATCTGGCCAAGAGACCGTCTCTCTGGAGGGACACCATTGCAGCAACCAAGGTACGCGGTTGTTCCAGGTAGCCGGTTGGAGGTTGGAGAGGATTGGCCGAGCCCAAGCTCTGGTGAGGGGAGAAGGAGCCTCAAGCTTTGGTGAGGGCGAAAGAGCCCCAATCCGGAGTGAGCGAGAAAGAGTCCCAAGGGAGAAGGTACCCCCAGGTAGGGGGTGGAAGCACAGAAACCTCAAGATGGATTGAGAAATACTACAATCCATGAAGGTATGAGAAACACTATACCTCAAGTTTGGATGAGAATCACATTAGTCTACACTGGAGCACCAGAAACAAAATCCCAAGACTGTGAAAAGCACACATCTGAATTTGGAACTATAAAACCAAGCATGTGACTTTGGAGAAACCTGACTAGAGACACTGGGCCTCATTCCAAGCCTGCCCTTCTGGTAGAAAAGTGGCAGTTTCAAGGGGCAGCAGCTCTTTTACCAGACAAGCAAACTACACATATGGTGGACCCCCATCTCCATAAACTGCAGCGCCGGTAAACGGGCATCTTTTAAGAAAGGCACCGGCGAATCCGGCACCGAAGAGCACCTGCCACCCCCTAAGTGTTGGCAGATACACCGCCAATACTGGAACACCGCCACATTACGAGGCTCACAGTTCCAGGAACACCGGCAAAGAAATGGCAGTAACACAGCCAAACGCCAGGTGGCGAAACCTCCAGCTGAAACCAGGTGGTAAACGGCAGACAATATAAACAGGTGTGGGGAATGAGCCCACATGTGCACCTTATGCATCCAGGTGCACCCATTTCTGCATGGAGGAGTTGAAAAAGGACACACCTTCAACTGACACATCCAAATGCCACAATGATGCCACTGGCTGCACTCAGCATTGACCAGCAGCTGCTACAGGCCAACATAGCAATTTGAGTTCTTGAGGACCAACAGACAGCGCAATAGGCGAGGTGGAAGGTGGAAGGTGGAAGGTGGATCATCAGTGACATGCAAATACTAACCCAGTACCGGCTTGACAGGAGGAGCATAGCATATGTCCTCATCATGATCCAGGAAGACATTGCAAGCAGGATTGGAATCCGCACTGGCATACCACCAGTGGTGAGGTTAGTGTCTGTCCTGCACGTCCTAGCAACAGCCACATTCCAGCATACTGTGAGTCAGCTGCACGGAATAGCGCAGCCAACGTTCTCTAGTACTGATTGAGGTGCTGGATGCACTCCTGCTGCATGTGGGACAGCACATTGCACTTCCAAACACCCTGGCACAGGTGAAGGCCACAAAAGCATGGTTCTATTCAATGACTGGTATGCCCAATGTGGTGGCAGCCCTGAATTGCATGGTTGTTGAGCTGGTTGCACCCCATGCACATGAGGAAGTATTCAGGAATCGGAAGCCATTCCATTCACTCAACGTCCAGGTCACCTGTGATGCAGACCTAATCATAGCCCACTGCTGTGCCCACTCCCCAGGCTCAGCCCATAAAGCCATGGTCCTGCGCAACAGCATGCTGCCAGCGTACATGGAGGGCCATAGAGGGCAACACACCTGGGCATTGGGTGAGTAGAAGTTGCAGTACACAGGAATTGAAGAAGGGTTGGGGGGGCCGCAAGTCACAATGTCAGTGGCAGGATCATGAACCCCGCCACAATCACCACCCTCCAACTCCCCAACCCCCAAAGGGGAACAATGTGCTCCGTCCTGCCACCTGTCACACCAAGGTGGAGTGGATGGACGAACCGTGCAACCCAAACAGGCCATAGACACATAGGACCAGAGGTACCACATTGCAACAGTGCAAAGCACACAGAATGCAATCGGGTCCAGGCATGTTTTGGTTGGTGAGCATAAACCAAGTGTACGGGCGTGCAAATGTCCCTTGCAGAGCTTTAGAAATGACATGCAAGCACATACCCATGCACCCATGCCGTATTGCACAGTCAGCAGGAGCACCCATCACAGAACCACACAAGGCCATCAATGTACTGCATGACACACAGCTCATCAACAACCCACAGACAGACATTGGGCTTGTGGGGAGGCACACCAACATGCTACGGGCCCACGTCACAGCAGATGGAACCACACCCATGTCGCACACAACGTGGCACTCAATGCAGGACATTGCCATATGCCGTACACACTCCAACAGTGCCCATCATCACCATGACCTCGTCCATGCCATTTGGGCTTTGGGACAGGTTCCTGGAGCCTTGTGTGAGGCCACGCATGGAACGTCGCTAGGGGTACTTTCCTGTGACCACTCTGTGGGCGTGTTTGAGGTGGAGGGCTCGGAACCCTGGGCACGAGCAAACTGCAATGTTAGCTGCATTGCTGTGTTCGGGCCTCTGCTGAGGGCGAAGTGGCGTCTGTGTGTTTCGTGGACCCGCTGTCCAATTGTGACCATGGCAGTTGTTGCATGGCCTAGGGCACGTGCCATGCGGGTGGTGCCCCTTTGCATGCAGTTGCATATCTCATGCATCTCTGCAAGTTGATCCCATGCCATGTGTGAATGGCAGCCTGCTGGCACTCAATTTGGTCCAGGCATGCCCATATTTCCCAGGTTTACTTACAGCAGTGGTGATGGGCTGCGTGGGCTTGATCGTGTGGCTGGACTGAATCCTGGTTTGGTGTCCCCCTCCTACTGCGCTTATGACTCCTTGGCCACATCATGTTCCTCAGTGTACTCGTACCCCTCAACAATGTCCAGCAGTGGCATGTTGCTGTGATCAGCGTGCAGGGGTGTGCTGGTGCATGTAGGACCGCTGTCCCATGGCATGTGATCACTGTCACTGACTGTACTGAGGTCATTGGGTGCAGCCGTGTGTGCAGGTGGCACTGGTAGTGGCTGTGCTGGCTCCGCTGGAGTTGGTGGTGGCTGGGCAGCTTGTTTCTGCTGGTGGCAGGGCTGGGCCCGCAGCACTGCTATGCTGCCTGCTGTGGCCTGCAGTGGGTCTGGCAGGAGTGTTGGCTTTCTTGGTGTCTGCATGCAAGGGTCCAGGCTCGTCACTGTCCGTGGAGAGGGTACCTGTTTGAGTAGACGATACTGGTTGTCGGCTCTTTACACACGTTGTCACTCATGCATTCTATCCATGGTGTGTGTATCATTGTGTTGTTGGTGTTATGTGTCTCACATGGGTCGTGTTGCTCGGATGTCTGGACATGCGGGGGGCATTCATGGAGGCACATGCAGAAGTGTGCAGCATGCAGGGCGATACATGGTGGGGGTGTGCACTGTGTACATGTGTGGTCACCGGGGTGCTACTGTAATTGATGGGTAAGCAATGCCTGGCATGCCATGAGTAAGGCCACTTGACATGGGTGTTGATGTGCGCTCTGCCTGTTGAGGCACACAAAAGAGGGGGCATGCACATGCATTTGTACTTACTGGCATCTCCTTGTGTCCTCGCTCCCGCCTTAGGGCCTCCAATGCCCTCGATCCCTTCCATGTGGAGGATGCTGCTTAGGCACTCCTCTCACGGCATGAGGCGTAGGGGTGGCACAGGGCCCCCACCAGTGGCTGTGCACTCCCTGTGTTTCGATATGGCTCTGCAGACCTTGGCCTTGAGGTCGTCCCACCAGTCCATTCTTGTCCCGGGGACGATACCCACAGCTGTGTTACTTTGATCACCACCAAAGCCCACATGGCGCTCATCTTTTGACTACTTATCTTGCACTGCCTGGCTCCAAACAACTCCTTTGCATGCTGCAGCACATTGTCCACCAGTGCTGATAGTTCTTCATCTGAGTACTTTGGTTTGCATTGGCAGCTGTGCTTGGATGGGGTGCTCTGCTCCTGGGACATCCTTCTACGGTGTTTCTGTACCTGGATGGCTGTCTGGAACAGTGGATTGAGTTTTTGTAATGGCCGCTGTGCTTCTTCCGGTTTCCGCTGCATTTCTGTTTCCAGCACCAGTGTTGGAGCCATTTTGTGGGGTGGATCCGTTATTACTCCCATTATGTGTCCGGTATTGCCAGATGTTCTTCTGCTTCATCTGCTCATTTCGGCTACCCGATTATTGCCGCTTTCGGCATGGGTTGGTGCATGCGCCCGTCTACTTGTAGTACAGCGGGGATTCCGCTGCATGCCCTGCTGTAAACGATAATACCAGATCGCTGGGTCTTATCAATGTTTTATGGAAGACTCAGAATGAACCCCATTGTGCCTCATTATCGGTAAGCCGGTCCAGTAAAAATGCCTGAAAGAATACTGGTACTACATGCTCTGGCATTTCTACCGGACTGGCTCACTCAGTCTGCCGGTAATTGCAGTGAACTACCTGTAAGTCAAGCCTGCCGGGAATTCAGAATGGTGCTGGTGATTCAGTAGTTCCCATCCCCTCGTGTCCTATACGACTCCATCAAATGGTACCTTAGCACCACCTATAATATCCCAGTAACATCAGGATATTGGGCGCCGGTAATGGTAAGCAGAGTTTGCCAGTAACCCACCAGTAGTATGGGTGGGTTAGCGAAAAAACATAATTGGGCCTCATTAGGACCCTGCCGGTCCGGAAACAGGGGTGCTGGTAAACTAACCTAACACAGTGCCTTTAGAGATCGTCTGAATTGTAATTGTTTATTTGTAAAGCACTATTACACAAGTGAAGTGCTTCAAATCGCTTCAAGGCGGGAAGGGAACAAGGGTATACAGTCGTCCTTCATAGGCCTTGAAGATTCCGAATGATCTAACCACAATAACTAGCATACTAGGCCAGAGCCATATCTACTAGTGTAAGTGCGTGACAAAGAGTGGAGGTAGTAGGGGTGGACATAAAGAACAAAAAACTACAATACTAGGCGTGGCGACATTTCAGATTGAATGGTGGTTGGTCATCTAATGCGCCTATGCATGAGTATTTCAGTCACAACCAAGCTAGGGAGGGGAGACGGAGGGAGGACAGGACAGGACATGACATACAAACATACTAGGCCTAGTACATTCAAGGTCATGCAAGTGCGCAGAACAGGAAGTACGAGGGTGGGGGAGGGGGACAAGTGCGCCCAGTCCAGCAGGGGCCTGGATTAAATGCAGTGTGGTTGCCCTTCTCATGGGGAATATTGCAGTAGTGCAAGCAGAGTGCAGAGGCAAGTGCAGAACTGGCGGGGAGCCTGGAACCTGTGAGGCTCTGGAGGTGCACCAGGCGACCAGTCAGCAAACTGAGCAGGTTGGTGAAGCGAAAGGAGGGAAGCGGGAGAGAAGAGAAAGGAGGTTAGCAGGGGAGAGGGAGGGAGAGAGCGAGAGGAAGGAAAGTCTTGAGGGTTTTCCAGAACTTAAGGAGGTCTGGCTCAAGACTAAAAGAGGAAGGGAGGCTGTTCCAGAGGGAGGCACCTCCAGAGGATAAGGATCTACCCCCAAATCTCTGTTTGGAAAAAAAGGCTCACCTGCAGAGAGTTGGAGGAGGCCGAGCAGAGGGCTCTAGAGGGAGAGTATTTGGGAGGAGAGCATTGTAGATACTAAGGGCCCCAGCCCCAGAAACCCTTCTGGACTAGGCAGAAGGTCTTAAACTTGATCCTTGCAGCCACCGAGAAACAGTGGAGTCATTTCAGCGCCAGAGAGATGCAGTCCTTGGGCTTGAGGCCAAGGATAAGTCTTGCGGTTCTGTTTTGGATAAGTTGAAGAGGTCAGAGTGTAGCAGTAGGAAGGTTGAGACAGAGACTGTTGCAGTAGTCCAGTCTGGAGAGAGCCACGGCTCTAGAGGTGGTGAGCCTCTCTGGGAAGATGAGAAAAGGTAGAATACCTCTGAGGAGGTGCAGCTGATAGTGGGACATTTTGGACATGTCCGAGATGTGAGACGAGAAGGAGAGAATAGAGTCAAAGATGACGGCCAGATTTTTTGCCTCACTGGTGGGTGTAAGGATGCAGGACCAAAGGAGGCTGGCCAGAGTAGAGGTGAGGCTGTTCTTAACTAGGACTGCCATTTTAAAACCCCTCAGCGCTGATCATATTTGCTTATTTTAATTGTTTGATGCATTGTTGAATGTGTTTATTTCTACTGCTATTTGTGGGTAATTTTATTCACTAGTTGCACAAAGGGATTCTCATTACTTGGGTCTCTGCGGTTGTGGACAGTCCTCTTTCTCTCTCTTTGAGGAGGCTGTCTTCGTCCTCGTTTCTCTCTCCCCACTGGCATATGTGCCACATAGATCGCCCGCACAGCGGGCACACAGTCAGCGCACTGAATGCGTGCTTAAGGCAAGCCTGTATGTGCCCGTCCATGCAATGGACGTTGAGGGTGGGCCTCTTTACTACTCTAGGAGGAAGCTCCTTTTGGTGGCTCCCCCTTGTACGGCATTTCCTTCTTTCCGGGATACATTTTCGAGTTAGTGATGTATTATCATGTGTGCAACAGCGGCCTCAAGGGGTGCATAAGATTACGGTTCTGCCACTGTTGTTGCTTAACACCAGGTCACTGCCGGCGCATGTGGTAGTAATTAATTTTCTTTTATCTGACCGCCGCCCTGCCCTGCTCTACTGTGCCTCACTGAGACGTGGCTACAGGAGGGCTCGGCTCCGGCCCTTGTTTAGGCGATCCCTGATAATTATAAAGTCATCCATTTAGATCGGCCTGCACCTCAGAATTGGGAGGGTAGCAGCGATCTTTAGATCAGAATTTATAGTTACTCAGCTTTACTGTCTTCACTCCCCAACTATGGAAGCCATGTTATTAAGATGTGTGATCTCCCCTGTCTTTACCTGCCATTTCCTGATCATCTACCGTCCCCCAGGTTCCCACGTTGGCTTTATGGAACATTCTGTAGCTGATCTCCAAATAAAATATGCACACCTTGTTCTGCTGGGTGACTTGACTCTGAAATTCAGCTGCCCCAGGGTCCCTGCCCTGGATTTATTCTTTGACAGCTTGTCTGATCTTGATCTTCAACAACATGTTTTAGGACCTACCCATAAGCTGGGAAACACGCTCGACTTGGTATTAGCGAACAAAACCGTATTTACTTTTCATTCTGCTGAGCCTGTACTATGGACAGATCACTATTTGGTGACCTGCATGCTTGACCCAGTACGGGCACAGCCTAAGACTCCCCCTGGTAGAGCCTGGTAGCACTGTTGGCGCAAAGCCAAATTACGGGGCTTTGTATCCTCTGTCAAGATTAAGTGTAGGGCGGCTAGCGGCACTTCTCTTTCGCTGCTTTTTCATTCTCTGCAAGTAGCAGCGGATGAAGTGGCTCCACTACGGCTCATTCAACCACGTAGGTTTCCATCTGAGCCATGGTTTTCTGAACAGTTGAAAACTGCCCGACTTAAACTTCGACAGACTGAATGGAAATCGCACGCTGCCTGTGATCCCATTCTCAGAATTCAGCATAAGGCCTGCTCAGCATCCTATCCAGCAGCTATTATAGCCGCTACAAAATCCTATTAGTCTCAGAAAATTGAATCCTCCTTGTGTCAGCTAAAAGCTCTTTTTTCAGTGGTTAAATCTGTCTTCTTCGACCAAATATGTTCCTAATGTTAGGCCTAGTCAGGAACTCTGCGACTCACTGTCTCAGTTCTTCATTAGGAAAAATTGAGACTATTCGACATTTCAACGGCTGTAATAACCTCTACTCCCGAGTGCTTGCCTCTTGACTCCGCTGGGCTAGCTGCTTTGCAGGGTTGGTCTTCTTTCCCCTTCTTTTTTCGAGGAAGCGGTATTCATTGCCATTCAACAGATTAAGTCTATTGCACCCTTTGATGTGGTTCCACTGGCAGTCACGAAGGAGATCTCCCCCGACCTACTGAGGGAGATCACAATGGCCATTAACATTTCCTGCCAGACTGGGTGTATCCCGCCAGAATGAAAGGCTGCCACTATGATCCCTCTTTTGCAAAGCCTTGATTAGACCCTTCTCTTATCAAAATTATGTCCTATTTCTCTTTTGCCTTTCTCGTGAAACTTCTGGAGTCTCTGGTTTCATCTCTTTTGTCCTTCTTTCTTGAGTCATCTGAACTTCTTAACCCTGCCCAGTCAGGTTTTCGGCCTGGCAAGGGTACAGAAAGTGTCATAGTTTCTGTCCAGGACAACATGGCCACGCTGGTGGATGCCCTGATTCTATTAGATCTGTCAGCGGCTTTTGACACCCTACCCTGCTGTCCCGCTTGGCCCAGTTCGGAATATCTGGTCAAGTGCTGGCCTGGTTCTCTTCATTCCTGGCCTACAGATCGATATCTCTCTCCCTCTCTCCCTCTCTCCCTCTCCCCATTCTCTTTAATATTTACATCTGGTCACTAGTATGCCTCATCCGTTCCTTCACCGTCAGGTGCTACTCTTATGCCGACGACACTCAGATCCTGATCCACTTAGATCTTGAACAGGCTGAGGTGTCGTAGGGCCTTCATTGGTGCCTGACAGCCGTGGGATCCTGTATGAGCCACAATTGGCTAAAGCTGAATGGGGACAAGACAGAGGTGCTGGTGGTGGGTTCCCCTCCTGATCCCTCACTCTGGATATCCTCCTTCTGGCCTTCTTCAACTTGGTCCCCTCCCCGTTCCCACAGTGAAGGTGAAAAATCTGGGAGTGGTTATGTCTGCGTCTCTTTCCATGGATGCCCAAGTATTAGCGGTATGCCAAACTGGCCATTTCCACCTTAAAATATTGAAATAGGTGCTTCCTATGATACCGGCCCCATTGTGTCAGCCGTTGGTGCTTAGCCGATTGGACTACTGCAATTCCCTCTATCTGGTGCAGACTAAAGGCTTAGTCCAACAACTCAAATGTTTACAAAGTCTCGCAGCATGCATCGCAATGGGGTCACCCTATGGGTCCCACCTCTCTCCAGTCTTACATGCTGTGCACTGGCTCCCGGCGGCACAGCATATTAGATTTAAGGCGCACTGCATTGTCCATCGGGCACTGCATGACCAGGGGGCAGAATATCTTTGTTCTAAATACACCCGTTACCTCCCCAAGTGCTCCTTCCCATCCGTGACGGCAGGCTTGCTCTGTGTGTCCCCTTTCTGCTGTTCCTGTATTGGTGGCCGGGCCTTCTTTGTAGCTGCAGCACAATTATGGAATGATCTCCCGCTGGCAGTAAAAAAACTGCAGAACCATCTGGCTTTCAGAAAAGCTGACAAAAAAATATCTCTTTTTGGACGACTGCTATTTGATGGACTCTTGGTTGATGGTCCTTCCTCTCTAGCACCATGATGCCCTCGGGTGACCGTGCACTATATACATTTTCATAACAGAGTGAGAGTAGGAAAAGCAGGAGCTGGGATCCCAGTGAGGACGATATCTGTCTTAATGCCATTTAGGCAGAGATCATTAGCAGCACACCAGGACAGACAGTCATGAATGAGCGAGGAGGAGGAAGAGCCTGAAAGAGAGCTGTGTGTCAAAGTTGGAGGTGAAGGCAAAGAAAAGGGGGCATGTAGACATTGAAAACCAGGGTGAGAGATTGGATCCATGGGGGACACCACAAGTAGATGGCAAAGAGAAAGGACCCAAGTTCCACCTTGCAAGGACGGTCGGAGAGAAAGGACGCTAGTCACTCCAGGGCCTGATTTGTGAGGCCTGGGGTATCACTCAGACGGGAGATCAGGAGGTTGTGGTTTACTGTATCGAAAGCAGAGGAGAGGTCAAGGAGAATGAGGACAGAGGAGAGTTGGAGTCAAGGTTTCAGAGCAGGTCTTCACAGGTGTTCAGAAGAGCAGTTTCCGTGGATGCTCTAAAACCACACTGATGGTCATGGAGACAACCAACAGATACAGTGTGGAGGGTAAGCAGAGAGATAGCCAACGTCTGCAGGAGGTTGCCAGGAAAGGAGTGATGACAATAGTTTGCTGGAATAAAAAGGTTGGCAGAGAGTTTTCTGAGCATAGGGTGCACAAGAGAATGCTTGAGGGAAGTGGGGAAAACTCCAGTGGCGAAGGAGAGGTTGCAGAGGTCTGCCAAAGCTGGAGCTAGAGAGTCAATGTTGTCTTTGATGGTTTTGGAGGGGCAAGGGTCCACCTGTTTGGAAGAGGTTTTCATAGACCAGACTTGTCTAGAAACATCCTCAGGTGTGACAGGAGAGAGGAAAAAAAAGAGGGGTCGTGGTGGGGGTGGTCGAGCAAGGCCCAATAGATGATGGTGCATGATTGGGTGCGGAGGAGAGGGAGAACAGGATGTCCTGTGTTTTGGTGGTGAAGTGTGGAGCAAGGGCCCCGCAAAGGGCCTGGGTGGGTGCAATAGAGGATGAGGTTGCAGTAGGCCTGGCCAGTTTCTTACAGACCTTGAAAGGTTCAGCCGTGTTGTTGGATGCCGCAGAGATGCAGGCTTGAATATGGTTCTTTTCTTGAACCGGAGTGTATATTGCCTTTGCAGAAGGCAGCAGGCCAGCTTATCAGACGGTGCGCCTGAAGATCCCCATTTCCGTTCCGCTGCCCTGCACTTGCGTTTAAGGTCAGTTGTAGCAAGAGTTGCACTTTTTGGCAGGCTTCAGTCGGACCTCCTGACCGGGCAAGGATGTAGAGAGTATTGGAGATGGAAATGTGAAAATTAGAGAGGGCTGTGTGAGGGTGGGAGTCAGCCGCAAGAGTAGGAGGAGCAGAGAAGGTGGAGACAAAGGCAGACACTGACACTTTTTTCATGGGTCGGAAGATTTTGTAGGTGGGAGGCAGTGCAGGTTGTGCCAGTGTTAAAGGAGTATAAAGCTTCACGTGGGAGGCTCAGTCTATGAGAGTGAGGTAGTGAGAGGGATAGAGAGTGCAAGGTGGTGCTCAGTAAACCTAAGGGCGAGGGGCAGGTTATTCCACATTTTTTAACAGCAGAGATTGAGGACGCAAGGCAACCAACCCTTCATTGGAGGAATTTAGGAACCACAACTAAACAGGCATTACCTGAGCAAAGAATCTGCCTTGGGAAATAGGGGATACATTTATCTTGAAGATAGTCCTCCCTCTGGCCATAATATTCCCGGTGGACTAGGCAAAGATTTAAATTGAATCCTCTAGGCCACAGGGAGCCAGTGCTGAGAGTGGAGCACGGGAGTGATGCGAGATCTGTAAGGGGTATTCGTGGCCACCCAGGCAGCGAGGTTTTGCAAGAGCTTCTAGGAGGTTTGCATGTTTTTAACAGGCTAGTGCACTGTATGTGTAACGGTCCTACAGGTTTGTGTTGTGTATGTAATAAAGTGTTTACAAAAAGGTGGATATGGGGGGAGCAAAAAAGGACTCATTTGACAACATGCAGAAGCATGTGCACCATAGACTGTTAAGCGTCTTTCTAAAGGGCCCTGCAAAACTAAAGTTGGCCACCCTTGGTAAGCGCTTTCAATGTGTTGCTTTGCAACACAATGTCAGGTGTCTCCAGATTCTGGCACAAAGATGGCGTTGTCAGCAGTCTTTGAAGGGAGTGCTGCTCGAACTCTCTTGTCCCAATCGATAGGTGCTATGTCTACAGAGGCTAGGCGGGCCTCTGTACCTTCCTTGGTTTACCTGAAAGGGGGCCCCTAGGGGTCCCTTGTGCTATGGAAAGAAGACAATGACCATACACGAAAAGACGCACCAGACACAAGGTTTCAATATCCCAATGCTAGGGTTTATTGCAAGCAAAAGATAGTATCAATTGGTCAATTCTGATCTCACGCCCCGCGACGTGAGTTTCCTAGACATCGAAGGACGCAAGAGAGCGAATTACGTACATCAGTTATATATATACAAAATGCATATCATACAATCAGCAAAGTCATGTTCAACACCCCTCTGTATTAAGTTCCTTTGAACTCGGGATTACGATGGACATATCCGACGAGTATGACGATCATAATGCTTTCGATGTCTATTCTAGTAACAATGTGCAATTTAGAAAGTGCGGAGGGATCTTTTAGAACACAGTGGTTCTGTTCTTGGAAGCAATCTGCACACGGGGGGAAGAGCCACATTCCAAGCTTTGCTATCTATGAGGTACTATTCGTGTCCTGGGAGCCGACACATTCTAAGGGGCTTTGCGAAGGGGGGCCGTGAGAGAAGCATAATTCAAGCCTTTTACTGTATTATTCTAACATATGCTACCATCGTACGAGACCGGCTGGCAGCTGTGAACTGATTAAAAGCCCTCCAGCTTCCTCCCAAGGCTACAGAGAGGGAGCGTGGGCATTCCTTTCTGGGCTACTCATGAGAAGTTCAGCAAACTCTTCAGTCCCCCGACTTTGTCCTTCCATATTCAGACAACAATGTTAACAGTTGAGCAGAGTAAGCAGAATACACGCAAGAATTGCAAGCTGCAAAGCAGTTTTTAGACAGAAAGCAATGAGCAATGGTTAACAAGCAAAATGGCGATTCTGCTATGTTTAAAATGGCCGCTTGTTGGTCAAGCATAACAGTCTATATTTCTATAATTCGGTGCATAAGACGTTGGCCCACGGCCATCAAGTTACATCTATCATTCAAATGAAGGGTATTCATTTTTCCAGATTGACATACCTGTCTAGCTGTGGTTGAGCATTCAAGGCCCGGGTTCTTGTATACGTTTGTGGGGTGTGTAAGAAGGGCATGGTATCAACAGTAAGGCAGATACAAGTGACCACAGTTGAATGTTGTTTATTGAACTTAAAAAGGGTTTGAAAAACACCCATCTAATCCTAAATCGACAGATGGCAGCAGGCTAAGACCATCAAATAATAACACAGTCCTCGTAGTGTCTTGTCAAAATTAAAGGGCGTATACTAATAAACCTATTGCCAATCCTTACTTCTAAATACAAATAGTGTGGGAAACAGCGTAACGAAAAAGAAAGAACTGTTCATAAAATTATGTCGGGATGGTCAGGCCATTGGTCTCCCTTCCCCACGTTTTCAGCAATGGGCAAGGCGGTACGCTCGAGCTTAGTACACACTGGCTTCTCCAGCACAAGGATGCAGTTCAGAACAAACACCCGGGCCTTCTGCGACAAAGTCTCTTCCCTCTTGAAAGTCTCTTATTCGTAGAATGCCGTAGAGTAAAAAGTTTGGTTCTCTTCCCGGGTTTACACAATTGAAACGGGATATCCTTTTCCAACCACCTTATTTCCAGATTCACTTTGCTTTACCGTCAGAGACTTTCAAAACTATATGGTTTTTCTTTAATCCCATACCTGACCACTCCAACACTGCTGCATTCTGGAACTTGTATTACTTAAGATCAATTTCTTTTACTTTACATTCAGTTCTGTTTCAAACAAGCCTTCCTGGGTTTCTATTCACTTTTCCTCTACTTGATTTCCCTGTTTTGGCTTTAAGTTTCGTTTGCTTTTTAGTGTTCACAGCGACTTCCGATATCGCGTTCACTCACACAGAGTCGCTCTGTTACTTTGGCTCTTATTATCTTTCAGGTATCACTTTCTCGGGTGATTGGCGGTTCACCCCGGAACCCCCGTAGCCGGGCTCAGATCCTCTTAAGACAATGCTCAATTAGTCTCCCTCCACCGGGCTCAGACCAATTTCATTTCAATTCAAACTTGCTTTAACTAAAAGCTCTCCGCTGATCCCCCTTCACCGGGCTCAGACCAACTTCATTTGTTTTGTCATCAACAGTCGGTAATTCCTAGAATTGAGAAAAAAGACTGCAACGAATTTAGCTACTGAGTTAACCAAGTCAAAAATGCAATCAGGAGCAAAAGAGAACTTACCACAGGTCAATTGTGAAACCATTACAATTAAACCTTGTCACGTAGTTTGCGACGATGATCCCATTTCTGTCGTGACACTTGAAGTTCAAAAAACAAGCAATGATGATGATGATGATGATGATGATGCAAGCTTGAGTCAGAATACATCTTCAAAAACAGTGAAAGACCAATCATCAAAGCCTAAGTCCTGAACTCAACAACTGCAGACCCAAACCGTGGATTGGGTGCAATATCAGAGAACCTAGGTGTATCACCAACTATGACGTTTGGAATCTTCAGCAAAAACGCTCTGACAGTTGGAGGTACTGCGAAACCAAAACAAACAGAACAGACCAAAGTCTCAAGGAAGAAATTACTGGTCGGAAAGAACAATCAGTCGAGCCGCTCAAAAAAGTTCATTCGAAACCTAACAACGCCTCCTACAATTTCTATGTTTGAACGGGGCTATCAGAAGCCTAAAACAATTATTGGCCCAATCATTGAGTTTAAAGAGCCGGTAGAATCAAAAAAACAACGGTCACTCTGCAATCCCAAGTTCTGGCAAATCTTTCAACTTATTTCAGCAGAGATGAAATAGCCGAAGAGTTCTCTGATGTAATGAGTGTCATCTTGGTAACTGCTGCGGGTAATGTAAGCCCTAAATTATGTTCTATAAAGATTGGCAGCGACTCTCCACTGCAAAGAAGGTTTGAAGTACCTAAAAGGAATCTTGCAATAAAAAGAACAAGCATTGAAGGAAGAGCATCACCAAAATTAGGCCCTAATAAACACATTAAGATAACATCACTGACCACGTCAAACCAGAGATTAAATCCAAAATTTACAGATGCCCAGGAAAAGAAATAACAGAGGGATAGGATGATCGAAGGTGCCAGAATGATTATGCCAGAATGATTATGCCAGTATTGGTAGGACAAATAATGGCACAAGAAAATTAAAACTTGAATATATCCTGCGAGATAAGGTGGAAATTAATCTAAATAGGAAAAACGTAATGAGTCTTCTAAACTGTGTTCCATCACTAAGAACAATAAAATCGGAAGACATTAAGATTGTGGAATATCTGTCAGGTATTCTGATCGGGTGCTGCTTCATGTTCCTTCCTACTTGGTAGCCAATATTCTAAAAGCAGCTAAAATGGAATTACTTACACTGAGCTATGAGATTGGAGATGCCAGCGATTGCGAAGCTTCGTCCCCAATAAAAACGCATGTGTTTGACATGGATAAAGTGGATGAGCTAAGCAAGAATGAATTGAGGAGAGGTCCCCTTTGGGCTCAGTTTGAGCAAAACAGATTTGCTCAACGTTCTAGCAGAGACCCGAGTAAGGACAAAAGAATGGAGCAATTGAATAACGCAAAATGACTCGAGGTGGACTTGTACTAGGATAACAAGTCAAGACAAGTGGGCCATCATTCCTACATTTCATGGAACACACATGGATTTGTTCATTTATTGCATGATGATGAATTAAAAACTGTCAATTATTCTGTCATCTGTTTACAGGAGACGTGGATGCGAGTCCCGCCAGTATGTGAAGGATACAGTCCATTTAAATCCAGTTTAGAAGAAGCAGTCTGGTCGTCCTTTCTCTGGGCTTCTGATATTAATGAAAGACATCCCTGGGTGGACATTATTAAAATCCTTCCATCCAAATCCCTTTGTTCAGGGTATAATTATCCAAACATCCAAACATCTGAAGGTGAGGCTGGTTTGATTATCAACATATTTCTAATAAATGTATATTGGAACCCAGCAACGATTTCCCCAAAACAATTCCTTTCCTCCATTTCAAAATTGGTGGACGATTTTGTGCTTGAGTATAGGAATTACAAGGTGATAATCTGTGGTGATCTGAACTATTCATGGGTTAATAACGATGGTATAATAAAGAATTGTTATTCAGAAGGGGCTTATAACTGAGGGAAACGTTGGCTCAACATTATGAACGCAAGAAATTGTGACATGCTTAATGGCCAAACTGCTGGTGATATTCCGGCTGGCAATACTTGGCACCGTAATGACACACATAAAACTTTAGGTTATATCTGGACAACAAGTTGTTTGAAAAGAAAGATCACAAAACTGAGGATAAAGAAAATGAGAAATGGTGATCATGATGCTGTGGTTATTCTTTGGGATGAACTCTCATCCAATACTGAAGTTAACGGAAACTACAAGTTGAAACTGGAAATAAATCGAGGCTTAAATCGGCTCAGAATGAAACCGGCAGATATCGCAGATTTAACTGAACAATTCACGATTTACAACATAGAGAATGGAAGCACTGCGGACTATGACACACTTTTAGTTCTCTATAAAGCAACAAAGAGTGGTCTTAGATCTGATCACATGACACACTCTCATCCATTTAGTAAAAAAATAGCCGAGGCGAAAAATTATCTGAAGGAAGACCTCAAACGTTTCAAAACTGAAGTTTCAAATGAGACTCTGCACATTATGATGAAAAAACATAAGCAGAAATACAGAAATTGGCTGTTAAACTTCAAGCTTATGCGAAGTCAAGACCAAGCTGAATCAATGTTAAAATTGATCTGTGGAAGGAAAGGACGTGAAACTTGGGCAATAATAAACTCGGGTACCCAATCACAAAAGGCTAATTTAAAAAATGGGGTAAATGAGTCGGCATGGATTGCACATTTCTCTACAGTATTTCAAATCTAAATGGAGCAATTCAAACCACACGACAAAGAACCAGATGTCGAATGGAAAGTGCCCTACACCAAAGAAGACATTGAAGAGGTGATTATGAAATTGAAAAACTCAGGTGAAGCTGGCCCTGATGGGATTTCCAGTTTGATGTTAAAAAAGCATAAATCTAGTTGGGCTACGTTTATCGAGGTGTTATTTCAGGAAATCAGGAAGTTGAAAAAGATCCCTAGTTCTTGGCAATCGGCTGTGGTGGTCCCAATATTTAAGAAAGGTGATCGTGCAGATCCGGCCAACTACCGAGCGATTGCCTTACTAGATGACATCTGGAAAATATTTGCAATGTTTCTACAAAAACGACTTGCAAAATGGGCTGAAGACAATAACATCATAGATCTAAGACAAACAGGTTTCACCAAGGGTGTCGGAGTAGAATTGAACTTGACTCTGTTAAACTTCCTAAAATTGGAGGCATTAAAGAATAAACCAAACCTATACTTGGCCTTTATCGATATGCGGCAAGCTTTTGATCGGGTAAGTAGAGAAATTCTCTGGGAAAAATTGCAAAAGTGGAAATGTCCGGAGGACTTACTTCACATGATAAAACAACTCCATACAAACACCTCGATAAAAATAAGATTAAATGGTAATGGAAAATTGTCTGCGAATATTTCCACGAACAGAGGTGTGAAACAAGGTTTTCCTCTGGCAGCGCTTATTTTTAAATTATATATAGAAGATTTGCCGCAGGCTCTTATGAATTGTCACACCTTTCCACCAAAGATAAATGGCCATGAGATTTCCTGGGCAACATATGCTGATGATCTCGTCCTAATAGATTACACACAGATTGGATTACAGCGTTTGCTGACGGGACTTGAGACCTATTTACAAAACAATAACATGGAAATGAATGCTAGCAAATCCAAACTTGTCACATTTGTGCCCAAGCAAGAATTGAGAGGAAGAAAGTTCAAATGGTTTGCTGCCCAACAAGAACTAGAAAATATGCAGAACATCTGCTACCTTTTAATTATTTTTAATACCTCAGTGCAAGAACAACAATGGTGCGAATATCTAAAATCAAAAATGACCAGCTTTAAACTTCAAGGCGCAAAGCTTCACTGAGAGTATGGTCAATTTACCTTAATTCCAATCTTAATGTTCTACCGGCAAAAGGTGGTAGCTGGGCTTAATCTGGACAATAAGATATGGACTTTGCTAGAAGGTCAATTTTGGAAACGTTTGTTGGGGCTTCCACAAAATACTTCAGTGAGTGCGATTTAGATATGAACTTGGATTACAGTCATTGGAATCAGTAGTGATGTGGAAAAGTATGCCCTTGTTTATGAAGATAACTATGGTGGACTCAGTACCCCAGTAAAACATTCTAAAAGAATCCCCTAGGAATCGTTACAAAGGGCTACTAAAAGTCTGGTCAGACAAAGTGCTGAAAAAACCACACGTATTAGCGCCTCACTAAAATGACTTCATGAAAACCCAAATGCAGTGAAAAAAATTGAAATATCATGATTGGATGATTACAACTTCTCATAGAGGAAAATTGAAAATGAGTCTCAATGTGGAATGTGAGAACCGAGGAGTGGATTTTCTAGCAAAATACCTAACTAAGTTTCCCTCAAGATACCATTGCGACAAATTTATAAGGTTTCGTCTAAGTCTATTGCCTACAAAGGAAACTCTATTTGTAAAAAAAAACTTGACACATTGCTGATAATAGATGTCGGTTTTGTGACAAAGTGAAAGAAACTCTAAGACATGTGATCACCGAATGTTCTATTATCAAAGTTGAGAGAACGATATGGTTGGGAAAGTGTGCTCCTTTAAATGAAGACCTGAATGTATGGTGGACAGTGATACTGTCTGGAGATAGATTCATGTTGATATGTACAGTAATAGATTTTATTGATGACATCTTGCTTAGATCAGACGCTTCATTTAATGAAGGAGGATGAGAAATGTTATAGAGGAATTCTTTTCTCTTTTTTAGTTTTGGAAACTAGGATTTAAGATGGAAATCTGTAATTAACATTTTGTAAAAAGTTTTTTGTAAAACTGAACAAATAAATAAAAAAAGATATGCCCTGTACGCGGAAAAAAGAATCAGAGGGGACCTAACCTGCCTTTAGTGCCCAAAGTTGGACAGGGGTGGAGTTATGAGACAATAATAACTTCTCGCTGTTCTTGGTGATTCAACGGCATGAGACCGGGCTTTTCAGTGCTGTGCAAGCAGTTTAAAGATCAAGAGTGCCAAAAGCAGCAACAGAGGTTCCTGGTGACTCGAATGTGTCTAATGGGCTTGAAACGCTTCTCATAGCAGTCCGACAGCAAAAAACAGGGACTCTTGCTGATCTGGCTCTCAAGTTGCTATGAGTCCCAATCCAGGGGCTCAGGATCAAGATAAGTCTCTGTTCTTGTTCTCCCAAACGTGGGGAGGCTGGCAAACATCTGCAGGGATCATTCCCCTTCAGTGAGGTCCTAAGCACTGGTGTAGCTGGCAGAGAGGTAGGTCTTGTTCCAGCAGAGGTTCACCCCCAAAGTGCCTTGGGGATGGTTACGGAGTGGTACACACTAACTAAGCCCCTTTTCAGACCCAAAGCATCAAAGGCCCTTTGGTATGCATCACCTTTGTGTGCAGCTAATCCTTTTCGTGTAGTATGTTCAATTTCTCTGGAAAACCTCTCACCAGGGGCTGTCTTGCTGGAGAGAGATGTTACCCAACCTCGCAAAGGATCAAAGGGAGGCAGCACCTAGGTCTAACGCCTGCTGTGTGAAGCAGAGACAGCCAGTCTGGAGGGGGAGGGGAATACTCACAGGATGGTCGCTGCTGGCCTGAGCTCATTATGTTGACACATGTATAATACCAATCAGATGTGGCTTTAATACTAAGAAATAGTAGCCACCACACCCTAAACTCAAGTATTCCTTCTTTCTAAAGTTTACAACTTCCACCAGGATAATCCCTCTCATAATGATGTGGTTTGGGGGCAGATGCAGATTTAAATGCAGCCTCTGCACTGTATTCTATATTTCCCTTTTCTATAGGGTATCATAGCCAGGGAGGATAACCCAGAGTATTGATCAAATGCATTTTGCAGCACACTATAATCGGTTTCATTCTTCAGGACCATCACCATTCATGAATTTATCTTCTTCTAAAGCAGTTCACATTGCTGCTAAATATTTACTAGTTATGAACGTGGAATTGAAGCACATCATTTCTTTATTTGAAATGAAGAGTCACCACCATACAGATGGCGGTTGCTGAAATGAAAAGTTAATAGAATGCACTCTGCTTAAGCAAGAACATTCTTAACTAATAAATATTCAGCAGCAAATGACCTGCTTTAGAAGAAGATACATTCACGAATGCTGATGATCCTGAAGTAGTGCGTTGCAGAAACCGGTCAATCAAGATTCTGGGAGATTCTTTATCTCGCTGTGATTCCCTATAGTGCTAGGAAAGATTTCTCTTTAATGCACCTTTCCTTCCATTTCTATGGAACACCAAACATTTTGCTTTTATTTTGGCATCTGACCTGCTCGTTTTACAGAGCAGTGAAGCCTTAAGCTTCATTAAACTGTCTTTTGCTAATCTGTTATGGGGAAACGGACATGTCCTTCAGGCTGTCGGTACTGGGAAACATTGTTTCCCTTAGTCTTGTTACTTGGTTACTGCTTTTAGTAACTTATCACTCGTCGTAACTTTTTATCATTGCACAATGCATCTTACAATGGAGTACACTTTTTATTTTACCCTGGACTTACACTCAGAGGATTTTTGGTAACACTAGGTGTGCTAATTGGACAAGTCGGTGGCAGCAGTGACTTTTTACAATTTTTTTTCTAACTTTTCGTTTTAGCCTTACCACGTTTATCACGTTTGGGTACTAACTGTGGCTACTGGTCAAACATGGCCATTCCACAAGACTTTTCACTTGTTATTTGGCCATCCTGCCTTTTAGCCTTCATCCTGGTCTCTGAGGACAGGAAAATCCTTATAGGAACTGCTGGTGCCCTGGAAAGCAGAGGCTTTTGGCTGGCTACTGGAGGGCTATGTGTGTTTGCTGCCAGGAGGTGGGCTGGGACTTTCTGGTCCCAATCCACATACTGGTGCCAGTGTGTCGGGGTGAAATTGAATGGGTTTTACCCCCCTGTTGTCCGGATTGGACCACTGCTGAGGTGTGTGTGTGGGGCAGATCTACTATTGGCTAGTGGGGGCTGCTGCTCTTTACTGCCCTTTAGGATAAGAAGAGGACCCCTGCACCAACTCTAGAGAGATCCTGCAAGACTCCTGTTCGGCTGCAGGATCTGTGAGGAAAGAAGAGACCCGTCGGAAGAAGGCTTGGCGACCAACTTCTGCTGCTGTCCTGGGAGAGCCCTGTCTTGTAGTTGATCTCCAGTAGTCCTGCGAAGGAGCTGTGACCCTTGGAGTGGAGGGAGTATCCATTCTCAAGATCAACACAGAGTCCTGCAAAGAAGAGCCCTCGGACATGTCCCCGGACCGCGCTGTGGCTGACCAGCTCTGAGTTTGGGCTACTCTGCTGCAGATGTCGCCGTTCCGAGTTGAGGCCTGGAACTTGGGGGATCCTCTGCTTGCACTACAAGACTTACCTCTGCGAAATTGCGTGGTCCTAGCATTGAGGGGACCCGTGATGGGAGAGAAAGTCTGACTGAGGGAAGTGAATCCCTTTGCGTCAACATGCTTCAGTGGTGTAAGGAAGGCATGGTATCAAAGTAAGACAGACACAAGTGATCACAGTCCAAGGGTGTTTATTGAACTTTATCAGGGTTGTGAAAAACACCTATCTAAACCTAAATCTAAGATGGGAGCAAGCTACGACCATCAAATAATAATAATACAGTCCTAGTGGAGTCTAGTCAAATAAAAAGGGCCTATGCTAAGAATAAAATGATGCTGATCCTTACCGCAATACTACAAATAGTGTGGGATATTGTTTACAAAAGAAAGAAGTGGGCACAAAATGATAAGTCAGAATGTTTAGGTCGTTGGCCTACCTTCCCCCACGTTTTTATCATGGGACAAGGTGGATCACTCGAACACAGCACACTTATGGGCTTCTTCCGCACAAGGTCATAGTTCCTTTTCCTGACATCTGGGCCTTTTGTGCCCAAGTCTTCATTTCAAGTCTCTTGCTTCAGATGGCCTGATGTTCCAGAAACAATGAAATAAAGTTAATTTCCAAATATTCAAATCGGGTGATTCACCCTTCACCCTGGATCCACCTCAGCTGGGCTCAGATCCTATTTTCACAATTAGCTTCCCTCAGTCGGGTTCAGACCAGCTGTAATTTGCAGGCATCCCTCAGTCCTTTTCATATTTGCCATAGCAATATCTTCTCTGGTGTGTTACTGTTCACCCAGGATCCCCCTCTTCCCGACTCAGACCCATTTCAGTTTACAGACAATCGAAGAATTTTGAATGTGCACAGGATTCAACTTCACCCGCTGCAGGACCACTTCGATTTCACAGTTCAATAATTCTTACCCGCTCACGGGGGTTACCAATCGGAGACCTTTGAGTGAGCACCCAAGTGGCGCCTGACCACTCTGTTCAAACGTATACAAGTTCTCTTCCTTCATACAATGTTGCCGCCTACAACTTTGAGCAGAATACAGTCCGGTCTGCTATCAGTTTCTCCAACTCAACGGCTGTGCTGAACTCACTGGCGTCGTTTTGCTGTTGGAGTCAAGGACAGTACCACAGTGGCAATCGCTTCTCCCTGCCTTGGCTATTTGTATTTGTATTTTGCTTATTTGTATAGCACGCCTGGCCACAGGCATCTGGGCGCATATCCTGAATTAAAAAGACAGCTTTTACAGACATAGTACAAAATATTTATACAATGTCAAATGCATGAGATACAATAAATGAAAGTAGAATGTATATACATAGTTACGAAATTGCATATATGTTATATACAATGTTACAATCGCAGTGCATGCCGGACAGTGGCAGCATCCAGGTGCAGAGTCATTAAGTAGTAAAATTGTCTTGAGCAGAGAGTCACAGTTTGGCTTTGCTCTTGAAGGAATTAAAGGAAGGTTCCGATCTAAGTGGGTTGGGCAGAGTATTCCACAGTCTGGAGGCTAGGACCAGGAAACTAACCAGCTTTTTGAAGCTTGAACCTGGGAAAAGGGAGGCAGTGGGCTTGGCAGCTCTCTGGGGTCGGGTAGAGGTGTGGGGTGTGAATCGACTAGCCAGGAAGATGGGAGCCTGGTTGGCCAGATACTTGTGGGTGAGGGCAAGCATTTTCAGGGAGATTCTCTGAGCTACCGAGAGCCAGCGTAAATTGCGTCTAGAGTCAGAGATGTGCTGATTCCTAGGAATGTTTAGAGCTGCCCTGATGGCGTTGTTCTGAGTGAACTGAAGTTTATTTAGGTTTCGTTGGCTTGTCCCTAGATAAGGGGGCATTGCAATAGTCAATCTTTGACATAATGAGTGTTCTGGCAAGAATGGTGCAGTTAGCAGTAGACAGGAAGGGTCAACAAGCTATAATAAGTTTGCACGTGTAGGCAGAGGCTGAGCTTACAGTATTGGTTTGCCTTGACAAGGATAGGGTAGAATCGAGGTAGATGCCTAAAGTTTTTGTATCATTGGATACCTTGATGCTATTGCCGTCGATGATGAACGACTTCAATATGGGATATAGTTTATTAAGGTGTTTATGGGACCCCAGGATACGGAGTTCCGTCTTATCATTGAGGCAAAGCTTGTGTTGTGCCATGCAGACCTGAATGACCAGATAGGTATCATTCAAGGGTCTTGTGTCCACTGAATAGTCTCCGGTGATCGGGATGAGTATCTGGGTGTCATCGGCGTAATTAGTGTAGGTGACACCCAGATAATCAAGAATATCGAAGAGTGGTTTAGTGAATACGTTAGTGTCGGTGAGACAAAAGATCCTTGAGGGACACTGCAGTGAATGGGTGATGGCTCAGCTGAGGCTGAAGGGGAGAAGACTTGTATAGATCTATTATCCAGGAATGATCTAATCCAGGAGGTGGCAGAGTCCGAGAAGTGGGCAGCTGATTTGAGATGCTGCCAGAAGATTTGATGGTTAACCAAATAGAAGGCTGCTGAAAGATCTAATAATAGTAGAAGGGCCAGTTTCCCATTATGTTTCAGTTCCTCAATTTGAGTTTTTAAATCAATGAGGGCAGTTTCGGTACTGTGCATAGGCAGGAAGCCAGATTGCCGGAGTCGAAGGAGTTTGGTAGATTCCAAGTAATCCTGGATCTGCAGATAAGCAGCTTGGTCGAGTATTTTAAGCAGGAATGGTACAGTGGTGATGGGCCTGTAATTTGTGGGTATGCTCGGGTTGAGGGTGGGTTTTTTGAAAAGGGGACGACCCATGCGTCCTTAAGGTTATCGGGGACGATGCCTGTGTTGAAAGACAAATTTGAAAAGGTAGCGATAAAAGGGGCTATTTCATGTGTGGCCTCCTTAATAATAGGGGCTGGGCATGTGTCGCCTTGGCAGTTGGAAGGTTTGAGTTTGTTGATGATGTTTTCAACCTCCGTGATAGTTAGTGGTGATAAGCTGATGGGTTTATAAGTGTGAGAGGTGTGGGTGGTTGTGCTAGTGGAGGGGGTTTGAACTGCTGGTCTGTCTGAAGGCAACTTTGGTTGGTGTTGATTTTACATTGGAGTGTGGTGATTTTGTCAAGGGGCGCTTTTCGTATATTGGAGCACCATGTGCTGTATTTGCTGCAAGTGCTATGGGCGGCAGGGCCCTGTGTACCTTTGACACACTAGGCTGTTCGTCAGCTGCAATTCCCAGTCTTATGTTTCTTTTCTTTTCCTTGAGGCTTCTTGAAAGTCACGGTCCTTTGTTGAAAAGGGCAAGGGTAACTTCCTCCTTGTCGTCCTTTCCGGTCTCGCTGTCTTTCTCCCTGGTTTAAACTGCCATCTCGGAATTGCTGCTTCCTTGTGCGTTTTGCCTTGCTGAGTGTGCTTTCGTGCTCCGCCTTTTACCCGTGTGGGGAAGTGGAAGTCAGGTGTGTGTAATTATAAGTAATTGCCGGACTCTGCCTGACCCGTCTGTTGGGACATGTCAGGTATAGGTTCTGGTGTTAGTCCGTTGTCGCTCACGATGAAATGTCTGTGAGAAAGTGTTTGTGTCAGAAAAGGGTGGAGGGGTTGAGTTTCTAGGTATCCTACCTGGTAGGATGGGGAAAAGTTGTTATAAGGAAGGGTATACTGCGTCTCACCCTTCAGTGTCCCACTTCCACTCGCCAAAGAGCCCCCCGCCCATCCAGGTGATCCTCCCGCACTGGTCCACCCCTAGGAACTGGATCCAATAGCGATGGCCGTATCCTGTCCACCTGGATGACAGACCCCAGGGGACTAGCAGGTGACACACCTTCAGGTTTCTCACAGTGGCGGTTGTCTGAAACTGCTTACCTGTGTCCATTGTTGTCCTGAGAGGGTCCCTGCATCGAGTTTTGCTGCATTCTTCCACTGAGAGTCCTTGCACCTACACCAGACACTGACCAGAGAGCTGCTCGAACCTGCAACCCCTGGGATCAAGGGCTTAGGCTGACAGTGGGAAAAGCGACCTCAGACTTTCTTCAACCGACCTGCCAAGTCTCATGAGTATAGGGTGTGAGTTATAGTGATACTTACCTATCCCTTAAACTCCCCTTTAAAAAGTTTGCTAACCTTTACAAAACTTTTATAACACTTTGGCTTTGCCATATCTTGTTCACATAAGCATTCCGGAAGTTGGGAACATGTTTGTTAGCTAAACTTGTACCCTGACACTTGGAACTGTTCACTGGACCCCAGATGTTCCCAGCTTCAAAGAACTGTATGAAAATGTGAACCTTTTGGCACAAGGCCTCAGACAATTTAGGTTTGGACTTCTGAAGTTAGGGATTAGTCTCTGTGGATTGGTAGTGCAATTACTTACCTGTACCTTTCTTTTCAAGGCTTTGATATGTATTTTGGCCTTCACCAGTAATATTATATATGTATAAAATGTTTAGTATTGTGTGATAATATTACCTGTTAGTAGTCATTTTTAACTGTGTGTTTTGGCCATAAGTAAAGAAGTATTTTTTTTTATACGTGATTGTCTAAGTGTAATCTTGCACTGCTGCACTGTGTACTCATTGCGGACTCCTTACAAGCTCACCACCTCTTGAGATTTAGCCTAGCCCTCTTGTCGCTGCTACCTTGAACTGATTTGGCTACAGTTCAGAGTTGTACCCATCAGAATACAGGTTGGCCTTCTATACATCTCTCTGCTCGGCCAGAGTATAGAAAATCAGTCCTAATATATAGAATAACTTTTTTTCAAATAAAAAAATATATGAAATACATAATCAGAGTGCAGAATAAAGTGAATTGTCCCCATCATCACATATTTATTTTTAATGATTTTATCGGACATTGGCTGTAGGGTACTGCTGATGTTGAGGGTCTTCTTCTTCTTCAAAAAAAAAAAAAGAAATCACAACAATATGCGGATGCGATACCAGCATCTTTTGATAAAAGAAAAAGGGTACTGTGTAAAAACCAAAAACCAGTCCATGTTTGTCAAAGAACCTCTGCTTCCCCTTTTGGATGGGCGGACACCAGTGCTCCAGAGAGCCCTTTCAGTCCTTGTGTATCCTCAATGAGTCTCAAAGCAGTGGTGAAGATATTTATGGGGATATCAGGGTTGGGAAAGTGATTACGGCTCCAAACCGATTTGCGCATTGTATAGAATTTGACGGCCCTCGTCACTCGGGGTCGAGTGCACCACATCTAAACTCGACTGCAAACATACAGCAGCTTCCTGTTGCCAACAGGTGTATGCATTGGACCGTTTGACACGGGAAGTCATTCAGACAAACAACTTGGTGTTCGTGGCCAGCTCCCTGGAAGAAGGCCTGCTAGCTCAGCATTCTGTCATGCTTTCTTTGGGCTACACTGCACACAAAAAAACAGACTCGAGTGTAGTGGAAAAGGTGGCTCTAATGTGACGGGAAACAGCTTACAACAACACGCTAACCTGCTCTTTGGCCTTGCAAACTACCGATGAACTAACAATTAACCAAAAAAATGAATTAACTGAATCATTAATTCATGTCCCTTGTCCCCTCCCCTTCCCCTCCATTCCCCAATTCTCCCTGAGGCCACGCTCCCCCTTCTTCCATACCTCTTCACCCTTCTTCTACCCCCCCCCCCCCTAGCCTGCACATGCAAACGGTGCCAGCACCCTCGTTTACAGTGCTAATACCCTCTTTTGCTTACCCAACCATCCTCCAAAGCACCATGTCCCTGGGCACCCAGAAAAACCTTTGCCAGAGGTGTTCTTTCTGATCCACCTCTACCTCTTACTTACCTTCACCTTTTATCAACTCTTCCACCGCCATCCGCTGATCCAGCAAGTAATATTGATTACCCAATAACAACAGGTGCACGCCATCCTCTCAAAATAAATCAAACTCCTAGTACTTGATGTCCTGGTGTGCTAATGTACGCACCCCCAGGACCTGCACAATTTTCCCATTTCCCTGTTGATCTTTTCCATGTGTACGCTCCACTGCCCCTTCCTTAATGGCCCTCTCCAGACCCTCCTGGGCACCAACTCTGTCCAGTATAAAGAAACAGTCTGCCAAATATCCCTCAACCAACTAAAATCCCTCACATTCTTTTTTTCATCAGTGCCACCCCTCGCTCCCTGACCAAATTGCTCTCCCCCACGTGCAAAAACAGTGCTGGCAGCAACCCACGCTGCTTCGTAAACCCAAACAACATGAGCAACTGATCCCACCTCGGACCTCCCACCCCCGACCACATCAACAAAGCAACCGCATAACTACATCCCAGCTGGGTACCGAACATTCTCTTTGCAGCCTCCCTTCCCACCTATTTCACCATGGAATGGCCGCAGATCCATATCTGGGGAACCTCATTGCTCCCTCATGCCGCATCTGTCAGAGAGAGGAAAATGTGCTCCCCTGCTGACAAACCCCCTGACTGCTCCCCTCAGTCTATGATGTACAACTTTATTGTGATGACTTCCAATGCCCTAATCTCTTAATTACCCCTTCAGTCAAGCCGAATGTACTCCCTTCCGATGCCGCCCCAATCCTGGAAAATGAGTACCAAATTCCTCAGCATGCTCCCCTAACAATACCAACCCCTTCCTCATCACCTCCAGAACCTGCCCTGCCAACACTCCCTCCCCACTCTTGTGTACGAAAACCAAAGCTGCACATCTTCTTCGCCATGTTAAACCAGCCCTGACTGGGCACAACCCCCGTCCATCCATGTCCAAATGCACCCATAGGCCTTTTCCCTTCAGATCAGTTTTCGATTATTTATTTTTTATCTTGATCTACACAGTCCTCCGTGTACAACATCCTCCCACCTCAAAACACCCCCACCCACCCTTAACACCAATTCCAACATTTGGCGCGCCCCAACAAACAACCAAATAAAGCATGCCCTGAATATGTCCCACTGTGACCAGCATATTCCCCCCCCCATGGCTAGACACAACCAGCCCAACAATTGCACTGCTACTGCCCTTCTCTTGTCTTTCACCTGCCGCTTCTTCCTTGCCCACCCATCCAACCTCCTATTCGCCACCCCCCCGCCAGGCTGAAAACCCAAGAACCACTTGTCGTAGAATGCAATCCGTGCAAATTTCCCAGCTATCATTTCCTTAGACCACCCCTTATCCATGCTATCCAGTATGAAGTTCACCACATGCTCCATCCTTTTCCACATTGCATCTCCCTCCAACTTCACACTTCCCCTTCAAGAAATCTAACCATGCTCTCCTGTACGCCACCCTCGAACTTGCCGCCAATGAACCCTCCACTAAATGCAATGCTCTCACTCTCCTAGCTGCCATTGCTCTTCTGTGATCTGGTGCCCTGCCAGCTCTGCTTCCGGTGCCAACCCATGTCATCTCTACCACTGAAACCGAGAAACAGCAGTTATCCTTACCAGGCGTGTGTGTCACCTTATACCTCCTGCTCCTGAAGCATCAGTGAAGACTCTACTCCCCAACCAAGCCACTGGGTCCCTAGCAGCCACATGGACACTCCATTGAACTCCTCCAAGAAACAAAACCATACCCTGCAGTCCTACCTGAGAGCCCCTGACACCCTTATTCTGTGGTGTGATTGTTTTGGCCCAGACATAGGCCACACCATGTTTCTGCAAAATGTGTGTCCCTGGGTCACCACACAGCATGTGAAATTCAGGTGTCCTAACAACTTCTGAAAGTCTAGCAGTGTCATATTGCGCGCCCCCACCACCTTCTCCAGTAACTGGACCAACTTGATCACTGTCCTCCGCCAGGCATGAGGTCATCGCCGCCAAATTCAATTCCCAAAAAGGTAAGGACCAATCCTGGCCCCTCTGTCTTGTCTTCTGCCAATGAGACCCCCAATTCCTCCCATCTCCTCCTTTCTCCTCCTTAACCCCTCAATATTGAACACAAAATCATCCAGGTTACTGAATCTGATCTGCATGTGAAACACCACTGCTAGAAAGAGCTAAAATGCTTCAACAACGAACAAGACACTGCACAACCCATGGGCAGCGCCTTAGCCACAAACATCGGATCCTCAAATTGCATCTTTAAGAAACAAAACTCCTCCAGATGCACTGGCAGCAACCTGAAAGCTGACTTGATGTCGCTGTTCTACATAAATGCCCCCATTCCCCTCTCCCTCACAAGCTCCACCCGCCTGGCCCATGATCACATGAGACAGCACACAATCCTCAATGGAAAAGAAATCTTTCACTGACTTGCCCTCTGGCCACAACAAATGGTAGATCAATCTAAACACCCCCGTTCTTCTGCAACCCCCCACCAAAAGGTACACCACCAAGTCCCCGGTCAAGTCCACAAATGGTCCAACCACCCTCTCCTCTGCCACTTCTTTCTCCAGCTTGTGTCTTCCAGTGTCTTGGCACTCCCTTTCCGGCTTCAAGTTTTCCGCCCACCTCCTTACCCTAGGACGCTGATGCCCCAACCTAAAATCCTCCTGAAATGCCTCCCCCCAAATTCTTTGCTGCTTCCCTGTTAGGGTAAAAGCTCAGACATTCCTCCAATTTCTCCATCTTAACTGGAGTATAGGCCTACCCCTCCCTCTGTTTCCCGCTGGAAACATTGTGTGACAGGGTGCCGTGCTGCACACCTGCCTAAACTTACAGACAGCCTTGCAGCACCCTCCCTTGTTGAATACCATGCATGCCACTGATGGCTGCTCTCTGCCTCCTTCCCCACCCTGTCCCAGGTGGTGTGACCATGAAAGGGCCAGTAAGGCACAGGCAAACCGCTTGCTGTGTGCAAAATGGACACAAGACATATGGGCGCCAGCTACTGCAACCACAAATTCATGCCAATCTCACCCCGCACCGCCACTTGATCCTCTCCCATCCTTGCCTCACATACCTCACCCATGCAAAACAACCAAAGCGGACAAATGCCTTCCTAATGACGTTCATATATCTGAACAACGCCACACTCCTCTCTGGGAGTTTGCCAAAGTACACAGTGGCATATATCAAAAAGGCAGATGTCCAATTAGTAATCATTACTGGCACCTTGGACCTCGATGCCATTCTCCTTCTCCTCCTCCTTTTGATCCCTCCTTTTCCCTCACTTCCCTGTGAAGAAGCCTAAATATATTCACAAACTCCACCACCCAAATGTTCTCTTTGGTGGCCGCCATTTAGTGCACCTCTAACAGCTTTGTGATATCCATATAAGGTAACTACTTCAACTTCTCTTTGACCTTTCTAGATCCTCGAGCGTTTACTTCTGCCACCACCAGTACCTCCCTGTCTGGTACTTTGTCTGTCTGTACCTCTTCCGTGTTCACACTCTTCACCTCTGCTCTCACCAATGCCCTTGCAGCCCCCCTGCCATCTTTCCTCCCCAACAGCCGCCCATCCCCACTCATTTGCGATCCCCACCTCGCCCCCAACCTGACCCATGCAGCCAACCATTCCCTGCCCTGGTCACCTCTAAGCAGGGTCTGTCCATGCCATCCACTCATGCCATCCTGGCCGCACCTCTGCCACACTCCCCTCCTTTCTTTCCTGATGGGACACCTACTGCGAGGACAAACACATCGGCAGATTATCTCTGCCTGAAAGCCCGACCACTGGGGCCCACCTCTAGACCACCTCTACCTCACAGCTGCCATGCCTCTGCTGTCACGCCCCCCCTGTGACCTCCAATGCACCACCTTATCCAAACCTTTCCATGCTCTCCTAGCCTCCCAGTCCCCATGACCTTCTTCCTCCCATACCATCCAGTCCCCCCTGCACCCACCTCATCCTTCTCAACCGCCATATACCATTCTTGGTCCGTGAGCCCACTTGGGTCAGGAAGATCCTCCTCTCGCCAGTAAGGGACATCCACCCCAATGCTTCTTGGCCCTCTTCTTGGAGGGGCCGTCCCAACCCTCTGCTGGGCTGCTCTTCTTGGCAAAGTCATTCATCCTCTGCCCTTAGTTGTGCTGTGGTAGGGGCCATGCTGAACCCTCTAAGCCATTTCTCCCTCGCTGACCGGAGAGACTGTCCTCATCCCTTCCTTATTATCACCTTCTGCTCTGTTAGGGGCCGTGCTGCACCCTCCATGCTGTTCCTTCCCACTGGCTGGGGAGGACCATCTTGATCCTGTCCCCATTATCGCCTTCTGCTGTGTTAGGGGCAGTGCTGCACCCTCCATGCTGTTCCTTCCCACTGGCTGGGGAGGACCGTCCTGATCCTGTCCCTATTATCGCCTTCTGCTGTGTTAGGGGTTGTGCTGCGCCCTCAACAATGCTCCTCTCCGATGTCTGTGGAGACCGTCCTGGACCTTCCCCTTTTTCCGACAAATACCAGCGAGGGCATCTGCTTCCTACACCCGCACTCTTCCGCAGGCACTTCTTCCCTTGGCCCTTCCTTACTGCTGCCAAGTTCTGCTTCACTTCCCCCTTCCCTAAACCAATCCTTGCCCCCCTCTCCACCATTCTCCCACAAACCACCTTCCTCTCTGCTTCCAATACTTTGCCTCTCACTACCCTTGTTCCCAGGTGCTCTGACCCCCCCCCCCCCACTGCCCCCTTACTGCCCACTGCCGCAAGTCTGCCCTACTTCTCCTGGCCCCTTTCAACCATTCCTTAGCCCTGCCCTCCTCTGTCCCGGCTGAAGGGCTGCAAGGCAACACTGCTGCGAGGGCCCCGTCCGAAGCAGCCCTGCACTGTGGACTGCCCCATCTCCCCTGTGGCCTCCTGCAGCACTTACAGCTGGGGCTTTGACGCCCTACTTATAAGGCTCAACGCCTCCCTTATGACCTGTGAATCCACCCAGACATGGCACCCCCACTTTCCTCCCCACAGGCAGACACATTCCCCCTTTCCCACATATACCCTAGGTGAAGATCTCCTTGAACTCCGGTCCCTTTCCTTTAAATTATCTTCCTTACTTCTTGTTTATTTGTTATATGATTTGTATTATTTGTTTTTGTTTTCCCACCACGCCTGCCCCACCATTCTTCCCCCGCTGGCCTAAAAGGCACCCTAATGGCCAGGCACTAACTCTCTCCTGGGCCCAGGGCCTGGCTGTGCCGGCAACAGCAGCCTATCACCCAAAAGAACGGAGCCTGGCACTGCCACCCGGTGGTTATCCAGCAGCAATGATCCCTATCTGAAAACTTGCGCCCACGCTCTTGCCTCACCACGGGAGGGCTTACTGGACCCCTCTGTGCCAATACGTGCCCACACTATGGGCTCAAGAAACCCCCACGCCTATTAAAAAAATAAAACATCACGCACCTGAAAGCAGCCTCCTATCGCCACCCGCCACACATCAAACACCCCCACCCCTCCCCCACCCTCTGCCAGATAAACCTAGGCGAATCGGCAATAAGGGCTCGGGGTCTCCCCTTGCCGCAGAACAGCACTCGGCTTGGGACCCTGATGGCCCGTGCAGGGTGCAGGGTGCGGGGTGGGTGGGGGGTCACGGCACAGGTAGGTCCTCGCTACCTTTCTTTCCTATATTAGACATGCATTTGTTTTCATTTTCTTTTTTTAATTAACACAAATCCCTACCCTCGCCTACGCCACCAGGCCTCAAAACGAACACCAATTGCCGAAGCAGGGGAGGAACGGGAGCAAGGTACAGGCACCAAACACAACACCTCCCATAACCGTCACTTCCTCCCGAACCTTCCATGCCCCTATTTATAGTGGGGGGTCACCTTATCCCCTAACCCATTCACTGGCCCGGGTGCAGCACATGAATAACAGGCGGGGGAGCGTACCGCCCCCCACATCCTTTGTGAAAAATGCTGCATGGGTTTTGGGGCTACGTGAATTTTCAGTGCGGTGGCCAATGTTCATCCTTCTGATGTACTACCCTCAAAAACTGTTTTTGCAGATGGCAATCTAGCATCCAGCCAGGGATTTAAGTGGGCCGGGGCTAGCTGGTGCTGAGCCCCAGCAGTCTCCAGAAAGGGCTCCTGAGCAAGGGACGAACCTGACTAGCCCCAGCCACGCCGACACTTCAGGCAGCCTGTGTAACTGAAGTGCTGCAGTTACAGGGGCTGCCTGCAGGTGTCAGCACTTTTGATTTGAAAAAAAGGACATTTCCTTTTCTTTTTTCCTAAACCAAAGTACTGACACCTGCAGACGGCCCCTGTAACCTTGGATTCAGCTACACGGGCTGCTTGATGACTCTGTACACAGAAATGGGAGGAGGGCTGGAGAACCTGCCTCTCCTATTGTCTGAGTAAATAATCACCAGGCAGCATGAAGGCAATCACATGGCTTTTTTGAATGAAAGGGCTGCCTGCTGCTTCTGGGAGCTGGGGCGCATTGGTGCCACACCTTTGGTGCGCCGAGCCCCTTTAAAAGGAGGGGCTGGGCGCGCCAAAGGCAATACCACCAGCGCCCCCAGCTCCCATACTTTCTCAAGCCACCTCCCCCACCCCTTAGTCGAGGGGAGAAGCTCTCTTTGGGGGCATGGCCTAAGTACACACATACTTAGGCCACCACCCACTAACGAGAACCCGCCTTCAATTTAGCATCCCACTTCAAGCAATGCATCTAGCCGAGCAAAGTTACACTCTGGCTTGCACTCCCAAGGAAACAAATATGTACGTTTTGAGTAAATGTGGCCCCCAGAGAAACTTCTGGGGTGCCCATCCCTTTTGACTTCCGGTAAGGTGCCTGGGAATCGGAGCCAGCTGCGGGTCGGTTCCGGTTTCATCAGGAGTGAATAAAATGACAGGGTCGCTGCGAACTTCTTAAAGCTCAACACTTAAGTCTTATTGATGTACGTGCACCTCAAGGAAGGGGTAATGGACGCTTTCTGCACTCTCGGGGAGGGAGAAAGTAGGGAGTAATATCAAATCTTAGTGAAAACGTGTCTTCGGCGTGCACGTGCATTGTGCACTCGCAGTGCTTTGTTTGAATGGCTGTAGTGGCCGAATAACGAGTATGTATGTAGCTGTAATATTAGATGCGTGTCCTCTACTGCAGGCAGCTCAAGCTATATACCAGACCTAAAAAGAACAAAACAGGGAGAGGCGGGGAGCACACGTTACACTCTGATGTTGCCAGATTTGCTCTTTAAAAAGTAGGCTAGCAGTGATGCAAGCCTCTCTAGGGCCTTCGAGTGTCTGGACTGCCCGCTCCCGTCCTTGGGCAGAAATGATTGATTGCCAGGAGATTAAGTGGGAGGCGGAAGCGCTCATATTGCCTCGGAATTTGAAATATGTGCATGAAAGGAGAGAAACAAAGTGGTTGGGCCGTTCAGGAGACACCTCTGGGGAGACGTCCTTTCTTCAAATGCCCCGACTACTATTCAGACACCCATTGCGTCCCACCGCTTTTTATTGAGATAGTTTAGTGGGTTAAGGCACCCGAGGTAGAAATGTGCATGTGACCTCCTCGAGTATTCAAAATCCTATCCTGGATGGGTCAACGCGGCCCTTTATGGTGAACTTGGGTTATATAACCTATTGGTGCAACACTTAAAAGAAACGGGAATCGTGAATGCCGGGCTAACTTGAAAAACAAGATTGTGCTTAAATATCTCCCCTCGCCCCCGCTCCACCCCCCGCTTTTCTGGTGGATCTGGGTCAAGTTGATCATTTCATTTTCGCTACATGGAAAGTCGCACTGCTTGCCAGGGGCATAGTTATTTAAGGACTGCGACCTTCACACCAGCAGATGCTGACAGAGGAGGTGATAATTGGAAGTAACAGGCACTCCTTGAAGATCCGAAGGGAAAATGGTTATTTTAACAATCGCTGTAAACACATGGCCTTCTTCCTGCTCGCGAACATATTGCTTTCTTCAGTTTGTTCCCCTTTTATGCGCATTCAAGTAGCCCATGCATATCTGTTTGTGCCCGTCCCTTCTCTGTGTGCACCTTTGCCCCGTGTAAACTCTACATTAAATTGTATTTATTGGGTATTTACAGTGTGCCCATCGTGGAGCCGCCCCCCCGTCGCGATCAAGCACACCATGATGATGTGTACCCACAAATCTGAATGCATCGTTTCCATGTGCATCGAAGTGCGCCCCTATGCGCATGTTTCCAGATGCCCACCGTACAGATGTCCCCTCTGTGTTTCTCATTCTGTTTCCAATGTCCCAGTGTGTGTGTGTTGTGGTGAGTCAAATTAACTCCCTATGTTACGTGAGGGGTGGTGAGTCACTAGGATCTGGGTAGATGCAGCTGCTACCCGATGTGCCTCCTAGAGGGTGGACGCGGTGGGATCCCGCAGGCCTGCCCCCCCTGGCCAAGCCACTCCATTAGGTATCCCATCTCAGTTATCTCCAAACTCAACTCCCCAATGGACGTATTGGGTAGGGTTACCTTTGAACAGTGCCTGCAGGCTTTCGGTGCGTTATAAGCATATAAACATAAACAATGCACGAGCAGACCAAGCATCTGCACAGAAAGGTGTCAAAAATCACTCTGCATTCAAATCGAACACAAGGTTCGAGTATTTCCCAAAACACCATGCCCAACGTAAGCTGCTTTGCCTGGGAAAAGTCTGTGTACCAGACGCAGAGAGAAGCAAAGCCCTTGAATTCAAAATCAGCAAGGTAAGAGAACACAAGATGGCACCGATGCTGCACTGCCAAGTAGCCACAGAAACCTCAGGTGGTGGAAAGTTAATTAGTATAAAAAGCCTCATTATTGCAGTTTCAAAAAGTTGTTGGGCGAAACCAAACGGATAGACCAACCCAAATCCCTGAGCAACCATTTTACCAGCTCCCAGCAATCCCAAGGACTGATGCAATTAATGAAGCCCACAAGGCACCATAGGGAGGGGCTGGGTGAACCCAGTGCTAGAGGCAATGGAGCCTCAGCAGGCTGGGAAAATCAGGACGTAGACACTGCCACTTCCTGCCCAAGCAGGGAAACCGCCACTTGGTGCAAGTTGGAAACTCCCCTGCAGGAATTGCTTACTACCTGGATCCTGATAAAAGGATGTGAAACCTTCAGTCGTTCCGGAAGGACCTTGGTTCAGAATGCAGAAGCCAAGCTCTGGTAAGACCTGTCCAAGTGAATGCTGAGAACCAGTTCATGATGGGAGCTAAAGAGTTGAATCGTGGGAAACCAGGTCATGGTGAGACCTACATGAATGAATGCCGAGAAACCGTCCCAGGAGAAACCTCTTTCTTATGTCTTTAAGAAGAAGGATGGACCAAGGTTGCGTCATGTCCTGAGCTGCAACTGTCACAATGAGTGGGCTCGCTGGCGCCTCTCGTGGAGAATCGGCCTTGATGCATGCTGGTCATGTGACTGGCATGTGTGTTACGTGCAAAGCCGGTGCATGTTAAGGAACCCCCAGAAAAAGAATGGCGCTCCATAAATTACGCTGCTAAATCCTCCATGTGGTTTGCCCTGCCATGCCTGTTCCTGGAACGCTTATTCTGTCTTCCCTTGCATTTTGACTCACTTCCTGGCGATCAATTCCTGGATTGCACATGGACTGCCTTGTCTTTTTTTCCTGCATGTTGCCTGATCACCATGCACTGAACTCAAGCCTGTATATGCACTGGCTTGTTTAGCTGCTGCATGTTGCCTGATCACCATGCACTGAACTCAAGCCTGTATATGCACTGGCTTGTTTAGCTGCTGCATGTTGCCCGATCACCTGTGTGCCAAACTCAAGTCTGCATCTGCACTGCTTAGTCTGCTCCTTCATTCATCACCTGTGTGCCAAACATTGGCACCTCCTGTAACCTTAAGCTCTACACCCTGCTGGAACTCCAGTGTCATGGGACTTTAGGACTTGGAACTTTGGGACTGTGCTGGTGAACATTTATTCCACCGGAAACCTAACTGATACTGTGGGTCCCTCTTCATTGACATCAGAGTCACTACCCTTAGTTCATGGCCTCGCGCGGTGCGGGAGGTCCCTGTGTTTGTTATGTTTTCTACATGTTTACGTCTGGACGCAATCCCTGGTCTATGGACATTATTCCGAACATTTCCACTCATGAGACCTCCTGAATACAAAGCAGGTATTTGGGTCACATACAACCTGGAGGGTGGATTTTCCCGTTCTGACGCTCCCTTTTGTTTCCCTCTTAGGGCTTTCCCACATCCCCTGCCCGTTGGATTCCTGGGTGACTCTCTTCCTACCTATTATTTGGTATTTAGGAGACGCCTTATAACTTGGCAGAGCACGCTCATGGATACCACAGCCAGGCGAGGAGAGGACCTGGTGCTAACACATTTGTGAACTCTTTTGTTGGCCAAGAATTGGAACATTTGTGTTTCAGTTTAAGGATTCTAGGGACTCTTTAGGTATAGGTTTGCCACTTTCAGTTGGCCACAACCTTCGGACATTGTTTTGCAGATTGGAGAGTCCTTCGAGGGACAATGACTTGTAAGAATAGGTTTAAAGTTTGATTTGGAGAAACGCCAACAAAGGTATTGAACACCTAAGGTTGTTCCATACGGACACTCTTTGCATTAGGAACTTTATCATTTCCAGAGATATCCTTAGGTCCTTATAGGTGTTTGGTTCAACTGTTCCCTGACAAATGCATAAATAAAAGCACATGTTGGAACCCCAACTTTTTCGTGTGAGGTGTTTCATTGCTTAGCCTCCCTACAGTGAGTGCACACTTATAGCCTACTAATCTGCATATATCCTTGGGCCGGATTGCCATGTCCATGCCCCTCGTTTGTATCCAGTGCCCCCCCTTTATATCCACGTGACCCCTGTCTGCATCTGTAACTAAGTTACCCCTAGTTTAGCTGCTGTATCTAAGTCCAGCTCACCCAAACCCTCTGTCCACATGCGTCAAAGCCAGGAGCATCAATTCACCAACATGCCTGGGGTAGAGAAAGTGACATCACACACCTTCATTCACCAAGACATCACAGTAAGAGATGTTGCATGACCTGTTGGGCCTAATTAGATAACATCACAGGCAGTGTCTGTTAGGGAGATTTTGCTTAAGGTCTCTAGGTCCAACCTGTGCTTGGTCTCTCCCGGTCCACATTCTCTCTCTCTCTCTCTCTCTCTCTCTCTCTCTCTCTCTCTCTCTCTCTCTCTCTCTCTCTCTCTCTCTCTCAGCCCTCTCTCTCTCGGCCCCCTCTCTCTCTCTCTCTCGGCCCTCTCTCTCTCGGCCCTCTCTCTCTCTCTCGGCCCTCTCTCTCTCTCTCGGCCCTCTCTCTCTCTCTCGGCCCTCTCTCTCTCTCTCGGCCCTCTCTCTCTCTCTCGGCCCTCTCTCTCTCTCTCGGCCCTCTCTCTCTCTCTTGTCTGTCTCTCTCTCTCGGCCCTCTCTCTCTCGGCCATGGCCATGGACATCTGGTGACGGTGTGAAAGCCCTAGCCTTTTGATTTGTATTAAATAATACAATGGTACAAGTCATTTTATTTCAGAAAGGTTGATCTGCTAATTAGACTCACCTTTCAGAAATCTCCATGCTAAAAGCATGGCACACACTTGTGCCCTACTGCTTATGTCTCCTAATCTGCAACACCTGCCCATCTGTGGCACAGAGCAGGTTCAAAGGTTGCAGGTACCATGTTTGACAGCTGTTGTCACAGCAACATCACTGCAGACAGACGTTGCATTTAAAATGGCACCTCTGCTCTAAAATCATAATAATTATGATGCACTATCTGTCTGGTGTCAGGGTAATCTCTGCTAATAAGCCATACCTGGGTTTGGGCATGGTGACTGATGGTTTATTCAATTATTAAATTAAAAACGGATTTTTATCACACACATTAACACTGTGAGCTCTGGACAGCCATGGAAAAGCTATGTGGATTCTAGTCAGACTGCCTGTCTCTGCTCAGCCTGCAAGACAATAGGCAGAAGGACTGTGGCTCCTTTCATGGTTTTAGAGGTTAGAAATTCCAATGGGGCCATCTGATAGAATGATCATAAAAAAATGTTCCTAAATAATATATAGAAGTCTATTCAATAAAGGTGTAAAGCTAGTATAGTGCATAAACATGCATGTATTTATATAGACATCAACATTGGACAATTAGACAATATTTCACTGTGTTGATTTGTTCCTTTATAATGCACTTAATATGACATAATGATTCACAGTAAACCATATACAAATGACGACTGGTACAGTAAGTCATACTAATCACATACAAAAAGTCAGATATCACAATCCCGAATGTTGCCTATAGACTGCAATTTCTCTGGTACAGCACTTGATGTTGTTATCCAAAATGTAGAAGTCCACAGATTGAGAGGTCATGTTCTAATGTCTGTTCCCATATCCTGTTGTTCCCCTTCTGTGTGTGTGTATGGAAGCCAACATGTTTAGTTCCCTTCATGCATTAAAGGGATATCGTCACATGGCAGGTGAATGTAAGGCTGGACTGTGAAAGAATAATAGTAAAGAGTTATATGGATGGTGAAAGGGCATTTGATCAAAAAAAGGGGAAAGTAGGGAACAGGATGCATCCTACCTGAGTAGGTGTAGAGAGGGAATCAAACCAAGTCCTGTATAATTCAGGTCAAAGTAAGTCGATCGTAGAAAGCCTCAATCAATCTACTTATGAAAAGCAACCTAAAAACACCAATGGAAGATAAAATATGTTGTAGAAGTGTGTATGCGGACAATGATAACGTTTTAGAAAAAAAGTGTAAATAACATTAAATGGGTGCACTGACCTTCAGTGATCCAAGAGGGCTTTAAAGTTTGAAGACGTTCCACAGTGGGCTAGGGATATCCCCAAAAGCCTCAATGGGTTCCTAGTAGAGGTGAACAGAACGATGTATTAAAAGGAAGAATGAGAGGTATGGAGAGTCGGAAGAAGAATGCAGACACTCTGAGGACATGGTTCACATGTTTTTATTAAAGTAAAAATATAAGACCTAACATTCCCTATTGCTGTGGGTGGTCCCTGCATACATTACTAACTATGGTCCTCATCCATCAGTCGTGAATGTCCAAAGGAATAAGTCCTACCTGACCCTACCTCTATGCAAACTAACTTAGGTCTGGAGACTCATTTCTCCTGAAGGTACTTCTTGTACCGTTCTGTAAGATTATTTTTAACACATAATCTTCAAATAGTCTCTCGTGACTTCTTGGATCAGTCTGTGTAACTCTTCAAATGGACTACTGAGTATTCCCTCCTCCATGGGAACCCCTTTTCAGGATCTTTTATAAGTTCTATATTCCTGGTAGCTGGTTTCAGTGTATTCTTGGAAAGTACTACTGCTCTTGTAGGCTTCCTCTCCTGGGCAATTATAGTTCAGATTGCTTTGGTCTACTTGACTTTGTATATGTTTCAATTGAATAGTTCCTCTGAACACTGGATCACAATGTTCTCTCTCTTTTATATTATGTTCTGCAGGTACAGAATATAGACTTGCTTTCCCTTTTTCCCCAGAGTATTGTTAACCACTGTTTTCCTCTCAGTATTCGGGTTTTTAGTAATTCTTTCTCTTGTATCACAACATTATAAGATCATTAGTTTCCAGTTTAACTTTGCCTCTTTCCCCTTTTCCCATGGGATGGTAGACAGGATACAGTCATAGATACCTAATACATAAAGCAATTTGATTGAAATCCACACTTACCGCCCAGACACTCTTAGCATTGTCTCATTTGTCTCTCGCCTCCACTGTATGCATGCTGCTTAGAGAGCTACAGATGCATTGTATATGTACCCTCTCACCCATATAAGTATTACTACTTGTCTTGCCTCAAGGTAGCTATACTTTTGCATTTTAGTCACTGTCACATCTAGGTGCCCTTACTCATTGCATTTTAGCCTTGTTGGGACTGGTACATTTAGGTGCCTCCTATGCTATGTATTTTAGTCACTGCCTATTCGTGTCTCACAGATCTGTGCCCCTACTAGTGAATGCCATCTAGACTGCATAGATTCTGCCACACGTGGTAAAATACACCTAGCATTTTAACGTGCCTGTTCTTAGTCATTTAGTTATCCGACACCCAGTAACTTAGATTGTCTGAAACCCTAGTGGCATTGCTAGCCACCAGGGATAGCCTTGCACTATGTCAAGCTTACTTAATATCTATACTATAATGGTCATGGCCACGCTTCATGCTCCCAGTACCCAGAAGTGCCATACCGAAGCCCCCATATGCAAGTCAGCTCTCGCGCCTCCGTTCCCACCCATCACTCTCAAGGTACTCAACTACTCTGGCCATACCAGCCACTTGCACCAGGCCATACCAGGCCAACTAGCCTATACCTCTCAGCCTATTCCAACTCGCGAGAGAAACCTCAAATTACGCACCAGACTCAATAAACTTTATGAGCCACTTAGAAGATCTCTTCCCGCTATAAAGTGTACAATGAAAGGCCAACATACCAGGATATGTAATGGCCCCAATCCCCATCACTCCCCACCAGTGAACATAAATACCCAAACTTTCAAGCTCGAGATAAACACTAATTCATCAAATTCGGCTCCAACTAAAATGGACCCTGAAGGACATTCCTTTAAGGGTGCACTGCTTAATGGAAGATCCCTAGTGGCACACGCCATCGACCTGGCTGACCTAATTATAGAAACCAATCTAGACTTCATTGCTATAACCGAGACCTGGCTACACAGTGCGGCAGGTCCATCACTCATGTTGGCCATTCCTGACTGTTATACCATATCCAGGCAGGACCGAGAAGGCTCCCGTGGAGGTGGAATCGCCATTATATCCAAAACAAACTTATCATTACGACTAGCCCCTGCCACAACCATGCAATCGTGTGAAACTCTCACTGCGAAAATCCCCATAAACAACACCCAAACTCTATCTATTCCTCTAATTTACAGACCTCCGGGTCCAATTGGAACCTTCGAGGAGGATTTGCATAGCCTTCTGTCCAACAATACCAAAACTACCTCACAACTGCTGGTACTAGGGGACTTTAACCTTGGCTTCAATGATCAAGCAGATGCTCATGCATCAACTATAGCCAATACCCTTAACACCTTAGGACTAACCGAAAAAGTTAACACCCCTACCCATGCAAAGGGTAGAATACTTGACTGGATCGCTGATTCCAACTGCTCAGCCATAGTCTCCTCTATTACGCCCCTATCCTGGACCGACCACTCCCTGGTGTCCTTTAACCTACTAACTACGAAACCACCCATTCCAGTCCTACAGGTGGCTCCACCCTGCCCCGCAAGAAACAAAAAGAATATTACAGTGGATAATATTATTCCCTTGGTCCTTCCAACCTTAAATGCACTGCCAGACAACCTTGACCCTAGTACATTGCTCAAGGAATACAACAACATTATGTGTACCACTATGGACAAAGTCGCCCCACTCAAAATGCGAACAAGCAAACCCGAGGCACATTTAAACAAGTGATTCACGCCAGAACTTAAGGCCCTGCGTTTAACCAAAAGAAAATACGAAACGGACTGGAAACTATGTCCAACCGAGGAGATCAAAGTTAACCTAACATCTCCCGGCACTACGAAAATGAAATCTGCCTAGCAAAGCGTAACTCTTACAATGTTCGTATTGCCAACTCTAACTCCAGCATGAAGGAACTCTTCTCCATCCTGAAAGAACTTGAGTCTCCCATTGCCACACCAGATACCTGTATTAAGGACCAGACCTGGTGTACAGATATCCAAACTGCCCTAGCAAATAAAATTACCACGCTGCAAAACAAAATCCAACTAAAAAAAGAATCCTTAAACCTCCCAAATAAGCCACCACTCAACGACACCACCAACGACCCTACCAACAAATTCTCTTTCACTAAAACTACCACCTTAGAGGTAGAGAAAACCATCCTTTCCCTCAAACCCTCGAATTGCAAAGGTGACATCTGCCCAGCACAACTAATAAAAGACGCCGCCAGAGACCTCTCACCGTTCATTTCCAAACTGATAAACGCCTCCTTCGCCACAGGTAACATCCCGACTAACATAAAACAATCATGGGTGCTCCCGCTTCTCAAGAAGCACACTCTAGACCCCCTCATCCCCACCAACTATCAGCCCATTACTACGGTACCTTTCTTGCTGAAAATACTATACAAGGTTGCCTATACACAAATCCAAAGACACCTTCAACTACACAATCTACTGGGGGCTAGACAATCTGGTTTCCGTCCACTCCATGGAACTGAAACTGCCCTCATTGATTTAAAGACCCAAATAGATGAACTGAGAGATCAAAGTAAGACCGCACTCCTCCTTCTACTTGATCTCTCAGCTGCTTTCGATCTAGTGGACCACAAGGTCCTTTGCAAACACTTGGACACTGCTGCACACTTCTCTACCCATGCCACTAAATGGATTGAACCCTTTTTGAGCGAGAGAACAATGAGAGTCTTCTCCCCTTCGGCAGCTGCCGACCCTTAACCAATCATGTGCGGAGTCCCTCAAGGCTCTTGTGTCTCACCGACCCTATACAACATATCCACCAAACCCCTCTTCAATGATCTGGACTTTCTAGGTATCACCTACACTAACTATGCAGATGATGCACAGATTCTCCTCCCGCTTTCTGGGGATCACAGCAAGGACAGGGAGTCGGTGAATAGGGTGTACCTCATTATTCAGGCATGGATGGCATCCTATGGCCTATGCCTGAATGATAAAACCGAGCTGATCATCCTGGGCACGCAGGCCAATATCAACAAGTTAGGCAAGGACTACTCCATGTTTAATATAGATGGCAATAGCATTAAGGTTTCGAGAGAAGTAAAAACACTAGGTTTCTATCTCGATTCCACCATGTCTTTCACCAAACACTCCTTAGCTTCCACTACAGCTTATACCTGTAAATTTAATAAGAGCAGGCAAACCCTTCTTATCTAACGATAGTTGTATGATCCTAGCGAGAGCCTTAATATTATCCCGACTTGATTATTGTAATGCCCTTTACAGTGGTGCTAACAAAACTATCACCAAAAGGCTACACATCTTACAAAATAATGCCCTCAGAGCTGCTCTAGGCATAAATAAAAGGGAACATATCTCTTCTATCAGACACCAATACAAATGGCTCTCCACCGACAATAAAATCCATCTAAAAATGCTCTCCTTGACGCACAAAGCCCTCAACAACGCTGCTCCTAGCTACCTGATGGACAAAATAAAAAGAAAAATCTCCAGTAGACCGACAAGAACCCCCAACTCCAACTGCTTGATAATTCCTAGATTTAAACTTGCTAAAATTGGCGGCACCAGTTTCCCTGTGCTAGCCGCTAAATGGTGGAATGCCCTGCCACACAACTTTAGAACAGACGAACCTTTCTTACACTTTAGAATGAATCTTACCAAACACCTCAATGACAGAAATATGTAAGGTACTGATAGACACTTGTGTTATGCTACTTTATCTGAATGTATATATGTAGTATTAGAGATATATCACAATTGTAAATAATTTTAGTAACACTGTATACAACTGACTGCCTCGCTTTATAGCAATGCCTCCCTGCTAAGTCTGTACATACCTTCTCTTTATCACTGTACATTATGTAACACTGTAACTCTATGTAACATTGTAATTCTTTGTAACACTTTAATTCTATGTAACATTGTAAGCTTTGCATATTTTCTTCTCTGCGCCTGGTTACCCTTGGGTCTGGCGCGCATTACAAATAAATAAACAATCAAACAAACATTGTTTTCCACTGTTCTTTTCTCTCTCAGTATAGTTTCTTGTATCACAACAGTTTAAGTAATTTTGTTTCAAGGTTAACTTGGTCTCATGACTTCTACTGAGATGAGTTGCTTGTACAGCGTAATGATTCCCTCGGGCATCCCATTCTTCCCGTTGCCTTCGGCTGTGAAGGAGAACGTCTTTGGGAGCCTTGTTCCTCCGGGATTTTCTTTCTGGTCCTGACGATGTTGCCTTATCTTTGTCTGCGGTTTCCGCATTGTGGTCTCTCTTCGCCTCCCCGTGTTCCTATGAGTGACCGGACACACTGCTACTCTCTGCAGGAGTGGTATCGGCAATGGTTTGTGGAGCGGCTGTCCACCACAGGTCTTTCGTGGTCTCGCCACCACCTTCCTGCGGGCTCCTGCCCTTCTGATTTCTCATGCTGGGGAATCGTCATGGCTCCCTGTCCCGGTGTCGAACCACCGCCTTCCAAAGAATTCTCTCAGCACTTCCAACTCCCATCTACACTGATCGGCAGCCCAGCACATGATCCTCGCCAAGTCTCCACCCACGCAGCACAGGCCTCTATCTCCAGGAAGCCCCCTACCCTCCTTTCTCTGCCTCCTTTTCAAACCCTCCTTGAACACCTCCGCCTCTATATGATTATGTATATGTTCTTTAATATTTCACAGCTTCTTTGGTAGTGTCATCTGTCGCCACCCCCCCGTAGCAGCTTGTGAAATTTTCCAGCCACTGGCTTTGGTGTTGTGGACAATACTCTGCTTAGCATGACATCTTACGGCCGGGGGAATATGTTGCACTTCTCCCTATCTTGGCTTCCTTCCCTCCTGCCCTGCATGAACAACGAGCGCTCGATTTTCAAGCACCGTCTTGCTTCTGATACATTGTGGGCACTGAATATTTCCTTGAGGCGCTGCCATCCAGCTTTCAATTTTGCATTATTTTCTGAACTTGGCAATGTTCGGGTTTGTGCACCTGCTGCTGTGGCATAACACATCTAACCCACTCTACTTCCCCCAATGTTGAGTGTTCATGTCAAATGTTAAGCTACACACTGAAAATACTGCACACATTCTTCAGCTCCCAAATATTCGAACGGGACCACTCTGGCTTTTCGCTGGGCAGTCTTGCGCGGCTCTTCCATGATGGGCGAGGGTAGTGGTGGATCTGCCCCCCTCGCTCCCAATGGACAAGCTGGCACTGGTGAAAAGAAAACTGCAATCAAGAAATCTGTCATGCACACACATAAAGTGTACAGACTAACACATCACCTACACAGAAATCATTTCAAAGAGGTAATAATTAGTGCAGTTGTGTAAAATGTCAGATTACTTGTGCCCAAAGATGTAGCTCACACTCTTGCCCTGTATCAGCTGCTTGTGTTGTTGTCTCGAGCATTTGCGCAATTTCGAAAAACAGTATCACGTGCACTTAAAGTGTAAACATCCCAGTGATTGATTTAAGGCCAAGAGACGGATAAAACCCTTGGCTTCACATGATCCATTTTTGACATTTTGATTGAGTGTGCCACTGGCACGATCTCTGCGACTAGTGGTAGCAAAGGCATTGCCAAGGTTAGTAGCGGCTGCCACCTCTGGCAACCCCTCAATGTTGTCCCTGATGAAAGTTCCACCAGTGGTTTCACTTTAGTCACACATCAAGTGTTCACAAGGGTTTAATCATCTGCATGTGCACCTTTTAAGGGTATATGGGCCTGAACAATAGCTTTTTTAAAATTTATTACAATGCTGCTTAATCAAGGCGCAGAGGTGACTAACCAGTCACAAAATGGGTTTGAGACATGGTCTAAGGAGTGATTTGATTGGTGTGGCCTAAGCAGTGTAAGTATGAAGGGTATGCTTACAAGATGTCTGGTCTGTGTTTGGCCTGACACTCTCTTCATTGAATTCCTTATTAAACATAACCATCCTCTAAAGGAAGAATAACTGAAATATGATTTATTTACTTAATAGATATGTTGTGCCCTCACCCAAGGACATCCGTAATAACATTATTAGCATCATGGTGCATCCAGGACTCTTGGGCATTCATAAGTGATCCACTCTTGGCAGACAGTAGAAACCATCTGAGCCATTGTACATACCCACATGCAAAGTAGAACGGGGAAAAACACTCCCATTGCCATATGGAACTGCCCCAAGCATAAGATAGCCATGTTTATTTATTGCCAATAAATTAAAAAAAGTGCCAACTGCAACAAAGTCATTGTGCAAAAGGGAAGGGGGAGAGGACAACTGATCAATCACAAGCCCAGTGAGAGAGTCAGATCAGGCAAGTGCGGAATTACAAGGTAGAAGTGCATTAGCACGCGGCACAGTAAACCGCCAATGGTTAAGTGCATTAACACGCTGTGCAATAAGTGCAGAGACTGTTCAGTCACAGCCCAGGAGCAGGTCAAATAAGTGCAGGAACAGTAGGAGCACACAGTAAACGCAAAACGAGTGCTAAAGGAGGTCGCAGAGTATGGGTGTTGCCACAGGATATGGCTGCCTCCAAGGGAAAAAGAACAAGGGAGAGAGGGTGGAATTGTGCTCGCTCTTAGGAAGGCAAAGTCCTATCACAGAACCAGGGCAAACGTTTTTCAAAGTAAGCTTTTAGATTTTTCCACAAACACAGATGGTTCTCTTCTTAGTTCTAGGGGGATCTGCAGTACCAAGAGATGTTCCTCCAGATGCCTGGAAGTGGAGGATCAGAGGCGTCTGTTGGGAGCATATTTCTCTTTCCTCTGACTGAGACAGCCAGGGCCTGACCCCCAAAAGTCTTTGTGCAATAAGCAGAGGGCCTTAAATGCAATACGGGCAAATACCGGGCGCCCATGCAGACACATGAGCGTCTGAGTGATCTGCAATCTGCTTGCAATATTGTCAGGGAGGTTAGCTTTCCTCTGACAGCGGGAATGCCTGCACTTGACAAGTTCCATTCTCAGCTTCACTCGCCCAACCATTCATCTGTCGGCGGTTGATAACTTGAGTACTATTCTGTTGGGAAATACTTGTTATTCCAGAGCTTAGAAGTGCAGAGAATACGGCACAAAGCATTGCATAAAACATATATTGTACTTGATTATCATTAAAACAATGATGTTGAATTTGTTATCATACACTGGCAGCTTAGTTTGTGGTGTGCACTAAAAATGATCTCCAATATGTGGTGTGTTGCTCAGGTTGGCTAAAGAAACATTGTTCAGCTCGGAGTCACAAGATGTGATACAATTTCACAAATTCCCTACCCCGGACGGGTTCCCTCTGACAAGAGGAGTACAGAGATGAGAAGTGGCTAAACCACCTACTCTGCACCACACTACTAAACTAGCAGTAAGCCAAATGATAAAGGTGAAACAGGCACAGCCTGACGGGTATACCTCCCTCGCCTCCTTTGGTAACTAGAGTCGAGGGCAGGTTGTATGTTCGTGGTGTGTGAGAGCTGATACAGTTGCAACACAAGCTACAATAGTGGTGCAGTATCAAAATAAAAGAATGTCTAACCAAGTTTCTATAAATATCCGCACTTTACAAACTATAACACAAACAAACAATACCACCAGCTTGTTAAAACACAAAATACCCTGGCCAGAAAGCGATGCAAAGATAATGCAGACTGTTGATGGGGAAAGATCACTCCGGGTTGATAAGCAGGGGTGTTCAGGCAAAAAGGATCTCAGCAGCAATGCAAATGTTTAAGAATATATTTCTAATAGGGCTTCAAAATCACTATGCTCTTTGAAGGTGGACTAGGTGGACAGGGCCTTTGTATCTTGTCTGGTGGGCTCAGTAGCATTGAGCAGGGCTTCTATGTGCCTTGCTTAAATCAATCTGTTTTCAAGAGGATTGAGTCATGTGGTCCCAACATAGTAAGTGTTGAGGCGTGGGCTCCCTTTTGATTGAGTCGGCATTGGATAGGGTCAGATCGATGGCTTCCAACGGTTCGTGTGGTGGCCGAGTCAACAGCTAAACAATACCTCTTGAGAGTTGAGTCAGTGTTCGAATACAGTAACTACCAGAAGGTTGAGTCTGCGTTTGAGTAAGTTGGTTCCACAGAGTCAAGCCACCTATCAAGATGATTGATGCGGTTGGCTGCAATGGGTCGATCCGGCATCTGGATTGCCCAAAGAGAAGATTAGCGGAGAACGAAGAGTAGGAAAAACAGCACCATTGGTCCCGAAACAACTTGAAAGTGGGCCATGGTCTGAGGAACCAGCTCGACAATGACTTCTGGTGGTAAAACAGGATACTAGCAGCTTCTGGACATCTGTGCTGCTGTGAGGCCCAATCCAGGTCGTCCAGAGGCTTTGTTCCACAATTCCAGTCAGTAAGTTATGTAAGGATGGCATGGTATCAAACAGTGAAGACGGACACAAGCGATCAAAGTTCAAGGGTGTTTATTGAACTTCAGTGGGTTGGTTGAATGCCTATTTAAACCTGAATCTAAGGATGGGAGCAAGCTATGACAATACAATAATAATAATAACACAGTCCTAGTGGAGTCTCTGTTAAAGTAAAAGGGCCTATAGTAATAAACATATTACCAATCCTTCATTCTAAATACAAATGGTGTGGCACAATAATGTATGCAAAAAGAAAAGTGGCAAGGGTCAATACCAGGACAAGATGGCATACTCAAGCTTTGCACACACTCTGGCTTCTCTGCCACGAGGATAGAGTTCAAAGCATAGGTCTCGGGGCCTTCTGCCCACAGTCTCTCTCCTTCCAACAGTCTCTCTCCTTCCAACAGTCACTTATTTCAGAGGGCATGAAGTAACAAACAAGCACCAAAGTTTTGTTCTTCTCAGGGATTTCACATTTACAAGTTTCGCAACTGGTCTCCTTCATTCGGGCTCAGACCAAGGATCTCCCTCCTTCGGGTTCAGACGCCTTTAACACAATGTTCACAATTGGTCTCATTCATTCGGGCTTGGACCATGTAATCTCATTTTTTATAGCTTTCCTCTTTGTATCAAGAATCAAAGACTTTCGATTGTGCCATGTGCTTTTGCTTAAATGTCGCAGGACCACTTTGTTTCATTACATTTCTCATTACACTCTTTTACTTTCATTTCTGCCACTTCTTGGCTGGATACCTTACACAGACCTTGGATTGAGCACACTCGCGGTGCTGGACCACTCTGTCACTGGTATTGTATCTTTTCACTGTTAAGTTCAAACATCCATAAGCTATTTAGCTTTCCTCGCGTCTTTCACCACACGTGTTGCCAATCTTTGGTCTTGCACTCTTTATAAAATGTTGCCGCTTGTGACCTTGATTACAACACAGACCGGTCTTGCATCAGTCTCCCCAACTCACCGGCTGTGTTGATCTTTCTGGCGTTGCTTTGATGTTGGAGCCAAGGACAATACCACAGCGGCTGCTGCTCCTCCCCAACTCGGTCAGCCGTGCAGAAGGGCTCCTGGTTTCTCCGACACACAATGCAGGAGTCTTCAGTCTGCTTTCCTGGCCTTATTCTTTTAACTCTGAAGGACTGTCGAAAGTAATGGTTTGTCACCGGAAAGGTCAAGGGTATCTCCCTCCTTGCGCACCCTTCTTGGTTTTCCATTTTACTTCCCTCATTCAGCTGCTGTCTAGAAAATACTGTTCCTTTGTTTGCTTTGCCTCGCTCAGACTGTGCTCACGCACCTTTTATCCGTGTGGGGATGCATAATGGAAGTCAGGTGTGAGTGTTTACCAGTAATTGCCTGACTTTGCCTGACCATAGTAGTGGGACATGTCAGGTACACTGCTCGGGTGTGAGTCTGTTTTCTCCCAGAGCGGGCTGTCCGTGTGAAAATGTTTGTGAAAGGAAAGGGGGGTGGGAGGGTACCCAAGTAGCCTACCGGGTAGGATGGGGTAAACATGTTACAGGGAAGGGATACCGCATCTCACCATCAGGTGTCCCATTCCCCCAAGACCCCTCACCCAGGTGATCCCCCCTGCACTGGTCCACTCCCATTTTCTGGATCCAAAGGCGATGGCTGTGCCCTGGCCCCCTGAGGAAGAGACCCCCAGGGACTAGAGGATGAGACACCTTCTGGTTTCTCACAGTTGTCTGGCACCTCCAGTAAGTCCTTTTGCCTCTAGTGAGCTAGTTCCAGTGCACAGATAGGAGAGAGGCCTTGGTCCAAAATCTGTGTCACCCACACTGTTCCCTATGGATGGTTAGGGGGGGCAGAGTGGTCTGCCTTGGACATTATTCTCTTTGCCTCTATCGCAGGGTACTTTTAGGCAGTCACCCAAAAGAGTTCCAGTGAATCCTTCTTGTCTTGAAGTCTAAAGATGAATAAACTGCAGACGGGATTTCCTGACTTTTCAAGGGTTAATGTTTACATTTGGTCCAAAGCAAGCCTGTTGCCAGTGGTCAAATCCAGGCTGATGTAACAAGTTTCCATTGCCTTCTGACATCTTACCCGGAGTCCTTTATCTGCAGTAAATGAGGTCAAACGGGAAGTTGTAGATCTCTCTAGCAGGAACCAAGATGGTGGAAGCCCTTTCTCAGCCTACGTCTTTCTTCAAGCTATGGGGCCGCAAGAATAGCTCAGAAGCAACGCGTTTGTCTTGAAAGCAAGACAACTCAGAACATCACTGGTCCGAAATTCGGTCCCCTGCTAAGAGGCTGGTCTGTGGCATGAAGCACAAAATAAAAGCTTAATTTAATTTTCTTTCTACTATAACTGAACCCGCTTTCCATATCTGACTTTGAAGGGACTCCATTGATTAGCACCTTAGTGGGAGTGTGGCTTTGCTAGTTATTTTATTTATTGGGTATTTATAATACGCCTATACAGAAAAACGTGTTTCAAGGTGCATCAAGACAAGGGAGGGGGGGTACAAGGGAGAAAAAACAAACAATAACATTCCTACTGGGTCTTGAAACATCCGAATCGTGCAAGTGCCTTAACAAGAAAATTAAGGGGGGAGGAAGGACAGGAAAGAAGGGGGGAACATGGTAGCAGACAAAAAATAACGTTCCTACTAGGTCGTTAGACAATTCGCATTGTGCAAGTGCTGTAACAAGAAAGATGGGGTGGGGGAAAGAGGAGAGTGCAGGACAGGGAAGAGAGGGAAGCTCAGGCAGGGAGGGAGGAGAAGGGTCTCATCGCTTTTGGATCCAGGTCCTGGAGGTGGACCATTGCGCGAGGATCGCCTGGATGAGGGGGGGTCTGCTCACCTAATGATGAGCCGTGGTATCCCATTCCCTGTAGCACCTTTACCCCACCCTACGAGGTAGGTTATTTAGGAACTCAAACCCCGCCCTTACAACACGAACACTTTCACAGATAGCCCGCTATGAAAGAAAACAGACTAACACCCAAACCGTATACCTGACCTGTCCCAATACAATGGTCAGACAACTTTTCTCTCTTTCTTTCTCTCTTTCTTTCTCTCTTTCTTTCTCTCTTTCTTTCTCTCTTTCTTTCTCTCTTTCTTTCTCTCTTTCTCTCTTTCTCTCTTTCTCTCTCTTTACACATACACACACACGACTTCCATTACACTTCCCCACAAAAATAAAAGGTAGAGCACGAGGCCACACTGGGAGTGAGGGAAAGCACACAAGGCAACATTAGTTTAAAGATGGCAGTTTAACAAGAGGAGAAAGACGGCAAAGCAGAAGGGGATCGCAAGGAACTTTTCCACAAGGAACCATTACTTTCACAAAGCCTCGTGAATTGAAAGCATAAAACCAGGAAACCAGGCTGAGGAATCTTGCATGGTGTGTCTGAGGTACCCGGGGCCCTCCTGCCTCGATAATCAAGGCGGGGAGAATCGCCAGCTGCTGTTGTATTGTCCTTGGCTCCAACAAAAAAGCAGGGTCATTGAAATCAACACAGCTAGTGAGTTGGGAAGACCGATACAAGATCTGTCTGTGTTGAAGCCAAGGTTGCAAGCGGCAACATTGTATGGCTAGCGCTGGAACGAACATTGTTATGAAACGCGTGTGATAACTAATGCGAGTAAACTTGAACTGCAGATGAGTCATTGAACTTTGAAACCAAGATGTGATAACTTTGACGGAGTGGTCCGGCACCGCGTATTGCCTTAATCAAAGGTTTCTGTAAGGTATCCAGCTGAGAGTTGACAAAAATAAAAAGGTGGCAAAGGACTGTGAATGAAAGTGGTCCTGCAACAAATCGAGCAAAATCCTGCGCACAATCGAAAGTCTTCGATGTTGATACAGTAAAGAAAGTTTTGGGTTACAATAGATACATTGGTTTGAGCCCGGCAGAGGGAGACTGATTAAATATTTTGTGTCAAAGCAGATCTGAGCCCGGCTGAGGAGGATCCGGGGTGAATAGTGAATCACCCGAGAAATCGGACACGTGATAGTCCTGAGAACATTGTGTTAAAGTGAATCGGAGCCTGGCAGATGGGGATCCAAGGTGAATAGTAAATCACCTCAGAAAATTGTGTATATGTGAAATACAAAAGGGAAATGAACATTGTTTGTTGCATCAGGCCCTCTGACAGAAGAGACTTTTAATGGCAGAGAGACTTTGGCACACAAGGCCATGATGTTGAAGATTTGAACTGCACCCTCGTGCTAGAGAAGCCAGAGACTGTGCTAAACTCGAGGTGCTGCCTTGTCCCGTGCTGAAAACGTGGGGAAGGGAAGCCAACGGCTTGAATATTCTGACATATCATTTCTTGAACACTTTTCTTTTGCATAACATTGTTTCCCACACTATTTGTATTTAGAGGTAAGGATTGACAATAGGTTTATTAGTAAAGTCCCATTTATTATGACAAGACACCACTAGGACTGCGTTATTATTATTTGATGTTTATAGCTTGCTCCCATCTTTAGATTTAGGATTAGATAGGTGTTTTTCAAACCCAATTGAAGTTCATTAAACACCCTTGAACTGTGGTCACTTGTGTCTGTCTTACTGTTGATACCATGCCTTCCTTACACAGTGAAACACCTGTTAGGCTAGAGATTCACACAGAGCAGAGCCGTACAGGGGCCTCAACAGGTGACGTGAGGGAAGAGGAGGAGAGTAGGAGGGAAGTGGGCAAGGGGGCAAAGGGAGGCCTGAGAGTGGGTGAGGGAGAAGCACTGGGCCAGCTTCAACACAATAGCAATGCAGCCATCTAGATTAAAGTCTCCAGGAAAAAGGAAAAGCCTAGGTTCCAACATGTATCAGAGGACGGTCTTCGAAGCGCTAGATCCCACAGGGCCTCCTGAGGGTGGGCTCCTGTGGCCTGGGTGTAAGGTGTAGGTCTTTCTTTGGTGGTACAAAGAAGCAGCTTCCTGGGCATTGTCCCACATGCCAGTCCACAAAGCTAATACACATCAGCCCCATCTTAGCCATATCACTGCTCACAAGCTGACACTAGTATGACATCCAAATGCTGTGGCTGTAAATTGTGCGACCCCAGTAGCCACCATGTCCTAAACCGACATGGCTTATATTTATAGTTTAATGTGGCAGCAGGCTGACTAGAGTACATAATTATTATGTTTTGATCAGAATTGTAGACAATTAAAAAGCTAGCTCTGCCTGTTGGAACTTTGTGTTCTAGCAGCTGCCAGGAATACACATGTGACCTTTGAACCAGCCTTTCTGCCACTGCAGAGCATTCGATGGGGATGTCCTCAGACTGGTTACATAAAAGTACTTGAGCGCACTATGATTTTGGCTTGGAGCATTTTGAAAGTGGAAGAGGCGGGGGAGGGTTCTGATTAGCAGGCCTCCCCTCCAGTGACATAATTACCTGCATACATTTTTTTAAACAAAATTCCATAAAGGTTAGGCTTTCACACATTTGCAGATGGCTACTCTTCACACCCTCATATTGGTTTATATGGAACGTATTGAAAATGAGCACCTGCAGAGTGCGCATGGATCAATAGGTTGACTGCAAGTGTGGGCTGAAGTTAATCTCTGTACGTGTTTGGGTTAAGCTGACGCTCCCCACACCATCTCTGCCATTCCCCTCCGTCACTTCTTCTCTCCCTCAATGAGCCCACCCGTTGAACAGACCCCCCACCCCCAGAATACTCATCCGCCCAGCCCCTCCATTACCCTACCGCACATACCTATGTCCCACTGCCGCTCTGCAGCTACAGCTATCCTGCCACCAAGGAAATGGACAAATGGTAGTTACCGTACACTTTTTTCATCCGGGAACCAGTTTCTTTTGTAGTACGTTTTTGTAAATGAGTGAACCTGCTTCTTCGCTGTTGCACAACTTTACAATTAAGTTATTACCAGACTGGAGGATGGCCCAGGGGTGCTAAAAGCAGTAGTTCCCTTTCCTGCTGGCTTCACCAGCAGGTAAGGGTGCCAGGGCCCAGTGGTGAGACCCTTGCTTCTTTTGAGACCATAACCTGGGCCATGAATCACATCTTTTTGTTTAGCATAATTTGGTTCAAATGAGTGCCTACAGATGAGAATTTACTGAGGCACTTTATAAAAGTCTACATGCAATCATTCAATGTGTCATTTTATATGGCGCAACCATTATATGTAAAGCCAGTTATCAGTTTTCTAAAATCGGAAGCTGTTCATTTTGGCATATTATGATATAATGCGGTTTGTTCAGAATCACTCAATTTGGTCAAGTTGCAAGTTTGGGGTTCAAGCCAAGTCTACCACACAACAGAGAATGTAGTCTCTAGTGTATGCCGCAAACCATACTTTGTTCCAAATTCTCTTACAATAAGTTATTTATCTTTATGTCCAGCAAAGGTAGCATGCTTAATAGATGCATCATATGTCATGTTAAGCGTTTGCCAGTCACCCTTGATTATTGCACTAACCCGGAGTACTGTGCCCATCACCGCCGTAGTGGTCTTACGGTGCCAAGATAGAAGCACATTGTGCCCGCACTTGGGATAAACTAGACTTTGTGTGTGTGTGTGTGTGTGTGTGTGTGTGTGTGTGATAGAAAAGAAATAGCAGTGGGGGGGAAAGGCAGAGCAGATAAGTGAGGCAGCAGTAGGCTTGAAATGAGATAAACAAATAGATGGGTACAAGGGAGGTTATGGGGAGGGTGTATGCTTGTGGTAGTAGGGAAATGTGTCTAATCTTTGGTAGGGATCAAATGACGTTTTCTCCGAAATAAAGGGATCAAAACCTGCCTGTGGTGCCAAGCTGTTATACTTGCCGGTAGTTTCTAGCACAGTGGTTTTGTGGTACTATAATTGGTCAGTGCATAGTTGTGTGGTGGACACGAATTGTGGTTAAGCCTTCCGTGGAAGTGGGGAAGCAAGGACAGTCCTCATGGCATTGGGCTGAATACTGATTTTCCATACTAATGTTATAGAAAGTCAAGATTCTATTGAAGACACAGAGGCAAATGATTGCTTTTTCTCTTTACTTTAAACTTGAGCAGCATTGAAACTGTTACCAGCATATAAAAATGTACACATTAAAAAACTGCATTTCCCAGGGAATAGTCTTTTTTTGTGTATTCCATTTTGATATGTTAAACTAGAACACGTGACCATTCCAACCAATCCTGTCACTCTTACGCCGTGGCCTTCTCGTCCCTTGCTCATCATCCTGCTGTCTTCACCTCCGTTCCTGTAGCGTAATCCAACAACAAGCTGAGACTAGCTGTGATATGGTGGGCAATCGTTACGATACAGTAATCTTTCACAACATTAGAATGGCATATGTATTATATATATGTAACAAATTCCATGTAACGATTGACTGGGTGGGATAATCCTTTGCCTTCATGTCTTTAATAGAATCTTGACTTTCTATAAGGTTAGTATAGAAAATCAGTATTCTATGTCAAGACCGGAGGCTTGGATTATGCTTGTTCAAAGCTTACTCACCACCAACGTAGACATCTAATTTATTGGTCTAAAATAAAATTGTTTGAACGTTGACTCCCTTGACCAGTCTACTGGCTTTAGGATGTACTCCAACCTAGCTCCTGCGTTACATGCTTTTGATGTCATAGCTCCTCTTTTGGAATGTGCCCCATAGGTTCCAATGTCAATGCCCGCCTGAGGCATACACCATGTAACCCATCTGGCTAGGGTCGCCCCGGCTACGGCCTTGAAAGGTTTCCTTAGTTAGATGAATAATTGAGTTACCCTGGTTGCTCTAAGAGTACCTGTCATTTCTTTGTAAGCTTTCAGACACCGCACCGGGCGTAAATTGGGTTGATCCGGAAAAGCCGAGTTGGAAACTGTTCTGATACCTGTTTTAGTTCACTTGCTAATGTATAAAGGGACCCCCAAAGAGCTAAAGGATCTCCTCTCTATTTTGAGTGCCTTTACAGCAGACACCCTTTTGCAAGTTATGAGGCAGAGCAGTGTACTGAGCTTTGCCGATAGTGCTTTTCTTGCCAAGTGCTTATTGTCCTGCCGGTTATTAAACAAATTCAGGACTGTATTCACATCCCTTGCCTGTGAATATTTGGGTAACAGCAGTCTGAAAAGTTTCACTCCTCTGAGGAGTCTACATACAAGTGGGTGTTCTCCTACCGCCACGTTCTCCATCTTGGGGTGGCCCGCAGATATGGCTGATCTACATAGGTTTACTGTTCTGTATGCTTTGCCTTGTGCTGCCAAACCAGCTCAAAAAATCACTATCCGAGTTATATCTTCTCTAGTGGAATGTATGTGTCGGTCCACACACCAGCTATTCCACCATGCCCATGCCCAAGCCAATCTGTAGGACTTTCTAGTACCCAGTGCCCAAGCTTCCTCAATGAATGTTTCAGTGTCTATCAAAAGTCGTGGCTTCTGCCAGGCTGCCCGGAAAACCCCCATGCAATCAGTCTCAATTCCCCTTTCTGGTTCAGTGGATGACTCTTCCCCTACTGGTTTCCAAATCAGTTCCTTGAACTGGGGAAGGTTCCAGTGGTTTGTCGATTGACAATTCGAGAAGGTCCAGGAACCAAACTGGACTCCTCCAGTCTGGCGTTACTATTATTGGTGTCGCTTGTTGTCTCCTGACCTGTGCTACCGCTCTCGGAATCATGGCGAACGGGGGAAAAGCATATTCTTTGTCCGGTACCCCTTTTGTAGAAATGCGTCTGTTACCTCCACTGCTGGATCCGGCCTCCAGTTGAAGAAGCGACTCAGCTGTGCGCTCTGCCTGGATGCAAAAAATCCTTTTTGCATAGTCCCCTCATTTCCATTAGCGATAGGAATACTGTCCTGTCTAACTGCAGGTTGCTGGCATCTCTCAGGTGTTTCGAATTTCAGTCTGCCACTTCGTTCTGCAGACCCGGGAGATATTCTGCTGTAATGCTGATCTTGTTCTCTAGGCACATGTGCCAGAAATGATTTGCCAACTCCGTTAGCATCCTGGACTTCGTCCCCCCAGCCTGTTTATGTAGTGTACTGCAGTGACGTCCATTTTCAGTAAACGCAACAGTTCACCTTGTCTTGGGTCCATCATCTTACTGCGGAGGACCCCACCATCAGCTCCAGACAATTGATGTGGAGCTCTATTTCCTTCCCTGACCACTTGCTTCCCGTTGTCATCCCTCCGCAACGGGCCCCCAAACCCCAACAGCTGGCATCTGATTCTATGATGAGGTCCGAGGATGACCCAAATATAGCTCTCCCATTTCAGGCCTCCATGTGTCTGAACCACCACCATAGTTCTGTCCTCACCTCCGGGGAGATCGGTACTCTCTGTTCATATGATAACCCTTTCCGCAGGTGTTGGATCTTCAGGCATTGAAGAGCTCTGTAGTGTAGTGGCCCCCGTAAGATCACCTGAAAGGATGATGTTAGTCTCCCTACTAATATGGCTAGTTCTCTGAGCGATAACTCTTCTCGTACTATTATTGAACTGATCTCTTTCTTGATCACATTCACTTTGTCTATTGGTAGGTTGAGCGTAGCTGTTCTCATGTGTATCACGAAACCTAGAAGCTCTATTGTCTGAACCAGCTCCAAAGGGGATTGCTCCCAATTTATGAGAAATCCCAGATCTGCAATAGTTGGATTGCTACCTCTGTCTGCTGTACCAGCCTCACCCTGTCGTGTCCCATCAGACAAAGGTCGTCTAGGTATACTATCAGTCTGATGCCTTGTTCTCTGAGGTGACTCACAACTGTCTGCATTAACTTCGTAAAGGCCCAAGGCGATGATGCTAGACCAAATGGGAGGCATGTGAATTCCCAGTTCTGACCCCTCCCCCCACCAGAATTGAAGGAACCTCTGATGTTCCTTCGCTATTGGGATCATCAAGTAGGCATTTTTGAGGTCTGTCCTGAACAGCCAATTCTCTGCCTGCTACACGTCCCTCAAGAGATGGATACCTTCCATTTTGAAATGTCTGTATATTATGAAGGCGTTCAAACGTCTCAAGTTTATCACTGGCCTCTGTTTCTTTTTGCCCTTTACCAAGAACATATTGCTTACAAACCCGTTCGAGGAATCGGACACTTGTGAAATGACACCCTTCTTCTCTAGTTCTATTATCTCCTTGTCTAATAAACATTTCGGCCTCTTCGCTGAACCTTATGGTTCTCAGGTATTCTACTTGTACTGGTTCTTGCCAGAATTCCAGTTGGAAAGCCTCTACTGTTTGTTCGATTCATGTATCTCCTGATAGCTCTCTCCACCATCCTAAGAACCGTGCTGTTCTCCCCCCTATCACTGGAGTCCCTGCATCTACTGGCTGAGTGTGTAATGCTGTGATCAGTCTCATGTGTTTGCCTATTGGCCTCTGTTATTGCCTCTCCAGCCTCTGCCTCTACCCCTTCCTCTTGATTGAAAGAAGGGGCTGGGTATGCGCTTGTCCTGATTTCTTCAGTCGTTCCTGTTGTAGTTGGGCCTGTATGAGGAATGGCGGCTGGCCGGGTGGCCCCCTCGTCTGCCAGCCCTTCCGGAAACCTTATGTCCAAACAGAATGAGGATTGAGCCTTGTCTATTGCGGTGTAAGTATTTGCAAACTTTGCCATCTCCTTGATAAATGCATCTCCAAAAATGTTTCCTTTACTGCTGGATGTTGATTCTGCTGTGGTAAGTTCGCTCATTTTGGGGTCTATTTTAACGAGAATGGGCCTCCGTCTTTCTGTTGTCAGGCCTTTATTAGCATTGCCCAGCAGGCATATTACCCTCTGCGCCCATCCTACTAGGATATCCGGGGCTACCTTCTGTTCTGGCTGTCTTGCCTCTTTCGCCATCTGCCAGATTTTTGTTATCGGGCTTAGGACATCGAGGAGTTTGTTTATCCTGGCATGATCGCCAGGTCGAGCTAGGAAAAATGGACACCTCTCACGATGGACGGCAAACGCATTTTGGTGGCCGAAGGCCAACCGTCTCATGTACGTAACGATAGAAATACAGGTTTCCGAGTTTGACCAATGAACGGCCATTTTGATGTAACAAGGATCGCCATTTTGTTTTCTAATGATTGCTCATTGCTTTCTGTTCAAATTGCTTTGCAGCACATTTCTGCTTACACTGCTCGACTCTTAACATTGTTGTCTGTACGTGAAAGGACAAGGCTGAAAGGCCGCGAGGCTAATAAGAGTTTGTTGAAACACAACGTAGGCAGCTCCGGAGAGGAATGCCCGGCTCCCTCCCGAATGTAGCCTTGAAGCAGAGCCGCAGGGCATTTAATAATTTCACAGCTCCCAGCCAGTCTCGTTGTATGGTAGAATATGTTAGAATAAAGCAGCTAAAGGCTTGAATTATGCTCTTCTTATGGCCCCCCTTTTCCGAGCCCTGTAGAGCGTGTCGGCTCCCAGGACACAAATAGCACCTCATAGATAGCAAGGTCTGGAATCTGACTCTTCCCCTGTATGTAGCTCGCTTACAAGAACAGAAGCACTGTGTTCTGTTCAACAAAGAAAAGATGTCTCCACACTTGCAAGGTTGCATACTGTTGCTAGAATAGATATTTGAAGGTGTCATATTCGTCGAAATTGTCCATCATCAAACCGAGTTCAAAGAAACCCAATAAAGGGGGGTGTTAAACATGTCACAGCTGATTGTATGATATGCATTTTGTATATATGTAACTGATGTACGTAATTCGCTCTCTTGCGTCCCTCGAGGTCTAGAGATACACGTCGCGGGGCGTGAGACCGAGTTGGCCAACTGAGACTATTTGCTTTGCAATAAACCCTAGCTTTGGGAATACAACCTCGTGTCTGGTGTATCTATCGTGTGTGGTGACTTGCCTTGTTTCCATAACGCGAGGCACCCCTAGGGGCCCCTTTTAAAATGGTGCCCGAATAGGGACCCTCCCTCACTTGTTCCATCGTGTACGTTGTAATTGAGTAAAGGCGGAGAACGACGAGGACGGGTCGATCGAGCCGGGATCAAGAAGTGTTCGGGTCACCCTGTAGAAGTGATGAGAGATTCCTTTGCAGATCTGCACACATCTGATCCTTGATCGACGTATCTGGCCAGAGAACAAGGAGGCGAGGGTCCCGAAACGAGGCAGAAGCCAAGAAACACAGACACAACGTCATTGGTTGCGTCAGTATACAGACGAATTGTGTCCTGGAGGACAAATTGATTTATCAGGTGAGTCATACCCCGATTCAAAATAATCCTGATATTGGTTGAGAGATGACTTTGCAAAATCAAACGCCCTAGGTAAGGTTGATTAACCAAGGGGAGGTTGAAACATGCCTGGGGTATTGTCCACCCTAGCAGGGTTTTTCCGCTGCGGTAGACAATCTTTGGAAGATGGCCAAATTGCACCACCTGGGGGAACGCCGGCGTATGAGATGTATGTGAAGTATGGTGTGGGAGCGATAATATTCTGTGAGACTTGGCATAGGCAAACCAGAAAGCAACAAGCCCATCAGTGGCCGATAAATGGTAGTTTTGAGATAGCGAGAATAGATAATTTGGAAAGGGTGTTGATAAGAAAGAAAGCGCGTCCTGCAGCATTTGATATCGTTAAGGACTGGAGAAGGGAAGCAATGCTCAGATTTAGAAGTAGAGCGAAGCATGCGCAGGCATAAATCGAAAGGTGAAGTAGCGGAAGAAAAGGAGGAGGAGGAGGAGGAGGAGTGGACCGAGAGTCTAAGGAGGTCAGGTAGACGTGACCAGTTGAATATAGAAAAAATATACCCACAACGAGAATTACACATAGCAGATGAAGTGATGGAAAACATATTGATCCATACAAAACAAGACCCAAGATCAGAAGCAAGGCCAAACACGTCAGTAACTATTGCTCTAGTCCCTCCCGTAGCTCAAGCCCTCCCACAGCCACAGACCATGCATGTAACACTTCCTATTAGCAAACCAGGCCCTCAGCAGACACTCCCCGTTCCTATTGTCCCAGCCGCACCTCCCGCCTTAGATATAGACTCGGTACCATCCGTCCCTCCAGGGGTAGAAACCACGGGGGCAAGAGGCGGGACTGAACAAAGTGGATGCACGAGGGTAACTCGCAGTGCGATCAGCAAAGAAAGGAAGGTGGAATTGCAGCAACAGGCAGAAATGTATATAGACGGGAATGATGGGACGGCAGCATTGGCTTCGATGTAGGACTTCTGAAGAAGCAACGAAAGACAGGTAGTGTTGGAATGCATGGGTGAATATTTGGTGGAGAGATGCAAACAGTTAATTGGGAAATTACCACTGCAGCGATTGTTGGATTTGAATGCATTATCACGCTGTAGACAAAGAGATGAAGAAGGGAACATGTGTATGGACTTTTGAGCTTAAAAATGAATTGGATAATTATTATGCTGAAATGTTTACTGCACCTGGGTACAGGGGTAAGGATATCGGGAGAGATAGGAAGGAAGTGCTAGGGCCACACAATCGACGGCAACAGTTACCATTGCCGGGGCGAAAGGCGATGGTGGACGAATTATTGTTTTTAAAACAGGTGGGGGAAGACTTGAAAGAATGCATACTGAAAACAAGGGTGTTACTGCAGCAAGTAGCAGGACATAATAGAGGAAGAGGGAACGCACAAGGGAGGAGTAATTTGAATATGCATGGGGGGCCATTGGGACCAAATCAGTGTGCATACTGTAAGGAGGAAGGCCACTGGCGAGCGCAATGTCCACATTTACAGAATAGAAATGGACCTGGTCAGAGAAGACCGCACAGAGGGCACCAAGGAGCGAATGGACCAAATAGGAATAGTATGCAGCAGCACCACAATAATGAAGGAAATCAAGCCCAAGCCCAAAACCAAAGTGCTCCTAACCAGAGTCAGGGCCAGCAAAACCAACAGTATGGGAATCAGAGTGGGGGAAATGGAGGGAAGAATGGGAACATTTTTAATACACAGCCAAATACGTATTACAGTAATAGTAGTGACTACACATCGGATGATGTCCTATTTCCCCAATATGACAGCCCAGGGCAAGGGTCGGAACCAGTGTCTATTCCCGTGAATCAGAGAGGACCCTACTTAGAAATGAGAGTCGGGAATGAGGAGCACCGCTTCCTTGTAGATACAGGAGCGCAAAAGGGTTCAATAGACCATCACTTGGTTCCGGATCTATCACTGTCGGGGCAAAAGAATGTTTCCGTAGGGTTCGCAGGTACACCAGTCATAAACCCAGTGTCCCAACCAGTCCCAGTTACTATAGGACCATTCACTGAACATTGTCCCTTTCTCCTAACAGAAAATGTGGGGAGAACTTGTTGGGATTGAACTTGTTGAAAAAGCTAGGTGTGATTATACATTGTACGTCAGACGGGGTGTTTCTGACGATTTGGCCACCAGATGCTCCTGTGTCAGAATTCATGTCTGAAACTTTGCCAGGAGAGTTAAGAAAAGTGAAAAACTGTATATGGGCGATGCATGACAACGATGTAGGATGCTTGAAGATAGAACCAGTGAGGATCATTTTGAAAGAAGGAGTTACACTGCCAAGAATTCCCCAGTATAAAATTTTGGCAAACGGAAAGAAAGGATTGGAAAAATATTGTTTCAGATTTGGTGAAATTGGGGGTGATTGAAGAAATTACAGGCAGTACATGTAACAGCCCGATTCTTCCAGTGTTTAAGAAAGGAGGCAATGAAGTACCATATCGTTTCATAATTGATTTGCGCGCACTAAACAAAGTAGTAGATCCACAATTTCCATTGGTCCCAGACGTCACTACAATATTGACAATGATACCTGCCTCAGCAGAATACATTAGTGTAATTGATCTAAAAAACGCTTTCTTTAGCATTCCGGTAGACAAGGACAGTAGATATTTGTTCGCGTTCACATTTGGGGGACGATCATTTACATTCACGCGCATTCCACAAGGATATACGGAAAGTCTGAGTATATACAGTAGAGCGTTTATAGAGCAGCTAGACATGCTAGAATTACCAGTGGGGTGTGTACTATTGCAATACATAGATGATCTGTTGATCGCGGCTGATGCAGAAGAGATTTGTTAAAAGAGCACCGTATTACTACTGTCACCTAGCGGTGCATGACCATAAAGCTAGTTTGAAGAAGTTTCAATATAATCGAAAGGAGGTAGCTTATTTGGGCTACCTACTTTCGAAAAAAAGGGAGAAGGCTAACGCAGGAAACGCATAGAAAGTATTTCTTGTATGCCTATTCCAAAGACACAGAAAGGAGTCAGAGCCATAATAGGCATGGCTTCTTATTGCCGGCAGTGGATCGGTAATTTTGCTTTAATTGTGAAGCTAATGGTGCTATTAACTAAGAAGGATGCAGTGATGCCTTTGCAGTGGAATGAAGAATGTCAGAGAGCGTTTGATCAATTGAAAACTGCATTATGTTCTGCTCCAGTTTTGGGCACACCGAATTATGAAAAAGTTTTTAGATTGTTTGTTTGTATGCGATAATGAAGGATGTGCATTAGCTGTTTTAACACAGGAACAAGGTGGAAGAAATAGGCCGTGCAGCTATTTTTCTTCTGCACTGGACCCTGTAGCGCGCGCACTACCCCGATGTTTGGTATCTGTCGCGGCAGCTGCTGCATCGGTGAAACAAACGGAAGGGATGGTATTGGGGCATACTTTAATTCTGATGGTGCCACATGCCGAACAAATTACTCATGTTCTTTTGGAAGAATTATTCTTTATTTCCTATTAAATAGGACACCGACGCAACACCTCATCTCTGCTAGACTGACAAGATATGAAATTCTTATTCGCGCCCCATATCCAAATTATGAGGTGTAGCGCTTTGAATCCTGCAGAATTAATGCCATTGCCCATAAAAGAAATTGGTGACAACGAATCACCACCCCATGATTGCTTAATGGTCACTGAGGAAGAAACGAAGGGGACAGTTGATTTAAGTGACATCCCACAAAAGGAGCCAGATGGAGAGTTATTTTGTGACGGCTCTTGTTTTAAACTACCTGATGGCACGTCAACTGCCGCTTACGCTATCACTACCCTAGAGAGCGTTGTAGAAAGCAAAAGAATTCCCTACAACTCGCCACAAGCCGCAGAAATAATAGTATTGACCAGAGCCTGTGAGATTTCTGAAAATTTGAACGTGAATATCTATACTGATAGTCAGTATGCTTTTGGGGTGGGTCATAACTTTGGTCGACTCTGGGCTGAGAGGGGTTTCTTGACATCGCATGGGGCCAGAATTCAACATGGCCCTTTGATTGTACGATTGCTGTCTGCACTCACGTTTCCAAAGCGCTTAGCAATAGTGAAATGCGAGGCACATAAAAAGGTAACATGCAAAGTGGGAGAGGGAAACGCATTTGCAGACAGAATTGCGAAACAAACTGCCACTGATTTGAATAATAAAATGATGACAGTCCAGACTGAGGAAGTACCCTGTATGATAGAAGATAGAATTGCCACTGCCAAAGAGATGTAGGCCGAAGCCACGGCCGATGAGATACAAGGGTGGGCAGAGGGCTCTGCTGAGTTAGATTAAGAGGGTTGTTGGGTGGACAAGGGAACTAAAAACTGGATGTTGCCAAATTCTTATGTAACTGCAATGGTCACAATGGCTCACCTCCCTACCCACATCTGTGAAAAAAAAATAATACAGCACCTATCTACGGTATGGCAGAATGTGAACATAAAGAAGAATGCAGAGAGGTTGGTGCAGAACTGCATTACGTGTTTACAACACAATGTAGGAAAGGGAACAGTGACTCCAATAGGCAGTTTTGGCCCGTCCTCTATGCCTTTTGAGGTAATCCATTTTGATTTCATAGAGATGGAGAGGTGCCAAAACTTGAAATATGTCTTAGTGGTGATCTGTGCATTCAGCAAGTGGGTGGAGGCATATCCCTTAAAAGACTGCACAGCAATGAGTACAGCCAAAGTAATGCTTAAAGAATACTTTTCCCGTTTTGGCTTGCCCTGTGTCATATGGTCAGATAACGGTCTACATTTTGTGGGCGCAGTGGTATTACAGATATGTGCGGGTCTTCAGATTGATAAGAGATTTCATAGTTCGAGGCATCCGATTTCGGCCGGTCTTGTTGAGAGGCACAACGGAATCCTCAAGTCAAAAATTAGCAAGATATGTGCAGGAAGCAAGTTGAGTTGGGTGGATGCATTACCGATAGCACTATTGTGCATGCGTACATCTGTACAGGCTAGAACTGGGCTCTCCCCATATGAGATTGTGATGGGGAGGCCTGCGAATGTTTGGTGCGCACCTCAGCCAAAACGACTGAGTGAAGTGGAATATCCTGTACTTAGCACTTATTGTGGCCTTTTAATGCAGAAATTGCGTTTGATTCATCAGCAAGTGCAGGAGGCTCTACCCGTAAAATATACTGGTCCGGGGCACGCGCTGGAGCCAGGAGACTGGGTGCTGCTTAAGAACTTTGAGAGAAAATCGTCGCTAGCACCCAGATGGCGCGGCCGCTATCAAGTGCTTCTGGCAAAGCACTTGATAGGGGATGGGAGGAAGTCGTGGACCCATGCCAAAAAGATCCCATCTTCACTGAAAGACTTGCCCAATCCGGACGACCGGAAAGAGACAGCGGTCCCTGAAACGAAAGAAACTGCTGCCAGTCCAGCACCGCTAAATCTGTCCGAGCGAGAAGTGAAACTCGAAACAAAGCCTGAAAAGATTGCCAAAAAGGGGGAAGGGCAAAGAGTGCCCCAAAGTTGCCCAGCAGAACCTACATCACTGTTGGCCGACATGAAATCTGCATTGCAAATAACGACAGATACTAAACGTGTACCCCTTTGGCGCCCACCAGCACTTGCCATTGCGTCCGAGCCAAAGACCGAATCTGCATCACTGTCGCGGCGCACACCATCATCTGCCATTGCGCCACAGGCTGACTCTGAGCCTGGATCTGGAAGTGCACCGGCACTGTTCACAGATCACACAATACCAGGAGTGAGGCGATATGATTTGCGGCCTCGAAAGACAGAGTGATCCACAGTTCTTTGATGTTTTATGCTAACTTCTGGTTCCGCTCATGGACAGAGAAAGAACTAGAGGTGCAGAGGAGAGAAGCATGAGAATTGTGCAAGTCTGACAATTCAAGACTCGCGGCTCCTCGATGCGATCATAAAAAGTACACGTGTCCTGAACCAGAGCGGACAAGCTGGGCGCACATGGTACAAAGGCAATAGAGAACTGTTCAGAGGTCCTCTGAACAGTATGAGAGAGGATAAGTGATCTTGCCTAGAACGAATAAGCAAACCAGGCTGCAAAGGGCTGGCAGATTAAACTGTTGACAATTCCTTTGAACTTATTGACATCCGGACAAGTGCGACGACGAGAGATATCCACAACGAACTTTGTCAGGAAGAAGAAGGACGGTGAGAAAAATGTCGGGATCGGTTTCAGCCTCCTCCTGCACCACTGCTGAGAATGAGTTAGTTATAAAGACTGTAAAATTAGGGAAAACGCATGGTAAAAAAAATGGTATGCTGGCTTTGACAATAATCATGTGCTTCATGAGTGTGGTAGCACCAATAACGACAGCCTTTGTGTTATGATATGTGGAGTCTATACACCCATTGGGAATGTTTTTACCAATAGTTAATATATCCACTACTGAAAGCCCGGTTCAGGTGATTACTTATACCTTCTCCCCAATGGAAGAGAGACACAGAGAAGGGTATGGGAACAATACGCTATTACTCATCATTAACATGATGCATGCAATTCTAAAGAAAAATAATTGTTGGGTATGCGCCCATTTACCGCAGCATGCGGGGAAAGGAATAGGCTGGTATGTACAACCATTACCATTAAGTTCTGCATGCAGCGCATCTTTAAGTGCAATGTTTTATCGGAAGTGGAATAAGAGTAGTACTGGTCAATTAGAACAAACATGAATGAGTTTGAGGAAATAATTATGAGGCCTGTGGGTTGTTCCATATTCCATGAAGCACAAGTGATGATCCCAGAGAAGTGCGCGAAAAATAACACGACAAAATAGACAAGATAGATTGTCCCCGCCAGTTAAAACATCTGTGATGACGTTTCGTGTAAGAACAGACGGGAACAAAGATGCAATTCCCCCTTCTTACACAGTGAATTACAACCCGAAAACCGTCCCTTTTTGTCTGAAAAAGAAAGGCTACTATTCAGTAGGAACATTTATTGGATGCATGAATACAGCGGTACTAAAATGGGAAATAGAACCAGTATATGTGGGAGATACTGTCTATTTTATATGTGGATAAAAAAGCATATCCTTGGTTGCCCAGAAACTGGGGAGGTACACGTTACCTAGGTCTACTGTTCCCGGGAGTGTTCCTCTTAGAAACAGCAGACATGGCCAGGCTATCCAGATCTAGAAACCGAAGGAGTAGCTAAGGTGTTTTGATAGCGAAGGACGTAGCAAAATCATTCGTACCATTCTTGTCCGAAATAGTGAACTCCTATAACATAAGGCAGCTGTCCAGAATACTAAAGGATACGGTAAACACAACGACAGATGTACTATTTAACATGATGTTGGAAGAAAAAGGAATTAGGTTAATGACGCTGCAAAATAGAATGGCTCTCGATGTAATCCTTGTCAATCGTGGGGGAATTTGCAAAATTGTGGGATCAGTGTGCTGCGTATTCGTAGATGACTACTCCCCTACGATTTTTGAAGCAATAAAAAAAATGCATGTCCTAAGCTCCGCACTCCCTACTGGAGAAGGGGGCTGGGGAATAGAGTCCTGGTTTTGGGGAATACTGCGTTCTTGGGGATGGAAGTTGATTGCGATATTAGTAGTAGTGTTTGGAATATTCATAACGTGCTGTTGTTGCATACACTGCCTACCGATAGTTTGCACTGAGATAACTGAGGGATGTACTAAGGGATTTATGCATATGATAACAAAAAGAAAACAAACATATGGCTGGGATGACAGACACAAATGAAATGAAAACAGTGAAAGAATTAACGGCTATAGATATTAATGACGATGATGATGCTTATAATAGCATGCAAAATTCAAACATAAGTACTTCAGACTTCTCGTCATCGGAGGAGGATACAATGAATGAATGAGACGTTTGGCATACGGCATGCCAATCTAGGAAAAATGGACACCTCTCACGATGGACGGCAAACGCATTTTGGTGGCCAAAGGCCAACCGTCTCATGTACGTAACAATAGAAATACAGGTTTCCGAGTTTGACCAATGAACGGCCATTTTGATGTAACAAGGATCGCCATTTTGTTTTCTAACGATTGCCCATTGCTTTCTGTTCACATTGCTTCGCAGCACATTTCTGCTTACACTGCTCGACTGTTAACATTGTTGTCTGAACGTGAAAGGGCAAGGCTGCAAGGCTAATAAGAGTTTGTTGAAACACACATAGGCAGCTCCGGAGAGGAATGCCCGGCTCCCTCCCGAATGTAGCCTTGAAGCAGAGCCGCAGGGCATTTAATAATTTCACAGCTGCCAGCCAGTCTCGTTGTATGGTAGAATATGTTAGAATAAAGCAGCTAAAGGCTTGAATTATGCTCTTCTTACGGCCCCCCTTTTCCGAGCCCTGTAGAGTGTGTCGGCTCCCAGGACACGAATAGCACCTCATAAATAGCAAGGTCTGGAATGTGACTCTTCCCCCGTATGTAGCTCGCTTACAAGAACAGAAGTACTGTGTTCTGTTCAACAAAGAAAAGATGTCTCTACACTTGCAAGGTTGCATACTGTTGCTAGAATAGATATTTGAAGGTGTCATATTCGTCAAAATTGTCCATCATCAAACCGAGTTCAAAGAAACCCAATAAAGGGGGGTGTTAAACATGTCACAGCTGATTGTATGATATGCATTTTGTATATATGTAACTGATGTACCTAAGTTCTCTTGCGTCCCTCGAGGTCTAGAGATACACGTCGCGGGGCGTGAGACCGAGTTGGCCAACTGAGACTATTTGCTTTGCAATAAACCCTAGCTTTGGGAATACAACCTCGTGTCTGGCGTATCTATCGTATGTGGTGACTTGCCTTGTTTCCATAACGCGAGGGACCCCTAGGGGCCCCTTTCAGCCAGGATCTATCTATATCTTTCTTGATGTCCGTGCCGTAGCGTCCCATGAAGGATAGCATCTTTTCATTTTATTTCTGGCGTTTCCGCCGTGCCTTCCGGCACTTGGGGCCTCGGGCATTCCACCCAGAGTTTGCTCCTGGCATCTTTTGACAGGGGGTTACGAATTCTCCTCTTTATGTAATTGGCAATCTTGGCCACCTGCCAACCTGGGATGGATGAGAGAGTCTGGGTTGAATACCTCACCCATCTCTTCCTCCACCCTTTGCCTTTTCCTTTTCTTGGCAGCTTTACGCTTGTTAGGGCTTGGAGATGATATACCTCTCTCTTCTGAAATGTGTTCGGATGACTCATCCCACTCTTCCTCATCCAAGCCCTCTGAATTGGACTCCTCATCTGTGTATCCCTTGCCTCTCCTCACCCAGGACCTCACTCATTCTTTACAACTCTCATTTTGCGTGGCATGCCGGTGGGTGGGGGTGGGGGTGGGGATGGGGGGTTTTTGGCTGCTGTGGCCCATTCAGGCTTTTTTTCTTCCACCTTGCCCTTTTCGGTATCTCTCTGGGGCTTCTCCCCTCAGGGCCTCCATCCATTGGGAGAAAGTAATAGCATCCTCCACCAAGCGTGTACCCTGGGACAGTGCACCCAAACCTGCACCTAGTACACTCTGTACTGCCTGGCCCTTGTTGGACGCTGTCCACTGCCTGCTAGTATGGGTTTCCTCAAATCTCTGGCTGGAGCTGTGCATTTTGTAATGCTGGTGGGTCTGTTTAGGGTTCTTGGGCCTGTATCCATCCAAAAATTACAGCTTATGTGGGTCTGGGTTACCTTGTTGTAGCAGTTTATCTTGGGTCTGTGCGTAGCACTTCTTAGAAAACAGCTGCTGCCTTCCCTGCCTGATTGCAAGTGAACAAAACCTCAACAGATTTTATTTTCCGTCAGTATTAGTGTCTGCCACCAGGTAGCACTCTGTGTGCTGCTGAATTTGCCTGTCAGCGTTGCCGCGTATACCTCACTGTGTTTGAGTTATCGTGCAGGCTCAATGTCTGCTGTGAGGCTTTATATCTGTGTCTAATAACGGGAGCGTTGCTGTTCTCGCTCCTCCTAACGGTCTGGAATATGATAATTGATCGCTGGAACCTTAATTGGTCCCGTCGCGCTCAGGATCACTTCCGTGACTGCAGTGCGCCCTTTCAATGAAAGGAGATATTGCGCTCGCCAGAACTCACTGCCCCGTTCGAATGCCAATAAAGTAAATATACTTTCACTACTGCGTGCAAATAAGCTCTGCCAAACTCCCTTGCGCTCCGCTTGCGTTGCCTGGCTATGCTAGGTTATCTATGCACCTTATAACGTAAAAACACCTCATACGATTAAAAACACCATAATGAAGTCGGAACACTTAACTGGCTGCCCGAGCAGCAAAGAAAGCGCAAGAACGGAGGAATGCAAAGGAAGATATTGGACTATGAGTGACAGGATTGGTTGGAAAGATCACGTGTTCTAGTTTAGCATATCAAAAGGGACTACACACAAAAGACTGTTCCCAGGGAAATGTCATTTTTTAATGTGTACTGTTGTATATGGTTGTAGTTTCAATCCTGCTCGAGTCTAAAGTAAAGAGGAAAGCACAATCTGAGCCTCCGGTCTTGACATAGAATCTGTTGCGTGGGCAGCTTGTTGAGTAGCCAAACCCTTGGTGGCGTGTAAAACAATGTTTGGCCTCTCTTTCACAATAGGCCATGCCTTGGTGAATTAGCTCGGCATTTTAAAGAGATGTATTTTTATTGCTTATCTTTTTTTATGGCTTTACATGACCACTTATTTCATGGTCAATGGAGAGGCGTGATCATGATTTCATTTTCATCAGGATTGAGTTTAAGGTGGTTGTTGGCCACCTATGTGTTGATTTGTGAGAGGCAATTGACGACTGTCTGGTCTGTTTCGTTGCTGGTGCTAATTTGTGTATTATCTGTGTACTTGTAGCTTGCAAGTCCATTTCACTTGATGAGTTTCATGAGAATGGCCATGTAAATGAAAGCGTGGTGGTGTGAGGGTTGAGTCTTGTGGGGTACTATGTTTGAGTATGTGTGAGTTTCCGCTGAAAGGGGATAGCCAGTTTCCTGTTAGTTCTGCTCTAGGTCTAATAGTATCAGGGTGGAGGTGGCGCTGGAGTCTGAATTCAATTTTAGGTTATCCGAGATGGAGTACAGTGCTGATTCTGTCCGTCTTCTAGGTTTGAAATGACTTGTGCCTGGTCCAGAAGTTTGGTGCACTCCATGTCAGGATCTGGCCAGATATGAAGGTTTACACCAGTTTAGCTGGGCAAGGGATGTTTTGATATTGGCTGGTAGTTGGTGCAGTCATCTGTCCTTCCTGTGGGATCTTTGGGGGGTGGGTCAATGTTGGCAGATTTGAAACTCCTAACAGCTTCTGTTTCCAGTGAATGGTTGATGAGTTTGGAGACATTTTGTGCAGGTGTATTTTTATGAGAATGTTCTTGTATATGTCTTGTGGGCACGGGTCTGCTGGGGAGCCAGCTTTGATGATTTCCTTCACTACTTTGGTAAAGACCTCTGGATATTGCTGAAAAGCGTTATAGCCTTGTGGTTGTTTGTGAGTGTGCTTTGCAGGTAATCTCTGCTCATGTCCTAGGCAACAGCACTAATTGCTTGCTGGATGTTAACAACTTTGTTTTTAAAGTGGTTTTCATAAACTTGGAGTGGGGGCGTTATTGCATAATGGTTGGTTTCTTATCTCATTGATAATGGTAAACGTCTCCTCTGCCCGCATTGTTTGCTTTCCTGATTCATTTGGCATAGTGCAGTTCCTTTGCTTTTCGGATTGCGGCTTTATACAACTATATCTGCTTTTGGCAATTTTGTACTGTTTATGTTATCTCCATTTTTCTTATAGTTTCCGGTTTGTTTTCTTGAAATCTGAGGTTTGGGGGGAAAACCCATCTTGCTGCCTCTTTCTTCTGGGAGGGGTGAACACTTTATTTGGTGCTGCAGACTCTAGTGCTTCTGTGATCCTCTTGAAGATTGCCTATTTAAGGGGTGAGACCACCCCATCTGCCGAATCATCTTTCGACTACTGAAGGAGTCACCTTGAACGCTATTGGGGGTACAGTCTTCTCCAAAGTCTTCTTTCATAGAGGTGTAGACAAAGGCCCCAAGAAGGGAGAAAGACCCTTTACTCAACCATCCCAGAGAAACATTTGGGGTGATCTGCTGGTTGGACAAAGCCTACTGCAAGCTGAGACCACTAGTACCAGGAACCTGCACCCTGGTGGTGGTAGCCCCTACAAGTGCTATTTGGAAAACATCCTGGCTGGGAATTGTAGAATTAGGATACATCTTGTTCCTGGAGACACTGGACAGGGTCCTCTTGCAACCAGAAGACAAAAACCAGCTCTAGACAGTCTTTTATTATATTTGTTTTTCCTGTGCAATCAATTTTCAGGTCAGCTCGACCTCTTCAATATGCTTTTCATGACACTGAAAGCACCTGGAGCTTCCTTTAAGACTCATCACTTTTTGAACAACTGCTGACTTGCCTATTGCCTGCATGCACTGCAGCCGCTTGAGCTGATTGCCACTGGAGAACCGCATTTCATGGTTGGACCACCTTCATGCTGACTCGACCCATTGTAAAGTGTCTCGAAACATGGTTTGGTTTTGTCGAGTCCCAAGAACAAACCTGTAAGGTATTGGAAGTGATTCTGTCTCCCTGGCCTGCCTAAAAGGGCCATGTTGATTAGTAAAACCACAATCTTTACCTTTTTAAAAGACATCTGCAGTAAACTTAACTTTGCTGCTGAAATTGTCGGTGCAGCCCTGACTTCAGACCCAGAGTGCCTCCTTTCAGTACAAAGACTGCATATTCTGTGCCTTCTCTTACAGGTGTGGGTTGTAATGTTTTTGGTTAGTGTGTTTATGTTGTTAGTTTAATTATAGTCTCCGCCCTTAGTTGGACATTCTTTTTATGTTAGCACTACAGTACTATTGTTTTGACTGCTTCTGTTCTAGCTCACATCCCTCTGGAAGAGTGTGGCTTGCTCTCTGCCCACTTTAACACAATAGGCCAAGGAGGTAAACCTTACGTGCTGTGCCTGTTTCACCTTTGTGATTGCAATCACTGCTAGTCTTGCAGTAGTGTGGGCCTCAGTGGGAGCTTTAACTATTACTCATCCCTGTATTCCTACAGAGCTGTAAGAATTGCAATGCTGTTTGAAAAGGAGTTTGGGGATTTTGATGTGAGCCTATGAGCTTCTCTGGCTGATCGTGTAGTCTCCATTTTCCTGCTTGATGGCTCTACCAGTTTTAGGCTTTCTTTCATAAATGTGTTGGCCCTCTTCACTTGAATGCTGCGGTGGGGATGGTAGAGGACTGCTTTGCTGTACTTGGTGTTTAGGTACCGTAGAATCTTTCTAATCTCTTGTGATCCTAGCTGGACTCCTTTGTCTGCAATCCATTCCTTGGGGTATCCTCTTTTTAACATGTCTTCTAAACTTGTACTGGTGGGCTTGATTGTGATTTCTTTCATATATTGGTGTACTGTCTATCTGTGCCGTTCTTGTCTGCAGGGCACAGTTTCTCATGTGGTCTGATACCACCTGGTCCCAGCTTTTCCTACATTCCAAGCCATCCTGGATGTCAAAAGTGACGAGGAAAGGCCTAGGTTACATTGTGTAGTGGTGCAGTACCCGGCCTGTGAAGCTGGCTACCGCAATTGGAATCCCCAGGTCGCATTTAAAATCTTAATTTGAAAAAGACAGTCAACGTGTCTTAATTTACACCAGGCCTCTAAAATACCCTGGGGAACGACGCCCTCTGAAAAAGTGGGGGAAGCCGTCCACCTGCGTGTAACCTCTTCTTGATCCCTGACTTGGGGAGCTGAAGTGACCAACCGGGGTCAACTTCACCTGACATCCACTGGGCCACTTATGTTTGAGCCTGGATTTCATGTCCAGTGGGCCTACCAAAGAACCAGACCACTCGCAAAAATAGGAGATTAATTTGTGAAAATTATACACCACAGTTGCCCATCCTCCCCTCTACTGCCCCCATCTACAAAGAGTTAATTAGCACTTTACCAACATACAAACACACAAACTCCCCAATTGCAGGTGGTGGGTGGAACTAGGTTGCGGGGAAGGTTTGTGAGTTTAGAAGTTTGCTTGAGGCCAAAAAGATCACACTGCATCAGCATCAGGTTACCTCCCATTGTTGGCCCTGTGATTAAACGCTGTTTGAGGGGCACACACATACATCCACAAGGGACCATCCCTAAGCAGAATACTCAGGAGAAATTTGAAAAAATTATAGGATGACATAATCGCCAACCTACACCAAGAATTAAAGGAACAAAAAGATAAAAAATAATGTGTGAGCAACAGTTTATGGAATAAAGCAGGCGTATGGGTGACCCCCATGCGTGCTGGAGCTAAAGTTCATTTACGCATTTCCATTTCCTTTTTAAGAGTAAACCACAAACTTGTTGTAGCGTTTGCAACAACTTTACTACGATTTAAGCAATAACTGATTACCCATTGTGTGCTTTGTATCAAAAGTTTAATTGGTCTTATTGTTTCAAACATTCAAATGGTCACAGCTTAAAAGATTCCATAGCTTCAGACTCTAAGTCAAAATGTCAACACCTACATGTCCTAGCCTATATCACGTGGCCAAGATTTCATAATTTAAATCTTACAGATGACACATGTTTCAAGCTATGCTCTTCTTCCGGCGCTGTTCTGTAGAAAGTCTTGTATTCTGGTCTTGTCTTACTTCATACAATTTAAGTCAAGTGCACCTCCTTTGTCAATAGATGCGAAGATATTCAATCTGTTATTCTGAACTTATTCTTAACGTATTTGATGTTTCTCCAGGGTACATACATTTGAAGTTGCAAGCTACTTGCCAGGCATAAATCACTTTCCACCTCAATTCTATACATACACAAAGCACACTATTTCAGAGTCCAATATCAATAGCCACTAGTCGGTGTCACTAGCCACTAGTGGTGAGTGCACATTTTGCACCCTGGTATTTCTACAGTTTACTTTCACTGCATGGTATTAAACTTGTGGGTTTCCCCTTCATTGTTTTGGATCTCATTTTAATTCCTTCCATGTTGGCCATATACACAAGTTACAAACGAAATGCGGACTGGCTCTAACCATCATGTCCCGACTTCCAAGAAACCTCACATTTTCAATAGCTGAATTCAAAGACACATAATCATAGACCACAACAATGGTCTATGTGACGATTCACTAGGTTTCGTCACTTCTCCCCAGCGGTTAGCCCCATCTCATGAGGCTAGGGAGGTGAGGCTGCTAGCCAATACTTTCCCTAGGGATGGTTTAATGCGGGAGGGAAGGATCTCATCGGGGGGGACTTGCTTAATGGGGATAAGGATGACCGCCTGGGTGACAGACGGCACAACACCCAAACTGACCTGAAACCTCTAGCACCTTTTGAAAACCCCACCCGACTGACACAACCATGTGCTATTGTAAAATCAGGTCAGTTGCACCAACTGAGACGAAGATCATTCAAGATGTAAAATGTAACATATTTGTTTCATTAACTGAGACGAAGAAGATCCTTTGAAAAGCAAGGGTTAACCCCAATGCAAGTACTGAGAAGAAGTGGACCCAAGGTGAGATGAAGAGAAGGTGGATCATGCGGTTCATCAACAGCGCCTACACCGCCTGCCAGGTGAGCGGGGACGAAGAACGTGGAGCAGGAGCTGTGGAGACGAGGAAGGCCTGCACAACGCTCTTGAACAAAGTGAGACCCCAGGAAGGACCAGCAGATCGTCTCGAAGCCAGTGAAGGTAACAAGTGTAACGTGGGAGCCGGTAGGGGCATAAATCTTCAGAATACAAGTTAATTGGAAATAATGAATACGATTGATTTGAAAATACTGAATATGAGTTAATTGAACTTAATGATATGAGTAATCTTCCTCATGGCAGTAATTGGCAGGAGAGTGAACCAGGCTGGCCTAGTGAAAAGGGGAGGAAACTGAGGGTTTGGAACCCAAACAAGATAATGGTCTGGGAACTGAAGCAAAACAAAGTCAATTCCAGAGGGAGTCGCCCTCAACACAGTGGCAGATGTTGCCACTGGCCATCAAGGGCGGGTCTGGGACTGTGTCCATTGCAGACAGTGGGGGAAAAGGAAATCACTTGTGATATAAGAATGGTCTGGTTCAACAACAGAGACACATTAAATCCAAGAGGACATATTCCTCATCATAGTGGCAGGGATAAGTCCACTAAACACAAGAGAAGGATATGGGATCCCAAGAAGATGGGGGACATTGTTGACAGCAAGTTACCATGGCAAAGCGTGTATTAATCTGAAAGCATTGCATATCAAGTAATACCAGGAGAAGGGAATCCTTTTCCTGGTAACAAATCAGAAGTAGAGAGAGGTCTGGGAAGGGAGTCATTCCCCCCCTGCCATTATGTGTCAGGAGCAGACCAAGAGAAGAGAGGCATTCTCTTGGTCCTGAAATAGAAGTCGCGTTGGTGACACCAGGGGAAGTGAGCCATTCCCCCCTGGCCTTGTTGTGCATTGAATCCAGACATACGAGGGGAAGGGAATAATTCCCCCTGGTTCTATTGGAACGTGTACAGAATCACACTAGGAGAAGGGAGACATTCTCCTGGAGAGAACGTTGTATAAAGACTGTTTTGAAAACCTGCAAATTAGGGGAAGGGAGTCATTCCCCCTGTTTGTTTAAAGCAACATTTTGGTGCAGCAACAATCCAGAAACGGGAGAAATAAGCAACTCTCCTTAAAAAAGGAACTTTGTTAGTTTACTCTTTAGTTTTACATTGTGAGGGATAGAAGTAGGGTTTTGACAAGGAACAGTGGTTTATACTTTGGCAGACATCTTGAAAGACCCATTTAGTATTGGTTTTGAGGCAGGGAAACCCCTCCTAGAAGTTGGTGATAGCGAGGACCTCTTTCCCGTTTTCCTAAATAAGTCTATAACCAGAATCATGTCACCTTTGTGCCAGTCTCTTTCTTCGACACCCTTACAGCTTTTGGCATCATTGATGAACAAACCTTTGGAAAACGACAAACTTTAGTTAAACCCAAACTGGCCCAACTCTTTGTTGGTACCAGCCTGGGAGGGGAAGTGGACTAGGCTCTCAGTAGGGAGAGCCCCAAGTAGTCTCAAAACCTCACTTCAGAAATCTTTGTAAATTTTCTTTATTATTCAGCCCTAAACTACTTTAAAGAATTCTGACTGTTTGGAAAAAAGCCCAATCTTGAATTAAAGTTTTGTTTCCAGTGGTTTGTCAGCCGAGTCATTGTGGTGGTATGTATGTATGTGTGTATGTATGTATATATGTATGTATGTATGTATGTATGTATGGAGGAAGGAGGTGTGCGAGCAAGCTGCTGGACACTGAATGCTGAAGACAGGGTCCGGCCTGAGCATGACAGGAGGAGGGTAGATTCAGATGTTGGTCCAACGGGATGCTGCATTGTGAGCTTGTGCCCGGATGTGTTCCTGAAGGACCTGCCTGTTACTAGCCGGTTTTATGCTGGTTGCATACTTTTGTTGATGTTTTTGGAATGAATGGGGGGAGGTGAGACCCCTGTTCCTTAAGGGGCGCCATCGGAGCTCACCATTGAAAGTTTTCCAATTATCTACATCCAGGGACTCTTCCTCCTCACCCCAACCCCTTTACTCATGTCCTGCTGGTACTGAGACTGCAGGAATGTTTCAGCTACCAGCATGTTAGAGCTTTGACTCTGTGTCCCCTTATTTAGGACCAGGATGCAGTGTCTGTCTTAGCGGTTCTGCTCTTCTCCAGATCACTCTACCTGTACCCCAATTAGGGGCTTTAATTCTGAGGATGCTCAGTGAGTTTTGGGGTGGTGGTCCCTGTGGCCTGCAGGACTCCCCCTCTATGCTTCACCCATCCTCATACCTTTAACGATCTTGAACTGTTCCTGACCTCACGGACTATAATTTATACGTTTATTTTGGTTCTGTTTGTGACTGTGTTAGGGACCTGACCCTGTTAACACGGGTCGGGGGAGGGAGAAGACCTGCCAAGATGTTTGCCAGAGTCCGTTCTGACCCAGAGATGTGGTGTGGGAGTTGGGAGGGCCCCAGTTTGTGTCCCTTCTACCTATGTGTGACTGCAATTGTCAAATGCCACTTAACAATTGCTCCATAGCTACCTGCAACAATGCTGGCCAGTATTTTTCTTCTTTTTTAGGACTCCCACATCCAGAAACGCTTGTGGCAGAGAGCGGTGAAGACACCCACCTGCAAGAGAGGCAGGGGCAAACAAGCAGCGAGCAGAACATTGCTCGCAGAGTACCCTCTGACAGTCAGGAAAACCACCTCACACCAAAAACAAAATTTTAAATAGACTTTCCGCCTATTGGGCTGCCATGAGACACGGACAGACCCATGTTCAAAAGGGAGTGGGGCTCAAAGGATGCTTTATACTTACCCAGCACTGTAAGCCACCCCAGGGGGAAAAGTAAAGCAGCAGTTGGCCCAAGGAACCAGCTGAGTGGAAGATCTAATGGGATGGGATGGGATGGGATGGGATGGGATGGGGTATTGGGTGGTGCAGGAGAATAAAGGGCCATTAGAGCTATGGATCAGTGTGGGATGTGCGGGAGTGTTCAAGGGAGGAGAAGGCCTGATAAACAGGCGGAGGAAGGATTGTGCAGCAAAATGTGGAGGAGGATTACATAGAACGTGTGCAACTTCAGGTATTGCTTGGTCAGAGAAAGTGGAACTTGAGGGTGGAGGGGTGAGAGTGCGTGTATTGTGGGTGAAGGCATGTTTGAGGTAAAGTGTAAGAGTAGAGGGAGTAAGAGCACAAGTGAATAAGATGAATCAGAAAGTGAAAGTAGGGTGACTTTGAAAGAAGGTGGAGTGTAAAGCTGGAGGATGATGCAGTAGAGAGGAGATTAGTAGAGAGTGGGGGTGTGTAACAGAAGGAGGAACATCAGAGGGACGCATCGGATTAGAGAGGGAGATCTAGAGGAGGGTAGGAGTAAGACAATAGAGGAGACTAGAAGGAAGGGAAATTAAGGAAGGAACATCAGGGGAAGGGGAAGGAACACAAGAGCATGAGAGACCAAGACTAAGTGGGTTATTGTAAGGCGCCACTTCTTGATAGCATTGTTTTTTATTGTGGGACTGCAGTTTAGCAGCCACCCCTTGCCCTCAGAGGGAGTGTTGGAGACCAGCCGGTTGCTTTTAGGCCCTCACCATCAGACAGCCAGACTATTAGTGAACACCTTGGGATTTAGGGACATAGGCTAGGGAGACCAAAGCTCATGGAAGATAAGAGAGGGCGAGAGAAGGATGACACTTATTGGGATCTTATGAAAGCAATTCATAAAACTACTTGAGCCTTTTTTTGGGAGTTGGTGTGTACCTGATCCCATCTGTGACATATATATTATGTTTTTATATGGCAGATGTCTGTAAAACATCCTTATAGCACCAAGATACTTTCTTCAAGGACGAATGAGTGTTGTTTTAAATAAAGCATGCACGCAATACAAACTTGACCTCTTATGCAGGAATGCGAAAACTGTCCCAGTGACTAAAAAATAACTCATTCAGCTTCTTTTGCAGGACAACAAGATAACCCTGTACATGGAAATGAGATTTATCAGGGAAAGAGCCTTCGCTGTCATATCTCTTGTGTGACTGAGTGTGCAAGCACCATCCTCGCCTGACATCTCACATCTGGCCTTTTACTGAGGCCTTCTTCTTCTGTCTTGATACTGGATGGGTTGATGAACTGCAAAAGATGCAGCCCTGCTTCCATTCACAGGGTGTGAGATCCCTTTGTAACAACATTACAAGAAGGCTCCTTCCATAAACATACTAAATCACTAGAGCACACACTTTGTTACGGTAGCCAAATAATGCTTACATCACAGCAAAGTAGTGCCTAGGCACAGTACTAGACTCTACAATGGTTTGTGCTCAACATGCATTTCTGGAAACATTAACATTACATTCATCACTTATACCTTACTGTTGATTTATTTACACAATGTCCTCCCTTCCATTCTGACCCAAGTGGCCTCTCACCGGGTCTCATTCATCTACCCACACACCTAGTTCTTTTCCTAGGCTAATTTGCAGCATCTTGGAGGTGTTAATGCCAGGTAGGTGTATAATTTGAAAACCCTATTCCTCGGACATACACAATGTAAAAAGTGCTAGTGCTTCGCTCATAGCGAGATTAGTACAAACCATTGCAAAATCTGCACAGTCAACACAAACAGTAAAAAAAGACACCTGTCAAACATAAAAAACATTCACGTATAAACACAACAGTCGTTGTTCACAGAATTAGTCATTCTTTTCTATCAATTTCACCTATATATGATCGCACATGGATGTTGTAGTAGATCTCATTCTGCTGCGACTCTCCTTTACACTCGGGTCTACATCCAACATATGATATGCCTATCCTTTTGTAACACCAGCCCATGTGGGACTCGAGCCCTACTTGTATTTGGGCCCTGGCCCTGGCATGGCCATCACCAATAGGCCCAGTTGGATCCACTCTACACCTGCCTCCCCACAGTCCAGCTGTAAAGGAAAGGGTGTTGGGAAAACATGCAAAACAAAGATATTGATATTGATATTTTATTTATATCGTGCTCGTACACAAGTGTTTCAGAGCGCGACAAAGCAAGGGAGGGTAACATGGGAGAACAAAAACAATTCTCTTACTAGGCCCAGTGACATTGACCATGCGCAAGTGCATGGGAGAGGGAGAGGAGAAAGTGCATGGGGAGGGGTGGAAAGTGCGGAGCAAAGGAGAAAAACAGATAAATAATAGTATATGAATAAATAATAAAGACAACAAATCATGGTAGTGCAGCCAGCGAGGTCAAGTGCTGAGTGAAGGCAGCAGACGGGGCTATGTCTGATAAGTGCAGGAAGAAAGCGTGGGGGGAACTGTATGGGTACAGATGCAGACCCCAGTGCAGGGGTGGCCCGGAGGCATTGCGGGAGGGTGGAAGGGTGAGCAGGTACCTGGGACCGGAAGACAGAGGGTGGCAAAGTGCAAGGTTCTGAGAGAGAACAGATCAGCAGGGGACATGGAGTGGGGGCAAGGCAAAAGCAAGGAGGAAGGTCTTGGGGTGCTTCCGGAACTGGAGATGGTTCTCCTCAAGATGTTATACCAAGACATTTCACAGAACATGGGCTGCCACCTGAGTTCCATAATGAAAATAAGGTACAGTACAAGGACGGAGGAGGGGAGTGTTTAACATTTTCAGATGATTATATGAAAACACATGACAACTTATTCTCTACACAGATAATTCTCTATACCAACCCTCACACTGGCTGCCCCATTTATTAACAGGGTTTAGGGATAAAAGCTGTCTGGGTAACCGTGTGACTTGGTGGGCCTTGGGCATGCCCATTATACTTCTTCCCTGAGCTCACATCACCGCAAAGGTTAACACTTTCTTCAACAATCCACGCGCACAGTGGTTTCAGCCTAATATTTGAAGCTGCAATCTGCCCTATCTAATTGTTTTATGTCCTTCATCCAGATAACTTTCATTGTCTAAATACAATGTGCAAATACGTAACCTCTCAAAATAGCCTGCACCACGTTTGGTTTAGAATTCACTTTCAAGCTTTAATTCTATGTAGGTCAAATTTGACAATCTCAATCCACAACTGTGGATAAACCCTTCTTGATCTTGATTAAACGTGTTTCGGCATCTTCTGCCTTTTTTCAAATCTGGGTATTAATTTACTTCCATATCATAATGTGGATGTTCTCTTTTTCTGTTTAAAAAAAAAGCTGCAAATCGGGATAATCCCACCTGCTGGTCAAGTAGTAAAGCATAAAAGTAGCGTTCCTACCCATCAGCTCTCGTGTATATACAATTTGCATTCTTTGTTAATGTGTATGGTTTATTATAAACCTTTACAAAAGAAATATATTACCAAGAGAAAAAAAAAGGAAAACATAGATAAAAAAGAGAGAATAGAATGTAACAACTTCAAAGATATAGAGACAACTACAGTACAACCGCCATTCATTATGAACAATAACACAAAATTGTAAAAATGCCCATTAAAAATTCATGATGAAAGAACATTCCATTCAATAAGAGTATCTTTCATTCTCAATTAGCCCCAAGTGGTTACTTGTATTGCAGTTCATCATTGTCCCTTTGTTACTCTCTACTGGAGTAAGGCCATGAGACCCTGACCCCCACTCTGTCACTGGTGGCTGCCACAGGCACACTTCATATCCCTCAAGCGGAGGGGGTGTTGATGTTGAGTAATGATTTCCTCAGTGGTTGTGCACTTTCCACCATATCCTTTTCCTCTGTGGTGGTGCTCTTGCTGAAAATCCTGCATGCTTCACTATGTGGAGCTTGCGCCTCCTAGACAGGCTGGCCTGCTCACGCAGCCTCAGCGCTAAATACTGCTAGGCTGCTGCTGGCATATGCAGTCCAGCTCACAAGGTCCTTTAGTTCTGTGGGGCCACTTGAGGCCACATCCCCCCAGGGAGTATTAGTGCTGTCTCCCCTTTTGCTTCCGCCAACCATTTTCCCACACTTATTTCAAAGTCCTTTTCTTCTTGGGAGTCCCTGTGTCAGATAAATCCATAGCCCCTCTGGCAGGGGAGGCCTGCCCATTGTCTCCAGTGCTTGAAGATTCCAGGTGTTCCCTGCAGCAAGGACACCTTGGTACAGTCTGGTAAGTGAAGTCCAAACACAGAAACACTTAGTAAATTAACTTTAATACATTTTCATTGTGTCAGTATTTTTATTTCTATAAATAACCTCCCTGCTTCCCTGATCATACGTATAACTGTGTCTAAATGTAATCCCTTACCTTACCATGTCCCATTTGGAGCAGGGGTTACACCTTACTATGATGTTTTGATTGGAAGCCCAGCAGCATTCCCCTCTTCTCCTCCTTCATCCTATTGTTCTCCTCCTCCTCCACAGGCCTTCAAACCTAAAGAATTGCATAGGTTATGTACCTAGTGGCCTTCTTGTCACATGAGCAAAACATGTGTTCCCCTCTGCAATGTTTCATTATAGCTCTGGTTCCTGGATCATGTGCATGTCAAGGTCCTCGCGGGGAATCCTGATATTGAACACGGATAGAAGAATGAGAACTAAACTACGCTATCAAGAATATTAAGAAGCCTAAAGTCATTCACTATTGTCTATTTTACCCCTATTCGTTTAGGCTTAGCCACAGGATCTTTATGCTGTTTCCTGGCTTCTTCGTGGTAGGCACCACAGCAGAAACTCTATCAGGTTAGACTTTAAATCCCCCATTCGTTATGGACAGCCCATCAAACATTTCAACCCCTGATCAACCTTAAATTGTCACATGGATCTTTGCCATACCCTTTGCTGATAGGGCTCTAGTTGCTGGGAGCAGGTGCTTAGCATACCAAAATGGTAGTTCCATGGTTGTTAGTAAATAACTGAGTTGATTGAGGCGGTACAATAAAAAGAAAACATGAGGGGCTCAGCGTAGGCAAGCCTCCACCATTTCACAATCACCTCCTCAGGGGCACAGTTCAAAGAAAGTGCTCACAAAAAAAGATAACCAAAAGTCTGAGTAGTGCGTGCCTGCTGCCCAACAGAAGCCATTTGCTGGATGCCATGGCACGGGACGTGAGTGTCACATTGAGTCTGGGGCAAGGGTAGAGGAAGAGAACCTGTGCCATCTGGCCTCATGGCATTGCCAGGATGAAGAGCAGGCAGGTGGCCACGAGTCATTAGAGACTGGCTGCACAAAGGGGGAGAGGAGAATTGAAGGTGGACTGGGTGGCGGGGCACAACCCAAGGAGTAAGAGGTGTAAAGGTTGAGATCAAGGACAGGAGTTAAGACGGAAGCTTGGCTGTAAAAGGAGGTATGGGGGAGTGGTACCCCACCGCCAGCTATAAGAGGCAGGTGAGAGTCGTCCCTGGTATAATCAACAAAATGGCATGCAGAATAATTAATTATAATTAATTTGACACAATGCAGTCAGGAAAACGGCATGATGGTTCCTCTTTAGTCTATGCTGACACACAGATGCATAATGGCTTGATTCATTGGCTAAGAGGATAATGCATACAAGACCAGGACTCAAGGAAATTGTTAGCTTAACTGAGGCAACTTCCGGGGTGTTGTACACTGACTCACAGCATTAACATATAGTGGTTGGTTTGATTGGTTAAGGGAGTGAAGACCAGGCCAATTGGAGCAGGCGGTACTCGGCCAGGGGAACACTTGTCTTGGGCAGCTTTCAGGGGTAGAAGGGATAGCCAGCCAAACAGGCCTGAAGTGGTTGTTGACTGTTTCCGGAAACTCAATCATTGTAGCAGGACCTGGCAGATGTACTGTGGTCTGGCACGTTTTTGGACTATTGACTGAGGATACACCCATTGCTCGGGTCCCGAAAAGTGGCTGTGAGTAAGAGTTACATGTTGGTTAATTAGGCAAAGTACAGTGGGGACATAGCACGTCCGGCCTTATGCTTCTGAGTGACCATCAGCTGGTGAGCACACAGGGATGTGTTAGGGGTCAGAAATGAAAGCCGGACACACATTTCTCATGTTTTTCGTTAAAGACTTTGATTATCTTAAACAGGTTGGGAAAATGCCTCTTTGACCCTCCTCTAAAGAGCAGTTGCCCCTACTAAAAAACCAAAACTAAGGATTGGTCAGTGTTTGGACACAAGGACGCCTTTTGATTTCTGACATCCTAACATTTGATCCTGACCCTCACACTGCAAACAAAATAATAAAATGAGAGGGGAAATTTCTTTAACCTGGTATTGGCAAAAGGTGTTCCTAAACAAAAATAGAATAAGTCCAACGTACATTTTCTCAAAGATGGAAAAGACCTTGGTTTCAGAGGGTGACTCCCTTCCCCTGGATTCTTCAATGGTATGAAAATGTTTCTGGCTCTAACAGTTCTTTGTATCTTTCTTGGCCCACAACAATCCTGTTGGGTAAAACGTTATTTAGTCTTATAAATCTTTCTTTAACACAAATACCTTCTTTATTCAACAAACACTGTCTTTTATTGACACTTGTAGGTGTGCCTGTTATACTCCCCTGCCAGGACTCTTTATACACTTCCAACTGCTCGGTGTACTCTCCTGCCAAGACTTCTCTACTTGTACTTTCAATTGCATGGTATTCTCTTGCCAGGACTCCTCCTCTTGTATTCTCAATTGCCTGTTCTACCCTTGCCAGGACTTCTCCTCTTGCACTTTCAGTTGCCTGGTATACTCTTGCCAGGACTTCTCATTTATACAGTTCCTCTTTATATTGAAAATAACATATGCCTTCTTTGGCTCAGTATGTCTCTTTCATTGTTTCTACGTTACCCACATTTGCACTCCATGCATTCATATGTTATTGAGGTTTGGCTTTTCGGTGTGCCCTTTTGACTTGGAAACCAATCTTCTTCTTGTTTCTGTCTTTTCAACTTTATAACTTCCAACTTTTCTTTGATGTGGTTGCTGAAATGCCTCAGGGTCCCACCTCGTTTGGGCTGACTCAATGACTCTGTGTGGCGTCTTCGGTCTCGTTCACACTTGCGTGGCGCAGCTCTGCCACTTGTTTCCCACTCTGGGCCGCTTGGACGTCTCCATGGCCTCTCCCGCAGCTCCGCTCCTGCGCGCCTGCTTCTTCTCAGGTCCCGGTAAGGATCACGCTGCCTCGACGAGCTGCCGAGCTCCCAGGAGTGCTCTTGCGTCTCCTGGCATCTCCACGGCACGACCTGCTCGCACAACGCTGTTTCCTTCTCTGCTGGCGACCTCCTCTGCTCCACCAACGCGGCTCGTGCTACATGCACTCAAATGCCTCTGCGGGTGATCCAATGTCTTTTCCTGAGTTACCTCTCATTGTGTAGTTGCCATTTGTAAATGTCCCTTGCACAGGTGTTTTCACCAAACAACTAGCACACACATTGAGCTTGAGGCGCCCGCGTTTTTGCATGGATGTATGTGATCACAGCGCCACCCGTAATGTTGACTCCGAAAATGTTGACTTCCATTACGGTGCGGCACATTGATCACACAGACCACTTTTTCCCTGCATGCCCACCCCACCCGACTCCCCCTCGCCCCCAACTTACCTTCATGGCGGCACACACAGAAGTGTCGCTGACTCCCCTCTACCCCTGCAGCGTTAGTTCCCACCCACTTAAGTGGGTCGGAGCTGTCGCTGCATGGTCCCTTTTACATTTGTTCTTTCCTTTTTTCCCTTAAACTTTCTTGTCCCCCGCTTTCCATCTAATGGAAGTGGGGACACCCCTGACTCCCATTACCCCGAACAAGAGGAGCAGGGAACACCACCGCTCCCCTTAGTCGGTGTAATGGGGGGTCAGGATTTTTGTACTGCCCGAAGGCACAGTGTTGGTAATGTCTCCACGATCGTGGCGACATTTTGGAAAGATGCCGTCTTGCATCAATTCCTTCATCCTCCTCGTCTCAGTACTTGGGTGGTTTTGGAACTTGAAGTCCACTGATGTCACTTGATGCATATTATTTGAAGAGTTTCTCTCAAAAATTCCATGTGAAGAATCAGTTCTATATGAGGGGAAAGTAGAACTAAAAAAGGTTTTCATGAAGCTTTTATTCTTCAGGTCAGAAATGGGAGTTTGGCCTAAAGGGTGTTGGGAAAAGGCCCTTTAGTTCCCCTAAAAAGGGGCAGAGGGACAGATATATTAGGGTATTGGGCAAAAGGTGGTCTTCCTCATGGATAAATTGGGGTAGAGGGATACCGCGGCTCATCCAATGAAGCCATGACATCTCCCCGGTAGTTGTCTCCTCCCATGTGATCCTTCCTCATATAGCTACCCCCAAGGTCAGGATTGGGTACCGGCTGCTGTCCCCTGGCAACATGGGAGGAGGTCACTGCCGGGGAAAACTGTGATGGCTCCATTGGAATCATCACAGATGCCACGCAGTTTTTATGGGTTGTGCCTTAACAACCATAGACTGGCAAGGCCCTTCAGTATGTGATGGACCCGGTTCGGGTATGGGCTCTATGGGACACTTAAGTATTGCTCCTTTTTTACTTTATTTCTTTTATTTTTATTGTGATATAGCCAAAACAAATCTTGACTTTTTAGACAAAGAGAGAAAAAAAGAACATGAAACGAAAAGACACCATCTTATTATAACATCTGAAATAAAGAATCCTAATTTAAACCATAAATAAACAAAAAATAACAAACATCAAGAAAATAAACCATCAGAATCACAAGAAAATAAATCGACCATAGGATAATCAATTAATTACACAATTAAAGTCAATACGTTCATTAAAAGATCACAAAACATAAAAAGAGACGTATTTCATTCTTTACGATCTCTATCCGATAACACTCCCATTAGTGAGCTTTAAAACATTCAGGATCTTTACAACTTCTGCTGTCAAAAACAATTCATTTCCTGAAGCCATTCTTTCACAAAACATAAGAGAATCCAAGGACTGCACATTGTGGACAAATCGTTCAAATCTAAGACACCTTACATCCCAGGTCCCTGGACACATAGTGAGCATGTGTTTGGTAGTTTGTTTTGAATTCGTCTTACATTCCCGACAGTTATCACTCGGGAAAGATCCCCTATCTCTAACATGAAGGATTTCCAAGGTGGGTAAAATATTTAACATAAGTCTAAGGAAGTCAGCCCTAGTTCTTGGATGTGGCGACTTCATTAGATAGGAAAGGGAGAAATGATCTCGGTTTATCACATGCAGACAGAGAGGATGCTAATTTAGCTGCTTTCATCCTCTCAATCGTTCTAATCCAATCCATCTCTTCATCCTTTTTTTTTTATTATGGATTTAAGACCAGTATTTCTAAACCCGAATCTGCTTTGACTAAGATCTTATTGCAACTATCCCTGAGTTTATTTAGGAATGTATTGTCACCCTTCTGCAGCTGTAAAGCCACATCTTCATAAAGAGACGAATGTGGAGGCACGAGAACTAATCTGTATAAAGATACCCATCGCTATTCCACCCAGGCTCTGAGCGATGTTAAGCCCAATTCATACCGAATGGGGGCCAAGGGTACCGCATTTGGAAGATTCAAAGTTCTCTTCCACAATATCGCCTCTAATTTGTCGCAATCGATTTCAAAACTTTGGATGTTACACTCAGTACCAAAGAGCAGAGTCGGTACCACTTTGCCTACATAATATTTGATTGGGGGGAGAATAGAACATTTACAGAATTTTTGATGAATTTTGATCCTTTGAGAGTCTAAATTCAATGTCTTGATGTCTAAGGTATTGAGAAGATCCCTTTTACTCAGAAAAGAAGTGATCTTTGAAGCCAGATACATGATCTCTTTAACATTAGGAACAGGTTGCTTGACAATCTGCCATAAAAACGGTGCTGTCCTTCCCTGTGGCCATTTGAATATCACTATTCTGGATTTTTCCGGATTTATTATCGGGTGATTTTTGTTTTGCGTACTCTGTTAAGGCATCAAGGAGCCGTTGCAGACCAATTTGAGTGTAATCCAGAATAGCCATATCATCAGCGTAAGCTAACCAGGATATTTTTGCCAATCCTATTTTAGGGCTCGCGAACATCAACTTCTGAAGCCATTGAAGCAGATCTGACAAATACAAGTTAAAGAGAAACGGAGCAACCAGGCAAACCTGGTGAACACCTCTCTCTATCCCGATTGGTTGCAATAAATCACCAGATTTGGACAATCTGATACGTAAGGTGGAATTATGATGGAGTTCTATCAAGATTGCCAGCAGGTTATCGGGCAGGCCCCAGCTCTTCAATTTGCACCAAAGGCGATCTCTATTAATGGTGTTGAAAGCCTGGGATAAGTCCACCCAGGCACCGAACAGGGGTCTACCCCCCCCTTCGCAAAGCAAACCAGGCTGACGCAACTAAGGACCAGACTGTTAAGTGATGTGGATAGCCCTATCCTAAAGCCAGTTTGAAACTTAGAAATAATGCCCTTGGCTTTGGCCCAACATTCCCAATCTCTAAGGACAAGACCAGCAAATATTTTGCCATCTGCATCCAACAGAGAAATTGGTCGATAGTTGGACGCGGCTAAGCGATACCCTCGCTTATATATGGGAATTATGATTGCACTCCACGAATCTGGGATTTTTCTTCTGTCGACAATTTTTTCAAAAAGGGCTTTTAACACTCTTGCCCATGTGCCGGGGTTTGATTTCAAAATGGCATTAGTGAGGCCATTTGTCTGTAGACTTTGGTAAAATGATCGACCCAGATCTGTTACTGAATCATCACATCTTGGGCCTGATCTACTTTCTTGTTTATCATTGTCCAAAAGCTACGCATGTTTTTGAGGCAAACCGCCTTTAACATTTCTGCCCCATCATTATGGAGCCTCGGGAATCTATGCGACCTAATCCAATTTCTATCGCAAATTATTGATCACCCTAGCCTGGTCAATACGCTGATTAAAGTTTACGTTTTTTCTCTTTATATTTTTTTCTCCCCAACTTTGTAAGTCAAACTGATGTCTATGTTCCGGCTTGTTTTTCGGGGGCGTGACTGTGGTGGATTTAAGTTCCATAGGAATTCCATAAAGTGTCCTGGCTCACACTGTGAAGAGAGCTCTAGGTCAGTCACATTTTTTGCAAGGCTCTCCAAGTTATTATTTATAGTTTGTCCCCCTCTATCAAATCTAACTAACCTATTTCCTGCATGGTTTAGGGTCAACACTTGAGTCCAGCGATGGCCAGGCCTCCCGAGACACCTCAAAAGTGGCCTCCAACATAACATGATCACTTGGGCTCCCATCCGTGACTTTAAACTCTGTGCAGTTCTCAAACAAACCCTTGGAAACAAAAACATAATCCATGATTGAGTGGAGAGACCCCGTCCTCCATGTCTGAGCGGCAGGGAGTTTCCATTTAGTACCCATAGGTCCCATTCGCTCATAATTTGACACCAAACTTTACCATCATTTATCTTTCGTTTACCATGACTTATTAACAGGGAATCATCTTCAAGACACAGAGTTAAACTCACCCATAATTACTATATCATCTGTTGGATACTGAGTTGTACATGTAATAAGTAACTCCCACAAATTCTGAATGAAGACAATTAATGACATAAGAGCAGGATTGCAGCATAGCTTGACTAGTAACCACCCTTGCTCCTCAACTTTACCCTTTAGAGCAGCTCTAACAATCATGATAGCTGGGACTTCATCAGAGAGCAGAACTGAATCAGAAAATACCACATTTCTACACATAATACATAGACACCCAGCTGGACGCCCCAAACCTACTCCACTAGCCAGCTGATGGTAAGTAGAAAAGCCATTGACATCAAAAGAAGCTCTCAACCAGGTTTCCTGGAAAAAGATCAAGTCAAAAGTTTCATTTATGTAACATTTCATGACATTGTTACAAAAGGAGTTATAACCCCCTGAATTCCAGGAAAGGGATCTAATCGGAGAGCTAATTAGAAGTTCTGTTCAACAATGCCGAGTTTGAGGAGGATTTGGGATACTATCTCTGTAACCATATCCAGGACGGTCAATGATGAAGTTTGAGCTTTAGTTGAAAATTGGGGGCCACATCTTCGATTTGTTATTTAGCTGAGGGGCTACAGTCAAGTCCATAAAGTCTGTCAGATCTTTCGTTATCAGAAAGCCCTTCAGCTTCCACTCCGACATCGCCCCTAGTATGGACTCAAACCCCAATCTTGATCTCATCACCAATTCTGCAATATCAGTATTCGGAAGGTGTGGAAAGCCAATACATTCAATGTCGCCAGTTGTGATGTACTGTAAGCTAGAAATTGCTTACATCTCAGCCAGAATTACCAAGCGATTCAAGCGTTTCTTACATTTATTTATAGTGGCTCGTGATAGAAACAATTTCAGGCCTTGCGAGACCTCCTTGGGTTTGCCCGCTTTCTGAGCCGGAATCTGAGCTTCAGTTATGAATCTCAGTGCCTGCTCTCTTTTTTTTTTCACAGCTATGGATCTTCCCGGTTAACATGTTCTTTTCTGTGGATGGGCTGACTTTTATTGGATTTGACTCTGCACCTATAACTATACACCCTGCAATCTCGGTGCTAATATCTTTTTGGCACCCAATCACCTCCGATCCCGTCACACTTTTCCCACCCTCTTCCCGCTTACATTTTTGAAAAAAATAGGGGCTATCTTTATGGGTAGTTAGGTTCCATTTGGATCCCCACGGTAATCTTAGCAATTTCCAGTTCTTTAGTAGATGGATGAGGAGAGGCAGGAATTACTTGTACTTTATTATTATTTTTTTATTTGCCCATTCCTCCCCTCTTGTGTTGAATTTTTCTTTTTCTTTTTTGGGCAACCTCAGCCTGTTGTCCTTTCAGGTTTCGAATAAAGTGGTTTGTGGCTCCTGATTGATTTTTCTTTTTTGTTTTTAGGCCCCTGTTCGCAATCTTTAGAGGCTAGTGTGGAATCAGCTTCTTTTTGTAGTACGGTAGATTGTTTTCTACTTTTTTCTTTTTTGTTGGTCTTTCTGTTCAATTTCTTTTTTTTTTTTTTTTTATTGTTGTTCGTTTTTCAAATAATTTGCGACCTGTCCCAGACGCTCTTCCAATGCTTCTGCCTGGGGCTGGGCTGCCACTTCTGTTTCCACTATTTGAGCCAAGCGCATGAATTCCTCCAACGTCGAGGCAGACAGTGGAGTATCATCCATGCCCAGATTCACCGAGATTTCTCTGGGCACTTGTAAGCATCTTGAGAAGGGACCTTGGGCAAAATCACTAGAGACTTCCGATAGTTATAAGTGCAGGGCGGACAGTTCCTCTTTTACTCCCACCCATTGTGCCTCTAACAGATCTATTTTGTGAACTTGAGTCTTAGTTAACAGGCAGAATTCCGCCAAGGTTTCTCTTATTGAATCATTCACTGCTGACTTTAGAGCCACCAAAGACGTTTCATTTATTTCCAAGTCTTTGGTGATTTCCAGCAGGGATCAGATTTAAGGTTCTCAAAGACCTTAACTAAAGAAGTTAGAACAAAGTTGAACGCCACGATCGATGAGGGATTATGCATGCTATCTTGAGCCCCTGCGCCCCTACCCTCCCCTCCTCAGGCGAGGTTCTAGTGTCCCTCGGCATAGGGTTTCCACAGAAGTCCTTATCCACTCTTGAGACTTCCAATAATGCAGAGATCGCATTAAGCTTGAAGGAGGAATACAAATTTGGAAAATTATCAATGTTAATCTTGTCATCCTCAGTTAGGTCAATGTTCGAGCCTTCTGGCTCTTTGCAATGAGCCAGGGTCATGGGAGAATCAAGGTCCGACCTGCTTGCCTCCTCTCGTAATTCCCTCGCATTAGACTTGGCCTCCAACGGGAAGTCATTCAAGATAGTGTTTTTAATAGAGGTGGCCGTGAGAGTGTAGTCCAAATTCGAGATCAGGCCGTCTTTCAAGGACGGTATTTTAGGTGTTGATTCACCCAGACCTCTCTACTCGGAAATTAATGTTTGAGCTAAGCCAAAGCTTGTGGTCTGTTTTAAATGGTCTAATTTAAATAGAGACTCTAATCTTTTTGAAGTGTTCTCCATAAGTGGCCGATCGCCACTGGCACCGAAGATGACATGCTCGTGTTTACTTGCATTTTTAAAGACCATGCACAGTGGTTTGGCTACGATATGGCACTGTGCAGCGGTCCACATTGTTATGCCGGCATGATGCTGGATCTGTGAGGAGGTAACATTAAGGCGTGATATGGGAGATCTCACGGGTACTCGGGAATCAAGCACAGACACTCGCTTGGTGATGCAATCCCTGGAGGTGGTATACGGAGTTTCACAAGAGTGCCACTGGCCTCTCTAAGTCCCACACACACACACTAGGGTGCCCCAAACCAACCCTTCAGGAGAAGGTCTGCCGAAAGAGACATACACAGGTTTAGAGATGCATTTTGGTGTATGTCCTGGACACAGGGGAATCTTAACTATCTTAACTATTGTCTCGTAGTTGTTTGGTGTATCTATAACTTTGTGGCCAGGAGGGTCACCCATAATTGAAAGATCAACAAACCAAGAGCAAGAAAGAAGTGTGCTGGGACACCTTACCCTGAGACTGTGAGCTAACTGAGGGAAGGCATGAGGTGAGGCAGCCCTGGGCGTTTGTGATTTAGAATAGGGAGTCGGATACCTGTTCCTCTTTGTTAGCCATAGGTTTCTCCTCCTTGTGTTTAAGAGATCCTCCCCATCAAGCCTCCATTTTGGGAATTTCCTGTTGTGCCTCCTGTGACACACCCCACACAACGGTAATAAGCATCCCTGCAATTCCTCTGCACCACATGCCCAATTCTGCCACGCCGCTTATTGGTATGCATTGGCCAGAACCAATTCTCTGATCCTCTTACTTGTATCTGTCTGTATGCTGACCCCTGACTTTGTAATTGATCAATGTCCGTTTGTTGTTCTCCGTTTGAGTCAAAGCACCATTTGCATAGCTATGCCAGCTGCTAGGGCGTATTTTGCATCAATCGCCTGGTCAGATGTGCTTTGGCTTTCAAGGATCACTACCATGAATAAGCAAGTATAGCTTTCAATCAAACCTATTGGTGGGGACTGTAACATTTTCCATCTACTTTTTTCCCTTTTTTCCAGTTTCCTGGAATTAAAAGGAAAAAACCTTACCTCCAATATGTGTCATTGAAAAATTGAATTTTGAAAATATCTGTGTGGCTAGCTCACAAATGTAATGCTTGCTTCGGATATGGTCCCATACTGCACTTACTAGGTTCTAATCCTGGGGCTGGGCCATCTCAGCCCTTGATCCCGAAGCATTTAAAAATGAGCAATTTGTCATGTAGCACTATACAAGAAAACTAAAATGATAGATGAATTTTCAAAATAGTTTTCAAATGTTGGCTAGTCTTTGGCCAACTGTAATGAACTGTGTGCTTCCTAGTTTTCATTTCAAAACCCCCACCTCTCCCGTTGTCACCAAACTGCAGATCTCCACACCTCTTCCAATAACGTACACAATACCATCTTGGTCATTGCATCCTTGCACAACGGGCACACAAGTGTTCTTACATGGACTCATGCCCCTGCACCCTATGAGACTGTGATGGCATCAAGAGAGACAGACTCATATCGGTTTACTAAGGTGCCTGGGTTGGTCGGCCATAACTCTAAAGGGGTAATTCCCTCAACTGATGTTTCTAATGACTGTTGTCTGAAAGTCCAAAACAAAAGAATATCTGTGTCTAAACCTTTGCTTGCCCTCACTCTATACCAGAGGTCTTCAAACTGTGGGGCGTGCCCCCCCCCATCCCAGGGGGGGGCGCCAGAGCCCAACATGAAATGTTAAAACATTTTTTTTTACATTTTTTTCTTTTTTTAGATTGGAGGAAATGGGCAGGGGCAGCTCACATGGTCAGACTGGACCATAAAACGGCTGTAGGCACCAATGAAAAAGTGGCCAGCAGTTGCACATGGATATTCAGTCCTTTAGTCCCAGACTATTTGAATAGTACCCAAGGGGGTGTTTTTTGTTCAAATGTAAACACTGATATTTAAAGTATATTTATTAAGCAACAATGGTCAAAACTACTAGCTGCATAGTGAAGTAACTCCTCAAACGCGTCCACATTGGCCAAAAAAGTGACCCATTTTGACTGGTCTACACTAGCATTTTGCATTTTTGGTACGGTCATCGCCCTATTGCCCTATAGGCCAGTCCATGCCTGGTGGCTCATCCATAATGGGCGAGTGGCTGTCCACCCACTGGCCCCCTCACCCATTATGGAGGAGCCGAGGAGCCAGCCTAGTGAAACACTGAGCACTCCCTCAGCTGCTTTTTCCAGCTGAGTGAGTGCTCCTGGGCTGGCTGAACTGTCAAAGGGAAAAACTGTTTGTTCACCAGCCGCACATGCTCACTGAGCCATGCAACGCTGGGGGCGTTTTGCTTCGCCAGCCTTGCTTAGCTCATTAGAAATGCTGGCTGGGGCACTGCATGTATGTATGTATGTATGTGCGAGGGGGTGCTCCTGCGCCTCCACGCACATACAGGCAGAGCAACCTGAAGTGGGGCATTTTAGCAACCACGCGCAGGCCCCTGCAGAAGGTACGTTTATGGTGATTTATTTTTTATTTAAATATGTGTATAGATGCGTGTATGCTTGTGTTATGGGACTGTAGTGGAAGCAGGATGGGCGGGAGCACTGTGATAGTAGTGGGAGCAGGGTGGCGAGAGCCCAGGGTCTGTACTGGAAGTAGGGTGCGGTGACGGCACGCAAAAGTTCATAGCAATTTCTACATACTGTCCATCTGGCCAAAAAAGATTGAAGACCACTGCTCTATACAAAAATGTGATGGGGAGTCTTTTCAAAAATAAGAAAAATAGTGGTTCAACAAAAATGGAAACCAGGATTGCTTTCTGGTAGTCTTCTTACCAAGTGCTGGGTCAATGTTACACAAAATTAGCTTAATCCAGTCATTCACAAGACCTTCTCCACAGCATAGGTCTCTCGTAGTTATTCTAACTACCTTCAGTGTCTTTAAGTTCCTTGGGTTCCCTTCTCCCTTCCGCAAGCTTCAGCTACATCAAGTTTCAAATGGTAACACAGGTCCTTTTGCAAGCTTCTAGGGGTTCCCTTCCCCACGCTTCTATCCTTTGACCAGTTCAACAAAAAACAACAAATCTCTAACTTGGCTAGGCCTCTCAGGGTTCCCGTCTCCAACCTCATGCCCCTTTCAACTTTGACAAAATCAGTTATTTATTGGGATGCACTTTGATTTCTTAAATAGGCCTCTCAGGGTCTCTCTCCTCCAAGCACTAGGCCTCGTCCAGCTTCCAAACACAACACATTATTGATTACAGTTCTGTCTTCAATTCATAAACCACTCTTTCATGGGGTATAATCAGGGATGTCGTTTCACCAATAAGCCTGGGGTAGCGGAAGTGACATCACATAAACCTTGACCTCAGATGGCATCACAGGAAGTGATGTCATTTGACCCCCGCCCGGAAGTGACATCATGGGAAGCGATGAAACCCGACCTTACAACCCTTGACAAAATAGAAAGTGGCATCACATACCATTGTTCCTAAGTACAGTATGCAAATTATGTTTACGATACCACTATAATGTGACATACATTTCACTCAAGAATGGATCACCATCTGTATCGTTAATATCAGTGTGTATAGGCCCATATTACCAAATTACTGTGAATGCAAGCAGAAGTCCAAGGCCAAATGATAAAATTATGTGTTATTATGTAGCACTTATGCTTAAGCGCTTTATATCGGACAAATATATATCCAACATCACCCAACCTTTGTGGGTACTCATTTGACAACTTCAAAAGGATTAAAGGCTGAGTTGAGGTGTTTATGAACAGACTAAATCAGCGACTCACCCCCTGAAGTGTGCCTGAAATAAAACTTTAATGAGTCTAGCAATTATTGTATAGAATTCCAGAAAGACAAATTATTTAGTATGCCTATTCTTTCTTATTTAGCGTCACTGCTCAAAGTGTTATACTTGTGGAACCCCATCTTTTTTTTTTTTTAATAAATCGTGGGCTCCTGCGATGGGCATTAATGAGTCATTGCTATTCTCCAAAGTGATTTATTTCTAGTTTAAATCCAGTTTCAATTTTCTGTTAACAAATTCACAACAAAGAAACTTCTGTTTTAACTAGCCAACCAATCCTGAAAAAAGCATATTTTGTGCAGAACGAAAAGTAAATGTGCAGCATTTATAAATGCTAAATAAAAAAAACCAAACATTAAACACTGCCTAATTATTTGGAAAGAAATGCAAGTTAAGTACTACTTATGTAGAAACATTTTACCCCCCTATACAACAATGTTTTCCTTTTCTCATCAGACACATTCTGCATTGGTGGATTGGATGACCTGTAGGTTGAGTTTTTCTCTGTCTTTTGTCATTGGTTATTTTTTTCTGTTCCATCATCCCCACATTAACGGGCTCTAAGTTTTTGTGGCTAAGAAACGCCAAACGTAGATTCATTAATTTGGGTGGGTATTGAGGATGGGTAATGGCACACAGCTGAAAACTGCTCATGTACAGCTAGGACTAAAGGGGAAGGCTGGCTGTGGCGTGATCCCAGAACTCCTCTCATGCCAAGCCTCATGACCTGTTAGAGTAAATCTACAACTGATGGCGGCTCAGCAGGATTTATGTTTCCATTTAACTGAGAGACTAGCATAGCTGCCAAGTTACCCTGTGTCATTTGTGACACCTCGAGCCACCTAGGATTTTCTTCCTGGATTGTGGGTCTCGGTTGGGTTTGAAACATGTTACCCTTCCGGTGGTGTTTTGATCTTAAGAAAGAATCCTTGAACTATTCTGTGTTTTCCCGAGAAGACTTTGGGGTAGGACTCTATACATTTTGCCAGATCTTCTTAGGTCTGGATGGATCATCACTTCATGTATTTCCACAGACAGTGGGGTATCTCTGGTGTTGTTTTTATGTACGGCTAGTAGGAGAGGGTTGCTGTTTTTCTTCCAAGCCTTAAGTGTATTAATATGATAAAGTTGGGATAGTTTCCTCCATTGAGCTTGCTGAACTGTATAGGTTAGTCATGACACAACTTCAGTAATGATGTAGGGACCATGCCATCTCAGTTTGTTCTGTGTTGTGGGGAGGCAAACCATCACTGTGTCTCCTGTATTCAAACTTCTCAGTTTGGTGTTCTGATTATAGGAGTTTTCCTGTTTTGGCAGCCTGTAGGTGTAATTTTACCAGTGATTCGACCTTTTACATGTTCTATTTTTGTGTTGTGTATCAATAAGTGTTCACTTGTATGTTGATTTTCGGGGTCTTTTCACTTCTCTGGAATCATATTCAAGATAGCCCATGGATTGAACCCATGCACCAGCTCGAACAGGAGAAAATATGGGGGGATGGTTGAGGAGTCTTCAGGATGGTGAAGAGGGCCCAAAAGTATCAAGTAATCAATTTTCTCCCATTTCGTTAACCAGTTTTCTCATGTGCGTCTTCAAGGTCTGAATAAACCTTTCCACAAGCCTGTTGGTCTGGGGATGGTACACTGTATATAGGGTCTTTATTTTCATAAGCTCTTTCGTGTCCCCCATTACCATTGACCTAAAACTGCTGGCTGCCCTGATCTGTCAAGATCTCCCGAGGGAAACCGACATGGGTAAAGGAGCTCAATATCTTCAGGATTGTTTGGGTGGTGTTGCTTCTCATTTGGAATGCCTCGGAGTACTGTGTCATAGTCCATGATGACTAAAATGTTCTTGTTTCATGTCATGATGGTTCTAGTGGCCCCTCAATGTCCATACCAATCGGTAGAATGGGGCTTCAGTAATTGGTAGTGCAGGGGTGCCCCAGTAGAATCAACTTAAAATGCTTCTTTGAGTTTTCTCATGCTCCAGGTGTCCTGCAGTCTGGGGCGGGAGGGCGGTTTGTGGTAGTTCTAGCACTGCTTTCTGAAAGGATTTTGGGACCAGTAGCTGGTAGTAATTGATTCCACAACTTTTTTGATTCACATCAGCCTTGTAGAGGAGTCCTTACTAATCTATGAAATGTGGGGATTTCAGGGTTTTGCTTACTTTGTCCAAACAGAATGTTCTGGGCCTTTGCCTTCTGTGGATCTATTTGTTAGGCTTCTGCGAATTCGAGAGATGCTGAGCCTGGAACCTCTCTGCTCTTCGCTTGCTCTTTCCGTATCATCTACATACTGGACACCCTCTATCTCTGGAACTGAGATCTTTTTGCATACTAGCTGTGCAATCGGTTGGCCTGACTTGATTCCACATGTCAGCAATAGCCTCAGCAACTCCACAATTCTTTTAGATCTTTTCAATGGTTTTATTAGTAATTTGCCAATATTAACCAGTACTGGATTGAAGAAGGGCAAAACTAAGGACATTCTCTGACCTAGTCTCAACATATTGTGGGCTTCCTCCACTGTAGCCCAGACTTCCCTACTACCCTGAGTGTTATACTCAAGGACTAGAGACAAATAACTGCTACTGTCTATTGTTAAACTGTTCTATTGGTTAGGGTCTAAAGGATGCAGCCTTCTGTACCTCATTCCCTCTGGAAATTCCAAATGGCCAGCTGCCTTGCTATTCTCCCCAGATACTGATGGACAATGTGTGCCTTTTCTCCCCCTCTGACTTCTCACTCTCTTGCACCACCTTCTTTCCCTACTCCTTCCCCTCTCTCCCCCTCTCCTCCTCACTTCTGATCTCACTTACTCCTTCCTTTTTTCTCCCCTACTTTCTCTTCTTCCTATTATTCTCTGCCCTACCTTCTCCCCTCTCCTCAGTGTCAGGCGAGCAGAGGGAGAGTGTGAGCAAGGACTTGGACATGCTTTCTTCAACCACACACACGCTGTGGTTTCCATAGCCAGGCTTCTAAAATTGCCAAGTGCTCCACTTCTGAAATGGATGACCATTGTCATGATTAAGGTGACTACAATGGTGATGTGCACCTAATAAGACTAGCATTATAACATGAAATGGTGAAGGGGAGCCTGACAGATTGCGACAGGAAGGCTTTGCATAACGGTAAGGGAAGACAGGCCAATGATTTTTAAATTGAACGATGCAGCACAGGGTGGGTTTGGAGATCCCAGTGGGGCTGTGTGGGGTACATCTGGCGGAAGCATGAGAAACCACAAAAATGCGGGTGTGTCTAGTAGAGCAGAGTAATGGGAGAAAACATCCACATCAGTAATAAAGGGAGAGAGTGTCCACTGTGAATATTGTACCTGTCGGTGTAACCTTCGCAGAAATAGATCACACTTAAGGTAATATATAACTATAACTTTTAAACGTTTCCCATTTGACATACTTGGATGTGTGTTTCCTGTTGAGGCCATATACTCCTATTGCAGATCCATTTGCAGTTTCCCATGCGCCCCTTGGGTAAATACGACTTTACCGCGCTTTGGTCTGAAAGCATGGTCTGTTCAGTTGGTGACTCTGTAGGCAAAGTGATGTTGACTGGATGATTTATATTAGTTGGCCAATCATGCCATGTGTTGAGGGTTTGGCGCAGTTTTATGGCCTGTGCCTCGCCTCCTGCACATCACCTAGGAAAGGTCTGATTTTGTAAGCTGCAAGATCAGCCGTTCAAAGCCTTCCCAGCTCTCAGAGCTCACTTTTTTGTGTGGGGTGTTTTGAAGCACAGGGCAGCAAGTTGGCTACCCCAGAAGCCTGGGAAATAGCTTGTTAACACTTTGTTTTGTGGCAGCAAAGCATTACACTGGGAACCATTAGAAGTCGGTGGCTGCAGACACAGTAATGAGTGGGCCTTTGGGAGGAACTGTTGTCCCTTAAAAGGTGTGAATGGTGGGTGTTAAGAAATGGAATGGGTGCATAACACTGCATGATGAATGAAATAATGACAAGAAGACCACATGTTCAGGAATAAAGTGGAATGTTATGTGGCAAAGTGCTTAAATCACAGAGTGGGCAAAAATTCCACTTAACTAAAGTGTGTGGGGGCGTGGCTACATGGCCACGAAGTAAGCTGTGATTCCTGTGTGCTCCTGTGGATCCGTACATTATCCTGATGCGAAGCAGTGTTTAACCCTGGTGGACTTGTTGCTAGGACTACCCACAGACGTAGGAACACACTGGGAATGCTGCGGTTGCAAGGCCGGTGAAATCTGCAGTACCAAGAACGAGTTATGGGCGTTTAAAGTCTGGAGTGCCCAGACTGTGGTTGGAACGAAGATGGCGCTGTGAGAACAAAGGAAGACTAAAGCAATGACCGTACGGCCATTCGCGGAGTCAACTGGCGGGTGCTCAACAAATATTCAATGGCAGATGCGTGACCCAGTACCCGACTTGCAAAGGAGAAGGCAGTCAGCGACAGAAGCAGAACAGATCGAAGGATCGGAAGCCTGCAGCAAGGAGAAAGGAGCCGAGGAAGAGCTGGCCGGAATTGAAACATCACGGTATGTCAGCGAGCTCGGCTCGTATTGAATAACTACGGGCATCAGTCAAAGCGCAGAGGTAATGGGCTGAGGGGTGCTCGGGTGCATCGCAAACCCCATGTGAGAAATCGAATAAAGGTTCGCAGCTGGGCAGAAGTCCAGCTTTCTGAGTCAGCCGAGCGACAGAATGTTCTGCAGGCAAGATAAAAAAAAGGCGGGTGTGGATTGAGATTCCTAAAATGAAATGCAGGAAGAGTAACATTGTGGCGGATACATACAGACAGCAAGATTGGCATTGCCGGAGGAGCGGTATACACGCACAACAGGGATACGACATACAAAACTACATGGGCGCTCTCAGCCGAGAACAAAGAGGGAGTCCCGAAATATACCCCTGCGAGATTGAAACAACGGGGAGCCGTGCTCCACGGAATGTTGTGATACATTGGCACCTGGAGCATGCCGGAAGCCCGGTCTTCCATGAGAGGGGGCCCAGGAACTGTACTAGCATAGTGGGTCGTAAGAATAGCCGGGACCTACACAAGGACACTGGAAGTACACCAAAGCGCTGCCAGGTGAAACACACTTGTGTATACTGCCATTTCAGCAGCAGGATTGACCAACGAGCAGGCTCTTCCTGGACATTTGCCGGATGCTGGGGCGGTAAGGGGAACGGCGGCAGGCATTGGGGTGAACACGTAGCATTGGACACATTACAAACTTGACTTGCACTGGTGGTGGGGAAGGAGGAGCACCTAGCGGCCTAAGGGAACAAGTGAACGGGGTGCTGACCACAACAGCTGGAGAAGGTACGTGGGGGGGACACGACCCACTCGGAGGACAGCATAGTGCTCGCCACCACAGGTGGCAACCCGCCGAAGATGGAGTGCTTGGGCCCGAACTGACCTGGTGGCGCCATGGACATACTGAAATACATGCTGGCACGACATGGAGAGATTGGATTTGGAGACGTAGCAAAGCCCGCACGATGTCAGCAAAAGGGCCCAAGGCCAAGAGTAAGCAACCCACAATGGAGGTCTTTGCTAAAACACAACGGACCCCTGCTGCTCCGGCACAAAGCTCACCAGCAGCTTCAATGGACGTTACCCCTGAAGGAGAAAACAACTCGGTCCTGGCAGCCAAAACAGAGCTGAGAACCTCATGGGCGACAACAATGGCGGATCTACGAACAGCCTTGGAGAATAAGATCGACGCAGTTGGAATCGAAGTCACTCTGCTGCGACAGGATGTCAGAGCGCTAGCGGACAGGACAAGCAATCTAGAGAGTGCTGTGAAAACCAACACAGACACCAGCACGAATAATGCGAAGGAGGTCCATATACTAAAGCAACAGGTGGTGAATCTTGAAAACTGAGCAGAGGAGGCGGAGGGAAGGGCAAGACGGAACAATATCCGTGTGGTTGGCCTGCCGGAGGGAGAGGAGGGCCAGGACCCCATGGATTATGTGGAGACCATGATCCTGCAAGATATAGGAGCAGACAAGCTCTCACAGGGGTTTGCAGTTGAACGAGCACACCGGGCCCTGATGAGGAAACCGCGGCCCAGAGCCCCTCCCAGAGCGATCATCGCGAAGATTTTAAACTATAAAGACAGAGAAAAGATATTGGAGAACTTCCGTAAAGGTGGAACGATAGAAAGGGCTTCCACCAACATCACGGCGTATCCTGACTACACCATGCTGGTACAGAGACAGCGATATAGTTATGTGGTGGTCAAGAGGAGACTGCGCACAGCGGGGATCAAGTACATGCTTTTGTACCCTGCAAAGCTAAAGGTATTGCATAAAAGTAGAGTGTTCTTCTTCGACACCCCAGAGGAAGCGGCAGCAAGGCTGGACTTGCAGGGTTGCCCAGAGCGCAATGAGGAGCAAGATCATCTGGAACGTGACAAGTGAGATGGAGGTGCTGTGAATTCTGAGGGGATAAGGGAGGGGGGAGTCCTAGTAAAAGACTGAGGGACAATTGTATCACACTATGGTAATTTTTGGACTTCCTGACTCTGTTGGACTAGAATATAGAGAATTAAATGCACAAGTAAATTGGATAGTGGTAGGCGTAGTGTGCTTGAAGCAATCGGGAGCAGCAAGATGGAAGCAACTTACCCCCAAGTACTAGTAGTAAGACAGCCACTAGGGCTTTTTTTTACCCTGCTGAGCCGCGAGTACGGGCTAGTGCCAGAAAGGGCTAGATGCGGGGGTGCCTGAGATCCAGGCATGGAGCTGGGCAACAGTTGGGGAGGGGGTCGTTGGGTCAGGGAGGACAGGGAGGGGAAGGGGGAAGGAGGGGTTGTGGGGAGTTTGTTGTGTTTTTAGTTAAGGGGATTTTAAATTGGGAAACGAGCCCACATAGACGAGTTACGCAGTCGGATTTGGACTGCACAGGAGAAGGGAGGAGTGGGACTTCACCATGCCATGGGGACCTTAAAGTAATCACCTGGAACGTCAGGGGGCTCAATAGTTATTTGAAGAGGAATAAGGTGATGATATACCTACATAGACAGAAGATAGACATAGCCCTACTGCAAGAAACTCATCTGATGCGAGACAAGATGGAGATGATTGGGAAGAAATGGAAAGGGACGGTTGTGGGATCCTCATATTAGGCGTATGCTAGGGGGGTGATTATTTGGGTGGCGCCACACGTCCCATTTCAGCTGCTACAGACGCTGGTTGAGACGGACGGGAGGATGGTCATGATGAGGGGACTGGTGGAAAATAAAGAGATAAGCGTAGTAAATACTTACGCCCCGAACCAAAATATAGCGGCATATTTTAAGACATTGTGTAACAACCGCAGCATGTGCGTGGGGAGTGCGGTGATCTGGGGGGGATTTTAACTGTGTATTAAACCCGAAAGTAGGTATATCAGATGGGAAAATGGACAGACCTGGCCCAGCTGCTAGAGCGCTGCAAATACTGCTGAATGACTTTGGGTTCGAAGATGCATGGAGGGCGCAACACCCCAAGAGGGGCAATACTTGCATTATTCTGCCCCGCAGCAGCTACACACAAGGCTAGACTATGTCTTTGTTACACCAGAGATACTAACAGAGATCGCGCACGTTGAATATAAGGTGAGAGTCCTTTCGGACCACTCGCCTTTGATCCTTGGGTGGCAATATCATCCTCCGAGGGCGAGGATACCGACATGGCGCCTCAGAGCAGAGGTGCTGAGAGACCCCCTCTTTAGGGAGGATATGCGAGAGGAAATTATTAACTATTTTGAGATAAATACTGGCAGTGTGGACTCGGCGGGCACATTGTGGGAGGCCTTCAAGGTTGTGATGCGGGGGGTAGCTATAGCAAAATCCAAAGGACTGCAAGGGGGGATCCTGACTGATCTTCGGGAAACGGAGGGTGAGTTGGAAAGGGCACTAGAGGGAGGAAATAACACTAAAGAAGATGCTGAATTGATACTTGGGCTGCAGCAGAAATGTGCTGGGCACTGGGAGAGACTCTGCAACCTCAACTACAAAAAATATATAGACACACAGCATGCAGGAGGGGATAAACCCGGGAGGATTTTGGGATGGCTATATAAGAGTGAAACCCCGAGACCCACGATTAGAACGATAACAAGGGAAGACGGAGCAGTGGTTGACACTCAAGAGGGAGTTAACCAGGAGTTTGCAAACTATTATGGGTGCCTATATGAAGATGATGGGGGAGGATAATCGCGCGATGATTGCAGAAACATTGGAGGACATAGGACTGCCACAGATTAGTGCTGAGGAAAGAGGGGAACTGGATGCGCCGGTCACTCTAGAGGAGTTGGAGGAGGTGGTGAGACAGTTGCCCACTAGTAAGACCCCGGGGGCTGATGGACTCCCAAGTGAATTCTATAAAGCATTTAAAGGAGAAGTGTTTCCCCCTATGCTGGATATGTTAAATGAGGCATACGAGCTGGGCAGACTGCCAGTGTCACTTAGAGAACCGATCATAATACCGCTACCCAAATCTAGTAAGTCCGGGCAAAGCTGTGCTTCATACAGACCCCTGTCAATGTTAAATCAAGACAGTAAAATACTGATGGCTGTTTTGGCGAATAGACTGAGGAGGGTCATGGGTAAATTAATACACCCGGACCAGACAGGCTATGTCCCTAACAGGAATATATCTAATAATCTCAGAAGACTCCAAAGAGTCATCGAATATGGAAACGAGAATGATGGTGAACTGGCAATTGTGTCCCTAGACGCAATAAAGGCCTTTGACTCGGTCAAATGGCCATGGTTGCTGGCGGCCCTGGCTGGTTATGGGATGGGTCCTGGATACTTAGTGGGCCAAAATGTTATTCAGTGAACCACTAGCCAGAGTTAAAACTGGAGCAGTGATATCAGAAAGGTGGCAACTCCACAGGGGCACCAGACAAGGTTGCCCGTGGTCCCCTATGCTCTATATCTTATCTCTGGAACCCTTAGCGATCTACCTGAGACAACAGTATGACATGATAGGCATCGCGGTAGGGAGTGAACGACACCTGATATCCTTATATGCAGACCATGTGCTTCTGTATCTGCGACACCCGGAGGAAAACCTCAGTATATCTTGGAGGTTATGGATCGATACGCGAGGATGACAGGCATAGTAGTGAACCCTCAGAAGTCCAGCATGTTCCCATTGGGCGGATACAAAGGGATCCCCATGAAACAGCTGCCGGTCTTACAGATCCCATGGGTAGTTGGCACATTTCGCTATCTAGGGGTAGATATATACCACACAGTGGAAGAAGAGCATAGGTGCAACACTGAGGTAGTCATTAAGAAAATCGAAAATTGTATGAGGTTCTGGGTAAAGCTACCCTTAGAAATGATGGGGCGGGGGGCAATGTTAAAGATGATGGTCCTGCCTAGGCTTCTTCACTACTTTGGGAACATCCTGTATTGGATACCAAAGAAGTTCTTCACTAGATTGGACAGCATGTGTAGGGACTTCCTGTGGCACGGAACAGAGTGGCTCTCTGGAATCTACAGAATTTTTATGAGAGGGGGGGGGTATTAAACTGCCTAATTATGAAGTCTACTATGTGGCAAGCCAGCTGCAATACGTGGCTAAATGGCTCTCTGAGGAGAGCACCTCGGAGTCCAGGTTGTTTGGCCAAGATTGCGCCCCATTTTACTTAAGAGAAATTATGTGGCTTCCCAAGATGATGGTGCTTGGATGGAGGATGTGGCATAGGGCTTGCCAAATGATGAAGAAGCCGTCCCCGTGTTCCACTCAAGTACCATTGGTAGCACTAGCGGGTGGAGAAAAGCAATTACAGATGTTAATCAGAAACCATTGGGAAGCGGTCGGGATAGCGACCATGGGAGATGTATGGCAAGAGGGGACCATAATGGATTTCGAGACATTGAGGGAGGACACTGGGTTACATACAGGCCAGTACATTACGTACCATAGACTGGTGCAGAGAATTAAGAAAACCTGGCCAGAAGTGGTACTGGAGGAAGAACCCGAGGCTACCATAGACTCGATATATGACATTTCAGAGAGGGGGCGGGGGGGGCACGAGATATCTAGAATATACGAGATGGTGATGTCCAAAGTGGGGAAGGAGGTGGTACAATTGAGGCAAGAGTGGGAAGAAGAAGTGGGAGCCCCGATGGACGATAGGATGTGGGAACGGGCCCAGGGTTATAATAGGAAGTTATCCAGGAATGCTAGACTGTGTTAGGGAGAATTCTCTTATAAGGCTAATTTCCCAAACCTAGTGAGTCCCCCAGCAGCTTTGCTGGATTTTTGGGGTTTGTTTTTTTCTCCTGCTAAGAGTGAGACTCTTTTCCTCCCACTCTTAGGCATGATTTGAGTTATGTCTTTGACTCTTTGTGTGCTTATGGGCTATGGGGTTTCTTTCTGCTCCATAGGGTATCATCTATTTTTTATGTGTGTTACACAGCACCCTCAGTGCAGTAACACAGGGGTGTCATAGTGACCCCCAAACATAGACTCCATACCCTGGGACTGACTACTGTCTCCCAGAGCATGTAAAGTCACCATTGACTTTACTAGTCCAAAATTGTGAACGGAACCAGTACAAACCATCATATTGTGGAAGTACTGGAAGGGGTTAATTCAATTGCCCCGTGGTCTGTTTTCAAGGGGGCACTATCTGGTCCCCCCTTGTCGAGTTTCTGGCTGGTGGCAGTGGTTACCACGCGAAATATTCCACCAGAATATTCTCTATGGGATTTTCCCATTGATTTGAAATGCACCACTTTTTGGTGCAATGTTAAAGATACCGCTGGTTTATTTTTTTAATATTAAATCCACGGTTCGGTCTTTTTGCCAGAACTCTTTTCTAAAATGGCATCCGTGTCCGTCTCTGTAACTCTGACCAAGGTCGAGCCCTTTGTGCCACTTTTTGGCAGGCTTCTCCACAGAAGCCCTCCAAATGGTGCCACTCTGTCTGGGTTCCACAGGATGGGTGGGGAGGGGAATTGGCACCCTGGACTGCGTTGCCTTAGCAACTCAAGTCGCACTCTGTTCTGATTAGGCCAGTGGTGAGCCGCCCCGCTCACCACTTAGCATGTTTGAGTGACAGCTAGGCTGTTGAATGGGGGTTTTTCTGCATAAAAGCGGGGCCTTTGGGACTGGAACTTCAGAAGTCGCCACAGGACCTAAGAATCCGAAGAGGGAAGAAGCTGAGCCATCTGCAACGATGACACCACCGGTGAAGCCCTGATGCAATGAACTCGCCACTTTCCCGATGACAAGAGAAGATCTTCTGCTGGACGAGTCCTCTTCCTCTGAGCTGGTGGGACCAACCAGTTCACCCCTTTGGCCTTCCAAAGACGTCTCTTGGTCGAATCGCCCGTGCCAAGCACCCCGGCACCAGATAGCCAAGCTTCACCACTTTGACCGCGAATAAAAGGAACGCACCTTTTATCGACAAACTCCGCGTCTGGTTTCATCCCTGTGCAGTGCAATGACTCCACGTTTCCTCCTCAACGAGATCCTCTCTTCCCCTGGTCGAAACAACAAACTGCAACCAATGTTGGGAACAACTGCCACCGCTGGAGCTTCCTCTTTCTTTAAGGTACTGTGTCCTGCCTGGCCTCCCTTTCTTCGGTTTGCCCAAGGTGACCCTTAAATCCTTGGCTTTCCAACTGGGTTGGCCCCAGACCTTCTAACCTTACCTTCTTGAATCACCCCAACCTCTTTTGAACATTCTGTAAAGACTTTTAGTGCATTTTAAACCATGTGATCCTGGGCACATTTCGCTTTGCTCCATTTAAAGTGGGCCTGGCCTATGAACTTTGGCTCTACATTATTTACTGCCTTTATTCCCTTGCTGAGAACTCCTAAAAGTGTTGGGACCTGTTTTAATTCTATGCTCTGCCTTTTTCTCTCCCTTTGCCTGAACTATTGGAGTGCCATCAGGTTATGCGCTCACATCTGTTTTAATAAAAATCGTGATGTTTTAACGCTGACTTGTCTGATAGTTATCAAGGGAGGTGTGTATACTTTACCTGACTGTGTTTTAACTTGCTTTTGATTTAGAGTGCTAGTATATTGCCTAAAGTGTGTTTTAAATAAATAATTATATACTTTTTATACAAAGCTCTGGTCAGTGTTTGTTTGCTCTACTGTGTTTTTAGCCCTATTGTGTATACTCTATATACTGCCCTACTCTTCTTGATAGAAGTCTGACTGCTCAGCCACAGCTACCAGGTAAATCTGGGTGGTGCAGACTGCTACCAATTGGGTTTACTGCTTACTCCAGTAGTGTTAATCTTTTTGCAGTGTTCCCCAAGGGAACTGGACAGGATTCTGCCTAACAGACTGAAGCAGATACAGCTGTATATCACGCATAGAGCGTATATGACACCCCAAAGGATATCTAGGTTTAAAAATGTGGGACGGCAAGCATGCCCTAAGTGTGATGAAGAGAATGTGGGTATGGTGCATATGTTTTGGTCATGTCCGGTTATTGAGCGCTATTGGAGCGAAGTGGCACACAAGCTAGCAGAAAGAGGTATTAAGATTGTGGTGGATACTGTGTGGGCCTGCTTGTTAGGGGGGTTCCCTAGGCCGCAGAAACATAAGCATGTGAGCAAACTAAAAGACCTGGCACATGCGCTTGCAAAGAGAAGGATTGCTATGGGATGGAAGACATGCCACAAACCACGAATGGAGGTATGGTGGAAGGATTTGCAGAAATGGGCAGAGGCAGAAACTATGGCATGGCAGGAAGCTAGCAATGTAGGCGGGGAGGAGGAGACGGAGACCCTGATGGCATGGAAATCATTAATAACAGAATTGTTCGGGTCAGTGCTAGACCCAATGGAACCTATGGAAGAGAACACCCTGGCGCTAGATGCCGGAACAGAGCATTAGAGGAAATGGGCTCGTAATGGGGGGATGGATATGGAAAGCAGTGAACAAGATAAAGTGATGTATAATTGAAATGTTATTGTATGCACTGCAAGTTTGGTTTGTATTGTTTGTTAAATAACTAATAAAATAAATTCCACATTTTTTAAAAAGAAAATAACTAAAGTGTGTGATCCGGGGCAAATCATTTAATTTGTGTCTTTTCTGCCACAATTGGGAGCTCCTGGAAGTAATTCAGTTTGCAAATAATCATGATTTACTGGACCATAGAGTTGTGCCATATATAATAATCTAACAGATCACAGAGTCCCGTACATATAACAGTCCTGCAGTTTTGTTATTTTCTGTGCTGTGTTTGTTATAATGGCCTTTCCCACTAATGTTAACTAAAAAAGGATAGGGGGGAAAGAGGCGTGAATAGCTCCACACAGAACCGAACTGTGCACGTCACAGGCTGCAGAAGAATCACCCCTTTTTCTAAAGTGTCCTGCGAAACCCCTTTGTTAACCTGGCCTCCCTACCTTTATGCATGGCACCTTCTAACCACCCTTCAATTTCTCCATGCTTGTATGGTGTCCTCTTTGTACACCAATCTTTTGTCTGTGCACCAGTCTTCTGTCTAACCTGCCAATCACGGGTAAATGGGCTGCAAGTGCGGGTTTGCAAGAGTCTCCTGTTTCCACTCCAGGTGTTGGGTGCTGTTAACCCTGCTATCAGCCCTACTCTAACTGGAGGTGTATCTGGGTGTTGTCCTGGAGCATCAAGACTGTAGGTGCGACGGTACTGTTCCCAGTGCTTTAAGTGGGGTGAGAAATCGACCGGGGGTGGGGGAGGGGCTGAATGATGGTTCGTGGACTTAAAATGTGCTGTGCATGTTGGTGCAAGGTGTGGAACGCAAGCATTTTTTTTAAATGTTAATACTCACCAGCACATTAACAAAATGGCATTAGTCTTACGCTATTTTTAAACCTTACGCAGTAAGAAGATATATTTTGGCACTAACTCCTATGATTTTCTGTCCAGTTTTTTGTTGCTGCACTCCTGTCACTCGAAGGCTACACCCAGTTGTCAATGTGTTAAACAATAAATAAACAAATTGTGAAACCAGCTGAAAGAATATACATTTAAATGACCACCATTAGACATTTTTAAATGCATGTGTGATTATGCAGCATCCCCTTCTAATCAATCACCCGCCACTCCCAGCCCAACAGGGAGAAAAGCCACGTTTTTTTTCTTTCCATGCTGGTGATTAGAACCCGAGCCCTGCCGGTGATAAGCCCGTGTCCCATCTCACTGTGATATTTCGTAGGTGCTGGATTTCATTTGTCTCTTTCAATAGACTGCTTGACAGCAGCCTTTGTGTCAATCAGTCTATGCAATTAAACTAAAGACATCCAACACCTATGGAATAGCACAGTGACAGTGCAATGTGACATTGCTTGTCTCCCGCACGGAAAGGGACTGTCTGGGTAGTGAGCGCCCTGGCAGCGTCCAGGCTTGATAGAGGTTTTGTGAGACTTCTGGGGCTCAGCCCCAGCCCCCCTATCTGTTCCCATATGTAGTGCTCGCATAATGGGATTGGCTTATGGGAAATCTGAAGATTTGCAAACATGCGGGCCTTTCTGAAATGCTAGGGGTGAGGGAGGTGGCTAGACTAGCAGGTTAGTAAACCTGTAAATATCCCACTATCTCAGTACACGTGCTATACATGTTGGTTGGTGTTTGCTTATACTGCCCAAGGCAGATGAGCTTTGCTGCGAAACTCGGACCGAAAACCTTTTGGCTTACTGCACAAAAACCCAGACTCATTTAAAAGTGGAAAAGGTCGCTTTAATGTGACAGGCCAAAGCTTACAATCAAAACGCTTAACTGGCTCCATGGCCCAACAAACTAAAGAAATATTTTAACAACCAATTAACTAAATTAAAAATGTTCATTTTCCCCCAACAATTAAATAATTAAATAACCCATTTCCTCCCTAATTATCCCTTGGACCCTACCGTCTCCTTGCCCCTTTTCCAGGCGTCCCGCTTTCTCCCAGGGGCCATGCTCCTCCAGGCTCAATACCTGTTCCCCCGGGGTGACCTGCTTGTGCAAACAGCGCCACCCCATCCTTCCCCGTGTCATTCCCCCATTGTGCTTCCCTCCCCCCACATCAAAAGGGGCCATGCCCCCGGCACCAGAAAAACCCTCCCCCGAGGAGTTCTGTCTGCCCCACCCCCCCCAATTTTTTCTACCTCCAACTTTTTACCCAGTCTCCCAGCAAAGAACCCAAATCCGCCAGGTAGTGATTATTCCCATACACGGACAACTGTAACCCATCCTCTCTAAAGATAAGGAGACCCTCATATGTTATTTCCTTATGGTCCATGACCTGCACCGCCACCGAGGCACAAAATTTGACCATTTCTCAGTTTATCCCCTTCCTGGCCCGCTCTATTGCTCCCTCACTTCTCGCTCCCCTCCAAACTCTTCGCGGCAACAACTTAGTCCACACCACCACTGCTTGAGGCCACATTTCCCGCACCCACACTAAGTCCCTCTTCATTTTCTTTAGCAGAGCCACCCCCGTATCTCTCACCAGGTCATTCTCCCCTGCATGCATAATCACCACCGCTGGAACCCCATAGCGTTCCCTCATCCCTGCCAATATAGGAAGCAGCTGATCCCACCGCAGGCCCCCCAACCCGTGCCATCTCACCACCACTTCCTTGTAACTGCACCCCAGTTGCCTTCCAAACACCCTTTTCTCCGCCTCTTTCCCAGCCCACTTAACAATTGAATGGCCAACAATCCAAACTTGCGCCAACTCCCCCTTCTTTCGCGCAGCATCTGAAAAAAGAAATTACAAAATCACTGACAAGTCAAAAAATATTTCAACAACAGTAGTTGGCCCACAAAGTCCTACTCCACCTTTCTTCAACATTCCCCTTTATCAAACTCCCTGACGTACCCCTTGTATTTCCCAGACCTCCAACGCCCCAATCTTTTCACCTTGTCTTCTGAAAAACCCAGCCTGGTACCCTCAGATGCTGCGCCCATCCTAAAGGAATGAGTCCCAAAATCCTCTGCCTTTTCTCCCACTACTACCAGCGCCTTCCGCAATACCCCTAGCACCTGGGCCGCTGAAACCGGCGATCCATCCGCATGCTGAAAAACCGAGCCTGTCTTACCCCCACAGCGCTCCTTCCACACCTTGCCTGCCTGAACTGGGCATAAAACCTTGCTCCCTCGACCCAGCAGAACCCACGAGCCCCTTCCTTTCTGATCCGTCTTAGACCTTTTAATCTTGATGTCTAAACCTTCTTCTGTAATTTGAACATCTTCCCATTGCAGTCTCCCTATCCCCTTTTTTCCCCTGACCAACTCAGAAATCCTGAAAGCCCCAAAGAATAACCACGTAAAACAAGTCGCAAACAGCTCCCCTTCCCATACCGGCCAGCAAACTCCCCCCACCACCTCAATCAACCTCTGCAGCAATTCTGCCGATATCGGCCTCCTCTTATCCTTGTCCCTCTTACTCTCCCTTGCCCATCCTTCCAACATCCTACTCGCCATTTCCCCCCCACTTGGCTGAAAACCCCAAAACCGTTTCCCGTAAAAGGCAATCCCTGCTAGCTTTCCCGCTATCGTTGCCCTTGACCAGCCCCTGTCCATGCACCTCAGGAGGAAATTTGTGACATCATCCCTCCTCCGCTCTTCCGCATCCCATCTACCCTTCCAACTACAAGCTCCTCCTCTAATAAAATCCTCCCAGGCCCTCCTGTATGACTTCTTAGATGCCGAGGCCAATGAACCCTCCACCAAAGCCAGCGCTCTCAGCTTCCTATCTTCCACAGCTCCTCCGGAATCTGCTGCCCCTCCTGATCTGCATCTGGAGCCAATCCATGGAATCTATGCCATTGAAAACGAGATAATGCATCAGCGATGCCATTATCCTTCCCCGGCACATGTGTTGCCTTAAACACCACATTCCATTCCATGCAACGCAGAACAAATTCTCTCATCAGTCTTGCCACCCTCTGATCCCTCGCTGACTGCCTGTTCACCACATGGACCACGCATTTGTTGTCAACATTGAAGTTCACCTTCTTGTTTTGCAACTCCTTCCCCCACAACTCCAATGCCACTAGTAATGGAAAAAAATCAAGAAATGCTATACTCCTCCCTTCCTTCAACCACCGCGCTGGCCACTTCTCCGCACACCACTTTCCCCCCCAAAACACTCTGAAACCTCCGGCCCCTGCTGCATCCGAAAATATCTGAACTTCCCATGTCCCCGGGTCTCCCTGCAACCACATTGACACTCCATTGAAACTCTCCAAAAAGCGCAGCCAAATTCTGCAATCCTCCCTCACTGCCCCCGATACTCTTATCCGATGATGTGGGCACTTTGCTCCCGCCATGGACCTTGCCATGTTCCTGCAAAACGTCCGCCCTGGGGCCACCACCTTACATGCGAAATTCAGATGCCCAACCAATCTCTGCATCTCCACCAGCATCATTTTCTTGGCCCCCACCGCTTTCTCCAACAGTACCACCAATTTGCTCACCTTGTCGTGCGGCAAGCGTGAGGTCATGGCCACTGAATCCAGTTCAATTCCTAGAAATGTTAACACCATTGCCGGTCCTTCTGTTTTGTCTTCGGCTAAGGGTACACCCAGCTCCTCCATCAATTCCTGAAACAACTTTAGCATTTCTTTGCAGTCCTCCTCTCTTTTTGCCCCGCTAATGAACAGAAAATCATCCAGATAGTGCAGCACACTCTCCCAACCCGAGCTGAATGAGAAAACCCACTATAGAAAAGAGCTGAACCGTTCAAACAAAGCACAGGAAATTGCGCACCCCATTGGCAATGCTTTGTCTATGTATATGCGGTCCTCAAACTGCAAACCCAACAACCAAAAATCCTCCGGGTGCACCGGCAATAACCTGAAAGCCGCCTTGATATCGCACTTGGCCACGAAGGCCCCTCGCCCTTCCTTTCTTATCAGCTCAACCGCCTGGTCAACACTTGCATACACAACCCCACATTCTTCGGGGGCAATTAAATCATTAACTGACATACCCTCCGGCCATGACAAATGATGAATCAGTCTGAACTCCCCCGGAGCTTTCTTGGGCACCACCCCCAATGGGGATATCACTAAATCACCCGGCATGTCATCAAATGGGCCCACTATCCTTCCTGCCGCTATTTCCTTGTTCAATTTTTGTCTTACCACCTCAACATTCTCTCTCGCCGACTTCAAATTTTCAGCCCACCGATGCACCCTTGGGCCCTGGTAACCTAATCTGAACCCCTGACAAAACCCCTCGCTCAAAATCTTAGCCCCTTCCCTATCCGGATAAAATTGCAACCATTTTTCCAATACACCCACATTAATTGGAGTAAAAGCTTTTTCCCACAACCCCTTTTCCTGAACCTCTCCCCCTGCCCCTGCCCCTGTCTCCCTGTTGTAAACACTGAGTGAGAGGGTGTTTTCCACCACACTTGCTACACTCGTGCCTGAACCTACACAGGGTCCTTGTGCAGCCGTCCTTATTATACCCCCAGCACGCTGCTGAGGACTGACCCCTACCTCCTCCCACCGCCCCTTCATGGGCGGGGCGACCAAGAAAGGGCCGGAAAGGCACGGGCAGCCCACTTGCTGTGTGCAGTGTCGGGGCAGGCCTTGTTGGAGCCATCCATTGCAGCCAGAGGTCCATGTCTATCTCCCCCCAGACCGCCTGACTGTCCTCTGCCATTCTCGCTCTGAATTCCTCATCATACCTTACCCAGACAAAGCCCCCAAAACTCGTGAAAGCCTTCCTTATTACGTCCATATATTTTAGCAGGGCCACGCAACGCTCTGGGAATTTTTCACAATACACACTGGCATAAATGATAAACGCCAACGTCCAATTCTCAATGGTCACCGGGACCCTTGGGCATGAAGCCAGCTCCCTCTCTTCCTCCTTAGACCCCTCCTTTGCTCTCACTTCCCTATGGAGCAATTTAAAGACATCCACAAATTCCCCCGCCTGAATCTTCTCCCTGGTTGCTGCCATCAAATGCGCCCCCAATGGTTTTGTTATCCCCATGTATGGCAATTTTTTCTCCTTTCCTTTCACTTCAACCACCTTATCTTTCCCAGCTTGCACTTCGAGCACCAATGGCTCCACCACCTTGTCCGTTTGGACCTCCACTGAGCAAATGCTCTTCTCAACCCCTGCGGCTCCAATGGCCTGCACACCAACTTCTTTCCTTACATCTTGCATTCCAGACCCTTCATCCCCTGTCCCCCTTCTTGTGATCCCTCTCTGCCATGCAGATGACCATTCCCTTTCCCGCTGACCTCTTTCCACACCTGCCGCCTGTGGTCTGGCGTCCACACCGATGCTCCTCATCTCCTTTCTTAGAGGGCTCCTACTGCGGGGACGAAACATGTCGGCACACTCACCCAGCCAATAGTTCCCTGACCCCTTACCCCCCGTCCCCCTGCACTTCCCTTTCCAGCTCCCACCTCAAACTTCTTCTCTCCTCCCCCCTTTCCCTGTCTGCCCTGTAATCTTCCACTTCCCATTGCCCCACATATTCCTCCCATCCAACTTCATCACCCCTTAAATACCATTGCGGATGCGAGCTCATGCCCGAGTTGAGTTGATCTTCCTCTTGCGAGCACGGGGCGTCCGCCCCGCCACTCCTTTGACGTCTTCTCGGCGGGGCCGCGGAAACCCCTGCCTGGTCCACTTCTCTCGGGCGAGGCGTTCCGACCTCCACCCTGGAATCCTCATCGCTAGGGGCCGTGATGCACCCTCTACGCTCTCCTTGCGCTGACCGAGGAGGGACCATTCTAAAACCCTCCACCTGACCAGCGGGGGCTGCGCAGCGCCCTCCGCCCTCACTCCTCCTACCCTGGGGAGCCGTGCCGCGCCCCACTCTAACCTCCTCCATTGATGGGGACCTCTCCCTCCTTCTCCCACCTGCACTCTTCTGCAGGTATTTACCCCCTCTTCCCCTTTGCCCTAACACGCCCCTCTGCGCCCCATCACCGCCCCCACCTTCCTTCCCTTGAGCCACCTCCTTTTGAGCACTCCTAGCTTCCCTAGGGCTATCATTCACTACCTCCCTCACTGGCTGCCCACCCGAACTCAATTCCCCCCCCGGACGCCCTCCTGTCTATCTCCCTCCTCATCTTCCTGCCCCTGGATTCCCAAACCTCCCCTCTCCCCACCGTGGGGGTGCAGGCCACCACTGCCGCGAGAGCCCCATCTGCCGCAGCTCTCCGCTGCGGCCTGCCCCCACCTAGCTCCATCTCACCTGTGACCTCCACCACCGCCCCTTCCAGCTGTGCCTTAGATGCCCTGCTGATAATTTCCAGGGCCTCCCTCAGAGCCCTAGCATCCACCAGACCCTTCTTGCCCGCTCCCTGGCCCACCATTGTGCACCAATAATCTGGATGTGCACTAAAATATGCCCTTTGACAATTAAACTAACTAAGCCCCCGAGCCAGGTACCTACCCGTGGATCACTAACTTTATCCCGTGAAAACCCAATTGGGCTATCAAAAATTCACTAGCACCCACAAGCGTTAATCAAAATCTATACTTCCAATATATTGAATACCGCAACTTATTCTAGGGGGAAAAGAACTGTTTTTTTTTCTTTTGTTTTTTTTTTAAAAATTATTTTAACTCCCCCCTTCTTCATAAAAACCCTAGCCCTAAAAAAACCCTTCCCCTAAACCAGACCTAAATAAGAGAAGACCGACACAAAACTCAGACCCCAATCAAATTGGGCCTAGAAAGACAGTATCACACTGCCCCCCGGTGGCTCAGAGGCCACACCGCACTTGCACAGGCAAATTCAATGCTGTCCCTTTAAGGGAACTGCAGTGCCCTCTATCCCTGCTTAGCGCTAACGCGTGCAGTAAACACAAGACGGTCTCTTTAAGTAGACTGCACTGCCTCTCCCAGACCAGAAGGAGCTACCGCGTAGCTCGAGCCGACAATGATAATGACTGGGAAACCCCCGCCCACGCACCCCTTCCCTTTACCCTAACTACACCAACAAGGGAATTCCAAAGAAAAGAAAAAGAAAAAGAAAACAGCTAACTCTTCTACACCCCGCCGGCACTCGAACGACGGAGGGAAGTGCCCGAAAAGAAAATCCTCCACAGCACCCCCCCCCCCCCGAACCGGACGCCTCGCACCAGCCACAACGGCACCCGACGGTAAGCAGGCCAGGGGTGTCTTATCTACGGCACCCCTACTACACGTTCCCCAATATTATTTATATATATATTTCTGAGGCTTGTGGAATCTGCTTAGATCACATGCTGTGCATAGGCCGACATCTAGTGGAAGCTGCGGAGTATTACAGTTTGTTTTTCGAAAGTCGAAAATGGGCGTCGACACAGGCGTGCCAGTAATACTATCCCTAGTGTGACGTCCACTGTACCCAAGATCCCTCACGCGTGTAGGATCCTCAGATTGTTTTTTTCCGCCATACTGGTCGGAAGCATCTTGCGGAGTTCCCTGGCCTTAGCCATACTTTTGCTGTTATTATAATTTTAATTCTTATTCATTCCCTTCCCCACCCCAACGTCGACCCTCAACCTCGACGACGGCTGGAGAAGTCATCGACCGTCGACTGCTGCACGACGGATCTGGGCCTCGGTAGGCCGCTGGCCTCGGCCCGGGCCTAGTAGGCCGCTGGCCTCGGCCCTTACAAGTAGGGAGAGTGGGGGGTGGTACATACTCTTCACTCTTGATATATAGTTACATTTATATATATTCCTACACTTAGCAGCCCGCTGCCTTAAGGTGCGTATGGAGGGTACCCCTTTTCAATTCTGCCCCAAGTGCAATCGCAAATACCCTTGGGTCGACAGGCACGCCACGTGCAATCTCTGCTTGCCGAGGGATCACCCCGAAGCGAACTGCAGAGCGTGTAGTAGGTTTAAACCTAAGACACTTAAGGACCGTTCGACAAAGCGTTGGGCCCACCACGCCAGGCAGGAGGCCATGGCAGCGGAGGGCGCCTTCAGCGATGGCAGCGACGCCGTACTTTCGGACGGCGAGGGCATTACGGCGTCGAAAGACAGCCGACGAGCGCAGGTCCCCGACCTCGGAAGGTCGTCCGGCAAGGCGGCTATGGGGAAGACCCCCGGCGACGCAAGCGCTACACACCTAACACACACTAAACACACTAAGACCAACCGGACCTCGACGACGTCGACTTCCCGGAAAGAGGCACAAAAAGAACGGTCCGACTCGGTGTCCTCTGGGCGCTCTCGATCGAGATCGCCTCACGACGCAAGGCAATCATCCACTCTTGCCAAGAGTGCCTCGCTACACACACTAACGGAAGTTCGATCGTCGGGAGACGAAGACGACTTCCACCCCCAGGCCGCGCTCCAAGATACCGAGACCGCGGTTAACATCAGTGAGGCCCCACGCCCGAAGCACACAGATACCTCTCCAGACCCTCGACGCCAGGCGTCGAAAGTCTCTGGGGCCCCCAAGGGACAGGGAAAACATTTTTCCACGCACGGAGAAGGGGGGAAACAGCGGAAAGCACAGCCTTCCACCCCTGTAAAGCCTAAGCAGACAAGCAAACACAAGTCTACCCTTGAAAATAAATCACCTGCTAAAGTAATACCCTGTTCCAGGGAATGGTCCAGTGAAGACATAGACAGGGTTATGTCTAGGATGTCTTCCTTGGCTGATTTTTATGATAAGAACCCAGAACACTTTCTTTCATATAACCCTCAAGGGGCCACACCCTCAGGCTCCTCCGATCCTATCCCGCTAAGTAAAGAGCCCCGGGTCGAAAGACCTGAACCCTTCAAGGTTCAGCCTTACTCCACTCCATATTCTACTCCACTCCCCAGTTATCAGGGACAAGTTTTCCCTGAAGAGGACCAGGAGTTTGCATTTATGGAAGAACAAACCGGGACAGATTACTATGCAGAGGATGAGGACCTGGAGGAGGGAGAAGATGAGCAGGAAATTTACAGAGTAGATTCCCCAGTACAAAGCGAAGCCCCAGTTACTGACTCTCCAGTTGATAACCAGCCCCTCCTTAACGAGGTTCTCGCTCGAGCAGCGGAACACTTCCACATCGACACCCACGGTGTACAGGAGGAAAGGGACTTCGCGGAGGAGTTTGTAGGAGAGAGAAGACCGGTCGCTCAGACCATCCCTATCCTCAAATCCATCCAACGAAGAATAGATCCTTCCCTGGTGAATCCTAACCTCACCAGAGCTGTCAACCCCAGAATTGAAAAGATTTTCCGGGCAGCCCAGTCTGACCCTCTGTATATAAAGGGACATCTTAGACCAGATTCCCTAGTGGTGACCAACACTAGAAAGAGGGCTGGCACGCCCTTATCTTCATCAGAAGCTCCTCCCGACAAGGAGAGCAAAAAACTTTACGGGTTTGGCAGAAAGGTAGCCTCAACGTCCGCCTACCAAGCAAGGATTGCGAATTCCACCACCCTGTTGGCTAGTTACAATTGCCATCAATGGGAAGAAGTCGCGGCGCTCATTGCCTCTGCTCCAGAACCGTTAAAGGGCCAGCTGGCTCGGATCTCGGCAGAGGGGAGAGCCGTGTCTGGTTGCATTTTAAAAGCAACTTTCGACGCCGCTGACAACGCAGGGAGATTGATAGCAGAAGGTACTGTTATCAAGAGACATGCGTGGTTACGGCAGTCGGGATTCAAGACAGAAACCCAGGCTTCTTTAATAGACAAGCCAGTGGAACCCGACCTATTGTTTGGGAAAGCGGTCGAAGACGCACTTAAAAATGCCAAAGATGAATATGAGACTCTCAAATCCCTTGGCCAGCTTACCAACAAACCCCCTAACCAGAGGGGGAACAATAATTTTCGTCGCCCACGCGGCCAAAATTCACAAAGAGGCAACTATGCCCAGGGACAAGGTACACAATGGAATAACAACCAGCAGTCTACCCAGAGTTACGGCAGGGGTAACAAGAGAGGTCGTGGAAGAGGCAGAGGCAGCCCCAACAAGGGCGGGGGCACGCCTCCACCAAAACAGTGACGCTCAGTTCAGGGTCCCTTGCCACGCAACCCCAGTAGGGGGACGCATTTCCACCTTCACCCAGGCTTGGGAAGGGATCACCTCAGACAGATGGGTGCTGTCAACAGTATCCGGTGGATATTGTATAGAACTACTGCAGCGTCCCCGGAATCATCCTCCACGACAAAGAGTGCACTCCCTAGAGCATCAAAGGATCCTTCTCGAGGAGATCGCCATTCTGCTAGAAAAGGACGCGATAGAACTCGTCCCAGGACACCAGGTAAACAAGGGTATCTATTCAACTTACTTCCTTGTGCCAAAGAAAGATTTGACAATGCGCCCAGTATTGGACTTACGGCCTGCCAACAAATATGTCAAGCCCCAAAAATTCCGTATGACCACGCTACAAGAGGTAATCCCCCTCCTAAAAAAGGGGGATTACATGGCAACCTTGGATATGAAAGATGCTTATTTTCATATTTCCATGCTCCCAGCGCACAAAAAGTACTTGCGCTTCAAGGTGGACAGTCGCCACTACCAATTCAAGGTACTGCCCTTCGGGATAGCTTCAGCACCAAGGGTATTCACCAAGGTACTGGCGGTGGCGGCTGCACACCTACGCAGGGAAGCAATCCCGGTGTACCCTTATCTGGACGACTGGCTCATAACGGGGGAAACCCCAGGAATTTGCAGGTCAAACATTCAGAGGACTATCGACCTCCTCCACGAATTAGGCTTCTCCATCAACGAGAAAAAGTCAAGTCTGGTGCCAAGCACCTCAAAACAGTTTCTAGGAGCTATCCTAGATACTCAGAAAGGATTGACCTTCCCTTCGGAAGAGAGAATTCGGAATATACTTCTGCAAATTCCGCATTATCAGTCAGGTCAACAGATAACAGTACGCAAAGCTATGCGGTTACTGGGCATGATGGCGTCATGCATTTACCTGGTCCCCCACGCGCGTCTGCGCATGCGTCCCATGCAGGAATGGTTGGCGAAACAGTGGTCTCAGGCAAGTGGTCATTGGGACGATCTAGTGGTCGTTTCGCCAACACTCGTACAGAGCCTACACTGGTGGACAAGAGAGAATCTCGCAAAGGGGAAACCCTTTTACGATCCCGAAGTACAAGCCGTGGTGACTACAGATGCATGCCTGACTGGGTGGGGAGCTCACCATCTCCACCACACAGCTCAGGGTCTCTGGTCTCACTCAGTAGCCAAGAACCACATCAATCTGCTAGAGCTTCTGGCAGTATTCCGAGCGCTAAGGGCGTTCGAGCCCCATCTACTGAACTTGTCGGTGCAGATCAGGACGGACAGCACGACAGCCATGTTCTATCTGAACAAGCAAGGGGGGACTCGTTCGCCAAATCTGTCCAAGCTTGCCCAGAAAATATGGATATGGGCACTCAGACGGAACATCTTCCTGTCATCGCAACATGTTCCAGGGGAGCTCAATTCCCTAGCGGATGCTCTAAGCAGAAACTCCCTCCCAGAAGAACACGAATGGGTCCTTCACAGAGACGTAGTAGAAGATCTCTTCTCTCAGTGGGGTTTCCCCACTATAGACCTATTCGCCACAAGCGAAAACAAACAATGCCCAGGATTTGCATCCAGGTTCCCCCAGCCGGACTCCCAAGGGAATGCCCTGTGGATGAACTGGTCAGGGATGTTTGCGTACGCTTTTCCACCAACTCCTCTCATCAGGAAGGTGGTGTACAAGATGAACAAGGAATCTATGACGCTCATCCTAGTTGCTCCCATGTGGGCGAGACAACCATGGTTTCCACACCTACGCAGGATGGCGGTGTGCGAACCCATCAGACTCCCAGCCTGGTACAACCTACTGTCCCAGCAACAGGGTCAAACAGTGCATCAGGAACCCAACTCTATGAACCTAGCAGCATGGCTCCTGAAGTCATAGAGTTTGGACATCTCAAATTACCACAGAGGTGTATGGACATTCTAAAGGAGTCCAGGAAACCAAATACAAGGCACTGTTACTTTGATAAGTGGAAAAGATTCGTTATCTGGTGCCAGAATAAACAAATCAACCCGGTTGATTGCACTCCTTCCAACGTTGTGACATACATGCTCCACCTGCTGGATGCAGGGTTGGTTTTTAACTCGCTGAAAGTACACCTGGCAGCCCTCTCGGCTTACACCACATCCCATAACAAGGTCTCGTGGTGGAAAGTACCAGTGGTTAAAGCCTTCATGGAAGGAGTAAAGAGACTTCACCCTCCTATTTCGAACCCACCGCCAGGATGGGACCTCAACGTGGTGCTAGCTAAGCTCATGGGACCCCCATTCGAACCCATGCATAAAAGTAGTCTCAAACACCTGACTTATAAAACGGCCTTCTTAGTAGCCATTACCTCCATAAGAAGGGTAAGTGAAATTCAGGCTCTGTCAGTGCAGGATCCTTTCTTTACTATCCACAAGGACAAACTGGTTTTACGCACACACCCTAGGTTCTCACCTAAATTCATATCCAAGTTCCATGTAAACCAGTCCATCGAGCTTCCGGCTTTCTTCCAGAACCCGCAAAGCTCGGCTGAGGTGAAACTACACACCCTAGATGTGCGTAGGGCGGTCCTATACTATGTAAATAAAACCAGACCGCTAAGGAAAACAGATCAACTGTTTGTCTCCGTAGCTACAGGCAGAGAGGGGGATCGCGTCTCTAAGGGCGCTATCTCGAAGTGGATTATCAACTGTATACAGCTGTGTTACTCTCTTTCTGACAAGACTCTGCCTTTTACGCCAAGGGCCCACTCTACTAGAGGCATTGGTGCCACTCTGGCTTTCATTGCAAATGTTCCCCTCGACACCATTTGCAAAGCGGCTACTTGGAGCTCTATTCACACTTTTACTCAGCATTACTGCATTGACACTCATTCCAAGACAGATACACAAGTGGGACAAGCGGTTCTAAGACACCTGTTTGCTCATGACCCTTCTCACATCCCACCTCCTTCTTCTGGTACTGCTCGCTAATCTATGCACAGCATGTGATCTAAGCAGATTCCACAAGCCTCAGAAGGGATACATTACTCACCGTAATCGTATTTCTGATGCTTGTATCTGCTTAGATTCACATGCGACCCACCCTTCCTCCCCTCCGAGAGAAGGCGCATGATTGCTTGTAGTCTTACCTTTTCTGTCTATCTGCTTGGATTATCTGTACTCACGCTACTCCTCATGCTTCCTCATGTCAGAAAAAATACAATCTGAGGATCCTACACGCGTGAGGGATCTTGGGTACAGTGGACGTCACACTAGGGATAGTATTACTGGCACGCCTGTGTCGACGCCCATTTTCGACTTTCGAAAAACAAACTGTAATACTCCGCAGCTTCCACTAGATGTCGGCCTATGCACAGCATGTGAATCTAAGCAGATACAAGCATCAGAAATACGATTACGGTGAGTAATGTATCCCATATATATATATATATTTTTTTTAATTCACTAACTACCTACCCGCCCACTCTGCAAACAATCCCCTTCCTCACCTGACTACTCGCACACCTAGGCCCAGCTAATACCAGGGAAGGCTCGGGAGCAGGCAACAGGACTTGACAATCACCAAGTCCTAACCGTCGCCTGCCTCCCGAACCTTCCCTGAGCCCTTAAATACCCCCGGGAGGCGCTCTGCCCCCCACGGCCACTCGCTGGCCTTGTGCAGCGCCAAAAACTCCCCGGGGGGAAACGCTTCGCGTTCCCCCCGGGGCCCCCCTTTCACGAATGGAACGCTCGTGATACGATCTGCTAACCGCTAATTCTCACGTATTGTTCAGAGCTGGAGGGAGGAGAGTCTTGCACGACTTTCATAACACAGAAGCTCAGAGCCCATAGAGGCTGCACCAGTTGCTAAAGTCGTGGTATGCAAGACCTAGTTACGTTACGGTTACTTGTAAGTACTTCCGTCCCGACCCCTTCTAGTTTTATCACTGCGTGCTGTAAAACAATTGATTACATTTACAGCGCTGCGTTACTATTGAGTCTGTCCGTGGCTTTGTGTGTGTTTTGTATGCGCTAACACACTGTTGTGCAGCTTTTTCTGAGTGCTTCAACACACATATGCAACTGTGCAATTCCATAAAACAAGCATTGACAATGCCATTTGTTTGGCCGTTTACTGCTGTTTTTTTGCATTTTGCATTTATAGGCACCAGTGTGCAAAGAGGAGAGTGCAAAGTTTCAAAGGAGGATGTGATAAGGGGTGAAGGTGTGCAGCAGAATGAGATGGGCAATTGAGCTAGGGAGGAAGCCATTGATAGAGGGTGCCATCGATAATGAGCAAGAGGAAATATGAGTTAGAAAGGGTGAGAGTGAGCAGGTAAGAAAAAAAGCGAGTGTGAGTGGAAGGATGAGAGGGGGTAAGGTGAGGGATTACAGGAGATAGGGTGGGTGGCGGTAAATCGAGTGGGGTGTGGGTGGAGGTAGAGAGAGTGGGGGTAGAGTGGGTGAGGTTGGAGAGAGAGAACGGGGGTAGAAAGAATGGGCATGGGGTAGAGAGGGTGTGGTTAGAGAGAGTGGTGGTAGAGAGAATGGGGGTAGGGTGGGTGGGGTTGGAGAGTGTGGGGGTGGGTGGGTGTGTGGTGGTAGTTGGTTGGGGACAGGAAACATGAACAACAAAGCAGCCTCGGGAGGACTTGTCAAAAGATGCCCAAACATAACTCAACCAGCACATGTAATGGAGTTGGGGTTAGTGGGGGTAGAGAGTGGGAGTGTAGTGGGTGAGGGTAGAGAAGTGGGTTTGGGGGTAGAGAGTGGGCATTGGGTGTGTGGGTGGTAGGGAAGCAGCCTCGGTAGGAATACAAAAAAACGATTGGCGCCGCAAGTAACCTGAAGTACCCCAAATCTACACAAAATAGTCCAATTAGGCAAATCCCTAAGCAGCTGGGAAATGGGACGCCTGGCCAACTTGCGTTTTACAAAGCTGCGGATTGGAGCAAATCCCATTAGGGAGCTCATGGAGCTCCTCATTGGGGAGTACGCCGAAGGAGTTTGGAAAAAGAAATGTTTGTGAGTTGGCCATTTTATGCCGTGGCAGCTAATGGGTTGCCAACCAGATATTCGCCATTCAGTCCCCCATTTCCCTCTCTGTCTCATTTGTAACAATGGTTTTGGCAATTTTGTGACTTGTACCACAACAATTTACCAAAACCAAAAAGCAAGGTTCGGACCGCTGTAGTGAAGAGACATTTGCCCCTCTGACTAGTTCAGGTGGATGGTGGTGGCATTCGTTTACCACCTTTTCTCTAAATAACACTATCACTGCACTACCTTTGACTGAGCCTTGTTTATATGGGATACGCCTTTTATATAATGGAGAGTGCCCTGTGAGTTCTAAGAACTCGTCCCGCCTCTTGCATTTTCTAAGACCATATGGCTGTGGTGTAATAGCCCTTTTTATTTACTAGATTTCCCAGATCAATTTGAATGCCCTGGTGCATCTACCCCCAGCCCCCCCAGCCCTCCAATCCCGCTCTAAGACATGACATGTGTTGTTTGTGTCCCAGTATCTCTCTTGAAAGCTCTCCTATAGGCTGGCGCTGATGTATTGTCGAACTGCTCACATTGGTGTCGCCCAACTTGTGAAATGGTCCATTGGCTAGTGTTGGGCTGCTAACATCCTAAAGATGGAGGCAGGTGTAGTACTCCTTCTTATCCCCGAGGAACAGTCATTCCCTTCCTGCTTGATCGAGTCAGAGTCGGTCATCCCATCATTGGATGTTGTCTTGAATTGAGAAGCCTTTTGGCTCCTGGAATTGGCTTTGGACTTTTTGGGGAAAGAAGTGTTGTCTTATTCTACCCCAAGCTGTGATGCCCTGCCAAATCTTCTTGAAGACTGTAGAAATCTCTCCTCTGCATGGGACTCGCCACAGAGCTCGAGCCATAGCAGGTTGGGTGGGTTCACAGGTCTCTTGGAGGCACGAGAGCTTTGCTTCTGATGTTGTCTGGCGCATGCTCTTGAGTTATGCAGCCACATCTGCATGCTGCTCCTTATTACTGACTGATCTTCAACCCCACCCTCTTTGACTTGGGAACTGATTGTGTCCTGAAGACCAGAACATTGTGGAGACCTGTCCCTCTCTTTCTTATGCAACACTTTGGATCTCTTAACTGAGATGTGGCAGAATCCCTGCAAATTCCCTGCGACCATGGAAGTGAAAGCCTTGCTTTTGGAGTCTTGACTCTTGACCCTTTACTGTGGGCACACGTTTGTGGTATAATGCCAAGCCCCAAGGCATTGCTGGAGTACCCACACCTGAACCTGTGTTGCTATCTTCAGCTGGACTTGAGACTTCTCATTGTTCAGATGAAGAAATTCTCATTCAGTATTGTTTGGGCGGACACAAATTAGATGTTTTATGTACTTTATTCTAAACCTATTTTCACTACTGTGTTCAGAATGTTTCCTACTTTTTTATTCATGTACCCGACGTTTTCATTCTTGTATCTTTTATTATCCCTGGTTTGCCTAAAGTACAATTGTGTAAAGTTCTTCAGTAAAAACCTGGGGGTCCTCTTCGACTACACTCTCTCCTTCTCGTCTCACATCAGACATCTCTAAAAGTCCCAATACCAACTGCACCTTCTCAGAGGTATTCTACCTTTTCTCACCTTCCCCCAGAGTCTCGCTGTCTCCAGAGCACTGGTCCTCTCTAGGCTGGACTACTGCAACAGCCTCTTTCTCAAGCTTCCCTCCTTTACCCTTCATCCTCTTCAACTCATCCAGAACAGAACTGCAAAACGTATTCTTGGACTCAAGCTCAGGGACTGCATCTCTCTGGCGCTCAAATCCCTTCACTGGCTCCCCGTGGCTGCAAGGATTAAGTTCAAGACCCTTTGCATTGTCCACAAGGCTTTCTGGGGCCTGGGCCCACTCTATCTGCAACACTCTCTTCCTAAATGCTCTCCTTCCTGAGCCCTCTGTTCGTCTTCCTCCAACGCTCTGTTGGTGAGTCGCTTCTCCAAGCAGAGGCTTGGGGGAAGATCTTTATCCTCTACAGGTGCCCCCCTCTGGAACAGCCTCCCTGCCTCTTTCCGCCTTGAGCTGGATCTCCTTAAATTCCGGAAACTCCTCAAGACTTTCCTCTTTGCCGCCTTCTCTCTCCCTCCCTTGCTAGCCAAATCTCTCTGCTCTCTCGCTCTCTCTCCTCTTCTTCTGCTTAGTTTTGCTGACTGGCTGCCTGGTGTACCTTCAGAGCCTCACAGGTCCCAAGCTTTCCTCGCCAGTCTCCTGCACTTGCCCCCAGGTTTTTGCACTTGCCACAGCATTACTGCACTTCAGTTACGACCCATGAGAGTGGTATCTTCCTGCACTTAAGCCATACTCTGACGGGACTGGGCACAGTTGTCTCTATTGCCCCGCCCCACTCACTTCCTTTTCTGTTCAACTGCATTATATGAATGTGCCATGCCTAGTAAGATTGTTGTGTTGTTTTTCCTATATCTTCCCCTCCCATGTATGGTTGCGCTTTGAAACACAAGCGCATATAATAAATCAATTCAATAAAAGGATACGTTTTTACGATCTAATTGAACTCCTTTTTATGTGCAGGCTGAAAAGCATGTCGACCATCCAACTTTGACTATGAATGATCAGGCCTGCTACCAAAAGGTAACCAGGTTTTCTTGTAAACCACTTGTGGTTTAGGATTATGCTGGGCCATCAGGACTTTTAATGACTACAACCTTTGATCGTCTACAATTTTACAGGGGCGTATGTGACAAATTGACTTCTGCCCTGCAGGAATACAAGGATCAGTAGAGGCTAGAATGCCCACTCAGCCCTCACACTTCAATAAACCAAGAGCCAACACAATAATAAAGGTAAAACAGGCACAGTCAAGAGTTATACCTTGCTTTGCCTTTTGTGGTAACATTGGCAGAGGGGCGTCTATAATCTTAAAAGGGGTGTGAATGTGGTTCAGTAGCAACCCAAACAGCAAAGTATAACAGTCCAAAATAAAGGAATATCCAATCAAGGTTCTATGCAAATATATACAATTTAATTAAATGCACCATGTACAACGATAACTAACTTGAAAAACACTACACAAAACCCACCCCTGAGGAAAGAACACAGAATAAGCAAAGATAGCCAATTCAGCACTCATGGTAATGAACCAGGGGTGAAAAGCAAGCAAAAGCAACAATGTACTTGGAAAAGGATATGTACTTGTGAGCAAAAAGGGTTCAAAGGGACCTAACCAGTCTCTAGGGCCCACAAATGCACCCAGGGGCTGGGGGGAGGGAGCTAGCAGTCAATAGTACCTTCTTTGCATTTCTTGGTGGTTAGGCATCGGCAAACCAGACTTATTGGCGATGATTGCGGAAAAGCAGAAGGCAGCAACTGCAGGTCCTGCTGGTACAGATGTGTTCAACAGTTCTTGAAACACGCTTTAAGCAGTTCAACATCGAAAATCACTAGGATCCCAGCTGTCTTGGCACTCGGGGTGCTGTGAGTCCCAATCAAAGGTGTTCAGGGACAAGATAAGTCCTTTTCTTGTGTCCCCAAACACGGGAGAGGCTGGAAAACAACTGCAAGGGTCCTCCAACATGGTGGGGTCCTGGGAACCGCTGTGGCTGGCAGAGAGGCAGGTTCTGTTCCAGCATCAGGTCACCCCCAATGGTCCCCGAGGATGGTTAGGGGGGACAGAGCTGGTCTCTGCCTTGGAAAACCTGCCTCCACCTCACAACTTGACGACTTTAGAGAGGACGGCTCTCGTAGCAGGGGCCAGCGAAATCTATTGAAGTGATGATCCAAAGACCATTCCCACGATGATTCAAAGAAGTGATTCCAGACACCTTCTTTTATAAGCAAATGTCCCCAGGTGATTGGACTAAAGCTAGCCTGCTTTAGGGGTCGAATCCTTGCTCTTGCAATGTGTGAACTTTCCCTTATGATGTCACACCTAAAGTGATGTGCTCCAAAGGAAGTGGAGGGGACTGGAAAGAGGCAGAGATTATCAAGATGGCAAAACCCTCCCAATGGTGTACAGAACCCTTTTTGGCTCACCCTAACTATGATCCCATTGAGAAAGAAAAGGGGCAAAGGCCTTTAGAAATGCAGGCCCGGCTCTCTGTGAATGGGTGTGCCTCTTGGTTTCTCTTCCCTGGCCAGTGTCCTGTAGAGTGGCTGTCCTGGGAGAAAGGGTGTCACCTGCTCTTACAAAGGAACAAAAAGAAGCAATCCCCCAACACTACAGACCTGTGAATGGACAGGGGTTGGCATTGTCTGGGAGGAATACACATCCTTACACAGTTGCATTGGGCCCACAGGGCTGACAAATGTACGAAATCAAATTTGGAATGTGGCTGTAATAATTATGTGAATATCATGTTCCATACCCTAACTCGGGTATGGCTTATATTTGAAGATTATTCTGCCACCAGGAGGTAGACACATAATTATAGGGTTTTTGGAACAGTGGTGCGTATTTTAAATGCAACACCTGCGCTGCAGAAACTTAGCAGTCACTGCAGCTGTCAAGAGGGCACCTATGACCTCTGAACCTGCTTTGTGCCACTGGTACAGCAGGTGCTGTGAATAAGGATACAGATGCAGCAGGGCACAAGTACACACTATGCTTTTGGCATGGAGTTTATGACAGGGGAACCCGATTATCATTTTTCCCTTTCAGAGATTGGATTACCTGCATCATTTTATTACTTAATAAAAAATACAAAAAGCCAGAGTTTTTACACCCTTGCCTGATGGCAATTCATCACACTTGAAGACCAGTTCCAGGTCTGACAAGGGCTCAGATTGCCATGACATCTACAGAATACTTTCTACATTGGTGATTATCCTGTTGTCAGCCTCACAAGGATGAAAGCGTGGGTCGAACACATCTGATAGGTGACCGACTCTGTTTTAGCTGTGTGGGATTTCAAAAGTACTGGCCTGGCCTCTCTTCGCAAATATCTTCCTTCTCGAGCTCTTCGCTCATCCGCCTCCAACTCCCTCTCCGTCAGTCGCTTCTCCAAGCAACGAGTTGGTGGTAGATCTCTCTGTTTGGCTGGGGCCTCCCCCTGGAACAGCCTCCCTGAAACTTGAGGAATCATCATCTCTGGATCCGGAAGCACCTCAAAACCTTTCTCTTTGCTTCTGCTTTTTCTCCTCCTCTCCCTTGCTGACCTCTTGGCTGAAACTGACAATGCACTGGTTACCTGGCCACCCTCTGATCTCTGGCCCAGGTCCCTCCCCCGCCAGTCACACAAACACACACACACCCCTGCACTGCCTTCCTGGCAACCCGTGCACTTGGGGACTGTTGTCTATCCCTGCTGTCCTACTACCAGCACTTGACACCTGATGTCTGCACTTGCACTTGCACTTGCCACTTGCTGGCCGTACTTTTACTTATTGTTTATTTATTCTATCATCCCATGTACTGCACCGTCCCCTCCTCCTTCCCCCCGGCACTTTCCCTGTTCTCTCCCCGTTCTCTCCCTTCCCATGCACTTGCGCGATCTGAATGACACCTGGCCTACTAAGATTGTTGTCTCTGTCTTCCCTCTGCTCCCCCTCCCTTGCCACGCCGCGCCTTGAAACACTTGTGTATAGGCGCGTTATAAATGCCATATCATATCATCCAACCTCAGTGCTGTAAATGTTATCACTTCAGAAGGATAAAAGCCTGAATAAGGCCCACCTTCCATGTGACTATATCTGCCCATCCCACCTGCCTTTCACAAATAGAACTTCCAATGAAATCTCTGTTACATGTTATCCATATCCGCGGTACTAGTTTAACCACCTGCAACATTATGAAAAGCTACGTTGGGAAGACCAGACCTAGGAGTTCCTCTTCACCAGTGCCACTGACATTTTAGAGGCACTGGAATATCGTGACAGCTCTCCATTTAAATATGAATCCACCTTGGTGTACCACATTGTATACCCTCAGAAGATAGAGGCTAGATCAGGCATGCTTGACTGCCTTTCTCAGCTCTACTCATGTGTCACAAAATGTTGCCATTTAGAATCTTCCAACTGAGTAAAAGCAGAAGTATTAAAGAGCACGCTGCTGCTGGACGGAATCCGGGCACGCTGGCGCTGGTGCATGATGTCATCTGACCGAGCTTTACCAGGTTCAAAGAGGTATCGGCCACTGCTATTAAATCTCCCAATTTGGTGGTAATCCCCAATGCCTTACATTTGCCTGAGTTGTCCTAGTTCCCATCTTTGGCTCTGTGGCTTAAGCTATGTCTGATCTAACCACTATTTCATATCCTTGCTCCGGTATACACATAGGTTTGCGTGCCAGGTAACATGCCCCGCCCCCCTGACTTGATAGTTTAATAAGTTCTCAAAGTTTTCCAGCTTTTTCCATTTGCTGGCCCCATGAGGGGGGGGGGCTGTGGGTTTGTTGGCTCTTTCTCCATATTGACATCACTGGCCGTATGCTTCAGTCATATAACCCATTTCAGCGCTACTCCTGTTACCCACAGGCTGGAAGACCAAATCAGGAACACAGGGCATTGTGAGTGAGTGCCCCTGCTCAAGTGGCCCCACGGAGGCAGCTGCGTTTCCTGAGATCTCCTCGTTCAATAATGTCCAACTGAAAGGCACTCTTATTGCCCGCAAAAGGATGAACGGATTACTTCGGGCACACCTGACATGTCTGCCTTTTGCCACAGCCCTACCAGCCCTTTTGATGTCCCCGTTCTATTTTTCTTAACTTTACAGTGGTGCTGTTCTCTCTCTGAAGCATTGACCTTTTGATTCCAGGGTGAGGAGGAGACGCTACAGAACTTTGTATTTGTATATGCATGTTTAATTTAGGTTCAATATTGCACAAACCTAACTAGTAAGCAATGGGGCACTGTAAATGTTGCTGAGGGGAACATGTGAGCTTGGGGTTGGTGGTGGGAGGGGAGTTACACTATGGCATGAGATGTTCCAGCCATAGGGTTGGGACCTTATGCAGGAAAGCAAGGAGCCTAGGTGGTAGCTAGGTATTGACTGAAGACTAAGGACTTCAGTTCCTCCGGAACTGTCACATATGGCACAGACATTGTGCTTAGTCTTAGAGACCGTTCAAGCGTTTTTCTTTTTTTTTCTTTGTGAGCCCAGGGCACGTGCGCTCTCTCTCCATCCATCCTTGTTATGGCCTGGCCTCTCTCTCTCTCTCCTGGCCCCCATGTTGAGGCCTGGCCCCTCTCTCTCTCTCTCTCTCTCTCTTTCTCTCTCTCTCTCTCTCTTTCTCTCTCGCTCTCTCTGTCTCTCTCTCTCGCTCTATCTCTCTCTCTCTCTCTCTCTCCCTCCTTGTTCCAGCATCTCGCTCTCTCCCCATTATGGCCTGGCTCCCTAACCCAGGTGCCCATAACCCCAGGTTAGTGCTACCGAATGTTGACCCAGTACTGTCCAAGCATTGTCTTATGCTACGGATGACTCCCTAAATGTTGGCTACGTTTCCTCTGGGACTTTCGAATTTTCCCTACTCTATACAAGTGTTAGTGTTCTAATGGGAGTTTGGATAGTGCCTTACACTTTGGTCTGTTTGCGTCAGGCTATCCTTCTATGTCCACTCTCACTTCTCCCTCTCTACTCTGATCACTTCCCAGTCACTCCTCCCACTTTTCAGATGTCACCTCAATGTTTCACTCCTTCTTATTTTTGTTTCCACCCATTGAGGTTTCCTCTCTTCACACTCCACTGCACCAGTACTTTTTCCCTCCCAGACTTCCCTCCTCTACACCACAAATCCCTTCCTCCGGATTACTGCTCTCCTTCCACTATGACTCCCCTCCAACTGCTACTCGCGTCCCGCTACTATCCTCCTCCTGGTACCACTCTCCTCCCACTACTCAACCACTCTACTGTTATTCTGTACCATTCACTTTACATACATTACTTACACTATATTCTCAACACACTAGCCACACAAACGTGCACACGCAACACTGCAGAAAGCACTTCCACTCCTAAACCAATACCTCTTCTGCTCCACGAATCTCCTAAACAAGCAGCCACTTGCTCCTTCCTGCTGCTGGTCTCTCGTCCTCCACCTTCACCTATGACCTCGCCTGGAAAAACCGCACACTTCCTGCTTCCAGGCCCTTCCTTAAATGTGCCTTCATCCAGTGCTCTGCTCTCTCTGCCTCCAGACTCTGCTGTCTTTGATGCAGGTTTTGCTAGTCCATCTCTCTCTCTAGATGTCTGGTAGTCATTCAGATGTTTCTTCTGAGATGGGAGATTGGCATTTAAGAGAAAGACCATGGGCAGTTTCTGGGACCTGAGGCAGAAGGGGTGGGGGGCAGTAAATGGGACCATCATGGCTCGACTTGCCCTCCTTTTTAGTGCTGGTTCCATATTCCTCCATGCCCTCTCAAACCCGTCAGAAAGGAGATTCCCACTTCCCTTTGACAAAGCCAGGTTATTGCCCCTGTTGGAACTGCAAGAGTGTTGGGATGGTACAGGTTGCCACTGAGCTGGTGTTCAAGTAGGCAGGGGCATAGCAAGAGAAGGCCTGCTTCCAGTTTTTTTCCTTGCATTCCAGTTTCGCCTAGGGATAACCCGACTCCTGGAGGAGAGCAACTCGTCTGAGCTAGAGTTGTGCAGCTAGGTGGGCGAGTGGTGGTTGCCCTGTGTGCGTGACATTAGGGGCAGACTTAAGCCAATGGAACTTTGAACACATTTTCATGCATCCATCTGACCAATCTAACTTGGGGTACAGCCAGATACTTGTAAACAGAATGAAGGCTATCTCGCAGTGACCCCGCGTGCTCCATAGGACAACATAAAGATGCACAGTGAGTACAGCCGGTAGGTACATCGTTTGGCTGCTCTTTCAAGTGGGAGGCAAACCATGAACAGCATTTGGTGGCCCTCTGAATACCAGGCTTCCCAGTGGCATTTTCCTGTTCATTGCGTCAACTTCAGTGTAATGTGCCCAGTTTTGGTGCCCTTGTCGCCTGGAGCATTGTGTCCAGAAGTTGAGGCAACATGTGGCTAATAGTGTGCAGAGGCGGAGTCAACATCTGGGTCATAGCTTCCATTTCTGTGGGCCTCATGAGTTATTGTGTCCATTCATGGAGGCCACATCTGTTATGTTATGTACTTGTAGCGGTCACATCCGGAGTTATGTTCTTTTTTAGAGAACTCAGCAGAACCATAAGTAGCAGTTGGAGACTGCTGACTGAAACTGTACTTAGTTTACAAGTCCAATGGGGGGGGGGGGATGATCCAAGCACCTGAAGGCAGGTGGGATTGTGGTATGATATGGGGTGGTTGAACAGAGTAACGTTGTCTGCCTCATTCCTCTTCTGAGTACCTGGATTTTAAGGCCATGCGGAGTTAGAGCTTCGGGGAGACATCTTAAGTGGCGAAAGCAAAAACGGTTACATGAATTTGAAAGTTTGTGGCTCAAGTGGTGGACATGGGAGTGAGTGGGGGATTAAAGCCGGAGACCATGCAGGGTATGGGGGTCGGGAGTGGATAAGAAGTGGGCGTTGCCCATTGTCCCTGCCACACTGGGTCTCTGCGCCTCGCGGCTTCCTTTTCGTTCTGCTGCTGTTGTGACAGGGGTGGGGACGCAGCAGCAACGTGCCCCGGGGATCCTACGCCGCCTCTGCGCGCTCTGAAAGGGGAAGCGTGCAGGCGGTTTTTCGGAAGCGGCCTCCTCTTCGGCAACTTCAGATTCCGGATTTAGTTTCGGAAAGTTAATAAACAGGAAATGAGCAGCGTATGACAACACCCCCCCCCCCCCCAAGAGGACGAAAACCTGCCGCTGCGAAGGCGCCCGTGACACGGTAAGAAGACCCTTTGCTATAAGTTTGTATAACATAAGTGGCACCGTTTAGGAGGTGTTTATGGCAGTGCGTTTCCCGGGTCAGTGCAGAGGAGTCCCCCGCTCCTCTCCTCCCTCGGCGCCGCGCGTTCTGCCTGCATTCTGCCACGCCTTTACACCTTTACGCCTGTCGGAAGCACGAGGTTCATTCATTTAGAAAACCCTGTATTCCATTCGCTTTTTTAATTCTTATTCTAATACGGCAAAACAATATGCGCTGGACCCGTCACCTGAGAATCCGAAATGTTGCCATGTACAGTACATTTCGTTGGTGTCTTTGAGTGCTCCTGATAACCCGCCACCACCAACCTCCCAACACCCGCCCCCCCGCCCCAACAGCCACTAGCGCTACCTTCCACGTGTTGTTGGTCGATCGCTGAAACGAAGATCGACACAATATCACATTATACGCGTTCAATGCATGAATTCAATAACTGATCAATAGGGTTTGTCTGTGCGTTTGGGATTATACAGCCTGATGCCCCAGACGACTGGTCCCCGCCCCCCCATCCCTCCACCCGTTTCCTTCCGGACAATGCGTAGTGTCGGGAGCCTGTTGCGGAGGATGCAGTACCGTTAACGTTACATGTATGTAGTAACTTCTCCGTTTGTTGGTCAGGAAGGAAGTGTATTCTCGTGTTGTTTAACTATTGCGCATCTAAGCTAATCGCTACAATCCATTGAGAGTGAACTACAAAGGCATACGTTGCGCTGGTCACATTAGAGGAGCTCTCGCCAAAACATGAATTTATTTTGTGGAATGGTTTGTAAGGGTGTGTCTATTCTCAGGGACATGGTGCTTAATTCCGAGTTTGGTGGTTAATAGATTACTGTTACTGTGATATGGAAGTCCTGGGGTCGAAACCTCCCATATGGCATGAGCCCCTCCGGCATACAAAGACACAGTAGGCAGTGTATCCCGTCCGGGCTCAACGCGTGCTCTGCTTCAGCCCAAGTGATCTGCCCCTTTTATTTGGTAGCCGCACACAACAGTTTCATAACTCCGCCGCATGCGCAATTTAAAGGGGACACCTTTCATAACTACCACAAACAGTTTAGCAAGTGCAGGGTCCAGCACAACATAGTGATTGAGGTGGACAGGCCTCCCCGTCCCAGTTCGTTGAGGATACGGCCTGCCCCCTTTACAGCTGGGACTCTCCTCAACTGCGTCCCTCCGAACCTGGGGACTGGCCACCCCACCAGGGGTGTGGCTAGGTCTGGAAAAGATCCAGGGCTATACTAATGTCGCGACTGTCAGGACTCGGGGCTTGCTAGTCTTTTGGTTGTAGCCCCTGAACTTTTATCCGGGGCTGCAACCAAAAGACCCGGGGCTATAGCCCCCTCAGACACCCTCTAGCAACGCCTCTGTAACCCCATCACTTTTATCTGGCTCTTAAGCGCAGTCTCGGCCCAGGGACACGCCAAGCTGCGTGCCTTCTCATTCTCTCTTGAAAAAACAGGCTTTTCTGGGCACCATAGCTGTTCCAGCATAGGCCGTCACCATTGACCCCTTCACAGCGACCACGTCCATAACATTTGGTTCATATGTTAGTGACCATTTACCCTGGGGACACTGATTCTCTACAATTACCTCATCTCCTGGTGCCAACTGGTACTATTGAAGCCCCCATCTCAAACTCTTGCTCTCATTCCGGCATCTCCTTTCTTCTTCCACCTGGGCATCGTCAATGACAGCTGGCTCCTGTTCATTTGCATTGGGCAGCAGGCCCCTCGGGCAGCTCCTAAACATGGCCTCAGCAGAGGCCACCACAGTCAACCTGTAAGTGGTTTCAACCCAGCACTCCACCTAAGTCAATGGCAAGTATGGGATGCCCAATTGAAACCCTTATTTATATATTTTTTATGTCAAAAGTTTTTATTGCTGGACGATGTACCCATATATAACGCCCCTCTCTTTGAATCCCCCCCGGTCTCACTGAACCAAGAAGTAGGTTTGTTTTGCAAAGTTAAAAGATATATTTGAAGAATTGCACAATATATATCACACTTATATGAATATGAATAATATCTAAATGTCACACTTATTAATATTTATGCAATGATCAGCAATAGGTAGTATTACAATAATCAACAATCTCTTTAATCAATTAGGAGTAGGAATAGGAAGAATAATGTAGCAGAGAATAACTTTATGTGGGTTCAATGAAATGCAATGATGTGAAATTAATGAAACACAGAAATAAAACTTGATATGAACTCAATCAAAGACAATGTAATCAATCTTTCCCCCTGTTACTACTCACTCCCCCCAATATGCAATATGAAGAGATGGAATGAGGGCACACAGGTTTCAGGAATAACAATCAACAATGCAGTTAAATCCCAATTCCCCAGCAAGCTTAGAGAACAGGAATGATTTTAAAACGGGTCAATTGCTTTTAAATGTGATTTGAAATGAATGGGAAAAATGCTAAAAATTGATTTTAATTCGCTAAATGGGATTCAGAACTAGTGAGAGCCGCTTTGGATAGGTTCAGGTAGACACTAGCAATGATTGTTGAATGATTGGCAGATAGGAAATTAAATTCAGAGGTTGAATGCAAGAAATAGCTATTTTTACATGTGGTGAAATTGAGCCAAATGCGAAATCGCGGCAAACTTTTCAGCGCATGAAAAACGCAATTACAGAAAAACTATAAGGAGTTGGAATGCGGTTCTTAGTTCATTTGAAAGCTGTGGATGTTAGGATGTATAGTTCAGTAGTTACAGAGGTTTTTAGTAAAGGTCGATTTTTCTCAAAAAGGCTCAAAATTTTACAAATGGGAGATTGCGCTTTTGAATTACAAACAGGTTCTTTACACTAAGAGTCTATGAAGCCGCCAGCTACACGACAGCGCACCCACCAGACCAGTGGCGCCACCAGTTGGTTGGACCTGTCGAGACGCTTGCCTTTCTTCAAAAATATATTGCGCAAAGATGATTTATCACTACAATTATCACAGAAGTATATGGATTAGAGAAGGATTCAGGATAGACAAGAGATTCTATAATGCAGTTTGGATTGGTTGGAATTGGTTGGATTGGATTACTTAATACTAAGAGATTTGCTATGGACAGTTCTATGCTAAATACTCACTACTATAGCTTTGGAAAGGAATGGGCCCGTCAAAGATCTGGTCAAAGGTTTGGCTGGAATTCGCTCGCCACCGGACGGGTCTCAGGCGCTTAGTTCTGCTCTCAGCAAGGCACTCTGGTCTGCACGGCCTCTTGGACTGTATCTGACGGGTGGTTCTGGGGACAGCTCTGCCGGACTGTCTGCCAGAAGCAGCCAAAGGCACAGCCAGGCTGTTGAATGGGTTAGGCCCCGTGGAAGTTTGGGGCTAAATCAAGTTGCAAGATTTTACAGGCCGGCTGAGAAGGGTTCAGCTTTTTTGGTTGGGCCTCTGCTTCAGGGTTCTGGAGTCTGGATCTAGGTTCTGGAGTCTAGATATGGGTTCTTCCTGCAGAGCGCTTCGCCGGTAGATCAGTGATGGGTGAATGTGTCTTTCTGGGTCCTCGACAGTCCCTATTTATGTATTTTCCAAGTGGATGGGGAGGCTGATTAAACTACATCCAAACCTCTAAGAATCTGATAGGTCAGAGAATTCCCTCTCCCCTGATTTGAGAAGGGAACACTGTCATGATGTGTCATGTTTATGGCCCAGGGAGAAAACCTCCCCTTTGTTTCTGTACAGTATATCTTATTTTTCATAAAAAAAACATTTGCAATATCCCAAACTTACTAATATTACATATTTACATTACAGATTCACTAAGGTACGTTTCTGTCAAAGCCTCATGTTCCTACGAGTTTTCGTTCCCAAATGACAGTTTTTCGCGCTTTTGGTGGGTTACCCATTTTCGGATCTGAACCATTTTTTATTCATATATGCACATAACATCTGGGCATATCCCTGTAAATTTTCATATTCCTAACATCATAATTGCTACAATTTTAACATTTTTGTGGTTCAGTCTCTGAACATCGCACAGATTTCAGATTAGTCTTAAACTGTGAGCGATCTTTTCATTTTAATAACCTCTAAATTCCATATTTTTATCAATTGAGCACAATTTGTTATAAGACTTGTTCTCAAACATACAGTTACTTCAGTTTCAAATCCACATGTTCAGTCTGGCCTGCCTCCAAGGCTTGGCTGAGCCAGAGAGTAACATGAGCTTGTTCCTGCCTGGGCTGGTTTCTGTTCACACCCGAATAGCATTTTCTTTCAGTTCAAGAAACCCATTGTCTCTTTCCCAGAGCAGCAGAGCAAGTCTCCTCCTCTTCTCATTAGCATCCAAATGAGAGATCCTCTCCTTTTGGTGGGAAGGAAAAGGGTGGTGTGTTCTCAGTGGGGGAAAACCTCTTTGAAGTTTAGCTGAATCAGGTTACCTTACAGTAAGTTGTGACATTGTTCCTTTTGAAAATTAAAGTTACAATTTTAAAATAAGCAAACACATCTTCAATTCCAGTCTTTTTCAACATGAAAATTAAGTTGTGGGAACCCATATTGCATTTGATGGAAGTCTCTGCTTTCCCCACACTTAGATTTTGAGACACAAGTTTTAACATGACAGATTTACAGATCGCCAGCTTCTGACAGAGGCAAGTTGCGATATTGCGCCCATTTTCAACATATTTTCCCAAGCAAGCATCTTTAAATGTGGATTTTCTTCTGATAAATGTACTTCTGCTGACATTGTATTTATGTGGATTCTTGAAGCAAAATGATGTTTAACATCCAACAAGGAGGTTGTATCTTTTGTGTGGTTTGTGAACCATGATTTTTGCAGATTCGACAACCAAGAAAAACAGATTTCCAGACAGCTGTGTGTTTCTTTTGCAATCAGCATGGCTTTTTCAAGTAGTTTCAGGCTACTCTGTGGGTAGCCCAATGGTGGGTTTTGGCAGTGGTCTCCTGTGTTACCACTGGCATAGGCAAAAGTGGATTGGCGGCCTATTTTTCAAGTTTTTCCTGGGCACTTCTGGGTGATTTTAGCATGCATACTGCTTTCTAGCGGCCATTCTGATGTTCCTGATGCAAGCAGCGCACAGGAATGTTGCAGGGCCTGGACTAGTGGGTTAAAACATCCCACAAACCAGTGTGGAGTCACTCAGTACTCCCGAAGGAACTGGTATAGGGCTCTGCGAAGGCATTGACCCTGCCCATGGGCGATTCGGTACACCTTGTTAAGCCGTCTCATAAATCGCTCTACCTCTCCATTAGCACAGGGCCAGATCGGGGTGACTTTCCTTTGGTGAATGAACCCCATACTCTTTCAGGAACTCAGGGAACTCTCACCTTGTAAGGGCGGTCCATTGTCCGAGCACATGGCCTGCGAGAGACCATGGGTCGCAAAGATTTTGTCAAATGCCACCGCCACATCCTCAAAGGCCACTGACTCCACAAACTCCACTTCTGGGTACCTAGAACACTGGTCCACCACCACCAGGAAGTGGACACCCTGACCCGTGGAACCAAAGTCTTCATGCCCCATGGCATTTCCTCATTTGGGGGGTCCTTTTGCGCCAGGGACACAGCCTGGCATCATGCACAGGCCACCACAAACTCCTCCACTCTCCAAGTCCGGCAACCACACCTTTAGCCTCAGCCTTGCCTTCGTCTTGGCCATCCCCTGGTGACCATGGTGCGCAAGCTCAATGACCTGCTGTACCATGTGGGACGGCACCACCATATTGTCTCCTCACAGTAGCAACCCAGAGTCAGTGAACGATAACTCCTCCTGGACCTTCCATAGCTACTCCAGCGTCGTCCGAGCCTCCTGGGTCCTTTTGCCTAGGCCCTCCAGCACAGATTTCCACTCCCCTTATTGCAGTGAGATCCAAAGGATCCTGAAACATTTGTCCCTCTCGGACGCCTTTCCGAGTCCCTGTATGGACATCGAGTTTGGAGTCGCCACCTCCATGACAAGTTGCACGTGCTCCTCGGCCTCTTCAGTACTGGACATGTCTTCCTATTCGCAGAGGGCCCTGGGATGGCGCAATAAATATTTCGCTGTATTGTTCACCGCTGGGTGGTATATCAGGGAGACCCCATATTCGAGCACCAGCAGCATCCATCGCTCAATCCTGGCCGGTGGTTTGGATGACAATCCTGCCATGATCAGCAGGATTGTGATCCGTTATTACTGTCACCGCCCTTCTCAGTATGTAGAGACGGAAATACTGACACCACCACAATACCGCCAAGGCCTTGTGCTCAATCTGTGAATATTTCTGCTCAGTGTCCGACCGAGCGCGGCTGGGTCTTGCTTCCCCTTTGCTGTCTGTCTGCACAAAAACAGCTCCCAGGCCCAATGGGCTAGTGTCCACCACCACTTTCGATGAGTGCAGGGTCGAAAAACGCCATAGTGTCTTCTGCCGTCAGGGCCCCTTTCACATCCTCAAAAGCCGCCTGCTCGAGGGGGGCCCCATTGCCAGGTGGAGTCCATCTTTGTCAGGCTCTTTAGTGGCTCTGACCTCGTGGCAGGGTTCTTAGTGAATCGGCCACAGTAGGTGAACATCCCCAGGAAACTACAAACCTCTGTTATGTTCTCCGGGGCGCCTGCTTCCATGATGTCCTTAACCTTGCAGGGATCTGGGAACACCTCTCCCCTTCCTTGAACACGAATCCGAAGAGCTTGTTGCTCGTTTCGGAGGAACTCGTACTTTTCTCGATGCACCATGAAACCCAGAGCCTGAAAACGTTCTAGCGTTCTCACCAGCCGTGTCATATACTCTGCCTCAGACTTGGCGAAGACCAGGATATCATCACTGATGTTTAGGATACCTTGCAGGTCAGCAAGGGTTCCTCGTATTAAGTTCTGAAAAACCTGAGGGGTTGACGCACCGAAGCTGAGTCGCTTGTATCTATACAGCCCCCGGTTTGTCGTAAATGTCGTGATGTAACAAGACTCTGGATGCAGCACGACCTGGTTGTAGCCCGCCTGCAGGTCCAGTTTGGAGACGAATCTCGCACCCTGCAGCTCTGCAATGATATTCTCACTGGCGGGTGCCTCTCCCGCTTGATGGCCTTGTTGGGAAGGCGCATGTCGACGCAAATCCTGATGGAGTCCGGTTGTTTGGGCTTGCAGGAATCACAGTGGGCGACACCCATGGCGCCTCGCCTTCCACCTTCTCGATGATATCGAAGTTCACGAGGTTATTCAATTCCTTATCCACCAGATCTGTAGTGGAAATGGGACCCTTCGGTGCTTGAGGGCTATCGGCTGGATGGACTCATCAATGTATAGCCTTACAGGCTTGCCCACCATCTATCCAATTCCTGTGAACACCTCCCCAAACCTTTCGGGCTGCCTGTACATCCTCCACATGCACGCTGTAGGCAAAGGGGACAATGCTGAGCAGTTCCGCCTCCGCACAGCTCAAAAGGGTATTAGTGCTTACGTCCGTCAAGATAAAACCCTGTCTTGATGGACGTGTTGCCATGCTCGACCTTGGATACAAAGGGCTCTACCAGCGGGATGGGCCTGTCGCCTCCAAATGTGAATGCATGCCTTTGGAGGCTACAGGGTTGGGGGTTCTCTCAGCGACTCGTAGTGCACCTTAGCTATAACATTGACCGAAGCACCTGTGTCCACTAGCACCGGGATTGGCAACCCTTCCACCTGAACCATGCACTTCGGCCGCCTCCTGGCCCTCGCCTTCTTGAGATAAAGAAGATGTTTTTGTCACCCCCCTCTTCCTCCAGGTCCTGGAAGTTTCCATCCTCTGCCTGATCGACCAGCGGCACGTTCGGCGGACATTGCTGTTGGAAGAACGCAGCTCTGATCGATCCCCTGTGGACGACTTTGGGCAGCGGGCTCTGCACATTCGGGCATAATGGTCCATCGTGCCACATCGCCCACACGCCTTGCCCTTAGCGGGGCATTCTGCTGGGTGCGGCAGATCATAGCCACACTCCAAGCATGACTCGGGCCCTGGGTGATCCTGTCTCTCTGCTGCGTAGATGGCTGACGAGCCCCTCTCGCTCCTTGGACACGACCAGTTGCACAGCACACACCTCTTCCGACCTGGCAGGACGAATTGCAGCATCCATTCTTGACGCCCACTTCTCCGCCACCTCATGTGACAGCCCTAGCTCCAGAATGGGGGGCAACGTGAGGCCTGGCTCTCGAAGTACTTGACGCCAGGGTTTCCCCGACACACAGTCCTGGATGAGTTGGTTCCGGATCATGGCCTGCTCATTGTCCCACACCCATGCTATTGCCATCCGCTGGAGGCGTCCACAGAACCCATCCATAGATTCATTGTCTTTTTGCCTGGCACTGCACATCATAAATCTCTCGTAGTCCACATTTCCTAGGGGCATAAAATGTTAGTGCAGTGCATATTTTTCTGCAGTGTATGAAGCATCCACAGGCTCCAGCGACTGAAATAGCTGGTGCATCGCCGGTGCATCGCCGGACCAGCCGAGTATAGCAGTGTTGCTACCTTACTGTCTTCATCAGTCTCTCGTGTGGCCTTGAAGTAGATGTCCATCTGATCAATCCAAGACTTCCAGCGAGGGCCCAGGCTCTATGGCACCCATGAGATGTCAACCTCTGGCATGGGCAGCCCCTGACGCGGCTGGCTCACCTGCCGCAGGCCCTCCACCTGCTTGTGCTTCATTTCCCATGTTGGTGGGCACACAAGCACCCCTCTGTAATCAGGGCCGCAACCCACGTTGGAGCGTAGTGGCCGGAGAGGGATACACCAACACCAGAAACAGTGGACAGTCCAGAGTCCAGCACCACCAGTGCCTTTTCTCCTCACTGCCTTCTGCACATCCACCCTTTCCAAACAACAGAAAGGCTGGATCAAGTATTGAGCACAGCCAGGAGAGCAGGTCCTCCACAGCTGCACCCAGTGATGCATGCAAAGTCACTTAACACCACTGCCTCGCCAGCCCAGATGAAGCAGTCACAGGGGAAATAAATCAGTAAATGTTGGAGGGTGGCAGAGGGTAACACCAGTTTTGTGTTCTTTTTTCAGCTCCACTATCGGAAAAATATATATAAATTTTTCCTATGGGCAGGAGTTTCTGACCCTCCCCCAGTAGTCATCCAGCCCCAAATGGTTGTGAGGTATACAAAAATTGTGCGCGCGTGGCGTACAAGCCCTCTTTCCGGAGCCGCAACCTCCCGCACCATGTGCAGCTGAAAACCGTTGTACGCGCTGGCCCTGTGGGTCAGAGAGAGTGTTGGTGCGCAAATAGTTATATCCCTCTCACTGCCGCATGGCCCCACTGGTCTGTCTCAGACTATGCAACCAATTGGTCGCCAGTGTGATATGGGAGTTCCGGGGTCAGAACCTCCCCTATGGCGTGAGCCCCCCTGACATAGAAAGACACAGCAGGCAGTGTATCTCGTCCGGGATCCACACGTGCTCTGCTTGAGCACATGTGATCTGTACCTTTTATTTGGCAGCCGCACGTGACCGTCACATCCCTCTGCTGCGTGCGCATCTTAAAGGGGACACCACAGTTACTGCCACTCATTCCTGTGGATTTACCACAGGTTTACAAGTGGCGGCACAGTGGTGTTAGTCCACATTATTGGAGTAAATAGGACTCCATTAGGATTTTTGTCGGTTTTACTACAAGCAGTAATTCCAGGCAGTGAATGTGAAGGTTTTTGGTGGTAAGGTGAATGAAGTACAGGGGCAATGCGCTGGTTTTAGAAGCAAGACAACGCAGAACAACATAGGTTTGAATCCCGGATCTGCGCTTGGAAACTGAAACTGAACTCTGGGACGGAATTTGGCTCGTTATTTAAAAAAAAAAAGCATCACCATTTTGTGTAAATCATGGGGCCAACCTGCCCTACGTAAGGTCCACAAACTCCTGCAAAGGCCAGCTCAACCCTTCATCCGTGCATGGTTGATAAATGGGGTACAATTAAATTGGGGAATATATTACTGCTTTTAGTAGTGTGACGTATCGGTCATAAAGTAGTGTGCAAAAAACTAATTTTGTAATTATTAGGTATATCTGGTATCATTGCTTGTCACAGTTGCCGAAGCCACTTTCCATGGCAGAACAAAATAGCAGCCATCAATGGTTGAAATAACTGCCCAAAATTAGATCTGCTCTTAAAAACAAATACAACCTGTGAGCGGCTACTGCAGTGTGAAAGATGCATGATGTGTGAACACTGCACATTATGGGAATGATGGTGTACTGGTTTACTCAATGCTATCAGTTCCCTATTAATTTTAAATCTTTTTCTTTTGCCGGCAATATTTTTACTGCTCGTGGTCAATTTTGAACTTTGCAGTATTTGGTTGCCCCAAAAGCGGGAAACCCTGTTTAGCCTTCTGGTGTTTTATCGCTGGGAGTAATATCGCCAGTTGGTGTTTACCACCAGAGGTAATCCCATACTACTAGATGCAATTTCAGCATTGCCAGAATTAGTGCCCAGCAGAGATGTAATTTCAGTGGAGCGGCTATTTACTGTTGCCAGTATTCCTTGTGCAAAAGTGGCTTTAATCCATGTGCCCATGAAAGAAGAATGATAGGGAGAGAAAATCAGAAGAGGTTATGTGAAAAAACAGATGATTGGATATTATAGTTGCAGCGCAAGAAAACAAAACCCCAAGAAATGTTGCCGTTATGATTCCTAGTGGTACAAAAACTCGACCACTGCACATAACGGCACGCATTACACAACAGATGCCATTACAATTGATGTCATTCATGTTACTAAAGTCCTCACACGTGCCATTGCCAATGGGTATACACTCTGCAACAAAAAATGTGAGGAGCATTTAGTGTCTTATGTAGTCTGTCATCACTATGACAACAATATGCAAAAAGTGATGGCCTTTGGAGTCTATTGTGATGAATCACGAGATTTTGTCACTTCTCCCCATGGGGAAAGCCTTTCCCTGGAAGGATAGGGAGATGAGCCTGCTGCGCAATACCCTCCCTAGGGATAGAGGCAAGCTCTACCTTACTGGGAAAGACTCCCCCTTTAGGGACAAGGACTCCCGTTCTGGGAAGGAACCTAAGCCTTCTGGTTTTAACAATCTATCAATTGCCCCTTTTGAAGAAAAAGGTGAAGAATCAAAGTCTGTTATTATGAATCAAATGCATTGATAACACCTACAATAGCAAACTCATGTACTGGTACAAAGAAACGTAATGGAGGAATACAGAATTGAAGCTCGACAGAGAGAAAGGACTTTGAAATTCCGCCAGGGAAGTTGCCTGACAAGGTCATAAAAATAGAAGGCAGAGACACTAAAGTGAGAAGCCGGGAAGTTTGACTTAGCTGAGTAGAGACAGAACACGCGGCATCCAAACCTCAGGAGTCGTGCAGCTGTGGAGCCTAACGCCTACAGTGAAGCAACCCAGGAGACGCGGAAAACTGAAGAGGACCTGAGGTGTCCAGACACTGAAACAAATGGTGGCGTGACCGCTGTTAGGCAGAAACCTGTGCAGTTCCCTCTGGGACCACTGCAAAAGATTTAAGACTACAGGTGGTTGGCAGTAAACCCAATTGGTAGCAGTCTGTACCACCCAGATTTACCTGGTAGCTGTGGCTGAGCAGTCAGACTTCTCTCAAGACGAGTTAGGCAGTATTCAGAGTATTCACAATAGGTCAAAAGAACACAGTAGAACAAGCAAACACTGACCAGAGCTTGGTGTAAAAGAGAGATAATTATTTATTAAAAAACACATCTAGTAAAACACACTGGCACTAATATCAAGCAGTTCAAAAACACAGCCACTAAAAGATATATACTCCCTTCAACGATTAGTTAGACAAGTCTTAAATAAAGCAACACTTATTTTCAGACAGCGGTGAGCGCTTAACGAAGATGGCACTCTAATCAATCGGTTTAAAAGGGAGAGAAAGGCAGAGCAATATAGAAACAGATCCCAACACCTTCAGAAGAACACAGTAGGAGGAGAAGGCAGTTTCAAACCGTAAAGTCAAAGTTAAGAAGGCCGGACCCACTTTAAGAGGCTCCGGTCCAAATGTGTCCAAGGTCACACGGTTCAAAGTGCCCAAAAGTCTCGCAATAAGTTCAGAAAGAGTTGGACCAAAAAGAAAGGGACCAGTTAGACGGTCAAGGTGGCCAGCCCAGTCCAAAAGGTTAAGGGATTATTGTTATCTTGTAGCAATCTTTAGAAAGGGAGGCCTGGCGGACACGGTACTGTAAAATGGTGAGAACGCTCCAGCGGGGGCGGTTGTTCCTGTGAGCGGGTGCAAGTCGGTGCTTCGTCCGGAGGAAGAGAGGATCTCTTCGGGGAGGAAAGGAGGAGTCCGTTGCACTGCCAAGGAAGAAACCAGCCGCGGAGTTCTCAATTAAAAGGAGCAATCCTTTTATTTGCGGTCCAGTGGTAAGTGGCTATCCGGTTGCCGGGGTGCTTGGCACGGGCAATTCGACCACAAGACGTCCTGGGATGCGAGAAAGGAAGGTAAACTGGTTGTGCCCCACCAGTCAGGGGAAGCAGACTCTCCAGCCGGGAGATCTCTTCTGTCGTTGGGAAGTGGCGAATCGGTTCAGCAGGGCTCCACCGGTGGTGTCGTCGTAGAAGGCTGGCTCAGCTTCTCCCTCGTCGGATTTTCAGGTCGTGTGGCGACTTCTGAAGTTCCAGTCCCAAAAGCCCTGCTTTTATGCAGCACACCCCTATTCACTCAGCCTAGCTGTCAATCAAACATGCTAAGTGGTGAGCCGGCCGGCTCACCACTTGGGCCAATCACACAAGAGTGCGACTTGAGTTACCAAGGTAACTCAGTCCAGGGTGCCTAAAACCCCTCCCACACCCCCTATGGTACCCAGACAGAGTGGCACCACTTTTGGAGGCTTCTGTGGAGAAGCCCGCCAAAAAAGTGGAACAAAGGGCTCGACCTTTGATTTGGAGTTACAGAGGCGAACACAAACGCCATTTTAAAACCGAGTTCTGGCAGAAAATACCAACCGGTGAATTAATATTAAATAAATAAACTGGCGTTATGTTAGAGGCTATGTTAAAAAGTATTAGCCTCGAACAATGGGAAAATCCCATAGAGATATATTCACGGTTGAATATAAAAAGTAGTATCCACTGCCACCAGCCAAAACTCGACGAGGGGCGACGGGACAGTGCCCCCTCGAATAACAGACCCAGGGGCAATCGAATTGCCCCTACCAGTACGTCCACAATATGATGGTCTGTACTGGTTCTGTTAGTAATTTGGGACTAGTAAAGCCAATGGTGATTTTACATGCCCTGGGAGACAGTAGTCAGTCCCAGGGTATGGAGTCTATGGTGGGGGGTCTCTATGATACCCCGGTGTTACTGCACGGAGGGTGCTGTGTAACACACATACAAAAACATATGAAACCCTATGGAGTAAAAGACCCCATAGCCCATGAAACACATTAACATTCAAAGGAACACCATAAATCATGTCCAAGAGTGGGAAAAAAAGAGTCTCATTCTTGGCAGGAGAAAAAAACAAACTCCAGAAATCCAGCAAAACTGCTGGGGGACTCACTAGGTTAGGAAATTCAGCCTAAACAGAGAATTCTCCCTAACAACTGCTAAAAGAAGGCACTGGACCAGGAGGTACGGTCACAACAGTGATACCCCGTATGGTGAAATCACGAAGAAGGATGCCACAGCAAAATAAATGGAGGAACTGTGCATTGCAGCGTGTGAGATGAGCAAAGCCAACCTGACACGAGAAAGCCCCCAAAGCATGCAAGCAGCAGCAACGTTATCCCTACAAGCTCCAGGTAACTGGGAAAGCAGGAGACCTGGGAAGGAGACCTGTAATCATTATTGGAATACTCTCACTCGCCCCAGTGAAGAGAAAATGTTGAAAGTATCTGAAGAAAGTGCAAATTATTCTTGGAACGTTCATAATGGCCTCCAGATAAGGTGGGTACTTGGCCTTTTTACGCATGAAAATCTTGTAAATACGACAGCTTTATTAATTTCCTGTGTACATTTACACACAAGTTTAGAGCAGAAGGCAGTGCAAAGGTCAGGCTACTTGACAGAAGCCAGAACGCTTTCAACATTTAAATATATACAGGAGAGATTAAATGGCCAAACATTAGAGAAATAAGGAAAGGTGTATTCTGTCACAATGCAGAAGGCTGCCGCATAGTAATGATTTCCATACGTCAGCTGGATGTCGCATACATTTTACTCTCTTGACATCACATTTACGCTCAAAGTTTAAAAATAGGTAGCAAAATACTTCCACCTGAAAATCTTATCTGGAGCACTGGTTCATACTCATCCCAGTGGAACTGTAATGGGACGAATAACAAAAGACATTGCAAATCAATACTCAATACTCAAGCTCTCAAGTTAGCTCTATTCAAGATAAAAGTTCGCCAAACCGTAAAGAGGAAATTTAAAAGGAGGGCCAATAAAATAAAAGAGAAGGTTGAGACCTTGCCGAACCCCATAAGCAAACTATATCATTTGATTAATAGAATCACCAAAGACCGTTTTTGAAAAACAACATTTTGAACTTGAATTGGTGGAAGACCCACATAATGGGAGAAGGGAGTCACCCTCCTAAATCTTAGTTATTCCCAATAGTGCTGGAGCCAGAGTAGGTTAGATTTGGGACAGTGGACTGCATTTTGGTTTAGCATTCTCATGGACGACTGACGAGCACCCTAGTTAGTTATTTTTATTTTTTTAAGTAGGGCATGTTTTATAGCTTAGGGAAAGTCAGGAGTTTAAAGTATATAATTTAATAAAACACCACTGAGGTCAAAAACCAGAGATTGTGTCCTTCTTATGCAGGCATAACAGAAAGGATACATTTTCTTGTGACAAAGTATAATGAAAAAGGCAAAGCGTGTTGTCTGGACAGAGTACTTACAAATACACTACGCTTCAACCATACAAAGAAATCGAGCAAACCTTCCAGCCTCAAAATGCTATTTGTGAGCGCTGGTGCTTCTGTACAGCCCTTAGGGATTACCCATTCAGCATATTTCAATTGTATAACGGACACACCTTAGCAACTTATCAAATTGTTAGAAATTGCAGCGTTTGATCACCTAGAGCTAGGAATGCTCGCTAGGAACAATGTTAAAATTGCAAATGTGTCAACTACTCATATGGACATAACGGTCCCTAAACAAAACGTCTAGCACTTGCCAATATATCTATATCTATATTATTGTTGCTTGTTATCTTTGTGTTGCACAGTGTGTACTCATCAGTGATTTAGTCTGTGATGATATTTTTGATGTAATTTTTGATGTCCTCTGTGATGTCACAGGTAGGAGTGTGGTGGAAGATTTAGGGTTCCTTTAGTAACCATAAATAGCATCTTTTCGGGGGGTTTGTTTTCTTGTGCTGCAACTGGAACATCCTCTTAACATAGATTTCTATTAGCTCAACTAAACCATAACATCCCCTTAACAGTTTGTCTTTTGTTAATGCTTTACAATATGTATACAGTGCCCACCAAACCACCCAAAGAGGCCTAGCCTAGCCTGCGATTATGCTCAGTTGTTACTTTACTTCCCATACTGGTCAGTGAGCCAAAGGCCATGGACAGGTGGTACTTTGCCTTTGGCCATGCCTCTAGCCCCACCAAGCCTTCCAACGTGTCCATTGGCATTTGTTGGCCGCTGAGGTCCTGCCAATCCATGGGTAAAATCTGAATCTTGCCCGCAGACCCAGACTGGGGTCTGAGACGGCTTGGTTTGTGTATGATCCCAGGTCAATCTGCAAAATTGCCAGTAAAAAGGTCCTCCTCCCACAACCCCGCCTTCGATCGGGGCGTTGGTTTACCCGCCCTGAGGCTTCAGTAGGTCTCTTTTCAAAATGTTTACAACGCAGGGCTCTCGAAACCACACAAACTACAGTGTACAACAATGGAAGTTGGTTAAAAGCATTTTCGGCCCTCCAGCCAAACAGATTCGATGTTTTCCAACTCCGCAACCTGCTTGTCTAAAAAACAAAAAACAAAAATGCACTTGGATGTGCGGGCGCAAGTCCATCCACAAACCCAACATTAATATCCCTAATTAATTTTCCACTACGTTTGTGCACCTTTTATGAAAAAACACGCAAGGGTTTACACCAAATATGAAACGGCACACGTTCTTGGTAGCACTGAGACTCCGCGCAAAGTATACAGATCCGTCCAGCCCAGTGTGTGACAAAAAAGGTGTGGATGGAGAATGACTGAAACATTCACATTTCGGGACCCCCCGCCCCACAATGACTTTGCCCTAAACCAAACATTATTTTTCCAAAAATGTAGAGTCGGTGTTTCTTATTTTGGGTAAATTCATGTGGATTTGTTTAACAGTGCTGAAGTTATAAATGGTTCCAAAAGTGCTCTTTCTATGCAGAGTCCAACTGAAGCATAACTGCAGGGTTGCTATGGCTGATCCTGTAATCATACCTTCAACTTGGCAGCGGTTCCTGAGCAATGAAGCTTCTTTAAATAACCCAAAACTACGTATAACCGCTGACTCGAAAGAGCCACGCTATGATTTACAAGTAGCATCTCAATGAAATATCAGGAATTTATTATTCAATTCTATTCCTAATAATTGTACAGTGACCCAAATTAATGTATTATGCAAAAACCATTTGAAAATAATACTCGTGACATTTGAGTGTCCCTTGGTTCTTTCCCCCATGGTACTTGAACCCATGATCTTAATTAAAATGGAGTTTTTCATCCTCAAACTTGTGTTGCTTTTACAAGATTGTGAAGTTCTGCTGCCATGTGCTGCATGTTTTTCCAAGGCACAGGCCAGGATAATGGATCTGGGTCATGAATATTATTGTGGTAGGCTCCTCCCGTAATTAGTGGTTTGAGAGCTGCAGTGCTAAACGACAGAAGGACAACCGGGTGCAATACTCGCCAGCAGAGAGCACAAGGGTGGAGACCTGTGCACACCCCCACTCCTGATGTGATATGGTGGTTGCATGCAAGTAAACTGGACCATTGCGAAGAACATAGCACTGGTCAGTTGTCATCTATCGCATTTTACGCCAATGAGGATACTCTGCTAGCGTATGTGCATCTAATAGTATATTGACACAATTGTGTCATGGGTAGTTCTCGAAAGGAATGCAATGTGTGAATCCTGCACAGAAGTGCTGAGCCTGTTGTGACTATACCAAGTTTGTATTATTGTTAAGTAAGATAGTCTCAGCCTTGTCTACTGTCTCGTGATTAAGAGTCTAAAATATAATTTTCTTTTCTTGTAGCTCCAATTTCAACCTTCCCAGGGCAGTCCTGATTGGCATTTTACAGAAAATGTTGAACAATGTTGAAGAAGCCTCCTCGTGAAAGGCAGGTGGATTAGTGGCAACCTTTAAAGAAAACATGAAACTGTTTAAAAAGAATGAGCATCCGTGAACGCCTATGTGACGTGATTGTATCATTTTCCCCGTGTGACCATCTTTGCTGGTAGGAAGCGTAAGTAGTGACTGTGCATATAAAATAACTTTTGATTTTAAATACAATTTCTAGTATTTATTTTTCCCAAAACAACTCATGATTTGCAGACTGAACTCCAACCATTTAAAAGATTTGTTTAAGATTTCGAAATTGAGTGGTTGGCCCCCCTGAATCCCTTTGCACTGCAAAGTATGCTTTCATACTTGCCAAAGACACACTATGGGAGGACGTATGCAATCAAACAGCATATCGTTTATTAGTCAAACAACTATGATTCGTGAATTGTAATGTTACATTATAACATTTCCTGTGTCTTATTTACATCTCAACTTGTATGCCTCCAAACGGGAGATGATGGTGTTACAAAGTATGTACTCTTGGTAGATATCAAGCCGTCATTTTAGTCCTATTTAAGTAGGAAGAGTGGCAGTGTATTTTAGTGCATATATAAACACTAAAATACAATCTAGGATTATTCGATGAGAGGTTGCCCTGGAAAAAAATGTATACATAAGACAACAAGACCTCTTTGAATAATTCTTGTAGGGATTGAGTGTCACTAACTATAAACACACAGTACAGCAATACAAAAATACCCAAAATATACCATACTTTATTTTGTTCATAAAAATCTTTAAAAAAAAATAAAATATATTTATTGCAACAATAAACAATGATCAACTGCACCCAAAGTGAGAATAGTGCATTATACCATTGCCGCAAAGCAGCGTCCAGCTAGTGTCTTTATATTCAAATTAGCAATGCTGTTTTTGACCTAACTACGAAGTTTGGGTTTGACACAAACATTCTCGGCAGTTTATAACTGTAGTACAATATAAAAAATGCCTGACATGCTTCATCCCACATTTAGTAAAGATGCATAGTCATGGGACCTCTTCAAGGCAAGAGCAGTGGGGTGCGAGCAATTACACCAACACTTTTTGTAAATGTAGATCCATTAAATGCAAATCATCTGATACTGGAAAACCTTTATTCTCTGTTCGGGCAAAAACTCTTCCCCTGAAGAAGTCCCATGACTATGCTTATTTATTAATTGTGGGATTTAACATGTCGGGCAGTTTTTACTTTGTACCACAGTTATAAACTGTTGAATGTTTGTTTCAAACCCAAACTAAGTAGTTCGGTCATAAACAGTGTTGATAATTTGAAACTAAAGACGCTAGCTGGACGCTGCTTTGCGGTGATGGTATAATGCACTATTGTTATTGTTGAAATAAATATATATTTATATATTTTTTAAAGATTTATTTGAACAATTAAGTATGGTATATTTTTTGTATTCTTGTACTGTGTGTGCAGTTACTGACACTCAATCCCTACAAGAATTAGTCAGAGGTCTTTTTTTGTCTTAAATATATATATATATATATATATATATATATATATATATATATATATATATATATATATATACATAGTATCTTAGTGCCCCTGCTCGTGGAAGTCTGGCAGGGTCCATCTTATTGTAATGGATGAGCAGCTCCAACTACTGCCATTTCCTGTAAATATCTGTCTTTTTTATATCCACACTCTTGTACCATTACATTCTTAAGTCTGTGTAACCATGTTAAAACATATCATTCCCTTTTGTAGGTAGGGTTTATTTACCACTGATTTTTCCAAGAATTTTTAAAGGTTAATTCCTTTTCCCAACATACTATAAACCACGTGGGCATTTGATCAAACATGTAACTTTTTTAGATTTACACATAGCAAATTGTCTTAGCTTTTTATGCAAGTGTATTGGTGGGTTACTTTTTCTCCTTCTAGCACATAACTACATTTTGAACTATCGAACAGTTCTGACACTGGTATGTTCCAGTCTTTGTTGTGCTTAAAAAAAAAAAGACACATTTTTGTGGCTTTTGCAATAGGATATTTTTTCTGGGTTTTACTTTTCTAAAATATAAATATAGGTGGTTTTCCAAAAGGAATTTTCATTTTCATATCGGTCAATAATTTCTCACTTTTTAGTAATGATCTTCGTAAGCTGAATGCTTTTGATGAGCGTATGTAGTGATGAAAATCTGGCTGGGGTTGTGAATAAGTTGGTTGTAGTAATTTAGTTTACTTTTTTTTAATTTATTTTTTTACCATAGTTTTAGTAACGGGTTCCTCTTCGTAGACATATAAATAGCCTGTCTCAAACTTCTATTGTTGGTACGTAGGTGGTTCTTCTTTATGATTTGACACAAACTTAACATTGCTCCATACCTTATACAGTATTATTTTTGGAGGATGGAAATTTGTATTATATAGCAAATTGTGATGATCCGTCAGTGTGATGAGCATTTTTGCTGCTAATTTCACTTTTTTAATACTGACTTCAACCAAGAAATAGATAGACTTATATGGATGAAAAATGTCATATATTCATATCCACAATGTTTATACATTTTATACGTTCATGTTCGTGGTGGCTGCTTCCACGTTTTCACACATCTCTTACACACTTCAGGATTTGAATCTGATGTATTTACATAACCACTATAAGTGGTCTGCTCATGGTCTGTAAGGGAGGAATTCTAATCTTCAATTTGTTTGCTTTAAGATTAGTTTAATGCTTTTGAAGAAGGCCCTTTGAAGACAATTCAATGAACTGATGTATTCATCACTGATTTGTAAGTAACCATTGCCATTCAGGAGCCATATATTAAATATGGCTATGCTGATTTACTAACAAGTCATGCAAGTGTGTTAAAGAGGTACACAAAAGATTCTGAAAATATTTCTAGTATTGGAGTGTCCGGCTTAGCAGCTTTGCCCGCCGCCATACCCCACTGATGCGCAGCCCTTTAATCACCTAGTTGATGGAGCCTTATCGATGGCGCTGGTCCAGTCATGGCGTGCAGTGGACTACGGTCTCCTGGAGCGGTCCCTGTGATGGTTCTCCATTCTCTTCCAACGGCGTCCTCTATTCCAATGGATGTCACCATCTTGCGCATGTGCAGAAGGACTCTGTCTTCAGCCAGCGCATGCGCCCTACCGAGCGTCTCTTCAGTGCCAGGAAACATTCAGTAGCATTGTCAGCTGGGCCCCATATAAGCAGCCCTTATTCTACACTCTCAATGCGTGTTGTGCTCCCTCTGAGGTTTGCTCGGCATCCTCTGTTCAGGGAGTTCACCATTGCCTTCTAGCCTTTCCCTTTTCTCTGTTCTGTCTTCTTGCCTGTTTTGCCCCTCCCTTGTTCTTGCCTTATTCCTACTTTTCATTGGTCTGTTTGTGTCCTCCTCCTCATCCTTGTCTTACCGTCTCTCCTTCCCAGCATCTCAGTTCAGTGCCTGCGCTGTTCCTACCCCCATTAAACTCTGAGCTGCTGTCCTGTGGTGCAGGGAAGCAGTATAAGCTACTCCACCTTTCATCTTCGTGGCAGTGGCCTTGTGCTGAGTCCCTGTATCAATCTCCATCCATCCTGACCAGTACCTGGAATATCGTGTATCACTCTGGAACCCCCACCACCCACTGTACTACAGATACACAGAGTTGGTGCTCAGTGATTGTTGACAGATTTAGGTGCCTAACCCCACAGGAAGACCCGGACGTGGAGGGATTACAGGGACTTTGAGAAGAGTTGCAAGCCCTACGTGAGGAAGTCACCTTCTGAAGACAGGAAAACACTGTACTCCAGAATAAGGTTGCCCAAAATACTGTAGCTCCTATGACTGCAGGGTAATCGCTCAATCCAGTTCGCTCAAAAATACAATGGTGACTCAGGCCTGTTAAGGAAATTCTGCAACCATTGCCAAATTCAGTTTCTAGTCTGGTCAGTACATTCTGTTAGTGACAAAGCTAAAATTGGGTACATTCTTAACAACTTAACTGAAAATGCTTTGGCTTGGGTAGCACCACATGAACCCATTCGTATTCCCATACTGGATAACTTTGCTAAATTTGAAAAGGCATTCTTGGATGTTTTCCAGTAACCCAACCATACCGCCTGTGCTCAGAACTGGCACTTATACATAAAACAGGGTTATCTGGACCTAATCCAAACTGTTTGCCGGTTTCGGCAGTTAGCTACTGAATCATTATGGCTGAATGTGAGACAAAATAGCCTATTTCGTCATGGCCTTTGAATGAATTCAAGGACGAGTTGGTACATATCCAGGAACCTGAGAACTCGCAGGCACTTATTGGTGTGGTCATCAAGAATTACCACAAATTGTCTGAACGCCGTACAGAAAGTCGGTGCCAAGACTGATTTGTACGGTCCAGAAAGGCTATCTGCAGCTACCGCTCAGCAGTTCAGTCCCTACTTACCATTTGCCAGAGCCACTGCAGTTTGGGTGTATTGGAGGTGCCCTGTCTGAAGAAGCACATGTCAAAACCAGCTCTGATTGATTGTATTGCAGATCTGGGGGGTATTGCCTTGGTAATTACCCAGACAACACTGCTAAACCAGGGGGAGACTGCTGGGCTTGTTGAAAGGATGGAAGGATTCAACAAGGCCAGAAGCACCCAGAGCCCTTCCTGAGTCAATACCACAACCCATGGCCCCACACCCCGTATTTGTCCTGCGTGTGGATGTCCGATAGGGAGCTGGTTAATTTGAATTTTCTGTGACATCATTGATAGACTGTGGTTCCTCCGACAAATTACATAGATCATGATTTCATGGAAAAGAATGACAACCAGCCTACAAAAGCCTGTTAGGGTGGCCGTATACGGCATTGGTGGAACACCACTAGCATCAAGTTCTGTCTGTCTGAAGTCTATCCTGCTTACCTTTATCAACCAACATTCTGAATTACTCTTTTGATATCAAATGCCATTCTTTTCCATTGGTCTTGGGACTGCCTTGGTTGGTTTTTCATAAACCTGTCATTAACTGGAGTACTTGGACATCATTTTTCAGATCAGACGTCTTTATTAGCCAATGCTGCACCAACATCTCTTTAGTATCGGCTCCACTGTTGCTTCCTGTCCCTGACTCCCTTCCAGAGAATCTGCAACACTTTGGAAGTACCTATGGAATACCAAAGTTTTCAGAAATTATTCTCTGGACCAGAAGCTTTCTCACGGCCTTCGGACTGTGAAATGTCTTTTGCCTGACAAAGCGATACTCCATGAGTGCTTTCCTTGACAGTGGCCAAGAAAGAAAAATTGCAGACGTATTTACTGGTCTGCCTCGAAAAGGGTACATCAACAATGTGCCTGTCTGGCAGGGCCGCCCCTTTTTTCTGTGTCTAAGAAAAAGAGGGGACACTCTGACTCTGCATAGATTATAGGCTACTGAAGTAAATTACTATGAAAGACCGATACACGCTTTCCCTCATTCAGGACATCCTGGAACGACTTCGGCATGACAGTTTTTTTTTACGACGATAGACCTGCACAGAGATTACCATTTACTTTGTATCAATATCAGCGATTAATGAAAACCACCTTTAAAACACTTTTTGGGCACTTAGAGTATTTGGTTATGCCTTTCATATTCTGCAATGCTCCAGCAGTGTTTCAAAGATGTATGCACTCGATATTGGATGATATCCTGGGGTTGATTGTATGGCTATATATGGACGACATTCTGGTGTTCTCCCCTAATAAGGAAGAACATATTTGCCATGCCTTTATGGTCCTGGATCACTTACAGCGACCCCATCTGTCAGCTAAAGCTGAGAAATGTGCTTTTCACTAAATACAGATAGAATTCCTTGGGTACATCATTGGTCAGGATGGGGTACATATGGATCCCAGGAAAATCAGAGCAGTGACAGACTGGCCTAGCTCCCGGGATGTGAAAGCAGTACAGCGTTGCCTTGGTTTTTCAAACTTTTACTGGTGCTTCATTCCAGGATACACTCGCTTGACCACTGACATCACCAGGCTACTATGAAAAGGACAAGACTTTCCTGGGATGACATGGCGGAAAATGTCTTTCAGATTCAAACATGAATTCATCAAAGCCCCCATTATCCAACAACCTTATGATGAAAACCCTTTCATTGTAGAGGTGGATGCTTCAGCCGAGGCCATTGGCGGAGCCCTTATCCAAAAGAACTTGGCCACCAACCAGGAATACCCTGTAGCTTTCTTTCCTACCAACAGTCTGCGAACAAATGCAATTACGATATCATAGAAAAGGAGCTCTAGGCCATCAAAGAATGCTATGGGGAATGGAGATATCACCTCCTAGGAGGTCTGCAGCTGGTCCAGGTCCTCACTGATCATCACAATTTGCAATACATGCTTCTTAGCCTGTACCAACGGTCGTCGAGCAGGCTTGGTGCTTTATCTCCCCATTCGATTTTATCTTCGCGTACATTGCAGGAACAATGAACCTTTAAGCTGATGCATTGTCCCTTTCTATGGCGTGTACCATAGAAAGGAAGCCTGACAAGACACCATTGTTACCTGGGAAACATTTCCCCATGGCTATAGTACCCTTCCTTGACCAAGTACTACTAGACACGGCCTCAGATTCAAATATTGAAGCCCTTGGTCGTAACCCAGGTATGGGCTTCACGGATGGTCTACTGTTCTTCAATCATAGATTATATGTTCCTACTGGCAATACCAGGTCCATCATCCTCAAAGGCCTTCACGACTCTCACACAGCTGGGAATCGGGAATAAACGGCATTGATGGAACTGGTCTCACTACAATTCTGGTGACATCTGATGACCTCCCAGATAAAGGAGTATGTCGCCTCTTTCCCTACATGTGCCCATATAAGGTACCCTGTTCCCTACCAGTATGTCTTCTGAAACCCCTAGAAGTACTGCCACATCCCTGGCACATGATGGCAATGGACTTCATTGTGGAATTACTGATGGCTCAAGGCGTCAAATGTATACTGGTTGCCATTGACTGTTTCAGCAAGTTCACCCACTTAATACCATATCCCTACTGTGCTTGAGATAGCTCGTGCCTTTTTCCATTACATTTATAGGCTACACGGTCTACCGGCTAAAATAGTATATGACCGAGAACAACAATTTGCATCTCGTTTTGGACTGCTGTGTGCCAGATCTTGCATATCCAACGGGCTTTAAGTTTTGGTTACCATCCCAGACTAACCGGCAGACTGAACAAACTAATCAGACATGGGAACAATATCTATGATGCTATACTAATGCCCTCAAATCCAACTGATCTGGATACTGCAGAGGTTGCCTACAACAATACCATACATTCTGTTCTCAAATGCAGCCTGTATGTCTGCACCTATGGTTACCACTCTAAGTTGTTACTTGACCAACCCTCATCTGTTCCTTCAGATAACCGTCTGGTTCAGCACCCTAAAGAGGTCCACGCCTCTGACTCTACCACCTTGACTGATGCCAAGGAAACTCAAGCCACCCAGGCTCATGGGAAACGTGCCTCAGAGCCATCTTATCAGATTGGAGACCGTGTTTGGTTGTCCACCCGCGGACTTGGCGTTCAGTGATTGTTGACATAGTCGGAATGCTACAAATGAACAAAAAAATGTTCTGTTATAGAGAAATATTTGTGAACGTATAACGTGCATTAATAAATGCTTATGAAGTTAGTGGTTAGAAACCCTTGAACACAGGGCCGAATAAACCCAGTCAGACCTTTGTGTTCCTAGCACTGGAATCACTGTTAGGTCTACTTTGATTCTTATGATGGATTTCCAGGACTCTGGGAGGCAGTTGGACTGTTGACCATGTGCAGTGTTGTGAGGTTGTTTGCAATGGACTTTATGTACAATAAACCCACCTTGTTGTGGGATTTGCCTCCATGCTTCATCAGTTTAGTGCTGATGAGCACCAGCCTGGATGAAGCGGAGTCAGATCCCATGGAATAGTGACATGGCTAGAGATCCACTCCATCAACACTGTAGGGAAGGTGGGCAGGAACAACTGCCAGTGCTAAGTAGCTGCAGGCAACTTCACGTATGTCGAAAGAACTTCCAGTGGCTTTTGGGACAAAGAATTTAAGGGCAAATCCATGGACTACCTAGGCACAGTGCGTTAACAGTTTGGTGGCGCCCACAACATGCGTGTGAGTTGGAGCAATTGTGAGCATGACCAAGAGGCACATAGCCTGAGGTTGCCTGGCAATGGGGATGCACAGATGTGGAATGGGCAGGCGGTATCTTCAGGCAACAGAGAAAGCTGCTGGCACCACACATATAAAGTATTCGATTGCAGAGTACACAGGAATGCAACGCTGTTGCAATGTGCACACAACTCTGCATGGGACTGCCTGCATAGCTGCTGACTTAAAATATTCTCTCCAGTAGTGGAGAGAATGTTTTAAGTCAATGCTATGCAGGCAGTCCCATGCAGAGTTGTGTGCACATTGCAACAACGTTGCATTCCTGTGTACTCTGCAATCAAATACTTTATATGTGTGGTGCCAGCAGCTTTCTCTGTTGCCTGAAGATACAGTGCTAGGCAATGCTAGAACATGCAGTAAACTAATTCCCCTAGCTGCGGGAGAGGCATCAAGGAGGTGTTCAGTCTGACACTGAAAATATTATCAGTAGATAAACTTAGTGTTTCCAAAACACACCAATGGGGACCACACAGGCCACCGACATACTTCACACAGTAAAATCTCATCAGGAGGAGAGCAAGAGCAAGGAAATAAGAAAGCTCCCTCTCTTAATTTGCCATTAGCAACGGGAGTGGGTGGGCATTGGGCGAGGTTCACTCTGATACAAGGTTGGGTGCCAGAAAGCAGAGGACGGGACCTCAATTGGGTAAACTGAGTGCCAATCCGGTACTGGCGTTGGATTCTGGCACGTCCGATCAGACACTGGAGGCATAATGGGCATATATGGACAAATAACTTGGACAAGCAGCATGTATCACTACTTGGACAGTTTTTCCAGCATCTGTTGAACCATCAATACAATGGCAAAGGTGGTGAAAAGGGATTATCTCAGCGCCATATATGGAGCCGTTATGTTTTAGATAGGAACGTTTCACTTTAATGCACTGTTTTGGCAAAAGATTGCAGGGGCAATTTAAACACCTTCATGAGGTAAGCAGGACACAATCCACTGGGTTCAATGCGTATAAAATGATGTGCATGAAGAAACTAGACTAGCATTAGAAGTCCAAAGTGAATGTCTTTCTCGAGCGCTGCCATTTTGGGAGGTGTACCCAAGAAAAAGGGTACACTGTAGCAATGTATCTCATAGCGTTCAGGGGAAACTAAGGGGTGAACTCTGACAAAAGTGGGACCCTTCCCTAGATGAGCTTTTGCTAGTGGCAAATACACTGGAACTTACTATTCAGCATGTAATAGAACTGGACTGTAATCATAAAGAGATAGTCTAACCCTGTAATACACACAGCATAGGGCCATAGCAAAGTCGGGTGGTATCCCAAGAATTTTCCGGGAAAAGAGGGGGCTGCCCATTTAGGGGACACAGCAAGGTATGATAAAAACATCACAACAGATAGAAAGAGGTGCTTGCAATGTGACAGTCTCCTCCCATTTAGAATATAAACACGATTACCCAGATTTACCCATGTTGTGAGCAAAGTGTGGGCATAAAGGTCACTTGACACAAAGCTATGGAGCCGGGTTGACTAGCAAGGTAGAGGTATTGTCCCTAGACAAGCAAGTTGCAGTATTGACTGAGGGAGGTGATGGAGATGACATGGGAGACCTCTCCAAAGCATTGGTTAGCATCAACAATAACGATGTACACATGATTGATTCAGAAACAAAATATTCCCTGATCCAAGCAGATTGTTTAACGCCACATTTCAAGAACGTATCCAGGTAGACCTTGCTCCAGTTGCATGTGGGGGAAAGAGCATTCCCTTTATTGGATGGTTTTGGACCAGGTACAATTTCAAAGGCAGGCAAACTCGAGGGAAGGCCTATATGTCAAAGTAGGGTTCCACTGCACTTCTTAATGCGGCACACTAAAATACATTGAAGATGAAGCTAGACCTCCATGCACACAGGGCAGTTATGTTGTGCCAGAAGGGTGGGCCGCAGGCGAGACCTGTTGTTTTTCGCTTTAGTGTGGGCGGTCTTAAGGGATTCAGCTATAGCATAGTGCCATTAAATGGTGCCAAAATAGATTTGTCAAACTGGTAGTGCATAAAGAGAGGTCAGTACCTACAACAGAACAATTGAGCACCCTGGGCGGGGGAGCAAACTAATCGGGTTGCTTGGATCTCAGGCTGAATCCCATTCTCAGCCCGCTTTCCGAGCAGCCTGATGGGTGCTTCCCCCACCCCGCCAATCTCCCCCTATCCTCCCTTCACCTTGGTTCTGTGCTTCCTTCCCCCCCATCAACCCCACTTCCCTGATGGGCGCTGCTCTGTGTCACTGCTGGCTGCCATGGAAATGGAAGAAGGGCTCTTCATGGAGCCCCGCTTTCCAGCTCCATGGTGGCCATCTTGAGTAAGTATTTTGTTTGAATAAACTGGATGCCGTGAGGCACCCTGTTCATTTAAAAAAATTGCTGTTAGCACCCCAGGTTTATGGATTGCAAATCCAGGGTGTTAATAGCAATGAGATCCTAGCTGGCAGGGCTTGATCAGGTGGTAACAGCGCCGGGACCCATCGTTAAGGTCTTGTGCGCTTGGCTCAGTCTTATTGCTTAATTTGTGCCCGAAGGTATACACCTAGGTGGAGCTTATTAGTGGGTTACCTCACAATCGCTTGTGGAGACAAACACTCTTCTGCCTCCACCCTTTGAATAATGACTTCATTATTCAAAGGGTGGAGGCAGCAGGTTTGTGATTCCACTTAGGAATGGGAGGAAGGACACTGGTAAATTCTGGGCATGTGTAGACCATAGTGTACTTCACCCTTTACCCAACATTAATGCAATGCATATGACTGCTGGGCAGGCAAAAATATCCTGCACATTAGACTTAACGTCTGCTTACCACTAGATGCACCTTCATCCAGACTCAAGATCTGACTGCATTCATCATGCCAGAGGGTTTGTACCAATGTATTTACATACCATTTGGTTTAGTATCAGGGTATTTTATTTCTCAAAAGGATCACTTATAAAGCACTAGTCACTTGCTAGAATGTTGTATGATGCTAAGCAAGGTGTAATGTAAATTATGCAAGGATTGCATAGAGTATCTTGAGCATACGATCAGAGCGAGGCATAGAACAGACTGTAAAAAGAACTCTAGATACAGCAAACAAGAAGTAACTTAGATCAGTTCTAGGCAAGGCAGCATATTATTTTATTTAGTTAAAACCTTAACTAAGACCATCTATTTAAATACCCCAACTACTAAAACACATAGTACCTGACTTCACTATTATTTCAGAGATTGAATTGCACTGTACAGAAAAGAAAAAACATTTTTCTCTGGAAATTTTACATTTGAGAGGAATCCTTAGAAAAGGCACATAATTCGAGTGGAATGATATGTTCAAGAAAGAGTTAGAAAAGGTGAAGCAAGGTTTGGAAAAGGCGCAGAGGTTGGGCAGCACCTACACGGGAGAAGACTGGTACTTTGCACATATTGTAGTGGAGTATGCCTAGGTGGGGTGTTCATTGGGGAAAGTGCTTGCTTACCAATTACTGAAGGGGCCGGTGAGAAATGATCCTCTCATTGAAGAAGAGATTTTGGCAGTGGGATGTGCAGAAGAGAAATTATTTCTGTGTGCCATCAAATTCCAGATGAGGATGGATCAGAAGCTCCAAATAAACCTTAACTACCAAAGGCCCGGACATGTTAGCATGTATTTGGAAGTAGGTTGAGGACCTCCAACAACAAACATTCCAGGTCACCTATGTATCGGGCGTGAAGAACAAGACCGCAGATTGCTTGTCGAGACTAAATTCTAAAATAGAAGACCATGGTGGACCAAGTGAGTGCTTGCTGTAAAAAACTGATTTTGGAGCAATAATATCTACTACCATGAAAAAGTATGAAGAATGTGCCTGTGTGAAAAATGGCGATATTAAAGATGTGTTGTTACATGTCGATGGCAGTTACTTGTGAAGAGGTGATGGGATAATACTGCCTGTGGGTGTGAAAAGCTGGATCATGGACCTTCTCGACAGGTTTGAATAAGGTTTTGTTAAATATGAACCACAGATAAGCGCAGACTACTGCGGCCGGGATGTGACAGCAGCATCAAACAGGACATACAAAAATGCATTATTTGTAAGAAGGGGGAAGAAACATGCATGTCTCAAACATCTCAAATAGTCACAACCCAAGTCCTAACGATACTATGGGAAAGGGTGGGACTGGACCATTTGGGACCCATAAATCATGTGACGGCATAGAATACTGTCTTGCGTTTGTGGATCACCTCTCAAGATGGTCCCGAGTCAAATTTACAAAGGATATCTGAACCTGAGATGTAATTATGCACCTTGACATATGCTGTCGATGGGGATAAATCACTTGCCTAATAACTAACAGGATCCAACTCAAATCGAAGGAAATGGCAAATTCTTAGTTTGCAACAGCATTACCTATATGTTTAGCATGATAAACCATCCTGAGAATAATGGTAACACAGAGCGCTTCAATAAGGTGACCAGGGTGTGAATTCCCTGGACATAAGGGCCAGGAAGGAACTGTAAGCAGGCTGCTTTAAAAACTGTGGTGGTGCATACTTATACACCCAATTTGACTATAGGCATTCGTTCCTTAGAACCTCTGCATGGTAGGTAACCCAATACCAAGTTGGCGCCCATGGTTTGGCAAGGCAACAAGAGTAGAAGTAAACATGGACCAGATAAGGGAAAAATAAGGCAATCACAGTGGTGCAATAAGACATTTTTTGATAGATGCAAGAAAATCAAAGCAACTGTGGCTGATTAGGTTCAAGTAAAACCAGATTCCCTTAGGTCAAATCCTGGTCATGGTCTAGTCCTGTGAAAGTGGTCAAAATGTTCCATAATATCATGAAGACAACCAATGTGGAACATAGATAAGAGTCTTCCTGTGTTGGAATTAGGTGTCTGAGTCTGATGTATGCGATGTCCCTATAAGGGAATATTTACCCCTAGAGCTGATGACTCATCCCAAGGCGGGTCCATAAGGAGGTTACCTGCCTGTTGGCCATACAAGTTCTAACCAACAGATAAGGAAACCCTGATACTGATACTTGGAGGAGTTTATTTGAAATTGTGTTAACTTGTGTTTTTTTGCAAGGCTCAGGAGTTGGTTGCTACATTAAGCCTGAGGGTGGGTGCATTCCTGTGGGGTAGTTTGTAATGGACTTTCTTTATGCGTCATCAGCCCACCCTGTTTTAAAAAAAACTTTATTTTTTGGTATTTAACACACCATACAATTACACACCCACATTAGGGTGGCCATTAACTTTGCGCCGACGACTTGAACTCCCCCATCACCCCGCCACCCCCATAACCGTGCCACCGCTGGAACTCTGCTCTCCCCTCCCGGTCCTTGACTTAAGGAAAAAAGGTCGGACTGGGCTGTGATTTCATCAGGATGTGCTGCCCGTCTCCGAAGCACTGGCTGCGGAGGTTTCTGATTCACTCATCAAGAATATTATCAATGGGCCCCAAATGTCCGGCGGGCGGGCGTGTAGAGGTAGAAGTTTTATAAAGTCTGATTCTATATCCTGGTAGTAGAGTAAGTCTTTACGCCAAGCTGCATAAGAAGGAGGGGGGCCCCAGCTCCATGCCATGGCAACTCTCCTGCGAGCCAGTGTCAGTAGAACGCCAGTCAACTTCCTTGAGGGAGCGGATATCAGCCGTGTCATTCCCAGCAGCGCTGCTGTGTGCCTCGGGTGTATTGCTTATCCTACGATCGCTGTCGTTGTGTCCAGCACACGGTTCCAGAAGGGGGCTATTTCAGGACATTCCCAGGACAGATGGACAAAATTCGCGGATAGGGTTCCGCACCTCCTGCACTCCGCCCGCATGCCGGGGTGATGTTTGTTGACCTTTTCAGGTGTATAGTAGGTTTGGTGGAGGAAGTTGAAGTGGATAAGTTTAAGACGTGAATTAAGTGCGATTTTCTGAGTCTGCTTCAGGATGTAGCCCCAGTCCTCATCTGAAATCACTGTCTTTAGTGCTCTTGCCCATCTGGTTTTTGCGCCGGTGTTGGCGGGGATCGTGCCAGAGATGATTCCTTTGTATATTTGCGACACCAATCTGCCGTCACCCTGTGCCTGAATCACGTCATGCAGCAGTTGCCAGGTAGGTGGTTGGTGCGGGAAGTCTGGCAAAAGGGGCTGTAGGTTGTAACGAGTCCGGAAATAGAGGAACACGTCTAGAGCAGTGTTCCCCCCTTTCGTTTTTGCTTGATCTGGGGTTAGGAAGCCCTCCTCTGTAAAAAGGTTCCCTAGCGTTTGTATATGAAGCTTATCGACCCATTGGTGAAAGACTCTCTCCGAAGTCAGGGGGATTCCAGGAATAAACTTGACTGGCAAGAGAGGAGAGTACCTTGTTTGCACCCCGAGCTTCTGGGCTAAAGTCTTCCAGACCTTGTACATCGTGAGCATCACATTCATCGTGGGGCAGGGCACGGGGATCTGGCCAAAGACCACTGCAGATAGAAAGTTGGGCGTTGCTAGGGCTCGTTCCACTTGTACGTGGGGACGGATTGTTTGCGTTGCATACCAATGGCTGAGGTATTGAGCCTGAGCTGCCCAGAAGTATTTCTCCATGTCAGGGAGAGCTAGCCCCCCGCTGGACACAGGAAGCGTCAGTATTGAATGCGCCACCCTGGCTGGTTTGCCCGCCCAAAGCAACTCAAGGACCAGGCTTTTCAGTCTTTTCAGGAAGGATTGCGGTAGTAGCAGAGGAATATTGTTGAAAAGGTACAGTAATTTAGGCAGGACTACCATCTTGACCAGGGAGGCCCTACCCCAAAGCGTTAGTGGGATCGTCTTCCAACGTGAAACCTTGTCTTGTAGGGACTTGACCACTTCCTCGTAATTATCACGAAACACCTCGTGCTGGTCCAGCGATAGAGGTATCCCCAGGTACCGAACCCCGGCGGTTTTCCATGTGAGTTTGAATTCGTCTGCAAACCGCTTTGTGGCTCGGGTCAGTGGAAAGACGACGTACTTAGAATGATTGATTTTTAATCCAGAGGCCGCTCCGAATTTTATGACTTCCCTCATGACCGGGTTCAGGTTAACTTCAGGGTTGCGAATGAATAGAGCCACGTCGTCGGCGTGTAGTGAGACGATGAGCCTGTGTGGGCCAATGATGAGTCCCCTCTGATGTCGGAGTTCCCGAAGGTTGGAGGCTAATGGCTCCATTACCAGGGCGAAGATTAACGCTGATAGCGGGCAGCCTTGTCTCGTGCCTCTCTGCAGGTTGATTGAAGCTGATTTTGCGATGCCTACAATGATATTAGCTTGCGGCTTAGTGTACAGGAGGGAGACAAGCTTGATAAAACGGGCACCCAGTCCCATCCTGGTGAGGACCATGAACTTGAACGGCCACTCCACTGAGTCAAACGCTTTTTCGGCGTCTAGGAGGACCGCAACTGCCTGATTTGTGGGGTCTAGTGCCTCGATGACTCCAAACATTCTCCGGATGCCGAAGGTCGTATTGCGGCCTGGTATAAATCCGGCCTGGTCCGCCAGTACAAGAGCAGGCATCAGGGGCATCAGCCATTTAGCTAGAACCTTGGCGAGTATTTTATTGTCTAGGTTGAGCAGGGAGATAGGGCGGTACGAAGCACATTCTTCTGGTGGTTTGCCTGGTTTGTGCAAAAGGATGACATTGGCTTCACAGGAGGAGTGAGGGAGAGAGCCCACCTCTAATGCTTCTTCGTACACAGCCGCCAAGAGAGGAGCCAGGGTGTCCGCAAAGGCTTTATAGAATTCACCCGTTAGTCCGTCGGGGCCTGGGGCCTTGGCAGAGGGTAGGGTCTTTATGGCAGCTCTAATCTCTTCCTGTGAAATCATCTCGTTCAGAGGTTCACGCAGATGTTGTTCGACCCAGTAAAGCTCCTTGTCTTCAAGATATTCCAGGGGGACGTTTGAGTCTTTTGGGAGTTTAGCACTGTAAAGATCCTGGTAGAATTGACAGAATTCCTCTGCGATCTTTTCGTCGGTGTGGACCACCTCGCCTTCCTTGGTTTGAATCCTCTCGATTTGGGACTGTTTGTTGTCGGCTCTAATTAGGTTAGCCAGCAGGGCCCCTGGTTTTTGGCCCTCGCCGTATTGACGGACTTGGCTAGTGCGGCTTAAGAATTTGACCTCCCGCTCAGCTGCGGCGTTGAATTTTTGCAGTTCCCTTTTCAGGGCCGCCGCTGACTCTGGGTCGGCCGTGTGCCCCAAATAATTGTAGCAGGGTCGTGAGTGGAGAGCTGAGACAACACCCAACCGAAATTGTCAGGGCCATCCACATTCGGCGCATATGAATTAATGAAAGTCATTTTCTGACCTGCGATGATGCCGCACACCAAGATCGCCCTCCCTTCGGTGTCTTTTGCCGTATGCAGCAGACGATAAACTGAGCCTCCTGTGTATGAGAATAGCAACTCCTCTCGAGTATGTAGAGTAGGAAGAGAAATATCTGTGGCATCCCCAGCTCTTGGCCCACTGGTGGTCTTTCCCCGGGGTGAGGTGAGTCTCTTGGATCAAGGCCACATCCACTTCGTGGCGTCTGAGGTAATGTAAAATTTTTCTGGTTTTCGCTGGGATATTTCCGCCCCTTATATTCCATGTTAAGACATTGAATGGGGCGAGTTAGTTTTTATATCGGACCACTTTACTGTTCTAGTGGGCAGCGGTGGACTGGACGTGCTTGGACCGGTTCCAGGGGCAGTGCACAGAGGAGGGGAGCTTGGTCGAGGCGATGGCGCTGACAGTGGGCAGGACACAGGAGGGGAACAGGAAGGTAGGGGACAAGCGGCGCTGAACATTCCCACTGAACTCTGAGGGCTTGGTCTACGGGCAAACCCCAACAGGCCCAAGACGTTGCTCTCCTTAGGGTGGGCAACCCCCAACTGGCCCACCGAGAGGACCCTCAGTAACCAACAAACAACCCAAGTGCTCCGTGGAGTTACCATCCCGAGGAATGTACCTCTGCCACGGCAGGAAAACCTCCACTTAAGAAGAGAAAGAGGAAAGAGAAGGAGAAAAAGAAAAACAACTTAACAGAATCTGTGCTAGGGGCGCACGGGGCCCTCCAAGAGTCCCAGCCCCGTCTTCGCTAGGTGTGTACGTTCCGGCGTACTCTGTGCTGCAAGATGGATTCAGAGCCGCTGCACTGGATCACCATTTATGGAGGAGCCCTGGGGTTTCTGGCCCTCTGCGGTCTGGGGCGAGCCTGGTTCTGATCTGGGCATCCCAATCGGTCTAAGAATAGATTTGCTTCATCCGGGGTTTGAAAGAACTGGACCTTTCCCTCGTGCTGAACTCTAAGGCGCGCATGATAAAGCATTGAGTACAACAGTTGGCTGTTATAGAGTCTCTGCTTGACGCTGGCAAAAGTTTTCCGTTGCGTCTGCACTGAGGGGGAGAAGTCGGGGAAAAAAGTGTATTTTGTCCCCTTCGTGCCTTAGATCGCCTTTTTCTCTGGCAAGCCGGAGGATGGCGTCCCGATCTCTGTAATTCAATAGCCTCGCTATTATAGGCCTGGGCGGGGAGCCCGGTGCTGGTCTCGACGCGGGAACTCTGTGAGCCCTCTCAATAATGAAAAGGTGGGACAGGGCATCGCGTCCAAATAGGTTGATGCAAAGGGACTCAACGAAGTCTTCCATTTTCTCCTGCGTTTGATGTTCTCTCACTCCCACTATCCGTATGTTATTCCTTCTTGAGCGGCCTTCTAAATCCTCACATTTGGCAATGGTTGTTTTAATTTGGGATTCCAGTTGAGAGACTTTGTTGGATAGAATTGTTGAGCTGTCATCTAGATTGGACACTCTCTGCTCCATACCATTCATTTGTTCAGCATGGGAGTCCATCCGATGTTGCAGGAGGTCGACTTTAGACGCCAGACCATCCATTTTATTGCTCAGATTGCCAATGCCAGCCTTCAAGTCCAGGAGGATTTCTTTGATTTCGGCGGAGTTGCCAATAGAGTCATCTTGTTGAGACACTGAAGCTGGGTCTTCCTGGGGGAGGGGTGCCCTGGGGGTCAAGCGGCTTTCAAAGTTTAATTTCCCCTGGGACTTGTCTGCCTTCCCCATCGTGACAACAGGAGTGGGATTGCTTGTCGTGGGCTGGTTGTGGCTATATCTAGGGCACCTCGAGGGCCGTTCACTGGACTGGGTGCGGCTTAATGTGGATGGCGGTCCTGCTGGTTTATGAGGGGAGAGGCTTCACCAACCAATATTAGTGGGTAGAGGGAATGGATCCTGTGGTCTTCAATGGGGATGGGGTGCTCCCTCCTGCGTTGTTGGCTCCCCTGAACCAGGATAGGGGTGCCCACCCCAGTGAGGTAAGTCCCAATGTGGCCTGTTGTGTGTTTAGATGTGCGTGTTTGTCGCACGTCACAGATCTAGCAGGGCCGGGCTGGACCTCCTCGGGGCCTCCTCGTGAAGGAGGGCCTCCCCCGTCACCCAGCCCGCCGCCACTCGGCCTGCTTGCGGGAGCTCGGAGGGGGGGGTGGTCGTATGCGAGACCGGCTCCCTGCAGGGAGAGATGTAAACCTCCGCCCCCCCCCACTCCTTACCTCCGCGCTCGCACAGCCTTCCACTCGCCGAGGCCTGTGTCGCCTTGGGTGTTTATGTGGCCTGGAGGGGGCTCTCAGCGCCCCGCTCGGCTCCCGCCGCTGGGCCGACGTTGTCCCCTGCAGGCTCGGATGAGTGTGGGTGAGGCGGCTCCGGTGTCATTGGAGTCTCCGTCTGTCCACCGGACCGTCTAGGCCCTCCACCCGAGAGACGGCCCAAAGCAGGGGTGGGGGTGGAGAGGTGGATTGCTCCCCACCGCCGCTGTGCTTCCCGCTCAACGGCCCACAGCCCTGGAGCTGGATGCCGGAGCCGGCGCTATGGAAGCGGGCAGAGACGAAGTGCGGGAGCAGCTGTTCCTTCCTCGGGGCGCAGTCTCCCCCGCGGCCGGCGACGTCTGCCTGGGTAGCTCGTGGCCACTGACTCCGCCCGAGCGCTAGCTTCCGCACGAGGGGGAGGGAGGGGCCTAGGCCCTCGCTGAACCGCTGTCTGCCTGCGGTTGCCACCGATGCTGGTTTGTTGTCTGCCTCGGGGAGGAGGACCAGGCTGCCTCCAGAGAGGGGGGGGACGGGCTCAGGATGGCTGTCGTTCCGCCGGCCAGCTACGCAGGGCACGGAGGTAGAGCCGCGTGGGCCGGATCTCGGCTTCAGAGCACCGATTTGGCTCCAAATTTCGCCGATATGTTGCTGTGGAGTCCAGAAAGACAACGAACTGAAGGATGGCATACAGATGCACCGGGAACTGGAGGATTCTGAAGGATTAATGCGGGGCGAAGCGGGAGCCTTAGACCAAGTCGGCCATCTTGGATGGCCTTCTAGCGCCCTCTCATCAGCCCACCCTGTTGTGAAATGTGCCACCATGCCTCATCATTGTAATATTGGATGAATCGGGTATGAAAATATACATTGCATGGAAAAGGGGTTCCTTTGTTATATTAATGATCACACCAACGAAACATTGAAATTGTTTACTGAGATATGTTTATATGGAACGCTGGAGTGCAGGTACCCCATTTGGCAAACAAGATGGGCCACATTGACATCTCTCGAAGGAGAATTGTTTCATAGGTTCATCAAAAAATGCTTAATTTTAAATGATTACAGACTCTCTACTCTACCAGAGCTAGTGAGGATTTATGTGTGAGGGGTCAGAAATGCGAGGCAGACACCTTGATAAAGGTTTTTCAAAAGAAACCATTTTATTAAATTAAAAGGGTATGATAAACGCTTAGCTTTCCCCATTTCTCTGCCTATGAAACTAAGACTAAAGGAAAACTCTCTAATACAAAAAGATATCTTTCCCTCACACTTATACATACAACAAAAGCATTTCAGGCATTCATATGGCTGTTTAGATGCAACAAAATAATAATTAGAACCAAATATTCTTGTAACCAGGGTTGCATCCCCTTCCCCAATATCAAAGTAGAATTTCCAAATAAAAGTTCTAATGAATAAAGTTCACTCCAATTATCAGGTTCTACTTCAAAAGGTAACATACAAAGGTTTTGCCCAATAGCCAAGTTCTGTTTCCAACACAAAGTTCCTTTACTTTTGGAGGGTTCCACTTGGCGTTATGATTCTCTTATAATCAAGGTTCAACACTTTTTGACATAAGGTTTCCACAGGTTTCTCTTTTGTCAAACAAAAACTGTCTTCACTATTCCAAGAATATTGCAATATGATTTCTCTAGGCTGGCTAGTGATAATCTGATTCTTATACTGATCGTAATAGCTTTTATTATCAACATCTTGGGTACCTTTGGGAAGGAGAGTCTGACAACAAGCCATTAGGTATTCTGGCATCATGGATGCCTCCCCCTCCAAAGAAGATAAATACAGCGTATCTCTGGTTCTGTGTCATTATTTCGCCTAACCAAAAGACTGATTTTTTTTTTCCAGACGATTTTAGGCGGCCTACAAAAATGGAAATGATGACATCCCCTTCACCATTCCCCTCGTTCACCGCCCCGCCCCCCCACCATATCGTACCATTTTCAGTTTGAATCTAATTGTTAGGGGTGGCTGAAGACCATCTTAAAACTAATAAGTGCACTAAAAAATGAACACACAAAATATCTGCAGGCTTACTTCGAGAGAAGAACATTGTGCTCCATGTTGCTTTCAATGATTAGTGGTGGTGCTCACATTGCACTCTGGTGGTGAATGACGGGCAACAGGCTGAAGGTAGGATGAGTGGGGCTCCTATGACTTCCTTTTGGGTGAGGATGATTATCTCATGAGCCACAGCCAAGGTTGAGGGCCTCTTCCCCTGCAGTGCTATTCCAAATTCATGCAAAGCTGGGCCCCAGCAATTTAGAAATGGATTATACTGGACTGGCAGGGATCATGTATTTTGTAGGTTGAATACACGATTTCAAGTCCTAAATTATTAAGGCCACAGCGGTGTGCTCTATCTCCAATAGCACTCCGCTCCACACAGATCTTCCCTCAGGCTAGGAACTCAGCATCACTCTGTCGATTCTGTAGAATCTTGGTAAACGCAGTCCACATAGATCGGTGAGGGATCCCAGGCCATGCCAATGTGGACTGAACATATGTATAATTTAATGTTGTTTTCCTGAATATAACTTTGTATATTGCATACTTCTAACAAATGTTCATAGACTACCACACAGCTGGCTGCAAAGTACTTCATGTGAGACCATCCACGTGCGATATAACGTGACTTATTACGATGACAACCATTTCCAGTGGCTGACTAGAAATGGTTTAAGTGACAATACACAAAGTGCACGACAGTAAGCATTACAGTTATGAATATGTGTGGTAAACCTTGTTCAAATGCCTTTTTGGTCAAACTACAATGAGGTGGCACCTCCACAGCATTGCCTTGAATTTTACATAGGGGTTACACATTCCCTTATAGAAGCAATGTAGAATACATCTGTGCAGAAAGCCATATCTGGTCACCAACGCTGGGGCGTTAAGACCTGGCCATTCAGAGTCAAGGGACGCATATTGGGAGACGCAAGCTAGTTTACAAAAAGACAAGGCCTGGCTACAAACCTTCACATGGAGATTTGCACTGCACAGCTCGCTGTATCCACTGAAAGCTTCTCCAAACATAGGTGCCCACACCACAGTGGATTGGTTATTGTGTACATTGTTAAATTAGTCGGTTATGTTAATTTCTTATGTTAGTTGGCTGCGATAGTTTTTTTTAAACATTTGACTTCATTGTGTTTCGCTTTTGCTATTATGGGAACTTCTCTTAAATACTGCCAATCTTCATGCCCATACCGAGTGAACCAAGGGTGCAGTGTGACCATTGCAGCGCATTATTTAAGGCCCATTTATTTGTAGATGGAGGAAAACCCTACAATTTGAGAGCAAACAGGGGTTATCACTGAATTATTTTGCCCTGGAAAGAAGACCACTCTTTAAAACCCTACCTCTGTATTAGCGTGTGAGTGTTGAGGCAAGATTCTTAATATGTCAAGTGGCCTGTAAATAATTGTTTCTGCTTTTATTTAAAGAATCTGTACAAGGAAGAAGGCAATTAGGTTTCCCAATTGTAAGGGTGGTTCCTGTACGCTTTCACTCAATCTTGAAGGGTGCTCCCACCTCTTTAGCCCACTCTTCTCTACTCTCAAAAGTTATTTGACGAATACTGCTCCTCTAGGACCTTTTTACCTCTATTGTCTTAGCTGGCTCTACTATGGGGGCCTAAATAATGTAGTCTTATCTATCATAATCCCTTACAGACTTTCTGCATGACTTAATCAGGGATAGACTGATTGCTCTTTCGTATCTGGTATCTGGTGACTTTTTTCAATTCTTCTCCTCTTTTAATATACTGCTATCGCTACTCTCACTTCTCCTGTTTCCACTGCACTCCTGATCTTACTCCTAGTCTCACTAATCATACCTCCTATTCTTCTCCACCCTGCCTCTACACTCTCCAGCTCCCTCTCCTGGGCTACCTCTTTACCCTAATATCTCCACTCCTGCTTAACTTCCTGTTCTTACTTGCTCTCTCTTTCTATGCACCCCTCTCTATCACTGCCCCTTCTCTCTCCTATTCTCTTTCTTAAGGTATCCGCAATCACTCTTCTCTCTCGCTCCCCCAAGCATACAACCATATATTGGTACCGGTGTCTCAATTCCAACATATTACCTCCACTCTCTCCAAACAGGCCAGTACTCTCCTCCAACTGCTACTCCCTCCTCTATGGTCTCTAGGTTCTTTCGACCTCACCCAAACAAATCTCATGGCAGACTGGCTCTATAGCCCTCCCCGCCTAGAAGGTTCTCTGTGCTCACATTGGGCATCAGAGTGGAGTCCTCGGATTTCCTTGAATAATCACTGGCTAACCTAATCCCAACTCATCTCACTGTGGGATGGAATTTCCCAGGACATTTTCATAAGGGCTCTTAGCTCCACCCTCCTCCCAGTCTCCATTTTCCTCTGAACAGCCAGGTGGTCACAGTGTTCATTCGTTATCTTGCTCTCTCCTGGATCAAGTAAGTTAATACCCACAAAATCTTTGGGGTGGGTTCACTAGTTTCCCATAGGGTTGTCTCCCTCTGCTAGTTCCATTCCTGCTCTTCCCTTGCTCTCCGATGGCATGCCTGTGCAGTCTAAAGTGGTTGTTTGGTCTCCTATTTAGTTTCTGAATGGGGAAGCCTGGTCCACCCCCAATAGGGCAATCAGTCTGTTCTTACAGTTCCAGGCCAGGTCTTGTCTGTTGGACCTTGTGGTTCTTGCCGTTTTTGGATGGTGCTGCCCCCCGGGAACCATGATCGATGCCAGAGGTCTGAGGAGACTGGTGCATGCTAGTAATTTTAGATTCTCGGGAGCCACCTGAAGAGCTGGCCGGGACTGAGGCTGATCTGCATCATGTCAAAAAAAGCAGTCCCAAATTTATATATTTTCAAAACACCAAGCAAGTTATAGTGGCTTTAAAAAGGTTTGGAAAAAAACCTTTCACCTGGAATGTGAAAGTAGGATAGTCCATTTGAGCCAAGGCACACATTCCACAGCGCCACCTAGTAACCATTGCTGGAAGTTCCCCTCCATTTATGAGCCACAACAGCAAGATATTGTGGGTATACAAATTATCCCAAATGCTAACCTTTTTACAATTTGCTGGAGTCGTGGCAGAGTCGAGTGCAGTCTCTGCAGGAAAGACTCCTTTCAGCGTTCCCAAGGTGCTGAGTCCTCCTTCACTGTTCATTAGTAGGTGGATACTAATACCCATCAGAACCGCGGAGCGGCCGCAGAGTCGTGGCAGAGTCAAGTGCAGTCTCTGCAGGAAAGACTCCTTTCAGCGTTCCCAAGGTGCTGAGTCCTCCTTCACTGTTCATTAGTAGGTGGATACTAATACCTATCAGAACCGCGGAGCGGCCGCGGTGTCGTGGCAGAGTCGAGTGCAGTCTCTGCAGGAAAGACTCCTTTCTGCGTTCTGAAGGTGCTGAGTCCTCTTTCACTGTTCATTAGTAGGTGGATACTAATACCCATCAGAACCGTGGAGCGGCCGCGGAGTAATGGCAGAGTCAAGCGCAGTCTCTGCAGTCCTTGTCAGGACTGGCAGGGACATGGCTACAGAACAAGATCACCACCATCAACAACAATTCCAGGCAGAAACATCAAATGAGGGAGCCAAGGATGAGAAAAGGCGTCTAAGAAGCTGACGCCAAACTCAACTGCCATTCAGCCTCTCGATACCCACAAAACACTCTATCAAACTGAGACCACAGGCTCTCCTAGCTACAACCTCCACCCTGCCAGGAATCAATCTAAGCAACATGACAGGCGCGCACTTTCGCCCCACGAAACTGGCGCTGAACCATCTGAAAACCCCCAAAAAAGGGGCACAATTGTCGGCAGAAAATCCTGCCTCTTTAAAGGAAATCAGAAACACACTGGAGGACGCCACAGCGGGCCATGCCCCTAGCCCTGGAGCCTCGCAAAAGACAAATCCATCAGAAGCCAAGGAAAATGGAATCTGCCCGATCCGAACACCCTGCTCGACCTTCGTGCTGTAGGCAACCCAGTGCAGCCAGTCGGAAGACCGACTGCGAGGGACTCGCCACAACCGGAGCTATGCAGTGAATGTGTAGCGGCTGTAGCCCCGCCAGCATATATGGGAGAAAAAAGAAACTCTCAGGCCTCCCTGGCAATTAGACTTACCTCAGACGATGAGGTAATCCGACTGAATCTCTGCGATCCTGGGGGCCCCCGCGTGGAAGGCATGCCCCTGGCCGCAAAAACGACAGCTCGAACCTCCCTACAGGAATCCTCTCCGTGCCCGGGAGCCTCGGGGGCTCCAGCGGGTCTCGCGGCCTCTCTTGCGATTCTGGCGCAGGTCCACGCCGGCTGGAGCAATGGCGGACTAGACCTCTAGGAGCTCCGCCTGCGGGATCTGGAGCAGTGCAGCCCTGGCCTGGCCGCGGAGCACAACTGCTCGCAGGACTCGCGAGCTCCCCCCTGTGGCCGGCTCCACAAATCAGCAGACGCCTCCAAAGAAAGGAGATTCCCCCAGGCCTGACACTACAGCAGAGGAAAGGGAAAATGGTTACAACTCACAGCCTTCGACTCAGACAAAGAAAAAAGGGGAAAACCCTAAATCCGACTACCGCAAAGCGAAGAATCCGGCCTCCAATGGAGAATTAACCGCCACCAAAGGATCAACAAAAAGAAACTTGCAATAAGAAAGGGAAAAAGACCTGGGCAATCCAAAAAGGGGCCCCAAATGGAACAACCCCAAAATCTATCCTTTGCAACTCACTAAAAGAATTATTTGCGAGACAAGGGGAAAGAAAACACGAGGTGCTCTCAGAACTCACGGACGATTAAATCCTTGAGGCTCTAATGGAACTACAGCCAGCCATAAAAACACGAAAAACAGTCTGCACCCCCAACGACAATAGTGCGCCATCAATCAGAAAAACTGAACCAGTCCCTGTGTCTCAGGAAAAACCATCTTCAAACTCCTCTCTAGAGCACACTCCAAGCAATCCTGACGCCCCTGAGGCTGTTGCCACACTGGACAAATCCCTAAAACCACCATCACAAACCCAACACCTCTAGCCTCCATAGGCGAGAGGCTAGACTCCTCCAATGGGGCCCTTCCCTATGTCGGATGCCAAAAGGACGACGAGGCTCCGGAAGATCCCCTTCCTAGCGACACACTCTCATCCACTCCGGGCAAGCCCGAAGAACCTCAAAAGCCTAAAGCCTTACTGAATCAACATCCCAGAATAGCCGCCGATGCAGACTGGATGATCTCAGGAACTCATAAACCTGCAAGAAGATCCTCTCTTCCGCACTTCCCACGGGACACCCGGCCTGCCCACCACCTTCTGGATGGCAGACCATCACATGACCTACCATTTGGGACGCCAACCAGAAATAAAACCCAATCCACCACTACACCCAAAGAAACCCCAACAAAAAAGCCGGACATGATGACAATAATGTCGGCAATCACTATCGCACTGGCGCCATTTGGGAAACTATACGAGTCTCTTAACGAGATGCTAAAAGATCACACTACTCATTGCCCTGATGCACACCAAAATGAGCTACATCGAGGGCTTCATCACTGCAAAAGGAAAAAGCCCGACAGTCTCCCATGCCTGCCCAATTCCACAAAGCGATAGACAAGCTACTGAAAACAACAAATCGGAAATACCCAAGATGCAAGGTACATGTGCTCAAACCCAAACTGACTTGCAGCAAGGGGCAGCGTTGTTTGTATTTTTTAGGTACCCAACTAGAAACCCCTACCGGAAAGAACAAAACCGAACACTCAAGAAAAAAAGGCTATATACGCAATGCAACGCTGAGTAATTGAGACCTGCATCATTATCGACCCTCCAAACCTCCCTAATAGCTCTTCGGGAAATGAAAACCCTCATAAACAAAACTACCTTGTATTCAATCAGCAGAAAACTACAACTCCGAATCCTCAAAAAACACCTGCGATACTGACCCAAAAATCGCCCAGGACAATCAAGGATTTTATGGACGACAAAAGTGCAATGGACATCATCCTTCACCTCTCCCCTGAGCCAGGGGTCAAGAAGCCAACGCGAACATGCAAACCTATTTCTGAGTGCACTTTTGGAAAGAAAACCCAGCCAAAAAACTGCAGACGAAACAGTTCGCCAACTCTTTCCGCGAAAACGCCTACCCAAGCCCGACCTCAAAAAGAACCCTATCAATCAAAATAACCAGACCTCAACACTCACAAACATAGAAGAGCAAACGAAAGACCGGGTCCACTAGGGCCCGCCGCAATGAAGAGACACAGGGAACACATAAAGTCAGACCGCATAGAAGCAGAGAGTGCTCATAACAAAGCCCGACCTGCCAGAGGTCTTCCTAAAACAACACACAAGAATCATCCTAAAATTAGAACAGACACAAAAAAACACAGAACCGATAACTTTGAACAGAGGAACCATCATGAAGATTCTGAGAAGCACAAAAGACCTCAAAAGGCTGAGCCCTGACGATATAATTCTCGTGGAACCGTACCACAAAGTCAGGAAAGCAAAGGCTTACATACATATAAAGGAATCATTAAGATCAACTATGTCCAGAGAAGACTTGGAACTTTTACTTAAAAAGGGGCTCCTCTTAACCGAATACCAAGACAATAAACCCTCCTCTGCCAAAGACACAGAAAACAAAACGCAAAGCAGCCGAAGGACTTACTACAGGACGAAAACAGCACGTTACCATCGTCAAGAAACAAACGACGGTACTCCATCAAACCGACCGCTCATAATGAAGACCCATGACTTACCAAGAGCAGAACAAACAAGAACCATCAATCCAACGGACACTGAAGGTCCTACGCAAGATAAGGCACGTACTCCATCAAAGACTTCGCGATTAAGCAACCATCCCAATCCCAACATGAAAACAACAAAACCCACAAGCTCTTTCACTCCGATAAAACAGCTTTGGGAATGGCTACCGAAACCGTTAAATTCCAGGTCCAGCAAATAGCAACCAGCAGTGAGGCAAACAAGACAAGAAACCCCAAGGTCCGAAAAGGGTAAGGACCAAACACCGGCCTCACTAAAACAAGGATCATGTAACACAAGGGGTTTCAAGCACTTAACAACACCGGGAGACATCAATCTGGGAGTGTACGACATTCTAGCACTCCAAGAGACCTGGATGACAGATTTACCAGCAATGGATGGATACGCAATGGAAATTGCACCAGCTAAAAGAGCCCTGATTGGCTGCTCATCACCCGGTCTCCTGATTGCAGTCTTAACAGGCTGTGGTCTGGAAATCATAAAAAAGCGCCCTTTCTCTCAAAGTCATCTCTCGGTACAGGTGGAGTGGACCAGGACCGACCCAACGAGCAAGAAGTCTCAGAAATCCTCAATGGCTATTATAACCGTTTACTGGAATCCCAAAGCAACAACAGACGAGAGATTCCTACGGACAATGGAATCCAAAATAGACGACATCCAAGCGAACACGGAAATCACGTTGATAGTCATATGCGGAGACCTAAACGCATCCTGCCCGAACTCAAAAGAACCGCTCACCACAATTGACGGAAAACGGCGGGGCGACTCAAGAGGACAAAAATGGGTGAAACTGATGGATTCCAGACTTATCCGTAACGCAGACCAAATCTCCTCCAAGGCACCCAAATACCAACATGGGAAAGAGGCAATCCAATCGCCACCATAGACTACATCTTCTCCTCAGAGGCAATGCTAAACCTCTTTAACATCTTTCAACGCACCAAGGCAAGCGATCATAACATTTTGGAAATCTCATGGTGGATCGCACCGACCCCCAAACCCAACAATGAATGAAACAGTGGAAGCCACCAACCAAGGCAACCGTCTGCGGCTAACAAAGGAAAGAATTCTTGAACTATCCTGGAACTACAAAGAAAAACTAAGCTCCCCCCTCAATCGATTATCAAACACTTCTGATTGCATACCAAGCGGGTGCATAAAAAAAAAGCCGGAACAGTTCCACAAGGCACGCATCATTACAACAAACTTTTGGACGAGAAACGTTGCGGTTTTAGGAAACTCAAACGGCAAGCAAACAAATCAAACTTTCCAACAATCAAACAGTATAAAGAGGAGGCAAAGAGATGCACTGGTTGGCTCAAATTCCATCGAGCAACTCTTTACCAACAAGACTCAGAGATGATGCTAAGAAAGGTCAATGGCAAAAACTCTCGAATTCTGGGACCTCGTAAAAGGGGCAGGAAGATCCACAAGTCCCTCAACAACTAACGCTGCGAGTGAGGAAAGCTGGACAAAATATTTCAACAGCCTGTTCCAGAAGCCATCCAACGAGCCACACTCAAACCACCCACGGGGCACAACACCATGGGAAGATTTCTCCAACAAAACGGACATAGAAAGAGCAATTCAGAAACTAAAACCTTCGAGAGCTCCAGGCCCGGACAGGATAACCAATATGGACCTGAAAAACCATCAAAGCTCATGGGCATCATTTATTAGCATTGTGTTCAGAGATCAGTCTCTCAAAGACAATTCCCAGCTCTTGGTCCTCAGCAACAGTTGTAGCTATCTTCAAAAAGGGCGATAGATCCGACCTGTCAAATTATCGCCCCATAGCCCTGATGGATACAATAGGAAAAATCTACGGTTCCTGTCTCCTAGAAAGTTTCCAACGTTGGGCTAAATACTCTTCGTGTAACGACCCTCTTCAAGCGGGCTTCACTAAGAACGTTGGGACCACAACAAACATCATGCTACTGAGCATAATAAAAAGCATCTCAAGAGAACAAGGAAAAAGGGTAGATATGGCCTTTGTCGACTTAACCCAAGCATTCGACAAAATTGATCGGGACCTTCTTTGGTCCAAGCTGAACGCATGGAACTGCCCCACCAGATCCTGGACCCCATCCCCGCTTTACACTCAAAAACAACGATAAGAGTAAAGCTTAATCAAAAAGGCACTCTCTCCGAAGAAATCCTGACAGAGGAGTGAAGCAGGGTTGCCCTCTGGCACCCGCGCTCTTTACAGCTTTTCTTGGAGACTGTCATGAACCCTCTCGGTTGGCGATGGATGCCGTTGTTACGGCTTCGCCGCCATTAAACACTGCCACCACGTTGTTCACGTTTCTCTGTTTACGGTCTAGTGTTTTCCTCTGTTCTTTCCTTTCGCCTATTTACTTCCTCCTACCCATGGTTCCTTGCGTTGCAACCGTCTCCTTTCGTTTTCACGGTGAGACGCTTCCAGTGCTTTTTCTCTCGCTCGCTTCTTTCCTACCCTTGCGGGGGTCTCCTCCTCTTTTTCTCCTTCATCTCTGCCTCCCTGGCGGCCCCCCTTCCGCCGGTTTCTCTCTGCCTGTGCTTCTCGGCGCTTACCTGCTTTCTGCCAGTGTTCTTTTCCTCCTTGCCATTTTTTCTCCAGATAATATCCCCATTGCTTTCCTCGAGTATTCCTGATGCAATTGAAGTCTACTATAACTACGGCTACATATCTCATCGCAATCCACGGCCAGCAGTTCTACCGCAAATCAGGGTTTTTTTTCTGCCTTCGGGCTTTTTCCCCTTACCGCCTGTATACGGGACCGGAGCCGAGGTGGTAACCAATTCAGAGTTCCACCATGGCTTCGTTCCGTGTCAGAGCTCTAAAAACGAAGAGTAAAAAGGATTACCTTGCCCATCGACACGGCGTCGGAGCGTCAGACCCTGAAAACTCAGTTGAGGAGAGTGGCGCCTCGGGTGGGAAAGCTGAGCATTTGGACAATACTCCTAAGGTAACTTCAAGTCTTACACAAGGTTGTGACAGAGACTACAAAGAGTCCTGCAAAGCTCTAAGATCATTTTCACCAAAAATAGGGGGGGACCAGAATCCCCAGGCTTCTATACGCAGATGACATCATCTTGATCGATCAGACGCCGATAGGACTCCAACGCCAACTCGATAAACAGGACACCTACATAACGAAAAACAACTTGGAGCTCAATAAAGAAAAAAAAACAATCTTGGTGCTTGAAAAATCCACAAAAACAATCAGAAAATCCAACCAATGGACAATTGATTCCACCAAAATCGAACAAGTAAAAGAATTCAAGTACCTGGGGGTCATGATCGACAGTTCTGTCAATGAGCTAAGTATGCAGACTAACCTCTGGGAAAAAACTCGGAAACTTTCTTCCCAGGCGAAGGCTTTGGACAGGAAATTCAGCCGCTTCTCTCGCCGGTGATAAAGTACTACAAAGGGAAAGTAATTCCGTCCCTGACTTATGGAGAAGGTATGCCAACAATCCCCTCATCTCTTTGGCCTAAAATCGAAGCCCACTTCTGGCGAGAAGTGCTCCGACTGCCAAAGTCAACATCACTATCAGCAATCGGGAGGGAACTGGGCCTCCTCTTGCTAAAAGCATCAGTTGACTGGAACGAAATGGCTCTATACAGAAAGGTGATAATGCCAGACATAGCCCTGCAATACAAATTGATAAAACAAGAAACGGTCGCTGCAAAATGCTCTCAAGCTGGGCACTCAAGAAGAAAACCCAACTGGAGCAAACTGGCTGCAACGAGGAGAACCTCATCCAAAACCTAATGCGGGTCAAGAAAAAACGAAATGAACTCGACTGGATAGAAACACAAGACAAGGCCACCTCAAACTCCTGGCCCACCTCCCAATTCAACTCAAAAAAACTCTACGAAATTGACCAAGTGTTCACATGCTTTCCTGGCAAACGCAGAAGACGAACCTTTCTAAGGGCCTGGCTCAACCTTCTGCACACTAACGAAATCGGAGCTATTAGAGGCCTATTCACGTCTAACAGCTGCCGACTATGCAAGAATGTCTCCGAAATCGAAACAGTAAGACACCTCCTGATGACGTGCCCGGAAACAGCCACCCTAAGAAAAGTATACTTAACACCTGTCCTCGAACCATTCACACTGAGAGAAGAAGACGCCTGGTGGCCTCATCTGCTAAGTGGAAGAAAAACCCGCTGGGCGATCGCAGCTGTAAAAATCTTGGAAGCAGCCCTAGCAGACTGCTTGAAGGAAGAAAACTCCACATTGTAAAGAAACAAACAACGCAAAGCAAGAACAACTACAACTACAAAGAGAACACACATTTTGTAAAATCAATATATTTTGATAAAACACAAATAAAAAAAAAATTAAAAAAAAATGCTGGAGAAAAGGTTTACATTAGGGCTAATTTTCACATTCTGCATTTGGGCTAATTTGCACATTCTGTTAATGAACGTGCATTTTCCATAAAGTGCTTGACCAGGGGAGCCTGTTCAATCTTATTTTTAATGCAGCTTCTGTGCTCAATGAGTCGTGTCTTACATTTCCTGTTTGTCTTTCCAATATAATGTTGGTCACATGAACAAGTAATGCAGTAACACTTGTGTATAGGCGCGTTATAAATGCCATATCGTATCAGTATATGACATTTTCTGTATTGCAATTTGTATGTTCTCTGATGATCCATTCATGTTCTGAGCCCATCTTAACAGTAAATGGACACATTACACAGTTAGCACACAGGTAATGCCCGATCAGAGGGGGTAGTCCCCATAGCGTGCTGGGCGTCTGTCCAGCAACTCTTTTCCCAATATTGTTCCTGATGATATTTTAGAACACTACCAGGCCACTAGCCATGGCCATCGGCCTTGCCCACTTAATATTTTACAACACTACTAGACCACTAGCCGTTCCCTCCGGCTGTGTCCACTATACATGAGCATCATGCCCACTAGCCAGGGCCCAGGACTAAGTACTGCCTTTGGCCATGCCCACTGTATAGTTTAAAACACTAACAGGCTCACTGTAGCTATACAATATATCATTTTTTAAATTAACCCCCCCCCCCATAACCAAGGGTATAATGATCATATACTACAGATAGCCGTGGTTATCTGTAGTCATCAGATAGCAGCGGTTACTGCGAAAATAGAGAGGAAAAAAAAAGTATTCCCTGCCCTCCCAGTCACTCACCAGGTGCCTCTCTCCTCCTGCCCTAAACTCCCTCCACTCCCATGAACTTGTGTTTCCCACCCTAGACCTCTCCAATGTCCCCCAAACCCTTGTTGTTCCATGTGATGCACTTTCATTCCTGCTCGCTTTTTTCTTCTGTAACCGTGATTATCTTGCAATATAACCGCAGCTACAGGAAGACGTTCATGCTCTTAACTTGGTCGCTAGCACTCTTATGTCTCTTGTATTTCACATGGTGTCCTCTCCCCACACCCTCACCTATAACCTGATGCCATTTATTTGTTTTTCCTCCTCCAAATGGCATTTTTCGGGCTTTTTGTGTTTGGTAGCCGAGGCTATACCTGCAGTTATGTGTCGCATCAAACAAAACAAAAAACGGCTGCTTTTCAGTCCTAAAAAGCTTCTCTGCTGCAATGCACCATGGAAGATAGACCTATAATTTTGGGAGATGGGGGCATCCCCTTCTCTGTCAAATATTAAAAATACTAGATGCAAATACCCCAACCTCCCCAACCCCCCTCTCTAGATCCCCGATCTCAACTCAACGCTTCATGCCGAAGTTGGATCATACCTGGCCCAATTCCATCCAGCGGTTTTCACTGTGCACTGGAGCAAAAATTTGCTTTTTTTGTCTATGGGAAAATGAATGGGGACTTGACTGAAACTGTGTTTTTTTGTTATCTTAATATAGTGGCACGTTGAGTGGCCTGCCGTGGTCCGCGGTATGTCAGTGGTTCCGGTAGCAGCAGCCCCACATGCAATAGGACTGGTGTAGCTGTGCCCAGAAGGAAGGAACCGGCTATAAGCAACGGTAGGACTGTATTCAATTTAACTCACATGTGTGCCTTCCACGCTAATTTCTATGTGGCTACCCTTATGGTTTGCGTTTTAAGAAGCAAAATTAAGCAACACACGGAAAATATGTTTCTGCCTCTTCTCTTGCTTTACCAGCAGATGTACCAGGCGTTCTAGATAATATCCGGGGCCAAGTTTTAGTCGCTGCCATGAACTAACAGACTCTCACCACTCATATGCCACATATCGAGTATGGTTTGACCTGTGATACTACGGGTGAGACTGTTGGAGACATACCTCTAGGGGGCAGACAAATAGATTCTCACTCATACGCCACAGTTGTTGCCTCGGGCAGCGGGAGGGTCCAATTGGTGGATGAAAGACCCAGCTGCTCTGCCAGTGTTCATGATGTATCTGATGTTTCAATTCTCACTCCTGTAATTTTACATGAATTAGGTAAACCGGTCCGCTTATCTCTAGATTTGAAATCAAATAACTGGAACCGACATGATGACATTACAGAGGTGTTGCTGCATCATCCGGAGATCAAAGTTGATGTCTCTTCCATGATTGACATAAGTTCAGTAAATGAAAGGGGGGCTAATGTGAATTGTGAGGAGGGAACGAGGACTCCATATGCCCCCCTCCTGCCCTTGAAATGACTTCCCCTGAGTAGAGCAACAGACTATTGACAACAATGGCTAATGGAAGAATCATGCTTGCAATAGGTAATCGGAACAAATTGTGGATGCAATGTCATTCCCTGTATTATCATGTTTATTAAGTACAATGGACAGGGGCTATGACATTCTTAATTTTGAAATGTGTCAGGTTCCAGTGGTGCTAAAGGACTTGTGTGCCAAAATGAACTTTTTAGAAGGGTTCATCACTGCTGCCAGTCAGGACCTAAAGGGATACTCTAAATTAAATAAGGAAGGCCATAGGGATGGTGCTAATTTAATGGGCTCTGCCCAAGTAGTGCAGGCTGTGCCTGATCACATCCCAGGCAATGTAGATTGGACCTCAGCTCCCATACCTGAGGATGTAGATTCCATCGTGCCTAGGTATGGGCCTGGGCCAAGACCTGTACATAGGAAGGAGATTGGGGTTATGAGAAAGAGCTGTTATCAACCGTGTCAAAATTGAAGTATGTAAAGTATAAGACTGTGTTGGAATTTTCAAATAAAAGCATGGTTGAACCGGGATGCTTTAACAAGTACCTTGATAAAGGTAAAACTCAAAAGAAATCCAAAAATTGTAAGGACTGTTCCAAACAACATGATATGGGTTCACATACGTTTTTACAAAACCTAAAGTTAAACTTAGTGAATGTGAAGGAACATTTGGGGGAAAAGGCTAGAGGAGAGGCTGAAAGACACAAAAGCTCAGACTGTAAACCTTTACAAGCTAAGGAAAATTCCAAACATATTGTCGTGGCTTTGGGAAGGAGTGCAGTCACTCATTTTCTAAAGCATAGGCAAGGGGATGATTCTTTGTTTAATCCGAGTAATATTTCTATGTACCCTGAATCGGGGGAGTCAATGTCCTGTGAAAAACAAGATGAAACAATAGTGATCAGACTGTTAGTAGGGTAGGCGGAAGGAAGGCCAGGCAATGTAGGTTGAGCACCCCTCGGGCAACTGGAATGTTAACCTCTATGTTGTTATCAAGTGCACCTGTATTTAGCCCTAAAAAGAGCAACTAAAAACACCTAGGCAATTGTTCCTGATTTTCCCAACTTTGGAGGGGAAAGGGAAGGCTGCGGATCGCCCGGTGAACAGTGTAGTTGTTAAGAAGACCCTAGGAACTGATGGAAACATGTAAATGGGGCCCATTCGTTATTGGTTGAATCAAGGAATACTAGGGTTAGATGGATTCAAGGGACATTCTGATTTAGATTCACATTACCTCTTGTGTGGCTGCCTTTTTGGCAAAAGGGAAGAACGTCCCCATAACCAGCAATGTATTATGTCCTTGCTCTTTGAGATTCCTAGCCTGTGAGTGGTTACATTGCAAGACCTGTTGCAGGTAGAATTTGTGAATGATACTTGTGTGGATGTGGTTAAAATCTACTTCCACTCAAAAGTGGTGAGGAATGTGATTTTTTTTCCTAAATATCAAGCCGCCTTATTGTTGGAGTATGAATTATTTGAACATATTTGTTTGATTGGTTCAATAGCTGGAGATAGCCAGAACACTATCCTTTTTTACTGTGACACACTGCTTTCCTTCACAAACAACTCTAGTGCAACTTTTCAGTATAAAAAAATATACATTTATATTTTATTTCATTCAGAACACACTAGAAAATGTAATACTGTTTTTTTACAAAAACCTTTTGCCTTTTTTTTTTTAATTAAACCCTCTGCCCCGGTCGGAATACAAACACATTACAATAAAGATTACCCCTGCTAGCTGCGCAGGGAGTATTAATTCTATTAAAGACTAGGAGGAGGAGGCGAGCATTATGCTTCAACTTCTTTAATTTACTACTCTTCAGCAGTTCAACAAACTCAAAAAACCATAACAAAACACTGAAAACAGTCTGAACAGACTTTTCTTCCTTTGAACTACAATCCCCATAGTCTCTGTAGTCCATCTCCTTCCATGCTTAGCTATGACCACTTCTGTCCCTGAGCTCCTCCTCTCTTTTACTTGCTCTAAAAGTTACTCTGAGAATTCCACCGTAAGTCCTGCAAATGGCAAAGACATGAACCACTCCAAACCGAATGTGGAACTTCCTCGATTCCTGGCGACTACTCTGCTAGTCTCCTACTTCAATTGTTCTTCTGCTCCTCTCCTAGGAATAATACAAAGCAGAGAAATCGGGGTGGTGTACATGTATTGCCCATATCATCACATTTGTATTACATGCAATAAACCAAAATCCTGTGCAATACATAGCTTGGGCGGGAATTTAATGCTCGCCTCCTAGTCTTTAGTAGAATGAATACTCCCTGCACAGCTAGCAGGGGTAATCTTTATTCTATGACAAGACTGAAGGTAAGCATTATGCTTGTTCAAAGCTTCCCAACACTGCGACCTCTAAACTCTCGGTCGGCTTGAAATAGAATTCTTTAAACGCTCGATCATTCGACCAGTCTGATGTTAGCATAATATCTCTAAGAGATACTCCTGCCTTAAATGCTTTAGATGCCATAGCTCCGCGCACCCAATGCGCTCCATACTTCTCCACATCTATTCCTGCTGTGCGCATGACTTCTTTGACCCATCTGGCGATAGTAGCTGTGGATACCCCTTTGAACGGCTTCCTACGCACTATAAGCAATTGCCTAGTATTTGCTGCTCTGTGTTCTGCCGTCCTGCTCTCATACTCTCTCACCAGCTTGCTACGCACCATTTTAGTCTACTCGGGGAAGTAAGGGTAGTGTACTGAGGATGTCCCTGTCTTCGTTCTTCCCACTATCGAAAATGTTACCCTTTCTGGCCCGAATGTTTTTCTATCTACATCTGATACTCTTTTACAAGAAACTAGGCACAAAAGCATTGTTAGCTTTCCTGAAAATTGCTTCAGAGATAAATATCTGTTCCCTGGCCAACTCTCCAATAGCTTAAGCACTATTAGCACATCCCAAACTGTTTTATATCGAGGTTCCGGGGGTACTCCAAATTTTGCCCCCTCGAATGAGCCTCACTACTGCTGGATGTTCGCCTGCTGGGACACCCTCGATAGGAAGGTGTCCCGCGGAAATGGCGGACCTGTACACTCCAATGGTTCGGATGCTTTACCACCTTGTAATAGTTGTGCTAGAAAGTTCAGAATCCTTACTACAGGTGCAGAAATTAGATGAACACCTCTCCCCTTGCACCAGCCAGTCCATTTGGCCCAAGCCGCGTTGTAGCTCCTTCTCGTGGACGGCGCCCAGGATTCTGCCATGAGCTGAGCAGCTTGAGACGAAATGCCTGGCAACGCCCAGCGTCGCCTGATATCCTGCACACGATGAGCGGGAGTGTCCACTTTACTCTCAGAGGGTGATACGACCCAGCTGGGTCCGTGAGCAGGTGCTCTCCTTCTGGGAGTATCCTCGGATAGTCCACTGCCAGTTCCATAAGATTTGGGAACCATACTTGCGATTTCCACCTCGGTGCTACCAAGAGCAACTCCGCTTTCTCCCTCTGACACTTCGCTAGAACTCTGCTCAGCATCATGAATGGGGGAAAAGCGTAGTGCGGACCTCCGCTCCATTCCTGCAGAAACGCATCTGTCCCTCGAGCTCCTTGGTCCAGCCTCCAGCTGTAATATTCTGCCGCCTGGCCATTCAACGGGGATGCAAAGAGGTCTGATTATTGGGCCCCATCTCTCGGTCATCCTCCGAAACACTGCTGGATCCAGCCTCCAATCACTGGAATCCGTGAGGTACCATGAGTTACAGTCTGCTATTACGTTCAGGGTTCCGGGAAGGTACTCCGCTGTGACTGACGTCTCTGACTGCAGGCAGAAGTGCCAAAAGTCCTTTGCTAGCTCGGCTAGCATTCTGGATTTGGCGCCGCGTAGGTGGTTTATGTATCGTACCGCCGATATGTTGTCCATCTTTAATGGGACGCACAATCTCGTTTTCCCTTTTGTGAAGGCTCTGATTGCAAACGATCCTGCTAGCAACTCCAGACAGTTTATCTGTAACTGGAGCTCCTCCTCGCTCCATTTCCCCCCCTGTCTGCAGGTCCCCGCACCTTGCACCCCAGCCCTGTCGGCTGGCGTCTGATTCTATAATCCGATCCGGTCTGTCTTCGAAAATGGCACGCCCATTCCAGGCGTCCATATTCTTTAACCACCATTCCAGTTCTGTCCTGGATTCCTGGTCCAGTGGCACCAATTGATGGTATCCCAGGCCTTGCTGCAGATGTCTTATTTTCAGTCTCTGCAATGCTCGATAATGTAACGGTCCTGGAAAATTGGCTTCAATAGAAGCTGCTAACAGCCCCACAATCCTTGCTAGAGTTCAGAGGGACACTACCTGACGTTGCAGGCATCCTCTCAATTCCCTCTTGATGTCGCGGATCTTCCGAGCTGGAAGTTCGAGCGTTGCTTTCCTGGTGTCCAGGATGAAGCCCAGAAAGTCCGGCCTTTGCGCTGGTTTGGTGTCTGACTTCTCTATGTTCACCAGAAATCCTAGGGATGATAGCAGGTCCTGGACCCATCGCGTCTGATACTTGAGGGTCTCTCGGTCTTCTGCTAGAAGCAGTAGGTCGTTTAGGTAGATGATTAGTCTTATTCCTTTCTCCCTTATTGCTGCTGCTATCGGCTTCATTACCTTGGTAAAGGCCCATGGCGCTGAAGCAAGCCCGAAGGGCATAGTCTTGAATCTCCAATGCTGTTCTTTCCAGCGAAAAGCTAGGAAAGTCCTGAAATCTTCTGCTATTGGGATTGTTAGGTAAGCATCCTTCAAATCCAGTCTCATCAACCAATCGTTCTCTCTGAGCGAGTCTCGGAGTTGATGGATGCCTTCCATCTTGAAATGCCGGTATACTATCCAACCGTTCAGCTCCTTTAAGTTTATTACTGGACGCACTTTCTCTTTTCTGTGCACCAGAAACATATTGCTTAGAAATTCGGGGTCTGTCTGGCACCTCTCTATGGCGTTTTTTGTTGCTAGCAAGGCTAGCTCTTGGTCTAGAAGCCTCTGCTCTGCGCGTTCGAAGCGCTGTTGGTGAGGCCTGCGCTCTTGTACGGGTGGCTGTATGAACTCTAGATGCATACCCAGCACTGTTTGCAACACCCAGGCATCGCTGGAAAGCGTGCGCCATTTTCTCAAGAACTTGCCAGTTCTCCACCCCACTGGGGGATAATACGCTGCTCTCAGCTTGAGTGCATCCTTGCCCCCGTCCGGATCCTCTCCCTCTGTGTCCTCTTGGAAAGCGACCTCTGGACGGGAAGAAGGAGTCGTGCTTCCTATTCTCCCAGTATTGGGCTCCGCTATTCTGAGGTCTTCTTCCACCTTGGTTGCGACCAGACGACAGACCCCTGTGGCGGCTGGTCCCTCCAAAAACACGGTTGGGAAAGATCTTGCGGATGAAGCGGCCCATTTATTTGCCAAAGGTTTCTCCGAAAAGCAATCCTTGAGCTGCCTCTCCGACCTTGTATGAGGCTAGATCACTGAGCTTTTTGTCAATTTTCAATAATGGGCCTCTCCGGCGTTCCGAGGCGATGGCGCAGTTCGCATTTCCTAAAAGGCACACTGCCCTCTACGCCCAGCCTGCTAGGGCGTTGGGGTCTACTTCTTCCCCCGTATCCTTGGCTCTCTCTGCCAGGTCCATTATTTTCGCCAATGGCCCGGCCAGGTCAAGCACTCTCTCTTGGCAACTCCTCCAAGATCTATCAATACCTTTACGTGGGTCCTTGCTTGTTTTCGAAACGAAAGTCAGCATTTTGGGGACCAGTTCTGGCGTCTCAGCCACTTTCTCTGGTAGGTCCGGTCTTGGGTAGTCCGCTCGTAGTCTCTGGCGAACCTCTTTGTCCAGAGCTTTTCGTAACCTCTTGGTCATATACTGCGCCACTCTCGGCGAGGGCTGCCAGTCTGAGGATCTCGGATTCCGGATGCTGTCCGGATCAAACATATCCTCCTCCACCTCCTCGAGGTGCTTCTCTTTGCGGAGTCGCTTGCCACCACTGGGTTTTATCTCCTCCTCTTCCCTGGATTCCTCTTTATCTTGGGAGTGAGGTTCCCCTTCTTCCAGCTCCTCTTCCGAGCCCAGGTGCTCTTCTCCATCTCCTTTCTCCCCTGGAGTGGGAGTCGTGAGGTCTGGCACAGTCTGATGCTGCAAATATGCCTCACGGAGCTTTGCGAAAGCGTCGATGACCTCCGGGTCCTTATTATTTGCCCCATCCAAAGGGCCCTGGGGGTCGAGAGGGGCTTTCCTCTTTCGGGCCTTACTACTCCCCATTGACCCTGATTCAGAGGGTTCTGCGGGCCTGCGCTCTTTCCGTCCGGCGTTGTCTATGGGCTGGTCCAGCCTAGCCTCTAAGGACTCCAGCCTATCTTGTAGTGGTTTGACCCCCTGAGCCACTGCATCTATAAGTGAACTCCCCAGCACCTCCTTGAAGCTGGCTGCAAGGTCTGAAGGCTGCTCCTCTTCGCTCCACTCAAAATCTGACATTATGGGAGTGTGCTGTGTGCCTGATATACCTGTGAGGGTGTCACTGCACGCCCTTTCACTATAGGTGCTTAGGATCTTTCAATTGATAAATCCTTGATCAGAATAGTGTCTTTTTTAGTTTTTTTCGTTTTTTCTTTTATGTAGCCGCCTGGACTTACAATAGTACTTCAATGAGCCTGATATGGCTTCTTGCCTGTGAGGACCGCTGAGTGGAACTCAGCCAATATCTTTGCTCGCCAAGCAAGTCTGTCGGTTCTACTGCAGCTGAATGCTGCTTTTATCCACGCTCCTGTGCGCGTGTCCTTTTACGAGCTTCTACGCTCGGAACTTGATCAGATGTCCTTTAATGCTACCGCGTAGCTTTCTGATCACCGCCGGGTCCGGCTTGCTCGTGCTCCGTTCCACGTCGCAGCCGTAAGTGCGAATGCGGAAACCGACACCTGCTCTGGCCCCTCCCCTGCAAAGGTGAGGGCCTCAGGTCCACGGCGCACTAGGGCGCTGCCGGCTCCGCCTCCCCAAGGGAGGGGGCCGTAGCTGCGCTCGAGGACCCGCTGCCTTGCCTCTGCGCCGGAGGGGCAGGAGTCCCTATCTTCGTTCGGCTCCACGGAGCCGCTACGCACCTCCTCGGCTACAGGCAGCCACCCCAGGGGTGTCGTGAGTACGGCACGGGGCCGACATGCCGAGGAGGAAACCGCTCGTCACACGAACAGTCGCTGCGGGCTAAATGCAACGTTCTCACTGTAATAAAATGCCACGCACCTCACTTCTAAGAACCAAAATCAAAGCTCTGCCGAGCAATAAAAACAATATGCATTCCTGCGCTATAGTCCATGCGCCTGCAAATCGGATATGTTTTACTCATTCTATCCTAACTCTACATGCTGAAACTATTACATTTCCACATTCAGTAGGAGGATAGCTAGAAAGATACTTATCTGCTTGAAGAGCAGTAAAAGAAGAGGAAGAGCTCAGGGACAGGAAGTGGTCATAGCTGAGCATGGAAGGAGATGGACTACCTAGACTATGGGGATTGTAGTTCAAAGGAAGAAAAGTCTGTTCAGACTGTTTTCAGTGTTTTGTTATGGTTTTTTGAGTTTGTTGAAACTACTGAAGAGTAGTAAATTAAAGAAGTTGAAGCATAATGCTCGCCTCCAGTCTTGTCATAGAATCAACACTGTATATTCACAAAAGACTTCATTGAACAATTGACTTAAACCATGCTAACATTTAAAATCACAGCAGTCTGTTTGTTGTATTTACACAAAGCCCAACATGTTTCTGTTAGAGGACCATTTAGGTCAGACATTCCTCAGGGGAGTTCCTGTTGCGGCTTATATTCTCTGATTCATGGATTATTTGCGCCGAAAAAAACGGGATTTGTGCGCCATTCTGCCCGCAAATCCCTGTTTAACAAATGGGGATTTGCGGGCAGAATGGTGCACAAATCCCGTTTATTTCGGCGCAAATAATCCATGAATCAGGGCCTCTGTGTCCGACACCATGTATCCTGAGAGAGGGTTAACTTTTTATGCACACTATTAAAAAAACTAAAAACACTCATTAAGTAACCTAAACCGAATATCACCCAGAAATTAATCCATACATCAATTATTAATAAAGCATCCAAGTATGCATTAATAAGCATATCCGTAAAAAAGTACTGGTGAAGGTACCTGCTATGACAGCGTTACACTGTTCCATTCAGTGGGGAGCCCATCTTCCAAATATCCTTCTTAGTGGGATATTATAGTTTCTTCACAAACCCCCTTTACTGGGTCCGAGATGTGTACACTGTGCAAAACACAACATTTTCCAAGAATATAAATACTATGCCATGTAAGTTCAAACACCTAACAATTGCACGGATACACCATAGTCTGTTTACCTCTTCAAACACCATGAATGACAAAGCAGCATTTCAGACTTCATGTCACTTCTTCTTAAACCATTCCTATAAATGCGTCTGTGTTCACTTCAACAGTCTACAACAAAGTGACCAAACTCTCTGGAGCAGAAATGTATTTTTAAGACCCAAAGTCATTTAAAGGGGCTCAATGCTGGTCGTTCTCAGTGATAGATCCTTGTGGTTATTTTTAACCATTGTGAGATGCGACACTTATGTTCAATCAGGGGGGCCCAATAATATAAATGTATCCATCTTTGACCCCTGTTGGTTGGCATCTGAGAATGCTAGTTTTGTATCACTGTTTGATGATTCCTAAGGATGACGAAGACATGTATGAATATCATACCAGGGACAAAGTGATTTAAATGCCATGTGATTTTAATGCCACTGGGTCCATGCAATTTCATTTTATTTGATTGTACTGGCTTTATCCATCTGAGATTGCTGGCGCCATGTATTTAATTGTAATGCAAGCATGTGGACTCTGTAATTCCTGTGCAGAGCTACCGTGTAAAAAGATGCAGACAGGTTGGCTAGGCACTGAATCTTATGTTAAAAGTGGAGATGCATGTCCCTTTAAGAGATGTTAAACGTGCATCAATTATTGTTCAACCTGTTGTCCATCTGGCCTGATAATATGTCCTTGGCAATGCGTTTTTTTCAATGTTCAGGATGTCTTGGGGCATTGTATTTGGGCCTGTTGGGCCAGAGGGACAGAATTAGTCCGCTTTCTATGATTAATGCGGCCGTGGGAAAGTTGCGATTTTTGCCACAAATATGAATGGCTTTCTCGGAGAGTAGACGTGCTTTGGCAGAGTGGTGATTAATGGAGCATGTTTTGGTCGCCATTAAGAGATAAGCCCTTGAGAGTCTAGGCTTAGTGGGTTAGCGTTTATATTAATGGTAACATTGGCATACAGTGCTGTGCAATTAGATTTGTTGTTGACTCTGGCTGGCTTGATAGGAATGCTTTTTAACATGATTCTGAAATTGGTGTTTGCTCACTTTGTTGTAGGGTGTCGAAATGAAAACACGCATTTATAGGAATGGTTTTAGAAGTTGTGACGTGAAGTCTGAAATGTTGTTTTGTTCTTTATTCATGGTGTGTCACGTTTGAAGAGGTAAACGGACTTGTGAAACACTATGGGTTATAAGTGCAATTGTTAGGTGTTTGAACTTACATTGCATAGTATATATATTCTTGGAAAATGTTGTGTTTTGCAGAGTGTACACATCTCAGACCCAGTAAAGGGGGGTTTGTGAAGAAACTATAATATCTCACTAAGAAGGATGTTTGGAAGATGTGCTCCCCATTGAATGGAACAGCGTAACGCTATCATAGCAGGTACCGTTCAGCAGTACTTTTTTTACTGATATGCTTATTAATGTATACTTACAACGCTTTATTAATGAAGGCAGTTCTTATTAGTAATTGATGTATGGATTAATTGCTGGGTGATATTTGGTTAAGGTGACTTAGTGAGTGTGTTTCTTTTTTTAATAGTGTGCAAAAAAAGTTAACCCTCTCTCAGGTGTCGTACACAGAATATAAGCCGCAACAGGGACTCCCCTGATGAATGTCTGACCTAAATGGTCCTCTGACAGAAACCTGTTGGGTTTTGTGTAAATGCAACAAACTGAATGAAGTGATTTTAAATGTTGGCATTGTTGTTTGTGAAGAATAGCAGTGTGTCACTGTAAAAAAGGATATAGTTTTCTGACTTCCTTGATTGATAATATTGTGGCAATAAGCCACGAGGTGGTGGGTCAATACCGCCCCAGGTAATGCCCCGGGGCGAGTTATAGGCCCGAGCAAAGCAGCCTCATTAGTACCCCGGCCCGTTAGACCGGGGTACTAATTGCTTTTTTTTCTGTTCCGAACAGAAAACAAAAAAAACAGCTAAAAAATGGCCGCCGCCATGGAAAGGGAAAACTTAGTCCGTTTTCCCTTTCCATGGCGGCCATAGGGAGCGGACGCGCTGGGAACAGAAGTGTTCCCACCGCATTCGCTTCCAAGACCAGAAGACCAGAAGAGAAAAGAAGGTAAGTGGGGTCGGGAGGGGATGGGGAGGAAGAAAAAAAAATGTACCGCTGTCTCCGGCAGGGGATGATGGAAACCTCCAGCCGTGTGAAGGCTTGGAGCGAGTCTCCACACGGCTGGAGGTTTCCATCGTCCCCCGCCGGAGACCGCGGGATAGAAGGTAAGTGGGGTGGGGAGGGAGGAAGGGGGAGGGAGGAAAGGCTGGGGAAAAAAAAAATCTTACCTGAGTCCCCGGCGGGGGACGAAGGAAGCCTCTAGCCATGGGGAGGCTCGGAGCGGGGATGGCCCTGCTTCGAGCCTCCTCATTGGCTGAGGGGCTGCCATGCCCCCCGCCGAGGACAAGGCGGCTGGAATCCCGGCCGAGAATCGAAGGATTCTCGGCCGGGTAATGACCCGGCGAGAACCAATCAGAATGTTTGTTGCAATCTGATTGTCTCTCGCCGGGTCTAATGTAAATTGTCTTTCCCTGGATAGTGGAGTAAGTTAAGTCTTGCAATAGACTATTTTTAGGGAACCAAGTGTAACCTGTATTGCACAGGTCAATAGTTGGAGAGCCATATACCAGGGTTATCTTTAGTAAGGTTGACGGTAGACTCTCAAAGCCAGTAACAGTAAGACTGGAGGCAGGGCACGAACGCTTGACTGAGGATGATGGCTTGGGTTCAAGAGCACAGATAAGATCTGTCAAGTACAACTGGCTGTCTATAATTAATGCATTTCATGGAGAGTTGAGGTTTGAAAGATTGTGTAAATGAGGCTCCTGCATATTCTTCTGTCCTGGAATACTAGGGGCTTCAGTCATTTAATGAATCGACAGTCACCATTTGAGAATTATATGATCCTTGCACTCCAAGAGCTTTGGATGCTCGATCGCCCTATTATTGGAGGGTTTCATGTATGCTATATTAAGGCAAATCGGGGATAAGGGCAGGCCTTTTGGGGGCTTGTTGACTGCTAGTAGATTTGGTTTAGGACTTCCAACCAGATTTATGTTGTAAAACATGATATTCTGATGTACGTTGAGTGCTTCCCCGATACTAAATTACGTGACATCTATATGCGGTTTCGCTTGAATCAACTTCATTCCAAAGAACGCATTAGTCAGTGGTTGTATTTCAATTCTGATATCTGTCGCTTCTGTAAGAAAGCTCCACGAAAGGAAACTACAAAGCATGTGGTTATCTATTGTAGTCACTTTGAAAATGAGAGACTCGCTTTCTTGGGGGAGAGAAACTTAATGAACACTTTATCTTGCGAGAAATGCTGTGGATTAAATGCATGAATAATCCTCACATTTCATTTGTGTGCTTTGGGTAGATTCTTATCTAAAATTGAAAATGACCTGTTACAGAGAATGAATTATGGTGCAAATGACTCAAATTTAGCTTTGTGTTAATCTATATACTCAAACTATCAATAATGTACATTGTCTACGTGAGGCATTAGACGCTTCAAGCATTTTATCTAATAGGTGGTCTCATAATAAGACCTTTATTGTTGCAATGATTTGGGTTCAGCAAGTCAGAAAAGTTCCTCAGTGATTATTGTGGTAATTTAATTTAGAATGAATTTCTATCTGAAATTGTGGAAATTTAGATGAATTTTTGATTTGTCTTGGTATTAATAAAAATAGAAAAACATGATATTCTGCTTGTGAGATCGGAGTGGAGGGATTTGGTACATTTATTTGAATCCAGCGAATGCTGTTAATAATTTTTGAAAAATATGGCAGACCTGCTTCTTGCTGAAAGCCCCAAAGAGGGGGCAAGTACTATAATTGCAGGGGATTTTAACTCTGAATGTCTTGACTCGTCCTGGTATATTTCGAGGACTGGGGCGGCAGCGTCTTTAAAGTCACGAGAGAGAGGTATCCTGATAAGACACGACTTTTGAGGTTTGGGATCTTTCCCCACTCAATGGCAACACACAAGGAGATAATACCCTGGGTTGCACTTGGCAAAATGAGTGGGGCAGGTCCACCCTGGATTACATTTTTGTTTCTCCAGATTTGGTGGAGGGCGGGGGGGGTGACATGATTGTTCAGCCTACGGACCTAAGTGAGTATAGTCTTTCCCTGGATGTAACCATTTGAAAATATGTGGATAAACTGGATGTGGAAGTTAGGCCCTGAGACTCAGCACGTTTGTGGCATCCTAGGCTTGCGTCTGGTTTTAACACACTTGCAAGCTGATTTTGAGGCAGGCAATCAAAATATCTGTGACCCTACTAACTGTGTTTTGAGAGTGCAATGTCTGTTGGGTGGGCTATTAAGGCAGAAAGGCATAAATAAAGGGTCAGCTTGGTGCTCCCACTCCCACTCGTTTGATAAGTTTATTCAGGAACAGAAGAGGGAACATCAAGATGTTACACAAGGTTGGGCCGCACCCAGAAAATGCAATACTTGCATTGAAAGCAAGATCTAAAAACTGGTTAAGTGATCATATATGTGGTTGTCTTGATCATCAGTCCAGTTTTAAGAAAGGGGTGAGGACACCTCTAAATCGTTTTTTAGTAACTCTGCTAGATAAGCACTCAAGGGACCGAGGAATATCGACTTATTTAGCCTTGCTTGACATAGCCAAATCCTTTGACTCTGTAAATCGGGCCACGCTTTGAAGAAAATGTTGTCCTATGGTTATCCGCCTGCTCTGGTTAGTAAGTATCTTGATTGCTCTGCATCAAGATACAAAAATTAAGATTCAATTGAACAGGCAGGTGGGGTGCACAAAGGAGATTGACACAAACTGCAGATTACAAGAAGGATGTGTCCTTGCACCTTTTTTATTCAGTGTGCATAATTGTGACATGGGCAAGAGCTTGGAAAAGGTGCAGGCTAATCCTCCAAGTATTGGTCGAACTAAGATCCAATATTTAAACTACGCAGATGACATGATCATTTGTGACCCATGTAAGGAAGGCATGGCATCAAACAGTAAGACAGACATGAGTGATCACAGTTCAAGGGTGTTTATTGAACTTGAATCGGGTTTGTAAAACACCTATCTAATCCTAAATGTAAAGATCGGAACAAGCTGCGACCATCAAATAATAACGCTGTCCTAGTCTGGTCAAAATAAAAGGGCCTATACTAATAAACCTATTGCCAATCCTTACTTCTAAATACAAGGGGTGTGGGAAACAATGTTACACAAAAGAAAAGTTTTCAAGAAATGATATGACAGAATAATTGAGGCATTAGCTTCCCGTCCCCACATTTTCATCATGAGACAAGGCGGCACACTCGAGCTTGGCACATACTCTTGCTTTTCTAGCATGAGGATGCAGTTCACAATCTCAGTATCAGGACCTTCTGTGCAAAAGTCTCTTTGCCATTCAAAGTCTCTTATTTCAGAGGGCCCGATGAGACAAACATTCAAAGTTCCTTTCTGTTTAGGATTGTCCTATGCACAACTTCTCTGGTGATTCACTGTGCACCCCGGGTTCGCCTCCACTGGGCTCAGACCTACTTTAATACAACCTTCAATTGGTCTCCCTCTGCAGGGCTCGGACCAAAGTTATCTAATTTTCCAAACTATATCAAAATCGAACACTTTCGACTGTGCACGGGATATAGCTTGACCCCTCGCAGACTGCTTCAATTCTTTGTTCTCTTCTTAATAGAACTCTTTTAACTTTCACTTCTGCCACTTCTCAGTTGGATACCTTATGCAGACCTTCAATTGAGCAACCACGCGGTGCTGGACCACTCTGTCAAAGGTATTGTATCTTGCTTTTAAAGTTCAATCACTCATCAGCACTTCAACTTTCCTTGTGTCTTTTATTAAATGCGTTTTAACAATGTTCGTTCCAGCACTCCCCATACAATGTTGCTTCCTGCACCCTTGGCTTCTGCACAGACCGTTCTTGTATCGGTCTCCAAAACTCACTGGCTGTGTTGATTTCTGCGACACTGCTTTGTTCTTGGAGCCAAGAAAGGTACCATGGCAGCTGCTGCTTCTCCCCGCCTTGATTGTTGACGCATGAGGGCCCCGCGTATCTCTGACACACCATAGAAAGAGACGTCTATAGGTGCACTCCTAAAATGTAGATGGAATAAGGTAAACTAGGAATTTGGGGGACCCTGACACTGGGCTGCATATTCACTAGGCGAAAGAAACTGGTGTCCACAAGCTGTGGAACACTGGCGTCCCCTGCACACCCGGATTGTTTGTGTGAACAAACAATAAATCATATACCATTTTGAAGAAAGAATTCAACAGTAGAATTTTGATAGTGAAAAACACAATGCTTTTATAAGTGTAGACCTAACATAAAGTATATTCCATGTATGGTTAAAACAGATCATGATAAATTCATCAAATTTAATCAAATACATATGAATTTCAAATACATGTCCATGTGCAAGCAAAAGCTCAACGAGTTTGGGACGAGAAGTCCCTTCATCAGGAGCTCAGTGTTCAATGTACTTCTCAAATCAACAAATCGCAGCATTCTATAGTGTAATGTAAAGGGGAGATATATTAGCCATTGTGGTTATTTGTGGTTTGCTCAGTATCTTATTTACATGTCCATTGTGGCTCTCATGTAACCACTTAGATAATCACCTGGTAAGAATTCGTAGTGGGTGATGAAGAGAGGAAGAGTTCAGTTCAAATAGTGATAGGAGGTACCTAAAAATGCAATTAAGGGTGTATTACTATCTCACATGTTGTAAAACCATCTTGAATTCTGCGTGTGTAAAGCCATCTTACCTTTCAGCTGCTATTTCGAAACGTCTGTTTCCTCGTGTGCTTTGGCTCGCTCAGTGTGCTTTCGTGCTCTGCCTTTTATCCGTGTGGGGAAGCTTAATGGAAGTCGGGCAGTGCCTTAAGTGGCACTACAAAATGAGCCGGGGCTGTAGCGTTTCGGGAAAAAAAAGATGTCAAAGAAAATGGCCACCATGGAAAGGGAAAACTGAGTCTGTTTTCCCTTTCCATGGCGGCCATCGGGAGCGGACGCGCTGGAAACAGAAGCGTTTCCAGCGCGTCCGCTCCCGAAAAAAGAAGTTAAGTGGGTTTGGAGGGCTTCAGGGAGAGGGAAAGGGGAAAAAAACCTACCTGGGTCCCCGGCGGGGGACGATGGAAGTCTCCAGCCGCCCGCTCCGAGTCTTCACACGGTTGGAGGCTTTCATCGTCCCCCGCCGGGGACCAAGGCATAGAAGGTAAGTGGGGTGGGGAGGGCTGGAAGGTGGGAGGTGGGAGGTGGGAGGTGGGAGGTGGGAGGTGGGAGGAGGGAGGAGGGGTGAGGGAGGGAAGGAAAAAAAGCCTTACCTCTGTCCCGGCGGGGGGCGAAGGTAGCCTCACAGCCTTGGGGAGGCTTGGAGTGGGGATGGCCCTGCTTCGAGCCTCCTCGTTGGCTGAGGGGTTGCCACGCCCCTCGCCGGGGACAAAGGCCGTGGAATCCCGATGGAGGGATTCCCGGCCTGGTAACGACTCGGCGAGGGCCAATCAGAATGGCTCTTTCATTCTGATTGCGCCCTCGCCGTGGACTAATGGACAATAGTCCTCCTTCAGGCACCCCTGTGCCTGGGCTATCAACCTCTAATTTCCCTTATTATAATGCTTTGTTGACGCATAGTGAACATCAGGGAGAGCAGCTGTGCTTTCCTGCACTTGAGAAACGGTGAACGTCAGCTGGGACAGGCAGATAAGGGACGGTGGCAATGAGTACTGGTACTCTCCTCGAGTTGGGAGAAGTCCCGGCCCTCATTATGGCCAAAAATAAGAAGTGCAGGTACTGAGGGCCGGATAGAGCCGGACCATTCAAAGCACTGAAGGTGGTGTCATTGGGAGAATCGAAAATGGTCTGTGAGGCATATGACTGCAGTTTAATGAACATTGTATGATGATGAATTTTGAAAACAAGGTGAGATCTGTGGAAGGGAAGCTGCACATTTCAATGGGTTGCCGATTCTAGTGGAGGCAAGTGAATTCTGGAATGACTATCTAGAAATGTTTAGTGATGCGCTAGGCAAGTTGAGTTTTCAAGCATCACATTGTTCTGCAACAAGGAGCAAGCCCTTGAAGTTTATTAAGTGCATCTCACCCAGTTGATGCTCAAGAAACCTATGGAGAAGGAATTGAAGAGGTTATGTTCAAATGATTTGATTGAAATCATTGAAGCAACAGCGTTGGTTGCACTCGTTGTGATTGTGCAGAAGGAAAATGGTTCCATCGTACTATGTGTGGATCTATGCTCCTTAAATGATAGGATTTGGATTAGCCAGCAGACATTAGCTGTGCTAGCAGGGGGATATGTTTTTTCCGCCTGTGATGTGTTTAATGCGTACCACCAGTTAAAGTTGTGGAGGAAATTGAAGATCTTAACATTGTTCATAATGCCGTGGGTGCATTTCACTTTAATTTGGTGATATTCAGCTTAGCCTCAGTGTCAGACATTTTCCACCAGTTCTTTGAGATATTTATGGATATATAGTATGTGTTTTCAGGATGACATTTTGGTATTTTCAAAGAGCAGAAAAGAGCATGCCAAAGTGCTGAACAACTGCAAGTATTCTGATTGGAGCATTATGAAGTTATGAAGTAGAAATACAAGTTCAGGTCGGTCATCTGAAGTGACGCATTTTGGCAATATGGTCAAAATTAAGGCATTCAGCCAAAGATGAGTCTTGTTGCAGTGGTGGGAGAGGCACTTGCCTCTAAAGGCAAGGACATTTTGAAGGTGTTCCGAGGCCTCTGTGTATTACTTTCAATTTGTAAGAAACTTTGCACCTGATTGTGACATATTAACGAAGGGCGAATGTTTTATGACCACTAAGAACTGTGACGACATGTAGATGACAAATTATATATTTTTGGCACTCTCACTCCTGGGATAAGGATGCTCAACCGCTGTGATAAGATTCCTGTTAACTGATCTGAGTGTGGTGGATCTAGGAGCAGCCTTGACAACCACCAGAGAAAGCAAAGAGTTTATCATTGCCTCGGTTAACATCCTGAAGGGGTCAGATGATTTACTCTACGATGGAGAGGGCCAACGGGTGCAATGGCTTTTTCTTTTTTCTCTTGGGCATACCATTCAAGATGAGGGCAACCAACTCCTTGGTGCAGAGCTTGTCTATTAGATGTAGGCAGCGTTCATGCCTCAGAATATGCAGATGGGCCTATAATATACACTGATGCAATCACCAATTTCAACACCCGCCTGGTTCACAAATGCAGTAGTTGATTGCCTGTCAATGTTGCTCGTACAAATATGTAGTGATGCAGATGAAGAGGTTAGTTGAGTGGTGGTAGCCTAGGTAGTAACTGTTGATGCTCTGGTGTCCCCAGAGGATCGGTGTGAGAATGTCGAGGCGTGTAACGGTAGGAGACCAAAAGATATGTGTTGTGGGCTTGTCCATCATAGTAAAGAAATTACCCAGTGATAGGATACCCGTGGATGTTCGGTGATGAACTGTGTGTCTAGGAACCTGTTGGGAGGTCATCTTGCAGGTGACTGGAGAATTATTTTGGAGGTGGCACACACAAGCCTAGTTGATAGATGATCAAGAAATCGGTGAGGGAGTGGCACTGGTGGTTAGGGATGGAGCAGGAGATTGGAGGGATGGGGGGGCTTTGCTTAAAATTAGCATAGAATGGCACATCATAGACTGCTGTTGACCAGGCATGTGACGGGTCAGAGAAGCCGTGGGAGAAACTGACCTAATTCCTCCAGTCATATTAAAAACCAGAGAATGAGGTTTATCATTGTCCTGATCAATTATCATTCCACATGCCTATCAAACATCGATCGAGTGTGATAGTGAGCTCCTCACTTGGGTTGAAGGGGTTAATGTGTTTATATAATGAAGGATTGCCAGCAGTTCAACTGACCGGCAACAGAGTGCATTGTATTTTTCCTGGCAGAATGGGGTATGCAACCTTTGGTTCTCCAGATGTTTTGAAATATAACTCCCATGATCCTTCGCCATTGACTTTGCTGGCAAGGGTTTATGCGAGCTATAGTTCAAAACATCCGGAGAGCCAAAGGTTGCAGACCATGGATGAGGAAGACAGTCTTGGTACCTTTCGTGGCTTTGGGAGGGGGAAGGGTTCAACCCAGCAAATGTATACCAGAATGGTTTGGTGTCAGTGTGCGTACATGTGGTCCAGAGGGATTGCTCGTTCCAGTGGAAGAGTGCAAGAAAAGATGCAAAAAGAGATTCCATTTGAAGAAGGGATGCAGTGTTGTCAATCCCGGCAAATGGTGGGGTGGGTGCAAAAAATCACTCTTGTAAGAAAGGTAGAAGCGAAGTTGTCCAAATGAAGGACAGTGGCACACTTGTTAGGTTCTGTTGTGATGTTGGATCCAAGTGGAGCCTCGGTAGGTTGTGAAATGCCATGTAGAGCAGTGCCCTGAAAGTACCCAGAGTCCAACTTGGATGGCTCGTGGGATGTACACTGGGCCTGCACCTTAAGCCCCAGGGTGAAGGTCAACTGGGAGGGTGGGAGCGGGGGTGTGGGAGTGATGGGAGAGGTTTAATACTTTGGAGGGAGATGTGCTGGTTGCAAGAGTTCAAAGCGGAGGAGGGACTATTCTGTCGAAGGCATGTGGATGTGTGCCAGTTGGGAAGACCTATAGGAAGGGGAAGAATCTGCCATGCTGTTTTTTCACATCTCTGTAACAACACAGTAAACCTGTTATGAACTCAAGCGCTTGGAAACACAGTGCAACCACAGGACTACATAAGTAATCATGAAAACACCACGTGATGGATTCCTTCCACAAAATAGCAACATTGCCAGAGTCTGTGGAGGGATGGATTGAGATGCCCTGGGCATATGTCTCTGCCTGCCACCCCAGAAAGTACAGTTCAGTTCAGCTCAAGAGCAGCCCAAGCCCAAGGCACAATCCAGTCCAAAACATCATGGGGCTGTCACTTAGCAGATGCAGTGAAGTCTGTCATATTATTCTGTTACTGTACACGACACCATCTATCACCGCTTAGAAGGTAGATTGGTCAGACGTACGTGCCACATCAGCCTGTCAATGGCTAAAGGGAACAGAACTATCGGGCTGCTCATCCTGCCACTACTGCTAAGGGTCAGAGGAGTAGGGAGTTTTAGTCTGTCACCACTGTGAAGAAACGGTGCAGTCCTTCGTGTCAGTCACTAACAAAAGGTACAGTGTAGTATGGACCATCTGTCATCCACTACCAGGAAAATACAAAGCTGTCGGGACATCAGTCTGTCACTATTTCAAAGGCACACCGCAGTCAGTTGGTCACCACCCTGACGCTGGAGTGCAGTCAGAGGCAAGCACATCAGTCTGTCACTGTCCAGGAGGTAAAAGCTGTCGGGCGCATTAGTCTTCCATTGCTGGGATATGCAGTGAAGTCTAAAGTGGAAGGAATGTTGTCCCATAAAGGCGCCTCTGTCTCGTTGTGCCCCATTAACGAGGGGTTGAAAATTGTGAGGTATAGATTATTTGGGGGTATGTAATGACAACACACCTCCTATTCTTTGGGAAATTCGACCCTTGCAATTATTTTCAATCCGTTTAAAATGATCTGCTTGAAAATCTGTCAGACTGCGGGGTAAGAGGAACATTTGCAAGGACAAATCTGGAGACAATATAGTTACGTTTTGCAGACACCCCACACCCGTTGCCTGGTACCACTGCTTTTCCTGGACCGTGGTTCTCTTACTGGGAACAACCGGGTGCGTCTTGTTATAAATCTATTCAGTGGGGCTATTCAGAAGTCTAGCCTGCCATATGCTCACACCAAATTATATGTCTTCCATTATGCGTCTGTCAGATAATCGCGTCCCTCCCTGCTGTCAACCAGGTGCTGTGGCGATCGCCGTCTACTCTACACCCATCGACTGCGCCTTGAGTGGGATGAAAGTTTAGAGATGAAGCTGGAGACAATATGGCGTCTGTTTCTTAACAGACAGGCCTTGCTGTTTTAGTACTGTGGATCTCTTGTTGGGAACACCTGGCCGAGTGTGTCTGTTTTTTTAAATGTATTCAGAAGTTCAGCCTGCCCATATGCTCACGCTAATAACAGCCTGATTCATGGAATTATTTGCGTGAAAAACGCAGATTTGCGCACCTTTCTGCCCAAAAATCCCCATAGTTCAAACAGGGATTTTCAGGCAGAAAGAATCTGCGTTTTCCACGCAAATAATTCCACGGATCAGGCTGTAAATATCTGGCTCCCATTATGCTGCTTACAGTTAACTGGCCCGCCTCCCTGATCTGGTGGCATCCTCGATCGAGCCGGGGCTTACTTTACCCCAGTCAGCCACGACAACCACTTTTTTTTTTAACTTTCCATGCGCAGGATTCAAACCTGCGCACTGCCGTTAACTAGCCAGTGTCACTATGAAGCATCTCAATGCGCTGCAACACTAGTTCGGGTTGGGATCCCCAGCACGGGACAATTCAAACAAAATAGGCCTTTTTTTATTGAGTTAGCTGAAATAAATCAACTTTTTCAATTTTTACAAAAATCCACAAAAGGATAAAAACAAACGATTCCAAAAATAAAATGTAGAAAAGGATAACATAGTATCACATTATACACATATTATAAAAGAAGTCACTCGGAAGTATTGCAACAATGAAAACAATCAACAAGAAAGAATGCAGACGTAAGAGAATAAAAAGAGAAAAAAGGAAGTAAAAGAAATAAAATAAACATAATTTAAATTCCTAATAACAAAGACACAGAAAAATAGCTAAAATTATAACTTCATATGGCCTAACTACTCATAATTATACAAAAGTTCATGATAAAGATACCCCAAAGCCTTCAGTCTTAAAATAGTATCTACACAAACTGCGAGCACCATTTGAACTCCGACTAATTTTCGAGACCTCTGATTTTTAGTTCCTATCGTACAACAATACAGAACCCTTAGCTCTGTCAATTTCAAAATAAGCAAATTTCTTTGTTCCTATTGTATACCATTACAGATCAATTGATTCCGCCAGTTTCAAAGCATTCAAAAAATGGACAGTTGCTATTCGAATGCTAATGCTCTTTGTGGCCATGTGGCCACCACCGCCAACCATGGGTATTCAGGATTCATATTAGAAAAGTAGGCTATATGTTTAACGAGTGGATTTGTCTTAGTCCCGTGAGCATATGGCATTCTACTATTAAATGCTCTGGTCTCCTTATTTTGATGATCATCACAAAACTGGCAAAAGTTGTCAAGAGGATTAATACGTTTCCTACGAGCTAAAACATCACGAGTTGGCCATAGATTGAAGTGTACTCGAAGTATTGCACTTCTCATCTGAGGTGACGGAGCTCTCTATGTATGCTTATGTATCTCTATACCTTTTTGGGCCAAACCAGAGATTATTATAGTCTCTATATTTGAGGCATGATGCTCTTATGTCTATCCAGTCCATCATGTATAATTTTGCTTTGGCGCAATCTGGATTCGAGACAAGAACATCAATTGTTATGTCTGCATTTGCCATGATAGATATGACGTGGTTACACCAATTTTGTGGAAAAGTGTGTGAAGAAGACAGCATATAATATGAAATGATTGCTAATGTGGTAACATTCTGATTCGCGAGTACACACTTCCGAAACAGGGCGCACAAATGACAATTGTACATAGCTCCCGAAGATGTCAGCCCCAGCTCATAACGCAGCCACGAACCTGGTATACTTTGTGGTAACTGTAAGACTGCCCGCCAACATTTTGACTCTAACTTGTTAAAGTAATTGATTTGGATAATTCTTTTTGTTTCCAAACCATAAATGAGCGTTGGTATAACATTTTGGCTCCACTATATTAGATTTAATGGAAAATATCCCATATTTATATAAAATTAGTCTTGTCTGCGATATGGCTGAGGACAACTTCCGATCGATCTTTTGCAATTGAGACTTTGCCGATGGATGTCCATCAAATATCATACCCAGATATGCATAATTGGGCATCACTTCAACCCCTGAATTTTCCATTTTCCAAACCATCTTATTCCTCGCTGACGTCTTTGCAACATAAAGAACAATCTGAGACTTTTTCAAATTGACAACTAGTTCATTATGTGTAAAGTAAGTACCCAGAGCTGTCAACAAGTTTTGTAGCCCTACTGGTGTTTTGGAAACTAGCACCAAATCATCCGCATACCAGAGGGCTTTAACTTCCAAGAAGTTTAATTTCAGAGAGTCTGCCTTCACACCAACAAAAGCCAATCTGACATCATTAATAAAGAAATTAAAGAGGGCTGAAGCTAGGATGTAACCCTGCTTCAGCCCTCTTGATGTAATAATGGCAGATGACAAAAGGCCTAGGGTGGATAATCTTACTTGTATCGAAGTTTCGGAATGTAATGAATGTATGATGTCACATAGAGATGCTGGACATTCTGCCTCTAATAATTTTGTCATACGCTTCGTTCTCGATACTGAATCAAAGGCAGAATGGAGGTCGACAAAAGCAAAATATATCGGCTGTTTTGTTGCATGGGCCTGGGCTTTCAATGCATTCAGAGTAAGGAGATTAACAGCAGTCTCTGTACCTGCCACAAAAACCGTCTTGTGAGGGTCTCGCTGCTTAGCTTGATGCATCCATTGATTGAAATCCCTTAATACCAACTGGGAAAAAAGTTTTCCTGGCGCATCAAGTAACTCAATTGGGCGATAACTTGTGGGGTCACAGCGATCGCCCTTTTTAAATATCTGCACGATAAGTGAGGAACGCCATGAGCTAGGCATATTGCACGTTTGCAGAATGTGTTGGAAGGTGTTATTAAGGAAAATAGCCCATTGCCTGTGATTTTGTTTGAACATATAATTAGTCCATCAGGACCTGCCGCTCGGGATGATGATTTCCGACTAAATTCTTCAATAATTTCTTCAGAGAATTCTAACTGCCACCTCGCAGATGTTTGGTTTATGTACTTGTTTAACAAATATTTCTCAGTTGTGCTCCAAGTGGCCTTTATATTCGTAGCACCGAGAGGAGCTTCTGGTCTTGTTTTATATATACTTTCTGCATAAGTTGGCCGCTCCGAAAGCTCCTGGAGGTGGCCTGAATATTGCATTTTTTGGTCAAGTCAATCTTTGGAGTTGCCTCTAGGACGCGTTGTAGTAAATACACATCAACCGCTGCTTTTATCGCAGTCATGTGTTCTTTACACCCTGGGTCCGTTTGTACCAAAGAGCTGTTCTTTTTCTCTGCAAGCAGATTTTCTAACGGGACGATCGTACCCACTTTTAAATCTGACATTTGATCTTTTTGACCCTGCAGGGAAAGACTATCTGGGTTATGGTCCAGCAACTCAACCAGGTCCTTCAGTGGTTCATGTATGGTGGGCAAAGATGGAGGGGATGAGGCAGGGCAAGTTTTTGCTGGACTTATAATTGAAGCGGCTCCTGCACTTACCCCTACTGGATGATTCATCACTAAGGAGAGCTTATTTGTATGATCAGCATTGGCGATATTGGCGAAATCAGCAGAGTGTGCAACCAAATCTAGGGAGTACTTAGGGTTTGTCACACCAAGCTTCACTGTAGCAGTTATTTTTTGTGCGGCAGCTTTCGTTTTTCTACTTGGGTTTTTTTTCTGACTTTTAGTACGAGCCAGCAGGGAAAAAACATCAAAAGGACCAGCGCTTGTCACTGGACGTGCATTATCAGAATGGGATTCTACACTGACCCATGAGTCATTTATCTTTATGGTTTCAGCGTCGACAGGACGAATAACCCTTGAAAAAATAGGCAAGGCTGTCGGCATCGCCAATGCAGAACCAGCATTAATATGCTCCAGGCTTTGTTCTATCACTGCTAGTCTCTCCATTATATTTGTATTCAGGTCAACCTCTCCTGTGTTATGTTTTGCATTTCTCATCCAATCTGCGATCTGATCAATTTTTAATGACTGTTGTGTTAATTTCATATCCAGACCTTCAAAATGTTTGAAGAGACTGGCTATTGTGGTGTTCACTGCGCCTAGCGTGATTTCCATAAGCGCTAGATTTTCAGAGACAAAACCACCTTTAACATTTGATAGACAGCGATGGGATGTAGGTTGAATATATGATTCATCTAAAGCCTATCTGGTTGTATCCATTGAACATGGAGCATTGTATTCAGAGATATTTGACACAATACTAGCATGAAGAGAAATGTCAGCAGACGGTTTACACTTTTCGATGTTATTTGTAACCTCTGGGCAAAATGTGACCTCCTCTTCCACTATAGAAAAGGTCCTTGTTCGCTGTATACTTTTTATTGGGGTCTGAGGTATAGTCAAAATGGTTTGGTCAGACACTGCTGCTTTTGGGACACCAATATGTGTGATTGGCTCCCTATTGTCTTTATTGTGCTCCGTGTCAGTAATGACTGGTGAGGAATTTGACTTTAATGGGTTTGGGTTGCTGGTATAACATCAGCCTTTTTTGCACAAAACAAACGAATATCACGATTAACAGGAGGAGTGAGACTGACAGTAGTGAAAGTAATGACTTTTCGGACGTGCGAGATGTACGTTTGTTTTTTTTATTGGATTTTACAGCCGAGCTGCATTGAAGCCCTGTGTCATAGGCATATTGAACTTTAGAGTTTAAGGCAGATAAGACATAAACGAAGGACCAAACACAAAACTTCAAACACCCTCACAGTTTGGCAAATGCTACAATAACGCTCAACTATGCAGTATTACAAACTAAACGCTCAACAGCATTTTGGTTGCAAAATTTTAACTCGAGCGATCACGGGCCCATCTACCAGAAAGTGAGAATAAATATCACTTACATGAGAAAGGCCTATGGTCAGGATACCACTTCAGGAGTATCCGTTAGCACAAAAATAGGGAGCCCAAAACAAGTCAAAACCAAAAAAGAAAAACGTAAACTAAGCAACTGCCCGCCAGGCTAAGCGGCCAAGCGGTACTTAGAGGTACTTGCTCGGTGCGCGCGTGCAGGTGTGCGCGCACTCCCAATATATCGTTCTGCCCCTCAAATGGGCGTAGAGTTCTCGTTAAGGAGCCTAAAATGAAGAAAACAATAGGCTGTAAATACGGCTGTAAATACGGCTACACAGGTTGGCTGTTGACAATCTTCCGCAGGGGTCCCAATTCACCTTGTGGGGCTCGTAGTGAATGCATAGACAGAAATCCTTTACACAGATAGCCAGAAGACGAGTCTTGCGGCCAAGCGGTACTTAACGGTACTTGCTCAGGCATTTTTTTATATTGTCCCATGCTAGGGATTTGGTCCCCAGTCCTGCTGATGACAAGCCTTGCCTTGCACTGTGCTATTTCGTAGGTGCTGGATTATTCTGGTTTCATTTAATTGACTGCTGGACACAATCCATTGAAAGAAACTAAATGAACTGAGCACCAATGAAAACAGCACCGTGCAATTAGACACTGGCTTGTCACTGGCAGGACTTGGGTGAATCCCTAGCGCGAGAAATAATGAACATTTTTTTAAAAAGTCACTGACTCTTTCTTTTTTTGATTGCCCTGTGCTGGGTACACTTCAGGCCACACCGCCTTGTTGCAGCAACCCCCGCCCCCTCTATTTTTCACCCCACTTGAAGCACTGGCGATATTATATGATATGATGTGCTAGAAATGGGAATTACCAACAGTGGTAATCACACCAGCGAAAGGGGGACATGGGGTGGGCAGCCCTAGCTGACGAAGTACGGGGCCCCTTTCAACATGATGGTTGCCACCCGCATCCCTGGTCTGAGCTGAAAACAGTCTGGGGCACTCTTGGGGTGCATAGATTATAATGGAGACAAATTCGTCAAGGGGATAATAGCCACCGCTTATCACGAGAGGGCCAACCAGCAGGGAGATGAAACACTAAATGCACACTGATTAACACTGCTTCGTCCACATCAGACCCTTACTGACAAAGAAGAATGTATAGCTTTTCAGTGAGCATTTAGTGTTTCAGCTCCCTTCTGGCTGGCCGTCTCGTGATCATCTGAGGCTATTATCTTTGCTTTAAATGTGTGCTTTGCAGTGTTCGTGTTACAGAGCTAATTTGTTGAAGCCCTTCAGGCTCTTGCAAATTATGCTTGTAAGCTCGCATTTAAAGCAACAGATGAAAAATAACATAGAAAGGAATCTATTTCCGTATTATAAGACTGCTGACTGGCAACATGGGAGCAGTTGCTGTGGACCCTCCTAGGCTTGAGGCCCCTTTCATTTGAAAGGGTTGAAAGACCCAGACGCCACCGTTGGTGAGGGTGTGGGGAGGATGAGAGGTAGCGTTATAGTGTATGACACAGGAGATTTTTCCCATTCCTCCCCATAAATAATTATTTATGGGGGGATTATTAATACATTACTACTAGAAACCCAGAAAGGAGGAGTGTGAAAATCATAAAAGGTGCACATCTTTTATGCGTACAAAGTTGCATTTGAATGTTTTCAGCAGAGTACAATATTAACAGACATATTCAGAAGGATTCTTATCAGACGTTTCAGATGTTTGGCCGACTTCGGTGCTGACTACCTCAGTACACCCCGTTTTGGTGCAGTTGGTGTGCCACGGGCCGATTTGGCACGACCGGTTTGCCGCAACGGCCATTATGGCACGCCCCTTTTGGCGCAGAAGCCTTTCTGGTGCCGTCGATTTGGCATGAGCGGCGTTTAGACGTGGCTGACATTGCAGCCAAGTCTAAACACCTTTGTGCCAAAAAAAATGGAAAAAACGAATGAATTAATTTTTTCATAACGGCTGATGAAAAGGTGATGGTTTTGCTAAAGTGCCCACATTTTTTAACATGTGACCACAGCACTGAAGGCAGTATAAATAAGTTATCTTTACTGTTATTTATACTGCAGCATTCACTACCCTTGAGGTAAATTAGAAGACAATCGTCAAATATTTAAAGTTATTATTATTTATTATTGTTGTTCATGAGACATTCAATATGGTCCTTCACTATAGCACACTTCTCCATCTGGATGATTTGGGCGCTAGGGGACTGTGATACTCCATGGTCCTGCACTCCTAAAAGCCACTTCCTGTTGCTTTGCAGTTCGTGCTCTTTCCGTGCTGAAACATCCCGCGCCGAAATGTCCCTGCTGGCTGTGTCAAAACGTCCTGCGCCGAATCAGTCTTGGCCAAACGACCTGCTCCGGATGACCTCAATTGGAGTCCCTGGTTTGGTAGCAAAACAAAAAAATGTTTCCCCGGAACCAAGATCCGTGGAAAACCTTTTAGCCGAATCAAATCCGACACAATGAGCAGCAATGTGACCAAGATCACACAATTTCAGAAATGTGGGGAACCCATTGTTCTCCTGGATCCTAATTCCATATCTCCTACAACATTTCCATAGTCAGAAAAAGGTGGGTGGATCAGAGGGGCATGGCCGGAGTGGCCCTCAGGATTTGGTAGGGGTGCTGATACTACAGTGAGGTCAGGGGGCTATAGGGAGGGTGCTGTCTTTTGCTGTAAAATGAATAACAAAGCTCCTGGAAGAGACCCAGCGGGGGAATTCTTTGCTAACAAAGACGTAAACAACATGTTTTGCAAATTGTTTTTAATTGCGTTCAGTTGGAATACGTTCAAGTTACCTCACACATGGTTTTCGTCTTCAGGGTGTGCTGAGTGGACTGATAGTTCATCGGCAGTCCGTGGGGGTGGCTCGGCAGGTTGAGGGGGATGCTAAACATGAGCCTGCCAGGAAAGGTAGCCAAGTGAAAGGGGAGCTTTGGAGTACAGCTGCTAGCCCAGATCTTGGCAGATAAACAGATATCACCACCCGCTAATCCCCAGGGGTCTGTCATCCAGGTGGCCAGGACACGGCCATCGCTTTTGGATCGAGTTCCTGGGTGTGGACCAGTGCAGGAGAATCACCTGGATGAAGGGTCTTTGGAGAGTGGAAGTGGGACACCGGAGGGTGAGATGCGGTATCCCCTTCCCTGTCACACCTTTTCCCCATCCTACAAGGTAGGATACCTAGGAACTCAACCCCCACTCCTCTTTCCCGACACAAACACTTTCTCATGGACAGTTCACCCTGAGCGATAACGGACTAACACCAGAGCTGTATACCTGACATGTGCCAACACCATGGTCAGGCAATTACTGTTCATTACGCACAACTGACTTCCATCACACTTCCCCAAACGGATACAAGGCAGAGTGTGACACTCTGAGGAAAAGCACACGAGAAAGCAGCAGTTCCAACATAGCAGTTTAACACAAGGAGAAAGACGGCAAGACCAGAGAGGGTTACAAGGAGGGAAGTGCCCTTGACCTCTAAAACCTGTTACTTTCACAAACCTTAGCAAGTAAGTTGCCTAAAACCGGGAACTAAAGTTGAACAAACCTACACTGTGCATCAAAGGTATCTGGGGCTCTCCCGTGTTGATAACACAGGAAGGGAGGAGAGATTGCTGCTGTGGTACTGTCCTTGGCTCCTACAACAAAGCAGTGTCAGTAAAGACAGCACAGCTGGTGAGTCGGAGAGACTGATACCAAACCAGCTTGTGTTTGAACCAAGGTTGCAAGCAGCAACATTTCTTTGAAGAAATCCAAAAAGGAAAGTGTGTGAAACGCATGTGATGAGCGACACGAATAGAATTGAAAACCAAAGGAGTGAATGAACTGTGGAAGGCCAAGTAAGATACTGTGTAAAGAGTGGTCCGGTGCCACGTGGGTGCTCATTCGAAGTTCTCTGTTAGGTATCCAACTGAATAGCAACTGTATTGTAAAATGGAAGTTTGTAACAAAGTGGTCCTGCAACAGGTCAAGCTAAACCCTGTGCACATTCAAAAGTCTTTGATAGTTTAAAGTGAACTGCAATTGGTCCGAGCCCAGCTGAGGGAGACTAATTGAATACAAAGAAGGATATGAGCCCGGCTGAGGGGGATCCAGGGTGAACCGGGTGTCACCCTAGAGAGAATATTTTCTGAACATTGGAACAAGTGGATCTGAGCCCTGAAGAGGGGGATCTGCAGGAACATAAATGGAATCTGAGCCTGGCAAAGGGGGATCTACAGTGAGACACCCAAATTATAAAATTGTAACAAGAGAATGACTTTATATTGTGTTTTGTACATCAGGCCCTCTGAATCAAGAGACTTTGATGAAAAAAATAAACTTGGACACAGAAGGCCCTGATGCTGGGAATAGAACACTATCCTTGTGTCGATGAAGCCAGAGTGTGTGCTTGGCTCGAGTGAACTGCCTTTCCCCGTACTGAAAACGTGGGGTAAGGAGGCAATCGGCCCGAACATCCTGGCATATCATTTTGTGATCACTACTTTCTTTTTCATGAACATTACCCTACACTATTTGTAAATTAGCGGTAAGGATTGGCAATCTTTTTTTTTTAGTATAGGCCTTTTTATTTTGACAAGACTCCACTAGGACTGCATTATTATTTGATGGTCGTAGCTTGCTCCCATTTGTAGATTTAGGTTTAGATAGGCGTTTATCACCCCCTTGTGAAAGTTCAATAAACACCCTTGAACTGTGGTCACTTGTGTCTGTCTTACTGTTGATACCATGCCTTTCTTACGCTTCTTTGATGGGAATTCAGATTTCTATACATAACCCTTAACCACTTCCAGATCCTGAATACCAGGGAAAGAAGCCATGTGGGTCAGCACTTGCACCATAATCGGGCATATTGAGTCTATAATGCATTGTTTAGGAGAGTCCATATTATACGCCTTCCTTCACAAAGAGCGCAGGGAAAACTCCATTGTGAGCCCTCGCCTATCTCTAACTGTTACCCTTAGCACAGTGATATGCTTTCATGGACCAAGGATATAACATGTATAAACCAGGCAGAAACCTGTACTAAAGAGCAGGGCACTAGCCAGAAGAGCAAAGACATGTGTGGCCTTTGTAAACTTGGTATAGGCTTTCAACAGTGTGAGTAGTCCTATGTTATGGGAGTAGCTAACGAAATGGGTCTGCCCTGCCGACCTTCTTGATCAACTTAGAAAGCCTTACATACAAATACCAGCTTATGAGTGAGGCTGAACATGGCCCACCTTTTATCAGACATGGGAAACAAATCGTCTGAGGCAAAGTCTTTCCCACCCAGGTTTGGCGGTATTCCGATCGGCCACTTGCTGTACGCAGATGACCCAGTACTGATAGACAAGACTTGGCTATAAATCTCATCAAAAGGAAGGTTTTGATCCTGGGAAATCATCAGCAGAGCTTTAAACGCCAACCTTCTTGGTTTTTACACTCATCACGAGTGGACATAGTAGACTCATTCAAAAACCTGTGAGTTGTAAACCTCAGTAGGGCCGAGACTAACAGTGAAAAGGTGATCAGAAGTAAGGCTAAAATGCTGGCAAATCAAGTGAGATTGTTGAACAAGAAATTCTGCTGGTTTTTGATCACCCCGCTGCTCAAACTAAAAACTACGGCGGTTCTGACTTATGGAACGGAAGCATTGTTTTTCATTCGCCAGGCCAGGGCTGGAGGCATCTTTTGGATTGCCTAAATCTACTCCAATACAGATCATCGGGCGAGAGTTGGGGTTCATATCCCTAAAAACGATGGCAGAGTGGAAATCCTTGTTTCTCTTTAGGAAATGTATACTGGCTACCTCACAGCCCCTCCTGATCTCCATAAAACAGGAAATCGAACAGGGTCGAGATACAACTCTTAAATTGTATAGCGACATTATCAGTTAGTGAGTAACTATTAGAAACAAACCCGGTTAAGGCAAAGAGTATATTGTAGAAAGCAGACTGGATAAAAACCTTGGAGGAATGGGCCTTCAGGTTTAAATTGTTATATAACTTGAAAGTTGAAGCAAGAGCCTGCGGTACTCCACCAAATATTTCTTTACGTTTCCAAATGGTCTCTACCGGTCGCAATTTGAGAATTCCTCTCAACTTATACCCGACCAAGGAAGTTACATCTGCTAGTTCAGCATTAAGGCCAATAGATGTACAATGTATGTTATGTTAAAGGTACTTATATAACGCACCGTTAAGAAAAGGAATTGGTCCCCAGGCGTTTTGGCGGATCTGCAAACAAGGAGGGCCTGGGCTTTGGTGCAACTATCGGATCGGGCGAGATCTTGTGTGCTGTAGGTGCAATGTAGATTTTGTGGCCAAGTAGGATCATCGGAAAACCTAGCTCACTTATTACTACTATTCACAGCCTTCACGGCCTTAAGAACTAAGCATTTTGCTGGCTTTCTAGAAAACGACGGCACTTTAACACCGGCTGAATGGTTGGCTCTTTTAATGACTGGGGAAAGTACATATTTGGTGCTAGCTGCAGTATCCTTTTTAGAAAATGTTTTTGTACAAAAGAAAACAGGTGATGTTACTTGGAATATCACCAGTGTTGTGTTAAAGTGAAAAGGTGGGTCAGGTTCGGGATGGAATTTAGGTAATTATACAAGAGATGATAGTTCTAACAGGAAACATTTTCATGATTTTAGGATTAAGATGTGAAGAATTGAATACATTTGTTTTGTAAAAAGGTTTGTAATAAGCCAATAATGCAAATAAAAAAAAATGAAGAATAAACCAGGTAGTGTAGGTAAGTGAAACATACTCCCTGCTGCTAAGATGTTTAATCACCTACCATAATGGACCTCACATTTAACCACATCACGCAATGATCTGAACTACCACAAAGCATAGAGCAACATGCACAAACTGAGATGGGGCTGCTACACAATTACACCTGTGAAGTTAAAAGCGAGCATCAGGGCTTTAAGTGGGTTGGGGCTAGCCCGGGCAGAGCCCCATTAGTCTCCAAAAACTGTTGGGCTCGGGCTCCCTCAGTCCCACTACCATCCACCACGGTTTTAGACGAGATGCTGTGAGTGTATCGTGGGGACGAGTGCAAGGAGGCAGTCTGCGAACGATGTGCCACCAGCACCTGACTCCCAAAGGATAACTCTCTCCAAATGTGCATGTATGACTTAGTTTAGAGTTGCTTTACTCGTAGGCAGTTATCATCAAATTAGCAGAAAAGTCAGTACACATTATGTGTTCAGACGGGTTACAGGCTTCAATCACTGTTGGATGTGTCATATATAAACCTGTGTTTATTGTGATGTTCCCAACACAGTACCAAGTACTTTTCATTGGTGCAATTTGTCTTCCTCCCCATACTCCAGGGTGCTCTCCTGGGTGATTGCAGGGCTAAGTTAACACTTTGAGGTCTGTCATTGGGCAGCATAAGCACATTTAAAGTGAGACAGCCTTTAGTTTGAGGAGACAGGTGCCTCCCTGTCTTGGGGAAATGTGCCTACTATTAACCATTAATTGCAGGGGGTTAATAGCTCCAGATTATTATGGAACAGGCACACTACATGAAGGCTAAATCCCTAAATGAAGGGCTATTGAGCACACTGTGCCTGGATAGTGTCCACAGAATGGAGTTGATATCCTCACTGGGCACTTTATTTGGGAACTGAACCAGAGCGAGCTTTAGTTACAGTATGCAGACTGAATGCAAACGAGACCACCTGAGACCCTGCTGGGTGGCCCAAAGTACATGTTTGTAGGACCTCGTCATGTATGGTTTGTTTGGGGCAGGTGCCTCTTGCCTAAATCAGCTGCCCCTCCTTTAGGCCACGCTGAGCCCATTTTGGTCTCACTCCATTTTGTTCTTATTCTCGAACGGTGCTCACAGATACGGATGTGAATAGGTCTTTCAGTTCTGCTGAGATTTCCCATGGGAATTAGCCACAGGGCCATGTTACTTATCACACTGGAGAAAGACAGTCCAAATGCTTAAGCTTCCATCTGCGCCCAAATACGATTCAGTTTGTCCGGTGCGTGATATAAATGATTCAAAATGACCGTGGCACTCCATCTCAGCGCCCACACCCCGCGGTACCGTGAATGGTAGAGTCCTACCGCACAGCGTTATGGGGCGGACTACAACAGGGGTTCCCATGACGACCAGACGCCTTACACACGGCGCATTTTCTTTCTGGCGCTTCGTGAGCCCCGTTCTACTTGCTTCCCGTGGAAATTTTTGTAAGTGTCTTTTTACGCTGCATCACGTTCAACGCAGCGAAAAACTTATCGTTTTCTTTGCAGGATTCGCTTCCTTATGCCTTGTTTTTCTCCCACAGACACCTTATCACCACCAATGGCGAATTAATATGTGAACCACAGGCAGTTTTTTCCTTGTTACCCTGCATGATCTTGGTCACCACGAGGGACATTCTGCCCGGTGACCGCTACCTCCCAAAAGAGTGCCATAGTCGACACCAATCCGGGACACTCTACTCCACGGGACCCAGGCTTCAGTATGCATTTTTAATTTTTAATTCTTTTTCATGCCGATGCCATTTTCATAGCCAATTATGCTAGGGCTTCACCTGCCCCCCTTCAGGTGATCTTTGTCCTAAGCTCCAAACCCGGTCTTTTTCAATACGTTCCGTATGATATTTTGTCTTGTCTGTTTCTCGCTGAACTCTTCTTCAAGCAAATTGTGAATTAGGTTTTGCTCTGTTTTTCGCTCTGCTCTTTGAGCGCTTTCACCACTCAATTGTGAATCGATTTCTTTTAATTTTCCCACAAATAGTGCTTCCATTTTTGGGATTCCCAATTGTTTCGGGTTCACCATTCGGAGACTCATCCCTCGCAGTCCCAGGGGGACAAGAATTTCTGCCACCCACAAATTGAAAAGGATGATATGTCTGCACATCCCTGTGGCATATACAGGGTGAGTTTAGTGCAGCCCCCACCTTTTTTTCTTTAGCTAGCAGTACTGTTATTAAACCAACAACGTGCTAATAGGAAATACTGTTGACAAACTGGGCTGATTTCATTCATTGTTTTTACTGACCCTATACACCTGCCTTACCCCACTCCATTTTTTGTCTTCTTGGATTCTATTTAGATCCAATTTGCCCCGAGGAAGGCTCTTCAATCAATGCCAAGAAAGATGGCAAAAGCCGAAACGTGCCTTTTTAGTACAGTGCATATCAAAACCGCAAGAATCAATGTTTCTGTATGCATGACTACCTACCCATAGTTTCAGTAATGGCACGTAGGCAGTTTCACAAAACATGATCATATCTTGATCATGAATATACACAAAGGATAGGAACCTTTGATAAAAGACAGTTTGGATAATATTGTACAAACAGAAGATACTGAGTTGAAATTTGCAATCTGTATGCTAAATTGATTTTTTTTGTTCCAGTTTTGAACAGATCTCTCTCTCAGTATGTTTTAACCATTTACTTTTGACATTTTTGTTTTTACTGTTTCTTTCTCGGAACAATTTATGTACAAAATAACCTTTATTGCATTGTTCAGGATTATTTTCTTTCATTTTTGTTGTACACTGAACATTTTAACTTATTTACTTCTCATTTTCATTAAAATATATGGTCATTTACTTTTCAGATGCAGTTGTTCTTCTTGGTTTTTTCCTATTTTTCTGACTCTCTAGGATTTAACACAAATTAGACCTTAACTCTTTGGTCAACTTGCAGTGTGATTTACATTTTCTATGTTTACTTTGGGTTTTTAGGGCCTTACAGAATGTCATGAGTGTCTTAGCCTCTCTGATATGTCCCGGGAGTTTATTCCATAATCTAGGTCCATAGACCCCAAATCTACAGTCTCCTTTACTTACATATTTTGACTGCGGAACTTGGAGTAAGTTCTTCTCACCTGAGCGTAGCTGCCGGCTAGGATTATATCTCTTGATTTTGTCAGATAACCTCGCACCAATTTATTTACACATTTAAAAACCAGGCAAAGAGTTTTAAACTCTATTCGCTCTTTCACAGCCACCCAGTGTAAGGCTTTTCTCAAATTAGTGATCGGTGCACATTTTGATACATTGCACACTAACCTAACCGCAGCATTTTGGCCATCTGCAATCCGCGCAACTGGAACGCTGGTATTCCTGACAGCAATGCATTGCTGTAATCCATCGCGCGTTGACAAGTGTCCCTACAACCACTGCTTTATCCTCATTTGCAATAAATGGCAGAATGTATCTCAATGATCGCAGTTTGTAGAATGCTGATTGCACCTTTGTGCTAATCTGGGCTGCGTAACCCATATTGTCTTCCCACGCGCAGCCCAAGTTTTTAATTTTCTTAGCAAAATTGAGCTGCACCCCTAGGAAACATGGTGGCAATATCTGTTTATTCTGTTGTAGATGATATTTTGAAGCAAATAATGACACTTCCATTTTTCTGGCATTCAGCAGCAGTTGGTTAGCACACATTCAGGCCTTTACCTCCTGCAGGCACTGTTCCACTATCGCAAACGTATCCTCAGATCTCTCCACCTTCAGGAACACCCGAGTATCATCCACATACAAATGAAAGTTGATGTTATGTTTCCTCAGTATGTCCATAAGCAATTTCACATACAGGTTAAAGAGTAAAGGTGAGAGTGAAGACCCCTGAGGTACCCCACTCTTTTGTAAAACAGAATCCGACAGGAAATCTCCAAGCCGGACCCTTTGTTCACTTTTAAAAAGGAAAGACTCAAACCACTGAAGGGCTTGTTCCGAAACTTTTCCTACTTCCCTCAATCATTTCAACAAGATCCCATGGTCTACTGTGTCGAATGCGGCAGATAGGTCCAACATGACCAGCAAGGACATAACCCCCTGATCTGCCGTCTTCAGTAGGTCATCCCATACTGTCAACAGCGCGGTTTCCGTCCCGAACGACGGTCGGAAACCAGATTGTAACGGTCCAGTAGGTTTTCACGGTCCACATGTTCTTGCAGCTGGGATGTTTCCAGAATATTTTCCAGAATTTATGCCGGCCACGGCAGTCCTGCCACTGGCCTATAATTTTTTTGGGAAAATCAAGTTTTATTAGGTTTCGCACATGTTACAACAATGCTGAGCATACTTAAACATGAATAAACAGGAAACCAATTATAACCCATCACTCCCCACCCCTGCAGACCCCCCACCAGTTCAAGTCCTCAGTAATTGCATATTTGACAGGTTCCGAAAAGAGCCTAGCAATGTCTACATGATGTGCACTTTGCACGCCGAAGTCATGGGCCGAGCTTTGAGGGACTTGAAGTTGGACTAGTCAACGATGGCCCGAGGCCCCCGGGGGAAAGTTCTCCGGGTCTGATGTTTAAGATTATACTGAGCGGCCGTATTTTTCGAAGAAGGGAGCCATATTTCCTCTATGTTGGATCTAGATTCGTCAAGTAGATGTGTGAGGAATTCCATGCCGTAAATGGCCCGTACCTTGGCTACCCATGCTTTTTCCCCGGGCATTCCGGGGTTCTTCCATTTTTGTGCCAGGCAACACCTGGCCGTCACCAACATAACCTGCAGCATGTGATCATGGGTATTTTCGTGATCATCTCCAATGTCAATTCCGAAAAGGAGAAGCCGGGGGCAGGAAGGCCGCTCCACCCCATCTATCACCCTTAATCCATGTCAATACCTCCTCCCAGTACTTTTGGGCCACCGGGCACCTCCACCACATGTGAATATAATCCCCCCCCCCCATTCGGTCTTACACTTCCAGCAATGTGGGTCGTACCCTGGCCTCATTCTAGCAATCCTCTGCGGGGGGTAGTGCCAGCGATGCAATACCTTGAGGGCCTGGTGGCGACACTGGAGTGAGGCCGTGGAGCGATTGGCCCGCCTACACATCTCCCCCCACCTCTCGTCGTCGATTTCCCCGCCCAGGTCCTTTCCCCATTGTGTGCGTGCAGGTGGGGGGTCTCTTGGGACAGAAAAGAGGAAGAGCTTGTAGAGGCGGGATATTATTCCATTGGAGCCCCTCGCCGAAAGGAGGAGTTTTTCAAAGTCTGTGAGGTCTCCCCTAAGGGTGTCCCCGCAGGATGGTTCAGTAAGGACTCCCTTAAACTGGAGATGGCGAAAGGGGGACAGGGTGCCTATCCCCAGGGCCTCCTCCAGATCTTTCAAGGGTAAGAAAGAGCCCCCCACCCAAAGGTGACCAATCCTGCTAAGGCCTGCCTCGAACCACGTCTGGTACGCCGCTGGCTCTGCTATCTTGGCCAGGAAGGGAGGGGCCCAAATACAGCTCAATGGGGAGGGCCAGGTTGTGAGCCAGCAGTAGTAACCCCCTCACTCATGCACTTTTAGGACTGGGTGATACAAGACACTTCTAGGGATCTTCCTCCTTGGGACCCAGAGCCATTCCTCTATGGTGACGGGCGCAAGTTGCCAGTTGTCCATGGCTACCCATTGTTTTTTCGTGCCCCGGGCAAAGTGGTCGACCAGGACCCTCAGTTGGAAGGAACTGTGGTATGTTTCTAGGTCAGGGTATCCCACCCCTCCATCCTCCTTCGGTCTGGTCAGCACCTCGTAGGAGATTCTATGTTTTTTGCCTGACCAGAGAAAGTTGAGGAGGACTTGCTTCGTTTCCTTGAAAAATGTTTTGGGGATTAGCATCGGGAACATCTGAAAGAGAAATAAAAACTTGGGAAGGATTACCATTTTTATGAGGTTGAGACGTGCCATCCAGGAGAGCCCCGACCCTGACCATCGCTCTGTCTTTCCTGATTGCTGACCAGAGGGGAGGGGAAATTGGTGACCGGAATCCGTCATCTCTCATCCTGAAGGGGAGCCTGTTAACAAAAGCCATCTCTGAATCTGGTAAGCTTCCCCCTATGAATGCCACCGATTTCTCAAGATTGACTTTGTACCCCGAAAGGTCCCCATAGCGCGAGAGGCCCTGCAGCATTCGGGGGACTGTTTGGGATGGGTTTGTGATATAGAGTAGTGCATCGTCTGCAAAAAGGCAGATTTTGCACTGCATCTCTCCGACCTGTACTCCCCTGATGGCCGCATCGTTACGGATCGAGATTGCCCACGGGTCCATCACGAGTGCGTAGATTAGTGGGGACAAAGGGCATCCCTGCCGTGTACCACTTTCGAGGGGGAATGTCCTCGACTCGGTCCCATTTGCCACCACTCTAGCTGAGGGGGAGGAGTAGAGCGCGGAGATCCAACCTAGCCACCTCGGGCCCATACCCAGAGTCGTGAATACCTCCCTCATAAAAGCCCAGCTGACCCTGTCGAAGGCCTTCTCCGCATCAAGGGCCAGTAGAAGTGCGCCTTCGTCGCGGACCCTTCTCGAGGCAAGTACATGGAGCGTCTTCCGCATATTATCGGAACCCTGCCTGTTCAAGACAAATCCCGCTTGGTCGGGGTGTACCAGGCGCGGGAGGCTGCCTTCTAGTCTGGTGGCCAGGATTCTAGCATAGATCTTAGCGTCCAGATTGAGGAGCGAGATGGGTCTATAGGACCCACATTACGTCTGGTCCTTGCCGGGTTTGGGTATAACAGTGATGAGGTCCTGCAGAAATGACGGTGGGATGGATTCCAGATTCTTGATCTGGTTAAACAATTTGGCCAGGGGTTTCAGCAGGACGGGTTGGGTCTGCTTGTAAAAATCGGCTGTATAGCCGTCATCTCCCAGTGCCTTTCCCACCTTCAGTCTTTTGATGGCGCCTTCCACCTCCTCCTCCGATATCTCTCTCTCCAGGACCTCTAGCTCCATGTCGGACAACCTAGGCAGAGGGTGTTCTGCCAGGTAGGCGCGGATGTCCTCCAGTGATTCGCCTGCCTTTTTGGAATAGAGTTTGCTGTAGTAATCAGCGAAACACTCCACTATTTCCTCACGGCCCCCGCAAATCCCGCCCACTCCATCCCTGAGACGAGTGACTCCTCTCTCAACCCTACAGCTCCGAGCCCTCTGCGCCAGTAGGGTCCCCACCTTGTCTCCCCGTTTGTAGCACCTCTGCTTAGTATATCTAATTACCGTATGGAGTTCCTGTCTTTTGCCCTGCAGAGAGAGCTCCACGATCAACCCCTGGGAGGCCTAGTCTGGCTCGCAGAGCGCCCAGCTCTGCACGGAGTTTACCCTCGATTAGGCCCCTTTCCCGTTTACGTCTTGAGCCCTCTGCTATGAGAAGGCCCCTGAAAGTGGCTTTTGCGGCATCCAACACCATGGACATATCCGTCTCGCCGGTGTCGTTTGTCTCAAAGTAGGCCACCATTTCCTGTCTCATGAAATCACAAAATACCGGGTCCCTGAGAAGTGTATCATTGCAACGCCATCGGGAAGATCTTGGGGAGATGGGCAGTGACCAATTACTGGGAATGGCAGGAATACGAGTGAGTAGTTCGTGGTCCGACCAAGTTATGGCTTCCACCTTTGGCTGTTGTGCCACCCCGTTCCCCTCTTCCGAGATTAACAAAAGGTCAATCCTGGTGTAGGTGCAATGTGGGGGTGAAAAAAAGGTGTACCCACCCTGGCTCGGGTATGCTTTTCGCCAAACGTCCACCCAATAATGCTCTCTCAGGAGGGTCTGCAGGGCCAAATTATCCTTGGAGATACCCCTGGGTGTCCCCCCTTTCACAGACCACCAGTCAAGCCTCGGGTCCATTATGAGGTTGAAGTCCCTGCCCAGTATCATGGCTCCCTCTGCCCATTCATCCATGACATGAAAGACCTGGGTGAGGAAATGTATTTGTTTTGAATTGGGCGCGTATAGAGTGGCCAGGGTAATGCGCTCTCCCTCACAGGTTCCCTTAATGCCCAGGAATCGACCACCAAAACCCCTCTTGGTTTCTATATCTGTGAGACGGAACGCCCTGCTCAGGAGGATTCCCACCCCTTCCTTCTTAGAACTTCTATGTGAGGCCCAGTAATTGCACACAATGTCTTTCCCCTTGATCTTCGATTCCCTATCTTGCCTGTAGTGCGTCTCCTGTAGGAAGAGAACCGTTGGGTGTTGCTTACGGAACATGTTGCTCGTGAGAGATCTCTTATTCTGGGAGTTAAGGCCCTTGACATTGAACGTGCCTATCTTTGCTTCAATCATTATCATTTTTCGTTGCGCGCACTGTAATCACCTCTAGGTGTCTGCTACTCGGAGCCTGTTGCAAAACAAGTGTCCATAGTTTGAGCTGGTTTTCCCCTTCCCCTCGAGCCCCGCAAGGGGCACCCCCTTCTCCCACCTTCCCCCCTCCACCCCCTCTCCCCCCCCCCTACCCATTTTGTGGGGCGTTTGCGCCAGGTCCCCGGGTGGGGATGTGACTGGAAACGAACCACCAGGGTCGCTACCCTGGCCCCGGGAAAACAATTTCTTAGGTGTAGCGTTTTCCAACATGCCTTTCTTCGTGAAGTACCGGCCCTTTCTGGTCCGCGGCGAGGAACTAGCTGTAGTGTCTCCCGAGCCAAGCGCCCCCCGGCCTTAGTACTTGATCGGGCACCTTTGCCCCTGACGGGGCGTGTCACGGCATGAGGCCTGGAGAGACACCGACAGTTGTCAGTGTGGAGTCGCTGTGTAACTTTTTATGAAACCAAACAGCCTCTAAATGGGCAACACTTCAACCCTGACCGAAGTCAATTGAACAAAGAACTCCCCACTGGTCGTGGGAAAAACACACTATGACCGGCGGGTTCCATGAGTCGTTGCATGCTCCCGTGGGATGTAGATCAAGCCTTCTGCACAGAAAGGTGAGCCTTGGTTGCCGCTTGTGTGATCATATAGGGTCCCCTCGGTCCGTGGGTGGATGTTTAGTTTTTCGAAACTTGCGTGAGCCTTTGACCTTTAGCTTCCCCTGAGAGAGGGGCACGAGGGCGATCTGTCGGTTTCGTTTCGATTTTCTGATGGTCCCGCGATGTCGCCTGTGAGATCCTCGGTGGCCCATCGGATTTCCGAATGCTAGGTGAAATGGGTGGCCCCAGCGATAGGGTGTCCCTTTTTATTGTAGCCACTTGGTGATAGTGCTGCATTTCTTTCGCATCTGGAGAGTGAGGGATGAGAGATCCTGGTAAATTGTCACCCTGGAGTTACCATGTTGAATATCCCATAAGGTTCTTGCCCTCTCCAACACCCTAGCCTTGTCTTTATAGTAGTTAAATCTTGCAAGAACTGAGCGCGGGCCTCGACCCCCCCCCCCCCGCCAGCCCGATGGACCCTGTCAAGCAGGAGAGTCTCCCCAGAATCCGAGCCCAGGACAATTCTAATAATGTCTTGGATTTTGCTTTCAAGTCCCACCGGTGTCTCTCCCTCCGTTTCCTCAAGGCCGAAAATTCTCAAGTTGTTCCTTGTCTCCCGGTTTTCCATATCGTCGACCTTGAGCCGAAGGTCCTCCTCGCGGCGTTGCAGTTCCTGAAATCTAGTTTCCATTTGTGCCTCGAGGATGTCCGTCGATACCTGGTTGCACTCGATCCCTTCTACACGATCTTCCAGCGTTGAAACCTTGGCGGTGAGGTCAGCCAATTTGGCCCCCATGTCCGTCCTCATACCCCTAATCTCTTCTAGGATCGTTTGGATATTGCACTGCATGGCATTCATGTCCGGGGGTGCGAGGCTGCAGGGCCGGTCTCCATTTTGTTGGACCCAGGCGTGAATTGGTATTGCGCAAGGGTCTCCCTCCAGTTCATGGAGCGTCGATTGCCCCAAGCTATAGGGTTATCCTGAAGTGTCCTCCGGGTGAGCCTTAGGGGGGTAATATAGCTTAGGGTATCGCTCTATTCCCCTGTGATGTGGCGAACCCTCGTTGCCGGTACCGCGGGTGCAGGGAGGTGGGCAGTGACCAGTTGGCTATGGAGGGCCCCAAGGGAGCCCCCGGGGGGAAGCGCCGCGTCTCGCCTGTACCGCCAGTGTATGGAATTATGCGGCGCTGGTGGGCAGGGGGCCTGGAGTAATCTTGCTTTACTGCGGAGGGCGGGGGCCACGGACTCCAGCAGGGGAATGCTCCCCAAGCGGGGGGGGCCGGGAAGCGGAGTGGCCCAGGCACGCTCCCGCGATGGCCTGGGCCTTCACTGGTAGTCGGGTGGGCTCCTCTGCCACTAATCCGGAGCCTCGTGGGGGCTGTGGGGAGTAGGCCTCGGGTGTCAGGTGTGGAAACGTGGGCCGTTGAGGTGGTACCCAGGCGCGCTCCCGCGTCGGCCCGGGCACAGACGAATCACTGGTGACGAGAGCGGTGGGGGGAGCGCGGGCCCCCCAGGCGCCCCGGGCTGGAGTAAGTATAGCGGTGGTTCGCCCGTATCCCCTGTGATGGGGGCAGGTCACTGTTGGCCTCCAGTAATGGATGAGCCGGTCGCCGGCAGCTGTTGCAGCTTCTCAGAAGGCCCGCCCGGTGTTGGGCCCTGTGTGCTGTTCGCGCGGGCCGTTCTTCCTCTCTTGTGGGGTCGGATGACCCGCCGCATTCGGCGTGGGGCCTCCTCTGAGATGTCCGGAGAGGCGGAGGCTGTCAGCCGTATGGCGGCCGAGGGAGGATAGGGGGCTCTTCACCTTGCGTTGCGTGGTCTCCGCCTCGGTCGCCAGGCACCGTCCGTCTCCAGCGATGGGGGGGAAGGGCATAAGCCGCTGGTGGGGATCTCTGCAGGGCCCACCCGGGCCCTTGACAGCACCACAGGCCTCCGTGCGCGGGTCAGAGCGGGTGGGGAATTCGACTCCTCCCCCCGCTACGCAGCCAGGCGATGTACGGCTCACGCCCGGGGCCTTCCCTCAGAGTCCAGGAGGAGGGGGGGACGCCGAGCACAGGTTGCTATCTGGGGAACGGAGGCATCTCCGAAGTCCAGACAAGCTTCTGAGTAGTCCACAGCGGTTCCCCTCCTCAACAATTGCTGGTAGATGGGGTTAAAAAGCATTTAAGGCATGTCTATCAGTGCGTTTCCTGGGGCCATGTGGGGAGCTTGAGATTCAGGCGGCCATCTTGCCCGCGCCCCCTGGTGGCCTCTCCACTGGCCTATAATTTGAAGATTCTTAGGATCTAAATTGGTTTTCTTTAGCAGTGGGGTGACCACGGATTTCTTCAGAATTTGGGGTACTGTGTTGGATGTTAAAGATTTGTTTACAAACTTTGTAACAAATGGGGGCAATATCTGAGGCTGCTCGTTTGGCTACTGAAGATGGAATTGCATAAAGCACATCATTGTTAGCCTTCAACTTGGAGAGTAGGGAGCAGACCCTTCCCTCCGAAACTTCCATGAATGTAAACGAGTTATGACCCGCCTCAGTATCACGGATAGAGACCTCCATTCCCTTCAACTCTACTTTCCTAACCCCACCTGGTTTCTGAATCCCCGACTTCTCTAGTCCAGTGACTTCTGTTGTCTCTGGGTAGTCCTGGGAATCTATTGGTGTAATTTCAGCAATTTTTGCGTGTATCAAATCTATTTTATCTGTAAAATAGTTGTTGAAATCCTCAGCCTGTGATTGAGAGGTCTCTTAAGCTACTGATGCACACCTAGGGTCCACTAACTGCGAGACCACTGCATATAATTCATGTGGTCTATTGATAGCTTTATCCATTTTTTCCGTCATGAATTTAGATCTGGCCTCGAAGATGGCCTTTCTATATTCACTTGAAATACTCTTTACTGTTTCTAGATTGCTCTCTGTGTGCTTTTTCCTCCATATTTTTTCAGAGGCTCTTAAGTGTGCCCTTTTTTTTAGCAAGATCCTGCGAGAACCACGGGCTGGTAATCTTCCTGGCTCTATTTTGCTCAAGAGGAGCGTATTCATTACAAATCCTGTCCATGATCTCTGTGCCTTTATAAAAAAAATTCTTCACATGACAAGTCGTTATTGATTTGAGCCAAGGCTTGCTTCAAATCCTCCCCTGAAATCTTCAATAGATCCTTCGACCTACGGAATTGACCAGTCATGTGCTCAGCATGCTTCTCCAAAGTTATTTCCAGTGGTACTAATTCAAAAATTCTAACATGGTGATCTGTCCATGACAATGGAATTGTATCTATAAAACATACCATCTCCCCTCTTATGTATCAATACATCAAGACAATGGCCCTGGTGACGTGAGGGAGATGATGCTAACAGCTTCATTTAATGGGCTTCCAATATTCCCATCATTTCGTTACCATCTGGGTTATTCATGTCTTCAGCCCAAATATTAAAGTCACCCAAACAAAGCAGCTCTTTATGCTTACTGCCTATGTCCATTAAAGAAGTTTCTAAGTTGTCCAGAAAATCCTGTTCAGGGCCTGGTGGTCGATATCCAAACAGAAGTTTTAGAGTTCTAGTTGGAGTGCATTGAATACATGCATGCCTTATCTGAATATTATCATCCCACTGTGCCTGAATGATGGCTGCTATACCACCTCCTCTTTTTCCTGATCAGTTAATGGTTTGTATCGAGTATCCTTGAGGGACCAAAAGATGGTACATGGCCTGTGATACTTCAGTCAGGAAAATCTAGTCCAAACCCAAGGAATGAATAAAATCATATATCTCTGTCGTGCTTAACCACTGACCTGACATTAAGTAGTGGTGCTCTGAACACTTTTACACGATTATCATGTTTATTTGATGACATTCTCCCACTATGGCTTCTTTCAATACCCAGGTTCCTGACTTTATTCAGTGATCGTAGGGAAAGAGAGCCTCCCTTCATACCCAGTTCCTTCAATTCTTTATTGGTAAACACTCGTATTCCTGCCATTCCCAGTTCCCATCACATCTAAATTGCTCATTTTGGTCTCACCCAGTCATGTAACCATGTTAATCCGAATTATAAATCAGACCGACAGAGCTTCTTGCCACACAACGGCCACTAACGGGCCTATAACAGGCTTCGCTCTGACACGGCCCAGTTATGTCCTGCGTCGCGTATGCCTCGCGTCACTAACAGAGCGCGGGCACTGGGCACCTGGGAAACGTAGTGTTTCCAATGTTTCCCTGCTGACTATTGAAGCTCGGCAAGGAACGGTCCACCAGACACTTTTTTAGAGCTTCACAAATATTACACACGCCCACAAGTTGAAAACCAAGTAAGTGCGATTTACATCGACACTTTACAAATTGTTAATGTGCGTGCTTTTAAAAAAATATATAATTCTGCTATAACAGGTTTCTTGCAATTTAAAATCACTAGATGGAAAATAAACAGGTAACTAAAACTGATCTAAGCGGTTTACTTACTAACAACAAGATAGTGTTAGTTTGTGCTACATTAATTGCAATATGTGTTTGTTTGAACAATAACACTTAAACCCTCTTCATCTCCAAACGCTATTGAAGTGTAGTGCCTTGACTGCCACTTCCAAGAGTTAGTCTTACTTTTATTTTAGTTGCCCTGTGCCGGTTATTTACTTTTTAAATCTGGTCACCCTACCGAGGGTCTGTGTGTCAGGAGCGGGGGGGGGGGTATTGGCAACCCTGGGAAGTCTTTATAGAGTGGTGCATAGCATGTTTCTTTCGAGTCTATTTCCTTAACCGCCCCTTCCCTTTATTTTCCCCATAAGCCAGTCTCCCTCTGCAGCTCTCCCTGCGGGTCTCCTTTCTTCAGCATCCTAGTCTTCTGCCTGTTTGCCACTATGAGCCGTCACCTCCCCACCCTGCACCTTCCTCCCAACCAGCGCCCTGTTCTATTTGGGTGAAAGCTGGATGAAGCAAATCCCTATTAATCGGGTTATTTCGGGGCGGCGCACATCTGCGAACCTGGGAGGCCCCGTTAAATGACCCCTAATCCCGATGTCCTGCTGGGAGCGGGTGATCTGATATGCTTTATCCTTTATCCAAGCCCTGTCGCCTTTATACACACACCCCTAGTGGACCTTTCAGACCCCTCTTGTCGGCACTTGAATTTCCCTTTCTTTTCTCGTGTTACCGTATTCTTAACATCTCCAAAGCGAATGCTCGGGTTTATTAACCTCATTATAATTTCTATAGATCAACCCTCTCATAAAAGCTGTGAAGTAACACAAGACGGTAGAATTTACATTCAATCTGGAACAAAAACCCGACGCAAGTATTTGTTTGAATTTTTCTTTAGTCCTGATATCATTGTAAAATATCAGGACTAAAGAAATCAAAGATATCAGTTAGTAAAAGGAGAGCGCATCATATTTTCATCCAGTGTGAGCCTTTTTTTCTCTATTGCGAAAATCTTATTTATGAAAAGAGAAATGCAAAAGTAGCAAAACATTGCTACAGGAATTCCAGGAACCCATGAGACGTGCGAAGTTTGTGTAAGCACTTGTGCTGGTCTGTGCGTAAACACAATATAATACACTGTCTGGCAAATTGAAAAAGCAAACTTTATCATGCAGCAAGTGAACCAAGGATTTATTTTGTTGTGGTCCTGGGGATGGTTTGAAGGTGTACGCCTGGGTATGGCTTGTGGCTGTATCACCTGGGAATAGCACATGGCTGTGGTCCTGGGAATGGTGTGTGGCTGTTGTCCTGGGAATTGTGCGTGGCTGTGGCCCTGGGAATAGCATGTGGCTGTGCCCCAGGGAATGGCGCATGGCCGTGGCCCCGGGAGGTGCTTGTGGGACTGAGTTGTTATATGGACGAGGCAGTGTGGGACTCGGGCATGGGGTGGATATGTGGGATCTCATGACAGACAGTATTTTTTGGGACTTGGCAAGGTGTTTCAATTTTGGATGCGATTATTGGAAGGATGGGGATGCAATGAAAGAAGACATGCTTGTGAGACGAGAAGGTTATGGGGACTGGGGCTGGTTATATCACTGGTGATGGGGGATTTGGGATTGGTCCTGCATGTGGATGTTCTTAGCAAGGAGGTGGTTTAACAATATGGATTGAACGTGGATAACACTAGGACTGATAATGTGGATGGTTATGGAACTGTGGATATAGATTTGTGTCTGAAGGTTTGGGTTGGTTCTTGAATTTGGCATTGTAGAAGTTGTGAAATTGGGGATAGGCAGTTATTGTAGGGAATCGTTTTTTCCCTCTTTCTTCTCCCCCTCCCCTTACTATATTCTATGCACTTACCTATCAGAAATGTCAGACCTAGTTCGATAGTAGCTTGTTTCCCCCCTCCCTCATTGTTTGTCCCTTCCCCAACCGCCTCCAGCACTACCTGAAATGTCTTCAGGCCTAGTACGATAGTTGCTTGTTTTGTTCCTCTCCTTACTGCCCTCCCTTACATCTTGTCAATCTTCGGCTCTGTCAGAAATGTCGTCGGGCATAGTACGATAGTCGCTTGTCTGTTATCTCTTACACCCACCCTCCCTTTCCTTCCTTATCATTGTCAAAGCTCTTGCACTATCTGAAATGTTGCCAGGCCTAGTACAATAGTTAATTTCCCATTCTTAATGTTTCAAGGCCTTGTAAGAATGCCATTGTATTTCCCCGTGCTCCCTCCCTTACCTTGAAGCGCTTTGAAACACGTGTTTATAGGCTCTAAACAAATTATCATTCATTCACTCATGGTTGCAGGACAGGAGACGGGGATCATTGTATGGGGCGGGATAATTAATGATGGAGTTAACTGGGGGCTGAGGGATGGTTGTTGGAATGGGGTTTGAAATACTGGTAACACTGGGGGCTGTCCTGAGGTAATTACATTTCTATAGCACCTTTTGCAAGTTCTGTCTCCTCTTGGCACTGAGCCTGCACACTTGTGTGGAAATATTTTAATGTATTGAAAGCACATCTTTCCGGCTAATGCAAAATGGTTTATGCAATGCAGAGGCACGCAATGTCTCGGGGAGCACAGACCATTATTTTTAGAACCACTAGTGGTGTACGATTCTGGGAAGCCAACCTTACTGGACCTGCAAAAGTTTGACTTAAAATCGTAACTTCACTCTTTCTTGGTAACTCAACCAAGCTGAGACTTGGGAGATCAGCAGTTTGGTGTAAAATACAAAGAACAAACTCATGAGCTTGACAAACAAGAGATTGTGTATGAAACGGACACAAATAAATAATCTATTTCACAATACACTGCAAAAAACGCTACCAGGTAAATAAAAAAATACACACAAACGCACGCCCCCCATTTGCATCACACACCCCACTTTAGAATTCACAGTTCAAGTATTCCTTCCAAAAATACATTTTAACATTTAATTAATCTTTTATAACGTGCTTTACACTGGAAAACCGTCTCTAAGTTCAGGATCAGGATTCAAACCTGTGTTGCTCTGTGTGTTCCAAGACAAATACGTTTCCACTGAGCTATCCTCTCCTATACAATAACCTAAAGTGGGAGGCGAGATGCTAAACATCTCACGTAGGCCTTATAAGGAACACCAGCACTTTGCAATACTTAATCTTCATCAGCCCACTCCCTATCCTAAGTGTAAAGGTTAGCAATGTCCAAGGTGAGTAACCCTCATTTATTTTAAGATTCTTCGTTCTAGTTCTCACAGTTTTCTCTTGGGGAATAAAGAACATGAGCCAGTGGTAGACCTAGACTTTGTGCAATAGGTTTGTGTCCTGCAGGTTAAGGTTCCCGGTTAGGGAATGGGCAGCTGCCTATCCTAATTTCTCAGGGAGACGACAGATCATGGCTCCGCCACCAAAGGTCAGGCCCAGGTAGTTTCAGGAGTGAACTTTATGCCCTCAGGAAATAAAAGGGATTAGCAGGGCTCAAAAATCTGTGGAGGACATGGGCCAAATGGGGACAGGCTAGAAAAGGCTTCATGCATGTGCCCTAAGGAAAAACTTAAAAATAAAGAGGTAGACTCCAGGTTTTAATAAAATACTTTATTAAGTGTTGTGTGTGTGTTATGTTGTGCATATGTATTTTGGACTGATTCATATAACCCTCAAAGGGGCTGAATGGAATGTTGAAAGGAGAAAAGAAATAAAGAACAAGGGGACAGAACTCCCCTGACCAAGAATGGGTTGGCAGGGCAAGAGAGGAGATTTGAAAGAGGACGGTTAAAAAGACAGTTAAAGAGAAGTAAGGAGAAGGAAAAGAGCAAAGGAGAAGTAACAGAGGGAGAGAAGAAAAAAGTGAAACAAAAAACTCCATGGGTGTGCCAGTGCCTCGACACCATGGTGCCGGGCAATGTGTGGGAAGCGACCAGGCGAATGATTTGTGGGGCTGAACTGCATGCTAGGTGCAGCCAGTCACACGTGCGTCAATGGTGGGTTTCAACCTGCCCGGGGCCAGACCGAATGGACATAGCAAGAGCAAAGGGCTTGAGCTGTGTCCACCGGGCTGCTCGGGCCGAAGAGGAAGATCCCAGTCTGAACCATGGGAGTGGCGTAGGCAGAACCGGGCGACCCGGCTGTACTCCCGGAGCTCCCACATGAACCGTGGCCTGTCTCTGCGATCCAATGCAGAAGTGGTTAGGCTGCAAGTTTGGAGTCAGTGCCTAGGGTGCGGCAGTGATCATGGCAGTGTCCCAGAGTAGGACTTCAGACTAGTTAGTCCCCTTAGTACATAGGAGGGAGACACCAAGCACATGGCTCCACCAGTGATTAAGAGGGGAGGTTTTCCATTGTGGAAGATTAGATTGCTTGGTCATCGAATGTTTCTGCCGGAGTGTTCCACAGTCCCCCTTAAGCCTCTTATTCTTCAGACTCTTTGCTCCAGTGGGTGAACATTAAATGGCTCCAACCCCTCCTAATATGTGAAGTCCTGGGCTTGGATAACCCCAGCCCACCAATAGATGAACCGGTATCATTCGAACCAAGGGTGGCTGGCCACTCCTGGGCAGCCAGCTCGGCAACTGCCCAGCAACCGTGACATCAATATTTGACTGGATTGTGCATTGCAGGCCAGAGAGTCCTTCTACCCAGATCCAGCCGGTTCATTCATACTGAGAATTTCCTGGGCTTCTTGTGAAAAAGCATTCACATATACTTCATTCCAACCCTGCCCTGGAAGGAGAAGACCAAAAAAGGCATGGCATAAAACAAGGGGCGTTGCCATTCTGGGCCACTGTTTTGGTAAAATGTCCACCTCGCAGTAGTACCAACTAGGTCTCACGCCCCTCTGATGTTGCCAAGTGGCCTATCCAGCAATTGCCCCTCAGAAAACGGATTTACCCACACATTAGGGTTCAGTGCCAGGTCATCTTGATATGCTGATACCTAAACTCGGCCCCACCCAGTTGGCCCCTCCCCCATGCACTCGAGCCTACCTTGGTCTGCACCATTGTTTTCTCTTAGGGGATCTTGCAATTGGCCACTGACCTTCTGCCATCACCATTAACAAAAAAAAAAAAACATAAAAAAGATCAATACGGGAACCCCCCAGCAAGAGTGAAGTGGGGTCGGTCAAGATCTGGGTGGGGATATCGATGACACAAGGTGGGCCAGTATGCGTAGACAGGGCAACCATTCAACCACCCCCCTTTAATACAGGCACCGGGCCCTGAAACTACTGCACAGATGGCACTACCCTCCAGTGAGGATAGCTCGGATGAGGGAGGGATACGACCCTCAACTTTGGAAGTGTCACACTGAGAAGGGGGATTACATACACATGTGGTGGAAATGCCCGAAGTTGCAGACATAGTGGGAAGAGGTCCTGTCATGGATAAATGGAGTGGATGGGATTCAGAGAGACTTCTCCCCATTGCTGATTCTTTTTGGTGTGAACGTGGAGGGGGAGACTCAAGGGGCACAAGGCCACATGTTTCACATTATGTTAGTAGCGGCAAGGTGCTGTTTGGCCCAGAGGTGGAAAAGTTCACAAATGCCAGGGTAGAAGGAGTGGATCGCCAAAGTCTGTGCAATATATGACAGGAAATATTTAACACACCTCATAGATGAATCTAGGTCTAACATTGAGGGCATGTGGCTCCCGTTCTTTGAGAGGTATGGACGGCTGGCCTGATGAGGCTGGGAAATTACTCAAGGGGGGGCGGGTTGCGCAATTAACGCTTCTGAAGGGGAAAGTGTGCTCAGTGGACACATTGTCTGTCTTGAGGATTCGGGTGGGGGGATTAATGTGCCCAGTGTTCTAGCGTACACAAAAGAAACACCCTGATTGCGGTGGAGAGACTGTAAACGCGTCTGACTCTTTACGAAATTCAACCCAACAGAGCCATGGCCGAGGGGGGAGCGGGACTCTGTATTTGGGGTGTGCAAATGTTGTGGGACTGTTCTTGTGTATTGTTATTAACCAAATGCCAATAAATCTTGATTTTCAGAAAAAAAGAACAATAGTAATAGAGTGGGAAAACAATTGGGGGGGATGCTATTGCCGCATGGTGCTGGGGGGGGCTTACTGGTTATGTGCACTCCCACTGTCTTTGTTTATATAAAATCTATGATGATAGAAATTAACATCTCTGAGCCCATCGCATGAAGGTGTACTCAGCATTTGTGAAGGCAAACCTCGCATAGAAGTATGCTGTGTTTGATTATCCTCTGTTTACCCTCCCCTCTTGTTGATGTTTTTCATTAGTGCATTGAGTACCCTGACCGAAGTGTTCATTTTCGTCTTGGAGACCTGAGTTGACCAGAGAGGCGACAGCATCCCGGAAGCCCCTCAAACAAGTCAGTTCTGTCTGACCTTGTTTGCGTAGCTACTTATCATTGAGGGTGAGAGGGGGACTTTAGGTAGAACGATGCATGCATATTGCTGTCCCTGCACTCCCCCTCTCCACCTGGGGACATTGGTTAGTCTCTTTCAAATGGGCTTGGGTGACTGGGGTTGTCAGCCAAGCCCAACAATATAGCTATTTTCTCTGAAAGATACAACGTTGGTTTGATTTATTTTGTGTCTGATAAATAAGTAAATGTGGCCTAGTTTCTAATAACATCGGTATGTTGCCATAATCCGCTGGTTCTATGTAGGGACGTCTTTTCTGCCTCACTCAGGTGGGGTTCCAGCTTAGGAATTGCTATTTCTTTCTACTGAAGGCTTCCATGTAAGGCCAGGGAGTTGCTGTGACTGTGGATGAGAGGTGGTGGTTGGCCTTTAGTTGAGGAACGGTTATGGTGCTGAGGGTGTGCCTGGTTGTGTGAGTGGGCCGTTGTTGTGCTGTGGGTGGTAGTGGGATTGGAGATGGGCCATGGCCAATGGGGGTGGTAGTTAGTGGGAAGTCTTTACCACCTCTCATGTGTAAATGTTCAAGACAAGACCTGCACTACCAATATTTTACAACAGATCGGATCTTGCCTTTTTTCTTTTTTCTCCCCTGAAGGTCTACATCGCTCATGACACCAGAACACAGACATGGACTACTACCCTCAGTCGAGCCTGGTGCCCTGCGGAAAGGACAAGTACATTTCCAAGTAAGATTTTCCTACTTTGACATTTGTGGGTTGAGGGTGGCTAGCACTTACAGACCCACTGGCCCTCCTCTGACTTCCAGTTCTGTGATGTTTGTATGTCTATCTTGAACTAGGAAGTGTAGAGTGCGAGTGTCTGGTCACTGAGACTAGAGTGAAACTGGTGCAAAAAGGGACTGTGGAGAGGAAAAAGCAAGATAGCCCCTGCCTATTCACTTAAACACTGTGGTTTGTCATGTTCTGGTGTGGCGGCAGACCTGCAGATGGGTTACCATAAATACTTGTTCCATTGAGTTAGACATTCACCACCATCTGTGGTGTTGATCCAACCTTTACAGATTTTAATTGCCATGTTTGGACCTGGAGAATGTTCTTGTCTAGTGTACAGGTGGTAAAGGGCATTAGCTTACCAGACCATCATGGCCATCATTATGCCGTATACATCTGATTGCCCCCTGTACACGCTCCATATTGGATGCATTTACCACATCTTTTTAGCTTTTTGGTTCAGTGTAAATGTTATTGCCTCCTGTACACGAGGTAGAAGACCTTCCATTTTCAGATATTCTACAGAATTTCGAGCACAGCAGATTTTTGTTACTCCTTAACACTATGCATATGAGTTGGGTTTATCAGACCATCCGTGCCGTTTTTAGTTTCCTTTACCTAGCACTTTAGTGGCACCCGTGTGTGCTACAATTAAAGCTTTGTGGTGTTGCATAGGTGGGATGGGGGAGGATGGCATTTATAACCAGATACAATTCTTTTGGTTCTAACCTTGGGTTATTCACATCAACCCAAAGCAGACACATTTTATCACGCAAGGCTTTTGAAAGGTGCCTTAAATTAGTTTGCTGTGTAATGCTTTTCTGTGTGTCCTCTTCAATCATGTTGCATTTTCAATTTGAAATACACTGTTTATTTGTCGAGCAACAATCTACGTTTGAGAGCATGTTGCAAAAAAGCATTGCCAAATCCAGCTTTTTTTTTTAGCTTTTGCTTAATAACTAATTTTGTTGCCCAGCATATCTCCCTATCCGTGCAAGATACTACACAAACGTTTGGCTTTACTAATAGTTGCTGGTACATGTCAGCGTCTGTCTCTCCTGTACAACCTGAACGAGTAAGGTTTTTAAATAATTTAGTAAAACTTCATTTCTCCATTGAATGTATCACTAGTGATGTAGCTCAGTATGCCATGGCCAGTTTCCACATGTAGTATGTAGCTTTCTGGTTGAAATGTGTGTTTGGTGCAATCACAGGTTTTCTGCTCTTTATGGCAACTCGCCATTGCTTGGTTGGTGGTCTCAGCTCCTTGGGCCTTACAAAAGTAGTATAGATATAATTACTTCTGGTGTAAAAAAGTAGTGCCTTCATCTGGAATTGTTTCCCTGCGGACAGGTCTGGGGCTGCTGGTGGACATCATGGTTTTATTTTGGATACATTGTCATGGGTTGACATGTTAGGAGGAGAGTGGGGTTCAGGGGTACAGCTAAGTGAGCCCTAAAGAAAACTAAGATTATTTTGCACTGCAGGGTGGTAGTAGCAGAGAACTCTCAAACTCATAAGGGAGATTTAGTTCTTTTGGAAAACCTAAAGTACTCAACAAAGAGCTTCATTGAGGACTCAGCTGCCTTGGTTCCAGCATATGTGGATGGCTATACAGTGGTGGGCAGGACTCAAGTCGAAAAACTACGAGTGGGGGTACTGTGAGGCACCTATTTGGAAGTAACGTCATAGGAAGTGGACATTTCCATAAGCTAAATATGCACATTTCATTCAACTTGTCTTTCCCAGCTGAATAAAATTCACAGGACATGAACATTTGCCAATAGAATATATATTACCCTATTGCATTTCTAGCAATTGTAAAATGTATGCAATTTATAGATCTGTGGAGTGCAATCAAAGGCCCCAAACCAACGGAACTGAAGGGCCCACTGAAAAAATGGACCTGACAGCATTTATAACAAAACCGTCGCCCTGAAAACTGGCCGACTGTGGGGTTTCTGCAAGTGACACAAGGAATGGCGATGTGAAAAAGGCCTACCTATCATTACAAAGGGAAAATCAGCATTTTAATTCACAAAGGTAGAGGAAGTTTAAAGGTCCCTTTCACGTGAAAAACAGGATTTTTAAACACTGACACTTTGCATGTGTGTTTGTGTGGGTGGAGAGACGGGTAACTGTCCAATCCTGATTGCGAGAAACCTTGCAGGGCACTGTCCAAAATGGAACTCTTGATGGTGTCATCACTGCTATATAAAGTGGATGCACTATGGGAGAAGGGACAGAGCTGGTTGCTATTTATCAATTGACAACCACAAGGAAACTCTAAAAGGAGATTTTTGCTCAGAGTGCATCTGGGTGGAGCTGTCAATTTCGGGGAAGGCCTAAAGGCTGACTGGGTCCTATTGTGGAGAGCTGGGGGCCATCCTTGAGAGTAGAGTGACCAGACCACTGCCCTGTCCTTCCAGAGGGTCCTGAAATGCAGCAGGCTTTCCTGAACTGTAAACCTAGATTTTCAATGTATGTAGACTTGAACCTTTTGCAACCCCAAGGTGGGGGAATCTGCAAACGGTGTAGATCCTTAGCCTATTTAACTAAAAATATGAATATATTAAATTCCCTTTGGTGGAACACCATGGGGCGATTTTCTGTTAAAATGTGAAATTAACAAAGCTCATTTCCAGTGTGCCCCGAAAACTAGACTGTAATATAATTGGGTAATCCTGTTGTCTGTTACCCTGACTTCTTTTAGGAAGAGGGGTGTCTTTGTCCCTAAACTAAAAAAAAAAAACCCTAAGGTCCTCCCTCCCAGCCTCCTCAACATAGACCTTTAAGTGGAGGGGAGGGGGGGCGTCTGAAATCCAAAATTCTCAAATCATCCCAATTTTTTTGTCTGATTTTCCCAACACAGTCCGGAGTGGGGGGGGGGGGGGGGCTGAAAAACCAACTGCTAAATCACCTTGTGTTTATTTACTGCTAGCCTTTTAAGCGCGTAGGAAAACTGAACTTGTTACAGCATTCCAAATGTAAAGTGATGTTATTCAGGGACCAGTGTTGATGTTTATTTATTTTGAAAATTGTATAAGGTACAATACTGTGATTTGAGTTTTCCCAAACAGATTGTGAGAGTTATTTATGGAGAGAGAAGTTTATTGTGTTGTACCATGGATACAGTGGTGTGTGACATTTTAGTGTGATTTTCTATTACCTATCATCCAAATAAATACGAATATATTTCCTGTACACCGTCCTGGTTCTTGGCACATTGGTAGCTTGTGGGGAACGATCTAAGGGGTTTTATATGCATCAGAGATAGGACTGAATGAAGAACTGACATTCAACCGTTTGTGTGACACCTAGATTGAGGAGGGAAGGAACTCCCTGTGTTGAGGGTGGCCTCCCAATGAACCATTACAAATTGGGTGCTTGTGGCCGGGATTTGGCTGGCTATTTTTGACTCATGACAAATGACAAGACAGGCTATTTATTTTGATGAAATTGCATTAAGGTGGCGTGAGTACTTGACCCCTGAGTTCCAGGGAGGTGTATAGGTGAAAAATTAGGATTGAATAAGAATTGATTTTGGATTTGGCATTGCGAGTGGAAATTAAGCGGGAACAGGGCGATTTTTGCCCCTGCGCAAAGGAAATTCTACAAAAATTGCAAAAAAGGTCAGTAAAAAAGAAATATGAATACAGTTGAATTAGATGATGCCAGGAGACGCTTCCTTGCTAAACTGTTCGTTCATGGAGGGTGGACAGAGGCAGATGAAGGGAGCTGGTAAGCTAAAATGATTCAAGATGTCAGATCAGAAGGAATTTTTGGTGTCAAGATGGGATATGGCATAAAGCATTAGAGGCATTTTATATGATCCGAAAAGTTAAATGGCTCAGCTCATGTATACTTCCACTTGCAGTTAGTGGAAGAGCAAATACAGAAGAGTGAGGCCTGTGCCCGGAGTCAGACTGAGATTCTAAATGAGATGCAGAAAGAACTTTAACCATCAGAAGATCAAGCACAGCAGAACCATATATTCTGAGTTTAAACAAGAACTCCTCTTGGACCAACTCAAACATTAGTTAAAAACCCAACAACAAGAGAGTGCAGAGTGTGAAACAGTTTCCTACACTGCAAGATGCACATAAAGAGTGTGTGGAAAATTTGAGCACACTTCAACGTAAGGTCAATGATGAGACTGGTTATAATAGAGGGCGGTTAGATGACCTTATGTCCTTTCAATTACAAATAAAGGAGTTGAAAAATAAAAACAGTCAGTGAATTATAAAAGGGCTTGATTCCCAAAATGATTTTGATCAGATATAGCGGAAGGTACACACGTTAAAACAAACAGAAAATTCAAAAGGTGAATGAAAAAGAACTCTTGAACCAGGAGAATAGTGTCCTTGCACATGAGGTGCATCAGTTGACAATGGATCTAGAAAAGAGTCAGCCAGGTTCTCGGGAAAGTGCTCAGGGCCAATCAGGCCCTGCAAAGTGAGCTCTCTGAACTCCATAAGGAAATAAGGGCAGACAGAAGCGGGTGTGAGAGTTTGGCAAATTAAATTGAAAATTACAAACTGGGATTGGGGCACCCTGACCAATCAGGGTATCTGAAAGGGCCCTCTGATCTAGGGATGATGCACACCCCACAAGGAACCTCATGCCAGTTAACCACAAAGTTCTATGGGTCGACTGCGACTGACCTCATGCTTTCCACCTACAAAGTCTAAGGAAACATGAGGCACCTACACAGGCCTAGCCAAACTGATTCAGAAGCCAGTGCTTATCTGAGATTTAGGAGTACTAATCCAGTGAGCACTTCAGACCATGAAAACTCCCATGATAACTCCCATGATGAGAACATGAGGGAATTGGGCTGAAAAGAAATGAGATTGCAGAGAGACCACCTAGCTCACTTCGCTGTAGAAGAACATTCAAAGCTTCAACCCAGGAGGGGCATCTTAAAGACCTTCTTACATTCAGGGGGAGGGGTGCATTTCCCCAGACTGTCTGGAAGGGGGGAAAACTACATAGTTGAGCCTGTCTGAGGAAGAGACTGAGTATTATCCTGTGCCAAAGGGTGACAACAGGGAAACTGACTCTAAGAATTCACAGGGACCCAGGCAAGAGTAGTCCAGACCCTGTGGTCATAGGAGGTATTCCCAGTTTCATACGGATAGGGACCGCCTAGAAGAGAGGAAATGGAGTACCAATAGCAGCTCTGAGAGCAGAAGGTGAATGAACTCGGGTGCTGAGAAAAAGGAAGACCGAGAAACATAGAAAGGATTGTGTCAAAGACCCCATTAGACAGATCAAGGCCATAAAGAGCTTCATGACCCCATACCATAAAAACACTAAGTATTCAGTGTGGGAACATCTATAATGATTTGAACAAATGATATCCTCATTTGGAATTAAACATGACATGAATTGTATGGAGTTTGTGAAATGGACATTCTCTCTGGAGTACTTCAGTTTCTTTTCGGGACTGAAGGACCAGAATCATTATAAATGGTTCACCTATATGGTGGCTATTTTGAAGCATTTTTACACATATAGGAACCCATAAGAGGCCCATAAGGCTGCATATAATTTGCAATGTGGGGAAGATACGGCCCCTAGGGAGTTTGTGCAGGAGTTAAAACAGGCATTTGCTCAGACTTCCAAGCGGGTGAACAAAAATAGTAGGGAGTTCATGAATACATATTTCCAATGCGCTTCCCAAATACATAATGACTCAGTTGGTGCGTGATTTCCATGAGCACAGGATCCTAGATTGGGTGATTGAACAGCCCACGGGATCTATGAGGTCCAGCAGTCCACTGAGAGTAAAAATACCCCCAAATCCCACAAACCATTGAACACCCCTGCTGCTGCAAAGGTGGTGGAGGTACAAACTACCCCTCTGTTGGGTCGGAGGCGGGGGGCCTAAAAATACTCCTGCCAACAAGCAAAATGAAAGGCAGAGGAGACCCTCTGACCAGTACAAACGAAGGGTAGTCAGGCAGGATCGCAGACCAATGACCCCTCTAACCCTGCCACCTATGTAAGCCCTAGGTACAAGGGTACCAACCCAATCCTGGGGTATGTATACACCCCGGCTCAAGGGGGGGAACCAATAGGGTAAGTATTGCCCGGGAAACTTCCCTCAGGAGAGAATATCATTCCACCTCCTAAACTGAATTTTTTCTCCTGATATCTCCAGAACCAGAACTTCCAAAATAAACCTCATGTCTCTCCCCGGATCCAGGACAATCGACCTGTGAACCCGGGAGAAGGGAGATTCAGGATGGAAAATTATGGGGGAAATTTCCAGTACCCGAGCTACTCCGGGAGAAGGGACAGTTACCCTTTTTTCAGGAGATGCAGAGGTATGACTCGAGACCTCCCTACCACCTAGAAAAGGTCTTGCTGCTGGAGCCACAGGTCCAACAGCTAACTGGTGATCTGGGGTGCATGCTGAGGGCTCAGTCCAACACTCAACCTAGCCCTACCTCCCAGCATTCCCCTACACTCAGGTTTGATGTCTCAGGGGGGAAATGACGGGTGGAAACGTCCGACAAAGCACAGGTTCCTGAGGAGTGGGCCCGGGTGGAGGGGAGATGCCAAGCCCTAGAGGAAGCGTTCTTTCTCACCCAGATAGAACCTCTGAAAACCTGTCAGCCCCTGAAAGTGTTTCTTCTACCCCTGAAATGTTAGAACCCAAAGAGCAAAGGATATGTAGGAGAGGCCAAAGAAGAACCCACTTTGTGCAGACGATCAAGATCATTCGCTTTGTAAGAGAAGAGTCCCCTGAGGATTCAGGTGAGCAGCCCTTCTCTTTCAAAAATGGGGGTATCCCTCCCAAAGAAAAATGGGTCCTAAAAGACCCTGAGTGGGACAGGGTAAGTATGGAGACCGACCCAGAACAAGAATATATTCAACCCCCAAAATGTGAGCCACATAGAATAGAAACTGAGGTGTCCTTCCCCCAAACAGGTTCTGTAAAATGCCCCCAGGAAAAGGGGGACAGCAAAGAATTGGAGGAGAAAGAGGACTCCCAGAATCTGCACGTTGTTAGTTGTAAAATGTTCTTCCCAGATTCCCCATCTCCGACACACAATATTGCCCAAGATCACACAGGGCGGAGTTCAATATTAAGAAAATGACCACTGGGATGTCAAATAACTCGCACTTTCTTTGCACCTTGGCGGCAAAAGAGGGCCGATGTGTATGCGCTGGTCAAGGTGTAGCGTCTGTGTGAATTATCAGCTCTGGTGGATACTCGAGCCAAGCCACCCTCCTATCCGAAAAGGCCTTTGATCAACTTAACTCGCATCACTTCCCAGACAACTCCAAAACTTCGACGGCAATGACATTTCCATCGAAGGGACTGCAGATCTGGAAATAGAAATTGGACGACATTGAGTTAAACATCTGGTAATAGTCGTGACTTCAGAGGGCACACCTTGTTTATTGGGAATGATCTCCTTATCACCTCTGATCGACTGTGTAAGTGAGGTCCTCTGGACCCAGACTAACCGTTCTGAAAAATAAAAAATGAGTACCAACTAAGTAAGCATGATTGGCACCTGTCGTTTAATTGATCAATGTTCTGAGATTGTAGAATTTCATTTCCAGAATAACCAATTGCCAGATAACATTGTCATCTCTTGAGGCGAGCAAAGTGGTGATGGGAACCCTTCTCCATTCTTGAAAATCAACCTTCCTCACAGTTTTAAGTGGCAATCCACACTCGAAAGGGGGACACCCTAAAATTGTACACCAGTCCAAAATCAGAAGAAACCTTGATTCCTGTGAAACCAGACAAGGAAGAACATGCTCAAGGTCTGACAGACATTCAGAAAAAGGGCAAACAGTTTTTCCCCATTCAGTTAAATGAAGGGGAGGAGACGGTGCTCGCCAGAGTATGCCTGAATAACAGAAGGAGCTTCATTAGCGAAGAATTATTCAGGAAACTCCCAAATGATCACACCATTCCCACCTTTTAATTGATTGACAAATGGGAAATAGGTCTGGAAACCCCAAATTCCAAGCATCACCAGCCTAACAGGTGTATGCTTAAAATGTCAATTGGCAACAAAAGTATAGAACATAATTGTTGGGTCTTGAGGGATGTCTTTTCTGCCTTTTTATTTAAGCTGTGACATTCTCAATCAATTCGCAATCAATTTGGACCTAATTGATAATAAAGCCTGGTCACGGATGGGGGTAACCCTATGGGCTTTGACAACAGGGGAAAAGGAAATTCTGTCAGCTCAATTGCTGCCTTATGCCGTTGAAGTTCAAGTGCGCGAAGAGGTTACCACCCCAGGATAGGTGCGACAATTCACTCTTCCCCTCAAAATGAAGCAAGAACAGAACCTCAAACATCAGGAGACCTTGATACATGTAAATTCCCATCTGCAACACGATTTGTATTTGAATCCAATACCTCTATTAGACCTAGAACAGAACACCATTTAAATATTGGTGGATAACGGCGACCCCCAGAGTATCATTTTGGGCACAGACACCTATTTTGGAATGGCCGTTGATGCACAACATTATTCTATTGATTTAGGTAATGAAATCATGGGACCAATCCCAAATGACTGTTGCGACATCAGCAACAGCATTACTCCAGAAAATATTTTTACTAGGCATGGGGGATATTTCATGGTGTACTCCTCCTGCCCAAACGGGGTGGAAGAGGTGACCTGTGACATGAGGAGGGAGGAAGTAGTGTTCAGAGTCAAGGACCACTACCTCGAATCCCTGGAACCTACAGTCCGGGTCAACACCAGCAAAAGAGATCTCTCCACCCAACTGGAGGATATTGTGGAAATTGCTAAACCAGAGGTCAAAAGCTGAAACAGGTCTTCCTGGAATTCCAAGTTATCTTTTCAGTGGACGGACATCCATTCGTTCAACCACCATACCCATGGACCTCAAGGTGGCTCCATATTCGTTAAACAATACTAGTTACCTCTTGCATCCATGGAATCACTTGTAGAGATTATTATTTTTTATTTATTTAATATACATTTAACCAATTTGTTTTGTATATACAATATCAAACATTAGACCATGAAAGTTAAAAACATCACATCATTATAAGCACATGTACAAATAGATTAAAACCAACAACGCACATTTACAACATAAAACAAGCAAGCTGCCGTAATGCACATCCAAGTAAAATGCAGTGATTTCCCTTGATAAAATATAGTTCTGACAATGCCTTTTACAGTACACCTTCAGATAATTGCTTTAAAATCTCAACACATTTCCAATAAAACAATGTAAAATAGTATTTCTGATGTTTGTTAATCTGCTTAGAATCACATGCTGTGCATAGGTCCGACATCCAGTGGTCACTGCGGAGTATTGCATTTTGTTTTTCGTAGTCGAAAAAGGGGATGTCGACAAGGCGTGTCTGTAACACTATCCCTATAGTGACGTGCGTTGTACCCACAATCCCTCACGCGTCGAGGTCCCTCAGATTGTTTTTTTCCGCCCAGCTTCTGGTCGCCTTACGCGGAGCTCCTAGAGAGACATTGAAAATACTTACTACGGACCTTGGTCCTTAATTATACTTATTATATTGTTAAAGATCCCTCCCCTCGACGTTAGCTGTGAAGCTGTTTCTCCGCCGAGCAAGTTTTCGACAGAGGGGAAGAGACGGAGGAGATCCTTCGGCGCTGCCGAACACGTGGCCTGGCCTCGCCGGCCAACATACAGTAGGGAGAGTGGGGGTTCGAACTTTTATCTTCTCTTTGAGAATGTCTTTCTTTCTCCCCTATCTTTCCCTTGGGGTTGTTATCACCAGTTATTATTGCCTCAGCTATGGAGAGGACACCTTTTAAGTTTTGCCCACGCTGTAGGGGCAAATACACTTGGAAGGACAAACACAAGCTCTGTAATCGTTGCTTGCCCCTCGATCATAAGGAGGACAGCTGCGCGGCCTGTAAGCTCTTGAAACCAAGAACTCCTAAAGAACGAAAAGTTAAGAGGTGGGCGGACTACGCTATGTCGAAGTCAGTTTCCTCACCCGCCGCCGCTGTTACAGAAAGTGACGAGGAGGGTGATAACTCGACGTCCGTTACGGAAGTCATTAACCCCCAGAAGGAGAGCTCGCGCTCCTCGACGTCCGTCCCCGGCCCCGACGGGCTCGGCTCACGCCCTGCTTATGGGGATGAACACCCCGGCGACAAGGACGCACATAGACCCCATAGGCCTAAGCACACAACCCACGGCTCTTCTTCGTCGAAGACGAAGGATCCATCAGCGCCGAAGGGGGCGCAGGGCACTCCGGCGTCTACCTCAGACCGTAAGGGTCTCAAGCCCCACCCGCAAACGCACCCGCGACCAGCGATTGGGCTTTCATCAAACACGGGCGCTACCTCAAAATCATCCGACGTAACGCTCCATAGAGCGGCCGTCAAGGAACAACGCGTAACGCAGGCAACGTCGACACCAGAGCCCTCTACTGACAAACTCGTTGTCGAGAGCCTGGCGATAATTGTTTCCGAAGACAAACGTAAGCGGACGACGAAACAAACATCGAATACCGCACAAAAAGCTATGGAAACGCCGAAAAAGCGCAAGAGTAGCCAGGAACTGCCCCCTTCATCTAAGGGCACTTCTGAACTACCGGAGGGCTTTTCAGAGGGCGACGGAAACCTTTCTTCGACGTTGTGGGAGCGTTCTAAGCGTTTTGAAGGTGAAGACACTGATTTCCCCCCTCTAGACTATTCAGGGGTCCCCCATGAGACCCTTGAAAGACTCCATTCTTGTATGGAGAAAATGGAAAGGTTTTTGGGAAGCCAAAACCCACCCACACCCAAATGACCAAGAGAATGGCCCCAGGATGACCCTAGGGTCAAGATTCCTAGGCTGTTTCCCCCTTCTACAGACGCATATGACCTCACTGGAGAGGAGCAATACCTCCAGGAAGATGAGGAGTGTTTGGGTGGAGAGGAAGAACATGAGGAAGAGGGGTTTGAAGAAGATCCTTACACTAGTGCAGGAGCTTTTGAAAAAGATACAGCTACCTCGCAGCCCTGGCAATCCTCATCAGTGCAGCCTTGGCAATCCCCATCAGTGCACTCAGACCCTGATATCTTTCACCCTTCTCCTCCCAAGGATTCACCTATTGGAAACACCTCTCCCATAGATGACCAACCTTCACTTAATGCACTATTGCGAAAGGCAGCAGCGCATTTTGAAATAGACACAGGGGAGACTCTTCCTGACCTAGACTTTGTAGAGAAAGTTATTAAAGAAAAAGCCCCTGTTAGTCAGTCTATTCCGCTCCTGGCTTCTATAAAGAATAACTCCTTCCCTTTACAATCTGGCCTTAGTCAGAGGGGTCAACCCTCGGATAGAAAAGCTCTTCAGCCCTTCGTCCTCTGACCCTTTGTACATCAGAGGACATGCTATTCCGGACTCCCTCGTAGTTACTAATACAAGAAAAAGAGCGGGGGTACCACTATCCACTAGTGAGGCACCACCTGACAAAGAGGGCAAGAAGCTCTATGCACTTGGGAAGAGAATCACGACCTCCGCCGCCTTCTCAACTAGGATTGCAAATAACAATTCCCTACTAGCTAGCTACGCAGATGCACAGTGGAGCAAACTGCGCAGCGAAGCAGAGGACGCACCAGAACCCCTGCGTTCACGCCTGTTAGCTATAATCTCAAAGGGAACTCTTGTAAACCAGGGCATCGTAAAGAACTCCTTAGATGCCGCAGAGACGGCTGGCCGTTCCCTGGTTCAGGGAATACTTCTCAAACGCCATGTCTGGCTGCGCAATTCGGGATTTAAGCCGGAAACCCAGGCTTCCCTGATAAATAAGCCCATAGAACAAACACATCTGTTTGGGAAAGCAGTTGATGAGGCCCTAGAACATGCGAAGAAAGAGTTTGATACCATCAAGACTCTTGACCAAATTTCTAGGCCCCCTAACAGACGCAGCTATGGCAATAGACGCTCCTTTCGTGGCCAATGCCAGCAGCAAAAGCAACAGCAATTTTACTCTGCTACCAACTGGCCCTCTAACCAGGGTAACACCCAGTTCAGTCAAAGAGGCCAACGCCGTTGCAAAGGAAGAGGTCGCGGCTCCAGCCCCAAAGGTTCCACGCCCAATACCAACAAATGACCCGAAGATTCGGGTCCCCTCCCATGCATCACCGGTCGGGGGCCGGCTAACATCGTTCCTTTCAGCATGGGAGGGAATATCGTCAGACTGCTGGGTATTATCCACCATAGCCCACCGATACTGCATCGAATTCAACGGTTCCCCGAAGTACAGACGCGCACGGAACCGACGCATGACGCCGGAACACCTCACTATTCTTCTTCAAGAAGTAGAAGAGCTACTGATAAAAGAAGCTATAGAGGCTGTCCCCCTATCTCAGGTAACAGAAGGTATTTATTCAGTGTACTTCCTTGTACCCAAAAAGGACTTAACCATGCGCCCTGTATTAGATCTGCGCCCAGCGAACAAGTTTGTCTAACCCCAAAAGTTTCGTATGGTGACCTTGCAGGAAGTAATCCCACTGTTATCACAGGGGGATTACATGACAACACTAGACATGAAAGATGCATACTTTCATATTTTAATGTTGCCAGCGCACAGAAAATACCTCAGGTTCAAGATAGAGAACAAACACTACCAGTTCAGAGTACTACCCTTCGGGATAGCATCTGCACCAAGGGTATTCACGAAAGAACTGGCAGTGGCCCACCTGCGCAGGTTATCCATCCCGGTATACCCTTACTTCGACGACTGGCTCATAACAGGGGATTCTTACGAAACATGCTTCTCCAATACCCAAAAGACCGTAGACCTTTTGTCCAAACTGGGCTTCTCCATCAACGAAAAGAAGTCCAGCTTAGACCCCAGCCAAATCAACAATTCCTAGGGGCTCTAATTCGAACAAAGGACGGCCTCGTCTTCCCCTCCAACGAGAGGGTCCAAAACATGCTGTTTCAGATCCCCCATTATGTGGCAGGTCGAGAGGTGACGGTACGCAAAGCAATGCGCTTGCTAGGGATGATGGCGTCATGTATTTATTTCGTACCTCACGCGCGCCTGCGCATGCGCCCAATGCAAGAGTGGCTCTACAGCCAGTGGTGTCAGGCCAGCGGACAATGGGATGATCTAGTGGTGTTCTCGCAGGCCTTGGTTCTCTCGCTACGGTGATGGACAAAAGAAAACCTGTTATTAGGGAAAACTTTTGCCACACCCGCAGTGGAAGCCACTCTAACCACAGACGCACCCCTTACAGGATGGGGGTCTCACCTATCCCATCAGACTGCTCACGGAGTGTGGACTCCGAGCTTTGCATCCAAGCATATAAACCTGCTGGAACTACTAGCGGTGCTCAAAGCACTGAAAGCCTTTCAGGAACACTTACAAGGAAAGACAGTGATGGTCCTCACAGACAGCACCACAGCCATGTACTACCTCAACAAGCAAGGGGGCACTCACTCTCCAGGACTGTCCAAGCTGTCCCAGAATATATGGAAGTGGGCTCTCAAACACAACATGTTCCTACTATCACAACATGTACCAGGGGAACTCAATCTGCTAGCAGACAAACTCAGCAGAGACTTCCCCCTGCCCGAAGAGTACGAATGGCAATTGCACGAAGACATCGTCTTAGACGTCTTCACGCAATGGGGATTCCCGGAAATAGACCTGTTCACAACTCTGGAGAACTCACAATGCCAAAGTTACGCCTCCAGGTACCCCTAGAACCAGTCCAAGGGGAACGGTCTGTCGATTCAATGGTCAGGGAAATTTGTTTACGCCTTTCCCCCGACTCCCCTTCTCAACAAAGTGGTGCACAAGATGCACCAGGAGCAGGTTACCATGATACTAGTGGCCCCAATGTGGGCCCGGCAGCCATGGTTCGCTCACTTGATGGAGATGTCCCTATCTCCCCCAGTGAAACTTCCCTGCCCGTACAACATGCTGTCACAGGACAAGGGCAGGACACTGCATCCATGCCCTCAGACCATGAACTTAGCAGCCTGGCTCCTGTGATCATAGAATTTGGACATTTACAACTCCCGCAGAGATGTATGGACATCCTCAGGGAAGCCAGAAAACCTAATACTCGCCACTGCTATTCTAGCAAGTGGAAAAGATTTGTCATCTGGTGTAGAGGTAAGAGCATCAACCCGGTTGACTGCTCTCCCACTAACATTGTTCTGTACTTGACCCATTTACTGGATTCAGGTCTAGTGTTCAATTCCATTAAAGTCCACCTAGCGGCACTTTCTGCATACACCACTTCCCAACTTAAAGTGTCGTGGTGGAAGATACCAGTTATCAAGGCCTTCATGGAGGGGGTAAAGAGAATACACCCTCCGATAGCTAACCCAGCTCCCGGATGGGACTTAAATGTGGTACTTTCTAGACTCATGGGCCCTCCTTTCGAACCCATGCACAAGGCAACTCTTAAAGACCTCACTCTTAAGACTGCTTTCCTAATAGCTATCACCTCCATTAGGAGAGTAAGTGAACTACAGGCTCTTTCTGTACTAGACCCCTTCGTAACAGTTCACAAGGATAAGGTGGTTCTACTCACACATCCAAGGTTTGCACCAAAATTCATCTCGAAATTTCATGTAAACCAGTCAATAGAACTACCAACGTTCTTTCAAAACCCTTCCAGCTTGGGAGAAAAAAGTCTGCATACACTAGATGTACGCAGAGCTGTCATGTTCTACATGGAAAGAACCAGACCACTGAGAAAGACTAATCAGTTCTTTGTCTCTGTGGCAGCAGGAAGAGAAGGAGATGCAGTTTCAAAGTCCACTATATCTAGATGGATTGTTCAATGCATCACTCTCTGTTACACTCTTGCTAAGAGAGAACTACCCTTCAAGCCAAGAGCACATTCCACTCGAGGCACTGGGGCTTCCATAGCGTTCATTGCAAATGTTCCCCTTGAGTCCATCTGCAAAGCGGCTACCTGGAGTTCTGTGCACACCTTTACAAAACACTACTGTCTAGATGCACACTCTAGATCTGACTCCCAGGTGGGACAGGCAGTATTAAGACATCTTTTCTCTACTGTTCCTTCTCATAACCCACCGCCAACTCCGGGTACTGCTCGCTAGTCTATGCACAGCATGTGATTCTAAGCCGATTAACAAACATCAGAAGACAATGCATTACTTACCGTAAAAGCATTTCTGATGGTTGTATCTGCTTAGATTCACATCCGCCCACCCTTCTTCCCCGCTCGGATGGAAGGAACATAGACATCCTTTTCTATATATTTCTCTCTTTTCTGTACTCCCTCACGTCTAGAAGGCTCCCTCAGGGCAGAAAAATACAAACAGAGGGACCTCGACGCGTGAGGGATTGTGGGTACAACGCACGTCACTATAGGGATAGTGTTACAGACACGCCTTGTCGACGGCCCCTTTTTCGACTACGAAAAACAAAATGCAATACTCCGCAGTGACCACTGGATGTCGGACCTATGCACATCATGTGAATCTAAGCAGATACAACCATCAGAAATGCTTTTACGGTAAGTAATGCATTGTCATACAATTCATATCTTGTCCATCCATAAAAAGATCCCAACTTTTTAAAATGTAATCGCAGTTAAACTGATTATAATACGATTTTAAATATGATACTCTGAGTCTATTCAAGCTCTCACATTCTACAAGTAGGTGCTTCACAGTTTCCGGTATTAAATTGCCACAAAGGTGACACCACCTAATAGATCTAAAGACTTTGTCATATATCTCTCTGCTCCAAAGTTTCGCAACAATTAAATTTTATAAGTAGGTACTGGCGAAATAACTTTTGGAGCTGGATAGGCTTTAATGTATACTGGAAAAAATGTCAGATTCAAGTGATACTCTAAATAGACGGCACTATATTTAAGAGTCACCAACTTTACAATGTTTGCTTCATAACTGTCTTCCTTAGTCTTCCACGGATTCCTGGGCTCTACTCGGGAAAACACCCTCAGGTTTCTCACTGTCTTTTCAGTCTGAGATCAGGGTCTTCCCACCTGCCCCTCATACACTCCTGGGTCTCTGACTCGGCCCAGGGGAACAAGCCCTTGACATTCACATAAAAATGGATTAGCATGCCTCTCGGCTCCCTTTTCCAAATCCCTACTCGCAACTGGAGGGGCAGGCTTGTGACCATGCTGCTATAGGGCACTCCCTCATGCAAGCCTTCTGTGTCCTGTATTTCCCCATATGGTCCTGGGCAGCCACGGCTCCACAGCTCTCCTCCCAACTCATTCTAACCACTGAGTGCTTGGGTGCTGTGTATACTGTCCTGAATACTCGGCAGGCTGCAGGTGTGCTTGGTTAATGTCAATTGCCTGACCTTGTTAGTGGGGTATAGAAAATTAAGAGGTTGATGTGCCTTGATCTGCATCTTCTTCTCAGTACTATAATGGTGTTTCTCAAAGGAAGTATGTACTCTTCTGGACTTTCTCTTATTCGTCACAGTACCTAAGTGATTTTTGAGGGAAAGAGGAGAGTGTGCCTGAATACATCCTGTGAAGGCTGAGGGGGATTTGGATAGGTCATTATCAAGGAAGTGGGGTACGATCGATGCCTCACCCTCGGTATTCCATCCCTAATCCCAGAGGACCCTCCACCCAGGTGATCCTCCATCGCTTGCCCACTCTCAGGGTCGGGATCCAAACGCAATGGCCCTCCCCTAGCCCCCTGTGCAGAAGATCCCCAGGAAATAGGTTGGGAAAGACTCTTAGGTTTTCCAAAGCGGACAAATAAGACTGGGAATGACCTGGCTGACCAACTGGCTAAAACCGTAGCCCTGCAGGAATTCCTGCTGGGGGAAATCAAAGTTGCTGCTGTCTCCAGGTCACAAACATGTGTGAATAGTGAACTCTTGACTTGCAAAGATACCCCAGATGCAGATTTGATCACTGCACAGAAAAAGGACCTGCTCATTGGGAAATTGTATTGACACATTGCAGACCCTGTGGGGCTTCCTCTAATGGAGTCGGATTGTACTGGTTTAGAGGGCCTCCTGGTGTTGATTAAGTTTTCCAAGATGTTCCAGATCCAAGACGGTTTGTTAGTAAGGAGAGCCCGATCTGGATGTGACTAGTGGGTGGCACCTACCTCATTCCAAAGCCTGATGTTGAACCATGCCCATGACGCAGCCCATCTCAGTCATGGGTGGTTTCAGATGACATTAGAAATGAAGGTTTCCTACTGGCCACACATGGGCCAGGGCCTCAACACTTACCTAAAGGGGTGTCTGGTGTGTGCTCAATTTCAACCCAGTTCACTCGCACACAGAGCTCACCTACAAGAAAAGGGGATTACACTGCCTTGGTCATATTTGCAAGTTGATTTCATTGGGCCAGTGATTCGCTTCTCTTCAGAAAACAAGTACATGCTGACTGTGACATGCTTGTTCACAAAGTGTGTAGAATGCCTTCCAGCCCTGAATTGTAAGGTGGAGACAGCTGCTGCACTAATGATGAACCACATCTTCTTTTGTTTCGGTCTCAGAAAAGGATTGAGTCAGACCGAGGAAGCCATTTTACCAGTGAGGTGATGGCGAAGATGTGGGAGATTCTAGGGGTAAAAAGAAAACTCCACATTGCCTACCTCCTGGCCACAAGCAGGGGATGGGGTAGAGAGATACAACAAGACAATTGTGAGTATCGTAAAGAAGTTTGTGGCAGACTCTTGGCCCATTTGGGATATCCGATTACCGCTTGTCCTGATGGCTATTAGGTATAAACCATCTTCTGCAACAAAGATGTCTCCATTTGAGCTCATGGCAATACGAAAAAATGGTGTTCCTTAAGCATCTGCTCTAGAGAACTCAGGAGCAGACACTGCTAAATGCGTGCACCACTCATGAGTACATTGAAAATGTAATGAAGTACTTTCAGCATGCTTTTGTTTAGGCTCAGCGCAATTTGGAAAAGTCGGCTGAAGGAATGAAGACCTATTATGATTTAAAGACCACAAGGAAAGAGCATGAAGTGGGGCACAAGGTTTACCTGAACAATTGTCAAAGGAATCTGATCAAGGAGCAGACATTTCTCCCGTCTTGGCGTGGTACCTTTGAAATTGTAGCTAAAATATCACCTGTTGCCAACAAGATCTGCATCCCAAAAGGGGAACAGACCGAAGAAAAATTAGTCCACTTCAGTCCATTGAAAAGGTGGCATCCCAGACAAGGTTTACGACTGATTGAGGAGCCAAATGAAAGTCGAGCAGAGGAACCATCTAAGGAATGAAAAGGAAGGATGAAAAACCAGACGAAAACTAAGATATATATATATATATATATATATATACATATATATATATATATATATATATATTTACAGGGAGTAATTTACTTAGTGCTCATTTTAAAGAGAAAGAAAATAAATAAATACAGTTTCATGAAATGTTGAAAATGTGTTGTGTTAGAATTGTATGCTGTTGTTGTTTTATCAATTCTGTGAAAATGTTCCTGGGAAATATGTGTTTAAAAGTGCTGAACCTTTTTTTTCTTTTCTATTTGCTACATAATTACCTTCCTTCACTTCCAGCCTGGATGCAAGAGGGAAATCTGTGAAAAACCCCAGCAACCCCGGAAGGGACAAAAGGGGTGCTGTGCTTCACCCCCCAAACCAAAGACGGAAGGGGAGGCTGGATTGCCCACTCTCTCAAGAGGGAAATTGAGCCAGATGAGCTCCTAAAGAAAGAAATATATGGAGAAAAAGAGTCTGGTGTAAACCCCACAAAAGAATCCTGCGCATCCCCCCCAAAAGAATCTTGGAAAAACAGGGGTGGGCATGTCGGGTGTAATCAAAGGCCCCAAACAAACGGAACTGAAGGGCCCACCGAGAAGAATGGCATGCTGGCATTTATAACAAAATCTTCACACTGAAAACAGGCCTATTAAAGCCGAATGTGGGGTTTCTGCAAGTAACACGAGGAAGGGTCATGTGAAAAAAGCCTAGCTGTCATTACAAAAGGAAAAGCAGTCTTTTAATTCACAAATGTAGAAGAAATTCAAAAGGCCTTTTCACATGAAAAACAGGATTTGTAAACACTAACGGCAAAACTGCTTTGTATGTGTGTTTGTAAGTTAAAGCAAGACCTGAGAAAAATCTACCCCTGCTAGCATAAAGATGTCAGGGAAAAGACATGGTGTGTGTGTGTTGACAAAAAGTAATTTATATTATGCTTCACATGCAAAATACTGGTAAACATTTCAAAAGAAAAGCCCACTCTGTTGCCATGAAAAGTTTCTTTAGGCACAAGACAGACTATGTGGGTGTTTTTCTGCAGTGGAAATCCAGAGAAGGCTAAAACAAACCTGTAATCCAAGTGCAGATTGGAAAGCACATCACGTTGTTGACTGAGAAATAAATGCAGCATTTTCACTGAAACTACCACCCATCAAAATGTGGTGCAGTGTGACATTTTAGACCCACTATTCAGCAGAAAAAACAAACGGCAGATAATAAAAAAAATATTTGTATCAATGACTGAAAGAAATAGTCCTGTACTTTCAGCACAAAGGCAAAGTGAACCCTGATCAGTAAAACACCAAGAATCGAGGCCGATGTTGGAAATTGCAATATGCGAGTTCCTTTCAGCCAGGGACAAATGGTGGGTCTCTGGGCAAAATTCACAAAGGACTCCCCCACTGAAAGCCTGGCTTGCATCCCAACTGTTTACAACTGCAATAAAATGTGGCCCAAAGGGTGTCAAAAACCAGGTTTTCTTAGACATGCTTTGTCTGGGGGCAGTTCTGAGATGGCAAATGTTCCAGCCTGTGCATGACAGGAATGTGGGGAGATGGATCTCTGTGTTGCCAAGGCCCCAGGTGTTTACAACTGGCAGCTACCAACTTCAAAAAATAAAGAGGATACTAAAAAATAAAAAATAAACTTGGTCACAGGCTGGCCATGCGTGGCAAATGGAATGGAGGAAGGGACGTTCATATGTGCGCATATGAAGATTCCCTTTGTTTAAATGGACTGTCACAATTGTTGCATTTTCCCAGAAATCACAAGTCACAACTGATTACATGTAGGTTTCATTTTTTAGATAATTTGCACAAAATGTAGGTGATATAAAATTCCTCCACCTGCGTCTTAGGGAATTGTAATGATCAGTTGAAAGGTGTTCATGGCTGCTCTAAACATGTTCCGAATGTGAGAGTTGGCGAGTGGGTGGAAGGTAAAATTAGAAATGTGGGGAGTAAATTACATGTTCCTAGCTATTATGCTTTTTGTAAAAACAGCGTTAAATTACCAAACAGCCATGCAACATGGTGAGGACCCGGCTGTCGTTTTGATTCCCCATGAATAGCTGAATCAGAACATGTATACATTATGTCAGTTACTAGTAAAGCACATCGTTTTTGCTGCAAAACTAATTTTTGCAAAAAAGTTGGCATGGGAACAAAAGGGCTTTTGAAATGGAAGTTGACATATGTCCGCTCCAGGCTCTTAAACCAATCAACAGAGAGGGGCCTGGACTTGGGGATGGAGAGACGGATAACTGCCCAATCCTGGTTGCGAGAACTCTTGCAGGGCACTGCTAAAAATAGAAATCTTGATGGTGTCATCACTGCTATATAAAGTGGATGTACTATGGGAGAAGGGGCAGAGCTACTGAAATTTACCATCTGACAGCCACAAGGAAACTCCAAAAGGAAATCCAAAATTCTCAAATCATCCCAATTTTTCTGTCCGACTTCCCCAACACAGACCAAATTAGGGGGTGGGCGGCTGATAAACCCACTGCTTAATCACCCTGTCTTTATTTACTGCTAGCCTTTAAAGCGTGCAGGAAAACCACAACTGTGCAGAATTACAAATGTAAAGTGATGTTAATTAGGGACTATTTGTATAAAGTTAAATATTGTGATTTGAGTTTTCTCAACCAAATTGGGTGTGTCATTTATGTAGAGATATGTTAGTGTTGTGCCACAGATCAAGTGGTGTGTGACATTTTAGTGCGTTGTTCTATTATCTATCATCCAAATAAATTCAAATATATTTCCTGTACACCAGCCTGATGTTGGCTTATTGGTCGGGAGGGATCCAAGGGCTATCACATGTATCAGAAATAGTGCTGAATAAAGAACTGACATTAAACTGTTTATTGTGTGACACCTAGATTGTGGAAGGAAGTAGCTCCCTATGTTGAAGGTGGCCTCACAATTAATAGTGACAGATCTAACTTTAACAAAACGCTAGGACAGGAGTGAACACACTTGACACACATTTGGATGCCACTCTGGCCACATTTTTATTAAACATCAAAACATAAGCAAACCAAAAAATGTGACTTTGCCAATTAAAAAAAAAAAACTCTAATGCAGTTCAACATTCCACACTGACAGGTGGTCCAGGCAGACCACGACTTCCTGACCCAGGGTGGCACATGGTGGTGAGGCTCCTGTCCCCTCCCCATCATGCCCTTCTCGGGGGGCAGGCGATACCAGGATGGACACTGTATGTCACTGTGCCCCTGTGGTTGTTCACACATTGATGGGGGCATCGTCTGCCCTCCCCTGAACACTATTCTAGCTCTGGAGTCCCCCAAAGCGGATCTCAGTGTCCCCATGGTCCTCCCCCACCTGCTACCAACTCCTCCCCCGAACTTCAAAATTCAGGGTGGGTGGGATGGTTAAGGCATGATGATGCAGGCGGTCGAGACTGTAAGTCCAGGCAGCAGGAGCACAACAGCGTGAATCCTCAAGGTTGAGGAAGAGAACCATGCTTACCTCGCACTCTGGCTTCCCCCAATGAGGAATATTTGCGCTGCTTCACACTCCCTCACCCTCCTGCCGGGCTCGAGTCCTGAAAGCTGACCTGCCCCCCACTGGCTGAGCCAATTTGTTCTGGTGCCCAGTGGGCGCCACTGGCCACTCCAGGCCCTGACCGCCCCCACCCAACCAGGCTTCCCTGCAATGGGCGGGTCTTTTGCCTGTGTGGGCTCTGCAGCGGGGCAGGGAAAGGGCAGGAGTGAACACACTTGATACGCGTTTGTATGCCACTTTGGCCACATTTTTATTAAACATCAAAACATAGCAAACCAAAAATGTGACTTTCCCCTTTAACACCCCACAATAACGCAATTAAACATTTCACACTGACAGGTGGTCCATGCAGACCATGACTCCCACCCCAGGGCAGCGCATGGAGGCGAGGCCCTTGTCGCCCCACCCCGCACCACACCCTGCCCTTCTCGGGGTAGGGGGAATGATATCAGGAGGCAGATTCTATGTCACTGGCCCAAACAGTCCCCTAAACCCACCCCTCCCCCACCGGGAGCTCCCAGTGGCTGTTCACACATTATGATGGGGGTGTCCTCTGCCCTGCCCTCAACACTATTCCAGCTCTGGAGTTCCCTGGAGGGGCGATCTCGGTATCTACATGGTTCTCCCCCACCTGCCAGAGGGGCGTGCACTCACCGGTCCGTGACACCCCCCCCTGCATAAACACCCTGACCACGGCCAAAAAGTTCTGCAGCAACAATTCGGTACCCCATTTGGATAAGTGAACCCTGTCCTGGTCACAAGTCCCGGGGCTCCTCAACAGGCCATTCTCCATGACCCGAAGGCGCCTGTGGCATGCTGCCAGCCGAGCCAGTTCCTTGTTCAATTTTTGAGCCACAATGTTTAACAGGTGTGCAGGTCCCAGTCGTCCGCATTTCAGCCTCTGAATGATTTGAGACCAAGCGAAGAAAGCCTGTGGGCAGAAATGTCCATACCAAGCAAAAAGGGACAATGAGCATTCTTTCAGGGTTCATCTACCTAACTGTGCCAAGTCGTTGCCCCCCACGTGCAGTATAACTATATCCAGGTTCAGCAAACCCCTCTTTTTACTTTGATCTTTCACCACCGGGCACACTTGGCCCACCTGCAATCCCCCAGAACCAATTCAATGTATGTCGAAGGCTGCCGTGTCCAACAACAACCTGGGGCGTTCCCGCACTCTGTGCTCCATTTGTCAAATGAATGAGTGACCCAGAACTCCAAACCACTTGCCTCATCATCCGTCCTAGGCAGACAATAGAAAATAAAGTATGTTAGACATGTCTTGAAGGAAAACAGCCAGGGGGATCCCCCATGAAGGAGGTAAATTGAACGCACAACACTGCCCCACCCATGTGTTCCTTTGAAAATGAAACTTTTCAACATATTAAGTGTGGCCTAATGTAACCTTTGTAAGCACGAGACTTCCATTGCCTGGTCGCCTTGACCTGCCTCGCAGCCATACTCTGTGGCAGTAGTCGCTGCACCAATTTGGAATGAATGAGGGGCGAACCTCAAAGCCTCTGAACTCCAACCCCTCCAGAGACCTCTCGAAGATCTTCCTAAACTGAAAGCTCGATGGGCATGAGCCGTTCTTATGCAGAAAAAATGGGGCCACCCCCTTTCCCTTGACAAACATAAAGGACCTCAGTGGACAAATCTCGGCTGCGAAATGGACCGTTACCATGACCCTGGTGCTCTTACACACCTGATCGGTTTTATACCTTCTCGGACCCAGGAGCACCCAACCATCCCCTTCAAAAGAGAGGTCCTACCTGGATAATCTTCCTGCCCAATATGGAATGGAGGCACCCACCAATTCCCAAATCCTAAAAGGTGGTCAGGTGGCCAGTACATGGCCATTGCTTTTGGATCCAGTTCCTGGGGGTGGACCAGTGCGGAAGGATCACCTGGTTGAGGAGTCTTAGGGGAGTGGAAGTGGGACACTGGAGAGCAAGACTCGGTGTCCCCTTCCCTGTAACACCTTTAGCCCATCCTACCAGGTAGAATACTTAAGGACTCGACCAACCCCCCACCCCTTTTCCAACGCAAACACTTTCTCAAGGACAGCTTGCTGAGAGAAAATGGACGATCTCCCGGGCCGTATACCTGACATGTCCCAATACAATGGTCAGGCAATTACTAATCATTACACACACCTGACTTCCATCACACTTCCTCACATGGATAAAAGGTGGAGCATGAAAGCACACGCTGAGCAAGGCAAAGCACATGAGGAAGCCACAGTTCCAAGATGGAAGTTTAATACAAGGCGAAAGATGGCAACACCGGAGAGGATTGCAAAGAGGGAAGTGCCCTTGACATTTTCAACGAAAGACCATAACTTTCATGAACCTTTGGGAATAGAAAAAGTAAGACAAGGAATCAAGGCTGAAGAATCCTGTGTTGTATGTCGGAGGTACCCGGGGCTCTCCTCCGTCGATAGTCAAATCGGGGAGAATCTTTTGCCGCCATGGTACTGTCCTTTGCTCCTACAACAAAGCAGTGTCAGTGAAGCCAGCATAGCTGGTGAGTCAAGGCGGGGTGAATCTTTTGCCGCCATGGTACTGTCCTTTGCTCCTACAACAAAGAAGCGCCAGTGAAGTCCGCATAGCCGGTGAGTTGGGGAGACTGATACCAGACCGGTCTGTGTTGAAGCCAAGGTTGCAAGCAGTAAAATTGCATGGTGAAAACTGAAGAGAACAGTGTATGGAAAGCAACGTGAACATAATTAAAACAGCAGATGAGTGAGTGAACTTTGGAGCCAAGATACGATACCCTAGACAGAGTGGTCTGGCACCACGTGGATGCTCATTCGAAAGTCGCTTTTAGGTAACCAATTTAAAGTTGGAAAATGTTACAAGGAAAGGAACTGTGAAATGGAAGTGGTCCTGCAGCAGGTTAAGCAAAACCCTGGGCACATTCGAAAGTCTTTGATGGTACGAATATAAAAAAAAGTAGATGAAGTTGATCCAAGCCGGACGGAGAGAGACTAATTGTGTAAGAGGAAGGATATGTTCCCGGCTGAGGGGGATCCAGGGTGAACTATGAGTCACCCAAGAAACAATATGATAAGAACATTGTAAAAGAGAATCTGAGCCCGGCTGAGAGGGATCCGGGGTGAATAGTGAATCGCCAAAGAAATTGAGTACTTGTGAAAATCTGAAAGAAGGAAATAACTTATTGTTTATTTTGTCGCATCAGGCCCTCTGAGTGAAGAGACTTTGAAGGGAAAAGAGACTTGAGCACAGAAGGCCCTGATGGTAATGATTGAACTGCATCCAGGTGCTAGGGAAGCCAGAGTGCTAAGCTCGAGTGAACCGCCTTATCCCGTGCTGAAAACATGGGGAAGGGAGGACAATGGCTTGAACGTCCTGACATCATTTTTGCAAACACTTCTTTCTTTTTCGTAACATTGTTTCCCACACGATTTGTATTTAGAGGTAAGGATTGGCAATGTTTTTTTAGTATAGGCCCTTTTATTTTGACAAGACACCACTAGGATTGTTATTATTTGATGGTCGTAGCTTGCTCTCATCTGTAGATTTAGGATTAAACAGTCGTTTTTTCAAACCCTTTTTGAAGTTCAATAAACACCCTGAAACTGTGGTCACTTATGTCCGTCTTACTGTTGCTACCATGCCTTCCTGACAGCATGCAAAATTTTCCGGCCCCTATTTTTCACCGGCCAGTTGAAATACCCATAACAGTGTTGTAACCCATGTGAATCTCGTCCGCCAACATTGCGTACCCTTGAATACAATCCGGGTTAGGAAACAAGTAGTCGAAATGTACAATCCCTGACTACAACAAAGCCCGCTATGTAACCCTGCACCGCCCGCTATCGCTACCTGCACTCACCCAATCCGCCCACTTCTGCACCCACACCCGACCCTCCCTCACCCCTCGGCACCTCACGTCGATGCGCGCTTCCCTCGTGTCAGGCACGATGAACCACAAGCACTGGACACTCCAACGATCCTGATCCCCGACCAGAGGAAAGCAGAAGCCAAGGCAGACGAGGCAGCCGACTGATTTCGGGGAAGATCAGCAGCAGCAATGCACAAGGCACGTTGATGCAGGTGGTCGAGATGGCACAGGTCCAGGCAGCAGGCGCAAATCCCCAAGGGTAAGGCAGAGAACCATGCTTACCTCGCACTCTGCCCCTCCCTGTATGGGGGATTTTCACGCTTGTACCCAGCCAAGTCCCAGTCCCGTTTTTCCCTTTCAAAATAACTGTGCTTTCCAATGGATTGATTTTTAAATTGATTTGCCAATTAAAGCGGGGTCTGCGGAAAAGTGACTGAGTAACCACAGCCCCTGCCTTATGAGCGTTCCTGGACCCGTGACTGGAGGTGTCAGACCTGGGGATGCCCACTTCCACCTTCAGCTGGGAGGAGGAGGTGAGGTGTTGGATGTCCCCGGGAGCGGTAGCCAGAGGGGCAGCTCGCTATGTAGGCTGTCCGTCTAGCGCCTCCTTAGAAGGGAGGGGTCAGAAAGGGGGGACAATTCATGTCCCAGATTGTCAAAACAGGTTTTGACTCTTTAGATCAAAGGAATCTTCATCAGGACAAAAAAAGATAAAAAATAGTTTTTTTTTTTAAACCTTTTTTGCCCATTTGAGTTTTTATATTTTGTTTAAGCCTTTATTGGGGATGGAAGGAACCAGTCCCCACTTCTTCATGTAAGTGTTTCTGCAGCTATCGCATATGGCGGGATGACTGCTGCAGACATTCTGCTGCCCCCTGAGTAACACCCACAGTGATTAAAAGAGATGGGGTCATGCAGGAAGAAGTTGATGAGACATGAATATTAGTACGTTGCCTCTGAGGAAAAGGAGTAACAGAGTTTGGTTTTCAGAAAAATAATCTCTCTGCCATTAGAAGATCACGGCACCAAGCATTACATCTACATGAATTTGCTAACATAATTTAAAGCACAGGGAGGGTTTGAATTGGACTCTAGAATGGTAAAATGCACTCTGTGTCCTCCGCAAAGGTCTTGGTCGGGGCTTTAAGCGGGCAGGTGATAGCTGAGGCCAATCCCCAGCAGTCTCTGAGATGGGTTCCTGAACCAGGGCCCTACCGAGCTCACCCCGACAAGCCCCAGCTACGCCAACCTCTCATGAAGCTGTTTAGCCGAGCACTGCATGGTTGCACGGCTGCCTGCAGGTGTCAGCATTTCGGATTAGACAAAGAAAAGCCTTTTTTCTTTTTTCTAATCCAAAATGCTGAAACCTGAAGTCGGCCGTGCAACCGAGCAGCGCTTCGGCTAAACCTGCTGCATGCTGTCTCTGTTGAGAAACAGTAGGAGTGCTGGGTTCACCTACCTCTCCTTTAGCTTCTGAGTAAAGAGCTAACATGCAGCAAAAAGCCCATTGACCGTGCTTGGTACTCAGAAACAAAAGTAAAGTTTGGCCAACCCATCCCTCCTCCTGTTTAGTAATAGAGACATCATGCAGCAGGCAGCCAATTGCATACAAGGAGCTGTGTGGTTAATGGGTTGCGTGGAAGGGTCAGCGACCCCGGCAGGCATTTCTTTAACCTCGGCTCCTTGAATGCAGGGGTTGGGAGGGCTCTCGTTTATGGGGCGTGGCCTAAGCACTGGTACTTAGACCACTACCCCGAATGAGACCCCCTCAATTTACCACCCCACTTAAGTGCTGTATATTGTGCACAGCAGATGCTTTTTTTGTCCAATCTGTCACTTTCTCTGTATTTTTACAATTATCCTCTGCTTTGCCTTCTGCCAGAAACGAGCTGCTGACCCATCTCAAGACTTACAACCTGTACTACGAAGGACAGAATTTGCAGCTGCGCCACCGAGAGGTAAGAGTTCCTGCATGGGCGCGCATGAACACCAATCAAATGATTTATCCGTCCCTCGCAGAGGACAGAGTGAGGAATCTTTCTCTGTGATTGGGTCTTCGAGATACGGTTCTCCTAGGGTTCGTAAATCAGGGCCTGTCTCCTTCTTGTCACGAGGTTCCCTGTGATGTAGTGTTTTGCTTTTAATGTCATGTGAGAATCATGAGCTCTTGTGCAGTGTGTTTGTAAACCTCATCATCACATTTCAATAATAATTTTCGAAGATGTTCTTTACAGCATATCGCGAGGACACACATCAAGGGCTCGAGGGACTAGAAGTAATGTATACAATCCCGGCAATGTCCCTACACTGCCCCAGTTCCCTGGCCTTTTACATGCGCTGCCCTGCCCTGTCAGGAATAACCTTAATTTTCCTTTGGCTCAAGGTCTGCAGTGACTCCCAGACATGGATTGAAGCTGAGATTGCTGGCAAACACAAGAAGCCTTTCCACCAGGGAAGGGGCTATTTAGTGATTTTCTTGCTTATTTATTTTTAGATCTACCAGGCATGGACTAACTTTAAAATGTAATTACACCTAGGGAACATTATTGTGCTATAATGCCTCCCACAGTATATCCAGGGCAAAGCCAAGGGCAATACGTTGGTGTAGAGCATTATCTCAAAGAAGGACTGGCCTTCTGAGGTCTGCAAATCTATTTGCACTTAAAATGTTGTATGCAATGCTGGCTGTTAATACTGTTGCTAAAGCGAGAATGTTTTGGATGAAGTCAATAACAGCATTCTTAGCATTCTGACTGGTTTAGAGGCCGCCAATAATGACTTCCATATGCTAGTAGAATCAGACCGGTTTAGTGCCTCTACTTTTTAGCCAGCACAGACCATTGCTGTGAGTTGGCTCGAGTGACCGCTTTGCAGCCTCGAGATTCAGAGTGACTTGTCCTCCACACTGATCCTTTTGCATTGACGTTCATGAACAGGTACAGACAATATGGCTGCCGCCCCCACATCGTGTCGCATACATGGCTGGTAACGGCCTGCCAGCCTGCTCCTAGGCAGGCCCGGACAGAGCACCGGGGTGCGAAAATAGTTTTGTTTTCATGGGAGAACATGGCACAGTGCATATTGCGTGAGCGCAATCTCCCATGAAAACAGAGACAAAAAAAAGATGACCCCCACCATACTAAATAGAGCATAGTCAATTTTCTATTTCCATGGAAATCCCTGGGGACTGGAGGGAACGCCAGGACTGGAGCACAAATCTCCGGTCCAGCAGGCAAGTGGGGAGGGAGGTCGAAGGGCGGGGCAAGGGTGCACAATGCCTCAGGTGGGGGGGTAGTGGGGAGGCAAAAGCAGAGAGACTCCCTGTTGCTTACCCACAATATCAAGATCGCGACACCCAGGGAAGAACCTCGTGTGGCTGGAAAAAGCAGGCAGTACACAGTGTGTTCTTGCCTGCATTTCCAGCCACCTGTTTGGCTGAGCGCCCTTACCTGTGTGCAAATAAACATTTTATCATAGTCAGATAAAAGATTGGTTGCATGATTACTGATAAAATAACCACTGTTGGTCACCAATACAATCGACATAACCTGGGAGGGCATGCTTACTGGTAGACTGATGCAAAAATAATACTGTGGCTTTTATGCCCTGACGGGGCGGCCATGGCCGGTAACAGCCTGCCAGCCTGAACAGTGCTCGGCCTGAGCGAAGCCATGCTAATCCCTTGGAACAAGGGCTGGATACTATTTCCTTTGTTACCACCCATCCGACAAGAGTAAAGAATGTGTCCATGGATAGACTGGACAGCCACTCCCAAACTTCACCTGCGGTGAGGTTTCACCCTTCTGTGTACAATTGGATCTTGAAAACCTGGGACCCAGGCCCAATTCAATCTCTTTGCAAAGTCTCACTGATCCAAGTGGATTTAGCTTCATTACACACTTGAAAAGGTCTGAGCTCTAGAAGGCATACCCCACTGTTGGAATAGTGGCAGATGTTACTGTATTACTTCTGTTCACATTGACATAATTCAGATTGCTGTCCATGCATTTAATGGACACAGTTCACACGCTCGGTTTAAAAGGGACCCCCTTTTTCTCGAAAGAAGAGACCGTTTTCTACTTCCATCAAATTCTGAACTTAAAAGCTTGGTTCTTTAAGAGGTAGCCTGGTAGATAACATCCATTTAAGACCTGAACGTGGAAGGACTCGAGAGAATTCAAGTCTAACACATGGGACATTGCTTTAATTTTTTTCTCCTTGGCAAAAAAGATAAACTCCCTCTCCTGCTTTGTTAATGATCTTCCATGTGTGTAAGCCCTTAATTAGACTCTGATCAAAATACTGCATGCAATAGTTGTCACTGCCATTTGGATCCTGCTGGAGAACATGACTGAAATCTTTGTCTTGGACGGAACGTTCAGATGACAATTTGATGGGCTTGTACGTTGTTTCCCCTCCATGAGGAGCGACATTCACAATGGGATTACATTCCCCTCCATGAGGAGCGACATTCACAATGGGATTACATTGAAAACTGCCTTCTAGTAACATTTACTTCAGCCTGGTGTCCTAGTGATTTTGAAACACTGCCGACACTCAGCCAGGCCCACTTTTCACAAGATGGTGCTCACCAACAACTATTCTCTTAGCTTCGAAGTTAATTTCTGTTTTCCACATCAACCAGTAGATACTTCTCTTATAATTTTCTTGTGGCAGAATGCTATCAAGAACAAGCAATATCCCCCCTGTGTCGTGGCAAGGGGGGGGGGGGATCAACAGACAATTCCCAACTCTAGGAATAAGGTTCAAACAGATTTATTTTGAAAATTTTATAGACCTAGCGATTGGGGCGAACCAGGTAAATTAAGTGGCATTTTGCAATTCCATTTGGTTTGAGAACCATAGTACACCTGTCCATCCCTCACGTCACTGAGGCTGTGACTCCTGGCAGTCCAATAAATCACTCTGCCAAGTGGCCCCTGCAGGTATTTCTTGCTTTGATTGGTTCTCATTAGTGCTGTTGCTGTAGTTGGAATGCATGATTTCACTGTGTGGTCATCACCACCTCTAGCCTCATGGGACCCGGGCTTGCCTCTGGTCTTGCCACAGCTGGGTTACGCTTCTTCAGATCTCATTGGGTCCAGTGAGCTTTGGATATGCGGCCCAGTTTACTGGTGATTGACTACGAAGGGATGAACAAGTCCTCCTTTGGCAGGAACTCTCTTCCCTTTCTGCGCCCCTATTGCCATTCCTGGCTTGTCTTTTCCCCCTCACTACCCACAATAGGGCTCTCTTACCTCCCCATCCAGCTTCTCCGATTCCTCACTTGGCGTTTTTGGCTGTTCACACCCCCATCTTTTTCCTTCTCACTGATTTTCAGTTCTCCTGGCGTCTGATCTCTTGTACTCTCCCCTTTGATATTTTTTCAAACCGTAGCTCCTCCTCAGCTGTTCATTCTCCATGTTGAGATATATCCCACTTTTGTGTGATCTCCTCTCCTGCCAATTTCTCTTCTTCCTTCTTGACTCCCCCCAAACTCCCAGCCCCCGCCCACCCATGATCTATCTCGCCTCCTTGGATGTTCTCCTCTCCACTTCATTTATCTTAACCTTCTTTGCTCTTCTCTCCTTTTCAGCTTTATGCCACCTTCTTGACTAATTTCTCTCCCCGTACGTCTGATTCACCTCTTTAATTCACCCTTCTACCATTCAGAACAGCTTCTATTCCCTCTCATCACACTATTTTCTTCTGGCTCTCCTTACGTCTGCCGTTCCATCTTGTTATTTCTATCTGCTCGCTCACTATTCTTTCCTCGCACCACTAACACTGCTCCGTCCAACATCCACCCCTGCTCTTCACTTCAGGCATCTTTTTTTGCCTTTATATACCCCTCTAAGGTGTGCAGATGTCAGATTGGAAACAGCTGTGGCTGCTTGCTCTGCAATTTCAAGTGCGGCTCCTCTGAGTGAGCTGTCAAAAAGAGCATCCACCATCTTGCTTTCCATGCTGCCCTAGGTTCCACTACTGTCACTTTTTCCCTCCATGTCACGCTTCCGGGCGCTCTGGTGTCATCCCTGCCATGTGGACAAATTCTTTCAATAGTCAAAGAGGAGCATTAAGCAGTCCACCTACCGGCAAACCACTGTTGAATTTCTATCAATGGCAGAGTCTGGGACCTCGGGGTTTAGGGCTTACATGCAGGTCTCTCTATTAAGTTTCTATTCTGCACAAAGCTGACGATTGCTGGAACTTGGCAAATGATATAAAAGAGAAGTCTGTTGCGTCTCAGCTATTAATTGGGAAAAGGATATGGCAAATCTGACAGAGCTTTGAGGGTTTTGGGCAGGTAGGGATTATACCTAAAAGAGGACATTTGCATAAAATTGTTGGAAAGGACTGTTTTATTTGGCATTTTCATCGTGCAGCCATTTTTTGAGCTTTTTAATGCCTGGAGCTGCCTTGCTATTTTGAAAGTACAAGTTTTCCCTACTATTGCTGCTTATTTGACTGTTTTTGGCCCTTCCAAGATGGCCACCGTGGTTTTCTTTGTTGTGTAGGCATGCTGTGCTGAACCACCTCTCCCTGTCCTGCACTCCCATTGGTTGCTGAGTGTTTTCTTCCATCCAGTCAGGGACCGGCAGGCTTCAGCCGGCCCTCTCAGCAAAGGCCCACTTCCAAGGCCCCTGTCTGCTCCCTGTCCACTTCCGGAACGCTAATTGGGGTCCTCCCTGCACCTTAACCAAAATTATGCTGCCACCTCACTCCTCTAAGAAATCCGGACTGCCTTGACTTTGCCACCACCAGAACTATGGGTTAGTTCCCTCCTTATGGACTCACTTCTACTGCCTTTGACTATCACTGTTCTTTCTGCTTGTTGCTTCCTAAAACCTTTTGCTAACATCCGATTCCAAGATTGAAAAAGTCAAATCTTGCTGTTTTTGCTTTGTGCTAAAAAGTCAAATCTTGCTGCTTATTGCGAAATTCTCTGTATTTTGCTTGTATACTGTTTCTTCTCTGTAACTTGCCAGCCCAGTGTCCTCACCACTCTTTTGTCCCACACCTACCTGCCTTAGCCACCTCAGTATCTCTATCCTCTCCTCACTTCCACCCCAATGGCGCTTTCTGTTTCTCCTATCTTTTCCAATTGCTTCTCCATTGACTATCCTTCCCATCTCACTAAGTCTGGTAGGAAGAAATTCAAAAAGGATATCTTGGCCTCTAACCCTGGTCTTCCTATCACCGACACTTACTCCAATGCTTCTGCCAGACAGACCCTTACCCACATCCTCTGTCGTTCCTTCGCCAGATCTATGGACTCCTCATATGGTCTCTGTGCTTTGCCCTATCTCCTCTCCCATTAATGGTGGCACTCGCTGGGAAGATCTCATGGCTTCCTTCGACTCCTCTAAAGTCATCATTAATGCCTACCTAAATGGCACTGTCATGGTCCAAGGCCTTCAGGCCAATCTCCTCCTCTTTGATAGGCGCTTCCCTCGCCTCATCAATTTCCTCTCTCCTTCTGTCCCCTCCTCTTCCCCCTTGGCTACCTTGCCCTCACTCTCCTCCTCTGCCCCTCCTAGGGCTCTTTCTCCTCCGCAGGGCGTACCTCTGATCTGTACCCCTCCGCAGAAGGTCTTTAAGGCTGGCAACCTTCTTCATATTGCCACTCTCGCTCTGCCGTCAAACACTCCTCTGACATCTGCCACCTCCTTGAAGAACTAGACCTTGATGTCCTTGGTCTTACTGAGACATGGTTCACGGCCAGCTCTGTCACGAGCTTTGACACTCTCCTCCCTGATGGCTACATGATCCTCTCAGCACCCAGATCCTCCCGGTCTGGTGGGGGGTATCCCTGATCTTTCCTGAGTGGATTCCTGCCTCTATCATTCCCACTCAGACCTACTCCTCTTTTGAATGCCTTGTCTGTAGGCTTTCTCTCTCGCCTACCCCTTCTCTTACTGTGGTTACCATCTACCGGCCTCCTGGTCAAATCACCTCATTTCTCTCTGAGTGGACAGACCACTCCCCCTCCCTCCTGGCCTCTACGACATAACTCCTCCTCTTCAGTGACCTAAATATACATTTAGACTCTTTGCTCCTCCTCTGTAATCTTCTGTGACCTCTGCGACTCCCTCTCCCTGTCCATCCTCCCCTCTGGCCCGACTCACTCTGCAGGGCACACACTCGATGTCTTGATCTTCTCTGACCTCCCCCTCTCCATCCCTCTGACCACTCCTCTCTCCTGGAGCGATCACTTCTTCCTCTCATCTCATCTCTCCCTCTCCCCCCCCCCCAAGCCAAGCCTACCCCAACACAGCCACTTACCTTCTCGGACATCCGGCCCATGAAGCGTGTGTCAGTTGAGGCTTTTGCCGCCACTTCCCCCCCCCCCTCCACCTTTGGCTGTCTCACATCCTGACACAGCCCTGTCTCTGCTCTACTCTTCAATTTCTGATACGCTTGATGCTCTTGTCCCTGTCATGAGGATCCTTTTGAAGTCCAAAGCCAAGTGCAGTTCCTGGTATGACTCTGACCTAGCTACACTTAAACGTGTGTAGGGCAGCTGAGAGGAAATGGAGGACTTCCTGTTCATCTTCTGACAAACTGGCCTGTCGCCTGCTACAAAGGCAATACCGACTCTCTGTCCTCACCAAGAAGAGAGTCCACATTCAAGCTCGTGTCTCTGCGGCATCTAACAACTTGGCTGAACTCTTTAAAATCTGCAAGGAGCTGGCCAACCCTGCTGCAGTCTCTACCCCTCCTGTTGCCTCCCAGGCTCTTTGCAATGCTCTTGCCTCTCCATTTAAATAACCCAGGACATCCTGTCCACCCTCTCCACCCACACCCCTTCTCTCCCCTCTCTATCTGTGCTTGCTGACCTCCTTTAGCCACCCTCCCACCATCCTTATTGTCCTTTCCTCTTTTCACCCCTGACAAGGTCGCTAGACATGTCCAATCTATGAAAGCCTTGTCAAAACAGGTTCATCCCTGTTCCTCTAAAACCTTCAAGGATCACATTGACACCCTCGTTCCCGCCCTTGCTGATTTTTGGCAACCACTCCTTTGCCTCGGGATCTTTCCCCCTCCCCTCTGAAGCACTCCTTTGTGCACCCTCTTCTCAAGAAACCCTCTGTCCTCATCCTCCTCGATCTCTCTTCTGCCTTTGACACAGTCAACCATACCATCCTGCTCAACCGTCTCCGTGAAAACCTGGGTATCACTGATTAGGCTCTGGCCTGGCTGACCTCTTTCCTCTCAGATCGACCCTCCCAGGTCCAACATGGGTCCATCCTTTCATCTATCTTCCTCTCTACCTGTGGTGTTCCCGAGGGGTCTAACCTCTCGCCCTGGCTTTTCAATCAATACCTGGCAACTCTTGCCCACTGCATTGCCCCTTTCTGCTCAAATTTCCAGTGCTACGCTGACGATACTCAACTCATTTTCAGGCTGCCCTGTACCACCTCCTCTCCCCCTCTCATCTCTGATTGCCTAACTGCCATTCAAGATTGGTGTTCCGCCAATGATCTTTGTCTGAATGCCAGCAAGACGGAGAGCCTCCTCATCGGCACACCTTCACCATCCTTTCCCCTCACTCTCTGGCCGGCCTCCCTTGGCCCTCCTCCTACCCCCAACTGCGAGGCTAAGAACCTCTGGGTCATCTTTGACTCCACCCTTTCCTTCTACGCCCACATCTGAGGTCTCTAAAAAGTCAAATTTCCGACTGCACCACCTCAGAGGTACTCTGCCTTTCCTCTCCTTCCCCCAGAAGCTCATGGTATCCCAAGCTCTGGTTCTCTCTAGCTTGGACTATTGTACCAGCCTCTTTCTAAATCTACCTGCCTCTACTCTCCGCCCTCGGCAACTAATCCAGAACAGGACTGCGAGACTTGTCCTTGGCCTCAAGCCCTGGGATTGTATCTCTCCAGCTTTGAAATCTCTCCACTGGCTCCCAGTGGATGCAAGGATTAAATTCAAAACCCTCTGCATTGTCCACAAGGCTTTCTGGGGCCTGGGTCCAAAATACCTTCAGCTATCCCTCTGCAAATAACTCCCCTCTCGAGCTCTTCACTTCTCTACCTCCGACTCCCTCAGGGTCAGTCGTTTTTCAAAGAAACGAGCTGGGGGTAGATCTCTGTCTTCGGCTGGGGCCTCCCTCTGGTATAGCCTCCCTGCCACTCTAAAACTTGAGGAGAACCATCTCCGGTTCCAGAAGCACCTCAAGACCGTCCTCTTTTCTTCTGCCTTCGCTCCCCCTCTCCCCTGCTGATCTGTTCTCTCTTGGCACTGTGCACCTGGCCACCCTCTGTCCTTTGGGCCCAAGTACCTGCTCACCCTGCCACCCTCCTGCACTGCCTCTGGGCCACCCCTTGCACTGGGGTCTATATCTGTACCCATACAGCCCCCCGCTTTTCTTCTGCACTTATCAGACCTACCCTGTCTGCTGCCTTAAACCTAGCACTTGCAAATTGCTGGCTGCATTACCACTGTTTGTTGCCTTTATTATTTATTTATTGTTATTTATCTGTTTCTCCTCTGCTTCGCACTTTCCACTTCTCCCTCCTTCCATGCACTTTTCCCCTCCCCCTCTCCCATGCCCTTGCGCGTTCTCAATGTCACTGGGCCTAGTAAGATCGCTGTTTTGTTCTCCCCGGTTCCCCTCCCTTGCCCTGTCGCACAACTAAGGATATCGAATAACACAAATGTTCTTCCAGTAGGGAATGACTCCCTTCTCCTGGTGGATGCTGAGAGTTATTTTTGACAACTGTTCAAAAGATTTCAAGCCAGGGGCAATGACTCCCTTCCCGGATATCGATATCTGCTTCCACAATCGTTATCACAAAGTGATTAGATCCTGATCCAGGAGCGTGACTCCCTTCTCCTGGACTTTGTATGGACTTCCACGTCCTTTCACAGGACCAGGGGAATGGCTCTCTTCCTCTGATGCCCCCCAGCTCCCCTGGTATGTTAGACAGTCATTCATTATAGTTTACTATTCCTTCCAAGTATAGGCACATTTCCACTCTTTCTCATTGGTATTCCCTTTGCTGGCTTCCAGACCCTTTTCACACTTTCTTCATCAGGGTCCCAGACCATGCTATTGCATTCAGTGGGCTTCGCCTCCCCACTGATTTGAGGAAGATTTTCTCCTTGACTCAGTTCTTTATTGTTGTGGTCCTTGACCCTTCTCTGTTGGTCAGTGATTTTGGGTTTGTCACTGACATGAGGAAGCTTTCCTCTGATGCACACTTTGTACACTTAACTTCTCTTAATGATGGGGTCCTTGACCCTCCTCTTATGAGTAGTGGGCCTTATGCCTGCCACCATGATGAGGATGGTCTCCTCCTTTTTACATTTCACTTCTTTTAATGTTGGGGTCCTCGACCCTTCTCTTATAAGTAGCAGGCCTTTGCCTGCCACTACTATGAGGATGGTCTACTATGTTGCTTAACTGAATTTGGTTGGGGCCCTCGACCCTTCCCTGGTGGTCAGTGGCCTTCTTGGTACGGCCACTGGGATGAGGAAGAAGAGCTGTGCTTCATGTTGGGCCTTTCGGGATCCCCTGGGCACTGTGGTTAACAAGGTGTTGAGGGGGATAGCCTTCGCCTGCATTACTTGCGCCACTGCATCCCCTCCGGGTCTCCTGCACCACCCATTACCTTGATTTGGGTGTAGGTTGTTGCCAGAGCTTCCGGGGACAGCGGCCCTCCAGCTTGCTTCTGCAGGCTCTTCAGGCTGCCTTCTGCTGTTGGATGGCGACTCCACCGGGAGCTTTCCTCTGCATGCCTTCCTTCTCGCTGGTTGCACAGGCCAACTCCTACAGACCTGCATGGATGATCATGTGGCCGACTGCCGGCGTCCTCCACTCTCTCCTTCCGTGTGTCAACCGAGTTCGAAAACTCCTGCGTCAGACGAACTCTGCACTCCCAGCTCATCCTGGTTGGGCTTCACACATCAGTTAGCCCATTGACAGTTTTTATACAATGTAGCAAGGCTTCCTTCGACCCATTTTGCAAGTCCCTTTTCTCTTTCTTGGTCTCAATCCTCATGCCTCTGCATGGCCACCTCCTAGCAGCATTTCTATAATTAGTGATCTTTGTAGTTCCCATGTTCTTCTTCATCGTGGTACTTGTGATCACACTGATGTCTACATGTATCTGTCTTAAAAGCGATTACGAGAGGGAGGAGGAGCTAGAGTATGTGTTGGTGCAATGGTGTTTACCAGGCCATACCCCAGGTGGTTGTCCTTATCCCCGGGGGGTGTCCTCCCCATGATGGTTCCCTCTCATTAAACCACCCCTATGTGGATTGAGTAGCGGCTGCACCTACCTAGCCTCATGGGAAAGGTCTCCCTCCTGGGTAGAAGTGACAACACCTAGTAACTCATCAGAGCACTGTAAACAAGGCATGGTATCAACAGTAAGACAGACATAAATGACCACACTTCAAGGGTGTTTATTGAACTTCAGAAAAGGTTTGAAAAACTCCTTTCTAATCCTAAATCTAAATATGGGAGCAAGCTACGTCCATCAAATAATAATAATGCAGTCCTAGTGGTGTCTTGTCAAAATAAAAGGGCCTATACTAATAAACCTATTGCCAATCCTTCTGAATACAAATAGTGTGGGAAACAATGTTATGCAAAAGAAAGTGTTCAAGAATTATGTCAGGATATTCAGGCTGTTGGCCTCCTTTCCCCACGTTTTCAGCACAGGACAAGGTGGTACACTCGAGCTTAGTAAAGTCTCTGGCTTCTCTGGCATGAGGCTGCAGTTCACACATTAGCATCAAGGCCTGCAGTGCCCAAGTCTCTTTGCCTTTCAAACTCTCCTCTTTCAGAGGGCCTGATGCGACAAACAAACAATAACTTCCTTTCCTCTTAGAATTTTACAAATACTCAATGTCTCACTCAGGTGATTAACTATTCACCTCGGACCCCCCCTCAGCTGGGCTCAGATCCCCTTTAACACAATGCTCATAGGAATTTCATGTATCCAATTTTATGTACCCAATTTCTCGGGTGATTCACGGTTCCCCCAGACCCTCCTCGGCTGGGTTCAGATCCTCTGTAACACAATGTTTCAATTAGTCTCCCTCCACCGGGCTCGGCCCTATTTTTCCTCACTTTAACACAAACTTGCTTTAACCAAAAGCTTGCGGCTGATCTCCCTCGTTTGGGCTCGGACCAACTTCATCTACTTTGTCATCAACTTTCTTTACTCTATTAATATTGAAGACTTTCGATTGTGCACAGGATTTTGCTTGACCTGTTGCAGGACCACTTCGATTCACAATTCTTTGTCACTCTTTTGCATTTGCCACCTTTCAGTTGGATACCTTACAGAGACTTTGGAATGAGCACGCACGTGGTGCTGGACCACTCTGTCTAAGGTAATGTATCTTGGCTTCAAAGTTCCATCACTCATCTGTTGTCCAATTTTTCTTGTGTTGGTTATCACAAGTGCTTCATACACTGTTCGCTTCAGCGTTCACCATACAATGTTGCCGCTTGCAACCTTGGATTCAACACAGGCCGCTCTGGTTTCGGCATCCCCAACACACTGACTGTGTTGATTTCACTGGTGTTTGTTTGTTGTAGGAGCCAAGGACAGTACCACGGCAGCAGGCTATTCTCCCTGCCTTCATTATTGGTGTGGGTGAGCCCCGGATACCTCAGACACACAATGCAGGATTCTTCAGCCTGGTTTCCTGGTCTTACGCATTCAATTCTCAAGGTCTCATGAAAGTAACAGTTTCTCATCGAAAAGGTCAAAGGCACTTCCCTCCTTGCAATCCCCTGCTGTTTTGCTCTCTTTTGCCTCTTGTTAAACTGCTATCTTGGAAGTGCTGTTCCCTCGTGTGCTTTGCCTCGCTCACTGTGTGCTCTCGTGCTCCGCCTTTTATCCGTGTGGGGAAGTGTAATGGAAGTCAGGTATGTGTGATGGTCACTAATTGCCTGCTCCTTCCTGACCATTGTATTGGGACATGTCAGGGACACACTTCAGTGTTGTTCCGTTTTCTCTCATATTGGGCTGTTTGTGAGAAAGTTTGTGTTGTGAAAGGGGCGGAGGGTTGAGTTCCTAAGTATCCTATCTGGTAGGATGGGGTAAAATGCTACAGGGAAGGGGATAACTCGTCTGGCCATCTGGTCTCCCACTCCCAGAAGACCCCACAGCCAGGGGTTCCTCCTGTACTGATTCACCCACAGGAACTTGATCTAAAAGCAATGGCTGTGTCCTGGCCACCTGGATGACAGATACCCAGGGACTAGCGTGTGAGACACCTTCAGGTTTCTCACAGCACCCAGCCACCTATACATCTTATACATTTGTTCACACACCCATACATGTACACGTAACATATACTTTAAAATGCATCTTGCCTTCAGCCCTGTTCCGGCCTCTGCTTTTTACTGCCAGTGCCTCCAATAAAGCTGTCTGGCTCCCGCGCTGCATGAACAGAGCGCTTCTCGGTTCCTACACATTGGCGGTGGAGCGCTCCAAATACAGCACCCTCGGCCATCTAATTGTGTGGGGAAGCGCACACGCACCTCCTACGCACATTCAGAGGTGCATTTCCCAAACCTGCAAAACCTGCATCACAAATGGGCCATGCAAGGCTGGTGAAGCAAAATGCCCCCAGCCTTGCATGGTCCGTTGAACGTGTGGTGGGGAAAGAATCTGTCAAAGGGAAACCACATTTCCAAAGCCAGCCCAGAAGCGCGCCTTCATCTGCAGCAAGCAGCTGATGGTGCACTCTGTGTTTATGCTGGGCTGGCATGGCACGTGCATAATGGGCAGCGGCTCTGTCTGGTTGGCGCCCTGTCAACCATTATAGACAAGCCGACACTGGGTGGCACCATTGTGCTCTCATGGCTCCTCAAACCATATCAGTCAGCCCAAAAGATGTGACTTCAGCACACTTGCTCCAAACCCTATGATACCTTTTTCCACGAAGTGTCTTTAGTGTAGCCCACATAAGTAAAACTGCATCCTTCTCTGAGAACACGTCTTTCATAACTGGCAAAATATATGACTGCCATTCAGTGGGTATATAGGGGTTTGGGGAGGGGTTCAGGCAGACATTTTATTACCTCCTCAATCCACTTCTTTCTTCTATTGCTCGTCTAAATGTAACACTTTAAGTACTAAGGGTGAGGCACAAGGGACCTAGAAAGGATTTTAAGGGTGTCGCAGAAGAGTGATGTGCCTAAACTATTTGACCTCGCTCATGGCACAATGCCATGCACATTCCTGCCACACAGTGTTACTATTTCCAAAGGTTAGTAATGAAAAGAGCGGAAGTGGGAAGGGGATTTATACACATGTGAGTTTCTATTATTCTTCTTGGTGTTGGCTGCTATGTTGTTGCTTTTCCTGTGAACAATACCTTTTGCCCAGAGTTTGAAAGTATGAATAATGATTGTTCCTTGCATTACAGGAAGAAGGGGAATTCATTGTTGAGGGGCTTCTGAATATCTCCTGGGGCCTACGCAGGCCCATACGGCTGCAGATGCAGGATGACAACGAGCGGATCAAGCCGCCTCCGTCCTCCTCCTCCTGGCATTCTGGCTGTAACCTGGAAGCGCAGGGGTCAGAACCGTAAGACAGTGGCGTGTGAGTGCGTGAGTGAGGAGACTTGCATAGTGTAAGAGCAGACATTGAGTGCCATATAGACACTTCCAGGCGGAGTAGATTGGTCCCGTTCTTTGTGAGTCTTTGTGTTTATCTCTTAAAATGCGGGCATATAGTGGATTGCGAGGGCAAGTAGATCTTCAATGACAATTTTCTGTGGAAAGTTCTAATATCTGGATCATTATCTATGTGATGGCTTGGAACATCTACCTTTCAAAGGCAAATTCCCAACATAGCTCGAAGGTGATTATAGAAATTATTTGTTTTTTAACCCCTTAACTGCCAAGGGTCCCCCCCCTCCCAGTGCCAAGGCCTTTTTTGGTGATTTCGGTATGTCACCATTCAATCCCTTGTAACATTTTTTGTTACATGAGATATCGCGGCCAAATTTTGCCCTTTTTCTTCCCACATGTAGACAGTCAGAACACCAGGAATCCTAGTGCTGTAAGGGGGTGAGGGAAAATAACCAAAAAAGGAGCATATTTTGCCAGAAAATTAAATTCCAATAAAATTATGTACAAAGAAGCCTGTGGTCTTTTCCTTGTAAGAGCTAGGAACAAATGGTTTGATGTGCTGAATTCGCCATTTTCCAGGCTTTCAAGAACAGGATGAACGGAAACTAAAAATAAATATTTTTATATGGTTACCATCCGTTTTGTGAGAGGTAGGTGATTTTGCCAATTTTTTCCAATAGGGCATGCGTGGACGGAATGGAAGAGGAGGGTAGGAAAGCTGAATGCGAAGACCGAAAGGAATACATTTCTGAAAAGTAGACAAAATTCCAAGTTTAGGAAGGGGTTATTTGCGCAGGACAGGCAACAACTATGTAGGGAAAATGTCCATAATTTGGGGAAAAATTGTAAAAATGATAGAATAAAAAGGTAAGCGTTGGACATGGTTGGCCCGGTACAGCAATGGCTTCTGTGAATTCTGAGAAAAGCAATGCTCCGCTACATTCCCCCCAACTCTTCCAGTTAGGAAATCACACATTTTTCATAATGTTTCACAAAACAAGCACTACCACAAGCCAAACACTGAGCCATAGTACACAGGATTTGTATGCTTACGACCTAAACAGACATGCTTAGCATGTGTAAATAAGGAAAACAAATGTGGTTCTGGTTAGCAAGCATACGTTTTCTGAAAGAGCGCAGGCAGACCTTTGGAAGGGTAGGTGACTTGTGCAAGTTACAAAAGCATATAGTGCCTAAAGCAGCGACTAAATGTAGGTCCCATTTCGGAAATTAAAGGGTTGTGTGACAAATTGCAGCAGCAAATGTATGAAAGCGTTATGAAAACAAGCGAATGCAACAAATGTCCTACCTTCCCGCATTCCCACAGGTGTCCTGACAAAAACGGTACCTCACATGTTCGGGTGCACCTACCTGGGCGAAAAGGGAAAAGGCTAAACCACTGGTAACCCCAAGCCCTTCGGCAGAGCAGATATTGAGGTATTTTGCTCTTGTGGATAACCTACAGATTTCGGCCTAGGGTGTCGAAGCCACCAAGGAAAACCGGGAACCCCATGCATTTCCGAAAAGAAGACACTCGTGGAAATCCAGAGGTCTGACTTCTGCAAATCGCCTTAGAATGTATTACCCACAAGCCCCGGCAAAGTCCCAAATTCCCACAGGTGTCCGGATGAAAACAGTACTTCACATGTGTGGGTGCACCTACCTGGGTGGAAAAGAACAAGTGTCGACCGTCTACAAGTCCAACGGCAGTCCCAGGGAGCCCCGGCAGTGTTCTTGTCCGTTCCCCGAGGGGAATTCTGTAATGCTGCTTAGCCAGAGCTCCAGGCTGGTTGGGGGTGATGTCCTTGGCCTTGGGTGGCTCTCCCTCATGTGGGTTGACCGTCCACAAGTCTAGCTGCGGTTTCAGGGAATCTCGGCAGGCTCCCCATCCGTTCCCAGAGGGAGAAGGTGTAACACAACCCAGCCAGAGCTCAAGGATGGTAGGGGGGGTCATATCCCTGGCTTTTGGCGGCTGACTCCCATGGGTGGGTTGCATGTCCCCAAGCCCAGCGGTGGTTCCCGGGAGGCCCGGGCATTCCCTGTCATTTCCGAGAGGGAGAGGTTGTAACACAGGCCAGCCAGAATACCAGGATGGTTTGGGATATTGTACCTGGCCTTAGGCACCCGTCTCCCATGTGGGTTGACCCACCACAAGTGCAGCAGCAGTCCCAGGGAGTCCCGGCAGGGTGCCCGTCCCTTCCCGGAGGTAAATTCTGCCCAAGGCCAGGGACATTACCCCTGACTTTCCTGGAGCTCTGACTGGCCTGCGTTACAGCTTCACCCTCTGGGAAAGGTCAGGGATCCTGCTGGGGCTCCCTGGACCGACTGCTGGGGTTGGGGGTGGTCAAACCACATGGGAGACAGCTGCCCAAGGCCAGGGACATCACCCCCGCCCATCCTGGAATGCTGGCTGGACTGCGTTACAGAAGTTCCCCATGGAAGGTAAGGTGACCCTGCCAGGTGCTCCCTGGCACTGCTGCTGTGCTTGGGGACGGTACATCCACATGGGAAACAGATGCCCACGTCCGGGGACATAACCTCCAAACGTCCTGGAGTTCTTGCTGGCCTGTGTTACAGCTTTTCCCCAACAGGGAGTCTCGGCAGTGGGCCAGTACCTCCCCGAATGGAAAAGCTGTAACGCAGCCCAGCCAGAACTCCAGGACGGTTGGAGGTGATATCCCCACCCTTGGGCATCCGTCTCCCATTTGGGTCTACCATCTCCAATCACAGCGGTAGTTCCAGGGAGCCACGGCAGGGTCCCCATCTTTTCCCAGAGGGAGAAGCTGTACTGCAGGTCTGCCAGATCTCCAAGATAGTTGTAGGGTGGGGGGTTTATGTCCCCGGATTTGGGCGGCTGTCTCCCATGTGGGTTGACCATCCCCAAGTGCAGCGGCAGTCGCAGGGAGCACTGGCAGGGTCCCCATCTCTTCCCAGAGGGAGATTCTATAACGCAGCCCAGCCAGAGCGCCAGGATGGTCGGGGGTGATGTCTCTGGCCTTGGGCATTCATCTCCCATGTGGGTTAACCACCCCCAAGCACAGCGGCGGTCCCAGTGAGCCTCGATAGGGTCCCCGTCCTTTCCCAGACGGAGAAGCTCTAATGCAGGCCAGCCAGAGCTCCAGGAAGGTGGGTGGTGATTTCCCTGGCCTTGGGCGACTGCCTCCCATGTAGGTCGAATGTCCTCAAGTCCAGTCGAAGTTCTGGGGAGCCCCAGCAGGATCCCCAATCCTTCCCGTAGGTGACATCTGTAACGCAGCACAGTCAGCGGTGCAGCCTGGGCTTGGGGACGGTCAACCCAGATGGGAGACAGCCGCTCCCAGGGAAACACCAATGTTATGCTGGCATGGGGGTACATTTGTGGCCTGACCCTGCAGTCCCAGCCCACCAAAATACCTCCCCAGACGGCCCACTCCCACCCAGACCACCAACAATCCAGCCCCAGCCCCACCCACCCCACTGACAATGGGCCCTAAACGTAGAATAATAAAAAACAGTACTCCCATAACGTTGCAGCTGCTCGCGTAGAAAAAGCTGTAAACGAAACAAAAAAACATTTGATACCTATGGTCTCCCCAGCAAAAACAAATCATAACTACTACTCTCCTATCACGGCCCCCCTTTCAAGCAATCCCTGTTGGTCTACTGACCCTGACCTCCAGTAAAATCACATTTGCCCCTTCCTAGGGGCAGATTGCAAGATTGCAGTAGCAATCTGCCCCCAGAGAGGGCTACATGAGTGGCCCCCCATTCCTTTGGGGTTGGGGGGGAGAGGGCCACCCCCTTTTCATTACGTAAGTCGCTGGTGGTTGGGTGCGCCCCACCTCCCACCAACAACATTTTTGTTTTTGTTTTTTGTTTTGCCCCTACCCTAGGGGCAGATGGTCACATTACTGTGCCCATCTGCCCCCAGAGTGGGCAAAATGTACCGCCCTATGCGTGGGGCGGCCTGTGTGTTAAGACGGATTTCTGAACTCTGTCCTGGTGGCGCAGAAGTTCAGAAGGCCAACCTAATTACTTGGAACAGGGTAACCTCTGGACGAGCCAGACCAATCAAGGTAGCGATCGCGGCGGTCAAGACTAGGTCTCAAGAGGGGTGAGGGTGACTGAAAGCCCGCAATGAGCACACAAAGCAAGACCACTTACAAACTACTCCAAACAGTTGTTATATTAAAAATATATACACATTTATTTCAAGGCCTTTAAAACAATGACCGTAGCCAGAAAATCACAATATAACGATAGTAAACCAACACATACCATATCAATACAATATATATACAAATACAACAAGTCTCAAGCGTTATATGCACGAAATGTGTAGTCCACCTAAAAGGGAGGGAAAACGGGCATTGCGCAATAATGCTTAGACCCAGTTCGCCTTCAGAGGCACCTAACTAGATGGAAGTCCGAGCCCTGCGAAGAGTGGAGCCTTGTGCTCAAAAGTACCTGCACGCGCTGGTGCCAACGGGCAAAAGGAGAAGCTCTTCGAGGGAAATCAGGCAGTTCAGTTTAGTGCACCAAAGAAGAAGAACAAGTTCCGCGACTCAAGCGCAGCCTCCACAGTGGGCAGAAGCAGAGCGCGAGTACGGAAAAGGGTGCTGTTTGACACACAGCGGGGAAAAGCAATGGGCTCGCAATGGGCTCCTGCAGGAGGGCGACCAGATCCTAGCTATGCTACTCACCGGTCCCCGATGCAAGCAGACCCAGGCTTCTCCGCGTCAGTTTCAGCAGCTGGCAGGTTCAGAAGAACAAGGAACGCCTCGTCGTCGTGTTGAGTAAAAAGACGTCCCAATCGAAGAAACCCGCACAGTTTGTTACCACAGCAGGGCAACGGAGCGGCCGTGTGTATCTGAGCCAAATGTACACTACTCACTTCAGACCTGGGAACGCCAAGTGTACGAAGCGTGTGAGAGTGAAAAGGACTCGAAATACTACACAACCTGGCGGCGGTTACAGAGCAAGACTCCCGTGTAAGCTGGTCAGTCAGCTGGATGGCCCAGAGACGCTTCCGAAGGCTTACTGGCAGGAGATGGTGAAGATGCCGAGAATAGCTGTTCCCGCTATTCCAAGGGTCGAAGTACCAGTACTGGCCTTCTGGTTCGATCAAAGGTGAAAAGGGTTTCACAAGGCGACAGCGGTGCAGAGGAGAAGTCCTTCAGCGGATCACCAGCGATTCCTCGGTCCAGCCTCTTGGTTGCAGGATACTTGGCTCCTGTATTCCTTCGTTCGTGAGAACTCAGGAGATCGACCTGGTAGTGGTGTTTCCAGCCCCCTCTTATCCACGGTTCCCTTCGCGCCAAAACGGAGGGGACCCAATGGGAGATCCGCTCATCAACACTCACACCATTCGTGGACCAATCACGGACCACGGTGGTCCCAGGCATTCACACCACCCTAGACTCTCTGGCCCCCAGGATGTGTATTGGGACCAGACATCCCAGCCCACATCCTGGAGGCACACACAAGACATGTAGAAGCCCGCGAAAGCATCCGTGTTTCGCGGGTAAGTACATGCCCAAATAAGGGAGGCCCCGGGTCGGCTCGACCTGGGGAAGGTGAAGGGAGCAAGACGGTCAGCGGACAGGACAAAGGAGCCTCGTGGTCTGGCCATTTTGGGAGCCAGGCCACCATTTTGGGTTAAGCGCGAGAAACGCGCTTAGAACGCCAAAAGGAGCTCAAAACACATGAAACGATCGCTTCCACCATTCCCGTCCCTGAATCACTTGCACCGATCAGATACAATCCTAAACGAGTATCTAGGGCCTGTAGAAGGCTAGAGACCCAAGAGAGCTGTAACTTATCTTACAGTGCCCTATTGTGTCATGTTGCACGAAAGCCGCAACATGATAAAAGAAACTACGGGAAACAGCGTTCCCCGGTACTGACTGTTTTAAGGGCATGTCAGTTTCCCCGTAAGAAAGGAGCGAAAGCCCAGAGGAGTGCGGCAGAAGGCTGCACTTCTCTGGCAAAGTCAAGAACAAGGTGAAAAACAACAGCAAAAAGTTTAGGGGTTGCCACATGGAAGGAAAATTACCTACAATTATGAAATCTTTCCTAACACTCGCCCCTCCCAGACTATGGACAGGGGGAACTAATCCACCCCTGGATGAGTCTCTTGTTCAGGTCGGTTAAACATTCTGGACAACCCATCAGCATTGCTATGTTGGACACCTGGCCTATGCTCAATAGTGAAGTCGAAGCCTTGTAGGCTTATGGACCACCTAAGCAACTTTGGATTCTCCCCCTTCATGTTCATTAGCCACTTTAAGGGCTTATGGTCAGTTTGCATAGTGAAGTGGGTCCCATAGAGGTAGGGACTCAGCTTCCTTAGGGCCCACACAACAGAGAAACATTCTTTCTCTACCGTGGACCATCTGAGCTCTCTGTCCCTAAGCTAGCGGCTAATAAAACCAATAGGGTGTTCCTTACCCTTCTCATCTACTTGTGATAGTACAGCTCCTATCCCAGTGTCCGAGGCGTCTGTCTGCACGATAAAAGGTCTTTGATAATCAGGGGCCCTGAGGACAGGGGCCTGGCACAAGGAGTCTTTTAAGCCATTGAAGGCCTTCTCACACTCGTCGGTCCAAGTTACCTTCTTGGGTTTCTTCGGAGTTGTGAGGGCAGTCAGAGGGGCAGCTATGGTGCCATAGTCTGCCACAAAATTGCGGTAATACCCCGTGAGTCCTAAGAAGGCTCTCACTTGGGTTTGCGTAGTGGGGGTAGGCCAGTCTTGTACTGCTTGTACTTTACTGGAAAGAGGCTGTATCCTCCCTCCACCTACTTCATGTCCAAGGTAAACCACTGAGCCTTGTCCAATATGGCATTTACTAGCCTTTACGGTCAGGTGTGCTTTCTGAAGAGCCTGGAGCACAATCCCGAGGTGTTTCACATGGTCTTCCCAGGTGGCACTGAAAACTGCTATATCGTCGAGATATGCAAGACAGAATTCGTCCAACCCATTCAACACATGATTCACAAGCCTCTGGAAAGTGGCAGGTGCATTCTTCAACCCGAACGGCATTACCCGGAATTGGTAAAGGCCGTCTGGAGTAGAAAATGCTGTCTTCTCCTTGGCATGTTCTGCTAAAGCTATTTGCCAATAGCCAGCAGTGAGGTCAAACGTGCTGAGGTACTTGGAGGCACCCAAAGTATCCACCAGCTCATCTGTTCGAGGCAAGGGGTGTGCATCTGTTTTGGTGACAGCATTCAGAGCCCTGTAATCCACGCAGAACCTCAATTCAGAAGTGCCTGCCTTTGGAACCAAAACCACAGGGCTGGACCAAGGACTACTAGAGGGTTCAATCACCCCAAGGTCTAACATCTTGTTGACCTCGGTCTTAATATAAGACCGTACTTTGTCTGACATCCTGTATCCCCTACTTTTGGTAGGTACACTGTCTCCTGTGTCTATGTTATGTTTGCACAAAGGTGTCAAACCAGGCGACTGAAAACAGGGGGGAAAACTGCCTAAGCAAACTTTTCACCTCAGCCTGCTGATCAGAAGTCAGGTGAGGGGCCACTCGGACACCCTCAAAGGAGCTATCTGAAGGACCGCTTTGGAACAGGTCGGGGAGAGGTTCAGACTCCTCTTCCTCAACGTCTGAAGCCAGTAGCAGTGCTGCGATTTCGACTCTTGGGACGAAAGCCTTCAGCCTATTCACGTGAAACACTTTTGGAGCCTGTCCAGGCCTTCCAAGGTCCACAAAATAGTTAACCTGACCCAGGGGCTCCACCACTGTGTAAGGGCCTGACCATTTGTCCTGTAAAGCTCAAGGCCTTATGGGATTCATGATCAGGACTTGCTGACCAGGTGTAAAGTTGATGAGGGAAGCTTTCTGGTCGTACCAATGTTTCACCAGCGCTTGTCCTGCCTTAAATTTATCACTAGCCAAGCCCATCAGAAGTACCATCCGTTTTCTGAGCCCTAGCACATAATCAACTATGTTGGTAGTAACAGGGGGAGTGGGCATCTCCCATCCCTCTTTGACGATAGCTAAGGGTCCCCGTACGGGATGACCGAACAGAAGTTCGAAGGGGCTGAAGCCAACACCCTCCTGTGGTACCTCTCGGTAGGCAAACGGTAAGCATGGTAAAAGAAGATCCCATTTTCTTCTCTGAGGTTCCTCCAGAGCCCCAATCATGCTCTTTAACGTTCTGTTGAAACGTTCCACCAGACCATTGGTCTGGGGGTGGTATGCAGAAGAGAACTTGTAGGTGACCCCACATTCTTTCCACATAGCCTGCATATACTTCGACATAAAGTTGCTGCCACGATCCGACACAACTTCTTTAGGGAAGCCAACCCTAGTAAATATGCCAAGTAAAGCTTTTGCAACTGACTTGGCAGTTACAGTTTTCAATGGGATGGCCTCAGGATATCTGCTTGCATGGTCGACCAGCACCAGGATAAACCTATTGCCCGAGGATGTTTGCGGGTCAAGGGGACCAATGATGTCGATCCCTACCCTTTCAAATGGTACCCCCACAACTGGGAGCGGTACCAACGGAGCTTGGATTGTCGCGCCAACCTTACCAGACAACTGGCAGGAGGCACAACTCCGGCAGTGACTTTCTACTTGCACCCCCATCTTGGGCCAGTAGAATTGCATGGATAACCTTTGCTTGGTCCTCTTCATACCAAGGTGACCAGCAAGGGGAACTTCATGCGCCAACTGCAGGAGGAAGGGCCTAAAAGCAAGGGGAACCACCAACCTCCTATGGTCTCCTTCTGTAGACTCTGTGGGCTCACTATACAGGAGTCCACCTTCCCAATAAATCCTATGCGTCCCAGGAGGTTCACCCTCAAGCTGGGAGCAGGCCTGTCTCCTTAGGCCTTCCAGAGATGGGCACTCACGTTGGCCTTTACTGAATTCGTCCCTATCAGGACCTCCTTCAACTAACAAGTCTTTTAGTTCAGGATGATCGTTGGGGTCAAATACTTCAGGCATCGCCACCTCCTCGTCAGGCCCGGGCAATTGACCAACGTCCTCCACCGCAGTGGTAGGCGAGCTCGGGGGAATATTCTCTTTCCCTCGTCTTGACTTGTCGACTCCTTTCGCCTTGGGTTTCCCCTTCGGCTGGGGCAGCGTATTGGTCTTGGCCAATGCTGCCCGTGCTTGAGACCGTGTGTAGGGTCTTTCGGCAGTGTCTCCTACGAGCTCTAAAGCACTGAGATCATTACCTAACAAGACCTTTCCTGGGACGTTTCTCTGAATGCTCACTGGAATCCTGACTGCTGTACCATTTAAAGTAAGATTTACAGGTATTACTGGGAACATACGGAGTGGGCGGTCAGCTAACTTAGTGGGCATCAGAGTAGCTCTGGCAACTTCCTCTGAGTCTACCAAGGTAGGATCCACTACAGTGCGACTGCACCCACTATCCCTAAGAGCTGGAGTATCTACTCCATTGATCAGCACACTGTCTTTAAAGTAGTGCTTGGTATTATCCGGAATCCTAGCATAAGCCTCTGCGACTTTAGGCTCCCAGGAACCCAGGGACACTAAAACTACCTCAGCCTCTATCCCGCTGGGAAATGAGTCTGAGGAGAAGGATGCTCCTGTAATCTCTTCTTCCTCGTAGGAGGAGAAGGCCAGATTAGCGGAGTGGACCCCCAAAGGTCTAACCTTACACCGGGGAACCCCCTTCACGTGGTCAGTTGCTCCACAAGCAAAACAAGATCCATTGGGTCTGTTTACATAGGGAGGCTTATTGTAACCAGAGTTCTGTTTCGGAGGCTGACCTCCACTACCCTGTGAGTTCTCTTGTGTCTTACCCTTATTTTTCTTTTTGTGGCCCTTATGAGAAGAAGATTTATTAGATTCTCCACCCTCCATATCTTTGGACTTTTTCCCTTCCTCCTGCTTACTAGGATGAGTTTTGTCCTTATGGGACACTCGATGTGACACCCATAAATCTGCTGCAATGGCCAGCTTCTTAGGATCTATCTCCTTCGAATCGGCCAAATGCTGCTTAAGCTCCGGGGAAGAAGATGCAAAAATGTGTTCCAGCATGACAAGATTTATCATGCCTTCGAAGGTAGAAACCTTATACCCTTCGACCCAGCCAGTTAAGTTTTTCAAGGATTCAGTGACATAAGATACCCAAGTACCACCTTCCTTTTTCTTATACTCTCTGAAACGTTTCAAATATTGGGCCGGAGTCTTCCCAAACTTTAAAATGAGAGTTTGCTTTAATATTGCAAAATCAGCTCGCTCAGCCTTCAACATTTCCATAATGGCACTACAGCCAGAATGGGGCAGTCTGCTGAGTAACCAGGCAATCTTATCAGCATTGTCAACTTGTTGAACTTCGCATGCATACTCAAACGCATTCAGCCAGTCCATAATGTCATTCCTTTCCTCATACACACTGAGCAGATCTTTCGGAAACCGTGGATGAGAGGAGGCCCCAGACCCATGTCCAGGACCCTTGGACCCATTTGCAACCTGAAGCTTGGCCAGTTCCAACTGGTGATCCCTGTCTTTTTGTTTTTCTGCCTGTTCGATTTTTAGTTTGGCTATGTTGAATTCAAGCTCCTGCTGCCTAAACCGCAGCTCTTGCTTCTTGAATTCAAGCATAGCCTCCCCATCGGCACTGGCAGAGGAAACATTAGACATCTCGTCCTCCCTGTCCTCGTGGTCGCGATGGATCAGTGCAGCGGCAGAACCGTCGGTTCTACCAGTGAGAGCAGCCCCATCTCCTTCCGCACTGTCCTCAGAAGTTATAGCGTCAAGCTGCGCTTCTTGCCACGCCACGATTCTTTGGATCATTTCCAATTTAGTGCCTTGAGAGGAAACACCTCTCTCTGCACCCATCTTTTTCAATGTTTCTGATTTGGAAGCATTTAAAGTTAACAAGGTATTTGTTTCCATACTGTTAGATGGGACTATGGCCTTTTTAAAGTTATACTACAACAATTCACTACGTGTCCTGGTTGGAATAACCTGAAATGCCTTAGTTTGTGCGCAACACTGGATACCTTCAGTCGTATCCCACTTCTGCCACCAATTTGTTAAGACGGATTTCTGAACTCTGTTCTGGTGGCGCAGAAGTTCAGAAGGCCAACCTAATTACTTGGAACAGGGTAACCTCTGGACGAGCCAGACCAATCAAGGTAGCGATCGCGGCGGTCAAGACTAGGTCTCAAGAGGGGTGAGGGTGACTGAAAGCCCGCAATGAGCACACAAAGCAAGATCACTTACAAACTACTCCAAACAGTTGTTATATTAAAAATATATACACATTTATTTCAAGGCCTTTAAAACAATGACCGTAGCGAGAAAATCACAATATAACGATAGTAAACCAACACATACCATATCAATACAATATATATACAAATACAACAAGTCTCAAGCGTTATATGCACGCAATGTGTAGTCCACCTAAAAGGGAGGGAAAACAGGCAGTGCGCAATAATGCTTAGACCCAGTTCGCCTTCAGAGGCACCTAACTAGATGGAAGTCCGAGCCCTGCGAAGAGTGGAGCCTTGTGCTCAAAAGTACCTGCACGCGCTGGTGCCAACGGGCAAAAGGAGAAGCTCTTCGAGGGAAATCAGGCAGTTCAGTTTAGTGCACCAAAGAAGAACAAGTTCCGCGACTCAAGCGCAGCCTCCACAGTGGGCAGAAGCAGAGCGCGAGTACGGAAAAGGGTGCTGTTTGACACAGCGGGGAAAAGCAATGGGCTCCTGCAGGAGGGCGACCAGATCCTAGCTATGCTACTCACCGGTCCCCGATGCAAGCAGACCCAGGCTTCTCCGCGTCAGTTTCAGCAGCTGGCAGGTTCAGAAGAACAAGGAACGCCTCGTCGTGTTGAGTAAAAAGACGTCCCAATCGAAGAAACCCGCACAGTTTGTTACCACAGCAGGGCAACGGAGCGGCCGTGTGTATCTGAGCCAAATGTACACTACTCACTTCAGACCTGGGAACGCCAAGTGTATGAAGCGTGTGAGAGTGACAAGGACTCGAAATACTACACAACCTGGCGGCGGTTACAGAGCAAGACTCCCATGTAAGCTGGTCAGTCAGCTGAATGGCCCAGAGACGCTTCCGAAGGCTTACTGGCAGGAGATGGTGAAGATGCCGAGAATAGCTGTTCCCGCTATTCCAAGGGTCGAAGTACCAGTACAGGCCTTCTGGTTCGATCAAAGGTGAAAAGGGTTTCACAAGGCGACAGCAGTGCAGAGGAGAAGTCCTTCAGCGGGTCACCAGCGATTCCTCGGTCCAGCCTCTTGGTTGCAGGATACTTGGCTCCTGTATTCCTTCGTTCGTGAGAACTCAGGAGATCGACCTGGTAGTGGTGTTTCCAGCCCCCTCTCATCCACGGTTCCCTTCGCGCCAAAACGGAGGGGACCCAATGGGAGATCCGCTCATCAACACTCACACCATTCGTGGACCAATCACGGACCACGGTGGTCCCAGGCATTCACACCACCCTAGACTCTCTGGCCCCCAGGATGTGTATTGGGACCAGACATCCCAGCCCACATCCTGGAGGCACACACAAGACATGTAGAAGCCCGCGAAAGCATCCGTGTTTCGCGGGAAAGTACATGCCCAAATAAGGAAGGCCCCTGGTCGGCTCGACCTGGGGAAGGTGAAGGGAGCAAGACGGTCAGCGGACAGGACAAAGGAGCCTCGTGGTCTGGTCATTTTGGGAGCCAGGCCACCATTTTGGGTTTAGCGCCAGAAACGCGCTTACAACGCCAAAAGGAGCTCAAAACACAAGAAACGATCGCTGCCACCATTTCCGTCCCTGAATCACTTGCACCGATCAGATACAATCCTAAACGAGTATCTAGGGCCTGTAGAAGGCTAGAGACCCAAGAGAGCTGTAACTTAGCTTACAGTGCCCTCTTGTGTCATGTTGCACGAAAGCCGCAACATGATAAAAGAAACTACGGGAAACAGCGTTCCCCGGTACTGACTGTCTTAAGGGCATGTCAGTTTCCCCGTAAGAAAGGAGCGAAAGCCCAGAGGAGTGCGGCAGAAGGCTGCACTTCTCTGGCAAAGTCAAGAACAAGGTGAAAAACAACAGCAAAAAGTTTAGGGGTTGCCACATGGAAGGAAAAATACCTACAATTATGAAATCTTTCCTAACACTGTGCCAAGATTTCTGGTGGCCACCCCCCCGCCCCAAATGGATGGGGGGCATCTCATGTAGCTCTCCCTTGGGACCGATAGGGGCAGACATATGCCCCCAGGGAGGGTTACATGAGATGCCCCCTATCCATTTGGGGTGGTGGGGGGTAGAGGGCCACCCCCCTTTTCATTACATAAGTTGCTGGTGGTTTAGTGTGCTGCCCACAGCCCCATCAATGTTTTTGATTTAGATTTCTTTGTTTTGCCCCTTTCCTAGGGGCAGATGGGCTCATTAATGTGCACATCTGCCCCCGGGGGGGGCAAAACATACTGCCCCATGCTTGGGAGGGGCCTGTACCAAGATTTCTGGTGGCCTTCTCCCCCCTAGCCCAAATAGATGGGTGGCATCTCATGTACCCCTTCCTGGGGGCAGAAATCTGCCCCCAGGGAGGGCTAAATGAGGTTCCCCCATCCACTTGGGGTGGGGGCGGAGAGGGCCAACCGTCCTTTTCATTCCATATATTCACTGGTGGTTTAGTGTCCCCCCACCCAAAACACCCTTATTTGTTTTTTTTGTTTTGCCCATCTGCCCCCAGGGTGGGCAAAACATACTGCCCCATGCTTTGGGGCCCCATTCCAAATGTTTCTGGTGGCCCTGCCCCCCCATCCCAAATGGATGAGGGAGCATCTCATGTACCCCTCCCTAGGGGCAGATTGCACTAGCAGTCTGCCCCCAGGGAGGGCTACATGAGGTTTCCCCTATCCATTTGGGGTGGGGGGCACCACCCTTTCTCCTAAAAACATCTGTGGTGGTTTAGTGGCCTGCCCCAGGCACGTTTTATTTTCAGTTTGCCTCTTCCTTAGGGGCAGATGGGCACATTACTGTGCCCAACTGCCCCTAGGGGGGCAAAATATACTGCCCCAAACTTGGGGGAGGGGTCCTGTGCAAAGATTTCTGGTGGCCCTCTTCCCCCCCCCCACCCCAAATGGATGGGGGGCATCTCATGTACCCCTCCCTAGGGGCAGAAATCTGCCCCCAGGGAAGGCTACCTGTAGTACCCTTCCATCCACTTAGGGTGGGGGAGAGAGGGCCATCCCCCTTTCAATATATAGAATACCTGGTGGTCGAGTGCCCCCTTACCCCCACTCAAAACATAATTTCAGTTTTTGAAACGTTTTTTGTTTTTTTTGTTTGCCTCTTGCCTAGGGGCAAAACGTGCTGCCCCATGCTTTGTGGGGCAGGGGGGTGAGGGGCACTTACATAGTAAGCAGCACCCTCTCCCCCCACTTAAAAAAAAATTCCTGGTGGTCTAGTGGCATTGCTGGCGCGGATCGAGCGATTTGCGCCCAATCCACGTCCAGCAATGCTTCAACTAAAGTGTTGTTGGAAAGGGGATTCTCCCCTTTCCAACAACACCCACTCGATCTGAACGGCACAATAATGCTGTAGATTGAGGGAGAGAGAGAAGAGAACTCACCTTCTCTTTTCACCACGGCAGCCGAAAATGGCTGCTGCAGTGAAAATTACTTTCAGTTTCACATCAGCGTGCGTCAACGTGTAACTGAAGGAAATCCAACCCCCGGGCCATGAGGAGGAACCTCCTCCTCACGTAGCCCCGGGTGGATGGATTACATTTTTGTGCTTTGCAGGGATCACACAAAGTGCAGTGCTAAAAAGGGCAAGGTATCTCGTACTTGGTACTCCAATGTCAAAGACGAGATACCGCGTCTTTGGCACTTAAGGGGTTAAAGACAAAAAGGTAAACCAAGTAGGTTTAGCCCGATTCATTGCAATGTGTACTTGTATGATAACAATGTGTGCGTTTTTCCCAGAACTGCAGATTTTATTTTTTTACATTTTTCTATAATGAACATTACCAGTTTCAACAAACTATGATATAATCCTCCTATCAGAAAAAACAAGCCTAACTTTCATATTAGTCTTTTTTCATCACATCTCCTCAGATAATGTTGTAATCTTGGCCAAATGGAATTTCTATAATCAAAAACCTTGCTACTAATTTAATTTATTGATCTGATGCCTGTTAAGAGCTTCATTATTGTTTGTTTCCTTGTTTGTCAGGGTTTACGTCATAATCCACTTAAATGTAATGTGCGTTTGGCATGTAAACATGGACATTCAGGCAAGCAAGTGTTGCAGCATGTCCATAATGGGATTACATAATTGGTGTAAGCAACCATTTTGCAGTATTTGTAACCTAACTCCTGCGGCTTCATCTGACATAACCCATTTACAAGAAAAAGCAGAAAAGAAAGCATCACCTCTAATAATCTTAAAATCTATCACTTTCCACATACTTTATGAAATTATTTTGATGACGCCCTTCCCTCCGCCTAATGTGATGCTCCTCTGAAGTTGCTCCTCTGAACATCACTTTATCTTCCGTCTTCAACATTCTCCCATCACTCTTCATATGCAGAGCAGACTGATAAAAATCCAAGAATCCACAGTACTGTTTGACATGCCATTGGGACACTTTCCTGGATTTTTAAAAACAACATTCCTCAAATGGTACAGCATTATTCCCTGGCCAGAGCGCTTCACTTTATGACTAAATAAATAGCTCTGCATCTCTGTCGTTTGGTAGACACATCCTTATCAATTATAGTGGTTTTCCCAGGGGATAACCTAATGCCCAGCCACTTATTAGTCCTTCAATTTTGTACATAAGGAATCCAACCTTGCTGCAAAGGCATGCTCTGGTTCTATTGCCTTAATAAGCAGTTAGAAGAGGAACCACCGTCCTCTCTCCATAGTTGCCCTGGATCTTCATCAGAGTTGACTTAAGTTCTACAGTCTTATTTTTTTAGTGTCTGAAACAAAGGTCACCAGCACATTTTGCTGATCAAAAGAAACCCCACACATATATTCAGCCACCCCAGTCAACGTATTGTTCCAAACACACTGGGAGAAATATTTCACCATTTTAGAAGATATCATGATTTACATTTTCTAACAGTTGATAAGTAAACCATTCTGCTGACCGTATCCTTGAACGGCACCGAGAGCATGCTGATCTAATAATATCTTACTATTCAAGATATTAATGTATGTAGGAATGTTCCTCAAGATGACGACAGTAGGGAAGTTTGGTACATATAGATTGAAAAGCAGATCAACCAAAATTGAATTCTTGCCCACATTTACCTTTAGATTTAATAGGTAGACACTCAACATAATGACTAATGGTCTTGGCCTATTCTTTCCTCAATGTTCATTTCCACGAGAAGGGGAAGGCACTGAATCAAAACCACATGCAGTGAATGTGAAAAGTTCCCTGTCTTTGAACTGCCCTGCCACATATTCCCCAGCCCAAATGGCATTCACTTTTTAAAATCAGCATAATTTACACTAACATTCTTACTGGAGGGAACTTTGAGAGCACTCGGAGAAACCAGTGTCTCACCGGCTAGTCCCCGGGGATCTGCCATCCAGGTGGCCAGGACACGGCCATCGCATTTGGGTCCAGTTGGACCAGTGCAGGAGGATAACCTGGCTGAGGGGTTTGGGGTGTGGGACACCAGATGATGCGATGCGGTATCCCCTTCCCTGTAACACCTTTTCCCCATCCTACCAAAGTAGGATACGTAGGAGCTTTACCACCCTTCCACCCTTTTACAACACAAACACTTCCTCACGGATAGCCCGCTGTGAGAGAAAACAGACTAACAACCGAGCCGTATACCTGATGTGTCGCAATACAATGGTCAGGCAAAGTCAAATCAATTACTGATCATCACACACACCTGACATCCATTACACTACCCCACAAGGATAAAAGGTGTAGCACGAGAACATAGTCTGAGCGAGCCAGAATACACAAGGAAACAGCAGTTCCAAGATGGCAGATCAACACAAGAGGAAAGACGGTAAGACCGAAGGGGATTGCAAGGAGGGAAATTCCTTTGACGTTTTTCGACAAGGAACCGTTACTTTCCAGAGGCCTCGAAGACAGAAAGCGTAAGACCAGGAAACCAGGCTGGAGAATCCTGCATTGTGTGACGGAGATACCCGAGGCCCTCCCGTGTCAGTAATCAAGCCAGGGAGAATCACAAGCCTCTGTGGTACCGTCCTTGGCTCCAAGTCCAAAGCAGCAAATTAACACAGCCATTGAGTTGGAGAGACTGATACAAGACGGGTCTGTGTTGAAGCCAAGATTGCAAGCGGCAACATTGTATGGCGAGTGCTGGAACGAACATTGTTAAAAATGCATATGATAAGAAACACAAGTGAAGTTAACCTGCTGATGAGTGATTGAACTTTGAAATCAAGTTATGATACCTTTGACAGTGTGGTCCAGCACCGCGTGGGTGCTCCATCGAAAGTCTCTGTAAGGTATCCAGCTAAGAATTGGCCAAGTGAAAGAAAGAAAGAGAGCACATCAAGAAAGAGCGAGTAATTGTGAATTGAAGTGTTCATGCGGCAGGTTGAGCAAAATCCCTTGCACAATCGAAAGTCTTTGATTTCTGAAGTAAAGAAAGTTTGGAAAAAGTAGAGCAAGTTGGTCTGAGCCTGGCTGAGGGAGATCAATTGAAAGCTTGGTGTTAAAGTGGGTTTGAACCCGGCAGAGGGGGATCCGGGGTAAACAGTGAATCACCCAAGAAGGTTTTGTGTGTTAAAGGGGTCTGAGCCCGGGAGAAGGGGGCCCGGGGGTGAATCGAAAATCACCCAAGAAGTTATACATGAGAATCATAAGGAGAAAGGAACTTTTGAAAATGTGTTTGTCGCATCAGGCCCTCTGAAGTAAGAGACTTTGAATGGAAAAGAGACTTTGACCTAGAAGGCCTGATACTGAGCATTGTACTGCATCCTTGTGTTAAATAAGCCAGAGACACTGCTAAGCTTGAGTGTGCCACCTTGTCCCGTGCTGAAAACGTGGGGAAGGGAGCCAACGGCTTGAATATCCAGACATATTTTTTCTTGAACACTTTGTTTTTGCATAACATTGTTTAGATGTAAGGAACGGCAATAGCTTTTTTAGTATATGCCCTTTTATTTTGACAAGACACCACTAGAACTGCATTATTATTATTTGATGGTCGTAGCTGGCTTCCATATTTAGATTTAGGTTTAGATAGGCGTTTTTCAACCCCAATTGAAGTTCAATAAACACCCTTGACCTGTGGTCATTTGTGTCTGTCTTACTGTTTGATACCATGCCTTCCTTACAGCATCTCCTGTAAGCTTAACTTTCCCTTCTTTCTACATCCCATGGCCTTTCTTCCACACTTGTGTGAGTTTGAAAATCACACTACAGAAAAGGCAGGACATTATAAAAGCCTTTTTATATTCAAAATTGTTTCTCAAAACACCTTAACCAAACCTGGCGCCTGTGTTGATTTTTAATCTGGTCAGTAGTGCTTGCAGAACACACTTGGGTGAAGTGTACAGTAGGCCTAATTGAAGCCTTGCAGATATCCTCAGTGAGAACATGTCACTGACATGCTAACAAAGTGGCAGCTTTTGGCCTTGCAGGCCTCCAAGATATGACCCAAACAATCTTACTATCGTTGCGTTCATCATGAAGGGAGGATTCCAAAGGGATAAACAGGTTCTTTGAGTTCTCTGATCCCTTTTGTTCTGGACAAGTAGACTAATGCGACTCTACATATTTTATGGTTCTACAGAGTCCGCACAACTTCACAATCTGGATAAGGGTACAGCACCATCAAACAATTTTCTTTTCTTGAACCTGAAACTCCGTCACCACCCTCCGAAGAAAGAAATAAGGAGTACAGAGCACCACCTCATCTTAGTGAAAATTCAGAAATTGGTCATCTGAGCAGAAGGCATTGGGTACAAAAGCCTGACATGCTGAGGTAATGGGCACCACAATAACAGTCTACAATGAAACCAGTAGCAGGTGTGCAAAGGTTATAGGCTTTAAAAGCCTTATTGATCAGGACAGAGGGAACAGTGTTAAGGTCCAGCACTCTATTGAGATGTGTCCCATGTGGCTTTTAAGCATCATGAGCCAGTTAAAATGTCTCTTAACTGCAGGGTTTAAAAGAGCGAAAACAGTTCATTCCAAATCTTTGCTAACTCTGTGATTTTATCTCTACCGGGTCCCTCCGGGCTCTACCCTATCACCTTTGCTATTTAATGGGTACATCTGACCCTGATTCAAACTATCCATTCTTGTTGACTAGCTTTTTAGACCTATGAGGAAGTTCTACAACTTCTTCTTAGATTTTATGGCATCAATAGGGCCCAGTCGGTCACACTGTGCGTGTATATTGAATATTGATAGTTGGCAGACCATCAGCCATTTTAAACACAATCTCAGAAAGAGTGAGATTACATCAGCCCTGATCAACAATTTTGATCTCCAATCTAGGATACTGCCAGACATCTTTTTTTCTTCCAACAGTGAGCTGTCTTTGTTGTCAGATATTGTTAAGACTGTACAGTGCTGTTGGCTTCATTTAATTCCCATAAAATGCCTATTCTCATGCCTAAACACTTCTTAGTGCATTACTGTTATGATTGCTGTTGTCCTCTCATGGAAATTTGGCATATTTGGTACTCGCTGAACACACACTTGGTCATCTGCAGTTAGTCCAATCGGCAGCAGGAGGAATCGTATTGAATCTGCCTGAAATTCATTGACAAGTACAGCTTTGCATTGGCTGCCCATCAATGAGAGATAACATTCTGTGTTTAATTCCTAGGTCTCCATATTTCATATCTGAGAAATCCAAAATCTATGAACCCTTCAAATCTTTTCTTTGCCATATAGTTGGCCCTCGAATTCAGCGTTCCAGAGTGGGAGGCCTCTCCTGCTGATCTTAATTGCACAGAAATGCAATTGGTTCCTCCTGGAGTTGAAATGTACCCCAGACCACTTAACCTTCAGAAACAAATAGACATTTTTGTTTGTGCACCCTGCATAATTTTTTCAGCTGGGCTCTTGGTGCCATGATACCAGACTATGTGACCGCTGCTCTACAAAGGCTTGAACATAAATATACAGCATTGGGCCTATAGCATGAATAGAATTAATGCTGCAGCAGTAGCTGTGAGATGTAAAGGAAGGAATACATATTTCACCTAGTGCAAAAAACAAGGTGCAGGTGTCCTTGAGCCCAAACATATGAGTCCCGCTGATAAAGGTTGGCATGATACCTTTAGGTAATCGCTCTTTTAAAAGGAATTAATATACCCTGTTTTCTCTCCTTTTAGGTCTAAAACAATACCAAACCCCATTCCAGATATTCAGGTTACAGACACAGATCCCAACCCTGATGAAAATCACAAGACAGGTGAGTAGCCAGTTATGTGTTTGTTTGGCGCAACCTATGCCTGCAGCAGAGCAAACAGTTTCGAAAGTTCACAATACTTTATATGCAGTGGCCTGAGTTTGCACCATTGTCAGTGCATATGTGGCCTGGGATTGAGTGAACCAATAGAGCGCAAGGTCTTCCTAAAGTTATTACTTAGGCTTACCGTTAACATTAATATGTATATGTGCACAAATAGGGATGGGAAATGTAAATGACAGTCATAGTTACTGACAACATAACTGATTGGGGCATGAATATTGTCAAGGTTACTGAAGGGTCTATGATTATTAGCAAAACAACTATTAAGGCATGATACAAGAAGTGATAGAGACACAAATGGTCGTTAGGGCATGTATGCAGGTGAAATAATGGATTAAGACGTTCATAATATGAAAACCAGTGTGTTGAACCCTCTGCTATACAAACATGTATGCTATATGCACGTTTCACAAAGTGAATTTCCATGATGCAGACAATGTAATTGTTTTGAGATCACTACTTTTTTTTTAAAGAATAGAATATTATATTTTTTTTTATCAAAGCCACAATTATATGCAGCTGGGAAAAAAACACAAACACACCTCTACATAAAAAATGAGATGCCCTCTCCGACATTTAAGGTCTGGTTCTCAGTTCTTGGAAGTAAGCACTTTTACAATAATAATAGCATGCTTCCCCTACTGAGGCAGTACCCACAGTTCCTGCTGGATCTTTTACGAAATCCCAAATTAAATAAGGTAGAAAGAAAGACATGTACCTCAGCCTGGAGCTGACCTCTTCCCCTTGCCTTCCAATATATGCCAATTCACTGCTCATTGACCTGCACTCCTACTTCCCAAGTATCTAGTAGAGGCCTGCCGTGCTCCGGATGCAAAAAATATAGACTTTGTTCACCTGCACCATTCTGAGCTTTGTAATGTTAAAGGATATTTGTACAGCGCACTATCACCACCGGAGTGGTCCTCTGGTGTTCTGGCAGATCTGAAAAGGAAAGGGGGTGGGGTGAGTTAGTAGGTCCGAGCGAGATAAGTGCAAGAGAGCAGTGATGTTCTGTTGGCAGCTTCAGTTCGGTTAACACTTTTCGCTCAGCTTGGAGCGGCTTTCTGGTTGGTAGCTGTTGTGTGCTGTTGTGCGAGGCTATGTGTGGTTTGTTTTGTTGTTGCAGTGTAGTGAAGTTTGTGCGGTTTGTTGTGCTTTTGGGTTGTGTTTGTGTTTGGTTAGAGTTTGAGAGATGTATGCAGAGGGGTGAAATTCTTAGTGGGTTGGTTATTGGCTTTGCTACCTTGATACGATATGTGCTAATTTCCACGTTCTTTCTAGAAGTGGCGCGTGAGTATCTTTGCATTTTGATCTAGCTCCGGCACTGGCTGGTATTCGTAATCCTGTCTATATGTTACGCACACCAATGTTCACAATTATATCCAGATGGGGCACTGGGCCATATTCACAATGCCGTCTGTATGTGGTAATGGCTAATACTCGCTCTTTTATCTAAATGTGGCACTGGGAATATTCCCAGTGCAGTCTAGATCTGCCCATGGGTAATTTTCGCTCATCTATCAAAATGTGGCACATGCCAGTATTTACAATCCTGTCTAGATGTGATGCAGGCTCGTGTTCACAATTCTTTTTAAGTGTGTCATTTGCCAACATTGACAATCCTATCTGGATGTGACGCAGCTTAATGTTCACAATTCTATCTTGGTGTTGGCCATTGCTATCATTCGCAGTTCTCTCTGGGTCCGGCGCAGGCTAACATTCACAATTCTATCCAAGTGTGGCACTTACTAACATTCACAATTCTATCTCATTGTGGTACTTGCTAACATTCACAATCCTATCTAGATGCGACACAGGCTAATGTTCATAATTCTATCTAAATGTGGCTATGGCACTTGCTAACATTCATGATTGTGTCTGGGTGCGATGCAGGCTAGTGTTCACAATTCTGTCTGTGTAGAACTTAACATTCACAATTCTGTCTAAATGTGACGCAGGTTAATGTTCACAATTTATGTGGTTAAGCAGGTTAGTGTTTATATCCTGGTCTGGTATGGTCTGAGGGCAGGTTGAGTGGCATGGCTTCCGGAGTAGAGTGATTGCTCTACTCCTCGCCCAGGCCACACGTACCTTGATGGTTGCTGCTGGTTGACAGCTGGCCGCTGGCCTCCCCTGCTGACAACTGCAGACAAAGTTTGGAGCTGCCGATGTAGGAGCCACCCTTTGCCTTGGACCGTTAGCCGTAGGGGATGCCGGGCAGAGGGCTGTCCTGGACAGATTGTCTTTTAAGGGGACGTGGCCCAATCAGGGAGCATGCGAGTGCTGGGAGACGGATTGGGATTTTTGCAATTGAGGAAGCGGTCAGGGGGAGAGGGGACAAAGCACCCACGGCTCTGCACATGGTTTTTTAAACCACAATTTTTTTAATTTATAGTGTGTTATAGTTACAAAAGTAAGCAACTTTTCACACTTACATTTAAAATTCTAATACAAATACAGCATCTTACAGAATGTTTGTGTGTTTCACATCCAACCAATATATACACAAAAATACATAAAAAACTAAAACAAATACCACCATACACAATTACATAGACATTGTAAACCACCGTATATTCTTTTAGGGGTGCCTATCGGGGTCGGGGGCTTCGTGCTCACTCACCTTGGCCTTTGGGTTAGGAATGGTGCCAGGTTGCACGCTATGCACCCGTTAGCCGGGGCTTTTTTGTGGTCTCGGCCTCTGGCCAATCAGGGAGCGTGGGAAGCGGGATGGGATTTTTGCAATTGAGGAAGCGGCAGGGGGAGAGGGGACCAAGCACCCAGGGCCTTGCACGTGGTTTTGTAAACCACAATATATTCTTTTAGAGGTGGCTCTCCGGGTCGGGGGGCATCGTGCTCCCTCACCTCTGGCCATTCGGGGAGCGTGGGAGGGTTTAGAGGCGGGATGGCATTTTTGCAATTGAGGAAGCGGGTAAGGAGAGTGGGGAAAAGGATTCTCATTCTTGGGCCCTTCTTCAGCAATCCTGTTTAGGAGCATCTGTGGTTCTATAGCAGTCACCCCAATTACCAGCAGAGAGACACTCGGGCCCATCATAAACTCCCCACTGCAAGTACGGAAGACTCAGCCATGTGGCAACGTTTGCTGTCTTTATTATCCAACAAAATGACAGGGTTCACACTAGAAAAACATGAATTCTCCAGGGTTCTCGTCTTCTGAGTGTGTCACCTGGTTTTATCCAGGTGTGACATGTCAAAACCAAGTTCCATCCCTGAAACCTATCGGGCATTCACGTTGATTGGTTTAGACGGTCTATATACACCTATAAAGGATTGTTCTTCTACTGGGTAGCCATATCTGGTGGCTCCTCCTGGCACCACCTCTACATGTTTCAATCTACAATGTTCCACGGAGACCATTGGCTCCTGCAACATATTATATCTTCATGTGAAAGGTGACTTTGGATTGGGCAGAATGGATCCTCCCAGCCCTGGGACCCTGTGTTGTTACTGGGCTGAGTGTACCTTCTCAAGGCAATGAGGATGAACATGGAGGGTCTGTGTGTTCCCTAATGCTGCCATCTTTGATCACCTAAGCCTGGAAGAGTGCATTCAGTTGGCAGTTCGTGAGCAACACGTGTCTTTCCACCTCTGATCTGGTGGGAACAGCTTCTTTCTGTCTATGTTGATTGAATGGGCATTGTCTTGCTCTGCTGGGTCACGTGTGTTGATACCAGAAAATGGAGCTCTATTGCCTGTAATTATGAGGAGTTTAGCCTGAATGTCTTCTGTGTGGCTTATCGTCTTGGTAACCAGAAATGTTCCCGTCTCTACTGGTGTTTTTCTGCGTGCGTCGATTCTGCTTGCCTCTGGCTGCAGCGATCATGCCAGCGCTCCCATGTACTCCAAGCTTGTCTCCCCTTCCTCATTCATTTCAGTGGGCCTATAGCTTCCGTATTTGATCTTATGGCTCTCCATGTTAGTGACAGTCAAGCATGTGCCAGCTACGTATACGTATACTTTGGCGTCTTGCGGGTCAGCTTTGGCGAAGAGTGTGAATATGTATAGAGATGTGTATATGTGTCGGTCATCTACCTGCTTGAGTCATAACCATGTGTTTCATGTCTATATCTAATAAGCAAATGCATGTTCTTGTAACTTCGTGAATGGATGGCTATGTAGTTCATGTCCAAGTGTGGCTACGTTGTGATCTCTGTGGTGACGTCTTGATTTCTTGATTTGTAGTCTGTTGACTTGTTCGATTGGTGGTCTCTCCATCTCCTCCAGATCGGTTGGGTATGACCTGAATGGTTGTCTGAGAGAGTAATGTTTCTCACATTTGCGATACATCGATGATGGCGGTGAAGGGCCTATGAGTGAGGTGCATCTGTTGTCTGTCTTCGGGGCTGAGAGTCATGTGGGGATCATGAGGACCATACCTGGACCTCTGTCTTCAATCCCCACACTGGTCGGCGTGTCAACGCCTTTACCTACACGATTTTCTCTGTTCACGTGCAACTTTGGGAGCCAAACCTTCTGTTATCCCTCCGAGATGTCCATTGTACTTCGCATGGTCATCCAAATTCCATGTCAGGTAACTGCAGTCTCCACATCGGTTGCACCAAACCCATTGTGCTCTAGCACCTTGAAGCGTCTTTTGTGCTAGATGAAATTACCACTGAAGATCTCAGACCAAATAACCGGACACACTAAAGGAAAATGGCAAAGTACTACTTTATTCTCAATTTAATAATGCAGAGTCATCTGGCAGACATCAGACGGATGCTTACACACTCTCACACAAACTTGAATTCACAGGGGTCTTATACCCCAATATGCGTCATCTATGACGTCCTCCTACGTGGCAAACCATAAAACCTATTAGTGGGAGGGATAAGATTAGGGGAACATATCTAGGTATTCGGTTTAGTACTTCATTGGCTGTCTCTTACCTGTAAAATGACCTTCAAACTACCTCTACATACGTATAATAATGAGGATGGCATACAAAATGGCAGCGGATTGGTCTCCGCAACATTGTATAGCAGGTTGCCTCATAGACCCACCGATTGGTTGGCATTCCCACCCAACAATTGACTTTCGACTCGGCTACCTTCACGTATGGAAAACGAAACCTAGGTGCTTGAATCACGTTCGATTACTCTCTACTTTCCCAATCAGCCCATCATCTCTCATCAATCCAGCCATGAGCCAAAGTTTACCGCTTGTAGTTGACCTTGTAGCGTGTTCTCTGTTCCAGGATATTCAAAGGAGTGAAAGCACATCACTATCTTCATTCGAGGCTTAATAAATAGCCCCTGTTTTAGACTTCTGGTTCACATCTGAAGAGACCACAAATGTGTCCATTTCAGCCTCTTATTTACTGCTGTTTTATTTTAATTATACTGGGTGTCATTGCCCTTCTTGGCCTTTAGAGACTTGCTCACTTTACCTTGCATAGACCTGATACACTTTTAATTGTCCAATACTTGTCTCTGGAAGATGTTTTCTTCTTATTTAATCTTGGAGAAATATGTCTCATGTCCTTGCCAGATCCATCTGCCTCCCTTTGTGCCTTTCAGCTATTCCTTAAAAATAGCTTCCTTGATCCCAAGCCAACATCGCCTCCTATTTGTTTCGCACGCAAGGCTGTTCTTCCAACATCTCCGGACGGTTCAACCCTAATCTGTTTCTCATGTAGTTCAGTTGAATATTTGCACAAGCCAGCATCCATTTTCCAATAATGTTCGTCCTTGACATGTTGTATATTTCTCTATAGCAAGCATCTATGCATCTTTTCTGCCTTGCGTTACTGTGTATTTACACTTATTGGTCAGCAAGTTACTTTATCTTCTTTTGCATTCATGATTACTTTATCGTTTTGTACATGTTTCTCTTATCACTTCAGTCACATCGTCACTCTTAAGTATTTTGATACCGTTTCAGCATGACTTTGTAATATTCTTCACGATATCACTCTGCCCTAGTCAAATTTCATCCAGCGCTCCATGATGGTCAATGGTGCGTGCTGACATTGTTCCATACAGCATCCTTCCACACTTTCAGTGCGAGGGTACATTCTATTCAGTAGTCTGAGTACATATCGTCTCTCATACACTTGATGAGGTATAGGCATAACACATGGAGTCCCACATATAGCCCTTCTCCAGCTGTTCCAATGTGACCCGCAGTGTGGGGGCGGGAGTTGGGGATAATGCATCCACCTGCTCCTCTACACCATCTTCCCCAATAGTCACAGGTATTGAATGGGAACTCAAACACCGTTCTTGCCGGCAACAGAGGATACAGCACCAATTGCGATTTCAGTGTAATCCGTATCTTTGTCTCTTCATCTTTTTCAGTCTCCAAGTCTACCGATACTTTCATACCTATGGTCTTTTCAGTGGTCTTTTTGCATTGCATGACTATTCTGATGGCACAAAAGGCGAACAACACCATTATCAGGGCTGCCACCAGTATTTTCAGTCCATTTTTATCCATGAGAAGATATGACAGCCAGCCTTGGTCCTTTCCTACAGTGTTCGTTTCTGCTTCCGGTTTGGCATGCAGCTCTGATAGCCGGGTAATGGCCTCCGTCAGGGTCCCATTGTCTTCATCATGGCCAGGAATGAATGTACAGCAGGAAGACCCGATCTTGGTGCATACGCCTCCCTGCATGGCTGTGAGAAGGGCTAAAACAGATCTGTTCTGGAGAGCCATTAGCCTTACTGCTCCCAGCTCTTCTTTTATGGCATTGAACGCTTTGACGTTTTTAATTTATCATCTGCATCGGCCCCCAGCTCGTTATTTGCAGCTGGCGTTTGTACTCATTTGGAATGCTCCAACGATGGACGTGAAGCACATCTTTGTTCTGCTGAACAGCCTGCGCTCTGGTGGTATCGCGTCCAGGGCCTCTTCCATCTTTGATGATGCATAGTTCCCTCCTTTCACTCTGGTCAACCCCACAGAGCTGTTCTTTCTTTGGTGAGTATCCATTTTGGGTAATCCGACTGCTTGTATGTCCTTCCGGAGCACTACCAATGCCGGTGTGTTCAATTGTATGAGTGAGAATATTACTCCCCAATTGGGTGGCAGTTGCAGGAATGCCCTCGACCTGCAGGCCCAGTAGTGATCCTTAAGCACTGCAGTTCCAACCTTCATGCCTAGTATTGCAGAGATCTGCTTACATCCCTTATTCTCTCCAACCTTTACTGGACCATCATTCTGGAAACTTAAAGAAGCGTCCTCCAGTGGTATAATGGGCATGGGCCCCACTTCATTTTCCACCCATGTGAGCAGTTTCGCACTTGCTTCCCATTCCTTGAGGCAATTGTCATTTTCCTTTTGCACTACTTGCACTGGAACTGTTGTTCATACACTAGCATCTGCGGTCGTTCCCAACATCCTGGCATTCACTCTGTCTCCCTTGGTCCTGTCTTGGGGCACTGTAACTCCTTTTGCGTCACTACCTTTGTTTCTCCTTTTTGCGGACCTTTAGTGACATATTCTATGGTCTTGTCTGTACTCCAGTAATCGTCCATTTCTTGAATCTTGATACAACTATCTTCATACGGGAACATCTTTCTGGACATCCGCCTTAGTGTGACATGCCTCTCTTGGAATCGTACTCTTGTGGTGCAGAGTGATAAATGCACGAGGCATTGTGCTCTGGCCTTTGGAATTTCAGTTGCTACGACTGTCCTGGATGCACTCATGGCATAGGGGATGAGAGAACAGACCTAAATCTCTCTCCTGTGGTTTCTTTCCCTACCATGGGCATGTGTTTATACACGTGTTGTTTGAAATGTGGGCCAACAGTTAGATAAGAATTTACCTGACTGAAGTCTATGTTTACACTGTACTTAAGTCTTTTTACTTCCTTAGCAGTACCTATCGCCTGCCCAGATATGGCTTACGTGATTGCATGGATCGGGGTTACGTGAGTAGGGGTTAAAGCTTGTACATGTGAAAATAACGGTCTTCGTAGAACATGGAGGGTGAAGAGGTAGAGACAGCCGGAAGTACAAAACATTATCACATAATTTTGAATTACATTTCCCATTTTGTTGTTAGTGTTTTCTTGAGTTGCTCAAGGGTCTGTAAAAACTCACATGAAAAGCCTGCATAGTTATGAGGTTATTGTGCGTTAGGTTAAGCTCTACATCTGTAGTATTGGGCGAGTACTGCATAGAACAATTGCTCCCACACTGCAGATTCTCGAATCACTGAGTAAGTCAATGATGGATGGGTCTCCGTGGGTCAACTGTGGGTAGATCTGAGCTACATTAAGCAGAAAAGCATTGACAAACAATTGTGAGGTAATCATCTGCTCTGTTTCTGATTGTATCACAAATCTAATGAAGGACAAATGCTGATTGGGAACCTTGTATCTCGGACAGTCTATACTTTCTAGATGAATACCTATTGTAAAGAAAAGAAAATGTGCCTAATCTAGGTGTGCATATTGTCCTTCCCTAACTCTTTGGACCTGGACCAGGATAACCGCGGTTGTGGTGCTTCTTCTTTGTCTTGTTCTTCTTCTTGCATCAAATCGTCATTGTTTGGGCAGGAGGAGGTCTCACCTCAGCAGGGCTTAACGAATCCAATGTAGTTCCAAACCTTCTTACCACTCAGTTTAACTGCACGATCTGTGGCCTTCACTACAACATATGACCCTTCGAACCTGGACTTATACCAAGGCCGGACAAAGTTTCTCAACAGGTCTGTGTGGCCAAGGTAAAGTAATGGTGGCTTTAGGGGTCCTACATTAGTTTCCGGGGGGGGTTATTCCCTTGCTGTTTTCCGACCTCTCCCGCCATGCCTGCAGTTGGCGAGAAATAAAAGGGGCACTAGTCATCAAAGAAGCAACGTATTTGTGCATTACATTTCCAAATACACCAGAGGGGGTATTGGCATCTGTCAATGCCCTAGTGGGAGGAGCCAGGGGGAGTTGCTGCGCCATCTGATTACCACCTCATGGGGCATTAAGTGGTGGTTGGATCTGAGCTGATTGCACAGTGCGTGCAGGACTAAGGGCTAACAATGGAGTCATCCCTTCTTTAGGGTGGCTTTTATTTTTTAAATCTTTTCTTTGAGCAAGCCGGTGAGGCGCTCACAGACCTGGTTCACTTGCGGGTGACTGGCACAGGAGAATTTGTGCTGTATCCCCAATAGGGTAGCGATGTGCTAAAAAGTCTAATTTACAAAATGAGGTCCATTGTGAGACCGCAGGACCTCACGCACACCCCCATCATGGGAACGCCTCTCCAATGATAAATTTTTTTCGGCTATGAGAGCTTCAGGGTATGAGTAGGTACTGGTTTTGATCCATCTGGAAAATGGGCATACAACCACTATCATGTAGCGGCAGCCCTGGCACACCTGGATCATGTCTACATAGTCTATGTGGAGGTGTTGGAAAGGCCCGATTGGCGCGCTATGGCTCCTCTCACTACATGTCAAGTGTGCCCAGCTGCACACTATTTACAGGTGTCAGTCTTCCATGAATGCAGCTATATGCTCAGCCATATTTGGGCAGAACCACTCTTCCCCAATGTGTGTGGCAAGTATGTCCTTACCCAGATGAGTAGGAGAGTGCAGTTGCAGGAGCATAATCTGTAGTACTGCTATTGGAATTACTAGCTTGCCTGTGTTCTCCTGTTGCCACAAAGCATCCCTGGGGGACACTGAACATCCCCATCTCACCCAGAATTCTGTTGTGCAGCCTGGAAAATGAATGCTTTGCTTTGTAACATTCCACCACACGAGAAACCGAGCTGAAAGGGTGGTGTTTTTGTTTCTTCTTCAGCCTTCAATATACAGCATTGGAACGCTGTAACTGTGCTGCACCATCAGACCGATTCTCTGCTCGTTTGGCGGGCTCTGTGCTCGGGGCTGCTTTGTTGCGTACTGGAGCAGTGGCGGAGCCTCGCCCCAGGTCCCTTACCCACCACCCACTGTGGCTCTCGATCGTCCTTCCCGGACCTCCGGAATCTCCAGTAACACTGATCATCGAAGCGGAGCACCCAAACACACCGTGCGACGGCTGGACACATTAGGAGCACGGCGGGTCTCTGAAGGCAGAGCCTGCCCCACTTACTTGCCCAGGTGCTGGGAGTCCCCCTGGCACGTGAATATTCACATCTGTCCGCCCTGAGGCTGGGGCACTACCCCAGCTTATCCTGTGGTATCGGTTCTGCCCGCTCACAAACCCCATTGGCATAATTGCTGCATCTGAATGCCCAGCGAGCCCTCTGCTCCCTACCGACCATATGCCCGTGGAGCCCAGACGGCCCTCGACCAGATCCAAACATGAAATTGAGGCTCCCACCATCAATAGACTCACCTCCGCCGACATCGGACAACCGTGACCTCCGCTCCCCTCTTGCGGCGGACCTGCCCTGAGTCACGGACCCGCCAGCCTCCCCTGCATCCCATCCGTGGCAAGGGAGACCCTTGCGCAACTCCAGCTTCACCCGCCTGCCCCCCCACCTCCTGGGCCACATACAGAGAGTTTTCACCTGCCTCTCATCCCGTGAGGGAAGGCGCACCCTGGGACCAATGCTGAACACTGGCTCTGTTGGATGTAGGGGTGCGCTGCAGGAGCACGATTACTTTACCTGATGATCCGGCTTTACTCACGATCCCAGGAGTCAACCTCGCCACCCGCTCCCCTTTGCACGGCAGTTCCCACGGTGCAGGGGGCCGCGGCAATAACTACTGGCTGAGACAGTGGAACTGCCTGCAGATCCTGTAACCACCACACACTGGATATGCATAAGGTGAGAGCCTCCCCCTATACCCGCAGCCACCCTCAACTCATCCCACTGGGGTCTCTGAACACCACAGGGCCTTCATAAGACTTTTAACACGCAAGGGCCGCTGAGTTATGGAACCCCCTCCCCGCACTCTGTATTTGTGGCACTGCTCCCACAAGTTCAAGCAATACAGATGGGCTGAGTACATCAGTGATAGGCCACCCGTGAGGTGGGCATCACCCCGCAGCAAGCACTCACACCTCTGCATAGAGATCAGACAACTCTCCCACAATACCACAAAAGTCCCTGCCTGCCTGAGGGACTCCCTACCTCAGTTGAAAGCCCCCCGCCCTGCTCAATCAGTGCCTGACCCCCCGTGGGAATCCAGCTGATCACCTAGTAGCACATTGATGAGATGCACTGACACCACCCCAGAGGGAGAACCCCAACACCTAAGTGCAGGCCAAAACCTTTATACTGCATCCTGGAACGGCGTGTCCTAGAGACACACCTCCTAGCAATACACAGTGCTAACTGTTTCCCTCCCCACATTCTGTTCAAAGTAAAGGGGGCCCCTGAATTTACACTCCAGATCAACATACAGAGCTCTCTAGGCACGTGGATAACTCACACTTCTACTCGGAACCGTCAAGCGGGTTGGCTTATCGCTGCAGGGGAAAGAGCGCACATAGCCCATCACCTCTGCTCCAAGAGACAAACTACACTCCATATGAGCATTCGCCAAGACTTTCCACGATACAACACCACTCGACCCCCCCCCCCCACGAGGGACCCCATATCTGCCACCCAGATCTGACCCTTAGTCTCAGTTGAGTCACTGGACCTACAGAGTCCAAGCAGTGGTCCCCAACCCACCGGCCCTACCTTACAGTACCAGTACTGCCCATCCCAGCAATTACCAGTCATGACCAAAGGGGCTGGCGGAGGGAAGAGAGTGGGCGCAATGGACAAGTTCGCTTAACCAGCACTGCGAGAAGTCCCAAACCAACCTCATCAACCATCATCAGCCCCTCGTACCGCGGCTCCATCAATATATCAATGCCTTTGTCGCCTCAATATGCTCCCAGTTGGCACAGGAGGTAGCTTGGATAACTGAAGCAGAGAATAGAATTGCCACCAATGAGGATAACATCCGCACACTTCAGGACACAGTGGCCACTCTCTCCAGAGACATGAAACAAGTTAAAGGCAAGTGCAATGACCTTGAATCGTGCTCCTGGAGAAATAATGTCAGGATAGTAGTGGTTCCGGAGAATGCCCTGACAGGTAATATGGAGATTGCTGTTGAAAATCTTCTCAAGGACCTGCTGGATCAGCCCACCCTATCTCCGTTCTTTTACAGTAGAGCGATCACACCGCGCCCTATCACCCAAATCGAAGCCAGGAGACTTTCCCAGGCCTAATATAGCAAAAATCTTGAGCTACCGGGACAGAGAGACACTTCTTCGCCTAGCCCGGGAAAAGAAGGAATTAAGACTTGGATCCCAATTTGTCCGCATGTTCCCAGACTTCTCTATTCCTTTGCAGCTAGAATGGCGCAATTTGTTGGAGTCAAGAAGCTGCTCGGGGAACAAAATATTCAGTTTGCAATGTTATTCCCGGCCCGCCTTAAATTACAATTCTGAGGCAAGCTGTACTTCTTTATGGTGCCCAGTGAGCGGTGACTTTCATCGAAGCGCAAATCCCACTGCCCGGTCCTCCGGAGGAGCACCCAGAAGAGGACTAACCAACCCATACTCCGATATATCTATGCCTATTCCGCATGCAATGTTATTTGCTCTTGGTAACATACCTTAAATTCGCCACCTGAATCTTAGCCGTAAAGAGGACGTTAAAGCCTCTTTGTCGATTGTTACTGTGCAGCAATGGCACTCCTACTTGCAGTTGCCAATTTGACAAATTCTGTTCGGGGTCCTTTTGCCCTGTTGGCAAATGCGGATAGTTGAGGATATGGAAGGGGTAGAGATTCACACTGCTGGGTTGGGGGCGGCAGTGAGGGAGGAGCGGGGACACATACAAAAGGGGTTGCAATTCGACTATGAAACCATTCAATATGCCTGTTATGTAAGTTACTACCAGAGTGCTTGTTTCGTCTACCCACTGGAACAACAGCTGGTAATTACTAAATCACTGGCAACGCGGTTCAGAGGCAAATGGGATCTTCATACCCTAGACACTGCTACCACATGCACTGTCAGGGACATCCATTATTTGCGAAAAGGGCAATGGCACAACACGTGAAAATACTAAGCTGGAACATTCGAGGGCTGTGGAACTTCACCATGCATAATGATATCCTACGCACAAATCCAATGTACTGTTCTTACAAGAAACGCATGTCAAAGGCAACACTTGCCGCAACATAGCTAGCTCATGGGGGGGGGGGCAGATTCTCTACTTCATTCTCTACTCACTCTAGAGGAGTCATGGTGCTAATCCACAAATCTGTGAAATGGTGGTCAGTCAAAATCTCAAACAAAATCTCGAATGACAAAAAGCCCGAAACAAAAATCTCGGAAAAAAAAAATATCGAATTTTTTATTTATTTATTTATATATGTTTTTGGTGTCAGGTAAGTAAAAAAAAGGGGTAAAATAAAAAAAAATAAAAAAGGGGGGTTGGGGGGGGGGGGGGGAGAACCCCCCCATTTTGAAAAAAACACATTGAAAAAAAAATTCGATATTTTTTTTTCGGCCTTTTGTATTCGAGATTTTTGTTTTCGAGATTTTTTGATTCGGTATTATCACTATGAACCCTGTGAAATATGTATCTAAACATACCCATCTAGACCCGGATGGTAGATTCCTTGTAATACATGGTGTCCTTGAAGGACTAAAACGTATACTTATAAACACTTACTGTCCCAATACAGACTCACCTGAATTCTTTACACAGCTCAACGTCATCCTGGCCGCATACCTTGGCCTCCCATGATATAGGGTGGTGCCATGAATCTCATCCTGGACCTTACACTAGACAGGACTAACAAGTGTCCCCGCCCTCAAACACGTGCGGTCTGCCAACTGTTGTGCACCATGCAGGCACTTGAACTAAGGGATGCCTGGCGCACCACACACCCAAAAGCGAGGGAATATACTTTTCATTTATTGATACACAATATGTTGTCCCGCATTGATCTCTCTTCATCTCTAGTTCATTGATGGGGAAGGTGGTAGATGTGTGCATTGGTCCCCGAACCCTCTCTGACCATGCCCCGATTTCACTCACTCTGAAATTTAAAACAAGCATGTGAGGTTGCGCCTGGAGGTTTAAATCCACGGCACTGCTGGATGTGGCATTCAAAGCAGACATCAAGTCCGATATCGGCACCTTCCGAGACCAATCCATCTGAAGACACCTCCCACAGTACCAGATGGCAAGCATTCAAAGTATATTTCAGAGGCATGGCAATATCGAGGGAGGCAGGGGTACTTAAATGCATTAGGAGGGAACCCTGCACTCCTGGCAAAAATCTGTTCCTAACTGGAGAGGTTCGAGGCCCTCGCTGTACGTGAAACACAGTACTTCTCTCACCCGACTGCAGCCAGGAGGTATGGTGAGGGTGATAGGCCGGGAAGGACACTGCCGAGAGTTTTCTGATCTGGAACATGCCAGGGACCATGCAGATTGTATCCTAGACATGCATGGTAACAATAAATGGTCAGATATTGACATGGCTGTGGTGTTCTGTACATTCTACCATACCCTATATACTGCACCAAAACCAAGCAACATCCAAGCTATTCGAACCCTTATACAGAACACCCCATTGCCCTCCTTAAACACCCAAATCAAAGAGGAACTGGAACTTCTGATCTCCCTAGAGGAGATTGTAGCGGTCATCTCCGCCCTTCACAAAAGCAAGGCCCCCGGTCTCAAAGGCCTCACGGACAAATTCTATCAAGAATACACCGCAGCACTAGCCTAGTTCTCTTTTCGGTCTGGGAGGAATCCCTCCCTCTTCATGTTCTTCCAGAGTCCTTGACGGAAGCTCTAATCACTGTAATGTTGAAACCGGACAAGCCTAGAAATGATTGTGGCTCATATAGACCCCTGTCCCTCATTAATTGCGATACTAAAATATATGCGAAAGTTCGGGCCAATCGCCTTCTCCCATTAATGCCACACTTGGTCCACCCCGACCAGGCTGGCTTCATTCTAGGAAGGTCTACCACCCTGAACACCAGGAGATTTGTCAACATTATGGCTAGAATTGACCCCGTTGCACAAGCAGTAGTGGTAACTATAGACACCCAAAAAGCATTCGACATGGTGGCCTGGGATTACTTATTTTCAACATTGGAGGTGATGGGATTTGACCCGAACATGATAAAGTACATCAAACTCCTATACACACATCCACTGTCTAGGGTTCTTGTTAATGCCTGCACGTCCACATCATTCAAGCTTGAAAGGGGAGCCCGTCAAAGGTTCCCTTTCTACCCTATCCTGTTTTCCCTGGCCATCGAGCCTATGACGGAACACATAGAGTACACCACGGTCATCCGGCTGCATGGGGCCCCTGACATAGTCTCCCTCTATACGGACAATGTAATATTGTACATCCGAGAACCCATATCCAATTTGGCCCCAATCCTCGATGATGTCGCACACATTGGGCGACACTCTGTGGCTTCATGATCAATTTCTCGAAATCCAAAATATTCCCCCTCACTGATGCCACTTGTGACTGCCGAGGTACTTCCTCGCTGCGCTGGTCCCCAGACCACATCAAATATTTAGGGGTGGTAGTTTCACGTTCCCATTTATCCATGCTACTGGACAACTATTTCTCACTCAATTCATATACAGAATCCAAAATCATATACAGAATCCAAAATACATAAGTGGAAAGCCCTCCCGCTCTCACCTGTTGCTAAACTCTCGCTGATCAAGATGATAATACTCCCCAAGCTGCTGTACACTTTAACGTCCCTGTGTGGCAGCGAAAACCATACTTAGCCAAAATGCACAGTCTATTTGCACAGTTTCTATGGTACTCCGGGGCGGTCTGCAAGAAATGGGTTGAGATCACATACTCTAATGACAAAGGGGGATTCACCACCCTTAATCTAGAACTGTAAAGGATAGCGACACAGGCACAGTTTGCCATGTTCTGGTACCACATGACAGCTCCCCTTCCCCCCTGCATGTAAAATTGGAGGCTCTGGCTGCAACTGACTCCGATCTAAAGACGCTGATATTGGATTGGCGATATAGAGACGACTGTCCCTATGAACCGGTCGCCTCCACACTGCACGCATGGCACTTAATATTTGCTCACATGGGCACAGAGAAACCCTATTACTGCTTGCTCCTCTTATGGAAATTCCCTGAAATAAAACCCACATGAGACAAGGTGATTCAGTCAGGATGGGAACGCTTAGGCTACAAGGGCTTAGCAGACGTTTTTCCAGAGGGTCATTTCATCACTCCCACCACATGGAAACCTGGTCATGGGAACTCGGGGTTGGAACACCTCTAACGTTCTAGGTTGCGGGCTTCTGTGGCTGCCAAGTGGCCCTCTTACCCGATAGAACCCCCGGAAACTGCTTCACTGGCCTACATTGCCGACTCGGGGGATTGCAGACAGATTCTTTCCACACTATATAAAATTCTTATAGCAAGGTATTATAGCCTTCCTTTAGGATCATATTGTACACACGGATATGTGTGTTCGATGATGTATCAAAATCAGTTACTTCAGGGAAGTATGCTGCGTGTTTTGCTTCCACGGCTTCGTTACCCCGGGACACCAAGTCCTCCCCCCTCATGTGGCCCTGGCTCTTTGCAATGGCTGATGGGCGTTGAAGCACGTCTATGAGCCTGCCCAATAGGGGATGTGCTGCACCTGTGTGCCGTCAGCAAGTCGGAAGCCCCTCCTCTGTCATTGTGACGGACCAGAGTGTACGCTAGACGTCATGTAGGCCGAATCGGAATACACTGTTACTTCTTGGTCCCTGCGTGCTTCTAATGCCATTATGAAAAAAACACACTAATTCTGCCGCTGCCCTGAAAAATTTGACGGCTATCTTGTGCTTGCTATTACTTCGGCTGTCCCGTCTGTCTTTATTTTCACTACTACCATCCCCGTGTGTCTTTCTCCCATTGTCTGGTCTATTGTTGAAGACCCATAAATATAAACCACTTCTCCCCACTCAAGTGGCTTCTCCCCCGCTTTGGGAAGCTCGTCATACTGTTCAATATACGTAGTACAGTCGTGTACATAGTCTCCCACCTCCACTGGTTCAGCTAGAACTGTAGCCGGGTTTTACAGTTCTGCACCTCACTACCTTTATTTCTGGATTCAAGATAATTACCTCATATCCAGAAGCTCCCTGTGTGGTCAACATACTCTTGGGTCTTTCGAGGATTGCAAAGAGGGCATGGTCCACATAAAGCATGGTGCTGCACCCCATCCTAATACTCACTGACATTTCTACCGCGAATGTGGCAGCAGCCAGTGCTTGTTTGCATGGATAATGTCCTGTCATTAACGGGTCTAAACATACACTGTAATAGGCCAGTGGCTTGGGCCCAAGGGTAGTCTTCTGTGTGAGAACAAAGAGAATTAGTCATGGTAGTCTGGGAACACTAACGCTGGAGCTGTGCTTATTGCTTTCTTCGGCTACTCAAATGCTTCAGCCATTTCATGGCTCCATATCAGCTTGCCGTCCCCTCTCTGTGCCTCCCTGAGTCCACAAAACTAGGGTCTCGTTTATGTTCTATAATCAAACACCCAGGCTTTGCAATAATTGCAGAGGCCCAAGAACTGCTCCATTTCTCACTGCTTTTGGCATTGGCGTTCTGCAGATCGTCTCCACCCTTTCTGGAGTCATTTTTCACCCTTTCTGCGATCTCAGTTTCCCGATATATAGCACTTCCTCCTGGCATGATTGTAATTTAGCCTTGTCCACCTTGTAACCCTTCTCAGCCAATACTGTCAACAAATATACTGAGTCGTTTTGACACTTTTTCTCTGACTTGCTACAAATCAAAATGTCATCCTCCCCATCTGTATGTGGCTGAAATCCATCTGTAGGACCCTATTAAAGATAGAAGGTAATTCGCAGTGTCCATGTGGTAATCTTGTGTGTTTCTACTTGCAGTTTCTATATAGAAATGAAGTCCAGTCCTGTGACTTCATGGAGCAGTATAGAGGAGAAGGTGTTCTTCAAGTCTATTACCACGAAATGTGTAGCATCCATTGGGATGCTACACAGAATTGTCGCTGGGTTAGGAACTAACAGGAATTCTGCTTCAACAATTTGGTTCAAGGCATGCAAATCCTGAATAAAATGCCACAACTGAGGCTACCAGAATGCCTTGCTTCACTAGTGCAGCGATTGTTTCATAAATACCTTTGTCGGCTTCCTTTGATAGGGGGTACTGTCTTGCCATTGCTAAAATAGCCCCTGGTTTAAGGTTTATCTTGACTGCCCCTATCCCTTTTATCAGACCCATGTTACAGGGAACACTGGTCTATAAGACACTGGGTACTTGTCCCAAGTCTTCCTCAAGAAATGGTGGTGGTGCATTTTCTGTGGCACTTCCCTGTAATGTATTGTCACTCAAACACCACCTTGTGGTCTGATCGATCGTCTTGAAATTGTTCCTCATCTGTCACGTCATTCAACCTGTATCCCTCCCCCACTGCAATCACTGTTCTCCATGACGTCCTGTGTCGTCAGTCCCATGCAATACTATTTTATCGTCTCTCACTAGGACTGCCTCAAGTTCGATTAGGATCACTTTTCCTTCTGGTTCATCTAGGGGAATCTCTGGTCTGAATAAGAACTCTTTGGGTATGCCTGTCGTGTATCCCTGGGAGCCACACTATCAACTCTTACACTCCATATTGAAACAACTCAATGTCTGCTGGAACCCCCTCTCTACCGGCTGCCCGCAATATGCCTGAATGAGTTCCCTCGCCTTCATGTAATGAATTCCTGGTGTCGACCACACTATCCTGTGAGTGAAATGGTCATGTTAAGTCTTCTCATCATGTCTCTACCCATTATGTTAACCGGTGTCTGTCGGGAATTTAACTGTGGCATGGCCAGGCCGCGTTCTACTACAGAAAGTGGAAGTTTGTCAGTAAAAGGAACCAAGTCCGTAGCTCCAGAGAATTTCTGCGCATTCATGGTAATGCCTGACATTGGGTATCTTCCTTTCCTAATAAAGGACTGAGTCGCCCCCGTATCTACGAGAAAAGAAAGTCTTGTCACCTGTTGTCAACCTTATACGTGGTTCCTCAGCCGGATTGGGTGTAATGAATAGGATTGAACACATCCGGTCTGCCTGTGGGCTGTCGTATTGTGGGTATAATGACATTCCCGTCCCTGTGAATGGATTGCCACCTACAACAGTGGCCCCCTCCCAGCTTTCGCACAGGAGTCAGCATCGCAGAGTCTGCATGTGTCGTGGTTATGACGCTCTGCTGTGCTGGTGCCTGCTGTGCTGGTTTATGATGGCTGCATGTGTCCCTGTGTCTGCGAAGCGCATGTTTCACAGGGTGATATGGCTGCATTTGCATGTCCTGTGTCTGCGTTTTTAATGGAGCGTATGTCTATACTTGCGTGTCATCCTGGAAATAAAAGTCAGTCTGCTCTATCTGACGTGGGTTGGTGCTGCATTCCCCCATTCTGGTGCATCCCACCCCTGTCCCGACACACTTGAGAAATGTCACTCATCCGCCCACACACCTAACATTGTACAGGACTCCCCATCGGTTTTTGCTGTCCCACATGAAACCCTTCTGCCCCCTGTTGGATTTGATACTCAAATCCTCTTCGCTGAGGTGCCCCTCCTCTTCCCTGTGGCAACTGATTCATATCCCCTCGCCTTGCAAAGCCTCCCCCTGCTATTTGCGGTCTATTCTGCATATGCAGAGTATAACCTTCCCCACTCATTAGCATTGTCCCTTCCATTGTGTACTTGGAAAACTTCTTCTGCACTAGCTTCCTGTTTTCTCTCCTCACGCTTCTTTCTTGCATTCTCTAGCAATAGCGTACAATAGTGCAATATGATTAGCTGAATTTGTGACCACGGCTTAGCCTCCATCCCCACTAGCTTCTTAAACTGTTTTTGCACCTACTTGGGCAACCTTTGACATAATATGTGGCAAATAACCCCACTGTTTTGTACCACGGCTCTCTTGTCTCAAGACGCCATTGATCCTGAATTTCTTGAATATATTAAAGTGCGTCTTCATCCTCATGCATTTTGTGTGCCATAATTGCACTTATATTTGAGGAATCTGGGTATTGCACCCTTAAAGCTTGCCATAAGGTCGCTGAGCAGTTATTGAACAGCGCACCCTTGTGTGCCATGTTCTGTGCAGTTACTCCGGGATACCTTACTATTTTCCATATATCGTCTGCTACATCCCCAAGAATGGCTGACAGTAAACTCTTCATGTCACCCACTGCTAATGTCATCTCTGCTGTCGGTCTTTCGAGCTCATGAATCCGTTTCCCAGCCCCAGCAGTCAACAAAGGTAGCTTGCATCTTAAATTGTCCTTATCCATTTGCTGCCACGGAATATACTAAGGCCGCCCACCACCCTTCTCCAATAATGGGAACTGTCAGTATTGTCCTTCCGTCCTGTCTCCCCATGTCTTTAGTGGCGGTGAACAGAGTAATATTGCACGCACGGCGTGAGCCACCCCTCGGACCCGGAAGTAGCGCTTAGATGTCCTCTTCTCGTCTTTCCATGTCTTCTTCGCCTCCACATACTGTGTCTCTATCAGGGCTTGCGTCCCTGGAGCATGAGAGGGTCTTCCCTCTTCTTCATCCTCCCTCCCCTGCGGATCCTCGTCTGGCTCCATGGTCCTGATCCTACTGTCCCTGTCCCCTTCTCTCTCGTCCTCAAAGCTAAGCCTCCTTAACATTAAGTCTTTCTGCTGCTTTTGCTTGGCTCGATCTGTAATCCCGCATTCCCCCATCTCCGAGGGGCCAGTAGAACTCCTCTCTGCCCGTGGGACAGCTGTGCTGTTTCTCCTACTCCTGTAGAGTTCCTCTAACTTTTTCTTATCCATTCCCCATCATCATCATCTAAACTTGCCAAGTCCATCTTATTATCCACCGCCTTTAAAGAGCATCTCTCTCTGCCCAGTCTGTCCCACATCGCTGCTCCTCTTCTTTCCTGCGTTGACGTTCTTTAACAAACCGCTCAACTCCTAACCTCCTTTTCTCTTTCATTATTTGTAATTGCTTTTCCTGCTCTCCTTCTGCTCTCCTCCTTGCTATGACCTCTAGCTCTCTCTGTTTTCTCTTGTCCTTTTCTTCTCATCCTCGTGCTCGCTCTCTCTCTTTTTGCAAACTTTGGCTTTTCTCCTTCTCTTCCCTTTCCATTGTATGTACTTGCTCCATTATCTCTGCCCATCCTTTAGCTTCCTCCTCCACATCTTTACTACTCGGTAGTTCCTTACCCATGTGCACTGCCTCACTTGTGGCTTTCCCATTCAGTTTGAGCAATATCTGTCCGCCTACCCATTCATTCGTAACTATCAATTATCGGCCCTCACAAACTCCTGTTTTCCCCAAGTCATTCTCCTGTAGCTCTGCTTACAGTTCACCACGCTCCTTACATTCGCTGCTGATATCTTGTGTTTCTTTACCTGCTTGCTTTATGCCACTATACGCTGGAGGGGCGAAAGTGGGATTGGTGTATCCTGCCGCTGCTTTTAACTCTTTTACAGGGAAAAATACCTTACTTTCTGCTGCATCTACGTCTGCTGTTTGAGGAGGAGGGAGAGCCGAGGGCCATTCTCCCTCCTTATGCCATTGACTCGGCATCCAATGCCGCTGGATCGAGTCCCCTTCCTCGTCCTGAAATATTTTCCATAACTGTAATATGGCCAGTCTCTTGCTTAATTTGTTCCCCTTATAGGCTGCATTTATATAAGTGGTCAATTGTTGCTGCACACATTTGGAAAAGGTTCCGTCTTTGGGCCATGGCTTTGCCCAGTTGCCCTCAGTACTGCAAGTCCATTCCATGCTATATTTGCATATTTTGTCTTGATACCGCGGGAGGGACTTGCATAAGTGTTGAAGCGGTGTCTCCCACATTTCATCACTTTGTATAACACTTGTCAATACTTACTTGACCTCAAATTGGGATTTCGACACATCCAATATTTCCTGGCAATTTTGTAATTCACAATCTCAATACTGTCTCTCAAATACCATGTCTCCTAATAATGATAGTGCAATAAAATATTTTCCTTAGCCTCTACGGCTCACCACCATTAACGTGGGCGTGCTCCGCACACTGCACTACTGCGGCCCTTTGCCCCCTCAAGGCTCAAATCACAACCCCACTCGTGAGCTCATCAAGCTCTGCCCCAATGGCACAATATTGGTTCTTAAACCCAATTAACAATTTAATCAGTGAAATCCACCACTTCCAGTGCACCTCAAGTCCTATTAAACAACCTTGCTGGTGACGTCACCAATACCCTAGAGGAATAATTCTTGATACCTGACCCTTCAGCATATATGCTCACTTATCAATTATCCAAATACAACGACAACATGACGTAACACACACACACAGCCGTCTTCCTGCCTCACCAACAGGGTAAACCATTAAGTCACATGGTCCCTCTTCTATAGCGCGCCATGTAGGAATACATCTCAAAGAGAGAAATTAGGAAACCACCTTTGTGATATAAGCTAGCTTCTCCCGCTAACACCTACACACTGGTAGACCATACATAATCATCGATGAATCAAGCTAAATTGCCTAACTCACAAGGATACCTTTATTGTTTTTTTCTCAAAGTTTTTTCATCTGCAAGCTAAGCTGACCGTTTAAGCTGACAGCCGAAACTGGCTGCCTAAAGAACGGTTAATCCTTAAACAGATCGAAAAATGCAACACAAAACATGAAGCAGAACATTTCCTTCCTCCCACATTTGCCAAATAGCTGAGTCTAAACTTGCACTCTGTGGTTCGCTGTAGCTCCTCGGACTGTGAGAAACTTGTGGTGACAACAGTAAGAAAGATGCAAATGATCACAGTTCAAGGGTGTTTATTGAACAATGAAAAGAGTATGTAGGTTGGAAAAACACATAATATTTCAAAAAGGTATCAGGCGCTCCTCTCCAGAAAGAACATATGGCATGATAACCTGTTCTGAGATGAGAGTTTGCAGCACACGCTTTTTGCTCACTGCACCTTTCACAGATGGGAAATATCCATTTGCATAACAGTCTTTGTCCCACCCACATGGGCAGTCCAGCACCGAAATGCTATGGCAATTCCTCTCTGAACAAGAGTACCAGCAGCAACCCCATACACTTGTTTCAGCCTTGTTGGGCCTCATCAGTGAGGTGAAGCTGCGCCCCTCTGAGCATAGTGAGCAGGGAGTCCACGTCTGGTTGCCCCCAGGTAACTTAGGGTGACCAACCTCAAGTTCCTTGCAAATATTTCAAAAAGGTAGCAGGCGCTCCTCTCCAGAAAGAACATGGCATGATAACCTGTTCGTGCAGCACACGCTTTTTCCTCACTGTACCTTTCACAGATGGGAAATATCCATTTGCATATCAGTCTTTGGAAAAACGCATAATCTAAACCTAAATCTCCAATGGGAACAAGCGTCGGCCATCAAATGAAAAATAAGGCATTCCTAGTGGCGTTGTGTCAAAATAAAAAGGGCCTATACTAAGAAACCTATTGCCAATCCTCACAACTAATACAAAAAGGGTGTGGGATAGTCTTCAGGAAAAGAAAGAAGTGTTCTCAAATGATATGGTAGTATGCGGTAGCCTGGGCCTTCCTTCCCCACGTTTTGAGCACAGGGGTGTGTGGGAGCTTGGAGAACAGTACTGTCTCGGCTTCTCCAGTACGAGACGGCAATACCAATGGCAGTTCTGAGGACCCGTCAAGTCTTGTTTCCTTTTTAAAGTCTCTTGCGTTCGGGGCCTGATGTGTTCAAATAACCAAAACAAACATGGTTTCCTTTTAACAAATCAAAGTTCACTAGGGTGATAATGATTCACCCCTTTGGCCCCCTCTTCTGGGCTGACTTTTCAAATCGCAATTCACAGTTCAGATAGGGTGATGGCTTCCCCCCTGGATCCCCTTCTCCTGGGCTGACCCTTCTCAATTGTAATCCACAAATCTTAATGTCTCTTTAAATGTTTCCTGGGACTCTAGACTCGCCCCCTCCTGGTATTCACTTCCCTGGTATCCTTTGCATCATTTTCCACTTAAAGTTTCGATTATAGCTTTGCCCCTGGATTTCCCTTGTTTGGGCTCGGACCCCTCTTGACTGTCTGTTCTCGGGTGATGGCTTCACCCTTGGATCTTCCTCTGCCGGGATCGGACCCCTTTAGACGGCTAGTTCTCGGCTGATCGCTTCATCTCTGGCATCGCTCCTTCGGGTACACTCTTGCTGTTTCTTTATTTTTGTTTTTACTTTTCTCAATGTCGGGGTATTCACTTTTCACCCTTCGATCCACCTCCGCCGGGCTCTGACCTTTCTCCATTCTTAGCCTCTCCTCACCTGGTTTACTGTGGCTCTCGAGCAGGGTGATTGTTGTTCACCCCTTTTCACTTTTAATGCTCTCGTGTTACACAGTTCAAGGTTTATGGGTTTCACTTCCCTTGTTTCACAGTACTTCTAGATCAAAGTCTTTCAATTGTATAGGGATTTTTCTTGGCCCTCTGTATGACCAATTCGACCTATTCCATTGGCACTCCTACGGCCTTCTGGTACTTGCAGTGTCTCTCATATGGGGCTTGACCAGAGTCTCTCGAGTTAACACCCACATAGTGCTGCATTCTCTATGTAGCTGGTCCTCCCTTCACACTTTCAACAGTTCTTTCAAAGTTCATCTGGTTTAGTTCAAAACTTGCCACTTTTTCTCACTCAGCACAGCCTGGTTCTGATCACTTCTCCCCTCGACTCACTGGCTGTGATGAACCGCATGGCTTTTGGCTTCTCTGGTGTCAAGGCGGTACCATGGGCGCTTGAGCTTCCCTTCGCTCCTGATTATCGGCATAGGTTTGCCCGTGTACCATTGACATCTGCTGCAGGACACTTGTGCTATTGTTTGCGGTCTTAGGCTCCCTTCCGTGAAGGTTCTGCAGGCCTGGGATGAAAAGGGCAATGGCACTTCTTTCCCCGCTACCCTCTAGATTCCTGACACCTTTCTCACTCTTTTGAACTGCCAGGTGGTAGTTGTCTCATCGTGCTGTCTGCTGTACTCGATTTCCTCATACTGCGCTCTCTTGATCCACCTTTTGTCCCGTTGGCGAAAAGGAAGGGCCCTCAGGTGTGTGTGATTTACGTCAATTGCCTGACCTTGCCTAACATTCAGGTTGGGACTTCCTAGGTACACAGGTTTAACATTAGTCCGTTGTCTGTTGTGTGGTGCAAAGGTGTTCATGCCAGAAAAGGGAGGGCAGTGTCTTTGAATGTCCTAAGGGAAATGATGGGGAAAAGGTGTTAAAGGAAAGGGGATACCGCGTCTCACCCATCCGTGTCCCCCTCATCCGTGTCCCCCTCTCACCCGCCAAGGACTTCCTCTCCAGGTGATCCTCCCTCAAAGGTCCACCCCCAGGAACTGGATCCAATAGTGATGGCTGTGTCCTGGCCACCTGGATAATGGGTCCTCGAGGTATAGACAGGGAGACATCTTCAGGTTTCTCACAGGATACAGACTCTCCCACAACCTGCCACTCTCCCGTCTGGTCTGCTAGGGATCACACGCGAAGCGGGCAGGAATTTCCTTCAAAGGCAGCTCCTGTCGACCTCTTCTCTTGTTTTTCCTTGCGTGGTTTTAGCCATCGGTTTCCACAGATCGTTCTTCTTCAGCCCCTCGGGCATGTGGCAGGATGAGCCGGCTTACTGCAGAAAGGTCTTAACAACCATCCCTCTGCTATCACTTGTTTAGGAACGGCAGGGGCTCTAGAGCAGTCACCCCAATTACCAGTAGTGAGATGCTCTGGCTCATTAAAGCTCCCTACCGCAAGAACGGAAGACTCAGCCATGGGGCAACGCTTACTGTCTTTATTATCCAACAAAACAGGGATCACACTAGAAAAAGATTAATTTTCCTGGGTTCTGGTCTCATGAGTGTGTGTGTCACTCGGTTTAAATCAAGTTCCTTCCCAAAACCTATCTGGCATTCACATTGGTCAGTTTAGGCAATTTATATACACCTTTTATAAGGTTTAGTTCTCCTACTGGGTAGCCATATCTGTTGGTTTCTCCTGGGACCACCGCTACATGTTTCAATCTACAATGTTCCAAGGTCGTAGGGAGACCATTGGCTCCTGCAACATATTATATCTTCACGGGAAAGGTGACTCTGGATTGGGCAGAATGGATCCTTCAAGCCCTGGGACCCTGGACGGTTACAAGGCCTAGTGCACCTTCTCAACGCAATGAGAATGAAGATGGAGGGGCTGTGTGTTCCCTAATGTTGCCATCTCTGATCACCTAAGCCTGTGAGAGTGCATTTCATGAGCAACACTTGTCTTTTCACCTCCGATTTGATGGGAACAGCTTCTCTCTGTTTACCTTGATTTAATGGGCATTGTTTTGCTCTGCTGTGTCTCGTGTGGTGAGACAACGAAATGGAGCTCTCTTGCCTGTAATTATGAGGATTTTAGCCTGAATTTCTTGCGGGTGGCTTATCGTCTTGGTAACCAGGAACTTTCCTGTCTCTACACATCCTTGGTTGGGTGCTTCGTTTCTGCCTGCCTCCGGCTGCAGCGATCATGCCAGCCCTTCCATATACTTGAACCACTCTCCTCTCTTCCCTCATGGGCGCAAGTGAATATTCGTTGGTGTTCCCCCCCCACGCCCCCGAATATATCCGTTGTTAGTGTAGCTAGGGATTAGAACAGCCTTTCAAATCAGAGCCATCTGAATCGCACAAGTTGCACTGAGGAAAATCTGGAAATTCTCCAACTCTTGAGTGTGGGTTTCCAGTTGTCCATTCTCCTTCAGTAATGCAGCAGTTTGCATCTACAATTCCTCCATTGCATCCACCTGTCAATTATTAAATGAGTAGCCTTTTGGAATTGTTTTCCATTGCATCCATTGGGTCTCCAGCGTCAGGTACCCTATGAAAGTGAACTGTCTTAGCTTCGGTTAACAGTTGTCTTCCCTGCTTTGTACAACATCTCAATTGTGGCGTGGCTGGACAAGGAGACTGCTCTCTGCGGTTTGCTACTAAGACTGAAGACCTCAGTCTTTCTGCTGTGCCTTTTGTTGCTCAGGTTCAGATCTTCACATGCCAAAAGTGCTTTGTTAAACTGCAGCCCCACACTGCCAACAGGTTTTCCTAAAATTGGAAGGAATCCACCATTCAGTGCTGGGGTCTTTTGGAAGTGCCACTAGGAATGGGCCTGCCGCTTCGCTACTACTTATTTAAATTAAATAAAAGGTAGGTATAGAAAGTCAGGACTTCATTTTAGCAACACCAAAAATAAATCTGAAAACCTATGGATAATGATTAACACGTTTGGAAACCTAAAGCTAGATATGTCGGAGTGAATATTGTGAAACCAGCAGCCGTAAGGAATGGTCTGCCTCAGGTAACTTGCGTTTGCTGTGTTTAATAAACAACTTTGCTTGTTTTTGTGTCCTGTCGCCCTTTGCAGATGCAGAAGAGGCAGAGCAGGAGGACCTGCCCCAGCTGATGAGGACGCGCAGTGATGTGGGAGTGCGTCGGAGGGGGACCAGGCGTACGCCAAGAGAGCAGCGCAGAATCAGAAGGCAGCGTTTCTCCATCAATGGGCACTTTTACAATCACAAGGTATTAGAGAGTTCCTCGTGGGGAAGAGGACTGCAAAGTTAAGAGACTTTAGTAGAGAGTGTACATCCCCTCAGTTTAAAGGGATGAGTATACCCACACTGGTAGAAATGGATTTTCGCAGGAGCGCTCTGGAATAGTCTATCTTCAGAGGAGGTACTGGTAGCTTTTGTCAGTGGTTTTTGGATGCCTGGCATTGATGGGTGTGTTGCGATTGATCAGTTCTTGATCTGACCTGTTCATGATAATTTGGAAACTGAAATAAGTGTTTGCATTCCCTTTTTGGAACATGATTGAAAAAAGGTTGTATTTACATGCGTTAAAAGTTGTAGGTCATTTATTTGAGGTGGCACATTCACAAGGAAAACACAACAAAATGATCAGTGGGCAAAGGTGTGCAAAGTGTGACGCAAAAGAGGCACAAATAAGTGGATATTTAATGATGCATCTGATGATATTTGTATGTGTTTGGCGCATCTGTCAGATGCCCACATAGTACAAATTCTGACATGAGCATCACTTTGCACCCACGCCATGTGCATCTCATTAGGAAAGAATTGCAGACAATTTTATTTAATATTCATTCTTTTTATTTTATTATTTTATGTGAATAATAAGTCTGAGAATAAGACAATGCATATTGTTTAACGTCAGCTTTGTAGTGAGTGGATCACTTCCCATGGGAGTAAGTGTACACAGATTAAATGTCTCGGGTGGTAGTTTTGCCATGTCATTCCGGTATGTCATAGAGTGATGTCTATGATCGTGTTCATGTAGAGTAGGATTAAGCATTTCATTCACATAATTGTGTAACAACTGGCAGTGTGATTTGCTAGACTGTCACATGGAAAGTGTTTTACTTCCTAATGCCCTCTCATTTGTGTACAAGTCTTCTATGGCGGCAGGTGTATGAGGGCCGCACAGGTGGAATCAATGGCCACACAAATGCACAGTACCCATCTATGTTGTAAAATGCCCTCGCTAATCCTACCCTGCTAGATGTCTAATGAGATGCCTATATATTTCTGAGACTTGTGGATCTGCTTAGAATCACATGCTTTTCATAGGCCGCCATCTTGTGGTAGTGCAGAGTACTGCACATGTTTTTTGAAGTTTGAAGAAGGACGTCGACTGGGTGTGTTTGTTATACTATCCCTAGTGTGATGTCTACTGTACCCATGATCCATCATGAATCGAGGTCCCTCAGATCGTTTTTTCCCCACCATAGTGGTCAGTTGTGTATACGCAGAGACATTAGCGCAGCTACATTGATAATTGATATTAACGACTTTTTCATTTTTGACATGATCACAGTACGATGCACGTTTCGACTAGCATCTTTGAAGACATTTCGATTGCCGATTTTGAAAAATCCTCCAAGTCATCAGGCTTCTGCCTATGTCAGGCTTCAGCCTTGCAGTAGGGAGAGTGGGGGGACTGATTATATCTATTAGAGAATGCATCCTTTCACTTACTTTATACATTGCTTTTGTCTGGCTGACTTTTCATATAAATTTTACAATGGAGAGAGATATTTAAATTCTGTCCATCTTGAAACAGAAAGTACCAGTGAAAAAAAACACTTATCAAGTGTGCAATCACTGCCTTCTCCAAGACCACCCAGAGGGGCGTTGTGCGTCCTGTAAGTAGTTTAAGCCTAAAAAACTAAAGAAAGATGCCGCAAACGGTGGGCGGCACATGCTATGATGGCCAAGTCATGTACACCTACCGGCCCCTTCACATCAGACCAAGAAAGCCAAGGCAGCGACGGTCGAAGATATTTCGAAGGAGCCTACTGATTCCCATGCGTCAGTCCCCGGCACCGAAAGGAAGACTCAGCGCGCTGCTATGCGGAAAACACTTGCTGACAAAGGCTCACACGTGCACAGATAGCATAAACACACAATCCCAGGCCGTTCCTCGACGGATGCATTGAAAGAAGGCTGCATGCTGACGGAAGGCTCCCTGCGGCCTCCCAACCACACGCATAAGCCCACTGCGCTTCCGCATCCCCGTCTAGCGCAAGGTGAGAAAACATAGCAGGTGCCAGTTGACATGCAATATGACATGCAATTAATTCCATCGATGGGGGTTGCGTGGTTGTCAAAGTAAACATCAAAACATCAAAACCTCACAAATCACATTCTAGCAAAGGGAAACCCACAGAAACGTCTCAGGGGAATACCAGAGAGACACCATCTGTCTCACAAAAGGTACCAGTATATTCTGGAGCTACCTCCCCATTGTATGAATCGCCTCATATAAAGACCAAGAGAAGATACAGAGGCAATTGTGTTTCCACTTCACGAGACCCCGAAAACAGGGACTTCGACCAAATGACATTTCAAGGACACTATGGATAAAGTTTCCTCCTTTGCCAAGTTTATAGAACATTTCCCAGTTAGACAGAAAACACTTTATTCAGAAAGGGAGCAACCCATACCAAAATTCCCAAGGGATCAAACTCCCCCTACTCATATTGTTATTAACCTTTCAGGAACAGCCTCATCATGACACACTAGGGTCTTGGATTCCAGTTACTATTGTACTATTGCGATGAAAGGAAGTGGGAGGTGGGGCAAGACACCTGGTATAATGACCCAGATGATCCAGACATCACATTTATTGACCCTCTTGTTACACCTGAGGCAGGTCATGCCTCCCCCATTGACAATGAGCTTTTGTTTAACAACCTTCTTAAAAGGACTGTTAACCATTTTAATATTCATGCTCAAGAAACACTGGAAGACACTGATTTTGTGGACAACATTTTTAATGAGAGCAAATCAGTAAGCCAAGCTATTTCTCTTCTGCAATCAATTAAAAAGAGTTGCCCCATCGTTAATCACACCTTCATGAACTAGTACAATGAACACCAGGCTAGAAAATATTTTCAAGCCAAGCACCATCAGACCCACTTTACGTCGAAGCGCATGTAAAGCCTGATTCGCTTGTTGTCACCACGACAAGGATAAGAGCGGGGCTGCCACTGTCCAATGCTGAGGCACCACCGGATAAAGAGTGCAAAGCAGTATATTGCATAGGCAAAAGAGTACCATAGCTAGCAACACCACTTTATGTGCAAGTTATAACAATAGGCAATGGGATCTCCTACACAAACACATTGATTCAGTCCCTAAACCAATTCAAACCAAATTACTCACGGTTTCTAATGAAGGGAAGCAGGTAGCCCAAAATATTTAAAAAAGCAATCTTTATTCGCAACACCACCTGGCAGAGTCATAGCGGAAGGCACCTTACTCACACCCGTATTAACATGCATATCAAAGACTCTCGTGTTTGGGAAGGCAGTAGGTGATCAATTGGAAAGCACAAAAAAAGGGACATGAAATCGTATTGATACTAGGGCAAACTCCCAATAAACCCTTCATTGATAGGAGCACCTTCAATACGTGGCGTTCATTTTGGAGCCAAGGGCACACAAGAGCCTCGTAGTGTGGTTTTGATGGTTTTACCAGGAGGATGGAGTGGTGCCAAACTCAGTCTTCCTCTTTTCAAACCAGTCAATAAAGAGGTTTTAAAAGAGGTAAAGGTTGGGACTCAGCTCCCCTCTCCAGCAAAGGATGTTCCAGTCCAGACACCCTCCCATGTTTCTCCAGTAGGGGGTTGCATAACCCTTTTCACCCATGCATGGGAGGGGATAACACCGGACCAGTGGGTACTAACAACCATGGCAAAGGGATACTCAATAGAATTCCTACAAACACCTTGCCACCAACCATCCTCCTCCATCAAGAAGAATGTCTCGAACATCACTTGATTTTAGAAGAAGACATTGTAAAACTGCTACAGAAGGGAGCAATAGAGTTGGTTTCACTTCTAGAAGAAAACCAAGGTATTTTTTTAGTGTACCTCCTTGTTCCAAAGAAAGATCTAACAATGTAACCCAGCCTGAGACCTGTGTCCTGCAAATATGTATGTCAAGTGTGACAAATCCCAGGGTATCGACACATCCTCCATGGGGTAGCCACCTTTCAATGAGGCTAGGGAGCTGAGGTTGCTACCTCATAGTCCCCCTGGGGGTGGTATTCAGCAGGTGGATCTCCTGGCAGGGGAAATCCTCCAAGGGATTTGTGACGGTGGCCCTGGGAGAACACAGTATTCATGCACCCCTTTGGTTTCCCCACCTTCCTTAACCCCCACTAAAGTCTCTCTGGTCCCCCATAGCACTATTTGTTATGGTTTAGTAGAGGAAACCCTTAAAAGGACTGTGATAAGGAAGAGGGAGGCTCACCCAAGCCTGATGCAAAGTATCACTGAGACGAGGAAGATGAAGCAAGTAAGCAAAGGTCCTCTGCTGAACCAAAACATGCACTACAGCTGCCCAAAGCCAAAGCAAATGGTAGAAAGGAAAGAAGGACTCACTCGAGTGTCGTCGTTGAGCAACCAGCCCTGGAAGAGCAGGGAAGTAGATGGTAGTCCCATTCCGAGGAACCCGAAGACTGGATGCTGGGACGCAGACTGCCACAGGTGCCTGAGAGGACTTGGCTAGGCGGACCTGATCTGTGGCAGAGACACAGGAAGCCAGACCAGTGAAGACCGACCAAGAAAAGCAGAGTGGGCAGCTGAAGGCAAAGGAGAGACGCTGTATCTGCAGAACCAAGAGAAGTATGCCAAGCGTGGCCTGAGCAGAGAAGCTTCGCTCCAGCTCCCGAAGAGACTAGAGGCCTCACGCCCTGCCCCCACCCCGCTGAGAGTTCCCAAAGGTAGTTAAAGGGTTGGACCAGTGAATGGGGCATGGAAGGAGCTGGACGCTCATGCAAATATCCCATAATGCCCAAAGGGATCCTGAGCAATATAATACGAACTTGATAAACTCAAAAAGAACATCCCGAGGAGGGGATGAAAGGGATCCTGTGTAACATAAGACGAACGTGCCATAAAAACACCCCGAAGATTACAAGGGGAGGGCAAAGAAAGCAGACAAATAGGAACACACTTTATAAACAAAATCAGAGCATCCTGAAGAGCACAAGCCGGTGAGAAAGAGAATCTTCAAGATAACCCAAACTATATGAAGCAGATAGCCAAGTCCCAAGGAACACAAGGAAATAGGAGAAGAGGCATACAATCAAAGACACACATTGAGAGTACACCTAGGTGGACAATACCTGGCAGGGGAGTATATGTCATGGTACAAACTCCCAAACCTTTGGAGCTTATGGGCCTACTCCAGTCACTGGCACCCTTAGGGGCTTATCAAGCCCCAAAAGTGTGTCCTAGGATATCCTGGACTCAGTCCTGGCGCCAAGCTCATAACATGTGCTAATTGCATGGGACTACATTCACAGCCTAATAGGGTGTGGCTGAGGGATTACTTTACCTGAGATTGAAGGGTGTGGCTGAGGGACTATTTTACCTGGAACTACTTACAAGGCATTTTACCTGGAACTACTTACAAGGCTATTTAAGCCACACCCTACAGGCAGAACACGCTTTGCGTTATTCTGCACTTTTGCAGCATAACACTCACCGTATCTGGTCAGTACTCGAACTTCTACAGCCACGCCTGTCCTGAGATCCTGATCCAGCGGCACCTGAGAGAAGGAAAAGAAGAGAACAGGGGTTAGTGCAGCAACGAAGGCCTTACCTGCAGTATTCCATCCAATCGGCCGCGCCTTCAACTGTTCTCTGGGCCGCCGCACCTGCAGAGAAGAAGGTATCTGCATGGACACCCAATACTCACCCGGGGTCTGCATTCTTCAGGAATTTCGTTGAAGTGGTTCTTCCCATCGCCGTCCTGAAGCCGTGCCGCACCTGCAGAAAAGGAAATGAAACAGCAGGTTAGTCGCGCACGGAAAAGAAACCGCTATACGGACATTCAGTGCCACTCACCAGCACTAATACTCACCTGCAGGAAATCTGCTCAGCATTTTAGGAAGAGTCTAATCTTCATCCGAAAACCGCTCAAGACCGCGCCTGAAAGAAAAGAGAAACACAGGTTATAACTTGGGCAATAAGGACATTAAGCACCTATACCAAGCATCCATTGGCATAGAGACTTACTTAACCAGCTATTCAAAAACTGTGCAACAGTCCCGCAGGATCAGTGAAGTAACTTGGTCCTGGGAAAGACTGTGCATACCGCGCTCCTGCTAGAGATTGCAGGATGGAGAGCCTACCATTAAGAACTCCAAGGTGAGACAGGAGAGGAGAAGGGACACAAGAAGGTTGAAGGAGGTGGAACGAATTCAGCTCCACTCAGTTAGCTAATATCTTGTTTCGACATTGAAGGCAAACGCCTCCTGGGGTGATATCGAGGGAGAAGACGCGGGCAGGCATCTTCACTCAAACTGTGCAACGCCAGTGAGGACATCATTCGTGTGGTTACGTGCTACGCCCCTGTGTAGGCCAGGTGAGCGTGACAGTATACTAGACTTGATACAGTGTTGGAAAAGTGAGGTCTGGCAGGTTAGTGAACCAGACCTGACAAGACTGAAAAGGATAATGTTTTGTGCTACGGACTGGGGGAAAAGAATTCCCCAGAGAGTTGTTGAAGAACATTTTTTTGAGTGGAACCAAGAACCCAGGAAGAGGTTTCCCCCAGGAGAGCAGGGAACCAGGCTATCTTTAAGTTGAATGAACAGTGAAATATATACATTCTTTTGCAGAAGAACTGCATCCTGGTGACAGCAACCAGAATGGGAAAGGAAAGCCCTCCTTCTTGCAATAAAGACACCTGCTTTTCCATTAGTTTAGATTGAAAGTGTAAGGGACAGAAATAGGATTATACACAGGATGGTGGATATTTTTGTTTCACAGACATCTTGACCGGGTCCATAGTATTCTTTTTGTTGAGGTAGGGCAACCCCTCTTAGTGGTTAGGGATAGTTGGTCCTTTCCCCAACCCCTGTTTTCTTTCATGAATATTAATACACTTTTATAGCCCAAAACAAATATGCCATCTGCATCTCTCTCCTTCTGCACCCTTAAACAGGCCCCAAATAATCAGATGACAACTGTGAGGGGTCAGAAATGAGAGCCGGTCACAAGGTTGCCATGTTTTTGTCAGAAATATTTATTAAATAAAAATGGGTTCGAAAAATGCCTCTCTGACCCTTTGCTAAAGAGGATTTTCCTTACCTATAAACCAAAACTAAGACGTTTGTCTGCGCCAGGATGTCAATAACTGAAAAGCTGTCCTTTTGTCCACAACGTCCTATCCTTACCCTCGCACAACAAACAAAAACAATAAAAATGATGTGTAAGGAAATATCTTCAACTTGATACAGGCAAAGGGTGTTCACAACAGAAGAAAACATAGTTCCAACAAAAGAAGTCCTTGGATCCAGAGGGTAGACCCCTTACCCTGGATTTTTAAGTAGAATGGCAATAGTCTCTTTTACTAACTGTTCCTTTGTTTCTTGCCTTGACTCACAAAGTTCCTGTTTAGGCCTCACATTCTGTAACAGCCTTTCTTTAACGCATCTTTGTCATTGGTTTTGAAAGCACTATCTTTCTTTATCACCAATCTCTCCTTAATTCAGAAAACACTGGAATATTTCTGGAAGCTTTGCAAGTTGCCTGTTATACTCCCCTGACAGGTTTCTTTATGCAATGCTGACTGCCTGATGTACTCTCTTCCAGGACACTCTATGCAACATTAACTGCCAGGTCTTTTTATGCAGCATCAACTGCCTGGTATGCTCGCCTGCCAGATAGTCAATTATGGTTTTCACGTGCCTGGTATCTTACTTTTCCAGGACTTCTCATGCGTTTCACATTCTCTTTATATCAGCAATATTGTATGTATTGGTCTTGGCTTGGCATATATGTTTACGGTAAGGTTTGCTCAAGATTTGCCCCACACTTGCACATCATGCATCCATAGCTCATTGGGGATCTTACTATGCCTTTTCTGCATTCAAACAATCTTCTGGTAGTGTTAACAATGGTTCAAATTGCTGTTAGCGTGGTCGCCAAAACGCCCCCTGGTCCCTACTGGCCTTGGGTAGACTCAATGGTCTTATCCAGCATCTTCGGTTTCCAGGTGTTCTTCTGGCTTACTTCGCGGCTCTGCGGTCACTCACCTGCTTCCCTTCATGCCGCCTTATCAGCCTGCCGAGCACCCAGGGACTCTCTCACAGCTCCCAGCTTCTCCACAGCACTTCAGTCTCCGGCACAGCGCCTCGCCCTCTGACATGGCGGCCTTCCTTGCTCTGCCACACTGGTATGTGATCTCCGCGTCTGCAAGCCTCCGGACAATAGCCCACGTCTTCTCCTGCACTGCCTCCTCCAATATTGTGCTGCCCGTTTTAAATGTCCTGCAAACAGGTGCTTTGGAAAACAACTAGACTGCAGGTTGTGTTTCACGTTCTTGAGACCTTGTTCAAACTCCTTCATCCTCCTCATCTCAGTACTTGGGGAAATCTGGTAGTTGAAGTCCATTGTTGCTGTTGAACACATGGCATTTGAACAGTTCTTCTCAGTGATTTTACATAAACTTATTTTAGAAGAAAAAGGTGTTGTGTTGGAGCTTTGTGTCATATGTGGGCGTTTGACCAGAAAAATATAAAGTAGAGTTTTTTTTTTTACTTCTACGTGGTGGAACAAACAGTTGACAATATGCCATTAGGGTGTTGAGTATTAGTGGGTCTTCTTCGTGGAAAAAGGTCTTGGGCATTACAGGGTCTTCCTCTTTGGAAAGGTGGAGATACTGCATCTTGTCTAATGAAGTCATGACCTCTCACCTGTAGTTGTCTCCTCCCATGTGATCCTTCCTCATAGGACCGCCCCCAGGGTCAGGATCAGGTAACAGCTGCCGTCCCCTGGCCACATGGGAGGAGGTCACCGCCAGGGAATGTGTGATGACTCCTTTTGGATTCATCATACAATGCTGCAGGACGTAATCCCTCTAATCAAATAGGGCGATTACATGGCAACATTAGACATGAAAGATACATACTTTCATATTTTAATGTTGCCAGCACACAGAAAATACCTTAGATTCAAGGTGAGAAAAAAGGCGAGAGGGACAGCCAGACCGTACTACTAAATGTTTGTGTTTCTTGTTTTTTATTTTGCAGACATCTGTGTTCACGCCTGCATATGGCTCCATCACCAATGTGCGGGTGAACAGCACAATGAGCACACCGCAGGTCCTCAAGCTTTTATTGAACAAATTCAAGGCAAGTTTCTCCTGTGTCCAGCTCTGTCAGAGGTTGGCGTAGCTAGGAATATTTCTTGCATACAGCACACTATGAACTAAATGCCTTCTAATTCATTTCAGAGTGTATATATGGTGTCTCGAAGGTGCTGAAATGAGAGTGCCCTTCCTCACATTCACATTGTTCTCTGTACATAGAACTTCACCTTGTTTAGCATATGTGATATAGCAAAGGTGCCCAACGTTTGGCTTTCCAGACGTTTTGGACTACAACTCTTCATTATCCCTAACCAGCATAGTCAATGGCCAGATATCAAGGGACTTGTAGTCCGAAACATCTGCAGAGCCAAAGGTTGCAGAACCCTTTACTATAGGTTCCACAAGTAGCCCTGCCCCAGCACCTGATCACTCCTGGTTCATCTCAAACATTTCCCTCATTCCGCTAAAAACTCTGAATGGAGTCCTCAGCGGGGAAGGCACTATGGACTTACAGGTGCTTGCTGCATGCATCTCCCTTGGAGAGAGCCATTTTCTTCCTCCTCTGTACATTCTCCTTCTCCACAAACCTCCAGCTGGAGAGGCACAGTACTTCCCTATGAATCATGTGTGAATCACTATCTCCCCTATCCGGTACTCAGCTCTACTCCGCCTGCTGTAGGGCTGCTCTGGATGCTCACTGTACGAATAACTGGTTATGGCCACAGTCTATCTTCCATGAATATCTGAGACACTAAAGCATCCGGTCTTTGGTCTTGCTCCAACAATCGCCTTTAGCTAAGATCAGTCTGTACTCCTCCAGTAGTTAAGACGTTGCAGCCACATTGGGTGCCCGGCTTTTGTTCTAAAGACACAAGCCTACATTTGTTAACCATCACACATGCCATCTTTCCATGCCAGAACTCCTCCAGCTTCAATGCCGGATGGCCCATCTCCAGTACTGCTCTCGTTGCTAGAATTTCTAACCTCTGTCAGCAGAGTAGCTTCATATCATCGACCATCCATGGTGTCTGAACTCCCTACTATGACCCCATGTGGTGCTGTCAATTAAACCAGTTAGGCCAGTCCATGTCTGTGAAGGAGTTACACCACCATGATTTCTTTTCTTCTTCTTCAGATTGAAAACTCTGCCGAGGAATTTGCCTTGTACATCGTTCACACCAGCGGTGGTGAGTAGTCCCGGCCAAGCTATAAACTCTGTGCTGAATGAAACAGCTTCTTGTTTGAAATGTGAATTAATGAGCATATTCTAAAACTATTCATATTAAACCTGTTTTATTATAGTTGTTTTCAAACATCACCATTTGTTTTAACATATGTGTTTGTTAGGAATGATACCAAGGTACGTTTTACATTTTCGCCCCTGTTTAGACAAAATGATTGAAGACAAAAATTATAGTACAAATTCAATTTTGATCTATTGTATATATCTAGAAATATATTTTGAGACATAAATGGGATAGAAACATCTGTAGTGTGCTCATCAGACAATTGGGCGCAGTAACCATGACCCAGTTACACTGTTATTGTGCTGGTAATATTAGTTATGTTTCTCTTTTTTACTGCACACATCACCGTCATAGTGGTATTAGAGCACCAAGCTGTGCCCATGTAGTGGCAAGTTATAATCCTGCCCAGGGTGGCAGCTAAAGTGCGGTGTGTGTGGAGAAAAGAGAACTTGACCAAGTAGAGTGGGAATGGGGAAGAATGGGGGGAAAAATAGGGATACAAAAACATAGACACAACTCCCAACCTATAGGGAAATGAAAGATGCGTGTGAGTGATGGTGATCATTGGGATGAAGTATGGAGTTTTCAGTGTTTTGACCAAAAGAAAACCTACTCAAAAACAATCATGGCATTCTACAGCAGGTCTTTTGCTCTTATTCTTGCACGTTATTTCACCAATAATCACATCCCAATTAGATAGTGATTATCATGCAAGTAATTATCCATGTTATGCCTTAGTTTCTTTTTCAAATTTGGTCTAGAAAACTGGGTTTTTTTCACTGTTTATGTACATGACGCGTATAAATGTTAAACGTAGTTATTATACAGAGAACATTTACGTTGTTATACAGAGAATTTGTTTTAGGTTTTACAGGGCACTGCCTGTTTTAATTCCACACATTAGTAAATGTATCAAAGGGCAATAATGTTAACTGTGCAATTATTGTTTATCCCACAAGCCTTGCCTTTTATAAAGGCCAGAGGACACTATCTGTTTTTACTTTGGTATTTAGGAGGGCAAGCAATTTGATCAGAAGTTGTGTACATGAGGACAGCAAGAGGGAGTGTAGCAATCAATTTGAAGGGTGCTTTAAAGGTCAAAGTGGCGGTGGGCAGTCCACAGATGGAGATAAATTCAAGGAGGAGGAATTTAAGAGTGACTTATGATCCAAAGAGAGCTAGCTCACATGGAGTCGGTGTGCAAATGCAGGAGAGGAGTGTAGGAGGTTGTTTGGAGTGCAAGATGCAAAGTTTCAAATTTTATTGAGAAGGAAAGAGTAAGACGCAGGAGCAAGCCATTATGATACATAAATGGTTAAGAAAGAGTGGGGATCAAGATTTTGGGGTATAATCACCCGAATAGTCAGAAGGTTTAAACTGTACGAGCTTTAACTGTCAAAGAGTACTCTACCTTTAGAAGACTGGTGTGAGGCGATTGGGGGAAGGATAGAAGGGAGGCTGAGAGGGTGAGCAGCATTGGAAGCTGGGAGGAAAATGACTTTGGTCTCAAAACAGTTAAGGCTAAGGCCCAATATAGCAGAGAGGCAGCTGGAAAAACCAGAGGAGAGTTTGTGTGCCATTGACAGGAATGCGAACAAGATTTGTGTTGTCTGTAATAGTATGCTTAGAGAGGAAGTATAATGTGTGAAGAGAACTAGGCTATGAACGGACCATTGGAGAACACACACTGAGAACGGGGAAATGGAGGTGTCCGTGTTCCATGAAATGGAGAAGAGCCAGTCTGATAGGATGCAATCCATTCTAGGACAGAATTTTGTATGCAAGTGTCTAGCGAGGGAAAGCAGCATGTTGGAGTAATTGACAGTGTCGAAGGCAGCAGAACGATCGAGGAAGACAAGACTTGAGCGGAATCTGGAATGGTGTGCAGTGGTAAGGAAATTGAAGACTTGGGTGGCATGGAGTGCCTTCTATGGAGCCCTGATCAGAGACGTTTGCCGAGACCATTGGTCTTCAAGCGAGAAGTAAATCAGTTGAGCAGTACACTTTCAATAATTGTGAGGAAGCATAGAGACGGGCTGATCGCAGGCAGAGATTTTGGGTCAGCAGAGGGTTTTTCGAGGATCGGTCAGAGAGTACCTGTATTGTAGCAATCTGGTATAATAACCAAGATACTGAAATGCACTTGTACACTAAATTGTTAATGACAATTAAAGACAGATCTTTTATAATGCTTAATGATAAACAACTTCAGACAAGAATTTGAGGTGCAGGGGAGAAAGACTCAGCCTTGGTAACTAGGCTGGAATATACTAGAGAACAGAAGAAATCCAAAACTTGGAAAGCTGCGTCCCCTGCACACTGTCAATGAGGCAATAAGCCTAAGGAGATGTAAAAACAGGTCTGACTGGTTTCAAGAAGACTTTTTGTATATTTTACACACATACAGTGTATACAATTTTTAGAATGACAGTGATATGTGGTTCAATACATCCAAAGAATGACATATAATGATTCTGTTAGTTTTTAGAGGAAAAGATGTCTTCTCCTTTTTTATTATTTTCAGGTTGGCCCAACGCGTTTCGAGATTCATATTCTCTTCATCAGGGGCATAAATCTTCAATAATTCTTTGACTTTAATCTACAAATAATTGATCAAGCATTAATTACTTTTTACAGAAAGTCAAAAGAAGAATAATTAACCAAGTTAAATCACTCTTTATAAAAAACAGACAATTCTTAAAGAGGGGCATCCCCTTACAAGTTCCTCAATGAACCTGACCTTGCTAGGGTACAATTGTTGAGAGTGCAATGATATGATTCATGTTGTACATTTGGTACCGAAATATTATGTCATGTGAGACCAAGATTGAGAATAATGTAGTTTTAACAAGATTTCTACACATTAAGAACCTTTAATATACATGGATATACTATCTTGAGACATAATAATGCCTAGAAAAAATTCAAATAAATAAATAGAGCCTGAATATAAAGCAGGGAAGAGATGGGGAGAAGGAGAACTTGCTCTTCTTCCGGTAAGATAGTGGATAGAAGTCCACGGAGAGAGCAGAGCCCTGCAACTCCATTCTGACACACTACAGTAACAAAATTCAACAAATCCAAGTCCACCTGGCCAGTAAAGGATCCGCCCTACCAGACCCAACAAGGCATATTTCACAGATAACACCACTAACCCTGACACAAACAGCTTTTCGACCTCACATAGGACAGTACAATTAGCATCTCACCGGAAGCCCCATGCCCTCGATGTCCAAAAAGCAACTCAGCAACCACAACTAGCATCCACCTTCGTATCCCTCCTCAACACCTCCATCAAACAAGGCATCATCCTGCACACCTTCAAAATGCCCTTCATCTAACCTCTGTTAAAACAAAAACACATCGGTCCCCAGAAAACTGCCATCCAATCTCCAACACACGGTTCACTGCCAAACTCCACATGAAATGTATCTACCAACGACTACAGGAATAAGTTGAAGACAAGACTCTTCTCAGATTCACAGCTTGGATGCATACCAACGAGCAGGACGTAATCTACACTATGCTCAATTTGGGACATCCAAAAAAGCAATGCATACACCATCTCACCAAGAGCACTCAGGCTGCACAATATCTCAACCTTCAACATGATCAGCCCAGAGGTGCTACTAAAAAGACTTGAGGGCATTGGTTTCAATGGAGCTGCTCTTCACTGGATCACCTCACAAGACCACGAGGGCACTCTTCAAGTCCTTGCAAGCCAGCATGTGGAGTACCCGAAGGATCTAGTATGTTGTCTTTAACGTTGAACATTTACACAAGCCTGCTCTTAAAACGTATGAATAATTCAGACCCCATGTTTTTCAACTACACAGATGACACCCTAATAATGAACAAGCCCATACATGATGCTAAAAGAAATAGACCAGACTCCGCAGACAAACTCAAACCGACTGAAACTGTGATTATGATTTTGGCTGAACACCTCTAAGCCCAGACCAATCCCTGGCTGGTAAAGATTTGAACGTACTGTCTTCCTACGACAACTGTCAGAAACCTCCCTCACACTAATGGTGGACATTGACCTTACACAGGCACCAGGGGTTCATCCAACTATGAATGATCCGAAACATCATGCTCTATCCAACCTCCATGCACAGCATCATGGCAGTCATCCCACTTGTACTCCCAAGACTAGACTACTTTGATAGCCTCTGTCTGGGCTCCTGTTCCTACTCAAGAGGCTACAGAGTGTAACAAAGGAGGTAGCCAGACTGCTACTGAAACTTGCAAACAAATAGCCCTCGCCCGCCGAACACTTTACTGGCTCCCGATCAAATAGATCATCCACTTCAGAATTCTATGCATTGACCACAGTGCCTTTCATGACAGGGACCCTGAATCCATCAAAAGCAAATTACTCTACTACCTACCATCGAGAGCCATTAGATCCAGAAACCATGCCTTAGTAACGGCACCAAAAAATCACCTAAAGGATCTTTCTGCTCCTTCCTCTCAATGAAACTCTGGAACACTCTGCCACCTGACGTTCAGAAAACAACTAAAAACTTGGATATTCAGCGAGCACAAGCATGTGACTGGCAACAAAACCTAAACCAACATACACCCACTCCTAACGGAAGCTGCCCATCATAAATTAAATGAACCTTCTGCAAATTTGCTTGCAATTTACCAATGAAGGTGTATTGGAGGAAAGACTCATTTGTGCCTGGGCCCTACGTGACCTCAATGCAGTTGACTAAACTTGCTATACAAAAATAGGACAAACCCGCGTGCAACTCTTCAGCCTAGGACTATTGGTGACCATACTCATTCAGTTCTGACTTTATTTGACCTAAATGGAGTCGTACCTATACTGCTGCAAACACTCACTATACGACTTTAATGAAGACCTTGAGTGTTATCCAATTATCTGGCATCCGTTGTAAGGACTTACTTGTTGGACTGCCCTGGCACCTGTATGCATCTCTGGATTTGTGTGTATTATGGACGTGGAATTTCAATGTGAAATACAAAACCCTGCCGTGGCTTTCGGACATATCCTGTAGCCATGTGCCATTGCCCCCTTTGCCTGGGTTAGGGTCTTTGGGTATGCCCCAAGCGTACCGCTCTTTCCGCTCGAGATGGCCTACAGCCGTGCTCCATAGACACTTTGCCCAGGGCATGGTCTTCAAACATGCTACCCCTGTGATCAATGCACATGTCCTGTGGGCTATTTTTTGGAGTATGGTCTTGCTCCATGTCCTGGGCACCACCAGTTGCCATAGCCGGTCCATCTGGTACCACTATCCATGCGGACCTGATCAGCACCAACAGTGGCAATGCAGGATTGTGCATGCTTCAACCCTCTGGGGATGTCTGTCCACCCTCGGCAGGGTGAGCGGAGGATGTGGGGCCGGGTGCTGAGGGTTGGAAAATGGGCAAGAAATTGCAGAACATCGTTTTTTGCCTCCATTATTGGGCCATATTACATCTATTTAGGACATACTCTGATCTTTCCTACGGTTGGTTTGAATCCCCAGAGGGCACAAAATGCCAGGTTTCTGAAAGGTTAGCAAATGATGGCTATCTGGTTGCGTAAAGTGGCGAGGTAAATATAACTACGCTTTGCACCTATAAATATGGCAACACTGTTTGCATAAGGAGTGCGGGAATCCTATATATAACCACAGAATGTGCCTCCATTAGGGATTTTGTAGGCATAGTAGTGACTTGCAGGGAATCCTTCATCAAAGCCTTCTCATAGTGATTTAAGATTTCAGTGCTAGGACCCATGGCTTTAAGTGGGCATGGGCTAGCTTGGGCAGTCTCTGATGTCTGAGACCCCAAAAGTCCCTGGTAGCCCCCAACTGATTAGGTGAGGCTTTTTTTTGTGAAACCTGAACCTCTCGCTCATGCTTCGGGCTTTAGAAAAAAGGCCTGTTCTTCCATAATAGAGGTCTATGCCCCCTGTTCCTGGCGGGCCTGGTGCCATAATTAAGAAAGAATTGGCAAGGCTGGTAAAAGCCAATACCTTTTTTTGCTAACAGCTGAAGCTCTCGCTCATGTGCAAGAGCTTTGGTTTTGACCCTGCCTTTTGTACCATAAAGGTGGCGGTGGCCTCTGCCAGGTGCCCCTTTAACAAAGAGATGCCTGGTGAGGGTCTGCGCCACCAGTAAGAAGAAATGGGGATTCCGACCCATGCCAGGCATCCCTTTTAACTAAGAAATGCTGGGATCAGCACCCTCTCCCTCGGGGTGCGAGTCATAATTCCTGCACATCTTAGTTACAAGTGATACCCGGGGGAAGGACCATCACCACAATTAAGGGTGAAAAGTTGTGGTTCAGGCTACAGCCAGGCATCCCTTTAGCAAAGAGATGCAGGGATTAGCTTCCTCGCACTACGGGTGAGCGGCCACACCCCTTTTAAAGAGCCCCTGCTCGATTTCCCATGTCACTTAAACTCCTGGGAGGATCCATTATTTAAAACGTCCTTTTTCACATTATGCTTGCTTCCTGCCATTTTAGAAGTACATAGCTTCTTAGATAACCGTTACTATTGACCTATTTTATTGACATCAGAATATGCCAAGCAAACTGGCTGTCGGAGGGCGCAAGGGATAGGTGAGGGAGGAGAACTCACGGGGGTGCACACATGTACAAACTCACATGCAAGTACATTTGAACACATACAGGGACGGCGTCAGTGCCTTTCAAACCTTTTAAACGAAAGCATCGAGCCTGAGGGGGGTCCCCCCAGCAGCTGCCCTCATATTGCCAGTCTGCCGTATAATACCACAGTAATATATTCCTTTATATATTCCTTACGTTCTGGGGCTTACAGTGTGCGCTTTGCAGCCCTCACCTTACAAGCTGTTCTTGATGAAGCTTGTCCAGCTGTCACTTGCATTGGAGAAAACAGAAGTGTTATCACCTTGTTGCCTTTCAATACTGGTTCCTCCCCGTCAGCCGCTTGCTAACAGAGAAGGATTCATAGCCTAATTCATAGCTATTGGGCGGGCATTCAGTGTTTTAGCTTCCTTACTGACTCGTGATAATTGGCGGCTATTAACCTTATCTCTATCTGCATTCTAATGTATGCCCCCCACGGGTGCTTCAGACTGCTTTCAGCTCTAAGCAATCATCATGTTGAAATGGGTCTCCACACATCTTCACTCGGGCCTGTTTACTCGTACACCTGAAACGCGTACATTAATCTTCTGAGCAATCGTAGCAGCATGTTGTATCTACAGGAGTAGTTGGATGCCATTTGAGGACAGTATGCTACAAAAGAGCTAGGTGGTCCTCCTTTTTTTGGGGGGCTGTGTGGATGAGGACCAAATAATAATCAAATGCATACAAATTCCACCTTACAGCTCCCCTCCTTCACATCCAAGAGGTGTGACGAACCATACAATATGAACATGATGCAAATATGTATTTTAATCATCATCTTATACAAAACACCAAAATATTCTTAAAAAAACATAAACACATAGTGATGTGTACCAACAATGAACAAAAGTGAGACAGATACCTTGGGATCACGTTAAATCAGTCTAAAACAGAAAAGCAATGGTTTGATACTGTGGAAACGAAAACTCAATCACTAGCCAGACAGGGATGCCTTTTACACCGAAAATATGGTACATTTTCATTTAAACCAATTATAACATTCTATAGGCAGAAAGTAATCCCTGTAATTACATATGGCAGTGATGCAATGATCCACACACTACCTAAAAATTGGACGAAATCTGAAGCAATTTTTTGGAGGAAGATCCTAAGATTACCAGATTCATACCCAATGCCGAGAATTCGTTATGAAGTCGAGACACAATCACTATCCTCCATAGTGAAATGGAAGCAACTAGATTTCCTAAGGAAACTGCTGATAAAAGACAAAATACCAGCCATAGAAATTCTGAAAAATAACCCAATCGCTTCATATAATACATGCCTATGGAAATGGAAAGAACAATTATTTCAACAATTAAAAGATGAAGACATATCACTTGAAACTCTCTTGAACAGACCTCAATATGCAAAGCGTAAACTGGGAAGCAACGATTGGATCAGAACCTGCCAAATGAAAACCCTATATTCAAGAAATCTCCAAAGCCATCTAGATGTTCGAGCGTTAAAAGAAACTCCAAAATTCATGGAACTGTTTCCTGATGACAAGATCCGCACAGTGTATATGGCGATCCGTCTGAACAATCTTCCGACAAGAGATAAGCTTGCAATGGTCTGACAAATCCCGAAAAAACCGACAGACATTGCCGCTTTTGTAAAGATAGAGAAGAACCAGAGACAATACATCATCTAGTAATGATCTGCCCTGAATTGATGCATGAGAGAATGATTTTTGGCAAATTCTTTAACATATCAACTCAACAGATGGACAAAGAACTGCGATGGGCACTACTATTAAATGGACATGAAAACAAATTAATTTTCACGGTAGTGCAGTTCTTACAACATATCTTAGGACTAGATGCTGGAAACCAACCAAAACTGAAGCAAAGACAATGACGAATATCACTTTAGTTGCCTTACAATGACAAAAAGAAATCCTTTTTATTTACATGTGTTATACTTTTTTCTTTTTCTCTTTTCTCTCTACTTTTTCCCTATGATTTTTACCCGCTCGAATTGTAATGTCTTAAAAATGAAAAGTTTGTAACAAACTAAATCATTTTTAAAAAAAATGAACAAAATTTCACAACACATATTTCATCAAAACCTTTCATATTGTTTCAAATGAAGGTGAAGTTAGAATGGGAAAGTGCAGAGGAGTTACAGAGATCAACCCTTTGAAAGATTTTCCCCAGACTTAAAATATAAATATATATTTTAAGTCTGGGGAAAATCGCTCGAAGGGTTGATCTCTGTAACTCCCCTTCACTTTCCCATACTAACTTCACCTTCATTTGAACCAATATGAAAGATTTTGATGAAATATGGTTTGCTAAATTTTGTTCATTGTTGGTACACACCACTGTGTTTTTTTTTTTAATGTTTTTTAAGAATATTTTGGTGTTTTGTGAAATATGTATTTTCATGATTTCATATTCTCTAGTCCTAATTAAGACTAGTCTCACTTTGTCCATGTTGCGTATGGTTCGTCACACCTCTTGGATGTGAAGGGGGGAAGATGTATATTGGAATTTGTATGTTTTTGCTATTTGGGGACTTCAGATGGCTTAATGCAAATACCTGATTAGGAAAACACCTGCCCGTGCTTTGCATAACTCAGCCCTGTACTTGCCATTCCATAGACAAAACAGAAGGTGGCAGCAGAAGCTCAGAAGAGTAAACCGAGTTTCCTGTTTTCTTTTACTTACTCGACGTATGGAGAAGAAATCGGCCCCCCAGAAAATGACTGCTCTTGACAGGGAGAGGGGTGACTGATTCCTAATTCCTTGCCTCCCTTCCTTTTGCAGAGAAGCAGAAGCTGAAGGAATCGGACTATCCCCTTATCGCCCGCATCCTGCAGGGCCCCTGCGAACAAATCTCGAGGGTTTTCCTGATGGAGAAGGACCAGGTGGAAGAAGTCACCTATGATGTGAGTCAGATGCTGCTGATGTTCTACATCAATATGCCTTTTTGAATTCTGAAGAAAAAAAAACATGTATTGAATGTTTTATCCTCATATTATGGCAAGTAAAACTCCCAGTGGCAATGGCACTATAAGCAGTCACACGTATTGGTGAGTAAAACTTATTCTCTCATTTGTATGTGCTTATATACGACCCTTGCCCGCACATCACTATTTCCAGCAAACCTACTTAGTACATCATGGCCAGTTTAGATTATGCCCAGTTATCAAAATGTCCCATTCCTACACAACAGATCTTTGCCATTTTCCTTTAAGTATATCTGGCACTTCTAGCCATACTTTACATATAATGCACATTTTCTATTGGGCTTTACATCATGGCCGGTGTCCATTAACTTCATGTAACCTATCATTGCCCGGTCTTTGCTTCAACTTCTGCCGCCAGTGCCGGACAGAAGGTAGCACAGTGCTTGCCTGTGTGATCTTGGGCGTTGCTGGGACGGGGAGGCTGCGCCCAGCCGTAATGGGTCTCCAGGCAGTGCCTGCTACTGCTCACAAGCAGGCTGAGGCGGCGCTGCCAGGCCCAGACCCCTGAACCAAATAGCTGGGGTACAGATCTGTGCGGAGCCTCTGTCGGCACTTCCGCCTGACTGCTTAGTTGCCGAGTCAGTGGAGCAAAGACCCACTTTGGGCTGGTCCTGATGCCAGAGCGGTGAGCATCTTTCGTTGGATGTATTGCCCGTGGTGTAGCGTACGACTGCTTGTGATGACACGGCACATGTTTTGACAGAGATGTCCTTGCGAGTCGTGGCATTTGTCATAAGGCGTGACGTCATACATTATGTGTCGTGAGGCAGGGTATAATCTGTTTTTTGTTCTTGCATAATTCTGATTCTCAGTAGCTTCATAGTCCCAATTGTTCCATGTTTGTTTTTCAATGGTTCCCCCATCACAGCCACTACATGCACATGTTTCGATCTGTTCAGGTCATCCAGGTGTGTGCCAGGTACGGTAAGCTCCTGCTGCGATCTTATCTAGTGTGACTAGATAAGATTTTCCAATTAGCTCCCAGGTTGACATTTCCCGAAAGCTCGACATTCCTAGAATTCCCATTCCCAATCATCCTGACATCCCAAGTAGACTCCCAATCCGCTTTCCCGCCAAGCTTCCGTTTAGACTGCACTCCCAGTAGACTACACAGAAAGATCCTACACCTGGCCTTAATATGATGGAGGCTCGGCGGCCACTGGCGGAACCCTGCGTGTGCAGCTCATACAGCACATATCCCTACACCCCATGCCATGTAATGGCAGCCAGTGTGAGAGGACCCATCACACTGAGAACAGGCTTTCCAAATACTCACACACGAGGGCGTACCTATGAGCCCATATGCTAGCAGCCTCGTTGATACCTAGAAACAAGGAAAAAATCCACTGCACAGAGCAGTGGAAAATAAACCTTTGCCCTGGTTTAGCCGGTTTCTCTGGTGATTTTCGCCCCAGAATAAGGGCACAAACAAAAGCTTTGGTTATTTGACTTTCCTGAGGAGCACCCGCTGGTTGATTTCATTCACAAGCTCAAATATGGTTAACATTGCTTCAAATGAGCCAGTGCTACCCAGCTCTTGTGTTTTGCTTTCACGTTGTACTGGCCCGTCTCCGAGCTAGAGCAGAGAACTGCAATTTCTGTGTGTAGCAATGAGCCCGGTGCAAGCGTCTCATTAAACTGCATTGTTACGCAGGGTAAAGCTCCCCAGCCTTTGTTTTGGGAAGCCAGGGTCGGGCTGGCCTACAGGATAATAGTGCAGTGCTTTAGGGCAGGGATGCCATGGCAGTGTGGGCCAGGTTGGGGCCCAGTTGGATCACTTAGTGCACTGTGAGGCCTGTGGTCTTTCGCCTTGTGCTTTACAGTGCTCACTTTAGCATAATATGCCCCAGTCACTACTGAAACACTTACTTTGTTGTGTGGCAAGCTTACGAATTGCAGTTTGAAAATCTGGGCCTTTTTCTTTTGTTTGGTGCCTTGTCCTATTTTTGCGCCCAGTGCGGCTCTCTGGGAAGCTGTGACCGCCCCACCTCTCTTCTCCCCTGTCTGCCATGTTCGGTTATTCCCTTTCTCCTCCTCTCCATCACACTGCAGAACAAAAGAGAGTCGGAGGCTGCACCTCTGAGGCCCACCTGAACCAGAACACTAGAGGGGGTCTGCCCCGTCTTATGATGATGCGGTTAGGGTGGGCACAGGGGCTGGTAAACGGATAAGGAATTTTTCAGAAAAAGTTGGGGTGGGGGGACTTGACAACCTCATTGTGAGAAAGATGGTTTTAGGGTGGAGATGGTTTTAGGGTGCCAGGCAAAGTATGAGGATTTTATCCTCAGACAATTCTGGAAGTTGCGTGCAGTGCATTTTCAAGTTCGAAAACATATTGCTTCTAAATACAAAGCATAGAATTAAAATACACTATATGGCAGAATTAACATTAATTGTGAAGACCTTTCCGGTTGGGTGCGAGCTGTACCTTAGTCGCGCCACTTGCTTTTTGCCCACATTAGCAAGGGTGAACGTGTTGCAGGGACACACTCGGTGTGGTTTTTTTCACAATAAAAATAGGATCTGACCAGCAGAGCTACAGATAAGATTCTGATCCTGGAGCAATTTACTCCTTATTTTTAAATTGGGTATAAAAGTATTTTTAAGGAATTAAAATAGTAACCTCCATTCCCAACCTATTGGCATGTAAAAATAAATGTCGGCTCTAAAACTGCAATCTTATTGTAGTCCATGTTTCGTTGCACCTAGTAATTTATAACCGGCATTGCCAATGGCAACAGTTGTGCTTTTCTGTAGGCATGGGAAAAGGACTTGCCAGGCACTGCCATAGTGGTATTAACTGGCCATTGATGGTGGCAGGTGCAAAATGGTGCAAGTACCTGGGTATCTAAAAGCAGTGCCTGCAAATCAAATGCCTAATACCTATGCACAAGCCAAAACTGTTGGCTTTGCCAATGCTTGTTTTTAACAGGACTTCAGTGAAGGACACACATAGGGCCTCAGTCATACGAGTATGGCCCCATTGAATACATAAAAAGGGTACTTGCACTACCAGCGCCACCTGCAATCCGGCAGTAATACAGCAGGACCAAGTGGCAATTACAATATTTCAGTTTACTGGTATCTGGGCGATTAACTGGCCAGATACCAACAAACTCCTAATGAGGCCCATAATGCTTACAAATCGAGTGACTGAAGGAAGACCTGGTCAAGACATTTGTATTACACTAGTAGCGCGTTTGCAACTCCAATTAAGTAATTACATTTTAGAAGACTTGTTTGAGAAAACACTGGCAGGCACTTCGAGCACACTGTTTGATGGTAAGGCTTGATTAAAGCAAGCTCAAAGAGTTCTCATGAGGAGGCGTTTGAATTGGGGAAGGGCAGGAATTGTGTGGGAATGCCCATAGGGATAAGCATGGCGATGGGCAGTCAATGAATGGAAACATAACCAAACACCTAAAAGCTGCGTGTCCCTCCTCAGTTGCCATTTCTCCCCATCTGCTCTGTAATGCACTAGTTTCGGCTTTTAGGTGGCGCTAAAGTGCCACCGAATAGCCCAAACTAAAAATGACAAGCTGTATGCTACGATGAAGCTCCTATTTAGGCCAGGCATTAACACAATAAGAGACCCTTCCTGTGGCACTGCTCTGCTGATACCAATGATCCAAACGCGTTATAAATGCCATATATCAAACAGATCTGTGGGTGTGTAAAGGGGGCAGGCTCCCATATGTCCATTGTTTCCTATGCTTTGCTGGAGGGGGGGTATGTGTACTCCTTATGCTTTTTGTTGTATTTGAAGTATTTAATAGTTACAAAGGAGTAAGCGTTACAAGTACTCTACTTACCTCTTGGGCTGCCGACGCTACCTGGGACTGCACTTCGCTCGCTTGATAGTTGTGTATTCTTGCTGTACAAGCGTTCTAATTCCGTATAAATAATCTTGGTGTACACACTTTTAACGTGTCAAGTGGTACGCTTTGCATTTGTTAACATCCCACTTAATAAGACAATCGCTGAAGTGTCCAATTCCATTTTTTCCTCTAGAATGTGCACTCTGGAAATGCTACAGCGCTTGAGAAGGATCTTTAATGACTCTCAAACTATTACGCTTGTGACCACAGTCCTGTAACTTTGAAATTAACCTATCATTAAAATGCACTAGAATGGATGGAAAGAGTGGAGCTTCATAGCAGGGAAGTCTAATGGTTTAGTTAACTCGTGGCTCTACCATGGAGCAAGAGACTGCATAATGAAAGTCACATAAATAATATAAGTGTAGAAATATTCAGTCTCCTGTGTTGTCCCGCTTGGCAGGGATTGCCAGAGTACGCGGTGCTGTGGAGAGTCTGAGCAATGATCCATACAGGACAACTTTAGCTAGTGTCCAACCAAGCCTTTAATCAAAGGGAGCCTAAGGATGGGGTTGGGAAAAGATCCACAGGGTCTAGTGGAAATGACTAAAAATCAAAAAGAAACAGCCGTGCAAACCTATCTGTGATGGGTCAACACAAAGTGCAGGGGTGGAGGGGTTGCCAACCTTGAACATGGTGTTCCAAGCAAAAGGATCTAAACTGTCTCTTAGTCAGTCCCTGTTCCTCCAGGGAAGCCCTATGCTTTTCAAATACATTTCGCAATGAGATGGCCAACCGAAGTGTTCCAAATACCTCATCTTAAGCAGTCGTGTTAGCTCTAGGCCAGCCCAAGCTAAAGTGATATAAAATCCAATGTTCCAGCACCAGCCAGCAGAAAGATCCACAACCCATTACTTATAATGACCAGTTTGTACTACAAAACACTCCACCAAACTGCATGGCCTTGGTTTCCCTTCAGGGGTACTCGTGGGTACCAAGAGGCTTCTCCAGCTCCAGGCTTCTTCTCAGCTTCCTGGAACCTTTCCCGCCAGGTATCCCTTATCCACTCTTGGGGCTTGGATGACATCTCTCCCAGCAGCCTTTTACTCCAGCATTGCTAACGAGCCTTCTGGCATCCTTTTCACCAGGTTTCTTCTTTCACTAGTCTCTGGTTTCTTCTTTCACTAGTCTCTTCTTCCTCCTGGCATTCCCCTTACTAGGTTGCACCCTTTCTACTAGTGAGGTCTTGCTGGTGTCCCATAGTACATTGCTGTGCGGCTCTGATCTGTAGGTCAACTTAAAGTGTTGGCTGCTAGGTGGTGCTGTGTATGTGTGGATTTCTGATGGAATGTCCTATTTTACGATCACATTGCATGTAGAAGGGTGTTTCTTGCTTTTTTCCAACACACCCTAATATTATTGGCAAATGGTAAACATGCCCTAATGCTCCAATCTCAAGGATGTCCACCTACACCGCACTGACGATCCCCATTGAGGGTGAAACGCATATGTGGTTGGCTGTTGCATCCTTGAGAACTGCCAGTGTTGGGGTGATACAGCTGTGTATGGAATAGCACTGTCCTATGAGAATAGAACATGTTGTCGTATGTGGCATACTCGTAGTGCACTTCTTTGTGGCACTGATCTGGAGATAATCTCCATGAAGGCTACCAGTTGGCACTGTGCATGTGTGGCTTTTTAGCTGTAATGCCCTATTCTGTATTAAAACCATGCAAGGCAACAGAAATCAAGGAGTGGCAGGAAAGATTGCTTTGAGAAGCTATGCACTCTAATTGCATGTTGCTTTGTCTTTTAATCTTGCCATGCTCTGGGTTGACCTACAAAGAAATAGAGTGGCATTATTGTTTTGAATTCGAGGAAGCTAGTATATGAGATACATGTTTAGTTTTTAATCTGGTTTTCTAGAGGGCTGTGGCCACATTACCTTCGATGTACACAAAATTACATTTTTGAAATAAAAATGTTATGCAACTAAACTTCAATTATTATTAGGGGGACACTGGGAATGGTAGTAATTAAACTATGAAAATTAAGAACACATGGAAAATAATCCTTCTTGGTACTTGAATGTTCTAAGGTTTCCTTTGATAGATGGGCTGGGAAGAGTTAACAAATCATCTGTTTTGAACGGCTCAGAAGGGATAGATGCTAATTGCAGCAATTCATCTGACAAACCATAAGTGTTGTGATCTTAATGATCCCAATTGGCCATTTAGCTTTCGCAGTAAAGTGCAGGTCACCCATCCAGAGTTGACAGGTTTTCAAAGTGATGCCTTTGTTGGAGCTGTCGACTGGGTCGACCACCTGCAGTGACTATATTGCAGACAGATGAGAAACAGGCAGACATCAATATACTGACTTATGCAATAGCAGCCATGATAACGTTGAGCAGCGTTTGCAATTCCACCTTAGTACCCGGCACGCGCTGTCCACGGGAAATACTACACGTGGATTTGCTTGTTTCCGAGCCATAGCACATGGTATACCCGTAGACGTACGAGCGTGCCTGCCTTTTGTTCCGGCGGGGGGTGGAGGGTGACAGCCCCTTAGCCAATGAGGAGGATCGAAACATGGCCATCCCCGCTCCGAGCCTTCCCAAGGCTGGAGGCTACCTTCATCCCCCGCCGGGGACTCGGGTAAGTTTTTTTTTTTTCCTTCCATCCCCCTCCCCTGCAAACTATTCCCAACCCCACTTACCTTCTTTTTTCTTTTTCTCAGGAGCAAACGCGCTGGGGACACTTCTGTTCCCAGCGCGTCCGCTCCCGATGGCCGCATGGAAAGGGACAACAAACCGCCGCCTCACGTCTTATTGCCACAATAATTGAGAGGTCAGTCACATATTCCCCCCCCCCCTTACAATTACGACCATGGTTGTAAAACACTGCCCATGTTTTTTGTAATAGTAAACCTGCAGTATCTGCGCAAGGTTAGGATGAGCAGGTTTCCAGCTATCTTAGACACTTTTCTGTCTGCTCACTGGCTCCTCTGCAAGACTATGCTGCCATTTTTCAGTGTGGTGGTCAGGCTCCGAAAAGAGGGGAAACTTGCATGCAGAGAAAGCCAGTCCGAATATGATGCGGGGAGCAGGGGAGCGCATGTAAGATAGAGAGAGAAAGAAGGAGAGGGATTGAGTACCTCCCTCTCTATTTGCGAGAAACAAAGAGCAGAGTGTAACAAACTAAGAGATCCACAAATACAGATGGGTACAAAGAGGCACACAAAGAAGGACACATCAAGAGATAGAGTGGGACAAATGGATACGCAGATAGTGATACGAATAGAGGGCAAGAGTGATAAAAATAGGCTGAAGCAAATCGAGATGGACAGAAATGTTGAGAAAGCCATACGCTGAAAGATATGCAACAAGACGCAAACTAGGAGACAGAGAGGGCGATATGCTGAGAGGGGTACAATTGGGTTTGAGACAAATATAAAGAGACATACATAAAGTGTGTTCATGCTGAGAGATGATTTGCTTGTTCAAATGGACGGAGGACAGAGTAGAATAAGAGACACACAAGAAGAGTGATTGGCCGAAATGTGTGAAAGAGCAAAATGAGTGTCCAAGAAAACCCAAGAGAGCTGTGGAGTTAATGAACCAAAGTGAGAGCAAGTGATACAATAAGGTGAGTCTGTGCCTGAAAGTTATACAAAGAAAGGGGAAAAACATGAAAGAAATGGAGAAGCAGGTAAAAGAGAACTCAAGCTGTTCCCTCCAGGTAGTCACAGTTCGCTAGATACAGTGATGAATTTGTGAAATGTGTCCCTTCTTCCCAGGGAAGGGGGGTGCACCCCTCTTGGAGGTTAGGGAGGTGAGCCCGCTAAGTAAGACCCTCCCTATGGATCTGGGACAGCGGGACCTTACTGGGAATGAATCCCTTCTTGGGGACAAGGTCTCCCATTCCTATAAGGAACTCGCTATAAGGAACACCCTGTCCACATATATGGGAGTGGAAAAGACTGATGACATCTTTGTGTGGCATTCAAATCATAATGACATTGCTTCTATATCTTTGGCTCAAGATAATGCTTGAATTACCTTGACACCAGTAGCTGGTGAATAACCACTTTCCGTATTGAAAGGCAGAGTCGTGAAAAAGAGACTAGGAAGCTCGAATGGAGGAAGAGAAGTCCTACTCAGAGAAGAACCTCTGACAAGCATATGCTCAGGAGGGGGTGGAGCCACGCTAGACTGCAGAGCCAGCGGTGGAGTGGATGAGCAGAGCGGATTGAGACGCTGAAATGCTGGCACCGAGCTCTGCAATACTGCCGTGACGGAGAATGGAACGGAAGAACCGTCTCAGCTGGTGTCGGGACCGCATTGAAACCGTGGTAGGCCCAGGGCCCCGAAACCAGAACGGAACAAAAGAACAAATCCTCAGTACAAGGGCTGACAAAGCTGCTGAGATGGACAGAATCAAAGAAGCAAATGTTTCTATAGCAGAGACAGCGAAGAGAGCGGAGATAGTGAAGATTAGAACGAGCAATAACGTCCGCACTGCAACGCCCTCCCGCTGGAGCACCCATGACAGCCAAGAGGGTACCAGGGTTGCCCAAGGAGGGGGGAGGAGAGCGGAACACAACACGAAGAAGCCTAATGAGGAGGGTTACGGGCGCCATAGAAACCTGAGTTATGAATATTCGCAAAGGCCAACAATTGCACCACAAAAACAAACGCAGCCAAACACCCAGTGGGCTCTGGACAGCCCTGGGCAAACAAAGAACCGTTTATAACTGATAAAGAGAAGCGAACCCAGAGGATTCAATGAGTCTGGTCAAGACTCCGACATAGGGGTGGAAAGAAAAGGAACAATTTGTGATCAAGGAGGATGGGGTATCCTCTATCCACTTAAAGGACAAGAGGTATTTGGGTTTATACAGAGACGTGACATTTTTATGAGGCATCTTAAGATGGACTTCAGGAGTTTGCTTTGGTGAATGATCAAGAATACTTCTTTGATGAACTGTGACCACTGCCCTGGGAGTGATCCCAACAATATTCGTTGGAAAAAGCCTAAACTCTGACGCCATGTTTCTGCCCTAAATGTGTTGTTTTATTAAAGTGGTAGGGCCAGATATTGGATAGGATTTAGACTGAGGACTATCTTTTCTTATTTTGACAGTAGTCGACATTAGTTTAAGTTTGTAGGTAGTGTGAAAAACCTGAGTGTGTTTCACTACTCAAGCCCGGGATCCCTTATTCACGTGGCCAGGGAAAGACCATCATTATTGGATCTCGACCCTGGGGGTGGACAAGCGAGGGAGGATCACTGGGATAGGTGGGTCCTTGGGGAGTGGGGAAGAAACACTGGAAGGTGAGATATGGTATCCCCCATTTACTGAGAATTGTTTAGCCCATATTCCATCTGCCTTTATGGGATGCTCCAACTCTCATGATTCCCCTCCTTTCTGTGTCAGCCCAATTACTGAGATGAGGAAGACTGAGATTAGGAAGATTACTCTTAGTAATATGCAATGGTCCTGTCCCGGTAATGAGGCCAGGTAGGATCTGGCACTCAGTCATAATCACACACCTGCCAGAGTATAAGAGGTGGAGCATAGAGTCACACAGTGAGCGAGTTGGAGCCCCAGAAGGCACAAGAGTTGGAGGACGAGCAGGCAGGTGAACCAGGTCGCCTAGGGACCCCGAATTCTGACAGCAAAGAATGATGCGCTGAGATGCTGAGGGCCTGAGAGGTGAAAAGACTGCAGAAACCGGGGCGAGGGAGCCATGTCTCCAATGAGCCAGAAAGGGGTTGCTTGATGAAACAAACTCCAAAGAGAAAGCCTGGTACAGGTGCTTGTTCCCCCAGGCATTCGAGAAGGCCTGGCCGTGCCAGAGTGGCTGCAAAGAAGATCCGGACCTCGACACGCATCAAGCGATAGAGATACACAGCTTGTGTGCTCCGTGCATTTCTGAAAGGCGCGAGGCGCAAATGAAATACAATGTTGCAAAGTGAGGACACGCGTTTGGCGAGAGATGCAATGAAGATGGAAGCTTCAATTGTTCATTGTTGAAAGAGTGTGATAAGAAACAAAGTGGCGGCGAGGCTGCATGTAATTTTACACAAGTAAAGGAAGACTTTTGAAATTGTGAATTACAGCGGGCAAGAAGCACGAGCGAAAGTGAAATGAGAACTGTTATGTCTGTGGAGTTAAGAAGCGGGTCTGGGACCCAGAATGAGAATTAAGGAGAGGGTTTGGGACCAGTAATGAGAATTAAGAGGGTCTGGACCCACGAAGCAAAGATTGTGAAAGACAGTGCCAAAGACACAACAAAGTAAAGATTGTGAAAGACAGTGCCAGAGGCACGACCAAGCAAAATAAAATATAATACGAGGAAAATGAACTATATAGACTGCCTTACTAACAGAGTGGTCCCGCACAGGGCCAAGCAAGATACTGTGCAATTGTGAATGTCTGTTACTGTACTAAGAAGTAAAGAGGTGCCACAGGCATGATTATGTGAAAGCCTCCTTGACAGAGCTGTCCCGCACAGGGCTAGCGAATACTGTGCGTTTGCAAAAGTCTCTGTCAAGTAAACCATTGAAGGATTGTTGAACTGTTGGGGAAGGCAACCCCACTGTGAAACCAATATTGAACTGTTGGGCAAGCGAACCCCATTTTTAAGTATTTTTCTTTGATGCCGAATCAGGCGAGGGAAGCCTGAGAAAACTGTGTTTTGAGACATTGATATCAACGCAGGTGAGGGAAGCATGAGTAAACTGTGTGCTGATGAACTGTGTCGAGTAAAAGAAGCCTGGAAGAACTGTGCCTCAATGAACTGTGTGAACCGGCCACCCAAGTTCCTAATGAACTTTTATCACAAAAGTTTGGGGAAGGGAGTTTTATTTAACTCCATTGTCATCCTGATATTATTTGACTCGCTCTTTTGTTTTGACCTAACCCGGTACACATTATCATTGTAGAATTAAGTGAGGGCAAGATCAGGTTTGACACAGACACCTTTTAATATTCTGACGGACTGTCTTTGACATACTTTAGTTTAATTTGATGGTCAAGACTACTCCCATTATAGAGATAGGGCCAGATAGGAAGTCTGCAACCCCTGTTAAAGTTACATAAAGGTTTTCAAAACTGTTCATTTGTGTCTGTCTGCCTTCTGAAACCATGCCTACCTCATCGTAGGGAAATCCTTTTTAGTAGTAGGGACAGATAGGAATTTTTCTTTAAGTTAAATAAAACAGCCTGAATATGACATCCCTGAAATGGCCTCCTCCTTCTGGTTTGCCACAATATCCACAGGTAGAAACAAGTTATAGAGAAACCCACAGAGAGTGGGAGAGTGAAAGAGAATCCTAGAAAATAACTATATACAAAGAGGGAGGGAGAAAGAGTAGCCATGATAGGTAGACTTTGAGGAACTAAATAGTTTGAGAGAATCAAAGACTTATAGAAAAGTCACTGGTAAAGCAGAGGAGAGAGAGAAGACACATAGGTGGAACATTTTTTCTCTGTAGTCCCCCTCATCTCTTAACAAGGGTGCTGCTATGCAGGGTTTGCACTGTGTCCTGTGGAACAATGGTGTGATCAACATGCAAACTGTATGATGCACCACAAAGCTACTGTAAAACCGTATTAGACTGGCGAGTACCTCCTACTACATTTTTCCATTTCAAGCTCTGCATGTTGCAATCTAATGGGAGTGTCTCTTGAAATGCATCTTTGGCAGCCAAAGATCAAAATCGCTCAAGGATGTTGAACAATCGGACACATTTTGTTCAGATTTTGGCATGCCGTTGACCTATTTTGGGCCCAGTGACTATGAAGATGTTGCTAATAACCAGGAACCACAGGGATATGAAATAAATGTTAAGACACATCCACTGTGATGCACATTTGGGTAAAGGGAAGCTCCCATGATCTTATGAGCACCCTTTCAAGACTTTGATCCAGTGAGTTGACCCCAAAATCCAGGTGCAAACCAAACAGTGTGGATTGCATTGTCTTTGAATATCTATCAAACATGTGCATCTGAGCACCGGCTGCTCTAGAATCTGAAGAAAGAACTAGAATATTACAGGTGTTTCTAGGGTTCTATGTCATTTCATCAACGTTTTAATTAATATTTCTTATTTTTGGGGGCTTCCCCTCAATCTCCCATCCCCAATATTTTTGTCTCTATTCCCGACCCCCCACCCCTTGTATGCACTCCACCCCCCTATATTTTTAGATGAGGTATTTCGTTGAAAGATGTTGGTTAAAAAAACATCAACAAAGGTCTGATGAAAGGACGTTGTACTGTTTTTAGAAGTACCTGTCGACTTATAGCTTTTTATCCACGTGTTTCCAAACACTGTGCTGTAAAGTGCATCAGTTTGATCTTATTTTTTAAAATCTAAACTTTGATCAGAAGCCACCCAATGTCCTGTGGAAGGGTCTTGCTTGCTTGCTCTTACTTGCTGTCTCCTATTATGCTACACTTATTCAGCTGGTCACCAGTTCTGCTTACTGGTTAATGACCATCTTCTTCGAAAGCAATGGTAAATAAGCTACCTGGCTGGTCCATATTTCATGTTGCGGACTGCTCGGCTGACTGACTGTTGACCAGAAGCGCATGAACAGGTGGGGGGGAATTCTACAGCAGAGCATTAGGGGAAGTTGAGGGAATGTGACTTTGTAGAGGGGAGCCTCTCCCTGTAAAAGTAAAATAAATAACGTGATAAAACAGCATCCAAAACAACTGAATGCAAATTAAGGGAATTGTTTTGCACATCTTCTGGTTGTATAGAGTAAAAGACGCTTAAAGATATTCAAGCCATTAGGTGTGCAGTGACCAGCCATAGTCTGAAATTGAGTCAGCTTTCTGGTAATTCACCATTAACCCTGTGACCGAAACTAATAATAGGAACTCTCTGGCAGGTAGTTATGTTTTGACAACCCAGAAAGCAAGAAAGAACAACCTTCTACTCAGGTTCATGGAAATGCTTGGTGATTGGAAGGCTTAGGCTTGTGTTTTGATGAAGCCCATTATGTATTGATAATGTTTATAGCACACACCACATTCTGAGTTGTATCGAGAGGATGGTAGCCATTGTTTTTGCTTCCGAAGGGTGACGGGCTGTGCCTGCTCTGCCCGACTCTGGGAAATGATCGGCATGTTATGCATAGATCTCTGCACCATCATACCGAAAAGGAATCTCCTTGTGCTGAAGTTGTCCTTTATCTGTCTTCGATGCAGGTCGCGCAGTACATCAAGTTTGAGATGCCCGTCCTGTCCAGCTTCATTCAGAAGCTGAAAGAAGAGGAAGACCGGGAAGTGACAAAGCTTGTCCGGAAGTAAGTCCTTACTTGGAGGATCGTGTAACATTGACAATTGGTCCTAGGCTGTACAGTTATGTGACTGGCTATTAAGGGCCCCTTGGGTCTGCCCCTAAATTCCGTGTACTCCCATGGAGAGGCCAAGAGTGTCTGATTATCATGAAATCGCCTTTAGTGCAGTAGCCTACCCTTTGATGTTTGTGCTTCCAACTAAGTTATGGCCCCTCAGGAAAACCTGTTGAATAAAGTATAGTGCTGCATATATTAGCTGCAACAGCATTCATATTTTTCCTCTTAGAAAATAATGACTTGGAGCCGAGAGATTTCTAGTTTGAGAGATTACACTTTGTTAACAATGTGCATGAACAGGGTTGGACCACAAACAGTATTTGAAGTCACTGTTAATCTCGAGACCCTCATGCGTTATCACAGGTCAGCATTTCTATAGATGGCATATAACCCCTGATTGCCTAGCGAGAAAACATTGCTCCTGTTATTTTGAATTGTTAGGTTACACTACAGGGGTCTTAAACACCGCTACAACGGAGCCATGTCAAGAAAAATATCACCATCCAGCATCTTAAGACTACCAAAAATGTTGTAGTGATCTGTGATAGCTTTGACAGGCATGCCAGTGGCTGCTCGTCTGAACCACCATGTGAGGTAGTGGGGTTCAGGTGGGGATGCAGGAACGTGCTGCTCCTCTGGATACACCATATGCATTGCTGTGCAATGCTTCTGCTTCAGATGTGGCTCTCCTCAGACTGGGTGTTAGGGAGAATTCTCAGAAATGTGCTAATTCCTCTCTACCTGTAACGCTCACCTGATTTCCACGGAGGCGCTGGGCTGGACTGAGCTGTCGCCGTGTCTTCTAGTGTGACTCGTAGATCTCGGCCTTCTCCTAGGGCTGGTCCCCTTCTCACGATGTACCGGACGTGTAGAGTGATGTGTCTGCAGACGGAAGAACAAGGATTTAGGAACTGGATTGATTGAACTTCTCCTTCCTCAGTCCTCTTATTCGAACAAAGGGCGTGGCTTGCTCACCTTAGATATATTAAGGTCGGGCTCTCCATCCTGCGTCTTTGCAGGGGCGCAAGTACCAGTTACTTCACTGGTTCACTGACAATCCTCTTGATTGCAGAGGTTGATGTTGGAAGATACCGCCGTTTACCGCACAAGCGGTTTCTTGATAGTTATTGGAGCACCCTTAATTTAGTCCCTTGCTCAGTCTTAGGGTGTCAAGATTGAAATTGTGGAGGAATGATGCGGCGAGCAGGTGAGTAGGAAAGATGACCGGTTGCTGTCACCCTTTCTAATGTCTCTCTTTGTCCTGCAGGTTTAGGTGCAATGGACGCTGATGAATAAGTGCCCAGGATCGTGCAAGCGCGTATGTACGAAGAAGATGAAGCGCGGTGCACGTAAGTAAAATGACTGCTGTTTGTTTCAAAAGCACGCCTTAATGTCTCTTTTGTCCTTGCAGATCCTGGATGCAGAGAGCGTTGCTAGATGGATGCCGGCGAACGTGCGAGCGCTTAAGTAGAAAGTTTATGGTTGGTTTAGAATGCGCCTTAAAATGTCTCCCTTTGTTTTGCAGATGCCGGCATGCAGCGCTTCTTGAAGTTCAGAACGTGCGGAGCGCAGGTAGGCAATTCAAGAATGCAATGCTTAATTAAGTCCTTTTCTTTGCAGATGTCGATGGGGAGCCGAAGAAAGCGGCAGAAGGCTTTGGAAGATGCCGCCGTATTTGGTAAGTAAGAGCGCTGCTCTCGAATTGAATTCTGCTAACCTGTTTCTTTGTCTTGGCAGGTGCAGCTGAGGATCGGATCTCTAGCAGGTAAGGAATTCGTTGTCACTGGAACTGGAGCTGAAGAATCTCAGGAAGACTGGAGCTGACACGGTGAGCGTCCTGCTGCAGATGCAGAATAACGCGAAGCACGTTTCATCAATCGGGTGTGGTTTAAATAGCCTTCTGTAGTGCTTAGGCGTCTTCTTCCACAGCCTCGCTCAGGTAAGAAAAGAGTTCCTATGTTCTGATTCCAGGGAGTGGCTCCTGCCCCACCCAGACAGGAAAAGTAGTTCCAGGCAGAGAAGGATCAGAAGACCATCGAGCTGGTAAGTAAGCAGCATGGTCTGCTGCAGGTAGGTCCACCCAAGCACTCTTAAGCATTATGAGCCCGGCGCTTCCAGCGCCGGGACCGGTCATCTTTATGAGCCTGGTGCCACTGGTGCCAGGACAAGGTCCAAAAGGTCCCGATAGGGACTGGCTGGTACCCAGGATCAAGGTTATGGGCCTGCTTCCAAGGATGTGAGGCAAGTCCTGACCCCTTGGAAGCAGGGATCATGACACTACCTTAGAGACCCCTAGCAACTTTACTGGATTTTAGGATTTTTACTTTTTAACCTGGAGAGAGTGAGACCCTTTTTCCCACGCTCTCGTGTATTTTTAATGTGGTTTAACTCTGTGTTTCTTTGTTAAGTATGGAGTCTGACAAACTCCATAGGCATCATCTTTACATTGTGTCACACAGCACCTTTAGTGCAGTGGCACAGGGAAGTCTCTTAGAATTCCCAAAGGTTTAAATGCCTTCTCTTGGATAAACTACTGTTTCCAAGAGCAGTGAAGTGAAATTGACTTTACTTACATTTGTAACTTCCTAGACCCAGCACACACTATCTTACAATAGGGTGCTGGAGGGGTTACTTAGTGTCCCCTTTGTCTAGTTTTGCATGTAACATTTTTTATGTTACCCTATCATCGATGCATGGCTGGTGGCAGTGGTTTACTTTAAACTGCCGTGGTGTGCTTTTACCGTGGGCTGTGTTTGCAGCTGCAGTAAAGCACCCAAGGGTGCCATTTTTGTCAAAATGACCTGGTCTTCTTTTTTCATTATTTCTTTGTGGAAAGGTCCTTCTTGAGATTTACTCTGCGCGCCAAACCAGATTTGGTCCCTTTGTTCGTTTTGTCTTTGGCGGAATTCACGAGTGAAGCCCACCTCTGGCCCCAGGGTGTCTGGCGGGAGCAGGAAGCGTGGGAGGTGCCCGAAACTCCCTGTGCTTAGTCTCCTAGGAGACAGGAATGCACTCCTAAGTGATTGGCCAGCTGGCTGTCCGGCAAGGACAGCCACCCCGCTGGGTGACTGACAGCTGGGCTGGAATGAATGGGAGAAACCTGCATCAAAGGCGAGGCTTTTTGGCTTGGAAGACAGAGTTGACCACTGGACGAAGGAATCCAAAGAAGAACTTGGAAGAGATGCCTGCTGCAACTCCTGTACCGTTGGTTTGCCCGGTGAAGCCTTGCTGCTGTGCTGAAGCTCCAAATTCGTTTTGACTAGAGAAGCCCTGCAAGGACGACTTCTCCCCTTGAGTTCCTGGGACCAATCAACTCCAAAGTAAGCCACCTGGACATCCTCTCGAAGCAGGTTGAATTTCCACTGCAGTTGCTGCTGGAAACCGGAGAGCCAGGAAGAGGAACACCAGTTTGTGTGCGTTGCTTTTAAGTTGACCAAGAGCTCCAGGAAGATCCTCCAGAATCCCAGGAAGCAGGACTGACCGAGCCGGAGCCACCTTAACAGAGTGCTAGACCCCAGATGCAAGGAAAGCCCATCCCAACAGCCAAGAGTCAGCGGTGGTGCTATTTGCTGAGACGGATGGAGCTGACACCGCGAAGTGCAGCTGAATAGGAGGTGGTCCTTTTTTGTCACCGACTGTCCCGTTGCAGTGGAGAAGTCCTCCAGAGGTCCTACGACTGAGGCCCAGGAACACAGGATGTGCAGAGCTGCACAGGAACAGAAGCCAACTGGAACAGTTTTTCTTCTAACCAAAGGTACTGTAAAGTCTAAGAGAACGTACCTCTTGTTGTGTAACCTCACTTGTTCTCAGTGGAGACTTGTCTTGGTTGCTTCTGTATAGTTGCTATCAGCTTCTTTACCTCACAAGCCTAATCAGCTTGTGGCCCTACTTTGATTTCTTCTTTTCTTCAAAGACTTCCAAAACATTGTGCAAGATTTTTACCTACCTGCAAGAATTGCTTCAGCTAACCTAGACTTTTGACCAATTGACTTTGGCCTCGCCTGGCTCCCTGATTAACTATTTTTCTCCTCTGACTCTGTGTTTAGCCCTCCTTCCAGGAAGGAGTTAACTTACTTTACATTGGGGGTACTTAAAAGTATTTACCTGCTTCAGAATATTTGTGAGATCTCTTGTTTTATTCTAATAACCTTTTTCTTTAGACATGTTTCTAAGTATTACTCTAAATGCAACAGTGATATGTTAATGTCCACAGTGTTCTAGCTATTTAAGTTACCTGAGGGTGTAAGAAGTGTCTGTGTGGCATCCCAAATGGGTATGTCCTGATTTAGAGTTAAGAGTGTGTATTTTGGAGTGTATTTGTGTGTTGCTATTATATTACCCCTTCTGAAGAAGGCTTACTCAAACTGACTGTTAAATACATGAATAATTGTTTAATCAAGAAACCCTGTGTGTAAGAGTTTATTTGAATACTTGTCACTGTGAATCTCTGTAACTCCCCTAGAGCTCACAATGACCCCTCTTGAGATAAGCCTGGCTGCTCAACACACCACCAACCCGTGTAGTACAATCTTGCCTAACACTGGGTGATCACCAAGGATTGCTTGCTACTGGAGACCCAGGCTGTTGGCCATGAGGCCTTCTGATAATGGGGAGGGCCACTCAGGAAAGCTGTGCTTTTAGACTCCCAGAATGTCCTAAAATACTGGGCCAAGATGCCGCTCCCAGTCTCTGAACTGCATTGCTTTGTCACATGCTGCCCTTACCTACAAGAGGGTAGCAGTGCTATGCAGATACTGCCTACAAGAGAGTAATCAGGCCTACAAGAGTGTAACCATTTCCTGAATATGGAAAAAGATTTCAATATATCCCTAAATTTACCCTAGGACCTGTTGTTTACTAACCACTAATTGCTCCGTTCTCTCTCGACCATCCAAATACTTGTTACACATACAAAGGTGCACACCCACTTGGGGAACCCTTTTACAGAGGGAGAACGGTTCAAACCATGTCATGATAAATACATGTACATTTCTATTGACATCATCTGGATCTACGCAATTTCATCAAAGCCGATTTCCTAGAATTATTTTACCACACTTAACTGCAAAAAAAGCCACCCCCCGCAGTCTTCCCCACACCACCCACTTTTTTAAAATGCCTAAACCCAACCCTATCTATATTTTGCAGGAAAATGTGGTGTAATACTTACGAGTAAATGGTCTCTGAAGAAAATTTTCCTGCCAAGAAAAGTGGTAGTCCCCATCATCGCAGGACATGAATAACGTATGGGATGACATACAGATGGTTCTCCACTTTGCAAATTCCGAAGAGACTGCAATAAAAAGTTTACAACATTGCATGGAGCAGGTTAAGAAGTGGAGCTTCCAGCTCAATATCCTGAATATAGACATTCTTATTTCTCATAAGAAAGTGGCCCAGCCCTCTGTCAGAGTGCCAGGGGTTCTTTTTAGGAACCCTGACATAAATCAAATATGGTGAGATATTGATTGGCCCTCAACTGCTGGGCCCTGTCCTACGTCAGCCAGAACCATTCGCAAACCAAGGTATCTGGATAAACTCAAGTCCCTCTGTGGACATTGTAAGGGTGCAGAAGTAAGAGTCCGACACATTGGTGGTAAATTGGTTGGCATAGACTTTCATTTACAACCGTCCAAAGAAAAGAAAAGCCTATTGTGATGAAATGCAAGGCGTCGTCACTTCGAAAGAGGTTGGAACCCCTTTTCATGAGGACATCCCAGGAAGGAAGCAGTATCCTTGTCAGTCATCTGACTCTAGACCACCTTCCTACAACAATCTCTTCCCTAATGAGGTCATGAATTATTGTGGTCACAACATTCCCCTAGTAAGTACTGAAACAAGTAAGAACAGAAGTTCTTTAAATGAAGACCCATTTCGCAGTACTGTGACGAGGAGGCCCTCCATTGACCCACAGGGGAACTGAAATATTAGTACTGGGATGAGAAAGAGGAGTAGAGGTATGGAGAGTGCTTTTGAGAACCATTTTGATCGGCCTAGTTATTGCTGGCTGCTCATTGGTCCAATGGGAGTAGAAATGGAGGAAGGAAACCAGGAAGTATTGTCAAGTCCTCCCTAGAGGAACTGCAAGTGGCAGGTGAACAGACAAAAGCTGGAAGTACCACTTACCCAGTGCAGAAGGAGAAGCTACTGGTGTTCCTACAAAGGGGGGATTGCGGGAAGGAAGTCCGACCCCAGGAAGGTGGCTAACAGTGATGAACTACTACAAGCCACCGAACCACCACGAGGTCTGGTGGAGCCCCACTGCAGGCACTTAGGAAGTCCCAAAACCACTGTAGTCCAAACAACCCAGTACGCTGGTTGTCTGGGAGGCACTGAGGCCCCAATGTAGTGCTGAAAAAGTAGAAACGGAAGAAGTAGAAGCAGTAGAAGACCTTTGTGAAACACGTAGAAGGCAAGTCTGGGACTCGCACCTATATGAAGTGTGCATCACGCTGAATCTCAGTACCTGGCAGGGTAGTGCACCAGGATAGCTGTGATATCAGCAGCAGTAGATTGATCAGGTGTGGGGGGGGGGGTGAGTCACTCCCTGTGGTGTTGAAACCTTCCGGAAATAAGCCAAGAGGGAGACATCATCTTGACCGGCGATTATTCAAGAGACTTAAAAGCCCATCATTGAACATTCCAAGGGCATGATAGTCTGGGTGTAAGACTGTCTTTAAGAACATTTGTGTGGTAACAAAACAGGGGAAGGGAATCGTCCCGCCTGTTTTAACTGGAACTTTAAGACTTTGAAAATCTGTCAGAAGGAGGGAGGCACTCTTGAACTTTAGTTTTGGTTCTTCTTTTGGCACCCTGTTTTTGGAACTTTGTTTTCTGCAGAGACATTCCTTTCTTCACATTATCCTGAGTTACAAGTGTAAGGGACGGAAAGAGACTTGGACGTAGGGCGGTGGGAACTTTTTGATTTGAACATCCTGACAAAGACACACACAGTTTTGGTTGAGGTAAAAACAAAAAAAACTCTTAGCTTTAGGGCAAGCTAGGAGTTTTCCCCAAACCTTTCACTTTCAATAAATGTTGGTAACAATCAAAATGCCACCTTTTGGTGGGATCCCTGTCCTTGCTTCACCTATTCACCACTTGGACAGATCTGGTGTACTCCCCTGCCAGGTACAGTCCCACAATGGTTTATTCCGAAAGTTTGTATCAACTTGTATTATTTCTCTGTTATCCCCTTTTGCAATTCGGCATGTATTAATTTGATTAACAAAGTTCGTATTCACTTGTTTTATTCCTCTTTTATCCCCTTTTGCCCTTCAAGATAGATTTAACTGCCTTTCCAACTCCATCAGCTCCCTCTGTGCCCCAATAACTGGTATGGCCCTTTCCCTACCTTTGGGAAGTCTCCGTGCAGTCTCTGGTCTCTTCTGGAGAACTGTGTTGCTGGCGCACTCTGTGTTCTGTGTCTCGCGGCTAAGAAGCTCCAGACTCTCCCTCATGTCTCAGGCTACTTGTGTCCTCTTTCTCTGTCTACTTTCACTGGTCTGGCTTATCTGCTCTCCGCCACCGTCCAGGTCCGTATTACTTGGGCATTTGGGAAAGTCACATCTCTCCACGTCCCACCTTCTGGTCCCCTGCCATGGAACAGGTGTCTCGTTCCTCGGTCCTTCAGTGCTTGCTAGATGCTCTTTCAGTCTTTGTTCCCGGTTTATCATTGAGGCTGCCTCTTGAAAGCTATACCATGTCCGTTGGTTCCGCAGTGAGCTTTTGCCTCCTTGTTCCCTCTTCTTTGTCTCAGTAGTATTTTGTATTAAGCCTGGGTAAGCTTCACTCTTCCTCATCCCAGTATGGTTAATGAAACCCTCTACCCTGCTATAACAAATAGAGCTATGGGGGACCAGAGTGGACTGAGTGGGGTAGAAGGAGAGTGGAGACACCAAAGGAGTGGGTGAATACAACGTTCTCCCAGGGCCGTCATCACTGGCCCCATGAAGGGTTTCCCTCCCCATGGGATCCACCCACTGGGTACTATGATAAACCAGGAGGTGTCTCACCCACTAGTCTCCAGGGATCTGTCATCCAGGTGGCCAGGACACGGCAATCGCATTTGGATCCAGTTCCTGGGGGTTGACCAGTGCTGAAGTATCACCTGCGTGAGGGGTCTTGTGGGAGTGGGACACCAGATGGTGAGACGCAGTATTCCCTTCCCTGTAACACCTTTACCCCGTCCTGGCAGGTAGGATATTTCGGAACTCAACCGCCCAGCCCCCCTTTACAACACAAACCCTTTCTCACAGACAGCCCGCTATGAGAGAAAACAGATTAAGGCCCAAGCCGTATACCTGACATGTCCCAATACAATGACTAAGCAGGGTCAGGCAATTACTGACCATCACGCACATCTGACTTCCATTACACTTCCTCACACACGGGTACAAGTTGGAGCACGAGAGCACACTGGGAGCGAGGGAAAGCACACGAAGAAACAGTAGAACAGTAGTTCCAAGATGGGAGTTTAATACGAGGAGAAAGACGCGAAACAGAAGGGGTTCGCAAGGAGGGAAATTCTCTTGACCTTTTCGATAAACAGTCGTTACGCTTTCTATTTTCGAGGTTTCTTGAAAGTAAGGCCAGGAAACCAGGCTGAGAAATCCTGCATTGTGTGTCAGGGTTACCCGTGGCTCTCCTGTGTCGATAATCAAGGTGGGGAAAATCGCTAGCTGCCATGGTACTGTCCTTAGCTCCAACAACAAAGCAGCGTCAGTGAAATCAACGCAGCCGGTGAATTGGGGAGAACGATACAAGACCGGTCTGTGTAGAAGCCAAGGTTGCAAGCAGCAACATTGTATGGCGAGTGCTGGAATGGACATTGTATAAAAACGCGTGTGATAAGCAACGCAAGTAAAGTTGAACTGCAGGTGAGTGATTGAACTTTGAAACCAAGATACAATTCCTTGGACAGAGTGGTGCAGCACCATGTGCATGCTCAATCGAAGGTCTCTGTAAGGTATCCAGGTGAGAGTTGACAAAAGTGAAGGAATGGCAAAGTGGTCCTTCAACGGGTCAAGCAAAATCCTGTGCACAATTGAAAGTCTTCGATGTTGATACAGTAAAGAAAGTTGATGGCAAAGTAGATAAAGTTGGTCCAAGCCTAATTGGAAGCTTATAATAGATAAATTGGTCCGAGTCCTATTTAGAGGTAAGGATTGGCAATAGGTTTATTAGTACAGGCCTTTTTTTTTTTTTTTTTTACAAGATCCCACTAGGACTTTGTTATTATTATTTGATGTTTGTTGCTTGCTCCCATCTTTAGATTTACATTTAGATGAGTTTGAAAAACACCTAATTGAAGTTCAATAAATGCCCTTTAACTGTGGTCACTTGTGTCTGTCTTACTGTTGATACCATGCCTTCCTTACAGTACCACCCCCAGGGGGACTATCTGTTACCGCCCTTACCTCCCTGGCCCCATGGGAAGGGGCTTCCCCCATCGAAGCAGTGTCAATACCCAGGGATTTGTCAGGTTCACGGACTATTTCACTTTTCTGGCAAAAGTCCAATTGACAAACAGATTTGTGGTCTGTCACCTCAATTACTGAAGCCCAGTTTATCTAGGTTTTTCTAAAATGGCTCTGGCCAAACTTCAATATATCTAGAATGTGCCTGCAAGGATGTTTTTTCTCGCGAGTCGTCGCAATCCTACATCGTTGGCTCTTTGCGACCACTACTGGTTACCAGTGGCAAAACGAGTGGAATCCAAACTCCTTTGCCTGGCTCTCAAAGTTCAAGAATCGGGAACGTGGCAGGCGTGCCTTTTCTGTTCAGACAGCGATGTTATCAAACACCCTGCCACCGAGTACGCCTTCACGAAAATCAAGTAGTAAGTAGGAAAATGTTTTAATTTTCTTTTCCCTAGACAATGTTTAATTTGCACCTCCCAGAATAGTCAAGACTTTCTTAGGTGTTTTTTATTAAAATGTTCTCTGCCATAATGCCCCTTCTGTAACACGAAGCTATACGTTCATCTACATTGCGAGCAGATTCACATATTGCTACTTCATACTCGGCATATATGCATTTTAATCCACAGTATGGTTTTATTACATATATCTCTGCGCACCCTTCTGTAAAAACCTGTTTTGATTGTGCACATTTCTCTTGAATAAATATACATCTTCAAGGTAACCACCTTATTACTATCTATTCGTACGGCATGTCCAATCAATAACATTTAATTAAACATTTAATAGAGCCAGAGTTTGGGAAGTCTCTCTCATCCTGGGTACTTAACCATGTTAAATCTTAAATTACGGAGGGACGCATGCTTGGTGGAAAAGTGAAACTTTATTTCTGTTTATTATTATTTTTGTGTACAGCTAAACTCTCCTTGCCCCTCCCCCAATCCTTGTTTGCAATTGTTATGTAAAGAAAGAGAACTAGCTTTGGCAAAACCAATAGTTTAGGCTTTTGCATGTGTGCAATGCATTTTTAGATATTCATTTGTGTTGGCCCCAGCAAGAATGGGCGAAACTCAAAAAAGATGCAAGTTGCAGGGCCATTCATCACGCAGCTCTTAAGTGAGCTCCTAGCCTCTGCTGGCTGATCAACTGCCTCTAACAGTTAAAAGCAAATGCTGAGGCACAAAGCCTGCAGTTTTCTACAGATGTCTGTGAAGGCCAGAAAACGATTTTGATCTCTGTACCATCTAGTTTGGCATTCTCCAGTGTCCCTGCTTTTCCTGGGTATGGCTGGTAAACTGGTGTTTTGTCTTGGAACCGCACAATATCCTCTTGCTCCAAACATGTTAAACATCACGTGTAACCCCTAAGATCTATGCAGCCAAAGGTGGAAGTGTGCTACTTCATAACATAATACAGGCATGCATGATATGAGACCACGTGTGCTCTATTTCAGAGTGGTACAGCTTGACTTATTGGACATGTAGTAAAAATGATTATCAGGGGGTACGTGTGCTGTTTAACTTGTTGTGATGAAAGATGATAATGTTGTGCGGTTCCAACACAACACCAGTTTAGCAACAATACCCAGGAAAGGCAGACATGAACTTTCATGTAAACATGTCAGCCATAACAGTATCTCCCCCAAACCACTTCACCCTTTTACCTGGAGGACATTTTACCACGTTATTTGCAGTATTTTTATAGGTCGCAGCGGGTCAAGGGGCAGTGCAGTAGGTCGAATGGGGGCAAAGGACAGGGGAGTAGAACAGGGTGCATCAGGCTTGCCCCATTACAGTGCATTAAAAACAAATCAGTGAAATGTTAAGTTTGATGGAATGTCAAAGATCCAGTTACAACTGATGTAAGGAAGATCTAATAGCGTGAAAGTCATATGCACATTTATACCATCACATTTTCACACTTAATAACAGAGTTTATGTTCCATGTTGGTGAGGAAGGATAGCACAGGGGCAACACGTTTGTCTTGGAAGCAAGACAACGCAGCGCAACCCAGGTTTGAATCCCGATCCTGCGCTTAGAACCCACTGGCTGGTATTATGCGCATTATAAAACAACAATTATAAAAATCATTGTGTGCATCGGACCCTGCAACCAAGCAGGTCTGCATCTGCAAACTGTAGAAATACCACAAGCAGATCCATATGCAGGTTTTGGGGAGTGGGGTTGTTTCTGCATAGCATAGCACAATTCATCACATCACATGTTAAACTTTCCGCATCCTGCGCATTACAAACTCTCCCTGCTGCCTTGGATTTCCTTTTACCTTTCTCTCGCACAATGTCCACCCTGATGGGGGGCACCTGTGAAAGGAAGGGGAAGAGAGATAACGGAGTGAGACACAAAGTCAGAAATAAAGCAGGACATATGGAGGGTGGAGAAGAAAAGATAGTGTGCGTAGAGAGCGGGAGACTGTGACTGACTCAGAACCTGTTCCTGAGACAGCCTGATTAGGATGAGGGACTGTGATAAAGGACGAGTTTGTGATGACGGGCTATGACGAAAGAAGAGGGACTATGGCAAAGGGAGAGACTAACAAGTGAGAGGGACTGTGATGTGACAAAAGTTTTTGATGAAAGAGGTCTATGACGATGGACTATGATGAAGGAGAATGCCTGTGATGAGGGATTGACAAAGGACTATGATGGAGGTTGACTAAGGAGAAGGACTGACAGACTGTGACAAAAGTGAAGGACTATGATGGAATAGAAAGAGAGCGTAAGGACACAAAACATAACTTTATACAGCCAATAGCATTGCCTGCTTCCATGCCAACTAAAACTTCTGTTTCTTAATACCCTTTCCCTTCTCTCTTGCATTATATTGCCCAGGATAGCACTAATGCACCATCATATGTGCCAAAGCAAATAACAGAAAAATAAGCTGCATATACCAAGCTTGGATGCATGCAAACCAGGAAAGAAAAACGTACTCCAATTGCAATGTATCCTTACACCAGACATAACGCCCATGCACAAAGGAATACTTTGGCAAAGTTAGCATTGCCAGAATTCAGCCAAAACTAAAAAAGGAACAGTAACGTTAAATAAGCATCGGCAATGCCAACAGTTTTGGCTTTTGTGTAGGCATGTGAATAGCATTTGCCAGGCACCACCTTAGTGGTATTAACTGGCCAGCTGCAAAAAGGTGCGAGCACCTAGGCATATAATAGCAGTGCTAGACGATTGCCTAATACTTGTACGCAAGCCAAACTGTTGGCTTTCCCAATACTTGTTTTTAACAGGACTTTAGTGACGGATATGCATAGTGCTTATATTCGAGTAAGCAATATGCTGAAGGCGGACCTGGTTAAGATATTTGTATTATACCAGTAGCCAGTTAACAGCTCCAGTACAATCATTAACTCTCAGAACACTGGCATGCACTTCCAGCACACAGTTTGATGGTAAGGCTTGATTAAAGTTAGCTCAAAGAGATGCCAGGTGGATGTCTGTTCGGCATGTGGGGCCATGACGTGGGTGGGAATTACCATAGGGATTAGCACCTGCATGGACAGTCAATGGGTGGGTAAATAACCAAACATCTACAAGCTTTGAGTCCCTCATTTGCAATTCTTCCGTAGTTGTACTCCATTGTATCAGTTTATAGGTGGCACATTGGCACAATCTAATAGCCAAAACTAAAAAGGGGCACGTTTACCGACTAGCCACACAAGTAGTTTGGCCCCAAAGCAAGATTGGGTCAGCACGACCTGCTTAAAAGCCTATGAGGAATGACCCAAACAGATCTGAAAAGCGGGTGCAACTAGATCTGAAAAGCGGGTGCAACTAGACGTGCTATGCATGTTTTTTTTTATATTTACACCTGGCCATTCACCCAGGCCACGGGCAAAAGAAGACTATGTAGATTGAGAGGGCAGATCAGCCAGATGGTGATAGATTTTAGCGGCAGCGTTTCCCGGGTTTTCAGGCTTGGAATGTTAGCCAGCGGAATTCTCACCATCTTACACACTGAACCGTGGCAAGATTTTCAGTGAAGTGGGGAGGGTGCAATAAGGTGAAGAAAAAAAATCAGACCAGGCAGGTGTTCCGTTTTCATGTAGGAGGTATTAAATAGTAATGTCAGCACTGGAAATATAATATAAAGTGACGTATTGTGGATAAACTCTTGTATACTAACTATCGGAAACATTTGCCAAACTGGCAATGTTGCTCGCAGCTTTTTGCAATGACAGATAGTTTGCAAACCATTTGCAACTTCAAGAAAAATTACGTTACAGTAAATGTGCGGGGGATATGTTTAATGGCTGTCCCCTAGAAATGAGTTGCCCGTTTAGGATACAATAATGAATAATCCGATTTATTTTTGATGAGGGGCCTGGGGCCGAAGTGTACTACCCCCTTCGAGTGGTATCTCAGACAGTAGACTCGAAAAAATAATTCTAAGCTTTAGACCAGGACCTAGTAAGGAACTTGTCCAAAATTGTGGGACCAGTGTACGCACTGCCACAAGGCTGCTGTCAATCCCTCATCACGGGCATTCTCTTCCAAATAACCTGTTCCTGGATGGTTAGCACTCAGGGGAAGAGAACTATCCGTTTGCAGATCAGCCGGGATTGCCCAAAAGGATAGTGCCATCTGAAATGCCAAGCAGTTCTCGTGTAAATAAGGGTGCCACCAGCACCCTCTGGACAATATGACACCTTCTAAAATACGGCAACAGAGGATATACTGCGCGCCACCTGAATTCGAGTGATGGATGTTAAGGAGCCTGTCGCTGTGACCGCGCGCACGATGTTAACCTGCACGATTTTAAAGGGGCTAAAAAACGAGATAATGAGCTCTGTGAGAGTCCTCGCCAATATGCACCCTTGCACACAAGTACCTCAGGGGGAGAGCAAAGCAGGAGCGAAACCCCTTAATCTCTTTGGTAATCCATAAATGACCTAGATGCTTGTGGAGCATGAATGACCCCAAAACCCACCTTCTATAACCACATCATGAATGCAGATACTTTTTTGTTGTTGCAGAAATTGCACTTGCAGATGTCACACTTGCATGACGCAGCACAAGAGCAAGACTCGCCTTGGAGGAAAAATTAGCAGCATATCCGAATAGGACAAGCGGAAACCTGATCTATTATGGAAGGACCACTGCAGCAAATAGCATATGAACCCAGTCCTCGCGCGCGCCCCGTCGGGTGCACCAATTCATGTAAAACCGCCACCCCTGTATTGTTCCAAGATGGCGACAATTTCCGAATAACGTACAGCAATCACGTAGCAATAACATGTCCGTTATCTCCTGAGAACACGGGTTAAAATTAAGTTTCTTACGTTCAACAGAACACGTTAAAGAAGACCAGACAAAAGCTCTTAACCTAAGGAGAGAGGTGAACACGAAGGAGGAGGAGGAGGAGGATAGCTGCCACAAGTGGGGAGGGGCAGCAGGAGGCATTACAGTCAATATGATGAATGTGCATAGGTGCATTGTCCGTTTTCAATAGTTAGTTATGCCCCCAGCGCTATTCTGTCCGATTATACTATCTTATCAGCTTCGGTCTCACAACACTTTAAAAGAAAGCCTCGATGCCAGTTGCCCTATACTCTGTAGGAAAGCCGAAATCGAATGTAGGAACTGCCCTCCAATAAAGAACCAACCTCTAGATGGCAGGTGTTACTCACCCAAGGGTTAGGCGCAGTCCTTGGGGTCCATCCATGGTTTGCAGTGCTGAAGCTTCCTTGTCTGCTCCTCGGGGAGTCTGTTGCAGAAACTTCAAAAGCCAAGCCTCTGCGTTTGCTCATCAGGTAGTACTGTGTTGCAGCCATGTGATTGGAACTAAGCACGCCTTCTATTTACATTCGATAGGGTAGGTGAACATGTGCAAAGCACTGTGCTGCACACACGCTCCACCCCCTCCAGCGCCTTTGGCCCAACATTACAATATACGTCAGTCATTTCTGAATAGACGATTGCGTTGTAATATATACACCTTTCATATTCGTGATATGTATGCAACAGACCAATGAGCACATATACGACCACCTAATAGAGCTAAAAAGGCAACTACAAGCCCCAGAATTCCAAACCCTACACTGGCTGAATGACATGGGATAGTTTGTTTGTGAAATATTTTGGGTTGTGAGCATAAATCTCCCATTGCTCTGAAAGGACGTACAACATGGACAGAGAAAGCATACTCGCACTGCTCTCCTCTGTGTGCTACATGTCTGCCCCGAGCCTAGGGGGGCTAGATTGCGTCATGTAACCAAGACACCACTTTTACCCTTTAAGGTATTCATTTTACAAGCCATGTGCCTGCTCAATTGAAATTAATCGATACTACAACTCCCAGAATGCATTTTCTGTTCTCAATAAAAGCATAGAATTCGAATAGTGGTGGTCTGGTGCCATGGGTCCAAGTGGTCACCTTCAAAGATGAGATGGAGCACCTTGCGAGCAGAATTTGTTCACTCATCAAACCAATCATCATCAGACCACTTCCTTATCGAGTTTGAGCTCATTATGGCCTCAGCCCACAACAAAAACATGTGCCATAGCACCTTCGTGCCCTACGAGAAACAAACGGAATATTACGGCAGAGGCAATTATGCCCCTTGTAATCCCGATCCTCAACGCACTACCGAACACAAGTGACCCTAGCGTCCTGGTAGATGCATATAACTCCTCAATGCTCAAAGCTATTGATTCAGTAGCACCACTCAAAATGCGCAAATGGAAACCTATAGCCCATGTGAACTCATGGTTCACCCCTGAGCTGAAAATGATCCGCACTGAAAAAAGAAAACTAGAAAATCTCTGGAAACTCACACCTCCCCGGAGAACAAAACTAACTTAATATCCATCTCCAACAAATATAAAAATGAGATCATCCGCACAAAACGCGAGACCTACAATAATAGAATAAAACAAGCAAGTTCTAGAACTAAATAACTCTTCACTATCCTGCGAGAAATGGAGACACCCAACCCTCTCATAGGCATGTGCCTAAAAGACAAACTTTGGTGCACAAACATTCAAAGCACGCTCACCAACAAAATTACCAATCTACAGACCAAAATAGCAGACAAACGCAGACTACCTACCACACAAGCAACTAATAAAACCCCCACAGAAGATCAGAATCCCCCACCCCCTCCCTCTCAGCCCTACGGATTCAAATTCTCTAATGTATCTGCACAAGATGTACAAAAAATCATTGCCTCGCTGAAACCGTCTAACTGCAAGGGTGATAGTTGTCCAGCCCAGATTATCAAGGATGTGGCTAGAGACCTGGCTCCATTCATCACCCCACCATTCCCACAAACTACAGACCAATCACTACGGTCCCTTTTTTGCTAAAGATTCTAGATAGGGTTGCATATTTGCAAATCCAGGACTACCTTGAAGCTAACCAACTCTTGGGCTCTCGACATCTGGCTTTAGACCTCAACATGGGTCTGAACCGACCCTTGTTGTCTTAAAAAGCCAGATTGACAACCTGAAAGACAAAGGGGGCTTTGCTGTCCTGATCCTCCTCGACTTGTCAGCGGCGTTTGACTTGGTCGACCATAAGGTACTCATAAGGTACTCTGTGAGCACTTGGAAACAGCAACCTTCATCTCCAACTTGACGATCACATGGATACAATCGTTCCTAAACAATAGGACCATGTGTTTCTTCTCACCTACCGCAGTAGCCAACCCCATACCAATCACCTGAGGTGTGCCTCAAGGGTCCTGCGTCCCGCCCATTTTGTATAACATGTTTACAAAGCTATTGTTTGACAAACTGGATCGTCTGGGTGTCACCTACAGCAACCTTGCAGATGACACCCGGATATTCCTACCCTTTACAGGCTCCTATGACATAGATGTAGTTAGGATAAATGAAATGTATACCATCATTCAGGCATGCATGACCACCCCTGGCCTGTACCTGAACGATGAAAAAAGACAACTATTGTTAGTTGGCTCCACAGGCAACCTAAACAAACTTGGACCAAATTACAATATATTTAACATAGACGGGAACAATATCCCAATTGCCAAAGTAGTAAAAACGCTTGGATTCTATCTAGATGCCACTTCAAACCTTAACAAACAAGTAAATATGACCTCCACGGCCAACACAGGCAAATTGATAAGAGCTTGCAGACCAATGCTATCCTCCGAAAGCTGTCTCACTTTAGAGAGAGCTCTCATAGGCTCCAAATTGGACTATTGCAACGGGCTATACTTGGGCGCCAATACAACAGTAATCAACAAACTGCAGAATAACGCTCTTAGAGCTGCCCTAGATATACCCCGAAACATATTTCAGCAACCAGGATACAACACAAGTGGCTCTCCATAAATGAAAAAATGACACTCAAAACTTTGTCTCACTTTCAAAGCACTGCATCATACAGTCCCCCCGCCCCCTATCTCACAGAAAAATTCACCTCGAGATCTTCCACACATAGATCCACAGATAAGTCCTGCCTGACAGTTCCTAGGTTCATCCTTAAAATATCCAGTGGATCCAGCTTCCCGGTCATGGCCTCCCAACTTTGGAACTCCCTCCCAGCTAACATTAGGACCATTCAAACATTTGACAACTTCAGGAGAAGCGTCATATCTTGGATCCTCAGTGAGAACTAAACTACTACTGTATAGTACCTGTGTGTAAACAATTTACCTCCTGTATTTGTCTATTATTTACGCATGTACTTACCTCTTTTGTTCTTGTCCACTACTGAGGCATGTACTTAACGTTGCCAGTGTCTTATATCCGTTTGACTGTATGCATTCTAACCCTTAGCTAAAAGGAATGCCATTATCATGTAACTGTACTTCAAAGCGCCCAGATACCTCTGGGTCAGTTGCGCTATAGAAATAAAATAAACAAACTCTACCTGGGGACGGAGACAGAGTTTATATTGTGCGCTTTGCTCAGTCTGGGCCTCTGCAGTGTACGCACTGCCACAAGGGGGCTGCCAGTCAACAACAGACATTGTGCATGTTTTCTTATGGTGAAGTGGCACCAACTCATTTCACATGTACTTTGAATGGAGACTGAAGGCCAAATTATCTAACAGTTGCACTGATGCTAAAAACTGTGCGTGTGCACTTAACACCAGTTTTGCTGCTAGAGTAATGCCGAGTTGAGGAAACGGCATAATGGTATTTGCAAAGGGGCAAAAAAGAAGCCGCCTGACTATGCTTGTTGCATCACATCAAAAGAAATCTTGCCTTGAGGGCCTATCTTTCATCTGTGTTTCATGGAAGTGCTTATTATGCAGAGTGCGCAAGTGCATTGGGAATCAGCTGTGGAAAAACGGTGTTCTGCATACATGTAGGAAAAGAGCGGCGGAGGGGGATGAACTTCAGAAGAAGACCGCTACGGGATGTCACACGAATCAGCAGCCTCACTTGCTGTTTTCCTCTCCCTCCTGCCGTTGAGATGCGACATTCAAATGCATTTGAATAGGATATTAAAAGACCCTTTCGATCAGTGGTCGAAGTGTAAAAAAACGAGCACTGGCTATAGAAATGTGGGGTAATCTAGCACAAAGAGAGGCTGCTTCGGAGTCTGCAAAAAAATGGCTGTCCTGACTAAACACACACAGACTGGAGAACCACCCACATCATACTGACATCACTCATCAGAAACACTACAGCAACAGTACACAAATCACTAGATGTACATTTTCAGTTATTTTAAACCAAAACATTCTATTACACTACCTTGCTTATTTTTAATAAAAACTAACGTAATATGTGTAACGTAACTTGAAAGCTACAATAAATATGTGTTAAAGCATCAATGAAGTCAAATAACTTTAAAAAAACATTAACAGATGGCGGCGCCATTTTGGGAGTAAAAATGGCTGACAAATTCATCGCACAGAAGAAAAAAAGAAAAAAAAAAGAGCACAAAAAGAAGTGTGGTGGGAGGGAAAATGCGTGGGCATGGGAGGCAAATTCTATAGATTTCACTTAGTGACGGGCGTTAAATGGGAGGGACACATAGCCAAACTACCATATATCCATCCTCATATGTGAACCTGCATTGAAAAGCATTACAAACCTCTATCCAAAGCCCCTATTTCAAGCTCTCGTGTTAAAGCTCTTATTTTAATGATGATAGTTTCTGCTTTATAGGTAGCGCTTTCAGCACCACCTAATAGCCAACACTAAAAAACGAGAGTGTGGCAAATGTTATGATGTTCGCATCTCCCCATACGTACCATTTGCTCTGTGACATAGGGCCTCATTACGAGTATGGAGGTAGCCATGCCGCTTTAAGCGTCATGGCTACCCCCATACCGGGTACTGGGTCTGGCAAAAGGGGACTTAATGGGCCATTCCAACCTTGGAGGGCCCGGAAAATCCCTTTCGCAGGATCCGGACCCAGTACATCCCCATCCCCATCTGAGCCCCCATAGGGCTCAATGGGAATGGGGAGGATGCTAACTACGGGCCCGTTAATGATCGGTGCATTTAACCTATTCTGTAGAAACTACTGTTACCAGGGTCCTTCTTATGACCAATTTTGTGAAAATGGTTTGTGCCAGATTCCATCCTGAATCTTTGTAACACATTATGGACCATTAATTGCACCCAGGCTCTTTCCGACAATTCTGTGCAAACTGCCTTTGCAGCTTTCCAGAAATTGTGGCATCTACTGTACCAACTATTCCTTAATTATGTGCCTGATGTGGCGACACATTCTGCAGCAATCTAAGCTGCCATGTTTTTCCCAGATAGCGAAATGTTGTGCATCAGTCTCATCGCTAAATTCCTGTTTGGAGCTGGTCACCCATTCTGTAGAATTGGTTTCTATTGGGGCCATCCTGTCGCTTGTGACCTTTCCTCTGTCATCTGATTTCGTCCTGGAATTTTAAACCAAACATGTCAGACGTTATTGCTCCAGGATTACGTCCTGGAGTTGATGACAAACTACGCAAACCGGTTTATGCCACTGGCTGGACACCTGTTCTGTACAAGTTATGACTGACTGATTTCATCTCTGAACTGGCGATCTATTCCGTCCAGATTTTGTGGATTGGTTTCTGAATGAGAGTTGATGTTGCCTTTGCTTTTTTGTGTTGCTTGCCCTTACCTCCGACATTGAGTATCTTCTTTTCTTCATAGATACTCCATACTCCGATTGACCATCGAGCAGCGGTTGCAAGAGATTGCAGATTTCCCTACGTGCATGTAGCACCCACATATCCTGGACACCACCCATGCCACCAGCTTCCAGAATATTCTGGATGGTTCTATGCACTTCTTTTGCTGGGAAGTACCACTGAGCTCTGTTGACAATGAAGGGAAGAAGAGGAGGAATGTCATGTCCGCTGGGCATGTGGGATGACCTCTTTCTTCTTACAGCTTTGTGGAGGAGACATTCTGCCTGGATTCTGCAATCCTGGGTGATTGTTAGAAGAGGAAACTGGCAATATTCTTTAGAAAGCATACTAACTCTGAGAAGAGAACGCTCAGTCCTTGCCACGCTCCTGCTGGATAATCGTGGCCCTGTGGCGGGTGGGATACATACGCTGTGGTGTTCTGGTTACTCCACATGCTGGGATCAAAGGGCCTCCTGCTCAGTGTAAGCTGGAAGGGGTAGTGCATCAATCTTGCATCAGCAGGTTCACCTGTGGGGACAGGCAGGTGCTTCTCAAAGGCAGGGATCGCTGGGGCGGAGTGGATAACATGCTCAGCGCTAGCCTGGATTGGAACCTGTTGTGCCCCCAGCTCTACCATACTTCCAGAGCTAGAGGACTGTTGGGGAATCCCCCCATCACCCCATACACCATGGTATGTTTTTGAACTTTAAAGACTGGGGCCGTTCACAAGCTTTCCATTTACAAAACCTTTTAATTGGATAAGCAATGTGTGGGGCAATGTCTTGCCCTCATTGACCTATAGATAGTGTTATAGGAAAGGCTGTAGACTTTTTAAAACAATTCTTTTTTGTGGTCTGCTGATTCCACCCAATGCCTGCTTTCATGCGCCTAATGGGTTGCAGTCATTTGCGCATCGGGAGTATTCTGCCGATTCTAGAATGTTCTCGCTAGTTCTGCTCCCATTGGACAGAGAGGATAAGAACTTACACTGTTCAGAAATCAAAATATCTGACCCCATGTATTTAGAATAAAAACAATAATTGGGTGCCAAAAAAAGACACCACAGCTAAGCAGGTGTCCCAAATGTGATGTCATGCTTTGGCTGTCGTCTGTGGTTGATGCAGAGGGATTTTATATCCATTACATATGATTTAACGCCAGCGCTCACTGTAATTTAGCATTTAATTCACTATGCATTACGGAGAAGGGCAACGGTGTACTGAGCCATGAAATAAATGTGACCTTGCATTGTCCATAGATGCATAGCTTGTTAATGGCAGGTTCCCTCTAACAGTGTAACCAGATGGGTTGGGATTTACATGCTTGATCCATCTGATAAAAACAGAACTGAGAAAAAGGGCGGTAAAGCTCAAAACAGACAGCAGGGAAAGCAGTATTTCCAAGAAAGATTCTTTAGCAAGTTTTGGTGGCTCATGGACAGCAGGCATTTTATTCGTCTGCCAGTCAATGGGAGGACACAGTGTCTGTTGAGAAATTCCTGCTACATTTGAAAATCTCTAATGTCCTACTCTCCCTCATCCCTTTGCTCGCTTGAAGTATGGCAACGTCTCTTTATTGTGATACTACATAGTCAGAGTCTGTTCAATGTGTTTGTTTTTACTCCTGTTCCCCCTTCAAAGGGGTGTCTCTCCGTGGGCTTGTTTTGTCCATACGAAAGCTCTATAATTATGAATTGATAGACCGTGCAACTTGGAGGGTGTTGGGTTGGTAAGTAGTGGGAAGCGGAAGAGTAGGACTTGGAAAAATTGCGACTGCCCTCTGTAAAGGTGGCATTTGGCCTGTAGCCCTCTTCCCTGTCCCATTACTTAATTGGAGGAATACAAAGGTTGCAGGATCATCAACCTTGATAATTGACAGAAAGGAAGACACAAAATTATGAAGTGCTGGAAAACATGAATACACATTTTACAGTGCAAAATAAGCCAGTATAGATATGCATGATGTCATTGGAATATTCCACACCAAAATTGGAGGTAGGCTTGGGATCCACTCCTAACCAATGGTGTGAAATAAAAGTGTGAGGCTATGACCAGCCGGGCTCCTTAGATATATCATGTCCCAGCACCCCTCTTACTTCCAGACACTTGGTTGCTACATTTTTTAGCAGCACTTCGCCCACAAGAAGAGGGAGAGGAACTGAGAAAATCTCTTAAGCCTCAAACATAGCAGTCTGAAACTATCTGCTCAAAGAAGCTACTGAGGTCCTGGTCCCCTCTTTGCCCTGACACAAAGTGACAAATAAGTAGTCAGTCTTCTGGAAGTCAGATTGTAATTGAAGGCCCCTCCTTTTCTGTCGATGACTGAGATGGAACAACACTGGCAGCAGAATCTCCTGGTTACCATGAAAGGCTGATAAGACTCAAGAGAAAAGAAGATCCTGTCCACAAAGCAAGCTCACACATAGGTTAGGGAATAAACCATACTCCCCACTCCCCCTAAGTATAGGTGGCGATAAGCACAAGACAAAGTACTCCGTAGGTTAAGAAATTCAACAGGATATCTACAGAAGGCTCAAATGATAAAGCCATGGTTAAATCTCAATAAGGAAAAGTAACTGTAACTGGAGGGTGGGCTAGTTAAATCTATGTAGCAACTGGGAGGTATATGCTTTGGTTAGGGAAACTGCTAACCACTGTACTCATAAAGTCTACACAGCAAGACTCTTAGAAATATCCTCCATGCAGAAAAGGGAAGAAAAGAGGAAGTGGGTCACGCCTCAGCAGAGACAGTTACTTTTTTGATAAGCCACCTCAAAGGACAAGTGTCTGTAATTTGCCTGTAGACTCAAGGGCTTTGAAGACTGTTCAATGCCCACAGCCAGATGCCTGGCAGACCCAGTCTCAGGGTTCCTCTCGGCTCAACATACATACTGAGAACTGGAGACTCGCCCAACTCATTTCAAGTAGAGGGAGGGGATTGCAGAACACACAAATATGGGAAGGGTCCTTTCATCACACACCCTCATTCCGAGAAACGGAAAACAAGGCATCCTTGTCCAAATCAGTACAACTATTAAAAGCAGGTCCCCCTCTCGCCTGATTTTCAGGGTGACTGCTCTAATCACAGGAATAGGTAGGAAGGCAAACTTCTGCTTGGACCCAGGCAGAGACATCACTCCCCCCCCCCCCACACATCATTGCATCTTGGCCGTGGGAGTAGAAACCTGGAACTTTCACATTAGACTGGGGCTTAAAAGGATTGGGACCGTATTCCAAAAGGTGACAGCAAATCTTTGAGATACCCAACAGAGAGAGAGGAAGAGCTTGAGGTGAAGGAACAATGTGACTTAGAAGAGCATCCATGTCAGGGTTCTCTACTCCCAGAATGCATTCTGCTACCAGGAGCCGCAGAGTCGCCTCTACCTAGGAATTCTGGGAGAAGACTATAAATTCAAGGACAATAGCCCTCATTACATTTTTGCCGGTATCCTGCCGGTAATTCTGGCGGAATACTGGCAAAACTGCCTTATTTCTGTCACCCAATATCCCGGTGTTACCAGAATTTTACAGGTGGCTGAGACGCTGGTAAATTCCCATTCCATGGACCCCACAGGACTCCATGGGATGGGATTGCCGGAATTACCGGCACTGATAGTACCTGTGCTGGTGATTCTGGCATTTATTTGCCAGTAGGGTCCTGCACTCCCGGCAGGTCAGGCCTGCTGGTAGTTTACTGCCTCCGCTGGCAAACTTGTTTTCTTGGTCTGAAAGAAATGCTGGTGCCGAAACTACTGGCATTTTGTTCCAGACCGGGGAACTCCTAATGAGCCCCTATGATTGGGTGGCCCCCATATTCATTTAGGGCTCAATTAACCTATTGTTGGTGCGGCTCTTGATTGCCTGCCTTTGAATCAGAGGAGAGAATGGCAGCAGATTTCTGACATTTCCACCCGTTTCCCACCAGTTGATGGCTTCTCCACTCTTTTCCATCTGCTCCGAGCCTGGTGGGCTCGCAGAGTGGTTCCTCCACCTCCAGTTGCTGGCATCTGTTTCGGTGACTATATGGTTGGGAGGGAGAACAAGTGCATCCTTTTGTAAGATTGTTCAGAGCCATCCACTGCTCAAATCATCACTGATATTCTGGGATACTGGAATCATCATGTCCAATTAATGAAAAGACGCGTCCACTGCCTGACAATGTTCTCTGTCGGAGGCTGAAGGTGTAGCTGGGCCCAAGGTGGCATGTACACTTCTACCTCAATTTCCCCCTGAGAACAGAGCCATTATCTGGCCCCACGGGAGAGCAGAGCAGCTTGAAGCTTTGACTGGAGGTGCCCATCCTATATCTGTGGGAGGAAGCAGCCATGTCCTGAGTTGGATATTTATGAACTTTAGGTCCCATGATAGGATCAGAGGAGATATTTCCGAGTTCACGTGCAGTTCAAGTCTTGTGAAGATGCAACTTACTAAACTTCCTTTGTATATGACGTTGCATTTACCAGCCACTCGTCTAGGTAAGGATGCCCGTATTCCCTTGGCGTATATCAGACTCGCCTTGAGTCCATCCCCTTAGCAACTGCCTTGGAGGTGGCTTTAAAGCCATATAGAAGCAGTAAATTCTTGTCTTTTACTTAAAACTCCAAACATAATATGATGAATATGAAATTAGGCCTCTTTCCGACAAAATGCACATAGGAAGTCGCCTTTGCCGATGAGTGCAATGATCTGCTGGAAAAACACTGTCTTGAACTGGATAGTTCTGAGGAGAGAATTGTCTTTTCAGCTCTATAATCCGACCCTCATGCTCGTGACATGTTTTCTACTAGAACATGTTCTGGGAAGGACCTGGTCCCCCTTTCCATAGGCAGGGCTAGGATAACTGTTATCTACTGTATCAAGACTTCAGTGCCCCGGATCATGCAGTTTCTGTTATCTGGATCGCTGAGGCACTGAAATGGCAGTTGGCCTCATTACGAGTTTGGAGGTAGCCATGCCCTTAAGGGCATGGCGACCCCCAAAATCGGGTCTGGGTCCCGCAAACGGGGATTTACCGGGCCATTCCGACATTGGAGGGCCCGGTAACTCCCATTTGCGGGAGCCGGAACCGGTACGTCCCCATTCCCATTTATACCGCTGCTACCATCCTGGTCTGCGGGCAGGTGCCACTCTGCACGCCTGGTCAGACCAGGCGTCCAGAGCGGCATCCGCGAGCAAACTCGGAATGTTGCGGCGAGGTAACAACGGCGCCAGTAGCACTACCAGCGCCATTGTTGCCTTACCACAACACTCCTAATGAGGCCCAGTGTCTCTAATTCCTGAGGATACTCTTCCAGTACAAATTCGATTTTGTATCCAAACCTAATTGTACTGGTGACCCATTTGTCCACCACATCCGATTATCAGATGGGAGCAAAGGAAGACGTGCATCCTACAACTAGGCCTTCCAGAATTCCTTCTCCTGAAAGATTCAGGATCACTGCCTTTGACAGAGAAGTGTGGCCTGGTTTGGAGGATAGGGCAGTGTGAACTTGTCCTTGCCCCTGCCTTGGTTGGCCCGCTTGTGTGACAAGCTGATGACTGGAGTAATCAGTGCTTTAAGTGGGGTGAGAAATCATGGGGAGGCGGCTGTAGCAAGTGTGTGTGGCCTACAGTGTTACCAGCATAGGACAACAAAAAAAGTGGCTTTCCCCTTTGTTGAGCTGCTTTTATTTGGTTTACTATCCCTTGCTGGGGATTTGAACCTGAGCCCTGCCAGAGACAAGCCAGTGTTGCATCACACTGCGCCATTTCATAGCTGCTGAATTTCTTTTGTTTCGTTCAGTAGACTGACGCACATAAAGCCTGTTACAGGCTACATGTGTCAGTCTATTGAATTAAAAAAAAGAAATCCAGCATCTCTGAAATAACACAGTGTGATATGACACCGGCTTGTCACCAGCAGCGCTCGTGTTAGAATCCCCAGCACGAGGCAGTAAACAATATTGTTGCTTTCCTCGCTGTCTGGTTGCTGTCTGGTCACTGGTCGGTGCCCATACTTGGTGAAAGTTTCGGGAGACTGCCAGACTAAGTCCCAGGAGTAATGCATCTTCTGTATACTTGGAGCCAGAGGCTTCTGTCTTTTTTGACAACCTTCACGCACCCTTCCCCCTTATGCTGTCATCAATCTCATCGTTCTCTGTACTACAGCAGACTGCCTCAGTTTTCCTGCATAAACTCTACCTTCCAAAAACGAAGTCCCCTGAAGCTAAAGCTAAGAGTATGTTGCTCTCAAAATCCATATCGGAGATCCATTCCACATCCTCAAAAAGCGGAGTAGAGCATTGAAGTTCCTTTAGTTCTGAATTGGAAATGTAAGTGGCAATCGTACATTGCAAAACTAGATCTTATGAAGGACATCTATACTCGTTGCTTGCAGCCTCTGGGACCGGCAAGGAAAACTGTGGTTGATCCCATGCTAACACCTACATACTTCAGGACATGACTTCTGGTTCCTAAGGATGTGGTCAGGCTAACGTGCTTGGCCTTTCTCATGTGGGAAATCCGTGAACGTGGCAGAACTCTCGTTTCCTGCCCGCCGCCCATTGGACCTTGCCCTGCTCCCTGAAGAATCTCCTGCCGACCGCCTGTATTGCAGGTAGGATGCCGGGTCCTGCCCAGTGGAAGCAAGTCTGTCAATGACAGGCAAAAACAGGATCAACTTTGAGGGAGGCAGTCCTTATAAGAGGCAGACTAAGAGCATGGGGAAGAGTTTAACATTACAAATAAGGAGAATATACAATTAATTCATAGTGTGTCTGCCGAGGGAGGTTGGCATCCTTCAATTAAGCAAGTAATGGGAGATGGGCGAGGCATGTGTAGGCAATATTTGTGCTGTTTTGTACTACCTGGTGTTGGATCCTTTTGATCAGGTTTAGGCTCCAGGATTTAATTCCAGTTGTGATAAATAATAATGTATTTTAAGAGCCCCCTATTTGCGAAGCCCATCCCACCCAACATTTGAGGACATTTATAGCAGGATGATTTGATCCACAGGCACATTTGTTTACCACTTTACAGTATTTTCCCTTTTCTAAAGCACTCCCAGATGCCACTAGATCAAATACCCTCTGCCCTTTGACTCTTCGATTTAGTTAGTTTCCGAGGGAACATTCTGCTACCTTAGCAGCCGCGCATTTCTATGGGCTCGATTGGCATTGCATGTTTGAACATGGTTAACCAATGTTATTGATCAAGTATTTGCTGAGTTAGGGGTGCTGCCTGCGTGCGTGGATGTGGGAGGTTCATTCACTCATCACAGGTGTTGTCTAGTGTGAACGAAACGGGTAATATGCAGAAATTAGCCAGAACTGTGATATTGTGCATGACCACTGAAAATGCTAAATAGTATTTGTTGCACAGACCGCATTAGCAATGTGTGATCCTGTACCTATGATTTCAATTCAGAGGTCGAAGTGAGCAGGAACTGATGGGAACCTAATTCCACTACTTTTATTTCTTGCTGTTAATAGTTCTTCTGATTTTCATAACCATTTTCGCAGTTCCTGAACTGTATTATTTCGTAGCAGCATACCTAATTTTAATTTAATTGCTCTTCTGCTCAGCTTACAAGCACTAGAGCGATGAGTAGGACCTGTTAAGATTTGCTTTCTAGCTCCGTAATGGTGTGTGGAGGACTTCGTGGAGAGCTGGTTCTGCTTAAAGAACCTTATTTTGTAAATGATGTTCTGTAATGGGAGAAGCACATATTCCTCACTTTACCAGCATCTCCAACAGCATGCTTCAGAACCTGCACAGGGGGCAAGGGGAAGATTTTACACACTGATTGGTCTTCATTCTAAAGTCAGGACTTTGGATCCTCCGCTTGAATTTGGCTGAGTTTCTTTTTCTGTAAAAAATAGGAATCACTCTGCCACAACTTTTGCTTGCACATTGACTATTTGAATCTGAGAGTGTGAAAGTGTTGTGCTGGAGTATAAAATGTCCTTTCGTAGTTGATTACTAAAGATCCCCACTTTGTCTCAAATTTCTTGAATACTTTGAAGTAAAACCTACCAAGTCCTCATGGTAGTTTTAACTAAACAATCTATTTTTACCAAAAAACTAAATTGAAAAATATGGAAGACCTCCTTTTTTTCCTTACAAAGCCTAGCCCCTTTACTATTTATCTTTCCCCCAACTGCTAAACACACGTTGCTCCGTACTCGCCCTGCCCCCCGCCCACCATTCCTCCCGACCAATTCGAATGCCTAGTTCCACTAGTTTTTTGTTAAATTTGTACCTCTGGTTTCATTCAGAACAAGAAGCTTGGATTGTGTTTGACGAAGAACAGATAGAAAAGGTGCCCTTTGTGGCTGAGTGCTGCACACATGCCAACATTATCCGTTCCACTCAAACACTAGCCCAGTCCTGGTTTCAACTTTGCATTCTGAGACTGGTAGTCATGGATTTCTCCAATATAAACACAGAACTACGAGTTTAAGAATGCAAATTGCAAACCAAGGACTGGTCTGGTGTCTCCCGAATGGTTGATATTGGCATATATGATGCTGTGCCATCGTGTGCCTGGGAAACCAGGCCCACTTCAATAATTTTAACTTGAAGAGAAGCAACATAGTTGTTTGCTGTCCTCATGTCCAGTGAACACTGGTGTATGCACACATATAGTTTCAATAGACGCTCATTAAAATAGTGGGCGCAGGGCGGGGGAAGCCATTCCCTACAACTTTCATTGCGGATGGAGCCCGCATCAGACAGTTTCTAAGAGGACACTTTCACATTGTTTTCAGAAGCCGCTCAAATGAAGGGGGAACGGTTGAAGACCAGTTTCTTTGCTTTCTCTAAGCTTTTACGTTTAAAATTTGCCAGAAATATTAAAATAAACTTTCACACTTTTATGCCTAGCTCTATTTCCCATCCATTAAGAACAGCCTGCCACCTAGTGGTGGGGCTGTAAACTGCTTAAAAGATGTTGAATATTTGGACCCCACCCCAATCCCCCAGCACCCCTAACGGGTCCTTTTTCTTTTCTCAGTGCCAACCTCAATTCTTTATTTTCCGATGCCTGTCAGGACTGGATCTTGATTTGTGGTGATGTGCTGCATTTTCCTGGGTTGGGATCCAGCACCTCAACCCTAGGAACATTCTGCCCGGGAGACCTTCTAAGTCTGTTATTTTCTTTTGATCTTTGATCAGTGCATGTCAGTGCACCTTCAGGGAAATATCTGCAAATATATCCAGTGACCTCTTGCCTCGTTTGCACACAAATTGCACAAAGATGTGGTCAGGACTGGATGGAAAAAAATTCCGGGGCACCAAAAGAGAAAGCCATCCAAGTTTGCAATACACAACCAATCATTAGGGTAAAATGCTGGTACACATGTGCTTTAGCAACCATTTGTGCTGCACAATGTGCACAAATGACCGACAAAACAAGTCCACTTTTGCGTGTGGGAATAACCCTTTTGGTATTTTCTGACTGGCAGGTTCAAGCCTGCTCCGAGATCCCTTTTAAGTTGCCAGCAATAGATGCACAGCAATGGAAGCATTGCAGATCTGCAGAGAGAAGCTGAATGCAAAAGGGACCAGGTGCGGAGTGCAATCTTCTAGCATGTGGTTGAGTAGCAAGCAGTGCAAGGGTGACATCACCCGAGTTCCTAGTCTGCCAAATGACGAGATAAAACCTGCCCCTGTTGGAACGATGCCAGGGGTACCTGGACCTCCCATGTTTGCCAACGGGCAAATGTGAGAACGCAGAGGCTGGCACACAAGTACATTTATCTCACAAGGTATTTTAAACATCTGGGGACTTGCCCAGGTTGACCTAGCGTGCACGTCTGGCAAGAACATCTTCCAATCTAGGGCACAATGTGTTAGCCAGCGACTGGATTCTGCTGTTGGGTGTGGGGTAAGAAAGTCGGTCCAATGACGAGTGCAGTTAGAGGCAATGTATCCTTCACTTGACGCCTGGCTGTGCCTAGCATATAGGTTGAGTCATTGGCTCAGTATATTGAAGCCTTAAAGCTCCATTCGGATGGGCTGTGGTGCACGGCCCCTGTGAGGGCACTTGCCACACGCTAGCATCCCAACCTTTTGTATCAATAGCAACCTTAACAATATACCTCCTTGCTTGGAAGAACTCCTCCCTGGGAGCCATTTCCAATAGGATTCGTGGGCTTTAGGCTCCCTCGGTTATTAGCCCTACACTGCTTTACACAATTATAAGGTATACCTGAATGGGGCAAACTTATGGGAGCTGCAGTGAGTGGAGAGTGGAGAAGGGCCACCTAAAGGGACGAACATGCATTTTTCTACTGCCCTTTGCATTTTCATATAAATATCTGAAGCAGCAGCTACCAGTCAAAGCAAGAGGTCGTGCAATCGCCTGCAAGCTGGCAATGAGCGAGAACCTATGATCCGTGACCACCAGAGACTGCCTGACGCCCCTACAGGCACTTCCTTTGACGATGGAACATTTGATGAGCATGCAAGTCTGCAGAATTCTGCTGTAGGCATAGGAGGGGCGCCCGTGGCTTTCACATTAGAGACTTTGTGGCTGGGAAACGACATGGCTCGACAGTCTCTTGCTTACTCGCTGGCAATTTTCAGTCCTTTTGGTTTTAAAGGTTCTGTTTTCGAAATGCACGTTACGTGCACAGTGTATAATGGTACCTAAATGCACACATCGGTTAAATGTGAAAAATTGCTTTTCTTTTCTCAGTTTGAACCCGACATGTACAGTACCTTAGTTTTCTACATTTTGTGTATCTGTGTAGATGCACGCCCTGAAGCACATGCATTTTCTTGAATGAAGCACTTTGCAAGCAAACGTACAACATATTTGTAGGAGACTTTTTGGAGATAGGGAGTCAAATACAGCTGTATTTGGTGTGACCGATGAGCCCAGTCACCACCCGCCTCATCTCCATCATGTTGCATAATGCAGAAGAATGGACAAGCCTAAACGTTTATTCTCCTCCCTGAAGAAAAACACCTAATAAACTTCCCCGCTCCAGAATACAATACCGCGGCATGGAATGTTGTCCTTGAAAATTGTTACTGCCTCGTACTTCCGGGTGTTGCACAGCTTTCACCCACTCCCAGAACTTTCTCATTCTGTTCACTTTCCTTCTTGCCTTATCAAGGGCCACTACACTCTATGCCCCTTACAGCCCCCTCCTAGGTAGCTACTCCTCCCAAGACACCTTTGGCCTCAGCCAGTCCTCCCACATCATCATCATCTAAAAATCCTGCCTAAAATTCATAATAAAAGACACACTCGGGTATGTTACCAAATACTTTTCACCCAAGTGAATCCCAACCAGTGTAGGTGCGAGAAGGCCCTGATTAATCTTCACCAACATGAGGAGTAAATTGTCCCACCTAGGACCCCCTCACTCTGACTAACATCTCTCACTAGAAACCCTCCACTTCATCCAGAAAACGTCTTCCACGATGAGCTCTTCTGCCTTCACTGCTTCAGACAGTCACTTCTTCTTGCATTTACTTCGTCTGCATCTTCACACTGTCAAGGTGGCAATGGGCATGGTTAAGGCTCGCTGTAAGGTTAGGGTTGAGGTCAAGGGTTAGGTAGGGTGAAGGGTCTGGGCTAGAAAAGAAGGGAGGTTACAGAGGCCTCTGACTGTAATGAGGAAGTCAATGTTAAAAGAAGTGAACAAAGCAGGAAAGATGAGCAGAAAAAGTGACGAAGTGAATGTACACCCCTTTCATACCAATTTCTAGTAACTACATTGCAGCTGTCAGTATGTCTTCCAACTCACCGTCATGCCAATTTCAGCAGGAAGTGGCCACAAATTCAATTCTCCGAAATTACACTGCATTGAAAAAAAACATTCAATTTGAAGCATTATTAGTTTCATTCACCCTGCGCTTGTAGCATGTGTTAACATGCTGTTGCGAGTTGGCATGCATCAGTGAAGCGTTTCTAAAACATTAAGGAAATACATGGCGACTGTGAGCGCCACAGATAAAATGTCGCTTTTGGACCACAAATTGTTTTAAGCAGGAAAATGTGACAAGGAGAGAGGGTGCGGCAGGAGGTGGTAAGAGCTAAACTGGTGTTGGAGGAGGTGGTAACATCAGAGGGAGAGTGGGTGGTGGTAATGGAAGAGGAGAGGGGATGCATGAGGAGGCAACGACTGGAGGAGAGAGTGAAGGTCACGAGGCGTTGGTGAGTCCCGAGGAGGTGTATACAGCAGATAGAAGTGACACAGCAGTGGTGGTAAGAATGATATTAGATGTGGTGGATGTGGAAACATCACCGGTGAAGGTAATAAGGATGGTGGTACAGAGGAGGTGAGAACTGGAACATTGTTGGGAGAGGAGGACTGCCCAGAGGAGATAGCACCTTGAGGAGAAGGCTGTTGGAGGTGGTAATCGGGTGAAGGAACAGCAGCCCAGGTGGTGACGGCATGAGAAGGACAAAGTAATCTCGAGGTGACTGGTATAGCAGATGATGGAGTAGTTTTACAGCTGTCTCTAGGGAACAGAGGAGGGCAGTTCCAGCATACCAGGGCAGCCCTAGTCAGGACAAGTTGGTGTGAGCAGGAACCGGAGGGGGTCAGGGAGGTTATCTTGCGATCAGAAAGGCGAGAAGAGAACATGTTAGCAAATGTCTCAAGTCTGCTGTTTTGCACTGGGTAAGAAAGTCGGTCCAATCACCTGTGCAGTTGAAGGTATTTTATCCTTGCTGAGCGCTGAATATAGGTTGTGTACTTTTCTCAATCTATGGAAGCACTAAAGGTCCATTTGCATGGGCCGTTAGACATGTGTTCCTGTGTGAGGGCCTCTGCACCAAAATATGATCCCGGTTTGGTTGAACAAACCTTTTGTGCCAATAGAAACCACACTCATAAAGTTCCTTGCAATTACTCCTACCCTAGGAGCAATTTACAATAGGATCTGTAGATTTTAGGCTCCTTAGGTTATTAGCACTGTACTGTTTTTGACAAAAAGGTGGTGTTACTGGATGTCAACAACTGGGAACGGCGATGAGAATGGAGTGGAGAACCGGCGCCCAGATCATGCACTTGTCGTCTGCCCTATATATTTTCAGACGAACAATATCTTCAGCAGCAGTTACCAGTTCAACCACTAGGAGGAGCAATTGTCTATAAGATGGAAATGGGAGAGAGCCTATCAACCATGACTATCCGAGACTGACTGACTCCCGGTAGGCACTCTATGACGACTTAATATTTGATTAGCATAACGGTCGCCAAAAATCATTCTGCTGTAGACATAGAAAGGGCACCTGTGGCTTTCAAATTGACTATTTGGGTGGGCAATTACACGTTTGATACAGTTTGTTTACTTGTTGCTATTTTTCTGTAACTATCCGATTGCTTTTTATGTTTTACTTTTCTGCTTTCTAAATGCACGTTACATGCTCAGGTTATAATGGTACCTAACTGCACAAATCTGTTTAATGTTGTTTCCGAAGTAATTTGTGAAAAATTGCTTTCCCTGCCCCAGTTTGAACTTGTACGTGTTTGTTAACGTTTTGTGTATCCATGTTGATGCACAGTCTGAAGCACAGGCGTTTTTTTCTTGAATAAAGCACTTTGCAAGCACAAGTTCGACACATTTGAAGAGAGATGTTTTTCAATGACAGTAACATTCAGCTGTATTCGGAGTGACCGATGAGCCCAGAGTCGTCCCTCCTCTCTAACCCTATGATGTTGCATAATTTGGAAGAATGGTCAAGCCTACATTTGTATTATTTTACAGGTTCTCCTCGGGAATGTATATTTTGGCAGCTGCATTTTTAAATCAATATAATTGCGTGTGTTTGAGCTCCAGCAACCTTCTCTCCAGTTGCTCCATTTCCGAGGATGAAAAAAACCAAAAGGGTTTGTGCGTTCTCATCTTGCTCAACCTTGTGGAACACTCTTTGCGCCCACTATTTGTTCCCTACGCAATCCTCTTGGATTCTGCACTATCCTGAAGACTTGGCTCTTTCTCAAGAATTGGTGATTATGTGTGTGCTGTTCTGCTGCCAGCACTAAGATGCCCCAGAGTGTGCATAGCCCTAATACATAGCACACAACGGGGCTGAACTCTGACCATTGACCAATATTGTGCCTAAAAGAGTCTACATCAATTGATTGGCGCAAACCTGACGTCAGTTCATCTGACGTGCCTGACTGGATTTATGCCCAACAAATGTTTTGCAAGTGTTTAAGGTGATATGGTCCAAACTAACCACTCTCCTCTAAAGCAGAAAAGGTTGCTATGACACGTGTCTAGGCATACAAGTACCTGCTAACTATGCTCAAATTGCCTGAGAGCAAACTGAAACAACTTCTAACATAAACACTTAACGTTACCTCTTGCTCCTCCGCCCCCAATTCCTCCCTCGTGAAACTCTGCCCCATTGTGCTGGGAGGAGAGCAACCAAGTGTGTCTGGGAAGCAAGACTAGGTGGAGCAACACAGGTTTCAATCCCGGTCCTGTGCTTAGTCTGGTCTCCGGTATTGGGCACGGAGTAAAAGATTGTGTCAATATTTTGCTTGAATGTCCATTGCCAAGCATTAGCCCCCTCCAGGCACTTCTCTTGCACTTGACATTCCAAGAAATTCGTTCAGGAATGTTGTTCACTCCTCCAACCTCTCCCCCCACTGCTGCCCAAGGGCTAGTGTGTGCTTCCGAACAGAATGAACCAAGCCCTCCTTATCACTAACACGCCAAACACCATAGCCACCAAAGTTTTTCCTAAAACTACTAACAAAGCTTCCTGTGCAAAAGAGCGCTATACATTTAGCATTGTGATTTGAGGTTTCCCTTCACGTGATCATTGAAAATCCCACCTCAAGCATGACATAATTTATTAGTCTGCTGAAAATGTTGCGCTCCCATTGGTTGGCGCTCTTCGTAATACAATTGACAAAAAAGCTCTGCCCTAATTGGACAGCGGCCCCTGAGACAACTGGGGCTGTAGCATCTCACCAAGATGGACTAATGGTGTATCGAGTGGAAATCAATGAGGTCAAAACTTTGTTGCATCCCATGGAACAGCACAATCCCTTCCCCATGATTGGCTATTTGGTTTTCTTCCCCTTGCATCTGCAACTCCTGTCTCGAGACATGCTGCCAGCTCTGGATATGACCTTCTAGTTGTCTGTTCACAATGTGATAAACCCGAAGGTGTCTCAATCGCTAGTCCCCGAGGATCTCTCAGGTGGTCAGGGCACGGCCATCACCTTTGGATCCAGACCCTGGGACGGGACCAGTGCGGGAGGATCATCTGGATGAAGGGTCCTCGGGGAGAGGGGGTGGGACACCTGATGGTGAGACGATATCCCTCTCTTCCCTGTAACACCTTTATCCCATTTTACCCGATGGGATATTTAGAAACTCGACCCTCCCCACCTTTTCCTGCGCGAACACCTTCTCACAGAGAGCCCGCTCTGGAAGAAAACAGCCTCGCACCCAAGCCATGTACATAACGTGTATTACTATGGTCAGGTCAGGCAATTATCGACAATGACTCACACCTGACTTCCATTACACTTCCCCACACTGAAAAAATGCGGAGCTTTAGAGCACACTCTGAGCGAGGTAAAAGACACCAATGAACAGCAGTTTTGAGTTGGCAGTTGAACAAAGGGAGAAAGACAGCCACGCACAAGAGGTTCGTGAGAGGGGCAACATGTTGACAGAAAGCTGTTACTTTCAAGGAAATTTCAAAGCAGAAAACTTAAGACCAGGAAACAAGGCTAATGAATCCTGTATTGTGTGTCAGAGATATAGAGGGTCCTCCCACAGAAATGACCAAGGCGGGTAGGAGCTGCAGACGCAGTGGTATCATCCTTGGCTCCAAGAACAAAGAAGTGACTGAGAACAACACAGGCGCTGAGTTGGGGAGACCAGTCTGTGTTGAAGTCAAGGTTGCAAGCAGCAAAATTGTAAAGTGAGTGCAAGAAGAAACATGGTTAAACGTGTGTGATGACGCGAGTAAAGCTAAATTGCTGGTGATATTTGAACATTAGAAGAAGAGATACAATACCGTTGACAAAGTGGTTTGGCACTGCGAAGGTGCTCATTCGAAGGTCTCTGTACGGCAGTTTGGCAAAAGGAAACAAAAGCAGAAGATACATGTGAAGTGAATTGAAGTGGTCGTGCAACGGTTTAAGCAAAACCCATTGCACATTCGAAAGTCTTTGATTCTGTTATCAAAAGGGGATTTGAGCCCCGATGAGGGGAAGCCATGGTCTGAGCCTGAACAAGGGAGACCAAACTGTAAATCTTGAAGAAAAGGGATCTGAGCGTGGATGAGGGGGATCCACGGTCTGAGACTGGAGGAGGGCGACCACCCTGTGAACATTGTAGAAAAGGGGTCTGCACCCAGATGAGGGGGACCTGTGGTCCCAGCACGAAGTAGGGAGAACAATCTTGAACTTGTGAAAGTGAAATTTTGGGAAAGGAGCTTTTGTGTTTTGTTTGCTGCACCAGGCCCTCTGTATTGAGAGACTGTCATTACAAGAGAGGCTTTGGGCAGAAGACTGTGATGTCTATGTGTTACCTTGTGGCCAAGAAGCTATGGTGTGTGCAAAGCCTGCATGTGACATCTTGCCCGTGCTGAAAACATGGGGAAGGTAAGCTAATGGCTTAACTATCCTGACATATCATTTCATTTGCGTACATTGTTATCCCACAACATTCTGTATTTAGAATTAAGGATTGGCAATAGCTTTATTAGTATAGGCCCTTTTATTTTGACAGACTGCACTAGGACTGCATTATTATTATTTTTATGGTCGTAGCTTGCTCCAATCCTTAGACATCAGTTTAGATAGGTGTTTTACCAAACCATGGAAGTTCAATAAACATCCATGAACTATGATCACTTGTGTCTGTCTTCACTGTTTGATACCATGCCTTCCTTACAACAATGAATAGCTGTATGAAAGAAATGTGTGCGGCTCTGCTCCTGGAAATTAATTTCTTCTATTTATTCATCTCAACATGGCAATTTTACCTCCAGACCAAATGCCCTGCTCTCAGTGGGAGCGCTGTGTTCACACTCTAGTTCTTAATTTTGGCTATGCTGCTATCTGGGCCTTTGCATTTCCTTCACAACCATTATGTATTCATTAATTTATCGTCTGGGAAGGCAGCTGCTGTCTTGAGCCCCATTGTCTTGGGAGGATAGCTCAAGGGCAATGTGTTCGCCTGGGAATCAAGACGACACGGAGCAACACACGTTTGATCCCCGGGTCCACGCTTGGAAACCTCTAGGTATTAAGCGCATTATAAATAACCTATTATATAATTTCAGACCGTGAGAAGTTTTAACCCTTGCAACAATTAGCTGAACACTGTTTGGTACCTCTTTCCATCCTGGCCTTGGCTACTTGCACCTTTCTGCCCGACAGCAAAATGAAATTCAACCAAATATCTATAGCTCAGAAATGTGGCCTGGCTCACTAGAATGGCAAAATCTGCATCCTTTGGCAATGGTGGATTTTAATGTGGCAGACCTCTTGTTCAATCTAACAACTACACCTATTAAAACTCAATCTACACCAGCCAAGTCATTCCAAACTATTCACTTTTATCTAATAGTGTAAGTGTTGTGAAAAGAATGCAGAGAGATACTTTGCTGCATGTTTGTTTTTCTATGCAGCCCTTAGCCTGGAAGTTCCTTTAAGTGTGGAAAAACAACATATACTCTAACTATATACTTTAACTACAATGTCACACCATGGGCTGCACATGACCCCTATGTCACCACCAAAGGTCTTTGCCTGTTTGAAGGAGTTTTCTAATTCTGTACTTGCGCACACCTTTAGGATGATGAACTTGAATATTTACACCCCACCCTGTTAGTTAATGTATTAACTAATAACTCCTCCCTATTCCTTTCCCAATCATCCTTCAGGATCCATATCTTACAAACACTATGTAAGCTCTCTCCCTGTGCTGCATACTCCTCGGATGTACAGCTCAGGAAAGCGTGATCACCATCTGCATTACAACCTAGCCAATGTTCAGTGTAGCTCTCAGGCTCAAGAGAGCCTCCCAGGGGGGCCAATTGGATTCCCTATCTGAACCATACGGTGTTGGGTCCCACCATTCCACTTATCAGTCTCTGTATGGACATGTGTCAAGAGGGGTGTGGCAGCATCATAAGTATTCTTCAATGTAACAGTTGTCATAGTTGGTCCCTTAACCCCAGCCCCTTGCAGAAACCAACAATAATTTTAAATTAACAAAGACCAACGAGCAATGCTACGAAGACAGGAACCTGCACTTTTACGGCATTACTCAACCACATGGGTACCCAAAAAAAACATTGTTGAACCAATCATCTTTGACCACCTTGCTACTTTCTTTTTCCATAGTTGTGTGGAGTGTGTGTAGGGCATTAATAGCTTCAGTCAAATCTTTCGGTGTCGTTTGAGGGCACAAAAGTACAGCAAGTGCTTCCGATCTTGGCGCACACACCTCCTTCCATAGCCGTGATCTAATCCATTACGTATCGATTCTGCAAGGTGGTCAACCAAACCGCTCATCGTTCTTACCTGATTGCGTTCAAACCCTGCTCTGTTACCATTGGCAAGTTGCAACAGTTCACAGATTTTGATCTGAAGCCATTTTGCATTGGCTCCAGTCTGGATGCCCGGTGCAAGCAGTGACGTAAAAAATGTAGCAGCTTTCGAAAACAATCTAAACTCTGCTGGTACTCCTGTCAGCCTGTCAGAGGATTTCTGCGAAAAATAATTGCTTCTTCTGCTCCTTTGTAAGTTCAGATACTGTCTAGTCCGCTTATGGTACAGTTCCTTAGCGTCCGCATGTTCAGCAAATGATACACAGTCCAACTGTGGTACCACCAGTGCTGGCGGATGCAGGGTAACAAGGGAACAAATGCGCACCCAAAGTGGTGGAAGCTGGGTGTAGGCCAAGGTGCCACATGCCCAATATGTGCCCCTTAGTGCAGACGTTCTTGTAGGCCCAAGAGCTCCATTGTTCTTGTGCATTTTCTCTTAATTCCCAATTTGACACTCCTCTCGATCTGAAATACAAAGAGTATTGTGCAAGTTCCTATGTTCTAAGAGGTTGCTTATTCTCGTCAATCAAAGTGATTGGGCCTCATTACAAGTATGGCAGTAAGGCAGCAACGGTGCCGGTATCACTACCGGCACCATAGCCATCATACCGCCATACTACGAGTTGTGCTCGCGAGTCTCGCTCTGCCCACCAGGTCCGACCTGGCCGGCAGTGCGGCACCCGCAAGCAGAACTCATGGATGCACCGTTATGAGCGGTGCCACTGCATCCGAGCGCCCCATTCCCATTCAGCCCTATGGGGCCTGAATGGGTGAGGGGGAGTCCCTTATTGCAGGCACCCGTGAATGGGCAATTACCGGGTCTGCCGACCTCGGCATGACCTGATAATTGCCCATTCACGGGTGCCGGTAAAATCACGGGTCCGGCGGAAGCCGTGCCTTTGTTACAGACACGGCTACCGCCAGACCCGTAATTAGGCCCATTGTCTGTATGTTACGTTCCCAAATCTAAGACAAGTCTTGTTCATGTGCATACCAACTTCTTCTGAAATCCCACCAATCCTTCAGCTCTACACCCAATGAGCCCTTACACCCACTCATCCTGGTAGAAAACTGCCCCTTCTATATGCAGCTGTGGTCTGGTCTTACACCAAGGCAACACGTGTCCTGTCTCATTTTTGCATGAAAGTGTGTGTTGTGAATGATAGTTCTACCCTTCAAAGTCCCATTGTCTCATAATGCCCTACTATATTCTCCAGTTCTTCTTTGTCTGCCAATTTCTTTAACTTAATCATCTTCATAAACAACATTGCCATCTTCCACCCTTTCCACCCATACCCTGTGTCTCTGGAACAGCCCTCTAACCCTGCACTAATCCAGCTGAACCAAACAGTGTGCTGTCTGTACTGGTACTTCCTGTGGGATAAAGTGGTACTTCCTGTGGGATAAAGTACTTGTGTGTGTCTGCCGAATGTGGAAAAGGAAACACACCTAACATGTCATTTGCCCTCTCCCCACTGCTCGCATGTGCTTGTACCACATATAATCAGTGTCTGTGTGATGCTCATTCCCAATTCTGCCTTAAATTATTTCTGAGTTCAAGACATTCCTCTTATTTCTAACAGCTGACACATTACTGTTCTGTGGTTCATTAATATTATCATCACTATTTCTAACAAAACCCCATACATGTTCAAAGGAAAGGAAGAGAACAAAAAGAAAGTAATAATTAAACATAGTATCCATGTTTATTATTCTGGTGTTCTTCTGCTGTGATGCTGGAGAAAGACGGTCTGATTTCCTAAAAACACGAAAGGACGTTAACAAAAAGTCACTGTTAACTGACTGTAACTTCCCTTGTGTCCCCCTTTTCTGCTCCTGGAAGAGGAATGGGGGTATTGTCGTTGTCCTTCACACAGTTGAGGTTTCTGTAGGTGTTGCTGTTGTGTGCTCTGCTGGTGTGGGTTTTGCTGTTGGGTGTGTGTCCCCGGGGGCTGGGGTGGGAGCTGTGTGTATGTTTGGTGTATTTCATAGGGTATGGAGGTCATTCTTGGTGTCGGCATCTGCTGTGTATCCTGCAGTGGTGGATGGTAATTATTGTATGTGTTGTATCCGAGTCCTGGCCTGCTTCTGCATTCCTATGAAGTGTCCCCACTTTCCACAGTTCCAAGACTGTGAGGATCCCATACCCGCCCCTCTCGTCCCATTACTCCAAAGCCCCCTCTACTCCCCCTGAAATCCACCCCCCACACTGCTGACCTCCTTGTTACCACTCCTGGGTGGGGTACAGTGTCTGCCTCCCCACTTTATTTTTCCTCCTTCTGGCCAAAACACAGCTATTCGGACATCCGTGGACCCCTATGCGCTCCCTGCTGACTACGTCTGTGCAAGTGTGGACACTGCCCCCTCTACAGCTATCTTAGCCAGCTTCCTCTGTATCAGTTTTGCCTCATTTGAATGCAATTGCTGTGCCATTTCCCTTTCTTGTTCCTTTATTCGTTTGCAGTGGTGCATTATTATGCTCTGAATCTCCGCCCACCCCTTTGCTTCAGTGCCCACAATCATGCCTAGCACCTTCTGCACTTTCTTCGGCAAGCCCCTTTTTAATGACAAAGTAGAAAAGAGGAACCGATTGGTTCCACTGGTCCCCCGTCTCTGATCTCTACAGCTCCTGAACTTTAATAATTTACTACGCAGGGTCTTCGTCATTCCCCATAGCATATTGCATAATCGACTGTATGGCGTGTCAGGGTAGGTGTGCTGAACTGCGCCCCACACCTGTGCTCTGATGTCGAACAGTGCGCTGTTGTGTGCATCACCGTCTTACCTCACTCCAGGGTAGCCTGCTTTAATCCACACATCTCAAGCCTGGTCACCCACCATCGCCACCACTAAAATGTTCATATCCCCCACAGCGAGAGGTACACCTACAGTCTGTTTTTCAAATGCGTATATCCATTTCACTGCCCCCGCTGTTAATGGCGGGAGCACCTTGATCAAATTTTTCTTGTCCCTCTGTGCCCAGTGTACATATTGTGCCCTACCCACACCCTTGTGTATCAAAGGCATCTGTAAGCCTGCTCTCTTCCCTTCTTTCCTTCCGGCACTTCCCTTTTTCTTTGCCAATTGCATCCGGCCAAATCGCCTGACCCCTTCATCCCACACATTTTTCACCCGAGTTGTTCTCTCCGGTGCCTGTTGTGCTTCCTCCTCACCGTCATCCTCAAACTCATCGACGCTACTCAATCCAACCTCTCTCATATCCCCACCTAATTCTCTTTTTACTCTGTCAGAACTTAAAGTGCCATACCCTGTGCTGGTGCTCACCTGTCCTCTTTTTTTCTCTGTGTACATCCTTTATTGCAGTGCTGTCCAATCTGAACACAATGTCCCCCGCTCTCCACTCGTATAGACTGCTCCCTTTGCATCGCACTGTGCTGTTTGCAGTCTGCTAGTTCTGCTTGTGGCAATTTTAGGGCCCCTTCTAATTCTCTCTGCCTTGTGCACTCTTCGGGTGGAGCGGTTGCTGGAGTGCGTATATACATGGGTGGAGGGACCGTGGCTCATGTGGACATATAGTTTAGATTACTGTACCCCGTTGCTGGGAGCACTGCTAATGGATACATCCCCTTGTTTTTCTGTTCGCCCCTCCGCTTCTGTGTGTTTGTACCCCTCGAGTGAGCCCCGTGCCCCTCCCTCATTGGTATCTTCTATGTTCTCACTCATCTTCCACAAATCTAAAAGTTCCTTTTTTTCTGTACTTGTTTACCCTTGTATTTCCCTGCTAGGAACGTGGTCATATGTTCATATGTTCCTGAATTCCCTTATTATGGGTGCCCACCTCTGGCCAAGAGTTAGGCATCTTCCCTCATGTTTCTGCCCCCCCACCCCCCACTGTTTGTGGTACTTCTCAATCTTTTCCTGGTACAAGGGCAAGGCCTTGTACATGTATTCTAAAGGTGTCTTCTCTCATATAGCAGTGATGTATGTGCTGTAAGGCGTCCCTACGCTTATAGAAGTGTGCTGCGCATGCTGCAAATGTCACAGCCAAAAATCAATTTGCCGTTCCATCCTCCCCATCAGCCCACATTACTTTTTCTCCCCTCCTTGTCACGCGCACCCACTCACACCCCACGCTTTCAAACACCACTATTTACACAACACCCCTCCTCGGGGCTCCCACTTTACACAAAAAACACAATAAGCTAAAATAACCACTACTGTACCTGAGCCCACTAATCATGCAGGGCTCCTATGTAATTTTTCCTCTGTTACACAATATAAGTGGTACCAACTTATCCCCTCTTTTGGGGAGGTTCCCTAACACTGTTTTCCATTCCGTAATGTTCTCCTTAAATCACTACTAAAAGTAAAAAATCACACCAATACCATACAAACAACCTCATTCTCCACTTGCTCGAAACCACTCTTTCCCATATACCCTTCCCTCACTTGTTATCACTTGCAAGGGTATACTCACATGTGCGTGTTAATCCGAACTCCTCCGTCACAGTGTTCCAACAAAGGCTGGCACTCTCTCCAGAGCCATGCCCCGCTTCTAAGAGCAGGCAGGAATTCTGTAAAAAATGGCTGCTGCGAAACCTCTTATACTGACACGTCTGGGACTGGTCACTGCAGGTGGGCATGGCACTCTCGGAGAAGCCGCCTGGACGCCTCTGTAGTGTGGGGGCCACTGGGATCATGTCAGGGTCACCAAATGAAGGCACACAATTTTACAATCCTAACTGGACGAGCTCTATACATACAGGGCCTGCTCCATAGGGGATGCCAGGTCATTGGTCCATATTAATCAGTTAATCTTCATCCACGTGGGTGCTACTGGGCTCATCATCCGAGATTAAGTTGCCCTGACAATTGGCTGCAAACACAAACTATCTTATTTTATCATTGTAATGAGCACCCGGGAGAAACGGGGATGACCTTGGGGGGAGAGCCAATGTCACACTGTTAAGTAGTGAGCCGGAGATACCAGAGTATTTTGACAAATGATATTTATTTCTTAACAGTACTTCAAGTTGCAAAAAGGGAGGTTATGCAAAAATCTCAATTCGAAATTAACAGTGCCAACCAGGCTTCTCAGAATCTTTTTAAAAAAAACGAGACCGTAATCATAGGTTCAGGTTTACCTCTAAGAAAACTTTGTTCGGGCCATGCTGAGCGGTTTCCTACACACACTCGACTGAGCACCCCGTTAGAGAGAGTTCCGTCATAAAAAGTTCCTCCAGTCTTCTTGCCGTCCTTGAAGTGAAAGGAAAAACTCAAACTCCAGTATTTTTATCACCTTGTGAGCAGTCCCTCTCGTTTTGACTGTGCTGTGCTCTGTGCATAGTGTTGCCTGCCGTCTCGATAAGGGCTCGTCCTGCGGAGTGCCCTTCTTCCTCTAATAAGCCCACCGGTGTTGTGAGCTGGTCTCTTCCCACTCGGAATCCACGCCGGCCCTAGACTTCCACTCCTGCAAAATGAGACACACGTTGAGGTGTTTAGTGCAGCTTTAAACCCTTGGGCCACTCCTCCTCCTCCCCAGCAATTAATCACAGATGCTGCCTCTGGGCGCAGTACCGCCGATGCTAATTCCCCTCCTTCCTGCTTCACATACTCTGAATCAGCGTTTTTTTTCACCCTTAACTGGGAGAGTCTATTCATATAAGAAAATGTGGATTCCCTCCTTCTTTCCCTGTTTTCTTTTCCCTGTTGTTGCCTTTTATTAAAAAATGCATCTGTTGAGGCCTTCTGGGAGTTGTAGTCCGTGTCGTTACTGTAGCAATCATTTCGCCTGCTGTGATGTGTGAGGTCTGCCCCTTTGTACCGTTTTGTTCTTTATCATTTCTCGATAACCTGTCCGCTGCTACAGGTTCTCTATCACACACACTAACTCACATGCTTCACTCTCTCCCAGACGGATCTGAAATTCCCATGGTCCTCCACATTAGTTCTAGGCTATCATTTTGATGCTACCCATCACCTCACTGAACAAATCACATGACCCATTTCTGAAGGTGTGATAGCCGTACCTTCTGATTTTAGGGTTCGATCGATGGGTGTAAACGTTTTATGGTCTGGGTTTGGACGGTGCCATGGCATGTGGGGGTAATGGGATGAAAGCATGGCAAAGCTGTATTTCTTGTGTGGGTTCCTTGGGGGCAGGAGGACCTTGCTATCTGTCCCGTGGGATGGTACTGCCAAGAGGCACTCTGCTCCCTTCTCATGACCTTTCAGGGTGCATTCTTTCAGGGCGCGTGGGCCTGTAGCTTTCTTAGAACAATGGGGAAGGTTGTGGATCGGTGAAACATGGCCAGGGTGGGGGTGGTTTTCACGCTCATGCAAGGGGTTCTAATGCTAACACACTGTGCTTGGCCCTAACTTCTAAGATGGCTGCTGCTTGCCAAGATGATGTATATGCCTGCATCTACCGTATATCTTGTAATGCATGCCCTAAGGTGATTGCACACCCTTCTTTATGTGCACCCCCTCTCCCACCTGGTCCCTGGATGTGCTCTCCTAGTGTTTTTCTCATTCGGTATGACCTAGGTGGCTGGGAAGACCATCTCTCCTTCCCAACACATGGGTGCTTCTTCCAGTGATGTGCCTGGCTGACTTCTACCAGGCTGGACCTGTCATGATATAAACTTGAGAGAATGGGTAAGCTCCCAAAGATAGCCCTGGAATTCATCTCCCAATAACTCTGTGATAGCTGTTGGCATGAGAGGTCGCTAGGGTAGGGTTGTGTGAAGCTTGAAACCTCCTTCCCATGACTATCTCGTGCAGAGTCAAATGGTGGTCTGAGCCGGGCTGGTTCCTCAGGGAAAATGAAGCTAGAGGCAAGCAGTGCAACCAGCTCTTGTGAAGCATTTCCCACATCTTCGCAAGGGCTTGTTTTAATAAACGATTGAGGTGCTCCACTTTACCATTGGCTTGTGAGTGGTAAGCTGAATATAATTTAATTTATGTCTAATAGGGAACTGATTTCTTTGAAGAGGTAGTTGAAAAAATGTGGTCCAATGTCAGATCTCAAAACCTCGCAAATACTCCATTGTAGGAACACCTTGCACGTGAGGAATTTAGCTGCAGATTTGGCATCGGGGTGGGCACAGGGACTTGCCTCAAGGCAATTGGAGAATGGGCATACCACAACCATTAAATGGCCAAAATGATTGCATCTGTTAAGCATGTCTACAAAATGTATGCATAGATGTTGAAAAGGCTGAAAAGGGTGAGGCAATATTGCCTTAATCATTCTCGATGTGTGACATGGGGTATAATGTTGGAAGGTCACGCAATTAGTGATGAACTCTGCCACGTGTTTCAACACATTTTGGACAACCAGTCCTCCTGTAGATCTCATGCAATGCGCTCCTTGGAAGTGTGTGATGGATGACGCAATTGTTCCAGGGCAGTTTTCAGTAATTCCTGGGGCATGACTGGTCTCCCTGAAAAGTTTTTCCTGCATATTAAATCTGTGGAGGGGGGAAAGAAAACACCCTCTCTTTGTCCATAATGCTTGCTCTTTATGAGGGGCATGTCCCTGTAACTGTTTTTTTGCCATGGGTAGGGCATTGACAGGTATAGTCATTTGCACTTGTTGTCGCAGAATGTGTTGAAATGTGGTAAATTGCTCTGTAACGCATAGTAAATATGCTGCTGTATCATTGCCCTGAGATATGAAGTTTGTACCTTTTGTATGGGCTGCATGTTTCACTACTGCTAATGCTGAAGGAGAAGGCAGTGATCCTGTTAATCTAGTAAGTAAATCGGCATGTTGCATGGGTGTGCCATCTGACTTTCTAAACCCTCTCCTTTTTATCTAGACAACCCTAGTTGTACTGTTGACATATGCCAAATCTGAATAAATAGTGGCACAACATCCTTTAGACATTTCTATTGCTGTTACTAATGCCCCTAGGTCTGCTGCTTGTGCCGAATAGTGTAGTGGAAATCTCTAATTTTTTATACAACCTCAAACTCCCCATCCTCCTATCGTACCACTGCCACCCCAGTGTGTCTGTAGCCCATGTTCTGATCTATCATTGATGACCTGTCAATGAAAAGTATCTCCCCTTCCTCTAAGGGGTCTTCCTTAACATGTGTCAAGTCGTTCAATATCTCCTGATATGTGCTACAATCATGTACATAGTTACCTGGCTGCACTGGTTCTGCGATAAATGTTGCTGGGTTAACAATGTTTTACTGCACTATATTAATGGAGTGATTGGATAGTGCCACTTCGTTGGGTGGTAAGGATAAATTTGGATTTATCCAGGATAGCGAACACTGCATGCTCTACATACAGTATAACTGGGCAGCCCATAGTAATTGTTGAGGATTTCTGAATGGCAAAAGCTGCTGCTGCCAGTGCCTGCTCACATTGAAAATGGCTGTGCATTACTGGGTCCAAACGACCACTGTACTAAACCAAAGCCTTGTGTTCCTGTGAAGTCTTCTGGGTGAGGACAGCTGTCTTCAACTGACCATTAGAATGTGAAAAAAGGAAAAAATGCTTACAGTAATTTGGGGTGGCTAAAACAGGTGCATTACTAAGTGCATTCATTAATTCTGATGGCTGTATAATGCCCGGTCGCCACAATGCTCAAATAGGTTAATAAATCTCTTCATCTGCTTCCTGTGACATTGGGCACTGTTTGACCAGGGGCAGAATCGCAGCTGGTTTCAGCTCGATGCAGACGGCTCCTATTCCTTTCAAGAGACCCACATCGTGGGGTCCACTGGTCGATATTTCCTTAGGCACCCAGTTTAGATCTTCTTGCAAGTGTACTGATAGTGCTTTGGTAAGAAGTATGTTCTGCGGAACCTCACTGTGTTCTACAACCAGCTGACATGGTATGCATATCTGAAACACCACCTCCCCAACGTCATCATTGTCTTGTAAAAGATGTTTTTCAGCCAACCCTGTCAAGCGGTTTGCTGGGTTAATGCATAAGACAGTGCCTCATTCAATTCCATCATCGTCTGTACCATGAAAAACTATTTGATATATCTTTCTTATAGATGCTTCTAAATGTATGTGATAGCTGTGCCAGGCACCACCTCCTTGTGAACTGCTGGCCTGAACAGAAACTGTGCATAATTGGAATGTGTGATCCTGGGCACTTATCCTAGCAGTGTCTTTACCCTATAATGGAATAACTCTGGATGGAGTAGTGCATCTTTCAGACTGGTGTGAGTGCAGAATGCTTGTATGATTGCAGCAGCCCATGTGTAATATATGCTTGGGGTGGAACACACTATCCCCTTTTCAGAAAATTAGATTGTCATGTTTAGTTAGTCATGTTTAGTTTGCACATAATATCCCTGCCCAATATGTTAATTGCTGCCCATTCTCAATAAAACAAGAGTACTACAACTTCTTGCTTACCTATTATAAGGGGCAAATCTTCAATGAAAGGAACCGTTACAACAACTCCAGAAAATCCCTGCCTGTCCATTACTTTGTCCGACAAAGGAAACCTTCATTCCTTAATACAAGACTTGGTAGCCCCTGTGTCGACCAAAAAGGAAAATGTCCAGTCACCTATTGTGGTTCCTCTTCCAGATCTGCAGTTACTGATAGAAATGGGAATGTCGGAGCCCTCTTTGGGCTCTCCTATGAGGTGGTTGCACCTGTGCCTGGGAATGTGAAAGCATTTCCTCCCAACACTGTCACTCCAGTGAAGTGTGGTACTGTATCTTGGGGTAATACTTTTTGTCCCATTGCTGAGCAGGTGCCTATGCCTGTGCTTGGAGGGCATTCTGTTGTGGATATCGGGGCAACTGCTGCTGTTGGGCAATACTCTGTATAGTTTGGGCAGCTGAGTTGGGGGCATCTACCATGGGGGCATTCTGGGCAACTTGGGGCATCTGCTGTGGTAATGTGCAGGTATCTGTTGGGGTAACATCTGTGGCTCTGTGGGATACGTTATGTTCTGGTATGTAGGGATACCCTCCAGGCCCTATTGTACTTTATTCTTGCTCCTACACTCTTGTGCAAAGTGTCCCATTCTGCCACAAATAAAGCACGGTCTCCTGAACCTTGGTCTTGCTCCCCTATATCCAAATCCCATCTCCCTTCCTCTCTGAAAGCCACCACTTGTTTGCAGGAAACTCTGCTTGTGAGGGATACCCTACTAATCTCCCCCCTCCCTGTTGGCAATTGTACTCTGGCTGCCCTTCTGGGATGCTTGTAATTACTGCTCCTTCCATGCTAAATTGAGCTAATTTATTTTGTGCCAGCTTTGCTTCTGCGCTTGGTAAATGATGCTTTGTTTCTTGTACTGTTTCACTCTGCAGTGGTGTACTATGTGCGCTTGTATCTGGCCCATCCTTTCATCTCAATGCCTACCACCTTACTGAATTCTGCCTGCACCACTTTGGGCAGCCCTTTCACCAATATGTGATAAGTAAAATAGGGATGTTGCTATCCCATGGTTGTCGTGTTTCTAACCGCCATGTCTCCTGTATCTGCTGAATATACGGGGCAGGGTCCTCATCTGGTCGCAGTGCGAGCCAAAATCGACTGCATGTCTGAGGTATCTGGGTACATATAACTTAATACTCCCCCTTTGTGTGCTCGACAGTTGTTAAATGGAGTGCCATCATGGTCATTACTGTGTAGTGTTACTGCGTCATATCCTGCCTTTTTTCAATATGCGTGTGCTTGTTCACCCAATAACGAGGCGAACAAACAGTTCATATCCGTTACAGCCAGGGTGCTGTCTGTTTCTCAAGAGCGTAAATCCACTTGCCTGTCCCTGCTGTGAGGGACGGCAAGCTGTACATTAAATTCTCCTTATCAATATTTGTCCAGAGTACATACTGTGGCCCCCCCTTGGCCTTTCTGTAATAGGGGAAACTGTGTAACCTGCATTTGAGCTGTACCTTCTCCTCTTCCTTCTTTCTGTTTACTACAGCTATTTTGTTTGACCTTTTCTTGAGCCGGCCAACCATGATGGCATTCTGCCTCTGCCCTCCTCGGGCCATAATACCCTACTTCTGTCATCCCAAGAGAACCTGTCCCCCTGCATCTTGTGTTACACTTCCACCGCCATTGCTTTCTGCCTGCGTGTCACCACATGCTGAATCACTATCCACTTCCTCTAAGGTAGGGAGATTTTTGACAGGCTTACTGTCAAGTTTAAACATAATTGTGCCCTCGTCCTGTTCTTGTGCAGCTCCGACAGGCACCTCTTCTGCTCCTTGTAATATATCAACTATCCGCCTTCATGCATGCGTTCCTATTTCTGAAAGTACTGGGTTTTTAACCTTGTTTGTTATTGTATTACCAACAGTGTCTCTTGATGTTTTTCTAATTGCCCCTGCTGGTTTCCTTGTCAGTCCTTTTTTATCATCACCTACAGGTGCAAAACGGGGATTGGCAACTCCTGCAGCAGGCTGCAGAGGAAAGAACCCATAATGGGGAGGGGTGGAAGGCAACATAATGTCCTTATTCATGTTATCTGTCTCGTTACTAAGAGCCTCCTCCACTTACTCAAACATTTTGCACAATTCTAATATCAGTTTTCTTCCTTTGTGTGTGGACAATAAATATGTACACATGTGTTCTAAAACATGCATGCATACCCTCTGTGGGCCAGGGTTTAAACCTTTTCCCTGATGTTCCCTGTACCCACTCTACATGGTATTTTGGTATTTTATTCCTATACTGTGGGAGTGCTTCATACATGTGCTGTAATGGAGTATCCATGGTGTTCATCAAATTCCACCCCTCTTTACTCAAAATCTATTGACACTGTTCCAACAGCGTCATATGCTCCCAAACCTCGATGTCCCAGCAACAAATACATTTACAAAAGCTCAATTTGTCCCAACCAACCCCAATTTACAAAAAATGTAATATGTCCCCACAATACTTTGTCCCACTACCGAACCAATTTTGCAAAAAATCTGATTGTAAACCAGTTTTCTTTTTCTTCTCAAAGGGCCTACACACACACCTCAACCTCAGCTCTTCTTATTCACACATTCCTCATATGAACCAAATCATCCACGTCCAAACACTAAAACCTCTAAATACACCACTCTAAACAAACCATGGCCAAAACCTCTAAATATATCACTCAAATAATATTAAACAATACTTACAACAATGTCTTCCTCTCGCCCCTATCACAGAGGGACTGCGGGATCCCTTTCTACTTCTACACAGCCTTGTCTTTCCCGAGATGGAGATCCCACGCCACTTCACAACTCTAGTCTACTCATAATGTCCACAACGGAGGAGATCTCTTCAATCTTTCATAAAAATACATGCAATAATACACAGCTCTGTTGTGTTGGTCCGCCAGTGGAAGTGTTCCCTCCAACTTAATCTACTAAACAATCAAACAACAAACTAACCAACAGCAAAATGCTGCGCTTTCATGGAAGAGAACGCTCATGTGATATGGGAACTCTGAGTCCCCTCGATGCAGAGTATCCTTTTTCTACTGCCTGCACCACCTGGATCGGGGGCCCGCTTAAGGGATCAGGCAGACGCTTAAGGAACTGCATCTGCTCACCTCCTCAGTTGTGCGCACACAAAATATTATCTGCTCTGAGACAACACGCGCTGTAGCATCCCACTGAGACGGAGCAATGCTTTAGTGAGTGGAAATCGGTGAGGCCAAAACATTGTTGCTTCCCATGGAACAACACAATCCCTTGCCCACGATTGGCCCCTTGTCCTTCCACCCCTTGCACCAGCAACTCCCGTCTTGAGACATGCTGCCAATTCTGGATAATACCTTCTAGCTATCTGTTCACAATTAATAGCTGCATGAAATAACATGTGTGTGGCTCTGTTCCTGGAAAATAATGTCTTCTATTTATCCATTTCAATATACCAATTTTACCTCTGGACCAAATGCCTTGCTCTCAGTGGGGTGCTGTTTTCACCATCTAGTTCTTCATTTTGGCTATGCTTCTATCTGGGTATGTGCATGTATCTTACTGTGTCCTTGACAACTATTATGTATTGATTTGTTTATCGTCTGGGAAGGCAACTGCTGTCTCGAGACCCATTTCAGGCCCTTGAGAAGTTTTCTCCTTTGCAGCAATTATCTGAACACCATTTGGCACCTCTTTCAACCCTGTCCTTGGCTCCTGGAGCTTTCTACCCATCAGCAAAATGAAATTCAACCAAATGTCCGTAGCTCAGAAATCCGGCCTAGCACACTACAATGACAAAATCTGCAGCCTTTAGCAATGGTGGATTTTAATACGGCAGACCCCTTGTTCAATACAACTAATTGCACCTACTTAACCTCAATCTATGCATTCCAAATACATCCAAATTATTAACTTTTTGTGTTGTGAAAAGAATGCAGAGAGATGCTTTTCTTCATGTTTGTCCATGCAGCACATAGCCCGGACGATCCCTGAAATGTGGCAAAACTACATATACTCTAACTATATACTTTAACTACTATGTCACACGATGGGAAGCACATGACCCATACATCACAACCAGAGGTCTGCTGCCTATTTAAATACATTTTCTAATCCCGTGCTTGTGCACACCTTTAGGATGCTGAACTTTCATATTTACAAAAAGAGAGAGCAAGAATTCTCTTGATGTCTGACAAAGTGAGATAAACCATCAAAGAGAATGTGTTGACCCTACTGGTGAATGCCATAATCTATGGGCTAGCTCAGTCAAGCTGGTACCTAAGAAGTTTCTTAAGTCTGTATTTAGGGGACTACATGCGGCTCAGTTCTGTGACAAAGACAGAGGCCCTATACATTGAGAAGTTTAACTCCTTTTAAGTTGGGCACTGCCAAGTACATGAGTACCTTTGACCTTGTGGCTGGGTATTGCCTGGCCGGCTTGACTGGCAGAGCAAAATAGAAGGCAGCATTTCCCACCCCAGAAGAGAACTAGAGGTTTACTGTTCTGCCTTTTGGGTTAAAAAGTGCCACTTGCCACCTTTCAAAGGATGGTGAACCAGGTCCTTCTTGGACAGGAGGACTTCAGCGTTGCCTAGCTAAATGATGTTGAAGTACTTGGCTACTCCTAGGAAAACCATCTATCCCATCTGAAACATGCTACAGGCCATGCAGAATGCTGGTTTGACTATCAAGGCTTCAAAGTGCCAGATACCGCAGAGTACTGTGACATACTAAGAAAATCAAGTGGGTGACAGAAAGAAACAGCCTCTCGAGGAAAAGGTACAAGTGTTATAAGATTGGGACATTCCTACCACTTGGACTCAGTTGAGGGTATTTCCTGGCCTCATTTGGTGTCATTGGTCTTTAATGAAGGTATATAGAACCACTGCCCTTCCCTGAAAGGGCCTGCACCCCAAAATGCCAAAGAAAGTAAATTGGACTTCTGCCTGTCAAGCAGCTTGTCAGTTCTTAAAAGATGGCTTTTGCCGGCTGACTGTTCTAAAGACCTCAGATTTTTGACAGGAATTCATAACACAGATATGTTCCAGATAAATTGGAATTGCAGCAGTTTAAGTTCAGCTTAACCCTGAAGAGGTAGAACACTCTGTTCCCCACATTAGCAGGCAGCTGACCAAAAGAGAATCCACAATTGCAAAGGGGGTGTTTGCTGTGGCGTGGGCGGTACACAAGCCAAAACCCCAAATGTTTGGGGCTAACTTTACCTTCCAGATTACCACATGCCTTTTATGGAAGGAGATTCAAAAGGGTTTGTGTTGCGGTACATTCCTACAGGGTCTAAATATGGACAGCTATTATAAGACTGATTCTCCAATGCAGATGGCTTCAGTAGGTATTTCTTCTTTGATGATAAGACAGGCCCTTAGAAGGATATTGCTCACTAGTTTATGGCTGGGGCATGTTATAGAATGCCATCTGTGAGAGTGTGCAATTGTAAGCTTTCTTTATTTTTGCTATGCAAAATGATACTGGTTTTTCTTCTCAGCAGGTGGAATCTGCTAAACAGGCCTCACTTTCAAAATGCTCCATTCTGAAAATTATAGTACAGATGTGTACTTGCCATGACCTGTCTACTGACACTGTAGTAGCTGCCATGTTATTTGGCAACATGGCAGGTGCATAGTAACATGTGCATACCCAAAATAGCTTGCTGGAACCAAATTCATTCCAAAAGCCTTAGTCTGCCTTTAAAAGTACTGCCCCCCACATGTTCAAAATACCCTTCGGTACATCATCTCTGGAGGCAGAGCTTTCGCTAAAGATACATTTACACCTATATCAAGGTTTAATATAGTGGTAAATAAGGAAGTACAGTTAAAATGACCTAAACCCAATTTTAAGTAATATATTATTTCCACTTGGTTTCCACTGGACCTGCAGCAGCATAGTGTTGTGTCTGGCTTGGAAGTTTCAGCTTGATAATATGGTGTGCCTTACCCAGGATGCTATTTGCTCTCTGCTGGGAATCTTTGACACCTCTACCAGGAGAATACAACATCCCTCCCGTATGGGTGAAGTGAGAGCTGGAGCTTCAAAGGGTTCTTTCCAAAACAAAGGGGGTTGGGGGGTCTTGTCACAACAGGGAGATCATTACTGGAGTCCTATTGGTCTGAGGCAGACATGAGATTGGGGGAAGGAGAGTGTAAGTGGGAGAGGACCGCCACACTTATGAAAGGGCTAGCATTTTGGGGTTTGCCAGGCCTCCACCTGCTTCCTGAGACTCCTGTAACTTCCTGCAGACAAGGCACTCTTGGATCTGACATCAACAGGAATAACCCTTGTGTCAACATTAAGGACTGGGCCGTTACAAAAGGCTTGGAATCGACCAATGTGCTGTTGAAAAGTGAATGTAAAGGGGGTGAAACTCCAGTACCATAGTGGATCATCTTTTAGAAACATCTTGATGAAAGATTCCCTGGTGCCTTTTTGGGGTAAATGCTGCTGAAAGTTCCCAGCCATTGGGTGAAGAAAAAGATTTCTAAGAAGGGCTGCAGACCCTCCCACTACCTGGTTCAGGGCAACATTTGAAGTAACCTGATGAGGGACAGTCTGACCCAGCTAACTTTGTGTCTCTCTGTAAGTTAAAGCTGATTTAGGGTGGCGGCAGAGACCCATCAGAGCTTTTTCTGACACCCTCTAAATTTCAAGCTGCTTCAAGTACCGTTGAATTACGCCGACCAGAACATCACCGGCTAATTTAATCTCTTTGAGTCATTGCTGCATGCCAAACCATGCTGCTTTGGTCAGCTTGCTGCTGAAGCTAAATCTCTGCTTTCCTTACATCTAGGTCCTTTCAGTCCTTTAAGTTACACTAACTAGGACATGGGTCCCCAACCTTTATGATGACAAGAACTACTGGTAGTTAATGGCCAATAGGCGGGAGCTACTGGGTTGGTGAGATTTTTGGGGCGGTTTATTTTCTCTTTATAAAAATAAAAAAAGAATAAGTAAAAAAAAACTCTTAGCTTTCTCCTAAATATTGTCTAGCATATCAGAATGGAGGAAACCAATCAGGCCATTCAATGTGAAGGCTGGCACTGAATTCTATCCACCAGTGCTCAGTAATCTGGTGTGTACCTTGAAACGGCAACAGTACTCAGATGCTGTCAGATGGGATCAACATTTTGATTTCTGGAAGTTTGAAAAAGGCAGGTTCAGAGACGGGCAATTATATTGGCTGATAGTGCAGATATCTTCCTTGCAATAGTTTTGCACCTAGCTGAACACCTGACATTGCTGACATAAATTCAGGACAGTTTCTAAAATCTCTTACAACAGACTCGCCCACCATAGTCATTGCACCCTTCACAATTGCTTTGTCTGTAAAAGTACATTTGTTTTTCATCAAACAATTAGCAACTTTGAACAGTGCCTCTATAATAGCATTTGCATTGCAGCATTTAGTTTAACTACTTTTTAGGATCGGAGACATATTCCTTTGGGAACATTATTGTCATCATTTTTGTATATCATTGGAAAATGCCAATCAAAATTATTCTTTTTTTCCCACTGTAACTTGGGCATCGTAGATTAAAGATGCACATTTCCTTTTTACGCTGGAAAAAGAAATTGGTTTCCCACTCTGGATAGAAATGGTACAGCTTTTGCCTTTTGGTGGATGTTGTGTCTACAGCTGTGTTAAGGATTTCAACACGGGTAGTTTATTTGTTTATTTTGGGGCTGCATGTGCAGAATCAATCTGCAGAGTATTCCATTCAGCATGCCATATGGTTTTAAACAAATTCAACATATACCACGGTCTGCTTTGTCCAAAAATAAAATCCACTGCCAGTTTAGCATATCTCCAATTCATGCATATGCTCAAATGCCAGGTGTCACGGAATTTAGCAAAGGAATAGTAAGCCAAAGTCTACTTTGTTCACTACCCTTAAGTTTGTATGTCAGAATAATTGGCAAAATTGAAAAAAATAACATGTGGAAACCATCAAGTTATATGCATTAAAGGTGTAAATTACAGAGCTAAAATAGCATTGAGTTGTATAGCAATGACTTAAACGTGCAAGAATCGTATTGCAATCTAACCAGACAAAATATGAATCATGTTAAAATTTTGAGCAAAGAGAAGTATGGTTGTAGCAGGGGTGACTTATTTATAATGGGAGGTGACCTGCCACCCTTGATGAAGGAGGCAGTATCACAGAGAACAGCCCACAGGATTGCTGCCTCTCCCTGCAGGAATCCCGCAGGTCATTCTGGTGCATGACCAATGGACCATGCATGGCTTGCACTTCAGAGAGATTGGAATTTTCTATGTGTTAGAGAATTACTTGTAAATTGCATGGTGCTTTGCCCAATTTCCAGCAAAAACAGTGCTCATAAATTGCACCATTTCAACCCAGTATTAAAAGACAGAAAATCCTCAGCCATAACCTAAACATGTGTGTACAGGTTCCCCACTATCTGTCACATACTAACCCCACTATTTCTGCCCTAAATTGGACCTTTTAAAAACTAAGATAAATGTTCATATTCTTTTATTGTGTGCCTTGTGGAAAGCACCCATAAAAAACGGAATGTATGTGTTTTTATTTATGTAGTAATTGTGTGTTAAATTAATAAACGTTGTTTTAATGTATTCAAGACATTGGCATGATTTCACATATTTGTTTGAATCTATAAAATGGATAACGCAAACTGCAAACCGTGGACTGGCCGTCAAGGCGGACTTAGAGAGAGGTAATTAGGCTGTTGCTTTCTCTGCGCTCGCTTTCTACCCACTCTCCCTCCATCTTTTCTTGTTACTTCCTCTTCTTTCCCTCCCTTTCTCCTTCCCTCAAATGCTTCATTTTGCTTCCCTTTGCTCCTTCATCCCACACTCCCTCAGTGTCTCTATCTCTCATTCCTCCCCTCTCCACACATTACTCCCCGATCCCTCCATCATTCTTTCATCCTTGCTCGCCCCCTCCCAATCCCAGTTACCACATTCTTTCTCTCCCCGAACCTTCCCTTCCGGCTCTACTCTCCAGATATCCATCCCCAGCACACTCTCTGTCATTTCTCTCTGTGTGTACCTACTGTCCTCCCTTTTTCCTTTCTTCCCCTCTTCTCCATGTTACCATCTCTTCCATTCCTCTTCTCTAGTCTCTTCGGCAGCTGGAACCTCCGGTAGCACACAGCATTCCACGCCAAGTGAATTAACATGATGAGTTATCTTTTTGGAGTTTGAATCAATGGCCTCTGGTTTGAAACAGCCAGGGACACGTGACCTGAGAGAGGGTGGAGCTGGCTCACTGCTTAAGAGAGAGCAGGGCACAGAGAGGCCCCAACAAAATCATGGGGGTGGATAGGAGTGTGAGGCAAAGAAAAAGGGAGGGCTTACAGGTGAGATGGATGAAAAAAGGTTTCACAAAGAATGTCTGGGAAGAAATGATGGAAATAAAGTGAAATGCAAAAAGTCAAAGCAAGAAAAATGTAATTAAAAAGAAACAGTAAGAAAAAAGCAAAAGAGGGTGGGGGGGGGGGGGGGGACAACGAGCATGGTTGGTCCACTGTCCCAAGAATGAAGTTTGAGATGATGGTGAGGCGGCTTTCCCACTTTAATGTGAGCAGCACTTGCAAATTTTGCAAGATGCATGCTGACACTTCACCTAATCAGAGCACAGCAGGAGCCAGAAGCCCTGCCCAGCGAGTGTGTTCATAGTCACAGCTTGCTTGCCTTTTTTTTGCCTATTCAGGCTGTCTTCACTCTATCCGGGCTTTGCGTTACTTTTGTTTTTCCTTGCACTTACAAAGATCCCCCATGAAAATATTTAAATACCCTCCAAGGGGGCAAATGACACTTCTGCCCCCGTTGATCTAGGAGAACTTGTGCAAGGGTCCCTTTTGCTTCCATGTACTCATCACCTATGCTACCTTCATACCATGCCCTAAAACCCCGCACTAACACAAGCTTGGGTGGAGACAACAACCTTCTGACCCCGCCCAGCCTGTGAGAGGTAGGCAAATAATGCAATTGGATTTATATTCACAGAAGTTGGGACTGACTCACTTCATCAAAGATTGTTTAGGAAGCAAACAGAAATACGTGTCAACTTCTTCAATATCATCAAACGTATCATCTGTCAGTGAGAATACTGAACAAATAATCATTGGTGAAATCATACACTCTGGCTTGTCGCAAGAAGCATCCATGGCACAAGAGATGAGCGTTAGCCTCTAACAAAGGGTTTTCTTTTTTAGGGGAATAAACAAGATGTGAAAAATCTACAGGAACCAAAACACACTCAGAGCAAACATTTGGAAAACCTAATTACTCATCTATCTCCATGGGAATTAAATGAAAGAAAAATCGAAATTCTTTTGAATGGTTTATCTTTCAAACAGACACTGACATCTGAAATTTGTGGCATTAACGGAAATAAAAATGTATATTGTACTCCGGCCTTATAACTTAATAAATGATAATATTTTAAATACAAAGAGGTTGTTGCTTAAAGTGTTTTTATCTAGATGCCACTAATGCAGTTTAATTGACCTTTTCGATTAGTTATTTAATACATTCAAAACATCAACAAGACGAGCAAAAGGCATTCAATTGTTATGAAAGACAAGAGAGTAGTATTATGAGAAACGGTCAATGGCCTTTGCATTATTATGAAAAGAGCAGATAGAGGGAACAGGTGTCCTGATGAGCAAACCTAATTTTTATATGAAGGCGTTTTGGGGCTGATTCATGGAATTTGTGCGCCGAAAAACAGGGGTTTGTGCGCCATTCTTCCTGCAAATCCCCATTTGTTAAACAGGGATTTGCGGGCAGAATGGCGCACAAATCCCCATTTTTCACCGCACAAGTTCCACGAATCAGCCCCGTAGCGTCAACTCAAAAATGAGGACTCATATGAACCATTATCAAGAGATCTCACTGAAGATATTAAAGCCATTGTGAAGGTAGTATTGAATGTGGAATGGAGGAAGGCTATGTGAATGAGAACATTGCTAATTTCTTATGCAAACAATATCTCCAATAATTTATACATTAGCCTTTTAAAGATCCATAAAAAGACGGAACCAACACCCATGAGACTGACCGCGTCTGCACAGGACAGCACATTTCAACCTTGATTTACTTGGACTATTTCTTGCAAAAATTGTTTGATACAGAGAAATAATGCACCAAGCATACAAAAGTTCATTAAATATAGGAAACATTCAAGAACTGTATATTTGTAGGGTCACCAGACGTCCGGAAAACCGGGACAGTCCGGGGAAATCACCCGGGGTCCCTGGAGTTTTTTCATTATTGAAACCCAGGACTACGGTAATTAAAACTGTAATTATTTTTCACAACACTTCCAGAATTTTGAAGTTGGAGGTTTGCCTGGAACCCCCAACCTCTCAGGTACAAGGCACAACACTTACTGACTGTGCCACAGTGACTGGCTTGGAAACTGTTGTACAGCAAGCCATGTAATATCAATTAGAGCTAACGCTCGTTTTTAATTAACATTCCACATTTCACAGACAAAACTGGACAATTTAGATTATATACAGTTTATAGAAAGGAGAAATATGGTTGGGGGGTGGTTGTGGGGCGTGTTGGGGGAGGGGCGGTAATTGGTGGGCTGCGATGGGGTAGTCCCTCTTTTATGTTGTTGGCCGTCCTGGTTTTTTTTTAAAAATCTGGTCACCCTATATATTTGGCTAGTAACGTATGATATATACTCATATACTAACCTCCTGCAAGCTGAAAGCATAAGGATAATAGAAAAACAAACTTAACAGAGTCCATCATGAATTTCCAGCTAGTACCCGATGTGTAGGGTGCCAGCCAATTGGCATCCTGGAACACAGGTGTGAAACCACAGGTATAAACCTGCATGATTGTTGCTGCCCAGAGCACCGGGCTCCATTGTGCTGGCCCTGTTTGCCTCTCTGCACCTCCTTTTTCACTTTCCTGCTGTCCTGGACCTCGATATTTCAGCCCGCACCTACCTACCTCAGCCCACAAATGCTGCTGCCATTGATGGCTGAAAAGAGACACAGGGACTCTCTCGCTTATCCCGGGTGTCGTGAGGATAGCTCAGGGGCAACATGCTCACCTTGGAAACAAGATGACACGTAGCAACACAGGTTTGATCCCCGGGTCCATGCTTAGAAACCTCTGGGTATTAAGCGCTTTATAAATAACCTATCATATATATTTTATAATTTTGTGTATCACTGCGTTTTTAAAAATCAAATGAAAAGTTTGTAACAAACTAAATCATTTTAATAAAAATAAAAAAAAATAACCTACCATATCATATCCATGGTGACCATCTTTAAAAGCCCTAATCTTCCACTTGGACCCACAATGTGTATGCCCATTCATCAAAGAGAATGATATTTTTATTTTAAAGAAGAAACACGTTCAGCACCCAGCAAATGAACCAGGTGCTAACAGCGTCAAGCCCTTGCTGAGCTTTGGGCTCGTGGCCCATTACCCCAAACCTGCCTTGGAAATTGGACTTAATGGTACGTTATGATTATGAATAAAGTTTTGTCCAACACATTCTTCTTGCATGAGCAAAACATTTGAGAAGGTTTGAAAGGTCTCAACTTTGCAGTAAGTAGAGCAAACATCTTTATGCAGGAGTTTGAAAGGTGGAATATTTTTCACAAGCAATGGGAGGAAAAATCTTGTTCTACACCAAATTTATTGATGATATTTTCAGTTTGGAGGAATCCACTGCAAAACTGGACTTTTTATGGAATAAAAAAAGTGTTACATCCGTATTTCTTTCAATATATCTTACTCATAAAGTGCAATATTTTTTTGAAACTTCCGTATATTGTATTGACATGATCATGAATTGGCTTGAAAAATATACCATAAATTAACAGAATGTAATGCTATGCTAACTTTTTCTTCTTTTCATCCAATCTAACTGCAACATTCCCATCGCTAAATTATGAGTAATAAAAAAATGTGTGCATGAAAATCAAATGATCAGTAAAGCAAATCAATATACACATTCATTCATACACCAGGACTATAGTAAAACGATCCTAACAAAAGCAAACAAAAAGCTGGACACATTCCATGAATAAATGCATTAGATACAGTAAGAAAAGAACCAACCACCTGAATAATTTGGCCTATAACATTCAATGAGATATGCAGTCAAATCAAAATATTACTCGACAACAAAGGGAGATCTTACCAATGGACAAGAAATTATTTGTTGTTTGTAAAGAACTTCAACAAATGTACCAAAAACTAACTAAGAATTTAAGCAATGTATTAACACTGATTTATTGAGTTCAACCAGTATTCACAAAAGTGAAGATACATATCCATGCCTGATGTGTTCATATTGTAATAACCTATTGAAAGGCAATAGCTTTCGTCACCCAAAAACAGGAGGCCCATGTTGGCTGATGTCGCACATGATGCCGGAAATATTAAATGAACATAAAATGGTATCATTACATATTATCCCCACCAAAAATATCGCCATATATATGGTCGTCAGTGGGCTTACTGATCTTAGTGATCTTCATTGTTCTATCCCTCTTTCTCATCTAAATTGTTATCACGTTGTTCCATATGTGGTGTTGAGGATTACTTAAAGTAGATCTGGTACATGGTTGAAAGAGAGTGTTGCAACATGCCATTAAGGTATGAGGAATGGAGAGAACATCCCTAAAATGGAAGGGGTGTATTTGACTTTTCCAAATGATGTTGTGTCATCCACCCGAGGGTCACACCCCCCCCCCAGGTGGTCCTGCCTCAAATACCCACCCCCGGGTCAGGATCTAGTAGTAGCTGCCGTCCCCCAGCCATATAGAGCGATGTTACCTCAGGGAAAGAAGTGATGACATCAAATTCCTCACAGTGGGAAAAGGGGTCATGGCGAGACTGCCCTCAGTCTGAAAGCTGAAGGATAGTCCCTAAATATTGCAGGAGTGGATCTCCAATTGTGCAAGAGGGTCAAACTGAGTAACAGAAGCCTGTAGTTGCACCATTGTCTGAAGTAAGAAAGTTGAATAAGAAGTTAATTGAAGTTTCAGGCACTAAACAAACAAATTAATGGCCCAAATGCTGGCCCAGATGGATGAGATTTGTGAAGCTGTGACAGTACAATAAAACCGTCAGTCAGCTGAAATCCAATCGACTATATTCTACCTTGTCTTACTGTACACATTTGCATTGTTCATCTGCAGCATGAAAATTATGCCAGATAGGAATATTCCACTGGCATTATTCAATCATCTTTCATGAATAGAAGAAAGGACAACGTGTATTTGACATGGCAGAGACATATGGAAAATGCATCAAGGCACCACTCTATGTCAATATTACCTAAGATTAATAAAATAGATACTACATATGCAAGACTTCAAGAGGATGTGAGGGATATTATATAACGGACAACTTGCACCTCATACTTGCAGCTTTTTCCTTCCCTCCCATCTCTGCGACCATGATAGGTTTCCTCTTACTCGTCTATTACTGGTTTCCAAAATCATGTGTTCTGGCTTTCAAATAGTTGTCAGTTATGGACCACATGGGAGGGGATGGCTGTCAAGGGGAAGTGGTGACTCCTTTCGGAGGGATGCAGTATTAGTCTTCTTGTGAGGACCCTATAATTCCCTAATACCTAATGACATGTTGTCACTGCACACGTCCCTCCCACGAAACAACCCAAAGAACCTTTTATGAAAAGTTAACCAGATTGACTAAGGTTTGTACCTTGGGAGTTCATTAATAATAATAATAATAATAATAATAATAATAATAATAATAATAATAATTTGGCATTTATATAGTGCTACGAACCCTCAGGTATCTGAGCACTGCTTATTACTACCCACGGTGTGGAATGTGACATCCTCTAATTATCATGATTCTTTCTTAAGTAGAATTCCTAACCCCAACGTTGAATATCAAACCATTTATATACCATCTCCAAGCTCTAATTACAATTAGTTCAAAAAGCAATCAGAACAAAATAAATGCTAAGGAAACAAAAATACTATGCACTTCAGGATCCATAATACTTGTGGTACTGGGAACGAGGAGGAGGGACCAAAGATTTGTAAAGATCAGAGGTGCTATTGAAACCAATGCGTGGTCTAGTTGTTGTAAAGTAAGTCATTTATGTGGGACATTTAAATGCCTGAATGAACCGCAGCAAGGAGAAGGAGTAGCAGAGGCGGCGGCAGCCAGGAGAGAGGCCACTGAAGCAGAAAGAATAATGCCAGCAGAAGCCGAAGTGGGATGAGAAGGCGTGCAGTTTTGCAGAGTACACACAGAAGGAAGCAGAGTCGTGGACGGCAGCAGGCAGAGAGGCACAGCCACGTGGGAGACATGCTCCCAACCCGATGTGAGCTGCTCAGGTGTGCGGGAGGACATAATCTCAACAGAGCCTGTTAAGCCCCAAAAAGAGTCGTGCAGACAGCTGAAGCTATGCAGGAGCTGTCAACAGAGTGGTCAGAGTGCAGAAGGCCCACTGCAGCAGCCAGAAGCAAAGTGGAGATGCCAAAGGAGACCCGTGAGCTGGCCTGAAAAAAAGGTAATCCGGGGCGCTCTGAGAACATTTTGCAGTAGCAGATAACTTTTAATACCAAACCAGAGAGTAAAGAGGAAACTTGGGCCCAATTCCCCTTTTCTGAAACTTGGGCCCAATTCTCATCTTGGGGGAAACTGTAACCCTCACTGTCATCAGCCAAGAGGCTATCCAGAAGCAGTAATGAGGCAACCTGGGTGCAAGTCTCCTTTTCTGAGTTATCAACTTGGGGAAATCTGTAACTCACATTGCCAAGCGCGAAGAGGCAATCCATAAGCAATGAAGAGGCAACGTGGGCAACATTTTTCTTTTCTGAGATGCTGTTGGGGGCCAGAGGAATTGGGGATTCGCAATAACAATGTTCCACGTTAGCAGAGGATCTTGGACCCATCAAAGACTCCTCAATACAAAAATGGAAGACTCCGCCATGGGGCGAAGTATACTGTTTTTCATTATCCAATACAGACATAGATCATACAGGAAAACAAAATCTCCAGCAATCTTAGCTCCTGGACCTGTGTCACACGTTTTTATTCCGAGTGAAATCACAAGAAAACAGTCCACCCCCAAACCTACGGGGTGTTCTCGTTGGTCAGCTTAGATGAACTACCTATAGGACCTATATGGGTTAGTGGTTCAAGCCACTTCCGTTATCGGGTGGCTCTGCCTGAGACTTCCGCCAGTTGGTTGCAAACTACATTGTTGCAGGGTCGCAGGAAGACCATTGGCCCATGCAACATTTTACACCACCTCACAAATTGAGCTTCTGGATTGGCTAGGGCCGTTCCCCCAGGCCTTGAACCCTTTCTGGTCACAGAGCTCAGTGTACCTTTTCAAGTTGATGGGACGTGACTGACATGGAGGGCTGTTTGTTCCCTATTGTTGCTACTGGTCTGATCACCTAGCCTGGGAGAGTGCCTGCAGGTTGCAATTTTTGGTGGGCAACACTTGTATCATTCCTCCTCGCCTCACTGGGAACAGCTTCTCATTACACCACGAGTAATAGGGCATTGTCCTGTCCTGCTGGGACACGTGTGAGTAGACCGTGAAACAAAGCCCTTCTGTCTGCAATAATGGGGATTTTATTCTGAATTCTTGCAGGTGGCTTGCAGCTTTGGGAACCAGGAATTTTCCACCCGCCCATGTCCTTGGCTGTGAACACAAGCACTGTGCCTCGTGCTGCAAGGATCATCTCTCCCCTTCCATGTACTTTTCCTACCTGATTCACTTCAGTCATTATATAGGTTCCCTATGCGTTTCCATGGCTTTTTGTAGTTAGTTGCAATAAAGCATATGCAAGCTTGGTTTACATTTGTTGTTGCTTTGGTGAAAGAAAGAAAAGGTTCTTAGCATTATCTAAATGTATCCGTCCTCTACCTACAGGAGTTATAAGCAGGTTTTTCATGTCATGTCTGTCGAACGTCCTGCATGGAAGCATATTTGCTTCATGGCTAACGTGGCTATGTCGTGATGTCACTAATGGCGTAATTGATACCTGGTTTTATTGTCAGTCGATCTGATCCATTGATGAGACCTCTGTCTCCTCTCAAAACCATCAACTGTATATGGTTTGAATGGCTGTCTGATAGAATATCTCTTGTCATATCTTTGCTGCATTGGTGCAATCCATGACTGGCCAAACAGCGCGATACACCTGTCCTTCTTTATCCTGCGAGTCGACTTTCACATGGGTGTCATAAGGGCCATTCCAGGGACCCTCTCTTCAATATCAACTTGGGGAAACCTGTAACCCACATTGCCAGCAGTTAAAAGACTATAAAGACAGGCAGCCACTGTCCAACTCTTCACACAAGGGACTGTTGTGGAGAACCCTGAAACAAACATTGCCACTAAAAGAAAAGACCAATTGTAGCTGTAGGAGTTTTTCTTCCTGGCAGGTGAGTAAACCAGGAAAGGGATCAATTGTAGTTAATCCTGGCAGATGAGTATACCAGGAAAGAAACAGTTGTTTTAAAGATGTGTGGTTGTTGCAGAAACATGTTGTGGAAAAAAAACATTTACTTTGACAAACTGTTGGATATCAAAAGACATTTGCTATGCTGTCCCGAGAGGAGTATTCCATTGGAAGAATATGGTGGTATCCTTATCTGAGAGGAAAACTTTGTGGAGAAAACAGTTGTTTTGAGTTTTGAACAAGTGTTTTGTGAAATAGACATTTACTGTGCAAAGCAGAAGAACTATTTGAATTGAAGAGACATTTTGTGTTGAACTGAGTAGAACTTTGTTGAATCAAAATCTTTGCAAAGGACTTCCTGTATTGATCCAGGGCAAGGGAACCAACCCCTGGTCACGAGGAGTAGTTTGGGGGGTATTATAAGTTTGAACCTTTGCACTATTGTTTTAAACTGAAAACAGATACATTTACCTTCTACACTTTGCTTATATGTATTAGTGTGAGGGTCAGATAGATTGGACACGAGATCATCTTTAAGTTTTAGTTTTCTAGGTAGGAACATTCTTGTTAGGATAGGGAGAGCTATGCCTTTATCTCACCCCCTTTTAATTTTAATAAAATGGCAAACATTGAGAAAAATATACCTTTGTGTCTTTCTCACATTTCTGAACCCTGACAGTTATCGCCTTGATCTTAGTCATCCTCATTTTATTCACTGACTCATGATCAGTGGATGTGGTTGGTGGTCCAGGTGACAAGGAACATCCCACATCCTGCACCTCTGCACTTGTTTATACAGACTCATTATTAGATAGTCTTTCACTCCTCTCCCCCTTTTGGCAGAGAGAAAGTCAGCTGAACATCCTCTGCCTACCATCCTCTTTTAGGTGCTCCAGACATATTGACACTCAAAATGGTCACTTCTCAATGCCACAAGAAGTTGGAATGTTGTGCTTCTATTACAGCCACTGAATATCACTCTTTGCCTAAAAGGAAAGCTAAGATATGTTGTTCGCAACTTTGCAACTTGCAACAACTATTTGGCCTTGCCACTAAAAGATGGTACAGTCACTTAAAGCCGCCTCATATTGTTACGCTCACCTGGCTCCCACAGAGGCGTCGATCTGGACTGGACTGCTGCGACCTCCATCAATGTGACACGTAGGGCCGAGATGACGGACTGGACTGGCCCACCTAGCTTCGTTTGCTTGGCCCGTAGGAATATTCTTCTGCAAATGGAGAAAGGGAATTAAACACCCGTGGAGTTGAGCGTAAATCCCCCCGCCCCGCTGTTCTCCCCACTGATCACCTTGGATGTCCCCTCTTATAATCTCATCTGATGATTTGAAAAGATGAGCTCTCCACCCTGCATTGAGCGCAGGGGCGCGTAGATAACCAGTTACTTCACTGCCTCGAAGGAATTGGTGAGTTCCAGGACAATATTGATTCCGATATTCCCAGCAAGACGCCGTAAGTATGTAGTTCGTAAGAGTTCAAATGCCTGACTTTCACTGTCCGATTCCTTGCAGGTTGCAGCTTGACCCTACTGAAGAGTTCCTTGTGGCAACCGGTAATGTTCTGGTAAGGATTTGTATTATCCAACATAGTTTGAAAAAATAATGTCCATATGTAACCTGTTGCTTTCTCCCTTATTCAGGTACTGAGAGAAAGTATGAAGTCTCAGGGAATAATGCCTCCGGCGGTAAAATCAGGTAAGTCTTTTGTGGTGAGGCAGGTTCCCCTTATTAGTCCCTTGTTTCACCTTGCTGTCCTTTTGTTTCCCCTTAGGGGCCGGGGTTCGGCTAGGATGCAGTGGAAGCTGTGCCGACCCGTGAAGAAGAATAATATGTTGGGTGTCCTGACCCACGTTTGGACTGTTATGCTGTAACATTTGGTGCTGTGGGCTTAGGAAATCCAAGATGGCGGAAAAGCCCACATTTGCACCAGAATCCAGGAGAACCGTGCAGTTTTGCGCACACCAAAATGGTCCCCTGACCTGCCACCCACCAGTGCAAAGAAAGATGGTTCTGTTCAAAATCCGTTTTTATTAATGTCAAAAATTGCTAAGATCATGGGCCCGAAACCACCAAACAAAAATCCAACTAGGGTTGAGTGTTTTACTTTACTCTACTACAGATCCACATCAATGCCATGTCAAACAAGGATCATATACTATCAAGTAAAATCCTTTCTTTTTGAAATGTATTAATTCAAGACAGCTGTCAAAAATAGGTGCAGTACCGGCATTGGACACTGACCGGTGCTGGCGCTCTATAAATCCTGTGCAGTGAACAGAAGGGGGTCTTATGTAATTAAAAGTTCAAAAGACTTGCCTTTCCTGAGAACTCTTAACACCCCAGAGACCCACACCGGGAGGCAGGATATCACATGGCCCTGTTGATTGAGAGGGAAGGGACTTCCCTGCAGCCTGCTGGACCCAACACAATAGACCCTTTCAATTGAATGGGGTATGCTGATTTTGGGTGAGAACTGTAAACAGAGCTCTGCCTGGAAGGAGAGACATGTGATCCCTGACTCCCCCAGTTCCTAAGGGCGGGCCAGACAGGACTGTGGATTCATATTGCAGCAAATATATGTTTAAGTTAAATGCTTCTAAAATCTTGTATTAAGCTCACAGAAATGTACAATTTGAGGATCCTGAAAATGAAAAATGTCCTCATGATTTGAGCCCAAATTCCATTTTGTGCGATGTTCTGGGACCGAACCCCGCTATTTATTAATATTGCAGACACTGTGTTTAGGATAGAGACATAGTAATTTCCAGTAATTTGCTCAGGGAAGGGGTGCAGGTCTGTGTAAATTTTGAGGAAAAACCAATATGGCGAAAGTCACTAAAAAGCACAAAATGTTGCCATTTTTGAACCCAGGCTCTGAGGGGGATCAGAGTTGGGTGAGAGTGTATCTTAAATTAATCTGTGAAATGTGTATGTAATTTCAACGACGTGTGTATCTGGGAAACCTGTTAGTTACGAAAAATTCATTTTCTAAGTAAAAGCAAAGGGGCGTTTCTTCAATAGACTGTAAGACTCTGACTCACTCTGACACACTATCCCTTCTCAAATCAGGTCACAGAGTATCCTTGACCTATCAAATCATGAGAGGGTTGGGCATGCAGAATGAGCTGACCCACCCACTTTCAAAACATATAAAAAGAGACTGCTTGGACAAGCGAGACGGTCATTTTTACATTTTCTTGCGGAGCATTTTGCCAGACCACACAACATCTAGAAGGAACATCCACAACTTAGACTCCAGATAGACAACAGAACTTAAAGCAAAGGCCTAACCCACAAGCTGAGAACTCTTCTCAGCAGGCCTTCAGAATCCAGCAATCCAACCCAACTATTCTACAGCCGGGCGAGCTGTTGGATTCTTTGCCAAGAACTTTTGCCAGAACCGGTAGCAGACCCCGAAAGCAGTACTGTATCAAGAGAGACCAGAACCAGAGAGACCCAGACCAGACTGCTGTGAAGTGCAGAGCAGAGCTGACCCAGAGAGCTGTGACTTCAGAACGACCCGCCAGGAGTCCAGTCTAAACCTGATCAGACCGTGACTGCCTATTTCAACTTTAGAATGTGAGTACTCGGCAAGAACTGTGCAAAACCAATCTCTTACTTTAAGATTATCTAATTCAAACTATTTTAACCTATTAGAACTGCATCATAAGGATTTGTGTGTCCATCCTGTTGATTCAAAACCTTCCACAGCGCATCTGTCATTCTGAAACTTTAATTTCATTTCTGAAAATCTATCTCCACAAAATCGTCCGTATCTCTTGAACCGTTTGTGCTAGAAGCGAGTTTTAACTTTCATTTTAAAGCTAAGCTTCCAAGCTTTCCAACAAGCCTAGAACCAACCTACTACCTTATAGCTCCTCCACAATCCGCGATCGACGCACTCAGAAAAAAGTGCCACGAATTGACAGTTTGCTTCATTTCAACCACGTGTAAAAATATCTGTCTTTTGCTTCCATTACTGAATCCCGTTTTCAACCTGATAACCATCCCTGAATCATTGGTAGGGCTGACGTGAACTGATTTAAAGTATCTCTCACTCACCCTGAACCTCTAGAGGGAATTAAAAGCCTTTTCAGCATTTTTTCACTTCATTGCCACCACATTTAAAAGGATCTTGCCTGCTTTAAAATCATACCTGTTTTCCTCTAAGCTCGCTGGGGGGAACTGGAAATTTGTATTGCATTTTGTATTCCTGAGAATTGTGTGCTTTCCTTCCATCTCCTTATCTTGCATAGGGGGGGAGGGAATTGTCAAAGAAAAAGTGATCATATTATCTTTTGTTGAAATCATGTCAAGTTTATTTCTGTGCTGCATTTTTCCCTCATTGCTTTCCTCAAAACCATAAAAGTATTTTCTGCTACCTTATCCTTCCTCTACTAACTCCTCATTGATTGTAAAGAAGTGTGCTAGTGTCAGATTATCTATTGTCAATCAACATTATATTCATATGCCTAAGTGTGATATCAAATATTAATTTATTATAAAAGTGTGATATATATATCTTGTTTACTTTTCCAATAGATCTTTTAAATTGCAAAACAAACCTACTTCTTGGCTCAGTTAGATCAGGGGGATTCATAGAGAGGGTTGTTATACAAGGGTTTATCATCCAGGGTATAACTTGTCATAAAAATATATAAATAAGGGCTTCCCTTGAGCAATCCCAGACAAGGCACTGATTTAGTGGGAGTGCTTGACTGGAGTCACTTAACAAATACCCCCGGTGGTAAAATCAGGTAAGTCTATAGGAGTATTCCTCTGTGTATTCCCTTAGCTCACCTTGCTGTTCTTGTCTTCTCCTTAGGTGCCGGAGTGCGGCGGGAACATGCAGGAGGATGCGGTGAAATGTGAAGATGCAGCGAAGGCCGGTGAGTTCAGCGCGGCGCTGCAGCAGGCGAGGCGGTGTGCATAAAATAACTTCTTTCTTCCAGCTCGAAGGCGCGATGGATCGGGAATTCAGGTAAGGATCAAAGGTATTGCTCTTGTTCTAACCTTTTCTCCTTCTTTCTCCCTTTTTCTAGGAGCTCCAAACTAGAGGCGGGCATGGCAGAAGACTGGATGCAGACTTGCAGGCACGGTGAGCGTTACGCTGCTGGATGCAGAATAACGCAAAGTGTGTGCTGCTATTCGGACGTGGTTTGAATAGCCTCCAAAGTAGTCCCAGGTAAGTATTCCTCCCCAGCCCCACCCGAGTAAAAAAATAGTCCCTAGGTAAAATAGTCCCTTCCAAGCCTCGTTTGGCTTGGAGCTCTGCAGCATGGTCTGCATCAGGTAAGTTTGCAGCATGGTCTGCATCAGGTAAGTTTTAATCTATGAGCCTGGCACCTATGGCGCCAGGACTGACTCTCCACATGAGCCTGGCGCCATAGGCACCAGGACTGCACCCAAATAGCCCCTAGCGGGGGTTCTTGGGATTGCTGGGGTAACTTGATGCCTGCTTCCGGGGTTGCTGGACGTGGTCTGGGTCCCCACTGGTAGGCATCATGACACATATATTCTGCTGCATATCAAGAAATATCAGACTTTGTAATTGCAACTAATATTTGGTCTGGCTACAAAAAGACAAGAGACATAGATATAAATCGTGCATGCACATTCTTGACTAAAAACTATTCTAAAATGTGTTATTTGCAAATTGTGACAAGTATTTGATCTGGCCACTAAGAGACAGCACAGTCGCAACCACAGAATATAATCTCCTTCCACCTACTGTTGTGATGCCGATCTGGATCAATACAAGCAGGCAAGGAAGTAAGGTGGTAAAATACCGTGAATCGTATTGGGGTTCAATATATAACAAGAGGATAGTGAAAAATAGAGCATAACAATTGGGTTTCTGCACTTCAGGGTTAATTCAAATACAGCCAAAGGAAAAATCTCTGTTTTCTAATTCTCTGTCTTGCTCCCATCCTGGGGAATTGTCCATGTTTAAGTCACTCACAGTCTTGGGGATTTTAGTGATCCCAAACTTCTTCCTTTGTGCTTGGTTCTCTGCTTCTCATTGGGACTCCAGGGGAGACCGATCCTTCTAGGCCTGGTGTCCAATGTGCAACTCTATTCTCGACCCAAGTGGAAACTAGAGGTGGAACTTGAAAATGGCAGGCTAAGTCCCAGTGCTGCCACCAGGAAGCTGGTGACTTAGGTGTGTTTGCAGAATGGCTTTGTGCCATTATTCTTCCTACTTGTTTGAGGGTCATGGCTCTAGCACTCAACACCTGCCCTCATCTACCTTGGTGATGAGTCAGTATGGTCTTATACCTGAGAGCCTATCTTCCTCCTCTCTGTTAACCTCTTCCCTCAACCTTTATTGGACCTCCTCGACATTGTGTTCATTCCTCTAGATCTGCTTATTTCTCTCCCATCAAGCATGTGGAATGCCTAATGCAACTCATCCCTGTCTTGGCTGCGTCTCTCCTTTTCCTACTTCTTTGTCACTATCCTCTGCTGACACCACCTTAATACATTTGACCTCTCCTCCAGAGGTGGTAATTCTCCACCACTCCTCTCCTGGTATTGTCTCCGTCCTGCACTGGATTATCGTATTCCTCCTTTCCTTCTGTATCCCTCCTCATGCCTTGTTCCTTCTGCCGTTCCCCTGATTCCAAATCCTCCATCTTGTCCTCCTCAATCTTCACTTTTACTTGATTCTGCACCTGTTCTCTAGTGTTGCCTTCACTCAGTTCTTCACCCCTTCGGAATCCTCACCTCCTAGCTCTTGCTTCCCTCCTCATTCATGCTTTCTACCACCCTCTTCTCTCTCTCCAACACTCTTTCCAGGCTCCTTACAGTCTCCCCTCTCCAGCCTCCACCTTTCCACCCCACTCCTCTTTCCTCTTCCTCTCTCCACCATTTCTTCGTTGATTTCGCTACTGCCTTCGATGACCATCACTCTCTTAGAAACCCTCTGGGTTTAAAAAGGGGTGAAGCCTCATGCCCGGGTTCCTGCCTGACTAATTGTAGTCAGGTGCATGCAATTGTTTTCATTTTCTTTCTCTGTGATTGATTTGGTGCCAACTGTTTTCGAGCGGTTCTCCTGGCACCTGTCAATGAAACGTGACTCAAGCCTTCATGTAAGTCAGTCACCATATTGCCTCACTACATCACCCGAAAGTGATGCAGCAGATGTGGGCTGCTTCATTTATGATTCCCACAGATTATTTCCCCATGACCTAGACTGTTGAGTTAATTGGGATTTTCTGCCAGCAAGACTGATTACGTATTTCCCAAAATGTTTGCATCCGTCCTTTGCTCTGCAAGAATATTCCGATGGCTAGTAAATTTACATGTTCCTCATCTCTATCTGTGGGTTCTGTAAATTGCCAACTTTTCTGTTGTTCTGAGGACATTATTCCGGCACTTCCATTCACTTTTAAGGATTCTGTTATATAGTTGTGTATTCTATGGGCATACTGTCTCTACCAGGGGGCAGGAACCTCAGAGGGTCTACACATACTAGTATCCTACACATACTAGCACCCTCTCTTAAAGAGAAGGAGATACTCTGAAGCCTTCTGACAAGCCCTTATAGGAATATTGAGGCAAGCCAGGGGATCATCCAATGGGCCCACAGGTACAACAGGGTTGGGTGGGTGGTGACACCCAGGCCCCATGGATACTCCCCCCTTTAACCGAAGAGCTAGACAAGGGATTTTGTCACACTAGCAAGAAATAGACCACCTCTGCAAGTAGTATTTGGTCGGGGCATAAAAAGACAACACATGTAGTTAGACACTGAATGCACTCTCTTGCCTGAAAGGAATTCGAAGCTTTGTTGTTTACAACTTGCAACAAGCATTATTTCTAGCGAATACAAGAGGAGAGCGTCACTAAATAAAATCTCATCCTGACTACCAAGATATATATTTTTTCTCTCTGCACTTGTATTTGGTCTGGCCACAAAACGATGACACACTCAATTACAAACTCTGAGGGAACTACCTTCCCACAAAATAAATCTAGGATTTATTTTTGCATTAGTCCCAACTTTGCAAGAAAACATTTATTTTTGTCAACTTTGAAAGCAAGATGTGTTTGATATGGCCACCAAAGGATGGCACACTGATTTACATCAAATTAATTTAATCTCATTTTCTGCCTGCTTCGAAGCTAATCTGTGGCCCTCTCCTCACACTGACAGGAAATGCCACATGCAATTATATCCTGCATGTGGTAGAGTCAGTCAGTATAGTAGAGCATAGCAAATCATATTCACTGGTGGTTTTCAACAATTCAAACATGTGCTGCACCAAGGGGGTGGGCATGAAGTGCACTGCACGTGTGCATGAGCACACATGCACCATAGAACAAAGATGAGTCTTTATTATGTTCTTGGATGTATTGTATTTTGATAAGTACAGATATATTCATCAGAGAACAGGGTTTTCATTAGAGGGGATGATTGCCAAAATGACTACAGCTGGGATAAGGGTTAAAAAAAGGACAGCTGAAATGAGGGTTCATTCTAGGACTTGTGGAAGGAGGGCAAGGCTTGCATGCGGGCTTCTGGACCGAGGGTTCATATGAGGACTGCAGTGAGAAGAGCTCGCATCAGGAATGCCTTGGCCCACTTTTGGAGTTCGAGCACTGGATGCAAACTCCTAGGGAGTCTGAAAGCTTGGGTTGCCCCTTTTCCTAAAATGACTGTTCTGAATTGTCTTTCTGAAAAACAGTCGCCGAGCAGCAAAGCAAGTGAAAAATGAATTGAAATGATACATTTTAACACAATGTTTGCAAGACATTTTCCCAAAAATGTATTTCTTTAGAGACTGTTCCAATTGACAGCTTTGTGAATTTATTGAATACTTTAAGATTTTACACATTACCTAAGGAGCATTCAAGCTGTGCAACAGCAGACATGTAGGTGCCCTATCCATCAGAACCATTCTATGCCCAGTAGAAATACTGCATTCACAAAACAAAAATATTTTGATTTTTTACTACGAAGCAAATAATCCCCCCAGCCCTGCCTTTGAATTTGGACATTACTTGGTACCCAGGTGAAAATGGTCCATTTTACAGAATGTTTTTTTAGAAGTAATTTGAGAACAACATATGACTTAAAGGCAGCTGTGAAAATAAAACCTCTTAACAACAGTCACTAAACCTGCTTAGCTGGTTCTATGTGATATTGTCGAATATTAAAGGCTGCAAACAAAAAAGACAGATTTGGTTTTCAGCCAGTTTGGTGCAGCCTTTAATATTAACCCGATATCGCTTTTAAACACCCCATGCCGCAAAACAGGGAGTTTCATCCGCCAAACACTCCATTATTCATGCCACCTCTTCCCCATAACTGTCCATATATCAATACAATACATACACCCCTTCTCCCCAGCTGCCTCCCCACACACAAAGATACCCCAAAAGACACACCCACACACTTTCCTCTCTTCCGTCTTCCTGAGCTCTTCTCGGCCGTGCCTGTCAGCCACTGCGGGCACTCGTGTGTGACAGAGGCGTGATAGTTAGATTTAGAAAGACCGCTTTGTGCAGTCCCAGAGCGGTCTTTCTAAGTCGGGATATGACAATGTCTTTATTTTTAAAAAATGACATTTTCACTTAGCACTGGTAGCTTCCTTTGCTGCTTTAGGATTAGGCACTCAACTTTCAAAGAATTCAATATGTTGAGCCCTGAAACTGCTCGAAAGCACTTCATTATCAGCAGTGCAGTTATATATATATATTAAATGCCAACTGCAGCAACAATGACATGGCACAACATCTTATTTTGAAATTACAATCAGAAACTGGAAAATGTTACTGTGCCTGTGGTGACAAAGTGAGATTCTTGCCTCTCAATTAAGTGGGTAGTGTGGTAAGTAAGTAAGAATCAGGGGATGGACAAGATGTCACCTTGCTTAGTTTATTTTTTATTTTGATCCTCTCAAAACCTAAGCTGTCCCTAAACCTCTTGGCCCTAATCTAAACAAAATGAGCCTAAAAAGATTTTTTTTAAGTCTGCCATCCATAAACCTATTCTAGCCTGACTATTTCCCTAACACTTAATACAAAGAAAATAATCCAACTCTTAACAAAGGTACAATAAGGGTGTAGTGGGTGTCTACAACCCCCGCCCCTCCCCACCAGTTTACCATAAAGGTGTCAGATGCCACTCATTGATGGCTGTGCACACATGTGTATGTGTACACACACACACCCACACACACCCACACCCCCCACACCACCACCACCAACCCCCGCCCATTCATGCACAAAGCTACCCGGATGCTTGGGCCAAACTGCTCTTATACACGGAGAACATGCGTACAGTCACTAAGATAGAGATCACATACACCCTATCTCTCTTATGCAGAAATGCCAACCACAATAAGAATACATATAGCTGCTTGCTTGATGCAGAGCACAACTAAACTGAGTGGCTATGTAAACCAAGGTGGAAGACACGGCCATGTTAGATGAATGGGACCCATTGAGAAGCCTTAACACTGTGGAAAGATCCAGTCTTGCCCATCCAGTGAAAAGGCCACAGTTTAGACAGCATGCACACAGGGCCAAGGTCGTTAAGCAAATCCCAGGCGAGAGACATAGCTTTATCTGAAACAAATGTTGCTGAGCTGAGGTTCTCATCAGCTTACACCTTATATAGCGCAGGAGACAGCCTGAACCAGCCCCCGGAGGCCAAAGGAGGTAATAACATTTATAGTAAAACCAGCTAAATTCCTCACAAGGTACTGAGCAGGATAATACGAAATGAGATCCCTACACATGTGATTTACAGTGGCAGAAAATGTCTGTTCAGAGACTGTTGTTCCCATCCAGTTCATTGGAACAAACGGATACAATACAGCAATCAGTTGAAACCTAGATTGTCTTGCTTGCGGCCTGTGGAGTCGGAGAGTGGTAAACATATTGGGAAAAGGCGGCACTCTGAGGCCCTTCTCACCACCCCCATTGTGCTTATGTGCTGCTAACTTATCAAGGCTGAGAAAGCCCACACTGACCAATCCCTATTCACCTTCCACGCTAAGCTCACACTTTGTTGCATAGCCCAAACACTGCACACTAACCTGACATATCTGTAGTTGCAACATTTAGGAGGTGGTCGAGGAGGAGCCAACCAATATGGTTTTAACCAATCAAGATACTAATCCCATATATCTTCTATATGTAGCCTACCTTATTAACCAATCCCATTCCACCTTAGGTTTTTGGCAATGTATCTTTATTTTGTGACATCACACAGCCGTAAAAGGGGATGAGAAGCTTGTGACCGTCGAGAAAGTATTGGAGAATGCTGCGTTGTCAATAACTTGATCCCTCTTACAAGAGATCTAAATGAACAGTGGTTTTGTCACATTCCTGGACTCATCCTTTACTTGGGCGTGGGGATTTCCCCTCAGCCAGACATCTTGCTTTTACTTAACTTCAAGGGCTTTTGGCCAACAAATGAAGGGTGGTGTGTTTGGAGTCTGTTTCTCACCGCGCTTGAGGTCTGGCTTTCACCCCATCTCGTGGTTCATCTCTCAGTCTGCCGTGGGGTCTGGCTTTCACCCCCGTCTTGGGGTTGGTTTCTAATCCCACCTTGGGGTCCCTTGGGGCCTCTCTCCCCACCTGATTGGGTTCCCTGCAGTGACAATGCACCTTCTGAGCAGTGTTCCTCCGGGCGAGCCTTCAAGGAGTGTGACACAGCTTCTCTTCCCGTCCTCCTTCCTCAGGGGCCTTGCAGCACTTCCTTGTCACGGCTGTTAGTTCTCACTCGGGCACCCTCCTCCTCTTGATGCTCTGCAGGACTGGGCCTCTCCAGCCTGTCTCCCAGCAGGGCTGCTGTGCATTACACTGGCTAGTCCCTGCCTCGATCCGGCTCGCTGGGCGTTTGGTTCCTGTCTTTTGCCACACCTCCCAGAGGGAGTTTTCCTGATCTCCGCTGCTCTGCAGGCAGCTCTCCTCTTTTTACTCAAGTCTGATTGGAGTTTATTTTCCCCAGAACAAGAGTGTGTGCCAGTTGTTAGGTTTCTTTCTCTAAATGTGAATGATGCCTTAACGGAGTTCGAAACTACACCAGCCCTTCATCTATACAATTGTCCATACTCATGAAGGTTAACTCAGGTTCTTGGGACAACAGAGAATAACATAGATCCCTAGCTAGCCATTGCCTGTCCTGTAAGGGGAGGTCACCCCCACACGGTATACCACTTGCCCTGTACCCTAGGGGGTATTCAGCTTAGCAGGCTTATCTCTCCTTCCCATAGGGGATGACGTCCCTGGATTCGTCGCAGCTGTTTTCTCCCTGTGCTCAGCACCTATGATGCCAGCTACATGATGACACACACACAATACTCCCCCCAGTGCAAAGAGTACACAAGGTCGGGCAATTCATGTGAGTTGGAGCATCTTAACATTGACGGCCCATTCTCGTCTCATGTGTTTGTCCTAACGCTAGGGTCAGTGGTTTGCAAGAATTCCCACGGCTGTTGAAGCTGAGAGGATCTTATTACACGGCGCTCTTGCAGTACGATGTGCATTTACTATTTGCTCAGCTGATTCAAGGCTTTGAACATTTAATCATGAAAGAGTAAATGTTTTTAATGCAACCCTGAGATCTCTTTTGCAGTACACTAGAGACACACATATACTGGCATACAGCTCTTGCTTGGAAGTACTTGAATATTTACTTACAAGGTGGAGGCGGAGTAAGATGAACGCCCTTTTCACTTAGCTCCGAAACACACATGTTTATTTGTGCTCCAATGTATCACCTGCTCTATCATTGTTCGCAATTCTTACACACACCCACCGCCCTGCGATCTACCCCCACCCCTCATTCCCCCACCCCCACCCAGCGGTGGTGCATTTGAAGCCTGCAGGGGACGAACCACGTGGAAAATGATCATTCACACTGTGACACAGATTGTAATTAATTTATTGCACAGAACCAAGAAGCAACAATCAATGAAAGGCAGGTCCTACGCATGCTCGCAATTTTAATGGAAGCTCTGATCTTCAGTTGCTGGTTATCTGTTGTGCAGGCCTCGTGAGAAGATCTCCTCTGCTGACCTCCAATCGAAATGAAGTGGGCTTAATGTAGCTGCTTAAATGCACACACATGCACGCAGTGGGGTAACTTTTCTGAAAATGTTGGGGGGACATGACATCTGAAGAAAACGTGCCCCAGCCAAATGAATGGGGACAAAATGGTGTGCCATGAAAGTTGGCGGGGGGACGACAAACACCCTTGCCCCCCTAAAATTACGCCCATGCATGCACGCTTTACTGTGTTACTGTGTTAAGAACTTAGTGGCGTAGTGGGGGTCCCGCGGTGCCGGGGCCCTGCCACCACACATCCTGAGAGGAGGCCCCCTTGGACAACCACCCCCCCCCCAAAATAAAAAATAAAAAACTATTAAATAGTTCCTTTTGGAAGTCGCTCTGCCTTTATATAGAAATTATTTCAGGTACAGTTCGGTCCTTTTAAAGGAAAACATTTCTTTATGAAGTCAGAGTTACTTAAAAAAGAAACCATTTCTTTTTGACGTAACGAGAGTCGCCTCCACCCCATGACATGGAGGCCTCCAGGTCCTCTGCAGATGACGGGAACACGCGGTCCTGGCTGCTGCAGGGAGCTGAAGGCCTTGTTCCATGCACCAATGGATTCAGGATAAGAAAATGTATTTTCTTTAAATGTGTGTGTGTGCTTGCATGTAAATGTGTGTATATATATATGTATATAATGTAATCTGCATGAAAGAGCGGCTGCATGTTTTATGGGTGGCTGCCTGAGTGTACCTGTGAGAGAGTATGGTGAAAGGGTGCACACTTAAATGTATGGGTTGCTGGGTGTGCGTGTATGTGTCTGGTGAATGGTGTGTGTGCTTGTGTTCAGGGGTGCAATGAAACCTAAGTTTCAGGGAGAGGGGCAGGAAGGGCTGAAGTCAAGTCGGCTCAATGGTGTCGCACCACTGCTTGTGTTTAATGCCCCGATTACCTATTGGTAATATTCATTACTCCTAGCCCTATTTTTCCTTGTCGCAGTACTCTTGTATGAGGCAGTTTGCTTCATACACAAGTACTGCGATGAGGTTGCAGGACAAGGAGGTAATGCCTGGCTTAGTTACCTGTATTCTTCATTACTCCTAGTCCTACTCTCCCTCATCCCAGTACTTACTTATGAGGCAAGATGCTTTATATGTAAACACTGGGACAAAGAAGAGGAACATAGGGGTAATTCCGGGTGAGGAAATGATTTTGGGGTTTGAGGCCGGGGGATGGGAGGGAGAGGGGATGTTATTGGGGGTGGGGTGGGATTGTGCGATAGATTGTTATGGTCATCCATAGCAGTCATGATATGTGGCATTAGTGGCTAGAGAGGCATTTTGGTGCAGTCAGTCCAGTCATTTCTTAGTTTTGCTTGACTTTATTGATCAGGGTCCCAACAGAGGATAGAATTGGGTACAGCACTGAAATAATATACCACCCAAATTTGCTATTACCAACAATATGTATAGTCTTTTTAATATACTACAATCACTAAAACATAATAAAAAAATTTAGTCTCACACCCTGTGAACCAGGATAACACAAATCATATTTGTAGTTCCACAATTAGGCAAACAGCTAAAATATCTACACAGAAACGAACATAAACCCTTACACATCAGTAACATAAAATCAAACACTCAACATTGTGATCATTTTTGCAACCCAATATACAAGTTATGGGTCAGTACTTTTTGTTTCTTATTTTATGTCACAATACATCTTAAACATTCTATGCATTTCTTCAAAACCGACTTTGTAGTCGACACGCTGTGTTTGGGCCTCAAAAAGCAGTTTGTGTGCTCTCAGTATGGTTTGCCTTCATCAGGACAATAGTACAATAACTTGAATGGGCAAATGTTGCATCCTGTGGGACCACTACCATACATAAACCATTGTCACCATTGTGGCTTCTTGGGCCTAGCTCTTAGTTCTAGATACAGGGTACTGCCACATATATTTATGTTAAGAAGTAGAAGTCTATCCTACTAGGACACTGCTAGTCTGTGCCATTCAATAGATCAATTGAGACCATAGAAATCCATGGGTAGTAATAGTAGTAATTGCGGCCTGATCTTACATTTATGTATAAATAAAAATATGGTTATTTGGAAATGTACTATGTATTTTTTATGATGCAGAGGCACCTGCATCACCTGAACATACCTCCCGTTGATAATATGTTCATTGAAATGTGATGGTACATAAAACCAAATGCAAATCGATTTCCCTTATACAACATTTTCTGCACAATGTTATATATCCTGCCAATGGTAACATTTGTTTCCATTGTTTACATCACTAACTTTGTATATTTGATTCTTTGAATCAAACTAGAAACTGCTTTTGTTACACCAACTAAAATGTTAAATTCTCTTCGTTAAATTAAGCTTGAAAGCTGGCCAACGCGTGTTTCTCACTTCTTGAGCTAAACTCAACCTTCACAAGTTAAGTGTTTTTTCACGGCTGGTGCCATCGCATGTAGGAACAATAAATAGTAAAAAGAAAAAGGCAGACACAATCCAATATTAGAATACCTCACAACTCCATACCATGATGATTACTAATTAGAATTAAACAAATACAATGTATTTATTCACTATTTCTGTGTCATCTTGTTCGTAATCTTGCGCTTTCGAATACAAATTATTATCCTAATCTTACATGTTCGAAGGCCAATTATCATCCGGTTTCCTTGCAGGTTGAGACCTACAACTATGATGTCATTCTTAAAATGGATTCTTTCTTACGTGCCAATAAGTTAAAGAAAAAAATGAAATGATAGTCACTTGAATATTGTGTAACTTCTATTGCATGCCTTGAACATATCAGAAATATACAACTTTAATAATGAGATAACTGTAGGTTTCTACATGCCAAGACATTGGGCAATAACTGGCTTTAGTTGGATTATTTGTAAATAAACATTTACAAATGTCGGGATGTTATAACTACTAGATTGTACTTCTAAGTGGAAGATGGGACAACTTTAGAATTGACTCACAAACATATTACCTCTTGTAACAAGTGGAATTATGGGAGAAAGAACAAGTAATGGCACAAATAGAAATGGCTACTTTCCTAGAAGCTGTCTGGTATAGGGGATACACTAATTAAGAAATGTAATAAATATGTATTTGGTACTTTATGTTTATCTTATAGAACTTAAAAGGAGGACTCAAGCAACCTCTTTTTGAAATATTGCCTTTAAACTACTGCAAGAATCATAACATACCGTGGGGTGAGTACGCCCTTTTGTGCACACTATAAGGTGTGCTGATTGTTACTAAGCCATCCATATGGTGGAGATTGGTTTTGATAATTGGTATCGTGATATGCCGTGTCTATGTACAGAAATTATTTGACAATTTGATTTCTATTTTTTCTTTTTTCTCTAAACCTGACAATCCTTCCCTTTTCCAATCCTTTCTCTCTGTCTTGCACTCTGCTCACAAATCCTTATAAACTGTATGGATTTATGTAGCTCATGTCTGGTTTGGTAAAGGCAAAAGCACTGAAACACGTGTAAACCATTGGACATAACCATCAATAAATACATGTGGTGCCAGAGAAGTGAGAAGAGGTTATCATATTTCTTTTTTGATAATTATTTGACTTAGACAATGGGAGATTACTTACAAGAAAACTCAGGTATAGTGAGTATATATCAATTGTATGTGTATGTGATAATAGTATGGAGTTATGAGGTATTCTAATATTTGTCATTGGATGTTGTCTCCCTTTTTCTTCTTTCTTTTACGTCTGTTTATTTATCCTACATACAATGTTAGAGGGCCTGAATGAGCACTTACCGTGTGCAGTTTGAGTTTAGCACAAGTAGTGAGAAACGCACGTTGGCCAGTTTTCATGCTTACTTTCACCAAGATAATTTAATATCTTAGTTGGAGTAGCAAAGACAGTTTCTAGTTTGTTTGAACAAATCAAATGTTAGTGCTGTAAACAATTGGAAATATATGTTTCCATTGCAAGGAAACATAAGTGTAAAACATTTTTTGTATGAGATAAATCTATTTTTATTTGTTTTTTTCTACCTTCACGTTGAAATAAACAAAATTGATATCAGCAGTGCACTTTTGGTTAACAGAAGTTGTGGGTACTTGCGACCATGAGGGTCAGTCTATACATGGAAAACCCAGCATTTCTGTATCGGAGTAGGATTCTGTAGGCACTACCTCTTCAAATGGGGATCGTAATCTGTTCAGTGACAGTCCGCTGGAAGCTTTCAGATGTATGACCTCGTGCTTTGTAGTGTTCTACCCGAGGGGTATTGACTTCCTGATTTCTGATATAGAGGATCAATGCTAAATATTTCTTTTTTTGACTTCTCTGTGTCATGTTTTTGACTTCTCTGTGTCATGCCAACATAACATACATTTCAGAGGCAAGTAATCTAGTATATTCTCTTGGAGGAATTGCAATTGATGAAATGTCTCTGTTCTCATTTAGAGCTAAGGCCTAAGTAGATATATTTAATTATCCATGTGTATATGGACACACAGTGCAGTTTCCACATTGGCTGCATGGTCGTGAGGCATCCCTAACAGTACCCACACCCCAGCATTGGGGCTCTGAGAGGGGATTATTTGTGGTTCAACTGCGCTGTTCTTGGGGAGTTACCATGTCTCTGCAGATAAGCTAGTCATTATTAGGTAAGATTTTCATTTCAGCGATAAATCTTCCTGACCTGTGTCAACCCCATAACTTTTTACTTGTATTTGGTGATTATTTACCCTTGTGCCTAGGTGAAGGGAAATCTTTATCCCCTCTCACCTAGTCTATTACTCTTTTTATGTGTGATATTTTTATGTCTCTCTATAGTGTATGGTTGGGGTTATAGTTTCCTACAACTTTTGCACTTAGGCTGGTTTGCCCCTTTGGGCTTCCCTGTTAATTTTGCTTTAATGTACTTGGGTGAACTACTGTTCCCAAGGGGTAAAGTGGGATTTTCATCCCCTTTCCATTTGAAATAGTGAGCCAGCACATCTCACCTTATGTGGATTACTGGGGATACAATGTATCCCCTTTCTTACTTACCTGTAGCATTTATTTTACAATTGCAGGTTTACTTGAATGGCTTTGGCAGTGGTTTTACTTTAGTGATTTTTTAGTCTCATTACTTGCAGGCTGTTAAATCAGCCTCAGTAATTCACAGAAGGGCCACCATTTTGCTAAAATGGTGGACCCCTTCTTTTGTCGCGATTTCTCCTTTGCTTGTAGTTTCTGAGGACGTCCCCTGCCATTCTAGGTAGGAACAGCCTTAGTGGAAGTTTTGTGTTCCGCAGGAATTGTTTGTATTCCCTGCCCAGGCTCCACAGTGTCTGAGAAGGAAGGAAGCGAGGGAGGAGTCCAAATGTCTGCATCCCCTTGTCTTTCACCTTGCCTGAAAGGAACCACATTGCAGTGGGGGGATGGTTGTCCAGATTGGACAGCCATACCACCCCTTTCTGTTAACTACAGGAAGCAATTGCAGAAGTTGTTTTGTAGTTCCTGACAAATACTCCGAGCCTGGAAGCTGCTGACAAGTCGACCACTGGAGCTAAACAGAAAAGGAAGAAAAAAAAAGACATCTGTAAAGATTTCCAGTAACCAGAGAGCCTGTTGTGTAACGGGAGCCTAATTAAACCCTTACTTTCAATCAACTTGTGGGTTCCATATGTAAAGACTCCTATCCAGAGCTAGTGATATCCACTAGTATCAGGGGGGCCTGCATTTTGAGCCATCCCCTGCCTCCCCTGATGTGCTGCGACCTTCCTGGGCTGCAAACCGCCAATACCCTGGGACCTCAAGTCTGAGTGTGGTGCATGGTCTTCCCAAGTCTGAATCCATCAGAAACTTTGGTGGATAACCAGAGACACGATTCAAATCTGTAAAGCCTCCCCAGAGTGCAGTACCGAGAGAGTGAAGAGAATCCGTCCAGCAATATTAGTTCTTCATCTGGCTGCTGTAAAAAGTCATCAAATCCACATAGCCACGATAATCCATGAAGAAACCTTTGCTGGAATCCTCCTCTGATGCTCTGATGACTGCTGCTATAAGTTCCCATCCAGGGCCCAGTTCTTTATCTCTAGACCAAGAATCCAGGGACCGGGTCCATTGCTGTTTCATCCTGAAGGCATCCACCTAGAAGCTCTTCTTTTCACCTAAGGTACAGTGTGGGTTTGGGTAATACTTACCTGAAGTCTGGCGTGCATCCTGTGAGGCTGAGTGGATGATTTGTGTGGTTGGATTTTTCTCATACCACTTACCCAGCCCTAATGCTGGTACACATCTAGGGAGCCTTCTTTGAAGTCCCATAACACTTTAACTAACTCTGAAAGTGAATACTTACTTGTTTAAGAATATCTCCTATGGAACTTTGACTTTTCTGAAACTGAACCCTATCTCAGCCTGCCTACAGCTGGCACCTAGACCACTAGGGTCCCTCTTCGGCCTCTGAGAAAACTCATGCTTTGGAATAGGGAAGGACTGGATAAGAAAAGGATTTTGCCTTGAAAAGTACACGAAGTGTGAAAGTACAAGAATTTGTAAAGATAAGGTCATTTCTCAGACATAGCCCAATACAGCCATCTTTGGATAAAGATGCATAAAGTGCAAGAAACAGAGACATTTATTTTCCACACGGCCAGCCAGAAGCGTTTGTTCAATCAACTATGTTACAAGCTGAACAGAAGAAAGTCTCAAAGTTCTTCTGTCTCTAACATACATTTATAATGAAAAATATATGACACACCAGTTCTGTTCTAACATGAATCTTACAATATAATTTGTCAGGTTTCTATGAGTAAAATATATTGCCCTTTCCTATTGGGTACAAATGCTCCCAGAAAGGCATCATTATTTCCTCTCCCAATGACCTCATAATAAGCTGACCAGCATAACAAGTGTAATTCTTGTTTTCAATGAATCACAAAACTTGTTTTGCAACTCAAAAGGCTGGATGGAAGCGGTTCTGAGATGACGTGGGCTGACCAAATTGCCCAGGACCTAAGACTTGCAGTCTCATTTTTATTGGTTCATTTCTCTTCCTTATCCTTTTCTCACTTTACTGCCAATTCAACTTATAGAAAAGCTCTTTGGGCACACTGCTTAAATTGTGTTTTCTGCAATTTAATGCTGTCAAATGTATGTGCCTGTCTCTGCGACCCTCCCTTTTTCTTTTTCTACTTTCTCAATCCTGCCTAAACCTCTATTTCTGTGCCTTCAGCAATTCTAACTTCTCAGAGGCTTCTCTGAGGCTTAAGGCTTGTATTCATTTGTAATGCATGCTATGGCGTCCATTTTAAATAAGATGGGTACCTTTTGTTATCACATTTCTATTTTAATGAAATATATCCATATGTTATTCATGCTGTGTGCAAATGTATGCATTTCCTTATATATGTGTTTTCCTACATGAATTAGTGCAGCGTAATAGTCTTCATATCCCTTAAATGTGTACATATTTACTCCTTCACCTATTTTTGCCACTTTCAATTTGAATTTGATCTATTCCCTAATGCACTTGCCTGGGATAAGAGCAGTATGGCTACCCTTTACAAATAATACTTCTTACTTTTTCAATTTTGAACAGGATGGCGGGGCACGGGTCCTGAGTGACAGGTTCAACTGTCCATCACCAGAGGGGGAGGGGTAGTCGCTTTGGGTCTCATCTTCCTCAAATTAGTGTGGTAACTGTACCTCTGTGAAAGAAGAAATTTACAAAGTGTCTTTAACTTATACTTACCTTTGAGTTGCATTGTGCCCTGTAAGAAGTATGTACGTTGCTTCAGTTTAGTTTAGTTTATTTATTTGTAAAGCGCACCAAACCCTGGGGTAACTGGGCCTGGGGTAACTAACTTCACTTAACTTGAACAGTGTTTCCCCTTTTTGAAAATTAATACGTGTCGATACTGTTTTATCATTGCTTAACCAAATGAGTGTAAAAGCTTACCAATAGGGTTTGCGTGCCTGGAATAACCTTGTGTCATTCTTAAAGTGTATTGTTGGGTGTTGCTTTGCCTGGTCTGCTTTATACACATCGAAAACATTTTTGAGTTAATACTTGTCTTTGAGTTGCTTGTAGCCCCTCTTAAAAGAGTACAGATCTGACTTAACTTGAATAGCTGCTGCTCTTCTAAACTTGTAACACTGGGTTGAGCCTCCCTGAAACTGCTTATAGCATTTCAGAAATAGTCATAGGGTCAATTACTTACCTTAAAATACATTGGGCTTCATTACAACCTGGCAGCTTCGGATCGCTGTGATTCTGTGACGGCGGTAATAAAGTTTCTGTGTCTGCAAGGTTGCGGAAAGACCGTCCGATTACGTGCTGTCGGTCGCGCGCACCACACGGACGCGGAAACGTTGTTACGGCCGTCACGTAAAAAGCCACGGAAATGGACATAGCGCTGCCACAAGTAGCGCAAAACCCGTGTCCGCCTCCGTCGCCACGGAACCGGAAATACCATGATCGCCAAAAACCGGAAACAGAGAGGCGGCCATCATATAAAGCACAATCCATTGCCATCCAGAGTCAGCACAAGCACAATCCATACTGTGAGAAGGCAAAAGGGACCACCAGCATGTCTGCCAGGGTTCCAGCGCAGAGGCAGCACAAACAGCGCTTCAGTGAGGCAAAGCTAACTGTGCTCATGGAGCACATAGTGGAGCATGCAGAGATGCTGTTCAGTGCCGATCAACGGCGTGCCACACAGCAGCGGAGGAAGGAAGTGTGGGCAGAAGCAGCATGCAAGTGCACCGCTGTGGGCGTGACAGTGAGGAGCGTCAAGGACTGCCACAAGCAGTGGGACGACCTCAGGCTGAGGGTTTGTAACCTCATCTCCGCACACCGCCAACGCAGCAGTGGGACAGGTGGATGACCCCCTTCCCCACTGAGGCTGCAAGCATGGGAGGAGCATTGCAGCAGTGTCCTCCACCTTGAGGGCATTCATGGGATTGGGGAGGCTGAGGCAGGAGTGAGCCCACCTGCAGATGCTGGTAAGTGGTCAAACATGAATGCCATAAAAGAATATGTTGATGGCATTACAATGCCAAAGGACCCATTAATAACCCCCCCCCCCCCCCCCCCCCAGGCAGTGCATGACTGGCCCAAAGGACCCATTATAACCCCCCCCCCCCCCCAGGCAGTGCATCACTGGCCCAAAGGACCCATTGATAACCCTCCCCCCCAGGCAGTGCATGGACCCATTAATAACCCCCACCGCTCCTCCCCAGGCAGTGCCACAACAATGCATACCCCAAGCAATCGGATGCATGTAACGAACACTATACAATGACCAACCTGTATGATGCATGTGATGCACCCATCAGCCACCACCACAACACTAATTGCATGTCCTCTGTGTACCCATAGCCGTATCCAGTGACAGTGACACTGCACAACAGGCCAGGCAATCAGCACCAGCATGTGCCCAAGCCACCGCCCCCACACAAGAGATTGCTGCCAGCAGTTCGGCATCTCAGCCCCCACTACCAACTGCAACAGATGTGCCGGCCACCACCACCGACATCCCCACTGTCTCCACGCTGCCTGAGGCAAGACAGGTGCCACAGGAACCCACCATGCCACCCAAACCAACACAGAAGGCAGCTGCACTGCAGAGGAGGCAGCCTGTAGTGACAATAGTGCCCCGGTAGAGCACTCTGATACTGGGCCACAGGGGGCAACGCCCACATTTGATGACCTGGGTTCCTTCCATCAGCTGGAGTTTAGCCCCACTTCACTCAGAAGTCCCATGAGGTCACCTACCCCATCCATGGCAGAGCTGAATTCCCGCATGCAGCGGATGGAGGAGCAGCAGGCAACCCTCACCCAGCTGGTCGAGAGGCAGCTTGAAGAATCTAGGCTGCAGAGGTAGTGCTATAGCACGTCAGTGCGTCGCCTTTCAAGGTCTATTGGATGCTTTGCAAGCACAATAGTCACCCTGGCACGCCATGTGCGTGAGGGTAACGGCAACACCTCCAGGCTCATTGAGGCTATGTTGATTAGGCAACAGGCAAATCTTGCACGGATGCCATCCATACCGGATTCTGTGCCATCAAATACCACCACCCCATCAAGCTCCACTACTGCCAGTCCAAGGAGGCGCTCAAGTCGGCTAACGGGGCTCTCGGGCAAGGATGTACAGGCACAGAAGCACACACGGAAGTGATGATATGTGTGTGGGGCACTGCAGGACACACGTGGACTTGAAGGGTGTGAGGGGTGGGTACGTTTCGGTGGTGGGGGAGGTTGTTTTGGGTGTTTGAACATTGGGGCGTGGGTGGGGGTGGGTACGTTTGGGTGGTGGGTGGGCTCGGGTGTACAGCTTCCCTAACCATTTCACCTCCTTCCCTGTTGTGAATTCATCAATATATCATCATTTGAAAGGAAAGCATACATGTGTGGACATCTATCATTTCATTTGCAATACAACAAATCATTTATTGTCATCACTCTATGCATTGCTGTGAATGTGCTGTGTCTCAAAAGTAATTGCGAATCAGCTCATCCCGTGCTCTTTGGCCATCAAGTGCACCCCCAGGGGGAGGTGGTGCCATCCCATCCCCATCCCCATCCCCATCTCCATCCCCATCTTCTTCATCTGCATCTGGGGGCATTGGGATGTTCCTGCGCAGGCACAGATTATGCAGTATGGCACATACCAGCGTGATTTTACCCGTCTTCACTGGGCTGTATAGCAGTGATCCCCCAGATCTGCTCAGACAGCAGAAACGGGCCTTCAGCAGTCCGGAATGTCCTCTCAATCATTCCACGTGTGCGGACATGTGCCCTATTGTATGCCTCTTCATGCCTGTTCCTTGGTCTCCGTACAGGTGTCATCATCCATGGTGTGAGTGCATATCCAGCATCACCTACATGGGATGAAGATGGGGGGGGACATGTCAGTGTTTGTGGTATCATGTCTTAATCTGATGCTGTGCCATCTTGTATCATTGTTCATTCATGCATATGTGTCATGCAGTGGTTTGAAGTGTTCATTGGGCATCACAGTGGATGTCCCCAACTGGATATTGGCCTACACATTTATGTGCATGTGTACTGTGCTCTGCGGGTGACATTGGATTGTGAGTATGTCATAGTGCAGTGATGTGCACACATGGCAGAGTGACTCCACTGTACTGAAGTAGTCAATGCACGACGTCTCATTTACAGGCAACTCGTGCATTGGGAGGGCAATGTTCCATTTGTGGGTGGGTGTCTGCAGTGGCACAAGGTGTATGGGACAGTGACAGGATGGGCTGTGGCAGGGTGTGTACAGGCACACTGTGCTGACCTGTCATGTCTTCCTTTGTGATGTTTGGTATCCACTGTCTATTTGGTAGATGGGAGGGGGGGTGATGCATGTGCGGTCCAGCGGCACACTCACATTGCTCATTGGCCTGGACACATACATAACGCTTCAACAGGGTCAGAGCATTGTCAGCTGTACTCACCCAATAGCTATGTGCTTTGTCTGGCATAGCGTTCCATGTACCGTGGCAACGTGGAATTCCGCAGTACCATTGAGTCATGGGTTGAGCCTGGGAAACGTGCGCAGCAGCGTGTAATCAGTAGCGTGGCATCACATACCATCTGTACATTCAGTGAGTGATACTGTTTCCTATTGCGGAACACCATCTCAATTGCACGTGGTACTGTCAGCTCAATGTGGGTGCAGTCAAATGCACCTATGCAATTTGGCATGCCTGCTATGGCATGCAAGGCCAACTTTGTGGCAATGATCTCGGGGAGGGTACGGGGTAGGGCTATGTGTTCCGACACATGGCGCAAAAGAGCATCCAGTACCTGTACCAGGATTTTTGAGAAACAGGGTTGTGATATGCCGTGCAGCTCACCGACCGTGTGTTGATAGGTGCCAGTGCCAAGGAAATGCAGCACAGACACAACCTTCAGGAGGGGGGGATGGCAGTGGGGGTGTCTATGTGGCTGCTGATGTCATCCTCAAACATGACAGTGATGTACAGGATTGTTGGGTGGTCCAGCCGGTATAGTGTGTGGATCTGTCCTGGGGTAAGGTTCCAGGTTGAGGCCCTGATGCGTGGTATTGCAGGCTGCCTGCGGGGTAGTGGCGGCTGCACAATGGGGTTTGCCATAGGTGCAGGGTTGGCTGGTTGGCCGGTTTTAACGCCATTTTTCTGGCGGTGTTTCCATGTCCGTGCTAGTTGTGATGCTCGCAGTGTTTCGTGTTGCCGGTAACGGAGGAGTTTCCGTGCAGGTGGACTTTACGGGACCCTTAACTCCGTGGTGGTGGTTTGAGGAGGTGCTATTTCCAGGGCCGTGGGTCATGATTGGGCGGACGTGGAAACGGTGCTGGTATGGTTCTACCGCCGCCGTTAACTCCGGACCAGTGTACTTGTAATGAGGCCCATTGTGTCTTTCTTAAAGTGTAATTAGGTTTTGCTTTCCCTGGTTTGCTTAGTGCATTTTGAAATAAAGGTGTGTTCATACTTATCATTGAGTAGCTTGAGGCACCGCCAGAAAATATGAGTTGATTTACTAGCTCTGAACTGAGTTCTAAATAGTAATGTTACAAGGAGTATACTTGTAACAGGGTTGGTTTATTATGTGATTTCATAACTGAGTGTCACTGCATGACTGACCAAGTCTACTACTCTTGAAATACTGATTGTATTCTAAAGGTATATCTAACCTGGTGTTATTCCCCAAGAATAGTATATTACTATGTTGAATGTATGACCTTAGGTTTGACTCACCTTGAATTACTTTTTGCTACTTTAAATAAGGTTATACCTTGGTCTGCATACCATAGGTATTGAGTTGGTTTTTATGATTGAGTTTATATGATGTACAGTACTTACCCAAGAATTATCTTGGTCTACTTGTACTTTAATAAACCCTTTATTTTTACAATACATAGTGTTTCAATGTTTCTTTGGATCATATGTATGCTACAATGTCTTTGTACCAAGCTACAACCCTGTCTCCCTCCTAAGGTGAGCATGTCTGTCCTGTCTATGCTACCACATTCTCAGGTGGTACAGCCTTGTACTAAGAGAGGAGCTTATGCACTGTCTGAGATGTATGGTTTTATGAAGCCCTTACCTGGACTTTAGAAAAACTGTCCTCTCACAGCCATGTCAGAGGGAAAAGGTAGGAATTGCAGTAGGACTCCAGCACAGTATCTCTGGCAAAACAGGCTGGACTGTTAAAGGGAAAACAGAAGATGTATGGATTCAAAGAGGTATTGATATTGGCCCCCAGCTGCCAGCAGTGCAGAAGATGATGGAAGTGGCCCACCAAAGGCTCCAAATACATGAATGAGATTTGAAGGGTGGGCACTGAGAAATGGGGCATTGGTGGTGCAAAAGATCCAGGTAGGACACTGGGGGAAGAACAGTGGGAGGGTGAGCGGAGGCTGGTGGAGAACGTAATATAAGAGGGGAGTCTGGAAGAGTGCAGGGTGACAGGAGGTGGATTGCTGGGCAGGCACATGACAAGGCTGGGTGACAGGGTTTTGGGTGAAGCATGCTGAGAAGTGATTGTGTGGGTAAGAGAAAGGATGGAGTAGTGGTGAGGGCAGTCCTGTGGGTTGGTGGGAGAACTGAGATAGAAATAAGGGTAGAAGACCTGTGGGTGGCAGGCTTATGGGGCAGAGTGGGCGATGGAGGGATTGAGGTGGATTGATAATGGGGACGGGGTGGGCAGAGTATGGCTAAGTGTGTATCAAACTGATCAGCTATATTTTCTGTTCCCAAAAGTTAATTAACTACAACCTAGATTATTGTGCGGGCTCAAACTAATTGCATGTATATATCTTCCAGCAACCACTTTGAAATGACCTGTGGTGGTTTGAGAATTGGAATGAGTTCGCTGTGTCTCAGTAAATTAGGTTCCCATTTCTATTCAGACAATGAAACATCCAGATCTAAAGTTCTGTGTTTATATTTTAAGTGATAGACTTATTTATATCAATTTGAAGTGTTATCATGATATATTCTATTTTGAAATGCTGTGTACATGTAATAAAGAATTTAATGATTTGTTCCCATTTGAAGTTTAACCATTTCACATAAAGTGCTGGGTTTGTATAATAAGCAATTGATTATTTATGGTGATTAAAAGCTTGATCATACAATTGAACCAAAGTACTGCAAACAACACATTTTGTGTACAGTAATTGCAATACTATTTGTAGTAGTGCACTATAAAATGCTCCTTTTCTGTGGTAGTTTACAAAGCGAATCTTTTAATAAAAAAGTGCCTCTACAATGCATTGAAATTAAGAGATTGACAGCCATGCTAAGCAAAGCGTGCAAAGATAAAACACCTCAGCCTTTGCTGGCTCCTGTGTACCCAGAGCGCAGGCCTGAGGCGGCGGCTCATGATCGAAGCTATTTTTGTCTCCTGGTGACAATGCCTGCTTTGCTGGAAGGTAATTCCCTGCCATAATCTCTCGCTGCAGAAAACAATCGGATTATGGATAAATCTGGGACCATCGCACCCAGGGACACACGTTTTCATCTTTGCATAGGCGCAGTGCTGATCAATGGGCCGGCTCTTCCCTGGTATGAGATCGGCATTAGATGTCTGGCCGGATCTCGGGACCGGCCTGCCTCAGCCCTGACCAGACTTTACCTAGCCCCCAGTTTATGCTGGGGGCTCGGTGATCTAATCTGCTCTCTGCTCCTTTCCCCGGAATTCACTCCCCCGTTTCCGGATGCTATTTGCTTAGCCCGTTTTTTTTCTTCTGGCCTGAAAGGAACAGCACGGGAATCAATGGGCCATAAATATCACTGGGGCCGGCCAATACTGTGGAAAGCAGGCTTTCTACATGCTGAGCACACTATTGCTTTCCAAATGTGCATTTTACACTCTCATAGGGAAAAACTCAAAAGTGCTGCTTGCATTCATTCACTAGTTGACTAGTTTTCTTTGAAATATGTTTTTTGTCAGACTACCACACAAATACTCTGTAATTTGTGTGCCCCTTCCTTTGTGTTTTATCCAGGTTATATTTATAAAGATGTTCTATGCTTGTCAAACTGGTTAATCACAAATAAGTGCTTCTGTTGTGCTGACATGAGTTATTAGGAAATTAAACTGGGGGTTTATGGGTACCAACTTTTGATTTTCACTACAGGGGCAGAAATACCCCCACCTCTGCCCTGAGTATAAGCAAGCGACCAGCCCAACCCATGCCCTGGCCAAACACATTTTATAGCACTCATACCATTAACAATCAGTTTTGAATATATAGCATCTCAGCAACAGTCTCTCAACCTGCTGAGCTACCCTGGTAGCCTTCTGCTGTAGAGCGTGTCTATAGATCCCTTAATGTACTAATAATCACTGAATTACTAAAAGTACTTTGGGTGAGCCACTGCCATAGCAGTGATTTCAAGTGGACTTGATGTACAATGTGGAGTTTGGAAAGAAGCAGCATTAAAGAAATTTCACCATTTTTAAACTATTATTTTGAAAATTCCCTTTGAGAGGAGTCCAACTGCTAGCCCCCCCTTCTCGGAACTCCACCCCCTCGGAACTCCACCCCTCCTCCAAACTCCACCCCCACCCTTGTGGGATCCCCCTTTAAAGGTTTTCCATTTCCAGCACTGCATAGGCGGTGGGACCCTCTGTGACTTCCCTCGCATAGGAGCTTTCCATTAATTGAATTGGCATTCTGTGCATTTGTGGATCACATATTAAGGTGGGCTATGGGTGGGGAGCATAAGTGGCAATGTTTGATTGAGGACAGAAATACCTCTGCTGAATATGCGCAAGTGGCCTTGCCCCAGAGATTTTGGTGGGGTTCTCCGCACAAGATTTAAAAAACAATATATTGAAGTGGCACATTTTACAGCATTGTTTTTCAGAAGACATTTCGTGAAAAAAGTAACGTTTACATGTAGTTCTGAAAACATAAGATATTAAAAGTGGGTTAGTGAATTTGCTGAGCATAGTGGAGAAAAATGAAAGCAATCCTGGCGTGGACTCGGTTCAGGGAAACTGGTGTGGCCTATCCTTCTGGATGGAGAGACTTGATGCTTTATCACCAGGTGGAATCGACGAAGAGCTTAATTTGAGTTGTTTTCTATAAATTGACCCTAATTGATTGATTTATGAGAATGTCATCATGGACATAATATCCATGATGTAAACTGACCCTAACTGATTGACTTATGAGAAAGTCATCATGGACATAAAATCTCTCACAATTACACTTTTAGAGAATCTTGAGCTAGTATTAGACATTATTGACTTTTTGTAATGCCTATTATGAAAGCTTTTTGAAGTCCATGACTCAAAGCCCTCTTTTCCTACGGAATGAATCTAGTTTTCTTTGGTTTCAATCCTGTATACACCGATTATCATATCCATAATCAAAGAGTCCACAGATGAACTGTTAGATCATGAGCAAATAACATCATCAGTATATACAGACACATTTATGTTCTCCCACCTATTCATAAGATACTTGCCTCACTTCGCACATATATCATCACTTTTCTAGACATCCTCAATGTCCTGAATTAATGTCAATTCTATGCTCTTATCTTCATTGATAGACTGTGATTTTTAGGTGCGATCGGGATACTATCACCGTGAGGATACCATGACATGCAACAACACAATGGATTATGAATTGGTCCTCACTAAGTGTAAGTACAACTTTAATCAGCCATTTTCACAGCATAAGACTTCGAGTCGGCATGCAGTTTCCCATCATTGAGATATACGCATTGCATTAATATTTCCCTTTCAGACTCTAATGATTTACGCATTATATTGTAATTCTCCTTTTAGACTCCAGTGTTTGAACAACCTCACGGTTTTACAGTCAACAACAAATATACATCCACAATTTATCTTGTTTCACCAGATGCGATTTCTAATTGGTGTGGTGCTGCCCACTTAAGGGATGCGCACGCGGCGGAGTGACGTTGCACGCCGCTACGTGCATTATAAATAAAGGGGGCGTTCCCGGCCGCGACAGTGCGACCAGAGCACCTGAACTGAACGGACGTCCGTGTCTGTGGGTTTGGGGGCTCACGGGGAACGCTGTATGTGTCATAGAGGGACCCCCAACAGTGGTGATGAGGTGGATGTGTTGCCCGGGCCGGGCGGGTAAGAATCTTTCAATTTTTGACACGTAACGGATAACTTTGAACATTCGTTTCACTCCGTAAGCCGTGCAGACGCCATGCGGCAGGCAGCCATTTTGGAGTCCTGACATGGGAAACTCGTGGAGCTCCGGTAGGGCCCGTGAGGGGCATCCATGCCTAATTTTTGGAAATACTAATAGCAGGCAGCTATGCCTGCCCACACATGCCCAAATGTTTTTATTATTTTTATTTTTGGGCGAACTACATCGAGTGAAGGCGAGGAAAAGTGGGAAGATGCCAAGGCCTGCTTAGTCCTTATACCTCCCTGGCTCAATGGCTCCATTTTTGGAACATCCATGCTGGGACACAGCACTTTGCAGCTGAGGACTCCCATCGCCATTGTCATCTTCATCATCATGATCAGCTGCTGTGCATGTGTGTGAGGCACACTGTCAGTCTGGAGTTCTGCCACCCATCATCATCAGGTCTGGACTTGTGCTTCCTGTGTGTCTGGACAGGTGTCATTCAGGGCCCCTGGTGGGGACTGGATTGTGTTGGTGGTTTGAGTCGCGGCCCCCAGTTCACGCTGGGGGTGCCTGTGCGCTCTAACCCATGAATGTGCCTGACGACCAGGACGGTGGGCAGCCCGCGGACCTGCAGCAGCCTCAAGCCCAGCCACAGCATCAAGCTCAGTCCCAGCCTGTGGCGCAGCCTCAGGCCCAGCAACTGCCTCACGCTCCACCTGTGGCACAACCGGTCATGCAGCAGCCCCCTCCAGTCATGGCGCAAATGCGGGCTCCGGAGGCGCTGCAGCCTATCCCGGAGTTCGATATCTCAGGCCCGCCATCCAGCCTGGGGCGCAGGTGGAAGAGGTGGGTGGACCGCTTGGACATGTACTTCAGGGCCACTATGGAAACAGATGATGACAGCAAGCTTGCGACCCTGCTCTATGCAGCTGGACCTGCAGTGCAAGAAATCTTCGAGTCCCTCCAAACAGCCAATGCCTCATATGCCGCGGCAAAGACTGCTCTTCAAGATCATTTCTTGCCTCTCGCCAATGCTGATTATGAGAGGTTCGTAATGCTGTCAGCATGGCAGAAGGAGGACGAGACGCTGGACACCTTCTATGGCCGCCTCAGAGGCCTGTCGTTGGCATGCGCCTGGGGCGATACAGATGACATGATCGGGACTATGCTCATTCAGGCCTGCTCGTCAGGTAAACTCAGACGACAGGTGCTGAGGGAACCAGGTACCACACTGGCCTGCATTCTCGAGCTGGGGCGGTGCCATGAAGTGTCCGAGGCCCGGGCATCTAGAATGGAAGCTGGTTCGCACCCGGTAAAGACTGAGGAGGTATGTGCCATGTGGCGGGGTGGCAGAGGTGTCAGAAGACCAGGTACCGACCCCCGTGACAGGGGCGGGAGAGCTTGTGAGTCGTGTTCAGAAGTGTGGATATGACTTACCCCACCCTGCTGAGTGCCCTCCGGCGGGGAGAACCTGCGGAAGGTGTGGTCTCACGAATAGTTACTCCCGGGTGTGGAAGGTGGCCCTGCCAGTGATGGTGCCCAGAGGCCCGGTTCCGTCGGTGTTCCTCAGGGGAGTTGCTAGGTCTGGAATAGACCCGGGGCTACGCTAATGTCGGAACTGTTGGGACTGGGGGCTAGCAAGTCTTTTGGCTGTAGCTCCTGACATTCTATCCGGGGCTACAACCAAAAGATCAGGGGCTATAGCCCCCATAGCCCCCCCCTAGCAACGCCCCTGGTGTTCCTCCATCAAAATCGCCCCTAGAACGTGGCCCAGGGCGACCAGGGCGAGGAGGGTACCCCCGCCGAGGAAGAAGAAGAGGAAGAGAACATCTTTTTCTTGTCTAGTGTGGGGGCCCTCAAGTCAAAGAACAGATGCCAACCGAGGTGTGCGGTAGAAGTGAACAAGTCTCCGTTCCCAGTGCTCGTGGACACAGGGGCCTCGGTCAGTGTGATGCCCGTGGGCATTATGATGCGATGCACACACTTTCCAGGCTGGTCAGTCCGAAGGCCCGCATCTTTGCTTTCGGTGGGTCGGAACCCATTCCTTTGGATGGTGCTCTTGTAGCAAAGGTGGAGCATGATGGCTCGCAGATCATGGCCCGCTTCTATGTCACACCGGTGAGCACAAATACCCTCTTGAGTTGTGCTGCGGCGGAGGCCCTAGGCATTGTCAGCTTTGCCTACTCAGTATATCTCGAGGACATTCATGATCTGCTGGACAAATATTCCACCTTGTTCCACGGAATTGGCCAAATGGCTGGTGACCCGGTGAGGCTGCACATTGACGAATCTGTGCAGCCCACAGCCCTGAAACATTGGATGGTGCTGTTTCATCTTCGGGAGCAGGTAGACAAGGAATTGGACAATCTAGTGAATCTAGACATTATCGAGAAGTTGGAAGGTCCAACACCTTAGGTCTCACCAATCGTGGTGGCAAGGAAGCCAAAGCAACCTGACTCCGTCGGCATATGCGTCGACATGAGGCTACCCAACAAGGCCATCAAAAGGGAGAGACACCTGACCCCAACCATCGACGATATCATCGCGGAGGTACAAGGTGCTCGCTTCTATTCGAAGTTGGACCTCCGGGCCGGCTATCGTCAAGTCGTCCTGCAACCGGAGTCAAGATACATAACCACGTTCACCACCCATCGTGGACTCTACCGATACAAGAGACTCAGTTTTGGCGTGTCATCGGCAGCAGAGGAGTTTCAAAACATCATCAGAGGTGCCCTCGCTGACCTGGATGGCGTCTTAAACATTAGTGATGACATCCTAGTGTTTGCCAAGGCTGAGGTGGACCATCTGCGCAAGCTGGCCAGGACTTTTGAAAGACTGCAATCCCTGGGCCTCATGCTCCACAGGGAGAAGTGTGAGTTTCTGCACCCGACCATCGAATTCTTTGATTGTGTTCAAGGAAGGAGGTGTGTCACCAGATCGGAGGAAAGTGCAGGACATTAAGAAGGCCCAACCGCCTGAGTTGGTGTCGGATGTGAGGAGTTTTCTCGGTATGGTAACGTACTGTGGTTGATTCATTCAAAACCTTGCGTCCAGATCTGAGCCCCTGAGGGCCCTCGCGAAGAAGGAAACGACCTGGCATTGGGGCCCTCTCGAACAGGCAGCGTTCGAAGACATTAAGAGTGCTCTCACGGCTGAAAACACCATGGCGTTCTTCGACCCCACCCTGCCGCCAGAAATCATTGTGGACGCCAGCCCATTCAGCGTAGGGGCCGTGTTGACACAGGTTGATCGGGATGGCGCCATTCGCCCCGTGGCCTACACCAGCAAGGCGCTATCCGACACCGAGCAGCGATACTCACAGATTGAACGTGAGGCCCTGGCAGTGCTGTGGGGTTGCAGGCACTTCCAGCTCTATGTCCTGGGCCGCCTGGTGACTGTCGTGACGGACCATAAACCCCTGCTGCCCATATTGGCGGGGTCCTCGTCCAAACCACCGGCGAGGATAGAACGATGGATGCTTGCCCTCCTCGAGTATGGTGTCACCCTAGTGTACAGGCCTGGTGTGAACAATGCAGCAGACTATTTGTCCAGACATCCCGGTGTGGACAGCAGAGAGGAGCAGGACACGTGCCGAGGAAGCGGACACCCACGTTCGCATGGTGGTGGAAGGGGCGACCCCCCAATGCCATGCCCCTCGAAGATCGGCAGGTGGCGGCGGCTCAGGATGAGTGCTTCCAAATACTGAAACACGCCATGCAACAGGGCTCATGGAAGACCGTGCTGGAGTCCCTGGCCAGGGCACACAAGAAGCCAAGGTGGGGCTAGAACAACTGTGGAAGGTGAGGGAGGAGTTATCATTCTCAGCATCCGGCCTCCTATTAAGGGGTGACTGGATAGTCGTGCCCCAATCGAAGATCAAAGAGGTGATCACTTTGGCCCACCATGGACATCAAGGCGCCGCCAAGACAAGATCCGGCTACGCCTCAAGGTCTGGTTCCCTGAGCTGGAACGGAGGGTCGACGACTTTGTTGCTGCCTGTGTCTGGTGCCAGGCGGCATCCCAACTGCAAAGAGAGCCGGCGATCGAAGCAATGCCCCGGGGGACGTGGCCCTGGGAGGTGGTGCATGCGGACTTTGGATCCACCACACTGGGCACGCATTTTCTGGTGATCGTGGACGAGTACTCTCGCTATCCAGAGGTCGAGTTCGTGGACTCGGTGGCTTTTGAGCATGTGGTGGTGGCCATTGAGAAAGTGTTTGCCTCCCACGGATTTCCCCACACCCTGTGCTCAGACAACGGGGTACCATTTCAAAGTGAGCACTTCTCGGAACTGATGAGGGGGTATGGGGTCCAACATCGGAAGATCACCCTGCTCTGGCCGCGGGCCAATGGTGAGGCGGAGCGGCTGATGAGGACGTTGAATAAGACTTTCCGGATAGTGCAAGGCCAGGGGCAGTGCCTGCAGAGAGCTCTCTACCAGTTCTTGCGAGTCTATCGCACCACCCCCCCATGCCTCCACGGGTGTTGCGCCAGCCAAGGCCCTGTTCAAACGGTGCCCCCGTGGGTTGCTGCCCGAGGTATGGGGAGAAGGAGCCCGGAGTGATCGATGATCAGCAGGTGGAGCTGGATCGCTGGCTGTGGATGGAACAAGAGAACGCAAGGAGAGGACTCCGCCCGCAACAACTGGAGCCGGGAGATGAGGTGCTCATTAGGAACAGGCATCCCCATGGAAAGCTCTCTCTCTCATATGAAACTGAACCACTTGATGTGGTGGCCGTCAAGGGCTCCATGGCTGACGGCCTCGGACGGGAGGTCGGCCGTCACCCGGAACGTGAGTTTCTTTAAGAAGCTAGGGGACCCCAGGACTGTGCCTCCCCTTGACCCGGACCGGATGGAAGTACTAGACGAGGGTGGAGGCCACTTCTCCATGCCCGCATCCCCAGCCCGGGGAGTGCCACCAGATGGACTGCCCGTACCTCAACGATTACGTGCTGGGACATGTTTCATAATTGGCCCGTGGGCCTCCTGTGTTAGTTATGGGGATCCAGGGTGGTTGTGAATAAAGGGGTGTGTGGGATGTTTATGTTGTTACTGTTTTGGTGATTGTTGTTGTTTGAGATTATTAAAATATTGTTGTTTGTCCTCATGGAAAAGGAGGAGTGTGGTGCTGCCCCCTTAAGGGATGCGCACGCGGCGGTATGACGTTGCACGCCGCCACGTGCATTATAAATTAAGGGGGCGTTCCAGCACGTGACAGTGAGACCGGGAGCCCGAACTGAACGGACGTGTGTGTCTGTGTCTGTGGGGTTGGGGTCTCATGGGGAACCCGCATTGGTCATAGAGGGACCCCCAACAGTTGGCATCTTTTGTCAATATGTCTAGTTTATTATTTTTTGCTCAATTGATCGAACGTTTCAACTCAGTTTTCTCTCCAGGCAGTACAATATAGGTCTCACACGCCACACTGACCATTCTCAGATGGCCGCCTGGCCTATGCCACTTCGTCAACGGTTTCCATAACAACCCTTTAAACAATTATAAGTGCTAGAGTAGCACACGCGTTCATGCAGCGTCCTACTCGCAGCAGTCATCACCCGACTTGGGTAAGTCCCTAATGGTTCATGTTTTAGCGGTTATTTTGGTTCCTACGATCGCACATTCCAATGGAGACATATTTTTGTGTTGTTGCAGTTAATCGATTAAGGCAAACAGAGTCTCTCTACCCCGAACGCCGAGTAATCCATGCGTTAGAGATAACCGCGTGCAGAATAGGTAAGTATTGTGTTCAAGTACTGTCCATAACCTCACCGTAGTTCCAGCTAAAGCACACACTGCTTTCTTTAATTCCTTAGATTTTCCTTGAAGCCATATGTATCAGGTTAGTCACCAACAGCAAGTTCACATGCTATGTTCTATCAGGATAATAATAATTGTTAACGAATGCACTAACGGAGATTTTCAATTTCTCTTTTTTCGTTTTTGACTGCTGTTCTGACTTCGTTATACTGTGTACGTACACATATTGCAATAATGTATATCTTTGAAATGTATTTTTGCTGATATTTAAACAATTTGTAAACCAAATTAGAATTTTGATGCTGCTTATGCATTGTTCTGGAACATTTGATTTGATATCGCATACTGATGATGTAGTTTGATTCGAATGTTGGTGGAATCTATGACATGGCACTTATGTGTGCATTACACTTGGGGCAAATACTTTGATTTCGGTATATACAATGCTTAACATGATTGGATGGTCATTTTCCGTGACCTTCTGCTATTTAATAATGTTTCATGCGGATCACCGTTATGCTGGTATAATAGGCATCAGCAAGGCCCTGCTGAAGGACGATTGGGTCCGAAATGCATAGGTCATAACTCTGATACATCTGCAACTATCGGATACTAACTAACAAATATTAGTCCAAAGAATAAATTAAAACGTTATTGTTCAAACAATGTTATTGGAACCATATTATTTATTGAAACAACACTGGAAAGATATGCCACCTTATTGTGGTTTTTGGGAGTGCCGCCCACACCGCTAGCGTCACGGCCAAGGTCAATTTTCTGTCAAACTGGTGTGGCCTGCCATCGGGGATGCTGGTATGGCCTGCCATTGGGGAACTTGGTGTGGCCTCCCAATAGTAACCTGGTGTGGCCTGCTATTCGGGATCTGGGTGTGGCCTCCCATCAGGGAACCTGTTGTATACTCCATTGGGGGCTTGCTATCATAATCCTGGTGTGGCCTCCCAAGAAGGATACTGGTGTGGCCTCCAATTGAGGAACCTGGTGTGGCCTGACATCAGGGATCCTGATGTGCAGTGCCTGAGGCAGCTTTTGGTTCCAAGGTGGGGAAGATGGCTTCCGAAGGAGCACCAAGATTCTAAACAATTCATGGGGGAGCACTCATGGGGTGTTGACTATTTTCATGAAGGGTCATAAATATTTCCTCAAATTGGTGCGAGAGACTGAATGTAGCGAGGGAGCCCTAAAGAATGAAGTTGGGTTCAGGAGGCCTCCCATTGGTTTGGGTGGTCACTGTATCAAACACACCCACACATTGTATTACATTTGAATACACACGCACGCATGGATAAATACACACACACTTAAGTTAGGTCTTCTCTAAAGTGGGGGAGGGGCATGATCAGGCAGCAAACTGGACAAATGCTGGTGCATGGTGTCGGCATGCCCGAGAAGGAAGGCCTTGAATCCCTAGGGCACGCTTGTGCTTTCATGCAGCAATTCCAACATGGTTGCCATGGCAACCCTGTGAGTGGTGCACTATGTTGCACACGGCGCACCACTCGCAGGTTTTTTTTTAATATCAGACCTGGCGCTCAGTTAGTAGTGGGTCAAGTCCTACAAATAAAAGTGGTGGGACTCATCAGCAAATGCAATGGGATATGACATTGCCAGAAATTAGCATATCAAAGTGAAAGATGCACATTTAATTAAATTGGCTTTGCATAACCACCCAAATTAGGACGTATGGCATTTGCCTTTTCTAAAATTAACACACACACACAGAGCCAAGAGAGGATCTTTTCTTCTAATAGGGTTTTTGAAAACGTTAAAAGGTGTGCATGTTTTAAATTCCAAAAACCAATACAAATGTTTTCCCTGCAACTTGCAGTACCAGAATGGGACATTTCACCTTTATTTTTCATCAGTTATGAAGTGCAGTAGTGAAGTGTCCGGTTGAAAACCTGACGATTGCTGTTTGATCCCCGAGGTCGGCTTTAATTCATAAATTCAAAGAGAACATTCAATGTTTCTCATTTTAGCTGGGGGGTACTGAGTCCACCCTCTGAAAAAAGTGGGTGGACTCTGTCCACCTGTGTGTACCCATGACTTGAGCCCTGGAACTTAGTATCCTGACTAAGCTACATGCCTGATTATACTTTTGTATTAAAAACCCTGTGAGTCAGGGCCATTTTAAGGAATCTTGGGGCCCGGGACACAGGCTCCTTTGGGGGCCCCCTGCTGAACCAAAGAAATTCCGGGATACAAAATCCCTGGTTGCTGACCCCACATCGCGATCAAAACCCCCAGATTGATATTTTGTCTTGCAGTAATGAAAATATGCATGGGGCTCTTTACCAGTCTTCCATACCCTCTTCATAATAGACAAGGATAGTTGTGTTCATGCATAGGTACAGGAACATTTTTAGAAATAGCAGCCACCAGAAAGGTGTAGTGAAATGCATAGCACAGATAAGTAGCTGTATAAAAAAGGCACGCATACCCCAGCATAGAGAGATGCCTCAGGTTGGCAGTCTCATTAAAGCTATGGTTTTCAAGAGGTTTTGCCATTAGTACGCAAAGAACAGAAAAAATGACTTTGTGGTGTGCAATATATCAATGGTCATGATTATTATATACAATTCAACACTGTAGCCAGTAAAACCACGAGTGAGACTTTTTTTTGAAGAGCATATGTTTAGAGTTGCTCTTAGAGACCAAACGCCCGATTCTCGGCTAGCTCACCTAGGTGTAAATTGCCAAAAATGTCAATTATGTTCTGTAAACAGGTCATTTGCATGTGGATTCTGGTGTTACTGCTTCACATTAGTGACAGTGTAAAAATGTCGGACACACACACTACATCCTTTGGTCGTGGTCCGCTTATTGCACTTATGCCATTGTGGAGGAGTATGACCAGAGAAAAGATGCAAGATCAACCATCCCCTCCCAGTCACAACCTATCTTACACATCTAACTAGACATGTGCCTTTGCACTGGGGTAAACCAATAGATTAAGTGCTTCTCAACAACAACAAGGAATCTCACAAGTACGCCTGATCCTAATTGTGCTGGGTTAAGTAGATATTTTGCACATAATTGAAAATACTCTGCAACGTTCTTATAATGACCTGATTATTGTTTTGTGGGTTGTTGGAGGGATGGGTTGGTGAGGATGGCTCCACAGTGCTGCGGAAAACTTACAAATAAAAGGAATGCAAAAGTGGTGTTTGCGCTGCGCTTTTGTTAAATTGCAAATGTTGTGCAGTTATACGAAACTGCTGACGAAAACTTGCAAACGGCCCATTAATTAAAAAACAGGCAAAATGCAGAGCATTTGTGACACAGCAGTATGATCCTGTGCGCCGACACCCAGGATCCTCTGAGAATGAGGACAGTAGCTGGGCATCACGAAAAGGCTCAATGAGGCATGGTGTTTACCACGCTCACTGCGTCTTGAACAGAATTGGGCCCTGAAAATGTCCAACCTTTTACAGACTGGAAATGTGGACAAGTTAGGCAAAACAAGTTTAAATGTGTTGCTCAGGATCACGCATGTTGGTTAAGAGGTGAAGCTGAGATTTGAGCCACATCTGCAATTTCTGTACTTGACCACGTCATTTCCCAGTTCTTATCATAGAGCAAGGTGCAATTATTTGTGTTTCACTTTCATGAACTAAAATAATGCCTTATTGTTTTAAGAACTGACTTGAAAAGTATGCATTTCACATAATAACCCAATATGAAGTATTTTAGGCAAAAGGACAATGATTCTGGCTTCATTTTCACTATCACCAAGGCAACTATATTAGTACCACAATATTAATTGATGGGAGCGTTAACAGCTTCATCTGGGATTTTCAATTGTATTTTAAAGCTTTAGATGCACCCGAAAGACAGAATTGAAAACCTTTATTTAGTATGTGCACAAGTACCTTTCAAATTGTATAATAAAGCAGACTGTTTTTTACCAAATGAGCAGACTAGAAAATATGTTTGCCAGATGTCTTTGACATTTGGTTGGCTTGCTTCTGTCTAGAATCCCTCGAACTCAAATGACCTACATGAAAAGAATGATCAAGCACTAGGCTAAACCACGACACCCATAAGTGAGAAAGCAAACGTTTTCACAGGAGACAGCACAGCACAATACAGTGGCATAAGATGATTTGTCCAGGATCAATGTATAATCCGCTGGAAAAGCCAGGATATGAACCTCAACACTTTGGTTCCAGTGTCTCGGGTTTGACAGCCTAATCACCTCGCCCTACTAACACTTTATGTTCCTCATTGAGAAGGGGTTACCAGTTTTAACAACCCTTATTTGGAGGAACAATGCTCTAGACCTGCACCAGATGGATGCTTTGTCACTTTTTATAGCTGGTGCTAAATGGGTCAATTAGATTGCTGTGTAGCACACGTTAAGTGTTACTATCACAAAAGTATATATATATTTTTATTTTCTTTTATTACTTGTCTTTAATCCCAAGAAAAAGGATTTTTACAAGAGTGCATTTCAATCTTCACAATTTCATTTCAATATTCACACTTTCATTTTGCCTAGTGTCTCCCATTTGGTACGATCCTTGCAATTAGATTATTTGAAGGTTCGTTGAGCCTCCGACCTCCACTTTCACTTTTGTTCTTTCCATTGCCAGGTTCAAAAGTTTCGCAGCAGCCGTGTGCCATCAAGTCTTTTCTCCTGTGATTAGCCGATTCCACCAGATATGTTCGTTCCCCACAAATGAGGAGGCCGTCAAAGGGGGAAAATAGGCGATCCTGGCTTGGTGAAGGGCAGGGCAGCGCATCAATAGATGGTTTATTGATTCAATTTCTTCAGAGTTTGCAGATAGCCTACAGTTTTTTTTCCTCTGAACCCTTTCTAATTGCTAGAATTTCTTGAGTTGGTAAGACATTTAGGCGGGCTTTTAAGAGGGTTCTCATCAATAGTTTGTCGGGGTATTTTTTGAAATACTCCATGGGTTCTTTCAGTTTATTGGTATTCGTGGGAAGGTGTGCTAGAAGTTTGTTCGTTGCGGCTTTTTCGATCGTATTGATCCAATCCCAACATTCCAGTTTCATTTTTATCCTAGTTGGATTCTTCTTCAGTTCCTCTTCTGTGCACGCTATTGTCAGTAGTTTTTGTTTTTGATCCGTAGCCCACTGGTTCATAGTATGGTTGGAGCCATTTTCTTCTGCCATCATTTGATAGATTTCGAGACTCTCCGGGTGAATGATTTTTCTGTATAGCTGGAGCGAACTGTGGTCTACCACTGCTTTCAGAGACAGAAGGCCAAGTTCACGCCTTATAGGAGCTATCGCTTTAGAGTTTGGTAGACCCAGGACAGCTTTCCATATGTGGCCTTCAAGTTTCTGCCAGAGTAGCGGAGGGATTGATGGTATGGCATCAATGCCGTAGGTCACCGACGGAACAATTTTTGCTTTATAGTAGTTTATTGCCGGTTGAAGTGAGAACTTCCCATATTTCCGGTCAACAAGTCTCAATTGCGCTGTTAGATTTTTCGTTTTCGACCATAGGATGGATTGCATGGTGCCAGATTACTTTGAGCTGTCGAGATGAACTCCCAGATATTTAAAAGAGTCCACCACTTCAATTTGTGTCTCATTGAGATGCCAGTGAAACCGCTCTTTCTTTTTACTGGTTGGTTTTTGTAAGATCATTATTTTTGTTTTGGATTTGTTAATCTCCAAGTTGTTCTCCTGTTTGTACGTTGACAGATTGTCCAATTGACGTTGGAGACCCACCTGCGTAAGATCGAGTAGAATTAGGTCATCCACGTACAGCAATCTGGAAATTCTTGCCGAACCTATTTTCGGTGGAAATGATCTGATCTTACTTTGGCTGTCCTTGAAATCTCCCAAAAACGCTATGAACAGCGCCGGAGCCAGAGGGCAACCTTGCTTCACCCCGCGGCACGTCAGGATGGAATTCGATGTTAGGCCTTGATAGTTTAGGTAAACCTTTATGCTGGTGTCACTGTGAAGACTGATTATGGGTTCCAAGATCGATTCCGGACAGTCCCGAGTCTTCAATTTCGCCCACATTTTGTTTCTGTCCACTCGGTCGAATGCTTCGGATAAGTCGACAAACGCAAGAAAGATTTGAGGGCCTCCTGTTAGAACTCTTTCCTTGAGTATGGTCAGGCACATTATATTTGTGTTGGTACTTGTATTTTTCTGAAAGCCTGTTTGCGGAGGATCGAACCATTTGGAGGAGAGAGCCCATTTTCGAAAATGTGACAAGAGGGTAGAATCGAAAATCTTCCCAATAACATCAAGAAGGGCTATCGGCCGATAGTTCAGGGGATCCTCTCTGGAGCCCTTTTTGAAAATTGGGACGATCAAAGCTTTTGACCATGATTCCGGGACTGTTCTTTTGTCTCTGCACATTCTGAAGATTGCGCTAATAAGCTTAGACCACTCGTCCGGATGTTGTTTTAGATCACAGTTCGCCAAGCCATCCAGTCCGGCTGCTCTTGGTGAGTTTAATTTCATTATTGTGAATTTGATGTCACTAATGTTTGTCAAATCCACCCATGCGGAGTCGGTGGCTCGTGTAAAAACCTCCTTGTTTCCTTCTGGTGGTTGGAACAGTTTCAAAAAGTGCATACTCCAATTTTCTTCCGGGACCGGATTGATCATGTGTGAATTTGCCAGCTTATTTGGTTTGTTTATCAATGCCCAAAAGTCTCTGGATTTTTTGTTGGCAAGTGCCTTCAACATCTGTTCGGCGTCCGCTTGATAGCAGAGACTTCTTGAATTTTTCAGCCATTGCTTGTAATATCTGGTTTCCACCTTGAGAACTTCCCATTTTGATGGTAGGTTCCAATTCACTGCTTCTCTTCTTAATTTTCTTAGGGCTTTGCGTTTGGTGACCAGAGTTACATTGTATTTGTGGGTGTGCTGGATCGACTGTGTATTGAGGCTGTTTCTAGGTTTTTTCAAGGCCAGAAGAAGTGGGATGTAGCTCGATCTAGCCACACCATCTTGCAACACAGGATCAGACATTAGGTTCTTAAACTGGTCTGTAAGTTTACAGACGTCTGATGCGATCAAACATAGTCGAGTTTGTTGCGGATTTGTCTCAATTTTTGAATCGTACAACTGTGACTTTGTACCCTTGTATCTGCATGAGAGATTGAGTAGGTTGTGGTCGCTGTGTCTTGTTTTGACGACACTAAAGGATATTATGTTGAGATATAGCGCATTGGAGACAAAAATATAATCGAGAGTTGCCGATGTGTCACGTTCCCAAGTTGGAATCAGGGCATCTAAGTCAGTCACCATCGCCGAATTCCGAAGATTACGAGATTTCATAATTGCGTTCCATGCCAAACCCCTATTTGAGGAGGTCCAATTTGTAGATTGTTTTCTTTGAGTTGGGCTGCATGTTGCGCAATTAGCGTTGAGGTCACCGCAGATCAAAATGTTAGAAGAATTGTAGTTGATTGCGATGCCATCAATTGTGTTGGTCACTTCTTCGCACATATTCTCATTTGAGGTCTTTTGAGGATTCCAGTACACATTTATTATTGCTACTACATCTTGTGTTCCCGATTTAGTGGAGAAAGATCCCAGATTCCATGTGGTGAGGACTGCCAGGATTTCGTAGGTCTATTTTATGACCTTTATAATTGAAACCCCGGAACCAGCCCGGATCGCTGTGAGTAAACCCGACGAGGGGCGGCCTAGTGGTCCCTTATGGGCCGGAGATATTTCAATGCAGTAGCCGTCAAGTGCCGGTTTTTCGCGCAGCCACCTTTCTTGCAGACATATGATGTCATAGCAACTGAGGTCGTGGCTCTCAGGTTCTGTGAGATGGAAATGTCCCCTGGTGTTCCATGATGCTATACTTAAGATTTCACTCACAGGTGGTGACGCAGACGAATGGGATGTGAGGATCGTCGACTTAGCATCTCTCGATGGTTGCTATCTTTTCAACCCTGGAGTTAGAACACTGCGAAACCAGCTCCATTTGTCCTTCTTTGTTGATTTTTCTGGGTCCGTCGGGGTTTGTTTGGTGGCTCTTCTTGCAGATGTGTCGTTGAACAGTGAAGTTCTTCGTTCATGATCTAGAAAACGTAGAGTTGTGGCTGGTTTAGTATACCAATCAGACTTGTGCTTTTGTCCCCTCTCTTCTCTGTGTTCAAATCTTTTGTAATCGCTTAACTTGTGTTTCCAGTGGGCAGAGCTTGGCACTCCTTCTGATGAATTGCCGTCGGGTCTCTCAGTCTTGTACGATTTAACTGTTGGGCTTTTCCCTCTTCTTCCTGATCTATATAGATGTTCAGTTCTGGATTTGAACCTGTAGTTCTTCATTGGGCAGGTTCTGTGGGCGAGTCTTGGGGACACTTTGGGTGTGACAGTCTGGATCTCCCATAAATTGAACCCCAAGTAGGCTAATTCCTCGTAAGCATCTTGAGAGAGTTCTTTCAAGGCTCGTTTTTTTATATGTAAATACGCCTTTGCGATCTTCTTTCTGTGATATGGCTCAATCAAGACAAAATCATCTGATTTTAGATTTCGTAGGGTTTTTACCTTCTTAAGCGTCTTAAGGACCATATTGTGTATAAGACCATATACTGGTCAATTGAGGTTTTTTCTTCAATTTTGAAGAGATGTGTCTCTGTTAGGGACGGACCTCTTTGTCTGGCGTGATCGTCCCTTGAGCTTCTTGGTGGACTATTTTTACGGTTTGGATGAGGAACTGGCCCTGGAAGTTGTTTTTGATCTTTCCGGGCCATCAGGTCTGTTGCTGGAATGGAGTCTTTTAATTCTGGTTTGTTCCTCTGCGCCGAGGTAATAGTTACTTCAATAGGATCGATGGTTAGGGTACAGTTGCCTTTTGTAGTCGCTGGCGTCGTAATTCCGCCATCTGCTCCATCCAGATGTTGAGTTAAGTCCATCATCCAAGTCTGGACTATCAATTCTTCTACCGACCTCGGGGAGGTGGACATGCAAATTATTGAGTTGTTGGTGCTTTCGGTTGGTTGAGATACGTTCGAGGTTTCTTTTGTTAGTTCCTTTTGTTTGTTTCTCTTTGTCATCAGTGGATCCAGAGCCGATACTATCTGCTCTCCGTTTCCTCTCGATTCATTCGTCGTTGCGATTTTCAGCAGTGGTTTACTTTTAGTCGACAATGTTGCCATCTGTTGAATTTCTGTGGTCTTCTGATGTTTGGTCACTGTTGCATTGCCTAGGGTTTGCTTTTCTGATTGTTTTTTGAAGACCGGTTCCAGATCTCAAGGAATGACTGGCCCTTCAGTCTGAGATTCTTTTTCCACGGTAGCCAGAGAAGCTGGTTTGATACGAGACAAAACGTCTTCTAGCCGACTCAGTTTTGCGTCCCATATGTCGCTTTGATCTTTGTATTTTTGGTCCAATGCTGTAATGAAACCTTCAACAAATATTAATTTGCTGTGCATCATTGCGGTAAGGACCGAACTATCTTTCAGTGAGTCGTTGATTGATTCATACAGCTTTCCGAAAGGTGCTAAGGCTATTGTAATTGCTGACATGATAATTGGAAGATCTGTTTTTTTCGAAGGCGAGTCTTTGTTAACTGAGGCTGAGATTTCACTGAGTCGTCTGTTCTTTGGGGGTGATCTGAGATGTGGCGTTGTTAGGAAAGATTTCTTAATTGTGGGTAATTTTCCTTCCATGTGGCAACCCCTAAACTTTTTGCTGTTGTTTTCACCATGATCTAGACTTTGCCAGAGAAGTGCAGCATTCTGCCGCACTCCTCTGGGCTTTCGCTCCATTCTTACGGGGAAACTGACATGCCCTTAAAACAGTCAGTACCGGGAAACGCTGTTTTCCGTAGTTTCTTTATCATGTTGCAGCTTTCGTGCAACATGACACAAGAGGGCACTGTAAGCTAAGTTACTGCTCTCTTGGGTCTCTAGCCTTCTACAGGCCCTAGATACTCTTTTTGGATTGTAACTGATTGGTGCAAGTGAATCACGGACGGGAATGGTGGCAGCGATCGTTTCTTGTGTTTTTGAGCTCCTTTTGGCGTTTTAAGTGCGTTTCTCGCACTAAGCCCAAAATGGTGGCCTGGCTCCCAAAATGGCCAGACCACGAGGCTCCTTTGTCCTGTCCGCTGACCGTCTTGCCCCCTTCACCTTCCCCAGGTTGATCCGACCCGGGGCCTTCCTTATTTGGGCATGTACTTTCCCACGAAACACAGATGCTTTCGCGGGCTTCTACAGGCCTTGTGTATGCCTCCAGGATGTGGGCTGGGATGTCTGGTCCCAATACACATCCTGGGTGTCAGAGAGTCTAGTGTGGTGTGAATGCCTGGCACCACCGTGGTCCGTGATTGGTCCACGTATGGTATGTATGTTGATGAGCGGATCTCTCATTGGGTCCCCTCTGTTTTGGCACAAAGGGAACCGTGGATAAGCGGGGGCTGGAAACGCCACTACCATGTCGATCTCCTGAGTTCTCACGAACAAAGGAATACAGGAGCCAAGTATCCTGCAACCACGAGGCTGAACCGAGGAATCGCTGGTGACCCGCTGAAGGACTGCTCCTCTGCACTGCTGTCGCTTTGTGAAACCCTTTCTACCTCAGATCGAACCAGAAGGCCTGTACTGGTACTTCGACCCTTGGAATAGCGGGGACAGCTATTCTCGGCATCTTCACCATCTCCTGCACGTAAGCCTTCGGAAGTGTCTCTGGGCCATCCAGCAGAGTGACCAGCCTACCCAGGAGTCTTGCTCTGTAACCGCCGTCAGGTTGTGTTGTATTTCGAGTCCTTGTCACTCTCACACGATTCGTACACTTGGCATTCCCAGGTCTGAAGTGAGTAGTGTACATTTGGCAGAGATACACATGGCTGCTCCGTTGCCCTGCTGTGGTAACAAACTGTGCGGGTTCACTTCGTTTGGGACATCTTTAACTCAACTCTGCTGCTGCAGAATCTACACGACGACGCGACGTCCCCAGCTCCCCTGAACCTGCCAGCACTGAAACTGACGCGGAGAAGCCTGGGTCTGCTTGCATCGGGGACCGGTGAGTAGCATAGCTAGGAACTGGTCGCCCTCCTGCAGGAGCCCATGGCTTTTCCCCGCTGTGTCAAAGAGCACGCCTTTCCGTACTCGCGCTCTGCTTCTGCCCACAGTGGAGTCTGTGCTTGAGTCGCGGAACTCTGTTCTTCTTCATTTTTGCACCAAACTGAACTGCCTGATTCCCTCGAAGAGACTCCCTTTTTTGCCCGTTGGCACCAGCGTGTGCAGGTACTTTTGAGCACAAGTCTCCACTCTTCGTAGGGCTTGGACTTCCTTTTAGTTAGGTGCCTCTGAAGGCAGACTGGGTCTAATCATTATTTCGCACTGCCTGTTTTCCTCCCCTTCTAGGTGGACTACACATTTTGTGCATCTAACGCTTTAGACTTGTTTGTATTTGTATATATATTGTATTGGCTTGGTATGTGTTGGTTTACTAGAGTTTTACTGTGATTTCTCGCTACGGTCATTGTTTTAAAGGCCTTGGAATAAATGTGTATATATTTTTAATATAACACCTGTTTGGAGTAATTTGTAAGTGTCCTTGCTTTGTGTGCTCATTGCGGGCTTTCAGTCACCTCCACTCCTCTTGAGACCTAGTCTTGACCGCTGCGATCGCTACCTTGATTGGTCTGGCTTGTCCAGAGGTTACCCTGTTCCAAGTAATTAGGTTGGCCTTCTGAACTTCTGCGCCGCCAGCACAGAGTTCAGAAATCCGTCTTAACAGGCGTTTGTTGAAAAGGTTGGTTTGGTCCGGAAGAGGTCGTTTCTCTGGTGGTGTTGTATATGAGCTGGCTTTCTGTTGCAGGCCTTTTTTAGGAGTGGACGAGATGTGTATACCCCGTACAGAGTCTTTCGGACTGGATGGCTTAGGTGACTCGTGTTGCTTGGCCTCTGACCTCCACAAGTTGTCAGTGTCAGATCGATTTTCACCGACTGTGCTGCAAATCGCTTCCTGTAGTTCTGGATCTTTGTTACTTTCTAAGGTCGAGGGGACCTTGTTGTTAGGGTTTGATGCACCCCTTTCAGGTACCTCTTCATTTCTCGGGGCCTCCAAAAATTCTTTCGATCCCATTAGTTGATTCTTAATGGCTGATTGAATCTGGGCTTGATTGGGCAGCCCAGAGGTTAATTTCCTTGACTTGCACACCGGTGGTAGGTCTTGTATGGCCTCCAAAATTTCTGCATCTGACAGTTCTTTAGATTGGTCCAATTTTCTTTTAAATTGTTTGTTTATGAAGTCTTTCAAAATGCTAGAGAGAAGTGGTGCAGGAAGAGTAGCTTTTCCAGTTTTCTTTGATCTGTTTAATTTTGTTTTTGCGTTTATAGTAGTCTTTTTTTTTTTCTTTTTTGAGTTGGTTTAATAGCTTCTTGAGGGTCTTTGCCTTCTAATTCCGATGCAGTTACTGCTTCCAAATGGGGACAGGGCAAGTCCGAAAGCGTGTCCGTATGAAGAAGTGCGCATGGATTCCTTGGATAGCCAGGCAAACTCTTTAGGGTCGCGCACAACTTTTTCCCTGTTGTTGCAGCAGTTCCTTGTACGAAAGTTTCAACCCAAACTGTTAATGCAGAGGCCAGGGGGGCCAGAGGGGCCGAATGACCGTCTGCATTTCTTGACATTTCTTAAGAGGCATGATACCGGGCCTCCACCGTGGTTGTTATGGCATTTGCGCTGGAAATTGAGTACGTCGTGGGGACCTTGGAGGGGCCCTCTGGTTCAGACGGCCGGACAGCGTCGTTCTGGGGGGAATTTGGTGCCATAACGGAATCCCATTCTATGGAGGCGTCCGTCTTTGCCTTTGCCTCGGCGGCCCCACTTCCCACGGCCACATGCCCATTGCCCGCGGCCTGCACAGGGACCCGGGCCATCCGTCCTTCGACGGGTGAATCCCGCGCACCTTTCGTCTCGTTTCCAAGACGGGGGGCAGAGCCAGACGGACGTGGGAGCGGTTTCCAGGGGGAATGGAGCAAGCCGGCTGTGTTACGGCGGGACGAGAGACATCCGAGGACCCCAAGCTCTGGGTCCGAATCACTGGAGAAACAGGTATGGCAGGTAGTGTGTGCATGTTTGACTCTGCGATTTCAGAAATTATTTCTGGGTTCGCCGCTTCCGCATCGGAGTCCGAAATGTCCGACACGTTTAGGGACGTGTTTGTCGATATGCTTGCTGCATCAGAGAGGGTTGTCGAGGTACTGAGGGGTTCTGCCTCGGCCCTATGGGTAGTTTTCAGGCTTTTCAGGCTTTGTTCTTCGCTACCTGTAGAAACTGTTGTTTGGGTCGGGAAAAAGATAATGTTCGCCGTATTTGTAGTGCTCGTACTGGCCGCTGGTGCGGCTCTCATTTCCTTCAGCGGTACTCTTTGATCTTTCAGCTTTTTGGGGCCTGGCGTTGGGCCTGGCGTTGGTTTGATTTTGGTGTTCTTATTATCACCTGACTTCGCAGAGCTCCATAATATTCAGAGGGAGGCCTCCGAGACGAGGGAATCCATTGTAATAGTGTTTGCGGGCTGTTTAGGCTGAGTCCCAGGTATGCCGGTCTGCTCCATCGCCTCCATCGTCTGCAGCAGACTGCAGACGACTGCTCACCCTCTGCTCACTCTCCGCTCACCGCTCTGCGGTGAATGACTGAGTTTAAAGCACTTCTCAGTGTAAACAGTGTAGAAAGGCTGGCGTGACAACTGCTCACCCTCCTATATACATGCACGTTTATCAACTTCAGACATAGGAAAGGTTGAGTCGGCCTTGCTGGAATTTTGTACTGTGATTTGGCATATGAACACAAATCTCTGTAACCAGTACCTAACGAACTGAGCTATCTTCTGAGCAATCATGGCACTCATATATTTCAATATGCATTTCAGCTTTCCGTATGTCACATTATCTATATATAACCCACAGAAGGGTGAGAATACTACAAGAGTTGTGCTAAAATGACTGGACAAACTGCACTACAGTGAACACAAAAAGCATTGTAGGATTAATTGATAGGACCAAATGCACTGGTCAGCAACAGCCTGGCTGCACGTTTTGCACCTCAGCAGCGCACCATACATGGTATGGGTTATTTTAGTTTTGTAAAACAAATGGGCACTGACTGATTTCAATCAGGCAGCCATGTGGGGGCCCCCTTCCAGGTGGGGGCCCGGGGCACGTGCCCCTTTTGCCCTCTCATAAAAACATCTCTGCTGTGAGTGGCACAGTGTGCTGCACAGGTCGGCGCACCACTCATATGTTTTTTTGTATGTTTGTTTTATGATGGTTGGTGCTCAGTGAGTGCCAGACCTGACAGAGCTCTAGCCCTGTCAGCTGCATGTGGGGCTGCAACGGGCAGCATGGGGGAGCCAGGAGAGGAAACAACCCCCCGACCATCTGGCTCCGGTCCTGCTGGTGTGGCCTGCTATCCGACATGCCTCTAGAAAAGCACTGTTAGTGGCCATTGATGCCAGAGTTTAGAGTATGGAGTTCATGTTCCTAAATTTCGTAAATTGGAGTGTGAAAGTCTAGGGCAAAAGGAGGCATAAACGTGTGTACGCCGCCTTTTGCCCTGCACTTTTGCATTCCCCTGTACAAAGTGAGTAAACGCTGCCTGGCATGCTCGAAACATTTACTTTTAATTGTGAGAGCCTCTTTCCATTAACGTTACGCACCCAATGAAAATGAGCTTTTATGTGCCTATTTAGAAGTGCACATAAATCTGAACATCCCATATGGAGAACTACTGCGGATCAAGAGAAACTGTACAGAAGACCAAGAATATGAGAAACATGCAAAAGATTAAATAAACAAATTCAAATCAAGAGGATACAACTGCCAGCATTTCCAGAAGACTTACCAGAAGGCAAAAACGAGGACAAGAGCAGCATTGCTCATCAAAAAACTAAAATCTGCTCTTACAACCAATCCAGATAAAGTAAGGTTCATTACCACATACAGCTCTAGCACAAAGGTAATCAGATCAATATTATCTAGCAACTGGCATATCCTAAAACTGGATGAAGACATTTCAGCATACCTGGATGATACATCTAGCCTAACATTCTGAAAAGCCAAACATTTAAAAGACCTACTGAGTCCTTCACACTTTTGTAAACAAAATTCAAGAAACTGGTCACCCACAAATGTGGAATAAGAAATCATTAGTAGGCAATTTTAAATGTGGCAAATGCAAAATATGTCCCAATTCAGTAAATGGAAAGTTAGACATTTCAATGCCAAATGGAACAATCCAAAAATTTTTGCAGTTTATCAATTGCAACACTAAGAGGGTAATTCATAGAATTCAGCGCACAAGTGGCGCACGCGCCTGGCGCACAGTGTGCGACTTTCTGCGCCAGCCGCGTGCGATTAAAATCCATTTCCGCGCGCAGCGTATTCATGGATTTTAACATCCAAAACCAGCCGTGGCGCATCGACCCTGCAGCAGCGCCAGTTACGCCCCCAACCCCTCCCCGTGCGCCATGTACAGCGCACAAATCCCGGACATGGCGCACAGGCTCACAACCTTAAACGCCTGTAAAACTCCCAGCGCACCCCTCTGAAAACACATACCCCGCTGCGCGGGTAGTCTCACATGCGATTGGCCCTGTGCGAGCGGGGCACGTGTATTACTGGGGTTTGCGGGAAGTGTCACACACGATTGGCCCTGTGCGAGCGGGGTACGTGTATTACTGGGGTTCGCGGGAAGTTTCACACGCGATTGGCCCTGTGCGAGTGGGGAACGTGTATTACTGGGGTTCGCGGGAAGTTTCACACGCGATTGGCCCTGTGCGAGCAGGGTACGTGTATTACTGGGGTTCGCGGGAAGTTTCACATGCGATTGGCCCTGTGCGACCGGGGTACGTGTATTACTGGGGTTCGCGGGAAGTGTCACACGCGATTGGCCCTGTGCGAGCGGGGTACGTGTATTTCGGGGGTGCGTGTGAAGTTTCACAGGGAATTTTGCTGTCAGAGCGGGGTACGTGGATCCAGTGTGGTGCGCGGGGAGTCCTACACGTGAATTGGCAGTGTGGGTCCTCCCAAGTGTCCCCTCTGCCCCCTCCATGGCCCCTGCAGGCAGCCCACACCACAGGGGACTACCCTGCACCCCTGGTCATGTCCCGAAGGCAGCCCATCCACCATGGGCATGCCCCCCCAGCCAAGCCACATGTCACGTTGCAATATGATCACCAACTCATCTCCCCCAGCACCCCCCAGCAGTGAGGGGCACCTGCCAGCAGGCCCCCACTCATGTCCCCCAGCACCCCCAACCCCCAGCAGTGAGGGGCACCTGCCAGCAGGCCCCCACTCATGTCCCACTCATGTCCCCTAGCACCCCCACCCCCAGCAGTGAGGAGCACCTGCTAGCAGGCCCCCACTCATGTCCCCCAGCACCTCCACCCCCCAGCAGTGAGGGGCACCTGCCAGCAGGTCCCCACTCATGTCCCACTCATGTCCCCTAGCACCCCCACCCCCAACAGTGAGGAGCACCTGCTAGCAGGCCCCCACTCATGTCCCCCAGCACCTACCCCTCTCAGCAGTGAGGGGCACCTGCCAGCAGGCCCCCACTCATGTCCCCCTTCACCCCTACCCCCCAGCAGTGAGGGGCACCTGCCAGCAGGCCCCCACTCATGTCCCCCAGCACCTCCACCCCCCAGCAGAGAGGGGCACCTGCCAGCAGGCCCCCACTCATGTCCCACTCATGTCCCCTAGCACCCCCACCCCCAGCAGTGAGGAGCACCTGCCAGCAGGCCCCCACTCATGTCCCCCAGCACCTCCACCCCCAGCAGTGAGGGGCAACTGCCAGCAGGCCCCCACTCATGTCCCACTCATGTCCCCCAGCACCCCCACCCCCCAGCAGTGAGGGGCACCTGCCAGCAGGCCCCCACTCATGTCCCCCAGCACCCCCACCCCCCAGCAGTGAGGGGCACCTGCCAGCAGGCCCCCACTCATGTCCCACTCATGTCCCCTAGCACCCCCACCCCCAGCAGTGAGGAGCACCTGCCAGCAGGCCCCCACTCATGTCCCCCAGCACCTCCACCCCCAGCAGTGAGGGGCACCTGCCAGCAGGCCCCCACTCATGTCCCCCTTCACCCCCACCGCCCAGCAGTGAGGGGCACCTGCCAGCAGGCCACCACTCATGTCCCACTCATGTCCCCCTCTATCCCCACCCCCCAGCAGTGAGGGGCACCTGCCAGCAGGCCCCCACTCATGTCCCACTCATGTCCCACTCATGTCCCCTTGCACCCCCACCCCCCAGCAGTGAGGGGCACCTGCCAGTAGGCCACAACTCATGTCCCCCAGCACTCCCAGCAGTGAGGGGCACCTGCCAGCAGGCCCCCACTCATGTCTCCCAGCACCTACACCCCCCAGCAGTGAGGGGCACCTGCCAGCAGGCCCCCACTCATGTCTCCCAGCACCTACACCCCCCAGCAGTGAGGGGCACCTGCCAGCAGGCCCCCACTCATGTCCCCCTGCACCCCCCACCCCCAGCAGTGAGGGGCACCTGCCAGCAGGCCCCCACTCATGTCCCCCTGCACCCCCCACCCCCAGCAGTGAGGGGCACCTGTCAGCAGGCCCCCACTCATGTCCCCCTGGACCCCCACCCCCCAGCAGTGAGGGGCACCTGCCAGCAGGCCCCCACTCATGTCCCCCTGCACTCCCACTGCCCATCAGTGAGGGGCACCTGCCAGCAGGCCCCCACTCATGTCCCCCAGCACCCCCACCCGCCAGCAGTGAGTGGTACCTGCCAGCAGGCCCCCACTCATTCCCCCCCCCCCCAACATGTCAACATGACCCACAATCATGGCCCTCATGGCCACCAAAATCCCACGGCACGCCACCCCTGCCCAAATAACCAACCAAGCATAACATACACCCCACATTGAAATGCCCATTACATGAAACAACCCAAATGGCATGTATGTACATCAACACATGTCCGTCACACACACACAATGGTTGCCAGTGAATGTGAAAACCCACATCGTGACTTGCATGAAACCAATGAGAGAATACCACACATTGAAGTACGGGAACAAATGTATTGAACAAAAAATGCAGTGAAAGAAAATCAAATACCAAACAATGGACATAAGGAAAACAATGCAAAATGTCACATAATGATAAAAAAAGGAAATCAGAATCCAAAATATATGAAATCAAAAATCTTTCCAGTCTCCTTCCAACAAAGCAAATCCAAACAGAAATGAAAAAGTAAAATCCATTGCTCCATGGAAAAATCAAAAAAGAAAATGCCGACAAATCCACACTCCAACTATTTACAAGGATGAAATCCTGGGTCCATGAGCCCAACTGTCCAAATGAAACCTACAAAAATACAACTATATAAAAAATGTGGGGTATTGTCCAAGCGCCCCAAAAAAAATGAAAACCAAAATGAAACCTAACACTAACTTACTAACTAACTATTTACAATGGCAGCGGGCTAACCCGACGGCTCACATTTGGATGGCCCGGCCCAGGGCATGATCGAACTCCCGCTCAATGTCCTGGAGGCGGTCCTCTTCCATGGCCCCGAGAGTTCGCATGGACGATGATATGTTGGCCTCCAACTCCCTGCGAATTGCCTCGAGGCACTCGGCCCACCTCAGTGCCCTTCTCCCCCCTGACCATTGTGAGCCGTGCCTCTTCCGCCCGCTGCCGCTCCGCATCTATGGCGTGGCCCAACCACTGCCACACGGAAGACACTTGCAATCCTGGGTCCTCCTGCCCTCTGGCCGATGCCTGCCCCTCCGATGTTGAAGGCCCTGAGCCATCATTGCTCCCACCATGTTGCTGCTGCTGTGCCTGTGCCTGCGCCCTGGCTCTTGCTGCCTGCACGTCCTCCTCTGGCTGGGGTGCAGTTGTCGTGGTGGCCACCCCTGCTGGATGTCCGACTGTGGCAGGGATGTGTCCTCCACCAGCCTGGCCGCTGGGTCAGAGGCAGCTCCACAGGGTACCCAGGTGATACATGGGTGGGAAGATGGCATGGAGGACGACTGGCACGTAGGGTTTCAGGTGAGGAGGGGGTCGCAAGAAGGTCCAGCACACGGAGGAATCCAGCACTGGTGACCCGTCCCAGTAGGTCAACGCGGTCAAAGAGTCATCCGAGATGACGTGCAGTGTCTTCACGAAAACACTGCAGGTCACCTCGCATGCCCCGTTGACGCAACACTATCCCAGCCAGGACAGGCTCAACATGGTCCCTGTTAGCCACGTCTGCAGGGAGAGGAAGGCCAGTTGTTGCGCACCCATCCCCTCCCTGAAAACGGGTCTGGAAGTAGGCATCCCTGCTGGTGCCGGGTGATGCAGTCACAGGATCAGGGACAGGATTACACACAGGCACCTCTGCGGCGGCCTGTGCTGCCTCCTGTCCCTGCCCCTGCACTGCACCACTGGCACCAGTGGAATCCCCACCTCCAGACCCCGGGTGTGTCCCTTCCACGGTGTCCTTCTTCTCCAAACCCCCCACCAACCTGGATGACTCCATGCCATCTTCCTCCGTCGGACCCTGTGGGGTCTCAGCTGCCCCTTCTGCTGCCGAGGAGTCCATCTCCAACCTCCGCCTTTTGGACCTACCCTCGGCAGCTGTGGCCTGGCACGCGGCACCAGACTCCTCACTCCCCGAAGAGATGACAATCTGGGAGGGGAGCCGGGCCTTGCGTCTCCGGCTGGTGGTGCGATCCCTGCCACTTTGCTCCACAGCACCCTCACCGACCTCTTCATCAGTTGACGCTGCAGACAGGGAGAGATAGAACACAGGCATCAGGGCACTGTACAATGGACTGATGCACACATGACAGTTATACATGAGTGGCAGTGTCAAACTTCAGACATGGCATCACACTCCCTAACACACATGTCATTTCTACTCACACACTTGAGCAATTCCACAGCAATATTGCACCAAGCAGCACCATCCATACACATACAACAGCATCAGCATCCGAAGGTGAGCCTGACGTCACATGAAACACGGGGAGTACACAACACATGCACACACACCAACACACTTACATGCATGTGTGCATGTCCACCAACTGTCAGAGTGATGAGATCGCCGTCCATGTCACATCTGGCATTCAGCCTTCTACATGTCAGTGCCACATGCATCCATGTTGCATCACAGTTGCACACTTGTCAAATACACACACATGCACATGTACACAGTGCAGATGCATGCAGCTGGAACCAACATCCATGTGTGACACCACAACCATGCCAGCGTACATACACAGTAATTCAAACATGTGTGCTCCCACATCTACATTTGGCCTGCATGCTTACCCACACATACACCATCCATGTGTCTCACACATGAGAGGACTCGCATGTGTCAGCCTCACGCCCCTGTACATACACATCCATACATGGCCCTACAAAAACACATGTCGAACCTGCACACTACTGGCACACCACGACACGCACAGCATCCAATCAGTATGTATGTACACTTACCATTCGACTCCAGACGTGTCTGCCTCTCAAGGACCTGGACGTGGAGCGCTGGGCATATGCATTCCAGGACCCTCATTTGGTGGTCGGACAGGTGGCTCTGGCGCCCCTTGGCATCCGCTGCCTTCAAGAGGCGCCGAGCCTTGTCGAGGGTCCTGGACCTGAAGTCCTCCCAGCGCTTCTTGACACGTTTGATGTCGCGGACTGCCACCCCCTCCTCGTGGATGGCAGTCACGATGTCCATCCAGATCCTGGTCCGTCCTTCATAGTCAGCGCGAGAACTTCCAAAGAGGATATCATACTGCCCCAGGACTTGCTCCACCAGGACACCAACTTCCCTGGCACTGAAGCTGGTGGCCCTCTGCCTCTCTGGCTGGGGGTTGCCAGTGGTGCCAGATGGTGGTATGCCCGACATGGCAACCCCAGAGGCAGGTGTGGGTGGGCAACTGGGTCCTGGGGCTGGGCTGTGGAGCAATGGTATCCCAGTCGGGAGTCTTCAGTTCCAGCAGGGGTGGTCACAATAACTGCACCCCTGCAGATGGATGATGTGCAGGCAGCAAATAGCAGGGCACGTGGGCAGCAGGCAGCAGCAGATGGCAGGTGGGAGCATGTTCGGGGCTCTGGGGGGGCAGTAATTCAGCCTTCTAGGCAGGAGCGTGGTCATCCGTGTGTTGTTGCGTGGCCAGCTTGATACGGAGTGATTTGGCACATGTAAATCTTGCACGTCTGCGTGTAATTCGAGCAAAGGCCCTTAGTGCTTAAGCGTGTCAGCACACGTACGCGGTTTCATTGGACCAAAGGCCCTTAGCGCATAAGCGCGTCTGTGACGTGACACGCGCGGGTGTTTCCCTCGTGAGGTGGCCATAGTGGCTCATGGCACATGAAAAAACTGCATGTCCGCGTGTGAATGCATGTAATCCGAGGAGAGGGCCTACGCATCTGTGATGTGATGCGCGCGGGCGTTTCCATCAACACGGGTGCATGTTCATCGTACACGTCCAAAAACTGCACGTCCGAGTGTCAGCTCGTGTAATTGGAGGAAAGGGCCTTAGCGCGTACACGCGTAAGTGACGTTGTACGTGCGGGCCGCTTTAAAAGGTACGTGTAGGACCCCATTTCCTTGTACGTGCTTTTCGTGGAGAGCGAGTGGGTGAATTCTGTACTTCTTGTCGGTTCACACGCGATTACTTCACAGCGTTTCAAGTTCATACTCCCTGTTACCTCTGACAGCGTTATTTTTTTTTGTTGGGCCTGTTTCCTCAAACAGCGTTCACTTCTTCTTTTGTCCTGTCTCCTCAGACAACGTACAATTCTTCTTTTGGCAGGGGTGTTGTCAACACGCACATGCGTTTTTTTCACATTCTTTTTCCAGGCAGACGGTGAGTCGCGCACACATTTACCAACTGTGCTTGCCCCGTGTGTCGTGTACCCCTTCAGAGGTCATTGAAGGCTGCGTGTAACACGCGTAGGCTTATTTTTGTGTTCCTGGGTGCCACAGCGTAGTGCGGGTTCATTTTTCCACGCACGTGGTCTATGAGGGGTTGCGTGCACGTTATTTTTTGTTTTCGGGGTGCCTGTGCGTTGAATGACCCGTCATCTTCCCCTAGGGGTCACAGACAGCCTTGCTAGAGCACTAGGTACTCCATCTAGTACCCTACCCCTTTCACCCCCAATTGCCCAGGACAATCGTTTACTGCTACTCCCATACGCACAACAACATCAGTGCCATGGTTGGGAGGCGACCAAGCGGGAAGGGAGGCAAAGGTGGCTGACCTCCAAAAGGTGGGCGTGGTGGGCGTGGTAGGGGACGTGGCCAGGATTTGCAGGGTGCCCCTAGACCCCCATGTGTGGAGGACCAATCGGGGCACCCATGCCCCCCCCATGGTTGTGGGAAACGTAGCTGACACCATCCCAGCTCAGCCCTTGTTGGACCAGCCCATTGTGGCAGAAGACCCGGCACAGGATGACTCCCAGGCTGACTTCCAGGTCAGCAAGTCTAAGCCCCGTGTGGTGGTGCAAGTTGGTGTCACCAGGCCACGTGGATCTGGGGCAGCAATGTCATCTGCTGCCCCAAGTAGGCAGGGTGGGGAGGCTGCAGGGGCAGCTGCAGCTCTATCCACCCCAGCTCTGAGTCTCCCAGCCGGGACAGTGTCGGTCCAGGTCCATCAAACCGACATTGCCCTTGCCAACATCACACTTCAGCCAATGCCTGCACCAAGACCTATGGTCATTGTGCCTTCGCAAACTCCCAGTACCCAGTCCACTGGCGCTTCTGCCCCTACTGACCAGAGCGGCGTAAGCCACTCAGGCTCCGCTCAACCTTTGAAAAAGAGGAAGAAGGGTGCTCTGGCACTACAGGCTGAGACCCCAGACACGGCTACACAGTCTGGCACATCAAGGAAGCCTAGCTTTAATGACGCCGAACTTGGTGCACTTGTGACTTATGTGTCAGCACATAGCCGCAAAATGGTGGTGACTGCAGGGTGCAAGACCACACCTGGTCAACGTAGGGCACACTGGCAGACCCTCGCGGACCGCATAAGTGCCCTTGGATTTGTGAGGCGCACAGCTGATGATTGCTACAAGCAGTGGAATGACCTGAAACGCAGAGCAAAGAACAAGCTGGCCTCAAATCATGCCGCTACTCTGGTGACTGGCGGTGGGTCTCCACCAGAGGACAACAAACTCACTGAACATGAGTCTATTGCTGGGACCTTCGTCACAGAGGAACAGATCCAAGGCGTGGGAGAGCTACCTGATTACGACGCATTGTCCGGTGAGTGCCCATGCATGTGTGTGTAATCCATGTGTATGTTGTTTGGGTGACGGGTTCTGATTGAGTGCCAGGTGAGGGTGTGTACTCCTGAGTGTTATGGGTCACCCATGTGCTTCCTCCAATACATTCACGTGCCTTTGATTTGGGTATGACAGTATCCCTTCTGCCCACAGTAGCCAATTAGCCCCACATTACTGCTGTTGCACTTGAACTATCATCTTGCAACAACATTGTTCTGATTTTTTTCTGTGTTCATTCAGGCTGATTGTTTAGATCATCCCATTTTTCATATGCTTTTCTCATCCCTAATGCCACAAATGTGACATGCTTCTGTCATTGTTTAAACCTCACATTGTGCCACTTTAGCTACCTGGTTTTGTGAATGATTAGACCATTCAGGGCGAGGGAGTATTGGCCTGCTGAAATTTATTTTTAGGGCCTGTTTGCATGTGGAACATGATAGTTGTTTCCTGTCATGTTGAAGCGACCAACCATTGATGTGTACATCTGCCTACAATCACTGTCTTATTGTACACTGGATGTGTTGCAGTGTGTGGCACACGCATATTTTGCAACACTATTCTGCATTAATCTTCTCATCATGTCCATGTGACATGGATGTGTGACAGTACTCATTCACTGACATATCGCTGTAGTTGTCTAATTTACCATGGCTATGCTACATGACATCTGTGTGCTGGCATGTGTCATGTATGTGTATTGGACATGCCACTCACAGGCTGATGTGTGATGCCAGTGCTACAAAACATGCTGCGAGTGTGTTGCTTTTCCATCTTAGTGTCCTCATTGTCTGCCTTTTTGACTCCCCTTCAAACTCATTGACAGTGCATGCATGCCAGGGTTATAGTCATGTGGGACATGTGTAAACCATGTACAGGATATCTGTCTTGTCAGCCCTATGTGTGTGCTATGGTGCTCATGCCTGTTTCCATTTCTTGTATTTCATGTTTTTGCAGGTGACGACGCACTTGATGCTGGTGAGGTTCAAGAGATGGTGCAGACCCAGGAGGATTCTCAGCCACGACCAGGCACCAGTGGGGGACGTGGTGTGGTGGTGGGTGAAAACACTTTGGTACTGCAGACCATACTGTCGAGGGGTGTCTCTGGGTGCAGCTCCCCAGACCTCTATTCAGGTGCTGAGTCGGATGATAAGACTTATGTGCTGTCGCAGGTCAGTGCTTCTGGCAGGGATTCTGTTCTGTCCAACCCACCTGCACCAGGGGTTGAACCCTCTATGGGGATGTCAGTGTTGGTAGGTCCGCCTTTGGCGGTTACGGATGCAGGGTCACACTCCACAGCATCTGATCCTGTTCCTGGGCCAGCAGATCAGAGGGGGAATGCAGTCCTGCAGCCTCAGGCAGTGCCAGCAAAGCAAGGTGCAGATTGTCTTGCCCCGAACAGGTGTGGTGCCGCTGACGCGGTGGCCATGCGCCACCAGGCAATACTGTATGGGAAAACTCCATGTACGGGATGGGAACCCAACAGGCAGCATCAGTAGAAATGATGGCTCAGGCAATGGAGAGGGTGGCCACTTCCATTATCCCCCCTGAAAGGCAGATGGAGCAACAACAGTAGGCAACACACTCCATTTGCCAATCACACAGGGAAGACATGTTGGCGTCCAACAGGGACCGACGGGCGGCACTGGAGACTATACGCAAATCCATATCAATAGAGTCACAGGGCCACAGGGAAGCCCCAAGGGTAGAACTCCATAACCTCTTGAGGCTTCCCGAAATGTTAGGGCAGAACAGCAGCTGGAGCAGCTCACACGTTCGCTCTCAGCTGAGCTGCAGGCAACATGTGAGGAGATCCGGCATCCCGCGAGGCCATGTGTGCAGAAGTGCAGGCAACCCGTGAGGTGCTGCATGGGGATCTCCACACTTTAATCCTCCAGAATCAGACCTTCCAGACCCATATGCTGCTGCCATGGAGGGCCATACCAGGGCTTTGCTTGGGCTGCCTCCCATAGTGCCACCACCTCCTGATGCAGCAGCAGAGGGTGAGGAGAGCGACAGTAGTTCTCCCACAATGGCATAGCCGTGCAGGCCATGAGCCCATGGAGGTATTGTTTTTTTCGCAACATCCACGCAGGTGGGTGTTGGTGTGCACCTTGTCCTCGAACCTCCTGGGTGCCCCCCCTGACTCCCACATGGCCATTTTTGATTTTTTTTGTTTTTTTAACAGTGTGTTGCCTTGTGTGGCTCCCGTCGGCATCCACTGTATTCCAGCTGGGCACATGCAGGCTTGTCCTGAGTTTGGGTTAGATGCTTGGGTTCGTGACACACACACCCCTCCTGCTTCCCGTTTCCATGGGCTTGCAAAGGGTGTGACCAAGTGACAGTGACTTACACAGTGACATTGGGCTCCCATGAGCTGTGTGGGCAGTCTGTAGTCAATACTGTGTGGACATCCCTAGTGGGTATTGTTGTATTGTACACTGCATGGTGTATTGATATGTGCTTGTGCATCCATGTCTTCCTCCTAATTTGCAGGTTCCTTCCTCATGTCTTCACAAGGCCGTCTCCTTTGCAGATGGAGTTCATGTTGTATGCAGTACACTGACACATTTGCGTGGCAGCAACACTCTACAGTTGGAAGGGGTTGATGTGCTGGCTTATTCAGGTTGTAAGACTACCACTACTTTGACTTAGTACTGTCATGTTTTTGCAATGTTTCATGCTGTGTTGCTGTATTGTGTTGGTGGTATTTGTTCATGTGTGCTGTTTGTTATTGATTACTGGGAGCATATTGTCTGTGGGCCGTTTACATTTGGGACAGTGCACTTTGTGACACTTGTGTCAGGTCTTGTGCATTGCTTTGTTTGCTTTCACATTGCATGACATGCCATGATGTTTTGGGTGGCGGAGCTGGGGAGGGATTGGGTGACATGGCGCTGTTTTCATGTTGTATTTTGCAAGGGGGTTATCAATTAAGCAGCATAGATGTATGTATTATAAAGACACAGCATTGGTGGTGTTTCGGTAGGTAGGGATGCACACAATGTAACACTTCCTGGTGACCAATCTCAGGCTGGTATACTTGTGACAGTTGACTGTCCCTTATGTCATCATCATTGATTGTCAGCTGGTATGTGCAAGGGCTGTGTGCACTCCACAGGGGTGTGATTTTAGGTGAAGTAATTAGCCACCAGCTGCGTATGGGCTGCCTCACCACGTGCCCTTTACCCTCCCATGCGCAGTGGCCGTGCATGTGGTTGGGGATGTGGGGGCACCACCATGTCCACCGGCAGGCCTTGGCGTGTTGCAATGTTGTGCAGGACACATGCTGACACTATGATCCTGCACACTACTGGGGGAGCGTATAGTAGCTGCCCACCAGAGCGGTCAAGGGAGCGAAAGCGTGACTTGAGCACTCTGAATGTGCGCTCCACTATGGCCCGGGTTGCAATATGGGCTGTGTTGTATCTTACCTCGGGTGGTGTGGTGGGGTTCCGAATTAGTGTCATCATGTGGGAGCTCAGAGGGTAGGCACTGTCCCCTGGGCAGGTGGTGATGGGTATCAGTGGGTTTGTTACATTACTCAGTATCTGACATGCATGCATGCATGTGCAGTGGCATTTATACTCACCAAGCAGCCATGTATCGCCATGCCGCCCAGCTTCTAGGTCCAGGTTTAGGGTTGACATTCTGTAAATGAAACTGTCATGGGTGGACCCTGGATAGTTGGTATATACTGAGGTGATGATTCCCTTGGCATCACATACTACCTGCACGTTGATTGAATGCCAGTGCTTGCGGTTTCTATAGATGTGCTCCGTTGCCCTTGGGGGACGTAGAGCCACATGGGTGCAATCAATGGCACCTAGCACTTTTGGGAATTGTACCACCCCGTAGAAATCCTGGACGGCAGCCTGCCTTTCTGCAGGTGTTCTGGGCAGGTATATGTGCCTGCGGACTGATGGGCGTGCAGTCATGATGGCCAATACCTGGTGTAGGCAGCGTGACTGTGTGGCCTGTGACACCCCCCCCCCACTATAGCACTTGTCCGCTGAAATGATCCAGTGGCCAAGAAATGCAGTACATTAAGCACCTTTTCAAGGGGGCTCAGTGCTTGGGAGCACAGGGTGGGTGATGTGAAGTCATCCTCCCACTCACTCACCAGGTTGAGTATTATGTGAGGTGGAAACCTGTACGTCCCATACACCTGGTCATCCGGCATCCCAAAAAGGCTGTTTCAGGGTGTAAAAATTCTGGGCCTGTCTATCCTCCTCCCCCTCCTGTGGTATCCCACGACCACTGCTGCAAGGAATGGTATATTCATCTTAGCGTCTGCGCTTGTTTGTTGTTTGCGCGCACTTTTATGCTGCGCGGGTCCACGTACGCCTGCTTCCTGCTGGCGTACGTGTTTCCGGATTAGCGCGTCTTTTTTTGAGCACGCATTAGCCCCGTTCGATTCCATGAATATGTGTTGTGTGCGCGCGTGTGGGGGTTCCGCGCATTTGCCTCCTATACTTCCCCCGTGACGCCCACATTTTCATGCGTTGTTCCCCATTCTGCCTGTTACGCCCCGTGTTATGCCTACTTTTGTTGTGTGTGCTGCGCTATGCGCGCTTTCGCTGTGCAAGTAGCGCACGCTGTTTGAAGACGTGTGCGCCAGCGTGCGCCACGCAGTATTTTAGCACACATCCATGAATTTACACGCGCACGGACTTCCATGAAACGCTGTGCGCGGGTTTCGCTGCGATTTTCGCACTTGCGCTGCGATTCGCACGCTTGCGCAGAAATTTTCAGCGCACATTAATTCCATGAATGGGCCTGTAAATATGTTGTATACAGCAATCAGTGTATCTGCCAAAAACTACATATAGGCAGCACCATTAGACTTCTGAAAATAAGAATATTAGAACATTTGAGAACAAAGAACAAAAATAGGGTCTAACACTTAAGACACTCCTTTGCCCTGCACACCATGAAAACTGAAAAAACAGTCAATGTATTAATCTAAAATATTGAGTTTTACTTGCAACTTATTGTAATTCACAAACAAAATAGTTATCTTCACATACAAATTAAGGTCCGTTCCAAGTTAACAGTTTCACAATTCTGTTTATGTACAATCATTTATCTCCCACAACACATGGAGAAAATCTTGATTAAAATGTTTTCGAGGCTCAACACGTTTCGGGTCTATACCCCTTCTTCAGGAGCAAATGATTCTGAAAAAGTATAATCAAAAAGACCATTCACAGAAATGTTATCCTACAATTCACGAGTAACCAAAGAAGTAGTTAGAAAGTATCAACAGTCACATATATTTCACATGGAATCGTAGATATATCATTGTACAAAATGTCATTTTATTCAATAAACAAGTATCTCAAAGCTTAAAAAACAACAGAACCTTATGTTGTCACACAAACTATTAAATGCTAAAACACTGACTAAAATACAGACAATTATTCGTGACAGAAATTCCTAGATGAGGTAAGGTAGTACGTATCTAATTTACATTGTTAGTCAGCCATCTCAATGTTGTCAAATCCTGTAGTTGGGTTATCGACTAGTCCCTAGTAGAAAACTTTAGTGGGACAGAAAACTCAACATATTTCAATTCTCTTGCGTTATTTTAGGAACTTTCATCAGGAGGTGCGTCACTATGTAATTGTTATCACAATAAAACAAAACAAACAACAATAGCATAAGTTGAAGACAATTTCAACCCTTGTTCACAATGGAAATGCATCTCTTCATTATTGAAGATGTGGCTTGGTTGATAGAAAAACAAAAGAAAGAGAGAAAGGGATGAGCTATAATTGCTCTATTTCTTCTCTATATTTTGATTATATCTGGACTAAACTAGGAATTTAAATTACCCGGTCTAGTGAGTGGAGAGGATCTTAAGAAGATGTAATCTTGAACCAAGCAGGAGGTTGCATCTATCGTCAAAAGAAGAACAGCGAGTTGTTCTAGCTTGACCTGCAATATAAATTAACAACGTGTTAGCACTCTGCTATCTGAACCTTTACTACCCCAAATTTACACCGATAAGGGGATTTTTAAAATAAATTCAGCTACATGCCAACTTTTTATGGTATTTGGATTGGAAGATGTTGACTCTAATTCTTTTCAGGTATCGCCTATATGGTTCGGCATGATGCTGAATATTCAATAATGTATTCTGTCTGTGACTACAGACTATGGGGAAACTATAAAAACAGAACCGCAAAAGGAGGTATAAGTTCTCCAATTGCTTAATCCTTTCATTAATATGGTGGCATAGCTAGCTAAAGGAATGGCTTACCTCTAGTTTTTCCCATTGTCTTAAGGCAAGGTTTCAAGGCTTGCCAACAAAATGTATTCCAAAGAATTCCCTCTGATTTTGGGCTTGCTGGTCTTGCGAGGATCAGGATTACCTCGCTATCCGTAAAGTGTTGACCACATAAGGATGTCTGTAATACAAAAATCGAGTGGACTGTGTCAGTGCAATTAAAGAGTTCTACACATGAATTCCTAGACCCGTTAGTGCTCCAGCCATTTTAAGGAGAGTGCTCGAGTTCCATATTCATTAACCTCCTTTATTGCTTACCTCTATACTGTCTCATTGTCTAAGGACGAGATTTCTACGATAATGAAAAAGTTCCCTCTAGTTTTAGGATGGGCGATCTTCGTGAGGTTCACAATTAGCTCACTATACGTGGAATGTTATCCGCGTTACTGTGTCTGGAGTGGTGGTGCCTCTCCCATAATAAAATCATATCAAACCCCAGAAGGGTCGAGTGGAAGGAGAGTGAGAAACTCAAACTAAGAGGAAGAACTGGAAGAGACCATCTTAAACTAGCATTAAAGAACCTGCTGAGGATACTGATAAGCATCACACCATCTGGAACACCAGACCTATAAGCAGTTGGCAGGAGCTACAGGAGCTCATAAATAAGACACAGAGAAACGGAAGAGACCCTCTTAATGAACATGTTTCTACAGAATGACATTTGTATACCTGATATACATATGAACTAAGCGAACCCTGAAGTACAACCTCACGATGGACGGCTGAAGTGAAGCAGCCAGGAGAGACATTATTTTGCCAAACCTTTGTTATTAGTATTGGTGGTAGGGTCAGGTAGATTAGATTTTGGACAGAGGACATTTTTTATTTGGACTTCCTGATGACAGACGAGCACCCTTAGTTAGTTTGGTTAGGTAGGGAACATTCCTGTAGCAATAGGGTAAGGTAGACCTTTCTTTATCATTTTGAATAAAAACGGAAGAAATGTCCAATATGACTCCATCCAGCCCACCACACTCCCTACAAAACAGATTGTAAACTATGTGCTTTTTTTATCCATCTTTTCACAGAAAGTGGGTTGTAAAATTCATAATTTTAACATATTATTTAAAAATATTTCTTGTGGGGTGGTGCCTTGAACCACGCTTGGTGGTTTGGGGCGGTGTCCGGTCAAATGTTCGAAAACAAAGGGTCACATGACCTTTTGTTCGAAACTAAAAGGATAGAAAAAAAGGTTTGAAATTTTTTCAAATGTATTTATATATTTGTTTAGTTTAGAATGTAAAAATACTTTTTTATAAAAAGAAAACGGTGGGCTGGGGGGGAACCCCCCCATAACCCCTCAATAAAAAAAAAATCAAAATAATTCAAACCTTTTTTTCAGTCCTTTGACTGTCGAGAAAAAGGCATTCGAGCCTTTTGTTTTCGAAACTTTGACTGTGAACCGTTTGGGGCTGTCTTTCTATGCTATGGTCTCCCCTGCATATTCATGGCAAATGTTTATGCCCATCTAATTGAAAAATTAACCACATGCTACCCCTATTTTGGTACTTCAGGAAAATGTCTCAGTGTGGAAAGGTGATTCCCTCAGGATCCTATAATGTGCCTGACAAGCGCAGTTGTGCAGCAGTGAACCGGGATGCTCTCACCTGATGCACTGGATGCTCTTACCCGAGAGGTGTTTCTTTACTTTTCACACTGTGCTAGTTGTGACACATTGGCTTGGAGGGAAGGCGTAGCCTGTGGGACAAAACTGCTGCACTCCTAAGTGCCAGCGAAGCGCCTCGCAAGTGCAGTTGTGAAGCAGTGAACCTGGTTGGCCTCACTTGACGCTCTAACCTGAGAGGTGTTTCTTTATGTTTCTCACTGTGCTAGTTGTGAACACATTGGCTTAGAGGGAAGGCGTAGCCTGTGGAACAAAACCGCTGTGCTCCCATGTGCAAGACAAGCACAGTTGTGCAGCAGTGAATCAGGATGCTCTCACCTTATGCACTGGATGCTCTCACCTGAGAGCTGTTTCTTTACTTGTCACGCTGTGCAAGTTGTGGCAAGTTGTGAACACATTGGCTTTGAGGGAAGGCTCGGCCTGTGGAAGAGAAATGCTGCGCTCCCAAGCGCCAGCGAAGCGCCTGGCAAGTGCAGTTGTGCAGTAGTTATGCAGCAGTCAGGTAGAAAGAGGGAGCAAGCGCCTGATACTGCTGGAAATGAAGGACTTTGATTCTTCCCCTGACATTGGTGTGTGCCTCGGTAAGTGGACAAAAAGCATAGGCTAACAGGCTTACAAGGTGCTCTGTGTACGGAAGCGGAAGTAAATTGCTGGCCCAACTCCTTCATGCAAATATACTGGATGCTCCCTTCGTAGGAAAGATAGATCGAACAGCTCAGTCAAAATGCCCAACAAACGAAGTTACAATAAAAAAGAAGGCTTTGCATATGGGGGCACATGTCGCCTTGTATGGAGCAATGGAAGGGTAGAGCTCTTAGTGCCTTCTAGTACTGTTTCTCCAGTTATTGTGGATAACCGCAAGATTATTTATTTATTTGCATTTATATAGTACGCACACAGCCAGGGGCATCGAGGCGCTGTTCCAAGATAACGTCTTAGTTACAGTAAATAATGATGGCTAGCTGGGCTGCATTAGCCCACAAACTTAAATGGCTTAGTTCAATTACTTAGGTAGGAGGTTGGGTTACATTAGCCCATAACTGAGTTTGGCTCACATTGATTGACTGGATACATACATCTTCCTCCACACATAGTTAAATGTCAATGGCTACTTGTGTTACGCATAAACATATCACAGTGGGTGTGTGGGGACTTGTAAGGCTTGTGTTGAAGTGAACAGTCTAGTTTTGATTGCTTTGCAGACGGTGAGATGAGAGGGTTCAGGCCTGTGGCAGGGAGTTCCAGTGCCTGGCGGCAATGAACGGGAAGCTTGCAACGCCCCCCCTCCCCTCAACCCCCAGACACGTTTGACTTTGGGAACGGGCAGTAGGTTGGTGTTAGGTGTTCTTGTAGGTCTTGATGTGTGAGGGATGATGACTGTGGGAGAGGTAGAGGGTTTCTGTGTGATGTCTGCATTTGTGTGTGATGGCTAGTGTTTTGAAGATGATGCGCTGGATTACTGATTTCTTTGCTGCTGCAAGCTCTAATATTGTGGGTGAAAATGCAGGTACCTCTTCCAGCTGTCCGTTGATCAGTAACCTCATTTCTTTGTCAGTACCAGATCCAACTGATTATACTATATCAGTAACTGGGGAAATGTCTTTGCCGCCCCCTGTTGATAATAATTCATTGCTTAATCTTTGTTATAACCTTCAAAGAGAATCAATTGCACACGTTTGTGTAATATCCCCCACTGTGCAACAAGATGTCGTAAGCAATGTTATTGACTTTAATTTATCAGTTGCCTGACTTGCTTAAAATTGCGGAAGAGCTGAGAAATGAATGTGATGACAGTAATAAAGCGAATCATTCTAATTGTGAATCAGAATCAAGTGGAACTGATCTTCCGGGAAACTCTTAGGATAGTAAATGCATTATTCACACTATGCACCAAAAACTGAAGGAGCTATGAAAACAGTTGTGAGAATTGTGGACATTGCATTAAAAAATACCATCCTAGAGGAGGATTCATTACCAATAATGGAAGGTACTCCGGAGGATGGGGAACAAGAGGGGAATGAAGTCCAGGACAGTGCTTCTGTCAATTTGGCTTGGACTATTGTCCTTGATGAAGATGTGGTACCTATGCAGCCCCCTATAATTCAGTCCTTGTCTATGGTGGAAAACACAGTTAAAAGCCTCAGGCTAGCAGAAACAAAGCTCCGTAAGAGAACTAGAAGAAAGAAGAAACAAAGCAGATGAAGAGATAAGGCTGGAACTGAGGGTGTGACAAATGCCTCAACCAATGCTTGGACTAATGCCACTGCATTAGCAAATATTGGGCCTCATTCCGAGTATGGCGGTAAGGGATACCGGTCACCGTTAACGAGACCGGTGCCGGTAATCCCTTACCGCCACATTCCGAGTTCCCTTTGCACCCTCGTCCTTAACGCCTGCTTTTAGCAGGCCTTAGGGACGAGGGCGCAAAGGGGCTTTTTAGCCAATAACGGTGACCGTAAAGTACGGTCACCGTTATTTGCAATTTCCCCATTCCCATTGAGTCCTATGGGGGCTCATTTGGGAATGGGGAAGAGCCCTGGGGAATGGGAAATTACCGCCCTGGTCAACTCGGAATAGGGCGGTAATTTCCCATTCCACCAGGGCAGTCCCCGTACGGGTCCGTTGCCGACCAAGGCGCTACTACCGCCATTGGTTAGCGTCGGACTCGGAATGAGGCCCATTGTGTCCGATTACATTGATTGTGTTCCTACGACATCAGGATATGAATTGGTTAATATTGTTAAGGAGAAAAAGAAGGCAAACTCTAGAGCCCGAGTAAAGTCTGGGCCATTATATAAATGCATGAGGAAAGCCTGGTGGTTATCAATGAAAAAATTGAATCTAATGAGATAAGACCTACTCCTATAGATGCTATCATCCAAGATGCTGCCTTATTCAGTCAGGGCAGGCCACAAAATAGTCATTGTGGTATTGTGAGCAATAAACATAGCAGAATAGAGGAGGTCTTGTCCATGGTCCCCAAGTTAAAGAATAATAACCTGCCTATTGCTAATAAGATTAGACTAAAAAATAGTAATCGTATCTTATTTACTGACGTTTGTTCCAGTAATAATAGCCCATTCATTAATAGGAATTGGATTTTACAACTAATCCATTTTATGCCACAACTTTCTTCCATCACCTCAAAGGACATTGAACTAGTTGAAATACCTGAGGAGATGGAAATGACTATTTGGCCTCTGGTACATTTTATATCGCCAGTTACTGCAGACATTTTGTTGAATTACTCCCCTGGAATTTCAGAAATTGGGTTATGAATGTGAGACTTACATGTGTAGGGAAAATAGCAAATATGATGATAATGCAAGATATAACACTGATGGTAAACAAGGAAAAAAAGAACTGGAGGATAAATTGCTACACATGACGAGATCACTAATTGATCAAGTGAGACCTAGGGAGGACGAAATTTAATTTCTGCCATTGATTAATCCCCTATTGGCCATAACCCCTCTTCTTTTGTTATTTCTTCTTGGAACAACAGGGGCTTTTCTTCCTTTCTAATGAATTAAGAGAGCATATATATTATTAGAAATATGACTTCTTTGCTTTCCAGGAGACCTGGTTGAGCGATAACGTGTTCATAGAGGGCTACTCTATTATACAAAGACATGCTAGGAAAAAAGATAGGGGCCGTCCTCTCATTATTGGAGTGAAGACCATATTCTCGATTGTTGAATATGACCATTATTTTCAATTATCGGTTCTCCCTGCTATTATTTCTGCTAGGCAGACGACAGGTTATTCCAATTCTTGCTTATCAATCTTTATGTGCCTCCAGAAAGTAAGTCTGCCCACGATATCCTACATTTTATATAAGACATTTTGGAAGATTGGACTTATCAATAACCAGGGAGGCAATATATGCTGGTAGAAGATGTTAACGCCATATGTGTTTATGGACTCTTTATATGAGTGATTTATGAAAGCGATAAGGTTTTGATTGGCAAGCTGCAGAATTACTTGTTTGAGAGCTATGGGATGCGGGACCTTAGTCCTATTAATGAGTATGCTAGTGATGATGCTTATATTTGGATTAATGGATTTGCTAAGTCTAGAATAGATTATGGGCCTCATTACAAGTTTGCTGGTCCGGTAACAACGGTACCGGTAAGCTTGCCGGTGCCGTTGTTACCGGACCAGCAAAATATGACTTCTGCTCGCGGGTGCCTTCCCGCCCCGCCAGGACTGACCTGCCGGTAGGACCGGCACCCGTGAGCAGACCATGTCGGATGCACTGGCACCATTCATTAATGGTGCCTGTGCATCTGGCCTCCCCATTCCCATTGAGCCCTATAGGGCTCAATGGGAATGGGGATTAATCATTACCGGCACCCGGCAATGGGGCAATACAAGGTCCGCCAGGGCTGTAATGCCCTTGTATTTCCCCATTGCCAGGCACCAGAATAATTTGCAAGTTCAGCGTCAGCCTGTCGGTTTTACCGGCGAGGCTACCGCCGAACTTGTAATGAGGCCCAATGTAGCCAGGCAGTTAATTCGTTGTTTTGATGTCCTTACGCTGATACATAATGATTTAAGTAGCCGTGTTGTCTTGCGCTATGAGATAAATATTGGTATTGCAATTTATAAGACCATGATCAATAATATTGTGATATGTAATATCAAGGGCAATAGACTGCTGTAGAAAACTACTAAGGTTGATTGGAAATCTCCTAGTGAAGTTAGAAGGCTGGGATCCAGCTTTTGTGGCTGGGAAGATTATTGCTGGTGTGTGGGATTCTATTGGGGATACCTATAAAACCTTCAGCTGTGCTAAGGGGTAATGCCTTAAACATCTATGACATAGCAATTGCGAAAAAAGAAAAGGAATTGCTTAGGGAAATTAGAACGGTATGCTCTAGCACCCGTGAACCGATGGAGAAAAAAACCTTGAGGGACAATCTTAAAACCAAGTACAAGAACTGGGTAAAGATGCATAGGATCTCTACCAGGAGTGCACAATGGGACCTTATTTACTTAGCATTGTGTAATGAAGACGGATGAAAATGTTTGTTTTATTTCCAAAAAGCACATGCTTATTAATAATGCAAGAGAGGTCAATCCTATGCCCGAAGAGGAATGGAGGAGAAATGTGAATGTTATCTATTTTAATAAAGGAGGTGACGTGCAGGAGAATTTACATCTTGAAAGTTATTCTAAATTGTGTTTAAGGGATGTCTTCTTGGTTTACTTTTACCGGGGATGATGTTGTTGATATAATAAATACATTAAAATCTTCTTGGGCCCCGATCCAGATGGGTTTGCTCATATTGTTATTAAAAGCAAGCCGAGAATCTGGGCCTTTTTGTTGAATCTAATTTTTCAAAATATTATTAAAACAGGGGGTATTCCTCAGAGTTGGAGAATGTCTATATTACTACCAGTATTTAAAAAAGGAGCAATGTCTAAGCCGGAGAACTATCGACTTTTGGCCCTCACAGATTCAATATCAAAAGTTTTTGCCACTTGTATCTTAGATAAATTAAATTCTTGGGTTGAGGAAAAAGATATTCTTAAGCCCCAACAGATGGGGTTTTGCAAGGGTCTTGGTACAAAACATAATGTTTGGACACCTGTATATCTTATATGGAGTACCTTAGTGTGTAAAAATCAGAAGCTTTATATTTGTTTTGAGGATTATTCGATAGCCGTTGAATCCATTTTAAAACAAGGATTTTGTGATAAATTAGAAAAATGGGGTATTAACCCAGGCTTATTGTACTTTTAAAAACAATGGTACAGTAATACCTCTGTAATGATTAGGCTTAATAATGATGGATATTTATTTGCTGGCATCCCCACAAAACATGGCATCAAACAGGGCTGTGCAATTGCCCCTTTATTATATAACTTATATTGGCAGATCTGCGTGTGGCAATGGAGTGAGTAAATAACTTTTCTCCCTGGATTGTTACTTCTGATTTGACGTGGATGTCATACGCTGATGATAGTTATATTTCCTAGAACTGCTGTAGGACTCCAGCATAGCTTATCCACCTTTCTGTCATATTCTAAGGAAAATGGTTTGAAAATTAATATCTATAAAACGAATATTATGAAGATTGGTGAAAGAGGTAAAAGAATGGAGGTTAAATGGGCTATCAGTGGAGGTGGTGTATACATACAAGTACCTACGAGTAATGATTGGATCAGGTTTGGGCACTATTATTTTATATAATTCTATCTAACCTAGGGTACTAGGGAAATGCCACCCCATTAGAACATTTATCTCTGCCAATGGTGGATATTCTTAGGAGGGCATGCTCAAGTTGTATTTATTGAATTTGTTATTTTGTTGAGCATTTATAAGGCACTTCATGCAACAGAATTTAGTTTCAAAGCGTCAGAAGGTTAAATAGGAAGGGAACAGGAGAAATAATAACAATTGATTGATTGATTGGAAAAAATAGCAATATACAGTCGTGTTCCTACTAGACCATGTGGCATTCAGCTGTGCAAGTGCACTGGGGAGATGTGCAGGTCAGGGGATGGAAGGGGGAACAGAGGTGTGGACAAGTGCTGCAGGAGGGCCCGGTAGGGAAGTGTTAGTACAGGTGACTCTTATAGGTGAGATGTGGAGCACCAAGCAGAGCCCCGCAGGCAGCGCATTACGGAAGAGGGGTGCTCGTATTGACTGGGAGGAAGGTCCTGGAATCCAGTGAGATTCATGAGGATCAGGCCCCCGATCACAGCGGCATTGGGGTGGTAATTAGCAGGCAAGGGAAAGAGGTAGAGAAGAACAGAGTGTTGAGCGGTCAGTGGCGCCCCCAGAATATTTTTATAGGGGTGGCCTGGTGAGGCCATAGGAAATCTTGGGGTGGCACACAAATCTCTCCTTATCTCTCCTCCCTTCTCTCTTTCTACCCCCCCTCCCGTTCCCTTCGATCCGCTGACCTTTTCCTTCTCACTGTACCTCCATCCCCCTGTGCCTCCTCCAGTTTCCGCTCCTTCCTACTTCTAGCGCCTCTGCACTGGAACTCCCTTCCTCTCGCAATCCGCTCCACCTCGACCTTCTCCTCATTCCGCACTTTCCTTAAATCTCTCCTCCTCTATTCTCCTCCTTGAAACCCGCCCCCTCCTCTGCATCCCCTCCCTCCTTATTCTTTCCCCTTGACTATCTCTCTCCCCTCTCCCACCTCCCCTCTCTCTCCTTTCCATCCTCCAACTCATCATCACCCCTCCCCCTCAACCCTGTCCCACTCCCCCATGCCCCCTTTCCCCTTCAGTTAATTGTTCTTTTCACTGTTTTCAATGATTCATATTGTAATTTTGCTTCCACCGTTATATTGTTTATGTTTTTATGTATTAAGTTGTTCCACTGTACAGCGCCTTGATGTAAGGCGCTTTATAAATCAAAAAATACAAACACATAACTGCACATAGGAGGGGGCGTGGTAATGATGTTTGTGGGCAGTGGGGGCTTCTTTGGGTACACTTCGACCATTGACCGCTAGCATCTGTACTCTATTATGCATCTAAGATAGATGCAAAAAAGGCCCAAACTGTCATTGACAAATGTGGTCCACTTTTTTTTCAGGTTCCATGGCCTTTTTTTTTGGTCACAGTTTCACCATGTGTCAAAAACTAAGAAATGCAAATCTGTTAGAAAAGAGTAACAGGTATGATACTTTCTACCCCATCAGGTCTCTCAAGTACGGGTCCTTAATATTAAAAACAGAACTGCTAAGCAGTGGCTGGCCATCGAGAACTACCCACTTAGACCGGTGTCTCTGGGTGAGTGGCTATGGGCCCCTAAGAAGTCTTTCCCTAATAGTATATTGCAGCACTTTCTGATGGGACCCCTTTTGAAACTATGGTGGAACAAAAAAGAGATTGAAAGTCTTACAACCTGGCCTAGCCCCATTGAGCTGTATCTGGGCTCCACCCATCAGAGACAGAATTCATGAACAGTATCGGTATCAGGAATCGTATGAAGCGGGCTTAGAAAGAGTGGGGCAAATCCTAAAGCGAGATGGATGCATGTCAATCCAGGACCTGGAGGCAGGACTGCATATGAGATCCTTTGATGTGTTCAAATACCTGCAACTGAAAGGTATGCTCACGAAATCAGAGTGAGTGGAAAGATGAGCTTCAAAGAGACCTTACCAATTTTGAACGGATACTTAGCGACACCCACTCGAGTAAAGGCCTCACCTCCCGTCTATTCGGATCCATGATAGTGGAACAGGAAAACAACCTGGAGAATCTAAAAAAGAGATGGGAAAAAGATCTAGGTCCCCCACTATCAGACCAACTGTGGTCAAAGATGTGTGAAATGGTGCAACAAATATCTATCTCAACGCAATATAAACTGCATGTTCTGAAGGCACTGGTGGCAGTACGACCCCCTCAGACTCTCAAAGATGTTCAGTCATGCTAGCCCCTTGTGCTGGAGGGAGTGTGGAAGCCCTGCCGATTACTGGCATATGTGGTGGGCTTGTCTCAAATCCCAAACGTATTGGAGTGAAGTTCTGGCCTGGATAAGGAAAATAGAAGTGATTACCAGGGTCAGGGACCCAAAGCTGGTGTTATTCAGACTTGAGGAACAAGAAGGGCGCAGGGTAAAGTTCTGCATATGACTCACTTCCTCCTGCTGGCCGCCAGGGTCTGTATCACCATAGGCTGGAAAGAGAAGGACCTTCCGACAGAGAAAACATGGGCCAGAAAAGCCAGAGAACTCTACGCAATGGAAAACATTACGGGGGCCATGTACAATATATCCCCTAGCAGGGAAAGGGAATGGGCTCCCTTCCTCGAAGCCTACAAAGGAATGAATGAATAGCCCGAGCCCCAAGAACACTCATTGAACAACTTGCCCGTGACCCAAGGACCAAAACTCACGGCCTGTCTCGTCTCCATTGCGGGGCAAGGGGGGAATAAGGGAGGGAGGTGGGAGTTAAAATCAAGTTAAATTTTAAATGATACCCAAACTGATACTTTTGCCGAGATTAATTTTTGAGTACTGTTCAAGAGAGGTGCAGTTACATACGCTTTGAAAACAATCAATAAAAGTAATTTTGAAAAAAAAACAGAACTGCTGCAGCCTAGCTGCAAAAATTATAGAAAATACCCTAGTCATTTACACGGGAGCCACGTTTCATATGCACATTCAAGAGACACCTCGCCTGACAGCAAGGGTAGTTTCTAGCAAACTTGGTGCCCAAGGCGAAACCTCAGAATGCGCCCCCACCCCACTGACTGGCACACGTCACTCCCAAACTACACCTCTGCTGTGCGACAAAACCCTCCTCAATATGAATAAATAATGCTATATTAATGAAGCTGGTATCATTACATTGTAATTCAAGTACTTTACGGAAGAATTCTAATGTGAAAACACAGCTGTTGCTGCCCAAGTAAATGGTTTTTCTGTCACCTGCTCTTAGGGAAGGCCTTGCCTGAATGCAGTTTTAAACTGTCCGTACTGGCATACTGCGGTGTGAACAGCCTATAGGGGTCTGAGGGCCCACTGACCTGGGCCTGTGTTGCAGGTGTTGTGTTCGTATCACCTCACTTGTATTTTTCGCAAGGGGCAATACTAGACTAACCATATGAATTATTTTCTGATAGAAGGTTATAACTCCAAGATGGACAGTCTGGTACACTCTTATTGTGCTCTTTCAAAATACCTCTCTGAGAGTGGGAAAGGGGACAAATAGCACCAATGAGGATTCCTGTATACTTTGCATTAAATCACAGAGCCTTTCAGGACTATAACAGTGATCAGAGATCTCTACATTTGATAAACAACTCTGTGATAAAAGGATTGTATGCGTGAATCTCTAAATGCATAACTGATGGATGTCTTGTTGCTCACATCAGGGTTCACAATACTCACCCTAACATTAAAATGTTTGTACCTTGAACCATACATGCTCATTTGGACAGCTTACGTTTTTGGATGCGAGTATAAAATGGCTGCAACATCAGCCACTCAAATGGGGTACACCATACAAGGGCTCTTTTGCTTCTTGTTTAAGTGTGGGGACAGTATGGCATGCTCGTCAGAGTCACATACACAAAACAGTCCGGTGTGCTCCTATATGGACATTAGGCACATCAGACAAAAACAGGTATATGTACTGTTGCATAAGGGAGCACCACATTGACACCATTAACCAACAGGGTCAGGGTGGTGACTTGTGCAGCACACAAATTATTGCTGCACACATCAATGCATTGATTTGCCATGGACTACTGTGTGCATGGTGACACACAATGAACTCCACTTTCCTAATCAAGGTGCCAAGTGACATTGAGTTGCCATCTGGTCTGTTGTGCGCCCGGGCCAAGAAACAGGGCTGCTGACAACCATAAATGGAAAGATTCCCAACTGACTAAGTTATGATTCTATTGTGGGAAAAAAGGCTCGGCAGTCTGGCTCAGTTGGACATATATCATCCAATAAAGTAACAAAAGGTCAGGGTGCCACACAGACCCACTCTGCTTACCTCAGCTCTGTGAAGTGTGGTGGAAATAAATCTCTCGGCGCCGCAGGGCAACACAGGTCTCCATCTCCTTTTGCAGTGCCACCAATCCAAAAATATTGGCAGCATGTTAACTTTGCCCCTAAACTGGCACTTCAGCTTAGCACCTGGCACTGCGGCCAGTTGCTAATAGCTTTACTGCCATGGACCTGCATGGCTTCTGGGCTCATAATAGCCTGTGTAGCTGTGAGCAATAATGCTTAGTTATCAACAACTTGTGAAAGAAAGCCTAGTCCTACCATCATTAAAGAAACACAATTTAGATCCATCCTGAGGGCCCATAAACTATAAGCTCATATCAATGTTTCATTTCACAGCTGCAGTTATTGACTCAGAGGTAATGGTTCTGAAGCTTACATTATGGATGTGCATAGGACATGAGTATGTTTTAGGGGTAGAGGTCATCCGCAACATAATTAGCATTTGACACAGTGGCATACATACAGTAGTCTCCTTGACTGGGCGATGGGGATTATTGAGGTGGCAATGCCCTGGATGCACTGTTATTATGAACAGAGATCAGGGTGCCAGCTAAGTAGTTCTCTTTCTGCTTCCATTGGTGACCGCACCCAAGTCAGTATAGCAGGTTAGCCATGGAGGGTTACTTTTTGATACGCTTCTGCCATTGCAACCATAGGTACAGAGATTGGTGAAATCCTCCCACTGTCTGTCTGTACACCATGTCAGATGTTAAGTAGGCAGCATCGAACATTCTAGTTACAGGCGGTCCCTTTATCTTGTGTTTAATACTGCTCTGCTATGTTCCTAAACATCTCCAAGAAGGCGAGCTTCCAGCTGTCCAAAATAGGGCTGTTTGCATTATACTTGACGTCGAGAATTACAGCAATGTGTCTATGCATCGAAAAGCACCTGTCTAGTTACAGTCCCTGTGAGTTTCCAGATGCAGCTTCGGGTTGCCAGCCTGGTCATGGTGTGAAACAACACAGTATGTGCTGCGCAGACGGCACAACAACCTACATGCAACCAGAACTTTGGAAACCTGGAAATAAATACAGCCTGGGAAGCACGAGCCAATTGCCAAAGCAGAAATGCGCGCCTCCAGGCTCAGGCTGTATTTATTTCCATGTCCGTCCACTGTGGGCGGCGGGCTTCGGCAAACCGCAGCAAAAAAGGAAAAGCAAAAAAATAAAATACTTTTTTTGTTCGCACTGAACTGCTGGGCATGCTATTTTCAATGCACAGTTCAGTGCGAAGAAAAAAGAAAAAACTGTTTTTATTTCAAATTTCACAGGGTGGCCGGTGGGGGGGCCAGCATTTTTATAAGGGTGGCCATGGCCCCCCTTGGCCACCCCTGGGGGGCGCCTCTGTGAGCGGTTTCTCGAACTCAAGGAGGTCTGGCTCAAGTCTGAGAGGGGCAGGAAGGCTGTTCCAAACGGAGCCACCAGCTGAGGAGAGAGAGCTGCCCTCCTACCCCCCACTCTCTGCTGCATAACACTAGCATTGTTCCCTCCCTATTGCATAGACTAAATATCTTTCTGGAAAAGGAAGTCTCCTGGACTAAAAACCTTGAGGGTACATTTTGCGTAAAAAAAGCTGGGGCTTCTTAATTCTATCCCTGTAGAAGCCCTCAGTTGTGAATTAGGTTTGGCGTCTATACTCGCTTTATGGAAGATTTCCAGAAGTACGTTTTATCTGAAAATGGTCAGTATGGAGGGGCATGATGCTACGCTAATGGGTTTACTTGCTGCACTGGAGTTAAAAAAAAGAATGCAAAGCCCTCCTGGAATTTGTAAAAGAGATTCATACTTTTCATTCTTTAATTGGTTTTAGTGTCCTGACCTCTTTTAATCTTGCCATTGCAATTAGTTGAATTGAAGCAGAAAGCTATTGACTGGGACAAGAGTGAATTGCTTAGGTATTGATCAGGGAAAAAAAGTATGAAAGTTATATAAAACAGAGATTTTATTTCCTCCTTGTAATCAACAGTTATCTGCCTTTCTTATACGACTTCGTTTTGATCTATTGCATGCTATGGGTAATCCTGGGGCATGGGCTAAAATTCCACAGGACCAGAGACTATGCAGATTATGTAAGAAGGAAATCGAAACTGGGCGGCATGTTCTGACTTCATGTGTGACCTTGAATAACAAGTATGTAAAGGGCTATAACCTGTTTGTGTCTGACATGGGTAATATTGCTGCTGATCAGTTCTGGGCGCAGATTTTCTCAGGATCTTCTTTTACTGTTGCTGCTGCTGCTTTTTATATATGGCGAGATTTTGTAATCGTGATTCCTTGAATATAATGGGACATATATTCATACATTTTAAATTTTAAATATGAGATTTGCATTTGTTAGGATAATTGTACTCATAGAACTAAAGGTTGACATTGATGTTATGTTAAGATTGAATTGTTTATTAGAGATGACAAAATGTGTTGTTTGCTATTAGATCTATTTAAGTCACGTGTATTGTGTTGGTAGATTATTGATTGCAAATTATCTTGTGTATGTTATTAGAAGTATTTTGTTTATATGTTTTATATGGTTGTATGATCGATTGTTAATTTAAAGTATGTGTGAAGGTTTATGGTTAACCAATACACATTTAATAATAAAAATTAAAACATAAAGTGGGAAGCCCTCGTCTCCTGGTTCCACAGTTTGCAATTCAGAGAGCAGACAACTTCTTCTAATGCATCTTCAGTTTAAGCGCCAAAATACAATGCTTACTGCACAGTTGTCCTTCAACTCTCTTCCTCGAATGTGGTTTCCACTGCGAATGACAACAGGTTGGGAATCCTGATAGAAGCAAGCATGGGTTCTCTTCTGTATGAAGAAGATTGGGGCTCTGCTGGTCCCGGGAGGAATCCAATCGGAGCAGTGGCATGCTGAGTGTGCACAGATCCCAGCCATAGTGGGTCAATCTGCTGCACTACATTTCTAGATTTGTGCTCCTATACGCGTACTCAACTGTCATAGAGTTCAGCACCAGACGCGGATCTCATGATACTGCCATTGCATTGCCAAGTGTGCCGTTCCTGTAAATGACTTAAGAGTCAATGGTGTTTCTTCCCCAGTTTCATAGACGCTGCCTACACTCTCATTTAGGTTGTGCAGTCAAGAACTGAGCACATCATGAGAGGGCAAATTGTAGTCCCCCCCCCCCACCCAGTGCCAAAGACCAGAGACCAAATAGCCCACTTACCCCATGTACCCTATGGTGCAAAGTGCTCTGAACAGACGTTGATAAAATGTTTTATTTGCACAAAGAAACATGTCAATAAGTGGCCAACCACTGTTCTGCCTTTTCACATACGCTCTTTCGTAGTCTGAATCACTAGGACGATTCGGGCCAATCAGAATCATTGAGAGGTAGTCCAGTGTTTAAATCACCAAAAGGGGAAATTCTGGTTTGATTTAGGAAAAGAAGAACCAAATTGGGCCTCATGCTAACCTTGCCGGTCTGGAAACAACAGTGCTGTTAAGCTTACCGGCACTGTTGTTTCCAGACTGGCAAAGTACAAGTCTGGTGGACGGGTGCCCTCCTGACTTGGCCGGGAAGACCGGCACCTGCCCACAGACTTTCACGGAAGCACCAGCACCATTATTACCGGTGCCAGTGTTGCTGTGATCCCCATTCCAATAGATACCTTTGGGGAACAACATATTACCGGCTGCTGGGGTTGTAATACCCCTGTGTTACTGGCAAGCCAGGCGCTGGTAACTGTTTACGGGCCTGGCAGCTACCTGCCAGTTTTACGGGCATGGTTACCACCAGACCCGTAATGATGCCCATTGTCTCTTTCTCAGTATTGGATTGCTTGTGCCTCTCTCATTTCTACAATAGATTACTGATAGTTATCTGTTCCATCCGCTTCAAAAATATTCCAGTGTACACTGAAGTGTAAAGACACGGGAGACGCTGGTTATGGCTAGGATGATCTCTACAGGACATATTTTTTAAGCAGATGCAACCGACAACTATCAGTGATCTAGTGTAGAAATGAGGAGAAGCACACACAATCTTATACTGAGAAAGAGATTATATGGGTTGGATGGAACGGCTAACAGCTATTGATATATTATAAAGGCGAGAGTGGCACATTTAACCAATATCCAACAAGCCTTCCCATGGATTGATACACATTGATCAGAATGGTTGCTCTGAAAAACTCAACATGCCATTATATTTGGGGCACAACCTAGTATGACAATTGGGACTCGTATGTATCAATATGCTATGTTGAATTCCATAATTATAGGATTGTGATGTCAAGCAATGTTATATGCCAATCAATAGCCTTTATAACGACCAAGGTGGTCGAAACACGCATCGGCTAGGGCAAAGTTACTGATGTATTGATTTTGTAAGTGTATCCAATTGAGAAGTAATGGGCAACTAGCTCTTATTGTGCTTTTTGGTTTACTGTTAATTTTACGTGGTGAGATCCATGTAACAATCTTACAAACATTTGGATTACAACTTTATTATTTCTGGGACTTTATTGGACTAGCATTCATTATTCTGGAATACCTATCCATAATGCTAATGCAATAAGGGTGCACCAATCATGGGTTATTTGGAAAGGTGGGTGATTCCTGAAGGAAGATGTATCGATGTCTTTGATAGAATACATATAATCATTTTTCTGATGCTCCTAGTCGCCCTCAATAGCACCAAATGGCGTAATTATCTCTCTGCCTATCTCTCTCTCTCTGCCTCTGTCTCTCTCTCTCTGCCTCTGTCTCTCTCTCTCACACACTCGCACACATTCACACTCATTCCACACACTGCGCACCAGCCTCTACACACATATCCCCACATCTGTGCATCAAACACACATCTCACATTCATGTGGCACACTTTTTGGCAGGTTGAAGCCCATGAAAGTCTACGGCAGGGCATGGGACCTCCATGAGGGTGAAATTAGTCCACGGTAGGTGACCCACCAAGTAGAGGTGAGCTGAGTGGTAGGACAATGGGTAGAGGCATAGAGGCTCTTCCTTACCATGCTTGTTTGAGAAGAAGTAAGATGCAGATCTTTTTTAAGAACATTTCAACAAAACCAAGGTGAGGGGGGAAATAGTACGACCATTACATTGTATTGCTAATCGAGCAGTCATGATTTTGTTTTAATCTGTAATATTTTCATGTGTATTATCTGTTAAAATGAGAGCTTTGTGCACCAAACCCTAAGCTCTTTCCCTATATTTCTATTGGACCTTACAACCTGATTTTGATTTTGACGGATGTAGAGTGGCTGTTAATGCGAAAGGATATCCATCCCAGAGGAATCTTTGGAAAGCCACTCTGTGGGTGGGCTTTCTCTACCTGGTTCCATTGACTGAAGTAGGCCCTCTTCTCCTTATGTCTGCCCGAAGAACCCTTTGGCTGTCGGAGCACTTGTATTTGGAAATAGAAACACAGCATTGGAAAGGAGCTCTGGGATTTGAAAGGGCACATATTATATGCCATCAGCTTTCCCTGTGTCTTCCTCTGGAAAGTAGTCTGTGAAACAGGTTCAAACAAGTTGAGAAGGTTTAGACATCTGGGGAAGGTAGCTAGCCATTTACTTAATAGTTGACTGCCTCCTCCCTCTGTGTGTGTTTGCTCTTCTGCAGCCCTCCTAGCTCTGACCTTAGGCCACCCCAAACATTAGCCAATCGGAGTCTGGGCTGACGAACATAAGGGCAGGGAGGTGAGAGTTTAGTGACAGACTTCATTGGTGCTCTTTGCTAAGCAAGGTCCATTATGAGGCATGCAGTCAGGTGGGAGAGGGGGCACTTTATAAGTAATCTCTCTCATGTAACACCTACGAGATAAAAGCACTACATTGTCCACAGTGCACTGTGTTAAGCTAGTGGAAGAACTGAGACTGAAATCTACTTTTAGTATTTCTGATGCCATTATGTCAGACAACAAGGAGCCTGGATCTTCATTTTCCTAAACATGCTTTGGTGATCTACTGGAAGACCTGGAACTGGAACACCTACTTTCGAAACTTCTTGATTCTGTTATGCTCTATAACGTGAAGTCAGAAAAGACATGTTTCCAGAAACACTGGGCCCCATTCATATTTGGTGGTGCATGTAAAAACAGTGGTAAAGTTGCAGTAATTCTGTTGCTGCCACGTTATGTTCAGTTTACCGCAGCATCAAACTCTGAGCTTGGAGGTGAAGTGCAAGGTTTACTTCCAGGCGTTCACTGGAGGAAAACCCTTCACTGAAGGATGGAAGGAGCTCTTGCAGGCAACCGTCTAGAACTCGAGGTCCAGCTTACACAGTAACCCTGGCTTCTGCAAAATGGCCGATCCTATACTCTCACAGGCCATTTTCATCCTTTTACGTCAGGACTGCCTGCTTCTCCTCTGTGTTGTAGGTTTCCCTATGTATCAGCTGTTCTAGCCTGGGAGGGTAATGGTGCATTGCTTTTGTGGTACCAAATTGATCAGTGTTCAACCAAGCATCACGGCACAGCCTGCTCCCTTTACAACAGAAGAAGAAGAATACATACGACTGTGGCACATGGGGGGGGGGGGGGTAAAATATCAATGCACTGCCAAAAATGTGTGAAAAATAAAGAAGTACAAAGCTATAGTTGAGTAAGCGTACAGATCCTAAGACTATAACACCACAGTGAACAAAAGCTTATCAATACATTTCAAAAAGTCAGAAGAGTCATTGAAAAATTCAACAACAATTTCTGCGGACTGTCAAATTCATAGGGCATTAAACGCCAAAATCGCTTGTTTGGGAACAAATGCTAAATGCCTTTTTGGACAAATGCTGAATAGTAGTTGCCAATTTCACAATCAGCTGCTGGGCACCTACTCAAGTGGATGCTGAAAAGCAAATGTTTATTCAAACAAATGCTGAATAACATGCCAACTAATTAACTGGCAGCTGCTGCCTGATCCAAACTAGGGTTATTAAGCGCTCGCAGACCATTTGAAAGCCTGGCAGACTTAGTCTCCAAATTGAACCTGTGAATTTGCTGCATGGGTCTGAACGTGCCCTGGAGAAGACGAGCCCAAGTTGCAAGGTTCTGCATTGTCGAAACTAGTTCACCTGGTCAAGTTTGTGGCCGCAAGTATTGGGCCTATGAGAACACAGCACCACCTAATAACCACACGTGGTATTGGACTGCAGAAGCGGCATCTAAACAACCAATAGACTTAAGAGCATCATGCAACACATTGAAATCTATTACCAGTGCGGACAGTGTACCTAGCAGCACAAAAGTGAAAAAAACATTACCGTAAAAGGGTAAAAGGGAGCAGGATATCAAATCATAAACTCTTTAACCGACGTTCAGTAAATCTGACTGAGCAGCTGACTGACACCAAAGCCCCTCTCTTTATTCATTTTCTTTAGCTCTCTCTGGTAGCAAACAAAGCTTACCCCAGCCATACCTTAAAAATGAGACTGGACCGGCTATCAGGGTTTGGCCTGTCAGCGAATCGAACTTGCATATTTACTATCCTTCTCAGGCCCAGCATGGCTTGTGCACTGTCTCGGAAAGGGTGTGCACCTTCCAAAACCCAGGCCTTGGTTCTAGTACGGCAGACGTCTGTGTTGTGTTGCACCTACCTGCATGTGCCACTGCAGGTTTTCCAGCCTGGTTCTCCAGTAGCCGCTTACACACCCACCCCCAGATGTCACTGATTAATGGTTGATGGAAGTTTGCACTACTGCTGTTAATTCTGCACCAGCTTTGAGAGAATGTACACGGTGCTGTTCTTTTTCTTCTGTTGCTTGTGTGTGATTTCACAGGTCTGCCCCTTTTGTTATGGTTCTGTAATTGGAGGTGTGCTTGTGCTGCCTTTGCTGCATAGGCTCCATAGTATGCATGGTCACATCCAATCCTGAATAGGGGCCTAATTTACAAAAGTGCTTTTCACTGGGAAAATCCCATTGGAAAATGCTTTGTAAATCAGGCCCTCTGACTGTCCTGAATAGTAGATTTACGTATTTGGCTGAATACCAGAGCCGAAAAAACGGAGACGAATACTTGTCTTTTTAATAAAGTTATGTAGACAAGAAAAACACTTTGTAAATTAAAAACACACTTTAAAATATGCATATCCATTATTTTTTGCATTCCTCATCTTTGTTGTCTACGGAAGATGTTTATGTAAACCATGAAAGGTATACATTATCGCAAATAAACTGTTCAACAACTGCACAGTTTTTAATTTTGTGCATTCATAGTTGTTGCTTGTTGGGCAGGGGCAAAATAACTAAGACTCACTCAAAAATACAGTATGCATGTATGCAATCACTGTGTGGGGAGATTGGGGGGTGTCTACTCGTACATTCAACTGTTCCCTTTGGGCCTGCCCATCTTTAGCCTTCTGGCTCCAGCAAAGCACTGAAACACAAAAGGAGTGATTCCATCAATTAGTACCCTGTCGACGTGCTACTGAATGCAAACCTTTGGGATGCTACAACCATGCTTTCTACCTCTGGTACCGAGTGGGGATGAGGCATTTGAAAATGTATTTTAATTAATAGCATATTTCTTTCTTTTTCAGGTAGGGTATGTTTATGGTGTTTGGGGGCATGGTAAAAGATACCAGACAAAATATATAGGTAATGCTGACTCCTCCATGGTTCTTGGCTGACCCTACAGCGAGGGGTTAGTGCTGATATTCAGATCGTGAATTGACATGTGTATGTTTATTTTTACTTATCTGTTTCACTTGCACATCCATTTGGTCCAATGTTTCAAAATTGTAAAATTGGATTTTCTTGTCTTTATCACACAAATATCCTTCTTTTTAAACTCCCTAATGTGGGGAGGAATATGTCTGCTGCCGCAGACTGGTGGATTCTGGTTAGAAAAAGATAGCCACCTTCTTTAGGAACATGTGTCACTTTGACTCATTTTGGCAACATGAGAAAGTTGGGGGCAGAAATTGTAACATATGTTTCAAAATTACAAGCACATCTCTGCCGCTGGCACACTTCCCACTGAGCCATCTTACTTGCTACATAACCTTGCCCTGCAGGCTGAATACAGTCCTTTGCTGCAGGCACATTACCACCTGAGCTATTTTACTCAGGATATGGAACTTACTTGGATCTGTGTAACAGCTATATTATTTGGATTGAGAATTGGTGGGTTTGGAGACTGTAACTTTCAGATTTCTCACGCAGGTCATCAGTAAATCAATAAGTGCCTTAACATAACATTTTTCAATAGCGAATTCAAAAACGATTTTTCCAGCTCAATGGTTTTCAACTGCAAAATACAGGGGAGACCAGAGATGCGTTCAAAATATTTAGATTTTTGTTTCAGTTCACCCCTCTCCAGCAAACAACAAGATGAGTCTGTCTGTCCAGATGTATACTAATTGACCTTTTCACAACTGACCTCGGGAGAATTGACCTCAGGAGAATTGACCCCAGGAGAATTGACCTAATTTAAAAGGTCAATTAGGACATATATGAGGGGGAAACCCCCACCCAATCCAAAAACCCCTACAACCCCATACCAAATCCCCTTATATCATTTATAATCCAAAACCAACCCAATAAATATATAAAATAACTAAAATAATATAAAGATCAATTGTGCAGAAGGTCAATTAGGACCACTATAATTAGCTCAATTAGGACAAAAGGTCAATTGTAAAAGGTCAATTTGTGTAATACCATCTGTCCAGCACATGAAGGGCAGGCACTTTGTTTGCACTTTCACACCTCTGCTCTTCCTGTACTCAATCAGAAAAGTGACAGCAGCATTTATTTAATGATCCTTTTAAAGGATAAACATGACATGCTTGAATGGTTCTAAGCACACAGTCAAAAGAGGTTCTTAATGTCTCTTGTTGCTGAAACTAATCGGCTTCGAGTGATAATTAATTAAGTATTCGCCCAAAGCCGAATATCTCATTTTCAGCCAGAATTCTGGCAAATAATTACTAGAAGCTGAGTTTCGGTACATCCCTACTCCCGACACATGTTTCTGAGAAGCAAATGTGGCTGGGGAAGTGTCTCTCACATGTTCTGCCAGGGAGGATTCATGGAAGGAGCAGTGCTCACACTATAGAAGTGTGTATCATACCCGCTAAGGAGGTATGCAGACCCCAAGGCCGACCAAACACTGACCTCTTTGCCAAGACTTATAAATTGGCGGTACCCTCCTCTTAGAGGTATAGCAGCCCAGTTATAAAGGGCTGTTCCATTGACAGTGTAGGCTTTGCATGGGACGTGCTTTTAGCTTCTCACACTCTGTGGCCTAATGCAAAATGGTTGCGAACCCTGCAAAATACGGCGAGAAGCACCTGAGCTTCTCACTGCCCACAGACATACAAGGGCATTGGGCTGATGCAGGGCCCTCTGAGTGGGGGTGTCTTGCCCCACCCCAGTGTTAGGGGAGCTGCAGTTGTCTGTAGGCCCCTGCTCACACTTCCGCCTCTGTGGATTGTATTGTTTGGCATGCTAAAGGGACTACCAAGAAGGCTGCATACCAGGCGTGCAGCGCCATTGAGCTAAACAGACTTCAGCCCTGTGCCCACTAAATGTGTGCTGAGAGGTGGAGCTTCCACGCATAGCTTTTTGTTAGTCAGAGAGGGGGAGAGAAACCGTTCCTGAACCTGCCTGCTTTAAAGGGTTACTGGGTTAGTGCTAAAAAATGTATTTGCACAAACGCAGCTAAGCTCTCTGCCTAACAAACGTCACTGCACACATCAGCCCCCTCCCGCACAGATGCGAGTGAACATATAACAACGTAATGTGTTCTTTAGCATCCAAGGGGAAGGGGCTGATGTGCACACTTGTTTGTTAGGCAGAGAGGTGAGGGAAGCCTTTTCTGAAACTAGCAGTGTTAAAGGGTGTTGCATGTTAGCTCATTATGTATGTGTGGGAGGAGTGTGAATGTAATAAACACTTGTGTATAGGCGCGATCTAAATAAAATATTTCATATGTGTGAATGAGTGAGTGTGTGAATGAGTGTATGTTGTATGGGGAATGGGTGCGCTTGCAAATGAGCACGTGTATGGTGAATGGGATGTTTACATGAGTGAGTGGATAGGTAATTGTGTGCGCATGTGCGCTTAGGTGTACTGCTGGGCCGCTGCCATTTAATATTGTGCCACATGCTGTACAAGCCTTGGGGTAGAACAGAGGCGGGGGGGCCTTCAAGTTTACCCCTGCCACTTACTGTAGTGGCACCTCCCATCACCATTTAGCCCTCCCAGCCCCGAAATGTAGGTTTCCTTGCGTGCCTGCTGCATGCCCAGCCAATCCTTTTCTCCTGACACCAGCAAGTTCTCGCTTCCTCTACAGAGATGCACAATCTTGCAAAGCTCTTCAAACAATGATGAATTTTCCACACAAAAACTTTTCATTGAACAAAAAGGGCCGCCTATTGGCTTTAGCAAAGCTTGTTTTCCTTTTGACGGTGGGCCGCGCTGGAGAGCCTGGATGCGGCTTATTTTTTATAAGCTGCTAAAGAGGTTTTAAGCTGCTGATGCAATCTCCCAGGATCTGGTGGCCCCGGATACAAACCACCGACAGGCAGAGGGAAGTGCTGCACTCTACCGGAACCCGGAGCCCTCGTTTATATCCCAAAGGCAACCGTGAGTAGGGCAGTATTTGTGTGATGGTTGTGGGCGGGTGAGCGCTAGCTGAGCCATGCCCTGAAATCTCAAGTGGTCGCATGTTATGTGTGCCTAGTTCACCCCAGTCCAGCTTTCTTTCTGTGGCTATTGGTATATGCAATGTGTTCCCTCTCTTATAAACACACGACTACAAGTGCCAGAAGGCAATGAGAAAAACAACCACGGCTGGATTACAAATTACCCAGTCACACCTGACTAGTCACAATTTCTGGAAAGCCCGTCAGGTGGGGTACGTGAAAGTTTCTTCGCATTAGCAGCTCTCACCTTTCAGTGTAAATGTGGTTGGGGATATTTATTTATTTGCATTTTTAAAGCGCTTACACAGCCAGCGGGCATCGAGACGTTGTTACAGGAATTGTTCTGGTTTGAGTTAGTTGCATATTTATAACATGCTTAAATACCCAGAGGTTTCTAAGCGCGGACCCGGGGATCGAACCTGTGTTGCTTCGTGTCATCTTGCTTCCAAGGCGAGCACATTGCCGCTGAGCTATCTGAAAGGGGAATAAAATAAGTCAGCGTAAAAAGTGTTTTCTGGAAGAGCAATCAAAGTCCATTGTTCTTGATGGGAGCGAGTAGAAATAGATTCACAGCTTATGCTGACTCCAGCACACTTGAAGTAGCTGTTAAAATAGCTTAGGCCGTTCAGCACTTGATGCAGAGGTCTGTGCATTACCTGCATGTCAGAAGTCTAAATACAGGCAGGGCAAATCCTAAATTTTATCCTTCAGAAACTTCCCAGAAATAGATCAATAGTGTTTAATAACTATCTGTTATTCAACCTCCAAGGACGAATTTATTTTGTGGTGTGCGCCATATAGATAGTCCTTACTTTACGTATTTTATATCGAGCTGTACAGTGCTCCAGTACCTCCTTCTAGCGGCACATTTACTTGGGGTTCATTTAGTAATATTGGGTTTGCTGTGGGTTCCCCAGCAATCACTGCAGTGCACCCGAGTAAAATGGAGAATGCAACCAGTTGGGAATCGGCACTTTATTAGGCACTTTTACATAGAACGATAGCTATATAATTTTATGATTGCTGGGCCTTCACGTCTTCTGTTGCGTTGCCCTACAGTTGCTGGATGTACCTCAGTCATAATCATACCCTTTCTTGCCCCTTACCAGAATTCTGCATTGCCATCTGCAAAGCCCTCTCAGTCACGTAACATCCCGCCAACCTAACAAATGATGTAGTATCATGTATTTCATTATCTGTGATGAGAGCTCTATTGTACACAATTTATGCTGCTGCAAATGAGATAAGCAACATTTCCGCCTTTGGTATGCACCAAACAACTTATGAATATTATTATTATTAAGAGTGGAGCAACACTGTGGTCTATTAAACCATGTTGGAGTGAGTCTGTGTGGGGTACACGTAAAATAATCACTTCTGGCAAATCCATAGTTGCCAACATGATCCATTCCAATGTGTAGGTGGTTATCCAGTCCTGTTTTCTTCTTTGCATTACTGGATTTGTAGTTCTGTGTTTCCCTTCATAAAACCCAGACTACAAGTCCCATGCAAATAAAAAAACAGGTCTGGACAAGGTTCTACAGTTTGGAACGGATCATGCTGACAACTATGAGATTCCAATTTTGGCAACTAAGGACATTAAGGCTCAATGGTGCAAAGTTCCTTGAACAGGATCATATAGTTTGATCAAGTGGGGAAGCTGGGATGTGAGTGCAGTGTGTGAGTGGGTCAGAAATGAGAGATGGACACAAGGTTGTGGTATTCTGAATTAAAGACATTTTTATCAAACAAAAATGGGTTGGAAAAACACTTCTCTAGCCCCATTCTAAAGTGGAACTTCCTTACCTAGAAACTAAAACTAAATGTCTGTCTGTGTCAGGAAGTCAGTAACTGAAAAGCCGCCCTTGTGTCCAAAACAACCTATCCTGACCCTCACACATTATAAACAAACAAAAAGGTGCAAGGAAATGTCTTTCACTTGATGTTAGAAAAAGTGTTCAAAACTAAGTGTGAGAATGACTCCAGTGAAAATGTTCTCCAAGGTAAAGACCCTTGGATCCAGGAGGTGTCCCCCTTCCCCTGGATTCTTAACCAGGATGGCAAAATATCTCTTTAGTTAGCATTTCTTTTGTGTCTTTACTGTACTCAAAAAGTTCTTATTTAGCCAAAGAATTCTGTTCAAGCAAAAACATTCTGAAACAAATCTTTCTGTGAGAGTTATTGTATCTTTGCAGATTACCTGGTATACTCCCCTGCCCAGGAATCCTTATACAATTTTCATCTGTCTGGTGTACTCGCCTGCCAAGAATCTTTGCACAATTTCAACTGCCTGGTACAATCACCTGCCAGGACTTCCTATGTGTTTCACAATTCTCAGATTCAACTTTAGCTGCCTGGATTATTCACCTAGCAGGGTTCATGTGCACTTCACAGTTCTTTGAGAAACCACAGTAGCATATACCATCTGCTGCTTGATATATCTGTGGTAATTTTTTCCTCAAATACACTTGCTCAAACCTCTCCCCCACAGTGGCATCTCCTGCTTCTGTATTTCATTGGGCTGTGTCTTTATACTTTGTCTTGTCGGCATTCAAATATTCTTCTCATTGAATCTTGCCTTTGCGCTTTGCCTTGGCAGTATTCAAACAAACTTTGCAAATATTCTTGGCCTTGACCACATTCATACAAACTTTGCTTTTATATATCTTCTGCATCAAACACTCATATTATTTGGTGTTAAATGTGTACTTTGTCCTGACTACATTCAAACAAACTTTGCTTTTGTATATTTACTACATTAGCAATCTTGTATCAGTCAACCACTGTTTTGAGCGGTCTTCTCTAGCATTCCTGATGTTTCTCGCACCTCTGCGTTATGCCTTCTTTTTCTCCCTTCCAGGTAGGAGTGTGCAGATGCTTTCCCAGAACCTGGCACGGCTCCGCGGTCACATGCCAATTCTCCTTCTCGGGGTGAAGCTTCTGTACTCCTCTTGGCATCTCCATGGCCCTTCTAGCTAGCTTGCAGCATTCCTTTTCCATTCCCAGCAGCCTCCTCTGCTTTACCTCCTACATCGATGCCCTTTGCATTCAGGAGCCACTGCATGAATGGCAACGTCTCATTCTGCACAACTCGCTGTACCTGCATCTCCCTTCTCCTCAGCTCGGTTGCCATTTTTAAATGTCCAGCTCATTACAGGTTTGGAAACACAACTAGTCTGCATGTTGCACTTTAGGCTCCTGTCACGCTGCACAAACTCCCTCGTCCTCCCCCTTGTCTCCGTACCTGAGTGGTTATGGGAGTTGAAGTCCATAACTTTCTTTGGACTTTCAACTCCTGGATTCTTTTTCTCACAGTTTTTACAAAAAGGCACATCAATAACAAAGTGTGTTATGTGTGAGTTGTGAGTGTTTGGGTAAAAGGTGGGGGCCTGACTAGAATGACAATTCTAGTCCAGGCCATTAAGAACTCGGGTATCAGAGGGTCTTCCTCATGGGGAATGGGGGAACACTGTGACTCCTCCAATGAAGTCATGCCATCTCCCCGGTACTTGTCTCCTCCCATATGATCCTCCCTCATGAAACTGCCCCCAGGGTCAGGATGAGGTAGTGGCTGCTATCCCCTGGCCACATGGGAAGAGGTCACCGGCGTGGAATCTGTGATGACCCCATTGGATTCATCGCAAGTGTTCCTGGTCGTACAGTTTGTAAATCAGGCAGTAGACTACATCTTATTCCATCTTTAGCTTTACTGTAAGATACAATACTTTCAGCATAACTGTCTTTCGAAATCTAGACATGTACTCTGTTTTCTAAAGCTTCCTTTGGTGCAAAGTACCAAACCACAGAGCAATTCAACCTGACAATATACACAAACTCTTTACAGAAACATGTTAAGTAAAATGCCCTCTGACAACTGTTTCCTCCTTGAAGACCTTGATGTCCTTGCTCTCACTGAGACATGGTTCGAGGCCAGCTCTGTCACTGCTTTTGACACCCTTCTCCCCAAGGGCTACAAGATTCTATCCAATTCCAGGCCCACCCGGTGGAGTTGCCATGATTTCTGGTGAGGGGGTTCTGGCCACCATCATTCCCACTACTCCTTTGAATGCATCGTCTGCAGGCTGTCTGTCTCTCCTACCCTCTCCCTCACTCTCGCCACTATCTACAGGGCCCTAAGACCTACCCCCTTTTCCTTATTGAATGGGGGGACCTCTGCTCCTCTCTCATGTTCCCCTCCCCCAAACTTCCCTTTCTTGGGGATTTTAACATCCATCTTGATTCTCTGGATTTGACCACTGTACTCTTTTGTGACCTCTGTGACTTTCTTTCCCTCACAATTCTTCTCTCTGGTCCAACCCCTCCCATTCTCTCCTCCTCCTCTCCCATTGCAACAGAAGAGGTCTCTAAAATAGTCCGCTCTATAATGTGATATGAGCAGCCTCTTCCTCACTCTGGTTCTTTCTTCCCTTCTCCCACTTCAACTAATCCAGAATCGGGCTGCAAGACCTATCCTTGGCCTCAAGCCCAGGGACCGCAACTCCTCAGCCTTCAAATCTCTACACTGGCTCCCGGTGACTGCACGGATCTTTTTCAAGACCATTTGCATCATCCACAAGGATGTCTGCGGCCTGGAAGCTATCTACATCCAGCTGTCTCTCCCTAAATACCTCCCTGCTTGAGTTTGCTGGTCCTCTAGCTCCAACTCTCTCAGATGCTTCTCCAAGCAGAGAGTGGGATGTAGATCCCTCTCCTCAACGGGAACCTCCCTCTGGAATGGCCTCACTTTGCTCAGGCCTATTACTATGGGCCACAGGGCATTACTGGACTCGGTAATGCCTCCTGCCGCTCGGGGCATATTGCTTAATTAACGACACGCAGAGACAATAACAACCTGGAACCTGTTTATGATGTAAACAGATTCTGCCAATCTACACTTGCAGAGGTATTACTACCATCTAATAGATCTGATGAGGAAACTTGATTGGTAAGTCACTACGTGCATTGCTTTGGGACTAATTCTTCTGAAACGTTGTATAGCGCCACATTCGAAGGGTGCTGCACCGCCGGTGTATGAGGACTGGGTGTGAGATGTAGTGTGGTGGTCCCATACTTCTGGGAGATCAAAGAAAGGCATATCTGTGGCTCCCAACTGGTAAACTGCTTTCCAGAAAATATCTGTCAGGAAGTGGGGGTGTAAATACGATGAGATTTCCCAACTAGCAATATGGGCCAGCAGGATACATATGGTGTGTTTAGCTAACCAGTATAAGTCTGGACGAATGTTAACTGCTGAGTCAGAACAGTTTGAAGCCAATTAAACCTAGTAATGTTGACAAACTCTACTGCCCAGTTTTTACTTCTGACATGATGGTTTCATTTGCCCTCAACTGTCATAAATAAGGAGAAACAAAGCTCTTGTGTAGTCCCCTGTCCGATGTGAGACGTTCTGCAGGACTTTGTCTCGCCTCATTTTGATTTCATATACAAGAATGAATGTCATTGTTTTCGCATGAAGGCAGGGTTACCAGAACCGGATTTGCAGCGTGATGTGGGTCTGAAGACCGGAAGTGGCAGACTATCACACACCTGACACGGGACAGTGTGAAAGGTCTTCACAGCAGACTCAATTCCATCACGGCTTCAAATATTGATAAGTGGTCCTATGACGTTTCTGATACGACCATCCAGCCGTGGCTTTTCTACCAACAATGCTTTCCATTCTGTGACTTGTAATTTACCTTTTCCTTATAGTTTCGGGCCCACACATTTGCAAATGTGAAGTGCTGTGGCTGGCTGTCCTCCTGGCAGCTGCTTTTCTTCTGCTATCTACTTGCTCTGTACGGTGGTTGTAAAGCAGAGCTATGCACCATTTTGTTTAAATAGTGTGATTGCATCGCGGAAGTAATCCCCCACTAATCCGGGTCTCTCTTTTAGGTTTGAGGGCAGAGCTATGTATCCACTTGACAGGTCCAGCCTCAATGGCTTATCTGGCCCTATTTCAATCTTTGCATGCTTAGACCCATACTTTTTCCTTATGCCATTCAAAGTGAACAGCAATATGTACCAGTATTCAAAGAACAATAACTGGACTGCATGGACAGTTCAATTGCAATATTGGACTACGTGAGCTGCCTGTGGAATTAATGCGGTATGAGTTTCCTACAGTACCGGTATAGTATTGGTTGAGATAGGTGTATCAGAAAAAAATGATGGAGCATGCGTAAGCTTCCAACCCAAGACATCTAGGTACACCCCATTTCGTTTGAGGGCAAGTGCGGACTGGGAACAAAAAGAGGCCCTGGAAATAATGTTCAAAGTGGCCACATATTACACATTTTCAGCAAACTCAACCATTTTCCTATGGTAACAATTGGAAATACCACACTAAAGAGGCCCTGTGTGCAGAGGCCTACCGGGAAATCTCCAGAGTTGCCTATAGACCAGTCCACCCGTTTGAGGGCTATCATTTTCAGTTTTTGTTTTAGCGCCTTGATGCCTCTGGTGATTTGTTTGTGCTATACAAGTGAGATGATGATTGTAAATGCAAGACTGTAAGGAGAGGGGATGCGGGTGAGTATCTCTAAACTCTCATTAGGATTCAATTAGCAAGAAAAAGCCCACCCGATTGGCCAAACATATAGGCAGCCCCCTGTTGTGCATAACGTAAATAAAATGTGAGATTTTGCAAGCAAAGATTTATATAGTTAAAAAATATGTATTCAGCTTTCTTTTTCTTTCACACATTAACCAATCAACTGTGGGCTGTGTTAGGGGTTTGGCTTTACAATGCAGATGGCCATCTCAATATCATCAACTAAAACACGCTCATTTCAGGAAGACTTGGCTCTTTTCACATAAGAGTCACCGAAGGTGAACTCGCCGTTATGGCCCATTTCACTTTAATAGATGTCTAATGGCGAGCCCTTTACTGACGAAATAGCTATAAATTGCGGCACGGATTCAAACAGAAAATGATTAAAATAAATTGCAAACGGAGTCGGAAGCTTTGATGGTTGAGCTCTACTTCCAACAAACACCTTCGACTCAGTAGGGCAGTCTTCACCTACATGTTGGGGTTGGAAAACCCCTAAAAGTCCTGCTTTGTAGCTATGCCGCTACACATTTATTTTCACCAGCTCCCTAAGGAAACCGGATTTTACAGAAGCAACAGTATGAGTACTATTCCAACCTAATATACATGAATTATTACTCTGATAATGCATTTCCCAGTACTAATGTATACTTCTCCTATTTTAGGTAATTTGGAATAAGGTTGTTGCTTTGATTCTATCCTACTTGTCTAAAACCAGTAGACAAAACCCATCCCTCTGAGTTTTTGCTTCAGTTATGGGGAATATTCTTTTTTACCATGGGAACCTGGAGTCAGAGAGCCTGTCCACGAGGTCAAATAGAGCTTCCTGAGTTATGTTATGCTATGGGTTGTTTGACAGAGCCTTCAAGTTGTCCCAGGACAGTGACTACTTCACCCTGCTCTTCCTCCATCCTCCCATTGCAATCACAGAGCCAGTGTTTTGGGAACTGCTTTCGCACACATCGTGAAAATATTGCACCCGATTTTACACTTTTTGTAAATTTATTGTCCAATTCTCAATATTATCTTCTAATTTTTTTTGTTGTTTTTTTTGTAAAGTGCTGGGACTCCACACGGAGGCATAGGAGCGCTAATAAAAGAAAGAGACACATAATACAAATTCATATCAAATCATTTGGATGAGGCAGCGTTTCAGACAGCATGAACTAAGCAAAGGGATCATTCAAATAACAGGGACTTTAATCTGTGTTTGAAACAATCAAAAGAGGTGCGGTCCCTTAGGTCTGACGGTAAGGCATTCTAGCCTCTGGGGGCGACATGATGAAATGCCCCCTGACTAACCATAGTCAATTTCAATCTTGGTACGTGCAAAGGATCAGTGTTATTTCACCACAGTGCCCTTTGGTCAGGCAGCCATGCCAACCTGTCTAAAAGGTGTACTGGGCTCCAACCAAGAACACATTTGTGTGTCCTGGAGAGTAGGAGGAACTTAATCCTAGCAGCAACTGGCAGCTAATGTAAGGCTCTTCTAGCCTCGGATATGTGTTCTCTCCTGCTCAAACCTTCTATGGTGCGAACAGCAGAGTTTTGATAACCTGCAGCTTGAATATCTCTCCTTTTCGACACCCTGCAACAAGCTGGGGCAATAATATAATTTGGCCCCAATGATAGCTCTGGCAATAGTCACAGTTATTATGCATCAAGAATGGTCTTTGTTGCCTGAGCAACTTGATGTAGTAAGCAAAGGCCGCTACTAGGCTGTTGACATGGGCCGTCATGTTATTTTTTGATCAAACACAATGCCCAAGGTATTGACTTTGGGTAGAGTGGCAATGGAACATCCTACTATGAGAAATTCCCCACATTTGGGGTCAAGCTTCCTCAACCGACTGGCCATGCCAGCAATAATCAGCTCTGTTTTAGAATCATTGAGTGCCAAACCATTGTCAGCCATTCATTGCTGAATCACAGAGTAGATGGCATTTTAATGGTGTTCCTGTCTTGAGCATGGTTCCCAGAGAGTGGTATTAAGCACTGCGTATCGTTGGCAGAGTTGGTATATGTGATGCTTCTAGCGTCAAGCAGTTCAAACAGTGGCTTTGTTAAAATGTTGTATACTGAGGGCGATAAACATGATCCCTGAGGGACCCCACACGCAACTTCACAATCATCGAACATGGCATCATAGCAAATGATTTTAGCTAGATGACCAGCCAAAAAGAACTTTATCCAATTGGATGCCATAGATGAAAAAAAAGCTGCATGTATTAATTAGTCTCTTAACCAGTAGTACCTGATCCACAAGATCAAATGCTGTGGACAAATCCAGGACCATGAGCAAGTCAGTGCCGCCGTTCTCAATTGTCTGCAAAATATTCACTTTCACGTCAAGCAGTGCTGTTTCCTTGCAATGGGCAACACGAAAGCCTGATGTTCGGTGGCCAACAATGTTGTTAAGGTTCAGTAAATCATGAACTTGAATGTATGCAGCATGATCCAAGAATTTAAGTAGGAATGGCACAGTTGTAATGAGTCTGTAGTTAGCTGGTGTATTGGGATCCAAAGTTGACCTCTTTAATAGAGGAGAGATCTATGCTTGCTTGATGCTGGATGGTACAGAACTCTCCAAATAAGATTAATGCATGAACTTAGTAATGATGGGGGTCAGCAATGACGAGCATTTATTTTACCATGGTAGCGGGACAAACGTCCCCTCTACAAAAAGTAGGTGTAAGGTGGTCAATGATGTTATTAACTTCCGACTCAGTGACCTCATCTAAACTCAAAAAGGGTTTCAGTTATTATCATCTTAGAGGAAGCTGCCTCCAAAATTGCTCTATCAATATTGGCCCATTGCCTAGTGATATTTTCCTGTGCTGTCTTGATTTTATTGAGAAGCATTTCTTGGATGGTAGTGCACCAGGTCTTGTCCTTGAAAACGTTAGATGTCGATGGACATGAATTCCTGAGCTCTTTCAGAATTCTGAAGAGCTCCTTTGTATCAGAGCTCATATTCTTAATCCTGACATCATACACAGACCTTTTGGCTGTAATGATTGCAGATTTATAAGCTTTGGAAGCATGATTGTGAATTCCCCTGTTCTCATCAGAGTTGAGATTCATCCATGTGTTGAAGGCTTTGCATTTAGCAATCTTCAAAAGGAGTGGTTCAGGTACGAACCAGGATTGGGACTTTTTTGAAAATGTGCCGCATTTTTAGAGGAGCAACTAGATTAACTGCTTTACCCTGCATATCTTGATATGCTTCAGCAATTTTTGCAGCGTTATTATAGTTGTCCAAATTATGTATAATAAATTTAATGTGAGGAGACGTGGCCTCATGGATAAGCTTACACACATCCCTAGAAGCCTGGCTTTTGTAATCTGCCTGGTGTAATGTAATGTAAAAAGTATTTATAAAGCGCACCTTCACCAACTGGGGCATCATGGCACTAAGGGTCAAGACATTAAGGGTGACAAGCAAAGAAGAGAGAAACCGAGTGCCCAGAAAGCCAGATTAGTCTGTAAAAAGATGGGGTTTCAAGGATGATTCTCAGTGGCACGCAAGAACAGAGGAAGCGTGTTCCACAGCCGGGCTGTTGCCACAGAGAGGGTCCGGCCACCCACGCATGCCAGTTTGAAGCAGTGGACCGTGGCCCTTGGAAGAGGCAGAGCGCAGTGACCGGGCAGGGATGTATGGTCAGAATTTCACTTGCAGAAATGACGACCCTCTGCCGTAAAATATGCGATGGATCACACGAAAAGGGTTTTAAATTTAATATACTTGACCCCCGGAAGCCAGTGTAGCATCAATAAAAATCGGGGTAGTCAGGCAGAACCAGGCAGCCCCCACTGCTAAACGGGCAGCAGACTTACGCAGTATCTGCAGCCGCTGGAGAAGATAAGCCAGCTGCGCCAGATGCAGCGCATCAAAATAGTTGAATGAGCCACGTGAGGGAGGACTCAACCAGGGAAGATAAATGGGTAAAGAGGGAGGAACTTTCTGCAGTATGTGAAGTTTGAAGTGAACTGATTGACAAACCACACTGAACTGATTCTGCATAGATAGTGAGTCAGGAAGCTTAACCCCCACATTTTTGACAACTGGGAATGGAGTAGGTAGGTGGAGAGAATATTAAAATACCCAAAACTGTGATCAGACCATGAGCAAGATGCAAGTTCTATGTTCATTTGTACATTATGACTGGTAAGCCAGTCTAAAGTCTTCCTCTTAATGTGTGTGGGGTTGATGACATGATTAATAAAGTTGAGATCATGCAGCGTGGAATATATTTGCATAGATTTAGAGCTATCAGATAGCCATAGATTGAAATCTCCAAGAATTACTCATTTGGTCGAGATTTGAGGATAGGTATTATCATGTCGTAGAATTACACATGAACATCAGGCATGGTTGATGTTGGTCGATATAGGAGTAGGAGGTTCACAGTGGATTGATGATCTATTAGGATTTGTATAAGTAGGACAGCACAGCCCAGAGGAGCTAGCACATCGGCTTGATGTACCACTAGAGATGATTTCAAAATCAGAGCAACCCCACCACCTCTTCCTAACTTCCTATCTGCTCTCATAATATTATATCCATCGGGAATGGCTAATGAGTGGGTTGGCCCAGCTGCTTCACTTAACCATGACTCAGTAATGGTGCAAATGTGACTTACAATATGGTCTGCCACATGTGTAGCATGTTTGAGAAGAGATTGAGTGTTCAGCATTATGCATTTCAAGCAATTGATCATACTCTGATCAGTCATGTTTGTCAAAGAGATAGGCATGTTGGGTTCAGCTGCCACTGTCTTTTGAGGTATGTGTCCTGTGCGAGAATAGCTCCCTGTATATCAGGCTGGTGAACCGATTGAAATGGACCTGCTGCAGCCTTCATGTGAAGTGTAAGAGGGTTGTTCAGCCAGCATAGCCGGCCCAGGAGAGGGAGACGATGACAGATGTTTGACTTCTTGCAGGCCAATGATGGAAATGTCTGATTATAGGTTGGCGCGGATCTGATCAAGTAACAAGAGAGAGAATACCAGTGCTGATGTATGTGCCTGGATTAAATCAATAGGACGATGCACTTCAGTGTTAGAGAGGTTTGTTATCTGTAGCAAAGAATTGAAAATGTAAGAAGCAATCTCATCCTGATGTAAGTAGTTTGTACAAGAGTTCTGATCTGAGTGAAATGTATGTACGAGTGCCACGGTTAGACGTACAGCAGTTCCCCAAGGACGGAAATGGACCAATCATGACCCGGCTACAGTGCTTGACTGTGTATGAAATCGCTGGTTTCAGTTTAACACTTTGGGCCATGTTACTCTTTTTCAGGGAGATTTGAGGTAACCATCGATTTCGAAGGGGAATTTGTTGTTGAAACCTACATTGGGAAAGTTTGATGTGTTCATGTGTTTTGTGTAGCACCAACAATTCTGCCTTGTGGCCACTTGATCAGGGTTAGGGCAACTTGGGCAAGATGGTTATGACTAAAGCAGAGGGCTAAAGCAGGGGGGAAATCTGTTCTGGCTACTGTCTTGACTGATCTATCAAAATCAAGATCAGAGTGAGGTTGCGCTGTGTGGGCAAAGGCACGGAGTGGGTTTGACCACATAGCTTTATGTCGACATACTCCAGAGGCTCACAAGTCAGTGGTGGCCGCAAAGTGTACCAGAAATTAGTGGAACTATGTTCCCAACTGCCCCGCCCCCTCCTCCACTGCCTCTGCTCCCCACCGACCCCATACCCACCAACACTATCTCTCCCCCTAATACAAACGCCATACCTGGGTCCTGCGTTTCCTACACTTCACCCCCAACACTTGTGTTTTACAGCTATCCCATCAACACTGAAAGAAACACAGTAGAAGAAAATGCATCTCACACTATCAACATTACTTCCAGTCATTGTCCACCACGCATGCAGCTTTATGCACCCGCGCCTTCCCAATCACCCATCATCCGCACCTCTTACGACTAAAGGGGCCGGGAGCATAGCTCAGGGGCAACATGGCTGTGCTGTAAGCAAGACAATGCAGATTCCACGCTTAGAGACTGGACTCCGGTGTTATGCATGAAATAAAAGATGAATTATTTAAAGGTACCCACCAATTACCTACACACAGAGCTGTGGCCACAGCAATTGCACGTGCTTTGTGCATAAATGCAGAAGGCAAACACTGATCTATGCAGGTTCAGGGCTGTGCATGGCTATAACAACCTTTTTTAGTGACGTAGGAAAGACCATTTTACCACATCGGGGAAGTTCAGAGTGTAAAGGAAGAAGAGGGACAGAGTTCGATAGAGACCACACATACACTCAAGTATTAGAAAAGCTCTAGGAAACCAACATGATCAGAAACAAGACATTAGATACATTGGGATTAGGAATGAGGCTTGAAGCAAGTAACAGATTAACTCTGCCAGACATTCTCCAGTAGGAACAAAAAACAAAATCTAGACTAGAGCAGAAAATACGGAATAGTGTAACTTGGCACAAATCCCAAACTGGACTGGCAAGGGCCAACACACACCACCTAGACTAATACATCCTAAAACAATAAGTACACTAACCAGGCCCAAAAACAAGAAATAAACCAGCTATATCTGGAAAACAAGAATGCAAAAGCTAGACTGAAAAAGCAAGGCATAAACTAGTTAGACCACACACAAAAATCACCATAGAGAGGCGCATACTTAATGTAAATTCACTAGCTTGCCCCAAAAAAGAAAATGCATGAGCTAATCGAAAACCAAGAAAGCAGCAGCGCTAGCTAGTCTCAAACCCAAGAATAGACTGGTTAAACGCAAAACTAGAAATATAGTAGATAAAGCAAAAAACTCCAGGAACAATAACATTTAGTGGCTAGGCTAAACATGAGAAATACATAAATAGGGTCAACAAATAGGAAGTTCAGTAATAAGGCCCCAAAACAAAGCACAAAGGCATAACATTAAACGAGGTACAGGTGAAGCCTAAATGGTCCAAAAACCTAAGAGTAGATTAGCTGTGTGTGAAAGCATGAAATACACAAAACCATCTGAAAACATAAACAGTCACTGACCGTTCGGCAAAACAGGAAATAATACAAGCACCAAAAACCAGAAAACACTCAATCTAGCCACAAAGCTTGAAATAGACAACCATGGACCACTGATCCTAAAAACAAGAAATAAACTAACTAGTCCCAAAAATCAGAATAATTCCAGCAAGATCCAAAAACAAAAATTGGGTTTCCTAGGTTTGATAAAGAAAAATGGACCGTTAGGACCACAACAAAAATAATAATGACTTGGCCTGAAAACATACTCGCTTGATCCAAAAACACCTTCAGTAATGGGGCCTTTTGCTTTTATTGGCAGTTTTCCATTGTGGGAACTGCATGACATGCTTTTATTCTAAAACAAAAAAGTGTGCATTCAGCTGAGGGTAACCTGACTATTGCAAGTTAGTACTTGATATATCCCTCACAGTATCTTTCTTACTGTTCAGCGCTCACGTTTCCTTCCCTTTGCCAGAAAAACCATTTGGAAGGTAAGGGTGCAGCTATATTAGCGTTGATCACGCATCAGGAGCTGGATTGAATTAGCACAGAGTGTGTTCAATTAAATAATCGATCAGCATACCGTACTCCTGATTACATTAAGTACGAACTATTGTTTAACTTTCTAGATTAACACAAACGTGCATGTGCATGAGAAGGCCAGGAGGAAAGCGCAGGTGCAACCCACTCTGAACAGGATGATTCTTAGTGCTGAGAAGTTGCCGGACTCAGGAACGAAGCACTACGTACATCGCCAATAAGGGTTCCAACATACTAAACATGATAAACAGAAGGTTCAAACACTAATTTAATTATTGAAATTCACCATACGCTAAATAATCGCACATCTCTCCACTAGCTCGCGGTTAGGCGGGAGTAGCCCACGGTGCACTGTTCTCCTGTACATTCTTGGCCTTAGATTTATAATTGAAGAAGCACAACTGCACTTGTTGCAATGCAAATAACACATGACTGGATGTGCTACACTCACATGAGATGTGTATATTGAGAGCTCTGTTCATGTATGAAAACCCAGAAGGTCAAGGTATTACTCTGCATCTATTTCAGATGTCCAGTTAATACTACAAAAAAAGATCTCAAAAGTTGATGTCTACTTGTTCTACATTTTATGCATGTGCTAAACTCTGCAATGTGTTCATAAACTTGAATTGTTGATTGATTGTTCAATAAATGGCCCCCATAGCGCTCCACTCTTCACTTTGCAGTAACTATTAAATGTCATAGGGGGTTGTTACTATTACTCTGGTGCAGTAAGAATGCTGGTGAAACCGTTACCAGCACTTTTACTGCGCTGTGCAAACGCACGTTTGCCGGTGGGGGTAAATTGGGCCCCCACTGGCAAAGAAATGCCAGAATTACCAGCACTGGCAATTCTGGCAATCCCCTGCATTGAGTCCTATGGGACTCAATGGAATGGGGATTTCCCGCTGTTGCTGGCACCTGGAATATCCTGGTAATACTGGGACATCAGTCACCAGTAACGGTAGGGCAGTTTCCTGGTATCCCGGCTGTATTACCGGCGGGATACCGGGAGACTTGTAATGAGGGCCATATTCTAGGCTTTAGGTTTCCAATGGGACTTAATATCTTGTCTTGTCCAACTGCCATTGTTGCCCCCTTCCCTCACCCAGTTAAGGCTAACTGATTTTTGTAGGAGCTGTGCAATCAGACTAGCAGGTCTAACCACCACCAGCATTGCATATGAATCAAATCAACCACAGTCCTGAAGAAGGCTTGCATGTACCAATGAGTGAGGACGAAACAGCTGTCAACACTTTTTATGGTGCTTTGTGCACTTGCTGAAATAACTACCATACTCATTTAACGAAGGGGTATAATTTGAATGTAAATAATACTGCAGCCCTACATCCTCAATAACGAAAGCCACACTATTCCAGGCTGGTCGGTCAATTTCAATTACCAGCATTGCACCGCTATCCTGTCACACACACTTTGCACAACTAAACAAACTATGCGGTACTGTGATAGCAAACATCACTGGTCCTGGCCCCAGAGACTCGAAATTGAGGGACGGGAGGATCAGATAAGTGTAGGGTTAAGGTGATGTGTTGGCGTCGTAAGAAGGAAGTTACATTCCCAGGTACAGCTTTGGGGCCTTTCAGCCATTTCATTTGAAATGTGCTGCCACACCTTCATGGCCCTTCTGCAATGTTGACACACCTTTGTTAAAGCGGTCATTTAGGCTTTCAGCTTTGATGCTGGCTGTCTGTGTCTGTTATGTTGGGCAGAGAGGGCAATTAACCTCTCCCTCGGTAATCTGCCGCCGCTCAACCCCTCCCTCCATTGCGGTATGTGGTATTTTGCCACAGAATGAAGCTTTGAGGTGGGACTGATGGTATGCACACGTTCCCCGAGGAAGGGCCAGTCTTCACAAACTGACTATGCCACTTTGTGAATTTGCAGGCCAACGACACACCTCTTCGAAAAGGTGCTCACTAGTCACAGACATGTTTGCCCTCCTTTCAATCCGTTCGTGTGGGGGCAACGAATATGCTAGGAGTATCTTTTATTTCACGGGAGGTCATTTTATGTAGCTTTAATGATAAAAGCTTGGGGAAATCACCTATTGCTGTTCGCTTGAAGAAGCTTATTCTCCTATGCACTACACCCAAAGGAAGCACTTTATACATGTTGCATTGAATTCGTTCTTACAGTTCCTTCGAATTAATCTGAACTTTAAGCATTTTCGAAAATAAGTAATTGACGCTCACTCGCCTCATTTGTCGCTTGCGTGGAGTGGCTCCGAGTAGAGCTTGTAAAGTGCAGTTTTCTACATTTGTGTTAGGACACTGCCCCCTAGTGACATGTCTGTGGGTCTATGCCACAGCGAAGGCGCGCTAGATTTCAGCGGTTAGCAACTAAACCTTCCAGCCAATTCTTCCAATGGTTAAGCGCTTCTGCAGCGTCGCTGTCATGACAACCAGAGCTGCAGCCTGTAATCGTGAATTCGTTCACCTCCTGTCCACATGCAAACTTCAGCATTTGGAGGATTTGTCATGGCTGTTGAATTTTTCCAAATGTTTCTGTGCCCAGAATATTAGAAAGAAAGAGGCATAGTTACCATCCTTCTACTTTTTGGGGCCAACTGAAGAAAGCGTCCAAGGACCAGCGGAGTAAACACGCACCTAGGCCGCTGGTGCTTAAAGATCCCCGAAGGCAATTTCTTGCTAACCTGGTGGGTGATTCTCAGGCACCATAAATACGAGAAGCACATGTCTGCTTTGTGTGAGTGAGGACTGCAAGTCATGCAGTCCACAAAAACTGGCCTAATGACGCCTCGAGTGGAGCACATCTCTTGCTCATCACATAACCAAACACCTATCAAGGAAACGTGTTGCTTGGGAATGAACATGTCGTTACACGGCTATAGCCATCTCTTGCATTTTCGACCCTAGCAATTGCCTCCTCCCGCTCCCCACACTCGGCTCGAGTCAGCACAGTTGAGTGCGCAAATATCCACGCACTCCCCATCTGCCTGCCTATCCTATTCACCATTAATAAGGCATGTATAATTTCTCTCTAGCTGCTCCCAGCTTGCTGTCATATTCCTCCCTTTCCCCTCCACTCAGACTACAGTCTGGATACCCCTGGCGGAGGCGCAATTGAACACGCATTTTTGCGACCGCTGATGAGGTCAGGTCTCTGACTCCGTCTCATGGCCAGGAGGGCTCTCTGAAGTCGTGGGTGTAATTTAAGGGGGGACAGAAGTGTTTGTCCCCCTCAATGTTGATGGCACTGCAGATTGACCTCGCCCCCCTGACAACATACCGCCCACCCGCCCCCAACATAACTACCAGATGACCCGCAACTTGCTGCAGAAGAAAGGTCATCACGTTGCTAAAGTCATGGTTCTGTAAGATGCAAAGCAAGTCTTTCTTCAGCTTCCATTGGCACTAATGAGGGGCTACTTGGGGCCCGGCAGCCCCTATTCACCTCCAAACTATATCCATGAGGCTGCTGTGTCTCATTAGGGACGTGCAAAACATTATGCATAATTACAAGCCGCAGGTTGTGTTTTTTTAAGGCTTAACATTGGGTTGTAGAACCAAGAGGGGAATAATTAGTCTTCTATTACTTAGCATTCCGTTCCTTGTATACTTCAATTTCGAAAAGTGAATGTAAATCTACGGTCATTCCCTTTTTGCTTAATGCATGTCTAAAAGCATTTATATATTTGATAGATTGGTTTATTACATATTTTTACCAACCAGAACTAAGAAGAGATGTAGTCAATCATTGGACTAAATTGCAGACTGGGCTCAAATCCCAGCATCTTCACTTAAAGTGTGTGATCCAGGGCAAATACTGTTTTCTCTTTCTGTATCTGCAAATATCTGACAAAATTATGAGTCCATAAAAGTGATTCTGTTTTCGGAAAAGCCTCAATCACAGTTTAATAGACTTTTAATGTTGCTCCATTTATAATATTACTGACCAATCTGATGCATTTCACAAAGTTCTTCGTTCTTTGTACTGTAACTCCCTGTGATGTACTAGGGTATATAAGATTGCTGTTACTCTTTTTTATTTTTGCATTTATTACAGCGTGTAAAACCCTTGGGTATCCAGGTCGGGGATGCATTGGGATGAGTGACAAGTCTTCGGAGATGTGTTAGTTGAACAGCCAGATCTTTAAGTTTTTGCGGAAGGTCATTGTGTTTTTATTTTCTGTATTGTCCCTTAGGGTGATATCAATACATATTCTATGTCAAGACCAGAAGTTTAATTTTATAAGTTAATTCCTTTATTACTAACAGGCAGCAGCAATGGGAATATACATTTTCAAATGTAAACACGTTTTTCTTATTTTTTTAAAAACAAATCTAATATATATGATACCTTATCCCAATCCAACATGGAGGCCTAGGCCATGTCTCCATATCACCCAATTAAGATACATTTGTGCTTATGTAAGAGTCCTGCAACTTCACTTTATCCTTTCTTCTTTACCGCTGAAGCCATCAAGTTAAGTACCATCCTGTGTATGTTATGTTATTTGGTATTCGTATAGTGCCTACTGCCATTGGTATGGCCTCAAAGCGCTGTCAGGATAAACTCCCTTTGAAAGACCGTAGTCAGGGGATTGAGAAGTGATGAAAGGAGTTGTAAAATGCATGTGTGCATTTATAGCCTTAACGAAGATAGGAGAGGAGTGGCTAGGTCCCTAACAGCAGCCCGTAATGATCAGGTGCAGGGGACAGGTGGGTTCATAAGAGTCAGGCTATGTGAAAGGATGGACCAAATTTCGTGTGGGACTCAGTTGTAGTCTATGGGAGGTGCCATTCGGGCTGAGGGTGGTGTATGTTTAGGCTGGGTATAGTCAGACAGTATATATCGCAGTGGGTTGTGGCTGTTCACACTGTATGCCCGGAGTGGCATAGCTGTATTCCCTGGGATGCAGTGGTCAAAGTGGGCAGGAGCGGTTGGGAGCAGAGCTCCTCTAACCTTTTTAAATTACATTTTACTGTTCTCATACTTTTATTTGAAAAAGAAATGGTTCCATAATGGTTTCATTTTAACATAAAAGTGTAGGAAGAAGTTGAAACTTGCACTTCAGTGCACTGCACTAAACGTTCCCTTAGACAGCAGGCGCATGTGTTTGATGGTTTGTATTGTGCATGGGAGGGGGCATGGCCATGGGGTTTGTGTGGAGCGGGGGCAGACCAGTAGGGAACATAGTTCCACTATTTATTTTCGTACACTTCGACCGTTGCTGGGCTGCAGTTCATGAGGGTTTGGATGAGGAGAGACTGAAGCATAGTTCGATTTAGTCCTGCAGAACGTTTCAAAAAGGCATGGTTATGAGGAGCCAAAAAAGTGTGGCAAAGCACAATCACCGCAAAACCCAAAACAGCAAACCCACCCCCGGGATCATCCTGGGAAGAAAAAGTGTGGCAAAACACAACAGTGGCAAGACTCAAAACAGCAAACCCAGCCGTGGAAACACTGTGTAAAGAGAAAATGTGGCAAAAACACAACAGTGGTGAGATTCAATAGAGTAAACCCATCCCCAGAAACACTCTGAGAAGAAAAAAATACAAGTGTTGCAAAACACAACCCCGTTGAGATCCAAAACAGCAATCCCACCCCTGGAAACACTATGGGAAGAGAAAATGTGATTGTGACAAAAACACAACAGATACTGGGTTATAAATAGCAAACCCAACCACGGAAACACTCTGGGAAGAAAAAAAAGGCAAATGTGGTAAAACACTACAGTGGCAAGAATTCGAAACAGCTGACCTATATTTTGAGCATTCTGGGGTGGATGAATGTGTGGCTGAATACAAACAATGGCTAGAGTCACTGCAACAAATCGGATCTACGTGAAAGAATCGGAATAAAATAACGAGGTGGAAAAGTGTGAGTTTCTTTTGGTCAAATTACAAAAAATAAATTGGGCTTTTTGTGTTTTTGTGTTTTAGAATGTGGGGGGAGACCGCCCGCATCTGACCTCCACCTCTGCCTACCTTAAATTATATCCTTGCCCCGAACACCATCTATTCTTTAATAAAAATATTTTATCTTTTATTTCTGGGGGGTAATACCCAACAAACCCACACCTGGAACACCCTGAGAAGCCCAATACCAGTGTGGCAACCACAGCAGCGGCAAGAATCAATGAACACATTTCTTACCTGGAAGAGACTGCAGCGGGCGAGCGTGGTGTCCGGTGGGGCTAGGGCACCAGGGCCAACATGCAAGCAGGGATGGTCATGCCCAAAGGAAGGTAACCTTTGCCTGAGCCCTTCATCGACTGCCCTGAGAGTCTCTCCTAAGAGGCAGAGATTCCAGGGTTAAATGACCTGGAGGAAACAACCAATCTGGTGTCACAGGAGTGGGTCGGGGGAGGAATAGAGGAGGGCCGAAGGGGAATGGAGGCAGGACCTGGCGTAACTCAATGAGGGAGCATTCAGAGGATGAATGGGGCAGGTAGAACGTGGGAATCTCAAAAGGGCCTAAGGCCCATGAAGATATGTCCAACGGCAATTTACAATTCACTTGGAGTGGCGAGGTAACCTTCTCCATGCTGTCTGTGGTGCAAAACTTGTGTTGGCATGCAACTAAACTATTGCTTAAACTGTTGCTTATGCAAGTATTTTTTGGGTATTGTGCTTCACTGCAGCGGTACGGTACCAGGAACGGCAGCAAAAGCCTGCTCATTGGCACTGCGGCTTGCCTTACATACAGCTTCTCACTGCTTGTACGACACTCACACAGGGAACGTCTGGTCCATTCATAGATAGCCTGCACAGCTTTCAGTGACGACCTCGGGGTGTGTGTGGAGCATAGCAGAGACTGTGCCACACAACAATGCTTTTTCCATTGTGCTACTGCACCAATACCTTTAGTTAGTATCACAAGGTTGGGCTCCATCATTAGGGAATTGTGCTGTTGTGTCTCTTCAATGCATGCTGAGTACTTCAATGCAAGTGTTTCCTTGGTCCCCACCTTAGGCGGCACCTCATTGATGGGCGGTTTTCTCTTTAAAGGAGACAGTTGTGCCTCTGTTTTGTGGGGCTTTCCAGCTGGTTGCTATCCTCTAGCGTCTTAGAAGAGAGTATGCCTGGTTCCAGCAGTGGGGGTGTTAGATGTTCTGAAGAATCCGCTATTGTTGGGGATGTGGCTGAGGGCTTCCCTCAGGGAGCAGGATCAGCTGGCTCTCTTTTTCCCCCCCTCTGCATCTAGGGCAGGAGTTGTCCAGGAGCCTATGTACAGTGATGAATGGACCTCATTAATATACTAGTCTCCACCATTGACATGCTAATAGTTTCTGGGCTTCAATATAGATTCACGGCAGTGAATCCTCCTCCTGCCGGAGAAAAGGATTGGCAGAAGCTGTCAAGAAAGGAAGGAGGAATTGTTGTCCCTTGGAGTTGTGGCAAAGGAGGCGGGGATGCTGTCGGCATCCATTCAGGCAATCTTCTCAGCCGACTTCACTTCAGAGATCTACAGCGGCTCATAGCCAGACACCTACACAGGAGACTCTTTTACTCCCAGTTGATACATTTCTCTTTAGATGCCAAATAACATATTTGGTAGCATAAGTTCATGGAATTCTGAAAAGCAGAGGGCAAGGTTTGGTCCCTCTCTCAGCAGAGTGTTAGATCTAGGTGCCTGCTTGTTGGGCTGGGGAACATGAAAGGGGTTTGCAAGGGGGGTAGGATGGTCATAGGAAGAGAAAACTCTCCATATCAACTGCCTGAAGCTTTTGACAGGCTCCACATTGAAAAGCCTTCAAGGGATAAGATAAACTGTTGTGTCCTACGTATGGACGTTTCAGCGGCCTGTTGTATCACCTGTCTGGGGTACACAATCCAAGAGTCTAATGGATCTGGTGAGGGAGTGTTGGCATTTTGTTGCAGACTGGAATTCCAGGCATCTACCGGACAGTAGTGGTTGGAGGCTGAATCCCAGACTGTTTGCTTCCCTCCAGCCACTTTGCTGAAGATTGAGTGAGGTCTAGAGAGACAGAGTTAAAGCCAAGCCAGGGAGCATGGAGCTCAGCTAACCGTGGACCCCTTGCCGCATACTAGTCAAGTATGCTCATCTCCGCATGGCCCTGTGTGCTACTAGTGTTCCTGACAGTTGTTATTTCCATATTATGTATACAAATGTAATTTGCAGTCATTTGTTTGTGTATGTGGTTGGTCATTTCAACTGTTTTCACTGTAGATGTGGCGTGTTTGTATGTGCTCTATTAGGAAATGCTAAATGCAGTGTCAGTTTCTCACATTGTTCACCACTGCAGCTGCAACATGCTTCAATCAGTGACAGCTCCTTACGCCATCTACCAGTGCCAGCATCTCACATTGTCCACCAAAAGTCCCCCTCTCAGTTGGGAGTTTATGGCCATTACTCTATTATGCCAAAGATCATTGGAGGTCTAATGTAACCATTGGCATCAGAAAGGTCTTTACCAGAAACACACTAACTTAACCCCATTATTCCAAAATTTCCTGGGGGATTGCCCTCTCTTCTGCCCCACCCCCTTCCTTCCCTCCGCCTCTTTTTACCAGTCTCCCAACTTTCCGTCCGCTATTATTACGCACCCAACCTTTTCAGCAAAATGACTCCTCTGTCTGCAGCGCAGGTAGGGCATCATACCAAGCTAATATAGCTAGATCAGTAAACTGCTAGAGGTGATAAAGGCAGGGAACTGCAAAGCCCCTTTCAAGACCAAGTCATACCTGACCTGAGGGATCTGACTCCACAATGGGACACTCAAAGTGTAGCGCTGCTTTTTCTCTCCACAGTCAACCTCCATTTCCCCATCTTTTGTGTCTATAGGGGACAAGTAGAAACTATACAATAAAGCAAGACCATTGCCTGCTGAAGTTCTTTGTCACGAGAGTCCTAGGGGTTCTGTTAATATGGATCCCTGTGAGAGGGTGACATAAACAGAAGCCAGCAGCAGAGAATGGTCGGGGGACGGAGAGGGTGGAGTAGGGGAGTACTGCTCACAAGCAAGAGCCCTGTGAATGCTTGGAGAGACCGAACTGTCATTAAATATTGCACTGCACACCCCACTGGGAATAGCAGGTGGAGTTCTCTGGTAGCAGACATGACTCCGCAAACTGAGTAAGGATCTCATAGCAGTCCACTGTGGAGCCAGTAGCAAGGCAGGACGTCTGCCTGAAATTAAGATGGCCGCCAGGCCTTTAAACGGCTCAAGGGCAATGGCAGGAGGGGCAGAAGGCCTAATTACAGTGATTAACCAACATAACAGTAGCACAGAAGATATTCCTGAAACTGTGTTAGGATTACAGAACTGACAGGAGAACAGAATCTCCATTATAGAGAGAACCTTAGCAGCTTATAGTTTGAGCCATCGTGCCACCTTGTGTATAGGGTAATCTCAAGGAGGAATAGCTTAATTTGCAATAGATAAACTTCGAGACCTCATAGGTGTTCATCCCAAAGCCAGCCTGACAAAGCTAGTAAAGTATTTAATAAGTACTTAAGTCTGACATGTTTTCTTGACTCTGCTACAGGTGGTAACCAATGCAGCATAAATGACTACTTACATTACATAAAAGAGGGCAAACTGAAGGAAGGGAACAGGCAAAGATGTAAATATCACATTTCACAGAATACACATTAGTCAAAGCCACATGCTCAAAAAAGTAGTTTCTTGACAGTGATGAATTATGCCTGGTGGGTGCAAAGCACTGGCTTAAGATGAAGGCAGCTGAATTAATGAGATGAGGAATGGAGTTTAGGGGTGGGTAGAGCAGCCAATCCCAGGATTCCTAAATCTTAAAGAGCTTTGAGCCTTCTCTGGTACCGTGACCATGACGAGGCGGTGTGGGGGGGGGGTTGGATGTGAGCATGGGAATGGGACAACAACTATGTCAAGAGGTTGCATGGCGAGGTTGGTAGACTGACAAATACATATGATATCAAATACAACAGGGGGTGGTGATGGGGATTCGACCATCCGCATGGGGAGTGTGCGCTCGCCTGTTTTTTTTGGATGATATTTTAGGTAATATAAGGATGGGAGAACTACCTCCGAGTATGTGTGGGGCTAATCTGCACACATTTTCGAATGCTCGCCACACAGCAAACGCATCGTCAAGTGTACTCTGGGGGACACAGTATACAGGCGCAGTCTTCCCTGTCACATTTATTTGACAGGTGACAGCGAGGGGTGCACAAAAAACATCCAGAGGAGAACAGCAACACCTTCCTCCTCCCATGGCCAGCCTAATTAAATATCAAAGGTTCCATGGATCCGCCCTGTTCTATTGTCTATGCTCTCTGTGGTGGCGGCGCATACTGATGAAAGTTAATTGAAGCTGGCCTGGGAATAGGCCTGTCACAGGACTTAACAATGGGCAGGAAAACTAACACCTCTTTGATATGCAATGTGTCACCTTGAAGCTACCTCCCACCCCTCTGTACGAAGGGCAGCGAATGTCATGTATGGAACAACTGTTTACAGTAGGCAAACTCCCTGTCAGAGGCACGAATTATGTGATTTGAGGGAGATCGATTTCTGTTCTCACCACAAACTTCAAGAGAGACCTGCGCTTTGATCAAGAGCCACATAGGGCTCAGTTAACCCGAGAGACTCTTTGATCTACACCAGACCGGAAGATGGGTGAGACTTATGAGTACATGTTGTCACCTCTTACCTTTCCTGTTGCAAAGCACTCTGGTCCTGTGCTCACACTTAACAGAAGATTGTTGATAGGGCCCCTGGATTGGTTCTTTAAGGTAGGCAGAGCCTGCACCAATGTCTGGTGCCCATTTGCCTTTAAAAGAGGGCTGAGCCCCTCACTTAGCTAGCAGATCATCCGATGACTTTGAAGGGAGTAAGAAGAAGCACTCATTTGGAACCTGGCTGAAGTTACAGTCTACCTTACAGCTTCTGTCAGTGAAGGAAGGCCAGGATTTCCAAGAGGGAAGCAAGATCGCTCCCCTAAACATCTCCCAGGGAACAGAGGGAGACACCAGTCTCAGAGGACCCATCCAACAGCTCCAGAACCGGTACCCAGGCAGCACACAGCTAGCCCCTAGTCCAGCTCCACAGACTACTGAGTCACCTACTCCTGCGGGAGAGGGGCTAGTAGCCACTGAGGACTGTACTTTGGTAGCAGGGGACTCAGTGACTTCAGAGTTGCCCGATGCAGCGCAATAACCTGAGGTGGAGGACCAGGTGGGAGCAGATCTGAAGGGCCTGCCCAAGTTGGATGAGTTCGCATTGGCTGATGGCTCAGGTCAGACTGACTTCTTCACAGTCCAGAAAGAGTGTCCCACTCTGGCGGGTCTGTAGAAGCAGATGGTGGAGCAGGCTAAGGGCGAAACATTTGGAGATCAGATCCATCAGAAACTAATAAGAAAAACTTAAGCAATTTAGCCTCCCAGTACAAAAAAGAAATCATCCTTGCAAAACAAACTTCCTACAACCTTCAAATCTCTCAAGCAAAATCTAACACAAAAGAGCTCTTCGAAATTCTGAAAGAAGTAGAAACCCCTGTCCAGCCTGACTCCTGCATCAAGGACAAAAACTGGTGCACAGACATACAAAATGCTCTAGCCAATAAAATTACTTCTCTGCAAACTAAGATTAGTAACAAAAAAATAATCCCTACTCTCCATCACTAAATTGAGTAACACCAGTTCCACTCTGCTACAACCCTCCCGGATGTCACCTCCTGTGCCTACGCCCCTCTTTAACTTCAGTAAAGTTTCTACTAAAGAGGTGGAAAAAGTTATTCTTGCACTCAAACCTTTGAATTGCCATGGGGACCTATGCCTCGCACAATTGATAAAAGATGCAGCTTGCAAACGCTCACCATTTATCACTAAATTAATAAACGCATCCTTTACACCCGGCACCATACCTAACAATCTGAAACAATCTTGGGTACTCCCACTCCTCAAAAAACCCAATCTAGATCCTTCTATCCCCACCAACTACCGTCCCATCACTACAGTACCGTTTCTTCTCAAAATCCTTGATAAAATAGCATACCAACAAATTCAACACTACCTCGATCTTAACCACCTTCTAGGAGTCCGACAGTCTGGCTTCAGACCCCAGCACGGGACTGAGACTGCACTTATAGATCTTAAGGCACAGATTGATGAGCTGAGAGATGAGGGCAAGACAGCACTACTACTACTTCTCGATCTCTCAGCTGCATTTGATCTGGTCAATCACAAGATCCTCTGCACACACTTGCAATCGGCAGCTCACTTCTCCCAAGAGGCAACGGAATGGATTCAGTCCTTCCTCAACAACCACACTATGCAAGTTTTTTCTTCATCAGCAGCCGCCAACCCTATGCCCATTACGTGTGGTGTGCCACAAGGCTCTTGTGTCTCCCCTATCCTGTACAACATTTTCACAAAGCCCCTTTTCAATGATCTAGATGGCCTGGGTATCACCTACACTAACTATGCCGATGATACCCAGATCTTCATCCCGTTGATGGGGGATTATGACAAGGATTTGGCCTTCATAAATAGAGCATACCTCATCATCCAGGCATGGATGGCCTCTCATGGTCTATGCGTGAATGATGACAAAACAGAGCACCTCATCCTAGGCACCGCACCTAACCTCAATAAACTAGACCAAAACTACTCTTCTTTTGTTATCGACAATAATATCATCACTGTAGCCAAGGAGGTTAAAACCCTTGGCTTCTAATTAGACTCAACGCTCACTTTCAAAAAACAAGTCAATGCCATGGCTTCCGCAACATCTTATACATGTAAACTTATTAGAGCAGCCAAACCGTTCCTCTCACCAAATAACTGCATCACTTTAGCTAGACCATTGATCCTATCCAAGTTGGATTATTGCAACGCTCTCTACGTAGGCAGCAACAAATATATCACAAATAAAATTCAAACTTTACAAAACAATGCCTTAAGAGCAGCCCTAAGCCTCCCGAAGAAAGTACATATCTCAGAGACTAGAAGATCGTTCAATTGGCTTTCTACAAAAGACAACATTTTCCTTAAATCTGTCTCTCTGACTCATAAATGCCTACACCAAGCGGCCCCTCAATACTTGATAATGAGATTCACCAGACCGACCTCCTGCCGCCCCACTAGAAAGGCCAACTCAAACCTACTCCTAGTACCAAGATTCAAAGGCACTATGTCTGGAGGGAATAGCTTTCCTGTCAAAGCAGCACAATTTTGGAACTCCTTACCACCATCCCTTAGGGAAGACCTTCCCTACCCTCAGTTCAGATCCAACACTATCCATTGGCTCAAAGAACACGACATCTAATGCTTTTCCATTGCCGCGCATACTGTAAATTGTATATAAATTGTATATCCTCTCACCATCTATGCTTAGATATATTTACAACTTGTAAACTATGTATATGTACCTGTAATTATATTTTGATGCATCAGTCCTAATGTTTTTGATGTTTCTAACACTGTAACCCAGTTGGACTCATCTACTGCGTGTTCTGTAACTTAAGCTATACAATCCTCTTGCCGCTTTTGCGCCCTGCTACCCACGGGTTAGGTGCGCTTTACAAATAAAATAAACAACCAAACAAACAAACAACCTCTCGAAGCAAAGGTACAGGCTGTGAAGGATTGGGACATCCCCATCACACCAACGGAGGCGAGAGCCTTTCTAGGTCTCACCGGGTACTATTGGTCGTTCATCAGAGGGTATGGTACCATCGCCATGCCTGTGAATGATGTAACTTTCAAGAGGATGCCGAAGAAGGTAACTTGGACCACTGCCTGTCAAACCTCCTTTCAGGATTTAAAGGATGGATTGTGCAGGGCCCCAGTTCTGAAAGTGGCAGACAATGCCGGGAGTTCATTATCCAGACAGACGCCTGTGATTTTGGGATTGGAGCAGTGTTAGCGCAGCTGAACTTTGAAGGGGTAGAGCAACCTGTCGCCTACATTGGCAGGCAGTTGCCAAAAAGGGAAAGGAACTGGGCTGTATTAGAAAAAGAGGCGTATGTGGTCGTGTGGGCTGTAAAGAAGCTGAAACCCTACATCTTTGGGCCTCACTTCATGATCCAGACAGAACACCGGCCTCTGTGATGGTTGATGGCCATGCAAGGGGAGAACCCTAAGCTTTTGCGTTGGGCCATATCCCTACAGGCATTAGATATGGACATCCAGCACAAGCCAGGCTCCCAGCATGGAAATGCAGATGGCCTCAGCCAGTACTTTTACCTTGATAACAAACCAGACCCTCAGTAGGGTGGTGGTTCACATGTTGAGGCTGGGGGGCATGTGAGGGATTTGACCATCCGCACAGGGAGTGTGCGCTCGCCTGGGTTTTTCTTGATGATTTTTTTGGAAATGGAATGATGGGAGATCAACCTCCGAAAATGTGTGGGGCTAATCCGCACACATTTTCTAATGCTTGCTACACAACCAACACATAGTCCAGTGTACTCTGGGGGACACAGCCTACAGGTGCAGTCCTGCCTGTCACATTTATTTTAAAGGTGACAACGAGGGGTGCACAAAAACATCTAGAGAAGAAGGGCAACACCTTCCCCCTCCCATGGCCAGCCTAATTAAATATCAAAGATTCCATGCATCCGCCCTGTTCTATTGTCTAAGTTCTGTGTGTTGGAGGCACATACTGATGAGTTAATTGAAGAAGGCCTGCATATAGGCCTTGTCACAGAACTTAACAATGGGCAGGAAAACTAACACCTCTTTGATATGCAATGTGTCCCCTTGAAGCTAGCTCCCATTCCTATGTACGAAGGGCAGTGAATGTCATGTCTGGGACAACTGTTTACAGTAGGCATACTCTTTGTCAAAGGGACGAGGTATGCGATTGTAGGGACATAGAAGTCTGTTCTCACCACAAACATCAAGGGAGACCTGCACTCTGATCAAGAGCCACATAGGGCTCAGTTAACCAGAGAGACACTTTGATCTACAACAGACAGGAAGATGTGTGAGACTTAGGAGTATATGTTGTCACCTCTTACCTTTCCTGTTGCAAAGGACTCTGGTGCTGACCTCACGCATAACAGAAGATTGTTGTTGGGGACCCCAGATTGGTTCCTTAAGATAGGCTTAGCCTGCACAAATAACTGGGCCCATTTGACTTTCAAAGAGGGCTGAGCCGCTCATCCGACGACTTTGAAAGAAGTAAGAAGGACTCATTTGGACCTTGGCTGAAGGTACAGTCTACCTTACAGCTTCCGCCAGTGAAGAAAGGGCAGGTTTTTCAAGAGGAAGCAAGATCCCGCCCCTAAACATCTCCCAGGGAACAGAGGGAGACACCAGACTCAGAGGACCCATCCAGCAGCTCCAGAACCGGTACCCAGACAGTGCATAATGTGCCCTGCTAGGTTCTGCCAGCAAGCTTCCTAGGTGGGAAGTGACAGAGAGTTTCCGAACAATGGACAAGGCTGTTGTCTGCAAGCACTCTCCTTCAGCCCTGCAAAAAGCTAGGAGGAGTGCCATACAAGCATCAACCAGCGTCCATCTTTTAAGGACATTTTTTCAAGGCAGTCGAGCCCTCGAACCTCGACCGGCTGCACCACTGACTGTTGTCACACTGCAGTCACTCAAGCCATCCGAGATGCCCCAACCAGCGGTCCAGATCAGCCAACCAGCACAGAGACACCGATTCTTGATCCTGAGCTGCCGTGCAGGCCAGCCTGCAGCAGTCCGTCCAGCCTCGCTTGGCAAACTGCCTGCCGCCTGATACCTGCATCTGTCTCCCGTCTTGAAATCTTTCACAGAAGCTACAAAGCGTCCTGGAACCGACTTGAAGCTGTCGACCATCAAGATCGTCTCAAGCACCAGGTACATTGTAGTTCTGTCCCCCTGGTCCTTCTATGAAGGCCCCTCATGACATTTACGTCCCCTTGCTCTGTTGGTGCTGAAACCAAATAACCTTGAACAGTTAAGACTGATTACTTTACCGACCATCCACCTGCCATTTTCCGGAGTGTATCCCTTTCCTTTGTGAAATTGTCTGTCCTCTGTGTTCCTTTACAGCATGGGTTGTATTTTGAAGTGTGCTAGAACTGTCTGTTGTAATAATAATAAAGTAGATATTTGTACGCAACCTTGACTGGACAGTCCCTTTTATCATTTTATAATAATTGCATTTTCGCTGTGTTGCAACTAACCAATGATCCACGACATTGCGTAGATAAGCCTTCCGTTCCATCCATGTTACCAAAATTGGACAAGGAGGTTTATTATTTACTTGTGTTCCAATCTGTTCGGATCCCTTCTGGTGTACGAGAGGTGTGGGGTTGATTGATGGTTTAGAAACGGATATTCATCCCTGGACCACTGGTGCCCTGGAAGTTGATACTTCACAGGTGGGGTCCTCCCTGGATTGTTTTGAATTTGGATCTCCTCGGCCAAAAAGATTTCAGTTTGGATGCAAGTGCGGTTTTCCATCTGCAAATCCTAGATCTGCAGAAGTGGTAGCCACATATATTTTCATTCCTGGTCAACACTGATATGAAGTGTTACATTGTTGTTCAACCTGTGAACACTAAATTTGCAATAGTTAAAGGGGAAAGGAAGTCGATGATGCAATAGCCCTAAGGGTTCCTAAGATCTAACTTTCCAATGAGGCACACGTATGTGTACTCTCAGAGCCTCTTTGTTTCTGCAATTGAAGATGCTGTTACAGATGCTGAAAATGACGTCAAAGAGGCCCTGGACTTGTGTTTATGTGAACACTCAATGTGCACACCTAAACTCATGGAAATGGGGCAAACAATAATTGTAACAAAAAAAAAGATTCAAGAAATACGCTATTAGTTTAGGTTATCAAGGTTCTGCCAGGGCTTTTAAGAATAACACATATATGATTAATGTTTGCTTTTTCACGAGTAAACGCAAGTGCCTCTAAGTACAGCAAGCGCTTCACGCAGTGCCCACCAAACCTCACAAGCCAGAAAGCAACACTTAACAGGGTGTTGACACAATATTGTATTGCTTACCACCTGAGCAGGTGTCCAAGTGAAGCGATTAGCTGTAAAGAGCCTTTCAAGTATAATTAAGATTATGGGCCTCATTACACGGTAGGCGGTAAACCATGGCGCTATTAGCGCCATGGTTCATGCCGGTAATTTACCGGTACCGCCTTGGAGGAAAGGGGAATTACCGCCCTATTCCAAGGTTGGGAAGGCGGTAATTCCTCCTTCCTCCATTGCCCTTCCCCATTCACATTTTTGCCCCATAGGGCATAATGGGAATGGGGAAGGCGCTAATCATGGTACCGCAAATTGCGATACCGTAATTAGCACCCCGGTCCCTTTGCAGGTTTGTTTTTTAACGCCTGCACAAAGCAGGCGTTAAATTCCCCAACCCGCAAAGGGACCTCGTAGTAAGGCGGTAAGGGTTTACCGTTACCGGTAAACCCTTACCGTCTACCGTGTAATGAGGCCCTATATATGGTATATACGGGACTGATGGACTACACCCAGATAGGCCTGCAGCACCAACTTACGGCTTTGGAACCGTACACTAAGTCAAATGGGTTAAAAATTAATATTGCTAAAACAAACCTTTTTTTTTTTACTCCAACCGGTTAGGGAAAAAAATACATAGTCCAGTTATAAATGGTTTTTAGAAAATACGGCTCTAGAGAATGTTTCTAATTTGATATACTTGGGTTTTTACTTACCTGGAGGTTCTAATGGGAAAGAGGTGTTTGAGTATAAGAAGTCAAAGATTACTGCCCTTGCTGCTCATTTTTCCTTCCTCCCTGTGATTGAATTCTAGAGAAAAAGGTGGTCCCTGTTAGTCTTTGTGGGGCTGAGACACTACTACAGAAAGCAAATGTGGATTGGGCCTGCTTAGAAGGTATTTTTTGGAAGAAACTATTTGACGCACCGAAGGGTGTTCCCAGTCCTGTAATAAGATTTGAATTGGGGTTACGCTCTCTTAATAGTAGTGTTGCATGGAAAAACTTGGTTGGGAAAATTGTTCTGCCGAGGACCATTCCACCTGGTGACAGCTTAGGCAGCTCAATGATAGCAAGTCTAACAAACCTTTTAATGATTGGCTAGCCAGATGTGAGGCTAGCATGCTGCAATACGACCCATCTTTGGAAAGGGTGGTAGAAACCCAGTCAAGTGCGAAAAGGAAGCTTTTGGAACTGGACTGAATGTTTACAATCCTAGAGGTTCGTAAATACAGGCTATACACTAGCATCCTGCTGGATGTAAGACTGGCTGGGAATCTCCCGCATTACCTTTACAAGTTCCAAAGTGCCTCTTGGCGTACTAGGTTTCTATGGCTGTGCCTTAATCTGTATCCAACCAATGCGATAGTTGGGGCCAGAGCAAACGTAAAAAGAGAACTAAGAATATGTTGATACTGCAATGGTTGTTCTAAAATTGAGACAATCTATCATTTGTTGGTTGAATGCTTGCTATGCTTTACATAATAGACGGCTAACCCATTTTGGTCACCTTGTTTAGCCTCCTGGTGCATTATCCGGTACTAGCGTATGGCTTAATAGTCTTCTTGCCAGGTCCAATGTGTGGCGTCTCACAGCTTTGAGTTTTTTGGATGAATTATTTCTGAGATAAATTGTCTTTTTACTTTAAAAAAAATGTGTGTGTAAATTGTATGTTTTAATAAGAAATAAGGACTGTAAAATGAACATTCTGATTTTATAGATTTTAAAAGATGCTAAATTGTGTTATTTATTTGTTATGTAAATTATTATCATGTTTTCTAATAGAAATGTTCATGTGTGTTCTCCCTCGCTTTTGGTGAAAATGTAAATGAATTCATCACAATAATTTTAAAAAAAGTATAAAGAAGAGGAATGATTTGAAACCTTTAAAAGAACAGCTCCAGAACTGTAGAAGTGGTTGTAAAATCTAGTAGAATTATAAACTGTAAAAACGCAGTTTCTTCTCACCTCATCTTCTGACTGTACAACAAAAACTAAAATTGCCAGTATTTAAGAGTAACATTTAAGAACCACAATCATGAAACTGACGAGCTAGGCCTAGAGCAGAAAATACGTCACCTGGTTAAACCACGGACATAAATGACACCAGCTAGGCCATCAACCCTTTCACTACTAATGTCTACCAGCTATCCGTTCGTTCACTCACTCATTCACCCAGCCTTCTAAACATCTATCCTCTAGCTCTCTTATCTCTGCTTACCTCTTTCCATCTTTTCATCTGCTTCTCCTGCTATGCTGCACTCTCCTTACCTTCTGATGTTTCTTCCTTTTTGCAGGTATTTCGGGATGGGCCGTGACCTCTTAACCAGTTTCTGGATCCCTCCATTGCTGCTTCTCCTCTCAGCCTTCAGTGACGTTGCTTACACCGGGCGAAGTGGCGGCTTTGGAGGTATACGTGGAGGTGGTGGATGGGGGCGGAGTGGCTCCTTTTCTCGAGCAGGATCCCCCCCAATGAGGAGCAGTGGCTACCACCAGCCAGGTGGCTCCAACCAAGGTATGAAGATGGCGGGAGCTGCTGCCATCGGTGCTCTTGCGGGAGCAGGTATTGGCTATGGCATGGGTTCAGTTGGAAGACCCCATGGCGTTGGTTATGGGATGGACTCCTACGGAAGACCCTACGACTCTGGCTACGGCATGGACTCGGTTGGAAGACCCTACCGGTACAGAAATAGTGGACATGTCCATGGTGGCAGTGATCAGGTTTATCACGCCAACCGAGCGTCTAACGACACTTATGACTTTGCACTGGATGACCCCTACAGTGCCGCCCCTGGACGCAGTTCAGAACTTCAACACATTACGTTCTTCTGTGTTTGTGTATCTGGATTTGGAAGACTGGTCCTAGTCTGAGAAACCGCTGCCAAGCGCAATCTTGCCCCTGTCAAGGGCGCTATGGACGACCAATTTATCATGTGCATAGTGAAAGTTTAGACCAGTGGCTGTAGTATATTTTGGAAGGTATCCAAGAGGAAAACTGTTTTCAAGCCTTGGTGTTCCAGAGCTAGGTGGCAATGCCTGAATATGAAACACATGCTCGATTTGTTAAAGGGTGAGGATGCCCCCAGTGCCCACGCCACACCGGAATGACCCTGTCATATGCATCTGACTACTAGGTCTGTATGTACAGCATTCAGGGGTGGACGGGGAACCAGAAGAGGTCCTGGAAATAATGTTCATAGTGGCCCAAATTACACATTTCCAGCAAGCCCAACCCTTTTCTTGTGAGGAAATTAGGAAATAAGATAGGATACAGCACACAAAAGGGACCCAGGGTGCAGAGGCCTACTTGGACATCTGCAGAGTTGCCTATAGGTCAGTCCACCCCTGACTGCTTTTCTGGGGATGGGGATACGCTTGTGGATTTTTGGGGACGTCCATTTGTCGCCATAGATTTAAGGGCACTCTTTAGGCTCTTGCTGTCAGTGGATGTTCTGTGAAAGATAATATGATGGGGATTTGATAGAACTGTGAACTAGTCGGAGGTTATAAAATGTTCCCTACAACGGATGGTATTTTTTTTTGGTGTGGCGTTTTGGCGTTTAATACAACTCTTGTGCATTTAAAACAATGAGCTAAATTGAGGTAAGAACCAAAAAACTTTGCAAAAAATAGATATCGGGTGAAAGAGATGTTTGGCGTTGTAACGCTCCTATGGGAAAATATAGTCCAATAAAATAGATCTTAGAAAAACGTAAATCAACTGCTCATTTTTACACCCGCCTCTAAAAGCCAATAATCCATACCTACCCCCTGAATTCCACTGTCACGTGCTCAACTCTCACTTATCACAGACCATCATAAGCACTAAACATGTCTTTTTACATTTAGATGGGAGGGCAGCCACAATTCCACCCACACTGATATGTGTCCTTTCATTTCATTCTATCATTTAGGCATCCCATATTATTATTTTAATTGCGTTTAACATTTTGCAAAGTTTTCTTTTACTGCTATATTTCTGTCGCTGATATTTTCACTGGATAGCACAGTTCATTTGATTAAAAAAAATCTTCCTTTTACAGTGCCACTCCCCTTGCCAGGCTCTCACGTTCAATGGGAAGGGAAGTACTGGCACCTATGAAGTAACCATGGACACTCCCGGGTGTAGGGTTTCTCTGGGGTGCTTCCCTTTGGCACGTCTACAGTAAAGAAGTGTTGTTGTGTTTGCAGTGTTTTGCCCGGCGGGCACATGCCACCTTTGTGCCGCATTTGTGATCCTGTGTGCCATTTACAAATACAAAAGAGAAGTGGAAAGAAGCATAGCAAAAGTGGGGGTGCCAGCACGGCCACTTGGCACCAGTTAACCCCAACCTGCGGCAACTGTTTCCTCTGACCTCTATGCTTGTACCCGAGCACCCCCCACAGATCCACTGTGATCTCTTGATCTCTTCATACACTCGAGTGTGCCTCTGGCTGGCTGGCTGTGCACCGACTTCCCAGCACTATGCACAGAGCTCCTTTCACCTTCGAGGACCTCTCTATACCAGACCCAAACCCTCAAGAAACATACACTCGTGTAACAGTTTAACTTTCAGTGCCTCCGCTCCGTGTGTTCACTATTTCAGCCACACTAAAATCCCTTACATGGCACATGTCTGCTTCTAGCCACAACAAACATGTTATGTGATCCAGGTTACAATAATATGGAAGGGAAACGCTGTGACATGAAGTCCTTTAATTGTGGGTACAGCTTCCACATATACAAAAGCAATCATGGTACAATCAGATACAGGGGGTAAACAAGCGCAGAAGATACATCAACAACTTGAATTAAACTATAGGAGTGCCATACGTTAAGAGAGTACAGCAGCACTCAGTGGTAGAAACGTCTGGTAGAGTTCACTGCCCAACCAGATTATAACAATGCCTTATGCACTGGGCATAAAGGGCTCCCTTCTTATATATCATCAAAACATGCCTCTAAGATCCAGCAGTGCACCCAGATACATAGAGGGGTCAAACAAGCCCGGGTAGATGGATCAGTTTGACTTTTTCTGTTGCGTGATCATAGCAAAGCCATCAGCGCCTTCTACGCTCTGCGTTTTTTTCGAAACAACGCCAATACAATAAACAACAGACGTAACCCAATGGAAGAAACAGGACATTTCTGTTACAGAGACATACAGTGAAAAAGGTGAGGTTAGCAGCGCGTGGAAACTTGCAGATGGAACGCGTTTTCAGCTGAAGGTAAATGAGGAGGTAAATGAGGAGGCAAGTGCAGGTCCTGCATTATATGGAAGGGTAGATGGGTGGGCAATTCTTAAAGTGAGGGAAGCAGCCTGGAAAGTCATGTGAGCTGGTAGGGGATCTAGTGTAAATTATGCATGATCAGGGCCATATGGTGAAACGTCCTGACTCGCACAGTCCACGGAGGAGCCAGGGCGGACTTATCACGACGGAGGAAACATAATCGCGCCCGGAAGCAACCATGATTTCAATCATCAGCCTAAACTAAGATGTGCAGAGGGAATCCTGACGACAACTTGCAGCACCGATGATGTTCTTCACGAGAAAGCACAAAGAAAGGCAAGGGTGCAAAACAAACTCTAAGGTTTTAGCAAAAGGCACTAGAAATTGGTCGGTCCCACCAACTGCTCGATAGCTCCTTCAACATGAAATAGGGAGGAGGCAAGCAACTCTAGCTTGGCGTTGTTCAGCTTGAGAAAATGCTGAAAATAATGTTCCTGAATGACTCATTAATACCTGAACCGTACCAGAAATGTAAGGCAATGAGCAACCATCAAGGCTTCAATCTTCAGCATGCTATGCATCAGGGATTCTAGATCTCCGACAGGCAACATCCACACCCACAGCAGAGCACAGTTTGTGTACTATTGTGCACTGCAACACCCAAGCTGGTGAGCAGATCACCGGAGGCTTTGTGTGTAAAACGAATAACATGCAGTACATGATAGGCCACTGAGAGATTGCCCAAATGGCACTGGCAACTGGCCACGACTCATCCACCTGTTTCCCAAATGACCATCTAATGAAAGGATGCTGTGATGCTTTATGTCAAGACTTTGCCCCCAAAATGTAGCTGTCTCTTCTTGCAATTACGTTTAGACTTCTTCTATCCACTCAACATGACACATCTTCCAACGTTGGCCAAAGGTGCACACGTGATGCCGCCCAGTCACACGAAACACTGGTTAACATTTTATTTTTGCTGCCCACTCTATCGTAACATGTGAGCCAAGTGGCTCAAATCAGTCCTTTCAAGGGAATAGGGCGAAGGAGGACTTCAAGATAACCCCTTACTCTCCTACTGCGTCCTCCCTGCTGGTTGTAATCCAAGTTATGGGCTAAACATGGGAGGTGGGGCAAAGACATTTCACCCAAAGAGGTCAAGGGAGGAAGCACAGCGGTCACTGATAAGGTCTCTTGAGGTACAACCTAGGGATAGTGAGGAGGGAGGGATACATGGCAGTATGCTTTTCATCCTTTTTTACTTTTCTTTCTTGTAATCCTTACTCTGAGAGTGGTAGGTGGTGCTGACTGTCTATGGGAATAGGACATAGCCCTAATCTATTGAGGGTTGGTTCTCATACACGAACATTTAGGTTCTGGTTTTAATGACAATTGCTCTCTGGTGTGTTTACTGAGGTTACTTTTATTTCCACCTTATCTTTATTTAGGAAGTGCAAAATTGGTCAGGAAAATTCAATTTTTGCAATCATCGCCAAGCTCTTGGATAGCCAGCTAGATCAATCTTTGCAACAATGGAAGGAGGAATGTTTGGAGCTAATGAGTGTAGCAGACATAGCATTAGATATGCTGCTAAGAACTCCAGATAAAGCAAAGAACATTTCTGGTGGTCTGATTGGCGGAGTACTAGGGACCAATGTACTAAATATAAAGTATTGAAAAATGTTGCCCAAGAGGAGATGTCGCTGAATAATATGCCGCTTTTATCTGCGAAAGTTCCCATGTGCTAGATATCGGTCTTGGTTCCTAAGATTTCGGCTTGATTTACGGCCAACAAAGGACGTACCAAGCTCGAGACTTACATGCCCATTGATATAGATACATTGTCAGTTTTGTAACCTTCAAGGTAATGTGGAAACACTTAAACATTTGGTGATTAGCTGCCAACATTATTCGGAAAAACGATCATTTGTTTTCACAGTTATTTTAAGGATTTTAGACTGTTATCAGAGGAGAAAGTTTGGAGTTTAGGTTTAGTAGTCAGCACATATCATTGATTTTAGCAACAGTGACATTTTTACTGTTAATAGGTATTTTAAGGCCAGAAGATACATTGAATGAATAAGATGTTCGTGTATTGATTATTTATTAAATTAATTGTAAGGGATTTTATATTGTGTGCAATAATGTATCTTTCCCTTTTCTCTTCTGTATTCTGATCTTGTGTATTCTTATCTTATCATTTATTGAAAGGTTGAAATGATTCAGCCAAAACAATATAATAAATAATTCCACTTGTAGAATACAATCATTGCAAAATTGTACTGCTTTTTAAAAATCATATTTGTTTTCAAAGTTGATGATAACGGATAAGGCACAGAAGCACTTCTGGGCAGATAACTATGTGACCCTCCGTCCTCTGTTGGGGTAATTTGTGTATGTGTAATTTGTAACTGTATTTTAGTTAGCAATGTTATTCTTGTGTCTATGTATTTGCTTTATGGATCTCCGTCAAACGCTGCTGAGAAGATAATCAAAACCTACAAGTAGAGCCCACACCACCACCACCACCACCTTTGTCAGATAGACTGAGCACATTGTGAAGGACCTGCAGGGCTGCCATCTAACTAAGAGCATCAGGGACAGAGCCCAATACCAAGATCTTCTTGTTCTCCAGATAATTGCTTTTTTGATATGATTTATAATGTGCCTGTACACAAATGTTTCTAGGCATGACAGGACAAGGAGGGGGAGACAAAGGGAAGACAAAACAACGATCTTACTAGGCCTTGTGTCATTCAGATTGTGCAAGTACGGGGAAGAGGGAGGGGAGAAATGCAGGTAACTCAATAAGTGCAGGCAGCGGGTGGCTCATAAGTGCAGAGAGAAGGGACTGTAGGGTTACAGGTACAGACCCTTAAGTGCTGGGGGAGCCAGGAGGCAGTGCGATAGCAACAGGATATGCAGGAGCCTGGGCCCGAGTTCATAGGGTATCCAGGCGACAAGTCTGAGGAGCAGTCAGAGACATTAGCAGGGGAGAGGAAGAGAGAAAGCGGAAGGGTCTTGATACTCTCCCAACTATCTGCTTGGAGAAGTGTCTGACCCTCTGACAGTTGGAGGTGGATGAGCAGAGAGCTTGAGAAGGAAGATGTTTTGGAAGAGTAAGTTGGAGGTAGAGCTGTCCCAGGCCCCAGAAAGCCTTATGGATGATGCAGAGGGTCTTGAATTTGATCTTTGCAGCCACGGGGAGCCAGTGAAGAGATTTTGGAGCTGGAGAGATACAATCCCTGGGCTTGAGGCCAAGGACAAGTATCATAGTCCTGTTCTGGATATGATGTAAAGGTTGAAGAGTAGAAGCAGGCAGATTTAGAAGGAGGCTGTTGCAGTAGTCCATCCTAGAGAGGACCAGAGCTCTGGAGACAGTGAGCTTTTGGGGGAAAGTGAGAAAAGGAAGAATACCTCTGAGGAGGTGCAGCTCATAGTTTGACTTCTTGGAGATGTCAGAGATGTGGGGAGAGAAGGAGAGGGTGGAGTCGAAGATGACACCAAAGATCTTAGCATTACAGGAAGGAGCCGGAAGACGGCCCAGAGAGGGCGCCAGAGAGAGAGAGAGAGAGAGTGGAAAGGAGGGAGCAGGTGTTCCAGTGAGAAGGATCTCTGTCTTACTGGCATTAAGGCGGAGATCATTGCTAGCACACCATTCCTGAACTGCGGCCAGACAGACTGGTATGGGAGAAGGAGTAGAGGTGTCTGAGGGGAGCCTGAAAGAGAGCTGGGTGTCATCCGCATAACACTGAAAATTGAAGCAGAAAGTAGTGATGCGGTGGGCAAGAGGTGCCAGATAGTGGATGAAAAGCCAGGGAGAGAGGTTAGACCCCTTGGGAACACCACAAATAGAGAGATATATAGACGAGATGAAAGACCCTAGTTGGACCTGAAAGGGTCGGTCTGTGAGAAAGGAGGTCAACCAGGCCTGGGTCTGATCGGTGATACCCAGGTATGTCACGGAGGTTTATTGAGCAGGATGGCATGGTTTACTGCGTCAAAAGAAGAGGAAAGATCGACGAGAATGAGGACAGAAGGAAGATTAGAGTCAAGATTGGAGAGCAGGTGTTCACGGGTGTTCAGGAGAGCGGTTTCTGTGCTTCTGAAGTTCTGGCAGCTCTGCAGCCAGACTGCTGGTCATGGAGTCAACCGACAGATTCACTTTGCAGATTAAGCTGGGAGATGGCCAGGTTATCCAGGACTTTGCCCAGGAAAGGCGTTATGGAGATCGGGCGATAGTTAGCCGGAGAGGAAGGATCAGCCGAGGGCTTCTTTAGAAGGCAGTGCACATAGGAGTGGTTAAGGGGGAGGGGAAAGTTCCAGTGGCAAAGGTGTGATTGCAGAAATCGGCCAAGGCTGGAGCAAGGGTGTCAATGTGGTTCTTGATGGGTCTGGATGAGCTGGGGAGAACTTGCTTTGACAGGACTTTCATAGATCGGACTTGTCTAGAAACATTGTTAGGGGTGAACAAGGGAAAGTCTGTACTGCCTTTGGAGCAGGGAGCAGGCCGGTTTGTCAGGGGGTGTGCCTGATGCCCTCCACTTCCTCTCAGCTGCCCTACATTTGCGTTTAAGGCAGTGATCGAAGTGGGCGGTAGCGGTTGGCAGCGGTGCTCCTCTACTTTTTTTATTTCGTTTCAGTGTTACTACACTTTTATTTTAAAAAGAAACTGTTCCGGAATGGTTTAGTATTAAAATAAAAGTGTAGGAAGCAGTTGAAACTAGTCCCCTAAACAGCACAGCAGGTGCATTTGTTTGTGGATTTGAATTGTGCTTGGGAGGGCGTGTGGCAGTTGGGTTTGTGAGGAGCCGGGCAGGCCAGTAGGGTACATAGTTCCACTACTTCTTTTCATACACTTCGACCACTGGTTTAAGCGTGGCGAGTCCGGAATCGTACCAAGAGTTGTACTTACAGTTGGGCTTCAAGCGGATCCAATTGATGGCCCTCGAGATTGGAATGCCATGATGCCTCTTCCGAGGCAATTTGTTGCGATTTACAATCTACCTAATCATGGTCTAATTCTAAAAGAAAGGGTCTCAGTGTTGAAGAAAGTCAACCTTGTGATGAGACATCTCTCATCAATGTTATCGGCTCGGATTTCATCAACGCCTTGCTCCTATACACAGTTAGCATATCTAACATGACTTGTTCAGTCAACAGTTAGAACCTCCCCTGCTTTCTGAAGGGTTAGCGGCCTGGAGTTTACCCATTGCTTATGCATTGGGTGTCTACCTCTTGACTCCAGTCACACGGTACACATAATTTCCTGTTCCCATAGTTGGACAGGGTGCTTGGGCCCCATTCTGTTGCTACAGGACTCCTACTGTTTCGGTCGTTTACTGCCAAATATGTGTACAGTCATAATAATAGGCAGCTGTTATTATTACTGACAGACACATAAGTAATAACACACACTAAAGTGCGTGTGGGGGCGAATACAGTCCTATTTATTTGCTTTTTTTTATATGTGACTCAATTATTTGATTGAACATAAATATTGAACACAACACAGTACAGACCAAAGAATGTATATTAGTCAGTGGCACATGCAGGGGATGGATGTGACGTGGCAGAACAGGAAGCTGCTAACCCACTGACCCCAAGGGACGGAGCTAAAAGCAAAAAAGGACTTGAGCAGCCTAAAACTGTAGGGAACATATACCGTTCCCTTCCCCTTCCCCGACTTATCTCCTAACAATGACCCACGACACCACCTGCATACAGGTCAGAGGCAGCTCAAAAGGAGCTATCAGAAGATTGTTCAAACTCTTTACTATATCCTGTTATGCTTCTGCTTCTTTTATTGCACACATCTGCCATTTTCACACTTTGCAGGAGCCTCAGGACCTGCAAGCGATCGGGCAGGGGGCTAATGCAGTGAGAGGGTATCAGGGTAAGATTGCTTTGTTACAACATTGATGTGCAAAGATCTGAAAATATATGGCTCTCTGTGCAGTGTAAGTTTTCGGTGTTTTGTGAGCTGTTTCGAGCAGTGGTTGATGTGTGCTCCGTGTTGCTAATGTGCTTTTTTGCGTGGTTGTCTGTGAGTCTGTCAGAGAGCTCTTTAAGGAGTGTGGGGAGTTCTGTTGGTGTATTTGTAGTGGGTTCGTTTGGTGTTCAGGGAAAGCTAGTGCAGAACCATGCCTTAGGATGGTGTGTGTCTCATTGTGTTACCTGTGTTCTGTAGGCGGATAGGTTGTGTGCCACAATTGTGTGTTAGTTAGTGATAGAGGTAGAGGATTTATCGTGATTATTGTTACCATATCATTCTTCAATCAATGTGGAATTTGATTGCATGGATACATCATGCAAGAGTTGGAATGTAGGTCCTTCAAAGTTCACTGTAAGCAGCAACAGCTCACAGAAAATGGAAGCGGCTAAGCTTCCGGTTGTTTTTGCTGGAAACCTGACGAAAACCTCAATGCAAAAGAAGGTGATTTGTGCCCATGTGTAGAATTTTACTAGCCACCTGTTGGAACTCTGCTTTACACATGCAAGACAGGCTATGGTCAGGCCCGATGGAAGCATGGGTTGGGCCACAGCCTGCCCAATGCCATGCCCGTGCTGCACACTGGGCCTAGGTTGACCCTTCACCTCACCACTGCTAGATGGGCCAGTGATGTGGCTGCATGTCCGCTAGCCTCAAAGGACACATGCATATGGTATACTGTCCAGTGCCACCGGAACAAGTGTTTCACCATCACCATGGTCCCTAGGACATGCCTCATTTGCCACTTTCCTTTTGACCCCACTTGACCTGCTTCCCACAGCCCTTCACCATGCAGAAGACTTCAGTCTCATCTCCGCTGGAAGTTTTCCCTGGTGGGAGGTGTGATGATTCAGTACATGTCGCCACTTTCCCCTGAGGGGGAACCTTTTCGATGAGGCCCGGGAGGTGAGGCCGCTACCCGATAGTCCTCCTGGGGGTGGTATAATGCGGGAGGATATCATGGGGAGGGACTCCCCCTTAGACTCCCAGGGAGAAGCATGACCATCTAAGGTATTGCCCTTATGAGAACATCAGATCCTCACACACTCTTGCCTCTCCTTCTTCTGCAAACCTCTTTGTAGACAGTAGACCTATGTACTGTTATAAGACAGACTACCTCAAGGTTCTGGAAAGTACTGAGACAAACAAGAACATCAGGACTACCTATCCTAGAGACACAGCCAACCAGGACGAGAGACTGTGAAGCTCGGGAAACACGAAGGAGATGCAGAGAAGGCCAGGACGGAGCTGAGAGCAGTCCGTTTTCGAAGTTGAGAGGACAATGGGACTTCTTTGCCCAACGGTATACAGAGGCAGCATCCATACTGTTTGCCCAAGGGACGGGCAGGAGAACCACAAGGTGACGGCACCGAGACATGGAGATGCCTGCGGAGCATACAGAGTAGACGGACCCCAGGAAGAACCGCCCACGCATCACGGAAACAGGCAAGGTAATGGGCGAGGCGGAGGTACCGGTAGGGGCTGGAAGTTACAGGAGGCAAAAACCTTGTATGTATATAACTAGCAGGACTATAGTTGGCATGTGAGGCAGCCAAGGGAACATAAAGAGAACGGGAGAGAATCAAGGGTCAGAGACCCAAACCAAGCGAGTTATATGAGCCATATTCCTTGTGGCAGTACTTGGCAGGGAAGTGAACAAAGTGTGCCAAATCAAAGAAGGGGAGAAACCAGGGTAGGGACTGAAACCAGGAGAGTGATATGAGCCATCCTCATCATGGTAGTGCTTGGCATGGAATTGAATCAAGTGGGCAAAATCAAAGAAAAAGCGAAACCAGGGTCGATGACCCAAACCAAGAGAGTGATACAAGTCATCTTCCCCATGGCAGTACTTGATAGGGAAGTGAATCAAGTGGGCCAAAACAAAGAAGAGAAACCAGGGTCGTGGACCCCAACCAAGAGAGTGATACGAGTCATCTTCCTCATGGCAGTACTTGGCAGGGAAGTGAGCCAAGTGGGCCAAACCAAAGAAGAGAGCAACTGGTCAAGGACCCAAGCCAAAAGAGTGATACGAGCCATCTTCCTCGTGGCAGTATTTGGCAGGGAAGTGAACCAAGTGGGCCAAACCAAGGAAGAAGAGAAACCCGGGATGGGGACCCAAACGGTGAGAGTGATATTAGTCATCTTCCTCGTGGCAGTACTTGGCAGGGAAGTGAACCAAGTGGGCCAAATCAAAGAAGAAGAGCAGCCAGCGGCGCATACCCTCCTAAACACTCAGAGTTGGGTGTTGTAGGTGTGAAAACTAATGTAGAGAAGACAAGGCAAAGGAAGTCATTCCCCCTGTTTGTAAGAGATTGTTTTGTGATTACCAGGAGAGTTATTCTCCTGGTGACTCAGATCAGAAGGAAGCTCCAGCTGGCCTGGGGAGGGGAGTCATTCCTCCAGGCTATTTTAAGACTGAATGCCAAGAGGATGGAGGCATTCTTATGAAGTAAACATTGTTTGGAACTTTGTGACTTGGGGATGGGAGTAATTCCCCCAGGCTGAGACTGGATGTCAGGAGAAAAGAGGCATTCTCCTGGCCCACCATGGAAACATTGTGTGGAACTTTGACCACAACCCAGGAGAAGGAACACATTCCCCTGGAACAGAACAGTACTGCTTTATTCTTTACTTTATAGTGTAAGGGAGAGAAGTAAGAGTTTCTTGACACAGGACGGTTGACACTTTTACTTTAACAGACATCCTGAGAGATACCTTAGATGATTAGTTGAGGTAGGGAAACCCCTCCTAGGAATAGGGAAAGATAGATTTTCGCCTGCTTTATTATTTAATAAACATCTCTAGCCCCAAACATTCCACCTTTTTGTCAGAGTCCTTCTTCAGCTCTCTTACAGAGGGCATAAAAGGACAACAACCAGAATCCTATGGGATTTGTGGGTGGGTCAAAGTCATTAATCCCTTCTGGCTTTCCTGACAGGAATGGACTCCTTCATGGGCTCCTCTTCCTGTATGTGACCCTCCTTCTCCTCCTTCTCCACCTTAGGTTGGACCACCTCCTGCTATGGAGCCCTGCAGGCTGACCCTCCCCGAGCCCTTCTGACAGTCCTGCCCCTCATCCACAGCAGCACCCTGGCCCTGCAGGGTGGAAACAACTTCCTTCTCTTTGCCCACACCCAGTCAGGATTAAACCCAAACAAAACATCTCCTTCAGGTTGCTTGCTGAATCCACCCCTCCTCCCACATAATGGATATACCTGCCTGCTCCTACATTGCTTCATTTGGGGCATCCGCATGAGGGCCTCCCTCCCCTGCCACTGTGTTTGTCCTCCTCTGATTAGACTGCTTCCTGTCCCATTTCTGAGGCCTCTCCCAATGCCTCCACCTCCCCTTATTGGCTCTGAGGCTCAGCAGTGCTCTGTGTCCAGAGCCCACTACCTGGTGCCTAAAAAAGGCACACCCACCCTCATCAATCATGGGGAAATCGTCTTCCTCCTATGCAAAGAAATGCACCTCACCTCATTCCCCCACCTTTCTTCCCTTTGTCCCACAGCATTGCAGCTGGTGCACCATTACAATTTCCACAAAAGCCTAGAACCAGGTATTAGTGACCCCAAACATGTGTGAGAACCAGAACAACCCTAAGTGGACAAGCAAATGGACAAACAAGGGAAAAGAAAAAGGAACAAACAACCTACATTCTACATTCTGAAACTACAATCTGCCACTACTGCAATACAATACATTTCAGTGAAAGAGTACTTGACAAACACGCAGAGGGGAAAGTGTATTTTTTATGTTTATGGGAAGCAAATAAGTGAAACCTTTTGGTTTTTAAGTTTTATAAAGAGGCACAAATGTGGAAGGTACTAGATGAAAAGGCAAGAGTGTTTTTCTATTTTTATGAAGGGAAACTAACAAATAACACTAAGACACACTGAACAAACACCTAGACAAAGAGGAACGGAAACATGGCTTTAATAACACATACTAAACAACAAGATACTGTACAAAGAATCAACAGCAAACAAACACTCCCCCACACCCATCCAAAGTGTTCTTAAAACTCTGCAAAAGCACCAACCACCCACTAAGTGTGAGTCTGCCCTGTGTAACACCTTCTCTTACAGCCTAACAAAACCCACAAAAGGACAGGAAGTGAGTAGGGCATTAAATAGGGGAATCAACTTCCTTTAGGAGACCGGTGGCCTCTGGCTGCACAAACCTAGACAAACCAAAGAGTCACCAGAGGGGGCTCTTACTGGATAAACAAAGCCAACAAATAAACCCATTATTTCTCATGAGATCTGCTGCTCCAGATTGGATGACAAATCAATGAGCGATTCTTGCTGTGAGTTTTTCAAGGATTCACCTGTCTCCAAATGTCTGTCCTGTTCTCGTGGTCGGGATGTATTTTGCTAAAATATTCCTTCACTACTGTGGATCCAGTTTTAAAAATGTTGTTCAGGCTTACCCATTGTGCCCTGAAGTAGAAAAAGATATTTCATCAGTTATCGATTCATTGTCAACCACTAGCGCCTGTAATACCTCTATGCTTCATGTGAAGAAACTAGATAATGCTACTTAATAATGTATTCAGGACTGCTCAGTGATACATTCTATAGTGTTTCCTGCTTTCACAGTAGTGTCAAACCTTGAAACTGGTCTCTCTTTTATTTGCTTTTCATTTGCTGATCTTTTCTCTGCCTAATTTCTTCCAATACCCGCGGACAGTCAATATTTGTTCGCCTTTAATTATTTCGGATTACATTATAAATGGATATGCCTACCACAAGGCTACACTGACAACCTTACACTATGTTTCTACATTTTAAAGATGTAAATGATAATGCATTTCCTTGAATTTCAGTTCATATGCAATATGTTTCTGATCTCCTTTTAGCATGACCTTCCAATGAAGCTTGTACAGAGGATACTTTTGTATTACCACATTAGCCAAAAAGGAGCACAAGGACTGCAAATAAAATCCTTGGTTGAGTCAAGAAAGAGCTCATTTTTTGATTCACAATATATGTGCTCACTATAACAAAAGTAAGTTCACAATTTCTATTGATGATCTCTTTTATTTGAGTTGATGCTCCGCATCTGACATCACCGTTCTTGAAATACCTAACCGGTGTCAATAACGTATTTTGTTTGCGTCTTCTAAATACTTCAGAGACACTGTCGTCGTACTATGAGATGTAATCTTATATTGAAATACCCTTTGCATCAAAGCTCTTTGCCAATTATCATTAATGCTCACCGACATTATTATTCGGTCCATAATCATCCTATTGTACCTCACAACACAACCATTACTCTGGGGATTACACAAAGCAGTCTTGTGCCTGATTCCTGCACTATTCAACCAATTCTGAAACTTCCTAGACATGATTTGAGGTCCATTGTCACAAACTCTATGAGGAAAATCCCTCCCTGCAGAATACTCCCTCCAAAAACATAAATATGTTAGTAGATGTTACTTCTCTTAGTATTTCCACCTCAAGCCATGTTGACAATAAGTTCATGACAACTATAACATAATTGTTGCATTCCCCTACAAAATTCAAGGGACCTAACAAATCAACAGCAATGGTTTCCCAAGGAAGTCCCACAGGCCTGTGGTACCTGCATGGGAGAAACTCTCTAACACTTTATTGTTGTCTTTACACTCTCTACACTCCTCCCCCTTGATGTTCAATGAACTCATCCATTTCTGGCCACCAGTAATATGTTCTTAGCACAGATTTAGTCCTGGAAATCCCCATATGGCTTCATGGCACAACTTCATCACAACTTCTCTCATTTTGTCTGGAACTCATAGTCCTTCTCCCCTGCTAACATATTATTCTTGAACACTCAATTCATCTTTCACTCTCTTAAACTTCTTTGTCATTAATACATTTGACGTCTTCCTCACCATCTTAACACAATCTCCCCTTGACTCTCCTCTTGACCTCTTGATATAACTCATCCTCTTCACACATCTTAATCTATTCCTCCACTCTAAGGCAACCTTCAATACTCAATATGTCGCTAATGTCCTCTTCCAAACTCCTCTCTCCACCATCTTCATCATACATAACAGAGTTCCTTGATAATCCATCCGCCACCTAACATGTTCAACTACAGAATCTAAGCCTTGCAGCTTTGTCAATCACCTGACAATTCTTCTGGAAACTCCATCTAAGCCTATCTTGTGGAATATCGCAACGTCCGGCTCATGATCTGTCCACAAAACAAATGATTTACCATAGAGATAAACTCTAAATTTCATGCTCTGCCATTCTATGGCCAGTGCCTTGTGTTCAATTACTGAATGACGCATCTACATCGTTGAGCATCCTAGATGCAAATTCTATGGTATTCTCACTGTCACCATCTTCTTGCATCATACCTGCACTCAAACGTAAATCACAAACATCTGTATATACAAAGGTCTTTAGTTCTTCCTTGGCACATCTCAATACAGGAGCTTTCATGATATCTTGCTTCACTCCCTTAAACCCATTGTCAGACTCCTTTGAACACACACATCTCAAACCTTTTCTGGTGAGTTTATTCAAATTGTTAGACTTACTTGTCAAACTCTTGACAAACTTGGCATATTATTATATAAGTTGTGGAAAATCAGAAGAAGTACACACACTCCCTGAGGACATGGAGTCAAATGTTTTATTAAAGTAAAAGGATGCAGCCTATCTTTACCTATCACTATGGGTGGACCCTACCTAGGTTATTAACTAAGGTGCACGTCAGTCAGTCATGAATGTTCGAAAGGAATAAGTCTGCTCTCCAAAACAACCCTTTTCCTGACCCTACCACTATGAAAACGTATTCAGCTCTGGAGAATGATCCCCTTCGCTTGAAGGGTACTTCTAGTACCAGTCTTTTTAGTACGTAATCTGCAAATAGACTATTTTGACTTCTTAGATCAAACTCTTCAGTTCCTTAATTGGGTTATTGGGCTTTCTCTTCTCTTTGGAAATCCATCCTGGGGTGCTCTTATTAGTTCTCCTTTCTTGTCAGTGCTTCTGAGCATATTCTTGAAAATTAACTGAGCTTTGTTGGAGTTTTCTTGATATGTGGTTCAATTGCCTACTTCCTTTAACTTCTTTTCCATATCTGGCTTCCTCTTCAAGCTTATTTTGGTTTTGTACAGGATGTCGAGTTACTTTCCCCTTTTTCTAGGGTATTTTTATCCATTCTTCTCTTCTCTCATTATTTAGCTGCTCAGAAGTCCTTTCTCTAAAGTTACAACACTTGTACTTCCTTTGTTTCAAGTTTAACTCAGTTTCAGATTTTCTACTGGGATGAGTTAACTGTACGGTATAATGTACACCTTTGGTCCTGCCGGGCCTCCTATTCTGCCCATTACCTTCATTACGGTAGGAGAATATCTTCGGGAGCCTTCGTCCTTGGAGAGCCTTCTTCGGTTCACGGACTGCCTACATCTTTTCTTCTTTGGCGTTGCTCTCTTTGTGGTTTCCTGTCTCTTCATGGTTTCCTGTCTCTTCATGGTGTCCCAATCCTCTGTTGAGTGACCGTACACCCTGCAGCCATCTCATGCCGGTGGTATCGGCGATGTTGCCTGGGCCTGCTCTCCACCTCGGATTCCCATCCGTGGTCCCGCCAACAACTCCCACTGGACTCCTGCACTTCTGTTCTCTTGTGCTTCAGGGTTGCCATAGCGTGGCCGTACCGTATTGAAAAGTTAAGTGAGTTTGAAACTTGCAGGCTTCTGGCTTTCCTTCTCCATCCAGGAATACGCAGCTTGGGCCCTTCCACAGCTGACGTACGTGGTTCTCTTTCTCCTTCTCGTTTGTCCCTCTCTGAATGCACATTTATCCATGTACTCGTCTCATTGGATTAGGCATCCTGATTTAAAGGGACATGACCTTTTCTTATAAGATAACTGTATCTATTAGGAGTTTCTACGTCCCAATTTTGATACTTCACAGTTTCTGGTATTGTAGTTTCTTCATCCAAGTCTTGGTATTTCACAGGGTCTGCTATTGTAAAACACCACATGTCGGCCATAGTATCCATCACTTCAGAAAGTTCCTCATGGGAACAGGAGTCCTTGTCCTCTAAGGCGGAGTCTCTCCCGGTGAGGCCCCACTTGCCTCTACCACTAAGGAGGGTATTGCAGAGTGAGTGGGCTTACCTCCTTAGTCTCACATGGGGTGAGTAAGTCTCTCTCTTGGGGATGAGGGATGAAATCCCTCAATTTGTCACAAAATCCTAGAAAGAATGACACCTCCATCTTCTTCTTGGGAATACTCATTTCAGTGATGGCTTTAGCGCACTACTCTTTGGTTTGACTTCTCCCACCAACAAACTATGCCCAGAATAATCCACCTCTGACTTGCAAAACATACACTTCTCCAATATTAATGTGAGCCCACACTCTCCTAGTTTCTGTAATACTGTGCATAGACTACAGTCATGTTCTGCCTCATCATATCCCCAAATCAATACATCATTCTGATAATACTTGACACCACTAACCTTTCCAAGATTACTGTGCATGACTTTCTGAAATACACTTATTTTTATTTTACTTTTTTTATTGCTTGCTTGTTAGGCGCTTATACAATAAGAAGTGCTGTTTCAAAGTGCCCAAAGGGCAAGGGAGGGAGCAGGAGAGGGAAATACATTAAAAAAAACACAATACTTAAGAGCAGTGGGGGGAAAAGGAAAAGAGGATGAATCTACTATGCCTTTTGAGTATTCAGAAAGTGCAAGTGCAGCAAGGAAGAGGGCACGGGGTAAGTGCTGGGAAGTCTGAGCTCATGGGTGAGCCACAGATGAAGTGCTAGGAATGTAGAGTGCTATACGGCCTGGAGTCACGAGGGGTGTAAGTGCGATCCTCCAGTGTGGAGGGTGTAAGTGCAAGTGCAGAGGATAGACAGGAGCTGGACCGATTGTTTGCTGCAGGTCAGGACCCCAAGGATGCATAAGGGCCCAGGACACAAATCACAGCAATTGTGGGATTAGCAGGGGAGAGAGGAAGGGAAGGAGGAGGTAAAGAGGAGAGTTTTAAAGAGCTTCCGGAATTTAAGAAGATCTTGCACAAAGCGCAGAGGGAGGGGGAGGCTGTTCCATAGGAGGGAGCCAGCTGAGGAAAGCGGATGACCACCTGCCCTCTGTTTAGAAAAATGCTTTAAACATAGAGAGTTGGAGCCAGAGGAGCGTAGTGGTCTAGAGGGAGAATATTTAGTAAGATAAAGTTGAAGATAGTGTGGTCACCCGGCCCAGACCTTCTTGTGGATGATTCATAGGGATTTGAATTTAATCCGTGCAGCCACTGGGAGCCAGTGAAGACGTTTTAGTACAGGAGAGATGCGGACCCTTGGCTTAAGGCCAAGGATAAATCTAGCTGCCCTATTCTGGATTAGTTGGGGGGGGGGTCGCAGAGTGGAAGATGGTAGATTCAGGAGGAGGCTATTGCAATAGTCAAGCCTAGAGAGAACCATGGCTTGGGTCATATTGGACCTCATTAGGAGGCTGGCTGTCGCCGTCCCTGTAATACAGGCACGGCTGCCACCATTTTTATTTTTTTTTTTTCGGCGCCCAAGAATGGGCAATTACCGGGTCATAACGGTCTTGCTGGACCCGGTATTTGCCCATTCCTGGGTGCCAGAAATAATTGTTCACCATTCCCATTTGAGCCACTTAGGGCTCTATGGGAATGGGGAAGCTGGATGCACCAGCACCGTTATAAACTGTGCCGGTGCATCTGACATACTGTGCTCGCGGGTGCCGCTCTGGCCGCCAGGTTAGACTTGGCGGGCAGAGAGGCACCCGCAAGCACAATTCGTAGTTTGCATGTCCGGGAACTACGGTACCGGCAAGTTTATCAGTACCGTAGTTCCTGGACTGGCAAATTTATAATGAAGCCCATTGAGCCTCTGGGGAAAGTGAGAAAAGGGAGAATTCCTTTGAGAAGGAAGAGCTGAAAGTGGGACTTCTTGGCAATGTGCTGAGTGTGAGGGAGGAAGGATAGAGAAGAGTCAACAATTAATCCAAGGTTTCTGGCTTCAGAAGAGGGTGCAGCGGGAGAACCCAAAGAGGAAGGCCAGAGTGAAGGAAAGAATAAGGGTGCAGGGGTCCCGATGGGAAGGATCTCAGTTTTACAGGCATTGAGGCAGAGATTGTTGGCGGTGAACCAGGACTGGATGGCAGATAGGCAGTCTGGGATGATGGAGGGTGCAAGAGGGTCAGCAGGGAATTTGAAGAAGAGCTGTGTGTCATTTGTGTAATGCTGGAAGTTGGAAGAGAAGGATGAGATGAGGCGTGCTAGCAGGGCGAGGTAGATGCTAAAGAGCCAGGGGGAGAGGATAGAACCCGGGGGACACCACAGTTGGAGAGGGAGGTAGGAGAGGAGAAGGTGCCCAGGGTGACTTGGGAAGAGCGGTCAGTAAGGAAGGATGTCAGCCAGTCCAGTGCCTGTTCCGAGATACCAAGGGTATCGTGGAGCCTTTGTATGAGGATGGAATGGTTGACTGTGTCGAAGGCAGAGGAAAGCTTGAGAAAGATAAAGACAGCTGGGGAGTTGGGGTTCACAGATGCGAGCAGTTCTTCATGGGTGTTCAGAAGAGCAGTTTCCGTGCTTCTGGATGCTCGTAATCCAGATTGATGGTCATGGAGACCACCAACAAGTTCATTGTGTGAGTTGAGTTGGGGCATAACAAACTTCTCCAGCAGTTTCCCCAGGAAGGGGGTGATGGAGATAGGGCAGTAGTTGGCAGGGCAGGTAGGATCTGATGAAGGTTTTTTTTTGGAGTGGAGCACAAGGGAGTACTTAAGGGAGGAGGGGAAAGATCCTGTGACAAGAGTGATTGCAGAAATCAGCAAGAGCAGGGGCAAGAGAGCCGATGTTATCCTTGATGGTCCTAGATGAGCTGGGGGAAACCTGCTTAGAAGAGGCCTTCATGGAGCGGGCAACTCTGGTAAGTTCTTCAGGTGTGACACGGGTGAAGGAGGAGAATGGAGAAGGTGGAGGGAGGGGGGGTGGAGGCGAGGGGGTGAGGGATGGGTTGTGAGGGTGTGCAGCAAGGGTGGTAAGGATGTCCTGGGTTTTGGAGGCACAGTGTGAGGCCAGTTAATGCAGAGGGCCTGGGAGGGAGAAGGGGAGGAGGAGACTGAGGAGGGGTTAGCCAGTTTCCTGCAGATCTTGAAAATTTCACCTGTCTTATTGGATGCACTGGAAACCCATGCCTGAATGTGGGCTATTTTCTTGGCACAAATGGAGTGGCTGTATTGCCTTTGGAGCAGGCGGCAGGCCAGTTTGTCAGAGGATGAGCCTGAGGTTTGCCACTTCCATTCTGCTGCCCTGTACTTATGTTGCTGACTCGGTATCGTACCATGTGGTACGCTTAAAGGCAGGTTTCAAGGGGATCTTCATGACTGGGACAAGAATGTCAAGCGTATTGGTGATGGAAAGGTGGAGGTTGCTGAGGGCAGAGTCAGAGGTAGAGTCAGAGGTGGGGGGAGTGAAAAGGGATGAAGGTGGAAGCGAAGGCACCTGCAGACACTTGTTTCATGGGGCAGATGTCAGCGAAGGAGGTTGGTGGGACATTGGGGGGGCGCTTAGGGGGCCAAGGGGACTCAAGTGGGAGGAGAGGAGAGAATGATCAGACCAGGAGAGAGAGGAGTGACTAGTGGGATGAGACAGAGGTCAGAGTGTATGAGGGCATCCAGAGTGTGTCCAGCTGAGTGGGTTGCCCCAGAAGGGAGAATGAGGAGGGAAAGCGCGGTGCAGAGGTCAGTGAAGAGAGTGAATGCAGAGCCTGGGGAGTCCAGTTTGATGTTGAATCACCTAGTAGGAGTAGGTTTGATGTGGAGGAAAGTAAGGAAGAGCAGAAGTCAGCCCATTCAGACAGGAACAGGGTGGTGGCGCCGCCTGCAGGCCTGTAAAAGGTGGCAATGGTCAAGGTGGAGATGGGAGAGATGACCAACTTGCAAACCAGGCTTTCAAAGGAAGAGTAGAGCTGGGTAGGTAATATGGAAGCAGGAACCCACTCAGGGAAGATTAAGGCACACCCATGCCCCACCAGTATAGTGAGGTTGCGGCTTGGAGATGATCTTGAAGCAGTCAGGGAGGAGGGAGCCAAAAACAGTGACTGAGCTGGTATTGAAAAATGTCTCGGTAAGAGCGAGAATGCTGAGGTCAATGTCTTCAAGTAGGAGATAGATGTCAGGAGTGTTTGTTGGCTGAACGGGGGTTAAGAGTTGCCAGGTGGAGGATGTCTGTACCTTTGTAGGTTTTCTGTGGTGGTGTATAGGCGCGTGGTACATCAGTCAGAGGAGGGGGGAGAGAGAGTAGAAGGCAAAGATGCAGGAGAAGGAAGGTAGTTAATGAGAGAAGGCAGGATCTGATCAAAGAGAAGGAGGTTGGGTTGTGGACCCTGGACCACGATAGTGCCAGTGTGATAGACATTAACGAAATAACGAGAGGATGAGAAGCCGGCTAAGAGGACTTCCCACTTGGTGCTACCGTTAATGGTAGAGCATGTGGAAGGAGAGAGAGTAGAGATGAGATGGGGAGTCGATAGATCTGGAGAGGGGACAGAGAAGAGGATATCAGTGAAAACGTCTCTAGAGGAAGCGCTGACATAGGTGTCTGCAATGGGCAGTCCAGGGTTTTCCCTCAAAATTTCTTTTTTGTGCTTTTTTCTACCAGACATAGTGAGAGAGGGGATATGGGTAATAGTGTAGCAGTTAGAAAATATGGGAGAAATGGAGAGCGCCATAGGTTTGGACAAGGAAAGAAAGAGGATTGGTTGCACAGTACAGTTCTAGCTAATCTCACCAGGAGGCCGAGTAGGAAGTCAAAATGAGGCAGAAAACAGTGAAATGCAGGTGGTTCACAGATTAATACAAACAGACCTAAATCGGATTTTAAGAATGGATGCACAAAATAGTAAAAAGCACACCTAAATCCGATTTTAAAAAATGGCGGCACAAAACAGTGAAAAGCAGACCTAAATCCGTTTTTAAGAATGGATGCACAAAACAGTGAAATGCAGGCGATTCACAGATGAATACAACACACCTAAATCGGATTTTAAAAATGGAGGCACAAAACAGTGAAAAGTACACCTAAATACGATTTTTTAAAAATGGAGGCAAAAAACAGTGAAGATACACCTAAATCCGATTTTTAAAAAAATGGAGGCACAAAACAGTGAAAAGCACACCTAAATCCGATTTAAAAAAATGTAATATAAACACACCTAAATCTGATTTTAAGAATGGAGGCGATTCACAGATGAATACAAACACACCTGACTCTGATCTACAGAGGAGTCACAATTGCACTGATGGAAGATGAGTGTTGATTGCATCATGGAGAGAAGAAGTGAAAGGCATGGTGGACGATAGGAGAGATAGTGGAGGAGGTCAACCAAGCTCACTTTTATGTCTGCATGGAGCGTAGATGGTCTAGGATCCCATCACATGTGGAGGTGTAGTAAGTCAGGGGGATGGAGCATAGTTTGAACAGGGGTAAAGGCCTTGAGGCCCTCCTCGGCCCTAACAGGAACAGATGGGGGCTTTAGTTGTGGGCCTTGAGTGGGGCCCGGTGTTCGCCTGCCAGCACCCGTGATTGGTTTGCAGAAAAAGGAGTGTGTGGTGCACTCACTGCAATGCTGGCAGGGCTGGGCCGGTCCTCCAGTGAGAGAAGATGGATGCAGACATGTTGGAATATCGAGCAGGCCCTGGATAGCAGGCCTGCTGCCTCTTAAACAGTGATTATGCCCCAAAGTGCTTAAAAAGGCAGAACAAACACACAAACAAATCAGTCAATGCTCATCAATTTTTGCAGGAAAAACATATCTCGGTCGCTGTAAATAAAACAATGCGAGCAATTCAGGCTGCAATGCCAGGAGGAGTGTACCTTGCCAGCAGATAACAAATTCAGCAGCCTCTGCCTCGTGGGAACAAAGGCAGCAGCAGCTGCTTCCCCAAGGCTGGCGGAAGAAGGCGGGACTTGCAGCTGATATCAAGCCAAACAGCATCCTCACACACTTGAACATCCCTATGTGTGTAATGAATGTTGTCACGTCTGACAACTCAGGATGAAGTCTCATTTGGTAATAAAGCAGAGAAACCACGTTTGCACCAGGCAAGTCAATAACAAGTTTATCAATCTTTGGGAAAGGAAACCGCTCTGCAACAACATTCCTGTTGACTTCTCTTAGATCGATGTATATTCTGACTGCCCCGTTGGTCTTACTCACTGCAACATGCAACAATGGGACTGACCCAATTTGATGCATTTGTCTGCTAAATTACTCCTTTACTCACCATCCTATTTAGCTCTACTTCCACTTCCCTCCTGAGTGCCAATGGAACTGTTCTCACCTTGGCAACCATAGGGTTTGTTTGATTGATTTATTTATTATGTGCCTATACACAGGTGTTTGAGGGCGCAACAAGGCAAGGGAGGGGGAACAAAGGGAGGACAAGACAAACGACCTTACTAGGCATAGTGTCATTTAGATCATGCAAGTGCGCAACAAGAAGTGCAGGGGAGAGGGTACAGGGAACAGTGCACCCAGAGCAGTAGGGCCCTGAGTTAATAACAAAGGAACATTGGGACTACAGGGGGCAATCCCAGCGTGGTAGTTCAAGGTAAGCCAGGCGGCAGTGCAAGGTGGGCCAGACGGCAAGTGCAGGGCGACTGGTCGGGGAGGCCTGGTGTCATGTAAAACTCAGGGGACACTGAGCAGCCAGTCAGCAGATGGAGCAGGAGCAAGGGTAGGTTATGAGGGGAGAAGGAGTGTGAAAGAAGAGTAGAGAAGGAAGGTCTTGATGAGCTTGCGGAATTTAAGGAGATCCGGCTTAAGGCGGAGAGAAGCAGGGGGGCCATTCCAGAGGGAGACTGCTGCAGAGGAGAAACATCTACCCCCCATTCTCTGCTTGGAGAAAAGACTCACACACAGAGAATTAGAAGTAGACGAGCTGAGGGCTCTAGGAGGAGGGCACTTAGGAAGAGAGAGTTGAAGGTAGTGATGGTCATGGCCCCAGAAAGCCTTGTGGACAGTGCAGATGGTCTTAAACTTGATCCTTGCAGCCACTGGGAGCCAGTGGAGGGATTTCAGGGCCGAAAGATGCAGTCCCTGGGCTCCTTGTCTTAATTTTATTTTCTAAATGAATCCTTTGAGGCACCCAACCTTGTCCTCAAGCACACCCGGTACCCAACAACATATGACATCCTCCTTCACTTTGTTCCTTGTGGGTTGCACTGCCATCTCTTGAGACCTATGTTCTCCCGTACTCTCAAGAGCTCTTATTTCTCTTTCATGCCTGTGTTCATTTGCTTCTTGGCATTGGGACCTAACTTTATCCCTAATGCATCTTGGCAACCCTAAGACAATAGGTTCTTACCAACATTCCTCTCAAACACTCTGCTCATGCTACTTTTCCCTTGAAAATCTAACTTAGCGTGTATTTCACCTATTATTTCATTTGTTTTTTCTCCAAAGGCATTAGCCCTAACTTTAACTTCCATAGGTACACAACACTATAACGTAGATTCCAACTGATCTCTCACTATAAGTGTATAATCTGCTCCACTGTCAATCAGCATTAATATTTCAACCCCATTTACCCCAACCAATGATCTGGGTTTCTTTATTCCAGTACCAATGACCGCATTAAGCACATGCATAATTATCAAACCCTCATTAATTCCTGATTCATAACCTTCCCCCAGTGGTTGAAGTGGTTACGGGCAGTTGGAAGCAGTACTCCTTCTTTTTTTAAATTATGTTTTTACTGTTCCTATACTTTGATTTTAAAAATAAACCATCCGGAATGATTTCAATTTAAAATAAAATTGTAGGAAGCAGTTCACACTTGCAGTTCAGTGCACTGCACTGAACACATATAGCAGGCGCATTTGTTTGTGGATTTGTACTGTGCATGGGAGGGCATGTGGCGATGGGGATTGTGGGGAGTGGGTGCAGGCCAGCAGGGGACATAGTTCCACTACATCTTTTCATACACTTCTACCAATGCCTTCCTCATTACAGTCATTCTTGTTCCTACTCGACCTGAGACTAACCTACAACACTTAGCCAAGTGGCTTCTCCTGCCGCACAACCTGAATTTCACATACACCGCAGTGCATTCCTTATCATTGGCAAAATGCTACAAACTCCCGCACCTGAAGCATTTCTGGGGTTGGCGATCCAACTTTTCATGCCCACTTTGGCACCAAACCTTTTATTTCATAGCCTTTCCCTTTCCCTCTATCCGGAATCCTCCAATCACCCTCTTTCTTGGGGCCTTGACCTTGATTTATCATATCCTTACTACATGATGCTGTGTGCGAAACTTGATTAGCAATTTCTAAAGCTTGATCCAATTGTGGATCCCTCTCTTTCCACAATTCTTGCTGCACATGATAGTTGGCACATTTAATCATGCGCTGATCCATAAGATGCTCATCCCGACAGTGTCCAAGTGACACTTAATGGCAAGACTCCATAGCCAGGTTACACAATCTTCAATTGTCTCCCCCATCTTCTGTTCTTTAGTAGAAAAATGACACCTGGCTAAGATTGTGTTCTCCTTTACTTCAAAGTGCTTGTGTAGTTTAGCAATATTAATTACAAAATGGTTCCAAGCCACCCTATCTGGTGTCTGTACCGGATCGGGCAACCTCTTATCGATCTGCTGCCCTGCATGCTTCAAACAATGATGGAAAAGGGCATCCTTTCTCTCTTTAGCATAGTTGGAACCATAGACAGCAAGAACAAACTTCAGAAAGTCCTCTTTCTAGTCCTTCCACCTCACACTTGGTTAACCTGTCATAATTGGTCGGGACGGTTAAAAGTAAGAAGGGGTTTTTATAAATGTAATAGCAAAACTTTGTGAATGTACTAACACAGAATTCCCTATGCTTTCCCCTTGATGAGCATGAGAGGTGTCTGCAATACGATAATTGTATTAAGTGCTTATGGGATTATGATTGGCAGAACAATGCATCTAGAAACACCCAGAAAATCTTGTGCACAGGCACGTTATAAATGACTTATCATATATCATACAAATAAGGTGCTGGACTGCCCATGTGGGCGGGACAAAGACTGATATGCAAATGAATATTTACCATCTGTCAAAGGTACAGTGAGCAAAAGGCACATGGCTGCAAACTCTCAAAGTGGTTAATAACCACTGAACAGGTTATCATGCTGTGTGGGGTGCCTGCTACCTTTTTTGTATTTTTGGAAGGAACTTGGGGTTGGTCACCCTAAGTTACCTCGGGGCAACCAGACGTGGACTCCCTGCTCACTGTGCTTAGAGAGGCACAGCTTTACCTCACTGATGAGGCCCAACAAGGCTGAAACACGTGTATGGGGTTGATGTTGGTACTCTTGTTCAGAAGAGAATTGCCATAGCATTTCAGTGCAGTACTGCCCATGTGGGTGGGACAAAGACTGATATGCAAATGGATATTTCCCATCTGTGAAAGGTACAGAGAGCAAAAAGCAGATGGCTGCAAACTCTCAAAGTGGTTAATAACCACTGAATAGTTTATCATGCTGTGTTCTTTCGAGAGAGGGGCGCCTGCTACCTTTTTTGTATTATCATATATCATATCTGCTCCTAGCCACAGTGAACATACATTTGACTGGTGATGCTATTTTACAGTAATGCAAAACATGTATCAAACATATTAGGTATATCCCGTCATGATGACGTACTTTCATAGGAGTCAGGTCAGACATGTGTTTTATGCACTGCAAGAGGTTGTGTAAAGATGACTTAACAGCACAGCATAGGCATCTACTAAGTTCATCTACAACTGACTAACTGCTGCTGGGGAGCCTTGAAGAGAAGGCATTTCACAAACACATGACATTCTTTTATGAACTATAAAGGACAGGTATTGAAAGCAAATGGGTCATCAATCATGGGGAAGACGAAAGAATACAGAAAAATGCAACAATTACATGAATGCAACTTATCTCCCTTTCTTCACTGAGGTGATGGTTCTTTGATTAGGACAGGGAAAAACTTTCAGGTGAATATCATGGTTCAAATCAGTCGGGTTTCCTGGAAATGCAGTTCCTGCTTACTTGTCTTCACCTGCAAAGTAAATGGTTTTACTAGTAATTCTGATCTGAAGTCTGGTTGCCTGGGCTGGTTCTAATGCTGGTCGGCCCCATTGGGTAATGAAGGCAGCAGAGTCTGGCTCCTCTGTGGGACCTAATTGCAAACACTGATTGTATTCACAGGCTTGGCTATTTGTCCTACCCACTAGTAAATACTGGTTTATGCACTGGCTCAGTCATTGACACTGGTCACCAGGAAAAAAAACGAATGCAGACATCAACCCAGATCCACAGGATTGACTCAAAGAGGAAATGGCAGAAATACACTCCAATACAGTCTCTGCCCAAGTGACTCATGACCCTCCTGGCTACACACTCTTGACCTTCTTGGGATATGAGTATCTTTGGTGACTATGCCTTTAAGGCTGGGAGGGCATATATTTGAAACGTTGTGGGCTGCAGGCCACAATTCCATACCTTACATATCAAAGGTGGCGATATACAATGGTCCCACCCTAGTAACTCGGAACAGCTCACTGCCGTGGGACTGACCTTCCAGAACAAGGTCTGGTAATCTGACACATAACACATTACTTCCTCCAAATATATGGCCTTGAATAGGGTTGTCGACTCACACCACTTCTTGCTTCTAAAATAAGCCTTCCCTATGTTAGTGGCTCCCAATGAAGGGGAAGGAAGTGATGTGTTGACATAAGGACATCTGGCCTTGAGCCAAAAGTTGCATCTACTGCGCTGGCAATCCCTGCTTCTCATCAATTTGGAAGAGGCAAACTCAGTGGAGAGGTATTTGTGGCATGATAAGTCTGTATCATTTTACTAACCCAAGTCCTCACACAATATTCAGATGCAAGAAAGATCTCAATTGTGTCCATGAGGATGCAGTTGAACATTTCAACCAGGCCATTTACCTAAGGGTGATAGAGGAAAGTTGTGACGTGCTTGATGCCACAATTTTTCAAAAAATGTGCTTACTTTCCTGGACACTAGTTGGGTCCCAGTATCAAACATTATAGTGGTGGGGTCGCCTTCTCATAGAAACAACCCTGCTAGTTCTCATCCCAAAAGTCACATACTAGAACTTAGTTATCATTGCATCCCTCGTCTGCCTATGAAGATGGGGGGAGTCTAAAGAGACAGTTGGAGAGAACATTGGCAGCACCAGCCTTGTGTGTAATGTTTTACTCACTATCTGTCAACCTTGAGGCTATCTCTGCTAAGCAGTAAGATGCGTTGGTGGTTGTTCCTGTCTTCAAGCCACAAACAAGGGCTTGTGATTGGTTTCCACACTATATTCTGCCCCGCCATAGATACTGATGGAAATGCATGAAGGCCCAGGCACGTGCTAATGCTTCTCACTCAATTACAGAGTAGTTCTTTCCAACGTCTGTCAAGGAATGGGGTTAAAAATAAATCTAAAGTTACTCCTTTACATTCATGGGTCTGGGCACTGACATTTCCCAGACCTTTGCTACTCACGTCTTCTGTGAGTGTGGAGGAAATTGATGTGTCAAAGTGTTTGAGCACTGGCTTGTGTGAGCCTTTGCTTGAAGGAATGCCTCTTGCTGTTCAGAGCCCAACATGAAGGTCACCCCTTTCTTTGCCTATCTCTGCATGGGTTCTACCATGGCGGAGAACCTTTAGGGAACTTGGAGAAATATGTGCACATTCCCACCAATGACAGTATTTCATCTTTCTTTGTGGGTGCAGGAGTACCCATGGTCTTCTGCATCATTTTAAACCCTTTCTTTACCCTGGTGCATTCTAGATAGTCTACAATTTACATTTATCAGCTTTTAATGAGTGTTCATGATTCTGTTGTACCATCATAGCTTGCTACAGTGTTGCTGTGTGCTCAGCAGTTGTCTCAGAGTATATTAAAATATCATCTCTGAAGAACATGACTTGTTGATGTGCTTTAAGATTTTGTTTTTCAGACATTGAAAAACGAAGGAATATGTAAATGCCGAAGGGCATGATAAAGGTGACACATTGCTGACAGGTTTCTAGCAATTCAGCTTCTAAGGTCAAGTGTGGAAAAGATGCTAAGCGGTCTTTGTTCTATCTTCAGAAGAAGATGGCCGTCCACGAATATGCTGCCATTTAACCCAATTAACGTCACACAAAGCATTTTGGAATTGTCTGCCTTTGCAGCATTTACCACCGGGGTGATCCATTCTGGAGATTCGGTCTCCTCTTTTTTTTGCTTTCTCGCGTGTCACTCAGTAGCTCTTTAGGTTCTTCTGTAGCCATTGTAGAGTGCCTGACAATAGTCGCAGCTTGTTTAAGATTAACTTAATATTTGTAGGCCTTCAGTTTTCCCACTCTATCATTGAACACTTCTGGATATTTGGTGATGATGTCTGTTCCCATCTATTACAGCATCAAAGTGTAAGGTCGTCCAAAATGTAGTCTGGTGTCTCTGGCTGGGGACTGGGGCTCTTTGCCATGCTACATTAATTGTACTTTGCATAACATGGGATGCCCAGAGTATTGCCTGAGAGACAAGGGAATGGGTTGAAACTCTGCACTGCACTTCACTACTCCTGCAAATCTTTTACGAAACATTTTATTCATAGTTATTGTGTGGAGAGAGCCAGAGTTGTCAATGAGCCCACACTGCACCCCTTCCAGAGTTATTGAACAGATGTGGCAGGGTCATGAATTAGTTCTCTTAAAATGGTTCGCTGACCATTAGATCCTCTTCGCTCATGGGGGTGCAAAGTTCGTCCAAATTCTGATCACCTTCAGAACGAGTTCCTTGCTCTTCCACAACTACTGCCACCTTTTGTGTTTCCCCTTTGCCATCACAGTTTGAAGTTGATGATGGTCTTGCAGAATTTGACTAAGTTCCCTGTCCAGCCACATTCTTTACCCATATTTCGCCAAGCAGGGTACTCTTTGTGTGTTGTGACATGGTTGGGATCACTGCATTGATAATACTTCATAGAGGCATTCCACGAGGAATGCTGGACTTTTTCAATTTGTCAGTGACATTTATCTCTCCTTTCTTCTCCTTTTCTATCACCATAGAATAGTTATTTGACCTTTCAATAGTCTTAGAGATGTGTATTGCTTGTTATAACATGGGATTTGACACCTCCCAGAGTCTTTCCCTGATGGGGATGCATGTGTGAATGAGTGAATGATTAGTTCATCGCTGATCACTTCATCATGGAATTGTCTGCACTTCCATGTAGCAGCTAGTGGTCCTTGGCTGCTCAGGCCTTACCATCTCTACACCTCTGGTAACAAGGCCCACAGGTAATGTGCACCTTAGTCCCAAAAAGGGGCACCCTACATTAAATCACAGGGGCACCCCAAGTGCTGGTTCTCCTCCCAGGGGCAAACAGTCCACTTGGGCTGTGCCGATTTTTGAAGTAATAGGGAAACAGGTCAAAACGGTCTATACTGCCCACGAGCTCCCCGTCCCAAAGGATTGGAGCATCCAAACTAAACCAAGCACCCTATAAGGGAAGGCAGCATAATATCCCCAACGTTGATGGTAGAAATAGACGACTTATGTCTAACTTAAGTGGGAGAAATGCCTTATCTGGCTTGAGGAAACATTCTTACAAAGTCATTTTTTGATTTGCATGGTAGTTGCTCCCTGGTGTAGACATTGTTGCACTCCCTTATCACATTTCCTTTGGTGAAGTATTTCAGATCATTTTGTCTATGAGTTCCTCTTAAGCAATGAGGGCTTTACCCTCTCCTTTTTGGGTCGGAGGTAGCAGATATCATCAAACAATCTGTCCCTCAGATTCTAAACAATATATATAGATGACCTTCTTCCTGGCAGCTGTGAGCCTTGTGTGGCTTTGAGGCAAGTTTGCAATTCCTCCTTCCAATGTTTATCGGGCATGGAGGGTTTCCAGAGTAAGGAAGGAACTTGGTAGGTGGTTCTAGGGGCTACATTCTTCAAACAGTTTGGAAAGAGGTGATTTGGGTGATAATCTCCGTTCCTTCCACTCCACCTGTAGGGATTGCAGGCCGATGCTTGAGGTCTTCTTCTAGCACAAACTGGAGAGTTTGCCGGTACATGGTTGATACTCTCTTGAGAATTCCCCTGGGAAGATTGCAAGTGGGTGGCTGCATCTCTCCCTTCATTCCCCAGATGTATGTCTTTACTTTGCCAGCAGTCACTTCATCAGATCTTAATTTGTCACATTTACTTAGTCATTTCCGACCCCACTGACCACCTTTTGACTGGAAGACCCCCACTTGGAAAAAATAGGGGATTACGCGTATCATAGAGCACACTGCTGCTCGGCCTCCCCTAGAACTCTTAGATGTGTCTGTACTTGCCCAAAAGTAGAAACCTGATAGGGTTCATGATATCGAACAGAACTGCCTGGAGGAGGAGATAGTGGTGATTTCCCCATCACTCTCAATTTCAAATAGATTCCTCACTTTCAGTAATTTGGACACACCAACACATGAACCTGGGAGGGAAGGGAACAAAAAGAGGACATACTTAAAAGGGAGGCACACACCATATCCCATAGTAGGGACGGGCGTAGCACGTTCAACCATGAAAATGAAGATGAAGGTGAAAAACATGGAGAAGCAGTGGCCCTCCATACTTGGAGAAGAGCTGAATGCTGGGCATCTAGGAGCGGAACTTGCATGTGTTAAGGGGACCGTGATATGATATGGCATTTATAGCACGTCTGTACACAAGTGTTTCAAGGCGTGACGAGGCAAGGGAGGGGAAACAGAGGGAAGACAAAGACAACGATCCTACTAGGCCAAGTGACACTGAGATTGCGCAAGTGCACGGGAGGGGGGAAGGGGACAGTGCAGTACATAGGATAACAGTAAAATAAATAAAGACAATAAATAAAAGTGCATCCAGCTGGTGGCAAGTGCAAGAGTCTTGGTGGAGCTTGGTCGGTTTTCAGCTAAAGTAAACAAGGCCTGCCGTAATTACACAGGGGATGGCAGTCATGAGAGGTTGAGGGGGAGATTATGAAGCTGCACCCTGAGATTAGTAACAAACAGAGGCGTAGCCAGGACTGTGTAACAAGTGGGACTGAACCTGATGTAGTTGGGCCTACTGCAGTGACATGGACATCTGTAAAGGCCCACACAGCACTGCTGAGGGGGCATGTACAGGGTTTGGGTGGACCTTGGCTGCTCAGGCCTTGCCATCTCTACGCCTCTGGTAACAAGGCCTACGGGTAATGTGCATCCTAGTCCCAAAAAGGGGCACCCTACATTAAATCACAGGGGCACCCCAAGTGCTGGTTCCCCTCCATGAGACAAGCAGTCCAATTGGGCTGAGGCGATTTTTGAAGTAATAGGGAAGCAGGTCAAAAAAGGCCACGCTGCACACGAGCTCCCCTTCCCAAAGGATTGGAGCATCCAAACTAAACCAAGCACCCTATAAGGGAAGGCAGCATAATGTTTCCAACGTTGATGGTAGAAATAGACGACTTATGTCTAACTTAAGTGGGAGAAATGCCTTATCTGAGGAAACATTCTGTGTTTATGAACAATGTCCACAAACTAGTGAAGGGAACCTATGAGAACGAAGAGGCACTTACCAATAAAGTAATACATTGGATTTGCTACAAGATGATTCATAGCGATATTGTCGCTTGCAAAAGACTCACTTTGTTGAACAGCCATGATGATTGTATCCAGGTCTTTCCTAGAGAAGAATGGTTGGTCCTGAGATGGTTGATGATTGAACTGATATTTCGTGTGTCCCCTTTAAGCTCATATCATGGAACATCGCAGGGATCACTAAACATCTAATCGACAGTGACTGGGTGAAGTCAATGGAGGCCTTTCATATTATTACCTTCCAGGAAACATGGAAGATGACCTTAAGGGATATCTGTCATTCGGGATTAAAGCAAAGAAGGGCCCAAGGGGGAGCCCATCTGGGTTTTAGCCACATGGGTGAAAGCTGCCCTTAACTGTGGTGTAAAGCAAATCAGCACTGGATCACTCGACCTCCAACAACTTGAAATCAGCAAAGGGTTTGTGCGGCCCAAAGAGCAAGGGTCGAGTTGGTGGTTTCTGCTATGAAGCAGAAACTGGGAGCTGCCTACCTTGAGCTTATGATCCCAGGTATGAAATTATACCAAGACTTTCTCACCCCTGTATGAGAAATCCTTATAGATGCGAGTGAGACTAGGGCCGCCTGTACGCACACCTGGAAAGAGTTGAACTCGGACAAATGTATGATGTGCGAGGAGGCGTTAGAATCAATGATGCATTTTATGCTGTTATGCGGAAAAAACGAAACAGCTGCGGCACATGTATATGAAGCCTGTGTTGATGGAAGCTGGGATGCGAGATATTAGAACTACAATGTCATGTCTAAGGCAGTGCACTTTATCTCATGTAGTCCATGCGGTTGCCAGATACGCCCGTAGAACCTGGCTATTAAGAAAGAAATCTGCATACTCCATGTAACTAGGAGGATAGGAAAATAATGTTAGAGCCTGCGAGCAGGGCTCTCCTCTGTCTCCTGTCCCCAAAGGTTGATTAATGACACTGACTTGAATATGTACTGTCAAGATTCATATTGTCAAGATTGCCAATTTTATACTTTTAAACGCTGCTTTAGGACAATTAGTGTTATTAATTTTTATCTGCCTATTATGTGTTTTATGTGATGACTTGAAGATTTTACATCGAATAAAAGTGTTTTGACTGACTGACTGAAATCATCATGCCGCACAATCATAGCTTTCTGCTTTTTTACAACTATAACAGGCCTAATGATGCGAAAACTCCCAATGCTGTTGCTATGCTCTACAAGAGGATGTACAAATGGGAACTTGTCCGGAAAGAATGGGATCATTGTTATGGGGGACTTTAACACCCCGTTAGAGCAACTCAGGGAACTCGATGGCCTATGCCTATGGGATGATCAGACTGAGGCCTCGGGTATCCCCCTAGTGGACGCTAAACCCCCTGCAAGGACCCATGGTACTGCAGTTGACACAGGCCTGTAATGGACGTTTTCCTGCTGGCCAACCCGCTATTAACACCTATTATGGTCCAAACGGGAGGTCACGAATAGACCACGCATTGGTATCAGTGCGAGACTGGCACCTAGTGACCGGTTTTCAAGTGATCGAACGCCTCAAAAGCGACCACAGGCTCGATAATGCTTCTCCTCAAGAGTACCGCCACAACAAATACCACGAGTAACATTGGTTCATCTGACATCATAGTTACGGGGCACGCTCGCCGATCAGTGAAATGAGCATCACTGATCCAGAAAGATTTAATCCCTAGCATACATGGAAGCACTTAAATCACATTGAGATCATATGTGACAAGGAAAATGCAGAGCAAGAAGCCCGCTTGGGATTTGTAAAATTGTTTAAACACTTTCAGCCCATTGTATCAGCCCCAAAGTCCCAAATTAATAAGCGCCCCAACAAAGTTGAAATCTGGTTCGAAAAGGAACGCAAGTTAAGCTAGGAACAAACTGTTCAGTTACTTACAAGGTACTAAGTATGTAGAGAGCACCTGCACAACCTGAGAGATGCTTATAGGGAGGTTTTTACAACCATAAAACGGGGGTACGTGGCTGTGAAAATGGCCTACTAGTGTCACTGACAAAGATTTAAAAGAAGCTGTGACCCTTCAAGCATGTATCACCGCTGACAGGTGGCACAGGCATTTTGAGGCTTTGTACAGTCCCCTGGAAAATGCCGGGTAAGCAAAGCTAGCAGCCGCTATTATGCTTGGAGCCGACATGAATCAGGGAAACTAATACCTAGTGATAACCATGGGGGAGATGGAGGAGGCCATTAAGTCACAGTTGGGCGGAAAAGCAGGGGGCCTGGATAAAATACCAGCTGACCTCTTTAAAAGTGCTGCTGTAATTTGTGTCTCGGTCTTGACTTTAGTATTTAATGCTATCTTAGTCACTAACAGAGGATGAAGTCTCGGGAGGATAGCTCAGTGGCAACGTGCTCGCCTTGGAAGTAAGATGACACAGAGCAACATAGGTTTGATCCCTGGGTCAGCGCTTAGAAACCTCTGGGTATTAACTGCGTTATAAATAACCTATCATATCATATCATTTCAATCTCCGAGACCTGGACTGTTGCAGAGATAGTCCCAATTTTTAAAAAGGGAGACAGGGGGGAACCTTCCAACTACCGCCCAATCTGGCTTTTGGACACAGCATGAAAACAATATTTGCCAAGGCAATATTGAAACATCTCCAGACTTCGGTTGAGGCATCCAATTTACTAAACCACCTGTAAGCAGGTTTTCATGCCGGAATGAGCACCATTGATCAGAGATTTAGGTTGCATGTGATTATGCAGAATCACCTCATTGTGACCACGACCAAGCTGTATGCAGTGTTCGTAGACTTGAAGATGGCATTTGACAGTGTGACAAGATGCTCACTGTATGAGGCATTACAGGCAAAAAACATTCCCGAAGAAATATAAAAACTGATACAGCTTTAGTACACCAAAAAGACTGCTGTGGTCCGTTGGAGTCTGGGGGAGGAAGAGGGGTGACAAGACCCTACGCAGTGGCTAGGGCGGTATGACAAGATTGTGTATTGTCTCCCCTACTATTCTGCATATATACATATTCGATCGATCTTTGAACAGCTTCTCATTTCTAGTACTGATCCCCCAAAGCTGGGGAATGATGGTATCCCCGCTCTATTCTTCGCAGATGATGCTGTGCAGGGGTGTTGCTAGGTCTGGAAAAGACCCAGGGCTATGCTAATGTCAGAACTGTCAGGACTGGGGCCTAGCTAGCCTTTTGGTTGTAGCTCCTGAGATTCTATCTGGGGCTACAACCAAAAGACCAGGGGCTATAGCCCCCTTAAACCACACCTAGCAACGCCTCTGATGCTGTGTGGTTGTCAACAATACCTATGGGACTGCGCTTGGCTCTATCTAGCTTCGCTAGCAAGTGTGACAAGCTTGGACCGGCGATCAATGCCAGCAAGACTAAGTCAATGGTCTTCAGACTGAAACATTCAAAATGTAAACCCTTGAATCTGATGGTGGGGGGCACTACGCTGTAACAAGTGCCCTGGGCCGAAAATTTGGGTGTGCATTTTACAAGTGGTGCTAGTGGGGCCAACTAGTTCCTAAAGGCCAAGGCCACTCTGGAGAAGAACAGCAGGGCCCTGAAAAGCTTTTACTTTAAACATGGTAGGGTGCCATCAAATCTGTCCTTGAAATCTATAAAGAGTAAGCGAAGGCTTCAACTCTGTACGGGGCTGATATTTTGGGGTTATGTAGATATACCGCCTCTCTAACAGTTATTGAAAAAAGTTCTTAAGGTGAGCACTCTTCTGCTTCTGCAAAGTACCCCAAGTGCGGCAGTGCAAATGGAGTGCGACTTGGGACCTATCTGTGAAGAGGCAGGCATCAAACCAATATTTTACTGGCTACACCTATGGTGAAACCAGGGGCAAGCCAAATATCGAGGGGCCCTTGAATACCTGACGTCATTGGGGGCAGCCATAAAATACAATGGCTCACCCTTGTAAAAAGTGGGTCATGACATTGGGGTTAAGCATTCACTGTGATAACCCAATGACGATCCCTTGTGATGCAAAAGTAAGTGCAAAGGCTGCTTACTTAAGACACAAGAGGAATAGGGTGATGATAATGTGCTCTGCTTTGACCTGTGGTCCGGATTACCTAAATCAAATGTTTATGCCGGGATATGAAAAGTACCTGGATGTCATTGTCCCGACAAATCTGCATGCCCTGTATATTAGATTCAGGATGGGCTGCCTCCTGGTGAAGTCTTACACCTGTCATTGGGATAAGCACTTGGGACAAGGTTTTTTGTTCTGTGGTGTTGCAGTTGAAAGCCCCCTTCAATTTATGCTTGTATGCAAGGGCTTCAACAATCTTAGGAGTGGATGCCTAAAACCGTTGTTTCCGATTGCTTAATATCCAAATGACATGAGATGCAATGTTGCTCTGTAGATCAACAGAACATTTGAATATGGTGTTCTTTGTTTCAAAATATTTTATTATTTTTTTATTGTGCATTTGTTAAAAATTCAAACTTTTACACATCAATGATACATCTTTACAGAATTCATGCATCATTTATTGATATTTCAATATTATAAACAAATAAAAATCATCCATTCTACTAAAAAGAGCGGAAAACCAGTCTATTAATATATAAATAATTAATAGTTCAATAGTCAATAAAATGTCATAGCATTTACAAATGCAGTTTCATTATTTCATTGTGAGACCAAGCTCATCCAGCATTCTAATCACCTCTGCAGTCAAAAAGACCTCATTACCAGCACTCACTCTTTCCCAAACTACTTGTGCTATGTCTACATTTACTACTGTAAAGAATCTGCTCAGAAAGTGTGTTTGTTTGTTTGTTTGTTTATTTAATATAGCTCAAAACCAAACCGGCAGGTAGCCGGGCGCAAACATTACAAGGATACTTGAGAACTTAGTTACAGTGACAAGAAAAATAGGCAGTAGGACAGTTCAGCAGCGTAACAGTCTGAATATGCTTATACAGTTAATGCCAGGTGTCGGAAGCATAAAGAGCTAAGTAACAATCAACCACAGTTTTGTAGTCCCGGTAGGATCCAGTGAAATTCCTAGATACTAGCAGTGGTAGTCGGAGGTCCCTATGGGGGTTCAAGTTAACAAAGGGCATAGTCGGGAGGTGTCACTCAGCACGAGTGGTTCTAGTAAAAGAGGGTGATCACATTAGATGTCATTAGATCGTATCCATGAAAGAACCTTGCGCCTGAAACTTAGGTAGGGTCGGTCCTTTCTAAGTTCTAAGGGGAGTTTGTTCCAGGTTTGGGCAGCTATGACTGGAAAGCTAGCGCCGCCAGCTGTGCTCTTTTTATATCTAGGCACCATCAAGGTATACGCGTTAGTCACTCTTGTGGGGCGGTTTGAGGAGCTATATTGTTGAGGCATTTGGATGTGAGCAAAAGAGTTTTGAGGGTGATCCTGTCTTTAATATTTAGCCAGTGGATATTCCTTCTGGAGGTAGGGACATGGGCTCTGTTAGGAATGTTTAAGGCTACTCTAAGAGCGTTATCTTGGAGTGTTTGGAGTTTTTTGAGGATATACTTTTTAGATCACGCATATAGGGCATTACAATAGTCCAATCTGGATATGATAAGTGCATTAGCTAAGGTGATACAGCTATCCTCTGTTAGGAATGGTCTAGATGCTCGGATCAGTTTACAAGTATAGGCTGTGGAGGAAGCTAGAGAGTTAATTTGTTTCTTAAGAGTGAGTGCTGAGTCCAGATAGACCCCAAGGGTTTTGACTGCAGGCATCACTTTGATGACATTATTGTCAATGTTAAACGAGGCATAGTTAGGGTCAAGTTTTTTAATCGCTGTCTCTGTGCCGAGGATCAGAATCTCCGTTTTGTCATCATTCAGACAGAGGCCATGGGATGCCATCCATGCCTGAATGAGGAGATATATCTTGTTTACCAAAGCTGAGTCTTCCAAGAAGTTACCCGAAAGGGGATGAGGATCTGAGTGTCATCTGCGTAGTTAGTGTAGATGACACCCAGTCTATCCAACTTGTCAAACAAAGGTTTGGTAAAGATGTTGTACATAGTACGAGACACACATGATCCCTGGGGGACACCGCAGGAGACTTGTATGGGATCAGCAGCTGCTAGGGGGAGAAGACTCTCATTGTCCGGTTAGCAAGGAAGGATTGTACCCAGGTTATGGCATCGCTTGAAAAATGGGCAGCAGAGCCGAGGTGATTGCATAAGACTGCATGATCTACCAGATCAAAGGCTGCCGAAAGGTCAAGGAGGAGTAGCATAGCTGATTTTCCATTATCCTTCAACTCGTCAATTTGAGTCTTAAGATCAATCAAGGCTGTTTCTGTGCCGTGAAGGGGGCAGAAGCCGGATTGTCGTGAGCCTAGAAGGTTGTTAGTTTCAAGGTAATCCTGAATTTGCAGGTAGGCTACCCTGTCGATGATTTTGAGTAGGAATGGGACGGTGGTGATGGATCTGTAATTTGTTGGGATGGATGGGTCGACAGTTTGTTTTTTTAGCAAAGGTAGGACCCAAGACTGTTTAAGGTTATTGGGCACTAGGTTAGTCTTAAAGGAGGCGTTGATCAGTTTGGAGATGAAGGGAGCTAGGTCTCTCGCTGCATCTTTTATAATTTGAGCAGGGCAATTATCTCCTTTACAATTAGAAGGCTTTAGGGAGAGTATAATTTTTTCTGTCTCTAGTATAGTTATTTGTTTGAAGATAAAGGGGTGAGGAGTGTTATTGGGCTGATTTAGTGAAGGCTGTACCTTAGGAGTAGGCTCCGCTGGCAATAGCAGGGCAGATTTTTTTATTTCAATTTTGGTTTGAAGAGAGCTAATTTTTCCTGCAAGGGGATTTTGTATATTAGTGCACCAGAGCTTATTTTTAGGAGTATTATCAGTTTGCGGTATGGGTGATTCCATTTCACGGAGGATGGAGAATAATTCCTTAGTGTCAGATTTGGCTTTAGCTATTCTGTTGTTGTAAGTGTTTTTTTTGTGCTAATAATTTCCTTTATGTTCTCATTTCTTTAAGGTCCCCACTCTCTACCATAAAATGACACAAATTTTCAACTGAGTCTCTACAGTGCTGACATATACTTTTATTTTCTCCAGTTTGTATTCCTCGCCTGGCCAAAATTTCCCCCATAGACAGAAGGTTAAGCCGAAAATATAGGACTTTACCCCTTATTCTAGGATCCAATGGTTTATCAATCTTGGCAAATGTAGTGTGAGATTTATAGCTCCTGATCACAGGAATTGTCCTAATCCAGTCCATTACTTTCACACATTTTTTGACCGCTTCAGGATTTTCATTCATTTCTCTTCTATCCTTACCACTTTCATACAAAATCCCATCTGCATAATTTACGATGTCGATAAGAAAGAGTGAGTCACGTGTATCCATTTCTTTAGTTACATCTTCAAAAAGTGTATTTTGTGCAGGATGAAATATTTTTGTCATTAGGCCCAGAACCTTGCATTGATACCAATATTCTAATGACAACAGGCCAAGTTCATAACGGATCAATGGTCACCATTGGCAAATTTAGTACCTTTTTCCATATGTGTCCCTCTATTTTACCCCATGCATGGATCTTCTTCATTTGTAATATCAACTGATCACTGTTAGTCAACAATCGTTTTATGCTATCCTCGCGTGAGGTTTTATCCGAGAACTGAAATCCTAGGTAAATTATCTCCCTTTGAGGAACAATCTTGATATTATCTATCTGCCAGCTGAATTTGGCTCTATTCGCCTTGTGGTGGGATATCTGAATTACCTGGCACTTCTTCTGGTTAATTACTAACCCATTTATTTTGGCATATTTTATTGTTTTTAATAGCAGACGTTGAAGCTCCACTGGGATATGATCTATCAGTGCTAAATCATTTGCATATGCCAGCCAGTTTAATTTTTCTCCACAGGTCCGACTCCCCTCATTATCTAGGCAAAGTCAGCCATAAAAAGGTTGAAAATACATGGGGCAAAAATGCACCCCTGTCTTAAACTTTAATTGAGGATGATAGTGCACCTTCTGAGTTTAGCTTTATTCTAATACATTTCTCTTCATGGATCTCTTCATGGATATGCTCTAGTATTGCAAGGAGAGGGGGAGGAATGTCCCATGATTTCAGTTTTCTCCATAGGTGTTCCCTGTTTACTAAGTCAAAAGCTTTGGGGAAATCTATAAGGGCCACAAACATTCTTACTGGACTTCCCCTATCATCCTTTGCAATTTTAGCCTTCAGGATTGAAAACAGTAATCCATTACTGTTGTTCCCATTCCTTTTCTAAACCCAGTTTGGGCTTTAGGTAGTAGGCTTTTCTCTTTCATCCACTCGTTCAGTTTTTCAAGAACAATTGTCACAAAAATCTCACTGTCTGGGTCCAGTAACGCGATCGGTTGATAATTCAATGGATTCAGTCTATCACTCTTGTTACGGATTGGAACAATAATGGATTCCCACCAAGATGGCGGGATTTTGCGCTTCTGCAAAATATCCTTAAACAGTCAATCTAACAAACCTGCCCATAGTTTTATATTATACTTAAGAATGGCAATAGACAAACTATTTGCACCACATGCAGCCAACATAGATGCTTTTGTAATTAGTATTTCTAAGTCCCATTTATCACATTCCAATGTCCAGATTACATTACTTTTAGCCACACAGCTGACCCACCATTGCTCTTGCCATTTATTGCTTTCCAGTGTGCTATCAAATCATCCTCAGTTACACCCGTGGATTGGATTACACATTGAGGATGTGCCTAGTGTTTTTTTCTTTTTTTTTTACAAGGACCCTTAACATCATCGCCCAGTTTTACTGTCTTTTAATTGCCTATGCCCCCTTAGCCAACATGTGTAAGCTAATTGGACTTTCATTTTCTTTGTTAGGTAATTTTCTGATCCATAATCATTAATTTTAAGCTGTCTCAAGTGGTAAGTAATTTTTTTCTTATTCAACCAAACTTCCCTATCAAAATCATATTTGTGCCATTTTGTCAGCATGTGAAGTGTTTTAGGTGTTTCCTGATACAAGAGAAAATCATTAAATCCCTCAACTGTACAATCCGAGATCAGAACCTCCTCACTTGCCTGTTCTACATAGTTCTTCAACTTCAGATTCAGTGAACTTCCTTTACGCTTGTATTCCCGTATCCGGCTTCCTGCTGCATTAAACGTCAGTTCTGTAAGTGCTTGGGATATACAAAAGTTTACCTTCATACCCATATTGGTAATTAGCATATCATGGTCACTCAAATTTGTCTCCTTCACTTTAAAATAATCACATTGGGCTAGTAATGATCTGGAAAGGATCACATAGCCAATTGTAGAGCGTGATTTCCCTCGTTTCCATGTACTGGCCATTAATTATTGGTCTCCATTGTTTTATTCAGAATATGAAGTTCCCAAATGTTACACAAATTATCCAATTTTTTTCCATTTGCTCGATCAACCATTTTAGAATGCAAGCCATAATTAACGCAATCTGTGTGTAAGTCCCCCACCAACATAATCAATTAATCAACATCTATCAACCATTTGCCTACCAGTTCGAAGATGTCGTTAATAAAGATGTCTACGGTTTCTAGCTGGTTATTCCAACATATATTTACTACCAATAACCTTTTTTACCCTACACAATCGACTTCCATTTCTACTGCTAGAATCCCTTCGATTTCATCTGATAGGATATGGGTCGATGTTATTTTTGTATTCCGCGGGACCAATAAGAATCCGTCCACCTGTCTACCTTTGGTAGACTTCTTGGCCACTGGCTGAATTATGGTCAAACCATCTCGGTACAATTTGGTAGTTAGACCGGTTTCCTGGAAAGTGATGAGATCAAACCCTTCAAAGTTGTGATTCGTCTCATCAAACTCCAGGAAGCTGTTAAGCCCTCAAGTATTCCAGTCTAAGCAGCTTACGTTCTCTTCTGTCAGAGATCAGACGGCCCCCGCTGTGTCCCACTAGTTCATTTTTTAACAACAGTAGAACACTCTCCACCAGCCCATGATATTCCAATGATTGGATATTGGGTGACCCCTTTTTCACACTTCCACTTCTTACATCCATCAGATTCATCACATCGGATTTTGCCATGCTGTTTTCATGGATCACTGGTATCTCAGTAGATTTAGACAGCATTTTTCTAAATTCCTGTCTTTCTTCATATAACACACAACCAGATTACATTATTTCCTCTCTTTCTTCTAGCATCATACGTTTTACAAATGCTGATCTCCAGCCCACTTCCGCTAGGTCACACCGATCATCAAATGGAAAGCTTGCATACATTATGTTACGGGTGAATATTTTAGCCAAACTACCAGTTTTCCGCAACAGTGTCAAAATGGTGGACCTGTGAAGCACAATGTTGAGGGTAATATAGCACACATTTCAAAATATAAGATAGTCTGGTCTTGGGTGAATTTCATCTTCCAATTGCCATTACCACGCTTCTCTTTCAGTTGCTCCTGGTTCCCTCCCAACTTTAAATGTTGATTGAGTTCAATTCCTTCCTTTCTCTGCATAATTGGGGGACCAAAAAGGCTGATCAAAAGATCCATTGGGCCCTTTAAACATTTCTTGGGGTTCAGATGTCATTTCCACCTCCTCTGAGTGAACGCAGAATTTCCTTATCTGAGTCCTGTAAGGCAGTTAGGTAATTCGCAACCACCGGAATCACCCTGTTAGTTTCTTGCGTTGTTATCTTCACTGATTTTCTTTGTTGCTTGCGGTCCATATTATCCATGGGAACTGAAAAAAGTGAAGCACATTTCTCCTTAGTCACTGCCGAAACAATCTAAGCCTTTGCCTGCTTATCAGGATTATATGGTGTCAATGGGCCGAGGTGCCTTATATCTTCAATTGCCATGTCCAGCCTCAACATCCTAGTTCCTGCCACTTACTTCTTTCCAAGGGACCACTGATCTGCTATTGGCCTAGCTTTAAATCCAGGTTTAGCATTAAATGAACCAAGTCTGATTTGATCTCATTGTTTGATATTTCATCAATCACTGTTGGTTTACTTACTTGACCCCTGCCAGATGCATTTTTCCTCCACTCCTGATTAATTTTTCCATCTGCATTCTCCTCTGACTTCCAAGCGACATCTCTCAGATACTTTCTTGAATCCTTCTTCAGCTAGTTTCTTCTACCATTTAGCAATTTTTTTTAATGCTCTTTTTGAAATGATTGGAGCCGATATTCCATTCACTGCAGGTCCATTTGCTGAATTTAAAACGACATCAATTCCATCACCAGTGCCCACCGCTTTCTCACATGTATTCTTTGCAAATAATCTCTTAATATCAAAAAGGCTGGAGCTCAGTATATCAATGTTTACGTTCAACTCAGAGAGAATTAGCGTGTGGGCTCTTACTTCATCCCTAATGTTGTCATAAAGAGCAATGTGTGCACTCAGGATTGAATTGAGTGGTGATACTGATGGGAATTACAATTTAATGAAGTCATCTGCTTCACGCAGTGTGTGATGACCTATATTCGTTCTGCTAGCTTCTGCCTAGGGTGAAATTACTGAGAGAAAATAATTCAACCAGTTCCGACGGAGATCCTACCATAGGATCTGGATGCAGAAAGAGCTGCCCCTGGGGACTCAGATGCTTCTCTGATAAGGGCCCTTTGGTTGCAGTGCTACTGGAGACAGCCTACCATTGTCCAGGATTGCATCTCCAACACAGCCTATCTCCCCTGCACCTTCTAGGAAGCTGATGTCACTCATATTCCCAGGATCTATGTGTGGTGTAGGGTGTGGGCAAGTGTTCCTTGCTACAGTCCACGCTCCACAGGTATAAATGAGATTTTTAGCCTCTGGGCAGCACCAGGAGTAGCTGAACTCTGCTTCAAAATAATGTCTGTTTGTTGAATTGTTTCAGTGGGAATATCCGAGTTGCTCACCCGAGCTGTGGATTGTTTTGCCTCCACGATACCAAGGCCAGCACAGATTGCACTCAGAAGTTGTTTCTCTTGTATTTGTGATGGAATTTCATTCACTGTGTCAGCCAAGCTAATTAGATCACCTGATGTGGCATCCTGAGCAGCTTGGGGTGAGAATGCCTTATTGCGTGATTTCTGCTTAGTAGTATGTTTACGCAGAACCGTAACAGTCAATGTGGACTGTTTTTTTCTGTTTTGCACAGGCAGCATCTTCTGCCTTTAAGATTACATGGATATGGGGTAAAGTGTACACCTTCCTTTCCCCTTTCAGATCTCAGATTGCACAATCTCTGAATCAGATGGAAAAAGTTTCTATAACGGAGACCGCCCTATAGGGCTTACTAGGCCTGGGAGCTCAAAGGCTTATGCGCCTGCAGTCACTTCCCGGCCAGGCGTGTTCTTATATAAGATTTTGTGAGCCTTTCAGTCTTCACCTCCTCCTTGTTTGCCCAGTACTTCCTGGTTCTTGCACTCAGAAGTTCTTGTGAGTCTGTTATGCCTGGAAGCTCAAAGGCTTGAATGCCCGCAGTCACTTCCTGACATAAAAGATTTTATAAGGTGGTGTAAGTAAAGATTTTTCTAAGTTTTCTCTTCACCTCCTTCTCCGCCGTACACTGAACACGCTCAGTCCATCGGCAATGCGTCAGCAAGGGATTTGATGAAGATAGCAAGAATATACTGGCATTCTGAGTTGAGTTGAGTGTCTGCTCCGGTCACAACGGTCCGCCAACGGACCACAACAGAGCACTTGGCAACCCGAGCGGCGCTGCACATTGTCATTGAGGTTTTAACCTCTCTGCTGCAAATGCTCGAATCACAGGCTCCTCCTTCTCAATAGAAATGGACAACAGATTCACTGGGCATGGTTAAAAAGGAGCAGATTAGCGAGCATGCAAGGAAGCTCTATTTATCGTGCAATAGATGTACTAGCACTTTATGATCCATGCACTGCGCTTATTAATTATATATTTTAAACAGTTTTAGATCGATTGTATAGAGAAGGTGATGAAGTAAACTGTACATTTTGTTTGCCTTGATTTAGTGTGTTTTAATGTATTTTAAAAATGTATTATGTTGTACCTAATGGCTAAAGCCGAATAAAGGTTTCAATCAATCAATTTACTTTGTCAGACATTTACTTTGTCTACATTAACTTCACCAGACATTTACTTTGTCGTTGCAGGGGAAAACCCCAGAACCCCTTTCTTTTCTACCCCATATTATTCCCCTCGGCCACTTCTTGATCCGAAATCTAACCTTACGCTATACCTAACCACATCCATTACCATCTTCACAATTTGAAGATGTAGACAAAGTAAAGGCATGACAAAGTAAGGGTATGCAGCAAAGTAAAGGGGGATACCTATTCCACTTGGGCTGCGCACAAGAATGTGGTTGTGGCTTTCTCTTAAATATCCCTGGGTGGCCCTCAAAGAGATGGCTGCATTTCTCTTTCCACTTCCTCTGGACTGCTTGCAAGGCTTGGTCTGCAGCTCTCTCTTGGTGCCCCCTAACCCGCCATGTCACTCGCAGAACTTTGGCAGCAGCTTTCTCAGCTCTACCTGGTTAGTTTTCAGGGCTTTGATTGCAGCTCTCTTGATTCTCCTCCTGCGAGCTTTCAGGTCTTTGGCTGCATCCCTCTCTTAGAGATCGTGAGCAGGGTCAAAGTAATGGCGAACACTGGGATACACCGGAGAAGGTACTGCAAAGCCACAATGTGAGCGCTGGATGGTCCATTGCAGACAGGGCATTTGGGAAGTTAGCAGTACAACAGCTCAACACTGGGGGAAGTTTACACTCACATGAATGTGACCAGAGCAATGAGATCAGGAGCCCCTTCAGGCAGGCTCAGTAATTGGATGAAGGCTACTGGGCTGGCCCCGTGGTCCAGCCACCAGGTCTCTTGGGGCATCCAGGCTCAGACACGCAAAGGGTCCTGGGTACCGCCAAGTAGGTGTGGTGGACACTGGTGGAGCGTAAACTCATTGCCAAAGGAATGTATGTACTCCGAGAGGTTGATGTAATGACGAATTATTAACAGCTTATGATAGGTATCGACCTAGCTCAGCTACCACTGATGAACTACAGCTGGGAAAACCTGGAAGTGATGACATTCCACAGAAACAGAACATTCTCTTATGAGCTATGAAGGATAGAGATGACAGCAAGAAGGGCATTTATCATGGAGAAGACAAAGGGCCAGGGAACAAGACACTGTTCTTCGTGCTGGCGATGGAGCCACTCGCGGAGAGGATCTGGTGTGATGGGGTGATAGAAGGAGTACAGTATGGCGATGTATTGCAGAAGGTGTGGTTACACGCCGATGACATGTTGATGGTCCTGTGGGCTCAAGACTCTTCACTGAGGACTCTAATGCGGCAAATAGAAGATTCTCAGTCTTATTCATGATACAAAATCAATTGGGCAAAATCTGAAGCAATGCCAGCCTCATCTGCCTGCTCCAGATATTGTGTCAGAGGGCTTGGATTTCGTTGGTGTCTGGAGCAAATGAAATATCTGGGTGTCTGGCTGACAAATGAAGTGCGTAGAAAGGTGGATGTGAACACGAGGACCATAGCATCAAAACTGAAGATCGAACTGGCTGGATGGTCTGAATTGAAGTTGTCACTTTGAGGGATGGTTAAAGCCATCAAAATGTCATCTGCACCTCGCATAAATTATGTGATGAGAATGTTACCCCTTAGGGAGATCGACAGTTTGCTGCAAAACCTCCTGTGGGAAAACAAACAGCCACAATTTAAATTGTGGAAGTTACAATTGCCTTGCGAGGAAGGCGGTCTTGGGATCCCAGATTTTGAATGAAACTATGGGCCTCATTCCGAGTACGGCGCTAACCAATGGCGCTATTAACGCCTTGGTTGACGCCGTACCCGGACCGGCAGCGCCTTGGTGGTTGGCGGAATTACCGCCCCATTCCAAGGTTGGCGGGGCGGTAATTCCCCAATCCCCATTTACCCTTCCCCATTCCCATTCTTGCCCCATAGGGCATAATGGGAGTGGGGAAGGCGTCAATTACGCCACCGTAAATTACGGTGGCGTAATTAACATCAAGGTCCCTTAGCGCCATGGTATTTAACGCCTGCTAAAAGCAGGTGTTAAAAGCACCATGGCGCTAAGGGAACTCGGAGTATGGCGGTAAGGGATTACCGCCACCGCTCTCGTTAGCGGTGGCCGCTATCCCTTAACGCCATACTCGGAATGAGGCCCTATGTATCATTCTATGACAAGACAGGAGACTCGCATTATGCTATACTTTCTTTACTGCTGCCATATCAGTTTTTCAACACATAGGACTAGCACCATTACTGGTACCGTGTCCGCCCTGGTTCAATGGGGATCTACCGGTCTAGTCCGACCTTTGCGGGACTGGTAAGTCCCCATTGAAAATGTCAATCCCCATTCCCATTTGAGCCCCCATAGGGCTCATTGGGAATGGGGAGGGTGGTAATAACGGTACCGGAAATTTACGGTACCGTTATTAGCTCTGAAGTCCCTTTGCGGGTTTCGTCCTTAACGCCTGCTAAAACTAGGTGTTAAGGTAGGACCCGCAAAGGGACCTCGGAATAGGGCGCAAAGGGATTACCGGCACTGGTGTCATTACAGGTGCCTGTTATCCCTTTGCGCCCGGGTCGTAATGAGGCCCATAAACTTTAAAATTTAACATTTGCACTTTTTTCCCAAAATCCAAATCCGAGAGGTTTAAAGTTCAAAATCACAGTACACCTTGAAACTACGAACCCCATGGTCCCCTCGGGTCTGGTAGTCCTGACCTCTCCTCCTCCACCTATCATAGTCTGAGCCAGTGTATAAGAACCTATCACACTAGGTCCCTTCCTCTTTCTTTTTGCTGCCTCTAATGAGATAAGTACTATTCTTAAATGTGTTCTTCGTATAATCATAGTATACAGAATATATATATGGGAATAGCACTCTTGTGTATAAGCACGTTATAAAGCTATATCTTATCCTACATACACGTAGTCCATTAACCTATTGGACAGGTAGCAGCTAATTGCGTCAGTGCAGTTACCTTGCAGCGCGATGCGCATCAGAAAGCTTGGCAACCGTTCCCGCCAAACCGCGGGTAGAGGAGCCAGAGTCGCGAGCGGGCCGTAGTATTCCAAGTCGGAGTTCTGACAATCAGAGTGGTGTTGTTATACTACGCAGGAGCTCGGGCCGGAGCCGTGAGTGAACACACCCATGTCAGGCGGCTGGCCCCGCTCCTGATGTTAGACCGTGTCGATGAACACAGCAGTCTTTAGGACCCAGGGAAGCGGTACCCTCCCTGGCTTCCCGGCATCCCTTGGGAATTCTCCAACGCTTGCAGTCCAAATTAGATGCAAAAGCATACAGAGTTCTGTGAAAGCCTCCAGTTGAAAAAAAAGGAAATACAACGAGGAAAGAGACTGTTAAAGCACACGCTCCAAGCTTGTGTACAGAGCGTGATTGTCAACACTTACAGAGCAGTCAGGCATCCTCACAGCTGACTTCCCACATAGTTGGCTTTGCCAACAATAGGATCATGGCCTATTATGTGAGCCCCAAAGGAACACCATCCACCACGAAGAGGAGTGGGAAGAGGACCCCATTCAGCAGGACACACGGTTGTCCCTAAGTTTCAAAAAAGTCCTGGGAGACTCCCTAACATAGGCGGTCTCTCAAGGTGTACAGCCTATAACTCAAAGGCTAGACATTTTGGAGGCAAAAATGGCTGAGCATCAAGGACCGTTGTAGCCAGACACAGACGGTCAGACAGCCCTGAAGAGGGAACGTCAGCAGGACACCCCCAGAAAGGGGTTGAGAGAAAGGGGTGTAAGGCAGCTCGTAAGAGCAAGAATTCTTGACCCCCCCCAAGAGCTACAGAAAGGGAAGGTACTGTTCCCCAAATTCAAGACGACCCTGTTGCAAGGCTAAAAAGAGCCTTCCTGGCAAAAAAAGTAGAGTGTCGGGGCAAACCCCCTGCCCCAGGGGTGAATAATTCAGGGCACCACGATGAGGGCTACTCGCCTGATGAGGAAGGGGGTAAGAGGAAGACGCCGACAGGGATGCAGATAGCGTCGATCCCCAAGATATAGAGAATACCACAAACATGTTCGATCCGGAAGCCATTCGACTCCCTAAGTCTTCTGAGTGGGTGCCATCGCCCAGAGTGGCGTTATACATGGCACAACATATTAGAAAGTCTCTAGAGAAAGAGTTCAGTCTTGGATGAGATCTGAATGTCCGAGGCCAGAGTTGCCAGGGAAACTGGCGGAGACACCGGACCTCGACCCTAAAATGGTCACCTTCATGACAAAAGCAGCGCGGGACATCAGGAAAGGTGTTGATCGCGTCTGGAGGGGATGTCAAGACAAGCTTCTTGATTTAGCGGGGCCATTGGCCAAGATTATGGACTTGGCTGGAAAAGCAAAAGATCCAGGGCACCGATGGATGCCTTGGCTCTAGGTAACTGGGCCCAGCGAGCTGTGTGTCTTCTTGGGAATGCCAACTGTGAGTTCTTTTCGGAGCGGAGGAGAGGTGTCCTATTGAAGAAAGACAGCAAATTGAGCGATTTGGCATCTTACAAAGCCGGAGAAGGAGTCAAAGGGCTGTTGTTCGGAGCAGGATTCGCAAAATAGATGGCCCAGTTCGTGGGTACGTACCCCGCATTGGAGAAGGCCCAGAGCTCAATAAGGAAAGTTTTTCCTGGACAAGTTTTGGCTGGGCCGGATGCCACAGGGGTCGTGCTTCCGGCCGCTACAACTTTCAGCGCAGACCCCAAGTGCCACGTGCACATTACTGGGAAGGGAAGCAGCAGGACACCTTCTTCCCGACCAGAGCGAGATTCCCCTGAGGTCGCAGAGAGAGAGGGACCTACCATCAGCTCAGCGCCTCAGACGGTGAGTACAGCGTGCATGCAAGTAGGGGGGAGAACTCTCCAGTTTTTAAGCGGGTGGCAAGCCTTGTCGCACGATGCATGGGTGCTCCAAGCAGTGGTAGGGCTGCAGTTAGAGTTCATAGGAGACCCCATTCAAAGGACAGAACCCCATCCCATATGCATGGCACAGGGAGAAGCGGCACTCTTCTAGATCGAGCTACAGAAGCTAGTAGACAAAAATGCAATAGAACGTTATTTTGAGGAAGGACCGGGTCTCCTCAGCAACATGTTTCTAGTTCACAGAGGGGACAAAGTAAGACCGGTCATAAACTTGAAGAGCTTGAACGAGTGGCTGGTGTACAATCACTTCCAAAATGCAAGGCATTCATCTGCTACGAGACCTCCTGTGTACGGGAGATTGGCTAGCACGATTGGATCTCAAAGATGCATATTTGACAGTTCCAATAATTACAGTATTTTGGAGATACCTATGCTTCTGGTTGAACAAGGAGATATGGCGATGCACCTACCTTCCATTCGGCCTAGCATCTGGGCCTTGGGCTTTCACCAAGCGGATGAAGCCTGTGGTGGCAGCGATAAGGGAAAGAGGCCTGCAGATTATTATATGTCTAGATGACATCCTGGTGCTGGGGCAGACAGAGAATCACTCACCAAGAGTTTGAAGTGGGTTTTTACTCTCTTATCCTCTCTCGGTTTCCAAGTAAACAATTCTCAGCTGGCACCGGTTCAGCGCCTTGAATTCCTAGGTTTCACAATAGATACGACCAAAGTGTCCCTCGAGTTCCAGAGCACAAAATGAGATCAACAAAGAAGGAGCTCAGAGCAGTGATAGCGAAGAGAACTATTTTGCTTCGGAGTCTCGCCAGAGTAATGGGTCTACTAGCAGCCTCCATTCACGTGATAGTTCCGGGCCCGCTTCACTATCGAGCGCTTCAGCGGCTCAAGATCAGGCATCTACAGGGAGGGTTAGGTTACTACCAGCTAGTGACCCTAGATCATGAGGCCCTCACAGAGCTGCGCTGGTGGCTACAAAATATGGAAGCTTGGAACGGCCGAGCGATTTTCTGAGACGTTCCGGACCTGGTCATAGAGTCAGATGCAAGCAGATTAGGTTGGGGGGCCAGGTGCGAGCACATTCAGACAGGAGGGAAATGGTCAGAAGAGGAGTTGCGTCTCCACATAAACTGTCTCAAACTATTAGCAGGTTCATTCGCAGTGCACGCTTTCACGAAAGACAGAGTAAAATGTTGCATGCTGCTCAAGATGGACAACATCTCAGCGGTACGACATATGAACAAGTTAGGTGGGACAAAGTCCAAAGTGCTAGCAGAGTTGGTGAAAGATTTATGGCTCTATTGTCTCCAGGATCAGATTGCAGTGACAGCAGAGTACCTTCTGGGGACACTGAACAATGTGGCAGACTGGAACTCATGTTATCTTGTAGACTCCAGCGATTGGAAGCTGCATCCACAAGTGTTCGAAAGATTACAGGGTCTGTAGGGTCCCCTAGACATAGATCTATTTGTGTCCAGGCTCAACGGCCAAAGGCAGAGGTACTTCAGTTGGAGGATAGACCCGGGTGCAGCTGGCATGGATGCCTTCCTTCAACCGTGGAGCGGAGCAATTCATTATGCCTTCCTGCCGTTTATCATGATCACGAGAGCGCTGGCGAAAGTCCGCAGGGGGTGAGCGGAAATTGTGATGGTACTGCCCTTCTAGAAGTCCAAGCCTGGTTTCCAGTAGTGATGAAACTTTCTTTTGATTTTCCGAGGATAGTGCCACAGTGGCCGGACCTTCTGCTCGGACCGGCCGGGCAGACTCACCCGTTGATAGCAGCAGGCACGCTGCAATTGATAGTCTGCAGAGTTTCAGGAGAAGATGGGAATTGCCAGGAATTTCGCAACTCGCTGCAGACTGCATCAGAGCTTCCTGGGCGCCTTCCACCATTAGGAGCTACAGCGCTGCATGGAACGATTGGGCCCAATGGTGTTCAGAACACCATTAGCGCCACTATTAGCGCCATGGTTCACCGCCATCCGTGTAATGAGGCCCTTTGTGTTCATGGATGTCAAAAGAGCTTCCAGAGACAGTGGCGTGTTCAGTCCAGTCTCTGCCCTTACCCATTTGTCTGGCGACTTTTCCATAAGCGGTAGCAGGTGAATGGCAGAGAATAAAGATTGCCCACGCTTACAGCTCAGGAAGTCTTCATTCTATTAAAGACAAGGAGGCGAACATTATGCTATACTTTCTTTATTGCTGCCATATCAGCTTTTCAACACATAAAATTTAAAACTGAACATTTGTACTTTTTTCCCCATAAAAATCAAAATCTTAGAGGTTTAAAGTTCAAAATCACAGTACACCTTGAAACTACGAACCCCATGGCCCCTGGGGTCTGGTAGGCCTGACCTCTCCTCCTCCATCTATCAGAGTCTGAGCCGGTGAAATTGCGGACCTATATACTCCCACTGTTCTAAAGGCGCAACCTACGGGAAACTTAGATGCTAGGAAGTTAAGGACTTGTACTCCAGGGGCTGAAACGGGATCCAAACCATGTTCTGAACAAATTGCGGTACCGTAATTAGCTCCACTGGTCCCTTTGCGGGTTGGTTTTTAACGCCTGCAAAATGCAGGCGTTAAATTCCCCAACCCGCAAAGGGACCTCGTAGTAAGGCGGTAAGGATTTACCGGTACCGGTAAAATACCGGTACCGGTAAACCCTTACCGCCATCCCTGTATAGAGGCCCAAAGTGTGAAACAGCGTCAGCTGTGACAGGTTTGTTGAACATGGAGAAAGTTGGAGGAAATAACTGGGGAGCGGGACACTGTTCTGGCAAGGTCATCGGTTTGGTTGAGTACAAATGTAAGAATTGATGGAAAACAATTTTTTTGGCCAGACTGGTTTTTAAGTGGGGGTACATTGGATCGGGGACCTGATCATGGATAATAAATGGTTACCGTTCCACAATTTAGTAACCATGAAGGACCTTCAAGGATGCACTTAATGGAGAATATCGTAAATTAAGACTGACATTGTGGGAGCTGAAAGTTTCTGATGATGATGTTCTTAGGAGACACCTAATGACACTGAAAGCAAAGGGTCACTGTGCTTCTAACATGTACACATTCTTGATGGGGTTCAGGAGCCTTAATGAACAACTTCTCAGGACATAGGCTGGGTGCCTGGACTCAGAGGTGACGGCTGGGCAATGGGAGAAAATATGTGGAAATGTTGCCTTGACATCGCTGAATCTAGGGGAGAGAGTCCATCATGTCAAAATACTGAATAATTTATTCTGGACTCCAGTCAAAATGTTTGAGCGAGAGTTTTAGTGACAAATACTGATTTTGACTTTCAAACTGTAATACTGGGGGCCTCTTGGGAGATTTGAAGATTTGATCTGCCCACAGAGGTGCTGTTTTTTTGAGCGGCCCTACCAGCAATACAAATCATCCCCGGGGGACTGGAAAAGTGTCACCGTCCCTAGCAGGTCTGCTTGGATTGATGATTTATGCAGAATGTCTTTAATGAAGCGGGTAATTTTGAGGGGGAAAAAGTAATACATATATGAATATTAAAAAAAAAAACTTAAAAAAAAAAAAGTATATGAATGCAACATGTCATCAGCTAGAGGCTGCAGTCTTTGCCTTTGTCAAGGGTGATTAACTCAACAAACTTCTGGCTTCCAGGTGAAAGGGGCCATATCAGGGCTTATTAACATGGAATTCTGCAATAAAGTGAGAGAACGCATCCATGTGGATTTATATCTACCCTTGCAAGGGAGTGAAATTGCCCAAGGATGTTGCAGCTATTTCTACCAGTGTAGAGGCTATATTGCTGTTACAGAGCCAGGTGAGATGATCATAATATACAAAACTGTGTTTGGCACAGAGGCTATAAGAAACAGACAAGCACAGAGAAATTGAGAAAGGACTACTACAGAGCAGGCCAAGGAGTGGCCATGTTGGAGAAGCTGCTCCGCTGTGATATGGTGAAAGGCACCTATTGGTCAGCTGCACGGGAGTGTGAAACTGAGTGTTACACAGGTTTCCTCCACTGAAGAGCCTGTTCTGCATACTGTCAATTGCCCTCTCAGTGTTATGCCTCTCCGAACTGACTCCCTAATGAAGAGGAAAAGCAATGCCAAAAGTGACTCATCAAGTTTGATTTTCAGCCCGCTTTTTCCCCCACCCCTCACATTGCTATGCCCCGTATGGAAGGGAATGACTGGCCAAGGCCCTCACACAAGTGCAATATCACAGCATATTGTTCGAATAACCTTTTATTTTTCAGATGAAGGGAAGAAGCAACAAAGGTTGGTAATGCAAACATTGAAGTCTGTGACATCCTCATTAAGGATGCTATCATTCTAGGGGAGTCATTTTTCAATGTATCTAATGTTAAGAATGTGGACGTAGTAATAGCTGCACCTGGATGCTGTAGTTAACAGGGATCTAACTGCTATATGGGCACCCATTTAGTGCATCATAATACCACTGGTGAAGGGCTCTGCACTGACGCCCTTCAAATGGCATATCTGGAGATTCAAGCAACGTCCCATGTTTCCAGCAAGCTGTTCCAACATGCATTTTGTCAGGCCCCATGCACTGCACACTTTAAGAGTCTCACCAAATTAGAAGAGTAATACTTATGCTACCTGTTTCCAACCAGGGAGGTTACAATCCCAGTCAGATGGACTAACCTGGCTCCTACTTAAGAACAGTGACATGTTTTCTCCCCTTGTCAAGTTTTCGAATAACATCTCACTTCGCAAATTGCCCAAAGGGTGCTGCTTTTAATTTTGCACAGCAGATAACCATTTAATCAAACCGATGAACAAGATATTAGAAGGATGCATATGGGATTGTGCTAATACTGCAGTTTCGACCTGGGATGTTTACAAAGGATAGGTCCATGATGAAAGGCTGGAACAGTTTCAAAGGCCACTGGCTTGTAAATGGGGGTGCGACTCATTAATGTAAATGAAAGCATCAGAGAACTGCGGATAGTAAGTGAATTGGGCTATGCAACCCCTAACTTGCTAATAACAGATGCCATCTCTAGCATCACTTCTGCGTGACAGCAAAGAGAACGGGAACGTTGCCTGTTTATGGGTGCACAATTTCCTGAATGTTCAGCTAGGTAGTCTCTGTAATGACATCACACGTCAATCCTGGCAAAGTGCACTTGCAGACCCATATGGAGTACCATCCAACCAATGGCCACGGCGACAGTTCTATGGTTGGCAGTGCAAGATCTCTGAGCGTGCTTATTTTGCGAATGGGTCCATTCATAAAATGTGCGTCCACCACCTACGCGATTCTGCCCAGTCCTTGGCAGGGCGTAACTGGGACTGACTCGTCCATTGGTAGATGAAAGTGATTGAAACTCCTAGAGAACAATCCAGGTTTGTCACCCGCACCACAGAGATACCCCTGATGTCTGGAAAGGAGTCAGAGCTGAGAGACGACTTTGGCCTATCCAGCCACCCCCCCCCCCGCTTCAGTGCAAAGAACAACTCAGACCAGGTCAAGTATTGACTGCTGTCAAAAAGCCTGTTGGACAGGTATAGCATTTTTCTATAGTTGTGAGGTAAACCCATTTTTATTGAGAACCATGGGTTGCTCTCAACTATATTCTAAATGCAAAATAGATTATTATGTACTAAAATTGTTTTGACCACAAACTTATATTAAATCTTCACTTGACAAATGAATAAGGAGATCTGCTTTAGAAAAATAAAATATTTTAATCAATACAAAAAATTGTTTAAGTTTCAATGTTATACACAATTACTGAATACATAGACAATTATATAAAAAATATAATGAAATTTCCCAAACATCAACTCACTTCTCCAATTGTATCCCATTCATTCCCTGATAGAATCTGTTTATCCACTAACAAAAAGACAAGAAAGAAAAAACTGTTAACAGAATCAAGTTATTTTGCATATAGAATATGAATTTATCTGAAATAGAAGTCTTTACACTTCCTTTTGTAATGGGGTTAAGGGCGCAGTGTTACCAGCATTTTCGGACCCCTCCCGGGTCTTTTCTCACTGCCTGCTCCCAGAGGCCATGGCTCCTTGGCGTCGTTGCGCTCTCCCGACCCCGCAGCGGTGAAGCCCGCAGCGGGGCAAGGGCGCGGTGTTGCCAGCATTTTCGGACCCCTCCTGGGTCTTTTCTCACTGCCTGCTCCCAGAGGCCACGGCTCATAGGCGTCTTTGCGCTCTCCCCGACCCCGCAGCGGTGAAGCCCGCAGCAGGGCATTGGTGCGGTGTTGCCAGCATTTTCAGACTCCTCCATCAATTTTCCTCACTGCCTCCTCCCAGAAGCCACGCCCCCTTGGTGTCTTTGCTCTCTCCCCGACCCCGCAGCGGTGAAGCCTGTGGCGGGGCAAGGGCTCAGTGTTGCCCGCATTTTCGGACCCCTCCTGGGTCTTTCCTCACTGCCTGCTCCCAGAGGCCATGGCCCCTTTGTGTCTTTGCGCTCTCCCCAACCCTGCCGCAGTGAAGCCCGCGGCGGGGCAAGGGTGCAGTGTTTGGCACCACAGGTGTTCGGCGTGAGCTGGTGGAGGAAAAAAGTGGGGACTCTGAAGCACCAAAGGCTACAAGGCCGCAAGCAAGGTAGGGCCAGACTGGACTACAGCTGCATGGCTATCCTTGGAACTATCGTTGGAACTGTCTGAAACTGGACTGTGAGGTGAGCCATCTACTGTTGTTGGCCTTCAGTGTTGGGGGGGGGCTTGAACTTTCTCCACTGGCACACAGGGTCGGGTGACGAGTACTGTGGGGGTGGGGAGCCTCCTTTTCTCACCTGGAGCTTGGAACTCCAGTTTTTTGGAAACTCTTAGCACCCCTGGATGACCCCCAGGTTCCTCCATTATCCTAGTAAATGCCGGCCTCGTGGTATCACCTTTGGAGCCCCGGAAAGAGACATCTCTTCCCCTTTTTCCCCCACCACCTTTCTCAATCCTTCCTTCTATTGAACATTCAAGGACCTTCTGTCCCTTTGGCACACCGCAAACCTATCTAAGGAAGAACACTGAGACTGAGAAGGGGCATGATGTGTATGGTTCCGGGGGATGGGCAGGGAAATGGAGCATGTCTTCGGATCCCCTGCGGGAATGGGCCATCTTTGACTCTGCCTGTGATAAACTAAGGGACGAAGAGGGAGTCTCTATGGAGCCCACATCTACGCACTACCTTACGCACAACTCGCTGGCAGGGCCCCCACTATGGCCCAGTGGGTCTTGCGGCACGCTGCCATCTCCTTGCTTCACAAATAGTTTGGCCAGTCCATTTCTGGAAGGATTTGTACCCCCTGCTAACCTGCTCACCCCTGGTGAGGGCTTTGACTGTGTGGCTACGGCCGATTTTCTGAACAATTTGGCAATTGGCTGCATGGGTTTCTATGGGCATATCGAAGTTGATTGGTGGTCCTGTTTTGCTGGTCCCACCCATAGCTTCATCCTGTGCCCCTTTTTTGTCTTTGCCGCCCCTTACCCAACCTCTGGCCCAAACCCGACATTGAAGCCCTGCAATCAACATTGGCCCTTCTTGAAGTGCACTCAGCCCCACTTCCTGTGCCCATGTCTCTAGATCTAGGGGATGTGGGCAAAGTTGGTTTGGGCTTGGGCTTGGGAGAGAAGTGGAGCCCTCCATTCAGGATTGGGAGTCAGCCCTTGTCTGATGCTCCCTCTGAGGCTAGCTCATTCCTTCGTCTCAGCCCTCTTTGGGCTTCTAAATCCCGCTCAAATGGAGAACACTGTCCATCAGACCCACCTCCCACAGCTTCCACCAATCTGTCAGGTTGCACTTGTCTCCTCCTGCTCCCTGAGCTGGCCGAGATCAAAAATCTCCTACATGTCTTCATCAAGCGGATGTTGGGGGCCAAGGCTGAAGGAGACATGGGGAGGGAAGGAATGGGTCTACTGGGGGCTGCGTGGGGGGGATTGAACCCAGTCTGTGTTAAAGGAGCACACTCTTTGCACCCTGGACAGCCCATTACCTCGGTGGTTAGGCCTACCCCCTTTTTGTGCAGTCGACCAGAGGTGGTCCACCCACCAGTGTCACCTGCTCGGAGGGAGACCACCGGGTCCTTAATCTCAGGGGTCGAGCCCATACTATTGCAGAACTCCACTGGGAGAGCCCGGGGCAACTTGCCGTCAGTGGGGAGGGAGGATAGGGCCTCAATCCCTGGTTTGTGTAATGCTGAAGATTTTTTTTCATTGACTCGAAATTTCATCTAACAGTGGTACGGATTATAACATGATTAAAAGAGGCAATAGGATTCTATATTTCATATCACTAGTATGTTATATAAACTCACCTGAAGGTTTATAGAATGTCTGTTTCCTAGGGTTAAGTCATCACTTCAAAGGCAAACTTTAATTTCCTAATACTATCAGAAGAGACCTAAAACATGTCTGAATTCATGTGCTTTTTACTGAAATAGTGAGATGGATTAATGTCAGGGTTTACTCGCTTTCTGTAGTTTTTGTAGTTTTTAAGCAGCAATATCTACTGTGTTGATCTTTTCAATCTGGAATAGACTTTGCAATTATTGTCTTATTTGCCTGAGTTCTGGAAAATAATGCACACAAAAGTTACAATTAGATTTAGGTTTACGTATTTGGGATAGTAAAAAGACCTTGACATAACAACCCTATTGTTTAATATAAATAATTGTTCTTACCTCAGACAAGGAGTTTTTTTGTATGTCGTTGCTGTGACTAAGAGGCATTCATGTATTTGATGCCATCTTGGTTAGTTTATATATAGCACTTATAACATTTGCCTGTTACATGGTTATGTCATCACATAGTGAGTTGACGTTGCACATCTAATGTGTAATCCATCGTGAATTGACATTTTCCCAGAATACAAACTAAGGTGTAAAATAGAATATAATATCCGGTCATCCTTATTTTATAAAGAAACATTATAACAAACAATGACATTTATGTTAAAAACATGGCAATATGTATGTGTGCCAGAATTCAATAAAAAAATAAACAATAAAATGTACTAGTAAAAGAACAATATTGTTTCTATTTTTTCATGAATTAAAATGATCATCATCTCGACAGCAATAGATTTGTTGCTTTACTTGTGGTTCGCCCTTAATGGTGGCATGCCTACCCGCTAACACGAGATGGATTTCATGTTAGACTTACACTGCGCGATGATGTCGCCACATAATTGGTACGAGCCCTGAGTGCTACATACAAACAAACCAAGATTGCGTCAAACAGGTGGAGGACATTTAGTCATATGAAAGGCATAAAAACAGTTCTTTGGATGAAGTAAGAATAAAAACCTTTACATTAAAAAATAGGGGCAAGAAAACAAGGACGTGCCTTCCCAAAAATCTTAACTTAAATCTAATTGTAATTTTTTGTTACATTGTTTCCCAGATGTCAAGTAAATTGGAGAAAAATAAAAAGGATATTCCAGATTAAAACGATTAACACAGTAGATATTGGGTGAAAACAACAAGTTATCGAGAGGTGTGTAAGCCCTCCCAATTCAATATTTCTTTTTTTAAAACACATGAATTTGTATGGACTTTATGTCCCTTTTGCTTGTTTTAGAAAATTTAAGTTTAGCTTTAAAGTGATGCCTGTACCTTGGGAATCATAAATGTTTTCATAATTATATCAACCTCCAGGTGAGCCCAAACCTACTACTGATATTAAAGATAGAATAATGTTGTCACTTTAAATCGCATTATAACTCAGACCACTGTTGAAATATAGATGATATTTAGAGTCAATGGAAACAATCTCTTCAGTACAAAACAGTACAAAGCACTGAAATTAATGTAATGTATTAAACTCAGGTTAAAACACATTTAGCAAACTGAATGATAACAATACATAATTACAAATACATGAGAAATATATTTGTTCTATTAATCTTAGGAAGAATGGTATTCAATACATTAGAAGTTGTGATATCAAAATAAGCTGCGAACGAACCCAACATTACATATATATTATGTGTTTAAATTAATGTGATTGTGCGAAAGATGTGGTTGCAGTGTAAAGCAATTAAAGCAACCTAAGCAGAAAAACTATTTAATAAGTAATTGTTTATTTGAATTGCAACAGGAAGTTTAAAGACTTCTATTTCTTATAATTTCATATTCTGTAAATGAAGTAAGGTGAGCCTGAAAATAGATTTTTCTTTGTTGCCTTTTATTACTGGATGAATATATTGCCTGAGAACCTGAATTTGATCGAATTGGTGTAGTCAATTGTTGTTTGGGTCTTTCCATTCTATTTTCTTTTATATAATTGTCTATGTATTCAGCAAATTTGTTTGTTAAATATAAACACAAACATATTTGTACTAAATGAAAACATTTTTTTCTAAAGCAGATTCTTTCATTTGTTTGTCAAGTGCAAATTGAATGTATGTTTGTAGTCAAGGTTAACCTGAAACAATTTATTTTGCTATAAGGAACGGTATAGCTGACAAGTTTTCCCTTGAAGGAAATGAACACTTTGAAGCTAATGAAAGCTGCATTTGGCCTAAGGGATGAACTTAGAAAGGACATACATCTCACTGTGACTACTGAAAGTTTAAGGTATACCACAATAAATTCAAGTAAGCTTGCGTTTTCCATTCCTTTTGACTACACTTCCTTAGTTTCTCAATGTTTTCACAACTTGTTAGAAATGTTGCCCCAAGTACAGAACATTTCAAATATAAATGAACAGATCCAAGTTTTGAAAATCATTTACAATGCTGAGAAACATGCTTTGCAATGAGCCTACAAAAGAGCCACCATTTTGACCCCTGGCAATGTCCTCTGGTATGTTACCAAAACAGTTGACGACTCCCAACTTCCCATGTGGGCTATTGACAATGAAGTGATATTTGTTATCATTGTTATGTTTCTGGAATTGCTGTAGAAACAGATCCAGGGGTTGGTGCATGTTCATAATGGTAACATGCCACCAGACCTCATTAGAGCACTGGGATCTCATGCAGATAACGGGAGTTCCCCTAGTGATGATTCTGAGATCCTTGTTCGACAGGATCCTGAGATCTTTGTTCGACAGGAATAGAGCATTTGTAGGTATGTGCAATGTTTTGCATTTAATAATTCACGTGTTTTCATTTCAGCAATTTTCTCTGTAGCTGTGTTCACCCTAGTGGTATCATCCCGACTGTTTATGGTGATTTATTATATACAGTTTTGAATAGGGAGGCCCTCCACCATCCCCCCAACTATTAACCACCCCCACCACCTCACCCACCACCCCCAAAACACTTACACAAACATACTGCATATCTATTAAAAAATAAAATCTAAAAAAACAGCTGGGGTAAAAACACCACATTGAAAACAGCCACGGCAAAAATTGCCACAAGGAAAACACACTAACCAGTATTTAACTCGGTTTTTCTCTGAATAACGGAAGCTCTGTTTAGGCTGGCACAGTTAAATAAAGCCCCTGGGGATGGACAGGCTAGGGACAGATGCCTTCAATAATATAACTCAAATAATAGATGCAATTGATATGTATATGTTTGGTGATTGTGCTTAGAAGCACGGAAAGGGAGAGTGTGGAAACAGATTTTAAGGAACTCCCATTCTGATATGTTATATTTGGTATTAAGAATGAACACCAGAAGCAATGTTTGAAAGTGCAGTCATAGGCATCAGGGCTACAGAACCCTTTTATTGGTTGGTAAGCAGTGTGATTAGACAGGTTGCAGGCCTCCACAGCAAGGCTCTATTTCTGAGAATATTAGAAAGGCACATTACATGACATAGCGGTATGTGAGCAGACAGTTTTCTAGTGTGAACCATGCGACCTGCTGAAGTAGACATCCAAGGTGATGGAGAGAATGTCATGTTACTAAGTTAGATAGAAAGGTAATGCAAGATTAAAGATACTCCTGAAATAGCAAGATTTGTAAGGACGAACTACCTTGAGAACTGTATTAGCATGTGATGTAATGTGTAATACCCCCAACTGTATCTAGTAGATCTCTTGCAGGTGAAACACCCTGTACAACCAATATGTGTAGGGGAGAGCTTCTTTTGTCAGATGGGTTTACTATGTCCAATTTCTTTTGTTTCATTGCAGTGAACGAAAGCTGTTTGCGTTACTTCAGCAGCCCACGTTCCATCATAATTGGGTGGCCCCTCACGTACCTCTTCATTCTTCTGGATGGAAGTAATTGTTGCCATATTGGCACAAATTCCTCCTCATGATTCTCATGCCTAGTGACCTTAGCTTTGATCGGTTGCCAGAGGGTTGAGCAGCCAGATTCTTCCAGAGGGCACACATTGAGTCAAAGCAATATTCTTTCTTGGTTACTTTGAGAAATTATCTACCTAGGTGGATGGATCACGAGTAAGATCCTCATCTCTGACACTTCAGGAGTGCATGTCTTGCAGTGCCCCACATCATTCCTAATTCTTGCAGAGTTGTTGGATTAAGTGTATTGAATGACGCCACTAGAGTGCTTGAATTCCTTGAGGGGGGTGTGAAATGATAACTTAAAATGGTGTCCTTGTTATCTTATTACTCATGCTCACTCCTTATCAGGGTATACATGATTCTTACCGTCTGCTTTTTCAGTGTTGCATGGTGAATCGGTAGTTGGTTATCTCTTAGGATAAAGAACACATCCTGGGGATTGTATGTTGCACTTACATTTCATGAGCCCTCCAGCTTCTAGGATGTCATAGTTTACCAACCACCCTTTTTACTTTGGGCTATTAGGTGTTGCTTGCAACACCTATAATAGCCCAAACTATTGCATTCAAATACTGATTCATGTGTACATAGGGAGAAGGGCTTTTGACAAGGGGCACACATGAATGACATTTGATGAGGGACATGCACTGCATTAGGTGTTGTTTGGTTGTTGATCCCTCCCATTCCCTGCCCCTAGCCATGCTAATCCCTATGGCTATACCCACCCATTCCTGGCCTTCTTGGGAACTCTTTGAGCTCTGAGCTCTTCCATGATGGTGGCCATTTTGGATGAGTCTCTCTAAGGAAGCTCTCTGGAAACCAGCCGAAACTAGCGTCCAATTTTGAATGGGAAATATACCATGAATCTTCCAAATAAAATGATATGTTTTCAGATTACCTCATTTTTTCCATTTATATGTAGAGCGAATTTTCGAATATATGTAAGATACGATTTCACAAGTACACTAATTAATGTTTAAAAACGGATTAGCCCTCTTCTTTACTTATAAAAATATTTCTAGCATTTCTTTTCTTGTTACATGCATATATAATGATTCAAAACTGCACATTTTCTTTCCATTGTCACAGCATGGGGGAGCAGAGTGAGGCTTTGAGTGGTGCTCACTATTCCTGGGGGGAGTACACAGCTTCGTCTCCTTCCCCCTGGTTCTTACGAGGTATGAGAGCGGGTTCGCTGTTGCTCTTTTTATTTTACTTTGCATTACAATAAAATCAATACAGCAACAACAGAGCTGTCTCTTTTATTCAGCACTTGGGTGTGGGACTATGGCTGCAATCAATGTGCCCACTTCATATATATCAGCGGTGCACCGCCTACCTTCATGCACTCTGAGTCATGTCAAATTGTACTGCCTGTAAAATGGGCCATGATCTGTTTTCCTTTATCCTTCGAATCTTCTAGAAGCTGGCTGCCAGCAAGGGCTGGCAATAATTTAATGACAGCATACTGTCCTGTGGCAGGATACATTTGAACTACAATGGGAAAGACATCAATCTGCATTAAATAGACACATAAATAGAGCCCTTCCTGAAATCATTGGCATTTCACATAATGCTGAATCAATTATTGCTAAGATACAAGAAACGTTATGTGGGAGGACATGTTAGGCACACATCAATATTACATGCATTTCGGAGCAGCTTTACTGCAGGGAATGTTGCATGCATCACTATGGATGAAGGCCTGCTGCTTTACCTAAGGTGCATCTTCAGGCGGCAAATTAAAAAGAGCTCTGCATGTGTGACAAAATGAAGGGGATTGAGATATTCAATATATCCGTAACCCTTTGATCGCTAAAATCTTCTGTTGCTACAGGCCAAGGGGTGTTTTTGTTTCTGCTGCATAGCTCCAGGGTCACTAAACCTGAGAAACCCATCTGAACATGCGTTATGTGATTCACTACATGGGTGTCGACACAGCCAGAAAGCTCATTTAGTTGCATTCTCGCCTCCGAGATCTGTGTCTGAATTCCTCCCACTGACGCCACAGAAATTGTTGTTGAAATGTTTTGGTAGTTAGGTGCCGCTAGCCACCTATAAACTCTAAACTATTGACATGGGAATAGTAGAAATAGGGGAGATGAGAGGGGCGCACACGGCCTACATATGTTGTTTGGTTATTTGTTCTCCCCGTCAATGCCCATGGCCATGCTAAGGCCTTTGTGACTCCCCCATCCCTGCCCCTCTCTGGCCAAACCATGCCCGTTTCAGACTCTTTCCCCATGTTGTCAATCAGCTGCATGTCTCAGAGCCTTTCAGCAAGCCTGTGATGTGCAGCTGATTGACACTAGAGGAACTATACAACTTTCTTTAGCCCTTCTAGGGACTGTGTGAATTATGGAGATATAGGGAGCCTTGAGCTGATTCTATTTCCATCATATACACACACCCCCATTATGCCCAAACTCACACACATCCATTGCCCCACACCACACTGCCTGCTCACATACTTACACCACCAACACTAACTGGTCCCCACACACATACTGCCACTCTTCCCACACATGCACTTCCCTCTCCACACAGACACACACACACACTGACCCCTCTCACACAAACTGCCCCAGACACACTGCCTACACACACTCTATACACACACTGGGCATACACACACACACTGCACACACACACTTACACTGCACTGCCTCCCTAACAAACTGCCCACTCACACACATGCTGCCTCCCACATGCACATTGCCCCTGATACACATACATGCACACATACACATAATGCGTTTGTTCCAAAGACTGACCGTTTACACACACACACCCACATTTCCCACATATAGTGCTGCTACACACCCACTCAATGCCCCTCCACACTTAACACACACATGCACTGCTCCACATACACACTGGCCCCCACACACTATTCCCCCCATGCACACAATTCACCACACACACTGATCCCGCTTACACTGTCACCAATTTACACGTCTGTCCCACACTTCCCCGGCATACATTTTCAACACACACTTGACCAACACACACTGTAAATTACCTGATGCAGCTACTGCCCCCCCACACACTACCCAAAACACTGCATTTACACACACAATCGCATTGCCCCCACACACACACTATCTGCCCCCCCACACACACACACACATACAGTCACTTTTGCCACACACCCTGTAATTTCCCTCTACTCAATGCCACCTCCTCAACACACAAATTAGCTACACACACACGCTAGCCCCAAACATGCAGACTCTCTCTCACACACACAGACACACAAAACACCACACACTGTCCGCACTCACTTTCCACACACACTCATTGTCGACACAAATTATGTATTCACCCACATACATGGCCCCCTCGATGCACCACCACACACACTTTTCATGCTGCCTCCCACACACACTGTCACACAATGTCTCCCACACACACTGTCACACAATGCCACCACAAACAATGTACACACCCTACTGGACCTCCACACCGACACTCCCCCACCACGCACAGCTGCCACCTCTGACCCACCACACCCACATATGCATCCACACACACATTGCCCCCATGCTGCCTACACATACTGCCTAGATACACTTTCCACACACTCACTAGCCATACACACACCCACTGTGTACACACACTAACTCTTCCTCCCAAGCACACTGCCCACTCTCTCTCCCTCACCCATAATTCTGCTGCACACTCACAATCTGCCTGCCTACATTCACACTATTTGACTACAGCTTTGCAAATAGACTGCTACATGCCCCACACACAATTCTACTCCCACACATTCATACAATCCCACTCCCCCACATACAATACCACTCCTCCACACACCGTGCCACTTCTCTACACACTACCTACCCACAGACACTTTACTTACACACACACACAAACTGTCTCCAAACATGCACACTCCCACCCCTCATACAAACAAACCCACATGGAATGCACCAATGCACTTTCCATACACACACTGCCCCGAAACCCTCACCATGCACACTCACTGTTCAAATACACTACATCTGCACACAGATAACCCCACTCACACAGCCCCCACGTTGTTCCACCACACACTGCCTCAACACACATTGGCCCATGCAGACACCTCCTTACACACATTGGTTAGCATCACACATGCATGTATTCCCCACACACATTACCTCTGCCCCAACAAAAACACTCAGCACCCCTACAAACTAACACTGGTCCCACACATACATTTCCCTGGAAACATCTGCACATACTGCATAACGCATAGAGTGACCTCTGCACGTATACTGCCCCCACAAATATACTTCTCCTACACATTCACCCATACACAAACTGCCCACTCAAACACATTGTCCCCCCAAACACACTGTCCCCTCACACACATTGACCCCATAAACTTGCCCAACACACACTTTTGACACACATACAAAACACATAAACGCTGCCCACACAAACTCGCTGCCTACAGATACTAATACTACAACCTGTGAGAAAACTAGGGGTATTCTCCCATGTAGACCCCGAGAATCCTCTATTCTGGTGGCTAGGAGATGGCCGTAGCTTTCAGATCCCAACCCTGGGGGTGGACAAGCGAGGGATGATCAGCTGGGCAGGGGAGTTCAGGTTGTGATCATGGAAATACCCTAGGTGCGACACGGTATCCCAACAGGATAATAGGCACGCAGGAATACATCCCTGAAGCCTTTATGGGATGTGCAGGCCCCATTGTCCCTGATCCAAGTGAGAGGCAGGAATACGGTGTTAGAACAAAAGTAGACAGGGAGGTAGGTCAGAGGAAACATCAATATAACTTTAAACCTAACAACTATTTATCTCGCCACCTTTCTGACCCAAGGGGAGGCCGTCAAGATCAGTATTTTGATGGCGGGGGACCAGGAGTAGGAAACAATGTAACAAAAATGGAAGCACTCCAATGGTATAAAAATAGGGCCGGGGACTCCGCTCTGTCAGTCATCCTATTATTTCACCCATAAAGATCATTTTCAATCTCACCCCATTTCCAACAAATACTGAGATGAGGAGGAGGCAACTAAGATCAGTGAAGGTTACCCATATTAATAACATGGGGAAAGTAAGGGAAATCTACACTAGAAAGAAATCAGGTTGTTTCACTAATATGGTCAAGCAGGTTCAGGCATTCAATAGTAACTACTCACACGCAACTCACCTGGGTGAGGGGTCTTCGTGTAGTGGGAGTGGGACACCGGATGGTGGGACGGGTATCTCATTCCTGATGAAACCTTTTCCCCATCCTAGTTAAGTAGGATATTTAGGAACTCTATCACCCCCCTTCTTTTACAACAGGAACACCCGAGCAGTATACCTGACATGTCCCAATACAATGGTCAGGTGAGGTACACACACACACACACACACACACACACACACACGCACTCGAATGAGGCAAAGCACACAAGGAAACAGCAGTTTCAAGATGGCACCTGAACGAGAGAGGAAAGATGGAAAAACAGAAGGGGATTGCAAGTAGGGAAGTTCCCTTGACCTTTTCGACAAGGAACCGCTACTTTCCAGAAACCTCGAGAATAGAAAGCGTAAGACCAGGAAACCAGGCTGAAGAATACTGCATTGTGTGTTGGAGATTCCTGGGTCCCTCCCGCATCAATAATCAAGGCAGAGAGAATCACCAGCCACTGTGGTGCCATCCTTGGCTCCAAGAACAAAGCAGCATCAGTGAAATTAACACAGCCAGTGAGTTGGGAGATTGATACAAGATCGGTCTGTGTTGAAGCCAAGGTTGCAAGCAGCAACATTGTATGGTAAGTTCTGGAACGAACATTGTTAAAACGCATGTGATAAGAGATGCAAGTAAAGGTGAACTGCTGATGAGTGATTGAACTGAGTGGTCCCGCACCGCATGGGTGCTCAATCAAAGGTCTTTGTAAGGTATCCAGCTGAAAAGTAGTAAAAGTGAAAGTGAGAAAGGGTTTTAGCAAGAAGAGAACAAGTAATTGTGAATCAAAGTGGTCCTACCATGAGTCAAGCAAAATCCATTGCAAAGTCGAAAGTCTTTGATTTTGATGAAGTATAGAAAATATGGAAAAGTAGATAAATCTGGGCCAAGCCCGGCGGAGGGAGCCCAATTGAAAGTTTTGTGTTAAAGTGGGTCTGAGCCCAACAGAGGGGTACCCGGGGTGAACAGTGACTCACCCCAGAAATTGAGTGCGTGAAAATCATGAGAACACTGTGCCAAAGAGGGTCTGAGCCCGTTGGAGGGGGACCCAGGGTGAACAATAAATCACACATGAAGTTGAATATGTGAAATCCTAAGAAGAAGGGAACTCTGAAGTAAGAGACTTTGAATGGCAAAAAGTCTTTGGCACAGAAGGCCCTGATGTTGAGGTTTTGATGTTGAGGTTCTGATGTTGAGGTTTTGAACTAGGTTCTACGTGATTTCATCGACGGACTTTTCATTGCAGGGTTTTTTGTCGCAGATTTTTTTTTAAAAAAAACATCGATTTTTTTTTTTGTTGGGGGGGTTACCCCCCAAATCCCCCAATCTGTTTAATTGTTTTAATATTCCCCTAGACACACACCAAATTTATTACATTTTTAACCCAAAAAAAATCGATGTTTTTTTAAAAAAAAAAAAATCACGGCAAAAAAACCAGCGATGAAAAGCCCGTCGATGAAATGACGGTATACCCTTATCTGTATCCTCGTACTAGAGAAGCCAGAGAGTGTGCTAAGCTCGAGTGTGCTGCCTTGTTCCGGCCTGAAAACGTGGAGAAGGGAAGCCAACGGCTTGAATAACCTGACATATCATTTCTTGAACACCTTTCTTTTGCATAACATTATTTCCCACACTATTTGTATTTAGAAGTAAGGATTGGCAATAGGTTTATTACTATATGCCCTTTTATTTTGACACACTCGACTAGGACTGCATTATTATTATTTGATGGTCATAGCTTGCTCTCATCTTTAAATTTAGGAATAGATAGGTGTTTTTCAAACCCAATTGAAGTTCAATAAACACCCTTGAACTGTGATCACTTGTGTCTGTTTTACTGTTTGATACCATGCCTTCCTTACAGCATGGACAGTAAAAGCAGCACGGAATTGCAAGGAAAGGAAAGTGTAAAGGCTGAAAGCACAGTTGAAAGCAAGAGCGAAACAGAAAGTGTAAAGGCTAAAAGCGTAGCTGATAGCAAGAGCGAAGCAAAAAGTGTGAAGGCTAAAAGTGAAGCTGAAAGCAAAAGTGAAGCAGAAAGTAAGGGGCAAAAGGATCACAGTGGTGAGGCTTACGAAAAGCCAAGAGCCTGTCATTTTCAAAAGCCTCTGATTCTACCCTATGAAAGGATGGTATTTGAAAACGATTGTCAATAAGGAAAACGGACATCCTGACCACAGGAGAGGCCAAAGCTTGGGGAAGGGAAGCCTGAAAGGAACCCCGAGAGGCCTATCAAAGAAAGCATCCTGATAACAATCACTTTGTATTTAAAAGTTGTAAGGTGCCTGCGCTTGGGGAAGGGAACCCTAAGACGCCCAACCAAGTTGGAGACTTGATAGCGTTTGTTACAATGTTGAAAGAATTGAAGAGTGGGGAGGAGAAACCCAAGAAGCTTACAAAAAGAACCGTTACATTTTTTCCATGGTGTTTGAAACTTGAATAAGCTGAAGCTTGGGAAGGGAACACCACAGAACTCAAAAACACTGAAGGTACTTGGAATAACTACAAGGGCCCTGTGGAGAAGGTCTTACGAACAGCCGTGTTGTTTGGCCTCATTTGTGTGACTGTTGGACAGCTGCGGTCTCCTTCAACGTGATGGGTAGTGCAGAGATGACTGTCTGGACTGGCCCGCCTAGTCTTGTCTGCTGGACCCGAAGAAGTATTTTCCTGCAAGTGGAGACAGGGATTAACCACCTGTGGGTTTTAGTGATGGCCTCCCAACTGTTCTTGCTCTCCCCCACTAATCACCTCCGATATCCCCTTAGTAACCTCACCTTATGTTCGTAAAAGATGAGCTCTCCATCCTGCGTGTCTTGCAGGGGCGCGTAGATACCAGTTGCTTCACTGGTTTGAAGGCGTTGGGAGAGTTCCGGTAAGTATTGACTCTGAAGTCCCTGGCAGGATTGATAAGTATCAAGTTCAAAGAGTTCAATGTGCCCGATGTTCACTCTTGTCCCCTTCCTTCCTTAAGTTGCAACTTAGTTCGTGAGAAGAAGGTCTCGTAGCTGCTGCTGGCGTTCAGGTAAGAGTCTGTGTTACGCAACGCTGTCCTGTAACTATTGCATGAATTAACGTGTTGTTTTTCTCCCTCTTTACAGATGCGGCATATGAAAATGTGGAGAGTTATGGAATAATACCGCCGGTGGTAATTCTATGGTGGTAAGAGGTTGTATTTGTTGATTCCCTTGGCTCACCTTGTTTTTTCTTGTGTCCCCTAGGTGCCGGATTACGGCAAAGAAATGATGGAGACAGTGCCAGATCGAAAGATGCTGTGAGAACTGGTGAGTATGGCACCGTGCTGGAGCTGGCGAAGTGACGCGTGCAGGACTGATGTACTTTCCAGGTCCGGAGATGAAATGGTTCCGGAATTAGGTGAGGAATTTGAAATAAGTTTGTTTTATAACCTTGTCCTTTTCTTCTTCTTTATTCTAGGAGCTCCGGATTCGAGACGGGCGTGGCAGAAGACTGGATGCTGGCTGCAGGCACGCGGGCGTGGCAGAAGACTGGATGCTGGCTGCAGGCATGGTGAGCGTCACGCTGCTGGATGCAGAATAACGCGAAGCATGTGCTGCTGTTCGGGTGTGGTTTAAATAGCCTCCAAAGTAGTTCCAGGTAAGAAGTTCCCTAGAGCCACACCTGAGTAAAAAATAGTCCCTGTAACAAAATAATCCCATCCAGGCCTCATGTAGGCTTGGACTCTTTTGCAGCATAGTCTGCATCAGGTAAGTAAAGTCTATGAGCCTGGCGCTATATGGCGCCAGGACTGATTTCTATGATGAGCCTGGCGCTTAAGGCGCCAGGACTGAACCCAGACAGCCCCTAGCCGGGGCTGCTGAGGTTTAAACAAATGTCTGGATGCCTGCTCCCGGAGCTGAGGGCCTTGGTCCTGATGCCCGGGGGTAGGCATCATGACAGTGACATTGAACAAGCAGCACCTTGTGAGAAGCCCACCTGAAACAAACTTTGGATTCCCACATTTTGTTGAACCACTATTTTTCCATTTTAAAAGACTTCCTCTCACATTTTTGTACAAAGAGAGGGCAAGCATAAGTTTAGACAAAGCCAGATTTTCATTTTGGACTATTGCACAGCGACGGCCATTAGGAACATCAGTAAAGGGAATTAGTCTGTTAGAGCTAAGGCCAGTCAGGCATTACACCAACCTGAGACCCTTGGTAAATAAAGGTTTTCAAACAAACCCTTTTGAATCTGTGTCTCTCTTGATACAATGCCTGTCTCAAAAAGCACACACTACACCCGCACACACTGTCCCAAAACACAAACACTACCCCCTCACTCACAATTTGCTCCCTCCACACACACCACTGACACCCAAACATACACTGCCCACACACACTCCCCCAAGACGCACACTTCTCCCCACACTTCACTATGGCCCCAAAAACACATCCTCCACAAAAATGCTGCCCAATACACACACTGCACCCCCCACACACAAACAATGCCCCAACCCGAATTGTCCACCCACACCACTGTTCCACAAACGCCACACAGTGCCTTGCAGAAGACGATGAACAGCATGTCAGACTATGAATTAACTAGTGTATGTGCACCAACCAACTTCTTAGAATTTTTGTGGCAGTTGGATAAGCCGCAGCCTCTGCCTGTATATAGGTAGAGAAGTCATAATCACTATTTTGATGAGGAAGTGTGTGCAAGGAGAAGAGAGTTAAGGAAGGCTATAAGATATGTGTTAAGAGAGGACTTGAATGTGGAAATCTCTCGAGACAATGTCCTGTCCTTGAGGAGAAAATAAAGGAACTGGTCTTGTGCATATAGTAGGCACATTGTCCTTAAGTAGGGAAAAGAGCGGCACGCAGGAAGGCACCAGGTGGGCAGGGCTTAGGCCAGGTGACCTAGATCCACTTACACCTGCTCCCCAGCTGCAAAGGAAAAGAGGATGGAGGGCTCCTTAAGTAGGGAAAAGAGCGGCAAGCAGGCAGGCACCAGGTGGGCTGGGCTTGCTAAGTGGTGAAAAAAGAGTGGCAAACAGGAAGGCACCAGGTGGGCAGGGTTTAGTCCATGTGACCTAGATCCACTTACACCTGCCGCCCACCTGGTGCCTTCCTGCTTGCCACTCTTTTCCCTACTTAAGGAGCCCTCCAGCCTCTTTTCCTTTGCAGCTGGGCAGCAGGTGTAAGTGGATCTAGGTCACCTGGCATAAGCCCCGCCCACATGGTGCCTTTCTGCTTGCCGCTCTTTTTCACCACTTAGCAAGCCCCACCCACCTGGTGCCTTCCTGCTTGCCGCTCTTTTCCATACGTAAGGAGCCCTCCAGGCTCTTTTCCTTTGCAGCTGGGGAGCAGGTGTAAGTGGATCTAGGTCATCTGGCCTAAGCCCCGCCCACCTGGTGCCTTCCTGGTTGCCATTCTTTTTTCACCATTTAGCAAGCCCCACCCACCTGGTGCCTTCCTGCTTGCCATTCTTTTCCCTACTTAAGGAGCCCTCCAGCCTCTTTTTCTTTGCAGCTGGGGAGCAGGTGTAAGTGGTCCTAGGTCACCTGGCCTAAGCACCACCCACCTTCTTAGCCCTGCCTCTTCCTTCCTGCTCTTAACTCTTAGATCAAGGGCGTCTCTTGCCTGGGCTCCCAAAGCGAAGGGTAGTCAAAGAAAAGGGCAATTCCTGTTTGGACCTGGGCAAAGAAAAAGGCAATTCCTGTTTGGACCTGGGCAAAGAAAAGGGCAATTCCTGTTTGGACCTGGGCAAAGAAAAGAGCAATTCCTGTTTAGACCTTTGCAAAGAAAAGTGCCATTTCTGTTTGGACCTGTTTGGACCAGGAGGTTCCAGGGTCCATCCCCCTGCTAAGACAGCAGGTTAGCATGCACCAACATGTGTTTAAACCCTCCGTACCCACAGGCCATCCCCACCCTCTCTGGAACATGCATTGTTCCCTTGTGTCCCCCTCCCCCACTTCCCGCGCATAGGAGTCTGTCCTGATACATTCTGGTTTCACCATCACCATCTTGTGGCCAATGCTGGATTTTACTTTTATGGACTTCTTTGATTCACGGTGCATCACCCTTTCTCATCTCTCATGCTGGACTTTGCATCTTGCACTCATGGTGGCCCTGAATCATGCAGGTCCCATGTTCATCTTGTATCCTGGATTGCAACATTTAGTTTTACTACTGACTTCTGCAATTGTATTCACTCTCCCCTCTTGCTTCTCCACTCTTTTTGACTGCTTACTCTCTGTTCTCCCCTCCCCTCTCTCTTTTCCTATCTCCCCCCCTTACTTTCTTCTTTGCACTTACTCTATCAGGTTTGTCACTGGACCTAGTATGATAGCAACCTCGTCTGTCGCTCCACCATCCCCTTACTGCCCCCCCTACCTCCAGCACTATCTGAAACGTTGTCAGGCCTAGTACGATAGTCGCTTGTTTTGTTCTTCCCCTCCCTCTCTGCACCCCTCTCCCTCACATTTTTGTTTTTCTCCGGCTCTACCAGAAATGTCGTCAGGCCTAGTATGGTAGTCGCCTGTCTGTTTCCATGCCCTTCTCACTCTCCCCCTCCCTTCCTTATCTATGGCTTAGCTCTTGCACCATCAGAAATGTCGTCAGGCTGAGTACGATAGTTAATTTCACATCCTTACTATTCATGGCCTGTAAGAATGTCATTGTATTTTCCCTTGTTCCCTCCCTTGCCTTGAAGCGCTATGAAACACATTGTGTATAGGCTCTATATAAATAAATTATCATATCATAGCTACCTTCGTACAAAGAAAGACAGAGAGATGATGTTGGAGGCCTTGCAAGATAGGTCCTCATGTAATTTTTGGTGATTCATGATTTACCATCGGGAATCTCAGGCTAGTATGCAGAGCGGGGTAGTGGCTGTTGAATATATGTGGTGTAGTTATTTTGGGTCCTTGTATAGCAAGCCGGAGGATTGCCGCTACGTCCCAGAGTTAGGAATTGCATGGTAGGTGACCCTAACTCGGGGTAATGTGGCAGCTCTCATAACGGGTTCCTCCTCGTCTACAGCAGCAGACCCAAATGGCCTGACAAATCAATGTTTGAAGGGGGATATAGTTCTGTGATCAGGGATATTGTTACAGTTACTCAAGGAAGTTCTGTGCTACGGAGTGATCCCTACTACTTGGAGATCAGCTATAGTGATTTGCCTCTACAAGAAGGGCCATTGGGCAGATCCAGCTAATTAGCACTTGATCGCCTTGTCGGATGTAGAGAGTAACATCTTTGCAGAGTGCTGGGCCTCAGAAAATAATATCCTAGCTAAATATGAAACATTTTTGGGTTAAATGGTCTGTTTATGAGTTTGGTGTGTGAGAGTGTGTGAAAGGTCCTGGAGAAAAGGAGGGCCAGTGTTGTACAGTGGGTGGACCGACCTGTTAACCTGTTGAAAGCTTTCAACATGGTCAACTGGTGGCGCCTATGGGCTAAACTAGACGCGTGATATTCAGAGGCCTCTGTTAGCAGTCATTGTTGGACTATACACCTGCGGGTCTACAGAGACTATTGACAGCTATGGTTGAATATGCAAGGGAAAATGAACTTCAGATTAATCTCTCAAAAACTAAAATCATCGCCTTTAAAAGGCCAGGGAAGTCGAGTTCAATGTCTAGCTGGATTCTGGGTGAGGATATTGTGCTAATATGCAGGGAGGTGGTATAATTGAGATTTAAAATTCATTATTTTACAACATTAAAACAAATGCCAAGGAAAGGTCACTGCAGCTGTCGTTCAAATGAGGAAATTGTTGATAACACATTGGGCCTCATTACGAGGTTGGAGGTAGCCATGGCGCTATTAGCGCCATGGCTGCCTCCAAACTCGTTCCGAGTCCGCCCTGGTGAATGCAGCAATTACCGGTCCATTCCAAGGTTGGCGGGACCGCTAATTCCCCATTCACCAGGGCCGTTCCCCATTCCCATTTGAGCCCGCAAATTGCGGTACCGTTATTAGCTCTAGAGTCCCTTTGCGGGCCCCGTTCTTAACGCCTGAAAAAAACAGGCGTTAAGGAAGGACCCGCAAAGGGAACTCGTAGTAGGGCGGTAAGGGATTACCGGCCCCGGTGCTTTTACCGGTGCCAGTAATCCCTTACCGCCCACCTGGTAATGAGGCCTATTGTAAATTTTCCCTAATTCCATTCAGATTTTATATTGGTAAAGTACTGCCTTCCTTCATTTATGGTGTGGATATAGGTCCACTCTCCACGGATTGTAGTAGGTGGAAATAACTGTCTGAACAGCGAAATCTGCTCTGCTATGGAGGGGATGTTAGTCGTTTTTTGAAAGACCCAAAAGTATATGCTAATACAATCTTAGGGGGGGTGAGCATACACTTGATGAGCTAATTTCCAATCCCATGGGTGTTAAGAAGGCTTTGTTCCTGGTTGACTGGATCCGAACCATTAGTGGCATGAGGAACATGCTCCTGGATAAATCTTTATCTATTTATGATAAACCTTGTGGGTATTTGGCAAGATACTTAAGAAAATTCTCTAGCTCAAAACATTGACAACAGTTTCTAAGATTCCGGCTAAATTTGATAAAAACAGGAGAAATCACTTCCACATGTCATTAAGTCCTGCTTCGAGAAAACGGCAGTTCTTTGTGCAATGAGACCTGCAAACAAACATTAAAGCATTTAATGACAAATTGTAAGGGTAGGTGGAATGTGAAAGTGCTCCTCTTGGGAGGTTTTGTGGACAGGGTAGAGAGCTTGAACTCTGAAGTCTTCTGGGAACGGTTGATAGCCGGCCATGAAGTCTTTCTTTCCACACAAGTCCTAAGAGTGCTGCAGGAATGTGGTTTTACTTAGGAATATGAGTAGTACTAAGCTGGCAGATCAAAGGACAATTTTCTAAAGGCTAATCAAGAACTGACAAAACGGAAGATGATTTCAGACGGATTAAGGAGGATGGGAGTACTAATACTGCTTCTGTTTGATGTTGTGTTAATATGTGTATAGTTTATGTTTTGTATTTTGTGAAAAGTCGTAATATCGTCTACAAGACATTAAAAATATTGACTTCACACACACACACACACACACACACACACACACACACACACACACACACACACTGCCCCAATAGAGCATACATGCACACACACACTGTCCTATACACTGCATCACTGCCCACATATACGCACATTGCCCGCACACACGCTGTCCCCACATAAATTACCACACATACATTGTATACACAAACACAGCCCCCCACATACACAATGTTGTGAGTACCTGGGAATTTAAAGGAAATTCATGCCAATGGTTTATGGAATGCACCTGGACATTTGAAGTCAATCCCTGGTGATGAAGTTCTTGGGCATCCATATGTGACCCATAGATGCCAAAAGCTGCGAGTAGCAGAGCATGGGATGGTAATACCTGACAAATGATTCTACAATGCCTACTCAAAAGCCCAAACTAGTGGCTTTGCCAGTCCTTGTTTGATGGAGTGGTGGTGTGTTTGTCTTACAACACTGTAGTTATGTTAGTGTACATGAACTCACATGCATGTTTTGCCATTGTTCAAGGTCCGAATACCTTAGCTGCTTACTCGGTTTCTCTACATCGAGTTCTTCAGTTCATATCAATCGATGAGGGTGGTTTTGTAGTTATTCCTAGAGACCAGAAAGGGTCGTCCCTCTGTTCGTGCTGGTCTCACTTACGAGTATTGATGAATGTTGGATTTATGCAGAATTCCATGCTCTTTGTGTTATGGTGGTCTTTCCATTAGATTTCTGAATGTATGCATTAGTTCTCTGTCTTACCCATGCTCAGTCATGTTTTTTTTATCTTGCTTCTTCCATGCGTTCCCTGCGGTTGTCTCCTTAATCAGAGTTTCCTTTCAATTTTTAATAATTACGCATGCATTGTGGACCTGTCTGTGAAAACATCTACGTGATCGCCAGATCAGGTAGAGGAATTGTATTTGAGCGCCCTTTTGGCACGTGTCTGAAGAATTGAATTACATATTACACTTATGCAGCCCACTCTGGATGGTTAACCAACTGTTCAGCCACCAAGGGATGGCAGGGTTATTGCAAGTGACCGGAGGGGTTTTCATTCGAAACAACCCTGTGCTAAAAATGTCACGATTTGGTCTCCTATCAGAGCAATGATGCAGAACACCTCACAAGGACCTGCTCGAGAGGCATTAATGAAGCAAAATGCCTTGAGGTGGCAGGCCGACCGTGTAGGTAACGGGCTGCTGCCCAAGTTAAACGCCAGACTGCAGCGATGGTCCCTTAATGAGGGTGGCAGTGCTGCTACCGAAAGGGTCAGGCCGGCACCGAGGCGCATATCGCCATTAGCAGTTCTCTAGATGGGTGCTGATGGTGTCTTTTTTAATTAAAAAAATAAATACACTTACTGTTCTTGCTCTGCCCCAGCACCGCAGCAGTGCTGCTGACAGGAAGTCAGTTTTCCATGATGACTGTGATGTCATTGACATGAAAATGGACTTCATAAGAACAGCATTACTGTGGCGCCTGGCCGTGCAAGGAAGGTTATTTGTTCATTTATTTATTTTACAAAATAAAGTCACCATTACCACCTGTATAGAAAACTACATGGGTACTAAGTGGTGAAGCGGGAGTGGGAAGGCAAGGGCGGGGCGCTGCCCGCCAAGACTAATCGGAACACGGCTTGCACTATATTATACAGCCCGAGTTACGAACATCCTGATTGGACAACACCCCCTCCCACAGTGCTAATGGAGAAGATCAACTGGAAATCTGCCCTGAAGGTTAATTGCCAGTCCACCCCTGTCTGCTACCAAGATAAGTACTCCTTTATTAAGTTGCTTGTTGTTTTATTGGTTATAGATCTTAACAGGCTTGATGATCTAATCTTACTTGATAACTGTTCCTTTCATCTCGCAAACTAAGAATTATAATTATAAATGGGTTGTTTTCAATGTTGCCTGCAACATGGCAATGTTTAGTACTTCCCACTGTTGCATTAATTGCTTGGATGCGGTTCGGGTTCTGCAAGCGTTGGACTTGTTTACAACTATCTGAGATGACAGTGGCCTTCTGACCTTTGGTTAAAGGCGGTAAAGTTCCAATGGGACAGTTGGCTGGTTTGCCCTTATGTCTGTGGTTTAAAGCATAGCCTTTGTTATGTTTGAATTATATTCAACCTGCCTTGTATTTTTCCTCGGGGTTGCATATCCCTATAGATTCCATTGCCAGGGTGACATTCGAGCATAGGTGCACTAGGAACCAAAAGAGGCCCTGGAAATAATTAAGTGGCCCCATAATACACATGTTCAGCAAGCCCAGCCCTTTTACATTTTGAAATACCACCCACAAGAGGCCCAAGGTGCAGAGGCCTACTGGGAAATCTCCAGAGTTTCTTAAAGGCCAGTCCACCCCTGCCTTTGAGCACAATTTGAATTTGTTCTGTAAGGCTGATGTCTGGCACTGTCAGGTAGAGCTTCATTTAGTAAGAACCGTGATGAAGAGGGGAGCATGGGAGGTAATGGCACACCTTGTATGACAATCTTCATTAATCCCAGTTCCACCATTCGTCACAGTCTTTACGTTTCACCCAGGGGTGGAAAGGAAACCAAAAGAGGCCCTGGAAATAATGTTCAAAGTGGCCCCATATTACACATTTTCAGCAAGCCCAACCGTTTTCTTATGAGAACATTTGGAAATAAAATAGGTTACCACACAAAAGCTGCATAGGGTACAGAGGCCTACCAGCAACAAATCTCCAGAGTTCCCTAAAGACCAGTCCACCCTCCTGTGTCTACTCAGTAGTCACTCATTGGCCTGTTTCTGGCTGGGAAGTTTACTCGAATTAGATAACGTGACAGTAGGCGTTACCTCCCAGTGAGATAGGGAGAGTGGTCAAATTCTGGAAATGTGAAGAGCTTTATTAGGGAGTGTCTGTCTCTGAGACAGGCACCCCTCATTTAGCAAGGAGTGTGATGCCTCGGAAGGACTAAGAGTTATGGGGATTATCATATTATCATACACAATTGGCCATTCGGGGTAGCTGTGCATTTGTGCCAGAGCTTCTGTGCAGTAGTGTGTGGGTGTGCGTGTGTTTGAACACACTTGTCTTTGTGCCCATGCATGTATTTGTGAGAGAGTGTGTGGACATAGGGAGTATTGCTTGATGGTCATTATTTCATAATTCGGACTGGTATGGTTATTGGGTTCCCTGAGATACTCCTCGTTTCTAATACTGACAAAAATGTTTATTGTTAAGTGTTCTATTTGATATGTTCATTTCTAATCCCATTTGGGAGATGCTTTTATAAGGGAGGTGGACTTTTTCCTCTACTTAAGAAAACAATGTTGGTGTGTAGAGCTCTTTCACCAGGCATATGAGTAGTGGGGCATAACTGTGAAGAGCCTACTCAAATCTGGGGCAGGGAATGTGATGAGTTACCTGTGGGACTGCAGATGACATTTCACCTTGGACGAGAAAAATCCTTTCATCAACACTAGCCAATGGTCTGCAGAGTTCAGGCAAGAAATCTTCCTCTTTTGAAATTGCAAGTTTTCATAATGAAATATGGACCTGTTTTGGGGGTCTTTGTTAAACATTGGGTGACCCATTCCGGAGGACAAGCTCACTAGTGGTTGAAGAAAAACATTATTTGTTCTAGCAATGACCTTTGTATTTCTATTTATTTGTATTTGTACTGAATTGAAGAACCGGGATGTCATTTTCCATAATACATTAGGTACAGTGGCACATTAACAAATGGCTGACACATTACATGGGAGGGTGCCTGTACAATAGCACAACGATGAAAACAAGTGATTAGTCAGTTTGTAAGAGAATGAACACAGCTATACCTGGACTGGGGACACAGTCCAAGGACCTACATTAAATGAGCTCTGTGGCACTTTACAGCGAGCATTTATTGTAGCAGGAACATCTCAAACACGAGGCGCTGTTCAGAGCAAAACATGAAGACTGGTGGGGGCTAGATTACAAAAAAGCAGGGGCTGATGGGAAGTTAGGTGATGGGGCATGCAATTATTACAGTAACTGGCAAGCACACTGCATGTTTGCATAACCAGCCAATGACTGGGCTGAGCTACAAACCCCCGTCCGTGGGGAGGTAAAACCATCACTGGTTGACGAAGGATTTGGGGTTTCCTGAAGTGTATCGAATGAAGGGTCGGATCTGTAGGTCTTCTGCTGCTTTATGAGTGCATTGCACAGTCTGGGCACAGGAAGTGCTATGTTCACCGCGCCATGGCTCTCCAGTCCTTGCTTTACCTCCAGCCACTATGAACGAGGTGGGAAATGGCAACCTCTTTGGTGGAGAACTGTTTGAGGCACACCGGAATATCACAGAGGAAGCTCCATTAGCTCAAGGGTTTCTCAGGGACACTCCTAGGATGGTTGTATAGGTGTCCAGGACACCTTCTCACAGTCTGTATTGTACAGGTAACACATCAGAGTATTCTGGGACCTGTTGCTCAATGTTATCACTTGTTGGCCATGATCAACCTCCTATTCGTAACATCAACTCCCAGGAAAGGATAGAAACTAATAACATAAGACATGTAGTCCCCAGAGTGCAAACATATTGGACAATAGATCCCACTTACAAAAGGACCCACACTAAATGCAGAATAATTTACATAAGGGTAAGGTTGGGGGTTAATAAACATTTTTCCTTAAATTAGCCTTTTTGCAGAACAGAAAATTATATCTATTGGCGTAATGGGGTATCGGTGAGTGGTTCTCAAAAGTGTTTTCAATGCTGTACCCTTTACTGTCCCAGTGAGGTGAGCCAAAGAGCAAGGGGGACCAGTAAGTTTGTGCCCAGGTGTGCAGTGGCTGCATTTGTGACCTTGCCATACAGCCCCAAACACAAGTACTTTATGATCTCCGGCATTATCCTGCTATGGATCTCAGGGTCCAGGTCACCGGTGTCCGCAAACTTCACGTTGTTTTTGGCCATAGTGACATTGAAGCAATCACGAACAAATATGTCTGCCGTGAGAACAGATGCGTTCGTCCGTGAGTTCCAGGGGTAGAAGACCTCATCTGGGAAGAGGGTGAAGTTCTTCGCATAGGCACTAGCATCCTCTTCTTTGCTGAGATTGAGGGCCAACTGCTTCCCGCCATACAATACGGCCCCAGGACTGTACCCTACAGTTGTGGTTTTGGGTGTCACAGGCTTACGGGGCCGAGTGGGCCTCTTGTTCGATCCGCCTCCCTTTATGGACCACACAAGATCACTGCACATGAGGACAAAGAGAACCACCATATAGCAGGCAAACGCGGACCTCCTCATGTCTGTGAGGAACCTGTGAAGAGCAGAAGGAAAGACAAGTTAGCACGAGCACGTCCTGGTAGAAAACCACAAAGAAGGCGATAACCTCACTCCAGCAGCTCTCCTTACTCCACATACTGGTGTCCTACAACTCATTCATTGCCCCTGAAGTCAAACCCTCACTCCTGTCATGCCACCCAATGCAGGTTTACTCACACAACCTGCACCTCTGGTCCCGAGTCCGCCATTCTAGCTCTTTGCACAACCCCGTAGCCTGACCTTGACGCCTGTAATACTATCTCTACGCATAATTAGCATTCCTGATTTGGAAGTCACCAATTCTTGCTCTAGCCCCAAGTGCAACACCAATGTATCGCTGCACAGAGAATATGCCTTACATTGCGTTGTGCAGCCTCTCTTTTATGATTCTGGGCAGGGAGAGGACATGTGTAAGTACTGATACATGCACCCCTGATCTTGCTTAAGGTCAGTAGACAAGTCGATGGTGTGAAATTAATTGATTTTGCAATGCATTTGTTTAAATGAAAGGTAACAATAATAATTCATACACTCAATGCACACGTATTGTAAACAATATAGGGCGAATATTCACAGTCAAATATTGTGATTAGCTGAGAGTGTACCTTAAATTAAGGGCAACACATGCTCTCTAGTCATGACCACCCCCTGGTCAGATTCTAAGGTTTTCTAGAGTGTCCCAGAACTGCGGGCCCACAATTCTCTACTTCAGCTCCCACCAGTAGCACCCCATCTCCAACCCAACATCATCCCTGTAGAGGCATTCCCACCTCAGAGCAGCCAAGTCTATCCCCAAATACCATTATGAAAGGCAACAGCCTTTCCCCCTCATCACCTGATATGCTCTTGCCGAGCTGCCTGCAGAGCTCCCTTCCTTTTCCCTGAACATTCAGCCTCATTGCATATAAAACTGTTTTAGGAAGGGTGTCAATGCATTGCTATAAGGGCATGTGAACAGCCATCCTGACCCTGGAACTGGCCCTATTTGTCCCCCTACCCTTTCTAATAGGGGCGTTTGCAGAGAGTACAATCGGAAGGCATTAGACTGGCTATCTTGGAATGATAACCTTTTATCAGAAAATAATTGATATGGCTGTTGTAGGTTTTGATCATGTGCCTTGCTCTGCAAGAGAATGTAACGTTCTTGTTATGACTTCTACATATGCTGGAAGTCATCGCAACATTTTCAAAGGAGCCGATTTACAATGTTAGTAACAATTAAAGGAATTTTTGAACAGTTGCTTATGCAAAAAAATAAACACAACTTCCTGCCCCGCAAAATATCTGTTTTTTTCTGTGGTTGCACAGACTTCGGTCACGCCTAGGGCGGCTTTTGCAAACATGCACCTGACTACGCGATTCTCTCCCATGTAAAAAGAGAGAGAGAAAAGTGAGACAGAGAGAGAGCAGGCTGGAGAGAGTGAGAGGAGAGAGAGCGCGAGTTGGACCGTCATTTGCTATATAATGCTAGTAACAATTGAAACTTCTTTGTAGCAAAACCAACCTGACCTGCTTATTTCAATTTCCCCCACGAAAAAACAGATCCCTGCATTTCTCTAGCTTGGTAAAAGTTCAACTATTCCTCCAGGTCCCACACACAGAAACGCTGTGTCCCACATAACTGTTGGACCCATATGCAGGCAAACATACATTTGTTGTTGTGGGGTGTGTGCGTCGTGACTACGGCCCTTGCCCTCCACATGAAATATCACACCAAAACATTTGATCAAGTGTTGGCAATAAAAGGCCGTACGTTTTTATTGTTATAGATATGGTTATGGAACATAACAATACTCGTACATCATAATAATATAGTACTTTTGGGCACCGGGTCCTGAGGTTACCTCCTCTGACCTGTGCCGCCTTCTTTGTCCCACGACTTGTTATGGACACCGTACAGTGTCCTGAGTTTCTTTCCGTTGTCCTTCTCCCCTTTTGGAGGGTGGGCGGGTTTTGTGGAAAAGAAAAATTTGCTGGAAGACGCTGAGTTCACAGCAAACTTCCTTCCAATGTTTGAGTCCCCGTGCAGGGTCCACAGTTTGTGCTTTGTGAATGGGGAGACAGAAGAAACCTATCGGACTCTATGGGAATGGGGATTAACAAAATTGCCAGCACCTGACTTCCCAGTGCTTCCGTGACGGGTCTACCTACCGTGGCTGCTGTGCCCAGCAGGGTCAGACCAGAGGGGCACGGCGGCTCCGGCAGGCAGACCTGTAATATGCCTGTCCGGAAATAATGGTGCCGGTAAGCTTACCGGCACCCTTGTTTCCAGACCGGCAGGGTTTGAATGAGGCCCTATGTATGCAAGGAGGGGGTGTCCTAATGCTCTGTCAGATCCAGAATCCTGTCGCACTCTGCTATTAACGATCCCATTAAGGAGAGCAGCGCCTAGGGATCATTCAGATTTCCAAGCACTTGACAGTCTCAGTTCACCTGTTTTGAAGATTTCAGTGATTATGGATCTGCTGTTCAGCATTCACCCTGCAAAGGTTTGGCCCAGTACTTTCAGTCCCCTGTGGAGGGATGCATGCATGCAAGGGATGATGCATAGCACAAACTAGCAAGGAAGCATCAGCGCGCTTCACAATGGTGGAGAGCACACAAGAGGGCCAAGACGGGGATGGCTGCCAAGCGGGCAGAAGCGATTCCACCTGATCCCTGATCTATGGTGCACAAAACTGTTAGGGATCCGGCCACGCCAATCGCAGGACTCTCTGCAGGGTTCTCCCCTTCGAAATCCAAGTGATCAAACCATCTACCTTTCATACTAACCCCACAGCTCACACTGGCAAACTGGCAATGCTTACATTGGTGCAATGAGACAGGTGGCACTGAGCAAAACACCTGGAGAAATATAAAGAGAAACCAGATGGTTTCCTTTCTTGTCCTGTTCTCAGTTCGCTGATAAAACAGGAGACCGACAACAACTCAAAGAAAATAGGTCAATTTGTCTTGCGAAGCATTGATTGGTCCCTGGGGCACATACTGTTTTACTCAGCAAGTTGACTGATTTTTTCCATATTTTCCTGGCCACAAAGGATGCACAGTGTATGAATTATCCCTCGCCTCTCATTAACTCCAACACAAATATATCAATAATTAAGGTGCCCCGAAGAGCTGATTCGTTATGACGATGATGTACTGCCACAGTAATGTACTGACTCTTAAGAAGACAACCTTTCCAAAGGCATTTTCAGAGCGTATGGAGCCCTGACAATTAATGCAGCCTATGTTTGCACAGTATGCGCATACTCCTGCTGAGCCAATCACTGAGCATCCTTAGCATATATCGCCATCAATTTTGCTCTGCCGGTAGGCCTTGCACTCTAGATTTGTGAAGGCAAAAATGAATAGCAATCCACTTCATTGTGACATTGCATGGTGCTATGAAAGAACTTTCTTTGGAGATATCACAGCACCATCGGGGGACGTTCTGCTAGTATCAAGTCTGCCCCTTACGTTTTAAACTGTAGCAAGTGTATATGTGTAAGAGGGGTAAAACCAGGCGTCCTTAGCGGGTCCCGCAAGGAGAACTCGTAATGGGGCGGTAATCGGGCGTGCCAGCAGACCTTGGTAGGTTCCCATACGGGACGTCAATTCACCGAAATGCCAGCGGTAGTGGAAGGGACATCACACGTCACTTGCCATCTGATGATATCACAGGAAGTGATGTCATTTGACCCCACCCCGAAGTGTTTACGTCTGCCTTATTTTGCCTTTGGTGAGCCTCTCATTTCCATGATGTCCAAGCTCCTGCATGGTCGCTCTCATTTCTGTAACTGCCTGCCTACATCCCTAAAGAATCCTCCCGTATTTTCCGAGGATTCTATCTCCTTTAAATTGTCCCACCTCCCTTTCAATCTGTCTCAGACTCAGTCCTGGATTTGCCTCGCTTTTACTGTGTCACAACTCTTTTTACAGTGGTCTCTTTAAATACTGAATCCCTTCTGCAGCTGTTGTGTCCCTCTTCCTCTCCGCTTACATGCAGCCTGTCCCAGATGTTCTCTCTCTCTCACACACACACATACACACTCACGCAGACAGACCTCACAAACGCATGTTGACTAATCGTACGCGCACTCATTTTCTCTTGCACATACCCACGCAGACTCCTCCAAACACACGTGTATAAACTCATTGGCCCTCATCACAAGGTTGGCGGAATGGGTTTACCGGCACGGGTAAAGGTGCCGTAAACCCATTACGCCCTACCACGAGGTCTCCTCGCGGGACCCGCAATGGGCGCCTGGAAAAAACAGGCGCCCATTCCGGGTCCCGCGAGGACACCAGGGAGATAACAACAGGCCCGTTATTAACAGGCCCGTTGTTAGCTCCATCCCCATTCCCATTGAGCTCTATGGGGGCTCGAATGGGGATGGACCGGGTTCCTCGGACGGGGAATTACCGGGTCCGCCAAGGTTGCGATGGCCCGGTAAGTCCTCATTTGAAGAACCCGGGCCCGGAATGCGGTAAGGAGGCAACCATGCCGCTAAAAGCGGCATCTTTACCTCCAACCTCCTGATGAGGGCCATTGTCTCTTATACGTAGATCTAATTGCCTTGCTGCAGCGGGCCCTGATCAAAGGTTGTATCCTTTGACTGAGTTAAGAACTTGCCGATTTGGGAGGATGTCAGAACAAGACTTTTGGAGAATCATCTGTCCCAGGATTGGGTCGGATGCCATACAATCCCACTTGCCATGATGATGTGCTAAGGGGATCTTTCTTGTAGCTGGGGGATTACTTGTACATTAAACCATATGAATGTTGCAACCGGTTGACAATTGACATGACACCATCTTCCCATAGCCGTTGGACCTTCCTCAGACCCACAGATATCCATAAATCCCAAAACATTGCTGCTTCTAGTTCTCAAAATGAGCTTTCACAAGAGCGAAGAGCCCACAATCATCACACTCTTAAGGGAAGACTCTTCAACTGGCAGTGACATTAGCAATCAACACATTCATTGGTGTAATTTCCAGGAAGCACACGCTAGCAGTTTTACAAAGGTTACATAGACGGCACAAAGGCAGACAATGGGCTTCATTATGGGACCGGCGATAACTGTGCCGGTGCTACCATCAGGTTGCCGCCAGACCTTTAATGATTTACCGGCACCTGACTTCCCGGTTCCACTGGGAGATTACAACCCTGGTGGCCCAGAAAGTCACGGCGCCGGCAAATCGTAAGTCCCCATTCCCATGGAGTCCAGAAGGACTCCATGGGAATGGGGACAACGGAAGCACCAGCACAGTTGTTAATTGTGCCGGTGCTTCCGTGACAGGTCTGCCTACCGTGGCTGCAGTGCCTGGCAGGGCAGACCTGTTGGGCACGGCAGCTCCGGCAGGCAAACCTGTAGTTTGCTGGTCCCGATACAACGGTGCCGTTAAGCTTACCCGCAATTTACCTGCTATTTAGTTACATCTGTAAGAACATTTGAGAGGTGCTGAGAATCATGCCCCTTAACAGGAGATGCTGCCATCTGACTCATATCTCTAGGGCTCGGGTCTAACCTTGAGAGTTGGTACTTGTCTCCTTTTTCTGCCTTTCCCATGCCCAGCAATGGCCTGATCCTGAAGTGAAACTGACAATGTGATATGACAGCTTGCTTGTATTTATATCTGCAGATGACATGAAACAAGCAATAGCCAGTTCACAAGCAGCATGCAGGAATCCAAGAGAATCAAGTATTACTTTTCTGTTGTACTCGCTGTAGCCAGTGTACAATACGCTGATCTAGAATTGCCTCTATCTCTCTAGCTCGCTTTCCCTGCTCTCTGCCTCTCTATGTTCGGTTTCTCTCTCTGCCTCACTCTCTGTAAGCGAGAGCCATGTGGTCAGGTATGTGCTTGCTTGAGCCACCCAAGTCTTTGATGTGAAGCAGTGCAATCGGATAAACACACAGATATCTTGAAGGAGGGAGGAGGGGATTGCTATTTTTTATGGTTAAAAGTAGAAGAAGAGCAGCAGCGGGAGAGGCATTCCCAGAGGTAGAGACTGGCCTGGTATTTGGAGACATACATTTTCATCACATGCCCTACCGAAATGTCGCCATCACACTGAGAGCATATCATCGATGGGATTCTGGGACTCAACAGACTTTGGGCCTCATTACGACCCAAGCGGAGAACCATGGTGCTATTAGCACCATGGTCCATGCCGGTGTCCGCCATGGGAAATGGGGAATTACCACCCCATTCCGAGGTTGGCGGGGCGGTAATTCCCCATGCCGCCATGGCCCTCCCCCATTCCCATTTTTGACCCATAGAGCTCAATGGGAATGGGGAAGGTGCTAATTATGGCACCGTAAATTACGGTGCCGTAATTAGCTCCTAGGTCCCTTTGCGGGTTGGTTTTTTAACGCCTGCTAAAAGCAGGCGTTAAAGTGCAACCCGCAAAGGGACCTGGTAATCAGGCGTTAAGGGTTTAATGGCGCCAGCACCTTTTACGGCGCCGTTAACCCCTTAACGCCTGGGTCGTAATGAGGCCCTTTGTAAGTGATCAGCTTGCAGGGCCAACAGCTGCATTTTTTTTATTTTCTATTTTTTGCATACAATCACAAATGCATATGTTCAGTAGGACTAGCAACGAATCAGTGGCCAGCAGGCAACATTAAACATTGTTGTGGTGCTCACAGGAAAAAAAAACAGATCAATTGGTTTTCATTTGGGATTGACCCTTTCGAAGGAGGATGGACATTTTGGGAGACAACATAGTGTGCATTCTCAGCAAAAGAAGCTATTAAACATATTTTAATTGTGCTACCATTGTAAACTGGCCCTTTTTAAAATTATACAAAGTTAATTTCTTCTGACCAATATATACTGTAGCCATAATGCAAATGTTAGACTAGTTTGACTGAGCAAAGCACATTATTAAAACCTACAATAACCATCTAAATAATTTTCTGATAGAAGGTTTTCCTTCCAAGTTGAACAGTCTCGAACACTCCAGTTGTACTATTTAGAAATATCCATTTGAGAAAGGGGAAGCAGACAAATAGAACAAATGAGGGTGCCTGGCCACTTTGATCAAAATCAGAGCGCTATATATTTGACAAATATTTGAGGACGTTTGCTAAAAGAATCACTAAGTGCATAATGCACACTAGGCTTGGTGCCCATTTAGTTTTCCGCAACACTCATCCTAATATTCAAATGTTAGAAACCAGGAACCATATTTACTAATTCTGACAACTTCAGGATTTGGATTTGAGGATAAAACGGCTGCGACATCTGTCACCTCATTGAAGTCTGATGGCCATGGTGCGCCTCACTTCCATTCTGGGTAAATAGGAGCGTCTCGCTTGGTTGAGAAGGTTTGCAGAACTTTAGTAGAAGTTCTAAGAGGGGACCCGAGTTCTCAGGGTTCGGATGACTGAGCATGTACATGCCCAGTTATCAACATACTTAGAGAATTGAATATGCATACAATTTGAGGGAACATAAGTGGCCATGAGCAAATGAAACAAGATACTGAGATTATTTGCTCATATCCTTAAGACTGGCATTTAACCAAGAAGGTTTCCTGCCATGCATATCCCTTGGATATACAGCAGTCTTTTCTCCACCCACCAGCAACCACACATATCGTCGCCATAACACCAGTAAACATCATGCTCAATTTATATGTATATTTGACCTCACTCTGCCTTAGCTATTTATTTAAGATGGCAGTAGTTGCGATTCTTCTGATCTGAACAGACCAATGCAACAGCAAAGCTATCTTGCATATTCCCTACATTCGGACTAACCTGACCAACCTTCCTCCCTTTCCGATCTGCCAGAACACCCAGAGACCATACAAATGGTGGCAGTGCCAGATATAAATCACAGAACCATAACATATCATAGCCTAGCATAACATAACATAACGTCTTCTATAAAACCAAGCATCCATGCTTACTTCAGTTTTAAGTCTCCTCCAGCCATTTCTTGAAAGTAAGTCGTTTACCTCCCCTCATTCTCTCTCTGGGTAATTGTGACACAACATATGACTGCTGCTCGGCAGGAGCACAGGGACGACTTTTGGCTAAACCGGCTGCTCAGCACCGCATTGCTACAAAACAATCAGTGATCCCAATCAAAAAGATGAAACAGGCCAATCCCGACATTTATACCTACTTCACCTCACTTGTTAGTGTAGGCCAAGGGCAGGCTATGCATTCAGGAGGGGTGTGCGCTAGTACATCTTCAACACATACACCGATAGTATGACGGCTTCAAAATAAAGGAATGTCCAATCAAGGTTCTATCAAAAGAGGGACTTTAATAAAAATAATCAATGTAATTAACTGATTAAAAAAGTAAAGACCCACTTCTGTAAGAGAAATGCAGAGAATGCAGACTTTTGATGAGTAAGGGCACTCTGGTATATAGGCAGTGGGGTTTAGGCGACAGGATTTCAGCAACAATGTCATTGTTCAAAGATATGTCTTTAAAAGGAAAGAAGGGGCACTTAAAAGTCACTGTGGCAGGGGGACAGGGCCTCTTCAAATACCTTTTGTCTCTTCTCTTGGCTTCTAGACAATTTTTAGCACTGTTACTGCAATCGCGCTTGTGTCGAAATGTTTGGGTCACGTGATTGAATTGGTGGCAAAATTATGCTTTTGCTGGGTAAAGTCAGCATTGGAGACGGTGAGTCGATGGCTTCAAGCAGGTCGAGTCAGCGCAAATCAGTTGCTTTCATGGATTCCAGTTGGCGATTGGATCGAAAAAAGTGGCAGTCCGCTTTTATGGCTAGAGTCGGTATCTGGATGACTAGAAAGGAAGGTAAGAGACTGGAATATGCATAGAGTGCTAAATGCAGCACTGCCGGTCCTCTGCTGTACCACAAAGTGAGTTGAGCACTGTTCTGTTGAACCAGCTCGAGTGTGTCTCTATGCGATGAAACAGGGTTCCAACAGCTACTGATCTTCTGGGTTGCTGGGAGGACCAATCCGTGCTCTTCATTGACATGGTGAATCCTTTGTTCTGCACTTTCATTGCAGGATGTTGTCTGGCACCAACAGGGGCTCCTTCACCTTCACCTCCAGTGAGCAGGATCCAGGTTCAAGTGCACTTACAGAAGGGAGGACTTGGTCCACAGCAGCGCCTCCTCCACTGTTCCATGGGGTTGGTTAGAGGCAGAGCTCTCCTGCCCTTCACCTCTATGCTAGATGACGTTGAAATAGGCTCCAGGTGAATCCTTCTTCTTTCAGAGTCCCAAGATGAACCACTAAGGAGAGGTTTCCTCTCCCTATTAAGAACAAATGTCACAAGAGATTGGTCCAAAGCAGCCCTGCTGGTAGGGGTGCTTTGCCTTCTTAAATCATACCCAGAGTAAATTCTCTGCAAGTAATGGGGTGGGCAGGAAGTTGTAGACAGCCCTAGAAGAAATTCTCTGATAAAATCACAGATACATGCACAGTGATATAACAGCAGATCCTAATGACATTGTCCAGAATTGACTAAATAAACATAACAAGGCATGTACAACTAAATATAAAAGATTTGGAAACTCGTGTAACAAACACAGAAGAAAAATAAAAGAGATGCAAATGTCTCCTAAATGAGAGTAATAAGAGTAGATCCAACTATGAACCACAATTATGCCACTCACTGAGAATTTAACCTAACTGCACTAAAATTATCAATCCATGGAGTGGCTCTGCTTATGATAATTTGGTAAATGCACCATTAAGAATGCTCCATTAATATGCATTTGCAGCTTCAGGATGCCCCACTACATCTGTGCTCCCCTGCATATTTTCTCTCGCTGAAGACCACCATGCGGGTGGCTACCGTGCACACTGGACAGTCAAACTGCTGAGGCTCTCATCCATTGGGTGCAGAAATTGGGAAATGTGATGCACCTGACTTTAAGGTTTATGGGGCCAGCCATGATGTGGAGGTTCGAATTAGTCATGGCTCTTGGTCATGGGAAAAGAAGCACGCCTAGGGCCCGTGGGGCCCTCCAACATGCTGCTGGTGTGCCTAAAGTTAGTAACTAAAATGAGTGGAGGACAGAGCGTGAAAATGGTGCCACTGAGTCTGTCCCTAACACCTTTAGTAAAAACAAGTCAACTTTGAATAATCCTTCTCCTCAAAGCCCACAAACCACAGTCACTGTGCCAAAAGTGCTCTCCTTGGACCTAGTGCAATGATGGAAGAAATACATCTTTTGGGGACTTTTAAGGATCGCTTATTGACAATGGCAGTGCCAGAATTAGTTGCAAGGTGTTACCACCAAAATGCCAGGTTACTTCAAAGTATACCTTGGTGTTGTATAAATGTTCAGAGTGCTATCAATTCAGGGTGACCCATGTTACTCAATTACAGGGAGTTGTTAATCAAAGTGACAATGTACCTGGGAACATATTTAAATATACCATGGTTCTCCCAAACACTGCAATGGTCCGCTCAATGTGCCAGCTGCCAGTAAAGCATAGCCTTGCCAGTTTCAAAAAACCCTACTTTCTCACAGTCACCAAAATGCCAGTTCCAAGAGTGCTATGCCAGCTCTGCCGAAGCCTCCGCCTGCATGCCATGTTATGATGTAAGTGCAGCCTCAAATCCACCAATAATGCCAACATATGCCTGATCATCCACCATATGTAAAGTATATCCTTGCAGGGGTGTAATAATATGCAAAGTGCATTTACAAATGCCCCATTAATGCCATTTTATGGTTGGTAGAGTCACTGTATGTAGGCTAGAGCCCCACAAGACCAAACTCAAATGACCCAACACCACTAGCACCTAGAGCGCAAACCCCATATCTGGCATCTGATCTTACCCACACCACCCAGGGTGTAAGCCCCATACCTGGCATCCTGCCCCCCACATTCTAAAGCACAAGCACTATACATCCACAGCACTAGCCCCATAGCTGGCATCATACCCCCACCACCCAGAGCACAAGCCCCATACCTGGCATCATGCCCCCACCACCCAGGGCACAAGCCAGATGCCTGGCATCCTGCCCCCACAGTACCAAGATCACAGCCCACATTCCGGGCATCCTGCCCCCACCACCAGGATTGCAAGCCCCCATACCTGCCATCCTGCACCCCAACAGCCAGATCAGAAGCCCCATGCCTGGCCCCTGCCTCCTACACTACACATCAGAAGCCTCACACCTTCCCAACCATGGCAACGCCCAGTCCCAAACACGACACTTTGAGTGGTGGAAGGCAGAACTTGTTGAACGTCCTTGTGATATACTGGACTCCAGTTGTCAGCCTTGAAGTGTGTTCCCCTTCTGTTCTGTGCTGTAGAGAGGCAGCCAGCACAGCAAACCAGGCCCACACCTGCCACCTTATTCGGTGGGGGCACACCATTTTGTAGGATAGGAAGGTGCCCCGTGGCCCTACCCTGGAGGGGCCCCAAGTTTTTGGAAGGAAAGCAAAAGTTGGCACAATGATGGAAATGCTCCGAGTGAATACTCACAAGGCATAACAAAAATACCTGGGTCCATGTAGAGGATCCAACTGGAGTTACATAGATGCAGGAAACAAACCATGAAGTGGTGAGGATTCTGGAAGCAACTACAGAGGCAAGAAGAGCTGAGTTGCTCCCCCATCCTGTCATCAATGGCTTTGTCAGCCAAACCATGTGATAGGGAAAGAGCATCTGCAAAGCGGTCATCTTGCAAATGGAAAATAGTCCACAACAATCATACTCTACAGAAAAGAAAGAATGACATGGCAGACATCTTGGAATGGAATAGATCTGATCTGTGATACAACTTTAGAAAAGAGAGATACATTTGAATATCATTTAAACAGAAACTCATGCAATGATTAAAATATCTAAGTGTGTTAAGCCCATAACCCTTTGAAAAACGGATGGGGCCATGCACAACCTTAATGATACCACATAGTACGAGTAATGCCCCAGTGAGGTACTTAAGACAGTCTTCCACAAATCACCATATTTTGCGCAGAAAAGGTGATATAGTCTCCTGATAGTGTGATTTAGAACATTCAGGGCCCCTCAGACAGATCGTACATTTTCACTGATCAAGGGCGAGGTAAACAAGCTTGGTTGTCACACTATTCATGCTTCAGACGTTTACACAGGGAAACAATTCAGACATGTTTTTTGGCTACAAAAGAAAACTGATTACTTTGAGGGAAAAATCCACCCATTGCAGACCTCCCCTTACGTACAATTTTGATGTCCTTTGGCACTTTAAGTGGATGTTTACATCCAACCAGAGGCCACCACATCTATCCATATCACAACTTTATCGACTTTAGGAAGAAAGAGCATACTATTTTTGTCTCAGAAATATATGCAGAAACTAATGGGATTGAGGAGCAGATTCATTGCCACTGACCAGTTGCCCCGCAGAACCATAAGTGGAAGCATTAGGACGTTTGTGCTCTGGAGCTCGATATTCTATTTCAGCCAAACAATTCTCACAAAACGATGATCTCATATAAACTGAGGAAAGAAGTTATCTAATAAAAAACAATGTTTCCCTGAAGTAAATGTGGGAAAATTAGTAGAAACGATCAAATCAAACTGGGCCTCATAATGACTTTTCCTGGTGCCCTAAAAACGTGCCGGTAATTCCGTTTACCGGTACATTACCCCACCTGGAAGGTACAAGTTTGCCGGTGGGACACCTGATTTACCTCTAGATAAGAGCTGGAGGTAAGTCAGGCACCTTACCGGTAAACATCGCCGATATTATCAGCACCGGTATTACCAGTGCTGGGAATACTGGTAAATCCCCCTATGGAATTGGGATTTACAAACATTGCTGGCACTCGTAATCCGGCAGTAATACCGCCGGACCGAGTGCCGGTAACGGTAATACAGTTTGGTGGTATCTGTGTGACGAATCAACTTCTGGGGCACCAGTGGTCCATCGATGAATATCGATTTCTAACCCATCAATCAGCCCCACACCACTAGTGCACCAGAAGGGATCTGAAAAGATTGGAAACACAAGCAAATTATAAACCTCCTTGTCTAATTTTTGTAACGTGGATGGAATGGCAGGCTGATCTCACAAGGTTGTGGATCGTTGGTTACTTTCAAAACAGTGAAAATACATTTATTACCTAATGATTAAAGGGACTGTCCAGTCAAGGTTGGATACACATATCTACTTTATTATTATCACACCAGACAGTTCAAGCACACTACAAAATACAACCCACCCTGTAAAGGAATGCAGAGGACAGACAGTTTCAAGAAGGAAAGGGGATGCACTCTGGATACCTACAGGAGGGTAGTCGGTAAAATAGTTCAAGGATACTTGGTTTCAGCATAAAGGGAGCAATGGGTCATAAAATGTCACTATGGGCCTTTGGAGAAGGACTAGTGGGACAGATCCACAATGTACCTTGTGCTTGTAGAGGTTTTTGGTGCTCGACAGGGTCAAGTCGGTTTCAGGAAGCTTTGCAGTTTCTGCGACAGACTTCAAGATGGGAGACAGCTGCGGATATCAGGTAGCAGGCAGTTCGGCGAGCAGGGCTAGATGGACGGCTGCAGGCTGGCCTACACAGCAGCTCATGGTCAGGAATCGTTCTCTCAGTGCTGGTCGGTGGGTCTGAAGCACTGGTCGAGGCATCTTTGATGACTCTAGCGACTGCGGCGTGACAACAATCAAAGGTGCAGTCGTTTGCAGCTCGAGGGGCTTGATTGGCTCAGAAAAATGTCCTTTAAGACAGACGCTGGTTGATGCTTGTCGATGCACTACTCCTGGCTTCTTCACTGAGCTCATGTCGTCCTTTAAGGTGGACGGCCCAAAGCTGACGTGAGTGTTGCAGGCAATGGCCTTGACCTTGGTTTGGTTCAGAGATGCTCTGGCACTTCCCATCTAGGGAGCTTGCCTGCAGCCTAGCAAGGCACACTGTGTCCTGGCAGGGTACCATTTCTGGAGCTGCTGGCGGGTCCTCTGGATTCCTTTTTTTCCCTGGGAGATGTTTAGGGTAGGGAGCATGCCTACCTCTTAGGAAATCCTGGCCTTTCTTCACTGGCGGAAGCTGTAAGGCAGACTGTACCTTCAGCCAGGGTCCAAATGAGTTCTTCTTGTAACTCCTTGCAAAGTCTTCAGATGATCTGCCAAAAGAGGGGCTCAACCCTCTTTTAAAGCCAAATGGGCCCCGGTGATTGGTGTAGGCTAAGCCTACCTCAATGAACCAATCCTGGGTCCCCACCAGCAATCTTCTGTTATGCGTAAGGTCGCAACCAGAGTGCTTTGCAACAGGAAAGGTAAGGGGGTGAAAACATGTACTACTAAGTCCCACCCATCTTCCTGTCTGTTATGGATCAAATGGTCTCTCTGGTGAATTGAGCTGTCTGTGGTTCCTGATTAAAGCCAGGTCTCCCTTAAAAAGTTGTGGCGAGAACAGACTTTCTGTCTGCATCAAATCACATACTCCTGCCCTCTGAATGGGGTCCCCTTGCGGGGGTTGCCTACTGTAAACACAGGTACCAGACATGACACTTCACTGCCCTTGATACTGAAGGGTGGGAGCTGGCTTCAGGTTGACACAGTGCATATCAAAGGTTGTTAGGGGTTTTTCTGCCTTTTGTTAGCCTCTGCAGCTAGGCCCCATGTGAGCATGTTTGAAGTATACTCTATTAGTAGGATAATTATGTTTAGTTGCTGCCACCATGCTGCAGCGTCAACAAAGGATAGGGCGGATCCATGGAGCCTTTGTTATTTGATTAGGATGGCCATGGCAGGAGGAAGGTTTTGCCCTCCCGCTTTTGAGATGCTGTGATGTACTCATGTGTGTCACATTCCAACTAAATGTGACAGGGAGGACTGTGCCTGTAGGCTGTGTCCACCCAGAGTAATCAGCTCTATGAGTATGTCTTGCAGTGAGCATAGGAAAATGTGTGCAGGTTAGCCCCACTCATTTTCCAGAGATTTACCTACCCTCGTTCAATTTGACATAAAATGTTAAAAAAAGCCTAGGTGATCACACACCCACCGTGTGGATGGTCGAATTCTTCAAAGTCTGGGTGGATTTACTGCCCAGATGCCACCAAACCCATAATTAGGTACACTCACCTTATGGTCACCCAACCAACCTAACTCCCAATTGCTTTCTACAAGAATAAACAGTGCATGAAGGCCCAACTATTGCATCTACAGTATAGACCACGTTAAAAATGACGTTGTGGACCTAATGCTTATCCCAAGTTTAAACATATACATAATTGATGCTCCAGATGTTATCAAGGGGAGAACCCTTGTGTACTCATCAGAAGAATTATAGCAATGCCTTTAAGATCAACAAATACCAAATATTAGCTCTGTCTAAGCCCTTATATGGACTGGTCAACTGAGAAAGGTAAACAGGACCACCCAGCCTCTGCTTCCTCATAATAGGTGGAGGATCATGTCTCCTGACATTCTGGCACGACATGCTGAGCCGTACTCAAACAGGTGCCTTTTTTCAGCCCCCCCCCCATTAGCATATTCCTAGCAATTTGGGGTACCGGTACTCCACTACAAAAAGAGGGTCCTGTCCCCAATCTGCAGCAATTTGGCAAATGTAGTCGGTCTGTAAGAACAAAACCTTGGAAAGTTGAAGCTGTGCCAATCTTGACAATTCATCTATTTGTTTGTTTGTTTGCTTATTGATTTGTATTGCACACCAAACCCGAAGGTATCTGGGCGCATTGTCACAGATAAAAAAATACATTAGGCTTAGGTTTCAGTGTTACAGAGCAATGAATTTCAATGGTTACATAAAATGTACACATAAAAAAGCAGACAGAAGAGTATTACATAAAACCAAAGGGTAGGCCGGGTGGTTACATTGGAGCCGGCAGTGGTTCAAGAGTAAATTTAGACAAGTTACTACTGTTGACGGGGCATAGGCAGGGCAGATATCTTAGGTGTCCTTGGATATGAGCCAGTTTATGATGTTGCGCCTAAAGTGCAGGAAGGGTTGATCCTGTCTCAGAAAGTGTGCAAGGGTGTTCCAATGCTGCGTCGCCATGACAGGGAAACTGCTTCCTCCTACCTTTTTTAGTTTGAATCTGGGGACGACTAGACAAAATGAGTTGGCTGTCTTGGTTGGGCGTAAGGAGGATTTCTTGACAATTCTTTCTAAAAGGTAGCGAGGAGCCGCACCATTGAGGCATTTATGGGTGAACGAGGTAATGTTGAGTGTATCTTTGTCTTTAACAACAAGCCATTTGTTCTGTCTCCTAGAGTTCGAAATGTGTTCCTTCCTACAGATGCTGCATGCTGATCTGAGCACATTCTTTTGGAGGATTTGGATTTTCTTAATGTAGTTGCTTGCTCCTATATACAGAGCGCTGCAGTAATCCAACTTGGATAAAATAAGGGCTCCAGCAAGGATTATGCAACTTTCTTTGGAGAGAAATGCTTTGCAGACCCTCATCAATTTACACGTATCAGCTGTGGAGGATGCCATGGCATTCACTTGTTTATTTAGTGTAAGGGTTGAGTCAAGGTAAAAGCCAAGTGTTTTGACCTCTTTAACCACTTTGATCATGTTACCGTCAATATTGGAGGATGAGTATTCTGAGTGAAGTTTACTCAGATTGGCTGTTTTATCGTCATTCAGGTATAAGCCGTGGGTGGCCATCCATGCCTGAATGATTAAGTACATTTTGTTCACTAGGGCCATGTCCTTGACGTAGTCACCCGTCAAAGGTAAGAGGATCTGGGTGTCATCTGCATAGTAGTCAAACAATGGTTTTGTGACTATATTGTACATTGTTGGGGAGACACAGGAGCCTTGTGGCACACCACATGTAATTGGAATAGGGTCAGCAGCGTCTGTGGTGGTGAAGACTCTCATGGTCCTATTGTTTAAAAAGGATTTGATCCAAGTAATGGCCTCCTGTGAAAAGTGGGCAGCTGAGGCGAGGTGTTGGCACAAAACTTTATGGTCCACCTAGTAGAAGGCGGCTGATAGATCAAGGAGAAGTAACAGGGCCATTTTCCTGTTGTCCTCGAGTCCCTTGATCTGGGTCTTTAGATCTAGTAGGGCCGTTTCAGTGCCATGTTGAAGTCTAAAGCCAGATTGGCAGACTCCTAGGAGACGGTCAGTTTCCAGGTACTCCTGTATCTGAATATAGGCCACTCTATCTAGCATCTTGAGAAGAAATGGAACAGTGGTGATCGGCCTGTAATTCGTGGGGATGGAAGGGTCCAGAGTTTGTTTTTTTAGAAGTGGTAGCACCCATGATTCCTTTAGGTTGCTGGGGACAATCCCTGATATGAATGATGAATTAATTAATTTAGAGACAAAAGGTGCTAAATCTCTAGCAGCATCTTTAATTATCTGGGGTGGGCAGGTATCTCCCTGACATTTTGATGGTTTGAGGGAGGAGATCATTCTTTCCATTACAAGGATAGAAACTTGTGAGAATCTAAAGCTTTGAGGAGGTTTAGTATATAGAGTTGGTGCGGCGGTATGATTAGTTATAGTAGGTATTTAAGCTTTTCTGTCTGCAAACTTTTTCTGGAGAAGGGAGATTTTGTTGGTTAGGGCATTCTGGATGTTGGTTCACCATAATTTGTCTTTTACGCAGTCATCTCTGTGAGGAATAGGATTTTCCAGTTCCCTTAGGATAGCAAATAGTTCCTTTGAACTAGAGCTGGCTTTGTGAATCCTAGTATTGTAGGTTTCCTGTTTGGTGTGTATTATTTATTTTTTGTAGAGGGGAGTGCAATTGTTCAGATTCGTTTTATTTTCCTCATAAGGTAGATGTCTCCATAGGACTTCTAACTTCCTTTTTTCCACTCTCAGGGATTTTAGTTGAGGCGTGAACCACGGGTCACGTGAGCTCTGGGCTTGTTTTTACACAGTTTCAGTGGGGCTATTTCGTTTATTGCTTTGGTCCGAGAGGCATTGTAGATGTTTCTAAGGTGTCTGGATCTGAGGCGTCTGAGGTGCGGGATGATATATGGAAGGATCTTGTCCACCGTGATATTTCTTTTATTCCGAGTGAGGAGGGGGGGAGCTATTGGATTAGTCTTGGTCATGGGGTGTTGGTTGGAAGGGTGAAGGACAGGAGGAAATGGTCTTTCCAGGTTTGTGGCATGATGGAGATGATGGATACTGATACTAACCACTCCCACACCGTTTGTGTCCCGTTTGAAACCATGTACACTGAGTTCTTACACGTCGCGTAGGTGACTAAAGACTGTAGATGTTTACACCTTGCAATTTATGAAAGACACTCTCTGAAACTTTTCAACACATCACAAAGAATCGTTTGAGTTAAGAATGCAGAGTTCAGCCAATCAAAATTCTGACGAAATGGAGTCAGGAAGACGGGATCATTATCATGGATGTTTGACAAAGTCGCATTGGATTGCCCCCTTTCAGGCTTACAGTGGTGCTGGCGATCAGTGATGGCCATCTGTGGTATAATGTAATACCTGCATGGGGTGAATGGGGGATTGCCAAGAGCCCCTCTTTCTGCCCTACTCCTTCTGATTTCCTATCACCACAAAAAAATTGTGTTTAAAGCCTCCAGCATAGACGTGCTGTTTTAGCAGTGACGGCATCAGGGACTTTCAACTGTTTCAGGTGAAAGGGGCCTCGAGCCTCAGGGGGGCTCCCAACAACATTCCTTTCTATATTTTAGTTCTAGAACTTTAAGTTTGTGCTTTGCACGCTTGTGTCACAAGCTTCATTTGCTGGAGCCCTTCAGGCCATCACTTGGAAGTGATGACCTGAAGGGCTCCTGCAAATGAAGCAAGCTTGTAAGACGAGCACTGCAAAACCCACATTTAAAACAAAGAAATACACCCAGAGGTTAATATCCGCCCATTATCACGAGACGGCAGCCAGCAGGGAGCTGAATAAAACACTAAATGCCCACTGAAAAGTTATACATTCTTCTTTGTCAGAAATGGTATGATATGGAGGAACTGGTGTTAAAAGATGACAAGGTGATAATCAGTAGGCATTTAGTGTTTCAGCCCGCCAGCTGGCTAGCCGTGTAGTCATTATTGGTGACTATTAACCTCTGGGTGTATTTCTTTGTTTCTGTTATAATGTATGAACTCTGCAGGTGCCTGAGGCTGTTTTCAGCTCTCAGCATGAAGGGTCCCCAACCATCATGTTGAAATGCCCCCCCCCCAAAGCATCAGCCGGGCGTGTGTTTAAGGAAGCTGAGACCTTTTCCCAACCGCCTTTTCAGACCTTCACTCTACCTCAGGGACCTATAGCACTCAGACCACCTCTAAAAGGGAGTCCACGGATGTGGCTGCTGACATTGAGATGTGGGACGAACATCTAGCAAAGCCGAGTAAGAACTTCTGCCAAGGACTGGATCAGAACTCAAACCCTCTAATCAGAAGACTTACTGCCACCACTACAAACCCTTTCGACTGCTACCCACGGCCCATCACGGTGAAGACCCAGTGAAACCAGCCCTACTGTGACAAATCCACACATACCATAAAGAATCCAACCCATGACTACATACTCAACCTGAGAAGATGGAATAATGAGGCTCAAGCCTCGGTATCCAAAAATCTAAGCTGATGGATAAAATCTGTCAGCAAGAAGAAGAAAGACAGTGGCTGCTGATAGCAGTATTTTCACTCACGTGCACATCACTAATTTCCGTGCTGAATTCCAATTGGTCAATGCGCACATTTGCCTTGTTACAGAGCAGTTGAGGTCCGGGATGGATACTGGAAAGGTCCATGGTTAAACACTGCTGAGCCTCAATGCTTGGTACAGCCATCTGGTCCTAGGAACTTGTCCTTAGGAAGATATTTAATAAACAAATGGATGTCCTCTCACATACTAGGACCCATGAGAGCATAACTGAATGATGCTATAGAGGAAAGTAAAGGTCCTTGTGAGTCCAATCAAAGTGATCTTATCCATATACCTGTGAAAAAAATTGCTTAAAGACGTCACATTCAGAGTCTTCCTTGTATATGATTCAGCCATCGGTTTCTCTCAAAAAGAAACATGGTTACAGGAAACATGTTTTCTTATTTGATATTCCAATAATCAAGAGGATTTCGCACTGGATTAATAATTAAAGTGTTTAGTATGGAGTAGAACTATGGTCATTGTATCTGTTCTCATCTGCGATAATTTGACTCTAATATTCATCATTTGCTTGAACAACTGAGTTGACCCTCATTTCTTATGTGAGATCTCAAGTTCCTCTAAAGTCTGTATTTCTATTTCTGGGCATTCTGCCAAAAATAGCTGAGACTCAAGCATTCTCCTCTAAAGAACGTGTATGCTGCTTCCTAAATTGTTTCCCATAAGACCTTGTGACACTGAGCTCAAAATATTGCTGAATCAGCTCGGAAATCTTAGAACATAATGGGATCCCTGAGAAGATATTTGTTGACGTGCCATTGAAATGCAGGTTTGTGATACTACAGAATACTCAATAAATGATCTACAGGTAAGTGGCCAAATAATGAAGACACTCCAAAAGAGGCGGCATGGAGCCAGGAAGCATGTGAGGTAGATATTAAAACACAATCTTGACTTGTGTAAAATCTATAACATGAGAAACAAAAAATAGTAATGAATTTCTCCATGATGAAGAGATGACCATACTTATAAGTATAGATGTGATCTAGCCTTATGTTTAGCTTGCACTGCTTTGTAATTAAAGGTTGAAGATGGATTGGAGCAATTGGTAATGGGATTGAGCACAGGATTCCATTCCACTCCTATTATGATTGTGCCCTATGGACAGGGAGCTGTAGTGGGAAACTCATCCAGAATACATTGTTTTGGGGCCATGCAATGATAAAGGAGATATTTGTCACAATTCAGCTATTCTTTTTAAAAAATAAATATTTTTATGAATGAATTTTAATGTCAAAAGTTACAAACAAAGGGGGTAATTCATGGATTATTTGCGCTGAAAAAAATGGGATTTGTGCGCCATTCTGCCCGCAAATCCCCATTTGTTAAACAGGGATTTGCGGGCAGAATGGCGCACAAATCTCGTTTTTTTCAGCGCGAAGAATCCATGAATCGGCAAAAGTTAATAACATTTTCGGAAATTATGTAACATATTACATTTAAAAGATTTGTACATTGAATAAATATCATTGAAATTAAATGTTTTGAACATATCATTAAAATAAATGAATCTTAAGTGAGATTCAAATGCTAATATAATTAGGGGGGATTTTCAAATAAAGACCAGACGAGAGACGAAGTGGAAGAGAGCGGTGGAAGGTAATAACTAGTAAAGCATATGAATCATATATTAGTATTTAAGTATTGAATGAATCTATTCCATTTCTTGTGAAATTATGTAAATGATCAGATAAAACAGCATGGCACTGTTTAATTCGATGATATGAACAGATAGAATTCTACCACACATTGTATGAAAGGTTGATAAAATGTTTTCAATTGCAAGTACTATTATGAAAAGCGAAGTTAATAAACAAGTTAAACAAAGAAGGAGAGTTGGCTAGTAATCGGATTGTTCAAAGAACCAATCATTAAATTAGCAAGCATTAAAGGTTCTGAAAAGTGGAAAATTAACTGAATTTGAAGTCAAACTTTAGACCAAAAGGCATACACAAAGGTACAATTGAACATTAAATGTATAAAATCTGCATTACATGACCATGATTTATTGGAAATGTCTTCTAAACTCTTAGCAATATGTGAAGGGGTAAGATATGCCATATGAAAAATAAAAAAATAGGTTTGTGAGAGATTGGCTGCAGCTGAAGTGGAATGACAAATCTTCCAAATTTTAGTCCAAACGTCTGAAGAAAGTTGTAGGTTCCAATCTGCGTCCCAATTTCTGATAGTACTGAGAATAAATGAATTAGGGGAGGGAGGGCCATTCAGAATCCTATATATTTTAGCTGCTTTGATCAAGCGATTTAGAAAAGGAGAAGGGGATTTCTGTTTAAAAGTAGATACAAATTTAGTCATTGATTTGATTAATGAAGTATGAAAGGAGAAATCTGACGGGAACTATTGTACTGCATACAAATTGTTGGAAATGGGATAATTATATTATTTTGAATAAGTTGTCCGATGAATTTAATTACTGAAGAATATCATCTATATATAGTTGATAGATTTGATTTGGTTGAATTTTTTTGTTGAACCATAAAAGATAATCTTCAGGTTTAATTTTATTAAATGAATTAGGAGGAAATGGATTCCAAACAATCTTAAAGAAGTGAAGTCATGGATCAGAAGTAATCTTGGGCCAGGAGTATGTAATTAAGAAATGAGAAAGAGTAAGAGGGGAAATAATATTAGCTTCAATGACCATCCATAAAGGAGGTTTGTTTAGGTAGGACTCATGATGATTAAAGGCTGCCATTTGTTTTAGAATAAAAGCTTTATGATAGAGTTGAACATTTAGGAATTTGACTACCCTAAGGATTTGGGAAGTTTTAGTTTGTTTGCTGCAATGCAAGGGGTTTTGTGGTTCCAAAGAAACTTCAGCAGTAATAAATCAAGTTTTTTGAAAAAAGAAGAGTGGATAGCGGTGGGGATCAGGGCGAGCATATATAAAACAACGGAAGAAATCATCATCTTGATGGTGTCTAAGCACCCCCGCAAGAGAGAAAAAGAGGTGTCCATCTTTCAGTCATTTCAGTGACTTTTTCTACTATGTAATTAGTATTAAGATTAATAGTACTATAACTGTCTTTGGCTACTAAGAGTCCAAGGTATTTGATATGAGAGGATTGCCAGAAAGACTGGAAATGGGAGTGCTGGATCTATTACACGTAAGAGTAAGGGGTAGAAACTCTGATTTATCTAAATTTAATTTGTAACCTGAGACTGCTGAATAAACATTGATGGTGGAGATTAAATGTGGTATTGAAGATGTAGGTTCAGAAAGATATATTGAGATATCATCAGCATAAAATGAACGTTTGGTCTCTATATTGTTTATAAAAAGTACCTTTGATGTCTGGGTTGAGTTTAATTATTTGAAGAAGGGGCTCTAAAGCAAGGTTACAAAATAAGGGAGAAAGAGGGCAACCTTGACGAGAACCTCTTTCGATTCCAAATGGGGATGAGAGTGAGTTATTAATGAGGATACGAGTGGATGGTGATGAATATAACATTTGAATCAAGTTGATGAAATTGGGAGGGAGTCTGTGCCATGTTAGGGAGTGAAATAAAAAAGACCAAGAAACATGGTTGAATGCTTTTTCAGCATCAAGGGCAATAAGAGCTGAGGGAGTGCTTGAGTTTTGGGAATGAGCTAAAATGTTAAATAATAATCTTGAATTAGAAGAAGCATGATGTCCTTTAATAAATCCTCATTGATCTTGACAAATAAGATTAGGAAGAAGGGTTTCTAGACGTTTACCAAGAATTAATAAGAGAGAAGGGCCAATAGTTTTTGACATACAAGGGATCTTTGTCAGGTTTAGGAAAAATAATGAGAAGGGCTTCACTAAAAGATCCAGGACTTTGTCAAATACTGATAAAGTGGGAGTATAATTCTAAGAATTTAGGGACAATTGCATCTACAAAGGATTTATAAAAATCTAAAGTGAAACCATCACGACCCGGGGCTTTGTTAGGTTTAAGATCAAGTATGGCTTGTTTGATTCCTTAGATTCTACAAACGCCTCTATGAAGATGCAGGGGAGACAGCAGAGCAGGAGATTCAGGAGACGCTAGAAGAAATAGGATTACCTAAACTGAATGAGGAATACAGGGAGAACCTGGATGCCCCAATCACAATAGAGGAATTAGAGGCAGTGGTACTACACCTGCCCACGAGCAAAGCCCTGAGGACAGACGGGATCCCTAGCTAATTCTATAAAACATATAGACAAGAAGTGCTCCCCCAGCTCCTGGCAATGCTAAACGAGGCCTTTGAGAAAGGGAGACTGCCGGAATCTCTGAGGGAAGCAGTAATTATTCCGCTTCTCAAACCTGACAAGCCAAGCACAGAATGTGGGTCGTACAGACCCTTTTCCATGCTAAACCAGGGCAGTAAAATTATCACGGCTGTGCTGGCGATCAGACTAAAGAGGGTAATAAACAAACTCTTACACCCCGACCAAACCCTGGTAGAAGCATATCTGAGAACCACAGGAGGCTCTACCACATCACAGAACAGGCAGAGGGCGGCCCAAGTGAAATAGCAATAGTCTCGTTAGATGCAGTGAAGGCCTTCGACTATGTAAGGTGGCCTTGGATGATGGCGGCCTTGAAAGAATACAGGGTGGGACCAGTGTACCTGCGATGAGTGAAAACGGTGTATAACTCCCCAACAGCCAGGGTTAAAACGGGAGTGATAATTTCAGACAAATGGCAACTTAGCAGAGGCACGAGACAGGGCTGTCCATAGTCCCCGATGTTGTACATCCTTGCACTGGAACCATTAGCGATCTGTTTGAGACAGCAGTACGAAGAAATAGGGGTCCACCCTAAGGGGGGACCACACTTGATATCATTGTATGCAGATGAAATGCTGCTATACCTGCGGTACCCGGAGGACAACTTGCAATACATCTTGGAGGTGATGGTGCGGGGCATAGCAGTGAACCCCAAAAAATGTTGCATGTTCCCCTTGTGGAGGTACAGAGGAGTCCCACAGGAGAACTTACCTGTTTTGAAGATAGCCTGGCAGACCAGAACATTCAGATACCTGGGGATTAACATATATCAGGCGATTGTAGACGAGCACAAATATAACACGGAGAGGGCAGTAGAAGGTATCAAGAAAAGCATGGGGTTCTGGGCAAAGCTCCCCCTAGTTATGGTGAGGAGGGAGGCCTTGCTCAAGATGGTAGTTCTGCCCAGGCTATTACATTTCTTGTCAAATATCCCATACATGTTGCCCAAACGCTTTTTTATTACACTCCAGAGTTTATGCAGAGGTTTCCTATGGCACAACTCCAGGAACAGAGTAGCCCTATGGAAATTACAAAATATGTATGACAGAGGGGGCATAAACTTGCCGAACTTTGAGATATATCACTTGGCAGGGCAGTTAAAATATGTCGCTAGGTGGCTGTCGGAAGACGAGACAGCAGAATCCAGATTGCTGAGGGGTGAATGCAATCCTTATTTCCTAAAAGAACTGATATGGCTACCCAAACCAGAGCTGCATGAGCGATTGAGACTGTTAGAACTGGGCTGGAATACATGGCGCAAAGTGTGCCGAGTGGTCAGAAACCCAACCCCATGCTCCCCTCAGGCGCCACTCATGGCGTTACGCGGGGTGGATGAGCAACTGAGGAAAGGGATTTGCAAAGACTGGGAACCGGTAGGCCTAGCGACTTTGGGAGACATATGGCAAGAGGGGAAGGCACTGGACTTCCAAACGATAGTGGAGGAAACTGGGGTACATACGGGGCAATATATCACATATACTAGAATAATTAAATGGGTGAAGGAAACGTGGTCCGAAATACACTAGCAGAACAACCTGACACTGCCATAGAAACGATGTACGATATCTCGGAGGGAGGGCACAAAATATCCTGGATTTACAAACTGGTGATGTCTAGAGTGGGCAAGGAGCTGCTCCAATTGAGACGGGACTGGGAGGAGGAAGAGGGAGAACAGATACAAGACGGGCAGTGGGAAAGAGCCCAGAGATATCATAAAAAGGTGTCTAGGAATGCGAGGCTGCAGCAGATTCAGTTATATGTCACCCATAGGGCATACATGACCCCTCAAAAGATCGCCAGATTTGGGAGCACAGAAGTACAAAAATACCCCAAGTGCCGGGAGGTGGATGCTGGGATGATCCATATGTTCTGGGCATGCCCGCAGGTGGGAACATTCTGGGAGGAAGTTAAACTATGACTATCAGAAAAGGGAATCAAGTTAGATGTGAAATTCGTATGGGCATGCAAGATGGGGGATTTACCAGACCATGCAACGTGAAACATGTTTGTAAACTCAAGGACTTGGCCTACATTCCGGCCGAAAGGAGAATAGCCATGGGCTGGAAAGCAGTTTACAGACCCAGATTAGAGGTATGGTGGAACGATCTCCTGAAATGGGCAGACGCCGAGACAGCAGTATGGTATGAGGCAGCCAGCAGTGGGGAGGATGATGAAGGGGGACCTCTGATAGCATGGAGACAAATGGTAGCCACATTGTCAGGATCCTCCCATGCCAATTCCAGGGAATATTACATGTCCGAGAACGGCAAAGGAGATTAACCCCAAGAGAAGGGAAAACTGAGGAACTGAGGTGGAAGCTCGAGTTAGAAGGGGGGGAGATGGGTAGACTGTAATAAATAATATGTAAATGTATGCTATGAAGCTAGTAACTGGTAATGTTGGGTGTGATGGTTATGTTTTGTTTTGTTTGTTGAAAAACTTAATAAAAATGTATTTACAAAAAAAAGTATGGCTTGTTTAATTTCTGTAATAGAGATGGGTGAATCAAGGAGAGAAGAGTCTACTATATTATGTATATCAGCTTTTGTATTACTTTGGAAGAAAGAATTTTTTATATTGTCCGATGTAATATAGGAGTCGTTTGAATATAATTTGAAATAGAATTGATAAAATATGTCGCTGATATCTTTTGGATTAGTTCATCTATTGCTATCTGGAGAGGTAATGTGAGTGATAATCAATTTTTCTTTTTTCTTTTTAAGGTAAGAAGCTAACATTTTGTCAGCTTTGTTAGAATTATTATATAGTTTTGTTTTTGATCTGAGAATGGAATTGGCAGCTTTGTCCGTATAAATGGTATTAAATTCAAAGTGTTTAGTTATAAGGGTTTTTAATATGATTGGATTTGGATCAGCATAATATGATTTTTCGAGTTCTTTTATTGAAGTTAAGAGGGAGTTGTGTGTAGATTCAGATTGTTTCTTTTTAATAGCAACAAATAGGATTATGAATCCCTGTAAGGAGGCTTTGAATGCATCCCAATTATTATGTATCTAAGTGTTTTGGGGAAGATTGTTAAAAAGAAAATCTTTAATGAAGGAGAGGTTTTTTCAATAAAGGATTGATCTTTCAAAAGAAATGAGTTAAATCTCCATCTCAGTGAAAATGTATTATGCGAAGACCATTCAAGCACTGTAGATACTGGGGCATGATCGGAAATAGTTATAGGATCAATTACGGAATTTAAGATAAAGGGCGCTAATGAAGAGTTAATAAAAATATAATCAAGCCTAGAGAAAGAATGATGAGGTGGTGAGTAGAATGTAAAGTCAGTTGATTGAGGGTGGCAGAAACAACATAAGTCTAGTAAATTTAGATTTTGTATTAAATTTAGGAAGTTATTTCATGATTTGGAATTGGTAAAGTTAGATGATGATTTCCGGTCAAGAGCAAAATCTACTATCTGATTCATATCTCCACAGAAAATTAAAATGTCATATGTTCTTTGTGTAAGTTTAGTTGATAGAGCTGACCAGAAAGGTGGATTAGGTGAATTGGGGCCATATACATTGACAATGGTAACAGGAAGGTTATTAATGACACTCTCAACAATAATCCATCTACCCTTTGGATCTTTTTCTTCATTGACTAGGGTGAAATGTATCTGCTTATTAATTAATAGGGATACTCTGGCTTTTTTATCTAAAGCATTAGCAAAACGTGTGTGACTGGACCAAGAGGCTTTTATCTTTAGATTTTCTTCATCAGAGCATAAATGAGTTTCTTGTAGGCATACAATATCAGATTTTTGTTTAGTTAATAATGAAATGATCTTGTTGCGCTAAATAGGATGGCCTAGTCCTTTAACATTCAATGTAGTGATCTTAACGGACATTGTAAAACTTTAAGAGAATATAAATGATAGAATTATATAACATTAGAATACGATCATGACTAAAATAACTTAAATACGTTCTGCGACAATTCAAAAAATTGATGGAATATTCAATAGGGTACTTGGAAATATGAGGTAGGGGAGACAACAAAATAAGAAGGAAAATTAGAAAAAAGCGTAGGTGAATGATGTAAGTAGATATAAGTGAGAGAATAATGGTAAAGGAAAACAGATAAGAAAAATAACGAAAAAAATGCATACCAGTCACATAGGGGAAGTCGAGAGTGAAGATGGAAAAAGCACTGCTGAGAGAGGTCGGAGCAAAGGAAAGAAGAACAAAGTGTAATATGAGATATAAACACACCATAGATATAATACATTTTTTTTTTGATTAAACACTTTTATCGTTTTTATTGCATAATACACAAAAAACAATGACCCTGAAGGGGTCCAACAACCAAAAACATCACAAAAGAACATAAGGTCCAGATTTCAACAACGTAAGGTTATGTTAGCGATTAAATGTACACTCTTACATTTCAATTACATCAATTTCGGATCTCTGGGCACGATCCGACCCAGTACCTTAGTAAGTGTGTCGCAGCAGAGTTGCCAGTATAGCGTGATGTGCGGACAGTCCCATATGATGTGGAAAAAGGTGCCCTCTTCCTGGTGGCAGCGCAGGCAATTCGGGTCTGTGGATTTACCCCATCAGTACAATGCGACCCTTGGATAGTAAATTCTATGCAGGATTTTGAGCTGGACAAGGCGTAATCTGGCCGAAATGGCAGTTTCTCTCGGGTACATAAGGATTGTTATCCAGTCTTCAGGCAGTATTTCTCCCACATCCCTTTCCCACTTCAACTTTAGACTCGATAGCTCCGGTGTGGCACACGAGGTGAGAACATTATACATCACCGAGGTGATTTTGGTGTCAATGCTATCTAGGACTAGGTTCTTCTCTATGGGGGTGCAGTCTGCCATGTCACGCAGGTCAGGCAGGTACCGCTGTAGGGCATGACTTAATTGCGTATGTCGGTATCGGTCAGTGACAGGGAGGTTGAACTCCTCCACCAACCCCTCAAATGGCACAATCCCCCCATCCCGAATCACATCCCCCACTTTTGTTATACTCGCAGTTATCCAGTTCTGCCATTTGGGGAGCCTGTCCAGCTCAGGGATGTGTTTATTTGCCCACAGTGGCTGTACCGGTGTGGTTTTCCCTTCCCAATTTATATGTTTATGCGCCTCTGCCCAGATTAGTGCCCGGTGAGCAGCCATTGTTTTGGTGGTATTGGTATTAGTTTTCCGGTATAGGGACTCTAGTGGGGTTATGTTTGCTCCATCTAGGGTATCAGATTTAATGTGAGGTATCGAGGGATTGCCGTGTAATAGGTCATTTATTACTGCCATCTGACTCGCCCAATAGTACGTCTGTATACGCGGCAATCCTATGCCTCCCTCCCAGACAGAACGCTGCAGGGTGTGGAGCGCTATTCTCGGGTGTTCATTGTTCCAAAGGAGTTTCCGGAGGCTTCTGTCGATTCTGTGAAACTCCCGTCTGGGGATGTGTAACGGGGCATTTTGGAGTATGTACAGGAATCTAGGCAGTGCCATCATTTTAAATAGTGCTGCTCTCCCCAGTAGTGTCAGTGGAAGGGCGTTCCAATGTTTGACGTCTTCTGCAAAGCGGTTTATGATTGGGTGGAGGTTTTTCTCTACGTAATCGTTTAAGTTTGTTGTTATCTGAACCCCCAGGTATCGAAATTGGTTAACTTCTATACGAAAGGGGCAATTCCCCACGCTACCCATCTCTCTCAATGGAAACAGTATGGATTTTGACCAGTTTACCTTCAAACCACTGAAAGATTCATATTCCTTCAGTAAGCGTATCACTGTAGGACAAGAGGTTATGGGGTCTGACAGATACAGGAGCAGGTCGTCTGCATATAATGAGACCTTATCCTCCCAATCATCTGTCCACCGGAAACCCTTCCACATTTGTGATTCTCTTAACAGAATCGCTAATGGCTCTATGGCAAGCGCAAAAAGCATTGCAGACAAGGGGCAGCCCTGCCGTGTCCCTTTGCCCAATCTAAATGGCTGCGAGAGCCACCCATTTACTCTGGTCATGGCCTCTGGGGACTTGTATAGCAACTGCACCCATCCCAGGAATTGGTCTCCGAAACCCATTTGACGCATTATTTCCCACAGTGCTGGCCAGTGCACCGAGTTGAAGGCTTTCTCAAAGTCTATTGCTAATAGCGCCAAGGGATCCCGCAGGAGGGAGGATTTTTCGAGTGCAGCGTGCAGTCTGTGTATATTCATACGCGTAGACCTCTGGGGCATTAAGCCGCACTGGTCTGGATGTATCAGTGACAGGATAACTTTCTGCAGTCGATTTGCTAATGCTTTCGCCAGGATTTTGGTTTCAGTGTTGATTAGCGAAATCGGCCTGTACGAACTACATTTCTCTGGGGGCCTATCTGGTTTGGGGATCACTATTATAGTTGACCTCCGTAGGTCTGGGGGAAGCTGTCCCTGCTCCCTCGAGTGTGTGTACATCTGCAGGAGATGTGGAAGTATCGCACTTGGTTCTATCCTTTTCCATGTCTCCACCGGGAAACCGTTCGGCCCCGGTGTTTTCCCAGGGTGTAGTTGTGACATGGCCAACCCTAGCTCCTCTTCAGTAATGGTTGCCTCCAGTAGATCTCTCTGTGTGCCCGTTAGGCTAGGAAGGGTGATCCCATTTAATACGGAGAGGTTAGTGGGGGCTTCCGGTGACCCATAGAGTGACGCGTAGTAAGCTGCGAAACCTTCTGCAATATCCTGATCTGTCCACAGCGGTTCCGAATTGTCGGGTTTGATCATCCTGACCTGTTTATGCCCTTCATCCCTGCGCTCCAGCCAGGCTAACATTTTACCCGCCTTATCTCCAGTCTCATATAATCTGGCGCGCATCGTAGTGTGTGCCTGTTTAGCGTTGTCTAGGGCTACATTGTGCATTTTTTTTTGGACAAGGACCAGTGCTCAGTTCGTTTCAGGCAGGTCTCGCGCCAGATGTGCGCGTTCTGCACGTTCCACCTGTTCTTCAGCCTCTTTTACTTTTTGTATTCGAGCTTTTTTGTGCGCCGTTGTCCAGGAGATAATCTCTCCCCGCAACACCGGCTTATACGCTTCCCATAACAATCCTGCGTTATCAATTGACCCTGCGTTTAGTTCAAAGTAATTGGTTGTAGTTTCTTGAATGCATTCTACAAGCTCCGGGAAGCCTAAGTAATAGTTGCTAAGGGGCCATGAAGGTGGAGGGATTGGCCTTGTCGTTGATAGTTCTATTAGTAGGGGCGAGTGGTCAGAGATGCCACGCGGGAGTAGGGTGGCGTTAAGTACTCTTATTTATTTATTTATTTATTTATTCACATTTGTTAAGCACACAGGCAGCCCATGGGCATCGTGGCGCTCGTTACAGATATGAACATGACTTGTTATACATACAGAAAAGTCATAACTTAGTTGCAAGAGAAAAGTAGTAGCTATAGGAGAGGAGGAGAGAGGAGAGGAGAGGGTCAGAAGACAAAAGTTGGAGGAGTTAGTTGAACAAGGTGGTTTTCAGTTTTTTTCAGAAGGCAGTGAGAGAGGTTTCTGCTCTGAGCGTGCTAGGTAATGCGTTCCATAGTTTAGGTGCGATGTAGGGGAAGCTTATTCCACCTGCTTTAGCTCGCTTGATGCGTGGGACCCTAAGTTGGTTGGTGTGGCATTGTCTAATTGGTCTATTGGAGTGAGATCTGACTAGCGTGTCGGACAGGTATGAAGGTGCAGACAGGTTAATACATTTGTGTGCGGTGGTAAGTATTTTGAATGTAATGCGCTCTTTGACAGGTAGCCAGTGTGCTTCCCTTCTGGTTTGCGCGATGTGGTCCCTTTTAGGTATATTGAGGGCTGCTCTTAGTGCATTATTTTGTGTTATTTGGAGTTTATTGAGATTGGAGTTGGAGGTGCCAGCCAGTAGCGCATTACAATAATCTATTTGGCTCCAATGGTGGCTCTGGCAATGGATAGGCAGTTATCTTTAGTTAGGAATGGTTTGATTGCATTAATGAGCTTAGTGCTCAGGGCGGAGGCAGAGACAATGGAGTTGACTTGCTTGTCCATGGAGAGTGATGCGTCAATGTGGACTCCTAGTGTTTGAACAGAAGGTAGAACTGGGATGACACAATTGTCAATGCAGAAGTTGGTGAAGAGGGGGTCGAGGTTTGTGAGAGTGGATTTTTGGCCAAGGATGAGGATTTCGGTCTTGTCTCCGTTAAGACATAGACCGTTTGTGGCCATCCATGCTTGGATGGTGGCGTATATATTCTGGAGGGTGGCTGCGTCCTGGTGGTAGAGTCCTGTGAGCGGGAGGAGTACTTGGGTATCGTCAGCGTAGTTGGTGTATGTGATCCCAAGTGCGTCCAGTTTATCAAAGAGAGGTTTGGTAAAAAGATTATAGAGGGTGGGAGCCGTACATGAGCCCTGAGGGACTCCATACCTGATGGTGGTAGGTTCTGCGTTGGCTGTATTGGAAAACACTTTCATCACTCTACCTTCGAGGAAGGAGGTGATCCAATTTGTGGCTTGTTTGGAGAAATGTGCGGCCTGAGTGAGATGGTTGGTGAGGATGGCGTGGTCGACTAAATCAAATGCCGCCGAGAGGTCTAGGAGAAGCAGAAGGGCCGGCTTGCCTTTATCTAGGATCAGGGTAATTTGATTCTTAAGATCTAGTAAGGCGGTTTCAGTGCCATGACCTTTGCGGAATCTGGACTGCCTTTTACCTAGGACAGAGTTGTTTTCCAGGTAAGCCTGTATCTGCATATGTGCAGCTTTATCTAGGATTTTTAGGAGAAATGGAACCGTAGTAATGGGCCGATAATTATTTGGTTGGGCCGGGTCCAGGGTTGGTTTCTTTAGGAGTGGGCGCACCCACGCCTCTTTAAGGCTGTCAGGGACTTTGCCTGTCTTGAATGAGGCGTTAATGAATGCTGTGATGATTGGTGCGAGGGCTGTCGCACATTCTTTAATGATGTTGGGGGGGCATATATCTCCTTTGCATTGAGATGGTTTGAGCTGTTTGAGGATGTGGAGAGTGTCTGACTCGGTGATTGGGGAGAAATCGAATTTGGAGGTGTGCTCATCTTTGGTGTTATTGACGGAGAGGGTCTGTTGGGGGTGCAGAGCCTTAAAGTGTTCTGCTATTTTCTTTTGAAGAAGGTCTATTTTATTTAACATTGCTGTTTGAATGCTGTTGCACCAGGCCTCATCCTTAACAATCTCATCTGTGCAAATTGGGGGGATAGTGAGCTCTTTAAAGATGGTGAAAAGCTCTTTTGAGTGGGAGTTGGCTTCCAGGATACGTTTATTGTAGGTTTCTGATTTCGCCTTGAATATGGCATGTTTGTATTTTTTAGAGATACTGAGAAAGTCTACTTTGGTGGCGTCACAGGGATTGGCCTGCCATGTTTTGAGGGCTTGGCGCTTGCATTGGCGAAGATTTAATAAGTCCTCCGTGAACCATGAGTTGGAGTGAAACGATTTTTTTCTTTTTTTGTTTTCAAGAGGGGCTGCGGTGTTGATGGCATGGGTGAGTGTGTCTTTGAAGATCTCTGCTAGTATGCTGGGGTCAGAGGAGAACGGTGGCGCTAGGCAAGGGATGTTGAGAAGGGGACGTATATTGTCTGCTGTGAGGCACTTCTGGCTAGCATGGCCGGTGCTGGTATAAGAGGTATGGAGTAGGAGGTTATGGGGATGCAGCATTGAAGGCAGTTGTGATCAGACCATGGAAGGGCTGTGTTGGAGTTGAGGGTGGAGCCACAGTTGTGATCAGCCACCCAGTCTAGGATACGGCCTTTATTATGGGTCGGGGCAGTGACTATCTGTGTGAATCCTAGATCTGTGAGGTTTCTGGTGAGGGTGATAGCTTCTTTGTCAAGTTTATCATTATAGCCAAGGTTAAGGTCTCCTAGAAACAATGTTTTGGAAGTTTGTTTAATGTTTTTTCCAAGAAGATGGTTGACTATGCCTATGAAATTATTGGTGGGGCCTGGGGGTCTATATATGACATGAATGTTTACTGTGTCTTTGGGGGAGAGGGTGAGTTTGGCTGAGAGGATGTCAATGAAGTCTTCCCCTGTGGTGGGAGTCTGTCTTAAGGCTAGGGTGTCTTTAAAGATTAGTGCGACTCCACTCTATGCACCTCTGTGGTTGGAACGAAAAAGTAGTCAAGTCTAGAGAGAGATGCATGGACGCCCGAGTGGAATGAGTATTCTCGATTCTCGGGGTGAAGGTCACGCCACACATCCTTCAGCCCCAGTGCTGATGTGAAGGTGGCTAGCCTTGTGTGCGTGTCAGGATTCCTGCCCCTTAGGTGTGTGCGGTCCATACCCAGGTTCATAACATCATTAAAATCGCCACCAAGAATTAGTGTGTCTGAGGAGTCCTGCATTATCAGTGGAGTTATCTCTTCTATGAGATTTGGCAACAGCGCGGGTGGTGCGTAAATGGCTAGTATTGTTATGGTTTGATTCCATAGGGTTCCTGTCATATGCACGAATCTGCCTCCTGTGTCCTGTGACACACTGGAAAGTGTGAGCGGCAGCTTCTTGTGGATCAGTATGAGGACCCCTCTGGAGCCTGAAGTAAAACCCGAGTGCAGTGCTGTGCGATAGTAACCACGTTTAAATAGATTGCACGTGGTGCCCGCCAGGTGTGTTTCTGTGAGCAACGCCGCATCCGGCGCTTGCCTGTTTAACGCTTGGGTGACCAATCTGCGTTTTATCCCACTACCCAACCCATTGACATTCCATGTCAGGAGACGTAATGATTTTGTATCAGATCTAGCACTTGTCATCTGGGTGGGGGGCGGGTTACTGTTGGGCAGTATATGTAGGATTCCGGGAAGAGACTCGGTCTGTTGTCTCGCCGTGTGGTGCGGATTCGTAGGAGTGAGTGTTTAGTGTTGTCGGACCGTACATGAACAGAGATAAAGACAAAACCCAAAGCAAAAATAAGAACTCCCTCTCCCCCCAGCTCCGTCCCTCGTTCCCCTGGAGGCATCTACTGCCTCGGTAGTGTTACCTGACCCCCCCCCCCTATACTCCCACACAACCTGGAGTATCTGTCGCCCGAAATTTAAACAGAACAAGTAAACCTTAACTAAGCCACCCTCAGTGGCACATGAGCTTCGTAAACTTCACAGCACCTGTCCGTGGTGCCGTCGCAGACTTCTTAGTTTTAGTCTTAGTTCGTGGGGCGGGTGGCTGTTCAGCCACTGGCCTGGTTGTATTCCGTGAGTAGATTGGCGTGGGGAGCGAGACATTTGTGGTGCTCCTAGGTTTGGTGGCCTTGGCATTCTGCTCAAAACTGCACCCATTTCATATTTCTTCCCGCAGCGGATTTCCTGGTTGTGGCCGTTGCTGTTGGCCCTGTTCTGGCGGATGTTCTGGGCGAGGACTATTGCGTCTATCCCTCCCTCTTCCCTCTGTGTTCCAGTTCCCTTCTATGTGCCGTTCGGCCCAGTTCCATGCCTCTCTGGGGTCGGTGAATTGCACGGTCGTGCCCCCATGGAATATCTTGAGTTGGGCAGGGAAAAGCAGTCCATATTTGACACCCATTGATTGCAGGCGTTTCTTGAGCGGGTCAAATGACTGTCGTGCTTTCTGTACCTCCCTGGTGAAATCGGGGAAAAAGGCTATTTTCGATCCGTTGAATGTGACCGAGCCCTTCGATCTTGCCAGTTGGAGTACAGTGTCCCTATCTCTATAGTTAAAAAATCTGGCAATTACTGTGCGTGGTGGAGCTCCTGGTGTCACTTTGCCAGCTGGGATATGATGGGCCCGCTCGATAGAGAAGAATTTAGAGAATGCCTCTCCGTCATAGATATTCGTCAACCAGTCCTCAAGGAAGAGTTCCATGCATTCCCCCCTTCGGCTTTTTCCGGCAGGCCGATTATGCGGATATTATTGCGCCGGGATCTACCCTCGCTATCGTCCACTCTTGCTTTCGGGGTCTTTATCCGTGCTAGCATACTCACCACTTGCTGATTTACGCCTCGCAGGCCATCTTCGGTTTCAGAGATTCGTGTCTCTGCCTCTCCCGTACGGGAGGTCAGCTTTTGCAGATCATGGCGCAACAGGGACACGTCTGCACCAATACTATCTATCTTTTTTTCCATCGAGGTCCTGGAGTTGGTAATGGCGCTCATGATGTCTCTTAGGGAAATATTGTCTGCATGATCCGGGTCGACCGACGGTGGCCTCTCTGGTGAGTGGGGTGCAGGCATGGCTGCATATTGCTCTATCCTGCTGTGTGTGGATGTTTTCCTGGGCTTCTCCTTACCCATTTTCTGCTTGTTGGGGTACTGGTGTAGTATGCTGATGTCTGGTCCCGGAGGAGGGGGGTTCGCCAGGTGCTGGGGGTAGGCACTATTGGTAAGTTCTTGATGATGGTGCCGGGCATGTTGCGACCGGCAGGTATTTATGCTCGTGCTAGCCTTACGGTTCCCTTGTCCAGACAATGTCTATTAGCCACACATTCAGCAGCTCTGAAGGTCAAGACTGTGTAGGTGCGTGTATTTGTGATATGCGAATCGGTCACAGCTTTATAGCACCCACCGGGGCCCTGTGGTTCTGTCCCTTGGTAGCGGCCACACGCTCTAGGCTGCACGCCGCTGTGGCAGGGTGTCTCGGGCTGGGTGCTACCGGGCCTGACACCAGTCTGCGTCGTACTCCGCTGGGTGAACTCTCCAGAGGGAAGGGTGGTTTTCAAAGGGATCGTCTTCAGAGTTTCAGTAGGGGTCTATGATCTTTTCTTCGTTGTCAGTGCTGGGGCACCTGTTCATAACAATGTGGAGACGCCTGTTGTGTCCCAGAAGTGAGAGAAGGTTCGCAGCCCCGGTTGTCAGCAGGCGCCGGTAGGGATCGCGGCCCCGGCTGGAGGGCCTTCGCCCGTGGGGGCAGAGGGGGCGGGTCGCCAGCACTCTCTATCCCACCTTCCCCACTCCTTACCACATCGCCGGATGTTCCAGGCCTCGAGCAGCGGGTCCGCGTCTCCGGTTGCAGGGGGCGCGCTAGTCGGATCGCCCGCCGGTGCGCCGTGTGTCTTCTTCCGTGCCAACACTGACACGCCAAGCGTCCCACTCTGGGCCCGCTCCAGGCCCCCGGATTGAAGGGGTTCTCGCACAGGCAGAGGCGCTCACCACGATCTCGCAGCGGTCAGGATATTGTCTGCAGAGCCCACTGGAGCTGTTCCTGGTGTGCGCCCAAGCCAGAGGAGATCGTTGTTTCCCTCTCGGCCGACAGTTAGTGCGCGGTCGTAATTATGGCGCCCATCTTGGACTTCGCGCTTGTTACGGTTCCTGTAACTTCCACTCGATCTGGACGGCGATTCCCTTTACGGATTTGCGTCAGAGCACCGCGATTCGGTGCAGGAAAGTCTCACACACCGCTGGAGTATTTCAGGGTTCAGCACGGATATATATTTAAGCAGGATTTCGGCAGGATAAGGCCAGTGTCGCGGGAGCAGAACAGGCTCACGTCCTCATCGGATGGCTGCTAGCCACGCCCCCCGATATAATACATTTTAAAAGATGAATCATGTCACAAGCGGTGGTACATATCATACGGTACAGGAAGCTGAGGAATGAACCATACAATGATTAAGTAATCAATTTTGCAATGGAGTGAAAGAAGGATTCATGATTTTATTAGAGATCTAGATTTGTCTCTGGGATGGCTTGAGGTGGTAGGGATTTCTAATGGTCTTGATGAGGTAGATCTGCTACGTTTGGGAATATATTTGATATGATGGTTCTTGGGTGTTTGAAAGATGATAAAGGAGCATATGATTCTGATTAGGAGGGTTTAACCATGAGTTTAGAAGATGATGTATCCACTGGCGTTGTCATGATTCCTGCCCCTCATGTCCCCAGCCCTCCAACATGTCAGGCTGGAGCCAAGCCACAATCCCCTACATGGCCCTCAAGGGCCTCTCCATCCCTCCAAAGACCCACTTGGAGTCAGACTTGGCGCTTGTGGCACCAGACTCCCTCACTCCCATAGGATAACATTGGGGATTGGACTTGTAGTGCATTGATGGGGACAAGATGGATGCCCCCACATATTTCGGTTCTCAGAACTGCATGTGCAGTCTAGTCTTTTGGGTGTGGTTCAGCCCAGAGACAACTGGGATACCCAGAGACTATTTAAGCCACGCCTAGGCTGAGAAACATGCTTTGTGTTTTCTGCACCTGCAGCGTGACACTCACCGTGTTCGGATCGGTCTCCATGAAGCCTGATTCTTTCTTCTGCGCTCAGCTCCTGCAAGAACAAGAACACTGTTAGGAACAGCCTTACCTTGCGGCACTTCTGCCCATCATTCATCGCTTCTTCTGTTCTGTGGGCATCTTCGACGGTGTCATTGCCATCCTGGCACGTTGCTTCATAAGGAAAAGGGAAAAGAACAGACAAAAGGCATTAGTAAGCATTCAGCAAATCTTTGCTTATTTTTAAAGACTGTATGAGGTTCAAACGCTTACCTGAATCCCAGCTGCTCTGGGGAAACTCTGTCTCCGGAACTTCTCATCCATCTGCAAGAGGGAAAAGACACTCCAGGTTAGCGTGGAAACATCTAGAGGCGCCGCATACCGCGCTTACTCACCGCATTTCTTCTTCATAACCGGCATCCACGCTGAAAATGTTGCGGCACCTAAAAGACATAGAAAAAGAACTCAGTTCAGTACAAATACGAAAGGGTTGCATCGCGCATCGCGCTCTCACTCACCTTCAACGCTACTCATCTCAGAAGCATGTCGCCATCCCCGGACGCCGGCCATCATCTAAGGAAGGAAAGGAACGAAGTTAGAGAACTGTTCAAAAGACTCATTATACTTACCTGTCGGACTCTTGCCAGTGAAGGACCCACTACCCCCATACTAGGACCCATGAGAGCATAACTGAATGATGCTATAGAGGAAAGTAAAGGTCCTTGTGAGTCCAATCAAAGTGATTTTATCCATATACCTCTGAATAAAATTGCTTAAAGACGTCACATTCATAGTCGTCCTTGTATATGATTCAGCCATCGGTTTCTCGCAAAAAGAAACATGGTTACAGGAAACATGTTTTCTTATTTGATATTCCAATAATCAAGAGGATTTAGCACTGGATTAATAATTAAAGTGTTTAGTATGGAGTAGAACTATGGTCATTGTATCTGTTCTCATCTGCGATAATTTGACTCTAATATTCATCATTTGCTGGAACAACTGAGTTGACCCTCATTTCTTATGTGAGATCTCAAATTCCTCTAAAGTCTGTATTTCTATTTCTGGGCATTCTGCCAAAAATAGCTGAGACTCAAGCATTCTCCTCTAAAGAATGTGTATGCTGCTTCCTAAATTGTTTCCCATAAGACCTTGTGACACTGAGCTCGAAATATTGCTGAATCAGCTCGGAAATCTTAGAACATAATGGGATCCCTGAGAAGATATTTGTTGACGTGCCATTGAAATGCAGGTTTGTGATACTCCAGAATACTCAATAAATGATCTACAGGTGAGTGGTCAAATAATGAAGACACTCCAAAAGAGGCGGCATGTAGCCAGGAAGCATGTGAGGTAGATATTAAAACACAATCTTGACTTGAGTAAAATGTATAACATGAGAAACAAAAAATAGTAATGAATTTCTCCATGATGAAGAGATGACCATACTTATAAGTATAGATGTGATCTAGCCTTATATTTAGATTGCACTGCTTTGTAATTAAAGGATGAAGATGGATTGGAGCAATTGGTAACGGGATTGAGCACAGGATTCCATTCCCCTCCTATTATGACTCTGCCCTATGGAAAGGGAGCTGTAGTGGGAAACTCATCCAGAATACATTGTTTTGGGGCCATGCAATGATAACGGAGATATTTGTCACAATTCAGCTATTCTTTTTAAAAAATAAATATTTTTATGAATGAATTTTAATGTCAAAAGTTACAAACAAAGGGGGTAATTCATGGATTATTTGCGCTGAAAAAAATGGGATTTGTGCGCCATTCTACCCGCAAATCCCCATTTGTTAAACAGGGATTTGCTGGCAGAATGGTGCACAAAACCCGTTTTTTTCAGCGTGAAGAATCCATGAATCAGGGCAAAAGTTAATAACGTTTTCGGAAATTATGTAACATATTACATTTAAAAGATTTTTACATCGAATAAATATCATTGATATTAAATGTTTTGAATATATCATTAAAATAAATGAACCTTAAGTGAGATTCAAATGCTAATATAAATAGGGGGGATTTTCAAATAAAAACCAGACAAGAAACGAAGTTGAAGAGAGTGGTGGAAGGTAATAACTAGTAAAGCATATGAATCATATATTAGTATTTAAGTATTGAATGAATCTATTCCATTTCTCGTTGAAATTATGTAAATGATCAGATAAAACAGCATGGTACTGTTTAATTCGATGATTTGAACAGATAGAATTCTACCAGACATTGTATGAAAGATTGTTAAAATGTTTTCAATTGCAAGTACTATTATGAAAAGCGACGTTAATAAACAAGTTAAACAAAGAAGGAGAGTTGGCTAGTAATCGGATTGTTCAAAGAACCAATCATTAAATTAGCAAGCATTAAAGGTTCTGAAAAGTGGAAAATTAACTGAATTTGAAGTCAAACGTTAGACCAAAAGGCATACACAAAGGTACAATTGAAAATTAAATGTATACAATCTGCATTACATGACCATGATTTATTGGAAGTGTCTTCTAAACTCTTAGCAATACGTGAAGGGGTAAGATATGCCATATGAAAAATAAAAAAATAGGTTTGTGAGAGATTGGCTGCAGCTGAAGTGGAATGACAAATCTTCCAAATTTTAGTCCAAACGTCTGAAGAAAGTTGTAGGTTCCAATCTGTGTCCCAATTTCTGATAGTACTGAGAATAAATGAATTAGGGGAGGGAGGGCCATTCAGAATCCTATATATTTTAGCTGCTTTGATCAAGCGATTTAGAAAAGGAGAAGGGGATTTCTGTTTAAAAGTAGATAAAAATTTAGTCATTGATTTGATTAATGAAGTATGAAAGGAGAAATCTGACGGGAACTATTGTACTGCGTACAAATTGTTGGAAATGGGATAATTATATTATTTTGAATAAATTGTCCGATGAATTTAATTACTGAAGAATATCATCTATATATAGTTGATAGATTTGATTTGGTTGAATTTTTTTGTTGAACCATAAAAGATAATCTTCAGGTTTAATTTTATTAAATGAATTAGGAGGAAATGGATTCCAAACAATCTTAAAGAAGTGAAGTCATGGATCAGAAGTAATCTTGGGCCAGGAGTATGTAATTAAGAAATGAGAAAGAGTAAGAGGGGAAATAATATTAGCTTCAATGACCATCCATAAAGGAGGTTTGTTTAGGTAGGACTCATGATGATTAAAGGCTGCCATTTGTTTTAGAATAAAAGCTTTATGATAGAGTTGAACATTTAGGAATTTGACTACCCTACGGATTTGGGAAGTTTTAGTTTGTTTGCTGCAATGCAAGGGGTTTCGTGGTGCCAAAGAAACTTCAGCAGTAATAAATCAAGTTTTTTGAAAAAAGAAGAGTTGATAGCGGTGGGGATCAGTGCGAGCATATATAAAACAACGGAAGAAATCATCATCTTGATGGTGTCTAAGCACCCCCACAAGAGAGAAAAAGAGGTGTCCATCTTTCAGTCATTTCAGTGACTTTTTCTAATATGTAATTAGTATTACGATTAATAGTACTATAACTGTCTTTGGCTACTAAGAGTCCAAGGTATTTGATATGAGAAGATTGCCAGAAAGACTGGAAATGGGAGTGCTGGATCTATTACACGTAAGAGTAAGGGGTAGAAACTCTGATTTATCTAAATTTAATTTGTAACCTGAGACTGCTGAATAAACATTGATGGTGGAGATTAAATGTGGTATTGAAGATATAGGTTCAGAAAGATATATTGAGATATCATCAGCATAAGATGAACGTTTGGTCTCTATATTGTTTATAAAAAGTACCTTTGATGTCTGGGTTGAGTTTAATTATTTGAAGAAGGGGCTCTAAAGCAAGGTTACAAAATAAGGGAGAAAGAGGGCAACCTTGACGAGTACCTCTTTCGATTCCAAATGGGGATGAGAGTGAGTTATTAATGAGGATACGAGTGGATGGTGATGAATATAACATTTTAATCAAGTTGATGAAATTGGGAGGGTGTCTGTGCCATGTTAGGGAGTGAAATAAAAAACACCAAGAAACATGGTTGAATGCTTTTTCAGCATCAAGGGCAATAAGAACTGAAGGAGTGCTTGAGTTTTGGGAGTGAGCTAAAATGTTAAATAATAATCTTGAATTAGAAGAAGCATGATGTCCTTTAATAAATCCTCATTGATCGTGACAAATAAGATTAGGAAGAAGGGTTTCTAGACATTTACCAAGAATTTCTGCATAGATTTTAGTATCCAAATTAATAAAAGAGAGAAGGGCCAATAGTTTTTGACATACAAGGGATCTTTGTCAGGTTTAGGAAAAATAATGAGAAGGGCTTCACTAAAAGATCCAGGACTTTGTCAAATACTGATAAAGTGGGAGTATAATTCTAAGAGTTTAGGGAAAATAGCATCTACAAAGGATTTATAAAAATCTAAAGTGAAACCATCACGACCCGGGGCTTTGTTAGGTTTAAGATCAAGTATGGCTTGTTTGATTCCTTAGATTCTACAAACGCCTCTATGAAGATGCAGGGGAGACAGCAGAGCAGGAGATTCAGGAGACGCTAGAAGAAATAGGATTACCTAAACTGAATGAGGAATACAGGGAGAACCTGGATGCCCCAATCACAATAGAGGAATTAGAGGCAGTGGTACTACACCTGCCCACGAGCAAAGCCCTGAGGACAGACGGGATCCCTAGCGAATTCTATAAAACGTAGAGACAAGAAGTGCTCCCCCAGCTCCTGGCAATGCTAAACGAGGCCTTTGAGAAAGGGAGACTGCCAGAATCTCTGAGGGAAGCAGTAATTATTCCCCTTCTCAAACCTGACAAGCCAAGCAGAGAATGTGGGTCATACAGACCCTTTTCCATGCTAAACCAGGACAGTAGAATTATCACATCTGTGCTGGCGATCAGACTAAAGAGGGTAATAAACAAACTCATACACCCCGACCAAACCCTGGTAGAAGCATATCCGAGAACCACAGGAGGCTCTACCACATCACAGAACAGGCAGAAGGCGACCCAAGTGAAATAGCAATAGTCTCGTTAGATGCAGTGAAGGCCTTCGACTATGTAAGGTGGCCTTGGATGATGGCGGCCTTGAAAGAATACAGGGTGGGACCAGGGTACCTGCGATGGGTGAAAACGGTGTATAACTCCCCAACAGCCAGGGTTAAAACGGGAGCGATAATTTCAGACAAATGGCAACTTGGCAGAGGCACGAGACAGGGCTGTCCATAGTCCCCGATGTTGTACATCCTCGCACTGGAACCATTAGCGATCTGTTTGAGACAGCAGTACGAAGAAATAGGGGCCCACCCTAAGGGGGGACCACACTTGATATCATTGTATGCAGATGATATACTGCTATACTTGCGGTACCCGGAGGACAACTTGCAATACATCTTGGAGGTGATGGTGCGGGGCATAGTGGTGAACCCCAAAAAATGTTGCATATTCCCCTTGGGGAGGTAAAGAGGAGTCCCACAGGAGGACTTACCTGTTTTGAAGATAGCCTGGCAGACCAGAACATTCAGATACCTGGGGAATAACATATATCAGGCGATTGTAGATGAGCACAAATATAACACAGAGAGGGCAGTAGAAGGTATCAAGAAAAGCATGGGGTTCTGGGCAAAGCTCCCCCTAGTTATGGTGGGGAGGGTGGCCTTGCTCAAGATGTTGGTTCTGCCCAGGCTATTACATTTCTTGTCAAATATCCCATACATGTTGCCCAAACACTTTTTTAATAAACGCCAGAGTTTATGCAGAGGTTTCCTATGGCACAACTCCAGGAACAGAGTACCCCTATGGAAATTACAAAATATGTATGACAGAGGGGGCATAAACTTGCCAAACTTTGAGATATACCACTTGGCAGGGCAGTTACAATATGTCGCTAGGTGGCTGTCGGAAGACGAGACAGCAGAATCCAGATTGCTGAGGGGTGAATGCAATCCTTATTTCCTAAAAGAACTGATATGGCTACCCAAACCAGAGCTGCATGAGCGATTGAGACTGTTAGAACTGGGCTGGAATACATGGCGCAAAGTGTGCCGAGCGGTCAGAAAGCCAACCCCATGCTCCCCTCAGGCGCCACTCATGGCGTTACGCGGGGTGGATGAGCAACTGAGGAAAGGGATTCGCAAAGACTGGGAACCGGTAGGCCTAGCGACTTTGGGAGACATATGGCAAGAGGGGAAGGCACTGGACTTCCAAACGATAGTGGAGGAAACTGGGGTACATACGGGGCAATATATCACATATACTAGAATAATTAAACGGGTGAAGGAAAAATGGTCTGAAATACACTAGCAGAACAACCTGACACTGCCATAGAAACGATGTACGATATCTCGGAGGGAGGGCACGAAATATCCTGGATTTACGAACTGGTGATGCCTAGAGTGGGCAAGAGCTACTCCAATTGAGACGGGACTGGGAGGAGGAAGAGGGAGAACAGATGCAAGGCGGGCAGTGGGAAAGAACCCAGAGATGATATAAAAAGGTGTCTAGGAATGCGAGGCTGCAGCAGATTCAGTTATATGTCACCCATAGGGCATACATGACCCCTCAAAAGATCGCCAGATTTGGGAGCACAGAAGTACAAAAATACCCCAAGTGCTGGGAGGTGGATGCTGGGATGATCCATGTGTTCTGGGCATGCCCGCAGGTGGTAAAATTCTGGGAGGAAGTTAAACTATGACTATCAGAAAAGGGAATCAAGTGAGATGTGGAATCCGTATGGGCATGCATGATGGGGGATTTACCAGACCACGCAACGTGAAACATGTTTGTAAACTCAAGGACTTGGCCTACATTCCGGCCAAAAGGAGAATAGCCATGGGCTGGAAAGCAGCTTACAGACCCAGATTAGAGGTATGGTGCAACGATCTCCTGAAATGGGCAGATGCCTAGACAGCAGTATGGTATGAGGCAGCCAGCAGTGGGGAGGATGATGAAGGGGGACCTCTGATAGCATGGAGACAAATGGTAGACACATTGCCGGGATCCTCCCATGCCAATTCCAGTGAATATAACATGTCCGAGAACGGCAAAGGAGATTAACCCCAAGAGAAGGGAAAACTGAGGAAATGAGGTGGAAACTCGAGTTAAAAGGGCGGGAGATGGGTAGACTGTAATAAATAATATGTAAATGTATGCTATGAAGCTAGTAACTGGTAATGTCAGGTGTGATGGCTATGCTTTGTTTTATTTGTTGAAAAACTTAATAAAAATGTATTTACAAAAGAAAGTATGGTTTGTTTAATTTCTGTAATAGAGATGGGTGAATCAAGGAGAGAAGAGTTAACTATATTATGTATATCAGCTTTTGTATTACTTTGGAAGAAAGAATTTTTTATATTGTCCGATGTAATAGAGGAGTCGTTTGAATATAATTTGTAATAGAATTGATAAAATGCGTCACTGATATCTTTGGGATTAGTTCATCTATTGCTATCTGGAGATGTAATGTGAGTGATAATCAATTTTTTTTTTCTTTTTAAGGTACGAAGCTAACATTTTGTCAGCTTTGTTAGAATTATTATATAGTTTTGTTTTTGATCTGACAATGGAATTGGCAGCTTTGTCCGTGTTTCGTTATAAGGGTTTTTAATATGATTGGATTTGGATTAGCATAATATGATTTTTCGAGTGCTTTTATTGAAGTTAAGAGGGAGTTGTGTGTAGATTCAGATTGTTTCTTTTTAATAGCAACAAATTGGATTATGAATCCCCGTAAGGAGGCTTTGAATGCATCCCAATTATTATGCATCTAAGTGTGTTGGGGAAGATTGTTAAAAAGAAAATCTTTAATGAAGGAGAGTTTTTTTCAATAAAGGATTGATCTTTCAAAAGAAATGAGTTAAATCTCCATCTCAGTGAAAATGTATTATGCGAAGACCATTCAAGCACTGTAGATACTGTAGAATGATCGGAAATAGTTATAGGGTCAATTATGGAATTTAAGATAAAGGGCGCTTATGAAGCGTTAATAAAAATATAATCAAGCCTAGAGAAAGAATGATGAGGTGGTGAGTAGAATGTAAAGTCAGTTGATTGAGGGTAGCAGAAACACCATAAGTCTAGTAAATTTAGATTTTGTATTAAATTTAGGAAGTTAGTTCATGATTTGGAATTGGTAAATTTAGATGATGATTTCCGGTCAAGAGCAAAATCTACTATCTGATTCATATCTCCACAGAAAATTAAAATGTCATATGTTCTTTGTGTAAGTTTAGTTGATAGAGCTGACCAGAAAGGTGGATTAGGTGAATTGGGTCCATATACATTGACAATGGTAACAGGAAGGTTATTAATGACACTCTCAAACAATAATCCATCTACCCTTTGGATCTTTTTCTTCATTGACTAGGGTGAAATGTATCTGTTTATTAATTAATAGGGATACTCTGGCTTTTTTATCTAAAGCATTAGCAAAACGTGTGTGACTGGACCAAGAGCCTTTTATCTTTAGATTTTCTTCATCAGAGCATAAATGGGTTTCTTGTAGGCATACAATATCAGATTTTTGTTTAGTTAATAATGAAATGATCTTGTTGCGCTTAATAGGATGGCCTAGTCCTTTAACATTCAATGTAGTGATCTTAACAGACATTGTAAAACCTTGAGAGAATATAAATGAAAGAATTATATAACATTAGACAACGATCATGACTAAAATAACTTAAATACGTTTTGCAACAATTCAAAAAATTGATGGAATATCCAATAGGGTACTTGGAAAAATGAGGTAGGAAAATGAGAAAAAAGCCTAGGTGAATGATGTAAGTAGATATAAGTGAGAGAGTAATGGTAAAGGAAAACAGATAAAGAAAAATAACAGAAAAAATGCATACCAGTCGCATAGGGGAAGTCGAGCGTGAAGATGGAAAAAGCACTGCTGAGAGAGGTGGGAGCAAAGGAAAGAATAACAAAGTGTAATAGGAGATATAAACACACCATAGATATAATACATTTTAAAAGATGAATCATGTCATGAGCGGTGGTACATATCATACGGTACAGGAAGCTGAGGAATGAACCATAAAATGATTAAGTAATCAATTTTGCAATGGAGTGAAAGAAGGATTCAGTGATTTTATTAGAGATCTAGATTTGTCTCTGGGATGCTTGAGGTGGTAGGGATTTCTAATGGTCTTGATGAGGTAGATCTGCTACGTTTGGGAATATATTTGATATGACGGTTCTTGGTTGTTTGAAAGATGATAAAGGAGCATATGATTCTGATTAGGAGGTTTTAACCATGAGTTTAGAAGATGATGTATCCATTGGCGTTGTCATGATTCCTGCTCCTCATGTCCCCAGCCCTCCAAGATGTCAGGCTGGAGCCAGGCCACAATCACCTACATGGCCCTCAAGGGCCTCTCCATCCCTCCAAAGACCCACTTGGAGTCAGACTTGGCGCTTTTGGCACCAGACTCCCTCACTCCCATAGGATAACATTGGGGATTGGACTTGTAGTGCATTGATGGGGACAAGATGGATGCCCCCACATATTTAGGTTCCCAGAACTGCATGTGCAGTCTAGTCTTTTGGGTGTGGTTCAGCCCAGAGATACCTGGGATACCCAGAGACTATTTAAGCCACGCTTAGGCTGAGAAACATGCTTTGTGTTTTCTGCACCTGCAGCGTGACACTCACCGTGTTCGGATCGGTCTCCAGTAGGCCTGATTCTTTCTTCTGCGCTCAGCTCCTGCAAGAACAAGAACACCGTTAGGAACAGCCTTACCTTGCGGCACTTCTGCCCATCATTCATCGCTTCTTCTGTTCTGTGGGCATCTTCGACGGTGTCATTGCCATCCCGGCACGCCGCTTCCTATGGAAAAGGGAAAAGAACAGAAAAAAAGTAAGCATTCAGCAAATCTTTGCTTATTTTTAAAGACTGTAAGAGCTTCAAACGCTTACCTGAATCCCAGCCGCTCTGGGGAAACTCTGTCTCTGGAACTTCTCATCCATCTGCAAGAGGGAAAAGACACTCCATGTTAGCGTGAAAACATCTAAAGGCGCCGCATACCGCGCTTACTCACCGCATTTCTTCTTCATAACCGGCATCCACGCTGAAAACGTTGCGGCACCTAAAAGACACAGAAAAAGAACTCAGTTCAATACAAATACGAAAGGGTCGCATCGCGCATCGCGCTCTCACTCACCTTCAGCGCTACTCATCTCAGCAGCATGTCCCCACTCCCGGACGCTGACCATCATCTAAGGAAGGAAAGGAATGAATTTAGAGAACTGTTCAAAAGACTCATTATACTTACCTGTCGGACTCTTGCCAGTGAAGTAACTAGGCAGCAATTAGACCGCATCTATCAACGTGCCCCTGCGCTGAAAGCAGGACGGAGAGCACACTTTCCAAGAAAACAAGGTGAGCTGTGGATCAAAGGGAAGGGTTGGACCCAGCAGAAGAAGGGGTTCAGGCACACAGAGACACTAGGGAGTTAAACTCTACCAATCCTGTGTTTCAGGCCCAGTCTCCAGTCGAGTAGACTCCAGGGAAGGCTACGAGGGCATAAGAGGTCAGAACAGGCTGAGTGACATCCCAGTGGATACCAGGTGAGTGTTACAGGCATAGATTGTAGTTCTTTGAGCAAGTTATAAAGTTCATCTGAATTAGAGAACTCTTTAATTGGACCATCTGGAATGCTGATAATCATTCTTGCTGGGTCGAGCAGACCATATCTAATGTTCATCAATTTCAGAGTAGGTCTCATGTCTAGGAATCTCTTCCTTTTAGCTTGGGTGGCGCTAGAGAAGTCTGGAGATATATACATTCTCTTGTTTTGGAAGAGAATGGGGGAGTTTTTCCTGGTCACTTGAAGAATTTGTCATGCTTGTTGGTGTCGAACAAAGCATGCTATGAAGGGTCTTGGAGAGGAGTCGGATCTAATGAAGCAAGGTCTTATTCTATGAGCCAGTTGTAATTCTACTGTTGGAGAAAAGGTGATTCCCAAAGTTGCAGGGATCCAGTTTATTAGAAAGTTGATGCGATCATCATCTTCAGCTTTTTCAGGAATCCCATAGAAACGTAGATTGTCTCTGCGATTCCTATCTTCCAACTCAGTGACTTTGTTTCCAATTGTAAAATTTTGGTTTGCATATTTTCCAAACCTTCAATTCTATCTTCCACAGTGCTTATCCTTTCTTCTGTGCTGTCAATTCTACCAGAAAATAGTTTAATGCCATTTTTGAAATCTTTTATTTCATCTTGGATGGAAGATGAGCGTCTATCAAGAGAGGAAATAGATGAGCGAATGTTACTTAGTTCTTCAGAATTTGTTTCCATACATGCGTTGAGAGGAGTAATTTCTGTAGTAGACATATTTTGAAGAGTTTGAGAAGATTGGATAAAATGAAAAAAGATGAGACGGTTCCGAAGGATTGTTTTCTGAATGTAAAGTTAGAATAGTTAGCATGTACAATGAGACTTTTAAAATGAAGAAAGTGAACCAGAGGTAAAAGATGCCACCGAAGCGAGAAAGTGCTGATGTAACCTCAACAAGAGATACTTCAGGGATATAATGTGCAGGATCAAGTACTATATGTGAGTAATATTTTGTGTGGTAAAAGTTTTAATACCGCATCCAAGATGATCAGCTTTATTCCAAAAGTTTTATATGATGGTGGTGTATTGCCAAAATTCCAAAAGTGAGTAGCTTACTTAAAAGAATGAAAAGAAAATTGCAAGTTTTCAAAATCTCTGTAGTAAAAGTTTACTTCATATGTGTATGGATGTCAGAAGTTAATAACAAATGCACCACATGAACATTTCTTGCACCGTAGAAATTAATTAATCAGGTTGGCAGTATTCTACTGTGTAAAGCACAATATTCCTATAATATGTAATTCGGTATAATAATTAAATTCCTCGTAGAGAATGAGAGGCTTCAAGTGGAGGAAAATACCAGAAGTACATTTTTAAAGTGGAATAGTAATAGCTGTAATCTTAGTAATTTTTTTTAAGTTTGGAAATAAGAGTACCTGCTTTAAAAATCAAGTTGTAGTAGAGTGCATCATAATCTGGCAATGTCCATATGATTAAAATGATGGTAGGTGCCTTTGTAGTGGAATGGGAGCGTATCCCACTTTGACCAGAATGCCCATTATGTGACACGACGAGCAGCTGACTGGAAGCGTCAGACTGTTTCTTACGTGTCGCTGCTGCTGAAGGCCTGCTTTGCGTTCTTCCTGTGAATGCGCACTTCCTGAAATACACGGGTTGGAACATAGGAGATGTCGGACAGCCGCAAATGAGATTCTGAGGATCAGTAAAGTATGTAACCCGAAGAAAGTTCTTTGTTGTATAAATATTCAGCATGCTTCCGTGAGATGTTACAGTTCCATACGTTATCGCTGATGGAATAACAACGGTAGCAATCAGAAGATACCAATTGCACTTCGAAAGCTGAGAGTTCTGCTAAAAGAGATAATCAAATGACCTCAAATATCAGGGTCAATGCATAAATAAAGTTACGTAGAGTTAATCCATAGCACGTTAAATGCTGTTAAAGTTCCTTCATTGTGGAGCTCCTCAACTATGCGGCCATCTTCGTTGCCGCTCGGCCATGCCCCCATATTCAGCCATTCTTTTAATCCTACCTTGCAACCGTCCATTTAGGTATCAAGTATTTTAAAGTTCAATGGGGATCTTAACAAAATGGCTACCCTTCTTTGCTTGACAGATGCAGATAAAAGGAATTGATGAGGAAATAATTTATATTCTGAGATGAAATTTCTCTTCCAGGTAAAAAGTACCTCTTGTAGCAGGAAAATTTCTGCATCGAAAGCAGCCAACCCCACGAGGCTAGACTTTCTGTTATGTAGGAAGTTAAGCCCTATATGTTTTACTATTCATTTTCAATAAGGTTTGAATTAAGAAATAAACCTGATGCCGAGGATCAAATTACAGGCCCAAGCAAAGCCTTAGGGCCTGGAACTTCTTAATCTAATAGGGACGAAGAAGTTGCAAGTAAGTGGGGCAGGAGGGGTTTTGTGTGGTGGGGTTGTGGGAGGTGGAAATTGGGAGTGCGGGGATAGAGGTGAGCACTTCTCTGCATCCCAGCTGGGAAGATGGCAGCCTCCTGCTTCTGAAGAGGCTCAGAACACGGACTGTACCATGAGTTTAAGCCCCTATTCCATTCCAATCGGAGGGAATTAATCTCTGTTTTTAATTCAGCAAGCATGTATTGCTTCAAAGTGGAAAGAGATTGTTACATAACAGGAGCGCTAACGCATTATGCATTGACGTATCCCACCATCAGAGTGCTCTGCGATTGAACGTCTGCCTCATGATCTTTTTGGTGTATCCTGACCCACCATAAAGTCCTTGATGGGGTTCTTGGATTTCAACCCTGCCATGGTTTCAGGTGAAAATGGAATCTAGAGGGAGCCAAACTGCTGCTGAATTATTGTAACTATTGCACTGTTGTATAACAGGGGTCTGCAACCTCAGCTCTCCAGATGTTTTGGACTATGACTCCCATGATACCTCACCATTTATTGTGCTGGATAGGGATGATGAGATTTGCAGTCCAAAATATCATGCAAGGCTACGATTGCAGATCCCTGGTGGAGAAGCACCAGGAAGACCTGTTAATATACCTCTCTTAAAGAATTGTTAAATTATGGAGCAATTTAGCAGTCGTGCCTGTTAAAGCAGTCCACAACACCTAGTATGCTGCTGAGTCCTGATATTTAAGATTCACTACAAAAAATGAATTTGCTTTGAAGCTTCAGGAATTGAGTGGAACTGTACAAAACCTAAGAATCAGCCCGATTTTTTAGTATCAAACACCAAGTTCCCTAGCATAATGCAGCTTCCCGAGTGTAGGCACGCAGACTTTGGACCACTGTGCTGCTTCCCTCAGTTTGCTGGTGAGCCGGTGGCAGCTGAATCCGCACTGCTGAAGCAGTCGAGTGGGTCAAGAGACCATTGATCCCGGAAATTGCTGCTTACCGCCCATGTAGCTCCTGTGATCAGCCAGTGCAGGCCCGACAATTCTGTAAAATGGGTTGGCTCCACACCCTGGGTCGATAGATCGAAGACGCATCCCACAACAGATCTTTGCCTCCATGTTTATGAAAGCACTGCACACAGCACACTCACAGTGATGATAATCAGCTCTCTCTCTTTATTCCACTGCTTCACCATTGCCTTTGGCCATCAGTGAGAGCCAGTCTGTTCTTTGGTGCAAGAGGTACCCATAGCAATCAAAGTAGGGCAGTAGTGATACATTTGTTGGGTGATTTTAGGGAAGAGCCAGCAGGACCTCAAAGAGTCTGCTTCCATCCAGCAGCACACATGACCATACCCCTCCCTATTGCATTTGCTTACTTCACTTGCTCAGCGAGTCCACTCAGACATCAGTGGCACATCACGTTTTCATAAGGGACTTGCACAATGTGTTCACTCAAACATCATAGGCACGCCACCCTTTCCTATAACAATCAAACAGCAACGCTGCTTAGGAAACAGAGGCCCGCTCATGTGCTTGCATTGCAAGTCAAGGGAAGTCAAGAGAGCTCATGCAGGAAAATGGCGCCACATTCAAAGTGTCTTTCCTTTGTTTAACATCCGTGGGCTCTCCCACAGAAGTACAGGGTCTGGGCCACTGGCAAACAAAAGGAACTCTCTGGAAAGACTGGAGTGGCAGCATCCCAGAAATTGGTGAAACTAAAGTCCAAGACTGTGGATCAACTTTTAAAAGGCTTCATAAAACCCCAAAGTGCCAAAGCAAGGCAGGTGAATCAATTAAGTGGAGCCAATCACAGTCCCTCAATCAACTGGTGCGAACACTTACTGGAAGCCCAATGAAGGCAAGTGTCCCCAGCCAGCGCGATCCTCCCCGCAATGAGAGACAATGAAGGACTCTCCTAAGTCGGGAATAAAGCCAAGACAGAGTGCGGGCGAACTTAAATGGGAGTTTATCAATCAGAATAGGGCATGCAAAGAACTCTGCAGACTCCGAGAGCGCTCTGTCTGACAATAGCAAAGACAGGCGTATATATTTACAAAAAACGTCATAAGAACCTACATACTATAGGGGGCACAAGTTCGATGGGATTGGGTGGCGATGACTAACTATAGGTGCTGCTGCGATGCGGTTGGCTTTGGCTGGAAGACGTCACTGGTCAGCCTCGTGGGTTGGGCTGGGCCTGGCAGGTTGGCTGAGTTCATCCGGGCGGTGTTGTTGTGCCATCGCGGCCAGTGTCAGAGATGAATGTCTTTTCCTGACTTATTTGCCCTAGGCCATGCACACCGCAGTCATTCAGTCATTACAATATTATCTTCTTTAGTAAATCTTCCAATAGGCTATTCTACAGGTTAATGCAACACAGGAGGAATGCACCTTGTGAGGGGTCTGATGGTCATTCGTCAGGGCAAGGTTACCAGTGTCCTGTTGACCGGAGCCATAGGTTGAGGGGCTAAGCTTCAGGGCATGGGACGGCCGGTGCATGCCTCCCTGTCTTGTTAGATGTGGTTATAAATGTGCCGCTGTGTGTTGCCACAGTGTTGGGTGTCCTGATTGCACAGGGCCATAAGTCTAAGATGATCCGGTGGGTTGTGGGGTTTACGAGGGGGCGCCTCTGGAAGTGTGTGTTCAGGCAGAGGTTTACTGCTGTGCTGTAAATAATGCAGGTGGTGGGCCGTGGCCTTGGGTGCTGCAGAGGGGGCTACAAATCTTTGAAGCGGCTCCAGTCTGGTTGGGGGAGGTGGAGCAGCGCGGCGCGGGCCTCTGCTCTCATGTTTGGCAGTCTTCGCAGGGTGGGAGGGGGAATGGCCTTGCACATATTCACAAAGGTATCTTCCTCGTGTGTTGCCGGCTTTTAAAGGTGAAAACATCACAATCATTTGGACACTTTATAATATTTGTTTGAATCACTTGAAAACATACATTTCACTTTGCTGGAGGTGCCTCAATTATATCCAGTCTGAGCACCTTATTCGTACACTATGTTTTAACAATTACAGTATTTAGTTATATGCATATACATTTGCAGTAAGTGAGGTAGTAGTGAAGTTGGTGGAGTACCTAGAAAATGACCCGCCACCGTACGCGACGGTGGTGGCACATAAGGGGCTTAGACATACACGCATGACAAGTGCATTCTCGCACATTCTATACATGAGCCCTCTCTATGGTTACATTCATCTTCTTGTGTACTCTAGCAGCATTAGTTCAGTTATGGCGCGGGATCGCGGGGTGTATGGTTTTCAATGATACATATAGAGAATACTCCCCCGGAATGCTTTTATCATTTGCACACCCCTGCAGGGGTGTGGGTTCTTCATAGCTGGTGTCATGTAAACATGCGTTTCTTACAATCCTTACACAATTTTACAGGTTTCTTTAGTAGAAGTAGTTTTATGGAAAGGATACACGTATTAAAAGTAGTTTTTGACATTCGTATTTGGGTGTTTTTCTGCTTTCATCGGATGACCATTCTACAGATCTCCCCATCACCCAGGCCTCGCTGACCGGGTCATGCTGGGAGCAGTGATACACTGTGGACGGTGAAATGTTACAGTATTAGTATCTTATGCTAGTTCATGTCCGTCTTGTTCGTGGGAACGGGCTCACAGCGGATCTGCCAGGGTGCTGTGGCGACAGGGATAATTGAAACTCTCCGAGGGTGGGGGCCGCGCTACAATGCGCTGAGCTCACACCATCTTTGATAGACAAAATGGTTTCTGGGCCTAGCTAAATTCAATACGTGTGGGCAATGTCTTCAGCAGGTGAACCCTCCACCACCTGGGCCCGGGTGGTCTGAGGGGACGCCCAATGAGCCATGGCCCTCACCTGGGGAGGGGATGCAGGCAAGGAGGGTCTTTTGGACCACTCCTCCCCTACATTTCCCCCCTTTCGTTACTTAAGTAACGAAAACTTTAAGTCCTCCAGCCTTCTACATTCTGCTTCGTCCATCACTGCCTCATCCCATGCAGGTGTGCCTTTTATGGGCATCCATGCTCTGCACAACCCCCGTAAGCTCTCCCCTCTTCTGGCATATTCATCTGGGGTACAAGTCAGGTAGATACATCCGCCATCTCCCGCCAAATCTACCCACACCTCCTGGTACCATTCTAATACACGGGGCTCTCTGATGGTGGTGTGCCATAATTTGTCTATGATATCCTTGTCATGATACCTAGGCACTAGTTGATACCTTGGTGCGTCATCAGTTCCAGTTTGCACCTGCACTTCCTGCATAGTTTGCATTGTCCCACGGGTGTTGCCCATTGTCACCATCATCATTGCACCATTAGGTACTGCGTTAGCACAACATCGAAGACCCACCTGGCACAGGCAAAAGATTAAAAGGAGGAACACCACAGCTGGCATCAAAAATTTCACAGTTGTTCCAAGCCATGAGGGGACCCAGGAGAAGATGTTATCGAACCACGTACTGTCTTCTGCTCCACCTTCCATTTTCATTTTTTCTCCCAGGTTGTGTACTGCTTCGATCACGAAAGCAGGCACTTCCAATTTTTCGGCAAACACCTCCATCCATCGCCGTCAACAGGTCCAAGACATACCTGTTTTGCATTGTCATCAGCCGTAAAGCCCTTAGTTCCACTTTTATTACGTTGAACCCTTCTTCAGTGTCATTGACCAGCTGAATCAATTCCCAACGTGTTATCTGGAGCCATTTTGCGTTTGCCCTTGCTTGGACACTTGAGATGAGTGAGGCAAAGAATGTTTCTGCTGAGCTGAACAATCGATATCTGTCTGGGATCTGAGCCAACAGTTCTGATGATGCCTTTGATATGTAGTTTGATGCTCGTTTGTTACGGGTCAGCACCTCTCCCTTGCTTCCGGAAGACAGGACATACATTTGTGACTTTGCAGTCGGCTGGGCTGCGCTCTGTTGTATGCGTTCCTGTGCCTTTTTGCTCCCATCGATGTGGCTTTCTGGTATTACCATTAGGGCTGAGTGCAGAGTGGCCATTGAGCAGCTGCCACTCCATGACGGGGGAAGGTGCAGGTATGCCTGGTTACCGCATACCCAGTACGTGTCCATCAGGGCCGCTGTCCCTTTTCTCAGATCTGGGATGGTGAGGGTCTTGTTACAGTTCTTGTTTGTTCCCATGGAGGTTTTCCCCTCTCCTTTGAAACATAGTTCATAGTCTATTTCGTTCTGTAGTTTGAAGGGTTTTTCAATGGTGGTTACCCAAGTTAGTTTTGAAATGTGTTCCTTCCATACTGGTGTGCATGTTTCTTCTATCCACTGCAATTTCTCTGGTGCCACACCTCTCAGTGCTTCAGCTTTCCACATTACTTCTTCATCCTTCCACTTGTTGTCTGAAAACAGTGTCCCTTGTATTACAAAAAATGGTTCTTCCAGACATACCACCCCTGCCGTCCTTGGGTAGCAAGTCTTCTCGTTCTGCAGCATTGTAAAAGTAACTTCATGTGCCTGGAAGGTGTTCTTAATCCTGCATAACGTGAGATGAAGGAGACATTGGGCATCTATAATTGGCAACTCTCTGGGTAGCAATACTTTGGGTGTACCTGAAGCATGAGGAATGAGGGAGCAGACATAACAGCTCTCATTTGTTGTTTGTTTAGCTGTAGCACTCATATCCGCATACCATTTATTTGTCTGGTGGGGGTGTCGTGGGTCTTCCATTTTATCGAGTCCTAACCCATAGTACTCATCATACCTCCTTCCCCCTGCGTCTCTTTTTCGTCTGTTGTTCTTGTTCCTCATGTATTTCCCAGCCTCCTGGGCGAGGGACAAAATAGACCCCCCTTTCTCATTCCCGCCCCTCTTGGCCCACTCATCATACAAGATATTGTGTGCTGCTTGCATCTTTTCCTTTTCGTCCCTGACATTATCTTGCAGGTTGTTTTTTAATATGGGGGCAGGTTGGCTGGTGGGGGTATCATACAACCACGATATGGCAGACGGGTTTCGATCATTTAAACTTCGAGCATTATAATTAGATATCTTTGGTGGAGACACTGGCCCTCATTACGACCCTGGCGGAAAGTGACTGACCGGACCGCCACAGCGTAAATAGCGTTTCCGCCATTGCAAGAAGGAGCAAAGTGCGGCCCATTCCGACCCATCGGGCACGAGCACCACGGCATGGCGGAAGTGCAAAGTCCGCGATGGCGGAAATGAACCCAAAACGGCCCACACCGCCGCCGTACGGCGCCCTAGGTGCAATACCGCCACCCATCACAGCGGACACCGCAGTGTGCGCCTACCGTAAAGTACGGTGACCGGAAATATACGGAAACGGAAGTTAAAACACGGGCCCGGAACGGGAAACAACCCGCCGTACACCTATAAAACCACTAAAACCACACAACCACTAAAATCACCACCCTGAGACACAACCCAACCCGTCATCCACCCTAGCGAAACCAAGAAAAATGGGAAAAGTAGCGAAGAAAGCGTGCGACCGCAAGCGGCAGGTCCACTTCTCCCGTGAGGAACTCACCGTGCTAACAGAGACCCTCCAGGAGAATGCTGCCGTCGTCTTCTCCACGCAAATGACCAGGACGGCACTCGCAAACAAGAAGGCCATATGGGCTCTGGTGGCACAGCGGGTAAGTGCGGTGGGGACCGCACCCCGCACCCCACAGCAATGCCGTAAGCGATGGGACGACCTGCGGATACGCGTCAGCAGCATACTCTCTGCCAACCGCAACATTGCCACAGCCACCGGGGGAGGGTCGGAATCACCAATCAAGCTGACCCCCTGGGAAGAAATCTGTGCCTCCACCATCGGAATGGAGAGCATAGAGGGAGTCGGAGGGATGGAGAAAGGAGTGCAGACATCCGAAGAATCAGGTAGGTGGGCCTAATGAAACAATGCCAAAACCACAAAGTCCATCCATGTGAAGCACCATGTGTCCCCATAGTGCAACAGAAACACATGTCCAGGAGAACGTCCACACACATCGTCCTGATAGCGCACGTTAAAACCCACAATAAATACATAAATAATTAAAAACCCCTAAAACACGCACTACACGTGCAGCAGGCACACCCTAACTGCAGGCTGCCAAACAACTGCACCCTCACTCCACACACAAATGGAAGCACCTCCAAGGCCCCGACCCAAATCACCCTCAGGTACCACCCCAATGCATGTGATACAATGCCATTCCAATTCCCACAGACCCACCAATAACCCTCGCCCTCCTTTACTCCACCACAGGGTCCGATCCAAACGACGAGCTGCAGGACACCCCTACCAGCACACCTGCAAAGAGGGCCAAGACCAACGGCCAAAGACCCTCCACCTCAGCTGCACGCATCAAGACACGGCAGCAGCACAAATCAGGTGGCAGCACACAGAAGGGAACATCAACAGGCACCCCAGCAGCCAGCATGCCCACAACACCACCACCACAGGTCCCCCCAACGGATGCCACAGAAGGCACTGCCTCCGGTGGCAGCAGCACCATAGGTGACACCCCATTGATGGCAGCATGCTCCGACACAGAAGACGGGGATGTCGAAGTCAGATCCATCCATGACCTGTCCCAATCCCCCTGTCTGTTCCATCCCGTACTACATGAGGATAACACGCAGGGGCACCCACAAGACGACGACTGGCCATCCCCCACAAGCCCTGTGGCAGGGCAACATGAGGACAACAGCCCCTCTGTGACACCCCCGCAAATGGCCATGGCCCAGCAGAGGCAACAGTCCCTCGACCAGTTAATCGTGCAACAGCAGCAACTGGCCACGCTCCTCAAGGACCATGCCGATGAATGTGGGGGCCCTAAGGCAGACATAGAAATATCAACTGAGACACATAGGGCAGAAATGGAGAGAGGTACAGAGACACTAAGGGCACAAATGGAGAGTAGCACCGAGAGCCTGAGAGTCCAAATGGAGAGAAGCACCGAGAGCCTGAGGGGGGAACTGCATGCGACGTCCAAAGACGTATGTGGTGAACTTGCCGCAGTGCGCCGTGTGCTCACTGAGCTCTCGCAAACCCTTAGGGACATGCATGGACGTGAGCAGGCAGAGACATCATCCGTTGCAAGTTCCGTCCAGGGCAGCCCCCAACGTAGATCTGGGAGGAACCTGCGCTCCACAGGCAGGGGTGCCCCTGATACCCGCAGAGGGGGCTTGCAATAGCGACTGCCCACTGACGATGAGCATCTTTGGACACTGGTGTTCGGGGGGGAGGTGGGAGGGTGGAGGGTGTGTGTTGGGCTCACTTGGGTGGCGGGTCGATAGGGTGTACAACATGATATCACATATGCCATAAAAAGTGCACGATCAACCAATGAGATGTGTGGACATTGATCTTTGTGTACTAGGCCATCATAGGCGTACAGTCCATATTGTGCATGTCCCAGACACACACAGTGCCACGAGTCCCGTGTCCATGTATCAGCCACCAGGCGTGAGTGCTAGAAGCATACATCAATGAGATGCTGACGAATGTCACGGGCCTCCGGTGCCTCGCAGACTCCTTGAGGTGCTGCCACATCCCCACCCTCATCATGACCATCTTCAGGTGCTTGCAGTTCTGCGTCAGGGGGCATGGGCACATTTCTACGTACGCACATGTTGTGGAGCATGACACATGCCATCACCATCTTTGCAACCTTCTCATGGCGGTACAGGAGTGCCCCGCCAGACCTGCTGAGGCAGCGGAAACGACCCTTCAGTAGGCCGAATGCCTGTTCAATGACTACACGGGTACGTGAGTGGGCATGGTTGTAGTCCTCCTCATGCTGGTCCCGTGGGTTCCGGACTGGTGTGAGGAGCCATCTCTTCAGTGGATATCCAGCATCACCTGTATGTGGACGATAAACGTATGATGTGGAATGCCATTGCTACGTACGCACACCCCCCCCCGCCCCCTTCCTGCCAGGTCATTGCCGAATCACATACCCCACATCATCATGCATGAAATGAGACTCACCGAGTAGCCAGGATCTGTTCCCTGCGTGTCGCTCCATGTAGCGTGGTATTGTAGAGTTCCTCAAGACCATAGAATCATGGGTTGATCCAGGGAATCGGGCACAACAATGTGTAATGATCCTGTTGGAGTCACACACCATTTGTACATTCAGAGAATGAAATTGTTTTCGGTTGCGGTACTGGGCCTCCATGGCATGTGGGACGACCAATTCCACATGGGTGCAGTCGATGGCACCAATGCAACCCGGTATGCCGGCAAGTGCATGGAATCCCACTTTTGTGTTGGTAATTTCCAGCTCCGAGCGTGGTAGGGAGATGTAGTCGTCTGCGTGCTTCAGGAGGGCATCGAGCACTTGCAATAGTGTCCGTGAGAACAGTGGCTGAGAAATGCCATGCAACTGTCCGACTGTGTGCTGGTAGGTGCCTGTGGCCAGGAAGTGGAGTACAGACACCACCTTCAGTAGGGGTGGGATGGCGGTTGGGCTATCTATCATGCTGACAAGGTCAGCCTGTGTCATGTCCACAATGGCGGTTATGGTGTCCCGGTCCAGACGGTAGAGGGTGTGGATCTGCTCATCAGTGAGGTTGAACGGATGTGCTCGGAGGCGTGGGATTGCGGGCTGCCTGCGTGGTGGTAGTGGCTGTGCTGGCGGCCCTTGCTGGCCCTGCCTTGGCCTCCTCCTCCTCCTGCGTCTCCTCCGTGCGGCCGGTTGTAGTTGGTGTTCGTCTTCTTCTTGGAGTTGGAGTACTTGCAGTGCTATCAGGTCCCCCAGGGCCAACATCGCGAGTCCTGCCGGTAGCATTTCGGTGTGGTTGTGGGAGGAGACTGGCTGTGCAATTTATGTGTTTCCAGGCTGAATGGCCTCCACCTGTGGTGATTCATTCCACCTGTGCAAACTGCTCTCCCCTTTGGCCGAGCACGTCCCGCGCACAACGCTGCAATTCGTGGAATGGCATCTTGCTATTGCAATCTTGTATTTGTACCCGATGGCCGTGTAACATTGGTTGATATGTTCATTCTGTTGTGGTCCCATTGTTTCACATACTATCTGTGCAGTCGCGAACAGAGTTGTGAAGGGTCAGTGGAACGTAGTACTCGAGTAACGGTGGGCCCTCATTCATCACTGTACCGAGTTGCAACGACGGGCGGGGCGTCCCATTCGTGGGTGAAGGCAGTTGCCATTTTCACACACAGCCGCACTCGATGGATTAATTAGTGTTTTCAAACGGCCACAGATGCCTCTTCGACGTGATGTTGCAAATGAGGAATTCGAAGGGCGGCGCTTTCGGTTTTCAGCTAGCGGCGAGGAGATGCCCACAGGTCTGACTGCAAATATAACGTTCTATTGTTCAATGTCCTTGGGACAGGGGCCATGGCGAGAATGCTATGATTGATATGAATAGTATGGGATGCGCAATTGCGTAGTGGACGATAAGGCAGGACGTTCCCAGATACATGTTACTTCACTAGACTGGAATTACGTGCTGGGGCACTGTGGATTTTGCAGGCTGCATAACGCACAGACTCAATGGATATTTCTAATGTTATGTGAGTAAATATTCAGGCGTTTTCATTACGGGATGAGGGAATGATGAATGGATGCATGGGCAGGTGATTTGATACAGAGTTTGCCATGTACAGGGCTTCATGGGATCTGTCCGCCCCCCCTGCGCTATGTGATGCAGGGCTGCCATAGTGGGACCATCGTCTATCTGGCCTTGTTGAGCCCTCCCTGTCTCGACGCGCCTTCAGACACTTGTGTCCATGCACGTTACCAATCCCATCTGAAGGATTCTGTTTTCACAGACGCATGCACAGGTACACTCGTTTGTGATGGTGTTTTCACCTCGATATAGATAGTTATGATTCGCAAGTGGTTTTGGGGTGGTGATGATCCTTTGGAGTGGGCTTGCATGCATATGGCTGTGGATCTAGTGTGATCATTGAAGTGAGTTGTTCGAATGTAGTTCTGATGGCCATTCTATTCTGTTTCTTTTCTTTTGGTTGACAGGTATCTCCTCCCCTTTTGCCACTGCCATCTGTATGCCACTCCTGCAGATGGGTTTTACTCCCGACACCTGCTGCTTCGTGTTAATCAGTGGAGCAGCATTACGATCTTATGGGACGATCGCCAATGGGCCACATGCCCTTACGCAGTACTGGTGGCTCGGAGCAACATTTCGGCCTTTCAGCTGGACTAGTGCCTCCCCATTGGGACGGCCCTGCGGTTCTGTGCGCTTCCATGTTGCCTTTTCGTACGTGAATGTGGCTCTGTGTACCATGAGGGAACAGGGCGTCACACAAGTAGTGGCTGGTCATTTCTTGCGGATGCAGCCCACAATGGTGAAATGTGTTTTGGAGTTCATGGCCTGATGGCTGTATGGGCTTGGTGATTTTGATGTGCATTAAATTTCTATTCTGATTTGGCCCGTGTAGCGTTCTTCTTTGCAAGTGATGTGGCATATGCCTATTTGGGGGGCGATGTATTGTGAGGAGATCTGCACTGGGTTCCAGCTTCGGAGTTTAGTTGCGTGGTACTGTACTGGGCGCGTTTGCCTACGAAGCCCGTGAGGTCAGGGATGGGGGCTGCCAATATGACAGTTTGAATGTTGTCATGCTCAGGGGCGGGGGATTGGGTTTTGTGTGACAGATGCCGGTCAGCCAGGTGGACTGGTGGAATGTTGTGATTTTCTGAATATTGCTGGTCACAGGTGCCTGTGTTTGCGTGCATTTCTTGGTGGGGGACTGTGGTCATGTCCATTGGGATGGCTTCTGTATTCGTGCCATCTGTGCCCTGCAGCTCCCATTGGCCCCTCTTGAGGTTCATTTGTTCGTTGGCATGCATGGGTGACTTGTGCATTTCACTGGTTGCATTGTGGCTTCGTTGCACCTACGGGGAGTTGTACTTTGTGGGCAGGGAGCGGTGTACGGGCAGTCAGTGGGGCCGTTTACGGTTGATTCGCGATGCCGTACTTCTCACCATGGCGGAATGGTGCATTCCGCCATGCTTGATGGCGTTAGGTACATGTCCGCTGGGGTCGGAATTGGCGTACCGTTGCGCCATGGTGGTGTTTACGGTTTGGCATGGCGCGCGCGCGCGTGCTTGGTGCAGTTAGCGTTGGCGTTCACTACGGTGTCGCTAATGGCATCGTACTTTGCGGTGACGGGTCATAGTCGCACCGAGCGCTATTCGATGGCGGTATTGCATTTCCGCCATCGTTTTCCGAATTCCGCCAGGGTCGTAATGAGGGCCACTGTGTTGTTTTGCATTCCACCCTGCGGCTCTTTCTTTTCTGAAATGACAGCATTGGATGGTGTAGTATAGTAACCCCATACAGGTTTAGTTCCGTCCCATACCAGGAAATCACCTTCCCTCGTATTGGCACTTGCAGTTGCATTGGTCCCAGTAGTGCTGTTAATCCCTCCCCCCTCGTTCATCTCGATAGAGATGAACGCTACAAACCAATATGTAACCAGGCCAAACATTATTATAAAAAACAACGTAATGCACACAGATAGTCCACACTCATACGAATATCTGCATCTCTCATTTAGTAATTCTCTCATTCTACTAATTCTATCCGTTGCAGGCTGCCCGTTAGATGCCATGGTAGTTCCTGTTCGAGATACAAAAGTGCATTAAGTGCATGCATGTAAACATTTTGTTGGCACTATCAGTGCCAATATATATTGACGGGGAATGGAAGCGGGTAGGGATGCAGGGAAGGGTATTCACAGACAAGGGTGTAAACACGTCATAATGTGGTCACTTCATTAATTACATATAAGTCCACAAGATTAAAAAAGAAAAAAACGTTTTTTTTTTTTCCAGTAATATCTTAAAAAGAATGCAAGTATACTTATCAGTCATTTTCCCATTCAGGTCCAGTACTAACACACATACACAAGTTCATATTCAGACATTCTGCTCAATTGCATCGTTTTCTGTTGTCTGTGCCTCCTCATCTACCTCCTCTTGCACATTACTATATGCTTTTCGTACATCTGTCAAGTGTACCCAGTACTTCAGGCCCTTTACTTTTACTGCCGTGGGCGTGCAGAACACTACCTCGTATGGGCCATGGAACCGTGGAGCATTCCATCGACGCACAAAACTCCTGACATAAATCAATTCGCCCGGCATCAGCTGTAGCTGTTGCTCAGGCTCCGTGACAGACCCTGTTATGTTTCCCTCCTCTCTAGTGAAGGGTGGAGAGAGCTGCTTCGATATTGCGCGCGCTGCCCTTGTTAATTTCTTCAAATAATCTGTGAACTCATCCCCCAATATCGCAGTGCTTCTGTGTGCATCTGAGTGTTCGCGCAGTGGAGAGTGCGCTGTGCACATTCGTCTCCCAGTCACGATCTCGTGCGGGGACAAATGGTGGTCTTTGCTTGGCTGATTCCTCAGCTCAAATAGCGCAAGGGGCAGACAGTAAATCCAATTCTTTTTCAGTGAAAAGCATAGTTTTGATAACCTGCCTTTTAACAGTCCGTTCATCTTTTCCACTACGCCATTACTTTGAGGATGATAAATCGAACACAACTTGTGTTTTATTCCCAATAATGTAGTGACTTCCTTGAAAAGTTCATTTACAAAATGACTGCCATTATCTGAGCGAATCACGTCACAAATTCCCCAGCGTGGGATCACTTCCCTCACTAGGAACTTTGCAGCGCTTTTGGCATCAGGTCGTGCACATGGTCCTGCTTCCACCCACCTTGAGAATGGGCATACAACCACAATCATGTACCGTGCGCCATTACACCTTTCCCCCATGTCGGCGTAATCAATATGTAGCTCTCTGAATGGGCCAATGGGTTTTGGAATTGTTCCCCGGAGCGTGCGTAATGTCATTCCTGAATTGTATATTTGACAAGTTGTGCATTCCATCGCTAATCGAGATACGTGCTCCTGGAGACAGGGCACAAACCATTCTTCCTGTATTTCTGCTGCAATGTGCTGTTTGGTATTGTGTGCAGGGAAGTGTAGTTGTTGAAACGCAATTTCCAATAACTTTATTGGCATTACCACTTTCCCTGAGTTGCTTTGTCGCCACAGTAAGTCTGTTGCCAACTTGCTGCACCCTCGTTTTGTCCACATCAATTTTTCGTCTGCACTAGCTCCTTCCTGTAATTCTAGTATTTGTGATATAGGCATCATGTTGTAGCCTTCTGGGAGCTCTTCGTTTGTCTTGTGCTGCAGCATGTACTCACCTGCTTCATATTTCTGAAAATAGGAAGCCTCCTTGGCGGCAGCGTCCGCTGCCGCGTTTCCCAAAGATACAACGTCTGTGTTGGATGTATGTGCTTGGCACTTCACTATTGCTACTGCAGTAGGGTTTTGGAGGGCCTCAATTAACTCTTTCAGTAATTCCGCATGCTGTACTGGCGTTCCATCTGCCCGTCAGAATCCCCTCCGCCCCCATCTCGCTAGATCTCCATGTACTGTCGTCATCATGTAAGCTGAGTCTGTGTATATTGTCACTGCGCAACCCTTTGCTGCATGTAGCGCTTCTATGAGCGCAATCAGTTCTGCTGCTTGTGCGGAGTAATGTGATGGGAGGCGGTACTGTACTAGTGTTTCATACTCACCATCTTCTAACCTCACCACCGCCATACCAACATGTTTTTCTCCCGTGTCCACATCAATTGATGCAGATCCATCCACGAAGTACACTTCCCCCTCGCTCAGAGCGTTCTCACACACCACTGTGTCCCCCCCTCTTTCTCCTGTGTAAGTTGCACAATCTTGGTCCTGCATGTCCTCTAGTGTGCATGCTTCTGTAATGAATGTTGCGGGGTTCACTGTCTTGCATCTCACCACATGAATATTGGTGCTAGACAATATGATCTCATAGGCTGTTGCCAGCTGTGTTGTCAGTGTGCTTTTTGACCTCTCAAGTATTGCAAATAATGAGTGTTCCACAAACAATGTCACAGGGCAACCCATTACTATTGTGGCACTTTTCTCAATTGCGAACGCGGCTGCAGCGAGTGATTGCTCGCACGCACGCGAAGTGGCCTTGCATCACGGCATCTAAAGTACCACTATAGTAAGCCAAAGGCTTGTGTCCTAGGGACGTCTTTTGTGTCAGAACAGCTGTCATGAGTGTTCCCTTGCAGTGTGAGAATAGGTAAAATTCCCGTCCATAATCAGGATTTGCTAGCACTGGAGCGCTTGAAATTAACTCTTTTAATGATTGGAATGAAGTGCTCATTTCTTCTGACCATTCAATTTTTTTATTTTCCTGTTGTGCTTCTTTGAGTGCTTGTAGTAGGGGTCTCGTATATGCTGCATAGTCTAATATCCATGCTCGGCAGTAGTTGCACATCCCCAAGAATTCTGCATGTCTTTCACTGTTGTGGGTTCTCCTACTGATCTTATCGCTTCTACCCTGTCGGGGATTATTCTTTTTCCATCTTTTGATATCAGCTGTCCCAAGTATAAGACCTCTGTCAGGCAGTACTGTAGCTTCTCCTTGTCTACCTTGTACCCCTTATTGGCCAATAGAGTCAGGAGTGTTGTTGAATCCTTTCTACATATTTCTCCGTCTTGTGCACACACTAGTAAATCGTCTACGTACTGAATGATCGTACTCTCAACTGATAGGTTCCCCAAATCTTCATGCAATATGCGGTTGAATATGCTTGGGCTCTCACAGTATCCCTGTGGTAATCTGCAGTGTTCATATCTCTTTCCCCCCAGTGTAAATGCTGTCAGGTATCTACTCTCTTCAGCCAGGGGGATTGAGAAAAATGCGTTTTTCAAGTCTACTACTGTGAAGTGTGATGCCGTTTTTGGGATGCTGCATAATATTGATGCAGGGTTCGGGACCAAAGGGAACTCTTTCTGAATTACATCATTTAGGGGGCGTAAATCCTGTATCATCCTCCAAGACCCTCCTTTTGCTTTTTTGATTGGATAAATACATGTGTTGCATGGGGAGTTTGAAGGCACTATTATCCCTTGTGCTAGTAGTGCATTTATTGTCTCTTTTATCCCTTCTTCAGCTTCACGGGACTATGGATACTGTTTCACTCGAGGTAAAATTGCTCCTTGCTTTAGTTTTATTACCACAGGTTGTACTCCATGCAACAGCCCTACATCATGGGGGCCTGTTGTCCACAAATTATTTGGTACTAGCCTCATGTCGTCATCAAAAAATGACGGCGGTGCTCCCACCACTGCCATCAGTTGAACGGGGATTTCCCTGGCTTGAATCAAAATGTCACAGGGCATCGCTATTTCCATTACTATTTCACCATCCCCTTCTGCATCTGAAAAAAGATCCTCATCTGATAACTCTCTTAGGGCGATGTTGGCATTTGTACACAGCACTGTACGCCACTCACATCCTTCCCTATCTAATCCAATCACAGCAATCCTTTTTGCTGATACCTGTACAGCGTGCAAATCTAATGATACCACTGATCCTGGTGCTGTGTCGGGGCACACTATGGGGCGGAAGAGGAACTCCGCTGGAATCCTCCAGTCCATTCTTCTCAGCTCTGGAATTATGAGGGCCAATGTCTTTAGCCCTTCAATAAACATTTCCTCATTTTCCGGCAACCCTCGTACTTCTTGTGTGGTTGTATAGGCTTGCACTACCAACATTGCACGCAATGGGCATATTCCGGGTGTTGAACACACTATTCCTCTCTCTGTAAATGATATGGTCATGTTGAGTTTACTCAGGAGGTCCCTCCCTAGTAAATTTATTGGTGAATGTTCATAATACAGTAAGGGTGTCTTTACAGTCTTACCCCCCACTGTTACATCCAATGCTTCTGTGTAAGGAACTTCAATTACAGCCCCAGAGAACCCCTGCGTCTCTAACTTCCTGTTAGATAACGGGAACCGGCCCTCCCTGATACATGATTTCTCCGCTCCCGAATCCACCATGATTATGAACTGCTTGTCTCCTATCTGCGCCCCTACCAATGGTTCCTCTGCTGCATCGTAGGTGGTAGATAGAACTGGACATGCAAGTGTTCTCTGTGGGCTGTCCTATGCGGGATGTCTCATCGCCCCACCTTGATTGAAGACACTCCCTGAAACTACTGATATGCTGCTATAGGGTGCTGGTGCGGGGGCCCCGTTTGCCGTTGTCGCAAAAGGGTTGCCTGGCGTGTACTGCATATTGTCATTGTTTTGTGGGTGGTTCTGTGTTCTATACTGGTGCCCCGGTTGTTGCTCATTATTACCTTGGCCTACGTTTCTCGGTTGTTGTTGTCCCATTGGAAGACCATATGGGCTCCCCGGGTGGGGATGGCCATACTGTTCTACCTCTTGGAACCCGTTATTGGGTCTGGCTCTGCATTCCCTAGAATAATGCCCCCATCTTCCACAGTTCCAGCAACTCCCTTGTGCACCTCTAGGGCCCTGCCATCCATTTCCTCCCCTTCCCCCGTACCCAGGTCCACCCCTTCGGCCCCTGTACCCACCTCGTACTCCTCGAGGGGCCCACTCCTGCCACTGCGATCCTCCGCCTGTCTCCTGCTCATTCCACTGCCGCTGTCCTGCTCCAGCCCAACTAGTTGCCATCCTTCCTTGTATGGCTATCAGACCCTCCTCCTCCTCATCTCCCTCCCTGCTGTGGGGGAGTGCGGCTACAGCCGCTGCGACCTTCACCAACTTTGTCTGCACTAGTTTTGATTCGTCTGCCAATCTCCTCAGCGCCACCTCCTTCTCCCTTTCCTTTATTCGCTTACAATGGTGCACTATTATGCTCTGGATCTCAGGCCATCCCTTCGCTTCAATGCCCGCTATTTTGTCAAGCGCCTTTTGCACCTCCTTTGGGAGCCCTCTTTTTATAATGAAGTAAAATAAAGAAGTCGATTGATACCAGGGCGTGCCCGTTTTTGCTCTCCACATCTCTTGGACCCGAAAAATGTAATCCATAGCCTCCTCCCCGTCATTCATTGTACATTGCATTACTGACTGTAAGTCTGGCGTATCTGGAAACGTTTCTCGCAAGGCATCCCACACCCTCGCACGCGCTGTGTTGAAGGAGGCTCCGTCATGGCGGTCGCACTCTAATGTTACTCCCGGGAAACCGGCCTTAACCCATACTCTCTCAGCCTGATCCCCCACTGCTGATACAAGCAAGCTCATCACATCTCCTATTGCTAGGGGTACCCCGGCAGTGTGTTTCTCAAAGGCGTATATCTACTTACTTGCCCCCCCTTATAACGGGGGCAATAGCTTTAATAAATTGGCTTTATCCATCTGAGCCCATGGGATATAATTCGTCCTCCCTCCTCCCCTATGTATCAATGGGAGCTGTAGCCTTCCTTTTGTCGTTGCATCTACACCCGTTTTGGCTGCTGATGTTCCAAGTGATGCCATTTTCCCCACCCTGTTCCTTAATCGCCCCGTCCACTCATCATCCAGTGTTCTCATTGAACATGTACCATCCACCCCTTCACTTCCCCCTCCCATTGCCATGCTCAACCTGTCGCTTTCCTCTAAATCGTCCCTTATGTCACATAGTAGTTCCTCTCTGTCCCCTATAGGCCTTTCTTCATTATCAATACCTCCCTCTCGTGCCCCTACTTCAATTATTCGTGTCGGTTCTTCCTCAATTCTGAACAGTATCTCACCTTTTTTCCACCCGTCTTCGAGTGTTCTATTCTCACTCGGCGCTCTAGACGTGCACCCTGATCTTGCTGCATTAAGTGCTGTCTGTTCACATATGTCTTTTATCCTTGAGAGCTCATCTTTCGCTATTGAGAGTCTGGATTGTAAATCATCTGTTAGCTTTTCTATGTCCACCCTTTGTGTACTTGCCTGGGCTCGCTCCCTTGTACTTTCATATGGCAGGGGTGCCGTTGGCCGGTGGGGTATAGTAGTTGTCGGGGGAGGCACATAAGTGGGGTCACTATACCCTTCTGCGGGCACAGGCTTGTTTAATATCGGGTACAAGCTTATTACCTCTATTGGTGGCGCTACATTTGACGATTCTTTAGCATCTTTCTGTATCATCAGTGGATTGTCAGTGGTGGATGGGAGGTCAGGATTTAATGCTGGTGCTTTAGGCGGTGGTATCTCTTCAAATAACCTCCAGAGATCTAATATTTCCCTCCTATTGTGCAACTGCTTCCCCTTGTATTTCAAACAAATGCATGTGGCCACCATATCCAGAACACTTTTATCAAAGGACCCCCCCTCGGGCCATATCTGGGGCAACCCCTCTCCCTTCAGCTCTGTTATCCGTTGGTCATGATATTTCTTAATTCGCTCCGCGTACCCTGGTAGGTTCTTACAAATATGTGATAAGGGTGTTTCGGCCCCCATCGTTGTGTTTTCCTAGTACTTGTTTGTCTCTGTGTGTCCACAATTACAATTGTAAACCTTTGTGCTCTTCCCCCTGCCTGCGCAATACAAAACTGGCTGTACACAGTCTTTATTCTCTTCTCTTTGGGGGGCACATACAAGAGCAAACCATCAGTGATTTTGACAATATCAACCCGGAAATCAAAAAGGTACACACTCACTTCACCTTGTCATCATCATTTGTTTTTTTTTATCCGGCCACACTTAGCATGACCATTCAATTACTATACATTTATAACCATTTTACACACACACAGCATCAAATTGTCTTCTGACTCATACGAGGTGCACACACCTCTCTGTAACACTCTATTCACAATTCAAGCTGCCCTCCCTTTCCTCCCTAGCCGGCTGTCCCTGTCCGTCTTATTCAGATATAAGGATGCTCATATATATATATATTGGTCTGCTCTTCCCCCTTCTAGTGGTACTCTCTCTCTATTTTACTTTCTCCCTAATGTTTTGTACTGGTCTCACTTTTATTTTCCCCCCAACCCTAACCCTAAAGAAAAGAAAAGAAGGAAGAAATAGCAGTCACTAATATGTTCTCCGTGTCCCCCTTTGCCAGACACTTTTATCTTATAATCCACTTCTTCATATATTCCCAGTACTAGTCAAGATAGCACTATGCGGCGCCGCCTTCCACCCCCTTTCGGAGCTAGGTTCCCGTCACTTTTATCTCTTATTCACCTCTTGATCCTAATGGCCATATGCAAAGAAAAAAGCAAAGAAATTTTAGGATGGTCCTTAGTAGGTCTGCGTACCCCCTTTTCTACCCCTCTTCGTTCTCTGTTCTAGACTTCTTCCCCCACTCCCTTTACGATCGCTCGCACTCAATACTCACGTGCCCGTCTTGAACCGATAGTCTCCGAAACTGGGTCCGTCCAGGCAGTGTTGCCGTCCGCTCAACAGTCAGCCCCGGCTCCGGCGAGCGGTACTCAAAGGGGATTTTTCAACTGGGATCCCGTACCCTCTCTCTTTTGAGTGCGCACTTCTTAGTGTACCGGTCGCCGTTGGCGGGCAGCCTCCCGGAGCCGGCTCACCGTGCGTATTCCTTTTCGACCGGAGATTCTCGTGCCAAAAGGGGACGGTAATGTTAGGTCGGGAAAAAATAATAATAGTAATAATCACGCTTTCGGGGTCACCACTGAAGGCAAGAGTCCCCAGCCAGCGCGATTCTCCCCGCAATGAGAGACAATGAAGGACTCTCCCAAGTCGGGAATAAAGCCAAGACAGAGTGCGGGCGAACTTAAATGGGAGTTTATCAATCAGAATAGGGCATGCAAAGAACTCTGCAGACTCCGAGAGCGCTCTGTCTGACAATAGCAAAGACAGGCGTATATATTTACAAAAAACGTCATAAGAACCTACATACTATAGGGGGCACAAGTTCGATGGGATTGGGTGGCGATGACTAACTATAGGTGCTGCTGCGATGCGGTTGGCTTTGGCTGGAAGACGTCACTGGTCAGCCTCGTGGGTTGGGCTGGGCCTGGCAGGTTGGCTGAGTTCATCCGGGCGGTGTTGTTGTGCCATCGCGGCCAGTGTCAGAGATGAATGTCTTTTCCTGACTTATTTGCCCTAGGCCATGCAAACCGCAATCATTCAGTCATTACAATATTATCTTCTTTTGTAAATCTTCCAATAGGTTATTCTACAGGTTAATGCAACACAGGAGGAATGCACCTTGTGAGGGGTCTGATGGTCATTCGTCAGGGCAAGGTTACCAGTGTCCTGTTGACCGGAGCCATAGGTTGAGGGGCTAAGCTTCAGGGCATGGGATGGGCGGTGCATGCCTCCCTGTCTTGTTAGATGTGGTTATAAATGTGCCGCTGTCTGTTGCCACAGTGTTGGGTGTCCTGATTGCACAGGGTCATAAGTCTAAGATGATCCGGTGGGTTGTGGGGTTTACGAGGGGGCGCCTTTGGAAGTGTGTGTTCAGGCAGAGGTTTACTGCTGTGCTGTAAATAATGCAGGTGGCGGGCCGTGGCCTTGGGTGCTGCAGAGGGGGCTACAAATCTTTGAAGCGGCTCCAGTCTGGTTGGGGGAGGTGGAGCAGCGCGGCGCGCGGCGCCGGCCTCTGCTCTCATGTTTGGCAGTCTTCGCAGGGTGGGAGGGTGAATGGCCTTGCACATATTCACAAAGGTATCTTCCTCGTGTGTTGCCGGCTTTTAAAGGTGAAAACATCACAATCATTTGGACACTTTATAATATTTGTTTGAATCACTTGAAAACATACATTTCACTTTGCTGGAGGTGCCTCAATTATATCCAGTCTGAGCACCTTATTCGTACACTATGTTTTAACAATTACAGTATTTAGTTATATGCATATACATTTGCAGTAAGTGAGGTAGTAGTGAAGTTGGTGGAGTACCTAGAAAATGACCCGCCACCGTACGCGACGGTGGTGGCACATAAGGGGCTTAGACATAAACGCATGACAAGTGCATTCTGGCACATTCCATACATGAGCCCTCTGTATGGTTACATTCGTCTTCTTGTGTACTCTAGCAGCATTAGTTCAGTTATGGCGCGGGATCGCGGGGTGTATGGTTTTCAATGATACATATAGAGAATACTCCCCCGGAATGCTTTTATCATTTGCACACCCCTGCAGGGGTGTGGGTTCTTCATAGCTGGTGTCATGTAAACATGCGTTTCTTACAATCCTTACACAATTTTACAGGTTTCTTTAGTAGAAGTAGTTTTATGGAAAGGATACACGTATTAAAAGTAGTTTTTGACATTCGTATTTGGGTGTTTTTCTGCTTTCATCGGATGACCATTCTACAGATCTCCCCATCACCCAGGCCTCGCTGACCAGGTCATGCTGGGAGCAGTGATACACTGTGGACGGTGAAATGTTACAGTATTAGTATCTTATGCTAGTTCATGTCCGTCTTGTTCGTGGGAACGGGCTCACAGCGGATCTGCCAGGGTGCTGTGGCGACAGGGATAATTGAAACTCTCCGAGGGTGGGGGCCGCGCTACAGTGCGCTGAGCTCACACCATCTTTGATAGACAAAATGGTTTCTGGGCCTAGCTAAATTCAATACGTGTGGGCAATGTCTTCAGCAGGTGAACCCTCCACCACCTGGGCCCGGGTGGTCTGAGGGGACGCCCAATGAGCCATGGCCCTCACCTGGGGAGGGGATGCAGGCAAGGAGGGTCTTTTGGACCACTCCTCCCCTACACCAACCATAGAGGTTGGTGGGTCACAATGGCTATGTAGGCTCAGAGTCACTAGGATTGTTTGAAGTAGTAGCCTGCAGCATGAGAATGATACAATTGCAGGTTGAGTGTGAAGTTTGGAGGGAGAGTTGAGTGAGGAGGGATTTGGCGATGAGAGCGGGATGCATCAGGAGGAGGGTGGTTTGAGACTTCAGGAGAAGATTGGTTGAAGACATCAGCAGGATGTTGATTTATGACATCCAGAGGAAGTTGGTTAAAACATCAGTGGAGGTTGTTTTGAGCCATCAAGAGAAAGTTGGGGAAAACATCAGGTGGAAGTGCAGAAGGCGAGCTTGTTCCTAGTTACAAGATCTAGACGGTATGAACCAGCATGCATTGCTCAAAAAAGATGTAGGGGTAAAACCTTGAGCTGGAGAGGTCAGGCACACAGTGGGAGGAGGAATGAACACATGGCATGAAACAGAGGAGGAGCAGGATGGGAACATAAGTAGATAGTGAAGAGGAAGGTCAGGACTCTAGTAAAGGTAGGCGACCAAGCCCCCTTAAACTGCTTTATGGAAAATGAGGAAGGAAAACACAACTGACTTTTTCTACCTATCGCTTGTGGTGGAGACACATCAACATCTACAAGCACTACCAGGTGAACCAGATGTAATTATTTCCAATGAATAACCAGAAACAAGCAGGAAGAAGCCCAGAGAGAGTACCCTTCAGATTGCGAGTGATTGGGAGAATACCTGAACCCTGTGAAATTTATTTTTAAAAACCTGACTTGGTAGAACTATCGAGAACACATTTTCGTGGCACCTTATGTTTTGAGTTTGACCCAGGAGAGGACCGTTGTGTATTAAATAAACTGTTTTTAACCTAAGAAATGTGGTTGTCCTCTTTGTGGACCCCATTCAGACATGTGACACAACATAGTGTGCAACTATTCACACAATTGTCTGAGATTTCCATCAAATGAGGGATTGCCATCAAATAGATGTTCACACCTCTGATCCTGTTCTGAAAGAAAAGTGGATGCTGCCCTTTGACCTCTGTTCTATCTGCTTTTCTGGCCACTTTGCCTCCCACAGCAGGATTGGCAATGTTGGTAAGTCTGGGGAACTGCACGAATGCTGAGGCATGTTGTGTTTGTGATAGGCGTTGCAAACTTCCCTACCTTTGCTACCTTTGACCCTGGTAACCTCGACATAGGCAGGATGAAGGTGGGCAGGGGTGCTGGATTGCCTGTTCCCATATGCTCCCCTGTTCTTGATGTCTTTGACAGCAGGACATCAGATACTGGTGGCCAGTGATTTTCATGGACACAGTAGGGTGTTATGTTATGTTATGTTATTGACGTCTTGTTGAGTGGAACTCGCCCGTGGACCTTGGTGCGCTGGAACCAGGAAAGGATACATCAAGAGAGTAGTTAATACATAAAACATGAGACTGGCAGTGGGTGGGCTGGAGCAGGCCAGCCTTTCTAATCATTAGAATTAAAAAATAACGTTTTAATACCTTTTTTAAACCCTAAAAAAGAAGGCGTGTTGCAGAGAGAAACTGGCAAAGAGTTCCAAAGAATTGAAGCCTGCACGGGAACTATCGACCACCAAAGTATTTAAGTATAAATCGAGGGAGGAGGACCAGAGCAAGGTCCTTCGATCTCAGAGAACGAGAGGCTGTGACAACGGGTGACCTGCGTTTCTACTGGCGGCTCCATCTTCTTCCCCGTTCAAGGTTCCTTTGTTAGTGAACTTGAGTAGAATGCAATGCCCTTCTCTAACTGCTGGGATGGTGCGTTGGCTTCAGCTGAAATAATTCAGTGTCAGGGAAAGAGAGAGAAGGGCAAAACCACTGGCAGGGGAGTGTAGGTGGCAAAGGGAAGGAGGTAGTCATATCTGAGGCATAGAGGGAGGGGTAAAGCGCCACTGCCACTCCAGGGGTTGGATGTTTTCCTTAGCAGCGCCTCTCAAGAATTGCATGCTTTATGTATCTTTGAGCAATATGCTAGGCCGTCTGCATAAAATGCAAAAATGCTGTGCAATACAGTATTTAGTCCAATTGGTCATTTCAGCAGCTTTAACGTTTTTATTTTTACAAAATGTAACACCTATGGCCTTAATCCTCAGCCACCCCTAGCTAACTTGATTAATAAGGAATTGCAAAAGACCTTTGGTAATTCTCAAGGTTGTGGAAAGCTAAGGCACCATGCTTTAATCTCTTTTTAGCTGTGACCAAGAAAATGCGGTTACATGTGATTTTAACAAAATAAATTACAGAGGCTGCTGTAATAACGAAAATGTTATAACGAAAAATATCAATTGTTTTAATTTCTTTTTATTTTGGGGGGTCCCCCGAAACACCCCATTTCCGTATGCTTTCAAAACCACACTTGTCCCCTGCCAACCCATTTTACCCCCTACCTCACCCCATATACTTAACAAAAATGTGATATTTTTTCGTTATAACATGTTCGTCATTACAGCATGCTCTGTAATTTAGTTAGTTAAAATCACTGCATACTGAACGTACCTGTTTTGTTGCAAATTCGCAGCTTAAAATGTATTTTGTCCCTGATTAAACCTAGTAAAAGTCATGTTTCCAATTACATGAAGTATTTTTGAAAGGGTGCGCATTTCGATAATGTAAATTTGATGGGCATGATTGTACGGTTTGTGTGGCCCTGCTTCTCCTTTACACCGTCAACTGAAGTCAACCTTGGTTCGGAAGGTACAGTGTGTACTGGACATATTGTTTGGGAGACGTAATAGGCATACACGGTCCATGCACGCACGCCCATCCATTTTTCAGCAAATGATGATGAACTCGGATGATATATGTGGAGCAGTGTGAGGCTATCACTCTGCTTTGCTCTATTTGTCCTTCACTGCATGTTTCTGGATATACTGGGGCGATCACCATGATATGGTCATGAGCCACCTGAGGACGATCCTTCCGGATTGTAACATGTGCATTGAATTAACACTGTTAAAAGCACATGTTCTCATGTGATCATGGACATCTACAACTACAAAAGGACAAGCTGAAAAACAGTGAAAAATTGTGAAAGTTTGGATTTGTTGTACACAACAGGGCTATCATACCTGCAAATAAATCAGTCTTATTGCGCAGCAGGCCTTCTGCTACTTTTCAGATACATTGAGTCTTTCTTGGCCAGGATATATTCGATTGAGGTTTTCACATATTTAGTAAATACGGAGTGGTTAAGCCATACCCAAATTATATGAGCTGGGCAGAGATCAGGAGTGGCAGACAACACCAGAAGACGAATTTGCAAAGCGAATAGGATTGGCTTTGCAAATGATTAGGGTAGGGTTGACTTTGTAAATCCCTGCAAGGCAAGCACATGAAGCGTTAAAAGGCCAGGCCTATTGGCTTTGTGAATGCTTGCTTAATCGAGGCGCCAGGGCCACCAGCAGTGTCAGTCAGATCAAGCCAATCTATCATGGGGGTCCATTTAACAGGTACAGAAATTAAACCACTACTAAATGCAGAGGAAGTGATGCTGATTCTCCTCGACTCTGAAACATTAATAGAAGAATTTAGGATAAAGATATGCAATTTCAACAAGTTCTACTCAGATACAATAAATGGAGGAAAGGCAACATGATACCTTTAACAAAATTCAAACCTACAAACCAATTACAATACATAAATGTTTAACATTGTTTAAAAAAAATCATCAATCCCTGATCATGACACACAACACAGACCTAGAACATGGATGTAAGATAATATTAACCCTTCACAGGAAAAAGCCAAAAAAGAGGATGTGGCCCAGTGGGACATCCCTCGCTGTTGCTTGAAGAGTGTGAACAACTAAAAGGGTTGGAGAAGCCCGAGGTGGAGAAAAGGGCGAGGCTGTTTTGTGCTGTGCGGCTGAGAGCACATTCGAGTTTATTCTACTCACTACTGCAGAAATAAGGAAAGGCGAGGCGCCGCTCCAATTCGCATCAGACTATCGGCAGGAGCCGATAGCAGTTGAAGCGAGCGGTGTGTTTCCCTAGCGCTTCCCCATCACGTGACACGCGTCACCTGACAGCTGTGTGACACGCCCACAGGAAGTGCCTTCAAAACCAACACTCCCGCGCCCTTGTGGCGAGAAGCCCGAGGTGGAGAAAAGGGCGAGGCTGTTTTGTGCTGTGCGGCTGAGAGCACATTCGAGTTTATTCTACTCACTACTGCAGAAATAAGGAAAGGCGAGGCGCCGCTCCAATTCGCATCAGACTATCGGCAGGAGCCGATAGCAGTTGAAGCGAGCGGTGTGTTTCCCTAGCGCTTCCCCATCACGTGACACGCGTCACCTGACAGCTGTGTGACACGCCCACAGGAAGTGCCTTCAAAACCAACACTCCCGCGCCCTTGTGGCGAGAAGCCCGAGGTGGAGAAAAGGGCGAGGCTGTTTTGTGCTGTTTGCGGCTGGATCGGCGACAAGACTCGGAAGTCTACATGGAACCGACTAAACCTCGTACAAGGCTCCAGGGCAAGCGAGAGGAATCGTTAGCGCCTACACAGAATATGAACAGCAACCGCGACCTCGATGGAGCAGTAGCTAACAAGGTAAAAACACCAATCACACACACCACAATCAAACCCAAATCTGTGGACCAGCCCTCCCTGGACTCCGCAGATTTTGCACCACATACTCTGGATAATGGCAAACTAGATACAAGAAACATATGTTCTGCCACAACTCCGATATCTCAAATCGAGCACGTTTGTCTTATACGCGACGCTACGAAGACCTTCACATTTCCAGAGATGCTGGGATACAATTCGAGACGTGAAGATTCCTATCTAACGCCTCTGCAAGAGCGTGCGAGGGCAGCTAAACATCAATGGCAAACAACGCACCTGCCGAATGTTATGAAAACCGATGATCCCACAAATACACCCATAACACGAACTGCTCGCCTTTCACTAGACATTACAGAAATAGATACAATTATGGATCTACAAGGAAAAAAAAACGAGGTTCTCAGCGGTGTGTCTACGCCTAAACAAATTGGGAAATTTGAGGCATCTACCCCAAGAGGTTTCCTAAAAACCGATTCGCCAGTGAAGAAAACTTGGAAAACCAACCTGGATGACACAAATTCATCCAACCGTGCGAATCCTGGGAATATAAGTAACTATCCAGAATACCAACAAAGATTACCTACGACAATGCTAGAGCTACAAAATACTCTGATAGCAGTGTTATCAACATCTATGATACCGTTTCTAAAAATTGAAGAAGCAATGGTTGACTCTATTAAAGACCAAGCGACATTGCTGGCAATGATCTTGACCAAGCAAACACAGTTCGAATCTCTAATAAACTCCATTCAAGAGAGATTAAAATATGAAGCTGAAGCATCAAGAACATGGCAAAATAGACTAGCAGAAGTGGCGAGAGCTGATAGAGCGGATAAACTTAACTTAATGGACACTTTCTCAACAATAACCAAAAAAATGGTGGATGACAAAGTAAAAAAATCTGCACAAGTAACAATGAACTTACAATATACAACTAAACAAACTCAGACCGAAACTCAACCGAATACGATGATGAAGAAATCAGATCAAACAACTCAATATGATCAGCAACCCTATCCAGTTCCACAAGCTCTGACGTCTGCGGGGCAAAATACCACAGAACCGTCGGTGTGTACCCCATTCGATATCTTTGATCTTTCAAAACGAGGATTAGTAGGGCATGATACAGCGATTAAATCAAACTCCAAAAAAATTTTAAAAAACGGGTCACGTGCATTTCTTCGAAAGGTACTAAATCCGCAGAAAACGAATAATGAAAAGACAAAGACCAACAGAAAATCTCTCGTGAATAATCAAACTACTCTTACACGAACTATTCTGAACACTGGAAAAGGAGATAAAGTCTTAACTCCTACCTCTCAAGGTAATCAGTCATCGCCGGAACCACTAGATATACTTATAGATGCAATCAATCAACAAACCCCACTCAACTCAGATACAAGAGACAGAATTCTGAAAGTTATGCCACACGGAAAACATACAATGGTCGAACCTCAAGACTTACCTAGAGAGGTTACCAATCAGGAAAAGCGAATCAAAGCTGCAAATCCAGCAAATCTCCCAGAGACTGAGACAGATGATGATATAGACTCACCTAGAGAGGTTACAAATCAGGAAAAGCGAATCAAAGCTGCAAATCCAGCAAATCTCCCAGAGACTGAGACAGATGATGATATAAGTGCCCATAATTCCACTTCTATAAACTTTCAAGACGAATCTCTCATTGTAATAGATGAATATGAAGACTCGTTCTATGAATGTACCCATAGTGAAATCAGCGAAAATGTACACCAAATCAACATCTCACTGGCATATTCAGCAGTCTCCATAGAACAAATATGGCCTACTGATGAATCAGAAAGACCCATTCAACCCAATGGCAACTTAACAACTCAGGAAACCCCCAAACTCCGCAGACCAATTTTCAAAAAGCCGTTAAACTCCTCATGTGCATACCGACTGGCCATTTATCCGAGGAACTCGAGCACCGAAGAGCCGGTCATCTTAAATAGATCCAATACCTTACGACTGTTTAAGGCTATTCCTCAGTTGGCTCACATAAAAACAGAAGACATCGAGTTAATTATATTTCCAAATAAGAAATATATGGAAGAAGCCCATGTCGATTTTTCAAGCTATGACACAATGCAATGTGTCATTGACAACAGACACCATCTACTGACTTTGGGATTCCAAACAGAAGAAATAATGGTATCTCGTTTGATGATGGAAAAGAAAACAAGAACCTTAGACATTTTTTCCAGAAATTTACCCAAAAATCAGATTGGACAAAGCTACAGACAAGATTCTGGAAAAAAATGTAATGACTTATGTCTAAGACCAAACAATCAAAATAAGATGTCACGAGAAACTTTAAGATACACCTCTAGACCAGACGTGAATCAGAGAACAAAGAAAACATATCTATAACAACGAAAAGATCCACCGAAAGCCCACACAACCCTATGTTCTTGGAATACAAGGGGACATAGTCATCTGTTTGAAAATAAATCATCTATACTCGATCAAGTCGATATCATCTGCTTCCAAGAAACCTGGTTGAAAGAGGAAGTAGTCTGTGATGGCTATAGCTCATTTATGAATCCAGCCATATCCTCGCAACAAGGGAGACCAGCATCAGGAATGCTCTTACTAACAAAAATTAAACCTACATGGCGAATAGTGGAAACTAAAATACTCCATCCGTGGGCACAACTCCTATCCATCAGCATTCCATCAATACTGAAACTCAATCCACCTGATCAGACAAAAAACACTTATTTATCAATCTTTAACATATATTGGAATCCTGCAGCTATGTCTGACAACAAATTTATCGATTCTATATTAGAGGAAATCGACAGACTGAACATCACGAATACTACAAACGAAATCATCTTGGCAGGGGACTTTAACTTCCATCTCTTTGATAAAAGAGGAAACAAATTGGCACCTAACGAACTGTCATCCAGAGCGAAAAAATTGATGAAAGAAACAACATTACGCAATATTTGCCTAAGCGTCCAACCCACGAACGATAAAGGCATCCCATTGCCGACCTGGTCACGGGAGAACTCTAATACAATAATCGATTATATCTTCGCCACAGAAGGTATTCGGAAAATCACAACCTTTACTGCGAGTTCCCCAAACCCAGATAGTGATCATCGTCAAATTTTTATCTCCTGGCCAGCTGAACCCTCGACCGAGCAAGGTCTGAACCTCCCTGAACTCGAAATAAATAACGGGTTGAACCGGCTTCGCATTAAAGATCACCAAATACAAGATCTAACTACTCTATTTGAAGACACAGTGCTGAAGGACCAACTTAAATTAAACTATGGCTGGATCTTGAAGAAGTACCAACAATCTACACCAAGAAATCAACAAAGACCCAAACAGCCACATACTCATTATTTCAATTTACAAATCTTTCTGGAAAAAAAGAAACACTATAAACAACTTCGACAAATAAAGAAAAATAAAGGAGACACGCAAATTGAAATAAAAAAGGAAAAACAAAAATTCTCCAACATAATGAAATCATACAAAATGACAATGAAGCAACACGATGCAGAAGAACTGTTGAAGGCGCTAAATGGGAAAAACACGCGGCAGTTATGGTCCCTGATGAATACAACAGCGAAAAATCAAACTATGATCCAAGAAGTAGATTCACATATCTGGGTTAAACACTTCCAAACCCTCTATAAGAAACCGGTATTCGAACCAACATCAATTCTACAAAAAGATGATGACCCCTGGACCCTTAAATGGGACTTAGATGATATTACCAACACTATGAGGAACCTGAATTCATCTAGGGCACCTGGTCCTGATGGGCTGGCGAACAGCAACCTGAAAGCAAATCCCGAACACTGGGCTAAATTTCTCTTACATCTCTTACATTTGATAGAAAAGACGAAAGAGATTCCCCGCACATGGACAGTAGCCATTGTAATACCAATCTACAAAGCAGGAGATAGAAAAAACCCAGCCAATTATAGACCAATAGCCTTACTAGATCCGTTGGGGAAACTATTTGCAGGCTACCTTGAGAAAAAATTAACTGATTGGGCTATACACCATGGTAAACAAGCAAAAAGACAGACTGGCTTTGTGAAAAAAATAAGTACCAACGTTAATCTTCTCTTGCTGAACATGATAAAATATGAAGCGTTCACAAAAGTACAGCAGGTATATGCAATCTTTATAGACTTAAAAATGGCCTTCGATTCAGTCAATCGACCACTTTTGTGGTCCAAATTGGCTGCTTGGGGTTGTCCAGCATCCATTCTGAACCCAATCAAACAGCTATACTCGAACACGTCAATTAGAGTTCGACTTTCAACTGATGGAAAGGCAACAGCACCAATCCATACGTGGAATGGGTTGAAACAGGGTTGTCCCTTAGCTGCCTGTCTCTACAACCTTTTCACCCACGAGTTTGAACGAAAAATTAAACATACTATGGCAAATCCACCAAAGATAAATAGCGAATCTATTCAAACCTTAATTTTCGCTGATGACATTATAATCATGGACAAAACGGTGAAAGGACTACAAATAACACTGAATAAAACGCAAGCTTTCATGAAAGCAAATGATTTACAAATTAACAAAATGATGAAACTCATCGCTGAGAACTCAAAGAAACAATGGTCGCCAAAATGCTATCTGGACCAGAAAAACATCGCGACAACCAAAATCATAAAATATCTAGGTGCAATAATTAACCCATCTAAGAATGAAAAAGAATGGCAAGAAAACATTGAAGAAAAAGCAATATCGTTGTCAAGACAAGGCCGCTTCTTTCACTGCAAATATGGCGCATATACGGTAAAACCTACAACCCTACTGTATAAACAAAAAATCATTCCCATCCTGACGTACGCGAGCGAATCTTTGATAAATCAACAACTATTGAAATGGCCAAGATATGAAGCTATATTCTGGAGAAAAACCCTTGCTCTGCCAAAAGCCTTTCCAATATCTAGAATTCGTTATGAACTTGCCCTCCAATCTATTCAATCCATTGTACTGTGGAAACAAATGGACCTATATAGAAAAATTTTCTTGGAGGAAAAAATCCCAGCATTGGAAATCTTAAAAGACAAAAAACAGGCATTCCACGTCACAGCGTTAACAAAGTGGACAAGCGAAATCAAAATAAAAATGGAACAAGAGGAAATCACGGAGGAAATCTTGAGAAACAGACCTCAATATGCTAAACGAAAAATTCAGAAAAACGACTGGATAAGAACAATAGAAGACCAGAAAAAATTTAAAAGACATCTGAACGCTGACATGGAAGCAAGAGCTATAAACGTGTTGCCTGCGTATTTACTTCAATTCCCTTGTACGAAAATCCGTGACTTATTTTTGCAATTTCGTTTGAACATCCTACCTACGCGTGAATATCTGTCATTAATAGATCGAACACATAGTACTTCAGCAGTCTGTCGTTACTGTAAAGACCCTACAGAACCAGAAACATTATTTCACCTAATCATGGTGTGCTCAAGGCTAACAAACAAACGTGACCTATTCAGAGATTTCTTTAAAATATCAAACCACCGAATGTCAACCGAAGAGCGATGGGCAATGTTGCACCAAGGAAACAAACAATCGCTGATCATTACAGTGATCAAATTTTGGATTGAAATCAACAAAGAACCGTAAAAGAAAAGTCAGAATAAAAACTTGTGGTAAGAAGAGTAGAAGCAGAAATACAAATGAAAAGTTTGATAAGTCAAACGAAACATTTTATATAAAAAAAAAAAAAAAAAAAAGGGTTTCCATACTGAGATTCAAATATATTTACCGATGCGCACATTCCTGTGCTGACAAAGACTTAAAAGTAGTCATAAAATATGGTTCGGGGAAATAAGATACTCAGAATAAGGTAAAACTCTATTCTTGAGTGGAGGCCAAAGCCTTTAAACCCCCAAATTGGCATTCAGTCCATCACGCGTCGAACAACATCTGAACAGGCTTCCTACTAGACACAGGACAAGGACAGTGTAATACCTCGCAGGGGGTAGCGTCAGAACAAGTCTAAAAATAAAATAGAAATGGAAGAAAATCTGACCATTTGATTATCAAAAGAAGCAGCCCATGTTCTTGTAGCTGCCAAAGTATGGACAGGGACACCTCTATATTGAAGGAAAGGGAGGTTCAAGGGTAGGGTACCACTTAATTTCTGGAGATCTTGGAATGAGAAGTTCGTGCAAATGATAGGAGCCCTCTTGAAGGGGATTAAAACGACACAGTTTCAGAACTTTTAAGAATACTTTGGAGTATGCTTGTACCATGGACAAAGCTCTAAGATTCCTCGCTATCTACTGACAATCAAACTATTTACACTATAAATCACAGAATTCAGAACAGGAAACTATCCTGAACATTTAAAAACAAACTCATATGAAACAGGTATTAAAAAAAAAAAACATCCAATGCTCCAAGTCGCTATTATACTAACTCGATAGTGACTGTGTAAAGAAAAGTGCAAAGAAGAGAAATTAAGTTGACGAGCCAAACGCAATGACATTGCTGGTGAGAATTGATGAGGTTGCTGGCTTGGAGCAACAGGTCCTTTGCTGACAATAAGATAGGCTGAAGTGTGTTATGTTATGTTGATTTATACCACGCACCGCTACCACTCAGGGGAAGTCTCAAGGCGGTGCTGCTACCAGGCACCGTCAACACTAGAGTATGAATCCCGGAAGAGGAGAAAGCATGTGTATAAAAAGAAATGCAGTCCTGTACAGCTAGGAAACAAGGCCTTCTGCAGAGCAAAGGTTATGGAGTGCTGTAGTCGAAGGGGAACGGAGGGGCACAAGGCATGTCTGTCACAACCCTGACAGCGTGCGTGTGCGTGCCCATGGACAAGCCCAGGACTAGTGTCTGCTTTATCTTTACGGGCAGAACAGCCACCCACTGCATACCTACTTCCGCAGATCGCCATCAGCACCGCGTCCAGATCCCCCTCTTGGCTGTGAGTTCGGTAAATGTCTCCGAAGCAGCCTCTGCTGAGCCAGACTCTGTTCTCCTTCGGGTCCATGCACCCAGTTCACCCACTGAGCCAGGAGCACCTCCAAACCTACAGCTGGACAGTTCTCCCACGCCGTCCTACTGCCACCTTCCCAGGTGCTCACATAGATGAGGGACAAAGCTAGTCTCCGATCAGACGGATAAATTATACTCATTAGATCACAGACAGGGCAGGTTTTAAATCGACTTAAAGGCGGGAGAGATATAAGCTTAAATGTACAGCAGGAGAGACCAACTCTCACAATTGAGCCTGCATGGGACTGCAGCAGCCTCCAGTATGGAGACCATGAAGGACTGCAAGACTTTATAACAGGAGGCTACAAAGAAAAGGCTAGCAGAAGTGGCAGACATAAAATAACATGCAATGTAATGAGCACTAAGCCGAGAACACATCAAATTACCAAATGCATTCTGGAAACAAAACATGTTTTAAAAGCACCATCCAATCAATTCTTCCATCTAGTTCCACTCACTCCTTGTAAAAGGCCACTGTCTCCATGATACTCTTGTTCTGCATCGTGGTGCAGTTGACTGGCACCAGGGCCCATCTCTAATATGTACTTTTAAGAGCTTTGGCAGAGAGTTAAGTTAAAGCTTTTTTAGTCAGACATATGAATTACAGTTCCCATTTCCACATTGGTTTTCATCGATTGTACCTAATTTGTGTTGGTTCAGGAAAACCAGGCACAGTCCATGAAAAAGAACATTTTCAGTGGCAATGGGATCAATGGCGTCAATTTGCATACCTGCTCGGCTATCAGGTCCAAAACATTAGATCTGGGGTCCATGTGCTCTGGAGGAACTCTGTATGTTGCCGTGGATACAAAAGGATGGGCACGGAGAGAAGCAAAGGCCTCTTCCAAATAATGTTGAAGGTATGCATACTCCTGTTTCAAGTCAGGCACTAGAAAAACAGAAGTTATTCAAAGCTCTGTGCAAGAAAACATAACTCACGCGATCGTTATGTTTCTCACCAGTATTTCTTTTTTTTTATAAACCTGCCAGGATACCGGCAAAGGCTGTTACCGTTTCTGGCACTCGGTCCGGCGGCCTTGGGGGCTGGAGGGACGGAGTTAATCCCCATTCATGGAGTCCTATAGGACTCCAAGAGGGGATTTGCCGTCATTACCAGCGCCAGCAATAAGGGCTTTTTTTTGCTGGTAGGGAGCCTGGCTTATCTTAACCAAGGTGCTCCACCGGCCCACCCAAAGTCGGGTGGTCCGGTAAAGTGTCCGTATCTACGAATAGCAGCACTTTTTTACCGGACAGCCCGACTCGGATTGAGGCCCACATTTATTCAGTTTTCAATAGAATGATATAACACATACACATTATTATTAAAAGGAACAAGCAGTGTGCTGACTCATTTTTGCTCGAGTTTTTGTGTGTTTCAGCTTCCCCGTTTTAATGCCATGGGTCATGATGTGGAGGACAGGGTCTTGTTCTGATTCCCTCTGGAAGGTGGCACAGTTTATGGAAAGAGGTTGCAGGTGGTGTATTATGTGGTTGATATATGCATCTTCTATGGAAGGGCCCGCCTGTGCAGGCCCAGTGGGGTGTCTCGACAGATAGTCGGCTGGGATGTCTTCCTTGCCAGGCCAATGTATAATATCAAACTTGTATTCCTGCAACCGTAGTCGCCGCCTTGCTATTCTCGGCAGCATCCGTGCTTTCGGTCGCTGAAGATCGTCAGGATGGCCTGGTGGTCTGTGATGTCTGTGAAGGCCTTGCAGTGCAAGAATAGATGGAAATACTCACAGGCTCGGAAGACTGCCAGGCTTTCTGTTTCGGCTGCGAGTATGCCTGTTCGGTGTGTGTGGGACTCCTGCTTGCGTACGCCACGATGAATGTGCCATTTGGGTCTGTGGGATCACAATTTGTCAGTATTGCCCTTAGGCCGACGGGACTGGCGTCAACTATTACTTCCGTTTTCCTCTCTGCGTTAAAGTGTACCAAGTCTTTTGCTTTTGAGATGTTGCTGCGAATGGTCTCGAGGGCGTGTTGACACTCCGCTGTCCAATCAAAGGCCTGGTCCTTCTTCATGAGCTGTCTAAGAGGTGTCTTAATGGTTGTATAGACCTTGAGGTATCTTGAACAGTTGCTTGCAAGACCTAGGAATAAGCGAAGCATGGATACTGTTTGTGGCCGCTGGGCGTTGTTTAGTGCTGCCACCTTGTCCGGGTCGGGTCGCATTCCCTTCTCTGAGAATATGTGCCCGAAAAACTTGAGCTAACCTTTTTGAAATGTGCATTTGCTTTTGTTAAGTGTTAGGCCGGCTGCTTCGAGCGCCGAGCACTCTCGGTGGAGCGCTGCATCATGTTCTTCTTTGGATTTACTGAATACTACATCATCAGAATAGTTTAGGCAATGCCGTATAACCTTTTAAAAAAGATTTTAAACAATTTTATTGATTTTCACAACTAAGTAACTTACAGACTTACATATCCATTCACATCACAATCTGTATCCGACTGAGTCTGCTTGTATCCCCATCCCATCAGCTCCCCCCATACCCTAGCCTAGTCCACCTACATGATCTCTAATGCATTGCAACCAACTGTACTCACTGCCTACATTAGCCTCCAATTCCTCATTGTGTCCCTACCCGCTCCTCATCATCACTATCTCTGTGCTCAGAGGCCGCTAATTCCACTAAAATATGTTTCCAAGGGTCTAAATCTACATTCCGTTCCTCTTGGCCTCGGTGGGCTGCCTCTTGCCATACTGTAGTTTCTGGTCTGTGCTAGCATGTCTCCCGGTCTTGACATCAATAACTAACTGTGATGCTGGAAATGCATCGGAGGGACAGGGCCTCCGTATCCTTGTCCTTTACTGCTTTTTATCGTGTGTTCTGTCGTGTTTTCCATGCAGGAGTTCATGTGGGACTCCTGGCGGTGCAGCTCTCTTTCTTTTGGTTTGGTGAACGGACCCGTGGGATACCCTTATGGCACCCATGGGTGGGGGGTACAGCCCTATGCCCCTAGTGTATGTTTTTGGGCACCTGTGGGTGGCCCACAGAGCAGGCTATGGGCTGGTGGCAGCTCCATGCTGAATTTGACAGGTGCGCGGAGTATCCTCCATTTTGGGATACCCCGGCCCTGCCATTGGGATCAGTTGATTCCTGATGGAATACAAGATGGTCCCGGTGGCCTCTTGCTTTCTATTACCCATTACCTTGTTTTCCCAAAGTCCTGGGAAGCCCTGACTCTGTCCCTTCCCCTTGACTGGCTGTTTGATGGAAGTGCCATATATGGTGTTGTTGTGAAGGCCCAGTCAGACTAGCTGGAGCCTTCCCGGTGATGTATGTTGTGGGTACCTCCTGTGGGTGGGACCTGGGTGAATAGAGTGTGTGATGAATATACATTCTGTGTTGTGGGTGTCTAGTATCTGTAGGTTGACACAATGACTGCGACAGCCCTGCCCGAAACCGGTATGAATGCAGCTTGGAGTGTTGAATGGCTCGGTACTTGTCCCAATACACATAACTTGTTGTGAGTGTCTTGAGAGAAGTGACTGGCCTGAATACCTCGTGTGCCTGATTGGCTGCCTGCCTGCATGAATGCCCGTAGTCGTGATTGGATGCTTGAGTGTGACCCAGCGGAATGAATGGGAGACCAACAGTATATCTGGGGACCTCTCACTGCTAGGAATCGTGTTCAGAAGCTGAAGTCCACTACGACGAGTAACTGGATTCACTGACGCTTGACCTTGAAGCCCTGCTGGACGAGAAGAATTGCTGTTGCTCTCCTTCACAATCTGAAAGCTGCTGTGCCTCCAAGGACTGACCCAGAGAGGACCTGGTAAGGCGCCCTCTTCCCGAGCTACGAGGGACCATCGTGCACAGCTGCTCTTTGCCAACGCTCCCTGGTAGACAGACCTACGACAGGCTGCCGACCCGATACGGGGACTGCTGCAGAACTCCAAGGAGAAGCACTCGGACTGTTGTCCGCCACTGTCGACGACCGCCGTCGCCGACCGGAGCCGCCGTGCTCCCGTTTGCCTAAGAACTTCCATTGATCATCGGACGCTCTCGTCTGAATCATCACCCGCTTGTCTCCCGCTGGAGAAGGCCCGACCGTCGATGCGCCGAGGAGCATCCACCGGTTGTTTTCCCGCCACCTAAAGACTGCAGAGACGTCGACGACTCGACGCCCTTGCTGGGCCACAGTTCTTCATCATCTCTTTGCGGTCCAGAACTATTGTCACCGAGGTGCCCCCCACGCCTCTTCCTTGCAGGACGCCAACGCTCTGTCGTCGACGAGAACCGCTAGGAACGCAGCTGCCACTTCCCTGCCATAGTTCACCCTGTTCACCGTCAGACGTTCGACGACCCGTGACTCCTGCCTTAAAGGGAGGGCACTCAAGAAGGGCCGTCGATTCCCTGACACCGAACGCCAAGTTCCCCGACACCTCCCGATGATCCGTGGCTCCCGCCTGAAAGGGAGGCACTCAAGAAGGATCGGTCGGTGGATCGTCAGAGAACTCTACTCCACCAGGTACATTGGGGGGGGGTAAAACCTTAACAGGAAGAGGTAAGACTATTGAACATTTGGACTGGGCTTGTGCTATATATCTTTATCTACAGGTTGCCCAGGTGGGGGGATCTCCACACAGAACTGCGCCTAGAGGTAGGGCCCAGTATTCTGCCTATTGTTTTAACCATCTTACGTTCCTGCCTATCTCTATTGCTGGTTTACTCGTTATTGATCTGTGTGACATTTTAACCGTACAGTTGATGCACTTTAATGAGATTTGATAACATTAGTGGTACCCCTCTAGACGTGTATATATTTATCATTATTGACCTCCAAGTACAAAGTGCGTTATTGTGATCGTGTACATACCTTTGAATATTAATTATATAAAGACTGTGTTTTCAGTAATACAGTGTGTGGACATTCCTTTGTGGGGGTTCGGGGAACACACTGTACTTAAGAACCAGCCTGCATCACCTCCTGAGAAGCTAGGCCTTGATTGCTCGACTACGTTAGCAATAATAGAGAATCTTGGCTGGGGTCCTCTGTGCCTCTCCTCTACCATATAGAGAGCAGAAGTACAGACACCCCCTCCCGGTCTTTACACTGGTGGCAGCGGTGGGATGCTTATGGTTTTAAGACTCAGTGTATAACCGTGCCACTTACAAAATATCCGCACTTTATTAAATTAAGGTTTGGGTGTGTACAAAATAACTGCATTACAAGCAATGGAGTCTATTGCGAATGGTAAATTGACTCGGATGAGCTTAGAGGCTCTCCAGAGTGCTTGTGAAGCCAGGGAGTTAGACTTTGTGGATAGGTCTAGGGCTGAGCTGATAGCTGCCCTGGTGGACTACCAGACCGATGGCGAAACTCTTGATGAGGGGGGGAATGCAACCAATGAGAACTCTGCCCCTGGGGTTTCTACTGAATCTGTTTCTGGGAATGCCGCCATTCCTGCTGCCTCTGTTCTGAACCCCAGCAATTCCTTGGAACTTGAGTTATTAAGGATGAAATTGGCCTTTGAATATCGCAAGTTGGAAATAGATGCTGAGCTGAAGAAAGAGGAGCTGGCGCAACAAATGGAACTCAAGAATAGGGATCTTGAACTCAAAGACAAAGACACTGAATGTCAGAGAATCCAGCTAGAGAAAGCTCGAGTGGAGACTTCAGCGAAACCCAGTGAGAGTGTCAGGTCCCCAGCCCCTAAATTTATGAAGGATTTGGTTGGTGTGTTTTCGGAGGGTTCTGATATCCTCCAATGGATTGAAGCATTTGAAATGGCTTGTGCAATTCATGATGTTGACAAAAGAGATTGGGCTAAGTGTTTGCTAAGCAGAGTGCCTCAAACTGGATATGAATGTACTCTGAAGCTGAGTGTGGAAGAACGGGGTCAGTATGAGTGTATGAAATCTGCTTTGATTGCCAAGTTTGGCAAGACACTTACCCAATACCTTAAAAGGTTCAGGGATTTTAAGAAAAGAGAGTGTCTTGGGTTGACTGGGTGAGTGCTGCGCACATGAATATGATGGGGTGGATTGACGGTTACAAGGTGAAAACTTTTGTTGAATTGTCCCACCTGTTTTTTGAGTATTTTTCTGAAGCCTGTTCACCGGAGCTGCGTCAGTATGTTGCTGACCAGAACATTTTGGATCCCTTTAAGCTGGCTAGGTTGGCTGACAAGTGGGTCTCCCACCGGGTGTCCCCTAAGGACTCCATTGGGAAGGATAAGGACAAAGAAAAGGGGGCCTCTCAGAAAGCTGAGGAGTCCCAAAAGCAGTCACAGTCGAATAAACCTAAACCCTCCTCTCCTAAGACCCAAATATCTAGTGGGGATAAGTCATCTGTGGGTGGGAATAAGAGTAGTGGTCCACCTGCTGCAAAGCAGGCTCCCGGTGGTTCCAGTACCGTACCCCGCACTCCTGGCACTTGTTGGGACTGTGGGGCTCTGGATCACAAAAGGGGTGACTCCAAGTGTAAAGGTAAGGCACTCGGAGAATTGGCTGTCAGCCTGACCTACCCTTACCCCATGTCTGAGGTGGAGGCCACTGTCCTCCCCTCCTCTACTGGGATCACCTTTCGTGCTCCCGTAGAGATTTCCTTAGTGTCCCTTGGGGCCTGGGACCAGTACGCGGAAGTACTGGCGACTATCCCACAGAACACCCGTAGATTTTTGAGAAATGTCCTCCTGAATGGCCAGCCTTCTACTGGTTTGAGAGACACTGGGGCAAGCATGACAGTGGTGGACAGGACCCTGCTCAAGCCAGAGGACTATGTAGCTGCTCCTCTGAGAACCACCAGGTTAGCTGGTGGGCCTCCCAAATTATCGCCTGTAGCCCGAGTCACACTCGTAATTGGAGACAAGACAGCAAAGCTTCCTGTCCTGGTTCAGGACAACGTCCCTGCAAACATTTTGTTAGGTAACGATCTAGTCGAGTTGGGATTGATCGCGGATGGTCTTCCCATGACTGCGGCTGCGGTCACTAGGTCACAGGTGACACCGGGTCTGGCTGTGAGTCAGGTACCCGAGCCGAAGGCACGGCCTAAGGCACGACGAAGGAAGAGCAAGAAGGCCTCCTCTGTGGAGGGAGCCCCTTCCTACAGCACCCATTGGGATCCATGCTCCGGACGGGCTGGGTCCAGTGGTAAACCCCGTCTCAACTTCTGTGGGAGAAGAGCCAGAAGACCCTCCTGTGGGAGAGGTTCTTAACCCGGAGGATCATCCCGATCTTCAATGCTTGTTAGCTGAAGGGGGACCCTCCCGGGCAGACTTCTGTAAAGGACAGAGAGAGTGTCCCTCTCTCGAGGGTCTGAGGAAACAGGCCCTGTCCCAGGCACAAAGCGAAGTGCCTAGGACTTTCCGGATTTATTGGGAGGGTGAGCTCCTTGTTAGTGAGCCCACTAAGCCTGAACCTGGTGCCCTCAAGAGGTTGGTGGTACCCCAGGTTTACAGGCCCTTCCTACTGCAGTTGGCGCATGAGGTGCCCTTGGCTGGTCATCTTGGTACCAAGAAGACTAAGCAGAGGCTCTCTGCCCATTTCTATGGGAGTAGAAGTGGAGTCCCACTGCAGGACCTGCCCAACTTGTCAGTTGTCTGGCAAGACTGGAGGCAGTGTCATTGCCCCACTGCAGCCATTGCCAGTGGTTGGCACACCATTTGAGAGGGTGGGCATCGACATCGTCGGTCCCCTTGACCCTCCTACGTCAGGTGGACATCGGTTCATCCTGGTTTTGGTAGATCATGCCACCAGGTACCCTGAGGCTATATCCCTTCGGACTTTTACTGCCAAGGTGGTTGCCCGGGCCCTCCTGGGCATTTTCACCCGCGTTGGATTCCCCAAGGAGGTTGTCTCTGACCGAGGATCCAACTTCATGTCTAGTTACATGAAAACCATGTGGAAAGAATGCGGGGTAACCTACACGTTCTCCACTTCTTACCACCCCCAGACCAATGGTCTGGTTGAGAGATTTAATAAAACTCTCAAGGGCATGCTAGGTGCTTTGGGAGAGCCCCTAAGGAGGAAATGGGATCTCCTCCTGCCATGCCTGCTGTTTGCTTACCGAGAGGTACCTCAGGAGGATGTTGGTTTCAGCCCCTTTGAGTTGCTCTTTGGACATCGCGTGAGGGGGCCCCTCGCCTTGATCAGAGAAGGCTTGGAAGCCACCCCTCCCGGTCCCGCCAAGCAAGTGGGGGACTATGTGTTAGGCCTCAGACGGAGGATGACACAGATGATGGGACAAGCAACGGCGAATCTCAAGGCCAGCCACGAATTGAACAAATACTGGCATGACCTTAAAGCATCGCAAGTGGAGTGGACTCCGGGACAGGAGGTCCTCATGATGGAGCCAACCAAGCCTCGGGCATTGGTAGATAAATGGACTGGACCCTTCCGGATAGTCTCCAAGATGGGTGAGGTCAATTATCTGGTTGACATGGGAATCCCAGGGGTAGCCCCACAGGTATTCCATGTTAATAGGCTCAAGCCGTTCCACCGGCGAGCAGAAGTCTCATGTCTCTTGCTGGCTTCAGAGCAAGAAGAGGATGAGAGTGAGCCCCTTCCTGATTTGCTGCATAGAAACCCTCAGGATGGCTCAGTGGAGGGAGTACAGCTCTCTCCAGATTTGACAACCGAGCAGCAGAGGGCCTGCAGGACTTTGCTCCAGCAGTATGCCTCTCTGTTTTCGCTGACGCCAGGCCTTACACCGTGGTGTAAGCACGAGATTGACACTGGTGACAGCGTGCCTGTCAAGAGCAGGAGCTACCGAATGTCAGATACAGTTAAGAACCACATCCAGGCTGAGGTTGCCAAGATGTTGGATCTGGGTGTTATTGAACCCTCAACCAGTCCCTGGTCCAGTCCAGTGGTCCTTGTCCCCAAGGCAAGTTCCCAGGCCGGTACCAAGGATTGGAGGTTCTGTGTGGACTACCGAGGAGTCAATGCCGTCACCAAAACTGACGCGCACCCATTGCCAAGGGCTGATGAGCTCGTGGACACCATAGGTGCTGCCAAATTTTTGAGCACCTTTGACCTCACCTCAGGCTATTGGCAAATAGCTCTGACAGACCATGCCAAGGAAAAGACAGCGTTCTCTATACCAGAGGGACTCTTCCAGTTTAGGGTCATGCCTTTTGGGTTGAAGAATGCCCCTGCCACCTTCCAGAGATTGGTCAATCATGCTCTCAGTGGGCTGGAAGCCTTTTTTGTGGCTTATTTAGACGACATTGCCGTCTACAGTTCCACTTGGGAAGAGCACTTGACACATCTGGATAGAGTGTTGCAGGCCTTAAAGAGGGCTAACCTCACTATCAAGGCCACCAAGTGCCAGATAGCTCAGGGGAAAGTCACGTATCTTGGTCATGAGGTAGGACGGGGTCAAATCCAACCTCTCCCCAGTAAGGTACAGGATGTACAGGACTGGGAGACTCCCACTACTCAAACCCAGGTGAGATCCTTTCTGGGTCTCACTGGGTACTATCGCAATTTCATGGCGGACTATGGAACCATAGCTGCACCACTGACAGCTCTGACTTCACCCAAGCAGCCTAGGAAGGTCAATTGGAATGAAGACTGTCAGAGGGCTTTTAAAGGCTTGAAAGAAAGTCTGTGTCGGGCACCCGTGTTGTGTGCGCCTGACTACAGCCGACCCTTTATCGTCCAGACAGATGCCTGCGACACCGGAATTGGAGATGTCTTGTCCCAGTTAGATGGCAAAGGGAGAGAACATCCTATCATATTCATCAGTAGACAACTCAAGGGTAGAGAACTTAGGTGGGCTACTGTTGAAAAGGAATGTTTTAGTATAGTTTGGAGCCTTTGGCGTTTTAGGCCCTACCTTACGGGGTCTACCTTCAAGGTCCAAATGGATCATAAGCCCCTAAAGTGGCTTATGCAGATGAAGGGTGAGAATCCGAAACTGCTCAGGTGGTCCATTAGCCTGCAAGGGCTAGACTTCACCATAGAGCACAGACCAGGGAAGAGTCACGATAATGCAGATGGCCTTTCGCGAAGGTATGTTGACCGTCTGGATGAGGGTGTCTATCCCGTGGGAGATTAGGCACCCTCCACCTCAGTCTGGGGGGGGCGACTGTGATGCTGGAAATGCATCGGAGGGACAGGGCCTCCGTATCCTTGTCCTTTACTGCTTTTTATCGTGTGTTCTGTCGTGTTTTCCGCGCAGGAGTTCATGTGGGACTCCTGGCGATGCAGCTCTCTTTCTTTTAGTTTGGTGAACAGACCTGTGGGATACCCTTATGGCACCCATGGGTGGGGGGTACAACCCTGTGCCCCTAGTGTATGTTTTTGGGCACCTGTGGGTGGCCCACAGAGCAGGGTATGGGCTGGTGGCAGCTCCATGCTGAATTTGACAGGTGCGCGGAGTATCCTCCATTTTGGGATACCCCAGCCCTGCCATTGGGATCAGTTGATTCCTGATGGAAAACAAGATGGCCCCGGTGGCCTCTTGCTTTCTATTACCCATTACCTTGTTTTCCCAAAGTCCTGGGAAGCCCTGACTCTGTCCCTTCCCCCTGACTGGCTGTTGGATGGAAGTGCCATATATGGTATTGTTGTGAAGGCCCAGTCAGACTAGCTGGAGCCTTCCCGGTGATGTATGTTGTGGGTACCTCCTGTGGGTGGGACCTGGGTGAATAGAGTGTGTGACGAATATACATTCTGTGTTGTGGGTGTCTAGTATCTGGTGGTTGACACAATGACTGAGACAACCCTGCCCGAAACCGGTATGAATGCAGCTTGGAGTGTTGAATGGCTCGGTACTTGTCCCAATAAACATAACTTGTTGGGAGTGTCTGGAGAGAAGTGATTGGCGTGAATACCTCGTGTGCCTGATTGGCTGCCTGCCTGTATGAATGCCCGTAGTCGTGATTGGATGCTTGAGTTTGACCCAGCGGAATGAATGGGAGATCAACAGTATATCTGGGGACCTCTCACTGCTAGGAATCGTGTTCAGAAGCTGAAGTCCACTACGACGAGTAACTGGATTAACTGACGCTTGACCTTGAAGCCCTGCTGGACGAAAAGGAATTGCTGTTGCTCTCCTTCACAATCTGAAAGCTGCTGTGCATCCAAGGACTGACCCAGAGAGGACCTTGTAAGGCGCCCTCTTCCCGAGCGACGAGGGACCATCGTGCACAGCTGATCTTTGCCAACGCTCCCTGGTAGACAGACCTACGACAGGCTGCCGACCCGATACGGGGACTGCTGCGGAACTCCAAGGAGAAGCACTCGGACTGTTGTCCGCCACTGTCGACGACCGCCGTCGCCGACCGGAGCCGCTGTGCTCCCGTTTGCCTAAGAACTTCCATTGATCATCGGAAGCTCTCGTCTGCATCGTCACCCGCTTGTCTCCCGCTGGAGAAGGCCCGACCGTCGATGCGCTGAGGAGCATCCACCGGTGGGTTTCCCGCCACCTAAAGACTGCAGAGACGCCGATGACTCGACGCCCTTGCTGGGCCACAGTTCTTCATCATCTCTTTGTGGTCCAGAACTATTGTCACCGAGGTGCCCCGCACGCCTCTTCCTTGCAGGACGCCAACGCTCTGTCGTGGACGAGCACTGCTAGGAACGCAGCTGCCACTTCCCTGCCATAGTTCACCCTGTTCACCGTCGGACGTTCGATGACCCGTGACTCCTGCCTTAAAGGGAGGGCACTCAAGAAGGGCCGTCGATTCCCCGACACCGAACGCCAAGTTCCCCGACACCTCCCGACGATCCGTGGCTCCCGCCTGAAAGGGAGGCACTCAAGAAGGATCGGTCGGTGCATCGTCAGAGAACTCTACTCCACCAGGTACATTGGGGGGGTAAAATCTTAACAGGAAGAAGTAAGACTATTGAACATTTGGACTGGGCTTGTGCTATATATCTTTATCTACAGGTTGCCCAGGTGGGGGGATCTCCACACAGAACTGCGCCTAGAGGTATGGGCCAGTATTCTGCCTATTGTTTTAACCATCTTACGTTCCTGCCTATCTCTATTGCTGGTTTACTCGTTATTGATCTGTGTGACATTTTAACCGTACAGTTGATGCACTTTAATGAGATTTGATAAAATTAGTGGTACCACTCTAGACGTGTATATATTCATCATTATTGACCTCCAAGTACAAAGTGCGTTATTGTGATCGTGTACATACCTTTGAATATTAATTATATAACGACTGTGTTTTCAGTAATACAATGTGTGGACATTCCTTTGCGTGGGATCGGGGAACACACTGTACTTAAAAACCAGCCTGCATCACCTCCTGAGAAGCTAGGCCTTGATTGCTCGACTACGCTACCAATAACAGAGAATCTTGGCTGGGGTCCTCTCTGCCTCTCCTCTACCATATAGACAGCAGAAGTACAGACACCCCCTACTGGTCTTTACACTAACATATTCTCAACACCTCATGCCCGCCCTCTGAAATGTTGTAAAATGTTTTGATAATCTCGTCTTCCTTCAGTTCCCCCTCTGTTTCCGGCCATTTCTGCTTTAGATTAGTAAGGAGACTGGTATATGTGAGATGTTGGCCCAATTGTACTCCAGTTTCCATCGCGAGTTCCATAAAATTCTTCTGTTTCCCTTCACGTAACACGTCCCCCACTGTCGCCATCCCCATTGGTTCCAATACTTCCTCACATTTAGTCTCAGTTGTATGTCTTCCCCTCTGAGTTTCACCAGCGGGATCTGAGGGAAGTATGGTGTTGCTTTCCCCCACAACCGAAAGGCACTACATCACAATGCCTTGCCTAGTCTCAACAACAGAGGAGGCAGAGGGTCTTGCAGCGTGACTGTCCTTATCACCTCCAAGAATGAGACACATGCTGCATGTAGCAGCTGTGTTTCTTGAGTCTGCTCGTCGGACAGCCATTTGCCACAAACTGCAGTTGGCATGCCACAAAATATACTTCAAAATTGGGCACTCTTATTGCACCTTGCTCATACGGACTCTGAAGTTTTGAGAGTGCCACCCTGCACCGTGAGTTATGCCACAAGAAGCCCTGACATATACTATCAAGTCTCCTAATAAAGGCTTTAGGGATGTCATATGGGACATTATGAAATAATGAAGCAGTCTTGGGAGCACAACCATCTTCAACAGTGCGGCTCTCCCCATCAATGAGAGCGGCAACTTTGCCCAGAAGAACATGGAGCTCTGGATTTTGTATACCGCTTTTAGTGTGTTTTGTATGTGTTCTGTTTTAGGATCATGAAAAATGTCCACTCCCAAGTATCTAAATGTGTTCACTTCCCACTTAATCGGTAGCGCCGGTAGCATGTTTATGGGTTTCCCTATGTATCCTGCTAGGGGGCACAAGCATGACTTCTGTGCATTGAACGTGATACCCGATAGATCCGCATAACACCCCAGCACGTCTAGAATATAATATAAATTGGTTTCCGGATGTTGCAAGTACTGCAACATGTTGTCTGCGTATAGCGATATCAGGTGCCAACCCCCTGGTGTAGCTATACCTGCATCTCGATATTCCTTCCAGAGATACACCGCTAGTGGTTCCAATGCTAGGATGAAGAGCATCAGAGACCATGGACAGCCCTGTCTTGTGCCCTTACTTAACCTCCACTGTTCCTGGATGAGGGTGCTTGTTCTGACCCCCGCCGTCTGCTCACTATATAGCAACCATACCCATTCGATATGTGGGTCCCATGCCAAAGATTTTCAACACCGCCATGAACCACGCCCATCTGACAAAGTCGAATGCCTTGACTGCATCGAGTGAGGCCACTGTTGTGGGTTACGTTGGGTGTAGTCTATAATGTGTTGTAGCCTCCTAAGGTCGCTCGCAATGTTTCTGCTTGGCTCATACCCTGATTGGTCTGGATGTATAAGCTGAGAAATGGCTGGCTTAAGCCTGTTGGCCATTAGGGCTGTAAGGATTTTCCCATCTTGAGTAAGCAATGAGAGGGGTCTATACGAGCAACAGTCTGTGTCAGGCTTGTTAGGTTTCAATAAGAGGAAAATAATTGACTCTCTCAATGACCCAGCAGTATACCATTGTCTAGTGCCTCATTGAGCATAACTAACAATGGGGGTGTGACATCTGACATGTATTCTTTATCAAACTCACTGGGTAACCAATTTGCACCCGCGCTTTGCCGGTAAGGAACCCCCTTATGGTATGTTCTAATTCTTCTATAGTTATGGGGGCCTCCACCTATTAGCCGCGTCTGCGTCCAGCCTTGGGAGTTCTATCTGTGAGAGTGCCTCTTCTATCTTAGACGTCCGGCATTCTGAGGTCTCTGCATATAGTTCTCTGTAGTAGTCATAGCAACATTTGTTGATATATTCCTGCATCCCACACATCTCCCCATCCTCACCTACAATTGTATGTATCATATCCCGTTTAATTTCACTCTTGTACAACCAGGCCAGCAGGCGTTCAGGCTTATCTCCTTCTGTGTGCTGTCTCTCTACATATTTCATGTAACTCAGCATGCCTAGACTACTCCAGTGTTCTTGGCATTCTTGCTGCAGGCGGGAAACCTCTTCTGCCTTTTCTTTAGACCTGTCTCCCATCCGTTCTATAGTTTCTAGTTTTTTTTCTGCCTTGTGTAGCTCTCTTTCAACAGTAGTTTGCATTCCTTTTGTTTTAGCTATTTCTGTTCCTCTAATCACCATTTTGAATGCTTCCCATAATGTGCCTGCTGATTGCACACTACCCATGTTATATTTAAAGTATTCTTTCACCCTTTCTCTTAGATGTTTGCAGAATACTTTATCCCTAAGTGATTCTCCTCTAAGCCTCCATTTCGGGGGGCACAATATTGTCCGAAAGTACACGTGGTTTATATTCTGCCCCCTTAAATTCCCCCAAGGTCTCTTTGCCTGTGAACACATAATCCAGCCTAGTGTGTAAGTCCCTAGGAGCAGTGTAATGTGAGTATATTCTGTAATGCGGGTGTGGGGTCCTCGATTTATTGCGTTTAATAATGTATTCAAGGCTTTAGACGAAGGGGCTGGGTGTGTGAATTTTTTCGTCTGATCTGTCCATTGGCAGGTTAAGCGTGCAGTTGAAATCTCCCCCTATATGAGTGTGCCATCCCTGTATGGGCTGATCTTAGGATATAATGAACGGAAATAGGCTGCTGTATCCTGATTTGGTGTGAACGTGTTAATAACGCAGATTTCACTTTGCTCAACCAGACCCTGTATTACAATCATCCTGCCATCTGTATCTTGGAAGGTCTTGAGGACTCTGAATGGAACTGACAGCACCACCCATATCAAGACCCCTCTGGAATATGCTGAATATAGCGAGCCAAGGGTCGTGTCGACCCACTTTTTCTCTAGGGCGTTTTGCTTCTCTCTGGTAAGGTGTCTCCTGCAGGAGCTCAATATCGATTTTCTGACATCTCAGGTAGGTCATTATTCTATTTCGTTTGATGTAACTGTTTAGAGCCCTGGCATACCAGGACGCTAATTTATGTTCTCCCATCGCGCATTGAGGTGCTAACATATTCTGCCAGTCTGTTGCTCGTACTATACCTACCCTGTGTGGAACAATAGGTTACCTCCCCTCTAACTACCCCAACTTCCCTTCCCTTCCTCCTCCCATCAATTGCCCAGCTCAATACTTTGTGCTCAGGAATCCCTGCGTCTCACTCCTGCCCCAGGCACTAGTCTTGGTGCTCAAAGTGTAGCGGGAGGATGTATAACCGCTCATATCCTAAAATGAACCAATCTAGTCTCAGGGGTAAGACGTTTCCCCCGGTGTTTACCCGGCTGGGCACGAAAAATCTGAAAAGGGCTGGGAAACTCTAGCCTCTGTACCAGAGTATTACAATTGCATAGAACAACAGAAAAAGATTGTCCAGAGAAACAAATCAATTTGAAAAAATGTGTATCAAAATTTATTGAAAGTGATACCAACAATTTAAACAATGGTGAGTCAATCACAAATAATTAAACACTGATCACTTTAATACAGCAAAACAGCAGCAACCGTATGCCTAAAGTCGGCTAAAACATTGTCACACATACTTGCCATTCATAGTGCACTCATTCAAACCCAACTCAACATACCGTGACATACATCCAAAAGCTTAAAAGACAAAAGAATCATGCTAAAAAACCTGTGGGGAGAAGGAATTCATGACTGGTCCCCATCAAACAGACATAATTTTTATATTCATAATCAATAGAATTAATTAATAAATAATCTATTGTCAGGGTGGATCAGAAGGAAAAGTGCAAAAGATCACATCCCTGTAGGGTATATCTCTCGACCGGTTTCGACGTGTAGTGGTAGTAAACACAACGTCTTCCTCAGAAGGTGGATGTTACCATTCTGTAAAACACAAAAACATGGCTATAGACTACTGCGTAGAACATATGAGTCATAGCTGACTGTCTGCCGAATACAATTAAACAGAGAGGGCAACTACAAAAGAGCAGCCCAATTTTCTTTGTGAAACAACTCAGGGATCATATATGCCGTATAACAATAAAGCAAAATAGGAATCCCAATCTAACAGCTATATATGACAGAGCGAAAGGGTTAGTGACTCCCAAAAGAAGACCGTGCAGAATGGTGGGGAACCTTCAGGACCATGGTTAATCTGCGACAAGTATATAAGTGCACAATGCAGATTATATATAAACATATGATTGTTAGTCCAAAGAAGACCAATACTGGACCAACCTGATGAATGCCAAATTGCTATGGTGGCCGTAACGAAGTGATATGGTCAGTCACGCTGGGGGAAGCCAGGACCAAATCCTAACCTAAAGTAAGACCGACATGCAAAAAATTAAATAAAACAAGACAAAAAGTGCTATATCAAGTGCTTAAAACTGGAGCAAAAAATGGTGGCTCACCTGAAAAGGCACCCTATTGAATTAGGGGAAGCCAAGTTGCAGATGTTGGAAGTTGGCAAAGCAGCACAGCTTAACCCGAAACACCAGTGTCATCTGTAGATCACTACAACAAACCAGTTGAGAAGCCCATTATAATGATGAAATAGCAGAAAATGGCAAAAAATGCCGAAACAGAATGCAGGCGCTGCTTTGGTAAAATTACAAACAGAGCTGTGCTGTAAGGGTCCTCAGCGGACATGCCCATCCCTCAAGGAGGCCAAGAGTATTATGCCAGTACAGAACAACATGTGCAGCATTAACGTGGATGTTCAAAAAATGAATTAGCAGAAAATGGCAAAAAATGCCAAAGCAGAAAGCAGACACTGCTTTGGAATGTCAAGCTGTGAGAGTCCACAGCAGACTTGCCTATCCCTCAAGGGGGCCAAGAGTGTTGTTATACACATTTAAAATTACATGCACTGCATTCACGTGAATGCTCGAATGACTGCCCTGTTAAAGAATGTGCATGGCAGCACTGAACTGTCATCCAAAATGCAGCCCCTCTTAAAAGTGCTCAGAATTCCCACAATTAAGTTGTACAAAGCGGAAGAACTAGCCGCTCGCTTACCTCCATCAAACAATTATTCATCTCTGTCAAGTGGATAATAGAGGTCAAAAAGGTTGACTCTGCGAGCCGAAATAGATTTCCTCACTCAAAACACCACGCATGCGTGTAGGCAGTCTGCACAAAAGAGGCTGGCTGACGGGAACCGCAAGTTAAGCTCTATTTAAGCTAACTGCGCATGCCTATGTTGATAAGAATCAAGAATCCAGAACCCAGGTGCGTAAACTTGCTCGTATACTGCCGCCTGAAATGTAATTAACACAAGCAATGAAAACTTCCTCAGCTGGAAAGAGAATGTTACCTAGAATTAAATACTGATGCCTGAAAGCCGCCTAAGAAAATTGAAAGCTGCTAGTTGACGCCCAGAGGGATTTTGGGAATGGTAGTGCAGCTAAGTGAGTTATAAAGAAAAATGAAATAAAAATAAAAATAAATTAACTGACAATTCGAACTTTAAATTACAAAGATGTCAACTAAGCGCCAATTAGATGCTGTAAATAATAATGACACAAAATAAGTAAAACCTCGTAGAATAGGTAAATACTACTATTATTGCCTAGAAAAAATAGTTATTGCCTAGAAGAAATAGGCAGGAAAAGTAAAAAACTGCTGACCAGACGCCAGATGAACACTTGGAGATGACATCCAACTAAAGTGCAATATACGATCTACCAGTATCTAAATGGCTCAAAACTGAGCTAAAGATGTAAACGTCACCAAGTCTCTAGAAAATGCACCCAGGCTGCCACAGGATGGTCTGGAATGGGCTGGTGTGTTGTGGACAGTATCCGTAAATGTGAGAAGAATGACAAGAAGAAATGAATAGCATACGTGCATAGGGCGATCCTAGAGTCAGGGAAAGCTCACAAAAACAGCGGCCAATTAACAGCAACTAGTAAACACAGGAATAAAGAATGGGGGCGATTCATAGCCCACTCGTGATGGCATAGGCCCGTAGGGACTCGTGGTAAGAAACTCATTAACGGATATTAAAGTCCCATGACTCTAGCGTGTTGAAGCCTTTGTGGAGTGTTTTTAAATTAAAAATCCACATTTGCTCCTTATAGGACAATTTGTTGGCCAATTGTACTGTGTTATTGGCAAAAACCTTTTCTAAGCAGAACCAGGTTAAAGAGTCCGGATTGTGACCCATTTCTACATAGTGAATCACTAGTGGAGCCGATAAGTTGCGAGTTCTGATTTTTGATCGGTGCTCATTAATACGTAGGTTAACTTCCCTAGACGTTTTTTCTACATACAAAAGCTGACACGGACACTGAATGGCGTAAATAACATTCTTGCTTCTGCAGGTGGTAAAAGTACGTAGTGCCCAACACCTGCCGTTGTAGATAAAGTCTGTGGTTTTCTTTGAAAATTTACAGGCTGCGCACGACGTGCACGGGTAGTGGCCTGTCACTTGGTTGAGGTTGACATCCCTAACCTGGTTAGTACGAACCGGGAGTCTTGTGGCCCGAGTGAGCTTCTGTCCTAAATTTTTGCTTTTTTTAAAAGCAAAAAGAGGTTTCTCTAAATTGAGATTCGTGGAATTAAGGATCCTCCAGTTTTTCAGAACAATAGCTTTAATGGTCTCACTGTATTGACAAAAAGTGGACACGCAAACTAACTGTTCTTTCCCGACAGTTTTGTTTTTTGGTCTAAGGAGGGCGTCCCTGTTGGTATAGCGCGCTCTTTTTCTTGAGTGTTTTATGAGTTTGCGCGGGTAACCCCGATCTAACAGTCTAGCCTGTAAGACGTCCGCATGAGTATTGAATTGTGTGAGATTGGAACAATTACGGCGCAGCCGTAGACACATCCCATAAGGGAGATTGCGTAAAAGACTTTTGGGATGTTGTCTTTTGAACTGTAACGTCATATTCCTTTCTGTGGCTTTTCTGTAGAGCTCAGTCTGCAGGAACCCATCCTCATTATAAATGGATAGATTGAGGAAAGCAATGCGAGAGGTGGAGTATTCCAAAGTGAATTTGATGTTAATATCAACCTGATTGAGCCATCGAACGAAAAGTTCCAATGTGGCAATGTCACCCTCCCACAGTACTAAGATGTCATCAATATACCGGCGGTATAACGTAATGTTATACCGGCTGGGCACACCACAATCAGCTCCTGCATTCTGCAAAGACTTTAGCATCTGTGTGTGCTCAATATCTGTCCAATGTTCGTGTTCTGTTGTGGCTTATCAGTATCTCCGCCGTACGTTAGGATGTGCCACCTCCACCTTTCATTTGGTTATCTGCTTCCGTTGGTAACACTGCATGTCTATTCACTTATGCGCCTCCTCAGGGGTCTCAAAGAAGATAGCGCAGCCCTTATGTATGACTTTCAGTCTGGCTGGGTACAACAGCCTGTATTTAAGGTTCCCTTCCTGTAGCCTCCTCTTGACTGATGTAAAATTCATCCTCCGTTTTTGTACCCGGAAGGTATAGTCCGGGTATGTAGTGTTGTTGGCTGATGCTCGTTGAATTCTGCCCCCCTTGTGAAAGTGTTCAAGGATCTTTTCCATGTCTTTGTAATTGAATATCCAGGCTATTATGGGCCGAGGCGGGGCTCCAGGTAGAGGCTTCCTCGTCAGGGACCTATGTGCTCTCTCAATTGTGAACCCTTGCTTGAGGTATCCTGTAGCAGCATATTTTCTACAAAGTTGGTAAGGTTTGACCCTTCTTTCCTTTCCGGGAGCACGATGATCTGCACGTTGTTGTGTCTAGCTCATCCTTCTGCATCTTCTGCTCTAATTTGCAGGTTTGGCACTTCTTGTTGCAATATTGCTACTTCTCTGGAATTGTCTTTCAAGTTGCTGCATTCGCTGCTACCTCTTTTTCTAGAGCTCCTGTACGTTCTGCAAGCGCTCGCACATCTTGTCTCAAAAGGTTCACATCTAGGCTGATGGCGTCCATTTTAGATTCCAGAGAGATCTTTAAGGCTGCTATGGCATCAAATACCTGTTGATCTCATTTCATGTGGGCCTTCTCCCCCTGTAGAATAGAGATCATTGACTGCATTGACTGAGTGCCTTCAGGTGCTTGCCCAGGTCAGGTGAATGCATCCAACGTGGGCTGCTTCGGCTTGTTCTTGTTAGACTTGGACGCCATGATTAATCTGTTTCGTGCTTGTGTGATCGTTGCTTTCTAGTCCTTATCTTGCACTGTGCTTCTGCCGTAGGGGCCAGGACATTGCTGGGTGGGCCTGCACCGTCTTGCTTCTGCCTTGCTGCAGCACAGCAGGTATCAGTCAGGGGCTGTTGCTTGCTTACAGGGTTATACTGCCGGCTTTCTGCCGTCCGCTCTGCACTCTGCTGATGGAAATGTCATCCGGTGACTCTCTCAGCTCTGTGGTGTCCCGTATTTCCTGCTCAGGGCCCTTACTGGTGTTCAGTGTGTGAGCTTGTGGCCATCAGGCTGACCATCCTCGATCAGGACCAGAACATGTTACTCCCCAGAATCACAAGATTTAGGCATCTGAATTTATATTGATCTAAATATTTATAGGCAGTGCCCCTGTCCACTTTATCATTCAGCACCCAATAGTTAGTTAATCAATTCCTTTCCTCCTCCCTTTCCGTTACTCTCCTGTTCCAGTTTATGGTATGCTTTGCATCAGGTAGTCTCGTGGGAACAGGGGACGTTTATTTACTTGACTGCTGTGTTTAAATGTATTTGCATTTCTTTTCATCATCCCTTTAGCACAGCTAATTATTTGCCATTTATTAGTCTTCTGCGCAGCTCATACCTCTTCTGCTGAATTGTTTGGAACTCCAGCTCTTCACAAGGGTCCCAGCGGGTTTACCGGAATGTGGCCACCCTCCTTCATCTATCCTGCGTCTCCGGTACCAGTTGGAGAAACTGTCACTCGCTCGGTTGTCTTCTGACTCTGCAGGTTGTTTTACACGTTGCACCCTCACTTGTCTCGTCTATGTCCACCTCTTGTCCCTGTGGGAATTCCAATAGCGCTGTTGCGGGAGGTACCTTGTCCCACCTGATAACTTTCATCCTCTCTTGTGCCTTATAAACACAGGGGTGGCACCACTACGGGAAGCCCTGGTTTCTGCTGTCTCTCTGGCTCCCGCTGCGGCCTTCCCACAGTCACTATAATTGTGAGTCTGTTTGTCTTTTCTTGTATTTCAATCCTGCCGCTCCAGTAACTCCTTCCACGCAAACCCTTTCGGTCTCTCCCTCCAATCCGTCTTTGCTACTTTGCCATTGTGCACTGCGACTGCTGCTGTACCTCTCCTGTCGCTCAACAGGCCCTTTGCATGCCCCCTTGCCTCCCACTTTATCTCTAAAATCCAGGATATCCTGTCCCCCCGTCATCCCCTTCCCTTGTGCCCCCGTCCCACCTCTCCCTTCTGTGAACTCTAGTGCCCTTACAGCCACTCCTCCACCTTGCTTCTTGTCCTTTCCTCTTTTCTCCCCTGACAAGTTCTCTAGACAAGTCTGATCTATGAAAGCCTCGTTAAAACAGGTTTTTCCTTGCTCTTCCAAAACTATCAAGGATCATATTGACACCCTCGCTCCTGCCCTGACTGATTTCTGCAGCCTCCCCTTTGCCTCAGCAGTCTTCCCTTCCCCCCTGAAGCACTCTCTTGTGCACCCTCTTCTCAAACAACCCACAGCCGACCCTTCTTGCCCGGCTACATACCGCCAAATCTCCATCGCCCCCTTTCCGGGCAAACTCCTTGAAAAGCTGGCCATCTTGCAGCTTAACCTTCACTCTGATTCTGTTAGTTGTCTCCACAACCATCAATCTGGCTTTAGAGCTGCCAGAAGCAGGGAATCTGCTCTCCTGATCATCCGTGAAGATCTGCTCTCCGACCTTTACACTAATATCCCCTCTGTCCTCATCCTACTTGATCTCACTTCTGCCTTCTACACGGTCAACCATAACATCCTGCTCTACCATTTCTATGACAACCTGGGTATCACCGATCAGGCTCGGGCCTGTCTGACCTCTTTCTTCTCTGATTGACCATCCCAGTTCCAACTTGGGTCCTTCCTTTCATCTATCTTCCTGTCTACTTATGGTGTTCTCCAGGTGTCTAACCTCTCACCCTGGCTTTTTAACCAATAACTGGCAACTCTCGCTCATTGCATCTCCATTTTCTGCTCCCACTTTCAGTGCTATGTTGATGACACTCAACTAATTTTCAGGCTTCCCCCGGCCACCTCCTCTCCTTCTCTCATCTCTGATTGCCTATATGCCATTCAGGATTGGCATGCTGCCAGCGATCTCTGCCTGAATGCTAGCAAGATGGAGATCTTCCTCATCGGCACACCCTCACCCACCTTTCCTCTCACTCTTTGGCCGGCTTCCCTTGGCCATCCTCCTACCCCTACCTGTGAGGCTAAGAACCTCTGGGTCATCTTTGACTCCACTTTCCTTCTCTGCCCACTCTAAAAAGTCAAACTTCTGACTGCACCTCCTCAGAGGTATTCTGCCTTGCCTCTCTGTCCCCCAGCAGCTCACTGTCTCTCGAGCCCTTGTTCTCTCTAGGTTGGACTATTGTAACAACCTATTTTCTAAATCTACCTGCTTCTACTCATCCCTCCCTTTGCAATTTATCCAGAACAGGACTGCAAGACTTGCCCTTGGCCTCAAGCCCTGGGATTGTTTCTCTCCAGCCCTGAAATCTCTCCACTGGCTCCCAGTGGCTGCAAGGATAACATTCAGAATCATTTGCATTGTCCACAAGGCTTTCTGGGGCCTGGGTCCAATACACCTTCAGCTGTCCCTTCGTAAATACCTTCTCTCTCGAGCTCTTCGCTCCTCTACCTCTAACTCCCTCAGGGTCAGTTGTTTCTCAAAGAATCAAGCTGGGGGTAGATCTTTGTCTTCTGCTGGAGCCTCCATCTGGAACAGCCTCCCTGCCACCTTGAAACCTGAGGAAAACCATCTCCGGTTCCGGAAGAACCTCAAGACCTTCCTCTTTGCTTCTGCCTTCACCCCTCCTCTCCCCTGCAGATTTGCTCTCTCTTGGCACCGTGCTCCTTGCCTACCTTCTGATTTCCGGATCCAGGTACCCGCTCACCTTGCCACCCACCTGCACTGCCTCCTGGAAAACCCTTGCACTGGGGTCTGCATCTGAATCATACAGTCCCCCCCTTTTTCTCTCTGCACTTACCAGACTCACTCTGTCTGTTGCCTCAAACCTAGCACTTGCCACATGTTGGCTGCACTAGCACTGTTTGTTGGCTTGTTATTTATTTATTTATTTATTTGTTTATTTATTATTTATATCTGTATTCCTTTGCCCTGCACTTTCCACTTCTCCCCCTTGGATGCACTTTTCCCCTTTTTCCCTCTCCAATGCACTTACACGTTCTCAATGTCACTGGGCCTAGTAAGATTGTTGTTTTTGTTCTCCCTTGATACCCTCCCTTGCCTTGTTGGGCTCTGAAACACCTGTGTACGAGTGCGATATAAATAAAATATCACATCATATCATATCATATTAAGTTGTGCAGAACGTTTTCTCTACAATGTAGACATTACTTGCCCTTCCATGACTTGCAGTGCAACAATCTGTGCCGTGTTCTTTTGTCCCTCACTCTGTATCCTCTCGTCTTCACCGGATACTTCCATTGTTTGCTGTCGCTGTGCATCAGCTGTCCGCGAGGTCTGCGATGACATGGGCTGGCACTATTACTCTCCTGGATCCTGCTACCTCTCCTCCCACGTCTGAGGAATCGTTTGGCACTTCTTTTTCTTATCCGTGTTGCTTCTTACCATGCGGCTTGTACATATCTCATCCCTCCTTAGTTGCGTACACCTTCGATGCCTCTGGATCGCCGCTTGCACGTATGTGGACCTCACCTCTCGTCCCATTCTAAGTTGGCAGTCAGTGTCCCAGCTGTCGCGGAGAATGCCACATGTGCCGTTTCCCTTTATTGCACTGCAATCGCTGGCCCAGGCTCGTTCCAATCCAGCCACCGCTCCTATTAAAGGGTCTGGTCTGGTCTCTTTCTTCCACCAGTGGCTCTTTACATAGTTTCACAATGCTGCAGTGTCCCGTCTCAACTCAGCTCTTTGTCTCGCGTCATCTGCCATTTTGCTTTAGTCCTTTCTTGTCGGCTCACAAAGTTCCATTGGCTCGCATTCTATGATTTATCCATGGATAGCCCTCAGCTTGTTCCCATCGATGCTCAGCCACTTCATATACCTGGTGACATGTATATGTGCACTGACGCATCCTATAACCTCTGTTACTGCACAGGATCATTTAGGATCGGCAAAAACTCCCTGAGTCACGTCCTACTACATGGCCATGTAGCCATGCCCCATTGATATGCCTTATAACCTTGTGAATCTCGTCCTGATAGATTTCAGCGGCAGCCGAAGCTGAGCTGCTTGTATTGAAAAAGGCCCATGTGTGTCACAAATGTGGTGATATACCGTGACTCAGGGGTGATTTCAAGTTGATGGTATCCTTTTGTGAGGTATAGTTTTGAGAAAAATCTAGCGCTGACTGGCAGGTGGATCATGTCTGTTATGCTCGGCGCCTGGTGTCTTTCACGCTGTATTGCCCCATTTTCCCTCCTTATGTCCGCACATAGCCTGATGGAGCAGCCCGCTGACATCTTGGGGACGGGCACTATCGGCAACACCCATGGAGTGGGCCCTACTGCTGGTTCAATGACTTGTTGTTTCAGCAATTTGTTGATCTCTTCTTCAACTTGTCTTTGTATATCAATTGGTATGCCCTTGTAGTGCTCTGCGATAGGCTTAATGTCGGTATTGATATGTAGTTGAATTTTATGGTTTCTAAGTTTCCCCAGTCCTCTAAGCAGTTTTGGGAATGTCACCTCAATGACTTCAGTCTTGGCAAAGTACCAGGCCCATGTCTACAGCTGTTCTGAAGCTGAGGATGCACCTGCTATTTACTTCGGTCTTTAGCACATGTAGTTGAACTTTGGCTGCATGTGACTTGTGGGTGTGGGTTGCAGTGATGACTCTGTTGTGTGGTAGGTGCGTGGTGGAGCCGTAGGGGTAGACGTCGATAGTGGATCACTTGAGTTTTGGGGGCTGCGGGAGTGTCTTGTACGCTTCTTCACTTATGATGTTTATGGTCGACCCCGTGTCTATAAGAAACTCCAAGGGTGTGTCATTGACGTGAAGTATGAGGGTGTGGCTGTGTTGCTTTGCTGTGTTGTTATTTAGCGCCCAGACATAGCTTCTCTTCCTTTGGTCGTCTCCTGAGGATACAGAGTTACTGATGAAGGGTGACCTCACTTCGATGTATCTGACATGCTGTCTGTGGTGCCATTGTCTGGGGCCCTCTGAGGGCCTGAGATCCTCTCGTGCATGGGACCTAATGTATTCCCGATCATCCTGTCTGTGCCTTTTCGATTTACTGTCTGGCCCAGTCTCATGTGAGCCAGCCTTTGCTGTCCTTTGCCTTTCCCTTTGTGGCCTCCTGCTTGATGGGTGCAGGGGTGCGTTCTTACAGATGGCTCAAAATTGGTCCTCTCCACCACATGCAGCACATTTCTGCCCCAGTGCTGGGCATTCCCCGGCGTGAGGGTATTCATAGCCACACTTGATGTCATCATGTCTGACTGTGAAGTTTACGGCGGTGTATCATTTGTTGACAATCTCGCCCTCGGTCGCTTTTGGCTGTATTGTGACTTTGCTCAGGTTGTCCTTTTGCGTTTCTAGGTCCGATTCTATGAGTGCTAGCGCAAGGATTTCTTCCAATGACCTTTCTTTTTTAACAGGTTCTTGGTAAATGATTGAGAGTCACATTGAGCGATGACTTGAGACCCCAGGGCCTCTTCATTGGAGTGTCAGCGGAAGTTGCAATGTTTTAGTTTGATGTGTAATCTCATAACAACGTTGTCCACGGATTCCCCTTTGTCTTGGCCCGTAGTGTGGAAAATGTGTCTCTCGTAATAGACTTTAGTATGGGGTGCAAAATATGTTGACAATCTCGGGTGTAGGTGTCGACAGGATTCAAAGTTCAGCAGCTCTCCAGCAATGTCCCTGACTGCGGGCCGAACCCCCATGAACAGTGTTTTTTAATCTTGCGTCGTCTTTGAGCCCCAAGGGCCGACACAGAACTTGAATTCCCTTAGCCATATTACCCAGCGTGGTCCCAGATTGCTCGTGTCACATAAGTCAAATGCTGGTGGTAGGTGCAGTACCTGTGTTTTTTTGCCACCTGTGTGCAGGAGAGGTCCTGAGACCTCACCGCCCATGGTCGAGGAAATGTCATCTTCCGACATGGTTTAATGTGTTTACTCTCCCTTCTGTGCACCGCCGCATGGTCTGTCGTGCAGAACATTGTGTGCACGTGTTGCTTTTGCTGCACGGGCACTTCCGGCAACACGTGTAGGCCTCCGCCCTTGTACCTTATGTGCCGTGGCAGACTGGTTCCCTCTGGTGGTGCTCTAGCAGCTAGAGGCATGCAGACACGCCTTTAGCCGTGCCTGACGGCACCCTCCAGGACTACACTGTCCCGGCCCTCCTTGTATACACAGGCATGCGGCACGCGCTGTGGTAGGCCCTCGCCTGATAGGCAATGTTTGCTGCCGACTGTGCCCTCCTAGAGCTGACGCAGCGGCGGCTGGTGCATGGGTCGTCACTCGATGCCCAATCGTCGCCAGTGTAATGTTGTGGCTCACCCAGGGAATCCAGGGGTCTTCTCTGGTGGCAACTCCCTTTTCAAGGATGACACACACACGGGCTGGTGCAAGACAAACACGTCTTTATTCACTCCCATACATTACATTTCTGAACTCACTCCCCATCCCGGAACTCACGCCCTACCCCGTCACTTCCCTCTGTTCTGACCCAAACATGGACCATCCCCTCATAACGATGAGGGAGGCCTACGAGCCCACATTGACGACATTACAGTCCATTCGACCCACTTATTGGGTGAAGACTCATTTTTCTTTTACCGCCCAGATGGAAGAGTAGAGTGGAAGAAATCCCTTTCTATTCTTCCATTTTGCTCCACTGTGAGGCTGGAAGAGCAGTGGGGAGAGTTTAACCCTACCTGTAACGGAGGCAAGTGTGCCATCATTAGAGAGTAGGTAAGGCCTGTGCACTGAATGGCAGAGGTTTTGCTAGGGGGCCTGTGGAGGCAATAGCCCCCAGTCCTTTGTTTGTAGCCGCGGATATAAACTCAGAGGCTACTGTCAAAAGGCTAGCTAGCCCTTAGTCCCGACAGTCCAGACATTAGCGTAGCCCTAGATTTTTTCCAGGCCTAGCAACACCCCTGCTGAAGGGCCCTGGGTATGAGACCTTGCTGCAGGGAGAGGAAGGGCAGGGGCGCTTATCCACACTAGCCCAGGAGGCAGAAGTGGGCCCCGCCCTATCCCCTGGTTTTGTTCTTCAGTGCAGACATTTTGCGTTGCATCTCCCTGGCACTGGAAAAGTCAAACGCAGCCTGCGCCGAGCACATCATGTCCCTTCCCCGTGCATTAGGCTTTCTATTATTTCTCCCCTTGGGCATGAATGTTTTATGATGACCAGGAAGCCTGTCTGCACTCTGATGTGTGAGCATCTCCACACCCGCACCTTGGCGGTTACTTGCCGCAGGTCGGTAGCAATCAGCAGGAATAATCATTGCTGAGGCCTCACCTGCCATACCAGAAAAGGATCCATTCTGGATGCCGTATCTTTAAGATATTTTCCCAGTCTGGGGGGGCACTTCCAGATAATGGTGTCGAGTTCTGGGGCTTCATTAGGAACATGGGGAAGCAAGTATGATGCAGAGTTCTGGAGGGCACATTTGTGATATGGTTTTCAGTTTTGTAGGACTCATCAGTTCTGAAGGCCACGCCCGGACTCCTGTATCCAGTTCTAGAGGCTGAATCTTGATGATTGTGTCTAGTTGTGAAACACCACATTTACACTATTACAGTACAGTTCTGGAAGCCTCATCTGAAGCCTCATCTGAAGCTCTGTGTCCCGTTCTGGAGGTCTTTTCTGGGGTGCTGCGGCCAAGTGCTCTAGGTGACATCTGCAGCATTGTGTCCACTTATGAAGGAATGGGTAGGGGTCTGCATGCTTTAAATTGTGCATTCTGTCCACTACATGCTACTGCGGCAGCCGGTGGGGAGTTGCTAGGTCTGGAAAAGACCCGGGGCTAAGCTGATGTCAGAACTGTTGGGACTGGGGGCTAGCTAGTCTTTTGGCTGTAGCTCCTGAGATTCTATCCGGGGCTACAACCAAAAGATCAGGGGCTATAGCCCCCTTAGCCCCCCCCTAGCAACGCCCCTGCGGTGAAGTATGAAAGCTTATTTACATTTACTTCTGCATTCATCATCACAAGCATTATATCCTGCTCCAAAATCCACATTACATATACATCATTTTCTAGGGATATCTGTACATTGGTAGTGGACATGCACACAGCTACCTCCCAAAATAAGAATAGTCTGTCATAGTCATGTTATGCTGACATCCAAGTCCTAAACATGTCCGAATAAGTATTGCTTCTTGGTTAAAAACTCTGATATTATGGTGAGTGTTGAGAAAAATCAAATGAGCACCAGTGTGCATTATGTATTTAGTGATTCAAGCATATAATATTCCTTTATCACAGGCATATATATAAACCTATAAAGATCTGTAGTCATTGTTATGTTCCCAATATACTGAGTGATTTTATGCAAAGCAGCCAGGAATCTTCATTGTTGCTGTTTGTCCACCTGCCCTTTTCTCATAGGGGTATTTTGAAAGGGTATCATAGGAGTGTGCCAGACTCTCCATTTTGGGATGGTAACCTTCTATAAAAAAATAATGTATATGGTAAGTCTCGTTCTTGATAATGTGCTTTGCTCAGTAGGACAGGTGCAACATTTTTATGATGAGTACAATGTATACTGGAAGTGATCATTAGAAATTAACATTGCGAAATTAAAGAAAAATATGCCAGTGTACACCTATAAATAAATAATGTCCCTTTTAATAGATTCTTTTTCACAGCATGCCCACTTTTTTGTCACTAAAATGTCCTTCCTTCTTGGAAACGGTTGTACTCCGATTAAACCTAACAACCTGTTTCTTCTGTGAGCACTGTGGCGTTGTTCAATTTTGCGTGTTGGCCACTGAATGGTTGGTTGTGTAGCACATTTGTTACAGTATGCACGGACACTAATAAGTAACAACAACAGAAATTAACACATCCAATTGTCGATCCTGTAGCTTGCTCCTCTGCATCTTACAAGGACTGCCAGTACCACCTCGAAGCCTATCTCCGCCCCCCAAACCTGCACCTGTTGAGACAATGCACCTTCAGTAAGATGGGGAGATTCCTGCAGGATACATGTGATCAAAAACGCAGTGCGCCCACCCCTTCAAGATATATGTGTATTTTCTCTGGTTGCGCTGCTGTCAGCAGTGATTGGAGTGGATCAGCAAATAAGCACCTGACAGGGTGACACTATAGAGAAAGAGGTAGAGACTTGGAGTGAGACAGAGGAAAAGACCAGCAGAGACAGAGGTAGAGATAGAGAGAGAGAGAGCGAGAGAGAGAGACGGAGACAGAGAGAGCGAGACAGACAGAGACAGAACAGAGAGAGGTGGGTCGGTGTATGATACGCCGGGTACATCTAGTGCACAAAATGATGTCAAAATCTACATGTTTCATCTAAAATAGTATGGGCCTCATTATAAGGCTGGCGCTCCCGGAATGAACGGGGCCGGTACGGGACCGGCCCCCTTCATTCCGGGAGCACCGATTACGAGCTTCCCTTCGCGGGACCCGGATTGCACGCCTGGTAAAACCAGGCGTGCTTTCTGGGTCCCGCGAGGGGAAGAGGGACGCAATAACGGGCCAGATGTAATCTGCCCATTATTACCTCCCTCCCCATTGTCATTGAGCCATATGGGGGATCAAATGGGAATGGGTTCCTGCAAGGAGGAACTGGGTCCTCCTATGTCGGAGTAACGCGGTAAGTCCCCATTGCAGGGACCCGGTAATGGAGCCCAGACGGAGGCAGCCGTGGAGCTAACAGCTCTGTGGCTACCTCCATTCTCGTAATGAGGCCCTATGTCTGAGCCTGAAGGTTCTGTTCTTAGTTTTCTCTGTCTGGTTGGGGCACTGTGTCCCGTTTTGGGTATCACATTGGGAGTGAAGTTCTGTTCCATAGAAGTTTTATAAAAAATACAAGGTGTCTTCAGCACCATTCAAAAGCTACTTTGACTATTAAATGATGAAAATATAATAGTGTGCAGGTATAAAATGGTGTATTACAGCTATTTAATTTGTGAATTTACTGAAATATGAAATCATCATTAAAAAAAAGTTAAACATATGTTTATTCATTTTTCTGTAATAACACCAAAACAAAAGAACGGTAAGTCTTCAATGTCGCGATCACAAAATTCCAGTTCGACTCACTTACTTCCTAAAACAAAACTGTCCGCCCATCGTTCACCTGATCATTCCATATAACAACCAGTACTGAAACCTCCAATCCGGCCGTACAATTTGCAGACCATAAATACCATGTATACGAATCTAACCCAGGCAGTTCAGTATCTTTAAAAAGGAGTCGTATAATTCATAAGGTCCTCACTCAACATTTCATAAGAGTTTGACAACTTCAAGGCGGGTACCAGCGCGAGAGTTCACTCAACAGATCATGCAATGCATGCCACACGGTATAGGAGCCAGCGCCTTCACCCATTTGTAGTCTAACATTCCTGACATCCATTTAAGCCCTAACCTATTTTTTGACATTGGCCAACCACGTCACAAATCTCGTTCCAGCTGTAGATTTCCAAGCAGTGGCGATACGCCTTTTAGCCAAGCGTAACTCCAACAACCTAAATTTGGCTGCTGTGGCACCTCTTTTTTTTCCTAGCCGGAATGAGACACAAAAGACAGTGGTCAATTGAAAAATAAACTTTCATATTCGTCATTCGATTCCATTTTTCCACCACCTTTTCTCTGAAAGGAAATACTTTGCTGCAACCCCACCACATATGTATATAAGAACCATCATCTACCCCGAATCTCCAAAATGTAGGGACATGTCATTTTAACCACCACAATGGGCGTAACACAGAGGTCTTCAAACTGTAGGGCATGCCCCCCCAGGGGGGTGTAGCCTGATGCCCGCGGGGTGGGGGGGGGCGGTACCCGAACCCTGAAATCACCAAAAAATGGAGGAAAGAAAAAGCCGACGCTGGATGGGGCATGTATGTTTGTGCATATCCCATCCTAACATGGCCCCCGCACATGCTCAGTGTGACGGGCCAGTCTTAGGGTCAGTGGGAGTGGTTGACCCAGGAAATTGACACCTTGGAAGCGCGCTCTTTGTCCCTTTCCAGGGTGCACACTTCCAGGGTGTTTGAATCCATTTGCAGGATCGGAACGTGATTATACGAGGTAAAGAGGGGGGCCCTGGGGTTGTTTTTGGAGTGGATGGGGGAGCACTGGGGTTGTCTTTGGAGCAGGGAGGGGGCCTGGGATTATTTTTGGAGCAGGTGGGCGAGCCCTGGGGTTGTTTTATGGAGTGGTTGGGGGAGCCATGGGGATGTTTTAGGAGCAGATGGGGGGCCCTGGGATTGTTTTTGGGACAATGCAGTGTGTGGGGTGGAGGGTAAAATGGGATTGTGCTGGGAGCAGGGTGCTGGAGCCCATGGACTGTGCTGGGAGCAGGTTAGCGGGAGCCATGGGATAGTGGTGGGAGCATGAGAGCAGTGGGGAGGGCCCAGGGGTTGTGGTGGGGTGGGGAGAGCCCAGGGACTGGGCTAGGAGTGGGATGAGCGAGCCCAGAGACTATGATGTGAGCAGGTGAGGGAACCCAGGGACTGTACTGGGAGCGTGTCGCAGCAACGGTGCACAAGAATCCGTAGCCTTTTTGGACTTACTGGCCATTTGGCATTTTTGGGGGGCCTGTCCTGCCCACATTTTGCTCCGGTGGGGTGGTGGCTCAGGACAAAAAGCTGTGAAGACCACTGGTGTGACGTGTGCCCTCATTACACATTTATACTGTATCCAACAGAATCTTACGTTCCTGAAGAGACCTCCTTTGTGTGCCTAAGCATCCTTGCCCATTCCTCATCAGTAAACTCTGTATCTGCATCTACATGCCATGCCTGTCTAATTCTTGACAATTTCCCATCATCCTTCCTTGGAATCACCCCATAAAACTCAGAGACCTTCCTCTAAGCACATCAATGCTTGAGTCACTGTTTGCAGTTCCGGTCTCTTCCGATACCCCAGCCAGAGCCTCCACAAAGCCACCATCAATCTGGCGCGTTCCAAAAAATGGATCTGCATCATTGGATTTAACAATTTAAATTCCTGGTATGTGGCAACCATGTCTCCCAAATAAATATCATCAACCATTTCCTGAGTTTACAGCTGGAATTACCTGACCGTGCGCACCTGATATAAGCACGCCACATACAACTACTACTCAATGGCATCATAGATAAGTACAACAACTTGTGCGAGGTAGCCCTCGTCACTTGCCTCCAAAAAGTTAGCAAAGTGGAAATGAGTTGGCAGAGTATTCAAATCCCTCCCCATGGCGTCCACTATTTCGAACAACTGCAAGGGAAACCACAGCCCTTCTATTAATTCGGTAACCGCATCCACGTTGGCCACCTGAAACCAGGCTACCATATGTTGCAGCGTCTCTGCCCAATAATAGACCCTATAATCCAGTACACCCACACCCCTCTGGCCAAATGGCAGCTGTAATCTAGACAAGGCAACTCTCGGGTCCTCATTCCTCCAAAGGAGCTTCCTTAATACCATATTAAGTTTCTGGAAAAATTCAGCAGGTATGACCATGGCATAAATTGAAAAATGTACAATCATTTCTACAATGTGACCATATTTTCCAGACTGGTTCATCCCATCAGTGACAATGGAAACTTCACCCAGAAATCTATAGATTTATCAAATTGAGGCAACACTTCCTCCACATTCCACTGATATAACCATTGCAGATCCTGACTCACTTCTATGCCCAGGCTTTGGAACCTCTCTGTGGCAATAATCATGTGTAATCCCCCAAAATGAGTCCTCTATGGGTCTGGCCTTCCATATATCACTGATTTAGATCTCTTTACCACCAGGCCAGATAACTGTCCAAACTCCTCCACCAACTCCAACATCAAACCCAGTATCCGCACAGTGCGATGCAGTAAGAAACCTCGCCCACCTTGATACCCCACTCATTGTGCCTACCCCTAATTACCATTGCCAGAGGTTCGATCACCAGCACAAACACCAATGGCGAAGGTTGGCAACACTGCCTAGTGCCCCTGTTCACTTCCCATGCCCGTGACAGTGTCCTATTTACACTCACTGCTTGAGGTTGGTCCATTACACAGTAATTTAACCAACTCTGAAAACTGATCCTTTGACCCCATCTTTGCCAGGACAACCCACATGAATTCCCAGTCATCCTTATGAAACGCTTTATACGAGTCCAGGCTGGCGATCTCAAATTGTCTCCTGTCCTGGGTACACTCATTCAAAATCAAGAACAGTTTTCTCAGATTCTGAGTAGTGATTCTACAAGAAGTAGTGGTTCTTCCAGGCATGAAGCTGGCTTGATCTTCATGGACCAACATGGTCATAACTCTACTAAACCTACGTGCAAGTAACTTGCTAAGAATTTTCGGGTAAGCATTAATCAGTGACAATGGTCTGTATGAGCTGCATTCCCTGATATCCTTCCCCAGGTTTGGGCAACAGGTCCACCAACGCCTCTAGCATGGAACTTGAAAATGCCCCACAAGCACGTGCTTCCTGAAATAACTCCAGCCACCCAGAAGCTAGCGACTGTTTATAGGTGCAATAGAGTTCCACCGTCCATCCATCAACTCCCGGTGTTTTATTCCATACTAACTTATCTACAGTCCATTCCACATCCGATAAGTCTATCAGCACATTAAGCATTGCGCCCTCCTCCTCAGTGGGTGACTATAATTGAGCTTCCGCCAACCAGGCCAAGATCTGGCTTGTATCCACTCTGGGCTGTGCCGGAAACACTCTGGCATAAAAATCATAAAATACCTTGCATCAACTCCCAGTGTTTTATTCCTTACTAACTTATCTACAGTCCATTCCACATCCGATAAGTGTATCAGCACATTAAGCATTGCACCCTCCTCCTCAGTGGGTGACTGTAATTGAGCTTCCTCCAACCAGGCCAAGATCTGGCTTGTATCCACTCTGGGCTGTGCCGGATACACTCTGGCATAAAGATCATAAAATACCTTGCATCAACTCCCAGTGTTTTATTCCTTACTAACTTATCTACAGTCCATTCCACATCCGATAAGTCTATCAGCACATTAAGCATTGCGCCCTCCTCCTCAGTGTGTGACTGTAATTGAGCTTCCTCCAACCAGGCCAAGATCTGGCTTGTATCCACTCTGGGCTGTGCCGGATACACTCTGGCATAAAGATCATAAAATACCTTGCATCAACTCCCAGTGTTTTATTCCTTACTAACTTATCTACAGTCCATTCCACATCCGATAAGTCTATCAGCACATTAAGCATTGCGCCCTCCTCCTCAGTGGGTGACTGTAATTGAGCTTCCTCCAACCAGGCCAAGATATGGCTTGTATCCACTCTGGGCTGTGCCGGATACACTCTGGCATAAAAATCATAAAATACCTTGCAGTTTTCTTGCTGCCCTGTCACAATATTACCAGCTTCGTCTTTAATACAATTGATCGCTTACCCACCCTTCTCCGTATTTACTAACCACGCTAATAGCCAGCCAGGTTTATCCCCTCAATATGCTTTTTCACCACTCCGCCACATAATAAATGCTCCCCAACCTCTCCTGTGCCTCTAATAAATAATTTTGGATTTTTCAAGCTTGTGATCGATCCCTGGCCTGATCCCCCTATCCAACTCTGCCAAGTGTTGTTCAAGCTGTAATACTGAATAATTAAGAGCTCTGTGCACCCCAAACCTAAGGATACATACACATACACACACCCCTAATGTAGAACTTCAGTGCCTCCCATTCTGTAGACCTGGAACTTACTGACCCCCAATTAGATGAGAAATAACGTGACCATTCTGACCCCAACTTCTTTAAGCATCTCGTTGTTGAATCTCCTCATCAGAATCAGGGTGTACCTCAGAGGCATACAGAGAGCCACACCAAGAGGCGCATGATTCGATAATATCCTATCAAAATATTCCACTGAGCCCAACCGTTCCATATGTTCCTCCCCTGTAGAAATAAAATCTATCCTTGAAAGAGAACCATATACTCCAGAGTAAGAAGAATAACCCACATCAGCCCTATATTTCAGCCACCATCCCTCCCCATCCCACTACTAACCCCAATTCTTGTGTCACTCTCGGTAGCGTCTTTGCAGCTGTCCCAGCGTACAACCCCCCACCCTGAAAGTATCCAAATGTCTATCCAATATGCAGTTAAAATTCCCTGCCCATAGTATCCATCTATCTCGATATTTTGCTATAACTCCTGCCATTTTATCAAAGAAGCTTGTGTGATCCACATTTGGTGCATATGTCCCCACTGTTAATGCTTTCCTGTCCAATAGCTTATGTGTCACACCTATGTATCGCCCCTCCTCTCTCGTCTTCCAACGCCGAATTCAGCTCAAACACTGAGGTATCCCCTACCCAGATTAGCATCACCCTGGTGTATGCCAAAAATCCTGATCATACGAACCGCACCTTTCATCGCCTAGCCAAACTCTGCACCTCATCCCTTTGTAAGTGCGTTTCCTGGAAAATGCCAATCGTGACACAATGCCTAATGAAGTAGGAATGTATTTTGCTCCTTTTAACCACCCAACTCATTCCTTGAACATTTCAACTTATGATTTTCAAGTCGCTACCCATCACCATCGGTCGCCAACAGAGAAATCGCATACCCAAAACATTTCAACACTGCCTCCCCTCCCAACCCCAACATTCCCACACCCAACAAATCCCTCCAACCCAGCACCCTTGCTGACACATTCACTCACCTTCCTGAGGTCTTCTCTGACCAATGACGCATCCACTCCTACTTCTTGGATCTTGCTTTCCAAAGATGATCTGGATTCCTGAAGAGCAGCTAATAGGCCTTTCATCATGACTGGTGCCGAGGGGGTTCCGGCTGGAAATGTGTTCCAACTTCCACTGCTAAATGTTTGCTATGTTTTCCCCTGGCACCAACAAATTGATCCATCCTCTGTTGATGCCCTTTCACCATTGTATAACTCCAGCTGCCACACAACAAGGAGTGTCCAAGTGACCCCCTGTGCACTATCACCAGTGCTAACAGTTAAGGCACCGTCTGCCATGCACCAGTTCAGGCCTCCCACTGCTCTCACATCCTACCTGCCGCGTCCCTCTGAATTTCCACGGTACCCTCCTCAGCACTGGAGGAAGCCTCAAACACTTTTAAAAACACTTTTAACACAGTATTTTGTCAAAACAGTAGACACGTTATGCAAAACAGGATAGTGGTTGGTTTTAGAAATTGGGTACGAGGGTATCCTCCCCTTAAGAAATTGATGTCGAATGGTACATAGATGTATACATTTTAAAACGTCTGCTTGGCCCATCTAGATTAGAGTTTAGGAGCATGCTTGAACATTTTAAAAGGAGTGTGGGATCTTTTCTCCAAATAATATTTTTATGGAAAGGCAAAATACATCAATGTTCACTGCCCCCTTGCTAAATAACTGAACAAAATGAACATATAAGAGTGCAAAAGGTTCTCCCAATTGAGCCAAGATCTTCCTCCCAAATGTCATTCTCCAGTTCAATGCCTTTTTGCAGAAAGACATGAAAGAATCCAAAATAGCAATCATGAAATGCCCATTTTATGCTGAAATGATTTTCAGTTATGCCGGTTGTTGACGGACCCTAGAGTAGTGCTGTTATCCGTGTGGCACAGTGGTGCCCAGTGCTGCCCTGACTTCTGGTCTGTTATGGATGCAATAAAACAGCGTTAGCTTTCCTGAGGCCTCCTGCACTGGAGCAGGAGGGCAGGGGCACCGCTGGCTGGTGAGGAGCAATACTTCCCCCCTCGCATCTGGCAACATGAATCCTTGCTCGGGGTTCCTCTGCACCACCTTATGTCAAGGGCAGACCCTAAGTTTGGGAGCTGGGCAGGGATAGAGATGAGGTTTGGGTGAAGGCTGTGGGGTGAGATATGCGGTTGTTCCTTAGCAGAGGAGACTTTCAGCCACATAGGCCCAGGTCCTTTCCAACTTCATATTCCCAAATGCGCTTTTCATTTACTCAGGGACAATCATTTTATATGCAAGCCGGTCATAGGGTGGTTCCTTTTGAGAATATGATAAATGCACCTGGGATTATGAGGCTGTATTTCACATACGTTACTTTCCTGTAACAGTATTTTTTCACCTTCTCTCTGTTTTAGATTCACATGCGACTCATCCCAACAACCCGGAAGGTTGGCACATTGTAATGTTTATTACATGTTACATGTCTGTTGTTTTTATGTCTCTATGTGAACCTTTGCACTCCGTGGCTGTTTCTGTATCCCTACAGCCTCCTACAAGCACTTGACACCTGATGTCTGCACTTACCTTTGCACTACCCACCAGCTTGCCGCACTGCATATTTATTGCTTGTGTTATTACTGTTATCCTATGTACTGCACTGCCCCGTCCCCCTCACACTTTTTCCCCCTTCACCCATCCCTTGCACTTGCGCGATCTCAATGTCACCCCGCCTTGTAAGATCGTTGCCTCTGTCTTCCCTCTGTTCCCCTTCCATTGCCTCGTCGCGCCTTGCAGCATCTAAAGTATTGCTGAATCCTCAACTGTAGGCAGTTGCCGTTGGGTTTACTTGACTCCCTTACACTCACGCCCCCACTCCACCTTTAGCACCTTGCTTCATAGAACACTGCTAAATCCCACAACAAATGTGCTCCACCCGCCACGTGTTCACCGACATAGCGATCCATCATCCAGACCTGGACACTCTAGAGATCAGTGCTAATACAGTGTCATCAGTGGAGTAACTTTGCTGAAAAAGTTGGGGGGGGGGGCATGACAACTGAAGAAAAAGTGCCCCAGCCTAATGAATGGGGACACAATGGTGTGCCATGAAAGTTGGGGGGGACAAACATCCCTGTCCCCCCCTAAAATTACGCCCATGAGTGTCATTGCACTATTCATTTCTGCTATCAATTGAGCACTATCTGTAATTATGAATTGTTTAGTCTCTTAAAATAAAATTACTCTGTTTATTTTCATGTATGTTCAGAGTACAGTCTGCCGAAATGCCACACATCTAAAAGCGCTTTGAAGACATAAACCTGCCAGGAAGGTGACACACATATATCAAGCAACGCAACATAAGATGGCAGCAACTGGCTCTGCGAGGTTGTACCTTAGATATGGCAGCTACACTTCACATGCAAAGCTTTCGCCGGCAAACTAGCACAGTCAGTTAAGCACACACTCCAGACAGCCTTCATGACAAAGGCCCTGAGTGTGACAGGACCACCTCAGCCCTTCACCCTTCAGTGATCCATGACTTGCTTGCAGTGGAATTGGGAAAACATTATGCCTCGTATTACATGGCTCAGAAACCACTGGAGGAATCCAAAATGAAGCTCTGTGTAAAAAGGGGACATTATTTTGACCTGGCATAAAATCTCACTATCTGGGCATTTGAGGCGGCACTTACCATGTACCATGGCAGCACTTGGGCATGTGAACCCGTAGCTGGGATATGATGGTTATACTTTACATTTGAGGCTACAAATGGCATGAAATGCCAGCAGCTGGGTATACAAGAGTGCACTTGCAATACAAATAAAATAAACAAACAAACACACAAACACCCAAACTTGTCCTATGAAGGCAGAGCCCCGTGGCCTATCAGGGCTCTGCTTGGTGTGACCCCAGCACAACTTAAGGGAATTTCACTCTAGTTATTATATTGGAAGTAACTAAAATAACATTTTCGGATTTTGTCTTTTTTTTTAATGTTTAATATTCTTAGATGTATTATGGTATCTGTTTGCAAACGTGACGTCAACAGTCATACACGGTAGCATCACTTCCTGCAACGTTTTCGTAATGCCACGTCCTCTCATCTTCTCGCCCATGTGACACCCTGCCCATTACCTCTGGCATGTTGGTGAAATAATGTCCTTGTTAGAGGCTGTATGTTGATGATGGCGGGAGTCAGGGGAGCCGATTTATGAATTTCCCTGGGGGGCCCAAATACAGGAAGTGACATCACTGGCAGTTATATGACTGCAAATTTGCATGTATTCGCCAACTTGGTGCAACGGCGCGCAGGCGGGGCGGGTGTTGGCGCGCGCAGCGCAGAACAGTGGAAACCTTGGCTAGCATGCACTGCATATACTAAAGTCAAGAAAGAAGGAGATTTAAGCCTTCGAGTTGCATTCCAGTACGACATCACTGCCCCTACTCCACCGCTCTATAATCGTTCAGCAACACAACTAGGATGGGAGAATGAAACGCTTGCTAAACAGAAGGTACAGCTGCAAGGTGGAGTACCACCACCACCACCACCACCAAAAAAAAGTTCCCAATTCAAGGGAAACAAGAAGTAAAGACGTTTCCCGATTAAAAACTACCAAGCAAGACGTGTGTGGTGCCATAGCTCAGTAAAACATCAACAATTCAAACTTACAATAGTGCTGCTGTAGATTGGCCAGACGAAAGTGACATTTGCTCAGATGTTACCTCTGGGTAACCAGATAGAGTTAGGGATGTAGCTTAATCTTAAACCTTTCAGTGGACAGATCAGATGTGCTGCTGAAGTATAATGCAATCCTGGCTGAAGTATAATGCAATCAAGTGTGGTTTCAGACTTGGGGGGAAGAGTGTTAATTGCTTTTAACATTGTAGTTTACCAGAAATTCTGGTAAAGTAGTGTACAATGTTAAAAAGCAGTTACCCAGGCTCACCCTGCACCCAGGTGATGTTTGGGACTGATGGAAGCACTCGCGTATAGATGTTGTAGCCATGGTTGTCTCCATGTTTTTAAAACTCCCACTTTCCGGGTTTTCAACATTCATTTGAAACACCCCTTATTCAAAAAATGAAGGAGTCAGTAGACAAAAAGTATACCCCACTTATGCTTAATAACGTCTTACCTTCCAAGAAACCTTCAGTCAAAATTCACCCACTGCAATGTTCCTAAATTCAGATTGCAGAGTAGTGTCTGGTGGAACCTCAATCAGCTCTTCCTGGGCATCAAATGGAAGATGCACCACCTCCTCTGCCAGAAATGTCTGCATCACCCAGTCATTAATGCCAGCATTTTCTTCAGGGAAGTATTCATCAAAGCTGGACCTTAATGTTGCTAGGTGGCTTGCCCAGATCCAACTGTTCTTTTGCAAAGGTCTAGCTTCCTCTTGAAGGGAAATACTTTTTTATTCATTCTTTCCTCTGTGTTCCCATGTCCACAGGAATGCCCCCAAAAGGTGGGATTGGGAGTTTCTAGGGTGGTGAGTTCTAGTGGTCTTAGTTTCCTTTATAAAATGCACAAATCACATAGTATGTCAACCAGACAATGTATCATTGTGTACAGCTTAAAGGGGGCCACCTGACCCAAAGCAGCACACTAGGAGATGTATTTTGGAACAATCAACATTGTAAACACACCTCTAGTTTAGATTGTAAAGAGTGCTTGTGCTGCAATTACAAGCACCCAGTTAATAAAGTCCAGACTTAAAACACTTGATCAGCATTCAGTGAGTAAAATAACCTTGTAAAAATAAAATGCAGCTTTGCATAAAATTACAGAGAATTTTGGGATTATCAGGCACTGGCAAGCGGGCTCTGCTGTTGCTGTGGGAGAAGTGAGACTGCGATGGCGACAAATTGAAGGTTAATAGCTGCTGTTTATCACAAGATGGCAGGCCAGCACAGATCTTAACCACTGAATGCCCACTGAACAGCTATAAACCCTTCTATGTCAGCAAGAGGCTGATGTAGAGGAACCAGTGTTAGAAAGCAATGAGGTAATTATACTGTACCATATCCCGTGGGAGGTGATGCCCCCCAAGACTCAGTGAAGGCCCCTCGTGTCAAAAGGTTGAAAAGTCCTGCTGTCTCAGTCCCCACAGTCCTAACTTCTCCCCCGCTTAGAGTGGAAGCAGTCTGCGGCACACAGCTTGTAATGCAAATCGCACATTTTAAGCGTCAGGACAAAAAACAGAGAACTGAATACATTGCTGAGGTAAATGAGTTCTGACTGGCAACACTGGTAATACCATATAGAGCCACATTATCGCACCGCCCAACTATGAGTTTGAGGGCAAAGGTGGAGGAAAATCCTTCAGCAAGAAGCTGGAGGTATTTCCTCCACCATGCCGCCCAAAATAGAACAATTTGGGGTATTACCACCAGAAAAATTACTACCAGCAGTAATACCGCTGAAATCCACCATGGAGTCCTATGGACTCCAATTAATGGGGACTAACACTGCCTACCACCACGTGTAATCCGGCAGTAATACCGCCAGACCAAGTGGCAGTAATGGTAGTACAGTTTGGTGGTATCTCTGCAGATTTACAGGCCACACAGAGACATCACCCCTCTCCATGTTGTCTTTTATTGTAAAGTGGATTACCAGGTTTCAGACCTGTAAAATACCCCTGTCTCCTCAGGTGACTCAGACCCCCACCATTCCATCCTGCATAAACTTGATGCCCCCAGGCTGTTCTTCTAGTCTACTTTTATTCTACCCATGTAGATCCAGGAACGTCATACTCCTGTTACTTTCATGGATTATTTTACTTTCTGTTCCTTAAAGCCAGGGGCCTTAAACATGTGGCTCTCCAGATGTTTTGGACTACGACTCCTATGATCCATCACCATTGACTATGCTGGCTGGGGCTGATGAGCATTGTAGTCCAACACATCTGCAGAGCTAAAGGTTGCAGAACCCCGTGTCCAAGCAGAGGCCTGGAACTCCATACTGCCACAAGCACCTTGTCATTTGACTCTGGCTCTGAAATAGAGACTTTATGCCGGCCCTTTACCCACAAACACTGGTTGTTAATATTATACCTTGGAGCTGCACGCATTAATATCACTAGTGCAAGAAGCCGACGTTCAGGACGGGCGGTATAAAGCCTTCTGTGGGTTGTATGCGGCCTATGAGTTCACAGGGTTTGGTTGACCAGGGAATAGCACACGAGGCATGGAGTTGGGACAGGTTGGCAGGTTAGCAGCTGGCAACCTTTCAGGTGGCAACCGTAAACCCATGAAGAGGGAGCGTAGATGTGCAGTGCTTCTTTGCCCCCCCTGATTCTCTGATTTTTCAGAGCTACATTTTCAAAGCCTCTCTCTGAATGGCGCATAAGTGCATCCATCTCTTCAGTTGACTCACACAGTTATTGTTCTGTCCGCGTCTTTCATTTGTTATAAAACAGCACCCAAGGTTGGTGGCTCTCAGGAGGTAGGGAGCCTAGGACGTTCCAAGGACAACGAACTGGCAGCTAGGGGGTTTTAGTAATGCGCTACTTTTGTAAACAAAATGAGCCCCCAAAAAATCTTTTTTTTGTGACTGCACCAGTAAATCATCAAGAATCGATGACTGGGAGAGAGGCTGCAGGAGAGCGATTCCCCCTTATTTGTATGGTACAGTAGCACAGATAGGAGAAAGAGGTTGGTTGGCTCTTGACTTACATCTACCTGTTCAGTAGCACCCCTTGGAGTGGGTAGTTGAACTGGCTTTGGGGTCCCCGTTTCTCTGTGATAGCATACTCTTGAGGGCATACTTTTTTAATGAACATTTAATTGCAACTGCATGTGTATACCAAGTGCTTAATTTGTAAAACAGTAGGTGCCTGTGCCCAAATATGTTCTAGCACTTCTGTGACACTTGGGCAGTTCCACACCACTGCTGCCACCACCCACAGTGCAACAGAGGTCAGGCCTTTGTGGGGCCTCAGGCTCCATTAGGAGCCTATTCATGAAGACAAAAAAAAGCACACACATTCTTTTGCCGTAATGACCATCATCAAGGCAAAAGAAGGTGTGTGCTTTTTCTTTTGTCTTCATAAATAGGCTCCTAATGGAGCCTGAGACCTCACAAAGGGCTGGCCCCTGTCGCACTAAGCATGTGTGGCAGGGGCCGTGGATCGGGCTGCTGCTTATTAACGAAGCAACAGCCCGACCCTTTGGTCATTTATCCTTTTTTTTTTTCTTCAAACTGTGGATGCGCGCCCCCCCTGGGCATGAGGCTGCGGCCCACCCGAGGGGCGCGCCCCACAGTTTGAATACCACTGCGCCTAAACCCTCCCCTCCAGGACCATACACCAATGAGTCCTAGAGGGGAGGGCTTAATCGCACATTTTCGCGATTATACCCGGCCGGAGAGAAGTGATGCGGTATCGATGGAAAGGGCCATCGATGCTGCATCACTTCTCTCCTGTGGGGAGGGGGGAGGGTGCGCTCAGCCCCGACTTGATTTTGCCAGGGGGATACGGGGGGCTCGGGCCCCGGAGCCCCTCCCGTACTCGGCGCCACTGGCGGGAGTGGTGGGGGTGAAGGGGGGGCAACTCAGTTCTCAGTCTGTGCAATCAGTCCTACATTAACTCGCGTATTTCCTGGACGTTTGCAGACGAAAGAGAGGGTTTTGCTCAAAAGTGGCCGGTCTGGACACCAAACCAGGGGGATAGTTTCATGTTTAGGCCGTTAGGGCGGTCGCAGCGACCCCACCTCACAAATGTTGCTTCAGGAGTGCTACCGAACCCACACGAGCCAAGCTCTGCAATGCGCCTGCCCTAAAACGATCCCATGCCCGTAGACACCACCCTCACCACTTGACACTACTCCCAAGCTCGGCACTGCGAAGGACAATATCACTGCAAAACTCGGAAAGGTTGCTAACCTGATTACCCTGTTGTTTTCTTGTCTAGAGGGTTTTTGACTGCGTGCCGTTTATTTACCTTCCAATACATTTCTGCCACTGTGTGAATGCATCTGTCGTCTATGGCTCACCAGGGACCTAATTAGAGAAACCTTGCACTGGTGCAAGTGCAGTTTGCCACAATGTTATCACGATGGCAAACATTCTTTCAATGCATGTTTGCACTAGGGAAATGTTTGCCCTGGTGCCAGTAGGACACATCATTAGCACTACGGCAAGCATGACCAATGTGTAAATGTGTAAATACCAGCCTCTAGTCCAATACCTACATGTACAGAATATTTTCAGAATATATTACATTAATGTGTCCTCTGTCTATGTCTACCGACCCTAGCCTCCCAGAACCAAATTAATGAGCACCCTTATAATCACTGTTGCTTAGAAGAGACTGCTAAAATTGCGACTGCTTTGGTGCCTATATATTATATTGTGTACAGCACATCCAGCAGAAGAGTCAAGCAAGTTCAAACATGGCCCTGGTTGACGCTTGTTGTGAACATGAGGAGGATTACCAGTGTTCACCTTGCTGCAAAGGGGCCATTCAAAGTCGGTGAAGCAAATGACTGGCGCGTGTCCCAATGTGCTACCGCGGACCAGACAATCCATCAACATTAATTACTGTTGTTTTTTTGTGGTGGAAGCGCACTGGTGAATTTGCAGTTAAATATCGAAGCTCTTTGAAGGAAACTGTGGCTTGCCAGAGGATATATCTTATGGAGGCAGTGCTGGAAATGGCACAGCAGAGCAAGGCGGGCACCGGTGGCCTCGCCACCTGGCCACGCTCCATCACTGCCGCATCCCTTCAGACTTATGTGGTTTGTGAGGGGCGTCCGATCACTGCAACTGGCTAATGTGGCCACCTAGATGAGGAACCCGGCCAACTGTTATCTACAGCCTTATAAAACCGCACAGACTATTGCAGCAGTTTATATGACAAGCACCTCCAAAGCCAATAGGTCTGGCTTTGTAAATGTATAGGGTAAGATCTCTTTTGGGACCAATCACAAGACAAGCAATTCTTACCCTCTACATTTGCAAGGCCAGCTTTGTTGGTTTGGGTAATGCTTTTTGAAGTGGCTCGCACCCCAATTGTATGGCAAGATGAAGACTGCATATTGAAGTGCGAGTACAAGTGCAGTCAGAGATTTGTTTAACCTCAAAGTCACCATCAAGCCTTGATGATAATATCAATTTTTTTAAGGGAAAATAGCTGACAGGAACTGTTTTTTTTTTTAAAGACACCCTTTGCTTGGATATAGTAGTACAAAAAATTGCACCTATCCCCATGTTCAATTGCCCAATAGTATGTCACACAACCTGGGAGCTAGATGGACCTGGGCAAATCCCACAGTGAAATTTGAAAAATCTCTTATATGTTAGGCTATGTTGGTTGTTAACCAATTCCTTCAACTGAAGAGACATAGCCACTAAAACTCTGGAGTTCAACCAAAACACGATGCGAATCTGTTCTCCCTAGATCAATCTACTGTGATGCTGTGTCTCCCTGATGCACAACGCACCCTCTCCAATAGCATAACCCACCATTACCAAATCACTTCCTGTTTCAACCTCTCCAACGTCTTTACTTATTGTACATTAAAGGTTTGTGCATAACACGCCACTTCTTCTTGAAACAAGGTCCACATTTTACAAATAATTCACGTCCAAATAAATATACAATGCCAGTGTTTCTTTCTTTGCTCGGGTGGATAGCTCTGGGGCAAAGCGCTCACCTTGGAAGCAAGACGATGCAGAGCAACACAGGTCCGCGCTTGGAAACCTCTTGGTATTAGGCTTGTTATAAATAAGCAATTTCAATTCCAATTTGCCATCAGCCAGAATCCTGGGAAACAAAGCAACACTGCACTTGCTGGCAATCAGACGGTCAAAGAGAATCCAGGAGGGGGAGGCCAGGAATATGCCTGGCTTCTTCGAGGATGAGAGGCACTCTGTGTGCAGATAGCCTGGATAATGAGAGAGGGGTCTGTCCTATGACATGTGGTTAAGGGTATTAGAACTATGGCTGTGAGCAGTCGGGTGCCTAGCAGTGCTCAAATGAGTCTCCTGTGCCAAAATCAGGAAATCAGGAGAGAGGCTTTGGCCCTGGCAAGATGAAAAAAAAGAGGTTTCCATCATGACCTCCAAAAACGGTCATGATGGAAACAGATGGATCTGTGCACTGACATACTGGGCAGAGGTGTGGAGACATAGAGCATGGCGGGCTTTCTGGTAGCAGAAAGAGCGCCATGGTGAAAGAATGTAGGACTCTGGATGTAGGTACTCTTGCCTAGTACCCGTGACTGAAGCTGTGACCCTGTCCAGGACACACACAGGGTGTGGCTGTAGTATCTTTGGCAGGCTGTTCCTTTCTCAGCACCTGTGCTCCTGCTCTCTCTACAGTCAGAGGAATAGAAATGGGACACCTAGAATAGCTTCTACTGCAAAGGACAGCGATCCCCTGCCACCCAGAAGGCACACATCCGCCATCAGTGCAGTGACATTTGTAAAACCTGGAGGTTTATTAAGAGCCCCAATCCCATCATAGGAATAAAGACTAGGAACACACACAGATGCATTTAAAGAAAATGCATATAAACAAAAGACAGACAGCACACATTGTACGGCTAGCGCCATCTTGTCCTGAGTGGACATGCTGTTGCATTCCCATTGCTCATGGAACGGAATGCAGGACTCGTGTGCAGATAACTTGGCCATCCTGGGGCTTTTTCTATAATTGCCTAAAATGGGGAAATCGGGAGTAATACAGGCGGACCTACTAGATGCTGGGGCCTGCATTAACACACACACCTGCGGAGCAACACAGGGAGCAGGGAAAGACTTCAGACAGTGCAGGGAGCATGGGCGTAATTTTAGGGAGGCACAGGGGTGTTTGTTTCCCTCAACTTTCATGACACACCATTTTGTCCCCACTCATTTGGCTGGGGCATCTTTTCTTCAGATGTCATGTCCCCCCCCAACATTTTCAGCAAAGTTAGGGAGGTTCATACACTGAAACAATGGGGCGCCTCACAGGGATCAAGGAAGTAAGTTAAGCGCCAAATGGGACACATATAAATACACAAGTGGAAAAACAGCAATGTAGCATGCTTTTAAAAGTATCGCTCACAATTCTCTCCTCAGCTTGAATAGCTCCAGTCGCTCACACAAAATGTCTGCCGCTGTAACCGAGCTTTCAGCAGGTTTCACTCTTTCTGCCTCAAGGACAGTCTATCTGGCTGGCGTCCGGACACTTTTATGAGATGTACCTTAAAGTGCTTTGAGAACTAAAGTTTTCTCTAGGCAGACGTATAAGCGGTTCTATGTGAACATATCCTCCCTTTTTGCAGCAAAGGAATTAACCAATAACATTGACATTCCAGCGGTTTCCAAATTCATCACCAAACATGTTAATCAGAGCCAAAAATAACTCCCACTTATTCTAGTAGTAAGTTAAATTCGCATATTTGGAGTTGAAAGTTGTAAGGAAGTCTTTCCAAACATCTCAGTGCCCAGATGCCTCCTGGTTTGGAGCGCTTTATAAATGCCCAAATAAATAAATAAATAAATAAATAAATAAATCTGACGTGGAAATATTTTTTCGTGAGTGATATTGCTCTGGCAATATTACTGCTGACAATGTAACAGCACTGATATTATTGTCCCCAAGGCATAACGCAGGCTGTCCACTGTTCTACTGTAATTCCATATTTGTATACATTACTGTACTTCCCGTAGATGTAGCCTAGCCCTCAATCGTCGGTGAAGAAACTGCCAACCATCCTGTACATGGCGACAAGAAAAGCTGTACACTGATCAAATACGATCGGCGGGCGCCGTCTGCTGCGCCATCCCATCGATGCATGGACCCTCTCCCATGCAGAGGAAAAGGGAACTCAAACCCGAAAAGCCGGTAAACAAAAGTTTACAGGAAGCACCTTTACACTGGAATTGCAGGTACAATAGGGAAAGGCATTTTTCGAGCACCTGTCACTTTTTCGATTCCAAGCAAATTCATGCCTGCGGATTGGGGCCTGAGTGCATCGTTTTGCATTTCTGGATCTTGTGGTGATCTTTTAGGTATCAATGCTACTCCATGTTATCCTCCGAGCATCACAGAATATAACATTCCCATAATCCTGCATTGCATTAAAGCCAATTACCGCGTGGCTGTCTACAGAGAGCCTGCCATGTACTCACCCTTTTAGCGCCCGCTTCTATTCAGTTCGGTCTGCGTGGATCGAATATCTGCTTGGCACGAGGTGCCCAGGGCTACTGCCCTGCCTTATAAGTGCAGGCGTGGCACATAGTGCAAAAACGGATCCCCTACGGTGGGTGGAGCAATACCAGCTTATTTTGCAGAAAATGCACAAAAGCACACTCTGTACTGTTGTGGCAATTAGAAGTCTCAGCTTTGAAACATTCTGTAAGAAAACAAAGCAGTTAATTAGCCTCTGCCTCCATTAGGCGACCGACAAGGAAATAGGGCGGAGAAACTTAGAAAAAAACAAGTAAAACGTTTAGAAATGGAGCACGATTTTTTCCATGATCATTTTAGCTTTCCTAAAGCTTTTGCCGAATCGATTTGCTCTTGTTTCTACAAAGGCAATTCCAAGGGTGCCCATCACTGTTCTGGGAAGATAGCAACATGCCATTTGTCTGCCACCTTGTACTGCTAAGTCTTTCCTATCTGTCGATTTACTTGGTGACGCTTGGAATACGTGGTTCCTGTGATCTAGTCTCCAGATTTTCCCTGGCCTTCTAAGCACCATTGCAACAGCAACTTTTGAAGTTGGTATCAATTAAAAGCTCCATGGATTTATGGACGGTCTTTCTCTGGACCTTTTCAGCTAGGAGACCGTTTTGTTTACAAACATGTATCCCAAAATGTCCCTAGAGATTCCCCCGACTCGTCGAGTCCCATGTTGTGACCTCCTGTCCCAGATGTTTTCATCTGCTGAGAAGTTCTGCCAAGTTCAATGTAAGACAGGTTCTCTTTAGAACCCCTGAGCTTGACGATGTTCAAAGCGTTGGCATCCAAAGTCAAGGACAGCAAAGTCCCATTAAAAAGTACCTGGGTTTTTACCCATGTCCCTTGTAGCCTCACAGACATTCCTGTGGTGAGCAAAGTATCCTGATAGTGCCTCTTTTAGACCCTGGAATGTAGCTACAGACCCTTCCGTAAGATCACCTGCGCAGACACGCCCCCCGCAAGCGCCAGGAAACTCTTCTTTCTGTGGTTGTCGTTGTGGCCCAAAGCATTAATACACACAGTGAAGTCTCTTAGCCACCTCACTCACTTGCGGCCCATGTTGCTGGTATGCAGCAGGTGGTCAAAAGCAGTTGTACAGATAACGATAAACATCCTGGGCGAGGACGTCACCACCATCATTGGAATCAATCTCCTCGTCCGACATAACAACGTTTGCTTTCTAGCAAACATTTTTCCCTTGCCTCTACTCTGCATCTGTCCCTCACTTTCTGCTGCCTCCACTCCAGTACTTCATGCACCATGGTCACATCACTAACACAGCTGGCCGTGCCACCATCCTACACTTTAAAATGTCTAATGTTGGTTGTCCCTGGTGACTGACTGTTGCATTTACTACCAATCCTACCCCCCACAACCTGGTCTGAACGTCAATCAAACTCACCCCATTGTAAGAAGCTCACTGCTTCCCATCAAATTTGATTTCTTATATATTGTGCATTCTTTTGTGACCAAAAGAGCCTTGTTCCTCACAGTATATACACATTTAAAATATATTTAAATAAATAAATATATATATATACAAAGTCTGGGAGTCTTCGTGAATACGTGTCTCTCCTGTTACAGGCCACTGTGTAGTGGGCACACACCACCTAGTCTTCTCCTCCTCCTGGAGGGGGCCCCCCAGGCTGTTGCCGTGCTGGGTTGCAGCCTCCCCAATAGATGCAGATTACATATTCCAATAATACAGAACGTGCGGTGAGAGAGGGCACTCCCCCCCCCCTCACAGGCTGCATCACGAGGACCACCTCGCTTCCCAAACAGGAACACTACCAGCGTGAGCGCTCATTGCTCTCAGCGGCGGCGCACGCGGAGTCTTCACGCCGTGTGCCGCAGACATTGAGGCGCCCTCGCTTTCAGGGTCGCGGGACAGCGCACCGCCACTTTCCCAGCAGGTCCAGGCGCGCACGCGGTTTGAACCGCAGTCGTCACCAAAGGTAGCCTCTCACAAATGGGCTACAGGGGCCGTGTCATTAACATAAACCACCACCAGAACGGACGAATATTTCCAACTCCTTTATTCTTCAGCATCGGTTGTCCCTGACTACCTCCCCACTATGTCACTTTCCGTTCCACGTTCTCTTTGGTTCCACTACCGCATAACGATGCGGGAAGCCTGTATAGTGGGCAACATCTTGTGTGACGTTGCAGCCCTGCATTGGCGGCCCTAGTTATCGTTGATTGGTGATCTGTCTTGGACGGACTGATGCGATGTATTCTAACAGGAAGCAACTGCTAAGATATATCCTGGTGCACAGATAACCTGGAAGCATTGGTGGCTGGTGATTTTTTTGAGTGGGGGGGTGGGTGAACATGTTTCTCATGAACACGCAGGAATCACTGAGCACAGCAATGGAGATGAGGCTCTCCCCCGAATAAATTAAATAAACATAATGGGTGAAAATGGTGCATTTTAAAAGTACACTTTCTGTGGACATTTGGGTAAAAAAAAAACAGTTTGCAATCAGGTGTGCAAGGTAGTGCATGAACAACCCAATACATGTCAAGTCAGCAACAGTGCACAGGAGCATTTCCCAATGCATGTTCATGATGTCTTTACCCACAATATATGCCAGTATAAAGAGTGTTTTCATGCTGGCTGTGCCCATATTTGCAAACTCTGAATCTTATTCTTTTCCTTTCCCCTGCTGACCGTGCTTCATCTGTCCTGCTTTCTGAATCTGATTTTGCTATTTCTCATGAACTATTTCTCTCCTATGCTCGTCCATTCCTCTCACTCCTCCTCTCCCCCCTCTTCATCTAATTGTGTCACTCCTTTCACCCCTGTGATGTCATCTTTTCACTTGCACACTGACTTGGATATCGCTTCTGCTCTTGCTAGGTCTTCGCCTACATCTTTTCCCAGTGATCCTCTTCCCTAATTCTGCCCATCTACTCTACTATTATCCACTGTTTTATGCCCCTTTTCAACTCTACTCTTTCTTCTTCTACTGTCTCTTTTTCTTTCAAAACACCTCTATCCTCTCTATTCTGAAAGAAACCTCGCTTGACCCTTCTTTGCCTTCCAACTTTCCCTCCACCTCTCTCATTTCTTTCCTCTCCAGATGTCTGTTTATTCTCAGGTTTCTTTCTTCATCAATTTGCACTCACTTCTACCACATTTCCACTCAGGTTTTAGGCCGCGCCACTCCACTGAAACCGCTCTTCTGGCTGCTACCAGTTTGTTCTTTATGTCACGCTATTCTAAACTTTCCTCCTATCTTGTTGTTCTGGATCGGTCACCACCTTTGACTCTTTCCACCATTCTATGCTTCTTTCATCTCTTGCTGAACTTGGCTTTCGTAACTCTCTCTTTAATTGGTTCCATCTCTCGGGTCACACTTATTCAGTCTCTTGGGCTGGTCACTCCTCGCCTACCATGCCCCTTTCTCAGGGCGTTCCCCAAGGGTCAGTAATTGGCCCTCTCCTCTTCTCTTTCTATACCTCTGCCCTCGCCTCATCATCTTTTTATTCGTTTCTTCTTACCACCTTTATGCTGATTCTCAAATCATCCCATCTTTGACCTCTTTCACTGATTCTGTTCATTATCTGCCTGTCTTCCTGCAATACAGACATGTATGTCTTCCCACTACCTGTACCTTAATCCCTCTGAAAGAGAGGTTCTCTTATTTCCCACTCATTCTGTTCCCCCTCCCCTCTCTCCTCCCTGTTTCCTTTCCCCCTCTACTCTTTCGATTTCCACTTCTGCCCGTAATCTTGGCGTCATATTTGACTCTTCATTTTCCTTTTCCTCTCATATCTCCCATTCTTGTCGCTACCAACTGTTTAACATCTGGAAGGCCCATCAACTCCTCACTTTTTTGCCTTCCAAGCTCCTTAGCTCGTCTCTAGTTTTTTCCAGACTATTTTATTGCTCTTCTCGCCTCTCTTCCTTCCTCTCAACTTGGCCCTCTTCGCTTGGTTTATCATTCATCTATTCACGTCCTTTGCACTTTTTTCCCTATGGACTCCAATTCTTTTGTATTGCACACTTTACAATGGCTGTCCTTTGAAGCTTGTCGCCTTTTCCACTTCCTTTCAAATGCATCCATGTCCTTGCCCCTTACTATCTTTCCTCCCTTATTTCATTCTATACCCCATCACATTCTCTTAGCTCGCAATCGCTTTTGCTCTTAGCTGTTCCCGCCCTGTTGCGCTTCATCTTGTTTCCGCTCCTTTGCCTTGGTCGTTCCCCATCTTTGGAAATCCCTCCCCCTTTCTCTAGGTTGTCTAGCTTCTCTCCTCTCTTCAAAACCCACCTTAAAGCTCATCTTCTTTATAACTGATCTGTTGGTTTGATTATTTGACATTTTCATATTGGCGCCCCAGCCAGCCCACATGTCACCACGCACAAGTGAGCACTGACTCATGTCCCCCAGCGCCCCCATCCACCCAGCAGTGAGGGGCATCTGCCAGCAGGCCCCGACTCATGTCCCACAGTACCCCCATCCACCCAGCAGTGAGGGGCACCTGCCAGCAGGCCCCGACTCATGTCCCCTAGCACCCCCATCCACCCAGCAGTGAGGGGCCCTTGCAAGCAGGCCCCGACCCATGTCCCCCAGCACCCCCATCCTCCCAGCAGTGAGGGGCACCTGCCAGCAGGCTCTGACTCATGTCCCCCAGCACCCCCATCCACCCAGCATTGTACCATTTGTTGTTTATGTGAAGCGCTATAAAAATATAATAAAATACAACTATCAACACATGCCAGTATTCCCATATAAGAACATACTCATGTTTACTTTGCCCATAATTCCAGTAATGATGCTATAAAACACAGTACATTCTGACTCTAGAAATATATGCCAGTATGACCATGTAAGAACATATTAATTTTGGCTTTGCCAGTAAACAATTCCATGCCACTGAAAGAAAATATGTCCAAACTGGCTACACCTTTGTTGGTTGGTGTGGCCATGCAAAAACTCTCATCATGTTGGCTTTACTGTTGAGGCCAGTAGAAAATGACATGCCACAGTAAGACACCATTGGGGTAATTCATAGAATTCAGCACACAAGTGGCACACGCGGCTGGCGCACAGTGTGCGCGTGCGGCAGTCTGCGCCAGCCGCGTGCGCCAAAATCCATTTCCGCGCACAGCGTATTCATGGATTTCAACATCCATAACCAGCCGTGGTGCAGAGTAGCGCAGCGACCCTGCAGCTGCGCCAGTTACGCCCGCAACCTCTCCCTGTGCGCCATGAACAGCGCACAAATCCCGTACATGACGCACAGGCCAGTGGACCAGCATACAGCTCCCTAACCACGAAAACGTCTGTAAAACTCCCCGTGCACCCCTCCGAATACACGTACCCCACTGCACGGGAAGTTTAACACGCGATTGGCCTTGTGCGAGCGGGTTATGTGTATTTCGGCAGTGCGCAGGAAGTTACACACGCGATTGGCCCTGTGCGAGCGGGGTTCGTGTATTTCTGGGGTGCATGGGAACTTCCACACGGGATTGGCCTTGTGCGAGCGGGGTACGTGTATTTCGAGGGTGCGCTGGAAGTTTCACACGCGATTGGCCTTGTGCAAGCGGGGCACGTGTATTTCAGGGGTGAGCGGTAAATTACACACACGATTGGTCCTGTGCGAGCGGGGTACGTGTATTTCAGGGTGCGTGGGAAGTTTCACACACGATTGGCCCTGTGTGAGTGGGGTATCTGTATTTCGGGGGTGCGCGGGACGTTTCACACGCGATTGGCCCTGTGCGAGCAGGATACGTGTATTTTTGGGGTACGCGGGAAGTTTTACACGCGATTGGCCTTGTGCGAGCGGGTAGTACGTGCATTATGGGTGTGCCCCAACGAATAGGCAGTGTGTGCCCTCCCAGGTGTGCCCTCCCCCCCTCCCCAGGGCCTGCAGGCAGACCCCAACACAGAGGTACACACTGCACCCCTGGCCATGCCCCTCAGGCAGCCCATCCACCCTGGCGAAGCACACCAGCCAGCCCACATGTCACCACGCACAAGTGAGCACTGACTCATGTCCCCCAGCACCCCCATCCACCCAGCAGTGAGGGGCACCTGCCAGCAGGCCCCGACTCATGTCCCCTAGCACCCCCATCCACCCAGCAGTGAGGGGCACCTGCCAGCAGGCCCCGACCCATGTCCCCCAGCACCCCATCCACCCAGCAGTGAGGGGCACCTGCCAGCAGGCTCCGACTCATGTCCCCCAGCACCCCTATCCACCCAGCATTGAGGGTCAGGCCCCAACTTATGTCCCCCTGCAATACAACAGGAAGCTGCAGAATCATGGGCCTCATGTGCACCAAAATACCACAGCACGCCACCCCAGTCTTGACATGCTATGATTTCACCAATCCACCCCACACCAACATGCCTATGTCAGGACACAAATCAAAAGTCAACCACATACATCAACACATGTCTGTCTCACACACACACACACTGTTTGCCATAGATCGTGTAAACCCACATATTGACATGGATGAACCCAATGAGCGAATCCCACACATGGAATTAAAATATCAAAATGTATTATGAACAAAATCAATGTAATGAAATGAAAGCCAAAAAAATAATACAAACATGAAAAGAAATGCATGTCCAAAAATATGAAAAAGGAAATGTAGATCCAATCCAAAGAAATCCTAAAGACAAATGGTCCACCAAAACAAATCCAAAGGAAACGTAAAAATCAAAATCCATTGCTTCATGGTGAAATCCAAAGAAAATGTACACATTAATCCAATGTCCAACTATGTACAAGCAATTTGCAAAGGGTCCATGAGCCCAACAAAAGAACTGAAACCTATCAAAGAAACTACCTAAGAAATAACTATATACAAAAGTGTGGGGCATAGTCCAATCACCCCAAAATAAAGCAAAACGAAAATGAAACCTACCACTAAAAACTATTTACAATGGTGGCGGGCTAGTCCGAGGGCTCACTTTCTGATGTCGCGGGCCAGGGCATCATCGAACTCCTGCTCAATGTCCTGAAGGCTGTCCTCTTCCATGGCCCCGAGGGTTCGCAGGGACGACTCCAACTCCCTGAGAATAGCCCCGAGGCACTCGGCCCTCCTCAGTACCCTCCGCAAGGAGTTCTGACCATTGTGAGCCGTGCCTCTTCTGCCCGCCGCCGCTCCGCACCTATGGCCTGGCCCAACCGCTGCCACATGGAAGACACTTCCAATCCTGGGTCCTCCTGCCCTCTGGCCGATGCCTGCCCTTCCGATGTTGATGACCCAAAGCCATCATCACTCCCACCTTGTTGCTGCTGCTGTGCCTGTGCCCTGGCTCTTGCTGCTTGCACGTCCTCCTCCGGCTGGGGTGCAGTTGTCGTGGTGGCCACCCCTGCTGGACGTCCGACTCCCGACTGTGGCAGGGATGTGTCCTCCACCAGCCTGGCCGCTGGGTCAGAGGCAGCTCCACAGGGTACCCAGGTGATACATGGGTGGGAAGATGGCATGGAGGACGACTGGCGCATAGGGGGTTCAGGTGAGGAGGGGGTCGGAATAAGGTCCAGCATACGGAGGAATCCAGCCCTGGTGACCCGTCCCAGTAGGTCAACGCGGTCAATGAGGCATCCGAGATGACGTGCAGTGTCTTCACTAAAACACTGCAGGTCACCTCACATGCCCAGTTGACGCAACGCCATCCCAGCCAGGACAGGCTCAACCCGGTTCCGGATTGCCACGTCCGCAGGGAGAGGAAGGCCAGTTGTTGTGCACTCATCCCCTCCCTGAAAACGGGTCTGGACGTAGGCATCCCTGCTGGTGCAGGATGATGCAGTCACAGGATCGGGGACAGGATTACACACAGGCACCTCCGCGGCAGCCTGTGCTGCCTCCTGTCCCTACCCCTGCACTGCACCACTAGAACCAGTGGAATCCCCATCTCGAGACCCCATGTTTGTCCCTTCCACGGCCTCCTCCTCCACCAAACCCCCCACCAACCTGGATGACTCCATGCCATCTTCCTCTGTCGGACCCTGTGGGGTCTCAGCTGCCCCTTCTGCTGCCGAGGAGTCCACCTCCGACCTCCGCCTCTTGGACATACCCTCGGCAGCTGCAGCCTGGGATGCGGCACCAGACTCCTCATTCCCCGGCAAGATGACAACGTGGGAGGGGAGCCGGGCCTTGCGTCTCCGGCTGGTGGTGCGATCCCTGCCGCTTTGCTCCACAGCACCCTCTTCGCCCTCTTCATCAGTTGACACTACAGACAGGGAGAGATAGAACACAGGAATCAGGGCACTGTACAATGGACTGATACACAAATGACAGTTGCACATGAGTGGCAGGGTACGCGACACACAGGGGCAACCACAGTTGGAAAATACTTGTGCAACTCACTGTCTGCCTTGAAATAGAACATGAAAAAGACGCACGTGTGTGCGTTGGCAACACCCCCGCCAAAAGAAGAAAAGAACGCAGTCTGAGGAAACAGGGAGTACGAACTGGAAACGTTGTGAAGTAATCGCGTGTGAACCGACAAGAAGTACAAGAATCACCCGCTCGCTCTCCACAAAAAGCACGTACAAGAAAATAGCGTCATACTCGTACCTTTTAAGCCAGCCCACATGTGCAACGTCACTTACGTGCTTACGCGCTAAGGCCCTTTCCTCCAATAGCACGGTGACGTGCAGTTTTCTCACGTGCTGATTCACTATGCACCCGTGTTGTGCGGAATGCCCGTGTGCGTAACGTCACTTATGCGCTTACGCGCTGAGGTGCCTTTCCTCCAATTTCACGCTGACGTGCACTTTTTTCACATGCCAAATCACTCCGTATCAAGCTGGCCACGCAACAACACACGGAAGACCACGCTCCTGTCCCGAAGGCCATATTCCTGTGCCCCAGAGCCCCGAGCACGCTCCCACCTGCCATCTGCTGCTGCCTGCCTGCCTGCTGCCCACGCGTCCTGCTATTTGGCGCCTACACGTCAGCCAAGGGTGCAGGTGCTGTGACCACCCATGCTGGAATTGAAGACTCCCGACTGGGATACCATCGCTCCACAGCCCAGCCACAGGACCCAGTTGCCCACCCACACCTGCCACTGGGGTTGCCATGTCGGACACTACACCATCTGGCACCACTGGCAACCCCCAGGCAGAGAGACATTACTGCAGTTGCCCTTGAACTGTCATCTTGCAACAACATTGTTCAACATTTTCAGTGTTCATTCAGCCTGATTGTTTCAATCCTCCCATTTTTACAACACATTTTTCTGCCCTAATGCCACTTATGTGACATGCTTCTGTCATAGATTACACACCACAATGGCCCACATTTATTACCTTATTATGGGAATGATTTGACCATTCAGGCTGATTGAGTAAGGGCCAGCTCACATTAATTTTTGGGCCCTGTTTGAATGTGGAACATGACTGTTGTCTCCTGTCATGTTGAAGTGACCAACCATTGATGTATCCATCTTCCTGCCATCACTGTATCATTGAACACTGGATGTGTTGCAGTGTGTGGCACATGCATATTTTATCACACTATTTTGTATTTTTCATCTCATCATGTCCATCTCACAAGGATGGGTGACACTACTCATTCACTAACATATGGCTGTACTTGTCAAATGTACCATGGCTATGCTACGTGCCATCTGTGTGCTGGCATGTGTCATGTATGTGTATTGGACATGCCACTCACAGGCTAATGTGTGATGCCAGTGCTATCCAGCATGCAGCAAATCTGTTGCTTTTCCATCTTTGAGTCCTCAGTGTCTGCTTTTTGCCTCCCTTTCCAACTCATTGACAGTGCATGCATGCCAGAGTTATAGTCATGTGGGACATGTGTAATTCATGTACTGGATCTCTGGCTTGTCAGGCCTATGTGTGTGCTATGGTTCTCATGCCTGTTTCCATTTGTTGTCTTTCATGTTTTTGCAGGTGATGAAGCACTTGATGCTGTTGAGGTGGAGGAGATGGTGCGGACCCAGGAGGAATCTCAGCCGCAACCGGGCACCATGGGAGGACGTGGGGTGGTGGTGGGTGAAAACCCAATCCTCCTGCAGACCATACTGTCCACGGGTGTCTCTGGGTGCACCTCCCCAGACCTCTATGATTCAGGTGCTGAATCGGACAGCGAGACATATGTGCCATCACAGGTGAGTGTTTCTGGCTGCGATGCTGTTCTGTCCAACCCACCTGCACCGGGGGTAGACCCCTCTATGGGGATGTCAGTGTTGGTAACTCTGCCTTTGGCGGTTACGGATGCAAGGTCACACTCCAAAACATTAGCTCTTGTTCCTGGGCCAGCAGATCAAAGGGGGAATGCAGTCCTGCAGCCTCAGGCAGTGCCAGCACAGCAAGGTGCAGATCACCTTGCCCCAAACAGGTGTGGTGCCCGCAAACGCGGTGGCCGTGTGACTCCAGGCAATACTGTATGGGAAAACTCCATCTACAGTATAGCAGCACAACAGGGAGTATCGTGTGAAATGATGGCTCAGGCAATGGATAGTGTGGCCACTTCCATTCTCCTCCCTGAAAGCAGATGGAGCTCCAACAGCAGGCAACAGACTCCATTTGCCAATCACACAGGGAGGACATGTTGGCGTCCAACAAGGACAGACGGGCGGCACTGGAGACTCTGCGCAAAGCCATATCTGTAGAGTCACAGGGCCACAGGGAAGCCCTGAGGTTAGAATACCAGTTCCTCAGGGAGACTCTGGGTGAACTTGAGGCTTCCTGAAATTTTAGGTCAGAACAGCAGCTGGAGCAGCTCACACGTTCACTCTCAGCAGAGCTCCAGACAACCTGTGCGGAGATCCGGGCATCACGCGAGGCCATACAGGTAGAAATGTGGGCTACCCGTGAGGTGCTGCATGGGGATCTCCGTACCATCATCCTCCAGAACGAAACCTTCCACACCTGCATGCTTGCTGCCATGGAGGACCATACCAGGGCTTTACGTGGGCTGCCTCACATAGCACGGCCACCTCCTGATGTAGCAGCAGAGGGTGAAGAGAGCGACAGCTGTTCTCCCACAGTAGCGTAGCCGTGCAGGCCATGAGCCCATGGAGGTATTTTTTTTTCTCAACATCCACGCAGGTGGGTGTTGGGGTGCACCCTGTCCTCGAACCTCCTGTGTGCCCCCCCCCGGTCCACACATGGCCATTTTTGATTTTAGTATTTTTTTTTTTAACAGTGTGTTGCCTTGTGTGGCTCCCACTGTGTATTCCAGCTGGGCACATGCAGGCTTGTCCTGTCTTTGGGTTAGATGCTTGGGTTCCTGACACACACACCCCTTCTGCTCCCCCTTTACATGGGCTTGCAAAGGGTGTGACCAAGTGACAGTAACTTACACAGTGACATTGGGCTCCCATGAGCTGTGTGGGCAGTCTGTAGTCAAAACTGTGTGCACATCCCTAGTGGGGATTGTTGTTGGATTGAACACTGCATGGTGTATTGATATGTCCTTGTGCATCCATGTCTTTCTCCTTGTACCTCACATGTACCTTCTTCATGTTTTCACAAGGCCGTCTCCTTTGCAGATGCAGTTCATGTTGAATGCAGTACACTGACACATTTGCCTGACAGCAACACTCTGCAGTTGGAAGGGGTGGATGTGCTGGCTTAGTCAGGTTGTGAGACTTGCACTACTTTGATTTTGTACTGTCATATTTTGCCACTGTTTCATCCTGTGTTGCTGGTAAGTATTTGTTCATGTGTGCTGTTTCTTATTGATTACTGGGAGCATATTTTCTGTGGCCTTTTTACATTTGGGACAGTGCACTTTGTGACACTTGTGTCATGTGTTGTGCATTCATTTGGTTTTGCTTTCACATTGCATGACATGCCACGGTGTGTTGGGCAGCTGAGATGGGGAGGGGTTGGGTGACATGGCACTATTTTCATGTTGTATTTTGCAAGGGGGTAGTCATTCATGCTGCATGAATGTGTGTCTTTTTGTGACACATCATTGGTTGTCTTTAAGTAGGTAAGGATGCACACAATGTCACACTTCCAGTTGACCAATCTCAGGCTGGTATGGTTGTGACAGTTGACTGTTCCTTATGACATCATCATTGATTGTCAGCTGGTATGTGCCAGGGCTGTGTGCATTCCACATGGGTAGGATATTAGGTGACGTAATTAGCCACCAGCTGGGTACGGGCTGCCTCACCACGTGCCCTTTCACCTCCCATGCGCAGCGGCCGTGCATGTGGTTGGGGATGTGTGTGCACCACCATGTCCACCCGCAGGCCCCGGCGGGTTGCAACGTTGTGCAGGACACATGCTGCCACTATGATCCTGCACACTACTGGGGCCGCGTATAGCAGCTGCCCACAAGAGCGGTCAAGGGAGCGAAAGCGTGACTTCAGCACTCCGAATGTGCGCTCCACTATGCCCCGGGTTGCAATATGGGCTGTGTTGTATCTTACCTCAGGTGGTGTGGTGGGGTTCTGAATTGGCATCATCATGTGGGTGCTCAGAGGGTAGGCACTGTCCCCTGGGGTGGTGATGATGGGTATCATTAGTGGGGTTGTCACATTACTCAGTATCTGACATTCATGCATGTGCAGAGGCATTTATACTCACCCATCAGCCATGTATCACCATGTCGCCCAGCTTCTAGGTCCCGGTTTAGGGGTGACATTCTGAAAATGAAACTATCATGGGTGGACCCTGGATAGTTGGCATATACTGAGGTGATGATTCCCTTGGCATCACATACTACGTGCACATTTATGGAATGCCAGTGCTTGCGGTTTCTATAGATGTGCTCAGTTGCCCTGGGAGGACGTAGAGCCACATGGGTGCAATCAATGGCACCTAGCACTTTGATGAAGTGTGCCACCCCTTAAAAGTCCTGGACGGCAGCCTGCCTTTCTGCTGGTGTTCTGGGCATGTATATGTGCCTGCGGAATGAGGAGCGTGCAGTCATGATGGCCAACACCTGGTGTAGGCAGCGTGACTGTGTGGCCTGTGACACCCCCCCACTATGGCACTTGTCTGCTGAAATGAACCAGTAGCCAAGAAGTGCAGTACATTGCGCACCTTTTCCAAGGGGCTCAGTGTTTGGGAGCACAGGGTGGGTGATGTGAGGTCATCCTCCCACTCACTCACCAGGTCGAGTATTATGTGTGATGGAAACCTGTACCTCCCATACACCTGGTCATCAGGCATCCCAAAAAGGCTGGTCCTGGGTGAAAAAATGTGGGGCCTGGCTATCCTCCTCCTCCTGCGGTGTCCCACGACCACTGCTGCGAGGAACGGTATATTCATCGTAGCGTCTGAGCTTGTTTGTTGTTTGCGCGCACTTTTATGCTGCGCGGGGCCGCGTACGCCTGTTTCCTGCTGGCGTACATGTTTCCGGATTAGCGCGTCTTTTTTGGCGCATGCGTTTCCCCTGTTCGATTCCATGAATACGTGTTGTAGGCGCGCTTGTGGGTGTTGTGAGCATTTACCTCCTGTACTTCCCCCCGTAACGCCCACATTTTCACGCGTTGTTCCCCATTCCGCATGTTACGCCCCGTGTTACGCCCACTTTTGTTGTATGCGCTGCGCTTTGTGCGCGTAGCACACGCCGTTTAAAGACGTGTGCGCCCACATGCGCCACCCACGATTTTAGCACACATCCCAGGATTTACAAGCGCACTGACTTCCATGAATCGATGTGCGCGGCTTTGGCACGCTTGCGCTGTGATTTTCACGCTTGCGGTGCCATTTTCGGCGCACATTGATTCCATGAATCGGCCTGCATGTCTGGACTGGCTGCAATCAAGCTGCGCCTCAGTGAAGAGGCCATGAATGGATGAAACAGTTTTGGGGCTTGCATGTGTTCCTGTGCATTGAATTTGAGGCCTTGCAGTTTGGGCTAGCCTGCTCACATTTGTGATATGAAGTTGCATTTGGGTGATCCCCTTTTGTAATGGCTGAGACAGGCTAAAAAGATGTCATTGAAGGATGCAAAGAAAATGGTTTTGGTTACTACAAAGCCTCCCTTTCATAACTTTCTGGCTCAAGGGGCACATACCATATACTATCCAAGACACACACTTTTCAGAAATGTGTGGTGTTTCTATATTTTTCATGGGGCAGGGCTTGCCAGGAAAAGAAACTGCTGATGTATATTGGTGGAATATGCTTAAGAAAATAAAGTATGCCATAGAATAAAATCAACATGGCTGCCTTTCTACCTTACCCTATCCCATGATTTATAAGAACCTATACCAGGGGAAGAGGTAGCTTTTCCTGCAGGTGACAGGTGGCTTCTGAAGGGAGCACACCAACGGGCAGGTGATAAATATTATCGGTGGAAGAGCATTAACATCTCCCTGAATTAGTGAGAGTGATGGAACGTAGTCAGGTAGCCCTAAAGTAATGTATGAGAAATCTGGAGTCGGGGTGTGGGGGGGTTCTACCTCCAAAAACGTTTTTTTAAATAATGTTTTGATTTGATGCATTTTACTTGGTAGTGTATGTATTGGTACATGTACATGTACAATGGATGCCAGGCCACCATAATGCACAGGAACATTTTACAACATTGTCATGATGTTCCTGCCCACAATATATGCCAGCACTATCACTGTAAAGCACATGCACTGATATCTGTGCCCACGATATATACCTTCAGCGCCACTGTAAATCACTTTCATGATGCTGCTGCCACCGTTCTAGGTTTTCATTGCCTCTTTAAATCATTTTCATGATGCTAGTGCCTCCAATATATCTCCTTGTTGCCACTGTAAAAAGCGTTATGTTTTTGTCCACACTATATGATATCAACACACTTTAAAAGGCTTTCTTGATGCTGGTACCACAAATTAAGGTCATCATTACCACTTTAAATCACATTGGTGACGCAAGTGCCCCTAATATGTCATCCCTACCACTTTGGAACTATTTCTTGAAGCTTGGGACCCCCAGTATAGAGCCTCTCTGCCACTTTAAAACACTTTCATGATTCTACCCTGTATGTCTCGGATTCTATGTCATCAATTCCACTGAAAACATCTTTCATTATGCGGGTGTTAACAGTATGTGCCATCACAGGTTGTCATTGCTACGTTAAATCATGGTCATCATGAAGGTGCCCCAACTATAGGTCTTTTTTGTCAAACTAAAATACTTTCATGATGCTGTTGTCATCAATGCCACTGATACTGCATGTCATCAGTTCCACTAAATACAGCTTTCCTGTCATCATTACCACTTTAAATCAAATTCGTAATTCTGGTTCCATTAATATGTCATCAATGCCACTTTAAAAAACTTTCATAATGCCTGTGCCCAAAAAATAGGTGATCGTTGCTATTGTAAACCACTTTCAGGGTGCTTTTGTCCACACTGTACATCATCAACCACATTTTAAAAAACGTTAATGATGCTGGTGGTCACACGAAGTGTTATCATTGCAACTTTGAATTGCATTCATGATGCTGATGCCCCCAATATGTCATCAATGCTACTGTATAGTAGTTTCCTGATGCTGGTGTCTTTGGTGGAAAAAAGTGGCCTTGACCTATTTACACTCTCGCCACTCCTTTGCACATCCACACACAAACACACACACGCGTGAACACACACCACATAAATCTCTCACTCTCAGGCTCACACAAATGCATATATCTGCATGCTAACATACTGCCACAGGCTCACACACACATATGCACACACATATGCACGCTTGCACACACTCCCAGCTCCCACAACCTCTTAGACTGCACCTTCAGACTCATACAAACTCAGACATACACATAAACACATGCTCAAAGACACCCACCCACCAGGCTGAAACACTTGCACATAAACATTTTAATTTACCGGACACTCGGCTCAGCCACTCTGCTGCTTTGCCGCCAGCAAGAATCCACCCAAAGGGGCCGTGGCTTGGCACCAAGGTTGATGGCCGCCTGAATCAGAACCTCCCGCCCTTGGTAATGGTATATATGTGACCACAATGCCTCACGATCATTTTTATTAATTAACTGCTGCTTCTGATTACTGTGCCTTACCTCTGGCACCGTCGACACCTTTTTCAGTAACTTTGCTGAACTTGTCTAAGGAAGCCTCTTGCTCCACTACGGACGCTTCATGTGTTACTGCTGAGGAGAGGCTCGGCCGACATTCTAACGCAACACTTTGCATTGCTGGAGCTCGGCCTCACTCCCATGCCAACTACTGGACAAAAATGATAGCAATTATAAAAATATAATGAAATGGAAACTTAGTGCTTCTATGTACTATTACGAGGTGAGACTGTGTCGCATCGTTTCATTGCTGTTTTGACCATTCTAACGTGTTTTTTTGCGCCACATGCTCCTGAAATTCTGCTATGTGAGATTTGAATTGGAACAGTATTTTCATCTTCACTTATCTCCTGTTAGCCCAAGACCCATCTTCTTTGTCTTTTTATAGCAAAGCATATTATTGTTAACCGTGGCTTCCGGGAAAAGTGGACACAAGCCTACACCGGTTAATAAAGAATCCCATGCCACTTTATCTTCAGCCACACATAAAAGGCCCAAAAGTGATTCTCCTCCACTGCCTGGTTCCACTGACCCCACAGTGGAGTTGCTTCTGAAAGAGATTAGGTCACTAAAACCCTTCATTGAAACCACCAATTGGAAATTACAGCAATTGGATGACAGGTGGTGTGCATTCCAAAACAGAATGGATGAAGTGGAAAAAAAGAATATGTTTTGTTGAGGATATTTCACCTAGAGTCCATCAGCTGGAGAACTCTGTTAAAGAGCTTCAGAGGCAAAACGAGGAATTGGAAACTCGAGGAAGAAGGAACAACCTTCGTATTTCGGGCCAGCCTGAGGGATGTGAAGGGAATGACGCCATTTTGTTCCTACATAAAATGCTCTGGGCTCTACTCCATATCCCACCAGACATTGTTCTCAATGTTCAACAAGCGCTTCACATTGGGCCCTTAAAATCTGCTCAGTCACCTCGCCCTATGCCACGTACTCTGATTTTTTTACTATTGGAATACACTCAACTGCAACGTATCATCTCCAAGGCAAAATAAAATAACTCTCTTATTTGGCATGGCAGCAGAACGCTTATCTCTCAGGATGTAGCTAGGAAAATCTGTTCAATGAAGAAAAGAGTTTCTCCCCTATCGTCTGGCGTTAAAACTACTCAATGTCAGATATGATCTTTTTCATCCGTTTTCTTTCAAAGTCACATCCAAAGGACAAACATCGGTCTTTGATGACCCGGCCGACCTCAAAGCTTTCATTAGATTGCTTAAATCAGACAGCATGGACACATCTACTCCACCTACTCTCTCTGCCTCCGGTACCTGAAGCATCACCTTTGCTTCATTGATGTACCATTGCACTACTCCTGCTTGCATTGTGGTTATTGATTATCTAGTAACTTTATTTCGTTTTTTTCTCTTTTTGTCACAGGTGCGGTTACTGCTGTTTTGGGTGCCCGTCCTCCGATAGGGCTCGTAAAGAAGTCCATTTCGGTCACACCTAGCTCTCAACTTAGTACTGCTTTCCTCCTGTGTAAGTTGTCACTTGTATGTTATTATTTCTGATTCCTGCCACTCCGTTCTTCTCTTTTCATCTTTATGCACCGTCATATAGATGTCATGTTTTTACATACCCCTACTCTACTTATGTGTCTATCCTATGTGTTGCACTGACTCTCAATATGGTACTTTTTTGTCGACTGATTATATGATTGTTTCCTCTACTCTTTGCCTTTTTCATATGGTAGTTCTCACTTTCATTATATTTGCAATGCATTTTCATATGTGTCCATCAATTATGTTTAACTGTGCATAGTGGGATTTACATGCATATCTTGGAATGTGAAACGTTTTAATAATCTAAACAAAAGATACAGGCTTCTAGCTCTGTTGCTTGTATTCAAGAAACCCACCTATCCATGATGGAATCAATGAAACTGAAATCGTTGTGGGTTCAAAATGTAATTGCTAGCCCAGCTGTAGCAAAGAAAAATGGCGCTGCTATACTTATCAACACAAATGTACCCCATAAGATCCTGGGTCAGGGTATAGATCGTGAGGGAAGGTGGCTATGGGTTAAGCTACACATAGGTGCTAATGTGAAATCTATTATGAATATCTATGGCCCAACATTCCGACCTTGGTCTTGGTATAACCACGTTTATATATTGACTGGTATGCACAGACCCTACCTTCTCCCCCAATGACAAGGCAGCATATGATCCACCTATCTTGGGTGGGCAGCTCTGCGGATGGTTGTGTGGCATGCCTGACCTGGGGTTGGCTGAGTTAGTCGTCCATACAGACGTATTTTGTTGGTATACCTACCCATGGCCCCTCTTCCTTCGTTTCCAGTTGGTCAAATCCCACCGACATCATCAGATTTCTTTTTCTCCCCACACCCTCCTCAATTCATCATTAAACAACCCTATATCTATAAAACCGTTACAAAAAACCCCCATAACCATAACAATGAGTATGGTCCACTATAACATTAAACAACCAATACAATCGATGCATCAGGATCACACATAATGTGACAAGAAAGAAGGAAGAAAACAAAAGAAGGAGAAAATGTGCAAACATGAGGGATGAGTCAAAACAGGGGAGCAGGGGAGAGAAAAAGAGAGAGAGGATGTAGCAAAACACATACTCGCAGAATTACAGAGAGGAGCACAGAATCCACTGTCTGCGCGCCCCACATTATGACTTTAACTGCTATGGCTCTTAGGGCAACCAATAACCTCCCATGTGTGTACTTTCTGCTAAGCGAGGGGGGCACGCTCCCCATTAACACTTCTAGTGGTGTAGAAAGGTATGTTTAATCTAAAAATTCAAAGTATACGTTGCCATATCGCCTCCCGGAACGAGTATGAGAATTTGCACGCAAATAACATTTGCAGCAGGTTACCTTCCTTTTCCCTACATGACCTACAGTGTGTGCTTCCTCTACCTTTGCATGCTATTGCTTAGCGGTAAGCCGTAAAGAGAGCCCCATTATAAATAAGGCTTCTGGTTTTTTACGGTATTTATTTTTCTGACATTTCCGCCTGTATTTTTCCATATTTATTTTTGGCCCTTTTTTTAGTATTTATCCACATTTCTGTTTTGTCGTATGAAAAAGAAAATACGCAACCAATATTTTTCTGCATTTATTCTAATAAAATAATGCATTTATTAAAGCACACATGCAACCATATAGGAAAAGAAATGCTTGCTCCATTTTTTCCATAACAACAAATGGTTGCTCCTGTGACTGCTGCTGCCTTAATATATGCTGTCAGCAATTTGAACAAATGTAATACTATGTTTATACCCGTTTTTCCATTTTTATAAATAATTAGGGACAGAAAGCAGATTGATTTCCGTCTGTATTTATGTGTAAACATAAGTAAAAACGGAAAACTGGAAGCCTTCATTATCAACTAGGTATAATGTATGCATTGTGGACACAGCAAGTGAGGTGTGCCCGATTTCATGCCACACACGTGCCCATCTATCATCTAATAATGCAACCCCACATTCACTGTTCTATGCTAATTCAGTTTCCTGTTGGGATCTGTCTCATCCACTGATTCTGGGTAGCATAAATACCTGACACCTTACGGGTGGCTTTCGTCCAGCCCCCAGTCGCTACCATTGCCACCCACCCAGCCAGTTGCCCGTAATATAAGAATCTGCTGGCGGGTAACCGTACAACTTCTGTATTGATGCAAAGTGGAGATCCCCTGAGGCTGACCGTATCTTATGCAGATACAGTATTCACTGCTTCTCGCACTAGGACCAATGTAAGAATTTGCCCACTGTTCCTAGTTTAAAATGATGCCATTATGGGATCCTTCCATGCGGAAGCTGCTCACCTACTGTTACTACAGCCAAAGTTTTGCGATGCTTTGCTGGTAAATGTTATCTGGTGGACCCCTGCAGGGAGGGTTTTGCCCCTAATTGTGGTATGTCGCCTATGTGATAGGGATATGCCAATGATGCTCCCAGGTCCATCCGTACCGGCTGATGTTCTCTGGCCGACTCGGATGCCCACCCCATTCCCTGCCTTATACCAAATGCTGTCAAGTACCTTTCAAAGTTAGAGAATTTCACTCCGCCCTGAAACTGGTGCAATTGAAGTCTGCTGAGGGATATCCTGGCCCTCCTCCCATTCCACCAGACATTAGTGAATACCCTATATAATTGCGCAAAAAAGACGAGGGTCATTGGAGGGGTAACATTGCCAGGCTATAAACAATTACCAAGGAGATGCACATTTTAATAGTTGCTAGCCTACCCCACCAGGTAGGAGTAGCGGAGACCACCTGTTTAATAAACCCTCTATCTTGGATTTAAGCTTCATGCAATTCAATTGTAGTGTGCCAGCAATGTGTGTTGCAAAATCAATACCAAGATACTTATTATTTATTAATTTTTTATTGTTCATTTATAATGCACTTAATACCAGAGAGTGGTTTCTAAGCATGGGATCGGGATTAAAATCTGTGTTGCGCTGCATTGCCTTGCTTCCAAGACAAACGTGTTGCCCCTGAGCGTTGCCTCAATTTAAGGCTCTGATTCTTGATATGTGAACAGAAACATAAATTACCTAGGGGCATTACTTACATTTTGCCTAAATTAGGTTTATCTCCAGCTACCCAGAGTATCATATCATTACTTTTTTTATTAGTTGTTTTAATCAAGAAAAAAATCTTGACTTTTCAACATACATAAACTTAATAAGATTACACATTTTGATACATAAAATCCTACATGAGACAACATTTCAGGAAATTATTAAAAACAAAACTAAATAAAAAATGATCAAACACAAATTATCATCCCTTGATATTTACATTTATAATTTTCACATTTGGTAAAACCAAAAACTATAAAAGAAAGAAAAGGAAGGGAAGCTATTTGTTTAAAACAATATGTGCCATGATTATACATTAAGGATATTTTCATAAAATGTCTCAAGTATTGTGATTACAATTTAATTACAATTACTGCCTTTTTCAACAGTCCTAAACTATATAAAAAATTAAGAATTGCATATCTAACCTTTTTCCTAGTTGAATGATACAATAGCTCCCAAGCCCTTGCCATAGATAGATCACAGTAACCCTCAAACAGGGGTTTAAAATGCATAATCCTCTGTGATAGTAACATGACACATTCTGTGCAAAGATGCTTCAATGTTTCAGGTACAGTTTTACAAAACCGACATTGCAAGTCACTTGCTGTTATAAGCTTACGTATGTATAGAACTTCATGCGTGGGCCACAGATAATCATCATGCAGACGTGCATAAGGAAATCTGGTTAGACAACTTTCTACTACACCATACCGTTTTAGTGCAAAAGGGTTATCTATAAACTTCTGATATTTGGAACATGCACTCCTTGTTTGGATCCAATCATATTCCCATGTGCGCATTTTGGCTTTATCTGGATTCTCAAGTAATAGCTTTAAAGAGAAGCCTGTGTTATTAACAATCTTCTGTGCTTTCCCACACCACATTAGAGGGAATTAATCCAACAAATTTAACAAATAGTCTGCCATAAGTCATATCAAGCCAGTTTTTGTCGAGGCCAAAACACATTTATGGTAGAGTGAACATAATTTCCACTTATGCATTGCATACAGCAATAGCAAGCCTAATTCATGCCTTACTAAACATATGGGTTTGGATGCTGGCAGATTCAATACTTGCTTCCAGTAACCCCCTTCCAATCTCGACCAGTAATTGTATGATTTGCCTATTGATGCTTCAGTACCATACAAGATTACAGGGACTCATTTTTGTTTCTTAATAAATGAGAATAGGTGAGATGGAAAATTTACAGAATTTTGCTTTAATAATACGGGCACTTTTACCCTGTTGGTTGGTTACAAGGGTACCTAAGTATAAGTATGATGACACCGAGGTCAGGGATACTTTTTGAAGTGGCCACTTATACTTGATCGTGCGTTGGTTATCATTTCCAAACTGGATGACTTTCGTTTTCATGACATTAATTGATATGCAATTCTTCTGTGTGTACTTATCAAGTGCACCTAGCAAATCTCGTAGTCCCTTGGGAGTCTTGGAAAATAAAACCTTATCGTCTGCATAAAGAAGGAATTTCACTTGCACACCATTGATTTTTGGGGGGTCAGCTATAATTTCTGTAAAACAACATCCAACATCCGAAATAAAAAAGTTAAACATAGCAGATGCTAACAGGCAACCCTGCTTTAAACCACGGGCAGTGTGAATTGGGTCTGACAGTAAGCCGTCAGAGGTTAATTTGACCTGTATTGAGGTGTCGGAATGCAGATCAATCAACCATTTCAGGATAAACCAAGGGCACCCTTTATCCTTCAGTTATTTGGACAGCAGCTCACGTGACATAGCATCAAAGGCCATGCGAAAGTCTATGAAGGCAGTATATAGGGCCTGATGACGTTGCTACGCTTGATGTAAGATACTGTTCAAGGTTATAATATTGACAGCTGTGACAAGGCCCATCAAGAAACCCGTTTGCAAAGGATCGCGAAAGTTACTTGCGTCCAACCAAGAATTGAATTGCCCCAAAATTAAACGTGCAAATATTTTGCCTGGGCAATCTTATAATTCAACAGGTCGATAAGACTTAGGTTCGTCCCTGTTGCCTTTTTTAAAGATGGGGAGCATTATGGACTGTTTCCAGGAATTGGGGATTTGGCCCACCGCAAATATATGCCTGAAAATCTGGTAAAGTATTTATGCTCACTCTTGAGGATGATCACTCATGCCATTGTGCAACCCGTCGGGCCCCAGAGCACGTGAGCGATTTAGATTATTGAAACAATGTAGAATATCTTCTATTTCTAATGGAAAGGAATGAGTTACGTTTTCAACAATTGCATTCCACTGCAAATCAGCAAAAGGGGAGCCTTTCAGATCCCAAAAATATTCCTGCCAGGCCTCATTAGACATCGAGCTAATTTGTATATCACCTTGTGACTTGGAGACAGCATTACTCAAACATGCCCAAATGCCACTCGTAGATTTGTCTATTATTTGCTTAAGCATGTACTCGCCATCTCGTTGATGCCGAAGGAATCTCCGCGCTTTCAGCCATGTCTTGTATGCCATTCTCAAATTTTTTTTCACTGTGAGTCTATCTTTATTTAATTGATGTTTCAGATTGCGAATGTTTCACCTGAGACGAGATTTCTCACACTAAGTCCTAAATCAAAAACATGACAATGTCTGGTCTTCATGCTAGAATCTGGTAGACTATGTTCTTTAAAAACCTGTATCAACTGCACATAACAGTCTGAACCATCTGCGTAAGGGGAGTTAAAGGTCTTCTTAATTTGTGCTCTGAATTGGGTTAGTTTATGTGAGTTCCAGCGCAACCAATTGCCCTCGTTATTCACAGACACATTTGCCAGATGCCAATTGTTTTGTATGATCTGTGAATTCGATGGAATCTTACAACAAGCCTGAAGAATGTTATGGTCACTTAGGCTTGATGGGATAACCTTCAGGGATAACACATGTTTCAGAAAGTTGGTATTCACAAGAATATAATCCAAGGTGGTTTGTTTTTGGCTTCTGCCCCTTGTGGGCTGCAACGGAACATCACCTGCCACCAAACCATTCAGCATCACAAATTCCCTTTCTTTCATTATTGAAGATCAGATTCTTTCACCATGCGCAAGTTCGAGATCATGGTTAGGAAGCAAGTGTAAATTCAGGTCACCCACAATAAGGGTATGTGATAACCAAGAGTCAGAAGTAGTGTATCCAGAATCAAGAGCAAGTGTTTCAAAAACAGGTCTGCTTCTAATGTTTGCTGCTTGCTCCAATATATGTTAATGATGGCAAATGTTGTTGTACCTCTTGTTAGCTTCACGACTTGTAAGCAGGAAGTAGGGGTTGGGCATAGTACACTGATTACGCCAGAAGCTTTATTTGACTGCTAATAGTAGCCCGCCCATGCGGCGCACCGCCATTTTCCTGGTAGCCTGTGTTGCAATAATCGTATGGGAGGCCCATACCAGTGCTCTCATGAGCCAGGTTTCTTGGAGCGCAATAATGTCATAAGTCCCCAAACCAGTCTTCCAAGAGTTAATAATATGCTTATGACCTCTCATATTCCAAGAGATCATGGTGATGTTTTCAGCAATTTCACACTGTTATGATCCAACTCCATATGAATGCATTACTGGGGGATGGTGTTGAGTGACTCTGTATTTTCTCCATTGGCGCCCTCTGGGTGGACTTATAGATCTTAATTATCGGCTGCTCGACTTTCTGATCATTTTGCCTGGTGTCTTGAATTAATATGAAGCCCAGATCGAACAGAGCCATCCTGGCCTGCCACAGTATGTTAGCTAACAGCCCAGATCGAATGTAAATCCTCGCTTCTAACAAATCATGACAATTACCGAATTCCACTAGGTATATGTGATGTTCCTAAATTATTACATTAAATCCTTATTACGGACATATTGAGCAGCAGGCAAATCTCGACATTTTAATGTTAAAGAGTGATTTTTTTTGTCTATTTTGACCATGAGATCCCATAGATGTTATCTGGGTTTGATTCGCAGGGATAGAGGGAACTATATTGTCCCCTTGAGGCGGTCTCTGAAATGTAGGCTAACGAGTGGGACCCTTCAACAATGCACTCACATCAGGAAAAGCTGCTCGATCAATGTTACCGTCTCCATGTATTCTGCCTTGATTTCCTGCAATATAGGTGTCAATTGACGTCTTTATCATATCCCTCAGGTCCTGCGACATGGGCAGCACCGCATTGGTTGGCATCGTGGGGACCACTTGCATTGAGGTATGCTTGTGGGCATCCTGGGTTGGCAGGGCTGAGATTGTACCTGCACTATTTTGCAGATCTCCTGCCTGGAGAACCGGGTTAGTAAATGGCAAGAACGTGTACATCGGATGTGGATTAGTTGCAACAACCGAGGTCTCTACCATCGGGACTAACCATGAGGTAGGGGCCCCGGGTGTGGGTGCCATTATTGTGGAGATGGCTTGACAGGGCCTTGCATTTTCTGCCTCTAATGACTTTTGTGTCATGTAAGAATCAATGGAAGCTCTAATTTCCTCTCTAAGAGTGACAATGTTTGAGTTCACAGTAGTCGAGGTAACAGGAACTGCTGGCAACGTTACATTGTTCCCAGTATTGGAAATATGGGATAATGATCTCGTGGGCATCATATCCAGTGGACCATTGTTGGCATTTCTTATACCCCCATGGGGGGCAACATCCAATGAAAGGGCCACTAAGTCGTCTAAGGGTTTATATGCCATAGGCACCTGGATGTTATTTTTTGAGGCCATGCTAAAAGTCGTGGTGCCTGGAACATCTTGAGGTCTCCCTATCGACTAACGGCATTGGCAAACCTTCTTGCCTTACCCCTGGGCTGTAGGCACCGAGTTTTTTGACTTGACATCAAAGATCTCTTGATGCCATTGCCTGGGATAATCGGAACGCTATTTGTGTTGTCCTGGCAGTTTATTACCGGCCGGCGCAAAGAGTTCAAAGATGTTAGCTTTAGTAATCGATACAGGCTCCACCGCTAACACCGAATCAGTGAGCCTGTTCTTCTGGGGATTATAAATTGGCAAATTCAGCGCCTCGGATATTCTACGGCCGCCCGGGCTAGTGCAGGCGCAAGGCAGTAGGTGAACCTGCGTGTCCACCATCTCTCCTAGGAGTGCAGGTGGTGTACTTTGGTGATTAGAATCACCATCGACATGCGTAATTGCTGAGACGGTAGGTAAAATGTGCGCATCTGGACATTCTTGCAATGAAGATGAGCTGCTTATTTTATTAGGGTTGATGAGAGTCTCAATGACATTCACATTTCCAGCAAGCTGTTCTATTAGTATGGTTTGGCGACTTATTTTCCCTTCCAGAATCCCATATAGTTTTGCCACAGCCAAAAGGGTTGTGTTCATGGCACTGAACGTATTGTTGAGAGCAGGGGCTTCTGGGAAGGAAAATCCTGTTGATTGACCCTTATGAATACAAAATTCGGATTCCTGTGCTGCCTTCTGGATTCTGGGTCGTCTTGGTGTTTGAGCTATGAATGAAGGTGATGCATCCACAAAATGAATATGGGTCTTATCTTGCACCTCTGGCGTTGTACATTTTCTTGGGCTTCTCTCTCGGCATGATGTAGCATTGGGCGACACATGTTCAAGCTGTATGGAGATATTACTACGTGTGTGATCTTCATGCAATTGTATTAAGTCCCAGAATTAGAGCAGATATACAGATTATCCTGGGTGTGTGGGCTGGATTTATTGGATAAACCCATAAAATCCAGCGCGTCTTCATCAACCGCCCCTGCTAGGGTAAGTAGCTTGTGAGCCTTTCAGAGCCTCTGTTGGGCCACTACCGAGCACCAAACTGGTTTCATGACTTTGCAGGGGCTGGCCAGTGCGGTTGTGTGTGTCACTCCATTGGGCTGCAATTCTCCTGCTAGGCAGTCCGATTCTAATGTAGTGTCCGTGACTTCCCCCAGCAAAGATAGAGCCACAGAATTGACCTGGTTGGATGACTGACAGTCATCATTATTCATTTTGGGTGCACTCTGTGGTGCAGTTTCTAATAGTTTAACAATTACCGCGGAAGCATGGTAGGTGCTCGAATTCACTGGTTCACTGGGGTGATGACTTACTTCACTATCAAGCCGTGAGTCCATGTCACCAACTTCATACCAGAGGACTCATTAGCATAACAAGTACGGATATCTGATGTAATCAATATCGAACAGAAAGGCGTGGGCCCTAAATGCCTATTAAGAGAGGCTGCAGTTTTAGTCAGTGGACTAGGAATTTTGGCATCCGCCATCTTTATCTGTTCTATGGATGGCGGTCGCACTGGGATTTCTAGCGGCATGCCAGTTTTCAAAGTAAATCTTTTAGCGACCATTGTATACCACACAAAAGGTAAAGGAAAACTAAAACCTGAAAAGTAAGAAATAGTTAATTACAAAACTATACAGTACAAGCTGACGGTTTGACCTCCACCACCAGCTTGACCGCTAGACAGCGAGACAGCAGGGCAAAGACACTTAGCAAAGGCACTTGTGCAAATGCGCGCTCGCAAATGCGCGAGCACGGGGCCTTTGAGGATGCTGGGAAAGGAGGCGGGATTGTCGCTGTGAAAAAAAATAAATAATAATATATATATATATTATATATATATATATATATATATATATATATATATATATATATATAATCACATGGTGGAAGAGTTCGTGTGACAATAGAATGCAAAAAGCAGTCTATGGGGCCAGAGTAGCAGTCTATGGGGCCAGAGTAGCAGTCTATGGGTTAGGGCCAGTAGAAAGAGATCATAGCCCGTACCAGTCCAATCCTATTGCTTTGCTCAGCCAGAGGGTCACGTGTTCTTGTGGCGACTCTGCAACTTTCTCATAGCTGGATACCCCAGCAAACAACGGACAGCGAGACAGCAGGGCAAAGACACTTAGCAAAGGCACTTCTGCAAATTGTGCTCCCCAAGTTTGTCACAAGCTGCCCTTCTCACCTCCTTATTCCTGCCTGATACGTACCCTATGATGTGTCCCCAAAGCGTGGCTTTGTCGGCATCCAATGTTACACTAGCTTTCAGCCCCCCTTCGCCATTGAGCAAGACAAAGTCCTTTGTAAATTGCCCTAACAAATGTCCTATTGCTGGAGAGGCCAACAGGTCGGTATTAAGCCGCCACTTCCCGTTCCCAGATGCCCCCTCCCCCAGTCCAATGCAATGGCTACAGGGGCATGGTCTGATATTACTATGGCAGAGATTTCGACCCTGAACACTCTCTTGACTAACCCCTTACTCATAAACACATAATCAGTTCTTGAGTGAGAGGCATGAATCAGTGAGTAGAATGTACACACCCATGCAGTGGGGTTACAGAGTCGCCACACATCCCCCAAAACATTGCTCTTGCTACACTGTCAGTAAGGCTTGTGCATGCTTGAAGCCACACTGTGACTTCTTATACACGATGGGATCATAAGGAAGGTTGAAGTCCCCTCCAATGATCACCTTTGGGGAGTTTAGCCTTTGCACCATCTCAACATATTGCCAAATTTCCGGATTCCCTTGGTTGGGGGCATAGATGTTCAGTATGATGACAGTGACCTTATTGACTGAGCCGTCCCCCAACACCCATCCACCATCTTCATCTGTTCTAGAATTCCCAATTCAAACATAGAGACACTTATGGAAGAGAATGGCCACTCCACCCTTTTCCGGCCCACGGCCTGCGAGGCACACACTTGTTCACCCCATTGCTGCTTCAACCTCTCTGCTTTCTTAATCGGAAGGTGCGTCTCTTGAATAAGAGCTATATGCAACTCCAGTCTCCTTAGGTGACAAATCACTCGCTGGCTGCCTTTTTATTGGGGCCTGAAGGCCTTTTACATTCCATGAGACAACTTTAATCATGGAGCAGCGTTCTCAGTGCTGATAGACCTTGATCATTCTTCCTTTCCACAGAGACACAAATGGCCAGCCAAGCTCCTCACCTGAGTAGAGTGGTTTCTTACCCCCCCTCTCACACGCATAGCCTACCCACAAACTCAACTCAGGCATTTCTCTACAAGAACTGGAAAAGACACAGACAGACACATAAGGGAGGCAAAACACACAAACTATATCAACAAAACTATCCCTACTAATTGAGAACTCTCCTGCCTCTTCACGTTGCCCTACCTTCCACCAATTCACAGCTCTACAACTCTGTGCTGTTTGAGGCCCATCCCAACCACTGACCAAATACAGCTCCATCCCGCTGAGATCAGTCTACTCTCCAGTTAAACTGGAGGGCCCAAGGAGAGATGTCACCACAAAAGCTGCCCGACCCCGTAACCACTATAAAGATAAAGAACTGAGATAAAAATGGCAGGTTACTCTTCAGCTGACAGCTCTCTGCTTCAGACTATATCCACCCGGAAGTCAGCTCACGCTCCGGCTTCTTGATTGATTTCAATGGAGACCTGGCTCTGTCCTGTGCTTCTCAGTCTACCTGCGTTGCATTAGGAGCATCACGTGGTCCAGACATGCCTGCAGGACTTTCTGGTATCTATTGTGGGAAAGTCGAGCTTCCAGCTCCCTTGGAGGGCCTTGAGCTTGCACCAATGCAGCCAGCGATGTTTGAACTGCGCTATGGTAAGTACAGATGGGAGGAGCTGTGTCCATGGCCCGTTCAGACATCGCCTATAGATAATGATATAGATCTTGAGCGTCATCAAAGAACTTCAAAGCTCCTAGCTCAGTAGTAATCATCATTTTGGCCAGTGCTAATAGGCCGAATCACAACCCCCTGTGAAGTGCTTCCGTGTGGTTATCCTGTGTGTCAAAAAAGCCTTTGCCATGAATATTTGTTAACCCTCGAAGGTCAGCTTGTCTGGGCTTTTCCACACTGCTTCCAGAATCTGGACAACCTGCTTATGTCACACTAGGCATGCTATGAGAGGTCTTGGTGACTTGTTGCTATTATTTGCTAGTTTGCCCAACCTGTCCACTTTTTGGATTTAAGTGTGGCACAAAGTTGGGCTGGAGTGACTGGGATAACCACTTCTCCATCCACAGGATACGGTCAGCCCCCTATGCCTTCTCAGGGATAACAAAAAACCCTGATGGTATTCCCCCTGTTCCTGTCTTCCAGCTGTGCGACAGGTGATTCAAGGTAGCCAACCCTACCCTGAATGTGCTCGAGCCCCTCCAATCTGTCTTCCAGGGAGGATATCCTCTCTTCAGCGTGGTCCATGCAACCAGCAAAGGCCCCATGTCTTTCCTGATGGACTTCATCTCATCCTGTGCATCCTGGGGTCGTCTATCGATAGAGGGCACCGTTTTTTTGTATCGATGCCAGTTCTACCATTATTATACATAATTGCCCTTGCAGAGGTTCCATAGACAGGTTACATGGAAACGTGGCGTGAGGTGAGCTAGGTGGTGATTTCTTGTTGACATCACATTTCAGGGCCGTTTTGGATGACATACCGCCTGCTGTGCACTACCCAATACACGCACTGCTTTCCAGTTGCAGTTATAATCCTTGTCCCAGCTCAACAACACCAAGAAGACACGTTGTTCCCTCCGGGGAATGCTCCAGTAGTCAAAATACTTCCAGATTGCTGTATAAAACGACTGTGAGGGCAAAAGTTTCCAAATGGCTTCCAGCTAACCAGTAGCCCTTTATGTTGCAGACAGAGTGGTAGGACCCCAAGAGGGAACGGCCTCTCCGCAGGATTCTCCGACTGCGGCCATAGTCCTCGTTGTGCATGGGTCAGTGCGAGAACGGGCGCAGCCAGGAACTCTCGTCTCGCTGCTCTCATTACATGATCCTTGCATGAAATGGGCATCTGGTGTCAGCGGTGAGGTGCCCTGGAGTGCATCCCCTCGTCCTATCTGCCACCTGTGACACACCGCAGCCCTCTCTGCTCGGTCCACCGCACACCACTCGTTGGCCCTCCAATCATGGCACCACCAGGACAACGCGGCTCCCGGGATCACCGCTGCATGAATAGCATGTGCATGTAATTAGAAATGTACTCTGCCCGCATATTATTTTACATAACATGGAAACGGGGCTAGAAGCGTGCTAATTAGGCAGTCATCTTGTGGACAGCCGGCCACGCCCCCGAGAAACTATTTTTTAATGCCTTTTTTCTTTCCTTCCTCTAATTTAGAAACGGATTTTTAAAAAATTCTTGCATTCTGTTAGTAATATCATATATTTGTATTGCTGATGCTTGATTGTAATGAGTTTGCGAGTTTGGGCGCACTTAATCACATTCTGATTAGTAAAACACATTCATGAATGGCTTGGTGCAAATATGGGAGCAAATTGCGCACACGTAACTGATATAGTGAGTGCAGTGAGTAATCTAAAGTAGATGTGTCAATGGAGTGTCTAAACAAATATTCTTAAGTGCCATGGACGAGTATGCTCGTCCTTTTTGCATAGACTTTCATAATAGCCTGGCACTTCAGGGGTTAATTGTTGAATCATATTTTTTGTTTTAGCCAGGACTGCCTCTGCACTTGCACAATTTGCTCAAGTCCACGTTGCACCAGAAAAGCACCACTAACAGTCTTGTTGCTTTTGTTTGTGAATCAGTTAGACTTAGCACATTTCTTCTGCCTGGTGGTACCTGGTCTCCGGGAATCCAGAATCCTGCCTTCAGTAAAAGTTACAACACAAGACTGGTGTAACTAACGAGAGGTATAACTTCTTTTTTTCATGAAATACTAATATGGTCCATGTGTGCCCTTCTGTTCTAAATAAAGGGTGTTTCAGCAAGGTCTGAATGATGTCTTCCCACCAGCTCCCAGGGTAACTGAGACTCAATGGACCCAGCTTCCCTGAGTCTGTGCGCCACTTTGCCCCCTCCTGGAAGTGTTAGGCAGCACGAATATCTTCTAAAACACACTATGTAGGACGTCCTCCCTCACGTGCTTGAACCCTGATGTCCTTGCCCTCACTGAAGCCCTGTGCACCTAGGAGGATGGTTTGCCATGCACCTAGCAGCCTCCTCGGCACTCCCACCCTCTAACTCAAGGCATGGGTAGTAGAGTTCAGTGGGCACGTGCTCGTCTTGGAAGCCAGACGAGGCAGAGCAACACAGGTTTGAATCCTGGGTCCTTATAAAAAAATAATTATAATTATAACTCACTGGGCTCTCCAGGTGAATGTATCCATTGGGGGAGCCAGGGTGCATGGAAGGCCTTTCTGTGGAAATAATACCACCGAATTAAGAGGGAGTAACCGGCCTGCTTGGGTCCTTCCTCTCCCAGTGATCCAATACCAAGTTCTAACCCACTGTCAGACCCTGTTTATCTTCACTATGTCCATAATTCTCTCTGAAGCCCACACACCTTCCTTCTCCTGTTCTCTCTCGTTCCCCCTCAATTTCTCCTCTTCCCCAATAGCTTCAAGGTGGTGCAATGAAAGCGTCATGCAGGACACCTACACACATTAACAGCAGCCGATGCCTGGCAGCCACCACCAGCAGGGTCGGACTGGGGCATGAAATTGTCTCTGCCACCAATGGAAAAGTGGCCCACAGTTGCAAATGGCAATTAATTCCTTTTGTGACAGACTGTTTGAGTAGTGCCCAAGGGGGAGGTTTTTGATCAAATGTGATGCAAATTGTGCATTTAAAAAAATATTAATTCAGTAACACTGGACAAAACTACTAGCCGCATGCTGAAGTAACTTATCAAAGTGGCCCACATGGGCCAACAAAGTGGCCCACTTTGACAATAAACGGGTCCACACTAGCATTTTGCGTTTTTGGTTCAGACATTGCCCTATTGTCCTATAGGCCAGTCCGAGCCTGACCATCAGGCCTCTTAAAATCAAACCCAGTGCTTCTGTTTTTCCGTATTCATAACAGTGATTTCATCTAACCCTCCACGCCCCCCTCCTCCCTCCTGCCATTATCCTGAAGGAGAGAGTCAATTCCCAGGGCAAGCAGCAGACCTCTGTGCATCATCAACACAAATGTTTGTGCAGAAGAAGCGAAGAGCACAGGGCTAATGAGCTCAGGGACGGGCGTGTGGTAAGGCAGACTGGCCTTTTAGTTGTCAGACAGAAAGCACTTACCAGAATGCTTCGACCCTAATTACATCTTTCTCTTGCGGGCAATGGATTCCCGGCAGCGGCATTCTGGGAGGAGCCCATAGGGAAGGGGATTCATCAACAAGCAAGAGTTGGACTGGCCTTTGGAAGAATCAGGAACTTGAACAACAGGCCAGTGTCTGTAGAGTGCCAGTACGGCTGGGGCAAAGTCACTCACATGCGAGATTGAAGCTAGACAGGTGCCCTTGACGTTTGGTAAATACATTTTCCAAGGGTTTGAGGATTATTGATGAGGAGTGGAATTAGCTGCTCCTTCTCCACCCAGGTGTGTAACTATCCGGGGGTGCTTGCCAGCTTGAAGAGTATTGCTGTTGTGAATTAGACCCATTGAATTTAGGTTTGCATCACAACAATCTTACAAAAGGGCGACTTAGGTTTGACTTCCAGGTTGCAGATATCGAATCTGTTTTGATACTTTAATAATCAGAAGGCCAATTAGGCCCAGGAGTGTTTAGTACATTGCTGTCAAATCGATTTTGTATTTGTATTGTATTTGTTTTATTTATAACGCGCAGACCATCAGGCCCGGAGGCATCAGGGCACAATTTGTACAAAGTTACAATAATGCATATATACAGACATAAACATTACATTATCAGAATACTAACAGTGTTACTATCTCCATACATTACAGTGATTACAGTGCCGCTAGACTTAACAGTGGATAAACCCATAGGGTGTACTACGAATAGTAACGGAGGTCAGCGCAGCGGGCCAGCTTATCGACCCTCTGAGTCAGTTGAAATGAGACTGGCTACCTAGTTTACTTCTGTGACAGGAGAGTAGCAATTGAGCCTCCTTTCAATTTCTCAATGACTCACAGATTCTCCATGAATCTCTGTTACAGTTGTTTAGACCCTGCCTGACAACCAGCTTGCAGCATTTGGACGATAAGCCAGAGCCCCTCTGTTTGGGACTGTATCGTTACAGGACTCTAAAGCTTTTTTGGCTGACAGTCGTATCTGCAGGTGGGAAACTTATTAAAATGACTGCAGTTGATTATTATTCTGGAGTGGGTAAATGAGCCCATGTTCGAGGGACGGCGGGGGCATCGACATTCTGATCACCACAAGTAATGTCAGAAAATATAGAGGATCCCCTCACAACTAAATTCAGGTTATTATTCTGGATTCTAGAAACAGGCCTGCACACTTACCCGGGCGAGCTCCAAGTAACACCTATTGTCAGAATAAACATATCAAAAAATTATCCAAGGCGCTCCTCAGGTAACTCTATGGGCCATCCTGCAGAGATAAATATAACTGTTCTCTGAGTTACGAAGCTAAATGTTCAGAAAAAAGATGCTTGTGGGCATTGGTTGAAAAGGCTGAACGAGATTCAGAACTAGAGTGGATCACCTGAAGAAGGCCACCTACAATTGTTTAACGCAGTGAAACATGTTGGCATTTAACATCTATACTGTAACTGGTGTTATATTTATTTTGATGTTATTGAACTGGGTGATCTCCAGCCCTTTAAGGTGAGTAGTAGTATCATGGAGATGGATGGGGATGCAGAACTTACTGATACATCAATAATCTAAGCGAATCAGGTAGTTGGCAAAAAGGATAGCTGTTTTAATATCCATTATCTAAAACAAGGAGTAGAAAGGACATCAACGGACGTCTCAGCGCAAATTCTCTCAATGCATTACAAAAAAAAGCAATCTTATATAGCAAAAAATTGCCATCGATGACGGTAACCTATGTTTTAATGACGTCATCCTACGTGGCAAACTACAAAAACCTATTGGAGAAAGTGATTGGGTCTAAAGGGATATCTAAGTATACGTTTTATATTAGTATGGGACAGTGAGTGAAAGTAATTGGTTTTTTAACATCAGGTGGGGCAACTAAGCTCTCCCTTCAAAATGGCAATTATGAACATCACTAAATACACAACGTCCCATTGGCTACACAAACTATAGGACCCTTGATTACGTGTTCCCCTACAATTGGTTGGCACTCTAACCTTTGTCAGTACTTTTCCACCTACGTCTAGCAGCATGAAGATTGGACCTCCAGGTGCTGGTGAGCTTGTCTAAAACAGAGCTTCCCACCAATTAGCATATCCATCTATCATCACCTCAGTGGTGTGCTGACAATTAAGACTTTGAACTTGTCCTTGGGAGTGTTCTTAGCTCTGGAGAAATCAGGGGAGTAAAGGCACGCTCTGCTCTCATGTGTTGGTGTGATAGTCCTGTTCATCTAACTTCATCTGTCCACGTGACTGTAGACCATGATTTCAAGCATTTAGTGTATTAAAATACTATTTTCTAATAAGCCTCTGACGTCGTCCTTGTTTTTTTCATGCCTTCTGAACAGGAGCTTGTTCTTACAAACAATTTCGTATCCAATGTCAGCTCAACCCAGCCTGATAAAACCTTGGATTCTTGGCCTGGCTTTATGGCTCATCCATCCTTGCCTTTCTGAGATTCACTTTTAATTCATTTGTTTTCTTACTGCGACACATTGAAAATTAGGCATTCCTTTTTTAGTACAGCTCTGCTATAACAAGTAGTGAAAACATCCATCTTTTACTCTTCATGCATATATGTAGATATTGGCGCATGCCGCAATCTATTCACTATAAATCTAGCCTCAACAATACTTCGTCTGCTTGCATTTCTCTGCATCTGTACACGTGTAAAACAGCTTGATATCTTCATAATTTCTGTGGCATAAGCTTCTTCACCTTGGTCCCAAGATGTCACTTATCCTTGATGCTTTCTTGATGCCTTATAGAATATCTGCATTATCTTGTTTCTCTTGTTTCTGCATCTCTTCTATGTACGTCAGCTCGACTCTATATGACGTCACCATTCATCTTGCTCATTCATTTGCTCTGCTTCTTCCGGGATTTCATTCAAATGGCCATCATATTTTCTCGTACACAGATATGGTTTTCTCAATGGGAACCTTGCTTCCAGGATTCTCTTTGGTATCAGTATTTTTACTGGTACCGCATGTGTCTCACACTCTGGCTCCCAACATATAGGCAATATGGGGGACGTGGTTGAGGTGGGGGTACTTGGCTACCTGTCTACACTCCCATCATCTTTCACATCTAGACATCCTTGTCTGAAGAAATGCTTCTTCGGGATCCATATCCTTATGACTCCCCTCACGCATCCAGCTAATTTCACATGCTCATCCTTGTTCCATGTCATGAGCATGCAGTGCCCACTTGGACTGCAATAGATCCATCTTCCCACATACTTCTTATGGTTCTTTTGATACAATTTCGTTCCCTCAGGTGCATGGATACTGGCCTTCACGAAGTCTCTGATTTCTTCATCTGTCAAGTCTCTGGCCTTCCATCCTGATTCAACATCGATCATGATTTTCAATCCTATGGCTTTCTTTGCTGTCTTTTTACATTGTGTAATTATTATCTTGATTACACAGAATCCAAGCAGCATCCACACAATCAGGGCTCCAAGGATCTTGAACATATCTGCCATCCACTGTGGAACCCATGAAAAAAGTGATCCAAACCAACTGTCATCAGCAAAGTCCTCTACTTCGTTTATCATCTGGACGTGCAGCTTCGTTAGCATCTCTAAAGCCTCCGTCAAGGTTCCATTCTCGTCGTCATGAGCAGGTATGAATGTGCAACATGATTCTACGATTTTTGCACAAACACCTCCATCCATTGCTGTGATCATGTCCATGACGTATCTGTTCTGAAGAGTCATTAGTCGTATGGCTTTCATCTCCTCTCTGATAGCATTGAATCCCTTTATGGTTGTATTGATCGTTTGCAGCTATTCCCATCTGGTAATCTGCAGTCGTTTGGTATTTGCTCCAACCTGGATACACAGCATGAAGATCAATGTGAAGACTGACAAAGTATGACTGAACAGTCTGTGTTCATATGGGATAGAGTCAAAGCTTCTATTGATTTTGTTGAGAAATAGTTCTCTCTCTTCATTCTTCTTATCATCTCAACAGATTTCTTTTTCCTTAGATGTGAATCTGCTTTCGGGAAACTGTCAAGATTCAGGTCACTTTCAGGAATCACCAACGCTGGAACATGAACATTCACGAGTGAACATCGTCTCCCCCATCCTTGGGTAGCCTCATATATGCTCTGGATCTACAAGCCCAATAATGATCCATGATCACTGCTGTTCAAAGTTTCATTCCTGGTACATCAAAGATTTGGCCACAATTCTGGTTTTCTCCAACTTTTCTTGTGCCATTATTTCTGAAGCACAGCTTTGCAATCTCCAAAGGCATTATCTGCAAGGGTCCTCCTCTGTCTTCGACCCAAGTCACTAGCTTAGCAAGTCTTGGCCATAGTGGCTTGCATCATTTTTGCACTATATCAATGACTGGCTGATAACAATCAATGACCACTCAGGCTCTGCAGATAACCACTCCTTCTTCCCATCCATCAGGTGATAGCACTGATCCCCAAATCTGCATTTGGCATCTGTTCTTCCATCTGCAAATTTCTTCTACAGATTTTCCTGGACTCTCAAGTCTTTTGTTTACTTCCCATCTGATTACAGCTCCTTTCACTCCAGGTTTTTCATATCTGATCACATGATTCTTGGTGTGCCCCTCATTTCTTGTCTTTGTGTCCTGGACATAGTCATCTTCATCTGAATCTGTCCATTCAGTTGCCCATTTGAGATAGGCATCTCGACCCATGAACTGGCCTCTTGTATGGCAAAGTGCTATGTGGAATAGACAATGTGCTATCTGGACATCTATTTCAATAGCTATGAAGATTTTAGACTTCCCCATGCTATAAGGCAGGAGTGCACATACAATGTATTCCTCCTTTGTGGTCCTCCTTGTCATATGCTGATACCATATCTTATTGCCTAAGTATGCTGTACTGTCCAGGTAATCATTTATCACATTATCATCCTCCCTAGCACTTCTCTCAGGTCTGGTTCTTTTCTTACAAGCTCCTTTGACCATCTCATGTAACATGTCAGCATCGTTCTTCTTTACTAAACCACTTATTGACACATTTGTCAGTGGACTGGTTGTGTTTACATGTGCTACCTGTGTAGGAGAAAGTTCCAGAAGTTTCATCCTATCAACATAGATTTTAAGCATCAAAATGTCTTGCATAATCTCTATACGTGATCTCTTTCTAAACGGTAACCCAGGTTTATTCATCACAGGACTAGGGGCTTTCGTGTGTATCTCTAAAGTAGGAATAATCACATATGGTCTCGACTGCCTTGTAGTTTCCACTTTGGTACCCTTCTCTTGTACAGGAGGAAACACAGGAGTCTTTGCTCCACTTATGTCTATGTAATAAGGCGTGCCCACTGTAAGTGAAAGCAATATCAATATGAACAAAATGCAAACATAAATCATACAGAGGTAGGTCTACTTACAGCAATTACTTTTTATAAATCGCAGACGTCTCTCAGGATCTGGCATGACAATATAGCGCTACTTCTGGAAGCTGCTGAATCTGCTCTGTAAATCTCCTTGATCAGCAGACTGCTCACTGAATGATGAACACAAATTCCCAATGAATGTCACAAATTGGCCTTTCACCAGACGACATGATGTTTTTCTTTCAGCATGAAACAAAAGTTCTTTAACCAGTAGACCTCGGATCTGTCCCTTGAAAGAAAGTCTCATTTAGTTTGTAATGTTCTTGCAGAGTACCCGTTCACTTGCATGATAATATCTCTCTGAATTTCATTAAGCGCTGCATTGTTTCTCGAGTCTCTCAGGAATGTTCGGACGTCGGTTTGCCTCCCAACAAGATGCGTGCACTCTTCAATCAGGTAGTAGAATACTAGGCTGACCAGTCTGTGTGCATTATCCGGTGACAGGGGCATTTGCGTTCTCCCACTGAACTCAGGAAGCTGGAGAATCTGCTCAACAGTTGCTATGAGCAATCTCCTCACAATTGGACCATTCTTAGGATCTTGCAAGAAAACATGAACACTAGTAGTTCTCCCCACAAGCACAGGGTATGTGCACAATACGAAAACTGCAAGAATGACCTGTGAAACATTATCATTGGGTACCACCATACGTGCCCCTTAACAAGAACTCTGTGAGAAACGAATCTGGGTACTGCTCCCTCTTCCAGTTGTCGAAAAGGAACTCCAGATTTGGCATATAATTTATTTTTTCAATCAAGGCTTAAGCATGCCTCAGTCCAATGTCAACAAACTCCTGTGGCTCAAGAACACAATAACTTCCCTTAACTCCCCCCTTAACATTTAAATAACTGAAAAAGAGTGTCCCGAAATAAGCACCAGTCAATGAACTCTTTATCTTTATTTAGCAGCTTCTGCATCATTCTTCCTCACCATAGATCTAGTCTACACGTGCTGTGGTTCTTCCCTGATGCTTGCTTCCGATGGGTGTGGGTGTGAAGGGGGTTCTCCAGCATAGACCTTTATGTCACCAAGGAAAGTCCAAGTACGTCTGCCTTGCACCTTGAATGCAGACGCTGTGCCATCTTCTAAAATGAAAGGGCCTTTCAAGCGAGGTTCGTGCCACTTTCTAGTGAAATAGCAGATTAGGATTGCGCATATGGGGAAAAGTTTGGGAAGACATAACTCTTTAATTCCACTTGTTGAAGCATCTCCTTCTGTGGTCTGCGCTGCCTCACACCCTTTTCGCTTGAGCTGATCTGAAATGACAGAGATACTTGAAGTCATACAGATAAGGTAATCACGTAGCTCCTTTCCTAACAATTCTTCAGTTGACTGGGCATCACTTCTAACCCAAGCCGCAGGTGTGAGGGGTGTCCTCATTTGCCTCCCTGTCACTATTTCGTGCAAGGTAAGATTGTGGTCTGACCCTGGCTGATTTCTCAATTCATACAATGCCAGTGGTAGGTAATGCAACCATCCTTTCTTCAAAGTAAGCCTCAATTTGGCTATTCTTTCTTTAAGTAAGCTGTTGAGTCTCTCATGTAAACTGTTCGCTTGTAGGTGATAAGCCAATGAAAACTTGTGCTTTATGCCAAGGAACAAGCTTATTTGCTCAAAGACTGTGTTAACAAAATGAGGGCCATTATCTGCTCTCAATATTTCACATACTCCCCATCTGGGAAATACTTCTTGTACTAGAGATTTTGCTGCACAAGTGGAGTCTGGGTGTGTACATGGTCCAGCCTCAATCCACCTTGAAAACGGACATACCACTATGATCATATATCTATATTGATCACATACTTGCAGCATGTCGACATAGTCGATATGCAAATGCTGAAAGGGGCCACTAAGTCTAGGAATGACTCCCCTAATTGTGCACAATGTGTGCCCAGCAGTAAACATTTGACATACAATACAATTTACTACATAAAATGCAACGTGTTCTACCACATTTGGAATTAACCAATCCTCTTCAATAGTTGCAGCGAGGTTCTATCTGGTTGTGTGCGCAGGGTAGTGTATCTGGTCCAGCACCACCTATAATTAGGCTACAGGCATCACTGGTTTACCAGTAATGTCTTGTCACCACATTGCTTCAGAGGGGTTTAAAGAACGCCCTCTCTGCGTCCACAAGTCCTTCTCATCTTGGGGTGCTTCCCCCGGAACTCTATCAGTTGAATTCTAGACAGATTGTTATAACAATCAAACACACTCATCATCACCACCATGCTTTCATTCACATTCGGTGTGTCAAATGACATAATGTCATCCGAACATGCAACACGTTTGGCTTCCTCATCTGCTTTCCACGTGAAATAAAATCTGCCCTTTTATTGTGAGCTGCGTATTTAACGACTGCAATGGCTACTGGGAGTTGTAGTGCTTTAATAAGCATGTCCAATAGGGCTGCATGTTGCACTAGAGTGCCGTCCGCTCGGAGGTAGCCTCTCCTTTCCAGCATGCTAGCTCTGCGTGCACCATCGACGTCACATAGGCGGAGTCACTGTACACTGTTACTTCATGGTCTGCTTGATTCTCGAGCACAACAATCATCGCCACTAATTCTGCAGCCTTTGCTGAAAAATGAAACCTTAGTCGTGCACTTATCAGTACTTGCAACTCCCCATTAGCCGTGTGCTTTACCACAGCAGCACCTGTATATCTTTGTCCATCATTTTGATCGATTCTTGAAGAATCGTCAATAAAAAGAATCTCCCCAGCTGCCAACGCATTCTCTTTTACCCTCGGGATTTCATCATAGGACTCTTCATAGTTCAACCAATCATGTGCATGTTCGTCCTCTGCCAGTGGTTCAGCTACAAACATGGCAGGATTCACTGTTCTGCATCAGAATATTTGAATCAACGGATTTGATATGACTACTTCATAGGCAGGGTCTAGAATCCCACTGTAATATGCAAGGGGCTTGTACCCCAACGTGGTTCTCTGCGTGAGGACTGCTGTCATAACAGTGCCATCCGTGTGCGAAAACAAAACAAATTCCTCAGCATAATTGTCAATCCCTAAAACTGGAGCTGTGCAAATTACCTTTTTCAATTCATCAAACCCTTCTTCCATTTACTCAGTCCAAACAATTTTCTCTTGAGTTGCCTGTGCTTTCTTCAGAGCTTGCAATAACGGCCTTATGTATGAGCTATAATCAAAGACCCATGCTCTCACATAGTTACATAGCCCCAAAAATCTCTGCATGTGTTTTATCGTCTGTGGCTTTACTGTTTTCAAAATAGCCTTAGCTCTCTCAGGAGTAACCTTCTTTCCTTCGTGTGAAATTAACTGACCAATGTACACTTCTTGTTGACAATACTATAACTTCTCTCTGTCGACGTTATATCCTTTGTCAGCAAGAATAATCATTAGCTGAACAGAATCGCATCTGCACTTTTCCTCTGTGGTGTTACAGACCAATATATTGTCTACGTATTGCAACACAACACTTTCTGGACCAATATTGCTTAAGTCCATCTGCAGGACCCTATTGAAAATCGATGGAGACTCACAGTACCCCTGGGGTAAATGAGTGCTTTTCAGGCGAGCCTGTCTGAACGTAAATGACGTCAGATCTTGCAAATCTTTATGTAATGGGATTGAGAAAAATGCATTTTTCAAATCAATCACAGTAAAATATTGTACCTCAACAGGTCTATTACATAGGAATTTCCCAGGATTAGGAACTAGGGGGAACTCTGCCTCTACAATCTGGTTATTCAGTCGTAAATCTTGAATTAAACGCCACAACCCCCTTTCCCTTTTTTCACAGGATAAATTGCGGAATTAGACTGTGACTCTGATGTCACTAGGATGCCCTGTTCCATCATAGCTAATATCGTCTTGAAAATACCCTTGTCTGCCTCTCTAGACCTACGATGCTGTCGTGCTCGAGGTAAAATTGCTCCTGGTTTCAATTTAATCTTCACTTCTCCATACCCCTTCAATAGGCCTACGTCATAGGGGCCTGTCGTCCATAATGAAGCTGGCACTTTCGCCATGTCTTCGTCAAAATACTTGGGATGTTTTTGAGCTAACATCATTTTCTGAGTGACCTCACGCTTAATTGCTCTCACCCAATGAGTAATACTCATCTCAAATATGACTTCGTCATCTGATGGATGATCTCCAAACATATCCTCATCAGTGACGTCAGTCAATCTGTAACCCTCCCCAATGGCAATCACTGTGCACCATTGTCTGCCATCATGATCTTTCCCATCAACCAAAGCCATTTCCCCTCGCACTATGACTGCTTGTAATTCTAAAGGAAAGATTTGCCCTTCCTTTTCATCCATAGGTATCTTTGGACTGAATAAGAATTCATCAGGTATTCTCATAGTCCTGCCCACTAAGCCTGGCAGCCATGTCAACAAAATGTGTACACCATAGTGAAATACTTCTGGTTCTAACGGCACTCCTTGTATGGCCACTTGTCCTGCAAATGCCATAATACATTCACTCACATTTTAATAATGCATTCCTGGTGTTGAGCACACTATGCCTTCATCAGTGAACACAATTGTCATACTTAACCTGGTCATTAAATCTTGATTCAATATATAAACAGATGTCTGCCTTGAATAAAACAATGGCCTCGACATGTCACACTCTCCTAGAGAGACTGGCATTGTGTCAGTAAAAGGAACTCTGCTTGTAGCTCCTGTAAATCCTTGAGTATTCATGGCATTTCCAGACATTGAAAACTTCCCCTCTCGTATACATGAGCATGTTGCACCCGTGTCTACTAAAAACAAAAAGATTTTTTTTTTTATGTTAACATCAACCGTTGCTTCCTCTTGAGGATTTGGCATTAGCGATAGTATTGAACACATCAAGTCTCCCAGTGAGCTGTCCTATTGTGGATACAGCCTCATCCCTGTACCTGTGAACGGACTTCCTCCATCGACAGTGATACCCCCTACCCTTGGAGTCATTAACTGTCCTGTGCTTGTACTTTGCTCTATCTGCATGGGTGAATGCTGTGACTGCCCTTCTGGCAGATTCATTGCTGTCTGTTGTGTCTGTAAATCTTGATGCATTCTCGGCACTTGTGTCTGCTGCACTGTTTGATTCTGAGCAAATCCATCTCCATTCTGCTGCGAATATGCAGGCAGGTTTGAAGTCCCCCCTCTCAAAAATTGATTATTCTGCACGAATCTTTGACTGGGCAAAATGTCCTGTCATAACACATGTCCAACATATAGGCAGAGGTCTCCACATTTGCACTCCCTGCATGTCTTGATTATCATTCTGCATGTTCTGAAACCCACCTTGATTATTCCGAAAGTTCCCCTGATTATTCTGAAAACCTCTTCCTCGAAAATCTACCCTTTCCTGTGGTATAAACCCATTATTACCTTGGTCGAACTGTCTTTGGTTATTCATCTGTGGAATGTTAGCTGCTTGCTGTGAGCTTGATCCGTCTCCACTAGTTAACATTGCCCCTTCAATGGTGTACTTGGAGAGTTTTTTCTACACTAACTTTGCCTCTTCGCCTTTCCTAATATCGTCTTTCTTGCGATTCTTTTCTTGCAAGAGTCTGCAATAATGCACAATGGTCAGCTGTATCTCTGACCATGGTTTTGCTTTGATGCCCACTAACCTCTTGAGCTGCTTCTGCACTGGGTCTGGCAGACCCAGACATAATGTATGATAAAGAACAAGTATAGATTTCCCACAAGCCTCGCGTGTTTCCAAAGCCAATTGCTCTTGGAAATTCTGAATATAAACACACGGATCCTCTCCTTCCTGCATCTTTTTCGTCATTATAGCTCCCATATCTGACGTATCCGGATACAGCACTCTAAGTGCTTTCCAAACTGTCACTCTGCAATTGTTGAACTGTGCTCCATCATGAGCAGTGTTTACCGTTGTAACACCAGAATATCCTGCTCTTGACCAAATGTCATCAGCTCTTTCCACAAGGATCGCAATTAGGAGACCCTGAATGTCCCCTATGGCTAATATATTACCTCCTGTCATTTTCTCAAATTCATGTATCCTTTTCCCAGCGCCAGAAGTTAAACTCGAGAGTTTGCACCTTAAATTATCCTTGTCCATCAGCGGCAAAGGTATGTACTGTTCTCTGGCCCCTCCCTTCTCTAACCAAGGAAACTGTGAGAACCCAAATTCACTCTCATCTCCTATTGTTTGTCTATCCATAACAGGAACAATGGTTCCGCACCGCCTTCTTCCTGGCAATGACCTTAGCCTGCTCACATAAGGTGGCAAGTCCCCCTTCTGACCATGGGACCGCCCTTTAGGTGGTGGATCTAGCCACGTCAATGATTCTGACACCCAAGATGTAGGTAGGTCTAAATCTGACCATCAGACTTCCTTATCCATTGTAAAGCATCCCTCAGGTCCATATGCGTTACCTCCCACATCCCCACGGAAGGCTTCTCTGTCGTCTGACATCCCCTGTGCCCAAGTCGTGTGACCTCCCTCCTCTTCGTCTCTATCCAGAGTCTGTCTATCTAGAGACAGCTCTTTGGGCTCAAAACTACATGAGGCTCCCTCTTTGTCGTGTAACTGTGATCTCTCAAGTCGATCATTTTTACCCTTCCCCTGCAAAGCTTTCTTAGTTTTCATATCATGATAGACTTTATTGATAGCATCTCCAATGCTTCTAGAATCAAACTCGTCCTCTAGATTTTCTCTAGATGGAGCTGCTATTGGCTCATGTTCTGGGAAAAACTCTTCTAAATCTTCCCATGATACTGCTGGATCAGGATCCATTACCTCCTTCTCCATGCGATCAAGATCGAATGCTCTCTGCCTTCTCTTTTGTTCTAATTCATCATCAAATTCTCCTCACTTTCTTGCTTTCTCTTGTACCCTGCCTTCCTCTTTTCTTTTCATATCTCTTTTCTCATTTGTCCTTCAAATTTCTTCATCTCTACGTCTTTGCATTCTTTTATCCCTTCATTTCTGTTCCTCTTCTTCCATTATTTTGCTTTCTAGACTTTCCCGCTCTTCAATTGCCATATTTTATTTGCTCCTCTGCTCTTTCCTGTCTCTTCAATTGCTCATCTTGATACAACTGTTCCTGTCTCTGTCTATCCTTTCTCTTTGCCCCATCGTCTTTCAATCTTACTTCCCTCTCTTTGTCTTTCTCATCCTGCTCGTCTCGATTTTCCCTTTGCCTTATGTCCTTGTTGCCTTTTCCATCCAGTTGAGCAAAATCTGACCACCCATCCATTCATTCTGTATAAACGCTAACTCATCAGCCTTATCTTTTTCTCCTTTCCATCTCTTTATTTCTTGTCCTACATCTAAGGATGTACTTGGTCGATCACTTCTCTCTTTGTCACGTCTCTCCTTGTCCCTCGGGACCTTAAAGATTACATCCCTCTCAGTATTTTTCTCTGGACCCTCATTGCTGCTTTGCGCAGGCGACTCATATGCCGGGTTACTATACCCTGTCGCTGCCATAAGCTCCCTCAATGGGTACAGCCCATCAACTTTCTTGCTATCACCATCTGCTTCAGGCGCGGTGAGGAGCAGAAGGCTCCTCACCCCCCTCTTTGCATACATTAAGTATCCAATCTACAGGAAGCGGGTCTTCTCTATCCTCCTGGTACATCCTCCAGAGCTCTAGGCTGGCTAGTCGCTTGTCTAGCTTTTTCCCCGTATATGCAACATGCAAATATGTCGTCATATGCTGCAGCACTACCTTCGATAGTGATCCGCCTTGTGGCCATGGCATGAACATTTTGTCTGCCGTTCCTTTAATTAATTCTGCACTGTACTGTCTAAGCTTAGGTGCATGTTTTGGCAGCTGTTTGCAAAGGTGTATAAGTGGAGTAATATCCTCCATTTTGACACGTCACTCTTTGACTGTCAATACTCACCGTTTTACTCTTTGCAAATTTCAATAATACTTTTCAAGAAAACAAAACAATATGAGCGTGCACCAATCATCGCAGGCTCCAAACCCTCTATTTCACGTTTTTTACTTTAATCTGCTAAAAATGTCATCAATTCAAGTTCATTAAAATACGCTTAATTCTTTAACTGTTTTTCCTCTTTACGTTCTATTATTTCGCCATCACAACCACATAAAACAAAACAGAGGGACAAACATATTCAGCCGGCCACATATATCGTAGCCTTTTTCCTCAAGACTTCTCCTGCCTCTAAAAGTACTCCTACAGACTTTGAACAGCCATCCTTAAACCGGTCTTTAACCGGGTTTGTCTCCTACGTCATCCACTACGGGATTTTAGGTGCTGTTCCTTCTGGTATGTTCTTTAAAACGCAGGTTCTAGGCATATTCTTTATCGTGGACTCTCCTCACGATACTTCTTAATTGCTTAGCCTCTCCTCAAGTCAATTTACTAATTATTTAACACTCATTATTCTTAAGTTGCTTTACCCAAGCCTCCCTCCATTACTCGTTTTCCCCCTTATCACTTTCTCCATTCACTGCTCATTCGCAATTTTGCCACCTCACTCAGTTCTACTCACTGTTCGTATGTTCAACCTCCGACTCTTGGGATTGCCTGCCTCGTTATCGCCGCTTCAACTTTTTGTTCGTTCAGCTTCCTGTAGACACCGGGAGGGGATTCTGTTGAAACCGGGGGACCCGCCACACCCTAGCTTGCAATCATATTGTTTTTAACGAGCACCGCTATCTACAGGGAGCTTCACGTCCTTTCAGACGAATGGCAGAGGTCGTGCGATATTGCCGGGACCCCGAACCTTACTTCTCTCAATGGATTAATTTTAAACCATCCCCTCCACTACCATGTGAACTGGGTGATCTCTAGTCCTTTAAGATGAGAAGCAATACCCTGGAGATGGATGGGGATGCAGACCTTACTCATACATCAATAATCGAAAACGACTCAGGTAGTTGGCAAAAAGGGTGACTGTTTTAATATCAATTATCTAAAACATGGAGTGCAAAGGCCATCAACGGACGTCTCAGCACAAATTCTCTCAATGCATTACAAAAAAAAGCAAACTTATATAGCAAAAAATCGTCATGATGATGTTAACCTATGTTTTACTAACGTCATCCTAAGTGGCAAACTACAAAAACCTATTGGAGAAAGTGATTGGGTCTAAAGAGATATCTAAGAATACGTTCTATACTAGTATAGGACAGTGAGTGAAAGTAATTGGTTTCTAAACATCAAGTGGAGCAACTAAGCCCTCCCTTTAAAATGGCCACTCTGAACGTCACTAAATACATGACGTCCCATTGGCTACACAAACTATAGGACCCTTAATTACGTGGTCCACTAGAATTGGTTGGCACTCTAACCTTTGTCAGTACGTACCTTTCCACCTACGTCTAGCCACATGCAGATTGGACATCCCAGTGCTGGTGAGCTTGTCTAAAACAGAGCTTCCCACCAATTAGCATATCCATTTATCATCACCTCAGTGGTCTGCTGACAATTAAGACTTTGAACTTGTCCTTGGGAGTGGTCTTAGCTCTGGAGAATTAAGCGGAGTGAAGGCACACTCTGCCCTCATGCGTAGGTGTGATAGTCCTGTTCATCCAACTTCATCTGTCCATGTGACTGTAGACCATGATTTAAAGCCTTTATAGTGTATTAAAATACTATTTTCTAATAAACCTCTGATGTCTTCTTTTTGTTTGTGCCTTCTGAACAGGAGCTTGTTCTTTCACACGATTGACGAATGTCGGTATGTACAACATTAGTTTTGTCCACAGTGGTGCTACTGGCCCAGGATCCATAAATAAAATCCAGGCAATTGCAAGTATGTTTTATGCCCTTTACTTTTCCATTGACATGCAAGGTTTTGAACACTGTGCTGAAGGGCTTTGAATGCATCCCTTCAATGGTCAAACTAATTGTTTGATTGTTCAATTTTCTACCATTAAAAGTACACGACTACCACTAACTATCACTCTTCTCTCTCGCATCTTGTCAACAGAGGATAAGACAGGTGAAGCAGCGTCGGTCAAATAACTGTCTTGGCAATAGTGACAGGCTGGGAGTTTCGCTGGTGCAAGTTAACACTTTCATCCATACCCATTTACCCGGAATTAGAAGGCTCATATGCTCCCTACCATTTTAGGATATAGTGGACAATGCCACCGGTTACCCCGTCAGAGCATAGTGCTTTGCTCAGAAAGGCACTTTCATACGATTTGAAAGTTCGAACGTAAGTAGTCAAAATGTGTCTATATGGGTTAGCGAGCAACTCTGCTTATACTGAACAATGTTAACACAAGATGGTGGTCTCAATGTGACGGGAAATCTTGACCGATTTCTTGTAAGGACCAGGACTTGAGTTGTCAATGGAAGGGCTGCAGGGTTCCAGCTGCCTGATTCTAAGGGGCATGCAATTCCATGCGCTAGGGCCGGAAAGGAAAACCCTCCCATGCTTTCAGTGCAATGTGAACATAGGTACGATGGCAAGACCAAGTCTGAACAAGCTATGTGTAGTATCCTATATGTGATCAAGGATGTCTGTGTGAGTGCAAGGGCCTTGCAGAATGCTCTAGTGGAGCTTGGAGTGTTGGGGGCACCTGGATGTTCCACAACTGACGGTTGGGGACTTGGAGCTGGGCAGGGAACCAGGGTAGAAGCTAATGATCTTATCTCTCCTACTTTATGATCTGAACCTGTAACTAAGACAATAAAGCGTGTTCCTTTTATACATACCTGGGTCAGCCTGGTTCCTGCTCCTTGTTGTTACTGGCCCTGAGTAGATCCTGCAGGAGGCAGGATACATCAATATACTAAAGAAGCCTCTACTGGGAACAGACAAGCAGACGCTTGGTGTTAGTGCCAAGGAGACATGGCTGCACGGCTTAAGGTCATATGCTCGCCAGAATCCCACATTTTGGGCCCCTTCAAGCAGATTTAGCAGAGAGGTTGCGATGTTGGAGTGAAGGACATGCCATTGTTCCATTTGTGAATTAATAGTTGTTATAGGCAGGACATAATCCAATACATAATTGTAAACGCAGAAAATACCTGTTGATTGAGGGTTAGAGTTTATCACGTGTTTATTGTTTTATTATTCATTTCTTAATTGACAGTGTTTTATATAGCCCCCACAACACTAGGAAGGCTGCTTCAGAAGGGGGAATTCACAGGAGCCCGGGAGGAAGCATTTAGAAGAGAAGAGGTCCAACACGTTACAGCCTACCAGCCAAGACAGGGGGGGAGTCTTACTCACTCTGTGTCCTTGAGGACACGAGGTTCAAGACCCTGAGGCAGAGGCAGTGCATTCCAGGGCGGCAGATGCTTGGGCATGTAAGAATATTCGTCTAAAAGATTTGTATTTGCTCTGACAGATCCATCAGGTTTAGTGTTTCGGACCAAAGGCATCTGGTCGGTTACTAAGGAGTTGTCATCCTACTGTTAAAGGCTAGAGATGAGGTGAAATGCATGGCTTTGGGTCCTCTGACGTATGTGCAGAGACTTCGGGCCTGATTCACAGACACCTTTTATAATGGCGCAATCCCATTAGAAAACGCTCTGTGAATCAAGCCCTTAGTAGGGTGGCCAAGGTTGAGGCCATTACAGTTATAGAGATGAGACATTACTAATGCAAGCCACTTATGATTCATATAGGAATTATGCTTACTCACAACTCATCAACAACTCTAAGCTGTAAGGGTAATTTAAATGCTCAATGGGAAGGGAGACCGAGGTAACCCCTGGGAGACTCTACATATCACTGAGGCTAGATTCGGTGTCATTTTACCAATGTTTACTTTCTGGGTTAGATTAGTGTGGTTTTGGCATCACAGTATGGATTAGTTAGAGACTTCTGCAACAAACTATAGCCTAACAGCGTGGGGTGGCCCATGGGGTTGAATTGATCACCCTGAGCAAGTCATCCCAGAAGATCTACTGTGTCGATTCAACTCTGTGCCACAGCCTGACAAGAAGAATGATAAACCGTGGGTTTAACTAAGAAATCGGTCAAGATGTCTAGCAACCTATTGCCCATTATCTTCACTAGAACAGAAAGCTCTGTTATTGGGCAGTAATTAGCTGGCACTGAGGGATTCTCGTTCAGCATTTTCAGAAGTGGTGAAACCATTCTCTCCTCGTGGCAAGGCAGCATTATCCTGTTCATAATAAGGCACTCATGAGGGATGCAACGCGTGATGAAATCAGGTTCGGCTGGGATTTCAGGACCCATAGTGGCATGTGATTGTGCAGGGCATCTGTAGGCATGGGCTTGGCAAAAGCATTCTTGAGATGAGACATCGGGGGATACGAGATAAAGAAGAACAACGAATGGATTCAAGTGTGGAACTGGAGCTGATGGTAGCAGAGTGTGATGAAAAGATAACACGTTTGTATGGAACACTCGTCTTTTCCAGTCACAGGAAACTCCTCCCTCGTATTATTTTCAGTATTTAAAAATAAAAAAAAGATGTCAAATTATTTACAAGTTACTCAGAAGAAAACACTGTTGCACTTTCTAGTCAGGGTGCTAAATAAAGATTTCCTGTTCAAATTACTCTGTCGAATATTTTTGGGCTCTTAAAAAAGATGTTTTCTAATTCCTGTTGATCCTGAACTAATTTGCCATGGAGGTGGGATTGTGGGGACCTTGGGAATGCCCATGGTAATCTTGATGATAGCAAAGCTTACTCATCTAGGTGTAATTTCCCTACGTACCACCAGACACTGTCTAGCTCCTCAGTGGAATCTAATTAAAGAACCATCTCGAATGATTTGCAATTGAGGAGGCCCATAAATGTAACTGTTTAAGCTCTGGGACCCCAGCGTAGTATGCAGGGGTGTTGCTAGGTCTGGAAAAGATCAGGGGCTAGGCTAATGTCGGGACTGGCGGGATTCGGGGCTAGCTATAGCCTTTTGGTTGTAGTGCCTGAGCTTCTATCCGGGGCTACAACCAAAAGACCCGGGGCTATAGCCCCCTCAGCACCCCTGAGCCACCGCCCCCAGAAACGCCTCTGGTAGTATGCATCCTTTCTCCTGAGGTGCAAACGCGACCACTTGTGAAAGATGCTAAAGAAGTCATTTAAAGACTGCCTTTGACAGGATGGACGTCATTTCCGAGTGGGTCAGTAAGAGAGTAGCTCGGGAGTCCGAAATGGTCGGCACTGGCTATCGGCAGCTGCCGCTGTCTGGATGTCTTAGACAGACATGTTATCATCGAACGGAAGATCCGGGCTCCTTTCTGATGCTTCATCAGATAATATGGACATTAGCTTGCGATGCCAAGCACCCACCTCATAAAAAAACAGTGCCAGGAGCAAATCTCATCCTATTCTGACAATAGGATTATCCAAAAGCATCTGGTCTTCAACGCGTGAGAGGGACTGGAACCAGAACGACGCCCTGCCCTGCCCATCGACAACCTCATAGCCTCGCGCCGATTCAGCCCACACAGGTAGGCAGTACAAGTACATTCATTGGTAGCTTAAACGCGCACAGGCTCTCACTTTCTCTGTGGGAACCACTGTCATGCAAAGGTATGCCCTATTCTACAGTCACAAAAAGCACACATTTAACAAAGGCCTTTCTATGCCAAGAGACTGAGATTCGCCACATCTTTTCAGGTTTCCCCAAGGATAACGGTTCCTTCATGGCGATGCGGCCACACGGAGTTTAGCACACCCTCAAAATAAGGAAGCTTCTCACCAGCTTCACAGGATACTCTGTCTGGGGCTCAGGCAAATGCACCCTGACTCCCTACTCCCTCTCCCCCCCATGCGCCCCCAAAAGCAGACGTGTGCTAAAAGGCTCCATGTGATAATGTCCCCGCAAAAATGTCGCCATGCAAAAATGGCGCTGTTTTTTTTTGCGGCGACATTATCACTTCGATCATTTTTCTTTTTTAAGGGAGCGGGGGACACCCCTGCAACCCCTGCTCCCATTTACCCCATATATTGTCCCCATATATATATTGTTGGCTATGCCGTTTCCTGGTGACTATATGTATGGCGACATTATATATGGGGACAATATTACCTGATACCTGCTAAAATACTTTTTAGCCCACGTATAATTTTTGCTTCATATGTTGTTCTTTACTTCTTATTCTTCTGTTTATAGGTTTGTAAATCCGGGTAGGTGTTTCATTTCTTACCCGGTTCCATTGTCTGTTCATTATTGCAATACTTTTTGTTGAGGGGTTCGGCATAGTCTGAGATGTTGTATTCTGATTCAAGGTACCCCATGAACAGATTTGAGAATGTCTGCCCATATTTGGAGGCTATGCCCACAGTCACGTATTTAAATACAAAAGATATTATTGTTGAGGGTGGAATGTAATATTTGAATGATCATCCAGATTCTGTAAAACATATTTAATGGCTTGAATTATTAAATGAACAACATTACAAATTATCATTTCTTGGCATTCAATTGGTATACCTGGCTGCTGAAAAGCGTTCAGTGTGCTCTGATGACTGCTCCATTCATGAGGCAAATACACTTTGCATGGTTTGAATGGTTTTGTGGCTTTATTCATTTTAAAAGTAGATACAAGTTTGCTTTAAACCGGTTTCAATTCAAGTGCACCAAGTCTGTCCGAAGATTGGAAACACGTGTGCGGTCCAGGATCCTTCCAAACGTATGATGTGGGGGCATGGAAACCCGCGTATTCCCAAGGCTTCCCTACCTAGCACTGCATCACACACTGGGTTTACATTGATCACAGGCGTGCATACACTTGTGCACGCCATTGGTTGGTGATGGCGGCCGCCAGGAGGAAACTTGGTCACCACCATTATAGCGGATTCCCTGAGGGGAAATGCAAAAATGTGTTGGGTTATCCGTAGGGATCTGTGCCTCTTCACTTAAATCCAAATGAGCAGATATTATCCACTCCTTGTCCCACTCTGGATGCTGGAAAAACACAACTGGGCTCATGGGTAATTGTAATAAATTATTTATAACGCGCTTAATACCCAGAGGTTTCTAAATGCGGACCCAGGGATCGAACCTGTGTTGCTCTTCGTTGTCTTGCTTCCAAAGCGGACCTGCAGATCGAACCTGTGTTGCTCTGTGTTGTCTTGCTTCCAAGGCGAGCACGTTGCCCCTGGGCTATCCTCCTGAGGGCAAAAAGGGCTGTGAGGGGAATCAATCTCTTTTAAAGCTTTTGATTCCCGCCATGGCCAAGTTTCGTTAATTTGTATGGTGGAGATGCGGAACACAACTTGTGTTTCTGCTACTCCCTTCCTCTCCCACCAGAGCACTAACTCATGCAGATACACACATTCATACGCATTCACACAAGCAGCCACGCAACCATACAGCTTCTCTCAGTCATTCACACGGCACCCACCAGAAACTCTGCCACTCACACTCACGTATACACACACACAAACATACACACAAAACACATGCATACGCATTTCTTATTTTATTTAAAAACACACCTGCGCGGGCCTAGCTGTGATCTTCCTTCTTCCCAGGCTTCCTCTCTCTTTCTCCAGACGTCATGACGTAGGAGGAAGAGAGTGTGGGGTCAGGAGACACCCGTCACCCCTTCTGCTGCCTATTCCTGTATCATACACAAATCAGGTTCATCAGGTTCTGCATTCTGACCCCACCCCACCTGAGACAGACAGGCAGAGAAAAGGGGAAGACGCCTTCAGGATGCTTCATGTGCTAGATTTACCAGCGCCCCCAAAGCATCCTGAATGGTGTGATGTCATGTGTGGTTTCCCAGTTCACCAAAGCCTTTCAGAGAGCTTTACATGAGTGAAGGCATGCACGTTTTATTCACTGGCCTTCACTCATGTGAAGTACTGTGTAGGTAGGGCATAGGGACACCACCAGTCTTTGCATTTACAAAGATTATTTTTTTGATTCTTTGCAAATGCAAATGCTACATTTGTATTATTATAGAGCGAGTTAAAATCACTCGTTTCATAATACAAATTAATATTTTATTTGTATTTGTATGTCATAGTATCTCCTCAGGGGACTTGGCGGGTTACCAATAATTGAGCTGGGGCACTGCCCTAGTGCCCACTATGGGGGAGGGTGGGTGCACTGTTTAGCAGCTAGGTGTTATTAATCATAACCTTATTTCAATGTTTTACATTCACAATAGTACATCCTGTGTTATTATTAAGTTAAAATGTCATAAAGTTCAAATGTCATGTGACATCACTTTCTGTGATGCCATCAGGGTCTACTGTCACGTGCCCTCACTTTCTGGTGATGTCATTAAGCATGTGATGTCACTTCCATTACCTTGTGGATCTTAGTGACTTGGTGTCCCTTCAGAACTAGAGCTGACTGCCAAAGCATAAGGCATACAGAAGGCCCACGTTGTAACTCTAGTGTCTGCTTTACTGGTTCTGCAATCACTGTGACATCATGCATAATAATGCCCTCAGAGGGAGAACCCCAGCTCCAGCAACACACTACAAACACAGAAGACTACGCAATGATCATCACAGAGCCCAGAAGCGTATCTAGCTGGAGTAAAGCCACCATATGTTATGACATCACACATGAACCTATAAAGGCCTGCACATATTCTAAATTAAACACAGGGGTTCACAGGACAGGCCAATTGTGGTCATTTGTGCTTCTATGGAAGGAGTCAAAGGAAAACATTTGCCGGATGCAAATGGAAATTAGTGAAGATAAACAAGGATGACCTGTGCCGCCATTGATTTTTCTGAAAAGCTGGAACTGATTCCATGGAATTTTTTTGCCTCGCGTTTGCTGTGTACATATGCGTAATCAGCGATTTACATTACAGCGGGGACATGTTTGAGAAAAAGAGGGGAAGATTTTTAAGGGAAACATAAGAAGGAATGCTTACTAAGGATAACATAAAACATTAGCTGGCTATATGAACTTGTGGCAACCAAGGACATGAAGTTATTCACTTGGTTCTGTTTTTCGTTCTAGATAGTGATAGTGGTTTACTTTGTGTGTCTCTGAGCCCTTAATTAGTTACATTTCCTACAAAGTTAAGTGGTAGAATAGTTCCTGCTTCGGGCGAATGCACATAATTTGGGTCAAGGGGCTTTCATCAGGACAACATCTTCTACCACTCGCTCACTTTTAATAGATGGTCACTATCTATGTGAGGGTTGTCCAGCCTCCTTGTGTGATTAATGGAATCATTATATTTTGTTGCTGCAATGCTCTGTAGCTTACAGAAACTATCGACAGAAAGCAGAGGGGAGACGGGTGCCTATTCATAATGAAGCGACACAGTGCTCCATTATGAGTATGGATGAGTATGGAGGTTTTGAACCCCACTTTTTCCTTATAGTATCACATTATTATTAGGATTGGGGTTGAAAGACGGATGTAGGAATGTTCGAGAGAGAAAAGACCGAAGATCATTTTTTTGAAATAACCTTCGGTCTTTTCTCCCCTGAACATTTCTGACTTGGCCCCCACCCCGAGGTGTTTTCCTTTCTTTTTTTTTTATGGGACAACGGCAGAGGTGCCCCCCATAGCCCTGCAACCGCCACTCACAATATAGTGAGCAAGGGTGCAGGGGACACCCCCGCATCCCCCAGCACCGAACGCGTGATTTGGTTGAACTTTTCTGTCGTTTAGATTTTTGGAATGGCCGAAATTCGGCCAAATCATGCATTCAGTATTTTTTTTCTCGAACATTTTGGGTGAATCCCATATTATTATCTGGCATCTCACATGGGACGTTTATGGGAATTGAGGTCACTATTTAGTGGGTCACTTTTTTCTCGACTTTCTCCACTCGTGTTTTGCTTTTCACTCTCATGCTAAATATTTTACAGGGACATATTTCTGCAGGACAGTACCCCGGTCCCATTTTTGAGATGCAGTTACAGAGAAATTACAGCATGGGGAAAATATTGGTTCTTTACCCCATTTGAAACTTTTTAAGTACCCCAAGCTATACAGATCCCATCAACTAACAGCCATTGACAAGTGGTATTTTAATAAAAGGAAGAATTTAAAATATATATTAGTTTGGGGTCAAACAGAATTTCGTCCGGTCAACACGTCTTCCTTTTTCAAACTTGATATAGCACAGACTTCGCTTCAGGAAGAAGCAGAACTCTTTTTAGAGAACGCCTTTTGTAGTAGGGGCCTTTCGCACCTGAGTTGCGTTCAAAGTAGAGTATGTTGTACAGGCGTCAGTTGAAAACGGATTACACAAACTAGTCTGTGATGATGTGAAAGGGGACATTAGTAGCCAGCGCATTCTCATTCTATAGTTGTCTTTTTTTAAATGTATTGTTCATACATTTTACAGCCGAGGTCCGGCAAAAGAAAATTAAGTGATTTGACACGTGAAAGTGGACTTAGAATCTAGACTTCCAGATCAAAGGTCAGCAACATAATAGCTTAATTCTGTCACTGGTCTTACTTTTTGTAGCTTTGTACAGTCTTGTCATACTCATATGCTAGGTCTAGAACATCGATGGACTCAAGACTTATAAAGAACTCAGACCTTCAATGTTTGCTGAGGACAAGATGTTATCCCACCACCTCCATCCTTAATCTTCTCTTGCAGGATAAAAAAGGAACTGACCTAAAATGAGAATCTTTCCTCTATCCAGAGTCATATAGGGATTTTTTTAATCTGTTTTATTTTATCCACCCAGGGGTACAGAGCAAGCACAATGCCACGATTTCACAATGCCGGCTGGACTGACTCAGCCCTTCACCAACCCTATACCATAAGTTAAGTACCCCAAGTGCGTAATAATAGTAATATTGATTATTAAAGTGCTGAGACGCTGGAAAATCTGACATGAATTGCTGGATAAATCACCCAACCATTGTTGTTGTTGTTATTATTATTATTATTATTATTATTATTATTATTATTATTAGTAATAATAACAATAACTTGACCCATTGGTCATGGAAGAAGTAGATCCATGTAACATAAGGATAATTCTCATTACCAGCGTACAGATGTACCTTTCTTTAAATGTATCTCAAGCCACAGCTAAAAAGAAGGAGGACATTTTTTGTTGGGGTACATTGGACTAATTCTTTAGGGTAAAGGTCAACACACACAGAGACATAATGCACACGAATGGAGGATAGCACAGGGGCAACGTGCTGGTCTTGGAAGGAAGACCATGCAGAGCAACAGAGGTTCGAATTCCGGAAACCGAACTCAGGTATTAAGCGCGTTATAAAAAACCAATAAACAAATCTTTTGGCAACATTTCTATGTCACTTTTATGCTGAGGCAGTGCTAAGACACAAATCTCAATAGAAAACCTAGTTAAAATCTGAATGATCTTTGTAGGGGTGGGGAGGGTTAGTTTGTGGGGGAATAGTCAGACACCCAGATAACAAATGGTATAACACGGCATTCGACATGCTCGGTGTTGGTCCTTATTTAAAAAGACTAAAGTGATTCCTATAGATCGGAGAACACCGAACAACACTCTCTAAACCTTGTAAAGGCAACCCACCCAAAAGATCGCTTTTACACCTCCATCCTCTACCTTCCTTATTTTTGGGGTGTCCACCCTCCACTCCTTCCCCGCTAGACGGACCTACCACCCCCTTGCCCTGCCCATCTCTCCCCACGTTCCCCTGTCTCCAGGGTTTTAAGTGGGGTAAGAAATCGAGGGGAGGGGGCCTAGGTCTGACCTGGCGGGTTTAACACCACCCACCTGCAGGCGGATGAGGAAACACCGGCACCATCACAAGATGGTGCCGGTGTTTCCATGATCCCCGTTACCATTGAGTCCTATAGGACTCAATGGGAACGGGGATTAACACCATTCTGCCTCCGGAATTCCCGGGTCACCGGGGTTGTAATGCCCCGGTAATTCCGGGAATCACAAAGGCGGAATGGTAATACGAGTCCGGCGGTAACCAGGCGGTTTTACCGCCTCGGTTACCACCGGACTCGTAATGAGGCCCTATGTTTATAAAAGATGGCTTTAAAAGTACACACACCATAGTAAGCTACGCACATAAATATATAAATGGTTACATTTATATATTTGTTTGCGTACCTTACTATGGGTTGTGTACTTCAAGATAGCTTGAAAAGTACACAAACCATAGTAAGGTACGCACACAAATATATAACATTTATATATTTGTGTGCATACCCTATGGTTGCATACTTTTCAAGCCATCTTTTTTAAACATTTCTATGTTTATAAAAGATGGCTTGAAAAGTACACAATTCAGAGGCCTCTTTGTCCGTTGGCAAAGCTTTGTAAAAGATGGCTTGAATTGTGTACTTTTCAAGCCATCTTTTATAAACCTTTTATAAACCTCGAAATATGTCAAGGAATCTCCATCCAGGTTTGCCGAGGGTTAAAGACGCCTCAGCGACCTGGGGAGGTGGTGGGGAAACAAAGGGACAGTAACTTCCTCTCGTGACCCCTCGCACGATCACCAGAGGAATTTACAGTGACTGGCTGGCACTTCTGTCAGCTTGCCTGAATTCATGGCAGGGGCATCTCCTGTCACGGCTGCAGCGGGATAATGTGTTGCGGCAATGTTGTGATGGAATGGGTGGCCCCGCCAGGGCCCCGGCTCAGCCCCAATTTTTGGAGACTGCCAGGGCCGGGCCTCAGCTGGCCCCGGCCCACTTAAAGCACTGCATGTCCCTCTTCCTTACCTTTCCATGACAGCTCCATTCCCGGTGGCTGACTCTGCCCCTCTGGGCCAAAAGCGCTATGTACTGCACGTCATGTGAAGCACAGCACTCCTTTGTGAGTCGCACTTTGGCGGTCTAGAGACCGAAATCACACAAAAGATGGCTTGAATTCTGCACTTTTCAAGCCATCTTTTATAAACATTGAAATATGTCAAGGATCCCCAGGTTCGCCAAGGGTTAAAGATGCCTCGGCGACCAGGGGAGGGGCTGGGGAAAAAAAGGGACAGTAACTTCCTCTGGTGTCCCCTCGCGCGAGGTTTTACCAGGGGAATTTACAGTGACTGACAGGCACTCCTTTCAGCTTGCCTGACTTAATGGCAGGCGCATCTCCCGTCGCGGCAGCGGCGGGATAATGTGTCCAGCCAATGTTGTGGTGGGATGGCTCACACTTTTTTGAGACTGCCGTGGCTGGCCCCGGCCCACTGAAAGCACTTCCTGTCCCTCATCCTTAACTTTCCATGACAGCTCCATTCCTGGTGGCTGACTCTGCCTCTCTCGGCCAAAAGCGCTATGGACTGCACGTCAGCTGAAGCAAGGCACTCCTTTGTGCTTTGCGCGTTGTCAGTGAAGAGACCGAAATCACTATTTTGAAATGCTGACCGTCTCATCTTTAAACTATGTTAACCAAAAATGTCAAAGGATTTACAGAGTCCCTAACAGCTGCTCTTAGATTTCTGTCAAGAGCGTTAGACATTTCATCCAGGAGCATTTCACGGAATCACCAGACACTGAGTAATGTATACCAAAATAAGTGTTTAGGAAAGGCTACATTACAACAGGTTTATTATGCAAACATTGAAACCAACATATAACAGTACTGTTAATTCACAGTAAACTGGTAAGGCACTGTGCACTTAGGAATAATGAAAAATACGGGAAAGCAGCTGAGTACAAGGACAGTCTTACTCAGGGTTGTTCATAGGCTCCTCTCCGGCGCATATCGAATTCCTCTGCAGGGTTCAGCAGATGTCCATCCTGCAACGGCCTCTTCCCAACTTCAGACCCCCACGCCCTTTGCCTACGTTGCCTTTGCCCAAACCATGGTTGGCAAGCTTGTACAGCGTGTGGTGCGCTGTCATCAAAATCGCTGAAGAACAGACTAGCCAGGTGGAGGGAACACTTCCAGAAGTCGCCTCCAGAGGACCTCAAGAACTTCGTGAAACACTGAGCCAGGCCCAAGGTAGTGCCGCTATTTTCCATCGCACCCCGGAAAGGAGACTCCTTCCCAAGGACTCTCCTGCATGGGAGGGCCCGTTCAGGTCCTTGTACCAGCCCGTGCACCAAGGCTGCTGCAGCTACCGGCCTTGGGGCCGAGGTGAAGAGGAAGTGCCAAGTATCAGCCGCCCCCAAGCCACCTCCTTCGAAGTGCCAAAATATGTGACGTATGGAGAACAGTTAAACCAGTAGAGGGCCACAGCGGGGCTCTGCCCAGTGCCTGTCGGAATAACAGCACCTATTGAAGTACCGACACCTAAGCAAACCTTGCCAGTAAGATACCCACTGAGAAATCCATACCTACGGACACGACAAAAGAACGTTTGTCAGAATGGAATACCCGAAGAAGCCAAGAAGACACTAAAAGAAGATGACTGGTGACGTCACGAGAAATCGGACTGACACACAGAGAGAGTATATGATGACCCAAGAATGCTGATAAAGAGACGAAACACCATGTATAAGTGACATCTTGAGCCTAAGGTGAAACAGTTGTTTTCAAGATGAAGAAACTTATGCCATATGCACGATGAAGACATTAAGCCTGTTTAAACATGTACATACGCAAGGAACCGCAAGAAGCAAAGAAATCGTTCAGCTTGCTTACGCTTAGTAGAAAAATAGATTGCGGCAAGTGCCAACTATACATATATCTACCTCAAAAGAACTTTTAGATCAGCGAAAATCCACTGCGCACACAAGCAGAATTGAATAAAGGGTAATAAAGGCCTCAAGAAAAGAGGGCCGCAGCCACAAATCAAGAAGAAAAGACGGAGAGAAACCCTGCGAAGATAACCCTGCAAAGAGGCCAAAGTCGTATCAGGCTGGAACCGACTAGCAATGCCTACAGTTAAAGAGAAGAATAACAGAGTCTCCTGTTCAGCAAGGTCGAGATAAGCCGCAGATGGTATATAACTGACTGGACTAAATCTAATACACAAAATTGCATGAAGGAGATGCCGATTTCACGGTGTCCTAGTCACGTAGCAAGGCGGCAGAAAGAGATGAGACTTTCACACCTACGCATGGAGCCTTGTCATTCCAACACTCCTTAAACTTTCTCAGACCATGAGGCAACCTCAAGGCCAAACTACAAAGCAGTAATTGACACACGGCCACTGAGGTGATGAATGGTTGTACCACAAATTGAGGGGAAGCTGGTGTGCAGGCTTACTCCCTGCACCTGGCTAATTATTCTGCATGCTGTTTTGCGCAAGTGGAAAAGAATGTGTGGGGTCAATGCCAACCCAATCATAGTGGACCATGTAATCTAGGGTCCTATAGAGAGTAGAACCAATGGGAAGTCGTTCCTGTTTGTGACGTTTACAGTAGCCAGTTCGAAGGAAGGGCTTAGTTTCCCCACCTGACAGTATTATCCAATCCCCTCTCCCCATGTTAAAGTTACCTTCCTATAACCAATCAAGTTGAATGTTAGGTTGTTCAGATTACAGGTCAATGATGACGAGTTTTTGGTATAAATGTTGTAGTTTTTCTGAAATTAATCGGAGTTTAAGCGAGAAGGAAGATCGAGCGGTTGCTGATGTTCATTGGACTCCCAGTTTTTTGTACTTGTCCTTAAACGGACTCCCTTTGCCAAACTATTGAGTTGTTATTATTATTTGATGCGAGAGTATGAATCTGCATCCCCATCTATCTCGAGGGTGCTGCTACTCATCTTAATGGGCTGTTTGGAGACCCCCAGTCATATGGGCCAGCTGGGGTCCATCCAGTTCAGAGGGATCCTTGGATCCTCCCGGTGGCAGTGTTGAGGGACTGGAAGGTTCTTGTACCGGATTGTCATCCGAGTGGTTCCGCCCTTGTACTGGCAATATGGCCGAGGGGCTTTGCCCTAGTACTGGCAATACATCGGAGAGGGTGCCTAAACACAGCTCTACCGACCCACGGGTCGATGGTGTCACACCTACCGGGTCTAGGCCCGAGGAGCAGGGTAGGCCTTGTGATCCACACTCAAGAGTCTTGGAGGAGGCTGGGCCCACTGAGCTGAGCAACAAGTCGCAGGCACCTGGCAGGCAGCTTGACAAGATGGCTGCCGCACCAGACAGAGGCACCCGTTCGACGCCATTGCAGGAGTTTGGCGAAGAACGAGTGTCAAGGTGGGACTGGCCTCAACCAGGTAGGTGGCCTACAGCCTATCTTTCTTAGGCACAGAGCAGTTTCCCACTGCGTCCATACGGGCAGAGTATGCAGTGGCTCCAGCAGCTCCCGGCTACCCGTCATTACCCCATACCACCTCTCTGTCCAGTGAAGAGGGGTTCTTCGAGAGGTTCTTCGGCCTCATGAAGTCACCTCGGATGGGGTTATCCTCAAGGACGCCATCAGGGAGGTGCTCCCTGTGATGCTACCGGCACCACAAGCTCCTCCGCCAGCGCCCCTGGCGAAGCCGCTGCCTCTGGCCCATCAGCCTATTCCTCAGGTGGTTTCGTACCAGCCTCCGCCTCCTCCTCAGCCTCCGGCCGTGGTCACTGTACCCCAGCCTCTGGCTCCAGCTACTCCTCCTCCTACACCTCCACAGGATCCTCCTGATCCACAGGATACGGATGAGGAGGAGGATCCGGACACGCCATCCTGAGCCAGGGCCTTACACGATCGTCTTGCAGGGCTGGCGGAGTACCTGGGTCTACCCCAACCCGAGGTTGAGCAGCTGGCAGAGGGGGTCCTTGATGAAGTCCTCACGTGATGCCCCTCTGCCAAAACAGGGATTCCACTGCAAACCGATGTAGTCTCCCGGGCCAAGAAGGGTTGGCTCAAGCCCCACTCGATCCAGCCGGTCAATCGATGCCTGGACGCCAAGTACAGTCAGATGGAGGGGGATACACTCTTGCTATAGGCCCATCCTCAGCCACACTCCTCGGTGATTGCTGCAGCATCACTATACTCGAAGCCTCAGTCGTCATCAACCTCCACAGCAGCGATGCTACTAGGCAAGGAGGAGCAGATCTTGGAAGCATACGGGAAGAAGCTGTATTCCAACGCATCCTTGCATCTTCATAAGGCCAACGCTGATGCCATTCTGGCCGCCGCTAACCAAAGGTTATGGCAGAAAAATTGAGACTTCCTCCCGGAACTCCGTATGCAGAGCCAGTCACATTTTAAGGCGGGACTGGCTGAGGCCAAGCTGCTGGCACAGGACCTCATGGAATCCACTCTGGCCCATATTGACACCTCTGGCCGTGCCATCTGCATCGCCACTGACATGAGAAGGACAGCCTGGCTACGGGCAACGAAATTCAACCCGGACGTCCAGGAACGCATATTAGATCTACTGTTGAAGACCACTTCAACTAGGCCAATTACAAACATTGCCTACCCAGCAAAACTCCTTGAAACCTACGTATACAAATTAACCCAAGAACACGTAGAAAAACACCACCTTCTAGACCAAGCACAAGTCTGTTTCAAACCTGCAAGAGGAACAGAAACAGCACTACTATCCATCTGGGATGAGCTAAAAGCAAACGCGGACTCCAACACAACCTCAGGTCTGATTCTGCTCGACCTCGTTGCAGCCTTCGACACAGTTAGCCATGACACCCTAACCAAAAGACTAGAAGACATAGGCAGAATGGACATGGCACTACTCTGGATTAAATCATTCCTAGCAGACAGAACAGAAACCATATATATAAAACCCTTAAAATCCACCCCATGAGTTAACAACAGTGGAGTACCACAAGGGTCCTCACTATCACCACTGTACTTCAACATTTACAAGACTCCAGTAATCATAATCTTAAAAAAATACAAAATTACATACTACAACTACGCAGACGACACTCAAATCATCTACAAAATCGAAGACACACAAGCCGATCACTCAACCCTAATCGAGTGTCTAAAAGAAGTCTTTAACTGGATGAAGTCCAACAACTTGAAAATCAACCCAGGAAAGACAGAAATCATGATTATATCCAAAAACCAAGAGAACAACACCTACATTTCATGGCCAACAGAAATGGGAATCGCACCAACACCATCTAAGGTAGTAAAAAATCTGGCAGTCCTGATGGACAACTCCCTAAACTTAGAACCACAAATAAATGCAATCATCAACAAAGGCTTCATCCTCCTACACACGGCAAGAAGAAACCTACCTCTCCTCTCCTTCACCCACAAAACACTCACAATCGTCGCCCTCATCATGTCAAGAATCGACTATGCAAACAGCCTCTATCTCGGGATACCAGAATACCTCCTGAAGAAACTAAAACGGATCCAAAATACAGCAGCCAGACTGCTCCTCAAACTATCTAGAAGAAAAGACCTTACTCCAGCCCTAAAAACACTGCATTGGCTCCCAGTCAAAAATCGCATCACCTTCAAAACAATGTGCTTAACACACAGGGCAATCAGCGGACAAGGAGCTGAGTTCCTACAAAAGAAAATAACAATCTACAAGCCAACGAAACTCCTCAGATAAAGCAACAAAATCAACCTGGAACAACCATACCTCAAGAAAAAACTGGGGGGCTCCTCCTTCTCCCACTTACCCGCAAAAACCTAGAACAACATCCCGAAAGAAATAAGAAACACCAAAGACCACCTACAATTCAGAAAATTACTAAAAACCTGGCTCTTCAACATCACAGATTGAAACTGAATAACGGAAACAACCAACCGGTAAACACAAAGAAAAGAATGACAATTTAGGATGACAATGACAACACCCAGAACTGGCTAGAGAAACTCATACTACAACAAGAGAGACGATGCTAAGTCGAATAGGACACACAAGTGACACCCATGAGGACAGAAATCAGCATCCGTAGCCAACTCCAGCCAACAACCTTACCCGCTCCATAATTGCTACCAGGTATCACACGTGTATAGAGTTGTGTGAATGTTAGCACTTGCCACACTTAGACTAAGTTGTGGACATTAGCATGGGCATTGACCAGATGGAGTTGTGAATGAAGGCTGGTGCCACCCCTGGATGTAATTGCAAGCATCGGCATATGCCACGTTTTGAAGGGGCTGGGAGCGATTACCTGCATGAGCAACTGAATAAGATAATGAATGCCAACCAGCCACCACATATGGATGGAGTATCCTTGGCTAGCCTATGCCGCGCACCGACTGGATTGGGATGCTCTCTGGGCCAGATTATAAGGGATGCACAAACGCCTGCCTGCCCCGCATACAGACAGGTGTCACGTAGGATGCCATGTGTGAAAGGCACTGGGAGTATCAGACGGCCCCAAATCAGGACGGAGATGCAGAGATGCTCCCACACCCCACCTGGAGAGAATACGGAAAATTAGAGCCTCACGTCCAGACAGCAATGCTAAATTAACCAATCCACTAACAATTTCACCCCTATGCATGCACCTCTCAAACCCTAACCAAACACACCACAAGCCTACAACTCAACTATCCGCACAAAATTCACTACACTGCAACAACAAAACAAACCACACATAGACTCGCACGACAGCACACAACGACTACTGACTGTAAAACACCCGAAGCCCAGCCAACGGACTTACTGGGATGAGGCCGCCAACAGCACATCACTGCTCTCTTGCACTTTTCCAGCTTATTCCCACTAACTCACCCCCCACCCTTGCCTTTTTCAGAGCCACCAGAGCACCAGGGGATCACTCCGGTGGTGATAGTGCGCGGTACAAATATCCTTTAACATTAACATAGTATCCAATAACTGCAAACAGCTTTATCACGATTTAAAATTTCAAGAGTGGCAAGAGTCCAGGGTTCTATGAGTCTAGAGTTCAACAAGTACAGTGCTCACTCCACAAACGTTTCAGACTCAATTAGCACAACTCCGGAAAGGAATTCAAGCCAGGTTGGACAAGCAGAGAACTATGGGACATACGTACTCTATGGATTTAGAGCTGAGGGGTCCTTTAGAGCCAGATGCCAATCATGATCGACCAGCAGGGAACTAATGGACATCAGTATCCCAAGGAACCAGACCTGCCTGCTCTTGCTGAACCAGATGTAAATAATAGTTGGACAAACAGAAGCTATGGGACATCAGTACCCCACAGAGCTCAACCTTCCTGGTCTTGCAAAGCGAGGTGTCAATTCTGGTTGGACCAAAAAAAACAATGAAAAGGGGGGTCTTACCAGAATGCACAGAGCCACTTATTATTTAAGTTAGTTGTCAGGATCTGTTTGCATGCAGGAGTCAATTCAATATTTCTCATGTATGATAGCACAGGTTATATCATTACTTCTATACCATTACATTTAGTGATTTTTTTAATTCATATTTATATGCTGGGTTGCCAGTGATAACATGTTTTTGAGTGGGAAATCTCCCTTGAATTCATGAATGGGCTGCATTTCTCTCCTGAGGGGAGTGGGAGAGACTTGTATTGCGAGCAGAACGTTAAGGCTTGAATCTGAAAAAAGCATCCTGGAAAGCAGCACTGAGACAGGAATTTCCATAACAAAATTAAAATTGCCAGTATTAACTAGTTGGGGGGAGACAGGTTTAAATAGTGACTGGGGTGTCAAGTCGAAGTGCCACAGAGTTTGGTGGGCCCCACATAAAAGCAAAGAGAAGGGGTACATTTATATCCAGAAAATGTGATCAGAAATGTGGGGCCAGCAGGCATTTTGGAACAAAAGATGAACATCCAGCAGTATCCAATACACCAACCATGTCCGCAGGCAATAGCCATGCTTTGTGCAGACTCCACAAAGGCACACCAGAAACAGCTACATATTGCTTATGAACTCAAATTCCAGGCTATCACAGCTGCCATTGGTGTTTCAGTACATCTTTGCACATTTGCCAGGGGACGGGCACATTGGGCGTTGTTTCTTTTCATGCATCAATCATATGTTTGTTTATTCACTTCTAATGCGCACCAGACCGAGGGTATCAGGGTGCAGCATATTATGACAAATGCAAGGCTTGAAATCTTTGTTACATACATAGGCAAAGGATACAGAATAATTACAGGTTAGTAGTTCAACACACTATGAACAGGGGTACAAAAGATAAGAAGATATAAACAAAGTGTCATTTATCTACAGCCGATATTTGATAGACTATGCATACAATCTGTCTGGGGTGGGTGGCCTGGCCTACTGGTCAGTAGATTTGAGCAGGTTTATGTAATTTTCTCTGAAGGTCATGTAGGGTTGGATTTCCCTAAGTGGGTGTGGCAGAGAATTCCAAAGTTTAGCAGCTTTCACAGGGAAACTGTTGCCATCTACTTTGGTAAGCCTGAATCTCGGGATGGTAAGGCAATTCATGTTGCTGAGTCTCATGGGTCTGCTAGATGTTCTCCTATGGAATCTGGCCGTGAGATAACTGGGGGCCGCATTATTAAGAGCTTTATGGGTGAGGGGGGCAGTGTCTAGGAGGATTGTATTTTGAGTCGAAAGGCAATTGTTTTGGCGCCTAGTTGTTGAGATATGTAATCTTCTGGGGACACCTAGTGCGGCTCTTAAAGCATCATTCTGCAGGATTTGAATTCTCTGTGTGATTGATTTATTGGCACCTAGGTAGAGAGAGTTTCAGTAATCTAGAGAATCCAGGCTCTGGCTAGTATCATGAAGTTATTGCTTGATAGAAAGGGTTTACCTGACCTGATGATTTTGCAGGTGTATGCAGTGGCCGAGGCCATCAATGTCACCTGTTTGTCAAAGGAGAGGGTAGAGTCAAGGTAGAAGCCAAGGGTCTTTACCTCCTTTGACACCTTGATAAGGTTTCCGTCAACAACAAAGGACGTGCACTGCTGTCCTAATTTCTTTAAGTTAGAATGAGTGCCCAGGATAAGGATATCAGTCTTGTGTAGTATGTTTTGCCCTTCACTGAGCCACAGAGATACCAGTGCTGGCTGCAGAGGCTAATTCACTGACTCCTACGGTAACCTGCATTTCACAATGACAGTAGCAGCAATATCCTGATGAAAGGTCTAAAAGCAGCATGCAGGTGCGCCCCACGTCAGTCAGCCAGGTTAATAAATTACTAAAATAACTATGGCCCCAGTTCAAAGACCGGCCCGTGCTGGACCTAGTATGTATGGTGCCAGTTCTCCTGGGCCCAGCATGCCCTTCACGCAGGTGCCCAGCTTCACATTCACAAGGAAGACCTGCGTTCAGGAGGAAGGCGCAACTGTGATGCAGTGTGGAATGACAATGGCACCTTGCACTAGAGCCGGAATCACAGATTCCCTGGCCTGCCTACTTTGAGCAGTGTATTCAGGGCCGACATTTAGGTGTGATGTAAAGGCAGGTACATGGGGCGTTGCTACTTCTGGAAAAGTTCTGGGGCTACGCTAAAGTTGGACTGCAGGACTCGGGGGGCTAGCTAGCCTTTTAGTTGTAGCCTCTTAGCTTCTATCTAGGGGTACAACCAAAAAACCCAGGGCTATAGCCCCCTTTGCTCCCCTAGCCCCCAGCAACGCCTCTGTCCGGTACCACGTATTACTCATTCTAAGGAAGCAGGCAGGAGAGGGAGGTGACAGTGGTGATCATCACACATTTCATTTAACCCCAATTAACAGCAGGAGTCGGCGGACCCGACAATGATTCCTCATGGAAATTCAAGACCAACATACACGCCCTTGGGCTAAGGGCACATTCCAATTCCAATCCTATGTCGAATCTCATAATGCCTTATAAGTGCTAAATCTCAATGCAGTACAGTACATGCACATTAAAATGAATCACATAACATGTGAAATACAAAAAGAGGTTTCCATATCTTTTTCTCTGGTTAACCTGAAGACATGTGGCTATACGATTGCACACGTTTAATAAAAAACATTGTTTTAAAGAAAGTACATGAATTACCAATCAATCAAATTTTGCTTTATTTCAGCACTTGACATACAAGCATACACAATCTTAACACATTGCTTCAGATACAGTTTTAAAAACTTATAACATGGGAATTTTAAACTAGATTAAATAAAATCCTTAGCCGTATGAATTGATGCATCCTCAGTGCAAATTACATTTACATACATTAAAGTGATCATGATATTAATAATCAAAATATATTGAGCAATGATTGATTATTGATTAACGCAGATGCATTAGTGGAAGTTAGTGGTTTATTTTGTTGGGTGTTATTAACTTCCATTGACATTGGGAAAATAACACCATGGATCAATTTGCTACTACATATGGAGAGATCTACATTTTTAGCACTGAAAGGAGAGATGCTTTGACTCTGGGCAGCTTGACCTCCACAGGTGATTCCTCTAGCAATAATCAGGGTCTTGGGAAATGTGCACATACTCAAGATGCAACATGTTCCAAGAGCACCCTTCAAGAGTAATTTGACCCTTTTGCCCTTACCTCGGATGAATGATGAACACAATCATTATAAGTATCCATATTTGGCCTCATTACGGGGTCGGCAGTAAAACCCATTGGTCGGCAGCGGGTTACCGCTGACCCGTAACACTGTTTCTTCCCCCCGATATCCCGGGCCCAGCGGAATATCTTGTGCGGCAGCAGTATGGTACATCCCCATTGCTGTGGAGTCCCAATAGCTTGCTATTTGTGGGTGTGACTACAGCCGTGCTCATGAATGCACAAATAGTCTGGTTATTGCACTGGTAAATTTCAACTCACATGATCAATATATAGTTACTTAATGGTTCATGATGGTGCAGAGACTTATGGATATAGTTTTTTATTGTATCATGGATAGATTCCCACATTACTGGCAAACAGGCCATCCCATACGCCCACAATCTGCTGCGCTTGTGCTCAGAAGCAGCTGTTTTTTGCACACACTGCTTCTGTGGTGTGCCATTCAACATGGGGACGAACGAGCTGCATTGTATGTGTCCAGTGCCGCTAATTATGTGCTCACTACCTCTGCAGCATTTAGTAAAGTATTAAGTAAAGAATGCTGACCCCCGCAGCCTAATCTTGTTTGGTGTAAACGAGGACCGCCTGTATCCAAGGTCTCCACGTGTCTCATGGACAGCCAGCATATCAGTTATATTGCAAAAGGATCAGCTCATACGCCACAAAGCACGCGGTTCATTAATCTTAACCCCTCCCCTTGGACTGCTGTGCAACCGCAGGTATCTTATCTTTGCGCTTAGCTGAACATAGTTTATCAGCACTGGTCAACGCAGTCACAAAACGGTGCTCTCTCTAGCGTTGCAGTCGGGCTCTGCCGGTCATTTTGAGATGCGGTGCTTTTTTATCCATGACATCAGGCTTCTGTCAAGTCTGCCAGTGTGTACTTACGATGATGGCAGTCATCTTAACAACGTCCTACTAAGTCTGTTCACTAACTTAAATCAATGTGGGAAATGAAGATCTAGGCACACCATGTGTGTCATGTGGTGCCTGTCCCTTTAAGCGCACACACGTGGCAGAGTGACGCAACTCTGCCATTTGTGCTTGGAATAAACGGGACGTTTCCATGTCTGCGTCAGAGCATCCATGGAGCCCAGCCAGCAAGCACATCTCGGAGTGTGCTGTGTGTCTGGTGGGCTCACAGGGGCCAGTGGGGCATTCTGGCCACACACATCAGTGGCAACGAGTTGGGGAATTGATCCAACACGGACCCAGGTGTAGGCAAGCTTATTTTGGTTTCATATTACCAGGTTTAGGCAGTGAAAGAACATGTCCAGTTTTCATGCTGCAGAGCCGGCAGAGTCCATGCAGTCGGCCGCCATTTTGGAATTTTCTGAACCTCTGTACAGGGGATAGCATTGTGCTGCACATGCATCTCTTCTGGAGTGTTTCCAACACTTTTCACGCGTTGAGTGTGAGGTGAGGAGAAAGGGGTGGACTACAGTGTGTTATTCTTTGTCCCCTGGGCCCACCCCACTAAATTTTTGGGATCTCTTGTCTTTGGACTGGGGGAACTGTCCCATTGTTCCTGGCTGTTTGGACATTGGTGGAGGGGGCTAGTATGATTACAAGCCCTAGGGTGGTTGTGGCAAGTGGCTACATGCCCAATTTTTTTGACATCCTGCCAGCCGAGGCATTTTTGTGACTGTGTGGTTTGATGGAGAGCAATCATCAGAATTAGCCAGAAGGGCAGTAGTTGGCCAACATCATCACGCTCAATATTTTAATGCAGATTTCCTGGAGGAGGCCATCTGTGAGTTCCGGCCCAGTGCTCTGGTGGGGTGCTTGTGCGCTCACCATCAGGAATGACCAGGATGGTGGTGCAGGAGCCCAAGCACCAGTGGCAGGACCAGCAGGCCCAGGGGGTGCGTGTGCACGAGACAACAGGGGGCGCTCACACCAATGCCCGAGTTTGATATTTTGGGGCCCCCGTCAAGCCTTGACCAAGGTCGAGGCTCTGGATAGATCGGCTTGACATGTACTTCCAGGCCACTGGTGAGACTGATGAGGTCAGTAAATTGGTCACACTTCTCTACTCAGCGGGACCAGCGGTGCATGAAGTCTTTCAGTCCCTGACACCTCTGGATGCATCGTACATGGCGGCCACAAACGCACTGCGCAAGCATTTGATGCTGCTGGCCAACGTGGATTATGAACGCTACGTGATGTGCAGTGCCAGACAGAAGAATGATGAGTCTCTGGACACTTTCTATGGACAGCTATGCCGGATGTCCCTGTCACATGCCTGGGAGAGTTCCCAAACAATGATCAGGAACCAACTCATACCAGGCTGTTCATCTGGTAAAGTGTGCAGACAGGTGCTGCGGGAACCGGGACTAGCGTTACTCCCTATATTGGAGCTCGGCCGTTGCCAGGAGATGTCGGAGGTGCACGCCTCGAAAAATGAATGCGACAGTGCATCCAGGGAAGACGGAGGAGGTATGTGCTGTGGGCTGCAGTCAAGGCAGAAGAGGGACCCAACATCCTAGTGGTGGCCAGCATGACAGAGGTGCTAGAGCCTTTGAGTCCTGCATAAAGTGTGGGTATGATCTTCCGCACCCTGCAGAGTGCCCGGCGAAAGCCTGTGGACGTTGTGGGGTATTTGACCATTATGCCCATATACGGAGGGCTCCGTTGCCGGTGGTGGTACCAAAGGGGCCGGTACAGGCAGGGCTCTTTAGGCCTCAGCGCCCGCCAACTGTCTCCGAAGTAGACAAAGGTGAGGATGGTGTACATCAGGAGGAGGAAGAGGAGGACAAAGAGGAGAATATCTTCTTTATCTCGAGTGTCAGTGCGCTACGTGCCACCACCATAAGGCAGCCACGGTGAAAGTCAACGAGTCGACAATACTGGTGTTGGTGGACACAGGGGCATCAGTCAGTGTAATGGCCAATGTGCATTATGATGCCATGGTGGCGCCGCCCACATTACAGAAGCCTAGGGTGTGCATATTCACTTTTGGCGGTGAGCAGCCACTCCCATTGGCTGGGGCATTTGTGGCAAATGTTGAGCATGGAGGGTCGTCCATCAAGGCCTGATTCTATGTAACGAGCATCAGCAGCAACACCCCCTTGAGCTGTGCGGCAGCAGAAGTGTTCAGCATTGTGAGCTTCGCCTATTCAGTGTGTGTGGAAGACATGCAAGGACTGCTCACGAAGTACAGCCATCTTTTTCAGGGAATCGGCCGGTGAACCAGTGAGGCTGCACATTGACGAGTCAATACAACCAATTGCGCTCAAACACCACAGAGTCCCATTCCATCTGCATGACCTCGTCGTCAAAGAACTGGACAGTTTGGTGGCACTAGACATCATTGAGAAGGTGGATGGACCGACCCTGTGGGTGTCTCCAATTGTCATCGCAAGGAAGCCAAAGCAATTGAAGTTGGAGAGAATTTGTGTGGACATAAGGCTCCCGAACAATGCCATCAAGCGTGAAAGAAACATCACCCCCACGATTGATGGCATCATTACGGAGTTTCAAGGAGCGTATTTCTTTTCAAAGCTTGATTTACGGACGGGATACCATCAAGTGGTGTTGCATCCGGACTCAAGGTACATAACCACCTTTACCACGCACTGAGGACTCTACAGATACAAGAGTCTAAGCTTCGGGGAGTCTTTCACGGTGGAGGTGTTCCAAAACATCATTTGTGGGGCCGTGGTTGATTTGAATGGTGTCCTCAACATCAGTGACGACATCCTGGTGTTGGAGAACATGGAGGCGGAATGCATGGAGAGACTAGTGAAAACTCTCGAAAAGCTGCTGGCATTTGGACTGACCTTGCATTATAAAAAATGCAAATTCCTCAAGAAAAACATTGAGTTTTTCGGGTTTGTATTCAAGGAGGGAAGCATGTCACCTGATCCCCGGAGGGTCAAAGACATTGTGGAGGCAAGGTCTCTGGAGAATGTGTCTGAGGTCCGAAGCTTCCTGGGGATGTTCACCTACTGTGGTTGGTTCGTCCGGAATCTAGCCTCCAGGTCTGAGCCCCTGAGAAGTCTCACCAAGAAAGAGGCAACATGGCCGTGGGATCCGCTCGAGCAGGCCGCGTTCAAAGATGTTAAGGGAGTGCTGACGGTGTCGGACACCATGGCATCTTTTGATCCATCCCAGACATCAGAGATTGTGGTGGATGCCAGCCTGTTTGGTCTGGGTGCAGTTCTCAAGCAGCCGGACATTAACGGGGAGATCAGACCGATCACCTACGCGGGCAAGGCACTGTCGGAGACAGAGCAGCAATACTCACAAATAGAGAGAGAGGCCCTGGTAGTCTCATGGGGGTGTCACCACTTTTGTCTGTATGTGCTGGGACGACTGGTGATGGTGGTAACTGACCACAAGCCCCTGCTGCCGATCATGGCTGGCTCATCTTCCAAACATCATGCCCGAATTGAGTATATCGGCCGGCCAGTACCAACCCTGCAGACTATCTGTCTAGGCACCCCAAAGGTGAGGCAAAGGACGTGCAAACATCAGTGGGGAGGAGGCTGATGAACATGTGAGGCTGATTGCGGAGGTAGCAACGCCACACTCTGTGCCTCTCCAGAAGCTGGAAAAAGTGATGGCAGAGGACAAGTGCTTCATAATTCTAAAGGTGGCCCTTCAGCAAGGGTTGTGCTGTTTGGCGGAGGACACGCTGGCACAAAGGACCCAGGTGGTGCGGTCAGAGCTTGAACAACTGTGGAGAGTCAAAGATGAAGGGCCATTTCTTGAGTCGGGACTATTGCTACGGGGTGACTGCATAGTGATACCAATGTGCAAGGTTCCCCAAGTCATTGAGTTAGCGCACCAGGGCCATCAAGGAATTGCCAAGACTAAGGGCTGGCTATGACAGAAAGTATGGTTCCTTGAGAGATGGGTGGAGGAATTTGTGGCGGCCTGTGTGTGGTGCCAGGCAGCTACCCCATCACCGAGGAAGCCCCTTATTGAGACAATGCCCGAGAAACCAGGCCCTGGGAAAATGTGCATGCTGACTTTGGGTCCACGGGCCAGGACACTCATTCCTGTTGGTGGTGGATGAGTGTTCATGGTACCCTGAGATTGAGTTCATCGAGTCCGTCTCTTTTTACAAGGTGGCCGTGGCCCTAGAGAAGATCTTTGCTACTCATGGCCTGCCTCAGACCCTGTGTTCAGACAATGGACCGCCATTTCAAGGGGACAGCTTCGCCCAGCTGATGGGGGACTACAGAATACAACATCGGAAAATGACAACAGTCTAGCCCCGTGTGAATGGAGAAGCTGAAAGGTTCATGAGGACTTTGAACAAGGTGTTTCGCATCACTCACGGCCAAGGACACTGCCTGCAACGGGCGCTGCATCAGTTCTTGAGGGAATATAGGGCCACCCCTCATGCGTCCACTGGAGTGGCACCAGCTGAGGCAATGTTTCGGCGGTGTCTGAGGGGTCTGATCCCTGAGGTGCTGGAGTGGGAGCCAGCCGTCATTGATGATGCTCATGTGGAGCAGGACAGGAGACTCAGGACGGAGGGAGTGAACATCAGGAGAGGGCTCTGGCCCCAGCAGCTGATTCCTGGGGATTAAGTACTCGTGAAGAACCGGCATCCACAAGGCAACATTCACTAACTTATGAGGCTGGTCCGATGGTTGTGGTGGCGGTGCGTGGCTCGATGGTGACTGCCATTGTTACCCGTAATGCCAGCTTCTTCAAGAAGGTGGGGGAAGCCAAGCCGCAGGCGATCCTGAGAAGAGTCTGTGGTGAGGTACCGGATGAGGGCGGTGGCCCGGCCCATCCGCAGAGTCCCCTAGGCCGAGAGGACGCAGGTGAGGATGCCCCTATCTGGCATGGTGGGCAGGAGGTATCCCCAAAAGTCAGGCGGGGGAAGCCTGGCCATCTCAATGACTATGTGTTGGACTAAGTGATTAAAGGGGTGTTTTACTTTGGGTGCAGTGTAATGTTTGAAGTGTTTGTAATTACCTTCTTATGTTGTTGTTATGAAAAAGAAGGAGTGTGGTGTCTGCCCCTTTATGGGCACGCACGCAGGAGAGTGACGCAACTCCGGTGCGTGTGCTTGGAATAAACAGGGCGTTTCCACGGCCGCGTCAGTGCAACCATGGAGCCCCACAGCAAGCACGTCTCAGAGTGTAAGTATCATGATATGTAGGCAGGTATAGTCTATGTCTAGAAAAAGGACTGCTATGCACTGGGATCTCCCCAGTTTACTGCATAAAGGAGAGTTGTCTGCATGGAAGAGGGGCCTGTCGTGCCCACTTTAAATCCCTGCCTGGTTGCAAATCCGTGTGTGCTGGTTAGGAAAAGGGCAAATTCCTGTCCATGATGTAATCCGTGCGTGGTGGTGTAGTACTTCAGGGTTGCAAACCCTCTAATGCCTCCTCACTATGTGATAACATGTTGAAAGGGGAAGTCCAAGGGCTGTCCTAGTGACTCTGACAAGATGTTCATGTGGGTATTATAACCCTGTTAACAATGTTACTCCTAAGAAGACAAATGTATGCATGTCTTGTGAATATTTCTACGGATACCTTTTTAGAGTACCGCCAGATGCTGCCAGGGAATACTTTCATTAAGTCCCTTAGAGTCTGTTTTCATTCTGTGTACCCGGTTTTGTTCCCTGAGTAATAGGAGTCTGGCAATATTGCCTCCTCTTTCTGGCAGGTTGATGTGCTCAAAAATGGTCCATCTCACCTAATTCTCAAGAGTGTGCTTTCTCCAAGAAATGTGTGACCATTGGAGCCGTTACCTTCTTAGTTCTAATGCATGACTTGTGCTCCACTATGCGCAGCCTGATCTTCCTTGCCGTCATGCCTACATATCTTAATCCACAGTGGAAAGTGATGATGTAGATAACATTCTGTGTATTACAATTTGTAAAAGATCTTTGCTCCCATTGTGTCTGGAGGCCAATCTCTATTTACTGACTTTTTGCGTCGTTTGTGGACAGACTGAGCAGCTTCCACAAGGGGCATGTCCCACTACCATGGGGAGTGACCATGGTGTGCATTGTCTGTGTGCTTCTCGTGAAGGGGCTGCCTGGTAACTCTTCATGAGGACATCTCTCAGGTTCTTGCATCTTTTTATCAGAAATCTTGGTCGATCGATGTTGCTGGTGCCCATGTTGAGAAATGGTCATGACCGATTTATTATGATTTTATCTATATTTTATATATTTTATATACATGTTGTCGTCCAATGCCTCCTAGATCTACTTATAACAAGCATTAGAAAGGCCCACAGTTTTGGCTTTTGTGTAGTCATGGGATAGGCGTTAGCCATGCACTGCTACATTTGTGTAGGGCATTTAGAGGTGTAATTAAGACATTAACTCTCAGCAGCTTTCTAGAAATAACACTAGCAGGCTAAAGTTTGATGTTAGAGCTAGCCAAAGAGATCTGAGGTCAATGTTATTTGGGCAGAGAGGGGCAGATGCTGGCTGAGAAGGGCTAAAATAATTAGAATGACCTTGTGCAGTCAATGGGTGGCTAAGCAACTAAACAACATCCAATAGCTGTGTGCCCCCCCGATCCCTCTCACATGTCATCTCACTCCTAGTTGTACTCCAATGCAACAGTTTGGTCTTGTAAGTGGTGCTTAGGTGCCACCTAATAGCCAAAACAAAAAATGTGTCCGCTAATAGTTTCTTTCTTACCCATGCATCCATCCTCCTCTTTCCTTTCTCAAGGGCATTGGCTGGGCCATTAGGGTTACTTAACCAGTGAAACACAATTATTCAACATACTTGCCAACAGAGTAGCTCTGTACCTATCTGTGTTAGATATGGGAATCTGTCACAGAAGACCAATGTAGTAAATGCGTTTCTTTTTTTATGTCTAGCTAGAGCTATGATGTCACCTATTTGCATTAGGGGTGATGATATAAGAGAACTCCAATGTGGGCAGATGATATAATATGATATGGCATTTATAATGCACCTATACAAGGCAAGGGAAGTGGAACAGAGAGAAGACAGAGACAATAAATAAAAAATGTGGCCAGCTGGTGGCAAGTGCAGGGAAAGTGCAGACATCAGGTATCACATGCTGGTAGGGGGTTGTAGGGATACAGAAACAGGCCCTGAGTGCAAGGGTTGCCAGGTGGGCAATGCAGGTGTGCAATTGGCGGGAGGGGACCTGGGCCCGAGATCAGAGGGTAGCAAGGTAACAAGTGCAGTTTAAGTTTGAGCCAGGGGAGAGCAGGATCGAAAAATTCAGAAGCAAAAGAGGAAGGTCTTGAGGCAGGGAGGCTGTTCCAGAGGGAGGCCCCAATTGAAGAAAGAGATTGTCCACCAACTCGTTGCTTGGAGAAGCAACCGACCCTTATGGAGTTGGAGGCGGATGAGCAAAGAGCTTGAGACGGAAGATATTTAGGAAGAGAGAGTTGAAGGTATTGAGGCCTGTTCGGGATTTTGTCAGAGGACTATTTTATGACTTGGTGGTATTTTGGTACAGTGGTAAAATGGTGGTATAGTGTGGTTATGGTGATGCCCTATCTGGTGTGACAAAACTCCCCTCTGATACCTGTATTCTACTTAGGGTCCACTCTAAATGCAGGATAGCAGGCTTTGTACATGCAGGAACTCGACAGTGCTACCTGTCACTCCACTCACTTATCTACGAGACTGGATTACAGTCTTGGACAGATTTGTTCAAGAGACACTTTTCACTATGAATAATCCAGCAGTAACACATGCATCATACGTTTGTAAACTTACTTGCTAGGCTCCCAAACTTTACCTCCCTGTTTTGCCACCCGTGGTAAAATGTTTTACCACTTTTGACACTCTGGGGCTCTTCCATGTAATTTCAAACCCTCTTTGCATTGAATTCACTTAGACACAGAAAAACACAACACTATTGATTCAGTTTTAAAAATGTCTTTTTTTATATGCACTATTGTTTGAAAACAGGTTATTAAGTATAAATATTAATACAAAATAGTATCTCTACATTAGATTACATGGCCAGCCTGTGTTCATAACAAAACATTTGCATTGCATATCTTACCCAGACCTTGAGTCCCATGGCAATTGGCAGAATAAACAGTCTAAGAGAAGAAACAAAAACAAAAGCATGATCGCATGCCAACTTTCTTTTCTCCGTCTACACTTCGGCAACAGCTAATAAAAACACTGTTCATAAAGTGACCACTTAATCCTGACTGACTGTAAAGATAAACACATTTATCCGCATATGCTCCTCAATTTTTACCAATACTCACTTTAAGTGTATGTATGAAGCTTCTGCGCTGTTATCATGGGAAACCCCTCTCTGAAGTGGATTATCAGCAAACGGGGGTGTTGTGAATTCCGCAGAGCTCCGCCACCCACAAAGGACAGCTCAAGGCCCCAGCTTCTTGGAATGTCTTGCACTGCATGATTCTGCTCTCTGCCTGCTGCTCTCCCGTCCTTCTCTGAACCACCTGTGCCCCAGCTTCTGTCTCCTGAATTTATATGTTAGCCCTGTCACTCTAACTAAAACCTGCCTATTTTCTGACGTCTGCACATCATCTGAGCTGGTTTCCATGGAAGTATAGCTTCATTAAAAAAAAATGTGCAACAATCACTTCCTTTGGTACAATGGAACTTTTCAATTGAACACATATTTTCTTCACAATTTGTTCAATGAACCACAGCCAGCAAACCTACTGCACATTATAAATCTTCTGTAAAGCAGCACATTATTTTAATATTTCTTCTGCAGCATTTTGCACTGCTTTGTTAAAGGTAAATTATGAAGTAATGGGAAAGTGTTAGCTATTTAATTGGTTTAATATACATAGTGCAAACTGGACAGATGACCCATCCACTCTGAAGTGGATCATTTTAAAACGTGCTTAATGTGCATTTCCATTTGCTGTCTGTATTTTTGTATTCAGTTTACTGGCTCCTCTGAATGTAATTTTATGGACCATTTACTGCCTTCATATACATTATCCCTACCTCTACAGCATCTCTCTTACCCTCTCCTATATCTCCCGCCTTTTTCTCATGCTGGGATCGCCTGAGATATAATTGCAGGAAAAACAGAATAACCATCTTTCAAAAATAGAAATTTAAAAAAAATACATGTGTACTCCCAATTGAAGTGTCCATATTTTAAATAAATTAAATGTCCATATTTTAAATAAACACAAGATACATTAAATCACAGGCGCATTACTTATGTACATATTCTAGCTTCATGGAAAAAGCAACATTTCCTTCGGATGTATCAATGATGTTTCAATATATCAACTATCCCTCTTCTGCTGCAATGTCTGAAAGTAAAATTGGATTAATATTATCCTTATGGTGGCCCCATGGGGTTTATTTGTCATGCTGGAACACCTGAAAATAAGTTTATCATTATACAATTTAAAAATATACACCCCACATCACACAACCAAAATAATTTAAAAAATGCACTCAGTATATCTCAATAATGACACTAAAAGACAGGTATGTTTAACTTGATTCCCCTGTTAGCTCAATTTCTTTTTGCTCTGCACTCCTTATTCCCATTCAACTTTTCTCAATCTGCTCGAGCCTTCTCGCCTCATGTTTCGGGTGGAAAGGCTTGATTTGATTTGCATGGACAAACTGTTCCACTGTCATCTTACCCTCCTTTTTAACTATTCTGTACACCACAGGGGACACCTTGTCTATTATTTTAAATGGTCCTTGCCACGCTGTAGGAAACCTCAAGTTTTTATGTTTATTTTTCCCAAAATAGAATTTGTAGACCTGATCTTCCACCTTGTACTCCCTTACAGAGGTCTTCCTATCGTAATATGTTTTTGCACTATCAGCAGCCGTCTCTAGATTCCGCTACACAAATGCAAATGCATGTTGTAAGTGCTTCCTCAACACTTCCACATATTCATTTTTGTGGAGGCATTCACAAGTGTTTGCTCATGGGTTCTGTACATTAAGAGAGTAATTCATAGAATTTAGCGCACAAGTGGCGCACGCGGCTGGCGCACAGTGTGCGCGTGCGAATCTCTGTGCCAGCTGCCTGCGCTAAAATCCATTTCCGCGCACAGCGTATTCATGGATTTTAGCTACCAAAACCAGCTGTGGCGCACAGTGGCGCAGCGACCCTGCAGCAGCGCCAGTTACGCCCCCAAGAACGCCCCTCACGCAGGGAAAAGCCATCAAAATCCCCAATCCAGCGCAAAGGACTGCGCTAACCCTGTACCAGCACGGCAAGCGGGGAACATGTATTACTGGGGTTCGCGGGAAGTTTCACATGCAATTGGCCCTGTGCGAGTGGGGTAAGTGTATTACTGGGGTTCGTGGGAAGTTTCACACGCAAAAGGGCCTGTGCGAGTGGGCTACATGTATTACTGGGGTTCGCGGGAAGTTTCACACGCGATTGGCCCTGTGCGAGTGGGGTATGTGTATTTCGGGGGTGCGTGGGAAGTTTCACACGCGATTGGCCCTGTGTGAGTGGGGTACGCATATTTCGGGGGTGTGCGGGAAGTTTCACATGCGAAAGGGCCTGTGCGAGTGGGGTACGTGTATTACTGGGGTTCGCAGGAAGTTTCACACGCGATTGGCCCTGTGCGAGTGGGGTACATGTATTTTGGGGGGGCGCGGGAAGTTTCACACGCGAAAGGGCCTGTGCGAGTGGGGTACGTGTATTACTGGGGCTCACGGGAAGTTTGACACGCGAAAGGGCCTGTGCGAGTGGGGTTACTGGATTTCGCGGGAAGTTTGATACGCGAAAGGGCCTGTGCGAGTGGGGTACGTGTATTACTGGGGTTTGCGGGAAGTTTCACACGCGATTGGCCCTGTGCACGTGGGGTACGTGTATTACTGGGTTTAGCGGGAAGTTTCACACGCGATTGGCCCTGTGCGAGTGGGATACGTGTATTTTGGGGGTTCACAGGAAGTTTCACACGCGATTGGCCCTGTGCGAGTGGGGTACGTGTATTACTGGGGTTAGCGGGAAGTTTCACACGCGATTGGCCCTGTGAGAGTGGGGTACGTGTATTTCGGGGGTTCGCGGGAAGTTTCAGCCCAAAGACCCAACCAAGTATTGCATCCACCCACATAGAAAAGGCAATTACATGATACAACCCCAAAGGCAAGTATGTAAATGAACACATGTCCGTCACACACACACAATGGGTGCAAGTGAATGTGAAAACCCATATCATGACATGCATGAAACCAATGAGATAATACCACACATCGAAGTATGAAGAAAAAAATGTATTAAACACAACATGAATGTAATTTAAAAAAAACACACAACAATGGGAATAATTAAAGAAATGTTGCATGTCCGTAAAAGAATGAAAAACAAGAAATCATAATCCAAAGAAATCCAAAAGAAATGGTGTCCAAAGTCACAGTCCAACAAAGCAAATCCAAGGGAAAAAAGAAAGTGAAATCCATTGCTCCATGGTGAAAATAAAAAAAATGTGAATAATCCAATGGTGAACTATGTACAAATGAACAATCCAGGGTCCATGAGGCAAACTGATGAAATGAAACCTACCAAAAATACTACCTAATAAAAAACTATATACAAAAACGTGGTGCATTATCCAAGCGCAACCAAAATAAAAAAGAAAAGGAAAGGAAACCTAACACTATCTAACTATATACAATGGCGGCGGGCAAGTCCTGCGGCTCACTCTGTGGAGTCCCGGGCCACGGCATCATCGAACTCCATGTCGATGTCCCGGAGGCGGGACTCTGCCCTGGCCCCGAGGACTCGCAGGGAGGCACTCATGGCCTGTTCCAACTTCCTGCGAGTCACCTCGAGGCACTCTGCCCGCCTCAACGCCCGACACATGGAGAACTCCGCCCTGACCATGGTGAGCCGCGCCTCTTCCGCCTGCAGCCGCTCCCCATCTATAGCATGGCCTAACTACTACCACACGGAAGACACTTCCAGTCCTGGGTCCTCCTGCCCTCTAGCCAATGCCTGCCCCTCCGATGTTGAAGGCCCCACCTTGTTGCTGCTGCTGCTGTGCCTCTGCTTGTGCCCTGGCTCTTGCTGCCTGCACATCCTCCTCCGGCTGGGGTGCAGTTGTTGAGGTGGCCACCCCTGCTGGACGTTCGACTCCCGACTGTGGCAGGGATGTGTCCTCCACCAGCCTGACCGCAGGGTCAGAGGCAGCTCCACAGGGTACCCAGGTTATACATGGGTGGGAAGATGGCAAAGAGGACCACTGGCGCATAGGGCGTTCAGGTGAGGAGGGGGTCGGAACAAGGTCCAGCAAACGGAGGAATCGGGCCCTGGTGACCCGTCCCAGTAGGTCAGTGCGGTCAACGAGGCATTCGAGATGACGTGCAATGTCCTCACGAAAACACTGCAGGTCACCTCGCATGCCCCGTTGATGCAATGCCATCCCACTCAGGACAGGCACAACCCGGTCCCAGATAGCCACGTCCGCAGGGAGAGGAAGGGCAGTTGTTGTAAGCGGATCCCCTCCCTGAAAACGGGTCTGGTCGTAGGCATCCCTGCTGGTGCAGGATGATGTAGTCACAGGATCGGGGACAGGATTACACACAGGTACCTCCGCGGTGGCCTGTGCTGCCTCCTGTCCCTGCACTGCACCACTAGCACCATTGGAATCCCCACCTCCAGACCCCGTGTCTGTCCCTTGCACAGCCTCCTCCTCCACCAAACCCCCCACCAACCTGGATGACTCCGTGCCATCTTCCTCCTTCGGACTCTGTAGGGTCTCAGCTGCCCCTTCTGCTGCCGAGGACTCCAACTCTGACCTCTGCCTCTTGGACCTACCCTCGGCAGCTGCGGCCTGGGACGCGGCACCGGACTCCTCACTCCCTGACGAGATGACAACCTGGGAGGGGAGCCGGGCCTTGCGTCTCCGGCTGGCGGTGCAATCCCTGCCGCTGTGCTCCACAGCACCTTCTCCGCCCTCTTCATCAGTTGACGCTGCAGATAGGGAGAGAAAGGACACAGGCATCAGGGCACTGTACAATGGACTGATACACACATGACAGTTGCACATGAGTGGCAGTGTCAAACTTCAGACATGGCATCACAATCCCCAACACACATGTCATTTCAACTCACACACATGAGCAATTCCACAGCCATATCACAACAGCCAGCACCATCCATACACATACAACAGCATGAGCATCCAAAGGTGAGCCAGACATCACATGAAACACAGGGAGTGCAGTATACATGCACACACGCCACCACACTTACATGCATGTCTACATCTCCTCCAACTGTTGCAGCGATGATTTCGCTATACATGTCAGATCTGCCATTCAGCCTTCTACATATCAGTGTCACATGCATCCATGTTGCATCACAGTTGCACACTTGTCAAGTACACACACATGCACATGTACACAGTGCAGATACATGCATTAGGAACCACCATCCATGCCACAACCATGCCAATGTACATACACAGAAATTCAAACATGTGTGCTTCCACACCTGCATTTGTCCAGCATGCTTACCAACACATACACCATCAATGTGTCTCACACATGAGAGGACACACATGTGGCAGCCTCACGCCCATGTTCATACACATCCCTACATTGCCCTACAAAAACACATGTGCAACCTGCACACTACTGGCACACCACAACACGCACAGCGTCCAATCACTCTGCATGTACACTTACCGCTCGACTCGAGACGGGTCTGCCTCTCAAGGATCTGGACGTAGAGCGCTGGGCATATGCGTTCCAGGACCCTCATTTGGTGGTCCGACAGTTGGCCCCGGCGCCCCTCGGCATCCGCTGCCTTTGCGAGGTGCCGGGCCTTGTTGAGGGTCCTGGACCTGAAGTCCTCCCAGCACTTCTTGACATGATGTAAGTCGCGGACTGCCACCCCCTCCGCATTGATGGCAGTCACGATATTCCATCCAGATCCTGGTCCGTCCTTCATTGTCGGCGTGCGAACTTCCAAAGAGGGCATCATACTGCCCCAGGACTTGCTCCACGAGGACACCAACTTCCCTGGCACTGAAGCTGGTGGCCCTCTGCCTCTCTGGTTGGGGGTTGCCAGTGCTGCCTGATGGTGTTCTGCTGGACATGGCAACCCCAGAGGCAGGAGTGGGTGGGCAACTGGGTCCTGGGGCTGGGCTGTGGAGCGATGGAATCCCAGTCGGGAGTCTTTAGTTCCAGCAGGGGTGGTCACAGCAACTGCACCCCTGGCTGACGTGCAGGCAGCAAATGGCAGGGAACGTGGGCAGCAGGCAGTCAGGCAGCAGCAGATGGCAGGTGGGAGCGTGCTCGGGGCAGGAAAATGGCCTTCTGGGCAGGAGCGTGGTCTTCCGTGTGTGTACGCGTGGCCAGCTTGATACGGAGTGAATTGGCACGTGAAAAAATTGCATGTCAGTGTGAAATCCGAGGAAAGGCCCTTAGCGCGTAAGCGCTTCAGCACACGTACGTGATTTCATTGGACCAAAGGCCCTTAGCGCGTAAGCGCGTCTGTGACGTATCGCGCACGGGCGTTGCCCTTTCGCGTGTAAAACTTCCAGCGAACCCGAGTAATACACGTACCCCACTCGCACAGGGCCAATCGCGTGTGAAACTTCCTGCGAACCCCAGTAATACACGTACCCCACTCGCACAGGGCCAATCGCATGTAAAACTTCCCGCGAACCCCAGTAATACACGTACCCCACTCGCACAGGGCCCCTTGTGTGTAAAACTTCCAGCGAACCCCAGTAATACACGTACCCCACCTGCACAGGGCCAATCCCGTGTGAAACTTCCTGCGAACCCCAGTAATACACGTACCCCACTCGCACAGGGCCGATCACGTGTAAAACTTCCTGCGAACCCCAGTAATACACGTACCCCACTCGCACAGGACCCTTTCGCGTGTAAAACTTCCCGCGAACCCCAGTAATACACGTAGCCCACTCGCACAGGGCCAATCCCGTGTGAAACTTCCCGCGAACCCCAGTAATACACGTACCCCACTCGCACAGGGCCAATCGCGTGTAAAACTTCCCGCGAACCCCAGTAATACACGTACCCCACTCGCACAGGGCCCTTTCGCGTGTAAAACCTCCTGCGAACCCCAGTAATACACATACCCCACTCAGTATATACGTGCTTTTTATTTGTGCACACTTTTGTAATGCACAGGGACGCTACCGCCTGCCTTCATGTGGCGGACGTGTTTAGGCCTGTGCGTGTTTTTGCCCGTGCGCAGGTTTGCCCTATTCGATTCCATGAATACGTGTGGTTCACGTGCGTGTGGGCGTTCCGTGTACTTTCCAGCAGTATTTCCCCAGTCACGCCTTCTTTTTCACACGTTATTCCCCATTCTGCGTGTTACGCCCCCTGTTCCGCCTACTTTTGTTGTGTGTGCTGCGCTATGTGCGCTTAGCGCATGCTGTTTGGAGACGTGTGCGCCAGTGTGCGCCATGCACGGATTTGGCGCACAACCAAAAAGTAGGGAAAGTAGCGCAGCGCCTTCCTTGAATCGCACGCGTGCGTGGGCGCTTGCTTTCTCACGCTTGCGCCTCTTTGCACCTGCTTGCGCTGGGATTTTCGGCACACGTTTGTTCCATGAATCGGCCCCTAAGTGTTGTGGCAACCATATTTCTCCCTGTCAGTATTTCATGAGGACTCAGGTTTGTTGATTTAGCCGGGGTCCATCTAATAGCCATCAATACTAAGGGCAGCCGAAGATGCCAACTAGAACCTGCCTCAGCTACGAATTTCTTTAATATGTCCACAATGGATCTATTTCCACCCCACCTGAAAAAGAAGGCCGATATGAGATGTGCAGTTTTAGTGAAATGGCTTCCCCAGTCTGTCCTTTGGGGTAACCCAAATCCTGAAAAGATATGATTTACCAGTAGCGTGGCTACAGGACCAACATAGTCGATTTGCAAATCAGACCCTTAGGGCTCAGACCCCAGAAGGCCTTGTGGACAATGCAGCAGTTTTTTAACATAATCCTTGCCACCAGATGGAGATTTTATTCTTTCTGTTAAGATGTTAAACAAACGAAGGATATTATTACAGAAAAGTCCATGGATATTTGTGCACCACAAGGACAATGATATGATGAATTCTGGAACCCCACAAACACTTTACAGCTCCTGCAGACCTGTGTAGAAGCTGCCATTTTAATTTCGAGGTTAACAAGCAAAGTATTTCTGTAAGGTGACTTATATGCTGAGCAGACCTCCTGCAAGTAGCAGACTAAATGCCAGAAGAAAGCTCAACTGCTTCCACGATAAACAGAATACCAGAGAATAATGATTTTTACCCACACCAGGTACACCCAAAGCAAGACAAATTCCATGGAAAATGTATTTCCTTAACAACAAAAAGCAGTATGTTCTCCCCCATTATGGCACTGAAAGGAAGAATGCTATTTAGATGCACTCTTTAGAGCAACAAGTTTGTTGCTGTCTACGTGATCTACAAGATATAGGCCAAGATCGGGAAGTACTTCACAACTTTGAGATTTGCCTAAAGAAACAGGATCTTCACTCTGAACCCAAAACAGGGATCACCTGGGAAAGGCCCTACTACTTCAATATGCAATGCAAGACAAGCTTGCCGAGGACATTCTCATAAGCTGTTGACATTGTCTTGTAATTCTGGTGACACATTTGTTGAACGTATTAGGGGCCAAATTATGCAAAGAAAAAGCAGTTAGAGGATATGGGAAGGTTTGTGGGCCAAGGGTGATCCTGACTTGGATAGGGTCATCAATATTGCAAGGAGATTTGCAGACTTCACTTTGTGTTAAAGAGATGGAGACCCAAATGCACAAAGTTGATACTGAGTTGGTTGATGACACGAAATATGATACGAAACTGGAGGGAGAAGGATGGAAAATGTCAGAGCACTTTTCAGGGGTGGAAGTTAATAACATGTGGCTAGTTAAGGAGAGTTTCCTGGCATGACAGCACTGTGCCTAGAGTGCAACAAAAAATGTGCATGCTCTTTCCTGCAAAACTAAACATGCAGAAGGACAATGAGAGTGATGATGTGGTACCAGTGGCAGGTCATCTTTTTTTTTAGTTCATATGCTATTATTTACATTTTGACTTCTACGTTGATGTGCATTAGGTGCCATCTGTGTGACATCCGAATCCCATGGCCCGTGGTCAAAACATTTTTATCTGCCCGTGGCATTGTGGTCCTCTGGGCAGACGAGGCTGTCAGCAGTCAAATTGTTGCTGCAATTGGATTTCGGGTCAAGATGATGACTGATTCAGCAGCCAAATATACTTAAATGTGAAGGACCGTTTGGCAAAATATGGTTGGTGGAGTAGAAGATGTTTTGATTCTCTCGGACATCACTAAAAGGAAGTTAGAAAGAGATCAAGATGCCTATTTTAGATGACTTTGCTGCTAGACTGGACTTTCAAGCGAAAGGTGGAGAAGCTCACATTGAAGGCGGGTGGCACTCCACGTGCAGAAACATGACTTCACCAATCTTCAAAAACATTACTGGTTTTAACACGCACATGGGTGTTTTTCAATTTAAACATATGTTGTTTGGACTTATTTCTGCAGCTTATCTTCAAAAAATTATGCTAGTTATTTTTGGTCTTGGTCATCTAAAAACAGTACATTGTTTCCAAGATGACATTTTAGTTACTGACGTGACATTGAACATAATTATGTGGTACTAAAAAGGTTCTAGGTGTTTTTACAAGAATACAATTTCACTATAAGTTAGTATAACTGCAATTTCAGGTAAACCTCCACTGACTGCCTTGGCTATGGGCTGTGTGCAGATGAAATCAGGTCCAAAGATCTGTAGGGAAATCTATCTATATAATGGTCAAACACCAAAATCCAAGGAAAGGTGTACTCCATCATAAGGTTAATGCCAGTAGTTGTAGGTCTTGTGGAGTGATCTTGCAACTCATTGATGGGGTACAAAAGTAATTGGGAAGCATGGATGCAAAGTCAAAGCCTTGAAAAGCAATTTGTGACTGGTAAGAAGACCATGGCAGCTGAATGCTTTCCATGCTTCCCTTTGATTCTGACTGTAGCATTATTGATTTGTCTAAACAACTATTCCTAATAAGTAAAAGCTTTGTTTTGAATGTGTAATGGCATTAAGAGGGTAGCACTGACGAAGCACTGAACATAGTAATTCAGTGTGGAAGTAACAGGTGATACAGCTGTGGTGCTAATTTGAGTTATATCCTAATTGAATTGGTATGAGGTCCCCATTGAAGAACACAAGATGAAATAGAGACTTGGAAAAGACTTCATATGACCAGGCGGGATGAGGGCCACATTGGAGTAACCAAGATGAAGTAGCGACCTGGACAAGACTTCACAAGGCCAGGTGGCATTAGGGCCACATTGGTGTAACCAAGATGTAGTAGAGACCTAGAGAAGACTTCACATGGCCAGATGGCACGAGGGCCAGATTGGTGTAACCAATATGAAGTAGAGACCTAGAGAAGACTTCACATGGCCAGGTGGCACAAGTTGGGGGAGAAGAGTTTGAAAAGTTGCTTTGAACATGTAGATAAGAATTGTAAAAACTAGGCAACAGCATTTGATGATTTTGAGTGTACACAACCTCATTGTGATGAGTTGACCCTTGATATTGTGGGCCCATTTTAGGAACTTGGTGGGTGAAGAAATACTCAGTTGTTCTTTTAGACATATTTCGTTAGTGGTTTGACATTAGGTTGGTAAAATACAGAACTGTTTCCTGTATGCTTGATTTTTGAAGGAGCTTGTCTGTGAAGAGTGTGTGCCAGGGTTTATGCTTTCAGATAATGGTGTGCAGCTTTGAGCTAGAGAAATGGTTAAGTCTTGGCAAGTTTTGGGGTCACGCACAAAAGGACTTCTCTCCAACATACTGAAATATCTGGTGTTGTTGAAAGTGTTGACAGGGTGGGTATGGAGGCAGATGTGTTAGCAAAGGCCAGTGGTAGGATTTCTTATGTTGCTAAAAAAGGATTGTTGTATTGTGGTTTGCTAGGCACAGTACCTTCGGTTGGGTAGCATGTGAAGTGCTGAGATGTCATAAACCACATAAACAAAATGGTGCCCTTCATGGGTGGTCTAAGACGATTTGCTGCAGTGATGATGACATTGTAGGGGAGCATGTAGAATGCAATCAAGCCAACAATAAGGAGAGATATCAGGAAGAGTGCACCCAAGTTAGACTTCAAGATGGCGGGTAAATGCATAATCACACTGCCCAGAAATGTGTTTAAAGGGGGCAGGGTGGCTGAAGTTCTCCAGACCCATAGAGGTGATTAAGAAGGTGAGAAGTTCAGTTCTGCTTAGCAATTGAAAAGTGTGGAAAGCCAGTAGGTTCTGATTGACATAAACTGCTTTTCTGTCTCTTTCGGTTTTGTGGAGGGAAAAGGTGTTGCTCACATCCACAGATGTTTATGTTGCTTGTTTCCCTGTCTGTTTGGTGGTCACTTTTTGAGTAGTAAACCTCCAAATTCTCTACTATTTGTGTTGTTGTTTTTTGTGAAGGGAGACGTGTGTGGTATAGGTATCACATGTTGTTTTCTTTTATTGCTGATTTGCTGCATCACCTAGTACAGTGATGTCACCAAAGGGCTGATGATGGACGGTTGGAGGTGTGATTCTATCTGTACAAATGTCTTCTGGGGTCTTGCTTGAAAGAAGTTAAATTAATGAAGGGATTGATTCCAGAAGTGAATTCATGTCTTTTCCATCATAGCTAACCCCAAACCTACATTCTTCCATTTGTCCAAAGCCATTTGGAGCAACTGCATCAAAGCCTCATAGAAGCTTGTCTCGACTGTTTGAAAAACGCCTATCTAATCCTAAATCTAAAGATGGGAGCAAGCTATGACCATCAAATTATAATAACACAGTTCTAGTGGTTTCTTGTCAAAATAAAAGGGCCTATACTAAAGAAAAATTATTGCCAACCCTTACCTCTAATTACAAATAGTGTGGGAAACAGTGTTATGTAAAAGAAAGAAGTGTCCAAGAAATTATAAGTCAGGATATTCAGGCCGTTGGCCTCCCTTCCCCGCATTTTCAGCACGGGACAAGGCAAAGCACTCGAGCTTACCACAGTCTCTGGTTTCTCTAGCACGAGGGTGCAGTTCAAACATTCCCATCAGGGCTTTCCGTGTCCAAGTCTCTTTTCCTTTGAAAGTCTCTTCTTTCAGATGGCCTGATGCGATAAACAAACAATACGTTATTTTCCTCTGAGGATTTCACATGCGCTCAATTTCTGAGGTGATTTTATCTTTTCTTTTTATTGATTTGGTTTAGAATCCAGTTCCACATTTGTTACTAAAACATTCACAGATGTGTTTAGCAAAATTACAAAGGTAAAAAAAATCAATTACAATGATCCCATCCAGTACTATTCAGTTAACAAAGATAAACAAATCAGTATCAATCTGATTGACATTCAATATGAGGTATGTTTACATTTTAGTTAAAAACAATTGGTATAAAAAGATATATATAGTTTAGAACACAACGGCACAAGATGATATTTGTACTAGAGGTTGATAGTCAATGTTTGTCAATCTTTGTCAACGGACAATGATTCTAAGAATGTCATCGTTGTTACGATTACTGATACTCGTTTGCTGTTAAAAATATGTCCCATAGATTGTCATTAGTTAAACCTCTATATTCCTTAAACAATTGTTGTAGATATGGTTTCCTAACTGACAAGAGAGCTTGACAATCAATTACAATATGTCTTAGCGTTTCCAACTGTAATAGATCATCACAAAATCTGCATGTTTTCTGCACGTGCGTGACGTCACATCTAATTCCTAGTACAGTTTTTATCGGACAAAGATTTACTCGAAATCTCATAAACAAATTCTGATATTTCCAAGCAGGAAACTTAAGTAAATACAGCTCAGGTTGATTAAAAGCCTTCAATTTAAAGTTACCAATCCTAAAAGAATGATATTGTCCACATTGTTGTCAAGGCATTTTACAATCATGTATCCAGAGTTTAGTCTTGGCTCTAGTTGGATTATTTATTAATAAATCAATTGAAATATCTGCAGTTGTCATTACAGTTACCATTTGCTGTCTCTATTGTCGTAGAAATGTATCATTGCCGGCTCGTAGCTTCATCACTATGAGAGCCAAGAGTGATTGTGGGGTAGATGCAATTAAACATTTCCTAAATAGACTTAACATTTTCCACAATATTATTATATGCAGTGACAACAGACCTAGTTCAAATCATACAATGCTCATGGGTTGGCTCGTAGGACGGCTCAAGATGTTTTTCCAGAATAGGCCTTCTAACCTGGTTCCAGAATAATGCGCCATTGTAAGACCTTGGGCCTCATTATAAGCTTGCTGGTCCGGTAACAATGGTAGCGGTAAGCGCTTGCTGCTACCGTTTTTACTGAACCGGAAATCTACGAGGTCTGCGAGCGGGTGCCTGTCAGCCCGACAGGTCTGAACTGCTAGGCAGAACGGCACCCGCTCGGAGACCATGTCGGATACACCGGCACCATTTAGGAATGGTGCCGGTGCATCCAGCTTCCCCATTCCCATTGGGTCCAATGGGACTCAAATGGGAATGGGGATTAATATTTACCGGTGCCCGGGAATGGGCAATTACCGGGTCCGCCGGGGCTGTAATGCCCCGGTAATTGCCCATTCCCAGGTGCCGGTAAATTCATGACTCCGGCACAGCTACCGCCGAAGTCGTAATGAGGCCCCTTGTCTCTGTGCCATAATTAAGTGTGGGGACTACCTTTTGTTTGTAGTATATAATTAAAGGTTCACACTAAAACTTGCCATGCATTGCATTGATTATACGGGCTTGAGAGGCTGCAGGGAGGACTTTATTCCTCAGCCCTAGATAATAAGGTAAGTCTGTTGAATCATTATTTACATTCATGCCTAGATAGCAGTATTCGTTGACTATTGCAATGGGTGTCTCATGGAGCAACCATTTGAATGTGCATTTTATAATGTTGTTCTTAGAAGCATTGATGAGTATTTTGTTTTTTTCCACATTTATGACCAGATGATTCGCTGTTTCGTAATCTTCTAGTGCTCTTTGGAGATTCTGGAGTCATTTAGGAGCAATAAGAACAAAATCATCGTCATATAATAACCATAGGAGTGGGCATGTACCCATTTTTGGCGAGTCAGAAACTATGGGCCTCATTACGAGGTTGGAGGTAATCATGGGGCTAATAGCGCCATGATTACCTCCAAACTCGTACCGACTCCGCCCTGGTGAATGGAGCAATTACCGGCCCATTCCAAGGTTGGCGGGACCGGTAATTGCCCATTCACCAGGGCCCTTCCCCATTCCCATTGAGCCCTATGGGGCAAATTGCGGTACCGTTATTAGCTCCAAGGTCCCTTTGCGGGTCCCGTCCTTAACGCCTGGAAAAGCCAGGCATTAAGAGAGGGCCCGCAAAGGGAACTCGTAGTAGGGCAGTAAGGGATTACCGGCACCAGTGCCATTACCGGTGCCGGCAATCCCTTAATGCCCACCTTGTAATGAGGCATTATGTCTGCTATAAAAAAGTTAAATAGGGCCGAGGATAGAATGCAACCTTGCGTCAGCCCTCTATTGAATGGACAATGTATGTTTGCCATCTTGGGATAGGTGAATTTGGACAGAGGTATCTGAGTAAAATTGCATAATTAAGGCAGGAATTTATGATGGACAGGCTGCTTCTTTCATCTTAGTAAAGAGAAGTTATCGAGGGACTGAGTCGAAGACCATCTTAAAATCAACAAAGGCCATGAAAAATTGGTTGTTTTGAAGAATGACCTTGAGCTTTGATTGTTGCTATAGCTAAAAGATTTACTGTAGTTCCCAGCCCACAAACAAAACCTGTTTGAAATCTGTCTGCCAAAGCTCTTGATTTTATCCACTGGTTAAAATCTCTAAGGAGCAAACATGCACATTTTTTACCTGGGACACCCAACAATGCAATTGGATGATAGTTAATAGGTACATTTCGATCTTTGTAGCTACGGTCGCTATCATGAGCTTTCCATCACGCTGGAATTTAAGGGCCTGGTGATGGTAAAGAAATGCACCATTGGGGGGCGTCTGTACTACTGCTCTCTATATGGCAGAGGAGAGGCACAGAGGGCCCCAGCCAAGATTCTCTATAGGGTAGCTATGGTTGAGCAATCAAGGCCTAGCTTCTCAGGAGGTGATGCGGGCTGTTTCTTAAGTACAGTGTAGTCCCCAAGCACCCACAAAGGAATGTCTACACACTGTATTAGATAAAACCCAGTCTTTATATAAGTAAGGTTCAAGGTTATATGCACAATCACGATAATACATTTTGTGCTCCGACAATTCTAAAATGGTAAATATATGCAGTTCTAGGTGGTACCACGATGACTCTGATTCCATTCAAATGCATCAACTGTACTCAGTTCAAATAACATAAGAATCAACACAGCAAAACGATATCAACCATAGACTAAGGAGGAAGACAAGTTGGTTAGACAATTGGCAGAATCATGAGTCCCTACCAACCAGACAAAGTTCTGTATGAGGATCACCCCACCTGGGCAACCTGTAAATGAAGATGCACTAAAGAGCCGGCCACCATAAGGGCAATTTCCTGTCTGTGCCTGTCCGCGACAGGACGCCGACAGCCATCTACTCCAGGTACATTGCGTCATTCCCTACTTTACTCTGCTCCCCCCCCTATAATGTACCATCCTGTAATTCTAATCTACTCGCCTACCTTTATACCCTCCGCCCACCTACATTACCCCTCGTAAGCTTCTATGAACGGCTCGCTGTGGATCGAGCACCTATCTATCGGCCATTACTCACCACACTTGCAGTTACAACCCCCTCGCCCACCTCTACGCCTGGATCAGCTGTGCAACATTGCCCCAGAGGCCGCCTCCTCACCACAGCTAAATGCAGACTGCCTGATCACTCACTATCGTACACTTGACAATACGTGAGTCTAGACTACCATCTCACCATGCGCCACGGTACCGAACTGCCTATTAATGAAACATAGACTAAAGTATCTGTGACGCGCCAAAGTATGCCTGATTACTACGCATTACTGTATTCCTTACCCTATCCTGGTTAACATTACTGTTCTGTTATCCTTACTGCCTTGATTATCACTACTGTGGACTGCTGAACGAGCCTACGCTGTTATCCCTACGGTCTTTGACCAAGCCTACTTTGTTAACCTTATTGCTCTGCTTAGCATCAGTGTGGACTGTGTACTAGCCTAATCTGTTATCCTTATTGTTTTAGTTATTTTCACTATGAACTGTTGCACTAGCCTAACTTTGAATCTATAGTGTAATGGTCATTACGATACACACTTTACACAAACAATACATACAACAGATAGGTGCACACCATGATCAGCACACTCTGTATCATCCCTCTTATACTCACCTCCATGTGGCCTGAAATTAGTCTACTTAATCACAACAAGATGGAGCACCCTAGGGACCCCCTCCCAGGGCTCTCCTAAACTCCACCACCACCCCAACCCTGCGATTTTGCCCACGCTCTTCCTACCAGCAAAAAATTCCACTAACTGGGATTCCAGAATCAAGCCCACCTCATTCCTACCTATACTACACTCCTTCACCACATCCAAAGCAAGGCATGGCACACCCATCCCTCATAGAACACCCAACGCTCCCACTACTGTTAAGCTACCTCTCCTCCGAGTAGGTATACCTACTACCAACCCTGACATAACAGAGCTTAAAAACAGACTAGGGAGTAGATTACCCACGCACCCGAACTCACCTGCCAAACATAACCCTAAAACCACCAGTAAACTGCGCACAGAATCCATCAATGACAAACATACGCACACAAATCCTACACTAACACAACAAAGAGCTTAGTTGACAATAGTCCTATCTCCAGAAGGGTACACAGAAGCAGCCCTAAAAGGGGCATTACTAAATGGCAGGTCCCTCGTTGCCCACGCAACCGAGATTGCAGACGTCACATTGGCTAATAACCTTGACTTCCTTGCTGTGACAGAAAGCAGCTGGCCCGTCTCTAACCCTAGCTGTCCCCGACAGCTATCCCATCCTTAGAGCTGACAGACCCAATGCTCGAGGAGGAGGAGCAGCCATTATCTTTAAATCCACCCTAGACATGAGATTGGCTACCTCTTCTCCCCTGACATCTCGTAAACTCCTCTGTTAAGTTCCAAACGTCTCCTAAAAATACTATTACTATCCACCTAATATACAGGCCTCCAGGTCCTCCTGGATCTTTCGAAGAAGACATTACGTCACTTGTAGCTGACACTACCAAACCTATGGCGCAAAACATTATTCTAGGTGATTTCAATCTTGGTTATAATTACCCCAATAACCTACCCGCCACCTCCCTAGCTAATGCACTATCAGAACAAGGTTTCATACAAATAAGCACCAAACCCACCCATGAGAAAGGTAGGATACTTGACTGGGTAGCAGACCTCAACTGCAACATCACCCTAAAGGACTCTTCACCACTCGTGTGGTCCGACCATTACCTCATATCCCTAGAAATCAATGCCAACAACCAAGAGTTGAAAAAACCCATATTGCACCACCTTGTCTCACTAGGAACAAACACAATATCACAGCGGAGGCTACAATACCCCTTTTAGTCCCCATACTCAATGCACTACCTTCCACAAATGACCTGGATCTGCTGGTCGACATTTACAATGATTCCATGACCAAATTACTACGCACAGAAAAAAGAAAACTGGAAACACTTTGGAAAATGACCCCTTCTCTTGAAAACAAAATCAACCTAACTAATATCACTGCCACTTACAAAAATGAGATAATCCGCACCAAAAAAGAAACCTTCAAGGACAGAATAAACCAAGCAGGATCCAGCGCTAAATAATTATTTAACATTTTAAGAGAGTTAGAAAACCCCAACCCACCTGCAAATACTTGCACCAAGGATAAACCCTGGTGCACTAGCATCCAAAATGCTCTCTTTAACAAAATCACGGGGCTCCAGACCAAAATAGCTGACAAAAGACACCAACTCACCTCTGGCAATCTAACAAGTCCGACTTCGCCCTCTACCGCACACCTTAACTCAGGCTTCAGATTCAACAATGTATCCATACCTGAGGTTCAAAAAATTATAGCATCTCTGAAACCATCTAATTGTAAAGGTGACAGTTGCCCAGCTCAGATCATAAAAGTTGCAGCCAGAGATTTAGCCCCTTTCATCACCAAATTAATAAACTCCTCATTCGCCAGTAACTCAGTCCCAAGTAACCTGAAACAGTCTTGGGTTCTCCCATTACTTAAGAAACAAACACTAGATCCGCCTATACCCACTAACTATAGACCGATCACTACCGTCCCTTTCTTACTGAAGATCCTAGATAGAGTTGCATACTTGCGAATTCAAGACGCTCTAGAACAAACCAATTACTCGGAACAGGTCAATCTGGCTTCAGACCGCAGCACGGAACGGAAACTGCCCTTGTTGACCTCAAAAGCCAGATTGACGAACTAAAAGACAAAGGCAGAGTTGCCATCCTACTTTTCTTAGACTTATCGGCAGCCTTTGATCTGGTTGACCATAAAATATTATGTGATCACTTGTCATCGGCAGCACCCTTTTCTAACTCTGGTGTCACGTGGATTCAATCTTTCCTTGCGAATAGAACTATGCGCGTCTTTTCACCTACTGCTGCGGCCGTCCCGATCCCCATAACCTGCGGAGTCCCACAAGGCTCCTACGTATCGCCCACTTTTTACAATATCTTTACAAAGCCACTATTTGACAAACTGGACCGTCTGGGAGTCACCTACACTAATTATGCAGATGACACCCAGATACTCCTAACATTATCAGGCACCTATGACACAGATGGCTGCCGGATTAACGAAGTCTACACCATCATTCAGGCATGGATGGCCACACATGGCCTTTGCCTGAATGATGACAAGACTGAGCAACTCTTAGTTGGCTCACCCAACAACATTCTGAAACAGTCCCAACTACACAAGTATCCATGAGAACAATATACATATTGCCAAAATGCCAACTCTAATCTAACCAAACAGGTAAACATGACTGCCTCAGCCACCGCCAACACCGGCAAGCTGATCAGGGCATGCAGACCACCTATTTGTATCTTGATTGTATAAACTGTATTTCATCTGTATAAACCGTATCATGTAACAGTCATCCTTCACTTAAGTGCTCAGATACCCTGGGTCAGGCGCGCTATATAAATAAAATAAACAAACAAACAAACAAACAAGCCCAGTCCATATATTGTCTATTAGAGTAATATCTTCTTATATTGTTCTGCAACACAAATGTACCTTGTGTTGTAGAATTCTTCGTCAGGAATCGACAGGCCCTTCTTGAGTGCACTCCCTTTCAAGCCAGAGCCACGGGTCGTCGAACTTCCGAGATGAAGAAAGGGTGGACATTGTCGTTGAGGCAGCAGCTTCGGTCCTTGCGGTGCTCATAGACAAGTGATTGAAAATGTCCTGCAACAGGGGTGGCGTGCAGTGCACCTCGACGACGATGGTTCGGTGCCGCAAAGAGTCAGTGAAGAACTTTGGCCCAGCAAGGGCGTTGAGTCGTCGGCGTCTGGCGTCGGCGAACGGGACGTGACCACGGCTGGCTTCAGTAGCTTCGTCAGCATCTCTGAGGTCTTCGGGTGGCGGGAAACCCACCAGTGGATTCTCCGAGGTCGTCGACAGCCTTGACTTTCTGTGGCAGGACAAAAGCAGTCGACAATGATGAACAAGGGAGTCCTTGGATCAAAATGTTCTTAGGCAAAGGGAGCACGGCGGCTCTGATCGGCGATGGCGGTCGTTGATGGTGGATGGCTGTCCGGTGCTTTTCTTAGTTCTCCTCGGCGGTCCCCTTCTCCGGTCGGCAGCCTTTCGTAGGTCTGTCTACCAGCTAGCTTTGGCAAAGATCAGCTGGTGCACGATGGTCCCTCGTAGCTCAGGGAGAGGTCTTCTTATCAGGGCCTCTCTTGGATCAGTTCTTGAAGACACAGCAGCGTTCAGATTACACGGAAGGGAACAGCGGTTCTCCTTCTTCTTCCGGCTCGGCTTCGAGAGTAAGCATTAAGTATCAACTTCAGCTTCTGAACGATTTCAAGCAGTGAGAGGCCCCCAGATATACTAGTTGATCTCCCAGTCACTCTGCTGGGTCACACTCAGGCAACCAATCACTCAGAAGGGCATTCAGGCAGTCAGTCAGCCAATCAGGCGCACAGTGCATTCGGGCCATTCTTCTCCATCCAGACCCTCACAACACAGAATGTGGATTCAGACAAGTACTCTGCCATTCAGGACTACACACTGCATTCATACCAGTTTCGGGCAGGGCTGTCTCAGTCATTGTGTCAAACACCAGATTCTAGACACCCATAACACAGAATGCGTATTCGTCATGCACTCCATTCACCCAGGTCCCACCCCATGGGTGTACCCACAACAAACAGTCATTGGGAAGGCTCCAGCCAGTCTGGCCTGGACTTCCCCACAACACCATATATGGAACTTCCACCCAACAGCCAGTCAGGGGGAAGAGACAGAGTCAGGGCTTCCCGGGACTTCAGGCAAAGTAAGGTAACAGCAGAGAGAAAGCAAGAGGCCACTGGGCCATCTTGCCTCCATCAGGAATCTACTGATTCCAATGACAGGGCCTGGGCATCCCAAAATGGAGGATGCGCAGGGCACCTGTCAATTCGGCACAGAGATGCTACCAGCACGTACCCTGCTCTGTGGGCCACGCACTGGTGCCCAAAAACATACACTAGGAGTACAGCGTTGTACTCCCACCCATGGGTGCCATAAGGGTATCCCAAGGGTCTGTTCACCAAACCAAATACAGGAAGAGCTGCACTGCCAGGAGTCCCACATGAACTCCTGCGTGGAAAGCAAGAGAGGCCACCTGATAAAAAGCAATAAAGGACAAGGATTCAGAGGCCCTGTCCCTCTGATGCATTTCCAGCATCACAGTCATTCTTTGACCAATTTCTGTATTGCATTGTTAGCTTTTGTCTGAGAAGAATTTTAATTGGCGGATCACAGTGCTGTAGAGCTTTTATGTCTCTCAGCTGTTTCTTTTTCGAGACTACTATAGTGTCAAATGTATGTTTATGTTTGTAGCATGGTTTATTACCCATTGATGGCTGCTGCTTAAATAAATTCATTACTGCCACATAATGACGTTCTGAATCTTTTATTTGAGTGTTCAGACCTAGATAGTCATTCTGAAGGTGTGTACTGAATTCGGCCACATATTCATCTGTCCACCTAAATCTATTTTCGGCCACCCGTTAATGTCAGATGGCCGTGGTACAGGGATGTGGCTTTCACAGATAAATGGGGCCATTCCTAAGTGAGACAAAGCACATCATGATCCCTTTGTTCTTGTGTAATAACTTGAAAACAAACAAGTAATCAATAGTTGAAAACAAATTGCCTTTCCTCCAGGTGAACTGAGGGGGAATGTCTCCCGGAATGGCACCATTGACCATTTTCAACTGTCTCTCATGCATAAGTGCAAGCCATTTGGCAGCTGTAGCAGTTGGTTTCATGCGGTCACTGGGAAACCAATGAATACCTCCAAGGATCACAAAAATAATACTCGGATCATCTACTATCAAGTCTCACATGTGTTCTACTCCTTGGAGGAATGTTTTCTCTGTGATGGCTGTGTGGTTCGAATAAAGATTAACCAAGACTAAATTCCCATGGCCCTTCATCGAGAGACTAACCAATTCCGTAAACGCATTTGGTGAAGCCCATGGTTCGAGCGTAAGACACCGGTCAATCTTTTGTGCAACTAGCCACCCCACTGCCGGGCGACCACAAGTATTTTCTAAAGCAGGAATTGTTAGAAAAACATGTCCATCCCATAGTCGAGGTTCAGTGAGCCATGTCTCTTGAAGCATTATGATGTAAGCATCTTTAAGCTTTGCATTCTCCCCCCATTAACAAATCTTTGAACCTTCTGGTATTCCATGTAATTCTAATAAGTTGCCATACCTGGTCTTCTCTGCAAGGAGAAGGTCTTCATTCAATTTATGGTTCATGCTTAGATGTTTGGGTGTGTCATGTTTCTTAATAGACCGATCAGTTGAATGTTCCTGTTCTAAGAGAAAGCCCAAATTATATAAGTGGGATCTGGCCTGCCAGAGTGTATTTAGAACCATGCCTGATAGAATCCACAATCTAAACTTTTCCAAGATCAATATCATTAATGAATTCAACTTGTGCTATGTCCAAGGATTGTATATCTTCCAATGCTAGGACATCACTAAACACACACATTTAATATACTAGTTCTAGTTAACACATATTATTGGTCATTGCCCCCCTCTACATTGCAATGTTAGACTATGACACTAGTTTTGCTTGTGAATTGTATCGAATTGCTGGTCAGGGACCTGAGTTTGTTTTAAATTAGAAACCAGTGCTGATCTCAGTGATTCCTTTGTTTTAGGCAATTTAAATTCCACATAAGACTTGTTATTAGTCTATTCGCTCATATGATTTCCGTTAAAGGATCTCAGCGATGTTTCGATCTCCTGCCTCCTCTGTTCTAGAGTAAGAAAGGTAGTTACTTGTGGTTGCATTTTAGCATTGTGTAAATCACAAAAAGCATTATTGTCCTTGTCTAAGTTGTGAGATGTGAATGATTCAGAAGATACAGTTGGAATTATACTCGGCACTGAGTTTAATGCTGCTACCTCATGTATAGGCTCATAGTCCAAGTCCAAATGATCAGTTAACTCAGGCACGGCTTCTTGAGGAGGTATTCTCTTAACTTTTTGATTTTTAAGGGTTTTCTTATTTCGTTTTGATGCTGATATAGTGGAACGCATTGTCGATTTCAGGGGAGTGGTCATGACTGTATAAACCTTCTCGTGTCAAATTGAGCTGCCTTTGAACAAAATTTCTGATTTTTAGTCTTCTTAGTAATTTTAGTATTGTGATTCTTTTGAGTAGTCTTTGTACTCGCAAAAATGTCAAAAGCAGGTTTGGCTACTGGTAGTAAGACCTTCACCACTTCCTCACTAGAATTTAATATGCCACTACTAGCAGGTTCGCTTATGCCCATAATGATTGATGCCTGGGGAATCTCGATAGCGGTGAGATTAATTGTCCCTTGGTGTACTTGTAGCTGGGTATTCTGTTCATAGTGACACTCTTTTACCATTTGAATGTAAGTCTTAATAACCTCATCCCTGGTCACAAGATCAGCCATTAGATTAGTCAGCATGGTATTTTGATTAAGTACTTAGGCGTCTAAGGCTTCATATAATCTAGCCAAGGACGTCAAGGTTGTATTAATTACAGCAAGGGTAATTTCAATCTTGCCTGTTGTTCAGTGGTCTTCTTGGGGTAGGATTTACACAGGAAATATCCGAAGACACAGATGAGTCAAAAGAATCAGCGTATAAAATAGGGGAGCGAGAAAGATTTGGGGAACAGGGATCTTGCATAGTGGCCTGTGTGTCTGGAACCAACACAACATATGGAATTTCCTGAATTGGCAGTAACACTGAAAGGTGGAAGAGTAGTCTTGTTTTCCACTGTGTACGGGGTGTTTGCAAGGTCCTGGTCACAACAATTCCCTCCTGAATTACATATTACAGCTGACTCAACAATCAACAGATCAGAGCTTTTTTTCTGCATGAATTTGCACCTGAGTAGTTAGGTTATTGATATGTGACTCTATTGTCTCAATATCAGTTCCGGTGGTAGATGGCTCATTAGGTAAAATCTCAGGTAATGGCTTTGTACTAAGTATGGGCAGAATGGCCACCATAGTAGTATAGCAGTATCTGAGATTTCAGTGAATTCTATTAACAAACCTTGTTCCCCAACCTCAATATGCAAACATGCAGCGGAATTAGGAGCGTCGTCTGGGACAGGGCCACAAGGTTTGCAAAAATCTCTAATGTCGACCATTAGCGATTACGCACGTTTAGAGCTAGATGCAACGGTACGTTGCGTTTAGTGCTCTATAGGTTTCTTTAGCAAGTTAGCAGGCACATTATGTACCTCAGAACCTTGCAGATCATGTCGGATAAGCAGTTTTCAAAGTATAGCGGTTAGACATATAAAGTACTAATCAGGGTTGTCAGGACAATAAGCATCACTTAATTACAAAAATCGATAAACCATCAGTGAAAAACTAATAAAGCGTGGTCTTAACCCTCCGTCCCTCTGCAAAACTGAGTAACTGCACTCCTCATGCACTTGTCAAATGGGTGCGCGCAAATGCGCTGCAACCTGGTGTTTTCATAGGCAATTGGTGTAGAGGGGGTGGAGTCTGTCCACTTTGAAATGCACACAGTGAAAATAGGTCAGTAATCTGCCGAATATTCGTTCTAGAATGTAAAAGAGATAAATATTAGTTTGTGAAACAGTCCAAATGATAGCTATTCAGAATGGAGGAAAATCCATAAGAGAAGTACAAGAGGTATACTGCTCACGAGCAGGGGTCCTCCTGCGTAACTGCACTCTTTATACACTCGTCAAATGCGCGTGCAGCTGTGTACAAATGTGAGCGGCCTGGTGTTTTTATAGGCAGTTGGTGTAGAGGGGGCAGAGTCTGTGCACTTTCAAATGCACAGAGTGAAAATAGGTCAGTAAGCCGCTGAATATTCGTTCTCCTCATGCGCTCGTCAATTTCTCAGGTGATTCACTATTCACCTTGGATCCCCCTCAGCCGGGCTCAGATCCTCTTTAACACAATGCACATAGGATTTTCATGTATCCAATTTATATATCCAATTTCTCAGGTGATTCATGGTTCACCCCGGATCCCCCTCCGCCGGGCTCAGATCCGTTTCAACACAATGTTTAATCGGTCTCCCACTGCCAAGCTCGGACCAATTTTTATTTACTTTAACACTAACTTGCTTTATCCAAAAGCTCTCTGTTGATCTCCCACATTCGGGATCAGACCCACTTTATCTACTTTGTCATTAACTTCTACTCTATTAACATCGAAGACTTTCTATTGTGCACAGGATTTTGCTCTTTGATTCACACTGCTTTGTCACTCTTTCGCTTTTGCCACTTCTCAGTTGTATACCTTATAGAGACCTTCAAATGAACACTCTGTCTAAAGTATCGTATCTTGGTTTCAAAGTTCAATCACTCATCTGTTGTCCAATTTTACTTGCGTTGGTTATCACATGCGCTTCATACACTGTGCGCTTCAGCCTTCACCATACAATGTGGCTGCTTGCAAACCTGCAACACAGAGCGGTCTGGTATCGGCCTTCCCAACTCATCGGCTGTGTTGATTTCACTGATGCTGCTCTGTTGCAGGAGCCAAAGACAGTACCACGGCAAGAGGTGATTCTCCCCACCTTGATTATCGATTCAGGCGAGCCCCGGGTACCTTCAACACACAATGCAGGATTCTTCAACCTAGTTTCCTTACACTTTCCATTCTCGAGGTTTCGTGCAAGTAACAGTTCCTGGTCGAAAAGGTAAAGGGCACTTCCCTCCTAGCGATGCCCTTCTGTTTTGCCGACTTTCGCCTCGTATTAAACTGCCATCTTGGAACTGCTGCTTTCTTGTGCGATTTGCCTCGCTCAGAGTGTGCTCTTGTGCTCTGTCTTTTATCCGTGTGGGGACATGTAATGGAAGTCAGGTGTGTGTGATGGTCAGTAGTTGCCTGACCCTGCCTGACTATCATATTGGGACATGTCAGGTATACAACTCGGGTGTTAGTCCATTTTCTCTCATAGCGAGCTGTCCATGACAAAGGGTTCATGTTGTAAAGGGTGGGGGGGGGGTTTGAGTTCCTAAGTATCCTACCTGGTAGGATGGGAGAAATGTCTTAGAGGGAAGGGGATACTGCGTCTCATCATGCAGTGTCCCACTTCCTGAAGATCCCTCACCGAGGTGATCCTCCCGCACTGGTCCACCCGCAGGAACTGGATCCAAAAGGGATGGCCGTGTCCTGGCCACATGGATGACAGATGCTTGGGATTAGCATGTGAGACACCTTCAGGTTTCTCACACGACACAAATCAACACAATGGTAGACTACCTTCAAGCTGTAGTCAGAGGACACACGCACACACAAACACACAGCACACATCCTCCCATCTCTTTCTCCAGTGGTGTTTAAAATGTGGCGCATGTAACTGAAGGAGTGACCTAACAGACACAGTTGAGTTTTCACACCTTGCCTGAAAGGAATACAATGGGCCTCATTACGACTCAGGCGGTAGCCGTGCTGCCGGAGTCATGAATTTACTGGCGCCGCGGAATGGGCAATTACCGGGGCATTACAGCCCCAGCGGACCCGGTAATTGCCCATTCCCGGGCGCCGTTGAATATTAGTCCCCATTCCCATTGAGTCCCATTGGACTTAATGGGAATGGGGAAGCCAGATGCACCTGCACCATTCGTGAATGGTTCTGGGGCATCCGACATGGTCTGCAAGCGGGTGCCGTTCTGCCTGGCAGTAAAGACCTGCCGGGCTGACAGGCACCCACCCGCAGACCTCGTAATTTGCCGGTCCGGTAACAATGATACCGGCAAGCTTACCAGTACCGTTGTTACTGGACTGAGGCCCAATATATTTGAAAAGTCGCAGTAAATATATTAATCAGCAGTCAGAAAATCAGCTCACATAAAGACATTAAAATGTAAAGAACATATCTCAAATCAAAATTAGCCAATACAGGTTCCAATACCTCCGTTCTTTTGAAGCAAATCTATGATTCTTATACATAAAATAATATTATTTAATAATTCTATCTACAAGACTTCAATACAATACTATGTTGCAAAATCAAACAATGTATTCTCTAGATAATATTTTCTCTTCTGGGTATCACAAAACAAATGTCTTAAATTGTTGATGTGATTCCACACATGGGTTATAGTGGCATTTACTGGTGACTCAAGGGAAAGTGAGGAGAATTAGGTGGTATAAGTTCTGGAAAGCCCTAGTCCACTGAAACCATGTTGTGGAAAGGCCTAGCCCACTTAAAGCCTTGTGTATATGGATTTACTGTGATTAAACCGAAGCTGAAATGTTCGAAGGAAAGACCGAAAGTTATTTTACTGAAAATAAATTTTGGTTTTCTCTCCCCAGAACATTTCAGACTATCCCCTTGCCCCCAACCCCTTATCTGTGGGAGGCACATCTCCTTGTGTGCCACCGTCTCCGTCATTCCTCTGCGACGCTGGCTCCCTTCACTAGCGTGCATGGGAACCGACGCTGCAGGGTCCGCTTTTCCTTTTTTTTAAAAAACTTTATTGAGACGGGAGCGGGGGATCCCCCCCCCGCAAGCCCTGCAGCCCCCACAACTGCTGCTCACAATACAACGAACATGGGTGCGGGGGACACCCCTGCGCCCCTGCACCCCTGCGCCCCTGCTGCTCTTCTACACTGTAATGCAAACAAATGGGAGACTTGGTTTAAATGTTCAGCCGTACGTCAGTTTCGTACGGCTGAAATTTGGTCAACTCTCCCAATCGTTTTTGCCCCGGTTTTTTTGTGTCTTTCCGTGTATATGTGACCTTAGTTGATTACCCAAGATGGTTGGGCCTTCATGATGACCTTGTCATGCAGGGGACTTGACTGGCTACCCTAGCTGTGGGACTCAGAGGTAGTGGGAGTCTGGGCTCAAGGAAGGCCACACTCAGTCTCTTGCAATGTGCGGCTCTTCATTGATGGCTGCATCGTATAACTCGCCCTTTTCAGCGTCTTCCATCTGAACTCCTGAGCCAAGAGGTGATCTATCAGTAGTTGCAGTGGAAGGGAAGCTTCACACACATTCCTTATGTCTACGTCCTGTGAGGTCTCCCCATGGGAAAAGGATACACACGTTAAAGTAGGGGGGCACCAGGGGCGACTTAGAGAACGGTAGGGGGAAGTCCATGAAGTGGCGTCAAGGATGAGATCCCTTTGCGGGACACTCTCTTCAGCTCACTGCACATTATCTGGAGTCATTCTACTTACACACACACACACTTTTCTTTTGTTAGCGGCAAAGCCTTTCTTATAAGTGATGGCTGTGACATTTCCAAATAAAAGACCCCAAACAGCACCAGTTACCTGCAATATCTGTGCCCACTTCCAAATGAGTAAAAGTGAGCAACAGAATAAAGACCATTTTAAAGATGTGTTTATATTCATGATGTCTCCTAAATTGACATGCAAAATAAAGTTTGCTTTGTGTCAATAGTCAAATGTTCTTCACATCATGCATAACTGCAAACTGGAAGTTTGGGACAAATGCCCCCTATGCCTGACTTTATTACACGACTTCTTTTAGTGTATATCTTAAAGTGGTTGTGTTAAATAGCAGATGTTTCAGATTTGTATTTTTTTGTATTCTTGGACTTATTATTTCCCTTTCAGGATGTGGAAAATAAAGCTACAATGGGATACTTTTGGCTTGACATATTTCTATAAGGATGAAGATGTCAGGTTACTGCAGTGTGTGTATTTAGTAAGTAACCTCTAGAAGACAGTATTATAGCAGTCCTTGAAATCCAAAACCTAAATATTGGTACCAAGTAAAGATTGGAAAGTGTGTGGTCAAGTGCTTGAATTGCACAGTGGTTTAAAATCCCTGTTTTACTGTTTAGCCAGAGTGTGTGATTCTGGGCAAATAATGTAATCTCACTCTGATTTAACTGCAAACATTGAGGTCCATATAAGTTATTAAGTTCACACTATTTGAAAAAAGACACTGTTAAAATATGGCAGATTTTATGATTCTAAAGACAAAATGGTTTACCCTCAAGCTCCTTTGTCGTCCCTCAGTCCCATATCACTTGATTCAGCAAGCATCTTTAGAGTTCCACCCACCATTCAGGGCCCCAGAACTCTATCTAGTACAGCATGGAGACTCTGGCAGAACCAACATTACGTTCCTCCCCTGCTGCCAGTCACTGAAGTTGCTTGGCCCGCCCACAGCTCTGCCCCATAAGGGAAATGAGTAAAACTCTTTTCTATACCCTGTAATGCTGTGTTACTGACTTTTGAATAGCATGCCTTCTGCTAATTTCATGGTTTCTAGGAGCTTCAGGATCTGCAAGAGGTAGGGGATTGGTTTAGTAGCAGGCGAAGCAGGGCAAGTGTGCTTTGTTACAATGTTGATGCGTACAGATGTGAAAAGATAGGGCTCTCTGTGAAGTGTACATTTTAGATACTCTGTGGGCTGTCTGAAGCCGTGGTTAACGTGTGCTCTAGATTGATAACGTAACTGTGTGGTTATCTGTGGTGTCTGTCAGAGCAGTGCTTAAGGAGTGTGGAGTTATGTTGGTGTATCTTTGGTGGGTTAGTGTTACGTTTGGGGACATTTTGTGCACCTTCTGGTGTTGTACATTCCATTGTCTACCCTGTGCTGTTTCAATGGAGGAGTTGTGTGTCTAGATGTATTGTTGGTTAAGGTGGAAGGCAGAATTATTTTGACATGGTTGTTACTATGTCTTTCTCCAATCAGTGCCAAATCTGATTTGCTGGACACACCGTGCAAGCATGGGAGCTTGGAACTTTCAAGTGCACTTTAGACAGCAACAGCACACAGAAAAAGGAAGTGTTTGTCTTCCGTTTGTTTTTGGCAGTGACTCACCGGGAAGCCAAGGACCAGAAAGGTGATGGAAGAGCTGTCAAGGAATAGAGGGGCACCAGACCAGAGCAGCCAAGGACCAGAGGATGCACAGAGCAGAGGAGAGTTACTCCAGAGGGAGCGAAGGACCAACGTGGCGAAGAACCAAAGTCACATTTCATAAGGGACTAGGGTTGTCAGATGTCTTTATGCCATTAGGGGCACCATTCTCTACTCCTGGGCTTTGCTTTTACCCCCTATTTTTACTTGAGTCCATTTTATTCAATTGAAGTAACTTCATCCAGATGATCAGTGGAAACTACAAAGGGTATTGAGTGGAAGGTATGGTTATGGGCTTTCCAAAAGTATTGAGATTCTGTTTTGCTCAATGAATGCTATTTATAAATGCAATGATATATTTAGGAATATGGTAATAATATAACATTCATATTAAAATGGCACTTGTCATGGATTGACGCCCTGTACTGTGCATATAGCAACATATAGTTTTTACTAGCAACACTATTTAGAGACGTAAGCAGTTGTAATGCCGAGCGCAATATGTTTATGCTATATTTGTAATTGTGCGTTTTAGTGTAATTGATGACTCTTAGAGAACACCAATAAACGTGCTATAAAGAGATGTGTGTTAAATAGTATGTTATTTAATTTGCATACACATTTGGATCAAAGATTTCTATATATTAACAGATGGTTTGGATATTTCTTTCGAGAAGGAATCTAGTGCCATGTTTTATTATTGCAAACATTGGGGGTCATTACGAGTTAGGAGGTAACCATGCCACTATTAGCGGCATGGCTACCCCCTTACCGGGTACCGGGTCCGGTTCCTTGTATGAGGAATTGATGGGCCATTCCGACCTTGGAGGGCCCGGTAATTCCTCATTCAAGGAACCCATCCCCATTCCCATTCGAGCCCCCATAGGGCAAAATGGGAATCGGAGGGTGCTAACAACGGGCCCGATAGCAACGGCCCCGTTGTTAGCACCCTGGTCTGCTCGCGGGACCCGCTAAGGCCGCCTGGTTTTACCAGGCTGCCTTAGCGGGTCCCGCGAGCAGAACTCGTAATGAGGCGGTAAGGGGTTGACGGCTCCGGCACCTTTACTGGTGCCCTTAACCCCTTACTGCCTAGGTCGTAATGACCTCGTATTTCTAGTTAAGCCCCAATGTGACAAGAGCCAATAAGGTCAGGTCGTGCTACCTATCACACCCTCTCTTTCCCTACCCACTGATATTCCCATCCCATCTCCAACTCCTCCTCCAACCATCCTACTCCCTCCTTTTTGGACAAAAGCAGAGTACCACTAGTTCCTTTTGTCAATTTCCACCACTGACAGACATATCCACATGCACACATACACACACAGACATGAATGCACACACATGCGTGCATACACACACACACACACACACCTGTTTTTATCCACTCACACACCAATTATTTCTTCAATACCTTGAATGATCATCAGCCAGTCCATGTATTATGCAACACAACTTCAAAACGTAACATATGCCACACCTAAACATAAGGAAACATAAACTGCAAGTCGGTTTGGCGGTAGAGGTCTGATCTATTTGCACTGCAAGACTTGTCCTTGGCCTCAAGCCCAGGGATCGTATCTCTCCAGGACTGAAATCTCTGCACTGGCTCCCAGTGGCTGCGAGGGTTAAGTTCAAAACCCTATGCATTATCCACAAGGGCTTCTGGGGTCTGGGGCCTCAATACCTTCAACTCTCTCTCCCTAAATACCTTCCTTCTGGAACTCTTCGCTCATCTGCCTCCAACTCCCTAGGGGTTAGTCGCTTCTCCAAGCAACGAGTTGGTGTTAGATCTCTTTCTTCGGCTGGGGCCTCCCTCTGGAACAGCCTCCCTCCCTTCCTGAAACTTGAGGAGAATCATCTCTGGTTCCGGCAGCACCTCAAAACCTTCCTCTTTGCTTCTGCCTTTCACCTCCTCTCCCCTGCTGACTTCCTGGCTAAAACTGAAACTGCACTGGTTACCTGGCCACCCTCTGATCTCAGGCCCAGGTCCCCTGCCCCGCCAGTCACACACCTGCACTGCCTTCCTGGCAACCCCCGCGCTTGGGGACTGTTTTTCTATATCCCTACAGTCCCACTACCATCACTTGACACCTGATGTCTGCACTTACCCTTGCACTTGCCACCAGCTGGCCGTACTTTACTTATTGTTTATTTATTCTTTTATCCTAGGTACTGCACTTTTCACCTCCCCTACCCATGCACTTGCGCAATCTGAATGACACCTGGCCTAGTAGGATTGTTGTCCGCCTTTCCTCTGTTCCCCCTCCCTTGGCTCCTCGCGCCTAGAAACACTTGTGTATAGGCGCGCTATAAATGGCATATCATATCATATAATATCACAAAGCATATCACTAATTCTATTTGATATTGTGTTCATATGGTCACTGGGAGGTCAGGAAATAAAGCACATTTCAGAGAATGGCGTCTCTAAAAGGCCAATAGGACCGGAGAAGAGTAACAAACATATAAAGGGCTGATAGACACAAATGCATCTTTCATCAAACATGCCTTTAAGATGCACTGTTCTGCTTTCCCTGTTGACCAGCAACCACCAATACGGAAGAGGGCATATAATAAATGTGTTTATTTCGCTCCCTTCCGTCTCAGTCACCTCTTCCTTAGTCCTACCAACCCCTCCTTTTTGCAGAGCCCTCCCTTCTGACCACAAGACAGCCCATGTTCTTTCTCTCCTGGACAGACAGTTTCTGTTTTCTCGGATGCCTGCTGTAGCTGTCAGGAGGAATGAAGAAACATTCCAGTGGTGTCGGGCTGAGCAAATAACGTGTTTATTATTCACAGCGGTACAGCTGGCTTCTGGCGGCATGGGATTGCACTTGGCATGTGCTGTGCATAAACTTCAAGAAGAATTGCCTTTGGGCCTGGAGAGGGCCAGGTGAGCGGTACATTGATGGGCACAGACAGATTTCATCGCTTTCAGGAAAGGTGAGGTGTTTTTCACTTTTTTGGCTGCGATTCTGGGAGAGAATTCCAGAGCAACACTGCCTGGAAAGTCTGGTCTCAGAGGGTCCTTTGATTTATCACTTCATTTTGCAACTCGGTGGTTGGAAAGTAAGTGCTGGCAGATAGCCAGAGCGGTGAAGGTACTTCTTGATGTGGTCCCACTCATCATTTGTACTTTTACTCTTAACGATGCGCCAAACAATGCACATTGTATAGATATAATTATTTGTTGACATTATCACTTATGTTTCTATGAACTACTCCATTAGAACAGCCCGGTTTTAGAAAGGCTTTTAAGCCGAAACACGTGTCAACCTAGAAGGGCTAAAATGAACAAAAAATAAGGAAAACAGTAAATCTACAGGTGGTCTTGCGCATTCTTAAGACAACATGTAATCATTCTCTGAGCAAAGGAGTGGGTATATGCGTATTACTCTGGGAAAGCGACTGACAAACTCTGAAAAACAAGGGATTGAGTCGCACGGGCACTTTTTGATGACAAAAACCCACAAGACTGACACTGATCATTTGTACTTTTCAAATGTTTTTTCCACCAATAGCTCATGTCACTGAGCATTTTATTTATTTATTTATTTATTTATTTATTTTAATTTTTGTAACGCCCCGACCCACGGGTATCACAGCATTTGGTACAGTAAATAAGCAAAAAAGATATATTAGCAAAGCATTGGTCATGTTAACAAGATAATTCCAGTGTTAATCATGTTTATCAAACAGCCAGGTTTTTATAGCTTTTTGAAGGTAGTGCAGGATTGTTCGTTTCTGATGGGCGTGGGCAAAGAGTTCCAGTGTGCATCTCGATCAATAGCACTATAGTGACAAATGAGAGTGTGATCACTTCCAAAAAGATTCTTCCCAGGATCAGACCTACTTACTGTACTGTAGTATTGCCAAAAACATGCAGGTGATGCCACCTTTCCAAACCTGCACAACGGCATTATGTATTGTGAAGGCACGTGGCCGCCACCTCTATCATAAAAGTATGCAATGAAACACACTGGCAGCCTCCACCTTGGAGGCTCGCAGAATTTCTTTACCTGGCATCAGCAAGAAGGCACCAGGTGGGGAGTGTTTGGTAAACATGGAGGGGTGACTTGACCCATGGGGGTGGAGCTCTCGGAGGAGAGGAGATAGGGTAGCAGAGAGAGCACAAGTGAAAAGGGGAGTGGACTCCTTAATGGGGGTGGGGGTTAGGAGAAAGAGAGAGAGAGAAAGAGAGGGAGAGAGAGAATACCAAGATGCTGGGGAGCTGGGTAGAAAGTGAGCCATGCAATATGTCCTGACAGTTGGGCAGCTCATTATTGTACATGGGCCCCATCACTGTTAGTGCCAAGGTGTGTCCCCCACTTCCATGTGTCTACAGTGTAGCCTGCTATGATGCCCTGTGGAGAGCCCCACAAGACAGAGATGTAACAGGGAGTAGGATGGAGAAGAGGGGAAAGAGACCGAAATCCCTTAGTGTTAATTTCCCTTGGCCAGTTTGATACAGTCCTCAGATAATGCCCCATGGGCGGTTAAATCTTTCAAAATCTTTCAAAATGTCTGTATCAAGTGGTGTAAACTGTCTCTGAATTATTCTCTAGGCCAGCTGGCCAATGCACCCAAATGAGTACCCCTATTGATTCGTATCTGCCCCGAGTTTAACCTCCCCGTTGATTGAATCATTATAACTCAACCTGAGGTTTGCGGCATAACGGTGTGATGGGTGTTTTCCCAAGTAAGCAATTAAGGAGGCCCAAGATGAAAGGAGACCGTTTTTCCGGAAACTAGAAACCTTTTATTGACTTGAATGTGTGTACTGGGGAGGATACATCTACCACAGAGGTTCCCATGTAATTGTTGGAAGTGCTCCATCTGTTAACTCAACAGCAGACCAGGTCTCAGCTTGAGGTCTGACTGAAGAGTAGGTGTCAAATTGTATTTTGACAAGTTGCTAGTAACTAAGTTGACTTGGCTTAAAAGTAGAAAGAATGATTTGTGTTATGTTACTGCGTTTGTAATGCACTCCTCTGCCATTTGCCAGGTGTGCTGGTGCTTTGGCGAGAGATGGCAAATGCTGGATAACTGAGAGTTTACATTGATGCAGGCAGACCAGAAGTACATTGAGCTTGCTGGGGTGGTCAGGAAAGGTCCTCACGATAAAGAGGGGGTCATGTTGCACACATATTTGTGACTGGGGGAGTGGTGAAATCGGTGCAATATTGCAATTTCATATGTATCCAGTGTATTTAAATGTGAATGGGATATGTTACTTTATTGTTATTTGGTGTTCAAGGTGATACATATTAGATTTGTATGCGCGTAGGAAGACAAAAAGTTAAACCCACATAATGAAATATAAATGTGAATCAAGCATAGTGTGCTACAGAGTGCCCAGAAGCAGTTTCCTAATGCGCATGCGAGAAAGGGGGGCCTGTCCTGAAGAAACCACTGTAAACATATTTATTAAACATGCATGCACACTGAGGAACATACAAAGGGAATTTATAAATCTGTATGCAGTAAGCTTTTATGAATCAATTTAGGCTCTGCAGCCAGTAGTTCATGCAGTGAATTTCAGGTGGCTGGGGAAATCTAGTTCCTCAAGATTGGGGGCTGGTGGAGGAACACTGATTACCTAAGCAGATGTTCAGCCGTTGAACAGGACATACTGTTTCTGGCTTGGTAGTTCCGCAGGAGATGTAATCTCTTTAAGTGCATTGAAGTTTTCCAGAGGGGCCTGTCAATTTGTTTTGACCAGCAATGAACATGGGGTGAAGTAACGCTTGAGGCTAAAGTGATCGATACCCAAGCGTTTTATTTGTATTCTTAGATGTGTCATGCAAGTTGAAATGGTATTCATTTAGATTAGAATGCTCCAATAACGCCAGTAAGCTGGGGCGGATGAGAAGGTTATCTCTAGTTCGAAGAGAACCTGTTTATTCAGCCTTCCTCATGTTACTTGAAGTATCCATGCAAACTATTTGCAATTACGATTAAGTTTAAAGGGCTCAGGCCAGTTGTTACTTGTAATGAATGAAAAGATATTTTATTTATATCGCGCTCGTGCACAAGTGTTTCAGAGCGCAAATTATGTGTGTACACAAGCGTCATGACCTAACACGGATGAATCACAGAGAGGGGAGTGCTGCGAATATGATCTGAAGATGATAGTCAAGGTAACAACTGGGCAATGGGAATGGAAGAATTGTAGAAAGATGGGATTTCTTTGCATAGGTTTTTGTCCAATCACATGTGTTGGGGTGCATTGTAATAAAATATATGTGAGTATTTTAACTGTTGCAAAAATGTATAGAATATGTCAACTGATGTGATTCAGTGAGACTTGGGTTAGTTTGACTCGACAGGGTCATCTATCTCTTCCCCAGACAATTGTACAAAAAACCGTACAAATGTGCACTCGCTTCTTAAGTGATGGGCCTGCTTGGTTAAGGTGATTAAGGGCCCATCCATACATTTGCCAACCACAAAGGGAACCAGGGCTTTCTTAGATGTTGGGGGTCTCCTGTCCGCACAACCTAGCTGTGGCACCTCATTGCGGGCACCAGTTTTCAGTGCACAGTAAAAAAGTGAGGTTTGTGACAGCCATATTGGTTAAAGGCCCAACTGTTCTACAGATGAATGATACCATTATCAAGCTACGCAGGACGAATTGACGGAGCACCACATCGGAGTGCTTCGCCTTCACGTGAGTGAACTTTGTGGGGTAAAGTGAAAGGGGAAATAGTGGAAAAGGAGAGTTTTTCTTTAATTTAAGGGGTTTAAGGGGTTTGGTAAGGGTAGAATTTGAGTGTGCATGTGGAGTAAGGTGAGCATACAGGGATTGAAAGGGTGAGGGCTTTGAAGGAGTGAGTGAACTGTTTTACGTTGTCCTTTGTATATATTTTGACTTAATTTGCTATTTTAGAGGTTTGAGGTGGTAACCTACCCAGCACGTCAATTGTGAGGGTTGTCCTGATACCCTTCAGTTTGCTTGTCTGGTTGTCCGGAGCCCTTACCTAGAGGTGAAGTGGCATGTTAAGGTAAATCCATCCTTAGATACTTTACTGAAGTATACCCATGGCACACTTCCATTGTATTGCCTGTGCATGATCAAGGAGGTCAATGTGGACATGGAAAACAAAAATATTGCCATGGGTACAGGATTTGAGCAGGGGGGATGGGAGCCAGTACCCTATGTTTGCTGTAGGGAACATGAAGAGCTTATTTGCAGCTCTAAAGAGGGAGCGGTCAGACCATTTTTAGAGGAGATCGGGGTATCTAAGAGTTCAGTTGGATACAAATTCCCATGGTGGTGCAGCTTTTAATTAATTAATTAATTTTATTTTGACATTTATAATGCGCGCAAAGCCCAGAGGCATCTATGCGCTGGTGCTCAGGAAATTGGTTATAAAGGAGAACTTAAACAGTAATAGTTGCACTTTGACATATAAATTACAGATTTACAGAATACAGGTATGCAGATATACAGAGCAGGCATGACATGTATGATTAAACTGGGTACTGCCTAGGTAATTGTTATTCAAGGCAACTGGTGCAAGAGGTAATGAGTGTCAGATCTTCATAGTAGGGCTAGCTGGGACTGGTTGGGACAGGGCTGTCTAGTCTGGGCCTGGTGACTCAATGTTGGGAGTCGCTGCTGAAAAGTCTGGTTTTCAGGAATTTTCGGAATGACCAGAGGGATGGGTCACTTCTTAGTTGGGGTGGTAAGGAGTTCCACGATTTGGCTGCTACTGCCGGGAAGATGGACCCTCCTGCTTTCTGCCTCTTAAATCTCGGTGTAGCAATGAGGTTAGTGTATGAAGCTCGAGTAGGTCTATTGGTCTGAGTTTTGACAATTTGATTACTGATGTAAGCTGGTCCATTATTGGCGAGACACTTGCGGGTGAGGGTAATGATTTTAAATTTGATCCTGTCTTGAACAGGAAGCCAGTGAATGTGTCGTCTAGTTGACAAGATATGTTCATTCTTGGGTATATTCAGCGCAGCTATAATAGCATTATTTTGCACTATTTGGAGTTTTTTAATGTTTCTGGTGCAGGGTAATAATTGCACGGTGCAGGTATGGGAGGCCTTGCAGATTATGTATTCCGATATGCCTGATATAAATTAAATTCTAGCCAAAACGATGAAATTGGATGATGATCCTGTCACACACATCCAGTTAATTCAGGAGATGTGGAGGGCAGGCACAGGAGTAGAGTAGAACATGAATGTGGCAATTTTCAACCACATGGTAAAGAAGGGACTTCCAAAGGAAGTCTAGCACAATCTCGATAAAGTAGTAAGTATAGAAGCCAAGAATTGGTCAAAATAAATCAGGCACACATTGTGCATTTTTGTAAAAGGAGGAAAGAGAAGGAAACGGAAATTATAGAACAGGCACAAAAGGCAGAGACCAAGCTAGTTCAGAAAAAACTAGCGAAAATGTGTTTGAAAGGGGCAGTGATTACAAGCTCTATGGAAGCACAGCAGGGAAATTTGGAACAGCAGGGAAATGGTGAATCGGGTATGACACAGGGTTGGATGGACAGACATGCCGCTATTCCAAGGCAAATTAGAGGGTTTCCGAGAGATTGAGGAGGATTTCTACGGTGAAGTGATTCAATTAGCAATGTGAGGGGTCACAAATGTGAGACGGCCAACTTGAAATATGTTTTTCACAAGAAGCCATTCTATTCAGTTGAAAGAGTGTGATCAACGCCTCACATTCCCTAACCTAATGTGGGTTTCCTGACCTAAGAAACTAAGGCTAAAGGAAAACACTCATCAAAAGGTATTTAAATGGGTGTTCAAATCCAACAGAATAATTATTAGAACCAAATACTCTTGTAACCAGGGTCGGATCCCCTTCCCCAGGATCAAAGTAGAATTTCCAAATAAAACTTCCAATGAATATTGTTCATACCAATAAACAAGTTCTGCTTCAAAAGCTCACACGTACAGATTTATTCCAATAACAAAGTTTTGTTTCCAACACAAAGTTCCTTCACTTCTGGAGGGTTCTACTTGGCGTTGGGACTTTCTTATAATTACACCAACTTCAACATCTTCATCATAAAGTTCCACATGCTCTTGTTTGTCAAGCAAAACGTCTGTATCTTTAATCATCCAGTGAATATTTCTCCTCTCTTGAGAAAGACAACTTTCTCCACACTTCTTCTTTATACTTAACAATGTCTCCGTCAGGATGGTTTTGCCACAGTTCATTAAACACATTAGCGGCCTTGACACTTTTTCTCCACCACAACCTTTCACCACAATGCAGTTCTTCAATGCCTTCCTCCTGGTTCACTAACCTGCCAGGACTACCACTAATAATCTCTCTCCTGGTGTACTCGCCTGCCAGGACAAATCTCCTACCACTACTACAAGTAACCCGCAATGTGCTTTGCTTTAAACATTGGTAAAGTCTCCTGAATTTCAATAGCCATACAATTCACAACATCTTTCATAAGTATACAACACACATCGATGCTGTTTGTTCCAATAATTATTTGGCCGCATGAAATGCAGATTATGTTCCTCTCCCCAAGAAGGGCAACTTTCCGGCCACCACTGAGTTCCACTATCACACCAGGTAGCTGTTGGAAATGTCTCTTATCCAAGCTGTTTTCTCTTTTACTTCCAATGACCTTCATACGGCTTAGGCAATGCCAATTGTTAGCTGACTCATATATTACCTCCTCTTTGCTTTGCAATACTGGTTATAGTCTTGGTGTAATACTGCCCCCTTTTTACTTTGTGAATGGTGGTCATTCTGTGGGTTCAATACTGCCCCCTCTTTCCTTGGGTAATAGTATTTGCATCCTTCTTTAAATATTGTTCTCTCATTACTTGGATAGTGACAGCTATTTCTTTTTGTTTTCTCTTCACATGTGTATTGGGCCAAAATTATTCTCTGTAAACGATTCAGTATTCAAAGTATCTTTTTGCAGCTCACAGTTTACTGCAGAGCGTCCTGGGGGCACCTGTCAAGGCCAACTCCCAGTCTCTCACTGTGCGTCCGTGTTTCCCACTGCTGCTGCCACTTCTTTCCTTGCCAGAATCAGAGTTCCGACCGCTCCAGTTTCGGTCCCGTGACTCATGCCCTTTCAAACGGGAGCTCATTTAGCTCTGTTCATTTCCCTGTGCTAGCCAGCCACCGGAGACAGACACAAAGTGCGGAGAGAGCACCTCTCTCCCATGGGGCAATCTACAATAGCAGCGCTTCCCGGTGTGCGACCTCTGCATTTTGGGTTTTTCCTGCTCACGACTCTCTGCACCATTAACCACCACAGACACAGTGGTGGTCCCAGCATCTTCTCTCTGCCACTGCTGCATATATGGCCTTTAACAACTTATTTTGCTACAACTACTGCTGCTCTCTTGCATCTCACCTGAAGGGAATTTAAATAGTCAAAATTCCTGCTCAGGTGTAGATTGTCAGGAACACTAGACTGCGTACTGCAGTTCTGTGCCTCGGAGCCCCTCTTCCTCATGTTAGTACCCATGGCATTATGGGACTTGAAGTCCCCAATGTTCTTTTTCCTCTTTTCACCACAGATGTTAGTTTTAACTTTTCCTAACTCAGTCTATTCATAACACATACTTCTAGATAAGGAATTTAAGGACTTTTCTGGTTGATTCTCAATTTTACAGTTTAGACCAAAGAGGGAATTATATTTCTTAGAAGTAATGGTATTGATGTTTTGATCTTAACATGTTCCATTCCCAGATTGACCATAAGGGTTTTCATTAATAACCTTTTTGGTGTTTTTAGAAAGGGGATTCTGACTTTGACAGCACGCCATTAAGTATTCTGGCACTATGGAAGTTTCACCCTCCAAAGACGATGTACACAGCATCCCTACATGCAGAGCCCTCATATTCCATTGGAGCCTTCTCCTCCCAGGGGATCCACCCAGCTAATGCCACCTCCAAGTTTAGGACTAGGAAGTATCTGCCTTTCCCTGGCCACCTGGGTGGATACTATAGGCAGGGGTTCTGTGAGGACTCTGCAGGATTCATCGCAACAGATTGAAAGGAATGGGGCCCCAGTTCAATGGGCAAATGGGAAACAACTATGGAGGGTTGTATGGGATTCCATGTTGGTTGTGCATAAGTATGGGCCACATGTCACAATACTGTTGAGTCAGGTCACAGTACTTTAACGTGGGGGCTCAGCACATGCAATCCTGACCCTGTCATATTGCCCAGGCTGTGGGCAATCACAGCAGGCACTGGTTAAACAGAACATGGCAACTGGGGCTGCAGAGACCTATGGGATCCCACCAACCATGCCAGCACAAGCACTGGTACAGACATGGGAGAGAAATCCTTTACCTCAAGTAACAGTTACTCATTACACTGGAGCAAGTGTTTTTGGAGGGAGTTTTTTTTTTCTCCCCTGGTGCTAATATGTACCAGGAAAAGGACAGCCCACAAGGATCTCTGATGTATCCAGTCCTGTGCTTTACCACTGTTCCAGAAGAGGAACCGCAGATAGGTGTGCAGGTAGGTGACCAAACGCTCTAATTTATGGTTGACACAGGGGCTACAAAATTTTGCACAAAGGAAGCTCTATCCACTTGTCAGGCAAAATGATGGACACACTGGGATTCTCTGGGTCGATCCTGTTGGTTCCTTATAGTGAAGATCTCCATAGCAAGGTAGATAAACAAAATATAGCTACTCCTTTTTTGTATTGTACAGATACCCCAGTGAATCTTTTCGGTTGAGATAACCTGAGCAAACTTCGAATGTCGATTGCTTTCATGGAGGAAGGTATAGTATGTTCAACTCCAGGTTTTTATCCGGTAAGTGAAGCAATGCGTTTGCATTCATACTGTAGTGACAGCATGATAAGTCGGGTCCCTGTACATTCAACTTTGTTTCTTTATGGGGCAATGATTTTGTTGAGTTGGTTGCCAAGGATCAGAAATCAGACATGGCGGATACCGATAGACTCTCTCTTTAAGCCTGTTGTACCACAAGAAGTAACACCTGGAACCATTGTTACGTTTCCCTTAGATGAGGTAGTGATCAAGAAATACAGGGTGGTCCTCTCAGGCACAGAAGAGGAAGCTGGGGAATGGCTCACAGTGCTGTGCATCATTCCGACCTTGTTGCTAAGAGATGTGTCCAACGTGCAATTCTTCGAAGACACCGGAGACACAGGAGATATGGTTTTGGAGATTGGGGTGCCTTGCCAGATAGCGATAGAGCGAAGGGAAGTACCACAGACCATGCTCATCATTAGAAATACATTTCCACATTGGAAAGAGGATTTGGAAAAGGTGCCAAACCATTATGGACCAGCAATCCTCATGATTTGGGGCTGCTAAAGAGTGTTGGAGCAGTATGAATAAAATTGAAACCTGGTGTGATTTTACCATGGGTTAAGCAGCATCCCGTGTATAGCAAGGCAGATGGCAGGGTTTATTAGACCACTATGGCGTTGTTAAAGCAAGGCAAAATACAACATTCTGTCTCCCATGTAACACGGCCATCTACCCTGTGAAGAATGTGAAGGGGTCCAGTTGGAGGTACTGAATTCTGCCACCATTCTCTGTGACCCGGTTATTGATTTAAAAAATGCATTGTTCTCAGCCCTCTTACCCCACGATTCTCAGTAACTCACAGCATTTAGCTATTATGGTCAGAGATTCGAGCCCACGAGGTTGCCCCAGGGGTACTGTGAATCTCAGAGTGTTTTAACAGGGTGGTTCAGATGGATTTGGGGAATTTACATGTTTCCATTACAGTAATCCTGTACATGGATGATGTGCTAGTCTGGAGCACTTCAGAGGAGCAGTGTAGAAGAGATTGAGTAACTCTTCTCACCCTGCTTGCGGAGAAGGGGTACAAAATGGACAAAGGAAAATTGCAGTTTTGACAGACAGAGGTAGTATGTTTAGGGCAAGTGATATCGCCTGCAGGAATGAAGGAAATGTCAGAGAGAGCCTCTGCAGTTCAGAATACGCCTTAGCCAGTCTCGGTAAAACAAATACAGCAGTTTTTAGGGCTCTGTAACTATTGTAGATCGTTGATCTTTGACTACTCTAGTTATGTGAAGCCCCTACTGCAGGTACTTAAGGAAGCACAGAAGGAGAAGGGTCTGTTAGAATGGTCTGAAGAATGGTCTGAAGAAAGGGTGCCTCCGAACTGCGATCAGTAATGCTCTGGATTGGAAACCACGATTTACAAGAAACCATTTTATTTGTTTTCTCATTTGAACAGGCAGGTGATGGCAACAGTCCTGACCCAGCAGACATCGCTAGGCAACAAACCTTTAGTGTACTCTAGTGGACTCCTAGACCTAGTGATGCAGTGACAGTTCCCTTGTGAGCAAGCTTTAGTGGCAGCAACTTTTGCAATTTATCATTACTATCGGTTGCCCTGTGACATTGTTCGTGGAGCATGCAGTCTTTGCAATCTTGGAAAAGTCCAAGTCGACTTTGACAACAAAGAGTTTTGGGATACGAGGTAATTCTATCAAATGCATTGATACATCCTGTGTGAAGTCAACTAGTCTATCCTGCCACATTTGTAGCCGAGCCAGTAAAACCTGATGACAATTCTCATGATTGTGCAACCTATAATGGAGAAGAGAAACAAGGGATGAATGTTAAAGAGGATGCATTGGAGGGAGGTGAGGTACATTTTGTCAATGGGTCTTCAATTATTAATCAGGACAGTGGTGAAAGGCATACGGGTGCAGCCGTTTTGGGCTTTGTGGAGGGGAATTACTGGGTCAGACTGAAGAGATGGTGTAACGCTCAGCTGGTATCCACGGGGACGTCACTCAGCCTGTTCTGACCTCTTACGACCTCAAACCCTTCCCTGGAGGCTACTCGACTGGAGACTGGGCCTGAAACACAGGATTGGTAGAGTTTACCTCCCTATTGTCTCTGTGTGCTTGAACCCCTTCTTCCCCGGGGTCCAACCCTTCCCTTTGATCCACAGCTCACCTTGTTTTCTTGGATAGTGTGCTCTCCATCCTGCTTTCAGCGCAGGGGCGCGTTGATTGATGTGGGCTCATTGCTGCCTAGTTACTTCATTGGCAAGAGTCTGACAGGTAAGTATAATGAGTCTTTTGAACAGTTCTCTAACTTTGTTCCTTTCCTTCCTTAGATGATGGCCGGCGTCCGGGGATTGCGGCGTGCTGCTCAGATGAGTAGCACTGAAGGTGAGTGAGCGCGATGCACTCCTTTCGTATTTGTATTAAACTGAGTTCTTTTTCTGTGTCTTTTAGGTGCCGCGACGTTTTCAGCGTGGATGCCGGTTATGAAGAACAAATGCGGTGAGTAAGCACGGTATGCGGCGCCTCTAGATGTTTCCACGCTAACTTGGAGTGTCTTTTCCCTCTTGCAGATGGATGAGAAGTTCCGGAGAGAGTTCCCCCAGAGCGGCTGGGATTCAGGTAAGCGTTTGAAGCTCGTACAGTCTTTAATAATAAGCGAAGATCTGCAGAATGCTTACTAATGCCTTTTTTCTGTTCTTTTCCCTTTTCCTTAGGAAGCGGTGTCCCGGGATGGGAATGACACCGCCGAAGATGCCCGCAGAACAGAAGGAGTGATGAATGATGGGCAGAAGCACCGCAAGGTAAGGCTGTTCCTAATGGTGTTCTTGTTCTTGCAGGAGCTGAGCGCAGAAGAAAGATACAGGCCTACTGGAGACCATTCCGAACACGGTGAGTGTCACGCTGCAGGTGCAGAAAACGCAAAGCATGTTTCTCAGCCTGGGCGCAGCTTAAATAGTTTCTGGGTATCCCCGGTGTCTCTGGGCTGAACCACACCCAAAAGACTAGACTGCACATGCAGTTCTGGGAACCAAAATATGTGGGGGCATCCATCTTGTCCCCATCAATGCACTACAAGTCCAATCCCCAATGTTATCCTATGGGAGTGAGTGAGTTTGGTGCCACAAGCGCCAAGTCTGACTCCAAGTGGGTCTTTGGAGGGATGGCGAGGCCCTTGAGGCCCATGTAGGCCCTCGTGGCCTGGCTCCAGCCTAACATCGTGGAGGGCTGGGGACATGAGGGGCAGGAATCATGACAGACGGTTATCTTCACATTACTCTCCACAAAGAGCAGAACTAGTGACACATATGTTAATGTTAATGTTAAAGGTATTTGTACCGTGCACCGTCACCAATGGAATTGGTCCCCAGGCACTCTACTTATAAAGGCACTGGAAATTAATAAGGGGAAGGCAGTCAGTATTTATACTGACTCTGCGTATGTCACCTCCACTGTGAATTCAGGGTTCTCAAGGTGGCAGAGAAAAGGGTCTAGGAGATCTGACGGAACCCCTGTCTGGCATACTGCGCTGTTACCCAGACTAATCGAAGCATTAACCCTGTTCACAGAGATAGGACTAGTAAAGTGCACTGAGCATACTAATCGTACTAACCCCATAGCACTTGGAAATTATGGCATAGACAGGGCGGCAAAAGAGGCTGCATATTTACCATTTACAGCAGAGGTCTTCAAACTGTGAGGTCCCTCACCCCTCAGGGGGAAATGGGGCATTTTCCAGTGGCATGAGTCCCCAGCCTGAAATTTAAAATATATATATATTTTTTTTAATGGATGAAATGGATAGGGGCAGCTCAAAGGGTCGGATTGGAGCATGTCAAACTGTCACGGGCACCAATGAAAAACGGTCCCACAGTTGCAAATGGTATTTAATTCCTTTAGTGACAGACTGTTTGAATAGTACCCAAAGGGGTGTTTTTTGTTAAAATGAAAGCAAATTGTGATAGTTAAGGAATATGTTTTATTCAGCAGCAGCGGTTAAAACTACTAGCTGCATATTGAAGTAACACATCAAACTGGCCCACATTGGCCAAAAAAGTGACCCATTTAGACACAAAAAAACTGGGCCCCACGAGCATTTTGCATTTTTGGTTTAGGCATTGCACTGTTGCCCTATAGGCCAGTCCGAGCGTGGTGGTTCTTCCATAATTTGCAAGGGGGTGTTGACCCTGTGGCCCCCTCACCCATTATGGAGGAGCCGAGGAGTCAGCCCAGTGAAACACTGAGCACTCCATCAGCTGCTTTTTCCAGCTGGTGCAGTGCTCCTGGGCTGGCTGAACTGTCAAAGGGAAACAGTTCCCCAGCCGCACATGATCATCATGAGCCAACCAAGGCTGGGGACATTTTGCTTCGCAAGCCTTGCATAGCTCATTGGAAATGCTGGCTGGGAAACTGCATGTCTGCATGTGTGGAGGGGAGCTCTGGCGCCTCCTCGCATATACGGACAGAGCAGCCTGGAGCAGGGTAGAGCAAAGTGCTTGCTATGTGAATGCTGTATGAATGTATGTCTGTGCGCGTTGGTCCATGGAGCTGATCTTGGCGAGTGGGGGTCGAGGGTTGTACAACAAGGACATTTTCAAAATGCATTTGATGTGCATTCCCCCTACCCACCTGCCAACATCAGCTCTCCTTCTAAGGCACTATGTAACCCAGGGGACAGGGATAGTATTTTTTTACTGGACATCTATAATAGATGTCCAGTCAAAAATACCATGCTGTCCCTCTGAGCCCCCCAGTGCCTTGCATACACACATCATCATGTTGATTGTGTTAGGCACTGTGGGGACCAGGGGACAGGGATGGTATCTTTTTACTATCATAGATGTCCAGTAAAAAATATCATGCCTGCCCCCTGGGTTCCCCAGCGCCAATTGCAACTTTTTGACTTTTGACCCAATTTTTTTAAAGTGTGCACTAAAATACAACATTTTAAACCATTATTTTGAAAACATTTGGGTGGACACCCCCCAAACCTCTATTGATTGATTTGGGCTCCCTTGATATGCTTGGTCGCTATGACATATCTGGGGGAAATATGTATGCCCCTCCACTCAAAGAATTCACCAGCCACCACTGGCCCTGGGACTGTGCTGGGAGTAGAGTGGGGGAGCCCAGGGACTCTGGTGGGAGCAGGATGGCAGGAGCAATGGGATAGTGGTGGGAGCAGGGTGGGGAGAGCCCAGGGTCTGTGGTGGGGTGGGGAGAGTCCATGGAAGGACTGGGTAGGAGTGGGATGAAGGAGCCCAGAGACTGTGATGGGAGCAGGTGGGGAAGCCCAGGTACTATACAGGGAGTAAGGTGCGGTGACGGTGCGTGTTAGTTCATAGCCATTTGGACTTGCTGTCCATTTGGCATTTTGGGGGGCCCAGCCTGCCCACATTTTGGTTGGGGGGCAGGCCTAAAAAGTTTGAAGGCCACTGATTTACAGAGTCCCAGAAAATAAATTGAAGCCGTGTCCCAGCAGGTACAGTGGCCAACCCCATACACTGCAGTCCTAGCACTTCAAATCATTGAGATGAAAGGAAAAGCCCCTTGAGAAGAACAGGAGCTCTGGAAAAAGAGAGGATGTGTTCTCTCTCCCACGGATTAGCTGTGGAGACAGAAGTTGACAGGGAAGGTCGAAATGCTGGTAGAGCTTCTCCTTGTGGCTCTAGTGCAACTACATTATCCGTTGCACACTTCTCAATGACAAATTACAGCAGAACTCCAGGAGGAATTGTTTATACTGAACCTCCAGCAACAGGTAAATAGATTTGTTGGAAGTTGTGTGGTTTGTAAAAAATGCAATCCTTGAAAACATTGTGATGTCAGTAAGGGGAGTCTTGCTTTGTTCCTCTGGGCCGTTTATGCAGCTCCAAGTAGATTTTGTGGATATGCTCACAAGATGTAAACAAGTTTGGTATATCATTGTAATTGTTTGTCCCTTTTCCTGGTGGCTTGAGGTTGGTCCCTGCATACATCCTGATGCTAAGTCTGCAGCAAGATTTCTGGTGAGAGAGGTATTTCCAGAGTGAGGAATTTGTTAGGGCTTAAAATACAACAATGGAAGGCACTTTTGTAATGTCTTGTTCACAGAGATTACATCGCTTTTGGGAATCAAGAACAGGTTGTACACAGTATACCCCCCTCAGACCAACGGAAATGTGGCAAGGTTTAATGGGGTCTGTAAGGCCCATTTGGCCAAAATAATTAATGATTTAAAAAAGTAATGGTATTACTGCTTATCCTTAGCACTGTTTTATTTGAGAAATCAACCAGGAAGAGAGCACCACCTCAGCCCTCAAGAGATTGTGACGGGGCGTAGGCTACACAGATCTCTCTTACGTGAGGTCCTACCTGAGTAGTTTGAGGAGTACCTTAGGATTCACAGGTTGTGTCTTCTCACCAAATGTCTACAGGAGAAAGCGGCAAGGAAATTGATGATGAACACAAGCACCAATTGCTGACGGGAGACCAGATTTACGTCCGGACCTTCGCCCGCTATTGGAACGAGCAGCATTTCCATGGGCTGCACCGGGTCATTTATGCGACTCTGAGTGCTGTGGAGGTGGAGCACAACAAGAGCCGGATGCATGTCAGTGATAAACAAAGGGATACCAGTACCCCTCCACTAGCACAGGCGCAGGCTCAAAGTTAAGTATGCCCTAAGGATTTGCAGTTCAATCCAGCGTAAAAGAGGGGGTGCGAATGGAAATCTGGGAATTGAATCTCTTTTGTTTAGAAAAGGAAGAACATATTGAAATTCATGATGTATATTAGGTCGAGTGTTCATATGTTCTTTGTGTTTCTTTTGCCATCATGTTTAAAGATGGCAATAAATATAAATGTAAAAGGTTTACATTTATTTTGTTTTCCAGAATCTGAGGATATATTGCTAAATTCGAGGACAAATATTGAGGTTGATTTCTTGAACAATGAGGATGATGAAATAGACCCCACAGGAGATGCACATGGTTTCGTAACAGATCATGTGTGGCACAGTCACATGAGGAAAATTGGGAGAGAGAGATCTGTAAGATTTTGCTACATTTTGCTACATTAGCTCTCTCATCCCCCACGCTTCTTGTGTCCCTAGAGTGTTTATCCCGAGTGCAGTAGAGGTTGCAGACCACTTGTCTAGTGCACCTAGAATTGTGCAGGGTCTGATGGCAATATAAAGGGCAATCAGTCACAGCATCCGTTTTACCTATCAATGAAGAATGTTCAGCCACAGATGGTAAAGAGCAGAAGAATCTTGAGTGTGCACACAGAGCCCAATTGAGTTTAAAATAGGCAGTTTTTAGCAAAAATCGATGGGAGCAAGAGGTGAAGCATTGCAGAGCTGGCGGAATGAGGGGATTCTCAGAAGAAGGGGTAACACAGGTAAATCGAGAATGTGGAAATGTGTGGCAAAGTTACCTGCCGCATTTGAAGTGGCTCAAGGAGCCAGAAAAACCTGTTAAGATACAGACAGTTTCCCATTTTTCTCTGTGTTTTAAGGACGATGGCATGGTCCCCTTTGGCACAAATGGGGACTGCAGCCACTTTGCACATGTAGATTTTATGCCTATAGGCAGTTACCTCAAGCCTGGCGAGGTGTGTTAAGTTTCACACCATGTGGAAATCATTGTTATCCCAGAGGAACATTTGGTTCTGGCCCATTCAATGCTCAATGTCACATCTGTGTCCCCTTTGTCCCCTGTTCCCTTTGCATTCCCTTCATCATCACATATCGACAAATCAATGACTTAATTCGGCAACAGGAAGCAGGAACTATTGCAATGGACTAAGCATTCTAACTACCTTTTGGTGGCATCATCAAAGGCTTTAACGCAGATTATAGAGAATTACTGACTGTTTAGTCACACATAGACATTCTTTTTCTCTCTCCTTGTACCTGGCGTCCAAACCACGGCAAATGCCAAGTGGCCCAAGTTGAACAAGTATGAACTCCTGTTGTTTATTATATCATCTGAGTCAGCGTTCAGTGCCATCAAAGAAGAGCTGTGGGCTTTGAGGCTCATGACAAAATTGGTACATCCTTGATCTCCTAACGGCCATGGAGGGAGGGGTCTGGGAGAATACAGGGAGCATGTGCTGTAAGCTTGTGCCTCGCTATGATTTGGAAGATGGAACCCTAACTCAGACTATTGCTGCCTTGCATAAGCTCAGAGTGCTCATGGTAAATGAGGCAGGAATTACAAATGATTTGTGGTTTGATTTGATTTTCCTTTGTGTGCCGTCTTGGATGAGCCTTGCTGTACAAATTCTCCTACCCATTTTTGTCTTTTTTCTTATTATGTGTTGCTCTTGTCAAATGTTCTAACAATGGTGTTCTGCCTGAGTACCGAAAGCAGCTCCCATGATGACCCTGACCCTGTTCAAGGCTAGAATCACTACCATTTCATCTCACATGAGTACTCAGACTGAAGCTGTTTTGTGTCCTCCACCAAGTTGGGATGATTGTGTGGAGCAGCTGGTAGATTGCGGAAATGGTGGGGGGACGAGGTTGGGTTTGTTCAGCAGAGGAGTATGCCATTTTGGGAATGGGATGAGAAATTATTGTAGGGTTGTTTCCCAAGAAGATGGCTTTGAAGAACAGTGACATGATTTATTAGTTAAAGTATCAACTTAAGGGGGGCATTTTGGTGTGGTCAGAAAAGGTGCCAACGATAAAGAGGGGTCCCTGTGGCATGCACCATATCTGTGACTGGTGGTGCAGTGAAATTGGCAAAATGTTGCAATTTCATATGTATCCAGTGTAGTTAGATGCGTTACTTTAGTGTTATTCAGTGTTCAAGTTGCTAGATATTAGATATGCACATGCATAGAAAGATACAATGTTAAACCCACCAAACGAAATATGAATGAAATTCAAACATGGTGTGCTACGAGGTGCCCGGAAGCAGGCAAAGAGGAGTTTCCACAGGCACATGCAGGAAAGAGGGGCCTGTCATGGAGAACCCACTTTAAAGGAGATGTAATATTTATTAAACATACATGCCCACTGAGGAACATACAAAGGGAATTTATAAATCTGCATTTAGTGAGCTTTTATGAATTAATTTAGACGCTGCAGTCAGCAGTTCATGTGGTGAATTTGATGTGGCTGGGAAAATCTAGTTCTGCAGGATTGAGGGCTGGCGGAGGAACAACGATTAACCAAGCAGATGGTCAGCCGTTGAACAGGGTACAATGTTTATGGCTTGGTAATTCTGCAGGAGGAGATGAAATCTCTTTAAGTGCATTGAAGTTTTGCAGTGGGACCCGGCTATTTGTTTTGATCAGCAATAAACATGGTTTGAAGTAACGCTCAAGGCTAAAGTGATCGATACCGAGGAGTTTCAATTATATTCTCAGATGTGCCGTGAGTGTGCTGAAATGGTAGACTCGAATGTTCCTATGATGCCAGTAAGCTGTGGCAGATGAGAGAGTTATCGCTACTTCAAAGAGAACTTGTTTATTCAGCCTTCCTCATGTTACTTGAAATATTCATGCAAACCATGTGCACTTACGATTAAGGTTAAAGGGCTCAGGCCAATTGATACTTTTAATGAACTATGTTTGTACTCATATGTTTAATTGTGGATGATGTCATGACCTACCATGGACGAATCCCAAAGAGGGCTGGGCTATGAATATGATCTGAAGATTGTAGTTAAGATGATAAGTGGTCAATGGGAATGAAAGGATTCAAGAAAGATGGGATTTCTTTGTATAGGTTTTGTCCAATCAAATGTAGGGGCTGGATTTTAATATAATATATGGGAGTGTTTTAACTGTTACAGCTAGTGCTGTTGTTTTTGCAAGTAAACATTTGTGTACCCCTGCTTTTTGGTGTTTCTCGACATAACCTGTAAGTACTAACAGGAGATGGGCTGCAGGATTAGTGCCCTTCTGGGTTCTTATCTCTGTGCATCATCTGTGCACCCCAGGCCAATGTATACTAGCAACACAGGCACACCAGACTGCCCTTTGGACACAAATGCCTCTATGATTTCAACACAGGACAACTAGAAACAGACCTGTACACTGAGCTTGTATGGCTGGGCCCCTTATCGCCTTAACTAAGCAGGCTCAGAAATTTGACAAGATGTGATTTCTTTGTATAGGTTTTGTCCAATCACATGTAGGGGGGTGAATTGTAATAAAAGATATGGGAGTGTTTTAACTGTTACAAAAGTATATATAAGCTGTCAACTTATGGAGTTCAGTAAGACTTGGGCTAGTTTGACTCGACTGGGTCCTTTAGCACCTACACAGATGATTGCATAATAAACTTGCTTTACATACAAACTTGCACTAGCTTCTTAAGTGGTTAGCCTGCTTGGTTAAGGTGATAAGGGGCCAGGCCTTACTAGCTCTGTGTGCAGGTCTGTTTCTAGGTATCCTGTGTCAAAATCATAGAGGCATTTGTGTCCAAAGGGAAGTCTTGTGTGCACACCAATGGTAATATCAGTGAATGCACGCCACAAGCGCCCGCAGCGTGTCACTAAATATTAACATGTGGATGACGTATGTCAACGTCGAACCAATAGGCTGCATAATACGCCTGCGCTGCCACCCAGTATTTTTCCAAATCTGGGGTGGTGAGTCCGCCCTGTATGTCCGGTCTTGTTAGTGTATCCCATTTTAGTCTGACCGCTCCTGAGTGCCACAATAAGTTATTAATTGACACCATCACTGTTGCAAAGAATGCTGTGCCAGGCCACATTGGCATATTCAAAAGTAGTACAGTAGCTTTTGGAGGCTAATCATTTTAAGGAGCGCCACACAGCCAGCTATCGTGAGTGGGGACTTCCCCTTGGTGCGAAGCTTGGTTGCAGTTTGGGGTAGATATATCCCATAGTTGCATTTGTAGAGTGGCGCTGAGTGACGGCCCACGACAATCCCTAGGTATTTGATTTCCTGCGGAGTCCAGGTGATTCCCATAAGGTCAGGTGGAACGACAGTGGCGTCAGTGAGAGAGAATAGTTTGGATTTGGCGCAGTTGACCTGAAGCCCAGATAGGATACTGAAGGATCGGACGTCGTCCATGATTGAGGCAAAATAATAGTGCATCGTCCGTGTATAGCGAGATAATTTCAGGTTCACCCAAGAGTCTTATCCCTCTTTGGGCGTGTCTATTCCGGATCACATCTGCCAGGGGTTCCATTACAATAGCGAATATTAAGGGAGATAATGGACATCCCTGTCGGGTCCTGCTACAAATGTTGATGGAAGCCTGGGAGTGACCCATTTATGTTAACTCTAGCAATAGTTGACGTATATAGAAGTTATACCCATGATATAAACCGAGGACCAAAGTTGCATTTACGCAATACTGCCCACATAAATTGCCAGCATACTGAATCAAAGGCCTTTCGAACATCGAGAGCTGCAGCGACTACTTGTGTTTCTGGGCTTATCTGGGCCTGGACATTGAAAAGGCCTCTTAGATTAAGCGCTGTGGAGCGGCCAAGAACAAAACAGGTTGGTCAGGGTGGGTAATGTGTCTCATGTAAGGGGCTAGTCCGAGGGCCAGGACTTGGGTGAATATTATAACGTCTGAGTTTCTAAGGGAGAGGAGACAGCAGGACTTGCATTGCTCAGCTGGTTTGTCAGGTTTTAGCAGGACTGTAAGCACGGCATCGTGTAGCGTGGGGGAAGTGTTTTTGATGTGCAGGATTCTTCCCATAGGGCAGTCAATCGAGAGCCAAGGCGGGATTTAAAATGCTTGAAGAAGTCTATAGTGAGGCTGTCTCGTCTGGGGGCCTTTCCAGGAGGAAGGGACTCCATGGCAGTGTAGATCTCATCCGAGGAGATGGGACGATCAAGAACCTCCCGGATTTGTCGGACAGCATTGATAATGGCAAATTGTCTAAGTATGCGTCTATCTCGGGCAGGGTTGCTGTGTTGGAGTTGCCATATAGTGTAGCATAAAGGTGTGGAATATCTTGGTCACCTCAGGGGAGGTGTGGACTAGTGCTCCAGTTGTGTCTCGCATGAGTGGGATATGTGGCTCCTACCAGCTTGTAGTGCCATCCAAGCTAGCAGTCTACCAGGGCATTTACCCTCCCCACATTGTCTTGACAAGCCCGGATTGTCGAGAAATTTCAATTGTCTGTCAACTGTGAACACATCCTGTAATTGCAACTTTTTTAGGTTAGTTTTGCTCATATGAATGTGTCACTGTATCGCCTTGAACAGGTCCGACTCGGTGGCCAGGGCCATGCCCACACATAGACTTTAAAAGCCTCCCACCGAGTGGCCTGTGTACCCACATAGTCCGTGTTTATCTTGGAGTACTCATCCACACATCTCACTATTTCGGACTCAAAGATGGGGTCTAGTAGCACCTGTGGCTTGAATCTCCACACTCTTTTAGCGCCCAGTGTGTCACCCAGTGTTAGCGTCAATGTGATCAGGGAGTGATCTGAGAAGGTTCTAGCTAGTATGTCAGTGTCTAGCACTGACATACCCATGCATCCTCATAACCCAAGTTGGGTTATGAGGATGCCAGATAGCCACCACATGTCTATTTGGGAATGATATTCATGCACTGTGGAGTAGTAAGAGTATTTGCGTGGTGTCGGGTTGAGCATCCACCAGGCGTCTATCATCTCAAGGTCCATTAGTCCCTCTCGTATTGTTTGAGCAGCACTGATCAACTGTCAGGGCCTACTTCCGGACCTAACAAGATCTACGTCCACTATTGTGTTGAAGTCTCCCCCCACAATACTGGTATTAGGGGGTAGTCTCGGGAGGATAGGTCTGGGCAATGTGCTCGCCTTGGAAGCAAGACAACACGGAGCAATACAGGTTTGAACCCCAGGTCCGCACTTAGAAAATTCTGGGTATTAGGCGCATTATAAATACCCAATAGTATCATATCATATGACACCAGCAGTTCAAACACCTCTGAGTGAAATTCAGGGTCGTCCACGTTTGGTCCATATACATTCAGTAGGACTATTTCTTGACCTCTCAGTACAACTTGCAATAATAGCGCCCTAGTGGATCTAAGTGTGCCTGCTTGTGGACATATGGTATGGACTTATGAATAAGGGTCATAACACCCCTACATTGAGTCGAGTATGTGGTAAAATATCGTTGTGTCCCTCAGCTTCTGGCAAATCTCTTGCAGCCTGCAGCCAATGCATGTGTTTCTTGTAGAAACAGGATGTGCACCCCGTGTCGCACGGTATATAGCTGTAAGCGTTGCATTTTTGTTGGGTTGCCCAGACCACGCACATTCCAGCTCATGAATTTCAATGGCTCAACCCCCATCAACCCAAAAAATAAAATAGGCCCTGTTCCCTAAGGGGGCCAATTTTAAGCAGTACAGTTGAGCCATAACTATAGAGCGCTGCATTTTATCTACAAACACAAGCATGTCAAGCATTTTTTTATAACTGACCTGCAATTTACCGCCCCATCCCTCCCCCAATCAGAGGAATGATTGCCCCTACCCCAACATCCCAACAACATTTGCAATTTTGCATGAAGGGCTGTCTGCTGACCTCAGCCAAGCATCTACACAGACCAGCTTACATTTTAAGTAAACAGGTTACGGGCTCATACTTTCCAAGTATAGAAGCTAAATGGTGAAATTATCAACTGTAACTTCGGGGGAAATGCAAATGGGTATACAGGTGTTTGTCGCCAACTGTGAGACTCTTTTCAGGGAGCGGTCGACAAGGGGACTCGAGAAGTATATTATCTGAGGTCTGCCAGGAAAGTGGTCATCAAGGAACTTCATAACCTCCTCAGGTATAGTGAAGAAATAAACTTTGTTGCCATGTTTAATTCTCAGTTTGGCAGGGTAAACCATTGCATATTTCACATTGAGGTTGCAGAGCCTCTTCTTTGTGGCCGTAAAAGTATTGCGTTCCCGGTGAACAGTGATCGAGAAGTCAGGATATAAGTGTATCCTGTTGGAGCCCAGTAGTAGCTTGCCTTTTGCTCTTGCCGCCAGCAGCAGTGTGTCCCTGTCTCGATAGTTAAGTACTCATGCTATGATTGGGCGATGTGGAGTGCCAAGTTTTGGCTTGGGAGCGAGCCTGCGATGGGCCCGTTCTATTGCAAATTGTGGTGATTATTTTGGGGCATCCGGTAAGAAGAGTAAGGTGCGCTCAACAAATTCCTCCATTGACCCCACAATGTTTTCCTCCGGTATCCCTTTTATCCACAGGTTGTTGCATCTTGAACGAGTTTCAAGATCCTCATTCTTTTTGCCAATGGATAGTACCTGTTTCGAGAGCGAGGTGACCTCCGCTCTAAGGGCCAAAACCTTGTCTTCGGTTGTGCCCATTTTAGTTTCCACTTCCGTTATGCGGGTACAAGATTTTTCCATCCGGGATTTAATTGAGCTGATTGTGCCATTCATATCGTCCAGTTTTGTGTGTATAGCGGTGAATCCCTCTAGCATATACTCCATCACCCGGTGAAGCTCAATGGGTTCGCCTATCTCAGAGACCCCGCCGGCTGTGCCCTCCACTGCATCAGTTCCATCTGCTGCCTTGGGTGTGGCTTTAGCAACATATTTATCGAGCTCTGCTTCTTCCCGGCTCCCTTGGTCATTGTTACTCTGTTACGCAGAAGGTAAAATGTAGTGTGGCAACTGATAAGAGAGATGGACCTGGCAAAGATGGCAGCGGTAGTAGTCTGGTGAGTAGAGTAGAGATGACTGAGTGCCCGTTGTAGTGGGTATAGGGGGTAATCAAGTTGTCATGCAAGTTGTTAAAAAAGAAGAGGGGGTGATAAAGCTGGTGTGAATGAGTATTATACTGCAGCAGGATTGTAGTGGTTGCAAGGAGTATGCCGCTTTCACTCTTGGATGTTAGTGGGGGCGAAGAGTGTAACACAGCACTTCAGTGAAACAGTGGACTGAGCGCTGTTACCTCTGCTTGTGGAATCTCCTCACCCATCAGGTCAGGACACGGCTGCACCCTACAGTCCTGTGGTAAGTCTCAGCAGTTGCAGCAATGCATCTCGCAGGCAGAAGTGGACCTTGAGCCCTCCCAGAAGATTGGCAGGAACCAGGGCTATTATCCATGTCTTGGTGTTGTTCCTTGCAGCAAGCAGACCCTGCCTTGCCCGTTGTGATCTCTGAAGGGATTGTGGGTGTGGGAAATACTGCGTGGTCAAGGGCACGCAATGATGATGATAATGCGGCTGTGAGGACACAGGGTGCTCTATGTCCTGGGTGCAAGAAGCCGGCGGTGGCAACTTGAAAAGTTTGAGGGGGAGGGACCAACGGTGGTATGCAGGGATATTTTACTTGGTGGGATGTGGTAGTTGCCTGGGATATCAAGCTAACGTTCTTTATTTTGTTACAGCCTTGAGCGTTAATGGAGGTGGAGAATTTAGTGCAGTGCAGACAACAAGGTAACAACCTATGCGTGGCCCCTTGCTTGCGAAGGGGCGGCGTCTTAGAGTTCAAAGTTAAGTTTGGGCCATAGGTTGCCGGGAGAAGAGGGGGTGCGTGGTCTGGACCAGCTGCAGTAGCACACCACACAGGTAGTAAAAGCATGTGGGCCCCCACGACAATTTAGGATGGATCGGGGATGGCGGCCAGTGCATAGCACTGCTCCGCACAATATGTGGGCTATGTTGTGCCGAACGTGGGCACTTTAATTGAGGGAGATGCAGGAGGTACTGAGCAGTTCTTGGCTTATGGCGTTGGAGCGGCTGTATGCTCATCCACCGCTGGAGGCTCTCTATATAGCCGCATAGAGTGAGGCAGCACCTCTCCCGGACTGTGGGGTCGGGTGGCAGCAACAGCGATGCTCAGTACAGGGATAGGGTGCACAGGGTCGAGCAGCATTCAGACTGACCTGGTGGCCCCTCAGAGGGGATGTAAAGCAGGCTTGCGTCCCCTGAAGCACGCATTCCTCTTGTTGACTGCTAAGTGGTCGGGGTCCCAGGGCCACCTCCATGCCGTGCCTGTCAGCTCCAGCAGGCTCACGATGTGTGGGAGATCCAGCGAGCTCCCCAGGCAACCGACCATGACGAGATCAGGGAGGTTCAGTAGTGCAGGTGTTGTGCAATTGAGGCAAATTGCATTTAAAGTGTAACGCCCCCTTAAATTGAGGATTTTAGGCACGTGTTGATTCCGGGCACCAGAGCTCCTCTTTAAGGTGGCCATCTTTGTCGCATGCAACAGCGCCTCCCCAAATCTCTATGATTCCCTTGTTTAATGGGCTGGCAATGGAAGCACTGCTAGTGCGTTTAACCAACTCCGCTTCACATTTTATCCATGTTCTAATTGTGTACTGCCCACCAGGGTCATATTCTGACCTTCTTAACTCTTTTCTTAAGGTAGTAGCATTCCTCCAAATTAAGTACTGCAACCTTGTGGTACTTGGTGATTTTAGTATAAGGTACAACACCCCCCAGGTGCTGTTGCTACGCCAATTCTTTGATTCATTAGTGCATCTTGGTTTTAATCAATTGGTACACGAGCCTACAAACTGAGGTGGCATTCTAGATCTTATTTTCTCAGCTGACTCGATGGTTCTTGCTTCACCTGTTAGGCAACTTCTGTGGTCTGATCATTGTTTAATTCCATGTTCAGTACAAAGTATAGTACCTTTAAGTCATCCCTGTCAAGTTGACATTCTAAAATATAATTGGCGAGGGTGGATCCCAGCCAAATGTTGACATTAATTAATGAGACATGTATGAAGTCCCAATACTGGACTTATCCTGTCTATCCTAGACGTTGCGTGAGGTAGCGGACCAGGTCGCTCCCTTGAAGTTCTTCTGCCCACATAAATGTCCAACTCAACTGTGGTTTTCAGGGGAGCTTAAGGGAGCTTGTCTGGAATTGAGGCAGGCTGAGCGTAGGTGGAACCTGTCCTATGTTTCCACTGAAGAATTGGTTTTCAGGGGACTCTTGAGAAGTTATCACAGTGCTAATCGCTGTGCTAAGCAAAACCTTTTTACTCAGAAGGTAGAGACAGCTCTGCATCAGTCCAGGGAGCTATTTGCAGTACTGAAGTCATTTTATTTTACTGCACTTTTACACCCTCTGTGACTCCTACCCAACTTTTGTGTGATTCGCTAGCTGACTTTTATTTCTCCAAAAATTGTGGATATTTGCAAACACATTCTGTTCAATGGGCAGTCTGCTAATACTTTGGCCTCAGCCGAAACTGTGCAGGGGACTCTCCACTCTTGGTCTCTCTTTCCAGAGTTTTCTACTGAGGCTTTGTCTAGGGCAGTTTGCAAACTTAAGTCTGCTGCTCCGTTGGACCCTGTTCCTCTTTGTGTTCTTAAAGACCTCATGCCTGGTATGATTCCCTAGGTCACTAAAGCAATTAAACTTTCCTGTCAGTCGGGCTGCATCCTGGGGAACTCAAGCAAGCTACTGTTGTTCCCCTCACCCTCACCTGATGTCTCTGTTCTGGCTAGCTTTAACCTATCTCTCTTAGTCCTTTTTTTTGAGGAAGTCTTGGTATCAGCACTTCTTTCTTCATTTCTATATTTCTCTTTCTCTTGACCCCTTTCAGTCAGTGTTCCGGCTGGGACATGGAACTGAGAGTGTCCTGGTGTGCAGGCAGGTTGATCGTGGTGGAGTGGGTGCCCTGATATTATTAGATCTGTTGGCGGCTTTTGATATCATTGATAACTCCATCTTGCTCTCCAGCCTGGCAGCGGCAGACCTCTCTGGTTCCATCTTGACCTTGTTTTCATCTTTACTGACCAATAGGAGCCAATCACTGGCTCATCCTCCTTTTTCATCTTCTTTGCACATGCTTTCTTGTGCTGTCCCCCAAGGCTCCACCTTGTCCCCAATGTTATTTATCATCTATGTTCAGCCTTTGGTTGGTCTCATCTGGTCCTGCTGCTTCAGGTGTTGCTCTTAGGCTGACAACACACAGATTCTGGTCCATTTAGATCTTGACCAGGCTTAGGTGTTGTCCCGTTTGTGTGATTGGCTGGAAGCTGTGGGGGGCAGGATGAACAACAATTGGCTCAAGGTCAATGGAGATAAGACGGAGGTTCTGGTGGTGAGTTCTCATTCTGATTCAGCTTCCTGGACTCCTTCCTTCTGGCCATCTGCACTGGGTGATTTTCCTATTCCAATGACAGTGGTTAAGAATCTGGGAGTCTATCTCTCTTCTTCACTCTCTATGACCCCCCAGGTGAGTGCAGTCTGCAAAACAGGTCAATTTATGCTTAAAGCGCTCCGCAAGGTGTTACCATTTCTGCCTATCCATCTGCGCCCCAAGGTAGTCGCCTCCCTGGTCACTATTGCAATGCTTTGTTCCTGGCCCAGCCTATCAGTTTTTTTTATCGGTTGCAGCTTCTGCAGTGTTCTTGCTGCATGGGTAGCCACTTCTACCGCTTATGGCTCCCATATTAGCCCTGTACTGTAATCTCTTTACTGGCTCCGGGTGGACAAAAGGATTCAATGTAAATCCTTGTGTTTGGTCCACCTGGCGTACTATTGCCAGGGGGCGGAGTATCTCCAAGAAAAGTTTCTGCCATACATTCCTGGGCGAGCTCTTCGCTCCAGAAATGCTTGTCTTGTTACTATTCCTAAATTCCGCCTGTGCAGTCTGGGAGGCCGAGCATTCTCGATTGCCTCCGGTAAACTGTGGAATGATCTCCCAGTGGCCCTCAGGCATAGTGAGAGTCATCTACAGTTCCGGCATTTGTGAAACCTCTGTTATTTAAGCTTGCATGGCTTAATCTATTGTTGCAATCCTAGTGCGAAGACGCCCTCCGGTGGATGTGTGCAGTATAAGTTCAAGTAACATAACATAACAAGAAGAAGAAATTTAATTGGCAACCGATCAAACAAGTTAATACTTATAAATACTTAGGTGTGATGACAGACTCAGTTGGACACCACATGTGTGGACCTTGGAATCAGAGATACGCCAAGTACTGGGAGTTATCAGTTGATCTGAGAATACAGATGGCAGATTCTCTCTCACCTCCATTATCACTATTTACAAGACTAAGATTGTGCCTAAACTGCGCTATGGCATCAAGGTGTTGGGGAAAGAAAGATCAGCCTCATTAATAAATTGGAATGAACCTGCTTGAAATTTTTGTTCCGTTTACCTGTAAGAACACTGGTCGAAAATCTACGCAATGAATTTATGATTAACTCAATCTCTTATCTCAGGGCATCTCGTGATACAATGTATTACCATAAATTGGCTAATGAAGACTTGAAACATATATATTTTCTTTTTCATTACTCAGGCACAGGCATTTTTTAGACATGTTTCCATTAATCTATAATTTTAGAAAAACGTTCCAGCACATAAAATGAATATTTGATAAATGTATCTGTAGCCACTTCTCCAGTATGGTTATAGAAGATGAATAAAGTAGTTTGCTGCTGTATTTCACAAATAACATTAACCAGAGAAACCACAAAAGCAGTAGAAACACATGCTATTTACTTAATAATCCCACCATTCTCATTGGTACAGGAGTCATAGACAAGGATGATTATTCAAACCATGTGAAACAGTGGATTGACAGACAAACATACAGCCACATATATCTGGAGCAACGGCATGTCACTTAAAGGCTGGGCTATATAATCTTGAATCGAACGATTGTATTCCCTTCCAAGGGCCAAGAGACAACATCACACCTCCATGCCAAACTCGCCATTGGCTACTGTTCATGAAAAGAACATTCTTCAAAGCACTTTGCATCACCCACCATGCCCTTCGGCCCATGGAGCTGAATTCGTCCAATGAAAAATCACTCCCTATCACCCAACGAGGCCACTAAGATCTTCTGCCAGGTACTCCTTGCAGTACTTTTCTGCAGTTGGAGACCACACATAGGGTCCACTTTCTAGAGCAAGACTGTGGGGCTCACGTTCAAAGGGAATTGGCACACATCAGGACTCCCTAACCTTCCGAAAATCTCTGAAGAGCCAGCTGTTCACGAATCTTTTGTAGGCCTGCTAGACCAACGTCCCTACCCAGAGCCACCAAACTAATGCTAGATTCACTGTAGCCCAGACTGCAACAGGTGCTATTCTGCCCTTACTGATATCAATGCTAAATCCGAGCTGCTTGGACTGCTTCCAAGGATCTTCCACTGCTGGATGGTTGCCAATCAACATTGCTCTGGGACCATGCCTTGCCTCTGCTGGCCTGACATGGCCAAAACACACCTTGTGAGGCACCTCTCCTCTCTGCAGTGGTGCTACTTGGATGGAGGCCAACAATGATACGATATCAGACTGTTGCCATTGATGTCCTCTCCTGGACTTTGCCTTTGCTCCTTCAATAAAACGCAACCACCAAAATACGGCTAACATCCTTGACCACAATTTGCTTTGTGTTACTCCTCATCACAGCCCAGTAAACAAGGTTTCTCCCAAGGAGTTTGCTACTGGTAGTTGTTTTATTTCACATCAGCACTCTTAAGACCCAGAAACCCATTAATAATGACAATATGAGGGCACCCAGTGACACTATACTCCTGGTTGAAATATGCCTACCCAATCTGCCGCAGGACACAGCCATGCAGAGTCTCACCCACCAATGTAGCGTTGCCCTATAAGGTGGCTACCAACAATTAATCTCCTAACTGTTATATTGCCCCACAAGCGCACACCTATCATCCTACTCACCATTAATACTGTCTCCTGACATGAGAGGATACTTGATCGTGTAGGATGACTGATGTCGCCTCCTGACTAAGATACTGCTTTACAAGGCACTCTGATCACATCACTCCTGTTGGTGCCAGCTTTCATTATGCTAGTATATGTTCTTGAATCTAACCATCTCTACTGACAATGCTTCCTCTCCCACTAATCCTTATATTTCTCACATCATTTAACCTCCACACAAACAAAATGTCAAGCAAAGCCACCACAAAGCCCAGACCAAACATTGATATATTGACGCCAATCTCCACACAAACACAGACAAGAAGCAAACAGACAAGAAGCAAGCACACTAGACTCAGACCAACCACACCACCTCTATGTACAAGCATGCCATTTCCCATGAAACATAGAATATATATGCAAAAGACAGCACACAAAAAAAACCTTAGGACCATACCCGTGCATAGAGCTTACTTGCTTTGGATCACCAAGCATCAACACAACAGCAAAGCAGTCTTTAACCAATCCTACTTCTTTCTCCTGCATGTCCTAGAAAATAATAGGACCATAGTATTGACCAAGAGCTCTGATTTTATTGTTTTTTCATAGAGATTTATGCCTTGCATTGTTTATAGCTCGGACTATCTAGCAATCAATGCTATGGCTTGAGATGAGTTTAAGTTATCGAAAAAGATGGAACATGAAGGAGATTTGGTTCAGTTTTTTGTTCTATAGTACTCGATCAAAAATGCTGTCAGGGCTTCATATATACAATTACACCTACAATGAGTATTAGGTCTTTAGATGCCCGCTGGCCCATTGTCCACAGCACTTGGATTCAAAACCTATTATCGTGAAGCATTAGTAGTATCCAAACAAATAGAATGAATGCTCATATTGCATGAAGCCAAGTTCCTGATAGGACTCTGGTCCTAGGTTCCAAAGTTCCACTGTGCCACAGTTTGTAGCCATGTTTACCTTCTCTGGTCTGTATCAAAGTAAAAGGAAAATTAACTCGCAGTTCTCAACATGGTGGTGCATCCAGACCCTACCTGCAGATGCTGCCGTTTGAAGGCCCTTTTGGGCAGTGGTTGTCTGGCTTGTGTATGACAGTATATTTCTTCCCCATCTGTATTGGGTTGATCTTCAGGCATTCATCATTCTAGCCCCCTCTAAGGGCAATACAATGCGATGGGACACCACATGTTGAATGAAGTCCATACTAGGTCAGGACCAGCCATAGGTGAGGGGTCAACTTTCTTGGTTCGAATTCTCGGTGAGCTCAGATCCTAGAGTATCCTTCTTGGCCTGGGTGAGACACTCTTCTTATCGAGTCTTCCTAGCTTAGGAGAACCTCTCCAAATCTCTAGCACCAGCACCTTGGCTGCAGCCCAGCTCAGGATCCACCGTTTTCACCACCTGCCTCTTAGCACTCTTTCTAGTCTATGGCCCTCTTGGCATGGTCAATGCTTGTGTCCATCTTGGGTTCTCTCCGTCCCCTTCCCCCTGCTTCTCCTTTCCCCTTCTCCATCTCCAACCTCCTCTAGTGTGTCATTTCTTTCTGCTTCATCGTTCTGAGTCCCTCCTACAACACCAACCACTCTCTGCCTCCCCTGTTCTCATCTTAACTCTCTCCGCCTGCCCCCTTACTCCAAATACTCCTGTTTTTTCTTCAGTTCTTCTCAATCCTTGTTGCACACAAACTCTTCCTGGCAATGCGTACCCACTGCCCTTTCTCTCTTTTGTTCTCCTCTACCTGTCCTTTAACACAATCACAGCCTTGCCATCTAAATTCCCTCCTTCCCATCCTTGATAATTCCTTCCTCCAGAGCCAACTTTTCCATTGCAACCTCTTCTGTTTTCTACTCCTTCTCTTTCTCCTTCTGCAAGCACATCTGCACTCCAACTTCCTTGTACCCTAAGTGAGGAAACAGTGCCTCATTAATATAGTGAGCAATAGGGTGATTGGTATAATAAGGGTTCTTTTTGGCTGATCTCTTCCTCTCTACTTTTTCCCTGGCCCTGATTGGCCCAATCCCCTTGTCTCTACTGCCTTCCGTTTTGGTTTTGGTGAATTTATGTAAAGCAAGCCACAAAATTGCCGAAACCCTTGTTACAAAAGAAGAGGGAAATGGGGTTCTGAACTGGGAATATCTGGTTGGCATAGCAACCATCAATGCCAGGGCATGAAAGGGCAACTCACTAAAACATGTTTTTCCAAACTGCTCTGCCATTCTACGCAATGAGGAACTCCCTACATGATTTGCTCCATTCGGCAGCAGTGCCAGAAGCAAGACGGACGCCTTTCCATTTCGCAGCTGCGTAATGATATGCCGTATAGGGCTATTTTGGGCTTTCATGCATAATTGGGCTATTTTGGGCTACCTTTGGCAGCTATTTGTTTGCATTCTTCCCGAGGCTTCTTCTCTACTACCACCCACCCACTGCATGCCCACTCTCTCTACCCCACCCCCACTCTCTCTACCCTGATGCGCCCCATTCCCTCTCACTAACCCCACCAACCCCACCCCCATTACATGTACTGGTGTGGTTATATTGGGCTATTTTGGGCTACAATTGACAAGTTCTCCCAAGGATACTTTGTTGTTCATGTTTCCTGCTCACAACCAACTGCCACCACTCAGCCACCACACTCCCCACATCTCCATTACCACCCCCCCTTCATGCCCTCACTCTCTACCTCCACCCAGCCTACACCCACACACTCTACTTCCACCCACTCACCCTAGCCCCATTCTATCAACCCCCACCCCAACTCTATCCACTCTTTTAACCCCACCTCCACCCAAACTCTCTCTATTCCCAGCCGCCATACCGCCACTTTCTTTATGCCACCCACCCAAGCCCCACTCTCACTCCCTCCACCCAACCTACCCCCACTCTCTCTACCTCCACCGAACCCCCCTCTCTCTATCCCTACCCTGCCCCATGCTCTACCCCTACCCACCCACCCTACCCCAGCCCCTCTACCCCTACCCACCCACCCTACTCCCACTCCCTCTACCACATCCCACCCAACCCCAATTCTCCCTACCCCACCCACCAAGCTACCCCATTCTCTCCACCCCCAACCAACACCACTTTCTCTACCCAATACCCACTGACCCTACCGCCACACTCTCTACCCACTCTGTCCACACTCTCGCCACCGATCCACACTCTCTCTACCCCCACCAACCAACCCTACCACTACTCTCTACCCCTACCCCCACCCACCCACCCTACTCTCTCTACCCCTACCCCCCCACCCTACTCTCTCTACCCCTACCGTCATCCACCCACCCTACTCTCTCTACCACCAGTCACCCACCCAACCCAACTCTTTCTATGCCCAGCCACCTTACTCCCATCCTCTCTATCCCCACCTTTCCTACCCCTACTCTCTCTACCCCCACTGACCCAGCTGACCCAGACTCTCTACCCCCACCCACCCACCCTACCCCAACACTCTCCACCCCCACCCACCCACCCTACCCCAACACTCTCCACCCCCACCCACCCACCCTATCCCAACACTCTCCACCCCCACCCACCCACCCTATCCCAACACTCTCCACCCCCACCCACCCACCTTACCCCAACACTCTCCACCCCCACCCACCCGCCCTACCCCAACACTCTCCACCCCCACCCACCCGCCCTACCCCAACACTCTCCACCCCCACCCACCCGCCCTACCCCAACACTCTCCACCCCCACCCACCCGCCCTACCCCAACACTCTCCACCCCCACCCACCCACCCTACCCCAACACTCTCCACCAAAACCCACCCACCCTACCCAACACTCTCCGCCCCCACCCACCCACCCTACCCCAACAATCTCCACCCCCACCCACCCTACCCCACACTCTCAACCCCCACCAGCCCAACACCACTGTCTTCCCTACCCACCCAACCCCCACTCTCTCTATCACCACCCACCCATCTTTCCCCCACGTATCTACCCTATCCCCACTTACTCACCCTATTCCACTCTCTCTATCCCTACTCTACCCCCACACACCCAACCTACCACCACGCTCTCTACTCCCACCTATTCAACCTACCTCCACTTTCTCTACCCCATCCACTCAACCTACTCCCACTCACCCACCCTATTCCCACTCTCTGTACACCCACTGTCTCTAACCCCAATCCACGCACCCTACCCCCACTCTCTACCCCCACTATCTCTACTCCCACCAACCCCCACTCTTTCTACCCCCACTCTCTCTACTCCCACACACCGCCACTCTCTCTGCATACCCCCTCTCTAACCATACCGACCCTACCCCTACTCTCTGCAGCCCCACTCACAAACTGTACCCTGGTGCCTATAAATGCAAAATGCAAAGAATAGCAGGTAAAGCCAACACTATTGGCACTGCCAATGCTTGTTTAATAAGCCCCCTCCTTCTAATCTCCAGGTGAGCACATTTTCCTGTAGGTGCTTGTCCTTTTGTTCAGGCAAAACTGTCAAGGCTGTTGCCTGACCTGCTGAGTTGCTTGGATGGTCTGTGGGGAAGAGAATATTTCCATCTGTCAGTGTGTAGTTATAGGGGCTGCCCTCTCTGCAGTTCACAGGGTTAAATCAAGCAGCATGTCAAATCACTGTGGTCTCTTTGCTTATGAGGGACAATCCCTACTGCTGAATGGACAGGAGAGGTTTCCTATTGCACTCTTCTGGCTTAGAAAAGGCGAAGGACCTTTATGTTTTGCTCTATGTGCTGTTGTGCTATTAGGGACACCATTCTCCTTCTCAGACACCTCCTGCAAAGAAATTAGCTACTGTTTTGAGCTTCCGTTTTGACTTTACCTTCTCCCTCTCCAGTTTGAAAAATTCGAGATCTGCTATAGGTTTTCAATTTCACTGAATAAGGCACTGAGGAGATGTAGTCCCAAACTGCCGCCTACTAATGAAGTCTTGTGGTAATAAAGACTCAAAGGCCATGCAGGGATGTCATTTGGGGATCACCAGGGGTTGCTGCTGCAACCCCTGCATCGCAGTTTCCAACCCCTGGGGGGGTCTACCTTCCAACCCCAATTATTTTAAACAGTTAAAAAGAATATATATTTTTTAAAAATAAAATATTTAACAGAAGCTCCTGGTGTAGCGGTGACCCCTGCAGGCCCCATGGTGTGGGGTCACCCCACCACACCAGATTTGGGGAGCCCCCCGTCCCAGTCCTCACCCAACAGGTTGAAGGCTGGGGAGGCACGTAGTAGGGCTTGGCGTTAGAGCTGACTGTGACATGTGACACATATCACATGCCATGTTCAGCTCCAACCCCTTCACACTCGGCGCAGCTCACATATAGGAACTCTTGCAGCTTCCTGCTCCCTGTTTGTGAGCAGCACGGAGGAGCTGAGGGTGGCTTGGAAGGACGGTCTGAAGCTGCAAGAAAAAGGTAAGAAGGCCATAAAAAAGAATATGATGTGTATTTTGCTTGTGTGATGTGCTTGTCAGATGTATGTATGTGAATGACAGGGGAATGAGAAGTGATGTGATGTGTGTTTTTGAATGTTTTGGGTGGGTGGTTGGATGTGTTCCTGTGTAGAGAATGCAATGAGTGGATGTAAGAGAAGGTGTCAGTGAGTGACTGGTAGGTGAATGAGTATGAATGTGATGGTGTTTTTTTAATTTTCTGTGTGGGTGGGTGTGTGTCTGGCTGTGTCTGTGTAGAGAATTCAATGGGTGGAGGTAAGAAAAGGTGTATGAGTGAGTGACTGGTGGGTGAATGAGTATGAATGTGATGGTGCTTATGTTCTGGTAGGGTGGGTGGGTGTGTGCCTGTGTAGAGAATGCAATGGGTGGAGGTAAGAATAGGCGTATGAGTGAATGACTGGAGGGTGAATAAGTATGAATATGATGGCGCCTCGATGCCCCTGGGCTGTGTGAGTGCTTTCCAAATGTAAATAAATAAATAAATACATAAATACATGGTGTGTTTTTGAATGTTCTGGGTGGGTGTGTGTCTGCCTGAGTAGAGAATGCAATGGGTGGATGTAACAGACGGTGTGAGTGAGTAACTCGTGGGTGAATGAGTATGAATGTAAGGGTGTGATTTTGACTGTTGTGGGTCTGTGTGCGTGTGTGGTGAATGCAGTGTGAATGAATGTGAGGGGGTGGTATGGGTGAGTGACCAGTGGGTGAAAGGGGATGCATGTGTGCGTATGGCCCTAGGAGACTGGGGATCACTGGAGCATTTTTTACACATCCTTTATTGACTTTGCATATTTTACTGTTATTTTCAGGCAAAGCCAAGTTCACGTGTGTCATTACCTGGCTAGACTGAAATTTTGGTACAGTCCGTCTAGCCATTGCTTACTGTTGCATAATATTTATTACTCAACATCTTTAAAAAAAGCAAGCATGTTAAGTAGTTTTACCTCGCTAGACTGATGTTTTTGTGTAGTGGCCTTTATATTTTTTACTGTAGCATTACTTTTTATTTATCTGGGAGGATAGCTCAGCGGCAACGTGCTTGCCTTGGAAACAAGATGACATGAAGCAACACAGGTTCGATCCCCAGGCCCGCGCTTAGAAACCTCTGTGTATTAAGCGCGTTATAAATACGCAACTAAGAGACATGTAGTCCTGTAACATCGGCTCGATGCCCCCGGGCTGTGTGAGCACTTTAAAAAAATGTAAATAAATATTAAATATTAACTGAGCATCTATGATGAATCATAGATGATAACTGTTCTTATGGGTGTAGACTGGCTTACATTGGAACATGTTTGGACAGGTTTTCATATTGTGACATGTCATTTTTAATGGCCAAACCAATGTTCTTGCATAGGGGTACTGGCATATATTGGCAGAGCCAGTTTTGTGCCCAGTGCCAGTAATGATAGTATGAAAAAAAACATCTTAAAGGGAACATGAGTATGGTCTTATATGGGAAAACTAGCATATGTTGGTGGAGACAGCATGGAAATGTATGGGCACAGCAAGCATGAGCATGTTTTTTAGACTGGCATATATTGTGGGGACTGGCATGATAATGCATTGGGAAATGCCCTGTGCACTTTTGATGACTTGCATCTATTGTACTTTTTTCATGATTTACCCTACACAAAACCAATTGTTGGCCTTTTACCCAAATTGTTGGCCTTTTACCCACATTTTCACAGAAAATGTGCTGTGTAATGCACTATTTTAACCCATTATTCAAAGCATGTTCTCAGGGGAAGAGGAAGAACCCCCATGACCCCCACAAACCCATTTTCATTAGTTTGGGCTCCCTCATTACACTCAGTCACAATCACATACTTGTGACAAATATTTACAATTTCCAATAAAACAACTCACCAGCCACCATTGGTGGCTGGTATATTTGTGGACCAGGCCCTGACCCTTCTTTCTACGCTACAAGAAACATTTAAGCTTTGATCAAAAAACATATTTACTTCTTTCACTTGCAGTAGTGTATTCCCCTGCAGCGGCATAATCATCATGGACCTTGCGCACACGTGGTGGTCCCGGCCGGCGGTGTGGCGTGCCCTGTGTTTTGTGAAGCAGCTTGGGGGTGGGGCCCACAGCATGGCTCGCAGGGGGCCCGCAATTGTTGTGCTACGCCATTCTCTGACAAAGGGTTAGTGTGCAGTGCGCGCCTTGAATTCTACCAGTGAGTCCCCAGGTGAGAAGTAACTTGTGAGTGTTTTCAATTTCAAATAACTGTGTTGTGCCACAGATTTATGTGTGCATCAATGATATTACATTAAATGGTGGGGGCTTTTTAAGTCCTCTGGCACCCAGTATTACGCTTAGATAATACAACTATGTGGGATCTTGGGTATTTTGAAAGAACCTTTTCCAGGTATTATACTCCTGCAAAGATAACATTATAAGGTGCACCCCCCTGTGTGCACGCAGACCAGTCTAATAGGTTTCTTCTGTCGTAGTGGAGCTGACTCATAGATATATTTATAACAAGGACATTTTGTTGATAGAAAATGATCTTCAATGATTTAATTTTCAGCCCTTGCTCAAGCAGCATTTTACTCCTGGGTAATGTCAGGTGTATTGACCCACGTTTGAGTCATTAAGCTGCAACATTTGGTGCACATGTGGGCTTAGGAAATCCAAGATGGCCAAAAAGCCCACATGTGCACCAGAATCCAGGAGAACTGCGCAGTTGGCACAAGACCACTCCAAAGATACAACCTTCTTGTGGGGGGGGTTCCACATCACCACTCTACTGTAAGGATGCCATCAAAACAATGTTAACCAAGGGTCATATTCTATCAAGCAAAAGACCACTCTATTGAAATGCAGTAATTCAAGACAGATCCCAAAAATGGATGCAATACCGACAAATTCCCCAAGGCGGCGCTAGCGGTCTAAACTCTGACAGGAGAACTGGCTGACAAAGGGACCTGAGTCAACTGGGCTTCAAAGGCCTGTTGGTTAATTAAAAAATCTTAGCCACCTGCTGTTCCCAGAGGCCAAGAGGCTGAGAACTCTTAACACCCCAGAGACTCACCACAGGAGGCAGGATATCACATGGCCCTTCTGAGTGAGAGGGAGGGGTTTCCCCTTCAGCCTGGAGGAGAGAGACAATAGCCCCTTTCTGTTGAATGGGGTTTGTTAATTTTGAGTGTTTCCTGTCAACAGCCCTCTGCCAGCAAGGAGAGACATGTGATCACTGACCCACCCAGACTTCTGGAGGCGGACCCAAACACTTTGGGGAGTTGAATTGCAACAAATATATATTTTATAGAAACTGTGATAACTTATTGTAACCAAATGACAGGAATGTACAACTTTGAGAGTCTTAGTATGGAAAATGCCCCCACGATTTGAGTCCAAACTCCAATTTGTACCATGTTCTGGGGCAAAACCCTGCTAATTATGACTATTGTAGACAATGTATTTAAGCTAGAGACATGGAAAGTTACTGGGATATATGTGGAAGGGAAATGTACCTTTGTATAATTTTTGAGGAAAATCCCATATTGCAAAACCCACTAAAATCGAAAATAAGTTGCCATTTTTGAATGCAAGCTCCTAGAAACGCCAGAGTCGCAACAGGGACTATCTTTAGTAATATATGATGTGTGTATGTGATGTCAAACAACTGTGTACCTGGGAAATATGTATTTGGATCAGGAATAGATTTGTGTGCACATTGACCAGGGGAGTGTCATTTCTGCAGGTCATAAAAATGACATCTCTCTGACACACTATCCCTTCCCAAATCAGGGACCAAAGAATCTATTGACCTATCAAATCAAGAGAGGGGCAGGCTTAGTGATGCTAGCCTCTCCACCCACTTTTAAAACACATACAAATAGACTGCTGGGACAGGTAGGGACATTCAAATTCCATTTTCTGCGGGACGCTCTGCCGGGAGACTCCAGACTTCACATCCATCAATCTTCAGAGACCAGAAATATACTTCAGAACTTAAAGCAAGGGCCTAAACCCACAAACTGAGAACTCTTCTCAGCAGGCCTCAGCATCCTCAAAATCATTTGCAAACTATTCCACAGCCGGGCAAGCTGTCTGAATTCTTTGCCAAGAACCTTTGCCAGTACCCAGAAAGCAGTGTTACATCCAGAATCCAATTGATCCGGACCGGAAAGCAGAGCAGTATCCAGAACCAGAGGCCGCTGTATCCAGAGAGGCTAGACCAGCAGAGCAGAGCTGACCCAGACCGCTGTGAGCAGAACCAGAGATCCGGAACGCTGTGAGCAGAACCGGTGCCTGATTGACCCGCCGAGCAGACAGAACCGCCGCCGGACGTGTTGACCAGATCCGTGACGAGGCCTATTTCAAATTTATATTGTGAGTACCTAGCAGAACTGTGCAGAACCAATCCCTTAGTTAAAATAATCTAATTCAAGCTATTTTAACCTAAGTAGAACTGCCTCCTAGAAATCGTGTCATCTGTCATTTTTAAAGCTGCACAACTGTCACCTGTCAATTCTGCAGCTGCAAGCTGTCACCTGTCATTTTGAGTTTTACTTTAAATCCGAAAATCTACCTTTATTAAATTGTCCGTATCTCTGGAACCGTTTGGGCTAGGAACAAAATTTAACTTTCATTTTAAAGCTGTGATTCTAGGCTTTCCACCGAACTTAGACTTCCCACTCCCTATACTTTTTCCGCAATCGCGATTTATGCACTCGCGAAATTTACCGCGATTTGCGATTTGGCTCAATATCTCCACTTGTCAGAATAGCAGCTCCATTCTTTCCTTTGTTAAAATCCATTTGCAACCTGGTAATAACTCATAGAGCATTGCTAAAGTGAGCCTGAACTAATACCAACAAGCATCTCTCACTCACCCTGAATCTCTAGAGGGGATTAAAATCAGTTAGCACATTTTCCCATCCATTGCCATCACATTTAAAAGCATTTTGGGCCTGTGTTTCAAACTTCTGCCTGTTTCCTCTAAGCTTGCTGGGGGGGGGGAACTGAATTCCGTATTGCATTTGATTGTATTCCCGAAGACTGTGTGTGTTACTTCCATCTCCTTGCATTGAATATAGGGGGAGAGGGTGAATTGCCACCAGGGGAAAAGTGATTACATTGTCTTTTGATGAAGCCATATCAAGTTATTTTCTGTACTGCATTTCATTCATCATTGCGTTTCCTTGAACCATATAAAGCATTCTTTCCCACCTTATTCTTCTGTTCCTATTCATAAGTTGCCTCTTGCTGATTACTGCTCATATTCACAAGTGTAATATCCATTATCAATTTATTTATAGAAGTGTGATATATATATATATAGATATATATATATATATATATTGTTTACATTTCAAATAAACCTTTTAATTTGCAAAACAAACCTACTTCTTGGCTCAGTGGGGTCAGGGGGATTCTAAGAGGGGGGTGTTATACAAGGGTTGTCATTCAGAGTACTGAACTGGACATAAAAATACACCAATAAGGGTTTTCCTCAGCATCCCAAACTAGGCATTGACTTAGCTGTAGTGTTGATTGAATATTGCTTAACAAAGTGGGGGCTCGGAGCCGGGATATTCTGGGTTAGATTTACCACTTGTGCAGATTCATACAGTGTGCCAACTGTCCAGATACACATATCCGGTTAGATCACCACGCTGTTTTACACTGTGAAAGCAACCCTCAAAGGAACGCTCTAAGGAAACGGTCTGTTTTGCAAAATAAAATACAAACTTCTGTAAGTCAGGAAGGAACTCAAATTCCAGAATGACGACCTTGGTAGATATGAAAATAGCCAGAGAGCACTTCTTACATAAGCTATTTGTGAGAGGTGAGTGGACTCATCAGGACCAAACAGTCTGGTTGCAGGCAATCGCGCAACAGGTCACTGAAACAGGGTCAGATAAATGGAAAGATCAGGGTCCATTACATGTGGCCCTGAGTGAATTATATATGGCTTCTAAGGCCAAAGATGAACACAATAAGATTGCCAGGATAGCGGCATATTTGTATCTATATATGGGAGCCATGCAGGACAAATGTGCTGAAGGTCAATATCTGGCAAATAGGCAACAGATGGCGTTAGAAAAGGCCCAATCTGACCTGGTCTCTTCTAAGCAGAGGCTGCAGAGGAGCCAGGAGTCAGAAAATGATAGTAGGCAGTATATCATTAAAATAAAAGAGGACATGGATATACTGCAACAGGAAAAGACAGACCAGGATACCAGAATTCTGGCTTTGCAGAAGGAGCACCAAGACAGTTTGGACTCCTTACTGCAGAGCCAGAAAAAGCTGGAGCAACAGATCAATTTCAACAGGGCATGCACAGAGCAGGTAGCCACCCTGCAAATCCAACTAAACAGAGAGAAAGAGGAAAGCAATTCATTGATTTTGAAAGACCTGGATACACAGGCAGCGTTTGATGAAGAACGTCAGAAAGCTGGTGACTTTCAAAGGCAGAGGGACGACCTGGCGTCACAAATGCAGGCTCTTGGTCAGGAAAGGGATACCTTAGGCCAGGAAGTCTGCCACTTAAAAAGGAAAATGGAAGAAAATCACCTGGCCCTCCAGGGACTGGGTGACCTCCAAAAAGAACACCAGAACTTGTTAGAGCACACCAGGAGGGTGGAGGGTGATCTGGCAAGAAAGGAGCAGGCCAATAGGGACACAGTTCAGGAGGTAACCCTCCTGCAGCAAAGACTGTCCCAGTACTCCAGGACCAATCAGGAGGCACAGAGAGAAAATGATGCTCTCTGTCAGCACAATTATAGGCTCCAGCAACAGGTAGCGATGCAGGAGAGACTGATAGAGTCTAGTAAGGCCTTAACTCAGGAACTGAAAGTGCAGGCTCTTGCATTACAACAGGGAACAGGGGCGGATAGAGATGAGATTTGCTGGGAAAGAGAAACTCTTGAGCATAACCTCAGGAGCCCTAGTGCCACAGGCCTTCACCTCTACCAGTCCCTGGACTCTGCCACCCCCATGTTCCCTGGCGCACATGAGCACGAGGCCACAGGGATGGCAGATTACTATCCAGCTAAAAGTATGGGGCTCATAGGCCAGTACCACCCAGGAATGGAGGGGCGGGCATCCGGGTATGGGCACCCAAGCACAGTGCAATTTAGTGGGGAACCCCAGGAGAGTAGGCCCACTAAGGGCATCCTGAAAACCTCTGTCCAGTTAGGTCAGTGGGGGGGATACCCATCAAATCCTGGCAGCAAGGAGGGATCTGAAGTCTCCTCTGAGCGTCACAGGACACAGGAGACCAGGTCCCCACATTCTGCCAGCCATTCCCAGGCTCGCAGAATCCGGGAAAACCTGGAAGATCAGACGGGCACCTCTGGGAGCAGTGCTTCTGAGTAAGAGGATGAATGGACCAGGGTTACCCGAACCAAAAAGGCCCATAAGGCAAAAAAGGGCCTTGCTTAAGGACCCATTGAAACAAATAAAGGCAATAAGGAGTGTCATCACGCCTTAGCATAAGAACGCCAAGTATTCTGTTTGGGAACACTTGGAGCTCTATGAGCAAATGATGGAGGCTTTCCATTTGAAGGACAGCAGTAGCTGCATTCAGTATGTCAAATGGACATTCTCCCCTGAATACTCCAGTTTCTTTGCGGGGCTAGCGGACCAAAACCATTCAAGATGGTCCACATATAGTGCGGCCATCTTAAAACATTTTTCTGTTCATAGAAATCCTCAAGAGGCTCACAAGGCAGCCTACAATTTGCAATGTGGGGAGGATCAGGCCCCACAAGAATTTGTGCAGGAGTTAAAGCGTGCTTTTGCACAGACTACAAAAAGGGTGAGCACAGACAGCAAAGAGTTTGTTAATACTTTTTTCCATGCCTTGCCCAAATACATCATGACCCAGCTAGTGAGAGATTTTCACGAGAAGAGGTCACTAGACTGGGTCATTGAACAGGCTACCCGGATCTATGAGGTGCAGAAGCCCATAGAAAATAAAAATAATGCGCAGAAAAACCCCAAAACCAACAGCACCCCTGCTGCTGCCAAGGTGGCAGAGGTAAAGGTCACCCCCGTTTTAGATTTGGAGATGGGGGGCCTAAAAACCTGCCTGCACCAAATAATTCACAGCCCAGAAGGCCCTCGGGCCAGTCACAGACAGTGAATCGAGGAGGTAGTCCCACAAATGGGGTCCCTCGCTCCCCTGATTATGTAAGTCCCCGCTACAAGGGAAACTGACCCATCCTAGGTTATGTGTGGACTCCTCCAGCCCAAGGGGGGGATCCAGCCAAGCACCTAACACAGGGAACTTCCCTCCCAACTTCCCACAGGAGGGCAGAAATTCTCCAAATCCTGGGCAGAACTTTTTCCCCAGGTATCCGCCCAACTTCCAGCCCCAAAATCATTCATCCTTCTTTCCCCAAATCCCTGAGCCCAGACAACCTAATCCGGGAGAGGGGAGGCCAAGGGTGGAGGGGTACCCAAATCTTCCCAATCCGGGGTATTACCAGAGAAGGGATAGCTACCCTTCCCGGGATCAGCCCAGGGGAGAAAATAGAGCCCTGTATCAGCCTGAGCGGGTTTCACAACTTGAGCGCCAGGTCCAAAATATGGCACGAGATCTGGGTCACATACTGAGGGCTCAACAGAACCCTCAGATGAGCATGCCACTGCAGAATGCCCCAAACTCTGGACCTGGTGCTCCAGAACAATGACGGGGGGAGCACTCCGATAACCCACCGGTTCCCAATGAGGAGGCACAAGGGGAAGGGGGATGTAAAGCCTTGGAGGAAGCTTCCTTCCCAACTTGTAAACAGCCCCTGGAAAACCAGGAACCGGAAACAAAATCTCCTGCCCCTGAAAGCCTGCCTCCCAAGGAGCAGAGCGGGGTAGGAGAAACAAAGGACCCAAACAGACCCACTTTGTGGAGGAGGTACAGGTCTTCCAATTTGAGGGAGAGGGATCCTCAGAAGATCCTGGGAAAAGGATCTTCTCCTTCAGAGATGGGGGAACTCCTCCCAAGGAAAAATGGGTCCCAAGGGATGCCAATTCAGACTGGGGAGATGTGGAGACTGAGCTACCACCGTCCATCATCTCATCCCAGAACCCACAATACCGAAATCCCCTGGTTCAAACCCATTCTGGTGACTGCCTCCAAATAGGGGGGGGGCGGCCCAGAACCGGGGGAACCCACAATGGCTATGATCTCCAGTTGCCAACTTTTTCTTTCAGATTCCCAAGACTCTCCACAGAATTCTGCCCAAATCTCTTCTCTCGCCATGTCCAAAACCAGAAAGTTAGCCCACCAGTTGTCCAAAAATGTGCATTATCTCTGCCCCCTTGAGGAGAAGGAGGGAAGATATCATGCCCCGGTACAAGTACAGGGGCAGGGCACAATTTTGGCGCTGGTGGACACTGGATCTCAAGCTACCCTTCTGTCCAGAAGGGCCTTTGATGAACTGAATGCAGGAAGGGGGGAGAATTACTGTATTCCTCTCACCTCTCTTCCTGGACAACTGCAGAACTTTGACGGGAAGGAAATTCCTGTCGAGGGGACTGCAGATTTGGACATCAAAATTGGGCGACACAAGGTGAAACACCCGGTCATAGTAGTGACTCCAGAGGGCACCCCTTGTTTACTAGGGAATGACCTCCTGAGAAGGTTGTCACCCCTAATAGATTGCATAAACAAGGTCCTCTGGACCCAGACTAGCCGACCAATAAAATTAAAACAGAGTGTCAACCATGTTAGTTTAAACGGCACCTGCCGCATGGTTGAACAAAAATCTGACCAAGTAGAATTTCACTTCCAGAACAACCAAATTCCAGATCTGACAGTAATAGCAGTAGGACAACAGACTGGTGATGGGGGGACCTCTCTATTTCTGAAAATCAACCTTCCTTCCAGTTTAAGGTGGTATTCCACACTGGAAGGAAACACTCTGAAATTCTTTACCAATCCACAATCAGACACTCCCACTCCTATAGTCCAGAAAGAGGTGAAATCAGCTCAGAGCCTGGCGGATATTCAGCAAATTGGAGAGCAGTTGTTCATCCCTGTTCAGTTAAATGAGGGGAAGGACTCTGTTCTCGCCCGAGTGTGTGTGAACAACGGTAAGAGCTTCATCAGCGAAGCCATGTTTCGCCAACTCCCAAAAGATCCAGCCATTCCCACATTCAAACTGATAGACGAATGGGAAATGGACCTGGAAGCACCCAATTCAAAACATCTCCTGCCAAGCAGGTGTATGCTCAAAATCTCCATTGGCAACAAGAGCATAGTCCATAATTGTTGGGTCGTGCGAGACGTCACTGCCGCCTTTTACTTAGGCAGTGACATTCTCAATCGCTTCGCCATTAGTTTGGACCTAATAAACTTCAAAGCTTGGTCCCGATTAGCGGATAATCCCATGGGCTTTGATGATCAAGAAAAAGCATTTAGGTCAGCTCAATTGCTACCTTATGCAGTTGAAATTCAGATTAAAGAGGAAGTCACGATCCCAGAAAGGACCCGACAATTCTCCCTGGAAGTGAAAGTTAAAAGAGGACAAAAATTGAAAAACCCTGATGCTTATATTCATCTAAATGCTTCTCTCCAACAGCAAGGGTTGGGGTAAACCCAACTCCATTAGTCAACATAGAACATGACAACATTCCAATAGAGGTGGATAACAGCGACTTAGCCGCAGGCACCATTATTGGAATGGCGGTTGATGACCGACATTTTTCCATTGATCTAGGAAATGAACTGTTAGGACCGATCCCCAAGGACTGTTTTGACAGTGACAGTGATGAGAATACAACACCAGACAGGATTTTCACCCGGCATGGGGGGAACTTCCTGGTGTACACTTCTTGCCCTTATGGTAAGGAAGATGTGACTTCAGGAGGGATGAGGTGATTTTCCAGCTCCATGAGGGCTGCCTTTCCCACCTGAAGCCTCCAGTCCAAATCAGCACTCTGACCAGGGACTTCTCCACCCAGCTGGAGGAGGCCGCTGAGATAGCCAAACCAGAAGTCTTTCCAGGCTTCAGGCAGATGGTGGAAGAGAGAGTCAACCTAGCTGATGCCTATGTGACTCTGGAACAGAAGAAAAAGTTGAAACAAGTTTTCTTGGATTTCCAAGATCTCTTTGCGTTAGACTCATATGACTGGTCGCACCGACATCCACATGACAACAATTCCCACGGACCCTGGCATGACTCCATTGTTTGTGAAGCAATATCGCTTGCCTCTTGCATCCATGGAGTCCCTTACTGAAATAATTAAGAACCTTGAGTCCCAGGGAATAATCCGTCCAGTCCACAGCACCTTCAATAATCCGGTGCTGGGAATATTGAAGCCAAACAGCCAGTGGAGACTCTGCGCCGACCTTAGGGAGCTCAACAAATGGGTCCATACTTCCCGATGGCCTCAGCCCTACATTGACCAAGGGCTGGCCCAGATCCAGGGGTCACAAGTATTCACTGCAATAGACCTGACCAATGGATACTGGACCGTGCCTGTCAGAAGGGAGGACCAATACAAACTGGCTTTTACCTTTGGGGGCCAGCAGTACACATGGACCCGGACTCCCTTCGGATACCTCAACTCCGGCAATGAATTCAACATTTTCCTACATAAGGCCATGCCCGACCTGGGTGCGAGGGGTAACCTGGCTTATGTAGATATTGTCCTCATAAAAAGTTCATCTGTGGAAGAACACATAGCAGAGATCCGTTATGTTCTGACACAGTTGAAGGCCGCCGGAGCAAAACTTTCCTTTCAGAAAGCACAGTGGTGTAGAACCCGTGTTAATTTCTTGGGGCATGCGATTACTCCTCAGGGTCGCTGTCCCCAAGAAAAGTAAGTGGAAGCACTTCAGAAACTGAAAGACCCCACAACTCTGCGGGAACTAAGAAGCCTCCTTGGACTGAATAATTACAGCAGAAAGTTCATTGAGGGCTACGCAGAGATCACTAGACCCCTGATTCATCTCCTGAAGGGGGGGTCAAGTGAGAATGGGGTCCAGAACAATCCGAGGCAGTAAGACAACTCAAAAGAAGCCTCTCACAAGCACCTTGCCTAGCTTACCCTGTCAGAAACAAGGAGTTCTTCCTGGAGACAGGGTTCTCTAACACGTGCTTGATGGCAGTATTATACCAAAAGCATGACAAGGTCAATAAAGTAATCTCCTATGCGAGTAAAACTTTATCCTCTGTGGAGGAAAAATTCAACGATTGTGAGAAGGCACTCCTGGCAACGGTGTGGGCATTGAAGAATTACCGCCCGTTCATCCAGGGGGAACAAATCATAGTGGAGACTCCAAACCAGCCTCTGCAATATCTCCAAAGTGACAGGATCCGGGCCAGAAATGTGAGTAATTCCCGAATTACTTCCTGGATTCTGTCAATGCAAGGCTTTCCTGTGGAGGTCAGATATGGCCAAAACAAGAAGAGTCCCCTTGCGCAAGGTCTGGCTGACTTGCATGATTGTGCCAGAGAAAACTGTCTCGAGGACGAAAGTCTAAAAATCGAGGACAACATGGAGGCATACCTTAATTCCCCACACAAAGTCTTTGAAGAAGCAAGTGTGAGGGAATGCCCACTGTCTATGTGGATGGATGCTCTTACCATGTTGACAACAACGGGGAGAAAGAACTGGTGGCCGGCGTAGTGAATGCATGGGTGAAGGAGTTTCCTGAACCCTCCGCTGAGTACAAAATTGGTCCCCGAAGTAGTCAGGTGGCAGAATTGATGGCTGTAAATCAGGCCATCCTCACTGCTGTCCAACATCATTGATTTTGAAAGACCTGGATACCCAGGCAGAGTTTGATGAAGAACGCCAGAAAGCTGGTGCCTTTTAAAGGCAGAGGGATGACCTGGCGTCACAAATGCAGGCTCTTGGTCAGGAAAGGGATACCTTAGGCCAGGAAGTCTGCCACTTAAAAAGGAAAATGGAAGAAAATCACCTGGCCCTCCAGGGACTGGGTGACCTCCAAAAAGAACACCAGAACTTGTTAGAGCACACCAGGAGGGTGGAGGATGCTCTGGCAAGAAAGGAGCAGGCCAATAGGGACACAGTTCAGGAGGTAACCCTCCTGCAGCAAAGAATGGCCCAGTACTCCAGGACCAATCAGGAGGCACAGAGAGGTAATGAGGCTCTCTGTCAGCACAATGATAGGCTCCAGCAACAGGTAGCGATGCAGGAGAGACTGATAGAGTCTAGTAAGGCCTGAACTGAGGAACTGAAAGTGCAGGCTCTTGCATTGCAACAGGGAACAGGGGCGGATAGAGATGAGGTTCGCTGGGAAAGAGGAACTCCTGAGTATAACCTCAGGAGCCCTAGTGCCAGAGGCCTTCACCTCTACCAGTCCCTGAACTCTGCCACCCCCATGTTCCCTGGCGCACATGAGCACGAGGCCACAGGGATGGCAGATTACTATCCAGCTAAAAGTATGGGGCTCATAGGCCAGTACCACCCAGGAATGGAGGGGCGAGCATCCGGGTATGGGCACCCAAGCACAGTGCAATTTAGTGGGGAACCCCAGGAGAGTAGGCCCACTAAGGGCATCCTGAAAACCTCTGTCCAGTTAAGTTAGGTCAGTGGGGGGGATACCCATCAAATCCTGGCAGCAAGGAGGGATCTGAAGTCTCCTCTGAGCGTCACAGGACACAGGAGACCAGGTCCCCACATTCTGCCAGCCATTCCCAGGCTCGCAGAATCTGGGAAAACCTGGAAGATCAGACGGGCACCTCTGGGAGCAGTGCTTCTGAGTCAGAGGATGAATGGCCAGGGTTACCCGAACCAAAAAGGCCAATAAGGCAAAAAGGGCCTTGCTTAAGGACCCATTGAAACAAATAAAGGCAATAAGGAGTGTCATCACGCCTTATTATAAGAATGCCAAGTATTCTGTTTGGGAACACTTGGAGCTCTATGAGCAAATGATGGAGACTTTCCATTTGAAGGACAGATGTAGCTGCATTCAGTACGTCAAATGGACAATCTCCCCTGAATACTCCAGTTTCTTTGCGGGGCTGGAGGACCAAAACCATTCAAGATGGTCCACATATAGGGCGGCCATCTTGAAACATTTTTCTGTTCATAGAAATCCTCAAGAGGCTCACAAGGCAGCCTACAATTTGCAATGTGGGGAGGATCAGGCCCCACAAGAATTTGTGCAGGAGTTAAAGCGTGCTTTTGCACAGACTACAAAAAGGGTGCGCACAGACAGCAAAGAGTTTGTTAATACTTTTTTCCATGCCTTGCCCAAATACATCATGACCCAGCTAGTGAGAGATTTTCACGAGACGAGGTCACTAGACTGGGTCATTGAACAGGCTACCCAGATCTATGAGGTGCAGAGCCCATAGAAAATAAAAATAATGCGCAGAAAAACCCCAAAACCAACATCACCCCTGCTGCTGCCAAGGTGGCAGAGGTAAAGGTCACCCCCGTTTTAGATTTGGAGATAGGGGGGCCTAAAAACCTGCCTGCACCAAATAATTCACAGCCCAGAAGGCCCTCGGGCCAGTCACAGATAGGGAGTCGAGGAGGTAGTCCCACAAATGGGGTCCCTCGCTACCCTTATTATGTAAGTCCCCACTACAAGGGAAACCAACCCATCCTGGGTTATGTGTGGACTCCTCCAGCCCAAGGGGGGGGATCCAGCCAAGCACCTAACCCAGGGAACTTCCCTCCCAACTTCCCACAGGAGGGCAGAAATTCTCCAAATCCTGGGCAGAACTTTTTCCCCAGGTATCCGCCCAACTTCCAGACCCAAAATCATCCATCCTTCTTTCCCCAATTCCCTCAGCCCAGACAACCTAATCCGGGAGAGGGGAGGCCAAGGGTGGAGGGGTACCCAAATCTTCCCAATCCGGGGTATTACCAGAGAAGGCATAGCTACCCTTCCCGGGATCCTCCCAGGGGAGAAAATAGAGCCCGGTATCAGCCTGAGCGGGTTTCACAACTTGAGCGCCAGGTCCAAAATATGGCACGAGATCTGGGTCACATACTGAGGGCTCAACAGAACCCTCAGATGAGCATGCCACTGCAGAATGCCCCAAACTCTGGACCTGGTGCTCCAGAACAATGACGGGGGCAGCACCCCGATAACCCACCGGTTCTCAATGAGGAGGCACAAGGGGAAGTGGGGTGTAAAGCCTTGGAGGAAGCTTCCTTCCCAACTTGTAAACAGCCCCTGGAAAACCAGGAACCGGAAACAAAATCTCCTGCCCCTGAAAGCCTGCCTCCCAAGGAGCAGGGAGGGGGTAGGAGAAACAAAGGACACAAACAGACCCACTTTGTGGAGGAGGTACAGGTCTTCCAATTTGAGGGAGAGGGATCCTCAGAAGATCCTGGGAAAAGGATTTTCTCCTTCAGAGATGGGGGAACTCCTCCCAAGGAAAAATGGGTCCCAAGGGATGCCAATTCAGACTGAGGAGATGTGGAGACTGAGCTACCACCACCCATCATCTCATCCCAGAACCCACAATACCGAAATCCCCTGGTTCAAACCCATCCTGGTGACTACCTCCAAAAAGGGGGGGGCGGCCCAGAACCGGAACCAGGGGAACCCACAATGGCTCTGATCTCCAGTTGCCAACTTTTTCTTTCAGATTCCCAAGACTCTCCACAGAATTCTGCCCAAATCTCTTCTCTCGCCATGTCCAAAACCAGAAAGTTAGCCCACCAGTTGTCCAAAAATGTGCATTATCTGTGCACCCTTGAGGAGAAGTAGGGAAGATATTATGCCCCGGTGCAAGTACAGGGGCAGGGCACATTTTTTGGCGCTGGTGGACACTGGATCTCAAGCTACCCTTCTGTCCAGAAGGGCCTTTGATGAACTGAATGCAGGAAGGGGGGAGAATTACCGTATTCCTCTCACCTCTCTTCCTGGACAACTGCAGAACTTTGACGGGAAGGAAATTCCTGTCGAGGGGACTGCAGATTTGGGCATCAAAATTGGGCGACACAAGGTGAAACACCCGGTCATAGTAGTGACTCCAGAGGGCACCCCTTGTTTACTAGGGAATGACCTCCTGAGAAGGTTGTCACCCCTAATAGATTGCGTAAACAAGGTCCTCTGGACCCAGACTAGCCGACCAATAAAATTAAAACAGAGTGTCAACCATGTTAGTTTAAACGGCACCTGCCACATGGTTGAACAAAAATCTGACCAAGTAGAATTTCACTTCCAGAACAACCAAATTCCAGACGTGACAGTAATAGCAGTAGGACAACAGACTGGTGATCGGGGGTCCTCTCTATTTCTGAAAATCAACCTTCCTTCCAGTTTAAGGTGGTATTCCACACTGGAAGGAAACACTCTGAAATTCTTTACCAATCAATCCACAATCAGACACTCCCACTCCTATAGTCCAGAAAGAGGTGAATTCAGCTCAGAGCCTGGCTGATATTCAGCAAATTGGAGAGCAGTTGTTCATCCCTGTTCAGTTAAATGAGGGGAAGGACTCTGTTCTCGCCCGAGTGTGTGTGAACAACGGTAAGAGCTTCATCAGCGAAGCCATGTTTCGCCAACTCCCAAAAGATCCAGCCATTCCCACATTCAAACTGATAGACAAATGGGAAATGGACCTGGAAGCACCCAATTCAAAACATCTCCTGCCAAGCAGGTGTATGATCAAAATCTCCATTGGCAACAAGAGCATAGTTCATAATTGTTGGGTCGTGCGAGACGTCACTGCCGCCTTTTACTTAGGCAGTGACATTCTCAATCGCTTCGCCATTAGTTTGGACCTAATAAACTTCAAAGCTTGGTCCCGATTAGCGGATAATCCCATGGGCTTTGATGATCAAGAAAAAGCATTTAGGTCAGCTCAATTGCTACCTTATGCAGTTGAAATTCAGATTAAAGAGGAAGTCACCACAGAAAGGACCCGACAATTCTCCCTGGAAGTGAAAGTTAAAAGAGGACAAACATTGAAAAACCCTGATGCTTATATTCATCTAAATGCTTTTCTCCAACAGCAAGGGTTGGGGGTAAACCTAACTCCATTAGTCAACATAGAACATGACACCATTCCAATAGAGGTGGATAACAGCGACGTAGCCGCAGGCACCATTATTGGAATGGCGGTTGATGACCGACATTTTTCCATTGATCTAGGAAATGCACTGTTAGGACCGATCCCCAAGGACTGTTTTGACAGTGACAGTGATGACAATACAACACCAGACAGGATTTTCACCCGGCATGGGGGGAACTTCCTGGTGTACACTTCTTGCCCTTATGGTAAGGAAGATGTGACTTGTGACTTCAGGAGGGATGAGGTGATTTTCCAGGTCCATGAGGGCTGCCTTTCCCACCTGAAGCCTCCAGTCCAAATCAGCACTCTGACCAGGGACTTCTCCACCCAGCTGGAGGAGGCCCCTGAGATAGCCAAACCAGAAGTCTTTCCAGGCTTCAGGCAGATGGTGGAAGAGAGAGTCAACCTAGCTGATGCCTGTGTGACTCTGGAACAGAAGAAAAAGTTGAAACAAGTTTTCTTGGATTTCCAAGATCTCTTTGCGGTAGACTCATATGACTGGTCGCACCGACATCCACACAACAACAATTCCCACGGACCCTGGCATGACTCCAGTGTTTGTGAAGCAATATTGCTTCCCTCTCGCATCCATGGAGTCCCTTACTGAAATAATTAAGAACCTTGAGCCCCGGGGAATAATCCATCCAGTCCACAGCACCTTCAATAATCCGGTGCTGGGAATATTGAAGCCAAACGGCCAGTGGAGACTCTGCGCCGACGTTAGCGAGCTCAACAAACGGGTCCATACTTCCCGTTGGCCTCTGCCATACATTGACCAAGGGCTGGCCCAGATCCAGAGGTCACAGGTATTCACTGCAATAGACCTGACCAATGGATACTGGACCGTGCCTGTCAGTAGGGAGGACCAATACAAACTGGCTTTTACCTTTGGGGGCCAGCAGTACACATGGACCCGGACTCCCTTCGGATACCTCAACTCCGGCAATGAATTCAACATTTTCCTACGCCATGCCCGACCTGGGTGCGAGGGGTAACCTGGCTTATGTAGATGATGTCCTCATAAAAAGTTCATCTGTGGAAGAACACATAGCAGAGATCCGTTATGTTCTGACACAGTTGAGGGCCGCCGGAGCAAAACTTTCCTTTCAGAAAGCACAGTGGTGTAGAACCCTTGTTAATTTCTTGGGGCATGAGATTACTCCTCAGGGTCTCTGTCCCCAAGAAAAGAAAATGGAAGCACTTCAGAAACTGAAAGACCCCACAACTCTGCGGGAACTAAGGAGCCTCCTTGGACTGACTCATTACAGCAGAAAGTTCATTGAGGGCTACGCAGAGATCACTAGGCCCCTGATTCATCTCCTGAAGGGGGGGTCAAGTGGGAATGGGGTCCAGAACAATCCGAGGCAGTAAGACAACTGAAAAGAAGCCTCTCACAAGCGCCTTGCCTAGCTTACCCTGTCAGAAACAAGGAGTTCTTCCTGGAGACAGGGTTCTCTAACACGTGCTTGACGGCAGTATTATACCAAAAGCATGACAAGGTCAATAAAGTAATCTCCTATGCGAGCAAAACTTTATCCTTTGTGGAGGAAAAATTCAACGATTGTGAGAAGGCACTCCTGGCAACGGTGTGGGCATTGAAGAATTACCGCCCGTTCATCCAGGGGGAACACATCATAGTGGAGACTCCACACCAGCCTCTGCAATATCTCCAAAGTGACTGGATCCGGGCCGGAAATGTGAGTAATTCCCGAATTACTTCCTGGATTCTGTCAATGCAAGGCTTTCCTGTGGAGGTCAGATATGGCCAAAACAAGAAGAGTCCCCTCGCGCAAGGTCTGGCTGACTTGCATGATTGTGCCAGAGAAAACTGTCTCGAGGACGAAAGTCTAAAAATCGAGGACAACATGGAGGCATACCTTAATTCCCCACACAAAGTCTTTGAAGAAGACAAGTGTGAGAGAATGCCCACTGTCTATGTGGATGGATGCTCTTACCATGTTGACAACAACGGGGAGAAAGAACTGGTGGCCGGCGCAGTGAATGCATGGGTGAAAGAGTTTTCTGAACCCTCCGCTGAGTACAAAATTGGTCCCCGAAGTAGTCAGGTGGCAGAATTGATGGCTGTGCATCAGGCCATCCTCACTGCTGTCCAACATCAACTCCACGAACTGGTCATAATCACAGATTCGGATTATGTACGGAACGGGTTTGTGAAGCACCTGGTTAATTGGAAAACCAGAGGCTTGTTATGTGCTAATAACAAACCCCTGAAACATGGGAAGTTAATCCAAAATATTGATGATCTGGTCACATCGAATGGGATGACCATCTACTGGAAAAAGATCAAGGGTCATTCCAAAGTAGAGGGACCAGACAAAACTGGAAATGACTTAGTTGATCAGCTGGCCAAAACCGGGGCCATCCAACGGGATCTAATAGAAATAGAGTCCCTGTTGGGGGAAATCCAGGTCACTGCTATCACTAGGTCCCAGACAAATGCTCACAATGATCTTTCAACTGCACAATGGAGTACGGAGACCCCTGATGCTGATTTGATTACAGCTCAGAAGGGGGATCCAATAATTGGTAAGTTTTACCAACACATTGAGGACCCTGAGAACTTTCCCCTGACGGATACCGATTACATTGGGAAAGAGGACCTAAGAGTGTTGATGAAATGTCCAAAAATGTTCCGAATCCAAGACGGTTTGTTGGTAAGGAAATCCCAAGCTGGCCATGATCAGTGGGTGGTCCCTACCTCATTCCGATGTCTGATGTTAAGTCATGCCCATGATGCGGCCACCGCCGGTCATAGGGGGTTTCACACAACACAGGAAATCTTAAGAGAGGTTGCATACTGGCCACACATGGGGCAGGACCTCGACCAATACTTGAAGGGGTGTCTTATGTGTGCACAATTTCAGCCATCATCCCTCACACACCGTGCGCCTCTCCAAAAGAGGGGGATGACACTGCCATGGTCAGATTTGCAAATCGACTTTGTAGGCCCCATGATTCGCTCGTCTAGAGGAAACAAGTACATGTTGACCGTTACATGCTTGTTTACCAAGTGGGTGGAATGTCTCCGAGCCCCAAACTGCAAGGCAGAAACAGCAGCTGCCCTGATGATTAACCACATCTTTTCCCGTTTTGGTCTACCTCAAAGGATTAAGTCAGACAGAGGTAGCCACTTCACCAGTGAAGTAATGACAAAGATGTGGGAGCTACTGGTGGTTAAAAGGAAGCTACATATTGCTTACAGGCCAGCTTCTTCTGGAGCAGTGGAGAGATACAACCGAACCATTGTGAGCATATTAAAAATGTTTGTGGCAGATTCTGGGCCAAGTTGGGATATCCGATTACCTCTGGTCCTAATGGCCATCAGATCTACCCCTTCATCTGCAACTAAAATGTCACCATTTGAGTTGATGACCGGACGCAAGATGGTGCTTCCCCAGCATTTGCTCTACAGGACCCAAGAGCAGACACTGATAAATGCCTCCACAACTCATGAGTATGTGGAGAATTTAAGGAAACACCTCCAACATGCTTTTGCTTATGCTCAGCGGAATCTAGAAAGATCAGCTGAGAGTATGAAAACGCACTATGATTTGAAAACCACCAGGAAGGAATATGATGTGGGAGACCGGGTCTATCTATACAATTTCCAAAGGAACCAGGCCAAACAGCGAAAATGTTTGCCTACATTGAAGGGACCCTTTGAAATTATAGACAAGATCTCCCCTGTGGCCTACAAAATCTGCATCCCCAAAGGTAATTTGGCGGAAGGGGAAGATAAGTGGCTCCATATTAATCAGCTGAAGTGTTGCCATCCGAGGCACACTCTGCAAAAACTGGAGGAATCCACTGGAATCCCAGAGGGGGCCGCTCCAGAGTAATTCAGTTCCAGCCCTAAAATACTCCACATATAGCACATAAAATTCTGTGATTCTTGTATATATATATGTTCTTGTCGCCTAATTTAAAAAAGAAAATGTATACGTTCATATCTTCTGATTTATAAAATGTATATGTTCGCCACACTATTAATAGTGGTGGAAAAATGTCTAGGAATGTGTATTACCGCTTTGCTTTATCATCCTAGGAGAGATGAAACCATGGAGACTGACCACGGAAGGCGACCTGGGGACCGGGAGCAGAGACCCGAGGGGCCCAGGGTACTGCCCAATATTCCCATCAGGACCGGCGAGGAGAACCGATCGATCCAACCGGATGGAGGAAAAGATGCTGAACTGTGCCATTTGCGGAATAGGAAGAAGATGATGCGGACATAGCAGTGCGTGGGTCAAAACATTCTTCGCACCCGACTCCCCCTCGACTCAAATTCAAAGTGCAGTCAGGTGCGGGGCTTTGTCAGGTGTATTGACCCACGTTTGAGTCATTAAGCTGCAACATTTGGTGCTGTGGGCTTAGAAAATCCAAGATGACCAAAAAGCCCACATGTGCGCCAGAATCCAGGAGAACTGCGCAGTTGGCACAAGACCACTCCAAAGATACGACTTTCTTGTGGGGGGGTTCCACATCACCACTCTACTGTAAGGATACCATCAAAACAATGTTAAGCAAGGGTCCTATTCTATCAAGCAAAAGACCACTCTATTGAAATGCAGTAATTCAAGACAGATCCCAAAAATGGATGCAGTACCGACAAATTCCCCAAGGCGGCGTTAGCGGTCTAAACTCTGACAGGAGAACTGGCTGACAAAGGGACCTGAGTCAACTGGACTTCAAAGGCCTGTTGGTTAATTAAAAAATCTTAGCCACCTGCTGTTCCCAGAGGCCAAGAGGCTGAGAACTCTTAACACCCCAGAGACTCACCACAGGAGGCAGGATATCACATGGCCCTTCTGAGTGAGAGGGGGGTTCCCCTTCAGCCTGGAGGAGAAAGACAATAGCCCCTTTCTGTTGAATGGGGTATGTTAATTTTGAGTGTTTCCTGTCAACAGCCATCTGCCAGCAAGGAGAGACATGTGATCACTGACCCACCCAGACTTCTGGAGGCGGACCCAAACACTTTGGGGAGTTGAATTGCAACAAATATATATTGCATAGAAACTGTGATAACTTATTGTAACCAAATGACAGGAATGTACAACTTTGAGAGTCTTAGTATGGAAAATGCCCTCACGATTTGAGTCCAAACTCCAATTTGTACCATGTTCTGGGGCAAAACCCCGCTAATTATGAATATTGTAGACAATGTATTTAAGCTAGAGACATGGAAAGTTAATGGGATATATGTGGAAGGGAAATGTACCTTTGTATAATTTTTGAGGAAAATCCCATATTGCAAAACCCACTAAAATCGAAAATAAGTTGCCATTTTTGTATGCAAGCTCCTAGAAACGCCAGAGTCGGGACAGGGACTATCTTTAGTAATATATGATGTGTGTATGTGATGTCAAACAACTGTGTACCTGGGAAATATGTATTTGGATCAGGAATAGATTTGTGTGCACATTGACCAGGGGAGTGTCATTTTTGCAGGTCATAAAAATGACATCACTCTGACACACTATCCCTTCCCAAATCAGGGACCAAAGAATCTATTGACCTATCAAATCAAGAGAGGGGCAGGCTTAGTGATGCTAGCCTCTCCACCCACTTTTAAAACACATAAAAAGAGACTACTGGGACAGGTAGGGACATTCAAATTCCATTTTCTGCGGGACGTTCTGCCGGGAGACTCCAGACTTCACATCCATCAATCTTCAGAGACCAGAAATTTTCTTCAGAACTTAAAGCAAGGGCCTAAACCCAAAAACTGAGAACTCTTCTCAGCAGGCCTCAGCATCCTCAAAATCATTTGCAAACTATTCCACAGCCGGGCGAGCTGTCTGAATTATTTGCCAAGAACCTTTGCCAGTACCCAGAAAGCAGTGTTACATCCAGAATCCAATTGATCCGGACCGGAAAGCAGAGCAGTATCCAGAACCAGAGGCCGCTGTATCCAGAGAGGCTAGACCAGCAGTGCAGAGCTGACCCAGACCACTGTGAGCAGAACCAGAGATCTGGATCACTGTGAGCAGAACCGGTGCCTGATTGACCCGCCGAGCAGACAGAACTGCCGCCGGACGTGTTGACCAGATCCGTGACGAGGCCTATTTCAAATTTATATTGTGAGTACCTAGCAGAACTGTGCAGAACCAATCTCTTAGTTAAAATAATCTAATTCAAGCTATTTTAACCTGAGTAGAACTGCCTCCTAGAAATCGTGTCATCTGTCATTTTTAAAGCTGCACGCTGTCACCTGTCATTTTGAGTTTTACTTTAAATCCGAAAATCTACCTTTATTAAATCGTCCGTATCTCTGGAACCGTTTGGGCTAGGAACGAAATTTAACTTTCATTTTAAAGCTGTGAGTCTAGGCTTTTCAACAAACACAGACTTCCCACTCCCTATACTTTTTCCGCAATCGCGATTTACACACTCGCGAAATTTACCACGATTTGGCTCAATTTCTCCACTTGTCAAAATAGCAGCTCCATTCTTTCCTTTGTTAAAATCCGTTTGCAACCTGGTAATAACTCATAGAGCATTACTAAAGTGAGCCTGAACTAATACCAACAAGCATCTCTCACTCACCCTGAATCTCTAGAGGGAATTAAAATCAGTTAGCACATTTTCCCATCCATTGCCATCACATTTAAAAGCATTTTGGGCCTGTGTTTCAAACTTCTGCCTATTTCCTCTAAGCTTGCTGGGGGGGGACTGAATTCCGTATTGTATTTGATTGTATTTGATTGTACATGAGCATGAGGCCACAGGGACGGCAGATTACTATCCAGCTAAAAGTATGGGGCTCATAGGCCAGTACCACCCAGGAATGGAGGGGCGGGCATCCGGGTATGGGCACCCAAGCACAGTGCAATTTAGTGGGGAACCCCAGGAGAGTAGGCCCACTAAGGGCATCCTGAAAACCTCTGCCCAGTTAGGTCAGTGGGAGGAATACCCATCAAATCCTGGCAGCAAGGAGGGACTGAAGTCTCCTCTGAGCGTCACAGGACACAGGAGACCAGGTCCCCACATTCTGCCAGCCATTCCCCGGCTCGCAGAATCCGGGAAAACCTGGAAGATCAGACGGGCACCTCTGGGAGCAGTGCTTCTGAGTCAGAGGATGAATGGACCAGGGTTACCCAAACCAAAAAGGCCAATAAGGCAAAAAGGGCCTTGCTTAAGGACCCATTGAAACAAATAAAGGCAATAAGGAGTGTCATCACGCCTTATCATAAGAACGCCAAGTATTCTGTTTGGGAACACTTGGAGCTCTATGAGCAAATGATGGAGACTTTCCATTTGAAGGACAGATGTAGCTGCATTCAGTACGTCAAATGGACATTCTCCCCTGAATACTCCAGTTTCTTTGCGGGGCTGGAGGACCAAAACCATTCAAGATGGTCCACATATAGGGCAGCCATCTTGAAACATTTTTCTGTTCATAGAAATCCTCAAGAGGCTCACAAGGCAGCCTACAATTTGCAATGTGGGGAGGATCAGGCCCCACAAGAATTTGTGCAGGAGTTAACGCGTGCTTTTGCACAGACTACAAAAAGGGTGCGCACAGACAGCAAAGAGTTTGTTAATACTTTTTTCCATGCCTTGCCCAAATACATCATGACCCAGCTAGTGAGAGATTTTCACGAGAAGAGGTCACTAGACTGGGTCATTGAACAGGCTACCCGGGTCTATGAGGTGCAGAAGCCCATAGAAAATAAAAATAATGCGCAGAAAAACCCCAAAACCAACTGCACCCCTGCTGCTGCCAAGGTGGCAGAGGTAAAGGTCACCCCCGTTTTAGATTTGGAGATGGGGGGGCCTAAAAACCTGCCTGCACCAAATAATTCACAGCCCTGAAGGCCCTCGGGCCAGTCACAGACAGGGAGTCGAGGAGGTAGTCCCACAAATGGGGTCCTTCGCTCCCCTGATTATGTAAGTCCCCGCCTCAAGGGAAACCGACCCATCCTGGGTTATGTGTGGACTCCTCCAGCCCAAGGGGGGGGATCCAGCCAAGCACCTAACCCAGGGAACTTCCCTCCCAACTTCTCACAGGAGGGCAGAAATTCTCCAAACCTGGGCAGAACTTTTTCCCCAGGTATCCGCCCAACTTCCAGCCCCAAAATCATCCATCCTTCTTTCCCCAATTCCCTGAGCCCAGACAACCTAATCCGGGAGAGGGGAGGCCAAGGGTGGAGGGGTACCCAAATCTTCCCAATCCGGGGTATTACCAGAGAAGGGATAGCTACCCTTCCCGAGATCAGCCCAGGGGAGAAAATAGAGCCCCGTATCAGCCTGAGCGGGTTTCACAACTTGAGCGCCAGGTCCAAAATAAGGCAGGAGATCTGGGTCACATACTGAGGGCTCAACAGAACCCTCAGATGAGCATGCCACTGCAGAATGCCCCAAACTCTGGACCTGGTGCTCCAGAACAATGACGGGGGCAGCACCCCGATAACCCTCCGGTTCCCAATGAGGACGCACAAGGGGAAGGGGGGTGTAAAGCCTTGGAGGAAGCTTCCTTTCCAACTTGTAAACAACCCCTGGAAAACCAGGAACCAGAAACAAAATCTCCTGCCCCTGAAAGCCTGCCTCCCAAGGAGCAGAGGGGGGGTAGGAGAAACAAAGGACCCAAACAGACCCACTTTGTGGAGGAGGTACAGGTCTTCCAATTTGAGGGAGAGGGATCCTCAGAAGATCCTGGGAAAGGATCTTCTCCTTCAGAGATGGGGGAACTCCTCCCAAGGAAAAATGGGTCCCAAGGGATGCCAATTCGGACTGGGGAGATGTGGAGACTGAGCTACCACCGCCCATCATCTCATCCCAGAACCCACAATACCGAAATCCCCTGGTTCAAACCCATCCTGGTGACTGCCTCCAAAAAGGGGGGGGCGGCCTAGAACCGGAACCAGGGGAACCCACAATGGCTCTGATCTCCAGTTGCCAACTTTTTCTTTCAGATTCCCAAGACTCTCCACAGAATTCTGCCCAAATCTCTTCTCTCGCCATGTCCAAAACCAGAAAGTTAGCCCACCAGTTGTCCAAAAATGTGCATTATCTGTGCCCCCTTGAGGAGAAGGAGGGAAGATATTATGCCCCGGTACAAGTACAGGGGCAGGGCACAGTTTTGGTGCTGGTGGACACTGGATCTCAAGCTACCCTTCTGTCCAGAAGGGCCTTTGATGAACTGAATGCAGGAAGGGGGGAGAATTACCGTATTCCTCTCACCTCTCTTCCTGGACAACTGCAGAACTTTGACGGAAAGGAAATTCCTGTCGAGGGGACTGCAGATTTGGACATCAAAATTGGGTGACACAAGGTGAAACACCCGGTCATAGTAGTGACTCCAGAGGGCACCCCTTGTTTACTAGGGAATGACCTCCTGAGAAGGTTGTCACCCCTAATACATTGCGTAAACAAGGTCCTCTGGACCCAGACTAGACGACCAATAAAATTAAAACAGAGTGTCAACCATGTTAGTTTAAACGGCACCTGCCACATGGTTGAACAAAAATCTGACCAAGTAGAATTTCACTTCCAGAACAACCAAATTCCAGACGTGACAGTAATAGCAGTAGGACAACAGACTGGTGATGGGGGGTCCTCTCTATTTCTGAAAATCAACCTTCCTTCCAGTTTAAGGTGGTATTCCACACTGGAAGGAAACACTCTGAAATTCTTTACCAATCCACAATTAGACACTCCCACTCCTATAGTCCAGAAAGAGGTGAAATCAGCTCAGAGTCTGGCTGATATTCAGCAAATTGGAGAGCAGTTGTTCATCCCTGTTCAGTTAAATGAGGGGAAGGACTCTGTTCTCGCCCGAGTGTGTGTGAACAACGGTAAGAGCTTCATCAGCGAAGCCATGTTTCGCCAACTCCCAAAAGATCCAGCCATTCCCACATTCAAACTGATAGACAAATGGGAAATGGACCTGGAAGCACCCAATTCAAAACATCTCCTGCCAAGCAGGTGTATGCTCAAAATCTCCATTGGCAACAAGAGCATAGTCCATAATTGTTGGGTCGTGCGAGACGTCACTGCCGCCTTTTACTTAGGCAGTGACATTCTCAATCGCTTCGCCATTAGTTTGGACCTAATAAACTTCAAAGCTTGGTCCCGATTAGCGGATAATCCCATGGGCTTTGATGATCAAGAAAAAGCATTTAGGTCAGCTCAATTGCTACCTTATGCAGTTGAAATTCAGATTAAAGAGGAAGTCACCATCCCAGAAAGGACCCGACAATTCTCCCTGGAAGTGAAAGTTAAAAGAGGACAAAAATTGAAAAACCCTGATGCTTATATTCATCTAAATGCTTCTCTCCAACAGCAAGGGTTGGGGGTAAACCTAACTCAATTAACATAGAACATGACAACATTCCAATAGAGGTGGATAACAGCGACGTAGCTGCAGGCACCATTATTGGAATGGCGGTTGATGACTGACATTTTTCCATTGATCTTGATCTAGGAAATGCACTGTTAGGACCGATCCCCAAGGACTGTTTTGACAGTGACAGTGATGACAATACAACACCAGACAGGATTTTCACCCGGCATGGGGGGAACTTCCTGGTGTACACTTCTTGCCCTTATGGTAAGGAAGATGTGACTTGTGACTTCAGGGGGGATGAGGTGATTTTCCAGGTCCATGAGGGCTGCCTTTCCCACCTGAAGCCTCCATTCCAAATCAGCACTCTGACCAGGGACTTCTCCACCCAGCTGCAGGAGGCCGCTGAGATAGCCAAACCAGAAGTCTTTCCAGGCTTCAGGCAGATGGTGGAAGAGAGAGTCAACCTAGCTGATGCCTGTGTGACTCTGGAACAGAAGAAAAAGTTGAAACAAGTTTTCTTGGATTTCCAAGATCTCTTTGCGGTAGACTCATATGACTGGTCGCACCGACATCCACACAACAACAATTCCCACGGACCCTGGCATGACTCCAGTGTTTGTGAAGCAATATCGCTTGCCTCTCGCATCCATGGAGTCCCTTACTGAAATAATTAAGAACCTTGAGTCCCGGGGAATAATCCGTCCAGTCCACAGCACCTTCAATAATCCGTTGCTGGGAATATTGAAGCCAAATGGTCAGTGGAGACTCTGCGGCGACCTTAGGGAGCTCAACAAACGGGTCCATACTTCCCGATGGCCTCTGCCCTACATTGACCAAGGGCTGGCCCAGATCCAGGGGTCATAGGTGTTCACTGCAATAGACCTGACCAATGGATACTGGACCGTGTCTGTCAGTAGGGAGGACCAATACAAACTGGCTTTTACCTTTGGGGGCTAGCAGTACACATGGACCCGGACTCCCTTCGGATACCTCAACTCCGGCAATTAATTCAACATTTTCCTACATAAGGCCATGCCCGTCGTGGGTGCGAGGGGTAACCTGGCTTATGTAGATGATGTCCTCATAAAAAGTTCATCTGTGGAAGAACACATAGCAGAGATCCGTTATGTTCTGACACAGTTGAGGGCCGCCGGATCAAAACTTTCCTTTCAGAAAGCACAGTGGTGTAGAACCCGTGTTAATTTCTTGGGGCATGAGATTACTCCTCAGGGTCTCTGTCCCCAAGAAAAGAAAGTGGAAGCACTTCAGAAACTGAAAGACCCCACAACTCTGCAGGAACTAAGAAGCCTCCTTGGACTGACTAATTATAGCAGAAAGTTCATTGAGGGCTAGACCCCTGATTCATCTCCTGAAGGGGGGGAGTCAAGTAGGAATGGGCTCCAGAACAATCCGAGGCAGTAAGACAACTCAAAAGAAGCCTCTCACAAGTGCCTTGCCTAGCTTACCCTGTCAGAAACAAGGAGGTCTTCCTGGAGACAGGGTTCTCTAACACGTGCTTGACGGCAGTATTATACCAAAAGCATGACAAGGTCAATAAAGTAATCTGCTATGCGAGCAAAACTTTATCCTCTGTGGAGGAAAAATTCAACGATTGTGAGAAGGCACTCCTGGCAACAGTGTGGGCATTGAAGAATTACCGCCCGTTCATCCAAGGGGAACACATCATAGTGGAGACTCCACACCAGCCTCTGCAATATCTCCAAAGTGACTGGATCCGGGCTGGAAATGTGAGTAATTCCCGAATTACTTCCTGGATTATGTCAATGCAAGGCTTTCCTGTGGAGGTCAGATATGGCCAAAACAAGAAGAGTCCCCTCACGCAAGGTCTGGCTGACTTGCATGATTGTGCCAGAGAAAACTGTCTCGAGGACGAAAGTCTAAAAATCGAGGACAACATGGAGGCATACCTTAATTCCCCACACAAAGTCTTTGAAGAAGACAAGTGTGAGGGAATGCCCACTGTCTATGTGGGTGGGTGCTCTTACCATGTTGACAACAACGGGGAGAAAGAACTGGTGGCCGGCGTAGTGAATGCATGGGTGAAGGAGTTTCCTGAACCCTCCGCTGAGTACAAAATTGGTCCCCGAAGTAGTCAGGTGGCAGAATTGATGGCTGTGCATCAGGCCATCCTCACTGCTGTCCAACATCAACTCCATGAGCTGGTCATAATCACAGATTCGGATTATGTACGGAACGGGTTTGTGGAGCACCTGGTTAATTGGAAAACCAGAGGCATGTTATGTGCTAATAACAAACCCCTGAAACATGGGAAGTTAATCCAAAATATTGATGATCTGGTCACATCTACTGGAAAAAGATCAAGGGTCATTCCAAAGTAGAGGGACCAGACAAAACTGGAAATGACTTAGCTGATCAGCTGGCCAAAACCGGGGCCATCCAAGGGGATCTAATAGAAATAGAGTCCCTGTTGGGGGAAATCCAGGTCACTGCTATCACTAGGTCCCAGACAAATACTCACAATGATCTTTCAACTGCACAATGGAGTAAGGAGACCTCTGATGCTGATTTGATTACAGCTCAGAAGGGGGATCCAATAATTGGTAAGTTTTACCAACACATTGAGGACCCTGAGAACTTTCCCCTGACGGATACCGATTACATTGGGAAAGAGGACCTAAGAGTGTTGATGAAATGTCCAAAAATGTTCCGAATCCAAGACGGTTTGTTGGTAAGGAAATCCCAAGCTGGCCATGATCAGTGGGTGGTCCCTACCTCATTCCGAAGCCTGATGTTAAGTCAATCCCATGATGCGGCCACCGCCGGTCATAGGGGGTTTCACACAACACTGGAAATCTTAAGAGAGGTTGCATACTGGCCACACATGGGGCAGGACCTCGACCAATACTTGAAGGGGTGTCTTGTGTGTGCACAATTTCAGCCATCATCCCTCACACACTGTGCGCCTCTCCAAAAGAGGGGGATGACACTGCCATGGTCAGATTTGCAAATCGACTTTGTAGGCCCCGTGATTCGCTCATCTAGAGGAAACAAGTACATGTTGACCGTTACATGCTTGTTTACCAAGTGGGTGGAATGTCTCCCAGCCCCAAACTGCAAGGCAGAAACAGCAGCTGCCCTGATGATTAACCACATCTTTTCCCGTTTTGGTTTACCTCAAAGGATTGAGTCAGACAGAGGTAGCCACTTCACCAGTGAAGTAATGACAAAGATGTGGGAGCTACTGGTGGTTAAAAGGAAGCTACATATTGCTTACAGGCCAGCTTCCTCTGGAGCAGTGGAGAGATACAACCGAACCATTGTGAGCATATTAAAAAAGTTTGTGGCAGATTCTGGGCCAAGTTGGGATATCCGATTACCTCTGGTCCTAATGCCATCAGATCTACCCCTTCATCTGCAACTAAAATGTCACCATTTGAGTTGATGACCGGACGAAAGATGGTGCTTCCCCAGCATTTGCTCTACAGGAACAAAAGCAGACACTGATAAATGCCTCCACAACTCATGAGTATGTGGAGAATTTAAGGAAACACCTCCAACATGCTTTTGCCTATGCTCAGCGGAATCTAGAAAGATCAGCTGAGAGTATGAAAACGCACTATGATTTGAAAACCACCAGGAAGGAATATGATGTGGGAGACCGGGTCTATCTATACAATTTCCAAAGGAACCAGGCCAAACAGCGAAAATGTTTGCCTACATGGAAGGGACCCTTTGAAATTATAGACAAGATCTCCCCTGTGGCCTACAAAATCTGCATCCCCAAAGGTAATTTGGCGGAAGGGGAAGATAAGTGGGTCCAAATTAATCAGCTGAAGTGTTGCCATCCCAGGCACACTCTGCAGCAACTGGAGGAATCCACTGGAATCCCAGAGGCGGCCGCTCCAGAGTAATTCAGTTCCAGCCCTAAAATACTCCACATATAGCATATAAAATTCTGTGATTCTTGTATATATATATGTTCTTGTCTCCTAATTTAAAAAAGAAAATGTATACGTTCATATCTTCTGATTTATAAAATGTATATGTTCGCCACACCATTAATAGTGGTGGAAAAATGTCTAGGAATGTGTATTGCCGCTTTGCTTTATCATCCTTGGAGAGATGAAACCATGGAGACTGACCACGGAAGGCGACCTGGGGACCGGGAGCAGAGACCCGAGGGGCCCGAGGTACCGCCCAATATTCCCATCAGGACCGGCGAGGAGAACCGATCGATCCAACCGGATGGAGGAAAAGATGCTGAACTGTGCCATTTGCGGAATTGGAAGAAGATGATGCGGACATACCAGTGCGTGGGTCAAAACATTCTTCGCACCCGACTCCCCCTCGACTCAAATTCAAAGTGCAGTCAGGTGGGGTGCTTTGTCAGGTGTATTGACCCACGTTTGAGTCATTAAGCTGCAACATTTGGTGCTGTGGGCTTAGAAAATCCAAGATGGCCAAAAAGCCCACATGTGCACCAGAATCCTGGAGAACTGCGCAGTTGGCACAAGACCTCTCCAAAGATACAACCTTCTTGTGGGGGGGTTCCACATCACCACTCTACTGTAAGGATGCCATTTAAACAATGTTAAGCAAGGGTCCTATTCTATCAAGCAAAAGACCACTCTATTGAAATGCAGTAATTCAAGACAGATCCCAAAAATGGATGCAGTACCGACAAATTCCCCAGGGCGGCGCTAGCGGTCTAAACTCTGACAGGAGAACTGGCTGACAAAGGGACCTGAGTCAACTGGACTTCAAAGGCCTGTTGGTTAATTAAAAAATCTTAGCCACCTGCTGTTCCCAGAGGCCAAGAGGCTGAGAACTCTTAACACCCCAGAGACTCAACACAGGAGGCAGGATATCACATGGCCCTTCTGAGTGAGAGGGAGGGGGTTTCCCCTTCAGCCTGGAGGAGAGAGACAATAGCCCCTTTCTGTTGAATGGGGTATGTTAATTTTGAGTGTTTCCTGTCAACAGCCATCTGCCAGCAAGGAGAGACATGTGATCACTGACCCACCCAGACTTCTGGAGGCGGACCCAAACACTTTGGGGAGTTGAATTGCAACACATATATATTTTATAGAAACTGTGATAACTTATTGTAAACAAATGACAGGAATGTACAACTTTGAGAGTCTTAGTATGGAAAATGCCCTCACGATTTGAGTCCAAACTCCAATTTGTACCATGTTCTGGGGCAAAACCCCGCTAATTGTGAATATTGTAGACAATGTATTTAAGCTAGAGACATGGAAAGTTACTGGGATATATGTGGAAGGGAAATGTACCTTTGTATAATTTTTGAAGAAAATCCCATATTGCAAAACCCACTAAAATCGAAAATAAGTTGCCATTTTTGAATGCAAGCTCCTAGAAACGCCAGAGTCGGGACAGGGACTATCTTTAGTAATATATGATGTGTGTATGTGATGTCAAACAACTGTGTACCTGGGAAATATGTATTTGGATCAGGAATAGATTTGTGTGCACATTGACCAGGGGAGTGTCATTTCTGCAGGTCATAAAAATGACATCACTCTGACACACTATCCCTTCCCAAATCAGGGACCAAAGAATCTATTGACCTATCAAATCAAGAGAGGGGCAGGCTTAGTGATGCTAGCCTCTCCACCCACTTTTAAAACACATAAAAAGTGACTGCTGGGACAGGTAGGGACATTCAAATTCCATTTTCTGCGGGACGCTCTGCCAGGAGACTCCAGACTTCACATCCATCAATCTTCAGAGACCAGAAATTTACTTCAGAACTTAAAGCAAGGGCCTAAACCCACAAACTGAGAACTCTTCTCAGCAGGCCTCAGCATCCTCAAAATCATTTGCAAACTATTCCACAGCCGGGCGAGCTGTCTGAATTCTTTGCCAAGAACCTTTGCCAGTACCCAGAAAGCAGTGTTACATCCAGAATCCAATTGATCCGGACCGGAAAGCAGAGCAGTATCCAGAACCAGAGGCCGCTTTATCCAGAGAGGCTAGACCAGCAGAGCAGAGCTGACCCAGACCGCTGTGAGCAGAACCAGAGATCCGGATCGCTGTGAGCAGAACTGGTGCCTGATTGACCCGCCGAGCAGACAGAACCGCCGCCGGAGGTGTTCACCAGATCCGTGACGAGGCCTATTTCAAATTTATATTGTGAGTACCTAGCAGAACTGTGCAGAACCAATCTCTTAGTTAAAATAATCTAATTCAAGCTATTTTAACCTAAGTAGAACTGCCTCCTAGAAATCGTGTCATCTGTCATTTTTAAAGCTGCACAACTGTCACCTGTCAATTCTTCAGCTGCAAGCTGTCACCTGTCATTTTGAGTTTTACTTTAAATCCGAAAATCTACCTTTATTAAATCGTCCGTATCTCTGGAACCGTTTGGGCTAGGAACGAAATTTGACTTTCATTTTAAAGCTGTGATTCTAGGCTTTCCAACAAACGTAGACTTCCCACTCCCTATACTTTTTCCGCAATCGCGATTTACGCACTCGCGAAATTTACCACATTTTGCGATTTGGCTCAATTTCTCCACTTGTCAAAATAGCAGCTCCATTCTTTCCTTTGTTAAAATCCGTTTGCAACCTGGTAATAACTCATAGAGCATTGCTAAAGTGAGCCTGAACTAATACCAACAAGCATCTCTCACTCACCCTGAATCTCTAGAGGGAATTAAAATCAGTTAGCACATTTTCCCATCCATTGCCATCACATTTAAAAGCATTTTGGGCCTGTGTTTCAAACTTCTGCCTGTTTCCTCTAAGCTTGCTGGGGGGGGACTGAATTCCGTATTGTATTTGATTGTATTGCCGAAGACTGTGTGTGTTACTTCCATCTCCTTGCATTGCATATTAGGGGGGGTGAATTGCCACCAGGGGAAAAGTGATTACATTGTCTTTTGTTGAAGCCATATCAAGTTATTTTCTGCACTGCATTTCATTCATCATTGCATTTCCTTGAACCATATAAAGCATTCTTTCCCACCTTATTCTTCTGTTCCTATTCATAAGTTACCTCTTGCTGATTACTGCTCATATTCACAAGTGTAATATCCATTATCGATTTATTTATAGAAGTGTGATATATATATATATATATATATATATATATATATATATATATATATTGTTTACATTTTCAAATAAACCTTTTAATTTGCAAAACAAACCTACCTCTTGGCTCAGTGGGGTCAGGGGGATTCTAAGAGGGGGCTGTTATACAAGGGTTGCCATCCAGAGAACTGAACTGGACATAAAAATACATCAATAAGGGTTTTCCTCAGCATCCCAGACTAGGCATTGACTTAGCTGTAGTGTTGATTGAATATCGCGTAACAGTAAACAGCAGCACACGCCTCCCCAGGTCAGTACGTTTTTGGCTTGTTTAGCACAGCAATGCCACAGATAACGAGAACTTCTGTGTCCATTGATCTATAGAGGTTTCATACACTAGCTGTAGCTTCAGTTAGAGATTTCAGTTACCCTGTTACAAGTACTGCATTAAGTATATTTTACATATAGACCCCACATTGAATATGGAAAAAACATTCCCCAAAAGCGTGATCGTGGAGAAATCATGCCTCCCTCTGTGCCTCGGTTCTTATATCTGGCTGAAATGAGAGTGCCTGGAAACATGGGTGCTAGATGCATCTGAAAAATCTGAAGGTAGTTTGCCATCACTTCCCATGATGTCACTTGTGGGCGGGATCAAATGACATCATGCCCTGTAATGTCATCAGGGGGATCAAGGGTCATGTAATGTCACTTCTTCTACCCCTGGTATTTTGGTGAAATGACGTCCCTGAGCCCTTGGCGTCTTTTCTGGGTAGGATATCCCTTATGACCTCCAGATGCAGTGTCCCTCGCACCCTGAACCTTGAAACCAGAAATGTGAGCTTGCAGGGCCTCATGGTTTTGTGGCCGGTTGCCCTGGCCCATAGAGCCTCCCTGTATTGTCTGGACATTGTGATTCTGTGACAGGTTGCAGTGGAGGTTGGTTGACATGGATGAGGAGAGGTGTGAAATGAGAAAGGACTCGTTCATTTCTCATGCATTCATCAGGAGCCAGTTTATTAATAAAGGCTGTGGGACAACATATGGAATCCAAAGCATCATATAACATCCTACATTTTTCAGACAGATAGTGTGGTTACATTCCAGGACAATGAATTAAGGCAATAGCCTACCTATACATCCCCTGCTTTGCAAGTATCTATTACTTTGGGCAATGGGACTAATGCTTAAATTACTGCTAGGTGTTTGATGTCACTCGTTAACAGTTGCCTGGGCCTAGCTGAAAGGTCCATCATTTTTTCCTTTGCAAGATGATTGTTTTAGTGCTCACATGGCACACTGCTTGTGGGGTATTTAAACTAGTTTTATTACAGTCCGGTGTATATTTTCAGGCATGGGTGCATTATTAATGTAATGTTCTATGAGAGGCACACTTTCTAGATTTTTCCCACACTGAAGAGGATTTGGTGGCTTTTGGAAAAATTGAACAAAGGTGTTAGGATGGATGAGAGACAGGCAAGGAAAAAAACAGCAATGGATATGCCATTTGAGGGCACATAAAGAGGGTCTCAATAACTAGACTGAATGGCTGTGCCTTCTATTTAATTATTGGGAGCAGCGCTTAATATATTTTATTCCTGGCCTTAATTAATCTAGACAAATTGATAATTTGAGTAGGATATTTAGAACAATCCATCCTCGGTATACTAGTTATGGGCATTTAGTAGACACCATTTTGCAGACAATATACAGGATGTGGTCATATGATATCGGGAGTAACATATAGCTTATGAGATTCAGAATAATTCTTTATTGGTCTAATAGTTAATATTTGCCATTCTGATGATTTCATACATTATGTGATCATTACGCTGTAGTCTAATATGTTTAAATTGTACTGTTTATATATGTTTTTTGGCTATACATTTTGGCTAGTGGAGGCCATATTATTAACTGATGTCCTACGCTCGATATAATTAGAATGCAGTGAGACGGTGCCTAAAAAACCTAAAATTTTCTTTTAAAATAATATGATATGGCCTATAAGAACCAGCTTGCAGGAATAAGGTAAGGCTGAGGGGACAAGTAAAACCAAGTACACGAGTATATAATTATTATAAAATGTCTTTTACAGCAATAACATGAAAAAGGAAAGCGTTTAAATAAAATGGCCATTGCAGAACTAGGAGAGAAATAAAGAAAATGGGCCCTGTATAAAGAAACGTGTTTTCTCTTGGATTTCATCTTCTAACACCTAAGTGGTGATCTTGAGGGGTATTTGTTCTTAGCCAACAAATTGGGTGTGCTTTTGTGCACATATCTTTAGACTCGACATACATATAAAATGTTTGAATGTCTTGTTTTATAGGGAAGTAAAGTACTAAATCTTCCTATTTTAGCTGGAATCGGCTTTTGGAACAATGGTTGTAATTAATTTACTATTCTTAAAGACCTTAAGGAGATTGCATCTGCTTTTTGATGAATACATTTGGACAGTGTACCCGTATGGAAGTTTTTTTGTTTAATATTGCAGGGAAATATGTTTCCCCAATGAAGACGTGGCCAAAGATTAACTGGGTCCTACGTCGAAACTGGTTGGAGGAGATATAAAAATTGCTTATAAATGAAATTTGAAATTGTAGAAGAAATGCTATATGGAGGACATTTTAAATTTCATAGGGATAAAACTTTAAATTGAAAAGTAAGTGCTAGATACAGAAGAGAACATTGTTTTGGACATATGAATTTGAAAGACAATGCTGTATGTATAAACTGTTGTATTATGATCAAATACAAAATGTATATTGCATTGATTTTAAGGGATTCAATATTTTGTCAAAAGGCAATCTGGGACAGTTTTCTTGGGATGCATTTAAATGTGATGTAATGAAATGTATTTGTAAATATGACACTGGCTAAATAATTGTCATTAATTGAGCATTGATGACTAATTGAATTCGATCTCAAACATAATTTGGATCAGAGGTAAATACAATGTTCTTATTTGATCCAGAAAAATACTTCTTGTACTTTGTTAGTGGAATATTGTCCTGTGCATTGTTCGGGTAATGGTGTTTATTCTTTTTCAGAAAGGAAACAGTTTCCTCTGAGAGGCACATTACATTTGTGATTTCTAATGCAGTACCTATGTTCTATTATCCAGTTCTTGATAACTCTTTGGACCGTGCCCTCATAGCACAATTGCAATGAGCATGCGATGTGGCATGCAAAAGTGAAGATTTTCAAAGGTTGTTTGTGCTATCATGCACAAGGGAATTGACTTAGCCTCTCAGGCTGTACTTCTTCTTTTGGGGTGGGTCCGAGCCTGATATGAATATGTTCTATGCCCTTCTGTAGTAGCATGATAGGCTGACATTATGCTCTGCAGGGCTGCGCAGAAAAATGGCAGTGGTTATGAGTATGTCAAAAACTTCAAGCCACTTTGCTTCACTTTTGATATTGTCATGTGGTATGCAATATTTTGAGAATTAGAATTTCTAATGTTTGTTTGCTGGCAAATCAATGTCTTTTGTTCCTAGAGTGTACGGGCAGCAAATAGAGCATCCACCACATAGACTGTGTACCTTGGGAGAGCTACTCTGGCAAAGTGTATTTTGCCTTCGGACAGAGATCATAATGCTGTTATATGAATCAAGTTGTCCTTTACTTTCTTTGCCATTTTTGAAAGAAAATCTGTTGGGTTTGTCACTCCCCTACATTGAGGATGCACCATTGTTTGAGTAGGCATTTTTCAATCTGATGGGTCAGAGGGAAGCAGGTGAGTACACATGTCAGTCAGTGGTTCATTGGATGTGGCTGTCTCTTGCTCTGATAGAGTGCATTTCCTGGGAATGGTCTGTGCGGGTTAACAGCCTGCTTGGATATTGCTACTTATTGGTCAAATCCTGGATTGTCGAGCAGTTGAATTTGTACCGTAAGAACTGGTCAAAGGGCAAGTATTCTCTTAAGGATATGGAATGGTAGCAGCCAAAATTTAAGAGGGAATTTTGACCAGTTGGTTTCTTTTTCCCTCAGTGATTCAAAGAATGAGGAAACTTATGCGATGCTCATCTTCTGTGTAGGTAAATCTCACCTACCTGATCCAAAAATGAATCCACCCAAAAACAGACTTGAATTCCATCCAGTTCCCTTCCAAATAAACACGAGTTTGTCTATGTATCTACGCAGGTTTTCAGTGTGGCTTTATAAAAGGCTTTTAGTGCATGGACATTCTCTCATTCAAAATGGTCCATACATAAATTGGCTAAACTAGGAGCAAATATGGTTCCCACATCTCTGCCAAATTAGAGAAGAAAAGGAGACCTAGCCTTAATGGTGCAGGTCCATACAACTAATCTCCCCCGATCACTCTAGGTTAACCTATCGTGATTAATCATTGTAATTCAATAATAAGAAGAAACCAGTTGATGAGAATTTGAAAGGGAGTATGGTACACATATTTTGCTGACACTCTCTGAAAACTACCGTTTTAATATTAGGTTTGCATGTAAATCAATGATACTTTGATTTCCACATTCAGAATAAAGGAGTTGGGAGGGGCGTGTGATGGATTATTTCTATCTCCAGTGATTTTTCGGTCTGTGAGCATTTAACTTTATCCTTTCACTTTTCTCCTTTTCTGGTGTGTTTCTCTGGATCGTTTACCTTAACTATTGAAATACAGACGGGTACTCCGTAAAACCTCAGTCACACCAACAATTTAACTTGTGGATACTGGAGCCTTGAACACTAACAATTACAAACAGATGGGTCTGTTTCCTCACCAGCATCTGACCAGTGATATTGCTGCAACAACTCATAGACAGGGGTGTTGCTAGGTCTGTAAAAGATCTGGGGCTACGCTAATGTCGGGACTGCCGGGACTCAGGGCTAGCTAGGCTTTTGGTTGTAGCCCCATAGCTTCTATCCAGGGCAACAACCAAAAGACCAGGGGTTATAGCCCCCAAAGTCCCACAGGCAATGCCTCTCTCATAGGGCTAGATTGAGTCTTTCCCACACTGCACGTAGTTAATTCATCTCAATTAGTGTGTGGGTATATCCTAAGGGGGCTGATGTGTGTCAATTAACTATTCCTTGATGAAGTCTGCATCCCATTGTGCCCATTGAATCTGCATATGGCTATGTCAAGTACACTTTTTGCCAGACTCCTGCCAAGCAATCACCCCACCCCCCCAAAACACAAAAATGCCCATAAAGAGGTTGGGCTTGTCATCCCCATTTGCTGAATTCTAAATACTATTTTAAATGTGTTAATAAAATGTTTTGGGAAGAATTCAGTCAAACAAATACAAATAAACAAAACACATTTTTTTTATTCTACTCTGCTACAGTTCATAACAATGATCACACACATCCGAGTAAAAATATACGGAGACAGATCATTTACAAAGGGTTGTGTCCCACACTCTATCCAATCAAGCACATTTCCCTAGGGTGAAAGGACTAGACCATATCACTATTCCAACATAGCGAGGGAAATTACACTCCTAGCTACACATTGAGTAAGTAAGAGATATCTCCCAATCATCGCATAAGAGTCAAGGATGGTAGTTACTCCTGCCCAGTCTAGATAAGCAAGAGAATGACTCCCTGTAGACCCCAGTTGTTTAGGTCAAAACATGTATAATCATCTGGACTTTCCTCCATATAATGTTCAAGCATATGATGCAAGCTTCGTGATTCCCACTTAGATACCAGGCCCACAGATCTTCAGCAGTAACACTAACTGGTAAACCTGCAGAAAGTAAGGCCTGGGATCGGAGTGGGCTCAGGGACCCGCATAGCATCAAAAGGTGTTTTTCCGTTTCAAGCATGTCTTCCCCACATGAACGGCATGCCCTCTGCTCTGTCGAGCGGCCAGCACATTTCCCCTCCAAGTGCCTCATTTTGACAGCATGTAATTTAATGCTGAGATAGTCCCAAATCAACATGTTCCCAATGAAGCTTTTCACATATTTTGGAGTAGAGCCTCTTGTCTCCAGATAATGAATGTAATCTGCCCCCACTCAGATGATGCGAAATTGACAGTTAACTCTTCACCTGTGCCTTAACAGATGGGTAGTTTGGCTCAGCTAAGGCCACAGGCATCCTAGGCAACCATAGAGAGGCATTAGCCTTAATCATGGCAATTCTGCGCTTGGGCATTAGATGGACTCTAGACTCCAAAGTTTACCAGATATAAACCTGCAGCGTGTTCTTAGGTGCTGCAGCTAATTTCCAGTATTTTATGAGACTGAGAGCTGGATTATATTCTCTCAGCAATAGGCAGGATGTTGTATTCAATTGTAATTGTAATTGTTGTAATTGTTTATTCATTTATAGTGGGCACCGGGCCCGTGGGCATCTGGGCACAGAGCATGTTGCAAGGTTACATATAACAGGACATCAAAATACAGAAATATACAATAAGCAGATACATACAGATATGTACAGGATAATGAGGCATCAATGTGCATATATACAATGGAGTAAATTCCTAGGTTACTGTTTCAAATATCGGAGTAGTTAGCAGCTAGAAGTACCAGGAAACAGGCCCGGGGTAATCGGTCTAGGGATTGTTGCCACTTCTTGGCGTTAGTCTTAAAGCAATGGAACAGAGATATGGCTCTTATTGAATCAGGGATAGAGTTCCATAGTTGCGCAGCCAGTACTGGGAAGCTGGCACCTCCTGTTTATTTGAGCTTGAACTTGGGTATTCTGAAATTGTTGGATTGTGCTACTCTGATAGGCCGTGGGGAGGTGTGTTTGGTAAATCTGTCGGTGAAGTATAGGGGAGTCGGGTTGAACAGACATTTATGAGTGAGGTTGAGTGATTTGAGCTTGATTCTGTCGTTTATGCAGAGCCAGTTGGTGTCACGTCTCACGTGAGATATGTGCTGAGTTTTGGGAATGTCTAGAGCCGCACTTAGGGCATTGTGTTGGACTGTCTGTAGTTTAGTGGTGTTATGTTTGCTGGTGCCTAGGTATAAGGCCTTGCAATAGTCCACTTTGGATAGGATTCAGGCCTTTGCAATTGTGATGCAGCTTGTCGTGGACAGGAATGGTTTACAAGCATAAATCAGTTTGCATGTGTAGTTGGTGGCAGAAGCAGTGGCATTTATTTGTTTATTGAGGTTGAGAGCCGAGTCTAGGTACGAGCCTAAGGCCTTGACATACTTGGATACTTTAATCTTGATTCCATCAATGAGGACGGAGTTGTATAGGGTAGAGATTTTAGTCAGTCTATTAGGGGACCCAACGATTAGGAGCTCCTTTTTCGTCATTGAGGCATACGCCGTGGGTGGCCATCCAAGTTTGTAAAATTAGATAGATTTTGTTAATCATGTTACGTTATTGTCATAATCACCTAGGATAGGGATGTCAATCTGGGTTTCATCAGCATAACTGGTATATGAGACACCCAGATTGTCAAGTATGTCAAACAGGGGCTTTGTAAATATATTACACAGGGTTGGGGATACGCAGGAGTCTTGTGGTACTCTACATGTGCGGATGAAGGTGAGAATACTCTCATGGATCTGTTGTCCAAGAATGAGCTTATCCAGGTGGTGGCTTCTTTGGAGAAATGGGCAGCTGATTTAAGGTGATTACACAGGACATTATGGTCGAAGAGGTCAACCTAAATGGATAGGTCTAGCAGGAGAAGTATGGATGCTTCACCTTTGAATTTCCGGTTGTCTAGTTGATTCTTCAGGTCAATGAGGGCCGTCTCGGTCCCATGTCTTGGCCTGAAGCCCGATTGGCAAGTGCCCAATAGGTTGTTGATCTCCAGATAAGCTTGAATCTGGACATAGGCAGCTTTGTCAAGCATTTTGAGCAGAAAGGGTATGGTTGTGATAGGTCTATAATTGGTGGGAATGCTGGGGTCTAGGTTGTTTTTTTTTAGTAGGGGGAGTATCCAGGCATCTTTGAGATTGGTAGGTAATGAGCAAGATTTGAAGGAGGAGTTGATAAATGTGGAGATTAATGGAGCCAGGTTTTTAGTGGCTTCTTTGATGATAGGTGCTGGACATGTGTCCCCTAGGCCTTTAGAAGGTTTGAGGGAAGAAATTATCTTTTCAGCCTCAGTGGTAAAGATAGAGTTTAATTTAAATTGGTGACTGGGTCTGGTTTGTTTGGTGGAGGATTCTTGCAGTATGGCTTCTTGAGTTTCTAAGGCAATCTTATGTAGGGTGTTTTTTTACATTGATTTTGTTTTGGAGTAAGGTTATTTTATTGCAGAGGGCATTTTGGATGTCTGTACACCAATATTTGTTTTGATGCAAGATTCCTTGGGAGTGACCGGGGTTTCCAGTTCGCTTAGGATGGAGAAGATTTCTCTGGTGCTAGAGCTGGCTTTTTCTATTCTATCATTGAAGGTGTCTTTTTTTGTTTGAAAGATTTCTTTTTTATACTTAACGGACAGGGAGGTGAGAAGGAGTTTGTTCTGGTCAGTCGGGTTGTTTTTCCAACGGGTCTCAGCAAGTCTTTTCTCGATGCGCAGGGCTTTTATGCTGGGAGTAAACCACGTGTTTAGGTGAGCTGTAGGTTTCTCTTTGCTGAGTTTAAGTGGTGCAATGGAATCAATAGCTGAGTTATTAGTATTATTATTATTCAGGTCAACCATATCTGTGGGATTGGATGGTAGGTTCAGAGTTGGTGATTGGTTGTATCAGGGGCAGGAGGTTGGGGACTGTGATATTTTTTGTATTCCTGGTTAGGGCCGGTGGGGCCATGGGTCTAGTCAAGTTGGTTTGAGGGCTATCTTGGATGGTGCATGAGATCAGGTTGTGAACTGTCCACACAAATGGTTCAGTATCTGTTATGGAGGACAGGCAGTTGATGTCTGCTATCCAATCCAAGGTGCAGCCTTTTGTATGGAAGGGTCTGTTGTTCCTGAGAGTGAGACCTGTTTCTGTGATGGTACTAGCTAGGATGGTGGCATTTGTGTCGTTCGGGTCATCGAGACCTAGATTAAAGTCTCAGAGTTAGATCGTTTGGGAGCTGGGTTTGGTGTTAGTATGAAGGAGGGCCATTATGTCTTCTTCCAAGGTCCCTAGCGGGCCTGGGGGAGGAATATCAGATGCATGGAAACTGTGCGGGAGGTGAATAAACATAGTTTAACTGATAGCAATTCAAGATAGATTGCATGGCTGTCCAGGTAGGTAACTTCAATAGTATCTTGAGTAGGGTCCGCTCGAGTTTACACACTTTTATCAGGTGGGTCATAGCCCATATGGCTGCGCCATCCAAGATTACAGAGAATATCTTGGTCTTACTCCAACTGGTATCCAAAGTGCGTTGAACAACCTCAAGAAGTATGTAGACCTTAACTCTTTAAAAGTCAATATGGACAAAACAAAAATCATGTTCTACAATCCGGCCAGAAATATTCCTCAAAAAGTTGGTTGGAAATATGAGGGGGCACCCATTAAGAAGGTGCCCATCTACAAATACCTAGGGATAAATCTGGACAACAAATTACAGCGCCATGAGCACTTTGAACAAGTAAGATCTACTACACTCTCTACCTTGGGTCAAATCCTTGCATTCACCCACCAAGGAGGGGGTCATTCTGTAGCCAGCATTCTACAACCGGTTTCGCCTCTTTATTCTCATATCCAATTACTTGTACAACCATTATGGTAGAGTTAAATGTTGAGACGAGCAATGAGGGGATAGTGTTCACTCTCCTGCCTTGGATTGATGCACATGTCATCCACTATCTTGCTGGTGTTGGCATTAAACATATAGTCGATGGTGCTATTCACGCCATTTCCTAGGCGTGTAAGTCCAGAAGGACAATCTGATGGAAGTGCTCATTTAACATAGTAAAACCAGCAGCAAATAGCAGAGACGCCCAACTTCTGCTCCGTCAACGAGTTTTAAGTTGGTTGGAATTTAGACAGTCAAAAGACTCATATCTCCAGGACCGTCCTTCCGATGTCAAGAAGGTGGGAATTCTGGCGTTAAAATCTCCACAGATCAAAATAGGGTAAACATTGGCAAGGCCTTTTAGTGTGCTGGCCATCAGTTTGATCATGGCCAGCTGTATATATTAATATAGTATAGTGTAAATGTTTGACAATTAATATTTGAGGGGAGTAGTGCTCATGCATAGATGGAACAGTGATTCTGCCCATAAGCATGTTGTCTGATGCAAATGGGATCTCCTCCAAACAAAGTTCTTGCCTCACTCCAAGTATGAGGTCTCCCTTCGGGTGGCCTCCGGAGCCCAGGATAGCTGGTCAGTTTAGACAGTTCCATCCATCAATTATCAAGGGATTTACTAGCCAAGTTTCTTGTAAGGCTACCATACTTAGATGGTCAATGTGTTTCAATAGTTCATCTTCATCAGACCAATGTGTGTTGCCACAAGTATTCGAACTCAGGAGAAGGAAGGGAGGGGATGGCATTCATTAGGCACTACACACTCCTCGTCTCTCCACCATATTGACTAGCCACTCCCAGTGTCCCTCTTCTCTCTGTGGCACTGGGTCTATTTTTATGGGTTTTGATGGAATATTACAAAAAAAATTCACTAATACTTGTAAAACATATATATAGGGCAGCCTGGAGACAATATGCTCCTCAGGCCTCTGCAGACTGATTTTAAGTAGCACCCCCACAACTGTATTAAAGAATATTTTCACTGATGTTAACAGGGAGCAGGTGGACACAAAACAATCTAACTAGTAAATGCCACAGTGGGACATTTTAGGAAAACTGTATGGGCTCCTTTCCCACATGGCTTTCACATTGTATATATACTAGGCAGTTTTGGACACCCACAACCTTCACCAGCCGTATGTATTTATCGATTGTGATTTTCACAGTGCCGCACACAATAACAACCACTGCAGGAGATTACACAGGAACACATTAAGCCCAAGGGAAAGTGTACAATATAGGTATGGGTGCATCAAACATCATACAGCGGGATGAGGTTACAGTAGCAATGAAGACAGGGTAGGCCATTAAGATGAGTTTGTGACTAACCTTGGTGCCTAAATTGCTGGATGTGGTGAATAAGAATGCAGCTTGTGTGTACAGGAAACTTGAGATGTTGTGGTTTTTCAGGAATCTCTTGCATCATATGGAGTTTTGTACTTGTTTGTGCTCTAATGCTGAGTTATTGCAGATGATTTGACCCCATGCCACCAGGGATCAGTTGATGAAACCTTTATTTCTACATGTCTTAAATTTCACATGATAGATTTTAAGGGCATTAAAATCCCTGGTAGGAAGGTAGCAATTGAGCCTCTTAGACAGGGGCAGTGGGCACTTCTTCTGGCCCACTGCTTTGAAGGGTTTTTTACTTAATTGGGTCTCATCCTTGACTGGCCCATTGTTACGCACCCGCCAATCTTCATGAGGAACAGCCTCCTCAGGCTGTGCACTCGGTTCACTATGTACGCCCCGCTCTACGCATTGCATTCAATCAGCTCACTGCAAACCCACAGTCCAGGCCTCTCCCGACCTGAAATCCTTGATTCAGCCATTCTTACGCACCAGCCAATCTTCACGAGGAATAGCCTCCTCACACTGCACACTCAGCTGACTGCGTACACCCCACTCCACGCATTGCATTCAATCGGCTCACTGCAAACCCACTCCAGGCCCCTCGCAACCTGAAATCCTTGACTCAGGCATTGTTATGCACCTTCCAATCTTTACGAGGAACAGCCTCCTCAGGCTGCGTGCCAAGTTCATTCCACGCCTCCCTCTCAACGCTTCCCAACCATTGCAATTTCCGGAAACAAGCATGCCCGCCAGTCCCATCCACAAAGCTATGAACTGCATGCCAATCAACGCAAGATCAGACCCGGCACACGCAGCCGAAATCCTTGACCTCATAACCTCCAGCTACCTTGACTTGCATGCCACCACAAAAACTTGCCTCCACCCTGCTGCAGGCCCAGCCCTCTCTATTGCCATCCAACCTGGATTTACCATCCTAAGATTCGACAGATCCTTGAAAATAGGAGGTGGCGTCACCCTCATCTTTAAAAACACCCTGACCATCAGAGTCACCAAACCAATGTCATCCCAAATTGTGAATCCCTACTCACCAAGATCACCATGTCGCTCACCGACTCCATCACACTCTTCCTCATCTACCGTCCACCTGGTCCCAGCCTCACCTTTGAAGACAACCTATGCAAAGCATCTTGACCTCCATCAAACCCAAATCCAATGTCATAATCCTTAGAAATGTCAACGTAGGCCTCAATGACCTAGCGGACTCATCGGCCACCAGCGTAGCCTTGGCACTCAACCATTCCTGTACTCACAATGTTCTCTCAAGCCCACCCCCGTCACCTCCCCCTGACCATGGTCAGACCATCACATTGTTGCCTTCAGAATCCCCTACTCAGACAAAATCACCCGGCCAAACCTGAATGCATGGCCCAGTGCACAAGAAACCTCAACCCAACCAACCTTGCACTGCTACTTGCCACTCTGGCGCACCCCCCATCTTCGGTAAAAGACCCAGCAGCACTGGTTGACCTCTATATACAATCTTTTGCACAAGCAGTCAACACACTTGCCCCTATCAAACTCAAACTCAGGAAAGCCAAACCCTCAAGAAAAGAAAATGCCTGGTTCACTACCGAACTTCTGGAAATTCGTGCCAATAAGCATGCCGCTGAGCTAGCTTGGATAACAGAACCCTCCCCTGCATTCAAAGCCCTCTTTACCTCACTTGCCAAAAACTACAAAAATAAAAACCAAAATGCCACAGCCAATGGCTACAATTCCAGAATATGTAACGCCTCATCCAACTCCTGCGAACTTTTCAATATTCTCTGGGAACTACAGTGTCCCCCACCCCAGCCAGACTTGACAGTAGACAGCACCTGCTGCGAGAAAATCCAAGACGCCCTAACTACAAAGGTCAATTCCTTCAAAGGAAAAATCATCGACAAACCACTTGCTATGCTCTCCAAGCCACCACCGCCCACAGCTGCCAGCCCCTTACTGACCCACTCCAGCACACCGTTCAGCTTCCACTCTATCTCTGACATGGACGTCACCATGATTGTCAAGAGCCTCACAGCATCACGATGCAAATGCGATACCTGCCCTGCTTCAATCATCAAAGACTGTGCCGAAACACTCATACCCCTCTTCACAGCCATCATCAATGCTTCCTTCCCCACCAACTCAGTGCCATTTTCCTTTTAGTAAGAATGGGTCCTACCACTTCTTAAGAAACCCTCCCTTGACCCCTTCATCCTGACAAACTACCGCCCCATTACGACAGGTCCCTACATCCTGAAAATCCTGGATCGTGTTGCCTACATCCAGGTCCAACAGTATCTTGAGGAAAACAATATCCTGGGCACTTGCCAATTAGGATTCCGACCCAAACACGGAACTGAAACTGCCCTACTAGATCTGAAAATACAAATCGTTGCAATCAAAGATACTGGCAAACCTGCCCTCCTAATGATGCTAGACCTCTCTGCAGCATTCAATGTGGTAGACCACTAAATCCTTTGCTCTCAACTGGTCTCAACAGCGAACTTCTCGCCATCAGCCTCCAATTGGGTGAGGTCTTTCCTAGCCGACAGATCCTCTTGTTGCTTCATCAGCGACTGCTCCGCTGAACCTACGCCTGTCACTTACGGAGTCCCCCAAGGCTATTGCCTCACCCCCACCCTTTACAACATTTACACAAAACCCCTCTTCGACCACCTTGACCTACTAGGCATTTCATATACAAATTATGCTGACGACATGCAGCTCCTTATCCCACTCTCTGGTTCATAAACCCAGGACTCAGAAACCATAAACTCTGCCTACGAGGTCATTCAAAATTGGATTTCTTCTCATCTGCTCTGTCTCAATGACAAAAAAACTGAAATCCTCATCATCGGCTCAACCTCCACACTTCTAAACATTGACCCAACTTACAAGAAATTCATCATCGATGGTAACCGCATCACCATCTCCACCGCTGCCAAAACACTTGACATCTACCTGGATGCCAACCTCAATCTCTCACGTCAAGTGACCTCAATCGCTTCAGCAGTGTTTTACACAGCCAAAATGCTTCATGTCAGCAGGCCCTTCCCCTTTACTCCCAACTGCCTAACAATAGAAAGAGCTATCACTGGAGCCAAGCTCGACTATTGTAGCACCTTATTTACCGGCACCTCTGAACGCAACCTGCGCATACCACGGACGATCCAGAATAATGCCTTTCCAAATTTGACCATATTTCAGAAGCCAGGAGAGCTGCACTCTGGCTGCCTATCAGAGAGAGGATTAAACTCAAAACATTGTCCATGGTCCACCGATGTCTCTCCAACACTGCCCTGATTTACCTAACCTGATGCATAGAGAAATACACCCCTGGCCATCCCCTGAGATCATCAAAATCTCACGTCCTGAAGACCCCCAACTTCAACCGCATCTCAGTTGAGGGCAGGAGCTTCCCGGTCATTGTGGCCAAACATTGGAACAATCTTCCACTAGCTCTCAGAAAGGAACAGGCCTACTGGACCTTCCGCAGAAACCTAAAGACGGGGCTGTTCATCTGACTGTGTTCCTCCTAAGACTATTGCATCCTCTCATTGCATTGTCCACCCCCACTCTTTTTGCTCTCTTTTTCCCAATGTAGCATGTAACTTTGCTCCTTTGTACCTTTTTTCGTAATGTAACAAGTAACCTTGTATCCTAATGTAACTAGCGCTGAGATACCTAAAGTTTTTTGTGTGCTCTAACAAATGCACAAATAAATAAATAAATAAATAAATAAATAAATAAATAAATAATGGTGGAAATGTCTTACAAGACCTGTAGATCTTTTGTCTGACCAATTGAAAGGAAGTTCTTCTCTGGAATGTTTACAACAGTGAGGACGATTTTCTTCTGCATTGAAACAGAGTTTATTGTTGACATCCAGTTGTAGGGTTTACTGTTATGAAACCATTTTTACTTGTGCTAGAGTTCATTTAGACAGTAAGTAAATATAGTCTGCATGTTGTTGAAAGTAGTTGGTGAATTGATTATCAAATCTGCAACCGAATTTATGCAAGCCTTCAAAAGCCACAGGGATATTAAAGATCCTTGTGGTACACACTATTATTCAGTAATGAGATTAGAGACAAATGTTTCCACTTGGACTGGAGTTTACCTATTTCTTAGGAAGATTTTCAATCAGTCAACCGTGGTTCCTGAAACATCTTGATTCTTGTACAGTTTGTCTAGTAGCATGTTGTGGTTTACTGTATTGTACGCTTCTGCTAAATCAGTTAGGATAAGAACCACAGTCAGATTTCAAGGTTTTCTCTTGTATATCCACCAGGGTGGTGTCTGTGCTGCAGACAGAACCCCAATTAGCTTTCATGTAGTAGATGAAGGGTTTTGCGAAGATCCTGGAATTGTGTAATGGCTATTATTTCTAGAGGGGGTGCTCTTTATAAGTCTGCCATTGGCATGATTTTGGGGGCATCTGTTCTTTTCCTTAGGAGTTTCTGATAGTTGATTTTTTAGCTCTGAGGATATGGAGCCTTTTTGGTGTAAAGCATTAAAGAAGCCCTTGAGGAGATGAGCCAGGAAGATTATTTGTTTTCTGATGACTGACCCTGTGCTAGAAGAGAGGAGAGCAGTTGAGGCCTGCATGTTTCTAACTCTTAATGATCTCAGCCTCAGAAACGGGCTTATATTGGTTTTTGGTCAAACTACTAGTTTTTGGTATTTCAAAGGCAGGCCCTGTAGAGATTTCCATCCCTTTCGTGGACAGTTTCATGAGTTTAATTTTCAGGACAGAGAAATGTGTCATTTTGTAAGGCATTTTCTGAGATGGTGAGTCCTTGTTTTTGATCTCGTTCTTTTGAGTTCTTTCAATAAAAAACAGTACCCTAGTTTTGTTTTGAGCCTCCACAATCCTGCTGGTATAGAACAGCTGTTTAGGTTCTTTAAACAATAGTCGATTACCTGTTGCATGTTGGAAGAAATCCATTTTGTTCACTTTGGTGTTTGAGACTTTCCAATTTTCCCCATTACCTTTCGAGCATAGCTAGGTCGAGAGTATACCATTTATTTTGTATACCAATTTGTTCCCTTGCATGGACTTTTTCCACAAACTTGAGGCTGGTTTTTGCATTGTGTTTTCCAATTCTCAAATAGCTATAAAATAGTTCAAACTAAGTGTCAAACTCAGTGGGCCTGAAAAGATATCTCTGAATTTTCTTTAAGTGTGAGAGGCCTACATAACATCTCTCTATTTAAGTATGCTGACTTATTTATGTTTTTTTGTCTTAGGTAGCGTGATTTCACCAAATGATCAAAGAATTGTAGATCCAGAATATTTGAAGGGTTTGTAGGTTGATAGCTACTAATTTCCATTTTAACCTATGCCAAGTCTATGGGCTTCATTACAAGTTTGGCAGTTGGGAAATAAGGGTGTCGGTAACAATGTACCGGCACCCTTTCCAGACCACCAAACTAAGAGCCTACCGGTAGGGGCACCAAACTCCCAGCAGGCCTGACCTGCTGGGAGTTCAGACCCCTACCGGCAGACTTTTCACTGAAGTTACTAATGGTGCCGGTGCTTCAGGTTTCCCATTCCCGTGGAGTCCTATTGGACTTCACGGGAATGGGAAATAACCATTCCGCCAACGCACGGGATATACCGGTGCCACCGGGATATCAGGCGGTGGAAACAGTGTTACCGGGTCGATGGTAGCCCACTACCTACAGGCAGGTTTTACCGCCGACCGCGTAATGAGGCCCTATGACCTTATCTCTAGGTAGGACCAGTCACTCTATGGGTAAAACCAAGATTTACCATGTTGTTAAGAAAATCATGGGTGTTTTTATTAATTTTTGCCTCGATACATAAATGTAGGTTTCCCAGCATTATCAGATTATTATTAGTGTTTTGTAAGTGACTGAGGAGTTCAAGACAGTGTTGTATGAAATGCACATTATTGCCCGGGAACCCTTAAAAAGTAAGTATAACAACAGTTATCTCTGGACTCAGTCTACACTTGATGCCCACAAGTTAAAATGAAGGGTATCATTTTGTTGGGATGAAGGCCCCTTTCCATTTGTCTGAGAAGACAGTGGCTACTCTTCCGTCTGCTTTATTTTTCCTGGAAATTATGTTGACACTTCAGGGTACATAGGCATCAGCTAAGATAATTAAATCATTGATGAACCATGTTTCTGAAATGCCTATGATGTTCAGGTTACGGTCATATTGAAAAGAGTTTCTGTGTTTTGTTAGGCTCATATAGCATTGATAGTACCTATATTGAGGTCTTCTGTTTCATTCTTCTTTTGGTCTAGTAAGGAATCCATAAACATGTGGGATGGATTATTATTGAGTGTTTTAGCTCATGCTCACCCTCTTGATCTGGAATCCATTTTATCTTTCTCTGAGTTCCTCTGATTGGAGAGAACAAAGGGGTGGTTGGGCCCAGTGCTCCAGATAAGATGTTGAGGTGGGAGTATTTTACTCTCTATTTGTAAACTTTGAGATTAAGGGCCCCATTACATGGTACACAGTAAAAAACGGCATTTACCGGCATGGTGCTATTAACGTGTCTGCCTAGGCAAGAGGCCGCTAATTGCGTACCATTACGAGTACGCGGACACGAGCATAGCGCCATGCCGGTAATGACCCTACCGCCATGCCATTAAAGACCCCAAAATAAACCTTAGCGGCACCGACGAAAGCGCTGCTAGCACTTCCGACCTCCTGCAGCACGCAAATAGCGGTCACCGCTATTAGCGGTCACCGTTAAATAGCGGAACCGGAAATAGCGTCATCGCACAGTAACGGGAAAGAGCATGGCGGCCATCTTTCAAAACACAATCCATTGCCATCCTCTGCCCCTTGGACCTTTATCGACAACTGTGCCATCCCAAAGCCACAAAGATCCCCTCACCATGCCAAAGGCCATAAAAAAAAACACCGACCGCCAGCGTAAAGAGAAGTTTACGAACGAGGAACTCATAATACTGACAGAGACCCTTGCAGCAAACTCTGATGTGGTATTTGCCAACGACATGCGGCGGGAGACCCTGATCCAGAAAAAGGCCATCTGGGCAGAGGTCGCCCTAAAAGTGAGTGCGGTGGGCACCACCACCCGCACCGTCAGGGAGTGCAGGAAGCGGTGGGATGATCTCCGCCTGCGGGTCCGGAGCGAACCGCCGGCTAGCCAGGGCCACAGGAGGTGGCGCTGATTCACCAATTAAATTGAAGGAGTGGGAGGAGACCTGCGCCAGCACGATTGGCGTCGAATCAATCGAGGGAGTCGGGAGCATGGAGCATGGTGTGGCCACTACATCAGATGGAGGTGAGTGTACACATGAAACAATGCACTGTGAATGTTGATGCACCCCCCAAATGTGAGCCCAGATTCACCTCATGGATGCGGCCACAATCATACATGCACACAACCCTGCCCATGTGAGTGTCACACCCCAACACACACACATGCATGCATCACCACAGACAAGTGCCACACAGACCCATGCATGGATGACCCACTCAACAGCCCCATCACCTGAATTCCCACCAATGAAGTCCCAATGCACAGAACAGCATGATGAACTGAATCTGCATGAAGCACGTTGAACCATCACCAATGCCATCCCCCTCTTTGTCCCCCACAGGCTCACATAGAGACAGCGAAGAACCTTCCACTGCGACTCAGGCTCCCCCTGCCAAGAAAAAACCCAGGGCACAGGAGACAGTTGACACCCCCACCACATGAAGGGGCATAGGGAGGAGTGAGCAGGGGCAAACATCGCAAGAGCGCCACTGCACCAATACCGCAGTCTACGCCAGCAACAATTGCCACATCCACTGATGTGAACCCCCCCCACCACAGGTTACACCCATGGAGGGCCCACCCTCCGCTGCCACAAGTTCTACTGGTGAGGCAGCAGCCACAGCGCCGCTGTCAGATGTGGAGGACCCTATAGAGTTCACCATGCAAATGCACACCCCACCCCCCCAGGAAGCCCAGAAGCAACTCCACGGCCAACACCAGGATCCAGTGTCCATGGCCAGTCTGGCGAGGAGAACACGGGAGGGTGCTGGAGCCCACCGCTGGCCTCCCCTGATGTCCGGGACGTAGAGGTAGGCGCAGCAGCCACACCACGAGCTGGCCACAGTGGCCATGACCTGGCCACCAACAGGCAGCGCCAGGAGGACATTACAGTGCTGGTTGGGCAGCATGTGGAAGAGGCTGCCCGTCTCAGGGGGGAGATCACAGAGACTGCTAGGCAGTCGAGGGAGGCGATGGAAGCCTGTACCAACAGGCTGTGTGTGGAGATTGGCCAACTGAGGCAGGTCCTCACGCGCCTAGCGGACGCGATGGACCGCCAGTTCCGACCACCACCACAGGGACAGACAGCCTCCTCATCATCTGCGAGTTCAAGGCAGACAAGCCCCCTTCCGCCACTCCATGCGCACCACGAGGCGCACATCATCCCAACCTCCTAATGGTGGTGGTGGCAATGGGAATTATGGACAGCAGGGTCTAGCTGGCACGTGTGCAGCAGGACACCAACATTGTACAAGGCACACATGGGGTCATTGTGGGGGGAGGAGGGAAAGGGTGTTTCGGGAGTGTTGTGGGGGGAGAGGGGAAAGGGTGTTTCGGGAGTGTTGTGGGGGGGGGGGAAAGGGTGTTTCGGGAGCATTGGTGGTGGAAGGATGGGTGAAAGGGTGGTGGGATAGTTGGGGACATGCACCTTTTCATCTCATTATACCTTAATACACTGGTGACTAGTTAAAACACAGGCTTGCACTTCGTCATTGTGTATGTGTACTTAATTGGTGACAGGGTCCATTGTGCGCTTCACCACAGACACCAGTGCACTAATACCCATATCCATCCTACAGAGTTAAACCATGTGTCTCAGAATATTTGGTTGGTCAGATGCTGTCGCACATCGCGTCCCTCCTGGGCATCGCCTCTTGCATGACCAGCATCCCCGTCACCTCCGTCCTCATCACCATCATCATCCTCATCAGGTGGTTGCATTTCAACGTCAGGGAGCAGTGGCACATTCCGTCTGATACACGTATTGTGCAGCATGACACATGCCATGGTGATCTTGGCCACCTTCTCATGGACGTACAGGAGAGCCCCACCTGACCTGCTTAAGCACCTGAACCGTGTCTTCAAAAGGCCAAATGTCTGCTCAATCACAACGCGGGTACGGGTATGTGCACGATTGTAGTCCTCTTTGTGCCTGTTCTGTGGGTTCCGTACAGTGTTAAGGAGCCACCTCTTCAGGGGATAGCCAGCATCACCTGTATGGGGGGAAGAATGGGGACCTGTTACTGTTCACCTCAAGTGTGGCCTGTAGATATCACACAAATCGACTTTGCATTGTGATTGAAATCCACGATTACCAGCATGCATGCAGACTATCTGTGTGACTGCAATGTGCAAAGGTGATCCCGACCCTGCAAGTGGACATGCCCGATTCATGTCTCCGGCAGTAATTGACATGCCCTGGGTGAGGCCAGGTCTTAGGTGTCGCTGGGGCCAGGCAAATTTGGTACCACACAGCTAGTGTACTGCCATTTCGACATCGATGATGCCATGCTGTGAAGCATCACTTCAGTGGTGCTATAGGTGTGTGGTTCAGTGCTATGGCTAGGGGTGATCCCTTTGCATGCATTCAAGGGCGCATTGCTGTATTGATGTTGTGCTGCGCTAAGTCTGTTTTACTATCTTGACGCCATGTTGCTGATTTGTGTATTATGTGGTGTGGCATGATGTGCAATGTGGATGTGGATGGATGTGTAATATTTGGAAACCTGGATTGTTCTCAATGTAGTGCAGCTTCAAATTGCATGTGGGTTCTTCTCAAGTACATTGTGGCCTTCCCTGATGGACATTGGCGTACATCTGTAGGTCCATTTGTCCTACAGACGACTGTCAACACCCAGTTGGAGTATGTATCTCCCCCCCCAATCACACCCAGTTGGAGTATGTATCTCTTCCCCCCCAATCACAACCAGTTGGAGTATGTATCTCTCCTCCCCCCAGGTGGGAACACTGCTCAGTTCTCTTAACGTGTGGTTCGCGATGCCGGTATTAGCGCCATGCCGGTAAGGGGTTTTTGGGGCTTTACCATGCCACTATTAGCATGTCCGCATGGCTTGTGGTGGTGTGCTATTAGTGCCATGCCGCTATTTACGGGATGAAGGGTCGCGCGCCCGTGAACTAGCCGCTATAGCGGTAACCCGGGTCGTGATTGGCATGGGTATTTAACGATACCGGTATTCCCTTACCGGTAACGTTAATCCCTTACCGCACAACGTGTAATGAGGCCTTCACTGTGATTTTAAGAGAGTAAAAAAACGTTTCTCCTTCGCAAGAGAGTAAAATGTATGCGACATCCAGCTGACGTGTGAAAAAACTGTATGGAAATCATTTTTATGCGGCAGCTTTCTGCATTGTGACAGAATACACCTTTCAGTATTTCTGGCCATTTGAGCTCGCTGTATATATTTAAATGTTTAAATCACTGAAACCTAGCCAATTATATAGTAAAGCATACATGAATTTGTATTGTGTGTTTTGAGATTCGATTGAAGAATTGTCTTTTGATGTTTAATGAAAGTCCTAATTTCCTGGAGCTATTACTACTACCTAATGGTATGCCAATGTTATGATACAACAGTGCAGAGAGGCAACATGCTCAATTCTATATCTAATCTAGTGGTCAAATGGTTATTTATAAAGCTCTTTTGGCAAAGCGCTGTACATAGAACATATTTATCACTATTAGCACCAACCAAAATTGGTACGCCTTTATCGACCTCGAAAGGATGAAAGGCTGAGTTGGACTTGCCGGGATTCTAACCCGCAAACTGCAGATCACGCAGAGATTGCAGCAACGAGTGCTCAACCGGCTGAGCTATCTTATTGGCTAGCATCTTTCAGAGGTTGGTTAACTGAGTATCAACTGAGGAATAATGATCACAGTACCTAGATGTATGACGAACCATTTTTGAAGCGCTACATAAAGTTAAATACCTATCTGGATTATCACAGGGACAGGTTTTGCTGAGTTTCTATTTCAATTACCAATGTAACTTTCATTTGTTTCTTTTTGAACAGCGCTTGCACTTTCTTGAGAGTCAGGTTTTTGATGTTTTATTTGTAGTCTTGAAGATTTGAGAGGATAGAACACCTGTGATCAGTGTAATAACAATTACTCACCCTTGAGCAAAGACTCTGCTGCCACTGACCATTTGTAGTAATGTACCCCATTCACTGCAAGGATGAATTGATATAAACTAGACTGTGCATAGTCATCATTTTACATACTGCTTTTATAATTAAACTGTAAATTAAATTAGAAGTGTAAAAATGATCTGCCTTTGCATGATTATGCACACAGCACCGGAACTCTGAAAAATACACTTGTGCAATACTGGTTTGCTTTCACTGGAAAAAAGCATAACTTGTTAAAAAAAGAAATTCTCAATTGCAACTTAGTTTTCCATCTTATTAATTATACATTCCTAAAATTCTAGGAAAACATGCACAGCGCTTCTGAAGCTGAATGGAAAGAAACCATTCCTTTTATCAGTGTGCAGTTTATTTTTTTGAAAGGCTTCTGAGAAATACATTCTGTTTCAGAGGTGGCTTGCAATTACATCCATGTAGATAAAAATCACAAGAAGCCTTCTGGTTTCTGTCAAGTAACCTGACCTTTGCCCTGCCCTCTGCTCTAAACCTGTGTGTAAATGTACCCAGGAAAATAATAAAGCTGGCGTATTTACAAGATTTTCATGTGTAAAAAGGCCTGGTAGTCACCTTATCTGGAGCCATGGTTGGGCCTCTCTGACATGTATGTGATCTGGTTAGTTGAAAGACAGTTCCGCTGTTTGTCCTGATCTTTCCCCATAATTTGATGTCTGTTTATGTGTTATTTAAGAATGATGGTAGTGGTATTGTAGTAATCTGGGTTAAATGTGAGTGTAAGATGTGGGGGTGGGCTTACACAATACCAGGGCAATGGCCAATTTATGCATTCAAATGGGCCTCATTTCCATGTAATGTGTTGATTCTATGTCTTTGCCTGCTGTGTCACTCATATCATGCATTGTTTCTGCTTCACATGCACCCTGTTCCCTTGCAGCATATGTTACGTGAGGTGTATGTCAGTGACATGTGCAGCTGACATGGTGGCTGCCATGTGGCAGTGTATTTCCACTGTGCATGTGGCGTGCTGGGTTTCCCATGGGCACTCCCTGAGCATATGGGTCCACCGGGTCGCCATTGTGGGCTGGGCGCACATGCGTGCATGGCTGAGGTACTGGAAGAGTTGTTGTTGTGTAAGATGATGTAGCCATTTGTCGCCATTGCTTTGGTGAGCGCATGTTGGGTTGTGGCACCTGTAGTCATGTTGGTGTTTATAGTTGTTACTGTATGTGTACATCAGCTTTTCCATGCAGGTAAGTCCGACATGTGCATGGTCTCTGGCCTGTGCTGTGACGTTGGTGCAGGAGGTGGTCAAGTACGGATTTCACATTTGCTTGTCATGCCATCCTTTGTGTAGTGATTTGCAACCCCTCATTTGGGCATGTGCTTCACAGCACATGTGTGCTGGCTTTTCTACTCACCCACTATCCATGTCCATTGTCCCCTGTGCCTCTCCATGTATCCTGGCGATGTGCTGTTCCCTAGGACATCCTGGCTGGAACCAGGATAGTGAGTACAGCAGAGGGTGATGTACAGGTTGGGGTTGCAGGTCAGCTGCACATTCAGGGAGTGGTAGTGCTTGAGGTTAAGGTACACTGCTTTGTGGGCCTGGGGGGCCATCAGTGCAACATGGGTACAGTCCAGGGCAGCAATCACATTTGGCATTTGGGCAATGACCTGGGCTGGGGTGTTAGGAAGTGAGTTGTGGCGTTGCACTTGCCGCAGGAGGGCTTCAGGCACCTGGCCCAACATTGCGCAGAATGTGGGCTATGCCATGCCGTGCATCATGGCCACTGAGTGCTGGAAGATGCCAATTCTGAGGAATTGAAGGACAGACGCTAGCTTCAGCAGTGGGGGCACAGCTGTCCGGTTGTTGATCCTGCTCTCTATGTCGTCCTGTATTGTGGTGAGCAGTTCTGTTATGGTCTCCCTGTGGAGGCGGTACAGGGTGATCAACTGGTTGTCGGTGAGAGTCCAGGGTGAGGGCCTAACCGTGGGGATCTCCTCCTCCCATTCCTGTGCCCTGGTCTGGTTCTCCAGCCTCTCTTCTTCCAGCCGCAGCATGAGCAGCTGGCTGTCCCAGTTCACAGTGGCTAGTGGCAGCATGGTGTTGGTAACAGTGTTTGGGGTAGGAGTGTGCCTGTAGCACTCTGGGGTGGATTGGGGTCACCTTTGTCTTAATTTCAGGGACCTGTATTCATTTACTTCCAAATGGAAGCTGGAGGTAACGGCGCTGTGTACCGCCGTACATAGACTTATGATGTGGCTGTGTTTGCGCCTCATGTAGTTGGCTGTAATAGCGCCAGCTGTAATAGCACTGGCTGATTTTACAGTCGGCTGTATTTGCGCCAGCTCATGATCGGAGCGGTATTGGCAGCGCAAAATTCTGTTACCACCACTTTTAAGGGTTACCACCAGACTTATGGTTAGGCCCTATGTCTTCCAGGCACATGATTGTGGATGACTGTTAAACCCATAAATGTATAGAAACAACTCTGTGGCAAACAGTGAATCTACTCTTGCCATACAAAATATGTGTGCCTTGCCGGTATAAATTACATTTACTGATGATCCCAGGAAAAAGATTGGCTGTGTCCACATTGGGCTCATACATATTGATAACATATATTTCTCTACCCTCCAGAGAGGTCAGTAAAATCATGGCGCTAAATGGACCTAATTCACCAACAAAGCACTAAGTCTGTTCTATGTAGTGCTTTTATTGGGTTTAGGCCCCTTTAGATCAGTGCAAAGAATACTTCTGCACAGTGGCGTAACACAAGATCTGGCGGCCCCCCTGTGAGCATGTTAAGCCCCCCCCAGATCAGCAACAAATCATGGGTCGCACTACACTCTGGGCCGGCCTAAATTACCACTCTTGCGCAATAAGCACAAACGTATTGCTGACAGGGTATGCCGCACACTGCACTAGGAAAAAAATATAAAAATGTGTTTTAATGCAATATAAAGCACACTTTCTGAGGAAAAATTGGCTAAAAAGCCACAGTGTTTGCCACATTTAGACACACCTAGACTGGTTGCACCAAAATGCCAGTCGAAGCAATAAGACTCATCAAGAAGAGAGCACACATTCAAGCCTGCATCCCTGCAACCTCTAACAACACGGCCAAACTCTCTAACATCTGCAAGGGACTGGCCAATCCTGTTGCAGTCTCTACCTCTCCTGTTCCCTCAACAGGCCCTCTGTACAGCTTTAGCCTCTCGCTTCTCCGCTAAAACTCAGGACATCCTGTCCACTATCTCCTCTTCCTCTCCATCTTTCTCTCGCAGACCCCCTCTGGCCATCTCTCCCTCTCCTCCTCCTTTCTCCTCTTTCTCTCTAACATCTGACAAGGTTTCTAGACAAGTCCCATCTATGGAAGTGTCGTCAAAACAGGTGCTCGCCCGCTCCTCCAGAACCATCAAGGACCATATTGACACCCTTGCTACAGCCTTGGCCGATTTCTATAATCATTATTTTGCCACTGGAACTTTTCCCTCTCCCAAACTCTTAGAAAAGTTGACCATCTCCCAGCTTATTCTCCACACTGAATCTGTTGGTTGCCTTCATGACCATCAGTCTGGCTTAAGAGCTTCCAGATGCATGGAAACTGCTCTCCTGAACACCTGTGAAGATCTGATCTCTAAACTTGATTCCAGCATTCCTTCTGTCCTCATCCTCCTTGAACTTTCCTCTGCTTTCGACACGGTGAACCAAGCCATCCTGATCAATCAACTCCGTGAGAACCTGGGCATCATGGATCAGGCCCTGGAGTGGCTGACCTCCTTCCTCTTGTACCACCCCTCCCAGGTCCATCTTGGTCCCTTTCACTCTGCTACCTCGCTCTACCTGTGGCATTCCCCAGGACTCTATCCTCTCATCCTGGTTTTTCAACCTCTACTTGGCCCCTTTGGCCCATCTGTTCTCTACCTTCTCCTCTAACTTTCAGTGTTATGAGGATGACACGCTTTCCTTCAGACTCCCCCCAGCCTACTCTCCTCCCTCGCTCATTCCTGGTGTCATCTTCAACTCCACTCTCTCTTTCTCTCCTCACATCTTGGACGTCGCCAAGAAGTCCCACTAGCAGCTGCACCTCTTCAAAGGGACTCTTCCCTTTCCACTTTCCCCCAGAAGCTCACTGTCTCTGAAGTCCTGGTTCTCTCTAGGCTGGACTACTGCAACAGCCACTTTCTCAATATGCCTTCCTCTTCTCTCCGCCCTCTGCAACTAATCCAGAACAGGCCTGCAAGACTTATCCTTGGCCTCAAGCCAAGGGACCATATCTCTCCAGCCATGACATCTCTCCACTGTCTCACAGTGGCTGCAAGGATCAAGTTCAAGACCATTTGCATTGTCCACAAGGCTTTCTGGGGCTGGTATATGAACTACATCCAACGCTGTCTTCCAAAATACCTTCCTTCTCGAACCCTAAGGGTTAGATGCTTCACCAGGAAGAGAGTGGGGGGTAGATCCCTCTCCCCTGCAGGTGCCCCCCTCTGGAATGGCCTCCCTGCCCCTCCCAAACTTGCGCCGGCCCATCTAAAGTTCTGGAAGCCGCTCAAAATGTTACTCTTCTCCTCTGCTTTCTCTCTCACCCTCCCCTGCTGACCTACCTGACCTACCTGTCTGCTGTACCAACTGGTTGCTTGGCTAACCTCAGTTTCACTGAGGCCAGGCTCTTTCTTGATCAGTCACCCTTGCACTGCCTCCGGGCCTACCACGCAGTTAGGGTCTGTAACTGTAACTCTACAGTCCCTTGTTCTCCTTGCACTACCCAGAGCTACGCTGCCCTGGCTGTACTTACTCAGAGCATTGCTGCCCTGTTTTCCCTTCGCCTCTCCCCTGCACTTTCCCTTTGCACTTCTCATTCTCGCACTTGCACGATCTGAATGACACAAGGCTTACTAAGAACATTTGTCTTGTCCTCCCTCTGTTTTCCTTCTCTTCTCTTGTTGTGTCTAAAAACACTTGTGTACAGGCGCGTTATATATGACTTATCATATCATATCATATCATTTTATCACAGATGCCCAGAAAAATATACAGTGCCGCAGTAAGAAACGGCTAGACTGGCAGAACCCAAATGCCAGTCTTGCCAGGTAATCACACTTAGCAGGACTGCTTTATCAGAAATGCCCAGTTAAAAAAAGTCATACCAAACTCAAGAATGACTAGACTGGCTGCACCAAAATGCCTCTCTAGCCACTAATACCACATATCATGCCTGCTTAGCATGGACATGAATGGCCATTATGATTTATTGCACAATCCCCCCCACACATCCCCTCTCCCTCCCATCCCCTACCACAACCTCCCAATTCAGCTAATTGGCCCAGAATTAGCTCTATGTCCCACATCCTTGTCCCAGTGCTTACGTATGAGGCGCCTTGCCTCATAGGTAAGTACTGGGATGAGGAAGAGTGGGACTAGGAGTAATGAAGATTACAGGCAGCTAAATCAGGCATTACCTTCATGTACCTCTACCTAATCCCAGTACTTGTGTATGAGGCATAGTGCCGCATACACAAGTACTGCCTCATACAAAAGCAGTGGGATGAGGATTAATAGGGCTAGGAGTAATGAAGATTACCAATAAGTAATCAAGGCATTAAACACAAGTAGTGGTGCAACACCATTGAGCTGACTGGGCATCAGCACTTGCCCCCAACCCCCTGAAATTCTGGGCTATGTTGACTGGACCTGGCTGATCTGCAGAGCAGTTGCTGGACAGAAAAGGACACAGATGTTAAACGGCACCTGGGTTTTGCTGTGAAGAAGGGCCCGGCCCAGCAATTACTAATGTACAGCAGTTCACTGTTAGTACCTGCATTCAAATGCCACATTTTTGAAGCAATTGAAATTGTGATGTGGGTTTAGTACTTGCATGCCAGGGGGTGATTGGAAGTGTAGAGAGGGAACAGGAGACTAGTCATTCTCACAGCAGTCCATAAGAAGAGAGTTAACTGCTTGTAACATTGAAGGTGCACTAGAATAGTCTCATTAAAATGCGTGAAGAAGTTAGATGCCCCACACAAATAAGTTTGCTCCTCCCCACCATGCGTGAAGTTAGCGCCTCTCCCAACATTTGAAGGGGTAGCCCCCCTGAAACGTAGGTTTTGTTGTTCCCCTGAACACAAACACACACACCATTCACCATATATACACATTCACACCCAGCCATCCATACATTTAAGTGTGCACTCTTTCAACAATGTTTTTTTTTTGTTTTTGTTTTGTGGAGTGCCATGTGGAAGGATGTGGCAGGGAAACCAGTTTGGAAGCATCTTTAGGGGCTGGTTGAATCTGAGTCAGTAGTTTCACAATTATTGTTATCCATTTTTTGGCCTGCTTTATGCACTCTATCAGAGAGGTGTGAATTTTTTTTTTTAAATGTATTTATTTGTTTATTCATTTATGTATTTATTTTTTTGGTGAGCACTGTGTGCCAATCTGGTGTGTTTGCCTAGTGTTTTGTGGCTTTCTGAGCCTGTTTTTCTGTGCTGGGCTGCATCCAGAGGGTGCAGTCTGTGGGGTGTAGTCCTTTGTTTGTGTCTGGCATTTTCCCAGTCCTACCCTCCCCACTTGCAATTGGTTGGGAAAGTCAGGTGTGTTTTATGCCTTGGCTCCAGCAGTCATTTTCCATTTGCTTTATGGAGTGCCATGTGGAAGGATGTGGCAGGGATACCAGTTTGGAAGCATCTTTAGGGGCTGGTTGAATCCGAGTAAGTAGTTTCACAATGATTGTTATTTGTTTTTGGCCTGCTTTATGCACTCTATCGGAGTGGTGTGAGTGTATTTTCATTTTTTTAAAAAAAAATGTATTTATTTATTCATTTATGTATTTATATTTTTTGGTGAGCACTGTGTGCCAATCTGGTGTGTTTACCTAGTGTTTTTGTGGCTTCTGAGCCTGTTTTTCTGCACTGGGCTGCATCCAGAGGGTGGAAGTCTGTGGGGTGTAGTCCTTTATTTGTGTCTGGCATTTTCCCAGTCCCACCCTCCCCCTCCAACCCGCCCACCTCCCCTGATTGGTACATTCACCTGGTCATAACTGACCTTCCCAGGGCAGCCCTCTGCCCGGTAGCCCCTGCGGCTAAGGACCTCAAGGCAAAGGGCGGCTCCTACATTGGCAGCTCCAAGACGTGCCAGCAGGTGTCCGCAGGGGAAGCCAATGAAGCCAGCAGTCAACGGACCCAACAAAAACTGTAAGTGTGGCATGGGTGGGGAATAGAGCAATTACTCTACTCCAGAAATCCCCCGCAACTCTACCTTATATTTCCATAACGTAGACTTACACCATGCATGCTTAGAGAGATTTGTGACTACCAGCTTAAATCTATTCATGGCTGGACTGTAAATATTGCATTGCATTACACACTAACTTACTTGCCAATGTTAGCTAGTGCCACACCCAGAGAGAACTGTGAAGATTGGCTTGCGTCGCATCTAGATAGAAATATGAATGTTAGCATCCGCCACATTTAAATGAAACTGTGAATGTTACCAAGTGCCACACTTAGATGGAATCGTGACCACAGAGAACAAAACCGCCATCCCGTGGCCAACGGAAATGGGAACTGCACCAACACCATCTAAGGTAGTAAAAAATCTGGGAGTCCTGATGGACAACACCCTAACCTTAGAACCACAAATAAATGCAAGAGTCATAAAATGTTTTTTCCTCCTCCACACGGCAAGAAGAATCCTACCATTCCTCTCCTTCACGCACAAAACACTCACTATTGTCGCCCTCATCATGTCAAGAATAGACTATGCAAACAGCCTCTACCTCGGAATACCAGAATACCTCCTGAAGAAACTACAACGGATCCAAAATGCAGCAGCCAGACTACTCCTCAAACTATCCAGAAGAGACCACATCACTCCTGCCCTATAAACACTACACTGGCTCCCAGTAAAACATTGCATCACCTTCAAAACAATGTGCATAACGCACAGGGCACTCAGTGAACAAGGAGCAGAATTCCTACAAAAGAAAATAGCAATCCGCCTAGAACTAAAACCATACCTTAAGAAAAAACTTGGAGGCACCTCCTTCTACCAGTTAACGGCAAAAACCTGGAACAACATCCCAAAAGAAACAAGAGACACCAAAAATCACCTATAATTCAGGAAACTACTAAAAACCTGGCTCTTCAACACCACAGACTCAAACTGAAAACCGAAACAACAGAACGGAAAAAGGATGACTAAACTGGAGAGGACACGGACAGCTCCCAGAACCAACAGGGAAACTCCCACGGCACCTGGACGGGTGACAACGGGTAGACTGGACCACAGGCGACACCCAGGGAGACAGAGTCAACAACCCCATCCAATCCCACCTAACATCCTCACCCGCCCCTTAGTTGCTACCAGGTACCACAGTGTTGAGGAATTGTTAGGATATTGGCAATCACCACACTAGCTGAGTTGTGGAAATTGGCAGGTGCACTGGCCATATGAGTAGGAAGGGAGGACAGGTGGGGTTATGAGGGAGGCTGGTGGAGGTGGTAGCCAGATGTGAAAGGGACCTTGAATGCCGGACAGGCCCAGATCAGGACAGAGGCGCAAGGGTGCTCTCGCACCCCATCTGAGGAGATTACGCAAGCCCAACGCCTCAATTCAGGATAGACATGCCAACTAACCAATTCCACTAACAATTTCCCCCTCCACATACACCTCTCAAACTCCACACAACCACAAACCTACAGCATAACAAACCGCACAAACTTCACTACATTGCAACAACAAAACAAAAACACACATAGACTCGCACAACAGTACACGACGACTACTGGCCAAAAACACCCCAGGCCCAACCAACGGACCCACCGGGCTGAGGCCGACAACAGCACATCACTGCTGTCTTGCGCCTTTCCAGGTTCCTCCCACTAACTCACCCTCCTTTCCTCTTTCAGAGACGCCAGAGAGCCAGGGGACCACTATGGTGGTGATATTGCGCGGTACAAATGTCCTTTAACATTAACATTAACTAGCCTGCCTCACATCTAGATAGGATATTGAATATTAGCAAGTGCCACACTCGGATGGAATAGTGAATGATAGCAAGCATCACACCTAGACATAATTGCAAGGACAGCAATGCCAATTAACCGATCCACTAACAATTTCACCCCTCTGCATAAACCTCTCAAACTCTAACCAAACACAACCACAAGCCTACAACACAACAATTTGCACAAACTTCACTACCCTGCAACAACAAAACAAGCCACACAAAGACTAGCACAACAGCACATGACGACTACCAACCATAAAACACCCAAAGCCCAATCAACTGACCCACCGGGCTGAGGCTGCCAACAGCACATCACTGCTCTCTTGCACTTTTACAGCTTATTCCCACTAACTCACCCCCCCCTTGCCTATTTCAGAGCCACCAGAGTGCCAGGGGACCACTCCAGTGATGATAGTGGGTGAGCAACCTTACCCCAGAACTGTGAATGATAGCATGTCCCACACTTAGTTAGAATTGTAAATGGTAGCATGTCCCATAAAGTTCAATTTAGAAGGTATTCCCAACATCACTGAATGTCCCCTAATAGCGTCCCTGTGTTAAAGTTCAACCTAAAAAGTGTGCCAAATATCATCAGTGTGCTAAAGTTGAATGTAGAAAGTGTGCCTAATAGCGTAATTGTGCTAAAGTTGGATCTAAAAAATGTACCTAATAGCGTAACTGTGGTATAGTTGAATTTAGAAAATGTGCCTAATAGCGTAACTGAGGTATAGTTGAATTTAGAAAATGTGCCTAATAGCGTCACTGTGCTGAAGTTTGAACTTAGAAAGTATGCCTAATAGCGTAACTGTGGTACAGTTGAATCTAGAAAGTGTGCCTGATAGCGTAACTGTGGTATAGTTGAATCTAGAACGTCTAATAGCGTCACTGTTCTAAAGTTGAATCTAAAAAATGTGCCTAATAGCGTAACTGTGGTACAGTTGAATCTAGAAAGTGTGCCTGATAGCGTAACTGTGGTATAGTTGAATCTAGAACGTCTAATAGCGTCACTGTTCTAAAGTTGAATCTAAAAAATGTGCCTAATAGCGTAACTGTGGTATAGTTGAATTAAGAAAGTGTACCTAATAGCATCACTGTGCTAAAGTTTGAATTAGAAAGTATGCCTATTAGCGTAACTGTGGTATAGTTGAATCTAGAAAGTGTGCCTAATAGCGTCGCTGTGGTATAGTTAAATCTAGAAAGTCTGTCTAATAGCATCACTGTGCTAAAGGTGAATCTAGAAAATGTGCCTAATAGCGTCACTGCAGTATAGTTGAATTTAGAAAGTGGCCTAATAGCGTCACTGTGCTAAAGTTTGAACTTAGAAAGTATGCCTAATAGCGTAACTGTGGTATAGTTGAATCTAAAAAGTGTGCCTAATAGCGTAATTGTGGTATAGTTGAATCTAGAATGTCTAATAGCGTCACATTGCTAAAGTTGAATCTAAAAAATGCCTAATAGCGTAACTGTGGTATAGTTGAATTAGAAAGTGTGCCTAATAGCATCACTGTGCCAAAGTTGGAATTTAGAAAGTATGCCTAATAGCGCAACTGTGGTATAGTTGAATCTAGAAAGTGTGCCTAATAACGTCACTGTGGTATAGTTGAATCTAGAAAGTCTGTCTAATAGCATCTCTGTGCTAAAGTTGAATCTAAAAAATGTGCCTAATAGCGTAACTGTGGAATAGTTGATTCTAGAAAATCTGCCTAATAGCGTCACTGTAGTATAGGTGAATTTAGAAAGTGGCCTAATAGCGTCACTGTGCTAAAGTTTGAACTTAGAAAGTATGCCTAATAGCGTAACTGTGGTATAGTTGAATCTAAAAAGTGTGCCTAATAGCGTAACTGTGGTATAGTTGAATCTAGAACGTCTAATAGCGTCACAGTGCTAAAGTTGAATCTAAAAAATGTGCCTAATAGTGTAACTGTGGTATAGTTGAATTAGAAAGTGTGCTAATAGCATCACTGTGCCAAAGTTGGAATTTAGAAAGTATGCCTAATAGCGTAACTATGGTATAGTTCATTCTAGAAAATGTGCCTAATAGCGTCACTGTAGTATAGTTCAACTTAGAAAGTGTGCCTAATACATCATTGTGCTAAAGTTGAATCTAAAAATGTGCCTAATAGATTAACTGTGGTATAGCTGAATTTAGAAAATGTGACTAATAGCGTCTCTGTAGTATAGTCACTGTGGTAAAGTTGAAACTTCGAGGAGGTGCATTGATTAAGTGCTGATTGCTGCGAGGAGCTGCAACCTGCTGTTTGTCTCTACACTCCAAGTACTGCTCTTGGGCCTTTAACGTGCTGGCTCTGCTTCTGTTTCTCCCAGCAGCACCTATATATGCACATGACGTGCGCATTCATGCGCAAGTATTCGAGGAAGTGCATTGATTAAGTGCTGATCGCTTTGAGGAGCTACGACCTGCTGTTTGTCTCTGCTCTCCAAGTACTGCTCTTGGTATGGACAAAGGATCAAAGGACTGAAGGACTGAAGGACTGAGGGACACATAACGTCCTTTTACGTGCTAATATGTGCTTTTGTTTTTTGCTTTTGTTCCTGCAGGCCCTTTAACGTGCTGGCTCTGCCTCTGTTTCTCCCAGCAGCACCTATATATGCACATGACGTGCGCAATCATGCGCGCGCCTTCGAGGAAGTGCATTGTTTAAGTGCTGATCGCTGATCGCGTGGCGCGTACAGCGTTCTGCTTTCTAATCTCCATTTGTTTATATTAACCGAAAAATACTCAACTTCCATGAGCTGGTGTTGTTGGATATATGGGCAAGTAGTGCTTCAGGCTTCATGCTTAGTGATTATAGCATCTCAGTATTTCACGTGAGTCGGAGCGGGAATGTGAGTCATTTTAATTGTTATTTGTTATTTTTACTGTCATAGCTATCGGGTCGAGGCGTGCAGTGTCCGACCCAAAACACGACCAAAACACGACCAGCGGCCTGATTGTCTTGTCATTCGTTGTCTTATATTCGATGTTTTAGGTTTTAGGAATGAGAATGACTGATTAATTGATTAACTGATTGTTCGTTTGTTTGACCCACAGACTCATAGCTACTTCTGTGCTAATTTTGCTCTGTTTTCCTTACAGCGTTACAGGTGTTATAGGCGTTACTGGCTATTTAGTTGGGTATCTATCTACCTATCTATCATTTATGTATAAAATTGTAAATGTACAGTTTTGCACAGTATCGCAAAGCACAACATAGCTTAGCTATTCTTAAGATTTTTTGGCCATTTCATGGTATAACTACGACATATACGGTGTATTTATGGTACACGGTGCATAATAGATTTTATCCAATTCCCAAGGAAATAAATTAGGAGTGTATAATAATAGTGTAATAATTGAAACTAAATAGACTCATGAACCTTGTACGTGTATCGCTCATTTAGCTCATTTAGTATCAAGCTGTGGTGATCTCTATGAGCTTCTGGGAATTTTAACTGTTACACAGCACGTGTATAAGCTGTTCAGTTTTTAAGTGTGATTACTAAGTGTGATTATTAAGTGTGATGTTTTTTAATACTAATTTAACTTCAGGCATAATGATAGAGCAATGTGGTAAAAACACATTAGAAGCACCTAACACAAATTCAGATAAGGTTGGCCCTCTGAGGCGTTCTCGTCATGGATGCCCAGCAAAAGTAATATCACACAGCAAAACGACTGCACACCCAAAACAAAATTACGGCATATTTTCCTAAAATAGCGACATTAAGTACTATTGATGAAGAGAATGCTGTGCATGAGATCGAGGATGACCTTAATCATTCGCTTAGCTGCTTAGGCTCTAAATTGATTGGTCAAATGTTATTACCTAGAAAGATAGACTCTCCCTCTTTGGTGCACGAAGCTGTAACATCAACATCAATAGTACCTGAAGTTACCCCATGTGTGGAAAAATCTAAATCACACTATGGTGTTACTCAGGACAATAATGATGGTGAAAGCAATACTAAGGAAGATGATGAGTATGACGTATTCACTGAACTGATAAAAGTATTAGACATCGTAAATCATGAGGGCGTGCATATATGATCTATTTTAACACCCAGGATAGATGTTGAAGTGGTGATTCATTCTGAAGTAAATCCTCCATTGATTACTTTACAAGATGATATAGATCTCCCAGGCCAAAATGATGATATTGAATATATGGGAGATATATCTGATATTTCATCAATACCGGATATAATGCAGATAGACCCTCAAACTCTCTTTACTCCATCAAATGCAGATATTTCCGCAATAATTGACTTGATTAAAGAAAGATTAGCAGTAATTGACACCATCTTACTGCCTGAAGGGCAAGCAGTATCCTTAGTCCCTGTGTCTAGTAGTTGTGAGGCATCTACAAATCTTTCAGATCTTGACTCTAGTCAGAACAGCATGACCTCTGATGAAATGTTTCAGGCGTTTGAATGCCTATTAACCTCTTTGGTAAATCCTGTGGAAAACTCGAAAATAAACTTGACATTCAGTCTTTGCTATTACACAAAAGTATCAATAAGAATAGAAAAATAACACATGACCAAGCAACAAATACTGAAACATGGGGAACCGAAAATCCTAATCCCTTTATATTTCAGGGAAAATTTATTGTCCCTATCTGTCCTAATAAAGCCACCGATAAATCAGGTAGTGCTAAACTACCTACTATATCGAAAAATTTAGTTAAAAGGAAAAAAAATAGCACTAAACCAGTTGCACAAGCTTTCATGTACGCAAGGCGTGTGAAAGCTAAAAACAACCCATGTAGTGTAAAAGTGGAAAATGTTCCTGGGCATGAAATTAAGTCCCTTGAATCAGCAAACAATGAGAAGGAACTATCAAACAGTATCATTCAAACTGATAAACATGTAATAGCAGCTATTGCACAGAAAACGACTCCAACTCCTGTAGTTAATATAAGCATACCTTCTTTACCCAATACACTAGACAATGACCCTGGGCTCTTAACTGCGGCAGCTTCTCCTGCGAGGGGCCCTGAGGGAAATGTATCTGTGTCCATAAAGGATGTAGTGGACTTAGGTGGGCAGAAGAAAATAACTGAGCTTTGGGCCGCTGATCGGCCAAAACCTGTAGCTGCACCAACCAGTAAGGATATACATAGTGCTCTCCAGTTAAAACCTCTTTCGGCAGATGTAAACTACCCTCCTCTGAATAGGACTGCTGTCTTGCAAATTTTTCATTGTATTGTTGGACTGCGAGTAATACGCTCTGAGGATATTCGAATAGTGGACCAAGTCGACTACAGTAAATCTAGCACGGCGAATATTTGGTTTGTTTCTACCACCATATTGGAATATGTTCTCAAATATGAATCTGAGATATTCCGATTAGGCTTCTCGTGCGAGATAGTAGTAATATACTCTGAAAAAATGCGACCGATTAACCTTAATGATAGGAATAATAGTAATACAAATAAGACCAGATGTGTGATATTAGATAATCCCTTGTGCACTGCCAGTGCTGGCACAAATAAAGAGCCTGTAACATCCTCTTGCCATCCCGCACAGCGGACTAAGGATGTTGAGAATGGAGCTAGTGCTGGTTGTGCAATAAACGAGAAACCTAAGGATGTCTCAACTGATGAAACAGGTTATTGGCAATGGTTACCCATTGCCTTTAAATCTCACCTATCTCAGTTGAGTCAATGCCACTGACCTATTGTATACATGGAACACGAGAGGATTCAATCACTTGTTCACTGATGATGGCCTATGGTGCAACATGCATCTTTTTAAGATCATTGTGCTACAGGAGACTTGGTTCGTAGAAAATGTGCTACTAGATGGTAGAGTGACAATTCAAAAGAATGCATCAAAGGGCCCACTCGGCAGGCCGAAGGGAGGTTTAATGATTTCTGTGTCTCCTCCCTGGTCTGTTATTGAAATCCCCTGTGATTCTGCATATGTGTTGATAGACAAACTATCTAAACCCGGTATTAACGTGATTATTATCAATGTTTATGATCCACCAGCTAGAGTGATGAGTAAAGCTATACTGAAAGTTGTTGATGCTATTATGTCAAAATATGTACAACAGTTTCCTTTGTACTTGATGGGTGACCTTAATGCGAACATTATCTTACGAGAAGCTGAACCTGTTATAAACTAAATATCTAATTGTAGCTGCCCAATTAAACAAAAGCTTAGATATAGTCCATGGGTTAAAGTACTCAGTGAACATCAAATGAGGAGCCTTAATGGCCTATGCCCCAGTGATACGCAGCAAGGTTTCACTAGGATCGTTGGTAAGACTGTATCAACACTTCATTACGTATTTTGCAACCCTAGTGGTCTTGATAGGTTGGCCGATATGGGGATAGCTGAAAGGGAAGAAAGTGACCATCTGCCTACTGTACTATTCAAGGATGATGGAGCTATTACTCATGATATAAATTATGATGAATGTGGTAACATTTCTGTAAATGAAGGAGGCAATCGTATACAATGGCACCCTGTAAATTTAGCAAAGGGTAAAATAGCTTGTGAACAACTGCTGCCTAATTTTGTTGCGTGTTGTCAACGAGGGGATGCAAGTAATACTAACATCAGTGAGTTATTCAGTCATACAATTATACAAATTAAGCTGCTTGTTGTGTCCAAGCGAGATTACAACTCATTCCATGAAAGAACGAATAAAGATAGGACCAACAAGCGATATCATTTTGAGCCTAAAATTAACAGGGAAAAGAAAAAGTTACGTCTCTCTATTTTAATAATGACATAAACTCCTAGTTGGCAAATGGATGCAGTAGCTACTAATTTGGCAATTAAAAAAGCCAAATCTGACTATCGAAGATGGCTTAAAGCGCATAAACGCACTTGTGAAAATGAACAATGGCTTAATATTGCCCATTTGGCAACTACAGGGAATTCTGTTGCAATATGGGGAGAATTTAGGGGGAAGAAAAGATCTCAGTTACCCATTAATAGTATCCCTGAAGAGGTCTAGGCTGCCCATATAACTAAAACATTGGGCGTGTCTGAAGAAAGTAATATAGAAATACTTAATCCTGAAATACCATGGATATGTCAAGCATCGTGTTCTGATATTAAGATCATAATCGAACATTTGAATTCCTCCCGGGCCTCCGGCTCTGATGGGATAACTAATGGGTTGATGAAAATGAGCCTTTCTACTCGGGTAGAAGCTTTATGGCACCTGTTCTTAGATATAGGGAAATCCGGCATTTTACCATCTTCATGGAGTGAAAGCCACATTCTTCCAATTTAAAAGAAAGGTCAACATAGTGACCCTCGAAATTATCGACTATTGGCTATGTTGGATATCCCGGCAAAGGTGTTTGCAAGGATCTTACTTGTTGAGCTAAATACATGGATAAATAACCATGATATATTGAGCAAATACCAGACAGGCTTTCGAGCAAAGTCATGCACGAGTCACAATATTCTGACCCTTTTGTCATCAGTCGAATATTCATGGGTGTGCCGAAAAACAAAGGTATATGAAGCGTATATAGATTTCAGTGCTGCCTTTGACACTTTGCGAGGAGCATTCTGTGGCGCAAATTAAGAAATTGGAATATTCCAAATGGTTTACTTAAGATGCTGATGCTTCTTCATACAGATACAAGTATCAAGGTTCGGCTGAATGGTATGGGACTCCTCTCTGCATCCATTCCAACTGGTACAGGGGTTAAACAGGGTTGTATAGTTGCTGCAATCCTGTTTAACCTGTACTTAGCTGATTTAGCATTGTCCTTTAACCAAAATCTAATACATCCGATAAAGGTTGGAACACAGCGTATAAGCTGGCTCGGTTATGCTGATGATCTTTTACTATTGGATTACACACCTAAAGGTCTTCAATGTCTGTTGGATGGCCTGGGCAGTTTTGCGAATGAGAATAGTCTGCAGATAAACACTGAAAAAAGCTAAATAATGATATTTGCAGGAAAATCCAAAGCTAAGAAGTCTTTGAGTTGGTTCTTAGATATGAAGAAATTGGAGTGTGTTGTCAGTTATGTATATCTAGGTCTGCTTATTGATGAGAATTTGAACTGGAATGCACATTGGGAAAGAACAAAGATTAAGTGTTGGAACCTGGTGGGGTTAGTGAGTGGATTCATCGGACGTAATGGAGGACTATCGTTAAAAACTGTCCTGATGCTTTATATGATGAAAATTATGCCTGTGATGACATATGGTATTGAGATATGGGGGCACGGTTTCATCAAGGAATTAAAAACATTTGAAGCAAAAATACTTAGAAAGTTGTTCCGTATGCCCCAAGCAGTATCTGTTGAATTTTTGTATCTTGAGTTTGGACTCACATGTATACCGTCTACTGTAATTAACAGATCATTCAAGTGAGCCGTTGATGTGATGACTTTGGACAATAAGACTATCACCGGTGACTATGCTAAAGCATTTCTAAGCCTCAATAATTTTATTCAATTTGGGACATGGGGAAAAATATTCACAGCCTTTAATAAATGGAAACAAGGATGTGAACTTGATATAGTACCTAATAATATTAATTGCATTAGATATTGGCTGAAAAAGAAGATTAAGTTGTATGACCATGAAAACAATGTGGTCCTTCTTAGTACCAATTCACAAAGTGGTCCCTTTATTGAATATATTATGACAAGAAATTGCCTACCTAAATACATTATGGCGTTTCCAGAGGCTTGGGTGGTCAGAGATTACTTATTATTGAAATGTAATCAGAGTAAGCTGACGAATGTGTTTGGTGCTAGAGAAAACATGTACGAGTCTCTAGAGCATATAATGACTGAATGCTCAAGTTTGTACCTTATTAGATATCGATGTAGAAAAGTTATTGTAATAGTTTCAATGGTGATGATCCTAAACTTCTGTGGAACATGTTCATGAATGGAAATGATGTGAATTTTATGTTTTACATGATTATATTTTATAGAAAATATATAGAAATATTTGAAATTTATGAAGCACGAAGTACATGCTTAGGCTAATCAATCTGTGATACATTCAGTTGTATTTTAAAATTGACTGTAAATGTTTACATGTGAATGTTTAGATATATAATTTTACTCCTCTTAAATTAGTTTTTATTTTTAATTGGATGAATTGTTTAATATGTATTGGTGTTTTGTCTATTTTGTGTTTTGTGTTGTATATACAAATCTTTTTTCGGCTGTAAGTATATTAATAAATTGAAATTGAAATTGAATCTAGAAAGTGTGCCTAATAGCTTCAATGTGCTAAAGTTGAATCTAGAAAATGTGCCTAATAGCGTAACTGGTATAGTTGATTTTAGAAAATGTGCCTAATAGCGTCTCTGTAGTATAGTCACTGTGGTAAGGTTGACTCTAGAAAGTGTGCCTAATACCGTCACTGTGCTAAAGTTGAATCTAGAAAATGAGCCTAATAGCGTAACAGTGGTATTGATGAACTTAGAAATTGTGCCTAAATTTACGCCCCATGTCCTGCTCTCGTGCTTGATCACAGGCACTTTACTGATAATCACCATATCAAACTACTACACTTACTCTCCCCTACACACCATCATTCAACTAGAACACAGCTGTACTATGACACATTCAGTCTAGCTGTTCTCATAATTAACATGATCCAATGATACATAAGGTGCTATATAAATGCCAAGTAACATAACATAACATAACATAACATAACATAACATAACATAACATACAGGCACACCCAGGCAGCCACCCATACATTTAAGTGTGCACCCTTTCACCATACAGGCACACCCAGGCAGCCACCCGTACATTTAAGTGTGCAACCTTTCACCATACAGGCACACACACCCAGACACTCACCCATACATTTAAGTGTCCATCCTTTCACAGTACATGCACACTAGCCACCCGTACATTTGTGTGCACCCTTTCACCATACACTCTCAAAGGCAGCCACCTATACATTTAAGTGTTCACCTTTTCACCATAAAGGGACATTCAGGCAGCCACCCATACATTTAAGTGGGCATCCTTTCACCGTACATGCACACCCAGCCACCCGTACATTGGCGTGCACCCTTTCACCATACACTCACACAGGAAGCCACCTATACATTTAAGTGTGCACCCTTTCACCATACACTCACACAGTCACCTATACATTTAAGTGGGCACCCTTTCACTATACAGGCACATCCAGGCAGCCGCCCATGCATTTAAGTGGGCATCCTTTCACCGTACAAGCACACATGCATACCCATCCACCCATACATTTCTGTACATTCTTTCACCATACACTCACACACGCACACGTCATGGGGTTGAGGGGAGCCATAATACTTCAAAAATAAATTGCTTCTTTTTGAAGTCACTCTGACTTCATAAATAAATTATTTCCGTTAAGGACTGAACCATAACGGAAATAATTTCTTTATGAAGGCAGAGTGACTTCACAAATAAACGATTTATTTTTGAAGTCATAGGGCTTCCCCCACCCCATGACACGGAGGCCTCCAGCCTAGGGTCTTAATGTCATGTGGGTGGGGTACCCACCGACTTCAAAAATAAAGTTTCTTTTTGTATTCACTCTGCCTTCATAAAGAAATTATTTATGTTACAGAAATAATTTCTTTAGAAATGCAGAATGAATAAAAAACAATTAAAAAAATTAATTTTAAAACAATTTTTTTTCTTTTTTTTTTACTCCAAGTGGGGCCCCCTCGCAGGACATGTGGTCGCGGGGCCCCCCGCATCTTGGGGGCTGCGGGGGCCCTTGTTACGCCAGTGTTTCTGCAGTGACCATGCTCCCTAAAAATACACTATGCACTGCTCTGTAAATTTGGCTCGGTGGAACGTGTTTAATAGCAGTGCAAAGTCACTTTGCTCCGCTCTAAACGTTTCATAGATTAGGCCCCAAGTCTGTCAGGGAGAAGATTTGTCTGCTGTATAAACGCTATGCTAATGCCTTTTCTCCTCAAGAACTCTCTAAGCCTACACCTTTAAGGAAAGCTGTTCAGTCCTCGCACATTCCACGAAACACAGTTAACCATCCCAGCCATTGTAGCATGTCAGCCAGAAGCGAAGCCCTGACTCATCCCTGTAGGGTCACAATATTGAAAACCATCAAGTCAGGGAGGCAAGTACAATCCCCCTCTCCTCACCCCCATCATGCACACAATCATGTCTCTGTGGCCGTTCAAACCTCCTTACCAATTCACCCGCCCTTGCCTCCCAACCCCACACAAGACCTTGTCCAAACCCATTTAACCATAACTAAATAACAGTATTCGGATCTATGTGATTTTTTTGAGAAAAGAAAATCCTGTGGCAGAAAAGACCATTTTTTTTTGCTTTTGTGTTTGCACATTTCAATACACTTATATGCAGAAGGAGACCCCCTGCTGCCTCTGCATAATCCCCTCACAATCTTTATTACCCAAGCCAGCCCCCACATATAAATGTGTTGAAATGCACAGTTCGAAATTCTCAATTTTTGGCCGCCGGATTTTCGGCTGGTTAATAATGGGGTGAAACCCATTGTTCTTGACCGCAGACTGCCATCTGGGACGCCCCAAGACTGTTAAACAAAGGGTCCATTAGTGCACCAAGTGCTGAATAGAGGGTCCACCAAGCGGGGACACCATACACAACAGACCCGTAAGCAGTGTACAGGTCCTGCGGCCGACACCACTGATGTGGAACTATCTGTGGGCCGTGCAGCATTCCAGAAACATATGTACAAACAAGACCCAGCCTTCTATGCTGGACTCACCTTATGTTAATATCATCAACTAGTTCACAGCATCATCCCCCATCCCAGAATTGTTTTGCACCAAAGGAGGTCATGTGCACAGCTGCCACACAAAAGTCTATGTTCAGATAGGGTTCCCAGACCCTTATTCCAGGCGAACTAGTCTGTGGTTGCTCACCTCTTCATGTGACTCCCTGTCAGCTGTGACATGCTTCTTCGTACCACGAGCCACATTACACCAGTGCACATCAGGTGGTCTGATCCATTTTTCCCTTTTCTGAGGCTCCTCATCAATGCTCCCCTCTGAAGCATCATGCAGGCAAGTGTCCACCTCTTGCTTCTGTAACGAGGCCATGGTAGCCTCCGGTGAGTCCACACACAAAGATCTGCTGTTATGCAGGATTTTAAGTCTGGCAGGGAAGAGGAGCATGTTGTGCTGTAGAAAAGAAATAACACTCCCAAATGCTCTTCGATGCGCTTAGACCTTACCTTCGTAGTCAGGGAAGACCACCAGTTTTCTGCTACGTGACTACATTTTCCCACCCTCACCGGCATGCAGACGTACCGATTTTGTATCCATAACATGTAGGATCTTCGCTATAGTTGCACAAGGTGGGGGGGGCTCCTGGAGACGTTTTGCTAATCAAGGCTCAATGAGCTCTACATACCACAAATCTATGAGACAGTTTGGCAGGACCCACTGATTGTAGCACAATATTTTCCACATAATTCGTGGGGTCCTCAATTTCTTCCCCAACAATGTGGATATTATTTCACCTCGCCCATCCTAAACTCTGTTTTCCAGAAGCTCCTTTACTTGCACCTGCAGAAAAGACGTCATACCAGACACTTCAACAATGCATTTGCCCAGATAGTTGACTTTCTCAAACAGATTGCACAGGTCCTGCCGCAGCAGGGACACAGCCACCCTCACTGCTCCGATTTCGGCCTCAAGGGCTGCCCTTAATGCTGCAATTGCCTCCAGTAGAGACTCGTCCGGGCCCTCACATCGGCTCATCTACAGCATGTTGGATTCCACCAGATTGTCCGTGGGAGACGAGAGCTTTTTGTGGGGATTATTCTGCGTGAACTTGTCCAACTTGGTCTGTTTATGTTGCAAGCCTGCCTTTCCAGGAATGGCTATGTTTTCAGCAACGAGCAGGCTTCCACAATTCCAAGAGACCTTCCAGGCTCCCCCCCAGATGTAACACTCCTATGATTTTGGAGCAGTTTTGCCAAGTAAGGCTGCAGATCCGTGAGCGGGACCTCTGTTGACGTGTAGAGACTTAAAGAGTCCTCTCCCACACACCGGCATCTTCAAACTCTGTTCACCCTGCCGATCGAAAGTGGTCCTCATACTTCCACCACTATTATAGCAGATTTGGCAACCAAATCAGGTTTGCACTTTTTTTTTCAAATGAGCGTTTATTAACGTTTTTAGAACAACACAACCAAGCAACATCAATAATGGCGACAGACGAAAATACAAACATTGTTACGAAGATCATAACACCTGTTATCAAATCCGAAATGGTTTTAGGCCTTCGGCCGTTGAACACACACAACAAACATTAAACCCTCCCCCTTACCCTCTCCCTCCACCAACCCCCGCTCTACAAACCTTGGCTCTTTCCCTATTTAACTCCCTTGGTAAGTCCAACAGTGACAGTGTCCACATGCGTTGAGGTCCCTTAATGTTCTGGGCCCTTTCGGGCGGTCCCTTTGACACATTTGATCATATGCATTCACCTTTCAACCTGCTATTTTCCCCATCGTGCTCCTGGTACTCTCAGTACAAATCCCTGGTGGTGTTTCAACTCAGGCTATTTCTGGTGTCACGTATTTGTTAACAAAGTCACCCCATTTCAGCTCCAACACTCCCCCGACCCAGTGGAGCACCATAGTTATTTGTTTCATAGCATACACATGGCAATACTAATCAATTCCTTTTTACTCGAGGAGTGTACATTTTTCCACCACGCGTCAGACATGCCATGGCTGCCTATATAAAGCCCGCTGCCATCGGAGGAGGTCTAGAACACTCTCCCCCCACTTCCTCTAGACCAAACAGGACCAGCAATGGGGCCTTCTCTCTGGGAATGCCATTGAGATCCTTGATCCACTACAGGATTTCATTCCAGAACACTTGCACCTTAGGACACCCCCACCACATGTGCCAGTAGTCTGCCCTTGACCCACATTCACGCCAACATAAGGGGGTGACATTCTGGTACATCTTCGAGAGTCTAACTGGGTCACACTGCCACCTGTGTAGGAGCATGATCGCATGAAGTTTATACTGGCAGGATATCGAGGTCTGTGAGACACCACTGCAAAGTTTATCCCATAGAGGTTGGTGCAACCCCCCCTCCCAAGTCTCTCTACGTTCTTTCCCTTAGCTTGTCCGTGGATCCCTTGCCTGAATCTACTCGGGCCTTATACATGGCTGAGGTCAGCCACCTCCCCTCCATTCTAGTGTCTAAGAGTCTCTCAAATGGGGTAAGGTCCCTCTGGGTCTGTTCCCTCCATACCTCCCCTGTTAGGGGCCCCTTGAGTTGGAGATATAGAAAAACCTGGCGTTTGCGTATGCCCAGAGCCTCCTCAAGTTCTTGAATAGTAGTGAATCTCCCCTCCCTCCAAAGCTGCCCCACTCTCTCTAGTTCCGTCTCAAACAAGGACGGGAATCTTTCAGGGTTTCGTATGGCATCTCTAACTCACAGCACCGAGATATGTCCCAATGGTGAGGGCCAAGTCATCACACCCTCCATTTCGGCACACTGTTTCCAAACATGCCAACCCGTCCCCACAATTGGGTTTTCCTGAATCCTACGTGTTATCCTTTTTTTCTGGACCCTCAATCATTCCCTGATTGGCACTGGGTGCATGTGTGTATTATCTAGGGTGACCCATTGGAGATCTTGCTGGTGCTCTTCAGTGAATTATCAGGATTCTTAGTTGGGTGGTTTTATAGTAGAGTTTTAAGTCTGGTAGGCCCACGCCTCCTTTTTCTTTTGGAAGGACAAGGGACCCTGTGGGGATCCTAGACTTTTCCCTTGCCACAGGAATTTCAGTATGGTGCCCTTGGTTTCCCTAAAGTACGAGTCAGGGATCTGGATGGGTAGCATTTGAAACAAATAGAGTTTCTTTGGGAGGAGGACCATTTTATGGGTATTAAGGCGTCCAAGCCAAGAGACTGTGAGCTTAGTCCACTTTTCCAGGTCCTTTTATATTTTGGCCATCAGTGGGGTGAAACTAGAATTAAATATCTGAGGTCCCTAGTAACATTGATTCCCAGGTACCTGAGTGGCCCCAGGCTAACCTGCACTCAGATAGGCGTGAATCTGGCCACGTTTAGTTCTTCGTTCTTGTCTAAGGGGAGGAGGACCGACTTGGATCGATTGATCTTGAACCCCTATATGCTGCTGTATTGTTCAATCAGTTGGACTGCCATTGGCACCAAAATCCGGGGGTTTGTGACATGTAACATGTCATTTGCATATAAAATGCTACTTTGTACTCCTGACCTCGCATACAGAACCCCTCGACTCTAGGTTCACCCCAGATCTTCTGTGCCAGAGGCTCCAAGGAAAGCATGAAGAGAGTTGGTGAAAGAGGACAGCCCTGCCTAGTAAACCAACGCGAGTACCCACCATTGACAGTGACACAGGATCTGGGTGAAGAGAACACTACTATGATCCCCCGCACGAGTCTGTCCCCCATACTGCATTTAACCAAGACTGCTTTCGGAAAGTCACCCTAGTGTATATGTTGGCATCTATATTGAGGAGGGAGATGGGTCGATACACCTCACATAGGTCTTGGGATCCTTTCCCTCCTTGGGTATTACCATAATGAGTGCTTGTGAGAAGGAATCAACGGCCACACCCATCTCAAGTATGTCATTGAGGAGTTCTATCATGAAGAGCAGAAGAACTTCATGGAATGATTTGTAAAACCCCACGAGAACCCATCTTCACCTGGTGCCTTGCCCAGAGTAATTCGTGCCACTGCCTGCCTAATCTCCTCCCCTGTTATAGGGGCCTCCAGATCCCTGGGCTCTGCTCTCTACAGCTTGGGCAGGGGGCTATCTGCCAGATATGAGTCAATTCTTCCCTCCTTATGTGTGGACTCCAATTTATGCAGGGTCTCATAAAAGGAAGTAAAGATCTCTAATACTTGTTCTGGAGATGACACCGACACATTATCTTTCCTCATGACTACAGAAACCCACATGTTGTCCCCATTTCCTGACCGCCAGCAGTGCGCCCGCATTGTCCCCCTTCTCATAGAATGTTTGCTTGAGGAATTACACATTCCAAATTCTCAGCTCCTCTCTCTTCCCACTAGCCTCTGCAAGGTATTCTTCCCTTCCCTCCAGTGTTGACTGTGCCCTCCAGTTAAGACTGTGGACCTCCTCCCGCAACTCTTGCTCAATGACCGTCCGCTCCCTCTTTTTCCATGCCCCTCTCTGATTAAAATCCCTCGCCAGGTCACCTTCCCTGCTTCCCAAACTATTCGCTTTGCTACTCCCCCTGTGTGGTTTATGGTAAAGAATTCCTTGATTGCTGTTTCGGTTCATCCCGGAACACTGGGTCTTTTATCAGGGATTCATTGCACCGCCACCTTGTGCCCCTGGGGTTCATTCCCAACCAACCCAGGTCCACCATGACCAGTTCATGATCAGACCATAGGGTGAATCTCAGAACACTGGGCAACATCCCACAAGTCCCTAGAGATGTACAGATAATCTATCCTGGTGATACACTCACCTGGTCTCTGCGGAGGCGTTGGGGCATGGTTGCAGCCCTCCCGGGGGTGAGGTCACTCGGGTCCGACTTCGCCCTCTGCGCTTATGTGGTGACTGGTGGTGATAGGTGATGCTGCTCGGGACTGCTCCTGCGTGTAGAATAGGGGGTGTGAGTATGCCAGCTTGTGCGCCTGATCCCCTTCCAGACTCCTTCTCCCAAACTGTGGTACCCGTGGGATGCACTGTCCCTGGAAAGCTCACCTGTTGATTAGTTTTGGCGAGCATTCCGTCCTGCTGCTTCTGGCAGGGGCGCTTGTATGATCTGGACCGAGTTCCTTCACTGGTCCCTTGCACGTGGTATTCCTGTCCTGCTGCGACTAAGCCACTATACTTCAGGTAAGTGTTCCTGTTTGCCTTTGTCTTTCCTCATCTGTTTTTGTTGTATTGTAACGTTTGTTGTCTTGTATTGCTGTCCGTTCCACTTTTGATGTTTGCTCTTTTGCTTTCTTCCCTTGCAGGTGATGTTGCCGCCCGGCAGAAGCTGCGGAGCTCGAAGCGGCAGCCGGAGGGAATGAGGAACGAACCTGAAGCGGTAAAGTAGCTGGTAAATTGTTAACTAGGGGGCGCGCAGGGCTCAAATGCGGCGTGACCCTAGGACGGATGTTCTAACCTTGTCCTTCTTCTTCACAGAGTCTGAGTTTGTGGATTCGGAGTGCGGTGCTGCGGCATCTGGATCAAGATCACTGGATGTCAGGAGATGAGTCTGCAGATGAAGCGATGAAGCACCGTTTTCCTGGAGGTGAGTATGCAGGAGAACGTCTGGTTTCAAAGGTAAGTAAACTGGTCCAAGCGGCGGTGAGCGTCACGTTGCACGTGAGTGCACAGTAACACAAAGCACCGGCCTTAAGGATGAAGCAGCTTATATAGCTGAGCTTCTGAAGCCATGCCGACCAGGTTCAGCCTGCCTGCCATTCCCTGCCACACCCGGAGAGTCAGCACATGAAGACCAGGCCTAGGGAGCCACACCCGATGAGTCAGCACATGAGGATGTTCTCTGGAATAAAGGCGTTCAGCTCCTGGAAAGCTCTTGTAAAATAAAAGCACTCCTGCACTGAAATAAAGTAAAAGCACTCCTGCACTGAAATAAAGTGTTCCTGCTCACATCTCTATATGAGCCTGGCGCCAAAGACGCCAGGACTGAGTCCAGCCAGGGCCCCTGTGTTTATGGGTCCCAAAGGGACATAAGTGAGTCAAGTGACCCATTGCCCCCATCACTAGATGGTGTGGTTTTTGTGTTCTGGGGCCTGTGGCCATGACACCTGGTGAATGTTGTGTGGGGGATGGGGGCCGGTGGGGGGGTGAGAAGAATGTGTAGCCCCTTTCCTGAGGTTGGAAGTGGTGTCAGCTGTCTCATAGACCGTGCAATTCTAGTGTCTCACCAATTTCCCCATACCCTGGCCTCCTGTGCCCTTGTTCACTATTGTGTGTGGCCTGCCTGTCCATTGTCACATTGGCCTAGGTGTTGAAATCGCCTCCCAGAACCAGATTTCCTGTGCTTTCAATCAGTATCTTTGGGAGTGTGACCTTCATAAATCTCAATTGCACCTGGTTAGGGGTGTAAATCATGGCAAATGTAAAGTTCACTTTCTGAATGCTTCCTGTAACCAGGAGGGCACTGTATGACATGTGGATCTTATTGGTCACCTCATGCAAAGGCTGAATATGGCTATGCTTTGCAGTAATGCGCAATGTCTAATGCTCACTTTTCTTTCCCTGACACATTCTCTATTTTCATAGCTTACACACAACCGTATCTTTTTCTTGTTTCGGGGGAGGTACAGCTACACATAGGAGTATCACAATATAAACACTGGTAGGGATGTTGCCTGTTATTTGTCCCATCGTTTGGCCTGCTTTGCCCATTCGAGAAGATTGGAGCCCCCAGCATGAGCACGATTGTCATCCTCCACCTCCTGTTCCTCCTCTGGTGGGCAATCATCCTCCTACTCCTTCTCCTCTTCCTCCTCCCCCACATCTCTGTCCTTTCCTTTCTTCTTCTTTCCTGAATCCACCTTTTGCTTTACCTCCTGTTGCCCCTCCTCTTCCTACCTCTCATTCACCTCCTCAGATTCCACCGGATGCCCCTCCTTCAGCCTTACATCCAGCTCCTTGTTAAACACCTCCTAATTTTCCGCTTGCTGCCCCACATTGTTATAATTATGTTCCTCCTCCTTGCCCGCATCTGCCTCCACATGTGTCTCCTCCTACTGCCCCTCCATCTCTCCCTACTCATGTTCCTCCTTCTACTGCGCCTTCATCTCTGCCACCTTGTATTTCACTCCTGTCACTCTATTTTCTCCTTTTTTGTCCTTCATCAGCATCATTGAACCTCATTACAAGTGGGGCGATGCGGGAATAAGAGTGCAGGTCTGACCTGCTGGGCTTAAAGGCACCCGCCTGCAGAGTTTTCACAGAAGCGCCAGCACCGTTGCTAACATGTCCCCATTCCCAAGGAGTCTTTTGGGACTCTATTGGAATGGGGATTTACACCTTCTGCCATCCCCGGCCGCCAAGACAATGTCCGGGTAACTGTTGAACTTGCAATGAGCCCCATGTTGTCTTCCTTATCCTGTTGTACCTCACTGTCAGCCTCCCACAGCAACATCTCAACTCCTCCTCAATTGCTTCTGCCTCATCATTATGCTCCATATCCTCCAGAAGAAGACTCTGTATTGTCTTCTTGTGATATTAGTTGATGAAGCTCCCACAATGACTACACTACTGTGTGTGCCCACACCCTTTCAGCCTCCTTTTTGTCCTGTTGCTGTCCATTGCCGAGTGACCCCCCACCTTTAGCGTTGTCGGTGCATACTCTCCAATCACATCGTCTTAATGTGCACCTCTTCCACATCCAAAGAAGACATGCTCCCAAAGCGATTCAGCGGCTCCTTTTTGTCCATGGAAACTTATAGTGGGGACTGAAGGGAAGCATGTCACAATGTGTTTTGAAAATTTTTGGGCTAAAGGAGGCAGTTTAAAGGAAATAGTTTAAAAACACACAAAGGGTGTCAAAAATGTTTTCATAAGTGTTAATGTTATTTACTTTGTACATTAAAGGAGTTAGAGTAAGGGAAAGAGTTTAATAATTATCACAGAGTGTGTCAATCGATTTCTAAACTTCTTTTGGTGACGGGAGGAAAGATAGGGCAAAAAGATTAAAGAACAATCACAAATGGCTTCATAATTGGTTTGTCAAAGGCGATGAGAATTTAAGGTACTTTAAAGAAGTAACACACTAAAAATGAAATGTCCCAGACAGGGAATTCAATGTGAAAATGAGTTTTAAATGTCAAAAATACACACACAATTGTCAAAATGGTTAAAGCACTTGGGGCCTAATTACAGTAAAGGTAAAACAGGCGGTATTCAGAATATTGCTTTTTCACAGCTACGCTAATTATGGGCTTTAACACCCACATAGCCAAAAAAAAGCTTTACAATGTTAGTAACGAACCAGGCAAATTAACACGGTGGGCCCGAATCATGGAATTCTTTGCACGGTTCAAAGTGACTTTGCACTGCTGAAAAATGACTTTGCACTGCCAACACAAACCTGATTCATGGAACTGTGCAAAGTGTATTTTTGACGTGTAAAGTCTGAGCAAAGTCATTTTGTACTGCAAAAAAACGAAATTCCATGAATTCCGGGCCTATCTCTTTGGACTATGTGACCTGGGCCTTTCATACGGCCACCAGATCTCCCTGGAGATTTTAGGCTCTGATTGGCCCACTTTGTCTCTCTAAGAGATTCCTTGAAATTAAAAGCACTCATGCCTACACGCCGACATGCACACACGTTTTGGCACGATTACGGCCTGCTGAAGAATCTCACGAGCACTCACAAGTCCTCTGAATCCTGAACATAGGATTAGAGAGAAAGAGGAAGAGAGTGGAGGAAAGGAGATAGGAACTATACTAAATTCTGCACCAGTGCTGCAGTTGTCCTACAAGTCCTGGATACGAAATTACTTCAGATCACCAGTTTTAATTTGGACTGCCCCTGATGAAAATCCCACCATTAGATAGTGGGTTGAAACAGATGTTAGATGTTTCCGTGACCAATAAAACACTGCCACTTAGTTCAACAATTTTTTGTACACAATATTTAAGGCTTTAGGGTGATGTTAACTATGTGTAACTTTTGGGCAATGTAATAAATGTGCTTCTTATCTATTTTTTTTATATGTCGCATTGTATCTGTCTGACATAGTCCTATATTGTACTAGTGTAATTTCTTATTGCTTTGTAATCTTTATAAATCATATTTTTTTCCAAAATCATAGCATTCGTGTTTTTCACTTATTATTTAGATTACCTGTTAGAAGAGATACATGTATTTATTACTTGGTTAAGGTATTATTGCAAACCCCGACCTATTTTAAACTATTCTGCACACACCATGATCTAAAGTTCTTCTTGTGTTTTATAAATCTTGCTGTGTCACTCAACACCCCTTTTTGCTCCTACTCAGAGCTGATCAGAGCAGTTGCTATTTTCACGCACTGGTTCTGGTGGTAAAATGGATGTAAATGTCTATCAATATTCCATCTGAAAGACAAGACACACATAACATGCATGAAAAATGACCACATGTTCAGGTGGAAAAATCAGATAGATTCTATTTGTAATTGAACCGCTTGTGAATGCGATTTAAAATGTAAAATGCACCCAAAGCGTCCTCCCATGTGTTATTTACAATTCATTATCAGGCAGTGGTAGAAAGGACAGACAATGTAGCTATTATAAGTGTGCCGGTCTAGAAACAACGGTGCCGGTAAGATTACCGGCACCGTTGTTGCCGGACAGCACAATACGAGTTTGCCTGCCGGAGCCGAGCTGTGCCCGATAGGTCTGACCCTGCCAGACAGAGCGGCCACAGTAGGAAAGCAGTCATGGAAGCACTTCCGTTGTCCCCAGGGCTACATGGGAATGGGGAATAACAATGTGCTGGTCCCTGACTCCCTGGACTGCCGGGGTTGTAATCCCCCAGTGTTACGGGGAAGTCAGGCGCCAGTAAATCATTACGGGTCCAGCGTCAATCTGCCCGTTGCACCGGTACGGTTACCGCCGGACCCGAAATTAGGCCCAATATGTCTCTGTCTGTTTTCCACCCTGCCCAACCAAATGAGGGTGTAGGTATCAACATCATTATCCAGACCTGGACATAGGCAAAAAATGTATTTGGCCAGGTCTCAAGCACATTGAGATTCAAGTTCCTGGTTCAATACAGACAGAAATGTTACATTTTGATTTGGCCACTGGAATGGAGCAAATAATCCACCAGTGGTTCAGGTCCAAAGGCTGTTCCTGACAAGGGTTTCACAATGTCTGATACACTTCCCAGGCCCCTGGAGGTTTCCGATGGATGCAAAAAGTTAAGAAACTACCAAGTATACAAAAGAGGCAACTTGTGAATACAGCGGCTGAGTTGAGGGTTCACTGTGTTAGATTGGCTCCTCACATTTCTCCCAGCATTTCACAAAGAATAGAAAAGAATGTCTCAAGGAGGAGAAAGGAGTGGTACTGCATGAGTGGGGTGGCCATGTTAGCGATCCACAGAGCTGAATACCCTTTGCAGTACTTTGTGATGTACTGCTTATGGAAGTTCCAACAAATCTCCAACTAGTTCAAGCCACTTGCTGTGCCAGCTGAGGATTTTTCTTTTTCCAGGTAGTCCCAGGAGCTTTTACCGGTCCTCTGGGTGGCTATTTTCCAAAGACGTTTCCTTCAGGCTCAACATTTCTGCTTTACCGTAGGCTCCTGGAATTTGGTGTAGTGCCTCAATGGTAGCTTCTGCTCCTGCAGTGCACCTGTGAGTACTGACATAGGTGTTGGGTTTTCTGGGAACCTTCTGACTGATACATATTGCCTCCTTATGTAGCCTGAAACTCCCATAGTCCCCAAAGTCGGGACTTGAAGAACTGTTCCAAAACAAAGCAAGCACGTAACATAACCAGGCCCTGTCACACTGACCCCAAGGATACATTGAAGATTGGCCTTCTACAACTTTGGCAGCTAGTACTAAGGCAGAGTAGGGAGACCGTCTTTCCCATGGACATCAGGGTCTAGACAGATCTCCTACCAATAAAGGCAAGCCGTCAGACTGTGCCAGTTGGCAAGGGGAAACTCTTCCTGGTAGTCCAGAACTCAAGAGTGTTAAAAGCAACTGAACCAACAACAGAGTAATTCTAGGGATAAGGAGAGGGGTCAATGGAATCTCACACTTGCTAGTGTCCATGCGTATTGTACCGCACTATGGGTCCACTTCATATGCCCTAAAGTCCTATTAAAGTCCTCACCCATAATCCAACATGGCGGTGGCTTCAGCCACTAGCAAAAGCTTCTATGCAAGGCAAATTCTCCACCCCCTATCTTCAAAGACAAGTCCAATTTGGTGGCATGTGCACAGGGAGATACAACCCTGTTATCTGAGATTGATACTCGTAAGAATAAATGGGTTTCCTCCAGCACCCCGACATTCACATTTGGTGGCTCCCTCACCCCATCCTTAGGCTATGTACTGGGAAGTAGCTTCATGGGCCTGACACACCAAGGTTGAGAAAGGCACATAAGTACAGTAAGCAAATAGCTTGCTGTATCAGTTAGGAATACGTTTACAACACAATTACAATGTACTATGAAATTAGAATTAACTTGACTCCATGTTCATTTTGATCATCCCATATGCCATAAACATTCCAAAATGGAATTTGTACCTTGTTATCAGCAAGAGATTTTAATGTAATGTCTGGAATGTGTTAAGGTATTGGACTATGGTTCTGTTACAGTGCCAAATGCCTTTTTGTGTTGACAAGCACATGGCAGACCAAGTGCGGGCTGGGAGTAAAAATGTTACCTCCTGCCGAGGGCTGGAGCACTTTCAGGACAACCATGGCAGGACTGTAAGCCTACTGCAACTGGCAAACCTAATAGGTGAACTTTCATCCCATAAGCACCAATTAAATAGGGCTTTCGATACATGTCCCCAACAGTACTGGGGTAATATATGACTTGAAACAGAGTTTGTGATTTTACAGAAGCACACAGAGGTTTGGTTTCTAAACAGAATGCAGAAACTGCACAAAAATGCAAACATCATAGCGGGGAAAAGTGTACAGAGAGAAACACTCGTGGTACCCAGGAAATAAGGAAAGAACTATAAAAGCAATGTACTGCTTCTAGTCAAGATCTCATTAAGAAGATGAGCAATACAAACTGACTTCAAAGCGAGTTAAGAGACATATACCTCCTTCTAAACAGTGTTGAAAGCCCTAATAATCTGGAGGTAAATGAGGCCTGGAGGAGGACAGGCAAAGCACAGCAGAATGACTGATCTGCTCAGCTGCCTTGTTTCAACTGCAAACTCTTCCTTTGTCTCAAATGGAAGAACTTTCTTCCCACTGGCTGACCAATTTCTGACAAACAAGTAAAGCATCCCATATACCCAGCTATAAGGTGCAATACTTTATTCATGAGAGACAAGGGGAAGCGTCCATATCAGAAGTGGACAGAACGAACAGACGGATTATTTAAATGCTGAGGAGTGGAAACGAAGTGAGCCTACCAGCTCCTGAAAAAACAAAGAGACCAGTTTATGCAATCAGGCACAAAGTAATTGAGAGCGAGGCAGCGAGCTAGCGACTGATGGTTAGTCATGGATCTAGAGAGACAAGAGAGAGAATACCGAGGTTGGCACTCTCCAAACAGAGACGAAACATTGTGTCTTGAGAAAGAGCATATGGTTCTTCTTCACAAGTTCGGCACTCAAAGAAGGAATCCAAGGGAGGAAAAATGTTGTAGGTTACTGACAACCTACAAACCAATGACAATGGTCCTGATCAAGGGCTAAATCATTACTCTCCTGATCATGCTCAGTTTATGCATCCAACAACAAATCGTTCACCTAACCCACAGTTTCAAATGCAGGTGGAACGGAGAAATGTCAGCCCGCCATAGAGAGAACTTAAAAATTGTCAATATTTTCTACAAGTACACAACCATTTTTCCCCAGAGAGGATGCACAAAATTAACACAGAATCCCCCTAGGACAATGTGAAAGAGGATAAAGGGGTCTGGCCGGAGAATTACAGGCAAGAAAGAAGTAACTTTTAATGTTTGGGTCATAAAAACTCTACAGTTGAATAAGTCAGAATACATGGACCAAAAGAGGATTACACAGGTGAGAAAAAAAAGAAATATTTTCTTTAAACAAATGTACTTGAACCTCTCTATGGAAAATGGTGCAGCCGGAGATGGAATACATCTTGAATAGCAGCACAGTATAGAAAATGAATGGTGAATTCTGATCAATCCTTCTAAACCTAACGTGCAAAGTGCAGATCTTTCTAGTGAAGAAGGGGTTGCAGGGGAATCAGATGGCTTGCACAGAGGGTGCCTGCCTTCTGCAAGCACATTTTGTGCAAAGCCAAAATGGATGTCACTGCAGTTGGCTCCACTGGTCCTGCTTTATTTCTACAGGCTCCCTTTGGAAACATTTTTAAACTACTGCTTGAATCAATCCCTTAGATCACTAGGTAGACAATATTTAAAGAAACAGTTTGTGTAGCATTAACCTATGATTTTAGAGGAAGCAACGGGGCTATGCAATATAAATGCAAATACTATTTTTCCAGACCCTGCAATGACAGCTATTGAGCCAAACATAAATAAAACTGAAAAAATTAGCAAATAAAGAAAAGAGCAGACCCAATGACTAAACAAATACACCATCCCTCTTACCACAGAAAGAGAAGAGAAGCTACAAAACGTTCAAAAATGAGATTAAAAACAACCTTAATAAGAAGTCCTATTGCTTATGCAAATTATTAAAGAAAAGCAACATTATGTGCAAGTGTAGATTCAGAATTGGAGACTTATACTCGCCCAGGGGCAACAATAGATACGGGTTCAGAAGCTAGCTACTCTAATTTCACAATTCTTCTTCTAAAGATTAAATGAGGATAGAGGAGATGCCCTTAAAATTCACCCTTTTGCTGCTACCCTACAACACTATGATGCAAAATGTATTGATGTGTTGGAAGTTAGGTGGGCTGGTACAGGCTAAGGCACTATATAATAATATTCGATGCTGATAACACCCTTCTGTTGTTAGGGAGTGACACTTTCATCGGATCATCATCTCTTATCGACTATGTAAAGCATATTTTACTGACCCAAGTAGAACCAACCAATTAAGTACAACAAGGCCATTAGTTACGTTAGCTTTAAGGAAACTACTCACTGTTTGAAGGGAATGCAAATTCTATGGTGATTTTCTTTCAGAATAATCACATCCTAGCCCCTTGACTTCTATCAGCAAGCATTGTGTGATCTTGCTCAAACTGACCGAAAAAAGTGTCTGATTCAAGCAAACATTAGATACAACTAATTGCCACTGAAATTAACAAAATAAATGTAATTGCCAGAATACCAAAGATCAACATCTACTGTACATTAAAATGCAATTACATGGTGTATAGGTATACCAGAGGACCAGGGTTCACACTACACAATCATCGTTCCGAGCAACCAGAGCCCAACAAACCCTTCCCCGGTATACAGACTGAAGACTCAGCCAAGGGCAAGTTAGAAATGTCCTTTATTTTCCATAACAGACAGGTATCCTACAGGAAACAAGATCTTTCCATCAGTCACAGCTCCTGAGCGCATGTCTGGGTTTTTTGTTGGGGTGTGGCGTCACAGGCTTCCTATGGACGGCACCTATAGAGGTTAGCTGATTGGCACTAGCATGTCAGGTGGCTTTGCCTGAGCCTTCCCCCAAAACTATCTATTACATTGTTGAAGGGTCGCAGGATTACTATCAGCCTTTGACTTTTGCCATCCACCCCTGGATTTGTGTTCCCTGATTGGCTGGAGAGGGTCTCATCTGGCTTGGGATCCAGCTCTCTTCTCAGCACTCTGTGTACCTTCTCAAGGGGATGAGAAAGACTATGTGTCCCCATTGTATAACCACTTTGCCTTAGAGAGTACCTGCACGTTGCAACCTTGTAAAACAACACACGCATCATTTCTTGTTTGCTTTGCAGGGAACTGCTCCTCTTCCAACTGCGGGTACATGTCCATTGTTCGGCCGGGTCACAAGGGTGCATACTGCAAAATTGAGCTTTACTATATGGAATTAGTGAGGATTTATTCTGCTATTTCACAGGTGGCACCCTGTCCTTGGAGCTAGGAATGTTCTGCTCATCTCTGACCATGGCTGCGAGCACCAGCCAGGGACAGTGTGCTGCAAAATCTGTTTTCCTTCGTCCCATAATCTGAGGCCTGTTGCTTCATGTAATTCTACTATAGTTGTGCTATGATTTATATATGTCTATATTGTATTATCTTTTTTATGGGTTAGTGGTACTTGGTTCTTCCAGGTTCCTTATACGACCTTGTAGTTCCATACGGTTAGTTGCAATAAGCGGCTGCAAGCTTTCTATGCATCTATTATTTTTCTTGCGGTTTTGCATTTCTGCATTTTGCTAATGAAAAGGAAAGGCTTCTGACAATATGAATATGCATCTGTCCTCTATCTACAGAACTGTGTAAGCATCTGTTTCATGTGTGCACGTGTGTGTCCGTGTAACTTCGTGCAGGGATGTGAGTTTGCTTCGTGGCTAATGTTATTATGTTATGGTGTCTCTAATGATGTCAAGAGAGCTAGATATTTGCCATTAGTCGACCAGGTCTAGTGTTGGGGCACCTGTTTAGATGATCAGTTTTGAGGCACCTGTATCCAGGAGGACGTCATCTGGATAAGGTTTGAATGGTTGTCTGAGAGAATACCTGTTTGCATGTGTAGAAGTCACTGGCCCTCCTGGGGGTTGGCCAAACAATGACTGGCATCTTGCATTTCTGACTCTTCGGGCCGTCATGCTTATAGGGGTCTGGAGGGGCATTCCAGGGACCCTCTCTTCAATGACCATGGCCCAAGCACCCCAACACATTAGGTACAGGAGGTACCAACCTACATCTAGTCACAAGTGCCTCTATAGCACCAATTGAAAAGAGTCAAAAACAGACCCGCACGCTGTACCTTAGTGCTTCCAAACTGCACACATCAAAAATCCATCATGCATTTTCTCTCTCCCCCCACTTACCTAATAAACCCTGTCTTTCAGAACCACCAGAGCATCTGGAGACCATGCACATGGCATCGGTGCGAGGTATAAACCCCAGTAATATAACACAATATCACACCCCTGAAATAGTAGATGTTTAAGTGGCATCACCAAAGAGAGAAGTGCCATCAGTGACAAGAAAAGGGCCTTATTGATTCCTATCCCATTAGAGGTCAATCACTGGCTGATTAAGTCAACCCAGACTCACTGAATCCGGTCATGGCTGATGTTTCTAACAGATTACCATGGGGACAAAACTTTTCTCAACAGTTTTTGGTTATTTAAGGGCACATCATGAATATTTACATCACAAATTGTATCTTGCTTAGCCTTGGTGCAACACTTGATATCAGTACTACAAGCTTGTGGTCCTATTTCGGGTCGGGAGAGGTATGTTGTGCTTCCAGGTTCAAAATCTAGCTTTTTAATCAGCTTAACTGCTTACCTTTGAAAAAGGGACATAAACATCTCCAGGCATATTAAACAATGTCTGCTCTCTTTATGTATCAGGGGTGGGTAGGCATTATCTGAAATTGATGCACTGCTCTCCATAAATAATGAACTGAAAGAAATGTGATTTCTATAACCTACACTCCCATGGTAGAGGCTAACGTTAGTTGATTTTTGATTCTCAGCAATAACAACAGCCTACCTATCATCTCCCATTAGAGATCAATATTTCAGATCTGACCTAGAAACTCCATTTATTGGTCCATTACCCGAGGCTTGTTTGTGAGAGGTAATGAATACTACATGACATGACGTTTCTTTAGACACCCTGATGGGATGTTTATCGGAGTGATTCACACATATTGAGATAGAACTATTGCATGTGAGTTGAAAAGGAATGAGGTAATCTTCAAATCCATAATTAATTCACTATATTTCAGAATTAGTTAAATCAAGATGCTTTACAGTTAAATGACACATGTGAAAGTTCTGCCAACTCATCAGGAAGAGACATATGTAGACTCTACACCAGAGGTGTTTGCTGGATTTAACAAGATGCTAAAGCAACGGGTGGATCCAGACGATTTCTGTACCACCAACAGAGAAAGCCAGCAACTCTGGTAAATATTCTTTGGTTACCACGATGTGTTCTCTAACAGGGACGTCATTTAGGGGTCGCAATTCGGTCTTCCTTGCTACCCATGTGGTCAACCTTGCTACCCCTAGCAAGGTCCTGGGCTGTGGCAAGCACCATGTGGCTCTTTGCTTCTGCGGTGCCTTGCTTTCTTGTTCAGGACAGTTAATTTTTTATGCAATAATTGCTGCTCATTAAAGGTTTATTTCAGGCACACTTCAGGGGGAGAGTCACTGATTTAGTCTGTTCTTAAACATCTCAACTCAGCTTTTCATCCTTCTGAGGTCGATAATTGAGTACCAACACAGGTTGGGTGATATTGTATGTATATTTGTTCTATATAAAGGGCTTAGCGTAAGTGCTATGTAATAACACATCATTATCATTTGGCCATGGACGTCTGCTTGCATTCACAGTAATTTGGTAATATGGGTGTGATTTTGGTAATATGGGTGGGATGCTGGAAATGCATCAGAGGGACAGGGCTTCTGAATCCTTGTCCTTTATTACTTTTTATAATGTGTTCTCTCTTGTTGTCCGCGCAGGAGTTCATGTGGGACTCCTGGCGGTGCGGCTCTTCCTCTATTTGGTTTGGTAAACAGACTCTTGGGAAACCCTTATGCCACCCACGGGTGTGAGTACGACCCTGTACTCCTAGTGTATGTTTTTGGGCACCTATGTGTGGGCCACAGAGCAGGGTTCGGGCTGGTGGCAGCTCTGTGCTGAACTGACAGGTACCCTAAGCGTCCTCCATTTTGGGATGCCCAGGCCCTGTCATTGGAATCAGTGGATTCCTGATAGGAAACAAGATGGCCCCTGTGGCCTCTTGCTTTCTATCGCCTGTTACCTTACCTGTCCCGATGTCCAGGGAAGCGCTGACTCTGTCCCTTCCCCCTGACTGGCTGTTGGATGAAAGTTCCATATATGGTATTGTGGGGAACTCCAGGGCAGACTGGCTTGAGCCTTCCCAATGACTGTATGTTGTGGGTACGCCCGTGGGGTGGGACCTGGGTGAATGGAGTGTGTGACAAATACGCATTCCGTGTTATGGGTGTCTAGTATCTGGTGGTTGACAAATAACTGAGACAGCCCTGCCCGAAACTGGTATGAATGCAGTGTGTAGTGCTGAATGGCAGAGTGCCTGTCCGAATCCACATTGAGTTGTGAGTGTCCGGATGGAGAAGAATGGCCTGAATGCATCGTGTGCCTGATTGGCTGCCTGACTGCCTAAATGCCCTTCTGAGTGATTGGTTGCCTGAGTGTGACCCAGCAGAGTGAATGGGAGATCAACAGTATATCTGGGGGCCTCTCACTGCTAGAAATCATCCAGAAGCTGAAGTAGAATCTGACATCGAAACTGACGCCATTCAGAAGCTGAAGTTGAAACTGATGCTTAAACTTTGAAGCCCACTGAAAGAATAAGAACTGCTGTTGCTGTCCTTCGCTAATCTGAAAGCTGCTGTGCCTTCAAGGAACTGATCCAAGAGAGGACCTGGGTAGGAGTCCTCTCCCCGAACTACGAGGGACCATCGTGCACTAGCTGATCTTTGCCAAAGCTCCCTGGTAGACAGACCTACGAAAGGCTGCCAACTGGAGAATGGGACCGCCGAGGAGAACAAAGAGAAGTATCGGACAGCCGTCCACCGTCTTCGACTGCCGTTGCCAATTGGAGCCGCAGTGCTCCCTTTGCCTAAGAAGATTCTGATCCAAGGACTACATTGTTCATCATCGTTGACCGCTTTCGTCCTGCCGGAGAAAGTCAAGGCCGTTGACGACCGAGGAGAATCTTCCGGTGGGTTTCCCGCCACCCGAAGACCGCAGAGATGCCGGACGACTCGAAGCCCTTGCTGGGCCAAAGTTCTTCAGTAACTCTTTACGGCAACAACCACTCGTCGTTAAATAAGGTGATCCATTCTTGTATGAACTGCATATCACGTTATAGTGATATCATAACCATATTTTTCGTAGTGTGCTTAGGAACAATGCTATGTGATGTCACTTCCTGTTTTGTCAAGGGGTGAAAGGTTGTGTCCCATCATTTCCCGTGGTATCACTTCGGGCTGGGGTCAAATGACATCACTTCCTATGATGTCATCAGAGGTCAAGGGTTGTGTGATGTCACTTCCGCAACCCCATGCATTTTATTGAAATTACGCCCCTGTTCTCTAAAGATTCCTTTGACTGTGGATGGACAAAGTAATATGTCACCAGTATTCAAACAGACCCAAGCATGATGCTGGTGTTTGCCAAACAATATTGTAAATGTTTTTTTTGTAATATTCACTCAATTTATAGGACATTTGACAATCATATGGTCTCTGTGCTCTCTCCTTTCTCTTCTTCTCCCATTAATGGTGGCATCCAGTTGGATGCCCTCCTGGCCTCCTCCCATTCCTCCAAGGTCATCATTAATGTTTATTCTAATGGGACCGTCCTGGTCCAAGGCCCTCAGGCCAATTTTCACCTCTTTGATAGACACTTCCCATGCCCAATCAATTTCCTTTCTTCTCCTGCTGTCCCCTCTCCCCCCTCCACGGCCTCCTCTCCTCCCCCCGCTGCCCCCTTCTCGGCTACCTTGTCCTCTCATTCCCTCTCTGCCCCCCTTTGGTCTCCTTCCACACCTCTGCAAGGCGTACCTCTGATCTGTACCCCTCCCCGGAAGTCCTTCATGGATGGCAACCTTCTCCACATAGCCACTCTTAACTCTCGCTCAGCTGTCAAACACTCCTACGACATCTGCCGCCTTCTGGAAGAACTTGACCTCTATGTCCTCGTTCTCACCGAGACATGGTTCATGGCCAGCTCTGTCACAAGCTTTGACATGCTCCTCCCTGACAGCTACAAGATCCTCTCTGAGCCCAGGTCCAACCACTCCGGAGGCGGTGTAGCCCTGATCTTCCCCGAGTGGATTCCTGCCTCTGTCATTCCTACGCAGACCCACCCCTCTTTGGAATGCCTCGCCTGCAGGATCTCTCTCTCCCCTATCCATTCCATTACTGTGGCTACTATCTATCGGCCACCTGGTCAGATTTCCTCCTTCCTCTCTGAGTGGGCGGACCTCTCCTCCTCACTCCTGGCCTCGACCACTCAACTTCTCCTTCTTGGAGACTTCAACATCCACCTGGATGCCTCCTGTCCTCCCTCTGGACTCTTTTGCAACCTCTGCAACTCTCTCTCACTCACTCACTATTCTCCCCTCTGACCCGACTCACTCTGCTGGGCACACTCTGGATGTTCTGATTTCCTCAGACCTTCCCCTTTCTGTCCCTCTCACCACCCCTCTCTCCTGGAGCGATCACTTTCTCCTTTCCTCCCATCTCACCCTCTCTACCCCACAGGCTAAGCCACTTCCATCACTGCCACCCACCTTCTCGGTCATCTGGCCCATGAAGCGCGTATCAGTTGAGGCTTTCGCCGCCACTTTCTCACCTTCCCTCCCCCTTTGGCTGATTCAGCCCTCTCCACGCTCCACTCTGCTATATCTGATACTCTTGATATCCTTGCCCCTGTCATGAGGATCCGCCTGAAGCCCAAAGCCAAGTGCCACTCCTGGTACGACTCAGACCTTGTCACCCTTAAACGCAAGTGCAGGGTGGCTGAGAGGAAATGGTCTGCTTCTTGTACATCCTCTGACAAACTGGCCTGCTCCAAAGGCAATACCGGCTCTCTGTCCTCACCAAGAAGAGAGCTCATATCCAAGCCCGTGTCTCGGCGGCATCTAATAACTCGGCTGAACTCTTTAAAATCTGCAAGGAACTGTCCAATCCTGCCGCAGTCTCTGCCTCTCCTGTCCCTTCCCAGGCCCTCTGCATGGAACTGGCTTCTCACTTCATATCTAAAACTCAGGACATCCTATCCTCACTCTCCTCCTCTCCCCTCCCTCCTATACTCCCTGCTCTTCCTCTGGCCCTTCTGCAGCCACCCCTCCCCCCTGTCTTTCCCCTGTTCTCCGCAGATGAGGTTTCTAGACAAGTCTGATCTATGAAAGTCTCGTCAAAACAGGTTCACCCCTGTTCCTCCAAACCATAAAGGACCACATTGACACCCTGGCTCCTGCCCTGGCTGACTTCTGCATCCACTCCTTCACCACTGGAGTCTTCCCATTCCCCCTGATGCACTCGCTTGTGCACCCTCTTCTTAAGAAACCCTCTGCCGATCGCTCCTGCCCGGCCAACTATCACCCAATCTCCATCACTCCCTTCCTGGGCAAACTCCTGGAGAAACTGGCCATCTCCCAGCTTAATCTCCACACTGAATCTGTTGGTTGACTTTATGACCATCAGTCTGGCTTCAGAGCTGCCAGAAGCATGGAAACTGCTCTCCTGAACATCCGTGAAGACCTGCTCTCAAACCTTGACTCTAACACCCCCTGTGTCCTCATCTTGCTTGATTTCTCTTCTGGCTTTGACACTGTAAACCATGCCATCCTGCTAAAGTGTCTCTGTGATAACCTAGGTATCACCGGTCAGGTCCTGGCGTGGCTGACTTCCTTCCTCTCTGACCGACCTTCCCAGGTCCAACTTGGGTCCTTCCTCTCTGCTATCTTTTTCTCTACCTGTAGTGTCCCCCAGGGGTCTAACCTCTCTCCTTGGCTGTTCAACCAATACCTGGCACTCCTTGCCCACCGCATTGCCGCTCTCTGCCGCAACTTTCAGTGATATGAGGATGACAGCTCATTTTCAGGCTATCTTCGGCCACCTCTTTCCCGTCCCTCATCTCTGACTGTCTGTCTGCTATCCAGGAGTGGTGTGCCGCCAATGACCTCTGCCTTAATGCCAGTAAGACTGATATTCTCCTCATTGGCACACCCACTCCTTCCTTTCCTGTAGCTCTCTGCCCGGTTTCTCTTGACCCTCTTCCTGCTCCCACCTGCAAGGCTAAGAACCTGGGGGTCATCTTTGACTCCACACTCTCTTTCTCTCCTCACATCTCTGACGTCTCTAAGAAGTCACACTACCAGTTGCACCTCCTCAGAGGTATTCGTCCTTTCCTCTGCTTCCCTCAGAAGCTCACTGTCTCCAGAGCGCTGGTTATCTCCAGGCTGGACTATTGCAACAGCCTCTTTCTTAATCTGCCTGCTTCTACTCTACGCCCTCTGCAACTCATCCAGAACAGGACTGCGAGACTTGTCCTTGGCCTCAAGCCCAGGGATCATATCTCTCCAGGGCTGAAATCTCTGCACTGGCTCCCAGTGGCTGCGAGGCTTAAGTTCAAAACCCTCTGCATTGTCCACAAGGCCTTCTGGGGCCTGGGACCTCAATACCTTCAACTCTCTCTTCCTAAATATCTTCCCTCTCGAGCTCTGCGTTCATCCGCCTCCAACTCCCTCAGGGTCAGTCGCTTCTCCAAGCAACGAGTTGGTGGTAGATCTCTCTCTTCGGCTGGGGCCTCCCTCTGGAACAGCCTCCCCGCCTCCCTGAAACTTGAGGAGAACCATCTTCGGTTCCGGAAGCACCTACAAACCTTCCTCATTGCTTCTGCTTTCTCTCCCCTGCTGAAGTCCTGGCTGATCCTGAGAGTGCATGGGTTACCTGGCCACCCACCTGATCTCAAGCCCAAGCCCTGCCAGTTGCACGCATGTGCTGCCTTCCTGGCAACCCCTACACCTGTTGACTGTTTTCTGTATCCCTACAGTCCCAAACCAGCACTTATGTCTGCACTCCCCCTGCACTTGCCACCAGCTGGCCTTTCTTTATTTATTTTATGTTATTATCTTATTATCCCATGTACTGCACTTTCCCCTCCCCCCGCACTTTCCTTTTTCCCCTTCCCTTGCACTTGCACGATCTGAATGACACTGGCCTAGTAAGACTGTTGTCTGTCATCCCTCTGTTCCCCCTCCCTTGCCTCGTCGCGCCTTGAAACACCTGTGTATAGGCGTGTTATAAATGGCATATCATATCAATCCTAAACTGGGAATCCTAAAGCCCATTGAGAAAAGCTGATTAAGTGCTGAAATGGATAAGATGAACAAAAGGGAGCATGTGTCCCAATAGGCATTAACCTACATAGACTAGATAATTGCCCAAATCAAAATCTCAAAGCTCTTTACCAACCTCAATTTACAAGCAGAATGTTGATGTGTCCCAGTCAATAATAAAGTCAATCCATATTTTCTTTTACATTTGGCATACAACCGTGCCCATGGAGAAGAGCTAATAAAAGATTTAATAACAGTTTGTGTGCCCTAAGGGTGTATGTGCATGACCTAATACAGTGGGCTTATTTTACTGTTTTTTCACTTTCTAATTTGGTGATGTGAAAGAGGTAGTGAGTTCTATGCTGCCCCCTAAATCCCTGGAACCAATGGACAATCATTGTTTTTGTTGCGCATTCTAGGTCCATGGCTGACCGCCATCCTCAAAAGTTTAAAGGTTAAGAGAAATTAACATCTTTAGCTACATGTTGATGGAGATGCCACTGAGAGGCGAAATTGAATTAATACCTACAATGTAATGATCACATAGTCCATTATTGCAGACTACATGCTACTTTAGGTCACGAACACCCAGAATCCTTAAATACACGACAAAGGAAGGTACAAACGCTCTTCAAGTTAGAAGATCCCACCACATTTAAGGAATTTAGGAGTTTATTAGGATTAACTGACTGCAGTCTCACATTTTTGTGAAACTGCAATTCACACAGCCCCTAATCAACCTAAGGAAAGAGGTCATATGGGAATGGGAAGAGACTGCACACAATGCAAGAAGGTCCTAGTAGCTACCGTATGGGCAAGGGAGGAGATTAAAAGTGAAGCATCCTATTAATCCATGTCATATCTACTGAGTGAAAACATTCAGAGATGGTCATCTTTTAAGTTCCAAAATTACTAATTTGCTTATGACATGCAAGGATTTCCATTTGAAATTTGGACTGAAAAAAGACAAATAATTAAATATCCCAGTGGCTTACAGATCTGCGCAACTATACAGAAGACTCCCATCCAAAAGAAGGCACAGAAATAGCTGTTAAGACAAATGCATGAATTTACCTGATAAGGGCATTGAATGAAGAAACCTGTCTTCCTCTTGAAATACAGCAAAGCCCGTAATCAGGACCTAAAGGACACTCCAAAGAATAAGGTACAGACAACTTTGAAATAATAAAGCAGATCAATTGGCCAGATATGGTGCCCCCAATGGGAAATATATCCACATGGCTCATATCCGAGAGGAGTTCAAGGTTTCTGGAATACTGTGGTCACAGGCTCTTGCTTTTGGTGAACTTCCAGCAGTGCAGTAGTGCCTATATGCTCCAGTTGCAGATCTGTTTACCACTCATAAGAATTGATCTGATCGTTGGAAAATGTGTTTATATCTACAAGGCCCTGTTTGGCTTTCCAGTGAGAATTATTTATGGAAAGGCGATGTAAGACCCTATGCATATCATATATGGGAAACTTTGAAAAAAAGATTGACCGATAATGTTTCTGCTTACACTGCAATTATTACCTTTCAATCATGCTCTTCCTTTTACCTTGTCATTTTAAAATATCTTAAGCTATGAAGTGTTTTTAATATTTTAGTTATATTGTATTGTTTGTATGAAATGATGTCTTTTTGTATAGTTTTTTAGTGTGAAAGGTTGTATAACCAAATGCACTTAATAAAACATTTTTTAACAAAATGTAAGCACTCACCTTGAATATCAGCAGTACACATTACTACAGGGTGTGTTATTTGTTCAGAAGCCACACTCCAAACTATTTCAATGGTTAGATCAATGTCAGCCTGCAAAATCATTCCCATTCTGCAATAACTGTGGGGAAAATAACTAAAATGATGATGAGATCTACTAAAGTGAAAGCATGCTCAATTTCAACCAACTTCTCCCATGCACAAAGCTTCACTAGGGTGGATTATTTTGCCTTGCTCTTATCCCTAAATTGATTTTATCAGACCAATTACTCAATCTGAGGGAGGCAACATGTACGTGTTTACCTTCACATGTATTTTTAGAAAAAAGTGGGTAGAGTGTATACCTGCACCAAAATGAAAAGCAGTTGTCCACCAACAACAGAATGTGATAGAGGAAGCCACTTTATTAGTGAAGTAATAACGTTAAAATATGGGGGGCGGGGGCTTAGGTCTAAAAAGGAGACCCTATTTAGCATTTCATTTCAGCCAGCTGCAATTGGTGGTGCAGAACATCCGGAAAATGTTTGTGTAGGACACTAGGGGAATTTGGGACAAGAAGCATCACTTAGTCTTACTGACTCTTAACAGTGCATCAGAAACGGCTATCGAAATGTCATGTGAATTAATTATTGGGGGAAAACTGGTGTTGACCCATAATCTGTTGTGCTAGAGGTATGAACACATACTAACCAATGAGTCAACAACACATGCATACATGAAGAACTGCATAAAGCATCTCCAGAATCTCTTTAACTATGCTCAGAGGAAGAAGACATAGTGCAACACAAGAAGAATATGAGGTAGGTGATAAATTGTACCTCTATAAATGTAAAGTTACCAAAATTAGGGGAAGTGCCTACCATCCTAGATAGGTCTGTTCTCGATTACAGAAAATGCATATCTCCTGTTGTGTACAAAAATATCATAAATTATGATAACGGAGAAAAACAGGTGCACATAAATCAATGGAAAATATGTCATCTTCGGTCCCCTCTGAAGAAGATTGTGGAACCTCAAATTGCAAAATGGGTGTTGAATGTATTGCTAAATTGATTAACGTGAAAGATTAACCATCTGGGAATGGATTCAACAGTAAATGGTAAGTGTCATTATGAATGAATTAAGAATACATTTAAGACATTTTTATTTACTCCCAGAGTAGTCTGCAACATTGTGAAGGGAAGTTGCCTAATGTGTGCATTGTATCCACATAGAAACAACAATTGTTTCATCCAAGTGCATTAGCTTGACGGGCATAAGAGTCTGGACCACATGACACTTCAGAGTCCTAGAAGAAAGGTGTTCATGAACTCCAGAAGACAAAAAGCCTGAAGATGACCTCCAAGTCAACTGCAGTCCTGAAACATGTCAATGAAAATGACCTTAAAGAAATGACTTCATTGTTTTTCATTTTGATTCTGTGTCAAGCACATAAATGTCAATATTCAATAGAACAAATATCTTTTTCAGGAGTGATGATTGGGTTTAACCTAAAAAAAGGACATCGAATTGAATAACTCAACATAACACATTAATTCTTAGAGAAACAAATAGTAACATTTTAAAAGTAAAATTTAAGAGGTATATCGTTGGTACGAGGGTCATGCAGTAAGATCCTACGATCCCACAAGAAAGTCCCAGGTCAATTGAAGAAAACCTTTCTTCCAAAGTCAGTCCTGTAAAATCCCTGGTAAAAGTATTTTTGGGACTAATTGTTTTGTTATTCCTTTGACTTTTGTCAGTGCTGTTGTTAGCTTCACATGGAGCATGAAAACTGGTGAATTTAGGAAAAATATTAAACTTATTCAACAGCAAATAAATATTCAGATGAAGGGGAGCTGAACTTTTAGCAGGGTTTTTTCGTTACAAATTTCACAGTAAAAAAAACCCACGAAAAAACATCCCACGATGAAATGACATGGAACCTATATTTTGTATGCTACATTTTACTGCTTCATGTAGTGACTAGCGCTCAGGAAATCCCTAAGGATTCTGATTTGGACTATATTGTGAAACACAAATGTAACCATACTCTACAGATGACAACATTGAAGGATATTTTCCCAGTTGAGAAGTTTAGGTATCCCTCCTGAGAATATAGATCAACTATGGCAGAGATTGGTAGGAGTGGTTGCTGATAATTCTGCCAGTTATTGTTTTCTGCTGGGTGAGTGAGCTCACTATTCAGAAATATGAGTTCCAACAATGTCAGGTATACTGGTCCAAGGGGGGATGGTTGAAGACAAGGAACAGAAACTCAATCCACAGAAAAAGAAAAAGTGGAGAAAGCCTTGCATTGAGTTGTTTTGCCTTTCATGGATTCATATTCATATTTCATCTAGATCAGGGAATCGTTGTAGTGACTTTGTAAAATTAAATCGGCCATCTTAAGGAAATAGGAATTAAGAGATCATTCATTTCTGAAGCATCTTTGTCATAGTGATTTGAATAAACCATAATTTTACAACACAGTAATCTGTGAAAATGGAACAGCGCTATTATCACAAATCATGAGAGCAATTAGCAGTTCCATAGGACTACTTTGAACATATTGCAAAGAATGCAATTAATTGGAAAAAGCTATTACTCAAAGCAATAAGGAAATCATTGTACCTTATTGGAAAGTATAGAATTAATTGGAAAGAATCAGTCAATAAACTTTATTTCGACATGCAGAGAATGTCATAAAAGTATAATTCGTCCACGTACATCAAAATACAAGCAATGGTGCACAATAAATAAGTATAACAATCATAGAAAAAAGACCAATAAATAATACCTAAAATCGAATACATAAAACGACAGTCAACAGTGTAAGCACAGGAATGAATCAACTTTCCCCAATGAAACATATCACACTGTTCCTGAGTCTGAATGACTAGCAGATAATAGAACTCTCTTCTTTGCCTGCAAGGCTTGTCTTAGAAAAGAGTTAAAGCCCAGCCAACTTAATGTGGTCTCAGCTCTTGAAAGATATCTTAAGGCGACAGTACAGTTACGAATTTCATAGTCGCGTAATATGGGTATCAAGGTTTTCCTTCGTATTCCTTAGTAAACTGGACAATCTATGACGATGTGTAATACATTCTCTGTGGCAGCCCCACATGATTTACATTTTGTCAGGACGTCTGAATTAGGCCAGTAAAGACTCACCGCCCTCAAAGGCAACTTGTTAAAACGAGCTCTGGTGATTTAAGATCTGTCTTTGGACAGATTGGTCCGTATTAAAAAATGTTGAATATCGCAGCAGGAAAAAGTAAGATGGGTACAGTTTGGAGGCTTTTAATTGGAAACAGCACGTAAAGGTGATTTCTCAACATAGTAAGAAACTTATTGAAAACTTGCTTACCTGTGTAAGATGCTTACCCAGGGTAGTCAGTTTAAGCACAACAGGCATTTGTTGAAAATGTCCAGGCTGTCACAGGGTGTTGCATATGTATGTACCCTTGAATTACTTTTCCTATATGATCATCATTGTTGATTTACATGACTTTTATCTTGGGGATCTGCTTAGGGCAAGGGTTGGCATTGTTTTGGTGGCTCATCCCATCCAGATCTTTGTGTTTGGAGTTAGTTGTCATGTCAGGGATGGGGAGAGAGGTTCTTTGATTTGGATGAAGTATTTGAAAACAGGGCTTGACGTTTGAGTTTTAGAGGGAAGTAGGAAGCGGAACCTAAGGTTAAATCACAGTTCCATTAATACACAAGGTATTTCCTTTCATAGCTGAGTGTTTGCGACCACCTGGGATGGTAGTTATGTTAATTTTAGGAGTTCCATGAAAGGATACTGCCATGACTATAAATCAGCAATGAAGAATAGTAGATCTTAATCATTTTAAATTAATTTCATTTATTTTAACATTTGTGTAACGCCCAGACCCACAGGTATCACATCATTTGTACAAGGTAATAACAGAGTAAAAACATTACAGATCATTGCGTTAGTAGGAAGTAGATCATATGAGGCTCCTTATCCATGAAGAGATTTTCAGGGCATTTTCTAGTTAGTTCTTGTCTGAGGTTTTTCAAGCCATTTTTGAGGTGGTGATAGGTGGGTATTTTATTTTCAGTATGTGGTAGCCAGATGTTACTGTACATTCTGTTAGGGGTTGGGTTATTTCTATCGGGATTGGAAGATTTGGTGGTTTTGTCTATGTTTTTACCGTAATATATGACTAAAGCAAAATGGATACTTCAAGTGAACTATGTTGTGAAGGAATAGCACCATTTCACATAGTCATATGTCTCAAATATAAACTATTATACTCAATACAGTGAAACTCCATATTCAGAAACATGGGTACATCTTCCCAAAGAACCTGGCTTAATTCACATTAGAGATTAAAGAAATTGGGAGCCAAAGTTCGGAACTAAAGCCTTTCAACGATAATTATTTCTTAGGAATATTCCAGTCACCTTACATAAAGGGATTAGTTATGTTTGGAATGATACTAAATCAAGCAGTAAATTAAGGAGGAACATTTCCAGATGGTGAATAAGGCATCACAGAGAAGCGGTTTGACCTTTCTAAGATGGCCACTGTCAGAGAGGTTACTGGACACTGTGGTTACTAGATGCTCTGTTCAAAATGAATGTAAAGGGAGTGTAGCTGCTCCACGGGGAATGTATTACCTGGGTCCAGATATGGGGGATGACAACAAGTGTTTTATTTTTATTTTGTTTTCCTGTAAAACCGTTGTGTTTTCTTCATTTTGATGCCGTATTTCGGACACTTTTGGGGATGCTGTGAAAGGCAAAGAGGGTGAAAAGCTCCCTTGTGCCAGACCGAACACTAGGCACATGAGTGTCCGAGGAATAATTGGGCATGAGGTCTGTTGTGGAATGACTGAAAACCCTAACTTTGTGGTCGTAGCTGCAGAAAAAACCTCGAAATCAGTCAATCAGTCGTGGTCTTCTCACATGTGCCTTGTCTGAACAAATGCGAAACTGTAAACACAGATATCTTGGTGCTGATAATGAACATTTTACATGTGAGAAATAAGTGCATTGTTCAACTCCCTGCTGACATGCGATTGGTGTCAAAGGGCCAAGAAAATGAAATAGCAAATGTTTGCACCATAACCCACTCGTCCTTATTGTGTGCCCTCATCTATGTCATTGAACTTTAACTGATGGCAGTACTCCCATTTTATCTGGCCATAATTTTTTCCAGGACATACATTAGGTGCCATGAAACCTACCTTGCCATCCATATTTGCTGGCTTGATGGGCAGATACATGATACTGTGTTATCCATGATACTGTGTTATACATGATACTGTGTTAAGTACTTTAGTGAAAACATTGGTTTGTAGCCAAATGATCAAACCTCCCAACAAAAATTTCCAACTGTAAAAAGGACTATAAAAACACATGCATTTACATCTGAGGTGTACTTTTCTTGTGTGAAATGTAAATAAATAATTAAAATAAAAACACATGCATTGAGGCATGCCCCCCTAAAATGCAGAACTGTCGTACTTAACACCCCTCTCTGCCGACCGTGGGCCCTGGCTGCGTTGCCTGTCTCCCTCTCCACCCCCCTCCTCACCCACCCAGACGCCCTTTTATCATTCTTGCCTTTGGGGTCCTTTGCTATAGATCCATCATTGACACCCCTCCCTTCCCTGCTACCGCTCCTTTTATCCACATGCATTTGCACAGACCCCCAGTTAATATAGGTCGGCCCGTGAACCCTAAAGACATCTCCCCCACAAAACAAAGGTTACCCCAAAGACAGAATGCAGCTCTCCCCCTGTGCATTTTCCGTATTACAGGACATCATTCTCCACATAGAGGGTCTCTGTTTATAAGTTAATAGGATATTAAACAACATATTGGGCCTCATTCCGAGTATGGCGGTAAGGGATAGCGGCCACCGCTAACGAGAGCGGTGGCGGTAATCCCTTACCGCCATACTCCGAGTTCCCTTTGCGCCATGGAGGTTTTAACACCTGCTTTTAGCAGGTGTTAAAAACCATGGCGCTAAGGGACCTTGATGTTAATTACGCCACCGTAATTTACGGTGGCGTAATTAACGCCTTCCCCACTCCCATTATGCCCTATGGGGCAAGAATGGGAATGGGGAAGGGTAAATGGGGATTGGGGAATTACCGCCCCGCCAACCTTGGAATGGGGCGGTAATTCCGCCATCCACCAAGGCGCTGCCGGTCCAGGTACGGCGTCAACCAAGGCGTTAATAGCGCCATTGGTTAGCGCCGTACTCGGAATGAGGCCCATAATCTCTTATTTTTAAAGTGTTTCCACCTGACCGGAAAAAAGTAACATTTTTTATGTAAAATGCGGTTTTATTGGGACTTTGACTGAAAATTCCTCGCTTTTAACGCACGAAAAGCAGTTGACATTCTGCTTCGAATTAAAACAACAGTGCAAGGTGCATGCAAGCAAGTTAAACAAGTCATATATATATACATTTTATAGAAGGCATTACTGAACGGCTCCAATGAACATAAGTCAGTACGAATTCACCCATCTGGAAATTCTAAAACAGCATACAAAATAGAGCTCTGGCTTTGGGACAACTGGAAGAGCTTGCGGCTACATTCAAAGAGAAAACCACAAGAGTACCTTGAGCAAGGAACACAAAAATGGGTTTTCTGGCATGCAAATTCCAACTCACAAAAAAGGAAGGGTAACTTCTACTCTAGCGGTCACATATGAATTTAAAATTGGAAAAACCACGACAGAAATGTATAGAAAGTTTTATCATTTAACAATATAGGTCTAATCAAATGTGCACTGGGAATGCTTTCTTGAGCAATTTTTGTCAAAACCCAATTTTATATTAGGGGGGACAGGCCACTCGCCCAGCAAGGTAACACGTGCAGAAACGTAATCTAATTAGGCCGTTTGTTATTTAGGTAATTGGCAATTAGCTTTTCACAAGATAGAGAATATTCACATTTTATCAGAGGTCTATCAGGTCAGGCTGGGTTTCTTTGCTGCAGAGGCCTGTAGAGGGCTTCACTGTGCTACCAGTAGTGAAGGAACAGGCCAACAACAGTGACCACAGTACAGTCAGAGAACAGTACTGAGTTCACTAGAGGGGTCTCAGCAACGAAAAGGTCATGCCAGGGTCTACCTCTGCTTTGGGGCTGGATGTAGACACTGAAGCTGCAGGGTACCGAGAAGCCAGTAAGAATATGACACTATGATCCATACGAAATGCCTGAACAAGTGTCGGCGCACTGCTTCCAATCCACAGAACTCTCCTTTAGGAATGTTCTCTGCTTTGGGTGGGGGCAGACACTAGATCTGCAGTGACACCCAGTGGTGCCTCTAAGTATGACCACTCGGCGGCTTAGAGAAGGGCCTGCATTAAGCCTCCCTGCCTACGGCGTTTGACTCCTGGAGAGGAGAAAGGAGAGTTCTTGATCACCTTTGACCGCAGTCGGATCCGCAAGCCAAATGTTGGGTTGCTAGTAGTTTGTTGTGAATGGGATAGGAGTGATTGGATTCGACAAGATACACTGATTAAGAAGAAATGTGTTAACAGACAAGAGGAGAAGTTATACATATGAATGATTTGCTTCTACACTAGAAAGGACCCTATTTTCTTAATAGAGCACTCAAATGTGTGTAACTCACATGTAACAAAAAATATAAAGTAAGAAACTTGGCTCTCCCCATCTGTTTTTGCTATCTACAGCACACTCTCCTTCCCACCTCAGATCTGTTTGAGCAACAGTATATTTAGTATATCACACCCTCCCTTCACTGAACCACAAAGTAGAGAAAGAGAAGGATGGACATAACCAGAAATGGGTCTGAGAAAAACTTTCGCACCCCGTTGCCCATTCGGTACTCGCTCCGGCACATCTGAGTTATGACATGAGACTTCACTCGGGCTTCCACAGGGTCAACATCACTGTTGTTCTTCCCATCATCGTACTTGTAGATGTACTCTATGGCAGACATGTTGTAGCAGTCAGTTACAAAACGCTCCTCAGTCACTGGGCGGTCGTCAACGTAGCGCGGGCGATAGACACGTTCTGGCATGCGCCCAGAATGCTGGTTATAGTAGGAGTAGTCATCTTGGTTGTCAAAGTTGTATCGCATCCTACCCATGGCATTGCCCAGTACATAGCCTCCGACACCGCCAGCTAAAGCACCTGCGACTGCGGCCCCTGCCACCATCTTCATGTTAGGCTTTGACTTGGGTGGCTTCCATTGCTTGTTGAAGTTGCTGCCACCCCCCTGGGGGTTGTAGTTCTGTCCCCGGTTGCCTCCGGCATTCCAGTTGTTGTTGGTTCCACTGTTCCAGTTGGTCCAAGTGCCTCCTGTGTTTCGGTTGTTGGTGTTGCTTCCCCAGCCACCTCCCGTTTTGGATTTTCCTCCTTTCTTGGCAAGGGATGTGTCAGCCCACAGCACTGCAACGAGGATCAAGACCCAGCAGATCATCTGTCTGTTTCCCATGGCTAATGACCTGACACAGAAAGAGATAGAAAGACCTATTTATGACAAGTGATACATTAATTCATGTATTTATTCCATAGTTCTAAAATGCGAACATACATGTATTTTGTATGGAAAAGTTACTTACCTGTAACAATAATTTTCCTGCAAGGATATCTTCCTTAGACTTATAATCTTAAATGGTCTCCTTGCCAAGGATGAGTAAGGCAATCCTTGCTTTTTGTGGAAGATCCCATGTTGGTGAAGGACATGGTACTCAACTGTAGTTCTCAAGTGTAGGTGCCTTCCTCTGAATCATAACCGTGGATTACCTTTCCTTTGATGGGGAAAAGGTATTTGTATTTAATTCTATTTTATATAGCGCCATAAACCAAAGCGCTGCACATTTTAAAAACAGGGTACGGTACAAAATAATGATAGGCACTGAACATCAAACATCGATCCTGGTAGCAAGCAATCAGGGGCAATGAAGTAGATGGGTTTTGAGAGAGACAAGAGAAAGAGAGTAAACAGTGATAGAGCGGAGAGAGAGTGGGAGAGCATTCCAATCGGATGTGGGACTGGGCACATGGAGGATGGGGAACGCTCAGTCTAAAGAGAAAAAAAGAGCGGAGAGAATGGGAGTATAGAAAGATGAGAGTATACAGCAAGATAGTCAGGTACAAGCCCATAGAGGGATTTAAAGACTAAGCAAAGAAAATAAAATTTGAGTTGGTAGTGAAAGGGTAACCAGCCAAGTGAGGTAAGTGAAGAGGAAATAGAATTGCGATAAGAGCGAAAACAAAGTAGACAAAGAAGAATTATAGATTGATTTTAAGGGAGCAAGACAAGAGCTTGGGAGACCAAAAAGAGTGGTAGAGCAGTAGAAAAGCCGGGAGAAGATTAGGGAGGAGATAAGAAGTTTAGTAGCTTGAAAAGTGAGGAAAGGACGAACTCTATGAAAATTATAGAGATGGATACGACAGGAACAAGAGGGGAGAGAAATATGGTGAGCAAAAGAGAGATTAGAGTCAAGGTAGAGGCCAAGATTGCAAGATGTGGGAGAAATAGAGAGACTAGAGGGAGGAAAGGATAAGAGAGGGGGTGGAGTATGAGTGTTAGCATGGAAGAATAGAACCTCAGTCTTCCCTGCATTTAGAGTCAGAAAGTGAGAGGCCATCCAAGATTTGATAGGAGAAAGACAAGCTGTAAGGGTGTGGTGGATTTTAGGAGTGGAGGAAGAAAAAGATAGAACAAGTTGTCTATCATCAGCATAGAAGTGATGAGAGAGACCAAAAGAAGAGATTATGGCAGCAAGTTGAGAAGTATACAATAAGAAGAGAAAAATACCCAAGAATTATCCTTAGGGAACTCCGTGCTCTAGGGGGAAAGGCGAGGAACTCTTGCCAGCCCAGGAGACAGAAAAAGTTCTGCTAGACAGATAAGAGGAGAACCATGAAAGGACAGAACCCCTAAGACTAAAGGAAGAGAGAGATGGCATAAGCAAAGAATGATCCACGATGTCAAAAGCAGCAGATAAATCGAAAAGAATAAGAAAAGAGGAGTGTTTGGAATAGCAAGCTGAGAGAAAAGAGTAAAGCACACAGATCAGAGCAGTCTCAGTAGAGTGAAGAGGACGGAAACCAAACTGAAAGCGAGGAAGAAGAGATAGATCAGTGACAAAGGAGGAAATCTGAAAGTACACAAGACGCTCTAAGAGTTTATTCTAAGAGTCATCTAAAATGACTTACATTTAACAGTAGCATCTTCTACATATTGTCATCTCCACCAGATGCCTCTAGCCGAGTACTAGTGCCCTCAATAACACTAAAGGATGTATCAGTCCAAGAGTGGGGCTTGTATCAGTGTATATTAGGCTCGACTACTTCAGAAATGAAAAAGGGGACGAGTGCAGCCCTAGTGGTTTACCAGTTGAGTTATCTGATTCTTTTGTTGAGATTGTTATGCCTATTAAGATCTGGAAGAGTAAGCTGGCACCCATGAACACAGCCTTACTTTTTCTGATGCATAAACCAGGAAAAGACAAAGCTAAAAGGTCAAATTACTAACCCATTTCAGATGAATGCATTCAAGGATTTTGGTCAGGATTTTGTGGTGCAAATGCCTCAACTGATTCATGGGCTCCAAGTGGAATTCATGAAAGGCTGCCATATGTCCGATAATATGCGAGTGCTTTTGAAATGTTATTTAATTGAACCATAACTCAATGTTACCTTACGCTTCAGTTTCAATGACTAAAAACATTTGCTAGGGCTAGCGCACACACTTCAAGCTTTTGGATATGGGCCTAAGTTTATAAACCTTTTCAAGATGACAGTGCAGCTGAGCAGGAAACGGTGAAAGGAGGGACCTTAGAAGCTGCCAACTTACAGAGGTGTGTAAAGCAAGGATTCTCCTTGTCGCAACTTTTCTTCAATCTTGCGATTGAACTGCAAGCATCCACTTTTAGAACTCACAAGTGCATGCAAGCTATAGAGACAGAGCAAAGACTCCTGTATGCAGATATTTTTGCTTTTTCTAAGAGTTTGATAATCTCTGAATTCTGAAGTAAACTTCTTGAAAACCAAATTTTCCACATCATCATGAGGTGCCCTTGAGCAATGGTCAGTCTTTAGAATGTGGGTGGGGTAGGATAGTTTTATAAAATGTGATACTGAGATAATGCGGGCCAGTCATTGTGCCCTCTAATTAAGTAATAAGCCAGAGCACGGGGCATTACCACTGAAGTGGTAATGGCGCCCCTGCATGGGGCTTATTGCTATTAGTACCCCGGGTCATAAGACCAGGGTACAAAAAGCATTTTCTTTCTGTTCTGCAACGTTCTGGCGTTATGGAGCAAAAAAAATAAAAGGTGCAAAAAATGGCCGCCGGAGAAGGGAAAATGAAGTCCATTTTCCCTTTTCATGGCGGCCATTGAAAACAATAAAAAATAAACCAAAAAAATTGCCGCCATGGAAAGGGAAAAGGGATTTCACCTAGTCCCTTCTCCCTTTCTGTGGTAGCCATTTAAAAAATAGGAAAAAATAAACAAAAAAAATGGCCTGTCGCAGATCAGGAGCGGATGAGCTGGAAACAGAAGTGTTTCCAGTGCATCTGCTCATCGTGAGGAGGAAAAAAAAAGTAGGTAAGTGGGGGGAGGGATCTGTGTAGGGGGTGGGGAGGAAGGGAGCACTTACCTGAATCCCCGGCGGCGGAAGATGGCAGCCAGCAGTGAGGAGGCTCGGAGCGGTGGGATTGCATGTGGCAATTTCCCCGTTCTGGGCCTCTTCATTGGCTGGGCGGCTGCCACAGCCCCCTTGTCGGGTACTAATGTATGTTTTTGACATGTTTCTGTCTGTTTATCTACTATAGAAATGGATGGGGAACTATGGAAAGGGCTCCAAAGTACTCCAAAGGGGTCTATCAATGGTAACTTTTCACAATGTTTATAATGGTGTGGTTGAAAGTTGCTGAAGGTGTGCCCCTGGTGGGTAAAATCAAAATAAATGCTTGATTTGCTGACTTTGTCATTACCTAAGTAGCTCCCCTGATGGATGAAATTAAAAAGGATGCTCATTTTGCTTAACAAATGATCATAGTTATTTCGCTTAACAAATGACCATAACAAATGCTAAAAGTGTGCTTAACAAATGGCCTGAAAGCTACAAATATGCCAAACCTTAGTACAAGAAATCTGGGAAAATCAATACAAGATGATCTGGAAAATGTGTCTTATCAAAACTCAACAAGTACACATCCCCAGTGACAAAGAATCTTTAATTCAATCATCCTGCCACCCAAGAAATTATTTATTTTTGGAAAGTCGTCTCAAGCTCAATGTAAAGAGGCAGCCAGGGCAGCCATCAAAAACATCAAAGACAAGCAAGCAGACAGCCAGCACTGAGAAAGCCAGATACACCAGAAAAGAGATAAGCCAGGCAAGATGCAGTTGTCTATGCTCAGTGTAATGTGAAGGCATCATGAAGTACGACACAGACAACAGACTTCAAATTTAAACAAAAGGTATTTATTTAACTAAAATGTCAGGATGGTTGAAGGCCTAACTTGCCCTTTGCTAAGGCGGGGTTTCCCTAACTGAACGAAACTAAGAAAAGTCTGTGTCAAAGAGTCCAAAGAATTCAGCTTAAAAGTCTGTCCATATCCAAACCTATCCTTGCCCTCACAACTATACTAAACCAATGTGTAGGTATGTCAAACTCAAAGGAAACAGTGTTCAATTCAAAGTTCTGAGCTTCTTCCAGCTCACATATTTCTTTCAGCTCCCCTTCCCCAAGCATAAGAAAGTCCCATGAAAGAACAGTCTCAAAAGTTACTTTCTCCAGTTCAAGGCAGTGTAGTTCATGACCAATCCTTAGGGTTCCCTTCCTCAAGTTTTAAGTTGCACAATCCAAAACAAAAAGGGTCTCAGGACTCTGTTCCCAAGACAACAAGTACAGTTTCTCAAGTCTTGGGAATCCTCCCCTCCCCCAAGGCTCCACTCGCCTTTGTCTATTTAAAAGTGTTGCAGTGGTTTTGTTGAGTTTATTTCGTGCTTTTCCTTAGGCTTCACCATTCACGGTCCTCTGGTCTACACGCAGTTGTCAGACCATAGAGTCCACCCAACACAGGTCACCCAACCAGGATCCTTGGACTCTCGTTCGGCTTGTTTTGGGGTGTCCTTGGCATTCACCATTCAGGGTCCTCTGGTCTAGGCACAGTTGTCAGACCACAAAGTCCACCCATCACAGGTTGCGCAACTAGGGTCCCTGGACTCCTCAGCCCCACACACAAGTTCCTTGGCACTGGCTTTTGTGTGGCAAGCTATTTTTACTTGACTCTTCTGGTCTGGCCTCCTGGCTTCAGGATGCAATCTTATATTCCATTGGCTTCTCCTTGGTTGCCTCGTGGCCCTGCCACCATGTATCACACACCCTTTGCCAAGTTGTTGCTTTGCCACACTTCATTCACTCATGAAAGTTCATTGTTCACATTTTCTTTAGCCTTTAATGTAGTCATCTGTAAGGTTAAATATAACGTGTTGTGCAACATAGGTTTACTATGATTTGGGTTTCAGTTCAGCGTTCAAAAGCGTTCTATTTCCTATGTTGCTTAGTTACATTCAAGTTTTACTGAATACTCAGGCTGTCTCAAAGTTAAAGTGTTTTGAAGTTTGCTATTCAGTGTGCTCAGTTACTTCTTTGGGAAGTTTCCCTATAATGCAGTGTTCAATAGGTATCAGTGTAAACGTTTCATATTGGTCTGTATTCAGTATACCTTTATTTCTTGCAATGTTAAAGTTTTCATATAGTTCAGTATTCAGTATATGGACTGGCACTTGTCTGCAGTCCATTTCGGTGCTCCCTGGTGTCCATGTGTCCCTCTGACAATCACCAGCAGTCGGCTCCTTCTCCCGGCAGTGTCTGCTTCTATCTCCGTCTGCTTCTGAGGCGGGGAACACCACCAAAGTGAACCCTGCTCACCCTTCGGCTTTCTCGCAGCCAGAGTCCTCTGTGGTCCGGGTCTGCCGGCGGCCTGGTTTGGCATCCAGTCCCAAAACGGCTGCTCCCATGAGAAGCAGGTCTCCTGTTGGCCTCTACCATGCCAGTCTCCCTGCTTCTTCTTCACGGTTCTCCTTGGGGGCTCTCTTGTGGGTTCTCTTTCGGGTTCCTTTGTGGGATCTCTCCTCTTTATCTGCCTCTTGCCTCTTATTTTATATACCTGCAGCCTTCTAACAGGCTGCAGGTGTGCCTGGTCAATTGGATCTGCCTGACCATAGTTAGGCATACATTCCTGACCTTCCCAGTGTTCTCGATGCAGCTTCCTTGTCCCAGTACCTAAGTGGTGAAGAGGGGTAATCTTCATCACTCTTAGTTGCCTCTTCTTACCCTAGAAATGCAGCACATTGTTGCACTGGTGGATTCCAAAGTCGAAGAGAGAGAGAGTTCACATAGAGATTGAACAGCGGGGATGGGAGAGTTATGGGGAGAGAAAACATCTCAATTTGCAAGCTGTACCATAGCGAACTCCGACACGCGACTCAGTATGGAGTGCCTCCAACATACTCATAATGGGCTTCAGGATATCCACCCCATCACGAGTCTCCCAGAGGAGTCTCCTGCCCACATGGTCGAATGCACCCATAAGTCCAGGAAGTATCTGGCACCGGAGTAAACCTTTGTTTCGATTGAAGCATGGAAAGGATGTCACATGGGTTTACATAAGTGAGAAGCAAGTGCTCATGTATAGTCGTGCGACCCACCTAAAGTGCGGAAAATGTCATGTGATTAGAATAGGCAGTGTTGAAATATTGAAGTAGGAGATGAGGCACTGTTAAGGATGTGCTCAAGGTTAAAAGATGTTCCAATGGAAGTGTAACGTGTAACTGTAACTAGCTGAATGCCCCATTTTCTAAAACCTATAAAAGGTTGATGAATTAGCATGCAGGTGCACCAAATTGTGGGACGGGAATCCTTTGTCAATGTCTCTGCAGAGCAGCAAAATAAACAGACTCTGTCACCCACTGCTATCAGGAACTAAGTGCAGGATTTTGTTTTTCTTTTACGGCGTTGGTGCCTTAAAGCCAAGGAGCATCATGACCACCTTGACAGCAATAGTAGCTGTGGCTGCTCCCCTCTGAACCCCAGTGCGCACGTAGGAGAGCTGCCAAAGAAAGGTTGGTGTCTTTTTTTTTGGATTGCACAAAGCGATTTTATTTATAATGCAATGGGGATAGAAACAGTGTGTGTGGGGGTGGGAGCAAGTTCGAAATCATCAAAACAAAATAAGGAAATAGGTACATGAAGAAGTTCGGACAAATGAATGTGTGCATATAAGAAAAGGATGAGCATAAATGAACAGAGAATGAAATCTGACTTTTGAATCAGAATCTGCTTAAAAGTAGTTCCCTGGTAGTTAGAGTGAGTGGGGGAAAATGAACTGGTGAAAATAAACTGGGTAGAACGGATGCAGCAAATGATCCTACGGCATCTTTTTTCTCTCTTCCAGAAGGTTTGGCAGAGTTAATCTCAGGAATGATTGACAACACCCTCGTCTCCTTCCACGAGCCTCATACATATGCAGTGTTTTCTTAAAGTGAGAAAGGGAAAAGCACAGTCCAAGAAATGTTGTTCCCCTGTTAAGGGCACTCAGGGTTTACTCATTAACAATTATCGAGAGACATGGAATTCCATAACGCAGTACGACAAACTTAAGCCGTTTTCTGCACAAGGTACCTTTGACTTGAATACACTTCTAAATTTGAAATGAGCGCTGGAAAGAAAGAAAAGGAAAGTAGCTCTGGTTAAATAGTGGTATTTATTCATTTATATGGGACAGTTTCTAAATGACTTGCATAGTCCTGAGTTAGGGGTCTAAAAGATTCAAATGAAAAACTGAAAAATGGGATTATAAAAATCAAAGCATAATCAGAACATGGTTTTATCCTCCTTCACACCACCAATACCTATCACCTCCCTTCACCCACACTTATATAAAAAGGACATTCAAGAGGGGGAGGAGGCGAGATAGGATCATGTTTATTTCTTCTGCAGTGTAACCATGGGCCTCATTATAAGTTTGGCGGCAGCCTGCCTGCGAAGATTTCCGGCACCCCCGAATGGGCAATTACCGGGTCACCCAGTAATTGCCCATTCGCGAGCGCCGGAATGGAATGCTCCCGCATTCAGAATGGTGCCGGTACATCAGACATGCTCTGCTCGTGTGTGCCGGTAACCTGACGGGCACACAGGCACCCGCGAGCAGAACTCGTAGTTTGCCGGTCCGGGAACTACGGTACCAGCAAGCTTACCGGTACCGTAGTTCCCGGACTGGCAAACTTATAATGAGGCCCCATGTCTTAACCAGCTTGCAGTGCAATCCCCTGTAACATTACCAACAAATCCCCATGACCCACCTCTGCGACTTCAGCTCGAGTCAGCATCTTTACTGGCAGCACAGGAGCAGGAGGTCCCTCCAGTGCATACCTCTAGCAAACAAGGACTGCAGCGATCAGTCCCTCCCATACCTGCCCAGACACAGTATATGGATATCCTGCCCCTCACTTGCATGCACCTTGAAGGCTGCCGGGAGTTAATGCAGGTGGAGCAGGACATTTGGAAACAGTGCACAGCCCTTGGACATTGGGAGATCTTAAGAATTTGACAAATATTCAGGAGGAACCACACAAGATTTGCACAGTACAATAATCCATCATGGACAGAGCTGAATCCATGAATGCATGCGATAGTGCCAGTAGAGGTGCATTAGTGCCTGATGTAAGAATGTGGTTGGCAAGCACAGAATCCAGATATATGTGATGAATTGATGCAGACAAGGATAAATGTGATATCAAGTGTACCCATGGTTTGTCCACGAAAACAAATTTGGATACAATTAACAATTGTAAACAGAATAAGAAAGAATTTCCAGATAATCATTTTTCATTGGTTGAACATCATATTCACTAAGTGTTCAGGCATTAGTAACACCAGCAGAAACTGCCCAAAAGGCCTTTGCTGCAGCATTTGCTCAGGGGCTTTTGCCTGAGCCACAAAAACAATTAAAGGTGATATGTGAGCATGGCAAACAAAGTCATTAGCAGAACTAGTGCTGGCGGCAAAGCATTATGTGATGGTTCAGGAACATGAAAAAAATAATTAAAACTTATGACCCTTTTAATTGCAGAGGACATGGTGGTACAGATGGATTTCGGGGTTTTCAGTGCCTATAAGAAACAGTACAGCCTGACATTACTGTAACAGGAAGGGCATTGGAAATTAAATTAAACGAATAGACCACAACTAACCTTTTCCGTACAGCACCCACTTTCCCAAATGCAAATGCACAGGTATTTCAACCGCAAGCGGCAGCGGCATGAAATGAAAGTGAAGGCAGTTTGGGTAAAGGTAACGTCATAATGCAAGCACTAACACCTGTTGACCAAGAACATCCATTTGTAGAAAATATGATGGAAGGGAAAAATATACCTTGCTCGGTGGATACTGGAGATTTTCCTTGAGCCACTGCTACTGCGAAAGATGGTAGCATTTCTAATAACCCTGTGTTACACTTTGTTACGTCACCCACTAAGAGGCTCCTTGCTGGATATCAGTGCAGCATACATTGTTACAATGGCCATTTTCTCCCTTTACTATATTACTTAATTAGGGCAGGATGTTACCTGCTAGTGAGTTCCTAGATATTCCCCAGGAACATGGAAATATTGCATTGCCCACATTACATGACGAGTTAATAGATACCCCACTTAAACAAGGCAAATGGAGATCTTGTTTAATTACTATCTAAAGTTCTTGAATGTTTATGGTCCCAACATGCGAATGAAGTAGGGGAGATTTAACATGCTGAACCCCTTTGTATCTTTGTGGACCGTACCAAACCTTCCCCACAGAAACCACTGTATCCTTTACAACCTGAAGCATTAAAAAGTATCACTGTTGTCATTCAGCCACTGTTGAAACAAGAGAAGACTATGCCAGGTAATAATGCAGAACAACAATTCATACACTGAAGAAACCCGCTATGGCCACCTATTGTTTCGATGTGGCTGTGAATTTAGTGATTTTGTCCAGCTTCCCATTGCTTCCAAATTCTGTAACAATTCTCTCATGCATTTCTTCTACCACTTTGCCTTTTACTGTTATTGATTTATGTTACGCTTTCTTTCTATCTCTATACATCCTGATTGGCAATATTTCTTCACCTTTCCTTGTCTCGCTTTACAATATACATAGACTAAGCTTCCACAGGGGTACATTGAAAGCCCAACATTATTTTCTGACGTTTTTGGAAAAGGCACTAGATTATATTGTTTTTACAGGGAAATCAGTTCTGTTCAATACGTTTGTGACCTTCTTGTTGCAACGCACCGTTTTATGAAGCAAGTAAACAGGATACTCTTGTACTTCTTATCCCATTAGATGACCATTGGCACATAGCATCCTACCAGAAGCTGCAATTGTGCCAACAAGGTGTCCATTATTTAGGGCATGATACTTCTGCAGGCGTTCATGAAAATACCGAAACCCACTATCATCACACGAATTAGATCTTTCAGTGGTGTTTTGGAGTACTGTCGCCGGTGAATTCTGGGATCCATTGCCATGGTAAGACTCTTACAGGCAACGACACACACGGGTATACCCAAACCACTCCAACGGCCCTTTGATGCATAGTAGGAGTTCACAGATGTTAAATGTGTGTGTACTTGCTAATGTGCCTGCACTGGGTCTTCCAAATCCCCCACCCCGAGAAATGAACCTGTTTGGCCATGGTTATGCCAAAGAGGGACTATGCCCATGAAAGATAATTATGCCCAAGGAGTACTCACACAGAAACATGGTGGAAAAAACCGACACAATAGTTCATTACAGCACCACATTGGATCCTTTTGCAGCTGATTTGCCGCTGTGTTTACAGTATGCGGCAGCTACTGCATTAGCAGTCCAATCATCAGAAAACCTGGTTCTCGGATTGTTGTGGCAGAGCCTCATGCTACGACTGCTTCACTGTTGAAAGCCAAGTCCCAGCATTTAACTACTTCTTTCCACTGTGCCCACCCCCACCTCCTCTTGCTTATATAGGGAGGGGTTCCCAATAACCTCCAGACACTATTATCCCAGACTCTCGACCTTTCCCAAAGACACCCCTGTATTCTTTTGCCAATTTTGAAATGTTATGTTGTGATTCAATTTCGATTTAAGGGAGTTTGTACACATTTTTATAAGAACGTTTTTGAAAAACCAACCCTCTCCTGGCTCAAGCCCTAGGGGGATCTGCTTCCTGGGCACCGACTATGGGAACCAATGCACTCAATTCGTAGAGGAGTGCAGCTGAATCGATGGCCATGCTAGGGGCCTGGTGGACCAACACACCTGAGAACAGTTAGCCGGCTAACACTTTACTTTATATTTAAATGCACACATAGATTATTTTACTGGCCTTGACACTGTCCACAACTATCCGGGTCATTAACCAGTAACCAATGCTAGCAGTAAATAAGTACACAGATATTGGTTATGAGAGTACTCCATATGTATATTGGTCAGTGTGTTTGTATTACTAAACCAGAGTTTTAATGTTTTCTAGTTTCTGTGTTTTACTGCCTCACGTGCTGTTTATGCACTCTTAAGGGCTTCCTAGAGTTAGCCATTTCAGTCACGGTGCAGGCACTACCACTGTTACTTAAAGAACACACATGCTTGGGTGGTACCACTACTAGGGGATACATTGCAGACAGATGCTCCGTTTAAAAGGCCAGGGAAAAAGGGGGGTGCCCCTTCCTTTATAGGTTACAGTAAACAACTAGCATCCTTTAAAAGCTGGTTGGCACTGGTTTTGCAGATTCTAGAAGACTTTCTGTGGTTGCGTCAGCCAGTGAAATGTTCCCTCACCGGGCTGATCTTTTTAACAGTTTCTGTGTTATGTGCATGGCTACATATCCATCATGGGACCGGGGTTGAATTCCAGACAAGCAGAATTACACATCAGTTCAGTAAACATCTACATTTTACACTCGAAATTCGTATGAAGATCATAGCATTGTAGTTTTGCAATTTAAAATACATACGAGTCTTTTGATAAGACGTGAGCATAAAATGCCATCCCTTCATTCACAGTTACTGCCCTGCAGTGCCTGCAGCTCAATAGCCCGTTCCTGTACAGAGTTACCAGGACGTGTATCCCGTTTAACGGCCGAGCACAGTGGTAAAACCATGTACCCTGGTTGAGGTTGAGCGTGCAGTGTTCCGGCACCAGTGCAGGCCATTCGAGCCCGTGGGTCCAACTTTAGCACTTCCTATATGTGGAATAAGTGGCTCTCAAAAGAGTAGAGGTCATGAGAATTACATTAAAAAGGGGAGGCAGAAGCAAGAGTCATACACAAATTTTCTGGGAAAAAGCACCAAGAAAAAACCCATTAAAGGGACAGGCTCGCGGGATGTTTGATAAGACAAAATAAGCAATACATTCGGAATATCTGGAAGAAAAATGGGCATAAATTCACAGAGCAAACAAGGGTAAAAGTATGAGACAAGAAAAACTTAGAGGAGGTGATTGGCGCTGTCACACCTTCTTTGGCATGAGGAGTGACAGAGATGATGGACTATTTCGGGCAAAGGTAAGTATATGGTAAAAATATAATGGGACATTACTATCACCATATTATAATGGGAACGTCACACTATCTTACCATTGTGACGAATCTGGCAGTTTTGTCCCTTCTTTGTTGGGAGGAGCCACCCCCGTTGAGACTGCGACTAAGGAGGTGAGCCCGCTAATCAAAACCATCCTTAGGGGTTTTGGAAAGTGGGACATCACTGGGAGTGACTCCCCTCAGGGGAAAAAGGACTCCCATTCCCATAAGGATCTTCCTATAACTAAGACATTTTCTGGGTTCATAGGAATTTGAGAAATGGATGTTACATTTAATTGTGGGATTCAATATACATTCAAAGTGCCTTTGGATGTTTGGCTCAAGACAATGCTAGTCCCTCCATAGGCTTGACAGCTTAGCATAGACAACTTGCCTCTTTCGTGTCACAGAGTGAGAATAAAGGCATGAACACCCTTGAATGGAGGAGGAGAAGCAATACGCAGAGGCAAGACTCTGAGGTGTTAATGTCATTGCGAGGCGTAGCAGCACTGCACAGCAAAGCCGGCTTGCGCAGAGAGAGACATAAGAAAGAGAGAGATGCCGCTGATGAGGCACTGAACGTGTGGAGTAGGCTAGGCCAATGCCGGGCAGAGCCGGCTTTATCGGGAGGCGTGACCATGCAGAGGCTGTGGTGGGCCCGGGGTCGAAGTAATGCTGCAGAACCCAGAGTGTGAGGAAGGAATTAATACTCCACTTGTAACAAAGGAGTTAAGGAATAGAGATGCGCTGTCACGAGCAGAGCATCAAACTCACTCGTATACAGAATGGAAAGCCGTGGAAAATATCACTGCTACTGAGCAGACGGCACCTCATTCGAGCCAAACCTGCGACGGAGAAGGTATGTAGGTTGCTCATAATGGAGGTGGGCAGAGAGACCAGAGAGTGAAAAGGGGAGAAGGAAGGATTATCCTCAACTCCTACCAGGGGCATAAACGGCGAGAGAAAAGGAAACAAGTAACAATAAGGGTTACGGGAGTCCAAGTAACCCGAATATTGTAATCAGCCAAACGGCTCACAGAAGCTCTTGAGAACCAAGAGAGACATATATCAAGAGGGTGTGAGAGATATGAGCGGATCCCTCTTTTTTGTAAGGGGGCCCGACTCTAGAGGGTTAGGAGGTATAATGACAAAAAGAGAGTCAAAGGCTACCCTAGTCATGGACGTGACAGGAGGTCACTAAGTAGTTGCAGTTGAGCTAGATGGCTGCTAGCTCAAAAGGGATCACTGTGAGATACAAAAATGTCAAAAAAGGGAGAGGTTTTATTTAAACTAACACAAGGACATATTCACATAAATTGATATGTGCCGTAGCATGAGAAATATGCATTATGGAGTACATAGTAGTCTGCATATTGGTGAGTTAGTAAGCAAAGTGACAGTTAATTTCATGTATTGCTTAAAGTAGCGGCACATGTCAATTTATGTGAATATGTCCTTGTGTTAGTTTAAATAAAACCTCTCTCTTTTTTGACATTTCTGTATCTCACGGTGATCCCTTTTGAGCTAGCAGCCATCTAGCTCCGCCACAACTACTTAGTGACCTCCTGTCACGTTCCATGACTAGGGTAGCCTTTGACTCTACCCCCTTTTTGTCATATATCAAGAGGGGTCACCAATACCCACGGGAGATAAGTGAAACATAGGTACAGAGAAGCCAAAGGGAGCAAGAGATGCCAAATAAGACACGTGTTAATCAGTTTAACAACCCTGGCAGAATAAATGGCCAAGTTGAGGAGGATCTGAATGCAATGGACCTTTGTAGTGAGCACAGAACACTGAAGTATCTTACTTGCTACGAGACTTAGGATGTTAGGCAATGACCCTCATAACATTAAAATACCTCTTTAAGATCTAGCTTTAACCAAAGCCAATGCTATCTATTAACACCAGGTCGTATATGTCTATCATCCGCTGCAGGCTCTGGAATGGGGATAGAGTGAGGGGAAAAACACCTCTCCCTCAACGTGGATTTGTTTATTTTCAACTACTACCTTTTTTTAATTGGAGGCTAAAGAGTGTTTTTTGCTAAAGAGTTAACTGACTGAGATAAAATTCAGGAAGAATAACCACTTTGTCAGTCCTAGGTGGGCAGCTCGATGTGTTATGGGGGTCGAGGGGGAGATCCTCCCTCGTTTCCATCCAAGGAAATTGACATTATAGTAGGTAAAAGAAAGGCAATAAAAAAGAGGAATCCCAGATGGAGGAACGTTGTTTATGCTGGCCAAGGACAGTGGATCCTGAGATATTCTATGGCACCGGTCACTTAAGGATGAGGCGTTGCTAGGGGGGGCTAAGGGGGCTATAGCCCCTGGTCTTTTGGTTGTAGCCCCGGATAGAATCTCAGGAGCTACAACCAAAAGGCGAGCTAGCCCCCAGTCCCCAGCCCCGACAGTTCCGACATTAGCGTAGCCGCGTGTCTTTTCCAGACCTAGCAACACCCCTGCGTGGTGTTCACTTCTTTGTGTTCTAAAGTGCTGCTGTTGATCATCTAAACAGTGTTGCTGCTACTCTTTCCATAACCAACAAGTACTGGTAAAGCCAAAGGTGTGGCGTTTGCAGTTGTTTATTGCATTGTATATTTATGGCCAAGAATGCAGTAATATGCATGGGCTCTACATAACCAATAACTCCAAATATGCCTGCATGTTAGTATTGCAGATGCATAACATTAGTCGTAGACAAAGTAAAAAGATACATGTTCACCACCGTGTATGGAGGTATCTTTAGGTCTGTCACTATGTGTATGCAAACATTAAATTGCAGGTATGCAGGCTTTCTTCAGTGAGCAGAATGATTTAGCAGATGAGCTTGGGTGGAAGTGAGCTGGGGATGGTGGGTGGTGGTAATATAGGGAGGGTGAGCAGGGGTTGGAAGGGGTGAGATAGGTTGGGTGGGCAGAGCTAGATTGGATGGCTGGAGCTAGGTGGGTGCTAGAAGGGTCGGCAGAAGACAGGGATAGGGTAGTTTGTGGAGTTTGGGTGGGTGGGGGCAGCTATAGACCTTGGATGGGTAGGTGGGTAGGAGTAGAGTCGGGTAACAGGTGGGGTAGGCTGGTGCGGTGTACAGTAAGGTGGGTCAGCAGGCATGTTGTAGGGAGGCTGGGTGGGGGTTGAGACATGCATGATGAATGGTGAATTGGTGGTTAGACAGACAGGTATCGGCTTGGGTGGCTGTGTAGTAAGGCTGGTGGGGGCAAGGTGGGTGGGTAAGCAAGCATGTGTGGGATTTGGTGGGTGGGTATGCAGACACGAGGTTGTTTTTTGAAGTAGCAGAGAAGGGACATATTTTTTAAATGCCTTGATTACGTAGGGCAATCTCCATTACTCCAAGTCCCTCTATTCCTTGTGCAATTACTTACTCTTTGAAGGATGCCTGGACCCGATGACAGGCATACCAAGTACAAATGTTGTTCTTTTTTACTTTCCCAATCCCCTAACCCTACAAAGGGGTGCCTCCCCTATTGAACTTTATGTCCATACCTAAGCCGAATGAGGGGGTTGATGAATCACAATCCTGGTAGAGGAGGGGACTGAGAAGGGACGTAGTTAATGGTACGAGGGAGAGTAGCAGTCTGAGGAATGGAGATTACCCTAAGTAATCAAGGCCGCATTGGTCCCTCTTCCTTTATCCCGTTGCTTACACATTTAAAGACTACGAAAGCCATCAGGACATCAGGCCATAAAGTAGAACACAGAACAGGATCTACCTCTCCATGTAACTCTGTGAGGTACCCACTAACCAAACTATCCTGGGTGAACCTAACAGATCTCTGCAGGTACGACAGATGAACATTGGCACGCTCAACCACCATGGTGAGAGCCAAAGACAGAAGCCAATCAAAAACTGAAGCCCAGACGGAATTCAACTGAAAAACACTTTGAAAACAGCATTCCTATAGAGGCTAATGGGGTGCAAGTAGAAAAATGCACCTTCCCTGACAACGATGAGCGAAGAACTAAATTAAGAGAACTTACACCAGGACTTATGCCATAGTAATATATATTTTGTCCAACAATGGGAACCAGGACGGGAGAAGCAAAGAGCCTTGTAAAACATGGAAGCATGGCGATCAATGGACAGAAACACCTACAACACAGGTAGCAGTTACGTTACACAAACAAAGAATGTCCTACAACATTCACTGCAAACAAGGGCTGAGCGTGGGACAACACTTCGACAAAATGTTCAAAGAACAGCTGAGAACAAAGCAGACTCTTCCATCGGATGTTCTGTCATTCTCCTTTTCTCCCAGATGGAATCCTTCGGGGGCGGGGTGGTCTGTTATAAAAATAATGGAAGTCCTTATATTAATGGGACGAAAAAAATCCCCTTCAAAGAAATGCAATCCACATCTGTCCTAATTAAGGGAAAATGCAGAGACAGGCCCTCCGACTCTTGCCCTAAAAGACGCAGATCACCCACTCCCCCATTACCAGCGAGGGTCCAAATCGAGGGACAAGTAACAGGGGAAAACGGAGAAAGGAAAGCATCACTCCTTTAAGGGTCTAGGCATCCTACATTCAGTCTAGACAGTCACGGCAAACTGAGCATGTGAGAGCTGCACTGCAATGGTGGAAATTCAAAAAATAAGTCCAGGGTCTAACAGAAGGGTACAACCCAGTAATCGTGCTCATAAAACTCCCTACAACTTCGAGAACCCAGCCGGACATAAACTTTATGTGGAACCCCAGCCGGGGACACAAGATCTGACACCTGTCGAGTAAGGTTGCCATCTGTGTCACATCTTCCCAGAAACGGTTCATATGACCTGGGAAGTGCTGCCTCCAGAATAGACACTCTCCATGAGCAAGGTTTCTCCCCCAGTGTGCATTTGTCTGGTACACCGTCTCCCCTACATGGAAGCCCCAGAATGGAGCTGCAGTTTGTAGAGAACCTGGTCTGAGGGAGAGACCGTACCACTCAAACTCTGTGTAAAAAAACAGGTGTAGCTGAAATCATGAAGGAACTGTGGGCTAGAATGACACAGGCAGAGATGGTTGCTGACTACCCATAGTGTATCCCCGTTCCTGGAGGCATTGGTGTAAACCTACCCAGGCCGTAGTTTAACCCCATTTTCAGCATATATGTGCCTACTGGGTTGGGGATCTTATTTCAGGAGTTTTCCAGTATGGGGCTAGAACCCTCCACCCCAAGATAGGATGGATGACCACCAACAACCTGACACAAAATATCTTTGCTCAAATAATACATTGATGATTTATGATGCCCTGAATATCCAGCTTCCAAGTGCTGCACCAACTGACATCACCATTACTACCTTGTGGCACTCAATTCATCTGCCTGAGGCCACGAGGGGGGCAAGGTCTTAAACTGCCAGAGAAAGGTATGAAACCCCAGATGCATAGCATCATTAAGTTTAAAAAAAGGGGGTAACGCTGCATGACCTCTGGAAAAACAATCACAATCAAAATACCATGCGGTGTAGCACACAAGCATGCCAGGGTACACTCAATTTGAAAAGGCCACGCGCCACAGACTCCAGAGTCAGATTTTTTTTAAAGAAACCTGGAATACAGTACACATTTTGGTGACATTAAAAGTAAACAGTCTCCGGAGGCCATCTGCTACCTCGGTTTAGCCAGTCGGAAGCAGTACACCCAGCTGTGAAGGGGTGATTAAAGGGCCTCTAAGGCATCCCGCACAGCCCAAATAGTCTTTATTTCGCTCATGTTAAACCATATAAATCCTCCCCTAGTTGCTGAAATGAGGGTTTAGGAGTAGCAAAACTAAACTGACTATTGTCAGGATAATGTTGCAAGGTGCGAATGAAATTCCTGCAAACATCAGGAGCAACTCACCCCAGCACAAACGGTGAAGGTACATAGGAAACATCCTATGCAAGTTAAGTGGACTGTTAAGGAGAAACAGGTAACCCGAAATGCTACATTCCCTCTTCTGACTTCCACTGCGAGAAAGCATGAAAGGCAATACAACATGTAACCCTGTATCTTAGTATAGTGAAGACTTTCGGCTTCAATTAACAGCACTGATATCAGTGTTGGTGCACAGGGGCACCAACCCCCTTGCATTAGGTCAACAGATGTAAGCTTTGACTATCCCCGCTATATAAGTTAGGTGCTTGGAATATCGAGTCCTGGAGGGCTGCACACAGAAGACGTAGTCATTGACATCGAGAGGCAAGCCGGGTGTAGGATGTCTGGCCCTACTGCCTCTCTTATGTGTGCAAATATAATGCATGATGTACCTTGACTGACAAGACACACATAGGCATGCATGTGTCACCTGAGCGCGTAGCGGTGGGAGCTGAGGAAGCGCAAGAAGTAAGAGTAGAAATCCTTCATATGTTTGTTTGTATGTATGTATGCTTGCATGTGAGGGGTTGTCTGCGAGTGAACATGTGTGCATGTGCCTGCTTGTGATCGTGTATGTGTGCAGTGTTTTGTGCACAGTGTATGTGTGTCTTGTGTGTGGCCGAGTGGGACCATTAATGGAGGTGGGCCGATAACTGTGTGGTGAAGGGGTGGACAGAAAGAGGAGCCATCAGTGGAACTTGACAGCCAACATGGACATGTTTTATTATTACTGAATTATGGTCAAAGGGGCTACATGAGTGTCCTCACATGGGCATACTGGCACATTTTGGAGGACCTAGCATGGACATGTTTTATTACATGGGCATTATTACTGCATTGTGGGGAAATGGGAAAACATAGGTGTGTCCTTAAATGGGGATACCAGCATATCTATATAGGCAACCAGCCTAAAAATGCTTTATATTACACTGGCATTGTTACTACTTTATGTGCAAGGGCAAACATGTGTGTCCTTATGTTGTGAAACTGCCAAATATTGGAGAAGCCAGTTTGGACATGGTTTATTTCACTGACACGTTTACTGCCGTATGTGCAAAGGCAACATGAATGCGTCCTTACATCGGATAGGGTTATTTATTGCTGCAGCCAGCATGGACCTTTGTTCTTCTAGTGGCATTACTAAAGTTATGCACAAAACCAACATAAGTGTTCTTAATTGTCAGTACTGGCATATATTGCTAAAGCACGCATGAAAATGTCTTCTTATAAATGGCATATATTGTATGAAGAGGCATTATGAAAATGACATGGAAAATGCTCTTATGTAATATTGGGGACCTGGCAACTGTTGGATTTTTTCATGTGACCCAACAAAAACCGATTGTAAATTGCATGGTGTTTTACACAAGTTTTTACAAAATGTTGTCTCGAAGATAGAATCTCCCCAAATCCCGCTAGATTGGCTGGGGGGTCTCTTGCTATTTGGTGCACCTTCATGCACATATATTTACTTTAATCCGCTGGAATGATCTAGTAGGACACAGCTCCTTTAAAATGTCTGCCCATATTCAGCATGCATTAGGCTGTGCATTCCAATGAACAGCCTCAGATCAGGCAAACACACATATCAAGCAGTCAAGGACTCACGCCTTTAAATTGAACATACCCCTGTTACCATATTTCATCCAGAATCTGGAAACGGAGATTATTCCTGCCTGACTAGTTGCAGTGGCAACCTGCTCGGACCTGCTGTAAGCATTCCCTCTCACTCCAACCCCCATACACAGCCTTTTACGCCAGGGGAGGAAACCGTGGGTAGCGTAACTGCTCTGTAGATCCAGTTCAGGCCGCAGATCCATAAAGCCTACCCTGCCATCACACCCCACCCTAGATGCAAACAGAGAGTATGTGGCTACATCGGTGTTGCCCGGCCCAGCCAAGGCAACGATTTGTCAGGCACATATACCCTTTGCCTCCATTTTAGGCTCCTCGGGTGAACGGGAGGAGGCAGACAAACCTAAACTGCTTTCCTGGGCACGGCTGTGGGGAGGCCCAAAATGTGAAGACAAACCGGGTCAGCCTCAAGCACCTAGAGAGGCAAGGAGCATAAGAGCAAACCTGGGATATGTCCAGCGCAGCATACATGTCACCAAGTTACAGTCTCCTGTTGGAGGTGGTAGAATTCAGGGTGTGGTGCCATTTGCCCAAAACAGGCGAGACGGAGCAAGGAGGAATGCAGGCACATACTGCTTTCATTCCAATAGCCCTGTCAGTCGGTGTGAGCTGCACGATGATGTAATGGTGGATGCTGTGGAAAAGCACATGCTTGTGTACTACCCTGTACTCTTCTTGCTTGCAGGGCAAGCAAACACTAAAAGGGGAAACATGGTACACTGGGAGAGTGCTGAAAAAAGGAATGAGTGGCTCCACTGTTTGGTAGAGCCAAATTAAGGGAATCCCAGTGGAAAAGAAAGAATCAAGAGTAAATGCGTTGGGACAGTGCCATCCCATGTTCTCTGGTACCACCGAATGATAAGGTAGAGTGGTCCCCACCAGGATTCGAACATGTGACCTGCGAGTTACATAAAGACATCCGAAGCAAGTACTTTAACATGTAGAGCAACGACCTACCACCTACAGAACCTGTCCTTTCATCTCCTTTTTGTTTTCATATGACAAGCACAGATAATAATAATCCCACGCCATTGATATCTCATGGTCATCTCACCTCGCCACCTTCCTACATTTAGGGACTTTTTTGCCCTCTTTCCACTCCCTCTGGGCTTTAACCGGGCCAGGCCTGGTCGTGGCAGAGCATCAGCAGTCTCCAAAAAGAGCTCCAGAGCAGGAGGCCCTGCCGAGGCTCACCCCCGATTAGCGCCAGCTACGCCGACCCCTCGGGCAGCCCATTTAGCCAAAGCACTGCGTGGTTTATGGAATGCCTGCAGGTACCAGTTCTTCTGATTAGAAAAAAGCAGAGGCCCCATGCCTCTCTTTTTTTCTAATCAGATGCACTGACACCTGCAGGCAGCCCTTTAACCACGTGGCACCTTCATGAAAGTGCTGCCTGCTGAGTGTTGGCTCTTCACTAAGAAACAAAAGGAGAGGCTGGGCAACCCAGCCCTCCTTCAGTTTCGTAGTGAGAGGTGCTAAACTCAGTAGGCAAGCCTTTCACTCAGGAAGCCACATTATAAAGGGTTGTCTGCGGGGGTTGGCAACCCCTTGCAGGAAGCATTTTAACCACACTTATGCTTGAATGAAAGGGTTAGCTGTAGGCAGTGCTTAATTTGTAAATAAATAAGTGCCAGGGCCCAAATATTTTTTCACATTCATGTGACACTGCGGGTGGACATTTCCCCATCACTGTTGCCACCACCCATAGCTGCTCCCCACAGTGTCGACATATTTGGGCTTGTACTACCGCTCGCACCTGCTCATTGTGGTTGATAAATGCACTATCACTACTTCATAATTAAAGTGAGTCTGAGACAATAAGTGCCGGCCTCAAAAATAAGTGCCAGGGCTGAGCCCTGGCAAACACCCCGACAAATTAAGCACTGCCTGTAGGGGGTTAGCTCCACATTATGAAACAGAAGCAGAGCTGGGGTGTACTGTTATCATACCTTTGGTGCGCCTGGCCTCTCCTTTTGTTTCTTAATCACAGACTCCGACCCCACAGAGGCAGCCTACCAGCAGGGCTCGGAGCCGTGATTTGGAACAAAAAGAATGGGTTGGGTGCACCAGAGGTACTATGCGACCCAGCACTTCTGCTTGGCTCCCAGGCCTGGGCGAAAAGAAATTTCCAGGACCCGCCCCCCACCCCCTTCTGCCCCTGTAGGCGAGCTCTATTTAGGGGGCGTGGCCTAAGTACACCACTCATACTTAGGTCAGGCCCCCTAATTGGAGCCCTCCGGTAGATTCTGCCTCCCTCATAAAGCACTGCACTCCCTATTCACCAAGTGATCCTCTCCCTCTATCTGACAAAGACTCTCTGTCACTCTCTTTCTGGACAATGTAAGCTTCAGGCAAGATAAAGGAACCAGTGTCACTCACAGCACATCCAGGGAAGCGAGGAGGCAGCACCAAAATGGCGCGGTCTGACGGAAATAGGGTGACTTGCGTTACTCGGAATGCCACCTGTTATTTTTGCCAGTCCTGGTTGGCTGGAGAAATATCACAATCTACACTGTGTGTAGTTGCTGTTGGGAGTTGTTTTTCACGTTCCATGCTCCGAAGTCGTACACCATTCCATCTCGTTTATAACGGTTTATGGTGAAGATAACCTAGAGTGACTTTTAACGCCGTAGCAGAAACTCTCTCTAGGCCCAACCCGGAAGCCTTTGGAGACGTCCGTTCTGACGAGGCGCCGCGAGCTCTCGCATCTCTCTGAGGTTGCCATGGTGAAGGGAACCGGCCCTACATATATTATTAAAACGGGTCGAAGTTACCCTGCAGCTGCGTTTCGGAGTGTAGCACTCAGCCTACTGTAGCCTTTTTACAGTCTCGCCAGGCAGCAGCTATTCGTACCATCTTTTTGATTATATGTACTGACAAGATAACAACCAAGGCTGTTAATATTGGTGTCTTCCCCAGAGGCGAGTGGGCTCTTTTTGCGCTACCAAGTGACATATAAAACACATTATTCTGCATAATGACGAAGTTCCCATCGATATGGAACGCGGGCGGGGCTGGGGGTTGCGGTGGGGGAGGGGGACGCGTTCAATACGTACATTTTATTTTGCACTATGGCCACAAAAATGGTTCCCTGTAGAAATGCATGCCTCTCCATTCATGAGGTGTTTGTCGCTGGATCCAGCTGTGGTATATGCCTGTTTAGCAATCTATAAACTCGACCACATGCAAATGACCACTAGCACGAACAAGAACATTTGGCATGATTTATTTCAAAATAGTAATTAAAACAAGTAGATGCTGAATCAAATGTTTGATGTCAAAGTGCGACTTGTAAATCGCATCGTCTTGGAAACGAATGGCACAGATTTACTGATAGTATTAATACTAGTAGAATTCCCCTGAAGAAAATGGAAAATGATTGTCTGAGTACAGAGTAGAGGAGGCAGATTATCATATATGCCCAGGCACTGAGGAAAGGGGATGCAAACCATGGGGCAGGGCCAGCACAGGCTTTCCATCCTTACCCGGGGGCAACACCGCTGCCAGTAGTCAGAGAGAACTCATCCAAATGTCCTGACGTAGTGGTGGTTAAAGTTAATTCTTTCTCTCACCCGGAGCCAGTGGGCTGCTCTTCTGTAAAGGAGAAATATGGGTATGTTTGAGGAGGTCCAGGACTGCCATGGCATTATTTTGGATAGATTGGAGTTTGTTCAGGTTTCACTCTGAAGTCCCGACGAGGAGGGAATTGCAGTAGTCTGTACGAGATCCTCTCACTGCTCTGGCGATAGTTATCCTGTCTTGAGCAGAGAGTAGGTGTTTGGAAGCATTCAGAAGTTTGGTCGTATATGCTGCAGAGGAGGCAATAGAGTTCACGTGGCGGGTCATGCAAAGGCTAGAGTCAAAGTAGACTCCTACATTTTTAACAGCTGAGTAGACCGGCATGGTGCAGGCATCAATCGTGAAGGTGCGGTAGGCTCGGTCGAGTTTGGCTAGGTGGGAAGGAGACCCAATGATTAGGATCTCTGTCTTCTCATCGAGGCAAAGTTGGTGCTTGACCATGCAGGTTTGGATGATGTCATAAATGAGGGTGATCTGGCGGGATTCTTTTTCATGGTCACCCGAGAGCGGGATGAGGATCTGAGTAAAATTGGCATAGTTTGTGAATGCAATCCCCAATGAGGCAAGGTGATTGAAACATGGATTTGTGTAAACATTATACAGTGTCAGAGAATACAGGATCAGTGCCATGACCTGGGCGAAAGCCTGATTGGCGTGGGTTTTGGATTTTGTGGTGTTCTACGTAGGCTTGTATTCTATGACGGCTGGTCCGGTAAAAAAGTGCTGGTATTTGTGAATACCAGCACTTTACCGGACTGGCCGACTATGGGTTTGCCAGTGGGGCACATGGGTTACCTGCAGCTGGAGGTAAGCCAGGTGCCCTACCAGCAAAAAAAGTCCTTATTACGGGCACCGGAAATGCTGGTGCTGGTAATGATGGCAAATCTCCTCACAGAGTCCCGTGGGACTCCATGAATGGGGATTTACACCGTCACTCCAACGCCCGTAATCCGGCAGCAGTGCCACCTGACCGGGTGCCAGAAATGGTAACTACATTTGCCAGTATCCTGGCGACTCTACCGCCAGGGTCAGAATAAGGCCCAATGCCTTGAAAGCAAAATACTTAGAGGGAGCAGGATTTCATTAATTGACAGTGTACAGATGCCGAGTGAGACAGAAAAGGCTGGGGCTACACCAAAGCACTTGGGTATTTAAAGTTCAGCATGCTCTCCATTTTGAGCTCAGCAGCATATCTAGTTAGCTGTTCTCCTTGAACCGATATTGGCAGCATGTTAAAAAAAACGGGAACAGTACTGTGTTATGCTGGTATGGAAGAAATTGTTGATGTATTTTGCATGAGTTCTCTGAGTTCTCTGAAGGTCCAGATTTGCACTTGTCGCCACATGATATGTAATGATCCACACAACATCCGTAGAATCACTGAAGATAACTTTATTCGTACAATCTGTACAGCAAACCTGGTTGCTTCCATTCCTTACAGCTCTCACTTCAACTGCCCATCCTGGAACTCCCAGCACACTGTGCTGAAATGTTCCCCCACAAGACATTCTGCACTCAGCACAGTGCAAGGCACAGCAAGGACACCACAGTGATGTTTTTGGTGAGTCTAAGATGCAGGGCTTTAAGTGTGCCAGGGCCAGCTGGGGCCAAGCACCTGCAGCCTCCAAAAGGTGGGGCTGAGCCGGGGCTCTGCCGGGGACCCCCAGTTCCACCAGGGAGGCACATGATCCTGCCACAGCCGTGACGGTACATTAGCCTGACACCATGATCAAGACAGCTGTGACTGACAGAAGCACCAGCCACAGCATCGCCAAACTGAAACCTCCTGTCACGATTCCTTGCAAGGCTGACAAACCTCGCGAGTGGTCATGATCAGTGTTCAGATCGGGCTAATCACACACAGAGAAGATTACATTATGGAGCTCTGAAAGGTGGGGACTCAGTGACCATTGCCTTTTCTAAAAGGATTCTGGTATTTGTAGTCTTGAGAAGATGGCTTGAAAAGTACACAAACCATAGTAAGGTACGCACGTGCATATCTTACTATGGTTTGTGAACTTTTCAAGCCATGAAAGAAATAGTGCCACTTATAAACTATTTCGAACATCCTTTGATCAGAGTTCAACTGCCATCTCTGCCCCCTCGGAACTCGGCCCCCAACCCGGCACTTGTGGGAGCCCCTTTGACATTATTTCCTTTTCCACCACTGAAGTTACACACCCAAACATAAACATCCCTGTATTTATATACGTTGCGTACCTATGGTTTGTGTAGTTTTCAAGCCATCTATTATAAAGCAAAGCATTGTTGAAAGCCAAACGGGGTGAGGAGGGGAGATGAGTGCAAGTGAGTCTTTGCCCAGGATGTCACTTGGCAAGAGTTCTTGCAATCCTGAAGACTGTACCTGATCAGCTGATCTGATGGGAACCCAAAGCACCATGCCATGGAAGGGATTTAACGTGGATTTGATGTACAGTGTGGAGTTTGGAAAGGAAGCAGCATGAAATAAATTGCACCTTTTTAAACTAGGATTTTGAGCATTTCCTTTGAGCTGAGTTCAACTGCCAGCTCCGCCCCCTCTGAACTCCACCTACGTTGACATTAGGCCACGCCCATCATATATTAGACCATGCCCATCATGCAAGCCGTGCCCCCAAATGAGGCCCCCCTCAATATCTTACCCCTCTTAAAGCACTGGTAAAATGGAAGTCGCAGCTCTCAACAGCAGAGCTGACTGGCCTTGCTTGTGAAAGCTTGATGGCGCACAATACTCTGAAGTTCCTGAAAGTTGTTTGTAGGGGTTGGCAAGGAACGTAAATCACTCGGCCAGTCGGAGGAGGATATTGATGGGCTCTGTGGTAAACAGTGTGGTTACCAACAAAGTGTTGACCGACAGTGATGAAACGTTGAATGTTTTTAAAGGCGTCAAACCTTATACTTGTCTTTGCAGTACGCAAGCTGGAAATATCAAACAAGGGCACAAACTGTACACACCTGTGTACAGCGGTAATTTCCTCTGGGAAGCCAAGCGTGTAGTAAGTTTGCTGTCCATGTAAAATTGTATTTTAGGAAATATATGTACACCATCTTTTGGGTCTGGAATAATTTGTTGAGGATTGTGCTTGAGATACACATGAGAATGTTGTTAACCAATTGTAGGGTGTGTGCGAAATATTGAAGATGCGGTGAGGAACTGGTCGGAAGGTGTATTGCTTGTACTTTTTCTACAAGCTCAGCTGCAACTAGAGTAGTTTGAATGGCAAGCAGCAGATTTCAATTGGACATTTTCCATGGTGCTCTCTCACGCACAATAGGAAGCCATTCTTATAGACCATTTCTACAAGCGGGTGGAAGTCTGTTTATGATGAAGTGTCCCACTGCTATCTGATTTTTGAGAAGTCACCGAAAATGTCGAGAAAAAAATGTCGGCATAGAAAAAAAACGGAATCCCATTATATCGAGGAGGAGTTGTGGGGGTGTCCCCCACGGCCCATGTTTGTTATAATGGGATTCGGGGGCAGCGTGGGTGTCTCCTGCTTCCTAAGGAAGGAACAATAACGTTTTTAAAAAAAAGATATGGACCCTTTGACGGCAGTCATTACCCATTTTAGGGGTCATTTTAGGGGTCAGAGACATACGTCAAAGGGGATCAGAGGGGATAGCAGGTAAGTGGCAATAAGGAAGGTAAGTAGGGAGTGGGGGTTGTGGGTGGGGGGGAGACGTGGGATTCGAAATGTTTGTAATGCAAAGTTTTCCGCTTTGCACAATTGCACTGCGTTCTTTTCTGCTAAGGATATATCTGGATTTGTGCTTGTTTTTGAATGAGGAAACCGCGTATAGTTCACTTCTAGTTGAAATAAGAAAGATCTTGGTACAGTGTTCAACTCTGCATCAAACAATAGTGTTATATCACCCATAGGCCTGTGGGATAGCTACTTGCAAGGATACGCTTGCATTTGTATAGTGCCTCCTGACACATGTTATGACATCAAAGCGCTTTGCCTGTCAGAAAGGCAAAGGAGGAGCATGATAGAACATTCAGTAGGAGTAGGGAGGAGCATAGTCGGGTAGAGAGTTGGGATCAGGGCAAGAGATAGATTAGATGCTCAGGAAGGCATGAGAAGGAAAAGGTTCATGAGCTATGTGTACAATTGGACTGAAATTATCGTGGGACTCAACTTGTGCTTAAAATATGTTAAATTGACTGTAGAAAAGTGGCAGACACTTGGTAGATGCAAACTGAGGCTTATTGGCCGCCTATCAAACAACTACCCATTTCCTCACGGAAAGGTCCCTTTTTGTGTCGTTATGTATGTATGTGCTTATAACGCGCCGAAAGCCCGCAGGCATCAGGGTGCGGAGAAACCTGAGATGCAAATTCGCAACCTGATCCCAACTAGCAGCTAATACCCAATAGACAATGAGAACTTGCCTTTGATATTAGAGTTTATTGAAATAAATGAGTTTACAATGCTTTCCTAAAACTCAAATAATTTCCATCTTGTCGAAGGGCAGCGGGCAGCTTATTCCAGTATTGCAGTGGGCAGCCTTTACCGGAAAAGATCTGCCACGCCATAAAGCACGATTTGCGCAGGGTATGTTCAAAAGTCCAGCGTCAGCTGATTTTAAACATCTCTGAGGGATATAGAAGGAAAATTGTTTTTTAAAGTAGCTCGGTACCTCTCCAAATAGGCATCTGTGGACTATCGTCATTGCTTTAAATTTGACTCTATCTTCTACTCTGAGCCAGTGTAAAGCTTTTCTCCCTGTCGATATATGCTCTCTATTTTTAATTCCCTTGACTATGCGAACAGCATCGTTTTCCATTACTTGGCACCTTTCTAGCTCCCTCTTGATGGCTCCAAGTAATAAAGTGTTGCCATAGTCTAGGTGCGACAATATAATTGCTCTCGCAATGGCGGCTGTGTTCTCTTCATTTATAAAAGGTCTTATGGCTCTTAGCAGGTGCAGATAGTATGCATTGTTTTTAAACAGGTAATTAACCTGTACTTCTGATCCCACTGATGCTTCAACCATCATCCCAAGTTCAGATGTATGTGTGCAGTAATTATCTCTTGCCTGTCAGGTATGGGCCGTGAGCTGGGAAAGTGCAGAGGAGAGCTACCCAAGTGCCAAGTAGTGGTGTGGCAAAAGTACTGTAAATCCAGGGAACATGTACGGCATGTAAAATATCTTGTATGCCAACGTTGGTGGGCAATTGAGAGGCAATGCTGTAACATTGAGTGACTGCTGGTGATTGAATATGGAGAGGGTGGCCAAAGTCAGAGTCCCACAGGTGGAGATTAGGGACTGTTTTTACCAGGCTATTAGTGAAGTGCATGGGAATGGCAAGCGTAGAGAGGAGAGTGGAAATAATGCGGTTCAGGGTTCTGGGCGAGGTGGCATATTGTCGCGGTTGTAGAAGAGGTGGCGCTCTGTCAAGGTGTGGTAGTAGAGATGGTGCTCTATCAGGATTGATCAGGAGACGGCACTGCATCCGAGTATGGTAGAAGAGACAGCACCGTTCTGTCAGGATTGCAGGAGAGACGGTGCTCGGTCTGGTTGCAGTAGGCCTGGAGATGAAGAGGCATACGGTCTGTGGGATGCGGAAAAGAATTCTGGGTCAGTTCCTCCCTTTTCTAGAAGGACTTTGTGTCAAGTGGCACACGGCCACAGTGCCTGTGCGCCTGTTCAACACGAGATACGATGATGTTAGTAGAAAGGCTGTCCCTAAGCAGACCATTGCCAGAGCACGGAGATGTACAGATTCCTCACAGGCTAAGAGGTGCCCAGAAAGGAAAGGCAGGAGGATGGAGACACTTTCCCAAGGACCAAAACCCACATCCGGAGAAGTGAGGTTTCCAGAACATTTGAAAAAGGTGAAGATACTAGCGCTGTTTTGATCATGCAGCAGACATAAAAGACCACTAAATGAAGCCCATCTATACAGCTATCCCTGCAAGTGGCAATGCCTTCTGAGAAGGTGCCTTCATAGCGCCAGAAGAAAGAACATCCCGGGTATGAAGCACCACACTAAAACATGATTGTACTGCATCGGGTTGCACATATCACAGCGTATGCATGTATGACTAACACTAGTTATTTGACATTTGAATGCCATGTCGGTCTGTTCATTCTCTAATACACAAGTGGACATGCATCTTGGACATATCTGAAAATGCATGTGATTGCATGTTATTCCTCCTGTAAAGTATAGCAGAGTTCTCACCTGTAGACACTTGGACCTGGTGTTGATAGCCTGATTTATCAACTTTTAGCATTACGCCCCATAGGCTCTGGCCCATTCCCATGAAAAAGTTGGCCCAGCTGCCACATAGTCACTAACAGAGTAATCCACGCAGTGCCTGAACAATTCATAGTACAGCTCTTCTAATGTCACTCCACCACTCAATGCTGCTAATACATAGTCGCTTCAAATTATAAATACGATTTGCATGCAAGGTCTTTTCATGTCATGTCCATTCAGACTACGGTGTACTGAAGGGCTATTCAATTGTAAGGTGCTATGCAAACATAAAGTAACATAACATCCCAAACCCATATGCTTTTATTTCCCTACATGTTGTGATTTAAGTCCTGACCTTTCCCACTCTTGCCCTTTCCCACTCTTCCCCTTTCCCATTCTCTCCCTTTCCCACCCTCCCCCTGTCCCGTTCTTCCGCTTTCCCTGCTCTCCCCCTTGACCCACTCTTCCCCTTTTCCACTCTTCCCCATTCCCACTCTTCCCCATTCCCACTCTTCCAGTTTCCTACTCTTTCGCTTTCCCACTCTTGCCCTTTGCTACTCTCTCCCTTGCCCCACTCTTCCCCTTTCCCACTCTTCCCCTTTCCCACTCTTCCCCATTCCCACTCTTTCCCCTTTCCCCACTCTCCCCTTTTCCCACTCTTCCCCTTTCCCACTCTTCCCCTTTCCTACTCTCCCCCTTTCCCACTCTTCCCCTTTCCCGCTCTTCCCCTTTTCCCACTCTCCCCCTTCCCACTCTTCCCCTTTCCCCACTCTCCCCCTTTCCCACTCTTCCCCTTTTCCACTCTTCACCTTTCCTACTCTCCCCCTTTCCCGCCCTTCCCCTTTCCCACTCTCCCCCTTCCCTGCTCTTCCCCTTCCTCGAGCTACCCCATTCTCACTCTTCCCCTTTCCTACTCTTCCCCTTTCCTACCCTCTCCCTTTCCTACTCTTCCCCTTTCCCTGCTCTTCCCCTTTCCTACTCTTCCCCTTTCCTACCCTCCCCCTTTCCTACTCTTCCCCTTTCCTACCCTCCCCCTTTTCCACTCTTCCCCTTTCCCACTCACCTGGACCTTTTTCCTTTTTAGTACACAGAACATTGTCTGCCTGCAACTCTGGGAGGGGTCACAATTCGCGTCAACGCGGACATGGCTGAGGTCTTTAAGGCCATTATGGTAAGGTAAAAAAGACACATGTCATTCCATAAAACAATTAGCATCCAATCACAGACAGTAACTGAGGAGTAGAACAGCCCAATGTTACTCAGCTCTTTGCCGTGTGCAACCCCAGAATGACTGCACTATCTCTTAGAGAATGCAGTTATATTTATTTGCTGTGTATAGATAACAACTGCTCACCTTATGGCCTCTGCGGTCCGCGTTGTGGCAAGGATCGTTTCTAAGCACTTCAATGTTTTGGCAATTAGAGAACAGAGGCCTTATGTGTTGAAATAATGTTCCCCAAATCACATTATCACCTTCAGTCTCAGGGTGGGAGTCCAAGGTTGGCGGCAGTGGTAAATCATCTGGTGTTCAAGTCACTTTTCCACCTGCTTTTGTTCCAAGTCAATTTCCCCCACACAAAAGCATTTACCGCATGTGGTATTACCAATGCAATATTACCACATGCGGCAATACCTTATGTCCCCAATGGAGTCATATGGACTCCAAAATGGGGAATAACAAAAGATTCTCCATTACTCTGAATGTTGACGACCTCACGTTACTGCTTGTTTACCACACGCAGTAACTTAAACGAATTTGCCGGTCTTACCCAAGATAATGCTGCCAAACTTGTAATCCGGCGCAAAGTGTTAAAAATACAATTTCTCCATGTAAACAGCTGCACACACGTTTGCGCACGTGTTTGCTCGCACATTTGCATGCTCGCACACGTGCACTCCCACACTTCCACATTCACACGCAAATTAAAATCCTTCCCTGCCGACATCAAATAACAGAACTCTGCAATCAAGATACATATTCCCTCCACTGCCAATACACTCTGGGCACACAATGCTCCCATCTGTGCACAAAAGCCTCTAAGCCCTCGACATAGAACACCTAGAAAAAGACCTGCACACAGTACCCGGGTACTTCCGAACTCCACCCATCAACAAAGAAGCCAAGCTATCTTGCATGTCACTTCTCTGCCCACTGCTCTAACCCACCCCCTCCTATGGCTCTGCCAGAGTTCCACAAGACCCTGCAGGCGGAAACTGTGAGCAGCAGAAATCCCAGTAACACAACACAACATACTATAACACACCTGTGTATTTTGAATGTTGCTATTGTATTGTATGTGCTAATACCCCCCACAGTACCAACGTGTTCATGCATTATTACAGCATGTAGCAATAAAGGACTATTCTGGGTAGATGCTGAACTGCTAGAATGTGGGCTAATCCCTCCAGCATTAACCCCTAAAAGCATTGCAACTCAGCGTAAGGCCCCCGCAGTAATGTGGAAGCGCACACCAAGCACAGATGGGGACAGAGTGTCTACCATTTCTGAAAATGGTGACATTTTAAAAACGAAATTGCTACTTTTTAAGATTTGAGTGATATGTAGTGTTAATTCACCTTTTCACTGCTTAATTCCTGTCCAAAACCTCCCGCATTGTTCCATCCCTGTGTATGGTAGCCTGGGGACATAGCACTTTGCGCTAGGTAAGAGTGCTCTTTGCCAGCTTTTTTTCGGCAAGCTGCCATAAAAGCCAACCCATGATATACACAGTAAAAACAGGATGAAGACCATTAAGAATACCAACAAATTCAATTGCTAATCATTGCTAAACAAATCTTCAATGTACACAAAAAAAAATCTAAAACTATACTGGGATAAAAAATACATTAAGCTCTGTTAAATCTTTAGAAAGTGCAACAGTTAACTTAATTGCTAACGTGACAGGGGAAATCCTACATGATTGGAAGCTGAAATACCTGGAATAGGAAAAAATGTCAGCAATAGACATTACTCAAATGTAAACAACCCTTTAGGATCTAATAGTAGTACAAATAGAGAAGTCATGCTTCACCTACATGAGCAGATCTATAGTTCCCTCGATAGCCCCATTGAGTTAATTGTAATGGGTCATTTATAACACGCTTAATACCCAGGGGTTTCTAAGTGCGGTCCCGGGGATTGAACCTATGATGCTCCACGTCATCTTGCTTTCAAGGCGAGCGTGTTGCCCCTGAGCTATCCTCCGGAGACGACATGCTAGTAGACATGTGTGTACCTTCTTCTCCATGCCCTCAGTAAGTACCATCCCATTGCGTTGGTTATGCCATTGCAAGGTTATCTTTGGCTGCCAGACATAGGGTCATAGCCTCGGCAGTGGTATTAACTGCATGGGCAATAATGATATGATATATGATATGATAAGGCATTTGTAACGCGCCTATACACAAGTGATTCAAGGCGCGTCGAGGCAGGGAGGGGGGAACAAGGGGAAGACAGACAACGATCCTACTAGGCCAGGTGTCATTCAGATCGCGCAAGTGCAGGGGTAGGGGGAAGGGAGAGGTGCATGGGGAAGTGCAGTACAAGGTAAGTAGAATAAATAAATAAAAGGGCCAGCTGGTGGCAAGTGCAAGGTAAGTGCAGAACAAGTGCTGGGAAGGGGGGGCTGTAGGGATACAGAGACAGTCCCGCAGTGCAGGGGTTGCCAGGGAGGCAGTGCAAGTGGAGAGTGGCTGGGCCCAGGACCGAGGTCGGTGAGAGTGGCCCAGTTGCAGATTCAGTGCAGTTTCAGCGAAGAATTAGCAGGGGAGAGGGAGAGAGAAAGCAGAAGCAAAGAGGAAGGTTTTGAGGTGCTTCCGGAAACGGAGATGGTTCTCCTCAAGTTTCAGGGGGGCAGGAAGGCTGTTCCAGAGGGAGGCCCCTGCTGCGGAGAGAGATCTACCCCCAGCTCGTTGCTTCGAGAAGCGGCTGACCCTGAGGGAGTTGGAGACGGATGAGCGAAGGGCTCGGGAAGGAAGATATTTAGGAAGAGAGAGTTGAAGAAGTTGAAGGTATTTCGGCCCCAGGCCCGAGAAGGCCTTGTGGACAATGCAGGGGGTTTTGAACTTTATCCTCGCAGCCACTGGGAGCCAGTGTAGGAGATACGGTCCCTGGGCTTGAGGCCAAGGACAAGTCTCGCAGTTCTGTTCTGGATGAGTTGCAGAGGGCGAAGTGTGAAGGCAGGCAGATTAAGATAGAGGCTGTTACAGTAGTCCAGCTTTGAGAGACCCAGGGCTCGGGAGACAGCGAGCTTCTGGGGGAAGGAGAGGAAGGGAAGAATACCTCTGAGGTGGTGCAGCTGGTAGTGTGACATCTTAGAGACGTCAGATATATGAGGAGAGAAGGAGAGTGTGGAGTCGAAGATAACCCCGAGGTTTTTTGCCTTGCAGGTAGGAGCAGGAAGAGGGCCAAGAGAGGCCGGCCAGAGAGCTGCAGGGAAGGAGGGAGTGGGTGTGCCGATGAGCAGAATCTCAGTCTTACTGGCATTAAGGCAGAGGTCATTGGCGGCACACCATTCCTGGATAGCAGACAGACAGTCAGAGATGAGGGAGGGAGAGGAGGAGGCCGAGGGTAGCCTGAAAATGAGCTGGGTATCGTCCGCATAGCACTGAAAGTTGGGGCAGAGAGCGGCGATGCGGTGGGCAAGGAGTGCCAAATACTGGTTGAACAGCCAGGGGAAGAGATTAGATCCCTGGGGGACACCACAGGTGGAGAAAAAGATGTCCGAGAGGAAGGACCCGAGTTGGACCTGGGAGGGTCGATTGGAGAGGAAAGAGGTCAGCCACGCCAGAGCCTGACCAGTGATACCCAGGTTATCGCGGAGACGGTTGAGCAGGATGGCATGGTTGACAGTGTCAAAGGCAGAAGAGAGATCGAGCATAATGAGAACACACGGAGTGTTGGAGTCGAGGTTCAAGAGCAGGTCCTCACAGATGTTCAGGAGAGCAGTTTCCGTGCTTCTGGCAGCTCTGAAGCCAGATTGATGGTCATGAAGACTGCCAACAGATTCAGCATGGAGGTTAAGCTGGGAGATGGCCAGTTTCTCCAGGAGCTTGCCCAGGAAGGGAGTGATGGAGATTGGGCGATAGTAAGCCGGGCAGGAGGGGTCAGAAGAGGGTTTCTTAAGAAGAGGGTGCACAAGGGAGTGCTTAAGGAGGGATGGGAAGACTCCAGAGGTGAAGGAGTGGTTGCAAAAGTCAGCCAGGGCAGGAGCCAGGGAGTCAATGTGGTCCTTGATAGTTTTGGAGGAACAGGGGTGAACCTGTTTAGACGAGACTTTCATAGATCGGACTTGTCTGGAAACCTCATCAGCAGAAAAAAGGGGAAAGGCAGAGAAGGAGGGAGGAGGGGTGGCTGCAGAAGGGCCAGAGGAAGAGCTGGGCAGAGAGGGAGGGAGGTGTAGGAGGAGAGTGAGGATAGGATGTCCTGAGTTTTAGAGATGAAGTGAGAGGCCAGTGCAGTGCAGAGGGCCTGGGAGGGGACAGGAGAGGTAGAGACTGCAGCAGGGTTGGCAAGCTCCTTGCAGATTTTAAAGAGTTCGGCAGAGTTGTTAGATGCCGCAGAGATGCGGGCTTGGATAAGGGCTCTCTTCTTGGTGAGAACGGAGAGACGGTATTGCCTTTGGAGCAGGCGGCAGGCCAGTTTGTCAGAGGATGAACATGAAGCACGCCATTTCCTCTCTGCCACCCTGCATTTGCGTTTTAGGGTGACGAGATCCGAGTCATACCAGGAGTTACATTTGGCTTTGGGCTTCAGGCGGATTCTCATGACAGGGGCAAGGATATCAAGAGTATCAGATATAGCAGAGTGGATCATGGAGAGGGCTGTGTCAGGGTGGGAGTCAGCCGAGGGGGGAGGGGGGGTGAGAAGGTGGCTGCGAAAGCCTCAACTGACACGCGCTTCATGGGTCGGATGACCGAGAAGGTGGGTGGCAGTGGTGAGGGTGGCTTTGCCTGTGGGGTAGGGAGGGTGAGGTGGGAGGATAGGAGAAAGTGATCACTCCAGGAGAGAGGAGTGGAGAGAGGGACGGAGAGGGGAGGGTCAGAAGAGATCAGAGCATCAAGAGTGTGCCCTGCAGAATGAGTAGGCCCAGACGGGAGAAAAGAGAGTGAGAGAGAGTCACAGAGGTCACGAAAAAATCCCGTGGGGGGACAGGAGGCATCCAAGTGGATGTTGAAGTCACCAAGAAAGAGGAGTTGAGTGGTAGAGGACAGGAGTGAGGAGGAGAGGTCAGCCCACTCAGAGAGGAAGGAGGAGATTTGACCAGGTGGCCGATAGACAGTAGCCATGGTAATGGAATGGCTAGGAGAGAGAGAGAGAGACGGCAGACAAGGCATTCAAAAGAGGAGTAGGTCTGCGTAGGAGTGACAGAGGCAGGAATCCACTCAGGGAAGATAAGGGCCACACCCCCACCTGCACGGTTGGGCCTGGGCACGGAGGGGATCTTGTAACCATCAGGTAGGAGTGTGTCAAGGCTGGTGACAGAGCTGGCCGTGAACCATGTCTCAGTGAGACTGAGGACGTCAAGATCCAGTTCCTCAAGAAGGTGACAGATATCAGAAGAATGCTTGATTGCAGAGCGAGAGTTAAGAGTGGCAATGTGGAGAAGGTTGCCATCCTTGAAGGACTTCCGGGGAGGGGTACAGATCAGAGGTACGCCTTGCGGAGGTGTAGAAGAGGGAGGTGAAGAAGTAGCACGAGAGGGGGCAGGGAGGGAGGGTAGAGGCAAGGAAGCCGAGGACAGAGGAGGGGGGACAGCAGGTGAGGAAACGAAGTTGATGAGGCGTGGGAAGCGTCTATCAAAGAGATGAAGGTTGGCCTGAAGGCCTTGGACCAAGACGGTCCCATTAGTGTAGACATTAATGATGGCCTTAGAGGAGTGGAAGGAGGCCAAGAGGACATCCCAGCGGGTGCCACCATTAATGGGAGAAGAGGAGAAAGAAGAGAGAACAGAGACCATATGAAGGGTCCATAGGACAGGCGAAGGTACGAAAAAGAGGATGTCAGTGAGAGTTTCCTTGGAACAGGCACTAGTGTAGGTGTCAGTGATAGGGAGGCCTGGGTTGGAGACCAGGATGTCCTTTTTAAACTTTTTCCTACCAGATTTAGTGAGGAGAGCAGGATAGTCAATAGAGAAGCAGTTAGAGAAGATAGGCGAGATAGCGAGCACCATGGAGTAGGAGGGAGTGGGGGGGGAGACAGACGATACGAGAGCACACAGAGCACACAGGCAGGAAGTAAGCGGCAAGCCCAAGTTTACCACATTTCAGAACGGTGAGTGCATATTAGGTACAGAGGTCATATAAGTGTGAGAATCCTGCGAGGGGAGAAAAACCCTAGTTTACAACATTCCAGAGCAGTGAGTGCGTATTAGGTACAGAGGTCACCTAAGTGTGAAAAGAGGCTTGAAGCTTTAAGGATTGTCTTCTCAAATTACCATATCATGGGCAAAGCTGGACAAAGTGAACCTTGTCCTCAATTGCATCAGGGCAAAACCGACATGGGGGGGTAACTTTATGGTTCCACTTGCGCTTTATAGCAGCCACTGGGAGAATGCGGGCCTTAGCAAACAAAGATCTCATTTGTTTTTGGTGCATTTGGTCCAAGTAATCTTCGTAACCCACAGTTTGATTTAACGTCCGATATCTTGGGCCGAGGTATATCTAAAGCCCCCAAGCTCCTAAGGACTGGGCTGGCACCTAGACTGATCGGGTCCCACAGCTGGAGAATCAGTTCCCCCTCAGGACCCCACAGTATGCGTCCGGTAGGTGCCTATTTCTTCTAATGCAGAGGTGGCAAATAACTCAGAACAGCACAGAAATACCCTTTCTAAAGTTTGGGGTTTTCTCACAGGAAATGGACCCATGTTGTCTCAGACAAACGTAGAACGCTGTTTTGTACCAGTCGGACACATTGAGCCTCATTATGAGTCTGGCGGGAACCCGCCGGTGCGACCGGCGGGTTGCCGCCGGACTGGTAACACTTTACTACATTACAAGTCCCGGCGGATCGAGATGTCAGGTGCCGGAAAATGTTAGTCCCCATTCCCAGGATAGCCCAGGGGCAACGTGCTCGCCTTGGAAGCAAGACGACATGGATCACCACAGGTTCGATCCCGGGTCCGCACTTTGAAACCTGTGGGTATTAAGCGCGTTATAAATAACCTATCATATCATATATCATATCATGGAGTCCCACAAGACTCCATGGGACTGGGGACACGCACCAGCACTATTGCTAACAGTGCCAGTGCTTCTGTGAAAACTCTGCGGGTGGGTGACGTTGCGCCCGGCAGGACAGATCTATCGGGCGCAATGGCACCCGCCGGCAGAGTTGTAGTGTGGCGGTCCAGAAAGGGTGCAGGTACGATGCGACAGGCACCCTTATGTCCGGAAGGGCACACTTGTAATAAGGCCCATTGACTGTTCTGTTTCACCTGCTTCCCCCGCCTCTCAGAGCGAGCACTCATAGGAAAAAAGTCTATTCAGAAGCTGTGAATTCCCCGAAGCGTTGAGTCATACGCGGGAAGTCTGCAATTAGTTCTTTATTGTACCCATTTCAGAATGATAGTATCATCATGAGCTTGGAATACAGAGGTGTGACCTTTGAACTATGTGAGTATTAAGTGCTGGCTAGCAGGCAGTGAGCAAACCAGAGTCGACAGGACAGTTGGGGCCAGTTCTTTCCCAAACACATTTTCAAAAGAATGGGTTGGAATGGAACATTTAACCGCACTCATTTCTGAAGCAATTGGATAAATGTCAAAGGGACAATTTGAGAAATACTTGAGATAGGCTAATGCTTTAGATGCCCAGTCTGCCACGGGACATGGGGGCATTTCTTCACTGTGAAATCATGTGCGTGTAGCAGGAGTCTGTGTGCCCGACAGAAGTACTGGATGCACAGTAGAACAACATCTGTGACGTAATCCTAAAGCACTACTGATACAGGGTGCCACTATCACTCTGGGAAACTAGGAAACTGACACTCATGCGTCATATGTCAGTGCGTCAATAGAGACTGCATTGCAAACATTGTGTAAGGAGATCCTATGGATCATTGAAACTCTGCTAGTCAATGAAGTAAACACATCAGTACGCCTAGTGCCACAGGCTACTTATATGGTATATATAAGTATTTCTGAAATAATAATGTCAGCATGCCACTAATAGTAGAACGATTAATGGGTCGCAGCGCACGGATTCTAGCGGCTGTAATACAGCATGCAACTCCAAAATATGTTGGTTAAATTCTGTGTGCTAGCGTCTGCCTTTCAAAACATTACAATTCTAAATCGCCAAGCCAGTTTCAAATGTATTTATTTATTTAATGGGGCCTCTGTAGTTCTACCAATCACTGCACAAAAATGACCAGAAGTCGTTACAACATTGTAGAAATGATGCATCAATAAATCAGACAAAGAAAGCAGAGGAATAAGCAAGCATGAGCGAAACCCCCCAAAAAAGAAAGAAAAGGAAAAGTTAAAAAAGAGATATAAAAATTGAATTATTTGGCACCAAAAATGTGTCCAAATTACTCCTGGCCAAACACAACTAACGGCCAGGATGGGTAGTGGAAGCTGATTAACGGCTGGTAAAGATGGCTCATAACAGTGGCACCTAGTACTTATAGTGGCTTGCAAAATCTAGGGGGAGCTCTGTAAAGGGGTGTGGCCTAAATGGGTAGTGACCCAAAAGGCAGCATGCAAGTGCCACCGACCCCAGCCAGACATCCTTTTGCAGCGTTCATCACACTTACACTCAGGGTGCAAGGGCGATGATGCATCTTTTAGCTGAAGGGATGCCTGGCAGGGGTCAGTGCCACACCTTTTCTTCCTTAAAGGTGGCGCTGATCCTCACCAGGCATCCCTTCAACTAAGATGCAGCGATCACCAAGTGTTCGCTGCATCTCTTAGTCAATGGAATGCCTGTTGGGGGCCAGTGTCAACATTAAGTATGAAAAGGCGAGGCTTGTAGAATTTTCCCAAAGCCTAAAGCACTCGCGCATGAGCGAGAGCCTCAGTCTTTAGAAAAAAAAGGCCTCGACTTCTAGTGGCCTCGCTTTTTCTTCCATAATGGTGGTGCCAGGACCCGACGCATATCTTAGTTAAAGGGATGCCTGGCGGGTGCTGGTGTGTCCATTATGGAAGAAAAGGCCTTTTTCTCTAATGAAGCTCTCAATCATGAGCAAGACCTTCAGGCTTTAGAAAAAAAGGCCTTGGCGCCTACCGGTCTCATCAGCTGGTCCTGCAAGGGAACTTTATGGAGCCCCAGTCGCGCCCCGTCTCCGAAATATTTTGGGGAGACTGTTGGGGCTCCACCTCATATAGCTCGAGACCACTTAGGGACCTGATGGTACTCCCACAAGGCAAGAACACACATGGACAAGTTGTAAATAATTCTAAATTGCTGTTAGTGGGTTCGATAGCCAGTAGCCAAGCCAGCCGAACAGCGCCAACAGCAAAAGAGGCCACAGTGCCAGGTCCCCGCCCACAGGAACCAAGTTCAGATCTGCAGCCAAGGTGGAGGTGATCTGGTTTGCAGTCTCAACCGCTGACCCCCCACACTGCTCCTCATCACGAAACCCAGAATAAGTACAGCGCCAGCGTTCTGAAAACAGCCAGTTAGCAGCAAAGTCATCGCCAGGTGTTTACAAAACAGAAAGACATGGGAAGAAAAGAGTTGGGCCCTTATTCACAGAGCATTTTCCAATGGGGTTTTGACATTATAAAACGCGTCTATGAATTAGGCTCTTAGTCCCTTACAAGTCAGGGCAGAAATCCTGAACGGCCAGCAGGGGAGGGACATCAGGCATACCAGTGTCTAAAACAATACAGACTCCATGATGGATCGCAGAACTCAGCAGCATTGGGCAGCCGCACCAAGGCAACTGAAACATCATCACCTGCAACAGCAAATGCAGCCTCAGAAGCTCTGACAGTCCATGGCAGCAACAACAAGCCAGGACAAATAGCGGGGCCCAATGATGCCGAATGATCGAGCAGGGGCTAAAGGGGGCACCATGCGCCCCTCTATGATAGCTTACTTGGCTTTTATACTGCGGCTGCGCGAGTCACCGCCGTAGTCCAGTGCTCTCCAGTTATCCGCATATTGTCAAGGAAGTTTGAACAGTTGCATACTAGTTTTGCTTGAGTAAAGCACGCTGCCATACCAGTTCCTAGACAGGCTCCAGAATGTTGCCATGCCAGCTTGAAGAGCAGCAGGCCAGGATTGCCTGAATTAAGCATCTTGTCATGATATACACTTATTTAACCCAAGACCATATTACAATTCCCCCCTAAATTGACTAAACAGCTTTTGCTGCAAACAATTAAGAAATGCGACTTTCCTATTTCCCCCAGAATTGCACCATACCACTTTCCATTACCCTCTAGCGATCCCACATCTCCAGAAGGGTTCCTCGGGCACACAGGCTGGGAATGCGCAGCGTGTGGCGCCCCCCACCCCTCACCCGCTCCACTCCCATCCCACAGGAAGGAAAGCCTGCCTCAGAAGGGAGTCGCCAAACAATGGGTAACTACCCTCATTCATCCAACCCTCCCTCTGCCTGTATGTGCATCAGGCTAGGGATGGGGTGAGTGAGCAGATGCATGGGCCAGCCTGGGACAGGCAGGAGCAGGATGGAGTGAAGGAAAACGTTTCCCTGCCCTGGACACACTGTCAGATGCACAGGGCAGGGACAAGGCCTCTGATCCACACCCTGTACTGCAGGGTGTGTCGGGGAGCGCCTAGGCTTTGCTTTTGTAAAATATTGTTCCAGACTATTTCCAAATCAAACTTCTACAATATTGAGCAGTTGTAGAAGTGTACCAAAAAAATAATGGAACTGTGATTCCTGCGGGGGACAAAGTAGAAAGGAAGGGAGCGCCGTGCAACAGATTTTACAAGGGTTGTGGTCAGGGGTGTTGCTAGGTCTGGAAAAGATCCGGGGCTACACTAATTTTGGGACTGTCGGGACTGGGGACTAGCTGTCCTTTTTGGTTGCAACCCCTGAGCTTCTATCCAAGGCTACAATTAAAAGACCCAGGGCTATAGCCCCCCCAGCACGTCCCTAGCAACGCCTGTGGCTGCAGTCATGCTGGTTGGCAAGCATTTGAGTTGAAACAGATTTCAGTTTAGCTGTAACGGATATCGGGTGGTATAATGGAGAAGAGTGCTTTAACTTCACAAAGAACAGTTCTGGAATGGTGAAAATGGTTGCAAAAAGTAGTGGAGCTGCTAACAGTAAAAAATAAAAGTAGTGGAACACCGCTCCCGAACGTTCCCGCTCACTTCGATCACTGCTATGGAGCGCTCTAACAACAGCTATCATAACCAATGCAAGTTGGTGTTTGAAAAACGATTGATGCCTGTACTATTTAGTGTTACTCCAGAGAAATATATTTTTTATAAAATGTACATCATGCACAGGTTTATTTTAGAATCACTATAGAAAAATATGAAACAAAAAGTACAATTAACACAACCAATAAATGAAGGGGATGTGTTGAAACGTGAGTTGATGTGCCTAAACGATACATTCCTCGGTGTGCAGATGATTCACAAGGCGCTTTTTAGGGATGTGGAATTTATAAGATCATTATTTCAATTTATTGACCCCTCCCTTACTGAATGATGTCCACACTTAGGAACTGATTGCTTAGGCACAGTACCTCACTTTCCAGCACATTCCGTTCATAAATTTGTTCTGCTAACTAGATTATTTGCTTAATATTTTTATATAGTGAATGAAAAATAAATCTGTGCAAGGTAAACGTTTAATAAAAATATATTTTACTGGATGAAGAATGAATAACGTTATAGCACAGGTATTAATTCTTTCTCGCATTTCAACCTGCACTGATTATGGCAGTTGTAGAAATTGAGGTAATACTTGTATCACCTGTTGAGTGGAAAACCTTCTGTGTCTCGGGCACCCTCAGCCCCCACTTCTGCTGAAAAGCTTTGTCTCATGGAGTTGTTGTCCTTGCGTCCTCCACTGTAATTTTACCATGGAGACATATTTAAATGACTTTCCCCTATGCAGACTTTCCCTCTTCCCCTGGGGTATTTAAGTGCCTCTCTTTTGCTGTGTTGCATGCTCATATGTCGTAGTCTCAGAGCGCGTGGCGTGTCTGTGGATTGGCGTATTGTGCCCACCACCAGGGGTCTCCAAATCTTAATCTGTAGGAGGACAAATGAGCATGTGGAAGTGTCATGGAAGGTTGTTTGTTCACACCATGCTTCATTTTGGTAACTCCCCTCTTCAATTTACCATTAAATTTCTACAGGCGTGGCCTCCAGATTTGGACACAATATTCCAAATGAGTCCTCCAGAACGGAGGACAACACTATGGAGAATAGCTCTGGGGTAATTTGCTCGCGTTGGAAGCAAGATGGCACTGAGCAATCCCCGGATGGTTCGATCCCAGGGTCTGCGCTTAGAAACCTCTGGGTATTAAGCACGTTATAAATAACCAATCATATCATATGGATGTAATTTCTGAAACTCCAACTGTGATTTACGGAAATAAACACAATACTCCAGATGAGGACGCCGGGAATTTCTAAAACACTGCAATTGTTTAGACATTTGTATCAGAGACACTTTTTCGCTCCAGTCCGGGGAAGCAATATCAATATCAGACGCTTGGACCTAGAAAACAATGCTCCTTGTTCAAGTAAATTGTAAATTGAGAACATGGCGATGTTAGCAGGGTATTCATTGTGAACAGTCAGTAAAGCTTTGCAATATGCCTATTGGAGCCATTGGAGGTACCACTCTCTTAAACCAGGGGTCAATGCACAAACATTGGAGCGATCGACGACACAAACATGGAATTTCTCCCATCATCTTCCTCTGAGTTGAAATTGATCTTGGATGTGCCAGATCCATCGAGTCGCAGACACACAACCATGAGCAGAGCTGCAACAAGAAGCCATCTGTCAAAGAAAATACGCGAGACTCCTCGCTATAATCTTTTAATCAGGTAACCCTCGATGGGCTTATGTCAATCCTTTGGATTCCCAACTTCCAATTCCTCCAAGAAATGCCCAGTTCCTGATAAGCATTATTTAGGAATATTCATGCAGCCCTTCTAAAACGGCCGACACTTTTTCAATGGCACTGGCACCTGAGGTCCCTCTCTCTGGTAGCCAGCCTTCAGCCCTGTCTGATTAGAGGGCTGATGGAAACAACTATCCAGGACCTGGGAGCTGGACGGGGAAGCCGGCCCCCAGCTAAGGCCCACTGATAAGGCCTGCTGTGTGTGTACCCCTGTCCGGCCCTGTCAGGCCACTGGAAACTGCCAATCCACCGACCTGGAAATAAGGTATGCAACACCTGACTGCGTTAATTGCCCAGTCTCACTAACAATGTCCAGTATACTTCCCAACTATAACACTATTCCCCAACCCCCTTCCTAGCGTCCACTATCAGGCCTCCTCGTAGAAACCTCCTGCCCATTGCTAAAGAAATTAGCGCCACCGCATTTGCAGAGACCACCGATCAAACCTACTGGTCTCTGCCTTGTTTAGGCTACAACAGAAACAGGATGCTCTCCACACGAACCAGTCTCTGCAGTTCACGTGCCTCTAAACCAATGCACTGTCGACTTAGAAATATACGCCTAAGCTCACGGAGCACCCGCTCCCTTAACTCCATACTGCTCATGGTTAAGCACTGCACCCTGTGCAAGACGTTCTTGCCTTATCCAAGCAACATTTCCCAACCGTGCCTTGCCCATTCATTCAGCAAATGTTGCCTGAACTTAAAAAAAAGTCATAACCACGCATCCCTCCTCAACGACTACATCATGCCTAATGCCCCACTTTCGGGAATACCTCACTGATGCCTCACTGCTACCCTTTACCTGACTGTGCAATTGTAACAAGCTGTGTTAGCTTTGTAGAAGGTCAAATGTTGCCTGATAACCACACTGTTTTATTCCATTCAATGGTGCCTAATGGTCAATGTAACGCAACACCTGCATCAACACCCTTCCACCATCCCCGATTAGACCACATACCTGCAATTGTGAATGATAATGTTACTAGGCCTCATTGCCTGCCGATGTTACACATGAAAAACGTAAATATGCCAGCTAGTGATACCCCTGCGCTGCGTCATTGCCTGCCTATATTAGACACGAAAAGCGTAAATGTACCAGAGCATGCAAATATTCCTGTATTGCCTTTGCTGCCTAATGGCCACACCGTGCTTACCCAGAGAAACGTGCCAGACTGCACTAACACAATAACCCCTTCGCTGGTGCCTGACTGCTATTGCACTGCATCCTCTGCAGCAGCACTTGATGCACCTATGTCCCCAAAACACAATTTACTAACATCTCCTGACCAATACCTACCCAAATCTCTCAAAGGAACCCTGATAAACACCAGCTCACTAATAGCGCATGCACTGGATACCGCGGACCTAATTTCCAACAACAACCTTGATTTACAGTCCATTACTGAAACCTGGCTGCATGCTGCAGCAGGTCCTGGCCCCTCACTAGCTATCCCTGTCAATTATACCATCCAAAGAAAGGACAGACTGGACTCCAAAGGCGGGGGACGGGGGATTGCAATCATAGCAAAAAAACTCTCTTGCACTCAGAGAATTGAACAGTTATACCATGCAATCAGGGGAATTGATGTCAGCCAAATTGAACCTCTCTCTCAATGCTACATTAACTCTACACCTAATCTACAGACCACCTGGGCAACTCTATCATTGGAGGAAGATATTTTTTAACTTCTGTCAAGAGATACTAAACCATTCAAAAAATGTGTGCTGCTAGGTGATATAAACGTAGGCTTTAATGACCCGTCAGACCTCAACGCTCTTGTGCTTGCAAACGCTGTTGAAGCTCTCGGCTTTTCCCAATGCATTCTAAGCCTTACTCACAACAAGGAGCGCACCCTGCATTGGCTGGCTGATTTTAATTGCAATATCGACATCCTACCTAATGAGCCCTGCCCACGGTCAGACCACAATGTCATCACCTTCCTCATAACTACCAACAAACAACCTTCTGGTGCACCAACACTGGCTCCAGCGACCCTCTCTAGAAATAGGCAGATTGTTACCGCAGAGTGCATACTTCCTCTCCTCAAACCACTTAAAGCATTCCAACCCACAACAAATGACCCTACTGTTATGGTTGAATTATACAACTAAACTCTCCAACTCGCGATTGATGAAATCGATCCCTTGTACAATCGTAAACAAAAGCCTTTGGCTCACCTAAACACTTGGTTTACCCCAAATCTCAAATCCCTCTGCTCAACGAAGCGAGCTTCAGAGGGTGCCTGGAAAAGGGATCCTGCTCCACTCAACAAAGACCACTTCACCTCTCTGGCAAGGGGCCTACAAACAGCCTATACTTCTAGCCAAAAGTTCCACCTACAACAAAAGAATATCTAAAGCCATCTCTGGGACCCGAGAATTCTTTCCTATACTATGAGAACTTGAATCTCCAGCCCGTCAACCAACAAATTGCTCCAAACATCTTGCTTGGTGCTCGAACATTAAAAATGCACTGCTCTCCAAAATGTCAGGGCTCCAGCAAAAAATCTCAGCAAAAAATAAATAAACTCCTGCCAGCTGAAATCCTACCTGACATAAGCAAACCAAAATCTACATCAGTCACCTTGCATTTCTAACAGCTGGAGTTCAACTCAGTCTCCCAACTGGAAACACTTAAACCTAAAACCCTTCAGATGTTAAGGTGACATCTGCCCAGCCCAAGTCATAAAAGACGGTGCACTGTTAAGGATTCCAATTGAGCGTCACACACTCGACCAGGACACTTGGTTTTAGCCTGGGATGTGGTGTTCAATAGGAATACTTGTTCTTTAATCTCAACGAATTCAAATTGAGCCAGTACCCGACCCATCGGACACCTGCTTTTACAAATACCCTGGGTCACAATGGACCATGAACCAGGTCGGTTGGTGAAAATACAATATTTATTTATTTTTAAAATTCACAAAAATCACACAAATTTTAATATTGGGCAGCAATCACCAATGGGGTGATAATGACAATAGAAATGGAAGCAATACACTTGGTTAACCTTCTAGTAGACCATATCCAAAGCACAAGTGAATAGGAACACTGTTTGAATTAAGATAGATAGCACCCAAGTTAAGGTTCCCCCCTGTAATGTTCCCTCAACCCAACAATAATCGAATTCTGAGTGGATGGAAAGAAGCAGCAGGTAGTCAGGGATAAGAGACAGCAAACAGATTCAAAATTGCACGTAATGAAGCTGTGTTTCCCGTCCTTGTAAACATTCTTGTATTCCACAATGTATGTATATCCGTGAATGCTACCCCTAATAGTAATGGCGTAGCATAAACTGTTTCTACTGCATATGACGACAACTGAAAACAAAGGACAAGGGACCAGTGGGCAGGATAATGCCCTTCCAGCAATTATGAAGGGTACTTTCATATACAGCATGTTGCACATCTGCTGGGGGCAACAAGAGAGGCACTCCTGAAGTGCAGCAGAGCTGTAAAACAACCTTTGCAAACCATATGCCGCACTACAGAATCTTACCCAGCAAAGGGCATTGTATTGTGCATGTATTGCAATGTGCTACTGTAAAAAGGGAGGGTACTTGGAATGGCGTGGTAACAGTCCTTACGGAAGCATTCCAATGACTGGTGCCTATGTAGGTGAGGACCACCCAATAAATCCGTCTCCTGCCACATCCCCTATAGTAGCCAGACAGATGCTGCCCCCTCTGTACCAGACCTTTCCTGACGTTCCTTCTGTTGCGTGTGTGAAAACACCATAATAAATAAAAATGAACTGTGAATGTGAAAAAGGGAAATGAAGAAAGCACCTTTCACAGATCAACAACAGAATTGCCAATGCACGCCTGCAGGGCGGGATGCATGGCAGCGTGGTAAACGCTGTAGTTCAATCGGTTACAAAGGGGGTTGCTATACAAAGAGGATTTTGTAGGTGTTCCAGAGCGTTTCCTGCAAGTACTGTGTAATGCACTACCTTTTCATGATAGCATGGGAGGAGGGGGGTAAACAATATCAAACTGGGTAAGGGATTCAGTCTTCCATCGTAGATGTATGAAAGTGTTTATTTTTTATTTTTTTGTGACATGTTTACCAGCAACTTTTTTTTTATTTTCTTTTTATATGTGTTTGTTTGCCTCTCATCACATTTTTGGCCTTCTCTCACAAAATAAGAGGCACACCCTTTGCAAAGGCCTAAAATGACACTTGGATTTTGATAAATAATTAATTATATGTGTGTTAAATAATGATATACATATGTTTTATCACAGTATTAGGGATGTTACCTCACTAAAAACCATCAGGCAAGGTATCACAAAAGCATACAGTTCACAAAACAGATTGAAATTGAAAACCCAGTGCAGCCGAATTCACACATGTAAAAGGTGATTTTTTTCTGGTTTGCAATTTTAAAGGCAAAAACGTTTTTTTCAAAAAATGGGTGAAAAACACTGAATCGGAATGCGGTTTTGGCCAGGGGGATAGATGCAGAGCACAGGGACAATAAAGAAGTGAAGGGAGGGCTATAACTGGAGAATTGAGAGAGATTTGGAAGGTAGAATAAGGTTCATTTTCAGGAAAATAGAGCAGTGAAAAAATCGGTTAAAAAAATGAAAGGCAAATTTTACTTAAAACTAAATTATTTAGACTATGGGCCTCATTACAAATCAGGCGGTCCGGAAATAACGGTGGCGGTAAATCCGCCACCACTGTTATTTCTGGTCCGCCTTATCCCGACTCCCGCAGGCGGGAGGTGATGTTCCCGCCAGGTTTGACCTGGCGGGTTTAACACCGCCCGCCTGCAGGCGGACGAGGAAACACCGGCAGCATTACGAGATGTTGCCAGTGTTTCCATGATCCCCATTCCCATTGAGTCCCATAGGACTCAATGGGAATGGGGATTAACACCATACCACCTCCGTGATTCCCGGAAAACCGGGGTTGTAATGCCCCGGTAATTCCGGGAATCACGGAGGCGGAATGGTAATACGAGTCCGGCGGTAACCAGGTGGTTTTACTGCCGCGGTTACCGCCGGACTCGTAATGAGGCCCTATATTGTTAAAGAAGGCCACGGTACATTCAAAGATTGATTCACAACGTCAGCCTTTTCCTGCTGTGTTCTGATCTATGTGGGAATTAATTTAAATTACTCCAAATATCACAAATGAGTTACAAGGTGAGGTGAAAAAAAGAGTTGTCCTAACACTAGGAAACAAGAACAGGGTGCACAGAAAATTGGAACAGTCTATACAAGTTATTAGGGTATGGATAGGGTTACTTAGAGAGTGGCACAATGGCAAAAGTCAAGATGGGGTAGACTATGGGGGTCATTACGAGTTTGGAGGTAGCCATGGCGCTTTAAGCACCATGGCTGCCTCCAAACCCGGGTCTGGGTCTAGTGTCACTGAATGGGGACTTACTGGGACATTCCGACCTATGCGGACCCGGTAAGTCCCCATTCAGTAAACCATTCCCCATTCCCATTTGAGCCCCCAGAGGGCTCAATGGGAATGGGAAAGGTGCTAATAACGGGCCCGCAAATTGCGGGCCTGTTATCTGCTCCAAGGTCCCTTAACGGGTCCCGCAAATAACTGCTGGTCAGACCAGCCGTTCCTGCTGGGACCCGCTAAGGGACCTCGGAATATGGCGGTAGGGGCTTAACGGCACCGCCATCCTTAACCGTGCCGTTAAGCCCCTACCGCCATACTCGTAATGACCCCCAAAGTGTTATGGGAAGGGGATACTCACAGTCCGCTCTTAAATTTGGGATTAGGAACAGTCAACCCGGTTCTGGACTCCAGGGCTCCGTCACGAGGTAGCGGCGGTCTCTCCTAGCAGAACAACAGCTGGGCCTGTCTGGTCACCGGATAATCAGGACAGCTGGATGGCAGCGGGCATGCAGTTAGTGGGCAAACAGCCAGTCTGGTTTCAGGATGCTTCTCAAAAGAACACAACAGCTTTTCCCTTGGGTTATTGGGATTTTTTAGTGGGATCTCTGGCCTTGCTGGGATGGTCAGCAATGCTTTGGCCTTGCAGTGGAGTTTGGAATCAGCAAGGCTTTGGCTTTGCAGTGAGATCTGGAATCAGCTATGCTTTGGCTTTGTAGTGGGATCTGGAATTTGGCAAGATGAATGTAGAAGATCAGTAACGCAGGCGCAGGAAATTCAGGAAAGAGTCTGTCTAGAGTTTTGTCAGCCATCCTTTTTATAGAGCATGATGACATCATAAAATTATATGGCAGGGCAGGCTTAGCTAAGCACGCCTCTAAACAACTGGATTGGTCAGGGGAGATAGCTACCGCCTTCCTCTTAGCTGCTTGGGTTTCAAGGGCATGATGTCAGATTTATGATGTGAGTGTTACAATATCCAGAACCTCCCACAGTTACTTTAGCTAAAATCCAGTTTTGCCATAAATGGCACATTTGTACAGTTGGGGCCTTTTAACAAATTACATAAGCAGGTTACATATTTTATGCAGAACATGCCAGTCCAACTCAACAATTTTTAAGACACTGTTTTGCCCTTCTAATAATTTTTAGTCATTTTTAGTGTGAAATATTCAGCCTAAAATCATATAACTTTACACGTGTTTATGGATCATCATTAGTCCTGTCAGTGTTGAATTTTACATTGGCATCATGTACACTTTCCATGGAATAGCCAATTCTCTGCCATTTCTGTTCCCAAGGTGGCAGTGAATGCTACGTCTTAAATTAAAACCCACTAAATTACATTAAAACTGTTAACTTTTTACATTCCTGCAAATACTTGTTGCTAAAATAACCGTCATCAAAGTTTCTTAATAAAATAGTCTTTTGAAACAAATGGGCATCCTTTGTCCTTCACTAGGACCATTTTTTTTTTCTCTTCAGCTACCTCCCACTGTCACTTCAGCCCAGTGTGGGGAGGGGTTTTCCCAGTTTGATTGAAGGTTTATGGCCGCTTCCACTTCACAGGTTGGTGTCCCGGAACTTCCATTGTAAGAGGCCCCAGCCGAGACAAAAGTCTGCCAAGGTAGCAATTATCACTTGTGTGTTCTAGCATCTACTGTGAGGGGCCTTCTTTTGATGGCAACCCCCAAGCAGAAACCGGTTTAGGGCTGATTTTCCCCATGTAACAAATGCAATTTAATTCCTTATTTTATTTATTTTTGTTATACATCAGAATAAAGCCTGTTGAATAAGATCTCTCATGTCTGTTTCACAGCACAACCCCCCTTCACATTACTAGATAAGTGCAGGGCCTTATCCAACATACATATTTAAACAAGTATTTTTCTTAGTTTGCAAAGGTACATTTTACACGTGTGGTAACTACATTTTCCTTTCAAATTTGATTTTTCTCTTCCCTCATTGTTTTGTAGCAAGAGTTAGCTTCTTGTATGCAGCAATGGGTTAAAACACAGATGCACTGAAATTGAAAGCAAGGGCCTTTTTGATGCATTGATCCTTAACATTTTGTAGCCAAACAGTAAAGCATTTCCTGTGTAGCTGAAGTAAAGCTTCTTTTGATTTCTTCAGATCTGAACAACAGCCTGTCATTCAGGAATACTGCTCTTATCTGCTTAAAGCACAATGTGAATGTGGAGGGGCAAGGTCTCATTAATAAAAGTATTGTGATGAGTAACAGAGGAAAAAGAGCATCAGAGTGGCATCATTTTTAAATGTAAATATTTCCCTTTTTCAATGGGAACTTTGGGCTTGCAGCAAAGCAGCACTGCTTTTTCAGTCCTTTGTACATGTAAGAACGCACTGGCCGGCTTTCTCAGTGTGCCCCCTTTTTCCATCCTGCCCAATATATGCTTGGCAAGATGGTGCAGCCATCTTTCTGTAGCTGAAAACGCAGTTTTGGTGTGAGGCACTGGTGCCCACAGGAGCCAGCTCAGTCATTTTGCTGATTCTGCTGAAGTGCAACTTGGTTATGGAAGGGAGTACGGCTGAGTGGGTAAATCTATCACACAGCACAAGAGCTGGCATCCTTCATTGCCGCCCTCATTAATGCCTCTTTTGCTTCTAGTACAGTGCCTACGAATCTAAAAGATGCTTGGGTACTTCCTGTCCTCAAGAAGCCCACTCTAGACCCCGACACCACCACCAACTACTGATCATAATGACTGTACCATTCTTACTCAACATTTTGGATAGACTTGTCAGCAGCGTTTGATTTGGTAGATCATAAAATCCTCTGGCAACATCTTTGTTCGGCAGGCCACTTCTCACCCAAAGCCAAAGTTTGGATCTCATCCGTCCTATCAAACAGAACGATGAGAGTGTTTTCCTCCTCTGCATCGGCTACACCATCCCAGTCACCTATTCAGTACCCCAAGGATCTTGCGTTTCACCACAAATGTACAATATAGTCACAAAAACCACTCTTTGACCGTCTAGACGCTTTGGGTATCTCTTACACAAATTATGTAGACGATACCCAAATCCTCGTTCCCATCTCAGGTGACTATAATACAGACTCCAACACCTTAGGTAGGATCTACCAAACTATTAAGGCATGGATGGCCCTGCACTTGTGCTTTAACGATGACAAGACTGAGTTTCTCGTGGTCGGATCCCTACCTCTTCTTAATAAGCTAGACAAAGCATACAAGTTCTTCATCATTGACACCAACACCATCACAGTTGCCAAACAAGTCAAAACCCTGGGGGTGTACCTGGATGCTTTGCTTTCTCTAACTAGACAGGTAAATGCTATTGCATTCGCTGCAGCATATACCACAAAATGAATTAACGCCTGTAGACCATTCCTCTCCACTGAGAGCTCTGTCACAATCGCAAGAGCTTTAATACTCTCCAGACTGAACTACTTTAACGTGCCCTTTGCTGGAACATCTAAAAATAACATGAAAACATTTCAGATCATACAGAATAATGCACTAAGAGCAGCCTTAAACATACCGAAGAAAGACCACATCTCTCCAGCCAGAACAATCCTACACTGGCTTACAATTTGTGAGCACATTCAGTTCAAAATCTCTCCATTACCCACAAATGTCTCTCTAACAGTGCCCCTAGATTCCTTACCAGAACATTCTGCAGACCACAGTCCACTAGACCCACACGGTCCACCCATGCGCTCCTCGTCTGGACACCTAGATTCAAATTACAAAGAGCAGGGGGTTCCAGCTTCCCAGGAGGGGCGGCACAGCAGTGGAATGCACTTCCGCTCTCTCTAAGAAAGAGCCACACCTTTTTGGGACATTCCGTAAAGGCCTCAAAACCTGGCTATTTTCTCAAGACATCGAAATCTTTTCGATGGAAATAACATGTCTCCGACTTTGACTAATCTAAGCAATGCAGCCTAGCTTTGTAACACTTCAAATGTAGCTACCTCTATGCACGATTCCAAATGTCACTTTCTGTAACCACTGCAACCACCGCCTTGATGCCTTCGGGCTTAGTGTACCTTACAAATGCCAAATAAATAAATAAATAAAAATAAAAATAAATAAATAAAAAAACCTGATATCAAAAATTGGACATCACAGTTCCAATCCACCAGCATTTACTGCAGGAAACCTCTCAAACAGAGAATGCCAATATTCAAATATGTGGACATTATTTGTTGGGTATATATTTACTGTGGTAGGGATGTATGACTATGCTGTTTTGAGGAGTTCAGGTCACTTCAAGAAGATAGTACCATGCAATCGTGGGCAATGCACATGATACTGAGACTGCAATGAATTGCGCAAATGAGACCTATAGTGACCGAACACATGGCCAACGAGCTGTCAGTTCCATATGATGCCTGCCATTTAAGGGCTGCTACACACACAAGGGGTGGGGGCATTTACAAGAGGTCAAGTCTACCTTGCAGGTGGAATGTGTTCATCCTACAAGGGGGGATTGTGCAATCAGGAAAGCTGCACGTTCCTGCATCAGAGATTCTGCAGGCGGCAGGGTTACACTGCATGGTACACTGGTGTGGGCAGCCAGCCAGAGTGGGTGGGACAGTGGAGGTAAGGAGAGACAGGAAGCTAGAACCACTGCAGAAGGTTTCCTACAATGGTGAATGGTATCACAATGGATGAATAGTGGCCCATTAACCGTGAGCACAGGTACGGGCCCTAATACCATTCAATGGGCCAATGTCAGCGGGGTCAGTCGAGAATTCAGCAGTCGTGAGCAATGGTTCGGAAGTGGATGCAAGAGAATTAGAAATGAGATATGAAGGCCAGGCTAGCTTTCCCGCATGCAGTACCTTTTCTCACCAACTTGATCATTGGATTGGTACTGAGGAAGGCAAATGAGTGATACGGTTTCATTCCCAATTTATGACCAAAGGTACGTTTTCCTGTCAAATGTATTGAAAAGGAGGACTGATTCGTGGCCCAGCAAATAGAATGCAACAGATTTTGTGCAAGATTGTAGCAGGGAAGTGGAAATGGCAAAATGTGACGGTACCCCAGATTATGCATACAGGGTGGGGATTCACTTAAGTGGGGGTATTTACATCACACGTTGCTGCTGATGGGGGTCAAACTCCATGTTTGAGACATTCAATACATAAGCGCTCCATTAGCTGGAAAATGGCCTTGATTTGACGAGAAGACAGATGAGCCAAGGATCTGCTTGCCCCAGAAACCTAGGGGCTAGTTATTCGAATGAGCTTCTTGCCCACTGAGTTTGGTTCGGTTGCAGCCACGCAAATAAACACTGGGCAGAGCGTTGGCTCTGAAAGATTTGGCAAATGAAGCAAAAGAAGGAGGAGCAGAGGAAATTGCAGAACTTAAAGCGATGTGCACTTCACATGCACAATTGTCACACCAAGAATGGCTCCCTGCAGGCATGAGGCCTTTCACATGGGTGGTGGAAATGCACCAGAACCCGATAGGGGAGCGGTGGCTGGAAGGATACAAGGTTGATGTATTCATTTTGATGATTAGAGCATTTATGAGGATTTATGCCACTGAAGTTATTTGCCCATGTCCCTCGGGAGCTGGCTTGAAAAAGGCGCCTATTTCGGCCATCAGTTGGTTCCTAGCCAGCAAGCCTCTTCATTGGTTCCCAAGGCAGCCCGTACCACTGTAACATTAAACCAGGCAGAACGATGAAGACGTGCCATCCTCACAGGGAGGTCTGGAAACGAGCCGGAGTGGCTTTCAATTAATCCGGTTATCTGCTCGAGCTGCAAACGGGGAAGTGTCGTGTTTCACTCAGCCCACGCTGCTGTTCTTATAATTAAGTTCTGTCAAATGAAACTTTTAAGTACATTCTCCAGATGCATACATTAACAATGGCACCGCATTTGCGGGTGTGCGAGCATGACACCGAGAGAGGAAGTCAAAAGAGCGCATGTCGAAATAAACGAAGAAGTGGTTCCATTGTTTTGATGTTTTAATCATGCGATGATTACGATTTTAGGAATGCATGACTTCCATTAAAAATAGGAATGCTAGTCAATAGTTCTTGGACGCGTTTTGCAGACTCCTCAATTCTTCAATTGTTCAAGAAGACTGGGAACAACATAAAAGGCAGCTCAATTCGGGACTTGCAAAAGTCCCAATCGGGGAACAAGGAGTTGAGTGAGGGATTCAAATAGGCATCCCAGGGCAAAATCTGCTCCTCTGGTAGTTTAGGAATACTTCTAAGTGCCCAAAAAGGAAGACATATTTCAAACATACTTCAATATGTAAGAGTCTTGACTTCTTGGCTCAGATGTTTGTACGTTTTGGAGAACTGCCCGTTCTTCAAAACATCCCGAAGGGACTAAAGGGAAGCACTGAGTAGTGATAGAATTGGGTTAGCCCTTTGATGGAAGAGAGTGTGGATTAAGGAAGACATTGGAGCAGAAGTGTGGTAAATCCAGTGAATTATCGGGGGTGACAGATGGAGACACAGAACAAGGTGGTATGGCTTCAAGGCTAGGAGGGGAGTTTGCCCCATGGATAAAGGAAAAGAGCGTGACATTGGGTGCCATACACCTATGTAGATTTCCAATACGGGTCATGATTTGGGAGATCTATTGACAACATTCGACCTGGTTGTCCATGGGCCTCATTACAACGAAGGTGGTAGGGGGTTAACGGCGCCGGTAGAGCTGCCGACCCGTTAACCCCCTACCACCTCATTACGAGGTCTCCTCGGGGGACCTGCTAAGGACGCCTGGTAAAACCAGACATCCTTACCGGGTGCCGCGAGGAGACCAGGATGAAAATAACTGGCCCGTCATTAACAGGCCCGTTGTTTGCATCCTCCCCATTCCCATTGAGCCCTATACGGGCTCAAATGGGAATGGGGATGCAACGGGTCCGGGTTCCATGAATGGGGAAATTCCCGGGACCGTCAAGGTCGTAATGGCCCGGTACTTCCCCATTCAGGGATGCCGGACCTGGTACCCGGAATAGGGGTAGCCATGCTGCAAATTGCAGCATGGCTACCTCCAATGTCATAATGAGGCCCCATGTCTATTTGTAAGAGTACCTTTTCCAGGTGAGGACTGTGGCCGAGTTGAAAATGTGAGTAAAACACATAGCGAGCAAAAACCAGGCAGTTACTTAACATCGATTCATTTCCCCACCCCCACCTTCACGAATCACAGTGCCGTGCCAGCTAAGTGTTATGCTCCTTTAGTATTTATTTATTTACATATTGGTGATTTCTAAGGCACCACAATCAATCAAAAGGCAAATCATGTGCACCACGACCTGGGAATCAGTGTCCGTCACAAGTGGGATGGGTTAACTGCTTTTATCAGTGAAGGCTTGTTGGTAAAGGACCGCCTTATATTCCTTTCAGAATTGAAGGTGCTCTGGTTGGCATCTAAAAGCAGGCTCCTTTTGTCCCACGTGAACATACCCCCAGCACCTTCCGGTTAGATGCAACTCGGTACACCCTGCCTCCAGAAGCTGATCGCACACCCTGTCTAGTTATTCATCGGAGCATACATTCGTTTGGGAATGCCCGGCTTTGACCGGTTAGCTCTCTGCGTAGGTCATAGCATCTTGAAATCGAATCCCTGTTACACTGTCAGCCAGGGTAGTGACTGCAGAGCGTGGGTGATGAGGTCCGATTGCTTGATGACAAGGAATAATCATGGTGCACGATTTTAGAGAAGGTATAATTTTTTCAGGATATTTTAAGGGAACCCCATGTAGACACTATGTAATAGTCCAGTCTCAATAACACAAAGCCTCGAACGGTTTGGTCGACTTTGCAAAATGGTGGGATTTTCTAGGGTTTGACTGGTGAATGCTTTTAGTCACAGTGATCACCTGAGTGATTAGTAATATTAGAAGCAGAATTGAACATGCCCCCAAGTTGCTGCATTTACTTACCATTTAATATTTATGTACCCCTGGTCCCTGCTCTCCTCTGCAATGATTGCCTGTATTTCTGTAATGATGGGTTGAGAAACATTTACTTCTGCACTCGATCTCCACTAATTCCTTGCAACTCAGCCCAATTACACTGAGATTATGTTATCCAGGGCCATCTTGTAGACAATTACCACTTAGATGTGGCATCCATCACCAGTTACTATAGTAACACATCTGGGAAGAGCTTGAGAAAAACTTGATCACACTCACTCTCGGATCAGCACAGTAGTGATTGCATTTTCGAATATTAAAGCATTGGAGAAAATGGTCCCTCATCATATTCATCCTTTACAAAGACACCAGTGAGACATTTGTGATGTCTCGAAGGGGTTGTGAGAATGGAGCCTTATAGCTTGTGCCATTCATAAATAAGAACAAGTCCTGAACTATGCTGCATGAATACCAGTTCTCTGGTCCTGGAGGAAGCATGACTCACTGTCACCGGCAAGACTGCATTGGTAGCCAGTAGCCAGCAGGCAAGCATTGCCAGCTCTATAGGTTACACCAAACCGTCATAGGGCCTGCTTATGAGTTTGGCGATATCACCAAATGAAACTCAGAATTTGTCAGGGTCGCGAAACACCCACTAATGGCAATCTCTGCAAGTCTTACCACAACCACTAAACTCGTAAGCATGCCCGTAGTATTTTAATCAACTAATTCGCACACTAGGATTAATCTCGCTCACCTTGCTCTACAGGCTGTAGAAAACTCTACATCCATGAAGTCAAGCAGATCCTTTCTGGTGGCCGAAGTATCTTGCTACTTGCAGCAAACCTGTGGCTTTGTCTACTCGCAGAAATGAGAACTATTGATGGCTGTGTGTATTTTACTAAGGGTGTGGATACATGACTGCTTCCTGCCCTTTGATTGGGGATGCTCAGCAAATGCTTATTTTGGAACTAAGACTGCCAATAGGTCATGCAACGACCTTCTATTCACTTTAATAGCATCTATAACAAAACAAAGGGTTTCACCGTCATCTAAATAAGGGCAAACTGAGATGTATAACCCCTCCCCCCGTCTCCTTACACACAACTCTTGTGATATGATGTAAGGGGCCTTTTATAGCGCCCCTCTGCCTGCCACATGCAAACTATCGCAGGGTATGACCATGAGGACGATCTTTTTCTGTTCTTGCTCCCACCATGTGGGACTCTGTACCAGTACATCTCATAAATACTGTTGATTATCTGCAATTACGCAAGAACCTGAAAACTCTCCTCTTTCGTGCTTGACCTCGTGATTTGCCCTGCACAGCTAAATCAGTGTGTGCTAGCGCCTTGATGCCTTCTGGACATTTGTCTGTGCTTTATAAGTTTACTTACATAACAACATTACATTATATCACATCTTGTGGCCTCTCTGCGCATGGCTCTGTAGGAATAAAAAGGAGGGTCTTTAGTGGAGCAGTGGAAGAGGCAGCTGTGGGACCTGTGGGTTTGATGGGTGCAGTTAAGAAATACCCAGCTCCTGTGTGCCAATCTGCTTTCTATGGGTTTGGTGGAGAGACTTAGGATCTCCAGATCAGGAGGAATAGAGCTTTTGTGCCAGAAGTATCACAATTATTCAGCCACATCATCCTGGACCAAAGCATACACGGGAAACCTGGAGACAGGCCTCATAGTCTACTCATTGCTTCATTTTTGGAGAAAGTGTCTTGGCCTGAGAGTCATCATGCTTCTGAATTATTTTCCTGACAGTGTGTTATTGCTTGACTTAGGAGCATCAATGAAAGACACTGCTGCCTGTGCCAGCTTACTTTAAAAACACATTCAGTGAATCAGGTGCTGTGCGTCCACGCTGTCCCTTTAAATGATTCACATGGACCAACATTCTAAGGTCCTCATAGATGGATTGTTCTCTTTCTTGGGATACATTAGAGCTTCTCAGCTGACTTGTGTTTTGCGCTGGTTACTAGCGCTTCTTCAGGGCTCATTTCTGTGTGTCTACCTTGAAAAAGCGCGCTAATGTAAACCAAGAAGCATTATAAATGATCAATGAGTATGTATTAATTGCGTTGAATGTGATATAATGTTTGTCGAGCCACAGTTCACTCGATTTCTTCATATAAAATCATATAAAACCCCACTTTCTGGTGCTTGATCACGCAGGAGGTCCCTCAAATCTACTGTGTGGTATGCTAATCGACGTCTTGATGCACTGCTGAAAATGATCCGATTTAGCAGTTTACTGAAACCTAAAATCAACAAATAAATATAGGGTGCTGGACTTCTTTCCAAGTCTGCATTGCCTGTGTTTCTCTCGACTTCTCGTGGCGAGGCAACAGGTCTGCCGTGGCTCCAGGTTCTGGGGGCTGTGTTTTCCATTCGGCTGCTGTCAGTGTGGAGGGGTTTTGGGATCTCCTCATTTTATTACAAGTGTTGGGGTGAATTCATTTGTGAATATGGAAGAGTAATTTGATCCACATGCACACCTTCATCGACCTCAACACCGGAAGATTTTTATCAGCCAATCAATGGAGGTATTTGTGGATAGGTGTGATGATTCTTGCTGGCCGCAAATACACTGGCCTCATCATCATTGTACATGCTCTTCAGGGGTCCGGTGGTAAGGAGGGTATTTCCATATTGTTCTAGAGAATAAGCGCTAGTGCTACTGAGTCGAGAATGCTTGATCATCCAGGAGGTTTGGCAATACACTTCTCCAGAAGGAGGGAACTGGTAAGGAATAAGTAAGGAGATTTTGTTTACCTGACTGACAGTATTACCATGGTAGTTTCGAATTGACAGAGAGTCTTATCGGTCTTTATGGTAAATGTACGAGGTAATTTCTAAGAGTAGACTACCACCAAAAGTGGCCCTAGAAATTCATTTCAAAGGGAGTCCACATTACACATTGCAAATTCATTTATTGAGCAAATTGATTTATTGGGCGCTTTGAACCACAATTTACTTGATGTGTATGCGCCTTACAAATGCACAATAAATAAATAAATAAATAAAATAAGTCCAGTACCTGTAAGGCAGACAAGTACATTTCCACCATTTCATACATAAGTAGGTCCTCCATTCCGAGATTGTTCATTGTTTTCTGGGAGTTGTAGTCCTGATTTTTAAACAGCTAAAATGAAACTGCAAGCCTAAAAATGCAAAGAATAAAACCAGGACAAGAGCATTTACTCATGCGAGGCACTGGGAAACTTGAGAGCTGTGCCTAAACGAGGCATGGGGTGCGTTGTATACGCCGATTAAAAATCTAACATAGAAAAAGAACGTAACATATAACATTAAGAGTGAGGAAAAACATACTGGAAGCTTAATAACACGTTTTACTTCTAAGGGCTGTGGCTTAAGAGGAGAAAGGCAAAGAAGTGGGTGTGGTAACAGGAAGATATGGTGAGAGCAGCAGAAAAGCAGGCTGCATAACTTTCTTATTTATGTTATTTATTTATTTTTTGCATTTATAGTAGCGCGCTAAGCCCATGGGCATGTCGGCGCTGTTACATACATACAGTGAATTTGGGAATGCTTGCTGATGTAGCACTTAAGACTATCCATATGGTGGGTTCTAAAGTAATATAGGGGAAGAAAGAGGAGAGAATGGGTTGGCCGCTGCGTCCGAGCATTCAGGATTATTAGGTTATGGAGAAAGAGTATCCACAGGTGTTGAATTTCAGGACTGGACTGTCCTGCAAGGCGGGACCAGATTGTTATGCAAATGGATATTTCTCCTTTGCTATGGCACTAAGAGACAATGGGCTTTAACAGGACTGTAGACCCTCTTGAGTGGGCACCTTCACACAGAACAGGCTATTTAGGCTGTGTTCATCCTCAGGAGAGGGGATCCCAAATGTTTGTCTAATTTTGAAACAGTTGGGGTTTCACCCTAAGTTATAACAGCAAATCCAGATGTGGGCTCATAGCATTGCTCTCTGTGCCCAGAGTGACACAGCTTCACCTCCCTGATGATGCCCAAGAAGGCAGAAACTCGTGTCAAGGGTTGCTTTTGGTACTATTCAGAAAATAATTGTCTACCATTTCGGTACTAGACTGTCTTCGTGGGAGGACTAGACTGATATGAAAATTGATAGTTCTCTTCTGGTAAGGTACATTGAGCTAAAAGGTGATTGAAGACCTGACTAAGTGGGCACCACCCCACAAAAACAGGCTATTGAAGCCATGTTGTCCTCAGTAGAGGGGCTCTCACATGTTTGTCTAAGTGTTCATATTTATGTTTTTCATTTATAAAGCAGCCCTGCAGCACTTTGGAGAGAAAGGAAGATTCTAAGTGTCTGCTGGTCCGTATCCCAACCTTCAAAGTGACCCCAGAGTGGCCCAATCCGTGGTAGACTCTTACCAAAGTTGCAATAGCTTCAACCAGAAAATGATGGTGATGGGGCGTAGTCAATCCCTGGGCACACCTTATCTGTCTTATCTTCTAGACCTTTGAATTTGAAGTAACAGAGTGGCAAACAAGGGACATGTATCCTTCTGTGAGGGGGTGGTGGGTTCACTTGGCAAGGACTGGGAGAAAGACTGGAATGAGGGATATGGATGAGGGACTATGAGTTGGAACGGCACAGGGTACTGGGAGTGTGATTGGGATGAGGGACTAGGAGTAGAACTGGGATTAGGTCTATTATGACGAACTACAACCAGAGCAGGAAGAGTGACAGGTTTCACATCCTGTATTTAAGAGTCAGTAAAGCTGGGAAGACCACTTTTGGCACTGTTATCGTATATTCCATAAGTTTGTGCTGGCATATTGGGGCCAGCTACATTTTGTATTCAGGGGGTTCTCAACTGGGGCTTCAGAAGGTGCCCATACCTAGGGATCTACCAGTGTAGTGCCAGCCTGCATTTTACCAGGCCAAATCCAGACCAAAGTACCAAAATGATAATTTCTTGCTTGCACCATGCAGTAGCTAAGCTCATATGTGTAGTGCGTGCTCTCTCAGTAACAGAAGGAATGGCCCTGAGGCATCACATTAGACTTTAGTGTATCATAGTCTGTTTATTTGCACTTGCCTCCGCTACCAGCACAGACAGTGCCTGGAGAACAGGCACTCACCACTTTCTCCAGCTACCGGAACGTTGCCCAGAACAGGGATTCATCATGGCAATACTAACATGCTTTGTCCCCAGGGGCAGAGTGTAATGAAGCACATACAGCACAGGTGAGTGCTCGATCAGGTTTATGGACTATGCTTCCACATTGAAGTAACGTAGGTTGCGCCCCCACACCAGCAGCTCACATCCTCTCCTTCTCCAACATTAACCGTCTCTCAGAGTACCTCCCTTCACACTACATTCCGTTTAGATCTGGGAACCCCTCACTGATTGCCAGTCTATAGCATTACCTCACACACACACCTATACACCACACACCTTCCTCCTTTTTTTACATCCTAAGGTCCACACACAACCTAATGTTCCCATTTGTTTTTCAACTGCAATGGGAGATATCCACTCAACAGCCCTTTCTATTATGCCATCACATAGCTTTTTCAATTCATCCTTCACACTCTCCCTTAATGTCAATGGGCACAGGGTGTAGTTTGGATGCAATGGAGACACAGCCTTATTTCAGTACAATTCGATTTACCATTCTCTTCAATATTCTTACTTTTCCAGAAAATACATGGCAGTACGATTCTGTGAATTTTTCCACTACTTCCAATTGGACATGCAGTGCTTGATCCTTTGTGGTCGGATGTAACATCATATGCAAATATTTTTGCTCTTTCCATCCAAGTAGTGATGCACCTTTTATTGTTACATATACTTTCCAAGATGTTACTTTCCCGTTAAACTCAACATTTCCATGAAAATATCCCAATAGTTAAATGCGGCTCCTATTCTAGCCTCCAGTTTTGATGTCGGCAGGTATGAATCATTCTAATGTGCCTCTTAATTGTTCTTCAAACACTTTTTTTCAATTAGCATTACCTTTGCTCCTGAGTCAGCCATCATTCGTTATGTTTTACCATTAGTTTGGACATTTGCACCGGACTTTCACATTCTTCATCCTCTTCCTATCTTATCATATTCGCTATAACCACATCAGGTCTTGTTTCCTCTTTGTCTTCTGATAATGTACTCATACAGTCACCTATGAGTTGTATATTCTTCTTAGAATAGCCAAAGTTCGCTTGGACATTTTTCAATAATTTACAAAATGACCCCATGTCTTGCACATAGTGCATTTCGCTTTTCTATGCGGGCATACTGGCGCATAAGCTCAGATAAGATGAGACAAGACTTGCTGCCACAATGACAGCACAATCGTTCCATTGGTGGTTTGTTATCAGCCTCTTGTCTTTGTACTCCTCCTCTTTCCTTGCCACGTCGTGTTGCATTTCCTAATTTCGTATTCCCCGAAAGCTTCTTTACTCCACTTCTATTCTTAGAATTTCAGATGATGAGGATTTCTTTTCCACTTTGTTTAATTTAGCCACACGTAATAGAGTGTTGAATTATTTTTTGCTAATGTCAGTACTTCTTCTTGACTTGGGTCATCCTTGAGCCAAAGCTCTTCCCTGATATGGTTGTTATCACAGTGAATCATGAATTGGTCTCATAAGTGTTCATCCAAGGAGGCACCAAAATTACAAGTAATTGCTAGATGACGTAAAGCAGTGACATACACTTCAACTGTCTCACAGCTATCTTGTGAGCGAGTACCAAGTTATAACGCTCCAATATGGTACTGGTCTTTGGGTTGAAGCAAATATTTAGCTTCTCCAGCACTATTTCCAACTCGCTCATGTCACAAACAATGCATGCCTCCTCTCTAATGTCTGGCAAGGTATCATGCGACCTTCTAAAGCGAAGGCACTAACTGTGCTCGCTCAGTCAAGAAGTCAGCAGATGATTGCAGTCCCTACGACTTTTGTGGACTAATGCCAGTGGGCTCACACAATGCATTGGAGCCTGCATAGATAGATGTTGAAGAGGAAAAGTGATGCCCAAGCAGCATGTGCCCCGCTGCAGTGAGAGCAACCTGATTGGCACCTTTAAATGGCTATCACTCAGAAAGCACTCAATCAATTGCAAGATTCGAGGGATGGGAGCCACAAACAAGCCTCAACACTGTCTATAAGGGCTTAGTGGCTCCAATGATTGAAGATTGTGTGAAGATGAGAAGTAATCGGGCTGCCCCTGGATGTCATCCACCAAACAGGCCAGGGAAGATTAATTTTAGTGGACAGAGGTGAAACCTGATTGAAATATTGCTGAATAGACCATAGCAGAGTTAGGAGAACACAGATTTCTCGAGGATATTTGGAGTGGGCGATGAGCTTGGTGAGTGTCTTCAAGGCAAATTCTTTACTAGTGTTCTGAGGGTGGTTTAAATCAAGGTTATTCTCATAACTTGTTAATAATGATGAAGGCAGGTTCCGGGAACACAGTGGGATGGTTTTATCAGCTATCAAGAGATTTGTTGTTTGTTTTGTGGATCGTAGGCTTTAGATGCCTGAGAGACGTGGATAACTTGGGACTGTGGATGTGAAATTAATATGTTCTGTTTTTGTGAGGCAGGGTGTCAAGCACGGCACCACAGCCTTGATTATTGGTATAGAAAGTGGCTGAGCGGCTAGAGCCTGTGATTGCTTGGCATGAAAATGATATAAACCATACGTCTATGTGGCGGTGAAACAAGGCCCTGTTCGGAACAAAGGTAGGTCCCCTGCAGAGTTAATGAAATATCACACATGAGAGTAAATCTGAGTTTCGTTTTAGATGTGGCAGGGATGTCATACGGGTTGGTGGTTATGGGGCAGTTAATGCTTAGGCAAAGTGGTGCGACCCACCTGTAGCATGGGGAATATGTTGTGTGTTTAGGAAAGGGTGAGATGTAGTAGCAAGAGATATGGCTCTACTAATTAATGTTCAAGCTGATAGGGTGTACTGCTAGGAAGCATGCTATTCAAATGGAACTAACTAAATGTATCACATCACCAGTCTATGTCTATGGCCCTATAAAAAGTCAGTGAATCTGTATGTGTGCGCAACATTTTTCAGGATTGGGATACTCTGCCCGCTTCCCTGTCTGTTTCTCTACAGCTTTAAAGAAATGAACTTCCTCTGTTACCCAACGCTACTGAGAACAGTGTTTGGGTGTTGTTTGTGCTGACAGGACAATTTCATATAATGATGTGGGGACAGAATGAGAGTGGCCAAGTATCCCTCATATTCCGTCATCTGATACCCATGAGGGATTAGCATGCCGGGGGAGGGACAGGCTGTAGGTGCAAGGGACCCAATGCCAGCCCTTCATGCATATCTGTGTTGGGCTCATTCCTGATACCTACATATTGATTGAATTGGCCATCTAACCCCAAAAGTGGGGCCTATGCTTGGTCACTGAGACCATTTGGAGAGATAGGAATTAAATGGCCCTTCACATCCATTGCAATTTCAAGGGTGGAAATCAAAGAAAAAGATGGAACCACTCAGAGGTTTCATAAGGGTTTCCATCTGTGGTTGATTAATGGTATCAGGGGTCTGAGAATACCTCTGTTTACATTGGAATTACCTCTGTGGTTAATCCCCTAGCACACCCCTGCTGGCAGATTCAGTTTTGTGGATCATGCCACCCACAGAATAGGAGTTGTTTCCTGACATGCATATTCAAATGGGGCACAGAAGTCAGGAAAGACTTTGGTGAAGAGGGGCCAATGTGTTTTGTTTGTGGAGGATCTATAATCCTCTTGATTGTGAAGAAGGAAGCACGGGCATTACATAGTAAATTCCCAGATAGGGTACGACTACAGAAGTGGTATCATTGGGCTGTTGTGATTGTAAAAACAAATAAAAAAGATATCTTGTGGGTACTCCTTGGATGTTTCTATGTGCCAGCCTTTAGAGAACTGTATTGCTCAGAAGATAGCTTTCTTCTGTGTAATGATAGCTTTCAGGTATGAAGATACGTTTTTGGGGAGATATCTTTGGGACATTGGAATTCGGACCAATATACATATTATTCAGAGGTTTTGTCAATGTTCTCATGAAGGGCTATGCTGATGATGCAATATGATGGGGTTGAAAGAGTCACTAAAAATACCACAGCATTAAAATGTGACACTAGTGGAGAAAGGTATGTGTCCATCTGAAAAAGGCCATCTTTTCTTGCGGTAAGGTCCACTGGCCAAAGGAGGATAGGGCAGCCGCTGCTACCCTCCCCTGTTTAGAAGAGAATAGGCTTGCATACGTTGCTCTTTACTGGATAGGTTACAGGAGGATGGACATCAGGGCTATCTTCTTGTTGTGACAGGAGGATGGTTTCTAGTTCTCTCTTATGGGACTGGTAGGATGTGAGGAATTTGACCATCACCTGGGTTTTTTGAGATTTTAAAAGAAATTGAATGATGGTAGATGAACCTCTGGAAAATGTGTGGGGCTAATCCACACACAATTTCCTATGTTTACCGCACGGCATTCATATAGGCCGGTGCACTCTGGGTGGAAGCAGCCTACAGGCTTTGTCCCCTCTGTCATATTTAGTTGGGTTATGAGAGCCAAGTGTACATCAAAGCATCTCAGAAAGGGGAGGCCAAAACCTTCCTCCTGGCTAGCCTAATTAACTAACAACGTCCCTGTGAATCTGCCCTGGTCTTTTGTTTAAGCTCTGCTGCTGGTGGCAGCTTTGCATACTAATCAATGCTTAATACAAACAGCCCCACATGGGGCCTGGCTGCAGAGGTCAAGCAAAGGAGACAAGAAACCCCAAAACCCCTTTCATATGCACAGTGTCAACCTGAAGCCAGCTCCTGCCCTACAGTATCAATGACAGTGATCTGTCATGTCTGTGACTATGTGTTTACAGTAGGAAACCCCCACAGGCGAACCCTATTCAGAAGGTACGAGAATGTAGTTTGCAGGAGACAGAAAGTCTGTTCTTGCTGCAACTTAAAGGAAGACCTGCCACTTTAATCAGGAACCACAGAAAGCTCTATTAACTAGAGAGAACTTTTGATCCACTATAGGGATGTAACGGTATAACGGTATACCGTTAAAGATACCGTGAACCACTTCAATAATAACCGTCACATTGTTTATACCGTTATACCGTTCATACCGTAAAGTGTGCTTTTCAATCTGATTTGGAAAGGCTGCAGTAAGCAAGTGCTGCGCAGTCTTGGTCTTGCACTGTTGGATGTGCCGTCTGCCAAGAAGTTTCAGTTGGAGCAGTTTTTAATGCAATTCAATAAACCACACGTGCCTGACACAAAATCAATACGTTAGCAATAGGAAGAATAGATACAGTGCCAAGAAGGAAAAGGGTTTACTTTGGGTTGGCGGCTATGGGGTTTATATATTTATAATGGATAATGTTCTCTAAACATATGGCAATGGGGGATTTCCCTGGTTCTATCATTGAATTTACATATAATAAGTCATACTGCGAAATTCACTCATCTCTGTGGGTATTCCCTGCTGCCATACCAAAGGGTAACATGTCCGTGATTATTGAACACCTTTTGGCCCGCAAGTAAACTAAAGGCTGTAACGTAAAGAGAGTGGGTCTGTGTGTGTGTCTGTGTGTGTGTGTGTCTGTGTGTGTATATGCGCACAAGCGTATACTACCATCAGCCTCCATTGATCGGTGGCATGCAGGTTATCAAGATGGCAACATGTTCATCTTCACCAGTAGCCAGTGGGGGAGCATAAAGCCTAAATGACCACTTAAAAAAAGCTATTCAGTTTGCTTTGCCAGTTGCAGCAGGCCCCCCCCTCCTCCTCTCCACACGTGTGTTTGTGTTTGGTGGAAGCAAGGCATTTCAGTGGAAAGTATGTTGAAAAGCCCATTTCTGGCCCTGGGTGCCTGGTTTTGTTTGTGATGCTAAATCTGTCAATTTATGACCTTTTAGAAAATATTTGTTAAGATTATTTAACTCCACCTGCTATACCGCGATAACCATGATATACCGTCATTTGGCAAGAAGGTTATCGTACCGTCATAAAACTAATACCGTGACACCCCTAATCCACTACAGACAGGAAGAAGGGTAGGACTTAATATTATATGCTTTCACCCCTTTACCTTTTCTGTTGCAAAGCACTCTGGTTATAACCTCATGCATACAGGATATTGTTGGTGGGGACCCAGGATTGGTTCATTAAGGTAGGCTTAGCCTACACCCATCACTGGGGCCCATTTGGCTTTAAAAGAGGACTAAGCCCCTCTTTTGGGCAGATCATCTGAAGACTTTGCAAGGAGTAGCAAGAAGAACTTAGTATTGGACCGTGGCTGAAGGTACAGTCTGCATTAAATCTTCTGCCAGTGAAGGAAGGCCAAGACCTCCAAAAGGGAAGCAAGATCCCTCTCCTAAACATCTCCCAGGGACCAGAGGGAGATACTGAATCCAGAGGATTCTCCAGCAGCTCAAGACCAAGCACCCAGCCAGCATACAGTGTGCCATGCTAGGCTCTACAGCAAGCTTCCTAGGTGGGAAGTGCCAGAGAGCAGTGCTTTAAGTGGGCTGGGGCCTGCCGGGGCTGGGCCCCTGCAGTCTCCATAAAGTTGGGCTGAGCCGGGGCCCTGCCGGGGGCCCCCAGTCCCACCGCACGCAACATTGGCGGGATGCATTATCCCGTCGTGGCAGCAGCCGCGACGGGAGATGCGCCTGCCATGAAGTCAGGCTAGCTGACAGAAGTGGCAGCCAACTGCAGCGATGCTGTGCCTGGCTGCCACTTCCGTCAGTCATAGTAACTGCCTTTGGTGACTCCTCGCGCGAACCTGGGGATTCCTCGAGGTTTATAAAAGATGGCTTGAAAAGTACACAATTCAAGCCATCTTTTATAAAGCTTTGCCGACGGACAATTTTGTCCGTAGTCAAAGTTTTATAAAAGATGGCTTGAATTGTGTACTTTCAAAGCCATCTTTTATAAACCCGAAAACATGGCCTGAAAACTAGGCAAACCGTAAGGTACGCATGCAAATATATATACATGTTATATATCTGTGTGCGTACCTTACTATGGTTTGTGTACTTTGCAGGCCATCTTTTCTAAAAATAGAAATATGTAACATATATAACATATTTCTATGTTTAGAAAATATGGCCTGCAAAGTACACAAACCATAGTAAGGTACGCACACAGATATATAATATGTATATATATTTGTGTGCAGACCTTACGATTTGCGTGCTTTTAAGGCCACAACCCTCCCAGAAGCCACGCCCCCAAATGAGGGCCCCCTCTCGATTTCTTACCCCACTTAAAGCCCTGCCAGAGAGTCTCTGAACCAAACTAAGGACAAGGCAGCTGCCTGCAACACTCTCCTCAACTTTGGCCCGTCCGCCTTAAAGGATGACACAAGCCCAGTGGAGAAGGTAGGAGGAGTGCATCGACAAGCATCTACTAACATCCGCCTTAAAGGAAATTTTCGAGCCAATTGAGCCCCTTGGGCTGTAAACAACTGCACCGCTGACTGATGTTACGTGGCAGTCGCTAACGCCATCTGATACACCTCGACCAGTGCTTCTGACCTGCCGACCAGCACTGAGACAATGATTCCAGACCATGAGCCGCCGTGTCGTCAGCCTGCAGCCGTTTTCCAGCCTCACTCGCGAACGGCCTGACGCCGGATACCCGCAGCTGTCTCCCATCTTGAACTCTGTTGCAGAAGCTGCAAAATACCCTGAAACCGACTTGATACTTTCGAGCACCAAGAACTTCTCCAAGCACAAGGTACATTGTGGCTCTGTCCCCCTGGTCCTTCTTCAAAGGCCCCTACTGACATTTTACGACCCATTTCTCCCTTTGGGTTGAAACCAAGTATCCTTGAAGTATTGTGATTATTTACTTTACCGACTACCCTCCTCCCTCCTGTCAGAATGGTTGCACGTTTGAATAAAATGAATTGTATTTTATAGATGTGTTCTTAAAAGTTCTTTTCCTGCTAGGTAATCTTTCGCAGTAAGTGCAGATTTAATCATGATTCAAGTCATATTAAAGATGTATCAGGTCTAATAAATTACTTTGATACCCACTTTCAAATTGTATCCTTTGGATGTTCATTTCCGCAATCAATTGTTACTTTAAAACCCTAATCCAGAGCGTGGGGTTCCCTGTGTCTTTCAGAGAAACAAAGGGTCGGTGTGTATGACACTCAAACATGTTGTGTAGTAGATAGTGATTGGTGCATGTGTGATGCATGAGTGGATTGTGTGATATGTGGTATGTGGTGTGTCTGTGATGCACAATTATTTTCTGTGACTACTCCTGTCCGAATATGGGAGCGACGCGACCCATGGCATTTGGTGACAGGCCGCCTGACTGAATTTGTGCCTTTCAGTGAATGGGCGAGACATCATGTCATGGTTTGGGAATTCTGCGACCATGCTGAATAGCTGTATTGTGCGAGTGTGAGTGGGCTGCTGGTAGTATTTTTGTGTTTTGTTGGCTTGCCAATGGAGTGGAGCAGCACAGAGAAATGGCGAGAGGGCAGGGGGGCACTGTGTTGTATCCTAATCCTGTGGAGCAGCGCTCCTGGTATGATTGGTGTTATGCTTTTTTGCAGCTGTTTGCAATCATTTATGTGTTTACAAAGCATTTACATTGAATGCAAACCACTCATTATCAATTACACAGCATGAAATGTTATTGTTGTCTGATTTTCCTCTACATTTCCCTATTCAATTTGTAGGAGGAGTAGTCGTAGTAATAATAATAATAATTCTATATTAAATGGTAATAATATACAAAGTTCCTTTTGTTGCGCTTACGTAAACATTATTGTGGTTTGGAGCCACTTTAGGAAACAGATCCCACTATGAACTGTGCCATCCTTACCCGGATTTAAACCCATGAAATACATACTGCTTACACCAATGTGTATGTCCGGGCGTTATCCCAGGCTCAAGCATTGAGCTGTTATATGCATGTAGCCAGGGGTTAAAGTGGGGGACTAAAAAGGTACGACGTTCCCTTACTACTCGGGCAACTGGCCAGCGTTCCCTTACTTTATGCGACCCACAACACAGTTCCAGTACAGCAACTTTTTTATTTTTTATTTCATCGCCATTGGGGACTTAAACCTGGGCACTGCTGATATCAAGCCAGTGCAACATTGCACTGCGCTATCTCTCATGTGCTAGAAAGAGAATGGTTCATTTCAATAGGCTGCTTGGGATATAAAACCCATTCCCCAAGCAGCCAAAACGCCCAGCTTGATCGCGATATGCGTTTGAATGGCTGTAGGCTCAGACTTCTTTGCAGGCAATGGGAGGGGTGTGTCTGTGGCTGGCCATGTTCTTTAAGAGGTGTGAACAGAGGATGGTGAAGGAGAGGCTGCATGAAGGTGCATGCTGAGTGGGAAAATGACACACTAATGGATGTCATTTAAATGCATTTTCTTTCATTGTGTTTTCTTCAGTCTTACTAGAACTGTTGTAAAACACAATGTTGCAGGATGGAGTGGAGGAAAGGAAGGACCCAGGTATGGGGATTGAACAGGGGGAGGGGGTGACGGTGAGTATGAGGGAGTGGGCAGAAAAGGGGCAGGGCAAAGGGAACATAGTTCCACTACTTTTTTTGTACACTTCGACCACTGCATGTAAAGTTATATAAAACCATGTTCTAAACTTCTTTTCTGGTCCAATACGGAGCTGCATGTAGTGACGTGTGCAGGCTACTGTCTCTATATACCCAGCGTCTGAAGAAAACCCTGAACAAAAGCCACTTTATCCAGTCCCCTCCTTTGCTCTCTGTCAACATTTCATGGGGGTGAACCGCATGTCAATCCACATAAAGCAGAGGCGTTGCCTAGATATTAAAAATGACATTTTCTAATCAATGTCGACATTTTTCTTGCTCGCCTATTTTTTTTTGCCATTTGGGAATACATAATGCAAATTCTTTTATTTATTCATCAGTCCCCACATTGAAAAAAATCAGCTCAACTCTGACCACAGGTCATGTAAACATAGACTTGGAATGCAGACAGTAGCTTTCAGCCAGGCCAATTCACCCAGACTTCCTACCACCCAGATACATGGTGGGAAGGAGAGAGGGGCTTCCGACCCCCTAGGTGATTCTGAATGAGAAACAAACGACAGACCGCACTTCGAGAGAGCTGGGTTGAGGGGGAGGGGTGTGCATGCAGGACAGTGCACGATCGCGTAATGCATGCATTAGGAGCTATATATTAGAGGCAAGTGTAAACGCCATCTTAGTTATTGGTAGCTATTTTGAAACATAGACACAAGCACAGCGAAAGCGACAAACGGGTTTGTATGAGGCCTGCATCACTGGAACAGACATAACCCACACCACGAGTGAGCTTCAGGGAGTTACAAGCCTTTCATTGTCTCAGAGGATGTAGGCCTTCGTGCACCAGGAGAATGTGCTCTGCAAGGCCATGAGAAGGGGGCAGAGTGCCTCTTGGTAGTTACCATCCCACGATAGAGATAGCATGGCTCCTCAGCCCCAACACCCCCTGCATCAGAGCTACAGTCCTCCTATGCTTTGATCCCAAGACCCCCACATACCACGGTGCCAGCCAGGCCCAGACCACCAACCATAAAGCTTTAAGACCCCTGATAGATCGAAAAGATCAGAAAGCAAGGCTATCTTGCCTTCACATTTGCGTCACGTGATTTGCGCTGAAAGCTGCCAGGGAAGCATGTAATCATAGCCCAAAACGAGGGTGGAAGACCTTGGCAGGCTGCTGGTGCATCTGAGAATGAGTGAAGTATGCAAGATGGTATGACCTCGGCTCTCCCCTAGGCCCATATCTTTGTCTGCCAGGTGCACCTTTACAGTGACAGACTAGCGTGTTTTCAAAAGTAAATCATTGCTTATTAGGCCCTGTTCTTCTGTGGATGACGAGCCCAGCAGCACCCACGTGGACAGAGACGGACAAGAAGGCTGGGACTAATGACCTAGAATCCCCTAGGGAGTGGGCCGCTCATGTATAGGGTCTCGCCAACTAGACTTGTGGGTTTTCACTGTATGTAATGACGACGTAGATGAGCTTGCTGCACACCCCTAATAGGGCAGAATGTTCGGCAGCAGCAGACGTCTTTGCTGATGCACTCCTGTTCTGCAAACAGTGGGCCTCATTCAGACTTTGAAGGTAACCACGCCGCTATTTGCGGCATGACTGCCTCCAAAATCGTTCCGACTCCGGCCTGGTCAATGGAGTAATTACCGGCCCATTCTGAGGTCGGAGGGACTGGTAATTCCCCATTCACCAGGGCCATTCCCCATTCCCATTTGAGCCCCCAAAGGGCTCAATGGGAAGGGGGAAGGCGGCAATAACGGTACCGTAAATTACGGTACCGTTATTGACCCCGGTGTCCCTTTGCGGGTCGCGTCCTTAATGCCCGCCAAAAAGCAGGCGTTAAGGAAGGACCCGCAAAGGGAACTCGTAGTAGGGCGCAAAGGGATTACCGGCACTGGTGTCATTACCGGTGCCCGGTATCCCTTTGCGCCCTACTTGTAATGAGGCCAGTGTCTTGGGCCTTTTTCCGTAGCCTTTTTCCGTAGCGGCTGTATTTTTTCTGATGTGCATGTATTTTTTCTGATACTGCAGCAACCAGTCCCAGACACGTCATTCCCAGACGTGTGCAGGAGCCATTTTTATAGAATTCCTGTCTGCTCTTTGAAGCGGGGTATGGCTCCGGGGAAAGTGCAGGCCATTGTTGGGACCCCGTGACGGAGAAGTTCGGGTGAACATGCATATCAAGTTGGGGAAAGTGGTGTATGTGTGTGGAAAATGGGGATTGTGTGAATGACAGATTGGTGTTTTTGATTGTGTGGTAAAGGAGAATTTTTTATGTTGTAAGAGGAATAACGAAGGGAAATACAGGAGTGTAGGGGGCCCTCCTGAGTGAGGGGAGATGATGGTACCATTTGTTTTGTGATACATAGATAAACAAGTAGGGATTCTGCATAATAAGTGGGCTTGGATATAGTAGTATGTGTTGTTTTAGTTTGTTATTTTAGCCTGTTGTTTTAGTGTATTGTGATTTTTTTATTTGTAAGTAGTGGAGGCCTGAAGTGGGTAGTTTTTGGTATGATATGATATGGCATTTATAACGCGTCTATACACAAGTGTTTCAAGGCAGGACGATGCAAGGGAGGGGAACAAAGGGAGGACAGACAATGATCCTACTAGGCCAGGTGTGATTCAGAACGCGCAAGTGCAAGGGAGGGGCAGGGCCAGTGCAGTGCATGAGAAAGATGATAAAAATAATAAGTAACGGCCAACAAGTGGCAAGTGCAGTGGTAAGTGCATACATCTGGTCTCAAGGGCTGGTAGGGAGACTGTAGGGATACAGAAACAGTCCCCAAGTGCGGGGGTTGCCAGGTGGGCAGTGCAGGTGTGTGACGCTGGCGGGGGGTCCTGTGCCCGAGATCAGAGGGTGTCCAGGTCTCCAGTATGTATGGCATTTGAAGTATATTGAGTGAGTGTAGTGTGGTATTGAGTGTGCGTGAAGGGTAGGGAAGGAAACTTTGACTTGGGATTACTGGGAGTAGGGGATAGAAGACTGGTTTTGACATCGAGAACTACAGTGTGCGAAGCAGGCGAGAGTAAGCTTAGGAGGTCTTAAGAGGTCTGAGTGCGTTATTCGCTAAAATGGCAGGAGGGACTCCTTTAGAATACATGTATAGTGGACTACCATTGTATAGATACAAGATTGAAAAGTACCACAAGCAATGGGTGGTAGAGACACAAGGGGGATGCCCTGCTCCTGGCCAGAGCAGGGCACCCACAATAGGCGAGTGCCAGAACACATGAGCACATTTTTAGCAGCAAGGTATAAAGGCAAGCAGCTGAAGAAGAGGAAGGAGATTTTAGATATTTTGAAGATGATTGAGGACATGGAGGACCCCGACGAGAAAGGGATGCGAGATTCCCATTGAGAGACCACCTTAATAGAGGGGAGCGGAACGTCAACAGAACATAAGGGATAATATCCATGAGCTGCTCGTCCAGTAACGCAATACACTAACCTGACCTATGTGCCCACCGCAGCCTCTGCTCTGCCACCTTCATACATTTACACCCCAATTATTGACCCACCTCAAGACTGTAAGGGGCAGAAGGAATTAGAGGAGGCGCTGGAAGCGGCGCAAGTAGAGCTGGCACGATTGAGAACAACACAGAGTGTGGGAAGGGTGAAGGGGAGCAGACTAGATGAATGGAGGGTGTGAGACATTTTATTTAGGTTGGATAGTACGTCCATAAAGGATGTGCACATCGAGACGTCAGAGGGTGAGGGCTGGCCAGGAGGGAGCACGGGATATGGAAGAGTGAGGTCTGATGGAGAAACAGAGAGTTGATGGAGGATGAATGGGACAATAGATGAGGTTGAGGATGATGAAGAGGAGGGGCACCAGAGATAACACCACGATTGGAGAGCTTGTGGGGGCCGCGGTTGAGGAATAGATATGCAGTGTTTTAATTCACAGGAACTTGATTGCTTTTGTTTGATTCAATAGACTTACACATGAAGCCTGTTTTGTGCTTCATGTGTCAAGCTGTCTTAAATGAAACAAAAGAAACTCAGCACCTACGAAATGGCACTGTGCTATTTCGTAGGTGATGGAATCTTTTTTGTTTCATTCAACAGACTGTTTGAAACATCAAAGCCCGACACGTCAAGCAGTCTATTGAATAAAACAAACGAGATTCCAGCAGCTCTGAAATAGCACAGTGGCTTTGATACTGGCATGGCTCTGGGTTTGCATCCTCAGGCCGCACATTAAACAAATAAATAGTATTTTGTTGATGGTGGGGAAGGAATCTCGGCAGAGCCCTGGCTCCACCAGAGTTTTGGCAGACTGACAGGGCTCAGCTCCAGCTAGCTCTGGCCCACTTAAAGCCCTGCACAGAGTACAGACTAGAAGTAAACCAAAGACAATAATTCTAAAATCAGATGCCTTCATGTACATGACAAGGCGAGGGAGAAGATAGCGTGTGGGTTAAATGAGAAAGAGGTTAGCTAAACCATGCCAGTGAAAGTTGAGAGTCAGACCGTGAGTGCAGGTGGCATCTAATGGCAGAAGAGAAACAGAAGGTGACCAATAGGAGAATGAAAGCTCCAAGGCTGAATGACTACCTGGTGGTCAAGGATAGGAGGAAAAGAGGAAGGCCAGGAGGAGGAAGAGAGTAGGAGAATGCAAGAATGTGAATGCCAGCATCCATGATGTCAGGGAGAAGGGGCAAGAGGTTGAAAAAAGGAGGAAGGAAAGTTGGATTGGGAGGCTGTAAATGAGGGCACTGGTACAGATGGCTGGAAAGCACATGGCCTCGGTAGGATACAGTCGAGAGAATGCAAGCAAGTTACTAACATCATTCAGGCAAGGCAAGAAGAGTCATTTAAAAGGTGGAATGTAATCATGAACTCATAACTTTCATTGAGGAATTATAGTGTACAGTACTCATTTATAGAAGGCAGAAGTAGTTCTTTGTCAAAGAGTTGCAGATAGAAGTTGAATGGGGGCAGTGTTCAGGAAGGAGAGGCGTGGAGATCTAGTCCTAGGAACTGGGGACACAAATAAAGGGGACTAAGGGGCACTAGTAGAGGTTACAGTAGACAGCAGATTGCCAACAGGGGTGGACTGGCCTATAAGGGACTCTGGAGATTTCCTGGTAAGCCTCTGCACTCTGGGCCTATTTTCTTGTGGCATGTCCAAATGTTCTTATATGAAAAGGGTTGGGTTTTCTGAAAATGTGTAATATTCGGCCACTATGTTCCTCTTTTGGTTCCCAGTCCACCCCTGATTGCCAATCATCCATTGGACACAGAATATACTAGAGGAGTAGCTGTAAAATAAGGGGTGAGGGGGCATAAACCAAGGCCTGTAGGGGGGAAATGAAAAGAGACTGGGTAGAAGCACATTGAGCGCTTTGAAACACTTGTCTGTATATAGGTGCTTTATAAATAAACAATACCATACCACACAGGAGAGAGGGTATTCAGATTACCAGAAAGGAGACAGATTACATCTTGTGTTTAAAGGGCCAGCTAAAGTTGTTTTAGAAGCAGCGTGACCTGCATTGTTTTTAGGGTCTTGGGAAAGACCCCTGGAGATAGAGTGCGTGAGACGAAGACATCATAGTCAAAGGCACTCAAAGACACCGCTCGGCTGAGGGGCAGGTAGGGTATTCCTCAGGTCGCTTGACAGTGTCACACAGTGTCCATTTTACAGAGGGGATAAGAGGGAGAAACCATGGTGGCCAGGGTTAGATTCAAGAGGAGATGTGTTCATGGAGATGAATGAGCCTCTGGCAGGAACATCGAAGCAAATGTCTATTTATTTGGTTAAAAACATCAAGCCACTTTTCAATATTAGGGAATGGAACGGAGGGCAGTGAGTTTGAAGCATTCTTAATTATCTCAAAAAAGTTTCTTAAGTCTGTTATTTTTTGCTAAAGAAGTTTGGGGTTTGAAGTGTGAAGAGTTGGCAGTAATAATGTATGTTGGTGGTTCCTTCCGCCCCTTCTTAGAATCTGCAGGTTTTTTGGTGGTAACCGATTTTGATTCCATCATTTGGTTGTGGGCAGACATTTCCACTCTACTTTAAGATCTTCCTGAATCCAAGCATCTGATTATTTGAGTTGTCGTTTCACGGTAAAGCAGGTGCAAACTCATCTATGATGTCTGACATGGTTATTTGGTAGGATAATTCAACAATACCTATTGCTCCATTTTTTTCGGAATCAGGTGATATTTTCCCCACCAATAATATCGCCATATATATATATGGTCATGGGTTAAGGCCGTAGGCGATATTATTGGTGGGGATAATTTATAGGGTAAATGGGACTGGGGGTTGCGGGAGTGTCCCCCGCAGGTTGCATGGCTTAATATCGCCGCAAAAATATGGCGATATTTCTGCGGGGATATTAACACATGGAACCTTTTTTTCAAGGTGGCTAGGTGGGGTGTGAAGTGACGTTCAAGAATAAGTCCAGATGGTGTGAGTCTAGAATCCATATTTATTTAATTACAGATTCACAAAAGCACTGTGACCTTTTGAACGAGATGGCAAAGGGAAGAAGAAGGTATTCTAATCAGACAGATTTCATTTAGCTGGTGTTTCCAGCTAATGAGATCAGGAATTGATTCATTGTTGCGGGTAGGATTTGTGGGATCTATGTGAAAATGTTGAATGTATTTATTTTTTTACCCCATTTCCCCACTTACAAATGCGGGGGGGGACCCCTGCAGCCCCTCGCTTAGCTCTCCACCTTTTATATTAATTTATCCCACCCCCCCCCCACATATAATTGTATATGGTGAAATGGGGCTCTCAAAATTCAGTGTTCTGGGCTTCTCAGTTAAGGGTTGAGCTATTTTGTTATGATCCCGGATTTGAGCCGTTCTGAACGCGATCACGCTCCTCGATGACGTTTGGCAACCGAGTGGTAGTCCAAGTTGAGGTTGAAATGTCCTAAGCAAATATACTGCCTGCTTTCTTACTGACTGGTGACGCAGTCAGCGCATTGCTTCGCAAATCGTTTGTTATCCTTTGGAGGATTGGCAAGCATGTTAACCGTGAGAAAGGTTTAGAGGGATTGTTTTAGCTCAATCATTGAAGACTGAAAGGAGGCGAACGTGTGTGGGAAAGTCGAGAAAGTCTGCCTATAGATGAAGTCATTCATGAAGATCAGAGAAACTCCACCACCTGATTTGTATTCCCTGTTGACCTGAATAATGGGGAATCCCTGTGGAAGGAAGGAGTCTAGGGGGGGTCTGCGAGGATGGACCGATACAAGTTTTGGTATGGAAGAGGGAGCTGAGATTGCATTCTCTAATGCTGTCAGCGTATTCAATGTCATAGGTGGGTGCTCATCTGCAGTGCAGGTGGTTGAATCGCAGAGAGGTACTCGGCTATGGAGGAAGGTACATCTAAATGTATTTGTACAATAGGGTTGGGGCTGTTCAATTGGATGTGTCTGCTCTTCTGAACATCTGGGGTGCATCTGTAGTTAGGTATGATGGGAATACACTGAGAACGGGAGCTCGGTCAACTGTTACAAGTTGACTAATGGGCATGTGGTTCTGATAGCTGAGTTTGGGGCAAGGGAGAGTTACAAGATTGGGACACAGCATAGAAACCTCTCAGCTCTCATAATTGGGGCTATGCAGCTTGTTAGTTGAAGAGATATTTCTTCCAACAGTTTTATTGAAAGGTGGGTTATGTATATGTTGGTTAAAGAGGTGATGTGGTATGAATGGTCACCACACAGCTTTCGGTGTTGCGTGTGTTAATATTTCTGTTAATACATATACGAGTCAGCTGCTGCGCTGGTGTACTGACCCAACACCAAGGGTTGTGCCCGAGTAGATGAAAGAATTGTGATTATTTTTTATTATGAACGCAGCATAGGCACATCCAGTAAGTACTGTGTTACACATCCCACATCTTTTGAGTATGGGTGTGGCAGTGATAGCTGACGTCTGATGAGTTTCTTTTTCTTTTTGGTGTAGGTGAGATGGTTGAGTTGGAAAAGTGTTGACCTTGAACATGGAAATAATAAGGTGGATGGTTTGGACTTAGATTATGGTAATAACTCTGAAAACTGTAAAGGAGTTGTATTGATCCTAAAAGTGGGGTGGTCATTCTCTTACGACTAGAGAATCAAAGATGTACCAGGCCCTTCAAGGCGTGCATAAGTTCTTGTTGGGTGGTCATAAGGTCTTTGTAAGATCTGGTAAGAGCTTGTTTGGGAATCTTTCTCCTTGGAAGTCAGGCAAGAGTTTTTATTTGAACAGAGAATTGATTGTCTGTTGTGGTAATCATGTTGTTCCATTCAGGAATCAAAATGTAGGAAAACAATGTATTTAAGGTTGTCTCGTGTCCAGTTGGTGAATGGGGCGGGGGGGGTTATGGAAAGTTGGTGGGTACTCACACTGATTCCAAAGTGGTATAATCATGCTCCTTTCCCACAATACTTTTAGCGGTTGTTAATTATCTCGGGTGACTGGAAAGTAGCGGGAGGCTCCACTGTGCGGTCGGTGGTGTTCACGAGTGTGGCCCTATTTCTAGTTGTCTAGAGGTTTATAACCTTGTTCTGCGTGTCTTTTAAAGAGAACATCTTTTTCTATTAATCCTAATTGATATAAGGGAATCTGGGAGTGTGCTCGGCACGTGACAGAAGGGTTGACATGTTCTGGCATCTATTTCTGGTTCTGAGATTGTAGGTAACAGCTTTCCTTCCCCGGCTCTGGACTTGTGTACTGTCACCACTTTTGTTTAGTACAGCATCTCAGATACTTGTCTGTGTTGATCATTATATTGGTATGTGTAGTGGGTTTATTGTTGAGATAGGTAGAGCGCAAATTATTTCAGCATGAGGTAGGTTTTTTTTAATGGGTACGTGAGGTAAGAACTCCATATTCGTCTAGTTTATACCACAGATGTATTGAGTAGAAGTGTGGGGGCTTACAATTACTTGTCGAACTGTTTTCATTTTTCCCAGGATCTTGCGCCAGTTCTGTTCCATTATTGAAAAAAAAAGTACATTTACACTAGTAATATGATTGGCTGAAGTTAGGTTTTAGTTTGCTGTCATCTTGAGGTGGCACATCCAGATCTGTGAACCAACTCTGCAAATACCTGACAAAAGTACAAATGGAAGCCCCATATGGCATGTCCTGGTCCAGGGAAGGGTAAGGGCATGCCCCAGTTGGGGTGACATATGCCATTTCCAGCAAAGAAAATGGCAACATGTGGTCATGGGAGTGCAGGTCCAGCCTGAGAAAATAAATGAGTGTGGATAGTCGTCCGGGTGTCCCGCTGTAACCTGTGGAATGGCTGTAGGGCACGCCCCACTGGTAATGTCTGCAGTGCATAGCCAGAGACCACCCCTAGCATACACTGCAATGATGGCCACTGTGCCTGTGGCATGGGCAAAGGCCATGCTGCAAGCCTGCGGTGATTGCTAGTGTGGCTGGGGCACATCCCTTAAGCGTACTGATCCCTGGGGAAGGCCTGTGGCAAACAAGGGAGGGTCCCAATGAATGGGGCAGGAACATGTCTCTGGCTCAATGCCTGCAGGGCATGGCCTTACATAGCAACAGGCAGTAAAGACTCTATGTACCAGTGCCCAGGGACGTCATTTGGGGGTCTCCAGGGATCACAGGTGTGACCCCTGAGGTCTCCCCTGCTACCTCTGTGATCTCCCTTGCTACCCCTAAAAAAGAAGAAAAACAATTATTGTTTTTTTGTATTTAAGCTCTTGCGCTGTGGCCAGCACCATGTGGCTCTTCATTTCTGGAGTGGCTGGCTTTGTTGTTCAGAAAAACAGGGGGCTCCACTAATGTAACACTTTGAGCAGTGACCTTAAATGCGAAAAAATAAGATTAACAAATAATGTGTCTTTCTGAAATTCTATACAATAATTCCAAACTAATTAAAGATTTATTTCGGGTACACTTCAGGGGATGAGTGACTGATTTAGTCTGTTCTTAAACCCCTCAACTCAGATTTTCATCTTTCTGAGGTCAGTAAATGAGTACCAACACAGGTTGGGTGATTTTGTATGTATATTTGTTCTATATAAAGCGCTTAGCCGTAAGTGCTATATAATAACACATCATTATCATTTGGCTTTGGACCTCTGCTTGCATTCACAGTAATTTGGTAATTTGGGCCTATACACAATGATATTAACAATACATATGGTGATCCATTCTTGTATGAAATGTATGTCCCATTATAGTGATATGGTAACCATATTTTTCACAGTGTACTTAGGAACAATGCTATGTGATACCACTTCCTGTTTTGTCAAGGGATGAAAGGTCGTGTTTCATCACTTCCAGTGATGTAACTTTGGGGTGGGCTCAAATGACATCACATTGACATCACTTCCTGTGATGTCATCAGAGGTCAAACGTCGTATGATGTCACTTCCGTCTCCCCTGGCATTTTGAAGAAATGACGTCCCTGACAGTGCCTGCTGGTTATGAACACGTAATGATCAGGCATAATTTAAAAAACAGAGAAAAATATCACACAAACATGTCCTTATTACATTAATGGTAGCTTGTTATGAAAAATAACCTTTAGAATTCACAGGAAAAAAGCTTTACCTGTAGGAATTTTAGATTGAAATTCAAGATCTAAGAATCAGAACTCATCCCCAACACACAGCACTCACGATTTCACATGTGGCAACAAAGATTGCTTCACATGTCTCCCTTATTATTTGTTCCCAGTGGGTATTGGCTACAGGGCAGTAGCTCCCTTCATGCTTCAAGCACTTGTTCATACCCTCACAATACACACAGGTAAGGCATTTAGGTAGTGCAGGCATGGCCCTATGTTCTGGTTCCATAATTGTTTGCATGGCCTTTATCCAAGCCATAGATGAAGTACCCATCCCCCACGTAACCAGTGGTTTGTAAATTGCACACGGTCTGCAGACAAGCCCCAAAAACAGTGGGCCTCATTACGAGTATGGTGATAAGGCGCCAACAGTGCCAGTATCGCTACCGGCACCGTTGATACCGTACCACCATACTATGAGTTCTGCTCACAGGTACCCTTGCAGCCACCAGGTTTTACCGGGTGGCCGTACGGCACCCGAGAACAGAACTTGATGGTAGCAACGGTACTGTTAATAACGGTACTGTTGCTACCACCCTCCCCATTCCCATTTGAGCCATATTAGGTTCAAATGGGAATGGGGAATCATTTTACCAGCACCCAGAAAAGGGCAATTACCGGGTCCGGCAAGGCCGTAATGACCCGGTAATTGCCCTTTTCTGGGCACTAGATAAAAATCAATACCGGCGGCAGCCGTGCCTGTACTAAAGGCATGGCTACCGCCAGCCTCGTAATGAAAAAAGCACTCTTTGCACTGAGCTAAATTAGCCTAATTCACACAAAAAGCAGTGCTTTTTGTGCGAATTAGGTCCATTTAGCGCAGTGCAAATAGTACTTTTGTAGTGCAAAGTGACTTTGCAAGGCAAAAATATACCTTGAAGCGCTCTGTGAATTAGGCCCGGTTCAACGTGTTTGTTGGCAGTGCAAAGTCACTTTGCACCGCGCTAAACGTTCCATGAATTAGGCCCTTAATCTACCCTAACAACTAAACCCTCCTTAACCTTTACAATTATCCTAGCAGCACTACATTCTTGGCGACCTTTCAGCTGTAGTTTTAACTACTTTTTGCTTGCCAACTTTTTCACTGCAGAGGTATTTTCCCTGTTTACATTATTGTTGGCCACATCTTCACTGGATAAGTTTAGGTCATGCTTGTACAGCTTGTGTTCCCTCGTCCCAAACACATGATCTTCATCTTCCTTCATCTTTCCATCAGAAAATTCCCCAATCTATGTGATTTTTTCTTGATTGGAAGCCACCTAGTGGCCATCACTGGAAGTTCACCTCCAGTTCTGACCCACATCAGCAAGGCAAATGGCCCTCATTACGGGTGAGCCGGTCCGGTAAAACCGCTGGAAAAAATGCCAGTACTACCGGCTCCAGCATTTCTACCGGACCGGCTCACTCCAAGTCTGCCGGTGGGGGCAGAGAACTACAGGCAGGCCTGAACTGCCAGGAGTTCAGTCCCCTACCGGGCAGATAATTCACTGAATCACTGGCACTGTTAACAAAGGTGCCGGCGGTTTAGTAGTTCCCATTCCATGAACTTACCGCCATTGCTGTCACCCATGATATCAGGTGCCGGTAACGGTAAAGCGAGTTTGCCGTTAACCTGCTGGTAATACAGGCTAGCTACCGGCAAACTCATAATGAGGGCCATTGTGTTGTGATCATTTCCATAGAAGTTTTGGGGGCTCTACTTTCATTTTCAGGTGGCTGTTAATCAAATTCAGCAACCAATCATTCAGCAACTGGGACAGTGTTAACCAACCTGTCAGCAACTTGGGCAGTGTTAACCAATCAGTCGGCAACTGGCACAGTGTTAACCAATCAGTCAGCAACTGGAGCAGTGTAAACCAGTCAGTCACCAACTGGGACAGTATTAACCAAGCAGTCAGAGAGAGACGCTCTTCTTCTATGGGCCTCATTACACGGTAGGCGGTGGACCAAGGTGCTATTAGCACCTTGGTCCATGCCGGTAAATTACCGGCACCGCCTTGGCGGAAAGGGGAATTACCGTCCTACTCCAAGGTTGGTGGGGCGGTAATTCCCCCTTCCACCATTGCCCTTCCCCATTCCCATTTTTGTCCCATAGGGCATAATGGGAATGGGGAAGGTGCTAATTACGGTACCGCAAATTTGCGGTGCCGTAATTAGCACCAAGGTCCCTTTGCGGGTTGGGTTTTAACGCCTGCAAAAAGCAGGCGTTAAATTCCCCAACCCGCAAAGGGACCTCGTAGTACGGCGGTAAGGGTTAACGGTCACCGTTACCATTAACGGTCACCGTTACCATTAACGGTGACCGTTAACCCTTACCGCCGAACGTGTAATGAGGCCCTATGTCTTGCCTTATCACTGCATCCTCATCACGACTTCGGCGGTAACCCTTAAATCCGGCAGTAGCGCTATTACCGCCGGATTTAAGGGTCCGCCGAATCAGGGCTTCGGCGGATTTCGCCCCAGCTCTGAGCTGGGGGGAAATCAGCCGAAAATTTGCGCTATTACCGCCGGCGGGAAATCCGCCGGCGGTATTAGCACGAAGATTCCCCATTGAGCCCAATGGGGAATGGGGCCTTCCCGAATGGGCTCAGTGGGGAATGGGGACTTACATTACCGCTGAACTTGTGATCCGGCGCTATTAGCGCCGGGGAGTTCGGCGGTAGGGCTAATACCGCCCGCGCTAATAGCGTTACCGCCCAAGTCGTGATGAGGCCCATGTCTCCTTTCGCTCTGCACTGCTCCCAGCACACACAGACGCACCACAATAACCTACACAGCACACAGCCCCCTCGCAGTCACTGCTTTTGTTTACTGATTTCCACCCACGCAGCAAGACACACTAAACGCTGCGGCTATGCACATTTTCACTGTGAAACGCCCACCTGTTAGCTTCAAAGGTTCCGGCCCAATGTACGGAACAATGCCGGGGGCTTTTGAAGCCTTTAAAACGCCGCAATCGTCGTTCTGTGAGCTCAAAACAGACACGAGGGTTGTGCGAGTGATACAGCAGGAACGCCCTGGGCAATGTATCTGGACTGCAAATAAAACGATAGAGCCTAATGACCGAAGCCTCCTATCGCTATAGGTAGACTGAAACAGCTTCCTGTGTACAGAGCCGTCTGGCGAGGCCGGGCTCCGGACCAGTCGTTGGTTAATACGGAGCTGAGGCTCACCGTTCCCTGCACCTGCCTTGCCACAGCCACAGGGGTGGGGAGACGGCGCCATTTAGCTACGGCGCACTGTCCCTTCAGCACCAATGTCCCCGACCTGCCTTCAGCAGCATCTCGGGCAGATATAGGCAGGCGTAAACCCGCTTCAATGGCTTTCTAAGCCTCGTCCATCGTGGCCGATAACGGAACCGAGGCATATGGGATCATTCGCTCAGAACCCAGGCGGCTGGTCAAGCACCGTGGAAGCCAGGATTAGTACCCAGGCGGTCGTTTGACCCGCTCGACCATTTTATACCACCCTAAATGACGTGCCGACTAGTGTTAGCTGAGGGCGTGAGGGTGGCATAACTTTGGCCAGAGTTTGAATTTTGAACCACCAAACCTACCCTGTGCAAGCAGACGCCTTCGACCCACTTGCCAGCAAGCCTCCACCGAATAGGTTTGGAAGGGAGGCAGGCGCTTCTCCGTAGCAGCTTCCGAAGGGTGAAACTACCTCTCCCTGTACATACAACCCACCGCTTACCAGGTAAGTAAACAATGGTGGGCGGGTGCCCATCTAGGGTCACAGGGGACCCCGAGGGCTGGCTGTTGTTTTCCGCACGCATCCATGTGAAGACGGCACTACGCAGTTCGGAGTCCCCTTTAGCCCTGCTACCAGCTACTGTGAATGGAAATTGGAGCACACACAACCTCATGGTACGTCAGATTGCACGCCCTCGGCTCACGGCCCTGCACACGCCGTGGTGCAAGGTGCGCATGATGCATCACGCTGCTCACTTTTTTGTGTCTGTGGATGTACAGTGCGTCACAGCGCTTCGAAGCAGCACACGAGCGCTATATATCATTATCTACGTATACAAATACACGTCAATGAAAGCAATCTAACAAACTATGTATATGTAGACACACGCCTAGAACACATACACAAACATAACGTGATCTGCCTATCTAACACGCACACTCCTCCTTCCACACACGCGTAGGCATAGCAATGATCTGCACAGCGCGGTGGCCTTCCCTATGGACCTGGCAGCCAGGCGCCCCAGAAACTGGAAGATGAAGGGGTAAACAGTCCTTCGAAGGGGTGGCGCCCAGGAACGGCTCCGATTACGCACGACATAGCTCATTTATAAACCAAAACATTCTAAATGAACGGTTGATGGAGAGAAGGGGAGAGAAAGAAACCGCAGACGGAGCCACGCCTGCCACCCGCAGTCGATACAACGAGAACAGGGCGTTCTATTGCAGGAATCTAGCAGCCGCCATCCCCTCCTCGGTACTCACCCTGCCTTGATATCTGCGGGGCGCAGAATTGCTGTGGCGCGCTCAGAGCTCGCGGGGTGGTTATACAGGCGTCGCCTTCTCTGTATTCTCCGGCCTCATGGAATAAACAGGCAATGTACCAGGGCGGGAGGGCGAAGGGGAGGCGAGTGACGATGCAGCTGGGGGAGGGGCGTGGAGCGCTGTCTATGAGCACGGAGGGAACGCAGAAGACAGCAGGAGCCTCCTCAGGCAGTTTGCATGGCTGGCACTTCTCCACACCCGGCACGTGCTGTTGTTGGTACTTGGCACAATTGAATTTCAACAAGGTTTCTGAAATTAAGCTTTGCCCGAAGACCTAGGAAATTCCGCGGGTGTGGTAAGCGATGAGCATATTAGGTCAGAGTTAACCTGCCCTGTATTTGCCACCCATAATGTCATTTTTGGTCTCATGGTTCATCCCTACTGTGATGTTATGTATGTGTCCAGGCCTTGACTAATTGGGGGATTCTGAGTTAAGATGGCCATCACTTTTCAATTCCCATACCTGATGAATTTCCTGTATTTTGTTGCAATGAATTGGACCATCACAACTCAGTCTTCACTAACATTTGTTTTCACTGAATTTCAAGTGATTTGTTATGCTATATCTTCTCCATGGGTCCGTGTGGAACTAATTATTAAAAAAAGGACTGAGGCCATGGCCATGGTCTATATCCCCCTGCCTACTAACTAACCAAATCCCACCAACAGAGCCAGCCCTAAGATTTGCGGGGCCCAAGCTCTTATTTGCATCACATAAAATGATGTCACAAAAGGAGTCTTTAATATGCATGGGAACCAAATAAACGGTTTCACTGTATGAATGTGAACTGTTAATATTACGTATTTGGCAATATCAGGAGGGAGGCTTATTTTGGAGTAGTCAACAGAGTGATCTGAATCATTTGTAGACACGTCTAATTGTGGCAGCTAAGCCTCAGTGAGATAAAATGATTTGCCCAGGAGCACACATTTTGTCCAGTGCCTAAGCCAGAATTTGAGACCAATCTGTAAATCCGGCAATTGAGCGCACATCTTCACAGCTTTCGATAGTAGACATATTGTTTGTGACTGGTCTTTTTGCAACTTTGTTTTGAAAACACAATCTGGCTATCTCATGAAGGGCATACAAGTGGTGTTTGTGGTTTGCTAACTGAAGCTAACTCTTTTTTGTAGCAGTCTTATGATTGCTTGTATTGTTATGGTGTATATATTTGACCATTGTCCAGACTAGCAATGTACCTTTAATTAAGATGATTATTTCCACAATAAAAGAATTTAACCTCCAAGCGATGCTTTTATTAGTTTTAAACACACAGTGAGCTACAGCACCTCTTTCTCCCTCTTCCTTCTCCCATTGCTTACTTATGAGGTACCCAGGTCAATTGTCAGGAGCCCTTCTTTTATTTCCATTCTCTTTTCTGTTCATGTTCCACCCCTCCCACCAGAAGCATAACACCCTAGTGTCTGGGCATGCTGTAGTAGAAATTGTCCCATCCTTTGGCAGGGTCCCAAAAAGGATGCTGGGTTGTCTAGTGCAACTACTATCTTCTCACTGCCGGGCTTGGAGGGGAACCGAAAGACTCGATCCTCTGTCCGGAGCTTCTCTCGCTTGGGGACCTGCCATGAGGATTGAGTTTAATTTTTGGTAAGTATTTAGACGAAAAAGTGGAACATGGAAGTAATTCTCAGATTATACCAGATAGGAGGTAGAGCCTCCTGCTTCACTTTCTAAAACAGCGCCACACATTAATTTGAAACAATACTGGTATTTCTCCTTAGTGCATCACAGTGTTTATTAATTAGATAAGTGAGCTGCCCTATGTGAGAAATGTGTTTCGGCAAACTAATGCCTTTTTCAATCAGGGCTAGTCATACCAAAGTACATATACAACATTACAGTATTTTAAAAACCAGTGGGAGGTGAGGGGGAAGGGGATGTACAGGTAATAGTGATGCTATGATAAACATTTTGAAGATATGTCCAATGTGTAGTTGAGCCATTGACAGTTAAATAAATAAAAGAAACAATCACATGGTAAAAACAACCATAAGTATCATTGTCCCAGAGAAAAAGGGGGGATTGGGGTGGATTGTTGTGGAGAACAAAAGAACATTTCAAAAGAAAAAAGAGAGAAAAATGAGTACATTATTACATTAGTAATTGGGTTTGTTCACTAATATATTAAGAGGTGTATTGATTCTTATTTGCTCCTCCAAAGTGACTTACCTAGTCATAATTGCCATACTAGGTTTCCTTGAGATTGGTAGAGTTATACACAGGTAGATATATGGGTTAGAATCCCACCTACAAGGGTAATTAGGAAAGGACATTTGTGTATTACTGTTTGTGTCTTAGACAGCTGTATCCATATCTCGGGAAATATTGCCTTCACTGCCCGTGTTATATCAGTGAGTACATAGTACTGTAATAGACAATATAGCATGCAGCAGATTCTTCTACTGTCCGCGTTCTTTGTGTAAATAAATATTACTTCAGCACTCCAAAACGTGCGTGCGGCTGTGACCCACTATAGTATTCTACTTTCGTTCGCATTGCTAAGGATGTAGCTGCCGCCCGTGTTGCATGAATAGAAGGCTTGTGTTACAGCCTAAATACATGTGTGTGGCCACGTCTCACAGGTATCCTTATATTTTCCTTTTCCTTTCCTTGATCATGTTCTATTCCAAAAGTTCAGCAGTTTTAAAAGTAGTTCAAAGTAGTGTCTAGTCTTTCTTAGTTAGAATCTGGACTTCACGCGATGCTGCCAGCTCGCTTTAGTATCTAATTCTGTTGGATACAAGGGGCTTACGAGACAAAGAACGGCTGTCAGTCTCCTTGCGTCGGCTTCAAAAGTGCTGCGAGCGCATGAGTTAGGTTGTATTTACCTTTCCCTAGTTAACAGTAGTCCTTTTTCGATCGCCTCTGCGCTGCAGAGACGCGGGCGGCCATCTTAGAAGGGTGAACAGTGCATATGTTGTAACACGCTACCGCGAATAACGCTTACCTTGTTAGAAACTACAACGCCGGCACCTCAGTCACTCGCTCAGCTCCAAACCACACTAAATACAATAACAGTGCAAGTTAGACATAGTGAAAGGACTACTTTTTAAAAGGTGTTCGGAACACTGACAAAGGACTACATACCTAGGGCATTGAAACAAAGAGAGGACAGAGTCTCTATAGGTACACTGTAAAGAATACACACGTGCGCAACTCCTCCACTATAACGTTAGCCAGGGGGTTAGACAAATATTAGTGCACAACCAATCCACATGGTAATGCTCAATAGCACTTGCATGTATGGTAAATATAGCTTAAGTCTAAACTGCGCAAAACAAGTACACGCCAGCCCCGCTCGCTCAATGACACAGTTATGTACGAAGCAGAATGTATGCGATTGTTGGGTGACATTAAGTCCTACAAAAAACTTGAGAGGGACCCCACAGCACGATTACAAGATGAAATAAAGAGTTTGACTGATCATGCAGTTAATGAACAATGGATTAGTATTGAAGAAGGTTGTTTTCTAAACAAAACAGGGGCAGCCTTTTACATACTCCCAAAAATTCATAAGAATTCTACTAAGCCCCCCGGGAGACCCATTGTGTCTGCCATTGACTCACTCCTGGAACCGCTGTCTGTCTTTGCAGAGATATTTTTAAAACCATTTGTTTTGGAGATGCCGTCATATGTGAAAGTTTCGACCCATATGATTAATATCATTAATGACATCCAAATTGAAGAGGGAGACATCTTTGTCACTATGGATGTCGAGTCGTTATATACCGCGATTCCACAAATGGAATGTCTGCATGTGTTAGGGCATTATTTGAATAAGGGAACGAGACCACATTTGCCCCTCCACTGAGTTTGTCCAAGAGTGTATTTGGTTAGCTATGACCAAACATTTATTTTTGTTTAAAAAACAACTTTATAAACAGGAGAAAGGGGTCAGCATGGGGGCTACTTTTGCCCCCGATGTTGCAAATCTATATATGGCTGACTATGAGGATAAGTTTATTCTGGGCCAACAAAACTTGCTTATGATCCATCCCACTCTAAAAGCACCTCTCATTGAGTTCCATGAATGGTTAAATCGATGTGACGTGAATATAAAATTCACGATTGAATATAGTTACCGCCAGGTGAGTTTCCTCGACCTGCTGATTAAGAAGGCTGCAAATAAACTTACAACTACTCTTTTCAAAAAACCAACCGATAAGAACTCCCTATTACACTTTAACAGATTTCATCCTGCTAGTCTACGCCAGAACCTACCATACGGGAAGTTCTTACGTATTAGGAGAAACTGTTCCGAGAAGGATGAATTCAAGCTACATGCAGAACAGCTTAAGGAGAGACTAGAAAAGAGGAGGTACCCAAGAAGGTTAGTTAAAGACCAAATGAAAAGAGCTGAAAACACCAATCGTGAGACTTGTTTAACCACACGAGAAAGACACAAGAATTAACGTCTCGTATGTGTAACCACATTCAATACAGTCAGTGGGGATGTAAAAAGAATCATTAATAAACACTGAAATTTGGTCAAACAACCAGGATCACTAATGAAAAAACCTATGTTTGCGTTTAAACACAACCAAAATCTCAGACAAAGACTGGTCCATACCTATAGAGAGCCAGCAAGAGAGCCAACTCTCAATGACCAATGGGGTTTACTGCCCATTGTCGGACATTATAAATGTGGCAAATGTGTCGCGTGTCCCCTAACAGAAACCAAACGAGAATTTAATTGCGGTCAAAGAGTCTGGAAGATGAATTGCCATACTAATTGTTTGACTAAAAATGTGGTTTACATTATCAGCTGTCCCTGCCAACTTCTATATGTGGGTAAGACCACACGGGAAGTTAGACAGCGAATATCAGAACATAGGAGCTGTATACAAAATAAAGTGGCAGATAAGCCGCTTGTTGAACATTTTGTCAAAATGCAACACAAGGACACAGACATGAGGTGGTTTGTACTCCAACACATTAAGAATAATATGAGAGGGGGCGATATCGGTATAACATTACATCGCATCGAGCAAAAATGGATTCACACTCTCAACACAGTCCGGAAGGGACTGAATGTTTCAGTAGAATGGAACAACTTGGTTACGAAAAACTGATTAGTAATATGATATCATTGGTCAGAACGTTAGATCGATACACTAGTTTGGATACTATGTGGCCAAGAACTATACTACTGTGATCATAAAATGTCCATTGTTTTGTATATAATGCAGGCCCATATGGTTAGTCATAAAATGGGTTTTTACCCATATACTTGCCTCCATGTATGTGTAGATTATGTGTTAACAGGATTTCTAAGACATTATTGACCTGTATCATGTGTAAACAATCTCCTAATGATGCCAGTACTACATATATGTCAATTGGAGTTTGAAGGTACAGTCTATCGGTATTCCAGTGTTTATATTTACAACTGTTTTTGCAGGGTGATGGGGTTCGTTCCACCCAATGTGTACAAGATCTTGTCAACAATAATCAGTTGAGTCCTCACGTCTAAGAATCTGTTGGGAGTGTCTATGTATGCAAATGCACTATTGTATATACAGCAAATCTATTTATTTGTCTATATGGTTATTTTAGTTCATTGACCCAGTTCCTGAAATCAGGTAGTACAATTTAAGATGTTTAACTTCTAGGTCTTCAGCATGAGGCCCTCCATATATCCATCTTGTTGGATTCTTCTCTCTAGATTTTGGTATGATAATATGTGGACCTCTTATGTCTTCGAGGTCCATTCACTATCCTGATGAGGTCGAAGACAGTGATGGCATATGTGCCCTCTCCGTGTGTTCACATGGAGCATTAGTTTTGTACAGTGTTTGGCAATATCAACCATACATGTGTTTGCTTTTGAGCATGAATGTTTACAATTTTCATATTGTTCCGTATTTATCTGTGCTCAACCCTCCAGCAAATGTTTCATTGGGCGAGCGGGGGCTGGCGTGTACTTGTTTTGCGCAGTTTAGACTTAAGCTATATTTACCATACATGCGAGTGCTATTGAGCATTACCATGTGGATTGGTTGCGCACTAATATTTGTCTAACCCCCTGGCTAACGTTATATTGGAGGAGTTGCGTATGTGTGTATTCTTTACAGTGTACCTATAGAGACTCTGTGCTCTCTTTGTTTCAATGCCCTAGGTATGTAGTCCTTTGTCAGTGTTCCGGACACCTTTTACAACATAGTCCTTTGACTATGTCTAACTTGCACTGTTATTGTATTTAGTGTGGTTTTGGAGCTGAGCGAGTGACTGAGGTGCCGGTGTTGTAGTTTCTAACAAGGTAAGCGTTATTCACGGTAGCGTGTTACAGTTGTACAGACGCGCACACGCTTTTGTAGTATCCAATACATTCTGATCAAGACACGCGGTGGTTGTCGCGCTACTGTCGCTCCGAGGAGCGTTTTATATTTATTCACAGCAACTGGCAATATTGTTTTCTTAGTATTAAAAACACTGGTTCTTCCTTAAAGCGGCATGCAAAAGTGAAAGAGAGGTCTGTCCTGCTATTAGTGACAGTGTTTGTTATAATACATGGTGCTACCTGCATCATGTGGGTGGTGCCTATGATATGAACGTGTTATACATATAGTGCACACATAACAGGTTCCTCCTGTGAGGAGGTGGCTATGGTGAGATATTTTTAAACTCCCTGTGTAGTTTGACTATACATTATAGCATTTTTACATGTGTATGCAATTAGACACAGGGTTTCAGAGGTGGTGGGTGTGTTCCCACTTTTCTAAGACTTCTACATTAGGTGAGACCCCCCATTGAGGAGTTGTCATTATATGTTTCTTTTGTAGCTTCGTGTATGACCAAGGGATTGATATACCTCAGGAAGTCCCTGCTAGCATTACGCAGGCCTTAGGCGGATCCATTGGTGGTCCCATCCTTGTGAAGATTTCTAAGGTGCACCATGGGTGCTTGTAAGTGTTTTAATTTTTTATTTCATTTTCTGTATGGTCATAGATATGTACACTGAGTATTTGGGTTTTCTTGTCCAGAATACTGAGAGGTGTTTTTGCTGGTTCCACAGGTTCAACATATACACTGATCCCAGTGGACAATTAATTTCCGCTGTCCTGTTCACCATCCTTAGAGTTGGATTTTGGTGGTGAGTAGGGTCTTATGTGTCTATTGAATTCCAGCACATTTGTGACATTATTTGTCACCGATTTTAAGAAATAGGGATGACATTATTGTTTTTATTGTGTTTTAGATTTACTACTGGCCCATATTCGTTGAGAATAGGGCAGAGTATTTGCTCTATGCCCTACGTCCTGAAGAAGGTCTCCGACCGAAACACGTGTCGACGCTTTTCTGTGAGAGACATCTGGTCGAGTTTGGTACCAGATATATAACGACACCTGATATTATGGACTGGGTCATTGCTTAACGCGACCATTGAAAACAATTGGTGTAACAATATTTCCAATGCTTACTGATGTGGTTAACACTTCGGTGTCGTATACTTAAATGTCTGAATGAGTTGTTGGTTATGAGTGAGGGTATGAATTGATGGTTTTTTATTGGTTTTTATATTACCAAGATTGATTTTTCTTGTGATTAGTTTATTGAATAAAATTTGCTATGTACTAAATTTAGCTAGTGTCATCCCGCTCTACTGATCCACTTTTTGTTTGATAACTATATACTGTACCTGAAGGATCAGGGACTTGAATGCAGGTCTACCCCTTTATTTACCTTTTTTTTTTCAACTACACATTGGACATATCTTCAAAATGTTTATCATGGCATCACTATTACCTGTACATCCCCCGCCCCCACTGTTTTTTAAAATACTGTAATGTTGTATATGTACTTTGGTATGACTAGCCCGATTGAAAAAGGCATTAGTTTGCCGAAACACGTGTCTCACATAGAGCAACTCACCTATCTAATTAATAAACACTGTGATGCACTAAGGAGAAATACCAGTATCGTTTCAAATTAATGTGTGGCGCTGTTTTAACAAGTGAAGAAGGAGGCTCTACCTCCTATCTGGTATTTCCAACATGGAGCAAGGGGAACTCTCTGGTAACTTCGCTAGCATGCAATACTGGCACTAGCGCAAAGCATTTCTAAGTTGATAAAAGAAGACCCCACCAAATACTATATTAATTCTCAGATTACTTGTGTGTAATCTTCATTACTCCTTGTCCTGCTCTTCCTCGACACATTACTTTCCAGGGGCAGGAGCCCCACCCGCTCAACATGCACGGAATCAGCAAAAGGTATGGCCATTAGCTATGGCATGCTGTTTCCTGCAGGTTCCAAAGGTGTACGGGTGAGGATTGGCTCTGGGCTATAGAGGGCAAAGTGCCTTTGATGAAGGATTGCGTTGTAGTGCAATCGAAGAAAAGCCCATTTGCCCGGAAAGGTATTTAGGCAGAGTAAGCAATTCTGCAGGTCTTCAAATGTTACCAATAGGGTTCAACTCTTCAAAAAAGTGTGTGGGGGTGCTCATTAACATACACACAGGGACTGAACATATCTTAAAGTGAAATATGCAAATTTAGTTGAAGTGGCATTTCCTAATAAAAGAAAATGCGCAATACAAATGAACATTTTCTTTCCAAAAATTAATTAATTAGAGGAGATTTTCCTACAACATTGCCTGCAAAGTATAAAAGGTGTGCATCTTTTAAACACAAAAATCTATATCCATGGAATACAAAATACCAATACAAGACAGGTGCTTTGAGGATATTTCCACGTGGTCCTGTGGGTAAGTATGTGCCCTGAAAGCATGAAGTCTTGGGTTCAAATCCTGGTGGCCCAACACTTGACCAAACATGTTGTTTTTGCATGCCAGCCTCAAAAGGACCTAAGGGGGATTGCGCCCACTCTATGAAAAGTGGGCGGTCGCTGTCTACCCACTTATACCCTGAACCTGTACCCTGAAAATCAGCATAGGACCAGGGAGAACAACACCTTCAGTGCAGCAACCACTCTTCCCGTATGCATGGCCCTGGTAAATCAACCAATGTGTCCTTTCCTCCCCTCACCGCCACATTTGACTTTCAATAATACTCTGTTTTATGAAGAGGACTTGAAAAGTACACAGATCATCTTTAAAGTACTCCAGAAATGTAGGAATCCTGATAGAAATATGCTAAACCGAAAGAGTGCAACTGTTGTGTTACTTTTCCCCATCTTGAAGACTACAAATTCCAGAATGCAATTCAACAAAAGAATTAAAAAAAAATGGCTTTTAGTCTTTCTTTCAAGATTTAGACGCGTAACACAAGATCATGTGAAAAGGTAACCTGTTTTGCATCATTTGACAAAGACATACATAATATGATGCGAGTGAAATGTGATATTCTACAAAACAATAAATGTATTTGACACCAAAAGGCAAACACATGCAAACTAGCAAGATAGTTTGCAACTTTGTTACCATGTTTTAATTGTCCTAAAAACAGTGGTCGAAGTGTACAAAAAGAAGTAGTGGAACTACTGGTGTGCACTGCTCCCCCACAAACCCCATTGATGCACCGCCTCCCATGCACAGTACAAACCCCAAAACACATGCACCTGATGTTTAAGGGAACATCCAGTGCAGTGCACTGAAAGTGCAAGTTTCAACGTGTTCCTACACCTTTATTTTAGAACGAAACCATTCCGGAACAGTTTCTTTTTAAAATAAAAGTATAGGAACGGTAAAACCTATTTAAAAGAAGTAGAGGAGCACTGCACCCGACCACTCCTGCCCACTTCGACCATTGACTAAAAAAGATGATTCGGGCATAAAACCATTTTTTTTTGTACATGCTTTCAGAATAAAATTCCCCTTTTGAACTCCTTGTCCAAAACAATGGTTCTTAAATGGACCAATTACGTAAAAGGAGCTTCCACTTTAAACGCTCGGCTAAAACAAAGAGCGTTATAAGCCCTAACTGTGAGGCCATATGGGGTTTAATGGGCTGCTGGTGAGTCACATGGGGTTGGCTGCTAACATCACGATCTCGCTAAGACAAGAACAAAAGCCTTGTTCCTGGAAGCTGCACAGCCCACGTTAAATGCAATTTGTATAACTTCATATACTGGCTGCAATTGGTGGCTGCGGGTCCCCCAAGAGTGCAGGGCTGGGGGCGATGGCACAGACTGCCCATGCCTTGGCCCGGCTTTACACATCAACCATGACGTTTGCCCATATCCACTGTCCATGGTGCAACAATACGGTTAAAAGACTGTGGGAAATGGCTTTTGCCAATGGCTTGTTACGATACTGTCCCTATCACACTGACACAACTAAAAGCGCATGGGTTACTGACCATTGGCCCATGTCCTGTTTTTTTTCCACTCCTTGCATTTTTGCTGTAGTTTCCCCAGGGAATTTCCCACAGTAAATTTGATGTTACATTGTAACACTGCTATAATCATTCCTGGTAACTATTCCTGCGGTAATGTATCATTTGTTGATTACCGTGGTAATGGGAAAACACTTGACAATTTATAAGTCTTGCACATTCCCAATGCCCCTCTCCATTTATGCCTCTCCTCCATTCTAGGTCCCCACATGTGTCCCACACTGTATAAAGACTCTCTGACACTCTCCTAATATGCTCTTTCACTTGCAGTTTCCCGTGACAATTTTTTTTCTATGAGTGCGCCATGCAACTTTTTCCCACAGGTATAGCACGGACCTCTTCAATAGGACAAAAAAGTTCTGCCACACAATGGGCTGTCCAGTACACCCCAAATGCTCCAACTACTTATGCAGTCCTCTTTCCTCTATCCCACCTCTGCTCTAAATTGAGATCATCCAAGTCTCATTTTGAACACTTTTCTCTTCCAGCTTTCTGTGAGATTCCCATGGTAATCACTCAAATTGCGCCAAAAACAGGCTGCTTTAAATTTCTGAAAAGCCTCATGAATACAATCCACCATGGGAGATACATAAAACTTCTGACGGACCGGGGCACCTCTATATCCATCACATTGCTGAAACACTACTCAACGGATTTAGATATAACCAAAAATGTAATATCTGCAACTTTTTGTGCCCACCTAGTTTCTTACTTGATGCAAATCCATCCAGCAGTTTTCACGCTTTGGGTATTTAGTGTAAGCATTTTAGAGGATTGCAGTCTGGCAAGGGTATAAAAGCTATAGCATTTTTGATTTTAATTAAAAACTAGCTTCGGTACCTGGCATTGCCCACGTCCTGATCGATTGGTGTCTCATGTGCCCTGGAGGATGTTGCTCTTGTCCTCTTGTCAGCAAGACTTGCTTCAGTTTGCTCTGGTGTCTCATTTGCCCTGGAAGCTGCTCTTGTCCACTGGTCGGCAAGTCGAGCTTCTGTTTGTTGTTGTGTTTCAGAAGCTCTTGATATTGATTTTCACTTTGCATCAGATGGAGCTTTTCCAAGTGATGATCGTTTTTTGTGCGGCATGTTTCAGTAACTAAATGGCTTCAGCACATTTGAGAAAATGTCCAAGAAAGGTTGATTGATAGTGCTCTTGTCTTGTGAATGAACTTAAGTAAACTGTGACCTTGCCATTGCCCATATTTGGAGTGGCGCAGTAAAAAGGTTTTTTTTAATTCCCTTTAAAATCGCTTTAATAAACACTTTCGAACTGTATACAGTAGTAATACATTTCAAAGGAATAACCAAAAGCATTGAACATTTTGCTTCAGACACTTCCAAATTTGCCTCCTTGTAGTACCTACTGCAGTGAATCGGGTGAGCATCAGTAAATGAGGGTGTCTACGGAGTTAATTTTTTGCATCGAAACATTGACTACAATCTTGCCCCAGACACATAAGGAATCCGTGCAGAATTTGGTAGCAGTGGATTCAACGGTGTGAATTTGTATAGCCAGAAAAACATACGCATATGCATACATTCAGCTTTACATATAAAGATAAAATGATACAGGTGATTCCATCTCAGAAAGGGTGGTCTGCTAATTAGACCTGTCCCCCATTTCAGCAAACTCCAGCCCAAAAGCATAGCGTACACATGTGCCCTGCTGAATTGAATCCTGATCTGCAGCGCCTGCTCTACAGCAGCACAGAGCAGGTTCAGAGGTTCAAGTGCCCTGTCTGAGAGCTGGGGTGACAGCAAAGCCACCCCAGTACAAAGGCTGCATTTAAAATCTGCACCTCTGTTCCAAAAATACATTAATTATAGTATTTATTTTTCTGCTATTTCTGTCTGTATTTATCCATATTTATTGTTTGGCCTTTTTTTCTGTATTTCTCTACATTTATTTTTTGTCATATAAAAAGATAATTCACAGCCAGTATTTTTCTGCATTTATTCTAATAAAACATGCATTTATTAAACAAAGGGTTGCTCCTGTGAATACTGCTGCCTTAAGATATGTATGCTGTCAGCAATTTGAAGAACATTTAGTGCTATCCATGCTGCCAATCTGCAATGCAATTGGCCTGCAATGCATGAGTGAAATCATAGTGAACCAGAGAGATAGACCTGTTTTTCCATTTTTTTCTCATTTTTATAATTTCTTTTTATAGAAAGCAGATTTATTTCTGTCTGTTTCTATGTGTAAAATCAGTAAAAACTGGAAGCCATAATTATGATGAATAATCATCCTGGTGGCAGGTTAATCTTTAAACATAAGCAATACCTGAGTTAGGGTCTGATGGCTGGTACATCACATAATTATTATAGCTACATCAGATCTCTATCATACATATGTCAACATTGTGAGCCCAGGCCAGTCATGGACTGGCTTTGTGTATTATCCCTAGACCGACTGTCTCTGCTGTACCCAGTAGGATAATAGCCAGTGGGCGCTATCTCTCTTTTGAACCCTTGTGAGGTCAGGTAACACCTCTCTCCAGCAGGACAGCCTTCAGCAGGATCTGTCCTGGGAAACAGGTACCAAAGGGCACACACTAAACAAAAGTATAGCCTGATACCAGGGTGTTGCATACCAAAGGGGTTTTTATGCTATAAGTGTTAGGGGGCACAGTTAGTATAGGGAGCTCCACACAACTGGGGAAGGATTCCACCATCTTGTCTTTCTCTGTACCTCTCCTTCACTCATGTCTTCCACATTTCCTTTAGCACAAAACACTTGGGTATGATCCAAGCAGTCAAAGACTACTTTTCACAAGGAATTGCACTCCCTAAGGCAGACTTGCTTTCATCCAATACCATGCTGCTTTTTGCCAATAAAAGAGGGGGACTCCCCTCCCTCTTTGATTAGGACACAAGTAAGAATTCATTTGGACCTCTTTTGATAGAGTTGATCTTCCCAAAGCCAAATTGTCTTTCAAAGGTAAAAGCCCACAGATGATTGGAATAAATCTAGCCTGGCTAAATGGCCCAATCTTTGTTCTTCAATGAAGTGGACTCTGCCCTCTGGCATCACACCCAACATTATTTGCTCTAAAGGAAATGGAGGGGACATGAAGGAGAGAGGGAGGTAGAGAGAAACTAGATGGTGGATGTCTTTCCCAACTGTACCGAGCTCTCCTGTCTACACTAGCCCCAATCCTTCCCTTCTCACTAGACTAGAATGAAAGGCCTTTAGAAATGCAGCACCGTAGTCTAAGGCTACTACCTTCAAATGGGTGTACTCCTTTGATGCCTGGGCCCAGGACAGCTGCCTGTTGTGTGTCCGCCTCTGTAGGGCAGCATTACCTACACTCACAAAGAGATCAAAGGGGAGCCTTGGCCATTTAGGTTCCTGTCCTATCACTTTAGCAGGATCAGTATATCTAGCCAGAATACGTGTCACCTTCCACAGCTGAACTGGTTTATAGGACCTTACACATGTGTGATATCAAATTGACTGTGGCTGCAATGATTTTATGTAGTGCCATGCACCATGCCTTATTGAAAACGTAGCTTATATTTAGAGTTTACCCTGCCAATATCATGGGCCACTTATGATCATCATAGGTTTGGTACAGGGGTGCATATTTTAAATGCAGCCCCTGCAGTGCAGAGAATTGGCTGTCAATGCAGCTGCCAGATTGGCACCTGTGACCTCTGAACCTGCTCTGTGCCACTGGCACAGCAAGCGCTGCAGATCAGGATACTGATGCAGCAGGGAAATATATGCTTTCGGGTGGAGTTTTTGAAAGGGGAATCTGATTAGCAGATTACCCTTTCAGAGTTGGAATTACCTGCATCCTTTTATCAATTACTAATAATCAAAAAAGCCTGGGCTTTCACACCCTTGCCAGCTGAAAATGCATCACACTGATATTAAAAACACTCCTTAGCAGTGGCTACTAAGTCTTGCAACCTTTAATACAAAACAGCCCCACTTATGTCAAGGACTGTAAAGACTGGAGGGGGGTGTCTGTACTTCTGCACTCTATATGGTAGAGGAGAGGCACAGAGGACCCCAGCCAAGATTCTCTATTTGGCAGCTATGGTCGAGCAATCAAGGCCTAGCTTCTCAGGTAGTGATGCAGGCTGGTTGTTAAGTACAGTGTAGTCCCCAAGCCCCGACAAAAGAATGTCCACACACTGTATTAGTTAAAACACAGTCTTTATATAATTAATATTCAAGGTTATGTACACTATCACAATAACTCACTTTGTGCTCAGAAAATCAATAATGGTAAATATATACAGTTCTAAAGTGGTACCACAATTATTATCAAATCTCATTAAAGTGCATCAACTATACTGTCAAAATGCCACACAGATCAATAAAGAGGAAACCAGCAGTAGAGAGGGGAAGGAAAGCAAGATGGTTGAACAATTGGCAGAATACTGGCCTTTACCAACTAGGCACAATTCTGTGTGGAGATCCCCCCCACCTGGGCAACCTTTAAAGCAAAGATGTATCACAAGCCCAGTCCATATATTGTTCAACGAGTCTTATTTCCCTCTACAATAGTTCTACAGCCCCAATGTACCTGGAATTGTAGCGTTCGTTGTCAGGGAATTGACGGCCCTTCTTGAGTGCACTCCCTTTAAGGCCGGAGTCCCCGGTCATCGAACTTCTGTCGGAGAACAGGGTGAACTACGGCGGTGAAGTGGCAGCTTCGTTCCTAGCGGTGCTCGTCGACGACGGAGCGTTGGCATCCTGCAAGGAAGAGGCGTGTGGGGCACCTCGTTGACGGTAGTTCTGGACTGCAAAGAGATGTTGAAGAACTGTGGCCCAGCAAGGGCATTGAGTAGTCGGCATCTCTGTGGTCTTTAGGTGGCGGGAAACCCACCGGTGGATGCTCCTCGGTGCGTCAACGGTCAAGCCTTCTCCTGCGGGATAAGGTGGGTGGCGATGCAGACGAGAGCGCCCTTGGCTCAAATTAAGTTCTTAGGCAAACGGGAGCACGGCGTCTCCAGTCGGCGATGGCGGTCATCGACAGTGGAGCGCTTCTCTTTGGGATTCCGCGGCAGTCCCCATCTCCGGTCGGCAGCCTGTCGTAGGTCTGTCTACCAGGGAGCTTTGGTAAAGATCAGCTGGTGCACGATGGTCCCTCGTAGCTCAGGAAGAGGGCGCCTTAACAGGTCCTCTCTGGGTCAGTTTTTGGAGACACAGCAGCTTTCAGATTGTGAAGGAGAGCAACAGCAATTCTTCTCTTCCAGCAGGGCTTCAAGGTTAAGCTTCAGTTTCACTCCAGTTACTCTTCAGCTTCTGAACATGAATTCTAGCAGAGAGAGGCCCCCAGATATACTAGTTGATCTCCCATTCATTCTGCTGGGTCACACTCAGACAACCAATCGGTCAGAAGGGCATTCATGCAGGCAGGCATCCAATCAGGTGCATAGTGCATTCAGGCCATTCACTCCTCTCCAGACACTCACAACAAGTTATGTGTATTGGGACAAGTACCCAGCCATTCAGCACTCCACACTGCATTCATACCAGTTTCGGGCAGGGCTGTCTCAGTCATTGTGTCAAACACCAGATACTAGACACCCACAACACAGAATGCATATTCGTCACACACTCCATTCACCCAGGTCCCACCCGCAGGGTGTACCCACAAAATACAGTCACCGGGAAGGCTCCAGACAGTCTGGCCTGGACTTCACAACAACACCATATATGGAACTTCCACCCAACAGCCGGTCAGGGCTTCCCAGGACTTTGGGAAAACAAGGTAACAGGCAATAGAAAGCAAGAGGCCACGGGGGCCATCTTGTTTCCTATCAGGAATCAACTGATCCCAATGGCAGGGCCTGGGTATCTCAAAATGGAGGCTACTCAGAGCACCTGTCAAATTCAGCATGGAGCTGCCACCAGCCCATACCCTGCTCTGAGGGCCACCCACAGGTGCCCAAAAACATACACTAGGGCCACAGGTTTGTACCCCCACTCATGGGTGCCATAAGGGTATCCCAATGGGTCTGTACACCAAACCAAAAGAGAGAGCTGCACCGCCAGGAGTCCCACATGAACTCCTGCACGGAAAACACAACAGAACACATGATACAAAGCAGTAAAGGACAAGGATAAGGAGGCCCTGTCCCTCCGATGCATTTCCAGCATCACAGTCGCGCACCCCCCCAGACTGAGTTTAGAGTGCCTAATCTCCCACGAGATAGACACCCTCATCCAGACGGTCAACATACCTTCTGGAAAGGCCAGCTGCGTTATCGTGACTCTTCCCTGGTCTATGCTCTATGGTAAAATCTAGGCCTTACAGGTTAATGGACCACCTGAGCAGTTTCGGGTTTTCACCCTTCATCTGCATAAGCCACTTCAGGGGCTTATGATCTGTTTGGACCTTGAAGGTAGACCCTGTGAGGTAGGGCCTAAAACACCTAAGGCTGCAAACTATGCTAAAACATTCCTTTTCAACAGTAGCCCACCTAAGTTCTCTACCCTTGAGTTGTCTGCTGATGAATATGATAGGATGTTCTCTTCCTTTGTCATCTAACTGGGACAAGACAGCTCTAATTCCGGTGTTGCAGGCGTCAGTTTGAACGATAAAGGGCTTGCTGTAATCAGGCGCACACAACACAGGTGCCCTACACAGACTTTCTTTCAAGCCATCAAAGGCCCTCCGACAGTCTTCCGTCCAATTAACCTTCCTAGGCTGTTTGGGTGAAGTCAGAGCTGTCAGGGTGCAGCTATGGTTCCATAGTCTGCCATGAAATTGCGATAGTACCCAGTGAGGCCCTTGTCCAGGTGTGTCAAATGCTCTTCCCAGGTGGAACTGTAGACGGCAATGTCGTCTAGGTAGGCCACACAAAAGGCCTCCAGCCCGCTCAGTGCATGATTGACCAATCTCTGGAAGGTGGCAGGGGCATTGTTCAACCCAAAAGGCATGACCCTAAACTGGTAGAGTCCCTCTGGTGTTGAGAATGCCGTCCTTTCCTTGGCATGGTCCGTCAGAGCTATTTGACAATAGCCTGAGGTAAGGTCAAAGGTTCTCACAAATTTGGCAGCACCTATGGTGTCCACAAGCTCATCAGCCCTGGGCAATGGGTGCGCGTCAGTTTTGGTGACGGCATTGACTCCTCACAGAACCTCCAATCCTTGGTACCTGCCTGGGAACTTGCCTTGGGGACAAGGACCACTGGAATGGACCAGGGACTGGTTGAGGGTTCAATAACACCCAGATCCAACACCTTGGCGACCTCAGCCTGGATGTGGTTCTTAAAGGTATCTGACATACGGTAGCACCTGCTTTTGTCTTGCCCACTGTCACCAGTGTCAATCTCGTGCCCACACCACAGTGTAAGGCCTGGTGTCAGTGAAAACAGTGAGGCATACTGCCGGAGCAAAGCCCTGCAGGCCTTCTGCTGCTCTGTCGTTAGATCGGGAGAGAGATGCACTCCCTCCACTGAGCCATCCTGAGGGTTGCTATGCAGCAAGTCAGGAAGGGGCTCACTCTCATCCTCTTCTTGCTCTGAAGCTAGCAAGAGATATGAGACTTCGGCTCACCTGTGGAAAGGCTTGAGCCTGTTAACATGGAATACCTGAGGGGCTACCCCCGAGGCTCCCATATCAATCAGATAATTGACCTTGCCCATCTTGGAGGTTATCCTGAAGGGTCCAGTCCATGTATCTGCCAAAGCCTGAGGATTGGTAGGCTCCATCACGAGGACCTCCTGTCCCGAAGTCCAATCCACTTGCGAGGCTTTAAGGTCATGCCAGTACTTATTTAATTCCTGGCTGGCCTTGAGATTTGCTATTGCTTGTCACATCATCTGTGTCATCTTCCGTCTGAGGCCTAACGCATAGTCCCCCACTTGCTTGGCCGGACCTGGAGGGGTGGCCTCCCAACCTTCTCTGATCAAGGCAAGGGGCCCCCTTACAGGATGTCCAAAGAGTAACTCAAAGGGGCTGAATCCAACACCCTCTTGAGGTACCTCTCTGTAAGCAAACAGCAGGCATGGCAGGAGGAGATCCCATTTCTTCCTTAGGGGCTTTTCCAAAGCGCCTAGCATGCCCTTGAGAGTTTTATTAAATCTCTCAACCAGACCATTGGTCTGAGGGTGGTAAGAGGTGGAGAACTTGTAGGTTACCCCACACTCTTTCCACATGCTTTTATTGAAACTAGACATGAAGTTGGATCCTCTGTCAGGGAACCTCCTTAGGGAATCCAACACGGGTGAAAATGCCCAGGAGAGCCCTGGCAACCACTTTGGCAGTAACCGTACGAAGGGGTATAGCCTCAGGGTACCTGTTGGCATGATCTACCAAGACCAGAATGAACCGATGTCCACCTGAAATGGGAGGGTCAAGGGGACTGACAATGGTGATTCCCACCCTCTCAAATGGTGTGCCAACCACTGGCAATGGTTGCAGTGGGGCAATGACACTGCTTCCAGTCTTGCCAGACTACTGACAAGTTGGGCAGGTCCTGCAGTGGGACTCCACCTCTACTCCCATCCATGGCAGTAGAAATGGGCAGAGAGCCTCTGCTTAGTCTTCTTGGTCCCAAGATGACCAGCCAAGGGCACCTCATACGCCAACTGCAGCAGGAAGGGGCTGTAAACCTGGGGTACCACCAACCTCTTGAGGGCACCAGGTTCAGGCTTAGTGGGCTCACTAACAAGGAGCTCACCCTCCCAATAGATTCGGAATGTCCTAGGCACTTCTCCTTGTGCCTGGGACAGGGCCTTTTTCCTCAGACCCTCGAGAGAGTGGCACTCTCTCTGTCCCTTACAGAAGTCTGCCCGGGAGGGTCCCCCTTCAGCTAACAAGCATTGAAGGTTGGGATGATCCTCCGGGTTGAGAACCTGTCCCACAGGAGAGTCTTCTGTCTCTTTTCTCTCAGGAGTTGAGTTTGGGTTTTCCACTGGAACCAGCCCGTCCGGAGCATGGATCCCAATGGGTGCTGTAGGAACAGCAGGAAGAGAAGGAGCCCCCTGCACAGAGGTGGCCTTCTTGTTCTTCCTTTTTCTTGCCTTAAGCCTCAACTTTGGCTCGGGTACCTGACTCACGGCCAGACCCTGTGTCACCTGTGACCTAGTGACTGCAGAAGCCGTCAGGGGAAGACCATCTGAGATCAACCCTAACTCTACTAGATCATTACCTAACAGAATGTTAGCAGGGACATTGTCCTGAACCAGGACAGGAAGCTTTGCTGTCTTGTCTCCAATCGTAATGTTGACTAAGGCTACAGGCGATAATTTGGGAGGCCCACCAGATAACCTGGTGGTTCTCAGAGGAGCACCCACATAGTTCTCTGGCTTGAGCAGGTTCCTGTCCACCACTATCATGCTTGCGCCAATGTCTCTCGAACCAGTAGAAGGGTGGCCATTCAAGAGGACACTTCTCAAAAACCTACGCGTGTTCTGTGGGATAGTCGCCAATACCTCTGCGTAGTTGTCCCAGGCCCCAAGAGACACTAAGGAAATCTCTATGGGAGCCCCCAAGGTGATTCCAGTAGAGGAGGGGAGGACAGTGGCCTCCACCTCAGACATGGGGTAAGGGTAGCTCAGGCTGACAGCCTGTACTCCAAGTGCCTTACCTTTACACTTGGAGTCACCCCTTCTGTGATCCAGAGCCCCACAATCCCAACAAGTGCCGGGAGTGCGGGGTACGGTACTGGAACCACTGGGAGCCTGCTTTGCAGCAGGTGGACCACTACTCTTATTCCCACCCACAGATGACTCATCCCGACTAGATTTTTGGGTCTTAGGAGAGGAGGGTTTTGGTTTACCCGACTGTGACTGCTTTTGGGACTCCTCAGCTTTCTGAGAGGTCCCCTTTTCTTTGTCCTTGTCCTTCCCACTGGAGTCCTTAGGGGACACCCGGTGGGAGACCCACTTGTCAGCCAATCTAGCCAGCTTAAAGGGATCCAAAATGTTCTGGTCAGCAACATACTGACGCAGCTCTGGTGAACAGGCTTCAGAAAAATGCTCAAAAATCAAAAGATGAGACAATTCAACAAACTTTTTCACTTTGCAACCATCAATATACTCCATCATGTTCATGTGCGCCGCACTCTCCCAGTCAACCCAAGACACATTGGCCCTCATTACAACACCGGCGCTAAACCATGGTGCTATTAGCACCATGGTTGGTGCCGGTGTTGTAACGGGTCTGCCATGGTTCAATGGGGAATTACCACCCCATTCCAAGGTTGGCGGGGCGGTAATTCCCCATTGAACCATGGCCCTTCCCCATTCCCATTTTCGCCCCATAGGGGTCTATGGGAATGGGGAAGGCGCTAAGTACGGTACTGCAAATTGCGGTACCGTACTTAGCACCAAGGTCCCTTTGCGGGTCCCTACTTTAACGGCTGGTATAGACCAACCGTTAAGGTCGGGTCCCGCAAAGGGACCTCGTAGTAAGGCGCTAAGTGTTTAACGGCACCGCAGCCTTTTACAGCGCCGTTAAACACTTAGCGCCAGGGTCGTAATGAGGCCCATTCTCTCTTTTCTTAAAATCCCTGAACCTTTTAAGGTATTGGGTAGGTGTCTTGCCAAACTTGACAATCAAAGCAGACTTCATGCACTCATACTGACCCCTTTCTTCCACACTCAGTTTCAGAATACAGTGATATCCAGTCTGAGGCACTCTGCTTAACGAACACTTAGCCCAATCTCTCTTATCAACATCATGAATTGCACAAGCCATTTCAAATGCTTCAATCCATTGGAGGATATCAGAACCCTCCACAAACACACCAACTAAATCTTTCATAAACTTGGTGGATGGGGACCTGACACTCTCAACTGGTTTAGCTGGTCTCCATTCTAGCTTTCTCTAGCTGGATTCTCTGACATTCAGTGTCCTTGTCTTTGAGTTCAAGATCCCTATTCTTGAGTTCCACTTGCTGTGCCAGCACCCCTTTCTTAAGCTCAGCATCTATTTACAACTTGCGGTATTCAAAGGCCAATTTCATCCTTAATAACTCAAGCTCCAAGGAATTGCTGGGGTTCGGAACAGAGGCAGCAGGAATGGTGGCATTCCCAGAAACAGATTCAGCCAAAACCCCAGGGGCAGAGTCCTCATTGGTTGCACCCCCCCCTTCAAGAGTTTCACAATCAGTCTGGTAGTCCACCAGGGCAGCTATCAGCTCAGCCCTAGACATATCCACAAAGTCTAACTCCCTGGCTTCACAAGCACTCTTGAGAGCCTCTAAGCTCATCTGAGCCAATTTACCATTTGCAATAGATTCCATTGCTTGTAATGCAGTTATATTGTACACAACTAAACCTCAATTTAATAAAGTGCAGATATTTTGTAAGTGGCACGGCTATACACTGATTCTTAAAACCATAAGCATCCCACCGCTGCCACCAGTGTAAACACTGGAGAGGGGTGTCTGTACTTCTGCTCTGTATATGATAGAGGAGAGGCACAGAGGACCCCAGCCAAGATTCTCTATTATTGATAACGTAGTCGAGCAATCAAGGCCTAGCTTCTCAGGAGGTGATGCAGGCTGGTTCTTAAGTACAGTGTAGTCCCCAAGCACCCACAAAGTAATGTCCGCACACTGTATCGGTTAAAACACAGTCTTTATATAATTAATATTCACGGTTTTATACAATATCACGATAACGCACTTTGTGCTCAGAAAATCAATAATGGTAAATATATACAGTTCTAAAGTGTTACCACAATTATTATCAGATCTCATTAAAGTGCATCAACTATGCTGTCAAAATGCCACACAGATCAATAAAGAGGAAACCAGCAGTATAGAGGGGAAGGAAAGCAAGATGGTTGAACAATTGGCAGAATACTGGCCTTTACCAACTAGGCACAATTCTGTTTAGAGATCCCAGTCATTGTGTCAAACTCCAGATACTAGACACCCACAACACAGAATGCCTATTCGTCACACACTCCATTCACCCAGGTCCCACCCACAGGGTGTACCCACAACATACAGTCACTGGGAAGGCTCCAGCCAGTCGGACCTGCTCTTCACAACAACACCATATATGGAACTTCCACCCAACAGCCGGTCAGGGGGAAGGGACAGAGTCAGGGCTTCCCAGGACTTTGGGAAAAACAAGGTAACAGGCAATAGAAAGCAAGAGGCCATGGGAGCCATCTTGTTTCCTATCGGGAATGAACTGATCCCAATGGCAGGGCCTGGGTATCTCAAAATGGAGAATCCTCAAAGCACCTGTCAAATTCAGCATGGAGCTGCCACCAGCCCATACCCTGCTCTGTGGGCCACCCACAAGTGCCCAAAAACATATACTAGGGGCACAGCGTTGTACCCCCACCCATGGGTGCCATAAGGGTATCCCATGGGTCTGTACACTGAACCAAAAGAGAGAGCTGCACCGCCAGGAGTCCCACATGAACTCCTGCACAGAAAATACGACAGAACACACGATAACAAGCAGTAAAGGACAAGGATACAGAGGCCCTGTCCCTCCGATGCATTTCCAGCATCACAAGGACACTATGCACCTCTTAGCCAGCTGAAGGATATTCACTTTGTGAAGGGCTGTGACGTCCTATTCACAATGGATGTCACCTTACTATACACAAACATTGTTCATGAATTGGCCTGGAGGCTGAGGAGTGGTTATTATTACAATCAGACTCATGCTTGCGAGATAGACTCTTTGTCTTAACCCTTCTGAAGCTTGGCGTATATTCTGGCAAAACGGAGAATATCGATGGGATTGAAAGCTAAAGTGAGACCGGTAGCAAATGTGTGGTGGAGGCACTTGCTGAAATGGGTTAATGCAGAAACCACTGTATGGCAGGAAGCATCCTGCAGAGTGGAGGAACGGGGGGATTGGAGTGGAAGCATGGAGATTGCTTGTAGCAAGTTTATCTCCCTCGGTATGTGTAATACAGGAAATGGAAGAGATACCTGCACAAGATACTACGGTAGTGGCGCGGAATGCAAGAGAGGAGCAGAGAGAGTAATAAAAGGTGCGGTGTAGACCTAGTTTGGGGAGGGTATTAAGGGGAGGGTAATGGAGTTATTATAGTTGGACATTTGTGTTGTTCTTTATTAATGTGTATGTAATGTATGTCTATGTTCTAAAAAACGAATAAAAATTGTTTTTAAAAAAAAAACTTCTGAAGCTTGTGCTCATGAACAATTTTTTCAAGTTCAAGGATAAATTCTACTTACAATTATCTGGTACAGGCATGGGGGCGGCTATGGCCCCCCAGTTATGCCAATGCTTTTATGTTGTATCTAGAAACAGAGCATGTCCTAAATATACGGACAGGAATAGTCTGTTGCTGGCGACTAGTTTTCACCCGCAGTGTACCCTTTACAGTGTACCGCTCAGCCAGTTTCTGAGATATAGTAGAAACATTTCAGACACAGAGGAATACAGACGTCAGTCCAAGACATTGGAAGCCAAATTCCTGGAAAGAGGATACAAGCCTTCCACAATATCTGCAATAGCAACGTAAGTGGAGGCAATACAACGTGAAACCTTGCTAGAGCCAAAAACCCAAAGGCCAGAGGCACAATTGGCATATCTAACCACTCATTCCCTACAAATCAACAAAATAAAGAACATAATTAAGAATAATTGGCCGATTTTGCAATTGGATCCACAGTTACAATACCTGTTCCTACGGACACCGATCTTTGCCTAAAAAACAGCAAAGATTTATGTAACAGCTTGATCAAAGCAGAACCATTGGAAGATCAGAAAAGGAATATGAAACACTGTGGCACTCAACCGTGCCATAACTGTCAATATTGTGGAAATATCATCAAAGGAACAAAGATTACACATCCGTATTCAGGAAGGAATATCGAACTCCAACATTCTTGTACCTGTGACACCACTAATGTGGTATATGCACTAAAATGCCCATGTGGGTTGTACTATGTTGGAATTACCACTCATAAGTCAAAGCTCAGATGGACTGAGCATAAGTCCAACATTAGGACACAAAACAGGAAATTACCAGTGGCAGCACATTGGAAAGAATACCGGCATACAGTTGCACAACTCAAATGCGTAATTCTAGAACAAATCAAATGGGGCTCAGGGGAGGAAATTTACAAAAGAGGTTACAGCAGAGAGAAATAGCTTGGATATACAGGTTAGACTCATTGAGCCCCAAAGGTATGAATTGCGAATTTGACTTAATGTGCTTTTTGTAACATTCAACTTGGTCAGGTAGGCAACAGATTGTGAGTGGGTGTTTACCCACGAGACAATATCAAGTTGGGATTTAATCAATATTAATTACCAATGACCTGTGAATATGGGTTTTTGCATTTTACTGAAAATCGGCCAATTAGAGAACAGATTGTGAGTGGTTTTACCCACGAGATAATATGTAGTTGAAGTCAAATGCACATGTATCATGAAATCACAATTCCAGTGTGCTTCACCTTATGACTATGGTGGCCTCTTCGGATCTTCGAGCACAGCGGAATTAAGCCGTAGTTTAGATACTTTTATACACTATAGGTTTGATTACACTTATTTTGAAACTCCCCATGGCCCTAAAAATCCTTGCAGATACACTTTGCTATACACAGTAATAACCACGTGAGACACGGAAGCAGTGCTGTTATTCCTTTATGCGCGTGTTTATATCGCTATGCATTTAGTGTCCACACCACAAGCAGGTATCCATACCATGATCACACCAAACGACCAAGGGTGCGCTGGAGGGGCCTGTGGCACACCTCAGGGTCCCCTTCAATTTTCCACACTCCAGCTCATCACATTTACATATGCAGTTATAATCAACATTGCGTATTGAGTCCCGTGCGACAGGAGAAAAACTTGCCAGAATAAATGGCTCTATGGTGAAATAACAATATATAGTTAATTGTCGCATGAGAGATAGTGTTCTGCACGATTGGTCCATAAGGGTATCTTCGCAACTGCAGATGTCAAGACAACGTATCAAAGCGTTTGGCCCACACCAAGATAGAGACTCTGGGATCTCTGCTGATCTACGCATGTGCGTGTACACTAACAGGGTAATTCATAGAATTTCGCAGAAAAGTGTCACAAGCGGCTGGCGCAGAGTGTCCGCGTGCGATTGTGTGCGCCAGGCACGTGCGCTAAAACCGATTTCCGCGCACAGCGTATTCATGGATTTCATGCTCCCAAACCAGCCGTGGCGCAGAGTATCGCAGCGAGCCTGCAGCAGCGCCAGTAACGCCCCCAAGAACGCCCTCGCGCAAGGAAAAGCCATCAACATCGCTAAATCATTGCAAAGGGCTGCGCTAACCCTGGACCAGTTTACAGGGCTGCCAAACAAGGAACGCAAAGCGGGCAACCTTCATATCAGGAGTACGCGGGAAGTTTTACACGCGATTAGCCAGGGTACGTGTATTACAGGGGTATGCGGGAAGTTCAACACGCGATTGTCCAGGGTACGTGTATTACAGGGGTACGCGGGAAGTTCAACACGCGATTGTCCAGGGAACGTGTATTACAGGGGTACGCGTGAAGTCTTACATGCGATTAGCCAGGGCACGTGTAATACAGGGGTACGCGGGAATTATCACACGCGATTTGGCAGGGTACGTGAATTACAGGGGTGCGTGGGAATTATCACACGCCATTTTGCTGGGTACGTGTATTACAGGGGTGCGTGGGAATTATCACACGCGATTAGGCTGGGTGGGTCCTCACAGGTGTTCCCTGTACACCCTCCACGGCCCCTGCAGGCAGCCCACAAAACAGGGGACTACCCTGCACACCTGCTCATGTCCCCCTGCACCCCCACCCCCCAGCCACCAGGGGCACCCACCACCAGGCCCCCACCCATGTCTCCTACCACCCCCACCCCCCAGCAGTGCAGGGGCAGCCTCCACCAGGCCCCCACTCATGTCTCCCACCACCCCCACCCCCCAGCCACCAGGGGCAGCCTCCACCAGGCCCCCACTCATGCCCAACTCATGTCTCCCACCACCCCCACCCCCCAGCCACCAGGGGCAGCCTCCACCAGGCCCCCACCCATGTCTCCCACCACCCCCACCCACCAGCAGTGCAGGGGCAGCCTCCACCAGGCCCCCACCCATGTCTCCCACCACCCCCACCCCCCAGCCACCAGGGGCACCCTCCACCAGGCCCCCACCCATGTCTCCCACCACCCCCACCCACCAGCAGTGCAGGGGCAGCCTCCACCAGGCCCCCACCCATCTCTCCTACCACCCCCACCCCCCAGCACTGTGGGGCACCTGCCAGCAGGCCCCCACCCATGTCCAACCCATGTCTCCCACCACCCCCACCCCCCAGCAGTGCAGGGGCAGCCTCCACCAGGCCCCCACCCATGTCTCCCACCACCCCCACCCCCCAGCCACCAGGGGCACCCTCCACCAGGCCCCCACCCATGTCACCCACCACCCCCACCCCCCAGCACTGTGGGGCACCTGCCAGCAGGCCCCCACCCATGTCCAACCCATGTCTCCCACCACCCCCACCCCCCAGCACTGTGGGGCACCTGCCAGCAGGCCCCCACCCATGTCCAACCCATGTCTCCCACCACCCCCACCCCCCAGCAGTGCAGGGGCAGCCTCCACCAGGCCCCCACCCATGTCTCCCACCACCCCCACTCCCCAGCCACCAGGGGCACCCTCCACCAGGCCCCCACCCATGTCACCCACCACCCCCACCCCCCAGCGCTGTGGGGCACCTGCCAGCAGGCCCCCACCCATGTCCAACCCATGTCTCCCACCACCCCCACCCCCCAGCAGTGCAGGGGCAGCCTCCACCAGGCCCCCACTCATGTCTCCCACCACCCCCACCCCCCAGCCACCAGGGGCAGCCTCCACCAGGCCCCCACTCATGCCCAACTCATGTCTCCCACCACCCCCAACCCCCAGGGGCAGCCTCCACCAGGCCCCCACCCATGTCTCCCACCACCCCCACCCACCAGCAGTGCAGGGGCAGCCTCCACCAGGCCCCCACTCATGTCTCCCACCACCCCCACCCCCCAGCAGTGCAGGGGCACCCTCCACCAGGCCCCCACTCATGTCCCCCTGCACCCCCACCCCCCAGCATCCAGGGGCACCCTCCACCAGGCCCCCACTCATGTCTCCCACCACCCCCACCCCCTAGCAGTGCAGGGGCACCCTCCACCAGGCCCCCACCCATGTCTCCCAACACCCCCACCCCCCAGCTACCATGGCCAGCCCCCACCAGGCCCCCACTCATGTCCCCCTGCACCCCCACCCCCCAGCATCCAGGGGCACCCTCCACCAGGCCCCCACCCATGTCTCCCACCCCCCCACCCCCCAGCAGTGCAGGGGCAGCCTCCACCAGGCCCCCACTCATGTCTCCCACCACCCCCACCCCCCAGCAGTGCAGGGGCACCCTCCACCAGGCCCCCACCCATGTCTCCCACCACCCCCACCACCCAGCCACCATGGCCAGCCCCCACCAGGCCCCCACCCATGTCTCCCACCACCCCCACCCCCCAGCCACCAGGGGCACCCTCCACCAGGCCCCCACCCATGTCTCCCACCACCCCCACCCCCCAGTCACCAGGGGCACCCTCCACCAGGCCCCCACTCATGTCTCCCACCACCCCCACCCCCCAGCAGTGCAGGGGCACCCTCCACCAGGCCCCCACCCATGTCACCCACCACCCCCACCCCCCAGCCACCAGGGGCACCCTCCACCAGGCCCCCACCCATGTCTCCCACCACCCCCACCCCCCAGCCACCAGGGGCACCCTCCACCAGGCCCCCACCCATGTCTCCCACCACCCCCACCCCCCAGTCACCAGGGGCACCCTCCACCAGGCCCCCACTCATGTCTCCCAGCGTGCTACGTGTATTTCAGGGGTGCGCGGGAAGTTCCACACGCGAATAGCCTGGGCGCGTGTATTTCAGGGGTGCGCGGGAAGTTCCACACGCGAATAGCCTGTGCGCGTGTATTTCAGGGGTGCGCGGGAAGTTCCACACGCGAATAGCCTGTGCGCGTGTATTTCAGGGGTGCGCGGGAAGTTCCACACGCGAATAGCCTGGGCGCGTGTATTTCAGGGGTGCGCGGGAAGTTCCACACGCGAATAGCCTGGGCGCGTGTATTTCAGGGGTGCGCGGGAAGTTCCACACGCGATTAGGCTGGGTGGTTCCTCACAGGTGTTCCCTGAACACCCTCGACGGCCCCTGCAGGCAACCCACAAAACAGGGGACTACCCTGCACACCTGCTCATGTCCCCCTGCACCCCCACCGCCCAGCAGTGCAGGGGCAGCCTCCACCAGGCCCCCACCCATGTCTCCCACCACCCCCACCCCCCAGCAGTGCAGGGGCACCCTCCACCAGGCCCCCACTCATGTCTCCCACCACCCCCACCCCCCAGCATCCAGGGTCACTCTCCACCAGGCCCCCACTCATGTCTCCCACCACCCCCACCCCCCAGCAGTGCAGGGGCACCCTCCACCAGGCCCCCACTCATGTCTCCCACCACCCCCACCCCCCAGCAGTGCAGGGGCAGCCTCCACCAGGCCCCCACTCATGTCTACCACCACCCACACCCCCCAGCCACCAGGGGCACCCTCCACCAGGCCCCCACCCATGTCTCCCACCACCCCCACCCCCCAGCCACCATGGGCACCCTCCACCAGGCCCCCACCCATGTCTCCCACCACCCCCACCCCCCAGCCACCATGGGCACCCTCCACCAGGCCCCCACCCATGTCTCCCACCACCCCCACCCCCCAGCAGTGCAGGGGCAGCCTCCACCAGGCCCCCACTCATGTCCCCTATCACCCCCACCCCCCCGCCACCAGGGGCAGCCTCCACCAGGCCCCCACCCATGTCTCCCACCACCCCCACCCCCCAGACACCAGGGGCACCCTCCACCAGGCCCCCACCCATGTCTCCCACCACCCCCACCCCCCAGCCACCAGGGGCAGCCTCCACCAGGCCCCCACCCATGTCTCCCACCACCCCCACCCTCCAGCCACCAGGGGCACCCTCCACCAGGCCCCCACCCATGTCTCCCACCACCCCCAACCCCCAGCCACCAGGGGCAGCCTCCACCAGGCCCCCACTCATGCCCAACTCATGTCTCCCACCACCCCCAACCCCCAGCCACCAGGGGCAGCCTCCACCAGGCCCCCACTCATGCCCAACTCATGTCTCCCACCACCCCCACCCCCCAGCAGTGCAGGGGCAGCCTCCACCAGGCCCCCAACCATGTCTCCCACCACCCCCAACCCCCAGCCACCAGGGGCACCCTCCACCAGGCCCCCACCCATGTCTCCCACCACCCCCACCACCCAGCAGTGCAGGGGCAGCCTCCACCAGGCCCCCACTCATGTCTCCAACCACCCCCACCCCCCAGCAGTGCAGGGGCAGCCTCCACCAGGCCCCCACTCATGTCTCCCACCACCCCCACCCCCCACCAGTGCAGGGGCAGCCTCCACCAGGCCCCCACTCATGTCTCCCACCACCCCCACCCCCCAGCAGTGCAGGGGCACCCTCCACCAGGCCCCCACCCATGTCTCCCACCACCCCCACCCCCCAGCCACCATGGCCAGCCCCCACCAGGCCCCCACTCATGTCTCCCACCACCCCCACCCCCCAGCAGTGCAGGGGCACCCTCCACCAGGCCGCCACTCATGTCCCCCTGCACCCCCACCCCCCAGCAGCCAGGGGCACCCTCCACCAGGCCCCCACTCATGTCTCCCACCACCCCCACCCCCCAGCAGTGCAGGGGCACCCTCCACCAGGCCCCCACCCATGTCTCCCACCACCCCCACCCCCCAGCCACCATGGCCAGCCCCCACCAGGCCCCCACTCATGTCCCCCTGCACCCCCACCCCCCAGCATCCAGGGGCACCCTCCACCAGGCCCCCACCCATGTCTCCCACCACCCCCACCCCCCAGCAGTGCAGGGGCAGCCTCCACCAGGCCCCCACTCATGTCTCCCACCACCCCCACCCCCCAGCAGTGCAGGGGCACCCTCCACCAGGCCCCCACCCATGTCTCCCACCACCCCCACCCCCCAGCCACCATGGCCAGCCCCCACCAGGCCCCCACCCATGTCTCCCACCACCCCCACCCCCCAGCCACCAGGGGCACCCTCCACCAGGCCCCCACCCATGTCTCCCACCACCCCCACCCCCCAGTCACCAGGGGCACCCTCCACCAGGCCCCCACTCATGTCTCCCACCACCCCCACCCCCCAGCAGTGCAGGGGCAGCCTCCACCAGGCCCCCACTCATGTCTCCCACCACCTCCACCCCCCTGCCACCATGGGCAGCCCCCACCAGGCCCCCACTCATGTCTCCCACCACCCCCACCCCCCAGCCACCATGGGCAGCCTCCACCAGGTCCTCACAATCCCCAATCATGTGCGTTATGGTCAGCCTCCACAGCCAAAAAGCCCTACCAAGTAACCCATTCACCCACATGGAAATGGAAATTACATGTTACACCCCCAATGTTCATGAAGCTAATGAACCCATGTCCGTCACACACAATGGTTGCAATTGAATGGGAAAACACCCAACATGACATGCATGAAACCAATGAGATGATACCACACAGTGAAGTATGAAAACAAAATTGTATTGAAAAAAATTAAAGAATGCTAAAGAAATGAAACAAACTACAATGGGAATGATATAAAATAAGCTGCATGTCCGTATAAAAAAATAAAAAACAGCAAATCAGAATCCAAAAAAATGTGGTCCAAAGTCAAATGTAAAAAAATTTCTATCCAATCAAGAACTATGTAAAAAACGTCCAAGGGTCCATGAGCCCAACTGAACAAAGGAAACCTACAAAAAAACCTAACTAAAATGCAACTATATACAAAAAGTGGAGCAGTGTCCGTCGACTCCAAATCATAATAAGAAACAAAGGAAACCTAAAACTAAAGAACTATATACAAAGGCGGCGGGCAAGTCCAGCGGCTCACTCCGTGGTGTTCCGGGCCAGGGCATCATCGAACTCCTGTTCGATGTCCCGGAGGCGGTCCTGTTCCATGTCCCGAGGGTCCGCAGGGACGACGCCGTGTCCTCCTCCAACTACCTGCGGATTGCCTCGAGGCACTCGGCCCGCCTAAGGGCCCTCCGCATGGAGTTCTCCGCCCTGACCATTGTGAGCCGCGCCTCTTCCGCCCGCCGCCGCTCCGCACCTATGGCGTGGCCCAACCGCTGCCACACGGAAGACACTCTCTGTCCTGGGTCCTCCTGCCCTCCGGCCGATGCCTGCCCCTCCGATGTCAAAGGCCCCGAGCCTTCATGGCTCCCACCATGTTGCTGCTGCTGCTCTGCCTCTGCCCATGCACTGCCTCCTGCTGCCTGCACATCCTCCGCCGGCTGGGGTGCAGTTGTTGATGTGGCCACCCCTGCTGGACCTCCGACTCCCGACTGTGGCAGGGATGCCTCCTCCACCAGCCTGGCCGCACCGTCAGAGGCAGCTCCACAGGGCACCCAGGTGACTGATGGGTGGGAAGATGGCACAGAGGACGACTGGCGCGTAGGGGGTCCAGTTGAGGAGGGGGTCGGAGCAAGCCCCATCAGACGGAGGAATCCGGCCTGGGTGACCTGTCCCAGCAGGCTGACGTGGTCAACGAGCCATTCGAGATGACGTGCAATCTCTCCATGAAAAGACTGCAGGTCACCTCGCATGGCCCGTTTACGCAACGCCACACCAGCCAGGACAGGCTCAACCCGGACCTGGATGGCCACGTCCGCAGGCAGAGGAAGGCCAGTTGACGTCAGCTCATCCCCTGCCTGAAAATGGGTCTGGACGTAGGCATCCCTGCTGGTGCAAGATGATGCAGGGACAGGATCGGGGACAGAATTGCACACAGGCACCTCCGCGGCGGCCTGTGCTGCCTCCTGTCCCTGGTCCTGCACTGCACCACTAGCACCAGTGGGATCCCCACCTCCAGACCCCGTCTCTGGTGCTTGCACGGCCTCCTCCTCCACCAAACCCCCCACCAACCTGGATGACTCCGTGCCATCTTCCCCTGTTGGGCCCTGTGGGGTCCCAGCTGCCCCTTCTGCTGCCGAGGAGTCCAACTCCAACCTCCGCCTCTTGGACCTCCCCCCGGCAGCTGCGGCCTGGGACGCGGCACCGGACTCCTCACTCCCCGACGAGATGACAACACGGGAGGGGAGCCGGGCCTTGCGTCTCCGGCTGGCGGTGGGATCCCCGCCGCTGTGCTCCACAGCACCTTCTCCGCCCTCTTCATCAGTTGACGCTGCAGACAGGTAGAAACAAAACACAGGCATCAGGGCACTGTACAATGGACACATACACACATGACAGTTGCACATGAGTGGCATTGGCAAACCTCAGACATGTCATCACAATCCCCAACACACATGTCATTGCAACTCGCACACATGAGCCATACCACAGCCATATCGCAACTGCCAGCACCATCCCTACACATACAACAGCATGAGCAGCCAAAGGGGAGCCAGACATCACATGCAACACAGGAAGTGCACCACACATGTACACACACCACCACACTTGCATGCATGTGTACACCTCTGCCAAGTGTCGCACTGTTCAGAGGGGCATCCATGTCACATCTGCCAATCAGGCTTCCACATACCGCTGTCACATGCATCCATGTTGCATCACTGTTGCACCCTTGTCAAATTCACACACATGCACATGTATACAGTGCTCATACATGCAGCCGAAAACAACATACATGCGTGACATCACGGACATGTCTACTTACATACACATTCATCCAAACATGTGTGCACGCACAACTGCATTTGGCATGCAAGCCTACACGCACAAGCACCATCCATGTCTCACACATTACAGCCCTCGCATGTGTCAGCCCCACGGCCCTGTACACCCCCACCCATACTCGACCCCATACAAACAGATGTGCAACCTGCACACTACCGAATAATCACCACACGCACTGCTCACAATCAGGATGCATGTACACTCACCGCTCGACTCCAGACGGGTCTGCTTCACCAGGACCTGGACGTGGAGCGCTGGGGATATGCGTTCCAGGACCCTCATCTGTTCTTCCGACAAGTGGCCCCGGCGCCCCTTGGCATCCGCTGCCTTCAAGAGGCGCCGGGCCTTGTTCAGGGTCCTGGACCTGAAGTCCTCCCAGCGCTTCCTGACATGTTGTAAGTCCCGGACTGCCACCCCCTCCGCGTTGATGGCAGTCACGATGTCAGTCCAGATCCGAGTCCGTCCTTCCTTGTCGGCGCGGGAACTTCCGAAGAGGGCATCATACTTCCCCAGGACTTGCTCCACCAGGACACCAACTTCGGTGGCACTGAAGCTGGTGCCCCTCTGCCTCTCTGGCCGGGGGTTGTCAGTGGTCACAGATGGTGTTTGCCCCGACATGACAACCCCAGAGGCAGGAGTGGGTGGGCAACTGGGTCCTGGGGCTGGGCTGTGGAGCGATGGAATCCCAGTCGGGAGTCTTCGGTTCCAGCAGGGGTGGTCACAGCAACAGCACCCCTGGCTGATGTGCAGGCAGCAAATAGCAGTGCACGTGGGCAGCAGGCAGTCAGGCAGCAGCAGATGGCAGGTGGGAGCGTGCTCGGGGCTCTGGGGGGCAGTAGTTCGGCCTTCTGGGCAGGAGCGTGGTCTTCCGTGTGCTTACGCGTGGCCAGCTTGGTACGGAGTGATTTTGCACGTGAAAATCCTGCACGTCAGCGTGAAAATCGAGGAAAGGCCCTTAGCGCGTAAGCGTGTCAGCACGCATACGCGATTCTATTGGACCAAAGGCCCTCAGCGCGTAAGCGCGTCTGTGACGTGACCCGCACGGGTGTTTCCCACACAGCACGTGATGACAGAGCACACGTGGAAAGACTGCACGTCAGAGTGTCATCGCGTGTAATTGGACAGCACGTCAGAGTGTCATCGCGTGTAATTGGTGGGAATGGGCCTAGCGCGTACACGCCGCGTAAGTGACGCTGGACGTGTGGGCCTGTATAAAAGGTACGTGTAGAACACCCTTTCCTTGTACGTGCTTTTCGTGGAGAGCGAGTGGGTGAATTCTGTAATTCTTGTCGTTTCACACGCGATTTACTTCACGGCGTTTCAAGTTCGTATTCCCTGTTACCTCTGACAGCTTTTTCTCTTTTTTCTCTTTTACTGGTTTACCTGGGCCTGTTCCCTCAAACAGTGTTCCCTTCTACTGTTGTCCTGTCTCCTCAGACAGCGTACAAATCTTCTTTTGGCGGGGGTGTTGCCAACCAAACGTGCTCCTTTTTCACGCTCTTTTACCTGGCAGACGGTGAGTCACGCACGTATCTAACATCTGTGCTTGCCCCTGTGTAGCCTACCCCTTCAGAGGTCATTCTAGGCTGCGTGTGACACGCATACGTTCTTTCTTGTGTTACTGGGTGCCACAGCGTAGTGCAGGTTTTTCTTTCTGCACACGTGGTCTAGGAGGGGTTGCGTGCACCTCATCTTCCTTTTTTGGGGCTCCTGTGCGTAGCGTGACCCGTCATCTTTCCCCAGGGGTTACATTCAGCCTTGCAAGAGCACTAGGGTACAATTACCATCTGGTACCCAACCCCTTTGACCCCCAATTGCCCAGGACAATAGTTTACAGCCACTCCCATACGCACATTTACATCAGTGCCATGGCTGGGAGGCGAGGATTCCGTAAGGGTGGCAAAGGTGGAAGAGCCACAAGTGGTGGCCGTGGTGGATCCGGTAGGGGACGTGGTCGTTACTTGCAGGGTGAGCCTGTCCCCCCATGTGTGGAGGACCAGTCAAGGGCACCCATAATCCCCCCCCCTCCCGTTGAGGCTGATGTGGCTGACACCATCCATGCTCAGCCCTTGTTGGACCAGCCCATTGTGGCACCAGACCTGGCTGACTCCATGGCTGACTTCCAGGTCAGCAGGCCTATGACACGTGCGCTGGTGCACGTTGATGTCACCATGCCACGTGCATCTGGGGCAGCAAGGTCATCTGCTGCCCCAAGTAGGCAGGGCGGAGAGGCTGCAGGGGCAGCTGCGGCTCCATCCACCCCAGCCCTCACACACCCAGCCAGGACAGTGTCGGTCCTAGTCCATCCTGCTGACATTCCCCCTGACACCATCACACTTGAGCCAATGCCTGCACCAACTCCCATGCTGAGTGTGCAATCCCACACTCCCGATACAGAGTCCACCAGGGCTCCTGCCCTACTGTCCAGAGCGGCGCAGGACACTCAGGATCACCACCACCTTCCAAGCGGAAGAGGAAGAGTGCTCGTCCGGCACAGGCTGATGCCCCAGACATGGCTACACAGTCCGGCCCGTCGAGGAAGCCCAGCTTCACGGATGACGAACTGAATGCACTTGTCGAGTATGTGTCCGCACATGACAACGAGATGGTCATTGTTGCAGGATCCAAGACCACACCTGCACAACGCCAGGCACACTGGCAGACCGTTGCGGACATCGTAAGTGCCCTTGGAATCGTGAGGCGCACAGCCAATGATTGCTATAAGCGCTGGAATGACCTAAAGCGCAGGGCAAAGAGTAAGCTGGCCTCAAGTCATGCCGCAACTCTAGTGACTGGAGGTGGGTCTCCAGTAGTAGACATGGAACTCACTCCACATGAGTCAGTCGCTGGGACCTACGTCACGGAGGAACAGATCCAAGGCGTGGGAGATCTGGCTGATTACGAGGCATTGTCCGGTGAGTGCACATGCATGTGTGTGTCATCCATGTGCATGGTGTGTGTGAGGGCTTCTGTTTGTGTGCCAGGTGAGAGTGTGTGCGCCTGAGTCGTATGGGTCAGCCATGTGCTTCATGCAATACATCCTGCGCAGCTGCATTTGGCCATAGCAGTATCCCTTCTGCCAACAGTAGACATCTAGCCCAACTGCACGCCAGTTGCCCTTGAAGTGTCACCTTGCCACAACATTGTTGCTTATTTTTCTCTGTTCATTCAGACAGATTGTTTGCATTCCACCACTTATACTAGGCATTTCTCAGTCCTCTAGTCACATGTCTGGCATGGCTATGGTAAAGTGGAGTGACTTTGTTACCTGGATATCATATGTTCACACATGTCCCTGTGCAATTGGACCATTTAGGACTGCCAGCTCCAGGTGAAAATCAGACCTGTTTGATTTAGAAAAGCTATTACATGCGGGAACTGGACTGAATGAATAAGTGCTGCCCTCCTCTCCATCTTGCCTCAATAGCAATGGTACATGCCATCTGTGTGATGGCATGTGTGTGTCACCTGGCAATCACAGGCCAATGTGTGATGCCACTGCCAGGCAGCATGCAGGAAATGTGTTCATCTTCCATCTTTGTGTCATCAGTGTGTGCCATTTGCCTGCCCTTCATACGCAGTGAGGGTGCATGCATGGGAGGGTCTTAGTCATGTGGGACATGTGTCAATCAAGTACTGGTTCTCTTGCTTCTCAGCCCTCATTGTGTGCCATGGTGCTAATGCCTGTTTCCATTTCTTTGTTATTATGTCTTTGCAGGGGAAGACGCACCTGATACTGCTGGGGTTGTGGAGATGGTGCAGAGCCAGGAGGGGTCCGAGGGCCGACCAACCACCAGTGAGGGACGTGGTGTGCTGGTGGGTGAGAACCCACAAGTGCTGCAGGTCGTGCTCTCAAGGGGTGTCTCTGGCTGCACCTCCCCCGAGCTGTACTCAGCTGTTGATTCGGATGATGAGACCTACGTGCCGTCGCAGGTGAGTGTTCCAGGGAGGGATTCTGTTCTGTCCCACCCACCTGCACCAGGGTCAGAACCCTCAATGGGGATGTCAGTGTTGGCAGCTAGGCCTTTGGTGGTTACGGATGCAGGGTCACACTCCGCGACATCTGATCCTGTTCCTGGGCCAGCAGATCAGAGGGGGAATGCAGTCCTGCAGCCTCAGGCAGTGCCGACACAGCAAGGCGCAGTCCGCCTTGCCCAAGACAGGTGTGGTGCCCGCCGACGTGGTGGCCGTACGCCACCTGGCAATACCGCATGGGAGCAATCCATTTACGGTATGGCTACCCAACAGGCAGCATCATCCGAGATGATGGCTCAGGCCATGGATAGGGTGGCCACTTCCATTGTCCCCCCTGAAAGGCTGATGGAGCGACTAGAGCAGGCAACCGACTCCATCTGCCAGTCACACAGGGAGGACATGTTGGCGTCCAACAGGGACAGGCGGGCGGCACTGGCGACTCTGCAGGAGGCCATCTCCATAGAGTCCCAGGGCCACAGGGAAGCCCTGAGGCAGGAGCTCCATCAACTCAGGACGACTCTTGTTGAGCTTGAGGCTTCAACACACCAAAGGACAGAACAGCAGCTGGAGCGTCTCACCCGTACGGTCTCAGCTGAGATGCAAGCAACGAGGGCGGAGGTCCGGGCATCCCGTGAGTTGTTGCATGGGGACCTCCGCACCCTCATCCTCCAGAACGAGACCTACCACACCCGCATGCTTGCAGCCATGGAGGAACAGAGTAGGGCCTTGCGTGGGCTGCCTCCCATAGTGCAACCACCTCTGGATGCAGCTGCACAGGGTGAGAATAGCGACAGCAGTGATACTCCCACAATAGGGTAGCCGTGTGGGCCATGAGCCCATGGAGGTGTTTTTTTCCCAGGATCCACACAGGTGGGTTTTGGTGTGCACCCTGTCCTCGGACCTCCTGGGTGGCCTCCCCAACCCCCCCGGGCCCATTAATGGCCATTTTTTATTTTTTTTTATTTTTATTTTTATTTTTATTCTTATATTTTTCCCAATTTTTTTGGGACAATTTGTTGGCTTCCGTGGTTCCTGTGGGCATACGCTGCATTGTGGCTGGGCACATGCAGGCTTGTCATGTATTTGGTTCAGATGCCTGGGTTTGAGTCACACACACCCCTCCTGCTTCCCGTTTCCATGGGCTTGCAAAGGGTGTGCCCAAGTGACATTGAAGTACATGGTGACATTGGACTCCCACTACATGTGTGGGTAGTCTAGTCAATACTGTGTATACATTCCTAGTGCATATTGCTGTTCTGTTGTACACTGCATGTTGCATTGATGTGTAACTCATCATCTGTGTCTGCCTCCCAATTTGCAGGTCCCTTCCTCATGTCTACACAAGGCCCTCTAGTCTGGAGATGGGGTCCTTGTTGGCAGCAGTGCACCTACAACTCTACATGGCGCCAACACTGTACAGTTGGAAGTGGTGGGAGTGCAGGTATTTCCAGGTGGTGAGACTACTGATTTATTACATTAGTGAAGTCATGTTAATGGTAGTACCTGCTCAAGTTTGTTGTTGGTCCTGCATTACAGTGAGCATTTCAGGTGTAGCAAGTTTCAATTGGGGACACTGTACATCGTGACACTTGTCATGTTGTGGGCATGACTTTGTTTACCTGCACATAGCATGACATGGCACGGTGTGTTGTGTGGCGGTGCTGGGGATGGGTTGGGTGACATGGCACTGTCCTCTTGTTGCATTTAGCAAGTGGGTATTCATTTTAGCTGCTTGAATGTGTTTCTTCACAAAACTGCATTGGTGGTGTGTGTGGGTAGGGATGCACACATTGTAACACTTCCAGGTGAACAATCTCAGGCTGATATGCTTTTCACGGTTGAATCTCCAGACATTCAGGATCAGTGTCAGGTTGAGTCATCATTGATTGTCAGATGGAATGTGCCAGGCCAGTGTGCACTCCACAGGGGTGTGATCACTATGTGAAGTAATTAGCCACTAGCTGTGTACGGGCTGCCTCCCCCCGTGCCCTTTCCCCTCCCATGCGCAGCGGCTGTGCATGTGGTTGGGGATGTGGGGCCACCACCATGTCCACCGCCAGGCCCCGCGTGTTGCAACGTTGTGCAGGACACATGCTGCCACTATGATCCTGCAAACTACTGGGGGGGCGTATAACAGCTGCCCGCCAGAACGGTCAAGGGAGCGAAAGCGTGACTTTAGCACTCCGAATGTGCGCTCCACTATGCCCCGGGTCGTAATGTGGGCTGTGTTATATCTTACCTCGGGTGGCGTGGTGGGGTTCCGAATTGGCGTCATCATGTGGGGGCTGAGAGGGTAGGCACTGTCCCCTGTGGAGGTGGTGATTGGTATCATTGGTGGGGTTGTGACCTTGCTCAGTATCCAACATGCATGCATGTGCAGTGGCATAGATACTCACCAAGCAGCCATGTATCGCCATGCCGCCCAGCTTCTAGGTCCCGGCTTAGGGTGGACATTCGGTAAATGAAGCTGTCGTGGGTGGACCCGGGATAGTTGGCATATACTGAGGTGATGATTCCCTTGGCATTACATGCTACCTGCATGTTGATGGAATGCCAGTGCTTGCGGTTCCTATAGATGTGCTCAGATGCCCTGGGGGGACGTAGAGCCACATGGGTGCAGTCGATGGCACCTAGCACTTTGGGGAATCGTGCCACACCGTAAAAATCCAGGGCGGCAGCATGCCTTTCTGCAGGTGTTCTGGGCAGGTATATGTGCCTGCGGACTGATGGGCGTGCAGTGATGATGTTCAAGACCTGGTGTAGGCAGCGTGACTGGGTGGCCTGTGACACCCCACCCACTATGGCACTTGTCCGCTGAAATGATCCAGTGGCTATGAAGTGCAGTACATTGAGGACCTTCTCCAGGGGGCTGAGTGCTTGGGAGCACAGGGTGGGTGATGTGAGGTCATCCTCCCACTCACTCACCAGGTCCAGCATTATGTGTGGTGGAAACCTGTACCTCCCATACACCTGGTCATCAGGCATCCCGAAAAGGCTGGTTCTGGGTGTGAATATTCTGGCCCTGACTATCCTCCTCCTCCTCCTTTGGTAGCCCACTGCCACTGCTGCTAGGAACGGTATGTTCATCCTGGCGTCTGAGCTTGTTATTGTTAAAGTGCGCAAATTTATGCTTTGCGCGTGTTCTAGGCGAGCGTGTGACCCGCGCACCCCTGGAATCCAGTTCCCAGTCCAATAGCGTGTGGAAATTCCCACGCACCACGGGATACAGGTGCGCTGACGTACTTGCGTGTGTAAGTGCCCGTGCACCCATGAAATACACGTACATAGGCCAATCGCGTGTACGCGCACTTTTGTCCAATTACACGCGATGACACTCTGACGTGCAGTATTTCCACGTGTGCTCTGTCATCACGTGCTGAGTGGGGAACACCCGTGCGGGTCACGTCACAGACGCGCTTACGCGCTGAGGGACTCTGGTCCAATAGAATCGCGTATGCGTGCTGACGCGCTTACGCGCTAAGGGCCTTTCCTCGGATTTCACGCTGACGTGCAGTATTTTCACGTGCCAAATCACTCCGTATCAAGCTGGCCACGCGAAAACACACGGAAGACCTCGCTCCTGCCCAGAAGGCCGAGTTACTGCCCCCCAGTGCCCCGAGCAGCCTCCCACGTGCCATCTGCTGCTGCCTGCCTGCCTGCTGCCACCGTGCCCTGCCATTTGGTGCCTGCACATCAGCCATCTGCAGGGGTCCAGTTGCTGTGTCCACCCCTGCTGGAACTGAAGACTCCCGACTGGGATTACATCGCTCCACAGCCCAGCCCCAGGACCCAGTTGCCCACCCACACCTGCCTCTGGGGTTGCCATGTCGGGCACTTCCACATCTGGCACCAGTGGCAACCCCAGGCCAGAGGGGCAGAGGGGCACCAGCTTCACTGCCACCGAAGTTGGTGTCCTGGTGGAGCATGTCCTGGCGCAGTATGATGCCCTCTTTGGATCGTCCCGCGCCAGCAAGGAAGGACGGGAGAGGATCTGGGCCGACTGTGTGGTTGCCATCAACGCGGAGGGGGTGGCAACCCGCAATGTCCAGAAGATCAGGAAGCGCTGGGAGGACTTGAGGTCCAGGACCCTTGTGAAGGCCCGGCGCCTCGTGGAGGGGGGCCGGGGCCGCATGAGTTCCATCCAGATGAGGGTCCTGGAACGCGTACGCCCAGCGCTCCACGCCCAGATCCTTGAGAGGGAGGCCCGTCTGGAGTTGAGCGGTAAGTGTCCAAGCATTACTGTGTGAGACAGGGCATGTTGCGGTGTACTGGTTCTATGATACTTGCCTGTATGTGTGCCATAGGCCATGTATGCATGTATGTGTGCAGGGACATCATGGTAATGCATGTGCGACCAGTGATGTGTGACCCACATGGTTGTTGCATGTGTTCAAATGCCGCATGGGGAGCCCTATGCAGATTTTGAACATGAGAGCATGCCAGTCTCTGTACCTGGACATGGGTGGGGGTGAGGGATGGGTGCTGATGCCAGGTACATATATGGTAGCCATGTCTGTGTGCCTGACCTGCGTGTCTGTGACTTGTGCATGCCATGGATGCATGACACATGTGTGTGACAATGCACAGATTCAGTGAAGCAGCCAAATTACCCTTGTATCCGCTGTGTTTGGTGTGTTTGGGGCCAGATGGATGTGACTGAGGTGAAGTGTGTGCATGTGATAGGCATGAGCCATGATGCATGTGAGTTACATATCATTGAATGTTTCAAGAGTCCATTGGACATGCATGGAAATGTCCATGGCATGCACCATGCCTGTTACTGTGTGTGTTTTGCCTGGACTGACCCATGTGTTGTGGAGGGACATGATGGAAGTGTACTTTGACAGTGGTGCTCATCTGCTATTGCTTCCTGTCTAGGGGACCATTGTAAAGTGCCCCGATGCTTGTGTTCTTTGTCTCCCTCTACGCAGCAGCTAGTGAAGAAGAGGGCGGAGACGGCGCTGTGGAGCAAGGCGGCGGGGATGCCCCCACGGCTGCAGCGGAAGGGGTGGGTGAGCCCCCACAGGGGCCTGCTACGGTGGGAGACGGTGAGGAGCCATCCAGGTTGGTGGTTTGCACAGAGGAGGAGGAGGCCGCCACTGGGGCACACATGGGGCCTGGTGGGGGCATCCCTGCTGGTGCAAGTGGTGCAGTCCAGGGCCAGGGGCAGGAGGCAGCACAGGTCACCGTGGAGGGGCCTGTGCATGTCGCTGTCCCTGACCCTGTGAGTGCACCACCATGCACCAGCAGGGATGCCCCGTCCCAGGCCCGTCCGCAGGTAGAGGGGATGTCCATGTCACCTGACTCCTCTCCACCTGCGGACGTGGGAACCCCTGGCCGTGTGGAGAAGGTCCTGATTGGGGTCGCGATGCGCACGGCTGTGATTCGTGATGCCGTGCGTGCTTCCCGGGAGGAGCACGCACGTCATCACGAAGTGCACCGTGCCGACGTGGCCCAATTGGGATCGGCCATGTTCGGGGGTTTCCTGCATGTGTTGGCCAATCTGGCGGCCCTCTCCTCCTCTGTGCAGGCTATACACCAGTCGTTCTCCTTGCCGTCTTCCGGCCCAGATGCCACCAGGGCCCCCTGTGGACCTGCCCCGACCAATGCAGCCAGCTCAGTGGGGATCCCATCCCTGCCACAGTTGGGAGTCGGAGGTCCAGCAGGGGTGGACAACACAGCAACTGGACCCCAGCAGATGGAAGATGTGACAGCATCATCGGGCAGGGCACGTGCACAACGGCGTCGGTGGTTTCCATCAGCCTGGATGCCGTCGTGCTGGCAGAGGCAGTGGCGTCGGAGGCAGCAGCAGGCTCGACATGGGAGGCATCATGGCTCGGGGCCATCAAGATCAGAGGGGCAGGCATCGGCCGGAGGGCAGGGCAACCCTGGGATGGTGGTGTCTTCCGTGTGGGAGCAGTTGGTCCAGAGGATAGGTGCGGAGCGGCAGCGGGCGGAAGAGGAGCGGCTCACCATGGTCAGGGCGGAGTTCTCCATGCGTCGGGCGTTGAGGCGGGCTGAGTGCCTCGAGGAAGCTCGCAGGGAGTTTGAGCTGGACATGGGGTTATCCCTGCGAGACCTCGGGGCCAGGACAGAGTCCCGCCTCCAGGACATCGACATGGAGTTCGATGATGCCCTGGCCAGCAACATCACCGAGTGAGCCGCAGGACTTGCCCGCTGCCTCTGTATATAGTTATTTAGTTAGTTAGTGTTAGGTTTCCTTTATTAATTTTTATTTTTTTGGACCGCTCGGACAATGGCCACTTTTTTGTATATATTATTTTCATTAGGTAGTAGTAGGTTTCATTTATGGTGTTGGGCTCATGGACCCTGGAATATTCGTGTATATAGTTTGCTTTTTGAAGAAACATTTTTTTTATTAATTATTGTGTTCACCATGAGGAAATGGTTTTTCATTATTTTCCTTCCACATGATATTGCTTTGGACAACATTTGTTTTTGGATTACTTTGTTTTTTTTATTTTTACATTTGTTCTCGGACATGGACCATTTATTTTGTTATCCCCATTGTTGTATGTTTGATTTGTTTACTTATTTTTCATCTTTAATACATGTTTTTTTAACTTTCACTTGTGGTATTTTCTCATTGGTTTCATACATGTCATGATATGGGTTTTGACATTCACTTGCACCCATTGTGTATGTGTGTGTGACGGACATGTGTTCATTTACAGACTTGCCATTGGGGTTGTATCATGTAATTGCATTCACTATGTGGGTGGATGCAATCCTTGCCTGGGTGTTTGTGCTGGGTATGCTGCCCATTACTGCCATGATTGAGTATCGTCAGGACCTGGGGGCAGGGGGACATGTGTGGGTGCCTGGTGGAGGCTGCCCCTGCACTGCTGGGGGGTGGGGGTGGTGGGAGACATGGGTGGGGGCCTGGTGGAGGGTGCCCCTGGTGGCTGGTGGGTGGGGGTGGTGGGAGACATGGGTGGGGGCCTGGTGGAGGCTGCCCCTGGTGGCTGGGGGGTGGGGGTGGTGGGAGGCATGGGTGGGGGCCTGGTGGAGGCTGCCCCTGCACTGCTGGTGGGTGGGGGTGGTGGGAGACATGGGTGGGGGCCTGGTGGAGGGTGCCCCTGGTGGCTGGGGGCTGGGGGTGGTGGGAGACATGGGTGGGGGCCTGGTGGAGGCTGCCCCTGCACTGCTGGTGGGTGGGGGTGGTGGGAGACATGGGTGGGGGCCTGGTGGTGGGTGCCCCTGGTGGCTGGTGGGTGGGGGTGGTGGGAGACATGTGTGGGTGCCTGGTGGAGGCTGCCCCTGCACTGCTGGGGGGTGGCGGTGGTGGGAGACATGGGTGGGGGCCTGGTGGAGGGTGCCCCTGGTGGCTGGTGGGTGGGGGTGGTGGGAGACATGGGTGGGGGCCTGGTGGAGGCTGCCCCTGGTGGCTGGGGGGTGGGGGTGGTGGGAGGCATGGGTGGGGGCCTGGTGGAGGCTGCCCCTGCACTGCTGGTGGGTGGGGGTGGTGGGAGACATGGGTGGGGGCCTGGTGGAGGGTGCCCCTGGTGGCTGGGGGCTGGGGGTGGTGGGAGACATGGGTGGGGGCCTGGTGGAGGCTGCCCCTGCACTGCTGGTGGGTGGGGGTGGTGGGAGACATGGGTGGGGGCCTGGTGGTGGGTGCCCCTGGTGGCTGGTGGGTGGGGGTGGTGGGAGACATGGGTGGGGGCCTGGTGGAGGCTGCCCCTGGTGGCTGGGGGGTGGGGGTGGTGGGAGACATGGGTGGGGGCCTGGTGGAGGGTGCCCCTGGTGGCTGGGGGGTGGGGGTGGTGGGAGACATGGGTGGGGGCCTGGTGGAGGGTGCCCCTGGTGGCTGGGGGGTGGGGGTGGTGGGAGACATGGGTGGGGGCCTGGTGGAGGGTGCCCCTGGTGGCTGGGGGGTGGGGGTGGTGGGAGACATGGGTGGGGGCCTGGTGGAGGCTGCCCCTGGTGGCTGGGGGGTGGGGGTGGTGGGAGACATGGGTGGGGGCCTGGTGGAGGCTGCCCCTGGTGGCTGGGGGGTGGGGGTGGTGGGAGACATGGGTGGGGGCCTGGTGGAGGGTGCCCCTGGTGGCTGGGGGTGGTGGCTGACATGGGTGGGGGCCTGGTGGAGGCTGACCCTAATGGCTGGGGGGTGGGGGTGGTGGGAGACATGGGTGGGGGCCTGGTGGAGGATGCCCCTGCACTGCTGGGGGGTGGGGGTGGTGGGTGACATGGGTGGGGGCCTGGTGGAGGCTGCCCCTGGTGGCTGGGGGGTGGGGGTGGTGGGAGACATGGGTTGGACATGGGTGGGGGCCTGCTGGCAGGTGCCCCACAGTGCTGGGGGTGGGGGTGGTGGGAGACATGGGTGGGGGCCTGGTGGAGGATGCCCCTGCACTGCTGGGGGGTGGTGGTGGTGGGAGACATGGGTGGGGGCCTGGTGGAGGATGCCCCTGCACTGCTGGGGGGTGGGGGTGGTGGGTGACATGGGTGGGGGCCTGGTGGAGGGTGCCCCTGGTGGCTGGGGGGTGGGGGTGGTGGGAGACATGGGTGGGGGCCTGGTGGAGGATGCCCCTGCACTGCTGGGGGCTGGGGGTGGTGGGTGACATGGGTGGGGGCCTGGTGGAGGCTGCCCCTGGTGGCTGGGGGGTGGGGGTGGTGGGAGACATGGGTGGGGGCCTGGTGGAGGCTGCCCCTGCACTGCTGGTGGGTGGGGGTGGTGGGAGACATGGGTGGGGGCCTGGTGGAGGGTGCCCCTGGTGGCTGGGGGGTGGGGGTGGTGGGAGACATGGGTCGGACATGGGTGGGGGCCTGGTGGAGGCTGCCCCTGCACTGCTGGTGGGTGGGGGTGGTGGTAGACATGGGTGGGGGCCTGGTGGTGGGTGCCCCTGGTGGCTGGTGGGTGGGGGTGGTGGGAGACATGGGTGGGGGCCTGGTGGAGGGTGCCCCTGGTGGCTGGGGGGTGGGGGTGGTGGGAGACATGGGTTGGACATGGGTGGGGGCCTGCTGGCAGGTGCCCCACAGTGCTGGGGGGTGGGGGTGGTGGGAGACATGGGTGGGGGCCTGGTGGAGGCTGCCCCTGGTGGCTGGGGGGTGGGGGTGGTGGCAGACATGGGTGGGGGCCTGGTGGAGGCTGCCCCTGGTGGCTGGGGGGTGGGGGTGGTGGGAGACATGGGTGGGGGCCTGGTGGAGGGTGCCCCTGGTGGCTGGTGGGTGGGGGTGGTGGGAGACATGGGTGGGGGCCTGGTGGAGGCTGCCCCTGCACTGCTGGTGGGTGGGGGTGGTGGGAGACATGGGTGGGGGCCTGGTGGTGGGTGCCCCTGGTGGCTGGTGGGTGGGGGTGGTGGGAGACATGGGTGGGGGCCTGGTGGAGGCTGCCCCTGGTGGCTGGGGGGTAGGGGTGGTGGGAGACATGGGTGGGGGCCTGGTGGAGGCTGCCCCTGCACTGCTGGTGGGTGGGGGTGGTGGGAGACATGGGTGGGGGCCTGGTGGAGGGTGCCCCTGGTGGCTGGGGGGTGGGGGTGGTGGGAGACATGGGTGGGGGCCTGGTGGAGGCTGCCCCTGCACTGCTGGTGGGTGGGGGTCGTGGGAGACATGGGTGGGGGCCTGGTGGAGGGTGCCCCTGGTGGCTGGGGGGTGGGGGTGGTGGGAGACATGGGTTGGACATGGGTGGGGGCCTGGTGGAGGCTGCCCCTGCACTGCTGGTGGGTGGGGGTGGTGGGAGACATGGGTGGGGGTCTGGTGGAGGGTGCCCCTGGTGGCTGGGGGGTGGGGGTGGTGGGAGACATGGGTTGGACATGGGTGGGGGGCTGCTGGCAGGTGCCCCACAGTGCTGGGGGGTGGGGGTGGTGGGAGACATGGGTGGGGGCCTGGTGGAGGCTGCCCCTGGTGGCTGGGGGGTGGGGGTGGTGGGAGACATGGGTGGGGGCCTGGTGGAGGCTGCCCCTGGTGGCTGGGGGGTGGGGGTGGTGGGAGACATGGGTGGGGGCCTGGTGGAGGCTGCCCCTGCACTGCTGGTGGGTGGGGGTGGTGGGAGACATGGGTGGGGGCCTGGTGGAGAGTGCCCCTGGTGGCTGGGGGGTGGGGGTGGTGGGAGACATGGGTGGGGGCCTGGCGGAGGCTGCCCCTGCACTGCTGGTGGGTGGGGGTGGTGGGAGACATGGGTGGGGGCCTGGTGGAGGGTGCTCCTGGTGGCTGGGGGGTGGGGGTGGTGGGAGACATGGGTGGGGGCCTGGTGGAGGCTGCCCCTGCACTGCTGGTGGGTGGGGGTGGTGGGAGACATGGGTGGGGGCCTGGTGGAGGGTGCCCCTGGTGGCTGGGGGTGGTGGGAGACATGGGTTGGACATGGGTGGGGGCCTGGTGGAGGCTGCCCCTGCACTGCTGGTGGGTGGGGGTGTTGGGAGACATGGGTGGGGGCCTGGTGGAGGGTGCCCCTGGTGGCTGGGGGGTGGGGGTGGTGGGAGACATGGGTTGGACATGGGTGGGGGCCTGCTGGCAGATGCCCCACAGTGCTGGGGGGTGGGGGTGGTGGGAGACATGGGTGGGGGCCTGGTGGAGGCTGCCCCTGGTGGCTGGGGGGTGGGGGTGGTGGGAGACATGGGTGGGGGCCTGGTGGAGGCTGCCCCTGGTGGCTGGGAGACATGGGTGGGGGCCTGGTGGAGGGTGCCCCTGGTGGCTGGTGGGTGGGGGTGGTGGGAGACATGGGTGGGGGCCTGGTGGAGGCTGCCCCTGGTGGCTGGGGGGTGGGGGTGGTGGGAGACATGGGTGGGGGCCTGGTGGAGGCTGCCCCTGCACTGCTGGTGGGTGGGGGTGGTGGGAGACATGGGTGGGGGCCTGGTGGAGGGTGCCCCTGGTGGCTGGGGGATGGGGGTGGTGGGAGACATGGGTGGGGGCCTGGTGGAGCTGCCCCTGCACTGCTGGTGGGTGGGGGTGGTGGGAGACATGGGTGGGGGCCTGGTGGTGGGTGCCCCTGGTGGCTGGTGGGTGGGGGTGGTGGGAGACATGGGTGGGGGCCTGGTGGAGGCTGCCCCTGGTTGCTGGGGGGTGGGGGTGGTGGGAGACATGGGTGGGGGCCTGGTGGAGGATGCCCCTGCACTGCTGGTGGGTGGGGGTGGTGGGTGACATGGGTGGGGGCCTGGTGGAGGGTGCCCCTGGTGGCTGGGGGATGGGGGTGGTGGGTGACATGAGCAGGTGTGCAGGGTAGTCCCCTGTGGTGTGTGCTGCCTGCAGGGGCCGTGGAGGGTGTACAGGTAATACCTGGGAGCACACAGCCAAATCGCGTGTGGAACTTCCCGCGCACCCCTGCAATCCACGTACCCTGCCTAATCGCGTGTGGAACTTCCTGCGCACCCCTGAAATCCACGTACCCGGGAAAATCGCGTGTGGAACTTCCTGCGCACCCCTGAAATCCACGTACCCGGCCAAATCGCGTGTGTAACTTCCCGCGCACCCCTGAAATCCACATACCCTGACAAATCGCGTGTGGTACTTCCCGCGCACCCCTGAAATCCACGTACATGGCCAAATCGCGTGTGGAACTTCCCGCGCACCCCTGCAATCCACGTACCCTGCCTAATCGCGTGTGGAACTTCCCGCGCACCCCTGAAATCCACGTACCCGGCCAAATCGCGTGTGGAACTTCCCACGCACCCCTGTAATCCACGTACCCTGACTAATCGCGTGTGGAACTTCCCGCGCACCCCTGAAATCCACGTACCCGGCCAAATCGCTTGTGGAACTTCCCGCGCACCCCTGAAATCCACGTACCCTGCCTAATCGCGTGTGGAACTTCCCGCGCACCCCTGCAATCCACGTACCCTGACTAATCGCGTGTGGAACTTCCCGCGCACCCCTGAAATCCACGTACCCGGCCAAATCGCGTGTGGAACTTCCCGCGCACCCCTGAAATCCACGTACCCTGCCTAATCGCGTGTGGAACTTCCCGCGCACCCCTGAAATCCACGTACCCGGCCATATCGCGTGTGGAACTTCCCGCGCACCCCTGAAATCCACGTACCCTGACAAATCGCGTGTGATACTTCCCACGCACCCCTGTAATCCACGTACCCGGTCAATTCGCGTGTGAGACTTCCCGCGCACCCCGGTATACACGCACACGTTTTTTTTCTGTCAGCGCGTGTCTGTGTTTGTGGGTACCCCTTTGCACGTCATTTGTCCTGGAGGGCCACAGTATTGGGCATTCATCATGGCTGTATATAGGTGCTATTTGTTGGCGCACCTTTTGGCGCACAATTCTTCCAGGCGCAGAGACGCTACCGCCTGCTTTCTTGTGGCGGTCGTGTTTGTGCCTGTGCGCTGGTTTGAGCGTGCGCTTTTTTGCCCTATTCTATTCCATGAATACGTGTTGTAGGCGAGCGTGTGGGCGTTCCGCGCACTTGTACCCTGTGCTTCCCCCGTGACGCCCACATTTTGGCAAGTTGTTCCCCATTCCGAGTGGTACGCCCCGTGTTCCGCCTACTTTTGTTGCGTGCGCCGCGCTATGTGCGATTTTCGCTCTGGCCTGTGCGATTTTCGCTGTGACCTGGCGCACGCTGTTTGATGGCCTGTGCGCCAACGTGCGCCGCGCACTTTTTTATCGCACATCCGCTGGTTTTCTCGCGCACGGACTTCCATGAATCGATGTGCGCTGCTTTTCGTGCGATTTTCGCACTTGCACTGCGATTTTCGCTATTCCACTGCGAATCGCACGTTTTTGCCCACTTGCGCCGCGCTAATTATTCCATGAATCGGCCTGTAAGGCAACGAACAAAACTTGCCCAAGCCTGAATAGACGCGATCACTCGCTTTGCACACAGAAGCTTCAGTTTGGTAAGTGTCCTGTGATTTCAATATCGAACAAAGGCACGCACTTAGATTTTGAAATGCTTTTAACAATAGCGCACAGTGAGGCTAACCTGTGCGCTGGGAAAGTCGGCAATGTTGTTTAAAGGCGACTTATCTCTGGCCGTATAGGTAAGACGCACATACCCATGACTTTCAGTCAAGGACACAAAGTTGGTTTAGTTAAATGGGGTTAACTGTAAATTTGTCTAGCCGGAGGTACCGTAAATAAGGTACCTCCTCTTACCTAAGGCAGTTGGCACCGTCGGGTCTTTAACTTCTTCTACATTGTGTGAAGGTTGGGTCGTTTCGTGTTAATAGGGGCGGGTTAATTTTCCATGTAGGTGTGCGGCACGTTTTCTTCTTTGTGTCGCAGCAGGTTTAGGTGTGGGCGTCGGCGGTTCGTATCTGTTGTCGGATATTTCCTGGGTTCTTATTGGTGCGCAGGCATAGCTCTCAACCAATTGTCTTGCAAAGGCGGGTGAAATCACCCGATTTTGTTTCTGGCGGGTGAGACGCCCATTGGAATGAATGGGCGTGCAGGAGGCCTGGCGGGTGAGTCAGCCCTTTGCAAGGCGGGTGACACCCGCCAAAAGCGGGTGAGTTGAGAGCTATGCGCAGGCCGCCGTAGTGTGGTCCCTCACCCCTTAATGCGTGCTTGAAGGGTGCTTGCGTTTCAACAGTTCAGATTCTTCCCTTGCCGGCGTGCACGTTGTTTATTTAGGAGTCCATCAGAGCGGCTCTTTCTGTTACACTGCACATTACGCGGTGTTAGCCTGTGGACAGTGGAGACAGTGCAGATCCCTTAAAGGGACTGCACCGCATTTCAGTTTTTCTTTTATATCTGTGCGTTTCTGCCACTGATTATCCAGGGGGCAGTGTTTTCCTGACGTTTTGGGCACATTTCGTTATAGGTATCTTGTTTTTGGGGTTTTAATATCCAGTTTGGGCAATTTTGGTGCCAGTATAGGGGTTACCATTTTCAAGGTAACAGTTTAAAAAAAACAAAAAAAAACGTTATATAAGTTTTAATAATTTTTAGTCAAACATGAAGTGTTATTTAACTCTTATTATTATTAGGGCTACATTGTGGTGTCGTGCCCCCCTATTTTTTCTAGGGCATTCCAGTTTTAGCTAAGTTGTCCACGGGTAGTTTCTGGCTCGGGGGTTTATTACAACTAGGATCATTGTGAGGGCATATTTTGTTTGGTGCACTGTCATATTGTTTGGGCACCATGGTGGGGCAGGGAGCTAGCAAGAAGGGATTGGTGGATGCCAGGGCGCTGAGGGAGGCCCTACAGATTATTAGCAGGGCATCGAAAGCCCAGCTGGAAGGGGCGGTGGTTGAGGTTACGGGAGAAGGGGAGGTGGCTGGGAGCAGGCCGCAGCGTAGAGTAGCGTCAGACGGGGCTCTTGCGGCAGTGGTGGCTTGCACCCCAGCGGCTGGTAGGAGGGAGATTGACAGGAGAGCAACCAGGGGAGAAGTGCATGTGGGTGGGGAGGTGGATAGGGTTGGGATGCATAATGACCAGGAGGAGGTGGGGGATGTCAGGAGTGTCCAAAAAGGGGTAGGCTGGGGGCCAGGACGGTGGGGGTGATGGGGTGCAGTGTGGGGCATCAGGGCAGAGGGGAAAAGGGGGTTAATACCTGCGGAAGAGTGCAAGTGGGAGAAGGAGAGAGAGGTCCCCATCAATTAGTGAGGTTAGGGAGATGCGCGGAACACCCCCCCCAGTTAGGAGGATTTCGGGCGGAGGGTGCTGTGCAGCCCCCGCTGTTCAAGAGGATGAATATGGAGAGGGTTTAATAACGGCCCCTCCTCGGTCGGCACAAGGACAGTCTAGAGGGCGCAGCACGGCCCCTAGCGAGGAGGTCCACAGGGTGGAGGAGAGCACACCTCGCCCGAGAGAAGAGGACCAGGAAGGAGTTTCTGCGGCCCCACCGAGAAGACACCAAAGGAGTGGCGGGGCGGACGCCCCTGGCTCACAAGAAGAGAATCTATTCAACCCGAGCATGAGCTCGCATCAGCAATGGTATTTCGGGGGTGATGAAGTTGGGACAGAGGAATATGTGGGGCAGTGGGAGGATGAAGGTTATAGGGCGGTAAGGAGAAGGGGGAATGAGAGAAGGGTTTTTAGGGGGGATTGTGAAAGACAGGAGCACGGGGTTTGGGGGGCAAGAGGTCGGGGGGACAATTGGCTGGGTGAGACTGCTGACATGTTTTGTCCCCGCAGTAGGAGCCCAGTAAGAAAAGAGATTTTGGAGCATCGGAGAGGAGGCCAGACCGCAGACAGGCGATGGCAGGTCGGAAAGAGGTGAGCGGGAAAGAGACTGGTCAACTGCATGGCAGAGGGAGGATACGAGAACAGGGGCAGGAAATGAAGGGTCTGGTCTGCAAGGGGTAAGGAGAGAGATTGGTGTACAGACTATTGGAGCCTTGGTGGGTGAAAAGGGAAATTGCTCGGTGAAGGTACAAACGGACAGGGTGATTGAGCCATTGGCGCTCGAGGGACAGTTTCAAAAGAAAAAGAAGCTGAAGTGAAGGGCAAGGAGAAAAAGCTACCTTACATGGGCATCACGAAACCGTTGGGGGCACACTAGATGGCAGCGACTAAGAATAAGAATCAGGCAGGGGAATTTGTGGATTTGTTTAAGCTGCTTCATAGGGAAGTGAGAGCAAAGGAGGGTTCTAAGGAAGAGGAGAGAGAGCTGGCCTCGTGCCCAAGAGTCCCAGTGACAATTGAAAATTGGACGTCAGCATTTATTATTTACACCAGTGTCTATTGTGAGAAATTTCCGGAGCGCTGGTGGCTCTGCTAAAATATATGGTTGTGATCAGGAAGGCATTTACAAGTTTTGGGGGCTTTGCTTGGGTGCGTTAAGATGAGGAATTTAGAGCAAGAATGGCTGAGGACAGTCAGGCTGTCTGGGGGGAAATAGGCATGGATTTATGGCTGTAATGGATGGCATCAACGAGGTCTGCCCCGACATTGCACACAGCAAGTGGTCTGCCTGTGCCTTTCCGGCCCTTTCTTGGTCACTCCACCCATGAGGGGGCAGGGGGAGGAGGCAGAGCGCAGCCCTCAGCAGCGTGTTGGGCATTTAATAAGGATGGCTGCACAAGGAACTTATGTAGGTTCAGACATGAATGTAGCAAATGTGCAGGGAAACACCCTCTCACTCAGTGTTTCCAACAAGGAGACAGGGGGAGGGGGAGAGGATCCGGCAGAGGGGTTCTGGGGAAAGGCTTTTACTCCAATTAAATTGGATCTGTTGGAGAAGTGGTTGGAATTTTATCCAGACAGGGAAGGGGCTAAAATTTTGAGTGAGGGTTTTGGTCATGGTTTCAGGCTGGGTTAACAGGGGCCAAGGGTGCGTCGGTGGGCAGAAAATGTGAAGTCAGCCAAGGAAAACGTTGAGGTGGTAAGACAAAAATTGGGCAAGGAAATAGTGGCAGGGAGGATAGTAGGGCCATTTGATGATCTGCCGGGTGATTTAGTTGTATCCCCGCTGGGTGTTGTGCCTAAGAAAGCCCCAGAGGAGTTTAGATTGATTCACCACTTGTCATGGCCTGAGGGCATGTCTGTCAACGATTTCATTGCCCCTGAGGAATGTGGGGTGGTATATGCGAGTGTGGATCAGGCGCTGGAATTTGTGAGGAAAGAGGGGCGCAGGTCCTTCATGGCCAAGTGTGATATTAAGGCAGCTTTCAGGTTGTTGCCGGTGCACCCAGAGGATTTTTTTGATGTTGGGTTTGCAATTTGAAGACCGCATATACATCGACAAAGCTTTGCCAATGGGGTGCTCAATTTCCTGTGCATAGCTTGAGCGTTTCATTTCCTTCTTACAGTGGGTTTTTTCATACAGTTCCGATTGGGAAAGTGTTCTGCATTACCTAGATGATTTTCTGTTCATATGCGGGGCAAAACGAGAGAGAGAGTGCAGGGAGATGCTAAAGTTGTTTCAGGATTTGATGGGAGAGTTGGGTGTGCCTCTAGTGGCAGACAAAACAGAAGGGCCGGCAGTGGAGTTGACATTCCTAGGGATTGAACTGGATTCAGTGGCCATAACCTCACGCTTGCCACACGACAAGGTGAGCAAACTGGTAGGATTGCTGGAGAAAGCGGTGGGGGCCAAGAAAATTACGCTAGTGGAAATGCAGAGATTGGTGGGGCATTTGAACTTTGCATGCAAGGTGGTGGCCCCAGGGCAGACATTTTGTGGAAATATGGCGCGGTCTATGGCGGGGGCAAAGCGCCCACATCATCGGATAAGAGTATCAGGTGCGGTGCGGGAAGATTGTAGAATTTGGCTGCGCTTTTTGGAGAGCTTTAATGGAGTGTCCATGTGGTTGCAGGGAGATCCGGTGCCATGGGAGGTGCAGATATTCTCGGATGCAGCAGGAACAGGAGGTTTTGGAATGTTCTGGGGAGGAAAGTGGTGTGCAGAAAAGTGGCCGTCGCTTTGGTTGAAAGAAGGAAGGAGCATAGCATTCCTTGAATTTTTTCCTCTGCTGGTTGCGTTGGAGTTGTGGGGGAAGGAGTTGCAAAACAAGAAAGTGAATTTCAACATTGACAACGAATGCGTGGTTCATGTAGTGAACAGGCAGTCAGCGAGGGATCAGAGTGTGGCGAGACTGATGAGAGAGTTTGTTCTGTGTTGCATGGAATGGAATGTGGTGTTTAAGGCAACGCATGTGCCAGGGAAGGATAATGGCATCGCTGATGCATTATCTCGTTTTCAATGGCAGAGATTCCGTGGATTGGCTCCACATGCAGATCAGAAGGGCAGCGGATTCCGGAAAATAGGAAGCTGAGAGCGCTTGCATTGTTGGAGGGTTCACTTGCCCCGGCATCTAGAGAGGCGTACAGGAGAGCTTGGGAGGATTTTACAGGAGGGGGAGCTTGTAGTTGGAAGGGTATGGGGGATGCGGAAGAACAGAGAAGGGACGATGTCACTAACTTCCTCTTGAGGTTCATGGATAGGGGCTGGTCTAGGGCAACTATAACGGGGTAATTGGCAGGGATTGTTTTCTACAGGAAGTGGTTTTGGGGTTTTCAACCGAGCGGTGGAGAGATGGCAAACAGGATGTTGGAAGGATGGGCAAGGGAGAGTAAGAGGGAAAAGGATAAGAGGAGACCGGTATCAGTGGAATTGCTAACAAGGTTGTGTCAGGCTGTTGGGGGGGTTTGCTGGTCAGCCTGGGAAGGAGAGTTGTTTGTGACTTGCTTTACTTGGCTATTTTCTGGGGCCTTTAGGGTTTCTGAGCTGGTGGGGGGAAAACGTGGGGTAGGGGGACTGCAATGGGAAGATGTTCAACTTACTGAGTTAGGTTTGGACATCAAGATCAAGAGGTCTAAGACAGATCAAAAAGGAAAGGGCTCTTGGGTTTTGCTGTGTCGGGGGAGCAAGGATTTATGCCCGGTTCAGACAGGTTTGGGTTGGAAGGAGCGTTGTTGGAGGAGGACCGTTTTGGTATTTCAGCATGAGGTTGGGGCGCCGGTATCAGCAGCACAAGTTCTGGGGGTACTACGAAAGGTTCTGGTAGCGGTAGGGGATAAGGTGGGGGATTTTGGTACTCATTTATTTGGGATGGGGGCAGCATCTGAAGGTAATAGGATGGGCTTATCAGAGGATAAGGTGAAAAGTTTGGGACGTTGGAAGTCAGGGAGATACAAAGGGTATGTCAGGGACTTGGGAAAATGGGACGTTGGAAAGAAGTTTTCAAAGGATCTCAGGAGAGTTGGATGTAGGAGGATGGCAGTGATTTGTAAGTGTTTTTTGTAATTTCTTTTTCTGATGCTGCTCGGAGGTCGGGGGAGATGGCACAAATCTGGATTGTGGGGCACTCAATTGTTAAGTGGGCGGGAAAAGAAGCAGGGAAAAGGTTTTTTGGCAGGCAATTGGGTTGCAGCTATAAAGAGGTATTGGTAAGATGGTCTGGTTTAGGGGGGCTTCGCTGGGATCAGCTACTGCCTATGTTGGCAGGATTGAGGAAACGCCATGGGGCTCCAGATGGGGTGATCATTCATGCGGGGGGAAATTACCTGGTAAGAGATACAGGTGTGGTTCTCCTTAGGAAAATGAAAAGGGATTTGTTATGGGTCCGGGGAATGTGGCCTCAAACATGTGTAGTTTGGAATAAGTTGTTGCCATGGAGAGTTTGGAGGGGAGCAAGAAATGAGGGAGCGCTAGAGCGGGCAAGGAAGGGAATAAACAGAGAGATTGCAAAGTTTTATGCCTTGGCGGTGGTACAGGTTTTGGACCACAAAGAAATAGTTTATGAAGGTTTCATGATATTTAGAGAGGATGGTGTACATTTGTCAGTTTTTGGAAATACTCATTATATATTGGAATTGACCTGGTTGGTGAGAGATATGGTAAAGAGTTGGAAGTAGAAAGAAATGGTGATGGGGGTGGGGCAGAAAGAACACCTCGAGGGAGGGTTTTTCTGTTGCTGGGGGCATGGCCCCTTTAGATATGGAGGGAGGGAAGCACAATGGGGGAATGGCGTGGGAAAGGATGGGGTGGTGCTGTTTGCACAAACGGGCTACCCCGGGGGAACAGGTATTGAACCTGAAGGGGCATGGCCCCGGGGAGAAAACAGGACGCCTTGAGAAGTGGTAAGGAGATGGTAGGGACCAAGGGATAGTTAGGGAGGAAGTGGATTTATTTATTTATTTAATTATTTAATTGTTGGGGAAAATTAAAATGTTAATTATTAATTGGTTTGTTTGAAATAGTTTGTTTGTTTGTAAGGCCATGGAGCCAGGTGAGCGGCTATTTGTAAGCTTTGGCCTGTCACATTAAAGCAACCTTTTCCACTATAAATGAGCCTGGGTTTTTCTGCAGTAAGCCAAAATGGGTTATATAGTAGCCGCCGGCCATACATTTACCTCTGTGGGACATAACAGAAGAGGCAAAGAGTTACAAGTGCCTCTTGCGTAGATATTGTGTCTATAGAAATCATTACGTTACTGATATACCCTTGCATTTTTCCTTTACTCATAGTATCACGCGAGCCCACGAGAAACTTTCAGCATTTTCTTCACATACTGCCCGGCGCACGTGGCCAGACCCACGGTGAGAGTGAGTAAAAATCTTTTATTACCTTCTTACGGTCGTACCAGCCAATCTTATTAACAAAGACAGGGAGAGGCAAGTCTCTTTTAGAGCTGATAACATCTCTATATATGCACAATGACAGCGTAATTGACAATGGCACACCTATGGTTTTTCCCAATAGGTATATGTACATTAAGCTACACTGACACAGAGGTCAGTACCCTTAATTACATTTTTCATCTTTCATACTCCTTTTGACCGGGAAAGAGTGACACTTCAGGACTGGACAACATTAATTAAAATATACACCTGTTATATTCACAGGATGAACAAATGGATTGGGAACGCTTATCTCAAATGCCCTGAGGATGAACTAGTAGTTCTAAACGCGTTGCCTTTAGTTGTTTGACAGCGATTTGAGTTTATGTGGATAATTGACTTGTTTGAGTTCTTTTGCCACTTCCTGTACATTTTTTTCTGGATGTTACAGCAACACACCACACTGAAACACACACCGGGAAGGGGAACAGACATTTACGACGATGTGGAATAAGAATAATAGGTTACTGTTTTTCTCAAGTGGTGTTTCTTTGAAATGATGTTTCTCTGTAATAGTTCACTTTGTTAAAATTGATTTGTACTTGGTGTACAAACTACATGGGATACCGTGTAGGCCATGGTTGTTTTATTTCAAATTGTATTACATATATGTTTCACTAATTCTAAATTTGCATTGATCAGGTCTTTGCTTTTACACTAATGATTGAATCACCAATTAGTAATTGAAACGTAGTTTGTAATGACAAAGAATGTTTGTTTTGCTTTGGAAAACCGAAACTGCTTAATTAAGATGTCAATCAGGGCACTGCCCTAGAAGGAGTGCAAGAAGGTCCGCCAACGGGCCACCATTGTATTCAGCAGTTTTTCGCGAGGGTCTCTTGTGGCCTAGAGACCCCTTACCTTCCTGCACCTGTACTATTACTTAATTACTTCAATACAAATGGACTTTAAATAGTCTGAGATTGGCTGAAGAAGGTTAGGAGTCTGTTAGCTATCACATTAGTAGTGTCCCTTTCCCCACCCTTTCCTCCAGTGGGCCACATTCCTTAATTTGGCCAAGTTGTGACTTTACAGAGGGGGATGGAGCTTTGGGAAACTTGAAAGAGCTCATGTGACCTGTTGGTGCACTGCAAGGCCTCAAGGGCAGAGAAAGAGCCTTTGTGTGTCCGGACTCAGCTATTCATCTTTCAAATGTCGAGTAGCATTCAAAAGGTTATTAATATAAGGGGCACACTTCCTGACAGACTGGTTCCCCTGAAAGGTCAGTAGGGCTGTGGTGGAGTCAGTCATGTGGCTAGCTTTCTTTGTTTCGTTGAACACCCCACCCTTCTTCTGACTGAAAAGTTATATTCATTGTCCCACAAGTTATTTCTCAGAAATGTACTTCTGTCACAGACAGATGTTATGTTATTATTGTATTTGTAAAATTCTAAACCGCCACGGATGTGGCCTTGTGGCACTAAGTGCAATTCAGTAGTGTATTGTTGCACCTTACTGGATCTCCAAAGCCAATAGGATGACCATGGCCTAAATTGCAGATATGGTGACAGAGTATGTTCAACATTAATAGTCAGTTCGTAGGCAGAACATACATTTTAGCAAAGGGCTGAAGGCAGACGCTATGTCTGGCGTCGTGGTGTGTACTTTGGTAAGCTACCTCTGTGGCTATGTTTGTTGCCTGAGAATTAGAAGGCCTGTAATGCCAGTGAGAAGTGAGATGACATCGAGGGATGAGACCAAGAGGCACTTCAGTGGTAGTGTGCTTAGTAACTGGGTGATTGTTTACAAATTGTGTGCTCTGCTTTTTTCTCTCGCTCATAGCAGTATAGCAATAGCAGATCATTGTCTAGGGCAGGAGACTGCCACCTTTGGCTCCCAAGATGTTTTGGACTACAGCTCCCATCAGCCCTGCCATCCATGTCAATGGTGAGGGATCATGGGAGTCGTCATTCAAAACATCTTGAGAGGTGCAGGTGGCAGACCACTGATTTAGGGCTAACCTTGTCGTGGTTCTTGTTATAGGGCGCCATCAATGTTTACGTTTGGGGGGTGGCCTGGATCTTGTGACCATTTTGCAAGATTTGGCCAGCGAACAGACACAGGAGAATGGTCAATAAGGGCACCAGAGGGGGAGTTTGCTTACAATGTATGATTTAGTCACAGGTCCATGCTGCTGGCTCAAGGAGAGACTGAGGCCAAGATCAGCTCTGGTGGCACTTCCACTGGAAGAGCTTCAAAGACAACCTGTCTTATCCAATGTGTTTTGGCAAGAAAAGAATCTCAGTTAGGCAGGTTAGCCCCCTTTGGATAATGAGATTAGGGCCACCCTTTTCTGCAGTTCCCATAGTAACCCCATCTAACTGAATTACCAAGAGAAGCCAGCCTATGGGTTTAGGAGGTGGGGGCGGCTGGACAAGAATGGGAAACTTGCATCATTCAGTACACGGTGCAGCAAATAGAGAGACAGCACTCGCAGCAGAGGTGCCAGGGTTGGAATGGCCCTGCAGCCCGAGCTACCCTTTCAGTTTTCTGAGCAGTTCTGGTTCACGCTGGTGGGCAGTGTGACAGGCGAACACTGCTGTGTCCAACATCTGGGACCTGATTCAGAGCCTGTTTTTCAATGGGATTTCCCCATTATACAATGCTCTTGTAAATCAGGCCCCTACATTCCTCGCTCTCTTTGAGCACCTTTCTCCGGCACCAAATCCACGCCTGAAAGCACAAGGAGCCCCTAGATGCGAGTCATTTCACAGTGCGCACGAATCAATATTTATTTTGCTGCACATTTTAAATCTGATCCAATTCTCACGCAGAACTCTCACGCTGCTTTTAGACAGGATAACTTAATTCGTCTGCAAAAGTAAGAAGTGTTTAAGTGGCTGAAAAAAAACACGCCGTCAGTGCAGCGCGAGGCAGAATAGCACATTCCGTGCCATTAAGACCAGCACATGCCTCATGCCTGAGGAAGCGTCTACCTCTTCTGGGAGACACCCTGCAGCGAGAGAGTTGCAAGCTTTAAAAATAGAATGGCGTGAGGGCCGGGAGACACACATATCTATTTTTGTTGGTATTGGTCAGGCTGTAAAGATGGTGTCAAAACTTCTGAGGATGTGTGGTAGTGGGCGGGGGGGGGGGTGCGGTGGGGGCGCGTGAGTGTGGGTATGAGCGGCAGGGATTCCCTGTCATTTCTCCCGTGCTTGCTGGTTATCGGGAGCTGCAGCATTCAAGGCAACCATAGCAGTGGGCCAGACGACTGAGGGTAGAGGGATGCCATGACCAAGGAATGCGTTTATCAGGGACCGAGACTCTCTAAAAGAAGGTACTGAGTGGTGGACTGGAAAGGGGAGGGGCGTTCAGCACTGGCATGAACACAGTAGCGGCTACTCAATCTGTCTTCATTTACTTTCAGCACATTCGTTCAGGTTGTTATTTCATTTATTTAAACTTGGGGTGCCCAAAGAAAAACCAGAGCCCGTCCAAATGATATATATGCAAGCATCTCCACATGTTCAGGCTGCTTGTGCCATGATACCACCCAGAGGCGTGCCTCCTCAATATATGCCATCGCCACCCTCGAGTCCTATCCACATATATCCTAGCATTGCCACATGTTCATGCAATTAGGCACTTGCAGACAAAAAAGGACACAACGCAGATGCTTTTGACTGGGGCATGCTTGGATAAGTCCAAGGGACCGTGTTAGAGGCCACACTCAAATCTATGCAAATAAAAGCAGTGGTCGAGGTGAACGGGAACTAACTGGAATTGAGTTGCTTCACTTTTGTTTACTGTTAATAGTTCCACTAATTATGAGCAATGCCGCAGGGCTGCCCAAGGCGAGGCAGGGTAACTGATGTTACCATTCAGCAGGCCAGGAGAGGGGCAGCCCCCACCCCCATGCCTGCTCCTCTCCCTCTCAGCTGCAGAGACACGCAATCTCTGCCATACAAAGCCAGGGAAGGGTGAGGTGTGAACAATCACCTCACTCGTCCTCTAAGCAACAAGGTGCTAAGCACCTAAGAGAAAGCAACAGTCAGGCAGGGCTCAGGTTCAAAGTCCTGCTCCCCCTCAGGGGGCCAGATTGTCGGCTATCTGGCCTGGGGTTTGGAGCACAGCCCCCACCACTATACGCAGCATGCTCTAAGAAAACACAATCTGTTTGTGGACCATGAACGGGGACCCAAACAAACAGAAGGTTCGCTGTTCACTCAGCGTCTTCCACTCTTTGCTTCTTTAGCAACTGTAAAAGTTCACTGCATCCGCATCGTCTTTTTCCCCTCCCATTTGAACATTGTTACTGTTCAGAACATTCCATTCTGCAAACGAGAGGAGAAACATTGGGAAACAGAAGGAGTCTCCACGGACATACGCGTGCGGTGGCAGTGCTCCAGACCAGCTCGAACAAGCGGAGGAGAAAACAAACAAAGCACTCCGGCGTAGGCGGCCGCGTCAATTTCACAGTTTGCAGGTGAGCCGCTATGCTCGGTTTGCAAGGGGAAGGGAGGTTAAATTGTTAGAACGCAGACACTAAGATAAACATCCCGCGGCCTGCCGGCAAAGAGCAGATCCCCCCGCACCCACAGAACGCGTTTCATTGTCAATTACATAAATGAAAGTAACAAGGTTTAACCATGCCACTTGAAATTTAGCTTTATAAATCTCACGCAAGGGTCAGGAATGTTAATTATTTGAAACCGGACGCTGATATAAACATCCCATGGCTTACCGACAAAGAGTGGATCCCCCGGCAGCCACAGAACACGCGTTCATTGTCAATTGCATGAATGAAAGTAGCAAGGTTTAATCATGCCGCGCGAAACTTAGCATTACAAATCTCACGCCTTCGGGACGCAACTTTACAAGGAAAAGAACCCGGCTATTAATATAGCAGCGCTCAGATGCCTACGTTTTTATAGCGCTATAGAGGCCGAATGAATAAAACCCAAATAACAAGGGACCATAATTTTACACCGCCCTGGTCCACTCGTTTGCTGGGGCACCAACGGGTGACTAGAAACAAGCTTGGGTAATAATAAGCAGAGCTCAGACACCTGATTTTCCATAGCACAACATTAATGCAAAATAGAGTTTAAGTGGGCAACTCAGGGGCAACACGGATGCCAGGGAACAAACCAGCTTAGGAGCCGCAGGTTTTCAATGCCCGCACCTGCCACGCAGGGCAAATAAAGGAACCTTCACAGGGGCTGAACGAATTTGCTAGTCCCACAAAGTAAACATTTTTTTCTTGTAATCAAACAGGCTACAGAATCATGAGGCCCAAAAGAAAATCACAGGAACCCCCAACACCTGCCCAGAAGCCCAAATCACCTCACTTACTAGCAGCCATTGAGGCAGCTGAGCATTATGGCTGGGCCTGGATCAGAGAAAATATGTATGGCCTACCTAGAGAAGGGGTGCCCATGCTACCCCGTCAAGAGGACGACACAACACCACCAAAGAAAAGGAAGTCAACAGAAGGCATGGGAAAAAGTAACAGAAAACTGTCTAAATTATGTGAGAACATGAGTGAAATGCAGCAATCATTTCTTGAAATTAGGGGCAAACAACTTCTTCCCATAACAGAGACCAGGCCCGCAAACCCCAACATACCATTAGAGCCCGACATCACGGTGACCCCCCCCACCAGCATCAACTACAGCAGCACCAGCCCCATTACACCAATACCACAGGTGCTAGCAACACCAGCAGCTGCCACCACAGCTATAACCACGCCAACAGTGGCAACACCAGACCCAACAGGTGCTTTAAAAGCATGGAAAACCCCCAATACAAAAACCCTGGGGCAGACAGGGGTGAGCAGCAACAACGCATCAGACATGGTAATGATGAGCAGTACTCAATTAGACCAAAAATTTAAATCCTTCCAGACAGAAATACTGAACAGATACAAAAGATGCTTAGCATGGAACATTGACATTACAAACAAAGAAGCCATATGGGCTAAAGAGTTCATTGAAATCTTTTCACTCATAGAAGCCCAACGTAAAGGGAAAGATGCCTTTAGGGATCCCAAAAAGATAGAAGAGAAAGCCATAGCCAGAAACGCCCAAGTGGAACAGAACTGGGACAACTGGCTGCAGGCTTTTGCCATCTTGGCAACTATATATGAAGAACAATTCCCCGAAGATGGCAGAAAACAATGGGCATACATGGATAAAATCAGAGAGGTAAAAATCACTCAAAAAGGAAAGACCTGGCTAGCATATGATATTAGATTTAGGAGAAGCATGTCAGAGAGGCCAGCCATAGAATGGGACGAGGTCCAGAATGGCTTATACATGCTTAACGCCGAGCCTCCATCAGAGGAAGAGGTCGCACAAGCAAACCCCAAAAATAGCAAAAACCCACAGGGCCCCAGATTTCCTGACAATGAAAAACACAAAAAAGGGGGAACAGCCATTTCGGAAGAATCAGCCATGGTCGGCCAAGCCTAATGCCCACAGGCAGAACAAAAACCACGCTCCAAAAGCCAACATTCCATGCAGGAATTTTGGTAAAAACCCATGCACCTAGGGGAAGGAATGCTGGTACAAACACACTTGCACAAACTGCAATGGTGACCATGCAGCAAGCAACTGCACCAGACTCCCATCCAAAAATGCCAAAGATTAACACCAACCCCACCTCGCCAATCCCACAGTTAGCACCGGGCATAACTCCCATCAATCCAAACAATTTTAGAGAAGCACTTATGAATTACCCAGACAGAGAAACCAGCGAGGCAACCTGGCAAGGTTTCACCAAGGGTTTCACCATCCCCTTTAAGGGCACAGGGTCACAGAACATCCCAAAGAACCTGAAGTCAGCCAGCGACAACCCACACATGGTGGAGAGCAAAATCAAGAAGGAATTACTACTAGGCAGGATTGCAGGACCCTGGGATTTCACGCCTCTCAAGGAGTACATAATATCCCCCCTAGGACTGGTCCCCAAAAAAGAAACCTGAAAAATGAGGCTAATTCATCACTTGTCCTATTCCAAAGGCCAGTCACTGAACAACGGTATCCCACACACAGAATCTGCGATATCATACACGCATTTCCAAGAGGCAGTAAGACTCATACAGGAATGTGGCAGGAACGCCCTAATGGCAAAACTGGACATCGAATCCGCCGTTCGATTGTTGCCAATCCATCCAGATTCTCAACAATGGCTAGGTTTCACTTTTAAAAACAAATTCTATGTATACAGATGCCTCCCCGTGGGATGCACAGTATCATGAGCCCTATTTGAGCAATTCAGCTCCTTTTTTCAATGGGCTTTCCAAAAACAGAGACCAAGGACCAAAATAGTACACTACCTCGATGATTTCATGGTAATGGTACCAGAAAAATCCGAAGAATGTAGCAGAGCCCTGGCGAAGTTAGAAGGGATGGCCGCACAGTGGGGCATCCCCCTGGCAACAGAAAAGACGACCAAACCAGCCACCAACATAATTTTTCTGGGCATTGATATAGACTCTGCAAAGGGCTTATGCAGAATCCCAAAAACAAAAATAACAGAACTCCTGGAGAAAATACAGTGCCTGACAACAAAAGATAAGGGCACAGTAAAAGGAATACAGTCATTAGCAGGAAGTCTCAACTTCGCAGCCAGAATCATCCCCAGGGGAGGGTATTTTCCAGAAGTTTGGAACTAAAAATCAAATCATACACCAAACCCCACCTGCACATCCAGCTAGGCACACAGGTGAAACAAGATATGGACATTTTGGGGAATTTCCTTAAAAAATTCAACGGGACCGCACTTTGGGGCATGCCATTGAATACATGGACAAAAAGGGTCCTTTCACTGATGCAGCCGGGAGCAGGGGGTTTGGAGCCATGCTAGACTCAGAATGGGTGGCAGGTCACTGGCCCAATTCATGGCAATCTGCAGGGTGGACAAAAAACATCACCCTCCTAGAAATATTTCCGATTTGGCTAACCTTACACATCTGGGGCAGACAGCTAGCTAACACGGAACTCTTGGTCTGGTGTAACAACATGGCCATGGTAGGCTCCATAAACAGAAGATCTACCAAATGCCAGTTAATGCTGAAAGTTCTAGGAGCCATTACAGCAGTCACACTACATGAAATCATTGTGGTCAAAGCAAAGCACATCTAGGGGGCGGATAATAACATTGCAGATGCTTTATCTCGCTTTCAGGGGCCAAGATTCCAGGAGCTAGCACCACACATCGAGGAACAGATGACGCCAATACCAGCGGAATGCTGGGCAATAATGGGAATACAAGAATAACGGCTTCAACGCAATCACCAGAGAGCCCAGGCCGGGATGCCCAACAAGAACCAGGCACCTCAAAAACGGGTGCCAACAACTCTCTGCCCGCAGAAAACAGGAACCCTGGTTCAGGGTTCCTAACAGAGATGGCAGAGAAAGCACTGGCAAGCACTACCGCAGCTCAGTACAGTAAGTGCTTACAAACAGTATTTAGAGCCACAGGTTTAAACCATGTAGAGTTAATAACGATTAAAGACAGAAATATTTTTAAAATGGGCGCGTAAGCAGGGCTTTAAGAGAGATTGGGCAAAGAGACACCTATTGGCAATCTCATATTTCTCAAAAATACGGGGTGACTCATATCCCACCCAGAATGCCCTTATGTCCTAGGCCATGAAAGGCTGGGCCAGATTAGAGGGACCCCAGGTAGACACCCGCCGCCCCCTTGATTTCAGCAAACTAGTAAAAATAGCAGACCAACTGGACGCCATATGCTGGCACCCATATTAGATCATACTATTCAAAACAGCATTTTTTCTGGCCTACTTCGGGGCTTTCCGCATTGGAGAACTCATCGCCTCCAGCACCAAGGCCACCAACGGGTTAGGCATCATGGAGGTCAGGGTCAGACAAGACAGCGTTAACATAGAAATACAACAGTCCAAAACAGGGACCAAAAGAACCATCAACATTCGTTGCATTGATGATGCAACAAACTGCCCAGTGTGCATCACCAACTTTTATTACGCACAAAGGCCCAGATTAGGGGGGGGGTTTCTAATCCACAAGGATGCCTCGGCACTAAGCCGCTACCAATTTAAAGGGGTGTTGATGAAAGCAATCAGCAAAACAGGATGGGACCTCAAGGGTTTTGGCACCCACTCCTTTAGAATAGGTGCTGCCACCTCAGCATGGCAAGGAGGTCTGGCACCACAACAGCTAAAAAACACAGGTGGATGGAAGTCAGATTGCTACAAAAGATACATCAGACCACAGCTAATATAGCCACGCCCCCTTTTTTTTTCTCTCCACCCTGCAGAAGCAACAGGTGAAGGGAGGACCTCACGCCGATCAGCATGGATAGTCGGGCATTCATTAGTTTTCAGGACAGGCCGATGGGCAGAAGAAACCAAAGAAGGGCTACCCTTCAGGAACACCATTGCTTCCTGGTGGGGATACAGAGGCCTGCGCTGGGCCGACATCCACGAAACACTAGCAGAGCTAGTCGCATACAGAGACCCGCCTGAATTCTTGGTAATACACCTAGGGGGCAATGACCTAGTGACCACAGGAAGGAGAAACTTATTAGAGGAAATTTGCTCCTCCCTAGCGGGCATTTCACACAACTGGAGGGAAACAGAAATATACTTCTCGCCATCCTACCCAGAAAGAAATGGCAGGGGGTCACCTGTTACAAATCAATAGACATATCTAGAAGAAAACTCAACAGGGGGCTAGAGAAATTCTGCACAGCAAGAGGCCTGGGCTTCATAAAGCATCCGGCCATTACCCTGGGTGACCCGGACCTTTTTCTCAAAGACGGCACCCACTTATGAAACCAGGGTATGGAACATTTCTTTCGAGAAATTTCAGCAACCCTAGCCTCCAGGCGTTGTCACTAAGAGATGCTTTCGGGGGAAAACTGTCAGCCGGCAACCTGCCCGTGTGTGGCGGCATGGGCCAGAGGGGGTAACCTCAGGACCCGGTGCCCAAAAGTATGATACTATTATAATATGTGATTATTGTTATCTCCATAACCATATCTGCACAATAAAATCCTACGCCCTTTTATTGCCAACACTTGACAAACGTTGTGAGCCAATTTATTTACTGGTGAGGGTAAGGGGTCGTCTAACACAAGTGCATGCATATGGATTCAGCAGTTATTACATGTTCACAGTTACTCTTCTATTCTTTTTGCAGTTAAACATACCTCCTATTTTCACTTGATAGGCTCTATAAAACCACTGACATCACTTGGCCTCCTGCTGAGATTCTAGCAGGAAACTGGTGTTCTGTGTCGCTCTCTAGTTTCTGTTGGTGTGTGGAGTAGGCTTCAGGGAGAGGTCACTCTGCTTGCTTAAAGTGGCACATTGTTCATTCCCCATTTTCTAAGGAGTCAAAGGTGTGCGCATTTATAGTCGACATGAACACAACTACTCCTCAATGACTGTGGAGTCTTATTCACTGCCTCCCAGATACTGTACAGGGGAAGGTGGGCACATTGGAATAACCTATTTTGTCACATTTAAACGCCAGGACATCCCCCAGATCAATTAATTTAGGTTTTTAGGAGGGAGGAGGGCAGAGACAACAGTAGTACTAGTTTTCTTCAGAAGGCAACTATTATATATTGAAAGTGTGTGGTGCTGTTGTACAACAATATAAAATGTTCTGCCAAGGTTGATAATAAAAGAAAAATCAAAATGGCCCCCTCCAGTGCATTTCTGGAAGTTCAAGAATGTGCAGGAGGAAACATTCCAATGGCACTCCTAGAAGTTCCATCTGAACTGGAATCTGTTTAACCCAAAGAGATGAACACTGAAAAGCAATCGATCTCTCTGGCGTTAGGATCCCACCCATCTCTGTTTTGATAATGGTAGGATCCTTACCTTAGATCTAGGTTACTTTTCAATGCTGCTTTTCCAGAGCATAGGTAACTGAAATCGACAGGTACAGTGTGGAAGGGTTGGGTAGGCGTCAGGATGATTTGATGCCCAGCATCTCGGAAACCAGTCTAGACTTGAGGATGGATCTGCGTTACAATAACGAGAAAAAAACAACCAGACTGAAAACGTGATTTTTGAAAATCGATTGCAAACCTGTTTTTTTCGTTTTTTAGCAAATATTTCACCCCTTACCCCACTGCTCCTCTTACCCGCTCTCCCATACACCCCCTTTCTTCCATCTCCCCTCATACTTCCGATCCCTGTGAAGCAAAGAATGTGTTGTAAAGCTTCCAATATGTCATTCCCCGCTCCTAACAAACGTATTATGTCAGTTGTATTGTTATGTTTAACTACTTTTCATCCCTATATGGGAACAAATGTGCTTTAAAGTTACGTATTTGGACCTATTTTTCCAATTTGTCTTGAGCCAAGATCCCCACATGCCCTGCTAAAAGGGATTGGGGTTGCTTGCATAGTGTAATGTGGGGCCACTTTTAAAAACATGTCCAGAGCCATTGAAAAACATGTCCAGGGCCACATTTGATTCCCAGTCCACCCCTGTATATCACATGCCAAGGACATGGCTCCCTGACTGGCCTAACACCTTGTGTGCCTTCCAAGCCTTATCATATGCTATTGTTTTTTTCCACAATTTAGGGCATCCGTTTTTCAGCTTGCAGATGTATTTACTTTCCTTGAAACTGACACCATCAAAGGTTTTGCACCAATTGGAGACAAGTACAACACACAGGTCCAGGGAGCAGGTATCAAAATCATTGTGACACTTGGCTGGTTGCTTGTGAAGGAGAACCTCCTGCTGGGCTTTCCTTTGCACACTCCTTCTGAGATTATTTTCACCACAGACACCAGTGCAAGGGGTGGGGGCATTACTGGGCAAGAAGATAACCCAGGGGCGCTGGACCCAGTGGAAAAACTAATTGGGCCTCATTATGAGTGTGGTGGAAAGGCAACAACGGCGCCGGTAGTGCTACTGGCGCCGTTGTTACCTCTCCACCACACTACGAGTTCCGCTCGCCGGTGCCGGACTGCACGCCTGGTCTGACCAGGCGTGCATACCGGCACCCACGAGCAGAACTCATGATATAAACGATGCCGGTGCAACCATGCTCCCAACCCCCATTCTGCCCCATAGGGCAGAATGGGGATCAGGAGGCCGGCCATAACGGCACCTGCGAATGGACAATTACCGGGTCTGCCAAACTCGGCATGACCCGGTTATTGCCCATTCGCGGGTGTCAGAAAAAAAACAACTACGGCAGCACGGCTACCGCCAGAGTTATAGTGAGGGCCACTCTCTTCACACTGCATGGAGCTGGAAGAGGTCAAAGGAGACCTGCTAGCCTTCAAGTCCACGGCCACAGGGTTTTGATCAGGATGGCCAACACCAATCACCAGTGGGGAGCAAGGGCCAGTTCATTGAACATCATTTCTGGTTCTCTGATGGCTTTGTTGTAGGTTTGTATCTGCGCTCTAAGGGCAGTTGGTGTGTGTGTGGAGGACAGGGAGGTGAAAAGTCCAGCAGATGTTCTGAGCCGGTCTTTTCCTACGTCAACGGAATGGTGACTGTTAGAGGAGGCTTTCCTGTCTCTGTGCCAGCTGAAGAATAGTCCCTGGGTGGATGTGACTGCCTCAGCCAAGAATGCCATCCTGACCCCTTTTTGCACGAGGTTCAGGGAACTGGGTTGTTGGAAGGTGAAGGCATTGCAGTTTCTGTCCCGGGTTCACCCAATTCCTTTGCTTCCACAGGTTGTCTAAATGGTGAGGGAGAGCGGATCTTGTGTGAAATAGGTGGCCCGGTGGTGGCCCAGGAGGGGGTTGTTTGCTCCCCCGTTTCAGCTGTCCTATTGCTACCGCCCCTCCTTCTTCCTCAGGCTCTGCCCCGGGTTGTAGGTCGGGCGGCTCCCCACTGACCAACCATTGACTTTGGGGGTTTGGCTTTTGAGAGGGAAGGCATCAGATGCCTAGGGTTACAGGGGGCTTCCTCATTATGGTGGTCCTATTACAAAATGCTCACAATTAAAAATAAACGCTGCCTGGCATGCTCGAGGATGCTATGCAGCGTTTACTCACCTTGTACAGCGGGAGTGCAAAAATGCAGGGCAAAAGGCAGCTTACAAACATGTACGCTGAATTTTGCCCAGCGTCATTTAAACTCTGCTGTGCAAATGACGAACATTTGATGGCGCGGAGCCACCTATGTGCATAACAGGTAATGGCTCCCTGACGCCAAATTACTCATTTGATCAAAATGATCTCCAAAGTGATTAAAAATATCCGGAAGTGGTAAACTAAGAGTAACTACCTGACGCCTTGCTGCTCTACTATACTTTACATTCTATGGGACTTCCACAGAAACGCGCAGGTCTCGTTTTAAAGGAACGCCCTTGCGCCAGATGGAGGTTCAAGCACTTTCTTCCAGATGTGCCCGTGTCATGACTTTCCATGAACCTCCGCTTCTCACATTAGCTTTGCGTGCTTCTCGCCATCGACCCTTGCTCTTAGGCAACACACCGTTGCTTAATGAGCTTAATGACTGGTTGTAAAGCAAATCTTTCATGGAAGGCACTCCTTTATCTGCATGCCATCACCCTGTTGTCATATCCTCGGAAAATGCCGCAGCGCACTCTGGAAGATTCCAATGTGCCCAGCATGCTGCATTCCGATTGGCTGATGTTCCCATGCCCACCCCCCCCTGAGCCGGAATCCTCAGAGTTTGTTCCAGTTAGAAAGCGGTGTCCATTTCCGTCCCCAGTCGAGTATGACACAGAGACTCTCATTGGTGGGGATCATGGCCAGATTAAGGCATTTTGTGTCCCTTTATTTTTTGGGGCGCTTCAAACTTGTAGTTTTGTGTCGAATAGAGAAAATTACATTGAACAGAGAAAAGCGGCAGTGGGCTGTGCAAAGGAGCCGCCAAGGGGTGGCCAAGGGGGGCAACAACCCCTATTATAAAAACGCTGCACCCCAACGGCCCACCTGCCTCTTATGAATGCAACTTCATGTGCCACCCCAAGATTCCCATCAGGCTACCCCTATGAAAAATGTCTGGGGGCGCCGGGTGGCGGTTTCGAGGATACATTGAGACATGGGCAGCATTTGAAAACAATGGCAAAGTGTGATTCATTAGACTGCAGCCTTCTCTAGATATTTGGACCAGTGCTGGAACTGGGTCAGATTTTCTTATATTCAAAATATGTGTCTCTGGATTCCTGGATACAGGGAATCCCATATCTGAGCAGCTGAATAGCACCGCACCTGTAATGATTAGCTTTTTCTAGCGATCAAAAACTTAAACGGGGGATCTCTGCTCTGGGGTGCCTTTGTTTGTGTTTACATTTTAGCATGATTAATTTTAGATTGCTATAGGCACAGCAGTGTGTGGGCAATGGGGGTGGCTATGGGTAGTGTCATTTCCCTTAAGAGATGCAAATTGTAGCTGCTTAGAAAGGGAATGGGTGCATAAAGCTCAATGTTGTGGGGCATAATGACTACATACAGTTGATAGTATGATGCATTTTTTTTACACTGGGTTTCTTTCAGTCTAGTAAAACAGATTTTTTTACTGTCCCATTACTTTTTGTTATGTTATTCTGCATTTGTATAGCGCCTTCTATCAAAGTGCTGTGGGTTGAACGCCCTCTGGGAACTTAGTCCAGGTCAGTGGAGAGATTACGGTAGTGTAAAGTGCTTGGGTGCACTCCGTATGTGTGCAGCCAGTGCGGTTTGCTCAGTGAGTAGCTGCATTCTAATGCTAGGCATGGTGCAGTGGCATGGTGCAGTGGTTTGTGGGATCAGTAGAATGTGTGCAGCAAGGCTGTTGACCTCGGAATCTACATTTTGGCAGCGGTGGAGCTTGTGTATGAGATTATGTGCACAGTGTGAGAAACGTGAAGCTGTCTCACTTACTAGTCCCCGGGGATCTCTCATTCAGGTGGCCAGGACACGGCCATCGCTATTGGATCCAGTTCCTGGGGGTAGATCAGTGCAGGAGGATCACTTGGATGGGAGGTAGTCAGGGATTGGAAGTGGGACACCGACGGGGGAGACACAGTATCCTCCTTCTTATAAAACCTTTTCCCCATCCTTTCATGTAGGATTCTCAGAAACTCTACCCCCCCATTTTCCGACATGAACACTTTCTCACACCACGAAAGACAACAGACTAAAACCAGAGCCGTTTACCTGACATGTCCCGACACAAGGGTCAGGCAAAGTCAGGCAATTGACCAGAACCACACACACCTGATGGCCCTTTCCCTTCCCGATAGGGATAAAAGGTGGAGCACGAAAACACACTATGAGCAAGGCAGACCGCACAATGAGACAGCTATTCCAGGGCAACAGTTCAAGTGGAGGCGAAAAGCAGCAAGAATCTATGGGGCGACAAGGAGAGAAGAAGCCTTGCCCTTTTCGACCCAGACCCGCAAAACCACCATAGAAGGAAACATAAGACAGCAAACAATATCCGACGTGTGATGTAGCAGATGTCAACGGTGCATGGAGCCCTCCTCCGCTGATAACCAAGGCAGGGAGAGACGTTTTGCTGCCATGGTACCATCCTTGACTCCAGAGACAAGAAAAACCAAGCGGTTCATCACAGCCGGTGAGTCGAAGCGAGAACTGATAAGAAACCAAACTGTGTTGAGCAAAAGTTGCAAATGGCAAATGAAGGGAAATCAAAGAACTGTTAACACCGCAGGGGAAAACCAGCTGCTGAGGGGTCTGGTGCCCCATGTAAGCTCACTCGAAAGACTGGCTGATCCCCTTCATTGTTGAAACTACTGATACCAGAAGGCCTTAGGAGAGTCATACAGAAAAGGTCAAAATGGTCATACAGGGGTCGAGTAAAACCCCCTGTACACTCGAAAGTCTTTGACTGACAAGTAATTGGAAAGCTAAGTGAAAAATCCTGTATCGTGATAAAGTAGAAGGAACTGTGTGACTGGCAAACGTGAACCTGGCTGAGGGATGCCTGCAGAGCGGGGTGAAGCATGATGCCCCACGAACATTGTTTTGACAAGAGTGAACCCAATGGAGGGATGTCCACAGTGGATTGTTTAAAAAGACATTGAGACTTGTGAATACAACAGGTGAAATCTTTTTTATACAAGACGTAGTGAACCTGTCGGAGGGAGGCTAACATTCGAGACGGGTCTGAACCTGCAAGAGGGGGATCCAGGGGTGAAAAGCCATCACCAAACGACTCGTGAATATAACAGGAGATATCTTTTGGAATAAAAGCCGTAGTGAACCCAACGGAGGAGGCTAACATTGGAAAAGCGTCTGAGCCCAGAAGGGTAGGACCCAGTGGTGAAAGCCATCATCCAACGTAACGAAATAGATGTAATCTTTTGAATAAAAGCAGTAGTGAACCCGACGGAGGGAGGCTGCCATTCGAGAGGGGTCTGAGCCCGGAAGAAGGGGACCCAGGGGTGAAAGCCATCACCCAATGTACACATGGAAGAGGAAGTTTTGTTTTGTTATTTTGAACACATCAGGTCCTCGGAGGCAAGAGACTTTTTAGTAGAAAAGAGACTTAGCCACCGAAGATTCAGATACCTGAGAACAGAACTGTAGCCTCGTGCTGGGAAATCCTGAGAGTGTGCTGTGCTCAGCAGTCCCGCCTTGTCCCGTGCTCAAAATGTGAGGAAGGGAGACCCCCGGCTACAGCATCCTGACTTATCATTTGTGAACACTTCTTTCTTTCTTGTGAACCCTACCCCACACTCTTTTTGAATTTATTTGTAAGGATTGTCAATCGCTTTTTTGGTATAGGCCCCTTATATTTGACAAGATGCCACGAGGACTGCCTTATTATTATTTGATGGTCGTAGCTTTCTCCCATCTTAGATTCAGGTTTAGATTAGCCATTTTTCCACCCTACCTATACAGTTTAATAAACACTCTTGAACTGTAATCACTTGTGTCTGTCTTTACTGTTGCTACCATGAGTTCCTTACATATGGTGTCAAAAGTGGGATATGATTCAACTGATAAAAATTGAAACCCATGCTAATAATTGTGGTACCACCGGAAGGGGAAAATAAAATATTTGATCTCCTAGACTCTGACCGTGTATCTACACTGAAAGAGGTGTTGTCCTCTCAACTGCTTGTCCCACCTAGTCAACAGGATCTGTTCTTTAAAACTCAAGTGTTGCTAGACACCCTTCCTCTATCCGATTACAACATACAGCCTCGGGATCGAATAATCCTAAAGGTTTGACCTGTGTTTTCTTTTATTAGACCTAGTGCTCTGAATCCCCCTCCGTTCGACCCTTTATTTCCCCATGGTACCCAGTCCTCATTCGTTGCGAGGCCATCAGGGTTAAAAATGAATTTACCCCAGTCCACTCGTTCGACAGACTTAGAATCAGAAGATTCCACGGATTTTGAAATCTTATTCAAGGGAATTGAGAGTTGATTCATTTCTGATTCGCCAAATCATGACTTATCGAAAATCTGGTGGTATTTCCCCCAGCAGAAAAAATGTCAGAATTACTTTCAGCTGTAATTCCTCCAAGAGTTGTTAGAATTAACACTGGGGCTAAATCTGTTGGCGGAATTACCGCCAACAAACAGAAACCCATTTCCGCCAAGTCCATTGACTTTGGCCTACCTATTGCATTGAATCAACTCCTCTGGTGAACTCAAACTATTTATAACTCTAGAAGGACCTTTCCAAAAAGAAATGGCGAAAAAAGAATACCAGGACCTGTTTAAACAAAGGGGGCTTAGGCACCATCTTAAAAAACATGGCTCCTGTGATTTCTAGCTACCGGTGTTCGCGGTCGGGAAAAATCATGGTAGTTCATTGAAAAACCACTGCCACAAGCCGTTTCAATAGGAAAGGGTAGCATTTGACTGCTACATGAGTTTCTAGACACAGGGGATACTAGGTAACCCCTCGAGCACTCTATTGTAAGATAGTGTTTGCTGGGTCAACGAATTTAAAAAGACTACTAAAGTCAATTTAACTTCACATTCTCTGGGAAACAGTAGTATTTCCCAGAGAAGGTATTTAAACCTTGGGACAGCCTAACAAGGCTTTCCTGTGTCACTGCACTGAGAGTGCTGTGTGACACACATGAAAAGACGATGCCTATGGAGTTATATAAAACCGCCTAATCAAAGAACACAAGAGTAAAACACACATCAAAATACATGAGAGAGTGGGAAAAAAGGCTTACACTCTCTCCAGTTAAAAAAAAATTAAGTCCTCAAAATCCAGCAAAGTTGCTGGGGGTCTCTAAGGTGAAGGGAATTAGCACATTTCTGAGAATTCACCCTAACAGACTCCAGAGTGCCATTGCAATCAGAACTGCTCCCCAACCCCTTCTGCTGAATCCTGTGTCAGTCTTACACTTCTGTGATACGGGTGGGTTCCAGCACACAGCTGTGACACAGCATGGGATGTCACAGCCCACGTTTTCAAAGGTGCTGGACCAAGTCCTGGATACGCTCATGAGGCATGCCCATCAGCACATCTCCATGCCCAGGTGCAACATGTGCGCAGGCACATGTTGCAAAGGCACATTTCTATACCATTGCCCATTTCCCCAATACCATAGCAGCTATGAATTGCACACATGTGGCATTTGTACTTCCCAGGCAATGGAACAGACATAACGGAACAGGAAACAGTATCATTCCATGAATGTACAAATTACAAGTGATGCATACCTCACAATCAACCACTGTTGCGCCCGATACCCTAGAGCCACCCATGATGCCATGATACTGAGGAACCGCACCCAACCAGTGTACGAGGACAGCACACCTGACTTGTAGGTACGTAGTAATCAAACCTTATTACAGAAATCACTGACACACACATGGGGTACGTAATGAGTCACAATGTGAAACAACTACAAGTCCCATGAAGCAACAACAGAAATGCACAGAACAGGGCTAGAACCCTGACTAACCCACCCCAGTACACAGACTGAACTCATGTGATGACACAGGACATCCTGCCATGCAAGGTATAAGAACGCAACCAAGGCACCCGTGAAATCCATGAAAGCATGGACATGGTCCGTCCATGGCCTACTGCCACATCATAAGTGACAAGTGCATTGGTCATGACATTGCATTGACAAATACTTGATGACGTCCGACTCCCACAATCTGAATGACTGCAAGCGTACCATGTACGCCAAGTCTCATCAACCTCAATGCACACAAGGTGCACCCTACACACGCACTGCATTGCGCACATAGGGGTAAACAAATCAGGACCATATACATGTTCCCTGACCCACACACCGACATGTCTCACACAGTTCATTCATGTCTTGCAGGTGACGCTGGCTATCCGCAGTAACCATGGCTGATGGCACCTGTGAGGAACCCGGGCACATCAAAGGAGACCAGGTCATGCATTGAGCACACATTTGGTTTGATGAAAGCCATATTCAGTTGCCTTCACCACACAGGCGTTGCCCTCATGTACAGGCTTGAAAGAGTAGGTAAAATAGTGGTCATATGCGCAATGATGCACAACTTGTTCACACAGAGCCAGGAAGATAGCTTAGGGGCAACACGTTTGTCTTAGAAGCAAAACAACACATAGCAACACAGATTCGAATCTCGGTCTCGTGCTTAGAAACCGCGGTATTAAGCGTGTTATAAAATAACAATTGTAATTATACGAAGGAACATAGAAATGCTTCAAGGTGAGGACCACTCCCCCCTTGGCTTAGATGAGGAAGACGTTGCAGGTGAATACAGGCACCACAGGACATACATGGGGATGTGAGGGAAGGTTGAATGGTCTGACAGGACCTCATGGACAAATCCTTCTGGCTTGACAAACATGGAGCCGATAGGTGCACTGAATGCACCTGCATCAACACCATTCAATTAACACTATTCAAATAATCATGATTCAACAGTGTTTAATGATCAAAACAAGTAACCATCACCCACCCCACGCACTAGCCCCAACAACACCATCTCCCACTAGTTCTAGTGGACTGCAAACCTCCCTGCACGCTTCCCCGGGGATGGTCCATGGTGAGGTGAATAGCCCTGGCTATGGCTTCATGGGATGACAACTGTTCTGCAAGCTCCCTCACCCTCTGGCTCATGAGACACTGGCTTACATTGCTGTGCACATGGCTTTTGCACAGGCAATCTATGGACCTGCACAACTGTCTTGGTTCCCCCCTGTATGTAATCCCAAATAGCCTGGAAATGTCCAATTTGTTCTTGCACCATAGTGCGCATCTCAACCTGCTAATCGGAGGAGGACTCCTCGTATTAATGTAGATCATGGCGGGAAAACCGATGGGATGGAGGTGAGTGCATTGGGGAGAGGCTGCACAGAGGCTGCGCAGGGGGAGGATTCTGTGGAGAATTAGTGGATGGGGGATTCTGGCTGGCTGGATTTGGGGGATGCAGACTCAGACAGCACGTCTGCAGTGCTAGCAATGACCTGCTGACATTGTAGGTTGTTGTCCCCACTCTGGCACATGTATGAGTTCACTGTTGCCCCAGCTGTAGTGGTGCTTTGCCCTGTTACTGGTGGTGCAGCTTGCACGATTGGGTCCTGTGGCAGCATCGTGGCCCTGTCTCTCTCGACTGGGTGTGCCCATAGATGACACGCTTATATGGTGCCTTTTCTTGGGTGGCACACTCCTGCTCCCGAAACGCCTTGGCCTGGCTGCTTGCTGACACTGGTTGATGCTGGTGCCATGGAGGGTCTGGCCACCTCAGTTGTTTCTTGGGTGTCTTGAGTGCCTGTTGGGGGACATTGAAATGTGTGTTAGCACTTTGGTGATGAGGTGCATGGTGATTCAACATTCACTGTCACTTGTACTATCTCATCACAGTGTGTTGGGCATGCTTCATGTGTCATGCAGTGTGTTACTAGCATGCATTGCATTTGGGTAACCATGTGCCAGGTGTGGGGTTCCCCGCTTGGTTCAGACATGCAACCCTGGGATAGGTTGCCCTACAGGGTGTCCTGTCCAAATGTGCGTCAGGATGGTTGATGCTTGGGTTCTGGTAGTGCGTTCAGGTGATTGCAGTGCATTTAGTTGTGTGTGAGTCAGGTGGACCTCATGTCGGGCATGGCTTTGACAATGTGCGTCTACCTGGAGCGTTGCAGTTGATCGGCTAGCGGGGTTGACACACACACACACATCCATTGACGTGCATTCATGGACATGGGCTTGACAAATGGTTACATGACGGCTGTGTTGTCTGTGCATGGGTGACCAGTGTGCGGGCAAGATGTGGTTATGATGTGCAACGTGGATGTGCATTGTACCTTCAAACTTGCATTGCAATGGTAATACTTGGCGATGTCATCCCATCCCCTTCCTGCCTGGGTGTCATGGAAGGAGTGTCATGGCTTCACTGACTCATGTTGTGGCCTGCTGCCTCACATGGATTGTGTATACTTGCTGGGGCTCACGTTGCTTGCATGTATGGCAGTCTGTGTGTTTGTTAATGCCCGCATGGCTGACCATGTATGATTCCCCCTGGCTGCTGGCTGCATTCTCGGCCGTGCCATGCTCTCGATCCCGACCATGTGGAGGATGCTACGAAACGAGCCATTTCCTTCCAGGGTGTGAGTTACAGTGGTTCTACTATGCCACATCCAGTGGCAGCTGTCTCCCGGTGGTGGAGGGATATTAGGCTCTGTACCATGGCCTTGAGGTCGTTTCATCGCTTCTTCATGTCATCAATCTCACATTGGACATGGCCTACAGCCACCACCTTGTCCCTGATCTCAGGCCATGTTGTGTTTTTCCGCTGTTGGCTGGACTTGCGGATTTGGGTCCCATATAGATCCTCTGAATGGGCCATCACCTGCTTTGCAAGTAGAGTCAGATCCTGCTCCAAGAATTTTGGCTTCCACAGCCTCATATCGGGCACCCTGGCTTTGCCCTTTCCTCCTGACATTTTTGCAGTTGCCTGGGGGTGTGGATGGCATTCCTCTATCCAGATATTTGACAGATTTTGATTTCCAAAATGGCCACTAGTGTGCTTCCTTTTATCGCAATGACAAATTTCTACTAGTGGAAATTCCGTGGATAATTGGCGGAAATTCTGCCATGAACTTGGTTTTCAGCAGTAGTTACCGTTAACGCAGTTGTTCGGTGCGTGCGCCTGCCAGGTTGGAATAAAGCAGTAATTCTGCTGTTCCGCATGGCAGTAACGCTAATTCCGCTGCAGCAGAGTTACCAACAGTTTTTGCCCGGACTCGTAATGAGCCCTATGTATCTATACATCATTATTGGGTAGTGTAGCTCAGGGGTAACACGCTCGCGTTGGAAGCAGGATGACGCAGAGCCGTGCTTAGAAACCTCTTTGGTATTAAGCGCGTTACAAAAAACAATTATAACTATCATATTGCAAAGGTCTGCAACCTAGAGCCTTCCAGATATTCTGGACTTTATCTCCCATTATCCCCACCCTTGACTTTGCTGTGATGACTGGTGGGATTTGTAGTCCCAAAACCTCTGGTGAACCAAATGTTGGAGAGCTTTGTTTTATTGAGCCAGACCCTGTCTTGCACAATGATTACATTATATAAAGGAGCAGAACTAGATACATTATGAGGCGGTACATTGAGGTAAATGTAACAGGCCATCTAGACTCCCCATCTCCCTGCTTGCTGCAACCTCAGACAATCTACTTAATCTCCACCCATGCTTGCCCATGAAGTGACTCATACTTCATGGAAAGTAAAGTAATATGCTGTGGGGTAACGGCAGGTGTCAGGTGTCATGGCAAGATCAGCGGAAGAAAGTTAGGAGCCTAGACCTTCCCACTTGCATGTAAAACATATACAGTGTTGCACTCAGCAGAACAGACTATATTTACACACCTCATGTAAATATAGGGTGTGCTTCCTAGATACTATCTATTTCAGATTGATTAAAAACATGAAACCTACCCTTGGAGGCCAGAGTGAGGTCTCTTCTGTATCCATGTTGTGGGTCTGCTAGAGGCAGCACCTCCTGCTATGAAACAGCTGCACATCACAGTGTAGCAGTTACATAATTATTGGATGAGTGTTTTCTAGGCAGAATTTAAAGGTATACAGTGATAGAAACAAATAGTCAATACGGAATGACTATTACAACGAATTGTAAATAACGAAAACATTTCGACTTTTTGATGAAAAGTATATATAGGGGTCCGGTAAGGGATTAAAACAGGTGGGCAGGGAGGGATTAAAACGGGTGGGCAGGGTTAACAAAGCTGGGGAAACAGGGTGCTTGGGGGACCCCTCCAAATTTAAAAACAAACCAATTTGAACTGTTTTTGTTGTTTAAGATTTCATTATTATTTGATTCGTTATAATCACATGGAACACATTTAAAATGTATCATAACTGCAAAAAAGTTCAGAGCTACAAGAAACAGATACAAAATCTTAAACTGACCATGCTGTCAGGAAAACACGTTAACCGGTCTTAATATTAATAAGCACATACAAAGTTTCTCTATTATGTTGCTTTGGATACAAACACTGTCAACGTGCCAAGTTCTTGTTATCATCAAACAATTAATCATTCTTGCCACTCAGTTGTTAAAAAGTGATGCTTTTGTTTCCTGCTGGTATTTTATGTACCAAGAAAGAGCAAAAGCCCTCACACTACCACCCCTTCCACCATTATTGATATCTGAAGAACATCTACGCCCACCCAGAAAGTGCTGATCATTTATTTGACTGAAGAGGATTTCTAGCTTCTTAAGGATTGTACACCCTAATTCATGTATTTTTTGTTTTTAACTGAAATTTTTATTGACATTTTGTTAAACAACAACCAATAGGCCAAACGGGGCTGGTAAAATATACTCCCATCACTCCTGTGTATCCCTTTCAGACCTTTCCCTCCTCCCTCCTCCCCCCACCCTAACTCTCCCCCCAACTTGGGTTTCCTTCAACTGAAACCCATAACTGTTCCAATTCCATAATATACAATGGTAAGAACAATCAAGCAAATTCCATCGACTGTGGCTGAGGACTTGGCCAGTGGGTAAACTATTGTTGGTTGAAATACCTATACCCAAGCGCCGGGCCATGGGCCCATTTTATCCAATGTCATCAGCCCTTCTTCTTCCTCTCTGCCATACCCTGCAGACCTGCACCTTGACTCCCAAGCCTGTTCGGTCTGTGGGTTTCAATGTACCTCCCACCCCCATGCTTGCAGGACACCTTCCCAATTCGATAAGAATGTGCTGGAGTTATCATTGACCATAGCTGTTAATTTGTCCATGAGGAATATGTTTCTTAGTTTTGTCATCCAAACCTCCATGGACGGAAGCATCGTGGACCTCCAATTCTGTGCTAGGGCCACCCTTCCAGACCTCGGCATCGTTTCCCACATCCTTGGGTATCTGTATACTTCAGAATCTCTTGGAGGCAGACCCAACAAAATTGTTAATGGGTCCTGTGGGATTGTGTCCCCGGTGACCTCTGCCATCCAGCCTGAAATGCTTTCCCAGTATTTCCGGACTTTTGGGCACCTCCACCACATGTGTTCCCGCGTTCCCACCAACCCACATCCCCTTGGGTACTTGGGCGAAACCCCCGGTACATTTTTGACAGCTTCAGCGGTTCCCTATGCCATCCCACTAGGATTTTTAAGTTGTGTTCCATGTCTACTGTAAAAAGATTTCCATGGAAGGCTATCTTGAAGATCTTGCTCCACACTTCTTCCGAGAGGACCTCCCCCGCATATCCATCCCAATAATTTTGGAACTCTCTCCTCACCGTTAAGTCATTGGCATTTAAGAATTTGTACATTTTAGAAACCATCCCTTGTCTCGAGTCTGCAGAGTCCAGCCTTTTCTCAAAGGGGGTAAGGGGCCTACTGAGTTTTTGCCCCCATCACCAGTCACACAAAATCCCTTTCAGTCTAAGGTGTTCAAATATCGAAATTGTACCCCGGCCTAGAGTTTCCCCCATTTCCTCATATGATGAATATTCCCCTTCTCGGAACAGTTGGCAATTGCGGGGTGTAAATGCTGAGGGCCATGTGGCTAGATGGTTGGACTGAGCCCCCTCCCTCCATATTGACCAGAGAACCCCCAGTGTAGAGTGGCGCAATAACCTGTTCCGGATCGCCCTTCGCGGAGCCCACAGGAGGTCCCGCACCTTAAGAGGATGGGCGTCCATGTCCTCCAACTAGGTCCAGTAGGTCCCCCACCCCTCCTTCATGTGTTCTAGGTGGACCCTTAACTGGCCCGCTTTAAAATATAACCGAAAATCTGGCAGTCCAAAACCCCCTTCCTCTCTGGGCAAAGTAAGGACAGTTCTCTTAGTTCTCGCAGTTTTGCCCTGCCAGATAAAGTCATGTACTGCTTTCTGAAGGTCGCAGAAGATTCGGGGACCTTTGTGCGAAGGGCTGTGAAAAGGTAAAGCAGCCTCGGTAGCACATTCATTTTCACTGCCGTCATGCAACCATACCATGACAGAATCAAGATTCTCCATCTTTGCATGTCCGCTTTAATTTCTGCCAAGACAGGGTCGTAGTTGGATGGGGTGAGTCTCGAGAGGTCCCTAGTGAGGGAGATACCCAGATAACGGATGTATACTCGTTCCACACTGATCCCCTCAAACACTTCTAGGGAATCCAGCCATGTGTCATGAGCCTGCATAGGGAGTAGCATGGATTTGGATTTATTTATTTTTAGCCCTGAAAACTGGCCAAAGGATGTTATTTAAAGATAAGAGAGGAGGAAGTGATAGGCACGGGTCAACCAGATAGGCCAAAATGTTGTCAGCAAATAATGAGAGTTTAAATTCTACTTACCCCCTTTTTATTCCCTTTATGCCCATATGATTTCTCACTGCTATTGCGAGGGGCTCCATTGATAATGCGTAAACAAAGGGGGATAATGGGCACCCCTGCCTCGTGCCTCGTGAAAGGGGAAACGGAGCTGACAGCTCACCATTCACCTGTATCCTAGCTGTTGGGGCCCTATACAAGGGGGCCACCCATCTTCTAATGTTCGACCCGAAGCCCATCCTGTGGAGGAGGCGTGTCATATATCTCTATTCGACCCTGTCGAATGCTTTCTCAGAGTCTATTGAAAGCAGAGTTGAGTCCAGGTCGAGCGTTTTGCGTATATTATCAGCCCTCTGATGACCCCTAATGAAACCGACCTGGTCACCATCAACCAGTGTGGGCATAATCCCCTCCATCCTTTTCCCTATTACCTTCGCCTGGATCTTTACATCAATATTAAGGAGCGATATCGGCCGGTAAGAGGAGCATTTGGTCGGGTCCTTAGCTTCTTTAGGCAGGACTACTATAATGGCCCCCATCATCGTATCCGGGAGAATGTCCCCCTCAAGAACCCTGTTAAACACTCTCACCAAATACGGCGAGAGAGTGGACCGGTACTTCTTGTAGAATTTTACAGAGAAGCCATCCTCCACCGGAGATGTCCCATACTTCATCTCCTTAATCACCCGCTCCACCTCCTCCTCCGTAATTGGGGTCCCCATCCCCTCTGCCACCTCCTTCCCAAGAGCCGGAATCGGGATAGGCTTTAGGAATTCATCTATTGGGCATCATCCCCTTCATATTCTGATTGGTACAGCTTTTCGTAGTACTGTCTAAAGGTCTCTCCAATGCTGCCCATATCATATTTAAGTTCCCCTGATTCAGTGATGACTGCTTTAACCATCCTACTTTTCTGTACCTCCCTCAATTTCCATGCTAATATTTTGTCGGCCCTATCCCCCTTCTCGTAATATTTTTGTTTAAGCATCAGGAGCCTCTTCTCCGTTTTGGCCAACAGGAGATCCTTCAGTTGGAGCCTATATCTTTCCAAAGCAGAGACCCGGTCAGAGTCTAGAGGCCGCCGAGGGGACCTCCCCCGTTTTCAATTGGGCTATTTTTTCTCTTAAGATCTTCTCCTGGGATTCCCTCTATCTTTTCTTTTGGGCTCCTATTTTAGTGAGGGTACCCTTGATGGTCGCCTTGAATGCGTCCCATGGTATATGTGCGCTAACTTCCCCATTGTCATTTAGGTAAAAAAACTCTACTATATTATCTAAAACTGCTTGTGCATCCACCTGATCTTTCAACAGGGAGTCGTTACACTTCCAGCAGCCCCTCCTGTTACAATTCCATTACCCCTTCACAGAAATCTGGACCAGGTCGTGATCCGACCATGGGACAGGCTCCACTTAATGGTCTACCACGCAAGGGCGCAGTGATACATCAAGGAGGATATAATCGATCCTAGAAAAGGAATCGTGTAATTTGGAATAATAAGTGTACGGGGGTTACCGATCCCCGGATTCAAGAGGGATTCCCCTAAACCCAGTTCTTGGTTGATTTGGCGGAATCTTTGTGACATGATTTCATCGGACAACCGTTTGGATTGGGGCCCCAGTTTCCTCCTATCTGTCACGGGATCCATAACCATGTCAAAGTCCCCCCCCACCCACCATCACTGTGCCTTGCACAAATAATTGGAGTTTCTCCTTTACCTCTTCCCAGAATTGTGCCTGGTTTACATTAGGACCATACCCCGCCACCAGCGTCAATGGGGCCCCCTGAAGAGTGCCCCTCACCATCAAGTATCGCCCCTCCGGGTCCAACAACTTTGCTGCTGTGTTAAAGCCCACTTCCTTAGCTAATAGGATAGCCACGCCTCTTTTCTTGGATTTGAAAGACGCACTTATGACCTCCCCGATGGGTCCCCCCTCCACTTGGGCTCTGCTCCCCTTCCCCAGTGAGTCTCTTGCAAAAAGAGGAGGTCCAGTTTCGCTCTACAGAATTCTCTCAATAACAAAGATCTTTTAGTGGGGGTCTTCAGACCCCTAACATTTAGAGAGCCCACCTCCAGCGACATTGGGTAGTCAACCATTATCTAAACCCGCACTCCTCCTGGCCATTGTCCTCAGAGTCTCAACCATACCACTGTTTTCGAATTCTTCACCAAAGCCCCACCCTCCCTCCTCTCCCTCCCTCGAAATTGAACATAACCTTCTCCCCAAATGGCCTCCCTCTGTGGCCGCAATTTGCCCATCCACACTTCCCCACCACCCCCTCACAGTATAAGCTCCAAATCCCTTTGACCCCCCCTCCCACCACCTCCCTTCCCCGGCGCCCAGCCAATTCCTTCCACCAGTGCTGGTATGTGGCCGGACCACCAGCGTGCCCACCAATCGCTAGGCAGTTTCAAAATTACAACTTATCTTTGAGCCTCCCCTCCCCCTCTCGACCAGCCGACCCCCCTTGCCTTCATCGTGCTAGTTGTTCTTAGGGTCTGAGGCCTTTAAAACTTTCCTAGCAACCTCCTTCCCAGCCCCTATAAGAGTCGCAGTATCATTGACCTCATCCTTCGGGGCTATTCCGCACTCGATACTTTGGTGGAGAGGGTGTGTTCAGTTTCTTGTATTTCCTGGCGCTCGACACCTTCTTTCTGCTTTCACTCCCTCCAACCCTCCTGCCCCCACCACTGCCACCCCCTTGGGCCCCCTCTGAGTGTTCGGGTCCTCCACGTAATCTTGGATTGCTCCTCTTATGTCTCCTTCCGTTACCAGGATTACTTTCTGCCCCATATGTTCATAAGACAAGGAGAAGGGGTAACCCCATTTATAACGTACACCCTTTTCCCTCAAGAACTGGGTCAGGGGGCGGCACATTCTCCGTATGGCCAATTTATACGCTGAGAGGTACTGGAAGATTGTTACTTTTTAATCATCAATTGTGATCTCGCTGGCTTTCCTGGCTTCATCGAGCACGTATGGAAATGCACAAGGATGGATCGGCCCCCCTGCTCTGCCCCCAGCCCTATGCGCCCTGTCAATCGTAGAGTCCATGGTAAGTTCATTTCCGAAGAGGAGATTTATGTCTCTCACCACTCGGCATATGTCCCTTTCTGTTTCCCCTTCCGCTTCCGGAACACCAAAAAAATGAAAATTGTTCCTCCTTTGCCTATTCTCAAAAATGTCCAACTGTCTGGATCTCTCCTTGTCTTTCTTTTCCAGCATCGCCAACCTCACTTAGATTTGTCCTTCCAAAGCTGTGGATGATGATTGATTGGTCTCGAGTTGGAGTAGTCTGTCCTCAACCTTATCAACCCTCTGGTCCATTTTTTCCAGCTTCTGGGCGATTTCCGACCTCATGTACCTTATTTCTTGGAGGACAGAAGCAAATCCCTTTTCCATTGATGAGGGCTCCATCGGGAAAGCTCCCTGCTGGGCCAATCCCTCCATGCAGATCGGATTTTTCTGGGTGCTTTCAGCCTTCTCAAAGCGGTATCCCTGAAGGGTGTCCTTCCAATTCATGAAGCTTTATGATGGGGGTCGGACACAGTCCAGGTGGCGCTGGGCTAACACCACTGGGGGTAGGGATTGTGGGCTGGCTGTATTGTATGGCCTCTGAGATCCAGAGATGCAGTGCCCTCCCCCTGCAGACCCTTCGGGAGCATCTGCGGGACCAGTGCTCTCCCCTGGGGTCGGCCCCGGGAGTCCTCCTTACCCTCAGTCCCAGGGTCTCCTCCAGGCCGGTCCCCCGTTGACCCCAAAGTCAGGCACTCCGGGGTATCTTGCTGGTCCCCTTCGTTGAGTTTCCGCCAGAATCGCCCTGCGATTTTGCAGTGAGTGTTGAAGGGAGCGGATGTTATACGCCCGTGGCAGCCGTCATGCAGTGGCCTCTGTTACAGGTGGTGTCCGCCGGTGAGCTCCGCCGTCCCAAGCGGCAGTGCCGCCATCCAGTCTGGTGACTTCAGTATTGCCTTGCTTGCATGGGGGGAGGGCACCTCTCTCCTCAGCCCCCCAGTCTTTTCTCAAAGCACTGGGGGGGTCCTCTCTCTTGGTGCCCCCTCTTTTCCTATCTCTGGTCTCCTGGGTGAGTGTGGCCATGGAGGCCCCTTTGTTCTGTTCAAATCCGGGGGGCCAACGCCTGGTGGCCACCCTTCCCACCCCATCAGGACTGATTCCTTGCCTGCAGTAGGCCACTACTTTAGAACATTCCTCCTCTCCTGGCTGTCCCCGTATCAGCGGGCCCATTGACATCTCATCAGAGGGGGCACTTCTCCCCCACTCTGCTCACCTCGGCCTATCCGTCCAGTCGAACTCTCCCGCTGTGCTGGGTGAGGGAGGGGAGAAGGCCGTCCCTGACGCTCCCTTGTTGCCTCAGAGGACCAGTCCGCCCGTTCTGCCCACCAGTTGGTGTTCACTCTGCTGGGTTGGGGGGGATGGCCCACCCCAGAGCCTACTGTGCTGCCTCGGTGTCGCTCACACCGGATCCGCCCGCCCGCCTCAGTGTGCTGGTCACTGGGTGCTCCGCCCACGGGCCAAGCGCCCACTGGTGTCCTATCTGCTGGGGGGGAAGGGGCACGAAGGCGGGAGCGCCTCAGGGACATCTGCCGAGCCCCCCACCGCCCCCCGACTCAATCACCTCTCCGTTCGTGGGCTTCCTCCTGCCGCTCACCGACTGTGGCCCCGCCTTCCAGGTCACGTCTCTGAGGCGCGATCTCCGCTGCAGGTGGCCCTGCCCGGGAGCACCTCGATCTCTGGCAATACGGGACCCCCGAGGTTCAGAATAATGCCTGGGGGTGCCCTGGGGTTCGCCTCCACTGTTGTCCACTTCACGCTCCCGGGGGAGCACTTTAAGGGGGGGCTCAAGCCCTAGCTAAGCTGGAGCACTACGCTCAGGCTTCCATTGCCTGTGCGCCCCCTGGCGGCCTCCATGTATTTTATTTTTAATATGTAATGTGTGAAACCTTGTCACATGCTCTGAAAAGACTGACATTTTTAAAAGTGATTAAGTGAGCAAAATTCAAGTTCACATCGTGAAGTATTAAACCTTTGCAAGACATTTAAATAAAGCTCCAACATGCTCTACACTAAAATCCCACACTTCTCCATGCACTGCAGTTGCAGATACACATGTAAACATAAATGTGGTTTCACCTTAACACTTGATAGAATGTAACATAAAAATGTGCAAATGTCTTATTTTATATTTTAGTGAGCCTTCATCCAATTTATTTTAAAATGGAATCTGTGTTTTCTGAGCTATCATCCAAAAATCTTGAAGACAAGGGATACTTTAAATTCTAATGAAAGTATGTAAAGTATCTGAAAAAGAAGAGTGTTTCTGAACCAATGTTTAGAAATCAATGTTCATAGTGCTTTCCATTTTGAAGTAAAATGCTTTCTTTTAATAATTGTGAAGCACAGAAAGCAATGCACAATAAATGATAATAATCTGTTTCATTGAATAGTACCGATCTATTAGGGATCATCCTGCAATTAAATCAATTGTAAGCGGAAACAAAATTTCGTAACTTTAAAAAAATACTTTCTGTAAAATAAATGTTCTTATGTTTCCTGACAGAAAGCAGCTGTGTTTAAAGCTCACTAAACTGTACATTTAAACAAATCACATTACATTTTTAAAGTAATGATATACAATGCACTATGGAGACAGAACACATGCAGGTTTATAAATTGTATTTCTCTTTTAAAAGAAATAGTTATCAGGGACACTGAAAAACAAAGGTCAGATAATCAGAAAATGTCTATCTACAAGCTTGAAATTAACTTGTGTCCCAGGGCCCTATTTGCACACAAAATGGCACATGGAGTCTTTCATTCATCTTTGATGCACTTGTTGATGAGAAATCGTGAGAACAAATTCAGATTGGATTTGGGATGTGATAGTAATAATTTCATACATTATGATAAACGATATGGCTACCTCCTTCCTCGTAAAGAGGTTCCAAGTGTTTTAACTTCGGCAGCAGTGTGAATCAGTTCCTGCTCAATTTGCAAGCCTACATACTCTGAGTTCAGTTTTTGCTCGCGATTGTGAAGACCCAAAAATAAGAAACTTGGTCTTGCATCCATTAATGCACAATCCATTAACCGTCATCCAAACCTTGACTAATTCATAGATAAATGAAACCTCCCTGGAATCTTTATCAGAGTCCCCACTTAGTTCCATGACGAGCTGAGTAGCGTCCGCATAGTTTGTAAAACGGATGCCCAGCTTGTCCAGTAGGTCACATAGTGGGCAACAGAATACGTTAAAAAGAGCCAGGGAAAGACACGCCCTCTGTGGGACTCCACATGTAATACATTCTGACTCAGAACTTTCCTCTCCCCAGTAATTTTTAGACATCCCATTTCTGAGAAATTAGTCCATCCATTTAACCACTGCTTCTGAGCAGTGTCCCACGACTGCAAGCCTTTTTTTATCAACAATCAATGGTTCACCAAATCGAAGGCTGCCGACAGATCCAGTAACATCAGTAGCCCTGATTTGCTTCTATCCATTATACTCAGAATCCCTGTCTGAAGGTCTATCGGGGCTCTCTCTGTACCATGATGGGCTCTAAAGCCTGACTGTTTTAGCTGAAGTATCTTTTTTTTTCTCCAAATGCTCCTGCAGGTGCATCGCTGCGGATTTGTCAATAATCTTCAGCAGAAATTGTACATTTGTGATAGGCCTTAGGTTACTATAATTCTTACAATGCTACCCTGGCTTTTTTAACAGTGGAGTAACCACCACCTTTTTCAAAAGATTTGTGACTTCATTATGATCAAAAGTTGCATTAGTAAAACACACCAAAAACAGTGCAAAGAGCTCGGCCTTGTCCAGGATAATCTTTACTGGAAAGAAGTCTCCTGGACATGACCTACGTCGCATGGTCTTAAGTGTCAGAATCATGATAGATGTATCAACTTTGTGGAACGAAAAGGGAGGTTCATTAATGCTCACAGGATTCTCCAATGGAGATTCATTAACCTATCTTTTTATTTCTTTGCAATTTTCTGCAGTTTTATTTTCAGCCAACTGCATTTTGTTTGCAAATGCTTTCTGGACTGCAACACAGTCTTCCTTGGTAGGAATAAAAGGATTAAGTTGAACTCTTGGCTTTTCCAAAACTTTGAAGATTTCAAAAAGCTTCTTTTAACTATTCTTTGAATTTGCTATTTGAGTATTGTAATAATTCCATTTTGCCTCACAGATTTCACTTCTGTAGAGCCTATTCAATGTTTTCCAAGAATCCTTGTTTTCTTGAATTGGGTTCTTAAACCATAGCCTCTCTGCTCTGCACTTTTCCTGTTTGCGTAGAAACAATTTCTTTACTATATGTTCAAGTATTGTGTTTGAAGATAATAATTAAATGTGAAAAAGATAAACTCAACTGATTCTTATTATTCCAGCGAAAATTGCTCCTTAGACGTTTTTAAAAGTACAGTCAGAGATCCCTATGATGAAATATAAAAAGATGCTCTTACGCTAGATAAGAGAGTTAACTCATGCTCAGAAACATGGCACTATATCGTATCGCTGAGAGAAAGGCACAGCTGGCTTGGCTCTGATACTTAGTTTCCAGTTTGGGTCTTGAAAGCTGCATAGTAATGCTGTTGAATGCTAGCTTCTAACTTGAAATATCTTCGGAGATCAGAAAGGAATTGACTTTCATTTTTCATTGCTAGTGTGATTAGTCGAGTTTATTTTTAACTAAATGCTTTCTATAGCAGTTGGCTGTGTTTTTCATTGAATATTTAACTATGGGGTATTTTGCTGTTAGCTGCAGATTGATGGCTTTTAAACTTGGAGACATAATGGGAAGCACCCCTCATGTTTTCACTCGTGGAGTGAATTGAGCCAACTCCAATATTTTAGCTATCTTTATTGTGGTAGCTAGTTGGTTTTAGATGCCTCAGGAAGAAAGCAGCACTGGGTTTTTTAACTGTTTGAATTATTAAAGGGAGAAGCAATTGGAGTACATTCAATTTTTTGAAGAACACACACACCTTTTGATATAAGATAAGTAAAGATTTGCAAATGCAATTGAGATGAAGGCTTGGAGGGAGTTGTAAAGTTTATTTTTATTGTATCAGGAAAGTGAGTGTTGCAATACACTTTATTTAAATCTGCACATTAAAGGGGATGAGAAAACATATATTATTTGGTATTTATTGGTGATTTGTATAGCGCCAGGCTGAAATAAAAAAAATAATGTAAGCATCCCAAAACGGGGAGTTATGTTATGTTGGGTTATGTTGATTTTTACTGCGCACCGCTACCACCCAGGGACATTCTCCAGGCGCGCGCGTGGCTCTACAAGATAGGGGGGATATTGGGGAAAAGTGTGAGGATACATTCAGAACTAGGAGGAACTAGCGTCTGTGAGTGTTGTTTTGCATGTGGTAGTTTCGTGAGAGGACTCATGCATTGTAACTCTATGGGTATGATTCCGTGCCTCGGGTGTGTCGTAGTGTTTAGTGTTAGTGTGCTGTGTGGGAGTGAGGAAATGAAGAGACTAGACTAGGGGGTAGCAACAAGTCTGATCAGGGAAAAGAGGGGCCAGTGCACACAAGTATGGTATGATATGGGAACTTGTAAAGAGTGACTGTGACCCAAGAGTATCCTGGTGCTAAACAAAAAAGAAAGACCATGGAAACAAGAACGTTTTATATAATTTCCTAAATGCTAGGTAACCTTCATTTACCCATAGAGACAATGGGAGGCTATTCCAGAGTTTTGACACTGATGAAAAGGCACGGGAACTCAACATACTCTTTTGCAATCAAGGGACAGTCAACAAGAGCATGCCCGCAGAAGGCAGTACTCAAGATGATTTGTATTTACAAAGCTTTTCCGGGAGGTACCTGGCACCTTTTCCATAGTAGGCCGGATGTATTAGGTACAGGGTCTTGAATTTAATTCTGCAATCAACTGGAAGCCATTGCAGTTTTCTAAATAGTGGGGAGGCATGAGTCGATTTGGGTGAATTAGTTGCCAACCTCACAGCCAAATTGATATTTGGGCTGCGGTAGCAATGTAGCATTACAAGTATCTATTGCCCCAGAGATAGATGCCCAGATCAACGGGACACAAAGTTCCTGAGGTAAAAAAGGATGTATTTTCCTTAACGGTTTTAATTTCATGTGACCCACACTTCATCTGGAGCCAACCTGAAGTGTCGTGGACAAGGGCCTTATCCCTAGGTTTTTTACCGATTTAACTGGTGACGGCAAAGGACTGAGTTCCAATGGCCAACAGTCCTCAGCCCAGAGACCTTTTGGGGCCCGGGGACCAACGAAAGTTCGGTCTTGTCCCTGTTTAGTTTAAGCCAGTTCTGATTCCTCCATTGGCCAATGGCAAATAAACAGTTCCTAACACATGCAGCAGATGTAGTGAGACCCTGATCAATACAAAAAAACAATTGTGTATCATCTGCTAAAGATGGGATGCTGGCCCTCAAAGGTTTTATGTAAACATGAAAAAAATAGGGTCAGGGGCGAGCCTCTTGGGACACCTCATCCTTCAGAGACTTCCGCTGCCTTATACGGATGCAGGGATACCGTCTGGGATCGACTAGAGAGAAATTATTTTAGCCACAACAGGGCTGGACCCCAAAAACACTCTCTTCGAGGGGTTTGCAGAGAAGGCCATTGGCAATAGTATCAAATACTGCTGACAGGTCTAAGAGTAACAGACCAGCTGTTTTAGACCAATCAGCAAGCCTTGTCAAATCATCGGTAACTGCCACAGCACATATTCAGTGCTTATATCGGGCCGGAAACCGGATTGGTGGTAATCTAATATGATTTCCTTTTCAAAAAATTCTCCGACCTGCAGAGTGAAAGTCACTTCTAGTACCTTCAAGAGGAACTTGAGAAGGGATATTGGGTGAAAATTGGCAGGGAAAGATGGGTCAAGTAGCGAAATAAAATCAAGTGCTGGTGGTAGTTAGAATGCATTAATAGTTTGACTCATGGGTGGCCTACATTTTGGACCCCTGACAACTGACCCCGGTGAGTTGGAAGAGACTGTGCTGGTAATGTTGTAAGGTGACTATTGGGGAGTGCTGGGTGTTAGGCAGAAAAGGGCAAACACATGGAAAACTGATAGGAACTCGCCAGCGTACCAGAAAGGATCCATCACTGAACGTTTTGCCAAACCTTCCCTTAATGTCTCAGGAGGATATCTCAGGGGCAATGTGCTCTTCTTGGAAACAAGACGACACAGAGCAACACATGTTCGATTCCCAGGTCTGGGCTTAGAAACCTCTGGGTATTAAGCTGTTACAAATAACCAATTATTATTTATTTATTATGTCCCCATAATAGGCGGGCCTGTCCTATCAGGTAACTAATGCTGCTGGAGTGATGGCGGAAATCGTCCTTGTATTAGGACCCGAAAAGCCTAATTGTGAAGGGATTATAAGAATAGTGGGTAAAATAGATACAATGGCAATATCAGTAGTGCAGAGGCGGCAGGACATGAAAAGATGATGCAGCATGCAGTGAAGTCGAGAAATGCATATCACCACTGGAAGACACAACTTGTAGATATAGAACCTTGATCACTGACCTACCATCTATGGTCAGACAATGCACTGCAAAGATTGCGTTTCCGGAGCATTGTTCAAGGCGAAATAATGTTAATATACCCGTGCTCCCCATGGGAACTGAACAGTTTCATGACGAAAAAGTGCCATGAGGGATACAGGTGGCCCGAACGCATAGGACTATGTCGTAGCAATGACCATTGTGATCGCTACCCAGAATGGTGATGGTACAGCTACTGAGATATCAGCACACACTTAAAATATTGGCTTTGGCGTGGCAGTAAGGGGTGATCACCTACGATGGCAATAAAATATCTTCTTATCCAAATGTTGAAGGTCCTTCAATGAGGCTAGCAATCTACCTACAGAAAAAGGTGTTCCCTCTGTTGTACTCCTGTTTGCACTGTTACGAATTGAGGTGAAGGGTAAAAGGCATTTTTGGGAGGGTATGAAGGAAGCCGGACACTGTACTAAAACGGTGTTATGACTGGCGGGTGCAGGCGGCTTCTCTATCATTGCCCTGGTTGGGATGGGCGGGGTGGAGTTGGAGTTGACAATGGGAATATTTGTTATGAGGAATTGACGGCAGTAATTAAATATTGATCCCTTTTGTTAACATTGCAAGGCGTGGAAGCCGTTTATCGGGGCTGGTTTATTTGTAAATGGGGAATGTCAGTTCTGTGGTACCTCTGTGTTTATTTGTTTTTTTAATTTGTTTTCTGCTCTTTGCAAAACTGTTTAGACGGGGAGGCTTTCTGGGGTAGTTTGTTTCATTGACAGGTATCTTCCTCATAGCATGATGCAACAGTTGCTGGGGTTGTTCTGGGCAATGGGTTAGGGTAGTGCGTTCGGTACACCGGGCTTGCAGAATAGAGAGATATCACGCAGGTCGTACTGGGGCAAGTATGGGTTAGCTGTTTTCTTTCTGGATGCCTCCTATACCCTTCCTCCCCGCCACATCTGATTTCTCACTGCCACTTTCAGTCCCGACCAGCCCCTTCCCACCCTCCATCCCCTCAAAATCCAGAATTACCTCGTTCCTGCTCCAAGCACCTTCTCTGACCCCCTTGCATTCTGTCAAGGTGCAGACTTCTCTGTGAGCCCAAGTTCCTATTAGCAGCATGGTACAGACCTGCGTGGAAGAGCCGCTGAGGCCAACAACCACGCTGCTAATGTCAGTGTGTGAGAGAGATGCTGAGACAAATCAACTTCCGGGGCACCCGTGGTCAAGGGATAAATATCGGTTTCTAAACCATCAACTAGCCCCACACTGCTAGTACAACAGAAGGGATACGAACAGATTGGAATACAAGTGAATTGAAAACCTCCTTGTTCAATTTTTGGTAACGTGGATGGAACAGCAGGCTTATCTCCGCAAGGTCATGGATCGTTGGTTAGTTGCAACACAGCGAAAATCCAATTATTACCCAATGATAAAAGGGACTTTCCAGTCAAGGTTGTATACAACTATCTACTTTATTATTACTACAACAGACAGTTCTAGCACACTACAAAATACAACCCACCCTGTAAAGGAACACAGAGGACAGAGAGTTTCACAAAGGAAACAGATGCACTCTGGATACTGACAGGAAGGTAGTTGGTAAAGTTATCAGTCTTAAGTTCAAGATTATTTGGTTTCAGTACCAAGGGACAAAGGGTTGTAACTGTCTCTTGGGGCGTCTAGAAAGAAGGACCAGGGGGGCAGAACCACAACGCACCTGGTGCTTAAGAAGTTCTTGATGCTCTCCCGCATCGAGGCAGATCCAGGGCGCTTTGCAGCTCCTGAGAAAGAGGTTTTTTTTTAATTATTTGTTTTGGTTTATTTATAAACCTTTACAAAATCAGATATTAATACAACTTCATCAAAAATCCATATACAATAAGCAATTATCAAGAATTGTTGTCGAAAGAAGAGAAAAACAAAAAAATACAATTTCAAAACCAACATTAATTACAATCAAAAAGCATAAGTATAAAATACTAATACTAAGTATAAAAGAATTGTATACAGAAAAAGTCAAACAATTTCACTCCAATCCCAAATAAGCACCGTGCATATAACTTTCAGATTAGATATGTCATAATGACTTTTATTTGCAAAATTCATATTAAGACCAATTCGTTTAAAAGAAGGATAAAATAAAACACTCTTTCTTAACTCAAATCACACACATTTCTCAGAAAGGTTGTTACCCGAATTTTTAACCTGCAAGAGCTGTCATGTAAAATTCGGTGCCATATAAACTCTCTATTCACATCTTGGAATGTCCCAACAAATTGGGCAAAATACCTGAGCCTTTGTGCCTTAAGACCAGGGCAGACCAGCAGAATGTGTTGCAGAGTTTCTACTACCCCGTCTTTATTACAGAATCTACACCAGGGCCATTGGTCTTTGTTACAGTTTCTGATACCTCTTATTTGATTTGTTTGCATAACATTAAAACGAAATCTCATAAAATCGTTGCATACTTGTTTGCTTGGGTATTGAGTCAGGTACCCTTCTATGACCGAAAACTATATCCAAGTGGAACAGACTTACTTATATCGTTTGGTATCTAAAATGATCTGCTTGGTAGCTTGCCAGTCGAAACCCATCAGGCTATCTTTAATTTTTTCTGGTTTCTTACACATTGTAGTGACTGACATACCTAGCTCAAATAAAGACTTCATGCACTCCACATGGAGAGAGTGTATGAAAGGATTGCTTGGTTAAAAGAAAGCACAGGCATATAGAGTATCATCCATCGCTAATTTACACTTTTTCCATAGACACAGTCTTTTCCATGTAGCATAAATTGACAATGATTGTAGTCCTAGTTCATATTTAATTAATTCCAAAAGGATGCATTTGGGCAAAAAAAAAAAAACAGACCTCCAAATTTTACCTTCAATGAACTTCAAGTAATCGTATAACCCATTTGAAACCAGTTTGATACCATACATTAGACGAGGTACGACTTTTTTCATATAGAATTCTCTTAAAGGAACCATGGAGAATTTCCCGAAATTGTTATCAATGGCACGCAATTGTCTAATGGCAATTTCAGATTTTAGTTTCAACTGACTTTTTATCAGGATGGTGGAATCAGTGCCAGAGAAAAAAAAGCACAAATACATAAGTGTGGGTTGCGCTTTAATTGACGTGGCCCCACAGTGCCATGTAAAAGCATTCTCTCTTTTGTTGGGTCTGCCAAAGCGGACGATGACCGTCTTTGATGGATTCATTCTAAGTTGTAATTTATTAATGAATATTTCAAATTCCTTTAGTAGTCTTTGAAGACCAATTTTAGTATTATCCATCAAGAGTAATCGTCCGTGTAGGCAACCAAAGACAGGCAAACATTGTTAAGTTTGGGACACACCAGCCCTTTGCTACATAGGGCACTATTCGTACCACACACGTATAAATTGAATACTGTGGGAGCCAACATACACCCTTGTCATAGGCCGTTGGGGATAACAAGTTCCTTAGAAAGTAAACCATCAGAATTTGAACAAACCGTCAACCTAGTGTCGGTGTATAGGGCAATGATTATGTTAAGTAGATGAGCTGGAATATCGAGATCGTTTAGCTTTTGCCATAGAAGTTTCCTGTCCACTAAGTCAAAAGCCGAGCTCAAGTCCATCGAGGCCACAAACAAGGGTATTTTGCCCGGTTTCATAGATATAACTATTAACGATTTTAATATAAGGCCCCCACAATCAGTTCCAATGTTTTTCTTGAAACCTATTTGTTTTGGATCCAAAATAGATTTTTCAGTGATCCAGTCCTGCAGTTCCAATAAAACCAATGAACTGAATATTTTAGACTCCGGGTCCGCAATAGCGATAGTTCTATAACTAGCTGGACATAAGCGGGAGCCTTTCTTGAAAACGGGTATTACAATAGATACTTTCCAAGATTGTGGGATACTCTTATGTAGTAAAATATCTTCGTAAAGTACATACAATATATTGGCCCATGTTGCTGGGTCAAGTTTCGGCAATTTGTTGGAAAGGTTATTAGGGCCGGTCGCACCAGAATTTTTAGATTTGTTGATGAGAGAAGTTATATCATCCACATTCCCTTTCAATGTCCATGTTGGGCTATCTAGGATCTTAAATATACCAGAATCATTGCAACCAGTGTACAATTTAGAAAGCCATACATCCTCCTCAATAACATTTATCAGTATGTCTTTCTGCGGTCTTTCTGGGTCATTAATCAAATGCCAAAAGTTAGTACAGCTGTACCCACGAAGAGCTTTCAGCATCTCTTCCCCATCGCATTGGGCGCGGTTGCCTCAGTGTTGAATTAGCCAATTTTTGTAGCTCTGTCTGATTTTCTTTTTCATGTACAAAGCATCTAACTGTGATAAAACAGCTTTCCTTAGTTGTCTAAGTTCACTTTTAAGTAGGTTCTTATGATCGTGGACGGCCATGTCCATGTGATGTCTATGTGCTTTGGGATTTTTGTGAGGGAAAACATTCAGGTTATCAATGACAAGTTTAATGTAATTGGAGAAATTAGGCGCCGAGTAGCATTCTTCACGTTGTAAATTGGACATCGCATAATAGTCTTTTACCATTGTGTCAGTAAATTTGATATTGAGTCTGTGGCACCATTTAATTCCATTACCTCTAGAATTGTCAATCAACCCATGAGTATACATGTTTGTTTTAGGGCCTTGATAGGTAACTGCCATTTCAAAGGTGAGTAAGCAGTGATCACTCGTGTCAGAATCCTTAACCTCAAACCCAGTCATAGCTCTTGAGAGCCCAGGAGAAAGAAAAACGTAATCGATAATTGATTCCAAACCTCTGGCCTTCCAGGTGTAATGGTTATTATGAAGGAGATCCAGGCCCCACGATTCCGCAAAATAAATCCACAGTCCTCCCCTTGTAATAGAATTCCCCCCCCAATCTGGTCTGTAAGCCTAAGTTTGCAAGAGCAGTGTCACCAGATAGGCGGTCACAGAGGCAGTTGGCATTCATGTCCCCTGCCACTATCAGCTGCCCTCCCTGATTTGTTTCAAGCCATAGTTCCATTATGGATCCCAACTTAATCAATTCTTTCTCAAGTTCAGAATCTGTTAGTTCGGTAGGATTCCAATACACGTTAATAACAAGAACCAAAAAACAGTCTTTGTTTACCCCTATCTTAAATGAGGCCATAAGGAAATGATGAGCACAGCACCATTCCCCGGTCTTAATGAATCTTCTGGCTTGTTTAGCAGCTATAAGTAGACCCCCCTTAGGCCATCCACTGTTAATACCATGGGCACATGAAGAAGTGACACTAAAACCTTCCCAACACAGCTGTTCTCTGCACCAAGTCTCCTGTATCAGTATAAGATCAAATTGAGCCAATTGGCTCATAGGTTTTTCATTGTGCAGTAGGTGGAGACAGCCCCTCGAGTTCCAGCTCACACATTTGAGAGAGTGGCCTGAGCTAGAGGGGCTTACCCAGTTGTTTGACGAGTCAATGGACTCCCTCAAAGACAAGGCCAACCACCTCCACTCCTGTTTGTTCAGGTCCGAGTTGTCTTTGGAGATCCCTGTACCCAAATTATGATATTGGTACCCCACACCCTGTGACACCGGCTTCTGCATGAGTTGCTGGACAGGTGGGACAAAAGGTTTATATTCATAGATGTCAAAGCCACATACTTGAAGTTGTTCTGCCTCCTTAAGAAGCAACAACCTGACCAAAGGAGAGGGAATGACAAGTCGCACAAAATCATACCTAAATCTGTGTATGAAGTCCACCAGCTTGATTTCCAAAGAGGAGATTAGGCTGAGTTCAGGTATGGTCTCTAGTAAAGACAAGATGAAAGGTCTATTCAGAGAAACATGACCCTTGTCCCTAAATAATACTTTTAGGATTAGCCCAGGCGAGTCCTGGAAAGGCGGCTTTCTCAGATCGGTGTCCAGATTGGGGGGGGGCCTGATTCGCAGAATCCCACTCAGTAGAGTGTGTGTCCTGAACACCATTTCTGGGCCCTTCCAGGGCGTTCCCTATGGGTGTAGCAGGGACAGATTCTTGGATCATCCTTGGGTGTGTTGGTACTTGGTTAAATTCCGGGGAATTAGCCCCGAGCACCTTAAGTATGAGTCTGCGTAATTCCTTTTCCTTCATGTCCTCCCCAGTGGCCACAAGAGCCTCACAATCTACTTTGGGAGGGGAGAATGTTGTTGTCGGAATGGCATTTCTGGTAGATTCGATATAATTTTGTTTGTTGGCCAGTAACACTCCTTTGTTGTTTTTCCAATCAACACTACCCAAGCCTGTATTCACAGTGACCCTAGGGGCTTCAATAAGTTCAATTATGGTGGGTTTATTATGAGAGGCCCTCAAAGAATCAAATTCTGTGGGCTCCACCTGTTTCATTACACTCTTGGCACCTGGGTCCCTACAATCAATATGTCGGTTAGACCACCACATAAGGTTGGGATTGGGAAACTCATTATTGGTGCCTAAAAGGGGTCAGTTCTAAAGATTTCAAACATTGCTTCTCTCTTCTTTTTCATAGCATCACTCAAGGAGTACTCTCCCTCAGTGAACACACCTTGGGGTATTGCATCGTTAGTGGCTTTTGGGTGCAGCATGTCCACTTGCGTGGAGGAGTCAATCTCTGACCTCGCTTGCTTCAACCCACGTTCCGAAGAGGACCCCTCCTCATCCAACATACTCTGTTTCAGGTCAATGGCCTTCATACATTTCCTTGAGGTTTTCTTAAGGGCTTCATTATAATTTTTATTTCTTAAGTTTGGCCATTTTTTTGCCCTGTCTCTTAGATAATTTCACCTTAAAGTTTTCATTGGTTACCACCTCGGAAGCCTTCCCTTCTCCGGTATCCTTAGGTTCCTCAACCTGCTGTTCCATGTTCACAGTAGGAAATTCGGAGCCCCCCCGTCCCCAATTTCCTGGTGGATGGAATTATGATTATCTCGTCTGTTAACAGCAGATTTTCAGGTAAAGTGTTCATTGAGTCCTTTATGGGACCTTTCACATTAGATATTGTACCAGCAATTTCACTCTTCATAGCTAGGGCAAAAGACTCAGTTAATTTTAGAAATAGTTTCCCCACCTCAGAGGCAAGGCTCATTAAAGCAGCTGTCTGCTTTCTCAGTTCAGACAGCTGGAGTCTATTAACAATGCTCATTATAGCCACAAAGTCTGGTCCCAAAACTAAGTGAGATGCATCATTAGTGTTATCACCAGCAAAAATTGCAGGTTGTTTTTCCTCCAAATATAGAGGAAATGGAGAGTCGGCAAGATTGTCATAATAAAAGCTACTAGCTTTAGATGTCTCTGGCTCCGCCAAAGTGCCCTCAATACAAAGTGATTTTTCTCTGAGTTTGTTTGACTCAGGAGAGTCCAAGTCCACAAATACAGGTTGCGACGGATCAATTAGATCCTCGATGGTTTTGCAGTCAGGCAAGCAGTCCTGCGCACACTGCAGCAGAGCCTCCTCTTCGTCATTCACGGTAGGGAGGGGCAGAGCTGCAGCTCTCGCCAGACTGGCACGCCTAGTAGTGACTGCAGTAAAAAAAATCTGCTCTAACATCCTTCATCACAGTTGGGAGTTTATTTCTCCTCATAATTGAATTTGAAGTTTCTGTTTGAGTCTAGCAAATAGGAAATCATGCTTCTAAAGTCCGCAACAGGAATACACAGAGTTTATACTCACTTACCACAGCACAAAAAAAGGTATTACTATTATACCGTCTCCGTCCCCCGACAGCCGAACCGACAAACCGCCACTTTGTAGTGCCCACTTCGATGCATGCATGCCGATGCGCGTGCACCTTGATGTTAAAGGAAAGTGGTGTCAGTGGAGGCGGGCCGGGGGCTGCGCCGGGGCAGTGCAAAGTTGCTGTGGGGTAAATGTGAGAAGAAAAGAGAGATTTAGAAACAGTGCGGGCGTGACAAGTTCACTCCTACTCCTATCCCTAAAGCCGTGGCGAAGCCGCGGCAGACAATAACAAACAGTAGCACGCTACAGTAAATAAAGAGTCCAAATAGCACAATTACTTGAGTCCAATGGGCGTGTAGTCCAACAAAAAGTCCTGAGATGGCCGTGTTGCGGCAGACACGTAAGATTCCTCTTGCCGACGGCGAGTAACAGTCATAAAGATCCAGAAACTGCAGGGTCCCGGCAGCCAAACAGCCACTTTGTAGCGCCCACTTTGATGCGCAAGCGCGGATGCGTGCGCACCTTGATGTTAAAGGAAAGTGGCGTCAGTGGAGGTGGGCCGGGGGCTGCGCCGGGGGCGGGGCAAGGTTGCTGTGGGGTAAATGTGAAAAGAAAAGAGAGATTTAGAAACAGTGCAGGCGTGACAAGTTCACTCCTACCCCTATCCCTAAAGCCGCGGCAAAGCCGTGGCAGACAATAACAAACAGTAGCACTCTACAGTAAATAAAGAGTCCAAATAGCACAATTACTTGAGTCCAATGGGCGTGTAGTCCAACAAAAAGTCCTGAGATGGCTGCGTTGCGGCAGACACGTAAGATTCCTCTTGCCGACGGCGAGTAACAGTCATAAAGATCCAGAAACTACAGGGTCCCGGCAGCCAAACAACCACTTTGTAGCACCCACTGTGATGCGCGCGCACAGATGCGCGCGCACCTTGATGTTAAAGGAAAGTGGCGTCAGTGGAGGTGGGCCGGGGGCTGCGCCGGGGGCGGGGCAAGGTTGATGAATCCAATGGGCGTGTAGTCCAACAAAAAGTCCTGAGATGGCCCCGTTGCGGCAGACACGTAAGATTCCTCTTGCCGACGGTGAGTAACAGTCATAAAGATCCAGAAACTGCAGGGTCCCGGCAGCCAAACAGCCACTTTGTAGTGCCCACTTCGATGCAAGAAAGAGTTTGTGGTGGGAGATAGCTGCGGGTATCAGGCGGCAGGCAGTTTGGCAAGCAAGGCTGGATGGACTGCTGCAGGCTGGCCGGCGCGGCATCTCTGGGCCAAGAATTGTTGTCTCTGTGCTGGTTGGCAGATCTGGAGCGATGGTCGAGGCGGCTCAGACGGATCTGGTGATTACGGCATGACAACAGTGAGCGGTGCAGCAGATGCTGTCTCAAAATGTCCTTAAAAGATGGACGCTGGTTGATGCTTGTATGGCACACCTCCTAGCTTCTTCAAAATGTTTGTATCATTCTTTCAAGGTGGACGGCCCAACGTTCAGGAGAGTGTTTGCAGGCAATGCCCTTGTCTTTAGTTCAGATACTCTCCGGCACTTCCCACCTAGAAAGTTTGCTGGCAGAACCTACTAGGGCATGCTGTGTGCTGGCTGGGTACCGGTTCTGGAGTTGGGTCCGGTATCTTCCTCTGTTCCCTGGGAGATCCATGGGAGATCTTTAGGGGAGGAATCTTGCTTCTTGGAACTCCTGGTCTTCCTTCACTGGCAGAAGATGTAAGGTACATTGTACCTTCAGCCCCGGTCCAAATGAGTCCCTTTTCTTACTCCTTTCGAAGTCTTCAGATGATCTGCGAAGTGAGGGGTTTAGCCCTCTCTTTAATGCCAAATCGGCCCCAGTGATTGGTGCAGGCTAAACCTACCTTAATGAACCAAACATGGGTTCCCACCAACAATCTTCTGGGGAGCAAGTGCAAGTGGATCTAGGTCATCTGGCGTAAGCCCCCTCCCCACCTGGTGTCTTCCTGGTTGCCGCTCTTTTTCCCCTACTTAATCAGCCCTCCAGCCTCTTTTCTTTGTATATGAGGGGCAGGTGCATGTGGATCTAGGTCAAATGGCCTAAACCCCGCCCACCTGGTCCCTTCCTGGTTGCTGCTCTTTTTCCCCACTTAAGCAGCCCTCCAGCCTCTTTTCCTTTGCAGATGGGGAGCAGATGCAAGTGGATTTAGGTCACCTGGCCTAAGCACCACCCACCTTCTTAGCTATGCCTCTTCCTTTCTGCCCTTAACTCTTAGATAAAGGGCGCCTCTCGCCCGGGCGTCCATATGGAAGGGCAAACGAAGAAAAGGGAAATTCCTGTTTGGACCTGTTAGGACCAGAAGGACCCAGTTCCCGAACCCCTGCTAAGACTGCAGGTAAGCATGCACCAACATGGCCATCCCCACCGTCATCAGGCAATGCCAACATCAATTCATCTGGTGCTGGGGTGAGGACAGGTGCTCCGTGGCACGGTAAGTTGTACATTTGTAAACATTTTATTCTCGCACCGCAGCGTGTGTGTGCCCGCTCCTCACTCCCTCCATTTCACAGCGCTACCATTGGTTGGCAGGACCTTTAAATCGGCCACCGAAGACACCCCCTGCCGTGGCAACCACCTTCGGCCAAGGACCAGAGGCTATGGACAGCTCCAGTGGTGTCTGCCGGTGTCCGCCGTGGTAGCACATAGCCTGCAGCCGTCCACCTGCTGCGACTGATCAGATAAGTGGCATCTGTGTGTGTTGCATTGTGCTGTGCTCAAAAACAAAGCCTTTTTTCCCTCTTTTGGGAAATTCAAATCTGTGTGTGTTGTGTTGTGCTGTGCTCAAATACTTATCCAACAATTTGGATGTGTGTGCTCTCTCGCATTGTAGGTCCTTGCATCCTGTTCTGTTCCCCCCTCTTGCATTTCCCTTCTTTCCTTTCACATCTCAGCCCTTCCCTCTTTGGTCTATCGTGTACTATTCTGACACTGTCTCGTGCTCCACTGTTTTTCTGGAATTACTTTGCATTGCCTGCATTCTTCTTCTAGGTTCCTGTTGTGTTCTGTGCCTTGTTGACTGTATTGTTGATTGTATTGACTTGGTGTTTGCTCTCTATGGTTCTTGATATTGTGTTGCTATCCATGGTGTGGCATCACATTGTAATTGCCTGCATTCTTCACTTCTAATTTCCCTGCTGACCCCTGTGTTTTGCTTTTGGTCCTGTATTGCATCTGCTTGCTTAACTTCCAAGTTCCCTGTTGTGATTTGTGCTTTGCCTGGTTCTGTACTACATCTGCATTCTCTACTTCTAGGTTCCCTCTTATGTTCTTTTCTTTCTGATGGTTCTGGACTGCATCTGAATTGTAGGTCTGCTGTTCTTGTCCTTTGCTGTGCCCCCCTCCCTTTCGTGTCCCCCCTGTGCCTCCCTCCTGTCTGTCCCCCCCTGCATGAACTCCCCTACCACCTCTCCTGCCTTGGCTCCCCTCTCCCTACCCCCTTCTTTCCTCCCCACACCTCCTATGGCGCTCTCTGTCTCACCTATCTTTTCTAGCTGATTTTCTATTGACTATCCTGTCCCTCTCACTAAGTCTGGCGGGAAGAAGTTCAAAAGGGACATCCTGGTTTCCAATCTAGGTCTTCCTATCACTGATACCTATACCAGTATTCCTCCAGACTTACCCTTACCGACATACTCTTTGTTGTTCCCTTTCCAGGCCTATGGAGCCCCCATATGGTCTCTGTTCTCTAACCTTTTTCCTCTTCTCCCATTACCGGTGGCACCCAGTGCAAGGCCCTTCTTGCCCCATTCCACTCCTCTAACACCATCATTAATGTCTACTTAAATGGCACCGTCTTGGTCCAGGGCCCTCAGGCCAATATCCTCCTCTTTGATAGACACGTCCCGCACCTTATCAACTTTCTTTCCTTTTCTGCTATCCCTTCTTACCCCACTCTGACTCATTGGCCGCGTCCTTCCTCTGCCACCTCTTCGGCACCCCCTAATGCTTCTTTGGCCACCCTGTTGCCTCCCTCCTCTGCCATCCATTAGCTCTGGAGGATAGCTCAGGGGCAACGTGCTCGCCTTGGAAGCAAGATGACACGGAGCAGCACAGGTTCGATCGCCGGGTCCGCGCTTAGAAAACTCTGGGTATTAAGTGGGTTATAAATAAACATTCATATCATATCATCCCTCTGGCAATCTCTTCTCCCTCTCTGGCTACCCTGCTTTCTCTTCCTTCCTCCTCTGCCCATCCTCAGGCACCTCCAACACTTCCGTAGGGTGTACCTCTGGCCTTTTCCCCCCCCGGAAGTCCTTCAAATGTGGCAACCTGCTCCACATCGCTACTCTCAATACTTGTTCAGCTGTAAAACACTCCTCTGACATTTGCCATCTCCTGGATGAGCTTGATTTGGATGTACTTGGTCTCACCGAGACTTGGTTCACGGCCAGCTCTGTCACAAGTTTCGACACTCTCCTTCCTGAAGGCTACAATATCCTCTCCAAACCCAGAAACAACTGTTCCGGTGGGGACGTAGCCTTGATTTTCTCAGATTGGATCCCTGCTCTATCATTCCAATGCAGCAATACTCCTCATTTGAATGCCTGGTCTGCAGGATATCCATCTCTCCTGGCCTCTCTCTCACTGTGGGCACAATCTACAGGCCATCTGGCCTCTGGCCATGTCACCCTCTTCCTCTCTGAGTGGGCTGAACTCTCCTTCTCGCTCCTTGCCTCTACGTCCCAACTTCTCCTCCTCAGAGACTTCAACATTCACATGGATGCTACCAGCCCTTCTTCAGGACTCTTTCTCTACCTCTGCGATTCTCTCTCTCACTGTATTCTTCCCTCTGGACCGACTCACTCTGCAGGGCACACCCTGGATGTTCTGATCTCCTCAGACCTCCCCTTCTCTAACCCTTTCTCCACTCCTCTCTCTTGGAGTGATCACTTTCTCCTTTCTTCCCACTTCTCTCTCTCTTCCCTGCAAGTCAAGCCGAGTCCAGCACTGCCACCTACCTTCTTGGTCATCCGACCCATGAAGCGTTTATCAGTAGAGGCTTTTGCCGCTACTTTCTCTCCTCCTCCTGCACCTTTGGCTGACTCACTCCCTGACAGAGCCCTCTCTAACCTTCATCTCGCTATCTCTAACACTCTGTATGTCCTTGCGACTGTCATGAGGATCCGTTGAAGCCCAAATCCAAGTGCAACTCTTGGTACGATTCTGACCTCGCCGCCCTTAAACGTAAGTGTACGGCGGCGGAGAGGAAGTGGAGGGCCTTGGATGCACCCCCTAACAAACTGGCCCGCTGCCTGCTCAAAAGGCAGTACAGACTCTCTGTCCTCTCTAAGAAGACAGTGAACATCCAAGAAAGCATCTCTGTGACATCTAACAACTCAGCTGAACTTTTCAAAATCTACAAGGAGCTGGCCAATCCTGCTGCAATCGCTACCTCTCCTGTTCTCTCCCAGGCCCTCTGCACTGTCTTGGTCTCTCATTTCACTACTATAACTCAGGGAATCCTGCCCATCATCTCTTCCTCTACCTCCGCGTACTCCTCCTCCACCACTTCTGGCCCGTCTGAGGCCATCGCTCCTCCTCCTTTCTCCTCCTTTCCCCTGTTCACCCCTGACGACATTTCTAGACAAGTCAGATCTACGAAAGTCTCATCAAAGCAGGTTCTCTCCTGCTCATCCAGAACTATCAAGGACCACATTAAAACCCTTGCTCCAGCCTTGGCTGAGTTCTGCAATCATTCCTTTGCCACTGAACCTTCCCCTTCCCCTTAAGCACTCTCTTGTGCACCCCTTTTAAAGAAGCCCTCGGCCGATCCTTCCTTTCTTGCTATCTGTCACTCGATCTCCATCACTCCTTTCCTAGTCAAGCTCCTGGAAAAGCTGGCCATCTCCCAGCTTAATCTACATACTGAATATGTTGATTGCCTCCATGACCACCAGTCTGGCTTCAAAGCTTCCAGAAGCACGGAAACTACTCTCCTGAACACCTGTGAAGACTTGCTCTCCAATCCTGACTCTTATATCCCTTCTATCCTCATTCTCTTCGATCTATCCTCTGCTTTTGATACTGTCAACCATGCCATCCTGCGCAATCATCTCCGGACAACCTTTGTATTACTGATCAGGCCCTGGCCTTGTTGACGTCCTTTCTCACCGACCGATCCTCTCAGGTCCAACTGGGGTCTTCCTCTCTTATATCTCTCTCTCTACTTGTGGTGTTCTCCAGGGGTCTAACCTCTCTCCCTGGCTCTTCAACTACTACCTGCCACTGCATCACTACTTTCTGCTCCAATATTCAATGTTATGCGGATGACACTTAGCTCTCTTTCAGGCTCCCCTCAGCCAACTCTGCTTCTTCTCTCGTACCAGACTGTCTGGTCTCAGTTCAGGAATGGTGTGTCACCAATGATCTCTGTCTTAATGCCAGTAAGACTTCAACATATCTCATTGGGACACCCGCCCCCTCCTTTCCTCTCTCTCTCTCTCTCTCTCTGGCCACCCACTCTGGGCCCTCTTCCTGCTCCTTCCTGTGATGCTAAGAATTGAGTGCCATCTTCGTTTCCACCCTCTCCTTCTCTCCTCACATCTCTGATGTCTCTAAGAAGTCAAACTATCAACTGCACCTCCTCAGAGGTATTCTTCCTTTTCTCACTTTTCCCCAGAAGCTCACTGTCTCCAGAGCTCTGGTCCTCTCTAGGCTGGACTACTTCAACAGCCTCTTCCTAAATCTTCCTGCCTCTACTCTTCGACTTTTACAACTTATCCAGAATAGGACTGCGAGACCTGTCATCGGCCTCAAACCCAGGGATTCTATCTCTCCAACTCTGAAATCTCTTTACTGGCTCACTGTGACTGTAAGGATCAGGTTCAAGACCCTCTGCATTGTCCACAAGGCTTTCTGGGGCCTTGGACCACTCTACCTCCAATTTTCTCAAAACATCTTCCTCCTCGATCTCTCCGCTCATCCACCTTCAACTCTGTGAGGGTCAGACGCTTCTCTAAGCAGAGAGTTGGGGGCAGATCTATCTCCTCGGCTGGGTCATCCCTCTGGAACAGCCTCCCTGCCTGTCTCAAACTTGAGCAGAACCACCTTCGGTTCCGGAAGCAATTCAAGACCTTCCTTTTTGCTTTCGCTTTCTCTCTTCCTCTCCCCTGCTGATGCATCTGACTGATCCGTGCACTAGCCACCTAGTCACCCTCTGAACTCCTCCCAGGCTGCTGCATGTCCAGTTGCCCTCGCACTGCCTCTGGGCTCCCCATCACTTAAGGGCCTGTATCTGTAACTCTACAGTCCCTTTTCTCTGCACTTATGAGCAACCCGCTGGCTGCACCTGTGAGTTAACTGCACTACCCCCTTCTCCTTCCTCTGGCACTTCTCCCCTTCCATCTTCCCCACACTTGCGCGATCTGAATGACAGAAGATCATTATTTTGTTTCCCCCTCATTGTCTTGTCACGCCGAGAAACACTTGTGTGCATGCGCGATATAAATGCCACATCATATCATGCATGAGGTCAGGATCAGAGTGCTCTGCAACAGGAAAAGGTAAGGGGTGACAGCATTTACCTAATTCCCACACATCATCCTGTCTGGTGTAGATCAAAGTGTCTCTCTGGTTAACTGAGCCCTCTGTGACTCTTGATTAAAGCGCAGGTCTCCCTTGAAGTATGTGGTGAGAGCAGACTTCTTGTCTCCCTCAATAACATACTTATCCCCTCTAAAAGGGGTCAGCTCTGCAGGGGTTTGCCTACGGTGCATAGTGGACCGAGACATGCTTTTACTGCCTTTCATACAGAGGGGTGGGAACTAGGTTCAAGTTGACACATTCCATACCAAAGGAGTGACAGCCCCGCCTTCCTGTTGTCTGTCTGGCAACCAAGCCTCTCTTCCAGGCTTGCCTTAATTATTCCTCATTAGTATGCACTGCCATTAGCCGAATAAGTCAAAGGGAAAGCAGGTCCATGGATCCTTTGATATTTAAATTAGGCTGCCCATGGCTGGAAAATTGTGTGCCTTCCCTCTTCTTGAGATGCTTTGATGTAACCGTGGCTATCACATTCCTGCTGGACATGACAAGGGAGGATGGCGCCTGTAGGCTGTGTCCTCCTGGAGTACATGTGACAATGTGTTAGGGAGAATTCTCAAAATGTGCTAATTTCCCTTACCTTTTGAGAACCCCAGCAACTTTGCTGGATTTCTAGGATTTGATTTTTTACATGGAAAGAGTGTGAGCTTTTTTCCCCACTCTTACATGTATTTTGATGTGTGTTTTACTTTTGTGTTCTTTGGTTATGGAGTTTTAAAACAACTCAGTAGGCATCATCTTGTTCTTATCTGTCACACAGCACCGTCAGTGCAGTAGCACAGGGGTGTCTTTTAAACTCCCCAAGGTTTAAATACCTTCTCTGGGACTGACTACTGGCTCCCAGAGCATGTAAAGTTAAATTGACTTTACTAGTCTTTTTAAATTTACAGACCCAGCCCACACTATCTTACTATACACTGCTGGAGGGGTTGCCTAACATCCCCTGAGTCTGAACACTCATGTAACAGTCAGATGTTACCCTTTCCTACTTTAAATGGCTGGTGGCAGTGGTTTTAAACAAACTACCATGATTTTTTCCGACCGCAAACACCGGTAGCTAAAAATCGGGTCAGCCATGTTTTGCAATATGGCGCCCAAGACCTATCTGTAAAAACAGACTCCGGTCATCTTTTTCACCGTTTCTTTTAAGAAAGGTCCTTCTAGTGTCCAACTCTGCATGCCAAACCAGGTTTGGTCCTGTTGTTCATTGGCCTTTGGCTGGCTTCAGCGCTGAAGCCCTCCTCTGGCGCCTGAGTGGCTTGGGTGGACAGGATGTGAGGGAGGTGCCTGAAACTCCCTGTGCTTAGTCTCCTAGGAAATCTGAATGCACTCTGGCGTGATTGGCTGGTTGGCTGTCCAGCAAGGACAGCCGCGCTGCTGTGTGAGTGACAGTCAGGCTGGAATGAATGGGGGAAAACTGTTTAAAAGCAGGCTTCTGGGACATGGAAAACAGAGTCGACCACTGGAACGAAATAACCTAAGAAGAGCTGAAGGAAGACAACTGCTGCAACTCCTGGTCCACTGGTGAAGCCCTGCTGCAGGTCCGAATTGCCTGAAACTCCATCGACAGAGAAGCCCTTCAAGGTTAACTTCTTCCCTTGAATTTGGTGGGAACAACCAACTCGTAAGCCGCCTGGACACAGTCCCCATACTGGTCGCATTTTCTACAGAGTGCTGTGGAAAAACGACTAGCCAGTGGGAAGGATACCAGTTCGTGGTCTTTAAGGCACTCACACCTTAAACCGATGTTTTGCCAAGCTTGTGGCCTCTTCCCTGGGCAGTGCAGGAAACTCCCGACGTCCTCCTTCTTGTCCCCACGACTGAAGCTCAGGAACAGTGAGATCTGCAGGAACTGCCAGGAACAACTGCTTCAGCTACAGCTCTTCTTCACTTTAAAGGTACTGTGCTAATGCGGTCAGGAAATCTTTTCGGCCGCAGTGAAAATTTGTGAAACTTTTCTGACTTTGAAGGCTTGTCCGTCCCTAAACCAACATCTAACTTTTCGTCTGACCAAATTATTCTAAGGTCCGTAGCAAAGACTTAACCATTTACTACCAGAACTATGCTATCCTATACAAGATTCTGAACCATTGACTTTGGCCCAGGCCTATTGAATTGAATTGCTGGTTGTAGTGAACTGAAACCCTTTGCCCTGCCTATGAAAGTATTTGTGCCTTTATATCTTTTAACCTTGTCTTTGTACCCCTTTTAAAAGTAATTGAAGTGCCATTTTGCTCCCACTTCAGCTGAATTTGTTCAATAACTTATTGGTTGTGTATTTGTGGTATATTAGTATAAGATATTGAGCTGCTCTTGCTAGTGTAATGTTTTCCAAACAACTATGTAAATAAATGTATATTCTTTTACCAAGAAACCTTGAGTAATTGGTTCTTTGAATCACTGTAATTGTTGGTCCCTTGTGCAACCCCTTGTACTGCTCACTTTACTCTTGAGATAAGTCTGGCTACTCAGCCACTTCTACGTACAATACTGAGTAGTACAGGCTTGTACCAAAGGTGAAATTGTACTGACACTTGTAGTCTTAATTGCATGTAGTGGTCCCAAAGAACAACATGTGATTCTGCCTAACACTATGCGTTTTGTGCGGGAAGCAGATGAAAGATGTGCGGAATGACCTTACTCAATTCTCAGAGGTTGATCTCCCAGCATTCATTTTCATTATTAAAAAATTAAAAAGCCCAGGCGTGCTCATTCTCCCCACGCAGATGGTCAAATTCCTCACATGGCCCCCAGCCTCAACATGTCAACTACCACCCTACTAAGGGTCTGGTTCGTCATCCGCGCAAAAGTATTGGCTGAGGCCATCTGCATTTTCATGCTGGGAGCCTGGCTTGTGCTGGATGTCCATGTCTAATCCCTTTAGGGATATGGCCCACCGCAAAAGCTTAGGGTTCTCCCTTTGCATGGCCATTAACCATCGCAGAGGCCTGTGGTCCGCCTGGATCGCAAAGTGAGAACCAAAGATTTAGGGTGTCAGCTTCTTTGCAGCCCACACAACCGCAAACACCTCTTTTTCTATGGCAGCCCAGTTCCTTTGCCTTTTTGTTGACCGCCTGCTAATGTAGGCGACAGGTTGCTCTACCCCTTCAGAGTTTAGCTGTGCTAGCACTGCTCGAATCCCAAAATCACAGGTGTCTGTCTGGATGATGAATTCCTGACCATAGTCTGGCTTTTCAGAAAAGCAATCCTTTCTTTAAATCCTGAAAGGGGGTTTTACTGGCAGGGGTCCAAGTTACCTTCTTTGGCATCTTATTGGACATTACATCATTCAGAAGCCCAGCAAAGGTCCCTTACCCTCTGATGAATGACTGGTAATACCCAGTGAGACCTAGAAAGGATCTCACCTGCGTCTGTCTGGTGGGGATGTCCCAATCCTTCACAGCCTGTACCTTTGCTTTGAAAGGCTGTTTCTTACCCCCACCGACCAGGTGGCCTAGTTACCCTGTTCTATCAGCACTTGTTTCAGGTGGGATACATGATCCTCCCAGGTGTGGCTGAACATAGCGATGTTGTCTAAATAGGTGACACTGAAGTTTTCCAGTCCAGAAAAAACCTGGTTAATCATCCTCTGAAAAGTGGCAGGAGCATTCTTCAATCCAAAGGGCATCAAAGTGAACTGATGATGTCCTGGGGTTGAGAATGCCGACCTCTCATTCACTCCATCTGTCAAGCTGACCTGAAAATACCCAGCTGTGAGGTCAAAAGTACCCATGTACTTGGCAGCGCCGAGCTTGCCAATGAGCTCATCTGCCCAAGGAATGGGTTGAGTATCTGTCTTTGTGACAGAATTGAGACCCCTGTAGTCCACACAAAAGCAAACTTCAGTCTTCCCACTATTGGTCTTTTTATGGACTAGTACCACTGCGCTATCCCAGGGGCTGTGAAATGAATCTATCACTCCTTGGGACAACACCTTGAAAACCTTCTCCTTAATGGTGTCCCTGACCTTATCGGACATCTGGTGAATCTTACTCTTCATCAGTTTACTGTCTCCAGTGTCCACATCATGGGTGCACCAATCCGCACGACCAGGAGTCAGAGAAAACAGACCGGCAAACTGTCCCGGTAAATGGCAACAGTCTGTCAGTTGCTGTTCTGACAGATCCGTTGCAAGGTTGACACCTTCAACTGACCCATCTGTGGCTTCAGTGTGCAGGAGGTCTGCGAGGGGATCGGTCTCCTCCTCAGTTTCCCTGTCAGTCACTAACGCCATGACCAAGTTATTTCGGCTATAATGGGGTTTTAGCTGGTTGACGTGAAAAACCCTGCACATCTGTTTAGGTCCTTTCACGTCAATGAGATAATTCACCTTACTGACGTTTTCCAGCACACAGTAAGGCCCAGTCCACTTGTCCTGAAGGGCACTGGGTTTGACAGGCTCCATAACCCACACCCACTGGCCTGGAGAATAGACTGTCACTGTGGCCTTCTGGTCGTGCCAGTGCTTCATTAGCTCCTGACTGGCCTTTCGATACTTTGTTGTCTGTTCCATGATCTTTGCCATTCTAGACCGAAGCCTGAGTACATAGTCCACCACATCTCCTGAAGGGGATGAGGGGTTGCTTTCCCATTTCTCCTTTACTAGACTGAGGGGACCTCGTACAGAGTGTCCAAACAGAAGCTCAAAAAGGTTAAACCCTACTCCGTTCTGTGGCACCTCCCTGTCGGTGAACAGAAGGCATGGCAGGAGAATATCCAATTTTCTCCTCAGGTGCTCTTTCAAGCCACCTATCATGCCTTTCAGGGTCTTGTTAAACCACTCAACAAGCCCATTGGTTTGTGGATGGAAGGAGGTAGAGAACCGGTAGGTGACTCGACACTCTTCCCACATGTACAAGAGGGCGGGAAATTCACTGACGGGCCCATAGGTCAGTGCTCACACTCTAGTACTTGTAAAACAGGATAGCTGCACCATGTGAGGGATGGGGGTGCAGGATTCACTTACCCCAACATGACTCAATAATGAGGACTCAGTAATTTGGCAAAGGGAAGTCTGTTTAATGACAAGTACATCAAACAGGGAAACAAATGGGAATTAGCATTGTTGGGATCACCTGTCTCGCTCCAACTTCCTCAAACTTCAGTTGAACAGCAATTCTTATAGGCAATATTCGTCATCATTGAAGTCTAAGTCTACAAAACTCGTCATGCAATATAATTGGTTAGGAAAGGTAACTTAAGTATAGGTGCTATATCTGTATATGATAATGGAACATGCGGATTGGATAACTCTTGTTGGGTGGGCATCTACACCCCTCCCTCTACATCACACGTGATAGACGTCACTGCAAGTACGACTTCTCATTGGTTCTAGGATATATAGGACCCCAGATAACCTGGTCCATTGTGTTTGGGCAGGTTACATCCCTAGCATAAATTTCCACTTTTAATTAGCAGCATGCAGAATGGACACCCAGGTGCCTGGTGTCCCAAGTTTCACCCTGCCTCCCTTCCATCAATCAGTATCTTGGGCTATGTGTCAATTAGTTGGCTGGGTATGGCCTCGAAACTGTAGCCTCTTATCAGGAAAAGTTATGGCATCCTCGGGTTCTGGGTGACATCAGGCGGTGGTACCTCTTCGCGCCTGGCTGATCACGTGCTAGTTCACCATGAATCTGCTTCAGTTTCCAGCGTTTAATGTATTTAATTCTGTTTTGGCCTCGCCACCTGCATGGGCCCCCCTTATCTTGACCTTCATGGGGCAGGCTGGTATGCTCTGAAGTCTGAGTCTTGTTAGCTGAGGCTCTCTTACCTTTTCTCTGGATGACCTCGATTTCCTAGGCATGAGCCGCCCTTTGTTGAGTTTCGATTCCGCTCCTTCTCTTGCCTCTGGCTGGGTTACGAAACTTGGCCTGTCAGGCCTCTGGCAGCCCGGGTACATTTCTGCTTTTACAAAATGGAGTCACACTTGTATAATGTCTCTTATTGAGGTAGATATATGGTTGGTGCTTGCCACTCTAATCTTCTACTAAGTATTGCAAGCAGTATCGTTTTCTTTAGCCTCTCGCGTTCCAAGCCTATTTACACATGTTTAACTGGTCAGTTGCTTCCATCTTGTCTCATAGCAACGTTTCCTTACGTTTTAACATTGTCTCTTCTCTGTGTCCATTACATTTAATTTCGTAGCTACTCGCACTGGCGTGCTTGTCTTCGATAGTCACTTTTGTTCATTCACGAGTCTGTTTAGGCCCTTGTGTCATTTCCACTGGCCTTCCATTAGGGCTCTTTGGGTCTCTTCATGGACCGTCTGTGGGTATTCTTCGTTTCGTATTAGCGGCTGGTACGGCTGTCTGATAGGGTACCGTGCTGCCCAGGGTTGTCTGGTTATGGGCGCTTCAACAGGTATGGATCTTCTGATGTACACTGGGCAGAGCCCCAGTGCAGCTCTTTGTTGGTTCATTTGTTCCTCATACGTCACATACCTTGGTGAGTACTCTCCTGGTACCTCGAAATGAGGGGTAGGGGTGCAGGCCATGTCTGGGACCTCCTCTACACTCCCCCCTCTGGTCGGTTCATCGACCACTTCTGCAATCTACTTTGCATTTATTTCCTTTGATTCTTCGGTGTTATGTTCATCGTCTTCAGGGTTTGTACATGATTGTGTGACTGTGTGAGTCTTTGGAGTCCATATTTTTTTCACCCCTTTCAAACTCCCTGCTGCTTTCACATGCTCATCTTTGTTCCAGGTCATTAGCTGACTTTGTCCATTTGGGCTGCAGTAGATCCATTTTCCTTCATACCTTCTTTGTTTCCTAGGATATATGAACTTCGTTCCCTCTGCGCAAATTTGCTGGCCTTCACAAAGTCTCTTATTTCTTCATCAGTCAGGTCTCTGAGTTTCCATCCTGGTTCGACATCAACCATTATTTTCATCCCTATGGCTTTCTTCGCAGTTTTCTGGCACTGTGTAATGATTATATTGGTAACACAGAATCCTAGCAGTACCACTGCTAGTAAAGCTCCCAGAAACTTGAATATATCTGCCATCCATTGTGGGACCCACGAGGATAGGTCTCCAAACCTGCTGTCATCGTCGACTCATCACTTTCATCGATCATCTGGTTTTTCAAGTTTGTCAACATACTTATGGCTTCTGTTAAGGTTCCGTTTTCTTCATCGTGCGATGGTACAAATGTGCAACATGATCCTCCGATTATTGCACAGACACCTCCATCCATTGCTGTGATTATGTCAAGCACATATCTGTTCTGGAGGGTCATCAGTCTGATTGCTCTGGTACTGATGGTCTGCAATAGCTCCCATCTGGTTATCTGCAACCATTTAGCATTCTCTCCAATTTGGATGTGTGGCAAGAGCATCGTGGTGAATACTGTTGAGGTGAGGCTGAACAGCCTGTGTTCGTATGGGATTGCATGGAATGCCTCTTCTGATTTGGTAGAAAACTAATTTTCTCTCATCATCCTGGATGCCAATTCCACAGATCTCCTTCTCCTTAGATGAGCATCTGCTTTCGGGAAACTGTCCAACTTCAGGTCATTCTTAGTGATCACTAGCACGGGAACGTGGACGTTCACCAGTGTGCATATGCCTTCCCAGTTTTTCGGTAGTCTTATGCATGCCTTGGGTCCACACGCCCAGTAATGGTCCATAATAACTGCGGTTCCTTGTGTCATTCCTGGGGCTTCAAAGATTAGTCCGCAGTTTACATTCTCTGCCATCTTCCTCGTGCCATTACTTCTGAAGCATAGTTTTGGGCTTTCCAGTGGTACTATCTGCAGGCGTCCTCCTTTGTCTTCGACCCATGTTAGCAGCTTTCCCAGTTTTGGCCATAGAGGTTTGCATAATTTCAGTGAATTCTCTACTACATCTCAGCAGGCTCCAAAGACCATCCGAGCACGGCAGATTACTACTCCTTCTTCCCATCCATCTGGGAAAACCACTGTTCCCCAAATCTGCATTTGGCCTCTGTTCTTCCAGGTCTGAGCATCTTCTGCAGTTTTTCCTTGAACGTTCAATCTTGGATTTATTACCCAACGTGTTCCTGATCCTTTGACGACAGGATTCCAGTATCTGATCACGTGATTCCTTGTGTGCACCCTGTTTCTTGTTTTAATGTCCTGGACGTAGCCATCTTCATCTGGGTAATCCTTTTCGTTGGCCCATATCAACGAGGTGTCTCTTCCCATAAATTGTCCTCTGGTGTTGCACATTGCTACATGTGATATACAGTGTGCTGTGGGTACATCAATTCCTACAGCCACGAAGAGCTTGGATTTTCCCATACTATATGGTAGGAGTGCACAGACGAAGCATTCTCCTTCTGACTATCTTCGTCCTACTTCCTTCATGTGCTGGTACCCTACGTTGTTTCCGAGGTGGGCTGTGCTGTCCAGGCAATCGTTGAGCTCATTGTTATCTTCATGCGGGCTTCTCTCGATTCTCAGCGTTCTTGTGTAGTTTGCTATTATTATGTCTTTAAAAGCATCTGTGCTGCTTTTACAATCTCTGCGTCTTGGTAGGGTGGGCTGCCTTGGCTGTATCTCAGTGGTAGGAGAAGGTTTTTTGTTTCTTTTCCTTCCCTCTTGTAGTCTTCCATAGAGGTTCTCTAACCGCCGATGGCTCCCCAACTCCCAAACGCGTGGCTGTGTCATAGGTCTGGTGCTTGTTAGCAGTGTTCAAGCTGACGTGCTTGCTGTTATAGTCTATGTAGTTCTATTTTTCAGCTCCTCGTGTAGTTTATTTGCTCTGACTATAAATGGGAACAAATAATCTATCAGTATTTGTGTTTTGTCTGTGAGTTCCTTGCGGCTACTTCTGTTCTTTTGAGGGATTTTGCTATGCCCTCTTTCATTGGTTTCTTACTTGGTTCTCCTTGGTTACTTTCACTATTTTCTGGAACTGATTGTTCAGCAGGCAGTCTCCCCTTCTCTGCTGCCTTCGTTGGAGGCCCTGTAACCATTGACACTTGCCCTTGTCTGTGTGCATCCTGTGTGTGGGTGCGTGCAGTGGTCAGTGCCACGTTTTCATTCATTCTGTGCTGACCCTGTCTCCAGCTTTTCTCGTCATTAGTTACCTCAAGTGTGTCTGAATCACCGCTAATTATATTTAATTTTAGTTCGTTAACTTTACCATAGGTTTTCTTGGGACTGGGATGACTATATATGGTCTGGGTGCTTTCGTAGGCCCCAGACGCTCATTATCTGGTGGGTGCACTGAGATTGGGATACTTCGTGCACCAATAAAGAAAGCAGTTCTGATAGTCAACGATATAAAGACAGTGATAATTACTACGCATATACACACATAATAGACTTGTAGGACATCTGGCAGCATTTCCTTCCAGGGAAGCGGGGGCGCCCCTGTGCTGGTGGTAAAACCAGGTTACTGTTCTGTGCCCCAATTTCAAACACGTCCATAGTCAGTTATTTATTCCTCTTCTTGCTCTGATCTCGTAGTTCAAGAGTTCATTACTACTAAAGTGACAAGTGCTTTTTCATGTGTCCCCCCTCTTGCGTGTGCTGTCGGTAATCTCTGGGTATGCAGTACAGTTCCTGTGCTAGACTATAGAAAAAGGGTTAGGCTAGCAACTTTGGTATATCACATTCATAATGCATATTTACAGTAGGTAAAAACTCAGTTCATTCCTAGACTTTGCCTTGGTCCTGAGGACATGCTGGAACCTGTTCAATGCGAAGGAATGAAAAGATGGAACTGCTAAAAATCACACAAAAATAAAATGTTGTAAAAATAAAAATAAAAATGAAAGTGAACATGAAAAATAAAAATAAAAATAAGGAAAAATAGAGGAAAAGTAAAAAGAAAAAATAGGATGGTGTAGTTCTTGTCTCTGCTCTCCTTAATCTGTCCTGTGGTGGAAAATTGAAGAACTGTGTCTCTGTCCTCGGTTTGTTCCACAGCGAATGATAAAGCACTGTCTCTCTGTCTCCACGATCTGTCCCACGGCGGAAAGTCTCTCTGGAACCTCCTAAGGTATTCTCGCTGGAAGATAGACAGCTCCACCTAGAGCATTATGCTGTGGAGGAGTGTATCCATGTGTGAGGCGTTGGCCGGATCTCTAAGAAAGGTGATGACGTCAACATCTGCAGGCCTCCCCATCATTTCCGGATCGTCTGTGTCTAGTCTTAGCAGGACGTTGTGCACCAGCCGGGTGTCTTCGGGTGATAGAGACATTTGTTCTGTTTGGCAGGGTCCTTGTCATGAGCTTTTCTTTTGATTCACACAGTGTCTGCACCTTCCTGTTGCGTGGACTACCACAAGGTGATTTAGCTTAGTCCACAGTTGGTTCAACTGAGCTAGGTTTCGTGGGTCTCTAATGAAAGTACGTGTGTCAGTTGTTCTCCCGATGAGTCCTGGGCATTTTTCGATTATTTGAAAGAACAAAGTAAATGTGAGTTCATCAATGTCTACTGGCGGTGGAAGCATTTGTGTCCTCATCACTGTGCTCGGGTAGCTTGGCGAAGGCTCCCGCGATGACAGTCAGTAGTTGCCAGATTATTTTCTTGTTTGCAGGGTCTTGAATAAAGTCTGTGACACTGGTTTCTCTCCCTGTGAGTGACGGGTATGATATTACCACCAGTTGAAAGTAGGTTAACACATCCAACTTGAGGTTTCTTCTGGGAGATACCATAAATTCTGTAAACAAAGTCTTGATAGTGGTTCCTTCAGGATACTGTGTTATGCTCTCAGAAAATATTTTATTTGCAGTCTATCACAGTCTTGATTCTTTGTACTACTTGGGCATGACGTGCCTTCAAAAGTTCATTTTATCAATGTTGTTGTGGCTTTGGATGTGCTTCTCTTTACCCTGCAAGTAGGATGCACAGAGTGTTCATTTTATGTCCTTTATCATTTTTCACTGGTTTGAGAAATTTCTTGTTTAAAAGCCACACTTTAAACCAGAGTTCTTTTTGCCTTCATTTTGCTGCTCATGCGTCCTTCTTCCTCGCCATGGATCTCGTCTGCACGTGCTGAGGTTCTTCACCGTTGTCTGTAGTTTCTTCGTGATTGGATGCAGCTGGAGGGATTTCTCCTATATAAGGTTTAATGTCATTCAGGAAGAGCCATGCCCTTCTTCCCTGGACCTTGACGGCTGAAAGAATGTCGTCCTCTACGATGAAAGGGCCATTGAATTGTGGCTCATCCCACTTCTTCCTTGTAAAGTTCCTTATGAGAGCAGCGTCACCAGGGAAGACGGGTGGCGCACATAGACTTTGCACAGAGTCTGTTTCAGCACTTCCTGTTGTGTTTTGTGCTGCGCTGCACACTTTTCACCGTCGCTGCAGCTGGCCTGAAATAACAGAAACGCTGGATGTCAAACAATTCAAGTACTCGTGCATCTCTGTCCCCAAGACCTCACTGGTTGGCTGGGCATCACGTCTAGCTCTATCTCGGGGGGTAAGCGGGGTCCTCATCCTTCTGCCAGTGACTATCTCGTGCGGTGTGAGATGATGGTCGGAGCCTGGTTGGTTCCGAAGTGCATACAATGCCAGTGGTAGACAGTGCAACCATCCCTTTTTTAATGTGAGTTTCAGCTTGGCTATCCTCTCTTTTAACAAGCCATTGAGCCGTTCACATATGCCATTCCCCTCTGGATGATACGCCGATGAGAACTTGTGCTTTATACCAAGCATCAAGCTGATTTGCTCAAAAACTGCATTAACAAAGTGAGCCCCGTTGTCTGACCTCATTACCTCACACACCCTCTATCTTGGGAACACGTCCCTCACTAGAAATTTGGCAGCACAGGTAGAGTCTGGGTGTGCACACGGACCTGCTTCTATCCATCTAGAGAATGGACACACCACCACAATTAAATACCTGTACCCGTTGCACACTTGAATCATGTCGACATAGTCGATATGCAAGTGCTGGAATGGTCCATTTGGCTGGGGGATAACTCCTCTCACTACTTTTAATGTGTGCCCAGCGGTGAACTGTTGGCAGATAATGCAGTTCACCATGAAAAATGCAACATGCTCTGCTAAATTCGGTATAAACCAGTCTTCTGCAAGCATTGCAGTGAGATTTTCTTTTGTCATATGTATAGGTAGTGTAACTGCCCCAATGCTACCTTCAGTAGGGCGACAGGCATTACTGGTTTACCAGTGCTGTCTTGCCTCCACAACCCGTCAGAGGGGTTTAAGGAACACCCTTGATGCTTCCACAAATTTTTCTCCTCCTGAGGTGCCTCCCCTTGTAGCTCCATTAGCTGAGTCTGCCCCATGTTGCTATAGGCTTCGGTTGTGGCTCGTGCTACCATCATACGCTCATGGGTATGTGCCACCTCTACGTCCATGATTGTTTCGGTTTTGGATGCCATATGCTTGGCTTCCGTGTCCGCTTTATGATTTCCACGTGCCACGAAATCCGTCCCCTTGGTATGAGCAGCGCATTTCACGACTGCTATGCCCACTGGGAGCTATAGTGCTTTCATCAACCTGTCCAATAAGGCTGCATGTTGCACTGGCGTGCTGTCTGCTCGGAGGTAGCCCCTCCTTTTCCAGCGCGCTAGACCTGCAATACATAGGCGGAGTCACTGTACACCGTTACTTCCTGGTCTGCATGGTTCTCAATGGCGAGTATCAGCGCCAATAGTTCTGCAGCCTGTGCCGAATAATGAGATGGTATTCGTGCACTAACGAGTACTCAAAACTCTCCATTCGCTAGGTGTTTTACCACAGCCACGCCTGTATATCTTTGTCCGTCTTCTTGATCGATTCTTGCGGAACCGTCAATGAACACGATTTCACCACTTGCCAGAGCATTTTCCTCTAGCCTGGGGATTTCATCATAGAATTCTTCACAATTTGCACAATCGTGTATGGGTTCTCCCTCTGTGACCGGCTCAGCTATGAACGTAGCTGGAGTCACAGTTTTACATCGCACTATATAGATCGCTGAGTTAGAAATAATCACTTCATATGCAGATGCTCTCTTAGATGTCAGCGTTCCCTTTGGCTTCTCTTGTATGGCGAACAACGAGTGCTCGACATACAATGTCATGGAGCACCCCATCACAATGGATGTCGCCTTTTCAATGGCAAATGCGGCAGCAGCTAAATTTTGTTCGCATGGGAAGTGGCCCTTCATGACCGGGTGCAGACTCCCGCTGTAATATGCTAGGGGCTTGTACCCCAGTGAGGTTCGCTGCGCAAGCACTGCCGTCATAAAATTACCATCGGTGTATGAGAACAGGTAGAATTCCTCTGCATAATTAGGAATCCCGAGAACTGGGGCCTTACAAATCGCCCCCTTGAGTTCTGAAAACCCCTTTTACATTGCCTCAGTCCATTCGATGTTTTCCCTTGTCGCCTGGGCCTTCTTTAGGGCCTGAATCAAGGACTTGGTATACGAGCTGTAGTCAAATACCCATGCTCTGACATAATTGCACAGGCCTAAGAAGCTTTGCATTTGTTTTATTGTGAGCGGTTTAGCCGTGTTCATGATAGCTTCAGCCCTTTCTGGGGTTACCTTTTTCCCTTCGTGTGAGATTAGCTGTCCTATGTACAGCACCTCTCGCTGACAGTATTGTAGCTTTTCCTTGTCAACTTTATATCTTTTCTCAGCCAGGATAGTCAATAGCTGGACAGAGTCGCGCCTGCATTGTTCCTCAGTGACGCTGCAGATCAGAATGTCATCCACATACTGCAAAACAACACTGTCTACTGCAATATTGCTTAGGTCCATCTGCAGAACTCTGTTGAAAATGGATGGAGACTCACAGTATCCCTGTGGCAGCCTTATGCCTTTCAGGCGCATTTGCCTGAAAGTGAATGATGTCAAGTCTTGTGAGTCACGGTGCAACGGGACGTGAAATATTTTGCCTGAGCGGGTATGTTGCATAGAATTGTGGATGGATTCGGGACTAGAGGGAACTCGGTTTCAACTATATCGTTTATTGCTCTTAAATCTTGGATTAGACCCTCCTTTTGATTTCTTGACAGGGTAAATCACTCTGTTGCAAGGTGATTCTGATGTCACTAGGATGCCCTGCTCCATCATGGCGGAAATTGTCTTCGCGATCCCTTCATCTGCCTCTCTGGACATAGGATATTGTCGTGCTCTTGGTAAAATTGCTCCTGGTTTCAGTTTAATTTTCACTTCACCTGCCCCCTTCAGGAGGCCTACATCATAGGGACCTGTAGTCCATACTGCGACAGGCACTTGGGCCATGTCATCATCAAAGTATTCCGGACGTATTAGCACCGACATCATTCTCTGTGGTACCTCCCGTTTGATCATTTTGACCCAAAATATGAGACTCGCATCTACCCTTGTCTCTTCTAGGTCAGGGTGTTCTTCGAACAGATCGTCATCGGTGATGTCAGTCACTCGATACACTTCTTCGATGGCGATAATCGTACACCATTGTCTGCCTTCATCGTCATATCCTTCGACCAATACCACTTTCCCTCGTACTGCGGCAGATTGTATCATTAAGGGAAATACTTGTCCCTCGTCTTCGTGCATAGGTATTCTGGATCTGAATAGAAACTCATCAGGTGTCCTCATAGTTCTATCTGCGAGGCCTGGCAATCCCGCCATGAGCACCCGCAGGCCATATGCGAAGACTTCTGGCTCCAATGGTATATCTCTCATGGCTATACGTCCGGAGTATGCTCTGATCATTTTGCAAACGTTTGAATAATGCATTCCTGGAGTGGAGCATAGTATACCATTCTCGGTAAATGAGATTGTCATATTCAATTTAGTCATTAAGTCTCGACCCAGAATGTTTACTGGGGTCTGAAGTGAATATAATAAGGGTACATTCATTTCGCGCTCTCCCACGGAGACTGGGAGCGCGTCTCTAAAGGGAACTCTACTGTGAGCTCCCGTGAAACTCTGAGTATCTATGGCTTCGCCGGACAAGGACAACTTGCCTTCTCGTATGCACGAGCGCATCGCACCCATGTCAACTAAGAAGGAATATTCTTTACCCCCTATGACGACATTCACCCTAGGTTCCCTATTAGGGTCTGGTGTCATTGATAGGATAGAACACATCAGAGTCCCTGTGAGCTGTCCTATTTCATATATAAGTACGGCCCGCTGTATACTTGCTGATTTCCCCCATCTCCAGGGGTAACTCCCCCTCCGGAGCTAGTGCCCTGTGACATTTGCGGTGGTGCCTGCTGGGATTGTCCCTGCGGTACGTTCCCCATGTGCGGGGATGGAACCGCTTGCTGTGCACCCTGCTGCAAGCCTGGCGCTTGCTGCTGCACTGTGTTATTTTGTGCACTGCCCTGTTGGGGGGTGGCTGGCTGACTCACCATGCCTGCCCCCATCCCTTGGCTATTTTGCCACATGCCTTAGCTTCTGCTCACACGTGCCACATGTCCTGTCATTCCACACAGCCAACACACTGGCGTTGGTCGGGCTATCTGTCCATCTGACGTAGCTGGACTGCCCATCTGCGCGTTCTGAAAGTCACTTTGATTATTCTGAAACCCCCCCTGATTGCCTCGAAACCCACCCTGATTACTCTGCCATCCTCTTACTCCAAAACCCCTTTCCCTCGGGTAGAATCCTGCGCTACCTTGGTTATTCTGGGATGGGTTAGCTACTGATTGCGCTCTTGGTTCACCTGGGTTTGTCAGCATGGCTCACTTGAGAGCATACTTCGAGAGTTTCTTTTGCACCAGCTTCGCTTCCTCACCCTTATGAGTTGCCTCCTTCTTCCGGTTCTTTTCTTGCAACAATCTTCAGTAGTGTGCAATTGTCAACTGTATTTCGGGCCATGGTTTTGCTTCCACTCCTACCAATTTTTTGAGCTGCTTCTGCACCGGTTCAGTGAACCCCTCGCATAATATGTGGTAGAATACAGGGATAGATTTCGTCCAAGACTCATGCGTTTGTAGCACCCACGGGTCTTGAAAATTCTGGATATAAATCAAGGGATCCTCTGACTCTTTCATTTTCCGAGTCATTATAGCTCCCATATCTGAGGTGTCTGGATATAGCGTTCACAGTGCTTTCCACACTGCTGCTATACAATTATTAAACAGTGCTCTGTCATGGGAGGTGTTGATTACGGTTACCCTAGGGTAGCCTGCCCGTTTCCATACATTGTCTGCTCTTTCACCAAGTATGGCGATTAGGAGGCCCTAATGTCCCCTATAGCTAAGGTAACACCCCTCGTCATTTTCTCTAACTCATGTATCCATTTTCCGGCTCCCGATGTCAGCATTGAAAGCTCATTTTTAAGGTTCTCTCGGTCCATGTGTGGCCATGGAATATATTGGGGTCTTGCTCCCCCCTTTTCTAGCAGCGGGAATTGGAATGTGCAGTCTTCCTTTTCTTTCCCCATAGCTCTCTTATCTATCGCTGGGGTGGCATTTCCGCCTTGCCGTCTCCCTGGCAATGCCCTTAATCTATCTGCATAGACAGATGCTGACAACCCCCTCTAACCGTGGGGTGTTCCTTCATGCTGGCCGGACTGCGCGGCAGACTTCGGTGTCCTTCTTGCGGATTCGCTAGCGTCTGACCATCGTATCCCTCAGTCCCCTGGGAGCTGTTTTTCGCATTGTCTCCCTTCCTCGTGTGCCTCATACTCTGTTTCCCCACCGGAGTCAGATTCTGAATACTCCCAGTTTACACAACTCCTTGCATCTTCTTAGTCCTGCCCAATCTCTAGTCTGTCTAGGGACAGTCCCCTGCTCCCATTACTTCGAGTGACATCCTAAGTGTCATATAGTTGAGTGCTCTCCAGGCGCTCATCTTCCCTTCCCCCTTGGGATATTTGCTCCAACCCCATCTCATCATATATTTTATTGATCGTTTCCCCGATACTTCGGGTGGTGAAGTCATATATTTGTCCCACTTATTCCTTGCACCAAGTCGTGTGCAGGAAAGAATTCTTCTATGTGTTCCCATTCTACAACAGGATTGGGTTTTTTAACTTCACGCTCCAAATATTCAAGATCTCGTGCCCTCTGTCTGCGCTTACGTTCTGCTTCCTCATCTATTCCCTTGCGCTTTTTCGCTTCTTCTCTAGCCTTGTCTACTTCCCTCATCCTTTCATTTCTACGTTCCTTTGCCCTTCTAATTTCCTCATCTTCTCTTCTCTTCATTTTCTTCTCTCGTGCTCTTTGCTCTTCTTCCGACCTTTGCTTATTATGTTTGTACTGGTCGTAGGCTGCCTTCTGGTTGCGATCGAGCTGTTTCTCTTGCTCTTCGCGATATAGTTTTTCTCGCTTTAGCCTATCCTTCCTTCTTGTTCTTTCATCCCTTACTTCCATCTCTTTTTCTCTCTCTCTCCTTTGCGTCTCATCAGACCTCTCTCTAGGCCTTATATCATCACTTCCTTTTCCATCCAACTTCAGCAATATCTGACCTCCCATCCATTTGTCTTTCGCGACTGCTATCTCATCAACTCTACCTTCATTTCCCTTTCATTTCTTTCCCTCTCTCTCCTTATCAGGAGGTGCACAACTCTGTGCCCAATCTTTTCCTTCATCTTCACATCTCTCCTTGTCCCTCGGGACCGCGGAGGCGATATTGTTTTCCTGTTCCTTTCCCTTATTGTCGTCACTACTGTACGTAGGCGACTCATATGCGGGGTTGCTATACCCCATGGCTGTCTTAAGTTCTCTTGGCGGGTAAAGCCCCTCTGTCTTAGTCCCTTCAATGACTGGCCCAGGTGGGGCTGGTGGTGCGGTAGGCATCTCACCCCCCTCCGTACATACATTTAGTATCCAGTCTGTGGGTGGTTCTTCCACCTTCGTTTCTTCAAACATCTTCCACAATTCTAGAATAGCAAGACGTTTCTCTAGCTTCTTGCCTGTATATGTAGCATGTAGAAAAGTCGTCATATGTTGTAAGACGGCTTTAGATAGGGACCCATTCTGTGGCAACGGCATAAACATCTTGTGGGCAGTACCCTTAACCCACTCTGTGCTATACATTTTTAGTTTAGGAGCATGCTTAGGTAGTTGCATGCACAGATGCTCAAATGGGGTGACCTCCTCCATTTTCAATTCCGTTACCAACAATATTTATACAGTTTGTTATCCTTCTACTAGTATGAGCGAGCACCAGATACGTAAGCTCCAATACAATCTTTTCCAGCCCACATTTTTTTAATGCTATCAATTAACTGAAAACCATCAATTCATTGGCGATTCCCTCTCAGTTACAGAATCGTGTAAAATCAAATTTCATTTCGGACTATCAACGATAGAGTTCTATTACATTTGAAGTACAACAGAACACATATGACAGACACTTGACAGACTAGACAGACACCAGCTGGTCATACATATACCTGCCTTCTAATCAATACCCCGTCATGGAGTTTAAACAAACTCCTTTGATGCGTCTTTAAACGTCACCATTGTCCCTTATTATATGGGCTATGAGGTCACATTCCTTCTGACCGCTGTATTAAAGCGCAGGAACAAGGCGAATCCTGACGTTTTTATCTCAGGTGCCCCCCTGGTAATCCTTTGTTTTTTATCTCAGGTGTCCCCCTGGTATCCCTTGCTTTTCTCTCAGGAGTCCCGCTGGTATCCACTCTTTATCTCTTATGCTCGAGTCATTGCCCCCTATATATATATATATATATATATATATATATATATACAGTCTTCTCGACTTCTGACTATTTTAATTTTTTCTCTGCCACCCTCTGTTACCTTTCCCTTACTTGTTCTAATGCCTACAAGACATTTGCCAAAGTAACGAGTTAATTGTTTCAATCACCGATCGCATCTTTTTTTCTCGCTGGAACTTCGGGATCACCGCCCCTTACTCTTCAGCCTCTTACATTTTTTTCGTCCAATTGGCTGCCCGTGGGAATGAGAAGGGTTATGCTTGGAAAGGTGGGTTCCTTCAGACCCACTGCAGATTTTTTATGGACTTACACTATCATTGTCCATGGGAAGCTTCTCAGCCTACTCAGGTGGAATGGCGAAAGGACTTGTGATATTGCCGAAGGCCTAGAGTTACTTCTTGCCGTCGGTCTATAGGTATCTTATAACTATATTAATCAATAATCCATAATCGATAATCAATGGCCGTAACCATCCTCACGCTACCAAGTGTATAAGAGGGCGAGAAATTCACCGACGGGCCCACAGGTCAGTGCTCACCCTCTAGTACTTGTAAGACAGGATAGCTGCACCATGTGAGGGATGGGGGTGCAGGATTCAATTACTGCAACACAACTCAATAATGAGGACTCAGTAGTTTGGCAAAGGGAAGTCTGTTTAATGACAAGTACATCAAACAGGGAAACAAATGCGAATCAGCATTGTTGCGATCACCTGTCTCGCTCCAACTTCCTCGAACTTCAGTTGAACAGCAATTCTTATAGGCAATATTCGTCATCATTGACGTCTAAGTCTACAAAACTCATCATGCAATATAATTGGTTAGGAAAGGTAACTTAAGTATAGGTGCTATATCTGTATATGATAATGGAACATGTGGATTGGATAACTGTTTTCGGGTGGGCATCTACACCCCCCCCTCTACATCACACGTGATAGACGTCACTGCAAGTATGACGTCTCATTGGTTCTACGATATATAGGAACCCAGATAACTTGGTCCATTGTGATTGGGCAGGTTACACCCCTAGACATACATTTTCACTTTTAATTAGCAGCATGCAGAATGGACACCCAGGTGTCTGGTGTCCCAAGTTTCACCCTGCCTCTCTTCCATCAATCAGTATCTTGGGCTATGTGTCAATTAGTTGGCTGGGTATGGCCTCAAAACTGTAGCCTCTTATCAGGAAAAGTTATGGCATCCTCGGTTTCTGGGTGACATCAGGCGGTGGTACCTCTTCGCGCCTGGCTGATCACGTGCTAGTTCACCATGAATCTGCTTCAGTTTCCAGCTTTTAGTGTATTTAATTCTGTTTCGGCCTCGCCACCTGCATGGGCCCCCCTTATCTTGACCTTCATGGGGCAGGCTGGTATGCTCTGAAGTCTGAGTCTTGTTAGCTGACACTCTCCTCCCTTTCTCTGGATGACCTCGATTTCCTAGGCATGAGCCGCTCTTTGTTGAGTTTCGATTCCGCTCCTTCTCTTGCCTTTGGCCCGGTTACGAAAATTGGCCTGTCAGGCCTCTGGCAGCCTGGGTATTTTTCTGCTTTTACAAAAAGGAGCAGCACTTGTATAATGTGTCTTATTGAGGTAGATATATGGTTGGCACTTGCCGCTCTAATCTTCTACTAAGCATTGAAAGCAGTATCGTTTTCTTTAGCCTCTTGTGTTCCAAGCCTATTTACACACGTTTAACTGGTCGGTTGCTTCCATCTTGTCTTGTAGCAACATTTCCTTACGTTTTAACATTGTCTCTTCTCTGTGTCCATTACATTTAATTTCGTAGTTACTCGCACTGGTGTGCTTGTCTTCGATAGTCGCTTTTGTTCATTCACGAGTCTGTTTAGGCCCTTGTGTCATTTCCACTGGCCTTCCATTAGGGCGCTTTGGGTCTCTTCATGGACCGTCTGTAGGTATTCTTCGTTTCGTATCAGCGGCTAGTACGGCTGTCTGATAGGGTACCGTGCTGCCCAGGGTTTTCTGGTTATGGGCACTTCAACAGGTATGGATCTTCTGATGTACCCTGGGCAGAGCCCCAGTGCAGCTCTTTGTTGGTTCATTTGTTCCTCATACGTCACATACCTTGGTGAGTACTCTCTTGGTGCCTCGAAATGAGGGGTAAGGGTGCAGGTCATGTCTGGGACCTCCTCTACACTAATATGAAGTTTGATCCCCTGTCAGAAATGACTTCCTTGGGTAATCCAATACGGGAGAATATCCCAATCAGAGCCTTCGCAACCATGGGGGCCTTGATGTTTCTCAGAGGGACAGCCTCAGGGTATCTCGTGGCATGCTCTACCAGCACCATGATATATTTGTTCCCTGAGCTGGTTTAAGGATCCAAAGGACCCACAATATCCATGCCTATTCTCTTGAAAGGCCGACCAACCATGGGTAGTGGAATTAAGGGGGCCTTTGTGGCACCACCTGACTTGCCAGAATCCTAAAAAGTCGGGTAGGACCGGAAATATTCTTTAACTTTTAGGCCAAACTGCGGCCAGTAAAAGTGTGCAGATAACCAATCTGATGTCTTAGTAACTCCCAAGTGACCCCGCTAAAGGAATTTTGTGAGACAAATCCAAAAGGAACTTTCTGTGGCATTGGGGAATCACCAACCTCCTGGTGCCGTCGCCCTCAGAGTCTTTTGGGTCACTGTACAGGAGTCCATCCTCCCAGTACACTTTGAACAGTCCAGGGGCCTCGCCCTTAGCCTGCGCCCCTGCCTGCTTCCGCAGACCCGCCGGAGTGGGACACTCTTTCTGGGCTGTGTAGAAGGGCCCCCAGCTGATGCAAACTTATCCAGCTTGGGCAGACCCTTCAGATATGCGCCCACCTGGTCCTTCACCTCTGGTTCCTGTGCTGCACCAGGCAACTCTGAAGTCAGAGTCCCCTGCTACTAACGTAGGTTCCTCAGTGGCTACTAGCCCCTCTCCCACAGGAGTAGGTGACTCAGTAGTCTGTGGAACTGGACTAGGGGCTACCAGCCATGGCGGACCTTCTAACAAGCCCTCTGGAAGCACCCCAGGCCCTAACTCTCTCAGAGTGTTCAGTCTGCTGCTCTCTTTGGGCCTCGAACGTGTAGCCGCTGTGACTTTTTCGGGATCAGGAAGATCAATACCCAAAAGACATGGGAGACGGATGGAGTCTTTCAATGCTACATGGCGCTGGGTCGTTTCACCTCACCAGCGGAACTCTTCTATCGCCAAGGGGCACTTACTCTTACCATCAAACCCACTTACGCACAAATCAGGCCCAGCAATATACTGGCCTGGCTGTACCCACTGCCGAGTGACAGTAGTGATGCTAGCTGTGGTGTCTTCGATGGCAGGAGTTTTGTAGCCATTGATATAAACGTGTTCTAGATAGAGGTAAGCGTTATTGGGAACTGGGATTTCTGCTGGAGACCGGGTACCGTTCCCACTCAGTGTAACCAATCCACATTCGGCCACTCCCTAGCCTAGTGGGAAGTCCTCTGGGAGGCCCACGCTAATGACGGCCTCTTCCACAAGTCCAACATCCACTATGGATTGCTTGGGTAAGCCCTTACAAGTAGGATCCCCATTACTATGTCCGAGCTCCTTACACACGAAATAACCGAGAACGCAGGTGTCCCAGTGTTAGGGGTGCCCGTGCTCTTCTTTTCGGTTTGCACGGCTGAACTAGAGTTTTGGGGTTTCCCTTTGGTCTTTTGGGGATCTGACTTTGAAGAGGATTGGGTTGGACCTTTGTCTTTCCCACCCTTGTTTACTTTTTTTGTAAGCCAATTTCTCTTCCGGTTTGGGTGTGCTCGCCTAAGCCTTTTTCTGGACTCGAGTACTCACAAACCTGTCTGCAGCCATTACAAGCTCCCTATGGTCTGTTATAGTCTTGTCCACAAGATGCTGGTGTAGGTCAACCTCACCATTTTTCAAAACATGCTCACAGGCAATCAATAAAACATCCCTTTAAATGTGTCAACTTCGTTACCAGTAACCCAATGCTCAGATATTTTAACGACAAGTGTGTGAATGCTTCAAATGTCTGCCCACTTTTCTTTCCGACCTCTCTGAAGTTCTTGAGATACTGTTCTGGGATTTTACAAAACTTCCTGGAGAGGGCTGCCTTCATGCTCTCATAAACGAACCTTTCCTTAGGAATTAACTGAAGAATTGCATCAGTCCCTGGTGTCGGTAAGTGAGTCAAACAGGGCCGCACCCCACAGTACCTCATCCACCTCCTGCAGCTTGAAAGCCAGCTCGAGCGCCTCAAACCAGTCAAATATATCCTTCCCCACTTCATAAGCCTGTACTAAGTCTTTGGGGATGTGCCAAAGGGGATTATCCTGGGTAATCTGGTTTGAGCTACTACTGCTGCTTTCGCTAGAGGCAGATCTGTTGGCCTCCTTCTTCTCTTCAAGCGCCCACGTGCGCAGCTCTATGGTGACCTTGTCTCACTGTTTCTGTTCCTCTAGCGCTAGTCTCCTCTCCTCGAGAAAGATCTTTCTAGCTTCCACTTCATTAACAGCCGGAACAATTACTGGGCCACTTAGAGACTGTGCTGAGGCCTGGGACATGTGAGTTGCCGCACTAGCCCCTGACCTCACTCACACTCTTTAGTGTTGAGAAACCACACGTGCCCCCCGGTAGGATGATTGGCGAGATAAACTGCTCATGCAGTCGTCCTCGTCATTTACCCCCTCGGAAAGTCTTGTCCGTTCGTGTACATGGGGCCTAGCTCATCCCCTGTGGTCTTCTCCCCAACCGCCCTCGCTTCTACCCAAGCTTGGAGGCTGGTCAGCAACTCAGGTTTATTAAGCTTAGTGCTGTGGGAAAGTCCACTGTCTTCACATAAGACGTGCAGGACATCCTTGGTTATTCCTTTCACAGTCTCCATGTCAATCTCCATGACTATTACTAATACCTAGCAGTGGCTAAACTTTGCTTGCAACAGTACTTTTATCATTGAGTGACTAAGCTGTGCGCAACACTCCAACTGATCCGACCGCTTGCCATCAATGTGACAAATCAACTACTGGGGCACCAGTGGTCCAGGGATAAATATCAGTTTCTAAACCATCAATCAGTCCCACATCTCTAATACACCAGAAGGGATCTGAACAGATTGTAATACAAGTGAATTATAAACCTCCTTGTCCAGTTTTTGGTAATGTGTACGCAACGGCAGGCTTATCTCCGCACAATCGTGGACCGTTGATTAGTTGCAACACATCGAAAATACAATTATTATCCAATGATGAAAGGGACTGTCCAGTCAAGGTTGTATAAAATATCTACTTTATTATTACTTCAACAGACAGTTCTAGCACACTACAACATACAACCCACCCTATAAAGGAACACAGAGGACAGACAGTTTCACAAAGGAGACAGATGCACTCTGGATACTGACAGGAGGCTAGTTGGTAAAGTAATCAGTCTTACTGTTCAAGATTATTTGGTTTCAGCACCATGGGGCAAAGGGCTGTAACTGTCTCTAGGGGCCTTCAGAGAAGGACCAGGGGGCAGAACCAGAATCAACAATCGTTGTCTCTGTGCTGGTTGGCGGATCTGGAGCGCTGGTCGAGGTGGCTCGGATGGCACTGGTGACTGCAGCATGAGAACAGTCAGCGGTGCAGCCGGATGCGGTTCGAGGACTCGATTCTCTCGAAAATGTCCTTAAAAGATGGATGCTGGTTGATGCTTGCCTAGCACTCCTCCTAGCTTCTTCGCAGGGCTCGTGTCATCCTTTCAAGGCAGACAGCCCAAAGCTCAGGAGAGTGTTAGCAGGCAACGGCCTTGTCCTTAGTACAGATACTCTCCGGCCCTTCCCACTTTGGAAGTTTGCTGGCAGAACCTATCACGGCATGCTGTGTGCTGGCTGGGTACTAGTTCTGGAGCTGCTGGATGGGTCCTCTGAGTCCGGTATTGTCCTCTGTTCCCTGGGAGATGTTTAGGGACTGGATCTTGCTTCACTCTTGGAACTCTTGGCCTTCCTTCACTGGCAGAAGATGTACGGTAGACTGTACTGTCAGCCGGGGTCCAAATGAGTCCTTATTCTTACTCCTTTCAAAGTCATCAGGTGATCTGCTAAGTGAGGGGTTCAGCCCTCTTTTAAAGCCAAATGGGCCCTAGTGATTGGTGCAGGCTAAGCCTACCTTAATGAACCAAACATGGGTTCCCACCAGCAATCGTCTGGGGAGCAGGTGCAAGTGGATCTAGGTCACCTGGCGTAAGCCCCCCACCTGGTGCCTTCCTGATTGTCACTCTTTTTCCCTACTTTTCCCTACTTAAGCATCCCTCCAGCCTCTTTTCCTTGCACATGGGGGGCAGGTGGAAGCAGATCTAGGTCAACTGGCTTAAGCCCCGCCCAGCTGTTGCCTTCCTGGTTGCCGCTCTTTTTCCCTACTTAAGCATCCCTCCAGCCTCTTTTGCTTTGCATGAGGTCAGGACCAGAGTGTTCTGCAACAAGAAAAGGTAAGGGGTGACAACATATACCTAAGTCCCACCCATCTTCCTGTCAGTTGTAGATCAAAGTGTCTCTCTGGTTAACTGAGCCCTCTGTGACTCTTGATTGGAGTGCAGGTCTCCCTCGAAGTATGTGGCTAGAACAGACTTCTTGTCTCCCTCAAACCACACACTTCTCCACTCTGAAAGGGGTCAGCTCTGCAGGGGTTTGCCTATGGTAAATAGTAGGCTCAGACATGCATTTCACTGCCTTTCATATATAGGGGATGGGAACTAGCTTCAAGTTGACTCATTGCATACCAAAGGGTTGTTAGCCCTGCCTTTACGTTATTTGTCCGGCAACCAAGCCTCTCCTCCAGGCTTGCCTTAATTATTCCTCATTAGTATGCACTGCCACCAGCTGGATTTGACAAAGGGAAAGCAGATGCATGGAGCCTTTGACAATTAAATTAGGCTGCCCATAGCTGGAGGGAGGTGTGTCTTCCCCTGTCTTGAGATGTTTTGATGTACCTGTGGCTGCCATATTCCTGCTGGACATGACAGGGGAGGACGGCGCCTGTAGGCTGTGTCCTCCCTGAATACAGGTGACTATGCATTTCGTGTGGGAAGCAGATGAAAGGTGTGCGGAATGGCCTCACACAATTCTCGGAGGTTGATCTCCCATCATTCATTTTCATTATTAAAAATAAAAAAACCCAGGCGTGCGCAATCTCCCTGTATGGACGGTTGAATTCCTCACAGATGCTGCATGCACAAATTGAATTATGAATCATCTGAAACATACCATGAATTATTAAGCCCAGACCTGATATCCTTTGCCCAGTGCTTCCTCAAGAGGACTGCTCTTTTCAGCATCCCATGTTGCCTGAAACACATGAATGCTGTCATCTGCCGGGGTGACCTAAGACAATGGGCCTCATTACAAGTGTGCTGGTCTGGAAACAACGGGCCCGGTAAGCTGGCCAGCCCCGTTGTTTCCGGACCGGCACGCTACGTGTTTGCCTGCTGGAGTCGCTGCACCCGAACACAGCGGCCATGGTAGGCAAGCCGTCACGGAAGCACCAGCACCGTTTATAATGGTGCAGGTGCTTCCGTGGTCCCCATTCCCATGGAGTAGTAGAGGACTCCATGGGAGTGGGGAATTACTATTTACCAGCACCTGACTTTCCTGAACCCCGGGGTTGTAATACCCCGGTATTGCCGCCAAGTCAGGCACAGGTAAATCTTACAAGTCCAGCGGCAACCCGCCGGTAGCACTGTCAGGGTTGCCATCCGACTTGTAATGAGGCCCAATATCTTCTGAATGCAGAGTGTGTATGGGGATGAACAGGAGGAGGTTGTCATAATGGCTTTAAGATATGCCTGGCGGGCATGTTTCAGTTGGAAGTAATGAAGAAACTCCCACCTATGGAGGTGGTATCTCTGATAAAGAGTTTAAAAGAAGCAAATTCACCACCTGAGGGCAACTGGGCTGCTGTGAAAATTCCCCTGTCAGACAATTCTGTCCAATGAATGGTCGTCCACCCAGATATTCTTATTATGCCACAAAGGAAGACACATATTGAAGAAGAGGGCATGAGTAGGAGTGCGGGGGGTGGGGGGAGATGTAACTACTTCCTGCAATCCCCTTATGGCCGAGATGAAAGGGAAATCGATCATGCCAATCATGGGCGTGGCCAGCGTTATAGTAAAGGTAGGTCCCTCTCAAATGTCCACCACACTATTTCCCCTTCTTCAGGGTCTGTCCACAAGAAACTGTCTAAGTCCACATGCCTGAGAGTAAAGCCTAAAATCAGGGAAATGTACACCCCATAATAATTATCCAATCTAAATGTCTTAGACTTCAAAAAGGACATTCCATTAGACCACGAAATGTTATGTTTTAGCTGAACGGGGAGTCATGTAGACATTGGGCAAATGCTGCTGTCACAAATTCTCAGCCACTTTCACAGTTCATTGCACCACCATTCACCAACTGATGGCACCTTTCAACAACAATCATCATATTTTTGCAAGGTCTGTTCTTTCATTTGCTCCCTTCACTTGCATGGAATTGAGCGATGAACCATTCACTTGCATGGAATTGAGCGATGATCACATGTATGCCCAAAGGCATATCGCAGTGGGGGCAAAATGTTGCAGAAAACATTCGCCTTAGACTTTATTTTAAGTGGCACCAGAATACCCAAATGTTGGCCCTCTTTTTTTGTGAAAAATAAAGTCAAATATTTTGGGTTCAAGCATATCTGCAATGATTACTCTAGTAATCGCCCTTGGCATTTGGTTGCACAAGTGCCGGAGTGAGAACACAGGAACTCAAAATATTAGCCACTGCTCACATTCCTCACTGCTAGTTAGTGTCCTTTTAGCAATTTGGTAAAGTCCATAATAAATAAACATATTTACCCAGGAAAATAGGTGAAAGCAAGAGAAATGAAACATGCTTTAGCAAATACATATGTCTGTGGACCCTGAACTATTCATGTGAGTCAGAATCTAGGGACGTTAAAACCTTGTTTTCCAGTCATGTGACATTGGTGTCGGTCCATTGATCCAATTTAAACAAAAGCCAACATTGATTTATTTCTGCCACGGGCATGGACGTCATTTTCTTAGTGCCAGAGTAGTAAGTGCGTCCAACATTTCCTGAGCGCATGCCGGGAAAACATTGATCGGGGTAATGCTGTAACATACATAGTCTAGTGTCCTACTTGTGTCTGCCTTATGGGCATTGCACTGTGAAAACACTGTCCTCCTTTCTCTCCTTCCCCATTCCTTTTCTCTTCCACTGGCTGCCTGCACCCTTTCCTGTCTATATGTTATGTTACGTTATGTTATGTTGATTTATACCATGCACCGTTACCACCCAAGGGAAGTCTACAGGCGTTTCGCATCCTCCTCTGATCTTCCAAACCACTCTGTGCTCCCGTTGACCTTTTTGCACTCCAGACAGTTAAGCAACAGAAACTTCTAAAGTGTCCCTACCTATCCTCTCTTTTCAGTCTGTAATTCCACAGGCATTTTGCCAGCCTGATGATTAAAGGTGGCCACCGTTATATACATCCTAAAGTTCAGCTGACCCCAATAACCTTGCTAACGGTATTAGCCTAATTGTTCATTTTTAATTGGGCCAGTACCATTCGATTGATTAAAAACGAAAAAGTAGGCTTACATACCGAACCTGTGGAGCGGGGGTTGCAGGAGTGTCCCCCGCTTCCATGATCGGTATGTATTAGCCTTGGGGGCTGCAGGGGAATGTCCTTTTTGAAGTATAAGACATTTAGATTGGATAATTATTATGGGGTGTACATTTCCCTGATTTTAGGCTTTACTCTCAGGCATGTGGACTTAGACAGTTTCTTGTCCCCAGCTTCCTCAACATGGGAGACGGGGACCAAAAAAAAAATGAAAAAGTTACCCTGCTGCGTCGGATTTGACCCGCATTAGAAGGATGGGTCTGACCAGTGCTTTAAGTAGGATACGAAATTGCAGGGGCCTTAACGAATCACAACACAATAATCACGACCTCGGCGGTAACCCTTAAATCCGGCGGTAGCGCTATTACCGCCGGATTTAAGGGTCCGCCGAATCAGGGCCTCAGCGGATTTCAACCCAGCTCTGAGCTGGTGTGAAATCTGCCGAGAATTCGCGCTCTTACCGCCGGCGGGAAATCCGCCGGCGGTATGAGCGCGAAATTTCCCCATTGAGCCAAATGGGGAATGGGGCATTCCCGAATGGGTTCAATGGGCTCAAGTCCGCCCAACTCGTGATCCCATGCTATTAGCGCCGGGGGCTATGGCGGTCGCGCTAATAGCCCCCGCGCTAATACCGCCGGCGTTACCGCCGAGGTCGTGATGAGGCCCAATATTTGGAGATGGGGCCTAGAAGCTTCTCGCAAAGGCGAATAATCTCAAGTAACTAATGAACCTATCAGATATGTTTTGACCTTTGTGTCGAAAGGAGTGGACCAATAGAAACAGATGAATGTTCATACCTGGCATACCAGATTGTAAAATCTATTTTAAGAGGTTTTTTTTTAAACTAGACGTATTAATCAGCTTTCAACTAATCTACTAAAATAAAAAAAAAATTAAAGATAAAAAGTATCAACTTAGGTTCTAGTCCCTCAATACTTGTTAAGGATACCCATGATTCTTATGTATCAATTAATTTGATGAAATAAAACTGATGACAAGACTTCAATATAATGGGTCTCAATACGAGTTCGGCAGTACAGGTAAAAGTGGCAGTAAATTGGAGGTACTTCCATTACTGTCACTTTACTACCACTTTTCCACACCACCGATTGATACGCCCGTGAAAAATGCAGGTGAAGTGGAAGATTTACCTCCAGAGCATACCTGGAGGTAAATACTCAACTTTACCTACACAAATCACCAGATTCACTGAGGCATAATTCCTTCTTGTGGAAAATCTGCCAAAATACACATGAATGTAAAGATGATACTGCGTTGCCATTTCTTGTAATTATACAGTGAATCCATGAGACTGATTGTCAGTAACAGTAACTGAGTTTGCCTGAAATTCCAGCAGAAGTAACACCAAATTCGTAACTAGGCCCAATATGTTTAAAAAATCAAACAATGTATTCTCTATATTATAGTTTCCCTATAGAGTACTTTTATGTACACTCTCTGTAAATGTATGAAACTGGTTATGTGATTTTAAAGCACCTGGTGATAGTGACATCAAGAGCAGTTTGTCCACTCGTTATCTTTCGCACAGGGAAATCAGTTCAGGGAGCACTGGCATGGGTACATCTTGAATGAAAATATTTGACCCTGCTGGATATGAGCCCTGGCTAGTCCAAGCTCACTTAATGCCATAGAGCACAACAGCAGAGCAAAGAGAGATTGTCCAAGTGCTAGGCATGGGCACCCTCAAAAGAACAAAGACATTTTGTTTGTCTCCAATTTACTCCCAATTGGTATCACTTCCATAAAAAGAATCCCGTCGTAGTGACTTCTAGCCATTCATGGAGACAGGGTCCGAAACAGATAACAGCCATTCAACCATCATTTTCAGTGTTATGCAGACGACACACAGCTTTCTTTCAAGTTGCCATCCTCTACCTCCTTTGCCTCTTCCCTCATACCGGACTGCCTGACTGCTTTTCAGGCATGGTGCTCTGCCAATGATCTCTGCCTTCATGCCAGTAAGACAGAGATCCTTCTCATGGGGACACCTGTTCCTTGTTTCCCCCCACTCTCTGGCCACCCTCCTTGGGCACCCTTTCCTCATCCACCTGCAAGGCAAAAAACGTAGGGTTATCGTTGACTCCTCTCTCTCTTTCTCTCCACACATCACAGACCGTGCCAAGAAGTCCAACTTTCAGCTCCACCCCTTAGAGGCATTCTTTTCTTACCTTCTCTCAGAAGCTCAACATCTCGAGAGCCCTGGTCCTCTCTAGGCTGGACGACTGCAGCAGCCTCTTCCTCAATCTGCCTCTTTCCTCCCTTCACCCCCTTCAACTAATCAAGAATTGGACTGCAAGACTTATCCTTGGCCTCAAGCACAAGGACAGCATCTCTCCAGCCCTAAAATCTCTCCACCAGGTCCCAGTGACTAAAGGATCAAATTCAAGACCTGGTGCATCATTCACAAGGTTGTCTGGGACCTGGGACCTGTCTACATCCAGCTTTCCCTCTCTAAATACCTCCCTGTCATGGCCACAGGCCCCGGAACACAAAAACCACACCATCTAGTGATGGGGGCAATGGGCCACTTAACTCACTTATGTCCCTTTGGGACCCATAAACACAGGGGCCCTGGCTGGACTCAGTCCTGGCGCTTTGGCGCCAGACTCATATAGAGATGTGAGCTTAAACACTTTATTTCAGTGCAGGAGTGCTTTTACTTTATTTTAGTGCAGGAGTGCTTTTATTTTACAAAAACCTTCCAGGAGCTGAAATCCTTTATTCCAGACAACATCCTCATATGCTGAATCATCGGGTGTGGCTCCCTAGGACTGGTGTTCATGTGATGACTCAGCGGGTGTGGCAGGGTGTGGCAGGCAGGCTGAACCTGGTGGGCGTGGCTTCAGAAGCTCAGCTATATGAGCTGCTCCATCCTTAAGGCTGGTGCTTCGCGTTACTGTGCACTCGCGTGCAACGTGACCGCTTGGACCAGTTTACTTACCTTTGAAACCAGGCGTTCTCCTGCATACTCACCTCCAGGAAACCAGTGCTTCATCGCTTCATCTGCAGACTCATCTCCTGACATCCAGTGATCTTAATTCTGACGCCGCAGCACCTCACTTCGCATCCACGAACTTGGACCCTGTAAAGAAGAAGAAAGACAAGGCTACAACATCCATCCTAGGGCTGCGCTGCATTTGAACCCTGCGCGCCCCCTAGTTAACAACTTACCAGCTACTGTACCGCCGCAGCTTCGTTCCTCATTCCCTCCGGCTGCCGTCTCGAGATCCACAGCTTCTGCCGGGCCGGCAACATCACCTGCAAGGGAAGAAAGCAAAAGAGCAAACATCAAAAGTGGAACGGACAGCAATACAAGACAACAAACTTTACAATACAACAAAAACAGACAAGGAAAGACAAAGGCAAACAGGAACACTTAACTGAAGTATAGTGGCTTAGTCGCAGCAGGACTGGACTACCACGTGCAAGGGACCAGTGAAGGAACTCGGTCCAGATCATACAAGCGCCCCTGCCAGAAGCAGCAGGATGGAGTGCTCGCCAAAACTAATCAACAGGTGAGCTTTCCAGGGATAGTGCATCCCACGGCTTGGGAGAAGGGGTCTGGAAGGGGATCAGGCGCACAAGCTGGCATACTCAAACCCCCTATTCTCCACACAGGAGTAGTCCCAAAAAGCATCACCTATTACCACCAGTCACCACATAAGCGCAGAGGGCGAAGTCGGACCCGAACGACCTCACCCCCAGGAGGGCTGCAACCATGCCCCAATGCCTACGCAGAGACCAGGTGAGCATAACACTCCCTGCTAGAGTTCTTCGGTCCTCTAGCTCCAACTCTCTGCAGGTCAAACATTTCTCTAAGCAGAGAGTGGGGATTAGATCCCTCTTCTCGGCAGGTTCCTCTCTCTGGAACAGCCTCCCTGCCCCCCTCAAACTTGAGCTGGATCTTCTTAAGTTCTAGAAACTTCTAAAGACTTTCCTGTTCGGCTCAGACGACAACCCTACCAGTCCTCCAAGCATCCCTTGCCAGCACTTGCCCTTGGGCACCTTTCCAGGATTAGCCCAACCTAGTCCATACTGTTCATTGCACTTATCCTCCGTCACCCCTCTCTCTTCCTGCACTTGCCATCTTGAGTTAAAGTTTTACAGTGGCAATAATAGCATATATTTGCCCTGCCAGAATTAAAATGTAGTCCTTTTGGGGGCGACACAGCAAATTCTGCGCCTCTGGAAAACGAGGAAAAAACCATGTGTTGAGGAATGGATAGTACAGGTGCAGCTGCTTTCACGTTTTGAAAAAATCAAATTTGATGCATTAAATAGAAAAGAATTTTATAAAGAGCAATTGGGTGTATTTAATGAGTTCTTTGCATGAATTTTGTCAGAGCAGATTCTATTTTGAATAATTTGATGGGGGGATTAATTGTCTTGTTTTGTGTTTTGTGTATTTTTATATAATATATTTGCTTATTTTGATTTAATTTATTTCTCATTGTAATGTGTTATTGGTATTCTGATAATTGTTTTAGCATGTGTTCTCTGTGTTGACATGTTGTTACTTTTTGAAAATTAAAATAATGTTTAAAAAACAAAATGTCATCTCACAGTGGCAAAATGACTTATATTGTAGGAACTGCACTGCATTGTGAATTGAGCTTTACAGTGACAGTGATGCCATATATTTTAGACAAAAGCATCGTGGAAATGTATTGGACACTGCTCCTGTGTGCTGTTTGTGACTAAGGATCTATTGTGCTTTTTATTGTGTTACTATAGAGATTTTACTGAAAATTGTATGCATTCTTACCGAATTCTTCCCAAAAAATGTGCTTTAAAATGCACCATTTAACCCATTATTTAAAAAAGAGGTGGGGTGAACCCTTCCAAACCGTCTCCCGCCCTCGATGGTTGTGTGGGGCATTCTCGCAACTCCTTGCCATTTGATTCCTCTCGATGGGAAAAATGTATACCCCTCCAGTCAGAAAATGCATCATTTGTGATTTCTCTCTGGTATGTTGAAAAAGTCCAAAGAATACATGAAATAATAAAATAAGCACAAAGGGCTTTGGCTAAAGTGCTGTATGAATTGCAATAAAATGCAAATTACAAATCAAAAATGTAATTTGTACAATCGATAAATCATATAACAAAAGTAGATTGTGGGGCTTCTATAATTCCAGCTTTGCATCTTAGGCTGTCGCGCACCAATTTATTTTGTTGGGAGACTGACATAACATATCTGTTTTCAGTGTAGACCCTCCATTTGTCATTGGCTTGTCAACCCATTTTGAATCAAGGTATGTCTTATAACAGTGCTTAGGCAGTGGGTGAGGCAGCTTTTGGCGCATGGGGGCGGATAGCTTCTGAAAGATTCTAAGCGATTCATGGGTGAGCCGATACGGGGGTGGTGAATGTTTTCAGTGAAGGGTCTTAAATTTTTCCCCAAGTTAGCGTGGGCGTCCGAGCTTAGAGATGGAACTCTGAATAATTAAGAAGGGGTTGTGGGTATTTTCCACCCACAACATTGTTTTAAATGATGCGCTGAAATTGTGTATTTTGCAGCACAATTTGTACGAAAAATGGGATGAAAAGGCATACATTTTAGAATTGTATCTCTATGAAATTAAAAATATCAGTACATTTCATGATTCATGGGCAGTCATGGTGAATATGTTGAGTCAAGGGGGCCTAAATATTTCCTCAAATGTGTGCGAGTGACTGAGAGTAGCGAGGGAGCACAGAATAATTAAATGGGGACCATTTCTTTAATGTGCTGAAAGAATACATTGTGTGCACAATTTTTGACAAAGTAATATGTAAAAAGTCACAAAATGTACAGTTGGTTCACATGAAAAAATCCAGGTAATGCCATGCCACCAACAGTACACTACATAGGAGCACTTTATATAATTTTCATGAGGCTGCAGCTATTACCTATCTGTGCCAGTAATGGTTACTTTAAATCACATGCATGAGGTTGCTATCATAACCTTTGTATGCCAGTAAGATATGATATGATGTGTCATTTATAATGCACCTGTACACAAGTGTACACAACTAGGGGCATTCCAGAGCTGATGGATAAGCAGGAAGCAGGACTCAGGGACAGGCGTTGAGTCACATCTCTCCCTGCTACCTGACTTGATTTAAACTTGTAGAGGAGGCACAGGCAGGTGGGGAAGCAGCAAGGACTGGGCGTTTGGTGTCAGGTAGGTGCCTTCAGAGTCACTTCAAATCACATGAATGAAGCGCTTCATGTATATGATTTAGAGTGACCATTACTGGCATAGATGGGTTGTAGCAGCAGCTTCAAGCATGTGATTTAAAGTGACCATTACTGGCATACATAGGGCAACCTATTTATGCCACTAATGGTAACTTTAAATCACATGCTTGAAAACTGAAGCGGTTCATGCATGTGATTAAAAGTGCCCCTTACTGTCATAGATAGGGCAACCTACCTATGCTACCAACGGTCACTTTAAATCACATACATGAAGCTTGTGCCACAAATAGTGGTGGCCAGTGACTTTTTTTAATTAGAGGGTGCGCAAGTATTGCCCACAAATATGCCAGCATGACCGGACAAAGCGAGGGAGCCAAAACAAACGAAGTGAGGTTGTGATTTGTGCGCTCGCCCGAGAAATATTTTTAATATTGGGTTAAAATGGTGCTTTATTCAGCTCACTTTCTGTCAAAAACTGGGTAATGAGCTACACAGATTGCAATTGGTTAGGGTAACCCCAATCCAAAATGGCAACATATGCAAGTCAACAAGCATAGGTGAATTTCACAACACATTTTCACAATGCCTTTGGCCATAATATATGCCAGCATAAAAACATTTTCACACTGGCGTTGCCTATACATTTCCAGGCTGGATGCACCAATATTTGCCAGAAGTCCTACATAAGAACACACTTGTGTTTTCTTTGCACATAATGCCAGTAATGATGATATAAGAAAACACATCCACACTGGCTCTGCAAATATATGACAGTAGCCCCACAAAAGAACATACTACTATTGGCTTTACCTTTAAAACTGCTGTGCCACAATCAGAAAATATGTCAAAAATGGCTGTAGTCCAGTCTAGACAGGTACTATCACTTATCATGTTAGCTTTATCGTTAACACCCAGAAAATAATTCCATGATAGAGAAATAAAGAGTTAAACTGGAAGAAACAAAATTCCAGTGTGGCCATGTAATAACACATATTGCACTTGGTTTATCATGTATGTTTAGTAAAACAGAGTCTTGCTACAGTTAGAAATGGCTAGACTGGCTGCCGCAAAATACCAGTCAGCTCAGTAATAACAGTTAACATGCTTTTTATCATTGATTTCAAGTAAACATGCCATGCCACAGTAAGAAATTGCTAGACTGGCTGCCACAAAATGCCAGCCTAGCATCATTCTTTATTTTATCAACCACTTTTGGATAAAAGAAAGGAAGATGATTTTCTACTCGGCATCTATGATAGATGCTCAGTAACAAAATATGTTCTTAATTTGCATCCACCCATTCCTTGGCCTAGAACAAACACACATGCTCATGCGCATACACATTCACACACATAAAACATAACAAAATTAAAATCTTACCTTCATGCAGCCATTATTCTCACAAACTCAACCGCCCCCAGAAAGTGTGTTTTCTGATTCTTGTACATGTGAACAGGAGCACTGTAAATGTGGCACTCTGCTCCATTTGTATGTGTGGGGAGTTGCTGGAGCTGCCCCCCAAACATACAAATGTGCAGTACGCCAGGTTGCATCCCCTAAGGACTCTGCAAGGCTGGGGAAGCAAAACACTTCCGGCCTCGCATGACCCATTGGGCGTGCGTGGCTGGGGTATGTATGAACTGTCAAAGGGAAAACGTGTTTCCCTTTGACCGTTCAAGACAGCCCAGGGGCAGTCAAACAGCTGCAACAAGTAGCTAAGAGAGCGCTCCTAGTCTGGCACGGCTCCTCCATTATGTGTGAGTATTCTTGTGGGTCGGCGCACCCTCACCCATTATGGACGAGCTGCTGGCCACAATCTATCTATGCCAGTAACAGTCACTTTAAATCACATGCATGAAGGCTGAAGCGCTTCATGCTCATGAGTTACAGTGACCATTAGAGCCATAGGTGGGACAACCTATATATGCCAGTAATGGTCTCTTTATATCACATGCATGACACTTAATGCACCTTATTTAAAGTGACCGTTAGACTATCATCAAAAGGTTGTGGCAGCAGTTTCATGAATGTGTTTTAAAGTGACAATTACTGGCATAGATAGGTTACCCTATGCCAGTAATGGTCACTTTAAAACACATTCATGAAGCAAGCTGATGCACTTCAAATCGCATCCATGTGACCATTACTGGCATAGATAGGTTGTGGCAGCAGTTTAATGCATGTGATTTAAAGTGACCTTTACTCAGATAGATAGCTTATGGGCCTTAATCTATCTTTGCCTCTAATGGTCACTGTAAATCACACGCATTAAACTGCTGCACCAACTTATCTGGGCCAGTAGTCTCTGCAAAGCAGTTACAGTGAGCAACCATACAAAATGTATGGTTGGTCACTGTAAATCCCTTATAAATACATACATGCCTAACCTACATACATAACCACATAAGTAACCACATATTTAACTAACATACATACATAACTAAATACATAACTAACTACATACATAACTACTTAATGCACTACATACATAACTGACATTACTAACATACATACAGATAGAGCATTGTCTGCCAGGGCTGCCTCACTTTATTATCAGACAGAATGGTCCCATCTTCTTTTTTGCTGTGGAGGCATACAATAATTGAGTGGCATGTCCTTTTTCTTCAGACCATAAACACACTGCTTGGGTTTATAGGTGTTGTCCTTCCATCTAAAGCAGATTCCCTGTGTGGGTAGGTAATTTAGACATGCCTTTATCATGCTCCTTGGAGACAGTGACAGCATGTCAAGGAAATACTCTGACATGCTCTCAGACGGATTTATCTTGCTGTCAACCTGGAGAGATTTGCAAGTGCTTTGCATCTTCACTATGGCATCTTGTTGATACAAATGGTGTATAGATTTAAGAGATTTGAAACATATTTTTTAAAAGATTCTATGGGGCTTATTACAAGTTTTCCAGTATTCTGGCGTTAAATCCACCAGAATACTGGCAGACGGTATTACCGTTACCGGCACTCGTTCCAGTGGAATGTCCACTGGATTACGAGTGCTGGTATGCAGCATTAGTCCCCATTCCACGGGGGATTTTTCGGGTATTACAGGCGCTGGTGTTACCGGTGCCTGTAATACCAGCAATATTTGCTGGTAAGGTGTCGGAATGACCTCCAACTCTTAGCTGGAAGTCATTCCGCCACCTCACCTGCAAACTCGTAGTTGGCCGGTGCAGTAATGTAATGAGCTACTTGTAGTTAATGGCCAATAGGCGGGAGCTGCTGGAGAGAGCTTCTGCGGTGGTGATGTCCATGAGTATGAGAATATGTACCAAGATTGTCTGGTGGTTTATTTGCTCTTTAAATAAAAAAGGAATGACATATGCATTTACCATGATATTGAAACTTTTGAAACATCTGCATTTTCATTATTATTTATTAGAAGCCGCCTCCAAACAATTCTCAAGCATATCAGAATGTGGGAAACCAATCGAGACATTCAATGTGAAGGCTGACTTTGCATGCTATCCACCAGTGCTCAGTTATCTGGTGTGTAGCTTCATACAGTAACAGCTCTCAGATGCTGTAAAACAGGATTAAAGCTTTGATTTCAGGAAGTTCATTTCTGAAAAAGGTAGATTTGCAGAGATAGGCCATCACATTGGCTGAGAGTGCAGATACTCTTCTTGCCACAGTGGTTGCACCTAACTGCACACCTTACACGGCAGACATAAATTCAGGAAAGTATTTAACATCTCTTAAAACAGACTTGTGGGTTATTTCACCCTTCACAATTGCTGCATCTGTAAAAGTACATTTATTTTTCATCAAATAATTAGCAACTTTGAAGGATGCCTCTGTAACAGTATTTGCAATGCAGTGTTTAGTTTACCTACTTTTTCGGGGCGCATGCAGCTTCCTTTGCAAATGTGTTTTACTATGTGTGTATTATTGAAATATGCCTCTTAATATTACTTTTTTACCAATGTAACATGGGCATGGTACATTAAAAATGCACATTTTCCCTTTACGCTGGAAGAAACAAAAATCAGTTTTCCACATCTTTTACCTTTTGTTGGATGGTGTAGTTTATTTGTGTCTTTTGAGGCTGCATGTGCAAAAACACTCTACAAGTATTTCAATCAATGTGCTATAAGCTTTTAACAACATTCAGCTAACATCACGTTCTGCTTTGTCAACAAATTAAATCCACTGCCAGTTTTGCATATCTCCAATTCATGCTAATTAGTCATGTGCTGTTACAGAATTAAGCCAAAAAAAAGTAAGTCAAGCCTACTTTGCTGATTACCCTTAAATGTTTATATGTCAAAGAAATTGGCAAGATTGAAAAAATGAACATGTGGAATAAAAGGGTAAAACACAAGGCTAAAATAACATTCAGTTTTATAGCGATGACTTGAAATGTGCACAAATCATATAACAACCTAACCAGATAATATATGAATCAATATATTAACATTTTAAGGAAAGAGATTATGGTTGTATTGAGAGGTGACTTATTTATAATGAGTGCTGACCTGCCAACCAGCTGCCGTATCACAGAGAGCAACTGATAGGATTTCTGCCTCCCTGGAGGAATTGTGCAGGCCATTGTAGTGAATGACCACTGGGCCATCCGCGGCTTGCACTTACAGCTCTTTTAGACATATAGAGGGCTCTAGCATCACAACAATGATTAAAATGACAATTATGATACGCTGTTTGCAATTACATCAACTTGTGTTTTTCAGTGGCAGTGCGGGCACAGTGCTGGCATATTCCACGTACTGTTGGTGACAATGCATCTATTAAATTGTTCCATGTGCTAGTTAATTACTTTTACATTGCATGGTATTTTGCCCAAATTTTAGCAAAAACTGTGCTCATAAATTGCACCAATTTAACCTATTATTGAAAGGCTGACAATTCCTGCCAGAATTTGAACATATGCATACAGGTTCCCCAAAGAACTCTTGGTTTGGGTACATAGCCAAAGGAGATCAATCCCATTAATTGTTCTCCCATCACATGGTTCACCTCAATGTTCTTTCCCTGTATTCACCACCCTGTTTTGTACAGTGCTCTGTTACGTAGTAACTAGGTTTAAACCACATTAATCATTTACATAGCAAAATATATGAGTACAAAGCACTGCTCACTTTTCTCACCTAATTACTTAATCCACACTCTTGTTTCAGAAATCATAGACTGAAACAGAACTTTCAATCATGTTTTTTTAAGTCCTAGCATTGAAGCATGTCATTTTACATTACTGTTTAGTTTTATAACTGTAAGTGGACAAGCACCAGAATGCAGTGCAGCTAGTAGTTTTCCACATTTACTTGAATGTAACATTGGTGTTAGTGCTTGAATTCCTGTATTGGGAAACACATGGAAGTTGGCTCCTCCATTTCACTGCAAATTGCATCTTAACCTTAAATACAATTGGACTACAGAGAATTCAGACTCTTAAAAAAATAAATGAATTCACAGTTTTACCATAAACAGCAACACGTACCACTAGATGCACATTTTTTCTTGCAAGCTGGAACTCACACAGATTGACACACACACACACACACACACACACACACACACACACACACACATACACACACGCCCCCATTACATCAGTAGCTTTATTTTCCCCATTATGCTTGAAAGCCTACAATTACCAGCACGCAAGGTAGTACTAACTGAAATAAATCTAAAGAAACACAGTGTGACTAAAGCCATCACAGCCCCAGCTTTGTTTCACATGACATGCAGATGCTCATGTTGGTGTCTGATGCAAGAAACTACTCGGGAGCCTCGTGTGAGCTACTAGGGGCTAGCGAGCTACTGGTTGGAAACCCTAGATATATGATGTATGTTTATTATTGTGTCATTGTCGTAACTCTAAAATTGAGGTTAAATAAGACATTACATAAGAAAATGAAAACATGCTTTCTGCTCTAACCTTTATTTTTGTAAATTAATGTTTGCATTTTGTGAAATTTTATCAGTGTTTTCATGCCCCACAAATTGCTGATTCAAAGTGTTTTTTTTGCATTCTGATTTCCTTTGATGCAGAACAATCATGCTTTAAGTCACAAAATTGACTCCTCCAATTTTTTACATTTGTTGAATGCACAGAGCCATCACCTCGAACTGCTGTATGATGTAAACACTTTGAAAATTGGAGCACGCCGACTAGAGATATTCACATTTTAATCTAAACAAAATAAACAGATATGCCCGTAGATGCACAGGTGGCATGGAGGGACGCTACAAACATGACAGACTTTGGAACAAACAATAAAATCAACCACCCCAGCACACACACACACACACACCTCCTGCAAATGCACACACACATGTACTCAAATATACTACACACACACATCCACAGACCCACATACTCCTTAAAACGAGGGAGAAAACTATTTGAGCAATGCCACATAACATGCAATGCTCCTTGGAAAAAAAATATACTTGCAAGGAACATATAACTAGAAAATGTCACACACTAAGAACAATATCCATTCATTAGTGGAGGTAACAGTGACTAAGCCCGCTGGGGAAATGCTGGCCACAGACACAACAACCCCATCATCATGATCATACCCATAGGTAGCCATGATGAAACAAAAAAGGAAGAAAACACTAATTGATAACACACGTGATAATGTTAATAACTAATAACTGGGAATGCCTGCATACATAAAAAGAACAACTTCAGCCTACCTCCAGGTACTGCTACTGCCCCATGGACAGTTCCACAGTCATGCAAGTTGAAATCTGTGGTACGTGAACTAATTGAGAAGGTACTACAAAATGTAAGACATGTCTAATAGATCAAGTGACAATACGTTTGTGCATATGTTACAGAACCTAGGCTAACATCCACACAAAGCAAAGAAGCCAGTCCTGGGAACCTGCAACAAAGGGAACACCACATTCATAAGTTCAAGAGAAACCACAACTTTCACTCTGGTAAGTGAACTATTTCACTACTTACCAAACCGTGTCCGGGGGAATATTAACAATGCTATTACTTACAAGCAATAAATTATAACTGTTAGCAGCCATCTAGGTACCTCTACAACACTAAAAACTAGCAAAATATCTGCATCTATTTACAGAAACAGCTTCATGTGTGCTACAGCATGAACACCACATTTACAATTCATCCACTGCAGCATTAAGCCCTTCAGTCTCAGCAACAGATAATGCTCGAAAGATGATATTGCAACCAACCAATCACCGACTTACTAAGACATGAATGCCTAAATAAAAAGGTTTACGATAAAGAAAATATTGTAACAGAAACAAATCAAGATTGATAAGAACTTGCAGGTTGACTGGTATTAGTAAGAACTAGAGCAGTATTCACATTTACAAAAGTAAAAACTAAATATGGAAAACATGAACAAGTACATTTTATTTTATGGGTGTAGAAGTCAGAGTCAGACTCAAGGGTGGCATGATTTTGGGTAAGGACTTTTATTAAAGAAAAAAGGTTTGCAAAATACCCCTCTGTCCCGAAATCTAAGAGGGGTCCCCCTGCCTCTAAAGAAACTAAGCTAAATGTCAGGAAGTCCGAAACTAAAATAGTCAGTCCCTTTTGTGTCCAAAGAAAACCTACTTCTGCGCCTAGCACTAATATACTGCTATAACTATGCAAAGAGTGATGTTATTTCACATAATCGGTGTTGTTGGTGTTCTCAATAAACAGAAAAGTCTCCAGGCTCACTGGTAGTAAATTGATGCAAAAATAATGTTCCAAAATTAGCAAGTTCCCAAATTAGGGTGATGTTCCTTTCCTCTAGGTTTATTGTCCTTCCAAAAAACAGGGCAGCACACAAAGATTCTCTTGTATTACTAGTCCTCCAATTTCCTTAACTTGCCACACTCCTCTACCAAGTACGGGGTTCACTTTAACAAAGCAAGAGCCTTTGTTCCCCTGGTTTCCAATCTTTTAGATGGGAGCGAGTCCCAGACTTGCAAAAGTGGTTCTCATAAAATGTCTCTTACCAGACCCTCCTGGCTTTAGATTTTGGTTTCTGATATGGATGCAGGTCCCAGACTTGCACATGTTCCCTGTCCCTGTTCACTCTCCTGCCAAGAATGCAACTCCAGAGTCCCAGACCCTCTGATTCTTGCTTGTTTATTTTGGTGCGGGTCCCATACTCACACCAGTTTGCTACACCTTGATTCACTCTCCTGCCAAGTATGCAACTCTCTTTCAGACACTTTTGGGTCCCAACTCCTCTTCTTCCAACTCTTATATTCACTCTCGAGCTTCCACAGACCTCCAACATGTTCTGGTAAATCTGCGTACCTGTTCGCTCTCTCTAGACTGGCACGAGCATTTCCCCAACTCTTGTGTTGCTCGTCGAGACTCCGGCAGCTGCCTTGTGAATGGCGTGGTCTGCAGCGGTTCCACAGGCATCACTTCTTTTATGGTTGCTCATCCTGCCTTGCAAGCGGCTCATGGGTGCCTGGGTGGCCTGGAGGTAAGTATCGGCATCAACCCTGTTGGTCCTCCATGCTTGGTCCTTCGTCTGGTTTTCTTTTCCCTCGCTCCGTGGCTTCATACTTGTGTTCTCTCTGCCGACTGCCCAGTGCAGGCATACCACCGTTCCTACTCTGAGGGCTTGTTCTCCCTGAGCTTCACAGCTGAGCTCCTTTTGAATGCCTGCTCTGGCCAGCTGCATTCATTCAAGCACTGAACATTGTGAAAAAACACAGACCGCTCACTTTGTTTCCTCTGAGAGATCTTCCTCGTCCCAGTACTGGTTTTCCGCTCTGAGGCAGAACATTCAGTATTCTCTTCCGAGTGAAGGTTTTCAAGTATTTTAGAGTCACTAACCTTGTAACAGAGTATATTGGTTCTGCTTACAAAGGAGGGGAGGGATTTGGTATCTGAGAGGGGACTGGATGTATTAAGGCAGAAGAATACTGTATTCTCTGAGAACAATCTTCCCCAATTCCATAGGGGGCTTCCTTCCTTATGTAATCTTCCCTTGGTGCAATAATCCCCAGGGGGATTATTGTACTGTGGATGCACCACCCTTGCCCCATGGGAAAGGTCTACTCCTAGGGAAGAAGGGATGATAACTTCAGATTTGTCACATGACCCGTACAATCTCATTCCAGATCCATCCTTTTGTGCACCTCAGAATGTTTTCAGCACTGAGGAACCGTAACAGCTTCAGGATGCTGTGAGCCAGTGTACTATTGTTGAAGCATCATTCCAGGTGTACTGTGAATCTATAAACCAAACTAATTATTATACACAACAAAACATTAAAATACTTCTATACACGTTATGTCTTACAGGTATTCAGCATATAACCATGATACGCTACACACCTCTCCACATGAACCCCTATCATGTGCATTAAATCACATTTAAATGATGTCTCAAACTCACTCTCACCTCTGAATCTGACAACGCCACCCCAGTGGACATCCCTACAGCATACACTGCACAAGACCGGAGTAGCATTTATGCACCCGACACATCCACCATCACTAGAAGTACAACCATCACATGATACACAACTACATGTCTTATCCTGGATTTATCTATGGGTGAGCTGCGGTCTTGGGTGTGGACTACTTTGAAGACCCACCCAGTCAAGATGAGAAATCTGTGACAGATTTCATGGGGCATCACAATAAGGAGAGTCTGGGGACATCTTGTATGGTCATCCAAAAATGTCCAGAAGACTATAATATGTATGCCACACACATGTATGCACCCTCAACAACATGCCCACACACAACCACACAGATGACTACATTGTCTACTTTCTAGACAGCCACACTCTCAACCAAGGCCACAATACCAACACAATAACCGATATTTGTATGTTGTCATTTAATGCCTGAAGTGCTTGCTTACGCTTGATGTGGGTGAAAGGAATTCAGAAAAAGGACTAGCAAAATAATTCGGGAACACAACTATATACTATATATTACTGTATACAGTAGAGTTGCATATAATCATAGGCAACTTAGAGTTATGTGAAAATGAGAAAAAACTCTTTATTAAAAATATGTTTTCCAAACACAAGGAAAATGCTTCTGTAGACTTATTAAACAACAGTGAATGTTACACAAAGTGGGACACAGTAAATAAATATACATTTTGAGTGTATGTATACTTCTTGCAATAAGGCCACACTTTTCAATGGTAACAACAATGCACAATGTAAATGGTCTCCCATAAACTGCAGGTGCAGTTGCAATCCCACTCCAAACTTATAAGCCAGTTCCAAGTATAGCTCCATCCACTGACCCTAAATATTAAAAATCTACTGTTCTAGGTACTATAAGCCACGCAGAGCCACTTTACCTAAAACATTTTTTTAAAACAGCAACATGAAACAAATAATAATGTATAAGATACCTAACAAATGTCACATTAACTCACACAATAATCATTCTGCATATACCTTCATAACTACAGCCTTATTATTTCAATGCACAGTTTCAGTAATCATCCCTGTACACATTGCTAAATCATACTCGCTCACAAAAGTACATGCCAAATATGTATATAATAACATGCTAACAAATGGAGCAGCATGAAGTTGTCCACTACCAAATGAGGTGAAATATTCACTTACCAAACTAACCAAAATTAATAACATAAAACTGAATACATAAAAAAAACTTAGACAGACATGCAGTCACTCACTCACCTCAGTGCAAACTGTCGTTTCATGGCCCACAGGCCGATAAGAATACTTCACATTTACATTCCAGATGTTGTAATCCAGAATAAAATTGCTCTAAGAAAAACAAATAAAACAATACTAAACATGTTACAAAATGCACATTTAACTATATGCCTGATAACATATGGTTTCCCCAATGAACACAACATGTTACATGTCTACACAGGCAATGCTTCAGCGCATGAAAATAAATACGTTGGTGATGTGCACCATATAAAAGACTATTAACATAAAAGATACCTGTATACTCCTACATAAACTGTTTACACAATTCTAAAACATTTCTTTACAAAAAGTACATATCTAACGAAACTTACACGGTAATTCATAGAAATTTGCGCACAAGTGGCGCACGCGGCTGGCACACAGTGCGCGCGTGCAAATCTCTGCACCAGCCGCGTGCGCTAAAATCCATTTCCGCGCACAGCGTATTCATGGATTTCAGCATCCAAAACCAGCCGTGGCGCAGAGTGGCGCAGCGACCCTGCAGCAGCGTCAGTTATGCCCCCAAGAACGCCCTCGCACAAGGAAAAGCCATAAAAATCACGGCAAGCGGGGAACGTGTATTACTGGGGTTCGCGGGAAGTTTCACATGCGATAGGCCCTGTGCGAGTGGGGTATGTGTATTACTGGGGTTCGCGGGAAGTTTTATACGCGATTGGAGCAGGGTACGTGTATTTTGGGGGTGCGTGGGAAGTTTCACACGTGATTGGCCCTGTGCGAGTGGGGTGCGTGTATTACTGGGGTTCGCGGGAAGTTTTACACACGATTGGAGCAAGGTACGTGTATTTCGGGGGTGTGCGGGAAGTTTCACACGTGATTGGCCTTGTGCGAGTGGGGTATGTGTATTACTGGGGTTTGCGGGAAGTGTCACACGTGATTGGAGCAGGGTACGTGTATTTCGGGGGTGCACAGGAAGTTTCACACGTGATTGGCCCTGTGCGAGTGGGGTACGTGTATTACTGGGGTTCGCGGGAAGTTTCACACGCGATTGGAGCAGGGTACGTGTATTTCAGGGGTGCGCAGGAAGTTTCACACGCGATTGGCCCTGTGCGAGTGGGGTACGTGTATTACTGGGGTTTGCGGGAAGTTTCACACGCGATTGGAGCAGGGTACGTGTATTACTGGGGTGCGTGGGAAGTTTCACACGCGATTGGCCCTGTGCGAGTGGGGTACGTGTACAACTGGGGTTCGTGGGAAGTCTCACACGCGATTGGAGCCGGGTACCTGTATTCCTGGGGTGCGCGGGAAGTTTCACACGCGATTTTGCTGTCAGAGCGGGGTACGTGAATTTCGGCGGTGCGCGGGGAGTCCTACACGTGAATTGGCAGTGTGGGTCCTCCCAGGTGTTCCCTCTACACCCTCCACGGCCGATGCAGGCAGCACACACCACAGGGGACTACCCTGCACTCCTGGTCATGTCCCGCAGGCAGCCCATCCACCATGGGCATGCTCCCCAGCCAAGCCACATGTCACCTTGCACTACTGATCACCAACTCATGTCCCCTTGGACCCCCACCCCCCCGCACTGAGGGGCAACTGCCAGCAGGCCCCCACTCATGTCCCACTCATGTTCCCTTGCACCCCCACCCCCCAGCACTGTGGGGCACCTGCCAGCAGGCCCCCACTCATGTCCCCCTGCACCCCCACCCCCCAGCACTGAGGGGCACCTGCCAGCAGGCCCCCACTCATGTCCCCCAGCACCCCCACCCCCTAGCACTGAGGGGCACCTGCCAGCAGGCCCCCACTCATGTCCCACTCATGTCCCCCTGCACCCCCACCCCCCAGCACTGAGGGGCACCTGCCAGCAGGCCCCCACTCATGTCCCACTCATGTCCCCTTGGACCCCACCCCCCAGCACTGTGGGGCACCTGCCAGCAGGCCCCCACTCATGTCCCTTGCACCCCCACCCCCCAGCACTGTGGGGCACCTGCCAGCAGGCCCCCACTCATGTCCCACTCATGTCCCCTTGCACCCCCACCCCCCAGCACTGAGGGGCACCTGCCAGCAGGCCCCCACTCATGTCCCCTTGAGCCCCCACCCCCCAGCACTGTGGGGCACCTGCCAGCAGGCCCCCACTCATGTCCCCTTGCACCCCCACCTCCCAGCAGTGTGGGGCACCTGCCAGCAGGCTCCCACTCATGTCCCACTCATGTCCCCTTGCACCCCCACCCCCCAGCACTGAGGGGCACCTGCCAGCAGGCCCCCACTCATGTCCCCTTGAGCCCCCACCCCCCAGCACTGTGGGGCACCTGCCAGCAGGCCCCCACTCATGTCCCCTTGCACCCCCACCTCCCAGCAGTGTGGGGCACCTGCCAGCAGGCTCCCACTCATGTCCCACTCATGTCCCCCTGCACCCCCACCCCCCAGCACTGAGGGGCACCTGCCAGCAGGCCCCCACTCATGTCCCACTCATGTCCCCTTGGACCCCACCCCCCAGCACTGTGGGGCACCTGCCAGCAGGCCCCCACTCATGTCCCTTGCACCCCCACCCCCCAGCACTGTGGGGCACCTGCCAGCAGGCCCCCACTCATGTCCCACTCATGTCCCCTTGCACCCCCACCCCCCAGCACTGAGGGGCACCTGCCAGCAGGCCCCCACTCATGTCCCCTTGAGCCCCCACCCCCCAGCACTGTGGGGCACCTGCCAGCAGGCCCCCACTCATGTCCCCTTGCACCCCCACCTCCCAGCAGTGTGGGGCACCTGCCAGCAGGCTCCCACTCATGTCCCACTCATGTCCCCTTGCACCCCCACCCCCCAGCACTGAGGGGCACCTGCCAGCAGGCCCCCACTCATGTCCCCTTGAACCCCCACCCCCCAGCACTGTGGGGCACCTGCCAGCAGGCCCCCACTCATGTCCCCTTGCACCCCCACCTCCCAGCAGTGTGGGGCACCTGCAAGCAGGCCCCCACTCATGTCCCACTCATGTCCCCTTGCACCCCCACCCCCAGCACTGTGGGGCACCTGCCAGCAGGCCTCCACTCATGTCCCCTTGCACCCCCACCCCCCAGCACTGAGGGGCTCATGCCAGCAGGTCCCCACTCATGTCCCCTCGCACCCCCACCCCCAGCACTGAGGGGCACCTGCCAGCAAGACCCCACTCATGTCCCCTTGAACCCCTACCCCCCAGCACTGTGGGGTACCTGCCAGCAGGCCCCCACTCATGTCCCCTTGTACCCCCACCTCCCAGCAGTGTGGGGCACCTGCAAGCAGGCTCCCACTCATGTCCCACTCATGTCCCCTTGCACCCCCACCCCCCAGCACTGTGGGGCACCTGCCAGCAGGCCTCCACTCATGTCCCCTTGCACCCCCACCCCCCAGCACTGAGGGGCACCTGCCAGCAGGCCCCCACTCATGTCCCCTTGCACCCCCACCACCCAGCACTGAGGGGCACATGCCAGCAGGTCCCCACGCATGTCCCACTCATGTCCCCTTGCACCTCCACCCCCCAGCACTGAGGGGCACCTGCCAGCAAGACCCCACTCATGTCCCCTTGAACCCCCACCCCCCAGCACTGTGGGGCACCTGCCAGCAGGCCCCCACTCATGTCCCACTCATGTCCCCCTGCACCCCCACCCCCCAGCACTGAGGGGCACCTGCCAGCAGGCCCCCACTCATGTCCCACTCATGTCCCCTTGGACCCCATCCCCCAGCACTGTGGGGCACCTGCCAGCAGGCCCCCACTCATGTCCCTTGCACCCCCACCCCCCAGCACTGTGGGGCACCTGCCAGCAGGCCCCCACTCATATCCCCTTGCACCCCCACACCCCAGCACTGAGGGGCACCTGCTAGCAGGCCCCCACTCATGTCCCCTTGCACCCCCACCCCCCAGCACTGAGGGGCACATGCCAGCAGGTCCCCACTCATGTCCCACTCATGTCCCCTTGCACCCCCACCTCCCAGCACTGTGGGGCACCTGCCAACAGGCCCCCACTCATGTCCCCTCGAACTCCCACCCCCCAGCACTGTGGGGCATCTACCAGCAGGCCCCCACTCATGTCCCCTTGCACCCCCACCTCCCAGCAGTGTGGGGCACCTGCCAGCAGGCCCCCACTCATGTCCCCTTGCACCCCACCCACCAGCACTGAGGGGCACATGCCAGCAGGTCCCCACTCATGTCCCACTCATGTCCCCTTGCACCCCCACCCCACAGCACTGAGGGGCACCTGCCAGCAAGACCCCACTCATGTCCCCTTGAACCCCCACCCCCCAGCACTGTGGGGTACCTGCCAGCAGGCCCCCACTCATGTCCCCTTGAACCCCCACCCCCCAGCACTGTGGGGCACCTGCCAGCAGGCCCCCACTCATGTCCCCTTGCACCCCCACCTCCCAGCACTGTGGGGCACCTGCCAGCAGGCCCCCACTCATGTCCCACTCATGTCCCCTTGAACCCCCACCCCCCAGCACTGTGGGGCACCTGCCAGCAGGCCCCCACTCATGTCCCCTTGCACCCCCACCTCCCAGCAGTGTGGGGCACCTGCAAGCAGGCCCCCACTCATGTCCCACTCATGTCCCCTTGCACCCCCACCCCCAGCACTGTGGGGCACCTGCCAGCAGGCCTCCACTCATGTCCCCTTGCACCCCCACCCCCCAGCACTGAGGGGCTCATGCCAGCAGGTCCCCACTCATGTCCCCTCGCACCCCCACCCCCAGAACTGAGGGGCACCTGCCAGCAAGACCCCACTCATGTCCCCTTGAACCCCTACCCCCCAGCACTGTGGGGTACCTGCCAGCAGGCCCCCACTCATGTCCCCTTGCACCCCCACCTCCCAGCAGTGTGGGGCACCTGCAAGCAGGCTCCCACTCATGTCCCACTCATGTCCCCTTGCACCCCCACCCCCCAGCACTCTGGGGCACCTGCCAGCAGGCCTCCACTCATGTCCCCTTGCACCCCCACCCCCCAGCACTGAGGGGCACCTGCCAGCAGGCCCCCACTCATGTCCCCTTGCACCCCCACCACCCAGCACTGAGGGGCACATGCCAGCAGGTCCCCACGCATGTCCCACTCATGTCCCCTTGCACCTCCACCCCCCAGCACTGAGGGGCACCTGCCAGCAAGACCCCACTCATGTCCCCTTGAACCCCCACCCCCCAGCACTGTGGGGCACCTGCCAGTAGGCCCCCACTCATGTCCCACTCATGTCCCCCTGCACCCCCACCCCCCAGCACTGAGGGGCACCTGCCAGCAGGCCCCCACTCATGTCCCACTCATGTCCCCTTGGACCCCATCCCCCAGCACTGTGGGGCACCTGCCAGCAGGCCCCCACTCATGTCCCTTGCACCCCCACCCCCCAGCACTGTGGGGCACCTGCCAGCAGGCCCCCACTCATATCCCCTTGCACCCCCACACCCCAGCACTGAGGGGCACCTGCCAGCAGGCCCCCACTCATGTCCCCTTGCACCCCCACCCCCCAGCACTGAGGGGCACATGCCAGCAGGTCCCCACTCATGTCCCACTCATGTCCCCTTGCACCCCCACCTCCCAGCACTGTGGGGCACCTGCCAACAGGCCCCCACTCATGTCCCCTCGAACTCCCACCCCCCAGCACTGTGGGGCATCTACCAGCAGGCCCCCACTCATGTCCCCTTGCACCCCCACCTCCCAGCAGTGTGGGGCACCTGCCAGCAGGCCCCCACTCATGTCCCCTTGCACCCCACCCACCAGCACTGAGGGGCACATGCCAGCAGGCCCCCACTCATGTCCCACTCATGTCCCCTTGCACCCCCACCCCCCAGCACTGAGGGGCACCTGCCAGCAAGACCCCACTCATGTCCCCTTGAACCCCCACCCCCCAGCACTGTGGGGTACCTGCCAGCAGGCCCCCACTCATGTCCCCTTGAACCCCCACCCCCCAGCACTGTGGGGCACCTGCCAGCAGGCCCCCACTCATGTCCCCTTGCACCCCCACCTCCCAGCACTGTGGGGCACCTGCCAGCAGGCCCCCACTCATGTCCCACTCATGTCCCCTTGCACCCCCACCCCCCAGCACTGTGGGGCACCTGCCAGCAGGCCTCCACTCATGTCCCCTTGCACCCCCACCCCCCAGCACTGAGGGGCACCTGCCAGCAGGCCCCCACTTATGTCCCACTCATGTCCCCTTGCACCCCCACCCCCCAGCACTGAGGTGCACCTGCCAGCAGGCCCCCACTCATGTCCCACTCATGTCCCCTTGCACCCCCACCCCCCAGCACTGAGGGGCACCTGCCAGCAGGCCCCCACTCATGTCCCCTTGCACCCCCACCCCCCAGCACTGTGCGGCACCTGCCAGCAGGCCCCCACTCATGTCCCCTTGCACCCCCACCTCCCAGCAGTGTGGGGCACCTGCAAGCAGGCTCCCACTCATGTCCCACTCATGTCCCCTTGCACCCCCACCCCCCAGCACTGTGGGGCACCTGCCAGCAGGCCTCCACTCATGTCCCCTTGCACCCCCACCCCCCAGCACTGAGGGGCACCTGCCAGCAGGCCCCCACTCATGTCCCCTTGCACCCCCACCCCCCAGCACTGAGGGGCACATGCCAGCAGGTCCCCACGCATGTCCCACTCATGTCCCCTTGCACCTCCACCCCCCAGCACTGAGGGGCACCTGCCAGCAAGACCCCACTCATGTCCCCTTGAACCCCCACCCCCCAGCACTGTGGGGCACCTGCCAGCAGGCCCCCACTCATGTCCCACTCATGTCCCCCTGCACCCCACCCCCCAGCACTGAGGGGCACCTGCCAGCAGGCCCCCACTCATGTCCCACTCATGTCCCCTTGGACCCCATCCCCCAGCACTGTGGGGCACCTGCCAGCAGGCCCCCACTCATGTCCCTTGCACCCCCACCCCCCAGCACTGTGGGGCACCTGCCAGCAGGCCCCCACTCATGTCCCCTTGCACCCCCACACCCCAGCACTGAGGGGCACCTGCCAGCAGGCCCCCACTCATGTCCCCTTGCACCCCCACCCCCCAGCACTGAGGGGCACATGCCAGCAGGTCCCCACTCATGTCCCATTCATGTCCCCTTGCACCCCCACCTCCCAGCACTGTGGGGCACCTGCTAACAGGCCCCCACTCATGTCCCCTCGAACTCCCACCCCCCAGCACTGTGGGGCATCTGCCAGCAGGCCCCCACTCATGTCCCTTGCACCCCCACCCCCCAGCACTGTGGGGCACCTGCCAGCAGGCCCCCACTCATGTCCCACTCATGTCCCCTTGCACCCCCACCCCCCAGCACTGAGGGGCACCTGCCAGCAGGCCCCCACTCATGTCCCCTTGAGCCCCCACCCCCCAGCACTGTGGGGCACCTGCCAGCAGGCCCCCACTCATGTCCCCTTGCACCCCCACCTCCCAGCAGTGTGGGGCACCTGCCAGCAGGCTCCCACTCATGTCCCCTTGCACCCCCACCCCCCAGCACTGAGGGGCACCTGCCAGCAGGCCCCACTCATGTCCCCTTGAGCCCCCACCCCCCAGCACTGTGGGGCACCTGCCAGCAGGCCCCCACTCATGTCCCCTTGCACCCCCACCTCCCAGCAGTGTGGGGCACCTGCCAGCAGGCTCCCACTCATGTCCCACTCATGTCCCCCTGCACCCCCACCCCCCAGCACTGAGGGGCACCTGCCAGCAGGCCCCCACTCATGTCCCACTCATGTCCCCTTGGACCCCACCCCCCAGCACTGTGGGGCACCTGCCAGCAGGTCCCCACTCATGTCCCTTGCACCCCCACCCCCCAGCACTGTGGGGCACCTGCCAGCAGGCCCCCACTCATGTCCCACTCATGTCCCCTTGCACCCCCACCCCCCAGCACTGAGGGGCACCTGCCAGCAGGCCCCCACTCATGTCCCCTTGAGCCCCCACCCCCCAGCACTGTGGGGCACCTGCCAGCAGGCCCCCACTCATGACCCCTTGCACCCCCACCTCCCAGCAGTGTGGGGCACCTGCCAGCAGGCTCCCACTCATGTCCCACTCATGTCCCCTTGCACCCCCACCCCCCAGCACTGAGGGGCACCTGCCAGCAGGCCCCCACTCATGTCCCCTTGAACCCCCACCCCCAGCACTGTGGGGCACCTGCCAGCAGGCCCCCACTCATGTCCCCTTGCACCCCCACCTCCCAGCAGTGTGGGGCACCTGCAAGCAGGCCCCCACTCATGTCCCACTCATGTCCCCTTGCACCCCCACCCCCAGCACTGTGGGGCACCTGCCAGCAGGCCTCCACTCATGTCCCCTTGCACCCCCACCCCCCAGCACTGAGGGGCTCATGCCAGCAGGTCCCCACTCATGTCCCACTCATGTCCCCTCGCACCCCCACCCCCAGCACTGAGGGGCACCTGCCAGCAAGACCCCACTCATGTCCCCTTGAACCCCTACCCCCCAGCACTGTGGGGTACCTGCCAGCAGGCCCCCACTCATGTCCCCTTGCACCCCCACCTCCCAGCAGTGTGGGGCACCTGCAAGCAGGCTCCCACTCATGTCCCACTCATGTCCCCTTGCACCCCCACCCCCCAGCACTGTGGGGCACCTGCCAGCAGGCCTCCACTCATGTCCCCTTGCACCCCCACCCCCCAGCACTGAGGGGCACCTGCCAGCAGGCCCCCACTCATGTCCCCTTGCACCCCCACCCCCCAGCACTGAGGGGCACATGCCAGCAGGTCCCCACGCATGTCCCACTCATGTCCCCTTGCACCTCCACCCCCCAGCACTGAGGGGCACCTGCCAGCAAGACCCCACTCATGTCCCCTTGAACCCCCACCCCCCAGCACTGTGGGGCACCTGCCAGCAGGCCCCCACTCATGTCCCACTCATGTCCCCCTGCACCCCCACCCCCCAGCACTGAGGGGCACCTGCCAGCAGGCCCCCACTCATGTCCCACTCATGTCCCCTTGGACCCCATCCCCCAGCACTGTGGGGCACCTGCCAGCAGGCCCCCACTCATGTCCCTTGCACCCCCACCCCCCAGCACTGTGGGGCACCTGCCAGCAGGCCCCCACTCATGTCCCCTTGCACCCCCACACCCCAGCACTGAGGGGCACCTGCCAGCAGGCCCCCACTCATGTCCCCTTGCACCCCCACCCCCCAGCACTGAGGGGCACATGCCAGCAGGTCCCCACTCATGTCCCACTCATGTCCCCTTGCACCCCACCTCCCAGCACTGTGGGGCACCTGCCAGCAGGCCCCCACTCATGTCCCCTTGCACCCCCACCTCCCAGCAGTGTGGGGCACCTGCCAGCAGGCCCCCACTCATGTCCCCTTGCACCCCACCCACCAGCACTGAGGGGCACATGCCAGCAGGTCCCCACTCATGTCCCACTCATGTCCCCTTGCACCCCACCCCCCAGCACTGAGGAGCACCTGCCAGCAAGACCCCACTCATGTCCCCTTGAACCCCCACCCCCCAGCACTGTGGGGTACCTGCCAGCAGGCCCCCACTCATGTCCCCTTGAACCCCCACCCCCCAGCACTGTGGGGCACCTGCCAGCAGGCCCCCACTCATGTCCCCTTGCACCCCCACCTCCCAGCACTGTGGGGCACCTGCCAGCAGGCCCCCACTCATGTCCCACTCATGTCCCCTTGCACCCCCACCCCCCAGCACTGTGGGGCACCTGCCAGCAGGCCTCCACTCATGTCCCCTTGCACCCCCACCCCCCAGCACTGAGGGGCACCTGCCAGCAGGCCCCCACTCATGTCCCACTCATGTCCCCTTGCACCCCCACCCCCCAGCACTGAGGGGCACCTGCCAGCAGGCCCCCACTCATGTCCCACTCATGTCCCCTTGCACCCCCACCCCCCAGCACTGAGGGGCACCTGCCAGCAGACCCCCACTCATGTCCCCTTGCACCCCCACCCCCCAGCACTGTGCAGCACCTGCCAGCAGGCCCCCACTCATGTCCCCTTGCACCCCCACCCCCCAGCACAGTGGGGCACCTGCCAGCAGGCCCCCACTCATGTCCCCTTGCGCCCCCACCCCCCAGCACTGAGGGGCACCTGCCAGCAGGCCCCCACTCATGTCCCACTCATGTCCCCTTGGACCCCACCCCCCAGCACTGTGGGGCACCTGCCAGCAGGTCCCCACTCATGTCCCTTGCACCCCCACCCCCCAGCACTGTGGGGCACCTGCCAGCAGGCCCCCACTCATGTCCCACTCATGTCCCCTTGCACCCCCACCCCCCAGCACTGAGGGGCACCTGCCAGCAGGCCCCCACTCATGTCCCCTTGAGCCCCCACCCCCCAGCACTGTGGGGCACCTGCCAGCAGGCCCCCACTCATGTCCCCTTGCACCCCCACCTCCCAGCAGTGTGGGGCACCTGCCAGCAGGCTCCCACTCATGTCCCACTCATGTCCCCTTGCACCCCCACCCCCCAGCACTGAGGGGCACCTGCCAGCAGGCCCCCACTCATGTCCCCTTGAACCCCCACCCCCCAGCACTGTGGGGCACCTGCCAGCAGGCCCCCACTCATGTCCCCTTGCACCCCCACCTCCCAGCAGTGTGGGGCACCTGCAAGCAGGCCCCCACTCATGTCCCACTCATGTCCCCTTGCACCCCCACCCCCAGCACTGTGGGGCACCTGCCAGCAGGCCTCCACTCATGTCCCCTTGCACCCCCACCCCCCAGCACTGAGGGGCTCATGCCAGCAGGTCCCCACTCATGTCCCACTCATGTCCCCTCGCACCCCCACCCCCAGCACTGAGGGGCACCTGCCAGCAAGACCCCACTCATGTCCCCTTGAACCCCTACCCCCCAGCACTGTGGGGTACCTGCCAGCAGGCCCCCACTCATGTCCCCTTGCACCCCCACCTCCCAGCAGTGTGGGGCACCTGCAAGCAGGCTCCCACTCATGTCCCACTCATGTCCCCTTGCACCCCCACCCCCCAGCACTGTGGGGCACCTGCCAGCAGGACTCCACTCATGTCCCCTTGCACCCCCACCCCCCAGCACTGAGGGGCACCTGCCAGCAGGCCCCCACTCATGTCCCCTTGCACCCCCACCCCCCAGCACTGAGGGGCACATGCCAGCAGGTCCCCACGCATGTCCCACTCATGTCCCCTTGCACCTCCACCCCCCAGCACTGAGGGGCACCTGCCAGCAAGACCCCACTCATGTCCCCTTGAACCCCCACCCCCCAGCACTGTGGGGCACCTGCCAGCAGGCCCCCACTCATGTCCCACTCATGTCCCCCTGCACCCCCACCCCCCAGCACTGAGGGGCACCTGCCAGCAGGCCCCCACTCATGTCCCACTCATGTCCCCTTGGACCCCATCCCCCAGCACTGTGGGGCACCTGCCAGCAGGCCCCCACTCATGTCCCTTGCACCCCCACCCCCCAGCACTGTGGGGCACCTGCCAGCAGGCCCCCACTCATGTCCCCTTGCACCCCCACACCCCAGCACTGAGGGGCACCTGCCAGCAGGCCCCCACTCATGTCCCCTTGCACCCCCACCCCCCAGCACTGAGGGGCACATGCCAGCAGGTCCCCACTCATGTCCCACTCATGTCCCCTTGCACCCCCACCTCCCAGCACTGTGGGGCACCTGCCAACATGCCCCCACTCATGTCCCCTCGAACTCCCACCCCCCAGCACTGTGGGGCATCTGCCAGCAGGCCCCCACTCATGTCCCCTTGCACCCCCACCTCCCAGCAGTGTGGGGCACCTGCCAGCAGGCCCCCACTCATGTCCCCTTGCACCCCACCCACCAGCACTGAGGGGCACATGCCAGCAGGTCCCCACTCATGTCCCACTCATGTCCCCTTGCACCCCCACCCCCCAGCACTGAGGGGCACCTGCCAGCAAGACCCCACTCATGTCCCCTTGAACCCCCACCCCCCAGCACTGTGGGGTACCTGCCAGCAGGCCCCCACTCATGTCCCCTTGAACCCCCACCCCCCAGCACTGTGGGGCACCTGCCAGCAGGCCCCCACTCATGTCCCCTTGCACCCCCACCTCCCAGCACTGTGGGGCACCTGCCAGCAGGCCCCCACTCATGTCCCCTTGCACCCCCACCCCCCAGCACTGTGGGGCACCTGCCAGCAGGCCTCCACTCATGTCCCCTTGCACCCCCACCCCCCAGCACTGAGGGGCACCTGCCAGCAGGCCCCCACTCATGTCCCACTCATGTCCCCTTGCACCCCCACCCCCCAGCACTGAGGGGCACCTGCCAGCAGGCCCCCACTCATGTCCCACTCATGTCCCCTTGCACCCCCACCCCCCAGCACTGAGGGGCACCTGCCAGCAGGCCCCCACTCATGTCCCCTTGCACCCCCACCCCCCAGCACTGTGGGGCACCTGCCAGCAGGCCCATACTCATGTCTCCTTGCGCCCCCACCCCCCAGCACTGTGGGGCACCTGCCAGCAGGCCCATACTCATGTCTCCTTGCACCCCCACCCCCAGCACTGAGGGGCACCTGCCAGCAGGCCCCCACTCATGTCCCACTCATGTCCCCTTGCACCCCCACCCCCCAGCACTGAGGGGCACCTGCCAGCAGGCCCCCACTCATGTCCCCTTACACCCCCACCCCCCAGCACTGTGGGGCACCTGCCAGCAGGCCCCCACTCATGTCCCCTTGCACCCCCACCTCCCAGCAGTGTGGGGCACCTGCCAGCAGGCTCCCACTCATGTCCCACTCATGTCCCCTTGCACCCCCACCCCCCAGCACTGAGGGGCACCTGCCAGCAGGCCCCCACTCATGTCCCCTTGAACCCCCACCCCCCAGCACTGTGGGGCACCTGCCAGCAGGCCCCCACTCATGTCCCCTTGCACCCCCACCTCCCAGCAGTGTGGGGCACCTGCAAGCAGGCCCCCACTCATGTCCCCTTGCACCCCCACCCCCAGCACTGTGGGGCACCTGCCAGCAGGCCTCCACTCATGTCCCCTTGCACCCCCACCCCCCAGCACTGAGGGGCTCATGCCAGCAGGTCCCCACTCATGTCCCACTCATGTCCCCTCGCACCCCCACCCCCAGCACTGAGGGGCACCTGCCAGCAAGACCCCACTCATGTCCCCTTGAACCCCCACCCCCCAGCACTGTGGGGTACCTGCCAGCAGGCCCCCACTCATGTCCCCTTGCACCCCCACCTCCCAGCAGTGTGGGGCACCTGCAAGCAGGCTCCCACTCATGTCCCACTCATGTCCCCTTGCACCCCCACCCCCCAGCACTGTGGGGCACCTGCCAGCAGGCCCCCACTCATGTCCCCTTGCACCCCCACCCCCCAGCACTGAGGGGCACATGCCAGCAGGTCCCCACGCATGTCCCACTCATGTCCCCTTGCACCTCCACCCCCCAGCACTGAGGGGCACCTGCCAGCAAGACCCCACTCATGTCCCCTTGAACCCCCACCCCCCAGCACTGTGGGGCACCTGCCAGCAGGCCCCCACTCATGTCCCACTCATGTCCCCCTGCACCCCCACCCCCCAGCACTGAGGGGCACCTGCCAGCAGGCCCCCACTCATGTCCCACTCATGTCCCCTTGGAGCCCATCCCCCAGCACTGTGGGGCACCTGCCAGCAGGCCCCCACTCATGTCCCTTGAACCCCCACCCCCCAGCACTGTGGGGCACCTGCCAGCAGGCCCCCACTCATGTCCCCTTGCACCCCCACACCCCAGCACTGAGGGGCACCTGCCAGCAGGCCCCCACTCATGTCCCCTTGCACCCCCACCCCCCAGCACTGAGGGGCACATGCCAGCAGGTCCCCACTCATGTCCCACTCATGTCCCCTTGCACCCCCACCTCCCAGCACTGTGGGGCACCTGCCAACAGGCCCCCACTCATGTCCCCTCGAACTCCCACCCCCCGGCACTGTGGGGCATCTGCCAGCAGGCCCCCACTCATGTCCCCTTGCACCCCCACCTCCCAGCAGTGTGGGGCACCTGCCAGCAGGCCCCCACTCATGTCCCCTTGCACCCCACCCACCAGCACTGAGGGGCACATGCCAGCAGGTCCCCACTCATGTCCCACTCATGTCCCCTTGCACCCCCACCCCCCAGCACTGAGGGGCACCTGCCAGCAAGACCCCACTCATGTCCCCTTGAACCCCCACCCCCCAGCACTGTGGGGTACCTGCCAGCAGGCCCCCACTCATGTCCCCTTGAACCCCCACCCCCCAGCACTGTGGGGCACCTGCCAGCAGGCCCCCACTCATGTCCCCTTGCACCCCCACCTCCCAGCACTGTGGGGCACCTGCCAGCAGGCCCCCACTCATGTCCCACTCATGTCCCCTTGCACCCCCACCCCCCAGCACTGTGGGGCACCTGCCAGCAGGCCTCCACTCATGTCCCCTTGCACCCCCACCCCTCAGCACTGAGGGGCACCTGCCAGCAGGCCCCCACTCATGTCCCACTCATGTCCCCTTGCACCCCCACCCCCCAGCACTGAGGTGCACCTGCCAGCAGGCCCCCACTCATGTCCCACTCATGTCCCCTTGCACCCCCACCCCCCAGCACTGAGGGGCACCTGCCAGCAGGCCCCCACTCATGTCCCCTTGCACCCCCACCCCCCAGCACTGTGCGGCACCTGCCAGCAGGCCCCCACTCATGTCCCCTTGCACCCCCACCCCCCAGCACAGTGGGGCACCTGCCAGCAGGCCCCCACTCATGTCCCCTTGCGCCCCCAACCCCCAGCACTGTGGGGCACCTGCCAGCAGGCCCATACTCATGTCCCCTTGCACCCCCACCCCCCAGCACTGAGGGGCACCTGCCAGCAGGCCCCCACTCATGTCCCACTCATGTCCCCTTGCACCCCCACCCCCCAGCACTGAGGGGCACCTGCCAGCAGGCCCCCACTGATGTCCCCTTACACCCCCACCCCCCAGCACTGTGGGGCACCTGCCAGCAGGCCCCCACTCATGTCTCCTTGCACCCCCACCCCCCAGCACTGAGGGGCACCTGCCAGCAGGCTCCCACTCATGTCCCACTCATGTCCCCTTGCACCCCCACCCCCAGCACTGTCGGGCACCTGCCAATAGGCCCCCACTCATGTTCCCTTGCACCCCCACCCCCAGCACTGTGGGGCACCTTCCAGCAGGCCCCCACTCATGTCCCCTTGCACCCCCACCCCCCAGCACTGTGGGGCACCTGCCAGCAGGCCCCCACTCATGTCCCACTCATATCCCCTTGCACCCCCACCCCCCAGCACTGTGGGGCACCTTCCAGCAGGCCCCCACTCATGTCCCCTTGCACCCCCACCCCCCAGCACTGTGGGGCACCTGCCAGCAGGCCCCCACTCATGTCCCCTTGCACCTCCACCCCCCAGCATTGAGGAGCACCTGACAGCAGGCCCCCACTCATGTTCCACTCATGTCCCCTTGCACCCCCACCCCCTAGCACTGAGGGGCACCTGCCAGCAGGCCCCCACTCATGTCCCCTTGCACCCCCAGCCCCCAGCACTGTGGGGCACCTGCCAGCAGGCCCCCACTCATGTCCCCTTGCACCCCACCCCCCAGCACTGAGGGGCACCTGCCAGCAGGCCCCCACTCATGTCCCACTCATGTCCCCTTGCACCCCCACCCCCCAGCACTGTGGAGCACCTGCCAGCAGGCCCCCACTCATGTCCCACTCATGTCCCCTTGCACCCCCACCCCCCAGCACTGTGGGGCACCTGCCAGCAGGCCCCCACTCATGTCCCCTTGCTCCCCCATCCCCCAGCACTGAGGGGCACCTGCCAGCAGGCCCCCACTCATGTCCCCTTGCACCTCCACCCCCCAGCACTGAGGGGCACCTGCCAGCAGGCCCCCACTCATGTCCCCCAGCACCCCCTCCTCCCAGCAGTGAAATGCCCATCTCATGACACAAACCAAAAGTCAACTGTGTACATCAACACATGTCCGTCACACACATACACTGGTTGGCATTGCTTGTGTAAACCCACATTTTCACATGCATCAACCCAATGAGCGAATCCCACACATGGAACTAAAAAATGAAAATGTATTATGTACATAAAATCAAAAATGAAATGAAAGCATACCAAAATATGAAACATGAAATCTAAAGCATGTGAAAAAGATGATTGAATGAAAATGATAAACAATCCAAAAAATTAGAAAGAAAAACAGTCCAAATTCACCCTCCAACAACGCAAATCCAAAGGAAATGTAAAAAAAAATCTCTATTGCTTCATGTTCATAAAAAAAAAGAGAAATCAATCCATAGTCCAACTATTTGCAATCCATTGTCCAGAAAAAATAAATCCATTGCTCCATGTCCATAATGCAAAAAAAATTAAAAAATGAATACATGATGAAACTATATACAATCCATTGTCCAAGGATGTAAAGGGTCCATGATCCCAACCAAACAAATGAAACCTACCTAACAAACTACCCAAAAATATAACTATATACAAATTTGTGTGGCATTGTCCATTGACCACAAATAAAAGGAAAACGAAAAGGAAACCTAACTCTAAAAACTATTTACAAGGGCAGCGGGCTAGTCCGACGGCTCACTTTTTGATGTCCCGGGCCAGGGCATCATCAAACTCCTGCTCAATGTCCTGGAGGCGGTCCTCTTCCATGTCCCCGAAGGTTCGCAGGGACGATGACATGTTCTCCTCCAACTCCCTGTGAATTGCCTCGAGGCACTCGGCCCGCCTCAGGGCCCTCTGCATGGAGTTCTCCGCCCTGACCATCGTGAGCCGTGCCTCTCCTGCCTGCTGCCGCTCCGCATCTATAGCATGGCCTAACCGCTGCCACACGGAAGACACTTCCAGTCCTGGGACCTCCTGCCCTCTGGCCGATACATGCCCCTCCGATGTCGAAGGCCCCGAGCCATGATGGCTCCCACCTTGTTGCTGCTGCTGCTGTGCCTTTGCCTGTGCCTGTGCCCTGGCTCTTTCTGCCTGCACATCCTCCTCCGGCTGGGGTGCAGTTGTTGAGGTGGCCACCCCTGCTGGACGTCCGACTCCCGACTGTGGCAGGGATGTGTCCTCCACCCTCCTGGCCGCAGGGTCAGAGGCAGCTCCACAGAATACCCAGGTGGTACATGGATGGGAAGATGGCATGGAGGACGACTGGCACGTAGGGGGTTCAGGTGAGGAGGGGGTTGCAAGGAGGTCCAGCACACTGAGGAATCCAGCACTGGTGACCCGTCCCAGCAGGTCAACGCGTTCAAAGAGGCACCCGAGATGACATGCAGTCTCTTCACGAAAAAACTGCATGTCACCTCGCATTCCTCGTTGACGCAACGCTATCCCGGCCAGGGCAGGCTCAACACGGTCCCAGATAGCCACGTCCGCAGGGAGAGGAAGGCCAGTTGTTGTGCGCTCACCCCCTCCCTGATAACGGGTCTGGACGTAGGCATCCCTGCTGGTGCCAGATGATGCAGTGACAGGATCAGGGACAGGATTGCACACAGGCACCTCCGCGGCGGCTTGTGCTGCCTCCTGTCCCTGGTCCTGCACTGCACCACTAGCACCAGTGGAATCCCCACCTCCAGACCCCGTGTGTGTCCCTTCCACGGCCACCTCCTCCACCAAACCCCCCACCAACCTGGATGACTCCATGCCATCTTCCTCCATCGGACCCTGTGGGGTCTCAGCTGCCCCTTCTGCTGCCGATGAGGCCACCTCCAACCTCCGCCTCTTGGACCTACCCTCGACACCTGCGGCCTGGGACGTGGCACCAGACTCCTCACTCCCCGACGAGATGACAATCTGGGAGGGGAGCCGGGCCTTGCGTCTCCGGCTGGCGGGACGATCCCTACCGCTGTGCTCCACAGCACCCTCTCCGCCCTCTTCTTCAGTTGACGCTGCAGACAGGGAGAGATAAAACACAGGCATCAGGGCACTGTACAGTGGACTGATACACACATGACAGTTGCACATGAGTGGCAATGTTTAACTTCAGACATGGCATCACACTCCATGAGACACATGTCATTTTAACTCACACACATGGACATTTCAACAGCAATATTGCACACGGCAGCACCATCCATACACATACAACAGCATGAACAGCCAAAGGTGAGCCTGACATCACATGAAACACAAGGAGTGCACTAGACATGCACACATGCCACCACACTTACATGCATGTCTACATCTCCTCAACTGTTGCAGTGATGAGATCGCCATACATGTCACATCTGCCATTCATCCTTCTACATATCAGTGTCACGTGCATCCATGTTGCATCACAGTTGCCACTTGTCAGATACACATACACGCACATGTACACAGTGCAGATACATGCATTATGAACCACCATCCATGCCACGACCATGCCAATGTACATACACAGAAATTCAAACATGTGTGCTCCCACACCTGCATTTGCCCAGCATGCTTACCAACACATACACCATCAATGTGTCTCACAACTGAGAGGACTCACATGTGGCAGCCTCACGCCCATGTTCATACACATCTCTACATGGCCCTACATAAACACATGTGCAACCTGCACACTACTGGCACAGCACGACACGCACAGCGTACTATCAACATGCATGTACACTTACTGCTCGACTCCAGACGGGTCTGCCTCTCAAGGATCTGGACGTAGAGCGCTGGGCATATGCATTCCAAGACCCTCATTTGATGGTTCGACAGCTGGCCCCGGCACCCCTTGGCATCCGCTGCCTTAGCGAGGCGCCAGGCCTTGTTCAGGGTCCTGGACCTTAAGTCCTCCCAGCGCTTCTTGACATGATGTGAGTTGCGGACTGCCACCCCCTCCGCGTTGATGGCAGTCACAATGTCCATCCAGATCCTGGTCCGTCCTTCATTGTCGGCGCGCGAACTTCCAAAGAGGGCATCATACTGGCCCAGGACTTGCTCCACCAGGACAACAACTTCGGTGGCAGCGAAGCTGGTGGCCCTCTGCCTCTCTGGCTGGGTGTTGCCAGTGCTGCCAGATGGTGTTGTGCTGGACATGGCAACCCCAGAGGCAGGAGTGGGTGGGCAACTGGGTCCTGGGGCTGGGCTGTGGAGCGATGGAATCCCAGTCGGGAGTCTTCGGTTCCAGCAGGGGTGGTCACAGCAAGTACACCCCTGGCTGATGTGCAGGCAGCAAATGGCAGGGCACGTGGGCAGCAGGCAGTCAGGCAGCAGCAGATGGCAGGTGGGAGCGTGCTCGGGGATCTGGGGGGCAGTCATTCGGCCTTCTGGGCAGGAGCGTGGTCTTTCGTGTGTTTTCGCGTGGCCAGCTTGATACGGAGTGATTTGGCACGTGAAAAAATTGCACGTTAGCGTGTAATTCGAGGAAAGGGCCTTAGCGCGTAAGCACGTCAGCACACACACGCGATTTCATTGGACCAAAGGCCCTTAGCGCGTAAGCGCGTAAGTTACATTACGCGCGCGTGCGTTTCTCTCATAGCACGTGATGACAGAGCACACGTGGAAAAACTGCACGTCCGAGTGTCATCGCGTGTAATTGGAGGAAAGCGCCCACGTACACGTGTATCTGACGTGTACGTGTGGGCCGGTTTAAAAGCTACGTGTAGGACGCCATTTCCTTGTACGTACTTTTTGTGGAGAGCGAGTGGGTGAAATCTGTACTTCTTGTCGGTTCACACGCAATTACTTCACAGCGTTTCTAGTTCGTACTCCCTGTTACCTCTGACAGCTCTTTTCTGAATTTTTGTTGGGCCTGTTTCCTCAAACAGAGTTCACTTCTCCTTTTGTCCTGTCTCCTCAGACAGCGTACAATTCTTCTTTTGGCGGGGGTGTTGCCAACGCGCACATGCGCGTATTTTTCACATTCTTTTTCCAGGCAGACAGTGAGTTCCGCACGTACTTAGCAACTATGCTTGCTCCGTGTGTCGCGTTCCCCTTCAGAGGTTATTGTAGGCTGCGTGTATTACGTGTACGCTTAGTTTTGTGTTTCTGGGTGCCACAGCGTAGTGAGGGTGCATTTTTTCACGCACGTGGTCTACAAGGGGTTGCGTGCACGTTCATTTTTGATTTTGGGCTGCCTGTGCATTGCGTGACCTGTAATCTTCCCCCAGGGGTCACAGACAGCCATGTTAGAGCACTAGGGTATGAATTCCATCTGGTATCCCCCAATTGCCCAGGACAATAGTTTACTGCAACTCCCATACGCACAACAACATTAGTGCCATGGTTGGGAGGCGACCAAGCGGTAAGGGAGGAAAAGGTGGCCGACCTTCAAAAGGTGGGCGTGGTGGGCGCGGTAGGGGACGTGGCCAGGATTTGCAGGGTGCCCCTATACCCCCATGTGTGGAGGAACAATCAGGGACACCCATGCACCCCCCCCATGGTTGAGGGAATCGTGGCTGACACCATCCCAGCTCAGCCCCTGTTGGACCAGCCCATTGTGGCACCTGACCTGGCACAGAATGACTCCCTGGCTGACTTCCAGGTCAGCAAGTCTAGGCCACGTGTGGCGGTGCAAGTTGTTGTCACCAAGCCACATGGATCTGGGGCAGCTATGTCATCTGCTGCCCCAAGTATGCAGGGTGGGGAGGTTGCAGGGTCAGCTACAGCTCCATCCGCCCCAGCTCTGACTCTCCCAGCCAGGACAGTGTCAGTCCAGGTCCATCAAACTGACGTTCCCCCTGCCAATATTACCCTGCAACAAATGCCTGCATCAAGACCTATGGTCATTGTGAATTCCCACACTCCTACTACCCAGTCCACCGGTGATTCTGCCCCTACTGACCAGAGCGGCGTTAGCCACTCTGGCTCTGCTCCACCTTTAAAGAAGAGGAAGAAGGGTGCTATGGCACGACAGGCTGAGACCCCAGACACGGCTACACACTCCAGTACCTCAAGGAAGCCTTGCTTTAATGATCCGGAACTTGATGCACTTGTGGCCTATATGTCAGCACATAGCCGCAAAATGGTGGTGACTGCAGGGTGCAAGACCACACCTGGTCAACGTAGGGCACACTGGCAGACCATCGCGGACCGCATAACTTCCCTTGGATTTGTGAGGCGCATAGCTGATGATTGCTGCAAGCGGTGGAATGACCTGAAACGCAGAGCAAAGAACAAGCTGGCCTCAAATCATGCCGCTACTCTGGTGGCTGGCGGTGGGTCTCCACAAGAGGACAACAAACTCACTGAACATGAGTCTGTTGCTGGGGCCTTCGTCACAGAGGAACAGATCCAAGGTGTGGGAGAACTACCTGATTATGAAGCATTGTCCGGTGAGTGCCCATGCCTGTGTGTGTAATGCATGTGTATGTTGTTTGGGTGACGGGTTCTGATTGAGTGCCAGGTGAGGGTATGTGTGCCTGAGTGGTATGAGTCACCCATGTGCTTCATCCAAAACATTCAGCGGCCTTGGATTTGGGTGTGTGACAGTATCCCTTCTGCCCACAGTAGTAATTTAGCGCAACATTATGGCAGTTGCCCTTGAAGTGGCATCTTGCAACAACATTGTTTGTATTTTTCAGTGTTTGTTTAGGCTGATTGTTTTAATTATCCCACTTTTGCTACGCATTCCTCAGCCCTATTGTCACATTTGTGACATGCTTCTGTCATTGATGAACCCCACATTGGCCCACATGTGTTACCTTGTTAGGTGAATGATTTGACCATTCAGGCTGATTGAGTATTGGCCTGATCACATACATTTTTGGGGCCTGTTTGAATGTGGAACATGACAGTTGTTTCCTGTCATGTTGAAGTGCACAACCATTGATGTGTACATCGGCCTGCAATCACTGTATTTTTGTATACTGGATGTGTTGCAGTGTGTGGCACATGCCTATTTTGTCACACTATGTAGCATTTTTCATCTCATCATGTCCATCTCACATGGATGGCTGACAGTATTCATTCATTGACATATGGATGTACTTGTGGAATGTACCATGGCTATGGTACATGCCATCTTTGTGATGGCATGTGTCATGTATGTGTATTTGACATGCCACTCACAGGCCAATGTGTGATGGCAGTGCTACCCAGCATGCAGCAAATGTGTTGCTCTTCCATCTTGGTGTCATCAGTGTCTGCCTTTTGGCTCCCCTTCCAACTCAGTGACAGTGCATGCATGGGAGGGTTATAGTCATGTGGGACATGTGTAAATCATGTACTGGTTCTGTAGCTTGTCAGGCCTATTTGTGTGCTATGGTGCTAATGCCTGTTTCCATTTTTTGTCTTTCATGTTTTTGCAGGGGATGACGCACTTGATGCTGTTGAGGTTGAGGAGATCGTGCAGACCCAGGAGGGATCTCAGGCACGACCGGGCACCAGTGGGGGACGTGGTGTGGTGGTGGGTGAGAACCCAATCTTGCTGCAGACCATTCTGTCCAGGGGTGTCTCTGGGTGCACCTCCCCAGACCTCTATTCAGGTGCTCATTCGGATGATGAGACCTATGCGGCGTCGCAGGCAAGTGTTTCTGGCAGGGATTCTGTTCTGTCCAACCCACCTGCACCAGGGGTAGAACCCTCTATGGGGATGTAAGTGTTGGTAAGTCCGCCTTTGGCAGTTACAGATGCAGGGTCACACTCCACAAAATCTGATTCTATTCCTGGGCCAGCATATCAGAGGGGGAATGCAGTCCTGCAGCCTCAGGCAGTGCCGGCACAGCAAGGCGCAGATCGCCTTGCCCCAAACAGGTGTGGTGCCCGCCAACGCGGTGGCCGTACGCCACCAGGCAATACCGCATGGGAACAATCCATGTACGGTATGGCAACCCACAGGCAGCATCAGTTGAGATGATGGCTCAAGCAATGGAGAGGGTGGCCACTTCCATTGTCCCCCCTGAAAGGCAGATGGAGCAACTACAGCAGGCAACATACTCCATTTGCCAATCACACAGGGAGGACATGTTGGCGTCCAACAGGGACAGACGGGCGGCAGTGGAGACTCTACGCCAATCGATATCAATAGAGTCCAAGGGCCTTAAGGCTTCCACTAACTTGAAGACAGAACAGCAGCTGGAGCGGCTCACACGTTCGCTCTCAGCTGAGATGCAGGCAACTCGGGAGGAGATCCGGGCATCACGTCAGTTGGTGCATGGGGATCTCCGCACTATAATCCTCCAGAACGAGACCTTCCACACCTGCATGCTTGCTGCCATGGAGGACCATACCAGGGCTTTGTGTGGGCTGCCTCCCATAGCACCACCACCTCCTGTGGCAGCAGCAGAGGGTGATCAGAGCGACAGCAGCAGTTCTCCCACATTGGCATAGCCGTGCAGGCCCTGAGCCCATGGAGGTGTTTTTTCCCCCACATCCGCACAGGTGGCTGTTGGTGCGCACCCTGTCCTCGGACCTCCTGGGTGGCCTCCCTCCCGTCCCCAACATGGCCATTTATGATTTTAGATTGTTGATTTTTTTTTTTACAGTGTGTTGCCTTGTGTGGCTCCCATGGGCATCCACTGTATTCCGGCTGGGCACATGCACGCTTGTCCCGAGTTTGGGTTAGATGCTTGTGTTCGTGAGACACACACCCCTCCTGCTTCCCGTTTCCATGGGCTTGCAAAGGGTGTGCCCAAGTGACAGTGACTTACACAGTGGTGTTGGACTCCCATGAGCTGTGTGGGCAGTCTGTAGTCAATACTGTGTATACATTCCTAGTGGATATTGTTGTTGTATTGTACACTGCATGGTGTATTGATATGTGCTTGTGCATCCATGTCTTCCTCCTAATTTGCAGGTTCATTCCTCATGTCTTCACAAGGCCGTCTAATTTGGAGATGGAGTTCATGTTGTAAGCAGTGCACTTACACATTTGCGTGACAGCAGCACTGTACAGTTGGAAGTGGTCGATGTGCTGCCATAATCAGGTTGTAAGACTACCACTACTTTAACTTAGTACTGTCATGTTTATGCTATGTTTGAGGTTGTGTAGCTGCATTGTATTGTTGGTAAGTATTTGGTCATGTGTGTTGTTAGTTCTACATTACTGGGAGCATATTGTGTGTGGCCAGTTTCCATTAGGGACACTGTACTTTGTGACACTTGTGTCATGTTTTGGGGAATGCTTTGTTTGCTCTCACATAGCATGCCATGGTGTGTTGGGTGGCGGTGCTGGGGAGGGGTTGGGTGACATGGCACTGTTGTCATGTTGTATTTTGCAAGGGGGTAATGAATTTAGCAGCATAGAAGTATGTCTTTTGATGACACAGCATTGGTGGTGTTTGTGTAGATAGGGATGCACACAATGTAACACTTCCAGGTGACCAATCTCAGGCTGGTATGGTTGTGACAGTTGACTGTCCCTTATGTCATCATCATTGATTGTCAGATGGTATGTGCCAGGGCTGTGTGCACTCCACAGGGGTGTGATTTTAGGTGAAGTAATTAGCCACCAGCTGTGTACGGGCTGCCTCACCCCGTGCCCTTTCCCCTCACATGCGCAGCGGGCGTGCATGTGGTTGGGGATGTGGGGGCACCACCATGTCCACGGGCAGGCCCCGGCGTGTTGCAACATTGTGCAGGACACATGCTGCCACTATGATCCTGCACACTACTGGGGGAGCGTATAACAGCTGCCCGCCAGTACGGTCAAGGGAGCGAAAGCGTGACTTCAGTACTCCGAATGTGCGCTCCACTATGCCCCGGGTTGCAATGTGGGCTGTGTTGTATCTTACCTCGGGTGGCGTGGTGGCGTTCCGAATTGGCGTCATCATGTGGGTGCTCGGAGGGTAGGCACTGTCCCCTGGGGAGGTGGTGATGGGTATCATTAGTGGGGTTGTGACATTACTCAGTATCTGACATGCATGCATGTGCTGTGGCATTTATAGTCACCGAGCAGCCATTTATCGCCATGCCGCCCAGCTTCTAGGTCCCGGTTTAGGGTTGACATTCTGTAAATAAAACTGTCGTGGGTGGACCCTGGATAGTTGGCATATACTGAGGTGATGATTCCCTTGGCATCACATACTACCTGGACGTTGATGGAATGCCAGTGCTTGCGGTTTCTATAGATGTGTTCTGATGCCCTGGGGGGACGTAGAGCCACATGGGTGCAATCAATGGCACCTAGGACTTTGGGGAATTGTGCCACCCCGTAGAAATCCTGGACAGCAGCCTGCCTTTCTGCAGGTGTTCTGGGCAGGTATATGTGCCTGCGGACTGATGGGCGTGCAGTCATGATGGCCAAGACTCGGTGTAGGCAGCGTGACTGCCTGGCCTGTGACACCCCCCCCACTATAGCACTTGTGCGCTGAAATGATCCAGTGGCTGTCAGATGGTGGGGGCTTCCAGGGCCCCCACCTGCACTCGCACGCACACCGACACACACAGACCAGGAACCACGCAGGATGCGTGTGCTCTGCTCTGGTCCCCAGCTCAAACTGCCGGAGGACCGTCTTTATTCATAACAGCGCAAGCCCCGATCCCGCTCGTGCATCCGTAACACTTGCGTAGTCACTACGCAACATCCCTCCTTTTCCCCCCAAACAAGAAAACCATAACAACTTATGTAACTACCAACAGTACTTCAAACTTTAATGGCCAGTCTCGTACCGGTTACGAGGTAGAGTCCATAATAAAGTCTTGGAACCTCTGCGATGGCTTGCGCCCCGCCCAGCTCTGGGAAACCTGCGTGTCTCGGCTGGGGGCACCTCTGGTGTCCCTGAAGTCTCAGGCAGTCTGTCGTCCCTCGGTGCTGATCCGGCGCGCTGTTCGGGCTCCCGCGTGGTGCTCTCCTGCGGGTCAGGCACCGCCTCTATGCGCTTGAAGAACGACACATCCCTCGTGACTGTTCCCTGTGCATTGGCCGCAGTGACCATGGACCCTTTGACATGGGTCACCCCCAGTGGCTGTGGCTCATAGGGCAACAACAGTTTTCCTTCCGGCCTCCTGTTTCGCACCAGCACGTTGTCCCCCACTGCGATCGCCTTCTCCGGCAATCCTCGCCGAGCCGTCTCACTCTTGTTCCGGGCAGCTCTTTCTGTTCGCACCCGGTTGTTGTCGATCTCCCCCGGACCCTGACCTTCCACTTCGGGCAACAGTCCTCGGGGTACCCGTTTAAAAAGGGCCTCCGCCAGCACGACCCCAGTAGATTGATGTGGGGTCGTGCGATACTCCCGCAAAAAGTCAAACAGGTTGCGCCGTAGATCTTCCCCTCCATTCATCGATATGTGGAAGATCTTGTTGAGCGTCCGCATGAAGTGTTCCACCTCCCCATTGGCCCTGGGCCAGAGCGGGGTGACTTTCCGGTGCTTTATCCCCCTTTCCTCACAGTAGCGAGCAAACTGCTGCCCTGGGAACGGCGACCTGTTATCCGAACAGATCTCCAGAGGGAAACCATGGGTGGCAAACATTTTCTCCATGGCCAGGATGGTGTGGTCCCTTGCCGTGGACTCAACCAGCTCCACCTCGGGATAGCGGGACCACTGGTCCGTCACCACCAGAAAGTACATTCCACGGCCCGTGGACCCGAAGTCTGCATGCACAGTCCCCCACAGGCGTTCACTCCTCTCCATGGCTTGGATAGGCGGCCTTATTTGTACCGGACTCGCCGCCAGGCATGGAACGCAGGCCTGCACAAACTCATCCACCCTGCTCACTAGATCCGGAAACCACACTTTTAACCGGAGCCGCGCCTTCGTCTTTGCCGTCCCCTGGTGTCCCTTGTGGGCCAACTGCAGCACCTTGCCCACCAGAGTGCGTGGGATGACCATCTGGTGCCCCCTCAGCAGGAGGCTATTCTCGGCCACCGACAGCTCATGACGTGTCTCCCAGAGCGCCCTCAAGTCCTTTTGATCATCGTCGCCCCTTCTGGCATTGTTCATCAACACCTCGCGCCATTCCCCACTTTACACGGCCTCCTTGATCCTCAAGAACACCTCGTCAGCATTCGACTCGTCTGCAATTTCCTGGTGCGCCAGGGCGACGGGCGGTGCTGCCTCCACCACCAGGTGTACCGCCTCAACACTGTCCGCCACCTCGTCCGATTCCCTGGGCCGCCCATCCCCGGGTGTCAGGACAGATAATCCGCTGGATTGTGGGTGCCAGGGCGATACATCAGCTTGACCCCGTACTCCATTAGCGAGAGCATCCACCTCTCGATTCGTGGTTGTGGTTTGGACGACGCTCCAGACATGATCGGGATCAGGGGCTTATGATCCGTCACCACCACTACGGGCTTCCCCAGAATGTAAATGCAAAAGTGTTTGCAGCCCCATAGGATAGCTAAGGCCTCGCGCTCGATCTGTGAATAGCGCCTCTCTGTCTCGGTGAGAGCCTTGCTGGTGTATGCAATGGGTCTCATGGTCCCTTGGGGGTCCGCCTGCATGAGAACCACCCCCAGTCCAACCGGGCTGGCGTCCACCACGATCTCCGACTCCTGGTCTGAATTGAAGTAGGCCATGGTCTCCTGGCCCGACAGGGCGTTCTTGATGGCGGCGAACGCCCTCTGTTCCTTCCCGGTCCAGTTCCATGCCACGTCATTTCTAGTCAGTGCCCGCAAGGGCTCCGACAGGGATGCCAAGTCACGAATGAATCATCCACAGTAGTTGACCATCCCCAGGAAGCTCCTTACTTCCGCGGGTGACCCCGGCGGGGCGGCCTTTGGATGTCCTTCACCTTCTCCGGATCTGGGGAGATGCCCCCCGCATGGTACACAAAGCCGAAGAATTCCAGCCGGTCTTTCAAAAACTCACACTTTTGTTTGTGGAGAGTCAGGCCGAGGCCACGGAGCCTTTCCAGGGTGTTTTCCAGGCACTTTAGGTGTTCCGCCTCCGGTCTCGCGAACACCAGGATGTCGTCCGACATATTGATCACCCCTCTGAGTCCCGACAGTGCTCCCCTGATGGCATTCTGGAAGACTTCCACTGCCGACGAGACCCCGAAGCTGAGCCTCCTGAACTGATACAGCCCCTCGTGAGTCGTAAAGGTAGTAATGTATCTTGACTCGGGTGAAGCTCCAGCTGATGGTAGCCAGATCTCAAGACCAGTTCAGAGTACACTCTCGCTCCCTGCAGCTCGCCGACAATGTCGCCCAGGGTGGGCGTGAGGTGTTGTTCCCTTTTGATCGCCAGGTTATGTAGCCTCATGTCCACGCAGATGCGGACCGCCCTAGGTTGTTTCAGCTTCGGGGCCACCACTATTGGCGAAACCCAAGGGGTGGGCCCTTCCACTCTCTCCATGATGTCTAGATCGACCATCGTCTTTAGTTCCTTCTCCATCTGCACCCTCAGATGGAACGGGATGCGGCGATGCTTGAGCGCTGTCGGCCTCACCGACCCGTCGATGTGAAGTCATATGGGGTCGGCCTTTAGCTTCCCGATGCCTTGGAAGATCATGTCATTGCGCTGCAGCAGGCATTCCAGGTCAGTGTGATATAGGGCAAACTATTCCTCCAGTGTATACCTTCATGCCTCTTCTACTCCCTCCTCTGACCCCCTGAAGCTGTTTTCTTTTAAGGGGACCAGGCTGACAACATGGGTGCCCAAACTGTTGCTGGTTCTTGAACCCTTAGCAACGGTGCCGATGCTTGTGTCCCTAGTCCCGTGGAGTCCTATTGTACTCCACGGGAATGGAGACTTCTGCCGCCTGACGTCCCGGGCCGCCGGAACTTGACCGCTGGCACCAGGATATCAGGTAGCGGTACGGCTGTTACCGGGTTGCCCGAAACCCGCCACCTTCCGGTGGGTTTTCCGGCAACCCTCGTAATGAGGCCCAATGTGATTAAGTATGGCAAAACTAGGATGGTACTGTTGCACCTGACATGACAAAATATGATTAATTTGATACATATACAATTGCTTGGTAATGTGAAAATGGACAAGCACCTCTTTTAATTGACAGGGTACAGTGAGTTCAGCCCTAGCATATTTATTTAGCAATGTGGTGATTTTGGGCAGCACTTGTAGCAGGCTGGCACATTGGCCATCCCATAAATAGCAACGTAACATGTGAGCAACATTCTGATATTATTGAGAGCATTTTTGAAGGTAATAAGACAGGTGGTGACAATACCATTGCAAATAATAAAACTATGGATATAGTTCATGTTCAGACAATACTGATCTGTATTTTTTGACTAGGAGACAGAACAATGAAATGCATTATGAACCATGCGGTGTTCACATATATTTTCTAGCGCAATGTTTAAACTGGTTCAGTTTCTGTGGACATACAATTCATATTGCCATTTTCCACGGTATGCGATTGGCACACTGTGTCAAGTAATGCTTCATCCATCTGGCACAAGTGTCGGTCTAAGTTTTCTTTCAATGCATTTTTTCAGCAAGACAATGTTTACCCTGGTCCTAATCCTTTCCCCTGTGGCAACAATGCATTAACTGGTGCCAACTGCGCTTGCACCAGCGCAAAGTTACTGTAATACCAATAGTAGTGCGCTTATATTCACTACCGCCTGTAAACACTAGAGATTTGTGTCCAATTTCTTCCAGACCTCGTGCTGTAAAAGACACCTTTTGAAACCATCGAGGGAAATGTTAGGTGTGTGCCACAAAACCCACCTGTGTTGGTGCAGAAATAGAAAGGATGGTTCGCTTGGATACATTCTCCCTCCTATTTGGGTGGGTATTTACACCACCCCTTTTTTATTGTTCACCAGCCACCACTCTTGACGATAACTGAAAAATGGCTTGCGTGCCTTGGCATAGTCGGAAAGTAATGGCCGATTATTGCAAATGGTTCAAATGGTGTGAAACCCCATGTAGATGATTAAAATACCCAGTAAACTATGCAAGTACCTAGGCATATGATGAAAATACCCAGCATATGCTGTGAGTACATTGGCATATGATGCACATACCTGATAAATTATGGTAGTACCTAGTAACATGATGAGAAAACTGCAGTGTGGACCCCTATGTATCTAATGAGAATGCCTCCTATATGTGCTTCATCATATGATAGAAATATCTGGCAAAGGGTCTGGCAAGGGTATCATGAAATGCCAATAACTGGCAACCGATGGGCGTGCTTGGCATATGAGGATAGTATCTGGGACATGACGAGAGCACCTAACCAAACTGTGGCAATACCTGCAAAATGGTGTTGGTTTCTGGACATAGGCTAGCAATGACTCGTAATTATGGTGGGAGCCCTGGAATTTGATGGCAAAACCTAGCATGTGCTGCAAGTAATGGGCCTATGATTATAGGTCTGGCATACGATGGAACGATCTGGGCAGGTGAAGACAATACGTGGAATATAATAGCTCTAAAACCTGGATGCGTCTTGAGTGATGACTAATTGTGATCCCAGGAGACCTATCCTTAATGTAACGTCAAACCTAAAGCCCCAAATGGTAATGTTTGCAGGTGGACATTCAGACGGCACTGACGGATTGACCTCTAAGCATTGGAAGGGGTCCTGACCGGATCAAGATTTGTGAGTGAAGACTATTGCCCACTCTCAAGACTCATTAATGTTCATGACTACATTTTCGGGATACAATACAACAGTTAACAAACATATATGGAAATATATATGGAATATATATGGAGATTGTATATTTACTTCTACTTCATCAGGACATCCAGGCATAGATGTATACAATATCGCACATCATCTATAAGATGGCAACACACACACACATACACCCTATCCAAACCATCTCACCAACATGACAGATATGCCCACAAAGTCTTTTGGCCAAATGCTCGCAGAATTCCACAAATGTAGAACATGCTCATTCTGCCCTTAATACAATGAATAAAGCAACATAAGAGGCAAAATATGTGTTATTAAAAGCTTCGTCAGTTTCTGCACTATTTACTCCATCTATACTTTCCTTTGTGCATATATTAAGCGGCACCTGGGTAGCACCATTTCAACATTCAAGGATCGAAAAAGAAACTTGTCCATGAAGTCAAAATTGGTCCACTAGTCTAGTAAGAACCTTTCAGTTCCCCAGAGGGGACACATTGCCTAAATTCAGGGGTGTTCATCCAGTCCTGTTTTCTTGCACCAAACTGTTCTTAAGCCCAGCAGAAACAAGATGCCACAGAGAGCTCATGTGAACAGTATGGTGGGGCGCTCCAACACTCGCAAAGCTGCCTGGCAGTGTGGACAATGTGGAAGATGTTACCACTTTGCTAACATGCACAGAGTGGTATGACCTCCCCATGACATGCTGCCAACTTCATCAAGAGGACAACCTGTCAGGGTGCCAATAGTGTCTCAGGACGCTCCTGAGGAAGAACCAAGCCAGGAGGATATGTTTGACTAAGAGGATGTTTTTCTCATCTCTGCTAGATCACAAAGAACGCAAGGGAAGGGGCGCCAACGATGATGTGCCATCACAATAATGTCCACCAGTGTTCAGCTTCTGATTGACATTGGAACATCCTTCAATGTGATGCCCTTGGAAATGTTCCATAAATTGCCACCCCTACCGAGGTTGTCAACTCCAAAAGTCTGCATATACACATACAGTGGCAAACACCTGCAACCCTGGAATGGGCATTCTATATGAACGCTGTGCATGATCATGTTTCCACACCTGCCACATTCTTTGTTACCTCCGAGGGAAGGATACTTTGCTGAGTTGCAATACCACAGAGGACTTGGGGTTGGTGCACTTTGCATTTAATGCATATGAAACGGATACTGAAAGCCTCAAGTGGCAGGTTCATAAAATATTTGAAGGTGTAGGATGTTTGCTGGGTAAACAAGATTACACATCGATGAGACCATATAGTCTGTGGCATTGTGGCATCACTGTATCATTTTCCATCTGCGACTAAAAGGTGTCGGAAGAGCTTACTCGACTAGAACAGATGGATATCATTGAGAGAGTGGACAGTCTGACACCATGGGTCTCGCCATTGGTAATCACTATGAAGCCTAAACAACTGAAAGAGATATGCCACTGTGTGGTAATGCGAATCCCCAATCGGGTGATTCATGGAAAACGTAATTTCACACCCACCCTAGATGAAATTATGGTTGACTTTGAGGAGGTGAATATTTTCTCCACCATTGATTTGTGATCATCAAACCATGAGGTACATCTATACCGAGACTCATGTTTCATCATGAAGTTTTCATCTCATGTAAGTCTATTCAGGTATTAGAAGGTGAGTCTTGGTGTATCTTCCGCCACAGAGGTATTCGAGCACACAGTGAGAGGTGTGCATGCAGGCCTGGACGAGTGCGCTTGCATGTCATCACTCATCAAAGTAAGAGATGACATGCTCACATATTCTATGACAGAAAAGGAGGGTTTGTTGAGGCTCAAAGCTGTCTTCCGTCAGCTGCGTCAAAAGGGTCCCACCCTTCATGAAAACAAATGCTGATTCCTCCACAAAGGTGTACACTTCTTTGGCTTTGTCTTTCAGGTCACAGGCATTTTGGCTGATCCCCAGAAGGTGATGGCCATAAAGGCATTTTTTCAGCTACAACGTCCCCTGATGAGGGTCAGAGCTTTCTGGGAATTATCAATCTTTGCGGGAGGTTAGCCATGCTCACAGACCTGCTATGTAACTTAATCCACAAGGACGTTGAGTGGGATTGGAACTCTGTGACTTAGAAGGCATTTAAACACGCTACCTTGGGGGAGGACACCACAATGGTATTCTTCAAGCCTCTGATGAGATCTGAAATCCTTGTGGATACAAGTCCAGTAGGATTGGGAGCAATGTTGACACATGTGGATGGTGGCAGCGTTGGACGTACCATAGCTTTTGTAAGCAATACAAAGACGCTGACGAAATGACGGTATTCACAAATAGACAAGGAAGCACTGCCCTTCCTATGGAGATGTCATTTCCACCTGTATGTTTTCACCAGCCAATCATTGTGGCCACTGACCACAAGCCTCTGCTACCCATTCTTCAAGGTTCGGCACTATACCCCCCTCTTCCACTGGAGAGGTGGATCCTACAGCTACAAGATTATGGAGTCACTCTCTGATTTGAGGCTGGGGCGACAAACCCTGCAGACTTTTTGTCACGCCATCCTACTTCGCTCACACCAGAACACACAGAAGTTGAAGTGGAGGCTGAGGAGCTGTTGTTCATGGTCACCAGATTGACGTACCCAAATCCATGTCACTTTGGGAAATTGTTGAAGCCACGACTCAACAGCGAGGCATGCAGATGGTTGTTGATAAAGTGAGAGGGGTGTCATTGAAAAGCGATATTGACCATGGTGGGCCACTGCATGCAGGAAATTCTGGCAGAATTTGCTGTGAGCTCTCAGACTATACAGAAGGGATTCTGCTGAGTGGAATGAGGATTGTTGTTCCCCCAGCTCTGATCCAGCAGGTCATACAGATACCAGATGAGTAAAACCAAAGCTGGGTTGCGGGAGAAGATATGGTTTCCCGAATTTGGAAAAAAAGTAGATGCCATGTTAGCTAGTTGCCAGTGGCGCTAGGCCACGAGAGAGACTCTGAGGCCACCTCCAATAGAAACTCAGACAAGGTTGTCTATGTTGTGGCAGGCTATGAGTATGGACCTTGGCACACTACAGCAATGGCGCCACTTCCTGGTGGTAATGGAGGAGTTTTCAAGGTATCTGGTGGTACACTTTGTATCCTCCACTGCTGCCGAAAACGGTGACACCAATCATTGAGGATATATTTGCAGTTTATGGCCTTCTGCAATCGTTTTGCACAGACAATGGACCACCTTTCCAAATTGCTACTTTCGAGGAATTCAGGAGGTTCTACAATACCCAGCACCATCCCATCCCTTCATGCTGACTTAGAGACAACGGGGATGTGGAAAGGTGTACATTAAACAAAGCTTTCAGACTCGCTATAGAGTAGGAGGCAATGATGGAAAATGCATTGACCACTTTCCTAATAATCTACAGGACAACCACCCACACAACTACAGGTGTGACTCCAGCAGAAGCTCTACTGAAGCGAATGGTTGACCTGTTAACCTATTGAAATGGTATGCGTAGGAAGGTGACCACTAATGCACGGGGCGTCACAGAGGGATGCTGAAGTTTCTGGGGAAAGGACTTCCTGACTAGTTGGAGCCGATTGTCATTAATGTGCATGGCAGTAGAACGTGGCACCTGCTAATGGGTGGTGGCAATGTCATGGCGGCCAAGAGTTGGTCCCGCGTTAAGTATGTAATCTTTGGAATGAACAGCCCTACCGTGGTTTGTCAACCATCCAGGTGGCAAAGCATTCATCCTGTGTTAAGTGTGAGATCTAGGGAAGGAGCTGCCGTACAATGGTTTGGGCGAGCACGAGGAGCCAGTATTGACAGGTGCCTGTACCCTAGCACTGGGGAGGGCTGTCGAACAATAGCCAAATCAGCCCTGTGGTGCTGTTGACGGGGACCTACCCAATGGATTATGAAAATGTTCAGACCATGACCAAATGTTGAACTAAATTGAACAGCGATTTTGCTACCCGGTTTGTGGGTTGAGGGGGTCCACTCTTGTCCAAAAGGCCAAACCGGCGTGGACAGTTTGGGTTGCCCCTTGGGTTACCCATTGGGTGGAATTCTAACCCAGGCTTGGGCGTTGGACTGTCTGGCTGGACATTGGATTCTGCAAATAACCCTGGGTCAGCTACGAGAGCTACTAGGCCAAACAGGCAGCTGCCGGGTCAGCAGGGCCGCTAAGGTCAAGTTCATGGTAACCGCTTATAGTGGATGACAAGCACGTGTGGTCCCTGTCTTGCTTTCGGAGAATTTCTTATGCAATAAAAGTGCGACGTGTTTACCTCCAAAATGTTGCAGTGCCTTTTGTATAATGCAATGTGTGTTTCATGAAGACATGGGACCTTACGAGTGCACCCCTTTGGTATTTAAAGAATACGTCTAGAGATGAAGACATTTTGAGAAGGGTAGGGCAGGCTTTTGAGTAACTTTAGGGGATATTTATTCACAGATGCTGTGGATGGATGCTGGAGACAAAACCCGGGCATTAATTCAACACGATCTAGGAAGGTCGAGCAGTGTCACAGAGAAAGCAAAGGTAAAGCTCGAGACCATGCAGGATCTGAGTGGCAAAGGTACCCGTATCTGCAGACACACTGTTTCTGTGGCTCGGCCGGAGCACGATGAGTTAATGAATGTGCTTCTCCCTCTTGATGTATGATGGAGAAGTGAGAATGGGCGTCATGGCAACGAAGGCTTTTAGTATCACGAGGCCCACGTGTGGAAGGCGGGGGCGGTGTACGTTGCAGGAACTAGGATAGAAAAGTAGGCCCTGCATCCCAAGGCTGAGGACACGCCCCCGGGAGCCAATCTCTCCTGCGTATGCTTCCTGGGCAGGCCAAACAAGGGCAGACCTGTTGGTGCTTATCAACCGCACAGGAAGGTGCAATCCTGCAGCGATGAAGAGTAGGCGGTGGCAAGCCTGACAAAGAGGGAGTTGTCTGAGCTGTACGAGAAAGCCATTCAATGTCGATGATGGGGAACCCGGGGCCGTCTCATGGGTGCGCACTGTAAGCTCCATACCAGTGCATACAATAACATAATATTGTCTAACACTGCATTACATACAATATGTGTTTGTGATGATTTGCTTGCTACATGGAAATGGAAAAATAAATAGCATGGATACCACGTTGTTGGCGGGGAGGGTCAGGAGGGCAGAGCTGGGAGTGGAGCCATGGCAGCCAAATGCAAAAACAGATTAAAACACTGCACTTTATAGAGATGTCTTGAATCATGCAGATTCCATAAGAATCCAATCTGAAGATAAATTGTTATAGTAACTTTTACAACAAGAATGAGACAGAAGCTTTATTTCCACAATCATGAACAGAAGCCTAAAACTACCAGTATACCAAGTAATAACAGTAACAATTGTGATTATTACTATGTGTATTAATAATAATAAAAATAATATCAATAATAATAAACGCTATCATAATGATAAAGAGGTCTTGCATAACATACCAACCTAAAACAATATAATCTGGTGTTAAATGTACTATCAAGAAGACACTGAAAAAGTACAGTAGGATCACCCGAATGAATGTTGCACTGCATGCGGCTTTATGCACCTCCCCCACTTCTAATCACCCACCATTCACTCCACTTAATGGGCAATAATCCACCCCTCGCTGCTCTGCCTGCAGCCACCGCACAATACGTGCACGCTAATCAGTTAAACCACAGCAGAGCTCTTCTACCAGTACTGGGAAAAGGCTGATTGCTGCTGATGCACCGCGTTGTGCTCGGGCATGGGATCCCCCGCCCCCCTCCCTACCGGCCCAGGGATTACGCCCACCCCACCCCTCCTCTGGATTCTGAATCCAGGGAGACAATTTTTGCCGATTTCTGAGTACGGCGCAATTGCAGCAATCACTGCATGCAAACAAACCGCTTCCGGGTGCCAAGAGGGAAGGGGCGGGGGGCGTGATGGAGTCGGTCAGTATTGAATGAAAGGATAGGAGGGGAAGAGGGCACATCATAACTGTGAGTAGCGTGGCATAGTTTAGCATAAGGCAACATAACATAGTTTAGCATCTGAGTAACACTGGAAAGGGACCACTCCACACATGTATTTGGATTCTGGCTACCCATAAACCTGTGCTGCGCTACTGTTGTCATCTAGCGCTCTAAAGTGACCATAAGGTATCATGCAGTGCCCGACAAAACTCCTTACTGAATGAATATTGCAATGCATGACAGATCATTGCATAGCAAAGCATAGTACAATACGACCTGGGATTATGTAATATGGCAAGGCATAACATGCATGACATGGTGTAAAATAAGATGGGATGGCACATGAAGTTGTATAACATGACATACCATGGCATGTCATAGCATAAGATGGGATGGTGTAACATAACCAATCATTGACGGAGCATAACATGAAATCGCACGGTTTGGCATGACATAAAATACTAACATAACATAAGAAGGAGTGTCATACATTAATCTGTCACAAAATAATATGTCTTGGAATGGCATGGCATAATATAAGAAGGCATGGCATGGCATAATATAATTTCGAAAGACATATCACACTAGGGCGGGCCATAATATGGAATTACATAAAATGATACAAGACACAACAATGACACAACATATTACGGCATGGCATAACATAATATACAGAAATAAAAATGGTACACAACCAGTCGAGAAATGGCCAGAGGAGTTGGCAACAAATGGGGGGATCCACATTTGGTTCTGGAAAGTCTATGGGTATGCCTCTACTCATGCGTTGGTTCTTTTAAATAAAGCAAGTGGTTTGGTTCTGCAGTTTTTATCTGCCAGCCAATTGCATATCTACTCCCACTGTTTGATGGTTGTCCAGGCCTATCGGACAGTCCTTGCACCTTTCCTGAATGGGCTATGCTACACTGTACCTCTGTTTCGTCATCAGCTCTTAGTGTTCTTGCTAAGCCGCTTTCAGCATTCGAGGTGCGCTTTCTCACTTACAAGACGCTGCATCTAGGGACCGCCAAAAATATTGCCAGAAATTGAAGCTGTCAGGTGGCTGGAGATGGCTGGTGAACAAAGCCATGCTGATGTTGGACACTGGCCAGTGCCTGGCACACATGTGTTCATATCCTTCTGGCGTGTATTTGAGATATGACTTGAAGACAGGCTGCTCAGAAAGTCGGGGAAAGGATTGCTGGGAGTAAATAGTCGGTTGTTTTCTCTACTTGCATGTGGAGCACTGCAGCATTAGGATCTTACTGCTAGACAAAGTTAGAAGGGAGTGATATTCATATTGTGGGTGTGTTTTAATTCATATTAACGTTAATGGTGAGAATGCATGGTTTTTATATGGGATTCCATTCCCGGATTACCCCCTTACTGAACATGTGTTGCTAGATTTTATTGTTACGCCACTGAATGGCAAACAGTCTTTCAACCTCAGAAGGATGAAAGAGAAAGTCAATCCTTCCAGAGATTACAACTTGCAAAGTACAGGCTTTCTAAATGTTAGAGGCGAGTGCTTAACATGTGAGCTATCCACTGTCACAATCTGGACATTTGGAACCAAGATGTACGCAAAGACGAGAGTCTCAAAGTTAAACATTTTATTAGGGACTGTGCACAGGGGTGGGTCAACTTAAATATAAACACGATCTTTCCCAACAAAATAAAAATATAACATTGCCTTCTTCCTCCAGTGCTCATCTGTACCATCCTCAGTCTCCTCACGTTCGCCTATTCCCTTCTGCTGCTTTATCAAGGTCTCCTTACTACCACCTTGGCCTTTTGTCATCATCTTCCACTCCACTGCTGGTATTACTTCCTTCCTCCAGCCTTCTGATATGACTCCATCCTTCAACTCCACTCCCTCTTTCCACCAGCTCTTGTCCCATCCTGCCACTCCTTGTTTTACTTCCTCCTTTTGTATTGTTCCTACTTCCACCTTTCAATTGACTCCTGGTTTTGCTTCCTCCCTCTTTTCCTCTGTTACTAGTACTAACTTATAATTGATTCGTGGTTTTGCTTCCTCCCTCCTTTCCTATGTTATTGGTACTGACTTACAAACCACTCCTGGCTTACGTCCTCCCTCTTTCCTTCCTTTCTCTCACCTTTAGATCTCAGCACTTTCTTCTCTTCTGTAGGGATCACCTCTTTCTCTCTCCTGCTGACACTTCTCAAGCTCCCCTCCTTAGCTGTCTAAGTCCCCTCTACTCTGCAGAAATCCCTCTCCAAACAAGAGCTGCCTGCTCCTATCAGCCACCACACTCACTCTCTTCTTTCTAACAGATTTTATACGTCAGCAGTGATTATTGGATGCCAAGGCTTGAGCCTCATTACTCCATATTCTCGGGTTGAGTGCGTAATCATGGGCTGGATTTATTCATGGTCTGTGTGGACTTGTCTCAGTAAGGTTGGTTTCACAGGGTCTTCACCGTGATGGGCCGCGTGTAGCAGTTGAAAGGGTTCGGGTTCTGATCCAGTCCTTGGCTTTGCCAAATATTCATCCAACATCTCGATGTCTAGGTCTCTGGGAAGGTCAGCTATCCTTGTGAAGAGTGGAGCTCCAGACGCTATCCGCAGGGCCTTGTTCTGGACTATCTGAAGACTCTTCTGGTGTTGCTCATGGCAGGTCATCCATGCTGGGGAGGCATATGTCAGGGTAAGTCTGATGGTCCCCTTGTAGACATTGATCTTTCTCCAGAGGGGCATGGGCTTGCTCTTCCGGAGCGGGTTCAGCACCGCCATCTTTCCTGATGCCTTCTGCTGAGTATTCTTGATATGGCTTCCACAGTTGAGTTTTCTGTCCAGGGTCACACTGGGGTAGTGACTGCTGCTCTCCCACTTGATGGTCTCCCCGTTGAGGCTGATGTGCGGGTGCCCCTTGATCTTCTTACTGGTGAACAGCGTGGCTTTTTTTTTGCTGGTGTTGAGTTCTATCTGCCAATCGCTGTACCACGTCGAGATGGCATCCAATGAAGCTTGCAGGTTCTTCAATACTTCCATTTTCGCTGAACGACTGGGAGATGACTGCAACATCGTCAGCACACAGAGCCAGGTCGGTCTTGTGAAGATATGTCCGGATTTCGTCAGTGAAGATGTTGAACATGAAGGATCAGAGGTTCGATCCTGTGGCCTGCCTGCTCGAATGGGATGTGATGAGGACATCTCAGACCGCATGGAAACATGGAAGGTGTGGTCTCCCATGTAGCTTGCAATCATCTTCACCAGGTAGTTCAGAAATCTCAGCCTGACAATCTTGTGCAGCAGCCCCTTGTGCCAGACTCATTCGAATGCTTTGATGACATCCAAGAAGATGATTTCCATGGAATTGTTTATGTTGAATCTGGGGCTAATTGTGTCCACAACTCTCAGCAGCTGATGGGTCGTTGCTTGCTCCTTTCAAACTCCAAACTGTTCCTTTGCTAGTAGATTTCTTTTGGATTCAAAGTTGCTGAGGTGGGCAAGGAGGTCCTTCTCCAGCACATTCGACAATCTAGAGTGCAGGCTGATGGGGCGGTAGTTTGCAGGACCCCTCAGTGGGTTGTCTGCCTTTGGGAATACGATGACCCTTGCTTCCTTCCAGGATCTCGGGAAGTGCTGAAGTCTCATGCATGCATTGAAGATCTCTGTGAGGTGTTCCATTGAGGCCAACAGGAGGTTCTTGATTGCCAGGTTGGTTATTCCGTCCCTCCCTGGTGCCTTGCTGTTCGGCAACTTCTCTGCAAGTCCTGCTACCTCAGAGCTTGTGTACTCCTTGATCTCTTCTGCTCCCATCCCGGTTTGGTCTTCTGCGAGATGCTTGTCAACTTCTTCCTTCACTCTGTCTGAGAGCCTGCTTGCCTTGATTGGTGTGAACAAAGCCTCCAGTGTCTCAGTGAGGACCTCTGCCTTGTCCTTGCTGCTTCATGTAAGTTGGGTAAGTCCCTGGATTGGTGGGCTTGGCTCCTTCTTCCCAGTCAGGTGACAAATCATTGTCCACAATGAGTTGTCTGCCTCCTTCCGCTTGGCTGTTGCAGCCTCCCACTTCTCTCCACAGTGCTGTCTGATTTGCTCCTGCAAGAGCCTTGTGAGTGTGTTGTACTTCTGCTGAAGATCAGGCATCCAGAACTTCTGCACTAGCATTGGACCCGGTTCTTGTCAGCAATTGACTGCTGGATGCCTCTCGGTAGGTCGTAGACGGAACTTGGGTTGGTCTTCTGCATCGGAATACTTCTCTCAACTACCTGCTGGACTGCTATCTTGTCTTCCACAGCCTTGTCGATGTCTGCCTTGGTGTCGATGTCTGCCTTGGTGCTCAGGGGGTTATGTGTGACCTTGCTGTTCAGCTCTTCCTTGTAGTGGACCTAGTCAGCTCCTCTGAAGCTGTAATGCATGGCCTGCTGGTATTATTCCATCTCTTCTCCCACGGTTATTGTTACTTGGTTATGATCTGAGGTCAGTTCCGCCAGTTTTTCCAGCTCCACAGAGTGTTGCAGGTTCTTCAGTAGCAAGATGTCCAGCACATCTGGGCTGTGACTTCCTGCACCTGGGTAGTGCGTGGGCTGAGTCAGACCCTCTACCACACTGTTGTTCTTCCTGGAGTACGCCAGCAGTGTCCGTCCCCTCTGGTTGGCAGTCCTGGAGTTCCAGCATCAATGTTTGGCATTGAGGTCTCCTCTGATGATTGTTGGAGCAGTGAAATCCAGCAAAGCTTACATATCCCAAGGTCCAGCTTTGCTTTGAGAGGGCAGTAAGTTGCAATCAGCTGGAGTGGTCCTGTCGCAGTCTTGACCTGCACTCCAGTGACATCGATGCTTCTGAGTGGTGGGACTGCAATATCATGCTGGTCAATCACTGTCTTCACTATCACTGTTGTCCCTCCTCCTTTAGCTCCTGCTGGTCGGTCAGGCCGGTAACCTCTGTGGGTCGTCAGGCTCAGCTTCTGATTTCCTTGCAGGTGGGTCTCTGACAGCAAGGCAGGACTCACGTTTCTCGTTTCCATTGTGTGAAGGAGTTCATCTGTCTTCGCCTGGATACCGTTGACATTCCACATCACAATGGCATAGCTGGATTTAGGTACCATGTTGGTTTGTTTCTTCGCCTGGTATAGGCTCAGGACGAGCCTTGCAATCATTGTCATGGTAGGGTCGATGTTCAGCTCTGCAACAAAAGCTGCAATCTTCACAATGATGGTCTTCCAGTTGATGGAGCTCGCTGTCGCTCTTCCTACGTCGGGGTGGTAGCACGCAGCGGTTTGGATGCCGTATTTAGGACTCCAATGTAGCTCTGGTCGGATGTGGTGGGTGTCCTCTGGGTCTTCACTGGGCCTTGGCCTGGTGGCGGGTGAGGTGGGCTGTTATTCTGCATGGCAGTTGTTTGTTCTGAGTCCTGGCGATATGCAGTCCCTTGGTGTGGTTCGTGGGTTCCGCTGCTCCTCTACGTGACAGTCTCCTTCTGCGAGTCATGTGCAGTGGCTGCTGAGTTCTGTGGTGTCTACAGAGGTCATGGCGCCCTCCTCCACTGCTCATCCTGTTTGGCTCTGGTATTTGTATTTATTTATTTGTAAAGCGCTCCCGGCCCTGGGGCAGCTGGGCGCATATCTTACAGCTATTACAGCTCTTAATGCAGTACTGTTATGCAGGAGTATTCAGTTACACATTACAAAAGGTTTCGACAAAAGTAACCAGTACATAGTATTGAGTTCAGACAAAACAGAGAGGTAGACGTTAGTGAAAACTATAAGGAGTCTAGCGGTCTAGTGCGTGTAACCAAAGTGTAGATTTTCTTTTGAAGATATGGAAAGATGGCTCAGATCTAATAGTTGTCGGAAGTGTATTCCAAAGCTTTGCCGCCTGGACAGTAAAACTGGTGTCTTGAAAAGGGGAAAATCTTCCTCGGGACCAGCCCTTGAGAGCAAAAATTACCCAATTCAGCCCAAAATACAGGTTCTATCGTGCTGAGCAGTGAACTCATGCTAGTGAAAAATGACACCTTCAAAATGTTTAGCATTTATTAGACAAAAAAGCATAAACAGTGAATTTAGCAATACTTTGGAATTCAAGTATTTGCAAAGATTACAAAGCTCATTAGAGCAAACACAAAATATAGAGAAACATAGAACTTAGAGAAATACAGAGAAACGCAGTCTTACGCCCCTTCAATCAGCGCTGGGAGACCCTGGCCCTCATAAGCTAACTGTTGCCAGCCCCGCTCAGATGACAGCCCTGCAGCGTGCCGACAGAGCATCAGGGTCCAGGCACTCGATCTTGCTCGATCTCCCCCCCAGTTCTGGGGGAGTGCACCTTTTGTGCTCTCGTGCCATCAATCAGCATGACGCACAGTTCCAGAACTTTCCCGGTGCAAAATATAGGCTTGCTCATGGAAAAAACCAACTCTCTCTGAGATGCTCCCTGCTCGCTCCTACCCTCCCTTGGAGCCCTCTCCGCGAAAGCACTGGAATGTCCTTATCAGCGTGTGGGCAAGGCCGGTCCAGGCCTTCTCAGGGAAACAGGATTTGTTTACGAAGCCATGCAGGGCTACCGTTAGAAAGGCAGAATATTCTAAGAGAAGCCGAGATGAATTAACCCCATGTGAGCAAACTCTAAAAGGCATGCACTCATAGCTTAGTGCCCATTGCGCTTCAAAGATCTAAGCGCTATATAGGTGCTATAATGCTCCAAACCCTCCAATAATGTCTCTATTAGCTACAGAACTGGGGCCTCCCTGCCTGTCTATGCACAATGCATAATGTGACCTGCCACCCCTACTAGGCCTGCATCTTCCTTGTAGCTCACTAAAGCGTAATGGAGATGCTACTTTCAGCATTTAGCATTACTTTCAGCATTTACTTTCAGCATTTCTTTCTGCATTTAGCACATACTTTGAATAAACTATTGGCTTTCAGCGGCTAATGCTGTCATCTAAAGCCCCAATTGGCAAATTGGCACTTTGTATATCACGACAGCTGGAACCCCCCCCCCCTGAGTTCTGCAGCTTGAATCTAGGAATGGCCATAGTGTGGGCTTGGGCCGATCTAAGGGGCCTGGAAGAGGTGTGTGGCAGGAGTCTATTAGAGAAGTATGCTGGGGTGAGGTTAGCTCTAGCTTTATGAGTTAATGCTAGTGTTTTGAGGGCAATTCTGTGTTTGACAGATAGCCAATTCAGGTTGCGTCTAGTGTCGGATATGTGCGACTTCTTAGGTATGTTAAGGGCCGCTCTGATAGGGTTGTTCTGTGTCACTTGTAGTTTGTTCATGTTTCTAAGGCTAGTCCCTAGAAAGAGTGAGTTACAATAGTCAATTTTGGACATAACTAATGTTCTGGCCAGGGTGATGCAGTTAGACGTCGTGAGGAAGGGCCTGCAGGCAGTGATTAGCTTGCATGTGTAGGCAGATGTTGCAACCACTGCGTTGGTTTGTCTGTTGAAGGATAAGGTATCGTCTAGGTAAATACCAAGAGTTTTAGTGTTATTAGAGGCCGTAATGGTGTTACCGTCAAGAATGAAGGATTTGAATGAAGCGTCAAGTTTGTTCAGTCTAGAGTGGGAGCCAAGTATTAGTATCTCAGTTTTCTCATCATTTAGACAAAGTCCATGGTGTGCCATCCAGGCTTGGATTACTGAGTAGATGTAATTAAGGACTTTGATGTCTGCAGAGTGGTTACCAGAGATTGGGATTAGTATCTGGGTGTCGTCAGCATAGTTAGTATACGATACACCCATTTGGTCAAGAATATCGAATAAAGGCTTTGTGAAAACATCATAAAGCGTAGGAGAGACGCAAGATCCTTGAGGGACCTCACAGAGTACTGGAGATGGTTGGACAGAGGCTGAAGATGAGAAGACTCTCCTGGTTCTATTAACAAGGATAGACCTATTCCAAGAAGTAGCAGACTCAGAGAAATGTGCGGCTGATTTAAGGTGTTGGCATTGTATATGATGGTTCACAAGATCAAAGGCGGCCGATAGGTCGCGAAGTAGTAGGAGTGCTAATTTGCCCTTGTCTTTCAAATCATGTATTTGGGTTACTAAGTCGATCAAGGCTGTTTCCGTACCATGTCTGCGGTGGAAACCGGATTGTCTAAGGCCCAGGATATTATTAGTTTTTAGATATGCTTGAATTTGTAAGTAGGCGGCGCTATCCAGTATTTTTAACAGGAAAGGCACCGTTGTAATAGGTCTGTAGTTCAAGGGGATACTAGGGTCAAGTGAAGATTTTTTGAGGAGTGGAATAACCCAGGCATCTTTTAATTTATCGGGTACCGTACCTGTTTTGAAAGAGGTATTGATAAGGCTCGTGATGAAGGGGGCGAGGTCATGCGCCGCAGCTTTAATGATTGGAGGGAGGCAGGGGTCACCTTGACAATTGGATGGTTTTAGTTTCCTGATGATGTTTACCACTTCCCAAGTGTCAAGTGGTATGAAGCTAAATGGTTTAAAGGGTGGTTCAGGACTGGTGTTGTTAGTAGCGAATAATTTATGATCAGGGTTAGTCAGCACAAGTTGTTTTTTTTTGGTTGATTTTAGTTTGGAGCATTGATATTTTATCTAGTAGAGCCTTCTGGATGTTAGTACACCATGTGGCATCTGTGCTACAATTGTCAATGGGGGCGATTGGAGATTCAAGTTCTTTTAGAATCTTGAATAGTTCTTTTGTATTTGATTCAGCTAGCGTAATGCGTTCGTTGTAGTTGTTTGTTTTGGCTTTAATGATAGCTTCTTTGTAGTTAGAGGATGCAATGGTCAACATAGTTTTATTGTTAAGTGAATGGCAGTTTTTCCAACGGGCTTCTGTATTTCTTTTAGTTTTGCGGAGTTCTCTCAAACGACGTGTGTACCAGGAATTGAGGTGGGCGCGTGGTTTGGATTTGCGCATTTTTAGTGGGGCAATGGTGTTTAATGCTTTCAGCATGGCCTGATTGGCGGCGTCCACTACAACTGTAGGGTCTGCCGAGTGTAGTGTATTGTTGAGAATGGGAAGAATGAGAGGGAAAAGTGTATCTATAGTGATGTTTTTCTTATTACGAGTGAGAGTCGCTCGTGCCGAGTCGACACTAGGGCAATATGGAGTAGCATTAATGGCAAAGGTTATTTTGTAATGATCTGACCAAATACACAGAGTGATGGTGGTCAAATCTATATTGCAATTAATGTCTGCAAGCCAATCTAAGGTTCTGCCTTTGATGTGGGTTGGTTCATGTATGTGGTAGGCATAGCCTAGGTCCGAGAGCGTACTGGCTAAGTCAGTGGCGTTGGTATCTGCTATGTCCTTAAAACCTAGGTTGAAGTCTCCTAATATTATGCTTTGCGAGTTTGGCATTGTTGGTGAGAAGTGACAAAATGTCCTCAGTGAAGGTTAAAATAGGACCAGGTGGTCGGTAAATAAGATGTAATTTGATTGTCTGGTTTAAAGATAACGGCAATTTGAGAGATAGTGATTCAGCAGATGGGATTTGGGTGTTAGGAATGGCTCTAATGTCAAGTGAGCTCTTGAAAATAATGGCAATTCCACCCCCTTTAGCTTGGGCAGTATTCCCGTCACATCTAATTATAGAATAGTTGCCAGGTATGGCTAGAGCCAGTGAAGGGCCAGACGCTGCATGTAACCATGTTTCAGTGACAGCTGAGAAGTCAAGGTTTTCAGTAATTATGAAGTCAGCGATGTCCAATGCGTGGGCAGGGATAGATCGCGCATTGTATAGGGCTTCCTTGATCAATGAGTTTTTTTTGATAGTTTTGTAGGTAGGAGTGCTACTATTGTCAAGAATTATTCTTTGGGCAGTTGTGTTTAAGGCTTTGGGTGTCGAGGTTTTTAAGATCTTAGATACCTATTGCTGAGAGGCTTTCGCAATGAGTCTAGATCTTAGTCTGAGATTTCTTAGGAGAATAAGTTGTTCGTTAGGTGAAGGTTTGGTTGAAGGGTTGTTCTTTGTGATAGTCGTGAGGTGAGCAGGAGCTTTACTGAGTGTCCTTGTGCAGGAATGAGTAATTAATGAGTCCGGGACAGACATCATTGATAGCTGGCAGGGTGATGTCCATTGCAGTTGGCGCAGGTTGCTGACTCGTTTCGGTCTCAGGGGCAGTGTTGCGATGTATGGTTCTTACCACATTGCATGCAGCGTGGCTCCTGGTGGCAGAAGACAGATGTGTGGCCAATGCGCTGGCAGTTGAAGCACATGATCGGTCCTCGTCTGCCCTTCAGTGCATCTGTGGTGACTGCACAGCTGCATAGCCATGTGATCTTTGTAAGTTGAGCGGGTCTCCCCTCTCCGGTTGATGCTAGGGTGTCAACAAACAGAAGGAACCTCCTGTTCTTGTCCTCCGGTGAGGTCAGCTGTATGACACTATTCAGCGGGAGGCAGTGTTCCACAAGCTCCTCTGAGATGTCTGCAATGCTGGTGTGTGCCGGGAGGCCACAGATCACAAACCTCTCTGACCTCACTCGCTCCAGTGGAAAGGTGAAATACTGCAGACCCTGTTTGGTGAAGGCGTCCGTTATGCTCCTGTAGTCCTCCACTGTGGTGACTGATATCTTCATGTGCTGAACATGAAGCTTGGTCATGAAGGATGGTGCTGCGCACAGTTCTCGGAGCAAGTCTACCAGGCTCTTGTGAACCTTCAGGCTTGTCACAAAGACTGGTGGGATCTGGTACTTCATGAGTAGGACGGATGTCTGCTTGTCCGCTGCGTCACCTGATCCTGTGCTCCGTTCTTCCTGCTCCAGTGCAGAAAACCGACTGCTGGTGATCAGACCCACAGCTGGTGGTCCAGCCAACTTCTTGTGCTTTTGTGGTGATGCGACTGGTGATGCAGCTGGTGATGCGTTTGCAGAATGCTTTCGCCTGTGTCGGACTGGTTCCATATCTTCCATAACCTCCTCAGTGTCCTGGAGGTGGGCAGTCTGAGATGTCTCTGCAGCCATGCTTGCTCCGGGGAAAGAGATAGAGAGGAGTGGAGAGAAGGGATAGAAAAATGGGAGAGGAGTGGAAAGCAGAAGAGAGAGGAGTAGGATTGAAGTTGGGAGACAGAAGGTAGAGTGCTCTTTTGCTGCCCTTTGTAGGTGCTGGTACTTGCTCTTATCAGAGAAGTTTGTCAGAAGTAGCTCTTGATTACCCTGAAAAAAGGTACTTGTAAAGTTGAACAGCTCAGGTTTATCCTACAAAGTGCAGTTGGGAGATGTGCACGAGATTTGTGCAAAAGCTCTTTGCAGGGGTTTAGAGAAGGCTCCAGGTGCTCTGCTGTGCCCACCATCAACACCACACCATGAAAGACGGCTATATAGAAAGTAATCGCTCATTGTTGGAAGTGGGCTTGAACAGCGCAACTTGCCGCCACTAGATGTGGGCAAAGACCACTGAACGGCCCATGATGCTGCGGCTCCTACTGTCGTGTGAGCTTGGCTGCTTGGCTTATATAGCAACATGCCCCTCCCCCTGATTGGAATTAGGACAGATAGACTGCAGCTGTGAGCCTAAAGGGTGTGAGGGTTGGGATTGGCTGGGCTTTCTCTCTTCCTGATACTCAAATTGAGGCTTAGAGGGTTGGGCTGATTCTATAAGTACCCTGGTGGCCATTTTGAAACTCTGTGTGCAGGGAGAAGCTGAACAGGCTGTTTGTGTGGAGGACATCATGCTGTGCTGCTGTTGGGAAAGCAAGTGTGTTAGCGGGTCTCTATGGGTGTTTAGGTTTCTCCCAGGGTCTCTCTGTCTTTGAAAGCCTTTGCTATGGCCTCCGGCTCCTCGAGAGGGATAATCTTAACTCCCTGAAGTGTTCTGGGTTTTCTGGTTGGGAGAGAAGGGCATCGTGGGAGATATAGTCCCTCTGAGGGTGGTTTGCCTACATGATTTTGATATTTGGGTCCTGTGACAGGTTTTCTGGTGTCTTCCCTGCCTTAAATAAAAGGAGTGGTTGTTGGTTTACTGTCTACCGAGCCCCTCATTTTGGTTCCCGGATCCGGTCAGGGTTTTGCTTCTGTGTCAGAGGGGCATTGTGGAAAATGTATTTTTCCACTACTGGTTTGTCTGTATATCCAGCTCCCTGAGTCTCTTGACTCGTGGCCGCCACCCAATGCTTTATTGTATTGATTATATTTGAACAAATGGCAGTAAAACACTGTGACAAACATTAATGTGTGCTTTGTACCTTAAAAGATTTAATATAGAAAAATACAAAAAACAAAGCACAGCACATAATAAAATAGCATTACTCAGGATTACATGGCATGATATTCTATGACCTGATATAACATTGCATGACAAGGCATAACATAAAATAACATTGCATGGCAGAACATAACACAACATAGCCTAGAATGTCATGGCACAGTGTAACAAGGGATGGCATAATATAGGATGGCAGGGCAGGTCATGGCATAGCATGCCATACCTTGGCATTGTCTGGCATTCCCTGGCATGATATAACATATAAATACAGTGTTGGGATGCATATCCAAGTCCCCTTCTCCCAAAACGATTTAGGTTGAGGAACATATATTAGATGTGCATGAAAATGTAGAAGTGTGACTGTAGGGGGTCAGGGGTTCCATGTAGGGGCGAGAGGATATCACAGCTCATAGCAATGGAGGGTGGGAGATCCAGCTGAGCTCTATGACAAGAAGCATTGAACTATCACGATTTTAAGAGTGAGGCCCAGAAAGGCAAGGCCCCAGCATCAGTAATAGCACATCCTTGTAGTTTCGCACCAATGCACTTTCCCAAACCTGGCGGCAGACTGAAAGGCCTTCACACCGAATAGATCCAACCATCCCATTGTCTCACGCTGCAGGCCTATGCAACTCAAAAGTAATGTGACTAGCCAAGCGCAAGCATGGTTTAGCCTATCACTGAAGGACAATCTCCTGGGAGCCAGGGCAGAGGTCATAGGCTGCCAAAACAGTCTGGGTCAGATTTAGGGCCCTGGTGCCCCATGATACTGGCCATGCTATTTGAACTACCAGATGCCCACCCTTAGAACCCTTAAATCATTCATTGGGTAACTGATTAGTGTGGTCTGGGCAGAACCCAGTTGAAGGTGCAGGGAGGGGGCAGCTGCCATGAGGGGAGCACAGGGCAGGATGTCTTTTGATTTGTACTGCAAGGTGCACAGGGTAAGGATAACAAATCTAGGTCAGTGCCGAGGAGGAATGGTGGGGGTGCCTGGCTGTCTGGGATCCAAAGAAGTGCCTCGCATTTCAGAGGGCTAATTTTACCTCAAGAGTATCCACTGAGCTTATGTCCAACTACTGGGTGCACATCACTTGAGTTGTCTGTGGAGAGAGAAGTATTCTCAATTAGGGATCCAATCATATTTTTAGCGCCTAGAGTGACATGGCCAAAGACCACATCGAAGGGGATTGGCAAGACAACATGGTAACCAATTGCTCAACATCCCATACAGATCGGGTGGTATGTACATAGGGGACCACCAATGAGCTGTGGGGATTAGTACTGTATAATGCTTGCATCATCTGTGATGACATTTACATATAAAATGTACTGTTCTGCTTTGAATTAACCAGTCCACTCCATGGTAATCAGGATTGATTGCCCCTACTGACATGTTATGTACTTTATTTGAGAAAAAAAGCCGGAGTTAAAATACAGCACCTGTGAAGTGCCGATACCATCTACTGCACGTTTCCCCTTGCAAAGGCATTTCCCAGATTGCAACATCACTTTTCTAATTTACTGAAAGTTTAAGGACACTTTTGTAAATTAGAAAAGTGTCAGTCTTTTAAGAGATTCTTGAAGTAATAATGCTGCACACCTTGCCCCACAATTTTAGCTCTTTCACAGCTCTAAAACACAACATCTCTCCTCCAGTCTTTCCACCCATCTTAGAAGAGTGGTGCTTAAAACTGGATGGGACAATGTCAACTTTCTACACTGCTTTTAACCTGAGCTCAGATTCAGGCTCCTTAGTCTCCAGCTCCACTCAAGATGAGTTAGAGATGTGTAAGAGCTGCATGCCTGTGAGTGTTTCATTACCAGCATCCTCTGCCCTTTGGCTGTAATTATTTAATTTGTTGGTTTTTTTGTTGCTTAGTTTTACATTACTGTGCACTCCTGCATCTTCAGTCCCCTCTCTAACCCTCCCCATACCCGCTTCCTGAACTGCACTGCCCGCCCGCTAACCTCCATACCCACCACTTTATGATTGGGTCTTGGTGCCCTATGATAACATCAACAAGGGTCTAGCAGCTCTTGCTTGCTCGCCAAGTGCCTTTCCCAGCGCTGCACGATAGTGAGTGTTTCATTGCCAGCATCTTCTGACCTTTAGCTGTAATTATTGCATTTTTTGCTTAGTTTTACTTTTCTGTGCACTCCGTGCCTTCAATCTGCTCTATAACCCTCCCGACCTGCTTCCTGATCTCTGCCACCCACCGGCCTCCCACACCACCCCCTGCTCTGTAATTGGGTTTTGGTGGCCCACGATAACATCAGGAAGGATCTAGCACCCTTTGAACGCTCGCCGAGTGCCTTTCCCAGTGCTGCACTACAGTGTTTCATTGCCAGCATCCTGTGCATTTTGGGTGTAATTACTACATTTGTAGCTTAGTTTTACTTTTCTGTATGCTCCTGCGTGTTCAGTCCCCTCTCTAAACCTCCCCTGACCCGCTTCCTGATGAGCACCGCCTTCCTCCCTCCCTGCCCAAGGCTCTGTGATTGTGCTTCAGTGCCCCACCATAACACCAGCAAGGGTCTAGCAGCCCTTGAATGCTCGCCAAGCAACTTTTCTAGCGCTGCATGCCGGTGAGTGTTTCATTGCCAGCATCATCTGCCGTTTGGCTGTGATTATTTAATATTTTGCTTAGCTTTGCTTTTCTGTGTGCCTCTGCACTTTTAATCCCCTCTCTAACCCTCCCCCGACCCACTTCAGAATCTCTGCCACCTGCCCGCGTCACTTTCCACCCACTGCTTTCTGATTGGGCCTTCGTGCTCCATGATAACACATCAGTAAGGGTCTAGAAGCCCTTGCACGCTCACTGAGTGCCTTTCTCGGCACTGCACGCCGGTGATTTTTTCATTGCCAACATCCTCTGCCTTTGACAGTAATTCTTTAATGTTTTGTTTAGTTTTACTTTTCTGTGCACTCCCACACCTTCAGTCCCCCCTCTAACCATCCCCCGACCCTCTTCCGGATATCTGCCGCCCACCGCCTGCCTATCTGCCCACTGCTCTATGATTGGGCCTCAGTGCCTTGTTAAGACACTCTCTGAGGGTAGCCCTGCCCCGGCAGCCCTCGGCTAAGGACCCCAAGGCAAGACACAGCTCCAGTCCATGTTTGCCTGTGTTCACCTGGGAAGCCTGCCACATCAACCACCAGTGACTAATAAGGTAAGTGTGGTCTGGATGGGGAGTGCAGCAATTACTGTATGCCACTAAAAAAATGACCACTCTTATTACCTTACAAAATCATAGCACACCCATTTCAGTCATCCAATAAAGACGATTTATTCCACTACTGTGTGACAAAGTAAGACATTTCTCCATTGACTGTTAGTCCCAAATGTAGGCGTTTTCCTATTATCCAGGTTCCTAAAATGTAGGTTTTGCTTCATTTACTACTGTGTCTCAAATCTAGGTGTCACTGCATTTACTGTTGAGTCCCAAATTTAGGCATTTTAGGCATTTTCTCCCATTATCCAGGTTCCTCAAATGCAGGCGTTGGTTACCTTTGGTGACTGTACCATACCTCCACACCCTTCCATGCCGGCCAAGGACATACCAGACCCTGTTCCTCTCCTATGCCTGTCCACACCCAAATCTGGCCATAGCTCTCTGCAGCTCCCCTGCCCCCCGTAGCAGCGACACTTATCCACCCTATAGGCAACTCAGGCAGCCCACTGGTGTGCTGCTCACCACAACCCCATCAATACCTCCAGTAACCTCCCACATCACTTGTCATGTCCAAACCCTCCAACCTCCACCACCTCCATAGCCCCTCCTGCACAGAAATAAGTGAGCTACAGCCCACTGTGCATCTCGCACTATAAACCCCCTCCAACACTGAACCCCCTGCCTCCCTCTCCCATGTCAATGCTGCACCACCCCATAGCCACCAACTACACCACTCCTGCAGCTATCTAAATTACACTTCCCCTCCATCAGTGCAGCATGTACAGCCCTGGCCAACACAACCCCATCTGCTAATCCTCCTACCATCCAACATATCCATTCTACCAGCCTCACATTGCTCCCCCTTCTCCTCCCCAGGACACCTTTGGCATGCAGACCCTATGCTTTACAGTTTTACCTGCCCACTCCCAACCCGATCCTAGCTCTTTTCTCGTCCCCTCCAAAACACCCTTGCCTGAACATTTCCCCATCCCCTCTGGGGCACCCACTACACACTCAGACTACCAGGCCCTCCTACCCCTCATGCACAACCACTTCCCTCTCCCAATACCTACCACACAGCAAACACCTCTTCTTCTATCCGGCATACTCATTAATGCCAGATAGGACGCCAAAAATAAACACAACATTTTTGACCGCATATCATCTGAAAACCCAGACTTCCTATTCATCACTGGAATCTGGTTCTCTGATGCTTTTAAACCTTTGAATCCTTCCCTCTCAGCTACTCCCTGCGCATACACAACAGGCCGAGCAGAGCGGGGGGCCCTGCCATCCTGAACAAACATCACCTGTCAGTAATTTCCATGGAAAGTCTTCCTGGTGACACCAAATGTGTATACTACCTCGCTAAGTTCCACCTCAGCCCTTCTGTCACCCATAATTTCCTTCTCCTATATAGGCCTCCCGGCTTGACTGACACTTTGCCGATTCTGCCTGTGACTCGCTCTCACCGACGCTGATCCAACACCCTGCACTCACTATGTTAGGAGATTTCAACATATGGTTTGATGTCCCACCAACCCCATGACCTCCTCCCTCACTGATAGTCTGGAAGCTCTTGGCCAGTCACAATTGATCTCACACCTGACCCACATCACAGAACACACCTGTTCTATCCTGTGAATGATCACTTATCTTGTATTCTTGCTCTTTCGTATTATTTCCTTATATGGTGTATAATAACAGTTGGATATTACATTAAAGGCATGTGCATACAGCAACCATGATAAACATGTTATTGATACAAAAGTCATATAAGGAGACAAACACGTTTGGTAACCATAGTGAATAAACATGTTGATTCCCCTGCAACACATTTCAATAACATGTTATGATCACAAGTATCTATTTAAATGTGCATTTGTTGTTGTTGCCATTCTAGTCACAAATCATAATAAACTTGTTATGTAATCTCCTTGGAAACCTGGAACACCTGCAAGCTTCTACAGCACTAATATATATATATATATATATATATATATATATATATATATATATATATATATATATATATATATATATATATATATGGATCTCACTTCCCTCCTGTCAAGGTAATGTGCTGACAGGAGGCCCTCTTAATATATAGAAATAAATACTTACCAGTAAACGTATCTGTTGTCCTGGGAGTCCATCACTTCAACACCCTTGATGCATGTTTCTGCACATCTGGCCAAGTCTATCCACTCATGCCTTGCCCACTCATCTCAACTGATCAGCACGCTATCCCTTTCTCACTTCAATACCTCACCCCTCCCCACCACTTCCACCAATCATTCTCTTAACTATTCCAGCCCGACCTCCCTCTTTAGAATAAAATCATTGTCAATCCAAACCTGGCCAATGCCGTTCTTCTTATTCTTCCAAATGTCTCTTGCAAGGAAGGATGTCCCTCCATCAATCTCTTTGTCCATTGGCTCTGCAGGGTTTTGACCCCCCTCACACCATCCCATCACCCTCCAGACGATCGACACTACACCACTAGTGGTACACCCCATCCCTCAAAGTGCTCAAAACCATCAAGCATCGCCTAGAGCCAGCCTGGAGGACCACCCCCACCCACCTTAATAAAACGGCCCTTGCAAGACTGAACAGGGCATACTTGAACGGAATCAAGAAAACAAAAAACTCATTTTGAGAACAGAATCTCCAACTCCAAAAATCCATGCAGAGAACTCCACAAACTCATAGGAGAATTCAATTCCCCTAGCTGTCTAACCCTCCATCCCGTACTTACAAGCTCTCTTCGATGAGCTTTCAAACCGCTTTCATAATGTTGTGCTTGAAAGACACCACACCATAACCACAAAACTAGCTCTGATACCACCACCAACATCTGGACCCCCCACAAACTCAAAACCTTCTACACCCACCAAACCTGCTTTCTCTTCTTTCACCCCCCCTTTCCCAACCTCCTAGCACTTAGCCGACCCACAGACTCACCTGGAGCCCCTTGCCCACCCCCTCTGGAAGCATAGCCCGCTCCATTGTAAATAACTTGCTTGCTTCAGGCCACTTTCCCAGAGGCCTTCAAACCCTCCCATGTAAAACCAGCTTTGTCATGCTCTCTCCATCACAATACCACCCAATCTCCAATACCTGCTTCATTGCCAAACATGTAGATTGTGTGGCATATAAGCAACCTGGCCTTTTTACAGAAGCCAGTAGCCACCTCGGCCCAGCCCAATCGTGGTTCCGACTACTCTGTGGAATAGAGTCTTCTCTGGTCTCCGCCTGGGACCACCTAAAAAGAACTGCCAAATCAGAGGGTGTGCCACACTCATCCTCCTGGATCTCTCTGCTGCCTTTGATATAATTGACCACTCAATACTGAGGAACAGGCTCCTCACCCTAGGCATCAAAGACTCTGCCCTTAACTGAATCACTTTCTTCATCTCCAACCGCTCACAAATCATTCTCCTTCCCCCCTTCTCGTCCGCTCCCCACCAGTCACAAAAGGGGTTCCGTAAGAACCCTCCCTTTTACCCCTCCTTTTCAACCTCTTACTAAACCCAGTGCCAGCCATCATCTGCTCACACAACCTTACCTGTTATAACTACACAGATGATATGCAGATAATTTTAAAAATCCCCAAATTCCAAGCCTTTAGTCCTCCAGGCCGTGCCTCTTGTCTCTTAGAGATCGACCATTGGATGATTAAAAAACACCTAATCCTCAACCCAGCCAAATCAGTGATCCTAACATGTGGCAAAACTGCTCTGATCCCACAACCTTTACCTTAGCTGCCTGCCCTTGGAGGCCCACCTGCCCCCTCCGCCTCCGTCAAAAATCTTGGATGCAGACCTATCCCTCTCCAAGCAAATGAACTCTGTATCCAGAACCTGCCACTTCACCTAACATTCCATACTTCTCTCACCTTCTGAGAGTTTCTGCTACACTGCCCATCCCTCTATCTCGGCATCCCAGCACACCAGCTAAGGAAACCTCAACATATCCAAAACTCAGCAGCCAGACTGCTCCTCGCACTTCCGCCCAGAGAACACATCACCCCTGCACTTAGAATTCTGCACTGACTCCCAATTAGCCTCAGAGCAACCTTCAAGGCCATGTGCATCACACACAAAGCACTCCATCATTGGGGACCTGAGTTCCTTCAGCACAAAATCATCCATTACCAGCCTCCCAGACACCTCTGATCGAGCTCAGCTCTCCTTCTGGCTATTACACCGACCACTCCACCAGAGTTAGTGGCTCAGCTTTTTCTATCCTAGCGACCACCATCTGGAACACTCTTCACTTCCGCTGCACGGAAAACTATCTCTCCTTCTAAAAAGCCCTCAAAACCTGACTTTTTACCACATTATCCCGAAAAGCCCATGCTTCCCTGGTATTTGACCTGGCTCCCCAGGCGGTGCCGGCTGCGCTTGTGGCGTCACCGACCTTTTTTCTCCAAACACCTGATGGTTCCGTGTTTGGGTGACCCAGAAAACGCACACTTTCGTACACCTATCACGACCTTGCCTTCCCTCAAGCGCCACTTGCTGATTCACAACACACACACATATGTAATGTCACAGGATTGATGAATGACTGCACCAGGCAAACCAACAAAAAACAGGCTAATTACAGCTACAGTAGTAGAAGCAGTGTGGTGTGATAGAAGCAACGCCACCTCCACCGCAATCATACATTCAACCCACCTAGAAGAATCTGGAAGCACAATCTGTATGCCCCCTGTGGCGATTAGATGAAGCATAGGCTGTTGTTGCTACTTACCATTTTTTTTTTACAGCTGCTGCAACCAACAGAGAAAGCCAAATACCTGAGCGGAAGCCCTAACATCAAAGCACCTCCAAAGGTGACAAGGTACGTATACTATATCATCCCACTGGCCACAGGCATGGCTAAACACACACATCAGTGTACAGCAAGGACTACGACAAAACACCTTTTGTGCTGTTTGCATAAATCCGCCTACTTTCACCCTACGCCTCAACACCTCTGACAGCAGTATGCGACGCAGTCCTACAATAAATTTGGACACGCTGAACACATAGCGAGTCTCTAGCACCGATGCCACCCCCTGCTCTTCTCAGCACCCATCCACATGCCTGATGACATTGGGTTGTTTTTCTACCGGTGCCTGGCCGGCCCTGCTAAGCATTTTTAAGTCAAATGCACACATGCATCATAATTGTGCCCCCGGACCTCCAACACTGTGGACTTCGGACCTTCGAGGGCATTCACACTAACAGCGCATTGAGTCTATATTAATAGTAACATTGGCGCTATACAAATGACAAGTACAATAAAATACAATACAGGTACCTAAAGAAGTTAGGGGATGGAATTCTCAGACCGCTATTGCTTGAATGGAATGCCTAAGTGAGACTTTGTACTGTACTTTGTATTCTAAGCCACCCCACTTTTTTAAACAATTATTGCTCTTTTTCTATTGCTGTGTTTTTATTGTCTATAGTTTAGCTATTAGTTTTTTATATTTTTCAGTGAATAAAATGTGAATTTATATAATAACCTGCTAAAACCCTATGCACGTATTTCAAATGCAACTGTGTGTTGTTGTCTAATCTGAGCCCCGACCTCTGCCTTCTGCATAGGGCAGTATCAGTGTTCAGCCTCGCTACCAAAAGGTGAACCAAGTGTTTTGCTTTATGTTAATATATGTTCATGCTGGAGCATTGGGGATGTAAAAGAGGATTACCTTTGGAAATCCCCAGGCCACACTGCAGCTCACAGAACAACACCTAGTTTCACAGTTACATAAAGATGGTACCAGTAGAACGGAGGAAGGAGTAGATTCATTGGAAAGGTGTGGTTAGGCTGTGCTGGGTAACGTGTAAATCGCCATATCCTAGACGCGAGGGACATATGGCAACCTGGTCAGACTAAGCACTCGTCTTAGCTGCTTTATTATAACAGGAAAGCAAATATGTGATGTACATCATATCCAATTAATTCTTATAAAACCACAACGTTTTATGCTAAATCCTTTTACACCTTGTTTGAAAATGTTTATCCATAACTTGGACGGGACTGCTATGTTCAGTTGGCATTGGCCTGATGCCACAAGCAGGCCCTTCCACTAAATTAAAGCCTGGTATGCTGTGTGTGGGAGGACTGCTGGTGTCTCTGCTGCTGTGGCCAGCAGACATATGGAGGAACACAGCAGGGTAGAGGCACAGTGCCGGAGAACAGACCTGGGCAGATTTATTTAGATCAACTTTGAATAACCGAATATCAGAATATTGGCAGATTCCCAAATCTCGAAAATCTTTGTAAAGTCGCTCCAAAATCGGGTAGTACTCGACCAGCACCAAACAGAGGGAAATTGCTATTCCCAACACGGCCTAGGGAGGGTAAAAAAAGATGAGAAAACAAGACTTCTGAGGAGGCTGACAAGTCCCACGCCGGGCTCCAGGTATTTTTTCTATTTCTAACGCGGGAAAGAGTCACACTGCAATATTTGTTTAAAAAATCTATTTTTAGCATAAGGCTCACCTTGGAAACAGAAAAAAAAAAATAGATTTCCAGTGCGCCGGCATAGCATTTTGAATAGTTAGTGTGTAGAGAGGCACCAGTGTTGGAAATTTCGCAAAAACATTTCCAGTGTGGGAAATGTTTACAGCGCACGGGCGCTGGAAACATTTATTTCTCTTTCTACATTTCCAGCACGGATTGGCCTTCTGGGTTTGCAATATTCAAAATACAATAATGCGATCTGGAGTGGGGGCAGCATTAGATTAGTGACTTTACTTTTAATACTGTGATACATTGGCAGGTGTTGCGTAGAGGCCTGCTATGGACATCCAGCAGGCCGCAGGGTGCTATCGGGCATCAGCACCTTAGAGGCCCAGTTCCTCTGGGGGTTGGGGCCTGCTATGGGCATCCAGCAGGTCCCATGGTGCTATGGCCCATCAGCACCGTAGAGGGTGCTGGGGGCACCCAATTTTCAGTGGGGGCAGGGCGAGCCATGACGATGCGGACCTCTGCCACCTTGCTGGCACGAGGATCCCACGGCATCATGGCCTGTAAGCCCGTGCTCACACGGTGGGTGTTGCATGTCAACCCCTCCTGGGAGCATGGTAGCTCCCAGGATGTTGTAATGGGTGACGTGGCACTAGCCACGTGACCAACATAATAAAAGAAGCAAGCCGCTTCCGGCTCGCCCTGTCACTCCATCACGAGGCTCCAGCGTCGTTCTTGGAGCACCATGCGGGTGCTGCGCTGTGTGTGCTGGGCCCAAGGACGGGGCCCAGCTGGAGGACGGTGCCCTTGCCGGGCAACGCCGTCCCTGTGGGTCCCCCTAGCCATGTGAGTCGGGCTGGGAAGGCGACCACGGCCTGGGTGCCCCGAGAGCCGGGGCCGCGGTGAGCTGGGTGCCCCCGGCCACGTGTGCAGAGCTCCGGTGATCCGGAGCGGGTGGGATGAACTCCCACCCCTGAGCCAACGGCGTGATCGTCGCACCAGTGTGTGCACTGTCGGGTGCTTCCCGACCTGAGTATGGGGCTGCCCGGTGACCTGGAGCAGCCCCCAACAGTTGGGGGCCTGCAGGCCTAAATGAGAGACGGACCACTCAAACCTCTTTGGCAGTCTGCAGCCGTTCTGGTTCACGTGCCTGCAGGGGCTCCTTTTATTAGCTTTTTAACAGTCATGTTAGAAAGGCAATACACATAGGTGTGACACATTCCCTTAAACGGGCAACACACTTGGAAGGGTCACACACCAAACTCCTCCTTTTTCATAACAAACAAACAAATGTTACTGAAACATAAATGATCCCTCCCCCCGTTACAGAACAACATTACTTGGGCTACTTCACAATTGTATGAGCAACAACAAATAGGATATGCCACTGCTACACACATGAGGCTCACGATGTTATAGACATACAACACATATCAACACACTCTACACATAACCTTTGGGTGACAGTCGCGGTTGGCGAACCGCCGGTGGAATGTTGGCAGTTCGGCCACATGTTACAAAACCCTTTATAAATCTGGCATCAGTGGAACTTCCACCACAGAATGACACCATTGCTAGCTGCTGGCACCATTTAGAACAAGCCTCCAAACTTATGGGAATACAGCTTCACATCCATTTAACTGGGACCACTTTATGTTACAGTTCAAAGTCCGGTAAAGCCGCACCTGGGGGCACCAGGGGCCACATCGGCTTGGTCCCTTGACATTCGGGGACCAACTGACACAAAAAGGAGAGGTAGGAGGATATTTATACTGCTACACCAAACATTCCTCCAAACTAGGGAAACAACCCTTTACAAACATACAAAAAGTTTGGTGAGCAGTGTGTTGTTCAGGTGTTGCATCTATCGAAAACCAAATCAGGTATCGTGCACCACGCATCAAGGGAATTTTATTCTCCACAACGGAATATCGAAACATATAGCCTGGTTAGTACTACTCTGTAGACTTACAGAGAGAAAAAAATCATGTCATAGTATAAAACAGTTTTTATTCAATAATTTATCAATAGATAAAAGAAAAGAATTGTTCTCAATTACAATTCATCATTCATAAACACAATACAATAAAAACATGTAAACAATGCATCACACAACCTTAAACAGATACTATATGAGTTACAGTGGCATAAAAAAGGAACCAATATTGTTCGGGTTCCACCCTACAGAATACAAAAAGGAATCTATAGTTATAAGAAAATATTAGATTAAATAAGCTGAACAGTCTAGGGTCAGCTAATTCGCCCACACTGTGCTCCACGCTAAATTGCACCAAAGTACTCACACTGCATCATACACAATCAACCCGACATGTTTCATTCCTCATACATATTCACATTCATCTACTAAATTCAAGGGAAATTCATCAGGGGCTCATATTCAAGGACAAACACTATTCACAAGAGAACAATAATGTATATAGGTAAAAAGTTGAAGCAAGACGGCTCAACGGCCGTTGTATTTATGAAGAAAAGGCTAGGCAAAGCCTTCTGACATAGTCCAAGGCTGGTCGCCGATATGCACTGTGATTGTGCTGCTACGGTGCAGGGCCGAGCTGGGTTGATGGATGTAGTAAAATTATTCTTGTCACCAGCTCCTCACTTACTGAACAGGCCAAAAGAGGATGCTTGCCACCTTCTTAAAATTGGGTTAGATCTCAGTTGAACTCATTTCAACGAATATCTCATTGTTGGGTGTAGACAGGCCTATCAGGACTGTTCCCACACAATTAAGAAGGACTGTTGATCAGGTCTGTGCAATGTTAAATAGGTCAGTCAAAAAGGGGGGGGGGGGTTGCACCCAAAGTTATGCTGGATTAGATCGAGTCACTTAAACATCCGCCCGGCATTTAATGACGGTACACAATCCCAAAAGCAGATCATAATTAAGGTCGAAGCGACGGGTCAGTAGTTCGCTGGCTCCAGGACTTCCACCTTAGTCCTTCCGTACCAAATATAGTTTCTTAATGAGGCAGCACCTCCGAGTTCAGGTACCTTATTCCCGCGCAGCCGTTAGTCTCTGCGCGACCAAGAAACCACAACACGTCAAACTCCACGTGTGTACGAGCCGCCTTGACATTCGGAACAGGCAGCGAGACGCATGTAGCAGGGCTTTCAAACTGCGCCAAGCTTAGTTGGTCCCTTTATGTTGGGACAGGCAGCGATATGCGGGTAGCAGGGCGTCCAGGCTGAGCCACATGATGTTGACAGGGCAGGGGTGTCAGCATGTTATTCGCTCCCCGCTCCTTGGCTATGCTCCCCCATGCAGAAGTGTCTCTTCACTGTAGTGGGACAAGAGGGCGCACAAGCACTCATACTTTGCTGAAACCCTCACCTGCTCCTAGCACTTCTTCTGGGTGGTGGGCTTGAGGTCTGCGTTGTGAAGGCAAGTCCCCTTTAACGCACGCTACAGAGTGAATACAACCCTCTAGGGAAATAGGTCAAGAGATAGCTTGCAAGGATAACAAGGTTTTAATTGTACAAAATACAAAAGATCAGGAAAAGATTCTGCTGCCCGAGAGCGCTCTGGCTCCCCTAATACAAGGAGAAGCTTAAAAGACCAAATAGCATCATCACATACAGTACAAACTGGTGCCACTGATTGGTGGGACACTAGACATGGGCCTGCTCCATAGGGGATGCCAGGCTACAATTGGTTGGTTCTTTTATGTCAATCAGGATCCACTTGGGTCAGCAGGGCTCATCTTTGCGGTGAAGTTCGAGGCACTCATAAAGTACAATGTTGCTTCTAAACGAAACATGCTAATCCTACTTACTATATCACTGTGGCATGCCCTTGGGCCACTTGGGGAGTTGGTGCCAGGGGGAAGGGAGGGTAAAATACAGTCACACATTCAGGGCTTTGTTGATACCGCACCTCCCGCACTCAAGGTCTCCACCCTGGGTTTGATCTTCAATTTATCCCTCCCTGTACCTCGTGTTAAAAAGGATGTCTTTTATGTTGGGAGAAAAACAGTTGTGCACGCTTAGATCTTTTATGCACATTTGATTTGTGTTGGGCCAGGAGGGTCGCTTGCTTATCATGGAATACAGAGGTGTGGGGATCGGGTGAGTGGTGTGGAACTGACTCTGGACTGGCTGGGTGGGGGTTAGAGGCCTGCTGGCAGCTTAGTGGTGATGAATGGACACTGTGCAGAGCCTGGTGTTGTCTCACGCTGTTGCAGGGTGCATTCCTCTGAATGATACTAAATGATTGCAACAGTAAAGGGGCATGGGAGGAAGTGGACTTCAATGGGAACTGGCGGTATGCATTCCCTCTGCCGTGAGGGTGTTGGGCCTAGTGAAATCTTTCCATGGAGCTCGGCTGGTACAGCACAGTCACACAAGTCTGTGTTTTCGCCATAACTACAAAACGGTGTTTCTTTCTATGTGTCTCCTAATGCCATGCCGCTGCTGTTCATGCAATATTTCTTTTGCACTGAGTTTCATAGTGCGGGTTTCTCCCCCCTTATACACTACACTATCTCGCAGGGGATTAGCCTCACCTGAAAGCGCCTAGGGGGGTGGGATATACTCATTTCCATCTCAACATTCCCCCCTTTCGTTACTTCTACAGTAACAAATTCTCCTCCCCCAAATTTATGTTCATTGGCCCTCCTTTCTGCTTCCTACCATGTAGATCTTCCTTTTATTGGCATCCAGGCCCTACACACGTCTTAGGCTTTCTCCTGCTTGTGCATACTGCTCAGGGGTGCAATTCATGTTTATGCATCCCCAACTGCCTGCCAGATCCACCCATACTTCTTTATAATTTTTGGGGGAGTAACAATTGTTGTGTGGTATAAGTTATCCACTATATCTCCAGTGGGCATTGGCTTCAAAGAGAAACATCCATAACAAAGGCCAGCATCACATGAGGGTGTGGCATACCAGAGGGCCTTAGAAGCTGCAGGCGTGGGAAGGGATCATGCTTAGAGTAGCCAGAAATAGCTGGAGGGAACTGAGGAAAGATTTGGCCATCTTGTTTTTCTGTGGGACTCTCTCTCTTCTTCCTGTCCACTCAATTCCCTGCAGAATAAGGCATTCTGGGTATGGTGCAAGAGGTCCACGGTCTTAGAATAACAGGGATTGGACCCCTTACAGCAGGCTGCTTTTGCCCAATGCCCTGGGTCATTGATCTTTATATGGAAAGGGGCTCCTACTCATTCCTTGATTCCTTTTTGACTTACGTTAAGGAAAGACGCATCTTTGGACCTCTATTGGAATCGTATTCCATTACAGAGGCTTCTGCTAGTTTGGTGAAGATAGAATGATTTCAAGGTAAAGGCAAGCTCTGTCCCCTAACCATTCTCAGGGAACATTGGTGATGATTTGCTGTTTGACCAAGACATGCACTCTGCCAGCTGCACCGATAACCAGACTCCGAACTGAAGGTGAAGAACACCTGCAGATGCCAGCAAAGCTCCCTAGAGTGGGAGTGGAGAGAAAATTGACTCACCTTGTGCCCGAGACCCCAGATTGGGCCTCACCAGAGATACCAAAGCAGCTAGATTCTTGTCTTCTGCAGCTTCAAACCTTCTTCGAACCCCAAACAACTCTGCATTCAGAGCCTTCAAACCATTCAAGACCTTAAATGCTGCCTTTGGCCCTCTTTTCCAATCTTCGAACTGATGTTTGCTTCCTCGTACCAGTTCACTGCTTTATTGTGCCAGCCTAGTCCATTGCTGTTCTCACAGGAAAACGAAGCTCACCAATGTGGAAGTCTTCAAACGATGGCATGTTCGAAGCACATCATACTGCCAGGATATGAACAGTGATCCAAACCCAGACCTCAAATCGAACTGCTGGAAGCATCGTTTTGCTCTTTGGCTCGATCAAGCGGTATCCATCATCTCGAACAGGCTAGGCCATTGAAGCTAACCTAGTGGATGCTTCGACCCGCACCATTTTGATGCTGCATAAAACCATATGGTGCTTCACTTCGAACTGGAAGCAGCGCCAGCTTGCTGCCTGTATCACAGTGACGTGTTGCATTCAAACCCGATTCGACTCACAAGCACAGTGCTGCAATACCTAATTCAATTCTGTTGAATTATGAAACAGACATTAATGTACTGCTGAGAGACCCAACCCCCGGACCACTTTTGGGACATAGATGATAGGTAAGCCTTTATTACAAGACATTGGGCCTCATTACGACCCTGGCGGTACAGGGTTAACGGCGCCGTAAAAGGTGCCGGCGCCGTTTACCCCGTACCGCCTCATTACGAGGTCCCCTCACGGACCCAGGAAGTAACGCCTGGTCAAACCAGGCGTGCTTACCGGGTCCTGCAAGGGGAAGAGGGAGCAAACAACGGGCCAACTCGTAATGGCCCATTGTTTGCTCCCTCTCCCATTCCCATTCAGGTAATTCCTCATTCGGTGGACCCGGATGCGATTTCGGCCAATAGCGGCATGGCTACCGCCGAGGTCGTAATGAGGGCCATATTCTTTTACCAAGTATATTTTGTTGTGATTTCTTACTGTTGAACCCTTCTACAGTATCCGACTGCCTTCATATAAGTGTGTTGCATACTCTGTATTGGCTGAAAGGGGTGGATTTCTGCTCTGTTTTTTAAAATCGGTTATGTGCACATTGGGTAATTAAAGCACATATGTGTTTATAGACCCTTCCTTGGACATTCTTTTATTTTGGTGCCCTGTACTATTGCAGTTTGGCCTGCTACTGTCATCCCGTTCACACCCGTCCTGCGAGTATAGCCTTCCCGTAACCCACATTACACCAAAAGGCGAAGGAGTCTTGACTGTGACTGTGCCTGTTTCTCCTTTAGGATTGGGATCACTGTTAGTTTGTAGTAGTGTGAGGGCTGAGTAGGTGCTTTAGCTACTACTCACCCTTGTCCTCATGCAGAGCAGTAGTAATTTCTTCACAATAGCCAAATCCTTACCAATAAATGCAATGAAATCCCAAGATAGTTACATCATTTGCTAAGGAGTTAAATAATCAGGATCTTGGCCCATTTCCATAAGTTGGCAAGAACTGTCCTGGTACTTTATTAAGGATCACCATCAACTGCCAGCTACTGGACATCATTATAAAAGATTGCCATATAATGTCCAGTTATCTTGCCCATTGCCAAAGACAGGCATCTGTTGCAGACATACTCCTCCCATTGCCAAATATTGCCAACAACTGCTCAGGAACTCGCCCCACCACCATGGATTGCCATCAAATGCACAGGTACCTGTACCTTTGAAAATACGTAGGCACCAATTGCCTGGTTACATGTCTTTATAACAAAATATTTTATGTAGAATGCACTTATACCAAAATGTTTACAACGAAAAACCTAACACATTCTTTTTTTGGTGGGGTCCCCCACCCAAATCTCCATTTCCCACCCCTAAAAACCCACCCCAACCATTTCCCCACACGATTTAACACTTAACCCCAGCCCCACATACATTTTTGTTATGTTTTGTTGTTGTAAACGTTTCGGTATATGTGCATGTCTACAAAACTTTTTCCTTATGAAGACTGTATACACAATTGCCCATGTGCTTGCCCCATTGTGCAATATTGCCAACAACTGCTCAGGCACTTGCCCCACCACCAAGGATTACCATCAAATGCACTGGTACCCGCACCATTGCCAAGGTTTGCTGTGGACTGCACATGTACTTGCACCATTGCCCGCCCCCGCTCCTGTCATGGATGAGGCAATCTGAGATCTCTGATGTAACTCTCAATATTCCAGTCCTACCAGCCTTGGAGCCTCTCAGAGGGACACCGCGCCTGCCAAGAAAACCCCACGTGTTCCTGTAAAGTGAGTAAAACAGTCTGTCTGTCTGTGTGGGGGGGTGGGAGGAGGAAGCTGTCACATGTCTAATGGAAAAAAATCTAATCCATTAAAGCAAATCAAAGCATCACTCTGAGTGAAAGCTGGCTTCTGCAGCTTAAGTGCTTTTATGAAGGAGGATAAGTCTCATCTGATAGAAAAAGCCTCGGTGAGTGAATGCGCGTGCTGCTGGCAAACCAAAGAACACTGGTGTGATTTCCAACTGCACCACACTTTCATCCTGAAGGTGTCAACACATTAAGGTGCTTAATAACAATGCCACCTTGTTATGACAGAGCAAGATGTCTGCAAGCACTATGTAATTCACTAATCATTTAGGGGGGTGGGGTGATGGTGGTGGTGGAAGGGGGCTGGACAGTCCCTGTGTAGATTTTCTACAACAAATAAGAAAACCATTGTATATGCCGCCCCCATTTCCACTTTCCCTGGCTCCTCTATTGAACACAACAACTGACCCTAACACGCTCATATGGCCTCTTATTAATGCCTGCCCATCCATGATCTGCTCAAGGACCACAACCTTGGGGTTCATTGTGATGTACCATTACAGACAGAGCAGTAGCCCAACCTTCTTTCCCCCACTTTGTAATGTCAACTACAGCACCAAACTGTATAACAGGCCGCGTCCCAGCCCCACCAGGGTTGATGTGACCATTATCCACTAGCAAGTCTCCCCAACCATTCCAAAATCGGGCATGTCCCTTGTAAGATTTTTATGTTGCTCTAGGCAAAGGGAAATTTTGAGACTCTTCCCCCTGAACATGGAGGTGAAGAAGATACTTGTATGGAGGATGTGCTGCCACCTACTGGAACCAAAGTGTGCAGCTTCCAAGTATTACCTTTCCATAAATCAGCCCTCTGAAACCTGCTATCTCCCATGAGCATTCCACCTGAATAACCTTTTCTCCCACATTACGATCAAACCACACAAATCTGCATACTACCGCTGCACACTCAGATGCAGATCAGGTAAAACGATTCGGCAACCCTAAGAAACATTACATTTTCCCCAATTTCACCCTCTGGCACTCAGGAAACATTGGCTATTGAGCAGCCTTCTAGTCTGGATACTGTCCCCATCACATTGCCCCACCAGTCTCAACTGCACAAACACTGCACCGTGAACATAGCCCGGTGGAATCCCTCATGTTCCACCCACACAATGTTTTGTTGCCTACTCTGAGCCACCATAGAAACAATACATGCTAGATACAAACAAAGCAGACTTCGAACTGGTCCAATTAGGCTACCACGTGCAGTGCCCTCTGTGGGGAAAATATGCTTTCGGTGGACCAGAATCATATTCTGCCCCCAAATCACAGGATCCCTTTAAAGCATCCTAAAGCTTCTGAAATGCACCCACTTAGATTCCATATTTCCCTATCACTCGATTGATGCACCACCCTAAGGACCCAAGTCTCTTCTGCCAAACTAGTAGAAGATCACTACAAGTAGATCCCATGCATCCAACCATCCCTACCAACTTTTTATTCTCCCTCAGCCTCCATCGGCAAACACAACACCTCCTCAAGCCACTCAGAGCTTTCTAGGATCCCAGTGATTTCATTTCAGCGGCCCCAGTGAAAGCCTGTTCCTCAGTTGTGACCCACTAATTAACTGGGAACAATAACTAGTCCCTCACCACTGCATCAGTCCCTTGTGCTTTAAAAACATTCTGGGTACTTCCCTCAAACCTACTTCTTATTCTGATGATATAATATGGCCTCCATCATCAGTGGCGTCTCCAGGAATCCAATTTAGGGGGTGCACAGAGGGGCACCCCTAAAAAGTATGGGGGGCATCTATAAAAGGGCAATGTGTATACTTTTCCCAAATGGACATGGGCAAAGTAGTCCAAAGTGGCACTGAGGTCGTATAAATTGTGCATTCATACAGCAAGCAGTTATGTTGGAAAGACATTACAAATTCGAATACTTCTGACACCCGGGCATGAAATGTAAGCAGAATGCCATGAATCATAGGCCAGTAGAAATGACACTAGTTTTAATATACACCCAGGAGAGTATGCAGTGCACAGCAATGGGTTTGGAAGTGCCAGAATATAAAAAGAACTGAAGTAGCGGGGCATTTGGTGGTAACACCTTTTAACTAATTCTAAATAGTGTTAGTCAAATGCTGCAGGGTGCTGTCAATGTACAGTGATCTATGTTGCTCAATTATGGGCAGTTGCTCATACAAGTGCCAACCTGACTGAGGTAATGTTTAAATAGGTCATGGTTCTCTTAAATACGTCAATGTTCAGCGGAATGTGCCAGCCTGCCAGTTAAGCATAATATTTAATCACGTTCAACATAATGCCAGTTCCAACAGTGCCATGCCAGCCTTGCCCAAGCCTGCCGCTGTATTACATGTTCTGATGTAAATGCAGCCTCAAATCCATCAATATAATCACATGCCTGGACAGGTACCATATGTAATGTATACCCTTGCAATGGTCACAATAAAGTGCAAAGTGCAACTTCAAAAGTCCCACTAATTGGTAGAGTCACCATATGTAAGTCAGCGCCCCATGAGTCCAAACTCAAATGATGCACCACAGGCTGAAAGTCACAATATGTAAGGTATAGCCTCACACACCATGTCCTGGTGCGGCCATTATATTGTAAGTGCATATTCAAATGCCCCTTAGCATGTCTGGTAAGTCACCATATAAAAGGTGCAGACTTCCAGCAAACGCTGCCATCATATACAAAGTAGAGATGCAAGTGCCCTCCAATAGTGCCTTCATGGACTTGTTAAGTAACCAATGTGAAAGCTTTAGCATCAATGCAACAGGTTCTTCTCTTGCGAACACACCAACGCAGAACTGGCCTGATTTACAAGACTAGATCTTTTTTACAAATCTATTTATTTCCAACAGTTTTTCCTCGCTCAATTTGCAACATGTAGTAACTTAACTTGAAATCCAAAAATCTTAAAGGTGGGACTGAATCTGAAAATGGATGTGTGTGGTCACAATCTAAAGATAACCATTTACATTAATAAAGATTTAAACGTGAATTTCTTTGGCTCGATGCAAACCTGTCAATTACAACATTGATGTTTATTTTGGCAGCAAGTCTGGACTCAATTGCTAGTGTGGCAAGATTTGATAGCCTTTCCTCTGTCATTGCTGTGTGCAGATAAGACTTTATTAACTTTAGTGCAGAAAAGCTTTGCTCACATGAAGCGTTACCCACTGGCAAATCACAAGCAATTTGACAGAGTCGTTACAGTTCCAAGAATGGAACAGCAAAAGGCTCCAGAAAATTTGTGAACTCCAGAATTGGGTTCACCTTAATGGCATCAGATGCCTTCTTCCTTGCCAGTGTGGCCAGTGCCTGCTTAAGTTCTGTTTGCAAGTTCTCCAGGTCACAGGAATAGAATGTGGCCATTGGTGACACTTTCTCAAAACTGAGGAAAGAATCAGATCTGGGATTTATTGCCTGTATACATTCCATGACCTAAAAAAAAGAATCTTTTGAAAAGCGGGATTTGAGTTAAAATATTATTCAGTCAAGAACTACATACACAAAATGTTTAGTGAAATAATCTTTTGAGCACAGTTTTGGTCGCTGCCCTATAGTTTCCATTATGGCAATATTTCTTAAGTGGAAAGGCAGTCGACAATCACGCTTTTTGCGCAGCGTTTCAGCCTCATCATTTGTAGGTGCTGCTATATCACACTTAATGCTCAGGTGGACTGCTTTGTCCCAGACATTTTGTAGAGTTGCATCCAAGGATTGATTATGCACTTCCTCAAGTTGTTGTTTGATCGTCTGTACAAGGACGACAGCTAAGGGCAAGTCAGGATCTGCTTACTGTAACATATTTGATAGGGTCTGGGTGCATTTTAATATGTTTTCAAAAAGCACAAGTGCTAGCGTGAAGCTGAAATCAATGAACTGCCGAATGCCATTTGCCTCTATTTCTCTCTCTGTATGTCTCCTTTGTGCCAATACATTGAGGGTTTCCAGAAGAGGCTCGAGGGTTTGGAGGACAGCTTTACAGGCAGAATATTGACATGTCCACCTGGCATCACTTAAGTGTTTTAACTGCATGACCTGTTTTGACATTTCTGTCTGAACACTTACAAACACAGAGTGAATGACAGATGTACTGCAAAAAAAATAAAGCTTCTCCAATTTTATAAATAACTCATTTGCTGCATGTACGTTCTTAACCGTATCAACAATGACTAAATTAAGGCAGTGATTCATACAATGAACATAAAGCGCAGAGGGCACCTCTTTTTGAACCCGTCCGACCACTCATCATTGAGGCCCCATCATACCCTTGCCCAACACATTCATTTTTATCAATGCCTAATGATGATAGGACATAAAATATATAACATATTAAAGATTCTGCATCAACTAAATACTATATTTTTCCTCACATTTCCATGATTGCTATCTTTGGGCAACTTTAGTTTTGCCATTTAATAGTAAAACTTGAGCAACTGTTTTAATGTAATGCCGATTTTCAGTCAGCTCCCTGGTATATGCCTCTCTGTGACCTTTCATGATTGATGTATCATCTTTTATGTTTCTTTTGAAATCCTCCCATCTCACATAGCATTCCTTGTCGGAAGCAGACTTCTCATGCTGCAATATTCCTTTATCATTTTGTAATGCATTTTTCCAGTTGGTGAAGCCTACACTAATAAACGTTACTTTTTTAAGTTCCCCGTGAAGAGATTTGGACCTAGAAAAAAATCAGCATGGAAAACAGTATGCTGCATCCTGGGACATGGAGTATTCTAGCCATGGGTACACCTGAAACCAATGTGAATGGAATGATCTAAGACGTGCACCCAGTTTTGTCTGGGGATATATCTTTAAGCCAGGATGTCTAGGCCTTTCACTAGCACACTGACTGATATCTCTGGGATGTGGTGGTCCCTTTCCCTTTAGAGCACCAACAGCCATTACTTTACTCTGAGGTTGATCAAAGTCACTGCAAAGTTTTCCACAAACAGTGTATTGGTTGGTGGATGAAGATATTATGCTTGAACCATGAATCTGGGATGATGGTTCAGCACCTTCCGAAAGAGGGCCTGCACTCGTAGGATTACTATATCCAACATCTTGATCCTCATCCACAGAAGACTTGTTCAGCTGCCTTTTGTCTTGCTGCTGCTCCTTTGCAGCATTATCAGTTTGATGCTTCACAGTCGCAGGGGAATAATAGGACTGGATATGCATTTCTGGGGCGGCTGTCTCACTATGAAGTAAAATCAATAAAGAGATGTGTTCTATTTGTTCAAGGTAGCCAGCATGTGTGACTCACTCACCGGTAATCACATTCCAAAGCAGAGATGGCAAACCACCTCCCACACTCCTTTTCTTGCCTCCCTCCTTAAATGTATGTCCACGTATGGCTCTATGGCTTATTTTCTCACAGTCAAAGCTGTCAGAGAACACAAATTAACTGCGCTTCATGGTAAAGAAATATTGATTTGTACCACTGAAATAGCTACTAACGACTCTTGTGTAGAGGAGGAGCCAACCGCCTCAACCAGAAGTCCCACCCCTATTTTGCCTATATGTTGGAAGCCAGAAATTGCGACATACACAACACCAGTAATGATTCCTATACCGCAAAGAATCTTCGAAACAAGGTACCCACCGGGGAGGTCCCTGAAGAAGTGTAAAGATGAATGAAAGAGAAGATGGGTGGCGTCACATGAAGTAAAGACGATGCACCAAGAAGAGATGCTAAGGAAGAGAATGTGCCTCATTAGGAGTGTGGCGGGCACTGAATGAACGGTGCCGGTAAGGGACCGGCACTGTTCTTTGTGGGCCACCACATTACGAGGTCTGCAGCGGGTCCCGCTCTGGAAGCCTGGCCAAACCAGACGTGCAGAGTGGGACCCACTAGCAGTCCAGATGCTAACAACTGGCCCGTTAACGGGCCCCATGTTAGCATCCTCCCCATTCCCATTGAGCCCTATGGGGGCTCAATTGGGAATGGGCATGTACTGGGTCCGGGTCCCACGAAAGGGAATTACCGGGCCATCCAAAATTGGAATGGCCCGGTAAATCCCCTTTTGGGGGACGCAGACCTGAGTTTGGAGTAGCCATGCTGCTAAAAACGGCATGGCTACCTCCAAACTTGTAATGAGGCGCAATGTATCGACCTTATGGAATCTGATGACCAAGTAAAGAATTGAGTAACCTTTCATGTGCGGAATGAAGATTGCACATGCAAAGAGCACTGAAGAAAATGTGAATATGTGGATATTAAAACAGATTACTTTTGCCAACTTCCTGAGTCAGTCTTATTATTGGTGTAAGAGTTATTCTGAATCCCCATCCATCTAATGACGCGCTACCTCATTTAAAAGGGCCTAACAGTTCACTTGAGAACCACATTTGCAACAATCGTTTTGATATAAAACAGACCATCCTATTATCTCATTTTTCAACACCTCAGAGAACATTTTGTGTAAGAAAATTGCCCCTATGTTCAGTTTTATGCATAGGCAGTTTTCTTATCCACTATGTTCAGCAGCAATACACAAATGGGTTTTAATGCCGCTGAAAGCCATCATCACAAAACCTCGACACTCTCTGACTATGCCACTGTGCCTAAACCATGTTTAAATATTTTAGAAGATTACCAAGACATTTAGCAAATTAAATAAAAGTATGGGCCTAAATTTGTTTTGCTGTAACGGTCTGCAGTCTGGGCTGTCTTTCAGGTCTCAGGGCCAGTAATACCTGAAAGTGGGTGCTATACTGCAGTTGAGATAATGGGATTCAAATCCAGGAGGTCTGCTGTACACAGAAACATGTGTATTATTTATTCACGAAATCTACACATCATTGTTAACTCAGGGCACTGAGGCTAAGCCCAATATAAAATATATGGTGTTCAGTTCCGTCCTGAAGGACCTTTAGTGCCATTCACTCATTTTCCCCGTGGCTCACCACCCGATCCGCAAACTCTGTTTTTGTGAAAATGGTCGCAAGTTATGCTTTTTAAGCATCTAATGTGCTAAAAAGCATCATTTGCCACCAATATTACTAAATACCCATGGTTCACAATTGCCAGGAGCTGGGAGCTAATTAGCTCCGGGTTAAAGTCAAGGGGAGCCTGGTATTCTTGAAATTAACAACTAGCCACTTAAGGGACATTTAAAGCATTGGATAATATCTATTACCAAACAAAGGTAGTTTGCACCTTAAAGCTACATTTGCTGCACACTATGTACTAGCTTCTGGCTCCCCAAAGGTAGCACCTGACTAACGGGTGATGCCCGTTACCCAAGAACTTTTTTTGCTGCTGGCCAACAAATACTAATTTTGACCCCTGTTAATATCTATGCCACCAATTGAGGCAGGGCAAGGGTGAATGATGCAGACAGGCCTACAACCGACATGCATTCGTTTGGTATTTCATAGTGTACCACGGTACTTAATCTTTCACTAAAAACAAAAAACCCAAGTAGCAAATAAGCCGCAGGTCAGGCCAAGATGGAAAAAAGTGAACACTGCAAGACTGAGATTATACTTTCATAAGGCAAGTCATTTTTAGCTGCTATATTTCAACACATTGCAAATCTCTTCCTAAGGTGGATGTAATGTTCAGTAAGTGGTTATTTAGATCAATAATTATGTTGTGGATACCTATGCATGATCAAATGGTTATCAAAAGTATTTTGCCAAGAAGCACAATGCCACCTTCATTCCACACGGCTACAAAGCATGTAGAAACATTCTACACCTCAACCAAGGACCTCCATTTTGTCAGCAAATTATTGTTGGCTATGGAATAAAACACGCCAATACATATTTTAATTCATTTGTAAGCCATGGTAGGTCTAGCATCCTGCCCCCCACCCCAACAGCACAAGCCCCATCCCTGGCATTTCCCTCACGACCAGACCCATGGCCCGCACCCACCACCCAATTGTGAGCCCCATACTGGGTAATCTGCCTCCTCACCACCAGAGTGCAAGCCCCATACCAGTCATATATTCTATTGCATATAGCGCCACCCTAGCTCAAGGGCAGAGGAAACATTTACAACAAGAGGATGTTAGAATTGGACATGGTATTTTATACAATCAATCCTGCCCCAGCACCAGATCCCAGGTCCCATACTTGGCACCCTGTCTCCCCACCAGCGGTGACCAGGCCGCATACTTGACACCCTGCATCCCACCACCCAGAGCACTAGCCCCATACCTAGCACCCCCTGTCCCCACCACCCAGAGTTCTAGTGCCATACCTACCAACCTGCCTCCCCACCAGCAAAGGCCAGGACCTTACCTGGTTTCTGCCTCCCAACCCCCAAAACAGAAACCCCCATACCATCTTGCACCCTCCCCTTACTCTCCCCTGTCCCTCCTCAAATAAGCCACTTACCATACCTCACTGGTACCACTCCTCAAGGTGGTGCTGTGTGGGGTGTGTGTCTGGAACCTGGAACCAGCAGCGAGGACTCTGGACAGGAGCAGTTATTGATGCTGGTCTGTGCGCAGTGGCAGCGGCAGCCGTGGGTGTTTGTGGAGTGGACTTGTGGTACGTTGCACCTAACAGATATTTAAAAAAAAGTCATGGGACGAAGTTCCATATACCTGCCAGCTCTTCTGCACCCCCCTACTCACCATCACCCCCACCCAATTCAAACTCCATACATGGATCCTTCCTTTCCTCCATTCCACTGTACTATCAAGCCTGACGAAACACAATGAAAGAATGGATTTAAATAACAACCATTAGTTCAATTTTCTTCCCACAGGATGCAGCTTTATCCAGCCCCCCCTTCAATCAACCACCATTCACACCTCCTAACGGACATGCCCATGACTACAGCCACACAAACCCCGCCTACTACCTGCAAAGACCACTGTACCTACAGCCATTCACATACATGAAAACATTTTGCAGCACCTGGGAGGGAGATACTGCTACAGAAAGCGGGAGAATTGAATTCTCCCATTTGGATTGCATTAGGGTATGCATTATTTTAGTCAGGAGAAAGTAAAAACAGTAACACAAATGTATTAGAAAATCAGGAGTCTCCCATCTAATTTGGGAGCGTTGGCATGTCTGTATTCATACACAGATCACTGCCAAGGTGGGCTTTTTGACTGCTTCAGATTCCCAAGACAGTGTAACATATCAATGCGCTTTCTCGCAGGTGCTGGATAGCTATTGTTTTATTTCAATAGACAGTTTGGGAATTGGGATATAAAACCAGTTCTGGAAATGTACTGAATTTTCTGGGCCAACTCACCCCCCCACCCTTCACATGCAGGGGAGGAGGTAGTAGGCGATGGGGAGATTTCCAGTGGTGTGGGCAGAACTGAAGGTTGTAGCTAGACGCTGAATAATGTTGGTGCACTGAATATAAGGGCGATGGCTGCTTTGCATAAAAACAAAGTGCATTTTCGGAGCATACGAATGGCCACCAACTTATCAAACATACACTGAATACTTGTCATGCTGCCCATTTCAGAATAGCCACTATGACAGTAAAATGTGTGCAAAGCATGAGAAATATATACAGCTTTTGACAATTTTTAAGCTTGAGTTTGGGCTGTCCTGACTAGCGAAGGAACTTTATGACGATGTACGTGAAAAAAAGGGAAAAGAAAATCGAGGTTGAATGAACAAAATGTATTGGAGTTTTTGCACTTTAAAAAAAATAATTATGCAGGGGGAGACTCCCCCACCCTGACCCACTTCCTCCTAACTCAAATTATACCCTTAACCCACCCCCATTTATTTGTTTATTTTTATTTTAAAAATTAGAAAACATTTCTAAAAAAATCAGACCAAAAAAACAGTCTTTTCTTCCCCAATTTCTTTTTCATTTGGTTTTTTCTACAGATACCATTTCATGAGGCTGTTTGTGAATGTTGCATATTGTGCTGGCATTGAGAGTCGAGATTTCAAATGCACAGCAGACCTCCAACTCACAGTATTCAAGAGATTTGTGGAACAAAATACATCCTCAACTTTTTGGGCTTTAGGTATACATGGAACGGCGCTCCGGCAAGATGATTTTTGCAAGAGCACAGTTCCATTGTGTTGTAGCCGAATTCGTCCCCTGTATAAACCCACTCCCAACTTGGGTTTTATATCCCAACCACCTGCATCACATGTCTCCATGGATCTCGAACCCGGCCTGCCTCAGTCCTGACAAGGCTTTACCGTGCACCGACCTTCACCGAGGGAAGCTGGGTGCTCGGTGATCCAATATGCTCTGTGCTCCTTACCCAGGCCATCATTTGTGCATTGAAGGTTGTATTTACTTAACCTATTTTCTTTCTTCTGACCTGAAAGGGACACGACGGGTATCAATGGGCCATGACTATCACTGGGGTGGGGTGTCATCATTGTTAAAAGCAGGCTTTCTACATGCTGGGCACACTATTGCTTTCCAAATGTGGATCTTACATTTCATAGAAAAAAAAGGAATTTCCAAAAATGTTGCTTAACCTTGACTTCACTAATGTTCTGGATACCGCTGCCTGGAAGAGCTGGCATCGCGGGGGAGCGGCGGGGGACAGGATTTCATAGTGGAATCCAGTACTCCCCTGACCCTAATTTAGCAATGCCACTGTCCATCATTAAACAATTGATGGGCCCAACACGAAATGCTCTCCTCAGCATAATTAATGCTTCCCACACAGAAAGGAAATTCGCTGTTACCGTCAAGACTGATCTCATATGACCTCTTTTGAAAAAAATAACCCTGGAACCAGACAACCTGGCACATTACAAACATCCCGTTTATTGTCAGAATCTTGGAAAAAATAGTTGTTACACAACTACTAGCCAGAATCAAACAACTTCACCCCCTAAATGAGTATCAGCCAGGGTTCCGCCCAAGTGTAGCATCGACATCCAGGTGGTGGATGATGAACTGCAAATCATGGATAGAGGCGACTCATGTCTTCTCGTCCTCCTTGACCTCTGGGCTACATTCAACACCATCAACGACTGCATCTTCCACTCCGTCCTTGCTGAAAGGATAGGTTTCTCTAGCACTGTCCTGAATTATTTTGGATCCTACCTCTTGGGCAGACACCAGGCCATCAAGATTAACTTGTTGCTTTCTAACCGACTCCAGGTCTCCTGTGGAGTCCATCAGGGCTTCATCCTCTCACAAATCCTTTTTAACCTTTACCTGGAGACTCTGGGCACTCTACCCAAACTTCCCAGTATAGGCATCCACCAATATGCAGACGATACATCAGAGTAACTAGCATGCAGGACATCAATTGTCTAAGCGATTAGCTAGCCAGCATCCAGTCCTGGACGCCGACTGCCTACCTCAAACTAAACCCATCCAAGACTGAATTCATCCTCATCAGTCTGCCCGCTAAGAAAGAACTTGTCCAACAGTGGCTCAATGATATGCACCTAGAAAGAGTTGATCCACACATCTCAAACTCAGCAAAATCCTTAGACTTCACCATTGACAGCAGCCTGTCATTCCAGAAACATAGCCAAGAATGCCCAAACTGCCTGGCTCTGAATCTCCACCCTTCACAAAATAAAACCCTTCATCCCGGTGCAAGACTTTGCAACTGTAGTGCAGGCCCCTGTGGTCTCGCTCACACAGCCTACCTTCGCTCTGGCAGCACCCGGGGCAAAAAAACAATATTTGCCCCCACCTCTGGTCAGGGCACAGGGTGGCAAATTTGAGGCTGCAATGCTAAATAGAGCACCACTGCCAAATCAGCATGGGGCATCCTTTCAACCACTGCCCCACGCTGGTGTAGCAGCAGCACCCTATTGAAATGAAAAGCCCCCCATTCCCATGCTGGGGCACTCAGTACCAGCATGAGAGCGGGGCACATTTAATTTCAATAGGGCTCTTTCACCATGCCAGCTCGGGGAGCCCTTGAAAGTCTTCCCCGAGCTGGCGTGGCAGTGGGGGAAATGTGGCACCAGCCCTGCTTGCACATCTATGGGGAAAATGCCCTCCTGACAGGCCTCCCAGCTGCTTACTTGTCTCTCCCCAAAAGCAGTCCACCATGCTGCAGCACTTCTCATTAAGAGTGCATAGAAATTTGACTGAATCACCCCCATCCGACGTAAAAACATTGGCTTCCTCTCCAGGCCAGGATACTGTTGAAGACTGCATGTATCATCTACAAACCAGTCACGAGTAGCACACTAGCGTATCTTGTGGCTAAGCTCCACATATGTGGTGGCACAAAAATGTGCTGACTGTATATATGTATATCTTTTAATTTGGTTTGCCGAACTGTAATGTCTTATACTCATATTGTGCCTTACCCTGTAACTAAGTTTTTAAGTATTCATATTTTCCTGTTCTTTGTTGCGCCCTGTTACCCTTGGGTTTGGCGCGCCATACAAATCAATAAACACACAAACAAACAAACGCACTCCTCAAGCAGCAAAACAACAAAGCGGCTTGAATCACAACTCATCCACAAAGAGAGGACCCGCAAACAATCCTTCTCTTGCCATGCACCCACCCTCTGGAACTTGATTCTGTCCGATCGGAATGCCCCCTTAATTCTCCAATTTTGCAAATCTATGAAAACATGGCTTTTTCAACAACACCTGACCAAGGACTAATTCCAATGGATGCAACAGCGCTACTGTTAAAAGATTCTAGCCCAAATGCTGGCTATCCACACTCTCGAGTTAGTTCTGTGCCTTAAGCAATAAAATAAATAAGTGGGCACTGCATACGTTCTCATTTTAGGTGTTTAGGTGGAGTGGATCCTAAATTGAGATGCACCAATCACACCAGCGACACCCTATTTTGCGTGCTCACCATATGTTTTTAAAGATTCAGTTTGACTTGCTCTGGGTGCCATGATTCTATATGGACTAGGTCTGCTACTCTGATGAGCGAAAGCAAAACATTCTAGGAGTTGCTTTTTTCTTTATTCCAGTGTATCTTGAGTGGCATTTTACAAATCCAATGCTGTACCTCTTCACCTGAAATGGTAAATGCCCATGTAATTTTCTGTCTTGTTATGGATAATACTTGCTTAATACAATGAATAAAGAATTTACAAGACTTCATACCTGTAAGTGGGCAAAGTAGGGTCTCCGTTGGGTGATTTATCCACCTCACATGGAATGCTCGCCACCTCCTAAAATAGGGACTTATGCATCACTTGTACTGGTTGCTCACTCTCCTCTGGCCTCAGAAAAGTCATCTGCTAAATTCTAACGAGTGTGAAACAATGTCAGGCAGGAGCTGCTTTTACTGGTTCTCAGTTGGGTTCAGTGTCATTTTAATAATCCAAAACATCTAATACTTTGCATGGAAACGCAGATGCCTGTGTTGCTGGCTGGAACTTTGTGGATGATAACCCAATGCTTAAAGATTTCGCTATAGAATATTAATGTGTGCAGGCATAATACAAAGTCACTACTTATGTTGATACCTCTCATCTGAGATGAACGGCATTTAAAATTGAAATGTACCCAGAGTTCCTTTCCTTGTTTTGCATATCCTGTGCTTCATCTTATGCTTCAGAGTGTCTTGGCTTCCCCTGTACCTTCCAACTAGCTATCTTTACCTCCAAACTAAAACTAAAGAAAGATGACTTTGTGTTCAAATGCATATGACCCTCAAACTAGCATATATAACCAAAATGTGTAAGGTAAATGGTTTCAGTTCAACAAAACTGTGCAAAAAATCAAACTTATAATTCTCACAAAGTACTCATTGTGACCAGGGGTTGGTTCCCTTCCAGTGGATAAATTCAGGAAGACCTTTGAAAAAGTTCTGGTTCAACAAATTTCTATTCAGTTAAATGAAAAATGTTTTTTCCTCCAAATACGTCCTTCAACTTGGTAAACTAAATGTCTCCTTCACAAAACACTTATTCAAAACCATAGCAACTGTTTCTTCCACAACCATAATGATTCTTACGATGAAATACTTCTGTCAGGATAGCACCACAAATTTCTTTTGTTATACAACAGTTTGTCAGGATGATAAGTTTCTTTCCACAACACTTTTTTTTACCACAACCACATTTCTTCAAAGCAACTGTTTCTTTCCTCTTGCCTGCCAGGACTAACTACAACTGTTCCATTCCTTGGTTTACTCGCCTGCGAGGAAGAAAACTCCTACAACTGTGCATTTTCTCTTCTATTAGTGGCAATATTTTTTTTTTAGGTTCTCCACAGAAATACCCCATTTGAGGAGGGTTGCACAATGTTTGCCTGTCTTTACAGTCTCTTGACTTTTGGCAATGTGGATTACAGGTTTCCCCAAGCTGATACCTCATGAAAGGGGAATTGCGCCCATGTTGCACTCTTATCTCTTCTTAAAGTTGCTTGGCACTTGACAATGTGGGTTATAGGTTTCCCAAGCTGATATCTCATGAAAGGGGAGGTGCGCCCATGTTGCACTCTTATCTCTTCTTAATAGTTTCTTGGCTCTTTGCAATGTGGGTTACAGGTTTCCCCAAGCTGATATCTCATGAAAGGGGAATTGCACACATGTTTCCTTTTATTATACTTGTTTGGTATTCAAAATTGTCTTTTATTGTTAATTATTCTGCTAGTAGCGCCCCAGCGTTACCTCTCTCTTTAGGCCAACTCACTGGCTACCTTCGGCGTCCCTGCATCACTCCTGGATACTGCTTCAAACCCTCTGCAGTTTGGCCATATCACTGACAGTCAGTCCTCCTGTGACTGCCACTGTCTGCACTGCCCTTCTCTGGAGCTTAACAGGCTCCATCGGGTCTCTGCATCCCCCAGTACACCTGAGGGACTCGCTTCGGGTCGGGAGCATGTCTCCTGAACAGCTGGGCTTTTCTTCCTGCCGCTGTCCATAACTCTGCTTCCTGCTGCGCATACTCGACCAAACCGCACACCTTCTCTTTCCACATCGGCTTCTTCTGACGCTTTCTTCGCTGCTTCAACTCCAACCACTTCAGCCTCTCTCCTGACTGCTTCTGCCTCTGCTACTCCCTCTCTCACCTGTGGATGATTCCCACATTTAAATACCCTGCTTATGTGATTTGAAGTGAAACAACTAGAGCGCATAGTCTTCTTAGTAGCACCATTGATTATAATCAACTCTATTCTTTTTCTTTGTCCCAGTACCATAGGCATTATGGATCTTGAAGTCCATAGTGGTTTTAAGTTCTCTGTGTCTATTTAGTTCTGATTTATTTATTTTTTAAATTTATTTGACATTTATAGAGTGCACTTAACCCTTGGGCATCTAGGCGTTCTTGACAAGGAGGAGCAAACAAGTTACATGGTTACGTAAGATACAAGTTACATGGTTGCAAAGAGACATAGGGAGGATAAAGGTTACAGAATGCATAGAAGTTCTTGATAATACTGTTCATGACTTAGCGTGTTGCGCTGTTGCAGAGTAGAGGTTACAATGATGAGAAGCATTTCTTGATAATTCTGTTCAAGTATTAATAGGTGGCGTGTGTACAGGGAAGAAAGAAGAGAACATATCCGTAGTTAAGCTTAAATTATAGAAAACTTGTGGTTGTTGTTGGAGTGTAGGTTTCTGCAGGAGGATTATTTTAGAGGTTCTTGTGACAAAAGCCACGGTTTCAGGTGTTTACGGAAGGTCCAGAAGGATGTTTCTGACCTTAAGAAAATTGGTAAGGTGTTCCAATATTTGGCAGCTGCTGCCTCCGTATTTCTTCAGTTTGAATCAGGGGATGGAAAGTAAGTGCGCATATGCTTAATGTGTAGGTCTGTTGGATTGGTTGGATGTGAGTTTGTCAGCAAGGTATGTGGGTGCTACCTTATGTAGACATTTATGGGTCAAAGTTAGTGTTTTAAAGATTATTCGCTCCTGGACTGGAAGCCAGTGGCCGTTCCTTCTGATCGAGGATATATGACTCTTTTTGGGTATGTTCAATGCTGCTCTCAAGGAGTTATTTTGGATCACCTGCAGTTTCTTGAAATTGTAGTTCCTGGTGCCTGCATATAAGGCATTACAGTAGTCAAGTCTGGACAGGATGAGGGCTCTAGCTAACATGGTGTAGCTGTTGTGTGGCAGGAAAGGCCTACAGGCTGTGATGAGCTTCGACATGTACACTGCCGCCGAGGCTGTGGCGTTGCCTTGTCTAGTCAGAGTCAGGTCTGAGTCAAAGTAAAAAACAAGGGTTTTTACTTCCTTTGATACCTTGATGATATTACCGTCTATGTTGAAAGATTTGAAAGAGTCGCTGAGTTTGTTAAATCGGTGTTGTGATTCAATGAGAAGAAGTTCTGTTATTTCATCATTTAGACATAATCCATGTTGGGCCATCCAGGTCTGGATGGTTTGGTAGATAATATTGAGTGATTCGGAATCACTGTCGTAGGATCTGGATATGGGTATGAGGATTTGTGTATCATCTGCGTAGTTAGTGTAGGTGACGCCCAAGTCATCAAGATGGATGAATAGAGGTTTTGTGAATATGCTATAGAGAGTGGGAGGGACACAGGAACCTTGCTGTACTCCACAAGTTACTGGGGCTGGTGGCGGTGCCGAGCTATTATCAGAGCTAGTAGGTTTATGTGAATAATTTGTGTTTTAACATTGGGGTTAAGACTTCTACCTAAGAAAGAATCATAATAATTAGAGGCTATAACATTTGATTCATGAATTCCCAAGGTACAAAGATTATTCTATTTAGGTGACTTTTCATAGAATGTTCTCTGGGTTTTCTCATGGGAGGGATTTATACAGTGACAGCATGCCATTAGACATTTGGGAATTATAGAATCCTCATCCTCATAAGAAGAGGAACGCTGTGTTTCACCAAAGGGAGTCACCAATTTACCCTGACAGCCATCTCCTACCAAGTGATTCTCCCTCGTGGTGCACCCCCAGGGTTAGGATAAGGTAGCAGGTGCTTTCCACTGGTCAAATGGGAGGAGATTGTAGGCTAGGATTCAGTGAGTACTCTTTTCTTTTCTTTTATTTATATTTTCAACAATAAACAATTACAGGTTAGAATCTCACTCTGCCCGACTGTGGGTCAGGTAACTTTGCACCGAGACAGCCCGCCACCCCCACAACCCCCCCCACGCTGCCCGCCGCATACCGTCCGGCCAATGTTCACTCATGTCAGGTATTGTTCCCCTTTGAGGCTTCTCCCGCGGTACCTGTTTGTCAGAGTTCAGCCTATTGGTTAACTTGGGGATGAGGGAGATGAGGAATCATTCTTGGTGTTGATCAGATATGCTACATAGGGCCCCTAGATGTCCAGAGGACGTGCGTGTAAGGGTAGTGTTTTTATGAACTCCGTCTCTACGTCCTGACAGTAGAGCACATCCTTTTGCCATTTTGTGACAAAGGGGGCTGGGCCACGACCCCAGGCCTTTGCTACTCTTCTGCGTGCCAGGATCAACAAAACATTTGCTAGTTTCCTCATTGCGGTTGTAAGGTGTTTCATCATCCCGAGCAAGGCTACCATGGGGATAGGCTTTAGCTCCTCTCCTATTATCGCCTCAGTCTCTTGGATGACTTGGGACCAAAATTTGGACAGTGCTGGACAGCTCCAAGCGAGGTGAAAGAAGTCGGCAGCTGGTTCTCCGCACCTCTCGCATTTCGCCTCTTACTCTGGTCTGTGTCTGCACCTTTTAGCTGGAGTGTAGTATGTTTGGTGTAGATAGTGAAAGTGGATAAGTTTAAACCGTGTGTTTAATGTGACCCTCTGGGTTTGATTGAGTATGGGATTCAGTGATGACTCTACAGGGTTCCTCACAACACCCTCACACCACACATTAGAGAACACATTACCCATTGTGATGAAGCAGGAATGAGACTCAGACATGAGGGGTTCATGGTTTTGGTCAAAGACTTTTATTAAAAATAAACGAGGGGGTGGGGAAATGCCTCTCTGTCCCTGCACTAGAGGTATTTCCCTACCTAAAACCAAAGCTAATGGTCTGTCAAGGTCAGAATGTCCAAAGTAAAACTGTCAAGTGTCCAAAGTACTATTCTGGCCCTAACACTTTAACAAAATAAACTCAAAGGTGAAAGGGATTATGTCTTTAGCGTTGCGTGATGAATAAATGTTAAAAAAGTAAAAGGTATAACTCCAACACAAAAGTTCCAGATGGATAGACTTTCTGACTCCAGACGGTGGTTCCCATCCCTTGGATTTCTTTTTCATTTGTTGTAGATTCAAAGATATCAGTTTCTTATGTCTCTCTTGCTCCACAACGTAACTGAAACACAACACAAATTTGACTCTTTGTCTATGAGTTTCTCTTGTTCCACAACACAATTGATACACAAAACAACTTGGCACTTTGTTTTTGACTAACTCTTGTTCCACGGCACAACTGATACACAAAACAACTTCGCTCTTTGTCTTTTCTTTGTCAGAATACCTGGTGTACTCACCTGCCCAGTTTTACTCCTCTTCTCTTCTTGGTTTCCTATAGCCTTTTTGCTAGTCCTGATTTTATACTTCTCAAGACCCCTTTCACATAAGCTGTTTCCTAATACACTTTTCAGTTTGTCCTTGCCTAGTATACCTTCCTGCCAAATATTTCTCAAATGTACTTTCCTGAAACTGCCTGGTATACTCTCCTGCCAGGGCTTCCTCAAATGCACTCTCTTGCCACTGCCTAGTATACTCCCACTCCAGGAATTGTCTTGTGTGGGCTCTGCATCCACTCCCAAAGGTAAAATGTCCTAATGTTTACTTTATCTGACACTGTGTTTGCCTGGTATATTACTTTGCCAGGGATTTTCCCATATGTGTATCGCATACACTCATCACTTTAAAAGTTTCTTGCTTTCGCTGTTTTTCCCAATAAAAGAAATGTTCAGAGCTTCTTTCTCCCTCATATATTTCATGTGCTTTCTTTGCAGCCATTCTCCATTGACAATATTGCCAATACGCACAAGTGTCCCTGCTTCCCTTTCTGTGACTCACTGGCTCTTGCTGGCTTGTTTCTTATCTCTCGAGGTAAGCTGGTGGTGGGCTTCCAGTAATGCTTCCCATCTTGCCACCTTCATTTGGCTTCCCTGTTCGCAGTTGGTGCTGGGCTGTCCTTCTCACTGCTGAGTGTCGGTAAGGTGAAGGCCGTCTCGTAACACCTGGGAACGTCCAGGAGCCCTTTTCTAGCGTCTGGTGTTCCCACAGAAGTGTGTTTTTACACTAGGTCAGCCTACATTCTCTTCCTCCATGTGCTGATTGGCTCTGAAACACTTTCTTCATCCCTTTGGTCTCTTGGTCTGTTTTGAGAGAATCAGCTTTCTCTCTCCAGCAGCAGCCCGCCACACTCAGATGTGGCTGGGGTTTAAATCTCCCATTTACAGGTACGTGCACAGAACAACTAGAGCACAGCCTGTACTCCTGATCTTTTCCACTCTGAATTTCTCGGCCCATCTTCCTCTTCTAAGTATTCCCATGGCTATGGGAATGGTAGAATGGTAGTTGCTTCTGAATAAGAAGAGTCTGAGGAGATACGTTCATGAATCTTAGGGGACAAGAAAGGTTTTGATGGTTCACACATAGACCTTGTTCGAAGGTCTTTAATACCTTTCCTAGGGAAATGAGGGGAGGTGTAACAAAAAGCCACGAGGACATTGGGTATGGGTGGGGTATCCTCATGAGAGGAAGGGGAATACCATGACTTGTTTGCTGGTGTCTCAGTACTCTCCCAGGGGTTGTCTCCCCCATGTGATCCTTCCTCAAATCGCCGCCTCCAGGGTTGGATCAGGTAGCGGCTGCCGTCCTCTGGCCACATGGGGAGAGGTCACTGTCGGGAAAGGAGCGATGACACCATCGGATTCATCACACCATCCATGGAATCCCTTGGCCCTCAAAAGTGGTGCATCCCGAGGTGTGTGGTATGTATGTTTGGGCACTCGGAGCAACAAAAGGGATCAGAAGTCACCTTTTGTGTGAGAATTGTATAAGGGTGAAAGACATCAAAAGCATTTGTATCTCATGACATATCAAAACATTGAGTGAAGCAAGACACACTTCTAGGAATCCACAAATCATATTCCTGAAAAACTGCAAATGATTGGCATGAATTTATATTTGGAATGCCAACAGGCACCGTAATGCATCAAGACGCATAGGCATTTACTTTAATCTCATTCTGGAAAATGTATTTATTATGCATTCAAGGTTCACATAGAAGTAGCAAATGTTTAAAGATAGAGCTAACTGGAAGGTTATATGTATTAATAATGAAGGAACCCATATGGACTCGTTATTTGCACAGTTAAGATGTTAACCTAAAAAGTGGGGGGTTTTGGCTTATTTGAAAAAGTCTCCAAGCAAATTTGTGATCACCACTTTTATGAGATTTAGAATTAATGTAATATTGACTAGGGAAATGTTAACTCTTCGGAAGATTTTACCAATTGGCATGCATTATGTTGCTATTGTGAGAACGTAAATGAGTTGCAAACATTGAGACACGTAATTTCAGATTGCCCAGCATTCATTAATTTACGTTTGATCCATTTTAAAGCAAATGTAATTGATGTAAATAGCTCGTGGCAATGGCTGTTGAGTGGAACATGCATGTCTCTGACAATAGCGGTAGTGAGATTTCTGACAGTGAAAACGTATAGTTTTACAGTTTATTTGTTTTGTATAGTGGGAAGACGTACTCAACTCTGGAAAGAATGACATTGTTTCATGTCTGACTAGAAGAATTGATGGGTTTTATTGTAACTTGGATATTATTCTGCAATTTGTATTTTGTAAAGGTTGATGTAGATTAACCATATACAAATAAATAAAACATATATGTGTTTATTACATTTCTGCCAGCAGGCAGGTCACCTCAAAAGTAAATACTGTGACGAGGAAGAGATATGTAGTCTGTGCTAAATAGCTTGAACTTCAAAGGAGACTAAAGCTGGTCCTGAGGGCTAGGAGGTTCAAAGGCATCCAGAATCCTGACAAAATTAAGGAATTGAGGGAAGTATGGTACATCCAGCTAATGTGTCACATTACACTTCAACTCGACTAGATGCATGCACATTAATAGCTAGAGCAGAGAGATTGTGGCACAGTACACTTCTAATGCATGAGCTGCCGCAGCACACTAAAGCAATCTTCAGCGAAAACACCACAAACAAGTCTGGAATAGTGATTTGATCAGAAGATACACGTTCTCAAGACAAGGTCGAGCCACAGACTGAACACAGACTCTTCTACAGTGGTGGTGGGCGGGGGGGGGGGGTGTAGTAGCAGAAGCAAACACAAGTCTGTTAATTTGAAAGACCTACACTTGTTGGAAAGGGGAACTGCTTGAGGCAGAAAGTCAAACAGAAGCAGCGGCTCTTCTCATATCTGATTTGTTTTGCTGGTGTGTTCATTTGAGCCCCTGTCCACCCCCTCCACGATTACCTCATGCATTTCCCCAAGAGGAAACACATCACTCATTGGCAGAACAACACATTTAATTTAATTCAGCTGCTGGCTGGCTGCCATGATTGGTGGTTTTTACTTCTTCATGAACAGAGCAACATTAATTGTGCTCTTCTCCTTTAGTTCCAAGCAGCCAACTATAAAGTGTCACTCCTCTCTATGATCGTTGCATTCTTCAGTCACTTCTTGTGACAGAATGCCATCTGCGAGGCTGTGCCCTTGTTAGATTATTATTTTTTTTGCTATGCAAAATGGTGTAGATTTATCCCCCAGAAATAGGGCTCTGCTAAAAATAGACCACACTTTTAAAATGCACCCTACTCGGAAGTATACTTAACTCGTGGATCCTGCTGGGCCGTGTCTACTGATAACACCACAGTTGCAAAGTTATTTGGCAACATGGCACCCGCAGAGTAACGTGTGCCTTAAACCATCCAAATTAATTCCAACGGCTATGGTCTGTCTTTACAAAAACGGACACCCAGTTTATAAAATACCTTTTTACTGAATATCCTCATTTGTCTGGAGGTTTGCTTAAATATAATTATAAACCCATATCTGGTTTGATATAGTGGCAAATGTGTAAGTACTGTTAAAATGACAAACAATTTGATGGCTATTATGTCCACTTGCTTTCCACTGGAGCCAGAAAAAGACAGTTGCATATTGTCTCTAGCCCTACGTTTCACCTATGGCACATAGTTGGCATTGCCCATGATGTTCGGTGTTCTCCTCTGGGAAGCATAGACATTTCCCATGATAACAAGACATACCTCTGGAGCGGGCTGCGGACTGGGAACTACAAAGGGGCCTTGTTGCCTAAGGGAGCAGATTACTGAAATCCCTTTTATCTCAGACAGACAGAAGATAGAGGGAAGGTCAGTGTGGCTGAAGGGTAACCTTCACTTCACTATAAGGAAGGGGTCAGCCATCTTCGATTTGCCAGGCTACCATTTCCTTCCAAAAACTCCCCCTAACTTCCTGCAGAACTTGGCACTCTGGGAAATAACATCACAAGGAATTACCTTTGTTACAACAGCAAGGCTTGGCCCCTTACAGAAGGCTTGGAATGGACCAATCTGCCGTAGCATAGAGACTATATAAGAAGGTGAGACGCAGGTGGGGTGCATTCAAGGCTTCAAACTGAAGTCCCTTTCACATGAAAAGAAGCTTGTTTTAACACTGACACAAAAACGACTTTGCTTGTGACTGCAAATGAAAACTAAAGGTCACTTTCACCTGTAAAGCAGGAGTTTAAACATTGACCCCCAAAACAGCTTGACATGTGTATTTGCAGTTTAAATGTGAAAAATGTCCACAGCTAACAGGACAAATGTCAATGAAAAAGACATGGGCCCTTATTACAAGTTAGCCGGTCTGGATTTAACTGTGCCGGTAAAACTTTACCGGCACCGTTTCCGGACCGGCTAACTATGAGTTCTGCGGCCTCTGGTGTTACACCTGCCAGGTCTGCCCTGGCTGGCGTAACGCCACCGGCCGCAGACAGACATGGAAACACTGGCACCATTACTGCATGGTGCCAATGTTTCCACTGCCCCCATTCCCATGGATTCCTGGGAATGGGGAGTAACGGAATGCCGTCTCCGGAATTACCGGACCACCGGGGCTGTAATGCCCCGGTAATTCCAGCAATCCCGGAGCCGGTAATTCATTCCAAGTCCGGCAGCAACCTGCCGGTTTTTCTGGCTTGGTTACCGCCGGACTTGGAATGAGGCCCATGATGTGCGTTGACAAAAAGTAATGTATATTATGTTTTGCATACAAAATAGCAGTGACATTTGAAAAGCCACTTTGATTTCCATGGAGAAATTTCTGTAGGCCAGAGGCAAACCCTATTGCTGGCTGTTGGACACATGTCACAAGGAACCTCAACACTGGAAGGCTGGCATCCTAGTGTTTACAACTGCAATAAAATGTGGCTTGCTTTGGAAGGTGTAGAAAACCAAGTGTTCTTTAGGACCATTTTGCCTAGCTGATGTTTGACCACAATGTAGACAGTAGGTGTGAAGAGGGGAGCAGTGAAGTCACTTCAATTAAGGGAGCCTGAAACTCCAGCTTCAAACAGGTAACCCACTTCTGTTTAGAGCTTTAGAGCTGACAGAAGCAACCAGAAGCTTTAGAGCTGCCAGAAGCATGGAAACAGCTCTCCTGAACATCTGTGAAGACCTGCTCTATAACCTTGACTCTAACATCCCTTCTGTTTTCATCCTACTCAATCTCTCTTCTGCCTTTGACACAGTCAACAATGCCATCCTGCTCAACCGTCTCCGTGATAACCTAGGTATCACCGATCAGGTTCTGGCCTGGCTGACCTTTTTCCTCTCCGATCGACCCTCCCAGGTCCAACTTGGGTCCTTCCTTTCCTCCATCTCACTTTCTACTTGTAGTGTTCCCTAGGGGTCTAATCCCTCTCCCTGGCTGTTCAACCAATACCTGGCACCCCTTGCCAACCGCATTGCCACTCTCTGCTCGAATTTTCAGTGCTACGCAGATGACACTCTTCCCCTCCTCTCATCTCTGACCTTCTGTCTGCTATCCATGAGTGGTGTGCCGCAAATGATCTCTGCCTTAATGCCAGTAAAACAGAGATTCTCCTCATCGGCACACCTGCACCCTCCTTTCCTGTCTCTCTCTCTGGCCAGCCTCCCTTGGCCCTCTTCCTGCTCCCACCTGTGAGGCTCAGAACCCCAGTGTCATTTTTGACGCCACACACTCCTTTTCCCCGCACATCTCTGATGCCTCTAAGAAGTCAAACTACCAATTGCACCTCTTCAGAGGTATTATTCCTTTGCTCTACTTACTGTCTCTAGAGATTAGGTTCTCTCTAGGCTGGACTATTGCAACAGACTCTTTCTAAATCTACCTGCTTCTACTCTCCGCCCTCTGCAACTCATTCAGAACAGGACTGCGTGACTTGTCCTTGGCCTCAAGCCCTGGGATCATATCTCTGCAGCCCTGATATCCCCCCATTGGCTCCCTGTGGCTGCAAGGATCACATTTAAGACCCTTTGCATTGTCCAAAAGGATGTTTGGGGCCTGGGTCCAAAATACCTCCAACTCTCCCTCTGTAAACACCTTCCCACTTGAGCTCTTCACTCCTCTACCTCCAACTCCCTCAGGGTCAGTCGCTTCTCCAAGCAATGAGTTGGTGGTAGATCTCTTTCTTCAGCTGCGGCCTCCCTCTGGAACAGCTTCCCTGCCACTCTGAAATTTGAGGAGAACCATCTCTGGTTCCGGAAGCACCTTAAGACGTTCCTCTTTGCTTCTGCCTTCGCTCTTCCTCTCCCCTGCTGATTGGTCTGCTTCAGCACCTTGCACCTGGTTACCTACTGGGTCTGGTGCAGGTCCCTGCCCACCCAGCCGCACACCTGCACTGCCTTCCGGCAACCCTTGCACTAGGGTCTGTTTCTGTATCCCAACAGTCCCCTTACCAGCACTTATCAGGCATCCCCTGTCTGCGCTTAATCCTTGCACTTGTCACCTTGCTGGCTGCACTACCAGTTGTTGTGTTTTATCCTTTGCTCAGCACTTTCCACTTCTCCCATCTCCCTTGCACTTTCCCCCTTCCCTTACCCCCACACTTGCGCATTCTCAATATCACTGGGTCTAGTAAGATCGGTGTTTGTATCCTCCCTTGTTCCTCTCCCTTGCCTTGTCAAGCTCTGAAACACTTGTGTATTAGCGCGATACAAATAAAATATCATATCATATCATATCAAAGAGACTGATAAAAAAAACTCTGGTCACAGACTGGCCCAGGTAGACAGATGGCTGTATGAAGCAGAGCTTCCATTTACTGAACAAACAGATTTACAATTAATTTAAAAGGACTATTATAATTTAGGGCTTTTTCCCAGCAACTATAAAGCAGATTTTCTTCATTTATGTACCATTTTTCAGGTACATTTGAGGCGATTTTGAAGATATAAAATTCATGCACCTACGAGTTGGGGCACTGAAATGGGCAGTTAAACTAGGTTTCTGGCTGATCTGAAAATGGACTGAATATAAGAGCTGACGAACTGGGGAAGGATAAAATTAGGAATATCGGTAGGAAATTACATGTTCATAACTATTACGCTTTCTGTGAAAACGGCGGATAATTGCTAAACAGGTGTGCAACATGGTGCAGAACTGGCTGTCATTTTATTTAATTCCCATGATTAAAAGAAAAGGAAAATATATATATTATGGCAGTTAGTACATTTATGAAGTTTTGCACACAACTATAGTTTTTCAAAAAGTTGAAATGAGTACAAATGGGGCTAGTAAATTAAGCTGCCATATTTCTGCTCAATACCCCTAAACTAACCCTGACTGGGAGGATGGGTTTGGGAGGAGAGAGAAGGGTATCTGTCCAATCCTATTGGTGTGACCTCTTACTGGGTACTCCACCAAGATTGTAAAATTGGTGGTGTCATCGCTGTTATATAAGGGGGACTGTTCTAGGAGGAGGGACAGAGCTGCTGAAATTTACCATCAAAAGCATGCTGCTGCAATGTACATCTGACAGCTGCAATGAACCACCAGAATAGATTGCTGATAGGTATCTGGGTAGAGCTGTCTATTTCTAGGAAGGCCTAAAAGCTAACTGGGGCCTTTGGTGGAGAGCGGGAGGCCATCCATGAGAGTGGAGTGACCAGACCCCTGCCCTGTCTTTCCAGATTGTCCTGAAATGCAGCTGGCTGTCCTGAACTTTAAATAGAGGCTTTCTATGTAAGTAAAACTGAGCCCTGGGAAACCAAAAGGTGGGGAGTCTGCTTGCCTTAAATAATTTCCCTTTATAGGGAATGGGGGGGGGGTAAACATGTGTAGATCCTTAGCCTATTTAACTAAACAGATTAATTTAATTAATTCCTCATTTGGTGGAAGACTACAGGGTGATTTTGTTAAAATTCAAAATTAACAAAGTTCACTTCCCCATGTGCGCTGAAAAACTATAGCTTTAATTTAATTGGGTAATCTTTTCTATTCTGTTGACCCGACTTCTTTAAGGAAGAGGGGTTTCGTTGCTTTTATATCAGTCCAATCTTTTTGTCCAACTCTCCACTATCACAGGCCTTTTAGTCGAGGGGGGTCTGAAATCCAAAATTCCCCCAATCATTCCAATTGTTCTGTCTGGTGCCCCCAAAACAGATCAAGTAAGGGGGATCAGATAAATAAACCACTAAATCACCCTGTGTTTATTTTAAACCAAAAGTGTGGGTGAAATCATAATTGCCATATATATTTGTACCAATCGTGAAACCTTACTGATAGCTTTTTAAGCACTCAGGAAAATCGAAATTGCTCAGCCCTCCATCTATAAATAGGTTCACTGACCAGTGCTAATTATTTCTTGAAGGGAAATTTGTAAAATGGAAAGAATTGAGATTCGTGTTCTTTTCAACTCACTTCTGTGATTTATTTATGTTGAGAGGCAGTTTATTGTGTGTGTCACAGATAAAGTGGTGTCTGAAATGTTCATGCAAATTTATATTACTTTTTAATTTAAATGAATGCTAATATATTTGCCTGGTTCTTGACTCATTGTTGGCACAGGGGGGGTGGGGAGGGAGCATACAAGGGGCATGATATGTGTCTGAACTAGGGCTGAATTAAATAATCTGTTAAACAGCTTGTTGCGTAACACCTGGAGTGGGGAAGGAAGGAACTCCCCATGTTGAGGATGGTTTCTCAGTAAACCAGCACACACCCCCCTTAATTAGATCATCTTTGATCTGCCTTTGGAATAGCATCTGCAAGAACCATCTTCAATAATCATATTGAAGCCATTTTGAAGAAGATTACACTGGAGACTTGTTGGGTATAGGCTGCCCATTGCCCCCATCGATTGGGGTGAAGACAAGGATTTTCAAAGTGGGTGCAGACCCTCTCCCAGGGACGTCATTTAGGGGTTGCCAGAGGTCACAACTGTGACCTCTGAGGTCTCTCTTGTGACCTCTGTGGTCTCCCTTGCGACCTCTATATTAAAAACAAAAAACAAAATAAAAAGCTTTTCTTTTTTTTTTTGGTAATGCAAGCTCCTGGGTTATGGCCAGCACCATGTGGCTCTTTAAGTCTGGAGTGGCTGGCTTTCTTGTTCAGGCCCCTTTTAAAAAATAAGAAAAATAAGAAAAGGAGTGCCACAAGTCTAACACTTTCAGCACTGACCCTAAATAAGAAAGAATAGGAATACCAAATAATTGCTAGACTCATCAAAGGTTTATTTCAGGCACACTTCAGGGGGTGAGTCACAGATTTAGTCTGTTCTTAAATGCCTCAACTCGCCTTCCATCCTTCTGAGGTCGATAAATGAGTACCAACACAGGTTGGGTGATATTGGGTGTATATTTTTTCTATATAAAGCGCCTAAGCGTAAGTGCTATATAATAACACAACATTATCATTTGGTCATGGACGTCTACTTGCATTCACAGTAATTTAGTAATATGGGCCTATATACACTGATCTTAATGATACATATGGCGATCCATTCTTGTATGAAATGTACATCACATTATAGTGATATCGTAACCATATTTTTCGTAGTGTACAATGCTATGTGATGCCACTTCCTGTTTTGACAATGGGTGAAAGGTTTTGTTCCATCACTTCCCGCGATATCACTTTGGGGCGGGGTCAAATTACATCACTTCCTGTGATGTCATCAGGGGTCAAGGGTCGTGTGATGTTACCTCCGCTACCCCTGGCATTTTGGTGAAATGACGTCCCTGCCCTCTCCCTAAACACATCAGTGGAATATTTGAAGTGCCCTGCTAGGGGAAATCCTGACTGCTTCTGGACATTGGTACCCAGGGCTCAGACAGCTGAAGGAATAAGTCTGAAAGTGTCCCGGGCAACGTTCCTGAAGGGAAATGGCAGAAGAATTCCTCGCCTTTTCCCAGGGATCTGGGTAAAGTATTATACAGCATCCCTAGGACCAAAAGAAGTTGCCTTTCGTTCTCTCTGCACATTTAAGTCACTTTGAGTCACAACAAGTGCTCAGAGGATGTTTGAGCAGGTACAAAGTCTCAACTGAGCTGCCTTTGACACTCTCAACTTTGAGTGACTTTCTAGCATCTTTGAACTATGCCGACCCGAACATCACTGCATGTTCCAAGCTTCTTCAAGCCATGAGATGTTGCTGCACATTGAACCACACCACATTGTGGGATCCAGTTGATCTAGCTCACTGCTGAAGCCAAATCTCTGCATTCCTTGCAATGAAACCATCTTGAGTCTTTGAACTACCCTGACTCAATATCAACTGCCTATCCCAGGCTCCATCAAGCCACGAGCCATTGCTGCTTGCCGAACCACATTGCTGTGTTGAATCACGCTGAGCTTGCTCAGCAATTCAAATCAACTTGACATATTGAAAAGTGCCCATAATCCCGCCTCAACACTGTTGAATCCTTGAAATAAGGTGAAAGGGTGGTTCTGTCTCCCTGGCCTTGTTCTATGGACGTTAGTGGCCTTTAGGACCCCACATTATGCCTTAAAAAAAATATTCTTGAACTTGTTTGATTTTCCTATAAGACATTTACTGCAACACACAGAGCACCCTTTTCTGTCAAAGTCTGCATTCTCCATGTATTACATTGCACGTGTGGGCTATAACTGTGTTTAATAGTTTATCTGTCCTTTTTTTAAATGGAAGTCTTATTTTTATAGAACCTTTATTGGACATTTCTTTAGTTTTGGCACTTACCATATTATTCTTGTTTTGGATGCTTCCATTGCTTCTCACACCCTGTTGAAAACTATAGCCTTCCCTGAGCCTGTGCTATATTGAAGAGGTGAAGGCGTTATACCATTCTTGTGCCAATTTCACCTTCATTATTAAGATCACTACTACTAGTATTGTGGGGCTGAGTAGGAGTTTAGAAACCACTACTCATCCCTGTACTCCGTCTAGGCAGTAGTCATTTGGTCACACATCCAAAAAGCCCAAAAGTGTTATATACTCTGTTACATTATACTTTGTTACATGAAATTAGTAATATCACTGCCATTGACATGCCCTTGTGGTCCTAACGATCTTCAGCTGTAATCAGTAAATTCCTGAACTATGGTGACAAGTCATGTTGTGTATCAGTGATGCAGAGGAGTGCACAGTCCTGCTTCGTGGTGTTCCCGGCCTCCTACTAGTCTGGGTTTATTGAGATCTGTGTGATTCATGTTGGGAGGTCTCTGAAAGTGTGTGATGTGGGGCTAGTACATCAATGGGTCCCCCCTCTCCTCTTAGGAGTGTGGTGGTGTGCATCAGCAGGGTCAGAGGGTATTCTTGGTGCTTCAAAGTTCTTGACTGTAGATCATGTTGAACAGTAGATATGGGTGGTCAGTGATTTGCAGAGGCCAAGCAGGGGTCCTACGCATGTTATATCTCTGAGTAGTGGAGGGTGTTGGGAAGGAGAGAGGGACTTCTCACCCCCCCTAGGCGATACTGAATGAGAGCACACCCAGGGAGCAGGGGGGGAGGGAGGTGCATATAGAGGGAGGTGCGCGATCACCTTAGTCCATGCATTACAAGCTATATTATAGATGCAGGTGTGAACACCATCTTGGCAAGCAGCAGCAATCTTAGAAGTTAGGCTGAAGCGCAGTGAACAGTATTCTGTGTGTTAGTATTAGGCCCCTTGCATGAGCGTCAACACCACCTCCACCCTGACCAGATCTGAGAGATCACCAACCTCCACCATTGTTCAGAAAGTTACAGGCCCTCATGCCCTGGGAAGAATGCGCACTGCAAGGACATGAAAAGGGAGCAAAGCACATCTTGGAAGTAACATCCCACCGAACAGATAGCAAGGCCAACATGCCCACAATGATCACCACATAAAAAATACAGCTGTGACATGCTTTCATCCCATGACCCCACATGCCACAAACCATCTAAACCCAGATCACCGACCATAAAACATTTGCACCCCTCGATCGATCACTAAGATCACAAGGCAAGGCTATCGCGCCTTCAGGAATGGGTCACGTGATTTGTGCAGCGAGGTGCAGGGTTACATCAGAATTATAGCCCAAAACTAAGTTGGAGGACCTTGGGAGTTGCTGATCTGTCTGGGAGTGAGTGAAGCGTGTGTGAGTTAGTGTGACCTCGGCTCTCCCCCGATTCTATCCCTGTATCTGCCAGGTGCATTGCTACAATCATAAGAATAACATTGTGTGTCAGAGTAGCAAATTAATTGTTAGAATATCTCACAGCCAATGACGAGGCCAGCAGCAAGTACATGAACAAAGGCAGACAGATGAAGACGGGCCAATGGCCTCGCATCCCATATGGATCAGGCCCTACATCTATAGGTCTCCACCAATCCGTATTGTGGAATTGTACTACATATGATTACTTCATTAGTGACTCTGTGCTTAAAAAGTACCGCACCTGTCAACGGACCTCAGAACGTTTCGCGGGATCAGTGTTCTTTGCTGATGCATTCCTATTTTTGTAGAAATAAATACTTGTTACCCTTGCAAGAGTGTCTTCAGCCTTTTTCGCTAGTGGGCTGTATTTTTTCTCATGTGAGCGTGCAGGGGCGTGCTTTCATTTGGTGACCCCGACGTGATCCCAGCGACCCCCACACTGACAGAGGCTTCCAGGCCGCTTCTCCCAAAGGGCCGCGCCAGCCTGCAGGGACCAGTCCCAGATGCATCAATCCCAGAGGTTTGCAGGAGCTGCCTTTGCAGAATTCCTCTTTGCTCCTTGAAGTGGGGCGTGGTTCCAGAGAGAGCACAGGCCAGTGTTCGAACCCTGTGAGGGAGGAGTTTGGATGAACACGCTTATCTGAGTATACCCTGGCAAGTGATAAGAAGTAGGGGACGGACATATGGGAAAGAGTTTGGGTTGTGAGCAAGTGGAGAACGAGGTCGCTTGAGGACAAGGTTATTTGTATAGCGTCAGTGTGATTTATTGCTTTTTTATTATTGAATATTTAAGGAATATATTACGAAAAAAAAGAGAAAAAATTAGTGTCGGGAGCCTCCCTGAGTGAGGGGAGATGGTGGTCCCACTTTTATTGTGTGACAGAAAAAAAGGAATTAAATAGGAGTCCTACATAATTAGTGGGCTCTGGAACAGTAGTGGTTGCTATTGTTTTCGTGTTTTCATTGTGTAGGGTGGAGGCCCGATGAGGGGCATTGTGTAAATAGCAGCTTCTTTCGAGTGTGTGGATTGTGAAAATGGGCGCTTGTGAAGGGGAGGGAAAAAACTTTGGGCTGACAGAGAGTTGAGAATGGCAGATTGATTTTTAGTTGTGTTTTTTTTGCAGTGCATGATTAGAAGCTTAGAGACAATTTACAGCATATACACTGCTGCAATGGAAGGTGAGACACGTTTAGAATACATGTGCAAGACTTGCCCTTGTACCTGGAGAAGATCAATAAGTATCACAAACAGTGGGTGACAGAAACATGAGGGGGGATGCCACGCTACTGGCCAGAGCAAGGCACCCATAATAAGGGACTACTAAAACACATGACTACATTTCTAGCAGCGTAATACAAGGGGAAACAGTTGCAGTACAGAAAGGAAATTCTAGACTCATGGAAGATGATTGAAGACAATGGAGGACTCTAATGAGGGAGGGGCATGGAACACTCATGACGGGGGTAAACCAGCAGAAGTGGGTGGGACACGGACGGAACGAAAAGGGTTATATCCATTGGCAGCGCTCCCAGCGATGGGGTACTGTAACCCGACCTATGTGTCCACCCGGGCAACGGTCCGGCCATCCCCATATATACCTACTTCAGCAACCGCTCCACTGCAAGAGTGTGCAGGACAGAGGGAACTAGAAGAGGCGCTAAACTTGATGCAAGTAGAGCTGGAGCCACTGCGAACAGCACAGAGTGAGGCAAAAGGGAGTGGCCTAGACGAGTGGAGAGCAGGGGGTATTTTGTTCAGATTAGATAGCACTGCATAAAGGATGTACATATAGAAAAAAAAGAAGATGAACGAACATGTAGCACAGGGTACGGAACTGTAAGGTCTGACAGAGGTTTAGGTGGAGACCAGGGAGAGGATGGGTGGAGTACAGTTGATGAGTTTGAGGATGATGGTGAGGAGGAAGCGCAACAGGCACCACAAATAACACCTCACTTGGAAAATTTGTGGGATGAGATGGTAAGGAGGTTTGGCCGGATGGCAATAGTGAGGAAAAAGGAAGGGCCGGAAGAAAGGAAGGGAACAGACTGGGCTTACAAATGCCATTGATATACAAGGGCATGGGCAGAGCACAGTATGTGCCTTGGGCGCAAATAGACAAGAACAATTTGATCAAGGCGCTCCCGCCATTAACTGTCGGGAAGGGAAGTGGATATACGCATTTGAAAAACAGACTGCACGTGTACCCCTTGCCATAGGTGATATCAAAAGTCTACTAGTGGCATTAGTGGGGAAGCAGGCTAGGGATCTGTGGATTAAAGCAGGATACCCCGGAGTTATGGTTAAATGACAATGCGCATGACAGCGCTCGGTTCAACAACATAAGGGCACAGGTGTGAGGCACATACCCTGACATCCAGACCTACAGTTGATTTTGCAAAACACTATGGGTGATGACGAAGACCCTGCGCAGTACATTACTAAGGTTCAGAAGATGTGGAGAGCGGAGACGGGGGACCAGTGCGACCAATCAGATTCTCTTTTCTCTTTTTTTATTAAAAGGGGCTTACCAAAAGAGGCGCAGAAGGCACCTGACATAATTGTGGGCATTGAAGCAAAAAGGGTGGGTGGAAATTTAGAGTTCAATAATACACCACTGAAAACAAATGAAGGAACAAGAAAGGGAAACAACACAGCAGCTGCAGGCATATGAGGCGGAATCAATACAGGGCAAGCTAGCTAAGAAAGCTGTAGAGGGGACAGTGTCCACACCAGCACAGACAGAAGGAACAGGGAGCACGCAGGCATCTGCAGATGTACAAATAGTGGTGTTTTGGCTAGATGGAGGACAAGGGCAGTGGGTAGGTGGACAGCAGTACCCCACTCAGGAATGGCAACAAGGAGGTCAGCAGCACTGGAGGGGCGGATTCAGGGTGGGACAGGGAGTTCTGGAGGTATGGGACCGAAGGAGGCGGGCATGGGTCCACCGACTTGTTGGAGCTCTGGGAAGTGGGGACATTTTTCAAGCAAATGTAGGAGTAGGCCAGGGCTCGGATACAACACGTACAGTAATTTTCACCCGCCACCTCAGAATACACAACAGATGCCCACCCCAAGAATGACCTCCATAGTTTATGAAATACACCAAGCGTACACACTGCTCCCACCCCAGCCCCTGGGAGCGCACCCTCAGGAACAGCAACCACAACAACACTACACACAGCAGCAGCAACACCCACAGCAACAGTACCCGCAACAAGTGATGCCCAAGCATGGAAATGGAAACATGCACACAAATAATGAAATGCCAAATGGCACCATAGTTTCCCACCGAGGCGTGAGCGTGATAGGAAATAACCCTTTCACGTTCGCCAGGATTAACACATACCCGGATTAGGATTGCCCACAGAGAGTGCTTGTGTGGCCATTTCTATCTATGACAGTCACCCTGATGAGGAACCCTTGGTGGGCACAGAGATAGGAAACAAGCACTTCATTTTTATGGTTGACAAGGGTGCCACAAAATCATGCACCGGTGAGGGCAATTTCCAGCTATCGGGCCACATTCTTGACACATAGGCCTTCTCTGGCAGGCCGGTGTCCGAACCCTGTGACGGAGGAGTTCGGGTGAACACGCTTATGTGAGTATACCCTTGCAAGTGATAAGAAGTAGGGGACGGACATATGGGAAAGAGTGTGGGTTGTGAGCAAGTGGAGAACGAGGTCGCTTGAGGACAAGGTTATTTGTATAGCGTCAGTGTGATTTATTGCTTTTTTATTATTTAATTTATAAGGAATATATTACGAAAAAAAAGAGAAAACAGGAGTTTCGGGAGCCTCCCTGAGTGAGGGTAGATGGTTGTCCGACTTTTATTGTGTAATGGAGAAAAGGGAATTAAATAGGAGTCCTACATAATTAGTGGGCTCTGGAACACTAGTGGTTTTTATTGTTTTTGTGTTTTTGTCGTGTAGGGTGGAGGACCGATGAGGACCATTGTGTAAATAGAAGTTTTTTTCAAGTGTGTGGATTGTGGAAATGGGTGCGTGTGAAGGGGAGGGAAAATAACGTGGGTTGACAGGGAGTGGAGAATGGCAGATTGATTTTTTGTTGTGATTTTTTGCAGCGCTTGATTCTCTTCTCTTCTCTTGAATGGTTCCATACACTAAAGAGGATGCAATCCAAATACGAGGAAAGGTAGTGCGAGCACCACATAGCGGGCTGTATTTTTTCTGATGTGAGCGTGCAGGCACATACTTTCATTTGGTGACCCCGAAGTGATCCCAGCAACCCCCACACTGATGGAGCCTTCCAGGCGGCTTCTCCAAAGGGGCTGCGCCAACCTGCAGTGACCAGTCCCAGACACTTCAATCCCAGAGGTTTACTGGAGCTGTCTTTGCAGAATTCCTCTTTGCTCCTTGAAGTGGGGCGTGGTTCCAGAGAGAGTGCAGGCCGGTGTCCGAACCCTGTGACGGAGGAGTTCGGGTGAACACGCTTATGTGAGTATACCCTTGCAAGTGATAAGAAGTAGGGGACGGACATATGGGAAAGAGTGTGGGTTGTGAGCAAGTGGAGAACGAGGTCGCTTGATGACAAGGTTATTTGTATAGCGTCAGTGTGATTTATTGCTTTTTTATTATTTAATTTATAAGGAATATATTACGAAAAAAAAGAGAAAACAGGAGTTTCGGGAGCCTCCCCAAGTGAGGGGAGATGTTTGTCCCACTTTTATTGTGTAATGCAGAAAAAGGAATTAAATAGGAGTCCTAAATAATTAGTGGGCTCTGGAACAGTAGTGGTTGTTATTGTTTTTGTGTTTGTATCGTGTAGGGTGGAGGACCGATGAGGAGCATTGTGTAAATAGATTTTTTTTTCGAGTGTGTGGATTGTTAAAATGGGTACGTGTGAAGGGGAGGCAAAATAACGTGGGTTAACACTTTACAGAACATACACTGCTGCAATGGAAGGGGAGACACCTTTAGAATGCATGTGAAAGGCCTTGACCTTGTACCAGGAGAAGATCGATAAGTATCACAAACAGTGGGTGACAGAAACATGAGGTGGGATGCCACACTCCTGGCTAGAGCAAAGCACCCATAATAAGGTACTACTAGAACACATGACTACATTTCTAGCAGCGTAATACAAGGGTAAACAGTTGCAGTACAGAAAGGAAATTCTAGACTTATGGAAGATGATTGAAGACAATGGAGGACTCTAATGAAGGAGGGGCATGGAACACCCATGACGGGGGTAAACCAGCAGAAGCGGGTGGGACACGGACAGAACACAAAGGGGTATATCCATTGGCAGCGCTCCCAGCGATGGGGTACAGTAACCCGACCTTTGCATCCAACCGGGCAACAGTTCTGCCACCCCCTTATATACCTACTTCAGCAACTGCTCCACTACAAGAATGTGCAGGACAGAAGGAACTAGAAGAGGCGCTAAAATTGACGCGAGTAGAGCTGGAGTGACTGCAAACAGCACAGAGTGAGGCAAAAGGGAGTGGCCTAGACGAATGGAGAGCGGGAGGCGTTTTGTTCAGATTAGATAGCACTGCATAAATGATGTACATATAGAAAAAAAGAAGATGAACGAACATGTAGCACAGGGTATGGAATTCTAAGGTCCGACAGAGACTTAAGTGGAGACCATGGAGAGGATGGGTGGAGTACAGTTGATGAGTTTGAGGATGATGGTGAGGAGGAAGCGCAACAGGTGCCACAAATAACACTTCACATGGAAAGTTTGTGGGATGAGAGGGTAAGGAGGTTTGGCCGAATGGCAATAGCGAGGAAAAAGGGAAGGGCCGGAAGAAAGGAAGAGAAAAGACTGGGCTTACAGATGCCATTGATAAACAAGGGAATGGGTAGAGCACAGTATGTGCCCTTGGCGCAGATGGACAAGAACAATTTCATCAAGGCGCTCCCGCCGTTAACAGTGGGGGCGGGGAAGCGGATATACGCATTTGAAAAACAGACTACACGTGTACCCCTTGCCGTAGGTGATATGAAAAGTTTACTAGTGGCGATAGTGTGGGAGTAGGCTGGGGATGTGTGGTTTAAAGCAGGATACCCGGGAGTTAAGGTTAAACGGCGATGTGCATGACAGCGCTCTGTTCACCAACATAAGGGCACAGGTGTGGGGCGCACTTTGGCGCAAATACCCTGACACTCCAGACCTTTAGTTGATTATGGAAAACACTCTGGGTGATGACGAAGACCCTGCACAGTACATTACTATGGTTCAGAAGATGTGGAGAGCGGAGACAGGGGACCAATGCAACCTATCAGTTCCTCTTTTCTATTTTGTTATTAAAAGGGGCTTACCAAAAGAGGTGCAGAAGGCACCAGACATTATTGTGGGCTTTGAAGCGAAAAGGGTGGGTGGAAATTTAGAGTATAATAATACACCACTGCAAACAAATGAGGGAACAAGAAAGGGAAACGACATAGCAGCTGCAGGCAAATAAGGCAGAATTAATACAGAGCAAGCTAATATAGAAGTAGAATGGACAGTGTCCACACCATCACAGTCAGAAGGAACAGGGATCACACAGGCGTCTGTAGATGTACAAATAGTGGTGTTTTGGCTACAAGGAGGACAAGGGCAGTGGGGAGGTGGACAGCAGTACCCCGCTCAGGAGTGGTAAGAAGGAGGTCAGCAGCACAGGAGGGGCGGATTCAGGGTAGGACAGGGTGTTCCGGAGGTATGGGACCAAGGGGGAGGGTATGGGTCCACCGACTTGTTGAAACTCTGGGAAATGGGGACATTTTTCGAGCAAATGTAGAAGTAGGCCAGGGCTCCGATACAACACATACAATAATTTTCACCCGCCACCTCAAAATACACAACAGATGCCCACACCGAGAATGACCTCCAAACCTTATGAAAAACACCAAGCGTATATACTGCTGCTACCCCAGCCCCCGGTAGCGCATCCTCAGGAACAGCAACCACAACAACAGTACGCACAGCAGCAGCAGAACCCACAGCAACAGTACCTGCAACAAGCGATACCCCAGCACGGAAATGGAAACATGCGCACACATAACGAAGTGCCAAATGGCACCATAGTGCCCAATGAGTGGTGAGCATGATAGGAAATAACCCTTTCACATTCCCCGGGTTGAACACATACCCGGATTAGGACTGCCCACAGAGAGTGCTTGTGTGCCGAGTTCTATCTATGACAGTCCACCCTGACGAGGAAACCTTGGTGGGCGCAGATATAGAAAACAAACACTTAATTTTTGTGATCGACAAGGGTGCCACAAAATCATGCACCAGTGAGGGTAATTTCCAGCTATCGGGCCACATTCTTGACACACAGGGCTTCTCTGAGGCTGTCTCAATGGTTCCATACACTAAAGAGGTTGACATCCAAATAGGAGGAAAGGTGGTGTGAGCACCCCTACTGCACTCCAAGAGTTCCCTCAGCAAAGAGGATTGTTTTGGTAGGGACTGACCAGGACAGGTGTGAGTGGCATTGACCCCATGGACCTATGAAGTAGGTGACTCATGCAGTTTTGTTTGAAGACAGGCCAAATGATGGAGAAATTGTGGTAGCAATATGAGTACCCTGTGAAATAATAGTAAAGTATGGAAAAGTTCAGTTGCCCATGATGGCCTTTATGCCCCCCCCCCAGTTCGTTGAGGCAGATTTGGAGCAAGTACCGGAGAGACTATGGACAACAAACTCCCATGATGTAGGGCTACTACAGGGAGTGACCCCAGTAAACATTACGCTGAAACCAGGAGTAGTACTACCCCAAGTGAAACAATACCCACTTTCTAGGGTGGAAGAGGAGGTTATTAAGGACACCATCAGTGCACTACTTAAATAATGGATAACTGAACCATCTAATATCCCATGCAACACCGCTTTCTACCCTGTAAGAAAGGCAACAAGAGGCAATTGGTGAATGACTCAGGATCTGCACCCCCTAAATGATGTTGTACAGCAAGAATTCCCCATGGTCCCTAATCCTACTATGTTTGTGTGCAGTAGGAACAAGGAGGCAACACATTTTTCAGTGATTGACTTCAAGAATGCATTCTTCTCCATACCATTGCACCCTGACTCACAGTACCTCACTGCCTTTACTCATGAGGGGATGAGGTTCAAACATACAAGATTACCTCAGGAGAACTGTGAGAGCTCCAGCATTTTTCACAGAATACTCCACGAAATTCTAGGCAACATCCAGGTTTCCAGCATGATCATACAGTATGGTGACGATCTGCTGTTATGCAGCGACACTGAGCAACACTGCAGACAAGACTCAAGCTTCTACCTCACAGGGGGTATTAGGTTGACAATGGGAAACTGCAATACCATCACCAAGAGGTTTTATAACTAGGGCAGTTGATATCAGCACATGGCAAACAGATAATACCTGATTGTGCTGCCTCTGTGCGTGCCACCCCCATCCCACACCAGTGAAAGAAATGCAATATTTCCTAGGGTTGTGCAATTACTGCAGGGCATGGATCCTTGATTATGCAGCATACACAAGGCCAATTTTACAGGGCCTCAAGTAGGCACAAAAGACTGACAACAAAATTGCATGGACTGAGCAGATGTTACAAAATGTTGATGAACTAAAAAAGGTAATTTTGACTGCCTCTGTTTTAGCAACCCCTGATTATACACATGAATTCTACTAGTTTTTACACGCTAATGGCCAACTCATGACTGCTATGCTGACACAGAAAAGCACAACGGGCCACAAGCCATTGGCTTATTACAGTGGCACGATAGAATCAGTAATGAAAGGGCAGTTCACTTGCAAACAGGCTCTTGCAGCTGCAGCATTTGCTCTCAGGAAAAGTTTCACAATTGCAATGGGCTGTTCAATCATGTTCTATGTGGAACATGCCATCTTTGCCATGCCAGAAAGGTCAAAATCTAACCTGGCTACCCAAAGAGCATCTGCATACAAGATCATACTGTCTAACCGGAACATACATATTGTACAATGTAAAACAGTGAACCCTGTGACATTCATAATCGAAATGTGCACTGATGAGGACTTGGCCAGAAACGGTTGTGTGACATACGAGGGGGAAGAGGAGGACACTCCCAAAGCAAAAGACAAACCACTCAAGGGGGGATGGGTATTCTTCATTGATGGGTCAGCAATAATTGATAGGATACAGACCTCAGGCATACTGGTGCAGCAGTAGTGCACATAGTTGATGGTGAATATGAGACATTAATTTTGAAAAGATTACCAGTGCATTACTCAACTTAGGCAGCAGAACTCATGGCACTCATTGAAGCACTGCAATCATCAGATGGGTGCCATGTGACCATTTATTCGGACTCAGCGTACATCACTACAATGGTGCACGCCGGTCTTTCAAGGTGGAAAAGGAGGGCAGTCAGGAGGGAGGATGGGTCCCCAGTGCAACATGCCGCGTTATTGGACAAGTTAATTTTCACACTCTCCCAACCTTCTGTAGTGGCAGTCATTAAATGTGCCGCCCATACAAACAACACGCACAAAGTTTCACTCAGGAACACCGCCACAAACACTGCTGCCAAAATAACAGCATATCTCCCGGTACCAACTGTGGCAGAGTATGTCATCACACCACCCCTCTCCAGCCCTGCAGACCAGCCACCTGTCTCGTACAGTGCCCTGCCCATAGCACAAATTAATGAATTACAAGGAAGGGCCCCAGAAAAGGAAAAAAAATGTGGGTAAAGAGGGGGTGCACACAATCCTCCACTGATTTGTTATGGAGGCAGGAATGTACAGGAAAAGTGATAATGCCACACAAACTGTTGATAATAGCATTTGATCAGCTTCATCACCCCTACCACAACTCCAAATACCACATTGCTGCTGACATTCAAGAGGATTGGTTCATTCCAAACATCCAGGAATGTGGTTATTAGATGCACCATGTGTCAAAGTTTCAGCACAGGCATGACATTGCGCACACTGAGAAACACTCTTCTTGCACCATTGGGCCATCCCGCGAGTTGCATATCGACTATGCAGATATGGACGAGAGGTGCATCTGGTCCCGGTATCTGATCATTGCCATCTGCCCCTTCTCACATAGGGTGGTGGCAGGTCCTTGTGCACATCCAGATGCCGAATGCTTGGTCATATTTCTGGTCTGCAAAGTGTTCCCCCGATGGGGCGTGGGTGATGTATTAAGGTCAGATAATGGCACACACATTTTCAATGAGTGGTTAAGGAGATTAATGCACTACTTGGCATTAAGCAACAGATGTGTACAATTTATCACCCGAGGCCAACAGCGTTGTGGAGAGGATCAACAGACTCCTCAAAAGTAAGCTGTCTAAACTTTGCACCACGTTTAAGAAAAACTGGGTGCATTCCTTACCCTTGGCACTGTTTAGTTTGCAAACACAGCCCAGCAAGGACCACCACGTATTACCCCATGAGGTGGTGACTGGTCACTGCATGCACCCACCAATATCCCCCATTAGGAGAGCGTCAGATGCACATAAGGCAGCACCTGTTATAGGAGATGTATTCAAAGACTGTTTGACAACACTAACACAAGAACTCAAATGTATTTCAAGACAGATCGCACCACCCTGATCCGAAGACATGCTAGGTGACACAGCTGACTCCATGACTGATTTCCTACCCATTCTACCACTGCTACCAGCAGAATTTGTCTATGTGCATTCCTTTGTCTGCAGGCGGAATAGCCCCAGATTCAATTGACCACTCAAAGTGTTTTTTTCAACTCTGCTTGTAGTAAAGGTCAAGGGTCTCTGTTATTGGAACCATTTATCCGACGTTCAAAAGCACCTCCGGACGATGCACCAGCACTTTAAAAACCTGGTAGTGTGCATCTATCTAATTTCTTTTTCCGCTACCAGCACTCAACATGTGAACTATCCCCCAACCCCACAAGCAGCTACTAAAAACATTACGTCTACAAAGGGGGGCACTATCTTGCATCCTCTCGCTCTCTAGCTCTCTCACTCTCTCTGTCTTTCTCTCTCTCTCTCTCTCTCTCTCTCTCTCTCTCTCTCTATCTCTCTCTGTCTTTCTCTCTTTGTGTTTTCCCTTTCAGGCTGTTAAGAAAATGGAGCCAGCACTCTCAAATCACTCATTATATGTTAGAAAAAATTATAATTATAGTATTATGTCTAGATTTTCACATTCTTATATGTGTGCAATGCTTTTTATAACAGTTATATTTGCTCTTTCAATGTTAAGGGGTATGTTTTATAAAAAAGGGACAAATAAAAGAGGAGGGTTGGGATAGAGAAGAACACTGTAAATAATAGGTCAAATGTCCACTTAAACAAAATTGGACACCACTCAATAGAACCCCTGAGGAAGGATCGCTCAGGGGCAACGCGTCTGTCGTGGAAGCACAACAGCGCGGCGCAACACAGATTTGAATCCCGATTCCGCGCTTAGAAAACACTCGCTGGTATTAAGCGCATTATAAATTTATAAATTAACAATTAACAATTAAAAAAAGAAAAACTGAACATGTATTGTCCACAAGACCCAACTTTATGCATCAACAAGTCAACAATTTGGAACACAATAAAAACCCACCCCCTTGCACTGGACTGTTAGCATATATTGCTATGTCCCTATTGTTTCCCAAATTTCACACTACTTTTTATAACACAAATTTTCCAAATGATAATAATAATACTGATGTTATTAATGGATATTCAGGTGCCCCTAAACGTAAAAAGAGACAAGCACAAAGGGCGAAGTACGATGCCTATCACATGCTTGGCTTTGACGCCATAGACGATGTGCATCACCCAGAAATGTCTAACAGTTGGACTACAGACATGAGCTTGGTGGGGAGAAATAAAGTGAATGGCAGCTGTTATGTGTGTTCGTTGATACTGCATGTGTCAAGGGCACCCAAGGTCTTATCGGCACGTGAAGTATCAATTCTAGAGGCGCAATGCATACTACATCTTGTGCTATGTAGGCTCAGGGGCACTTTCCAGGCACACAATGTAAGGCTCAAACTTGTTGATCCGGACAGGCTGCAATGCGGCAAAAGTCAGAAAGATGGCAAATTCATGAAGAGACCCTACCTGGTGACACAAGGACTGAAATACATAAACAATAAGTAGCAAGAAAAAACTGTAAACTGCATGGCAGAGGGTCTAATAGGATACGAAGAAGGGGTTCTGGCATGAATGGAAGCAGTGTGCGCACCATTCTGGATTGAACATATCCCAAAGCTAACATGGACTGAGTCAATGGAGAAACCAGTGAAAGTACACAGAGAAGAATCATGTGAAGTCTGCTTTTACAGTGACAGAACAGTATTTGTAGGGGCCAATGAACATTGCAATACACGTTTGCTCATTCTTGATCTCAAGAAAGGCACTGCGGCAGTGATGGATTACTACTGGGTGTGCGTCCAACAAGTGTACTTGCACCACCGACAATAATGGAGGGGCTATTGTTCATTGGCCACACTGCACTCAGCCCTGCTTGAAATCCCAGAAGTACATTTTCAAGGGGGGCCAGCAGAGATTTTTGCCCCCACAACCTTTCCAATCCCTGATGAAAAAGCAAGAAACCAATTGCCAGCACCAGAGTTCCACACTTCTCCTGTGAAAGAAAAGGGCGTAATGCTGCGAAGGAAGAAAAGAGCAAACTATCTATCCAAGGACTCATCAAACCTGCTTGAGGAAATACCAGATGAATACTGTCTCTTCACCTAAACAGAGACTTTGCCTTGTTGCTACTGCCTGGTGTGCAAGCTGCGGCCAACACCAAATGGCTGCAGATTGTCCACTGGGAGCTAATACAGCTGGCTAATGACACAGAGTAAGGGATCAAGGCCATAAAGGTTGAACTCCACGCCCTGAGGCTAATGACAATGCAGAACCGCTTTGTCACCTATATGCTGACTGCAATGGGGGGAAGCGTGTGCAAGAAAATCTGGGATTCTTGCTGCACATTCTTGCCTCCTGAAGATGCTGAAAAGGGCTCTCTGTCACACATAAACAAAGCTGTGCACAACCTGGGAGTGCGCATGAAGAAAGAAGCTGGCATACAGGAGGAGGACTGGTTTGATTTCACCTTCTCTTGGACTCCATGCTGGCTGGGGGAGATTGTGAAAATGCTAGTGTACATCATCATCTTCATCCTGATCATATTTTGCACATGCCAAATGGGACTCCGATGTTGTGCCAAAGCAGTGCCTGGTAGCGCAATGATGATGGTCTCCATTGGGGGGACAAGCAATGCACTTAGCGGTACCACAGAGAACGGTACCCAGAGAGACTACCCAAACAAGCCCAGCATGATGGAGTTTTACCATCCTTTAGATCCCCGTGGCACAGTAACCACCCCCCCAGCTGACCCTAGAGAATCAAACAGAACACTGGGTAGATTTAGCACGGGATGGGGATGTATTTACATGACATGTACCCCAGAGGAATATGTCCAATCTGGAGCAAGTTTACAAGATGCTTGTAGAGCACGTGTTCCAAAGGACAGGTCACTGCCATACCTGGAAGCTGAAAGGTTAGATAGGGTGCAGTGTGGGGAGGAGAACGCATATTGGAACTTAGCTGCTAATGACACTGTGGGGGAGTTCGTTAAAGTAGGATTAACAAAAGGGGGGAATGTTTGGAAGGAGAGAGGGTCTTCCCACCCCCCTAGGTATTGATATTGATATTTTATTTGTATCGCGCTCGTACACAAGTGCTTCAGAGTGCGTCAAGGCAAGGGAGGGGAACAAGGGAAAACAAAAACAACAATCTTACTAGGTCCAGTGACATTGAGAACGTGCAAGTGCATGGGTGAGGGAAAGGGGAAAAGTGCATGAGAGAGGTGGAGAAATGCAAAGTGCGCAGCAAAGGTAAAAACAGATAAATAATACAAATAAATAAATATAAAAGGCAACAAACAATAGTAGTGCAGCCAGCAAGTGGCAAGTGCTGGGTTTAAGGCATCAGACAGAGTATGTCTGATACGTGCAGGAAAAAAAGGGGGGACTGTATGGTTACAGTACAGACCCCAGTCCAAGGATGGCCTGGAAACAGTGCGGGTGGGTGGCAGGGTGAGCAGGTACCTGGGCCTGGAAGACAGAGGGTAGGCCAGGTGCACGGTGCTGACGGAGAGAACAGATTAGCAGGGGAGAGCATGGGCAAAGGTAGAAGCAAAGAGTAAGGTCTTGAGGTAATTCCGAAACCGGATATGGTTCTAGTTTTAGGGATGCTGTTCCAGAGGGACACCCCAGCCGAAGACAGAGGTCTACCCCCAGCTTGTTTCCTTAAAAAATGACTGACCCTGAAGGAGTTAGAGGTAGAGCAGTGAAGAGCTTGAGAGAGAGGGTATTTAAGGAGGGATAGCGGAAGGTATTTGGACCCAGGACCCAGAAAACCTTGTGGACAATTCAGAGGTTTTTATATGTAATCCTTGCATCCACTGGGAGCCAGTGGAGAGATTTCAAGGCTATAGAGATACGATCCCAGGGCTTGAGGCCAAGGACAAGTCTCGTAGTCCTGTTCTGGATTAGTTGCAAAAGGCAGAGAGTAGAGGCACGGAGATTTAGAAAGAGGCTGTTACAATAGTCCAACCTAGAGCTAACCAGGGCTCGGGAGACAGTGAGCTTCTGGGGGAAGGAGAGGAAAGGCAGAGTACCTCTGAGGAGGTGCAGCTGGAAGTTTGACTTTTTTGAGACATCATAGATGTGGGCAGAGAAGGAAAGTGTGGAACCAAAGATGACTCCAAGTTTCTTAGCCACACCTGTGGGGGTAGGAGGAGGGCCAAGGGAGGCCGGACAGAGAGTGAGGGGAAAGGAGAGTGAAGGCGTGCCGATGAGGAGGATCTCTGTCTTTCTGGCATTCAGGCAAAGATCGTTGGCGGCACACCAATCCTGATTGGCAGTTAGGCAATCAGAGATGAGAGAAGGAGAGGAGGTGGCTGAGGGTATCTGATTTGGACCTGGGAGAGTCGATCAGAGAGGTCAGAGCCTGATCAGTGATACCCAGGTTGTCACAGAGACGGTTGAGCGGGATGGTATGGTTGACCCTGTCGAAGGCAGAAGAGAGATTGAATAGGAAATGTTAGAGTCAAGGTTGGAGAGCAGGTTTTCATGGATGTTCATGAGAGCGGTTTCCGTGCTTCTGGCAGCTCTAAAGCCAGACTGATGGTCGTGGAGACAACCACCAGAATTAGAATGAAGGTTAAGCTGAGAGATGGCCAGCTTTTCCAGGAGTTTGCCCAGAAAAGGACTAATGGAAATTGGGTGATAGTTAGCCGGACAAGAAAGATCAGCTGCAGGTTTCTTAAGAAGAAGATGAACAAGGGAGTGCTTCAGGGGGGAGGGGAAGGCTCCTGAGGGAAAGGGGTGGTTGCAGAAATCGGCAAGGGCTGGAGTGACCCTTGATGGTTTTAGAGGAACAGGGATGAACCTGTTTTGACAAGGCTGTCATAGAACAGACTTGTCTAGTGACCTCATCAGGGGAGAAAAGAGGAAAGGATGATAAATAGGGTGTGGGGTGGCTGAAGGAGGGTTGGCGTGCACAGAAGGAGAGGGGAGAGGAGGGGGAAGGGAGAAGAGGGTGGATGTCCTGGGTTTTTGAGATAAAGTGAGAGGCAAGAGAAGAGAGGAAGAGATGAGAGAGATGAGAGAAGAGGAGGGAATGATCCCTCCAGGAGAGAGGAGTGGTCAGAGGGTTGGAGAGGTGTCTGGCAGAGGAGATCAAGACACCAAGTGTGTCCCCTGCAGAGTAAGTCGGGCCAGATGGGAGGGTAGAAAGGGAGAAGGAGTCACAGAGGTCACAGAAGAGTACAGAGGAGGAACAAGGAGAGTCTAGATGGATATTGAGGTCACCAAGGAGGAGTTGAGTGGTAGAGGGCAGGAGGGATGAGAGGTCCGCCCACTCAGAGAGAAATGAGGTATTTGACCAGGAGGCTGGTAGATAGTAGCCACAGTAAGGAAATGGCTAGGAGAGAGAGAGAACCTGCAGACAAGGCATTCAAAAGAGGAGTAGGTCTGAATGGGAATGATAGAGGCAGGAATCCACTCAGGAAAGATCAGGGCTACACCCCCACTTGACCGGGAGGATCTGAGTGCGGAGAGGATCTTGTAGCCATCAGGAAGGAGAGTGTCAAAGCTTGTGACAGAACTGGCCGTGAACCATGACTCAGTAAGAACAAGGACATAGAGGTCAAGTTCTTCAAGGAGGTGGCAGATGTCAGAGGAATATTTGAAAGCAGAGCAAGAGTTGAGAGTGGCAAGATGAAGAAGGTGTCCAGAACTTAAAGGCCTTCCGGGGAGGGGCGCCCTGCCGTGGAGAAAGAGCCGTAGGTGGGCAGAGGAGGAGGAGAGAGAGGGCAAGGTAGCCAAGGAGGGGACAGCAGGAGTTGAAAGGAAATTGATGAGGCGAGGGAAGCACCTATCAAAGAGGAGGAGATTAGCCTTGGGGCCTTGGACCATGATGGTGCCATTAAGGTAGACATTAATGATGACTTTAGAGGAGTCGAAGGAAGCCATGAGAACTTCCCAGCGAGTTCCACCATTGATGGGAGAGGAGGAGACAGCCCACAGAGATCATATGAAGAGTCCATAGATCTGGCGAAGGAACGACAAAGAGGATGTCGATGAGGGTCTGTCTGGAGGAGGCATTGGAATAGGTGTCAGCGATAGGAAGACCAGGGTTAAAGGCCAAGATATCCTGTTTGAACTTCTTCCTACTAGACTTAGTGAGAAGGGAAGGATAGTCAGTGGAGAAGCAGTTGGTAAAGATAGGAGAAACAGAAAGCGCCATGAGAGTGGTTATGAGGAAAGGCAGGAAGAAGCAGGGGGAGGCAGGTAGGTGTGGAACAAAAGAGAGCAGTGAAGTCACTGGGCTTGTAAGTTACAGGGAGGCAACAGTTGCAAGCAAAGTACAGAGAAGTTAGCAATGGACAGCAACATTTGACTTTCAAACCAAAGTGCAAACCAAACCAAAAAGCAAAAACAGCATAGAATGACCTTGAGAGGAATGCACAAGCACAGCTAAGTTTGACTTTCAGCAGAATGTACAAGCACAGCAAGTTTGAAAAGTATATTTGGATTAGGATGTTAGTGGTGGGTGCAGTAACACTATGCCTTTGAAGCATTAACAGGGCAGAGCAGGCTGCGAAGGAACGTGAAGACACAGAGGGTGAGGATGATCAGAAAGGAGGAACTAACCCATAGTATACGCGGTTTGAATGTCAAGGCAGTCCAGATGCCATTGGAGAATGAGGGGGCATCATCTTGAAGGTGCAGGTGCTGGGGTGCAGAAAAGGACCCAACTAGCGTTCTGGTAGCAGACAGGGGCCTTCGTCGTGGACCTTTGATATTTGTCCGGCTCCCGCCTCCCAGTTGCCGTGATTGGCACTTCAGGACCAATGGCGAACAATGGGAGAGGGAGTGGGGCTAGCCAACGCCGGCTAGGCTGCAAAAACGAATCTAGCCATCTTGAAAAGGCCACCACAATCAGGAAATCGAGGCAGAAATGGATAATAAAAGATAAAGCCAGGCAGTGGGTGCAGAACACGTGGTGGAATGTTTGTGTTGCACCAACCCAGATTTAAACACCAGACAGAACTTTTTAGCAATTTGTAAAAATAGTCAGCATAGGTAATACTGATGAGAAATAGACACTAAGAGAGCACGTCCAGGTGGCAGGGGGAATGAGGTGTACAGAAATCGGGGTGCACGATCACCTTAGTGCATGCATTACAAATTATATGGTAGATGTGGTGTGAACGCCATCATGCCGAAGTGATATCACGGGGAGCGATGGAACACGACCTTTTACCCCTTGGCAAAACAGGAAGTGGTATCATATAGCATTGTTTCTAAGTACAGTACGAAAAATATGGTTACGCTATCACTATAAAGCGATTACATACAAGAATGGATCGCCATATGTATCATTAAGATCAGTGTGTACAGGCCCATATTACCAAATTACTATGAATGCAAGCAGACGTCCATGACCAAATGATAATGATGTTTTATTATATAGCACTTACGCTTAAGCGCTTTATATAGAATACATACAATATCACTTAATCTGTGTTGGTACTCATTTATCGACCTCAGAAGGATGAAAGGCTGAGTTCAGGTATTTAAGAACAGACTATATCAGTGACTCACCCCCTGAAGTGTGTCTGAAATAAACCTTTGATGAGTCTAGCAATTATTGTATAGAGTTCCAGAAAGACAAATTATTTGGTATTCCTATCCTTTCTTATTTAGGGTCACTGCTGAAAGTGTTAGACTTGTGGAACCCCTGTTATTTCATTGTCTTTTTTTCATAAGAGACCTGAACAAGAAAGCCAGCCACTCCAGTAGCAAAGAGCCACATGGTGGAGCTTGCATTTAAAAACTAAAATTAAAAAAATACAACATTTTTGTAGAGGTAGTAAGGGTGACCACAGGGGTAGCAAGGGAGACCTAATGGGGTCGCAGTTGCGACCCCTGCTCACCCTTAAAGGACATCCCTGCTTACGACCCACTATTTAAGACATAGCTCGGGGAGCCCTTTTCTAAACGCCACTGAGTTAGTTGGAGCTCAGTTTCTTCCCCAGTTGCTGTTTCTTTGCAAGGCAGCTTGCACAAGGTCTGTCACACCACATGTGAGGGGCACTGCATGCACATGAACCTGAAATGCTCATTTAGGGCAGCTCATGCAGTGATTCGGGTATATGGGGTGGCATAAAAATTGCCTTTCATCTAGGCCTGCAAACATCCTTGCATAGGCCCTGGTCAGGTCTCGTAATTCCGATTGTTGAAATCCACAGGCCACGTTGCCTGTTATAACACACTGAGGTACATGCACACTGCAGAGTAACGGAACCATCCTGCGTCCCAGTTGCCTGAACTGTACAAACACTGATAAGGTCCCTTGTGGAGGATGGATGGAGTTCCCATGGGAACCGAGGTGAGTCAGACCTCATTGAGTGCCGCCAGGTTAATTAAGGACCCATGATTAGGAGAAGGCAGTATTTACATGCTCGTAAATGTTCGCTGGGGAAGCCTGTGGCTGCCAATAGAAAGCTGTGTAGCAGACCCGGCGCACAACAAGCAGTGAAAGTAGGTGTTGTTCAGGACCTGCATGCCTTGTGTGCATTTACCACAACACAAAAGGTCCTTTTCCTTTCACAACGGATATGTGCATGTGTAGTAGGAGCAAAGCCCTATATATAGAAGGGGCAGGGCATCTCGCTCCAGGCAAGGCTGCAAGGAAGTGCGGTACCACAAAGGCATCCAACCGCATTTCCCTCCTCTTTTAATCCAACCTTTTCAAGCCACACTAATGCCAGCACAAAACGGGCACCTGCTGCTGGCGACCTGAAATGCCCTCTCTCCTGCCGGGGCAGGTTTGATGAGCACTGGTGGGCAGTGTTAGAAGCTGATACTGGAGGGCATAAGCCCTGGTAGGATGAGGAGCTGGCGCTGGTGGGTAGGGCTTTTCAAACAAGGCACTAGAGGAGTGGAAACGTAGGCTGCCCCGCCTCTATGAGCTTCATAGGTGGCCTGACCCTTTTTATGATTTTAGTGGGCAATCAGAACTATATTGTATTGCAGGTGTTTCTGTGTAGTAAAAGGTTTTCCTGGGCAGAGGAAAAAGTGTGTTGACACTACTCTCCTAGAGCTCCTCACAAGTCCTCAAGAAGTTCCAGGATGCCTGGTCCAAGGGCTTTCTCCAAGAGGATCCATGCTTTAAAACCCACCCGCCTTTAATAATGTCCTTATTTCCTCCCAGCTTTCCTGTCTATAGAACTTGGCTGTTCGGTCCCTACAGAGTGTAAAGTAGAAGGCTGAGTAGAAGGGCTTTGCAGGCCTGTTTTCTTGCGCGTGCTCAGGTTCATAATGACATCCTGGCATTGCCAACGGCTTCAAAGCTTGACCAATGCTTATCCAAAGACATGCCCCTGGCCTTAAACATTTTGCACATAAGGACAAAAATAGGCTCGCTGTGACTACTATAATTTCGATTTGGCAAAGTGTAAAAACTTGGTAACATAACATGGAAAAAACATTTTGCCAATATCAAAATTGGAAATGTTGCTATTATTTCAGGAGAAATGGGAAACTCACATGTCTGACATACGACCACTCCTATCTGTTGTTATTAAAAAGGTTTCCAGGTGTACACGCGACACAGATCACCATTTCTCTTGCCTGCACAGTCACTTATGTTTCACACACATTATTGCCATTTCCCTGGCTTGATGGCTGAGGTGCCTTTCAGAGCTAATTCTTGGATCCACGGGTGTTCATGCTGTTGGCTTACAGCCTGAAAGATTGCCTGCCAGCTCCTCGGTCCTGTGTGGTGGCTTTAATGTAGCATAACATATGGTACAAGCAATAAAGGGTGTTGTAGCCTTATGGTAACAGTTTAAGGCCAGAATGTCACAGCATACAGAAGGACAGGCATTTGAGTCATCTCTTCTTGCCTACCCTGTTTGCCGTGTATCCACCTCTCCCTTCCACTCAGTATAATGAAGGCAGCCTGCTTCAGGAGCTCAGGGTATTTTTTCTCAATATAGATATATGTTACCATACTTAAATAGTCTACTCCCAAGTAAGGCACTACCCCCTTCTCATTAAAACACTAAAACCAAGTGTAGCTAGATTATTTGGAAATGTAAATCTGTACTTAGCATATTGTGGTAACTCCTGGTCATGTAACGCTGTTCCTTAAGTATGATGACTGTCATCATGATGACACATTTGCCATGGATAATGATGCTTCAGATGCTGAGGCATGATGAATGTGATCAAAGAGATGTGGTAGGCATCCTCCCCCTGTGCACAATCCCGATGACTTGCCTAGAAAGTGTTATCTGCCATCTTGGAAAGGCTGGCAAGAATGGAACAGAGGCAAAAGAGGATGAAACACCTTACTGAGCTTCAGCATGGGCAGGTAGTGTGGTATGTGCCTTACAAGGACTCTCAAGAATAATTACCAGGGCAGTGTGCTGTCAGAGCCATTGCCTAACTAGGATGGCAATAACCGATAGTTTGGTGGGCAAGAGGGTTCAGTGAGGGGCCTAGGGACGTGTCTTGTGTCTTTTCAGTTCGAACTTCACATCCATAGCTTCCCCAAAGGGAGCCTACTCTACATGATAGTTGGGACTACTTTTTACGTGGAGTATACTTGAATTGTGTAAACTGAGACCATACGGGCAATGTCGAACTGGGAGTGTATTGGGAATGGTTACTGAATTGTTAAGATGGGAGCTTGCTGGGAAAATCGAACTAAGAACTTACTGGGAATAGCAAAGTTGGAAATGACTTGGAATGGCAAGTTAACTGTAAATGCCATTCCAAGCCATGCTATGTATGACATGACTTCTCATAACCTGGCATACCATGATATGGCATATAATCACTTATCATGTGAGGAGTGTGAGTTTTACAGTGTGTGTGGTAGTACGTGTCAAAGTCTCAGCGTCAGAGAGTGTGAGCACGGGTGCAAGAATGAATATTCAAGTGAGTGTGGAGTAAATGTGAGATTGAGAATGAGGAGTGGATTCATGGGTAAATGTGGGAGTAAGTATGAAACTGACTGTTGTAGTGAGTGTGGTTGTGTGTGTGAGAATGTTAGTGTGTGAGTGAGGGTATGTGTAAGTGAGAGAGTGTGGGAATAGTTCGCTAGTTCGCACTAGCAGTGGAAAGGAGAGGGGCCCTCAGAGGCCACTCGTGTGTAAAAATGGATGGATGGGCTAGGGGCCACCGGCTAGGGTTGCGAGAACTCACCGAGACCCAGCGCACTCCGGACCAAACTTCAGCAGTCGAGTCCACTTCGGTTGCAGGTTCAAATGCGGATATCTCGCGTCTCTGCGGCTTTCAGCGACAAAGGTACAGCATTGATTCACCTATGGGACAATGACGATTTCTACACTCCTGGTGGATGGATCAGGCCAGTTCGGCTGCAGCAGGCTTCAGGGCACAGAGGACCACAGCTGCAATGATGAACTTACAAAGTTTGTCACCACAGCTGGGCAACACAGCAACCACGTAAAACCCGTTTCGGGCGCACTCACTTTACTCCAGACATAGAAATGCCAAGTATACGAAATTCGGTGTGAGAGTGCTGTGAACACAGAGCTTGCGATGTGCCAAGTTTCAAGGGCCTCCTCCAAACAACGGCAGTATCAGAGCCCAGGGACACTTCCGAAAAGGCTTACTTGCAGGTTAAGATGAAGGTGCCGAGAATTGTTGGTCCCACTATTCCAAAGACTCAAAGCGCCTTTGTAGACCTTCTGGGATGATCAGATACAGAGGGGTCCAGCGGGACGACAGTGGGCTCAGGGTGCCAAACCTTCCAGCGGGTCACCAGCAGTTCCTCGACTCGGCTTCTTAGTTTCAGGATACTTGGATCCTATCCTTCGTTCAGTGAGAACTCCAGAGATCGACATGGTATGGGTGTTTGGAAGTCGTACCACCTGGGCAACCTCAGCAGCTGCTACACAGATGTCAGCATCCACTTCAGGGGTCAGGGCAATGGTGCAGGAGAAAGAGGTGCCACCAGAAGACCTTTGTGTCAGGAGCCTGTACAGGAGAGAGACCACCAATAACAGCAGGAGGATGTATGTCATGTAATTGATGACCAGACCTCCCAGCACACGTTACCTCCACAGAATGATGTTGATCATCTGGATCACACAACCATGTTGGTTGCAGGCCAATATGAGCTTGTGCAATAGCCCAAAAGGCATGCTGATGCAGCTGAGCCACAGCTGCACATAGAGGAACAGACCCTCCCACAGCTTGAGTGGCAACCCAGGTATCGTTGAATGAATGCCTGGATACACATGCAGCAGTTCTTGTGACACTTCATTAACAGTTAAGAGATGACCACTTTTATACCACTAAAAGTAGGAGGAGGCTGCAGTGAATTAATGCTTCCCTCGCTTCTTCAAACCAAGGATTCAGCTGTTGGCATCTTGCAGCGTGGCAATCATCAGGACATGGTGTGCTTTGTGGAGGCCGCCAATTGGATACAGAGGTGTCTGACATCTGTGCTAGACCGGTTGGGCCAATCACTCCAAAAGGTACTTCTGCATGTGCAGTAAGCACAGTGGTCCACAGCTCGCTTGTCCAACATGACCTTGTGGGAGACAACCCCACTCTGGACAGGTGTCTGCTCACTGCAACACCATCGGAGAGTGTGACAGAGGCACTGTACCACCTTCAAGCAGAAGAGACAAAAAATGAGGTTTCACAAAGATGTATTATGAGGTTGTCCTGTTGTGTTCCTCTCAAGGACATATACATTTGACACAGATTATCCATTGTGCATGCTCCCAAGGCCCTGAGCCTCTGCTGGACAACTGTGAAGGAAGCATATGATGCTACATGTGATATAACATGTAGGCCCACAGCATCTTAAGCCCCTGTTCCAAAACTGTGATGGCACCACAGCATGCTGCGTGTGATGCAGCGTGTATGCTCTCAGGATCCTGAGCACCTAATATGCCACTGTGCTGGCACCAAAGGAGTGGCACGTGATGAAATGCTTATGGCAATCAGCCAAGATCTACTGTTCATTCTTCACATCAGCTCTGGCACACTGCTGTTCTGCATTGCCATGTCATCATGTGCCAATCCGGAGAAGTTGGCACATATATTGGTGAAGATCATGTTTGCAGTGCACATGGCCTGCAATTAATGCTGTTGGACCCTTTCAGACTTGGAAATATGATATGAAACAATAGGTTATTTATAGCGCACTTAATACCCAGAGGTTTCTAAGCGCGAACTCGGTATCGAACCTCTGTTGCTCCGTGTCGCCTTGCTTCCAAGGCGAGCACATTGCCCATGTGCTATCCTCCCGAGACATGCACTCACGTGCCTTGGGTGGTATGAAGGCACCACGTGCTCCATGAATCGCATCTACAGCGTTGAGGAGGCCTGCAACACTGTAGAATTCAGACATGATGGTGTCACCTTCGGTTGGGAATTTGATTTGATTCCCAACACTTGAGATGATGGCATCTGGGCACCTGTGTGAGAACGCTACTGAATGCTGTTCGGTACACGTCAAGAACATGTCTGCCAGAGGTCTGAAAACACCCATTGGCACAAACATGCAAGACACCACCTTCTTTTTTTTTTTTTTTATTAAAATGCTTTGTTTGAATTAACAAACTTTTCATTTATATTTACATACATTTTTACAGAATATTCAGACAATTCTATTCTTATTATTCCTCTAAAAGTCTTTAGTAATCTCGCTCCAGAATTTAATCACAGTAAATATAAGGTGTTGATTCTTGCCTTCAAGGAGTTCTGCCCATCTTTCCTCAGTTGTCAGCTGTTTTTCAGCGATTTTAAAAAAGTCTCTATATAAGTCTCTTTTTGCTTTCAAAGCTGGACAAACCATGATCACATGAAATAGAGTTTCTATTCTCGTTTCATCTTTGCAAAATCGACAAGCCGCTGATTTGGTGGCTGTTTTATCTATCACAGCATGGTATTCTCTGGTGGGCAGTATGTTAAGACGAAAGCACAAAAACAGATCACGGCTATTACAACACGGAAACTGTGTCAGGTATGCTGGTAGTTCATTGAGAGCTCTAACTTCAGTTTCCACATTAAGATGACGCTTTGTACTTTTTCTGTACTTCTATCGTTCTTATCCAGTCATTAGTTTAAACCTTCCTTTCTGCATACTCGGTTTGTTAAGCAACATTTCCTCTGTGATATCTTCCGCTCTCATTTTCGATTTAATTTCAGTGGACCAATTCAAGAGAGCTGATGTTTGAAATGTTTCCTTTTTTTCCTTTAGGATTTCTAATGCTGGTATTTTTTCCTAAGAGATGATTTTTCTTAACAAATCCATTTGTTTCCAAAGTATTATGGATTGAACCGATTGTAAAGCTAGTTCAAATCTTATTCTATTGATGGGAAATGTTTTGGGTAATGCAAGTGTTTTCCTCCAAAATAATGCTTCGTAATATGGCCATCTCAATAGTTGTTGATTAATGAGTGTCTCGCTCGCATATGTCAAGATTGGAATTACTTTTGTTTATAGAGCAAAATTGTGGCTTTTGCTGAATATGTCCCATATTTTAAGTGGAAGAAGTGCCCTTGTTTTGCCAAAGATCTCGCCTTTTCCTCAATATGTTCTTTCCATTCTGCTTCATTCGCTGATGGATTAATTAGAGCTCCTAGATATTTAATTGTTTTAGTAGGAATGATCACTTTATTTTCTAGTTGAATCTTCATATTATGTTGAATCTTAGTTTTTTGAGTGGTGAGTTTCATTATTCTGGTTTTATTGATGTTAATTTGTAGATTATTCTCTATCATATAAATTTGAGCTTTGTTCACTGGTTGTTGAAGTCCTTTCAATGTTTTATCTAGAATAATAATGTCATCAGCATAAATTAGCGTTTGAATGGTTTCACTATTGAGTTTTGGTGGATTTGCCATGTTATTTTGAATTTTCTCTCCAAAGTCATAAGTAAAGAGATTATAGAGGCACGCGGCTAATGGACAATCTTGTTTTAGCCCATTCCCAGTTGGTATAGATTCTGTCACTCTTCCATCTTTTGTGAGCCTGACACCTATAGAGGTGTTAGAATATAGTTGTTTTATTGGATTCCGAATGTTCAAGGGGCATCCCCAGGCTCTTAACTTAGACCATAATAGTTGTCTGCTGACCGAATCAAAAGCAGTCCTTAGGTCTATAAATATAGCATATACTTGATGTGATTTTGCTATTGCTTCGTATTTCAGCATATTCAGCAACAAAAGGTTGACATTAGTGCCTATTCGATTCACAAAGCCTGTTTGTCTTTTAGCTTTTTTGTCATGATCTATTGCCCATCGATTCAATATTTTTTGGAGGTAACTCGCAAATAATTTTCCTAGAGGGTCTAATAAGGCTATCGGCCTATAATTAGCTGGATCTTTTCTATCTCCTGCCTTGTAAATAGGAATCAGAACTGCAGTTGTCCAAGTTAGGGGAATCTCTTTCATCTTTTCAATTAGTCTTAAAAGGGAAAGAAAGAATTTAGCCCAATCTTCTGGGTCCGCTTTTAAATTACTGTTTGGTAAGCCATCTGGGCCTGGCGCTCTCGAGGAATTGAGCGACTTGATGGTACTGATGACATCTTCTAGGTCCCAATTGAGGTCCCAAGGATCATCGTCTTTCTCTATATCCTTTGTGTCTGATTGTGCAGTGTTTTTATATAATGTTGAATAATGATTCACCCATCTGTCTGCATCAACTTCTTGAATCATATTCTTTGATGTAGATGTGACATTTAGCAAAGACCAAAGTTGGCGCGTATTTTTCTGATTCAATGCTTTCAAAATCGCTTCTGCATCATTCTGTTTTAAAGAGGCTTTGATAGATTTTATTGTGTTGGAATACTTAAGTTTTTCTTTTTTTATTTCAATATCAAAATTTAGTTCCCTCTTTTTTCTCAATTTTCGCAAGCGTTTGTAATGTTGTTTTTTAACGTTTGGATTTCCACGTTGAAGTAATGTGCATGGGTTTGTTTTTGTTTCTGCTTTGATCCCGCATGTTGATATTTTTCTAAGATCCAACCATAATTAAATTTTTGTTTATCTTCAATTGGCGTATCTTCAAAAGTTGAGACTATTTCTGATATTTGGTGTTGTTTTATTCTGAGTCTATTCAGCCCATTTGTGAGCTCAAGTTCAGGCAGCATTAGTCGTTGATCGTTTATTGCATGGCTAGTCCATTCAATCTGTATCAGATGGTGGTCACTATCTGGCTGTATCGGATTTCCAGTTGAAGTTGTTAATTTTCGGATCCCTTCTGATATAAAAATATAGTCGATAGTTGAATTGGACGTTTCTCATGACCATTTTGGTAACGGCTTACCTTTGCTATTGGTAGGTTGTTCACTTAGAAAGATGTTTCTCAGATTTACCTCTTTTGTCATTTTTTTTGCTCTGCTTGACATGGCACTGGGGTCTAAATTATCACCTTCTTTATTGAATAGGTGGAAATTAAAGTCTCCTTCTATAATAAATTCAGTTACACTGTTCAAGATGGCCAAGTTGTCAATTTCATCACATATTGAATCTATGAATCTTGTCTCTGACATTGCATTTGGGTTCCAATAGACGTTAAAGATAGATATCAGATTAGCAGCCGTAGACAAGTCTGATTCATTATTATTATCTGATCGAATTCTGATAGTTAGGTATTGTGCCCACGGATGTATGTTCTTACTTGCTATTATTGTCCAAGTTGGGAGTCATTTTGTTAATATCAACATTCCTGTTGCTGGTTTTCCCTGTTGCTCTTATATAGCCAGGTTCATTAGGATACTATACCCATCGCATATTACATCTTCGGTCAACCACGTTTCCTGCAAGCAAATGATATCTAGGTTATCCAAAAATGTTGACTGTTTTTCTAGGAGGTGTTTGTTTCCTCTTGTATTCCACGAGCCTAGAGCTCTTCTACACTTTTGAAAATGATTATCTCTTTGTTGTTATAAGTAAGTTTTCCTTCCACTTTGCTCGGCCTTCAAGTTTGGTTTTGTTTGTGTTGTCTCATGATAGTCACGCCATAAAATGTGGGTATTTCTATGGTCTTGGGCCTGGAACTTTGTTCTTGAGGCATTGGGATTTTGCGCAGAATTTATCACTTTACTCTGTTCAGGATTATTGTTAGATAAGTGTTGCCTGAACAATGCCAGATTTTTTTCTTTTTTTTCAGCCATCGACCGTGAAACAAAGATTTCTTCTATTTCAAACCCTAATGTTTCAAAGTGATGTTTGGTTGCCAAGACTCTTTGCATTGTGTCTTGTTTGTAAAAGTCAATATGTACCTCTTCCGTATATCGTTTATTCGGAAACAATACCAGTTCTAGATCATCAGATTTCATTTTGGTCAATTGAGGAATTGCTTTGAACAATCGCAAAATGTTAGATCTGTTCATTATTACGGGTCTTCTGTGTTTACTGTCTTTGGAAATAGGGCTATTCTATAGGCACAAGAAACCTTCAACGGGTTTTGGAAGATTGGTCTAACTAGTCTGGGACTTGGTTGAACGATAAGGTTTTAATTATTAGTACATTCCACTTGTGTGTCTACTGATGTCCAAGATTCATCATTGGATATTGTTGAATATTCAAAGGAAAGGTTGGTTGAAGCATCTTCTTTGTCATATTCACTCTGAGATTGATCTATAACCGTATCTTGACATTCATCAACGATGATCAAGGTTGCATCTTGTGAGTTTAGTGACATTGAGTTACAGTCACTAAGATCATCGGCGGATGATAGATCTATCATTGGTATGGGATTTGCCGGTTTGCAAGGCATTTCTTGGTTTATTACCTCCAACAGTGCATCCAGTGGTTCAGGCAATACTTGCTTAGCCAATTTGGTTGCATCTTTTTGTCTTATTACCGTTTTTGTTCTTTGAGTAGTAAATTGTATACACGTTTTTTGGATAGTAGGTTGCTTATTGTTGTTCTTTGACTCATCTGGTAACATTTTCTGCACTGCCTTCATTTTTCTGAGGAATGCACGAGAGCCATTTTGTGGGTTTTTTGTTGCTTTCTTATTCTTTGGTTTGCTTGATATGTCTTGACCCACTATCCCCCGTTTGGAAAGATCAAATATGTCAAATGGAGTACAAGAAGGAGGTTCTGCATTCACCTCCAGGATTGGCATTATCATGTTACTAGGTATAACCTCACGCAATTGGCTTTCATATTGTGTCGTTTGATCTGATGTATCCTCTTTTTTATTTGAGTATTCAGTTTGATTATGATTTGTTACATATTGCTTTTGTTCCATCGCCTGCGATTGTTTTTTTGCTTTGTCATCAATTAGTTTTTTGGTAATTGTTGAAACAGTTTCCAAAAGATTCTGCTTGTCTACCCGGTCAACTCTTGCTAATTCTGCTAGTCGCATTTGCCACGTTCTAGATGTTTCTGCTTCATATTTAAGTCGATCTTGAATTGTGTTCACAAAAGTTTCTAGAAAAGTTTGTTTAGTCATTATCATCGCTAGCAGCGTCGCTTGATCTTTTATAGAATCGACCATATACTCCTGGATATTTAGAAACTGAATCATTGCGGTAGATAATACTGCCACCAGTGTGTTTTGTAAATCCAACATTGTCGTTGGCAGTCTTTGTTGGGTTTCCGGGGATTGACTTTGATGTTCAGTTGTTACACTTGAGGAAAAATAATCCAATTCTTCCGTTTGAAGTTTGGGTGACAATTTATTCAAATGCATTGTATTTTTTTCTCCCGGGAAACCTGTTCTTGGTTGTCCAATCGGCGTGGATGTCTCAATATTTCTTAATGGATTTGACGTAAATGCTCCACTGAAGACTTTGTTTCTTTTTTCCTGAGAATCCATAATGGCGTCTATCTCAGTGATATCAAGCGATAGACGAGCGATGCGGACTGCTATGGGGTTATTGTGGTCATTGACTCTTGTCGCTGTTGGTAGATATGTTGATTGCCACAGTCATTTTGCTGCTTTAGCTCGATCTTGTAAAGATGGCGTTGAACAACTGTCTTCTTCTATTGATTTCCTTAGATTTTTTGCTGTAGATTGTACTGAGTGTAAAGTACCATCAGAGGGAAGAATATGCACCGGAACTGTGTTGATTTCCGTGTTATCCATTATATCTCTTTGGTGTGGATTCAATAAGCAGCTGTTTTGGAGAAGAGAAGGGTCCCTTCCATCTGGGATCAGGTCAATCGATTTTGAAATATTATGTTGACCATTCTTGTTCCATTCTGTTAAATGGTTTGATGTCAAAATATCATGTTTCGGAGAGTGACATTTCCGAGGTGGCAGTATCGTGGAATCTAAATTTTTGGATAAAATTTCTAGTTTTGGTGTCTCTTTGCATCCTTCAGTTCTTAAAGGTTCTTTACTTTGATCATCTATTAGGATGATTTCCCCAGGTGACATGTGCAAAATAGGGGTTTTGGTTATTTGGGCTGAAGATTCCCCTAGCTTCCCTTGAAGCCTAGTTCGGGGTTTAGACGGTTCCATAGATGGGATTAGGATGTGATACAGCAGGCAAGTCTTTGCTATATATACGTTATGAAAATCAATTTAAACCTCAGTGATGCAAGCACTTACCCGCCGAAACCAGCCGCAAACAGCAGACAACAGCTCGCCCGTTACTCTTCGTGGGCTTCACGCCGCAAGGGTCACGCTGCTCTGCTTTTGAGGCTCCCAGGTGGGGGCGTGGCTTCCGAGTGTCACGTGATCCAGGTCACGTGCCGATGCAGGAGCCTGGTACCGCTCTCTTCAACTGCTATCAGCTGGAGCTGATAGTCTCCCACAAATCGGAGCGGGAGCAGATTTTCCCTTTCCTCCAGGTAACTGCAAAGCGTTCCACAAGTATTTTCACAAGATTTTTCAGGTTGCACAGCCGCACAGCAGACAACAGCGCGCCCTTTACTCCTCGCAGGCTTCACGCCGCAAGGGTCTCGCTGCTCTGCTTTTGAGGCTCCCAGGTGGGGGCGTGGCTTCCAAATGGCTTCCAAGTGTCACGTGATCCAGGTCACGTGCTGATGCAGGAGCCTGGTACCGCTCTCTTCAACTGCTATCAGCTGGAGCTGATAGTCTCAGGCGAATCGGAGCGGGAGCAGTTTTTCCCTTTCCTCCAGGTAACTGCAAAGCGTTCCACAAGTATTTTCACAAGAATTTTCAGGTTGCACAGCCATACAGCAGACAACAGGGCACCCTTTACTCCTCGCGGGCTTCAGTATTGGCAGAATGGCTGCCACAGTGTTGGCCTGAAGCCTCTAGGTCTGCAGCTGTTGTATCTGCCAAGTCCCTGGTGGTCTTTTGTTCTGGCCAATAGCAGCGCAGTTTGCGCTCTGATTACTTCACCTGCAGGGATGTCCTTTCACCAAAATGCCAGGGCTAGCAGAAGTGACATCACACGACTCTTGACCTCTGATGACACCACAGTAATTGATGTCATTTGGCCCATCCCAAAGTGACATCATGCGAAGCGATGGAACACAACCTTTCAGCCCTTGACAAAACAGGAAGTGGCATCACATAGCATTGTTCCTAAGTACACTATGAAAAATATGGTTACGATATCACAATAATGTGATATACATTTCATACAAGAATGATATGATGATATGATATGGCATTTATAACGTGCCTATACACAAGAGTTTCAAGGCGCGATGAGGCAAGGGAGGGGGAACAGAGGGAAGAGAGACAGCGATCCTATTAGGCCAAGTGTCATTCAGATCGCGCAAGTGCATGGGAAGGGCAGGGGAGAGGAGGAGGGAAAAGTGCAGCGCATGGGATAATAGAATAACAATAAGTAAGTACGGCCAGCTGGTGACAAGTGCAAGGGCAAATGCAGAAATCCGGTATCAAATGCTGGTAGTGGGACTGTAAGGATACAGAGACAGTCCCGAGTGCAGGGTTTTCCAGGAAGGCAGTGCAGGTGTGTGGCTGACAGTGGAGGGTACCTGGGCCCAAGATCAGAGGGTTGCCAGGTAACCAGTGCAGTTAAGCCAGGGATTCAGCAGGGGAGAGGAGGAGAACACACAGAAGCAAAGAGAAAGGTTATGAGCTGCTTCCAGAACTGGAGATGGTTCTCCTCAAGTTTCAGTGAGGCAGGGAGGCTGTTCCAGAGGGAGGCCCCAGCGAAGCAAGAGATTTCCCACCAACTCGTTGCTTGGAGAAGCGACTGACCCTGAGGGAGTTGGAGGCGGAAGAGCGAAGAGCTCAGGAAGGAAGATATTTAGGAAGAGAGAGTTGAAGGTATTGAGGTCCCAGGCCCCAGAAGGCCTTGTGGACAATGCAGAGGGTTTTGAACGTAATCCTTGCAGCCACTGGGAGCCAGTGCAGAGATTTCAGTCCTGAAGAAACACGGTCCCTGGGCTTGAGGCCAAGAACAGGTCTTGCAGTCCTGTTCGGGATAAGTTGCAGAGGGCAGAGAGTAGAGGCAGGCAGATTTAGAAAGAGGCTGTTGCAGTAGTCCAGCCTAGAGAGCACCAGAGCTATGGAGACAGTGAGCTTCTGTGGGAAGGAGCGAAAAGGAAAAATACCTCAGAGGATGTGCAGCTGGTAGTGAGACTTCTTAGAAACGTCAGAGATGTGAGGAGAGAAGGAGTGTGTGGAGTCGAAGATGATCTGAAGGTTTTTAGCCTCACAGGTGGGTGCAGGAAGAGGGCCAAGAGAGGCCGGCCAAAGAGTGACGGGAAAGGAGGGAGCGGGAGTGCCAATGAGGAGAATATCAGTCTTACTGGCATTAAGGCAGAGATCATTGGCAGCACACCACTCCTGGATGGCGGCAGACACTAAGAGATGAGACTGAGCGAAGAGGTGGCTGAGGGTAGCCTGAAAATGAGCTGGGTGTCATCCATATAGCACTGGAAGTGGGGCAGAGCGCTGCAATGCAGTGGGCAAAAAGTGCCAGGTATTGGTTAAACAGCCAGGAAGAGAGGTTAGACCCCTGGGGAACACCACAGGTAGAGATAGAGATAGAGGAGAGGAAGGACACAAGTTGAACATGGGAGGGTCGATCAGAAAGGAACGAAGTCAGTCATGCCAGGTCCTGACCAGTGATACCCAGGTTATCACAGAGACGATTGAGCAGGATGGTATGGATGACTGTATCAAAGGCAGAAGAGAGATCAAGTAAGATGAGGACACAGGAGGTGTTGGAGTCAAGGTTGGAGAGCAGGTCCACAGGTGGACTACCACATGTATTGTTAATATCAGTGCGCATAGGCCCATATTACCAAATTACTGTGAATACAAGCAGATGTCCAAGGCCAAATAATAATGATGTGTTATTATAGAGCACTTACAATTATGGGCTTTATATAGAACAAATACACATAAAATATCTCCCAGCCTGAATTGGTACTCATTTATTGACCTCAGAAGGATGATAGGCTGAGTTGAGGTCTTTGAGAACAGACTAAATCAGTGATTTACCCCTGAAGCGTGCCTGAAATAAACCTTTAATGTGTCTAGCAATTATTGTATAGAATTCCAGAAAGACATATTATTTGTTATTCCTAGTCGTTCTTATTTAGGGTCACTACTGAAAGTGTGACACTTGTGTAGCCCCCTATTTTTTTAAAGAGGCCCGAACAAGAAATCCAGGCACTCCAGAAACAAAGAGCCACATGGCGCTGGCCACAACCCAGGAGCTTACAGTTTAAAAAAAAAGCCTCATTTTTGATTTTTTTAGGGATAGCAAGAGAGACCACAATGGTAGCAAGAGATACCTCAGGGGTCGCAGCTGCGACCCCCGGCAACCCCCAAGTTCACCTGGAGATATACCCTTGTATAGATAGGTGCATGGTCAGAACAACTGTCTTCTTCTATTGATTTCCTTAGATTTTTTGCTGTAGATTGTACTGAGTGTAAAGTACCATCAGAGGGAAGAATATGCACCGGAACTGTGTTGATTTCCGTGTTATCCATTATATCTCTTTGGTGTGGATTCAATAAGCAGCTGTTTTGGAGAAGAGAAGGGTCCCTTCCATCTGGGATCAGGTCAATCGATTTTGAAATATTATGTTGACCATTCTTGTTCCATTCTGTTAAATGGTTTGATGTCAAAATATCATGTTTCGGAGAGTGACATTTCCGAGGTGGCAGTATCGTGGAATCTAAATTTTTGGATAAAATTTCTAGTTTTGGTGTCTTTTTGCATCCTTCAGTTCTTAAAGGTTCTTTACTTTGATCATCTATTAGGATGATTTCCCCAGGTGACATGTGCAAAATAGGGGTTTTGGTTATTTGGGCTGAAGATTCCCCTAGCTTCCCTTGAAGCCTAGTTCGGGGTTTAGACGGTTCCATAGATGGGATTAGGATGTGATACAGCAGGCAAGTCTTTGCTATATATACGTTATGAAAATCAACTTAAACCTCAGTGATGCAAGCACTTACCCGCCGAAACCAGTCGCAAACAGCAGACAACAGCTCGCCCTTTACTCCTCGTGGGCTTCACGCCGCAAGGGTCACGCTGCTCTGCTTTTGAGGCTCCCAGGTGGGGGCGTGGCTTCCGAGTGTCACGTGATCCAGGTCACGTGCCGATGCAGGAGCCTGGTACCGCTCTCTTCAACTGCTATCAGCTGGAGCTGATAGTCTCACACGAATCGGAGCGGGAGCAGATTTTCCCTTTCCTCCAGGTAACTGCAAAGCGTTCCACAAGTATTTTCACAAGATTTTTCAGGTTGCACAGCCGCACAGCAGACAACAGCGCGCCCTTTACTCCTCGCAGGCTTCACGCCGCAAGGGTCTCGCTGCTCTGCTTTTGAGGCTCCCAGGTGGGGGCGTGGCTTCCAAATGGCTTCCAAGTGTCACGTGATCCAGGTCACGTGCTGATGCAGGAGCCTGGTACCGCTCTCTTCAACTGCTATCAGCTGGAGCTGATAGTCTCAGGCGAATCGGAGCGGGAGCAGATTTTCCCTTTCCTCCAGGTAACTGCAAAGCGTTCCACAAGTATTTTCACAAGATTTTTCAGGTTGCACAGCCATACAGCAGACAACAGGGCGCCCTTTACTCCTCGCGGGCTTCAGTATTGGCAGAATGGCTGCCACAGTGTTGGCCTGAAGCCTCTAAGTCTGCAGCTGTTGTATCTGCCAAGTCCCTGGTGGTCTTTTGTTCTGGCCAATAGCAGCGCAGTTTGCGCTCTGATTACTTCACCTGCAGGGATGTCCTTTCACCAAAATGCCAGGGCTAGCAGAAGTGACATCACACGACTCTTGACCTCTGATGACACCACAGTAATTGATGTCATTTGGCCCATCCCAAAGTGACATCATGCGAAGCGATGGAACACAACCTTTCAGCCCTTGAAAAAACAGGAAGTGGCATCACATAGTATTGTTCCTAAGTACACTATGAAAAATATGGTTACGATATCACAATAATGTGATATACATTTCATACAAGAATGATATGATGATATGATATGGCATTTATAACGTGCCTATACACAAGAGTTTCAAGGCGCGATGAGGCAAGGGAGGGGGAACAGAGGGAAGAGAGACAGCGATCCTATTAGGCCAAGTGTCATTCAGATCGCGCAAGTGCATGGGAAGGGCAGGGGAGAGGAGGAGGGAAAAGTGCAGCGCATGGGATAATAGAATAACAATAAGTAAGTACGGCCAGCTGGTGACAAGTGCAAGGGCAAATGCAGAAATCCGGTATCAAGTGCTGGTAGTGGGACTGTAAGGATACAGAGACAGTCCCGAGTGCAGGGTTTTCCAGGAAGGCAGTGCAGGTGTGTGGCTGACAGTGGAGGGTACCTGGGCCCAAGATCAGAGGGTTGCCAGGTAACCAGTGCAGTTAAGCCAGGGATTCAGCAGGGGAGAGGAGGAGAACACACAGAAGCAAAGAGAAAGGTTATGAGCTGCTTCCAGAACTGGAGATGGTTCTCCTCAAGTTTCAGTGAGGCAGGGAGGCTGTTCCAGAGGGAGGCCCCAGCGAAGCAAGAGATTTCCCACCAACTCGTTGCTTGGAGAAGCGACTGACCCTGAGGGAGTTGGAGGCGGAAGAGCGAAGAGCTCAGGAAGGAAGATATTTAGGAAGAGAGAGTTGAAGGTATTGAGGTCCCAGGCCCCAGAAGGCCTTGTGGACAATGCAGAGGGTTTTGAACGTAATCCTTGCAGCCACTGGGAGCCAGTGCAGAGATTTCAGTCCTGAAGAAACACGGTCCCTGGGCTTGAGGCCAAGAACAGGTCTTGCAGTCCTGTTCGGGATAAGTTGCAGAGGGCAGAGAGTAGAGGCAGGCAGATTTAGAAAGAGGCTGTTGCAGTAGTCCAGCCTAGAGAGCACCAGAGCTATGGAGACAGTGAGCTTCTGTGGGAAGGAGCGAAAAGGAAAAATACCTCAGAGGATGTGCAGCTGGTAGTGAGACTTCTTAGAAACGTCAGAGATGTGAGGAGAGAAGGAGTGTGTGGAGTCGAAGATGATCTGAAGGTTTTTAGCCTCACAGGTGGGTGCAGGAAGAGGGCCAAGAGAGGCCGGCCAAAGAGTGACGGGAAAGGAGGGAGCGGGAGTGCCAATGAGGAGAATCTCAGTCTTACTGGCATTAAGGCAGAGATCATTGGCAGCACACCACTCCTGGATGGCGGCAGACACTAAGAGATGAGACTGAGCGAAGAGGTGGCTGAGGGTAGCCTGAAAATGAGCTGGGTGTCATCCATATAGCACTGGAAGTGGGGCAGAGCGCTGCAATGTAGTGGGCAAAAAGTGCCAGGTATTGGTTAAACAGCCAGGAAGAGAGGTTAGACCCCTGGGGAACACCACAGGTAGAGATAGAGATAGAGGAGAGGAAGGACACAAGTTGAACATGGGAGGGTCGATCAGAAAGGAAAGAAGTCAGTCATGCCAGGTCCTGACCAGTGATACCCAGGTTATCACAGAGACGATTGAGCAGGATGGTATGGTTGACTGTATCAAAGGCAGAAGAGAGATCAAGTAAGATGAGGACACAGGAGGTGTTGGAGTCAAGGTTGGAGAGCAGGTCCACAGGTGGACTACCACATGTATTGTTAATATCAGTGCGCATAGGCCCATATTACCAAATTACTGTGAATACAAGCAGATGTCCAAGGCCAAATAATAATGATGTGTTATTATAGAGCACTTACAATTATGGGCTTTATATAGAACAAATACACATAAAATATCTCCCAGCCTGAATTGGTACTCATTTATTGACCTCAGAAGGATGATAGGCTGAGTTGAGGTCTTTGAGAACAGACTAAATCAGTGATTTACCCCTGAAGCGTGCCTGAAATAAACCTTTAATGTGTCTAGCAATTATTGTATAGAATTCCAGAAAGACATATTATTTGTTATTCCTAGTCGTTCTTATTTAGGGTCACTACTGAAAGTGTGACACTTGTGTAGCCCCCTATTTTTTTTAAAGAGGCCCGAACAAGAAATCCAGGCACTCCAGAAACAAAGAGCCACATGGCGCTGGCCACAACCCAGGAGCTTACAGTTTAAAAAAAAAAGCCTCATTTTTGATTTTTTTAGGGATAGCAAGAGAGACCACAATGGTAGCAAGAGAGACCTCAGGGGTCGCAGCTGCGACCCCCGGCAACCCCCAAGTTCACCTGGAGATATACCCTTGTATAGATAGGTGCATGGTCAGAACAACTGTCTTCTTCTATTGATTTCCTTAGATTTTTTGCTGTAGATTGTACTGAGTGTAAAGTACCATCAGAGGGAAGAATATGCACCGGAACTGTGTTGATTTCCGTGTTATCCATTATATCTCTTTGGTGTGGATTCAATAAGCAGCTGTTTTGGAGAAGAGAAGGGTCCCTTCCATCTGGGATCAGGTCAATCGATTTTGAAATATTATGTTGACCATTCTTGTTCCATTCTGTTAAATGGTTTGATGTCAAAATATCATGTTTCGGAGAGTGACATTTCCGAGGTGGCAGTATCGTGGAATCTAAATTTTTGGATAAAATTTCTAGTTTTGGTGTCTCTTTGCATCCTTCAGTTCTTAAAGGTTCTTTACTTTGATCATCTATTAGGATGATTTCCCCAGGTGACATGTGCAAAATAGGGGTTTTGGTTATTTGGGCTGAAGATTCCCCTAGCTTCCCTTGAAGCCTAGTTCGGGGTTTAGACGGTTCCATAGATGGGATTAGGATGTGATACAGCAGGCAAGTCTTTGCTATATATACGTTATGAAAATCAACTTAAACCTCAGTGATGCAAGCACTTACCCGCCGAAACCAGTCGCAAACAGCAGACAACAGCTCGCCCTTTACTCCTCGTGGGCTTCACGCCGCAAGGGTCACGCTGCTCTGCTTTTGAGGCTCCCAGGTGGGGGCGTGGCTTCCGAGTGTCACGTGATCCAGGTCACGTGCCGATGCAGGAGCCTGGTACCGCTCTCTTCAACTGCTATCAGCTGGAGCTGATAGTCTCACACGAATCGGAGCGGGAGCAGATTTTCCCTTTCCTCCAGGTAACTGCAAAGTGTTCCACAAGTATTTTCACAAGATTTTTCAGGTTGCACAGCCGCACAGCAGACAACAGCGCGCCCTTTACTCCTCGCAGGCTTCACGCCGCAAGGGTCTCGCTGCTCTGCTTTTGAGGCTCCCAGGTGGGGGCGTGGCTTCCAAATGGCTTCCAAGTGTCACGTGATCCAGGTCACGTGCTGATGCAGGGGCCTGGTACCGCTCTCTTCAACTGCTATCAGCTGGAGCTGATAGTCTCAGGCGAATCGGAGCGGGAGCAGATTTTCCCTTTCCTCCCGGTAACTGCAAAGCGTTCCACAAGTATTTTCACAAGATTTTTCAGGTTGCACAGCCATACAGCAGACAACAGGGCGCCCTTTACTCCTCGCGGGCTTCAGTATTGGCAGAATGGCTGCCACAGTGTTAGCCTGAAGCCTCTAGGTCTGCAGCTGTTGTATCTGCCAAGTCCCTGGTGGTCTTTTGTTCTGGCCAATAGCAGCGCAGTTTGCGCTCTGATTACTTCACCTGCAGGGATGTCCTTTCACCAAAATGCCAGGGCTAGCAGAAGTGACATCACACGACTCTTGACCTCTGATGACATCACAGTAATTGATGTCATTTGGCCCATCCCAAAGTGACATCATGCGAAGCGATGGAACACAACCTTTCAGCCCTTGACAAAACAGGAAGTGGCATCACATATCATTGTTCCTAAGTACACTATGAAAAATATGGTTACGATATCACAATAATGTGATATACATTTCATACAAGAATGATATGATGATATGATATGGCATTTATAACGTGCCTATACACAAGAGTTTCAAGGCGCGATGAGGCAAGGGAGGGGGAACAGAGGGAAGAGAGACAGCGATCCTATTAGGCCAAGTGTCATTCAGATCGCGCAAGTGCATGGGAAGGGCAGGGGAGAGGAGGAGGGAAAAGTGCAGCGCATGGGATAATAGAATAACAATAAGTAAGTACGGCCAGCTGGTGACAAGTGCAAGGGCAAATGCAGAAATCCGGTATCAAGTGCTGGTAGTGGGACTGTAGGGATACAGAGACAGTCCCGAGTGCAGGGTTTTCCAGGAAGGCAGTGCAGGTGTGTGGCTGACAGTGGAGGGTACCTGGGCCCAAGATCAGAGGGTTGCCAGGTAACCAGTGCAGTTAAGCCAGGGATTCAGCAGGGGAGAGGAGGAGAACACACAGAAGCAAAGAGAAAGGTTATGAGCTGCTTCCAGAACTGGAGATGGTTCTCCTCAAGTTTCAGTGAGGCAGGGAGGCTGTTCCAGAGGGAGGCCCTAGCGAAGCAAGAGATTTCCCACCAACTCGTTGCTTGGAGAAGCGACTGACCCTGAGGGAGTTGGAGGCGGAAGAGCGAAGAGCTCAGGAAGGAAGATATTTAGGAAGAGAGAGTTGAAGGTATTGAGGTCCCAGGCCCCAGAAGGCCTTGTGGACAATGCAGAGGGTTTTGAACGTAATCCTTGCAGCCACTGGGAGCCAGTGCAGAGATTTCAGTCCTGAAGAAACACGGTCCCTGGGCTTGAGGCCAAGAACAGGTCTTGCAGTCCTGTTTGGGATAAGTTGCAGAGGGAAGAGAGTAGAGGCAGGCAGATTTAGAAAGAGGCTGTTGCAGTAGTCCAGCCTAGAGAGCACCAGAGCTATGGAGACAGTGAGCTTCTGTGGGAAGGAGCTAAAAGGAAAAATACCTCAGAGGATGTGCAGCTGGTAGTGAGACTTCTTAGAAACGTCAGAGATGTGAGGAGAGAAGGAGTGTGTGGAGTCGAAGATGATCCGAAGGTTTTTAGCCTCACAGGTGGGTGCAGGAAGAGGGCCAAGAGAGGCCGGCCAAAGAGTGACGGGAAAGGAGGGAGCGGGAGTGCCAATGAGGAGAATCTCAGTCTTACTGGCATTAAGGCAGAGATCATTGGCAGCACACCACTCCTGGATGGCGGCAGACACTAAGAGATGAGACTGAGCGAAGAGGTGGCTGAGGGTAGCCTGAAAATGAGCTGGGTGTCATCCATATAGCACTGGAAGTGTGGCAGAGCGCTGCAATGCAGTGGGCAAAAAGTGCCAGGTATTTGTTAAACAGCCAGGAAGAGAGGTTAGACCCCTGGGGAACACCACAGGTAGAGATAGAGATAGAGGAGAGGAAGGACCCAAGTTGAACATGGGAGGGTCGATCAGAAAGGAAAGAAGTCAGTCATGCCAGGTCCTGACCAGTGATACCCAGGTTATCACAGAGACGATTGAGCAGGATGGTATGGTTGACTGTATCAAAGGCAGAAGAGAGATCAAGTAAGATGAGGACACAGGAGGTGTTGGAGTCAAGGTTGGAGAGCAGGTCCACAGGTGGACTACCACATGTATTGTTAATATCAGTGCGCATAGGCCCATATTACCAAATTACTGTGAATACAAGCAGATGTCCAAGGCCAAATAATAATGATGTGTTATTATAGAGCACTTACAATTATGGGCTTTATATAGAACAAATACACATAAAATATCTCCCAGCCTGAATTGGTACTCATTTATTGACCTCAGAAGGATGATAGGCTGAGTTGAGGTCTTTGAGAACAGACTAAATCAGTGATTTACCCCTGAAGCGTGCCTGAAATAAACCTTTAATGAGTCTAGCAATTATTGTATAGAATTCCAGAAAGACATATTATTTGTTATTCCTAGTCGTTCTTATTTAGGGTCACTACTGAAAATGTGACACTTGTGTAGCCCCCTATTTTTTTAAAGAGGCCTGAACAAGAAATCCAGGCACTCCAGAAACAAAGAGCCACATGGCGCTGGCCACAACCCAGGAGCTTACAGTTTAAAAAAAAAAGCCTCATTTTTGATTTTTTTAGGGATAGCAAGAGAGACCACAATGGTAGCAAGAGAGACCTCAGGGGTCGCAGCTGCGACCCCCGGCAACCCCCAAGTTCACCTGGAGATATACCCTTGTATAGATAGGTGCATGGTCTTCAGCCCATCTGTGATGTGGCCTGTGAGGGGGAAATATCCAGTGTTTTGTTATGTTATGTTACTTTGAATTTATATAGTGCCTTATGTACCATTGGTATGGTCTCAAGGTGCTGGTAGATTGAACGCCCTCGGGAACCGAAGTTCAAGTCAGTAGAGAGAATAGAGAGAGTCAAAGATGCGTGTGAGCACCGGATATGTGTGCAGCTGGTTTGGCATTCGTGTGATAGCTGCTTCTTAGCGGTAGGTGTGGCGGTTGAGAGATCAAGAGTATGTGTTCGTTCTGGCAGGTTTTATCCAGACCGATTCTGGCTGCGTTAGGCCTGAGGAGAACGCCTGGCTGGAGGATGTTTAACCAGCAGTGTTTAGTTAGAGTGATGGGGCGTATGAGGCAGATGATGGTATGAGAACAGCTATACTGAATGGTGTCATAGTATCGCTGTATTCTAGTTGAGTGGTGGTGTAAAGAAGAGAGTAAGCGTGGAGATGTGATATGATGGGGTACATGGTCTTTCATACGTTCCATGCACTCCAAACCATTCCATACAAGTTGCACCGTTCCATGCACTCCAATCCGTTCCATGCACTCCAACCATTTTATGCAATGCTTCTTTCATTCGTTCTACCCAGGTTATCATTTCTCCATGCATCATCCATCCACATACGTCATCTTCACACGTTCCATCCACTTCACTCCAAACGCATCACCGTTCATCGACCTACTTCTCTGTTCTACCATTTCACCCATTCCATTCACTTCACCTATTCTACACCCGTTCCATCGACATATTTCACCTGTGCCGTCCACATATTTCACCCGTTCCATCCTTTTCGCCTATCCCACCCTGTTCATCATTTCTGTCTTGTTCATCCATTCCACCCAGTTCATCCGCACGACCCGGTTCGTCCGTTCCACCCGGTTCGTCCGTTCCACTCACATAGTACACTTGTTCCAACCCCATACTTCCTCCGTTCCAACTATATTTTTCATTTGATCGATCCACTTCACCCGTTCCATCCACATACTTCTATTGTTCTATTCAATATATTTGACCCATTTTGTCCACACACTTCACCCGTTTCTTCCTCATACTTTACTCGTCTCAACTATATACATCACCCATTCTTCCAGATCCATCCTCCGTTCCTGCCACCCACTACACCTGTTTCTTCCTTTTACTGCATCCGTTCCTTCCAACCTCTTCACCCGTTCATCCGCATACATCACCCGTTTGCTCCGCACACATCACCCACTCGCTCCGCACTCTACACCCACAATCTACACCCGCTCCGCACCCACACCATACTCTACATCCGCTCAACACCCTACGCCTGTTCAAGACCATCACGCCCTACATCCGCTCAACACCCTAAATCTGTTTGACACTCTACATCCGCTCCACTCTATTAACCACTCACGCAACCTACGTTCGCACCACAACCTACATCTGAACCACGCTCCTATCTGTTCCATGCTCTCATCTGCTCCATGCCATCATTCATTTTGCACTCGTCTGCTCCACGCACTCGCCCACTCCATGCACTCGCCCGCTCCACGCACTCACCCGCTCCAGGCGCTTCATCCACTCTACCGACTTCATCCGCTCCACTCACTTCGTTCATTCATCCTGCATTATTGGTTCAGGCCATGTCACTTGTCATACGCACTCGATCCGTTCCGTGCTCTCCATCTGTCTCATGCACTACACCCGTCTCATGTACATGAATCGTCTATTCTGTGCTTTCTATTTATGCCATGCACTCATACATTCCATGCCTTCTGTCTGTGTACCCATCCGTCTCCTGTATTCATCTTTCCATCCTCTTCTCTTTATTAATTTTGTCCATTTCATCCATAACAATCATTACATCCATTTCATTAATATCAACCGCATTACTGTTTTCGTACGATTTATTCTTTTTATCCACTTCACTGCTTTGATCTACTTTACTCATTCTATTCTGTTTGTCCTTTTAGTTTACATTAGCGGTTATTAGTTGTCGATTTCTTGCTAGGATCTTGATGTTGTATTGTTATTTGTCTTATTGTTATTTAAGATCTAGTTGTTTGCTGAGTTGCTGTCATTGAGATGCTGTTATTCAGTTTGAGTTAGTTTGAGTATGGGGTTGGTTTTAGGGGAAGAGCCATGTTTTCAGTAATTTGCGGAAAGACAAGAGGTCTTCAGTTAGGCGGATGTGGGTGGGAGTGCGTTCCACAGCGTGGGGGCAAAGGCTGAGAATGATGATCCGCCTAACCTGACTGAGTTTGATTTAGGTATGACTAAGAGGCCGGCTGAGCTTGATCTTAGAGTACATGGAGGGTGATAGGGTTTTAGTTTGTCTTGAAGATATTGAGGTCTGGTTTTATGAAGTGCTCGGTGAGAAACGCATAATGTTTTGAACGTCACCCTTCGGGCAACCGGAAGCCAATGCAGAGTTTTGAGGGCTGGGGATATGTGGTCTCTCGGGCCGAGCGCTAATAGCAGCTTGGCTGCGGCGTTTTGTGCTCTTTGTAGTTTATTCAGTTGGTAAGCATGGACTCCGAGGTAGAGGGGTTTAGCGTAGACCAGTCTTGATGTAACAATTCATTGGACCACGGAGAGTCTGTTGGGAAAGGAGAGGTATGAAAAGATGCACCTAAGAGTTTTAAGGTGGTAGTGGCAGGACTTTGAGACGTTGTTGACTTGGCGCAAGAGTGTTAGGTCAGAGTCAAGGGTGCATCCAAGGTTTTTTTCTGAATTAGAGGGAGTCGGTGAGTTGCCCATGGCAGATGGCCAGGGTTGTGGGTGTGGAAGAAGTTCGGAGTTGCCACATACCATGATTTCAGTTTTGGAGGGGTTTAGCAAGAGGTGGTTTCTCGTCATCCATTGCTCTATGTCGAGGAGGCAGGAAGCGAGGTCAGGTTGGCAGTTGGGTTTTGAGTTGAGGAGTTTTAGAATTAGTTGAGTGTCATCAGCGTAGTTGTAACACAGGATGTTGTGTGAATGAATGATTCGTGGGAGGGTGACCAAGTAGAGATTGAACAGGAGGGCTGATAGGCATGCTCCTTGTGGAACTCCCATGTCAACTGGTCGGGCTTGGGAGGAATACGTGGAGAATAGCGTTATTTGGTACCTATTTTTGAGGAACAAAGCTACCCATTTGAGAGCGGTTCCACGAATTCCTAGGGAGTGGAGGCGGTCAAGAACGATTGATTGTGTCGAAGGCGGTGGATAGGTCAAGAAGGATTAACGCTTCGCATCCCGCGGAGTCTGCCGTGATTTTAAGGTCATCCCAGATTGAGGTTAGGGTGGTTTCAGTTCCGTGACGGGCTCTGAAACCTGATTGTGCGGGGTCTAGGAGATTGTTGGCTTCGACAAAGGCATTTAGTTGGGAGTAGGTGGTTAGGTCAATGAGTTTGGCAAGGAACCTGGTGTTTGAGATGGGGCGGTAGTTTTTGGGCTCGAGAGGGTCGAGGGAAGGTTTTTTTATTAGAGGTTTGACATGAACCATTTTGAATGCGTCAGGAAAAATTCCTGAGGATATGGAGTCATTTATGATGAATCTTGCATGTTCTCCTGCGCAGATAGAAGCGAAAATTTCTTTGAGAGTTGTGGCCTGGTAAGGGTCTAGCGGAGAGCCTGATGGTTTGCGGGCAGAGAGAAGTTTGAGAAATTGGTTGGGTGATATTGGACTAAAGGAGTCGAACGTTGGTTGCATAGTGGTCACAGGCGGTGGGTTGGCCGGTAATGGGGGAGGGTTGCCTGGTTGATGTAAGAGAGCTAGTTTGTTGGTTAGAGTGTTTGTTCTTTCGAGAGCTGTGGTGTAAATGTGGAGAGAGAGTGAGTCGCACAGCGATTGTGAAGGGGTCGGGACGGTGGTAGTGCATGATGGTTTGGTGAATTCGTTCATGATTTTGTGAAGTTCTTTGCTGGGGTTTTTACAGTTTAGGATTGGGGAGTTGTAATGGGCTTTTTTTGCTTTCCGGATTTCGGCCTTGTACAGATGAAGGTGCCGGGCCAAAGTGGATCTGCTCTCTTTGGTTTTGTCTTTCCGCCATTTGCATTCTAGGTATTTATATAGTTGTTTAGTGGTCTTCAATTCAAGTGTGAACCATCTAGGGAACAGGCCACGGCGGGCTGATGGTTTGCAAGAGGATGTGAGCCGCATTAGTGAGGTGTTGAGCCATGGGTCAAAGGCATCGGGGGTTAGTTGATTATTGAGTTGGCAGGTAGGTGGAGGAGACTGGAGGACTGCGTCGGCTGAGCAAATGGCGAAAGAAACAATGAAGTGATCAGACCAGATGATAGGGGAGGGGGAGTTTAGATGTATCCGGTTGTGGGAGCTGAAGATGGCATCAAGAGTGTGTCCTTTACAGTGACTCGGCCCGTTTATGTGGGGTTGGAGGTTAATAGCATCTAGGCCGTCAACCAGAGAGTGTGTCATAGGCTTGGTGGGGATGTCGAGCCATATGTTGAAATCTCCTAGAAGTGTTAGGTTGGGATGGTTTTAGTAGAAGGATGGCAATAGAGACGCAGAGGTTGTTTGAGAATTGTCTATCATAGCCAGGGGGTCTGTAGATTATTAGGAAGCTGTGTGAGAACGAAGGGGAAAGGGATAGTTTAACAAGGAGTGATTCGCAGGAAGGAATGGAAGGTTGGTTGTCGATAATTGAGGCGTGGAAGTGAGACTTGAAGACGAATGCTATTCCTCCTCCTCTAGAGAGACGGTTCAGTGGGATGAGGGAGTAGTCGCGGGGGAAGGCTTCATTGGCGATAGGGGCAAAGTCGTCAGAGAGCCAGGTTTCGGTGATGAAAAACAGGTCTGGTTTGTCAGAGGCGAGGAGGTCAAAGATGCTGTGTCTGTTTTTTGCCTACTGAGGGATCTGAAGCAGCATGTTTTGAACCCTCTCGGAGGGGAAGACTAGGCCGTCTTGTCTGAATTCAAGCACCTAGAAACTGTGACTTGACTGGGGTCTAGCGTGGATTTCTTCTCATTGATGGAGAATCCCAGACTGAATAAGAGGTCTATTGTCTTCTGAGTGTTCAATAGGCATGTCTTGTAGGACTCCCTGGTTATGAGCCAGTCGTCGAGCTGAGGGTAAACTGGGATGGATAGTCTGTGCCGGTGTGCTGCTGCTACTGCCAGTACCTTTGTAAACACCCTCGGTGCTGAGGCAATGCCGAAGGGAAGTACCTTGAACTGATAGTGCTTGTCCTCCATCATGAACCTAGGGTATTTTCTGTGTGCTGGCAACATCGAAATATGAAATTATGCATCCTTCGTGTCCAGTGTTGGCATGTAATACCCCTGTTTCAACAGCAGGATTACTTCCTGTAAAGTGACCATACAGAACTTGAGGTTTGACAAACTTGTTCACTGGGTGCAAGTCTAGCACAGGGCGCATGGTGAGATCCTTTTTTGGGTACAAGGAAGTACATTGAATAAATCCCCTCATTTACCTGTAGAATAGGGACGACTTCTATGGCGTCATTTTATAGAAGGGTCTGCACCTCTTGCAGTAGGATTTGCAGGTGGTCCGGCGTCAGGTGTCTTGATCATGGCGGTCTGAATTGGGGTGGTCGTGCAAATTCTATTCTATGGGAGGGGACTTGGATTCGCAGGTCATTACTGACCAGAGGCCGGAGCGCCTTTGGGGTTGGAAGCTCGTCCTCTTCCTTTCCCACGCTGCTGTCCTCTGGGTGGATAAGTGGTGGAGGCATTATACCCTTGTCCTGAATTCCAGTTGTTTCCTGCATTATACTGGGTTCTGGGAACAACAAGATTGCCCAAGAAAGGCCCGACAGGGACAGGTCTCTTGAGCAAGGTACCTTGTGCCAAGGTTCTTCCTGCAGTCTCGGCAGCGTCCAGAGTGTTTTTGAGCACATTCTGGGTAACCTGCTTGCCTTCCGAAACGATGGCGAGCAGGCCAGAACTGTGTAGGCTCTGGCACTTCTTGAAGGCCTTCTTGCAGAAGGTTCCACTGGATGTCTGCATAGCTGGCCAATAGCGTGGTGTTGTTGGCTATATGGTAGAAAACACAGTAATTTGTCCAGTCGTTATAGGTCGAGGATGGGCCTCCAGTCCCCGTTCTTCTTTCGTACAAAGAAGTACCTTGAATAATCTCCGGAGCCCCGGAGCCGCTTTGGAACTAGCTCCATCGCCCCTTTCCTTAACATGGCCCGCACCTCCGGCAGCAGCCGGTGGTATTCGAGGACACTTTTGTTAGAATTCTAGGGAGTGTCCCTGGGCAAGAAGGACCAAACGGTCGGTGGAGATGGTCTTCCACACGCTGACAAAGTTCACCAGCCGGCCACCTACTGGGGTGCACAGGCCCGACGTCTTGGCCGGTTCAATCCTGTTTAGAGGTAGAGAGGCCGCCATGCGTTACCCGATGATATGTTGAGGAGCATGGGGGCTGGTGGTAAGAGGTGGAGCCCCCACCGAAACCCCTTGAAGACCGGCTAGACTTCCTCCTGAGGAACGAAAGGACTGCCGTCGTTGTAGAGTGCGCCTTGATGGCCCGGAGGGATTTTTCCAAACAGGTTGTCACCATCAAAGGGCTCCGATTTGGTCTCCCTTGGGGGTGGGGCATCATGCGTCTCCTCTTCTTGGTTGGTGGTTCCCCTGATGGCAACAGGGCGACCCGCACTGGTGCCATGGGAGGGGCGGATGGCGGGATCGTCTGTATCCTCCTCAGTAACTCGGTCACCAGCGAGCTGAGGGCTGAGATTATATCCAGTGCAAAGTCTCTAGGAGGTCACTGGGGAGGAGAAGGGCCTAGGCCCCCACCATCGTCCGCGTCATGGGGCGAGTCCCTGGAACCTCTGTTGTCGTTCTCGCCACATTGGACAGAAATGACGTTGTCCTCATCTTCAGCCAAAGAAATAGTTCCCTGAAGGCCTTCAACGCTACCCTCCCACCCTCCCCTTCTTCGAGTCAAGAGGGGTCAGTCTCGGACAGAGGTCCAGCATCCTTTCTCTGGCATCTTATCAGTGGGCATATTCGAAGCCTCCCTCCTAGGAGGAAGGGTCAACGTTGCTGTTGTCGGGGCACCCTGCGGGTCTGCCCTTACGCCCCTTAAAAAGGGATGCCACCACTACCTCGAGGGAGTGGGAAGCTGGTGCACCTGGGCCTTCACAGAGAGGCAGGGCCCTTTGTCTTGCTTGGTGTTCTTCAAGGCCGAATCAGAGTTCTTGTCCTGTTTGGCCTTCACCTTAAGGGCCGGATCGGACCCTTTGTCTCCTTTGGCCTTCTCTGCCGTGGGTAAGCTGGACACTGTACCCTGCTTGGCCTTCCCCGGTCTGGTCTTCTCCCGTAGTTTACCCGGGTTATCTGACTTTCTCTTGGCTGAGGAACCAGAACGTTGACTGGAGCTGATGTGGATGGAGATGATGGGAGTGCCCTGACCATCCTGGGACCCTCAGCAGCGGCGACCCCGACTGAAGCAGACTGGCGGTGCTTGGCCTTGTGTCGGACCCCCACGGGCGGCGGGCCCGCAAGCCGGCTCAGCTTTTCCGGATCCGGGAGAGTCATGCCCCTGGGTGCCACACAGTGCAGAGGCCTTGGCCTGCAGCCACTCTTCAAACTGTTGATGTCGGTCCCTCAAAGTGCGCTTCGAGAAGCCACAGCAAAACGCACAAACTTCCTCCTTGTGCGTCAGGTGCAGGCAATATAGGCACTGGCAATGTTTGTTGTCCATTTGTACATGCAAACCACATGTCGGAGCATAGCTTGAAGAGGGAAGGGTTGTCCTTTTCGTCTGACATGATCCACACGACATAGTCCTGAAGAATCTTCTGGAAGCCTCCAAGAATAACACTCGATGAAAACAGCCCTTGAGGGGCATTGAAAAATGGGTCCCTCTCAGTCCGAAGGATGAACGATGGAGCACACGGGATTGATTTTTCAGTCAGAGTTTAACTCTAAAAAAAATGAAAAACACCACCAAAGGACTCCCAAAGGACTCCCAACACTTGAATTTGCAGTAAAATCTGAAGATGGCTGCATGAGGAGGGGCTTAGGTGGAGGGCAGTCATTGGCTGGGGGCAGTATGACTCAGAGTTCAGTGATTGGTTGTTAGGAGAAAGACAGTTCAGAAATTAAACAAACTGATTTTTTCTTTCACAAGGATTCCCAGCCTGACGATGGGGAATATTCATGAGCATGCAAATCCATGCCAGACCCTGTGCTGGAGAACTGTAGTTATCTCAAGGTTAGCCAGAGAAAGTTTAAAAGGGGAGCCCTTATGGCATCCCAGCAACAACAGGCACTTGTTATGTTATGTGTGAACATGTATGTACTTCTGCTACTCCTAGACCACACCAGACCACACCACATTGGTGGAAGTTCCCAGAGTAGACACATCTTGCCCATACAGCACATGGATGGGTGAACTGTTGGGTGTATGTAGTGTCTGCACTGCTAGGCTGCATGCAGTTTATCTGTTACCCCTGTCCTTTTCGGCACAGAGGCCACAGAACTTATATGACGTGATATGATATGAAGCACTTAATACCCAGACGTTTCTAAGCACGGACCAGGGGATCAGACCTGTGTTGCTCTGTGTCGTCTTGCTTCCAAGGCGAGCACGTTGCCCCTGAGCTATCCTCCCGAGACATGCAATATGCTTTGCTCGACTCGCCATACATGTGGTGCTGCACGGCCCACTGGTCCTGCATTAGCTTCAGACGTCCCTCTTCATCCAGTGCTGCCAGTCCAGCTGCTAGCCTTGCTTGTTGCTGTCTGCCTGTGTGCGGGTGCAGGTGTATGACGAGCAGTGCCAGGTGTGCACCTGCAGTCACTGTCTTGCTCTAGTGAATGTGTCGTTGTTTTTTATCCTGTTAACGCGGCATCCATTTTAGCAGCGATTTCCATAGTAATATTCAGTGATTTCCAGCATAAACACAGATGGATTGGTTTTCCACCAGTGGTCTGGCAGTGTTCCATCTGCTTTATGGAGGTGCGAATGGCGGACTGGCGTTGTGTACATCGTTCTATGCTACGCCACTTTCTCAAGGCTCATTATCTGCAGAGAAAAGAGTTGTTCCCTGTCACACCGCGTTTCCAATAGTTTTTTGGGGTAAGTTTGTGGCAAAATTCTCATCACTTTTTTCTTCACGGGCTCCATAATCAAGCAACCTTCAAAGAAAATACATCTGCACACTCACTTTGTGAAAGCTTTTACTATAATTAAGAATGATTTTGTCAATTCTTTTTTCTGGAGTGCAACTCTAGAGTGGTTGTCTGCTCTAGAGGTTTCTTCAATCACTGTACATCAAGGAGATCTGGGTTTTATCTCAAGTTGCCCACTTGAGGACACTGTGCTCACGGACCAGCGACTGTATCCCCTGTGCCTTACTTTGCTTTCTCATTACCCAAAACTGGACACACTTAGAAACAGGCAATTTGTTAGGATGTAAAATAAATGTGCAATATTGGGCCTCATTACAAGTTTGTCGGTCCAGTAAAACAGTGGCAGTAATTCGGTTACCGTCACTTTTTTTGTGGGCGGTAATGGAATTGCTGCCATTTTTACTTTACCGGCGAATTCCAAGTTGGTAGGACAGGTGGAGCCTTTACCTTCAACATCATGCGCTTATTCTGCCAAAATCCTTGTAGAGTCTGATTGACTCCAAAAATAGGGAATTACACCACCCTACTAATCCTGTGGTAACCCCACGGGGCTAAGTGGCAGAAAAGGTAAACAATTTTGGCAGTAATTTGGCAGAATTGTCACCAAATTACTGCCAATCTTGTAATGAGACCCAATGTACATAAACTTCACAAACGGGTAAGATGTGATGCACTGGTACAATTAAAAGTAGAACAAAATGTCTTTCTTCACAATCACTGTTACGATTAGAAATATAATTTGGACATCAATTTATTTCAAAAGGCTGCCATCTGCCGACCAAATAAGTATATGTGCTTTACAAAATAAAGTGGCGAACTCAAAGCTAGTATTTATTTTGTTGTCCAGACGACATTACAGACAATGGCTGGAAGTGCAGCTGTAATCGATGGTGTACAGTGCCCATTTGCATTCAGTCTACTACATGAATTCTACTCATGAATACAACACCAAGCGGCTTGAATTATTGAGAAGAGTACTTCTAGGCCACAGATCATTTTTGGAATAGGAAGAGTTTTTCTTGGGTCTGAAATCATAGTTTCATAAGCACTCTATTTTGTATTTCCTTATCGAACGAAGAGATTTACTTCCAGTAAACAATAGTATTTGAACAGTTTTTACAAACATGCAAAGTGAAAAGGTCAATTCAAGAAGTTGAGAATGTTCATACGCGCAGTTTCTGCACCCCTTGGAAAAGAGCTGCAACCGGTTGTTAGGTGTGTATGCTATCATGCAATGTGTCTTGAAAGCCACATGTCATAGTGAGTTTTTTTCACATTTTTGGACAGATATATCACTTTATTTACATAATCGATACAGCATGAACCAAGATAGGGGCAGGCAGACAGCATTGAAGAGGCAGCTGGTCACATGACCTGGCCCTGCCACTCGGCTGCTCCGCCCACCACCAGTTTTCAATCCTTCCAGACAGCTACTTAAGGATTCCAGACAAGATCCAGGCAGACAGCTTTGATGAGGCTGCTGGTCACATGACTAGGTCCTGCCACTCAGCTGCCCCACCCACGCATTGGCTTTGCATAACAGGGGGCCTGTGGTGCGGTGGGCCACCACCACCCCATGTCCTGTGGGGTCCCTCGCACTTTAAAGTCACTCTGATGTCAGAAATAAATTATTTCCGTCTGAAAGAAACAATTTCTTTCTTTTTAAACCATTTTATGTGTGTTTGTATGCAAGGTTGAGGAGCTGATTTTGGGGTTTGGGAGAGAGGGGTGGGAGGGAGAAGGGGCATATTGTGGGTAACGTGTGTGTGGGCTGTGCCCTAAGGCTTAATTTTTAATGGGCATCAATGAAAAAGCAAGCATTTGTATTACTAGTGACTAGACTGGCATTTACATGTATTTATTCATTTGTAAAGCGCCCAAACTCAGAGGCACCAGGGCTCTGTTGCAAAACCAGTTACATGATACATAAGTTTCCCCTGGCAGTGTGTCAACATGCCAGGAACATTCAGATCGGACAAAAAACAGAAAGTACAGGTGGGCAAGCAGCAATAGCTCACTTTTATGCATAGTGAGAGAAGGGGTGCTTTAGGCATATAGCCAGGTTTTCAGGACCTTGCGGAAGGCCCAGTAGGAGTGTTCAGCTCTCAGATTAGGGGGGAGGGTGCTCCATTGGTTGGCTGTTACAGATGGGAAGCTCACTCCGCCTCCTTTGGCTCTTCTGACTTTTGGAAGGATGAGTGGATGGGCATATCGAGATCTGACCGGTTTGGTGGGCTTGGTTCTTTTGATTTTCTTGGACAGGTATTGTGGGGCAGTGTTGCTCAAGCATTTATGGATAATAGATACAGTTTTGAAGATAATCCTTTCGCAGATAGGTAGCCAGTGTGCCTTTTTTCTGGTGGCTGTGATATGGTTTCTCTTGGGGATGTTTAGCGCAGCTCACAGGGCATTGTTTTGAATTATCTGCAGTTTATGTTCTGTTTGGATGTCCCGGCAAAGAGCACATTACAATAATACAACTTAGCCCCAATGGTGGCTCTGACAATGGTAAGGCAACTCTGTGGAATCAGGAATTGTCTTGCTGCGTTAATGAGTTTGGCAGTATAAGCTGCTGATGAGGCCACTGTGCTCACTTGCTCAGTGAGGGAGATGGAGGAATCGAGATGGACTCCCAGTGTTTTTACAGTGGTGGAGACAGGGATATGGAATCAGTCTATTATGAAGGAGGTGTATTGGGGGCTGAGTTTATTCAGCATGGAGGGTGAGCCTACCAGCAGGAGGTCGGTTTTGTAATCATTAAAACACAGATAGTTTGTGGCCAACCAGGTTTGGATTGTGGAGTACATTTTGTTGATGTTGTTGGAGTCTTCTCTGTAGGAACCAGACAGGGGACGGAGGATTTGGGTGTCATCGGAATAATTGGTATAAGAGATGCTGATGTCATCCAAAATGTCAAATAGGGGTTTCGTGACTATATTGTAAAGTGAAGGGGAGACGCAGGAGCCTTGGGGACGCTGCACAGAATGCAGATTGGAGGAGCACTGGCTGTGTCTGAGAAGACTCTCATAGATCTCACTCTAAGAAGGAGACTATCCAGTAGGTGGCATCGTCAGAGAAGTTAGCTGAGGTGGTTAGATGGTGGCAGAGGGTGTTGTGGTCTACTAAGTCGAAGGCAGCTGATAGGTCTAATAGGAGTAGGATGGCTGGTGTGTCCACATCTCTGAGCGAGTCAAGTTGGATTTTTAGATCTAATAGTGCCAATTTGGTGTCGTGGCCTGGTCAGAAGCCAGATTGATGCATCCCTAGGAAGTGGTTAAATTCCAGGTATGATTGGATCTGGTTGTAGGCTGCTCCATCCAGTATTTTTAGCAGGGGCGGTAGTTGTTCAGTGCTGCAGGGTTGAGTGAAGTTTTTTTAAATGGGGCAGACCCACGATTCCTTGATGCTAGCTGGGACTGTGTTGGATGAGAAGGAGGCGTTAATGAATTTAGTGAAGAAGGGGACCAGGGCTTCGTAGCAATCTTTAATGATGGGCGCTGAGTAGATATCTCATTTACAATTGGATGGTTTAAGGTTTTTGAGGATGGTGGCTGTTTCTGAGTCTGAGATTTCTCTGAAGTGTAAGGCAGGTGCAAGGTGTGCTCTGGAGCAAGGTGGCAGGTGGCGGGTGGATTTGGCCACTATTCTTTTCTGTAGGAGGCATATTTGATCCCTCATGGCCCTCTGGTTATCCATGCACCATGTTTTCTCTTTGGTAATGGTGCTAGGGGCTGTGACGGGCGTTTCGAGTTCTGTAAGGATTTTGAACAATTCCTGCAAATTGGAGTTGGCTTTCTCAATTCTAGAGTTGTATATGTCTTTTCTCCAAATGACTTCTTACTGTCTTTTCTTAGAGCGCAGGGCTTGGAGGTCTGTTGTGAACCAAGGGTTGAAGTGGCATGTTCGTTTGGCTTTTCTGGGGAGGAGGGGGGCCACCATGTTAACTGCTTTGGTTAGAGTTTTTCCATATAGGTCTGCTAGGACTTGGGGGTCGGTTCAGGCCAGGGCTTCTGTGCTGTGAGGCGAGAGGAGGGGGAGATGGAATCTTTGGTGATTTTCCAGGAGCTTTGGGCTAAGGCAGGTGGTAGTATGAGAAGCGGTAAAGAGGGTTGTTTGTGGAGTGGGAATGAGATGCCCATGATGTGATGGTCTGACCAGGTGCAGGGTGTGTTAGAGGTGATTCTGATCTGGCTGTTCATGTCGGCTATCCAGTCAAGGGTACTTGCCTTTATTGTGGTTGGGGGAGGATACAAAGTGCTTGAATCCCATGTCCGAAAGGGCATTTGGTATGGCCGTGGCTGCCGTATCAGATGGGTCATGAAGGCCTGGATTGACATCACCCAGAAGAATGATTCTTGAGGAAGGCTTGATGTTATCCACTATGGCGTGGACAAGTTTCCAATTTAAAAGAGAGGCATTCACAGTGACTTTCTGAGGAGAAACTGTAGGGTCTGCTTTGTAATGCATTCCTGTAGATAAGAGCGACACCTCCACCTCGGGTGTCCGATCCGTCACATCTATGGAGGTTATAACCCTCGGGAAGGGCTAGAGATAGAGAAGGGCCTAAAGCCTTGTGGAGCTAGGTTTCTGTGATGGCTAGCAGGTCTAGTTTACGGGTGGTGATCAGGTCGTTGATGTCCAGTGAGTGAGTATGGATAGACCTTGCGTTGATGAGGGCTCCCTGGAGGAGAGGGGATTGTTGGGGTACTGGCAGGGGGACTTGAAGGGGGGGTGTCTCTGAGTCCTGGGGCTTGCTGTCAGCACTTACTGTAATGATAGGTGCGAGTGGGGGTATGTTGCTGATGGTTTTCGTTACTTTGGGTGGTGGGCAGAGATGAGTACATTTTAGGCATAGGAGAGGTTTTTGGGGTGGTTGTAGGCATCTTGGGACACGGAGGTGGCGGGGATTTTGTAAGGCTGGGGTGACATGGGCATTTGGTGCATCTCTTGAAGTCAGATGGTAACTGGCATGGGTCCTAGAGCTGAGTTTGCTGTTTCTCTTTATGCAGGAGGCAGGGAGGTGGGAGGGGGAGTTCTTGTTGTTCGGATGATTAGCCTGCTGTTTCTTACTATGGTGGTTGCTGGGGTGTATGCGGGACTGGTGCTAGTTCTGAGGTGGGGTATGTGGGGTTGGGGCAGAGCGTGGATAGAGAGTGAACTAGGGGTGTGTTGGCATTTGGAGGCGATGATAGAGCTGTGGCTTGTCGGCTACGACCATGATGTGCTCGAATGGGGAGGTCTCTGAGTTTTTTGGTAGATTGCTGGATGGGCTTCAGGTGAGACTATGTGATGGGTCCTGCCGTGATGGGTTGATGGAGAGGATGTGCTGCGAATGTAGCGAAAACAGCTGTGGATGCACAGGTCGGGGGGAGCCAGGAGTCAGCGCCGCTGAAGAGGAGAGTGCTTGCAAACACAGATTCAATGTAGTGGAAGGGGAGGGGATATTAATCTGGGAGTGGTGTGTCAGTTGTGGGGGGGGGGTGTCAATAACAGTGGTTGCAGGCAGCGCATTCGTTCTCTGGGATTAGCAGCGTTGTGAGTGGGCACATGAGGATTAGTGTTGATAGGGGGGGGAATGTGGCAGGTCGATGGGTACTGTGGAACCTGCGCTAGCGGAGGTATGTAAGTAAAGAGGAGATTTGTGTAAGGCAAATTCTTCAGCAGGTGGGCAGAAGGCGGTCGGACAGGGGCATGGCAAGTGACGCTTGCAGAAGTTGGGAAACAGAACATTATTGAATTAATCTGAGTGCCAACAGTACAGTGAAGTATGTCAGGCTTACCTTCAGCCTCGATTAAATGGAGAGCAGCACACTGCATCTCGTCAGTGGGAAATGGTGGAAAGCAGTAGACAGCTCCAGTCAAGTGATGTCTTACTGTGGCATGACAATTTTTAGCAGGGCATTTATAATAAAGTAAGCATGATGCAAGTTATTACCTAGCTAGATGGCATTTGGTTGCAGTCAGTCTAACCTTTTCTTACTGTGACATGGTATTTAGTTCTGGACATCTATGATAAATTAAGTATCATATCTAGACTGGCATTTATTTACAGCTAGTCTAGTCATTTCGTACTGTGGCATGCTATTTATTTTACTGGGCATCTATAATAAAGTAAGCATGGTACTTGTAATTACCTGGCTAGAGTGGCATTTGGTTACAGCCAGTCTAGCCTTTTCTGACTGTGACATGGCATATATCTTTGGGCATCTATAGTAAAGTAAGTATGGTAAGAATTATTACGTGGTTAGACTGGAGGTTTGGTGCAGCCAGTCTAGAAATGTCTTACTGTGGCATTCCATTTTTTACTGGGCATAATCAAGACTAAAGCAAACATGATAAGTGTAATTACGTTGCGAATGGCCTACATTGGACTGCCAGTTTGGACATGTTTTCTTAATATGGCATTGTATTTTTAACGGCAAAGCACTTAATTAATTGAAGTATTAATGCTTTTATGTACTGTTACTGATTTGCATCTATTGGATTTCAGGATTGAAGTTACCCTACAGAACCAATGGCAAACTCTTTGGCTTCTTACCCAATTTTTCACAGAAAATGTGCTGTACAATGCACCTTTTGAAATAATTATTCATACATTTATCTTGCGGGGAAATACTCCCAATCCCTTTTGGTTGGTTTGTGCTCCCTTGATATGCTCAGTCACTCTAGCATATTTGTGGGAAATGTTTTTGCCCCTTCACTTAAAAAAATCACAAGCCGCTACTGGGCGAGTGACTGGTGGGTGAATGGGTATGAATGTGTGTGTGCAAGGTTTGGGCCCAGGAAAAGGGGCATTGGAACATGGCCATTTTCTTACATGTTTTACCAGCATTTTTGGGCAAAGCCAACTTGATGAATGAAGGGGTTTTGGGGCAGAGGGTTTATAGAGCAAGGGTGCAGGCAGACAGGACATTTTCTGTGGCATGACATTTTTTTCCCACATAAGGGGAAGACTATTATTATCATGTGTGTTCGTACATTGTGGGTTGAGGAATTTGTGCAGTCAAAAAAGGAAATGTTTCCTTACTGTAGCATTGTATGTTTTACAGGAGTTGAGGGCAAAGTCAACTTGAAGATTATTTTTATATGCTAGTGCGGGAGTTGAGCAAACATTTGTTCAGCCAGCAATAACATGTTTTCTTCCTGTGGCACAACAAGCCAACAAGCCAACAAGAGAATTTTCATACATTGCGATACTGGCAGAGCCAGCAGAAATTTGTTTTCTAATTGTATCATTACTGTGTGTAATATTTCTGGCCAAGCACAGAGTTGGCTGGTACATTTGGGTGCCCGGAGCCAGGCACATCCCCTTTGTTCCTATGCTAGCTGAAAGTTTTAAGCTTTGATTATAGCACATATTCATATCTTTTACCTAGTGCAGTGCGTAGCAGGCCCCTGCAGAAGTATGATCATCATGCAGACTGCGCATGCGTGGTGACCCCGGCTGGCCTGCAGTGTGTCACAACCGGTGTTTTGTGGCCGAGCTTGGAGGGGGGCCCCCAGCAGGTCTCACAGGGGGGCCCCACATAGTGTGTTACACCACTGCGCCCACCACCTATTTCACCAGTCCTCCTTGGAAAGGACAGGCAAGGAACTCACCTCTTAGTGTCTGTTCGAGACTGACCTGGCCAAGGGACAGACCTGCTATCTGGCATTTCTCCTACAAAGCAGTCATTACACAATTACTTGCCAAAATACATCACCATGTGTCTCCTGCCTCCTCAGCTCATCCCCAAACTTGCTAGGGGTCGAAAGGCCAAGGGCCCTGGGCATGGCCTGGCAAGCTACCCCAGCTAATTGCATCAATATCGCCCTTTACCCCACCCGAAACCACAGCCCACATAAACACGCCCCCTCTTGCTGATCATTGCTCACTCAAGCTACACAGATCATCAACCTCATCGCATACATCAACGTTTACCCCCTCTTCATCACAAAAACAGAGTTTATTGCATCCTCATTTGATGTTTTCGACATCCTCCTACCCCCGGCTACTGCATCCAACATGCTGACAGGGCAGGAAGGGCAAGGGGCAGATGTGCAATCTCCACAGGAGCGATTGGCCATGCTCCATCATCCCTTTATCTCACAAGGAATCCATCACTTTCCGCCTCATCTATGGACCACCTCACAGGAGTGACTCTTTCATTGACGACATCTCCAATTTAATTTCCTCTGCCAAATTAGCATGCACTATTAATGTCTTTCTTTGAGATTTTAACATCCCTAAGTCTCATGCCAGCAACCACGCTCAAAGCATGCCTTTGGCACTGACCGGTTCCATGGACCTTAAGCAAATTGTGCTCCCCCATGCACAACAAAGACAACACACTGAACTTGGTTTTTACATCATCGCCCCATGTCACCTGTGTAGAACCTATCCCACTTGACTGGGCTGACCACTCTGCCATCCCACTGTCGATCACCCACTCGACCATGGCCCACAAGGGCCAGGCTACATGATCCCTCACTCATATACATTCATTCAACACCTTCCCAGTCAATGAGCTAGAAGCAGAATTTGCTGACATCGCCACCACAATGCCTCAGTTCTCTTGGAATAATTCAGCAACTCTGCTATGAAACTGGTGGATATTCAGGCACCCCTAAAAACCTGCAACACTAATGCATAACCACCCACCCCTTGGTATACCTCCTGAGCCCTAGAGAAAGGGTGGTGCAAAACCCATAACTCTAGAGATCTCACCAACCTCAAATTTCTCTGACTCATCCAAAGGGCTCTGATCACAGAGGCCACAACAGCTTACAACTCCATCGCTATCAAGGTACCTCTAACAGAAGAAAATCCTTTTTTAAAGTAGTAAAGCATTGTACCAAACCCTCACCTGACCATGAGTGCCAGCAATCCTAGACCAAGACGACCTGGCCAACAAACATTCCATTATATAACTTTCATTGATAGGCAAAATCTTGGATAATGTAGTTGCCACATAACCACTCACCAGAATCGATACACTTCACCTCTAAATGTCAATCCATCAGAGTTCTGCCCCAATTGCAGCATGGAGACAGCCAACATCAAGGCCGTTGATGATACCCTCCAAATCATGGATAAGGGCTAATCCTGCCTCCTTGTCCATTCAGCTGCATTCAACACAGGTGTCTACCATCACATGCTCCTCTACCTCCTCTCCAACAGGATTGGATTCTCTGGCTCTGTCATGAATTGCTTTACCTCCTACCTCTTGGGCAGATATCAGGCCATCCAGATGAACATCTTACGTTCTAACCAACTCCCAGTATCGTGTGTAGTCAATCAAGGCTCCATCCTCTCATCAATCATTTTTAAATTTTATATGGAGCCTCTGGAGACCAATGTTCCCTCTAAGCTGTGCGCATGTGCGCTTGCCCAACTTCCTTCTGGGTGCCGCTCAGAAGAATTTCTGCAGCGCACACAGACAAGTCCCACCTATTCAAAAGGATTTGATAATGCAGAAGGCACAAATTAGCTTTCTCTCAAAATGAAGCTAAATTTTATGAAATAGTTTTGACATTCTGGTGTAGCCTATTTACACTGCCCTACTATGCAAGCTTGACCTTAAAAACCCCCAAACCCTAAAAGCAGGATACATCCACAATAGCTTAAAAACTAATATGAACAAGTTACTACATGAACAGAAGATATAATTAAGAGCTTTTCTGCACACATTAACCAAATTATCTCCCCTCCCTACCCATGACTCCTATACTTGACTATCACACTTATACCTTATGACTCGAACGTCCGCCCCAGACCCCATTCAGATATATTACCAGACAACATTGACTCTACCTACCTTGGCTCTGCAAATGGTTACCAGACTTGTACTTACATCCACTTGTATTAAGTTTCTAATATGAATGACGTTTAAGCACAAGATTTTTTGTTACTCATGGCACCTTAGAAAAAGCGTCACCCAAAATAAGTAGCCCAACTGTTAGCTCAAATATCAGATCCTGAGTGCAAGTAAGTAGGCTACTTGAATGTGTAATCTCATCTCATGATTCCTATTCTTTGTACATATGTCACACAAGCACTTTGAAGCACCACCCTTGAAAGTGAATGCATTCTAGAACGTAACATTTGAATTTACCCTCTAAGGATTTTGAGTAGGCAAATGTCATGTCTACTTTATAAGCAGAGAGCTTGCAATATCATTTACCTGGCCTGCAAGGGATAATGGGCATGGACTATGCCTGCCATTATTCGTATATAGTATTAGGGCAACGGATATTCCGATTACTAGGATGCTTTCCACACAATCTGCTACCTTTCCAGGTTTTCAAAGTTCCATGGGGCACAGACTGTTACAAATGATATGCTAACTCACTGATATACAAAAACAGTTCACTGAGCATTTTTATAGTCCTACCCAACACTTTAAATGTGGGGTATGTTGCAATCAATCTTGTATACACTTCATAGTAATTGGGCACTTACAGATTCATGGCATTTTCTTAAACTTCACATTTTACTTCTACAATCCCTCACTTTTTACAGAGCCCTCTCAACTGGTATTGGAGGCTAGCACAGGACCTGGGGTGGGGTACAGATGGAAGGGCACAGGATGTTAGGCGGAAACCTGTGCAGTTCCCTCTGGGACCACTGCAAAAGATTTAGGACTACAGGTGTTTGGCAGTAAACCCACTTGGTAGCAGTCTGTACCACACAGATTCACTTGTAGCTGTGGCTGAGCAGTCAGACTTCCCTCAAGAAGAGTTAGGCAGTATGTGGAGTATACAAAATAGGGCAATTTACACAGCAGAACAAGCAAACATGGAACAAGGCTTCGGTGTAAAGATATATAGTTATTTATTTATAAAAACACATCTATGAAAACACACTGGCACTAATACAGTAAACACTTCAAGCACAATTACTATAAGAAAAATCAATCCCCCTAACAATAGTTCGACAAGTCTAGGTTCCACGGCACCACTTATTTGCAGACAGAGGTGAATGCTTTAACCTAGATGACACTCTAGAATTCGTTAGGACGGGAGAGAAAAGGCAGGGTATGAGATCAACTTGGTACCAACACTTTTACAAACAAATGCAAGGCAAGTAAGGCAGGGTCTACTGTAGATCGCAAAGTTCAGAGGCCAGGCCCACTCGGAGAGAGGCAAGGCGATGTGTCCCAAAAAAGTATCACAGTGTCCAAAAAAGTATCACAGTGTAAATGCACTTCGAGTCTTTGTCGCCAATTGTTATAGAAAGATTGGACCAGTTCAGAACAGAAAGATGAGAAAGCTTGGAGGCGACCCAATGGAGAGGCGAGGATTCAGACACCTCACACTAACCGACACAAGGGAAGCCAGGCGGGCACAGTACCTTGTTTGTGGAGAGTCAGCTCCGGCGGGGGCAGTTGTTCCTGGTGGTGGATGCACGTCGGGTCTTTGCCAAGAGAAGAGATGATCTTGTCGTCGAAGGAAAGTTGAAGATCGTTGCACCACCAGGGAAGAGACCAGCCGCGGAGTGCTCCGTCACAAGGCACCACCTTTTGGTCGCGGTACAGGGGTAGTGGCTATCCGGTTGACGGGGTGCTCTGCACGGGCAATTCGACCACTACGTCCTGGAATGAAGAAAAAGCAAAGGGGACTGGTTGTTCCCACCAATCAGGGGAAGAGAGTCTCCGGCGGGGAGATCTCCTCTGTCGTCGGGAAGTGGTGAGTCGATTCAGCAGGGCTCCAACGGAGGTGTCGTCGTTGCAGGTCGGCTCAGCTTTACCCTCGTCGGATTCTTAGGTCCTGTGGCGACTTCTGAAGATCCAGTCCCAAAAGCCCTGCTTTTATGCAGAAAACCCCCATTCATTCAGCCTAGCTGTCAATCAAAACACGCTAAGTGGTGAGCGGGGTGGCTCACCACTTGGGCCAATCACACCAGAGTGTGACTTGAGTTGGCAAGGCAACTCAGTCCAGGGTGCCTAAACCCCCTCCCACACCCCCTGTGGTACCCAGACAGAATGGCACCACTTTGGAGGGCCTCTGTGTAGAGGCCCGCCAAAAGTGGAACAAAGGACTCAACCTTTGGTTTAGGAGTCACAGAGACGAACACAGACGCCATTTTAAAAACTGAGTTCTGGCAGAAAATACCAACCGATAGATTTATTTAAGATAAATAAACCGGTGGTATGTTAGAGATTAACGAGAAAAAGTATTAACCTCCAACAATGGGAAGAATCCCATAGGGTTATATTCGGGGTCGAATATAACAAGTAGTTTCCACTGCCACCAGCCAAAACTCGATGAGGGGGGACGGGACAGTGCCCCCTCGAATAACAGACCCAGGAGTAATCGAATTACCCCTACTAGTACGTCCACAATAGGATGGTTTGTACTAGTTCTGGTAGTAAATTTAGGTCTAGTAAAGCCAATGGTGACTTTACATGCCCGGGGATACAGTAGTCAGTCCCCGGGTATGGAGTCTATGGGGGTGTCTGCTAGGACGCCCCAGTGCTACGGCACGGAGGGTGCGGTGTAACACACATAGAAAAACATATGAGACCCTATGGGGTAAAAGACCCCATAGCCCATAGAACACATTGAAATTCAAAGGAATTACACACATTCATGTCCAAGAGTGGGAGAAAAAGAGTCTCACTCTTGGCAGGATGGAAAAAAACAAACTCCAGAAATCCAGCAAAGCTGCTGGGGGACTCACTAGGTTAGGAAATTCAGCCTAAACAGAGAATTCTCCCTAACACAGGAGAACACTCCTTTGGGGTGAAAAACGAATCAGCAATGTTCAAAAACCAAATCAGACATTTTGGCAGTACAGTACAGTGAAGGAAATGTGTTTGTTTTCTGAAGGATAGGATACTCTAGGAACTGTCTAGGAAACTGTGCCTTTGGTTTCTTTCTCTGCTCACCTGCTGAGGGCTTTTCAGTATGATAATGTGTTTGCGTTTATTTCCTCTAGAATCCCCATGTATCTTGTCCCACTGATAACAGCGAATTTCATAAGAGGGATCCCTAGTTAAAGAAGAAAGCAGTCAATATGTTGTACTTATGAACATTGCTGCTATTGACTTAAAAGGCAAATATATGTGATTTCCTTCTACAGTGCTGCAGACGAAACCTCAGTAAGACTCCAGTGGAATTGTGTCCAGCCTGTGGTGAGAAACGGTGGGCAAAACTGTAAGCTGTATTATGTATCCTGTCATATCACTTTGTGTGTCAGTGTTACAAGGAGGGCTCTGATATGATGTTACTCCCTACTCCAAATCAAAAGATTTTTCAGTGAGTAAGAAAGTAATTAGCTTTGCCAGTAAGGGATATTTGGGTAGTAGTATTATTTGAGTTTCTACCAATGCCACTGCTGTGCAGGTCACTGATTCAAAAAAAATATCAGTGGAACTTTGTGGGTAGAAGCAGGGGGGTAGGTTTCTATATGTTCATGGTTTCCCGTTTTTGTTGGACACATTTTCCTGTTTTTAGGGAGTAACAGTGGATCGTGTATATGCCTCTTAACTGTAAGGCTGGTTTTGAGCAAATGTCACAACTCACAGGACCACATAATGTGGATAGCAAGCAGAGGCCTAGGAATTCTGATCATCATATTCTGTGGTGCAGTTATTCAAATGCAATTATCGTCCTTACACATATTTGAGGCATGCACTCTTGGCCCTCAAATTACTTCATTAAAGTGGTCCATGAGTTCCTTTTTGCATGTTTTCTGACACATTCCTTGTAGTTGCCATTATTTTATTTGCAAAAATATTATTGTGTCAGAATTTTTTGACAGCCACGTCAGTGATAAGTAATATTTGCTTTTTTGTAATAAACATGAGTATTTTTTACAAATGGTTTTACACACTTTCTGAATTGTCTCGAAGCAGTGTCGACAAATGAATTGCCACAACTACACCTATTGTTCATCCCGACCATACAAAGTTTTTTTGTGGATACACATTTGGTTTCTCTATGCAATATCATAAAGTTTTGGACTGGTTCATGAGTTCCCCTTATAACCACCTAATAAATAAATATATATATATATATATTCAGAAAAGGGGAAAGTGATTCCATCTCTCCCGGGGGGATAGCACTCACAGCAGTGGAGAAAAAACACCAGTAAAGATACTTTCCTTCAATCAAAAAAGAACCCAGACGAATGAGGCATAGAATCCTTGCAGTATCCAGTTTTATGGGCATCAGCCAACAGTTAAAAAAGCACGGTACAACGCGTTTCGCAGCTGTCTTTCTGCTTGTTCACGTGCATATATATATATTTTTTTTTTGCAATCCCATATGTTGGGAAAAAGTGTTTCAAGATAGATTCACCTTTTACGCTGACTCGTAAAGAATTGCATTGGTTGGGAAGGAGACATTCTGTTCCAACCTCTTTGGAGATGGTAGCTCACCAACTACGCATGTTCACAAAGTAGCTTACCTCGTAATTTAGTTGCGCACATGGAAAATAAGGTGCGCACAAAAGCTAAGCATTTCCGTACTAAGGGAACAATAATTAGAGGGAACATTAGTGCGGAGCCACCACAGGTTGGGGTTCACTAGATGGGATGGGCTCCCATCTTATAACTAAAGGTTATGTAATGTCTCCTGATTTTTCCTTCATGTGACCTTCAGAACATATTTCATATTGCATATTGCATATTCTATATTCCATAGCCCACTGACTTCGGTTATGTAATGTCTCCTGATTTTTCCTTCATGTGACCTTCAGAACATATTTCATATTGCATATTGCATATTCTATATTCCATAGCCCACTGACTTCAGGGGCCTTCTTCTAATGGACATCATTTAGGTGTAGCCAGAGTTAGCAGATGCAACCACGCACTTCTCATTTGCTTATTTAATGTTGAGTGCTCGAATCTGACTAGGTGTACAAAACCTTGATAAGATTTTCCGAATTATTTTAAAATTAAAATGGAATGTATATTTATGTATGTACTATCTGGTAAAATCTATAATTTGTTAGGTTTTGAGTAATATTGTCTACATGCAGACTTGCTTTTCGAATTGCATTTTGCATTGTATAAGATGGCCGAATGCAAAAACGTCATCTCTGTTAGTCACCTTTTCTGTGTTCATGTGGTATGCCATGGGTTAAAAGAGCTCCCACAACAGGGTGGAGCTACTGTGAACAAGCCACAGGAGTGTGGCGAAACGCGTCAGGTAGTCTCCCTTTGCTACTGGGAAGCCGTTTTTCTACTGCAAATTATTTTTTGAATTAAAACTTGAAGCTTTTTAAAAGCAAATTTTTGGCAGTACAGTGATGTATTTTTCGGCGTGCACTTGTTGCTGAACATTGATGGATTTCGTTAATTAAAGGGAGTGCAACTTCCAAAGGAACTCGACCTCGCGGTCTGTGTTTACCTTTCTATTTCATATATATATATATATATATATATATATATATATATATATATATATATTTATATATATATATATATTCAGAAAAGGGGAAAGTGATTCCATCTCTCCCGGGGGGATAGCACTCACAGCAGTGGAGAAAAAACACCAGTAAAGATACTTTCCTTCAATCAAAAAAGAACCCAGACGAATAAGGCATAGAATCCTTGCAGTATCCATTTTTATTGGGCATCAGCCAACAGTTAAAAAAGCACGGTACAACACGTTTCGCAGCTGTCTTGCTGCTTGTTCACGTACGTACATATATATATATATTTTTTTTTTTTACAATCCCATATGTTGGGAAAAAGTGTTTCAAGATAGATTCACCTTTTACGCTGACTCGTAAAGAATTGCATTGGTTGGGAAGGAGACATTCTGTTCCAACCTCTTTGGAGATGGTAGCTCGCCAACTACGCATATTCACAAAGTAGCTTACCTCGTAATTTAGTTGCGCACATGGAAAATAAGGTGCGCACAAAAGCTAAGTAATTCCGCAATAAGGGAACAATAATTAGAGGGAACATTGCTGGAGACTCCCAAACACCCTAAGATAGCTATCCTCCAATACATGGATGATACTCAGTTGTTCATGAGATTAAAATTCCACAGGATATCATTCATATTTGCAACTACCTAGCCATCGTCCAGTCCTGGATGTCGACTGCCTACTTCAAACTTAACCTCTGCAAGAGCAAATTCATCGTCATCAGTCTCCCTGGTCAACAGCAACTTGTTCAACAATGGCTCAATGATATGCATCTAGAAGGATTTGATCAGCAACTCTTGGATTCAGCAACATCCTTAGGTTTCACCAATAACAGCAGTCTGTCCTTTCAGAAGCACATGCCAAGAAATGACGTGGGTGGCAACAGCGCACTGTATACGAACCTTTAACATAACAGAACATAACATAACATATAGCCAAAAAGGCCCAAACTGCCCACCTCCAAATGTCCACCCTTTGCAAAATCAAACCCTTCATCCAGCCACAGGACTTTTGGAATGTAATTTAGGGCCTTGTGGCCTAGCACATCAATGGGAGAAACACCCTCCTTGTGGTGCTCCCAGCCACTCACTTGGCTCTCTTAAAATCAATTCACTACACCACACCATATTACAGGAGCATGAAAAATATGAAACTAATGAGCCCTTCTTAAACAGACAACATTGGCTTCTTCTTCAAGCCAGGATAATGTTCAAGACAGCATGCACCATCTACAAAGCAGCCCAACGTAACAAATCTTGTGGCACATGTTCCCTGTGCAACAAATCGATCACCTGCCTTGAATCGCAACTAGTCTGCAAATAGAGGACCCACAAACAATCCTTCTCTTATCATGCATCCAACCTCTGGAACTTGACCTATCATCAAATCTTTTAAAACATGTCTTTTTCAACAACATTCAAACAAAGACTAATCCAAATGGACACACAGACCACGGCTCATAGTACTGCGCTACTGTTAAAAGATGCAGGCCCAAACACTGGCTATCCATACCCTTCACAACGCTCTGCTGCTCTCGACCTAGGACCACACCGGATGGGTGAGTCTGTTAGTAATCTGGTCTGCCCAGATTGGTAAAATATTGTTTTTACCTTTTTGGTGTGATGCACTTTTTACTAAAATAAAGCAATTTTTACAAACTTAGCTCGGGCTTTCCTAGTATTTCCTATGTGCGTTTAGTGAATTTCCTAGACTGTAGGGTTATACGTGTTGTTTTGAGATATATATATATTCATTGACAAAACTTTGTTAAGGGGACGTTATGGTTAAATTGCACTAATAAAAACCTTTGCAATTCACTGAAAAAACTTTGTTAAAGGGACCTTATGGTTACAAGTAAAACCGAAAACCCCCTGAAATGTGTAGTTATGGTAAGCTAAGCAATCATAACTCGCGCCGCCACTGTGCACTGCTAAGACTAACACCCAGGACATCAAAGATGACATTACAAATGCCACTGATGACATCTCGGCCACTTCTTTTTGGTCACTGACATATATAGGCAAGGTAGTTTTGTTCACTGACAGTGAAAATATTAAAATTGAAAAAGGTGCTATATATCTAGACGTTAACCTTGTCATATGTTCTTTAAGTACTTTCCTTAGGGTTTGGTCTCAGCTCATGGTGCACATACATGGGAAATAAACAGGCCTCAAACACACAATTCATTTGTATAAATGAAGATAAACTTTATTGTCATTAACATTTTTTGATGATGCTGCTTCTTTCTTCCTTTGTATGCATTGTGGTTATTCATATGTATTGTTTGTACCAGCACAAGTGTTGTAGTACACTCAGCGCTATTTGCTGTTCGATTTGTTGGTCTGTAGGTGGTTGTGGCCTAAGGTCCAGGTGGTTTTGGGGCGATATTGTATTCGGTGTAAAAAAGGGAAGCTGCATGACTTTTCACTTTATCCTCCATAAGTATTTTGGTTATTGCTGATAAGGTTTCCGTCGGATGTTGTTTGTCTTCTCAATCAGCTCTTGCGATCTCACTGAGGTGGTTTTGCCAAGTTCTGGTAGCCTCTGCTTCATGGTTTAACTGATCTTGGATATTTAATATAAATGTTTCTGTATTTATCTGTTTTCAATGTATCAAAGCCAATAGTGTTGCTTGGTCTTTTGTGGCGTCAACCATGGCTTCTTGAATTTTTTAAAAAGGAACCATTGCTACTGACAGTCCTGCAATTAGTGTGTTCTGTAGATCCACCATGTTGGTTGGTATTCTTTCATGTGGATTCTTATCATTTGCTCTTTCGTGATGTTGTTCCTCCTGCCTCTGGTGGGCGCTATCCTGGTCTGGTTCCGAGCGTCTTTCGAGTGGGGTGTATTGCAGTTGGTCAGTTGTGTTTTTAGGGAAAAAGTTGGTAGACGAGTTTAGGGATTTGGCATTGGGGTCGACGTTGTGTGGATGTTACTTTCTTTCCCTTTATTCAAGTCACCAAAAATTTCCCTTTTCCGTTTGTGCGAGTTCATGATTGTTTCTATTTCCATTATGTCTAGTGATAACCGTGCAGCTCGTCCACAGGCCAGGAGGTTTGTCTTATCCCACACTATGTCTGTTGTGGTTAATTGTCTGAATGTTGTTTGCCATTCTTGTTTTGCAATCCGTGCTTTTTCTTTCAAGGAGGTTTCCTTTAGAGCTGCTTCTTGTTTGTTCAGGTGGCTGGGCTCCAGATGCATCAATTTCTGGCTACACTGAGGCGCATCCGGGTTCTGATTCAGGGACGTTTGAAGTTTGTTGTGATGGTTTCCTCTCACTTTATCGAAGACAGGGATCTGTATTGTGGGGTGAGGATTTGCGCTTTGGTGACATGAGTCAGTTGGTTTCATCTTTCCTTGGTTGGCAAAGCTTTGGTTTGTTGATGTGGGTATAGTGGAGAGGTTTGCGATCTTAATTCCCTTTGTTTCATCCATATGGAGTGGTTGTCTCTTTAGTGTGGAAATGGGACCTTCTTGCACATGTTCAGTAGCAGGTAGGTTCATGGGGATGTTGTTTGATATGACCGGCGAGGCAGGAATTATTGGACAATTTGATGATGTAGTGTTTGTCACTTGTCAATTTTTCTTCCTGTTTTTCACGCTGTCTTGTGTGCGGTCCAGTCGTGGTAGACATTTTTTTTCTTCTTTTTTTCCCCTTCCTCTCCTCTTCTCCACTTCTGCTTACTGACCCTGTTTTACTGTTAAGGTGCTAAATTTCGGGCCAGTGCCTATTCGATCCCAGGGGGTGCGTTGTTTCAAATTGAAGTTTCGCCGTTCCCAGCCATAAACAGCAGAAAACAGTAGCTTTCAGACGCCCTTACGTCCTCAGTGGGCTTTACGCAGCAAGGGCTGCAAGGGTCTGATTTCATATGCCTTTTCCTGTGGGCGTGTTAGATCAGCTGAGACAAATTGTGTGGGCCTGCTTTCTAGTTAAAACTGCTACCGACTCCTGCCTGTAGGCTTATGCGAGTCAGAGCGTGGGGCAAGCTGAGTGGTTTACGATCAAACGTAGCAGCCGGATGCACGGCGCGGCTTCTCTCAGCAGGTGAGTGTCAAAAAATATTTCGCCAGCCGAACATGCTCCTCAAAAAACTGAATGAATGGGCCGCTAAGGAAAACATCTATGACCCTCGTCAGATGGGATTTGTAAAACACACGGGAACCAGCGTAAACCTGACAATCCTCAATATCATAAAGCAAGAAGCCTTTAGATCTGGAAGCCACATTAATGCGGCATTCATCAATCTACAAATGGCTTTTGATAGTGTGGACCGAAATAAACTGTGGAACAAACTCCACAGTTGGGGGTGCCCTACCGAAATACTAGAACCGAGCATCGCTTTGTACAGCAACACCTCGGTGAAAGTACGCTTAACATCAAATGGCATTGTCTCAATTTCCATTCCAACAGCTAGAGGAATCAAACAGGGCTGCCCCCTAACAGCCACACTATTTAACTTCTAAATCTACGACATTCATTCAAGAACACCAAGCAAATCCTCCCAAGATGAATGGAATGCCCATACCTTATATATTGTACGCTGACGATCTGGTCATATTTGCCAAAACGCTAACCGGCCTACAAAAAAGATTGAAGGCTCTTAAAGAATATGCCAAGGACAACGAACTGGCAATCAACATAACAAAAACAAAAATAATGCCACTCACCATAAAAAAGACAACAAAAAAAAAGATACTATCCGACGATAAACAAAAAAAGATTGGAAATGTGCAAACCATCAAATACCTAGGAATCACATAAACCAGTCACAGATGGAAATGCAATGGCTGAGCATTTGAAAAACAAAACTCTCTCACTAGCACGACAAGGCCTCATCATCTATAAACAATATGGTCAGTTTTTGTTTAATCCAATCCTCATGTTCTACAAACAAAAACTCACACCAATCTTAACGTGTGGAAGTGAGAGCCTATTGAAAATCCATAGGCCAATATGGACAATCCTAGAAGGGATATTCTGGAGAAAAGTACTATCACTACCCCAAAGATATCCAGCCTCCCCAATACGATACGAACTAGGTACTCAGTCATCAAAATCACAAACTGAATGGAATCATATCACACTGTCGGGGGGAAATTCTCCCGGGGCCGGCGGAGCCGTTCGCGGACCTCCGGGCAGGAATGCCCCAACTCCTCCCGTGTATCCCAAAAAATGAATATGAGGCACACGCAAGAAGCAAGGTGGTTCTGCTGTTTATTGAACAAATGGCAGGGATGGGTCAAGGAACGTATGTGTCCGTCCTGACACTCTCACTTCACCATGGGCTCGCAGGCCCTTTTTACCTTAGTATGACGCGCTACTTGCGTCACCTGGGAAAGTTAGCAAAAAACCTATCGCCACTCTGGATTGGCTCTTCGAGTGGTAGGGTTAGTATAGCATACGTATAGAGAGCTCTGTTAGTGGTTGAGGGTTAGTCAGGTGGTATACTTGGGTTGTCCCTTCAAATTGATACATGAAAATTGTTACATGAAGGCCCCTGAGGATTGGTCAATGTTAGTGGCGTCAGTGATAAGAGCCCCATGTTCTGATTGGTCCACACACGAGCCCCCCAGTCTGGGACCATCGTTGTTCCCAGCTCGCTGCGCACCTGTCATTTGCAACAATGTTTCACTATGGGTATGTGTAGACAATGTAAGATTTATTCATATGCTGGAAGGTCGGTTACTCCCACCGCTGCAGATGTCCTTTAAGACGCTTACTTGTATCTGCCTGAGCCTTTGAAGCGGGGAATCCAGGCGTCTCTCTCCTCCCGGGCCTGGCACTCTGTCAGGTTTGGCTTGGTCACGTGAGGTGGGACCGTGGTTGAGGCATAATTCTGCACAATTAATATTGCATTTTCCACTGTGCGCCTCGCTTAATTGCAGGCGTGACCTTGGTGTCGACTTGTGGCATGCGAGTTAGCAACATCGTGCCCTTGACTGTCTTCTTTCGCCGGGCTCATTCTGCGGGCTCAGCAACTGTACTCTTGCTCATTCACTGTTCATGGAAAACTCTTGCTTGAGGCCTACTCGGGCCTGGTGTATAAGTGGGGCCGTTGGGTACACAGGCGCTTTAGGTTATGGTCTCATATTGCTTTATCCCCAATATCGTGTCTTCATCATACTTGTCATTGCTGCACATGGGTTTAGGAGAAGCGTAAGCAAGCTTTTTAGATGAGTTCATTGTGCGTCTTGCGTTTCTGCATTTTGAGAAGCCTAAGTGAAAAAATAATAAAGATGCGCATCTGTGGGTGTGTCCGTCACCTACGTCATAGCACTGAGTATGTTCTTCGTGCGGATTGGTGTGGGAGTGTCCAGTGTGTATGTTGCACGGGTATTCTGTCCATTGGCTGAGTCGTCATGGCATCTCTAACGATGTGTTGAGTTAGTGCTGGATGATTCAGTCGAGTCCCTCCATGCCGCAGGCGTCGGCAAGGATATGGCAGGCCGGCGGGCACGCAGGTGGGCACATCCGTATGTTCTTGTACCAGGGTATTTGGTCATCTGGTACATGGGCAAATTCTTCTCGTGGTGGGTGTCTGGGTTGTGATCCTCTAGGCCAGGGGTGGGAGATGAATGTTGGGAGCCGTTTCTTCCATTCTCCCACTTCAGTCCCCCCTCTGGTCGACTTGTCGACCACAAACATGTCCTTTTCCTTATCTCCTCTTACTCTCCATATTTTGGTTATTCCTCCCAAATGTCCATAGTGGTTAACATGGTCTTCAAATGACCAATACATATATACGCAAGCTCCTCCAGGTGTGCAGTATACCCACTTCCCTACGTAGCTCCTTGGGTTTCTTGGGTTTTCAAGCTTCACAGACGGTGGGTCCAGATGGTTGGTGATGATCTGGTTGCACAACTTCTCTCTCTCCTTTATTATTATGCCTGTGTGTGGGCCATCATCTGCTGGCATCAAGGGGTGCATACCAACCATTTCGATCATTTCGTCAGTGGTGCGTGCCTTTCGGGCCTTCCAAAATCTTGTCAAGATCAGTGCAGCTCCAGCCAGAATAATGCATCCAACTATAATTTTCAGTCCGTCTGATAACCAGGATGGCATCCACGACCATAATATAGAAAACCAGCTCTCATCCTTTTTTACACCTTTACTTTCATCCATCATTTTGGAGTGCATCTGGGCCAATTGTGATACTGCTACTGTCAGTGTGCCATTGTCAGCATCGATAGCAGGAATGAATGTGCAGCATGATTGTCCTATCTTTGCGCAAACTCCTCCTTCCATTGCTGTGAGGAGGTCCAGTACATATCTATTCTCTAGTGCTACCATCCTTACTGCTCGCAGTTCTTCCTTTATTGCGTTGAATCCATTTACTGTAGAATTAATTGTCATCATTAGTTCCCACCTGGTTATTTGGAGCCATTTTGCATTTGCATAAGCCTGTAGTCCCGGATGTATTATTGAGGAGAAGAACATTGCTGCTCTGCTGAATAGTCTGTGTTCTGGAGGTATTGAAGAGAGTGCTGTTTCCGATCGTCCCCATAGATAATTTCCTGTCAGGGGTTCTCCTTGTCTCTTTTTCCTGTTCAGGACAGTATTGTTGTCGCTGTCTTTATTCTCTGGCTCCTTTTGCGCGTGTGCAGATCTTTTCTTCCTCTTGTTTCCTTCATCCATCTTGGGAAAGCTTGCCACATTCACATGTTTTTGGCGCACCACTAGTGATGGGACATTGACATGTACCATTGAGCATATACCATTCCACAGAGGGGGCAGTGTGTGGTATGCCTTGTTTCCGCAGGCCCAGTAATGGTCCATTATCACTGCTGTTCCTGCTCCCCCCTCAGGTAACTCCGTCACACTTGCACAGTTGGTGTTGTATCCCACATCCACTTCTCCTTTATGCTGGTAGCATACCTTAGGCGCAGTTAGCGGCAGTATTGTTATTGGGTCTTCATCCCTCTCAAACCACGCCAGCCTTGGTACGTACTTTACCCAAATCATCCAACACCTTTCGTTGTGTTCAGTAATACTCTCAGTATCCTCTCTCGTTATCATGTTGCTGCCAGCCACACCTATATCCCATTTGTCACCCAGGTACACCTTCCCTGTTATTATTATCAGTGGTCTTTCCCAACATCCTTGTTTGCCGGGGACCTCAGTGGCGTACCAATCACATGGTAGGTACTGTAATGTTACTTTCTTTGTTTCTCCTTTGTCAGGGCCGCTTGTTATGTATTTGAATGCCTCAGCGTGTAAACTGGCCTTGTTGTAACTCAAATAAACCTTGAGGAAATTATTCTCGTACGGGTATGTGTCTCGTATTTTCCATGCCATGTTCACCGTATTTCCTTGGAACCTCCCTTTCGTTTGGAACAGTGCCAGGTATATTATACACCGTGCTGTTTTTTCATCAATTTCTGTGGCAACAAAAGTTCGAGAAGCGCTCATGGCGTATGGGATCAATGAGCAGACGTAGCAGCTGTCTTCTGTTGTCTGTTTGCCGATTTGGGTCATGTGTTGGTACCACATGTTGTTCGAGACGTGTGCTGAATCTTGTATGTAGTTTTCAATACCCTTACGGTCTGAATATGTGCTGCGTTTAACTCTACCTCCTTTGTGTGGGATTTTGCTAGTACCACCTGACGTAACACCTGTTGCAGCCGGGGGTGGGGGTATGTTAGATTTGGGAACAGCCAAAATATGGATAGCACAGCTATTCTGCCATACAGAGGCAGCCAAGAACCCGGTGATCATCAATATCCCTATCAATTTGATTACAGATGCTAATCTCACCGGCATTTTGCTCTTACCTTGCTGCAGTCCGGCAGCTAATTCTTGCGATGTTAAAGGTGCCCGCCTGAAAATTCTCAATATGCTCGTTATTAATGTTAGTTGTTGTTTTCAAGCTCTCCCTATCAGATAGTCGTTCAATGCCCAGGCGAAGAGCTGTTCCCACGCCAACTTAAGTGATCTATCTCTTAGGACAGGCAAGTAGGGGTGGAGATGGGGCATTGATTGTTCTATGGCCAAGAGGAATGCCGTGTAGTAGACACGTACCCTCCTTCTTTTTAGGTACTTTGGCCTTTTTATGTGGTGGACAAATTGGTGTGATAATTCTTCAGGGTAGCTATCCTCTGAGGTTAGCATCTACTCCTGGGCAGTGAGCCTTGTTAGTTAGTTATATTCTTGACAGTACGATAATACACGGTGCCTGCATGTGCGAGAGAAAAAAAAAGAAGAGAACATTCAAGTGTTTACATGTGTATATGTGCAAGACAATGTCCTTCAAAAGTTCTTAAGTTGGGTTATTCGGGCAGGGGTTTTAGGGCTCAACTGGCAGGGGTCACTTTACTCTTTGATCGTGTGACCATGGGGTGGGCTGTGTAGGTATTACCCTTCTCTATGCCGGTAGTTGTCTCTGTGCGATCAGGGGGGTGGTGGGGGTTGTTAGCTGTGGAAAAAGTCTCTTCCTCTGTGGGAGACGCTGTTGCTGTTTTTCCAACGGCCCTGTCGGTGACGCTAGGGCGGATCTGGAGTTTGTAGATCTTTACGTCGTGTAGATGATTCCAGGCGCGTTTGTCCTGTAGCTTTACTGCTCTTGTTGATACTTCCTCTACCAGGTGGGGGCCAGTGAAACGTGGGCTGTTCCACTTTCTGTTGAAATTGCGGAGAAGCACGTGGTCGCCTTTAGCAATTTTGCACAGTTTTTCTTTTTCTTGTTCTCTGTCCTTGTCTTCTTGCTGATCACTCTTAGACCCGCCCCGCGTGCGCTGGAGCTGTTGAGATACAAACACGACACTAGTAATCAAAGAAGACACATATTGGTACATTTCATCACCAAGAACAGCTGCAGTGCTTTCATATTCGGTGAATGCTCTTGAGGTTGGTGTCAGAGGAAGGCGCATTTGGCGTCCGGTCACCACCTCGTGAGGGGTGAGGTGGTGGTCGGAGCCTGGTCTATTCCTTAACTCAAATAGGGCTAGCGGAAGGCAATACAACCAACTCTTTTTTGTTGTTTGCTGTATTTTTGCAATTGCCTCCTTTAGTAGGCCATTCAGGCGTTCGCATATACCGTTGGCCTGTGGGTGGTATGCACATGCAAATTTATGCTTGATGTTCAATAAAGATGTGATGTGCTGGAACATTTCATTGGCGAAATGCGGGCCATTGTCTGACCGCAGTACCTCGCACACTCCCCACCTGGGGAAGACTTCCCTCACCAGAAATTTAGCTGCTCTGAATGCATCTGGGTGTGAGCAGGTTCCTGCTTCAATCCACGTGGAGAACGGGCATACTACTACAATCATATACCTATTTTCTTGACATACGTTGATCATATCAACATAGTCAATATGGATGTGTGGGAAGGGTCCCTCTGGCCGGGGTATAGTACCTTTTATCACCTTCAGAGTGTGACCAGCCGTGAACTGTTGGCATGTGAGACAATTGCTGATGAAGTTTGTCACATGGGAGTTTAACTCGGGGCAGAACCAGTCTTCCCTAATCCGTGCTGCAATGACTTCCTTGCCTGTGTGAGCTGGGTGGTGTAATTGGCTCAAGGTGGTGTTCAATAGTGCCAATGGCATTACCATCTTTCCAGTGTTACCCTGGCGCCATAATGCGTCAGTTGGAGACATTGTACATCCTCTTTTTACCCATATCTCTTTTTTCTGCCATTGGTGCCGCTGCTTGTAGTTCCATTATCTGTGTGGCTGGGAGATGAGTGTACCCTTCTCTTATCAACATCTCTTTAGCTATCCCCCTCCCTCTCCCTCTCTCTGACTCTGGGGGGTTCCAAATCTCACCAAAATATGCAGCATACTTTGCATGTGCGTCTGCTGCTGCATTTCCCTTTGAGACATGATCTTCTCCATTAGTATGTGCGGTGCATTTGACCAATGCTAACTCTTGGGGGTCATTTATTACTTCAAGTAGTTCAGCCAACAGGAGAGCATGTTGTACTGGAGTGCCGTCAGCTCTCCTAAACCCTCTTCTTCTCCATTTGGACAAGCCCGAGTGGACGGTAGATGTGACATATGCACTGTCAGAATATATGGTCACACGTCTGTTAAAGCTTTCCTTCAACGCCAAGATCAGTGCAACCAATTCGGCAGCTTGAGCAAAGTAATGTTGTGGTAATTGTACACATTTCATCGCCACACACACCGGTACCTCCGTCATTTTCACCACTGCTGCCCCCGTTCTCCTTATCCCATCACTTTGGTCGATTGTTGATGACCCATCAATGAATAAGAGTTCACCTCCCTCTAGTGCGTTCTCTTCAACTTTCCTAGTACATGAGTATATTTCAGTAGCCTGTGTACAGTCGTGTACATAGTCTCCTTCCTCAATGGCTTCTGCTATGAACCTAGCAGGGTTAACCGTGCTGCATCTAACAATGGATAGTTCTGGTCTGGATAACATGATCTCATAGCCTGACGCCCTCTGCGTGGTTAGTGTGGACTTAGGCTTGTTCAATATTGCAATAGTGCATGTTCCACAAACAGTGTGGTCGGGCACCCCATGGTGATTGCTGATGCTTTTTCTACCGCAAAGGCGGCTGCGGTGAGACCTTGTTCGCAGGGAAAATGTCCTAACATGACAGGATCTAAGTGGCCGCTGTAGAATGCTACTGGTTTGTAGCCCATGCTTGTTTTTTGAGCCAGCACTGCTTTCATCACGGCTGAGTCGCAATGTGAAAATATGAAAAATTGTCGTTCATAATCAGGGGTGGCTAGTACCGGGGCAGTGGATATTGCATCTTTCAGTTCATCGAAAGCCTCTCTCATTTCCATTGTCCACCCCAACTTTTTCTCCCCTCTGTTAGCCTCTTTTAATCCTTCAAGTAAGGGTCCTATGTAGGAGTTGTAGTCAAATACCCATGCTCTACAGTAGTTGCACAGTCCCAGGAATTGTTGAAGTTCCCTTACTGTTTGTGGCAGGGGTGTTTTTGAAATGGCTTGTGTCCTTTGTGGTGCAATCTTTCTTCCGTGTTGGGATATGAGCTGACCAATGTAAAGTACCTGTTCCTGACAGTACTGTAATTTTTCCTTGTCTACCTTGTAACCTTTTTCTGCCAGTATCGTCAGCATTTTCACTGAGTCTTCTCTGCACCTCCTCTCATTGGTGCTGCAAATGATTATGTCATCAACATATTGTAACACTGTGCTTTCCACTTCAATGTTACCCAAGTCCATTTGTATTACTCTGTTGAATATTGAGGGTGACTCGCAGTAACCTTGTGGCAGTCTGGTGTGTTTCCACTTTGTGTTTCTGTAAGTGAAGCTTGTCAGGTCTTGTGAATCTGGGTGTAGGGGTATTGAGAAAAAGGCATTTTTGAAATCTATCACTGTGAATCGTGATGTTTCTGCTGGAATGCCGCACAAAATTGTGGCCGGGTTTGCTGCTATTGGGTATTCTGCTTCCACTATGTTGTTCAAGGGCCTGAGGTCCTGTATGAAGCGCCAAGACCCCCTTTAGCTTTGCGCATTGGGTATACAGCAGTGTTACAGGGTGATTCTGATGGGACCAATATGCCATTGTTTATGAGGGCCGTTATTGTTTCATATATGCCCTCATCTGCCTCTTTTGATAGTGGGTATTGTTTTACTCTGGGTAGTATTGCACCCTTTTTCAACTTTATCCTCACTCCCCCAATGCTTTGTATGCACCCCACGTCATAGGCACTGGTAGTCCATAATGATGTAGGTACCTTTGCCATATCTTCCTCAAAAAATGGAACTGGGGTGGACGTGGGTGCCTCAAGTGACATTGCCATTTTCTGTGCCACATGTTTGTAAGTTACTCTTAGCCAAATTTCCACACTCATCATAAACACCATTTCACCGTCTTCCTTTCCTTCCGAAAACAGCTCCTCATCTGACACCTGGGTGAGTCTACATCCTTCTGCTAGTGCTATCACCGCCCTCCATGCTCTTCCTTCTCTGTCTTGGGCATGTACTGCTGTGTAATCAGCAGTTGCTGATATGCTCTCTATGCTCACCGAAATCACCTTTCCTTCTTGTTCATTTGTTGGCGTTTCAGGTCTAAACAGGTAGGCTGCTGGCCTCCTCCAAACCTTTCCTTCAATACCTGGCATCCATGCAAATGCCATGTCTGTCCCGTACTGGAACAGTTCACCATCCACTGGCTCAGCCCTAACCACTGTCTGTCCACAGTATGCTTGCATGATTTGTCGTGCAGTGAGCATGTTAATTCCTGGGGTGGAGCATATTATGCCATCCGCCGTAAAGGAGATCGTCATATTCAATCTGCTCATGATGTCTCTCCCCAGTATATTCACTGGTGAGGCCCTAGAGTACAACAGTGGAAATGACATGTCATAATCCCCTATAGATAAGGGAATGTTATCAGTAAAGGGAACCAATCCCCTAGCCCCAGAGAATCCTTGTGTGTTCATGGCTTCACCTGACATCTTAAACTTACCTTCCCTTATGCAGGACCGGGTCGCCCAGGTGTCAACAAAGAATGATAATTTTTTGTCACCTATCGTCACCTCTATGCGTGGTTCCTCCGCACTATTAGGGGTTACTGACAGGATGGGACACACCAAGGCCGTCTGTGGGCTGTCCTATTGGGGGTATAAAGATTGACCACTTCCAGTGTAAGGGTTGTGTCCCAAGACCGTCACCCTACCCAGCTGTGTTTGCTGTAGCTGTGTATTGGTAGAAGATATGATGTTGTCTTGGATTTGTGCGGGTTGTTGTACCTGCTGTATTTGGGGCTGTTGTGCTAACGCCACCTGATGTTGCGGTGGCGAATATGCCTGTGGCTGTGGTTGGGTTACCAGGTGTTGTTGTCCATTTCCCATTTGCAATGGCTGCTGTTGTTGGATGCCCTGCTGCTCCTGTGTGTGCCCTTGTTGCCCCTGTTCATTCCAGGATGGTCTACCTGATCTTACTCTACATGTGCGTGACATGTGCCCTACTAATCCACAGATCCAGCACACTGGTGGTTCCCTGCTCTGCCATGGGAAATTTCCTGATTTGTCCTGATATACTGGCTGCCCCGTGGGGTAGTAGTTTCTAAGTCCTCCCACCTGCTGTTGTGTGTTGTACCCGTATCCTCTACCTCTCATCATTCCTCCCCGCCCCCTGTTGTAATTATAATACCCAGCCCCTGGTGTTAGATACCCTCCTCCCATGTTAGTCGTGTATGGTGGGAGTGGCGGCTGCTGTTGTGTTATAGCCTGTGATGATTGAATTTGAGAGGGATCCTGTGCAGCCACTACTTGTGTGGGGCTTTGAGTCATTGTTGTAGGTGTGGTTATTAATGCACCTTCCATCGTATATTTATTCAGTTTTTTCTGCACTAGTTTAGCCTCTTCCGTTTTTCTATCCTCCTCCTTTTGTCTCATCTTTTCTTGCCATGTTCTACAATGGTGCACTGTTGTCAGTTGTATTTCTGGCCATGCTTTGCTTCCATCACCACTACTTTCTTCAGTTGTTTCTGAACCACGTCTGGGAGTCCTTGCACTAGTATATGATAAAATATTGCCAGTGTCTTGTCCCACGGCTCTCTAGTTTCCATGCGCCATTTCTCTTGAATTTCCTGGATATAATCAACAGGATCTTCGTTGTCACGCATCTTGCGCGAGGTAATTGCCCCTATGTCTGATGTGTCTGGGTACTGTACCCTTAGTGCCTGCCATAATGCATGTCTACAGTTTGCGAATGGTGCCCCATCGTGTGACGTGTTTGTTATTGTTACCCCGGGGAAGCCCGCTCTCTTCCAGATCTCATCCGCTGCATCTCCTAATATTGATATTAGAAGGCCCTTGACATCCCCCACTGCCAACTTTTGTCCTGCGGTGTGTTTTTCCATTTCATATATCCATTTACCCGCACCTCCACTTAGTGATGGGAGCCTGCACTTTATATTTTCCTTGTCTGCATGCTTCCAGGGGACGTATTGTGGTCTAACCCCTCCCCTCTCCAGGAGTGGCATTAAGTTGTGTCCTTGTTGGCCCTTCGGGTCCCACACAATCGAATCCGTACACCCCTCCTCTTCTTCTATCTCTTCTACATCGTCAATTTTGCCCATATTGCACGTAGCTTGTTCACCTCCCTATCGTCCTTTTCTTATATCTTTTCCTTTATCTAATATGGGCGTGTGTAGTTGTTCTCTCTGCCTACGTCCAGGGAGGTCCCTAATTTTCCCTGTATAGGGGGTCAGGTCACGTGGGAAGGGCACTAAGTTAGATGGGGCTGCCGCACGTAATGAGCGCGGGGTAGTGGAGCATGTTGGGCGGGATGGTGACGGTGTTACTGCACGTGTCTGCGTTACTACTGTCCCTTGCTCATCCTCCTCACTTCCCTCCACTTCTTCCTTTCTCCTCAATACCCAAGGTGATTCTCTGTTTGTCCTAGTAATGTATAGTTTATCTAAACTTTCTCTTCCACTACCTCCCCCTCCCCTCTCAATCCCTTCTTCTTCCTCACTACAAAAGCCCTCCATTAATGGCAACCCCCACTCTGTCTTTTCCCCCTTTATTGTTACTGTTTGTAAGTCAATTAAATCTATTCCTTCATTGCTTTCTTTGCCGGCTGTTCCCCTTTGTTGTGATGTTGTTGCTACTTCTGTGTCTCTGTATATGTACTTACTTAATTCACTCCCCCCTCTCCTTTCTTCTCTCTCTCCTTCACCTTTTATCACTATTCCTCTATCAATTTCTGCTCTTTCCTTTATATATTCCTCCAGTGATTTAATATTCATCTTTTCCATTATTCTTTCCTCTTCTTTCTTTCTTTCCCATCTCGCCCTTTCCTTCTCTAATATGTCCTCTATCATCCTTCTTTCTTCATATTTCCTTGTCATTTCTGATAGTAATTTACTTCTACATATTTCCAATTTCTCTTCTTCCTCTTCTTCTTCCCTCTTCTTGTCACGTAGTGCTGCTCTAGATACCCTTTCTGCTGCTGCCTTCACCCTTTCTGCTTCTCTCTTTTTCTTCTCATTCTGTTCCCTTATTTTGTCCAGCTCATCCTTGCTTTCTTTCTTTTTTCGTGCTCTCTCTCTTTCCTCCCTATCGAGCTGCTTAATCAGTGTATTCTGCTCTTCTCTTAGTTCTGCTAGTCGTTCCTCCAACATCTCTTCCTTCTGCCTTAACAGCTTTTCCCCCTTTATTTTCCCCTCTTCCACTGTCCCGTTGCTCCTTCTGGTGTCATCCTCCTCCGCTTTCCTCACAACCTCCTCCTCTTCTTCTGTTAATGAACCTCGTAATTTCAATAATACCTGCGCAGGTACCCACTCTTCCTGTCCTATTCCAGCGATCCGTTCCTCGCCTGCTCCACCTGCCGGTACTTTCGTGCAGGCTGGTCCCGTCGTGCTACTCTTTTCCCTTCCTGTGTAGTTACCTGTAGCAGTATACAGTGGCGGACTGTACGGCGGGTTCGAGTACCCCTCAGCCGCCCTCAATTGAACCATGTCTCGTAGTTCTGTTAGAGGATATAACCCCCCTCCCTCCGTTTTCACCACCTTCGCTAGCGGTATATCTACTGTCTGTTCCTTTTTTATTTCCTTTCCACTTATGTTGTTACTCTTCTCTCCTCCCTCTCCTCCATTCCCCGTGTTCTGTGTGCTTTCACTCTCCTTTTCCCCATTCTCTCCCTCCTCCTTAATCTTCTCTTCCTCCATTGTTCCACCCATAACAAACATTCCGTTTGGTCCTGGTCGGGACCCTTGGAACATTCTCCATAAGTTAAACACCTCCACGTGGTGTGTCAACTTATTCCCCTTGTATGTGTTGTGCAGATGGGTCTATAGTGAATGTTGGATATACGGATCGAAACTACCGTTAGGTGGCCATGGTGTCGTCATTTTGTTGTCCGTCCCCTGTGTCCATTCAATGCTATACTTGATCAGTTTCTCCCTGTGGGGCGATAATGTTTTACATATGTGTTGTAACGGGGTTGTGAGGGTGTTCCCCCACCCTCCCGATCCTGTCCCGTATGACATCGTAACTCTTTTACTCGTTGTCCCTCCTCTATTTGGTAGTTGTTACCTTACTGACAGTTTATATTGTACAGCCTCTTACCTGGCCTCGTAAAAATTTTTTTGGGAACTCGTGATAATTCACGTTTGTATATTATTTTCCTCCTTTCTCACCTTTACGGCCCCCTGCGGCCGAGGAGCACGTAGCCCCCTGCGGCTGTGTACCCCTTATTACGTTCCTTTACTGCCGCCCCACTCGCTCCTCCTCCCTCCTGTACACTTGCCGTGGCCGGCGTTCTCCGTGCGCAGCCACGCCCCTTTTTCCGCCTTCCCCCGGCCAATTCACTACCGTTTACCTCCGTTTCTGCTCCCCTCCACTTTCAAAAAATAAATGTGCCTTGTATTCGAGATATCCTATGAAAAGCCCTACTGGTGACGCCACAAATTTTTTCAAACTATTGGTAAATTCTTCAAAAAGTTCAAAATATATTTGCAATCCACCCCCGTTAACCCCACAGCTGTCTTCCTGTCACGCCTGGAACAAGGTAATCAACAATATAATCGGACTGCACACACTGCGTCGCCTCGCGTGTGATACGCCCCTCGACAGGAGGGCTTAACCAGCCAATTATCTTCCGTATTGGGCAACCAGCTAGCTACCGCCTACAGGGAAACGTCATCTACCTATCGAGTTTCCTGCTCGATCAATAGGGATCCTCATCTACTCATTGATCAATAATCACCAAATCATAGGAAACGGCGCACGCACACACACCCTTACCAATCAGTGCGACCTATGCCAATCAGTGTCTCCGAGCGGCCGCACGTGATGTTTTCGTGCTCCGCCCCCTTCTCTCCCGTAATGTAGCGGACTGCTCTCGCACTTGTCCGGCTACCATTCATTCATTGCCAACACTAATTTGTCAAACCTTCGCCGCGCACCTGTGTAACACCTCCCGCTTCCCACATTCAATTCCTCCCCCCTCCCTCACAATTTCACATTGCTTGTTGTGCGTGGCATACTCACCAAGTGCTCCTGATGCGGGGCCGCTCGACTGCGTGCACCCCTCCAAGCGGCTCGCCACCTCCCCTCGTCTGGACCACGTCTGGACACTCGCCAACCGCGGGCGGGATACTTCTCAACCGGCTCCCGAAGGCCAATATCCGGAGTGCGCTGTCCGGACTTCTCGCAGTTCCGCGATGGTCCCGTAGTCCTCAAAAGGGGGCAGCAGCAGAGGGGGCCGCGCCGCCGGGCCTCCTCGCAACGGGGGCACTCAGAAAAATAAAAATAAAAGCAGACCTCAAACAGATCTCAGCAGTGCCTCCAACTTGTCGGGGGGAAATTCTCCCGGGGCCGGCGGAGCCGTCCGCGGACCTCCGGGCAGGGAGGCCCCAACTCCTCCAGTGTATCCCAAAAAATGAGTATGAGACACACGCAAGAAGCAAGGTGGTTCTGCTGTTTATTGAACAAACGGCAAGGATGGGTCAAGGAACGTACGTGTCCGTCCTGACACTCTCACTTCACCATGGGCTTGCAGGCCCTTTTTACCTTAGTATGACGCGCTACTTGCGTCACCTGGGAAAGTTAGCAAAAAACCTATTGCTACTCTGGATTGGCTCTTCGAGTGGTAGGGTTTACGTATAGAGAGCTCTGTTAGTGGTTGAGGGTTAATCAGGTGGTATACTTGGGTTGTCCTTTCAAATTGATACATGAAAATTGTTACATGAAGGCCCCTGAGGATTGGTCAATGTTAGTGGCGTCAGTGATAAGAGCCCCATGTTCTGATTGGTCCACACACGAGCCCCCCAGTCTGGGACCATCGTTGTTCCCAGCTCGCGGTGCACCTGTCATTTGCAACAATGTTTCACTATGGGTATGTGTAGACAATGTAAGATTTATTCATATGCTGGAAGGCCGGTTACTCCCACCGCTGCAGATGTCCTTTGAGACGCTTACTTGTATCTGCCTGAGCCTTTGAAGCGGGGAATCCAGGCGTCTCTCTCCTCCCGGGCCTGGCACTCTGTCAGGTTCGGCTTGGTCACGTGAGGTGGGACCGTGGTTGAGGCATAATTCTGCACATTTAATATTGCATTTTCCACTGTGCGCCTCGCTTAATTGCAGGCGTGACCTTGGTGTCGACTTGTGGCATGCGAGTTAGCAACATCGTGCCCTTGACTGTCTGCTTTCGCCAGGCTCATTCTGCAGGCTCAGCAACTGTACTCTTGCTCATTCACTGTTCATGGAAAACTCTTGCTTGAGGCCTACTCGGGCCTGGTGTATAAGTGGGGCCGTTGGGTACACAGGCGCTTTAGGTTATGGTCTCATATTGCTTTATCCCCAATATCGTGTCTTCATCATACTTGTCATTGCTGCACATGGGTTTAGGAGAAGCGTAAGCAAGCTTTTTAGATGAGTTCATTGTGCGTCTTGCGTTTCTGCATTTTGAGAAGCCTAAGAGAAAAAATAATAAAGATGCGCGTCTGTGGGTGTGTCCGTCACCTACGTCATAGCACTGAGTATGTTCTTCGTGCGGATTGGTGTGGGAGTGTCCAGTGTGTATGTTGCACGGGTATTCTGTCCATCGGCTCAGTCGTCATGGCATCTCTAACGATGTGTTGAGTTAGTGCTGGATGATTCAGTCGAGTACCTCCATGCTGCAGGCGTCGGCAAGGGTATGCCAGGCCGGCGGGCACGCGGGTGGGCACATCCGTATGTTCTTGTACCAGGGTATTTGGTCATCTGGTACATGGGCAAATTCTTCTCGTGGTGGGTGTCTGGGTCGTGATCCTATAGGCCAGGGGTGGGAGATGAATGTTGGGAGCCGTTTCTTCCATTCTCCCACTTCAACACTTTATAGAAAGACCTTAACAACGGAGGTCATTCCTGCAATCAGAATCCTGAAAAATACAGGAGCAGAACTATCAACTCCAACGGTACTGAACTGGAAAGAATACTGCATTGCAATTATGGGAAACCATGAAATAAGTGCAGAGACGCTAATGAACAGACCCATGAAAGCTAAAAGACAGATACAAGAAGGCAATTGGATTCAGTCAAGTGAAGCCAAAAACAACTATAAACTTGCCTTACATTCGCACTACAACATTAGAGCAATCAATGAACCACCAAAATACATGCAGATTCCCCTGTACTCGCATAAGGGACACTTTTCTTCGATTCAGATTAAACATTCTAACAACTAGAGAATACTTAGCCTACTCAAGACAAATCTCCCTTGAAAAACAAAATTGCAGGTTCTGTGATGAAGCCACTCTAGCAGAATTACTACATCATCTTTTCATCGACTGCCCAGAGTTTACGGTAACAAGAAACATCTTCAAACAGATGCTGCCACATAAGTTGATCAGCTACGAACCCCAAGAGAAATGGGAACAGATCCTGAGCGGAAGCTGCTTTCGATTGACTTTTAGAACTATGCAATTTTGGGAAAAATCATGGAAAAATGGAAAGAACAAGAAAAGGGCAGCCGAACAACAGAAAACAGTAGCTTTCTGACACCCTTACCTCCTCAGCAGGCTTTTATTCGCGGACATCAGAGATGAAAAATCACACATTTTTTGACTTTTTATGGCTACATCCCATCACATCCTCATCACCCATCACCTCCCCAGCGATTGTTTCATTAGTTTGACAAGTGCAATGTTGTGTTTTTAAAATGTTTTTACCGCGATGTTCAAGGACAACGGGCTCTTTATGCGAGTCCAACATGGCGGTCATTTACCAAGAATATGACGCACCTCACGATTTTCAGCATCCAATCAGCGGGCGCGTCCAATATCCGGGGACATCACGCCACCCTCTGGGCCAATTGGAGGCCCGTCTGCGGACCAAACAGGGAAGTGTGTCCGTGGACCAAACCAGATATCACACATTTCTTTAACAAATTTTTGGTTGCTTTAAAAACAAACTGCTGGTTGGATTTAAAGCAAATTTACAAAAGCATACTTTTGGGACCAAGCAGCCGCTCCTGGCGCAAATGTGGTGAAAATTTGCCCAGCGGTTTGGTCTGTAGGCATGAGCAACATTTATTTTCCATTGCGTCGATGGGAAAATCCACATATTTTGGGACATATTTTGGGACCCTCTATAACTTTACCCCATACGTGACAAATTATCTCATTGCTGGAAGTTTACCTCCAGGTTTACCTCCAGCTCAGAGCCACATCTGCAAGTCACTGTGGGTATGAAAATTAACCCAAATACAAGCTTTGTGCTCCAGAAAATTGTGTTTGTCTTGTAGGCCAGTGCTACTTAATACATAGCTTTATCAACATAAGACAGACATTTCTCAAGGCTACCGGAATACCACATACCTGGCTTCACCTTTATTAGGGATCATCAGTGCAGTATAGTCTTGGCAGCCTTGTGGTTGGAGCATTGGGAATGTTTAGCAAACACCAGTAAAGTTGTGGTGGATTTAAAGAGGCTTGGGAAAAAAAGACCTATGGCATTTGTGACTTGGCCCAAATGAATTATAATACTTTCCCATTTCTGGTGAAAGGTGTTTTTTGTTTGTTAGCTTCACACATTAATTTTGGCACCTGGCCTTGAAAACTAGGCACGATTGTTTTCCAATTCGGAAACCCAGGACCAGTGCCATCACTTCCACTCTCCTGTTGCTACCAGCTGACGCAAAAAAACTGTCTGCGCCATTCAATGAATTCAGTGTCTTTGTTTAGCATTTTTGTAGAGGAAGTTGACCAAAAAATTACCTAATGTTATGATGGTGGTCAGTAGAACTCACGATGTGGCCACCACATCAGTCACCTGTTTAGATGTTACCGATGATTATCCAGTCACAGACTGCTAGGACAGTCAAACCTTCCAGGTTATCTTATTCTCATTGAAGATCCTGATCCAGGCACAAAGTCATATACATTTTCAGGTACATTCTGCTCTGAAGAAAGGTGACTTGTAGAAGAGATCCCTACCTCTGGAACCAACAGGCAAGTATGGCTCTGTTGTTTCATCGCCCAGTGTTGCTGCATGTGTACATGATGTACGAACGAGTGATGCTCTTCCTACAAAGATATCTACTTCCTCAATCTGTGCACCAACTTGTGGAGCAGTGTCTTCTTTGTAGCAGATCAGTCCCATGGTCTGTAATCAGTGACAATCACTCCCAGAGTTGTGCTCTGCAGGAGGTATGCAGGAGTAACTGGTGATGTCTTGAAGGTGTAACGGATGACTTCACCTGGTGGTACTACAGTCTTCCTACTCATATTACCAATTACTTGTTTTTACTTAACCGAGTTGGGAATAAGAAAATATAAATTGGTTGTCACTGTAACCTGTAGGTATGTCTTCTTTCTCAACCAATTGTTTCTTACTCAACTGAATTGGAGATGAGGATTGATGAGTCTGTTCTCACTGTAATTGCAGCAGTGCGTTTTCACTCGGATTACCAATAGCTGGTTTTTGCTCAACTGAGTTAGAGAGGAGGATTGTTCAGTCTGTTCTCACTGTGGACTGCAGATGGGATGCAGCAGGAAATGATTTTCCAAAGTCTTTGAAGATGCAGCACACGTCAAAGCAGAAATGCATTTTTGCTTGTCAGTGCTATTCACCAATGAAGATTGCAGTATGTTTTCTGTTGCTTGCCACTCATGAAGTGAAAGATGAGGAGAAACAGGATTAGACCATCTTAAAACATGTAAAAGAATGTTTTACAACAAAGGGCCTAATCTTAACAGGAAGTCAAGGATCCCTGCTCCCGTATGGGAGACCAAGTGCGTGACCCAATGTGTGACTGTTCCGAGAACTGAAGTGACTCCAAGCAAGTTGAGCATTCCTGAATTGTGCTCATTCCATCTGACCAGCGTCTTCCTGAAATGTCTTAATTCTGTTGACATTTGTTATCTTGAATTTCCTCGGGTATGCCAACCTCATGGATAGCAGTGGAAACGTGAGATGCCTGAGATTGGCTCCAGGTCATTGCAGTTGCACTGGTTCAGCATGCACTGGCAGTTGGAGAAGTATATGGGTAAAGTAAGGGATAGGTGCCCGCTTTTTCGTTTTCGGGAGGCCTGGCTCGTGAGGGACAAATCAATAAGAAGCAAAAGCTTGTGAGACAAAGGCCACCCTTCCCTTTGACACTGGCAGGTTTTGGTAGTGAAAATCTGTCTTTCAGGTGCTTATCTCAAACTGGTAAAACAAGCAATGTTTATTCGCCATATGGTACAATTTAAAACAAATAGAACTAAATCTAACCGGTGTTGATGAATTCAACTCATATCAACACTTCAAAGTTGACCACACATCAGTTTGGTGAGGTTAGTACAAGTGACTTAGTGTGTTGTATTATGTCAATACACTCATATAAGTCGACACAATTGGTGTTTCCAGCAAGGGAGATGTCTGCCGTGACATTACAGATGTTACATGTGTATTCTATCTCCTATGCTTTCCTCAGGACCGGTAAGATTGAAAACGCTCTCTGGGTCCGTCTGCGGGAGCACATGTGTTGTATCTCTGTTAAAAACAAATAAAATACAACGAAAATTGAAATCTTATGTACCTGAATGGGTCCAAAATTGGAACCTGATATCCGGGTTGCACCACATACCTGGTGGTGGCTTGAGTGTCTTATGCGATTTTTCTTATTTAGACTGTCTTGCGTACAGTGCTAGCGATTGATTACAGGCTGGTCAGTTCTGTGTGGGAGGGCAAAAAAGGGCGGGAGTGCCTCATTATTTTGCCGTTATTTTACAACTATTGTAAGCTTCATAGAGTAAAACTGCATTTCTGTAGTTTCCGTTGGTGTGCTACCTAGTAGTATACTGGCATCTGCTTCTGCATGTAGGCCGTAGGTACTTCTGTAGGGTAGAAATGAAGCCTGTCACGTTTTTCATTTGCGTCTCACAAAATTGTGGCTCTTATGAAAGGCCACATATTACTTAAAAATGTGTTAGCGCGCGTAATTGCGCTCAGTTCAGAGCCGCGTTTCAGATACACGAGCATGTATCGTGGACCTGGTTCATTCATTTATTTTCACCGCGTGTGTCCGAGTTTAAATACAACGCGGCTAGTGCTGTGTTTTATTTCAAAAATGCTGTGTACGTCGTCTTCTTAAATTGTATATGGGCGTTGCTAAGCAACAGAGCCCGTGAGTCTCGTAGTATGCGCATGTGTACTTAATGGGTGGTCAAGGTCTCTTACAGACCCGCCACTGCTTGTCTCATCAATCCATATTTCAGTGTGCTGCATTTACGTACAGTGAAAACTTACTTTGGTTAAGGACTCGTCTTGTGTGGATCCTGTTATAGGTTGGTGCCCTGCTGCTTAGCAACCAGAACAGCAATCACTGATGTAGCTCTGTTAGGTTGCAGAAGCGAGTACGTATCAGTTGTTTGTTAAATATTGCCGCGTGGGCCTGAATTAGGTATTTCTATCAATATGGGTGAACTGTGCATTCAAACTCGTAGTGCCTCATTTAAATAAGGACATATTTATCTATAGGTGATCCATCGGTAAAACATGGAGGTCATACTTGTAGGTTAGCTGGTTGCAGGCTGATATCTGTGCCCATGATCTAGGTAATTCACCCATGCACGGCCAAACCAGAAGAAATAACAAGTAAAATCTAGATGTATCTGTACATCTTAAATGATAGCACATTCATTGGCGCTATGTTGCATTTTGTGAAACGTCAGACATGTTCACCAATGCTGTCTTGCTTGCTCAGGTCACATCTTTTACCATTTCTGTATGTACAATGACTGGTGGCAAAGTCGGGCCAGGGTTATTTTCATATGGGAGGCAACTGAGTACAGATCAAGAAAAACACACAGCAACAGAAACAACTTTTATACTTTGTTTGTTTGTTTGTTTGTTTTATTTATTTCTATAGAGAACCTTAACCCGGGGCTATCTGGGCGCATTCGACGGTTGCAGAAGTTACAGGCATACAGATGATATATAAAACAGATTTACAGTAGTAAAAAATCATAATTACATAATTACATATTTACATAATTACAGCATAATCAATACTAACAATGCTACGTTATTCAAATTTTGCAGTCATAGGTTCGGATTGGTGGTTCAGAGGTGGTGTGGTAGAGAGGAATATTAAAGTTAATACTACTCGGTTAGCCATTTGGTGGCGTTGCTTCTGAAGTTAGCAAATGACTTAAATCTTTTTAAGGATAGAGGGAGCAAGTTCCACAGCTGGGCAGCCATGACTGGGAAGCTAATCCCACCAGATTTTTGTAATTTATATTTTGGGACTATTAAACCAAGTGTATTAGTTGACCTATTGGCCCGGGTAGATGAATTTAACTTACACTTTTCTGTTAGGTAGGGGGGGGGGCGCATGATTCAGTGTTTTATAGTTGAGGGACATCATTTTGAGTTGAATCTTGTCCTTGATTGACAGCAATTTATATTGTCTACTTGTTTCAGATATGTGGGCACATCTTGAGATGCTCAGGAATGATATAAGAGCATTGTTTTGCAATGTTTGAAGTTAATGAGCACATATTTACTGGCTCCCAAATAGAGTCCATTGCAATAATTCAACTTGGACAGTATTAATGCTCTGGCAAGTGTAATGCAACTTTCCCTCGAGAGCAGGGGTTTACATGCCCTGATTAGTTTCCCGGTATATGCCATGGCTGAGGCTGTGGCGTTTACCTGTTTATGTAGATTTAAGGTGGAGTCGAGATACAAACCTAGAGTTTTTAGCTCTTTGACACTCGCATCTTGTTTCCGTCGATGTTGAAGGAGGTGTAGTCTGAGTTCAGTTTTTTTAGGTTAGCTGAAGATCCTACAATCAGCAATTCCGTTTTGTCATCATTCAGGCAGATGTCGTGTTTGCCGTCCATGACTCAATGATGAGATACATTTTGTTCACTAATGCTACATCATCTTCATAAGTACCCGACAACTGAAGCAGGATCTGGGTGTTATCTGCGTAGTTGTTGTAGGTGACACCCAGACGATCCAGTTTATCGAACAAGGGCTTAGTAAAGATGTTGTACATAGTAGGTGATACATAGTAGCCTTGTGGGCCTCCACATGTGATGGAAATGGGGTTGGCTGTTGCTGAGGGGGAGAAGACTCTCATAGTCCTGTTATTTAGAAAATATTGTATCCATGTAATGGCATTCTGGGAGTAGTGGGCTGCAGAAGCCAGGTGGATGCATAGTACCTTATGGTCAACCAAATCAAACGTCGCCGATAGGTCCAATAATAGAAGTAGGGCAATTTTCCCATCGTCCTTCAGTTCATCAATCTGAGCTTTTAGGTCAATGAGCGCTGTTTCGGTCCTATGTTGAGGTCTAAATCCCGATTGGTGAGTCCCTAGGAGGTGGTTAATCTCTAGAAATTCTTGGATGTGTAGATAAACTACTCTGTCCAGAATCTTTACTAAAAAAGGGACTGTCGTGATTGGCCTATAATTTGTAGGGATGTTCGGGTCCAGAGATAGTTTTTTAAGTAGGGGTAAAACCCAGGATTCCTTTAGGTTACTAGGTACTATACCCGATGTAAATAAGGCGTTGATTAGTTTGGATATCAAAGGTGCTAGATCTCTATCAACTTTTTAAATTATTTGTGCCGGGCAGCTATCGCCTTGGCATAGTGTGGGTTTGAGGGAAGCAATGATTTTTTGTTTTGTGCCTCCTGGGGTGGATTGGTATTCGGTTTTGTGACGTGGTGGATTTTGCCTATGTTTTGTACATTTTTTCGTTTTTCCTAGATTTTAGATTGGAGAGTGGCTATTTTGTTGGTGAGAGCATTCTGAATGTTCGTGCACCAGAGTTGGTCCTTTACACATGTACCCACTGCGTTAATAGGCGTCTCCATCTCTTTAAGGATCACAAATAGCTCTTTGGTGCTAGAGCTGTTCTGATTAATCCTATTATTGTATGATTTCCGTTTACTGCTCAGTATTTCTTCCTTGTATTTAGCAGATATATTCCTTAGATTTGTTTTGTTCTCTGTTGGAGGGCTGAGCTTCCAACTAGATTCTAACTTTCTTTTTTCCGCACGCAGATTTTTAAACTCAGAGGTGAGCCATGAGTTCAAATGCGTTCTTGGTTTACCTTTGTACAGTTTGAGGGGGGCAATGATATCCAGAGATTTGGTCATAGAGGAATTGTATATCTCTACTAGTTTGTTAGGGTCGGTGATATCCTCTGATGCATTTAGCGTAGGGATCACAAGTAGCAGGATAGCCTCCGTTGTGATGTTGCATTTGTTCCTTGTCTGACATGGAGGTACTGTTAGGTTTAGTTTAGTTTTTCGAGGGTTTATTGGGAGGGTAAATGACAGAAGAAAGTGATCTGTCCAGGATTGGGGACTGGTGGCGGTGATTAAGGTGTCGCATTTAAGGTCGGCTACCCAATCAAGGGTCCTACCTTTGTTGTGGGTAGGTTGGGTAACTTTTAGGTTAAAGCCTTGTTCTGTCATTGTGTTTGCAATTGTTAGTGCTTGGGGATCATCAGGGTCATTCAGTCCCAGATTAAAATCACCCAGTACTAGGATTTGGGATGATGTTTTGACATTTTCTGTCATTAGTAGCATCAGATCATCCTCAAAGGTGCCTATAGGCCTGGGGTGTGTGTATACTAGCTGGATTGTTATGGTGTGGGAGTTGTCAGTTGGTATTTTGGCAGTCAATAGTTCGCAAGATGAGAGTTCATGCAAAGTGGCTAGTCTAAGGTCTAGGTTTGATTTGGCTATGATGGCGATTCCGCCGCCTCTGGCATCTACTCAGTCCTCTCTTATAATTGTGTAATTGTCTGGCACAGCGAGTAGGATTGACGGTCCTGCTGCAGCATGCAGCCAGGATTCTGTGATGGCAGGGAGTCCAGTTTATCGGCAGTGATTAGATCAGCAATGTCTGTCCACTGGCGTAACAGCGGCCCCCGCACACCCCGTGGTGTGGGGGGCCCCGCGACCACATGCCTGGGAGGGCCCACATGGAGAAAAAATATGGTTTTACATTTTCTTTATGAAGGCAGAGTGAATACAAAAAGAAACTTTCTTTTTGAAGTCCGGGGGATGCGCCCACCCCATGACACGAAGACCCTAGGCTGGATGCCTCCATGTGGTGTGGTGGGAGAAGGCCTATGACTTAAAAAATAAATAGTATATTTTTTAAGTCACTCTGCCTTCATAAAGAAATTATTTCCGTAATGGTTCAGTCCTTAACAGAAATAATTTCTTTATGAAGTCAGAGTGACTTCAAAAAGAAACAATTTATTTTTGAAGTATTATGGCTCCCCTCAACCCCATTACGTGTGCGTGTGTGAGTGCACACTTAAATTAATTGGTGACTGTCTGTGTGAGTGTATGGTGAAAGGGTGCACACAAATGTATGGGTGGCTGGGTGTGCGTGTACGGAGAAAGGATGCACACTTAAATGTATGGGTGATTGCCCGGGTGTGCCTGTATGGTGAAAGGGTGCACACTTAAATGTATGGGTGGGTGCCTGGGTGTGTGTGCCTGTATGGTGAAAGAGTGCACACTTAAATTTATGGATGGCTGGGTGTGCATGTGTATATATGATGAATGGTGTGTGTGCTTGTGTTCAGGGGCGCAACAAAACCTACATTTCAGGAGGGCTAACCCTTCAAATATTGGGAGAGGTGCTAACTTCACGTGTGGTGGGGAGGAGCAAACTTATTTGTGTGGGGGCATCTAACTTCATTATGCATTTTAATGAGGCTATTCTAGTGCAGCTTCAATGTTACAAGCACTTAACTTTCTCCTTTAAGTCTGAAAGCACCCACTTATGGACTGCTGTGAGAATGACTGGTATCCTGTTCCCACTCTACCCTTCCAATCAATCCCCTGGCATGCAAGTACTAAACCCACATCACAGTTTCAAATGCCTAAAACATTTGGCATTTAAATGCAGATACTAACAGCAAAATGCTGTACATTAATAATTGCTGGGCCGGGCCCTTGTTAACAGAGAAACCCAGGTGCCGTTTAATATCTGTGTCCTTTTCTGTCTGGCAACTGCTCTGTAGGTCAGCGAGGTCAAGTCAACGCAGCCCACAATTTCAAAGGGGGAGTGCTGAAGTCCAGTCAACTCAATGGTATTGCACCACTTGTGTTTAATGCCTTGATTACTTATTGGTAATCCTCATTACTCCTAGCCCTATTCTTCCTCATCCATGTACGTGTGTATGTGGCAGTACTTGTGTATGAGGCACTATGCCCTATGCCTCATACACAAGTACTGGGTCGAGGTACAGGTACGTGAAGGCAATGCCTGACTTAGCTACCTGTAATGTTCATTACTCCTAGTCCCACTCTTCCTCATCCCAGTACTTACCTATGAGACATGGAGCCTCATACGTAAGCACGGGGACAAGGAAGAGGGACGTGGAGGTAATTCTGAGCCAATGAGCTGATTTTGGAGGTTGGGGTAGGGGATGGGAGGGAGGGTGGTTGGGATTATGCAATAAATCATAATGTTCTTTCATGTCCATGCTAAGCAGGCAAGATATGTGGTAATAGTGGCTAGAGAGGCCTTTTGGTGCAGCCAGTTTAGCCATTCCTCAGTTTGGTATGACTTTTTTGAACTGGGCATTTCTGATAAAGCAGTCCTGCTAAGTGTAATTACCTGGATAGACTGGCATTTGGGTTCTGCCAGTCTAGCCGTTTCTTACTTCGGCACTGTATATTTTTCTGGGCATCTGTGATAAAATTATATGATATGGTATGATAAGTCATATATAACGCACCTGTACACAAGTTTTTTAGGGACGGAAAACAGGGGCAGGACAAGACAAATGATCTTACTAAGCCTTGTGTCATTCAGATTGTGCAAGTGCTAGAATGAGAAGTGCAAGGGGAAAGGGAGGGGGGATGTTCAAGGGAGAGGGGAGGGGAAAACAGGGCAGCAATGCTCTGAGTAAATGGAGCCAGGGCAGCGCGGCTCTGAGTAGTGCAAGGAGAACAAGGGACTATAGGGTTACAGTTAGAGCCCCTAACTGTGTGGTAGGCCGGGAGGCAGTGCAAGGGTGACTGATGAAGAAAGAGCCTGGACTCGGTGAGACTGAGGGTAGCCAAGCAACCAGTTGGTACAGCATACAGGTATGTCAGGTTGGTCAGCAGGGGAGGGAGAGAGAGAAAGCAGAGGAGAAGAGGAACATTTTGAGCTGCTTCCAGAACTTCAGGTGGTCTGACTCAAGTTTGGGAGGGGCAGGGAGGCCATTCCAGAAGGAGGCACCTGCAGAGGAGAGAGATCTACCCCCCACTCTCTGTCGGGAGAACCATCTAACCCTTAGGGCTCAAGAAGGAAGGTATTTTGGAAGAGAGTGTTGAATGTGGTGCGGATCCCAGCCCCAGAAAGCCTTGTGCGCAATGCAAAGGGTCTTGAACTTAATCCTTGCAGCCACTGAGAGCCAGTGGAGAGATTTCATGGCTGGCGAGAAACAGTCTCTGGGCTTGAGGCCAAGGATAAGCCTTGCAGTCCTGATCTGGATTAGTTGCAGAGGCCGGAGAGTAGAGGAAGGCAGATTGAGAAAGTGGCTGTTGCAGTAGTCCAACCTAGACAGAACCAGGGCTCTGGAGACAGTGAGCTTCTGGGGGAAAGTGAGAAAAGGAAGTGTCCCTTTGAGGAGGTGCCACTGGTAGTGGGACTTCCTGGCGATGTCCGAGATGTGAGGAGAAAAAGAGAGAGTGGAGTTGAAGATGAAACCAGAAATGAGCGAGAGAGGAGAGGAGGCTGAGGGGAGCCTGAAGGAAAGCTGAGTGTCATCCACACAACACTGAAAGTTAGGGGAGAAGGTAGAGATCAGGTGGGCCAAAGGGGTCAAGTAGAGGTTAAAAAACCAGGGTGAGAGGATAGAACCCTTTGGAACGCCAACGGTAGGGAGAGGTGGTGGAGTGAAAGGGACCAAGTTGGACCTAGGTGGGGCGGTCCAATAGGAAGGAGGTCAGCCACTCCAGGGCCTGCACCATGAAGCCCAGGTTCTCACAGAGTCGATTGATCAGGATGGCGTGGTTGACCGTGTCGAAAGCAGAGGAACGTTCAAGGAGGATGAGGACAGAAGGAATGCTGGAATCAAGGTTAGAGATCAGATCTTCAGAGGTGTTCAGGAGAGCAGTTTCCGTGCCTCTGGCAGCTCTTAAACCAGACTGATGGTTTTGGAGACAACCAACAGATTCAGTTTGGAGAGTAAGCTCGGAGATGGCCAGCTTTTCCAAATGTTTGGGAGAGGGAAAACTTCCAGTGGCAAAAGAATAATTACCAAAATCGGCCAAGGCTGGAGCAAGGGTGTCAATATGATCCTTCATAATTCTGGAGGGGCGGGCAAGCACCTGTTTCGATGACACTTCCGTAGATGGGACTTGCCTAGAAACCTCGTCAGGTGTTAGTGGGAAAGAGGAGAAAGGAGGAGGAGAGGGAGAGATTGCCAAAGGGGGGGCTGAGAGAGAAAGGGGGAGAGGAAGGGGAGATAGTGGACAGGATGTCCTGAGTTTTAGTGGAAAAGCGAGAGACCATAGACGTACAGAGGGCCTGTTGAGGGAACAGGAGAGGTAGAGACCGCAAAAGGATTGGCCAGTTCTTTGCAGATTTTAAAGAGTTTGGCTGTGTTGTTAGAGGCCACTGAGACACAGGCTTGAATGTGTGCTCTCTTCTTGATGAGTCTTATTGCTTCGACTGGCATTTTGGTGCAACCAGTCTAGGTATGTCAAAATGTGGCCTGGCATACTTTACTGTAAAGTTATTACGTGTCTACACTGGTCTACATTGTGCAGCCAGTTGGACATGTTTTCATTGTGGCATGGCATTTTTAATAGCACATCATTCATGTTTATGTGCACTGTTGGTGACTTGCATGTATTGGATTGGTGTTACCCTACAAAACAATAGCAAACAATGTGGCTTTTCAGCCAGTTTTTCTCAGAAAGTGTGCTGCATAGTGCATTAAAACACATATTTATATCTTTCTCCTTGTGCAGTGTGCAGCATACCCCTTCAGCAACACATTTGTGCATATTGCGCAAGCGTGGCAATCTAGGCCGGGCCAGTGTGTGGCACAACCCATGATTTTTTGCCGAGTTGGGGGGGGCCTCAGCATGGCTTGCAGGGGGGCCCCCAGATCTTGTGTTACGCCACTGTGTCTGTCGCATGCGCTACAAGCGATCTGCCATTGATTAACCCGCCCTTAATAGTCTGTTTGCCGACTTGAGTTGGGATGGTACTTTGTTTATGTTGTTTTAGTGACTTATTATGGTTGATTGTATTTTTAGCTGTGACTTTCCTGGGTACAACAGTACCTTTTATGGGGATAACTGGTGATAGATCAGTGTTGGGTGTGTTTGACGAAGTAAGGAGTCTGGCTCCGGGTCTCCCATTTCTGTCTGGAGTTGGACAGGGTTGGCTTGAGGCTTCAGCATTGGTATAGGTTCCCTTATCATGATATAATGATTGGAGTCTGTCGCCAAGTCTGAAGTTTCTAATTGGCGTCAGGCAAGGATGACTTAGGGGCCTTAACCTGATTTGCAATCTGTTTACGTTTCTGATAGGAATGTTGAAGGTTGAAACTCACTACTTGCAGTGCATTTTTGGACAAAGATGGTGGTGCAAGGATCGAGCACTGTGTTTGATGGAGAGGAGCTGGTTTAGCGCAGTAAGTGCACTTACCAGTGATTTAAACACAGCGTGCATGATATTTAAGGATGGCTAAATTCAGTGAAGAACGTTGCTTATTATTGGTTAGGCCTGAGGTTAGGTTAGAGGTCTAAGGTGGGACAACAGGCTTAACAACACGGTCCATAGGCTATTCCACAAATAAAGCAGCAGGCCTAACAACAGGGTGCATAGGCTATTCCAAAATTGAAACAGCAGGCCTAACAGGGTGCATAGGGTGTTTCAAAATTAAAGCAGCAGGCCTAACAACAGGGTGCATAGGCTATTTCAAAATTAAAGCAGCATGCCTAACATCAGAGTGCATAGACTATTCCAAATTCAAGCAGCAGGCCTAATAACAGTGTGCATATGCTATTCAAAAATTAAAGCAGCATGCCTAACATCAGGGTGCATAGACTATTCCGCAATTGAAGCAGCAGGCCTAACTGGGAGCCTAGGCTATTCCAGAATTAAAGCAGCAGGCCTAACGGGGTGCATAGGCTATTTCAAAATTAAAGCAGCAGGCCTAACATCAGGGTGCATAGACTATTCCAAAATTAAAGCAGCAGGCCTAACAACAGGGTGCATAGGCTATTTCAAAATTAAAGCAGCATACCTAACATCAGGGTGCATAGACTATTCCAAAATTAAACCAGCAGGCCTAATAACAGTGTGCATATGCTATTCAAAAATTAAAGCAGCATGCCTAACATCAGGGTGCATAGACTATTCCACAATTGAAGCAGCAGGCCTAACTGGGAGCATAGGCTATTTCAAAATTAAAGCAGCAGGCCTAACATCAGGGTGCACAGACTATTCCAAAATTAAAGCAGCAGGCCTAAAAACAGGGTGCATAGGATATTTCTAAATTAAAGCAGCAGGCCTAGCAACAGGGTGCATAGGCTATTCCAAAATTGAAGCAGCAGGCCTAACAGGGTGCATAGGCTATTTCAAAATTAAAGCAGCAAGCCTAACAACAGGGTGCATAGGCTATTTCAAAATTAAAGCAGCGTGCCTAACGGGGAGCCTAGGCTATGTTTGTGCCCTCCCTGACTTACACGTGTGAAATGAATAAAACAGACACTCCCTGGGCAGGGAATAAGGCACAAAAGAGCAGGCTGCGAGAGTTCAAGGAAAGGTTTATCTAGATCTCTGAGAGCGCTCTGACCACATCAAGGTTACAACACATTTATATAGTACATTGACATCTTTAACATATGAGGCTACGTTGGCCCTGGATTGGTCAGCCAGTGTGGTGTCTTAGGTGTGGGCATCATCTCTTCCTCCGGGTTGGTTGCTTGGTTGGCGGGAGGATTGACGTCAGACATCTGTGCTCCGGATGGGTGAAGGTCAGGTCGCTGTGAAACACAGTGGTCACTATCTAAGCTAAGAAAATACATTCTGAGTAATGCATGCACTAAATAATAGTTGATCAAAAGACTCTCAGTAGTGTATCATGTCGTTATACAAATCACTCAAGAGTTTATATCATCTACAACATTTGGGTTATACAGATCACAGGTTTATGGGCCTTGACCACTATATGTCATGATGCCTACCCCAGAGCACCAGGCCAGGCCCAGCACCCCCGGGAGCAGGCATCATGCCCCCGGGTAAAAGACCAGCGGCCCCTTATAGGGGCTCTCTGGACTCTGCCCTGGCGCCGTTGGTGCCAGGCTCACGTTGGACATTAGTCCTGGCGCCATAGGCGCCAGGCTCATAAAGGAAGGTGTTTTGTGCACTTACCTGATGCAGACCATGCTGCAAGATTCAGGCCTCCCTGAGACCTGAAAGGGACTATTTTTTCATTGGGACTATTTTGCCACTCGGGCGTGGCCAGGGGAGGATACTTGCCTGGAACTACTTTGGGGGCTATTTAAGCCACGCCCAGACAGTAGCTCACGCTTCGCGTTGTTCTGCATCCAAGCAGCTGAACGCTCACCGTGTCTGCTCCTGCATCTGGTCCCCAGCCACGCCCGCCTCGATCCTGGAACACCTGTAAGGAAAGAAGAGAAGAGAAAGGTGAAAACCAAGAATTTTATCAAACTTCTTACCTGCATCCGGAGCCTTCACGTCAGCGTTCCTGAGAAAAGACTTTCATTTAAAAGCACTGCGTTGCTCGCTGCAACGCCGCGCTTCACTCACCTGTCCTCGGGAGTTCTTCTGGCTCCTCCGCGACTGTATGCACCGGTCGCCACATCTCTGCGCCTAGGGGAGAGAAGAAGAGACAAAAGGTGAGCAGAAGGAACATATGAGGAAAGCCTAATTTTCCGCCATAACACTTACCGGTCTCCTGTTGGTGGACCATTCCTCATTTCGGGTTGGCGCCGCTTCGTTGGCAGGTACCGCACCCCGGCCCCTATGGGGAAAGGACAAAAGACATTACTGGGGGAATATAAAGACATTAAGAGGGATCGCCCCCATCGCTAACTCACCTGAGTTTACCATCGGAAATTCAATCCCTCAACGCATCGCCTTCATTCTGCACCTGAAATAAAGGACAGATCACAGGTTAGGAAGGCAACAGAAAAGGAGGCTCAACACTTGAACTTTTGTAATCTTCATACTTACGGCGTTCCGCCCGGAAAAGTCAAGTGGATTTTGCCAGCGCCATTCTTAAAAACAGTGAAGTAACTGGACAAACACGCGCCCCTGCACCAGAAGCAGGATGGAGAGTTCATCCTTTCAAACCATAAGGTGAGCTTCAACCGGGGATTTCAGAGGAAGTTAGAGAAGAACGAAGGGGGGTAGAGGGGAGCAAGCACACTATTCTGCAGACTGTTAATCCCCTTTCTCATCTGCAGAAGGATATTCCTACTGGCCAGACAAGCAAGATTTGAGGGTCCTGTTCAGTCAGTGTTCCGAGTTCTGCGCATCACGCTCGAAGAGGCCACAGCAACCCAGACTAGACCAGCGCCTCCGTGGGAGTCAGGTGAGTGTTACAGAACGTGAAGCCTTCCTACAAATTCCCACCCAGGCGCTATGGAAACTTCTGAGACTGATCAGTTGGCCCAACTACTGGGGGAATTACGGGCCGAAGTACACACCGCTCGTCAAGAGACTAATGCTCTCAGGAGGGAAGTGATTGTATCAAAAGAAAGAACTGATGACCTGGCTAGACAGTTTTTGCAAGGTCAAGCTGGACACACTCCTCTACCCGGTTCCGGGGGGAACCCCGCTCCTGTGGTTCCCAGTAACCCTGTGCAGATTAATCTACCTGGAAACATGCCGCTGGCCCCACCCGAACGCTTTGCTGCGGACCCCAAACGATTTGCCGTATTCATGAATCAGTGTCGTTTGCACTTCCTATGCAGACCTGGGGCCTTCCCTAATGACCAGACCAAGGTAGCCTTTGTATTGTCATATCTCAGCGGCTGTGCTGCCGATTGGTCAGTTCCACTGGTTACTCAAGATGACCCGATTCTCCGTGATTTTCAAGGATTTCAAGCAAGCATGGAAAGGTTATTTGCTCGACACTCTCTGGGGCAGGCTCTGGATGACGAACTCCTATCCCTGCGACAGGGCAATCAGGACCTCCTATCCTACATTGCAACCTTTAATAGACTAATTGTGGAAACTGGGTGGCCAGAGGATAAAAGAATCACGTTATTTTATCGAGGTCTACGAGGAGAACTTAAAGATGTCCTGGCCCAAGTTGTAAATCCGCCCCAAGAATGCACAGAATATATAGACTTAGCGGTCCAATTGGATCACAGACTTCAAAACAGAAAAGCAGATCGGTCCAAGTTTGAGACCCGGGTGTTGGTCAAGACCCACGCTAACCCCAAGGGTGCTGATGTCTCTGAGCCTATGCAAATCGGAGGGGTTAAAGGACCATTAACTCAAAAAGAACGTGAAAGAAGACGGCAGATGCAATTATGTCTTTATTGTGGGTCCTCTGGACACTTTCTACGAGATTGCCCGGCAAAACCGCCCAAGATGGTGGTAGGAGCCGCTGATAAAAACTATGAATACTCTGTTTCGGGAAACGACCATGCCCGACAAGCGTAGGGGTCCGCTTGCCGAGCTTGAAAACTAACTCTCAGACCTTGCATTTCATTGTGCCAATGGTCCTCGTAGATCCAGAACAGCCTAAGCGGTTGCATGCAATAAAGGCATACATCGATAGTGGGGCTATAGGAAATTATGTGGATCGTGAATTGGTCTCTAGGATTAACCTCCCTCTGCGTCCTAAAACCAGCAAAGATGTCATCACCACAGTCGATGGAACCGAAATTGCCTCTGGACCGGTAACACATTCCACTGCTGAGGTGACACTTATAGGTCCGGACGGCCATCGGGAGGCAGTTGTGTTTGATGTAATCAAGGTTCCACAGTTTCAGGTTATTCTCGGAATCCCTTGGTTAGAGACACATAATCCTCAAATTGATTGGCGAGCGAAGAGAATAACCTTCCCGGATTGTGCACAAACCTGCTACCCAGAAAATCTGAAGATTAGTCTAGCGTCTGTAACCTCTGTCTCCATGTAACTACCTCCAGAATACCAAGACTTTCAGGACGTCTTCCAAAAGGAACAGGCCAACACATTACCTCCCCACAGATCGTACGATTGCCAAATTGATCTGGTGCCCGGTGCACAACCCCCTTGTAGCAGGATTTATGCCCTTACTGAACCTGAGAATCTGCATTTGAGACAATATTTAGATCAATACTTAGCCAATGGTTTCATTTGCCCGTCAAAGTCTCCGGCATCCTCAGCTTTTTTTCTTCGTGCCCAAAAAAGAAGGCGACCTTAGAACTTGTATCGACTACCACGCATTGAACCAGATAACTGTTAAAAACCGTTACCCTCTGCCTCTGATCCCTGTACTCCTTGACCAGGTGAAGGACGCTTGCGTATACACCAATTTAGATCTCCAGAGGGGCTTATCATCTGGTGCGAGTAAAAGAAGGCGACAAATGGAAAACGGCCTTCCGTACAAAATATGGATTATTCGAATACCAGGTGATGCCTTTCGGGTTGTGCAACGCACCTGCTGCCTTCCAATTCTTCATGAACAATGTCCTTCGGGAACTCATCGATGTTTGTGTTGTTGTATATATCGATGACATTCTTGTGTACTCCTCTTCGGAATCTGATCACAGAAAGCATGTCAGGGGCGGCCTTGAGAAACTGCGCCAGCACAAACTGTTTGCAAAGCTGGAAAAGTGCGTTTTCCATACCACCGAGGTTGAGTTTCTTGGATTCATCCTGACACCTAAAGGGGTCCGAATGGACTCACGAAAAGTGGATGCCATCCTCAAATGGCCATCACCTAGTTCGGTGAAAGGTGTCCAAAGCATGCTTGGTTTTGCTAATTTTTAATCGCAGATTTATCCTGGAATTTTCACGTGTGGTACAACCCATCACTGCACTCTTGCGAAAAAATAAACGCTTCGAATGGACAGAGGAAGCCGAACAGGCCTTTCAGGAATTGAAAGCTAAATTCACGTCCGCACCTATTTTGAATCACCCGCATCCCGATCTCCCTTGTATAGTCGAAACCAACGCGTCCAGCTTAGCCATGGGAGCTGTCCTGTCTCAGAGAGACCCTGAAACCAACCAACTGCACCCCGTAGCATTTTGGTCCAGAAAGTTCTCGCGGCCTGAGGTAAATTATGCAATCACCGACAAGGAATTATTAGCCATTAAGTCCGCCTCTAAGGCTTGGCGGCATTTTCTTCTTGGCACCAGGCATACCATCACCGTGATCACTGATCACCGAAACTTACAATATTTAAAAACTGCCAAGGCTCAATCGTCACGTCAGCTCCGATGGGCTTTGTTCTTTGCTGAGTTCGATTTTGTAATCACTTACCGCCCCGGCTGTAAGAATGGCAAAGCGGACGCGCTATCTCGAATAGGAATGGGAGAAATAGACACAAACTCAGAACCTGTGCCGATAATTCCCGAACAAAGAATTTTGGGGATAACCTCTTTACAAACCCTTGAAGACATTCAAGCACGGGTAAAACAACTCCTGGACTCTACAGCCTTGCAGGATTGGATCCAAAGGGGGTCTTACTTTTCGGTCAACGATGGCCTACCTTCCTTCCAAGGACGCTTATTTCTGCCAGAAAAGGAATTGCAAGAACTGGTTATTTCCCGTCATCATGATACCCTGATGGAAGGACATCCTGGCATTGCCAAAACTGAGGAAAAAATTAAACGACAATTCTGGTGGCCTTCCTGGCGAAAGGATATTAAATCTTTCGTGATGTCCTGTGGAGTTTGCGCCCAAAACAAAGGCCAAAAGACAAAACCCGCCGGTCTTCTTCAGCCTTTAGACATTCCACCAGCACCTTGGCACACCTTGTCACTAGATTTTATGACGGACCTGCCCCCTTGTAATGGATACAATACTATTCTGGTTGTGGTGGATTTATTTTCCAAGATGGCCCATTTTATTCCGTTGAAAGGATTACCTTCAGCTTCTGTCCTAGCAAAGGAATTCCTCAAAAATATCATCCGTTTGCATGGATTCCCGTCCATACTAGTCTCCGACCGGGGAAGCCAGTTTATTTCTCATTTTTGGAGAAAGTGTTGCAACTGGCACAAATCAACGTAAGACTCTCAACCAGCCACCACCCACAGACCGATGGTCAGACGGAGAGAACGAACCAGACCCTTGAACAATACCTACGATGTATGTTGCACCAATCGGAGGGTAATTGGAAGGATATTTTATGGGTGGCCGAATATGCATACAATAACTCGGTACACTCTGGAACTGGACAACGCCCCTTTTATACCCTATATGGACATCACCCTCGTACTTCAGACCTGGACTCACCTCTGAGCCTTGAAATGCCCGCAGTGGACCATTTGGATTCCACGATAACTCAAGCCTTCAAGGATGCAACTGCACATTTGCAACAAGCGAAAGGGAAATACAAAAAGAATGCGGATCTGCATCGGAGTGAGGCGCCTCCATACCAAATAGGGGATCAAGTATGGTTGGCTACCAAACACTTATTGCTCAAGGGACCTCAAACTTTTAATCCAAGGTATTTGGGCCCTTACTCGATCAAAGCTATAATTAACCCAGTGCCAGTCAAGCTCGATCTACCAGCTAACATGTGGATTCACCCCGTTTTTCATGTGTCACTTTTGAAACCAGTGCAACCAGGAACCAGATTAATAAAGCCACCAGAACCAATCCAGATAGATGGGGAGCCTGAATTCGAGGTGAAGAACATTATGGATTCTAAGAACTCAAAATCAAAACTTTTCTATCTAATTGATTGGAAAGGGTATGGGCCTCAGGAAAGGTCTTGGGAACCCAGCGACCACGTACATGCACCTCGGTTGGTAAAAAGGTTCCATCGGAATTTCCCAAACAAACCGAAACCTCCAGAGGGAACGGCCTTGGGAGGGGCCTTCGGGGGGAGTGCTGTCATGATGCCTACCCCGAAGCACCAGGCCAGGCCTAGCACCCCCGGGAGCAGGCATCATGCCCCCGGGTAAAAGCCCAGCGGCCCCTTATAGGGGCTCTTTGGACTCTGTCCTGGCGCCATTGGCGCCAGGCTCATGTTGGACATCAGTCCTGGCGCCATAGGTGCCAGGCTCATAAAGGAAGGTGTTTTGTGCACTTACCTGATGCAGACCATGCTGCAAGATTCAGGCCTCCCTGAGACGTGAAAGGGACTATTTTTTCATTGGGACTATTTTGCCACTCGGGCGTGGCCAGGGAAGGATACTTGCCTGGAACTACTTTGGGGGCTATTTAAGCCACGCCCAGACAGTAGCTCACGCTTCGCATTGTTCTGCATCCAAGCAGCTGAACGCTCACCGTGTCTGCTCCTGCATCTGGTCTCCAGCCACGCCCGCCTCGATCCTGGAACACCTGTAAGGAAAGAAGAGAAGAGAAAGGTGAAAACCAAGAATTTTATCAAACTTCTTACCTGCATCCGGAACCTTCACGTCAGTGTTCCTGAGAAAAGACTTTCATTTAAAAGCACCGCGTTGCTCGCTGCAGCGCCGCGCTTCACTCACCTGTTCTCAGGAGTTCTTCTGGCTCCTCCGCAACTGTCTGCACCGGTCGCCACATCTCTGCGCCTAGGGGAGAGAAGAAGAGACAAAAGGTGAGCAGAAGGAACATATGAGGAAAGCCTAATTTTCTGCCATAACACTTACCAGTCTTCTGTTGGTGGACCATTCCTCATTTCGGGTCGGCGCCGCTTCGTTGGCAGGTACCGCACCCCGGCCCCTATGGGGAAAGGACAAAAGACATTACTGGGGGACTATAAAGACATTAAGACGGATCGCCCCCATCGCTAACTCACCTGAGTTTACCATCGGAAATTCAATCCCTCAACGCATCGCCTTCATTCTGCACCTGAAATAAAGGACAGATCACAGGTTAGGAAGGCTACAGAAAAGGAGGCTCAACACTTGAACTTTTGTAATCTTCATACTTACGGCGTTCCACTCAGAAAAGTCAAGTGGATTTTACCAGCGCCATTCTGAAAACCAATGAAGTAACTGGACAAACACGCGCCCCTGCACCAGAAGCAGGATGGAGAGTTCATCCTTTCAAACCATAAAGTGAGTTTCAACCGGGGATTTCGGAGGAAGTTAGAGAAGAACGAAGGGGGGAAGAGGGGGCAAGCACACTATTCTGTAGACTGTTAATCCCCTTTCTCATCTGCAGAAGGATATTCCTACTGGCCAGACAAGCAAGATTTGAGGGTCCTGTTCAGTCGGTGTTCCGAGTTCTGCGCATCACGCTCGAAGAGGCCACAGCAACCCAGACTAGACCAGCGCCTCCGTGGGAGTCAGGTGAGCGTTACACTATAATACTGTCATTGAACTATAGGGTTAGTCTCACAAGAATCTGTATGTGGCACTTGTTACTATTTGGCACGATATACTACAACAGGGGTCTAATGTTAGTTGGGGGTCTGTTGGGTAGGCTTCATAGCATGGTTGGCTGTCTGGCACATGAAAGCAATGCCTTGCAAGGACACAGGGTTAGAATGGCAATACATTTCAACTGGCGAGGGTAAGAGGGCAAGGACACTTTTGTGGAGATGGACGAGCTATGTGCTTGGCTCATGTTGGTTCACATGCAGGACAGTGATCTCCGAGGAAAAGGGATGTGTTACATTTATTATTTGTGCCAGCAGCTCCGGCTTCAGCATGAGAATGGAGCTGCAGAGTTTTCCAGTTGGAGTGGGGACGAGGGTGGGGGCCATGTGCTCCGAGCTACTGCGGCGTGCAAAAGGGAGAGATGCATTTTGTGCTATCGCAGTGAGGCCTGGTTACCAAGATGGAGTCGAAAGGGGGTACAAAAATTGGATGCCCTGGGTTCTGCTCGGTGGTCCCATCTACGTGAATGTAACCCAAAGTTAACATTGCTTAAGGTCGAGGGGCGTACCCACCACTAGAGGCACTTGGTCCGAGTTTTGTACTGAGAAGTGATGATAGCGAGGGACCGATTGGCCCCTCGCTCCCACACATTCCCCCCTTTCGTTACATTTAAAGTAACGAATACTTCTACTTTTTATTCTTTTCATTCTCCCTTCGGTAGTACTCAGCCTCTGCCACAGCCTCGTCCTACGTGGGTGTGCCTTTTATTGGCATCCACGCTCTGCATACACTTCTTAAGCTGTTTCCCTTTCTGGCATATTCATCTGGTGTACACATTAAGTAAATTCCTCCATCCCCATCTAGATCTACCCATACTTCTTGGTACCATTGCAACTCTCTTGGTTCTTTTATCGTTGTATGATGCAAATTATCCACTATATCCCCATATTGCCTGTAAATTGCTGTCATCCTGTATTGTGGTGTAGTGTATTCCCCTGTTTGCATTTGTGCATCTATCATGGTAGCTACCGTTGTCGGTCGGCCCATTGTTACCATCATCATAGCTGAGGTTGGCATGCTTTTCTCACAACACCATAGGGCCAGTTGGCACACACAGAAGAACAGGAGCACAAAGACGATGATGGGGATCAATATTTTCATTGCCACATTTACCCATGATGGTATCCAGCTGAACAAATTGTCGAACCATGTGCTTTCTTCTGCTCCTCCTTCTGTTCTCATTCTCTCCCCTAGATTGTGCACTGCTGTGATCACATGGGAGAGTGTCCCGTTATCAGCATCTTCAGTTGGCACGAACGTGCAACACGCCCCCCCAATTTTTCGGCAAACACCACCGTCCATTGCCGTGAGGAGATCTAAGACATATCTGTTTTGCATTGTCATTAGGCGCAGTGCGCGGAGCTCTATTTTTATCACGTTGAACCCCTCTTCAGTGTCGTTGGCCAGTTGAATGAGCTCCCAGCGCACTATCTGCAACCATTTGGCGTTTGCTTGTGCTTGCAGTCCCGGGGCAAGAAGTGAGGCGAAAAATGTCTCTGCTGATGAAGAGCTTGTACTTCTGCGGGATCTCAGCAAGGAGTTTCAAAGATTCGGATGAGATGTAATTGAAGGACCTTTTACTTCGTGTCAATCTTTTCTTTAGTTCATATTCTGACAATAGTTCATATGCTGGAGCTTCAGTTCTTAATAGTTGGGGCGCTCTCGATTGTTCAGCCGATTGCCATGCTGCCGATATGCCATCCAGTTGGTCTGCTGCCGAGATGCCAGCCGATTGCTCTGCTGTCCCTTGGATATGGCTTTCTGGTATTACCATCAATGCTGTGTGGAGGGTGGCTAGAGCACAAGTTCCTTTCCACAATGCGGGGAGGTGCAGGTAGCTTGTTTGCCGCAAACCCAATACATATCCATTAGTGCAGCTGTGCCTTTTTTCATGTCGGGTATGATTACCGTTTTGTTAGGTTTTTCTAATACTGTACCCACGTTAGCTTTGCAACATGTTGCGATCCGATGGGGCCACATACCTTTTATATCCATTGGAAAGTGTCATTTGATAGGCCTCGAAGTGCTTCTGCTTTGCATTCAATTGGTTTTTTGTGCCATTTGTTTTCTGCACATCGCGTCCCCTTGATGACAAGAAATGGTTCCTTGAGGCAAATTACTCCTTGGTGTCTGCTTGTGCATGTTTTCTCATTCTCCAGCTTTTCCAATGTGACGGTGTGTGCCTGGAATGTGCTCTTTATTTTGCATAAAACCAGACAAATTAAACATTGGGCCTCCGACAAGGGCACTTCCTGTGGTACTAACATTTTCGGTGTTCCTGATGCGTGCGGAATGAGTGAACAGACGTAGCATCTTTCAATTTGTTGCTTGCTTCGCCGTGGCACTCATGTCAGAATACCATTTATTTGATTGATCCGGGTGGCGGGGATCTTCTATTTCGTCTAACCCCAGGTCGTGATAGATGTCGTATCTTTTCCCTCCCACCCCCCTTTTTCTCATCCTCCTCCTCCCTTCCTGGTTAATGTTTTTCACCCTTTTGTAATGTATTGGAAACATTCCGGCCCAGGTTGTATCATTACTATTCAATATGGCATATGTTTCGTCATCAGTAGTAGCAATATTGTATGAGGTAGGGTGTATGGTTGTCTGTGCATTAATACTAGTGTTAATTAAATAATTTGTCCAATAATAATCTCCATCATATTCATTATATATCCATAAGTATTAGTCATATTTACATTGAAATGTAACACTGACACACTTGTTGATCCTACAGTGATGTATTCTGAGGGTTGCATCACATCTGTTTTGTTGACATTAATTTCATGTGACTCTTTCCATATAGTCTTTACCCCAGTCCATATCATTTGCGATCCCTCTCGTATCATGTTAGCCCAGCTTGCCCCCCTCTGCATGTCATTAACAAAGGATAAAAGGGTATAATACCAAGCTGCGAAAAACAACATCACTGACATCAAAATTGCAGCGCATTTCAAAACACATTCAACGTTACTGAACCTTTTAGCCCTAATGGCGACCCTATCACTATCTAGCATTTATTCGTTCTCCCCGATTGTAGGTCGTTGGGCCATTTTTCACCTGGAGGGGCGATATAAATTTGTTAAGTCACCACAATATATACATGTATTTACATTCTTGTTCAACTTCATGTTTAATCATCATTTTCAGTCATGCTTGTTCTTTTACTCTATTGCTCATGAACTTTTGTATTAGAGATAGCAATCGGAACAAAGGTGGGAGATAGAGAGGCAGAGATAGTTGAGGTGTATAGACAATATGTCGGCCAATTAAAGAGGAGAGGAGGAAGAGACAGAAAAGAATGAAGGAGATGATGAGCTGTGCAGAACAAAATACATATCATCACTTTTATCTCTGCATATTCTCTTTTACTGACGATTTTGTTATTTGCTTTCAACCTCATTTGTTGTTCCAATGGCGCTATCTTGCTCCTCCTCGGGGATTGTACTATCGTGTGCCCTCCTCACATCGGATAAGTACACCCAATACTTCAATCCCTTTACCGTCACTGCGGTGGGTGTACTATAAATTACCTCATAGGGGCCATGAAACCTGGGTGAATTCCACGTTCTCACAAAGCTGCGGACATACACATGTGCCCCTGGCATCAGTGGCCTGCTTGAACTGTCTGGGGCCGGTGTGGTAGTATCAGTCGTCACATTTTCAGTAAAAGATGGTGCTATTTGTCACGCTATGCTGCGTACTGCGCGTGTTAGCTGGGTTAGGTATTCCTTAAACTCTTCCCCCAGCACTGTGGCAGCCCTGTGCGCATCTGAGGCTCTTCTAATAGGGGATACTGGCGTGTGTATTTGCCTCCCAGTCATAATTTCGTGGGGGCTTAGATGGTGGTCTTTACATAGCTGCGTCCTGAGTTGGAACAGTGCTAGGGGCAAGCAATACACCCAATTTTTCTTTAATGTGTTACCCAGCTTAGATAACTTACTCTTAAATAATCCGTTTATTTTTTCTACCACTCCATTCGCCATTGGATGATAAATTGAGCATAGTTTGTGTTTTACCCCCAAGAGTGATGTCACTTCCTTAAAGAGGTCATTCACAAAGTGTGTACCGTTGTCTCATCTAATTACATTGCATATTCCCCATCGTGAAAACACCTCCCACACAAGGAACTTGGGCGCACATTTTGCGTCTGGGTGGGGGCATGGGCCCGCTTCCACCCACCTTGAAAAGGGGCACACCACCACAATCAAATATCTTGCTCCATTACAACGCTCCCCCATATCAGCATAGTCTATGTGGAGCTCTCTAAATGGTCCTGTTGGTCGGGGCAGGGTACCGTGCAGTGTTCTTAATGTCATTCCTGAATTATACGTTTGGCATGTTATACATTCTACAATGAATTTTGACAAGTGCTCTTGCAAATTGGGGACGAACCAGTGTTCCTGGATGTCTGCGGTGATGTGTTGGTTTGCTACATGGCCGGGGAAATGCAGGTGTTGGAATGCTATTTCTAGTAAATCTATGGTCATTACACCCTTCCCTGTTGTCTCTCGCCTCCAAATGAGATCGGTGGCTGACTGTTTACAAAACCCCATTTGCTCCACAGTTCTTGCTCCTCTGTGGGCGCTCTTCTTTGTAACTCTATTATCTGCGCTATTGGGGTATTATTGTATGCTTCCTCTTGTGGCTCTGTTGTGGTTGCTTTTGCAATGCATTCGAGTGTTGGTGTCACATTGAAATACGAGGCCTCCTTTGCTGCCGCGTCGGCTGCCGCGTTTTCCAATGAGATTGCATCTGTGTTGTTGGTATGGGCTTGGCATTTCACCACGGCCACTACCGATGGTACTGCTAATGCATCTATTAGCTCATTCAACAATGTTGCGTGCTGTACTGGAGAACCGTCTGCCCTCCTGAATCCTCGTCTACGCCACCGCGACAACCCTGGGTGCACCGTGGTAGTTGCACAGGCTGAGTCTGAGTATATTATCACTGCACAGCCTTTGGCTGCGTGCAGTGCTTCAATCAGGGCAGTTAATTCTGCTGCCTGCGCTGAATAATGGGATGGGAGCCGCTTTTGCACAATCGTCTCATATTCATCTTCCTCCATGCGCACTACTGCCATTTTGATGTGTTTTTCCCCTGTTTCGGGGTTTATTGATGCTGACCCATCTATGAAATATATTTCTCCCTCCTCTAGGGCATTCTCGCTTGCTTTCGGGATGTCATCACCTTCCCCCTCATGTGTGGCACAATCGTGTTCCTGTATGTCCTCTGTTGTGCATGGCTCTGTAATAAATGTTGCTGGGTTCACTGTCTTGCACCTCACAACGTGTACATTGGGGCTTGAAATTATTACTTCATATGCTGTTGCTCTTTGTGTCATTAGTGTTGATTTTGATCGCTCAAGGATGGCGAACAGGGAATGCTCCGCATATAGCGTTACCGAACATCCCATGACAATGGTGGCGCTTTTTTCAATCGCGAAGGCCGCAGCTGCGAGTGCCTGTTCGCACGTGAAATGACCTTGCATTACTGGATGTAGTGTCCCACTGTAGTAAGCCAATGGTTTGTGACCTAGTGATGTTTTATGTGTCAGTACTGCTGTCATCAGTGTCCCGTTGCAGTGTGAAAACAAGAAAAAATCCCTCTCATAATCTGGGTTCGCAAGGACTGGGGCGTCAGCAATGATGTCTTTTAATTTCAAATACTGTGTTATCATTTCCTGCGTCCATTTTATTGCCGCTCTATTTTTCTGTGCCTCTTTTAACGCTTGTAGTAAGGGGCGTGTGTATGCCGCGTAATCAAGGATCCATGCTTGGCAATAGTTACAAATGCCAAGAAATGTTTGCATGTCTTTTACAGTTTTTGGTATTATTATGTTGCGTATAGCAGCTGCTCTGTCTGGGAGTATTCGCTTCCCATCTTTTGATATTAACTGTCCGAGGTATACAACCTCGGCGAGACAGTATTGCAATTTCCCTTTGTCTACCTTGTATCCCTTGGAAGCTAGCACATTCAGTAGTGCTATCAAGTCTTCTCGGCACTTTTCTTCTGTATGGCCACAGACGAGTAAATCGTCTACGTACTGAATGATGGTGCTCTCTACATCTATCTTTCCAATGTCTTCCCGTAACACCCTGTTAAAAATGCTGGGGCTTTCACAATACCCTTGCGGGAGTCTGCGATGTTCATACCTGTTGTTCCCTAAAGTGAACACTGTCAGGTACTGGGATCCTGGGTCGAGTGGTATGGAGAAGAAAGCATTTTTCAAGTCAATTACAGTGAAGAATGTTGATTCTTTAGGCACACTGCACAATATTGATGCCGGGTGAGGCACTAATGGGAACTCTTTTTGAATGACGTCATTGAGTGGGCAGAGATCCTGGATCATCCTCCACACCCCTCCCTTTGCTTTTTTGATCGGAAAAATTGGTGTATTACATGGGGAGTTTGATGGCACTATGATGCCTTGTTTCAGGAGTGCATTTATCGTTTCCCTAATTCCCTCCTCCGCTTCTCTTGATATGGGATATTGTTTTACCCTCGGCAGTATTGTACCTGGTTTGAGTTTTATTTTTATTGGTGTCACCTCATGCAGCAGCCCTACATCGTGGGGCCAGGTGGTCCAAATTTCAGGTGCTACTTTTTCCATGTCTTCCTCAAATATAGTCAGTGGGGCCTTAATGCTAGCCATCAGAGGGTTATGTAACTCTCTGTACTGGATCATAATATCACACGGTATGCTTATTTCCATTATAATTTCTCCATCATTCTCACCATCAGTGAATAATTCCTCGTCTGTTATATCTCGTACCATTATGTTTGGGTCTATGCATAACACAGTCCTCTACTCGCACCCATGCGCGTCCAGTCCTATGACCACTATACGTTTGCTGGATACTTGAACTGCCTCGATGTCTACGGACATTATCGTGCCTGGCACAATGTTTGTGTGTGCAATTGGGCAGAATATGAAATCTGAAGGTGTTCTCCATTCTTTTCTCGTTATCTCTGGCACCACTCGTGCTAACACCTTGATACCATAAATAAACATGCTTATATCAATGGGTATTCCTCGCACCACAACTTTGTTCATTACTGTGCTGATCATCAACATGGCTCGTACTGGGCATACTCCTAGTGTTGAACACACTATTCCTCGTTCTGTAAACAAGATTGTCATATTCAATTTGCTTAACAAATCTCTCCCCAGCAAATTGATTGGCGCGTCTTTGTGATTCAGTAAGGGTGCGCGCACGGTTTTTCCCCCCACCGTTATATCAAGATCTTTACTGTAAGGAACTTTTAAAATAGCCCCAGAGAACCCCTGCATCTCTAAATTCCTGCCTGAGAGCGGAAACCGCCCTTCCATAAGACATGATTTCTCCGCTCCAGAGTCTACCATAAAGATAAACTGCTTATTTCCTATCTCTGCCCCCACTAGTGGTTCCTCTTCTGCACATAGGGTGGTGGATAGGACTGGACACGCAAGTGTTCCCTGTGGGCTGTCCTAATCTGAATGTCTTTCTTGCCCTGGCACTGAGAAGACATTGTCTCCGATCACGGTTACGCCACGGTATGGTGCAGGCGCACCGTTCGCAGATGTTGCATAGCAATTATTATTTGCGCTTCCCACTGCATTTTGTCTTGCCATAGGTTGTGGTGGTGGTTTCTGTCCTTGTTGCACCTGAGGTTCGTTATAGCATTGGTCTTGTTGTCTCCCACTTCCCATCGGTAGTCCATAGGGGCTACCTGGGTGTGGGCACCCCCAACCTTGTTCGTTCTCCATGGGCTGTTGCCCCTGGAAATACCCTGAAGGCCGCATTCTACAATCTCTAGAGTAGTGTCTCCATCTCCCACAGTTCCAGCATGACCCTTGTGGTCCGCCTCTCATTCCCTGGCCGCCAAATCCCCTGTTTCCCATACCTCCAAACCCCCCTCTCTGGCCACGGTACCCACCTCTTCCTCTTGCTGGTCTTTCCTGCCACTGTTGCCCACTGTATTGCTCTTCTCTGTTCCACTGCCCTTGTCCTCCTGTGGCCCGCAGTGCTGCTATTGTTGCTGGTCTGTTTCTCGCTCCTTCGTCCCCCTTGTTTTCTCGGTCTGGGGTTGCGCTGGCATTGACGGCGGCGACCTTCACTAATTTGTTCTGTACCAGCTTTGCTTCGTCTGCCAGCCTTTTTTGTGCTATCTCCTTTTCTCTCTCTTTGATCCTCCTGCAGTGGTGCACAATTATACTCTGTATTTCAGGCCAGCCCTTGGCTTCTATCCCAGCTATTTTGTCCAAGGCCTTCTGCACCTCCTTCGGGAACCACCCATATTTGATGATAAAATAAAACAAGGCGGTGGACTAGTTCCACGCCGTGCCAGTTTCGCTTCTCCATAAATCCTGCACCCGCAGTATGAATTGCGTAGGATCATCATTCTCCTCCATTGTGCACTGCATCACTAAATGTAAATCTGGAATATCTGGAAACGTGCGCCTCAATGCATCCCATACTTGTGCTCGAACGTTATTGAACGCCGATCCATCGTGGCGGTCACAACTCATCGTTACTCCGGGGAATCTGGCCTTTTCCCACACTGCGTCTGCTTGGTCACCAATTGCTGACACTTATAAGCTCTTCACATCCCCTATCGCTAGCGGCATTCCTGCTGTGTTCTTCTCAAAGGCGTGTATCTATTTCCCAGCCCCTCCCGACAGTGGGGGGAGGACATTTAGCAAGTTGTTTTTATCCATTTGAGCCCATGGAATGTAATGTGGCCTACCTGCTCCTTTATGTATCAATGGCATTTGTAACTTGTGTTTCTTCCCTACCTTACTTACCGCACCTTTCTTTATTTTACTTACCATCATATTTCCCCCTCGCTGTCTTAGTCTACCCTGCCATAGTGGTGGTGATGGTGTATCTGGTTACTGACGGTTTGGCAGTGGGAACCCGGTCTCGACAGCTGCCTCTTCATATTCGTCTAAGTCACTCCACACCTCTTCTAGTTCTGATTCTTGCTCATTGTTCCCTTCACATCCTTCTCCTCTCTCACTGTCTGGGGTGGGTGGGTGTATAATCCTCACGGGTTTGTCATTTAGATGGAACAGGAATTCCCCTGACTGCCACTCTTTCTCTTGCCCTTGTGGTGTGCGTGTTCCTTGTGATGATACTGATCGCGCTGGCTCTGAGATCACTTGCGCCATTTCCCCTGCTGTGCTCAATGTTGGCGTTAGATCTGCTATGGATGATGGTGGGACCTCTCCTCCCCGGCAGCATTTGGCCCCTATCGCACAATGCTCTCAGCCACGTGATTTTCATCTGTTCATGCGCTAGCTGGTGGTCTAATTCTCTAGTGAAGTGTGTCAAATTCACGGGGGGTGCAAATGTTGGGCATTACAACCCTCCTTTATCATAGGGTCGTGGTGCTGTAGCAACTGCTCCGGTTGTGGGTGTGGGAGTGGGACATGCTGGTATATACAGGGGCTCACTATATCCTACTGCTGGCCTTGACATTAAAGGATATATTTTAGTTGTATCGCCTTCAGCTGTAGTGGGTGTGCATTCGCCCTTTGGTGTTCCGCTTACCTCTTCCTGCGGTTTCTGTGTTTCGTTCACTCTTTCTTTATTTACCTCTGCTGTAGGCGTAACTTCTTCAAACATTCGCCACAAGTCTAGTACTTCCCTTCTGTTTTGCAGCTGTTTCCCCTTGTACCTTGCTAACAAGTGTGTAGATACTAAATCCAATACTCTCTTGTCGAATGACCCACCTTCTGGCCAAATTGGTGTCACACTGTCCCCTTTTATCTCCGTCAGCCATTGGTCGTGGCATTTTTGTATTTTCTCACTGTATAACGGAAGGTGCTGACACATATGTGCTAGTGGTGTTATTCCCCCCATGACGATGTATGTCCTTTCCTCTCTTTGTCTGTACTTACCTTTTGACCTCCCTTTCCCCTTAACCGCTTCTTCACTAGTCTTTTTCCCTTCTAGTTGGATAATATATCACGAGTCTTCTCAGTTACTTGTAATTGGTATGCACATATATGTATCAAGATATATATATCAATCACTTGTCAACGTTAACCTTATAGGTGTTGCATGTTCAAATTCAACTTTTCATTATTGCATGTTTTGCCACTTTAACCACAAATAAATCACAGTACTTGGATATCTTTGACAAAAATAAATTGGACAGAACACAAAGCACATATAACACTTATCATGCACATGCACTACCTGCGTGCGTTTTCTCGGCGTTTTGCTCTTTTTTCCACCCCTTTCCCGTTTCGCCTACTCTTCTCATTCACTCCCAACCTCTTACACCCTTTTACTCTTTTCCGAGAATCCTTTCGTACCCAGAAAAAGAATATTCTAAATAACTACTCCGAGTTTACTCAATATACGAGACTCCTACTATTTTCTCTGTATCTTCCCTTATTTATTCTGCACTGGACAAGACAATGCTACGCGGCGCTGCCTTCCACCCCGTTCGGGCTAGGATACCACTTCTCTTTTTTCTCTTCACTTCTTACAAAAACCTAATGGCCATATAAAGGACAGATCAGAAAAGCCTCATCATCACTCACACAGGTCCTACTCTTCCCTATTACCTGTTACCACGTGTCTCCCCTATTTCCCCCTTACCTTTCCTTCGTAACCTTCGCAACCGGCACTCACGTGTTCAGTCAGGTGACCCGAGGGTCGCCGATCGCAGTCCGACCCTAGTCAGGCTCGCACCCCAACCAAGCCGTGGCCCGCCTCGGCGAGAAGCTTTTCAGTCGGGTATTCGTCAACCGGGAACCCTTGACCCTTCTTCGTAGTGCACACAGGCTGGTCGGCCGCGGAGGCGATGGTTTTGCTGGGGGGCGTCCCGGATCTCGACGATCGGTGCCGTCCTTGAGGCACCTCTTCGATCACATCTCAGGGGGGTCACCAAATGTTTGTGCCCTCCCTGGCTTACACGTGTGAAATGAATAAAACAGACACTCCCTGGGCAGGGAATAAGGCACAAAAGAGCAGGCTGCGAGAGTTCAAGGAAAAGTTTATCTAGATCTCTGAGAGCACTCTGACCACATCAAGGTTACAACACATTTATATAGTACATTGACATCTTTAACATATGAGGCTACGTTGGCCCTGGATTGGTCAGCCAGTGTGGTGTCTTAGGTGTGGGCATCATCTCTTCCTCCGGCTTGGTTGCTTGGTTGGCGGGAGGATTGACGTCAGACATCTGTGCTCCGGATGGGTGAAGGTCAGGTCGCTGTGAAACACGGTGGTCACTATCTAAGCTAAGAAAATACATTCTGAGTAATGTATGCACTAAATATTAGTTGATGAAAAGACCCTCAGTAGTGTATCATGTCGTTATACAAGTCACTCAAGAGTTTATATCATCTACAACATTTGGGTTATACAGGTCACAGGTTTATGGGCCTTGACCACTATAACACTGTCATTAAACTATAGGGTTAGTCTCACAAGAATCTCAGGTATGTGGCACTTGTTAGTATTGGGCACGATATACTGCAACAGTGGTCTAATGCTAGTTGGGGGTCTGTTGGGTGGGCTTCATAGCATGGTTGGCAGTCTGGCACATGAAAGGAATGCCTTGCAAGGACACAGGGTTAGAATGGCAATAAGTTTCAACTGGCGAGGGTAAGAGGGCAAGGACACTTTTGTGGAGATGGACGAGCTATGTGCTTGGCTCATGTTGGTTCACATGCAGGACAGTGATCTCAGAGGAAAAGGGATGTGTTACATTTATTATTTGTTGCCAGCAGCTCTGGCTTCAGCGTGAGAATGGAGCTGCAGAGTTTTCCAGTTGGAGTGGGGACGAGGGTGGGGGCCATATGCTGCAAGCTACTGCAGAGGGCAAAAGGGAGAGATGCATTTTGTACTATCGCAGTGAGGCCTGGTTACCAAGATGGAGTCGAAAGGGGGTACAAAAAATGGATGCCCTGTATCCTGCTCGGTGGTCCCATCTACGCGAACGTAAACCAAAGTTAACATTGCATAAGGGCGAGGGGCGTACCCACCACTAGAGGCACTTGGTCCGAGTTTTGTACTGAGAAGTGATGATAGCGAGGGGCCCATTGGCCCCTCGCTCCCACACAGCTATTCCAGAATTAAAGCAGCAGGCCTAACGGGGTGCATAGGCTATTTCAAAATTAAAGCAGCAGGCCTAACATCAGGGTGCATAGACTATTCCAAAATTAAAGCAGCAGGCCTAACAACAGGGTGCATAGGCTATTCCAAAATTGAAGCAGCAGGCCTAATAACAGGGTGCATAGGCTATTTCTAAATTAAAGCAGCAGGCCTAACATCAGGGTGCATAGACTATTCCAAAATTAAAGCAGCAGGCCTAACAACAGGGTGCATAGGCTATTCCAAAATTGAAGCAGCAGGCCTAAGAGGGTGCCTAAGCTACTCCAGAATTAAAGTAGCAGACCTAACAGGGTGCATAGTCTATTTCAAAAGGAAACCAGCAGGCCTAATAACAGGGTGCATAGGCTATTCCAAAATTAAAGCAGCAGGCCTAGCAACAGGGTGCATAGGCTATTCCAAAATTGAAGCAGCTGGCCTAACAGGGTGCATAGACTATTCCAAAATTAAAGCAGCAAGCCTAACAGGGTACATAGGCTATTTCAAAATTAAAGTGGCAGGCCTAAGAACAGGGTGCAGGGTGCATAGGCTACTCCAACAATAAAACTACCATTGGGCTATCGATGAATGTAGCTGGGCCCACACACCTTGCAGTAGGCTATTTCAAGTTTAGTCATTAGGCTAGTAAATACCACAGTAGGCTACCAATAGGATGCAACTAGGCCTATAAACCTCACAGTAGGCTAGTTCAAATTTAAGCAATGTGCTAATGAGTACAACTGTGGAGTCACCTGAACGCCTAAGTGTAATCATTATGCATTATATCGTAGGTTGTGTTACAGAGAAGTTCAGCGGTGAACACATTACTGGATGAGCATGGCTGTTGGGTTAAGTTGGTACTGGATGAATAGAGTGATCAGGCCGCATAGATGATGCACATAATCAAGAGAGTACCTGCTCAATGATGCTCAGGGAGTAGATAGAAACATACAGTAGATGGGAGCATACCGTCAATGAGGTGTGCTATTAATAGGCACAAAATGCAGATAAGGCACAATCACAGAGTGCAGATGAGGCCCACAATCGTAGGGTGCAGATGAGACAGTACATAGAGTGTGTACTCTATAATGCACATAGGGCCCAGACCAATGGGCATTCAGATGTTGCACAGCGGCGTCTGGCACATTCATCTGTTTCGATATGTGCAAGAGCGAGTAAGTGTTGCAGTTAGACGAGACCTATTAGGGCATGCAGAAGATCGCGGCGATCCAAGAGCAGTACATATGTGCCGGGACGTTGAAATGCAATAGGTTCCTGTGGGTAGTTCATGGGAGGTCAATTTCTGTGCTGGTGCAGCTCGGGAGTGAGGAGGCACTTGTAGTTACCAAGGCGGTGCTTGAGCAATAGTAAAAGATGCACGGAGTGAGGATGCGAGTAGCGTACTCACATGTGAGAATCAGGTGGCCCGCACAACGGCCTGTCACAGACAGGCACAGACAGGTCCGTGCCTTATCTTGTGTGCCTCGATGTGGGTGCCGGCTCATGCCTTCTGGCAAGGATGGGCCTGGTATGTAGGTCGGCTTGCCCAATAGCGTGCCATGCAAGCTTCTTCCGGGTGGTTGCTAGGCAACCGATATACAAATTCGGGATGCAGCCATTTTCAGAGCTCCTCGTGTAGGAGTGCGCTTTTGTGAGCCTTAGGGGCACAGTTAAGATAACATACGGGCTACAAACAATGAGCAAGGTCGGATCACGAAGCTAAGGCAAGATTGTGATCTCCAGCCTGCATACCCTCATTCAAGAGACGAGAGGGTGCTGCTGCGCTTCCCCTGGCAGCGATGATGATCCTGGACTGGGCTCCTGCTGCCCACAGCAGCGATGACCCTGGCAAGGGTGGGGGGCACAGGCAGATCCGTGCCTTAAGAAGTGCTCGATGTGGGTGCCGGCTTGTGCCTTCCGGCAAGGATGGGCCTGGTATTTAGGTCTGCTGGCCCAAGAGCATGCAAGCTTCTCCCGGGTGGTTGCTAGGCAACCAATATACAAATTCACGAGCTGGCCATTTTAGCAGCTCCTCGTGCAGGAGTGCGCTTTTGTGAGCCTTAGGGGCACAGTGAAGATAAAATATTGGCTACAAACAATGAGCAAGGTCGGATCACGATGCTCAGGCTAGATTGTGATCTCCAGCCTGCATACACTCGTTCAAGTGATGAGAGGGGGCTGCAGCGCTTCCCCTGGTAGCGATGATGATCCTGGACTGGGCTCCTGCCTGCCCACAGCGGCGATGACTCCAGTAGATGTCTCCTGTTGGTCACTACGTGGTGGTGGAACCATACTTGTCTCAAATTATAGGTAGACATGATATATAGCCTGTTCATAGGAAACCCCAAAACAATAATTGACCCCCCCGTATCTCAGTTGGCTAATGGCACATCAGAATAGATAAAGTCTGCGTATAGGGCTGTTTCATTTTGAGATCTGATTTGAGGTGTAAATAGTGCATAATTTGTCCCTCACAAGCGATACAGGTATTTTTTGGTTGAAGGCCAGGTCTACATGACAGTACTGTCTGCGTGTTAAAAAAGCACATCTATGTATGGTTGATAGCTGATTTTTGCTTGGGGGCCCGGATGATGTTTTTGTTCCGGGTGAATCTGAAGTGATGATGTGGGGGTTAAACAAAGAATAGATTCCACTCGATTGCTACATTGAGTCCTTTCTTGACGGTGTCAAGATAGTAAATCCATTTTTGTCCCATCTTTCTCAGGGCTAGATCGCGGTTACCTCCCCTGGGTCTATTTGCTACAGTCTGAATGATAATCCAAAATATTCTGTATGTTTATGATTTTTGGCTTTAAAATATGCCACCATGGGCTTGTCAACTATCTGATTTTTGAGGCAAGACCTGTGCTTGCAGATACGTTGTCTTATTTCTCGCTTGCTTTTTCCGATGTACAGTAGTCCACAGGGGCACTTGATCCCATATATGCTCGACTTGGCATTGGCAGTTGGTAAAGGTTTTGTATTTCCACTGTAGCCCATATAGATCTATTTCCATTAGATCTTTGGTTGGGCTACATACAGAGCATTTTCCGCAAACGTTCAACAGTATTTTAAAAATTAATTGTGGTGTAGGGTTTGTGAGAACCAAGCAGCTTTTAGGTTCTTGCTACGCTTAAATGCAAACTGTGGTTTTACTGGTTGAAACGTTTCTGTTTCAGAATGTCCCAATGGTGCAGGATGGTCCTTCTTAAATCGTTGCTCAATGGAGAGTAGTTCGTAACACATGTTATTCTGTCTGTTTGTTGGTCTCGAGATTGTTTCGTGAGACATGTTTGTCTGTTGGTGTTTCTTGCTCTCTTGCGTATTCTGCGTATCACTTGCGCTGGATAGCGCTGGATAGCTGCATGTGGTGAGACGGTTGCTTAAGTCTTCGCTGTTTTTGTCATATTCTGGCAAAGTGGTACAGTTTCTGCACAGTCGTAAAACAATTGCCGTAAGGCAGGTTCTCTAGTAGCGCCAACGGGTGGAAACTGTTGGATGCCAGCAGTGTATTTTTGTCTGATGGTTTTCTATATAACACAGTGACAATTGAATTCTCTTCAGTTTTGTAAATGTCTACATCCAAAAATGGGATATGGACACGATAATGGTGCATGGTAAATTTAATGGATGGGTTTTGTGTTTTTAACCATGTGTGAAAAAGTTTGAGATGTTCCAAAGTACCTCTCCAGATCAAGTTAATGTCATCAATATAGTGGTGCCAGCATTGGAGATTGTATGTGAAGGGGTTATTGTCACTGTAGATGGAGTTTATTTCTAGGTTATCCATATAAAGATTGGCCAGATCTGGGGTAAATGTTGCCCCCATGCTTGTTCCGTGTATTTGTTTGTAAAATGTGTCTTGATACAAGAAGATATTTTAGGTTAGTGCTAGACGTGTGCATTCGAGGATGAAAGCAGTGGGAATTGTCATATTTTCCCTTCTATCTAGGTATGTTTTGAGTACCTCAATATACTCTCCTTGGGTTATACTCGTATTGAGGGATTCGACATCCAGTGTGATGAAAAAGTCATCTCCTTCTAGTCTGATGGTGTCTAACATGTGTTTTGGAGAGTGTATTGAGGTCCCACAACTACGCTGATACCGCCTGTTCGGAATGCCTGCAGAGACAAAGCGAGACACGGAGAGAGAAGAGCCAAGTCAAACAAGCGTTCACTGGAACCGCAGAAACCTGACACCACAGGAAGAACCAGTGATGTGCTCCAACCAAAGTAAAGATAACGGGAGCTACGGGAGACCCGGTCGAGGAGTAGGGGCGTGTGAAGAAAGCTCTGGGAGTGATCTCCCTCATCTCAGTAAACATATTGAGAATAAGAATTGTGAATAACGCCTCAGGTTTGATCTCCATCCTCTAAGTAAACAAATTGAGAATACATTTTGTGAACAAAGCCTCTAGAGTGCTCTCCCTCATCTCAGTAAACACATTGAGAATAAGAGCTGCAAAGACAGCCTCGGGTGTAATCTCTCTCGTACCAGTAATTGCGTTAAGGATAAGAGCAGTTGGGAAGAACGCCTGGGAAGGAATCTGCTTCATCTCCACAACTGTTCCAACAGTAACCACAGTGAATATACCCTCTGGAATCCCTTGTTGCAGCAAGTGGGACACCATTGTTAAAGTCAGAGATAAAGAGTGTCATACGTTCAAGAGAGGCCCCAGAGAAGCCTGGAGGGAACTAGAAGGGCTGATAAGAACTATTGTGAAAGACAGATAAAAGAGCGCTTTGAGTCAAGGAGCCAGGAGAAGGGAGTTATTCTCCCGGCATTTTCTCTTCAAGAAGAAGAACTGAACTAAAATAAAGACTCTTAGAAACTGCCCCTAGTGCTCATCCCTACAGAACAAGGAGAAGGGAGTCATTCTCCTGGTACTATATAGGCTTCTTTCAGTTGTTTAGTGGTAGGGCTAGAGTAAAGGAGATTTTTGGACAGAGGACAGATATTCATTTGGACTTCCACATGATGAACACCCCAGTTATTCCTTGGTTAGGTAGGGACAACCCTCTAGAACTAGGGAAAGGTAGGTTTTTTCTTCTTTCTTTAAATAAAAAGCATACTGAAATGCCACCTCTGACTCCTCACTCCAGCATGCCACAGTGTGTAGTGTCCGATAGGACTCGCCCTCTTGCTTGTGTAAACAAACAAAGCTCCCTAATTTGAATGGGGAAGGTCAGTGGTTTACAATCTAGAATACCCCTGTAGATTGTGTCTAGCAAAGAGCACAGTGTATTGTGGCATTCAGATCCACAATTATCTCTCTAAGTGAGTAGATGCCTAGTTGCAGCACTATGTGTTGTAATATTCTTATGCTCTTAATGAAAGTATATTTATTGTTGTCTAAGGATATCTGAGTGCAATCAGGATCACAAATAAAACATAAAATTAAAAAATAGATATAAATATTGTAATACTTGGTTAAATGTGTAATAAAACACACCCATCAATGACCATGTCAGATTATCTGGTTACCGTCATGACTCCCTAATCCAATAACCTTTTGTGGATTCATGACCCTAATAATGAAGGCAACTAAACACACCATAAAATATGGATGGTTTAACAACCAGACATGTTTTTTAACAATGAAACCCTTCACTGCAAACACGAATGGGCAAGTTGGAGGTGAGGAGGGAAAAGATTGGAGATGGGAGTTAATGTGAGAGTGGTCTGAGGCCAGAAAGCAGAGATAGGGGCATGGCGAGGGGGGTGACAGAGGAAAAGAAGCATACATGGGTGAGGATGAAGATGTTGCATGCCACAGAAAAAAAGATGCAGAGCAGTTTGGTAAAGAAATCTATGGGAGCCCTTAGAGCACATTAGAAGAATTCTATAGGAGAAGAATCGTATTTCCCTTCTCTTGGGTCACTCTGTGTAACAGAAACAAGGCAGTTTATGATGGTCGAAGCGGACAGTGGCACTATTTATTCCTCAAGGAAAAACGTTTACAAGCAGAAAGAACAGAATGACAGAACCAGCAACAGTGAAGAATTTGTTTGAACTAGTTATAGCACTGTGTTACAAAAACAAGAGCTTTTCATGTTATAGATGGCTGGCAAGTGGACCCATGTAATGTGACGCTCTTTTATGCCAACAGTGCTTTACAGTCCATGCATTGGTTCAAGTGTGGCCACTTCGCAGCTGTGATTATCAATTGCCAAATACTTCCGCTCTGCAAAGTTGGGTGTTTGGTTTTGTGCAAAATAGGAAATATCTATAAATTTACAGCTCAGTAAGAAGGAGGTAAAGAAACTGTAAAATCTTACATGCGTCAAGGCTCAATTAACACTGAACTTTAACCAGGACATTGACGCGGATATAGCAACCACACAAACCTATCTGGGAGTTGCAGGCTCTAATGAGAAATGTGGGGGGGGGGAACCTTTCACAAGCAGTTAACACTGAAGTTCTTAGGTTGCTGCTTCTGTCCTTGATTCATGTCTGAATACAGTTTTTTCTGGTGAAAAGTGGAAGACAGAAATTCAATAGGCACGCTAAAGGTTTGCTAAGTATGTGTAGCAATGTTATGCAATGCAATGTTATGCAATGAGATGTAGTGAATAAACCGCATTGGCCAATGAAAAATAAAACTATGATGTGCTGGAAGATTACATCAACACTGTTTATACAGCTTCCCATAAACAGTAGAAAGTAGCATGTGCAATTAAACAAATATTGGGTATTTTGAAGTTTAAACTAATCTTTGGAAGACATTGCTTATAGTTCAAGTGGCTGAAGGCACGCTTAATTAATTATAATTATAATTCTTCTTTTATAATGTGCTTAATACCAGATAATGGTTTCTAAACGTGTGATTGGGATCTGAAGCAGGGTTGCTCTGTGTTGTCTTGCTTCCAAGATAAACGCGTTGCCCCTGAGATATCCCACCTCACCACCTAAGATATTTTATTGTATCAGCATCTACGTTACACCTGAAATTAAGCGAATATATTTCTGAACACTGTTTAGGAATAAAAATGGCAGTCCCATAACAACACATAGTTGATGTTACTGTGTGATAGGGCTGGCTCAAAGATATCACAAAGGTGCGTGTTTTGGGCGGCAAGGGGAAGATAGTCGATGGGATGGTCCATAGAGATCAGCATAACCACTGGAGGTCAATGGGATGAAAACATTCTAACAACCAAAGGCTGTGTGTACCTCCTTACATCAAATGTCCTGTCTACCTTTTCTCCTATGCCAATAGTTGTAGTTTATAAATGGTACTAGATAGCCATCTAACATTAAAACATGGAACTATGAGCTCCCACTAAGAGTTATAGTGTTTGGAAACAAGATGAGAAGGCATTAAGGTGAAGAAAGGAGACAAGTCTATTACTTAGCATATCAATTGGTGGACACATGTCATACCCCGCACATCAAGAGACGTTTAATTCCCGGTTTGCTTGTCATATATTATATCCTCTTGCTTTTTGGCCTCTTCCTATGGCCCTGTCTTGATTTTTTTTCCTTCCTTCCTTCCTTCCTTCCTTCCTTCCTTCCTTCCTTCCTTCCTTCCTTCCTTATTTAATTTTCTATAACCAACCAACCATAACTGTCATGTGTGAGAATGCTGGCTGTGGAGTATCAGAAAACTCTGTAATGGTTATCAGTGCACTGTTCCCAGAATTGGAGACTGTGACTATGCGAATTCCTTCCGTGACAGAACGTTTTCTTGCAAGCATTCTCTTATATAGTTAGAGTTCACTAATATTTCATTGCTGTGGTATGTGCATGTGTGATGTCTAAGGGGCTATCATTAAGTGATAGTCTGGCCAAAGAAATAGTGTTGAGCAGATTATTAGACTATTGAGAATGGTTGACAATTGCAACAGAGTTATTTATGTCTGAAGGTGACCAAATGGACGGCTGTTCGAGAAGGAGAGATTGAAAGGGTCTTGCCTCTGGTAAGAACAGGAAGAGATACTCTGACAGAAGGCCACTGGTGAGGATTGGGGAACCTGAGCATTTGTTTTTTGATTAATGCAATAATGTGGCTAGTTCTGTTTCTGTAGGGGCAGTTGAACCAATTCTCACGTCAAGCACCGAAGGTGTGCAAACCAGATCCAAAAATCAAAGATTCAACAAGAAAACATGATAGTCAATTTAACGGACCTGGACCTCTCACCATATCTAACAACAGTCCTAAACCGAGGACTCACGTTCTGCCCAACCAGACCCAAGACTACTTTACTCTGAATGCTAACCTTTACAATTTCTGTAGACATCTCAAGCTAAAAAAACATTTTTCACAAGCTAACCTACCGAAGAGAAGAACAATTACCGATATTCCATCAGACTTAACAGTCACACACATATAAGATACAGTTTATTTACTCAATATACAAGAACGGGATGACCCATATAAAATACAATCACTCTCAGCAGACCTTGACATTGCAATGGGCCTCAGTAATTAAACTGCATTAAAACCTAAGTCAAACTTCACTCCACATCTAGCACCGGACAATGTGATTGACCTATTTTATAAAGCAATCCAACAGGAAATAAGGATAAACTACCTCTGAAGCAAACATTCTAACATCCACCATAACATGTCATTAATAGAGAGAATGGAAATTGAGAATCTCAGCACAAATCTTGAGATAACAATTAAAAAGGCAGACAAACGGGGAAATATAGTCCTGATGAAAACTGAGGACTACTTAAAAGCAGCAGAGGAACACCTCAATCAACAGAACTGTTAAGAAAAACTCAGTGCCAACCCCCTTACAAAACTAGTACAAGTTTAGAATCGAATGACCTCTCACTGGCTGGACATAGATTACTGACTGAAGATGAAAATTATTTCTTACGTAATCCTTTGCCTATATTAGGAACAATATACTTTATTCCCAAAATACATAAAACTTTCACCAATTTTCCGCCATGTAGACCAATTATCAGCAGTATTGGTTCTGTCACTGAACCAATTTCACAGTACATTGATAAACATTTGCAGCCTTTAGTATCAGGCTTGGCCTCTTACATAAAAGATAGAAAACACGCTCTCCAATAGTTAGAAGCAATAACCTGGGAGGAAACCTATAGACTCATCATGCTAGGTGTTTCTTCACTTTACACAGGTATACTGCATTCTAAAGGATTAGATACAACAAACTATGTTCTAAAAACAAGACCAGTCTCAATTTACCAACAAAATGAAATGATACTAGAAATGTTGGTCTTTACATTGAATAACAATATCTTCACGTTCAATGAACAAATATATAGGCAGAAACAAGGAATGGCCATGGGCGCCAAGTTTGCAACCCCTTATGCAAATCTCTACGTGGGTCATTTTGAGATCGAACATGCTTGGCAACACACAGCATTTACCACAAACAACAACATCATCTATTGGGGCCACTACATCAATGATGTTTTGATAATATGTAATGTAGATTTAAAAGCTTTACAGGACTATTATTAATATTTTAACAGTAATTAATATAATCTGAAATTCACTCTTACAGAAAGTACATCATCTATCCATTTTCTGGACTTGGAAATGTACATAATAAATTATACAATACATAAGCTCTATTCGTCAAGCCCACTGCAGGCAATACAAATTTTACATGCAAGCAGCAATCATCCAAATCATGTTATTCAAAACATCCTGTATGGTGAATTACTCTGCATAAAGAGGAACTGTACTGAGAACGATGAATATGAAAAACATGCTAAAGATTCAATAAATCAATTCAAATTCAAAGAATGAGACTACGATCATCGTCATTTTCAAAAAAACATTTCTTAAAACCAAAAATAGGACGAGAGCGGAACTGCTCACCAACAGATATAAACTACCACTTCCAAATAACCCACGCACAGTAATATTTACAACTATGTATAGTTCCAACACTAAGGAAATCAGATTGGCCCTCAGGAAAAACTGACACATCCTTAAATTGGACAATGCCATCTCAGGCTACCTTGATGATAATGTAAAAATAACCTTTTGCAGAGCCAAAAGCCTGCAGGATACTTTAGGTCATTCACACTTCTCTAACAAGAAAAAGAAAGTAGGCCTTCAACAATTAAACCGCTCAAAGGAAGTTTCAAGTGTGGAAAATGCATAATCTGCCCCAATACAGCAAATGGAAAACAGGAAATTTCATTACCAAATGGAACTACTAGAAAAGTGAGGCAATTTATTAACTGTAACTCAAAATATGTGGTTATGGCATTAAATGCAGATGCCGCAAACTATATGTAGGAAGTACAATAAGATAATTAAAAATGAGAATCCAAGAACATTTTAGAACAATGAAAAAAGAAGATACAAGATTCCCCTTAGGATACCATCACCAACAAGAACACAAAGGAGAACCAAAGGACAATATACAATTCTTTGGCATAGAAGAAATAAGCATGCCACCTAGGGGTGGCAATATAGAGAAAATGTTGAGATCCAGAGAGGCATTTTGGATATGCCTGCTGGACACGTGCCATAGCAGTCTCAGTGATGATGCTGAGATGGTTAATTTACTATAAAGAACTCTTGAAATACCAGATAATGCATTGACAGCTAGTTCAGCCTCCACTTAAATTCATACAAACTGTCACAAGGAATGCTGCTAATTACTGTTCGTAATATAAACCCTTTGGTCTGTAGACCAATTAAAAAATTAAGCAATGTATATCAATATTCAAAAATATGCACAAGCAATACTGTGTTCGCAAAAGAAATGTATTGGACTCTGGACTAACCGACTAGAGCAGACATAGTAATTACTGATTGAAGTTTATGATGTAGCTGGTAGCTCAGCCCAAAAAAAGATGGTGGATACATGATGACGTGACTACGCGATACACACAACCATGTCATCACGTAGCTATAAATAAGCAGCCATTTTGTAAAATATCGCAGGTTATCATGCCACGATTCCCTTCAGAAGCAACATGAAAATACACTTAGCAGTTAATTTAAGGTAAGCGGAAGGCTTGGGGAACCAATTTAACCTGTTATGGCCATATTCAAAAGTAAAGATGCAAATATCTAAAAATGGCTGTAAATCCCAAAAATTAACAAGTCTCTATATACTTAATTTTAGAAAAACGCCATCTCGACATTGAAATATTTCAGACACAAGAAAATCTACCATAGAAAAACATTTGCTACAAGAAATTTGGGAAGCCACCAAACACATAAAATAGAGAGTACCTTTTTGATTATCCAGTAAAAACCAAAAGTCCCGAGTCCAACAGTCACAAAATAGCACACATGTAGATCAGCAAAGATAGATCATGAATTTAAAAAATGTTATTTATTTTTTCTTTTTCTCCATTTTATTTCTTTATGGAGCTTAGCTGATTTAAGACATTACCCCCCTGATGAACCGTCATAATTTGTAGACGGAGAAACACGTGTCGAAGGAGAAAACTTTGTTAGTTAAAAGAATTTTGCCCATTGTGATTTAAGGGCTAACACATGCTAAATATGTTGTAAGCCAAATAAATATGAAATACCAAAGGAGAAATAAAACTTAAGTTTGGCGCAAATAAATGGATTTCTAATCTTATTCTTTCACTTTAATTCTGTTTCTAAAAGGATGACCTTCCAATCAAACCCCCCTTTCATAATGCTCTATCCCAAAAACATAGTGTACTCATGCGCCTCTGCTCTAACCGTCTCCAGACACCTACAGGAAATGCTGTGACATCAGGGCAGGTTCAAAGCACACACTTGCATTCCTGACAACTTCTGGAACACAAAGTAGCTTTTCAATCTTCTACACCTCAGATAAAAAAGATAATAATTGTGTATTGTAGTCATCACATGGTACATTAAACTAAATATAATCCGTGCCTGGTTGCGGCATGATGGCTTCTTAATTCACACAATTATAAAGCCACAGCATTTGGATTTCATATTAGTGTCATTCTGGTGAGTAGTGCTTCAGACATGACAGGGCTGATATGCATTAGCTCTCTGACCTGGAGGTCTCAACAACAACAATGTAGCTTTCACGTCCTGGGGGCAGGACAGACATGTGATTTAACAGCCTGCCAGCCTGAGCTTAGTAGGCCCGAGAAATGCAACGGCCTCACCTCGGGCTGCGGGACGTTAAATGCCATTGAAAAAAAGAAAGAAAATGGCAGCTGCCATTAAAATAGAAAAGGTACTATGTCCCTTTATGGATGCTCACAGCCATGAAAAACGGGTTCCAAAATGGCCACCTATTTTTATGGCAGCGCGCAATTGTGCCTGGGAAGATGTATTGTGATTGGTCAATCTGCCTTTCCTGGGAACAAATGTGGGATCCTGACCCAGGAAGCTGTTACTTTGATCGCTCTTAGGAAAGCAACACCTAACTCTCAGGGAACAGGGCCCCCCATAGGAAGTACCCTGGGAACTGGTGTATCAAAGTCTTTCTTGACATAACAAAGCCACTCTCACATCAAGGTACTGATCACTAAAGACCTTTTTAAAATAAGCAGATTTGGGAAGGGGATGGATTTCGAATAGCCAGAGGACAGGGTTAGTCCAAGTGAGGAGTTTCATCATCTTGGATTCTGCTAGGGCTCCCTACACTTCCTCCCCTTCCCAACTTCTTGCAAGCCAAACCACTTTGGATACTATATCCTAAGGCAAAGGTCACTTTTTACAGCAGCCTGTATTAAACCCCTGACTGCAGGCTTGCTTTTGAAAAATCCACGTTAGCACTTTGCCTTTACAAGAGATGGAACCCTTTCTCTTAGTTGATTCATCTTGGAACCCTCAAAAGAACAAAAATGACTCATCTTGAACCCTGTTGGAGATACAGTCTTTTCCGAAGTCCTCTGCCATAGAGGTGGTGACAGCGATCTCCTGGGCACAGAAAAGCTCTGCTCCCTAACAATCTGCAAGGAAAATTGCATGTGATCCTGCTGCGGGCCAAGGCCTCTCTGCTGTCTATGCATTGGACCCAGGATCCTCCTTACTAGAGGTGAAAGGCATCATGTAGTTGCCAATTTCCTGGACCAGACATGCAGAACTAAGGATTCACATTATCCCTGTAGACCTTGAATTGGACATCCTAGAAGCAGCTTGGAAATTCGTTTACAGTCTTGGAACATCTTTGAGCCGGCTCGACTCACTTCAAGTCACTACAGGACCTGTGGTACTGCTTTTTGGACTCTAAGAATTTCAAACTGCTTACCTGCTTCTTCGAGCTATCTCGACGCTGACTCAACCCAGTGAAGTGCATCACTGCTGCGATTCGACCACCGGTTCTCTGCTGTGGAAGCACCCGACTTGCTGTGTCCCGAGTGCCGACTCAACACAACAGACCACCCCATCTCAAATCCAACTCAACTCTGTTTCGCCACTGGATAATTGTGATCTTGCCATCTCAACACCGCCTTAATGGCTGGAAAGCACTGAGAAGCTCAGCTTAATGCTGTCAAGCACTCAAGATAAAGAACTAAAGGCTTTTAAAGAGGCCTTGTCCCACTGATCCACCTTAAAGGACCAGGACTTTTAGGCACCCTTCTTGCCTTTTAAAGACACATCCTTGAACATTGACATTGCTACCGAAATCTTTTTGCATGAACGCCCCTGCCTATCAACCCAGCATGCTGTCTATTCTCAGAATCTGCATTCTCTGTCTTTCCTTTACAGGGGTGGGTCTTTAGCATTTTTAATTAGTTAAAGGCATTGTTCATTTTTATTAAAGGTCTTATTTTTCTAGGACATTGATGGGGCACTCTTTTATTTTGATACCACTGCATTATCACTGTTTATGTTGCAACTGTAACTGCTCACACCCCTCCCGAAGAAATAGCCTGCCCTGGGCCTACACTACCATAATAATGGGAAGGAGTTAAACCTGCAGGATCTGGCTGTTTCATCTTTATGACAGGGATCATTGCTGGATTTGTAGTACTGTGGGGTAGAGTAGGCGCTTGAGACACTAGTCATCACATAACTCCTGCAGAACAGTACTCATTTTGTTGGAGAAACAACCCAAGACAATGGACTTTTTGGATGGGTTCCGAGTTCGGGGCCACCTACTTTGTTTGAAAAGGGATAGAGATGCTTTCATGTACAGATGACATTGGAGTGAACTGCATTAACAAAAGCTTGCGGAGAAGGGTGCAAAGGTCTCACTTGTCAAACCCTTAGCCGCTGGCAAACTTTGTCTTATTTGAAAACACGCAATATGTGACTATCCGATAATAAAAATATAATTCATACGATATATTCAAATAAGAAATTTGGTTTCACTTACAGCGCCTCATGACAGGAAAAGCTGGTTGACAATCAGCAGAACGACATATCAGTCCCCAGTACAAAACCCCCTGTGGCAAAAGGCCCCAACCAGAATACATGTTCTATAAACACAAACAATAATAAATCACTTTATTGGGTATGATGCTCCGAAGACCAAAGTAAGCAGACTAAATAAACTATGACTGTGTATGTAACTTCAGAGACTTCAGGAAAGCAATACTTTTGATTTATTGTTCAGAAGTAATGTTACCTGGGAGATCCCATCTTCCAGGAAGGCGGGGATACATGGAATGTCACCCATCAGCAATTCCGGAACCTGCTTTATCTGCTTCCGGGTTCACACGCGGTTCATGAGGCAGATGGCAGAACAGACTCGCTACTGTTGATTTTACCCAATCAAAAGGTCTGTGCTGAGAAGGAATTATTTGCGTGAAGTCATTCAGTCATTTGTAAAATGTTAAATCGCAAGCCATTAAATAATTAATGTAAGACCTGCTCTGTTTTCTACATCGTTTAGCTTCAAGCAAATTCTTCCTCTCTCACCTGTAAGCAGAAACACGGGTAGTGTCTTTTCCTTAATTAATGGTGAGTATGCCTGAAATTACACGTATGTGTGTATCCCGTAGCTAGGTGTCACAATCCCCTAAAGAAAGCTATGTATGAACAATTTCAAGAAAAGCGTAAAGCTTGGTAGAGAAGTTTGAATCCTATAAGTAAGGTTGAAAACACATTGAAATTATACTAAATGATAGGCGTTTGGCCGCTTTCGGCGCAGAGACTTTGGGGCAGCTACCCTCTCGGCAGACCCTGTGTGTCTTAGTTCGGCTGTCTTATTTTCGTATTCTTTTATACATGCCGCTACGCACCATTTCGGGTGCTCCTGCATGTACGGGTATGTGATGGTACTAGAATCCGTTTTAGTTCTTCTGGCTAAGCTGAACGTCACGCCTTCCGGTCCGTACGCTCTCCTATTCACTTCTAAGACTCTCACGTCAGCTACTCTCCTGCATGACACCAAGCATAGTAGCATGGCTAGTTTTTCGGATAGTTGTCCTAGGGACAGATACTTGTTGTCGGGCCAGTCCGCAAATAGTTTCAATACTATTGCTACGTCCCATAAAGATTCACATTTCGGCTGCGGTGGTTTCCTGAATCTTATTCCTCTTAGTAGCCGAATTACTGCTACGTTCTCTCCCACCGGTACTCCTTCCACGGGTAGGTGACCTGCTGATATCGCAGATCTGTATACACCTATTGTTCTGTATGCTTTGCCATCCTGGAGGAGTTCCGCTAGGAAATTCAAGATCTCAACTAGAGGGGCAGAAACGGGATGAATATTTCTCCTTCTGCACCATGTCGACCACTTGTTCCAAGCTGCGTCGTAGCTCCTTCGAGTTGATGGAGCCCATGACTCTGCGATGAGACTTGCAGCTTGTGACGGAATGCCCGGGAGATTCCAGCGTCTCCTACTATCTTGCATGCCATCAATGGCAGTGTCCCCTTCACTCTCAGAGGGTGAGATGACCCAGCTGGGTCCGTGAGGAGGTGTTCTCCTTGGGGCAATATTCTCGGGTAATCCACCAATAGTTCCATCAGTGCTGGGAACCGTACTTGGGATTTCCAGATTGGAGCTACCACTATCAGGTCCGCTGTCTCTCTGTGTACCTTTGCTAGTACTCGGTTCATCATTATGAATGGGGGAAAAGCGTAAAGCGTGTGCTCCCTCCAATCTTGTAGGAAAGCGTCCACTCCGGCTGCCGCTGGGTCCAATCTCCAACTGGAGAACCTCTCTTTCTGAGCGTTCAACCTGGACGCAAACAGATCTGTGTATATTGGGCCCCAGATCTTCTCCAGTTTCTGAAAGATCGTCCGATCCAGTATACAGTCGCTGGAGTCTGAGAGATGTCTGGAGTTCCAGTCCGCTACTACATTTAACAAACCTGGTAAGTATTCGGCTACCACCGAGATCCCTGATTCTAGGCAGGAATGCCAGAAATCCTTGGCTATTTCCGTCAGCAATTTGGACCTTGTCCCTCCTAAATGGTTGATGTATTTGACTGCCGAAATTTTGTCCATTTTTAGCAGGATACAGGAGTTCGCTTTCCCTTTCGTAAATGCCCTGATCGCAAAGGATCCGGCTAGTAACTCTAGACAGTTTATATGTAATTGGTGTTCCGATGCGCTCCATCTCCCTCCTGTCTGGAGATCCCCGCACCGGGCTCTCCAGCCTGCTCTGCTGGCATCTGATTCTATTATCAGGTCTGGGCGGTCGCCGAAGATGGCTCTGCCGTTCCAGGCCTCCATGTTCGCTAACCACCATTCCAACTCTGTCCTGGACTCTTGATCTAAGAGTACCAGTTGGTGGTAGTGTAGGCCTTTCTGAAGATGCTGTATCTTTAGCCTCTGAAGGGCTCGGTAGTCTAATGGCCCTGGGAAGATTGCTTGTATTGAAGCCGCTAGTAATCCTACTACTCTCGCTTTAGTGCGGAGTGATATGCTCGTTTTGCTGAGACATGCTCTTATTTCTCTCTTTATGTCTCTGATCTTTTTGTTTGGGAGTTGTGTTATAATAAACCCCAGGAATTCTATCCTCCTCGCCAGAGCCATCTCCGACATCTCCCAGTTCACTAGGAAACCTAGCGAAATTAAGAGGTGTACTACCCAGTCGGTCTGGTAGACTAGAGTCTCTCTGCTGTCGGCCATCAGTAGGATGTCGTCTAGATATATAATCATGCAAATTCCTTTCCCTCTGATTGCTGCGGCTACCGGCTTCATCACTTTCGTGAATGCCCACGGCGCCGAGGAGAGCCCGAAAGGCATCGTTGCGAACTGCCATAATTGCCCGTCCCACTAGAATGCAAGGAACGGACGGAAATCCCTCTGTACAGGAATCGTAAGGTAGGCGTCTTTCAAGTCTATCCTCGCCAGCCAGTAGTTCTGTCTGAGCGTATCCCTGAGCTGGTGGATTCCTTCCATTTTTAAGTGGTTGTAGGCCACCCAGCTGTTCATGTGCCTCAGATTTATCACTGGTCTCACTTTGTCTTTTCGGTGAACCAGGAACATGTTGCTCACAAATCTTGGCGGCGCAATGCATGGTTCGATCGCCCATTTCTCTGCTAAGCTTCGCAATTCCGAGTCTAGCTGTTCTTTCTCTGTCTGCGTCGTGACTACAGGGCGTGGCGCCTGGTCCTGAACGGGGGTTTCTGTGAATTCTATACACCTGCCTTTCACTGTTTGAAGGACCCAAGCGTCGCTGGAAAGCGAGTGCCAGTTTTCCCAAAATTTAGCTGTCCTTCCCCCTACTGGTGGATATGTAAAATTTCTCACCTGTGGGGAAGTTTTGTCCTCTTCCCTGTCCTCTGCTTTGTCTTCCACTAGGGAAGCGGCCTCTTGGGGGAAAGAAGGTATCAGGCTGCCTGGATTCCCAGTATTGATTTCTGCTGTACTGAGGCCTTCTGGATGTTTGGTATCGACCGGTCGAGCGACCTCTGTAGCGACCGGTCCCGCCAAAAACTCTCCCTGGGAAGATTTTATTCATCAAAGCCTGTGCTTTCTCCAGGGAGGTGTAGGTCCCTACGAACCTCCCCATCTCCTTACCAAAAGTCTCTCCGAACAATAGGCCCTGCGCTGCCTCGCCGGTTTCGTATGACGACAGATCTCCTAGTTTCCGGTCGATTTTCAAAAGGAGGCCTCACCTGCGCTCCGATGAAATCGCGCAGTTCGCGTTTCCTAGAATGCATACGGCCCGTTGGGCCCAGTTCGCTAGCACTCCTGGGTCTACCTCCATGCCTGTATCTCTGGCTCGTTCGGCTTGGTCCATTATTTTAGCTAGCGCACCTGCTAGGTTGAGGAGTTTTTCCTGGCAGCTTCTCCAGGAGCGGTCTATGCTGTTCCTCGGGTCTCTGTTCGATTTGGAGACGAGCGACAACATTTTAGGGTCCAATTCCGGGGATTCCGCGACTTTGCCCGGCAGGTCTGGTCGTGGACATTCATCCCTCAGTCTTCGTCAAACCTCTTTTTCGAGAGCTTTCCTCAATCTCTGCGTCATGTATTTCGCCACTCTCGGCGAAGGCACCCACTGCGAGGATCTCGATTTCTGATTTCTTCCGGTTGGAACATGTCCGCCGTTTCGTCCTCCTCTAGGTGGTGGAGTTTTCGTTGCCTTTTCTTTGGCGGAGGGTGGCTCCCCTCATCCCCTTCATTATCTGCATCCGCTTGAGTGGATGTGGGGGATATCAGAGGTTCCTCGTCTGGGAAGCCTTGTGGGGTATCCTCCTCTGTACCATCCATATTGTCATCCCCTGGGTAGGGGGTCCGGAGGCTCGGCACCTGGGAATCTTTCATGAACACTTCCTTTAGTCTGAGGAAAGCATCCGTAGCCTCTGGGGCTCCTGTACTCGCCCATATCGGTTGGCCCGGGGGGTCAGAAGAGTCCTTGCTCTTCCGGGCTCTGTTACACCCCTTAGGGTGGTCAAACATTGCCCTTGTGGACACGCTTTCTTCCTGCTTGGTGCGTTCTTCCTTCTGGCTCAAGAATAGCTCTATGGTATCTAGCCTTTCTTGTAAAGGCCATACTCCCTGGGTTACTGCCTCTGTCAGTGAATCTCCCAGCACTTCTTTGAAGCTATAGGCTCGGTCTTCTTGGTAGACTGCCTCCTGCCCCTCTTCGCTCCACTCGAAGTTCGACATTGTGCTGGTCGGTGCCTGAATCAATATCTGTCTAGGTGTAGTGGCGCGTCCACAGATTCACTTTGCTCGAGGCTGCACCTTATACAGTATGTATGTTTGCAGGATATATCTTTCTTATTTGCCTGGTAATACTCTATAATCGAGCGGCTCCGCTGTCTAAAGCCACGCCCCGCGTTGGAGGCATTCGCTATTGGCGCATTCGCTGCACGTGACCGTTTCTGTTTGGCTCGCAGGAAGTTTCCCACCTGCATAGAGCTCCGCCCTTCCAAGGGTTGGGGCTGCGAACTCGCGATCTGCTAGGGGATACGGTAGGCTCCTGAGGTGTCGTGTATTACGACACGGGGCCTCTGAATCCCCTTCAAAACTAAAACACTAATGCTTGCACACTCTACTATACATGTTTATTCTATTATAGTCCATGGTGTACAATTCCAATTACGTTAATGGCATAAAACACGTTTTGTCAAGCGAATATTACGGAGCTAAGATAAAGAGGTACTTATGTTGTGGAGAGCAGGAAAAGAAGAGGAAGGACAGAGGAACAGGAAGGACTAGGTCACATGGCGAGAGATTAGGGGACTACAGGATTGATGGGATTTGAAGTTTGTTTAAAAAAAAAAAAGAAATTTCAATTAAAAGTTTACAAAGTTATATTTGTTGAAAGTGCTTGAGAGTAGAGAATAAAAAAGATGAAGCTTAATGCTCGCCTCCATCTTGACATAGAATGAAACTGTGCAAAGTGTATTTTTGCAGAGCAAAATCAGTACAGAGTCCTTTTTGCAGTACAAGATGAACTGACGTTGCACTGCAAAAATACCCTTTGCACAGTTCCATGAATCAGGGTTTGTGTCAGCAGTGCAAAGTCACTTTGAACCGTGCAAAAAATTCCAGAATCAGCCCCTCAATGTAGTGGTTAGGGTGACAGTGAGCCTCATTACAAGTTTGGAAGTAGCCATGCCTTTAATACAGGCAGGCTACCTCCAAACTTGCAAAAAAATCTGGCACGCGAATGGGCAATTAACAGGTCATTACGGCCTAGCCAGACCCGGTAATTGCACATCCGTGGGTGCCGGAATCAGGTGATCCCCATTCCCATTGAGCCCTATAGGGCTCAATGGGAATGGGAATGCCTGTAGCACCGGCACCGTTAAAAACAGTGCTGGTGCTACAGGCATGCTGTGCTCGTGGGTGCCTTTCATTCCACCAGGTCAGACCTGGCGGAATGAAAGGAACCCATGAGCACAACTGAGAGTTTGTCGGTCTGAATACAACGGTACCGGCAAGCTTACAGGTACCGTTGTATCCGGACCGGCAAGCTCGTAATTAGGCCCAGTATATTTACGGAATTCATGGCACACTCAGCAAATAGAGCTAGCTACATTATAACTGATAACTCCACTCACACATATGCTGCTGTGTACCGCATTTTATGACGAGCGGGACACAGCACACAGCAGCCTATGTGTGAATGGCAACATGTGGGACACAGCAACTTATATGTGAATGGAGCGTTAAGCTAGCGTGAATGCAGTTTCCATGCCTGACGGTCCTGTGCATTCCTTAAATATACTGTCACCCTAACCACTACATTTAGTGTTCGGGATGACAATATATTTAAAGCAACATACAGCGCTAATAGATGCTTGGGCTACGTTTGCAGCGTCCAAATATCCTGCTTTGATGCACACTCACGTTTGTGTTACAAATTCGCCACCTTGTGATCAAAGGCAGTAATTACATATGAATGGATGCTGCAACAAACAAAAAAAATCTCGGCTCTAGAATTGTTGATTGCCCTCACTTCATTCCCTGGACTCTGGGAGAAGATATGCAACCTCGCTCTTGTCTGAACCCAGAGTAAGACCCTGGTCAGCCAGTACAAGCATTTTCCTACCTTAGGCAAACGGTCATTATGATGTCCCACCCCCCCCTTACCTTGACCATCGTGTTCCAAATGCGTTCCACCACTTCACGTGCTTGGCTAGGCCAAATGTGCCACGTCAAATTCATTGCCATACCTCATGTTTTTAATTATTTTGTTAAAACACTATCAAATTAATTCACACTCTTGCATGCAATGTCTCTCTGATTCATACAGTTTCTGAAATAACTCACCAGAATTAGAAAAAAATTACTACAACAGACAGGATACGAACCAATTAACCCCAGGTACGCTGTAGCCACAAAGCCAATCACTGACACCGTAAGTTACGATTTCGAGTCTGGGGGAGTCTGTTAGGTCAAAGTGGTGACAGGAAATTTGGGTCAAGCATCTGCAGAGTATTTTAATGTATCAGTTGTAGGTATGCACCTTTTACCGCTGGTAACAGTGTGGTCTTTCAATTGTCCGCTCTGATGCTCCTGGTTATGCTAACTATGCCCAGAGCAATGTAGCAACCATCACAATGCTGACTGCCTTTGTCATGCCTCACTTTAAGCTGTTGATGTGTTTGCTTACCATCAGAAATGTGTCATTAACTCCCTTGAAGGATCCGGCTACTCCATTCTGGTGCATAGGAGACGCTTCGCCAGCTTTGGCACTTAGCGCCAGTAATCCCCCTGTGCTGCAAAGCTATATATTTTGTGTTGTGTTGTGGTTTATACCACAAGCTTAATTGGTCAGTAAACCGTGAATCCGGTAGATATGCTGCGGTCAAGTCTACATTTAAGTAAGCTCTCCAGAAAAGAGATTGGGTAGACAACTTTGATCACATGTGCAAGTTACACAATTACTTTTACTTGGAAGGTATAGTTTATATTTTCCTTTCACCGCAGAGGTATCTGATACGCTGTCCTAACCCGTTGGTACGTAGATTTTGCCTTCTTTTAAGAACAAACCAACTACCTGTGAGAGACACATTTATCACACAGAAGCGATTACCGCCCGACCAATGCTATTGTCAAACTTGCAAAAATAGGGCAAGCTTGGAGACTGTTCGTCATATTTTAACTGCATGCCTTCTTTTCAAACCATTGTATACAACTATGTATGGTCGATATGGTCATCAGCTAAAATCTATTGTTACGGTACATTTCTGGCACCTATGTCTAAATTCCCCATTAGAATCTCTACACATTGTGATGTATAAAGTATGGTCTGCTATAGCATCCACTTGGGATTCCATTATATAAACTGGTCATGTGTTACTCTGTTGTGCTCTCTGAATGGATCCCGCTCATTTGTATATAGAAAGATCAGAGTCTTTTATATTACATTGTATGTAAATCTATGAAATATTGATGAATAGCTTATTACACGGCCACGCTAGTGGCTGTGTAGTTATGGTTAAGTTGCTAATCCCATAGGAAGAGCACTTTTTGGGCGGCTTATAACTTCACTCCCCCTGGGCGAATCCTCACCAAACTTTGCAAAAAAAGTATATGGCCCACTCTGAATTATTTGCAAAGTTTGGTGAGGTTTTTTCCAGGGGTTACAAAGTCATAGGGGGGGTCCCAAAATTTCTTTTTTTCCCATAGACTGAATGGGGGAAAAACTTTGCACACAGCTACAGATCAAACCGCTGGACGGATTTTCACCAAATTTGCGGCAGGAGCAGCGGTTTGGTCCCAAAAGCGTGCTTTTGTAAATTTGGTGAAACTCCATCCAGTAGTTTTTTTTTAAACGATCAAAAAGTAGGTCTAAAAAAATTAGTGATACATGGACAAGATAACGATTGGCTAATCGGGCGCATCATGTCCGCGCACATGTGACACGTTCGCTCATGGAATGGTGAAGAGCGTGAAGTGCGTCAGATTGTTTTGATGCGCCCACCATCTTTCATCTGTGTTAAACATATAAAAAAACACAACATTGCACTTGTTAAACTTATCAAATACTGTCTCGGAAGGTGAGGGTTGATGAGGCAGGGATGGAATGTGGCAGCAAGAAGCAAAAAAGTGGTGTTTGGCATCTGAGGCAGCCACCTGTAGTGTTTGATGGAAACAGCGGCTCTGCATGTGTATGCGAGTACGAGTTCTCATGAATGCGTAGAGCCATGTTGTTGCAAAGTGAGAATGTATTTAGATTCTGAGTGAAGGTCTCCAGCTTTGATTTTTTGGTTGCGAGCTAAGGAAGCCCACGCATGGGACAGAAACTATAAGGGTCAATTGTTTTTTGACTTTGGGAGAAAGGGAATATTCAGTAAGAATGCAGTGAGAAGAGGTTTGGGATAAGGAACATTTGATAAGGTTATGCAGTCCAAAAGTTTGTAAGGAACATGTAAAATCAGTTCATGAAGATTCTTTCGTGCAAGCGCATTTAGCATTACGGTCCGAGTTAAGCAAAGAGAATGGAGATGGTGAATATCATGTAAGTTTGCTTTTGATGACTGTACACCGGAACGAGCTTTAACTTATTATTATCTGAACATTAATTTTTGCAATGTAACTGAAGTACTATCTTTCTGTGTGGTTGTCTTTTTTATGTGGTTATGGGGAGTGCAGAATCTAGGTGTATGCAGACTATCACTATTCACCCAGGTTCAACGCTAATATTTATTTAAAATGTCATGTATGACCATATAAAATTCTGTATCAGTTTCCATGTTCTTTTTGTCTTTTTGAGATTGTTTGATGCGTGTGCTAATCGTTAGTTTAAACTGTATGCCGAATTAAGAAATCAATAGATATATTGTAATAAAGGTTGAGTATTGATACATATTTTCTGTTATGTTTTCCAAATAGCTACATGCTGCCTTACTGCGATTGCCATGGATTCAAGATGCCAACTGATGGCTTCTTCATTCGCCAGGTGCATGTAGTCGTCAACGGCTCGATCACCATGACTGTTTTGTGGGACGATCACCCAGGGCCAATGTGCCCGTACGCTGCACTAGCGATTAGGAGTAACATAACATCTTTTATGGTGGTCTAGGCCCAAGTTGATGCAGACACCCTGGAATTCACTGTGCGACCCAAGCAGTTCCTTTATCAAAAACAAACACTTTGTGTATGGAAAAAGAACAACGTGTTACTCACGATTAACATTTTCAATCACGAGCGAAGAAACAAATTTGCAATTTGATTGAATATGGGAATAGTCGGATGTTCTCGGAGGGTTTATTGTGAAATAAAAGTACTTTACAAATTGTACCGTGTTATTGTTTTCTTTTAAAGACCAGTTTAATATTTCAAATTGTGACGTGCTATGTTGTTAGCCGATGTATGTTGATTTTCGGGTTCTGCGTCACGGCACGTAGGTGATTATGGGCGCATTTGGCTACGCTGAAGAGGAACGTCACTGAGAAAGGTGTTGAATATCACTAGGGTTGGTTATGTGAGGGTCAGGGGTGGGGCATATAATTTAGTGACGTCAGGCCAGTTTACCTAAGGCAGATGCAGCAATCGATAAGAATAGCACAAGATGCACGCGTCCTGCTGCCAGATTTCGTATGTTTCTAAAAGAGGAAAAAAGAGGTAAGGTGAATTGGAAATGTTTGCGATAGATCAACGTATGTACAAAAATACAAGGTCGAACCGTCTGGACAATAATATTTTCTGAGCGTTACACTTGTGAAACCTATGAAATAATGTTTGGGGAGGTGAGGGGTGATGATGATGGGTGGAATATTTCTGACGTGATTTCGAATAAGTTTACAAAGTTTGTTGGGATTTTGTGCACAGTTTATATGACGAATCATTTGTGCATTCTTTTGACAGTTTTGAAAAAATGAAACGTGGGTGGATTTCCAGCAAATTTGCGGAAGGCTCATTTGCAACGATCGAAAAGCATGGTTTTGCAAATGTGGCTGTGTTTTCTAAAAAAAAAATAGCGGTATAGCTTTAGTGCCTGAGGGGTAGGCTGAAGCCATGGGCAGTGGCCAAGTGGCCAGAACGTCGGGGTCATGGTATAAGGTCATGATCCGGACAATGTGGCTACTGGCCATGACCAGAAGGGACAAAACATAGGATTAAAGTGGTCATGTCCACATGGGACTGACTTTGTGGTAAAGTTATTCGCAATTAGGATAGATTTGAAAGCGAAGAAAAATGTGCTCATGTTTATATGGTCATAGGGTGTTCTTTTTGCCTTCTGCAGGCTGCCATGGAAAGCGAAGAGGGGCTCTGTATGGAACCCTCGCTTTCCCTTTCCATGATGGCCATCTTGGAAAAGGATTTTCCTTCGTAAACCGGGACGCCACAGACCGATGCAAACCTTCAGGTATCATAAACTGGTCAGTGAATCCTCACAGGGGCAATTAGGGGGAATCACCAAGTCACCATCCTTTATTGGGAACAGGGCTGACTTTTGCCAATTAACCCAAAGGCCCGTGACTGCTTTGCTGTCTTGGAGACACTAAGTCACCCAAAAATATCAACAGATCATCAGCATAAAGGGAGAGCCTATCCTCATGGCCGGTGGGACAGTGGAAACACTTCTGTGTCAGGTCCGTGCAAAGCCGTATAGCCAGCGGCTCCACTGCCATTGTAAACAAAAGGCGGGAGAGTGGGCAGCCCTGTCGGGTCCCTTGCCACAATGGGAAGGATTTAGACATTGCCCTGTTCACCCTAACCTCAGCAACAGGAGCTGCGTATAAGAGCTTGACCCAATGTATGAAATGTTATTCGAAGCCTATCCCCGACAGCACCTCCCACAGGTTCCCCCACAAGACAGCGTCAAATGCTTTTTCTAAGTCTCCTGCAAGGAGTGCCGGGTCTCGGAAGAACCAATGCATGAACCACCGCCAGATGTATTCACCTAATTTTCATGTGGGTGGACTTTACTGGTAGGAAACCACACTGGTCCAGGTGTACCAGTGAGTTGATCACCCACAGCAACCGGTTGGCAAGCACCTTGGCTAGTATCTTGCCCTCGCCGTTTAAAAGAGAGATAGGATAATAGGATGAGCACAAGGTGGGGGGTTTATCTTTCTTCAGTATAACAATTATGGTAGTGCCGTGTAGGTCTGGGGAGGAAGCCTTGCTTTATACTATGTCACTCATATTTTTCCAAACTTTCATCGGTAACCCATTGGGGCCTGGGGTTTTACCAGATTGCAGCTGGGATGCTGCCTCTGCAATCTCTTCCGTAGTAATTTCTGCCTCTAGGGCAGTTGACTGTGCTCTAGAGAGGTAAAGGAGCACGACGTCACCAAGTGGGTTGCAACCAACCTGTTTGGAAGCTACAGGGGCCGGATATAGCTTTCGTAGTACTGTGCGAAGAATTCTGCGATCTTAGAGTTATCAGTGTGGTCAACTCCTCCTTTGTCTAGTATTTCCCAGACATGCCTATTCCCCTCCTCGCTCCATTCCAGTCTCCAGTCAAGCTAGATCTTCCCAGCCTTATCTTCAGTGTCGTAGATTCTGCTTAACTATCCCTGTGTGCCTGCTGGGTGTTATCTAATTGGATATTTCACATTGTTTCCCAAGCTGCAAAAAAGGAGTCTGTGCATGGCAGGGGAGTCCTACAGAAGGAAGTCTTCCACCATTATCTCGGCTGCAAGTTCAACCTCCCTTATCCGCTGTGAGAGGCCCTGCTTTTTGCCGAGATCAGGGATACTAGCTCACCTCTCATAACAGCTTTAAAACCCCCCCAGACCACCAGAGGACTTTCAACCGACCCTGTATTAAGCGTGAAATACTCTTCGGGTTTTGGACACAATCCCTTCCCGAAATGTCCGGAAAGCTAATGTAATAGTTGTTGAAGCACCACCTCATTTGATGTCTGGGCCTGCCACACTCCAGTTCCATATGGAGTGGGGAGTGGTCAGAAATTCCGCCCACCAGGAGTCTGGCTGACACAATCTGGTGTGCCTTCAGTTGTGCGAGAAATAAATAATCTATTCTAGACATGGTGTGCGCCCCAGAGTGGAAGGAGTAACCCCTGGAGTGTTTATTGACCTTTCTCCACACATCTAACGCATTTGTGAAGGTGCACAGTTTTTGGGCACAATTGGATCCCTGCGCTAAAGTTGAGTCCGATCAAAGGATGGATCCATGGACTCATTAAAGTCTCCCCCCAGGATCCACAGGTCGGGCTGATGTCAAAGTAGCAGTCTCTGAATAGTGTCTAGGAGCTTCAGGGACAGCAGGGGTGGGCTATAAATGGCCAGGATACCAACAATGGTCCCCCGTAGTTCCCCAACCACCAAAACAAATGATGTACCCTGGGGGTCTCTCTTGGCTTGGCCTATCCAAAGTGGTCAACCGCTTACAGTTGAATACCAGCACCCCATGGGAAGCCCAGAAAAAGCCCACATGTGTTGCATTTTTGTAATTAGTTCACCAGAAAGCATTGCAGTCTGAACCTGCCAAGTGTGTCTCGAGGAGGCAATTTACATCTGGGGAGTACCTGTCAAGTGTCCTATTTACGTCAGTGGCCCCCTTCATCTCATGAGGAGGGAAATAATAATAATAATTTGGCATTTATATAGCGCTATGAACCCTCAAGTATCTGAGCGCTGCTTATTATTGCCCACGGTGTGTGGTGCTCATTTATCGACCTTGGAAGGATGAAAGGCTGAGTTTGGCCTTGCCAGGATTTGAACCTGCCTTAGCAGGCTCTGCACAGGTGTCAAAGCAAGCGCTCTACTCGCTGTGCCACTTGACCAGTACTTAATATAGTCCGAACTACAGTGGTGCACCGAATACACCCGAGATGCAACCCCTCATCATTGCATCTTCAAGTCCACATCTTGTGCTGTATAACAAACCACACAAACCCCAACTTCACAACAACCCCCGACCCCATACTTTACCCAAACTGGAAGTACCTGTCACCCAAACATGTGACAACATCGTCACTAACCAAGCCACGAGAGGCAGAATGCAATTTCAAGGGCTCCGAGAGCCAGGTCAAAAGGAGCAAGAAAATCAAGTGACACAGAGGAAAGGAAGAAAGAAAAAAGCAAGCCAGCAAGGGGGTGGGCTCTGAGTTCTCCAGCACGGCCATAGCGGTTGATTTGGTGCTGTGCAGTTCATCAGCAGCTAGGACTTGACCATCTGCACGCATCCTGGTAACAAATCCATGTGGTTCAGGAGGTTTCAGTCTACACTCCACGATGACTGTGAGGCCTCCACTGGGGGAAGGGCACCACAGGCAATGGAGATTGTGATTCATCAGTGGGTCATGGTCGGTCAGGTATTTCTATCGGGGACCTACCCCACCTGTGCCTCCCGGGATCTTTTCCCAGGTGGAGGATTTGAAAAAGCCTGGATCGACCCATTGTGGTGGATTTTGAGAAGCACAGGAAAGAAGACGGCACATTTGACTCTGTGCAAATGGAGACATTTCTTGATCGCATCAAAGGACTGGTGGGCTCTCTGAACCACCCTGTGTAGTCCGGAAAAAGGAGATCATGGTGCCATTGTATGTGATGGGCTCTTTCACTCAGGCTAGTTAAGCGGAAGGTGGAGGTGGGGTTCTGGAGGGGTGGGGGTGTGCCACCTCCCGGGTCCGCCACCACCAGCAAGTCCAATTGGGCACCCAGAGGCTGCTCTCCAGTACAAGTTACAGCAGGTCTCCTTTCCCCCAATGCCAGCACAGGGGCCCACCAGTCAGGTGACCCACGGTATGTCCTGCTCCTCACATTTAGAGTGAGGCAGCCGATTTGCCCGATTTGCCCACGGCCGCCCTTTCTTCACCAGCACTCAGCCTCCCAAGGGTGGGCACACAGCAATCAGGTCCCCACTGATGGTGCGGGGCCCAGGATGTTTCCCCATCGTCACGTCGACCGCGCTCCAAAAGACAGGTGTTCCGGCACCATTTCGGTCTGGAATTTGCGGCAAGGTAATCAGGAGTCGTTTCCCCGCTCCAGCAGCTGGCAGGTTATCAGGATCCTATCAGCCGGTGTAGCCTATCTAGCCGGATAAATTAGGCTGTGCAGGAGCTCGTTGACGTGCGTCTACATCATGCGCTGTCCCCCCTATAGTTATACCATCAATTGTTTATATAGTGGACAGTGCAAGATAAATTGCCGGCCACTTCTCTTTCCCTTGTCCTCGCTGGCAACATCACTGTCAGCTCTTTTTATATGTAGTCTGCGTTCCCCTTCTGATTGTAAAATGGGAACGTGGGACTTTTGTTGCTAAGTTTGTCATTTTAGTTTTGCTAAGGGGGGCCTGCATGGAGCTGAGCGGACTGGCAAGCGGACTGGTGAATAGGGAACAGTTCTTGAGCAGGTAAGTGTGATGCTATGCTGTGCACACCCTCTCCAGTCTATCCCCGTTTCATCATCATCTCTAGTCCTAGAGCACACTCCCCTCAAGTGCTCCACAATATGCTCCGCTGCACCATCCGAACACTGGCGCTGGTACCCCTGCAAACCCACCCCGGTGTTCATCCCCTACCCCATCCCCAGCTGCACCATCTGGCACCATTGCCTCACCCCCACCTGACCTCATGGTACCATCTTTGTTTCTTTCCTCCTCTTTCCGTGCCACCATGCTAATGCCAGCGCTTGTACCTCTCCACGACTATCCCTGTTTCCAACCCCCTGTCCCAGCCACATCTCCAGCATTCAGCACCTACCCCTCCGCTCTACTCTCTCACATAGTACCAACCCCTCCACTCCCCCGTGCTCCACCATTCAAACACCTCTGCTGGCCCACGCAGCACCATATATTGATAGGCCTTGACCTCTTCGCCACCTCAATCAATAGTCACTATTATATATTATGTATGGTTGGAGCAATATTATAGCTTAGCAAACAATATGGAAGGATTGTCTTAATAGCATAAGGTGCAAACAGAATCACCTCTAGGCACTCGCAATTGTGGCCAATAAGACTGTGAGGGGGCCATTTACGAATGGGTTTGCACATAAAAGGAATGTTTAAAATGCAATTATGCTTTATTTTTACGCTCCAACCCATTTTTGTGCTGACATAAGGTGTAGGGGCGGGGGCATGGAGCAGAGATAACATCGTCAACGTGCTTTCCTCCTCCACCTTGCATGAGCACTTCATTTTTCATGCAGGTGTAAAACAAATGGTTTCCAATGGACTAATGGACTATGCCTCAGATTAGCATCTGCTAATGAGCAGGCGGATTCCACAGGAATCTGTAGAGGAGCAGATGTACACATCCGATGGAGATCCTACCCGCCTACGTGCCCTGTATTGGAGCCATGAGACCGTGCCCTATCTAACTCCAGCTATTGTACCAATACTGCAGCGAGTATATGGAAGAAGGAATACATTTAGATGACCACATCGAATGTACCCTGGAGTTTATTACAGTCTGCAGGAGGAACTCCCTGAAGGAATGTGAGAAAGAGCTAAGACAAGGGACTGATGACATCATACAAAGTTTGCATAACGTCCTGAAATACTGAATGAATATGATGTATGGATCCTAGAGGAGAAATGACAAAGTAAAGAATCAAGCGAACCTTAAAGTGTAAAAGAAGATCATTACACAGTAAAAAGTGCTACAGAAATCAGAAGTATGAAGAATGTACATTCGCTGAAATACAAGATATATCAAGTCATTGTATAGGCTACCTATAAGTAGTGAATAGAATGCAGGCGGAGCCGCCATTGTACAGAAACTGGACATTGGTATCATGAAATAATAAGCCAAATAATCATGAAGAAAGAATGAAAGGCTGTGTCGCAGTAGAATAGCAGATTATTTGAGCTGCATTGGGAGGCTGTCTGGCCTGAAGTCAAGAACTGAGAAGTCGAGGTCAGCTATGTGCACTGAAGAGGAACATGTGTGCGGAGGATGAATCCTCTCATGTTAAGGTGCAAGAAAGAACACAAAGGATGCCAAGTCTTCATTCATTTAAAACATTTAAAAGCTTGCAGAATAAACAGAATTGCCATCTCTTGTAACGTGAGTCGAGGCTGGAAATAGGGCTTGAACTTGGAGTTCCAGACACAAAATAGAGTGCCCTCACACCCGTTGCATTCCCAGGACAAGAATACTTTGCAAGGCCAAGTACAAAGAGAATTTCATGGCAGAAGGCCTGGGTTATGAGTGATGTTGGGCTAGTTGGGTGGTAGGGCAGCCTCATGTGCTATATACATGCACCTGGGCCTTGGCTTATCTGCTGCTAATGGAACTGAATGTTCCAGACATGGCACAAGCATGCCAAACCAATTGTATTAGTCCATATAATGAAGGACCTTATAGCCTAGGAAACCAGTGAAACACTGTGTAACTGATTTTTCTTAAAATGACACGCGTGAAGAGGCAGCATTAGTTGTCCACCTCATATCGTACACTCAATAACAAACCTAGCCCCTATATGATTTTATATCTAGAAGTTTTTTTCCTTAACCAGCCCCAACCCTTGAATGGGTTTTGACTATTGCCATGCAGCATGATGTCATTAAGACACATAAATAAGTATATCATTGCATTTTTGGTGGAAATTTGCAGAGAATGAGCCTCCATCCGTTGATGTTCATTGTAAACTACCTGTTTTAGATAATTGCTAATAAAACAGCAACTTGCCATCTTCTTGAGTTTGTCCAGTTATTTGGACTCAGAATTATTGTGGTGTAATCCCATCCAGTAACAGATGCACGTTCCAGGGGCCATATGCTCAAATCTATTGCAAAACCCCTGCTACAAAGTGTTGTTTGTAGGCAGGGTTTTATATCTCTCAAAGCGTAAAGTACAACTGAAGAGTAACAAAGATGTTGCCTCTTTTTACTCTACAGTTTTACTCTATGCAGTGAGAGTAACATAAATGTCATTCAGGGGACCCCACACCACGTACCTGTAAATGTAGATGGTGCACCCCTTGCATACAATTGCTGTCTTTCACAAAATTAGCCTCTGAGATTAATAATTTGCTCAGGATCACACACTTTGTTTAAGTGGTGAAGCTGGGAGGAGATCGCAGTGTGCATTTTATTACATATTTTCTCTAATTCATATAAACTTTTCTGTGATTGTTAAAGTATTCCATTCCATGTTTTACTTGCCCATTTTCCTGGCTCAGGTCGTGTCTGGCCCATAGAGCCTGGCCTGACCCCCTGGCTCGGCCCTACTGATGAATTCCATGGCTCTCCAGTTCTATTGATGCGCTCCTTGTTGAGCTAGATGTCTCCTTGTCACATTTTAGGCTGACCAGTATTACTGTTCCTATTTCTGTGGGATTAGACGCATTGGCACATTGTTGTCCCCTCTAATATATAGGCATAGTGTAGCCAAATAAACAGTAATATAATACATCTTCGAGGGCACATGTATAGTAGCAAACAAAGTGTAGCAGAAATGTTATTACTAATATTTCAATGCCAGTTGTTGCATTCGAAGTGCATTTCGGTATTGTGAGCTGTTTGTGAGAACCATAGGAGTCGAAGAGTGGCAAACTCTCACTAAAGGAAGTATTACAAAAACCTTTGCATTGGTGCAAGTATAACTGTCAGTAGGGCAAACATTGTTCTGGTGCAACAAAAAAAATCTTTCAGTGTATTTTTGCACCAGGGCAATGTTTTTCCTACTACTAGTGCAACATTTGCCTGTCCTGATGCAGAAAATGCTTTGAAGAAATGTTTTATGCAGTTGGGCACTTTTTGCCCTAGTGCTAATTGCACTTGCACAAAGTTGCTGTAACATGTGTACCATTCCTTTGATTATGGAATGGCAGATGACTAGAATGAGTGGATGTGTGCGCGTGTGTGAAAGAGAGACAGAGAGATCCTGGGAATGATTTTGTTTTTACTTCAAGGCAGAGTTGGTGGTGTTCTAGCCTTTCTATGGGCCTCATTACGACCCCGGCGCTAAACCATGGTGCTATTAGCACCATGGTCCATGCCGGGGTCCGCCATGGTGAATGGCGGAATTACCGCCCCATTCCAAGGTTGGCGGGGCGGTAAATCCCCATTCACCATGGGCCCTTCCCCATTCCCATTTTTGCCCCATAGGGCTCAATGGGAATGGGGAAGGCGCTAAGTACGGTGCCGCAAATTGCGGCACCGTACTTAGCACCAAGGTCCCTTTGCGGGTTGGATTTTAACGCCTGCAAAAGGGACCTCGTAATCAGGTGTTAAGGGGTTAACGGCGCCGCCACATTTTGCGGCGCTGTTAACCCCTTAACGCCAGGGTTGTAATGAGGGCCTATGACTTTTAGAACATAGGCCCTCATTACAACCCCGGTGCTAAACCATGGCGCTATTAGCACCATGGTTGGTGCCGGTGTTGTAATGAGTCCGCCATGGTGGAATGGGGAAATACCGCCCCATTCTAAGGTTGGCGGGCGGTATTTCCCCATTTCACCATGGCCCTTCCCCATCCCCATTTTCGCCCAATAGGGCTCAATGGGACTGGGGAAGGTGCTAAGTACGGTACCGCAAATTGCGGTACCGTAATTAGCACCGAGGTTCCTTTGCGGCACCCTACTTTAACGGCTGGTAAAACCAGCCGTTAAGGTAGGGTCCCGCAAAGGGACCTCGTAATCAGGCGTTAAGGGTTTAACGGCGCCAACACCTTTTTCGACGCTGTTAAACCCTTAACGCCAGGGTTGTATGACCCCCATAGACTTTGTTTTCTCTATGTATATCCTACGCATTAAGATGTAGTTGTGGTTGGAGCTGCTGGTCACGTCTCGGCCTCTTGAGTCTCTGAGGCGGGCAAAGTCAGTGAGTTAATTAAAGAAAAGTGACAGGGCAATGTAGTATAAACTGGTGTTTCATAGTGCCCTTTGAACATTTTTGTTGGCTTGCTGCTTGTGGCTCACTAAGAAAAGTGGGAGGGTTTTTTATTGGGGGGAGTGGGAAAGGCAGATGCGAAAGCTGTGGTGTTGCTGAGTGCAGGTCGGAAGTAACTGGGTCCTGACTGCCGACCTGCTTCTATGAATTTTGTAGAGACACTTGGAGATATGGTATCCAGTGAGAACCCACGGTCTGAATGGCAGACGTGATTTTGGTATGGTTACTCGCTGATGTTATGTTATCTTGCATTTGTATAGTGCCTACTGCCATAGTTGATGGCGTTGAAACACTTTTGCCTGTAAAAGAAGCCAGTAAGGGAGGACTGAATTTTCTGTCCTACTCCTTTTTTAGGAGTAGGACAGAAAATTCAGTAGTGGTCGGTAGGAGAAAGTAGTTAGTTGAGGTAAAAGTGAATGATAACGTGCTCATGAAGGCATAATAAAGAAAAGTGGGAAGGGCTATCTGTACAATTAGATTGAATTTATTTTGGGACTCAACTCTATTCTATGCGGCCAAGCACCAGAAGGAGAGATAGCTGTAGAAGAGGTGTTCGTTGCACCAGGGGTATTTCTGGAATCTATTCACTTTATGGTGAGCTTGGGGTCGTTGAAGCCATGCCCATGAAAACACAGGCTTATCTATACTTAATTGTGTCCCCTTGTTTGACTGGGAACTGAGGACTATAAACTATCAACAAAATGAATGTTTTTCTCAAAATATTATGATTGAACCGATTCATTAACATTCATGAAACACGCCTACGAATCTGTAGAATTTCATGAGGCAAAGTAAAAAATAATTTCAAAAGATATACTAAAGAATATATTTCACACAGCGAAAGTGCAAAAAGCGCTAGTGCAAAGTACTAGTGCAAAGACATTATTTATAAACAATGATCATATTACTTATTGTCTTAACATCATATTCTAAAATCAAATCTGTTTACAGAAAATCACAAAACGAATGCCTCTTCTTTTACAAAGTGACACACATTTTTTCAAACGGTTTATGTACATATTCTCTTCTTTGATCAATAAAAAAAAAATCAATTAGTTTTTAGATTACAATAATCTATTAATTTCATGAAATAACTAGTCCAGTATTGTTTAGTGAACTTAGACTAGGTCGACCTGTGGCAACGCTTTGGCGTTATTCAACTTTAACGCCCTTCTTCAGGACCTCTCTTTTAGTTGTGGAGAATGTGTATCATTGTTGCATCTTCTTCAGTGATTCTTAAGGGAACTCATTTATGTTACCTGTCATCAAAAAGTAACAACTACATTTACTTTTTTGAGATAAGGTTAATTTCAAATCAACTTTCTAATAATAGTTATCATATTTTAAGAGCCTCAATTTAATTTCGCTCATCCAAAAATCTTTTCAAGGTCAAATGTGTCTGTCTGATCTATCAAGTTAGGTCAAGGATCAGGAATCTGTTGGAGTCCAAAGTTGAGACAGACACCAGTTCTGGTATTAGGTATAATGTATATTGTCCTCACTGGTCAAGTTTGCAACATTGGTACAACCCTAAAAAGTACCCATTGACTGAGAACCGTTCCTTTGTATGCAGAAGGAGACAGAGTTGGGGCTATGATTGATAGTGTAGGAAGGTGGTGGTGCATCCCGTATGGCTACGGGAGCCATATTGAAAGAGATCAATGATTGGAAAGGTCTAGATAGTCTATCGGGAGGCCTAATAGAAGCAACATCAAGCTTGCTCCTATTTGCAAAAAGTGAGCATCCCAGTGGCGCCTTTCAAACTCATTCAAATTAGTCCCGTCAAAGTTCCCTGAGATGCTATCATTCCAATGACAAACGAATAGTGCCCTTAGACAGGCATACCATGCAGTAGTTAAACAAAAAGGATGAATATACCAGCCCAACCATTATCCCCCATGCTGTGGCAAATGCGAACAGATCCAACAATTCGTTCTATTCAGAATCGCACAAGTTGCATTCATTATTAAAAGAAGTGTGTTGTTGTGATAGCTCTGTCTGTGTTGGGAGTCCTAGGAGATAGAGTGTGCAGGTGCACAAAAGGTGTAGACATAGTGGGAACATTCTCAGTAGGCAAAAATGTTTCAAGTGGACGCAATCCTTCAATAAACCAGAACCCAAGAGCAATCACTACTGTAAGACTGGTTAACACAATTACAAGAAAACAATACATCCTCAAGGAGCATGTATTTGATTGTCCAATGTCTTTGTTGGCCACACAATCAATCAGTTGCCCCGCAGGAGTAGAGATAACGACAGGCATTGTTCCTCAAAAGCTCTTTCCCAAAAAGTTCCTGCGAAAACACCGTAGTCCGTTTGCTGGTGATCTCCTGATAACGTGGTTTCTTGATTGAAGATAGTTTTTCCATTTTAAAAACACAGTCTACCATTTTAGAACGAAGAACACATGAGTAGAAATCAAAATGGCAGATGAATCTTAAAATGGCAGTGAAGTCAACCCTAAACCGGAACTTTGCAATGCGGTTTTCCATGTAGCGCGACTAGGCTAAGCCAATATAAATATAAAGGAGGCACTATACAATTACTGTTTAACAACTGTGCAGATCACTTTAATACACTGTCCCTTCATTTCAATAACTGTCAAAATTAGTATCACCAGGCAGTGATTCAGTTCAGTATGAGCTATAGAAAATGTCTCAGTCATAAAATTTCCTACTGATATCTTGCTGCTCAATCTATAATACTAGTAAGCCGCTCAAGCCATGACCATAGTTATATTATTTATTTTTTTTAGAGCACAATTGTTTATGTTTTGAAACATAAAACAAATAAAACCAAGCAGCACCTTATGTGATACATTTCAGAAGGGTCTGGGCATAAAGCAGAGCAAAATCGAATGCAAGTAAAAATCATGACCATCACCACAAATAAAGCAAGCAACACCTCATACGAATAAAAAATTCCTCCTCACCCAGCCTCCTCCCATTTGTGCCATATTTTCTGGAATTTGGTCAGGCATCCCTGTGCATTGTAGATCCGTCTTTCGTTGGACATGAAGATATCCATGTCAGCCACCCATTTGCTAAACCTGCATATATCTGGTTTGTCCCTATCATTGCTATATTTCTCGTCACAAGAATAGCCGCAGTGGATATCAGCAGCGTGTCGTTCCGTCCATAGGATTTATTTATTTGAATTTTTATAATGCGCCACACGGCCCTAGCCCTCAGGGCGCACATTGAAACAAGACAACCATGGACAACAGAGGAGACACATCAGAGGAAACCGTGAGAGAGAGCAGACAGGTCAGGTGAGAGGGCTCAGCCTAAGGGGAAGTAAAGCGGAGGGTCTTGAGTCTACCTTTGAATTCAGTCATGGAGTTTATTTTCCTCAAATCGGGGGGAAGAGCATTACAGATGGCAGGGGCTTGTGTATCAAAGCTCACTCCTCTATATTTAAACAACCTGAATCTTGGCTGTGACAGTCTGACTTGATCCTGGAATCTGAGAGACTGGGAGACCAGATATGCCTTCAGGTGATCACTCAATTATTTTGAAGCCTCCTGGGACAAGCATGTGTGAGACAGGGTCAGAATGTTCTGGGTAATCCAATGTTTTACTGGCAGCCAATGCAGCTCCCTCCTTGCATGAGTGATGTGAAGTTGTCTGGAGAGGCCTATAATGGCTCACATTGCCCCATTTTGGATGACTTGCAATGCTGCGATGTTAAATCGGGAGGTGACATTCAGCAGACTGTTGCAGTAATCCAAATGAGAATTAACAAGAGCAGAGACTAGAAGAGAGATGTTCTTGAGAGATAAAATGGACGAATATGATGGAGCAACTTGTTAATGAGACCACATGAGGCCCGAGTCTGAGTGACATTCTGCCTCATTGTCAGCTCAACATCCAGAATGATGCCAAGAGTTTTTACATGCTTTGGTACTGAGATGGTACTCTTTGCAATCGCAAAGCTTTGATAAGCGGGTGGATGTTTCTTGAGCTTCGGGCCAGAGGCAACAATGAGGAGCTCGGTCTTGTCGGTGTTAAGAGCCAGGGAATTGGCTTTCATCCCGGCCTGGATGGCAGAGTAGATGGTATTAATGGCCTGGGAATCTCGTGAGTGCGAACCCGCAAGTCTCATGACAACTAGAGTGTCGTCTACGGAGTTAGTAAAAAGGACACCCAGGTCGTCGAAGCCTCAGTAGCGGAAGCATGTAAATGTTAAACGGAGTGGGTGAAAAGCACGATCCCTGAGGGATCCCACAGGTAATAGAAGCCATTGAGGGGCTTACCTCATCAGAGGCCACTCTGGCATTGCGGTGGCCTAAAAAGGAGGCAACCCATTGTGCTGCCAACCTGGAACATTGACCAATGATTTAAACCTTGCCACCAGTAATGTATGCTCCACCAGGTCAAAGGCGGCGGACAGGTCGAGTGGCATCAGTATGACGGGGTGACCCTGATCCACAATGCTGGAAAGACTGGACTTGAGAGCCAACATAGCAGTGTCAGTACCATGTTAGATTCTAAAGCCGGATTGCTGTGCTCCCAAGATGGTGTTCTGAACAATGTATTTCTGGAACTGAAGATACGCCACCCAGTCCATGATTTTAAGGAGAAAGGGCACGTTGGTGATACAATGGTAATTTTTTGCACATATGGGATCCAGTTTGGGTGCCCCAGGTTCCCAGCAACAAAAGTTTAGGTTCAAAAGGCACGGGATCCCCCAGTACCGCCCCAGTCTGTTCAGAATTCTCTCCCAGAAGCTGCATATCAGCGGGCATTCCCATAATATATCGAAAGGGTACTGTCTGTTCGTAGCATCTCAAGCACCGATGGTGGGCGGCCAGACCACATCTAAAAAGCAGTGGGCGTAAATAACACGTTTGGTGTAAGATCTTGAGTTGGATCAAGCGAAACCTGGAGGAGATCGCCGCCTTCCTCTGGCACATCAAGGCCTTCACACAGTCTTCAGTGTCTATAGCCCCTACCTCTGCCTTCCACCTGTGATGCAGATCAATCAATTCTCATGAAATGAAGGAGTAGATGCATTGGTACATAGCAGAGGTGACCTTTCTATCTATCCGTTGCGCTACAATGTTGGCCTCTAGGGGGGAGCATGTTGGGACAGCCTGCATATCAGTGAACTGGCCATGCTGTGAGTGTAAGTTGAATATGGTGAAATTACTCCACTATTGGGAGCCCACAGGAGAGCTGTAAGGTGGGAAAGGGAACCACACTCCCCCTGTCCAATACTTGGCCAAGGATTAAAATACCACTGCGGGCCCAAATCCCAAACACCCTGTTCTTGTTGGTTTTGGGCAGAAGCGAGTTTTGCCACAGAGGCTGCGTCAGTTTTGGTCTTCCACCCCATCCAATGTCTCGAAATACAGACCCCCAAACCTTAACCAGTTGGTCGAGCCCTGTCATTACCACCCAGGTGTACCAGTGAGTTGATCACCCACAGCAACCGGTTGGCAAGCACCTTGGCTAGTATCTTGCCCTCGCCATTTAAAAGAGAGATAGGATAATAGGATGAGCACAAGATGGGGGGTTTATCTTTCTTCGGTATAACAATTATGGTAGTGCCGTGAAGGTCTGGGGAGGAAGCCTTGCTCTGTACTATGTAGGAACAGGTCGAGTAGCTGTGGGACCATCAGGCCACCCATCTTTTTCCACACCTCCACCGGTAACCCATTGGGGCCTGGGGTTTTACCAGATTGCAGCTGGGATGCTGCCTCTGCAATATCTTCCGTAGTAATTTCTGCCTCTAGGACGGTTGACTGTTCTGTAGAGAGGTGAAGGAGCATGACGTTGCCAAGTGGGTTGCAACCAACCTGTTTGGAAGCTACAGGGGCCGGATATAGCTTTCTTAGTACTGTGTGAAGCATTCTGCGATCTTAGAGTCATCCGTGTGGTCCACGCCTCCCTTGTCTAGTATTTCCCGGACATGCCTATTCCCCTCCTCGCTCCAGTCCAGTCAAGCTAGATCTTCCCAGCCTTATCTCCAGTGTCGTAGATTCTGCTCAACTATCCCTGTGTGCCTGCTGGGTGTTATCTAATTGGATATTTCACATTGTTTCCCAAGCTGCAAAAAAGGAGTCTGTGCATGGCAGCGGAGTCCTACAGAAGGAAGTCTTCCTCCAGTATCTCGGCTGCAAGTTCAACCTCCCTTACCCGCTGTGAGAGGCCCTGCTTTTTGCCGAGATCAGGGATACTAGCTCACCTCTCATAACAGCTTTAAAACCCTCCCAGAGCACCACAGGACTTTCAACCGACCCTGTATTAAGCGTGAAATACTCTTCGGGTTTTGGACACAATCCCTTCCCGATATGTCCGGAAAGCTAATGTAATAGTTGTTGAAGCACCACCTCATTTGCGTTCATCATGAAAACATTGAAAACAAAAAGGTCGAAAGTCAAAATGTCGAAAAAAAATGTCGAAAAAAAAGTCGCATTTTTTTTTTCATTTGTTATTTATTCGAAATGGGGGTTCCCCCCACCCCCTTTTTTTTGTTTTTTTTTTACCCATTTTTTTAATTCCCGGACCCCAAAATAAATATATAATTTAAAAAAAGGGAATTCGACTTTTTTTTCCGACCTTTTTTTTCTACATTTTTGTCTTTCGACCTTTTTTTTCGACATTTTGACTGTACAACCCTCATTTGATGTCTGGGCCTGCCACTCTCCAGTTCCATATGGAGTGGGGAGTGGTCAGAAATTCCGCCCACCAGGAGTCTGGTTGACACAATCTGGTGTGCCTTCAGTTGTTGGAGAAATAAGTAATCTATTCTAGACATGGTGTGCGCCCCAGAGTGGAAGGAGTAACCCCTGGAGTGTTCATTGGCCGTTCTCCACACATCTACGCGTTTGTGAAGGTGCACAGTTTTTGGGCACCATTGGATGCCTGCCCTAAAGTTGAGTCCGATCAAAGGATGGATCCATGGACTCATTAAAGTCGCCCCCCAGGATCCACAGGTCGGGCTGATGGCAAAGTAGCAGTCTCTGAATAGTGTCTAGGAGCTCCAGGGACAGCAGGGGTGGGCTGTAAATGGCCAGGATACCAACAATGGTCCCCCGTAGTTCCCCAACCACCAAAACAAATGTACCCTGGAGGTCTCTCTTGGCTTGGACTATGCAAAGTGGTCAACCGCTTGCAGATGAATACCAGCACCCCACAGGAAGCCCAGAAAAGCCCACATGTGTTGCATTTTTGTAATTAGTCCACCAGAAAGCATTGCAGTCTGAACCTGCCAAGTGTGTCTCGAGGAGGAAATTTACATCTGGGGAGTACCTGTCAAGTGTCCTATTTACATCGGAATCCCCCTTCATGACATGAGGAGGGAAATATAGTCCGAACCACAGCGGTGCACTGAATACACCCGAGATGCAACCCCTCATCATTGCATCTTCAAGTCCACAAATTGTGCCATATAACAAACCACAAAAACCCCAACTTCCCAACCACCCCCGACCCCATACTTTACCCAAACTGGAAATACCTGTCACCCAAACATGTGACAACATCGTCACTAACCTAGCCACGAGAGGCAGAACGCGAATTTCAAGGGCTCCGAGAGCCAGGTCAAAAGTAGTAAGAAAATCAAGTGACACAGAGGAAAGGAAGACAGAAAAAAGCAAGCCAGCAAGGGGGTGGGCTCTGAGTTCTCCAGCACGGCCATAGCGGTTGATTTGGTGCTGTGTAGTTCATCAGCAGCTAAGACTTGACCATCTGCACGCATCCGGGTATCAAATCCATGTGGTTCAAGAGGTTTCAGTCTATACTCCACAATGACTGTGAGGCCTCAACTGGGGGAAGGCCACCACAGGCAATGGAGATCGTGATGCATCAGTGGGTCATGGTCGGTCAGGTATTTCTATCGGGGACCTACCCCACCTGCACCTCCTTTCCCAGGTGGAGGATTTGAAAAGGCCTGGATCGACCTATTGTGGTGGATTTTGAGAAGCACAGGAAAGAAGACGACACATTTGACCCTGTGCATATGGAGACATTTCTTGATCGCATCAAAGGACTGGTGGGCTCTCTGAACCACCCTGTGTAGTCGGGAAAAAGGAGATCATGGTGCCATTGTATGTGATGGCCTTTTCACTCAGGCTAGTTATGCAGAAGGTGGAGGTGGGGTTCTGGAGGGGTGGGGGTGTGCCACCTCCCGGGTCCGCCACCATCAGCAAGTCCAATTGGGCACCCAGAGGCTGCTCTCCAGTACAAGTTGCAGCAGGTCTCCGTTCCCCCACTGCCAGCACAGTGGCCCACCAGTCAGGCGACCTGCGGTATGTCCTGCTCCTCACATTTAGAGTGAGGCAGCCGATTTGCCCGATTTGCCCACAGCCGCCCTTTCTTCACCAGCACTCAGCCTCCCATGGGTGGGCACACAGCAATCAGGTCCCCACTGATAGTGCGGGGCCCGGGATGTTTCCCCAGCGTCACGTCGACCGCGATCCAAAAGACAGGTGTTCCGGCACCATTTCGGTCTGGAATTTGCGGCAAGGTAATCAGGAGTCGGTTCCCCGCTCCAGCAGCTGGCAGGATATCAGGATCCTATCAGCCGGTGTAGCCTATCTAGCCGGATAAATCAGGCTGTGCAGGAGCCCGTTGAAGTGCGTCTACATCATGCGCTGCCCCCCCTATAGTTATACCATCAATTGTTTATATAGTAGACAGTGCAAGATAAATTGCCGGCCACTTCTCTTTCCCTTGTCCTCGCTGGCAACATCACTGTCAGCTCTTTTTATATGTAGTCTGTGTTCCCCTTCTGATTGTAAAATGGGAATGTGGGACTTTTGTTGCTAAATTTGCCATTTTAGTTTTGCTAAGGAGGGCCTGCATGGAGCAGAGCGGACTGACACGCGGACTGGTGAATAAGGAACAGTTCTTGAACAGGTAAGTGTGATGCTATGCTGTGCACACCTTCTCCAGTCTATCCCCGTTCCATCATCATCTCTAGTCCTAGAGCACACTACCCTCAAGTGCTCCACAATATGCTCCGCTGCACCATCCGAACACTGGCGCTGGTACCCCTGCAAACCCACCCCGGTGTTCATCCCCTACACCATCCCCAGCTGCACCATCTGGCACCATTGCCTCACCCCACCTGACCTCATGGTACCATCTTTGTTTCTTTCCTCCTCTCTCCGTGCCACCATGCTAATGCCAGCGCTTGTACCTCTCCACGACTATCCCTGTTTCCATCCCCTGTACCAGCCCCATCTCCAGCATTCACCACCTACCCCTCCGCTCTACTCTCTCACATAGTACCAACCCCTCCACTCCCCCGTGCTCCACCATTCAAACACCTCTGCTGGCCCACGCAGCACCATATATTGTTAGGCCTTGACCTCTTCGCCACCTCCCTCAATAGTCACTATTATATATTATATATGGTTGGAGCAATATTATAGCTTAGCAAACAATATGGAAGGATTGTCTTAATAGCATAAGGTGCAAACTGAATCACCTCTAGGCACTCGCAATTGTGGCCAATAAGACTGTGAGGGGGCCATTTACGAATGGGTTTGCACATAAAAGGAATGTTTAAAATGCAATTATGCTTTATTTTTACGCTCCAACCCATTTTTGTGCTGACATAAGGTGTAAGGTGGGGGCATGGAGCAAAGATAACATCGTCAACGTGCTTTCCTCCTCCACCTTGCATGAGCACTTCATTTTTCATGCAGGTGTAAAACAAATGGTTTCCAATGGACTAATGGACTATGCCTCAGATTAGCATCTGCTAATGAGCAGGCGGATTCCACAGGAATCTGTAGAGGAGCAGATGTACACATCCGATGGAGATCCTACCCGCCTACGTGCCCTGTATTGGAGCCATGAGACCGTGCCCTATCTAACACCAGCTATTGTACCAATACTGCAGCGAGTATATGGAAGAAGGTATACTTTAAGATGACCATATCGAATGTACCCTCGAGTTGATTACAGTCTGAAGGAGGAACTCCCTGAAGGAATGTGAGAAACAGCTAAGACAAGGGACTGATGACATCATACAAAGTTTGCGTAACGTCCTGAAATACTGAATGAATATGATGTATGGATCCTAGAGAAGAAATGACAAAGTAAAGAATCAAGCGAACCTTAAAGTGTAAAAGAAGATCATTACACAGTAAAAAGTGCTACAGAAATCAGAAGTATGAAGAATGTACATTCGCTGAAATACAAGATACATCAAGTCATTGTATAGGCTACCTATAAGTAGTGAATAGAATGCAGGCGGAGCCGCCATTGTACAGAAACTGGACATTGGTATCATGAAATAATAAACCAAAGAATCATGAAGAAAGAATGAAAAGCTGTGTTGCAGTAGAATAGCAGATTATTTTAGCTGCATTGGGAGGCTGTCTGGCCTGAAGTCAAGAACTGAGAAGTCGAGGTCAGCTATCTGCACTGAAGAGGAACATGTGTGCGGAGGATGAATCCTCTCATGTTAAGGTGCAAGAAAGAACACAAAGGATGCCAAGTCTTCATTCATTTAAAACATTTAAAAGCTTGCAGAATAAACAGAATTGTCATCTCTTGTAACGTGAGTCGAGGCTGGAAATAGGGCTTGAACTTGGAGTTCCAGACACAAAATAGAGTGCCCTGACTCCCGTTGCATTCCCAGGACAAGAATACTTTGCAAGGCCAAGTACAAAGAGAATTTCATAGCAGAAGGCATGGGTTATGAGTGATGTTGGGCTAAATGAGTGGTAAGGCAGCCTCATGTCCTATATACATGCACCTGGGCCTTGGTTTATCTGCTGCTAATTGAACCGAATGTTCCAAACATGGCACAAGCATGCCAAACCAATTGTATTAGTCAATATAATGAAGGACCTTTTAGCCTGAGAAATCAATGAAACACTGTGTAACTGATTTTTCTTAAAATGACACACGTGAAGAGGCAGCATTAGTTGTCCACCTCATATTGTACACTCAATAACAAACCTAGCCCCTACATGATTTTATATCTAGAAGTGTTCCTTAACTAGTCCCAACCCTTGAATGGATTTTGACTATTGCCATGCAGCATGATGTCATTAAGACACAAAAATAAGTATATCATTGCATTTTTGGTGGAAATTTGCAGAGAATGAACCTCCATCCGTTGATGTTTGTTGTAAACTCTGTGTTTTAGATAATTGCTAATAAAACAGCAGCTTGCCATCTTCTTGAGTTTGTCCAGTTATTTGGACTCAGAATTATTGTGGTGTAATCCCATCCAGTAACAGATGCACGTTCCAAGGGCCATATGCTCAAATCTATTTCAAAACCCCTCCTACAAAGTGTTGTTTGTAGGCAGGGTTTTATATCTCTCAAAGCGGAAAGTACAACTGAAAAGTAAAAAAGATGTTGCCTCTTTTTACTCTACAGTTTTACTCTATGCATTGAGAGTAACATAAATGTCATTCAGGGGACCCAACACCACGTACCTGTAAATGTAGATGGTGCACCCCTTGCTTGCAATTGCTGTCTTTCACAAAATTAGCCCCTGAGATTAATGATTTGCTCAGGATCACACACTTTGTTTAAGTGGTGAAGCTGGGAGGAGATCGCAGTGTGCACTTTATCACATATTTTCTCTAATTCATACAAACATTTCTGTGATTGTCAAAGTATTCCATTCCATGTTTTACTTGCCCATTTTACGGGCTCAGGTCGTGTTTGGCCCATAGAGCCTGGCCTGACCCCCTGGCTCGGCCCTACTGATGAATTCCATGGCTCTCCAGTTCCATTGATGCGCTCCTTGTTGGGCTAGATGTCTCCTTGTCACATTTTAGGCTGACAAGTATTACTGTTCCTATTTCTGTGGGATTAGACACATTGGCACATTGTTGTCTCCTCTAATATATAGGCATAGTGTAGCCAAATAAACAGTAATATAATACATCTTCGAGGGCACATGCATAGTAGCAAACAAAGTGTAGCAGAAATGTTATTACTAATATTTCAATGCCAGTTGTTGCATTTGAAGTGCATTTGGTTATTGTGAGCTGTTCGTGAGAACCATAGGAGTAGAAGAGTGGCACACTCTCACTAAAGGAAGTATTACAAAAACCTTTGCATTGGTGCAAGTATAACTGTCAGTAGGGCAAATGTTGTTCTGGTGCAACAAAAAAAAATCTTTCAGTGTATTTTTGCACCAGGGCAATGTTTTTCCTACTACTAGTGCAACATTTGCCTCTCCTGATGCAGAAAATGCATTGAAGACATGTTTTATGCAGTTGGGCACTTTTTGCCCTAGTGCTAATTGCACTTGCACAAAGTTGCTGTAACATGTCTACCATTCCTTTGATTATGGAATGGCAGATGACTAGAATGAGTGGATGTGTGCGCGTGTGTGAAAGAGAGACAGAGAGATCCTGGGAATGATTTTTTTTTTCTTTATTTGTTTGGGTTACGAGTAACCTTTACAAAAAAATATATAAAACACATAAGAACAGATCTTTAAAATACATTACATAACATTTTGAATCCAGAGCATTCCTTATAATAGATCTTAATAATACAAAAAGAATAAATGATTTATACATCCAAATAAACCTTAACATAAAATAAAGAAGTACAGGATACAAATACATGCAAAGTGTTGTAGCAAAACTACCTCCCTAGCAAAAATACATTGCACCAACCGCCTGTCCATTTTATACACAAAAACTGTTTTGGCCAAAGAGTAGAATTTTTTGGCTGCTTGTGTAGGTCTCACCAATTTACCGTTTCGGAGTGTGTCCACCATACTCCACCATCAAAACAAATAGGACTGAGTTTACTCAGTATAACATTTTACAGCACATATCCCAATAGAACATAAAAATGTTACTGCCTTCATTCAATTTACATTTGAACCCACAGAACACAATGCGACATTTCCGCTCCAATTTTAGCAAAGAATCAAAATATAAGTCAAAGCAGATAAGCAGGACAATAAAGTTCCAGAGAGCACAACAAAATATGCCCCCCTGTGTCCACCATCAGTTTTGCATGCAACACTCACCAGATCAGTGGCTTGTCTACTTGAGAAAAAGAAAAAGGTCCGAAGTCTACCACCTAAGCCTCCAGATCAATCTTACCCTACACCAATATGATCATGTTAAGTTCTCCCTGAAGAAGAAGACCTCAGCCGCCAGCGCCCCGCGCCGGGCACCGTGAACAGTAAACAGTACTTATGTGTACTTCTGGGTGCGCGCGCGGTTGTGCAGGTCAGCTGGGTTATATCCTATTGAGGAGGGGCGAGATGCGCAATGGGAGGAGTCCTAAAGGGAAACACAAAAGGTACAGTGTCAGGACCAATGAAAGGGGAGGCTAAGTCCAAAAGAGGCTGTTCCAAACGTGCACCAATTAGGTAAATCCTAACGTAAATCCTAACGTGCACTGCACTGTTTTTCAAACGTGCACAGGAAGCCAAACAGTCACCAAACAGTCATGACTCCAGGCAGCAAGGTGCTACACAGCAAGACGTCCTCCTGATGGTTTTCAAGTGTCTTTTCCTTCATGGAGAGATGCTTCGGCAGACTTCACAACAAGTCCAGCGCCTGCCAGCAGCAGCCCGCCGCCTCAGTAAACAGTACTTATGTGTACTTCTGGGTGTGCGCGCGGGTGTGCAGGTCAGCTGGGTTATATCCTATTGAGGAGGGGCGACATGCACAGTCAAAGGGTGGAGTCCGCTTTCCTTGTTTATATGTCTCCAACGAAGTCAAGTGGAGCATGCAAGAGTCAGAGCCTGGAGATTATTCTATTTTCCCAATTCCCCTTTCCCATGGGCAGCTTATGGATGTAACTGAGAGAAGGAAGTTGAAGACAGACGCTCATGGGGACACTATGACATCTGTGTAAGTGATTCTCTGTCTTCCGTTAGTTAACACGGGTAGATTTTAATTTATCAGCCCATTTGGGCGTAGCTCACGAAACGGACGTGGAAAGATAGGAGATCCGTGGCACGTCCGATTGCAATGGGGTATACCAGGTGAAGCCTCTTGCAAAATGGCCGTGATCCTTAATGCCGCAGTAGACCACATGGATTCGTTAACACCTTCCTATTGTCACTTTGTAGGGGCGGCACCCGAAAAATATTCCTTTGTGTGGAGAAGCAGCGTTCCTGGCTGGAATGATTTTGTTTTTACTTCAAGGCAGAGTTGGTGGTGTTCTAGCCTTTCTATGACTTTTAGAACATAGACTTTGTTTTCTCTACGTATATCCAACGCATTAAGAGGTAGTTGTGGTTGGAGCTGCTGGTCACGTCTCGGCCTCTTGAGTCTCTGAGGAGTGCAAAGTCAGTGAGTTAATTGAAGAAAAGTGACAAGAACACTTTTTTCCCAGGGCAATGTAATATAAACTGGTGTTTCATAGTGCCCTTTCACCATTTTTGTTGGCCTTGCTGCTTGTGGCTCAGAAAAGTGGGAGGGTTTTTAATTGGGGTAGTGCGAAAGGCAGATGCAAAAGCTGTGGTGTTGCTGAGTGCAGGTCGGAAGCAACTGGGTCCTGACTGCCGACCTGCTTCTATGAATTTTGTAGAGACACTTGGAGATATGGTATCCAGTGAGAACCCACAGTCTGAATGGCAGACGTGATTTTGGTATGGTTACTTGCTGATGTTACTTTATCTTGCATTTGTATAGTGCCTACTGCCATAGTTGATGGCATTGAAACACTTTTGCCTGTAAGAGAGGCCAGTAAGAGAGGACTGAATTTTCTGTCCTACTCCTTATTTAGGAGTAGGACAGAAAATTCAGTAGTGGTCGGTAGGAGAAAGTAGTTAGTTGAGGTAAAAGTGAGGGATAAAGTGCTCAGGAAGGCATAATAAAGAAAAGGGGGAAGGGCTATGTGTACAATTAGATTGAATTTATTTTGGGACTCAACTGTATTCTATGCGGTCAAGCACCAGAAGGAGAGATAGCTGTAGAAGAGGTGTTCGCTGCACCAGGGGTATTTCTGGAATCTATTCACTGCATGGTGAGCTGGGGGTCGTTGAAGCCATGCCCATGAAAACACTTGTTTGTGTTCCCTTGTTTGACTGGGAACTGAGGACTATAAACTATAAACAAAATGAATGTTTTTCTCAAAATATTATGATTGAACCTATTCATTAACATTTATGAAACACGAATCTGTAGAATTTCATGAGGCAAAGTAAAAAATAATTTCAAAAGATATACTAAAGAATATATTTCACACAGCGAAAGTGCAAAAAGCGCTAGTGCAAAGTACTAGTGCAAAGACATTATTTATAAACAATGATCATATTACTTATTGTCTTAACATCATATTCTAAAAATCAAATCTTTTTACAGAAAATCACAATCAAAACGAATGCCTCTTCTTTTACAAAGTGACACACATTTTTTCAAACGGTTTATGTACATATTCTCTTCTTTGATCAATAAAAAAAATGTATTCAATTCGTTTTTAGATTACAATAATGTATTAATTTCATGAAATAACTAGTCCAATATTGCTTAGTGAACTTAGACTAGGTCGACCTGTGGCAACGTTTTGGCGTTATTCAACTTTAATGCCCTTTTTCAGGATCTCTCTTTTAATTGTGGAGAACGTGTATCATTGTTGCATCTCCTTCAGTGATTCTTAAGGGAACTCATTTAGGTTACCTGTCATCAAAAAGTAACAACTACATTTACATTTTTGAGATAAGGTTAATTTCAAATCAACTTTCTAATAATAGTTATTATATTTTAAGAGCCTCAATTTAATTTCGCTCATCCAAAAATCTGTCTGATCTATCAAGTTAGGTCAAGGATCAGGAATCTGTTGGAGTCCAAAGTTGAGAACTTCCTATTGGAGACAGACCCCAGTTCTGGTATTAGGTATAATGTATATATTGTTCTCACATAAGTATTGTACACCATTATTTTCGGATTCAACTCTCCAGTATATACAAATGCGGTATTTACGTTTTTATTCACATTTGTTTTTAATCACCTCTGTTTTAAGTGTCTTCACAATTATAAGTGCTTTTTTCAACACACTGTATTAGAGCGCACACATCAGTGATCAAAGTGGGCGGGAGCGGTTGGGAGCAGTGCGCCTCTCCTTATTTTTGGTTTTCAAGAGTTACTGTTCCTCTACTTTTATTTTTAAAAGAAACCATTCCAGAATGGTTTAGATTTAAAAATGAAATGACAGTCTACTACTCACATTGACTAGCCTTCTCACCCTGGGCTGCAGTTACTGTGTCTTGTTACTAGAGGGTGTCATGTGAAAGTGAGGTCAAATCAGGACTGTATGATCTCATTGACAGATTATATTTCCTACTCTAACCATCTGAACAAATAATAGTTTCTGTTTAGAGGTCTTGTGGCAGCTTCAAAGGTGTCTAAAAATGTAGACATATAAAACAAAACATTATGATTAAACCTCAACTTAACATAACATGACCTATCCAGCTGGTATAAAAGAAAATCAACATCATACCCATACCACCTCCAACCCCATCCAGAAGAAGTGAATGAGTACATTCAATTGCACTCAGGTACATTCAAAAGAACACATTGATCCAAGCTGAACAAAAACATCACACAACATGTTTCTACCGCTTAAAACATGACATGCATAGCATAAAACAGTGTATCATACCAAATCTAACAGAGTGTAGCACTTCAAACCAGGGCATGGCATAGATAATATAGCTCAGTACAGGCATATAGCAAAACATGCATTGCTAGGCATCCCAAACAAAGAATGATGCAACCCAGCTAAACAGCACTGCAATGTCATTAACGCGCACGTTCACACACACACAGAAATGCGCTTGCACACACAGAAACACAGACACACACTCCCACACACTCCCACACACTCACTTTGCTCCAGACTCACTGTTTCTGGGTTTGAAGTCTTTTGCTGCTCTTGAAGGGTAACTGATTTGAGGATGGAAATGGCTGCCCTTTTGTTGACCACAGCCCTTTGTCTTCAAAGTTGTGTATGGGTGTGGAGGAGTGTAATAGAACTAAAGACGAGAGCTTCATCATAGCTCAATTATTATTAATGTGCTAATGGCTGCGACCATCTGTGGTTAATTCTTGTGTGTAGTTTAAGGTGTTAGGACAATTTAGGCGGTAGCGCGTTAGTAGGAGAAAAATGGGTGTAGACCTTACAAGGTAAAACAACCTGGTGTCCTTTCTGCAGTTCTATGTTTTGCCTCCCGTTGACAGGCATCATTTAATTTTCTTACGTTGCCACTAACAGTAACTCTCTCTCTCTCTCCCTCTTTCTCTCTCTCTTTATGTCTCTCTCTTTTTCTCTTTCTGCGATTTTCCATTATTCTCTTTCTCTAATAACTACACTGTAGCCTGTGTACAACCAGGTCCTGGAAATTGCCACATGACGGTACGGCCAGCCTTCATTCATTACCATAGTCTATGAGATAGGAGTTATGAGTGGCAGGAAAAGTTGTTTCAGGGAAAGGGCTGCTTTAGATATTGGGACCCAGGCACACAGTTCACCTTCCTGGGTATGATATTTTGCAGGCTGAAAATCACCCCAAAATTCACTCTAACTCGCTCCAGTGGTAGGATCAATGGACAGTTGGAACTTTTGTCCACTGGGGCAATCTCAACAGGGGCAGCAAATGGATTTTGTCATGCATTAGTGAGCCAATTAGGGTAGGGGCCAGAAGTCCTGGTCGTTTCTCCCAGAGGTCTATCCCTGTGCCCCCGATAAAACTCAAACTCCTCTAACATAGTGAACACAGCCATACACCAAATCCAAATTCCCCACCATCCACCACTCACCAGCTCCATTACTTCGGTTTCATAATGATGTTGAAATCTTACATGTGGTCCTTGTCATTGAGATGAGGAGCAGGAAAGATAAAAGGTGGAGTGTTTATTCTTTAAAGTGCCCCATGAGGCTGGGTGCATAATCACTTGGACCAGAATGGGGGTACCCTGGTCACGGGAAGGTGAAGAGAAGCATGCTGACAGTGAAAGTAAAGGTGTTGGGATGGGTGCAATAGGATGGACAGTCTATTAACACTGCAAAATTGAATGTGTAGTATCCCTGGCCCCTTACTATGGACTGACCACTGCCCAAGCTCATTGGAATGATTTTTGCACGAAGGAGCCAATGCAAAATCAGGTGTGTAGTATTTATCTCATTTTAGGGACTGTCCTTCCACAGATAGTGAGGGGTTCTCAGGGATTATCATATCCAGGGATTATACAGTCGGTAATTCCATAAAGGAATAGCAAGATCAGCTAGACATTCATATCAATTAAATAGTTAACAAAGAGGTGCCATTTTATGTCTTATTTGAAAGAAAGAGAGGGTGAATTGGCAATACACTTTTTCAATCTATGTATGTCACATACATTAATCCACCATCCCTTCATAGAGATTTTGGTAAAGTCCTTAAAATTAGATATAATTGATCGAATGGCCAGAAGAATAAACAGGTAAAAAATGATACAAGCTGCCTTGATTTTACCCTCATTAAAGGCAATGCTGCCCAGTAAACTATTGGTTAGATTAAGTGGAATTCAGACCTTAATAACCTGTTGATATAGGTACCAAATCTGATTCCAGAAAGGCTTTACCAGGGTACATTAAAAAAACCTATGTTTAAAGGTCCCAGAGGCTGAGTGACAGGACCATCATAAATCACTATCAGCTAATGTAGCCAGAAAAAGTTTGATGGAGGTAATAAAGGCTCTGTCTATGAAGAAATAGAGGGTCTGAGTTAGATTAGGAGAGGCGGATATAACCTTAATTTTGGACCATATCATTGACCACATTTCACCCCCTAAACGTGACCCACAATCTTCTTTCCATTGCAATCCCGATGCCCACAGATTATTGAAGATTCTTCCAGACATAATAGCTTTATAAAATATGGAGGCTTTGATGGTGTTACAAGATTTAATAATGCGGAGTCTAGTGGGATCCACAATTAATAGTTTTAAATCGCTCCTGTTGTTAGCATCTAAACATGCATTAATTAAGTTAAGATATTGACTGAGGGGGAAAGGAGGTAATGAGGATTCGGTTTTGAATTCTTCTAAGGAAAGGATAACATTTCCCCTAATTATTTATCAATATATTGAATTCCTTTAGCAATCCAAATTTTGTAACAAATGGGATTGTTATTTATGGTTATATATGTATTGCACCATACAAAATGAGAGAGGGCTGTGCTAGGTTTATTGATTAAGTGAAAAAGGATATCCTTCGAATAATTATTAGTAAGGCAGATTGTTTTGGAAAAGCCCATCTTGGCACTATTAAAGAGGTAAATTATATCTCTAATATTAAATGGCAGGACCAGGGATTTTTCCACAGTCAGCCATTTAAGCAGATTTGCAATCTCATTAGAGGAAAACCAATAATTGCCTTGCTTAAGAACAAAGGCTCAATGATAATTTTTGAAGTTCAGAAAATTAACACTCCACTAATATAAGCTTTTTTTTTTTTTAGCTTGCTAGAGACAATTCTTTTCTTTTTCTTGGAACCCCATACAAATTCAATAAGAGTTGTTTCATTAGATTTGAAAAATGAGGATGGTAGAGGAATGTGAAGCATTTGCAGGTAGTTTAAACCACTGGTGTAAACAACATTTTAATGGCCTCTAAACTACCCCACCATGACAAGTATAAGGGGGACCAAAATGAAACAAAATTGTTTAGATTTGATTGCAGGTTTTGTAAGTTAATCTTATTTGAGGAAGATAGGAGGCAATAGAGATACCAAGATATTTAACGGAAATAGAGTTCCAACAAAAACCAAAGTGGGCAAAGTCTTCTTTAACAGAGTGAGCATTAAGAGGAAGCATTTCAGATTGATCTCTATTCAATTTCTATCTTGAGAAAAGGGAGAACAGGTCAATTGTATCTAGTAAATGGGCTAGTGTTATACTCAGATTATCAAGGAAGATTAATATGTCATCTGCATTCGTTTAAGTTTAAAATCACATTCCTTCCACTTAATACCCCTAATATCCTTATTTGTTCATATTAATTCTAAAAATGCTTCGAGGGCTAATATAAAGAGAATGGGAGAGAGGGGACATCCTTGTGTAGTATCTCTATGAAGGGAAAACCAGGGAGAAACTTCGTTATTGATAGAAATTGACGTTTTTGGGTCTGATTACAAAAACGTAACCAGTCCAACATAGCCATCACCAATTCCATGCCACTTTAAAGCTTGGAGCAAAAAATCCCACTTGTGTTCAAAGGCCTTTTCCGCATCCAATGCAATTGCCATGTTTTTTTTTGGGATGGTTTGGTTTTTCTGATTGATACAATGCAAGAGGTTTATAAATGGTCTTGAATTTGCTGATATATTCCTACTTTTGACAAATCCCACATATTGGCTTAGATATGTGCACAAATCTTGCAGTCAGATTTAATTAATGAAATAGGCCTATAGTTATTTGGTAGTTCAAAGTCTATATTGTGTTTGGGAAAGAGGATTTATAGGGCTTCCGTGAATGAATCTAGGGATTTAACAATGCTTGAAAAGCATTTATAGAGTGATTCAAGCTTAGGAGAAAGAGTAGAGGAAAAGTGTGCAAAGAAATCCATGGCAAATCCATCAGGTCCTGGGGCCTTACCTTCCTTAAGATCTTTTATGGCGTTGGTAATTTCATTTATATGAATAGGTCCAATTAAGTTACTTAAAACAGTGTTAATAGGATGATTACTTTTCACTCAGTCAAAGAAATCTTTTAAGTTAAGATCGGAATGCGTGCGATCTGAAGAATATACATTTTCATCAAATTTAGTAAAAACCTCCAGGGTATCTATGTCAGAGGATACTAGTTTGCCAGATTCATTCTTAACCGCATTGATTCTAGATCTTTCTTTTTTCGTTTTAAGATAAGAGGCATTTTGGATTTAAACTTTAATACCACACCGAAGGCTTGTTCCCTGAATTGTATGTTAATGGAAAAACGAAGGCTCAGGATTTAAGTAAGATATTGTTTGCTCTAATATTATAATTTTCTCTAATACTCTTAATTCATCATCCAGGGCATCAACTTCTTTCTTGGCTTCTTTCTTCCCTTTGGCAACAAATGAGATAATGTGTCGGCGTAAAGCCATTTTATATGCATCCCAATTATTGACAGAAGAGGTGTCGTCATCTTTATTAATGTGAAAGAAAAAGTGGTGAAAGTCAAGAAAGGATTTTTAAAAGTTGGCATCCTGAAGAAGTGAATTGTTAAATCTCCATCTACTTATCCAATTTTTAACACATCCCATATCTATGTTGGTGATTACAAGGGAATTGTCAGATATTAGAGAGCATTCAATCAAGGAGCCAATAATTGCATCCACTAGAGGTTTGGCGACACATATGTAGTCTATATGCAAGAGTGAATTATGTGGGGGGAGTGAAAGGTGAAATCTAGGTCAGTGGGGTGCGAGTGCCTCCATGTGTCAACAGCTCCAGTTTCCGTTAGGCATTTAATAAATTCAGTATGTGATTTAGTATGCTTAAACTGACATGGGGATCTTCTATCTAAGAAGGGATCGATCTCCACAAATTAACCAATCAGGGAGATCTGACTGGAAGATCATTTGTTTCAGTTCCATTCAGATATTGGGATCGGGTGTAGTAGGCCCATAAACATTAAGGACTTAGACAGTTTGGGAGTCTATTGAAAGCTTATCTAAAACCCACCTACCATTAGAATCTGTGTCCTTGTGTAGAACTTGATATTTAGTACTCCTCGTAATTAAAATTGCTACTACGTTATGTTTGCTATTAGCTTGGCTCGCAAATACCTCTCCTACCCAAAATCCTTTCAGATTCATCGATTCTTGTAAAGATAGGTGGGTTTCTTGCAAGCACGCCAAGTTTGGCGTAAATCTATTAATATGAGCTAGGACTTTCTGGGCCTCATTACAAGCATGGCGATCCAGGAACTATGGTACCGGTAAGCATGCCGGTACTGTAGTTCCCGGACCGCCATACTACGAGCTCTGCTCACGGGTGCCCTCTCACCCGCCAGGTTTTTCCTGGCGGGTGTAACGGCACCCGCAATCAGAGCATGTCGGATGCACCGGCACAACTCTGAATGTGCCGGTGCATCCAACGTCCCTATCCCCATTCAGCCCTATGGGGCAGAATGGGGATCGGGATGCCTTGGATTCCGGCACCCGCAAATGGGCAATTACCGGGTCCGCCGAGCTCGGCATGAGCCGGTTCTTGCCCATTCGTGGATGCTGGAAAAAATGCAACTCCGGCGACAGCCGTGCTGTTTCTAACGGCACGGCTATCACCAGAGTTGTAATGAGACTCTCTGTCTCTTAATACGGTTGTTAAGACCTTTAACAGTCCACATCATAAACTTTAACGCCATATTCTAAAGCATAACGATAATGGTGATAATAACAAAGAATTAATACATAAAAACATGTTTATATATGAAGTACTTTTTGCTCGTCTGAAGGTTAGGGTATACCAGAAAAGGACCAAAGTTGTAAGGGGTGTCATAAAATGATAAAAATAGGTGAAAAGGATAAAAAGAAAAAATGAAAAGAAAAAAACATTGACTACAGGGTGTTGAAGAACAGGAAATTGTAACTTGGTGATGATTAGAAAATTCCCACCCAAAAATGATAAGAAGGTAAGATCGACCAAAAATAAAAAGCTCAGAAATCAGATTTGCAATGTCTAGCGCCATAAGGGGGTGTAGGCATAGCCCATAAAGGGCGAAACAGCAGAGAAGAACCAGAGACAAAACCACTCCGAAAGATTCTTTAAGTTAACAGATCCAGAGGGATGATTAATCCGGGAACCCTTCCCTATGAGCGGAGTCATAGGCTATGAAACCAGAATGGAAGGAAGAAACGTCACGTGTGGTTGGCAGACCCTGTATCCATTGCTTCCATCCTTTGTAGTCTTATGTAGTTCTTTAAATCTGCAGGGTCCTCAAAGGAAGAAGTCTTGCCGTTAATAGTGACCTTGAAGGTGTATGTGCGGATTAGGCCATACCTCGCATTTAATTGCTTGAGCACAGGACGATATGAGAGTAAGTCTCCGTTGTGCAGTGATTTTGGATACATCCTGTGAAATAAAGATCATGTGCCCATTCAAGTTAAGATGTTCCACACCTTTAGCTTTCTGTAGAATTAGTTGAAGTTGGGTGTACTCCAGAAGCAAGAAATGTATTGTTCTAGGAGAATTATTTCTGAATGACTCTGCCCTCCTAGGTCCAATTCGATGTGCTCTTTGAGTGTTAGCCGAACACTCGGAGGTTGTTTGTACGATTCCTGTTTTTCAAATCTTCATTTTGTTTCTGCAGAGTAAGGATGGACTTCTCCATATGAGCAACTTTAGAAGCAACATCTTCAGCCACACTAATTATTTTTCTACTTCTTCTACCCTATTCTCTAGGCTCCCCCACCTTTCACCTATTTGTTGCAGTTTGACGTTTGTGGTTTCCATAAATGGTTTGCGTGCCCTTATTTCCATTATTATTGTCTCCATATTTGTTTCCAACATTGTTTGAGTAAGCGGGCGGAGTGACTTTTAGGTCTTTTTAATGTAGTTGTTGCTGCATCTTTATTAGTGGAGCCTTTTTTGCAAAGCCATAGTGAAAGGAGCATCAGGACAGGCAGACTGTGTATATAATATACAAGGATGTCAAGACAAACTTTGGCGTCCACAATAACCTTGGAGGGAGGATCACTGCGTATTCATGCTGCACAGTTAATAGAGCAGATGCATTTATAAGGGACCCCAATTAGCTAGAGGTCGCATGTAGAAGGTCTCATGTCACACAGATAGATACACCATGCAATTTACCTTCCCCAATGATAAATAAGCAACCTCCCATTTGAGGACCTTAGGGGCAGATTAGTATAAATTAAAATAAAGCGCTACATAATTTTGAAAAAATATAGTGGTAGAAAAAGGAGTTAATGTCCCAGTCACAAAGAGTGACTAAAATGCGGCTTCTTGAGGTTTAGTTCCAGATTTGAGGGTGTGTCCATTTGAAAAAAGTAAATATCAGCCTTATTAGGGGGTTAAAAGTACCTTAATGCTGAAGGAACGTCGACCACTGGGCAGTAAATCTGATTGTTGCCACTATTGTAGTGAATTCCGCTTCCAGAGATAGAACCACTTGTAGGACCCATGTCGGAGGCGTGATTTGATAGTGCTGACAGGAAACACGGTGTCAGCTGTCGCCCGAGGCCGCTGCTGCAGGGCCTTGCTGCGTCCTCGATGAGAGAGGCACCAGGAGGTGTAGGCGAGGACGTCGCCCCCTCTCCAAAGTGCTGAGGATCCAATTCCATCCGAAAGGAGGGCGATTTATTTTTAACTGCCCGTCAATTATATGAAATAAAAGTAACAAGCAGGAGCTCTGATTCAGCCCGCCATTTCGTGTCGCGCATGGCCACGCCCCGCTTAATTGTTTTTTTGTAACGTGCCTAATACCGTACCTGAGTTCGGTGGTCTCCAGGTTTACATTTGCCCCTGAAGTAGCATTTCTCCTTTTTGTGTGCACACGTTTTGCCTTTGTCGACTGGAAGACCTTTATGGGTCTCCAGTATGTGTGATTTAAAGGTATAGATTTGCTGTCTAAAGCCTGGCCATACAGAGTTTACTAATTTGGATTTAGTTGATTAGCTCTGATGTCTATTTTCTTGTCATGTATGGTGCAGTATGTGCAATTTAGATAGAAACATCTGCTCTCACTCAAACGCCTGACCAAGTACGTTGCATGATATGGGGATACCTCTGCTGTCTAGCTTGTAGGGTGAACTATGTGCAATTTAGGTGGACAGTTCTTCTCTCCTAAATCAGACCAGGTGGGGGATAGTGCTTTTGTCTAAAGCCTAATCCTTTAATGTACAGTATGTGCAATCTAGGGGGATAGCTCTGGTGTCTGCAGGCTGACTCTGTTGGGTGCAGTATATGCAGTTGATGGCGATCCTACCCCTGGCCTCTAGCAGGTAGTTCCCATTTTATTTTCTCATATTGCCACTGTAAATCTCTCTCTCTCTCTCTTTTTCTCCTTCTTTCTCTCACTCTGTATGCCTCTCTCTCTCTCTCTCTCTCTCTCTCTCTCTCTCTCTCTCTCTCTCTCTCTCTCTCTCTCTAATAGATACGTTCTATCATGTGAGCAAAAATAATCTGTGAATCGGCAGACAAAGGAAGAGGGCAATCTGGGGAGACAACTCGTTACAGCAAACTATGCGCTAAGAGTAATGGGATGCAAGAACTTTTGGTTTAGAAATAGGACGACTGAGATATAAAGACACCAACCACCCATTTCGTCTTCCATGTTATGTTGGTTGGAAACTTGAAAGGTAACTTAAACCTCGCTCTAAGATGCTCAGATGCTAGGCTCAAGGGCTAACTGGGACTTGCGCCCATTGGAGCAACGTCTGTCAGGACAGAAAATGTTGTTTGTCAGCAATGAGTCAGATGATTGGTCCAGAGCCATTAGCCCTGACCATTTCCCCTAGAAGCCTTCACAAGTTTCTCCCACATTCCTCCAACAAAGTGCTCTCAAACGGTGCGGTGTTATGTTCTTAGAACATCCTCGTCATTATGTGTTGGCGGGGCTAGGATGGGGCAGGAACATGAGGAAGTGACGTGTGGAGGTAGGAAGCCTTCGTGGAAGGCGTCAGTAATAAAAAGGTGGAGTTGAAGCCAGACTTTCCTGTGTGGGCCTCCGTTCCTTGCTCACGCTGCACCATTGTTATAAGTGCTTGCGTCCCGGTCCAGCGGCCTGCCAGCAGCTGACAGACAGCACGCATAGTTACCTTCCTGATGTCTGCAGAAGTCACAGGACATCTTAAGAGGGTAGAAACGTGTCGGAGGTTGCTGATGCATTCCAAATGAAGATACAATACAGCTGTGCACATTTTAAATAAAAGTAGCAGGATTGAAAGGTTTCTTCCTCTGGCACTGAAAATAGAAACAAGTGAAAAACACGTTGTAGTACCGGAAATTAAGGTAGTCTGTGCTTTCAACAATTATGAGATTTGAAGACATCGTTATGTGTTTACTGCTTCTTATTGCTCATGTCTGTGTGGGGTAGTAGAAAGTGTCCCCTTCAATAACATGTAATGGTGCATTTCGATTCAGAATATGAGTAGGCATTTAATTATTCAGGGGCAGGCACCTCTTCATCAAACTTTGCTGACCCTTGACCTATGCACTCTGTGCCTTATGAAGCGTCAGTGGGGGATGCCCTTCTCAGTGCTGCAGATATAATTCAGGCATGTTTTTGTGGCACTCTTGCTACTAAAAGGAAGAGGCACAGTCCAAGTGGAACCTCGTCCTGAAACACATTTTGTTGGGTTGGATGGCTGCCCTCTGCTCAACTTTGGCATTGGGTGGCTTTGGCCCCGCAGTTCTCCAGCTGAGAAACAGCAGATCGGGAGTCCCTCCTGGCTCTCCTCCTGGCACAGAGCTAAGGAAATCCTCGGGAGGTTTCCGCTCATGGTGAAGTATTCCTATCCTACACCAGATTACCCTTCTTCAGAAACTCCAACATAGACAGGTCTGGTGGCTCAAGGGCAGAAGGGGCGTTGGGAGATTTGGAAGCACCCATACCAGTACCCTCTACACATGCTCTGGTCCCAGTTCCCTCGCTGTCCACGGCCTTAGACTACATGTCTGACTCAAAGCTCATCTTCAGCTGGTGTAGGAGCGGGCTCACAGCCCCTCATGCCACAGTGTTTGCTGCCACCACTAGCTGAACATGCACCACCACTCCAGCCATGCCACACACTTTAAAGTTTTATGCCGCAGATTACAGTTCTCTATTTTCTTGTGCGTACCCCATGATAGGTGTACAATCGGAGAAGAGGGTGTGCCCTAAGATGGTATACAGTCTTTTTTATCGCATATTTTTTATAGCAGCTATTGTTTTACTGCAAAATGCAGGGGGGGGGGTTTGGGTAAGGAAATATGGGTTGGGGGGTAGGCAGTGGTTTAATGGGGGAGATAGTGGGTGTTGGGGGAAGAGGAGGTGTGGGGGGTGTTAGGGAGAATTCTCATAAATGTGCTAATTTCCTTCACCTTAGAGACCCCCAGCAACTTTTCTGGATTTTGAGGACTTGTTTTTTGAATGTTTTGCTATTGTGTGGTCACTGAAGAAGTTTAGACCATACTTGTATGGATCTACTTTTGTGATTCAGGCTGACCACCATCCATTGAGATGGTTGATGCAGATGAAGGGGGAAAATCCTAAATTGTTTAGATGGTCAATCAGCCTACAGGGGTTTGATTTTACCATTGAACACAGGTCAGGGTGTAATAACCAAAATGCTGATGGTCTCTCCAGAATGTTTGACCGACTGGAGTAAGGAGATTCATCCAGGGGTGGATTAAATGCTCCTGTCCCTTAATCTGGGAGGGACGAGTGTTAGGGAGAATTCTCATAAATGTGCTAATTCCCTTCACCTTAGAGACTTCCAGCAACTTTGCTGTATTCTGAGCACTTGATTTTTTTACTTGGAAAGAGTGTGAGCTTTTTTTCCCACTCTCTCATGTATTTTGATGTGTGTTTTACACTTGTGTTCTTTGATTATGGAGTTTTAGATAACTCCATAGGCATCATCTTTTCATGTGTGTCACACAGCACCTTTTGTGCAGTGACACAGGTATGTCTTTTTGATTTCCCAAAGGTTTAAATACCTTCTCTGGGATGAACTACTGTTTCTCAGAGAATATAAAGTGAAATTGACTTTACTAGTCTTTCCAAATTGCTAGACCCAGCACACATCATCCTACACTGGAGTGCTGGAGGGGTTACAAAGTATCCCCTGTGTCTAAATACTCATGTAGCAGTCAAATGCTACACTTCCCTATTGAAAAGGCTGGTGGCAGTGGTTTTACAATGGACTTCCATGATTTTTCCCGACCGCAAACACCGGTAGCTAAAAATCACGAGAGACATGTTTTTCAAGATGGCGCCTTAAGCCCCTCTGTTTAAACAGGTCCCGGTCTTCTTTTTTCGCTGTTTCTTTTTGGAAAAGTCCTTCTAGAGATTGTCTCTGAAGGCCAAACCAAGTTTGGTCCCTTTGTTCGTGTGCTTTTTGGCGGGCTTCAGGACTGAAGACTGCCTCTGGCGTCTGAGTGTCTGGAGTGGGCAGGAAGAGATGGAGGTGCCCGAAACTCCCTTTGCTTAGTCTCCTAGGAGACCCAAATGCACTCTGGCATGATTGTCTGGCTGACTGTCTGGCAAGGACGGCCACCCTGTTGGGTGAGTGACAGCTAGGCTGGGATGAAAGGGAGAAAACTGTTTAAAAGGCGAGTCTCTTGGACTGCAAATGTTATGAAAACGTACAATTCTTTGTTAAGCTACAATCATTAGTGTCCCAAGTAAGAAACGGACAGACACACAAGGCACTCACCTGAGGTTTAAATGAAGGATGGAGGCTGGTGATGGTAGCTGAGTAATCCTGTTGGACGCTGAGGCTCTGTGCCTTATTCCAGATGTAAATAGGAATCCCACTGAGAATCCCAAGGCGGCTAAGAAGCTTGATCACCGGGAGGATCTCAGGGAAACGCTCATGGGGGAAAACATCCCAGGAGCTGCTAGAATGCGTGGGCTCCTTTAGATGTCCCAGTGATGGAAGTTAGTGTATCTCGGGAGTCTGGCGTGGATCTAGAGGCTCCGGTCCTGACCTGAGACGCCGGAATTACTGATAAGTATGAAAGGAGAAAACAGTGAAATTAACTCGAGATACTCAGTAAAGTGCGAAATAATATGTTGAGCCCTGAAATCTTACCACAGGTTAGGATGGCAGAGAGTTGTTGAATTGAGAAAGGCTGAAATCTTACCGAAGACAGGAGTACTGAATGAAGGCAGATAGGTAAAGAGAATCAATTACTAACAGTCTATGATATAGATGTAAATAGACTGATCCGAAATGACTGTTTGGTAATAATCGCTAACCCGATTGCGGAATGAACCTGCTCTAACGAAGGCGGTCCCAGATGGTCTTGTTGTGTAACCAAAGACCATATCACACTATTTATGTCTAAAGCGGAAGAGAAAGCTATAATTAGACTCTTAAGAAAAACACCTGCTTTCTATGAAATAAAGAAGAACTGCCTACCAGAATAGAACCTACTGGAAAGTGTAAGCCGTATGCGAGATGGGTGGGGCTTACGAGTTTCGGGCTCGAGCGGCTTCTGCAGTTTCAGCCGACTAACGTTGCCAGCTGGAACCATGGAGTTCTAAACAAATCAAGCAATCATACAGGTTTTGATGTAACAAACAAGAGACAAGGAACGGACAATAAGCAGTCAAGGTAGCAAAGAGATAGAATTCCCTGACACAAACTTACACAACGTTTGCGAGCTCCTAAGAGAGTAGCAACACGTCTTCTTCCTGGTTCTGCGTGATAATATACTGAGGGGGAAGCGATCCGAGAGTGCAGCGTTGCATCCTGGGAGTCAACCACTAGACTGCTCGAGGTGCTGCAGCGGGTTGAAAGTACTGCCATGTTAGAAACCATGTTGGAATCCAGCGGTATATTACGATTTCTAACGAGAATCGTTACAGGAAAGCAGAGTCGACCACTAGAACGAAAGAACCGAAGAAGAGCTGGAAGAGAACGGCTGCTGCAACTCCTGGACCGTTGGTTTGCCCGGTGAAGCCCTGCTACAGGTCCGAATTGCCAAGTTCATCTCGACTGAGAAGCCCCTTCAAGGATAACTTCATCCTTTGAGTTGGTGGGACCAATCAACTCGTAAGCCACCTGGATACCATTCTCAAGTCTGGCTAGGATTAAGCAGGGAGAGGGACACCAGCTTGTGTGCTTGAATCACAGCTACTGGAACTGAAGTGACTCCATCTTGTCACTGTTTTCCGATGATCCCGTGCAGTGCAGGAGTCCCCCGACGTCCTCCCTCTTGCACCCACGACTGAGGCTCAGGATCAGCTCCATTTTGTTCTACATACTAAGGGACTGTGCCAACCCGATCGATAGAACTTGTCTCTTGCGGTGAAAGTCCATGAAACTTTCCCAAGTTGCAGGCCTAATTAGCTTCTGACCCAACATATGATTATTTTTCTGATAAACTACTTGTGAGAACTTTTGCAAAGAATTTACCGTTTACTCCAAGAACTGCTCTTTCCTCTCCAAGATCCTAGTCCATTGACTTTGGCCTAGGCCTATTGATGTGAATGGAGTCCTCTTGTGAACTGAAACCATTTGCACTGCCTAAGAAAATATTTATGATCTATTCTGCTAAACTTGTGTCTTTTACTCCCATTGAAAGTAACTGAAATGCCATTTTGCTCCTATTTTCAGGGGAGCCTAATTTGTTCAGAAACTCATTGGTTCAGTACTGAAGTGTGTTTTGTGTATATTATTAAGTTGCCTCCTTCTAGTGAATGTTTTCTAAATGAGTATAATGAATTAATAAGTGTTTTACCAAGAAACAGTGTCTACTTGAACCACTGTGATTGAAAGACCTCTGTTTATCCTCTTGTACTGCCCACATTCACTCTTGAGATAAGCCTGGCTGCTCAGCTCGCTACCAAGAACTGTGTGGTACAGACTTAAACCAAACATTGGTTTGGCTTACAGCTGTAGTCCTAATTGTATGTGGTGGTCCCAGAGGGTACTGCATGCAATTCTGCCCAACAGGGGGTCTCCCCTGTGCATTTTGCCGTAAACACATGCTAAAAAATCAGAAGCAAAAAAAATGTGATGAAAAAATGCCGTTCAAAGACATAGAACCCCCTGAAGGTGGTGGACACTCTGACTCAACACAATCAGAAAGTCTGCTGCAGGAGGAGGAAACATTTCAGAGGGCCCAGCAAAATACACTGCCAGAAAAGCCGCTTCTCCCATCTTAACTTCTGATTGGTCGATGTCCATTATAGAGATCCACCATTGGTTGAGAAATGCCACAAGGTTTGCCAGTTCCCATGCCAACCAGATATTCTGCTTCTCACTCATGTTATGCCACAAAACTAAAAGTGACCAACGTCACCTACATAATTGGAAAATTTGTATAATGTGATGGAAGGACTTGTTCCTATTCAAAACATTTAAGTTGGAAGGGATCCTGTACATCTCCTAGACCAATGGAAAAATGTGAATCTCGTGCATTGGAGCGCATCTCTGAGGGTGAATGGATGAAAGAAAGTTTGCACTTAATGCAAGTTTTGGCTAATGCAAATTATGAATTTATTAATTTAACATTTGATTAGATTCTGTCTAACGCTCATTACTTAGCCCATTCGATGCTTGCCGCTTAACACAAAGTCATGGATGCAAGATGAAGGAGGCATCGTTTGTATTCTTTATATGGGTGAACCCGCTGATACAGTGATCATACATGTTCTAAACACCTGTACATTCAGAATCCTGCTACTAACGAATGCTATTAAGGCATTCCAAAAATGTACAGACGTGGATCTGTTATTAGTCCTGCAATAGTGACCAACAAGGAAATGTCTTACCTTTGTAGATTGACTCAAGAAATGATTTAATGATTTAATGACCTGCAATGGTGCTTACTATTCAACTGCCTCACAGTGAACGAGTGAAAGGAAAAGAGGCCACATCTCAAAGAACGGGCACTGTGCCTTGAAACATTGGCTTGATTCATATAGCACCATACCAATATATGGAATGTAAATGATGCACATTTTGACAGTAAGGGAAATATAACAATATTTATGTAAGTGTGTTGTCACGTGCCCCACTGTACCTTACAGACACTTGGGCCAGACTATCAAAACTTTGCACTTGTGCAAAGAAACAGAGCAAACGAATTTAGCCCCCTTTTTGTTGTTTAGATAATACAGAAGGGAGAGAAATAGGTTTAGCTCCAATCAGTATTATCAAAATAAAAATGTTCACTAGGGCAAAATTGAACACCATTCTTTTTATGCTGTGCAGGGGAGTTGCTAGGTCTGGAAAAGACCCGGGGCTATGCTGATGTTGGAATTGTTGGGACTGGGGGCTAGCTAGTCTTTTGGCTGTAGCTCCTGAGATTCTATCCGGGGCTACAACCAAAAGATCAGGGGCTATAGCCCCCTTAGCCCCCCCCCTAGCAACGCCTCTGATGCTGTGCCACACGCATAGTACCAAAAAAGAGTCTCATTAATGTTTGCCCTAGTGCAAACGTTTTAAGATAATATGGATTGCGACCAAAAACGGTTTGCTCCATTTTTTGTTATCAAAGCATTTGCTAAATATTTTGCACTGGTGCAAATGTTAGAGAATCTGTCCCCCCTGAGAGGTGCACTAGGTTCGCTAGTATGGAAGACTGTGCTGCAGGAGCTGGAGGATAACGTGTCTATATGTCACAGTGGAGGATACTAGGAAGGAGAGGCGAGACACTGTTCTGGTGGAGAAGGGGTAAGGGCGAGGCACATTTTGAATATTACATTGCAATAACGTGAAATAAAATGTCCGGCTTTTGAGCAGGTGATATCTATTTTTTTTAGCAGCAAATAAAGTAACAAAATAAAAGTGAATTCATTTTTTGCAGAAACCACTGCTTCAAGCTATTAACTGGAGAGTTGGAGCCAAATATAATGAATCCATTAAAAAGAAGGGCTGAGCCAAACATAGGAGATATTTTGTGTATCAGAAAACTGTGCCTCCAAAGATGTAGCAGCGAAGAGCTGGCTCTACTCATCGGCTGTACATGCTATGATCCCACCTCGTCGTTCTGGAGAAAGCTGTACTGTCAATCACAGTAAGTGTGGCACTAAACATTGTGAGGGATGAAAGGGTGTCAGCCTCAAAAGACTATGTGGATAACGACTCCCTGCGGATGGAAAGCTGTGGGAGTCAGGTGAACGAGTCGCACAAACACCAGCAGAGTACACTGGCGTTTGCAGTTCTGCACCGTGCTGCCGGCCATCAGACCCCCTATCTCTCAGCAGACCCGCTTTAATTGCATGAGATTGCCCTGCCAGGGCTGGCATAACTAATTCCAGAACTCCAGCCCTCACAAGTGGCATGAAATCAATAACCACCCCCAGGTCATTAGTTGGTATCCTAATCACGGGCCGCCTGATCAATAATGCGCGAGACTAGTTTCCCAGTCATTATGGCGGCTGATGAGCAGCCGGGGACAGAGGCAGAGCTGTATGTAGTCAGATGTCTGCAGGTCCAAGAATGAGATTCAGGTAAGACAAGGGCATTGCAGGGAGCAGGGGAGTTGCTAGGTCAGGAAAAGACCCGGGGCTATGCTGATGTCAGAACTGTTGGGACTGGGGGCTAGCTAGGCTTTTGGCTGTTGCTCCTGAGATTCTATCGGGGCTCCAACCAAAAGATCAGGGATTTTAGCCCTCTTAGCCCCCTCCTAGCAACGCCCCTGGCAGGGAGTATGCAAGAGTGAGACTCGGCCCGCGTTATCAAACTCAGGCTCATTGACCGGAGTCAATTAATGCTGGGTAAGTGGTGAGGAGGGTTGGAATCCTCGATTATTTGCTAAAATCTAGGGTACACATGCACATCCCATTTGCACACTGTAGATGGCCAGCGTGCGCTTTGGGCAAAGTTAACAACCTTGGCTGTGAAAATCTGTTTGTATTTTTGTTATCACGCAAAGTGACATCATAAGGCATTTGACCTTTATATCGCAGCAAGCAAAGTAACATGGATTACCGTGATATAGTCGATTTCGAAATGAGCGAGGGAGAAATAACCAAAGGTTATTCGAAAATAACTTTAGTTTTTTCCTCCCCCGGTCATTTCAAACAACACGCTCATCCCCACCCCACCCCTTTACTTACTTTCTGGTGGCACACAGCGAAATGTGCCTACGCCTCGCCATCCCTCTGAGACGCCCGTTTCCCTTCACACACAAAGAAGGGAACCGGCGCCGCAGGGCCCTTTCCTTTTTTATTTTTTTTTATAACTTTACTTGTCCCCCGCTTTCCTTTTGATGGAAGCGGGGGACGCCCCTGCAACCCCTGAAGTATGGAATGTCGATCAAGGGGGGCAGGGGGCACCCCCGCAACCCTGCTCTCCTTGATCGATATTTCTTCCACTCTATAATTGTACTAATGCCATATTTGACATTTTCTCCCATTCGTTTTTTTTTCCAGTAAATTTGTACGGATTCCAAGTAACATGACCTTTTCTTCCAGTAACATTACAAGGAGCAACCACATGGGCACCACCTTGGCTTATTCCTTTCAATTGCAACAATCCTCTATAGAATGCCAGCAAGTGATCAATCAAAGCGAGGGAGCACAAAACATTCCCAAAGCAGGGCGTGGCCTTATCCCCCCAAACATTTATTTTAAATAATTGGCCAACATGGTCAATTTTACTGCACATGTAGCAAAACAAACTCAAGTGTTTACACGGAGTTCTGAATGCAATATGCCAATTCTCCAGAAATGAGTGTCGCAATTAATTTTCTGAGAAGAGTGAAGAAAACGAAGAGCAATTCTGGGTTGGCCTACCATCAGCAATGTCTAGCGCAATTCTGGTGTGGCCTACCATCAGCAATGTCTAGAGCAATCCTGGTGTGGTCTACCATCAGCAATGTCTAGAGCAATCCTGGTCTGGTCTACCATCAGCAATGCTAGAGCAATGTCTATTGCAATCCTGGTCTGGTCTACCATCAGCAATGTCTAGAGCAATTCTGGTGTGGCCTACCATCAGCAATGCCTAGAGCAATCCTGGTGTGGTCTACCATCAGCAATGCCTAGAGCAATCCTGGTGTGGTCTACCATCAGCAATGTCTAGAGCAATCCTGGTGTGGTCTACCATCAGCAATGTCTAGAGCAATGTCTATTGCAATCCTGGTCTGGTCTACCATCAGCAATGTCTCGACCAATCCTGGTGTGTCCTATAATCAACAATGTCTAGAGCAATTCTGGTGTGGCCTACGATCAGCAATGTCTAGCGCAATCCCGGTGTAGCCTTGGCCTACGATCAGCAATGCCTATGGTTTCCCCTGGAGTGACCTAACATCAGCAATGTCTAGGGCATTGGTCTTCGAACTGTGGGGCTGGCCCTCCTAGGGAGGGCTGAAGGATGTCCAGGGGGGCATAAGCCTCTTCCAAAAGTGAGTACGGTGTCTGCTTTTAATAGAATCTATAAGCAGATATGGCTTCAAGGGGCCCCAGCAACAATATTTGTACACAAGGAGGGGCTCAGAAACAACATTTTTACTCAAGGGGGGCTCTACATAAAAATGTTTGAATACAACTGGTCTAGGGCAATCATGGTGTGGCCTAACAACAGCAATGTCTACATCTAGGGTCTCCAACCAGTAGATCGTTAGTCACTGGTAGCTCGCCTGAGGCTTCCCAGAAGCTCTTTGTAGCATACACCAAAATGAGCCCTGTGTGTGAAGTCCCTGGGCCGGCCTCATCCCCTGCCCCCTCTCCTCTTAGTGCAAAGCAAACAGTCAAAGGCTGTGTGCACAGTGAGAGGAGGGGCTGTGTATGGGCTTGAAGGGCTTGGGGCAGTGTCCCAACAAGGAGTTAACTATCAATAACAAAAGTGAATGGGAAATATGTGTTGGGGCCATTGCCACCAAGAGCCGGTCAAGTAGCACAGCGAGTAGAGCGCTCACTTTGACATCAGTGCAGAGCCTGCGAACGCAGGTTTGAATCCTGGCAGCGCCAAACTCAGCGTTTCATCTTTTCGAGGTCGATAAATGAGCACCACACACCGTGGGTAATAATAAGCAGCGCTCAGATACCTATGGGTTCGTAGCACTATATAAATGCCAAATTAAATTAAATTAAAGAGGTGCAACTGATGGCTGATTAGAAAAGGAAGGGAAGGGGTGCATAAATCTGCATGCCTTGCGAAGGAAAGCTGAGGCTGCAATTGTTTCAGCCTCACTGTGTTTCTTTAGATTTATTTCTGTAAGCATTACTTTGCATGCTGGTAACTGTAGGCTTTAAATCAGAATGGGGAAAATAAAGCTACAGTTGAAAACACTTTGGCAAGGAGGGTATCTGCACTATCAGCCAATGTGATTGCCTAGCTATGCAAATTTGCCTTTTTCAGACACACTTCCTGAAATCAAGACTTAGATCCTGCCTGACAGCATCTGAATGCTGTTGCTGTTTCAAGCTACAAACCAGATCACTGGGCAATGGATGATACTATACAGTGCCAGCCTTCACATTGAAAGCGCCTAGGATTGGTTTCCTACATTCTGATATGCTTGACAATTTTGAGGAGACTGATTCTAATAAAAAATAATGAAATAAAGATATTTTTGAAGTTTTTAATTTCACAGTAAATGCATATGTAATTCCCTTTGTGTGTAAAGAGCAAATAAACCTCCCCAAAAAGTCTTGGTACAAACTCTCATACTCATGGACATCACCATCCCAATGGCTGCTGCCTATTGGCCACTCACTACAAGTAGCTCTTGCCAACGTAAATTCTGGAGACCCCTGGTAGAGCAATCCTGGTGTGGCCTTCCATCTGCAATGTCTGTAGCAAAACCTTGTTGGGAGTCACTGAGGCCAAAGAGGAGATAATTGCAAGCATACGTACATTTAAAAGAGGTGCTCTTTTCACCAGTGGAACATTACATGTGTCACCTATCTGGGAGAGAACCATGATTCGGGCATATGTTGCCATGAGTAAGCAAAGAGTGTGTCCAGCTTGCAGCATGCAATATAACATTGCTTAGTATTATAATTGCACATATATCCACATTATTGACCAACAATCAATTTGTTTCTGAGATTTTATAGTGCACGCAGTTCTAAATCACTACTTGGTAGTCAAGGAAATGAAGGCACAATCAAGTAAAGTGGTATGCTCGGGATCACATAATGTGTAAAGCAGTAAGGCGGGATTTGGACAGAAAACTAGGCTATATCATATCCTGTTCTCTCCGATTTTTGAATCCGCATACAATGTCCTCTTTCACCTCTCCACTGTAGTTGTCCTTCGCAGGCTGGTCTTCTCTTCAACAAAGTTGATTTTCAATGCACATGTGAGAAATCAACCTGATAACATTAAACAAAAAAAACTCAAAGGAACTTGATGGAAACAGGTTTGCAAAAACAAAGGTGATTCATTTCTACAGAAAAAAGAAAGAGGTTAAGTCTGCCCGCAAGGATTGAAACTGGTGCAGTGACAAACAGGTTCCACAACAGATCTCAGCAACAGTCGCTGAACCTGCCGTATGAGGTTTGCAGTTTTATGCCTCCTGACTCCTCATTCAACTTTTGAAGAATTCAATAGCGGCCATGGATCCCCTGATAATGGTGAACACCACTTACCAGCGGTGCATTGCTGCGACCGACTTAACAGCAAAATCACTGGTGGCTCCCAACAATTTGAAAAGGTGCAGAACCAGGCAAGGAACACCCTGCCCTAGTGCTGGACACATGACCTGGAACTTTGTTGGCAGGATGGCGAAAGGGCAGGACACTAGACTTGTAGTTCTAGCAGAATCATTATTAGTATTAGGGTATTCATACTCTAGTCAATGTAACAAAGTAATCCAAAAGAAAATCCCAATAGAGTAGGACTGAGTTATCTAGTTTAAACTGTAGGCAGCAAGGAGCCTGCATTGTCCCATGTAAAAGTACCTTCAGCGATGTACGGGTATAGTCTCCAAGATTTGTTTGCCTATATCTGTACTTTCTCTGAAATACCCCTACATTTAAGTACCTGTGATTCCTCTAAAACTTACCAGCATACACGTATATTTACCATCTGTGTATATTCTCGATATAAAATTATCTGTGCTTTCCCTCAGAGAGCAAATAGTCATACTTAAGCAAGAGGGCTGTATTGGGTGGTAACGGCCCAGGGCTCACGTTACAGGCCCCAGCTGCAGCTGATTACCCTGGAGGGCACCTGCCTCTGGGAATATCATGGCTACCTTCTTTTTTAAAAAAATGTATTGTTTTTTTATAATGCACTTAATACCTGAGTTCGGCTTCTAAGCACGGATCCGGGAGTCGGACCTCTGTTGCTCTGCGTTGTCTTGCTTCCAAGACCAGCACGTTGCCCCTTTGCTATCCTCCGTACATGTCATCAGCTAGCTCTGCTGATTCGTTCCCATAGTGCTGGATGGGATGGCACAGGGAGCTCCTGGGCTAGCCTAGGTCATAGTATGAGAAGCTGCAAAGACGGAGCCTCTGCCCATAGCTTCTACAGATTGCACACTGCCATAGATTGCCCAGTGCCTGCAAAAAATGAATCATTCAGCATTACTAAACATGCACTCTCATTGAGGTGAAGAACTCATAGAGATTCCCACGGACACCTAAGGACACAAGACCCAACCTCCCACTCATCACAGAGCCACCCAGCACCTCTTTATTCCAGTACTTAGACCCGCACAGCTCTATCAATGCACATCAATTCTGACCGAATGCGAGCTCTGCTATTCCACTGTTGGGACAGAAAGACAGACAGCTCTAAGCATGCTCCTCAGTCCTGACCTGCTGACTGTCCTGCTACTCGCGAATCTGCAAATACCACTTAATCCCGACCCACAGCACCCTTTCTAGTACAGCACTAGGATTCACAGGCAGATCGTCCAATGGTGAAGGGTTACTATTTGTATTTGTATTTGTTTTATTTGTATTGAACACCTTGCCCTGAGGCATTTTGGCGCATAATTTGAAGCAAGTGGTTACAAAGGTTACAAAGGTTACAGGTTAACACAAAATAGCTTTCCAAAGGGAAAGGGTACATCTTAGAAAAACAGAGTGCAGGGATAAAGATACATGCAGGATATAGAAACAACAGGCTAGGTGAAAAAAACAAGATATAGAGAGGCACGTGGAGAGGTTACAAGAGAAATCACTGGGTGATTGGTAAACAACGACATGTATCAATTAAGCAGTGTGTCTGGCTGCAGTATTGCGAGGGGTAGGAGAAGGAATAGGGGTGTGGGTTGCTAAGCAAAAAGCTAAAGGGGTTACCCAAGGGTGATCTGGCAGCACAAAAAGAATGAGGGTGGGCAGGCAAACCGTAGCATCAGCGCGCCAACGGGCATATATAATGTTCGTGATTAGACCTATGTGTCTCAAAATTATGAGAGAGCACAACACCTGTTGTGCTGTAGATTAGAAAGGTTGTGTTGTATAGTTAAAAATGTGCAAAACAGCTTAATCAATCACAGTGTCCAATACTCTTTAAGTAGGGGGCCTCTCATAACAAATTCAAGGTACAAATATGGGAAATGTCCAATAAGTGAGTGATGATCTTTAATTCAAGTACAGCTGACATGTGTTTCGACCATCAGGTCGTTCTCAAGGCCAAATTATTGGTGAGGGTTAATCCCTGATGAGTTTGACAGAATAGCTTATTGGATGGAAATTCACAGTTGTGATTTATGATACTAATGTCTTTTGTAGCGGGTCTTAGGGTGAAACGCCCACTTCATGTATGGCTAGCCTTCATTCTGCCAGCCGTTCTTCGGGATTTATCCCGTACCAGAGTATTATGTATTTGAACCTTTTATTACTGTTAAAGCCAATCATTCTGAAATAACGAGCCAACGTGCAGCACCTTGTGGAATCTTTTTGAAGGCATTTGAGCCATATATACAACCTGCAGATACTAGATAATCAATAGAAAGTGCAATGAAAATGTAAAATAACTCTGCCCTCCTTCCCTTATTTGTGAACAAATATTTTCTTCTCTCACTAGGTTCTCTTTATCTTTCTATGGTTTCTCTTTCACCCTTTAAATGTTCTTCTTTTTCAATCAACTCCTTTGATTTTCCCTGCTCCGTTTCTTGTTTTCCCTCGCCTTCTTTCTGTCAATTTCTTTTGCTCTTATTCTGTCTTTCCTACATCTGAATTTCTTTGTCCGTCCTTTCTTCTTGTGATCATAAATGTTTCTCTCCGTTTTCTCTCTTTTCCTCTTTCTATCATGTCCTTGCCTGTTATATTTCTCCACCCACACCCCCTGAGCGCTAGCAGAGAAGGTTGCTTTAATGTGACAGGCCACAGTTTACAACAAAACGCTGGCCTGGCTCTTTGGCTATGCAGATTACTGACCATTCAAAATTAGGCAAACAAATAATTAATTAAATAATGTCCTCTTTCCTTCCCCTGACCCCTACTCTTCCCCTGTCACACCATATGCCACCATCACCCCCATAAGCCACCTCCTTTTATTGCCAGCACTGGTATCTCAATGTCTCTTCAACACTAATGAGTGAACAATGGATGGATTAATGTCACACTGAACAGACGCCTTGAGGTCTGCATGACTTGAGATCACAGTAGCAAAGTTGAGTGAGATACAGAACCATTAAATACTTATGGCGCACTGCTACCCTTTAACACTGTCAGTGTGTCACTGCTGTAAAACCACTTACATTTTCACTTACCATCCAGTCCAGTAGAGCTAGATGGAGCACCTCCTGGTGCACCCCCCTGCCTTTCTTTGACAGCCCCAGTACCTGTGCCGAGCCCTAGAAATGGCCGCGACACTTGAACAGGGGTTTGCAACCTGCAGCTCTGCGGGTGCGTCATTCCATTACCACCATCCCTCACCATTCACTAGGCTGGACAGGGCTGATGGGAGTTGTAGTCTAAATCACCTGGAGAGCCAAAAGTTGCAGACCCCTGCAGTAGACGAAGCCTGACCAGAGAAGGCCAGACTGATGGGAAAATGCCGTTTCATTTGGATGCTGCTTCTTTGCGGCCCGGGAGGATGCACCACTGAAAAGGTGCAGCACCTGCAGCAGGTGCACCAGCTGGAGAGGCGCCTACGAGCACAATGGTATTTAATCTCCAGCAACGTCGCCACTGCCTACACCCTCAGCACACCCAGAAACTAAAAAACGGGCCAAACTGACATTTCTGTCCTAGAGAGCACTTCACTCCCATGTACTAGCCACCCGTGGGTGCTCTAACGGGGAAGTGATAGCACAGGAAGTAACAGCAGGGAAAAGGGTTTAAATGCAGACAATAAGCCAAACATTAACACAATATCATCAAAACCAAATCGATTGGAAACCTACTTGAAATATCAGTGAGCCGAAATCAGGCTTTTCACTTTGCACCATTCAATCATTAGTCAGTGACCCATGACCCCATTTACTCCTTTGCACAGGGGCACCTCTCCACCTTTCTCCCCTTATCTACCAACGGTCTTAAAGAAACAATTTACTCTAAGTCTGGCATTTTCCACTAAAAACCGTTCAGTGTCCCTATTTCTTTAATTTATTTCTCTGAATTATGACAACCCGACCATATTTTTCTAGTTGTATTTATATTATATAAGGGCAACTGTTGTCACCTATTTTCCTTCTCCTCCCTTTGGACATTCTTTTCCCTATCAAACGCTTCCCTCATTTCTTCTTCATCCTCCTCGACAAAGCCCTTTCCATCTTGTTCATCTGTTTACACTTTAGCCGTTCCTTCTCCAATTATTTCCTCTTCCTTCATTCCTTATCTGCAAAGCCTCTCTGTCCCCCACTCCCGCCCTCACTGCAAACCCGTTTTGGCTTTGCCTTAAATAGGCAACCTATGAGATCAGTTACCACATTGGCCCCAGGACTACCACTCCAATTCACGTAGGCCACCACCAGAAGGGCTAAACCAGGACCTGCCATATTGTCCCTAAAACCATCACATTTGTCCCCGTTGCAACAGCTGACGAGTGAACAAATGCTGTTCTGCATGAGGCAGCGTACATCCTCTCATCAGCCCATGCCTACAGTGGTAGATTCCAAGTCTACCCTTGCCCTTCACCACCCGTTCACACACTCGCCCTGAGCAGGCCTGGCTAGGAATCTCCTAGTTGCACCGTTGCAGAAGTGTGCAAGCTAGGGGCCAGTAGCAGTGCTGGGTGACGCGCCACCACACTGAACTTGCATGTCAAACTGAACCCTGAATCTGGCATTCAAAAGACTGCGAAGCCCTCAAAGGGTTCAGTGAGAGTCCGAAAGTGCCGCACATCTGAAAGTGTGTTAAGAGGAGGGTACTGAGCTCAGAGGGCACACCTGCATCATCAAACCTTTCGGAGAGATTCAGTTAGCCAATCAGAGCCCAGATTAGCCAATCTAGTCGTGCCTGGTGGCCATATAAAGCTCAGTTCCTGGTTCGCCATGATTTGGCTTAGTCGTTAGAGTGAGAAAGAGGGTTGCTCCACATTCGAATAGAGCAGGGGCCATTGTGCGTTAGACATTAACCAGGTGTTTGTCTTTTATCAAATTGATTCCCACTTTGGGACATTTTATTTTGTGCTGTACTCGTTTTTTGTTCTCCCGCTTTGGGAGCCCCTTTGGAAAACACTTTGTGGTGTTTTCTCGATCTTTTTACCTTGCGTTTCCTCCTTCCACTGAAAAACAAAAAACACAACCCTTATTCAAATTCTTTCTGAGACCCTACGTGAAAGTCTTGTGACACTCTTTTTGATTCTGCTTTTGAACCCGTTTCCCTTGCCTTTCCACAGTTCTACTAGAACAAAAAAAAAACAAACAAGGAAACAAAGAAACCCCTGGTGAAAACCTCTGCGTGTTTATGTGAATCCTTTTCTGAAACACGTTGGGCGTTAATGTGACTGGCCCTCATTACGACCCTGGCGGAAATCGGAAAACGATGGCGGAAATGCAATACCGCCATCGAATAGCGCTCGGTGCGACTATGACCCGTCACCGCAAAGTACGAAGCCATTAGCGACACCGTAGTGAACGCCAACGCTAACTGCACCAAGTACGCGCGCGCGCGCCATGGCAAACCGTAAATACCACCATGGCGCAAGGGTACGCGAATTCCGACCCTAGCGGACATGTACCTAACGCCATCAAGCATGGCGGAAAGCACCATTCCGCCATGGTGAGAAGTACGGCATCGCGAATCAACCGTAAACGGCCCCACTGAGTGCCTGTACACCGCTCCCTGCCCACAAAGTACAAGTCCCCGTAGGTGCAATGAAGTCACAATGCAACCAGTGAAATGTACAAGTCACCCATGCATGCCAACGAACAAAAGATTCACAAGAGGGGCCAATGGGAGCTGCAGGGCACAGATGGCACGAATACAGAAGCCATTCCAATGGACATGACCACAGTCCCCCCCCCCCGAAACGCACGCAAACACAGGCACCTGTGACCAGCAATATTCCGAAAATCACAACATTCCACCAGTCCACCTGGCTGACCGGCGTCTGTTACACAAAACCCAATCCCCCGCCCCTGAGCATGACAACATTCAAACAGTCATATTGCCAGCCCCCATCCCTGACCTCACTGGGCTCCGTAGGCAAACGCGCCCAGTACAGTACCACGCGACTATACTCCGAAGCCGGAACCCAATGCAGATCTCCTCACAATACATCGCTCCCCAAATAGGAATATGCCACATCACTCGCAAAGAAGAACGCCACACGGCCCATATCAGAATAGAAATTTAATGCACAACTAAATCACCAAGCTCATACAGCCATTAGTCCATGAACTCCAAAACACATATCACCATCGTGGGCTGCATCCGCAAGGAATGACCAGCTACTACTTGTGTGACGCCCTGTTCCATCATGGTACACAGAGCCACATTCACGTACGAAAAGGCAACATGGAAGCGCACAGAACCGCAGGCCCGTCCCAATGGGGAGGCACTAGTCCAGCTGAAAGGCCGAAATGTTGCTCCGAGCCACTAGTACTGCGTAAGGGCATGTGGCCCATTGGCGATCGTCCCATAAGATCGTAATGCTGCTCCACTGATTAACACGAAGCAGCAGGTGTCGGGAGTAAACGCCATCTGCAGGAGTGGCATACAGATGGCAGTGGCAAAAGGGGAGGAGATACCTGTCAACCAAAAGAAAAGAAAAAGAACAGAATGGCCATCAGAACTACATTCGAACAACTCACTTCAATGATCACACTAAATCCACAGCCATATGCATGCTAGCCCACTCCAAAGGATCATCACCACCCCAAAACCACTTGCGACTCATAACTATCCATATCGAGGTGTAAACACCATCACAAACGAGTGTACCTGTGCATGCGTCTGTCAAAACAGATTTCATCAGATGGGAATGTTAACGTGCATGGACACAAGTGTCTGAAGGCGCGTCGAGACAGGGAGGGCTCAACAAGGCCAGATAGACGATGGTCCCACTATGGCAGCCCTGCATCACATAGCGCAGGGGAGGCGGATAGATTCCAAGAAGCCCTGTACATGGCAAACCCTGTATCAAATCACCTGCCCATGCATCCATTCATCATTCCCTCATCCTGTCATGAAAACGCCTGAATATATACTCACAAAACATTCGAAATTTCCATTGAGTCTGTGCGTTATGCAGCCTGCAAAATCCACAGTGCCCCAGCCCGTAATTCCAGTGTTGTGGAGTTACATGTATTTGGGAACGTCCGGCCTCATCGGCCACGTCACTATTGCGCATCCCAAACTATTCATATCAATCATTGCTTCCTCGCCATGGCCCCTGTCTCAAGGACATTTAACAATAGAACGTCATATTTGCAGTCAGACCTGTGGGCATCTCCTCTCCGCTAGCTGAATACCGAAAGCGCCGGCCTTCGAATTCCTCATTTGCAACATCACGTCGAAAAGGCATCTGTGGCCGTTTGAAATCACAAATTATTCCAGCTAGTGCGGCTGTGTGTGAAAATGTCAACTGCCATCACCCACTAATGGGACGCCCCGCCCGTCGTTGCAACTCGGTACGTTCCACTGACCCATCACAAGTCTGTTCGCGACTGCAAAGATTGTATGTGAAACAATGGGACCATAGCCGAATGTACATATCAACAAATGTTACACGGCCATCGGGTACAAATACATGATTGCAATAGCAAGATGCCATTCCTCGATTCGCAGCGTTGTGTGCGGGACGTGCTCGCCCAAATGGGAGAGCAGCTTGCACAGGTGGAATGATTCACCACAGGTGGAGGCCATACAGCCCGAAAACACATAAAATGCACACCCAGTCTCCTCCCACAACCACACCCACTCCGAAATGCTACCGGCAGGACTCGCGATGTTGGCCCTGGGGGACTTGATAGCACTGCAAGTACTGCAACTCCAAGAAGAAGACGAACACCAACTACAACCGGCCGCACGGAGGAGACGCAGGAGGAGGAGGAGGCCAAGGCAGGGCCAGCAAGGGCCGCCAGCACAGCCACTACCACCACGCAGGCAGCCCGCAATCCCACGCCTCCGAGCACATCCGTTCAACCTCACTGATGAGCAGATCCACACCCTCTACCGTTTGGACCGGGACACCATAGCCGCCATTGTGGACATGACACAGGCTGACCTTGTCAGCATGATAGATAGCCCAACCGCCATCCCACCCCTACTGAAGGTGGTGTCTGTACTCCACTTCCTGGCCACAGGCACCTACCAGCACACAGTCGGACAGTTGCATGGCATTTCTCAGCCAATGTTCTCACGGACACTATCGCAAGTGCTCGATGCCCTCCTGCAGCACGCAGACGACTACATCTCTCTACCACGCTCGGAGCAGGAAATTACCAACACAAAAGTGGGATTCCATGCACTTGCCGGCATACCAGGTTGCATTGGTGCCATCGACTGCACCCATGTGGAATTGGTCGTCCCACATGCCATGGAGGCCCAGTACCGCAACCGAAAACAATTTCATTCCCTGAATGTTCAGATGGTGTGTGACTCCAACAGGATCATTACACATTGTTGTGCCAGATTCCCAGGATCAACCCATGATTCTATGGTCTTGAGGAACTCTACTATACCACGCTACATGGAGCGACACGCAGGGAACAGATCCTGGCTACTCGGTGAGTCTCTTTTCATGCATGATGATGTGGTGTATGTGATGCGGCAATGACCTGGCAGGAAGGGGGGGGGGTGTGCGTACGTAGCAATGGCATTCCACATCATACGTTTATCGTCCACATACAGGTGATGCTGGGTATCCACTGAAGAGATGGCTCCTCACACCAGTCCGGAACCCACAGGACCAGCAAGAGGAGGACTACAACCATGCCCACTCACGTACCTGTGTAGTCATTGAACAGGCATTCGGCCTACTGAAGACTCGTTTCCGCTGCCTCAGCAGGTCTGGCGGGGCACTCCTGTACCGCCATGAGAAGGTTGCTAAGATGGTCATGGCATGTGTCATGCTCCACAACATGTGCGTACGTAGATGGACCCATGCCCCCTGACGCAGAACTGCAAGCACCTGATGATGGTCATGATGAGGGTGGGGATGTGGCAGCACCTCAAGGAGTCTGCGAGGCACCGGAGGGCCGTGACATTCGTCAGCATCTCATTGATGCATGCTTCTAGCACTCACGCCTGGTGGCTGATACATGGACACGGGACTCGTGGCACTGTGTGTGTCTGGTACATGCACAATATGGACTGTACGCCTATGATGGCCTAGTACACTAAAATCATTGTCCACACATCTGATTGGTTGATCGTGCACTGTTTATGGCATATGTGATATCATGTTGAACACCCTATCGACCCGCCACCCTAGTGAGCCCAACACACCCCCTCCTACCTCCCCCCCGAACACCAGTGTCCAAAGATGCTCATTGTCAGTGGGCTGTCGCTATTGCAAGCCCCCTCTGCGGGTGTCAGGGGCACCCCTGCCTGTGGAGCGCAGGTTCCTCCCAGATCTACGTTGGGGGCTGCCCTGGACGGAACTTGCAACGGATGATGTCTCTGCCTGCTCACGTCCATGCATGTCCCTAAGGGTTTGTGAGAGCTCAGTGAGCACACGGCGCACTGCGGCAAGTTCGGCGCATACGTCTTTGGACGTCGCATGCAGTTCCCCCCTCAGGCTCTCGGTGCTACTCTCCATCTGTGCCCTTAGTGTCTCTGTGCTTCTCTCCATTTCTGCCCTGAGTGTCTCAGTTGATGTTTCTATGTCTGCCTTAGTGCGCCCACATTCATCGACATGGTCCTTGAGGAGCGTGGCCAGTTGCTGCTGTTGCACGATTAACTGGTCGAGGGACTGTTGCCTCTGCTGGGCCATGGCCATTTGCGGGGGTGTCACAGAGGGGCTGTTGACCTCATGTTGCCTTGCCACAGGGCTTGTGGGGGATGGCCAGTCGTCGTCTTGTGGGTGCCCCTGCGTGGTATCCTCATGTTGTACGGGATGGGACAGACAGGGGGATTGGGACAGGTCATGGATGGATCTGACTTCGACATCCCCGTCTTCTGTGTCGGAGCATGCTGCCATCATTGGGGTGTCACCTATGGTGCTGCTGCCACCAGAGGCAGTGCCTTCTGTGGCATCCGTTGGGGGCACCTGTGGTGGTGGTGTTGTGGGCATGCTGGCTGCTGGGGTGCCTGTTGATGTTCCCTCCTGTGTGCTGCCACCTGATTTGTGCTGCTGCCGTGTCTTGATGCTTGCAGCTGAGGTGGAGGGTCTTTGGCCGTTGGTCTTGGCCCTCTTTGCAGGTGTGCTGGTAGGGGTGTCCTGAAGCTCGTCGTTTGGATCGGACCCTGTGGTGGAGTAAAGGAGGGCGAGGGTTATTAATGGGTCTGTGGGAATTGGAATGGCATTGTATCACATGCATTGGGGTGGTACCTGAGGGTGATTTGGGTCAGGGCCTTGGAGGTGCTTTCATTTGTGTGTGGAGTGAGGGTGCAGTTGTTTGGCAGCCTGCAGTTAGGGTGTGCCTGCTGCACGTGTAGTGGGTGTTTTAGGGGTTTTTAATTATTTATGTATTTATTGTGATTTTTAAAGTGCGCTATCAGGGCGATGTGTGTGGACGTTCTCCTGGACATGTGTTTGTGTTGCACTATGTGGACACATGGTAGTTCACATGATTGGACATTGTGGATTTAGCATTGTTTTATCTGGCCCACCTACCTGAATCTTCGGATGTCTGCACTCCTTTCTCCATCCCTCCGACTCCCTCTATGCTCTCCATTCCGATGGTGGAGGCACAGATTTCTTCCCAGGGGGTCAACTTGATGGGTGATTCTGGGCCTCCCCCGGTGGCTGTGGCAATGTTGCGGTTGGCAGAGAGTATGCTGCGGACGCGTATCCGCAGGTCGTCCCATCGCTTTCGGCATTGCTGTGGGGTGCGGGGTGCGGTCCCCACCGCACTTACCCGCTGTGCCACCAGAGCCCATATGGCCTTCTTGTTCGCAAGTGCCGTCCTGGTCATTTGCGTGGAGAAGACGACGGCAGCATTCTCCTGGAGGGTCTCTGTTAGCACGGTGAGTTCCTCACGGGAGAAGTGGACCTGCCGCTTGCGGTCGCACGCTTTCTTCGCTACTTTTCCCATTTTTCTTGGTTTCGCTAGGGTGGATGACGGGTTGGGGTGTGTCTCGGGGTAGTGTTTTTAGTGGTTGTGTGGTTTTTGTGGTTTTATAGGTGTACGGCGGGATGTTTCCCGTTCCGGCCCATGTTTTTACTTCCGTTTCCGTATGTTTCCGGTCACCATACTTTCCGGTAGGCGCACTCTGCGGTGTCCGCTGTGATGGGTGGCGGTATTGCACCTAGGGCGACGTACGGCGGCGGTGTGGGCCGTTTTGGGGTCATTTCCGCCATCGCGGACTTTGCACTTCCGCCATGCCGTGGTGCTCGTGCCCGATGGGTCGGAATGGGCCGCACTTTGCTCCTTCGTGCAATGGCGGAAACGCTATTTACGCTGTTGCGGTCCGGTCAGTCACTTTCCGCCAGGGTCGTAATGAGGGCCACTGTCTTTTGTTAATTCCAGTGCATTGCCTTTCCTCCTTCCACCCAAAAAGGCAAACAATAAGAAACCCTTATGAGCACCTTTGCAATGTTTCCAAACTCTTGCCCTTAACCTTCTCCTTTCCACCAAAAGAAAACAATCCTTTATTGAAACCCCTTATCAAACCCTTTATATTTTCAAACCTTTCCCCTTAAACTTTCTCCTGTCACCCGAAAAGAAACCCATGGTGACACCCTTTCACTCAGTTCCCCCATAAGCTATCATGGATGGAAAGAGGGTCCTGCAGGATCATGTCACGTTCATAAGAGAGGGATGGGTTGGATATTGGGGATGACATTGCCAGAGAGCAAGCACCGCCCTTTGAGACTGAGGCTGGTAGTCATGGGGGAGGTCAGTGCAAGTGATGGACGGCAGGAGAACAAGGAAGAGATGAACAGGGTGCGTGCACTGGAGCTTTGCCCTCCTCTTTGCCATCCCTTCTTTCCAGAATCATGTGTTGCAGCCTGGACTCGGATGGGTCATAATCGTTATCCAGCTCACCATTGCTTTCTCAGACTAAGTGCATGTGGCTGGTGGTGGAGACTAGCCATTTCCATATCCTGATCCTATAGAGTGTGTTGTTTCTTCCAGCTCGTGAGAAGGAGCAATCTGCACAACCCCCCCCCCCCCACTTCTGAGCCAGAGACAGTGGGCTGCGCATGCTCCTTCTCCGGCTGTAAACCTGTGCATGTACTTCTTTATCTGGCATATCACAGTGATGCGACGTAGAATGCCCCCGTGCAGGCAGAATTGATAACTTCAATGTTCTATGCACACATCTCCCGGATGCAGGCAGCAGCTGCTTTGAATGATGTAAAACATTGGTTGGCTGTACGCCTCCCTTATCACCAGCGCATTTAGGTGCACAAGGCATGTTGGCATCCAAGACAGTTATTTCTCCCTTCTAGACACGAAATTATATCACCCATTGCACACTCAGCAACAGCTACCAAATGCAATCCCCTGCCTGCTCCTGACCAATTCTGGGATAATCTGCTCCACGAAATTTAAAATGCATGTGTGTCATCCAAGGTGGTCGCAGGGATTCTCTCCTCCTTTCTGAATGCAGCGACAAGAAGATGGCCAATGAGCTGCACGCCCAGTGGCAGCCACTGAATATGTTTTGCCTCAAACCAACTCTACCACCCAATGCAGTGATGTTCCCGACCTTCAGTGGCACACTAGAAATAACACGTGTATTTATGTCATGCAAGGTGGTCTCTTCTCCATATAAAAAGTCACACAAATATGGCTAATCCTATTTCGGTTTTGTAGCTGTCTCTCAACTAAATCCCTTGTCAACATACCTCTCCCCAAAAACAATGGGGTGATTGCTCCATTCAGAAGGTGGAGGAGTTAACTGACCTCTGGCATCCGGCATGGTGCACAGTACGAGAACAGGTTGCAGCAATGCAGTGAGCTGTGATGGTGCGTTGGTGTTAGACAGTGTGCAGTGCTGTGCTGGTGGAGCGGATGGCAGAGTTGATGGCTGGGGGCGTGCTGCAGTCTATGGCATTGGCATACGGCAGAGGGCCCCAGTGAAACCAGGATGATGTCTGTGTGCTGCCCTTTAGGGATATATCTGCCACTGCTGGTTGATAGGGAACAGAGACCAGGACTGGTAGAGGTGGGATCTGTGAGACTTGGGTTCAAATGGGGGCTGAGGAGACACAATGGCTATTGGTTCTGGCTATGTCTAAGGTTTGTCCTGAAGGCTTTGAATCCTGTTCTCCTTCTCCCCTTGCCACTTCTCTCTCTCTCGCTCTCCCACTCCCTCTCTCTCCCTTCCTCTCCCTTCCTCCCCTTCCTCTCTCTCGGGTTCTATGGGGAGGTTTGAGAGATGTGATTTGCACTCTGCGCCCAGATATCTTCAGCGCTGGTGGGATATCCCCTCCTATCCCATTGCATCATGGGTAACCGTTGACTCTGCAATTATGATCTGATATGACATGCTTTTCCCTCTCCTATGCTGTTTGATGGAGTGAAATGTGTGCCATTGGATTCAACTGTACCTATTTAGTCACTAGCCTGGCAGTCATGGAACCTCTGGACTCAAAGGGGTTGCTTAATGCTTCTTTATACAATGCCCCTTGCTGGAACGCCAAATGTGCCATGTAACCATCCTCCAACAGCAGAAAAAAAACACAAACCCAACAATAATGAATTGAAGAGATTGACATTTTGGAGTAATAAAGATGGTAAGTTAAAATTCACAATTAACAAGCACTGATTAGTGTTGATTTTTAAGTAAGGCAATGCTGTACAATTCCTATACATTTAAATATGCCAATTATGATATGAAAATCAGGATGCTCCCCCCATTGAGAAACTCTACACCCAACACTCCTATAAAACCATTTGACAGTATGTTGTTTGAGTCACACCCTCCTCTTAGACCCACTGAAACAAATCATGGTTTACCCTCAGTGGTTTCTACCCAGCAGCACTTCAAACACCAGTTAAGAGGCAATGTTGTCCTTAATTACATGAAACATTTTTTTGGATTTGTCGGTCCAATGCGCCAAGCACTCAGATGCTAAACTTAAATGATTAATGAGATTAATTCTATCCACTCTTTGCCGGAGTATGGTCTCCACACAATATAAAAGTTCAGCCTTAGCCATTTATTGCCCAATTTCAATTTTTGCATAGAATTAGTGTTCAATCTTTGCCACATGATGATAAAGTTCAGCCTTTGACACACAGTGATGATTTCAGTCTTTGCCTTGCCAACAGGTGTTTCGACCTCAAGAAATATAGGTCTTCATCAAGGATAATGCATCACCATCATCATGCGAAAATACCACATTATGAAATTGTTTGTTCATTCCATATTCTAAATTATAAAATATGTTCCAAAATGAACACATAACATCAATAAAATAATTACACAAAAGAGAAAATTGAAAAATAAAAAAAAATTATAATAGTTCAATACCGACCAGATAATGTACCAGTGATGTGTTAAAAAGCAGGGGGAGAAATGAAAGAAAAATACAAAAATGATTATGATTTATATGTCAGGAAATATACTCATATCACTCGACAATTTGCATCAACAATAATTATCCCCAAATGATTAGCTGAATATGACCAACACCAAGCAGCAGTGCATTCAAGTGTCCACCACAAACAAGACATTTCAAGGGAAGAAATCCCAAGGTTATTTCAGAAGCAGCATTAAAAATAATGCTGGTTGGCAGAACCTCTTCAATACATGGTGTCAGCAGTGTGATTGCCTATACTATCAAGGCCATTTCCACTACCAAAAATGGACAATACACCAACCCCTTCACATTGCACAAATGACTGCTAATAATGAAACAAGCATTCACCAATCTTTCCTAGGTTCAGAGATTTAAAAAGAAAATCCGATTCTGTTGCAATCTTGTTTTCCAAATTGGATTCATCACTTTTCCCATATTTTTTGAACACCTTCGACTTAGTCTTTTGATACCTAATGCACAATATATATACACAGAAAAAAAGAAAAAAAACACCCACTTTAACAGGGTGTTGTTTTTCACTGATGTGACAACCACTCTGTCACTTGTGTACTTGACTGGGAGTGACGTGATCCCTCCACCTTAAATTATCATTGACCATGTGAATAACTGTCCACTATAGATCAATCCATGCGAAAGTATAAAGCAATCCTTTTCTACTGCAACTTCCCGCTTCTAAATGTACCTGTAACGAATAATTCACAGTCACAAACTCATGAAATGTCACCTTCTCATGTGACACAGACTATCCAGAACAAAGATAGACTTCTATGCTCCCAGAACAGATAATTGCAACTTTCGCAATAAATAAATGACACAGCATCGACAAAGTACTGAAAATATCTCGTGTACATATCCCTCCCACTGATGGGTCCGAAAAAAACGATTGACCAAACTATTCAAAGTAACCTCAGAATACTGAAGGTGACAATACCTCCTTACCTATATCCGGCTCCTATTAGCCCAACGTGAACGGACCCCTTCTTGACAAGCAGAATTCTGCATTGCGCGAATGCGCCATATTGTTTTGAAGAGTTTCTATAGTTACCATTGTGGCGGACGCGAACGTCTGACGTCATTCAATCTGCATACAATACCAAAAACACTGCCGGATCCCTAATGATAACCCCGACTTTTCATTGGGATTGCTCAACATCTACAATAGCTTCCCTAAAAGTCTGAGAGATAATAAAAAAGTGCGTGCACTGAGATGCCTCCAGGGTATATTATCCAAAAAGGGTTCACTTTCCACCTCACTCATCTACCTCGTCACTCACTTACTGTCTCCCATTAATTATTACTGATATTTCACATCCAAAATTGTATAGGCTAATTCTCAGTTGACTGACATGTGATCAAAGACTAATGTGATCCCACCCATCAGGCAGCAAACTCACACAATACATGGATGCGGTCTATCGACCCTACTCCACTCTAATTAAAGTATTATATCTTGCTAAAAGGCCTACGGCGCTCTCAGTAAAATCTTGTGGTAAACAAACCCCCATCTGACTGCACATTTCGAGCCCAGTGGGCCAGCGTTCTGGTTATAAACAGGAACTGAAAGCCACGTTGATACTGACCGTGCTGTTGGTGAACACCAAAATAGGCAACTGCTTGAGTGCGAATTCGCATGAATAAATACTTTAACGCCAGCCATTGCCAAAGCAGGTTGTTCATCCAATAATCTTTAAAAAACACACAATTATTATTTGAACATAGGCATGTCTTTTCCCAATAATGAATATATACTGAAAAATCATTTTGACAGAGAAAATATCATACTAATTCTTAGCAGGTCAAATGTATAGCGTAAAGGATATTAATACATGGAAATTACTGCTTATAACAATCGACCTGTACAGGTTAAAGAAAAACACCCATCTCATGGTCAGAATTCAAAGCATTTAGGACTCTTCTATATTTGTAAATCCTTTTTGCCTCTAATCTGCAAAGATGTTTTTTGCCTTTCTCCCCCTCTTGGGTCAGTTCTTAATCCAGTTAATCTCATACCTGCTTTATTATTTATTTGATGATGTTCTTTCCAATGCATAGCTAATGGTAACCCAATAGCCTCTTTCTGCAAAGTGTTTATGTGCTCCCTGATCCTGAACCTTAATTCCCGGATTGCACTCCCTTTATATACCAAACCACACACACAGATTATGCCGTAGACCACATATTTAGTCCTTCAGTTGATGACATCTTTGATCATCACCTCCTCTTTAATGTTGATATTTACACTTTTACATTCATGTGTCTATAGGCACATGCTGTAATGTCCACACTTATGAAAACCATTTAGGTTCTGGTGCAGCCATGTGGTCATTTTAACTGATGTTTGCATGGAAGATGGACTAAGGACGTTGCTTACAGCAGGTCCTCTGGTATACAGAAACAATGGTTTTTCCTCTATATATTTTGTTAAATCTAGATCCAAGGTCAATAACTTCCAATGTTTAAACAATAAACTATACACTCTTGTACTACCAACCGAGGATTAGGTTACCAATCTCACTTTCTGATGTGTATCCTCCTTATTTCAGATCTTGGGTTGAAGCAACTCCACTCTTTGCATCTTAATACTCGTGTCCCTTGCTTTAGCTAGAACTTCCTCTTTGTAGCCCAGATGCTTAAACTTGGTATCCAAAATGGCACATTGTTCCTTAAATGTGAAACACTCGCTATAGTTTCTCCGGGCTCTAATATGTTCGCCTGTTGATGTACTTTTAATGACATTTAATTTATGGCATCTGGTCCGTATTGAACTATTTTGATTTTTTTCTGTTTCAGTTTTTCTCTTTTGTGTAATTATTTTACTGATGTTATATGTTCATTTTCGAACATATTTTATAATTTACAATATGGAATGAACAAACAATGTCATAATGTGGTATATTTGCATGACAATGATGATGCATTAGCCCTGATGAAGACCTATGTTCCTTGAGGTCGAAACACCTGTTGGCAAGGCAAAGACTGAAATCATCACTGTGTGTCAAAGACTGAACATTATCATCATGTGGCAAAGATTGAACACTACTGTTATGCAAAAATAAAATTGGGCAAAAACTGGCAAAGCCTGAAATTTTATATTCTGTGGAGAACATACTCCGGCAAAGAGTGGATAGAATTAATCTCATTAATCATTTAGGTTTAGCATCTGAGTGCTTGGCGCATTGGACCAACAAATCAAAATAATTCTCTTGTATTGGGCCTGTTTTGGGACATAGGGCCTGTTGTCATAGGTCCATGCAGTAAAAGCAAACTTACAGATATAGTGCAGTAATTTGTCTAAAAATTCTGTTCTTAAGTGAGTGGTTTGCGCAGAGGTGTACCAATCCCTTGTCTAAATCCATTTTCCTCAATGATCTTTGTGGTAGCACTCCCCTTCTGAGGTTCACCAGTGGTCGAAGTGCACGAAAATAAGTAGTGAAGAGTTCCGTGCTGGTCCGCCCCCCACATATCCTATTGCCACGCCCCCTCTCACACCCAATACAAACCTCATATCTGGTCCTGACTTGCCTCCATTCCACCCCCACCACGGGGCAACGGCCGAAAGAAACACAGTGAAAGAAAATGCACAATTCATTTAAAACGACCCCCCCCCCACCATTATCGTTCTTCATTGTCCACCACAGCATGCAGCTTTATGCACCCTCCCCTTCTCACCTCTTATGGGGCATACTAAAGATGAATGCCACCCCTCCTACAAAAGAAAACATCTGCATTACTGCAGGAGCAAGGTTATCATGAGGCTTGGGAAGGGGCTTTGTTCCAAGAAGACCACTGGAAAAGTAACAGCAGGCTAGCAGTTCTACGATCCAGAAGGTCCCAGGTTCTAATCCCCAGCAAGGCAAACACAAAGGCAAGTGTGCCTGTTGTTTAAGGGAACTTACTGTACGTTTCAACTTATTCCTACATTTGTATTTTAAAACAAAACCATTCCGGAACAGTTTCTTTTTAAAATAAAAGTGTTGGAACTGTAAAACTCAATTAAAAAAAAGTAGAGGAGCACTGCTCCCAACTGCCCCCGCCCACTGCTGATGGACCTGAGTCTTTGCACGGAAGATCAGCACTGGGGATCTTTGCTTGAGATCACCCTTCGTTTACGACCTGCAAGAGTTTGGACACTACTGTCTTCTCACTTTCTTTCAATGCCATTTTCCAATCCTGAGAGCTCATAAAGAGGTGTGAAAACCAGGCTAAACCAGTGCTGGAAATGGAAGACATTTATTGGGGGAACCATCACCTGTTTGGTGGGGTGGGGCTGTTGGAAGGAGGCAGTGGGGTCAAAGGGCATGACCCCCAGCCAGGTTGCACAACACAGTACCTCTTCATAGAGCCCAATCCTAGCAATTTGCATAAAAGCAAAGAACATTATGAGAACATCATAATGTCCACAATTTTAAATGTCAAACATGCCTTTTAGTGAATATTCACCCTAATAAAGAGATGTCTGTAACTTGCAGGACATATACACTAGTTTGAACAGCTGCAACACTGCATGTGAAGCTTGGGCAGTTTCTGCCTGCAGCACTGAGTCTTCTGAAACCTCGTTTATAAACGGGCCACCAGTGAGTGCAATGTGACTAGCAGACTGCTTTTAGGAGATTAATCAGTGCTCCGTGCAGAGTCTTCTGAAAGCGGTCTGGGGTTTGTGGGGGCAGGACCTGGGAGAGTCATGTGCTGGCCCCGGGTCTGTAGGACAGGGCAGGGTTTCAGGAAGACACTTTTTGCTGGATCGCTGCTCCGTCTTGTTCCGCCCCATTCCCTGCACTGGGCTTAACAAAGGTCAACCTGGGTTAACAGCACATTTTATGTTTCTGAGGATTGACAGTCAGAGTGGGGGCATGGAGCGGGATTGCCATTTCCCGCTCCACCTGTGCAAATGGTTTTCCAGGAGCATGCGCTTTTCATGCTGTTGGAAAGCCATTGGATTCCTATTTAATGCGGCAGCTTTTAGCATTTACTAAACCGGTCAGCAGCAGTTCTCTGGCACACTACTTAGTCCTTGTAGTCCCTGCCTGCCACATCTTGAAGTATGATGCTGCTTTCTTGAAACATTGAATGCAATCTTATGCTTTCTAAATACACACCTTAAGCTAATGTTGAGGGCCTCCCCGAAAAACATTTATTATTTATTTTCTTGCAATGTCTTTTCAGAATCTTTGCGATGTTACAAAAATCCTACTTAAATCTTGTGACAGTTAATAAGAATTAAAAAAAGTATTAATGTGTCATAAATGTTCTTTTAAAGTTATTAGCTTTGTTCCCAAAATCGCACTAGTATCTCACAAGCTATTATGGGCTAGGTATAGGAAACTTATGAGGCATTCGTCTGGACTTTGATCACAAATCCATCAGAAGCCACAGGACACAGATGCAAAGGGAGGTGTGTAGTGTGTACTCTCACACATCTCCCAACGCACATCCGTTTTAAAACGTACTTTGTGTAGTGAACTCTGAACGCAGGTAGGCATACTGCCAACACAATTTTCTTGATACTTGCCCTATAAAGGGGACTTTTACTTAATCAAGAAATTGAAATAAAAGCATAACTTCCATTTTACTTTCTAAGTGACTTAGAAAGGACATAACTCAGTCTTTGAGCATTTCCGAATTGCAAACAGACCTAGGGTCCTGATTCGGCGTTGTCTCGGTGAGGGCATGCTGGTCTGCACTGCTTTTGTAGGGGTGGCAGGTGGCCTATCGCTGAGGCAGCGGAGGGAGGGAAGAGCCAGGGTGCAGCAGATCCGATAAACTGTGACCTCAGAATGAGAGGGGCGAAGAATCTTTAGAATTTCTATTAAAGCCCCTATATCTATTTCTAATTATACAGCGTCTGCCAAGGGGGACCAAGCACTCAGGCCAAGCCTAGTTGCTGCGCCTTTGTGAATCAATTAAGCAGATGTATTGGAATGGCCTTAATTTAGCGAATGTCGACTGATGGCCTGTTTCACAATGTGCCGTCCTGTGGGCAAAGGATTTAACACCAGCCTGGGGCTTTTGGGTTTGGAACAGACAAGTCATTGCTGTATATCAATTCACGCGGTAGGAATTATGGCAGCATATCATCTCAGCTGGCACACTTAGAACGAATGTTCTACACTCAATGAACATGTCTGAGTGAAGGGTTTCCAAATGCATGAACGAGAGAATGAACCTTAACTGGCCTGCCAAACATTTGCACAGCCACACAGGGATTAGGGGGATGTAGGAACGTCATGAGCCTGCTAGACCGGATGGCCATGAAAGGCAAACGCGTGTGACTGCGATTGAGCAGCACCTCCGCAAGTAGTATGGGGCGCAGCAGACGAACGAATGAATGAAACAACATGGAAACCTACACATAATTTGTGTGTAAAAAAGCCCCGGCAATGAAGCATACAATGGGCACCAGCGGTCGCAACCAAGGCACAGGTGTCACCACCCATGGAATCAAAAGAGACACGTCAGGAAGTCAGGCATCAAGACCGTGTTCGGCATTAGTTTGTCCTCAACATGACTCTGTGTTGGCGTTGGCAGGGCAGGCAAAGCAGATGGTGGGGTGGCGGGGAGAAGAAGGGATGAGACAAGTGTTGGGTCCACAAGCACATCATTTGATCAAAATGACGAGGAGCCAGTCTCCATACAGGATCTGCATGAGTTCGTAGCTCAGCAGGTTTGCGTACTAAGAAAGGGGCACAGAACAACCATAATCTCTTCCTTCACATGTGCATTTATATCTGTAGGGTCTTGATTCCCTCTGTGTTGGTGAGCCTGTAGCTGTGATGTCAGACTGAGTACTGGAATGCACGCATAGCATGTAAAGTTCCCTCCAAGAGGTTCCAGGAGTTACAGTTGGAAGAGCTACCTGGGTGGTCGTGGCAGGTGGGTCTTCTCCTTCCACTGTAACCAATGTGACTAAGTCTTGAATTAAAGGAACCTGCATCTACTCACCTGAGTCACAGACATTCAAGTATTACACTCTCACTGCCATTTTACCTCCTCTTAACTTCTCTGCGAACAAGCAGACAGCCATAACCATGGTTGGAAAAGTGTCACAAAGTGCAGTCTCGCGCTGCTTCCGATTCTTTCTCATAGCAATGCTCTCCATAATGGGGAAACACATTCACCCTTCCACCCCAAACACATGGGTGGCATCAAATGAAATGACACTTTGTAATAGATCTGATTGATAATACCTGTACACCACTCTGTCCCCTAACTGACCTACAGCATGTGCACTGGGATAGTAGATGCTGAGCATGGCAGATACGACATAGTGGCACATTTCTCTGGCTGTGGCCGTGACTCACTGAGTTTCCTACTCAAGGGCATGCACAACAGGCTGGCCAAATATGACTTAAGAGATGCACGGTATGTCAATCTCATGCCACTGGAGACCTTTATCATCTATATATTCTGACCAGGGCGTCCATTCAAAGAATCACACTTAGTCTTAACGAAAAGTCCAAGTGTGTTTATTACCATAAAAATGGCCAGAATGGCTTGTGATCTCAAGTTCATTGGGCTTTCTGGGTCCTTTGGATTGGTGCTAGGGCTGGCCCTTTCCTCTCTCGTCTTCCCTGGGACTGGATCCCACCGCCCAGCCCCAGACGTCCCTACCGAGCTGTTAGTAGCTCAACGGTCGGTAACCCCTATCTGTCTTTCACTCCTCTACACTTCAGGTGTTTACCCTAAGACGTTGGCTATCTGACTCCTTAGAGAACTTCTAGCTTTCCCTCTCCTATCCCCACTTAGTAGTCTCAGGAATTGGTGAGACATGGGATAAAGTGCGTTCTTTCGCCCAGCGTCACTCTCACTTCTTTCAGACCCTCTTGCTCCATTCCTTCGCTATACTGGTCCTTTCTGCTGTTCTCCTCCCATCACGTCACTGTCCCGCCAAACTCTCACTCCACCTTTCTACCTCCACCTTTTGATCTTACTTCCTTTCTGACCCCTATTCCTACTACCACTTATATCTGCAACTGTCCTATGCCTCCTTCCCTCCTTCTCCCTCCTCTTTCTCACTCTACTTTACCACCTCCTGTTGTGCCTCCCACTATCCTTACTCATCTACTACCACCATCTTTCTACCATCTTTCTACTATGACTGTCCTCCTCAAGGGATATGGTGCCCTGCTCGCCCCTCTACTGCTGACTACCAATCAATCAATTCCGTCCTTCTCTTATTACTCCTGCCACCTTCTATCTTTACTACTACCTCTGCCACTACTTCTACTCCACTTCACTACTCCTACTCTTCTACTCCCACTCTTCTCTCTCTCACACACCAACACTCCACAATGAACGTTTAATGATAGGTAGGGCTGCAGCATACATGCTGAGATGTTGGCACAAGCGTAGTCGTGGATTTGGCTACGTAATCACGAAAGTGAATGGACACAAAGTTGCATTTTGCCAACCACCTCTACTTCAAATAACTGGTGAAGACAAAGGTTAATCCAAAAAATGTATTAATGTTTGCTGTGAAGAAAATAATATTACTCAATCTGGAAATTAACATGTTCAAAATATCTTGTTCAAGCACAACGTGTTTGGGGGACTTGATTTTCCCCTTCATCAAGCACAGATAGACCATCGGAGCAGGTACCTTATTTTCCATACAGACACTTGATAGAACATTAAACAAAAACATATAATACAGCTAAAATCGCAGAACATTCTTACCAAAGTAAGATAGTGTAAATTCACAACAGCTCACTCAAACAAAAAGGGCAATCCTATTACATTTGGGAAAATGGCTTTAAGGAATCATAGATATCTACAAAAGACTCTCAAACATCCCTGCAATGAGCAAGACTTCGTAGACACTATAAAAAGACAAAATAATTTTTCCACTAAACCAAAAATACAATAGATAAATGTTACTCTTAGAATCCATGACCACTCTAATTGTTCAGTCACAATCCGTGGAAAAATACTGTCAAAAGATGCATTCAATATATCTCTCTTTGTGAAAGTCTCATGTCGCTGTCCCATTTGGTGTTCTAGTTTCCATTCTAACACACTCATTTTATACCTGGCAGTGATACCTGGCATTTCAGTGCTAGAGCCTTTTAACATAGTCTCAACGGCTACTTGACAGCTGCCAGTACAATTTAAAACAAGGGTAGAGCCCGGTGCTGGATCCAGGCTGTGTGGCAGGCACGGGAAATGTGGCATACAGAAGACTGATCCCTGGTGTCGCTCAGGGGGTGGGCTGAAGTCCTTCTGATTGATGCTCACCCATGGATGATATCCATTTTGAAAGAGGATCAGCATTTCCATGGCTGGGTATTGATTTACGTTCCTGCACTGTTGGTCCTTTGAAGAGAGGAGGCAAAGCAAAGCAGTCCTGGATTATCTTCCTGCATGGCAGGTAGCCACATTAGTTTGTGATCTATTTGTACTCAGAAATTGCTCAGAAGAGAAGTGATGGAATTCTATCACAGTGCATATTATTTCAACACATTTTTTCTCAGCTGCCATTGTTCTCTCAATGAATTGATCATCTGCTGTTGATGAAGGTGGCTTTTTATTGAGTAGTGAGAGGACTGCACTAGTACCTTAGTCAGAGACATCTGTCAGGATGTTGATCTCCTGCCTGAATTCAGGCAATTTGCCTACTACAGCTTCTGTCAGAATCTCAAAGACTAGGTGAATGTACTCAGCCCAATTTTAAAGCCTCAATTGTTTGAAGTGAGTCGGATCTGCTACAAAGTTCTGGCAATTCCCAGTGATTTCCCCAAAAGATCTTGGGTGGCAGCAAAAGACTGATTAGATGATTATCTCAAATGGCAGGAACTTGCCTTCATCCACCAGTTGCACAGATTCACAGCCCTCTCTGTCCAAACTCACATGGTTTCCTTGATGGTGAGCTTTATGGACAGCTTCAACTATTGTTGATTTGAGTGATTCTTTACTGCTGATTCCTCTGTTAGTATTCTAAGAATATTCTATGCATTTTCAAGAGTTTTGATCTGATTATGATTGTTTATGAACAGTCTATGCACTTTATAGCACGGATGCACTGTCTTCAGCACTTTTAACGTGTTCTATGTTTGTTCATTAGCTAATTTCTTTGCTTTTTCATGTACACATTCCATTGTTTAATGTGTAAGTATGTCTTTCCACACACCTATTATATAATTAAGGTCTATGATTGTGAGTACATTATTTTATATTGTGTTGAGATTTTGGATATTTGTATTAATAAGACGTGTTCGTGTTATGGTACTTCTTCTGTGTTGCCTACATGTGAATTATATTAGTTATAGCTAATTTCTAGCGTCTGTATACAAAAATAACTTTTTTTTTAAATTCTGTACTTGAATCCTCCAATCACTATTTTGTTTGATTAGCTGGATATTAAAAGCAAGGCAAAGGCTGAGGTCTGCAGTTAATATGACTATAAGACCCACACTTGAAATTAGGAGAATTGTGAAAACCTTTGTAACATAAAGTCCTGTCAGGAGGGAATACCTGGCGTTTGCGAGTCTCACACCCAAATTGTGTCATTAAAGAACCTGGCAGGGGAGTAGACCAGGTGTTTTGTGAAACAAAGAACCCCAAAGAAGACCCATGCCCTTTGGGATTGTGAATTGAGCGAACTGTGTAAGAAAGTCCTCACAGGAGAGTGTACCAAGCAAAGTCAATTGTATGAAACAAATCTTAAGGAAGAACCATGCCCTTGGGATTGTGAATTGGGTGAACTGTGTCAATAGTTCCTTGCAGGAAAGTATATCAGACAAAGCCAATTTTGTAAAACAAATCTTAAGGAAGACCCATGCCATTGGGGGTTGTGATTTGAGTGAACTGTGTAAGAACATCCTGGCAGGAGAATACACCTGGTGGAGCCAAGTCTGTGAAATGAATTGCAAATATCAGGAGGAGGAAGTTATGTTCTTGAGTTGCAAAGAACCTGGTTATATATTTGGAACTTTTTTTTGTAATCTCTTTATTAGTATGTCATTAAATTAAATCACAGAAGAATCAAATACAGAAAGGAATAGTGAACCAGAGAACACAAATCAAAATTATTCAATTCAAGAACATATCAATAAACAAACAGCATAATCAAATGATCCCTCCAACATACTAAGAAATGTTTAATTTTTGTAAACAATAAAAGAGCAAAATACACCAGTCAATAAAAACATTTAACATAGAACATACACACAAACACCATCAACACACAGACACCAAACCAAATCCCCCAAAAGTATAACTTTTGTTTTCCTGGAAAAAAACCTGGGGAAGGGAGACATTACCAGGAATTGTGAACTCCATATAAGTGGAAGCCTTTTTGTTGGTGTTGCACTTTTTTTGAACTTGAACATTTGTGCACTTTTCAAGCCAAAGACATTGCCTGTAGCACCTTAGAGTTACTTTTAGAATGTGAGGGCCAGAATAGGTTTTCGTACACAGGAGATTTTGCTTTGGACATCTTGACATCGGACAGACCCTTAGTTTTGGTTGAGGTAGGGAAATACGTCTTAGAGCAGGGACAGCTATGCATTTTTCAACCCTCTTATTATTTGAATGAAAGTCTACAACAATCAACATGACTCCTCTGTGTCCATGTCTCATTCCTGGTTCATCACAGTTCTCTCAACAAAAAACAAGGAAACAATAGACAAAAGCCTCTTGCTTTTAACCACCTAGCTCCAGGTATATGTTCAGATCAGTGGTTCCAGCAGAGGAAAAAGGAAAGAGCTCTTATAATGTTGATTCCTGATGTTATGACAAAAAATGCATCTTGTAATGCATATAGTGCAAGCATTACAAAGAGCACAAAATATATGTTTTACAATTAGTACCCAAGGTGGGTGAGCCAGCCAATAATGTTGCTCAGATTGTGCGCTGAATCACATGATCCAGCCCACATTCCAAGCATCATGAATACTGCTCACACATGGCTGCCATCTTTCCCACAGTCTTCACTTTCCTCTGGTTTCCGGTCCCTCCGTTCCCTAGCACCCGTCCTAACTCACCTGATTCCTTTCATAAAGCCCCGCCTTCCATCTCCACACTGGGCATTTTAGATAAGTAATTTCTTTGAATGAACGTGATGCCGCAAGTGTGTACTATTCATTCAAGTGTGTACTGTTCATTCAAACAAAATGCATTGCTGCCAGCTCCCCAGGTTTTCGAATTGAAAACCTGTGGTGCTAAGAACAACAAAACCCTATCCAATTGGGCATGGCCAGCTTTTACTTGGCAAACTGTGCTCCGGAGCAACCTCAGCTGGTGAAATCATGGAGGTTCAGTCTGTGAAACTTTGGGGGTAAAATACACTGACTTGAAGCCATGGCCCAGAGAAAATACGATCAACAAGATTTGGGAAACCAAGATGGCCGCTTGCGCCGGTCCTGGGCACCCACCTGCCAATAACAGACACAGGCAGGGTAATCAAGGCATATCAAACACAGGAGACAGATCGGAGTGTTACTGGAGTGATAGCATGGTCACGGAGGATGGTGGACAGAATGGCAAGCACCGGAGATGTGAGGAAGTAATGCCAGGCTGGGAGACAGTGGCTGGGAGATAGTGGAGGAGAGAGGCGTCTCCTAACAGGGAAGGAGAAGTGGAAGCCTGAATCACCTTGGCAGCGGATGAAGGGGTGAATTTCACTGAAATTTATACTGGAACAGCATAGCCATATGGAGTTGCATCGTTGTGGGGGAGAATTGTGATGATATGTGCAGCAACACATCACTCTGGATGAACAGGGGAGAACTGGATCCACGGTGAAACTTCCTCCCCTTTGCACCATATTGAAAACCAAAGATCTACCCCCCCACAAACAGTTAAGGGGCACTGAGCCCAGGGAAGTGGACATTGGGCAACACATTGGTGGGGAGCCCTTATCAGAGGCCATAGACCTGGCCAAAGAGGGACCCAGTTTTTGATCCTGGTAGTTGCTTACTAAAGCCCTGGGGACAAAAGGATACCACGATAGGTGGTGCAGTGGCACAACACCCCAGTTCCCAGGGTCCTGGACAGTGGAGTGAACGCTTTCCCTACTTTATTCACTGCATCAACTGGCATGATAGGGGAGGAGTAGTGACAGTGAGCACTGCAGGGCCCCTGGGGTTCAGTAGCCCAGAAGGACTGGTGAACAACCAAAAGATCCCTGCAACCTCCCACTCGGGGCCTTAACTGAGGTGCTGAGGCATCTCCCTGACTACACCCCCTGAAAGAGGTGTGCATGATTTAAGAGGTGCTAATTTCAGACCATCAAGATCCAGGGAGAAACTGTACAGCGAGGACCTATCAGAATATAGTCTACATCTCGTCGGGCGCGGGGAGATATACTGGTCAAGTGAGGGGATACAATCTGGAAGCCCTCGCGAAGGAGAGGGAACCCCCCGATCGGGCACTGCATGAAAGGGGAACGCTGAGTGAACAGAGACACATGCTCAGGGCTGAACTGCCCGATAATAGCAATGGTAAAGGGTCAGCTAAAGATGGACAAGTATACAGACCCGAAAAACAAACATCAGAAGAATGAGGAGACAGGTTGGGAAACGGAGGGCGCTGGTGGAGGGGGCTCAGGAGGGGTGACCATGGATGCCCTGATGGAACCGATTCAGGCCACAAGAACCTCCCTTGAGGGGAGTATCAAGGAAGTAGGGGTAGATGTATCCCTGGTGAGAGCGGACCTCCGGAAGGTTTGTGAGAGGGTCACAGAAGTGGAGCAGAGAGTAGGTAACGTGGAGGACGATCTGAAACTTCTCAAGAATCAGGTGGCAGGTTTGGTAGGGGAGACCAGGACACTGGAATCCAGAGCAGAGGACACAGATGGGCAATCTCAATGGTGCAACATCCGGCTGGTGGTAGTCCTGGAGAGAGAGGAGGGGCCTTTGTGGAGCATCTCATCTCGGACACCCTGAGAGTGAAGGGATTGCTAAATCATTTCACGGTAGAATGCACACATAGGGTGCCGGGCAGAGCCCCACCCCCTTGAGGACCACCAAGAATCATAGTTGCAAAAATCCTGAACTTCAGGGACAGAGATGCCATCCTGCAGGAGTTAAGAAGGGTGGGCTACTATGAAGTGGGGAACACGAAGATGTGCATTTTCCCGTATTTTACATTGGAGGTACAACTTCAACGTAAGACCTATGACGCAGTGAGGAGACGCCTCAGGGAGCTTACTATTAAATACATGATGTTTTTGCCGGCTATATTGAAGGTTATAACGGGTGGGAAATCATGTGTTTTTGCATCACCACAGGTGGTGTGGACTTGGTTGGACACAAAGTCGAGGGGTTGAGTGTTCAAGGGGAATGGATGAAGGAGGCACAACAGTCAGGTGTCTGAGGTGGGAGAGGGGATGGCTGGGGATCGGGATTGGCAAGAGAGAGCCTGAAATGGGGTGATGCACCAGTTCAAAGTATGGGGGTCAGAAAGCGAGACAAGCTTTCAATGATGGGTGGGACGGAGACGACAGGGGGGAACCTGTAGACCCACGACCGTTCATCTACGGGGGGAAGGGGAGGGTGGAGGGAATGGTTTGAAGGTGAATAGTTATGGAGAGAGGGGATTTAGACCTTGGTTGGGGGAGGTCCGTGGGTGGGGAGGGGGTATCTGGGGAGGAGGGAGTTAAGGGGTTAGGGGGGTTGGGGGATGAGTTGGGGGGACAGTTGGAGAGGTTGAGGAAATCAGACGGGAGACCAAAGAGGGGGGCAGTGGGAAGGAGGATGGCGATTAGGGGAGGGGAAGGGAACATTTGGGAAAAGGGCTTGGGCGGGGAGTTGGGTGTGCAAATAAGTTAGGCACGGTTTCCTAGTTGGTTGAAGCTTGAAGCAAGGTTGGTAGAACAGACTGGAGTGGTATACACAGAGCAAGTGGGGTGATGAGGTGGAGGGGAGTGTATTGAAGGGTAGAGACAATTGTATCTGCAATAGGGGGTGACTACGTGAAAATCGGGACTTGGAATGTCCGAGTTCTAGGTAAAAAGTTCAAATGTCAACGGGTAGGGGGTTTCCTGAAATGGCATGGTATACAGCTCGCTCTGATAAAAGAAACCCATATGGTATGCTAAGACTTGGATTTACTCAAGAGATGGTGGGGAGGGACAGTGGTTGGAACATCTTATTCTAAATACGCGAGAGGGGTGTTGATTTGGGTAGTGGCGGGGGTCCCCCTACAGATAGGCTAGGTGGTAAGTGATGAGGTCGGAAGAACAGTGGCACTTCAGGGTGTATTGGAAGGCAGAGACATCTGCGTGGTCAATTCTTACGCTCCTAATGTGGATGGCAAGAAATACTTCCCATCGTTGATGGAATTGGTGGGAGGGTATCATGAGGGGTTGTTAATATGGGCAGGGGATTTTAATTGCCTTCTAAACCCTAGCCTGGACAATACGGCTCAGGTTTACTGAAACAGTGTGCAGCATCATCTCTGCGGAAGAAAGTGAGGGATTGGGACTTGATGGAGTTGTGGAGGGAATCTCATGGGCAGGATCATGGTTACTCCTACTTCTCCGGTGTGCATAGATCTTACTCACGACTGGACTACCTGTTTGTTGGGGTGGATAATTTCCACAGGTGTAGCGGTACGGAATGTCTAGGAAGGATCCTTTCGGACCACTCACTCTTGGTAACAAACATGGTGGGGTCACAAAAGAGGTCATCACTGAATTCCTGGAGACTCTCAGTCGAGGCTCTGGAGGATGCGGATTTCAAAGAGTCGTTGAGGGAAGAAATGTTAGATTTCTTTTAAAACAATGAGGGCTCAGTTGAAAGATGGGGAACCCTGTGAGATGTGTTCAAGGTCATTGTTAGGGTAATTTATATACCTAGGTCAGTAGGGGTCCAGAGAACTCTACAGGAGAAGTTGCAGAAATTGGAAGGACAGATAGTTAGAATGGAACATGAAACTGTGGCGGGCGGTGCAGAGACACGGAAATTAACTGACACATCTCACTGGGAGACACAGGACTCACTTTCCAAATTTGTTGGGAGTCAGAGAGACATGTGGATACACAGTGAGGGAGATAAGATGGGCAACTATTGGCCTGGCTGATCCAGCTGGAGCAGCCCCGGCAACCATAACCCAGATTAGATGGCGCTCTGGGGACTTAACCGTCACTCAAGCAGGAATCAATGAAGCCTTTTAATACTTCTATCAATCCTTGTGTAAGAGGATGCACGGGAACTCCTAGATATGGCAGAATTACCGGTCCTTGTGAGCAATGTCTGGGAGAAGCTAGATGGGACAATTGAAGATTCCGAAATATATGAGGTACTGCAGGCGATGGGAAAAGGTAAATCTCTGGGAGGGGATAGACTCCCGGTGGAGTTCTACTGTAGGTTTGAGGAGCTATTTGTTCCCTGACTTAAGAAAGTCTATGACAAGGCCTTCGAGACAGGGATTCTCCCCGAATCAACGCGGGAAGTAATAATAACGGTCCGATTAAAGGAACTTAAAAACCCTCTCGAGTGCGCATCCTATCGCCCAATTTATTCATAAAATGTTGATGTGAAAATTCTGGGAAAGGTTCTGGCTACTAGATTGTCCGGAGTGGCCCCATGTCTGGTACACCCGGACCATTGTAAGTTCGTAGGAGGGCGGAGCACCACAATGAATCTTCACCGTCTGCACCATGTGATGCACCATGTTAGAGACTCTCGGGAGGACATGGCGGTGGCCTCCTTCGATGCTATGAAGGCCTTCGACTCCGTATAGTGGGAATGGCTGTTTCAGGTCCTGGACACTATGGGTTTGGGGATAACATATGTTGGTGTTTGCAACTCCTGTACAATAAGCCAATGGTAAGAGTAAAGACGAATAGTAAAGAGTAAAGGGTGTCACAGCAATGGACGGAAAGCAGGGGGATGCGGCAGGGGTACCCTGTCTCCCCAATATTGATTGCAATGGTGCTGGAACCATTGGCAAGGTATCTCAAGAAGGAAATGGGGGTCGTAGGCATTCTGGTGGGAGGGGTACAACACGTGATCTACCTATATGCCGATACATTTTTGTTATATCTAGGAACCCACTAGACAACCTACCAATCCTATTAAGTGCTCGGCAACTTCCAGATGTTATCAGGATATCGCATCAATATAGAAAAATCAGTGTTGTTCCCGTTAGGGAGTCTCCACAATTGGGACCTGACTGCCCTCCCAGACTGGGGACTCAAATGGTAGAGAGAGTCGCTTCGGTATCTGGGCATCCAGATTTTTCACAGTATTGAAGAGACATTTGTACATAATACAGGTAGAGCACTCACAGGGATAGGTGAATCAGTCCAATTCTGGAAGAAATTACTGTTATCGTTGATGGGCAGAGTAGCTTTATCCAAAATTATTATTCTCCCGAGACTCCTTTACTATTTTACCAACATCCCATATGCCATCAAGAAGGTCTTCTTTAAGATGCTAGACAAATGGCTTGGGGAGTTACTGTGGAATTCGGGGAGGAGAAGGATCTCACTGGCAACGCTACGACGTCCGCGTCAGGAAGGGTGTCTCTATTTACCAAATTATGAGCAGTATTTTATGGCAGCGCAGCTACAGACGGTGTTAATGTTTCATGGATACTGGGGGGAGCTACTGTCTGATTTATTGGGAGTCTCCTGGCTCATTTATTTATTTATTTTTGGATTTATAAAGCACGCTACAGCCCTTAGGCATCGAGGCGCTGAATTGAAGGCTGCCATTGAAGTGGGGTGGAATTACTGTGGGGAACCATCAGTGAGAAGGGGATCACAAATGTTTTCCAGGTAGTGCGGGAGATCTGGAAGAAACTTCTGAAAAGTAAGCAGGTACTGGGACTCTATTGCGCAAACCTACTGTGGAGTGCGGATTTGGGATGCTGGTCGGCCGTACGAAGAATGGAGTTCTAGGGGTTGATGGAGAAGGGGTGTGCTTCGGTGGGGGCCTTGTTTGAAGGAGGTAAGGTGATACCATTTGAGTAATGGAGTCAGCGATATGGGATCTCCAGAGGGCAGTTCCTAGCCTATGGGACAGTGGTTAAGTGCTTAGCAAGAATTTTGGCGGACATCCCAGAGGAACCCACTACAAATCCATTAATGCAAGTGCTGCTGATGCAGGGAGGGTGGAGGGCCAAGATTTCTCATATTTATCAGACAATAGGTGAGCTGTTTCCCAGGGACCATCTAGCCGTTAAGGGAAAGAAGAGAAAGAGATGCGGGGGAACAGATCCTGAAAGAAGATTGGGAGACAATGTGGGAGCATATCCAAAAAACCTCTTGAACTGCCAGATTCCAAGTGATACAATTTAATGTCCTGTATAGGATAAATGTATCCCCTGAGAAACTACACAAGATGAACAATACTTTGAGTGCAGATTGTCTGAGTTGTGGACCTTGGCAGGCAGGGATCTGGCACATGTTGTGGGGATGCACAGTGATCATAGACTTCTGGCAAGCTGTAGTATCGAAAATCAATGAACTACTGGGTTCTAGTTTTGAATGTGTACCAAGAGTATGCTTCTGGGGATTATTGCCAAGAGGGAAATGCCATAAAATGCAGAATGGGCCAGCCCTATTTATGGTAGTACTGGCTAAAAGGAGAGTGGCCATAGCATGGAAGAGACCCTAGGGTCCATCCTTGAGGAAGTGGATGGAAGATATCCTTAGGTGGGGGATGGCGGAGCTAGATATTCTGCAGCGGACCTGGAACCTAATGTCGGAAGACGTGGTGGTGGTGGATTGGAGTCAGCTGTTCAATGAGTTGCACTCCTCAGCAGACTTGAAGCCCCCTTGAGTGCGGGAGGGGCTCAATGGAAGGCATATAGGAGACAAAGGGGCAGTCAAATGGGATGAATGGGACGTTGAATATGCATTGTTGTGCCCCTGCTGGACTCGTGTACCCTTGAACTCATGGCAATGTTCTGTAACCGTCAACCTTAAATTGTGCTTCCTCTCTGTTTCTACCTTGTATTTGTATGCCTGCTGTTTTACTTGTAGGAGGTTATGGAAATGATAATGATGCATTGCTGTCTATATTATGTTGCGTAATTGCTCAGATCTATATTGCGATTGTTTGCTTCATGCTTAAATGTTTAATAAAAAGATTTACAACAAAACAAAGCTGATCCAGCCTGGTAATGGCGCTGGGGCCCATCGCTATAACTTGGTCCCCAGGCCATTACCAACCAATCTGGCCCACTGGATTCCGGTTTTATTCCTATCTTAAAAATTGTATTTGTGTCCATCATTCTCAGGGACATTTGGACTCTGAAAGCAAATCATTCTCTTCGACAAAAAATAGGGAGTTCTATTCTTCAAGTTCAAAATTGTATCAGAAGCTCAGATTGTTGGTTAGAATTGGGAATTTGTCTTGGTGGGTTCATGTTAAGGTAGGTGCTGGGCATCCATGTTTGGAATAGGGCAAGGGATGCCTTCAGTTGATGGATGTCTTTGATAGATTATGCTTTCAGGTAGTTGTGTGTCACCTCTGTGCTGGATGTGGAAGTTATCACTGGCAAGGAGGGCTCCCCGAGGCCCCATGTAAAGGTTTACGATTGTGGATAAGAGGAAGGGTCCATGTAGAGCCAGATATGGTGATTGGGATCTATTTGTCTGTTTAAACTGATAGTGGTCTTCTAAGTAAGAGATTAACAAGTGGCAGATGTTCTTTCTGATGCTCATGAGTACTTAATGTCAATTCAGTCAACGGCTGCAGAGAGATTTGGGAGACCAGAAAGCAAGGGGGGTCTGTTGTGCACACAGAGTGCATGGTCTACACTTTGGATGGTGCCTGTCTCTGGCTTCCATCTGGGTATAAAGCCTGATTAATAGGATTGTCAAGGTCATTTTCATCGATGTGCGCTTGCAATTGGATGCCTACAAATCTTTCAAAGGTCTTTCCAAGGGAGGCTAGATGTGTGATGGGGCATTAAAAGGGGGAGTATTTGCGCAGTTCGAGGGTGGTAGGGAAGGCACCCTCAGTGAGTGTGAAGTTGAAACTGGAAAATGCCCAGATGGGGTGAAGGGCTTCAGTGGAGAGTATATTGAGGATTAAGGCGGATTAGATGTCATTGGACTAGGATGCTACCTTAAGGGATGCTAGGTTTTTTTTGTCTGATCTTCTTTGGGGATTGTATTTCGGTGGATGGCCATGTCATGGTTTGTATGTCGGAATGAGCTTGGCCTTTTCTGGATTGGTATAAGTGTCAATGTTTTGGTCGATCTTGCTAATCTTGTCAATGAAGACAATATTGATGACTGTTGATTTCTTAATGACGTATAGTATGGTAGGATAGGATGGAAAGGGCTTGGTGCAAGGTTTCACGGCCTTAACGAGAGCCTTGCTTTCTATGTTGGATTTGGCTATCAGTCTTCTAGTTGTAGGAGGCTTTTTATGATTATCTTTAGACTGTGGACTGTCTGAAGTAGGTTTAGGTTGGATGGAGTTTTAGACTTGAGGTTTTCTCTTGCTCCAGATTAATCTTTTGCTGATGTTGTGCACTTACATGCTCCATGGAGCAGATGGTTCTAGGCTTATATTTTGTTTCAGTGTGTTGTTCAGTGCTTCTATTCGAGTGGTTCTGTCCTTGTAATGAGGTCCTGAAAGGGTGTTGTGAGGATGATCAGGTCTGTGGGCGGTTCTAATGGGAAGTTATTAAATGATTGCTAAGGCTGCTTCACAGGCTTAGGTTTGGTGTGATTGCTCTGGGTGATGTCTTGAACGATGAAGGAGGCAGCAAGGGGATCTGACCAATGAAGTAGTAGGGCTGGTACGCTTGGATAATGAAGTCAATGATGTGTCCATGGTTGTGTGACGGATGAGGTTACGACTCCAGTAGGTTAACCATTGCCTCCTTCATGGTTTTTGTGGGAGTGTTGCCTTGGAGGTTGTGGTCCGTGAAGATGTGGAATGTGTGGGGGTCATGCCGGTGACTAGTGAAGTCATTGATGAAGGATATGTTGGGTTAAGTGGTCTGTAGATGAGGTTTAAGCAGAGCAGTACTTCAATGATGTTGAACTTGGCTCTTTCAGTCTGATGCAGGGTCACTTGTGGATGATGGGGAGACTGCCACTAATCCTATGGGGCCTGTCTATGCTGTAGCTGTTGGGTGTGAGGACATCCAGAATGTGCGATGAAGTGTGTATCAGTCAGGTTTCTATGAAAGTTACTAGGTTGAATCCCAAAGAGTGGGCGCCACCTCTGTTCTAAAGTGAGAATCCTTAAGTTGGGTAATATTTACATCTGCTATTGTCTTGTAGAGAGGTTTAGGCCTTTGGGGTGGGTAGAACATAACCTGTACGCTTACAGAGCTTTTAATGCAGGATTGCAGCCACTTCCAAGTACTGTGATTACAGGGGTTATTATTATATTATTAGCACATTTAATGGCACAGAATGTACTAACTTTGGAAGAAGGAAGGAACCTGCCTCAATGTTCGAAATGCCCAATGCAGGCTTGGTGAATGCCTGAAGCGAGCACACAACTCAAGAACTATCCACCAGGACACCACCTTCTTTTTTGCATCATCAAGTCAACAGTCGGAAAGTGCAACGGACTGCCAATGACATAGTAAGGAAATTACTACTGCTCTGAGTACTTACTGGGATGAGTAATGGATATAACGCTACTTAGCCCAACACTACTACTAAATCATCAGGGAGCTCAATCTTAAAGGTGAGACAAGCACAGCCCCACAAGTATACCTTTCTTCCCATTTTTAGGGTAGAAAGAGCATAGGTCAGGCAATTTTGTTTAGGAGGGATGTGATCTAGTAAAGAATCAGTCTAAACTACAATTGTACTTTGGTACCAAAATAATGTCTTACCAAGGATCTATAAAAATCTGATATTTTAATTAAATAGAAAATACCAAGGCGCTAAACAGAAACACTACAATCCACTCTTGGAAGAGAATATATTTAGACATTATAATGGAACGGGGCACTGTGGGCCAGATGACAGAAGTGCACATGCAATAATTTCATCAGCAAAGTCAAACTCAGTGAAAATGTCTTTTAAAAAGCAGAGGGCTGGGTCCTACTCGTCACTAGGGTATGTTAGCGCAGGCCAGGGGGACAGCATAGCTTCAAATACCATGAATGCTTGTTCTTGTTTCTCAACAGCATTAGGCTAGGTTTTTCTACATTTAAATAGTTTGAGTGTGTTGGTACATTTCAAGTCAGTTGTTCCCAAAGGATCGTGGGCATCGAAGGCAATGAAGACAGCCCTAAAACATTCCAGCCATGCAGTGTGGTCCTGAAACAGATTGTCTCAAATGGGGTGAAAAACAGGCAGGTCGATAGATCAAGTCAGCATCTCACATTAGTCAAGTTGGCTCAAAGATTGCCTTGAAAACAGCAGTAGCACATGCAGTCGATGGGTGAAGTCAGCGACTCGATAGATCAGCAGAGAATCTAAAAGCGGTGTGTGGCAAAGGCAGCGACAGATGTTTTCATTGACTCAAAAAGCTCCTCAAGATGGCCGAGCCAGCTAGAAAATGGATCAACGCTAGAAAACAGGGTCCAGAGCTGTTCCTTGAGATTTGGATGCTGATTGGATGCCATCCAGAGCCCCCGGAGGCAAGGTAGGCCTTGATATGCACCTTCCAGCCAGGAAGGATATTAGAGAGGACTTGCAGAGTCTGTCACCTCTCGTGAGCATTTCCCTAGGTACCAGTGGTCTCCGCTTGCTGTAGGCCTTGCCCAGCCAGCTGACCACCCCATACGTTCCTGCAGGATGGTTGAGGGACAAGGCTAGCCCTTTCCTTGCAGTCTTCTCTATAGAAGAAGACTATGGATCAGACCATGTCCTGCACAGTTCCATGTGTACTCCTTCCTCAGTAGTCCAAAGATGATTCTGCAGAAGGGGTGGTCTTATCCCTTAAATAGGAAATCTTCTACAGTGGATTGCTTCACTTCTACCCTTATGTAAGGGGTCCAGTACTGGATGCTGCTTCAGATTCATTTGCCTGTTTATGTCATATCTTGAGTGCTCTGCCTTCAGGCAGTGGGAAGGGTGGAGGCCTAAACATTCTCAAGATGGTGGAGCCCTGCTCTTGGTGGAAAATCTTCTCCTGGGCTAATCAACCTCACCTCCTTCTCCTGTCTGCCCAAATCAAACAGTATCTGTTAATTACCAAGCTGGTATGATTTCCTTTGGCCTGGGAGAGACTGCCCTTTGAGGCACTGGACCTCTCCCTGCCCCCTTTGGGCAGTCCCTTTTTTCCTAGAAGTTGAATACACTTTCCCAGGGATGACAAAAGCTTTTGATCGGCCGAGCCCATGTGGTCTTTTTGCGGTAAAAGTTACCAATCATCTGCCACCAGTCCCTGGGGGTACCCAATTATGTGTAATATGGATCAGGTGTGCCCATGGTTAAAAAGGGCAGACTGTGGCTGTGGGAACTTTGGGTTGCAGCAGGCTGGATGCAAGATTGCTCATGTCCCTCTGCAACTGCTGTGTTGCCAAATACATGGAAGCTCTGGTGGGTGTCAGTAGACGGTCCCTGCAGAGTTACATGTTTGCCCTCTACTTTTTAGCATAGGGCATTATGAAATGAAGCCTAAATAGCAGACATCACTTTCAGAGACCGTTCTAACTGCATTATTCTATTATTAAAAAATAAAAAAAAGCTCAAGCTATTCCATGGCGTTTAGTCACAGACATATTTACCTGCAAATAGAGACGTTCGACAAATTGTTTTCTTTTCGTTGTGGCACTGAAGAATATCAGAAACCTGATGAAAGACAATAATATAAAAAATAATATTTATTTAAGATGTACAACGGGTGCAACACGCCTCGTAGCGCTTAAATAACAGTGTGTGCAATCACGAAAGATTAAAATGCTATATTACCACTGCATTTGCCTGTGTGAAAGCCTACGTGAAATTGAAAGACTGTGTTGTCCCTCTTTGAATTCGAACCTGTGACTGATTTACAGATTAAATGCACCCATCCCTGCAACAAGTAGGTTATTTCACTGGGGAATATTACCGGCGGCTGACAGATGTCTCAAGCACATGGTGTGTAAAAGTAATTTCCATGCTCGCTGTATTACCAAGTATTGCCAGCAGAGAGCGCTGTGCCTCCATATATGTAATATTCTTGCTCGGAAAATGGTTGATTGGCTGCATTCTGCGTAAAGAGAAGATGCACCCTTGGTGGCGACGCAGGGATGGTTCTCGAAGGTCTGTCCTAACACACCCTAAGGTAGGTATGTTAACAGCAGTTAACAGCCATTTTAAGAGGAACAGTTGCAATGCATGCCTTCTCTTGCTCAAACAGGAACAGACACTGATACCATTTCATTGCTCATTCGGTTAATGCACCTGGTAGTCAAAGATATGCCAGTTACCTGAAGGTCATTGATATTGATATTGATATTTTATTTCTATCGCGCTCGTACACAACTGTTTCAGAGTGCGGTAAGGGAAGGGAACAGGGGAGAAGAAAAAACGATCTCACTAGGCCCAGGGAAATTGAGAACACGCAAGTGCATGGGAGAGGGGGAGGGGAAAAGTGCATGGAAAGGGGGAGAGTGCATGCGTTTCAATGTCCTTACATCCTTCTGAGGTTTATAAGAGTATTATTGTTAAACCAGGGAACCACTGCCAAATATCCAGGGCAGTTTCTAGACAAGTTTGTGCCCAGAGGGAAACACTGGAATACGCAGCCCAGATCCCCTTCCAGAGAGGCGTTGCTAGGGGAGGGTTGCTAGGGGTTGGGAGCGGGTGGCGTAAGGAGCTATATACCAGGGTTTTTTGGATGTAGCCCTGGTTAGAAGCGCAGGGGCTACAACCCAAAGGCTAACTAGCCCTCAGCCCCGACAGTTCAGACATTAGCGTAGCCCTGGATTTTTTCCAGACCTAGCAACACCTCTGCATTACACAGTGCTCCAGTACCTTGAACCCTGCTCTGCATTCCCTTTGCACCATCCTGAAATAATGCCACGTAAACCATTTATTGATGCATACTCACAAGTTACAGGTAGACAAGTGCGTATATAACAATATTACAAACACACATTAATTTCCCTTATCCCATGTTCATGTTAATTAGTGTCTATATGAAAGCCAGTCTCCTAGATGATGCGTGATCTATTTTTCCAGCAATTTCGCTCTCAAAGGAAATTTAGCAAGAGCCAATGGCTTTCCTCAACTTGTGAACCCACTGCTCAATCGCTCCAGAAGAAGAAAGGAAGAGGGGTGTATCATAGGGGGATTGAGTTAGGTGGTTGGGGGGAAAGGTGGCAATTGTAAGGCGTAGTAAGGGTAGGGGACATGCATGGCACCAATATGTGCCTTGTAGCTGCTTCGAAGTGCTATGGGCAAGCCAGGAGAAGTGGATAGGCTACGCAATTAAACAGTCATGTTGCCAGATGATGTGAGTATGTAGACAAATGATATGATCTGATTTGATGTGGCATTTATATCACGCCTATACACAAGTGTTTCAAGGCACACATGTCAATATCTGCCAAAGAGTGTGAGTTCATGAGCACTTAATGTCATAATCTGGTATATTCTGCGAAAACAGGAGTACAGGTTGCCAATATCCAGCAAATGGAATGCACCCTGGGGCATATGATGGCAGTAGCTGCCTAAATGATAATGATGTGTTATTTATATAGCTCTTTCGTCAAAGCGCTTTACCTAGAACACAGAACTCGTCATATAATGTGAACACATCATGGTACAACCGGTAAATGATGGCAACTTGGAAATGCAATGGTAACACTAAACTTATTGCACTGGTACATGGGCACGCGATCTCAATACCTTCAGTAGCAACAACACAAACACTGAATAGAAGCCAAAACTGCTGGCTTTCCAAATGCTTGTTTTCTAATTTTACACATAGATATTTTTCACAGTACATACGCACACAGGCACACACAGGAAAGTTCTCTTGCACACATAAAACACAAGTGCAATTCATCCCCTTATGCGCAAGACCCTACATAGTCCAGCTTTCCTCTGCGTTAAATCATTGCCCTCCCCTCCAATTGTCTAACTCCCACCTCTCTGCCTGAATCTTGAAGATCTGAAAAGCAGCAGCAAAGTTGGCTAGTTGATTCTATGCCCTTGGCTTTCATTTAAAAAAACTGGTGCACTCTGGGAGTTGTAGTCTTTTTTTTGTTTCAAGTAAATTAACATACCAAACAACAACGATTTTCAAAAGCTCCACCAGTGCTGTCCAAATAATTTATAATCGCTCTTTTGGCCCTACAAACAGGGACATTAGCATCGTTTTCTGCCGCAAGCCCATAAATCAATGCTAATTTCTCCCCTCCTCACATAACATGACTTCCTTTGGCTATTTACTTCTGTCTTCCACCCCTGCCCCCACAAGCTCCTACTTGTCCAGACAGTCTCTGGAACTTCTGATTAATACAGAAAGAAAAAAACAAGCCACCTCTGTAGGATAGCTCAGGGGCAACGTGCTCGCCTTGGAAACAAGACTACATGGAGTGACACAGGTTCGATCCCCGAGTCCGCGCTTAGAAATCTCTGGGTATTAAGTGTGTTATTAATAACCTCTCATATCATATCACCCTTTTAGCCCAACCCATTCCATCAAGCCTCCATTCTGCCCTGCAAGTGTGCCCACCTAGTAGTCATCACACTGTGACCAGGGGTGGAGGTTTACTTTCACAAAGAGATGCTCATTTTTGCGGGTGAGAGCCTTCTATAATCTGCTCAGCAGAATCGTTAAGCCATTGACAGCATCCTGGGAGATAGCAGGGCAATGGCAGGACAGGCCTCCATCTTCACCTTTTGTCCATGTGTTGCCACTGCTGGATAATTATTGTCAAAATGCAACACATGCTCTCTGCTTACCCAGGTGACCGATTTAAAATTCTTTCCAAGCTCTTGACTAATATCATTTGCTATTTCTTTTCAGACTCCTCTGTGCCTTCTGGGCGAGGGCAGAGTGACACGAGGCTGGCATTTTGACCCAATGCTCCTTGGGGGCGCATTTGCTGTGGCGTTTTAAGACACCAGCATCTAAAGAGTGTGCCTCCGTCGGCGGTTGCTCGGGGATTTCGAAGCTTTTGACCGTGAATCTATGCCAACGCTGTTCTGAGAGAAGTGGAAATCTTCATGCATTCCATTGCGTCAAAGAAAAACTCCGCTCTGTCATTTTGATTTGCAAAACTTAAAAGAGTCTTTTTATTTGCTTTTCAATGCACAGAAAACATCCAGAGAACCTCTCTGTTAAGAAGTAAAGGCTGGAGTGAGTCTGAAAGACCCTTTATATGGTTTTCTAACAAGCAAGCAATGGTCGAAATGTACGAAAAGAAGTATTGCCGACTGTTGTTGGCCCGCTCACGGGTCACCGGAGAAGGCCACCGCTGATGTCGGAATCACCCGGCATGGACAATAGAGCGGCATCCACGCCTCTCATACACGACAAGGGTCACCCTGCAGGCCCCGGATCACCAGAGCGGGACACGTGCGCTGGGGCACCTAGCTCATCGTAGCTCCGGCTCTGGGGGCACCCGGGACAGGGTTGCACCGACAGCCGTGGTAACACGCCCCAATCATTCCATGGTGACGCTGCTGCCCGGCAGTGGGCCTGCTGCATACGGTCTGGCACCAGCATGGTGCTACAATGAATCACACCAGAGTCAGTTCTTAGTTCGAATGACGAGCCGGAAACGGCTCGTCCTTTTTATTAAGTTGGTCACATGGTTGGCCACATGTGACCATCCCACGAGTCCTGGGAGCTACCATGCTCCCAGGAGGGGTGACATATAACACCCCTCCTTTTTCATAATGACCAAACAACATAACATCACTCCACAAATACACACAATAAAACTAAGAGTATAACTGCAACTAACCTTCACACACTTAGGGGCCCAGGTCACCCCAGGGTGACAGTCCGGGTTGGTGAGCTACTGGTGACACATTATAAACTCCACATGCAAGCACAACCTTTATTAACCTCGTTGAGTGGAACTTGCACTATTGACACAACACCATTTTTCGCCCCTGGCACCCCTCACTACAAAACCTACAAGCGCAGGAACACAGCTGGACACAATATTTCGGCTGGGCCAGTTTAGGTCTGTGGGCTCTCAGCCTTGATGTGCACCATTACTGGGTCCACTTTGAGCACGTGCAGGAACACCGGATACCAGACCAACTTCCATGGAGATCTCTTCAGGACAGTTCAGAGTTCAAGGGCCGGTAAAGCCGCACTTGGGGGCACCAGGGGCCACATCAGCCTACTCCTTAGTTTGTGGGGCAGAGAGTTTGTGAGGCTGCTGGTGTTACAATGACAGGCCAGCTCAATGTTCAGGGCCGGCAAAGCCACACCTGGTGATACCAGGGGCCACCTCGGCCTAGTCTCTAGATGGTGGCAGGAAGACTATGGCAGCACTATGGCTGGGTGCTGGTGTTGGATGACGGGCCACTCACATTACTCGCCCCTCCACACCTGGGCTGATGCAGGACACCATTACCAGCATAGGGCGCACAAGCAAGATTGCAACGCTCATGATGGTTACTTGATGTTTCACAACTGTGTCCACTGCAGACGGGCACCTGGCTTGACTTAGAGAGTTGAGTGGCACTGTGGGCGCACAAGCACTCCTTACGGAGCCGCTACCCTTCTGGGTTCCTCCTGGTGAAACCAGGAAAACTCTGCAAGGGGTGAATTGATGGGCCCTTAGGTCATCCTCGAACTGATGGGCCTTCTAGGCTGATGGGACACCCTGGCCATGATATGGGCAGCGCTGGTCACATGGCCCTCTCCCTTGTTGCTGTGGGGACCACAGGGCATGATCACCTCCCTCTTCAGGGCACCCCTGGCTTGACTGCTTATCTTTTCCTTTGGTTGTTCCTTCACCCCATCTAACACACTGGGTGGCCTGGGGACTGCAGCTCCTTTTAGTGGCCACTGCCTTACTTCGCGGCCAGCCTGCACTGATCTGTTTCACTGCCGCAGGCCCGGTCTATTGGATGGCTACACCCTTTTCCCGTTATGGGCCTCAGCAGTTCCTTGTTTAAAACACTGAAAAGAAAATCATGTACTTGTCCTTTTCCATGCTGCCATGGACCCGGTGTTCATGGGCCACGCCCACCTTCCATCGTTGGGGCTTAAGTGTCCTTTCCTTATTCCACGGTGCGGCCCAGTGTTCGTGGGCCATGGCCCTTTACTTATTGCACTTTACGGGGCTGCCCCGGGCCTCCCTTACCCTTCTATTTTGTTTTCTTTTTTATTTCTTCTGTGGCCCATGACCAGGCCGCCGCACACCCACAGTCTCACCCGCCCTGCTCCAGATGCTCTCGGCCATAGGAGTGGGCATGCGAGAGCCTGCAGCTCCTTCACTGCTGCAGGCCCGGGTCACGGCAGGCCTCGCCCCTTCTTGCCGAGACAGCCTGCGGGCCCCAGCTGTTCTTTGTTCGGCGGGCACCGCTGTCTCCACCTCACCTGCAGAACCAGTGGCCGATGCCACTTCTGTCTCCTTTCGTTGGGGAGCAGGCTGCGAGGACCTTCCTGCTGCAGGAGTCACCAGCTAGCATCCGCGTGGTGGGCCAGGTCGCTCCAGGCCACACATCTTTCTCCCGCAGTGCTCTTTATTCCGCAGCTACCACTGCCTCCTCCACAAACGTGGCCAACGCTGCCTCCATCATGTGGGCTCCAAGCGGCCCGTGTAAGCAAACACGGCGCCCAGGGCCACGCGCTGCATCTCCACCCAAAGGAAACACAACACACAGGCTTCCAGCAGCCCACTCGCTCCAGCATGCGGGGCCCAGACCAGCCCTCATCGCCACTGTTGTTGGCCCACTCCCAGGTCACCGGAGCGGCCCACTGCTGATGTCGTGATCACCCAACATGGACAATAGAGCAGCATCCACGCCGCTCAGACACGCCAGGGGTCATCCTGCAGGCCCCGGATCACCAGAGCGGTACACGTGGGCTCGGGCACCCAGCACACCGCAGCCCCGTCTCTGGGGGCACACAGGCCGGGGTTGCACCACCAGCCATGGTCACATGGCCCAATCATTCCATAGGGATGGTGTTGCCGGGCAGGGGCACCATCCTGATGGAGGGCCCCAACAGTGGGCCTGTTGCATATGGATTGGCATCAGCATGGTGCTACAATGAATCACACTGGAGTTCTTAGTTCGACTGACGACCCGGAAACGGCTGGTCCTTTTTATTAAGTTGTTCACATGGTTGGCACCATGTGACCATTACACAAGTCCAGGGAGCTACCATGCTCTCAGGAGGGGTGACACACAACACTGACCTCTCCCCACAAACCCCATCGCCACGTCCCCTTCCGCGCGCAATCCAAACCCCCAAAGAAACACACATGCTGTTTAAGTTTCAACTTCTTGGTACACTTTTTATTTTAAAACTAAACCAAAGGTTTCTTTTTTAAAAAAAAGTATAGGAACAGTAAAACATTTTTAAAAAAGTAGTGGAACACTTCCCCCAACCGCTCCCACCCACACGTCGACCACTGCAAGCAAGAATTGATTAACACGTTACCTAGACAAGAGAGTGCCACTCAGCATCTTGTAAGTGTAACAACATTGTACTGTTTTCAGCCGTCCCTCGGTTGTACATCCCAGCCTAACCCGGCCATGTGCTATCCCAGATTCCACATGCTCGCCCTGTCTGATCACGCGCCAGGTCCTTCTCTTCTGTCTCTGCAGTGCCTTGTGGGCCCTTCCGGGGTGTGTCTGCTTCTCGCGGAGGGCTGGCCGGCCTCACGTGTGCCAAAACTATGGCTGCCTTTCAACCACAAACCAAAAGCAGAGAGGGTACAGCCAAGTACTTTACATCCATATGAGTAATTTAATTAAATTAAACGGTAATTACAGGAAACGAAAAAGGAGCGTTGCAGCAATCCCGATAGCCACTGCTGGATATGGGACTATAAAAGAGTGACAGTGCAGTTTAGCAGAGGCGCTGTGTGCTCAGGCGGATGGGCAACCATGCTCGTTCAAACCGTGTGGTCTGCGTGATGTATACATTTTAACGTCCAGATGCAAACATGTACAATCAGAAGTCTTCTAGTAGTCCTAAGAAATCAAAATCACATTTCCCAATAAGGCAGAAAGATTTCAAAAGCCAAGCCAATGCATTTTGGATAATGAAACCCTTCATCAGGGCGAATCCATGATGCAAGAACAATAACACCAGAGAAATCAAGCTCAGTGATCCCTGGTACACAACTAAAGCAGAAGGATATGGCACATGGCTGAGGCCTATCCCTACCTGTCTCACATTAAAAAGACACCCCCTGCAGCTACGCAAAAAAAAATAGAAACAGGCGTAGGATCCCCAGTGCTCAAATCCAATCGAAATGTTATGAAAGAACAGAAAACAGGCCCTCTCAGATACTTAAAAAAAACATGCCTGCAAATATGGAGAGCATGTAGGCAACCGCGTGTGTAAATCATGTACTCAAAAAAAATATAAAGCGCACTATCACTATGGTAACCAATATTTCCTATAGTAAACGTGAACAAAGGTCAAACGCATAAGGCCCAACTCCTCTCTCCTCGATGGGTTTCGAGGTCACAGAAGCAGCCCTGGCGTCACTGACAGCAGTTGTTAGTGAATTAAGTGCACTGCAGACCTGCCTAATCTACAGGTTTATCCCAACCACAGAATTATTAGTGAAGAATCTTTCAACCTACACCCTAACTCCTATTGAAATCCAGATCTTACAAAAAGGCCTCAGCTTTGTGACTACAGTACAACATGACGTTTTTCAAACCAGAATTGAATTGGCGAAACTGATGAGAAACATCCGACTACGTCAACACTTTGGGATGTTGGACCAAGACCCGCCGACACCGAGAGAGAAGGATGTGACCGGACTACATCCCAGATCCTCATTCTACCCGCCCAATGTATCTGCGGAGTCTATCACTTTTGAAAAAGCCATCACCAAGAAATTGGAGGAAATCGAAAAAGACGATAAAACCAGCTTTCAAAATATCTCCAAAGTATAACGCGATGCACTCTGTAACCTGAGTAACAACAAAGCAGTCCCCATAAAACAGGCTGACAAGGGGGGAGCCATAGTCGTGATGGATACAGCTGACTACGACTCTATGGTCTATAACCTGCTTGAGAATGAGGAACACTACAAAGTGCTCATGGGAGACCCCACAGAAACACTACGTGGGACCATCACCAACATTGTGGAAGAAGCTGCGAGCGAGGGCTATATTAGCACTAAGGAAGCTGCCTTCCTCACTCTACTCCTAAATTTCCAAAACTACCGGTGTTCTACGCTTTGCCGAAAGTACATAAAGGTACAAGGCCCCCCCGGGGATGGCCTATTGTGGCAGGGACAGAATCCATTTTGGAACCCCTTCCATTTTGGAAACCAGAGATTCCAAAAATGCGATCATATCCGAAGGATTCAATGAGCATTCTTAATATGCTAAACAATGTTACCTTCGATCCCAACACTCAGTTCTTGATCACACTAGATATAAAAGCACTGTACACTAACATTCCGCAGACAGCCACCCTAGAGATCGTAGAGAAAGTACTACGAAACCTGACTCCTCCGTCTGAGATCCCTGTAGATTTCTTTGTCCAACTGGCAGAATTGGCCCTAACAAAACATTTCTTTTTGGTCAACGAAACATTCTACCAACACTGCCATGGGGGCCACATTTGCTCCATCGTTGGCCAACCTGTACGTGGCTGACTTTGAAGAGACACACATTTACGTGACAGAGAACCCCTTCCGATCTAAGGTTTCTCTATGGACCAGGTACATCGATGATGTGCTGGCCATATTCACAGGCACAGCACCAGAGTTTGTTGACTTTATGACTTGGTTAAACTCAAGAAACAGGTATCTCAAGTTCACTCAGTCCATAGCAAAAGACACCATTCATTTTTTGGATGTTGGGATCTCTGCCATTGAAGGGAAGCTTGCCACAACCGTGTTCAGGAAACTCACGGACCGCAACTCACTGTTAGACTTCTCCAGCTGCCATCCTAGGAGTCTCCGAGAAAACCTCCCCTTTGGCCAATTTCTGCTCTACAGATGCAATTGCTCTAGCATTCAGGAATACGACTCACAGGCTAAGATGCTTACCGCCCGCCTCTCGGAACGAGGATATACCAAGAGACTTATTAAAAACGCCAGAAAGCGTGCGAGGAATATCCCTCGCAAGATCACTTTGCAGCAAAAGGTGCGTCCGGCAGGTGAACAAACCATCACAGCAGTGTTTAGCTATTCAAATAAAATCAACCAGATTAAGAAGGAAATTGTGAAACTGTGGCCCATACTTAATGTTGGCCCCGTGACTTTACCTGTCCCGTGTTTTGCCATGAAAAAGAGGAGGAATGTTCGTGACACTGTAGTACATTCGTATGCGCCCACCCAAGAAGTCCGAGACCAATCAACCCTCTGGAATACTACCTAGCCACTGGGACACACTCCCTGTGGACAATGCAATGTATGCCCCTTGACTAAAAGAACCAAAAGTCTTGACCTTGGTCTTCACAACCCGTGGAGACAAAATTCATTGACCAATTGCAACTCCTCTAATGTCATCTATTTGATTACGTGCCCATACGAAAAGAAGTACATTGGCATTACCACCCGCCCAATTAAGAAACGCATTCAGGAGCATATGTCTTGCTTACGTACCAGGCGTGACAATGCTCCCATGGTGGAACATTTCTCCCGACACAATCACCATCCCAAGGACCTCCACTGGACGGTGATTGAGAAAGTCAAATGCACCAGAAGAGGGGGCGATATGATTAGCCTCTTGCTCAAAAGAGAACAAAAATGGGTTTTCCGGCTCAAAACAGACCCAATTGGTCTGAATGAGAACATTCCATGGCACTCACTGGCCTTGATCTCATGACCTCTGTGTGACACACTGTCATTTTGCAGTATAATGTGTAAGGATCCCCTTTGACCCCATGTTAGGCACCTTTTGGCTCCTCATTCAATGAATCATGGGACCCATCAACGTCTCCCAAGTGTTTTCCTACACATATACAACCACAAAATGGCACCCAGACTGTCGTGCTAGCAGGACCCTCTATCTTCCTTGAGGAATCCTCCCCTCAAGTCCGGCATGTCCCACTCTTAGAGTGATCAGGTGCAGTCTCTAATATCAGCTCTGTCTCTTGACAGTGGCCTACGACTTGTCCTCAAATTGGTTATTGTACTTAGACAGCACAGTATGGTCCTACTACAGCCTTGTGGGCATGGACAGTTCTACATTGACTGCACACCCTGCAGGACCTCCCCATGAATATTCATGGGCAGTGCCCATAGTGACTTGTGTACCTGGGGTATTACATATGTATCCAATGTGTTTCTGATCCGCATTGTTTTACTAACTCCACCCTTGACTAACCGTGATGAAACGGTCCTCCTCCATCTGGGGTCTGCGTTTCTTTTACCGCATCACTAGGCAGATTCCCATACAACTGCCTGACCCCGTTGCGAGAAGCCGCTCTCGCTGGGTAGTACTGCCTGACTTCTGGTTCAGGCTTTATGCCTGACTTCCGGTCGAGGCGTTACATCCACTCACGTGACCGACGTTCTGTCACGTGAGCCGGCCTCACTTCTTGAATGGAAATGGGCTGCATCAGTTACACCATCCACGGCGAACGACAGTGCGCGTATCTTTATGCATCCATTCTCCCTTGCCAGTAAGTGCCCTCGGACCTTTTTGGACTTTACAGCCCATTATGTGCTGCAGCTTACATTTACCAACCACGGAAGCCGCCACACCAGCAGACACTGTTGCATGCCTCATATTGTAACTAACTACTAGTCCAACTGTTGGTGGCCCCCCTTTGAGAACACATGTTTCTTTCTCCCCACAGACAGAAGACCGGGGGATTGGATCCATGTGTGCCACACACATGTGGCTACACCTAATTTCCAGCTACGAATACTCGAGCAGGGACTAATGTAAGGTATGGCTGAATATCAGATGATTTTTTTATCTGCATTGTAGTATTTTGCCTACTAAACCCCTAGCCCCCATTTGTTAATTACTTTCTGGGGCTCTCCGTGACCTCCTTTCACTAATGTTCTCTCCTGGACGGGTGGAAATAAGATATCTGACATTGGGAGTACCTGATAGTAGGCCATATCTGATTTACCTATGTTCCCTTACACCACTTACTTAAGCATGGAGTATGCAGGTATGGGTACCTACTCACTACCTGAAATTGGATGGTGATAAACTAAGTGTTGCTACTTTCCAAATGGATAGAAATATCAGTACTAGCAGTGTTTCCTATGTGAATGACAACCATTTTTGTGTTATTCATATTCAATTGAATTGATGATTTTTAGCTCCGAGATGGATATGGCTACATACTCTTCCTTTTGTTTCCCATAGGTTCCCTCTCCATGTGATCCAGCCTTACTGCACTTACGACTTGGGGGTAAAGTATTTACACTCCCTAATGTCGAACCATTACTCCCACAATATGGTCAGTTTTTCAATTACCCATACTAGACTGTACCGATTGATGTGAGTAGAAGAGTAGAAGACTGTCCTGATGAAAGTGGCTTTACTTGTACATATGCCACTGAAACCGGTCGACGGTGGTTGCTACTTACAAGAGGCACAAATCAGGCCTACCTTGTAGTTTGAGCATTCCTTTTTACCAACTACCCATTTCCCGTCATATATACATCACTTCACAATGGATTATGGGACTTGGTGTCTTCTTCATTGATTGTTATGTTGAACATCGTATGTCATTGTGTCTGTGTCATTTTTAGACCTGAGTCCACTATGGCCAGATAGACAATCTAGTGGCTAATAAAGTTATAGACACCCCACTAGATGCCTCTCCAATTGACCATGGGTGCACCATTTTAAGTGACCATTCAGTATTTCTCTTCCTATTTTCACTTACACATAGTGGAAGAGAGTGGCATAGATCCAACAAGGCTGAAAGCATTACCTACCTAGAAGTGGTTAGTTTATCTCTTTTTCTATCCTCTGTTTGTAAGTGGCACAGCACCGTTACCTAGAGGAGGCTTTGCACTTAGGCAGGGATAGTTAGATTTTCATTCTATCCCTTCACTGTCTCTCCACCACAGCCTTGTTTGTACATGTACCCTCTCTTTGGGTACTAGTACATTGGTCCTGGTCCACATGGGCCTCTGGATTATGTGATGAGCTATAATCTACTTTTCCATACAGTGGTTTTTGCCCTATTTTGTGTGCTAAAACTAGTCTAGAGTAAGGGCCATACCCTGTTTACTCTCCCTCCCGCCCTCACGTTTCTTCAATTATCCCAGAGACTCCAGGTTTTTCTGCTCTTCTCCGGGTCTCCAGGGTAGAGTGCGGAGTCTCGGGGAGTTCCGGCCATGCGAGCAACTTCGCCCACATCTCAATATGATTGGCTACAAACAGAGCTACTGGTCAATCACATGCAGGTGTGGGCAGAGAGAAAGTATTGAGCGAAATCCTACTCATATTGACATCATATGACGTTGGGGTTGGTGGTATTTTTTGTAAAAAAGAGTGGGCAGGAGGTTGGGCAGGGCTTGTCAAAAAGAGGACGGGCGCTGGTGACGTAATTCCCCATGTTTCTCTTCAACAAATGTAAGCAGATCTGGTGTACCGCTGACATGGCGTGTTTATAAATGAACAAGGAAAAGGATGTTGCAAAAGGATCACTGCGTCATGGGCGTCATGTGACGTGATGACATTGGGGCAGTCCATTGCTAGGTAAACCAAGATTAGACAAGTACTCAACGAAAAGTGTGAGAGTGTAAAGAGAGACATGTCATCACGATCACAGACGTGCCATATGCACAACCTTGTCATCACGCCAAAAGACGATGGATACATGATCTCCAAGGATGTTTTCCTAAATGTAATGGAGATAACAAATTGTTAAACTAATGTATAATGTCATTAGTATCAGAAAGAAAAACAAACATGAAGAACAAAACACTACGATCATGAATCATGGTGACATAAAACGAGTATAAAAAAAGAAGAAATATCATTACAATAATGAAAAAAGGAAGCTAGTCCTCAAAAAATGCAGAGAAACTTATTTGGGTAAATAAGCAAAATGAAAAACATCCATGTCAGTGATAACAGCATAATGCCACTATGCTCCAAAGAAAGCAAGCTAGACTCCATTCTTCATTCATACCCCAGGGGTCACCGAATCCAGGCCGTCCATCCAGAAGGTTTCTCCTTGTTCCAGTTTATTATCAATGTCCCCCTGAGGAGAAACTGTTATCAACTTCAGTATTTGAAAACATACTTGCATCCCCTGATGTCGTTGTTCATTAAAATGTCTAGCCACTGCCGAAATCCGGTTCTTAGTCCTGATGCTGGATCTATGTTCATCCCAACAAATCCTCACAGGCCGGTTGGATTGACCAATATAATATATGCCACAGGGCACCAGATCCAATAAATAATGCATGATGGGTTACAAGTGGCAACATTTTTTTTAAAGGATTTTTGCTTCCGAGAGAGGATGTTATGCAATGTTGCCCTTGGTCATGTTATTACAATTAAAAGGACTAGTGACACAAACTACTCCTCACTGAGGATGTCCAAAGAGGCTGAAACATGTCTGGGGAAGCTTGTGGTCTCGTGCAGAAGGGATGTGACCTAGAAGTTCGGGGTGGACTGCTCCGTTGGGGGTGGGACCAAGCCTCATTTGCATATGGTCTTTCCCCTTCTGTAATGGCTTGGCAGGCAAAGAACAATGGTCTGGAGGGGTGCCTAGAGTAATTGCCAAAGGTTTAAGATGAATTCTAAACCTTCCAGCCATCACATCTTTGTTTCACATTATTATAATTCACACACTGTAGGCATGTTAAGGTACTTTTTCGTATACTCTTGTGCGCGTTGCATTTTTTAATCAGTACATTTCTCAATTTATTGTTGCGTTTTTAGGTAAACACTGGGGGTGATATAAACAGGTGACACACACTATCATCGTTTTCTTAAGAAATTCCAATGTTTTTTTTGATTTTCGTGCTTTGCATTGAATATGTAGAAACAAACACCTGTGTGCATTTTTCTGGGTCAAAGAGGTTTCCCTGGGAATCTCAGCAACTTTCTCTAGTAACAGAGTCAGATCATTGTTATGATGATCACAGTCAATAAATGTGCAATCCATTTTATCTAGTTCTACTCCGTTCATAATCATTCACAATCCTTTTGATGATGCACAAAAGATGACTGAATGGTAATTTTTTTTATCAGGTTAGGATGTTGAAAACTCGGGGAGTCCCTGGAAGCGGAAGGTGTCCCCACTGAAAGCAGATGCACTGAGACCGGGGTGCTCCCGCCGCACACTCGGCGTACAGCTCCTGTGTGGATCCAGGATGATGCCGGCATTGTGCTCCGCTCAACATAGGAGCTGACAGCCTCTCCCTCACGGACGCTTCATGGGAAAGCATGACACAGGCCCTCCTCCCCTTGTTGAGGGTGCCCCGGGGGCATTATTGGGATGCTGACATTAGAGGGGACATTGGGGGGGTCCCTGAAACCCTCCACTTGAACACGGACAGTGCTCGCTTGAGGGGGTGGCTGAAGTGCGCCCCTTCTATTATTCCTTACCCACAAAGAATTGGCCACCTGACCGCCTAGTTATTCAATGGATGCAGCATATTGGTCGGGACCTGCAGCCTATGAAATGAACTTGTTTGTGACCTCCAAGTTTCTGATGATGGCCTGTGGGTCTTACTTTTCCTGGCAGCTGTTACACTGAGGAGAAACACTTGGACCTAACAGAGCATACCTTTTGATTGTTTCTACGCTTGATGTTGGAGCCTTACTGAGTTGCTGTGGCTTGATTGGGCATTGGTGAGAGTAGTTGAGGCACTGTCAGGTGATATCTGATCTGGTATGTGGCTTGCACTCTTGGTGAGGCTGGACCCTCAAATCCCTATTGTAATTGGCCGACTGCTGCGATGTCTGCAAAAATGCCGAGGGGTGCAAGTGCAGAGACGTTCTAGCCCCGATGCAGAACCAGGATAAGTCCAAGAGAGTGCAACCACTGGTGGAGTTCCAGGTCAGCCTAGGGACGGGGAAGGATACTTTGGCGCATGCCACATAGTCTGATCTCCTGCACATCTTTCAGAACTCAAGAAGGAAATACACGGCATGTGGGGGAGAACTTGCCCAATGAGTGGATTCTGTTGACAAGCGTTTGAGCTTGATGGAGGCCCGCATTGATGACTTGGAAAACACTACGTGCTGAGTGTCATATGAGATATCTCAGCTAATTTCTCGGGTGGAGGAGTTGGAGGCCCACCAGGCTATGCTGTTCTGAGGCAGGAATATCGGAAAACAGGTCACAGAGGAATAAATATTTGCTTCCTAGTCCTCCCTTTGCAGATCCTGGACTCTGACCTGAGAGCCTAGTTGAGGAATTGTTCAAATCTCTGTTCCAGTGCATAGCGGAAAAGGGAGTTATTTTATTGTTCATTTATAACGTGCTTAATACCAGTGAGTGGTTTCTAGTGCAGGGTTGGGATTTGAACCTATGTTGCGCCACGTTGTCTTGATTCCAAGACAAACGCATTGCCCCTGAGCTATCCTTCCACCCATGCAAGTCCTAGCAGGGACATGCACAGCTGTGGGTGAACCTCCAGATCTGAGTGTGGTATCTTGTAGTGATCCGTGTTCTCTGCCCCCTTTACCGGAACGTCAGCTGTGAAAACTTATAAGCTAGTAACCCTGAATATTCAGAGTTGAACTGGATAGAACACATTACGAGTTTCGAGGCAGCCATGCCGCTACTAGCGGCATGGCTGCCTCCAAACTCGGGTCTGGGATCCTTGAATGAGGAATTACCGGGCCATTCCAACCTTGGAGGACCCGGTAATTTCTCATACAATTTACCCATCCCCATTCCCCTTTGCGCCCCCATAACGGGCCCGTTGTTAGCTCCCTGGTCCCCTCGCGGGACCCAGAAAGGACGTCTGGTCTGACCAGACGTCCAGATCCTGCGAGGGAACCTCATAATAGGGCGGAATGGGTTTACCGGCACCGGCACCATTACCGGCACCGTTAAACCCATTGCGCCAGGGTCCTAATGAGGCCCATAGAGTGTATTCCACTGCCCAGCTGTATAATGTAGTATTCCACGCTCTGGAGAAACATCAGGAAGCAGGTAGGACGCTGGAGGCTTGTATATATAAAAGGAATAAGCTTTATTATAAGTTTCAGGGTAAGCTTTGTTAAAGGAGAACAGGAGCTATAAGCCCTCCCATGCGGAAGATCGCAACTGTAACAATTGGAACCTTGATGTCCCATCAGGTTCTGGATGACATTACTACAATCTACTGTCTGCACAGTGTGCCCCGAGTGCAAACAGATACTTCAGATACTACATATAACAAGTGGCTTCCTGATATGCTCACCAGAGTGCACTATAACCGTGTGAAAGAGGATATCATGGTTGCAGCTAGTGCTAGCCAGGAAATTGCCTTCAGGGGCTAGAAATCACTCTTTCTACATGACCTTTCACCATCGATGTAGACAAAGAGGAGTGCCCTCTGTGACTTCACACCCTGACTGTGAGAGAAAGGCATTCATTATCGATGGGTGCTTTCCATGCACAGTGATTTGGGAACTCAAAGGTGAACGGAAAACTGTTACGTCCATGTTACTTATGAACCCAACCTCAAGGTCCTCCTCACCCACCAGATCTGCCTCTGACCGATATGAAGATCGTCCATCCCGACGGGGGGCTTGGACTAAGGTCACAAGAGCTGAGAGTTGAGCCCGTTAATTCTGGTTCTGTTTTGCGTAGAGTGGTTAGGGGAAGATACAGATGTTGGACAGTGTAAAACGTGGGAACTATTGCTTTTTTTCTTCTGTCTTTTGTGGGAGCGTGACTCAGCATGGTCTTAATAGCTTAAGGTTGGTGGTGGGGCAGGGTGGATATTTATATTCATCAGTGAGTGTGGAGCAGTCACGGGCGAAACCCATCCCTCCCCTATAGCTGGAATTGGCGGGAGGAGGTGGCTGGTTTACTTGATTGAGAATGGGGGGTGGGGATGGGTGGGGTGGTTGATGGGATGTTTGACGGGTTTTTCAGGGATAATGGTTTGTTTTTCCGTTTTTTGAAAGCTATGCAGGTGTATTTTTTTTGCAAAAGCACTTTTTTCTGGATGCTATCAGGGACTTACACAGGCGGGGGGCCTCTGATCTGAGTGTGGTATCTTGTTATGAACCTTGTTCTCTGCACCTGTGCAGGAAATTTGGTTGTGGAAAATTATAGGCTATTAACTCTGAATGTTCAGGGTGTAAATTCACCAGTCAAGAGGAGGTCGATATTGAGAATGCTCCAGGTGTCTGATGTTGGTATTGTTTTGATTCAAGAAACTAATTTGATATCACCAGATGAAGAAAGGCTGAGGTGCAGGGCCGATCCCAGGCAATATTCTGCCTCAGCCATCTCTTAAAACAAGGTTAATCACAATTTTCATAGTGGGAGTCATTCCTTTTGCTAAACAGGGAGTGCTAAAGGATCCTGGTGGGTGGTACCTCCTGTTGAAGGGGAATTTGTTGGGTCATACTGTTGTGCTGTCCTCCCTCTATTTCCTGAATGATAATCAACATGATTTCCTAGCTTCCCTCTTCCCGACTCTTACAGCATTTGAGGGAGGCTTGGCACTTGGGGGGGATTTTAATGTGTTGCCCGACCCAGGGGTGGATAAGATGCTACCACCCTCCATTGTGGACTATACAGACTCCCTTGCTTTATTGAGGTCCTTGAGAGAGCTCAGCATGATCGATGTTTGGTGGATTCTTCATGGAATGGATAGGTAATAAACTCACTATTCGCATGTACACAGGGGCTCCGCAGGGATTGACCTACTTCTGTTTTTCGATTTCCTGGTTTCCATTTGTGTCAGGGTCTGACATTGGGCTGCAATAGTTCTCGGATTACTCCATAGTCTCTGCTGATCTGCATATCAGTAGAGATCGCTCAATGCCCAGATGTGACTGGAAGCTCTATGATCTGCTTCTTCAAGATCTGGTTCTTCGTAAAGAAATTGCGATGGCCATCTGTAATTATTTTGTTGATAATGATGTGGGGGGCAGGCTGGGGTGCTTTGGAATGCTATAATGACCGTTATAAGGGGGGAGTTTATCAGATTTATCAGTCGATCCATGGCTTATTTCAAAACTAAAAACCAGGATAGGGATGACCTGGAGTACGAAACAGTATTACTATATGCACAGGAACAAGGCCAATAAGATGTTGGCGTACAAATTAAGGAAGTTGAGATCCAAGAACCATTTAAGGGGTATCGAGGACTCCCCCGAGACCTTACAGTTCTCAGAGGATGGGAAGCTCGAGAAGTTGTCGGCATTCCAAGAGCACATGATGCACTCTGAGAATCTGGCCTTATGTGAGAAAGAGTTATATCTAGTTACTGCCATCCTCCTTAGGCTCTCCCAGGTGCTGCAGGACCAGCTGTAGCTTTCTGTCACGGAGGAGGAAATTAACAAGCAAATCAGTTCACTCCTTAATCAGAAGGCCCCAGGCTCTTAAAGATGTATTCTGCTGCTCTATAAAAGCTTTAAGGCCTAGTTGTTAGGTCGCTTGATGGCATTTCAATGACTTCTTGCACTTGGGGGCTTGTCAGACACGATGAGCGACCCCTTGTTATCCTTGATTTTAAAGCCTGGTAAGAATGCTATGTTGTGTGAATCCTATCGCCCAATTTTCCTCCTCAATGCAGACGGCAAGATTTATTATAAGCTATTGGCCTCTCAGCTGATGGGGGCTCTGCTCTCCTTGATTCATTGAGATCAGATAGGATTTATTGTGGGTCGCAGCACACATGAAATCAGGCGAGCTATAAATGTTGTGGAAGCAGGGCATTGGCGTGGAATACCAATGGCGCTACTGGCACTTGATGCTGTTAAAGTTATTGACTGTGTCGACTGGAGCTTTTTCAGGTGATGCTCCGGAAGTTTGGGGTTGGCCCCACATTTATTCCCAGAGTCTTGGCCAGTTACAAATTTCAGAAAACAGGGATAATTGGTTTTATTCCCGTTAAATACTGATCTCTAGAGGAACCTGGCAAGGGTGCCCTCTGTCTCTCCTCATTTTTGCTCTCATAATTGAGCCACTTGCTACTTGAATTAGAAACAATCCGGGAATTAAGGATATCGCGATTGAACAGAAGCAACAAAAGGCTGCCTCATATGTGGATGACATTTTGCTGAGGATGCTGTATACTCACTCGACGCTGTCTGCGTTTATGTTGGAACTACGACAGTTTGAACAAGTCCCTGGCTTCCAGGTGAATCTGGTAATATCCATGAGACTAAGGGCCTGATTCATGGAAGCATTTTGTAATGGTGCAATCCCATAGGAAAACATTCCATGAATCAGGCCCTAAATGTGTTGGAGCCCTCAGATGAAATGGCCAGGATTCAAAACGAGTTTCCCTTTACCTGGAGTATTTTGATTTTGACCATCTGGCGGTTAGGTTAATGCCCACCTACGTGGGCTTGTACCAGGCCAATAGCCCCTCCTTGCTTAAAGATCTGGTTTGAGGATTTCTTGCGGTCGGGGAACCAGGATATTTCCCGGATCGGTCAGATAATGACAGTCAAAATGAATGTCTGTCCCAGACTTTTGTGGTCCACCAAGACTCTTCTGATTCTCAGCGCGTGCTCTGCCATTCGATCCCTTCACCAAAAGATGCTGCAATTTGTGTGGTTGGATTGTAAGCCTCAGTGGCCAGACAGGCTCTGCATGCTGACAAATATGGAGGGGGCTTGAACCTTCCGGTTCTTCATCGATATCTTATGGCAGCCAATTTATCGCACCTGCTGGAGTGGTGGGGGCGAATACAGATGGAGCACTTTGGGCTGATATTGAGCAACCATTCTCTGTGCAACCATTACATGACTTGCCACACCTGCATCATGCCCTTTGGGCTGGCACTGGAACTACCCTTCCCACTTCATTGGTGTTACTTTGTTACTGGAATAAAGCTATTAGGCTATGGAGGTTCCTGGAGATAAACCCCAGATTTTTTCCCAGATCTAGCGGATGGAGCCTTTGGAGCATAGCATGGGGGAGGGCTTCATTGTTTGAGGAAGCTGTATCATGGGGACACTCAAAATATTATCAACTAAGGCACTGGGCGACTAGCGACATGACTCGCAGGGCTGAGTCATGGTTGCCCACTACATTGGAGCTCATTGCATGGGAGGGTGGCTTACAAAAAAAGATAACTAGATGGTATGAATTATTCGACAAACCTGACCCGTCATTGTATCTTTCCTACATGTCACAGTGGGAGAAGGTTCTTGAAGCAGCCGATTTCTGATGAGTCCTTGGGTAGGATTGGGCAAGGGCCACCACGGTGTCCAGTTGTGTGACGAACAAAGAGAATGCAAATAAAGTCTTGTTTCGGTAGTACATGTACCCGTCCCATCTAAATAAGATTGACACTTCCATCTTCCCACTATGCTGAAGAGATTGTGGGTTGGAGGCTGACTCTTTACACCTCTGGTGTACCTTTGGGAGGGCCCACGTATTTTGGAAGGAATTTCTGGCATTGATAAGGGACATTACTGGGTTACATTGCTCATTGGACCCTTTGGTGGTTTTGTTTGGTCGGATGGTGGCGTCCTCCTGGAGTACCCCTTGCATGGGCAAGTGGAGACATTGATTAGCTACCTATTATTGGCAGCCCCGATTACACTGGCCTGGTGCTGGAAATTGAAGTAGGGCCCACAAGTAAATATCTGGTTATTCAAGATTTTGTTACGCTCACCTGGTATCCACGGGGTCGCCACTTAGCCAGTTGGTCGTTGGTGCCCTTCTCTATGACTCCCTTGTGTGGTTCTCGGTGTCGATGGGATTCCGCCTGGCTGTCGGAATTGGTGAGCTCTCCGTCCTGCTCTCTAGGCAGGGGCGTGTTGTCTTTTATGGGCGCGGGCGGTCCAGTTACTTCACTGACTGCGGCCCTTGTAGTGCCTTTCAGGTAGGTCTTATTGCAATTGATGGCGTGGTTATACTTGCATGCCTTTTTTCTGTTCTAAAATGTCTCTTTTTATCTCCCTTAGGTGCGAGGAGTATCCGCTTGGAGAACTGGGTAGGCTGGTTCTCACCAGGAGATGATGGTGCGCTATAGCGCTATGATGCGGTAAGGAGGCGCTTTGCACAGCGCAGCAATGTCTTGTCCTCACTGACCTGTGCTTTTCTCTTTTTCGTAGGTCGCGGTGTGCTCCCAGCGCAGATGGAGTTCCGGAGCTATGCTGGTCGAAAATCAGCCAGCCAGGTAAGTCTCTAAGCGCTTTGTGGTTGTAATGTCTCTTTTACCTCCTTTAATAATGTCTTTCTCCCCTTTTTCAGGTCCTTAGATCCGGGCGGCAAACTCTTCAAATGGAGCTGCCCAGGAGCTGTGAGCAGTGAAGGATGGAGATTACAGGTAAGATTCTGCTGCTAACGATGTTCTTTGTTTTCTGCTGGTCTGGAATTCGTCAGGCTCGTGAGAAAGCTGGACATGGTGAGCGTCACGTTGCTAGTAGCAAAGTAACGCGAAGCGTGTTGTCTCGGGTGTGGTTTAAATAGCCACTGCAAAGTAGTCCAGGTAAAGTAGTCCCTAGGCCACCACACCCAAAACACTAGACCGCATAGCTTGGTTCTAGGAATCAAGCTATGTGGATGGCTCCATGTTGGCTGAAAGCCCTAAAAAGTAGTTCCACAAGCAGATGTCTATCTTTGTTTATGAGCCTGGTGCCAGGACTGTCCCCAAGAGGGCCTGAGAAGTGGATGCCAGGCCTTATAAGCAATCCGAGTCCTGATTCCACCTGGCCAATGGGCTTGCCAGTGGGGATCAGGTGTCACGACCCTCGCCCAAAACCCCCTCTGGCAAACCCATTGGCAAGGTGCAGTCAGGACTTGGGCCTCGAGAGCCTGGCATCCTCTTCAAAAGCTTTCATGGGGCCATTCCTTGCACCTATGGCGCCAGGCTCATACACCATGAACAACAATGTGCTTGGGAACTACTTTATTGTATTGTCAGCCAAACATGGAGGCATCCACATAGCTTGGTTCCCTAAGAACCAAGCTATGCGGTCTAGTGTTTTGGGTGTGGCAGGCCTGGAACTACTTTCCCTGGTACTACTTTACCTTGGCTATATAAACCACACCCTGAATGCAGAACATGCTTCGTGTTACTTTGCAGCTTGCAACGTGACGCTCACTGTGTCCAGCTATTCCCTCGAACCTCGGAGAAGCAGAACCTGCAAGGAGACAAAAGGAACATCATTAGCAGCAGCATCTTACCTGCAGTCTTCATCTTTAAACACTCGCAGCTACTGAGAACAGCTTCCTCGAATCTGCACGCCTCCCGGACAGAACAACCTGAAAGGGGAAGACAGAGGCAACATTAAAGAAAGCTGTAGAGACATTTACAAATTACGAACTGCTCAAAAGGCTTACCTGGCTGGTCGCCTCTCGGCTGGCACCACTCCAGACATTCCACTCGCGCTGAAGAACACCGCGACCTACAAGGAAGTAAAACACAGGTTAGCAAAGGCAAGACTTCACAGCGCTGCGCATAGCACTTACTTACCGCAGCATAGCGCTCTTAATGCGCCATCATTTACCAGTGGGGCTCAACCAAGCCAGTTCGCCACGCTGAAGCTCTGCATACCTAAGGGAGAAAAAGGAGACATTTTAAACAAAGAAAGGCATGCAGGATAGCAACAAAACTAAAGAACAGCAATAAGACCTACCTGAACAATATCAAACGGGCCGGTGTCAGTGAAGTAACTGGACCGCACTCGCCCATGAAAGACAACGCGCCCCTGCAAAGAAGGCAGGACGGAGAGCACACCTAATTCTACCACAAGGCAGAAACTTCCTCGCAGACCACATCAGGGCAAAGCTGAGAAGCATACCAGTGCGTAACCCGGCTGGGTGGCGTCCCTGTGGATACCAGGTGAGCGTAACAGAACACAAAGCCTACCATAACAATCCACCTGGGCGCCATGGAGACATCAGAAATGGACCAATTGGCCCAATTACTAGGAGAGCTTCGTGCTGAGGTTCATTCTGCCTGACAAGAGACTAATGCCCTCCGGAGAGACCTAATAGTGACCAAAGAATGCACTGAAGGGATTAGCAGGCAATACTTGCAATCACAGGCAGGACAGACGCCTCTACCTGGAAGCAATCCAACAATGCAAAACCCCGCCATACCACCCACTCTGGTACAGATCACGTTACCTGGAACAGTGCCCCTGGCACCACCAGAAAGGTTCTCAGCCGACCCACGGAAGTATGCGGCATTCATCAATCAGTGCCGCCTTCATTTTCTTTGTAGGCCTGGAGCATTTCCAAACGACCAAGCTCGGGTAGCTTTTGTCTTATCATCAGGAGTGGTAGTTCAGCAGATTGGTCGGTGCCATTGGTAACCCATGACGATCCTCTATTACATGACTTTGTGGGGTTCCAGAGAGAAATGGAAAAACGTTTTGCTCGCCATACCCAGGAACAAGCAGTAGACAATGAACTCTTGTCCCTCCGACAAGGGAATCAGGACTTGTTAACATACATTGCTATCTTCAACAGACTGGTTGCCGAAGCTAGGTGGCCAGAAAACAAAAGAACCACGTTATTCCATCGAGGCTTACAAGGCGAATTAAAGGACGTCTTAGCCCAGGTGGTTGATCCACCTAGAGACTCTGCAGAATTCATAAATCTGGTTGTGCAGCTAGACCACCGGTTGCAGGACCGAAAGGCAGACCGGTCTAGGACAGACCCTCGGACCGTGTATGTTCGACCAAGGCAAAACACACCCCGTGTACCTGAAAATGCTGTAGAACCCATGCAGATTGGAGGGATACAGTTTCCATTAACAAAACAAGGGCGGGACAAAAGAAGACAACAACAGCTTTGTTTGTATTGTGGAAAACCAGGACATTTCCTGAAGGACTGTCCAGTAAAACCCCCAAGAAGAACAGTCGGGGCCACAGAGAAGGATGAAGCTAAGGAATCGGGAAACTACCAAGCTCGACAAACATAGAGGTCAGTTTGTCGAGTGAGAAGAAAGAGTTGCTGACCTCGCACTTTGCAATACCAGTGATATTAATTAACCACCAACAGTCGTCAAGAATGCATGCCGTTGAAGCATACATCGATAGCGGAGCAGTTGGACATTATATTGATCAAGAACTGGCAGCAAAGATGGGGCTTCCTTTGTGTTCTAAGCCAACTATGGACAAGGTAACCACCGTGGATGGGACAGAAATCGCTTCCGGACCAGTAACCCAGTGCACAGCTAGGGTAACCTTGCTGTGCCAGGACAGACATTGGGAGTTTATTTCATTCGATCTCATCAAGGGACCTCAGTTCAGGCTAATACTAGGGATGCTATGGCCTGTGACATGTCTTCCACCCCATGGCAATCCTTCTTTTTGCGAGCACATATGCTAGGTCCTTCAGTTTTCTGACATGTTTAAGTTTCTGTGCTCTGGGGAACCCCCCAGCAAGCATGCCCAGGCTGTGTCTATGACAATAGTGGCCCCTTTTTCCACCAGTCTCTGTGCTATTTCACCCCATAAACGCTCGATCACTGGGCATGACCAAAACATGTGTACCATATCAGCATTTTCCTCATCACATTTGGGACATGCCTGTCGTCCGGCATTTTTTAACCTAGATATTTTTTGAGGTGTCATATATGCCCTATGTGTAATTAATATACAGTTGTATCTGTTTCAGTCTGGCGTTCCTTGAAACCTTCTTATGGTATCCCAGGGCCCGTTCCCACATCCCATCCTCTATCGAGGCCCCTACTTCTGCCTCCCAGTCTAGCCTCAATTGCGTTAATTCTTTCCCAACCCTAGACATCACCATCTCGTACAGTCTAGAAATCTCATGTCCCCCTTCCGTTATATCATATATCACATCTATGATTGCGTCTGGTTCTACTTCCAATACTGTTTCGGGCCATGTTTTCCTAATTCTCTGCACCATTCTGTGATATGTAATATACTGGCCCGTATGTAATCCCGTCTCCTCCCCTAATGCTTCAAACGCCGTAATAGTCCCCTCTCACCAGATATCTCCCATCTTAACCAACCCCACTGATATTATCGTTCTTAATTGCTTATCTCCCTCTGCCAGTGTAGCTAACGGTATCAGCGGGGAGCACGGGAGTGGGTTCCCCATCATCCGGCACGCCTGGCGCCACATCTTCCACACAAGCCTCATCATCTCAGGGTGCTCTCCCATTTCTGCCTTAGGCAGCCAGATCATTTCTCTTAAATAAAATGGGGCACAATCATGACCAACAAGCTTAGATTCGGGGGTAACTTCACCTGAGAGCCATTTGGCAATGTATTGCAGCTGGCTCGCTACATAGTAAACCTCATAATTAGGCAGTTTTATCCCTCCTTTTTCGTAAAAAAGTTCTGCAGCTTCCATAGAGCCACCCTGTTCCGGGTACCATGCCATAGGAAGTCCCTACACATGCTGTTCAGTTTAGTGAAAAAATTCTTAGGTATTAGGTATGGAATGTTCCCAAAATAATGCACGAGCCTTGCAGGACCACCATCTTCAACACTGCCCCTCGTCCCATCATTGCTAGGGGCAGCTTCACCCAGAATTTCATACACTTCTCGATTCTCACAATAGCTACTTCAGTATTGTGCCTATGTTCTTCCTTAACCGTATGGTACACATCTATCCCAAGGTACCGAAAGGTACTCACCGCCCATGGTATTTGTAACACCGGCAGCCGCCCCCCAGGGGTTCCCCTATAACTGCCTAGCGGAAACATATTGGATTTTTGAGGGTTCACCGCTATCCCAGACAGCCCTGCATATCTCTCCATCACCTCCAGGATATATTGAAGATTTTCTTCCGGGTACCTCAAGTACAGCAGCAAGTCATCCGCATATAAGGAGATCAAGTGTCGTTCCCCTCCCGCCTCAATACCTATAGTGTCGTATTGCTGTCTCAGGTATATTGCTAGGGGCTCTAGGGCTAGTAAATAGAGCATTGGGAACCACAGGCATCCTGTCTGGTTCCTCTGCTGAGTTGCCATCTTTCAGATATTACTGATCCTGTTCTAACCCTAGCTAGTGGTTCACTGTATAGCATTTTCGCCCATCTCACATATCCTTGCCCCATCCCGTAACCCGCCAGGGCTGCTAGCAGCCATGGTCACTTGACCGAATCAAAAGCCTTAACCGCATCTAAGGACACGATCGCCATTTCGCCTTCTTGCTTACTTCCCCATCCAACAACTCGGTGGAGTCGTCTATGGTTATGTGTTATATTTCTGTTTGGGACATAGCCCGTCTGATCGGTTTTAAGAGGAATACATGGAATACCGGATGGATTTGTAGATTAGGTGGTAAGTCCAATTTGACGGCTGCCGGGTTGATAATTGCCTTGATGGTATAGGGTCCCAAATTTCGAGGATGGAAGTTCCTGGTCCCTTTGATGGGTACATATTTGGCGGCTAGCCAAAACTAACCAAACCTGGTCTCCCACTTGATAGTCTGGGGCCTTTTTCCGATGCTGGTCGGCGAAGTGCTTTTGTTTTTCTTTGGCATGAATGAGATGTTCCTTCGCCTTTCTGAACATCTGAGTGATGGTTGTGTGAAGAGTCTTTACTGCAGGCATTTCCAAGTTGGCAGGAAGGTCGAGTTCTGAGGTACGTGGATGTCTGCCATACAGGGTGTAAAAAGGTGTTTGTCCCGTGCTAAAATGTACGGAGTTGTTATATGCGTACTCAGCTACCCAAAGTAAGTCCTTCCAATCTCTCAATTCATGGTGCAGCATGCACCGTAAATACTGCTCGAGGGTCTGGTTGGTCCTCTCGGTTTGGCCGTCCGTTTGGGGGTGTTGACTGGTAGATAGCTGGACGTCAATCTGTGCCATTGCGCAACATTTTCTCCAGAAATTGGATACAAACTGGTTGCCTCGATCGGAGACCAGAACTGATGGAAAACCATGTAGCTTGACAATGTTTTCCAGAAATACTTCTGCCAGGGTGGATGCGTCCGGAGGCCCTTGAGAGGAATAAAATGTGCCATTTTAGAGAACAAATCCACGACTACAAAAATGGTGTTAAAACCTTGACTAGGTGGCAGATCAGTGATAAAGTCAAGGGAAAGAGTGTGCCATGGAGCGGGAGGGATGTCCAGTGGGTGTAGGAGACCCGCTGGTTTCTGTTTCTGGGATTTATTTTGTGCACAGACGCCGCAGGAATGAACATACTGGACAATTTCCTTACCCCAGGTAGGCCACCAAAAGCTCTTTTTCACCTTGGCTAAGGTTTTAGAGAGTCATGATAGCCTGAAATGATATGCTGTTGTAACTCCTTCTTGGGTACATACAGCTGGTCCTTGAAAAAAGGTAACTGATCCTCGATGCAATATTGTTCTCCTTGAGTTTGCCATGCAAGGAAAGCATCCGGGCTCATTGACTGTCGAATTTCGTTTTGTAATTCGGTTTGTGATAGGATTGTTGTGATACCCAAAAGTTTGTCTTCTGGTATGATGGGTACCGGGTCTGGCATTGTATACACCGTTTCATCGATGCCCATCCGAGATAAGGCGTCAGCTTTCCCATTCTTGACCCCAGGTCAAAAGGTGATCACACAGTCGTATTTGGCGAAGAAGAGGGCCCACCGTAACTGGCGTGAAGACTGTGCTTTGGCTGTTTTAAGATATTGTAGGTTCTGGTAGTCTGTGATCACTGTAATGGTGTGTCTAGCTCCCAGAAGATAGTGTTGCCACGCCTTGAAAGCGGACTTGATGGCTAGGAGTTCTTTGTCCGTGATAGCGTAATAAATTTCCAGAGGTGAGAACTTTTTTGACCAGAAGGCCACAGGATGCAGCTGGCCAGTTTCTGGGTCCCTCTGGGAAAGGATTTCTCCCATTGCCATACTGGAAGCATCAGTTTCTACGATATAAGGGAGGTCTGGGCGAGGTTGCTGCAGGATTGGAGCGGAGGTGAACCTTCGTTTCAGTTCCTGAAAGGCTCTTTCTGCTTCCTCGGTCCAAGCGAACTTTTTATTGCATTTTCGTAGCAGTACTGTGATCGGGTGCACAACCTGAGAGAAATCTGGGATGAATCGGCGGTAAAAGTTGGCAAAACTTAGCATGTTCTGTATCCCCTTCAGAGATGTTGGTGATGGCCATTTTAGAATAGCGTCATCCTTATGTACGTCCATTCTGATGCCTTTGGCGAAAGGATGAAACCAAGAAATTCTACTTCGGTAACGTGAAAAAAACATTTCTCCAGTTTTGCATATAAACGATGTTGGCGGAGCTTGGTGAGGACTGAACGAACGTGCCTGATGTGATCTTGTTTTGAGGCTGAGTAGACCAAGATGTCATCTATGTACACTAAGGCGCAAACGTAAATCAGTTCTCTCAATACATCGTTCATGAAATATTGAAACACTGCGGGAGCATTGCATAAGCCAAAAGGCATGACTTCATATTCAAACAAGCCATATTTGGTACGGAAAGCGGTTTTCCACTCATCTCTGCTTCTGACCCAGACCAGGTGGTATGCTCCCCGAAGGTCTAATTTGGTATAGATCTGGGCATCTTTGACTTGGTCTAGCATTTCTGGGATAAGAGGCAAGGGGTTTTGGTTCTTCACGGTTATCTGGTTTATTACGCGGTAATCAATACAGGCCCTCAAGTCCCCTTCCTTTTTCGGTACGAAGAACAAAGGACTGGCTGCTGGGGACTTAGATGGATGGATAATTCTGTTTGCAAGGTCCTGGTTCAAATAGGATTTCAGGTGAAGATTTTCTGGTTCGGTGAGAGCGTAGATCCTGCCACATGGGATTTGTGCCCCAGGAATAAAGTCAATTTGACAACCATAAGGCCTATGCGGCGGCAATGTGTTAGCCTGGTCTTTTTGGAATACGTCCTGAAAGTCACGAAATTCGTCTGGCAGAGTATTAGTTACCCCTATGGTAGATGCTGGAGATACATTAGTCGGGTTCCGGTTCAGGAGAGTAGCAAGCTGGGGAGCAGTTGCCGGAGAAGGTTAATTTCCGTGCCCGCCAGTCTATCAAAGGGTTGTGAGCAACCAACCATGGCATCCCTAGTATCAACCAGAACTGAGGTGCCTTAATAAGATCGAACGAAATACACTCCCGATGTCCATCCTAGCACAGCAAGGTTACTGCAGCTGTCCACTGGGTTACTGGTCCGGAGGTGATTTCTGTCCCATCCACAGTAGTCACCTTGTCCCTGGTAGACACAAAGGGAGCCCCATCTCTGCTGCTAATTCTTGATCTATATAGTTCCCAACTTCTCCGCTGTCGATGTACGCTTCTAAGGCATGCATCTTTGACGATTGTTGGTGGTTTATTAAGATCAGGGGTATCGCAAAGTGTGAGGTCAGTGGCTCTTTCTCGTCACTCAACAAACTGACCTCTACGGTTGCCCAGCTTGGCAGTTTTATGATTCCTTAACTTCATCCTTTTCTGTGGCCCCGACTGTCCTCCTTCTGGGTTTTACTGGGCAGTCTTTTAGAAAATGTCCTGGTTTTCCGCAATACAAACATAGTTGCTGTTGTCTTCTTTAATCCCGTTCTTGCTTTGTTAATGGAGGTCGTATATCTCCGATCTGCATGGGTTCTACAGCGTTGTCTGGCACCCCTTGTGCGTTGTCTCTAGGCCGAACATAAAGTACTCGAGAGTCTGCTTTGGACCGGTCTGCTTTTCGGTCCTGCAACCGATGGTCTAGCTGCACGACCAGATTTATGAATTCGGTACAGTCTCTGGGGGGATCAACTACCTTGGCCAAGACGTCCTTTAATTCGCCTCGTAAGCCTCGATGGAATAACGTGGTTCTTTTATTTTCTGGCCACCTGGCTTCAGCAAACAGTCTATTGAAAGTCTCAATGTATGTTAACGAGTCTTGGATCCCCTGCCGGAGGGATAAGAGTTTGTTATCCACTAATTGTTCCTGGGTATGGCGAGCAAACAGTTTTTCCATTTCTTTCTGGAACCCTCCATAGTCCTGTAAAAATGGATCATTATGGGTCACCAACGGCACCGACCAATCCGCTGCACTTCCACTCAAGTATAATAGGATGAAAGCTACCCGAGCTTGGTCATTTGGAAATGCCCCAGGGCGACAAAGGAAATGAAAGCGACACTGATTTTTGAATGCTGCATACTTCCGTGGGTCGCCCGAAAACCTTTCTGGTGGTGCCAGGAGAACTGTTCCAGGCAGCGTGATCTGTACTGGTGTGAGGGTATAAGATGGTGAGATAGGATTTTGCATTGGTGGATTTCCTCCAGGCAGAGGAGTCTGACCTGCCTGTGATTGCAAGAACTGTCTGCCGATTTCGTCGGTGCGCTCCTTGGACACTATTAGGTCTCTTCGGAGTGCATTAGTCTCTTGTTGAGCAGAATGAACTTCAGCACGAAGGTCCCCCAACAATTGGGCCAATTGGTCGATTTCCGATGTTTCCATGGCGCCCAGGTGGATTATTTATGTGGGTCTTCGCATTCTGTTACGCTCACCTGGTATCCACGGGGACGCCACCCAGCCAGTTGGTCGTTGGTTCCCTTCTCTATGACTCCCCGGTGTGGTTCTCGGTGTCGATGGGATTCCGCCTGGCTGTCGGAATTGGTGAGTTCTCCGTCTTGCTCTTTGGGCAGGGGCGCATTATCTTTTGTGGGCACGGGCGATCCAGTTACTTCACTGACTATGGCCCTTGTAGTGTCTTTCAGGTAGGTCTTATTGCGATTGATGTTGTTATTCTTACATGCCTTTTCTCTGTTCTAAAATGTCTCTTTTTATCTCCTTTAGGTGCGCAGAGTATCCGCTTGGAGAACTGGGTAGGCTGGTTCTCACCGGTAGATGATGGCGCACAATAGCGCTATGATGCGCTAAGGAGGCGCTTTGCGCAGCGCAGCGATGTCGTGTCCTCACTGACCTGTGCTTTTCAGTTTTTCGTAGGTCGCGGTGTGCTCCCAGCGCAGATGGAGTTCCGGAGCTATGCCGGTCGAAAATCGGCCAGCCAGGTAAGTCTCTAAGCGCCTCGTGGTTGTAATGTATCTTTTACCTCATTTAATAGTGTCTTTCTCCCTTTTTTCAGGTCCTTCGATCCGGGCGGCAAACTCTTCAAACGGAGCTGCCCAGGAGCTGCGAGTAGTGGAGGATGGAGATTGCAGGTAAGATTCTGCTGCTAATGATGTTCTTTGTTTTCTGCAGATCTGGAATTTGTCAGGCTCGTGAGAAAGCTGGACACAGTGAGCGTCACGTTGCTAGTAGCAAAGTAATGCGAAGCGTGTTGTCTTGTTCGGGTGTGGTTTAAATAGCCACTGCAAAGTAGTCCAGGTAAGCAGGTCCCTAGGCCACCACACCCAAAAAACTAGACCGCATAGCTTGGTTCTAGGAATAAAGCTATGTGGATGCCTCCATGTTGGCTGAAAGCCCTAAAAAGTAGTTCCACAAGCAGATGTCTATCTTTGTTTATGAGATTGGTGCCAAAGGCGCCAGGACTGGCCCCAAGAGGTCCTGAGAAGTGGATGCCAGGCCTTATAAGCGATCCGAGTCCTGATTCCACCTGGCCAATGGGCTTGCCAGTGGGTATCAGGGCTGAGGGTCGTGACAGATTTGGGATCTAACCTGATTGGAAAAGGTTTGTGTCACTTCCCAGGGTCGTCTGACTAGTCAAAATGGGGTCATAATATGGATTCGCTCTGATGAAGGGTTTCGTTATCCAAAATGCATTGGCTTGGCTTTTGGAATCTGTCTGTTTGATTGCGAAATATGTTTTGATTTCTTAGGACCACTAAAAGACTTCTGATATTGTTATGTTTTTGGATATTAAAATGTACATATCTGACTACATGGTGAGCGCACAGCACCTCTGCTAAGCTGCACTGGTCATTTCGTGAAGCCTTTCGACCACCTCATGATATGACTGCTCCAGATTCCCTCTCTACCTGACCTCATGGCAATGATATATTGATTTTGCTTTCATGTTGTATGATAGGAGAGCTGAATAGTACACATTGACAGGCTGCTAAACTGTTTGCATTGTACATTGTGAGGTTGTGCTTGCTTGTTTTTAAAATGGTCACATAATATCTACCTGTTTAAAAATGAGGTATTACTTTAGTGGTGTTCCTTTGGTTGTGGGATCTACCACTGCAGTAGTTTTCCCCCTAATTTTTTATATTCTTTTTAATGGACAATATCCTTTGTTTAATATGTTATGGTACTAGGGATTCATTATTGGGTGTGTGGAAAATACACCCATGTAGGTTAGTAATACACTTTGAAACAACAAATACACCATTCTAATAACAATAATAATAATAATAATAATAATAATAATTTGTTAGCAACTCTTGGAGATAAACCTCTTTCTCAGTGACTCTAAAGAGGTCTCAGATTCTCTAGGGAGACACGGGAAATTCCTGTCTGATGATAAACCAAGCTCTACTGCAAAGTGCACACTCCCCTGAGTGCCTTCCATCCACTCAGTGTTGAGATGGAACACAGCTTTGTTTTTTCTTCTCTCCTTTCTCTTTCAAAAATGGTTATGCATTTAGGTATTTTATCTGGATGCATTGTGTTTTCTAGTGATAATTGGCACAAAAGAAGTGTATTTGTACACACTATATGGATTTCAGCAATATATGTATTCAGAAGCCAGCCCGGGCTTCACCACTGACACCACAACATATACGATTTTAAAAGTGAGTTTGCTTAGCAAAGCACTGTTCCCTGCATAATAAACCTTCAATTTGTTCCTAAAAGAGCTGAGGAGAATACACTTCACAGATGGCATTCTGTCACAGGGCATCACGCTAAAAACTGGTAGACTAAACCCACTAAGATTCAGTCTGAAATATGTTCAAATACTTGGTGAGGCGTCTGTGTGACAGTGTTCTGATGCATGCTTTTTATTATTAATATATTTATTGAGTGCAGGCCTAGCTACGGGAAGCAACAGAGTGCTTTACAATCATAGGGGAAGGGCAAAGTGAGGGAATCAGAAAACAATGGAGCAGGAAGCTAACAACACAGTAGGAGGAGGGTGGGTAGTTTGGCAGCGAAGGATCTACAAACAACCTTGAGCAGAAACTATGGGGAGAAGATTACCCAGTCTCAGGTAGGGTGGGCAGTGGAGGGTGCATGGATCTATTTGTTAGGGATACATGGATGCTCACATTGGATATCCACATTCACATTGCATTGGATATCCACATTCACATTGCATTGGATGTCCACATTCAATCCCTGTTGGCATATATACCAACAAAAAAGCTTAGGATTCCCGACCACATAGGCATTAACCAGAGGCCTGTGGCCAGCCTGAACAGGAAGTGGAACCTGAAAATGCAGGGTCACACATTTCATAGCACCCATGTAATAGTATTCCAGAGGACCGGGGGGGCTCGTATCAATGATATCACAAGCCAGCAGAGTATCTAAGGCCTATCAAAACATCCCCCCGGCAATGAGAGAAGATTCAGCCATGTGGCAAAGTTTATTGTCTTTATTCTCCAATATACAGGGATCATACAGGAAATCACAAATCTCCATCAATCACTGCTCCTGAGATCGTGTCACCTGGTTTTGTACCCTGGTGACATCACAAACATCAACTCCATCCCACAAAACCTAAGGGGTATCCAAATTAGTTAGCTCAGGTCTATTAGCTATTGAACCGCTATACTAGTGATTCCTCATTGGTCTAACATGTCAGGTTGCTTCACCTGAGACTTCCCCAATAATGTAGCTATCACATTGTTGTAGGGTCGCACAAAGACCATTGGCCTGTGCAACATTCTCTACCACCCCATGATCATAGCATCTGGATTTGCTAAAGCGGTCCTCCCAGGCCTGGGACCCATTTCTGTTCACATAGCTTGTGTACTTTTTCAAGGTAATGGGAAGGCCTATGTATTCTCATTGTTGCCACTTGTCTGATCACCTAGCCTGAGAGAGTGCCTTCAAGTTACACGTTTTGGTGGGCAATGCATGTATCCACCTTCTCTGCTTTGCTGGGAACGACTTCTCTTCTCACCACAAGTAAATAGCCATTGTTAGGCTCTGCTGGGTCAAGAGTGTGAAGACTGCAAAACAAAGCTCTCCTATCTGCAATTATGACAATTTCATTCAGAATTCTTGCTGACTGCTCACTGCCTCGGGAATTAGGAGTTTTCCACCGGCCCTTGTCCTTGGCTGCGAACACTGTCTCTGTGCTTCATGCTGCAGAGCCTGTATCTCTCCTTCCATGTATTTGAGGCCTGTGATCTCATGTGTATTCACTACAGTCATTCTATGGTTTCCCTATGTGTTCTAATATCTTCTTAGAGGTTAGTCACTATAGAGACCTATCTCTTTATGATTTGTTGCAATAAAGCAGTTGCAAGGTTGGTCCACTTATGTTTGGCTCTCTTGCATTTCTGATTTGGCTAAAGAAAATAAAAGCTTTTGGCAGTATGTAAATGTATCCGTTGTCTATCTACAGATGATATAAGCATGCTCTTCATGTATAAGTGTGTCTGTCTGCGTATCTTCATGCAAGAGTGCAAATTTTCTTTATGACTAACGTGGCTATGTTGTGTTGTCACTAGTGACGTCATCACAGTTGGACTTTGTCATCTGTCGAATCGGTCCATCGATGGGGCACCTGTCTCCTCTAACCCATTAATCAGATATGGTTTGAAAGGTCATGTGAGAGAATATCTCTTTGCATATGCATATGTAGACATTGGTGCAGTTGGCACTGAACCGAACAGCGAGTTACAGCTTTCATTCTTCATTCTGCGGGTTGACATTTGCATTGGGGACATGAGGGCCCTTCCAGCAACCCCCTCTTCACTCATAAAACAGAAATAAACTCAGCTTTCTCACTAGTAATCAGGGTCCCCTCCCTTTTGGTCGGCTTTCTACTAATGACGTCTTCTAGTTGTTCTTTTCCTCTTGAGTTTAGCTGCACCAACATGTCACCAATTCCCAGTGATGTGCATCCATCTGGATAATTCAAATGTTCTCATAGTCTGTTCTTTTCAAAACTGCAGCCCTGCACAAACCACTGTTCAAAGTCAGACATATTTATTGATAGATTATGCCCCGTTAGACCAAGGAAGGCTATCATTGGAGTCAGTGTTCTAGGTATGTTCCCTTAATGTAAAGCCTGGAATTAAGTCTTGAGAGGCGGTTTCTTATGCTACCCTGACGAACCACTAAGAGGACTGGGAGGATAGCTCTGGGACAATGCACTCGTCTTGGAAACAAGAGTTTGTGAAGTTTGAAATCCGGTGCTGTGCTTAGAGACTGAAATCCGGCATGAAGCGCGATATAAGAATTCCATATGAGTCACAATTCCCTGTCCTGTCTGGCAACTAGTTAACAGTCAGGCCTGTGTTCTCCATGGTCTGTAGCAGCTGCCTGGTGTGAAGCAGGTGGTCCTCTCAAGGGTGGCTAAATACTTCAATGTCATCTAGGTAGGCAACACTGAAGTGTAACCCCTTACCTGATTTTCCATTGCTTGGAAAGTGGCAGTTGCATTTTGTTAACCCAAATGGCATCACAGTGAACTGGAAGCAACCCATGGTTATGGAAAATGCTGACCTCTCCTTGGCACCATGAGTTATGCCTACTTGCTTGATGCCAGCCTTTTTTAAATTATAATTATTAGGGTATTTATTCAGCACACACCTAGCTTCGGGAAGCAACAGAGTGCTTTACAATCATAGGGGGAAGAAGATAGTGAGGCAAGCAGAGATACAAGGAGCGAGCAGATAAAGGGGTCAAATGTGCCCATGTTGCCTTCCAGCTTCTCCATCTATAGAACCTGGCAGGTCCGGCCTTGGGGGAGTAAGTGGAAGGGCTTTGCCCAAAGTCTGATCTTGGTATGGCTTCAACATGCCCATGCTCACTACGACACTGGGAGGCTCAATGGTCTGGCCACTGCTGAGCCAAACACAGGTTGTGTCCTTAAGCACTCCGCCCAGAAGCACAAGCCTACAGTTTGGGTCTAGTATTTGAAAATAAATCATTGTGGTAACCATGACAGAAATGAAGAAACAAAAAAATAAGTTGAGTAATTTCCAAACATAGCGCTTGACGCGGAGAACACCTTGCTCTAGCGATTTCTCATTTCGGCGCTGTGCCCCATAGAATATAGTGGAGTCCCACGATAAATCTGGCCCAGTTGTAACACACAGCTCCTCCACCTTTTCCTTATCATGCCTTCGTGAGCATCTCATTTATCCACCACCCTCTTTGTGGAAGGAGGCGCTATACAAATGCAAGATAACGTTTAAACCAGATGAAAAGGGTCCATCATTGAAGGCAGGACAGCCAGACTGGAGCAACACTCAATCCTAAGGATTCAGGCACATGTGAGTTAATTGAATGATCAGGCCTTTCGTTAAACAATGATGGCAATGGCTACCGACATCTTCAGTGTCTAGGGCACATGTTTTCATCCATTAGATGGCTAGTGAATTGAAATTAGTAAAACTATAATAGACTTCAAACTATAAAAAACCTTATGGCTTTAAAGGCGTCTAGCCATCTAGTCTGAGTCCTTAAATAGGTATCACCTTGAAAGACTGATATAACCATTTGAGATTTGATTTGCTGTGTCATTAAAGTGATTTCACCTTCCACTCTTGGCATGTGATCACCACTGGATGGGATTGCTATTGGTGAAAAGAGAATAGTTTATGATCAAGCTAATGGATAACCTAGAATGTATTTTCCTCAGTATATCTTTGAAGTATCGGTTATATTTTCCAGGCAACACAGCAAGTGCAATTCGCTTTCTTTCATTTGAAATATCTTAGCTGCCCTCAAATTGTGAGCCTAGTCACCATTTACAAAACAAAGCGCAACCTGCTTTATGGTAGGACTCCTATTGAAGGGCATAGCTTTTATTTGTGTTACATATTTCTATACACACACACGCGCACACACACGCACGCACGGTTGTAGAAGTACCGGATTGGAGCACTAAGAATGCTTGTGGAGTTTTTGTAAAGTTTTTTTTAATAAAATGCGGCGTGCCAGAGGTATCATTATTATGCACACCCCTAAGCATCGGTGGAAGTCGGGCGCATCTTGGAGAAGCCTCTACCTGTAGAGTATGGGTTTGGGAATGGCAGGTAGCGCAGGCGGGTGCACTTTGCTGCCCTTGAGCAATCGGATGCAGGAAGCTGCTGGGTTATGGTTGAGGACACTTTAGAAGGGAAAGGTAAGAAGCTGGTATCACCCTACGACCAAAATAAAGATAACATATTGCTAGACTATTATCTCAGGGATCATCTATGTGATAATTGCAAAAAATGAAATACTGAATGCAAACATTTCGCATTTCTTATTCCTTTTCACGTAATTACACGGTGGACATCCCCGTACCCCCATACTTCCCTCACCTAATCAATTACCCTAACTCCCCCCCTTCATCCCGCGCAAATAACTGCGGCAAAGTCCCCCAAAAATCATTCGGCATTTTTGCATTCGGTATTTTTGTAGCGCAGTAAACGTGTGATATCTTATCTCAGCACCCAGTCATTTCGTGGTGGGAGGGGATTGGAATGAGGTAATGGGGCCATCACTAGACCAGTCAGGCCCCACGGGAATATTCCTAACACCTGCAGAGAAAGCAATTAGACGAATGGTAGACACACATGAAATGACAGATGCTTGCAGACATGCCATACCAGTGGTAAGAACGACACCTTTCAACCACTGAGGCATACTCCGTTCCCGTGGATATCATTTTCATTTAAAAACTAGAAGTACAGGAATTTACTATTTTTTGTATTGAGTGTTATTGCTTTTAAATAAAAAAAATGTGTATTCTTGAATTTAGAGGTACAGATTTAACAGCACATAACGAGCCAATTGAGGCTCATTACAAGTTTGGTGGTGAGGGAAAAAAGTGGCGGTAATACCGTTTACTTTCATTTTTCCAGCACTGGCAAACTACAAATTTGCCAGCATTACCTCCGTCGGTATTACAAGATGGTAATACCAGCGATTTCTGAAGGCAAAGTGGAGGAGTTACCTCCAGGTTCAATACCGCCAGAGATAATATCAGCAAATATCTCCAATGGAATTCTATGGACTCCATTAAATGGGAATTTACAATGGCAAACCACCACTTGTAATCAGGTAGTATTACCACCAGACCTAATACCTCCAGTGGTAATACCGCCTGACCAAGTGGTGGTATCCATAATTCCATCAGACTCGTAATGACGCCCAACATGACTGATTTGTACTGTTTAAGAGACTGGCAGCTGCAGTGGTGACAGAGTTAAGCTCTGTGTAATCCATATAAAAAATGCAGTGGTCCTCTTCAGGCAACTTTTCTGTTTACCACACCACAGGATAAGTCCATGGACTGTGGATGCACTAATTACTCCAAGGGCCAACATTTTGGAGACTTTCTCATTTATACTTTCCATTTCCCTGTCTGGCATGCAGTGAATTCCACTGTTGCTGGGTTTGCTGCCTCCGGTATCAATAAGGTGCACACCCGTCTGTTAGAGCAGGAGCCAATGAGAACAAACAAGCGAGACAACTACCCCAGCATTCACTGGCACTCTCAATGTTACTCTCCTGTCAATGCAGAATAGACCTACACCCCGGGAGGGGATCACCTCCCTCTCATTACCGTCATCAGTGACCAAAAGCGTTACCATGTTATCATAGCTGTGGGGTGGCTTCAGCTTTTAACCATTGAGGACGCTGTGGAGTTGCCTTGGGGTCCTGATGACAATGGGATGTTTCAAATCCCTGATTTTAACTAGGAAAGTAGAGGGTCCTGTCCACTTGTCATCTAGGGTCCAGGGCATGTCATGCTCTGTAAGCCTTACCAGTTGGCCTGCGGTTTAAGGTGTCATGATAGCTTTCTTTAAAAAAAAAAAAAATCTTCTTTATTGCATTATCATAAAATACACACTTCTGCTCGCATAACACAGTCTTAGGACATTGCTTACAACCCACCAGGCATAACTCATACAAGAAGACCACCCCCTTTCCTCAGCAACAAAGCAAAATGCAGGTGTTCTCTTGGGTTTACAAACCACCAATGTCCTCCACCTAATAGTGGCATAACCAGCAATGACGGTGAACTCGGAAGGGCACCTATCCGGCCTTTAATCTTAGCTTATTGATGGCACATCGAATGTCACCCACTAAAGATGGCCATAACCATTCCTGTTGCTCGAAGCACACGTCCCTAGGAAAGCAGAGCATGTCAGTTCTCTAGATGGCTGTACCTCATGAAGGGCACCTGTGATGCCATCTCCTATAGTTTCTTGGCCTTCAATGCCCACATTATCTCCCTGGGTAGAGAGTCCCTTTCCCACTCCATCGCGACACACACTCTTGCCGCAAGAAGGCAGAAGTGAACCAAGTGAGGAAGAATTGATGCTGTATTTTTAATAAGAACACAAGAGACGTACAAGGCTGTGAGCCTCATCTTTATAACAGTGGCAACGAGGATGGAATGACAGTCTGAAAGGAGAAGTGCAAGTTTAGGCAGCAATCAATCCATCAAATATTTGGGAAACAAATTTAGCGAAGAGGGGTTTCAGCCAATAGGCAATATTTCTAATGCACTTTGTGGATAGGTGCAGTACAATAAGGGGCCTCTGCAAGAGAGGCATCAGCTTTCACTGCTGTGAGAACTGTCAAAAGGAGGTTGAAGACATATAAAGGGCCATGGCCAGCGTGCTGGCTTTAGCAAATTTCGACACAGAATCTGAGACTTTTGTTATGACAGATGCCAGCGACAAGGGTCTGGGAGCCGTTCCTATGCAAACACAATCTGGTGTGGAGCGGATGGTGGCCTTTGCGTCAAGATCACTGACAGGAGCGGAGATGCATTACTCCGTGATAGAGGAAGAGGAACTCCGTGTGACGTAGAGCATCAAGAAATTCAAAGCCATTCTGTGGGGATGAAAATTTGGGGTGCGCACAGATCACAAACCCCTACTTGGAATTTTTATGAGCAAGGGACGGGATGGGGTTTCTCGCAGGATTGTTAGGTGGGTGACGTCGTTCCAGGGACATGATTTCACAGTGGAACATGTGTCAGGAAAGGTCAATGCTGTAGCAGACTATTTGTCAAGTGTGAACCATATAGGTGAAGGACAAGGGACTGACCATGTGGAGTGTGAAGAAGGCGATCAAGTATTTGTAGTATGTGATGCTTATGTCGGGAAGCAGCAATGGGAGGATGCTGTTGCTGAAGACAAAGAACTGAGGGCAGTTAAGGCGTATGTCGGAACAGGATGGAGTGGCTGGATGGATAGTGAGGGGATAGATGCCTTTCACAAAGTAACAGTTGAACTCATGTTTGAAGGTGTGTTGCTATGTAAAGCTGGGCGGATTGTTCCTTTGCAGGGGGTGAGGAGCAGACTGGTAGAAGCAGCGCATGAGGGCCACCTGGGTATGAATAAAACAAAGGCGAGGCTCAGATCTGATTACTGGGGGCCGGGCTTAGATGCGCAGGTCGAGAAGATGGTGAGGGAGTATGCCTTGTGTGCTGAGGCTGATAAGATGATTAGAAGTTATAGCCAACCTTTCAGGCAATTGGAATTACCAAGCCTGCCCTGCGAGTTTGTTGTCTGAGATATTCTCAGGTCCATCCAAGTTGAGAGAGGGAGAAGCAAGTATGTGATAGTATTTATGGATCTCCACTCTAAGTTAGCTGAAGTGGAGATAGTACACGAGTGTGACACTATGGACGTGATTTCATTTTTGGATGGTGTGTTCCAGAGAGAAGGCTATCTTAACAGATAATGGGGTGCATTTGATATCCAAAATGATGGAGTCCTTTCTGGAAGGGATTAGGGTGGCATCCGACAAAACATCATTATACCACCCTGAGACCAATGGGGCAATGGAGAGGTTTAATTGCATTCTCATGGAGGTGCTTAGCATGCCTTCGGCTGCAGGAATGGCATGGGAAAAGTTGATGAGAAGGAGGGTCTGTGCACACAGATGGGTGTCACATGCCACAACAAGATTGGTACCTTTTGAGGTGCTTACAGGGAGAAAAGGGTACACCTCAATGTGTTCGCCTTGTCCGGGTAGGTCAAGTTATGTGGAGTGGAATGAGCAGAGATTGAGAGAGGTGGTTGAGGACAAGGCTCAAAGCATGAACCTGAGATTTGTTGAGCTCAAGAGATTAAGGAGATGTGAAGTATAGGAAGGGGAAAGGGTGTGTGTGAAGAAACTGGTCGGAAAATTGAGTTTTAGTCACTGGGGTCGTCAGAACGTGAAGAGGGTGTTTGATGATGCTGAGTTGTTGGAAGGTGGCTGGGTGTGGAACAAGTCCATGAGCACAAAGTAGAAAGTAAAGAAATGACACCTGCAAACCGGTTGCCGGCTGGCTGATATCAGAGGGGAGATGTGTTATATGGTTCCTGTAAATAATTGTTTTGTATGCATTCTACAATGTTACAGGTTCAACTTGGATACTCTGTAAATATGTTTGTGCTTAAGCTGCATTCCAGATTCCATTTTGTAAGTTGGCCGTTGAGAGGATGTGACGAGAGCCAGTTAGAAGCATAGCTTGTAGAACAGAGGAGGGGGGTGAAGCTGGGGGCCTGCTTACCCATTACCCGATGCTGTATTCTTAATAAGGAACACAAGAGACATACACAGGTGTGAGCCTGTCCTTTATAACACATTCCCAACACATATGTCAGTATGTGAACCTCTCCCCACATCCACGCAACACCTCAGGTTAACGCCCGGATACATTTTCGAAAGGCGTGCTGGGTTGCACTGTCAGTTGGAGTGCTGGGAGAATAGCTCAGGGGCAACACGTTTGCCTTGGAAGCAAGATAATGCATAGCGACACAGGTTTGAGTCCTGTTCTTATGCTTAATAACTGGTCTCCGGTATTACGTGCGCTATAAAAGAACAACTGTAATTATAATCTGTATAACAATTTCAGCCCATGCAATTTATATATATATATATATATATATATATATTTTTACTGTTTTTATTTTTTATGGTGTTATAGCCAAATTAACAAGGGGGGTCCTGGGAGTCCCTCTGCCAGACATTAGTCCTGGTTACGAGAGACTTACCCAGAGTCTTTAGCTCACTATCTTTCACAGAGAAGAAATATCCCAAACATATCAGTCTTTGTCCTGCCCTGGGGCAGTCCAGCACCGAAATGCTAGGCAATTCTCCTCTGAACAAGAGTACAAACAGAAACCCCAGACACGTGTTTCGGTCTGGTTGGACCTCATCAGTAGGGTGGATCTGTGCCTCTCTAAGAATAGTGAGCAAGGGGTCTGTTAGGCAGAAACCTGTGCAGTTCCCTTAGGGAACACTGCAAAAGATTTAAGACTACAGGTATAGCAGTAAACCCACTTGGTAGCAGTCTGTACCACCCAGATTTACCTGGTAGCTGTGGCTGAGCAGTCAGACTTCCCTCAAGAAGAGTTAGGCAGTATGCAAAGTATACACAATATGTACTCAGACACAATAGCACAAGCAAACACTGACCAGAGCTTGGTTTCAAAAGTATATAGTTATTTATTTATTAAACACACATAAGTTGAAATCACTCTAGCAAAATATAGTAAAAACACTTCAAACACAGTTATACGGAAAGCAGTTTCAACCCTTACTCCTATCTAGACAACTCTAAGTTAACACCACATAATTAAAACAGAGGTGAGCGCTTAACGTTAGATGACACTCTAGTAGGTTCAAGAAAGGGGTAAAAAGAAACAGAAATGGGTTAAACACACCACTCTAAGTTCCAGAACACTTGCAATAGGCTCAAAGAAGCACAAAGTCACAGGTGAGCAAAAGTCACTAGGCAGGGCCCACTCTTAGAGTAGCCGGAGCAAAAAATGTGCCCAAGATCACACTGTTATTAGGGATTCAAAGTCTTGCACAGAGTTAGAAAGAGTTTAGAGTGGCTTAGAAAGTTTAGCCAAGGTGCTCCAGGCACTCCCAGGTTCGAAAGCCGGGGGCTAAATCTACCCCGTACAGTCGGTGGCAAGGGAAGCCAGGCGGAACACGGTACCTTAAGCGGAAAGGATCCTCCAGCGGTGGCAGTTGTTCCAGGCAGTGGCAGCAAGGCTCGACGTCGGTCAGGGGAGAAGAAGTTCTCGCTGAAGAGCAGAAGAAGAAGGTCGTTGCACTGCCCGGGAAGAAACCAGCCGCGGAGTCCTCCGGTTAAAGGGTTGTACCGACTTTCGCGGTTAGGGGTAAAAGTGTGGTATTCCGGTTGCCGGGGTGCTTGGCACGGGCAATGCGGCCACGAGATACCTCGAGAAGCGAAAAGAAGGCGAAAACTGGTTGTCCCCACCAGTCAAGGGAAGGAGTCACTCCGTTAAGAGTTCTCCTCGGTCGTCGGGAAAAGTGGTGAGACGGTTCAGCAGGGCTCCACCGGGTGGTGTCGTCGAAGCAGGTCGGCTCAGCTCTTCCCTCGTCGGATTCTTGGTCCTGTGGCGACTTCTGAGGTTCCAGTCCCCAAAGCCCTGCTTTTATGCAGCAAACCCCCATTCACCCAGCCTAGCTGTCACTCAAACATGCTAAGTGGTGAGCCGGCCGGCTCACCACTTGGGCCAATCAGGACGGAGTGCGACTGGAGTTACCAAGGTAACTCAGTCCAGGGTGCCTAAATCCCCCTCCACCCCTCCTAAGTACCCCAGACAGAGTGGCACCACTTTGGAGGGCTTCTGTGGAGAAGCCCGCCAAAAGTGGAACAAAGGGCTCCACTTTGGGTCAGAGTTACAGAGGTGAACACCAACGCCATTTTAGAATCAAGTTTTGGCAAAAAGTCCCAACCGGAGTTATAAAAAATAAATATAAAAACCGGCGGTATGTTTAAGGCTACCGTAAATAAATAATTAAATGTGTTAGCCTAAAACAATGGGAAATCCCATAGGAAAATATTCGCGGTCGAATATTAAACGTAGTTTCCACTGCCACCAGCCAAAACTCGATCAGGGGGGACGGAGACGTGCCCCCTCGACTAACAGACCCTGGGGCAATCGAATTGCCCCAGCCAGTACGTCCACAATATGATGGTTTGTACTGGTTCTGTTCAGGATTCAAGACTAGCAAAGTCTTTGGTGACTTTACATGCCCTGGGAGACAGTAGTCAGTGCCAGGGTATGGAGTCTATGTGGGGGAGTCCCTAGGACACCCCTGGGTCACGGCACAGAGGGTGCTGTGTAACCCACATCACAAAAATACATGAGGCCCTATGGAGTAAAAGACCCCATAGCCCATTCAACACAAGCTTTAACCAAGAAAACACACTTCAACATGTCCAAGAGTGAGGGTAAAAGAGTCTCACTCTTGGCAGGAGAAAAAAAGAAACCCCAGAAATCCAGCAAAGCTGCTGGGGGACTCACTAGGTAGGGAAATTCAGCCTAAACAGAGAATTCTCCCTAACACTCGCCCCCCCCAGACTAAGGGACAGGAGGATTTAATCCACTCCTGGATGAACCTCATACCTCTAGTCGATGATATACATCCTAGAGAGTCCATCAGCATTTTGATGGTGACACCCTGACCTGTGCTCAATGGTGAAATCAAACCCTTGCAGGCAGATTGACCATCTCAATAGTTTTGGATTTTCCCCTTTCATTTGCATTAACCATCTCAAGGGTTGGTGGTCAGTCTGAATAACAAAAGTAGAACCATACAAGTATGGCCTAAACTTCTTCAGTGCCCACACAATAGCAAAGCATTCTCTTTCGATAGTTGCCCACCTTGTCTCAGGATCCTTCAGTTTCCTACTGATGAAGCAAATGGGGTGCTCCCTACCCTTCTCATCCAGTTGGCTTAGAACTGCACCTATACCTACATTGGAAGCATCAGTTTGTACAATGAAAGGTTGGTGGTAGTCAGGAGCTCTCAATACTGGAGCTTGGCAAAGAGCTCTCTTCAGTTTTTCAAAGGCCTGATTGCACTCCTCATTCCATTTTACCTTTTTAGGGAATTTGGGAGAGGAGATTACATTCAGTGGAGAAGCTATGGTCCCATAGTTCTCAATGAAATTCCTGTAATACCCAGTGAGGCCTAGAAAAGCTCTCACTTGGGTTTGAGTAGTTGGTGTTGTCCAATTTTGCACAGCTTCAATCTTGCTGGGCAAAGGCCTTATTTCTCCACCTCCTACCTCATGTCCAAGGTAGACCACTTTACTTTGACCAATCTGGCATTTACTGGCTTTGATTGTCAAATGGGCCTGTTCCAGAGCCTGCAACACATGTCCTAGGTGGTTCACATGTTCCTCCCAGGAGTGGCTGAAGACTGCAATGTCATCCAAGTATGCCATGCAGAAATCTTCCATCCCAGCCAGAACTTGGTTCACCATCCTTTGGAATGTGGCAGGTGCATTTTTAGTCCAAAAGGCATGACCTTAAACTGGTACAAGCCAACAGGGGTTGAAAATGCAGTTTTCTCCTTGGCATGGTCTGTCAGGGCTATTTGCCAATAGCCTGACGTCAGGTCAAACGTGCTGAGGTACTTGGCTGCACCAAGTTTATCCACCAACTCATCTGTCCTGGGCAAAGGGTGGGCATCAGTCTTGGTGACTGCATTTAGAGCTCTATAGTCCACACAGAATCTCAAGTCTTTGGATCCTGCCTTTGGTACTAACACAACTGGGCTAGACCATGGACTAGTAGAGGGCTCTATTACCCCGAGATCAAGCATCTTCTTGACCTCTCCTTTGATGTGGGCTCTGATATGTTCTGACATTCTGTATCCTCTGCTTTTGACTGGCAGACAGTCACCAGTGAGTATCTCATGCTGGCCCCAAGGGGTCAAGCCTGGTGACAGTGAGAACAGGGAGGCAAACTGATTTAACATAGATTTGCACTCCTCTCGTTGCTCAGGTGTCAGGTCTGAAGAGAGGTTGACTCCTTCAACTTTTTCATCTAAAGGCACACCTCTGAGGAGATCAGGGAGAGATTCACTCTCTTCTTCCTCTGCAGCTGAAGCTAGAAGCAAGGCTCCTACATCAGGTCTGGAGATGTATGCTTTTAGTCGGTTGGTGTGGAAGACTCTAGGAGCTTCCCTGGGTCTGCCCAGATCCACCAGATAGTTGACCTCTCCAAGTTTTCCCACAATCTTGAAGGGTCCCATCCATTTGTCTTGCAAGGCCCTCTGCCTTGTTGGGAGCATAACTAGAACTAGCTGGTCTTGAGTAAACTCGACCATGTTAGCCTTCTGGTCGTGCCAATGTTTGACCAGGGCTTGACCAGCTTTCAAGTTGTCACTTGCTTCTGCCATCATGTGTGACATTCTCCTCCGGAGACCTATCACATAGTCAGTCACTCTGACTGGCTTGAGGGGAGGAGCACCTTCCAATCCCTCCTTAATCAGGGCCAATGGACCTCTGACTGGATGGCCATAGAGAAGCTCAAAGGGAGAATAACCTACTCCCTCCTGAGGGACTTCTCTATAAGCAAAGAGAAGGCATGGCAGTAGAAGGTCCCACTTTTTCTTAAGGGGTTCTTCTAAAGCACCTATCATGCTCTTCATGGTCCTGTTAAACCTTTCAACCAACCCGTTTGTCTGAGGGTGGTATGCGGTTGAGAACTTGTAGGTAACTCCACAGGTTTTCCACATGGCTTTCATGTAGTGGGACATAAAGTTTGATCCCCTGTCAGAGATTACCTCCTTAGGAAACCCAACCCTGGTAAAAATACCAAGGAGGGCCTTAGCCACAGCCGGAGCTGTAACAGTCCTCATAGGAATTGCCTCAGGGTACCTAGTAGCATGGTCTACTACAACAAGGATAAACCTGTTGCCTGAGGAGGTTGGGGGATCAAGGGGACCAACAATGTCAATCCCTACCCTCTCAAATGGGACTCCCACAACTGGGAGAGGCACTAAAGGTGCCACATTCTTGGAACCAACCTTACCAGAAGTCTGGCAGGTATGGCAGCTCTTACAATATCTATCTACTTCAGCCCCCATCTTTGGCCAATAAAAGTAGAGTGAGAGCCTTTCCTTGGTCTTCTTGAAACTCAAGTGACCAGCCAAAGGTATCTCATGGGCTAGTTGTAAGAACTGTTGTCTGTTCTCTTGTGGGACTACAAGGCGTTTGTAGTCTCCAGGTTCAGACTCAGTGGGTTCACTGTAGAAGAGGCCATCTTCCCAGTGTAACCTATACTTCCCAGGCTCTTGCCCATTAGCTTGAGAAGCTGCCTGGTGGCAGAGACCTTCCAGAGTTGGACATTCTCTTTGCCCCTTACGAAAAGCTGCCCTGCTAGGCCCACCTTCTGCCAGTAAAGACTGCAGCTCAGGATGGTCCTCAGGGTCCAAATCTCCAATAAGGTTGGGGCCTCCTTCTAGCTCTTCCTCAGAGTCTAGCTCAACCACACAGGGTTGTACCTCCCTCTCAGCCTCAGCTGGAGGTGGAGTTACAGGTGTAACTTTGGACAACCTAGGGGAAGTCCTTGTTGGAAGCACTGGAGTGCTTGCTGCTGGCTTTTTCCTAGGAGTCTTGGGTTGCCCCTTTGCTCCTGATCTGGTAGTTACTGCAGTAAGTTGCTCCAGTGGGAGAGGAGTGATTTCTGTCATCATCTCCTGAGATAACCCTCTCAGGGTTTTCTCTCTTGCAGGTTTTGTGAGTTCCTGTAACCTTTTGCTAGGAGGTCTGGGGGTATGAGATACAACTCCAAGAGTTTTGAGGTCATTACCCAACAGAACCCTACCTGGCACTTCACATTGTACACTGACAGGTATTTTTACAGCCATATCATTACATTGGATGAGAACTGGTAACTGGGGACACATCTGCACAGGCCCACCAGCTAACTTGGTGAGGCATTTGGGTGCCTTAGCAACATCCTCTGCCTTGAAAAATGATTCATCCACCACAGTTATGCTGGCTCCAGTGTCCCTAATGGCAGGAGTCTCCTGACCATTCACCTGGACACTGTCCTTATAATACTCTTTAGTATTATCTGGGATAGAGTTATAGACATCTAAATTCTGTTGTTCCCACAACCCCAGAGAGACTAAAGAAACACTAGCTGAGACTCCAGTGGGTTCATCAGCTAGTAATAGAAAGTTTCCACTTGCCATATGTACTTCCTCTTCTGGAGCGAAGGCTAAGGAGGCAAGCTGGACCCCTGAAGGTTTACCCTTACATCTGGGATCTCCTTTCACATGGTCAGTAGCCTTACAAACAAAGCATGAGCCAAAGGCTCGCTGGAATGGAGGCTTGTTCTGACCTCCTTCTGGTCTGGGACCAGAAGGTACACTAGCCTGATTTGGTTTCCCTTGTGGTTTACCCTTATAGTTTTGTTTGGGGCCCTCTTTGGAATTTGTAGTATTAGAATTCTCTTTGGAGTCCTTTTTAGACTGTTTCTCCCCATCCTTCTTCTGAGTTACCCCAGAATCCTTGTGAGTGGCCCTGTTGGCAACCCACAAGTCAGCAGCCTTAGCTAGCTTCCGGGAATCTAATTCCCTGGAATCAGCCAAGTGTTGTCTGAGCTCAGGAGAGCAGGCATCATAAATAGTCTCCAACATAAACAAATTCTTCATACCTTCATAAGTGTTCACCTTGTAACCCTTAATCCATCCCTCTAAGTTTTTCAAACATTCACTCACCCAGGTAGCCCAAGGGGTACCATCATGCTTTTTGAGGCTCCTAAACCTCTTAAGATACTGGGAAGGGGTCTTCCCAAACCTAGCTATCAAAGCTAGTTTCACACATTCATAGTCCTTCCTATCCTCCTCCCCCATCTCCATTACCACATCAGTTGCAACAGGGGGAAGCCTAGAGAACAACCAGGTGAGTAAGTCATTTCCTTTGATGTTCTGGAGCCCATGATTATACTCAAACATAGACAACCAATCCAACACATCTAACTTAGGCTCATACATACCAATCAATTCTTTAGGCATCCGGGGTCTTTTAGGACTGGAACTTCTAGAGGAGCCAGAGAGAGAAACATTCTCAACAGATAATTTCTTCATTTCTAAGTCATACTTGAGCTCCATTTCCCTTAGCCTTAGTTCTTTGTCAGTTTGAGCATTAAGTTTCTTATACTCCAATTCTAGCTTCATTTTCTCCAGTTCAAAGTACTGAGGACTAAATGTGGGACCTGGTAAAGGTCCAGTAGGTACAGCAGGTAGAGCAGGCAGAGGCCTAGGGGGGACAGTTACAACAGCCTCACCCTCCTCTTCTGACTCTTCCTCAGAATCATCAACATTTTGCTCCATGTTAACTTCAATACTGTCATCTACAGTGGCTGGAGTGGTAGGTTCCTCTGAACCATCACCCAGACTTTGGTTAGCTAACAATCTTTCAATCAGCTCCATTTTCTTGCCCTTAGTCAGGAGGTCCTTATGTTTACAGAGCACTCTTAAACAATCAGCAGTTTTGGCTGCAAGGGATTCTTGACTATAGCTTTCTATAACTGACATGTTAGAGGATTACTTTTACAGTGCTAAACTTTGTGGTTAGTTGCACTAAGGTATCTAAAGTACAATAAAATGTATACTCAATACAAATCCCACCGCTGTACACCAGTGTTAGGCAGAAACCTGTGCAGTTCCCTTAGGGAACACTGCAAAAGATTTAAGACTACAGGTATAGCAGTAAACCCACTTGGTAGCAGTCTGTACCACCCAGATTTACCTGGTAGCTGTGACTGAGCAGTCAGACTTCCCTCAAGAAGAGTTAGGCAGTATGCAAAGTATACACAATATGTACTCAGACACAATAGCACAAGCAAACACTGACCAGAGCTTGGTTTCAAAAGTATATAGTTATTTATTTATTAAACACACATAAGTTGAAATCACTCTAGCAAAATATAGTAAAAACACTTCAAACACAGTTATACGGAAAGCAGTTTCAACCCTTACTCCTATCTAGACAACTCTAAGTTAACACCACATAATTAAAACAGAGGTGAGCGCTTAACGTTAGATGACACTCTAGTAGGTTCAAGAAAGGGGTAAAAAGAAACAGAAATGGGTTAAACACACCACTCTAAGATCCAGAACACTTGCAATAGGCTCAAAGAAGCACAAAGTCACAGGTGAGCAAAAGTCACTAGGCAGGGCCCACTCTTAGAGTAGCCGGAGCAAAAAATGTGCCCAAGATCACACTGTTATTAGGGATTCAAAGTCTTGCACAGAGTTAGAAAGAGTTTAGAGTGGCTTAGAAAGTTTAGCCAAGGTGCTCCAGGCACTCCCAGGTTCGAAAGCCGGGGGCTAAATCTACCCCGTACAGTCGGTGGCAAGGGAAGCCAGGCGGAACACGGTACCTTAAGCGGAAAGGATCCTCCAGCGGTGGCAGTTGTTCCAGGCAGTGGCAGCAAGGCTCGACGTCGGTCAGGGGAGAAGAAGTTCTCGCTGAAGAGCAGAAGAAGAAGGTCGTTGCACTGCCCGGGAAGAAACCAGCCGCGGAGTCCTCCGGTTAAAGGGTTGTACCGACTTTCGCGGTTAGGGGTAAAAGTGTGGTATTCCGGTTGCCGGGGTGCTTGGCACGGGCAATGCGGCCACGAGATACCTCGAGAAGCGAAAAGAAGGCGAAAACTGGTTGTCCCCACCAGTCAAGGGAAGGAGTCACTCCGTTAAGAGTTCTCCTCGGTCGTCGGGAAAAGTGGTGAGATGGTTCAGCAGGGCTCCACCGGGTGGTGTCGTCGAAGCAGGTCGGCTCAGCTCTTCCCTCGTCGGATTCTTGGTCCTGTGGCGACTTCTGAGGTTCCAGTCCCCAAAGCCCTGCTTTTATGCAGCAAACCCCCATTCACCCAGCCTAGCTGTCACTCAAACATGCTAAGTGGTGAGCCGGCCGGCTCACCACTTGGGCCAATCAGGACGGAGTGCGACTTGAGTTACCAAGGTAACTCAGTCCAGGGTGCCTAAATCCCCCTCCACCCCTCCTAAGTACCCCAGACAGAGTGGCACCACTTTGGAGGGCTTCTGTGGAGAAGCCCGCCAAAAGTGGAACAAAGGGCTCCACTTTGGGTCAGAGTTACAGAGGTGAACACCAACGCCATTTTAGAATCAAGTTTTGGCAAAAAGTCCCAACCGGAGTTATAAAAAATAAATATAAAAACCGGCGGTATGTTTAAGGCTACCGTAAATAAATAATTAAATGTGTTAGCCTAAAACAATGGGAAATCCCATAGGAAAATATTCGCGGTCGAATATTAAACGTAGTTTCCACTGCCACCAGCCAAAACTCGATCAGGGGGGACGGAGACGTGCCCCCTCGACTAACAGACCCTGGGGCAATCGAATTGCCCCAGCCAGTACGTCCACAATATGATGGTTTGTACTGGTTCTGTTCAGGATTCAAGACTAGCAAAGTCTTTGGTGACTTTACATGCCCTGGGAGACAGTAGTCAGTCCCAGGGTATGGAGTCTATGTGGGGGAGTCCCTAGGACACCCCTGGGTCACGGCACAGAGGGTGCTGTGTAACCCACATCACAAAAATACATGAGGCCCTATGGAGTAAAAGACCCCATAGCCCATTCAACACAAGCTTTAACCAAGAAAACACACTTCAACATGTCCAAGAGTGAGGGTAAAAGAGTCTCACTCTTGGCAGGAGAAAAAAAGAAACCCCAGAAATCCAGCAAAGCTGCTGGGGGACTCACTAGGTAGGGAAATTCAGCCTAAACAGAGAATTCTCCCTAACAGGGTCCACGTCTGGATTCCCCTAGTAACTTAGGGTGAGACCCAAAGTTACTTAAATATGCAAATTAACAAGGGGGGTCCTGGGAGTCCCTCTGCCAGACATTAGTCCTGGTTACGAGAGACTTACCCAGAGTCTTTAGCTCACTATCTTTCACAGAGAAGAAATATCCCAAACATATCAGTCTTTGTCCTGCCCTGGGGCAGTCCAGCACCGAAATGCTAGGCAATTCTCCTCTGAACAAGAGTACAAACAGAAACCCCAGACACGTGTTTCGGTCTGGTTGGACCTCATCAGTAGGGTGGATCTGTGCCTCTCTAAGAATAGTGAGCAAGGGGTCCACGTCTGGATTCCCCTAGTAACTTAGGGTGAGACCCAAAGTTACTTAAATATGCAAATTAACAAGGGGGGTCCTGGGAGTCCCTCTGCCAGACATTAGTCCTGGTTACGAGAGACTTACCCAGAGTCTTTAGCTCACTATCTTTCACAGAGAAGAAATATCCCAAACATATCCGTCTTTGTCCTGCCCTGGGGCAGTCCAGCACCAAAATACTAGGCAATTCTCCTCTGAACAAGAGTACAAACAGGAACCCCAGACACGTGTTTCGGTCTGGTTGGACCTCATCAGTAGAGTGGATCTGTGCCTCTCTAAGACTTTTCAGATATAAGAAAGATACACAATACATATAATTTAACAAAACACAATTCTCTTCAAGTAAATCATTACAGAAAAACGTACAAAAATACACCAAAAATACAAGTCACTACCAAACATTCATCTGTCTCTTAAAAAAAACACATTTCTCAACACTTCCAATGCTGTGTAGTCAGTCTTGTTTCATTGCCTGCTGTTAGCCTATCCCAAAAGGGATATGTGCTTAACCAATCTAGTTTATCCAAAAATCGATCCAAGAGACAGCATCACCAACCAAAAGTGCTCCTGCAATCTATTAACATATGCCTTAGAGTTTGGACAACCATTTAATTGCATAACGGACAAGGAGCATCTCTCCTTATGGTCTTATCCCGCAGGGCACGGATTTCCCATGTATTAATCAGATTTAAACAAAACCTTAGAAATTCTGTCCTCTGTTTTTCATTCGGAAAGCGCATCCAATATCTTGGGAGATAACCACACGGTTAGTCATATAGTGGCAATAATTTTGCTATGACAAGTCTCGTACATTTGTTAATGGTTTCTATCCAATCCAGACGCAGCAATGCAGATTAAACGCCCATCAGATTTGCTTCTAAGTCATCGCATGTGCGATTGCATCGGTGCAGTCTCATGGTAGCATAATTTGCATCTGTGCCAATATCAAATAAGAGCCATTCTTCATCTCTTGACTTATTTCCTCATACAGAGAATGAGCCCATGGGCTCCCAATTTGTCTATACACGGGAATCATTTCCAGTCCACATGCACCTTGATGGACTGGAGACCTAGTTGATATTTCAGGGTCACGGTTGAAAGGCCTCTAGAATGGTTTAAAATCTTTTTCCAGATCTTGCCGTCAATCCTTGACCAAGTTAGAACATGGGAATGAAGGCATGTCTCCACGCCACATAATATTGATGGAAATACCTTTATTTTGTAGTATCTTATTATAGGTACCAAAGAGAACTTACAATACGCACTGAGTAATTTTTTCATTTGTGCTACCAATGGGACCAATTTAAATTCCATATCCAGTTCTAATTGGTTCAATGTTTGGATGAGGTGTAATTTGAAAAATTAATAAGTAACTTCCTTTACTCACGGCACTAGTTGATCTAATAAGTGCCACTCGAATCTAGGAGCAATCTTTTGTGACCTTTTAAACACTACCATTTTCGATTTTCGTGGATTTACTAAGAGATAAATCATTTTCCTTGGCATACCTTTCGAAGTCGTTCAAAAGGCACTGGAAACTTTTTGGTGGATGGTCGAACGGTACGATAACCTTGGCGTAGGCTATCCAGTTTATGGAGTGCCTGCCAATTTTAGGGCTAGCCAGAAAATGTGGTCTTAATGAGTTTGCCAAATCAGCTAGATAAAGGTTGAACGGGGCAAAGATACAGCCTTGTCTAACGCCCCTATCTGTTTGAATGACCCTCAATAGATCTCCTCTATTGTTGAACCTTACTCTTAGGTTTGTATCTTCGAGCATACTTATCGGGATTGCCAATAGTGACTTACACAAACCCCAAGAGTATACCTATTGATTGTATCAAAGGCCTTAAATAAGTCCAACCACACCCCAAATAATATTGGGCCATTCCTCTTCCATAATTTGCTTGTAACAATTGATATTACCAAGCCATTAAGCGTAGTGGACAGGCCTTTTCTGAAGCCTATCTGTAATCTGGAAATGACCTGTCTCTTACTGGCCCATTCGTCGAACTCTCATGCAATTTATATTGGCATGCCGTTGACGTCTTCTGAGCATTCAGGCATAGGGCCCTCCACTTCTGGTCATCTAATTCACGCTCTAACGTCCATTTCCACCTACATCTGTATGCTTTGGCACTCCTCCCTGTCCCTTGCAACAGAGATCTATATATAGCTGAAATCAAACCTGTTGTACCCATGTTACCATTAAGGATACACTCAGTTCTGTAAGTTCCCTCTGCAGGACTGTTTTCAAATTTCTGGCCAGAAGTACACCTTTCAGCTGCAGGTACATTTAGACAGGCAACCTACTAACATGCAGGTTCTCTTCCAACGCATCTATTGTCCCACATTCCTTCCTTTTAGTATCAGACCAACCCTCTCCAGCCCCGCCTCATACCCAGACTGGAATCAAGTTACTTCTGCAAGGTCATCACAGATCGGTGGGTCCCAAATATGACTTCTTCCACAGATTCCACATAAGACCCAAGATCATGTGTCCTCTGACCCTCAGTGGGATTGCCCTCGGGGGGAGGGGGCGGGTGGGGTCACAACCATTCTCCTACAGTCACAGGGTGGAGCCAATGATTTTCCAATCTCACCTACTGTTTATACTCATCTCTACACAAGTGCGGGACCAGAACACGAAAATGTATAGCCCTATAATAAGTGAATTTTTTCGGGCCGTCCAACCCCTCCTTTCTCCTTTGGCAGTACCAGGGTTTCATACGCCACCCTTTGCTTCTTCCCCTGCCACAAAAAAATGCAGAATCTTCCACTTCAGTTCAACAGACATATACCGAGGGATCACCACTGGAAGCATCTGGAACAGATACAAAATCAGCAACAACAATGTAAACTTTATCGCATTTAAATGCCACGTCCAAGATAGCATCAGCTTTGACCACTTTTCCACATCACTATACAAGACTTTTTAACAGTGGACAGTAATTTGCTTTGTAAAGGTCACCCAATTCTCTGGTGACCTGTATCCTTAGGTATTTCATAGCATCCCGACGTATGGGAATATTGAGTGATGGGAAGTCCTCGACCGATGCTTTGGAGGTCCTACCATATGGAGAAAGTATAGATTTTGTAGAGTTTTCTTTAAAACCGGTGAAGTATCCATATTCTGCAATAACTTGGAGTACTCTAGGAATCAACACCATTGGGTCACGCAAATGCAAAACTATGAAATCAGCATACATTCCCAGCTTGTATTCCATGTCACCTACTACCATTCTCTTCACTTACTGATGACAACATATCTTTATTGACAGCGGATCAATCGTAAGGGCAAACAAAATGGAGACAGTGGGCACACTTGCCTAGTACCACGCCCTCAACAGAACCCAGAGGAAGTCTTCCCGTTGACTGCCACTTGTGCCACTGGATCCATGCATATGGCAGGTATTCCCCTTGCAATCTTCTCACCAAACCGCAGCTTCAGCAGAACTGTAAATAAAAAAATCCCATTTGACCCTGTGGAATGCTTTTTTGCCATCCACAGCGAGCAGTACTGAGCCCCCTCCACCTGACCTCATAAGTTCCATCAGGTTAAGAGTCTTACGAAATGCGTCTACACCCTTCCTCCCATGTATAAAACCCACCTGATCAGAGTAGACCAGACTAGGCATCAGCCTTTCGAGTCGTGATGCTATTGTACATGCTTAGATCTTGTCATCAACATTTAACAAGGATATCTGACTGCACGACTACCTTTTTTCAGGGTCCTTAACTTCTGTTGCTATAACCGTTATTAGTGTTCTGCTAAAAGGCGGGGCAGCACCTGTTTCCTGAATGTTATTAAAGAGCCTTACGAGGTGTGGGAGCAGCTCTCCCAAGCACCTTTTGTAAAACCCAGTCATGTATTCATCTCCCCCAGGAGCCCTGCCTCCCAGTAGTCTGTTGATTGGCCTTTGTATTTCTTCTCCAGTAATCAGGGCATCTAAATCAGTTTGTTGCTCTTCCATCAACTCTGACATTTCAATGTCATCCAAATAGCAGTCTGTCTCCCCCACCCCTCCTTCTGTCTCACGTGGATAGAGTTCTTTATAAAAGCAAGCAAAGTATTCAGCCACTCCATTAGGTGAATCTACTCCGCACCAGCGGCATCCCTGATTTTTGCAACACATCTCTCCACCCTCTGTGCTCTGAGTCTCGCTGCTAACAAAGCATCTGCCTTGTCACCCTTCTCATAATACTTTTGCTTCAAGAAGTGCAGTTTCCTAGCCATATCTCCCAGCTCAATTGCCTTAATCTACATATACTTTTGACGAAGAGATACAACTTCATTTTCCTCGTATCGACTTGTATCATGTAACCTCCCTTCCAGTTCAACAATGTTCTTATGCAAGGCTGTCTCCAGTAACCTCCTCTCTTGTTTCTGATGAGCTCCCTCAATTGGACCGGTACACTGATACCAGTACCAGGTAAATTCCACTAGCATTCCTTTCACTATTAATAGGCGACCTCGTAATGGCCTAAAGAACTTTCTCCAGAGACATCTTATAATGCTTGTGGAGGATTCCAATGCCACCCTTCTTGACCTTGCTAGATCCCAGTATACCTCCCCTTTCCCTCATCCCATCAGAGTTCATTCCTCCCCAAGTTGCAACCTTGTTTCCAGTAACAAACAATACATCCAGGGCTCCACTCTGGACATTTCTCACTACCTATGACCTCTTTGTGGGTGAATTCAGTCCCTTAACATTCAAAGTACCCTTGCTTATTCAGCCCTACCTCGGTATCGCGCCACTAGTACTCAAACTCATCCCCAACTGTCTAGTAAGGCACTTATCATCCTCAAATCCTTGTCACAGCTCCCTGCCCCATACACATTAAATACATGAGCTCCTTCCCATTTACCCTGTGTTGCCTCCCCATAACGGCTGTTCACATTCCCAACATACAAATCCCACTCTACCCACCACAACAAAAACATTCTCCATGAGACGCCCTCTTCCAGTCTGAGGGCCACTAGGCTCACCACTTAAATGGTTCAATGATGCCTTCCTTAGCTGGTGCAACCACATTCAGCATCTCATCTCAGCTCTGCTTCCCTGGGGATGGAGTATTCAGTTCCTTATATTTTCAGCTCCTATTCACTTTCTTCCTTTGTGGCAGACCCCTTGGAGGTGGCGCAGTTCCTTCTTCTTCTTACTAGGCAGCCCGTGTCCCGGTGTTGGTTCTGCAGTAAAGTATGTCAGCACATGGGTTGCTTCTGTTGCTGAGGTAATCCGCTAGTCTGAAGTCCCGTACTCGAACAGCCGTGCAAATGGGTAGGACCATCCTTTACATTATACATTTATCTGTAAGCCACTGTGTCAAAGGGCGTCAGTCTTGTCTCCAGGATAAGGTGAGACTTGATAAATCCTGAAAAATGTGTATCCGTATTCTGCCTTGAACAAGCGGTTGATAACTTATTGCACCTTCCTTTCCACCTCCAGGGGCAATTCCCCATAATGCTCCGACATACCCAGAACCCTGATGTTGTTCCTCCTCTCACAGTTTTCAAATCAGAAGCACCTCCTCTTCCCTGGATTCAAGTTCCGTCAGTCTGGCACCCATTCTCATCTTCACCAAGCAAACACTCAATTGGTTGCTTTCAAGCCCCTCCATCTTGCCTTCAATGGATTCAACCATGCCTCTCAGAAGCGCTAGAGAGGATTGCATGTCACTTCTCAGGGTCTTGATCTCTGACATAATGCCCCCTAATGCCCACTCAATGCCTCTTTGGTTGCCAATCCTGATTGTTCTGCCATCCCATAAGAGGGGCCGCCTGCACCTTTCCACTGGTCTCTCCGATATCTCTGGAGGGCTATGATGGCTGACGATGTGCTGATCTCCCTTCTCCTCTCTGATAATCCTTCCAGTCTCTCCAGCCCACCTTGGTCTCCTCTCCGGGATATGAATACGGGTGAGCTTTCATAAAAAAACGCACTTAATCATCGTGTCAACTCCACTGGGTGTGCTCCTTCCTGATCAGGACTCAATTTCGCCTCTGGTGCCTTCCTTCAGGGGCGAGACTCCTCGCATAACCGTCTAAGTGCGGCCTACTCCCCGCAGCTTCCTCACTTATTGACTTGCATCCGACAAACTCTACCTCCAGGAGGGGTCTGCCCCACAGCACATTCCTCTATATGAAGAGGATCTTAATTAATGTGCCCAGATTGAGCAGGCCGCTCCTCGCCTCTACCCACTGGCCAAGCACAGCAGGGCCTGTGTGTACTTATATGTATCTACAGAGCCCCCAAGGACCTCCAGACTGCCTTTTGCACCTCAAGCATCTCACTCCCCATAAGCATCTAGCATACTGTATGCACTGCACACCACAGTGAATGAGGGCTTTATTTGGCCCTCCTTATTACGGCCCATGGCCTCCGGCAGTCCTCAGTTAGAAGCCGCTTTCTTCCGAGGTTTTGGCTTCGGTCATCCGGCACTCCAGCCTGCACCACACAACTACTGCCTCAGCTGGCTCAACGGCTCCGGACCCAGTGGTCTCATCTTCCTCCTGTCCAGGTGGTCTTGGGTAGGGGAACATTGCCGCCTTGCCTCTTTTCCATGCAGCACTCTATTCGAGTGGGATGTTGCAGGATCCACACACTCTCGGCTCTGCCTTTTGTTTCTTCCTCACTGCCTGCCTCTGTCTCGAGGTCCCGGCCCAAAGTTGAGCCCCTCCTCCAGCAGTCCACTGGGTGCTCCCTCAGTATTCCGGGAGGGAAAGCTCCTTCTTCCCGGTACTTCCTGCTCCGGGCTGCCCCTCACCCTCAGACACCCAATGGTCAGGGTCTCATCCTTCAGGGCATCAAGGAACTGCTATGTATCATCACTTGTTCCCACAGGTGAGCGGGAAACGTGTTTTAGGTGGGAATTGCAGTCCATGTCTCCCATGATAGCTTTCTAACCATGTCAATGTTTCACCAGTTCCCAACTGGCTTCCATCCATTTACTGGGCCACCCTGGCTCTTTGTCCCAGTACAATGTCCCACATGTCATGCTTAAGGGGCCAGAGATTACATCCCCACACTTCTCTTTTCAGTGCAACTAACCACTCATCCCACAAATAGATCAAGTGAAACAAGAAAACACCACAGATTCATTAACCGCGCAGCCCCACTCCTCATTCATACTTAAAGAGCAACGCTGCTCTGTAGATATTTGGCATGCATGCATGCCTCCAGACCCACCTCCATGTGTAGTCACATCTCTTTTGACCCACCAACACGCGTGGTCTTCGTCCACATTCCAACTGTACTAATGCTGCTGTACAACCAAGTACTTCCTAGTACATAACAATGAACACTCCAATCCGCATAAACTTCTGGTACCACCAAGCACATGCATTTATGTTAACCACTCACATGGCACATAAACTTCCGGTACCATTCACATGGCACATGACATATACACTCATGTACTCCACAACTCCAATTCATGATAACGTACACCAAGGACATGCTAACTATAACACATATATTTCTGTACTTGCATAGATTTCCCCGTACCTTAGCACTAACATTAACATATATATTCCTCGAAATGTCTGTTATATTCAATATTCTAAACACTTTCAACATCACACATACTTATTGAACAACATTTTGTGGAAAACTCCATTTTAGTATCACTAAACCTGCAGATCCTGCAAGTGTTAGATTTCTTGTTAAAGCCTTTAAAATCTTAAGCACTCCAAACTCCCAAATCTATTTGTCACACATCCAATTATTTCCTACCAGAGAAATATGGTAAGCCATGACTCTCTCTTCCAATCCAAATAATGACATTTTACTGCTAATTTGCAGTACATAAACCTGCAAATCCTCAAAGTATTAAAGGCTAACATATCTCAATTAACCCGCATCTCATTTAACATTTAACATGCAAGAGGCAGTCCAGCCCAAACAAGCAGTTTGGGCTGGACTGCCCCTTTCACCTCTTTTGTTTTGCTTAGTCACCCCAAGTGGGACGGGTATGCCTAGACGTGGGTCCCGTGCCTGCTGGGCCTAGAGACCCAAGCTACTCCTCACTGATGAGGCCCTACAAGGCTGAAACATGTCTGGGGATGCTTGTGGTCTCGTGCAGAAGGGATGTGACCAAGCAGTTTGGGCTGCACTGCCCCTTTTGGGGTGCGACAAAGCCTTATTTGCATACAGTCTTTTCCCTTTTGTGATGGCTTGGCAGGCGAAGAACGATGGTCTTGAGGGTTGCCTAGAGCAATTCCAGAAGTTACGATTAATTCTAAACCTTTCAGCCATCACCTCTTCTGTTTTGCTTCAACTAGTGTAATGCCAATAAACTATTTTATATTTACATAGGATCACCATACCTATTGGGTCAATGCTCTTCACCCTGCTCATGCCTATCACGGCAGAACAAAACTTCCCTACATTAAACAAAACCTCCAACGACTCAACACATAAAATGCTGTGTCCCACACAACTAAACCCAGTACAACTCATCCCCCAGGCCCAGATCAAATACATACTCCTGATGTAGCATTAAACTAAAGACAGAGAACTGTACTTGGAAATCACCCTTTTGGGAAAAAATTACTTATGTTTCCAAAGTCTGCAGCATCATGCATTCTTCTGTACGTTCCTCGCCGCTCTAGATCTCCTGTGAGAGGCCATACACGTTTCTTCATAGCCGGAAACTCAGGCGGTCACCACAACCTCCCTGAATAATACATAACAGTCCCATGTACGTCTTCTGATGTGTAGGTCCACCATCTCTAGTCAGCCATCCATTATTTTACTCTGTGTGGAGCTTCTGATTGCTGTGTCAATTTATCTTGCCTGAAAGACTCCTTTGGCCCAAAGACCCAACAACAGTTCCTTAGTTGTTTTGCAGAGCTCTCCCTCTGGTGACCACTGCTACTATCTCTGCAGCAGGGAGGTCACTACCCTTTGAACTACCCTTGAACTACCCATCCTACTGGAATGGAGTGTTTTATAGCTAAACAATGCTTGGAGGTTTCACCACTCTAACTACACTCTTCCTTAGGCAATGGCTACATGGTGGGTCCAGCCAAACCTTCCACTGCATGCTCTAGTCTTTCCAGATACTGTTGTGACTGCACCAACTTTTTCAGAAAAGGGATCCATATCATACCATCTGCCTTTTCTACTTTGATAGACCTTCCATCTGTACCTTCCATCTGCGGTATGCAGAACGCCTATTCCTGCAATACCTCTTTTTGGTGGGAGGTCCCTCTTCCAACCCTCTTTTGGCAATACACAGCCACACACATTTGACAGAAGCCTCTAAATTGTGCCCCTTTGATCCACACCCCCACTCATCAGCTTCCCCACAAGCTGCAATCTGCCTCCTCACCTCCTCTCATGCTCAACATTGGTGCCAAATGCCAGCTCTCACCAGGTGGGTGCCATGGTACACATCTGCACTGTCTGGAAGTTGTTTTTGGATTTCTGTTGCCTCCTCTTCCCCGTTCAGAATATCCAACTCTGCTCAGCCCTTTCCTTTTGTGACTCAAGTGCTCCAGCTCCGCAATGAGTACATGTTCCAAACCAACCTTTGCTCCCCAAAGGATATGTGCTGAACCAAAGCAGCTGTTATGGTTAAATGCTGTTGAAATGACATGTCAACATGGATAGTGGTTATGTTAGCGCTCATGCCATAGAGAATTAGAATTGTGTTGCTCTGTATGAACACATGCTCCATAACCAGATGCATACTCCACAGGACTGGGGATTCCCCTGGAGATCCTGTAGGGGTTCACAGTTAATCATTATTTGGTTTACTTGGGAACCTTCTGCTAAGAAGCCTGCACTAACAACAGTCAGCTTGGGTTTTGCACTCTAAGCCAAATCTCCTTGTCTATATGCCCCACCCTCACTGCATGAACACCTTGTGTTTGTGGTGAAAACCCAAAGTTAAGTGTACAGTCTCCTCTGTTTTTCAGGTGGGCTGGTTGCCATGAGTTTGGGTTTTCTCCAGGTATGTCTTTTGAGGGTTGCCAGGGGTCGCAGTCGCGACCCCTGTGTTCTCCTTTGCTATCCCAGAAATCTCCCTAGCTACCCTTATACAAATTCTTTTTTTTTAAACTGAAGCTCCTGGAGTAGCGGGGGTCCCTGCAGCCCATGCAGTGCAGTGCCCCTGCCACACCCGGTCTAGGGCTGCCCCGGCGAAGTCTGGGTTGGGGCTTGCAGTACGAGCAGGAAGCACTCAGTAGGGATTGGAGCTGACCGTGATATGTGGCACGTGTCACATGCCGCATTGAGCTCCAACCCCAGCTGCTCCGAATTCCTCACGGCTCATATACAGGAACCCAGAAGCTCTCCCAGCTTCCTGGTTCCTGTTTGTAAGCAGCATGGGAGAGCCAAGGGTGGCCTGGAGTGACATGCCGAAGCTGGAAAAACAGGTAAGCAGCTTTAAAAAACAAAATGTGATGTGTATTGTGCATGTATGAAGTGTGTGTCAGATGTATGTATGTGCTATGGGTCAGTGAGTGGTGGGTGAATGAGATGAAATGTGATAGTGTCTGTGTTTGAATGTTCTGGGTGTGTGTGTGCCTTTGTAGTTAATGCAGTCAGAGTGGATGTAAGAGAAGATGTATGAGTGAATGACTGGTGGGTGAATCGGCATGGATGTGATGGTGTGTTTTATTGTTCTGGATGGGTACGTGTCTGTGTGGAGAATGCAGTGTGAGTGGATGTGAGAGAAGGCATATGGGTCAGAGAGTGGTGGGTGAATGAGTAGGAATGTGATAGTGTGTGTTTCAATGTTCTGGGTGGGCGGGTGCGTTCCTGTGTGGAGAATACAGTGAGAGTTGATGTAAGAGAAGGTGTATGAGTGAGTGACTTGTGGGTGAATGAGTATGAATGTGATAGTGTGTTTCAATGTTCTGGATGGGTGCATGTCTGTGTGGAGAATGCAGTGTGAGTGGACACAAGAGAAGGCATAGTGGTCAGAGAGTGGTGGCTGAATGAGTAGGAATGTGAAAGTTTGTGTTTCAATGTTCTTGGTGGGTGGGTGTGTTCCTTTGTGGAGAATAGAGTGCATATGGGTGAGTGAATGGTGGGTGAGTGAGTAGGAATTCGAGTGTGCGTGTGTAAATGTTCTAGGTGGCTGGATGCCAGTGTAAGTGCATGTGAGAAAAGGTATATGGGTGAGTAACTGGTGGGTAAATGGGTATGAATGTGATTGTGTGTGTGAATGTTCTGGGTGGGTGGGTCAATGCCTGTGTGGGCAATGCTTTGTGAATGAATGTGAGAGGAGATATATGGGTGGGTGAAAGGGGATGCCTGTGTGTGTGTGTGTGTGTGTGTGTGTGTATGTTTGTGTGTGTGCAAGGCCCTGGGAGACTGGGAATCACTAGAGCATTTTTGACACATCCTTTATTGACTTTGCTTGTTTCACTGGTAATTTCGGGCAAAACCAAGTTCATGTTTGTCATTACCTGGCTACACTGCCATTTTGGTACAGCCAGTCTAGCCAATGCTTACTCTGGCATGACATTTATTACTCGTGATCTTTGATAAAGCAAACATAATAAGTAGCATTACCTCACATGACTGACATTTTGGTGTAGCAGGCCTGTATATTTCTTACTGTAGCATGAATTTTTATTAACTGAGCATCTATTATGAAGCAAGGGTGATATGTGTTCTTATCGGTCTAGACATGCTTGCATTGGAACCAGTTTGGACATGTTTTCTTATTGTGACATGTTACTTTTAATGGTCAAAACAACAGGAGTATTTTCTTACATAGGAGTATTGGCATATATTGGCAGAGCCATCTTTGTGCCCAGTGCCAGTAATAATACTATAAAAAAAATGTCAAAGCGAACGTGAGTATGTTCTTACATGAGAATACTAGCATATGTTGGTGGAGCCAGCGTGGAAATGTATGGGCACAGCCAGCATGAAAGTGTTTTTTATACTGGCATATATTGAAGGGACCGGCATGATAATGCATGGGCAAATGTGCTTGTGCACTTTTGGTGACTTGCACCTATTGTACTTTTTCCATGAGTTACCCTACACCCTACAAAACCGATTGCAGACTGTCTGGCCTTCTACCCAAATTTTCACAGAAAGTGTTCTGTGTAATGCACCATTTTAAGCCATTATTCAAAACATGTTCTCATGGGAGGGGGAAGAATCTCCCTCACCCCCCCCTCCCAAACTCGTTTTTGTTAGTTCAGGGCCCCCGCTATGCTTAGTCGCAATCGCATATCTGTGGCAAATATTATACCCTCCAATTAAACAACTCACCAGTGGTGACTGTTATATTTTGGGACCAGGCACCACCCCCTTCTTTCTATGCTAGGTGAAACATTTAAGTTTTGATTAAAAAACATATTTACTTCTTTCACTTGGAGTAGTGCATGCTTCTGCAGCAGCATAATCATCATGGACATTGCACACACAGGGTGGTCCTGGCTGGCCTGGGCTGTGGTGTGCCCTGTGCTTTGTTAAGGAGCTTGGGGGGGCCCTCAGGATGGCTCACAGGGGGCCCCCCAAATTTTGAGCTACGCCACTGATTGGGCTCTGCTCAACTTGAACTCATTCAAGTGTAATGTGAATGGTTGAGAGAGCCACAAACTTGACCAGGTCCCGGCTCTGGTGCAACACTGTGTAAGAAAAGTGTTGAACACAGAGTCTCAGAAGTGAGAGAGCCATGGAGTGACCCACCGCTCCCCACTCAAACTCCTTCTTGGACAGGCCTTTGTGGAAGCTTCATTCACGGATCAATCCTCAGGGCTTCATTGAATAGCGCATCTCACACATAGAGCTCTGAAAATCGTAGATGCATTGAGCCCCACTCTTGAGGGAAGTGCAGCCTGCCCCCTTCCCCACACCTCACCCTGTTAAAAAAGATTGAAGAAGAGTCACGTATCAAGCCTAGGACCTTATGTTCGGCTCTGGGTTGTGGGGGACAACATATGGTTGCTTGTCACATAACTTAAAGATAAATGCACACAGAGACAGATGGCTTCAGTTTACACTTGCACAATAGGTTTCTTCTTTCATAGTGGTAGTTGACTCATAGATATATTTATAACCAGGGAATTTTGTTGATACTAAATCCTGGTCAATGATTTAATGTTCAGGCATTGCTTGTACAGCATTTTGCTCCTGGGTAAATAGACAGTGGACTCCTCCCTTGGTCAGCGCTTTTTTGAAACATCTATGCCAGAGATAAAAAGTACTTCTGTGTCCATTGATCTATAGATGTTTCATACACTAGCCGTAGCCTCCATTGGAGATTTTGGTTACCCTGCTACAAGTAGTGTGTTATGTAAGTTTTACATATAGGCTCCACGTGTAATCTGGAAAATGACATTCCCCAAATGTGTGATTGTTGACAAATCTTCTCTCCCTCTGTGCCTCGGTTCTTATATTTTGCTGAAATGAGAGTGCCTGGAAGCAAATGTGTTAGACCAGTGGTCGAAGTGAGCGGGAGCGGTTTGCAGCGGTGCTCCTCTACTTTTTTAAATGAAGCTTTCCTGTTCCTATACTTTTATTTTAAAAGGAAACTGTTCGGGAATGGTTTTGTTTTATAATAAAAGTGTAGGAAGCAGTTGAAACTTCCACTGCACTGAATGTTCCCTTAAACAGCAGGTGAATTTGTTTGTGGGCTTGTATTGTGAGTGGGAGGATCGTGGTGATGGGGTTGGTGAGGAGCGGGGCAGGCCAGCAGAGAACATAGTTCCACTACTTCTTTTCATACAGTTCGACCACTGTGTTAGACACAGCGCAAGATCATGTGCCATCACTTCCCGTGATGTCACTTGGGGGTCACTTGTAATGTCCTCGGAAGTTAAGAGTCATGTGATGCTACTTCTTGGCATTTTGGTGAAAAGATCTCCCTGGTTTTCTCACAAGGTTTGAGGGACTTTTTCTTAAATTGTAATTTGGACCTTTGTTCTTAATAACTTTGTGTTTGTCAGACGTTTGCCTTTATGGCATGAGCAAACTCACTTGCATTGTGTTTTGGAATTGGGTATCCACGTTCCTCTTAGCAACAGTTTCTTTGACTCAATAAGTGCTGGTGTAGATCTGCATCATGTTTTTAAGGGTATTCACTGCAGCAACCAGTTTGTACAGGTTTCAGTTGTGGCTACAAATATTCACTAGGGTCCCTGAAGACTACGAAAACTAGGGAACAAAATGAAAGAGAAACATGAAAATCTTCATAATCAGAGCCATATGGCTCGCAAAAGACGTGTTGGCAAAAATCAATCGTAAGTCTATTTCAATTCATCATCATCATCATCATCATCATTAGCTTTTATTCGGAATAAAACCATCAAGCTTAACAAATTACAGAAAGAATAAAAACACATGAATAACAATGTAAAACATACAATGCAATTTTAAAAGCATAGAATTCAATCTGTATAAATCATGCACTACTATTAACCCCTGACAATGGCACTATCTTATTTCAACACTTTTCTCCTCTGTCGCCAAGTATATAGCGTGCAGTTGCATAAATAACATTTAAAGAAAAACACTGACTTAAAAACAGTAATACAGGAACAACATGACGAACACTATAATCGAAAAATATTGGTCGTAAATAGATTCTTCCTAGTCGTAGAGTTTTTTCACATGTCATTATAAAATGTACCACAGTTTCTTTGAAAAGTCCACACAATGGGCACCGTGCAGGAGCATTGTCTCTCCAAGGTACAGTGAAAGCTGCCACAGGTAATATTCCAAGTCTAAATCATGTACACAATGATGTCTCTAGAGGCAGATACACTATTAGGGACTTATTTACAGAATGTTTTCCTATGGGATTGCGCCATTATAAAACGCTTCTGTGAATAAGGCCCTATGTTTGAATAGACTTTGAAACCATACTCCATTCTAAACTCTAGATAGTCTGGCCCAGTTTTGAATTTGCAGCATCCACTATTAAATTCTCGAGAGCTCTTGAATACATGCTTGCTTTGAGCTGCTTAATATCCTGCGTAGAAAAGACCCACAGATTTTCCCAAAGATCAGGCCTATCTAGGTGCTTGAGGATTGCTTTAACATGGGTGAACCATTTGAGGTTCTTTCCTCCACTTAGACTCAAGATGTGAGCTAATCCTTCACAGTACTTTTACAACCCCTCGATATTACATACTCTAAGCCAATATTAAACAGTTTAAAGGAAATCTGGGGTGCAACTGGTATGTGATGAAGCTCTAAGTGGAGTAGTGTAGAAGATGAACTAACTGGAAGAAGCAGTCGTTTTTTAAGGAATTTATTTTCTTAGGAGCTTAGCTTATTGGAATTTAGAAAACCCAGAGTTCGGCACCATATAGTGCAGCCGGAAGGGCTTCTTTATGAAGCAGATACAGGGCTGGGGAAATAGCCCCAGAGCCATGTTTGTGAAAAAAATACAAAACTTCACCACTATACTTCTCTAGTGTGACCACTGTTTTAGAAGACTGCGCTCCCCACCCACCATTATCTTGGAAATGCAAACCAAGAAAATCAAAGTTGTCCACTTGTTCAATAGCAGTGTCACTAGCAACTAAAGCTATGGATCAGTTTTTTTTGAGGGTGGCCAAGAAAGCGCTGGAGGCACACCACGTGGGGAGGGCGGCCTATGGCATGATGCGCACTAAACAATTTTTTTACACAAAAGGGAACAAAGCAAACAGGCTATTAGCAGCCAAAATAGGGAAGCAGACTAAACAAAATAGAATAGACTTCCTAAGAGACAAGACAGGTAGAGGCACATTTTTAGAGGAGGGTAAATGTCACATCATAAAAGACTATTTCACGGAACTCGCTACCCCGCACATAGGGAACCCGGTCCTCATTAAGGAGTTCATAGACAAAGCGGAGCTCCCACAAATACCCCGATCTCTGAAGGATACCCTAGAAGCTCCAATAACGGGGGAAGAAATAGAAGCAGTCATCAAATCCCTCCCCAATGGGAAGGCCCCGGGCCCAGATGGGTTCACAAACAAATTCTATAAAACCTTTGTGAAGGAACTCACACCGCATTTAACCACTTTATTTAATACCCTGTGGGAATTGGGATCAGTCACCACATCCATGGCTGAATCATTTACCACCCTAATACTAAAACCTGGAAAAGACCCAGCTGATTGCACCGCCTATCGGCCCATAGCTTTGCTTAATACCGATGGTAAAATCTTCAGCAAAATCATAGCGCGTCGTCTGGGGGAAGTATTACCTAAGTTAATAGATCGAGACCAGACGGGTTTCATCCAGGGTAGATCGGCCCATGACAATATCAGAAGAGCAATTGATCTGATAGCCCTTGCCCCCTCTATTCCAGCTCCTCTCTCCCTACTGTCATTAGATGCCCATCGCGCCTTTGACAGCATGTCTTGGAATTACCTACACTCGGTCCTGAAGGGGTTTGGGTTTAGCCCGCATTTCTCCAAGCTGATACTAGCCAACTTCCAGATCCCCACCACCCAGGTTCGAGTCAACGCCCATTGGACGCCGCGGATACCTCTTGGCAGAGGGACCAGGCAGGGCTGCCACCTATCGCCGTTGGTGTTTGTGCTTGCAATGGAACCACTAGCCCAACATATCCGCCTACACTCCGAAATCCAAGGGTTCAAACTAAAAGATCAGACTCACAAAGTGGCCTTATACGCAGACGATGTGCTCTGCTTTCTGCGAGAGGCCCAGACCTCAGTCCCTCCGCTCATGGCTCTGCTGGATAAATTTGAGCAGACCTCGGGCTTCTCAATAAGGCCAAATCAAAGGGGCTGAACCTGTCCGAAACCCCCGAGGTGTTAAACGCCTTACAGAACAAATTCTCCCTCAGCTGGGAGACCGCCAAAATAACATACTTGGGAGTGTACTTGACTGCAAGTTACTCTGGACTGGTGAAGGCCAATATTCCCCCACTATTTAAAGAAGCTAAGGAATCACTACTAAAATGGGGCCCCCAGGAAATTTCCTGGCTGGGGCGAATGTCAGCTGTTAAAATGACCCTATTACCCCGCCTTCTCTATGTATTTCAGGCGCTTCCAGTCTATATCCCAGAGCGAGACCTACAAGACCTTCAGAAAGCCATATGCCAATTTATCTGGCAGGGTAAAACACCTAGAATCCAGCGCAAGATCCTCATCAGAAGTAGACAGCTTGGCGGACTAGGGCTCCTGTCTACGGTAAGATAATATTGTGCATCTCAGATAGCCCCTATCCTGATATGGGCGCTCGAAGAGGACCCCCCTAAATGGCGAGATATAGAACAGACACTCACTGCGACCCCCCTATCTCATCTCCCTTTCCTGCCACGGGAAGCGCGAGCTTCCCAATTTCCACTCCTCCCAACCATGTGCGCCTCACTCAGATGCTGGGACAGACAGCTCACCCTAAGAGGACTGACCCCGGGTGTGGGCCCTATGACTCCGATCACACAGAACCCTATCTTTACCCCGGGGCTTCAACCTAGATCCTATCATGAATGGTCAGGAAATAAAATCGTGAGGCTGCAGGAGACATACGCGGACGGTGTCCCCTTAACATTTATTCAGTGCAAGGAGAAATTTAACCTCCCAGAATCTGAAAGGTTTAAATACATTCAACTTAGGCACTGGATCACCAACCCACTAGTTAGAAAAGCCGCCAGCAGACCCCCCATAGGCCTTGAACTAACTGCGATCGAAGGTCAACGTGCCCATAATGTGGCTACATGCTATCGTCTTACTGAAATAGCCCCAGAGGAGGAGGAACTACCGTACATGGTATCATGGGGGAAAGAGCTGGGGAAAGAGATTTCTCCTGAGTCGTGGCAGAGAATCTGGGCCAGAGCACACACGTCCTCCAGATGCACGACAGTGATGGAATGCGCACTCAAAATATGCTACAGATGGTATTTCACTCCGCAGAGACTGCATGCTATGAATGTTGAATACCCTGAGACTTGTTGGCGCGGGTGCGGGGCAAAAGGGGACCTGGGTCACATGTGGTGGCACTGTCCGACCATTCAATCTTTCTGGCTGGAGATTCGCTCCAAAATAAAAGACATCTGCGGATCCCTCCTCCCTTTGGACCCAATGGTGATGGTCTTGGGAGATTCCCCTGAGGATGGGTCATACCCGCAGTCCGGCCCTAGAGCGCAGCTCATTACCCAACTACAGATGGCAGCCCGCCTTACGCGCGCGCGCTTTTGGAAAGAGCCGGAGGGCCCCTGTATTGCACAATGGTGGGTCAAGGTCTGGGAAATCTTGGGAATGAAGAAACTAACAGCCACATTACTGAATCGAACGGACAAATTTCGACAAATCTGGGGCCCATTTCTAGACCATGTGGAAGATAAGGAACATATGTTCTTCCAACCAAGACTGATCAAATGCCTCCTCCAGCCCTGAGAATCTCACTAAAAACAAGGCACATGGCTGATCTAGCACCAGAACATGAGAATATCGGGTACTAAGAACAACACCCGGACCACGGGGGGGAGCAGGTGGAAAAGAATGTTCCTTTTTTTTTTTTTTTTTAAATTATTCTCTCTCTCCCCTTCCCTTCTTTTCTTCTTTTATATACAATTGCAGCAATACATCCCCGAGAGTAATAATGATGTCACAAATGAATAATAATGATCAAAATGAAATGTCAACCCACTGTTAAATTAATTGGTCTCAGCGCTATTCGTTGAGTTCTAGGCAGGAGAATAATGATGTAATGTTGAACTGCATTCAAATATCCTTGCCATTGTTTATACTGTTAAAGATTACAATGTGAACCGATATTTCAATAAAAAAAGATTTTGACAAAAAAAAGGGGGCTTAAACACCATCCCCTTTGATTTATCAGAGTTCAGATTTAAACAAAGGGACTTACACTTGCTCTGGAAGATATGTAGAGATTTATTAAGACCTGCAGGGGTAGTAGCGAATAACATGGCATCATCCACGTAGAAAAGAGCGGGTATTTGTCGCAAGCCAGTCTCGGGGTGTGCTGGCACCCTTACGCCAATATGTCAATAATTCCCTGAACAAAGATGTTAAATAGGAGAGGTGACAGGACACAACCCTGCCAGACACCAAGATTAACGTCAAACTCTTTTGTCATCTCGCCCCAGTCCGTAACGGACCCTAGCTTTGTTATCAGAATAGAGGGAGGAGATGATAGATACCAGGTCAATAGGAGTGTGACACGATAACATGATTTGCCACAGGGCATCTCTTAAGACTGAATCAGATGCCGTCCTTAGATCTAAGAAGGCTGCATAGAGGTACATTTTATTTAGCACTGTCTACTTCTGAATAAGCATATATAACAAAAATACAATGATCCACGGTACATCTATTCGACTGAAACCCAGCCTGAAGATGGCTGATCACATTAGCATGATCAGCCCAATCCTTTAAATGATTAAAGAGCAGTTTGTCAAAAAGCTTGCCAGCAATATCCAGAAGCGAGATTGGCGATAGTTAGCTGGTTAGTCCTTGCCGCCCTCTTTATAAGTGGGGACTATTATAGCTTGTTTCCAAGATGTCACAATTTCACCACTAGCCAAAATTGCATTCAATATTTTGCAGAGTACCGGAGCCTAAACAATCGCTTCCTCTTTAAACAAATCAGTCGGCATCAGATCCAGGCCCGGAGCTTTATGATTTTTTAACGATTTAAGAGCACATATTCATGGGAAAACACCCTATGATGACATGAGTTATGGTTCACCCTCAATTAAGTAATAAGCCCCGAGCCGGGGCGGGGGGGCATTAGCACATGACAGAATGCCCCGGGGCCCATTGTTACAAGCTCATTGTCCCTCGCTGGGTATTAATATACTATCATTTCCAAAACAATATATAAATTAACACATTGTATTCATCAAAACAATGACAATACTGCGAGAAAGACATATAAAACAATAATGTAAATGCAAGACAGTTTAAAAAAAAATACATTTGACCTCAATCAACAAGTAATACAACACTAAGACAAACAAAAGGCACACAAATGCCACAATTAAGAGACATATATGTAAAGTGCAACAGTGACACAGTTACTTCAAAGTGCTGCTATTGCTCCAAAAGTGCAATACTGATATTCATGGCTGGCTAGATTGTGCGATCACCGGGTGATAGCACTCACTACCAGTCTGAGAGCAGTACAGGAACGGACAGATCAACTAGTGCACAACAATTTTAACGAGTACACAACGATGTTGGAAGCGGGTGATGTGATGATATATACACATAATCCTCCGTATTCACGCTTTCATTGTAAGCAGAGAGTGACATTTTTCTGCACATGACACTGCAATAAGGGAGTACTAGTTGTGTCGAAGAGCCAGGGGGCCTCGTCTTTATCAGGGCTGAGTTCAAAGCTGCAACAAAGTGAAAGAAGTGTGAATGCCCAGAACATGCTTACATGAAAAGGTAAAAGAAGGGAGAAGCTAATATTGACAAGACAAAGTACCTGTACAGTACAGCACCCCTCATATGAGTCTGGAGCTGTGAGTCTTCATTTTAGTTTAAAGGAACTCTGCAACATGATGCAGAAATACATGATGGATGTTAACCTTCTATTCATAACGTGTATTTATAAGGATTTCATAAAGGAACAGTTATCAAGGTGTTTTATTTTAAAATTAAATTTGTGTGTGTGTATGTAAATGAACGATGTATGTTATATGTGTATGCATGTGTGCGTGTATGTTGGTGTCAATGCTGTGCTTGTTTTTATGTATGCACATGCAAGGAGTTGTGTGACTGGTGGGTGAATGCGTGGGTCAAAATGTTGAATGTGCCAGTCCCTAAATGTAAGGGTAGGGCTTCTGGGTTGCTTTACCCTTGATGCACGGAAGCATACATCAAGGGTAAAGCAAGCATAAGGGTAGAGCCAGGGACAGCGTCAGAGCCTTACAGCCCTTTCAGTTAAAGGGGCCTCGGGGCACCCAACAAATGCCCCCATGTTGCCAGTCAGCAGTCTTGCAACACAGCAGTATATTCCTTTCATTCTGGGGCTTGAAATGAGCGCTTTGAAATGGACACCTTACAAGCTTCTTTTGCTGGAGCCCTTCTGACTGTTACTTCCCTGGGTTATATAGAAGTGTTATCACCTCGTTGCCTTTTAACACAGGTTCCTCCACATCAGCCACTTGCTTAAAAAGTAAGATTTCAGAATTTTCAGTGAGAATTTAGTTTTTCATCTCCCTGCTGGCTGGCGTCTTGTGATAATCGTCAGCTATTAATGCCTGGCTGCATTTCTTTGCCTCCATCATAATGCATGCAGCCAACTGGTGCTTCAAAATGTTTTCACTCGAAGAAATGGGGAGCCCTAAATTGTCATGTTGAAAAGGGCCTCCACGCACCTTCAACCAGTCCTATCTAAAGAAAATATAAGTGTTATCAGGTGGCTAGACTGGCCTACATTGACTGTTGGCCAGTCTAGCCAATAAGAACACTTGTGGTGCGCGCCCAGTGTGGTTATACTTTCTGCAGCGTGGTATATTTTACTGGCTGTGAGTCCTTATATGGTAATACTGGCATGAATTGGTGCAGCCTGCATGAACATGTATGGGAACAGCCAGCATGACCATGTTTTTATACTGGCAAATGTTGGTGTCAAAGTCAGCATGAAATGCATTGGAAAATGCGCCTGTGCACGGTACACGACTTGCATCTATTGGGTTTTTCCATGTGCTACCATACAAAACCTATTTCAAACTGTATGGCATTTTACCAAATGTTTCAAGAAAGCGCTGTAAAATACACAATTTTAATACATTGTTGCAAAAAAAGTTTGGTGCGATAAACTTTCTCAAGCACTCCTTGTTTGGTTTGGGCTCCCTCATTGTGCTCTGTCAATCCCACATAATTGGCGCAAACATTTAAGCTTCTCCCGTTGAAAAAATCATCAGCCGCCACTGAACATCAACTACCTGTTACTGTATATGTGTTGTAATGCACACACAGGGACAGGACGCTCTCTAATGATGACGTACGTCATGCACCACACGCCGTCATGCCATCCTATATATATATATATATATATTTATGCATATGACAAAAAAGTTAGTCTTGTCTCCAGCAGAGAAACATAACTTTGCTGTAGTTGATTTGCTGTCATAATCATCAACCATATTTGGGTTCCTCCTCACAAACTCAAGGGGAGATTTCTCCCGTCTCCTGTTTGCAACGGCCAGTGCAAACTATCTTGACGGGTCCTCACCAAATTTTTTGCCCAGGGCCTCCCCACAACTTGTGACATCCCTGAACTAAATTGTACCATGGATGCACGCGCCTTTTTGTTAGCTGGAGGCTCCAAGGAGAAATTGCTTGTTTTGCCTAGCTTTGAGTCTAAAATTAAATTTTCTTTAAATTAAATGTTGTGTCATGGGAGTCAACCGACTGGTTCAAAAGAGTTAAATATCTTTGAAATGTGTTGAGCTAATTGGCTTTATATATAATGTATTTGGCGTTATTAATTTGTTCGCTCGTTGCCAAGGACATGTGGACACTGGCGAGGTTTGGACCTATCATTGAAGATATGTGTGAGACATCTTTTTCTGGCCTCTTGACATTCAGTAAGTGCAATGGCTTTACATATTGTCATAATGAATGTAGTGTTCTTATACAGGTTTATGGATTGTACAGTTTTATAACCCTTATATCTATATAAATCATTGAACCCTAAATAAAAGCTACTAGCTAAACAACACATAAACAACAGGTCCAGTAAGGCCGGTAAGACAGAGGTTCTTAGTTATAATTCCTTTAACGATGACATATTCTGGGACTCTTCGCCTGGATATGTTTTAAGTGGATGGCCCATAACGCCATTTTGTCTTCCGGTTGGCATCCTTGAGGTCAGATCAGCAGTGAGTGGCCAACCCACTATTTAGCAATCTGAAAAACCGTTATATGCATTAACTTGAATTTGCATTATCATGACTGAGTTTTTGTGATATTAAAACGCGGCCAATACCTTTAATATACTGTCCGTTTTTTTGGGGGGGACTGTTCAGTTGGCGTACTCGCTTATTCGTAGTCTGTTGAGAGATATTGGTACTGACGTCATTGCTCGCTCCAAGCTATTAGTGTAAATGATTGAACGGGAGACCGCCGGGCAGGCTGTGAAAAAAAAAAATCAATTACATTTTACTATTATTATTATTCCATTAAAATACTGCACTCAGGCACACTCAGTGTTTCAATATTTAGATTCTCAAGTCCAATAAACAAGTCCTCCGCCGCAGGAGAGCTGGGGGAACCCGCGCCCTTTCAAGCGAGGCAGCCCGGGGTGCTGCATACACTCATTCATAAATGCAATTACGCCGCGTTGATTACTGTGGGAGGACAGGCTCGAAGCCTGCTTCTGGAATCGTCCACCTCTTCCCCGATGCATCTTCTGCGCTCTGTGCCGTTTACACAAGTGGCAGAGGTCAGGGAGAGCCTGGGGAAGAAAACACTCTGCCACACACCTCCCCAGGGCTCCCTTCATAATGCTTCCTAAGCCCTCCCCACACTCCAAGGCGAGAAAACACCATTACAATGTTGGGGGAGTTACAGGAATGGGTGCATAACTTAAGGTTTGTGATGGGGCAAGGCAGGGGCCTGTGTTATGCCATCGTTGCCTAAAGACTATATGTTTGCACAATCGTACTTACATCCCTGACCTCCCAGGGCCCGAAGTATGATATGAGTACATCTTTGACTCAATGGTGGTTAGGGTTCGAGGCCTTTTGAAAAGCCTGGGAGTCAATGCTGGTATAGGTGTGTTGAACAATCCACAGGAGAAATCAGAAGAAATACCCTCCTACACACTCCTTATCCTAGATCCGGATTGTCCAAGTTCTATAGGCAGAACATCAGGGTGGAATTACAGGCACTCTTAAAGAAGGGTGGGCAATGAACTGTGGGTTCCCTGGGAGAAATTGCATAAACCGCTTGCCTGGAAGTTTCATGAGGCCCACTAGAAGCTTAATGATGCTGGCTATTGTTATGTTATGTTAAAGGTTCTTATATTGTGCACTGTCAACACCTGTGTGGTCCCTTAGTGCTCTGGCGGAGCAAAGGAGCGGTGATGTGCTGTTGGCAGCTTCAGTTCGGTTTACACCATTCGCTGAGTGTGGGTGTTTTTTTCGGTTGGTAGCCGACTTGTGCTGTGGTGCAAGGCGATATGTGGTTTGTTTCATTGTGGTGAAGTGTGTGCGGTTTGTTGTGGTGTAGAGATGTGTTTTGGTTGACTGTGGCCCTTGTCCCTTCCCCTGTCTTATATTCTTGTGTGCTATACTTACCACTACTATTTTGTGTGCAGATCAGTGGGTCCACAATGGACTAATCAGTGACGGTACCTTTTCACCCCAGCGCTCAGACCAAGTGCTGCCTGCATCCCTTCCTTCTTAGCCCACACTGGTGCGCAGCAAACATGACCCCCATGGGTTCCTCCAGGTGGGGGTGCATTCCCTCTGCCTCGCGGTCCATCAGTTCCAAGATCGAGATGCCTCTCTCCACATTTATTCCTTTAAGACTCTCTGTCAGTGGCCCAATTTGGTCAGACCCTTCTCTTTCCCCTGTTTCCCGTTTGACCCTCTATAGGGCAGGGTACACATAAGTCTCCCTGCCATATAGACTGCTCTATTCTTCTCTGCACTCCACTCCGATCTGTCGTACACCCAAGTCTTTCTAATGGGAGGAACAGCTAAATTTGGGGCTCTACAACAAATGCACTAACACCTAGATCTGAGTCATAGTGTATGTTTTGAATCTAGGTGCAATTCCCACCACAGTGTATGTTTTGAATCTAGGTACATTCCCCCACTATTGTGTATGTTTTGAATTTAGGTATAATTCCCACCAGCGTGCATGAATCTAGGTGCATTTTTCCACTGCAGTGTATGTTCTGAATCTAGGTGCATTCTCACACTTTTGTGTACATTTTTGATTCTAGGTGCAATTTCACTATAGTGAAAGTTTTGAATCTATGCGCATTTCCCACTATTCCCACCACAGTCTGTGTTTTGAATCTAGGTGCAATTCCCACTACAGTGTATGTTTTTCATTCTAGGTGCAATTCCCAATGTAGTGTATGTTTTTTATTCTAGGTGCATTTCCCAGTGCAGGATATGTTTTGAATCTAGGTGCAATTCCCACCACAGTGTATGTTTTGAATTTAGATGCATTTGTCCACAATGGTGTATGTTTTCAATCTACGTTCATTTTCACACTTGAATTTAGTCAAGTTTTCAGGAATTACCCTTGTTCTAAATGTACACAACGTTCAGGCTAGCTATTGAATTTAGACAATCTTGCAAGCATTGTTCAGGTATCTGAATCAAACTACCTTCAGCCTTTGTTCGTGACAGATTTGGACTAGTAGTCACGCATATACGTTTTAAATAATGGATCTTATGGAAATTGATGATGAAGTTAAGAATCGAGTAAACGTTCATATGTAGAAAAGATTATTGCACGTGTGCAAACTGCTACAGAAATGCAACCATTCAATTATTGTACAGATGTAGAAACACAAGTAGACTAAGTAATCATAGAAGCTAGCTATATGTAGTGAATAGGCTGCAGGTGAAGCCACCATTGTATAGGAACTGGAACATCAGTGTCATGAATTTAGTAAGCCAGGCCCCTTGGAGAGGAAAGGCCAAGAATTGTGTTGCAGCAAGAATAAGCTGAGATCGTAGAAATGCATGGCGAGGCTGTCTCGCCTGGCATCAAAGCAGAAGCAGCCAAGGTGGGTTATCTATTCTTGAAAGCAGTGAATGTGCAAAGGAGAAATCACCCCTTATTAAGGGGCAAAGAAAGAACACCAAGAGTGCCAAGTTTTATTCATTTAGGACATTTAAATGCTGCAGAATAGACCAAAATCATGGTCTCCCGTCACATGAGATGAGGATGGAAATAGATTTGAGCTTGGAGTCCTAGAACAACGATAGTGAGAGCCTGTACTCCCACATATTCCCACAGACAGGGATACTTTGTAAGGCCAAGTTCAAAGACAATCTGCATGGCAGAAGGTATGGGTGATGAGAGATGTTGGGCTAATTGGGTGGGGAGGTAAAGTCAGGACCACCTCCTTGTACCTGGGTATGAGCTTATGTGCTGCTAAGTGAACTGAATCTTCCAGACATGGCACATGCATATAACAAAGTGCCTTATAGTTTAAGAGCCAATGATAAACCGTATACATAATAGTTTTGAAGATGGCATGTTCTAGAGGTAGGCATAAGTTGTCAACCTGACAGAAGGCAGCCAATCACAATCCCAGTCATTATATTAAGTATACTTAGATGTTCCCCTTGAACGAATTATAATTCCTAGTAGGTTTTTCTTATTTGCCACGTAGTATGATGTCACTCCTGACCTATTTTTAGTATAAAGCCTATGTTTTATGAGAAATTTGTTGAGAGCTGAGCGAACGTCCGCTGATGTCTGTTGTAACCTCCCTGTTTTAGATACTTTTTAATAAAACAGCAACCTTTGCCATCTTCCTGAGTTGGTTTGATTATTTGGACTCAGAGTTATTCTGTAAACCCCATCCATTTCTTGCACATTACTAAAGAACCATAAGTTCACGTGGTAGCAGAGGATGGTTGGAAAAGATCCAAACCAGTTTGTCTGCTGTGTTTCGGATGATTGGGCATCCTCTGCCATTAGCCGGAAGATCGCAGAGTTTCTTGTGGAGAGTGCCGATAGAAATAAAATTGCAAGAGGAACAGAGACGGTGGGCAGTTCCCCCTTTGACGAAATCGCTACTCTGTTTCCACGGAAGCTCTGTGGATGGAAGGCTAAGTGGTCAGATAGGAGGAGGAGTCGATACCGAAGGCCTCGAGTCGATTAATGAACAAATGGTGAGTAGACTTAGGGGAATGGCAAATGAGGGGATGGGATTGTGATAATTTTTAAGTAATGGGAAATATTGTGTGAAGAAAAGGTGGCACCTAGGAGTCCTGACTCAAGGGAGTTTCTGAAGGAGACGTTTCAAATCCCAACTGGGGTAGAGCAGAAACATAAAACACGTAATTAGAATTACGTAAACTGACGTCTCAAACCCTGTATAGGGTATAAAGTAAAGGCGAGAGAGAAAAAGGTGATCACAGTGTTCATAAATATGTAATGTCGATTAGTCTGAATATTGCTTGTTGAGTAAAAATATCAAAGAGCGATAAAAGTTGCGAAGAAATTGAAAAAGTTGAGGAGCAAGTGATTGAGCGTAGCAAAGTGATTGGTGCCAATCAAAAGGTTGGGATAGCCAATTAGGAGAATATATAGTTAATCAAAAGATTAGAGGCTTGAGCAGCAATTGATAGTGCATGATCATATTTGTTGTTTTAAAGACATTGAAAAGTTGTGATTGAAGCAACAGTATAAAGGTTATTTCATAAATCTGGTAAGTATTGACAGTCAATTGAGACTTGTCATTATGGGAGATACACCCCTGATGCACTTATGTAAAACATTACCAAAGCACACGCCTAAGCTCAAAAGGTATAGTGCGGAATGGATGAAAGGCACAGCAGATAAAATGTTCATGCCATAGCCACAAGTGGGATCATTGTCAAAAGCGATATTGCAACACATGACCACATACTTGCATGCTGCATACACAGGAAAGATATTAGAGAAAAGATTAGCGATTTTAGAGCCCTGGAAAATGTACCAGGAAGAAAGGGAAGACCCGCCACCTGAAGAGTGGACATTAGTCAGCGAAAGAAGGAAGGTTTTGAGTCTTCATCTCCCCTTACCTTGCCTGAAGTAAAAGGCGCTAGTGCGGAAGAAATAGGGTTGTACCCTTTAAAGGAGTTGAAAGCGGTGATGGGGTATAATAATCTGATATACAAACCCCCAGCTTAAAATAGTGACGATAGTCCATAGGTGAATAAGAGAAAAGAAGATATCTATACGATCATACAAGATAAAAAAGAAAGGAGTGAGCGGTCGAAACTGTTGACAGAAATAGACAGGGAAATTAAGAGATGGAAAGGAGAGAAGGATACGGCTGACAAGGTAGCGCTCATGCAGAATGAATGGATGGGAGGACAGATATTACTTAAAAGATCTGGGAAAAGTATTGAGGGAGTTAGGCAAAGAGAAGACAAGGATGAATAAGTAAGAAAGGATAAAGAACAAGAGAAGAGATTGAGTGAAGACGAGCAGGAAAGAAAGAGCAGAGCGAGATGAGAACAAATATATCAAGAGGAGCAAGAAAGAAAACAAGAATAGGCAGAAGAACAAGGAAAGTATGACAATAGACAGAGAGTAAGGAATAAAGAAGAGGAGGAAGCGCAAATGCTAATTGATAAAAGATTACAGAGACGAAGGGAAGAAGAGGAAAGAAGGGAAGGAATAAGGAGAGGGAAGAACGAAGGCAAGAGGAAGAAAGTATTAGAAGGTATGCAAGAAAGCGAAGAGAAATAGACAAAGAAATGGCATGAAAATGTAGGCAATGAGGTTTTGATACCAGTCTCACTCGTGAGGAACCATTAGAGCAAAGCCCTTAAATACAATGGGACAGAATAGAAGAGTTCCTTCCGATAAAGGAAGCAACATCTAGAAAGATTTGATTTTGATGCAGAAAGAATTGGAGAAAGAATCAACACAGTCTATCAACAGTTGAGGTGAAATAGTGAGTATGAGACTCGATTAAATGATGATTGATTCCCCAGTGCCTCAATAACGAAGAGAGGAGGGAAGCTTGTTCAGTGATGAATGTCGAGCATTGTCTTAAAGTAGACTGAATCTGGATAAGAAGGGTGAAGGGGATGATAGTAATACTAGTTGGCGACAAGACATTTCAGACGAGGAAAGAGAACCTGCCCTCGATGTGTGAGGAGGGAGCACATGTGCCCCTGAAGGAAGCCTGCAGAGGGATAAAGAAGTGAGGTGGTCTGATCTGGAACAACCAAAAGATAGGACACCAGATCCCATAGCGTATCATGAGCGTCCCCGAGGACGATTTTACAGTGAGAATGGAGAGTTGCCACCTTGTGTGAGCAGGTTAAGGTTGTTACCCACAAGGAGACAGACAGGGACATTTGTCCCTGAAAGGGATAGACTAATAGTAGGATCCGACTGTGGGGTAGGGTTTGCACAGTTTACCTTATTGGAAAAAGGGGGAGCAAGACCGCAGCATATTCCATGGGCGCAGATGGAAAAGGAAAATTTAAGGTGTTAGCTCCCGAGTTTGACTTTGGGTGCTGGAAAATGGATATACGAATTAGAAAAAATGACAGGAGGAAACACGTTGGCCATAGGGGACACAAAAGGTCTTCTGGCATCTATTCTTGGGGAAAGAGATGATGACATATGGAGGAGAGCAGGGTATTCAAGTGAGACAGCGCAGAATATAGCACATGATGGAGCACAGTTTAATCATTGCAGAGCAGATGTTTGGAGGGCACTCAGCGTACAGTATCCAGCCACATCAGATATGGGTGCAATTGTGACACGTAAGATGAAAGAAGATGAAGACCATATTGCTTACATTCAGGAAACCCAGGAGAAATGGCAACTTGAAACTCGTGAGCCGTGGAAAAAAGACAGTGGTTTTATTTTACCACGTTTAATGTCAGGGGTAGCATGAGTGAGTACAAAGACAGATGAAGAAATAAGTGGTGATGTAAGCGGAGCCTTGGGCTGAGATACAGTTGACAACAGTACACCATTGTCGGTTTTTACAAGAGAAAAATAAGAAGTAAGATGAGAATAGGAAAATTGAGGAAGCCAAGTTAGTTCAGAAACAATTGTTAACATTTGCCATAGAAGAGGCGGTATTGACAAGCATAGAAGGATTGGGAATGTAGGAAGCAATGGGTACATCGCAGGTGAGTAATCTGCACCCGATGAATCAAGGTAGATATGGGTTTGTGCCACGAGGCAGGGGTATAGACTATAGAGGAAGAGGAGGAAGATTTCAAAATAATCAAGGTGGGTTTCAAGGTATGCAGAATGAAAATCAGGGTACTCAGGGAGGGCTTGTCAGACAGGCACCCCCAGCATGTTGGACTTGTGGGATGACAGGGAACATTGCACGTGTATGTGGGAGCCAAGGGAATGTACAAAATGGCCAATTCTCAAGAGGGGGGACAGCTTATCCTCCACCATATAGCACACAGGGTAGAGAAGGGTTTGCCCAAGATCATACATAGTATCAGACACAAGCACTGCAAGTGCAGCAGGTGCAACAGCAAGAAGGAGTGCAAATGAATCCATGGCAAGGGCAGACGCAAACAGCCCCTATGCAGATACATCAGTATGCAAACACAGGACAAGTACTGACTCACAGGATAGGAGGTGTCACTGTGGTAGGAGGAAATCCTTTCACAGGGATGCGGATGACCCTGAACCCACAATTGGACAGCTCATATGGTAACTTTAGGGGTTTAGTACTATCTGTGACACCAGACACCCAAGAGGAACCAAGGGTCGATGTGAGAAGAGGAGGCACATCTTATTCTTTTCTTGTAGACATTGGAGCAACTCGTTCATGTATACGAGATGGAAAATATCCAATGTTGGGAATGGCCATGAATGCTCAAGGGTTCTCTGGAGCTAATAGTTGAGTTCCTTTTACTAATGAATTACCAGTATCTATAGGAAAGCGTGACATGTCTGTTCCTTTGTTATATTCACGACAGACACCGGTTAACATTTTGGGAGGAGATCTAATGACAAAACTTAACATGGGGATTTAATTTAACGATCAAGGAATAGTGTGCTCTTTAAATGTGGCAGAATGTATACTGGGGTTCATGGGGCAAGTGGCTCTGCAAGGCGTTCCAGTAGATCCAGAGATTTTTCTACATAGAGTGAGCATTCTGCTGACATGGCTACCTGGCTTAGTGGGAAAAATTGTAAGGTTACCCAATGAGTTTTTGTTTAGACCACAAATACCTATGGACAAAGAGGGGGGACAGACTACCCCTATAAAATTGGAAGCAGCCATAGTACGAAAGGAAATGGCAATGCTTGAAGGAGTAGATGATGAGGGTAGACCATGGAGAACAATAATAGCTCTTGAGGAAAGGTACTGATTGACTGACATAACTGATGACGACATGTTCAGGGAAGACCAAACAGACAATGAAGTAGTGTACTTCATGAGCATTACACACTGGATAAGAATAGAGAAAAGAGAATTCCCACAATGAATGACGATAATGTGGTAACATTTAGGAAGACTTGGAAAAGGTGCCAAGCGTCCTTTGGACCACATGCTCTTGTGACTTAGATTTATTGAAGGGAATAGGGGAAGTTAAAATAAAACTTAGGCCAGGAGCGATTTTACCTCAAGCGAAGGAGTAGCCTATGCCTCAAGAAGCTGATGAGGGTATATTTCAGACCATTTCAGCACTGATGAAACAAGGGATTCTGGTGCCATCGGAATCATCGTGTAATACAGCAGTGTATCCGATCAAGAAATCCAAAAGAGGGTCATGGACATTTATACAAGCTATGAGACCGATTAACCAGCTTGTAGAAGTGATCGATTTGAAGAATGTGTTTTTCTCAACCCCGTTGCACAACGTTTTGCCAAACCCCACTGAAACATACTTGTTTGTTTGTCCCAAGGGTACTCTGAGTCCCTATCGATTTATTTTTAATAGAGTCCAACAGTTGGATTTAGGCAATATTTATCTTAAGAGTGCAGTGACACAATACGTAGATGACATTTTAATTTGTAGCACCACAAAAGATGAGTGCAGACAAGATTATGTTCAGTTGGTGACTATTCTAGCAGACAAGGGATATAAGGGAGCCAAGGATAAGTTGGATTACTGTCAAGAAGAGGCGTTGTAAATAGGTCAATTGATTTCACACGAAGGAAAGAAAGTGATGCCTGAAAGAGCTGAGGCAATTATGAAACCCTCAAAACCAAACACAATGAAACAGATGAAAAAATTCTTGGGAGTATGCCACTATATCAGGGCCTAGGTGTTTGATTATAGTAACTATACAATACCACTTCTGCAAGCGTTAAAGAAACACAAGTGGAAAAAGTAAAAATAGAATGGACTGAAGAAATGGAGGAAGGGTTTGAGGAACTGAAAAAAGCAATTTGTACTGCCCCTGTTTTGGGAATTCCCATTTATGCAGAAGAATGTTATTTGTTTTTGCACACAAATTGGACAGTCATGACAGCAGTGCTTACGCAGAGAACTACATTGGGATATAAACCTTTAGCATATTACAGTGGGATTTTAGATCCAGTTATGAGAGGACACTTTCCTTGCGAAAAATCATTGGCTTCCGCCGCATTTGTGATTGAGAAATCTACAAGCATTGTCATGGGCTGCTCTATGACCCTCTTCGTGAAGCATGCTGTGTTTGCCATTTTATAGAAACACAAAGGCACATTGACATCCCAAAGAGCTTCAGTTTATGAGGTAATGATTTCAAACCCAATGATTAAAATTGTAAGATGTAAAATATTGAATCCTGCCGCATTTATAGCTGAGCCAATAGAAGAAGGCGATCATGTGACTGTGCTAATTATGTTGAATTTTATGATGATATATCCCATTTGAAGGAAAATGCTTTAGATGGAGGGGACATTCCCTTTATTGTTGGTTCTTCAAAAATGTATGAAGAGGTTATTTCTGTTCTGGTATAGATACAAGATGCTTTTTATTAATAGCACCCAGGAAGGTATGTAGCTTGTAGTATTAGTGCATGAACATATGTAAAAGGTACATGTAACCTAGAATAGACACAGTACTCAGATTAGCTGCGTCACAGAATACAAATGTGTTTAAACATGGATAGAGGAGATCAATTGGAATGAATGAGAAAGCTACACATACATTGGCATGAATAGTGGATGCAGATTAGAAGCTACCACAAAGGTGTATGTATCCAGACAGACTGAGATTAGAAGTGGGACATGCTTTTAAAATAGTGCTGCAATTACAGATCAACGGAACAAGTGCCTGTGGTGTGCAATATATCAATGCTCACTTTTATAGTGGAAACAACGCTATAGCCAGTGAAACCATGAGTGAGGCTTTTTTGAATATCATGCCCTGAAAAGGAAATAACTCTGAAGGGCTGACAATTTTGAAACATTTGGGTACGGGCCATTTTGAGAGGTTAGACAATACAAGATTAAATGAGATGCCCAGGAACACACATTGGTTTTGGGGTGAAGTTGGAATTTGTGGCAACTCTGCATTCAAACAAATTATTTTCCAGTTCTTACCATGAACTCAAATAATCACATTTTTATAACACTGACTTGGAAAGTGCACAAATCACATCAACAAACATGATACTTTTTAAAAACAAAATATTCTAGAAGGGTTTTATATAAATTGGAATGATTCTAGCTTCAGCAAACCAATCAATGTGATTTAACAGGTTTATTCTGGGTTTTTCTTTTGTTTTTAAAGCTTTAAATACTTCCAAAACAATGGCTTGTGAAATTGTCATTTATAAACGTGCAGAAAAACCTTTGACTTTTACAAAAAAAAGCAAACTGTTTTTTTTGTCAAACAAGCAGACCTTAAAATATGTAACATCTCGCCCACTCTATTCTGTCCACCACCCCTTCCACTCAAATGGCCTACTTAAGAAGAAAGATCAAGTAATGGGCTAAATGATGCCACCAGCATGGGAGAAGGCAAACCTCACAGAAGACAGCACAGTCATTTAAAGATATATTAGATGATTTGACCAGGATAACTGTATCGTCTGCTGGCAAAGCCAGGATACAACCATGAATGCTTTGGTTCCACAGTCTTGAATTTGGATACTTTTTCACCTCTTGGACTAACAGTTTATGCTCATCGTTAGAGGTGATTGTGTAGGTTTTACGATACCCCTCTGAACAAGCCAATTTCTAGACCTTCACCATACGGATGACATGTTAGTTTTTATAGAAACCCCTATGTGGTGCAGGTACATTTCAGATAATAGCACCTGTTGTGCTGCAAAGCCAAGTACATATGTAGGCAGGTTTATAAACTTCAGGCATAATAAAGGCTCAACCAGCTCTATTTCTCTGCAATGAGTACTTAAGACACTGAGCTAACTTCTGAATCATTGTGGCACTCAATTTATCAATATGCATTTCTTCTTTGGCTATTGGACATGATCAACATAACTCCCACAGGAAGGAAAGAAGGCTACAGGAGTTGTGCTGTAAGGAACACACAAAGCATGTATACCACAGTGAACACAGAAAAGCAGTACATGATGAATTGACGAGGCAGAATGTACTTGTTCAGCATGCCATAAATTATCCTTGATCGTGATATTTAAGTCTGGTGAACAATGGAATGTTACTTCTTTAGATCAGGCAACCCTGTGGGGCCCCTCTCCATGGTAGGGGCCTGGGGCAAGTGCCCCTTTTGCCCTCGCTAACAAATGTCTCTGGAGGTAGCAATAGCAGTATCCACCTGCCTCAGTGCATTAAATAAAAGCTACTCAGGGCTCCCCATGAAGGTATCTTGCTCGAGGACAATTTACAAAATAGTTTCACTGGAAACTTTAGACATGGCGGTGCCTCAGAAACTGTTTATACAGCACGCGGTTCTATATGCCATCATTCAGACCCCTCTTTCTCCACATATCAACTTTTATGGGAACTTTAGTGGCAAAAGCATTTTAAAACATACAGCACAAAAATAACAAAATTGTGGAATTGTTAATGGTTTGCCAAAGAGGCCGTCTGAGGTCAAGGACACAGAATTACACATTTTTCTTTCCAATTTGTATACCTTCTTAAATGAGCAGTACATTGGGATTGGTAAATGTTTAATTTGCATTTTTTTTACTTTTTGGTTGACCAAATGTTTGTGCTTATTTCTGTCATGCATGTCACTTGCCTGTTCACCACCATACCAGGTTTAAAAAGAGTTGAGCCTCAAGACTTCGCCCATGTGACCATACATACCCTGTGCCTGGGACCTTGCAGGTCTAGTCACACAATTCTGAAAGAGCGAGACAGGCACATGGAGGACAAGAGTTCTGATAAAGAAAGATTTTACTAATTGCACTTGTAAATGTATTCTCTTTATTATGCCTCAAAAAGATCAATACAATGTTAACTTGCCAAAAGTATGCATCTGTCAGATTCAGGATGCCATTTTCAGTCCTTAGGTAGTACAGTGACGTGCATCTTAAGAGTGCATCTTAAGAGTCTGCCCTGGCTATGGCTGCACAGAGCCGCCACACTCATGCTTCATGGTTGGGTGGCGGCTCTGTGCAGCCATGGGGCCAAGTTTGCGCTTGCACGACAGCCTGCACGACAGCCTCTATGAATTTGCAGCACAGGCCTAAAAGAATCCAAAACAGAGGGTGGGTAATTTTGATGATAGCCATTTTCTCCCATCATGAATTCTCCTGTTCTCTTTCTCTGTAAGGGCCTCAGAGGTTGAAACTGGTGTTCTGGGCCTACTCCTTGCTGCAGTGCCAACTACAAGGTTCTCCCTTGGCTGTGTTTTAAAGCAGCAGATCATGTGGGGATGGTTTATATTCTTGATTTGGTAATTGGAAAACTGTGCTGTGGCCTGTGCCTGCAAAGTGTGCTTGAGCGGTTTCTTGATAGGCTCAATGAAGGCAATGCAGTGAGAGACATGTCTTGGCTATCTCACGTCTTCTCAAATTCTCTCACCTTCATTTTCTTAAATTCCAATACTGAACCTTGATGTACTCATATTATGGATGCAATGTACAGTGCTTGGTCTTGAGAAGGTAAAGGTGATTCCATATCTAGAGAATGCATTGGGTAGAAAAACTGGAGGTTGATGGCTGAAAGGTTTTGAATTAATCATAACCTCTTGCAATGCCTGTGGCAATCCCCTAGACCATCATTTTTTAGCCTGCCATGCCATTACAGATGGGGAAAGATCATATGCATATCTCGCTTGGACCCACCTTGAAATGCTCCAAGTCCAACCCAAACTACTAGGTCACATTGTGGAGCAATGGCAGAGGTCATCATGAATTGGTAATCTTCTCATATACACACTGTCTAATTTTGTATCTATCCTCTTCCTCTGGCAAGTAATCCATATCTTCTTTATTGTCTTCCATATCCTATAGATTTGCACCTTGGACTCAAAAGTGTGATGGCTGTTTGTTGGACCTTTCCTTTTCACTGTGTTTTCTCTTTCATGAAGAGCTCTACATTTGCCAAAGCTTGGTCAACTGTTAAATGTCTTAAAGATTTCCATCCACCAAGATGGCACAATGGTGGATATCACTGGCACCTACAGGCATGTCCTCTTAGGTCCTTATAACTATGCGTGTTACTTTGTATGTAAATTCACTATTCAGCGTCCTCCATGTGTGTCTGGCATCCAAGTCTGCTGTCTCAACCATGATGATGGGCACGGAGAGTGGTACGAGTACGCACAGGTTTGAGGAATCTTTTTGAAAACTGCAGTCACCCTTTAAACCTGACTGTAGCTGTGATTTACTTGGCTCACTTTTAATTAGCTCTTCTTAAGATACAGGTTTGGCTGAATTCAGCCACTGAAAAAAGTGCTTGAAATTTCTTGTGGAGTCAGGTGGTAAGTGGGTTAGGTTCTAATTTTGTGCAAGCATGCGGCCATGCCTTTGGGAGACACTCCCGATAATTGCCTGAGACTCCATCTGATGCCTTCCCTTTGACCTGCTTCTTTCCCTGGCAAATATTGTGCAGTCCGTCCTGAAAGCTGTATTTCCGGCTTCTCCACAATGGGCTCATTATGTGAACCTGGACACATTACTTTATCTCCCACTGCCCTGATAAAAGTGGTGATGCATATACATCTTAGAAATTATCCACCCCATCCACATATAATATGGAATATGGGTTGGGCATTTATAATGCTTGTGTGTACTTTGTGTGCGTATACACACATACTGTACTGTAAAAGCTGTAGGTCATACTCATACAGTTGTATTCCATTGCCACACTGTGGGCCTGACTTACAACATCGTTTTTATTGTTGTTCACTTGGCCCTCTTGAAGTAGGGTAGTTCAATCCTTTGTGCATAAAATGAATATGGTGTTGTGTTGCACAAATGATTCTTTCTGATATTTTGTTTTTATTTTCAAACCTGCATCTTCTCGTAGGAGTTCCTTCCTTTCTGTGTTCTCACACTTTAGTAAACAGTCCCTCTATTGAGCTTCTGCCATCCAGCCTTTTCTGTGAAAACTGTGGGAGATACAAGAAAATGAGGCAACTTATTGAAAATGGATAGCATTTGCTAATGTTCTGTTAGTCCTTATGTATTTCTGCATTGCAGCCTTGGCCCTAGTTGTTTCTTCACTAAGGATTACTGTGTCTCTTGCAATGAATCACAGAATGTCACAACATTAACCTCCAACTGTATGACATTAAGACATGCTTCACTTCAGTCCATTTTCAGAACCTAGGGTTTTTATTATTTTTAGGGGCCGATTTTAAACAGGTTACAACTGTTCATCTCTCAAATGTAAACTATATCCACGACAGATAGGACGGGCCTAAAAGTAAGCTATAAAAAGAAAAATACTTGAAAGCACTGCTTAGGTATATACTCAGCACTACAGATAAGATTTTGAAGTGTGTGTATTTTACTCCCTATTTTGTAAAGTTGGAAAGTAAAATGATTTTTTAGGGAGTCAAGATGTAAGGCCAGTTCTCCATGGGAGTATTTCATAAGCAAGTTAAAATGCTTTAACTGAAAATCGGAAATGTTTTTGTAATAATCATTTTGTTGCACCTAATTATTCCTACAAATTAAAAGATACATGTGCATTTCTTCCGATCGGGCTTTAATAATAGTACTTTCTTTCCGTGGTACTATGTGTACTACCTGTCCAAACATATCCATGGAGCTGTATGGGTAAAAGCAGGGGCTCCAAGTCCACCATGTTTGTTTCCTATTTTTTGTTGTGAGTATTTGTACTCTCTATTTTAATTTGTTCAGAGTATTGGCTTATTTTTAGGGAGTAAAATAATGTATAAATATATATAGGAATATTAGTTCTAAGCCAAAACAATAAATTTCAGATTTGTCTCCTCTTATTTCATATGCAACAGAAGTGGTCTCCCAAAGAAGAGCAAAGAACAAAACAAATAAGGAGGACACCCAGGAATCAATCATTTGCTTGAATAAAAGCTTCTGATTTAGCCGAACTAAAATAACGAACATGCCTGCACCTACAGGAAAACCCAAGGATCCAAAAGAGAGGTCAATCGGTAATCTATTTGCTCAAAAACCAAGACGAGCTGACACTACTACAGGCTCTGATTCAAGCAAGTGAAAGAGGTCGTCTTCTAATGATAACTCGTGTGGCAGTTCAAGCACAGCTGTGCATGTTGTACAACCATCGACCAGTATATCAACTCTTGCTGGCAGAAGAGCTACTTCTTTAAGTCCAGACATTGCATCAACATTTACATGTGCTGACATTGGTCCGAGATCTTCACATACTGACACTTTGCCTGGAGCTCCTCCTTCCTTGGCTGTCATAGCTTCTATTTCATTTGTACTAGACACTGAAGTCTCTTGTTCACGTGCAGACATTGGCATGATGGTTTCATGTGATGCTGACATATGCAATACTTCATCTTTCCTGGATAACGCTGAATGTTCTTTCGATCCTGATATTGAGGATTGTTTTTCAAATGTTGGCATGTTTGAAGATCCTCCCTCTGTTGCTTGTTATACCGGCATTTCCTTCCTCTAGGAGAGGAAATGCAGCTCTTGGTTGCAGAGTGATGAGAATATGCACATGCGTCAAGCTGAGCAGGGCATTCGCAGAACATCTCCAGCTCTCAGTTTAGATGACAGTGTGGTGACTGATCTGTCACCAAATCAATACAGTGGTCCTGTACAGCTAAAACTTCCTACATACCCTGTAACTGCTTCCTGTAAATTTAACAGAGAATACAAAACATATCCTTGTCTGGAGTATTCACTTCTGAAAGGTGAAATATACTGTTTTGCAGTCAGACTAGTTCTACTTCCGGAGTAGAGGGGTGTTTGCATGGCAATGTTCCATTTGTTGACATTTGCTTCTGTAAATGGGAAAAGACAAGTCGTTTTTTAAAGAAACACACAGATTCTGATAAGCATACATCTTCGTTTGTAGCTTCAAAGCTTCAACATACTTTAAGCATGTTCAACAGACCACAGACTCTGAACAGCCCATTGTTTCCATGCTAGAAAAGGTTGGAGACCAAGAGATTGAAGAGAATTGTCAACATTCTCAGGGGCCCTGTGACTCACCCTGTAAGTGATTTGAATCCCGCAACGCCTAGTATGGGATGCCCAATGGAAACCATTATTTATATATTTTTATGTCAAAGTTCGTTTAATTCTGGATGATGTACCCTTATATAATGCCCCTCTCTTTGAATTCCCCCGGTCTCACTGAACTAAGAAATAGCTTTGTTTTGCAAATTAAAAGGTTTATTGGAAGAATTGAACAATATATAGATTACACTTTTATGAATATGAATAATATCTGAATATCACACTTATGAAAATGAACAATGATCAGCAATGGGTAATATTACCATATCGACAATCTCTTTATTCAATTAGGAGTAGAAATAGGAAAAATAGTGTAGCAGAAAATAACTTTGTGTGGATCAAGGAAATGCAATGATATGAAAGAATGCAACACAGAAATAACTTGATATGACTTCAATCAAAAGACAATATGATCACTCTTTCCCCCTGTTATTACTCACTCCCCCCAATATGCAATATCAAGAGATGGAATGAGGGCACACAGGTATCAGGAATACAGTCAACAATGCAGTTTGATCCCAATTACCCCAGAAAGCTTAGAGAGAACAGGAATGCTTTTAAAAACAGTACAAAATGCTTTTGAATGTGATAAGTAATGTATGGAAAAATGCTAAAAATGACTTTAATTCGCTAAAGGAGATAGAGAATTAGTGAGAGTTGCTTTGGATTGGGCCAGGTAAACACTAGCAAAGATTGTAGAATGATTAGCAGATGGAAAACGAAATTCAGAATTTAAAGCAAGAAACAGCTGTTTTTCTACGGAGTGAAATTGAGGCAAATTGCAAATCGCGGCAAGATTTCTGCGTGCGGAAAACGCGATTACTGCAAACTATCAGGAATGTCGTTGGGTTCGTTGGAAAACTGAGGATGTTAGCTTCAAAATGACATTTCAATTGTATAGGACATACGGTTCAAAAGTTACAGAGGTTTTTGTGAAGGTAGATTTTTCAGAAACAGGGTCAAGATTTCAAAAATGAAAGATGCGCTTTAAAGATTTACCAACAAGGATAGGCTTATACTAAGGAGCTATGAAGAAGCAAGACACTCAACGGGCAGCCACCAGAAAAGCGGCGCCTCCGCTCTGACTTCTGTCCATCAAAACACTTGTACCTCTTCAGAAAAATATCAGCGCATAGATGATTGATGCTACAATTATCAAGGATTATGTGGAGGAGAGAAGAACTTAGGATAGACAACAGAGTTTCAGTAATGCAGTTATGAATAGGTTGGAATGGTTGGATTGGGTTACTTAATACTAAGAGATTGGTTATGGACAGTTCTACACTAAATACTCACAACTATGCCTTTGGAATGGAATGGGCCTGTCAAAGATCTGGTCAAGGGTTTGGCTGGGATTCGCTTGCCACCGGACAGGTCTCAGGCAATGGGATCTGCTTTCAGCACGGCACTATGGTCTGTGCGGCCTCTTGGACTGGATCTGATGGGTTCTGGGTTACAGCTCTGCTCTGCGGGTCTGGAACTTGGTTCTAGCATGGGGTTCTTAGCCAGAAACAAAACAGCTCAGCCAGGCTGTTGGATTTTTGTGGGGTGCCCCATGGAAGTTTAGGGGTAGAATCATGTTACAAAAGATTTTGAGGCCTGCTGAAAAAGGGTTCAGCTTCTTGGGTTAGGCCTCTCTGCTTCAAAGTTCTAGAGTTTGGTTCTAGAGTCTGGTCTCTGGTTCTCTGTCTGGAGCCTGGATCTTCCTGCAGGGTGCTTCGCCAAGAAATCAGTTGGGGAGTGGAAAAAGTCTGTGTTTCTGGGTCCTCAACAGTCCCTATTTATGTATTTCCAAAGTGGGTGGGAAGGCTGATTCTCTATGCCCAACCCTCTAAGTATCGGATAGGTCAGATAATTCCCTGTCCCCTGATTTGAGAAAGGAGCAGTGTGTCATCCTGTGTCATCATGTGTATATTTTCATAAAAAAAACATATTTACACTATGCACAACTTGTTAATATTACATATACACATCACAGCTTAATTAAGGCACATCTCTGTTCAAGTCCCATGTTCCTACGAGCTTTGGTTCGTAAATGACAACTTTTTTGCACTTTTGGTGGGTTTCTCAATGTTAGTACTGCACCAATTTTTATACATGCATGCATATCCCATCTGGGCACATTTCTGTAATTTTTCATGTTCCTAACATAAACACCATGGCTACAATATGAATAAATTCCGGGGTTCAGCCTCAGAACATTGCACCGATTCCAGCTTAGTTTTAAACTGTGAGCGAATTTTTCATTTTAATAATCCCTAAATTTCATATTTTTGTTAGTTCAGTACACTTTGCTATAAGCATTTTTATAAAACATTCATTTACTTCAATGTCAAATCAACAATTTCAGTCTGGCCCACCTCCAGAGCTGAGCTGACTCAGAGGGTCACATGGCCTGCTTTCCTGCCAGAGCAGTTTCTTGTCAGTCACACCCAAATTAGCATTCCTTTTTAGCTCAAGGACTCCATTGTCTGCACTCAGAGCAACAGGCCAGGGTGCCACTCCCAGTTCTTCTTCACACCAGCCTGCCATTCTCTTAGCCAAGGGCAGGGGGAAGATTCCTTTGTTCAGGGAGAAGGTATGGAATGTGTTTGAAGTACAGTGTGGGAAACTTTAACTCTTACCCCCAATGTCTGACATTGGGCCTCATTACGAGTCTGGTGGAAACCGAGGTGGTAAAACCGCCTGGTTACCGCCGGACTCGTATTACCATTCCGCCTCCGTGATTCCTGGCATTACCGGGGCATTACAACCCCGGTTTTCCGGGAATCACGGAGGCAGAATGGTGTTAATCCCCATTCCCATTGAGTCCTATGGGACTCAGTGGGAATCGGGATCATGGAAACACCGGCAGTATCTCGTAATGCTCCCGGTGTTTCCTCATCCGCCTGCAGGCGGGCGGTGTTAAACCCGCCAGGTCAAACCTGGCGGGAACATCACCTCCCGCCTGCAGGAGTCGGGATCAGGCGGTCCGGAAACAACGGTGGCGGCGGGTTTACCGCCACCGTTATTTCCGGACCGCCTGATTTGTAATGAGGCCCATTGTCTTGCCTTAAAATATAACTCACATTTTTCACAAATACATCAACCAATTTCTTACTTCAAGCCTTTTCAGAAAAAGGTTTGAATTGTATCCACCTCTTAGGCTTCTGATAGCAAGTAATGTTCAACTTTACACAAGATGGTTTTAAATCGCCGGCTTCTGACAGAGGTGAGTAACTGTATAATACCCATTTTTGACAGATTTCTTCCAGCAAGCAATCCTTAAAAGTGGACTTTGTTCAGATGACATATACTTCTGTGGACACTATATTTATGTGGATTCTTGCAGTATAATGATGTTCAACACCCAACAAGGAGGTTGGATCTTTTAGGTGGTGTGTGAGCCATGATTTTGCACATTTTTGACAATCAAGAAAACGGATTTCCAAACAGCTCTGTGTTTCTTTTTGGCAATCAGCATTGCTTTTTGCACTGATCTCAGGCCACTTTGTGGGTAGCCGAATGGTGGGTTTTGGCAGTGATCTCCTGTGCTCACTAAGATAGGCAAAAGTGGATGGCGGCTTATTTTTCAGATTTTTACTGCACAATTTTGTGTGATTTTTAGCGAGCAGCATGCCTTCCAGTGGCCATTTCTGAGGTTTCTGCTGCCAGAAGTGCACAGTAATGTTGCAGGGCCTGGACCAGTGGGTTGAGAGATCCCACAAGCCCCCCCCTGCTATTGTCGTTGATAGTCCATCAATGGAAACTCGCAACACTGGGATGTCAGCCTCATCTCTTCTGATTCCACCAATGGCAAAGTTCAGCATCCTTTCCTCCATCAGGGGTGGATCGATCGGTTCTCCTCGCCAGTACTGATGGGAGTATTGAGCGATACTGTGGGCCCCTCGGATCTTTGCTCCCGGTCCCCGGGTAATCCTCCTTGGTTAGTCTCCATGGTTTATCTCTCTCCTAGGATGACAAAGCAAAAACATATTTGTAGACATTTCCCCACCACTATTAATGTAGTGGGGCGGACATATACATTTTATAAATCAGGAGACATTTTTATTATTATATTTTATAGGCTATATGTGGAATATTTTAGAGTTGTGATTTTATGGAGCTGGAGTGGCCCCCTCTGGGTTTCCAGAACACTCCTCCAGTTGCTGCAGAGTGTGCCTAGGATGGCAACACTTTAGTTGATTAATATGGACCCACTTATCTTCCCCCTCTGCCAAACTGCCTTTGGGGATGCGGATCTTGTAGGCGACTGGTGAGATTTTGTCTACAATTTCAAAAGGTCCCCTCCAGGTAGGCAGACATTTTTGCTGTTTGGCCTGGTTCCTCTGGAAATTGTATAGGTAGACCTGGTCTCCTACTTTGTATTCCTTTCTGGTAGTCTTTAAGTCATAGTGGGTCTTCATGCTGTCGGCTGATCTCTCTAGATTTCGCTGAGCATAGGCAAAAGCATATTGAAGGTGCTTTCTTAAATTTTCAACATACTCATGAGTTGTGGAGGCATTTATCAATGTCTGCTCTTGGGTTCTGTAAAGCAGATGCTGGGGAAGCACTATCCTGCGTCCAGTCATCAGCTCAAACAGTGACATTTTTGGACAACTGGTGGGTTAATTTTTAGTTTTGGACACTGAAAGGGAAGAGATTTGGACAGAATTCTAGGGAATCTGAAAGAAAGAGGTGGCAACTAGAAATGGGAGAAGTTTTGAGTTCCCCTGGTTCCGGTTCTGGGCCGCCCCTCCCTTTTTGGAGGCAGTCACCAGGATGGGTTTGAACCAGGGGATTTTCATCTTGTTGGCTCTGGGATGGGATGATGGGCGGCGCTAGCTCAGTCCCCACATCTACGCAGTCTCAATTTGAATACCTTGGGACCCATTTTTCTTTGGGAGAAGTTCCCCCATCTCTGAAGGAGAAGATCCTTTTCCCAGGATCCTCTGAGGTCCCCTCTCCTTCAAATTGGAAGATCTGTACCTCCTCCACAAAATGGGCCTGTTTGGGTTCTATGTTTCTCCTACCCCCCATTTGCTCCTTGGGTGGCAGACTTTCAGGGGCAGGAGATTTTGTTTCCGGTTCCTGGGCTTCCAGGGGCTTTTTACAAGTGGTGAAGGAAGCTTCCTCCAAGGCTTTACACCTCCCTTTCCCTTGTGCCTCCTCCGTGGGAACCGGTGTGTTATCGGGGTGCTGCCCCCGTCACCAGGGCCATGGTTTGGGGCATTCTGTGCCGGCATGCCCATCTGAGGGTTCTGTTGAGCCCTCAGCATGTGACCCAGATCCTGTGCCATATTTTGGACCTGGTGCTCTAGCTGGGAAACCCGCTCAGGCTAATACAGGGTTCTGTTTTCTCCCCTGGGCTGATCCCGGGAAGGGTAGCTATCCCTTCTCTGGTAATACCCCGGGGTTGGGAAGATTTGGGTAACCCTCCACCCTTGGCCTCCCCTTCCCTGGATTAGGTTGTCTGGGCTCAGCAAAGTGGGGAAAGAAGGATGCATTATTCTGGGGTTGAAAGTTTGGATACCTGGGGAAAAAGTTCTGCCCAGGATTTGGGGAATTTCTGCCCTCCTGGGGGAACCTAGAAGGAAAGTTCCCTGGGTTAGGTGCCTGGTTGGATCCCCCCCCTTGGGCAGGAGGAGTCCACACATAACCCAGGATGTGTCGGTTCCCCTTGTAGTGGGGACTTACATAATCAGGGGAGTGAGGGACCCCATTTGTGGGACTACCTTCTTGGCTCCCTGTCTGTGACTGGCCCGAGGGTCTTCTGGGCTTGGAATTATTCGTTGCAGGCAAGTTTTTAGGCCACCCCCATGTCCAAATCCAAAATGGGGGCAACCTTTACCTCTGCCACCTTAGCAGCAGCAGGGGGGTTGTTTGTTTTGGGACTTTTCTGAGTATTCTTGTTGTCTATGGGCTTTTGCACCTCATAGATCAGGGTGGCCTGTTCAATGACCCAGTCGAGAGATATTTTCTCATGAAAATCTCTCATTAGCTGGGTCATGATGTATTTGGGTAGAGCATGGAAAAAAGTATTAACAAATTCTTTGCTGTCCGTGCGCACCCTTCTGGTAGTCTGCGCAAAGGCACGCTTCAATTCCTGCACAAATTCTTGTGGGGCCTGATGCTCCCCACATTGTAAATTATAGGCTGCCTTTCGGGCCTCTTGGGGATTTCTGTGAACAGAAAAATGCTTTAGGATGGCCTCCCTATATGTGGACCATCTTGAATGATTTTGGTCCTCCAGCCCCGCAAAGAAACTGGAGTATTCTGGGGAGAATGTCCATTTCACATACTGAATGAGCTACTGCTGTCTTTCAAATGGAAAGTCTCCCTCATTTGCTCAAAGAGCTCTAAGTGTTCCCAAACAGAATACTTAGCGTTCTTGTGATAAGGCGTGGTGATGCTCCTTATTGCCTTGATTTGTTTTAAGGGGTCCTTAAGCAAGGCCCTTTTTGCCTTATTGGCCTTCTTGGTTCGGGTAACCCTGGTCCATTCATCCTCTGACTCAAAGGCACTGCTCCCAGAGGTGCCCGTCTGGGTTCTAGGCTCTCCCAGATTCTGCAAGCCTGGGAATGGCTGGCAGAATGTGGGGACCTAGTCTCCTGTGTCCTCAGGCACTCAGAGGAGTCTTCTGATTCCTCCTTGCTCCCAGGATTTGATGGGTACCCCCCCATTGTCCTAACTGGGCAGAGGTCTTTAGGATGCCCTTAGTGGGCCTACTCTCCTGAAGTTCCCCACTATGCTTCACAGTACTTGGGTACCCATACCCAGATGCCTGCCCATCCATACCTGGGAGATGCTGGTCCAGGAGCCCCATACTTCTAACTGGATAGTAATCTGCCATCCCTGTGGCTCTGTGCTCATGTGCGCCAGGGGACATGGGGGTGGCAGAGTCCAGGGACTGGGAGAGATGAAGGCCTCTGGTACTAGGGTTCCTGAGGTTATGCTCAGGTGTTTCCCTTTCCCAGCGAACCTCATTTCTATCAGCCCCTGCTCCCTGTTGCCATGCAAGAACCTGCGCTTTCTGTTCCTCAATCAAGGCCTTACTCGTCTCTATCAGTCTCTCTTGCATGGCTACCTGTCGCTGGAGCCTATCATTGTGCTGACAGAGAGCCTCATTTTCTCTCTGTGCTTCCTGGTTTGTCTTGGAGTACTGGGCCAGTCTTTGCTGCAGGAGGGTTACCTCCTGAGTCCCGTCCCTACTGGCCTGCTCCTTTCTTGCCAGAGCATCTTCCACCCTCAAGGTATGCTCTAACAAGTTTTGATGCTCTTTTTGGAGGTCACCCAGTCACTGGAGGGCAAGGTTATTTTCTTGCAGTTTCCCTTTTAAGTGGCAGACTTCCTGGCCTAAGGTGTCCCTTTCCTGAGCAAGAGCCTGCCTCTGTGCCACCAGGTCATCCCTCTGTCTTTGAAGGCCACCAGATTTGTGGCGCTCTTCCTCAAATTGCCTGGGTGTCCAGGACTTTCAGAAATAATGTGTTGCTCTCTGTCTTCTCCCTATCTAGGTGGCTTTGCAGGGTGACTACCTGCTCTGCGCATACCCTGTTGAAGTCCAGTTGTTGCTCCAGATTTTTCTGGCTTTGCAGTAGGGAGTCCAAACCTTCTTGGTACTCCTTCTGCAAGGCCAGAATTCTGGTATCCTGGTCTGCCTTTTCCTGTTGCAGGATACCCATGTCCTCCTTTATTTTTATTATATACTGTCTGCTTTCATTTTCTGACTCCTGGCTCCTCTGCAGCCTCTGCTCAGAAGAGTCCAGATCAGATTGGGCCTTTTCTAATACCATCAGTTGCCTACTTGCCAGATCTTGGTCTTCAGCATATTTCTCCTATATGGCTCCCATAGACAAATATAGGTATGCCGCTATCTTGGCAATCTTGTTGTGCTCATCCTTGGCCTTAGGGGCCATATATAGTTCGCTCAGGGCCACATGTAAGGGACCCTGGTCTCTCCACATATCTAACCCTGTTTCAGTGATCTGTGGTGTGATTGCCTGCAACCACACATTCTGGTCCTGCTCAGTCCACTCACCTCTCACAAATAACTGATGTAAAAGGTGCTTTCTAGCTATCTTGATGTCCACGAATGTTGCCATTCTGGAAATATTAATTTCCTTCCTGATTTACAGAAGTTTTTTATTTTATGTTTGCAAAACAGACTGTTTTCTTAGAGCGTTCCCTTTTGAGGGGTGCTTTTACAGCATAACACAGCGTGGTAGCCCAACAGGATTTATGTATCCTATTATTTAGCACACTGTATTAAGATGCACAAGTGGTAGATCTAATCCAGAATTCCCGCCACGAGCCCCCAATCTGTAAGTGATTTTAATCCGGCACTCCAACTAAATCAACGCCTAGTATGGGATGCCCAATGGAAACCCTTATTTATATATTTTATGTCAAAGTTTGTTTAATTCTGGATGATGTACCCTTATATAACGCCCCTCTCTTTGAATTCCCCCGGTCTCACTGAACCAAGAAATAGGTTTGTTTTGCAAATTAAAAGGTTTATTGGAAGAATTGAACAATATATAGATTACACTTTTATGAATATGAATAATATCTGAATATCACACTTATGAATATGAACAATGATCAGCAATGGATAATATTACCATATCGACAATCTCTTTAACCAATTAGGAGTAGAAATAGGAAAAATATTGTAGCAGGGAATAGCTTTGTGTGGATCAAGGAAATGCAATGATATGAAAGAATGCAACACAGAAATAACTTGATATGACTTCAATCAAAAGACAATGGGCCTCATTACGAGTCCGGTGGTAACCGAGGTGGTAAAACCACCTGGTTACCACCAGACTCGTATTACCATTCCGCCTCCGTGATTCCCGGAATTACCGGGGCATTACAACCCCGTTTTTTCCGGGAATCACGGAGGCGGAATGGTGTTAATCCCCATTCCCATTGAGTCCTATGGGACTCAATGGGAATAGGGATCATGGAAACACCGGCAGCATCTTGTAATGCTGCTGATGTTTCCTCGTCCGCCTGCAGGCGGGCGGTGTTAAACCCGCCAGGTCAGACCTGGCGGGAACATCACCTCCCGCCTGCAGGAGTTGTGATCACCCGGCATGGAAACAACAGTGGCGGCGGGTTTACCGCCATCGTTGTTTCCATACCGGGCGATTTGTAATGAGGCCCACTAGATCACTCTTTCCCCCTGTTATTACTCACTCCCCCCAATATGCAATATGAAGAGATGGAATGAGTGCACACAGGTATCAGGAATACAATCAACAATGCAATTCAATCCCAATTCCCCCAGCAAGCTTAGAGAGAACAGGTATGCTTTTAAAACAGGACAAAATGCTTTTGAATGTGATATGTAATGTATGGAAAAATGCTAAAAATGACTTTAATTCGCTAAAGGAGATTCAGAATTAGTGAAAGTTGCTTTGGATTGGGTCAGGTAAACACTAGCAAAGATTGTAGAATGATTAGCAGATGGAAAACGAAATTCAGAAGTTAAAGCAAGAAACAGCTGTTTTTCTACAGAGTGAAATTGAGCCAAATTGCAAATCACTGCAACTTTTCCATGTGCGGGAAACACGATTACAGCAAAACTATCAGGAATGTCGTCTTGGGTTCGTTGGAAAGCTGAGGATGTTAGCTTCAAATTGAAATTTCAATTTTGTTTCTAGGACGTGCGGTTCAAAAGTTACAGAGGTTTTTGTGAAGGTAGATTTTTCAGAAACAGGGTCAAGATTTAAAAAAGGAAAGATGTGCTTTAAAGATTTACCAACAAGGATAGGCTTATACTAAGGAGCTATGAAGAAGCAAGACACTCAACGGGCAGCCGTATACATCTGTGTATTCTTAACACATTGCTATTCCAACACTGTATTGTTATCCACACCCCTTTGTTCCAACATTCTCTCTCTCCCCCCTTCCTTTCGAAACATCCTTGCTCTATCACCAAGCCCTATTAGATCTGACGTCCTCAACTGATACACAAATGGCGGACGTCAGTATCAATATCATGACGGAATTTAATTTTCTCGCATTTGCAGAAGATCTGGTGGAATCTACCTTAGCATCCCCCTCTTTAATAGGGGAGGCTTCGATACCCCAAGTCACAGGGAATAATGATTCCTGGAACGAACTTGAAGGCCTCCAAAAGAAGCTGATTAGAACAGAGCTCCAAGGTCTCATCATGACCGAATATCTGCGTGCACAAACAGCTCCAGATGGCCTTATCATCCGAATTGAACCGAGAATCTTCCTAGACCAAATCTAATTCCATAGGGATTGGAGTTTTATAGCAAATAAATGCACAAGGGATTTGCTGATTCTCATAATCAATACAGCCAAAACGGTCTCAATTAAACTAATGACAGAAATCAAAACAAAAATTGACTTACTTAAATCATCAGAAGTTCTTGAAGACTTCAAGAAAAAATTAGAAGACCTTAATATGTTGATCAAAGATTTCAAAGAATTCAACCTAAATAAAAAAATCTTGAAATTAAAAAAGGATATCTCGTTTTTTTCGCATGAAAAGATCTACCCCTATGTAGTCGATAGCTACTATGATGACCCACAACCAGCAGTGGGCCAAAAATTGCCCTATCGGAACAAGAGAAACTGATACCCCAGACAAAACAACAATACGACTAAACAGAGGAACACACCAGCACAATGGACCTTCTCCAGTGGCAGCTCAGATGAAGACAGCAGACCGGGCCCATCTGGAGTAGGCACCCATAAGCGTAGTTCGTCACGTAATCGTGACCAATCAAATGACAGGAGGGTACAGTTCCAGGGCAATCAAAACCAAAGAGGGCAGAATTCAAACAGAAGGCCTTTTTTATACCAAGGCCCAAGAGGAGGCAGATGGAGAGGGCAAGAGCAAGGCTCCCCCGCAGTAACGAGGAGCAGAGGGAGGGGACTCCAACAGCCCGAGAATTATTAGTAATAAATCTCTCAGCACATGTCTTGACAAATGTAGAACAACAAGTCCTACAAAAAGGACTAAGTTTCGTCCCCACTGCACTACACGATGACTTCCAAACACGCATTGAATTTGCAAGACTAATGCAAAATATTAGACTCAGACAACACTTTGGTATGTTAGACCCGGCACCCACCGATGAGAGAGAGACAGATGTGACGAGGCTGCACCCTAGATCTACGTTTTATCCGCCGAATGTCTCAGCGGAATCCCTAACCTTTGAGAAAGCCAGAGTGAAAAAAATGGAAGAGATTGAACAGCAAGAAAAAAGGACCTTCCACAACATCACCATGCAAGAACGCAATGCCCTACGTGATCTTAGGAACAACAAAGCTATTATAATCAAACAGGCAAATAAGAGCGGTGCAACCGTTGTTATGAATTCAGCAGCTTATGATCTCATGGTCATATCACTTTTAGGAAATGGGGACCACTACAAAATTCTAACGGGGGATTCCACAGAGAGTCTCCGTCTCACCATTATGAACATTATGGAAGAAGCAGCTTGTGAAGGCCATATCAGTACCAAAGAAGCGGCTTTCCTGACTCCTAAATTTCCCAAAATTCCAGTGTTCTACGCACTACCCAAGGTACACAAGGGGATATCACCACCCCCAGGGAGACCCATTGTTGCCGGGATCGACTCCATTCTAGAACCACTCTCCCAATTTGTAGATTTCTTTCTGAGGCCACTAATTCCCAAAATGCGTTCTTACACCAAGAACACCATGAGTGTCTTAAATACGCTTCAAGGTGTGTCTTTCGACCCAGTTACTCAATTTTTGGCTACACTGGACATAGAAGCCCTTTACACCAATATTCCTCAGGTGGCGACCCTTGAGCTAGTGGAAAAAGTCTTGAGAGATCTATTGACTCCCCCAGAGGTTCCCATAGAGCTTATACCACAACTTGCAGAGCTAGCACTTCCCAAGAATTTCTTTCTGTATAAGGAATCATTTTATGAGCAATGCTCAGGCACCGCAATGGGCGCCACATTTGCCCCGACTCTGGCAAACCTATATGTTGCTGAATTTGAGGAGACTCACATATACCAGCCATCTAATCCTTTCAGAACACAGGTCACTCTATGGACGCGGTATATAGATGATGTTTTGGCCATCTTTACGGGAACAGAATCAAGATTTAAAGAATTCATGACTTGGTTCAACTCAAGAGATAGATATCTTAAATTTACACACAGCATTTCGAAAGAAATCATCAATTTTCTTGATGTGGAAATGACACCTAAATTAGGCTGTTTGGTCACCACAGTCTTTCGTAAACCAACTGATCACAACTCCCTACTGGATTACACCAGCTTTCATCCAAGGAGTCTTCGTGAAAACTTACCATTTGGCCAGTTTTTATGATATAGGCGTAATTGGTCAACTACACAGGAGTATGGTGTGGAATGTGTTTGAAGTACAGTGTGGGAAACTTTAACTCTTACCCCCAATGTCTGAAATTGTCTTGCCTTAATATATAACTCACATTTTTCACAAATACATCAACCAATTTCTTACTTCAAACCTTTTCAGAATATAGTTTTGAATTGTATCCACCTCTTAGGCTTCTGATAGCAAGTCTTTCTTTGGCATAGTTTGAGTTCAATGTTCAACTTTACACAAGATGGTTTTAAATCGCCAGCGTCTGACAGAGGTAAGTAACGGTATTACACCCATTTTTGACAGATTTCTTCCAGCAAGCAATCCTCAAAAGTGGACTTTGTTCAGATGACATATACTTCTGTGGACATTATATTTATGTGGATTCTTGCAGTATAATGATGTTCAACACCCAACAAGGAGGTTGGATCTTTTAGGTGGTGTGTGAGCCATGATTTTGCACATTTTTGACAATCAAGAAAATGGATTTCCAAAGAGCTCTGTGTTTCTTTTTGGCAATCAGCATTGCTTTTTCAAGTGATCTCAGGCTACTTTGTGGGTAGCCCAATGGTGGGTTTTGGCAGTGATCTTCTGTGCTCACTAAGATAGGCAAAGGTGGATGGCGGCCTATTTTTCTGATTTTTACTGCACAATTTTGGGTGATTTTTAGCGAGCAGCATGCTTTCCAGTGGCCATTTCTGAAGTTTCTGCTGCCAGCAATGCACAGTAATGTTGCAGGGCCTGGACCAGTGGGTTGAGACATCCCACAACCCACACTGCACAACATTTTCACCAAGCCCCTTTTTGATGATCTGGATCATCTCGGTATCACCTACACCAACTATGCAGATGATACCCAGATCCTCCTCCCACTTTCAGGGGATTATGACAAGGATTTGGAATTGGTGATCAGAGTGTACATCATCATCCAGGCATGAATGGCCAGGCATGGTCTATGCCTGAATGATGATAAAACAGAACTCATCATTTTGGGCACCCCCACTAACCTAAAAAAACTGGGACCTGACTACTGCTCATTCTTAATTGAAGGCAACTGCATAAGGAAGAACAGGAAGTAAAAACATTAGGTTTTTATCTAGACTCAACTCTCTCCTTTGCCAAACAGGTCAATTCCCTAGCGTCCACCACGGCATACACCTGTAAACTTATCAGAATCGGTAAGCCATTTCTCTCTAACAGCAGCTGCACCATCCTGGCCAGAGCCCTCATCCTGTCCCGCCTGGACTACTGCAATGCCCATTACCTAGGCTCTACCAAATCCACCATCAGAAGAATCCAAACCCTACAAAATAATGCCCTTAGAGCGGCATTAGGCATTCCCAGAAGAGATCACATTTGCGAGAGCAGTCGTCAGTATAACTTGCTCTGGACTAATGACAAAATCCTCCTAAAAACCCTGTTGCTCACCCATAAATCTCTCAATAAAGCTGCCGCAATCTACCTTGCTGAGAGATTCCATAAACAGACTTCCCTGAGACCATCCAGATCAGTAAACGGGGATCATTTGTCGATCCCTAAATTTAACCTATCCACGATTGGAGGCAACAGTTTCCCCATGAAAGTGGCCAAATTATGGAACTCTTTGCCTTCTTCACTGAGATTAGACCAATCTTACCAAAACTTTAGAACTAACATCATCCTGTGGCAAAATCCAATGACCACTAAACTGTACAACATTGAACCCTGTACCCTACATGGTTTACCGGTAAACAACGACATTTTATGCCTTTTTATGTAAGGCATCTTTTCCTGGAGTCTCACTTCTGGCTACCCCCACGGTGGTAACCATATCTCTTTACACGCTGCCTGTAATATTTGTAAATATCCTTGCTTATCCTGTACTATCTGCAAATACTTGTATATACCTTTTCTGTAACACTTGTATATGTCTTTCTGTAAGTAATGCTTCGTAAATAAGGTATCTTATACCTCAATTCTTGTAACTAAGCTTTGCATATCCTTGTAACTGCTGCACCCTGATACCCCTGGGTCTGACGTGCATTATAAATAATAAAACCAACAAACAAACATGCACAGCAGTTACTAATGGTTTTATGTCTCTTGGGTCATCAAAGGCTTGCATTCCGAGCAACAGACTAATCACAACATTCCCACAATAAGGGAAACTTCATTGAAATATTGCATTTGCAGTCTGATAATATTTAAGTTTCTTAAAGCCAAAATGGCGAGAAGATATGGGCACTACACATCTCCCAAATATCAAAATGACATCATCTCAGTTCTGGCAAATTTTGGACCTGAGAATATCGTTAGGAAAGTGACAAAGCATTTTGCAGTGTTAGTTGATGAAACCAATGACATTTCACATAAAGAACAGCTGAGCTTTCTGATCCGCTTTGTAGATAAAGATGGGAACATTCAGGAAAAAGCCAAGGGATGTTACCACATGCAGAAGTTGGATGCCTCCAATTTAGCTGCATCCATTGACAATTCTGTACACAAAGCTGGCCTTGGCTGGAAGAACTGTGTGGCACAAAGCTATGATAATGCATCAGTTATGAGTGGCTGTTTCAATGAAGTGCAAACCAACCAAAATCAAACACATAGCTGCACAGGCTATTTATATTCACTTTCATGCACATCCTCTAAACCTTGCATTAGTGCAATCTACAAACATTAAAAGATGTGTTCTCAACTTTCACAAAGCTCTCCTCAACAAAAACTCTTTGGAAAAGCTCAAAAAGAAAGTGGTCTTATAGTACACAAATTAGAAAGACTTGCTAGCACTAGATAGTTTTATTGGTATGCTAGTGTTAGAAAAATACAAGTTCCATTTGAGACCATTCTTATTGTTCTCAATGCAATAGAGAGGGTAATTCATGGAATCAAGCGCATAAGTGGTGCCCATTTTGACGCACCGCGTATTTATGGATTCAAACATCCATAACCAGCCGTGGCGCAGAGTGGCACAGTGACCCTGCAGCAGCACCAGTTACGCCCCCAACCCCGCCCCATGCGCCAAAAACATCGGCACAAATCCCCTACATGCTGCAAAGGCCAGTGGACCAACATAAAGCCCCCCAACAAGGAAATTGGGCTAAAAACGCCACTCAGCCCTCACACGACAACCCAATTGCGTGTTAAACTCCTTGCGCACCCCTCAGAATACGCGTACCCCGCTCGCGCCAGCCCAATCGCGAGTAAAACTCCTTGTGCACCCCTCGGAATACCCCTACCCTGCTCGTGCCAGCCCAGTAGCATGTAAAATGGCTTGCGCACTCCTGCAATCACGGGTACCCCACTCGCGCCAGCCCAACTGCGTGTAAAACCCCTTGCTCACCCCTCGGAATACACGTACCCTGCCCGCGCCACCCCAATCGCATGCAAAACTCCTCGCGCACCCCTTGGAATAGGCATACCCCGCTCGCGCCAGCCAAATCGCGTGTAAAACTCCTCGCGCACCCCTCGGAATACACTTACCCCACTCGCGCCAGCCCAATCACATATAAAACTCCTCGCGCACCCCTACGAATACGTGTACCCCGCTTGCGAAAGCCCAATCACATGTAAAACTCCTCACACACCCCTCGGAATACGCATACCCCACTCGCGTCAGCCCAGGGTTGATGGGTATCCTGCGGGGCATCGCCAGGGTAGTAGGGGGTCCCCTGTGGTGTGGGCTGCCTGTGGGGCATGGCCAGGGGTGATGGGCTGACTGCGGGGCATGGTCAGGGTAGTAGGGGTGTCCCCTGTGGTTTGGGCTGCCTGCAGGGGGTGCATGTGGCTCCTCACCACACGGGTGCAGGAATATGGGGGTACGCAAGTGTGCTTTTCACGCAATTGGGCTGGCGCGTGGAGGGTACACGTATTCCGGGGTACGCAAGTGCGCTTTTCACGCGATTTTGCTGGCGCCATCGGGGTATGTGTATTCTGGGGGTGCACGAGGAGTTTAACACGCGATTGGGCTGAAAAAGGACACGCATGCTTGGATCAGCCGCAAATGCATCTCCCAAGCAGCCCACACCACAACGGAGCCCCCCCATCACCCGTGAGCATGCCAGCAGGCAGCCTACACAACAACAGAGCCCCCCATCACCCGTAAGCATGCCAGCAGGCAGCCCACACAACGAGCCCCCATTACCCGTGAGCATGCCAGTAGGAATGTCCAATCATGTTCACCCCCAGTGAAGGCAACCTGCCAGCAGGCCCCGACTCATGTCCCCCCCACCCCACCCCCAGTGATGGCAACCTGCCCGCAGGCCCCGACACATGTCCCCCCACCCCACCCACAGTGACGGCAACCTGCCAGCAAGCCCAGACTCATGTCGGCCCACCCCACCCCCAGTGACGGCAACCTGCCAGCAGGCCCGACGCATGTCCCCAACAAACACATTGTCACAATAAAGGTCCACGTTACAAATGCAAAACCCAAATCACACACCACGCTGCTCCACCCCAGTCCAAACACACCACCATCCATTGTACCCACTCCCCAGTAAATGCCACATGCCATGACATTCAGAAAATCACACGCATGCACCCCAAGACATGTCCAACTGAGACACACAGCAGTGACACATGATTGAGCCAATGCTGACTGACACATGCACCAAACCAATGAGAGTAGACCACACCAATAATTAACATTTGTGAAATGTATTAAAATAAATATGAAATGACAAAATGAAATAAAAATATGAAACTGAAAAATTCATGAAAGTTCAAATCATAAATAATGCACAATCCGTGAGAAATATATATTAAATAAAATACAAACTGAAAAGTGGTCCATCTCCAAAGTGCAATAATCGAAATCCAAAACGAAAACCATAAAAAAACATTCCTTGATGGGATAAAAAAACAAATCATGTTCAGGTCCTGAACTATGTACACCGAAAGTCTGAAGGGTCCATGATCCCAAAACAAAATGAAACCTACATAAAACCCTATGAAAAAGACAACTATATAGCAAAGTCCGTGGACTTCAAATCATAATTAAAAACCAAAATGAAACCTAACCCTATATAACTATATACAAAGGTGGCGGGCTAGTCCGACGGCTCACTTCTTGATGTACTGGGCCAGGGCATCATCGAACTCCACGTCGATGTCCCAGAGGCGGGCCTGTTCTCTAGTCTCGAGGGCTTGCAGGGGTGTTGCCATAGACTCCTCCAAGTCCCTGAGAGTTGCCACGAGGCTCTCAGCCCGCCTCAATGCCCGGTGAATGGAGTTCTCTGCTCTGACCATCGTGAGCCAAGCCCTCTCCACCCACCGCCGCTCTGCATCGATTTGCTGGCCCAACCGCTGCCACACGGAAGACACTTTCAGTCCTGGGTCCTCCGGCCCGTCGGCCGATGCCTGCCCCCGGGATGTTGTTGGCCCCGAGTGATGACGCCTCCCACCCCGAGCCTGCTGCTGCCTCAATGCCAAATTCCTCTGCCACCATGACGGCCTCCAGGATGATGGTATCCCCCGGCACCGTCGTGCATGTGCCCTGTTTGTTGATGCCTGAACATCCTCCATTTGCTGGGGTCCAGTTGGTGGTGTGACCACCCCTGCTGGACCGCCGACTCCCGACTATGGCAGGGATGTGTTCTCCACCAGTCTGGCCGTGGACTCAGGGGCAGCTCCACAGGGGGCCCAGGTGATACATGGCCAGGAAGATGGCACGGAGGACGACAGACGCATAGGGGGTGCAGTTGAGGAGGGGGTCGCAAGAGTGTCCAGCATATGGAGGAACCCTGCGCCAGTGACCTGTCCTAGCAAGTCGAGGCAGCCACACAGGTATTCGAAATGACGTTCACAGTCCTGCCTAGAACCATGCACGTCATCCCGAATACCACGCAGGTGCAATGCCATACCGACTAGGACAGGCTGCACATGGTCATGAATTACCACGTCCGCAGGGAGAGGACTGCCAGTTGTTGTAGACACATCCTCTACCTGTGAACGGGCCTGGACAGTGGCATCCCTGCTGGTGCGGGATGATGCAGTCACAGAATCAGGGACATGATTACACACAGGCACCTCCGCGGCGACCTGTGCTGCCTCCTGCCACTTCCCCTGGACTGCACCACTCGCACCAGTAATAGCAGGGCACGTGGGGAGCAGGCAGGCAGCAGCAGATGGCTCGTGGGAGGCTGCTCGGGGTTCTGGGTGTCAGGAAAATGGCCTTCTGTGCAGGAGCATGGTCTTCCATGTGTTGTCGCGTGGCCAGCTTGATGCAGAGTGAATCCGCACGTGAAAAACAGCACATTTGTGTGAAAATCAAGGAAAGGCCACTAGCGCGTAAGTACGTAAGTGATGTAATGCACACAGGTGTTTTCCTCTGCACGTGTTACTGGTCTGTGCGGGTGTGCAGCACGCTGTACGTGCTTTCCGTGGAGACTGACACATGTGTTTTTCCTACTTTGGGGTTCACACGTGATTACTTCAGAGCGGTTACAATGCCAACGCGTATTTCTTTTCCACGCAAGGCAGACGATGAGTCGCACACGCTATTGAACGCTATTTTTCCCACTGCGGGTACCCCTGTTTGTCATGTACCCCTTTTATTGAGGTCACAGTAGACCGTGTGTTAATCGCATACACTTTTTTGTGTTCCTGGGTGCCACAGCGTACTGCGTGAGGTTTTTTTACACGCACGTGGGCTACAGGGGTTGCATATATGTTTTTCTTGTATTTTTGGGGTGCCTGAGCGTTTATCCCCAGGGTCCACAGGCAGCCTTGCAGGAGCACAGGGATGCATCTACCATCACATACCCTGGCCCCTTCATCCCAATTGCCCAGGACAATTGTTCAGTGCACCTCTCATTGGCATTAGTACATCCGTATAACAACAAACAGGGTTAAGTTGTTGTGGAGAAACAAGGGAGGGCATGGACAAGCCGTTGGTTTCCTTTGAACCATTAATAGGATAAGACGTGGTAGCACAAAAACAACGGTTTTATAGGAAAATATGTTTAATTCATCAGAGTTTCTAAAGTAAAGAACTGGGGGTTACAGATCCTCAAACTCAAGTGCAAGGGGTGACAAGGGAGTGGCAAATCCATTTGGGTTGGTACATAGCTGTCCAGAACTGAGGATTAGATTCTGTAGCTGTGTGGTGGTGATACGACCTGGATTAGGTCAACTGTTTATATTCCGTTTCCTGTGTGGATATTTTAATTATTCCTGTGGGTCTCAGAGAGTCAGAAATACTTGAGGTCCAACAATTGGAAATGCACAGACTAAAAAACGCCAAGGGGCCAAGTGGTGAGGGGAAGGCATTCTAAAAATTGTACACTCTTTCCATCTGGGTGTGCGCAGGAATGGTTGTTATCTCTCACAATATCTTATTCCTTTAAGTGGAGATATTGATGAAGGTCATGAGAGCCCTCATTAGTACATCCGTGCCATGGTTAGGAGGCCACCACATGTTAAGGGGGCTCAGCTGGGTGTCCTGCCATTGTTGGGAGTGGTCGGGCACGTGGCCGGGGTGACCAGGGAGTACGTGGAGTCCAGGGTGGCCAGGGTGCCCGCAGAGGGGGAAGAGACAGGGGTGCACCACAGTGGCAGGATGTCCAGCCATGTGCTTGTGCTGCCATGCCACCACCCCCTGCAGCTCCAGGTGATGCTGCTGTTGCATACAACCCTTGCACCATTGTGACCTGACAGTCAGTAACATGCGCGGGCCCACCGGTAGTGTTAGCTGCAGGTGCAGCTGTGGCGACCACCACTCAGCCCGCAAGGTCTGCCCTCGCGGGCCATCAGGCACCCGCCAGGGTTACTCGTAATATGGCGGGACGGTATGGACGATGCCAGTGATATCATTATGACCCCCTTTGTATGTGTGGGAGATTTTTGCCAAGTGAGTTTACCAGGTTCCATGTCAGGTGTGAATGTCTCGTGCCTGTTTACATTTCTCACGTTGCCCCTAATTACGATAGTGTCATGTGTTGTGCATTTGGTTGGCTGTTTAGCTGTTGCATGCCATGGCATTGCATGGAGGACAGGGGTCATGGGGGTTGGGAGGGATTGGGTGACATACTAGTGATTTTCATGGCCTGTTTTGCAGGGGGGTGGTGGGATATGCACTTTGCATGTGTTCCTTTTGGTCACACGGGATTGGTTATGTTTAAGTAGCTAGGGATGCACACAATGTCGCTCTTCCTTGGAAACATTCTCAGGGTGGTAAGGTTGTGGCAGTTGACTGTCCCTTTGCCATCATCGATTGTCACCTGGTATGTGCCAGGCCTGTGTGCACTCCACAGGGGTGGGAGTATAGGTGAAATATCTGGCCACAAGCTGGGTCCGGGCTGCCTCGCCATGTGTCCTTTCCCCTCCCATGCGCAGCGCCTGTGCGTGTGGTTGGGGATATCGGGGCATCACCATGCCACCAGTATGCCACGCTGTGTTGCAACATTGTGCAGGGCACATGCTGCCACAATGATCCTGTACACTACTGTGGGTGCATATAGTAGCTGCCCGCCAGAGCCGTCAAGGGAGCGGAAGCATGACTTGAGCACTCCGAATGTGCGCTCTACTATGGCCCTGGTTGCAATATGGGCTGCGTTGTATCTTACCTGCAGTGGTGTGGTGGGGTTCCGTTTTGGCGTCATCATGTGGGTGCTCAGAGGGTAGGCACTGTCCCCTGGGGAGGTGATGATGGTTGTCATTAGTTGGGTTTCTGTATTTGTCTGTGTGTGACATGCATGCATGTGCACAGACATTTCTACTCACCGTTGAGCCATGTGTTGCCATGCTTCCCAGCTTCCAGGGCCCGGCTCAGGGCGGACATTCTGTATATGGAACTGTCATGGGTAAACCCAGGTTAGTTTGCATAGACAGATGTGATGATTCCCTGGGCATCGCATGCAACCTATACGTTGATGGAATGCCAGTGCTTGTGGTTGCAGTAGATGTTCTCAGTGGCCCTAGGTGGACATAGGGCCACATGGGTGCAATCTATGGCACCAAGCACTTTGGGGAAGTGTACCACCCTGTAAAAGCTCTGGACCACTGCCTGCCTTTCCGAGCGTGTTCTGGGCATGAGGGGCACACAGTCATGATTGCCAACACCCGGTGTAGGCAGCGTGACTGTGTGGCCTGTGGGACGCCTCCAACCATGGCAGTTGTCCGCAGAAATGACCCTGTGGCTGAAAAATGCAGTACATTGAGCACCTTTTCCAAGGGGCTCAGTGCTTGGGAACACAAGGTGGGTGATGTGCGGTCATCCTCTCACTCAGTGAGTAGGTCTAGGATGATATGAGGTGGAAGCCTATACCTGCCATAGACCTGGTCATCAGGCATCCCAAAAAGGCTGGTCTTGGGCAAAGAAATGTGGGGCCTGGCTATTCTCCTCCTCCTTCAGTGTCCCACGATCACTGCTGCGAGAAATGGGACATTCATCGTAGCTGTATATGCGTGTTTGTTGTTTGCGTGCGCTTTTATCCTGCTCGGGGGCGCTTCCACCTGCTTTCGTGTGGCAGACGTTTTTACGCCTGTGCATGTGTTTTGGTGTGCGCAGGTTTTCCATTTCCAATTCCATGAATACATGATGTTCGTGAGCGTGTGGGCGTTCCGTGTATTTCCCAGCAGTACTTCCCCAGTTACACCCTAATTTTAATGCGTTGTTCCCCATTCTGCGTGCTCCGCCCCCTTTTTGGTGTGTGCGCTACAAGTCGTGTGCTTTCGCTGTGCGTGTCGCGCACAGCTTTCGGGATGTCACAGTGACGTGTAGGGTAGGTTCAGATTAGGCACAGCTCCCAGGTAAAACACACAGGCAGACTTCCATGAATCGCTTGCGTGCGATTCGCCACCGATTTCGGCACCCAATTATTCCATGAATCGGCCCCAGAATCACAACAACGTGACAAGCATTCTAGTTCAGAAGTCAGAAGACTTCTATGAAATATTAAGAGCTTTGAGCTTTTGCTAACTGAAGTGATTCTGTGAAAGACTGGTGTGTTATCTGAAGAACTTCAGTTAAGGGATCTTGATTTGTCAAATGCAAGTGAACTAATTTAAGTGGCGAGAACTGAACTCGTCGACCTTCGACAATGCCATTGGATAGGGCTTAGCCAGCAGCCATGCTCTGAAGAGGCGAAGTCTAGATCTCGTGCTGGATCTGTGCATTGGATCCTGTAATCGGCCTGTTTTTGAGTAGATAACCGTAAAATATAGCATCAGAATGCCTGGGGAACACCTGGTTAAAAAATTAGCGCCGACCTGCAGCGGTATCTGTGTGTTTACAGTGAGACGTGGCGCTCTGAGTGTGGCGAAAGGAGAAAACAAGATGGCGAAGCAGGGCCCGCCTTGCCTGCGGTGAGGATAGGGAACGGTGCTGTGCCCTAGAAACGTCCCGGAGACCGAGCGGATAGTGGCTTGTTGAGGCCACAGGCACACAAAGCAGGTGAGGAAGCTTGCCAGCGAAGTCCAAACCAGGCACATTGAGGCATCAGGGAACAAGACCTTAGTGCAGCAAGCCGAGCGGCAGCACTGCTGAAGGGCAGGCTGCACCCCTGCTGATGCCGGCAGCGGCCCAATGCACACACGGACATGGGAGGAGACTCGGTGCGGCTGCTGCTATGAAGTGACAAGGAGCATCTGAGAAGAATTCACAAGCACAGTGTGGGAGTGTATAGCGCTGTTGTGAGGGAGGAACACTGAGGCAGCAGCGCATGGACTGCACCCTCCGGAGCCCAGATCAGGAGATCCTGGGAGACATAGTTGGGGGGGCACCAGTGGAGTAGGTCAGGACAGTGCACCAGCTTGGCGTTGGGAAGGAAGGGTGTGTGGTGCTCTGGAGTGGTGGAGAGGCTCTGGCCCACGCTGGAGGCTTCTGCTCCCTTTAGAGTGAATTTAGGAGTGCAAAAAGCAAGAGGGGGCAAAGGATGCTGAAGTGTGCACACTGTGAACTGAACTGCGGTGCCCTCCAATTTCTGGGGGCTAGTGGTAGTGAAGGCTCCCTGGAACAGAGAATTTGACATCTGCACCCACTCCCCTCCCCCTCACAGAGTGCACCCCTAGGGGACCTTGCTGCACAGAACAATAATCCTTGCCATTTTGCCACTCTGATGGCTGCAGAGCCCTGCTGTGCCACACTAGATAGACTGTGACACATACTGGCGAGGACACATCAGGACTGGCCCACACAACACACACCTCTTTAGAGGCACAGATTGATCTCGAAAGCTCCGGATGCACTCCTAAACTGATCCTACAAACAAGAATTGGCACAATCAACCCCAGCATAGGGCCAGAGAAGACTTTTTCTGCAATGCCGGAAAAGCAACGTGGGGGCAAGGCCAAACAAACAAGGATAGAATCCTATGTCCGTAAGGGGGAGCGTATCTTGCAGTCCTCCACGGATCATCAGCATCTGTGGGGGACTGTGAGATGGCACAGCGCCAACACGACATCCCCATCCTGGTAGCAATTGCGGCGCTAAAATCGGCTCTTGGGCATAAGATGGATGCAGTAATAGTGGATGTGGGCTGACAGACAGAATGGGCACAACAGCAAGTGCAGGAAAATACCACCAACTGTTAGGCGGAAACCTGTGCAGTTCCCTCTGGGACCACTGCAAAAGATTTAGGACTACAGGTGTTTGGCAGTAAACCCACTTGGTAGCAGTCTGTACCACACAGATTCACTTGGTAGCTGTGGCTGAGCAGTCAGACTTCTCTCAAGAAGAGTTAGGCAGTATGTGGAGTATACAACATAGGGCAATTCTACGCAGTAAGACAAACAAACACGCAACAAGGCTTCGGTGTAAAGATATAAAGGTATTTATTTATAACGACACATCTATAGAAAACACTCTGGCACTAACACGGCAAAACAACTTCAATCGCCATTACTATCAGAAAAAGATCAATCCCCCTAACAATAGTTCGACAAGTCTAGGTTCAACGACATCACTTATTTGCAGACAGAGGTGTATGCTTTAACCTAGATGGCACTCTAGTATTCGTTAAGACGGGAGAGAAAAGTCGGGTTAAGAAATCAACTCGATACCAATACTCGTAAGAACAAAGATGCAAGGCATGAAGACAAGAACCACTGTAGATTCCAAAGTTCAGAGGCCAGGCCCACTCGGAGAGAGGCAAAGCGATATGTCCCAAAAAGTATCTTAGTGGAAATGCGCTTCGAGTCTTTGTCGCAAATTGTTATAGGCAGATTGGACCAGTTCAGAACAAAACGTTATAGAAGCTTGGAGGCGACCCTATGGAGAGGCGAGGATTAAGACACCCCACTCTATCCGGCAACAAGGGAAGCCAGGCGGACACAGTACCTTGTTTGTGGAGAGACAGCTCTGGCGGGGGCAGTTGTTCCTGGTGGTGGGTGCACGTCCGGTCTTTGCCAAGAGAAGAGATGATCTCGTCGTCGAAGAAAAGTTGAAGATCGTTGCACCACCAGGGAAGAGACCAGCCGCGGAGTGCTCCGTCACAAGGCACCACCTTTTGGTCATGGTACAGGGGTAGTGGCTATCCGGTTGCCGAGGTGCTCTGCACGGGCAATTCGACCACTGCGTCCTGGAGCGAAAAAAAAGCAAAGATGACTGGTTGTTCCCACCAGTCAGGGGAAGAGACTCTCCGGCAGGGAGATCTCCTCTGTCGTCGGGAAGTGGTGAGTCGGGTCAGCAGGGCTCCACCGGAGGTGTCGTCGTTGCAGGTCGGCTCAGCTTTACCCTTGTCGGATTCTTAGATCCTGTGGTGACTTCTGAAGATTCAGTCCCAAAAGCCCTGCTTTTATGCAGAAAACCCCCATTCATTCAGCCTAGCTGTCACTAAAAACATGCTAAGTGGTGAGCGGGGAGGCTCACCACTTGGGCCAATCACACCAGAGTGCGACCGGAGTTGGCAAGGCAACTCAGTTCAGGGTGCCTAAACCCCCTCCCACACCCCCTGTGGTAACCCAGACAGAATGGCACCACTTTGGAGGGTCTCTGTACAGAAGCCCGCCAAAAGTGGAACAAAGGGCTCAACCTTTGGTTTAGGAGTCACAGAGACGAACACAGACGCCATTTTAAAAAACGAGTTCTGGCAGAAAATACCATCCGATAGACTTATTTAAGATAAGTAAACCGGTGGTATGTTAGAGATTAACGGGAAAAAGGTATTAATCTCCAACAATGGGAAGAATCCCATAGGGTTATATTCGGGGTCGAATATAAGAAGTAGTTTCCACTGCCACCAGCCAAAACTCGACGAGGGGGGACGGGACAGTGCCCCCTCGAATAACAGACCCAGGAGTAATCGAATTACCCCTACTAGTATGTCCACAATAGGATGGTTTGTACTAGTTCTGTTAGTAAATGTAGGTCTAGTAAAGCCAATGGTGACTTTACATGCCCGGGGAGACAGTAGTCAGTCCCCGGGTATGGAGCCTATGATGGAGGTCCGCTAGGACGCCCCAGTGTTACGGCACGTAGGGTGCGGTGTAACACACATAGAAAAACATATGAGACCCTATGGAGTAAAAGACCCCATAGCCCATAGAACACATTGGCATTCAAAGGAATTACACACATTCATGTCCAAGAGTGGGAGAAAAAGAGTCTCACTCTTGGCAGGATGGAAAAAACTAACTCCAGAAATCCAGCAAAGCTGCTGGGGGACTCACTAGGTTAGGAAATTCAGCCTAAACAGAGAATTCTCCCTAACACCAACATAATTGGTTCCCAAACCCAGATCACCAACATGCTCGGAAGGATACAGACTTTGGAACATAGTGCAGAGGACGCAGAAGGCAGGGCCTGCAGAAACAACATTTGTATACTGGGCCTGCAGGAGTGGGAGGAGGAGAAAAACCCCACCAACTACATAGAGAACCTACTGCTGCCGAAGTTAGGCCCTGGCACGCTGTCACATGGAGTCACAGTGGAGAGAGCCCACAGATCCCCGACCAGAACACCCCTTCTGGGCGCACCACCCAGGCCCATAATTGCTAAAATGATGAACTATAAAGGTAGAGAAAATATCCTTTCATTCTCCAGAGAAGGCAGCAACATCACAAGAGGCTCCTCGAAACTGGCTATAAACCCAGACTACACTGCACAAGTGCAGAAATGCAGAGCAATGTTTGGTCCAACAAAGGAACGCCCGGAAAAACAAATATGCAATACATGCTACTGTACCCAGAAAAATTAGAAGGGCTCCCCAATGGAAGATCTTATTTCTTTGAGACTGCTGCCGATGCACATGCCTGGATGGACGAGTAGGGTATCCCCAGCCAGACGTTAGTCTCAAAAATTGCAACACACCTGAGTGACCATGATTGACATATCCACTGCCAGGTCCCGGACTGCACAAGGGTCCCCATGACAGAATAATAAACAGGAGGAACTGATCTGTTCAAGGTAGTGGGAGGAGGCTGGAAGACCTCACACGCAGGAGGCTGCTACCTGCTTGTTGCTATAACGAGCAACACCAGAATGTTTGAAAAAGTTTGGATGCCAGTTCAAAGGCATTGAGCTGCCGCATGTGACTGCCAACACAGTAGGGTAGCGCAAGAAAGGCAGCTGTGCCTGAGTGGGGGAGGGGAGGCTGGGCGTTTGTTTAAGTTTGAAGTTTGTTTGTTGGAAGTTGAAGTTAAGACAGGAGAACGCATACTTATCCGGAAGCAGGACTAGGTCGAGCTCCGGTTCTGGGAAACACAAATTGTGGATGGTGGGGGCGCGGGGACGGGGGAGGCCGGGTGGGGCTGTGTCTGTCCGGAAGAAGGGGGTGAGAGTCTGTGGCATGGGTTGCAGGAGGGGGTAGACACAAATATTTGTGGCTATGAAGGGGAGAAGATGCTCACTGTGATACAGAGGAACCAAGCGGGCTCATGGGAACAACTGGGGCCCCAGATACACAGTGTGGTGGGCATTAATATAATCACATGGTACATAAGGGGGCTGAACAATTATGTCAAATGGCTAAGCAAAATGAGGGTGAAAGTGGCGCTGCTGCAGGAAAAACATCTCAACAGCGAAAGGCAGGACAAGATCAGTAGAAAATGGGGAGGTAAAATATATGGTTCAACTTATTCCACTTATGCTAGTGGGGTGCTGACATGGGATGCCCCCAACGTCCCCTTCCAGTTATTAGAAGTCAAAAGGGACAGGGAAGGAAGGCTGGTGATAGTACACGGCCTGCTGGAAAATATTTGCCTAATAAATACTTATGGAGCAAACGTTGCACCCATACTGGTGCCATGGAGTTGTTGATAATAGGTGTCTTCTACCATAAAGAAATTATTCACTAAGGCAATTTTGATGCACTCACAGATGAAAAAATGACCTTCTACAACTTAGCAAGTTCCCTTTCTATGCGACATAAACTTGCACATATGATTTAACATCTATCAATTTATTCTGTTCAAATTTTTGAAACATATTTGATATTTATCTATATCCGGAGATAAATGTGCTTGCAGTTATGCATGCATCCATGCTATAAACATTTTGTGTTTCTTCATTCGTACACTTCGGGTGTCTGCCCTAAAAAACTATTTTGCATCTTTGCAATATGTTTGGTCCTCAGTGTGCATGTATGCAACAATATCTTTCGCTGTTTTGCCCTTACACCTCGGATACTTCCTTTGTAAAAAAAACATTTTAAATTTCGTTTTCCTTGGCCCTCATGCCATTATAGTGATAGTCCGTCCTAATGGTACACATGGCCATGCCAGTTTTTGATGAAATAGCGGCATCCCGTGAGCTCGACATATCTATATGTTTCACCTCTTTTGCTGCTAATGGTCGGCCATTTTTTACTTAAAGATGGCTGCTCAGTCTTGAAAAACAACTCGGAAGCTGCGGTCTAGTTGCACACACCCTCTCTTTCAAATCACTTCCGGATACGACAACTGTGGATTCATTTTGATTCAACACGGCGTCCAGTTACACCGAATCGAAAAGTGGGTTTTGATTTAACAACGCTAACATTAACAGAAGGTAAGCGAAGCCGTAGCACGCTCACTCTCTCTAAGTTTCTCATACTTAACATGAAGTCCGGTAAAAATATCTAACTTTTCGCTTTGATACAGCCCGGCATCATGAAATGCTAAACAACACGCTGGTCAAGCGTTCAGACTTGCAACCGCCTCGTTTGCGGAATCACCAATACGAGGTATTTATGTACAGTATGTCATCTAAATGCCATTTGCTTCTGCATGTGGTTAATAACATCTTTTTCACATGCTGGCCCCAGGGTTACACATGTTAGGTGCCGGCATGATACCACTGCAATATCAGTGGCAAATATGCACTGATTTGCGTACGAGCACTTTCAAATACAAATAACATACTAATGTGCAGAATCTTGCATGATACTCATGAAAATAATACTAATTCACTTACAGGTAAAAATAATAAGAAACATCTTGTAAAGTGTAAAGTCCCCTAAAGGTACTTGCATTTTTTGTTTATTTCAGCCCCAGTCACTGTTAATCTACACAGTGATAGAAGCCGAATCCGGTTAAATCATTCTCCCTATTCGCGACCATACACGTTATCAAAGCAATTGAAAGGTTAGTGCAAGAAGTTGTAAGTGCACTCAAATAGAGATATGTCACCTTCAAATTCGGTTTTACATTTATACGTTACCAATTCGCCGTTTTTTGTGCCTTTTGGTTTTTAGATTGTTATAACAAGAAAAGTTACCTGACGGTTTCTCACCCTCAATTCTGACACTATTGATGTGATGCCACCATCTTTCATCCTGAAGACGGGATCAGTATACTTCTATTAGCGGTTAAAATCGGCTATAGATTTTTCTCCAAGCATCATCACTGTTTCCCAGAAACACATTCCTCTGTGTCGACGGAGTCAAGGACTAGCAATTATCATTTAAAGATTATGAAAATCATTATGTGTTCACTACACATTATTACTAACATCACAATGTTGCCACTCTATGAAATTTGTGGTTTTGTTCAATTATTGAAAAACATGACCGTCACATGAGTTTGCTTTTTATGTGATATTCTTTCTTTGTTCGTTATCAAAATGCATTTTTGTCTATTGTCTTACATGGAAAATGTTCCAAATGTTTTTATATATATTGATTAAAATGTTCATCTCTATTCTCTATGCCTGGATCTATTGACCGACATGTTAAGTAGCACTTTTTACAACCAAGCACATCTAATGCGTGTATAGGCGGGTAGCTGTTTGTTGTGGCACTTTTTGTTACTTGTCTAAATCAGTCCTCAGCCACACAGCCCCCTAAAAAAGAGGACACCTTAGCTCTAACTATTTGTATCTCTCTATTAGCAGCACAGCCAAAAGCATCTGCTAAACTGCCAGTCTCTTCGAATTTCCAGACACCCATGGGAATGAGTAGTCTCCATCAGCATCTTCTCGCCAAGTCAGCCATGAGCTGCACCACAGCAAGAGTTTTGTGTCATAAAAAGAATTTGCTAACCTGCATGCCTCTTCTTGATTTCCAGTCAATGAAGCAATGATGAAACATCTAAACAGCATCTTCCTTTTAAACCAGTCACCAGATGCCCCTCATCAAAATAGCATCTGCCAACACCTTTTTGATTTGTAGTAAACCAAGCAACAATGAGACATACAAACCAGCCAGGCACCATCAGCACCACAGCCAGTGTTCTATCACATCGAAACAGCACCTGGCATACTGGCAGTCTCTTCTCTGCCAAACACCTGCAGCTCCACTACCAGAGTTCTGTGTCTTGATCTGTTGCCATTGAACACTCACAGCCCTTCTCCGTGGTTTCAGGTCACCTAAGCAATAACCTGCCTTCCAGTCAGAATGTTCACCTTACATAAAGAAAGGCATGCACTATTTGGTCCACAGCTCAACTCTTTTGTCATTGAAACAGCAGCACCAGGCAAATTTGTCAAGCCATTGTTCTGTTCAATCTGGTAAGAAACTACATTCCAAGACTTATAATCAGAACAGTGAAGGAAGAGCAACTGTTGGGCATTACCCAAATATCTATATAATAGTGTTAATTGTTGGAATCTGTACCTCGATGGAGAGGTATGGGGTGTAGAGAATAATCAACATGTAGGAACGTAGGTCTGGGCACATGAAGGGTGTTGGTGAATGTGGGAGTGATGCAAAATGCAGCCAGGAATTTCTTTTTGTAAAGTATGGCACCATGAGTCATGATGCTTTTGGTACTGAAGTTGGCATCACTCGGTAATGCACTGTACATCTTCAACACTTTTTGAAATATTCTGTTTGCAGCCAAAATCACACAAGAACAAGTGCCACACCAGAAGCATAACACGAGTACAAGAAACAAGATGGAGTCTTGATCTCTGTTATCAGGATGCGAGTATAATACCTACCCATCCTTCAAATGTGTGCTGGGCAGGGCAGGTTTTCAGGCAGCGTAATGCAAGTACTCTCCTTTAAGAATTTGGGTAAGGATGCAGCACTAGAATGGCAATGCAGAAGCCCTCCTTGTATGGTAGGATGTGTGTATGAAACAAAAACATTGGGCCTCATTAGGACTCCGGCGCTAAACCATGGTGCTATTAGCACCATGGTCCATGCCGGAGTCCGCCATGGCGGAATGGGGAATTACCACCCCATTCCGAGGTTGGTGGGGTGGTAATTCCCCATGCCGCCATGGCCCTTCCCCATTCCCATTTTGGCCCGATAGGGCTCAATGGGAATGGGGAAGGCGGCAATAACGGTACCGCAAATTGCCATCAAGGTCCCTTTGCGGGTCCCTACTTTAACGGCTGGTCTAGACCAGCCGTTAAGGTCGGGTCCCGCAAAGGGACCTCGTAATTAGGCGCTAAGTGTTTAATGGCGCCGCAGCCTTTTACGGCACCGTTAAACATTTAGCGCCTGGGTCAAAATGAGGCCCATTATCCTTGTTTGAAAGTGTGAGAGCGTGATACTAGTAAGGTATAAAAATAAGAACTTGAAATGTTTTGTTCCTCCTGAGTGATGCAAGCACTTTGAAGAGATACAGGACTGTGGATGCCATCGACTATAAGAACACATGTTCTCTGGGAAATATTGTCCCTCTCCCCTTCTTTCCTGGCTTTCCCCTATCCCTATATCCGCCTATCCGCCCCTGTCCCCCCAGAATGTGATTTTGCTCTCATGTTGAAATAACAGGGTGGATCCACATAAGGAGGGGATTTGAGTTCATACACTTTTCCTGTGATAACATGGGCTTTGACACACTGCTACATATGATGATCCATTCTTGAATGAAATTCATGTCACATTACAGTGTTGCCACTTCCTGCAATGTCATGTAGGGGTGGGGTCAAACGCAATCACTTCCTGTGATGTCACTGGGGGTAGGGTCAACAGATATCACTTCCTGTCATTATATGGTCAAGGCTCATGTGATGTCACTTTCGCAACCCTTGGCATTTTGGTGAAATGACGTCCATGCACTGTGGGTGGTGAAGTCAGGAAGAGGGAGAGGGGGCTGCTTTCTTTAAGTTGTGATAAAGTGAAATGAAACGCTTAAATGTTCACCTTGCAACATAGCTGAATACCGGTACTCTCTTTCAGGATTTGAAAAGTGCAGCTACTCAAAGCTAAGGTAAGGAATAAGAAGTGCAGGTACTGAGGGCCGGGTACGACAGGCCCATTTGAAGCACTGTGACTCTGCCAATAAATATGCGCATGGCGCCCCGTGCCACTGGTGTGGATCTGCAGCATAGCACCGCGAGTGAGCCAGAGGGGCCTGCCTGAAGGGCCCTTTACAGGCGTGGGCAGGCACCCCGGGGCACATAACACTCACCTCTATTCCCTTGTTCATGCTCCTGTTGTCTCTTGGTGAAAGTGCAGGTGCGGCTGGTGCAGCTGGGCGGCTGGTGGTTCAAGCATCAAAGCCAGCGACAAGTCCCCACACTCTTTTTTCCTTTGTTTTGCTTGCGTTCTGCTCCAATGTGGGAGACAGCAAGAGACAGCTGTCTTCCCCACCGCTAGTGCTTGCTTTCAGAAAGCACCCTTATGCACCAAGCCACACTCCACGAGTGGCTGCTTTCGAGTCTCAGCGAGTAACCGTTACATAATGATGTATTGTTTGTTCTGTTTGTGACTTGCCTAAGCCACGTCCCCCTCTGTTCGACCATGCCAGCACACTTTGGCCACACCTTCTTTCCAGAGCCCCCTCCATTTCACATCCCAATGAGGTCAAGCAGTGCACGAGGGTCTCTTGGCTGTATTCTCACCCCACAGTGAACAAGGCTGGAGGAGAGCATTGAACTTTGTGTTTGTTCTTGATGCACCTGTTTGTTGCAGGTGGGCACCCCAGGGCAGCTGTAAAGACAATGGGAGGCTGGGGAAACAGGCGCATAGTAGGTGGCTTTGGTTCATGTAATTTGTGCTGGAGTGGCGCATAGCCTGTTACTGGGGCGAGGGCAAGGAGTCCGAATTCAAGACTGGGTTGAGCTGCAAATACTGGACATACTCTGGACAGTGGCGTCGCCAGGAATCAAATTTTGGAGGGGCACAGAGGGGGCCAAAGACATAAGTAGGGGGGCACAGCAAAAGTAAGGGAGAACAGGGTCACTGCTCGTCTTAAGTAAGGGGGCACATGGGGGAGCACAGGGTTTCACAGGGGGGCCCTGTGACTGTCTTTTTTTAATATAATGGTTTTGTAGCTGCCCCCAGCCCCCCCGACCACCCGAGCGACGCCACTGGCTCTGGATGGTGGGCTCCGGGAAGCAAAGGCCCGGTGTGGTCCATGTGGAAGATTGTGATTGGACCCTGTACATCACCACAAACTCGATTGTTCTTATTGTTTCTTTTTTTTGTACCTGGTTGGTCCTAGCAACTGCCACCCAAGAGGGGTTCAAAGGGCTCCAAAAAGGGTCCAGGACAGGCGAGTGAGAACCTGAGAGGAACGCTTAGGGGGCACAGTCCTAGCTCGTTGTCATTCCCCTCAGCTCTCGCTTCATTGCCAAGCCTCTTTTGTAGTGGACTGCACGCTACACCAGTGCCCTGCCACCAACAGAGGTAGTTCCTTTTCTTGTCCACCTTACAGAGTCCATGTGTTCCCGTCATGGGTACACGTCCGATAGTGACCATTTTGTGACAATTTGTCAGTCAGATAAGGGAAGATTTTTTTTGTGGGGTCCTGTCTTTTTACAACTTAAAGACTTGTATTAACATAACATTAAAATATTTAAAAAAAAACGTTTACAATGTTTTTCAATTCGTCAAATGTATGCAAATGAACATTAATTTTGCGTGTGCATGCATGTGTTGTGAGTGTGTTTGTATGTATTTATACACTTTGTGACCACAGGATGTTTTAGGTGGGGTGCACCCTTTCCCTTCACAACAAATTGCCTCCTCTAGGGTATGGTGTTTCTGTGTTATTACACATGCAAAGGATAACCCACACACTCGGAATTGGAGACATTGGGCAATAGATAGTATGGTAATTCCCACTATAACAGGGAGGAGGAGACACTGGTATTTCCCTTGTGGTGGCTTGGGTGGAGAGGGCTAAGGATATTGTCACTGAAGGCAGCTTGTACTGTTCTCCTGATACATCGTTATTGAATTTCCTCACAAGTCTGACTTTCCTGTGTGATCTTCTGGGCTCAGGAGGAGGCACAGATGTGGCGACAGATTTCGACCGTTTATCCAGCAACTAGACTACCTCAGCTGTATCAGGTGCTTGGTGTGCAGGTTCAAGTGCAGGATCAAGGCCTCCCCTTTCCACCACTGACATCTCTCTTCTTACTTCTTCTGCAGTAGGGTGGGGATGGTTGGTGGGTTTGATGGAGCTTGGAGGAGGTAATGTAGGAACATCGATTTTTAATGATTATCAGTTGGGTCAATATTTCATGTGTCCTCAATTTCAACTGACTGGGGTGGGGGAACAGTCAGATTTCTTCCAGTGCGCTGTTTTGGTTCTTTGTGGCTTCATGTTCTGTTGGGTTCTCATTTGGTTTCTCTGGTTGTTTTCTTGCATGCGTTCTCCTGGATGAAGGATCTTCTGCAGACTTGTCAGGCTGTACCTTTTACTTTGTCTCATAAGGGCATGAGATGTTTGTGGTGTAGGAATTTCGTGATTTTGTTTTTATTTTTTCTTCGGGCTGTAGGCAGATTTGGGAGCTGGAGGTTTGCGATGTAAGGCTGTGACTCCAACCAGTCACCTATCTTGTTTTGTCCTGTCTTATTCAGGGTTTGTGTAAGGACCAGGTCCCTAAGCTGCAGGGCTTGGTAGCAGATCTTGCTGTCATTCTGCATTTGTTTGTGGGTCGTGTTCCTCTCTGCATCAGCCTGAACCAGCCAATGGGCCTTGTTAAGCTGTTCTTTGTGATTTGTGAAATACTTGAGGTATTTCTTTAGACATTCTCTGTCCGGGGTAACTACAAAGCACAAGTCAATGGGAAGAAAGGCGTTCCTTCTTAACCTACAGAAGTATAAGGTAAATATTTTTCTGTTCAGCTGCAAGCGTGGAGCAGGGTTGCAATGTGTTTGCTTCACTTGGTGATTTTGCGTGCTTATAGGGTGCCATTATGGGCAGGAGAGACTTGTAAAGTGATCTGCCTTAACCTCTCCTAGAGGGTGGTATGGGGACTTGCTAGATTGCCTCACTCATATCTGCTCCATTTTTCCTTTACCAATCTTGACTAAAAGCCAGGCCCTCTGTCTGACTGGGGCCTTAGTGGACAGTGGTAGTGATAAAAGGATATTTCACAAAGGAACTTGGTGATGGCCTTCTGGTCTTTGGTAGAGTAGGCCTGTGCATGCCACGTGTAGCGGTTGGTGATGTCAAGCATGCTCTAAACTCTGTCCATAGACCAGGTTCATTGTTCCAGTGCTTTGTAGGTGTTTCTGGTAGGCTTCTGGAGGGATGGCATGCTTCCTGGCTGGACAACATGCACGTCTGGCACTGATTCTTGACATCCAAGGCACACCAGGGGCAGCAAAAGTGGGTTCAGATGAGATCTTGGGTGTGCTCAATCCACAGATGGCCATATTGGTTATGTAGTGCACAGAATATAGTGCATTAGGGCCCAGTTACAAAGTCTGATCAGGACCTTGAGGAGTCTCCTGTTGGGATCAGCTATTTCCCAGCTATAAATTCACTTGTTTTTACTTGTTTTCTTTGGGTTTCTAATTTTTGATGGTTTGGTTTCCTTCCCTTTGTGTGATATAATTCTTAGCTTGGCAGCTCCTGTTTAGCTCCAAAGAGGGGCTCTCTGATGTGAAAAGTGTGCTTCTGACAGCGGTTGTGGAGCTATGGGCCTTTTTATTATTTTCTGCTTGTCTGCATATTTTTTGGTGGCAAGGAGAGCCACGTTGTGCCCTTTACACCTTTTCTGCTATTTTAGCTTTCATACCTACTTTAGCTTTATTTAGGAACTACAAGTCATTTGTGGGTTGTTCCGACCTACAGGTGAACGGGGAATTTTGTTGTCCTTCCTAAAATGGCAGACTCAAACTTTTTAGCTTTCGCTGAAGATTAGTCGAGGGGATTTTGGCAAACCTCTCTATCATTGGAGGGACACCATTAGATGATTTCGATCAGATGGGCGATGAATGGAATGAGCTTTAGGGACTGAAGAAAAAAAGTGATTAGAATCGAACTCTATGGTTGCATGATGACAGTATATCTTAGGTCACATACTGTGCCTAATGGTCTCATAATCCAGATATAACCTCATATTTTTCTGGACCATGTGCAATTTCAAAAAGACTGGAGCTATATCGCTAACAAGTGTACTAGGGACTGGCTCATTTTGATAATTAACACAGCTAAGGCAGTCTCAGCACAGCTTATGTGCGATAGAGAACAGAAGCAAGATCTTCTGAAGTCCAAGGTAGTCCTTGAGATGTTCAAGAAAAATGTTAAGGTCTTGATGCTACTATCAAAGAGTTTCGCGACTTTAATTTGAACAAGAAAATCGCTAAACTGAAAAAGGATATAGCTGATCTTTTCCCACGAGACCATCTATCATTATGTGACTGATGCCCACTATGAGAATAACAATGCCAGAGATGTGTACTCAGGGTTCCAAAAGATCAGGTGGTCACAGAAGAATAAGTTTAGAAAGCCTAATCCCTCTAATTGGACCTTCTCCACTGGTAGCTCTGAAGAAGAATCTCGAGCAGGGCCTTCAAATGGCATGTACAGGGAACAACAGAGAGATAGGACAATATATTTCCAAAATGATGCACAACAGTCCATCTCTGAACCAGCTAACCATTCTTTTTTTACATCAATGCAAGATTGGGCAAGGTCGAGGAAGTGGAATAGAAAACTCCCCCAGAATAACCAGAAACCGTGGGAGCGGCTGATAAAATCAGACCTATTAGTTATGAATATCTCATCCTATGTACTATCTAAAATAGAAATAAAGGTATTGAATGACAACAAGGTAATTACCATCAAACCTGCCGATAAGGGCAGGGTCATCATTGTCATGGATATGACTGGTGTTGGGATGGAAATGAGTCTATCCCACCCCACTAGGCACTTTCAGGTAAGGCAAACACATCATATGAGGTGATGTAACGTATAAAGGTGGAGCAATCCGCAATATGAGGCAACATCTAGAGGCACTGCAGCACCTGGAAGTAGATGTGAGGCACTGGAAAACCCATAGCACATGACTACATTTTGTATTAGACCTAAAAGGAATAAGTTGCAGGTTCACGATGTTCAAATTCTCTGCTCACTAGGCTCAATTTCTGTACAACAGAATGAATCCGCAAAGCCCCGTTCCCATGGAAGTCCATTTCCCCCTCGTTCCTCCAGTGTTTTGAATATTTAGTATCTTCCAAAGGAATGCGCCCTACACGAGTGTGAGACAACAATAGGGCTCCGCACAGCACAAATTAATCTCCACTAAACTGCCAGTAGGCCTCTAACCCCCAACCAGTCAGTCCAGAACCAGCCCCACACCACTAACCTAACAACCCAACCGTTTTATCCCCCAATGTGCGCATGATACCCCTGGCCCAACACAAATCAAGTGTCTGCAGAAGATCTAAGCATGCGTGGCTCTATTCTTCCAAGCATGAAAACAGATCTCTTGTAACACGAGGTAAAGGGAGGGATAAATTAAAGATCGAATACCGGGGTGGAGACCTTGAGTGCGGGAATGGCGCCCAGAATGTGTGTGTCAGTGTGACTATATTTCATCCTCCCTTCCCGCTGGCACCATTTCCCGTGCCGCCCAGGTGCCTGCTACAATGATATAATAACCAGGCTTGGCATGTTTAGTTTAGAATGCAACAATTACTGATGTGTGCCCTGACCTCCACCGCGATGATGAGCCCAGCTGACGCACGTTGATCCAGACCGACGGGAAAGAACTAACCAATTACAGCCTAGCATCCCCTATGGAGCAGGCTCATGTGTAGGGTGCCTCCAATCAGTGGCACCCATTAGTACTTTATGTAATGATGATTGTGGGGTTTTTAAGCCCTTGTTTGCAGCAGGACAAGTCAGAGCGCACTCGAGCAGCAGAGTCATTTTCTGATGTTTGTATTATGTACAATTAAATCTTGTTATCCTTGCAAAGCTATCTCCTGGCCTATTTCCGTAGCGGGTTGTCTTTATTCTGGAGTGTGTGTAAAAAGGGGCTTGCCTTTACTCACTACAACTCTGTGCTTCCCTCTCTTCTTGATGATAGACAAAACATACAACACCTTGCCCGTGAGCCCACTGACTCCTTGCAGAGTCCGTGATATGATTGTACCAATAGTGGAGGAAGCTCTCAGTGAAGGCCATATTAGTGCAAGGGAAGCCGAATTTCTGTGCCTAATTTTTCCTAAAATTCCTGCATTCAAAGCCTTGCCTAAGGTACATAAGGGGGGATGTCTGAAGGTGGCTGGGATAGAATTTATTCTGGAGCCTCCGTACCAATTTGTTGATTTTTTCTTACAACCTGGGGTTCCCAAATAGAGATCATATCTGAAAGATGCCACAGCTGTACTCATTTCGGTCAAGGACAGGGGTGGATTGGCCCCTCGGCCAATCGGCCCGTGGCCGATACGATATGGGTCAGTCCCTGCCTGGGGGCCGGTTTCTGCCCATGCTGGGCCAGTGTGAGGAAGAAAAAAAAAGAAGCCAAAAAGCACCCGCAGCAGAGTAACGACAGCAGCAGGAGCCAGGAGGCTGCATGCAGGGCTGGGCTGGGCCTGGCTCGGACCACAGCACAGTGGCGGCGCCAGCGCACACATTATGTTGCTTTCAACTTTGCAGGAAGCAGCAAATTTGTTGCACTTCTTTGCAAAGTTCAAAGCAACTTGTTGTGCCTGGGGACCGCCAGCGCTGGCCCAATAAAAATGGGGCTCCAGAGGTTGAAAGAGCAATGAAGACATGGAGAGAGAGTGACAGCAATGGGGGAGGCGGCAGGAGAGGCAGTGATTTATGTTACTAGAAAAGTGGTATTGCTGGAAAGAATCGGAAACATCCAGGGCTGTTCCCGCTCGCAGGAAGCAGGATAGCAAACCGATGCCGTGCAGCAGAGGAGTGACTCTGTCCAACCCCTCCGACACCTCAGCAGAATGCAAAAAGCAGGACGACATGGACCAACAACGAGAGGGAGCAAACAATGGCTGCAGGCGGCAGCAGCAATGAAACATTTAACCCCCGGCACACGAGGGTGTCAACGAAGCCCCAGAGGGGCAGCAGGCGTGATACCTCCATACTTACCTGACTCAGACTCAGCACGGCAGCCTCCGATACGGAAACTAAAAGCGGCCCTGCAGGAAGGAAATGGAGAGCCAGGCGCGTTCCTTGGCCCACTGGAAGCTAAACATTGGATGCCGCGCTGGGAAGGCAGTGACTTTGTCCCAACCCGCATGACATCAGCACAGCAGGCAAAAGCCAAAGACGGCGGCAGCACAATGCGCTAAGGAAAGGAAGAGCCGGTGCTGCTTATAAGCAGAACTGAAGGTGCACGGAAGTGGACCAGTCCAAGCCTCGGATGCCAAAAACCGGAGAGCCAGCACCAGGAGGAGCAGGCAGAGGCAGCCCCGGGCCTGCTGTGGCCCTGGGACCTCTTCATTTGCCCCTGCGGAAAAACCAGGCCTGCCTCGGGTCCCCCAACCCCTCACCCCCATTGCGGGCTGGAATGACTGCTCAGTGTAGGCAATGTACCGGCTAGTGATTGTAGGAGGCAGCAGCGTGGGCAAGCCTGCGCTCACCTTCCAGCTCATTCAGGTACAGGCGGCCCATGGGAAGAAAAAGAAAGAACTAAGAACATACTGCTCTCGTGAGGAACCGAGCTTCAGGAGCGGCATTGGCAGACTGACACTTCCCCAGCCCATCCAATACAGCAGAAATGATGCAGTGTCAGCAGTGGCCAGGGCCTCACACAAGACGGCCCTGGGGGAATCGGAAGAATGGTCCGTGCCCGTGTGTAACAAAACACAGCGAGTGCCACTGGGTGGGCGACCGTCAGTGCCCCAGCCCTTCCAGCACATCCGCAGCTTCCCAGAACAAATTAAGCTGGGTCAGCGTGACAAGGGATCAACTGTGTGCTTGGGAAGGCAAAGGCAGGCGGCTACAAGAAATGAAATTAGCTGACTGACAAGCGGCTTTTGAAATAGCACTTGTCAAAATGTATGTAAGCAGACTCCCGCGGCCCCCTGCGACGAACACTCCAATACATGGAAAAAGTAATTGTTTAAATTGCTGGCCTGCAACACCTGAAAGCCGAATTTTGCAGGCACCACAGGACTGCTTTCACACACGGAGAGAGGTGAGGCAACAGTTTTTCTGTTAAGCATCCGCGAGGATCAAGACAGCCGGAGCACCGACACTTCCCCAGCCCTTCCGACAGCGGGGTGCTCTGCTCACCAGCCTATAGCATGACGGAACAGAGCAAGGATCAGCGAATGAACACCAGTTTAAACAATGGTGCTACAGAAGGGCAAGCAGGCGGAATTCTTCCCCTGCTACGGGACCAGGCACGGCATAAATTTTGTGGCAGAAATCTGGAGGCCCCCCTTTTTTGCCCCAACCCTTACAAAAGGGAGAAAGGAGAATACCGCAGCTATTTTCAAAGCGACTAAGAGCAGACAGCATCTTTCAAAGATCAGCACTCCGGCCATGGACGTTTTCTGACCTGGCCACAGCCCATGAGGGAACCGTGAGTAAGACTAAAATAACAATATGAATAGAGATTTTAATGATACATATGGTGGTTCATTTTTGTATGAAATGTATATCACATTAGTGAAATCATAACCATATTTTTCGTAGTGTACTTAGGAACAATGCTATACAACATCTCCCTAAACCTCATTCTGGTTTTCCTACTTCCCCCACTTCCTATCCAACCATCGTCACCCTAACCCTCCTTTCATGCTGGGGTTCGGAACCCTATATAAGCATCGACTTGCAGCAGGTCTCAAAACCGCAGTGGGGGTGGTAGGTTCATGTCACTCCTGCGCCTTGTAGCTGTGGACCCCGTCACAAAACTATGCAAAGTTATGTTATTTTATGAGTTGTGTTGTAATGTAACAGACACATGAACCCTCCATAAGTAGCATTTTCTGTAAAGTTGTGAATTGACACAATAAATGGATGATGGTTTGAGGGCCACTTTTATGAGGTGCGAGGTGGGCCACTTTTCTGAGGCGAGGGGTGGGCCACTTTCTTGAGACGAGGGGTGGGCCACTTTTTTTTTGGTGTCCGGGCCTATTTCTTGTCCCAGTCCGACCCTGGTCAAGGACAGACAATTTAACTACACAATTATTGGTTACCATGCACATCGAGTCCCTATACACATGAATCCCACAAATGGAGATGTTAAGGGTGACTGAACACATTCTGCCAGAAAAGGTTCCACCCATATAGGTACCATTACGGTTCCTTATGCAATTAGCAGAGATAGCATTGACAAAAAATGTTTTCATCTTCCTTGACCAATTTTATGAACAGGTGTTATGGACCACCAGCGGGCAACCTTTACTCCATCTCTGGCCAATCTGGATGTGGTCAAATTTGAACAGGATGTCATCTATGCAAGAGATAACCCATCTATTGACCGTATTTGCTTGTGGGCCCGGAACCTCGACGGCATCCTTATTTTTGTTTAGGGAGATCATGTGTTATTTGATGAATTCATGGCCTGGCTCAAAAGTTAGAACAGGTACCTATGATTCTCACATATTGGAACTAAAGAGGCAAATTCAGTTTTTGGATTTGGAAATTCTAGGTACCCGATGGTTTATTATCCACTTCAGTCTTCAGAAAGCCTACTGACAGTAGGTCTCCAAAAGATAACCTTAGGACAGTTCGTTAGATTTTAGCGTTGGGCAGTTCCTTAGATTTCAGCGTAACTTCTCAGAGACTATGGTATTCAACATGCAGGCACAATCCTTGTCAACACGTTTGCAAGAGAGAGACTTTCCCAAATGTCTCCTTAGGCATGCAAGGAAAAGGGCAGGAAATATACCTCAGGAGATTACTCTTAACCAAGATAAGCGGCAGGTGGACAATCATCGCATCACAGCATTGTTTAGTTACTCACCACGATTGAATACACTGAAAAAAGAGATACAAAACTCTGGCCAATCCTTAATGTAGGACTGGTTCATATCCCTCTACCTGGCTTTGCGATTAAAAGGCGGCGCAATCTGCAGGATGTATTAGTACAATCGTATTCTACTACTATACATTCAGATACATAACAAACATTGTGGGGCACTAGCAGACCCCTCCGGCATGCCTCCTGTGGGAGGTGCTCCATGGGTAATCATGATCCATTGAGATTGATTTGGGTTGCCGCACACTGTGGCGATCAACCCATTTCACGAATTGTGATACCTATGATGTAATCCATGTCATTACCTATCCATGTAACCATAGGTATTTGGATATGTCTGAAAGACCTGTTAAGAAAACGTTGATAGAACATAAGTCCTGCATTAGCACAAAGAAGACGACAGCGCCTTTCGTGGAACACTTTCTCCAAAAGCGTCATACTGAGGAAGACTTTGCAAGAACTGTACCAGAGAAAGTTGTTTGTCCACCCAGCGGTGGGGACATGCAGTCCCTCCTTTTTAAGAAAGAGCGACGATGGATTTTTAGGTTACACACAGACAATGGGCCTCATTAGGACCCAGTCGGTAAGGGGTTTACGCCGGCGTAAACCATGGCGCCCCTTACCGCCTGAGTACGAGTTCCCTTAGCGCCATGGTGATTTTAACGCCTGCTTTTAGCAGGCGTTAAAATCCATGGCGCTAAGGGACCTTGTTGTTAATTACGCCACCGTAATTTACGGTGGCGTAATTAACGGCTTCCCCACTCCCATTATGCCCTATGGGGCCAGAAATGGGAATGGGGAAGGGTAAATGGGGATTGGGAACTTACCGCCCCGCCAACCTCGGAATGGGGCGGTAAGTCCGCCAACCCCCATGGCGGAGTTGGCAGCTTAGCGCCATGGACCATGGTGCTAATAGCGCCATGGTCCTCCGCCAAGGTCCTAATGAGGGCCAATGAAGGGTTAAATTAAAACATTTGCTGGCAGGCTAAAGCTATTAATAACTAATTATAGCTAATACTAGGTGATATATGTCACATGCTTCTAATTTTTGCATTTAAATCTGGTTTAGCTGGTAATTATGTACTACAATCTGGGTTATTAATAGGCTCTTGCCTGAAGGAGATGCGTCTATATCCTTGATTAAATGCATACTGTGGAGATCTCTGCCATGTTTTGGACACTACCTTCATTGTCTACACTGGTTCAAAGTTCATGTTACAGACACAGTAATGCTTCCTTTTCATTTACAAGATGTCTGACCTAGATGACGATTTTAATTCCTTTCTCCATTTTGACCTCTGGAGAAATCTGTAATTACGTGAGTCAGGCACTTATTTATCACATGACTTTGGATGGTCCGATCATGATATCGTGCTGCTTGGATCACTGGTATGTTGTTATGCTTGGCACTGGCTCACGTGTACAATTTTCAGTCATAAGATGAGTCACTGTGACTTGCGGGGGTGCTACTTAGGTTGAGTCGTCATTGTAGACTCTATCTTATTCTTAATTCACTTTCTGTCTGCCTTTTAGAGAGAATGCAGGGCTGGCTTTACAGAAAACTTTAATAGCAGAAGAATGTAACATAGCAATCTTTGCTTTAAGTAAGTACATCACATTGGCACCAAAAACATAATTATGAGCAGCATGGCCTTATATGTCAATTACTCACAGACACAACGTTTTATTAATGTGCTGATTGAATGTTTTGCCTAGCTGCTGTTGACAATGTAACCAAGTATGACTTTAAAAAAACATTTTATATTCTCTGTTTGTGTCCCATGTAATTGGGCTTGAAGACGATCCTGTAGAAAGTGACAATAATGTTGCAAGATCACTGAAACCGGTCGACCATTACCAGGAATATTGCAAAGTATTTTCGGTTCCTAGTCAATATATCAAAAACTTTACAGAGTAGCACATTTCAGAGTGGACCATAATACCAAAAAACACTGAAAACATTAAATAAATATACAAAGGCTAGTGGGGTAAAGGGATTAAAATGAGTCAGGGTGGCGTTGTGGTGGCATTATAAGGGTATAAAAACAGCATTTGCTCTGTGATGAAATGTACCACTCTGTAATGTCTCTTGGTAAAATCACATATAACCGTATTTTCGTACCCTGTTTTTTTAATTAATGGAGCTTTTGCCATTTGATCTACTATGTCTTCAATGTTAGTGTTAAATAGTAAGCAGGGAGCCAATATATCTGGGATTAATACAATTATAGGTTCCAGAGATAAGTTGTCTCTCGTTTTTAATCACCTTTTTAACTTCTTGTCCCTTGTACGTGATGGGGTTCATTGTTTTCACTGGTTCACACTATCAGCATCATAAGAAAATGACATTTGAAACAAAATGTTATTTTATTCTTCTAAGACACCTTCTTACTGCCAATGGATCTAAGAATGGCATTATGAACAACAAAATTGTATTTGGAGATTCCTGTTCTATCCACTTGTAATAAATGTGCAGCACATCACCATCCACTAAGATCAGTGGGAGCTGCAATCAGGGACATCCAGCCTTTCCCTGTCCTACTGTTTTCTTGCCAACATAGTAAAGAGCTCTCCAGTTCCCTGCTGTTCATTCACTTGTTGTCTGTGAGTTTTTAATTTGTGATGGTTTGGTTTCCTGGCCTTTGTGTGATTTCATTCTGTTTGGCATGTCCTGTTTATCTCCAAAAATTGGCCCTTTGATGTGATAAATGGTTGTCATAAGATGCCAGTGGGGCCTTTAGCTTCTGGACGATTTGTTGAAAACTCCTCCCTCTGTCTGTGATGCCCCTGAGATAGTTCAGTGACTGCCACTCCACTTTGGAATGGGTGGCTCTGAGCACTGGGGTCCTACATCTCTCCTTCAAGGAGCAGACCTCCCAGGTGAGCTCCTCATATGCCAATGGGTTGGAAAGCGAGTCTCGCAATCTCAGCTGCAGAAGCCATGGACACCCCAGAGCCTTTGCTTGAGGTGATTTTGCCATCTTACGCTCCAATACTCGGGTCGGGCAAAGGATCTGCTCAGGGTAGAGTGCATACTCCAACAGCTTCTCCCCAGGCTCTGGCATGGGGACATGGAACGTCATCATGCAGCATAGCTTCCCTTGAGCCACGTTCTTCCAGTTCTTTTTCCATCTGGACCATCAGGTCACAGGTGATACTCCTCTTCACCCTTTGGGACAGGGTGCTCACCCCCAAAAGGTGTCAGGTCTTTCTAAGACCCTTGTTATGGCCACACTAGTGCACGACTCTGCATGACAGCCTTCACAGTTTCTGTCATAGGTGTCGCAATGATGTTGGCATCCCGGTCAATGGAAGATAGGTCAGGATGTGGTAATGGAGTTGATAAACCCAGCTAGACAGCTAGCGGCCAGGCATAGCAGATGGCTATGGAGCTCGCTCTGTGGCCTCTGTAGCCAGGCTCATCATCTAAAACTCAGATGGCCCATAACAAAAATGATAGCTCTGTCCTGGCAGGTGGCCAATGCTCTTAACCTTTCCTGTCACCTTCTCTAAGGGTCTGGTAACTGAGTATTCCTCGGTTATAGCATCAAGCAGGACATTCCCACCAAAAAGCACAACTGAAACCCTCTGACTTCACCCTACAAATGACATATTATGTTGCCATGGTTTGAAAAAAATATCGGTGCAACAAAGACATGACAATCAAAAACGAGGTGTGGATGTGGTTCCGCACGCTGGGTGGATATGAGGGGCACTTAATGAACTTCATACAGTGCCTGTAAAAGCTGAATATTTTGGCTGTGTTTTCTTCCACCGAAACCCAAGTGTTTAGTGGTTTGTGATGTGTTACGAGATGGTATATGCGTAATGGGCACCTGTGAATACAACAACATGCAGCCAGGCTCCTTCTGCAGGGTAAAAACCATGTTGGGGTAATTTTGTAGAAATCGGTACTTGCACGCAGGGGACAGCCAACACTTGCACTTACTTGCTGTTGGGTTCTCTGCGTGCATAATTCTAGACTCCCAAAGCAAAGTGTAAAAGTAAAGAGTAAAGCAAGCAGAATCGCCTTTGCTCTTCACTTTCACTCTCTGCTTCGTGGGAAATTTACCAGTGCCTGCCATTGATGCTTTGCAGGTGGCGTTTTAGAATGAACTACAATGGAATCCGCTTGCTGTTGAGCAGGTGCAATTCCGAGAAGTAATCCATTGGCCCATATGCTGGCATAAAAATCTCATGCAGCTGTAAAACCGGGTCCTCCTTCAAGATGAAGGAGGGAAGCAAAGTGGAGAAGCCCACAAATACCTTCAACTATCCCTCTGTAAATACCTCCCCTCTCAAGCCCTTCGCTCCTCTACTTCTAACTCCCTCAGGGTCAGTCGTTTTTCAAAGAAACAAGCTGGGGGTAGATCTCTGTCTATGGCTGGGGCCTCTCTTTGGATCAGCCTCCCTGCCACTTTAAAATTTGAGGAGAATCATCTCTGGTTCCGGAGGCACCTCAAGACCTTTCTCTTTGCTTCTGCCTTTGCCCCTCTTCTCCCCTGCTGATTCTCTCTAGGTACTGTGCACCTGGCCACCCTCTGTCCCCTGGCCCAGGTACCTGCTCACCCTGCCACCCTCCTGCACTGCCTCCGGGCCACCCCTTACACTGGGGTCTGTATCTGTATCTGTACCCATACAGTCCCCCACCCACTTTTCTTCTGCACTTATCAGAATAACCCTATCGGACTAACCTAGCACTTGCCACTTGCTGGCTGCACTACCACTTTTTAATCGCCTTTATTTATTTTACTTATTATTATTTATTCTGCTTTCTCCTCTGTTCCGCACTTTCCACTTCTCCCCCTTCCATGCACTTTCCGGCATTTCCATTTCCCATGCTCTTGCACATTCTCAAAGTCACTCGGCCTAGTAAGATGATCGTTGTTTTTGTTCTCCCCTGCTCCCCTCCCTTTGCCTTGTCGCGCTCTGAAACACTTGTGTATGAGTGAGATATAAATAAAATATAATTTCGCCATGGAGGGGCTGCAAAATACGGCTGGAAATGGAGGTGTAAGCCTTTTGCCTTGCTTTCATTCCTCCGTTTAATATAAAAAATTATCCCATTCATGTTAAAACAACTCATAGGAAAAAGAAATGAACAAATGAGCAACATAGGTCTAAAAAGGAGAGCACCTTGAGCTCTTTGCAGTACCTTGGGGCATCGTGTGGGTGCAGGACCTGCATATAAAAACATAAGCTTAATGCTATGAAAGTAAAGGTGACTTAATTTGCATTGAGGGGAGGAGTGAACTCCGGGAACCTCCTGTAAGGAAGAAAATGTAAGTGGCAAACAAGGCATAAACATTGCATGTACTAAGAAAAGTAAGAAGACATACAGAACTGTTGTTTTAAGACCCCTTTAAATGGTGATTACTGTATTGACCAAGGGTGAACTGAAGTTGCCAACTACTTCTTTTCTTTGGAGGTCAGCAAAAGATAAAACAGGGCACTCCATCCCACACTCTACATTGCAAATTGCATTATTATAGACAACCTTCCTTCCACTTGTCAGTGACACTTACATAAATAGAAATAAATGTATAAAAAGCAGTGTAGGCACCACCAAAATATACGAGCGATAACACAATAAATAGTTTAACACATTGCGATATACATCCACATCAATGGTTCATCAGTATTAGACTCTTGGACGTAAACGGACTGTAGTGCAGGCTTCCCTCATGGCTCAGAAAGTCTCATCAGTTACTGAGAGGGCATTAGTCTTTGTCTTAATTAAATATCCTAACTGGCATTAGCCTATGTGACCTAAACCAATTGACCTAATGACCAATTTGATCTAATTTTTCATGGGTGATTTGGCCTTTGGGGCAATTTGGTCACATATATTGCAAAATACCAACCCTGGAGAGTGGCGGTTGCGGGGGTGTCTCCTGCTCCCCATGTTTGATATTTTGCAATTTTGGGGATGCGGGGGTGTTCCCCGCCTCCTTAAAATTAGAGGCGGGGGACAAAATAAACTTTTTAAAAACATGCATGTGTGTTTAAATTGGGCCCCGAGCAGATAAATTGTGGTCAGTTTGCCCTGATAAAAAGAAATCGGTCAAACACACCCAAACCGTCCTAACTTGCTCCTCAGGAAAAAGAAACCTTAACACTGAAGAAAAAAAACAAAACAAGAATACAAGAATCACCACCACAGATAGCTGCAGACTACTCTGTAGAGCTTCAGTTGGGCCCCAAACTAAAATAAAAACACTGTGCAGGCTCACTGGTTGCTGGAAATGATGGGTGATGTCTCTTACTCATGTGTGGTTCCAGCTGGCGGGAAGGGTGGGTAGCATTTCTTATGATTATGCAAATGCATCTCCCATCACATACCATGCTATGATTAGGCATGACAAGAATGTTGTTTCACCTAATATGGGTTTAGCACTATTACATTATTTATAGTGGCTGTGCTATTGCCCTTGTATGTGCAGATAACATAGAGGGGTACTCTAATAATTAATAATATGCTGATCGACGGACAACTCATTCCTTCTTCTGCTCCAGAATAGACAGCAATTAATTAATCTGTATGCACTAAACACCTATATGCACTATTTCCGTGGGTATATCCCTTTAAGGCATTTCGTGAATTAACCGAATACCACTTGTTTCTGTTCGCAAACAAATAGTTAGACCAAAAAGGCTAAGGAAAGAATGTACGGCACAGTCCAAACTAACTAAATAGCGCTTAGCTCTGTTTTTGAATAAATAGTGAAACCGATAATTAATGAAACAACTAGTTGGGACACAAAGGCCAGATAAGGAATAAATTGAATGAATAGCCTCACGCACATTTTGCCAAGCAACAGGGCGAAGCAATACATTAGGCACACACTACCTGAGTGAATGCGAATAGAGGCACCCGAGCACATTGGTTTCAAAGCTTTACGTGTATGTTGCTAAGCAACAGGTCGAGGCGCCGGACACGGCGTCGGGTAGCCATGGGAACTAATAAAATAGTCCCAAGATGGCGACGGCTTAGAACAGTGAAGCCGACGCGTGTGATTTTCGCTACCTGCCAAGTAAGTGATGCTTATAGCTTGCAGCACGAGCCCTTTAGTCATTAATAGGATAATATTGTCAGTAAATGTGGTTTCTTTGACCTTACAGGACAAATTATATTGTGTAGACTGTGCACGTTCTTATATCTTAATGGAGTAACATACCGCACGCTGACTAAAGTGCACGGCACATGAAACATGTTAAATAAATGCAGCTTATCCGGCAGAGGTAAAATATATCAGCGCTTCACGAGAGGATCATCTTCGTAACATTAATTTGCCGATCCTATAAGACATAGCAGAACTGGCAGACTGTAAACTTTTAAGTGCCGTAACTGAGGAATATACCCCGCATGCACTCTAGTGCACATTACGAGATAAATGCGTAATAATGTAACATACAAGGATATGCAAAGTGTATTATTACAATTGACTCACATAGTGACAATTTGATAATTGATTCATTTGGTCAGGAATAGGATATATACTCTGAAATATAATGGTCTAGAAAAGAAGCTAATAATGTAATGTAGGGGAATTGCAATAAGATTGTAGTACTATACACAGTACATATTCAATCTTGGAACTGAAAGACAACGTTATACTTTTCTTCTTTTTTGATACACAACAGATAGCACCGGGATCTAACCCATTATATTTTCCATGAATAAGAAGTCCATGAGCCCCATTGTGGGTAAGTTTTGGCCTGTAATCGCTGTGGTTTATACACTGTACATAGTAAACAGATAATAACCGTTACTAATTTAACATTTGTCTCTTCTCTCTCGCCTTGTTTGTATCTCCTCCCTCCCCACTACTCTCTGGGTAATTATGCTTGTTAATTTATTTTCAACTTGAACATGTATGATGTAATACTTTGTGATGCATATGCTTTTCAGTTTAACATATGAGCCCTAATTTGAAAAAGGCCTCAGTGGCCGAAACACGTGTAAGTAAACAAGGGCACTTTTTTTGAAAAAAATTGTAAAATGAGAATAAATATAAATTAAAACTGAAATAAGGCACAATGTCCTGGACCTTCCTTCATGCTTTTGCATGCCATTTTCACTATTTTTGATGGCTTTATCTGTGGCTTACCGTCAGTCCAGTGATTTGCAACGGGAAAAAAATCTTTAGGAATAGAGAACTGTTGTATTCCAACTAAGTTTGAAGGAGTCGCCCAATAGACCAGCTGTAACTACAAGCCCAGCTTTTTTGTCCTTATCAGGGTGGGTAGCATGTTGAGGGCAGGATGTTGCTTGTCTGGCGTAGGAGCAGAAAGCAGTGCTTCCCTTCCCTGGGAACTCAAGTGTGGGCAGAGGATTATTTCGGCATCTTCCTGGGGGCGTCATCAACTGTTCTGTTTTTCCGCTCCCTCACTGCACAAATAGAAAACCGGGCAAGTAGGACTCTTGATTGTATCCACCCAACCACTCTCCACAATGTGTGCTACTGGAAAAGAGAGAGTGGAAACCTGTATTTACTTCATGTATTAGAAAGTTCATTGCAACTGGGGAGTCATGGGCAGCCACGATACAAACAGCGACCTGGGCACACACCGGACAACCTCCTACCCTCAATGAAGAAATAAGTGTGAAAGGTGCTACAAAGTGACTGCATTTCACAGTTGGTGCCTTTATAAAACACCATAGACAAGCACTTCACGCTGGAGTGCAGCACATCCTGTCACCGTGGGCCTGCTGTGACGTGCTGAAGTGGCGCACCATTCCCACATTGCGGGCAGCTTTCTGTTTTTCTACATGCTTCCCTTGTACCTCGTGGAGTGCTGCGGGCCACCAAAGGTCCTTTCTGCAGGATGCCTCAGAGGACTCCAGGAGGGCCCGTGGAATTAATTAATGTCTGTCACATGTGCCTTTCACAGCAACCTGCCAGACATGATACTGACTCTGCCCAAGCCCTTTAAAGACATCAGGCTGGCAGGCGACTGACAACACCTGAGCCGTGCCAGTGTTTCATAGGCACAGAGATGGCATGCAAGCGACTGTCCAGTGCTGCCAATCATTCTAAGGTAGTGGATTGGCATTGAAATGACTTCAGTCATTGAAAGGTACTGAGTTGCATTGCAAGGTACTAAAAAGTGCTGCCTTACTAAAAAGCCCTGCCGGTCTTTCCAAGTTACTGGGTGTGCATGCAGAAACTGGCATTACCAGCAAGCGTGGCGCATAGTGAGAGATTGACAGCAGTAACACACAAGGACATAATTTGGACGTCGCTAGAGATAGCAACTGCTACCCCTGGCAATCCCTTTGATACCCCGGCACTGATTCCGAGACAGTGACAGTAACCACTGCAAATTCACTTAATTGTCAAACATTGTTATGCTATTGCTATGTTATGTTATTGTGCATTTGTATGGCGCCTTATATACCATTGGTATGATCTCAAAGTGCTGGGGGATGAACGCCCTTAGGGACCATAGTACAGGTCAATGGAGAGATAGTAGAGTAGTAAATAGTGCTAGGAGGCACTCAGTAAATGTGCAGCCAGTGCGGTTTACGTGGTGTGTAGCTGCATTCGAATGCTAGGCATGGTGCTGTGGTTGTGTGAGTTCAGTAGAATGCATGCAGCGAGGCCCTTGACCTCACAATTGGCATTCTAGCAGTGGAGTTTGCATATGAGATTATGGGCCTGATTCATGGAAGCGTTTTATAATGGTGCAATCCCACAGGAAAACGTTCTGTGAATCAGGCCCTATGTGTGCTGCTATGCTAATTTATTTTGTGGGGTATAGCTGTGTCTAAAGACTGTTGAGGTGTTCATGGAGGTGTGTAGGCATGTGTACAGCTAGGCTGAAATTGATCGAGGGGTATAGCTGGAATCTATTGTTTATTGGTGTAAAGGAGAGAGTGAGTATATCGGCATGTCTGAGGATCTGTGCGGATTGGTGGGAGACCCCTATTTCAAATTACCTTCCAGTTTTCGCTGAGCTGACCATTTCTTTTGGGTTTTATGTTCTTTCATCAGCATACATTATAATGAATGCCTTTATTTTTGGGGGGCTCCCAACCCCTCCTCCGCCACCTATGTTTTACTATTCACGATCCCACAATCCCTTATCTGCCCTTTCCCACCCCCCCTAAAAAATGTGTTTACCTTTTTTCGTAGTTTTGTACACGTTTTAAAGCCAGTTGAAAAAATGAAACAACGTAATACCATCTTTTCAAGAGTTTTCGGAGCATTAGTTCTCTGAGAGAGATTCTCAGTTTGCTCTCATTACCGGGCTTGAGGTTGTTATTCCCTGCTTGGCAGTGTCATCAGTATTGAGTTGCCCTATTCCTAATCTTTATTGGACTAAGCGAATTGCAGGTCTATGGTTGTCGCTGTGTCTTGTTGAGTCTGCCATTGTTTATTGGAAGATACCTTCTCGTTCTGCAGTTACATCCAGTAATGTTCTATCGGAATATAGGGTAATAGCTAGATTCAAAGACTGGTGTTCAGTGGACCCAGGGACCAGAAAAAGCCACTATGGTCATCTCTATGTCTTGTTGGGTCTGCAGATTGCTTATTAGATGACACCTTCTCAGTGTGCATTTACTTCAGTTAGGTTCTATCGGATATACAAGTACATCCTAGGTATGAAGAATGGTACTCAGTGAGCCCTAAGGTCAAGCAACAGATCAGGCCATGATGTAAGTGGTGTCTCTGAACTGGCAGTGTTATATTAAGTGGGGGTTAGAGTGTTCCTGATCTGGTGTGCGTTTAGAGTATTAAATACATGCAGCAGCACCGCAATCTCACTTGCAGGAGCTTGTCTTGCCAGGTTCCTCGCCCGTTTCAGAGTGTATTCCCTTGAGGTGGATCAGAGTCAGTCCATTGCTGAAGCTTGTTTATAAGTGCCAGTGGGCCCATTTTCCGGGTCCCGGTTAATTGTTTATAATGGGTGGATTGGTGTTCCTGTCATAGTTTATGGTTTGTATTGCTGAATTATATCATATCATTGTCCCTTCCAAGAGCTAAGAGTGCTAGGGAGCTCATTTGATTGGAGAGCGTAGTGCATATCTGCAAGAGACAGAAGAGCAAGTCCAATTTAAGCATACTTGACACTGCACGCCGGGTAAAGGGGTTCATTGCATCAATTCCGAGGCAGATCAGGGTAGCATGCCTTAATCAGAGACCACCTTGGCTAATCTTCACAATTCTACCTAAATGTGACGCATATCTATTCTTCACAATTCTATGTAAATCTGATGCATGGCAAATCTTCACAGTTCTATGTAAATATGATGCATCGCTAATTTTCACGATTCTACGTAAATGTGACGCATGGCTAATCTTAACTATTCTATCTAAATGTGATGCAAGACTATTTGCAAATCTATCTAAATGTGACGCATGGCTAGTCTTCACAACTTTACTGGGATGTGGCGCATGGCTAGTCTTCGCAAATACATCTAAATGTGACGCATGGCTAATCTTCACAATTCTATGCAAATGTGATGCATGACTAATCTTCACAATTCTATTGGGATGTGATGCATGGCTGTTCTTAACAGATCTATCCAAGTGAGACACATTGCTAATCTTCCCAATATGTCTATTGTAACGCATTTCCTGCCCCCAAAATACATTGGGGTGCAACACATTTAGTTTCCCGCAAATTACATCTAAATCCTGCATGACATCTACCCCCCTAGTATACATGTAGGTGCAACACATTTCCTTCCACAATTCAGTACAATAGCTAGGAGTGAGGCGTATCACAATGGCTAGCTATGAAGGGTAGCACAATTCAACTCAGAGGCCAACTATGTCAGAACCGTTTACATAGTAGTAGTGTACAAGTGGCTGGGTTTCTGGAGCACAGTAATGTTTGTGCTATGACGGCTGGTTACAGGGCATGGCAGCGTTCAACACAAATTAACTATGATGCGGAACACAACGGCGAACTATGGGGCGCAGCGCAGTTATATCTCAGAGCGCAGCAGGGGAATATAATAAAGCTATACCAACAGTTTGGGTGTGAAGTATGGCTAACATACATCATTTAGACTCCATCTAGAGTATAGCTATTTCAAAAACTTAGACTGAGTCCCACAATTGCTACCTTACACAATTAGGCTAGATAACAGGTAATGAGAGTGGTGGAGTTTTCTGGAGTAGAGTAATAGCTGTACTCCTCACCGACACCTCATTTCCCTAATCCGTTGATGTAGGTTGTCTGCATCAGGCTGCCCAGGCAAACACGGGCAGACATGGAGTGGAGCTACTTCTTCAGGTGCTGCCCTTTGCCTCTGGCCCTTAGCTGAGGGCTGCCCGGGCAAGGATGCCCTGGGAGGGATGCTGAAGAAGGGTGTTTCCTGATCATGAGACCAAAGACACAGGCCATTCAGAGGGAGTGCTGTGGCCTTTGGATTACTAACTGCAAGCCAGGGAAAGCTACAGAAATGTACACCTCTGGTTTTGACACTCACTGACAATGCTCCTTCTTTTTTAAATGGCTTGAGCTGACAAATCAAAAACTTGTGCTAGAGCTAGACTTCCATCTGTTGAGCTATTGGCATGTGCAATTTGAAGTGTTTCCACAGTATAACCCAAAACAGCATCTTAATAATGATTACTGTGCTTGAACATGTGTAAATATGCATACTTTCATGTGTGTCATTTCCATGTTTATAGTTGATTGAGTAGTGACGACTCATATATTATGTGTGACACGTAATTGGGATCTGCCCAAAGCACTTTTCTCCATGTCCTTTTCTACATTTTAGGAATATCCGTTTACAACAGTGCATAGTTGTGGATGGTGATGGCTCTGTGACTTAAATGTTTCCTTTGTGTAAGTGTCTTCATCCTGCGGATCACAGGCTTGATCCCCAGCAGGACTGACCCACCCTTTCATCTATCCTTTGTCGATCTATTGAATAATATTAAGCTGGATAACTAAGATTTGTTATTTGCAATGCTACAAGTTGGAAGAATTATATTAGCAGGTGCTGTAGAGAAAACAGATTGGGTTATACTTGTGATGGATCACCATTTGCTAGGGAGAATCTCACAGATTTCTTGAAATGTCAGCAGCTTAATTAAATGGATTCGGCCATGAAAGTCAGACCTGCTTAATAGTCTCACTTTCAGACCGCACTCTGGTTTTGAAAAACTGGTGTTGCTAGGTTTCCATGTACTCAGATCGGTCTGTTGGCCATTGGGTTCATAATTGACATTAATATCCATGTATATGAGCACCAATGTATACTTTCGGATGGGGATCAGTAGTTGGCATGCCAGCAGCTGGCAGGTCAGACAGTTCCTCATATAAACGTATGCACAGCAGGAATGAAATGTGATCATTCAAAAAATGGGCAACACATTCTCCTTTAGGTGACCTTTTAAAAGCAGAATTGCCCCTTTAGAAACCCTTTCAAGTTAAACAGCTGTCTATTGACACACCTCACCTTATTAATCAAGTATTATAGGGCGAGGGAAAGAGTATAAGATAACTCAGGGAGTTCAGTGCTCGCTGCTATGAAATGTATGTGAATTGCAGTTCGAATACCGGCAAGGTGAACTCAGCCTTTCATCCTTCCGCAGTTGATAAATGAGCCCAGCCTTCGTTCGGTGATAATTGTACGTAAATACATATGTATTAAATAGCAAATCATTATCATAGTGTGGAATTACAAGCAGTCTGTTGAAACTGCATTCATTTTTTGCAACAACTTTTATGAAGTGCTCAGCCAATTTGCTCACTTACAAAGCGAAAGCCCCTTTTTGGTCTGCAAACATGCTACACATGTGCCAACATTCTACAGATTGGAATTTACATCCCATATCACATCCGGCAGTTGCCCTCAAAAGTGTGTATTGTGTACAGTGCCTTTGCCTTTTTGGAATAAAAATTGGAATCCCTTTGGTGGTAAACAACCGCTTCAATTGTAAAAGCGAACATGGTGGCAGGCCAACTGTCACTTGTTAAACTAATGGACAGTGCCGAGGTAAAAAAAACAAAAAAACTGTAGATACATATAGTGATTCAAGACGGGTGTATGTTAAACAGCCAAAACCGAATTTACTAAAAAAGTGCCCTCATCCACCACTCTGGCTTATCACTATGGAATACAGATGAAAGAGACATCTTATTGCAGGCTTCTTATCCTCGCAATTCCATTAAGTGTCAAGCACTTCTTCATATTAATACGTGTCTGCGGAAGTGCTGTCGGTACAACAACAGCATCCCAATCCCCAACGGCAGCTCATCCATTCATCGCTCTGAGGCTTGTAAGAAGCCCACGATTGCTCCCGAGCGCCTATATTGTGTAAACGCATAGAGAGAATTCTGATAACTCTACGCAAACAGTCAAGTTAACAAGCTTGCATTCTGGCTCTTTCGCAGAAATAAAAAGTTCATTTACAAACACGGGATTCCCTCTGCGCGCCCAGGTCTCCAACGCTGATGCTTTCATCTTGCGCTCCTTTGGAGTTGAAGATCAATAGACGCGCGCCACCGGGCACTTCATTTCAAGTTTTCATCTTTCTCTTAATGCATGTAACTTGATCAAAGCCAAGAAAGGGATACATATTTGGAACACTGTACTAGACTTTGAAGGGAGCGATTCCTTTCAGTCGCTTAGGGCCTTTTTTTGTGTTCAGACTATGGGCTTCATCACGAGCTGCGTGGTAGCCTTTAAATGTGGTGGTAACGTTGTTACCGCCAAATTAACCGCTCCGCCCAATCTCGAGTCTGGCATGTTTACCCAAAATGACCAATTTCGGTGAAATTACCGCAGCTGGTATTATCGCGCAGTAATTGCACCGAAAATTCCCCATTCGGTCCAATGGGGAGAAATAGTTAGTGCCCAATCTGTGATCTGGCTGTAATACTGCCGGACGGGTGGGCAATAATGCATATTAAGTTGAGCGGTATCCCAGTTGGGATAGCACCCAACTTGTGATGAGGCCCTATGCCATCTGAACCCCCTCTCATCAAATGGGGCTTCACCATGTTCATAGCCAATATGGGAGCCCTCCACGAATCTGGTTGCTGGCTGGTGTCGTTTCACCTATAGCTTAGTGATAAGAGAAGTCACCACTCATAGATTTGTACCCATTGATGACATCGTGGGAAAATACATCCAACATTCTTTCACCCAATTACATCACAAGATGTGAGGTCACATATCTTTTGTCATTGAAGAAACCACAGGAATGGAAAAAAAATATGCATTCATTTTGAAACTAATAAAGACATTAAAATCCTTGCAATATATGGTATACTCAAAAATGTCGCTGCTGCCTTCAATAACCGTGACCTTATGTTTCCTGCTGCTTCCGGTATTGGAAAGTGAGGCACCAAAGTGTCCATATTCTCAGTCCATGAACAGAAAATACTTAGAGGATCCCTCATTTGAGAGCTGCGAGTTCCAGGATCATGAGGTTTACATAGGAATCCTTAGAATTCACAATCACAGCTTCGGGCAAATCCCAAAAGTTGCCCATGGGCGCCCCAATTCTGTTGGCACGTGCCATGCCGTAATGAAATCCCAGAAGATTTGGGACCATTGAAATCACCATTTTTAAGCAAGTAAAAAGAATGTTTCCAGCACAAAAAGATCAATTTCACTGTGAACATTCCTTATTTAAAATGCTTACAGAATTCCTGTCTTCAAAGCCACTCTTGCGACCAGCTCTATGAACATTTCTTACAGAGGGGGTCCATTCATTCAAATCATGACTCTTTGGGCCTCATTACGAGGTGGGCAGTAGGGGATTACCGATACCGGTAAGGGCACCGGTGCCGGTAATCCCTTACCGCCCTACTACGAGTTCCCTTTGCGGGTCCTCCCTTAACGCCTGGTTTTTGCAGGCGTTAAGGACGGGACCCGCAAAGGGACACCGGGGTCAATAACGGTACCACAATTTGCGGTACCGTTATTGCAGCCTTCCCCCTTCCCATTGAGCCCTATAGGGGTTCAAATGGGAATGGGCAATGGCCCTGGTGAATGGGGAATTACCGGTCCCTCCAACCTCGGAACGGACCGGTAATTGCTCCATTCACCAGGCCGGCGTTGGAATGAGTTTGGAGGCAGCCATGCCGCAAATAGCGGCATGGCTACCTCCAAACTCGTAATGAGGCCCTTTCTCTTGTATAGCACAACTATGCCATTTTCGCCGCTCATTGCATGTGGCTTTGGAAAACAAAGCGGGTCTTGGGTGTCAGTGTTATAAAGGGGGAAGGGAGATGCAAAATGTGAAGTGTGCAAAATGTGAAGTGTTGATGGGTGAGGGCCGTAAGTAGCAGAACCCTGAGTGCTTGTATGGCTCTCCGTGTTATGTACATGTGCCACTTAGGTGTGTGTTTTATCTGCACGGGAGACCGCAAGATCTATTAGTTGACATTGCTGAGACACCAGGATAGCCAATGGCGTGGGTGGGGAGGGTATTGTGACGACTTAGTTGGTCCTCAGAGGTCAATGGCTATGGGTGATACTAGTCAGCATAACGCTGCTGTGTATGCGGTGGTCTGTGCTTGAGTTCCATTCTGCTGTTGAGTGGAGAGCTGAGGGTTTGTTGTGTTCTTATCGTTTAGCGTGAGGAAAGGAGTACATCTTGCCGCGGAGGGTGGGGGATGGGAGCATTGGTATCCAAAAGTAACATTGATTCCACCGTCTGAATGAAACCACGGCCTGGATGGCAAACAGCTGAATTGCATTACATGGAGTATTTGTTAGCAACATTTCTAAAACCATGTAGCACAGATGTGGTCTGGAGGGTCAATCGCCAACCATGGAACAGAGAGATAACAGGACTTGACCCAAAATTGTTTTATACTGGGCAAAACACTTAGGGCCTGATTCACAGAATATTTTGCACAGTGCAAAGTACTTTTCACTGGTGCAAAGTGACTTGCAGTGCCAACAAACACCCTGATTCATGGGACAGTGCAAAAGTTTCTTTTGCCATGCAAAGTCACTTTGTGCGCCAAAAATACAGTTTGCCCCTAGAATGCAAGAATGTGTGATGTAACTGTGAACTTCACAATTCAGTTAACTGTCCCAAATACAAGTTCATCCCTCGCCACCACATCCCGGTTTGTAGTTTAACGGATTCTCATGCACGAGTCATGCCCCACATTGTCCTCGGTGCAGCATCCCATGTTACTGCTTGGAAAAATGCACATTGTAAAGTGCTTTACTGTTCTTTGTATCTAGTTCCCTATATATATCAAACACAGCAAAAAGAATAATTTGTAAATGATCAATTTTACTTTAGAAATGCACAAACACTATTATCTGTAAGGTCTCTTTAGGGTGTGATCCATTTGGCATAATAAACATTCACCAACTATGAATTTGAACCTGCCGCAAATTCTTGCCAAAAGTTTTGCACCAAGGCAAAAATGTAGATGTTGCACAACACGCGATAGAGCCAAAACATTTTGCTGGCTAGACACGGAGTCAGGTGGTTGAAACTCATGTAGTTCTGTGCAGTTTTCGGAGGGGTAGGAGCTTTTTGATGAGGCAGGCTTTGGACATTTGGGAAAGTGATAATAAAGTAATTGCATTTGAGTGAGAGGAAGGGTTAGGAGAGGTGGCGATGATGTGAGGGTTTGGAGAGCCAGATTTAAAAACAAATTATGATTACCATTGTTTAAAGCCAGTGCTTTACTTAATAAGAGTCTGGTCTTCCCCCCCAGTTAGTTAAATTCAAAGAGGCTATCTTAGATGTTCTGGCACAAGATGGCTGCACCAACTTGGCTTGATGCAAACATTTTAAGACCTTGCTCAGTGAGCGGCACCTCAGCAAACTTTGGCATAATCCATCGAGCATATCTAGAACTCCAAGGCACAAGTCAGGATTGCTCATAACATCTTGGCTTGGTCTCGCCTGAATGATGAGTGCCCCAAGACTTCATCAGCACGAGAACATTGGCTATTCAAAATGAATAAAGACTGCAAGGATTTTCTTGACTACATCCACCCGAGCTTGCCAGATCTCTTTTTGTCAGGCTTCGGTTTGGCACTCTTCCTCTGGCTCATCTTAGAAAAAACTGGTATTCAGCAGATTCAAATCTTTGTAGGGTATGTACAAACACTAAATCCTCTGTTCACTAATGGTGGCATACAAACAATAGCAGATGCACTGACTCTCTGTAAGCCTACTTCTAACACTGTGATCGTTGCGGGGGAGTTTTCATAGAGCTTGGCTTCGTAGCAAGGGATTGGCCAGCAGTAATTGACACTCATGGATATTTGTCCCTCTTTTTAGAACTTTTCCTGTGTATTTATTGACATGTATTTTTTTAACTTTTTTAATCTTGTATGAATGCTTTTATTTTTCTTCTTTCAAACTATACCATTTTATTTATTTTGCATTTTATGCTGTGGCTTATGTGACTTAAGTCAAATAAAGCAAATTGAATTGAATTGGAAAAAGGTTTCTAGCATATTTGTTATATGTTTTTGATTCTACTGTGTGACACATTCTGTTATTTACCAGTTAACTACACAATTATCATCAGCATGGGGGAAGGGAATACTTCAAAGTGAGATCAGCTTGGTGGTCTGGCCCATAAGATAATTGCACAAGCCTGATGATTTTTTGTGAGACTTGCTGGGGTCTGGAGAAAATAACAGTGACTCTTAACAGGATAAAGTGACAGACCTTCCGGTAGACAAGACATACAGATTCTAGAAGTGAATGAATGCACATCACTTGTGCCCTAGGGTAACACTCAGGTGCAGGGAGGAGCAGGGAATCCCTTTAATGGAGCTTGTGCTATTTGTGGACAAACTGATGTGACACCTGTTGTGTGAGAATGTTACAGACCTTCTTGGATTCAGGAGATAACTATCAGTGACCATCTCTTCAACTGAGTGACCTGCAGAGCTGCCCCTGGGTGCCATGTGGGTGCAGACATTCAGGGAGTCATGACACGAGATAACATTTCTTTAATTGAGGGACCCGCACAGGGGTCCTTGGGTGACACCTGTGTGCAGAGAGAAGCAGAGAATCCCTTAGTACACATTGAGCTACTGTTGACACACTCACATGACACTGCTGTAAGGAAGGGAGTGTCCATCTTGAACTGAATGAATGGCACACATACCTGTGGGTGATACTCTGCTGCCGGGAGGATCAGAGAATGCCTGAGCGCAGCTGGCGCTCTTATCAGGGACGTCATTTAGTAGTCGCCAGAGGTCATAACTGCGACCTCTGAGGTCTCCTCTGCAACCTCTGTGGTGTTCCTTGCGACCTCTAAAAAACAAACAACGAATAAAGAAGATTTCTTTTTTTTTTGTAATGCAAGCTCCTTGGCTGTGGCCAGCATCATGTGGCTCTTTACTTCTGGAGTGGCTGGCGTTCTTGTTCAGGCCCCTTAAAAAAAGAAGAAAAATAATAACAAGAGTGCCACAAGTCTAGCACTTTCAGCGCTGACCCTAAATAAGAAAGAATAGGAATACCAAATAATGTGTCTTTCTGGAATTCTATACAATAATTGTTAGACTCATTAAAGGTTTATTTCAGGCACACTTCAGGGGGTGAGTCACTGATTTAGTCTGTTCTTAAACGCCTTAACTCAGCCTTTCATCCTTCTGAGGTCGATAAATGAGTACCAACACAGGTTGGGTGATATTGGGTGTATATTTTTTCTATATAAAGCGCTTAAGCTTAAGTGCTATATAATAACACATTATCATTTGGTCATGGACGTCTGCTTGCATCCACAGTAATTTGGTAATATGGGCCTAAACACAGTGATCTTAACGATACATATGGCGATCCATTCTTGTATGACATGTACATCACATTATAGTGATATCGGAACCATATGTTTCGTAGTGTACAATGCTATGTGATGCCACATCCTGTTTTGTGAATGGGTAAAAGGTTGTGTTCCATCACTTCCCGCGATATCACTTCAGGGTGGGGTCAAATGACATCACTTCCTGTGATGTCATCAGGGATCAAGGGTCATGTGATGTCACTTCCGCTACCCCTGGCATTTTGGTGAAATGATGTCCCTGGCTATTATGTGGACATGCTGATGTGACACTTGTGGTGGTAGACCATTACAGATTTAAAGAGGTAGGATATAACTACCAGTTGTCCATCTCTTCAAGTGACTGAACTGTGCAGGTGCCCTTCGGTGACACTCTGTGCACATTTAGGGAGTCACAACATAGGTTTTTCTGGGTGGCACATCTCTTGTGGTCTCTCAGAAATTAATTGTACGTGCATGTGTCCCTCCTTGCTTCACTGGGCTGAATGTGTGGCTCTCTGCCAATAAGATTCTGTGTTCTGGGCTGGGTTTCCTATGTCGTCTCTCAGAAAACAAAATATATGTGCATGTTTACCCTTTTTACTTCACTGGGCTGAATGTGTAACTAATTTCCTGACAATAATGGCCAGGAGTTTGGGGCTCAGTTTCTTGTGTGGTCTCCTCGAAAAGAAAATGTGTGCACGTTTTCACTTTTTACTTTACTGGATAACAATGTATGGTTTCCTGCCTGAAATAAAATGCAGTTGTTTGCTATATGTTCTGGTCTCTCAGATTTATTTTTTTACATTTTATATATTTTTCTTACTTTTGTTATATTTACATTTTTTTAAGTAAACATAATGCTATAATTAGACTGTGTGATGGGGTAAATATTACCTGGAGTGATTTTAATAGGTCCAGCCGATTTGCGACTCTACGAAACTATAGCTGTCTACGGGCTTGAAGAGTCTCGAATCTCACCCAGCTACATAACTAGAAAAGGTTTACTACTCACAGTGTAAATGCTTGAGCTGATGCAAAACACAATTGATTGTGCTACCGATTTGAAGCGTTTTCAGTCAGCGTGAGATTCCAGCCGTGTCTCGATCTGATAGAACACCTGCAGTATGAGTTGCAATACACTGCAAAAGTGATTTGAAAATCTTGCGCGTCGGCTTGCAACATGCTATCCAGCACTATGCACACATACAAACTCTCCTGTTGTTATTGACCGAAGTTAAAAAAACACTTGGGCAACTGTATCTCTTGCCTGTGCACTCCCCGTACCTCTGTCCACGACCTTCCAAGAGCACCCCTAACAGCCTATCCAAATGATTGTCCCCTAACACTGTATCCCCTTCTTGTACAGCGCTCCATTGCTTCTCATCTGGGCTAGGGCTGAGTACATCTCAGCATATTCGCACAGCACGCACACGAAGAAGCGTTTCACTGAGCCGTCTATTGGTTTGAAATGTACCTAGCATTTTTGTCTTTTTCACTTTTGTAAAATAACTTGATGGCTGATTTTTTGCACAAAAAAGTAATGAGGCCATCTGTCTTTTCAGCACTCCAAAGAATGACGTTAATATAAATATTATTTACCATCTTTGTGCTTGCAGCTTAAATAATACATGTTTTAGTGTAGAATGGATTAACCTATTGTTTGAATTATTTATTTGGGAAATGTGTATTGACCTATCACGCCACATCACGAATACGTCAGCCGTTTTTGTAAACATTGGTTGGATGAGGGCAAGGTCCGGCCTGGTATGTTTCTAACTCATGTTAAACTCAGTAATGTTGCATGACCTCAAAGCGCTGGGATGGTGAAAAAAAACAGAAGGGGTGCACAATTTCACAGGAAAGAATATGAGAGAGGTACCTTGCCTTTCTATTTTTACTTAGCAAAAAGAAAATCAAATTAATTCGTGCCCGCATTAGTCTTGTTAAATAACACACAAAAAATAAGCACGCGAGTCGCTTGCTTAGTTCCCCAAGCCGGCCATGGAGCGCAGGCCAATGGCGGTGCAGATTCACACATCGAAAGTGCAAAAAGGCTGTGATCTCCCTTCCAGGTCACTCAGGTCAGGCCAGATGAAGTGACGTCAGAGCATAGGAATATGCAGCAAGGCAATGCCATCCCCTTTTATTGAAAGCGGATGCACCTGAGCCTTTTGAATACATTTTCTTGATTGATAATAGAACATTTTATTTTTTTACACTCAGTAGTAGAAAGTAACTGCCGGGCAGGAAATAAACATGCCGATTTTGACAAGCGATTACACACGTTTCTCATCTAATATCACTCAGAGATCAATCACACTTAATTTTAACAAGCATTGCCAATGCCAACAGTTTTGGCTTTTATGTATACATGGGAAAGGCTACTGCCATAATGGTACTGTCTGGCCATAACATGGAAGCAGCTAGCAAACGGTATTAGTATTTCAGTATATTATGACAGTGCCTGGCTATCTAATACCTGTACAAGAGCCAACACTATTGGCTTTTCCAAAGCATGTTATTAATGCAAATTCAGGGCAAGGAATGAATGCAAGGACACGCTTATTGATTATAAATCAAGGCACACTTGGTTGAAACATTTTTAGTACACCAGGAGCTGGTTTATATGTGCATATACACCGTTTCCTTACAGAAGACTGCTTAGAAAGAGTCATCTCCAAGAGATCATGGAAAAGGGTGTTTTAGATGACGAGGAGCTGGAAGTGGGTGAGATTGGTCACAGGGACTAGCATGGCCATGGGTGATCAATAGGTGGAAAAAAATGCAAACAATACCCACAGCGGCTGTCTACCCGTACATCCCATCTCTCTCAGCACTTAAAGCACTACCTAATGTCCAAAACCTAAAAGCATTTTGAAAATCATACCCCATGTCAATTATCTCATGATGGTTCTACTTTTTAAAATTGTAAAGATTCCAGAACTTGCAAGTTTAAAGCAGCCAGGTGTGAGAAGGCCATCAAGTCATATATTTTCCCTTTGGATTCTGGGACTTGTAATTTTTTTATTCCTATTTGAAACAACGGAAAACTACAAGTTCCAAGCAAAAACAGGACTGGGTGGCTTTCTCACGCATGTGTTGGGAAACACGACAACTCTATATATCCTGCCTCCCTTTCATGTCAGGAGGGTTAAACATTTGAGCTACCATGTTTTAATCGGGTGACATCTAATTCAGGAGATTTTTCCACCCACCTCAAATCAGGCGTGCACAATTTTTGTTTATTTAATAAAGTTATTTTTATGAACCTGGGACCCACCATTTAACAATATTAATTTTCCTCAACCTCCCTCCCATTTCGGGACAAGAAACACACAGCAGTGCACATAAGTTCTATTTACTGATAACATAGAAATAATTGAATCCATTTAAATATAAACAGCTTATACATCTATGAATTGCCAACGTCAATGGTGAAGAATGATCAATACACCAGTCACCTCCGTTTTCAATGCTACATCTATAGGAATAGAGGCATATGCACCATGGATTGAAACATGCATGAGAGACCAGGATAAAGATTTCTTTTGTAAAAACTAAATTAAATCAGAACATACCTGCCTATATAATTCTCTCTTCATGCCCTTTATTGAAAATAGATATCTCCCCTCTTACTTAAAAGGCATGTCACTTTCAAACAGCATTCTAGAAAACTCAATTGAAATATTGACTAATTGAGATTCCTGTATGTAAATAGCTTGTAAAGGGAAACATCTATGTTCAACGTGTTTGTTTGCTCAATTCCCTTAAGTGGTGTTTCTATTGCATTAATGTAAAAAAGAAATCGCATTTTACATGGACAAATTAAAGGTGGGAAAATGGGTACCGAATAATCATCCTTTCCCTTTTTTGCCTTGAACGATTAAACACTAATAACATGATTTTGCTTGGTGATGCACCAAAGGAATGAATTCAACTAAATTATTTTTCCAGGCATGCACACAGTGAGATGCCCTTTTGACTCCCAAAATACTTCTTCTGTGCTCGGTGTCTTACACAGAGTAGGAGTGAGGAGTTCTCCTTGTATACACACCAATTGCCCATTTTATCAAATATATAATTCCAGAAGCACATACACTTCTAAACTATTCCCTCCCCCCTTAGTGCATTCAAATGACAGGGGCAAGGGTTTAATCTAGTTCACTTTATAGTATTGCTCGCCTCAGGATTATTTTCCCTTGATATTATACTTACATAAGTATTTCTTTTGGCTGTCTCACAGACAGTTGCACATCCTTTTAAGGACTGGTTTTAATTCTCCCCAGGAACAGCTGGGCATCAGTCAGATAGGTGGTGTCAGCTTCTGCTATCTCTTCCACTGAAGTAGGCCTGGTAGTTTAACTACAGTTAGGTTTCTCATAGAGTGTACTGCTAGTAAGCATTCTATTCCATCTCGTTTCTGTTGTTATCCATTATCCTTTCTCTCCTTTGTTCTATCCATCAGCCTACCAGTGAGTGAGTGTCTCCCCAGAATCTATGGGGCTGAATTTATATAGAGAAGACACCACACCCTACAGTGTTCCAAATGTTCCAAATGTTACTTAACACTAAACCAACCCCTCCAAAGTCTTTGAGCATATTAATGAAGGGAGCAGTCTAATGGGAGTGACTTCTAAACCTAGTTTTCCCCTCATCTGATGTCCCGTCATCTTGGAGATTTTGTCATTAAACATTTGTAATTTTCTAAAAGAGCATATTCCACAACTGTGATCATGTTACTAATTGGTTCTTCAGATTGCTCTCACTTAGTCGAATAAAACAATGCCATTTTCATAATAGTACAATATTGGGTGTTTGTGTTACATTTTCCTAGGTCAGAATAACAGCCTTGCCAGCATGGGTGCTAAGATATGTGAATCACTATCGTGCACCATTTCAGTGCAGAACTATCCACGTTTGCCTAATTTGCATAATTAATATATATTCGCAAATGTAATTTCAATGGTGAATTTATTTTCCTTATTTACAAAATATTACATGGCATCTCCAATTAATCTGCCCAGTAATTGAACCATCTGGTGTCCCATACTGTTAGGGGCTGGGGCATTTTATGACTTCTGTGAATGCTGTTGTCATGGGGAAAGTTCTTTGTAGTTAAGCTGACTAGGTCATTTATGACTTCAGTCCTGCCCTCTTTAAATGCTTGAATGATCTGGCTTCCCCTACTGTGAGACATCCAGTCTCCAAAGGTGTGACATTTTCCTCACCCCCTATGGATGGCAAATTTGTCTACTTGACAGGGGACAGCCACTGTCCCCTGCTTAGTATGAATTGCATGTATATTTAAGGAATTTAGGCAAACTTCAGAAACAGATGGAAGTTTTAAATTTTACACATTGGTGCTTGTTGCTGGCAAAGCCAGTTCCCAGAACTAAGGCAAGTGTCAAAGTATTACTGTCCAGCCTCCAGGCCTGAGTCTCAGCCTATTGGTATAATGCTATGGATTATCGGGTAGACACACCATATGGTTTCTAGGACCAAAGCTGGTGATTGATTTACAAAATGTAGCATTTTAAAGTCACCTTTTCCCCATGTTGCAATTGTCACCTAAAACAGAACAACAATATAACTTTCTCTTTATTAATCTAACTCCTTTCCCAAATTAATTTTGATATCTCTATATGTATCTTGATATAAAGTTGTTTTTCAGTCCTGTACAGGAAATAAAAACAGACACCAGTAGAAGAATGCAGGGCCCATTCTGTTTTTCATCTGCTGTCAAATGCTGTGCTCTTCATTTCGGATTGGACTGTTTTCCATTTTAATAGAGGTTGCTGGATATTTTCTGGTACTTGCAAATATTTATTTTAGGTCTTGTCAGATACTTAAAAAGTATTTTCGGATTGCATATGGGCTATAAACATAGCACATTTCCATGAAAGTGTATTTTTTAGATGCTGTGCAGAGGCTGAAGCTCACATTTGGGAAACCTGGAAGGGAGTTAAACTGGGTTGTATCCTTTCCCCATCCTGTTTAATCTGTATGTAGTGGACCTGCAAGAGTTTTTGGTGCTACCAACTACTCATCCAGTAAAATTATATGATATGAAATGATATTTTATTTGTATTGCGCTCGTACACAAGTGTTTCAGAGCATGACTAGGCAAGGGAGGGGAAACAGGGGAGAACAAAACAACAATCTTACTAGGCCCACTGACATTGAGAACATGCAAGTGCCTGGGAAAGGGAAAGAGGGAAAGTCCATGGAAGGTGGAGAGTGAAAAGAGCAGAGCAGAGAAGAACAGATAAATAATAATAAATACATACAAATAAATAGATAATGAAGAAATACACAGGGGTAGTGCGCTTAGCAAGTTGCAAGAGCTGTGTTTACAGCAGCAGAACTGGGCAAGACTGATAAGTGCATAAAAGAAGAAAAAAAGGGTGTGGGGGACGGTAGGGGTTACAGATACAGTCCCCAGTGCGAGGGGTGTCCAGGAGGCAGTGCAGAGGGGTAGCAGGGTGAGCAGGTACCTGGGCCCGTGGGATAGAGGGTGCCCAGGTGCACAGTGCCAAGAGAGCAGATCAGCAGGGCAGAGGGGGAGCAAAGGCAGATGCAAAGAGGAATGTCTTGAGGTGCTTCTGGAACTGGAGATGGTTCTCCTCAAGTTTTAGAGTGGCAGGGAGGCTATTCCAGAGGGAGGCCCCAGCCGAAGACAGAGATCTCCCCCAGCTCATTTATTTGAAAAACGACTGACCCTGAGGGAGTTCGAGGTCTCTCAAAAGAGGGGATGTATTCGTGGAGGGATAGCTGAAGGTATTTTGGGCCCATGCACCAGAAAGCCTTGTGGACAATGCAGAGGGTTTTAAATGTAATCCTTGCATCCACTGGGAGCCAATGGAGAGATGTCAGAGCTGGAGAGATATGATCTGAGGGCTTGAGGCCAAGGACAAGTCTCGCAGTCCTGTTCTGGATTAGTTGCAGAGGGTGAAGAGTAGAGGCAGGTACATTTAGAAATAGGCTGTTACAATAGTCCCACCTAGAGAGACCAGAGCTTGGGAGACAGTGAGCTTCTGGGGGAAGGAGAGGAAAGGAAGAGTACCTCTGAGGAGGTGCAGTAGGAAGTTTGACTTTTTAGAGACCTCTGAGATGTGGGAGGAGAAGGAAAGTGTGGAGTCAAAGATGACCCTGAGGTTCTTAGCCTCGCAGGTGGGGATGGGAGGAGGGACAAGCGAGGCCGGCCAGAGAGAGAGGGGAAAGGATGGAGAACGTGTGCTGATGAGGAGGATCTCAGTCTTGCTGGCATTCAGGCAAAGATCATTGGCGGCACACCAATCTTGAATGGCAGTTAGGCAATCCGAGATAAGAGAGGGAGAGGAGGTGGCTGAGGGTAGCGTAAAAATGAGTTGCGTGTCGTCAGTGTAGCACTGTAAATTTGAGCATAGAGTGGCAATGCAGTGGGCGAGAGTTGCCAGGTATTGCTTGAAAAGCCAGGGCGAGAGGTTAGACCCCTGGGGAACACCACAGGTAGAGAGGAAGATAGATGATAGGAAGGACCCCAGTTGGACCTGGGAAGGTCGATCAGAAAGGAAAGAGGTCAGCCAGGCCAGAGCCTGATCGGTGATACCCAGGTTCTCACTGAGAAGGTTGAGCAGGATGGTATGGTTGACCGTGTCAAAGGCAGAAGAGAGATCGAGTAGGATGAGAACAGAGGGAATGTTAGAGTCAAGATTGGAGAGCAGAACTTCGTGGATGTTCAGGAGAGCAGTTTCCATACTTCAGGCCGCTCTGAAACCAGACTGGTGGTCATGGAGACAGCCAACAGAATCAGAATGAAGATTAAGCTGAGAGATGGCCAGCTTTTCCAGGAGTTTGCCCAGAAAGGGAGTAATGGAGATTGGGCGATAGTTAGCAGGTCCTAGATGGTTTTAGAGTAACAGGGATGAACTTGTTTTGATGAGGCTTTCATAGATCAGATTAGATAGGTCATTGCAGAGAGCCCGGGAGGCAAGAGGAGGGGTAGAGACTGCAGCAGGGTTGGCAAGCTCCTTGCAGATTTTAAAGAGTTCAGTCGAGTTGTTAGATGCCGCAGAGAAACGGGCTTGAATGTGGACTCTCTTCTTGGTGCGGACAGAGAGTCAGTATTGCCTTTGGAGAAGGCGAGAGGCCAGTTTGTCAGAGGATGAACAAGAAGCCCTCCATTTCCTCTCAGCCGCCCTACACTTACATTTAAGTATAGCTAGGTCGGAGTCATACCAGGAATTACACTTGGCTTTGCACTTCAAGTGGATCCTCATGACAGGGGCAAGAGCATCAAGAGTAACAGAAATGGAAGGGTAAAGAAGGGAAAGGGTTGTGTCTGGGTGTGAGTCAGCTGGAGGAGGAGGGGGGGAGAGAAGGTGGCAGCGAAAGCCTCAACTGACACACGCTTCATAGGACAGATGTCCGAGAAGGTAGGTGGCAGTGTAGGTGTGAGCTTGGCTTGGGGAGGAAGAGAGTGAAACGTGGTAAAATGTTCATTTCCTGGATTGGCTACGCCGACAACCTGTAAACAGTGGACATTACTCCCCAGGTGCTATAGCTAAAGTTAAATGTACTGGGGGATTACACCACCTGTAATGGTTTAACAATCAACATAGGAAAACCAAAAAGTAATGCCATTTTTTCCTGCCAAGATCTAAGTCTCAGAGTTTTAGTTGGTCTCTTAATAAGCACAAGGTAGAGCAAGTTAGCTCATACAAGTATCTCAAGATCATAGTCGATGATAAACTGACCTCAAGAGATGATTGGGACTATATAATTGCTAAAGCTGCGCAGCGGACTGGGGCACTCTGTACATTTATAGGCAGACATGGTGGCTACTCTCTGCAGTCTATGATAGCTAACGTTTATGCCAAAATATTGCCTGGAATATTAAAAGGGGTTGAGGTATGGGTATGTAAATATTTGAAGGCACTGAGTAGACTTGAAGGTAGAATATTCAAACGATTGCTACTGCTACCTTGTTCTTTGCCTATTTTTTTATTTATCTGGAACTTAATGTAATACGTTTGAGACAATTGTGGTGCTAAAAGGATTGCTATTGCATATGAAGCTGCTTGATACAGATCGGGGGTCGATTATTTATAACTTTATACATATCTATCTGAATATGACAGCCTGTATGTTGAACTGTTGTCTAGGACGGCTCTGTCATACCATTGAACATTTGCATGATCTAATTGGCAGCCTTAGCCCTGTAATGACGTACTCTGTATATAACGCTCATATCAAACAAACAAATTGTATGACTTCAAGAGGGCAAAGGTTCAAGTACCAACTAAGTTGAACAGTGGCTTGTTTATTGAACATCAAAGTAATCAGTGTTGTCAACCCATGTTTATACGTTCTTCCACAAAGTGATAATGTCATTAATGATATGAAGATCAAATTAAACAGGATCAACACTTTTGAAATTGTCGGGACTTGGCAGTGTGTACCAAGGCATGACGATTTTGCTACCTACGTGGTGATGGAGTAATTGAAACTGCTAAGCACCTTTTAGTTGAATGTGTCAGTTTAACCTTCATATGACAATGGTTCATGAATCAATACTTCCATGTAGCTGTTAGGTCTAATAGGCAAGAGATTTGGAGGGATTTTGTACATGGAAAAGATTGTAAATTGATTTTGAATATTGTTAAGATGTGTTTTCATCTGGTGGGGATTTTAAATGACCTGGCGAATGGATAGGCATTGCTTTTAGGGTGGATTTTTATGGTTTTATGTGATTCAAGAATTGTAACAGACCTGTTTTTGGTGTAATATGGTTGTATATGTATACTAAAAACAAAACAAATATAATAATCTTTGTTCATTGAGGTGCGAGACCCTGCTTTGCTGGCGTCTCCTGCCTTTTCAACCATCCTCACCTCTGCTTTTGCTTACTAGCAAGGGCATTTGTTCTTTTTTATGTTGTCTGGGCCCTCATTCATCCAGGTCTCAGGTCCCTGGCTATTCCGATCCTGTAAACATCAGTTGAGATGGAAATGTGTACCCTCTGTGTTTTGAGCTTCCTGAATCACCATTGAGTATCTATCTTTGGCTCATGGGTTAGCGGCTTATTCTAGATACTGTAGTCCGTGGCTGAGGATTTTTGCAGATGGCGGGCCTAATCCACATTTTTCCCTGGACTTCCATTAGGGCTAAATCCTGCTGGTCTGCATCTCCTCTCAAGGCTGCTGACTTAAGCACCTACATATGGAGCTCTCCCAAGGACCTCTTCTGTTGTCCCATAGGGTTGTTTCCACCATATCCGCTCTCATGAGGTAAAACTATAACTTACCTGCCTTGCACATACATGCAGATTTCGTACTCACTTTGTCCCATTGCCGTCTATTGGGGAAGAATTTAGTCATCTGAAACTCTTCTAAAGGGCCTTTTGGGGTACTTAAATGCCCCAGGATATTTTTCCTGAATCCAGTTTTGGCCCAGTGAGTTTTAGGCCAAAGGCTAAAATTTAGCTTGTAGCAGTTATGTCATGTTTTCCACTTCTGCTATGTGAATCTCTGTTGCTATTTTTAGTGACATGACTGATTACATAGGAGATCTTTTCAAAATCTGCAGGGAACTAGCCAACCCCTCTGCAGTCTCCTCTGCCCCTTCTCCTTCCTAGGCCCTCTGCAATGCACTGGCCTCACACTTTGACACCAAAAGTCAGGACATTCTGACTATCCTTTCTACACTCCCTTACAACCCATCCCTCTCCCCACCACACGCCCTCTCCTCCTTCCTCCTTTTCCTCCTTCTCTCCTGTCACACCTGAAGAAGTTACCAGAGTGGTCCTCTCCATGAAGGTCTCTTATAAGCAGGTGCTCATCCAGGACAATCAAGGATAACATTGGCTCTCACTGATTTCTGCAATCACTCTTTTTTCACTGGATATTTCCCCTTGCCTCTCAAGCACTCCTTTGTTTGTCACCTGTTAGAAAAAACTTCCTCTGACCAAAACTGCCCTGCAAGCTATCACCCTATCTCCATCACCCCCTTCCTAGGGAAGCTACTTGAGAAGCTGGCCTTGCCCCAACTTAACTCTCACACTGAACTTGTTGGAGGCCTCCACGACCATCAATCTGGATTCCAAGCACCCAAAGGCTAAGAAACTGCTCTTCTGAACACACGTGAACAACTGCTCGCATTTCTCGACTACAACTCCCCAGCTGTCCTTCTCGATCTCTCCTCAGCATTTGACACAAATAACCATTCCATCCTCATACAAAGGCTCCCCGATACACTTTGTATCTTGGAACAGGCATTGGATTGACTGTCCTATTTCCTCATTAAGCATTCTTCCCAAGTCATCCTGGGCTCCTTCTCCTCTCCTACTTCCATCCCCACCTGTGGTGTCCTTCAGGGTTCTATACTCTCCCCCTTGCTCTTTAACATCTACCTTGCTCTCCTTGCATGCCTCATTTCCATGTTCTCCTCCAACTACCAGTGTTACACAGATGACGCAAAGCTCTTCAGTCTCCCTGCTGACCCTCTTGTACCCTCCATCATTCCTGACTGCCTATCTGCCATACAGTCCTGATGTGCCTCCAATGATCACTGCCTCAAGGCCTGTAAAACTGAGATTGTTCCCATTGGGACCCCTTCTCCCTCCTTCTTCCCTTCACTCTGGCCTTCCTCCTTGGGCTCCTTCCCTGCGCTTCTACTGAAGCCAGAAACCTTGGAGTCATCTTCAACTCCTTTCTTTCCTTCCTCCCTCACACTCAGGACATTGCCAAGAAGTCCAACCATCAGCTCTTCCTTCTCAAAGGAATTCTACCTTTTCTCACTTTCCATCAGAGGATCAATGTGACTCAAGTCCTGGTTCTCTCTAGACTTGACTACTGTAACAGACTCTTCCAGAATCTTCCTTCTTCCACTCAGTAACCACTCCAGATTATCCAGAATAGGGCAGCAAGACTTATCCTTGGCTTTAAGCCTAGGGACCGCATCTCTCCAGCACTAAAAAGTCTTCACTGACTCCCGGTTGCTGCAGAGATTAAATTACAATCCATCTGCATCATCCACAATGATGTCTTGTCGGAATAAAAAGTATATTGTGCCTCCGATTGTAATAGATATATTTAATATTGGCCTACGCCAAGCTGCTTGAAAGTGGCTTGCGAGAGAAAACTGTGTTGCAAGGACCTGACCTTTCATCTATGTAGGCCGCCATTTTAGGTCAAACCGCCATTTTAGGATTCGTAGTGGAAAAGTCACCCTGTGAGCTTAAATGGTGGACGATGTCATTGCAAAATACAACATGGCCGTCTTGACCTCTGTACATAGCTAATGTGCAATTTGCCTGCAGGCCACTTGTTGAGGTCATGAACTGAGACCTCGTCCTTCGTTGACCTATGTGTAAAGGGATCATTCGTGGGATGAAACTAATCCACAAGCATATATTGAGATAATGGGTTTGCATACTGAACGAAGAACATCTGTCTTACTACATTGTATTTATGTTTAAGAAGACCTGCATGCGAAACTTTAGAATATACAGTTAATGCATACACTTGTTGTTACATGTATTAAAGGCAAACCAGTTATATGCGGTTATTTGAGACTCCGCACGAACCCTAGAATTGGTGATGTATAAAGTAAAATATTAACCCAAAGTGGGGCTGGATATGGTGCTCACGAAATGTATAAAAAGCAAATGCATTCTAATGTACAGTGTCTGAACACACTGAACCACGCTGGAGTTCGTTGTGTTGTACTGAGGGCCGATAGCTATCTGATTTTGCATAGTTTTTTGTAATTGAATTCAGTAGAGAATGTTCCTTTGTAACCCGTGTTCGGTGTATTTCCATTTTGGGGTACTCAGCCTCGATATTTTATTTCTGTTTTCACAGTTGGCGCCCGAATAGGGACCCTCAAGATTGATGCCGGATTGTTGAAGTTTGACACACGCTATCGGACTGGGATCGGACCATGTGACAAAAGGAAGGGGCCCGTGGATGAGACGTGACACCTCAGCAGTGCTGCACGACCCGATCCCTGGACGATTAGCCTGTGGTCTGAGACAGCATCTTGACAAGGGTTCACTTATCGAGGCGGGCAGATTTGCCGAAATCACCAGACACAAGGTAAGATTAGTTAGGTAAGATTCTTAGAAGTGCCAATCGGTCCTCCTTAGGTTTGGCCAGGAGAGTTGTGACCAGATTCTTAATTCAACCCTGGCAATTTGAATTTTGGCGCATATTATCTGCAGACACAATTATTGACCAGGTAACACCAAGAATTTGAGATATGCCTGGGAAATTGTCTACCTGCTTTAGGGCATTATTCCGCAGTGATAGACAATCATTGGAATTTAGCCATCCGGCACCACAGGAGGGGTCACCGGCATGTACTATGTACTGTAAGCATGGCATTGGAAGTTTAGTATTTAATGATATTTGGCACAGACAAATCAGACATGCCTCCAAACTTCAGTGGCCAATCAATGGTAGTTTTGAGATCCCTCGCATTGAATATTTGGAGTCAGTCTTGTTAAAGAAAAAGGCTAGACCTGCAGCATTTGATGTTTTGCAGAATTGGAAAAAAGAAGCGTTACACCAGCTTAAGAGTAGAGAGAAACATGCGCGCCGTCATAAAACGAATGCCGAAAAAGCGTTGTTATATGACCAGGATAAACAGTCTGAGTCGGCTAAAAATATGGAAAGGGCTTTCTCACTTGGTATTCAGAAAATCTATCCTTCCAAAGATCTTCATGTTTCTGATGAGTTTATTGATAAAATATTAAATGAACGAAGGCCTGGTGCCTCTGCGCCACCTCTGTATGTTCCTCTTCCCGCTGCTGTACCTCTTCCTGCTGTTATTCCTGCTCTTCCTACTCAACCTGTTGTTCTTACTTCCCCGGTTTTTGTCCCTCCACCTGCTCCTCTGCCTCTTTTTATCGCACCAGTTATAGCACCTCCATCGAATTTGCCTGCTCTCTCTCTTCCAAGTGGTTCTGAGCCACTTGTAATCGATCGTGGCGCAGGGTCAAAGGTTGTCACTCGCAGTACTGTACCACCGGAGAAGAAACGTGAGTTAATTGCATGGGCTAAGCATTGTATGGAGAAGGATGATCAAGCTAGTGTTTTTTCCACACTTTTTAATACGAATAATTTTCCTGAGAACATTTTTTATTGAAGGTTTAGGGATTCAGTTATGTGTAATGTGGGGAAGATTAAATAATGTGGATGTTCCGCAAGGGTTAAGGGATCTAAATACTTGAGCACTTTCCAGAGACACTGTGGAGAAGGTAAATGAGCATGTCGAGAGGTTATTTGGGTATAGAAAGGAATTTGAAAGGATACAGAATGAGGATGATGAAGAGGGAAATAAGTATGTTCAGAAACGGTTTCTTCCGTGTCGTAAACCGATATCGGAGGAAATGTGAATTTGTAAAGATGCAATTAGATGGATTTCAGACATAACAATAACTTCAGTTGAGTTATATGACACAAATAGTCAATATACGTTGGAAATGCAGAGGAAAGTGATACAGGTAATGGTAGAGTACCTGCAGGATGAATGTGTAAAAAGGAAGATTAGTTGTCCCACAGAGTTATTGAACATTTATAAGAGAGCTTTTTCACTTGACACTTCTTCGACTGCTTTAGCGCTCGACTTGGCTCTGTTGCTTAGTAAGCGTTCGGAGTTGCCTACATCTCAGTTGCCTATGAGAGAGGTTCCTCCGACATTTGTCCCGAAGGTTGAGGTTGCGGCCGATGCTGTAAATAATATTGTCGCTGTGAACATTCCTGCACATTATGTATCACAGTTTGTTCACGTCCCGTTTTCATGACAGGAAGTGAACACCATTAGACAGTCTATTCCTGATATTAGGAAAAATCCGACAGGATTTTATAAAGAGATGGAATCTGTTTTGCAATCCTCAGTGTTCACCTTAGGTGACATTGATTTCTTGTTTCCTGTACTCCTGCCTGTAGATTTATGGAAACAAGTTAGAACTATTGACTATGTACCCGGGTTGGGAGATACATGGGCGAATATAACTAAACTCAATGGGGAAAGGCCAGCTGGTGAAAGACCACAACACGTGATACTAACTCTGCCTGATAGAATCATTGCTAAATTAAAAACCATAATTCCCGAAAAGATAATTATTTGGGACAAGCTTATAGCCTGTGTCCAAGGTAAGTCTGAAGGTGCTACCGAGTTCTTTAATCAGTTCGAACAGGTATTCTCGGATTTCAGTGGACAAGACTTAGGCACAGAGTCTGGGAAAAGATTATTTGTGGACAAATTTGTACGTTGATTACTGCCTGACATCCAGTCACAGATTATGTCTTCTGAGAGCGCTTGGCAGGCGAAATCACAATCAGAAGTACTGCACATGGCTCAGTACTATGAGAACCGTGTCAATAATGAAAAAGATTGGATTAAAAAATGGAAAGGTGATTTAAAAACTAAGGTGCTATTGCAGCAAATTGTTAGGGGCCCCAGAGGGGGTAACTTTCAGGTTAGAGGTCAGTATGTCCCACAGGGGAATGTGCCTTTGAGTCCTGTGAATATTAATCAGTGTGCTTATTGTCGTCGAGAGCGTCATTGGCGAGCACCATGCCCCGTCCTTCAACAAAGGTCAAATAATACATTTGGTAATATGGGTAGGTGATCCAGAGGTCACCCAGGCGTAGGGGTCCCTGGTAGAAGTCAGTTTACACAGGACCCTCAACAACCTTTTTCGCAGGACAATCAGACTCCGAGTACGGACACTAGGAATATATTTGATCATCCTTCCACTGCATATTTATCTGAAGAGCTTCCTTTTGATAATATTATGTTTTGTTAAGATTGCCCGAAGCAGGGTTTGGAACCTACACCTATTCCCGTCAATCAAAAAGGTCCCTACGTTGAAATGATGGTGGGAAATAGGAAACATCAGTTTTTGATAGACACTGGAGCACAGAAGTGTTCCATTGATCATTCACGGGTTCCAAACATTCCACTGTCAGGGCAAACCAATGTTTCTGTAGGGGTTTCCGGTACACCAGTTGTTTGTCCGGTTTCTATGCCGGTTCCTATTTCTTTGGGTCCCTTTACGCACCAGTGTCCTTTTCTGATGACTTCGGATTGCGGAGAGAACTTGCTGGGGTTGAATTTGTTAAAAGAATTAAATGCAGTGATTTATTGTTCTTCTGATGGAGTGCGCTTGACGATTTCACCACAGCAATCTTCTGCCTCGCAATTTTTGGCTAGACCTTTGCCTCCAGAATTCATTGATGTACCAGAGAACTTGTGGGCTGTCGACGACAATGATGTTGGTGTTTTACAGATTGAGCCTGTTAAGATAGTTTTGAAACATGGAATTGAGCTGCCTCGCATTCCCCAGTATAAGATTTCGGTTGTGGGCGAGCAAGCTTTGAAATGTATTGTTTCCGATTTTGTGCATCCAGTGTGATTGAAGAAATTTCAGGAAGTTTGTGCAATAGTCCGATTTTACCCGTGTACAAGATAGGCAATAATGTAATTCCATTCCGTTTTGTAATTGATTTACGTGCCATTAATAAAGTTGTGGCACCACGATTTCCAATTGTGCCTGATGTGACGACGATCCTAACAATGATTCCAGCTACAGCTACTTACTTTAGTGTTGTGGACTTAAAGAATGTGTTCTTTAGTATTCCTATACACAAGGATAGTAGATATTTGATCGCGTTCACCTTAGGGGGACGCTCGTTTACATTTACTTGTGCACCTCAAGGGTACATAGAGAGTTCTAGTATTTATATTAGGGCTTTGAAAGAACAACTTGATACCTTTGAATTGCCCTCTACCTGTACTTTGCTTCAGTACGTTGACAATTTGCTTCTGGCTGCTGACTCTGAGAGTGTCTGTAAGGAGGGCACTGTGTTATTACTTATTCATCTAGCGAAGCATGGTCACAAAGCTTTGCTTAAAAAATTTCAATATTGTTGTCAGGAGGTCGCCTATTTAGGCTATCTCCTGTCAAAGGAGGGAAGAAGATTGACACCTGAAAGAATAAAACACATTTCTGGCATGTCTGTCCCAAATACGCAGAAGGAAGTTAGGGCCTTGATAGGTATGGCTTCTTACTGTAGGTTGTGGATCCCACATTTTTCAATAGTAATAAAACCGATGCTGGCCTTGACGAAGAAGGCATATCTTCGCCGTTGCCTCGGAACACCAGCAATCGTTTGACTTGCTTAAGACTGCATTATGCTCTGCACCAGTTTTGGGCACACCAAACTATGAAAAGGCCTTTGTATTGTCTGTGCATGAATTTGATGGATGTGCTTTGGCTGTAATAACGCAGGAGCATGGAGGGAAGAATAGGCCGTGCGGTTACTATTCCTCCACCCTCGATCTTGTAGCATGCGCTTTGCCTAGATGTTTGTGTGCTGTCTCTGCTGCTGCCGCGTCTGTAAAACAGAGTGAGGGAATCGTCCTAGGCCATGATCTGACCCTGATGGTGCCTCACTCTGTAGATGTTCTATTGAACCGAACTCAAACGCAACACCTCACTTCCGCACGGTTGATGAGATATGAAATGATCTTGTTTGCCCCTCACATTCAAATTAAGAGGTGTTGTGTCCTTAATCCGGCTGAACTCCTACCTTTTCCGCAAGATACTACTTGCGGCGATGAAGAATCACATGATTGTTTGTATACAACCGAACAAGAAACAAAGGGCAGGATTGATTTGAAACATACCCCTTTGGATAATCCGCAAGGAGAGCTGTTTTGTGACGGCTCCTGCTTTAAACTTCCGGATGGTACATCCACAGCTGCTTATGCAATCACTACATTGAGCACGGTTGTGGAAACTAAGAGGATTATGCATAATTCTGCGCAGGCCGCAGAGATAATAGCATTAACCCGAGCTTGTGAACTTTCCGAAGTGCTTGTAGTAAATATATATACTGATAGTCAGTATGCCTTTGGGGTGGTTCACAACTTTGGGAGACTTTGGTCGGAAAGAGGGTTCTTAACCTCGCATGGCACCAAGATTCAACATGGCTCCCTAATAGTGCAACTACTCTCAGCGCTTGCGCTCCCTACTCAGTTACCAGTTGTAAAATGTGCAGCACATCGAAAGATTGTAGATAATATTGGAAAAGGGAATGCTTTTGCTGATCAAATAGCTAGACAAACTGCCACTGATCTCTTTACGGAGATATATGTTTCAAGGGAGACTGAAAATGCCTATGTAATGGATGAGGGCGTTGGGTCTGTACGGGATATCCAAGCCGATGCCACATTAGAAGAATCCAAAAGGTGGGCTGAGGGCTTGGGAAAACTTGATGATGATGGGTGTTTGGTGGACACGGTTGATGGAAAATGGCTACTTCCTGATGCTTATGTGATGATGATGGTTGTAATGGCACACGGTCCTACGCATGTGTGTGCCCAGCAGATGACGAAAATGTTAGAAAATGTTTGGGTAAACGAATACATTTCAAAAATTGCTCAGCATCACGTCCAGAACTGTATGATTTGCCTACAATATAATGTGGGAAAGCGGACAGCAACCCCAAGGGAAAGTTGTGGGCCACCCTCTGACCCATTTGAAGGAATCCACTTTGATTTTATTGAAATGGAACGATGCAACAATCTAAAATATGTCTTTGTGGTCATTTGTGCCTTTAGTAAGTGGGTTGAGGCTTTCCCTGTTGAAGATGCTACAGCCATGACCACTGCGAAAACCATGTTAAAGGACTACTTTCCCCGTTTCGGTTTGCCGAGAGTTATCTGGTCGGACAATGGTCCACATTTTGTCGCCACTGTAATCCTACAGATATGTACATTGCTACGAATTGACAAACGGTTCCATTCGGCCAGACATCCTCAGAGCGCCAGACTAGTAGAAAGACACAATGGTATCACCAAGAACAAGCTCGCTAAAACGTGTGCCGGCACCAAATTAAAATGGCTAGACGCCTTACCGATCGTGTTACTAGCTATGCGTACAACCCCTCAAACTAAGACTGGGCTCTCTCCATTTGAGGTGGTAATGGGGAGACCTGCCAATCTCTGGGATCTTCCAAAATGTCGAAGTTTGAAGAATGTTGAAAATGTATTACTTTCAGATTATTGTAGCCAATTGACTAAAAACCTGTATTTGATTTACCACCAGGTATGAGAGGCCTTACCTGTGCGATACGAGGGCCCGGGCCACAGCATATGACCGGGGAGCTGGGTGCTTGTCAAATCATTTGAGCACACCTCATATCTCGCGCCTCGCTGGCGTGGGCCATTCCAGGTCCTGTTGGTCACCCAGACAGCGATGCGGGTAGCTGGGCGAAAGAACTGGATCCACGCATCACACATCAAGAAACTTCCTCACCCTGTGCCACACGCTACAGAAGAAGCAGAACCCCTTGCTGATACTGCAACTGATGATCCCAAAGCAGTAAGCAGCACTGAGAGTGTGTCAGAGAATATCTCTAAGCCCAGGAGGCTTGGGGAAGCTGCCATTTTGTCTCCACACTCTCCGCAAATTTTGCACCCGGAAACGGCTGTTTCAAATTCACCCTCCTCACTTGCCTCTACACGTTGCATCCAACGGGAAGTGATGACACATTGTTTCCTGATCAATCAGTACCAGGAACAGCCAGGTACCACTTACGTTCGAGAAAATAGACATACGGCACGGTTCTGCTGTGCATCTGATAGACATACGGCACGGTTCAGATATGCATTCAACGAAGGAAAAGAGTCATCAAGGGCTTGCTTTTACCCAAATTTGAGAAAGGGGATTCTGTCGGCTAGGGTTGTGGAAGGACTAAGAAATCGCGCGACCGGGGGGTCGCCAGCAACAAACATTGGGGTTTCCATCTGAAGACTGCAATGCCTGCTACCGCTGCCGCTCATATTGGACTTGTAAATAATGGGGTGACTAACCGGGACAATGGACAAAATGCCTGGGCCCCGAAAACGTATTGCTGTATTTTTGTAATGATATTTAGGTTTCTTATAGTCGCTGCCTTAGGATTATGGTACCTTGAGGAAACTCATTCCTTAGAACTTTTGTTGCCTGCTGAAAATGCACCCATTGTTCCTACTCCCTTTGTACATTTGCACACTTTATCCCCTCGGGATTCCCAGCACAGACGAAGGTACCATAATAACAGACTACTACTTATCATGAATGCTACACATGCCATTTTTAATAAATCCAATTGCTGGGTCTGTTCGCATTTACCGCAACATGGGATAAGGGGCTAGGTTGGTATATTCATCCTTTACCGTTGACAACTGCCTGCTATGCTTCTCTTAGAGCACTGTTCTTTGGCCGATGGAAGGATAGTGTCTCAGGGAACTTTGACGGCACCAATTTGAATAGTTTTGAGAAAGGTGTTTTGACTCCCCTGGGATGCTCCCTTTTTGCAAATAGAAGTAAACCGAATGTTGCTTCTATTAGGCCTTCTGATAAACTGTCTCGTCCTTTCCAATCTTTGATTTCCTTTAAAGTGGCTCCGATAGGCAATAAGGATGCCATGTCTCCTTCCTACAATGTTAACCATAGCCCCGATTCAGTTTCTTTCTGCATACAGAGGAATGGCACTCGGTATGTATGTAGGCGAACCTGTCTATTTTGTTTGCGGTAATGCAGCATTCCCATGGTTGCCCAGGGATTGGCAGGGAACCTGTTATTTAGGGATCCTGTTACCTGGGGTGTTTATAGCTAGTACAAAAGAAGTTTCGAAGGCTCGTCCATGGCGGGACGAGAATGGTGACACCCCAGCACAAGTCTTGGGAGATATAGCAAAATCAGTTGTGCCATTTTGGGGGCAGATAGCGAATTCAGAAGATATTAGAAAACTAACGAGAGTACTGGAGAGAACCATCAACCGGACCACGGGCATACTCTATAATATGACGTTAGAACAAAAGGCGATAAGATTAGTAGCACTTCAACATCAAATGGCCTTAGATGTCATTCTAGCTGAGCGTGGTGGAGTATGCAAATTAGTGGGGTCCGCTTGCTGTGTTTTCGTACCAGATTCCTCCCCAACTATCTTCAAGGCAATACAAAAACTGCACGTCCTTAGTTCTGAAGTGCATGTTCCCGAGGGAAACTGGGATCTAAGCGCTTGGTTCTGGGACTTCTTGCGATCTTGGGGTTGGAAGGTACTTTTGGTCTTATTAATTATTTTGGGAATTCTGTTGTTTCTTTGTTGCTGTATTCAGTGTCTGCCTGGTATGTGTTCTATACTAGAGGGATGTTGCGCACAAGCGATAGGTTCGATAAGACATAAAATGTATGCCCCAGATAAGACTGCCAAAGAATACGTATTGAAGGATATTTTAGCAAACGTCCTAATGGCAAAAGATATTTCTGATAGTGATTCAGGGTGCATGGACAATGATGCATGGAGTTATTTGCAAGGAGATCCAATATAGTTTTTAGCACTTGGCATAGGCCAAAGGGAGGGTTTGTCGGAATAAAAAGTATATTGTGCCTCCTATTGTAATAAATATATTTAATATTGGCCTACGCCAAGCTGCTCGAAAGTCGCTTGCGAGAGAAATCTGTGTTGCAAGGTCCTGACCTTTAAGGCCGCCATTTTTGGTCAAACCGCCATTTTAGGATTGGTAGTGGAAAAGTCACCCTGTGAGCTAAAATGGTGGACGATGTCATTGCAAAATACAACATGGCCGTCTTGACCTCTGTACATAGCTAATGTGTAAATTGCCTGCAGGCCACTTGTTGAGGTCATGAACTGAGACCTCGTCCTTCGTTGACCTATGTGTAAAGGGATCACTCGTGGGATGAAACTAATCCACGAGCATATATTGAGATAATGTGTTTGCATACTGAACGAAGAACATCTGTCTTACTACATTGTATTTATGTTTAAGAAGACCTGCATGCGAAACTTTAGAATACACAGTTAATGCATACGCTTGTTGTTACATGTATTAAAGGCAAACCAGTTATATACGGTTATTTGAGACTCGGCACGAACCCTAGAATTGGTGATGTATAAAGTAAAATATGAACCCAAAGTGGGGCTGGATATGGCGCCTACGAAATGTATAAAAAGCGAATGCATTCTAATGTACAGCATCTCTCACTGAACACACTGAACCACGCTGGAGTTCGTTGTGTTGTACTGAGGGCCGATAGCTATCTGATTTTGCACTGTTTTTTGTAATTGAATTCAGTAGAGAATAAAGTACTTTGTATGTTCCTTTGTAACCCGTGTTTGGTGTATTTCCTTTTGGGGTACTCAGCCTCGATTTTTTTTCTCTGTTTTCACAGTCTGGGCCCGGGGACTACACTATCTTCAACTTTATCTCACTAAATACTCTCCCTCTAGACCACTTCTCTCCTCTGGCACCAACAATGTTAAGCATTTTACTAAACAGAGGGCAGGGGTTGCTCACTTTTCTCTGCAGGCACCCTCCTTTGGAATAGCCTCCCCCTTCCCCAGCACCTTGAGCAGGATCTTCTCAAATTTTGGAAGCGCCTTAAGACCTTCCTCTTTTCCTCCTCCTTCCGTCCTTCTCTGCTCTGCTAACCCCACAGTTGCTGAATCGGTGTCCTTGGTCCTTATGCATCTTCGGGGTCTTGACCTCCCATACCAATTTTTCCCAGCCCCTGTCTTTCCACAGCACTTTGCATCTGCACACCTTCCGTTCTGCAGACTCGCACTTACACCTCCCGCTGGCCAGGCTGTGTAGCACTCTACATTCCTAGCACTACATCCATGGCTCACCCACAGGCTCGGACTCCCTAGCATTTCCACCCTCTTCCTTCTTCCTTTCTGCATTTGCACGTTATGAATACTCACAAGGCATAGTAGGTTTGCCCCTCTCCCTCTTCCCCCTCTGCTCTTAAATATTGTGTTGTAATGTATTTTTCACTCTCCCTCTCTCCCTGCCCCATGGGCGCTTTGAAACAGTATATTCCTATTGTATTCGTGCCTAACAAGCAAATAATAAATAACACTGAAGCTATTTTTCACTGATATGTAATGTCTTGGTGTTATCACTCTAAAGTGTATCTATCTTTTAGTGGCCTCAGGATTCCCATGAAAATTATTTTCCACTCTCCATGGCCTATATTGACTTTGAGATGCACATTGGTATTTTCCAGAGGTCTAGAAATACTTGGACTGTGCTGGTGTTGGCAATTAGGATCCTGTTTTGAGCATCATTAATGTGTGTTCTAATGTCTGCCCCTCCCCTTTTTGCCATTATTCTTTATGTTCCTATCTCTGGGTAGTAGCCTTGCATTTTGGTATAACAGTGAGATGTTCGTCAGACAATTCACTGTTTTCATACATGTGCTAGGTATTTTTAATGTATGCTATGTCTAACTGAAGTACATTTTGAACAAGTAGAGGTATTTATATGCAATTCTAACAAAGGTGTATATGTTTCATTATACCAATGTGGGCTGTTAATTTAAGATTAACGATTGGATTAATTGTACCTTTTTGTCAGCCTGCGTATCCTTCCTAGAGTTAGGCCTGACTGCTCTCTCACTCTGCCATCCTTAAGAGAGGCTTGCATCCCTTTTGGGGTTGGCTGCACTGCCCCCACCTTAATGTTAGTAGTTGCACAGCCCTCAGGGTTGTACAAAAACTGCCTTAAAGCCCATCAGCCCAAGCCAGCCAAGTAAATGTTGAGGGAGCATGGGAGTCATATGCCAAAACATGTGTAGAGCCACAGGTTTCAGACCCCTGTGCTAGAGACATAAGCTTCCTCCAACTAAAGTTACAATTCCTTAATTTGAAAGCAAATGGAAGTACTAAATACAACGTATGCACTTTTCATAATGTTGCTCAGAATGTGTTAGTTAGATTGACTAGTTTCCATATAATTACAAATATATCTGTAACAAGTGATGACATTGTGTAAATACACAAGTTTGTGTTCCCAGTTCTCTATTATATATATGCTTTGAAAACAGGCAACTACATTTTCTATAATCATGTAATCATTTCAAATGCAGGGGCTGAGGTATCTCTTATATGTTGGCACCCATGTGAACAAGCTGAGAGAAGAGATCCACAACAGATCCACAACATGGAACTTGGTGTCCTAGATGGACATTAGAAATGCATTATTAGAGATTCCCAAAGTTCTCTTTCATGCATACCAGAAAGTCCAGTCAAACCGATTCCGCCAAATTCAGAAAACAGATTTTTTTTCTGATTTGAACCAAATATTCTTTGTGCTTCAGGCGGTTTCGGCTAGTTCAGCAGCTTCAGCCTCAAAGGTTGTATAATACTAAAATTTAGGTGCCTGTGTATGCTACTTGTCAATTACAGTTATGAATGCTTTCTTTAAAAAATGGCTAATACAAAGAGATATCTTAAAATTGATAAAGTATACCTAGTGCTGAAAGTTATTTAATTTAATGTTAGTGTTTAAAGCGCAGACCTAGCTTGAGAGCAGAAGGGCGCTTTGCAGTGTGTGGGTAGCCAGCATTTGGGCTAGCATCGTTTAACAGTAGAGCAGTACTATGAGTTGGGGTCTATATATCGGTATTGTTGGGAGGCAGGGACAAATGTCCCAGGTCCTGTGGCAATTCAGGACAAGGCAATTGTAGAAGGAAGCATTGCAAGAGAGTTAAGAGATCGAGGTGGAGGAGGGAGACCCACTCATAGGAATTAGATTGTAATGGAAACATGGCAAATTGTAACCTTAGAACTGCGTGTCTAGCGACACCCCATTTTAGAAGGTAGATGCCATTTTAAAATATAGGCCTAGTGCTATGGATAGGCTAGTATCCTTATAGTTAGTCTAGAGGGTTAGAAGGGTTTGCACGCGTTCTTTATTCACAACCCTGGCAGCTCTGCTGAAGGTTTATTTCCTGAACACACAAACACACAGTTCTTTATTGTATATTATCAGTAGTGCATGCAACCCAGAAGCAATGTACCCAGCAAGGCCAAGAGAGGCCCGAATGAATCTTCAAAGAGCAATCCCACAAGATGAGGGGTGAGGGCAGATGCTTAAGTTATAGTGACCTAAGACCCCCAAGTTTCAGACATAAACATTCGAGTACACTGACCAGCCTAAGACCCCTGGCCATTAAACTGTAAAGTGACCAATAGATTAGGAAGATCGGAGAACAAGGACCCACTCCCAGTTCATGTGATTTGTGCTGCAAGGTGCCAGGAGAGGAGGTAATAAATGCATGCCCGGGTGGGAAAGATGCAGAGGGGCCATCATGTCTGGGAATGGAGCAGGGGTACACATAGTTCAGAGAAAGTAATCACAACCTCCAAAGTATCCGCCTCACTCATGTCCTTGGTACCAGGTGCACTGTGACTCCGTTGCCTAATTAATGCTTTGTACTTAGCTGATGAAAGAAGAACATCCACACATGGAAGAAGATGGACAGAAGATGCTGGGTCCTGGCATCCCATATGGAGAAGGCTATATGTGTATAGCGTCACACCAACCAGCGACTTGGATTTGTATCCTATGTGATTACATCACCTATGATGTTGTGTACCTTTGAAAGCTATTGCTCATGCTGTTTTTGTAAGAGCGCTCCGTGGCAGCAGAGTTCTTTTTTGCCCATACTTGTATTTTTATGAGATTAAACCTTGGTCTCCTTGCAAAAGGTGTGCTGGGCCTTTTTCCCTAATGGATTTAATTTTTTTGGTGTGAAAATTGAGCGTGATCCCAGATCTTCAGCAGAGACGGAGGATTCCAGACCGAGTCATCTGGAGGGACTGTGCCCACCTGCACCGACCAGTCCCAACCCGTAGTGGTGTACACGAGCTGTTTTCACAGAATTCCTGCCTGCTCTTAGGAGCGGGGAGCGGCTCCTAGGAGGGTGCAGGCTGTGGGACACCGTGATAGAGGAGCTTGGTTGAACACACAGATGTAAGTACACCTCTTATGGGTGGAAACACAGAGGGCAGACTTTTAGAGGGGAATTGGGGAACGAGATAAAGGGTGTGTGAGTTTGTGTGAGGTGAAGAGGAAGTGATGAGGGTGACTGGCAGGCTGGTGTGTGATTGAGTTGAGTAGTGTGTAAAGACCATGTGGCGGTTATATATACATATATTTTGTATTATTATTGTGAGTATATAAGAAGACAAATAGAGAAGTGGGATCATTTCCGAGGCAGGGGAGAAGATGGCGCCATATTTTGAAATATGATAAGAGAGTACAAAAAGTAGGGTCTCCATATAATAAGAGAGCTCAAATTCATGTGCGCAAAATATCTCAGGTGGGTCAATAAGGTAAAGTAGTGGTTTTCATTTTAGCTTATTGTTTTAGTGTTTTTAACATGTATTGTGCATGGATTGGGGTCCAGGGAGTGCCTGTGTAAGCAGTAATGCGGGGGTTGCACATGGGGAGAGTGCGCGTGTGTGTAGTGATTGACGGAGAGAAAAGGGAGCGCGGGTAGGGGCAACAGGGAAAACAGTAGAGAAAGACTGATAGGAATGTCTAAGACAAACTGCATTTTGTATGTGGTTTGATATTGTTGTAATCAAAGTAATTATTTTTTGTGATTAAATATTTATGGACTATGAATACATGTATCAAGCCATTTTAGTAGTCCCTTTGTGCAGGGGGAATTACCTTGGTAGTGACTCCAGGACAATTCCCTTTTTTACACAATCTAACCATGCTAGTAATGGTTGTTTTAAACCTTTTCCATGGCGGTGTGGCCTGAAGTCACACCATAAATGACTAATGTCACTGTAAATCAGTTGCATGAGGCCAAGGCCACAATCTATATCAGTCATGAACGTGATTTACAGTGAACATTACTGGCATAGATAGATTGTGGCCAAAGCTTCATGAAAGTGACTTCTAGTCTAAAAATCACTTTCATGAAGCTGTGCCCACAATACATATATGCCAGTAATGGTCACTGTAAATCACTTGCATGAGGTTGTGACTGCAACCCATCTATCCCAGTAATAATCAATGTAAATCACTTTCATGGAAGCTTGAGTAACAATCTAGCTATGCCAGTAATGGTCACTTTAAACCTTTTTATGAATTCTGTTGCTTTGCCAGAGTCCATATCTTATGCCAGTAATGGTGACTGAAAATTAGTTGCATACACACAATGTATACCAGTGATGGTGACTTTAAATCACATTCTTGAAGGTGAACTAACAATACATGCACTGGCGTAATGGGTGCCCCTGAAGCCCCCGTGTTGCGGGGAGCCCCACCACCACATGTCCTCAGAGGAGGTCCCACCTGGAGTAAAAAAAAATCAAAACAATATGTTTCTTTTTTTAATTCCTTCTGCGTTCATAAATAAATTATTTCTGCAACAGAAATAATTTCTTCATGAAGGCAGAGTGACTACAAAAAGAAACTTTCTTTTTGAAGTCTGAGTGCTCCCCGCAGCCCATGAAATGGAAGACCCTAGGCTGGAGGTCTTCATATCATGTGGTGGGGGGAGCTCTATGACTTAAAAAATAACTTAATTCCATTATGGTTCGGTCCTTAACGGAAATAATTTCTTTATGAAGTCAGAGTGACTTCAAAAAGAAACAATGGGCCTCATTACGACCCTGGCGGTAGAGTGATAATGGAGCCGGTAGTGCTGCCGGCGCCATTATCACTCTACCGCCTCATTACGAGTTCTGCACGCGGGGCCGCTCTTCACGCCTGGTCAGACCAGACATTCAGAGCGCACCTGCTAGCAGAACAGGATGGTAGCAACGGTCCCGTTATGAACGGGTCCATTGTTACCATCCTCCCCATTCCCATTGAGCCCTACGGGGCTCATAGGTAAGCACTGGGACAAGGAAGAGGGACGTGAAGGTAATTCTGGGCTAAAGAGCTCATTTTGGAGTTTGGGGTAGAGGTGGGAGGGAGAGGGGATGTGTGTGGGGGCGGGATTGTTTGATAAATCATAACAGTCATCCATGTCCAGGCTAAGCAGACATGATATGTGGTATTTGTGACCAGATAGGCATTTTGGTGCAGCAATTATAGTCATTCCTCAGTTTGGTATGACTTTTTTCTAACTGGGCATTTCTGATAAAGCAGTCCTGCTAAGTGTAATTACCTGGTTAGGCTGACATTTGGGTGCTGCCAGTCTAGCAGTCTTACTGCAGCATTGTATATTTTTCTGGGCATCTGTGATAAAATGATATGATATTATATTATAAATCATTTATAACGTGCCTGTACAAAAGTGTTTCTAGGCCCGACAAGACCAGTGAGGGAAGACAAACGGAGGACAAGGCAAAAAATCCTAATAGGCCTTGTGTCATTCAGATCGTGCAAGTGTGAGAACGAGAAGTGCAAGCGGAAAGGGAGGGGAAAACAGGGTAGAAATGCTCTCTGAGTAAGTGCAGCCCAGGCAGCGCAGCTCTTGGTAGTACAAGGAGAAAAATTGACTGTAGGGTTACAATTACAGCCCCTAAGCGCGTGGTAGACCCGGAGGCAGTGCAAGGGTGACTGATTAAGAAAGAGCCTGGACTCAGTGAGACTCTGAGGGTAGCCAAGCAACCAGTCGGTACAGCAGACAAGTAGGTCAGGTAGGTCAGCAGGGGAGTGAGAGAGTGAAATCAGAGGATAAGAGGAACGTTTTGAGCTGCTTTCGGAACTTCAGGTGGTTTGGCTCAAGTTTGAGAGGGGAAGGGAGGCCATTCCAGAGGGAGGCACCTGCAGAGGAAAGGGATCTACCCCCCACTCTAAGCCCTGAGAAGCATCTAACCCTTAGAGAGTTGGAGGTAGCTGAGCGAAGGGCTCGGGAAGGAAGGTATTTTGCAGGAGAGCGTTGGCTGTAGTGCGGGCCCCGACCACAAAAAGCCTTATGGACAATGCAATGCGTTTGGAACTTGATCCTTGCAGCAACCGGGAGCCAGTGGAGAGATTTCAGGGCTGCATAGATATGGTCCCTAGGCTTAAGGAGAAGAAAAAGTATTGCAGTCCTGTTCTGGATTAGTTGCAGAGGGCGGAAAATAGAGGAAGGCAGATTGAGACAGAGGCTGTTGGAGTATTCCAGCCTAGGGAGAACCAAGGCTCTGGAGACAGTGAGCTTCTGGGGAAAGTGAGAAAGAGAAGAGTCCCTTTGAGGTGGTGCAGCTGGTAGTGGGACTTCTTGGCGATGTCCGAGATGTGAGTAGAGAAAGAGAGAGTGGAGTCGAAGATGACACCAAAGTTTTTGCCTCGCAGGAAGGCAAAGGAAGAGGGCCCAAGGAGGGCTGCTGCCAGAGTGAGAGAGGGAAAGGAAGGGCAGGGGTCCTATTGCGAAGGATATTCGTCTTACTGGCATTAAGGCAGAGATAGTTGGATGTGCACCAATCCTGAATCGTGTATAGACAGTCAGGAATGAGCGAGATAGGAGAGGAGGCTGAGGAGATCCTGAAGGAAAGCTGAGTGTCATCTGCATAACACTGAAAGTTAGAGCAAAAGGTAGAGATCAGGTAGGCCAAAGGGGTCAAGTAGAGGTTGATACATTTGGGTGAGAGGATAGAGCCCTGGGGAACGTCACAGGTAGAGAGAGAGGTGGCGGAGAGAAAAGCACATAGTTGGACTGGGAGGGGCAGTCCAGGAGGCAGGAGGTCAGCCACTCCAGGGCCTGATCCGGGATGCCCAGGTTGTCACGGAGTCGATGTAAATCAATGTAAATCACTTTCATGGAAGCTTGAGTAACAATCTAGCTATGCCAGTAATGGTCACTCTAAACCACTTTCATGAATTCTGTTGCCAGAGTCCATATCCTATGCCAGTAATGGTCAATGAAAATTACACACAATGTATACCAGTGATGTGACTTTAAATCATATTCTTCAAGTGGAACTAACAATCCATGCACTGGCGTAATGGGTGCCCCTGCAGGATGGTGTGGTTGACCGTGTGAAAAGCTGAGGAAAGATCAAGGCGGCTGAGGACAGAAGGAATGCTGGAATCAAGTTTAGAGAGCAGATCTTCATGGGTGTTCAGAAGAGCAGACTGATGGTCATGGAGACCGGAAGTCCCGTCCCCATTCTGCCTATATGTTGGCAGATGGAAATTGCAACATGTGCAAAGCCAGTAATGGTACCTATACCACGAAGAGTCCTTGAATCAAGGTATCCATTGAGAAAACCCTGTATGTATCTGCAAAGAAACGACGGTCTTCTGAAGGAAGTTCCAGAAGAAGTGTGAAGATGAATGAAAAAGAAGACTGGTGACGTCACATGAAACAGAAACGATGCACCCAGAAGAGATGCCAATGAAGAAAGAATATAGATGTTATAGAATCTGATGGCGAGCAACGTTTCATGTGTGGAATGAAGATTGCATGTGCGGAGATGCACTGAAGAAAATGCAAAGCTGTTTTAAAACTGTACAGATGCAGTAATGCAAGTAGACAAAGTAACCATAGGGCTGGCTATACATAGTGAATAGACTGCAGGCGGTGCCGCCAATATATATAAGTGTGTGTATAGAAACTGGATGTTTCACAACACTTTTTAAGCAAACTTGGATCCCGTGAATGTAAGGGTGGAAAGGGTGGCGCAGCAGAACAGAAAAGCTGACGGCGAAGGAAGATTCGAGAAGGCTTGCCTGGCCCAGTGTCAAGAGTCGGGCCGTCAAGAGCCTGGTTATCTACTCGAGAAGGTACAATGAACGTGATAAGCGAGTCAAGCTCCTGTTTGAGGTGTAATGGAAAAACACTAGAAGTGGTAGGTTTTCTTCATTTAATAGTATTAAATAAATGAAGGAGCTCAAAACGTGGTCTCTAGTCACATGGTCAGATGAAAATAGACTTTGGGGCGAGCTACACGGAGACCAAAAGATAGGCCATGCCTTCACTCACTTTTATTCTCAGGCACAGTGAGCCTTCGCAAGGCTGAGTTCAAAGACTAATTGACTTATTTACTGGCAGACAGCCGGAGTGATGATGGATGTTGGGCTAATTGGGTGGGGAGGCATGACCTGGCCAACCCCCCAGCACCTGGGGACCAGCTTGTGTGCTGCTAGCGAGTGGAATATTCCAGAAGGGTACAAGTGTGCCAACCAATTATAGAGGGCCACGTAGCAAGGAGCCCTATAGTTCAAGAAGCCAATAGAACGTCATGCATTTCATGACACTGAAGATGACTTGCACTTGGGGTGGGCTCAGTTGTCAACCTGGCCTTGGAGATCCTATCACAAACACCCCTGTACTGAAAGTATACTTAGATGTTCCCTTTAAGCCTATCACATCCCCTAACAGGTTTTCTTATTTTGCCACGTAGTATGACATCACTTATGACAAACATTTAGTATAAAGTTGTGTTTTTTCATGTAATGCTTCGAGGAACACTTGAGAGCAAATACTGTGTGGCATCTATTGATGCCCGTTGTACTTGTACTCCCTGTTTTAACAAGTGTTATTAAATCAATTCTGTTTCTGCCAAACTTCCTGAATCGGTCTGATTATTGATGTATGAGTAAGATCTGTGTCCCCATCCATCTCTGATACTGTTACCTCGTCTTAAAGGACCGCCAGTGTCAGTAAGCTGGGAGATGGCCAGCTTTTCCAAGAGTTTGCCCAGGAATGGGGTGATGGACATTGTGCGATAGTTTGCTGTGCAGGTAGACTTTAAAGGGAGAGGGGAAAGTTCCAGTTGCGAAAGAGTGATTACAGAAATTGGCCAAGGCTGGAGCGAGGGAGCCAATATGGTCCTTGATGGTTCTGGAGGAGCAGTGGAGTACCTGTTTGGATGACACTTTCATAGATTTGACTTGTCTAGAAACCTTGTCAGGTATTGTCAGCGAGAAAGAGGACAAAGGAGGAGGAGAGGGAGAGATGGCCAAAAGGGGGCCGAGAGAGGAAGAGTTTTAGCAGAGACGTGAGAAGCCAGAGCCATACAGAGGGCCTGGGAGGGAACAGGAGAGGTAGAGACTGCAACTGGAATGGCCAATTTCTTCAGACTTTAAAGAATTTGACTGTGTTGTTAAAGGCTGCAGAGACGCGGGCATGAATGTGTGCTCTCTTCTTGATGAGTGTTATATCTTCGACTGGCATTTTGATGCAACCAGTCTAGGTATGTCAACATGTGGCCAGGCATGCTTTAGTGTGATGTTATTACGTGTCTACAATGGTCTACATTGTACAGCAAGTTTGACATGTTTTTATTGTGGCATGACATTTTTAATAGCAAAGCATTAATGTTCCTGTGCACTGTTGGCGACTTGCATGTATTGGATTGGTGTAACCCTATAAAACAATTGCAAACCCTCTGGCTTTTTAGCCAACTTTTCTCAGAAAGTGTGCTGTATATTGCATTAAAACACATATTTATATCTTTCTCCAAGTGCATTGTGCGGCATACCCCTTCGGCAGCACGTTCGCGCTTATTGCGCAAACGTGGTAATCTAGGCTACCCAGAGTGTGGCATGTCACGTGATTTGTTGCTGAGTTGGGGGGGGCTCAGCGTGGCTCGCAGGAGCCCCCAAATGTCGTGTTATACCACAGAATACATGGCAGCATTGACTACTCCACTTGCCCCATGCCATACAAACACACATGCCCACATTGGTTTCACCCTCAAGCTCCTACCCAGACCCCAACACATTCAGCCAAAAACATATGCATACACACATCAACCCACTTAGAAACTAAAATACACAGATGCAGACACACAGGCAAACTCTCGCTATAACTCAAAACTATTGCATGCTCTCAGACACACTGCATGGATTACACTCAAACAAGCATGCATGCAGACACTATGAAGTACATTTTGTTTTTACGATCATCCTTCTTACCTTATGACATCTTCTGCTCTGGGTGAGTGTTCATGAAGGGGCAGTGGGCGAGAACAAATCCATGCAATGCCAGTGCGCCCTGAAAAGATTTGGACATGTGGGGTTCTCTTCCTTAATCTATGTACCCATGCCTTTTCTTGTTGCCAGCCCTGCAGCGGCCATGTCAGGTGTGCAACGGGTACAGAAGAGATGCCCAAGGGGCATCCTGCCCACCGTCTCCCCCCTGGCTCCGCCACTATTTCTGGTGTGCAGACCTAAATCCTTGTTGGCTGGTCCCCTGCTATTTTATGGCTGCCTAAGTGCATGTGATACCCAGCATTCAGAATTAAGTCATGGGGTTCCCCTAGGCGCAGTCTTCAGGAGGAGACTCCGACAACAGATTCCGACTGCATCAGCGAAGGGGGATTTTCTAAGTGACAAAACACTTCAAGCAGCAAAACAGCTAAAACAGCTAAGACTGAAACCTCCAAAGAAGGAGACGCTCCAACAAATGTACATTTCACAACCAGCAGCAGCTACAAAGTGCCTGGACCACTGATAGTTTAGCTCTGTGTACAGCTGTGCAGGACAGTGACTTAACCCAGTTTAAGATGCCAAGATGTTTTCAATCTTGCTATCATGATCATTTGACCTGCATATGTACATTTGGACACAGAGAGCACCTCTGCTAATAACAACAGTAAAGAAACAATTGAAGTAAGTGTGATAACTGATTTGCTGTCTCTTGTGTGCCAAATAGAAACCTTGATGTTTAAATTGCCTGTCATTCAGTTCATGATAACTTCAGCGATTTCGTTCTGATTAATGTGTTGTAGAAATACAAACGCAAAGGCGAAGTCCGAAACTATGTCGGGCTCCGTAGTTCTTATCTTCCTCCACTTTTACGTTTCAATGGTACTATGGGCCTCATTACGAGATGGGCGGTAGCCATGGTGCTATTAGCACCATGACTGCCTCCCATACCGTGTCCGAGTCTCGTGTTGTTCAATGGGGACTTACCGGTACAGTCCGACCCTGGCGGGACAGGTAAATCCCCATTGAACAAACCATTCCCCATTCCCATTTGTGCCCCCATAAGGCTCAATGGGAATGGGGAGGGCGCTAATAATGGGCTCGCGAATGGCAAGCCCGTTAATAGCGCCCTGATCCCTTAGCGGGACCCGTAAAGGACGTGTGGTCAGACCAAACGTCCTTTACGGTTCCCGCTAAGGGACCTCGGAATTGGGCGGTAAGGGGTTACCGGCACCAATCTCCTTACCGGTGCCCGGTATCCCTTACCGCTCGACTCGTAATGACCCCCAATATTTCTAAGAACTTGAGTATTATGACACCACATGGAGAGGAAAAGACCCATGGACCACGACAGCGTGGTGTCCCACCCATACACAGTGCTACCATCCACATATTTCTCACCTGTGCATTGGAAGGCAAAACCTTTGCTTTGCATACATATTTATGCTCGTGGTAATCACCCTGATCTCCTTTTGCCTGCACCTGTGAGCTCGAGTTGGATGTCCGCCCTTATCCTGGAAGCAACAAAGATCCAATTGCATTCCACAGGCCACTTGGGAACGACTGTCGGTCATAGCACTGAGTGAGCGACCAGGGCTCGTGACATTGAGGAAACGGCTGGTTTGAGTAAATCATCAAAACAGCTCACGTTCCCAATGAAACACAGATCGGCCAGCGAAGAAGTACATTTATTTTTTCTCTTTATCTCAGCCTGGGGGTCGGCGCATTTTCCATTTGAAAAACATGGCTTCCCAGGGCTGGCCAGGAAGAGCCAATCTCAAAAGAACAGCTTCTTCAAGAGCTCGGCATTCATAGCACAACATTCATGTTTTCAGAAGTTTCAACATCTGCAGCATCAAATGGTGTCCTAGAAATGTTGTCCTTAGGATTTTCCTTTTTTTTGAACGAGTAACAGCAAATTCACTTGTGAAGGTAGATGATTACGAATTGTTGTCAAGTGTCTTGTGTGTTTTCTGTATAGTGCTTGTTTGATGGCCCTCACCTTTTTCCTCGATAATGGCAGCTGTTTATTGGCACATTAGAAATGCATGGTTACGGCAGCACTGAGCAATGTGCTGGTTTCTAACAACGTTTGAATTCTTGCAGAGGCATGTGATGTGGGAACATTTTATTTTGCAATCCAAAATACCTTTTGTACCTCCACCTTGTATTTTGTGTGATGGTACACCAAACCCCAAGAATCAAGGGAACCATTGTCTTATTAATGAAATGACTTTTCCAAAAAGTAGGAGTTTCATGCATGCCAAAATATATGGAAACTTTCAAACTTTTATAGATGACCAACTCCTCAAGTTAATGTGTGAATTTAGCAACACATTCTAATCATCTTACAATGCTCATAAGATAAAGGTTTAGTACTTGTCAGCATTAAGCATCTTTGGGTAGACTTCCCATATTATGCGGCAGTCGCTGCACTACGGTTAAGTTGAGGATCAAGTTCCAAAGGAAACCCAAAAATGTAATTGCCCACAACGTTTGACTTGCAGGATGGATTTAAAGCAAACAAGAGGAGGAGTCCTGTCTATGGAGTCAAAGCTAATTGCAATTTAATTGTATGCAAAAGAAATTTAAGGTGTATCTGATCCTCTATTGTAGCCTTATTTATGCATATCCAGAGGATATGTGTACAAACAAAGGAGTAATAATACACATGCACTCGTGTCAGTTAAATTAAATTAAACCTGAGAGTAGTTTTTATTTTCTCTCTTTAGTCATTAAATTACTTTTTTAAAAAAGGAAACAAAAATTGGATTGTCAATTCCAACATGAAAGACAGAAATTGCATTTATACATTGATACAATTGTTCCGCATATTCAAAAACATGATGCATTGAGACTTTTGCGGCATGCATAAAACAGAACCTGAGTGAATGGATACATGAATATGCCGTATGCTGACATTCTTTGAGAAAGACACATGTACAGGCAGATTTTTCTTGTATTTAGTACATTACTTGTTCTTCTCATAATTCACCTAATATCAACAACAGGTAAGTTACACATTTACCTCAAACGGATAGAAACAACATAAACAATTATTGCTCTAAACACAGGACCTTGGATAGGTCTGACAAAAGCCAGGCTAGAGGGTGACCAACGTGGATCGACGTCCCTGACATAAACCGAACCCAAGATTGTAAAGGGGGAGGGGGGACCTAACAACAGAAGGTGGAAGGGTCCCTGGACGTTTCGGCTAAACAGTGGGTCACAGCCTTCTTCATGGAGCCAAGGTATGAGATCCCCTCTGAAAGATGAAGGGGAATTTAGGTTAACACACCATATGTGATGATTGGGTGCAGTGTATAATACAATCAAATGTTCCAATGATAAGATACTAAAGGACAAATAAATTAAAAAGGGCTCTGGTAAACTCATATTTTTGGTCATGAACTGACCTTACACTGGACTGGAACCTGGGTGCTAGCCAGGCGGCTGACTTTGAAGAATTCCGACGAAAAACGTTCATGGATGTAGGTTGAAAAATTCTCAAAACATGTAGCTGGAAAGGACAGGAAAGAGCAGAAAGGCACAAGTGGGTAAATGTTATGTGGAAAAAAGGATTAAAGCCAATTGTGGTAATACGCCAGGGAAGCTGATTACCTTGGTACGAGAGCTGAGTTCCCAGCGGGTAGGTAACTTAAGGTTTCATATGGACATGAAAATCGGGCTGAAATGGCCAGTGGAAGACCGGAATGACTCGAGTCTAAAGAAACAAATACAAACACACACACACACCCCGAAATATGGTAAGGATATGCGAAGGCTGCGAGCATAAGCAGGGGCCTAAAAATGTAAGACAAGAGCAGCTGTTACCTTGTAAACGCAAGCCGCAGCAAACGTGTGCGTTCGTGAGTGAAGAGCAGTACGGAATGAAGCTGTATGCACAGTGGTGAACTGCGCATGTGCAGAAATGAAAGACGCTGCTTTCCGGCGCATGCGCGGGGGCGGAGGGAAGGAAAAGCGGTGTTATGGCAACCAGATGCTAGTTGTAAGGGGGGGCAAATAATAATACCCATAAAACCGCGAAATTGGCGGGTTTAGGCGAATGCTGGAAATGTAAGTATATACGCAGCAAGAATGTGGAGGGACAAGAACTTTAGAGAAAGCTGCAGCGCTGTGGCTCTGGAGGGGGAGAGTACTGAAGCCTACAGAGTCCACCGTTGAAAAATGGGCTACGCTGTGGGGCTCGGGGTTAAAGTAAAATGGGCTCATGACCCGAGCTTTAAATGTGATAGATTGTCAAGAGGAGTAAATCTAAAAATAGTGATGTGGTTCTATTTCATTAAGCCCCAAAGTGGTAGATTGAAGTTTGTACACCCACCAACTCTCTTTGAAATTGAGGGAGTTGGTGATGTTGTTGGTATTAAAGACTTTGTCCGCCACCCACCAAGTGAAGCTGTCAGGGCCGTGTTGCAATTCAAGGAAATGTGCCACGAGTGGGGCTGTCAGAATTTTGCAACGGATTCTGGAACGATGTTCCCCAATTCTTTTGTGAACTGGCCTGGATGTTTGTCCCACATAGCGTAGTTTTCAGGGGCATTCTATAATGTAAATTACGTTGCAGGTCTTACAGTTAGTGAAGTTCTTTAATTTCCATTCCTTGTCACCAATCATGAACGAGTTCATTTTCTTGGTTTGTTTACATGCAGTGCAATTACCGCACGGATGGTGGCCGTTGATCTCTCTCAGGTTCCACAAGGCAGATCTTGTACTGGGTTTGGTCATTCTTGCAGGCGTGAGCATGTCTCTGAGATTCTTAGATCTTTTGAGTGCCATCCTAGGTAGCGGTTCTTGTGGTAGGCTAAGCTGTATCAGTGGCCAGAATTTTCTTATGGCTCCTCTGAGTTTAGTGGTGTTAGGGCCGAAAGTGGTAACACATGCCATGATGGTTACTTGTTGGGTGTCCTGAATTTTGGGTGTGAGGAGTGCTTCTCTGGGTGTAAATCTCGCTCTCTTCTGTGTGTCTCTAAGGAGCTTTCTGGGGTAACCACAAGCTTTCAATTTAGATTCAAGAGCTGCCGCATTCACTTTGTACTCATCTGTGTCTGTACAATTTCTCTGTACTCTGAGAAACTGACCGTAAGGAAGGTTATTTCTTAAGTTCCGCGGGTGATTGCTTTTATAGTGGAACACTGTGTTGCAATCTGTCTCTTTTTTAAACATGGTGCATTCCAAGATGTTGTTCTTAGGTCTGATGGTAAGATTCAGGAAATTAATGCTGATGTTGCTGCTGTTGATCATAAATTTAATCTCATCCGTACGATTATTGATCCATCCAAAAAAGTCTGACAGGGTACTGTTTTCGCCTTTCCAGATAAAGATAATGTCATCGATATATCTGTGCCAGAGTACAATGTTGTCGAGGAATGGATTACATAAGTTAAGGACATTATTGTATTCATATTCTGCCATGAATATAACTGCCATGCTCGGGGCAAAAGCCGCCCCCATGGCAGTACCGCGAATTTGTAGGTAAAAAGTTTCTTCGAATTGAAAAAAGTTGTTAGTGAGAGCTAGTTCCAGTAGTTCAACTATTAGGTTGATCGGAACTCTAGTTTGTGACATATGGTGGGTTAGATGGTGTCTGATGCATCCAACCGCTGCTTCTTGGGGGATGCTCGTGTAGAGGCTGTTGATATCCATGGTGACTAATATGTCTTCAGAAGGGTTGAAAGGTTGATGTTCAAATCTGTTTATAGTAGCCATGGTGTCTCGCAGGTATGTCGGAGTTTTCTGACTTAAAGTTTTTAAGAAAAAATCAATACATTTGCAGACGGGTTCAAGCACTGAACCGCACCCTGATACGATAGGTCTTCCTGGGGGTGTAAACTGGTTCTTGTGGATTTTGGGTAAAGCATAGAATGCTGGAATACGTCCCTCGGAGTTATTGAGAAAGATTTCCTCTTTCTCCGATATCCAGTTGTGCTCCATGGCGAAGTCGGTTGTATCTTTAATCTACTTTTTGATTTCTGATGTAGGATCTTTGCACAGTTTTTTATAATTGCCCTCTTCATTAAGCAATGACATAACCATTGCTTTGTATTGGTTTTTGCTCTGGACGACAACTCCTCCTCCTTTGTCCGCCGCTTTAATCACAATAGAAGGATTTTCTGACAGTGCCTTAAGGGCTTGTTGTTCCCCCTGCGTAAGATTATTTCTTTTATGCGAGGTGGTCAGCTGAGCTTTTTTCATTTCTTGCTTGATGCATTTTTCAAATGCAAGGACAGATACTGGCATTTCGTTGTCATTGGGAAGGAAGTCCGATTTTTTCCATAATCCTGAATCTTCAGATTCTAGGGGACTTTCTTTGTCTTGAAAAAAGACTTTTCTTCTGATGGTTCTGTAAAAGTAGGAAAGTTCCTGATCGAGTCTGAACCAATCGGTGTGATTAGCCGGGACAAATGACAGTCCTTTGTATAATACAGATTTCTCCTCTTTGGTAAGTGATTAAAGCGGCGGACAAAGGAGGAGGAGTTGTCGTCCAGAGCAAAAACCAATACAAAGCAATGGTTATGTCATTGCTTAATGAAGAGGGCAATTATAAAAAACTGTGCAAAGATCCTACATCAGAAATCAAAAAGAAGATTAAAGATACAACCGACTTCGCCATGGAGCACAACTGGATATCGGAGAAAGGAAATATTTCTCAATAACTCCGAGGGACGTATTCCAGCATTCTATGCTTTACCCAAAATCCACAAGAACCAGTTTACACCCCCAGGAAGACCTATCGTATCAGGGTGCGGTTCAGTGCTTGAACCCGTCTGCAAATTTATTGATTTTTTCTTAAAACCTTTAAGTCAGAAAACTCTGACATACCTGCGAGACACCATGGCTACTATAAACAGATTTGAACATCAACCTTTCAACCTTTCTGAAGACATATTAGTCACCATGGATATCAACAGCCTCTACACGAGCATCCCCCAAGAAGCAGCGGTCGAATGACTCAGACACCATCTAACCCACCATATGTCACAAACTAGAGTTCCGATCAACCTAATAGTTGAACTACTGGAACTAGCTCTCACTAACAACTTTTTTCAATTCAAAGAAACTTTTTACCTACAAATTCGCGGTACTGCAATGGGGGCGGCTTTTGCCCCGAGCATGGCAGTTATATTCATGGCAGAATATGAATACAATAATGTCCTCAACTTATGTAATCCATTCCTCGACAACAATGTACTCTGGCACAGATATATCGATGACATTGGGCCTCATTCCGAGTATGGCGGTAAGGGATAGCGGCCACCGGTAACGAGACCGGTGGCGGTGATCCCTTACCGCCATACTCCGAGTTCCCTTTGCGCCCTCACCCTTAACGCCTGCTTTGAGCAGGTGTTAAAGTCGAGGGCGCAAAGGGGCCTCCAAGCCAATAACGGTGACCGTAATGAACGGTCACCGTTATTTGCATCTTCCCCATTCCCATTGAGCCCTATGGGGGCTCATTTGGGAATGGGGAAGAGCCTTGGTGAATGGGGAATTACCGCCCCGCCAACCTCGGAATGGGGCGGTAATTCTGCCATCCACCAAGGCGCTGCCGGTCCGGGTACGGCGTCAACCAAGGCGTTAATAGCGCCATTGGTTAGCGCCGTACTCGGAATGAGGCCCATTATCTTTATCTGGAAAGGCGAAAACAGTACCCTGTCAGACATTTTTGGATGGATCAATAATCGTACGGATGAGATTAAATTTACGATCAACAGCAGCAACATCAGCATTAATTTCCTGGATCTTACCATCAGACCTAAGAACAACATCTTGGAATGCCCCATGTTTAAAAAAGAGACAGATCGCAACACAGTGCTCCACTATAAAAGCAATCACCCGCAGAACTTAAGAAATAACCTTCCTTAGGGTCAGTTTCTCAGAGTGCGGAGAAATTGTACAGACACAGATGAGTACAAAGTGAATGCGGCAGCTCTTGAATCTAAATTGAAAGCTCGTGGTTACCCCAGAAAGCTCCTTAGAGACACACAGAAGAGAGCGAGATTTACACCCAGAGAAGCACTCCTCACACCCAAAATTCAGGACACCCAACAAGTAACCATCATGGCATGTGTTACCACTTTCGGCCCTAACACCACTAAACTCAGAGGAGCCTTAAGAAAATTCTGGCCACTGATACAGCTTAGCCTACCACAAGAACCGCTACCTAGGATGGCACTCAAAAGATCTAAGAATCTCAGAGACATGCTCATGCCTGCAAGAATGACCAAACCCAGTACAAGATCTGCCTTGTGGAACCTGAGAGAGATCAACGGCCACCATCTGTGCGGTAATTGCACTGCATGTAAACAAACCAAGAAAATGAACTTGTTCATGATTGGTGACAAGGAATGGAAATTAAAGAACTTCACTAACTGTAAGACCTGCAACGTAATTTACATTATAGAATGCCCCTGCAAACTACGCTATGTGGGACAAACATCCAGGCCAGTTCACAAAAGAATTGGGGAACATGGTTCCAGAATCCGTTGCAAAATTCTGACAACCCCACTCGTGGCACATTTCCTTGAATTGCAACACGGCCCTGACAGCTTCACTTGGTGGGTGGCGGACAAAGTCTTTAATACCCACAACATCACCAACTCCCTCAATTTCAAAGAGAGTTGGTGGGTGTACAAACTTCAATCTACCACTTTGGGGCTTAATGAAATAGAACCACATCACTATTTTTAGATTTACTCCTCTTGACAATCTATCACATTTAAAGCTCGGGTCATGAGCCCATTTTACTTTAACCCCGAGCCCCACAGCGTAGCACATTTTTTAACGATGGACTCTGTAGGCTTCAGTACTCTCCCCCTCCAGAGCCACAGCGCTGCAGCTTTCTCTAAAGTTCTTGTCCCTCCACATTCTTGCTGCGTATATATTTACATTTCCAGCATTCGCCTAAACCCGCCAATTTCGCGGTTTTATGGGTATTATTATTTCCCCCCCCCTTACAACTAGCATCTGGTTGCCATAACACCGCTTTTCCTTCCCTCCGCCCCCGCGCATGCGCCGGAAAGCAGCGTCTTTCATTTCTGCACATGCGCAGTTCACCACTGTGCATAAAGCTTCATTCCGTACTGCTCTTCACTCACGAACGCACACATTTGCTGCGGCTCGCGTTTACAAGGTAACAGCTGCTCTTGTCTTACATTTTTAGGCCCCTGCTTATGCTCGCAGCCTTCGCATATCCTTACCATATTTCGGGGTGTGTGTGTGTTTGTTTTTGTTTCTTTAGACTCGAGTCATTCCGGTCTTCCACTGGCCATTTCAGCCCGATTTTCATGTCCATATGAAACCTTAAGTTACCTACCCACTGGGAACTCAGCTCTCGTACCAAGGTAATCAGCTTCCCTGGCGTGCTACCACAATTGGCTTTAATCCTTTTTTCCACATAACATTTACCCACTTGTGCCTTTCTGCTCTTTCCTGTCCTTTCCAGCTACATGTTTTGAGGATTTTTCAACCTACATCCATGAAAGTTTTTCGTCGGAATTCTTCAAAGTCAGCCGCCTGGCTAGCACCCAGGTTCCAGTCCAGTGTAAGGTCAGTTCATGACCAAAAATATGAGTTTACCAGAGCCCTTTTTAATTTGTTTGTCCTTTAGTATCTTATCATTGGAACATTTGATTGTATTATACACTGCACCCAATCATCACATATGGTGTGTTAACCTAAATTCCCCTTCATCTTTCACAGGGTATCTCATACCTTGGCTCCATGAAGAAGGCTGTGACCCACTGTTTAGCCGAAACGTCCAGGGACCCTTCCACCTTCTGTTGTTAGGTCCCCCCTCCGCCTTTACAATCTTGGGTTCGATTTATGTCAGGGACGTCGATCCACTTTGGTCACCCTCTAGCCTGGCTTTTGTCAGACCTATCCAAGGTCCTGTGTTTAGAGCAATAATTGTTTATGTTGTTTCTATCAGTTTGAGGTAAATGTGTAACTTACCTGTTTTTGATATTAGGTGAATTATGAGAAGAACAAGTAATGTACTAAATACAAGAAAAATCTGCCTGTACATGTGTCTTTCTCAAAGAATGTCAGCATACAGCATATTCATGTATCCATTCACTCAGGTTCTGTTTTATGCATGCCGCAAAAGTCTCCATGCATCATGTTTTTGAATATGCGGAACAATTGTATCAATGTATAAATGCAATTTCTGTCTTTCATATTGGAATTGACAATCCAATTTTTGTTTCCTTTTTAAAAAAAGTGATTCAATGACTAAAGAGAGAAAATAAAAACTACTCTCAGGTTTAATTTAATTTAACTGACACGAGTCCATGTGTATTATTACTCCTTTGTTTGTACACCTATCCTCTGGATATGCATAAATAAGGCTACAATAGAGGATCAGATACACCTTAAATTTCTTTTGCATACAATTAAATTGCAATTAGCTTTGACTCCATAGACAGGACTCCTCCTCTTGTTTGCTTTCTACTGATAGCCCTTTGTCCTGTGCTATTGTTTGGGCTTTCCCTCCCGTTTTTCTTTGCAGGATGGTGTTAGGAAAGATTTCGTAATTGTAGGTAATTTTCCTTCCATGTGGCAACCCCTAAACTTTTTGCTGTTGTTTTTCACCTTGTTCTTGACTTTGCCAGAGAAGTGCAGCCTTCTGCCGCACTCCTCTGGGCTTTCGCTACTTTCTTACGGGGAAACTGACATGCCCTTAAGACAGTCAGTACCGGGGAACGCTGTTTCCCGTAGTTTCTTTTATCATGTTGCGGCTTTTGTGCAACATGACACAAGAGGGCACTGTAAGCTAAGTTACAGCTCTCTTGGGTCTCTAGCCTTCTACAGGCCCTAGATACTCGTTTAGGATTGTATCTGATCGGTGCAAGTGATTCAGGGACGGGAATGGTGGCAGCGATCGTTTCTTGTGTTTTGAGCTCCTTTTGGCATTCTAAGCGCGTTTCTCGCGCTTAACCCAAAATGGTGGCCTGGCTCCCAAAATGGCCAGACCACGAGGCTCCTTTGTCCTGTCCGCTGACCGTCTTGCTCCCTTCACCTTCCCCAGGTCGAGCCGATCCGGGGCCTTCCTTATTTGGGCATGTACTTTCCCGCGAAACACGGATGCTTTCGCGGGCTTCTACATGTCTTGTGTGTGCCTCCAGGATGTGGGCTGGGATGTCTGGTCCCAATACACATCCTGGGTACCAGAGAGTGTAGGGTGGTGTGAATGCCTGGGACCACCGTGGTCCGTGATTGGTCCACGAATGGTGTGAGTGTTGATGAGCGGATCTCCCATTGGGTCCCCTCCGTTTTGGCGCGAAGGGAACCGTGGATAAGAGGGGGCTGGAAACACCACTACCATGTCGATCTCCTGAGTTCTCACGAACGAAGGAATACAGGAGCCAAGTATCCTGCAACCAAGAGGCTGGACCGAGGAATCGCTGGTGACCCGCTGAAGGACTTCTCCTCTGCACTGCTGTCGCCTTGTGAAACCCTTTTCACCTTTGATCGAACCAGAAGGCCTGTACTGGTGCTTGGTCCCTTGGAATAGCGGGAACAGCTGTTCTCGGAATCTTCACCATCTCCTGCCAGTAAGCCTTCGGAAGCGTCTCTGGGCCATCCAGCTGACTGACCAGCTTACACGGGAGTCTTGCTCTGTAACCGCCGCCAGGTTGTGTAGTATTTCGAGTCCTTGTCACTCTCACACGCTTCGTACACTTGGCGTTCCCAGGTCTGAAGTGAGTAGTGTACATTTGGCTCAGATACACACGGCCGCTCCGTTGCCCTGCTGTGGTAACAAACTGTGCGGGTTTCTTCGATTGGGACGTCTTTTTACTCAACATGACGACGAGGCGTTCCCTGCTCTACTGAACCCGCCAGCTGCTGAAACTGACGCGGAGAAGCCTGGGTCTGCTTGCATCGGGGACCGGTGAGTAGCATAGCTAGGATCTGGTCGCCCTCCTGCAGGAGCCCATTGCTTTTCCCCGCTCTGTCAAACAGCACCCTTTTCCGTACTCGCGCTCTGTTTCTGTCCACTGTGGAGGCTGCGCTTGAGTCGCGGAACTTGTTCTTCTTCTTTTGTGCACTAAACTGAACTGCCTGATTTCCCTCAAAGAGCTTCTCCTTTTGCCCGTTGGCACCAGCGCGTGCAGGTACTTTTGAGCACAAGGCTCCACTCTTCGCAGGGCTCGGACTTCCATCTAGTTAGGTGCCTCTGAAGGCGAACTGGGTCTAAGCATTATTTCGCACTGCCTGTCTTCCTTCCCTTTTAGGTGGACTACCCATTTTGTGCATCTAACGCTTGAGAGTGTCGTATTTGTATATATATTGTGTTCATATGGTATGTGTTGGTTTACTATCGTTATATTGTGATTTTCTCGCTACGGCATTGTTTTAAAGGCCTTGAAATAAATGTGTATATATTTTTAATATAACAACTGTTTGGAGTAGTTTTTAAGTGATCTTGCTTTGTGTGCTCATTGCGGGCTTTCAGTCACCCTCACCCCTCTTGAGACCTAGTCTTGACCGCCGCGATCGCTACCTTGATTGGTCTGGCTCGTCCAGAGGTTACCTTGTTCCAAGTAATTAGGTTGGCCTTCTGAACTTCTGCGCCACCAGGACAGAGTTCAGAAATCCGTCTTAACAGATGGTTTGTCAGGTCCCCACCCCACTCCCCTCGGTCTGGAAACTTTTGGAACGACTTGTTAAAAAATGAAAATAGAAAGTTATTAAGAAAGCAGAAAAACACTGTTTGTGGCTTACTCTGATTCATTTCTCCATAGAGAAAATGTCCAAATGTATGTGCAGCGCACAGCAAAGATCGCTGGATGGAATTGTACCTGGTATGAAACAACTCGGGCATGAAGCGTTGAAGCGAATTCCGGGAGGGGTATGGATTATTCCATCCAGTAGTTTTTAAAATATTTGAAGGAGAAGGGGGTCCCCCTTTCTCCCAATATTATAGTTATATATGTGTCACGCAATGGATCATAGAGCTTTTCAGAGATGAAAACGCTACTTTATTTTGGTTGGAACGATGCAAAAGATAACTTGGGTTATTACAGGAATAACCGGGGTTAGCCGAAAACAAAAGTGGAAAAAATGCAATTTGCAGGAGGAAAAAAGATGAAATGCCATCAGACTAAAGGTAGGAAAGGGCAAAGAGGGCACTATATGAAATTGAGGAGTTGGAGGGGGGCTGGGAACCAAGTTCAGAGCTCAAATGTTTTCGCATAACCAGGGTTATTTTCGCATAACCAGGATTATAGTAGGAAACGGGATCGGGAATGAAGGTACGTCGCACAAATAACCAAGGTTATTTTACGACTATCTGGGATTATTTTACGAATAACCACAATTTTTTACAGATAACCATGGTCATTTGCATTACGATTATCAGGGTTATACTAACCACAATTATAGGAAAAAGGTTTCTTTTTAAAAAAAGAGTTAAAACAATTAGATTAATACACACAAAAAGTCTAATGGTACAGCTACAGAGAGATAGGGGGAATGGATGTGGCCGAAGACCATGGTTACCTGGTTAATTTAAGGAACTGAATGGTGCAATATGGAAAGGGGGCACAGCCGAAGGCCATGTCCACTGGACATGGTCGAAGGCCATGTTTATTGGGCCCAACAAAATCTGTTGGGACAACATGTCAAGCGACCATAGCGAAAAGGGCGTCGCCACTGGCCATAAGCTAGTTGGCCCATTTAGGAAACCTATTGGAGCAGTATGTAGAGTGTCCACGGCCAAAGCCTGGGCCCAATGATCATGGCCAAAGGCCATGGCTAGTGAGCAGCAAAGAAAGGTAGTGTTCTAAAAGATGCAGTGGACACAACCAAAGGCTGTGCTCACTGGACAGGGCTGAAGGCCCTGGCTAGTGGGCCCGAAAGACGGCCGTGGCCACCTGGTTGTTACAAAGGAAATATATTGGGGAAACATGTACAGCGATCTTTGCTTTGCGCTACAACTGTACCCTTCTTACTAAAGATACTTGATGGAGCAGCCTATCTGCAAATACAGGCTTATCTAGAAACAAACAATCTTTTGGGACTAAGGAAATCCGGCTTCCGACCTAGACATGGCACGGAAACTGCCCTAATAGATCTCACTACCCAGATTCAAATTTTAAAAGACAATGGCAAATTAGCACTGCTCTTACTGCTTGATCTTTCAGCAGCTTTTGACTTGGTCAACCACCAAACACTCTGCCACCATTTGAAATCTGCAGCTCACTTTTCCGACGCAGCCACTGCCTGGATCAGTTCCTTCTTGGCGAACAGAACCATGAGGGTCTTCTCCCCTACTGACTCGGCTGAACCCTCACCAGTCCCTTGTGGCGTCCCGCAAGGCTCTTGTGTGTCTCCAATGCTTTATAATGTATTTACAAAGCCCCTCTTTGATATCCTTGACTATCTGGGTGTCACGTATACTAATTATGCGGATGACACCCAGATACTCATTCCTATCTCTGGCGATTATGACATTGACAGCAAAACCCTCAATGAAATTTACACAGTAATACAAGCATGGATGGCACACCATGGACTATGTTATAACGACGAAAAAACTGAGCTGATTATCCTTGGCACTCATGCTAAACTATAAAAACTAAACAATGCCTTCAAATCGTTCTCCATTGATGGTAACTCCATCCCTGTCTCTAACAATACAAAAACCCTTGGGATCTACCTTGATGCCACATTATCCTTCACTAAACAAACCAATGCAGTAGCGTCATCAGCCGCCTACACCTGTAAACTTATTACTGCTTGCAGGCCGTTTATCTCCGCATCCAACTGCATTACTCTTGCTAGAACGTTAGTCTTGTCCAAAGTAGACTATTGTAGCACCCTATACCTAGGTACTAGCCGCAGAAATATTCACAAACTACAAGTAACTCAAAATAACGCCATCAGGGCAGCCCTCAACATCCCTAAGAAATCACATATCTCAGCGACTATACGTAATTTGCACTAGCTCCGTATAGAGCATAGAATATCCCTCAAAGCTCTTGCCCTCACCCACAAAGCCAGGGCTAACCTTGCACCATCTTACATCTCTAATCAACTTACCCCTCATACATCCACAAGACCACTCAGAACAGCTCAAATTCACACCATGTCCATACCGCGATTCAAACTCCACAACTCGGGAGGAGTTAGCTTCCCAGTACAAGCCTCTAAGCTTTGGAACAAACTACCTGGTCCAATCAGATCTGTAACCTCCTTCAACCTATTTAAACTTAACACTAAACGCTGGCTTCATAACCTGGACACAGCAACAGCTTTAACACCCTAGAGCTGAGAATTGCCAACTACCTATTGTACATGCTGTTGATCATATTACTGTCCTTACGGTGGAGCCACCTTCGGTCCACCACATTTAAACTGCCACATGTATGCCTGTACCTGTATTACCTATGTATGTATTTATTCGTAACCACAATTACTGTAACTGATGCCTACTACCTGCTATTGTAACTGCACTCCTATGTAACATGATCAAAAACGTACGCGCCTGTATGCCTCTCGGCCTGGTTGCGCTTTATAAATAAACCAAATACAAAATGTAGAGTAGAAATGGCCAAAGGCTGTGGCTACTGGCCATGGCCGAAGGCCGAAGGCCATGGGTAGTGGCCATTAAAAAAATGATGTTATAACAAAACCCTTGAAATTCACTGATAACACCTTAGTTAAGTTGCAGTTAAATTGAGCACATGTAATGCAACAAACCCTTGAAATTCAGCGGGTGTGGGAAGTCATAATCACTCGCATAAACCCGTTGTAAATCCCATGAGCACATACATATTGTAAGAGAAGGGATTCAAGTAGGGAGTCCCTGAATAGCAGGGAACCCATGCACCGGAAGAGTGCATGCAATACCCCTGTGTAGGGCTATGAGAACACCTCACTGGATTGCTCCTCCCTCTTCTTCTCTGGAGAGGATTTTCTTTTTACCACATGCCTATTAGATTATTTCTTCTTCATATCTGGAGATCAGCTGCAGTCCAGCACAAGTCAGATTACCTGAGTACCAGTGACTCGTGCCATTGGGAGGACTACACCTTTCCATGCTCAAATCCTAGGAAAAGAGCACTGTGCAGGCCGGCCCTGAACCTGAAAGAGTCCTCTGACGAACGAACAGAGGGGAGTTTCTACCTCTTTAAGGACAGAGCTGCATATGTTATATTCTATTTCTGCGTCTCGCTATAGTGGGCACAGGCCTTGCCTTACCATTGCCTGTGGCCATGTGAGTGTGTGCTTAATATGTAGTATGCATTTGAGTTCTGCCAGATCGTGTTGTTCAGCATGGTGGAGATTATTTCCTGCTTTCCATTTGTGGAGGGGTGTGATGAGGCAGCAGGAGTGGGTAACAGAGTTGGGGAGTGTGGTGAGTGCTTGATTTGTGTGAGGCCGGGTCACTGAAGACAGTGAGGCAGGTTGAGTGTGTAACTCTAGAGCTAGCTGGTATATTACGAGTTATATATTAGTAATTCACCCAGTCTCTTACTAGGCCAGTAACCACTCACCTAACACACCAATCACACATCCCTCGGATATAGCTTATCATTACTCAAAAGGGTAGACGGCACTGCCCACTTTGAGGTGGATTCTTACCCAAGATATATGGCCTTGCAGAGAACATCCGTTGACACTGTACATTTGTCATCTGTAAAGCCCCCTTATCTAATCTAATAGGCTTCTTTCAGAGAGAATTGCCCCTGTCTCCACTCACAAGCATATCAAGGCATGCCATGTGTAGGTCAAGAAAGGACATGCTGATAGGTTTAATAGGCAGCTATACTTCAGCATTGGCTGTGTAAGCTCCGCCTTTAAGGCAGCGTCCCTGACTCAATGATCCGTCGGAAATGGGATCCTGGTGACAGCTTCTCACTGGGACTGGGTTTCTTACACTGTCTCCCAGGGGCATATGTTTCAGACTGCATAGAAACTTCCTCCATTCATTCACAGTCCTCTCTCCCTGTGTGCCCACTCACTTATCAATCACAGCAACGGAGTGCTGGGCTCGCCCTCTACCAGAGGAGGCAGTAGCGTGTTTAAGGAGATGCTATCTGCTATGTGTGTTTTGAGAGCTGTAACGGTAGTCAAAGAGACTGTAAAAGAACGGATCCCTTAGGAGAGGTTAGGAATAGACCTGACGCTCTCCCGAAAACGAGTACAGAGGAAAGAAAAAAGAGATGGAAAAGTAAGTCTTGTTACTACGTTTGCTATTCTTTTCAAATTAGTTTGTTCACCCCATTTGAGCTTTTGTTACATTTCAACCAACCAAATTTGTACTACAAGCTTTTAATGTTCTGCCAAACACAGAGCACTTTCAAATTCACCAGCAGACTAAAGGTTGATTACTTCGACTTCATGTGAATTGAAAAATAAAGATATGCCCCCAGGGACGTAATTTCACCAAAATGCCAAGGGTAGCGGAAGTGACATCACACGACCATTGACCTCTAGCGACAACACAGGAAGTAATGTAAACCCCACCCACAAGTGACATCACAGGAAGTGATGGCACACAACCTTTCCGATGCATGTAACACACGTGTTTCCAGGTGCTCTTATTTCAGCCAGACATAAGAAACAATGCACAGGGAGGCGTGATTTGTCCACAATCACAAATTTTCCAGAATCGATGTTGGGGCTTTATGTAAAATATACATAATGGAGTAATTGTAACATGGTAACCAAAATCTCTTCACAGCTAGTGCATGAAACATCTATTAATACAGGGGTACTCGTTATCTGTGACATTGATGTGTTAAACAAGCCCAAAAAAGCACTGACCTGCGTGCGCTGTCTGTTTACCCAGGAGCAAAATGCTGCACGAGCAAGGCCTGAAAATTAAATCATTGACCAAGAATTAGTATCAACAAAATTCCCTGGTTATAAATGTATCTATGAGTCAGCTACCACTATGAAAGAAGACACCTATTGTGCAGGTTTAAGCTGAGGCCATCTGTCTCTGTGTGCATTTATCTTTAAGTTATGTGACCAAACACTTTGCTCTAAAATGAAAGCATTGGAAAAGCCAACAGTTTTGGCTGTCGCTCTGCACTTGGGAATTCGGTCTGACAGCAGTCGGGAATGGGTCTGTATGAGGGGCACCTGGCCAACGGGCTGGAGATGTGTGTTTACTGTTTATGCTAGTTGTGATTGCACATTACATATTTGGTGAGAATCCTGTAAAACAACATGTCAGAATTTATTTTCCCGTGATTTCATTGTTTTTGTATGCAAGGGTTAATAGGTAGTAGCCGCAATCACACTTGGCACCTGCCAGTTAAATACAACATACGAGTCACATCATCTTTTAAAATAAATGAGAAATAATATTTTGTCACTTTTTTGCATTCTCTGATGATGATTTATCATTACACAGCATTTCACTCTTGGGTGTTGACAGTGGCTGGAGGCATCATGTGGTCGTACAATACATGCCAACAGATAAGGCATACACGCAGATTTCTACATTAGATGAGCTATCCAGTTCATGCTAGAGCTTGCTGGGGAGGGCACACTTTTATAAATGTGTACTCTTCATTAATTTAGAATGACAAAAAATAGAACTATAAGTACATGATGTTCGAGGACCTCAAGGTTTTGTGTCATGCATGTCATGTAATGTAATTGGTGTTGTATAGGGCCCTTCTGCCACTATCAGTGGCCTCGCCGCACAGAGGCGTAGCCAGGAGTGTCTAACAAGTGGGGCCTGAAGCTAAGGTAGCTGGGGCCACTGCAGTGACATTAACACCTGTAAATCCTCACACAGTGCCACTGAGTGGGAATGTACAGATTTTGGGTGGGCCTTGCCCACTCAGACCTTACCCAGTCTACGCCTCCGTCGCTGCACATGGCACTGTAAGAAAAAATGGAGATGGGGCTCATTAGTGGGACAGTGGGAGAGGCAGATGCGAAGCTTGTGGTGATGGGTACAGGTTGGAAGAAGCGGTTCTGGGGCAATCTGTTTTATGCTGGTTTGGTGGAGAAACTTTGGAGTATGTTATCCGTAAGGAAGTTCCCAAGATCTGATAGACTACATCGCTTTGGGTCTTGTTAGCTGCTGATGTGGGAGAGTGTGACCAGGCTAAAGAGGAGAGCGTACTCGTGGTTCAGTTAGTGTTGAGGTACTAATGGAAATGCCTGTGATGCCCATCTGAGGGGGTCGGCTTGCATGTGTAGTGTTAGGTAGTAGGAGATCACATACGAAGCACACTCCAATAAGAAAAACTTGGAGGTCTGAGTGAAACTTAGCATCATTCATCCACAAATGCTACATTTCTCACTGCGTTACTCTCTGGCTCGTGTAAGCTCTTTAGGGAACTTGCACCACAGACATGTCAGCAGGAATGTTCTACAATTGATTCTGCTTGACGGAAAAGCATTGTTCTACATAAACCATGTAATGCTTTGAATAGAACTCATTTGTGAGAGTTGCTCATTTTCTTCCACACGAGTTGAATTTTACACCAAACCTCAGAAAACCGGCGAACGTCCAGCAATATAACATTTTTATTATAACATTGTTGTGCCATCTAGCTCTCAATACAAACATTCCAATCTTGCCAAAACGGAAGTCATGTTCCAGACGAAGAGAATTGACAGTAGAATAGATTTTTGTAAACAGCCCTTGTCAAGCCTCTGAAAACACAAGCCACCTTTCCAGCCAACCCTAGAATTTGCACACAAAAACAAAGGCAGTCAGTAACTGTCAGTCATATACACTGTGTCAATCATAGGAAAGTTAATTACAGGCAAATGCTTCATTTACATCATCTAACAAAGCCTGCTGCTCCAGACGAAAACAATTCCCAAAGACAAAAGAAGAAAACAGATGTGATTCCTTGCAGCAAGAGTAACACTACGGCCAGCCATTAAAACAAGTGCTGGAGATAACAGAGCCTGATTAGAGGAGACCAATTACTAGGAATCAATATAATGTGACAGTTGACTGTCATGGAGGTATGTCTATTGATTCGCGAATATGGGTCAGCAGTCCAACTGATCGACATGACCTGCTCCACAATGCAAAGTGGCCAATGCCATGGAAAGATAATGACAACAGGCCCAGCGATTGCTGTCTGTGGGATGGCATGTGCAGTAGGTTGATTAGAAATAATCACATTTAAATAAAATATACCTACATCAGAGTTTATCATGACTGTTCATTACATATTTGAGAAAAAAAACTTTACTTTAAAGAATGACAAGTCGCGGTGTGTAGAAGGTCTAGATGCTTAAATGACAGATGTTAGTGAGACGACCGACATGTCTGCTCTGCTTGCGTTGAAATACAGGTAAAACAAAGGTACTCATTAGAATATTCAAAGTTGAGTTATAGACAGCCATATTATCAGAATTAATAATTACACTACTTGCAGCCAAATGAAAGTGATCAAATTATATACTGCGACCATGCATTTGGATCATACATTGCAGTACTCAATCAAAAGGTGAACAACATGTGCTTAACAGTGTAACTTTCTTGATAAGTAGTACTGATTCACGAGAAAGTAGTCATTTTGGTATTTTCTTTGGTAACAGGATGCTTTTCACCATTCTAAAGTCACAGACAGCGAAAACATGTTTCTACGTGAAGGACACATGCAGAGCTAAGGAAAGAGGTCAGCGCGAGTGCAATTTTCTCCAGCATGGGTTCTGGCATGGATTCACATGCTCATGAATATTCCCCGTCGTCAGGCTGGGAATCCTCGGTAAAGAAAAAATCAGTATCAGTTTCGTTTCTGATCTGTCTTTCTTAGTAGTAACCAATCACTGGTCTCTGGGTCATACTGCCCCCAGCCAATGACTGCCCTCTCCCTAACAGCCGCCCCTGGCAGTCATCCTCAGATTTTTACCGTACGTTCAAGTGTTGGGAGTCCTCGTGCTATAGCTCTCAAGCTTTTACTGCGCATTTTCAAAGAGATTAATCTAATTTTTCGGTTTAATCGAGCCTCAAGCTCCACCGTTTCTACTTCCGATCAACGGGGACCCGTTTCAGATTAATCTACGCCCCTCAAGGGTGAAGTTTACGTCGAGTTACGCTTCTTGGAGGATTCCAGAAGTTTCTGAGGCCTACCTCGCGGACGAGAAGAACATGGCCCAGGAGAAGGGAAGCTCGACTCCCGGCAAACTGTTCAGGATCTGCCCTGGATGCAACCTACAAAATGTGTTCAAGGAGGTGGAGCATTCAAAATGCCTTTACTGCCTCCACGAGGACAAAACGCACATGGAGAAGGACTGTGCATTTAGCATGAACATGTCGGATCGGACTATGAGGGATCATCGGACCCGTCTCTCCAACTAGCTGGAAGGCAAGAGCCCAGCAGGTGAGAAGAAGAAGAAGTCCGAGCGGTCTTCTAAGTCCTGTGAGGGTGCCCCGGCGACGGGGGCCCAACAGAAGGCAAAGCACCGTGAGTCCGTGGACATTGGGAGCGCCGAACGGTCGGGCTCCTCGGCTGCCAGGCAGGGCGCACCTTCACCAATGCCATCAACCGCGAGCCAACGCTCTGGCTCGGGGAAGAGAAAATCCGAGAACCCGGCTAAGCTTCTGGAGAGGCCCCAAAGGGGAGCGAGGCGGTGACCCTCCCCCTAAGGTGAAGGCCTCAAGCGCGCCCAAGATGGTGAAGGCCTTGATCCCGGCCAAGGCCACGATTGAGGGAGTCGCTGCGGCGCTGGCGAAGCCTGTGGAGGCTATCCCAGTGGAGGCGACCTCAGGGCCGAGAGTTTCCCTGCCTCCGCGGAGGGAATTCTCTTTTAAGCCTGTCGAGAAGACCCCCGTGAAAGCCCCAGTGGAAAAAGAGGGGGGGGCGGCAGCCGTGACGGACATGGACACAACCTCCGAGGAGGAATTGGCCGAGAATTTGGAAGAGGCCCGGTCCCACGGGAGGGATCCCGATGAGGAGGACGACGAGAGCGAGGGTGGCGACGATGAGGTTCCTGTGGAGGAGAAACAAACGTCGCTGCCGGCATGCCCATCACAACACGAGCCACAGGACAACTCGATGGCCATTTTGACTGCAATCCAAGCCTTATGCACGGAGATAAGGACGAGACTGCCCATACCCCCGACGGATGACCCAGCTGAACTGGGTCCGTCGGAAGCCCTCCAAACAAGAGGAGGAGAATTCATCCGGCTCCCCTTCAGCCCTCACGGCCTTCTCAGCCTTTGTCGCCCTCCCAGGTCCCGAGGAATGACACGGGAACAGACACGATCACGACGGGGACGGATGACGACGGCGGCGACGGCGGGACTGACCTCTCATCTCCGATTCCTCGGGCGTCTCCTCCCGACAAAATTGGCTCCTTCCACGCCATGATTGCCAGGGCATCCGAGCTTTTTCAGTTCTGCCCCGACAAAAAGAAGGAATGCTTCCTCTACCAACGGCGCTAGGCCAAGAGGAAGACGGTCCTCACGGTGTCGTTGCTGGATGACATCTGGGACGAGGGTCTTGCCCTCCTGAAGAACCCGTCCACGACGCCTGCCAAGAGGGACCGGTACGAGAAGAAGTACCGGGTCCCCAACAGCGCCCCTTTGTGCCTGGCGATCCTACAGGTGGGTGAGGTGGCGTCGGACCACACCATAACTGTGGCCACAGACATTCCCGACACCGGTTTCTGCCAGTTGAGCAACGGCGTTTGCCTTCGACGGCGGGGGTGGCTCAAGGCGACGGATTTCCGCCAAGACGTGCAAGCCAAGGTTTTGGACATGCCCTTCGACAGGAACAATCTGTTCGGAAAGACAGTGAATGAGTCACTGCAGGCCATCAAGACCGACACGGAGACGGCTCGGGCCTTGGGAGTTCTGCAGCAACGGCGGCTCTGGGTGCAAGCAAGGTGCCTCCAAAGGATTCGGCGGCGGCTCCTCGACCTACCGTCAGGCGGCCCGCTCCTCGTCGCAAGAAGCCTGCAGGGGACGAGGCAAGTCAGGTGGATCTCGCCGTCATCACCAGGGAGGCCAAGGCGGCAAGGCTGCTTCCAAGCAAGACTGAACCGTTCGTTGCGTCCGGCCCCCGCCGAAGCACCCCAGTGGGAGGCCGGCTGACGAAGTTCGTCAGCGTGTGGGAGTCCATCTCCACCGACCGTTGGGTGCTGGATGCCCTGGCCCACAGGCACACTCTGGAATTTCTAAAGAAGTGCCCCCGAATTCCTCCCGTGGCCAGGAAGGAAAACCACGTCCCTCAACTGCTGTTAGAGGTAAGGGCGATGCTCAAGAAAGGAGCCATCAAGCTCATCTCAAAGAGGCTCTGGGGCAGAGGACTATACTCAAGATACTTCCTCGTCAGAAAGAAGACAGAAGGTTGGCGTCCCATACTGGACTTGCGTCGGCTAAACAAATACATCAAGGCACAGAAGTTCCGGATGGTCACCCTCCAGCCGGTGCTGGGCCAGCTGGAGGAAGGCGACTTCCTATCGTCGTTGGATTTGGAGGATGCGTACTTTCACATCCCCATCCTAAAAGGACACCGAAAGTTTCTCAGGTTCGTAGACCAATAGCTGCACTAGCAGTTCAAGGCCCTCCCATTCGGATTGAAGTCAGTGCCCAGGATGTTCACCAAGTGCCTAGCACCAGTAGCGTCGTGGCTACGCCTACAGGGGATCCACGTCCACCCCTACCTGGACGACTGGCTCAACCGAGCAGGGACAAGGGAACTCGCCGTCGAACACACAGCAAAGACCGTCCGGCTGCTCATGGACCTGGGATTCTCCATCAACTTCCCCAATCCCACCTGGTTCTGTCGCAGGTTGCGCAGTTTCTGGGAGCCAAGCTCGACACAGTAGCGCAGTTGGCCTTGCAGTCGGAGGAAAGAACGCAGGCCATCCCAGGCAAGGTACAGCGTCTGCTGGCCACGGACATGGCCAGAGTGAGGTCCATCAGGTCCCTTCTCGGGATGATGTCCTATTGCATCTATCTGGTGCGCCTGTGCAGGCTTCGGATGCGTCTTCTGCAGGAGTTCCTCGACGCCCGTTGGATGCAAGCGACTGGCAGCTTCGAGGACAAGATCTCGCTCAACAAAGTATTCCGCCAAGCAATTTGATGGTGGGGCACCCGCGCGAATCTCGCAGCGGGCACAGACTTTCAGACCCCAGCATAACAGGTGACGGTGATGACGGATGCCTCCCTGGAGGGGTGGGGAGCGCACACCAGAGATCTTCACGTGAGAGGCCTGTGGCTCCCGGAGGAAAGGCCGCTACACATCAACATACTGGAGCTCCGAGCAGTGTTCTGGGCCCTCAAGTCATTCCTCCCATCCCTCAAGGGCAAGGTGGTGAGGATCTTCACCAACAACACCACAATAATGTTCTACATCCAGAAGCAGGGAAGAACCAGATCCCCAGCCCTGTCCAAGGAAGCCCAGGATCTGTGGCACAGGGCCGTTGCCCTGGGGATGTTTCTGGTACCTTTTAATCTAGCAGGGATAAAAAACACCATTGCCGACTCACTCAGCAAGGAGCTGCGCTCGTGCCACGAGTGGGAACTACGCCAGGATCAAGTGGATCAACTCTTCCGGTGATGGGGCAAACCCCAAATCGATCTGTTTGTGACGCGACGAACTCGAAGTGCCAGAGGTTCGCCAGCAGGTTCCCCCAGCCGAGGAGCATGGGCGATGCTTTCTCGTTCCCCTGGGACGCCCTGTTCCTGTATGCGTTCCCTCCGTTGCCGTTGCTGCTCAGGCTCATCAACCAACTCAAGAGGTCCCTGTGCAGGATGATCCTCGTCGCAACGAGGTGGCTGAGACAGATCTGGTTCCTGGACCTTCTGGATTTGTCAGCGTCCCCACCAGTCAAACTGTCGATGGACGCTGATCTTCTCTCCAGAGAAGGAGGCACCATTCTTCATCACAACCCGGAGTTGCTGAACTTGCAGGCCTGGCTCCTGCAGCACTAGTGTTTGGAGGGTACAATATCCCGGCTGACTGCAGAGAGGTTCTTGCAAAGGCCAGGGCGTCCTCAACTCTCAAGTGCTACGGACACAAGTGGAAGAGGTTCTCTGTCTGGTGCCGTGCACAGAAGATTAGCCCTCTACGGTTTACAGCCCCTCAAGTGCTACCGTACTTACTGTCGCTGGCCCAAGCTGGACTAGCTCATGCTTCCATCAAGATACATCTGGCAGCGTTTTCCGATACACCAGAACTGCAGGACAGTCGTCCCTGTGGTCTCATCGCCTGGTGAAGGAGTTTATGAAAGGACTGTTTCGATCGTTCCCGCCGGTGAAGGCTCCAGCCCCGGTGTGGGAGCTCAACGTGGTGCTGACCAGGCTCATGGGCCCGCCATTCGAGCGGTTGCATTCAGCTCCGTTGAAGTTCCTGTCGTGGAAGACAGCGTTCCTTGTGGCCATCACCTCTGCTCGACTCGTAGGGGAGATTCAGGCCCTTTCCTGCAATCCTCCATATTTGACTTTCCATGAGACGATGGTGGTGCTGAGGATGCACTTCTCCTTCATGCCCAAGGTGCCGTCGGACTTCCATCTCAACGAGCCCTTGGTGTTACCAGTCTTTTTCCTGTCGCCTTTGTCGCCGGCCGAGAGGACTTTGCACTCGCTAGATGTAGCTAGAGCGCTGAAGTTCTACGTGGACCGAACAAAGAGTTTTCGGAAGACATCACAGCTGTTTGTGAATTTTGGACCTGTGAACCAAGGGAAGGCTCTCTTGAAGGCTTCCTTTTCGGGATGGCTCTCCGGCTGCATCATGCACTGTCATCGGTTGGCAAACCGACCGTTGCCCGGCCATCCGAGAGCCCATTTGACCAGAGCGATCGCTGCTACCACGGCGTTCTTGTCTGGTGTGCCCCTGCTGGACATCTGCAGGGCTGCTACGTGGAGGTCGACGCACACCTTCACGAGATTCTACTGCGTCGACCGGGATTCCAGGGAGGAGTCCAGAGTCGGCCAGGCAGTGCTGCGCAACCTGTTCGCTTAAGGTGAGCCTGGTGAGTAGGTAAAAGATGCTTAATGTTGAGTTTTATGTAATGCTTAATGTTGAGCCTTGCCACCTCCCGTGGTTGTGCATGTGTGTACAGCTATGTATTGTTATATTCATGAGTATGTGAATCCATGCCAGACCCCATGCTGGAGAAGGAGCAAGTTACTTACCTGTAACTGTTGTTCTCCAGCATGGGTCTGGCATGGATTCACATGCGAACCCTCCCTCCTTCCACTCTGCGGCTCTTCACTTGGTCATACTGCCAGTTTACGTGCTACCAAATCTGAGGATGGCTGCCAGGGGCGGGGCTTAGGGAGAGGGCAGTTATTGGCTGGTGCAGTATGACCCAGAGACCAGTGATTGGTTACTACTAAGAAAAACAGATCAGAAACAAAACTGATACTGATTTTTTCTTTACCGAGGATTCCCAGCTTGACGACGGGGAATATTCATGAGCATGTGAATCTGAAGAGGGAAAATCGAGACCAAATCCATGCCCCCGCACCCCAAGCGCATACATAGAAGAACAACAGGAAGAACAAGGAGCGCACTTATCATTTGAACCAGGCCCCAGCGCACCCATGGGTGACAAATATGCTGAAACACACCCACTTCACCAACAGTGCAACTTCCATGCTACATTAGAATCAATGCTGCAATATCAGAATCTACAAACACAAAAATCCCTGTTTAAAGGCTTGCAAATGCCTATATGAATTAACATGGTCTAAATGCACAGTGTAAAGCTATGTTTCAGGAAAATTACAGCTAAGTTCATTTCACTCACTGAACACTGGCTGCGGGAGCCTTATCAACATTCCTCGCAAAACATTCGAACTGCCAAGGCCGCAAATTCAAGATAAAATTGCTTTCTGCAGACAGACATTTTTTAATTATCCACAAATGCGAATAGATCACGGCAACCCAGTGTGCTTTTTTTTTTCTTTCTGGGAAAGAAAGACATTTTCTCAAGGACACGCACAACATTGAAACATAACTTGTAACAAGCCAGAGCCCAGGTGCGAACTGCTTGTTCAGCTAAAAGTTATGGGAACAAAGTCACATTGCAACAAGATTAGAATTAGGTAATGGGGGCTGGCACAGCTAAATCAACCCACTGACGCAGGAGGTTAATATCCAATTATCAGGCTCTCTATAAGGGCTACATATGTAACCCACCACTTTGCAGCCAATAACAGGAGGAGATAGGTTTCTGGGAGCTGATCCAATTCTGTGAGGTCAGCCTGCAGTGTGATTATAAAACTTACTTGCAAGACAGCCCCGGGGAAGACGGCGCCTGAACTCGCGATGTGCACGATGCTCTGTGTTTTTTTTCTTTTTTGCTGCCCAGAAATAAATGCAGTTTGAAACATGCTGCTGCCTGATTGGGACTCTGTTGCATTTCTGGGGGCCATATGGGAGGTGTTGGGGCCTCCCATAGCGGGTGAGGGTATGGCTGCTGGCCCCCCACTGCCATGGGGGGGGGGTCCAGCTTCTCCCCGACAAGTCCATGCCAGACCCATGCTGGATAACAACAGTTACAGGTAAGTAACTTGTTCCATGTGCAACTTTAGCTAGGTAGAAAAGGAAAGAGCAAGTAAAGCGATGTGCACATGCAGCTAGCAAGGAACAGGAAAGAGCAAGTAAAGCTATGTGCACATTCAGCTAGCTAGGAACAGGAAAGAGCAAGTAAAGCTATGTGCAAATGCAGCTAGCTAGGAATGTGAAAGAGCATGTAAAGCTATGTGCAAATGCAGTTAGCAGGGATACGGAAAGAGCAAGTAAAGCTATGAGAAAATGCAGCTAGCTAGGAACGGGAAAGAGCATGTAAAGCTATGTGCAAATGCAGCGAGCTACGAACAGGAAAGAGCAAGTAAAGCTATGTGCAAATGCAGTTAGCAGAGATAAGGAAAGAACAAGTAAAGCTATGTGCACATGCAGCTAGCTAGGATCAGGAAAGAGCAAGTAAAGCTATGTGCAAATGCAGCAAGCTAGGAACAGGAAAGAGCAAGTAAAGCTATGTGCAAATGCAGTAAGCAGGGATAAGGAAAGAATAAGTAAAGCTATGCGCAAAAGCAGCAGATAAAAAGCAAAACATTCCGCATTACCAACATAACTAGGAAGGAGGAGGAGGAAATTTACCAATGTAAACACAAACATTCTGTAGACGCCACATGCATAGACATTAGGGAAAAAGTGCAAAGGATTGAACAAAAAGCGAAAACATCTCAAACGGCACTGGGAATCTGATGAGAAGTGCGCTGGCTGGAACATCATTTCTGGGGCACAACTAAACATTTCTGTGATTAAGAAAACAATTATCAAGACCCTCCCAAATGATTAGGAAAATGCATAGTGCCCAAGGGGATAGGGAGGTTTCATTGTAGGAGATTTGGTCAAAGCCAAATCCATCAATTTGTTTTGGCCATATTTGGGGGTGGTTAAGGGTAATAATTAGGATGGAGGGCAAGTGGGTGTATGGGGGGTCTCCCTCAGATATATTTGCGGCCAAATGTCTTAAAAGAAAAAAATAAATCGATCGATTTGGATTCGACCAAATCTCCTCGATGAAATCACATAGAACCATGTCCAGGCGCTATAAACAGAATGATGCTATTCCCAATAGATAACCAAATGGACATATTGGAAACTAGCAACATCTGGCATGCAGACTTTATTGTTTGGATGTGCCCTGCCCCATTGTGTCAGCTTTACCCTGTACATGCCTACAATGACTCATGTCTAGCTCTTTGCTGGCAAAGAAATCTTTGACACCTTACACGGATTTTTTAAAACATGTATTCTAAACATTGTGAGCAATCAGAAGCCTGAATAAATTGTAATGGATTACGAAATTCAATCTTTCAATGCTATCAAAACAATATTCACAGACCGAAATTGTTGAGTGGTTTATTCCCCCTTTGGCAAAATATATGGAAGAAAATACATAAATCATGTTAATAGAACAAATATAAAACAAATGCAGAAATGAAGCACAATATACAATTATTATGTTGACTCACTTACGTACCTGTGATGGATGTTGAAAAATACTTGAGGAAGCCGTGACTGATTTAGAAATCATACAAATGATCTGAATGCTCTACTTGACTACTTGGAGGACATGAGTTAAGAGGGTGAAGAGACATGGGTAATGATATAAGTCGAGATTTATTTCAGAATAATGGAACTGTTTTGAATCTTGCATATGGTAGAGGGGTGGCACAATTCATTGAGCTTCCAGGATGGAAAATATGGTAGACTGGTGGCAAAATTCATTGAACAAAACGTATGGAAAATATGGTAGAGTGGCGCCACAATTCAATGAGCAACAAGGATGAACAATATGGTAGAGGGGTGGCACAACACAATGAGTAACAAGGATAAACTATGGGGTAGACGTGTGGCACAATTCATTGAGCAACAATGATGAACAGCATGGTAGAGGGGTGGCACAATTCATTGAGCAACAAGAATGAACAATACAGTAGAGGGATGGCACACATCATTGAACAACAAGGATGAACAATACCAAAGAGGGTGGCAAAATTCATTGAGCAACAAGGATGAACAGAATGACAGATGGGTGGCACAATTCATTGAGTAACAAGGATGGACAATACTGTAGAGGGGTGGCACAATTCCTTGAACAACAAGGATGAACAGTATTGCAGAGGGGTGGCACAATTCATTGAGCAACAAGGATGAACTTTATAGCAGAGGGGTGGCACAATTAATTTAGTAACACGCATGAACAATATGGTAGAGGGGTGGCATAACACAATGAGTAACAAGGATAAACTATGGGGTAGACGTGTGGCACAATTCATTGAGCAACAATGATGAACAGCATGGTAGAGGGGTGGCACAATTCATTGAGCAACAAGAATGAACAATAGAGTAGAGGGGTGGCACAATTCATTGAGCAACAAGGATGAACAACATAGAGGTGAGGCACAAATCATTGAGCAACAAGGATGAACAACATAGAGGTGAGGCACAAATCATTGAGCAACAAGGATGAACAACATAGAGGTGAGGCACAAATCATTGAGCAACAAGGATGAACAGTATTGCAGAGGGTGGCACAATTCATTGAGCAACAAGGATGAACGGTATAGCCGAGAGGGGTGGCACAATTCATTTAACAACAAGCATGAACAATATGATAGAGGGGTGGCACAAATCATTAAGCACCAAGGATGAACAATATTGCAGCGTGCGGCACAGTTCATTGAGCAACAAGGATGAACAATATGGTAGAGGGGTGGCAAATTTGAATGAGGGCATTTATGAAATTCCCGTCATCACCACTTTTGACATTTGCACAAATTAGGAGGTTTTTCTGCGTATTGTATAATGTGTAGAAAAAAAGACCTTCCACTACACATGTTTGGAACAGGCACTTGGGGATGTGCATTTCATGACTATCATTCCTGACCTGGTCATGGTTTTGTTTTCAGGGTCTGCATATAGTCTTTCCCCTTTCTGTAATGGCATGGCAAGCGAAGAACAATGGTCTGAAGGGTTGCTCAGAGCAATTGCCAGAGGCTTAAGATTCATTCTAAACTTTCCAGCCATCACCTCTTGTGTTTTGCTATGGTCACCCCGAGTGGGACGGGTATGCTCAGACGTGGGTCCCATGCCTGCTGGGTCTAGAGACTGAAGCTACGCCTCACTGATGGTGCCCAATGATGCCGAAATATGTCTGGGGATGCTTGACCTCTTGTGCAGAAGGAAATTGACCTAGCAGTTCAAGCTGGACTGCCCCCAGCCTGATTTGCATATGGTCTTTCCCCTTTCTGTCATGGCTTGACAGATGAAGAACAATGGTCTGGAGGGTTGCCCAGAGCAATTGCCAGAGGTTTAAGATTAATTATAAACCTTCCAGCCATCACCTATTTATTTCTGCTTTGTTTTCGAGTGGAACAGCAGCGGTTTGAACCACTGCTGTCCCACTTGCATCTCTATTGCTTTTTTGTGTAGCATTTCACAGTAACTGGCCGTTTAAGGGGCCTGGCACTCCTGAAACTAATGTGTGTAAGGGGGTCAGCCAGCACATCTTTTCTGCCACTGTCCAGCCCCCCTGAATTCGGTGGGTCACCTTTGTGAATAAAGTGATCTGTACATTTCTAAAGTGAACACATAAACAAAGCTCAATTCCTACGCATATTCATTTTTCAGAATCTACCTCAATGAGCACAATGCTGGAATCCCTCTCCTTCACAATTCATGATTGCCTTGCATTTGGTATGCTTTTCTGACGGCTGCCTTCCTTTCATCGACTCAAACAGGCCAATAGTTAATGGACCCTACGTGCAGGGGACACAAGCAACAGGCAATGTAAAGAAAACCATCTATGGTTCCTGTTGCTTCTGCAGGCAACCTTCAACATCAAGTCCACAGACATGCAGATCGAGACAATAGTTTGACATCCATTGGGACCAAAAAACCACTAGAAGCCATACCCAACAAGATGATCAATGAGGTATAGCTTACAGAAAGAGTGTGAGACTTCTCAAGAGGCTCATGCCAGTTCTATGTGATCTGGCCGCAGCAAAAATCCAGCGGCTGAAAAGACTGCTTTTTTTTGCACTTTTCAATGCATTTATAAGTGGGAAACACCCCCGCAATCCCCTCCATACTCCCCGTACAATAAATGATTACCCTAACTCATGCTCCACAAATATATGCGTTGAAAAGTGCAAAACATTATTTTAAAAATGTGGTGTTTTTAGCTGCAGGTGTGGCTGGGTTCTTAATGTCTCCCCTCCATCCATCTGCCCTCTTTTATTTGCCCCCCCTTCCGCCCCTCGGAAGCTGTCCTTATCTCAAGACCCACCACTTGAAGCACTTTTTGGGGGCAGATGATTCCTCCACACACCCCGGCACGTGACGCAGGCAATGGCGGAAGGATCTGTAAGTGGGAAATGCATATGCATAGTACTGCTAATTGAAACCAGTTCCCTGTTTTGTCTCTGCCTGGAATCGGCTATTTAGTCTTTTAACAGACATATAAAAGACAGTTGCATCAATTTACTTTCTTCTTTGCTAATTAGCACCCAATTAACTTGCTCTAGGTATTTCAGCTGTGTTAATTAAGGTCCTAAATAGTCCTTCCGCCTGGAATCAATTAGCAGGATTCGTTATCCTACAGCGCACGGGCAGCGTATGTGATTCCAGCTACTGCCTCCGCGCGTTGCCTCGAGCTGGGCAAGGGGTCTCTGCTTTGGTAGCCGGATTCCTGCATCTACATGATAGAGTGAGATCCTCTCTCTGGTTTGGGGACTTGTCAGCAGTGGCAGAATTCCATAAGATCGGTGGGGATTTAAACAAAAAGGCTTGTTGATAATCACTTGACAACATGACAGGCAGGCACTAGGTAATCAGTTTATTAGCATATATATATATATATATATATATACGACTTAGTGTATAGATTGGGTCCTCATTAAATTAACAACAGAAGATCAACCATAGAATCAACATGTAAAGAACGCAATTCGAAACACTGCAATGAACATAAGCATAAAACATTGTGGCAAGCATTGGCAAAGCCAATAGTTTGGGCTTTCACAGCTGTGCAAGGGGTTTTACATTTGTAGTTATTCGTTTGTGTTTCCTCTATAAAGAACGGTGATGGGTGGGTCATCATACGTGACAATAATTAGATGACCTTTTCATTGCTGCTGGCTCATTAAATACTTGCATAAAATGTGTATTCTCAAAACAGATTAAAAACATTTTAAATTAAATTACACTAATCTATGTACTACTTTATCAAAATATGTCTCCACAAAAAACAAAAATGAAGAAAATTCAAAATACGTATAATGTACATTATAAATTCACGCAGTGTTCACTCCTAAAAAGCTCTCGTTGGAAGTACATTCTGGGCAAATGTATATCGTACATTATGCTTTTTTGTATGTTCTTATTTTTTTAATGTATTACATATTCTTTTTGTATTGTTTGTTGGTGAATTCTTTTGTTGAGTCATAGTCAGATAACTTATTGGATTCTCTTGTTTAATGTATTTAAAATATTCTTGGCACCTATCCTGAAGAGTACCCATTATTTTAAGCCCTTGTTACTGGCTCCCAAGTCAACGGGACTGTCCCTCTTGGTTTCATGTTTAAATATGTTAACATGTGAAATCGTCAGCTGAGGCACAACGCCTGGAGCTTCCATAAACTGCTAGAAGAGCCAATAAAATGCTTTTGATCTGCATACAATCTATAATGGCATCATTAATAATGTTAAATCACCTTCCAGACCAAACTATCCAGGGCCATGAACAATGTCCAACAGGAAGGTGTAAACCCACCAACCTGTTTACTTCAGTGCCAAAAAAGTAGAATGGTACCACCCCAATATATAATACTGACTTACATGATATATAAGACCATGTGATAACTAAGGTTTGGAGCAGAATATTGTGCTGAACCAAGATCTAGCAGCAGTTTATCCACCATGCCCATGCAAAAAAGCACCAGCATTCATTTAAACATGCTAGTTATAACTTATGTAAGGATGATGAAATAGCATAAAGACTATATGCCCAGTTCTGCCCTTGAATCATTTGAGCATCATTCGAGCCTTACCACTTAGGTCCAGGGCAACTGAAGCAGCTGCTCTACTCTTTCATTGACTGCAGTTGACACGATTGTAACCTAGCTAAATTGTCATGCATACCTCAAATCCTGCAACCAAGCAAGGCCCCCTTTTGCGAAATGGAGAACTGCCACGAGCAAATTCATATGCTTGCTGGGGGAGGTATTGTTTCAGCACAACATAGTGACAATTCCACATATTTCATGCATTCAGTGTCTGCCTCCTTATAACCTCTCCAACTCTTCTATTTCTTCCTTAGCCTTTTTGTGTGCTATTCCCTACCTGATTTGCACCACACTCCCACATGATGGAAGTATGACAACGTTGTAGTAAGCATGAGAGAAAGTGAGAAAGAGTGCGAGAGAGAGAGGGAGAGAAACAGACATGTGGGAGGGACATAGAACACACTATAGATTCAGGGGTACAGCAGGAGGGCGGAAACATGTAGACTGTAACTGACTGAAAGGCAGTTATCAAAACAGTCTGATTTGGGTGAATGACTATTACAAAGGAAAGGGGCTGTGATGAAGATGCAGGGGTGTGATGAAGAAGTAGGACTGTGATGACAGAGGAGTACTCTGATGAAGGACTGTGATTAAGAAAATATATTGTGATGAAGGTAAAGGACTGTGATGGTGATGAAGAAATATGACGGAGAACAATGTGATAAAAGACTGTGATGAATGAGAAGGACAGTGATGAAGAAGTCATGTTGATGGAGAAGGACTGTGGTGACTGAGATTAACTGCGACAAAAGACGATGATGAAGGATTGTCATGATGGAAAGTGGCAAAGGACTGTGGTGAAGAAGGACTGTGATGGACTGTGATGACACTGTTGAATTGTTACTATGAGAAAGGAGAAAGACAATGGGGAATTTTTACTATGACAAAGGAGAATGACAATGAAGAATTATTGTGATTAAGCATAAGGTGTTTAGTGAAGGTTAAGGACTGTAGAAGACGAGAAGAAAACATGGGAGAAGGACTAGCCCTGAGGACTATGATGAAGAACAAGGGCTAGGATGAGTTGCACAAAGATCTAGGACGAAAGATAAAGACCAAGATGAAGGAGAAGGAAAGTGAAAGAAGGGAAGCACTATGGAAAAGTAGAATGCTGTGTTGAACGACAAGGGCTGTCAAAGGACTATGAGAAATGAAGAGGGGCTATGCTGAAGGTGAAGGACTATGATGAGGTAGGAATTAGGATGAAGGGTTAGGGATGAGATGAATGACTGTCATTAAGCAAAATAACTGCAATAAAAGCATGTGATAAAGGAGAAAGTCTCTGATAAAAGGACACAACCTATCGCTATGAACTGTGACCAAAGAAGGGGAACTCTGATGAAGGTGAAGGAATATGATGAAGATGAAGTACCATGATGAAAGATAAGGACTAGGATGAAGGACTGATGAAAGAGGACTGTGAAGAATAACTGTGACAAATGAGAATTCCTGTGGCCATGGAGAAAGACTGTGACAACGATCTCTGCAGAAGTAGAAGGGCTGTGACAAAAGGCTGTGAAATAGGAAAAGGACTGTCAAAGGACTGGGAGGAAGGATAAAGATTGTTGAAGGAAATGGATGTGACAAAGGACAATGTTGATCCATGTGAAACGTCCTCTCTACAGTAAATGGAGAGCAAAAGAGGACAGGCCAAGCCAGCAGCGCAGGAGGTGCAGTGAGTGGTAAATGGTGAGTGGGGAGACGAGAGAGAGGAAGGGGACTGAGTGGACTGGGGAGTGGATGGACGTAGGGATGAGAGGATTGACAGGGCCAAAGGGGGTGTCCCATGTATAAGGTGAGCTGGCAGGTGAGGTGTGGGATTGAATGGTCAGGGATTCCAGGGCTGTTAATCAGTTTCTTAACTCCCATTGTGTGATAGACAAATATATACATAGAAAATGAATACAAATGTATTCATTTTGCAAAGTTAATGTAGTACCATATGACAAATGATAAGCGCTTTGATGAAGAAGGAGTGTTATTAAGAAAAAATGTAACAAAGAAGGACTGGGATAGTGTAGTACTATGTTGAAAGGGAAGTACTGCCGCAATTGAGGACTGCAGAAGGACTGTTGTAATGGAGAAAAACTATGAAGGATTGTATTGAAGTAGGACAATGATGAAGAAGGACTATGATGAACAAGGAGAAGTACAGTGATGAAGGAGAATCAATCACTCAATTAGCTATTTGTATAGCGCGCTGTCACGCTTTCTCCCGCACACCCTCTCCCTGCTCCCTCCGCACGCCCGGTCCCTGCCAAATTCCATCAGGGGATCCCGTTTATGCACTCTGGCAGTCGGAGACTGCATCATCTTACCCGCCATACCAGGACACTGTTTGGACCAGGGGTTTACCGGCCATCCCAGCGCTGGAAAGCACCATGGAGACTCCCACTGGCAGCCCGTAACAATCCACATCGTTTGCAACGATCCTCGCGTCACGTGAGAGGGCCAACACGATCACGCATCACGTGAGGGGGCGAGCACCGCCAGGAGTCACGTGGCGACAACGCTTCCGCATCACGTGACACGCATCACGTGATTTCTCTCAAGGATTCAAAAAGCGGCCAGGAACACGGAAGCGTTGCTTCACAGCTGAACTCTTTCAGTACTGTACGGCTCTTGTTCCTTGTTTTGAACCTTGCTCCTACGATCTGTGTACGACCTCGGATTTTGTCTACTGGATTGCTTTTGTCTAACCCTTGGCATTTGTGAACTTTGGCTTGAACTCTGTCACGACCTCGGATTTGTCTACTGGATTGATTTGTCTACTCCTCTGGCACCTTTGAACCTTGGCTTTGCATTTTTTACGACCTCGGACTTGGATTTGGATTGCCTCACGGATTTCGTTGTGTTTTGGTATTCTTGGCCACCGGCCTCTGCAAGGCGTTCGCCTGGCTGCATAACCTGGATTGCCTCAAACCTCGGTGTGCGCTCATCCACAGAGTCTCGCACACCAAGCCCCGTCCAGGGCCCAACTATCCATCAGGGTGTAATTTTCTATACACTAGGTATGCGGTGCTCTTTTCCTTGCTGGGTATTTATTGTACAACACGCACATTGTTTTGATAATCACTTATTGCCTTGCAGTGCTCCAGGGGTCCTTCTGGCTGTTCCCGGTTCCAGACCTGACGGCTCACAAAAAACCTGTGGCCTCAAAGACTGCACAGACACTGAATATCTTGTTGTCTGTGTGGTACTTGGGGACGGAGGCTTACTAATCTACACGACCATCAAGACCAAGTCCGTAACAGACTGTGAAGCCTGCTTGGTCGTGCTGATTATGGATGCCTCCGCCGGGGACCCTGTGACCGCTCTAATGCAGGCTGTCGCGGCCCTTAGGACCGACATGGCCGCCGCAACCACTGCCATTCACCATCGTCTCGACGCCTTACAAAGTGCACGCCAACCTTTGCCTGTTGACGCTGAGTTTGGGGATCCCGACCCTCCACTCCAGCCTGCCCCTACTCTGCCTCCTACTCCCATGCCTGTTCTACTCCCAACCCCTCTTCCCCTGGCGGCTCCAGAACGCTACCAAGGCGATCCCCGCAAATACCGCACATTCATCAACCAATGCAAACTACATTTTTTGTGCAGACCCCAGGCCTTCCCCGACTCCGTTACCAAGGCCGCCTTTCTTCTGTCCCACTTATCCGGTGTAGCCGCTACTTGGGCGAATCCGTTACTAGAGAACGACCATCCAGCTTTGTATGATTTCGAGCTACTAGTGTCCGAGATGGCGAAGGTGTTCGATACCCGATATAAGGCCCAATCACGAGACCTGGAACTTCTTGAACTATCACAGGGCAAGCTTTCTCTGATTGAGTACATCACTCGTTTCAACCAGCTTGCAGCCGAAACGTCCTGGCCAGAGCAGAAAAAGGCGATTGGCTATTATCGAGGGTTATGCAACCCCATGAAAGACGCCCTCGCGGTGGTTCCATCCCTTCCTTCTGTTTTCTCTGATCTTGTTGATCTCACTCTCCAGGAGGACGCTCGCAGAACCGAGCGTAAAGCAGAGACGTTTATTTCTGGCCAGCTCTCTCCCGCTTCAACTGCCACTGGTGGTGAACCTATGCAAATCGGTGGCATCCGTAGTCCTATAACCTCAGTTGAGCGGGAACGCAGGAGAACCAGTAATGCCTGTTTTTACTGTGGGACTAGTGGGCATTATGTAAGAGAATGTCCCCGCCGGCCGAAAAACAAAACTCTGGGTTTTCCGAAGGCTCGCCCTTGACATCGGGGGTACCGGCGAGCCCTTCATTGACCCCCACTGGACCCGTATTTGGCCCTATTAGACCCATAGTAGTACAGGCACTGCTGAAACCCTCTAGGGAGGTCATGCATGCCGTACGCATCGTGATTGACTCAGGGGCCACTGGCTGTTTTCTTGACATCACTTTAGCCCAGCATCTCAATCTGCCCCTAGTTCAGAAAGAACATCCTGAGCCTGTACAAGCGGTTGACGGCACCTCCCTGTCGTCTGGTCCAATCAAACAGCAGACTGCCCCTCTAGAAGTGGTGATTCAGGACACCCATAAAGAAACCATGTCTTTCGACCTTATCACCACGCCCCAGTTTGGTATCATACTGGGCATACCCTGGTTAAGACAACACAACCCCTTGATCAATTGGGGCACTGGGCAGGTAACGTTTGAATCAGATGTATGTCAGCATTTCTGCTTAACAGAACCCGAGAGACTCACCTCTCCCGCCGCTATTCTTGGCGCCATGGCCTCTTCCCGAATTGAGGATGTTGATCCACCCACACCTACACATACCGTGGGGGCTGTTACAGCTGGTATTCCTGCTGACTACCACGATTATCTGCAAGTGTTTGATAAAGCCACGGCAGAGGGTCTCCCTCCGCATAGGCCTTATGACTGCCCCATTGACTTGATTCCCGATGCGCCAATACCAAAGGGTAGGATTTACTCATTATCCCATTCCGAAGAAACCGTTTTGAAGGACTATATACAACAAGCCCTACGGTTAGGCCACATTCGACCCTCTTGTTCCCCAGCCGCCAGCCCTATCTTTTTTGTGCCCAAAAAAGAGGGTGACCTACGACCATGCATAGACTATAGACAGTTGAATGTCATCACTATAAAGAACAGGTATCCCATCCCGCTTATCTCCACCTTGCTTGATAGACTGACACGTGCGTCCATCTTCACTAAGCTGGATCTAAGGGGGGCATACAACTTGATCCGAATGCGCCATGGAGACGAATGGAAGACGGCGTTCTGCTCCCGACAAGGGTTATATGAGTATACAGTAATGCCTTTTGGGCTGTGTAACGCCCCTGCCACCTTCCAGCGTTTCGTCAACGAAGTCTTCTCTGACATTCTTGATGTCTATGTGGTTGTCTATCTGGATGACATACTGATATTTTCATCCTCCTTGGAAGAACATGTCATGCATGTCAGAGAAGTCCTATCCCGTCTCAAGAACAATGCTTTATTTGCTAAACCAAAGAAGTGCTTGTTTCACTCGAAGGAGGTGGATTTCCTGGGCTTTCACATCACCCCCGGGGGGCTCTCCATGAATTCGTCGAAAGTACGAGCCATCATGGAATGGCCTGCCCCGGTCAATGTTAAACAGCTCCAGTCTTTCCTTGGCTTCGCCAATTTTTACCGACGCTTTATCGCCGGTTTCTCGGCCATTGTTTCTTCCCTCACAGCCTTGACCAGCCCTCTTGTTCCGTTTAATTGGACTCCCGAACACCAAAAGGCATTTGAGGCACTTAAATCTAGGTTTGCCTCGGCTCCGGTCTTACAACACCCAGACCCAGAACTCCCGTTCATCCTAGAAGCAGACGCCTCCTCTTTCGCATTAGGGGCGGTTCTTTCCCAGTCTTGTCCAACTACAGGCCGTCTCCATCCGGTAGCCTATCATTCCCGGAAATTCACTCCAGCCGAATCCCACTATACAGTTACCGAAAAGGAACTGTTAGCCATCAAGGACGCCCTCCAGACATGGCGACACCACCTCATCGGGGCAAAACACCAGACGGTGGTATATTCTGATCATAAGAACCTGCAAGATCTAGCAACGCTGAAGTGTACAAACAGCAGGCATATCCGCTGGCATCTCTTTCTTGCAGCATTTGATTTTGTGGTGAAACATAGGCCGGGTCTCTCCCATGGCAAGGCGGATGCACTTTCCCGGGCTCCTGGGGGGGAATCGTTACCTCTATTTCCCGACACATTGTTAGAAAAGGGCCATGTCATCTGTGTGTGTACACCATCCCCTCCTATGCTTACCACCATCAGACACTGGGTTTCCCAACACCCACATGCCTTAAATGAGTGGGATGTTCAACTACAGGAGGGGTTGCCTTTTATTCAAGGGAAACTATTTCTCCCAACCAGCGATGCACGCAATCAGGCACTCGCTTGGTCTCATGATGCTGCAGTCAACGGGCACCCGGGGCAAAAACGCACTCTAGAACTCCTACAGCGGTGGTGCTGGTGGCCTTCAATGAGGAGAGACATAGAGAACTACGTCAACACTTGTTCAATATGCGCTCAGTGCAAGTCGTCTAGGGGGCGGCCTATGGGGCTGCTCCAACCACTACCAGTCCCGCCCAGGCCCTGGCACACGGTCTCTATGGACCTTATCACTGACCTACCCCGCAGACGAGGCTACGACACGATCTGGGTTATCGTTGACTCCTACACAAAAATGGCCCGCTTCATACCTTGTACGGGAATACCCTCAGCACCCACATTGGCCCGTTTGTTCTTTCAGTCCGTTTTCTGTCTGTTTGGTCTCCCGCAGGTCATTGTTTCGGATCGAGGGTCCCAATTCACGTCTTGTTTCTGGCGTGCCCTCACTGGCCTTTTGGGTATCGATTCCCGCTTCTCCTCTGCCTATCATCCAGAAAGTGATGGGCAGACCGAGAGAGTGAACCAGGCCCTGGAACAGTATCTGCGCTGTCTTACCCTCCAGTACCAGGATTCCTGGTTTAACCTGCTCCACCTAGCTGAGTTTGCCTATAACAATTCCTGGCACTCGTCTACTGGTTTCTCCCCTTTCTATTCCTTGTACGGCCAGCATCCTCGTGCCCTTCCTCTTCCTGATTTCCCCTCCGCCACTCCTGCTGCTGATGCCTGCGCTCGTGACCTGGTCGCGATCCATGCCCAAACACTGACCCACCTGCGCGAGGCCCAGGCGGTGATGAAAACCAAGGCAGATAGGAGGCGGCTGGCGGCTCCTAAATATTGTGTGGGTGACCGGGTTTGGCTCTCGACCCGCCATTTGCATATACCTGGCTGTCGCAAGCTGCTGCCCCGCTTTGTTGGTCCCTACAAAATTGCTAAAGTCCTGAATCCTGTGGCCTTGCGCCTTTCAGTTCCGCCTACCTGGCGGATTCACCCTGTTTTCCACACCTCCCTCCTCAAACCCTGTCTTGCTCCTACCCGACTTAGTGCCCCTCCTGCTCCTATTTCTGTGTCTTCTCCTGACGAGTACGAGGTCAGTGCCATTTTGGGTTCTCGTTTCCTCAGGGGTCGTCTTCAGTATCTTGTGGATTGGGTGGGTTATGGCCCTGAGGACCGCTCCTGGGTCCCTTCCCGAGATGTGCACGCCCCGACCCTGGTTGCCCGTTTTCATAGGGACTACCCATCTAGCCCACGGGGTCGTGGGCCTTTGAGGGGGGGCTCTGTCACGCTTTCTCCCGCACACCCTCTCCCTGCTCCCTCCGCACGCCCGGTCCCTGCCAAATTCCATCAGGGGATCCCGTTTATGCACTCTGGCAGTCGGAGACTGCATCATCTTACCCGCCATACCAGGACACTGTTTGGACCAGGGGTTTACCGGCCATCCCAGCGCTGGAAAGCACAATGGAGACTCCCACTGGCAGCCCGTAACGATCCACATCGTTTGCAACGATCCTCGCGTCACGTGAGAGGGCCAACACGATCACGCATCACGTGAGGGGGCGAGCACCGCCAGGAGTCACGTGGCGACAACGCTTCCGCATCACGTGACACGCATCACGTGATTTCTCTCAAGGATTCAAAAAGCGGCCAGGAACACGGAAGCGTTGCTTCACAGCTGAACTCTTTCAGTACTGTACGGCTCTTGTTCCTTGTTTTGAACCTTGCTCCTACGATCTGTGTACGACCTCGGATTTTGTCTACTGGATTGCTTTTGTCTAACCCTTGGCATTTGTGAACTTTGGCTTGAACTCTGTCACGACCTCGGATTTGTCTACTGGATTGATTTGTCTACTCCTCTGGCACCTTTGAACCTTGGCTTTGCATTTTTTACGACCTCGGACTTGGATTTGGATTGCCTCACGGATTTCGTTGTGTTTTGGTATTCTTGGCCACCGGCCTCTGCAAGGCGTTCGCCTGGCTGCATAACCTGGATTGCCTCAAACCTCGGTGTGCGCCCATCCACAGAGTCTCGCACACCAAGCCCCGTCCAGGGCCCCACTATCCATCAGGGTGTCATTTTCTATACACTAGGTAAGCGGTGCTCTTTTCCTTGCTGGGTATTTATTGTACAACACGCACATTGTTTTGATAATCACTTATTGCCTTGCAGTGCTCCAGGGGTCCTTCTGGCTGTTCCCGGTTCCAGACCTGACGGCTCACAAAAAACCTGTGGCCTCAAAGACTGCACAGACACTGAATATCTCGTTGTCTGTGTGGTACTTGGGGACGGAGGCTTACTAATCTACACGACCATCAAGACCAAGTCCGTAACACGCGCGTTCACCAAAGGCATCATGGCGCTTAAAAAACAGCTGACTGCTGAGACAGATGAAGACAAATCACAGAAAACTGAACAGAAGGAAAGTTCACCTAAAGAGAGACGTTTTGAGGCTTTGTTTGAAAGATAGAAAATCCTCAATTCTCCTTAGCTTAACAGGCAGCAAGTTCTAAAGCTTGGGCCACTGAAAAGGCGCGGCCACCCAAACGTTCTTTCCTATATTTGGGTATATGCAGCAATGCTGCATTAGAGATCTTAAGGTGCGTGCCGGGATGTATCTATTCAGATTTTCCTGGATGGCTAGACACCCATTGCCGCTTAGGGCATGGTGCATGATACACAGCGCTTTGAATTTTACCCGTGCTTCAATCGGTAACCAATGAAGAGATTTTTGAGCCCTGGTTACTCCTGCTCTGGCTGGAACATTTGTAACCAAGCGCATTGCTGCATTTTGTAGCACTTGCAGGCGATGTATAAGAAAGGTTGGATACGCCAGATAGATGGCATTACAAAAATCCAGGCTCCCATTTACACATGCTGCCACTATTTGAGCACGGAACCTATCTGGGATGAAGGGAAGTGCCTTCTTTAATTGTTTAAGCTTAACAAAGCCTGCTCCATATACTGAATTAACCTGAGCCTCCATCAACAGGCATTCTGATAGCTTAATCCATAAATTACAAACTATTTTGGCAGGCTTAGATGAAGGGCCCGGCAATACTGGCCAGAAGCCATCGGTCCATCCCTCAGCCGCCCCTGGCGGTCCTGCGATCAGGATCTCTGTGTTCCTGCCATTAAGTGTGAGCCAATTTGAGTCCATCCAGACCCGGACTGCTTCCAGGCTGTTTTTTAGCTTATCCTTTACATCAGCCTGCTTCGGGTCTAATTTAAACAGGATCTGTGTGTATGGAAAGACCCTAAAGCCAAAAAAAAGAATAAGAATCATCAGGGGGCGGATATATAAAGTAAAAAGTAAGGGAGAAAGGGCTGATACCTGTGGGACTCCACAGGCTACTGCGACCGGAGATGAGCGGTAGGGGTGAAGAGAAACTATTTGGGAGCGTGAAGTCAAAAAGGCACAGAACTAGTCCAGTGCTCCCCGATCAAACTCTGCCTCCTCTAGCCTCACCATCAGTATCACGTGATCAATAGTATCGAAAGCAGCTGTCAGGTCCAAAAGAATGAGGCCTGTCGTACCAACCTCGTCCCTTATCATAGTGAGGTCATCAAGCACCAATACCAAAACTGATTTGGTTCCTATGAAAAGGCAAAAGCCATTTTTGACAACTATCTGATTTATTTTGGCTTTCTAGAAACGTTCTCAATTGGGGAGTCACCACGGCTTCTAAAACCTTCATAAGAAAGGGCAGGAGTTAGATAGGGCAATAATTGGTCAAAATCGAGGTGTCCAGTGGTGGCTTTTTCAATAATGGGATGACCAAGCTTCCTTAGGTTTAGAGGGGACTAAGCCCCACATCAGAGATTAGTTAACTGCTATGGCCAATGTATCAATAAAATCCATAGGCTCAGATTTAAACTCTTTCAGCGGGATGGGATCAAGGGCCGACACCGATTTAATCCTTGCTACTATCTTATCAATTCCTCCCTATTCGTTAAGGTGAAATCAGAAAAACACCTCTCTACCTTTTCTTCTGATACCAACATTAGGGTGCCACTTCCTGCACTTACACTAATTCCATCATTAAGGTTCCTCTTCACTGCAATATCACTCCTAATCTATTCAATTTTTCTAATGAAGAAAGTAGAGGGATAGGACTATGATGAAGGACTATGATGAAAGTCAAATACTTTGATGAAGGATACGAACTGTGGTGAATGAGAAATACTGTGTTGAAGGGATGTGACAAAGGAGTAAGACTGTAATGTAGATGGACTATGATGAATGAATATGGTGAAGAAAGACTATGGGGAATAAGAACTATGTTGAAGAAAGGCTGGTAAAGGAGAAGGACTGTGAAGAAAGTCAATGACTGTGATGAAGGAGAATGACTCTGATGGAGGAGAATGAGATTAAGGGGAAAAGCACTAGGACCAAGGACTATTACAAAGGAGGGGGACTAGGGGAAGTACTGGGGTGGATGACTAGGATAAAGGAAATTAACTGGGACAAAAGTGAAGGAGTGGGGTGAAGAAAATGATTAGAAAGATTAAGAGGAAAGCCTATGACTATGACAAAGGTGAAGGACTGTAATGAAGGAGAAGGTCTGTGAAGAAGGGCTATGGTAAAGGGGGATGACCATGATGAAGGAGAAGATAAGGGTTCCATTCTCTCCCTCTTTTCCAGTCGGTCTCTATTCCAGTCACTTGTGGTATCCCACCGGGTACAGCTCTTCCCCCTATCTTATTCAACATCTATGTTCAGCCTCTGCCCAAACTGATACAATCCTGTGATCACAGTTAAAGATCTTGACATAAAGATCACTGCTTTACTACCAATAGATGCCCAAGTCAGGTCAGTCAGCCAAATTGGTCAATTTCAACTTAAATGTTTTGTGCAAAGTTCTTCCTTTCTTGCCCCGCCATCTCCATGCACCCGCTGTGGCCTCTGTTGTCCTTGGACCCTTGGACTACTGTAATCTGCTCTATTTGGCACAATCTGTCCATCTGCTCCACCACCTTAACGTCTTACAAAATTCTGCAGTGAGAGCGGTTTCTGGCTCATCCTACCATGAGCACCTCTCCCTCATCCTATGAGGACTGCATTGGCTCCTGGTCACTAGCAAACTTAAGTTTAAAACGATGTGCATTGTTCACCATGCCTTCTATGGTAGTGGAGCTGAATATTCATTGTACACATGTTGTCACTACGTCCTTCTAGACTTCTTCATTCGGCTAATGCTCTCTCTATCCAGGTTCCTCGGTTTCGCCGCTCCAGGGCTGGTTGGTCGCGCATTCTCTGTTGCAGCTGCCATTCTCAGGAATATGCTGCTGTACTCTATTTGCACAACTGACAACCATCTTTTGTTTCGTAGTTGGTGAAAACATTTCTTTGCTAACATTTTTCTGGCTACTTCTACTTTTTCCTGTGATGCATTCCTTCCTTAGTGCCATGATGGTTTTGGGTGACCGGTGTACTACACAAATAAACTTAACATAGCATAACAAGGGACCAGGTGTATGGACTTTATCGAAGGAGAAGGAATAGGACAAAAGAGAAGGACCACGGTGAAGGACTATGAAGGAGAGGGACCAGAACAAGGAAATGTTTATGATGAGGGTCTAAGAAGAAGGAGAGTGACTATGGCCAAGCAGAAGGACTGGATAATAAAATAGAGAGCAGAAAGATAATCATGTATTATTGAGCCAATGCATGCCAGTAGCTTTGCAAGTTGCCACACAACCCACATAGTCTGATTCTGAACACATTCCATTCCTTCTCCTCTCTGTAGCATTTCTTTGACACAATGTGGTGCTAACAAGCACCACCTAAAGGTGCCCAATCCAAAAACAGAAAGCTAGGGATCATACACAATGCTTGGAAGAATGCACATTAGGAAAGACAAAGAGAGCGGAATTACAACGTGTCTTTAAACTAATTGGAATTCCTTAAACAAAGCAATCTTTTGGCAAAGTTGGCTTCCCTAAATTTCTGCCAAAAATAAAAGTGAACATCACAAAATATAATGATGAAAAACACGATAAACCAAAAATATTTTAAAAAAATAAAAGAATAGAAACATTCAAATGCCACATGGTGTACCAATAAAATAGCAAAACATAACGTGTACACATGTCGAGCATAGCAGTATCAAACATAGCAGAACAATAACAAACACATTCCTAAAGAAACAATATCACGCATAAACAAGGCATGCCAGCAAAATGAACAATACCATATAGCTATGGATGCATCAAGCCATAACAATGACAGTTCAGACCTAGCGTTAATGCTCCGAATATCCAGAACAATATTTCCATACGTACCCAGTCTCCTACCAGCGCTGCATTATGGTGAGGAGTGGCGAGGCATCGTAGCATGGGTGCACATTACCACCAGCCTCACCTCATGTATCCAACTCTCCCGCCATAAACAGGCCACAGATGATGGAGATGTGACAGACACACATTCACTGAGGGGTGTCATCTTGTTTGGCTCCAACAGATGTCTGTGGAAACACAGCGAATTATCAACCCCTACAGGCAGTGCCACTATACATTTGCTATTTTCCTGTAAAGAAAGACATCTGTCAAACATGTTCAAAAACCACAGACATCGTCCATTAGGTTTATCAGAATGAAGCAGCTGTCAGGTTTGGAGCCTATAAAAGTCTACTAAAGCTTAATACCAAACAATGTCACTATGGCCTGACTTCTGTTAGCTTGTTATGACATTGAAACTGTTTGGAATTTGGGGGCATAAAGATAGAAATAACTACTGAACTAATCTCGATGGATCTGAGAATTAGTAGAGGACTCCACTGTGGCTATTTCTGGAGACCTCTGCAGAATTGTAAGTGCCAAGATATTAGACATCGTTTGTGACTGGTGGTCGAACAACCAACCCCACTTGGGGGCTTCACAGATCATTGTGTAGGAACATTCCATGTTGTCACCATATTGGGAGGAATTGAACAATCAGTTTACTTCAAACAGATGCTCTATCTGACTGTATAATATTGCATTTAGTGAAACCTGTTGTTTCTTGCGCCCACTCCTCCGTACCACTAACCCCTCAACTTATGTCCCCCTCAAAACCAGAAAGTGTACCTACCTCCAACCGCGCATCTCGATAATGCTCTGTCCCAGTGACGTCGGCTTCCCAGCATGCCCTGCTGCCCAAGGCCACTTTTGAAATTCAAGAGGGGAGTCCCCGGCCACCAGGTCATTTGCTAGCTGCAGCCATTGTTTCTTCGCACAAGTAATGGCACTTAGCGCCCTGGATGTCACAAGGCTATGGGGATGCACCCGGCTGGTGAAGGCCCTTGCTTCTCTATCACCATGGGCAAGCGGGCTCTTGATGTCTCGGTTAGCATCCCAGAGTAGCCATGAATAACTCCAAATTTCAAGTGTTCTTGCTTTCTTCCAGAGGAGTTTGCTCAGTTGGTTTTGAAGCCAGAGCATCAGAATACATCCTGAAAAGCTCAGTCAGCATCATCTAAGTGTGATCAGACAGAGCAGACAGAAGGGTAAGGCAGTAGTTTCCTGTACCTTGAGAAGGCCCTACCGATGATACACGCAAACATATTGCACACATAGACAGGGACATCCATGTTGGCCCAAATTTCCTAAACTCATATGGGACAGAACGAGAACATCTGGTATTGGGATCTGTATCTCCCCTGTTTGCAGCCTCCCTTCACCTTGCTATTCATCATAAGAACATCCAGCTGTTTCTGAACGTTTGTCTGACTCATTTGCAGTCCAATGCTGACCTTTGTTTTTAAACCTGAGCAAATTGTGTCGTACAGGCGAACCAAAAGGCCAGTCTTTCAGCTGCTGAAAGGGCAAAATGATCTCATTTGCATAGTTGCTTAAGAGCACCTGTTTAGGAATCAACGCCATGTGGGCCGGGAGGATAGCTCAGGGGCAACGTGTTTGTCTTGGAAGCAAGATTAACACGGTTTCAAATCCAGGTCATGCACATAGTGACTGGGCTTCAACTTTAATTATGTGCACAGTTTCTCTTCATTGATACTATTTGGTGGTGACGGCAGCTTGTCCCTGTACACACACACATGCGCTCTTTTGAGTACTGTTGCCAGTGGGGGCAGGTTGGACTGTTAAACATTTCCCATGTACCATAAAATGTTCTTGAGTGAGCAATCGAAGCGAGGGAGCACCACTCAACCAAGTGGGATTCTGAACAGTACTCCCTAATAATTACAAACAAATTAAAACAATAATTATACAAAATGTGCATTTTACACCACTCTTTCCCATGAAAAATTGGTTAAAAGGTCACGCAGTCTACCACTAGTTTTTTGGGACAACATGAACAAAACTAATAGAGGACAGGTATGCGAGAACATTTTGCAATGCATTTTCATGGCGCCTTTGCCGACCGTATATGCCAGTGTTGAGCCATCGCAAACCGTAGAACTCTTATATGTGTAACACGCCAGACTGTATGTTTTCAAGATTGCCTACTGTACATCTCTGTAACTGTTATGCCCATGCAACCGGATAAGTTTACTGTAACAGCGCCACGATGCCTAAGGGCTGATGTGCGCTATATACATGTTAATAAATAAATATGCTTTAATACGTATAAAAATGCACATCAAAGTCAAACCAAAGCTCATTGTGGGTATTCTGACGTGTGTGAGGCCTATTGGGCATATTCATTTCATGACTTTATAACAAACACTCATACTGTACTTATACGTAAACTCACATACCAGACACTTGCACATCAAACATTCAGACGCCTTACCATACGCACCCTTGTGAAACATGCACTACTAACTAAACACCCACACTTATGACACAAGCACTTACACCGCATGTTCTGGCTCCACATACTCTTAACACACACACTCTTGCAGCATGCATTCTGATGACAGACACATATGCCACACAAACAAGACACATGACACTCAGAGTGAACAACACTCACACTTACAGTAATCACTCGTGCGACTCACATTCTTATCACGCTTCCCGTTACAACACACAGGGCCTCATTACGACCCAGGCGGTAAGTTACCGCCTGGGCCGTGACTTTACCACCATGGCGTAAACTACGTTTACGCCATGATGGTTGGCGGACTTACCGCCCCATTCCGACCTTGGTGGGGCGGTAAGTCCCCAATCCCCATTTACCCTTCCCCATTCCCATTTTTGCCCCATAGGGCATAATGGGAGTGGGGAAGGCGTTAATTACGCCACCGTAAATTACTGTGGCGTAATTAACTCCATGGTCCCTTAGCGCCATGGATTTAAACACCTGCTAAAAGCAGGTGTTAAAAGCTCCATGGCGCTAAGGGACCTCGTACTCAGGCGGTAAGGGTCGGCGCTGTTTACGCTGCCGTAAACCCCTTACCGCCTGGGTCGTAATGAGGCCCACAGTCTTACGACACACACTCACACTTATGACAGAAACACAATGCTGACTATTATGACACACACGCTTGTGACACACCTTCGTGATGCAAGCCCTTGTGATACATCCACTCGCATGTCTTTACATTAGCTTCCAGCACAGCCTCATTTGTTCCAACTGGGTAAACTGTGCATCTTGCACACATGTGCGCCCCCGTTACGCCACAGGATAGATAGCAGGGAAAGGCAACGCTGAATGCTAAATCGTGATCACCTTTCCACGTTCTGTCCTTTGCTCTCAAAACAACCCTCTGGCATTAAGTTGGTTATAGATTATCTGATAGTATGGCATGGCCCACTACTTGAGCAACTACTCATCGGTAGCTACTGGTGTCGTTCTAACATGTGTCTTCTGCACTGGACATGTTGCAATCAATGAAAAGTGACGTATAGAGTCGTACTATAGACATCCTTCCTCAAGCAAACCTTCCCATAATGAGCTCAGCCATTTAGAGGAAGCCCCCATCTAATGGAGACAGATCTTCATTATCCGGATAATAGAAACATGTATTATTTGCTTTCCTAAATGTAAATACAGGTATACATAGGGCGACCAGATTTATACATTTTTTTTAAAACGGGATGGGCCACTGACATAGCAGTAGGACTACTGTTTCCAGACATAGGACTCCAATGAAACTGTAGTCTTACTTCTATGTCAGCAGCCTTTTCCACACACACTATGTGTAATTGCGTGTTCATTGAAAGCTGAAAGCTCTCATTGGAGGAGAGAAGTCATGGAGGAAGGAGGATGGCATGAAACGCAAGCGACACGGAAGCGTTTCGTGCACTTCCCCTGCCCGATTTCCCCATTTGTTCGAGGGTCACCGGCAGAAACTGGGACTATAGCCAGCCATCCCCAAATCCTGGGACAGGGTTTCAAAACTCAAAAAAGTTTCGGGAGACCAGGACCAAGGGCAAAATACCAGGATTTACGGGCAAAACCAGGACGTCTGGTCACCCTAGTTATACTTTCTAAGGACTGCTCCCCCGCTGCAACCAAATAATGTGTGTTCATAACCCCTTTGCACTATTGCAAGTGCACTGTTGCACGGTATTAGCACTAGGGCAAAGTTTGCCCTATTCCTAAAAACTCTAGGACATATCAGAAAACCATTGCACCATGGCAAGTGCTGTTTGGCATGGTATAAGCAGAGGGCAAATTACCCCAGTGCAACAAAAAAAAAACATTTTCGATGCATTTTTGCAGACGGGCAAACTTTGCCCTAGTGCTACCACCATGCAGTTTTGCAAAGTTTCTCCAATCTGGCCCCAGCTGTACAATGTTCTGGAAGCAATGCTCAATAAATACCCAAAATAAAATAAAAACTACGGTGGGCAAACAAGCGTACATTGTGTGAGTAGGGCCTGACGACAACCAGTATCTGCAGTCAGGCCCTGGTCCTCAGTGGGTGGAAGATACACTCCCGCCTCACGGCTGAGCTCATAGGGCAAAATCCCCAGTGCAGTGAAGCTACCAATACATATCAGAAAATCAGTTACGAAAGCTCAGTCCTCCGCTACCATGCTTGCCACTTCACTGGATAAATGAGTGTCGCCATCACCCCCTCTTCCCTGGAGTGCCCCCAGAAGAGCGATTCCCCGCACGGTCCCCGCCTTTCGGCAGATAACTATTACTTTGCCATTCTTACTCGAGCACTGATTTAATTTTTAATTAGAATCCCATGCTTAATTACATGGGAAATACACCTCCAAGTAAAAGATGGCATTTAGAAGCACGTTTGATAGCGTGCAAACGAAATCTCATTACAGTAACATGTTCCACTTTATAAATTTCCTTGTGCCGCCTCATTAGCCTGGCCTTTTTGTAATCATTTAATCCAATATGCTTTTCTCCCTTAAAGCTGAATTAAAGGCAATATTTGCTCTAAAACACAAGATCCAGCCGCAAAGCAATAACTCGTGGCTCCCGACGTGATAGATGGCAGCATGCGTTTTGAGCAACGCAAGTTGACTCCACTAAATGGATGGCTTCTAACTTTGTTAATCGATTCCTTCGGGAGGACTTCTTAGTGAGCTTCACAACACCGTTTCCAATTTAGTACGTCCTTTTCTGATTTTAATAAAAGATTTCTCTAGGGATGCATTCAAATATGTCAATTGCGAGGATGAAATCATGTTAAGTTTAGAGCTAGAATTGCCTTTCAAATACTCTACGATCCAATCTTGGATGGTGGAAAATTGGTTATGTCTCAACAGTGAGAAAACCGAACTTCTGCTCATTGGATCCCCCTCTGCCCTGGGTAAGCTGGACAAGCGCTACAGCTCATTCATCGTAGACAACATCCCCATTAGTGTCTCATCAGCAGTCAAGACCCTGGGTGTCTACCTTGATCCCGATCTTACCATGACTAGGCAGGTCAATGCCATTGCATCAACCTCGGCCTACCACTCCAAACTCCTTAACGCAGTAAGACCCTTCCTATCCCAACAAAATTGCAGCACCATCGCTAGAGCAATAATAGGCTCTAAACTGGACTATTGCAACACCCTCCTCATAGGCACATCCAGTAAAAATCTTGCTAAACTGCAGTTGGTCCAAAACAACTCTCTCAGGGCAGCCACGGGTGTATCTTGCAGGGACCACATATCTGGGCTCAGAAGACAGGTACACTGGCTACCCGTTAAAGAAAGAATCATCTTCAAAACACTTGCCTTCACGACTTAGCTCCCCCCTACCTTGCCAACAAGTTCTCCAAACCTTCTGCGGCCAGACCTTCCAGCTTCGCTTACTCCAACACATTAACTGTACCCAGGACACGTAGAGTTCGCGCAGGTGGCTCTAGCTTCCCTTCTGTGGCTGCCACCACTTGGAATGCCCTTCCACCACACATTAGACTAATTGACTCCCATGGTTCTTTCCGCAAAGCCATCAAAACCTGCCTGTTCGTATAACTTGCCTCTACCTATAGTCACTCTGATATGTGTCTGTGTGGCTATGTATCGATCTAGCTACCTGTGTAATGTTCATGTACCGTAATTTTCAAGTGTCCTTGGACGGCTTAACTGTAACCCACTAAGCAGCCTTCTTATTCCACAAAGTCCTCAGCATTCATGCACCGTAACTTTCAAGTGTCATTGGGCGGCTTAACTGTAACCCTTTAAGTAAGCCTTCTTACTCCTCAGACTCGTTAGCGCCTCGATGCCCGTGGGCTGTAGTGCGCTTTACAAATATAAATAAATAAATAAATACATATATTTGAGGCCTGCATTTGGTGGACTAAGACACTTGGGCCTGAGTCATGAAACCTTTAGCGTGGTGCAAAGTGACTTTGCACTGCCAACAAACACCCTGATTCAGAGAGCGGTGCAAATAATCATGGCAAAACCTATATGTATCTGGATGTTAGTCTATTGGCTATAGGTGACCAAGGACTGATCAGGCGGCTACCCCTGTATGTGATATACTGTTACCTCAGCCTTAGGTTCCGCCAGTTAGGCTGTCCCTCCAGTTAATATACACACATCTGTTCCTTGCAGTAAATGCCTGTGAAACTTGCATTGGAAAAACCAACAGTTTTTGCTTGTGTGCTAGTATTCGATATCTACTTGCTGCTTTTATATGGGCCCAGGTAGTTACCCCATTTTCCTGCTGTTTATATCTTATTTCCAGCTAGCACCATTATGGAAGTGCATGACATGCTTCTATTGTACTTTTGAAAACCGGACTACTACAAACCAACAGTGATTCCAATCATACAGGTAAAACATTGTACTCAGGAGAAACCCGGCCAGCCCATAGAGCTGAGGTTTCCTCCGCAAGTACTTTAAGACGAAATAGCTGCACCCTGAGATGGATGGGGGGAGCAGATTTATTAATCCAACACCAATCAATAAGGACAACTCAATGGTTTGGCAAAGGGAGTCAGTTTAACAACAAGTACAAAAAAACGGGAGTCATCGCAATCAGCAGTGATGCGATAGTCTGTGTCGCTTCAACGCCAACAAACTTCATACAAACAGTGACATTTATACTCAAAACTCGTCATAATGACGTGTCACACTTAAAAGTTAACATGCAATTCTATTGGCTAGGAAAAGGTAACTTTAATATAGGTACTATATCTGTATATGGTAATGGAATGAAGGGATTGGGTAAATACTGTCAGGTGGGCGTCTAAGCCCTTCCTTCAAAATGACTAGTGTAGATACCACTAAAAGTATGACGTCCCATTGGTTCTACTAACTATAGGACCCTAGATTATTTGGTCCATTGTGAATGGGTTGGCACCAACCCCATGCATACATTTCCACTTTGCTTAGCAGCACGCAGAATGGTCAGCCAGGTGCTGGGTGCCCCCTCAGCTACACGGCCTTCCTCCAATTAAGGTTGCAATCAAGCATCACTTCAATAACTATGTGTCAACTATGTTACTGTGGTTGGCCTCGAAACTGCATCTACTGTCTGGGAAAGTTCTGATATCTCTTCCTGGGCGGATGCCAGGCGTAGGTGTGAACTTGTGCTTCTCCTCGCTCGGATGGTTACGTGATGTAGACACCGTGAATTTGCCTAGTTTCTCTCGATTTGTGCATTTAATTCTTATTGGGCTTGCCACCTGCCTACACTTCCTTATCTTGACCTTTCAAAGACAGGATATTCTGTTCTTAAGTTTCAATTATATGTAGCTACTGTTTGTTCCTTCTATTGGTATGGCCTTGGCTATCCTGGCACGAGTTGCATCTGCTGAGTTTCGATTCAGCCGTCTCTTCTCATTTTGCTACAATATGAATCTTGTCTTGTTTGGCCTCTAGTAACCCTAGTTGGTTCTGCTTTTCGTGCAAAGTGGAATCGCACTTATAATACTGTGCTTCGTTTTGAGGTAGATGGCCACGCTATTCTTCTACTTAGCAGAGCAAGCTGGACTGTTTTCTTAGTGTTCTTGCGGTTCCAAGCATATGTACAGGTGTAAACCGATTGACTGTATTCATTTTGCTTACAGCTTAACTCTCTTATGCTTTGATAGCTGTCTATCACTTTAAGTTCACAATCTTTTTCTCAGGGCGTTTCGTGTCTTTGTGTCATTCTTGGTTCATCATTTGTTCTATCTGTGAGTCCGTCCAAGCTCTCGTGACGTCACCATTTGTCTTCCATTAAGGCCTTTTTGGTTTCTTCCGGAACGGTACTTAGGCAATCTTCATTTCGTCTCATCAGTTGGTAGGGTTTTCTCAATGGATACATTACTGTCCATGGTTGTCTGGGTTTTGGTTCTTCAATAGGTGTTGCTCTTCTGACGGGTACTGGGCAGAGCCCTACTGCGGCTCACTGCTGGTTTATTTGCTCATCATACGTCACATATTTTGGTGTGAACGTTCCTGGTACTTCAAAATGGGCGATGGGAGTGCAGGCTTTATTTGGGACCTCCTCTACAACAGGATCAGTCAAGATATATAACTCCTCCTTGTGGGGTGACATGCACTGCGGGAAGGCTGTACTCTTCAGATGGATGTGAATGTGATTAACATTAGTAAACCAAACATCAACAGTATAATACTTCAGAATGAAGGAATGGCCAATCAAGGTTTCATAAATATATATGTACTTAAACATGCCGATATGCAAATAACTGGCTGTAAAAAAAACACTAGCAAAAACCCATCCCTTTGGAAAGAGCACAGGAAATGCCGAACGTGGAATTGAAAGTACTCTGTGGGTATTGCAGCAGAGTTGAAGAGGATATATACCTTTGTGAAAAACGTGCAAAAGGATGGCTTAGCAGTCACTATGGTCCCAAAAGTGCTGTGATATCTTCTTGGTGGTTCGACAGCATTGAACTGGGTTTTTTAGTGTTGTACATGCGGGTCAAACTGAGTTCCAATGCTGAAAGTCACAGTGATCCAGGAGGTTAGTCAGCGTGGAATCGGGTTTGATGTGAAGCTCTGTGCTATTCAATGCAGTGTCAAAACATTGCAGTTTGAAGAGTCCACCAGTTTAGGGTCGACAGTCGAGCTTGTTTGATGTAATTGGTACTGCTGGGTTGAGTCTGGGTCAGTTCAATGTAGAGCTCCTGATGGTTCGATATGCTGTTCGGAGAAGTGACAGTTAAAAGTCTTCTGCAGTTGTGAACTTCTTGTGAGCTTCTTGTACGAGCCAGAGCATCAAAGGACTCTGTCGGCACAATAGGGTGGCAAACTGGTTTGATGCAGCACAACAGCGATTCAAGGATTAGGGAGAGTGCCGAAGGAAGCACAACAGGTCCTGAATGGTACAAACACAGTGGACTCATCGGTTTGAAGCAGGGAACACAGGAATCCAACTGCTTTGTCTGCTTTGCTGCTGTGAGCCCCAACCCAGTAGCTCTGGGACAAGATGAGACATTTTCCTCTTCACTCCCAGTCCAGGGAGGCTGGTTCTTCCCCTCTGGTGAAGAGCCTATGTACCGCTGATGCCGGAAGACAGTGCCTGTCTTGGTCAACAGCAGTCACCCCAATGTGCCCTTGATATGGTTAGGGGAAAGCTTGCCTCTACCTTGGAAGAAATGTCTTCACGTCCGGCAGAGGGCTTTAGAAATGACTGCTTTCCAAACAAGGTCCAAACATATTATTCTGTTCTTACAAGTTCAAGATGAATCGAAGAAAGAGTAGGAGACTCCTTCCTAATAAAGGTAAAATGCCACAACGGATTGGATAAAAGCAAGCATGCGTTAAGGTGTCCAATCCATGTTGCTGTCACAAGTTACTTTTGCCCCAAGCATCATACACAGAGTGCTCTGCTCTACAGGAAATGCAGGTGACTCGAAGGAAAAAGAAGACCACAGAAAAACAAGATGGAGGAATCCTACCTCAATCGCCTTCTGCTCTGACTATTCCAACTCTGTTCCCTTCCCCAACCTGTAGCTTCAACAGCCCGTTAGTATATAACGCCCTGCGAGGTTGGCTTTTTGCTATGGGTGTGCATCTTTGAAGATTGGTTCACAGGAGCGCACCTTGTGAGAGTTCCTGTGCTGAGGGCAGGCATGACCCATCCTCTCAGAAGATCAACAGAGGCAATATTTCTGCCTTTTGTCTGGCTTGCTGAAGCCAAGACAAGGAGTGTGGCTACGAATCCACATAGCTCTTCCATAGATGATCGCCCAGGCTTGACATAAGTATGGTAACTATTTGATATGGCTTTAATAATTGTGTGCACTGTCAGTCTCCATAGCAGAATTGTAAATGGCTAATTCTTCGAGATTAACCTTCCCAGAGACAGTCTTCCAATTATTATGTTCTGGATCAGAGGTGCAGAAGCTAAATGCAATACCTTTGGTGTCACAGGAGCTATTAAGCAGGGCACTTGTGACCATTGAACCTACCCAGTGCCTGTGCCTCTGAAGGGCAGGTGTTTCAGATCAGGAGAATGATGCAGCAGGGCACATTTGTGTAGTATGCTTTTGGCATGGAGCTTTTGCAAAGTTATGTTATGTTAAGTTACTTGGCATTTATATAGCGCCTTATGTATCATTGGTATGACCTCAAAGGCTGGTAGGTTGAACACGCTTGGGAACCACAGTTAAAGTCAGTAGAGCAAAAGAGTGTCGTATGGTGCATGGGTGCACCGGATATGTGTGCAGCTGGTGTGGTTATTGCATGATAGCTGCTTCTTAGCAGTAGGTGCGGCGCTGAGGAAATCAGTTGGATGTGTTCAGTCTGGAGGGTGGACACCCAGACTGAGTTCTGACTGCGTTAGGCCTGAGGAGACGCCTAAACTAGCCGGAATGTGCTCAGCTAGCTGTGTTTTATTAGGATGATGAGGTGTTCGTGGGGTCATGTAAGTATGAGAACAGCGTGGCCGAATGTGTCATAGCATAGCTGTGTTCTAGTTGAATGATGGTGTATAGGAGAGAGTAAGCATAGTAGTGTGATATGGTGGCTATAAGCAAAGCGCCTATGACCGAGCACAAGAGCAGTACAGGGGCCATACATAGCGGCACACGTATATAAAGCGACAGGATGGATACGGTAAACATGTGATACAGATAACATGGGGATACAGGTACATAGCATATTAATAGCATAAATAGGAGATATACAGAGATATATCCACTCCACCCACTCCATTCACTCTATCCTTTCCATACGCTCCATCCACCTTTTCCATCTGTTCCAGCTGTTCCATCCTTTCCATCCGCTCCATCCACCTTTTCCATCTGTTCCAGCCGTTCCATCCACCTTTTCCATCCGCTCCATCCACCTTTTCCTTCTGTTTCAGCCGTTCCATCCTTTCCATCCGCTCCATCCACCTTTCCATCTGTTCCAGCCGTTCCATCCTTTCCTCCGCTACATCCACCTTTTCCATCCGTTCCAGCCGTTCCATCCTTTCCTCCACTCCATCCACCTTTTACAGCTGTTCCATCCTTTCCTCTGCTCCATCCAGCCGCTCCAGCCATTCCAGTTGTTCCAGCTGTTCCAGCCGTTCCTCCGCACCATCCACCTTTTCCAGCCGTTCCAGCCGTTCCAGCCTTTCCTCCGTTCCAGCCGTTCCAGCCATTCCCTTGTTTTTCCATCTATTCCATCCATTAAATCCACTCTAATCCATTCTGTTCCATCCATTTCATCTGTTCTATCCACTTCATCCGTTCCTTCCACTCCTTCCGTTCTATCCACTCCGTCCATTCCATCCACTCCGTCCGTTCCATCAACTCTGTCTGTTCCATCCACTCCGTCTGTTCCATACTTTCCATCTGTTCCATCCATTCCGTCTGTTCCATACTTTCCATCTGTTCCATCCATTCCGTCCGTTCCATCCACTCCGTCCGTTCCATTCACTTCGTCCATTGCATTCTCTTCATTTGTTCCATTCTCTTCAACCGTTCCATTCACTTCATCCGTGCCATCCACTCCATCCACTTCATCCGTTACAACCAATCCTTGTTCTACTCCATCTGTTCCATCCGTTTAATCCGTTCCATCCGTTCCATCCGTTCCATCCATTACATCTACTCCATCTGTTCCATCCACTTATCTGTTTCAACTACTTCGTCCGTTCCATCCACTTCATCCGTTCCGTCCACTTCATCTATTCCGTCCACTTCATCCGTTCAATTCTCTTCATCTATCCCATCCACTCCATCTATTCCATCCATTTCATCCGTTCTATCCCCTCATTTCTTCCATCCCTTATCCGTTCCATCCACTTCATCCGTTCCATCCACTTCATTTGCTCCGTTCACTCCATCCGTTCAGTTCACTTCATCTGTTCTGTGCATTCTATTCGTTCCATCTACTCTATCCTTTCCATCCATTTCATCTGATTCATCCACTTAATCTATTCTATCCGTTCCATCCCCTCTATCCGTTTCATCCCCTCTATCCGTCCCATCCCCATTATCCATTCCATCCCCTCTATCCGTTCCATCCACTCTATCCGTTCCATCCACTCTATCCGTTCCATCCAGTTCACCCATTCCATCCAGTCAATCTGTTTCATCCACTCTATCCTTTCCATCCACTGGATCCATTCCATCCACTCAATCCATTTCATCTACTCGATCTCTTCCATCTACTCTATTTTTCCATCTATTCCATTTATTTCACTTACTCTATCCGTTTCATTCAGTCTATCTGTTTTAGTTACACTATCCATTTTAGTCTTTCTATCTGTTCTATCGACTCCCTTTGCTCTTTTATTTTTCTTTGTTTGTACTTTTCTTTGTTCAAACACGTTTGCAACTTTGGATTTCTGTTTATTGTGGTTGCTCATCCGCAAAACCTTAATTGAGTTTGGCAGGGGCTACGTTTCTTGTCCTCGATTACTAAAATAGGTGGCCTCTCTGAACCCTCTGAACGGATTGATTTGCAGTCCACCCTTTCTGAGATGAATTGCCCACATCATGTTATTAGTTAATACAAATCGAAAAAGCTAGGACTTCTACACCCTTACCAGATGACAATCCTTCACACACTGCCTTTACATTCTGAGATTTTGTTTACCGAGACCTTTCCATAGCAAAAATGACAAAACGTATCCTCACCCTTCGCATGTATCTCGGTTCTGGGGTGAAATCGCTTGATAAAAGCTTTTCTATATGTCCCCAGGGAATGTAATGTGAAGTGCTACAGTGAAAAGCTCTTTTGAAGCTCTGTTACCTCACATGGTCTTCCATTTGCTGGTGATCTGCATGGAGCGCGAGGAATACAGACACAGACTGTGCTTTTTCCTCACAATTTACTGTGTGTTTCTCTCCCCACTTATGCCCACATGCTAGAACAAACAGTACACCGTGCAGCCTCTAATGACTCGCAGAATGGTGTGGGTGTTATGGCAACAATGAGTGGAGGGGTATTTCTTGAATTTCAATTCTTTTTGCATATTAACTTGACAGTAAGTTAAAAGCAGTTTCAAATACAAATGTATTTCTATAGTTATTTTGGAAAGTTAACATACAATTAAAAATCATTAACATGCCCACTATGGCTAATATTGTGTTTCAAGTGGGAAACATTTGAGAACTGAAAACAAAGATGTGGTTTGTGTTGTTGCTTGTGTACGAATATGACTGTGTTAAGTAGTTATTGCAAAGAACAAAGTTATCAAATAACTTTGGAGTTTCTAAAAAAAAGACATTTGTAGTTAGGAGCGAATTGTGACTTGCGCATTTTGGAGAGGATCAGAAAAGACACGGCTGGCAATTTGGGATGGGCTGCCCTAATGGGCAGAATCATACTGATATAAAATGGGCAATGTCCCCTGGCATGGCACAGAGTGCTAAAAGGCCGCCGTGGTCATCTCGGGTGGTTTATAGCCCTTAGAAAGAGATGCTGGGCTATTGTTCTCAGTTATGGACTGTTTGGCTTTATTTATCTATATTGGTCAGGGTGACTCTCATGAACTCAGAAGGGGTTGAAGGAATCTACCCTTGTCCACGTTCTGTGATCACCCTAGGATGAGTGCGAGAAGTAGGTCTCACACCCCCACATTACTCCTAATGTCCATGAGCTAACCTCTTATTAAGCAGTGAAAAAAACTAGACATACTTAACTATGCATCGCGGCTTATACCCAGCACTTGAGCGCCTGGGCGGCCCTACCACTCACCTCCCCATTTTCCTCGCCTGATGCCCTCAAGCCACATGTTTTTGTGTGACATTTTATACCTCACAAACATTTTCATAAATGAATGACTAGCCATCTTGGGGCTAGGTGGCACATGCCAATTTTTCATTTAGATCTGTGTATCCTATGGCTAGCCTGATTGCCCTTAAGAGAAGATACTCAACTCACACATGCGTGAGCTCCCTATCCAGGCTGGACAGGATAAGACAGTGCACACCTGGACATTCCCAATCCAGTGTTCCCTGCAAGGATTGACATTAAATGATTCATTTATTGATGTCTTTTTATGGGGTTTCTATAATGTGAATGTGGGTGTGTTGCAAAGGTTGCATAGAAGTATCAGGGTCATAGTAGGGAGCCAGTGTTCAGAGTGGCACATTTTGGGTCATAGGTGGATAACTCACTGGTTTAGTTCTCGTCCCCCCCATGGGGCAAGCAGCAATCCTGCACTTGGAAAGTTTGAATCCTTCCAGGGCCGACTCAGCCTTTCTTCCTTCCTAGGTTGATAAATTGAGTACCAATCAACTGAGTAGAAATAACACACATAACTACAGTGTTTGAATATGGGAGTAATCTGGCTTGAAGTGCTACATACAAACCTTGCGTTGTTATCTTTAATATTATTATGAATGTTATTACTACCCACACTGATGAGACCACTTCTATGATACTGGGGGGGCGGTGGGGTTATAAGGCAGGATTCTAGCGGAATTATTCATGTAAATATTGGGAGAACTGCAAATTAAATTTTCCTCTCAAAATAAACATTAATGGCAATTAACAAAACACGTTTCAACATGCATGCTCATCACTGCAATGGAAACAAATGCGTCAGATTCACAAGGGCTTCTGAATAGGTGGATCATATGGGCACTCATTTAGATGCTGCCTCTCCCACCCTGTGCTTGCTCCATTGCACAAACCGGCGCCCAAGGGAAGAGTTTTCCTCCATTTCAGAAGAATATCTAGATGCGAGTCTGAGTGCACGCCTGAAATGTTAGCTACTGCCCTGCGTGAATCAGGGGGGAGCACAATGAATGGAAGAGTCATGTCTGATCCTTTGGTCCACCTTTTAGTTTTGGCTATTAGCTGCCACTGAAAGCACTACCTAGAAACCAAAATTATCGCCATGGGAAGTCAAGGTATGAGAAAGATGAGATTTGAGGAGAGACACACAGCTTGTGCGTATTGTTTGGTCATTTACCTGCCCATTGACAATGTTAGCTACTATAGCCATTCCATCCTACCTGCCCCTTTCTGCCGAAAATACATTCCCCTGTAATCTCTCTGGGCCTAGCTCTGTCCTTTCTGATGGGTCTTCTGAAAGGTAATGACTTAACTCAAGCGTTAAAACAGCAAAACTCGCTTTTGATGTGATACAACTTTATCAACAAGTGCACCTTCAGTCACTCGATTCATAGCAGTATCTCTGTCCCTGCATCTGTGCCTTGCACTATAAATGCGGAAGTATTGGCTAAACCAACAATTGTGTCTCCTTGGTAGGCCTTAGATAGGCCTTTGCCAGGCACCACCATATCATGTCTGAGCACTAGCACCATTTCCCAGCTGCTACTGTGCTCTGGCCATGTATTACCATTATGGCAGTGCCTGCAATTGCAGATCCCACACCTACATACAAGCTACAACTGCTGGCTTTGACAGTGCTTGTTGAAACTAGGTATAGAAACATGTTTTTGTTTCTTTTCAACATTTTATGGCTGCCGCCCTTTAAGCAGAGCCCCGTATACTGTGACATGGAGCGTAACATTGCGTGAAATGAAATAGGACATTTTGCAGCACAAATATTTGTTGTGTCATTTATACAGCTCATGTTTTATTGACTTGGGAGTGTCAGAAGTTGTAAGAGAGCAATGTCATCCTTATTTGCACCTTGTGTATGTTTCTGGATTTGTTGAAAGGTTCATAATCTGTGTGTGTTTACTGCCTCTAAGAAATGTAAACAAAAGAGTCCCAGATGTCCTAGACTTATCAGAAAGGTCGTTTTTGCTTTATTTTTTTGTTTGCTTTGCATTACTAGTTTATAATATTATTCCTCACAAAGGTTCTGCAACCCTCAGTCATCAACATCTCCCACACTTACCAATTATCCATCACACATTACACTCCCAAACCTTTCCCTCTACCAGTCCTACACATGCCCTGTCCCTCTGCCAAGTTAGAAGTCATACTCTCAGCAGGGACGTCATTTCACCAAAATACCAGGGCTAGCAGTAGTGACATCACACGACCCTTGACCTCTGATGACATCACAGGAAGTGATGCTATTTGACCCCACCCCGAAGTGACATCATGGTAAGTGATGGAACACAACCTTTCACCTCTTGACAAAACGAGAAGTGGCATCACATAGCAGTGTCCCTAAGTACACTATGTAAAATATGGTTACAATATCACTGTAATGTTACATACATTTCATAAAAGAATGGATAACCATATGTATTATTAATATCAGTGTATATAGGCCCATATTACCAAATTACTGTAAATGCAAGCAGATGTCCAAGGCCAAATGATAATGGTGTGTTATTATATAGCACTTATGCTTAAGCGCTTCATATAGAACAAAAATACATACAATATCACCCAACATGTGTTGGTACTCATTTATCAACCACAGAAGAATGAAAAGTTGAGTTGGCATTGCCGGTATTCGAACTTGCAACCTGCATAACACACACAGATCACAGTTGCGAGCACTCAACCCACTGAGCTATCTTACCGCTAGAGCTATCTTACCAGCTATGGTAGAACGGGCAAATACATGTCTGAATGTTCTCAAAGTCAGAAAGCAAATTACACTCTGTAGTGGATACGAATTAACTGGTCACTGTGATTTAATACCAGGCCAGTTCACCTGCAGGTCTGGTGCAACGCTGGCCACATTTCAAGCCTGCTTGGATATACTTTTCAAGCTTCAGAGGTTGGCAAAATATATACCATTGGGAGGGTTCATAAATGTGCATTAAAGAATTTAGAGTAGCGCAGGGAAAGCAGGGCACTCGCACGGCGACCCGTACTCTGGGCACTCTTTACCTCATATATGCAAACAAACATCGGAACAGCATGCCAGGGAGATAGGAAAGATCGACACATTACAACACAACAATAGTTGTGGCACAATGAAATCAAGGGCCACTATTTGTGTGCTATGGTCAAACATTTCTACACTGTACACAACCTTTTAGGCACAAGGATTTTGTCAATTGAGCGAGGACACCGAGATGGAATGTCTTGTGATGATCGTAACAGAGACAACAGCAGAAAAGAAAACATGCCATAACTGCAACTTGGCAAAAGCAAAATAGACAGTCCGAAATTGATGCTTATTCTACTCTAAATGCTTTTTCAACGTTTATGTCTGTATTGTGAATTTGAGGTGTTTATGAACAGACTAATTCAGTGACTCACCCCCTGAAGTGTGCCTGAAATAAACCTTTAATGAGTCTAGCAATTATTGTATAGAATTCCAGCAAGACAAATTATTTGTTATTCCTATTCCTTCTTATTTAGGTTCGCGGCTCAGAGTGGTACACTTGGCAAAACCCCATTTTGTTTTAAGAGGCCTGAACAAGAAAGCCATCCACTCCAGAAACAAAGAGCCAAATGACGCTGGCTACAGCCCTAGAGTTTAAATAATTCTTTTTTTTAAAGTTTCTTTATTTTATTTTTTTAGAGGTAGCAAGGGAGACCACAGGGGTCACAGGTGTCTCCCAAATGACGTCCATGACTCTCAGTCCCTGCCACACTCCCAACTCTGCTCCTGAATCACCAGTACATTCTCTAGGTCCTCTTGCAACCTCTACACCTCGATTTTTACCAGTCTCTCATTTTACCAGTCGTCCTTCTTTTGACTTCTTTTGCCTCTCACATCCTTTCTCCCAGTCTTTCTCGCTCTCCCATCCTTTTTCCCCTTCTGCTGCTCTTTCCCTTTTTTTGCCCCTTTCTCTGCCTCTTTTCCCCCACTGTTTCCCCCAACCCTACCCCTTCCCCCCGGCCCTTTGCTCCTTCTCACCTCTATCTGTCTTTTCCACAATGCCCAGTCCCCCCTGGCCTGTGCCCAGAATATGGTGCTTGAGCACCCTGTCCTTTATTGACCCCTCCCCCCAAATTAATTAAGTTCCAGCTTTTTTGTGTGACTTTATTTGCCACCGTCTTTCATGGGACTCCACTACGGATTCGTTTTCCTTTTTCCCACTCTCTGTGCCTCTTTTCTGATAGGGAAACATTATCAACATAAGCAGTGACTAAAAGTAGCATACCTCCAGATCCAAAACTATCTGGAGAAGAACCAACTTCTAGGATCACGCCAATCTGGATTCAGACCACTACATGGTACAGAAACAGCCTTAATTGACCTTAAGACACAAATCGACGAGTTGAAGGGCAAAGGTAAAACAGCTATGCTCCTCCTCCTTGACCTATTGGCGGCCTTCGACCTGGTGGACCACGCAGTGTTATGCAACCAGATAGCATCTGCCACCCGATTCTCAAGTGAAGCTATAGCCTGGGTACAATCCTTCCTAGCCAACCGTACAATGAGAGTGTTCTCCCCCCTAGCCTCAGCGGACCCAATACAAATCACATGTGGCATCCCACAAGGTTCATGTGTCTCTCCCACAATGTACAACATCTTCACTAAGCCACTCTTCGACAAACTTGACAGATTACTGGTAACTTATACTAATTATGCGGACGATACGCAGATCCTCATACCACTATCTGGCAACTTTGTCGAAGACACAGCTCTAGTAAATAAGATTTACCTCCTCATTCAGGCATGGATGGCCTCTCACGGCCTCTGCCTGAATGACGACAAACAGAGATACTGATCCTGGGTTCCGACTCTAACTTAAAAAAACTCAACCGTAACTACCTCGCCTTCAACATAGATGGCAATATAATCAAAGTGGCAACTGAGGTAAAAACACTAGGTTTCTACCTTGATTCCACATTATCTCTCAAAAAACAAGTCAACTCCGTGGCTTCCTCCACAGCTTACACCTGTAAATTAATTAGGGCCTGGAGACCCTACCTCTCCAAAATCAATTGCATCACATTAGCCAATGCCCTAGTAATGTCCAAATCGGACTACTGTAATTCTCTATATGCGGGTGCCAGTAAAACTGTCATAAACAAAATGCAAATACTGCAGAACAACGCTCTTAGAGCAGCCTTGGACATAACACGCAGAGTGCACATATCCAACATCAGGAAATACCATCATTGGCTAAAAATCAGTGACAGAGTCCTCCTCAAGACGCTATCTCTCACCCATAAAGGACTGAACAACACTGCACCTCCTTACATCTCGGCTAGACTCACCAGAAAATCATCTAGTCACCACACTAGAGCCTCTAACCACCTCCTACTTGAAATTCCAAGATTCAGACTAACTAAAGCAGGCGGAGCAAGCTACCCTGTTACAAGTGCCCGTGCCTGGAATGCACTCCCTACTGCACTGAGAGCTAATCTACCCTATTCTAGATTCAGATGCAATGTGAAAAGTTGGCTCTGGACCAATGACGACTAGCAACCTGATCCTAAGCTCTAGGCCAGGTTCCCTGTATATATTTATCTGTTACGACCAAATTTGGACTATAGACTTTCACATTGCCCCCTGTGATGAGAGGTTTTTCCACTTTTTGTACCTCTTGCAGTCATGTATTGTAAATTTGTTAATAACTCATGGAATGTATCTTCTGTATGTATCCTCTGCATGTAACCTAAGCTTAAGTAATCTTGTTACTGCTGCGCCCGGCTACCCCTGGGTTTGGAGCGCATTATCAAATAAAAAACTAAACTAAACTAAAGTATAAGAAGACTTCCTCTTCTGTCTGGAGAAAGAGAGAAACACAGTCATGTTTGACAGTCTTCTTGCTCTCCAAAGACACATTGACAGCATGCTCAATTTCTACAATAGCAGATAGAGATCTTCAGTAAAATAATTCCATTATTTCCCAGTGATGACAAAAATTAATTTATAGGAACTTTCAGCAATAGGGAACTGTAGTCCTGCGATTTCAATCTACCCAAATCTTCTCAAGGAAATCCTTCACCATGTTAGAACGTTCGCAAGGGGTTCAAAGGGTTGGCATCATTGCCCCTGTACAGTTGTTATGCCTGTAGGATATGGCCAGTACACAAAATGATGGCAGGAAGATGTCATTGCACAACATGCTGCTGTCACTGAAATACTGTATAGTGTTTCTGGCCACCTGGAAGACAAGGGATGTGGCCAGAGAGGTGGAGTATCTGTCACCCAAACAGGTAAGTTATTGTGGGGAAATGGCAATGGTTTAGTCTGGAGGAGGTTGGGGGAGCTAGTGAGGGAAGAAAAAGGAGGTCTAGGAATCTGTTGGTTTTCGAGTGATGACGGGGTGAGGGAAGTGCATTGATGGTCTGTTCCGATGACGTTGGGATAGTGCACACAGTAAAGTTCCAAGTCTCTTGTGCCCCAGTCCTCATATTTGAGGCTGAGTGTCTCATGCAAAAATTCATCTTTGGCAAAGGCCCTCTGTCTCTCAAATACACAAGTAAGTCACTCCATCGTGGCAAAGAACTTCAATTAGCCTCAAATTGCCCTCTTCCATTTGAAGGTGGTTGTACAATCTCTTAATCTGGAGCTTGTTGCTTTACTCCCCAAGAACCTATCCACGAGCGTGATGGGCAACCGCCAAGTGTGCCAAGTTTCAGGGGATACCTGAGGATACCTGGAGCGGCCCCTACTTTCTTAACTTCTGCCACCTTCCTGGACTCTTCTACAGAGCGATGGTCTTTTATCATCAGACACCTGACCCCTTTCAATGGAAGGAACCTGCAAGTACCTAAAGCTGTCTGCAACCATGTAAACTATGTTCAGGCTTTTTTCTAAATAAGTTGTAACATTTTTTTAAAGTTCAATCTAAAGGTTGTTTAACAGCCGGACGTCTCAGGAATAATGATGATGGTGCCTCCACATATTAATGGTGTATGTGGAGTATTTTTATCCACACCACTGTGCCACACTACACCCTTTTGCCAATGGGGAAAGAAAACTCCAAAATTGAGGAAATAACCCTGTGCGTGCCAAATCTGAAAATTGCGCATGGTGCATAAAACCACCAAAAGAGCTGCACACCCTGCCACACACACAGGCAAGGTTACTGTAAAAACAGGAATCACTGCTGTCATCTGTCATCTGTCACTGTCACTTGAAACAAGGCCACAGAAGGGCTAAAATCCGAAAATGCCATTAATTACAGTTTCCTAATCAATGGCAAACTTCAAAGTGCTGTTTTGGCACTAAATTCAGTCATTTTCCCCAGTGAATTATTGAAAGGAAAGTGTGCTGAAATTATGGATTCTCCAGGCAGTCAGAGGAATCCAGGCCTCACTGACTGACAGCTACATCAGAAAATCAGCTGTCAAACCCAGTTTAAAATTGCCTCTGTTGGTGAAGGGCTAATTCTTTTAAATTATTTAAATCCTTTATAAACTGTGCTTATATTTTATATGGGAAATGAAAAAAGAAACTTAATTGTCGAAGGGCCCAGTCTGGGACCAATCCACTGTGTAATTCTGATCTGATAGCCTCGCCTGGGAAAACTGACATCTCTGCTTGACACTTCCTTGAGAACAGGACGGCTAATGGTTGTTAATGGTGCCCGCATAATGAAAACAAAGGAAGCCTCAGACATTTGTCTCCTAGCTGACCCAAGGACAAAGGAAGGCGCGGACACCCATCTTCCTAAAGGAGGGGCCAGATGTGGAGGAGGTTTCTCCGTGAACTTCAAAGGACTGGCCATTTGCTCACTTTGAAAGTAAGAAAAAAAACCTGGACTGGATTTTGAATGGAAATGACTTGTTTTTGCTTCAGAACTGTATGACATTTAACATGACATCCAAAATAAGTAGACAAGTGAACAATACAAACTTATAAATATGAACTCATGCTAGACAGTTGAAGATGTGGTAGGAGTTCTTACTACGTAAGGAAACAAAGATACACTAAAACACTGATTGTGGCAAAACTATTAATGTTGCAAGCTTAAAATTGTACGTACATGATCCCCTAATCAGCGCCCAAAGATATATCAAATTAGAAATGATTAATCCAAAGTGTTATGGGTAAAATTGATAGAAATCCATAGAATGACCAATACATCCCTCACAAAGATGGGAAGTGAATGTAAATATAGATAATCGAGTAAAAAGTATGTGTGTACAATATTATGAGGTTACATAATGGTAGAAATGTAAATTTGTGCAGAAGTATGTTTTGGGTAAAAATCCAGGTGGGAGTTCCTAAATCCTGTCATAGGATGACAGCTCTTTTTAGACTGACAACCAGGATAAAGCACACGCCAGTAGCCACTAACAGACGTGGGGGGGTGGAGGAGGGGGGGTTTGAAGTTCTGCCCACACCATAAACTGGGGGTTGGCATTTGTAATGTATAAATATAGATGTTTTACTACACAAAGAACACACACTGCTTCCAGAACGCACTGATCCAGAACCCATCCCTATGTCTTCCACTTGTAGATGCCTCCAGAATTCTTTGAAAGATCCAGAGTTCTTTGCAGAATCCAGACTCTAGCATTGCATAATTATTGCTAGCCTGACCCAATTGCAAACATCCCAAACTTGAAGGGATTTCATTCTGATTCAGCTTGGCCTGTTAGCACTAAGACTGGCCCGCTGAAAATCCTGCTATCTACCATGTCCAGTAACCAGAAGGGGCCCTTCCAAATGCAGGCTGAGGTGCAGTCCAGTTGACCAGAACTGCCTTGCTGATCCAATTCCGATAGTGGTGCCCTGCTGCCGGTAGACCAGATCCAATTCATTGAGCAGAGCTGACGGTCCAATTGAATAACTTCTTCTGTAAGTATGAATAAGAAGAACAGTGACCCTTAGTATATCTGCATTGTACTATCCCTATCTCAACCCATCCCATCTTTAATTCAGAACTCCAGTATTGTTAGAATCTTTCTTGCGCTGATTGTCTCACCTGTGTTCCAAAACCATAACTCCCTAGTGATTTTGAATAACTTAAGTACATTCCAGGAAGGTTTAGAGTATCCACAACAGGACGGGTTACGCTGATCACGTGACTGTAAGATCCATCTGTGGCATTCTCTTTTTCATAGTCATAATATAGTGCAATCAAACCCATCTGTCATTTTCAAAAGTGCATTTCTGTTCTCATTTTCGCGCCTATTTTGCAAAAACGCCTCTCACTACAATTTCTATAACTCCTTCAGTTTTTAAGATAGAAACGCAATTTCGACTCTCACTGATACCTAACATCCTTACCTATCTCCACAACTAAATACTGCAGAACAGTGTTTTTGACCTGTTTTCTGCAATATCGCATAGTAAAAGTTTGCCACAAATTTGAAAAATTCCCAAGTTTACACGTGTCATTTTGCTATTTCAAGTGCGTTTTCCACCCCATCCTAATCTCAATTGTGTATTGTTTATATTATAGCTCATGGGTCTGTACTGATACATTCTGGTTTCACCATCACCGTCTTGTGGACAATGCTGGATTTGACTTTTATGGACTTCATTCATTCATGGTGCGTCACCCTTTCTCAACTCTCATGCTTAACTTCTTTTGCATCTTGTACTCATGGTGGCCCTGAATCATGCTGTTCCCATCTTCATCTTGTATTCTGGCTTGCAACATTATGTGTTACTACTGACTTCTGCAATTGTATTCACTCTCCCCTCTTGCTTCTCCACTCTTTTGACTGCTAACTCTCTGTTCTCTCCTCCTTTGCCCTTCTCCCTTTTCCTATCTCCTCCCCTTACTTTCTTCTATGCACTTACTGTATCAGAATTGTCCCAGGACCTAGTATGATAGCAACCTCGTCTGTCTCCTCCTCCCTCCCCTTACTGGTTTTACAACCCCTCCAGCACTATCTGAAATGTCATCAGGACTAATATGATAGTCGCTTGTTTTGTTCCTCCCCTACCTATCCGCACCTCTCTCCCTCACCTCTTGTTTTTTTCCGGCTCTACCAGAAATGTCGTCAGGCCTACTACGGTAGTTGCCTGTCTGTTTCCATTTCCTTCCCACTTTCCCTCTCCCTTCCTTATCTATGTCTTAGCTCCCGCAGTATCTGAAATGTCGTCAGGCCGAGTACGATAGTTAATTTCACATCCTTACTGTTCATGGCCTGTAAGAATGTCATTGTTTTTTCCCTTGTTCCCTCCCTTGCCTTGAAGAGCTTTGAAACACATTGTGTATAGGCGCTATATAAATAAACTATCATATCATATCATGCATGTTAGGATCTGATTAGTGTTGCTTTTCATAGAATTTCTACCCATTTAAGCATTTTTGCACCCTTTTGCAGTATTTCACAAAGACATTTTCACCTGTCATTTTCAAAGTGCCATTTGCCAAAATAAGGTTTTCTCACTTGTTTGGGAGGGAGGATTGCCTATAACCCCAGACTTTGTATTTAATTCCTGAAAACCTGCTGATTACTCACATTGGTGTAGGACTGCTCCTTTGTATTTAAGTAAAACTTTGCACGGGGAACATTAACCTAAACGCTATCTGTGTGCAAGACAAACTGTTCTTTTTCCTTGTGTTTTCTATTTTGCCTCATTATAAGTGAATTCAATTGCTCTGCTTATCTTTCTGAATTGTATTGTCATCCTTTGGGTGATTGCTGCCCCATATATATCTATATTAAACCTATGTGTGATTGAATATTAAATAAATAAATACATCTTTACCTTTACAAACTAGCCTGATTCCTGGTTCAGTGTGACCTGGGGGGTATTTTGAGAAGGATGTGATATGAGTGGTATATCATTCAGAATATTGAACTTATAGACACAAATAAAATAAGGGTTTCCGTTGCACACTACATTGCTATGCGAGGCCTGGGTGTGTGCCAGATTGAAATCCCTTACATGGGCAACGCAATATATGGGCCCTTGTGATCTCCCTACCTGACTTCTTGACAAGGATAAGGCCAGCTTGACATAGACAGACAGGGAATTGGAAAGCAAACACTGAATGGCAGGAACATGGCCTAAATGCTCAATCCATGAACATTAATGTTAATACAAAAATAAGTACTGGACCCCAGGATGAAGAAATGTGACACCTAAATAGAAATCGGGACACCTTTAGTGATAGGGTTTCAGAAAATTGCACAGGGACAAAACTGGAACAGGCTAAACCAGCACAGAAGGTTTACAACATCTATTTCACTTCTCTAATCATTTATGAACACATTTTACATGCATGATTGGAAATGAATAGAGATCTGTCTTTTGCACAGAGTCCATTTATATTTCTCAATTCACACAGCTCCTGAGACTTTTGTTCTAGGCTCTCTGTTGTCCAGACAAGCACGTCTTTAGGCAGGCCTGTGCTCAGACATTTGGAAAACATCCACACATACTGAATTATTTGGGGATACAAGGTGCAAACAAACCTAGGTTGACTTTTATTTTATTTTAAAATCCTCTTTCAGGTTCAAACATGTTTTTAGGCCACATGACACTTTATTCCCTATTTCCAGGATTCCGGCTCTGGTCTCCCCCTCCCAGCACCACTTTAGCCAAGCCGACCTACAATCCTGTGCAGGAGCACAGTAAAATAATGAGGAGCTTCAGTTCTGCAAAGTGATCTTCAAGCACACACTTTACTGGCAAAGTAAACGTATTTGCAGCATATTTAACACTATATAACGAGCATGAAATGCTAGAATGAAGACTAAACAGTTCCAAATCCCAAGGACATGGCCTAAAATTTCCAAACCAGCACTCAGCAAAACAGAAACGAGGGGCAGTACAGAACGTCAATTAAAGAAAGGTGGAGACCTCTAGATGCAGTGGGAGGTATTGCACCTGCACTGAATCATAGAAAGTAACCACAAAATGGTGGTCTATGCAAAAGTGAGCGCAGCCCCACCTATTAACGGTTTGAGGTTACTGCAGCAGGGTTGAGCAAAGCACATACATCAAAGATTTATTTTTATAACATATATTTCATTATTGATTTTTTTACATATTGTTTTTGTTTATTTATAAGAACTTTTTCATTCAGTACATTCAAATACCTAATTTCAATGAGTAAAACGTTAGTTTTCGCAATACAGTGAGTCTTAATATCTATTAATTATACACGTACGAACAAAATAAACAAAATATCAAACTCATTTCAACAATATTCAATGCTTATTATAGCAACATTTTCTCATGATAAGACACAATACAAACATGGACATACATACATCACTTACATTACAACACCAAGCTACTCCTAATCAGTGACTAATAAATCAAATGTAATGTAGAGGAAATACATTTTTTTTCATAAAAAGCTTTAAACGGACTCCATAGTGCAAGGTATACATCTTCTAAATCTTTTTTTTACATTAACACTTTCTCATAGTTGGATAGGACCCGCATCTTGTCGTGGTTTATTACAAGGCACGCGCAAATCAGGGATCTCCTTTCCCTACCATTAATGTGGCGCACAAGAAAAACACTTTGATTTTTGATTTATACTTTAGGAACTTTTGAGAAGGCCTCAAACCCATCTCGCACACAATCCTCACGAATACCCAGTGCCTCAATGGACTAGGAACCAGACGGTTGTTTATTAAGAAGATATTTATTAATTTATTATTTATGTCAAATTAGAATACACTGCTTACATCAGCCACCAATGTTGTGGGAACACAAAGACAAAATATCCTTTTTGATCAAGCACACTGAGATAACTCAAAAATATACAGTGATAAGAATTTCCCTTTAGTTCTCCCACCACTACAATCAGAGAACAGTTCAAAGGGCAAAAGGAAAATGAATGCAAACAAACAAGAAAGTGAATATACACAAAACTATGCTTTTATACCAACAACCCTCACCTCCTCCCCCTAAACATCCACTAGGGTTGTCTCTTTGGAATGGAAGGCAGTGGAAAGGAGTGGGAACACAAGAGAAAAGTCGGATTTGGGATATTGTTCACAGAAACAATATGGGGAGCAGGCAAAGATGGGAAAATTCATTTTTACAGCACAAGGGAAGTATGGGTTTGTACATTTTTATCACAATTGCTATGGGAAAGAACTGAAGAGAAGGGCATTCATTCTGCTTACACTTAAAAGACAGGCAGGGCTTTATTGATTATCAGTCAGCTCACAATGGGAACATCGGATTTTGAAAGACTTGACTACAAAAACAATGGATAGGAGACAGGGATGCAAGGGGAAAATTTGGTTTGCCACCCCTGCCAGTAACATACAGGTTTTTAGGTTTATGGTCAGAACAGGATAGGAAAACCCGATTTTTGGAACTTTAGCACAATTTCAATGTGGAAAGAAAACTGAAAATGGGAATTCCTTTTTTGCCTTACAATGAGGAAGTAGGAACAGAATGGGAAAATCAACTTGTGATGTGGAGCACAATCTCAGTGGGGAAAGAAAAATGCAAATGGGAATTCGTGTTTACCTTACAATGGGGAAATAGCAACAGCATGGGAAAATGGGAACAATTTTGTTTTGCCTTACAATGGGAGACACATGGAACAGGGCTTTTTTGAAGACAATTCTTTTGCAAATCTTTAGGACTATACCGGCTCACAAAACACTGGGAAAAGATTGTTGGTTTCCAATTCCACCAATACAGATCCTGTGGATTCAATGGGGGAATTAATTGATTTACTTGACAAATATACTAAGGCTCTACGCAGGCAAATGGGGATTCTTTAATGGGACAATGGGCCTCATTACGAGTAGGGCGGTAAGGGATACCGGGCACCCTTACAGCCGTACTACGAGTTCCCTTAGCAGGTCCCTCCTTTAATGCCTGGTTTTACCATGTGTTATGGATGGGACCCGTTAAGGGAAATCAGAGCCAATAATGGTACCGCAAATTGCGGTACCGTTATTAGCTACTTCCCTCTTCCCATTGAGCCCTATGGGGGATCAAATGGAAATGGGGAATGGTTTTTTCAATGGGTACTTACCGGTCCCGCAAATGTCAGACTACACCGGTAAGTCCCCATTGAACAAGACCGGTGCCGGTACCGTTATTGGAGGCAGTCATGGCGCGAATAGCGCCATGACTACCTCCAATCTCGGAATGAGGCCCAATGACTGAAATACACGGGCAAATGGGGATTTTGAAATGGGGAATGATCTAATGCATTGCTACAAGAATGCTGATCCTACACACTCTATGGTTTTTGGGGTTTAGTTCTACTTACAGAAGAGGTCTGGACTGGACATCAGGGAGCGTCAGGACACTGCTGGGACAGCAAACAGAGGTCAGTCAAGGTCTCTGCTGAGTCCTCCAAGGGGTCCCAAGTCAGCTTCTAAATCTACTGGCTCCAATGCAAGCTAGGCCTCTTACTGCTGGCATATTTCTCCAGATTTTGACAACAGATCACCTCCGGGGTTAGTGGAAAGAGTCCTGCTCGGAGAAGGGCTTACTTAGTTATAGGGCAAATGACATCATTAATGTGTCATAGTTCCTGCAGAAGGGATTGGTTGAGTGTCACTAGTCCACACCATCTGTGTGCTGATATGTCCGGAAAATGTGGGAGTGCTTTGGGACACAAGTGGAGGAGACCACTTCATCATCTCCCTTCATCAGGGGGCTTAGTCTGGTTTGGGGACATAGAAATCTCACTTCCTGACAAGGGCCCTTAAACTCCATGTTTTGACAGATATGAATGCATTTCGGAAATTTATATTTTACTGTGAGTCAAATAAGCCTGGTCAGGTGTCTGTACATCATTCCTGTGCAAAGATAGTTGTTCTTCATTTAGTCCTGAAATATAGCAGTGAAAAATATGGCCATTTGCGGGCCGCATATGAATCATACTGGGCCTGCTTCAATTAACTTTTTATATCTCTCAACTTCACAAAGAGGGCCACATTACGTTTTAATGAATAACTCCAGCTGTGTTGATCCAACAAAATGTTTTAGGATGACCAGAAGGGTCTAGCGGACCCCATGCCAGCCTCACAACGACTATTGTGGGATAAATATGATTGATTTTACAGAATGAAAGGGATTCCTCTCATTTTACACAATGGGCAGCCAAAACCACTCCTTGTCTCTGGCCCCCACCTTCTTGGAGCACATGTCATCAGCAGAGAGGTCTGTGTTTAGATAAGTCTGCTCCTTCCAAGGGCTAACAACCACTAATGCATGTTTTATTGAGGCTTGTGTGGCCTGGGGTCATAAATGCGGCAGAACAGACTTCCTTATCTGGTCGTCCACCGCAAATTTGATTTCTAATGGAATTTAAAGTTGTATATTTAAAGGAAGACACTAAGGTTTGAAGTTGCAGGCTTAGGTGTCCAGAACAACAGGGGCCCTGGAATGCAGTTTCACCTGGTACAGCCCTGATTGATGATGACACCCCAGGCCTGCCTTCAGGACAGCAAAAGGGGAGGTTCTGGAGCAAATGGCTAGCAGCAAACCTAAATGAATTTCAAATGACCTCCTATGAAATACACAGTTTCAGTATATATACATGTCCTGTAAGGTTTTCCCTTGCATACAACTGTTAAAAGAACATCATAATCACACTTTTATTGGCTATGGTGAACATTGTCACTTTGGAGGAAACACGAAAGAACATGTGATTAAATTCACCAGTGAAAGAAACTCAATTTTACTGCAGCTGCTTAAACCCAGTTCAGCACCTCATTATAGATTCTGTGCACAGCTGTTTCTGGGAATGTTACTTCAAGTTTCCAAGAATTTGTCAAACCTTGCCACGTGTCTTTCCCTGATGCCAGGCAGTTGGCATCTTTAGGTGTTTAGACGTTTTGAGGCCCAATTTCACTCCTTTTTGCTTGGATTTCATGGGCCTCATTTTATTCATTATTTCAGAGCAGGCTTTGTATTTAGGGGCATGTCCCCCAATTACTCTGCCCCTTTTATTTTGCGCATCCCGGGGCTATTTCACCCCACAATCTCCACTAACCAATCTTCTACATTGGGCTTTTTTCTAGTCTTGCAGACTCTCAAGATTAATTTTGCGGCAACAACTAGAGCTTTATCTATGCTCCATAATCTCTATCGATAGTGTACCTTCCACTATGTAACAACCAAATCACCTGCGCAGGCGACCTAGGGAAAGTAAAATTCAGAATCATATCTATCCTGTCTAAAACCTCCTTCCAAAAAAAGTACATTTGAACATCTCAAAAACATGTATAATAAGGTTCTTTTATCTCACCCACAACTCCAACATAAGTAATTATCCAGCAGACCCAAATTATGCACCCTTACCGGTGTCCAGTAAAGACTCTGTTGTATCGAGCATTCTCTGTGTTTAGTGGGCATTCTGAGAACATGCAATCTAGGCTCCTGGAACTCCAGGAAGGAATGCTTATCCTTGAATCTAAATCAGTTGAAAGTTATATATATATATATATGTCGACTGAGGAAGCTCGGGGCTGCTGCATACTCTCTTATCAACAATAAACAAATAAACAATTATTACACCTGAGCGTGATAGTCTTCATTTCACTGTAAACAAGTGTTGAAACCCAGTGCCAGTGACCCCCAGCGTAATTGGATGTCGCTGCTGCCTGCAGAGTCTTCATATGCCTGACTGCCTCAAGAAGACTCTGAAACTGGCCCTGCACTGCAGACCGGCTGCTAGTAGGCATGGGTGATGTGGAGGAAAGGGCATTAGATGCAGCATTGTATGAAGAGAAAGCACTGCATGCCATTAAGCACTGTAGAGAAGAAAGCACTGGGTGAACTAACTCTGCTGAGGGGCAAATGCAGTGGTATCACTAAGTGACAGCGGTGACTGACAATGTGTTCGGTGCACAAGGCTATGCCAATGAGGTACTGTTTTGGGCTACGTGTGCCGTGTCGCTAGTGGAGCGCGAGCATGGCTGACTTGTGCTATTGTTGCCAGGGCAATCGCGCGCAGGCTCACTCCCATTACAGAAGAGAGGACTTCTCAACATGCTTCTGTGTGGCAGACATTTTAGCTACTTTGGTCGCTGGTGTAAACGCTGGCAATGCTGTAGCCTCCACAGCGCTCAGTGATCGTGATTGGGAGCATCAAAAAATAAAATGTCTAGGAGAACAGCGTATCCTTCATCTCACAAGCAAGCATACAAGATGAGAGCAGTAAAAAAAAGGGAGAATAAGCAGAATGGGATTGCAGAACTAAGAGTATCCCTCAGAAGCACTGAGGGTGTGAGGTACAAGAGGAGGAATACTGGTGCTTACCCATGGAATCTTAGTACAAAATGGCCATGCCAGGAGTACCAGGTCCTTCCACATTCATGCCAAGTCCAGGCCCTATAGAAATTAAATGGGCGTAATGGAAGAAAGTATTTCTTCACTATGTAAGGGCTGCTTGTGGCAACTTACTTTCGAATGACCACAATGTTTCCTTTTTAATGAATTTTTAGGATTTGAGGGTCAGTGCATGTATGCGACATTACCAGAATTGGATCAGTCATATGATTCCTCTGTGGCCAATGAATTTGACGCTGCCCTACAAAAGTTGGACATACATTTTAACGCTAAAACAAACACAATGTTAGAAAGATACAATTTTGGGGTCAGAATAAGAAGACAGGGAATTAGTGGAGGAACATCTGACAGGCCTTTGCCATTTGTCTTTGTCCTGCAAATTTGGTTACAAATTAGATGAATATATAAGGGACCAATTTGTGATCCACTGTAGCAATGACAAAATAAGAGAGGAGTGTGTGCTGAAAGACGGGCTAAGTTTGAATGAAGTTATAAGTATGGCAAAAAGGGTTGAACATTCATTGGCATGTGCAGCTAAATTGGCAAAGAAGGAAAATAAAGCGCCTATCTTGGAAGTGCTGAGGGTGGGAGGAATTGGTAAAAGGAATTAGAAGAAGCAAAAGGGTAGTGCACAGCATGTCTGTAAGGCTCCTGACTCCAAGAATGAGAATTTAAAGGGCAAAAAACAGAAGAACGATTGTGTTTTAGGTGTACTAATGCAAACCACTTTGCTGGGTCTCCAGCATGTCCTGGGAGGAAGGTTACATGTTCTAAATGTAAAAGATGGGGCCACTATACAAACTATTGCAAACATGTCCCACTTGGGACATGGTGGAGAGTAGCATATGTAACGTAGGAGGGGAAGAGATCCTCCGGGGATGAGAATGAGTATCAACTAGAAGTGGTTTTGGTCAATATGGTGAAGTGTGCTGGTAGTGAGGATTATGAAAGTCCATTTATGGAAGTTGAGGTTGATGGAAAGTGCGTAAGAATGATGGGTGATTCCGGGGCAAAAACCTCATTGATGTCGCGGGAGGTGTTTTTGAGGGAGGTGGGTTGACAGATAAAAGATTTACTTCTCCCTGACATCAAACCAGGTGGATATAATTTAGGGAACATTTATGTCATTGGATACTTTGTTGCTAAATAGAATTTTAAGGGGTGAGAAGCAAGAGGCAAGATTTATGTCATGAAAAATGACATGGCATTGATGGGATGGAGGGAGCAGAAAGGGTTGGGGATGAGACTTAATCCCAACACAGTTAAGCAAGTGCTGCCTGTGGGTGAATGTACCGGTACAGTGGAATCGTATTCAAGTGATTTTATGAAAAGTATTGGACGGGTGAAGGGTATGAGGCATATGAATATGCTCAAGGAGGGAAGTATCCCAATTGCTGCAAAGATGCGCTCAGTTCGCTTGGTGTTGATAGTGGGACAGGAGCTCGAGAAATTGAGGGTGTCTGGTGTGACAGAAAAGGCAAGGAGTGTGGAAGGGGTCTCTTATTTGGTGGTGGTAAAGAATCCGAATGGTGAGCTGAGGCTCTGCATAGACCTTCGAGAGCTCAACAAATGCATTGTTGTGGAGAGACATCCCCTACCCAATATAGCAGAAATGCTGGCAATGGTTGGGAAGGCAAAATATCTTTCAAAGCTAGACATGGCATCGGCCTACCACCAAATAGAGTTAGATGACCAGTCCAAAAAATGAACTGCCTTTATCACACATGAAGGCGTACATCAGTTCCGTTGAATGGCATTTGGGCTAGTTTCAGCTTCATCTGTTTTTCAAAAGATGATGGATATGTTATTTAAGGGTCTGCAAGGAGTGCATTGTTTTCAGGATGACAGCTTGGTGTGTGGGGAGACACTAGAGGAGCATGAGGACATTTTTAAGGAAGTGTTGGACATTTTGAAAGAATGAGGTATTACATTAAGGGCGGAGAAGTGCTTATTTAGGAATGATGTTTTGGAGATTCTGGGGCATAAAACCTCAGCAGAAGGTTTGAGACCCAAAAGTGACATGATTGGTGCAATGAAAAAGGTGCCACCGCTGAGGGACAAGTGTGAACTGAGCTAGTTTTTGGGAATGATCGATTTTTATCACAAATTTGTAGTTTTGCTGACAAGGTGGTCAAGATGAGAAACTTATTGAAAAAGGGAGTAGAGTTTATGTGGATGAGAAGTGTGAGAAGGAGTTTGTACATATTAAAAGCAAAATACACTTGGCGAGGCCACTTGCTCAATTCAGTACAAAGAAAAAGTGCATCATCACGATAGATGACAGTGATAGTGGCATTGGTGAAGTCCTTGCACAGGTTGGTGAGGATGGTTTAGAGCATGTTATTACGCATGTTTCGAGGATGTTGAGAGGGGCAAAGAGAAACTTTTCTGTTCTTGAAAAGGAAGCCCTGGCGTGCCACTGGGCTGTAGAAGCATTTCATAAATGTGTGTAGGGGGCTGAGTCTATTATAAAGACATATCACTAGCCCATTAAGGTACTTTTTGAAGAAAACGGTTTGGACAAGGTGTTGAGGAGAGTTGCTGGATGGGTGGCCAGGATGCAGGGGCACACATTTTACATGGTGGTGATACCAGGAAAGGAGAACATTTGAGCAGATCATTTGTCAAGGGTTGGGCGGTGTGGTTGAATGGGAATTTTCAGAGGTGACAGATGCAGTGTTCATGGTACTGGATGGAGTTGTGTCTCGGGAGGAGTGGTGCGTGGCGGTGAGAGAGCAGAGCGCTCTAGGAAATGAAATTGAATTTGTGATCCATGGTTGGCCAGAAAAGAAATGGTAATGAAGAGAGGATATTTTGGGAAGTGCAGTCAGAATTGTGTACTAAAGATGGTATTTTGTACCGGTGGGAGCCTGCAGTTGTTCCAAAGAGCTTGCAGAGGAGGATGGTAAAGATGGGCCATGAAGGTCATATAGGAATCACCAAAACCAAAGCGGTATTGAGGAGTAAGTACTGGTGGCCCGCGTTTGATCTCAATATAGTAAGAGTTCTAGGCAAATGTGTTGAGTGTGAGAAGTCACGTAAGGGTGTGGGTGCCCACTTTCAGCCAATTGTGAAAGTGGATGTCCCAGAGAGAGTGTGGTCTGATCTAGCTTTGGATATTCTGGGTCCGGTTGATCTTGGTGGTGGCTGTGGGAAGATCATTGTAATCTTAATTGATTTGTTGTCACGATGGACAGAGTTTAAGATCATTTGCCAGACTACAGGGATTGCTGTCATTGAATTCTTAGTCAGTGTTTGAGAGAGAGGGTATACCAAATTGTGTCTTGACCAATAATGGTAGACAATTTGTTGGAGGGTTTCTCCGAGAATATTGGAAGCATTGTTGTTTGAAGCAAAAAAGAACGGTGGCGTATCATCACGAAGGGAATGGTGCAGTCGAGAGGGTAAACAGAAGTGTGATGGAAGCTGTGAGATTGGCAGTAGTTTGTGGAAAAGATAAAAGGGTTGCTGTGGGAGAGAGGCTGTATGCTTTAAGCATGGCACCCCATGCCGCTACAGGTATAAATCCATTTAAAATGATGAGGGGGAGGAAAGCCAATAATAAGGTATTACCTCTCTGGCTTGGCAGGGCGATAGATGTTGATTATGTTGTGGAAGAGATGAGGAGGACCCTAGAGAGAAAGAAAGATGCATGGATAAAGAAAGAGAATGAGAAGTGTGCTAGGAATAGTCTTGAAGTGTGTGCAGGGATTGGGTGAGGATAAAGAAGTGGGTTGTGAGCAAGAAGGGGGAATTGTTGTATTCTGATCCTGTGCAAGTGAAGAAAGTGTTGAGAGGTGCAGTGAGAGTGTTTGGAGGGCAGGCTTGGAATATAGCCAGAGTGGCGCTGATTAAACAAAAGTTAAGGTATAAAGAGGAAAAGTAAAATTTAAAATGTACATGTGTTAAAAAATGTTTTACTATGCATAGTTGAGGAAAGGAGATGTGTTGTGTTCAGTATTCTCTGTGTTTAGTGGGCCTTTTCAGAACATGGAATCTAGGCTCCTGGAACTTCAGTAGGGAATGCTTATCCTTGAATCTAGTTCAGTTGTGAGTTATATATGTTGACTGAAGCAGCTGGGTGTTGCTGCGTGCTATCTCATCAACAAGAAATAAATAAACAATAATTATACTGCAGCGTGATAGAGTCTTCATTTCAGACGTCCTATAATCTTTTGCCATATTAGTCTCAAGCTCATGTCCATCTTAGTTCTAGACCCAATCCTGAGTAAACCCTCCCATTCCTCTGATGTTATCGCCAAGCCTAAGTCCTCTGACCAAGTCTGTCTCCATTTTTCCCAAGATTCCAGATACATTTCATCCATGGGTATCATACCTATATAAGTATAAACCATGTGTGCAGGCACATATATGATTAGCAGAGCTCCGGCCTAGTTTGTAATTCAATACTCATCATAGGAAGACTTTGAGTCAACAGAGTCCGCTGTTCCATATAGCAGGCCAATTCCCTTTTCCCCAATTTGAATTGCTGCCGGAGTTCCTGAAAGCTAACTAACCTGCCCTCTTTCAGAACATCACTCACTCTCAAGACACCTCTTGAAATTCAGCTACGCCAATGCAAACTTTATCTGGAGTGCTGAGTTATGCCACAGTGATGCGTCATAATGTAGCCTAAAGAGTGATAAGTTTCTGCAAACCAAGTCAATAAAGCCGCCCGTGGGGCAATCACGTGCAGCAATCTCATTGTCATTCCTGCTTGTTTTTGCATTGAGTATAGATTGTGCAGTGCATAGGGCTTACATACTTCCCTTTCCAATTTCAACCGGAGTGGCTGCATTGCACTGCATAATTCAAAAAAGTAAACTGCCTTCTTAAGTAGGAATCCTCTGTGATATTTCACTAGAGTGTTTACCAATCCCCATACAAACCATGTTTTAAAACCTTATTAACCAATTCTCCTTGTTATCACTTTGGAGAATGGCAGTGGAAGCAATTGCATAATATGTAAAACCTTTGGCAATAAAACAATTTTGATGGTATTCACCGAGCCCAGACATTCAAGGTCAATCTCTCCCATTTCTTATTATTGTTCAAAATTCTCTCCACCACTTCATTACATTAAATTCAACAAAAAAAGTCATGGATAATGTGCACCCTAAGTATTTCACTACAATAGGTGACCATCTCCAATTCCATGATGACAGAACACCCCATCACATGTGATTGAAGGAGGGAATATTTCTGTTTTAGCCCAACTGATTTCATGCCCCGACAATCTCCCTACCTCTTCAAGCATAAACTTGAGTAGTGAGCTGCAAACCTCCGGGTTAGAAAGAAGCACCTTAATATCATCTGCATATGACAAAATCTTAATCTGCTGATCACCCACCTGAATTCCTCATATACTGTGGTTCAGCTGTATTTAGGCTTCTAATGGTTCCAAGGCTAAATTAAACAAATATGGTGATAAAGAGCATCCTTGCCTCATGCCTTGAGATAGTGGGAATGAATCTAATGTTATACCATTGGCCTGTACTTTTACCGATATATCCCAATGTAAACAATTTAGGGCCTTTAGGAACACCGGAAAACCACATTCTATGCAGTGCACATTCCAAAAACTCCAAATCGCCTCATCAAATGGTTTCTCTGCATCACAAAAGGCCAACACAGAGTTTGACAGTACATTATTATGACCCCCCCAGGACATCCAGGACCATCCTAATGTTATCATATCTACCTGACATAAAGCCCACTTGAGATGTATCTATCATTCCCCAGTAATAACCACTTAGTCTATAAGCCAATATTTTAGTAAAAAGTTGAATATCTACATTCAGAAGTGAAATCGGCCTGCAGTTACCACATTGTCTATGGTCTTTATCCCGTTTTGGAATAAGTGTGATTAAGGCCTCTTTCATTGTCTGGAACATTGATCCAGTTAATAAAAAATGATTAAACAGGTTGCACAGAAAAGGCGCATTTGGGCAGAAAAACAATTATAAAATTCAGACTGTAGTCCATCAGGCCCAGGTGATTTCACATCATTAAGTTGTTTAATGGCAGTTAGGACCTCAGCAACCTCTAATGCTGCATCAATTAACATTTTTCCTTCAGTAGACAAAATCAGGAGTTCGATTTTGTTGAAAAAGATATCCAGCTCTGTCTGGCTCCGAAAATTATCTTCTTATATGATAGTGCATAGAACGATCAAAAACAGCCACAAATGTCTCCATTCTTCATCAATATTTTCCCACCTGGAGCCTCTATACATTAAAAAGAAGATCTTTCAACAATCCCTCTAAGATTATTAGCTAATAACTTACCACTTTTGTCACCAGTTTCCCAGAACATTTGTTTCACACAGAAGATCCCTTTCTCAGCCAAATGTATCTCATTTTCTAAAGTGTCTTTTACTCCCTTCACTTCAAGCCTGTCTTGTTCCGAACCGGACACAGCATAACTCTGTTGTAAATGTTTGAGTTAATCTTCTAAATATCTCAATTTCTTCAGCCTTCCCTTCCTAGCAGGAGATGATCTGCTAATTAATGCCCCTCTTACTACTGGTTTAATACAATCCCAAACAATAAGTATATCACCTGTCTCGTTATTCTCCATGAAATACATTTTGAATACATGTTGTCATGCCAGTAGTCACTGACACATAATTGAGGATTTTAGTACACAATCTCCACCTTGCAGTTTTAGGCCCCATATCTGTAAGATGTCATTCTAAATCAATCAATGCATGGTCTGAAATTACCCGCTCTCTTATGTTACTATAAATAGTCTGACTAATCAGCCAATCTGAAATTAACAAATAGTTGATTCTTGAATATGACGTATGCATTAGCGAGTAAAGTGTAAACTCCTTCTCGGTCGGGTGCATAATCCTCCAAATGTCTACCAAGTTGTATTTTTGAAGAAAACATCCAAATTCCCTGCTATCCCCTTTACTTGTGAATCGGCACTGCTGAGCAGACCTGTGTAGCCCACAATCAAATACACAGTTCAAATCTCCACCCAGTACAATACTCTTCCCCTGTAAACCACATAAGAGCCCACTCAAGTCACTGAAGAATAGAATACTCGGAGAACAAGGGCCATAAATAGAGCCTGTAGTCATCTTTCTACCATCATACTCAATGACAGCCAGGAATATGCAACCCTCATTAGCTCTTACTACCTTTTCCACAAGTATATTTAACCCTCTCCTGAACAATTTACACACCTTTCTAGATTTCGATTCATAGCAGTTGCACAGTACATGCGTGTATTTGGAAGTAGACAAAACATCTTTGGGAACTCTCAAGTAAATGCGTTTCCTGTAGGAATACACCACCCGCTCCACCTCTCCATAACCTTAATAGTACTTTCCTTCTTTTATGCGGGCACTTCAATCCCTTTATATTCCAAAATATAAAAGTGAATGGACTCATACCTCAACTAAAACAGATTACCCATTCTCAATCCAATAGCAAGCAAAAAAATATATAAGTAGAAGATATAATGTGGAGGCAATAAGAAAACACTTTTCCCACCCAAAAAGAAGTAGTAAGATATAGCAAGAACACACTCAGACAAGACAACAGACAAGATAGACACACAAAAAGACATACAAAACACAGCAAACAGATACCCGATTTCAATAAGGCATCTTATAAGCAAAATGATATACATAGGTCACTACCTCTTGAACCATACATGCCAGTAGAGTCTGTGCCCAAACACAATAAGAATAAAGAAAAGTATTGCTCCCCCAACCCTTCCTTGATGCCCGCCCAGTCCTCCAGTCATTAAACAACCTATGTCCACATTCCCTATATCTTATCCCTACCTAGACATATCCAATCATGACCTATCTCTGGGCACTAGAAGCAATACATATTCAATCAGGTTGAAAATGTACATGGGTAATATCACATATAGTCTTGAGTTGTTCCTCAACAGCCATTTTCTTACTCTCCCAACATGACATTTGTACAGTCATTAATAAACAAGGAGGTGTCTGACATATCAGTCTCAGAGGAGCCCACTCACAGAACCATCAGGATGATCACATATAACACTCTGAAAGTTCCTCCACACGCAGATTGGTTATTCAAATCTTTCTAGTTGAATTTATTTACCTTGGCAGTTATATCCCAAACACCCAATTCCCCTGAACAATTAATTCATTGTACATAGAGTACCACTTTGCCATGCTTAGGGTAAAAATAGAAATCACAAATCTCCAATGTGTACCCAGTTTTGATCTAATCATAGTGTGTGTGCGTGACAACACTATATGTGTAAAACTGCAAGCGAAACACATCTCCATAGAAAAGCATATCAGTGTATGCGGGAACAAGCCAGTCACATAGTTCATCCAGCGTAATGTGTGGTTCCAATACGGCCGTTCATATGTGTGCATCGCGTCGACTGAAGAATAGATAAAGCCAAGAGCAAACGTAAAACCAAAGTCACTTCAACTTTTGCATCAGCAAACGTTTCATGCCTCCATACTAGTCTTATCGTACAGACCATGGAAAAAAAATATTAAACAAAGGCGCTACTCTGACAATCAAAGATTTTAAGTGTAATGACTACATACAATAAGTTGCATTATTTGCAACATAATAAATGCATATTGTTACATAAGCGTTATGCAATTTGACTTGGATTTATACTATTCACTGTTGCCTTTTGCATCTTCCTCAGGTTCTCTGGAGGATCTGAAAGAGAGGAGGAGTGGGTTAGATTAGAGTAAAGAGAAGGACAATGAAAAATAGTGTTGTCTTGATGTGTGCAGACCTATAGCACACTGACCTCTGTGTGTGGTTCTAGGAGTTCTGTGTTAGGGGCATAGAAGCATTTGTGTCCAGAGGGGAGCCTAGTGTTGCTGTTGTGCTATGATACATTGGCTGTAGTTGTGATTTGTAAGTTTGTATTTGAGGTGTATTGTTCTGTTGTTTGACTGATGGGGGATAATTTCTGTGCACGAGTAGCATAGTTGTCTGATCAAAGAAGTTGAGAATCCTAGTGTGGAATGTTAGTGTAGATATGGTAGTGTAGGAGGTTTAGAGTGCCCATCCGATGCGACCATGGCAATGTCTTCATGCAGTGGTCTTCTGGTGTGGAGTTTGGCAGGTGACATCCTGCGGGGCCTGATATGTATAGTGATTGGTTCAGGATGAGAGCAAAGACATCAAAAGCAGGGAAAATATAGGGAACATACAGCAGTCCGTACCAAGTACATAGCGACCAAGATTGGTTCTGATGCTGGTCTATAGTGGATATTCTTGTGGGTGCAAGGTTCTGTGGGATCTTTTGGAGCAACGCATTACAGGTGCAATATTTAGGAGTCGTTTCGGTGAATGTACGATGGATATCGGGAAAATCACTTTCGTGATCAAAGAAAATAAAAACTATCACAGGATATCTGATCACTGATCCACAGATTGCAAGTATTATTGTTGTTGTTGTTAAGGGAGTATTATAAAGCACAAGTTTTCACCAATAAGCATCATAGCACTACAATTGAAAGCAGTAAAAGAAAACAAGGAAGCAATATACAATCATATACTCTGGGTAAAAAAACATGAGGACGTTATTGGGCATGAGAAAGCAAATACTGCAGTCACTACTTATATTGGGCCCTTTGGGTCGAATTATAGTAGGGACTTTGATTTCAAGCCCACTTGACAATTGCTGGAATCCCTTTGTAGAGTGTGTTGAACTGTCAGGTAGGTAGTGTTTTCTGTAAGGTAGGCCGACACTGATTTGTGTGGATTCCCTTTGGTTGTGAGTTCCAGGATGTGGCCATGATGTTAGAGAAGGTCCAACCTCCAGGTCTTTTTCCGATTGTGACAAATCAAATTCCAGGGTGCCAGTGGTCCAGGGACGAATATCAATTTCTAAACCATCAATCAGCCCCACACCTCTAATGCACCAGAATGGATCCACACAGATTGTAATAAACAAGCATACAATTACAATTATAAATCTCCTTGTCCAATTTGGGTACCGTGGATGGAACAGCAGGCTTCTCTCTTCTAAAGGTTGTGGACCGTTGGTTATTTGCAACCCAGTAAAAATACAATTATTACCCAATGCCTGGATTGACTCGTTTCTGGGACATAGAACTATTAGGATCTGCAGTCAAGTTTGTATGAACATATACATTTTATTATTATCACAACAGAACAACACTACAAAATACCACCCACCCTGTAAAGGAATGCAGAGGACAGACAGTTTCAAAGAAGGAAAAGGAATGCACTCTGGATTCTGACACACTGATTTGTGTGGATTCCCTTTGGTAGTGAGTTCCAGGATGTGGCCATGATGTTAGAGAAGGTCCAACCTCCAGGTCTCTTTCCGATTGTGACAAATCAAATTCCAGGGTACCAGTGGTCCAGGGACGAATATCAATTTCTAAACCATCAATCAGCCCCACACCTCTAATACACCAGAATGGATCCACACAGGTTGTAATAAACAAGAATACAATTACAATTATAAACCTCCTTGAGCAATTTTGGTACCGTGGATGGAACAGCAGGCTTCTCTCTTCTAAAGGTCGCGGACTGTTGGTTATTTGCAACACAGAAAAAATACAATTATTACCCAATGCCTGAATTGGCTCGTTTCTGCGACATAAAACTACTAGGGTCTGCAGTCAAGTTTGTATGAAAATACCAATATTATTATCACAGACAGTTTCAAAGAAGGAAAAGGAATGCACACTGGATTCTGACAGGAGGTTTGACGGCATGGCTTATACCCACAACAGTTTGTTAAGGTTTCTTGGATTCAGCACAAAGGGAGCAAAGGGTCTTAAAATGTCTCTAGGGCCTTCTGGGAAGGACCAGGATGACAGAACCACAATGCACCTTTTAATGTTATTGTTCTTGTTGCTCGACAGTGTCAAGTTTACTTCAGGGTGCTTTGTAGGCTTCTGTGACAGAGTTCGAGACATGTGTCAGCTCCGGGTATTAGCCGGCAACACAGTTCGGCGAGCGGAGCACATATATTTTTTGTGATTGAGTGGTTGCTGCGTGTGCTTGAAGCATTGCTAATGTTTTAATAATCTTCATTGCTGCTAATTTTATATATTTTGCATCATGTTTGAAATTGCAGCTATCCACCTTATTCAAGGCAGTACCCCCTTCAAATGCTCCCTCACTCGCACGGTCACGGGGTGACCACAAATATTTATATATAAAGGAGATAGATTCAATATTTTCAAAATTGCTGATCTATACATATGGTCTGATGCAACCAACCCTCCCTGTACATCTAGTCTTGAAAAAATAGACCCAATATGTGATGTTTGTCCACAGTATCAAAAATAATTATTTTAATAAAGTTTTTCACAAAGATTGAAAAACTCATAAAAATGTTTTGCATGAATATTACCCAACACAACAGAACATGGTAGATATAAAAACAGTACAGTACAAATCACTAATTTCACATACAATACAATGAATACAACACAGTACCAAACACACGAATGGCTTTAACACTTCTTCCAAAACTGAGTGTTATTAACTCAGGCTAACAACAATCCCGACATGTTTCAGTTCTTTATTGCACTAATTGCACAAACTTTCTTCAGGGGAAGAACTCGATTTTTTTAGTCTCCACCATGTAATCCAGGGCCACACATGGAGATTTCAATAGTAGTCCTCCTAGTAGGATATTAGTAGTGCTGGTGTAACAATACACACTTGAGTAGCTGAAGACTCTAATTATCAAGTCTTTGTGATTTTCTTAGTGGCTCTTTAATAACCGAGGGTCCTAGCCAGTGCTCCTATTTGGTTATTAGCTGCCTGTAGGGTTTCCACCATGGTCCTTTCCACAACTAAAGCAATATTTCACTCCAACAAAGCACCTACAGAGTGAGGTACCTTATTTAGAAGTAGTCACCAATGACTAAAGTCTACGCGAGCAAGGAATCACCGACTGTCCGTATATCCGTCATTCACACAAGCCACAAGAAATTGCAGCTAACCTTTTAAGTACACCTTGATTTTAACTGTTGTTGAGCTAGTAAATCTGTAAAGTAACTTTGCACACTTGCAAAACTCTTGTTAGGAGGGGAGGATTTAGAACTCACCTACTGATTCAGTGTTTGAGAACCACATCTCCCAGCATTCTTGTAGTCCCATCGGACTACATATTTGCATTCCAGGCACGAGAGTGCCGACACGAGGGAGACCAGCCGGTCTTTGCCGGTCTTTGCTGATCTGTGTCATCCGAGGTGGCTAGGTGCGGGGGAGTCCTTGGAATTTGCCTGGTGAGTCTCTCATCGGGTAATCTGTGCTTCAGTCTCTAAGGGACTGCAGCCAGATTCGTCCTGATTGCACCTTATGAGTTTGAAAACCCTAGACAGGGTATCACCTCCCTTAAATTATTATTACTGAATACCAGGTTGCTGGTCAAGCATGCCCTGGAGGTAGCTGACTATATCTCTGACCAAAATATAGATATCTGCGCTCTTACAGAAACATGGCTGCATGACGCAACCGGCCCCTCTATCCTTCTGGCTACCCCCACTGATTAAACCATTCGCTATGCGAGCAGGGAAGGGAACGGGAGGGGTAACATTTATTTAAAAAAAAAATAGATATCTGGGAATCAGATAACATGGACATTAATGGCTGTGAAACTTTGTGGCTCAAAGTAAGGACCTATCCCTCCACAACCATAAACATACTCCTCCTCTACCGAACCCCCATAGGTATGCCAAATTCTGTGCAAGAGTTACAGAGCTGTATCCTTGCCAAACTGAAAGACTTGACACAATTGATAATTTTGGGAGATTTTAATTTGTGGAAAGGGGAACAATCAGACTCAGATGCCATGTGACTTGAGAAATGTTTAGCCAGAGTAGGCTTCTTACAGTATGTTGATGAACCTAATATTCTTGATTGGGTAGCAGTCTATAATGTGCATTTATCTAATGTGAATACATCTGTGTGCCCGTGGTCGGATCATTTCTTTGTGGAATTTTCAAGCAGCCCATTACCACCACTTAAAAAGAAGATTGTTAAGCACATATGGGTTACCTCCAGATGTTTGAAGACATTAACCCCAGATACAATTAAGGAATCGATGTTTTTAATTAGTAATCTAATCCCACAAGGGGACTCTACAGAGGAGATGTCCAGCCACTTTCTGGATACATTGGATGATATAACCAATCGTATGGCACTGGTCGAAACCAGAAACATTCTTGACAGACTGAATAACATTTGTTTTTCAGATTAACTCACACTCCTTAGGACACAGAAAAGGTAAGATTTCTATCTTTGGAAATCATCTCAGAGTACCACTGACAAACAAAGGTATATCGCTGCAGCAAACAATTATAGAACTGAAACTATCATGGCGAAAAAAAAAACTTCTATAATGATAGGATTGCCAAAGAACAGAGAGATCTTTAGAATTTTGAAAGAACTGGAGAAACCAAGCTCAGATCAAGTGGATAGTATTATAAGGGATGTAGACTGGTGGACTGCAAATCAAAAAGCTATGTTAGAGAAGCTTGAAAAAATTCAAAGCACCATTGATCAAGAGAAAACCTCAAAACTGACTCCGCTGCTTGACACTGAGGCTACCCCATCCTATAATTCTGAGATGGAGGCACAAAGTGAATCCCCTATTTTTAACCTTAGGCTGGTTTCAGTAGTAGAGCTGACGGCAATTCCAACCAAGCTCATACCCTCTTTCTGTAAAGGAGATATTTTTCTGCCCACTACTATGAAATCGTGCTTGGACTCTCATGTTAACAACTCGACCAAAGTTCTTAAATCCAATATCGTGAAAAGGATTAAGGAAGGACAGAACTCCTTGGCTCTGTCTGCAACATTTGATTTAGTGGATCACCCGTTGCTCCTTAGTAGACTTTGGGAAGTTGGCAATTTTAGTGACGAAGATTTAGCCTGGATTGACTCGTTTCTGGGACATATAACTATTAGGGTCTGCAGTGATATGGCCGAAGCTCAACCTATTCTGTTGAATCACAGAGTTTTACAGGGGTGCTTATATATTGCCTATTTTGTACATCTTTACAACCTCTCTTTTCAATCTACTTGAAAAGAACCAGGTGTGTTTTTCAAACTATGCTGACGACACCCAATGCCTTATCACCCTGACAGGTGATTATGCGGAGGACCCTAAGCAGATCAATGAGATCTATGATGTGATTCACAGCTGGATGTGTCGGAATGGTTTGGCCCTTAACTGCGACAAGACGGAACTTATAGGTGTATGGGAGTGAGGGGTCCTCAGGCCCCCTCGCATCGTACGCTCCTCAGTACAAGGCTTGGACCACGTGCCTCCGGTAGTGGGATTGCCCCTTGCCCTTATGTAAAGTTAACCATGGTTGACTGCTGCATAGATAGGACTACTGAGCAGGACACGGGGCATCCATCTTTTGTGCCCCCTTTCGACTCCATCTTGGGTAAACAGGCCTCACTGCGATAGTACAGCAATGCTGAGCTCCCCTTCCACCGCAGCAGCCAAGGACAGAGACACACACACAAGGCGCGCAGGCAGCTTGCTGGCCCCCACCCTTGCACTCCCCCTGCGAAGGAAAGCTCTGCGCTTCCATTCTCACGCTGAAGCTGGAGAAAGTTGCAACAATCATTATGCTACAGTTTTCTTCCTCTGAGATCATTGTTCGTCTGAGAACCGACATGTGAACCAGGATGAGCTAAGCACTTTCTGCTCGATTCGTCCTCATAAACGTGCAAGCCACCCACCCCCATTAGAACAATTTATTGCCATCCTGACCCTGCACCCCCTGTAAGGTATTTCTTTCAAGTGCCAGACCCTCGCCTGTACTGTGAAACCCACCCAACACACCCACTACTAACCTTAAGCATTTATATTACTTTATATGTTTTTACTTGTACTAATGGGTTTGAAACCTAGAAGAGATGCGAAACATAGCCTGATTCTTTTACATGAACAGTAAAGGCAAGGCCTTCAATTAAAGCCACGAATGACCCAATTGTACTGACAATGATCATTGTGTGTGACTTATGTAGAAATGTGACAAGTAGCATAAAATGTTTTAAATCATTTGATATTTAGTATGTAACACATTAGCTTAGGTAGTGACCACAGTGACCGGACCCTGACCTGCATGGAGCACAAGATGTTTGACGTCCGTCAGCTACTCAGCCAACCAGGATGAAGAGATGCTACCCACACCTGCAGCACAACACCATCTGGCCAATCGGGTCCCTTTAATATTTTTTGTTGGAGTTACTTTAACTAATATAAATGTCGGCACTGATGTAAATGTGGGAGAGTTTTTTTTGGGCTATTTCCTAGCTGGAGAAATAAACCATCTTTGAACTCTTGCAGCCGGGTCTCAGTGCCTCTTTCTCCGACAAGGGGTTGTGTTTGCTTTTTGTTTTTTCTCTCACACGTAGTAAGGCGGGGAAAGGCACCTACATAGGTCCGAGTCGGAGATTGAAAAAGCTGAGTATGGACTATGCACAATTCCTGATTGGAGATTGTGTAATCAAGTCAAAAGGTGAAATAAAGATTTTGGGTGTTACGTATGACCAATGTCTTACTATGAATGCAAAAGTCAGTAGCCTTGTATCTGCTTCAGCAAAATATATAAGACTATTGTGCCATAGTAGACCATATCTTTCCCAAAAATCCTGTTAATTGGTGGCAAGGGCCATTTTCGGCTCCAAGATGGACTACTGTGGCAGTTTCCTGGCAGGCATGGGGAAGAAAGAAATAGGAAGACTGCAAATGATCCAGAACAGCATGGTTAGGGCAATCCTGGGGCTGAAGAAATTCGATCATGTCTCCGATGCCAGGAAAAGCCTGCAATGACTGCCCATCGAGGCAAGAATTGAGTTTCACCTGCTCATAATTACCTTCAAATGCCTTTCCAATTATTACCAGCTTATGTGGCAGATAACTTGCACAAGGAGTGAGTCACTGGGCACTTGAGATCCAATTCTCTCAAATGATTAGAAATACCTATCACCAACCTTGTCTTTTTCAATAAATGTGCATTTTGGGCAGCAGCACCCAGAAAATTGAACGCCTTGACTCTGGGACTTAGAAGCTGTGAATCTATTGATATTTCTAAAAATAAACTTAAAACATATCTGTTTGGTTAGGTAGCATGTGCCTTTTTTGTAAACTGTTTGGAAATGTGTCCACTGACTGTCATCTGTGTTAGTACTCCTGTCCGTGGCACCCGTATGCCTACAGGCCTTTTTGGCTGTGCCAGAAACAAATAAAGTAAAGTAAAGGAGCTGGACGAACGGCTACAGGCTGGCCTACATTGCAGCTCTGGGTCAGGAATCATTGTCTCAGTGCTGTTCAGTGGTTCTGAAGCACTGGTCGAGACACCTCGGATGTCCTTAAGCAACTGCAGCTTGACAACGGTCAGTGTTGCAGTAGGTTACAGATTGAGGAACTCAACTGGCTCGAAAATGTCCTTCAAGGTGGACTGCAGTAGAAGCTCATCGAGGCACTTCTGCCAGCTTCGTCAATGGGCTTGTGTCGTCCTTCAAGGCAGATGGCCCAAAGCTCGGAAATGTGTTCCAGGCAGCTGCTTTGTCCTTGGTTGTAGATTCAGGGACCTTCTGACACTCCCTATACAGGAAGCTTGCTGCAGAGCCCACGAGGGCACACTGGCCCTCATTACGACCCTGGCGGAGAGGGGTATACGCCAGCGTAATGCATGGCGTACCTCTCCGCCAGATTAAGACTTCCCGTAGCGCCATGGTGATTTTTACGCCCGGATTTTCCGGGCGGAAAAATCCATGGCGCTACGGGACCTCTTGTTAATTACGCCACCGTAATTTACGGTGGCGTAATTAACGCCTTCCCCACTCCCATTATACCCTATGGGGCAAAAATGGGAATGGGGAAGGGTAAATGGGGATTGGGGACTAACCACCCCGCCAAGGTCGGAATGGGGTGGTAAGTCCGCCAACCCCCATGGCGGAGTTGGCAGCTCTGCGCCATGGTCCATGGTGCAAATTGCACCATGGACCTCCGCCAGGGTCGTAATGAGGGCCACTGTGTGCTGGCTGGGTACCATTTCTGGAGCATCATCAGAGTTCTGTTTCTCCTCTGTTTCCCGGAAGAAGGTTATGTGAGGGATCTTGCTTCCCTCTTTGGATATACTGGCCTTCCATCACTGATCACTGGCGGAAGGTGTAAGGCAGACTGCACCTTCAGTCAGGGTCCAAGGTTGAGTTTTCTTCCGTACTTCTTGTGAAGTCTTCAGATGATGTGCCTAAAGAAACGCTCTGGCCCTCTTTTAAAGCCAAGTGGGTCACAGGGATTGCTGTAGGGTAAACCTACCTTAGTGAACCAATGATGGGGTCCCTGCCAACAATAGAGTCTGGGTTCACCCCTTGTGCCACTATGTCCCAGCCATCTTCCTGTCTGTTGTGTTCAAAGAGACTCTCTGGATAATGGTCCTCCCTGTGTGGTTCCTGTTAAAGCTGCAGGTCTCCCTTGAAGCTGCTGAGAGACCAGACTCTCTGGCTCCTGTAAACCAAATTATCGTACCTTATGAATGAGGTCCCCCTAGTGGGGTGGCCTACTGTAACAAAAGACCCAGACATGTCAGTTCACTTGCCATTGATACTGAGGGCGGGATCTGGCTTCAGGTTGACAGTTACATAAAAAAGGTTGTTGGGTTTCCTGTCTCCTTTGTTATCCTCTGCAGCCAGGCACCCCGGGACCATTTGAAGTACCCTATGTTGGTAAGTTACTCACTGCCACCAGCTGCAGGGCCTAACAAAAGAGTAGGGTGGTTCCATGGAATGTTTGTCAGTTAATCAGACTGTGCATGGCAGGGGGACGTTTGGCCTCCCCCTTCCTGGGGATGACATTGTGCATGTCATATTCCAATGAAATATGACAGGGCAGACTGTGTCTGTAAGTGTTGTCCAGCCCGGGGTACACAAATCTATGCTTTGGTGTGGTGTGAGCATAGGAAAATGTGTGTGGCACCACACATTTTCTTGAGGTTGGTCTACCATCATTCCATTTACTTTAACATTTCAAAAAAGCCCAGGCAAGCACAGGCCCGCCATGCGGATGGTGGAATTCCTCACACTGATGTATTGGATGGTTTCTAGGAGTATGTTGTTGCTGGATATCAGCTTTCTTTTTGGTTGGTGTTTGATGATCTTGACTTGAATGATTTTGGCTACCTGGCCCTTAAGTGCTCCATGGGTGATGCAGATTGCTTTGACATTTTTGTGTTTGTTTTGAATGTAAGTCTGACTAGTGATATTACAGCCACGGTCTGGTGGAAATGGATTTTCCTAGTGTGGTAATCTAGCATGCCGAGATATATTCTTTTGGCATAGTCGATTATTGATAATACCATCAATGTGGCAATGAAAGTCCTGTTTGGGAAGGTTTAGAATGGCACTACTCAATCCATCATATTGAGCACAGATAGTAGAAGCATTTGTTTCCTATACCATTAAATTGTGGTTCCAGGATAGGTAAACTACCCATCAGAATCCCTGCATTCTTGATCACTTTTGGAGAATCCAGGGGGCACCTATTTCTGTGGGCCCAGACATTGCTGCCTGTGGGCTAGTGTTGGATGGGGAGATCATAATTTCCATTTTGTCCTGTTTGAGTTTTAGGTTGCCATTCATCATCCATGTGTTCACTTCAGCAAGAAAGCTGGGGAGGACGACATCTGTATCTTTGCTGTCGGTCATTCTAAAAATGATTTGTGTGTCATTTGTGTAGATGTAGCAGGTGATGCCAAGCCTTTTAATGAGTCTCATTAGTGGGGTCATGAATATCTTGATGAGAAGAGGCAATAGACTCGATCCTTGTGGGCATGTTGCATTAGTTTGATCTGCATGTAGTAGCCAGGTTTTTTGTGTTTTCTCTGTGAGAATGAACCTCATACATTGAGGCGTTGCAGCCCAAAGGAGGAGGTCTGTAACAGGTGTTATTAGCACACACCTGAGTTATGGATCTGAGGCAAAGCCATTGGCACATAATGAGTCAAACATTTGATAACACCTGTTTCAGACCTTCTCTCCAGGGCTGTAATGCCATTATAATATGTCTAAATCCCGATCATAGACTAAAGAAAATGGTTAGTAACAAAGGTAAACAGTTGCAGAAGGTCTTCAGAACCATGCAGTAAGCACTGTACTGGTGGAATGTTGGAGCAAAGAAGCTTAAAGTTGCGAGAGAAACATCAGCTGTACTGGAGGTTATTGGCCCTGAAGACAGAAGCACAACAAGGACATTGAACAAGGTTTACCGGCCCGTAACTCTTGGTACGGCACAAGGGTGTCTATCTATAAAGCTATTGTCACCTGTTTGTGGGGAGTGGAGGAGTTATAAAAACAGCCAGTTCCCAGTACTTACTGGGAACTGGCTGGTTTCCAGCAACGCGAGCACCTAGAAACATGCTGAGTGAGAAGGGAGGGATAGGGCTTGTTAATCTGGGTTGGGCCACATCTCCCTGGTTTGGCCCCGCTAAGAAATGGAGTGGTAGTTTGGGGGGGCAGTGCAAGACTTGTCCACTTCTACCAGGTGAGGGCCAGAGAAGATGGAGTGTGGCGGGCTGGTAGCACCTGACTTCAGGTAAGGAACGGGGGACTGTCAGGGAATTTGGCATGCCTAGGCCACGTCTGACAGGTCCGGCCTAGGCAAGGATGGGAGTGGTATATTCACCAGGTCCCAGCGCAACACGCCCGTGATGAGATGATGCACTGCGCTGAGAGCCCTACTCCCACATGTACTCTCCAGGGGGGGTTACATGGCTCCCCCTCGTTGGTCTATTTCCAGGCTCATAATGAGATTTCCAAGCCATGTTCCAGTATTTGAGTATAAACAGAACTTTCTTGGGATTTAGCTGGGAATAGTATGTTGGCGATCAGTTGGTAATTTGCAACATCTTCGTGTTTCCATTAATGTTTTTGAAGCGTGGTTTCACAGTGGACTTCTTGAAATATTGTGGTACAATTGCTATTGTCAGTGAAGAGTTCATGACCTCCCGGTAAAACAAGAAACAGTTTCCTTGCTTAGGATGCCTTATAGATGTCTGCATGGCAATGGCCTGTAGCAAAGTCCTGATTTGTCACTCTCCTTAATATGGTTGAAGAAATCTGCTCCGGAGATGGGTTTGAATTGGTTAAGTGATGCAGTTGTTGAATAGTGACACACATATTAAGGGAAAAGGTGTCCAGGAACGTGTCTGGTTCCACAAAACTGGCAACAGTTTCTTCATGTGACTGAAAACAATACTGAATTGTTCTCCTTCTTTGCAACAACTGCACGAGACAAACGGGAGATTACCACAAACAATAACAATGTGCTGTGAATACATCATTAAGATGTATTGAGACTGGCTCCATGTTCACAAGAAATGTCTGACACTTGTTTCCTACTCCACTTAAGTGATGCTTTAAAGCAAGGGTATGATACCCTAATACACACTGTAGACACTGGCGTTGTAGTTCTAGCAATAACATTGGCACATCTCATGAACATTGATGAACTAAAGGTTGCCTTTGAAGTTCGGAAGATTTTTCGGTTGTTTACTGCTCATGAGGTAGCAAGAGATCTGAGTCCTGATCACTGAGTCGCCTTGCCAATATTACATGCAATTACTGGGTGTGCCACTGTGGCAAAAGGACCGCTTGGGACACCTGGAGCACATGTTGAGCTGTCCCCCAGCATTCTGTGCATTGGCTGAAAGGCCAACTCAAAAGCCAGTAGAAGAATGGCTGAAGCCATTTGAGAGAGTAGTTGTTTTTTTATATCCCCTTGTCAGCAGCAAAGAGCATGTGATGAGCCAATAGAACATCTGTTCATGCAGAAAGATAGGGCACATTAACTTGTACTTCCTACACAGGATACACATGCAACATATCAAAAGATCTGTATACCAGGCTGGTCCCTGCTGCCCCAAATGATGATGGCAGAACCACAGATTCCCAGGGAAAGTGAATGGTGCATGGAAAAAGAAGGAGAGGGGTGGGTGGGAAATAGGATGACTGCCCTGCCATAGGCCACTCTTGTAGGCAACTTATATGATGCGGCTGCAAGGAAGATTGTAGGGGACATTGCACGTGTAGGATGGCTGCTCTATAGTGTACTGCTCTTTGACATTGTGGTACACTTCATACTGTCTAAAATAAGTAAGGAGAGCATATCTCCAAACACCGGACTGAGGCCCATTGGCTAAAGATAAAGGACAGAATCCTCCTTAAAACTATTTCTCTCACATCCAAATGCCTCAACAATCAAGCACCCCCCTACCTAGCTGAAAGAATCAACTGGAGACCCTCTAACCGACTGACGAGATCTGCCAACACCTTCTTACTTGAAGTCCCGAGATTCAAACTTACCACGATGGGTGGATCTAGCTTCCCAGTTAGAGCTGCACAATCATGGAACATACTCCCACCTGACCTTAGACGCCCATTACCCTACACTAGATTTAGATGTAACGCGCTCAAATGGCTGCACAATAATGATATGTAACGATATTCACCCTTATCTAGCTGATCACGTTATTCATTTGTTAAGACGGTATTCTTCTACGCTTACCCATCTTGATCCTATATGTACTGTATCACTTGGATCATTTGTTGTAAGTTACCACTGTTTTGTAATAGCCTGTGTCAGACACTGTAACTAAGTTTCGAGTCTACTTGTACTGGTGCGCCCAGCTGCCCAAGGGCTTGGAGCGCATTATCAAATAAATAAACAAACAAACAAACAAGGAGGAGACAAGTACACGTTTATTTCACTTTAAAAAATCAATTAAAATAGCAGAGATTTTAATGACAATATTTTACATAAAATAAAAACCATTCTTTTTTTCAATACGATATCTGACAATTGAAAACATTAAAAGCCTATGTATGTTATAAAACAGACACATTTTATTTTCTGTTTTCTACCATTTGGCCTTTTTACGCTTCAAAGGTCTTAATAAGGCCTCAGAAACATTCAAACATACACAAGTCTCCAATAAATTAGCAACCATAACAGCATTTGGTAGACATATTTATACATGGCTGCCAGGTTTTTTACAGGTAAAATCTGACCTGTAGTGACAATGACAACTGTACCTTTGGGCCAATGTAGCTCAGATTTATTCACTATAGGTCTGGGTGGTTAGCTTCTGAGATAAGCACTTGCTTTTGACATAACACAGAACCAGCCTTAACTTTGCAAGTATGAATCCAGGCAGCACCATTATCTTACACACGTACACCCAGACACACACGGACACACACGCCCAGGAACCTCTCATGTGATGGATCTGCCATTACACAGCCAGGCAAACCCAAACTTAAATTCTCCAGGAGGCGCTTCCTGTTTGTTCACCTACCGCAGACACGTCCTCAGTTCTCCATATTTATAGGACTGCCATGGATGTCTTGATATATTAACAGGCGGGATGCATTTGTAGAGGATTTTACACGCAGCATGGGAATGGTTTATCTTTCTGGAAGGATCTATGGACCATTAATAAAGCTCATACTGTGGCAAACAGCAGCCTGCAAAAGGCCCCTCTCTAGTGAGTCCCCGAGCAATGGTAAAGTTCAGCAACTACATAGTAGGATCTCAAACAATGATTTCCCAAGTGCAATGCAAAAGGAGGCAGAATAACTATAATCATTTTTTGAAAGATTTTTATAGGCAGTAGCTCTTGCTCCAGCACTAGGGTTATTATGTGTTACCATCCCTTTTTCAGAGGCTTCTCAGACAATGACTACATCTTAAGTGGGGAGTGTTATGTCTGAACTCCCCCAAGGCTCACGCAGTGTCACGTGTGCAATGACACGTGACACGTGATGTCATCTATATAATAAAGGGGCCTCACAAGTTAATGTGCAGCAGTTGACAACAAAACTGCTGGACTCCGGTGTCTATGTCATGCAAGATACTGGAGGGGGCCCGGCCTTATCTTTGCTCCATAACATTGGTGACGAGTATTACGGCAACCACGCGTGCAGACCAGTGCCGCATGAGTTCATGTGCGGCAGTCGAACTGCTGGACTCCAATGTCTATGTCATGCAAGATACTGGAGGGGGGCCCTGCCCTATCTTTGCCCCATAACATTGGTGACGAGGACTACGGCAACCGCGCGTGCAGACTAGCATGGCTGATGCATGCCCCCAAGTGTGCCTGCTTGAGGCTGTTAATTTCTGGGACGAGTCTTCCCCGATGACGGTTGGCCTCCACAACGAGGTCCCGTTTGGGTGTGCACATGCCCCAGAGTCTCCGGAACGTGCTTGAAGAATGGCGTAATCAGCTCCCGCCTGGGAGAGGAGCGGCGTGGCGAGGACAATCCGGGCTCCACAGAGCAGATGTGGTCCCTAGTGATGCCGGGTGCGGTTTTGCCTGCACGTGGAGAGCAGCCTCTTCCCTGTGTTAAACCAACAAAGAACTATTGCCCAAGTGTAGGTAGTCCAGAAAAGACTTGGATGTGGACATGTGTGTCTGCCTGTTGCCATATGATGGAATAGCATGTCACAGAGCCACATATATATGTCCATTTCACTGGTGTTAGTCAACAGTTTGCGATGCCATAGGCCATAATGTGCTTCTTAACGACCCTGTTGGTTGGCAATGTTTCCACTGGCAGCATGGCCCTGAGCAGGGAATTTTGTTGCCAGCCTGCACATGTCATGTCACTGTGTTACCTCCCTCGGTCAACTCATCTATGCCCACACCTACTGTGGTGTAGTGCATGTCACTGGCCATCTCCAATCCAGGCAGTGTACTCCTTGATGTGTGTTTAACTTGGTGTTCCCTCTCACTGTCACTCTCTCTTCCTCTGTGTTGTGCTACGCTGCACTCATGGGCAGATCACAATCTTTGTCCTGTCAACCTCATGCACCCAGTGGTGCTTCTGCAGTGGATGTTCTCTGCATATTTTCAGGATCCATTCATGTGTTGTCATGGATGTGCATGTTCTTTCTGTTGTTACTATGCATGTCATTGCATTTAGGGGATGCGTTTCCCATTGGGTTGCATCATATGCAAGGGAGGTGGGTACCCTGTGCAGGTAAGTGAAGGGCATTTTCAGATGCTTGTTGGTGTTTGGCTGGGAGTCTTGGATCACTTGTGATCTCTTTTAATTGACTTGTCTTGTGGGGCACCAGTACTACTTCATGGGTGCATATTTCACAGGGTGTGGTTCTGGTGATAGGTCTGGGCATGGTGCTGTGTCTATGGATTAGTGGGGCCACTAGTTTCATATTCAAAATTGTGGACCTTTCTTGGGTGGTTGGGAGTGGGTGGCATGGCCGGCTGTTTGTGGCCTGTGACAGGTGTTGATGGTTGTGCTGGTCTTTGTCTCATAGCATTTTGACCATGTGTACTGAGTGACACTTCACATCCCTTGCAACGTTTGTGGGGTAATGGTTCTAAAGCACATTTAGCTTCTCTTGCTTAGGGTTCCCAAATTATGGTGTGCAGCCTCCATTATGAGCCACAACCATGGATCCATTGATGCACATTTTTGGGATGCTATGTTGTGAACAAGCATTACGTTGTGCGGTATTGGGGTTTTCACATGCATGTCCCAGGCATGCATGCTGCACCATGGTGTTTGCAGCTTCAAGTTGACCGCAGCTGGATGCATGGTACTGCTGCCTTCAAATGAATGCACAATTGAACCAATTGTATGCTGACAAAATGAAGTCTGCATTGACCTTGCATTTTTCTTTGCATCCTACGTTTAGCATGCATTTATCCTTGCTCATAGTATCACATAGCTTTGTCTTGTCTGCTTATGTCTTCCATGGCAGTTGCCTCGGTGGCCATCCTTCCAGTCTGACATCAGCCCTTGTGATCTGCTGTGTCAAGCATGATCCTGCCTGGAGTTCAAGAGGTGAGTATTTGTGTACTTGCATTCTTGTGCTTTGCATCATGGGCTCCCATGACTGTGTTCAGTGCAATGTCACAATACTACACAGGTAATGGCATGCCTTGTCATGTCATTGATAGTCTTCCAGGGGTGTCCCTGCTTTTTTGGGGGCTTAATTATCTGCATATGTGATGTCTTCTCATTTTTATGCAGAATGTTGACTGATGCGTGTGTTGTGTATGTGCCATCGTCTTGTGAATGGGGATATGTAACATGCACATTTTCTGCATGTCATTCAGGTGGACAGGCAGTGTGGGGGTTGTTTGTCAGTGTGTGTGTTTTGTGTGTTTGAATTGCATGCAGTGTGCAGGTTTTGCTGCATGTATGCTGGGACACATGTTGATGGTTGTCTTGTGAGTAGTTGTTTGCATGTGTTGTATGTCACTGAGGGGGGCACGTGGGTCTGGAGTTTTTGGGTGCATGGATGTGTTAGCTGTACTTTGTTTCATTTTGTTCATTGTTTTCAGATCCTTCCATCAGGGAATGATGGCTATTTCTTGGGATGAAATTTGATTGTCGACTGCATGCCAAGGGGACAGGTAAGATGTGCAGTTATCTTGATCGTTATGAATGGCTACATTAGTTGTTGCATGTCTGTATGTGGCCATTCTGCTGTGTCGCCATCTTTGTCACAATTGTCAATTACCTGTTGTTTATTTTTGTTTTTGGGATGGGGTTTATTCTGGTCATGTTGCCATTGTGTTTCATGTGGATCAATACTGCACTGCTTTAGTACACCCCACAACAGGAACATGTTTGTGTGCAACATGCACATTCTAGGACATGTGTGCATCGATATGCCATTGTGCTTGTATTTTGTGTCCATGTTAATTTTTGAGGCCATGTATGGCTTGCAGCTCAGACATGATGTTTCAGGATTTATCTCTGTTTACACATTTGACAGTTATGTTAGTTAGTTATAGGGTATGTTTTTGGTGCAAAAGATGTGATTTCATTAAATGGTTGTCATGGTGGTAGTGGTGTCCTCCCTCTTCAATTTGTTTCTTTGGGAAACACACAATGAAATGTCTTTTTAATTCTAAGGGATGCACACACATTTGCACTTCCACTGGCACTTTCTCAGGGTGGTTTTGTGGGCACAGTGGATTGGCCCATTGTCATCATTGAATGGCACCTGGCATTTAACGGGATAGTGTGCACTCCACAGGGGCAGGATTTTAGGTGAAAAAAGATTGGACAAGCTGGGTGTGTGCATCCTCTCCACGTGCCCTTTGCCCAGCCATACTCAAGCAGTGCGCCTGTGGGTGAGGATGGTGTGCCACCACCATGTCCACCGGGATGCCACGTCGTGTTGCAACATTATGCAGGACACATGCTTCCACAATGATCCTGCAGACTATTGGCGACGCAGATAGCAACACATCACCAGAGTGGTCAAGGGAGCGGAAACATAACTTGAGCACTACGAATATGAGCTCCACTATGCCCCGAAGTTGCAATATGAGCAGTGGTGTACCTTACATCGGCAGGTGTGTTGGTGTTGCCTATGGGAGACATCATGTATGTGCTCAGAGGGTAGGCACTGTCCCCTGTAAAGGTGAGAATGGCTGTCATTGTCAAGTGTTGACAGTGTCTAATGGTCTGTGTGGAACATGCATGCATGTGCATGGCCATCATACTCACCAATGAACCATGTGTTGCCGTGCTTCCCAGCTTCCAAGGCCCGGTATAGCAGGGACATCCGGATGATGTAACTATCATGTGTGCTACCAGGATAGTTGGCATACACTTCATTAACGATGCCATTGGCATCACACACACCCTGAACTTTGATGGAGTGTCAATGTTTCCAGGTTCAGTAGATGTGCTCTGTTGCTCTAGGTGGACATAGAGCAGCATGAGTGGAATCAATGGCACCTAGCACTTTTGGGAAGTGTGCCACCCCATAAATATCCTGGACCACTGCTTGGTTTTCTGCCGGTGTTCTGGGCATGTGAATATGCTGGCAAACACAAGGATGTGCAGTTATGATTGCAAACACCTGGTGTAAACAGTGAGGCTGCGTGGCCTGGGAGATGCCACCTACTATGACAGTGGTCTGCTGGAATGAGCCAGTGGGTAAACAATGCAGAGCAGTGACCTCCTTTTGCAAGGGGCTCAGTGCTTGGGAGCACATGGTGGGTGATGTGAGGTCATCTTCCCACTCTGTGACCAGGTCTAGGAGGAAATGGGGGGAACCTATACCTTCCATAGACCTGGTTATCAGGCTTCCCAAAAATACTTGTCTTTGGGTGGAAGATCCTGGCCCTGGCCATCTTCCTCCTCCTGCGGTGTCCCTGGATGATTACTGCAACAAATGGTCCATTCATTGTTGCTGTATCCGTGTGTTTGTTGAGCGTGCATGCTTTTTATGCATTTGTTAGTGTGTGCGTTGACATGTATGCCTGCTATCGCGTGGCGTAGGTGTTTCTGGATTTGCACGTGCTTATTCGTGACCCATCGTTCCCTGTTCAATTTCATGAATACATTTGTTTTGCGTATTTATAGGCGGTGTGATTATTTGACCGTGGAACGTCCCTCGTAACGCCCACATTGTTGCTTGTTCTTCCTCATTCCACGTGTCACGCCCACTTTTTAAGTGGCTGCGCAGGCCCGGCCGGCCCTTATCCGTGATGGTATCTCAGACTGTAGACATTCTATTAAACAGAACGCAAACGCAACATCTCACATCAGCACGATTACCAAGATACAAGCTGATTCTATTTTCATGGCATATCCAAATTAAGAGATGTTGCCCATTAAATCCGGCCGAACTATTGCCTCTTCCACAAGAAACTGCTTGCAGTGACAAGATGTCACATGATTTCCTCTATACCACAGAACAAGAAACTAAAGGCAGAATTGACTTAAATGATACACTGTTAAAAGATCCACAAGGGGAGTTGTTTTGCGATGGCTCCTGCTTCAAACTTCCGGATAGTACATCCACTGCTGCTTATGCCATCACTAAATTAAGCACTATTGTGGAAACCAAAAGAATTTCGCATAACTCCGCACAGGCCGCAGAGATTATTGCATTGACTCGAGCTTGTGAACTATCTGAAGGGCTTAGTGTGAATATATTTACAGACAGCCAGTATGCCTTTGGGGTGGTTCACAACTTTGGTAGATTATGGGCAGAGAGAGGTTTCTTGACCTCAAATGGAACTAAGATTCACCATGGCACTTTGATAGTTTGGCTACTCTCAGCACTTGCGCTTCCTACTCAACTAGCAATAATAAAGTGCGCAGCACACCAGAAAGTACCAGATGATGTGGGGAGAGGAAACGCTTTTGCTCACAGGATAGCCAAACAGACTGCCACCGATGTGTATTCTGAAATGTATATAACGAGAGAAGCCACTAACACGTATGTAATAGGCAAAGGAATTGATTGTATAAAAGACATTAAGGCTGATGCCACTCCAGAAGAGCTTAAGCAATGGGCTGAGGGTTTAGCAAGTTTAAACGATGAAGGTTGTTGGATAGATGATGCCAAGAAAAGATGTATGCTACCCAATGCCTATGTCACTGCTATGGTTACGATGGCTCGTGGCCCAACTCATATATGTGCTAGAAAGATTTGTAAACTTTTAGAACCTGTCTGGGTGAATGTAAATATCCTGAAAACTGCTGAGTGTTTGGTCCAAAATTCCATGGTATGCTTACAGCATAATGCGGTGAAGGGTACATCGACACCGAGGGGTAGTTTTGGTCCCCCCTGTGCGTTTTGAAGTTCGATTACATTGAAATGGAGTGTTGTCAGAATTATATATATGTTCTGTCAGTTATTTGTGCCTTCAGCAAATGGGTTGAAGAATTCCCTTTAAAAGATGCCACAGCAATTACGACGGCGAAAACCATGCTGAAGGAATAGTTTCCTAGGTTTGGTTTGCTGATGGTCATTTGGTTGGACAATGGTCCACATTTTATCGCTGCTGTTATTCTGCATGTATGTGTGGGATTACAGATTGATAAACGGTTCCATTCGGCCAGACACGCTCAGAGTGCCGGACTTGTAGAATGCCACAATGGTATATTAAAGAACAAATTGGCTTAAATCTGCACCAGTAGCAATTTGAAATGGCCAGATGCCTTGCCGATAGCTCTATTGTCCATGCAGACGACCCCACAAATGAAAACTGAGCTCTCTGCCTATGAGATAATCATGGGGAGACCAGCCAATATTTGGAGTATACCCAAGCCTAGGCACTTGAAAGATGTAGAGCATTTTTTCCTTTCTGAGTACTGTGACCAGTTAACTCAAAACTTGTATTTGATTTATCAACAGGTGCTAGAAGCCCTCTGTAGGTACTTGGAAATGAGAAGACCCGCCTTCAACACTTAGACCTACTGACTTTTATTTGCAGAAACAACAGGCTTCTTTAATTCTGGGGAAAATGGGGGAAAACATGCCATCCGCTTTTCTTTCTCAAAATATGAAGATACTGTTCAGGAATCATTCTGCTGAGGCTAACAGTGTTCGGGGGTTTTCTCCAGGAGATGGGCCTCTATTGTCTTTTAATCTGTGGAAACTGTTTTCCTAGGGATCATTCACCATCGATTCCTTAACGTCTCATATTGTCTTATAAGCCTCCCTGTTCATTTCTCTATTATTCTCCAGAGGGGAAGTCTCCAGTTCACAGCCTCACTGGTGTTGCTTGTACTCCAGCCTCTTTGGTCCAACTCCTCCCCTTGTTGGGAAGGCTTCCTGAACAACCGTTAACATGGACCTTTGCCTCTCTGTTCATTCACTCTTCTTCTCATTCACTCGACGCTCACCTTTGCTTCCGGCCCCCTCCTCAGTGACTTACAACAGCTGCGAGCACTGCGAGCGGATCCAACAGTTCCTTTGATGAGCGAGACGGACGAGAGACGCCTCCAGCTGGGTCTCAAGTGCTGTTAGGGTCGTCAGCAACAACTCTCTCAGGGCTAACTTCTTCTTTTGAGATAAATGTCTTAGCAAGTCTCTATAAACGGGTTATAACAGGATAGGGCACAACGGGTGCAACTTCGACTACTGTTTCCTTATGGTCGGACGTCAATAGGCCCATTCATAGGCCACCTCCTCCTCAGGCCCCGGGCCCTCTTCCAACTCTTCTCTCTAACTCAAAGACAGAAACCAGAAACCTGTGTCAGTATGACACTATTGGAACCTTTCTTGTTCTAGACCATTATCATTGGTCCAATTGTCTGTCTCTCCCAGGTTGTAACCTCCCTCCATTATGACCTCATCCCTCAAGATCTGATTGGCTTCTTGCTAGAGGCCTTGTCCTGGCTCTGATCATTATGACCTCATCCCTCAAGGTCTGATTGGCTTCTTGCTAGAGGCCTTGTCCTGGCTCTGATCTTCCTTCCTTTCCACCACCTTGTCACACCCTCCCAGTAAAATACGAGCGGCCAGGTCATCGACTCCGACTCAGTGATTGGGTGCTAATCAAGGCATTTGAAAGAGCATCCTGTCTCACACCTCGCTGGAGAGGACCGTTCCAAGTCCTCCTTGCCACACAGCCCGCCGTAAGAGTATACGGAAAATGACACTGGATTCACGCAACGCACATCAAGAAGATACCTTGTCCTCTGCCTCATGATAAAGGAAATTGTTCACTCTGTTCCGCATCACAAATCTGATCCAACTGACACAGAGGGTGTCCCGGAAATCCTTCCTGAGCCGGTAGGGCCTGGGGAGACTTCCGCTTTGCCTTCAAGTTCTCCTCCGGATCTTTCTTCACCGTTGAGCAATCTTGCTTCTGCTCCATCACTTCCATCAGGAAGCGACAACACCCTTTTCGCAGATCACACCGTACCTGGAGTCTTGAGGTACGATCTGCCTCCAAGGAAAAAGACTTACAGCACAGCATTGGCTGTGCCCACAAGGAACCACCTTTGAGCCAGTCCCTTGTCACTCTTTCATTGGGGAAACAATAAATAAGAGGCACGGATCGGCAAAGCTACCGTCAAGCAAGATAGGCCACGTGGTCAGGGGCCACCAACGGATGAACTAAAAGAGCCTAACGGAGAGGCTTCTAAATGGACTGTGAGAAACAATGTCCTTTCCTAAATCTACTCGTGTGGAACAAGCTGTTGGTCTTGTGGCTGACAAAGAATCTGTTCATCAAAGATCATGGTCAATCATGGTTTTTTAATCATGGTACTGGTCTGCCTAACAATTGTATTTGCGCTTGGGTTTTGGTATATCGAAGGGTTGCGTCCACTTGAGACTTTGTTACCCACTGAAATTATTTCCACTGTGTCTCCACCTTTCGTGCATCTGCGCACTCTTCCTCCTAGGACTCCCAAGATAGACAGGGGTATCACAATAACACTCTTCTATTAATCATGAATGCGACCCATGCAATTCTAAACAGAACAAATTGCTGGGTGTGTTCACATTTGCCACAACACGGGGAAAAGGGGTTGGGCTGCTATATTCATCCTCTTCCTTTAACTACTGCTTGCTACCCTTCACTAAGGGCACTATTCTTTGGTCATTGGAATGACAGTATTTCTGGGAACTTCGATGGGACTAATCTAGATGAATTCGAAAAGCGAGTCCTGACACCTCTGGGATGTATCCTCTTTGCAAATAGGAGCAAACTCAATGTTGCTTCTATTAGGCCTTCTGATAGACTTTCTAGACCTTTTCAATCACTGATTTATTTCAAGATGGCTCCCGTAGGCAACTGGGATGCCATGCCTCATTCCTATACTATTAATCATAGCCCCAACTCTGTTCCCTTCGGCATACAAAGGGTTGGTTCTCAGCCATTGGGTACATTCAAGGGTTGTACAAACATTGCAAATCTAACCAGTGAGGACAGACTTTTGTATGTAGGAGATCCCGTTTGTGTTGTCTGTGGCAATGAAGCTTATCCTTGGTTACCTAGAGTTTGGCAGGGTACTTGTTACTTGGGTATCTTGTTACCAGGAGTATATGTGGCTAGCACCTCTGACGTCTCTAGAGCTCGTCCAAGGCGGGAAGAGAATGGTGATAATCCTTCGCAAGTCTTGGGTGATGTAGTAAAATCCTTTGTGCCATTCTGTGGACAAATAATGAACTCTGAGGACATTAGACAACTAGCAAGGGTACTGTGTAAAACCATCAACAGAGCCACCAATATAATATACAACATGACACTAGAACAAAAGGCCATTAGATTAGTAGCCCTTCAAAATAGGATGGTGTTAGACGTCATTCTAGCTGAGAGTGGTGGGGTATGTAAATTGGTAGGATCTGCGTGCTGTGTTTTCGTCCCTGACTCCTCCCCTACCATATTCAAGGTGTTACAAAATATGCATACCTTGAGTACGGAAGTACATGTCCCTGAGGGAAACTGGAAGCTTAGTGCTTGGTTCTGGGACTTACTAAGTTTGTGGGGTTGGAAACTCTTTGCAGTCCTAATGATAGCTTTTGGTGTTCTATTGCTTTGTTGTTGTTGTATACAATGTCTTCCTGCCATATGTTTGATGCTAGGGGGATGCTGTGCACAACCTATAGGTACATCAGGACCAAAGGTACACGCGCCCAAGAAAACTGCTAACGCTTTTGTAATGCAGGATATTACTATCAAGGAACTTATGGCGATTGATATTTCTGAAGAATGTGATTCAGGATGTACGGACATTGAGACGTGGGGTTTTGAGTCAAACGAATGTTTGAGTAATGCTCTTGGCTTAGGCCAAAAGGAGGGTTTGACCGTATTCACATAATACCTCCTTGTTATGAATATTGGCCTAAGACCATTCGCGCTACACAGAAAACCACGTCTGAAATGTTTCGATTTTTGATCAACTTCGCCGCCATTTTAAGAATCGTCCGCCATTTTGATTTCAACTCTTGTTTCTGTGTTCTAAAATGGTGGACTGTTTTTTCAACTGCAGCCGAGCCGAACGACCTTTGAGTTTCATTAATGTTTAGGCTGACCGAGAGAAGATTTTCTGCAAAGAAACCTTATGACTCAAATGAACTACAATCCAAGTGTTTTCTGCGCTCACAAGCCTCATCCTCATATAAACAACAAGACAATGTAGAACAAACTCAGATCATGTGTTTTTGCTGAACTGCATTGTATTGATTCTTGAAATAAGGCTTACTGTGGATCAGATAACCAACGGCATCATTGTAACTTCATGGACATGCAAACTTGTTTAATCTGTTGCACAATATTGTAATATTTGAAATGTGAACTGGGCACAAACCCTATCATGTAACTTATTAGTTTGGAGAGAGGCTGGACAATGATTTGAAAACTGCATAAAAAGGGCTGTGTTAAGATATCCAGCACTCTCACCCCTCACTGTGTCTGCTGGTACACACTGCAAGGTGTTGGGAGCCAGATAGCATCTGTTTGCTTTGACTCTGTACAGAAATAAAAGATACTTGTATCTTTTTAACCCATGATTTGCGTATTTTTAATTTTGTGGTACTAAGCCTCGATCTTTCTTTGGTCTTTCACCCTACGCGAGCCATGGTGCAGAAAAATAATTGTGTGGCACACGTATTTATGGATTTGAAGAGGCATTACTAGCTGTCGTGCAAGTAACAACAAGCTGCGCAAGGAACTCCCCCAACATGCCTCCACGCACACCAAAAATCAAGTGAAAGTACTAACACGGCGCAAGTCTTCTCGCCATCCCTGGTCCAGAATCCAGCACCCACGAGAAAACACGTGACAAAACATTGCAATCCCAGGATGTACCCCAGCAAAATTGCATGAAAAAACCTTGCATTCCCAGGCTGCAACCCATTGAAAATGCGTGCCCTCCCTCGCAAGGCCAGGCTGTACCCCAGTGAAATCGCGCGACAACACCTTGCATTCCCAGTCCACGCCCCAGAGAAAACACGTGCCCTCCCTCGCAAGGCCAGGCCGCACCCCAGCGAAATTGCATGACAACACCTCGTATTCCCATTCCTTGGCCCAGGCCAATGGGTGCCCCCCCTCACAAGGCCAGGCCATACCAATTGCGCAACAACACCTCGCATTCCTACACCGCACCCCACATAAACCCAGCCTATACCAAAGTGAAATTGCACACTCCCTCATAAGTGTATGCTACACCCCTTACAAAAACGTAAATTCCCCCTACACCCTCGGCACCCACCCTGTCCACATAGCCCCCTACTGGACATGAACCACTAGTCCACACACCACCCCCTGCTCCCCTCACCTGTGACACCACCTGCAGGCAGCCCCCTCCAGACAGGACACTCCCCACCATCCCCCTCACCTGTGACACCCCCTGAAGGCAGCTGCCTCCAGACAGGAGACCCCCCCAATCCTCCTCACCTGTGACATCACCAGCAGGCAGACCCCTCCGGATGGGACACCACCCCCAAGCCCCCTCACCTGTGACACCCCGATAGGCAGCCCCCTCCAGAAAGGACAACCCCCAACATCCCCCCTCACCTGTGATACCCCCTGCAGGCAAGCCCCTCCAGACAGGACACCCCTTACCAACCCCCCTCAACTGTGACACTGCCTGCAGGCAGCCCGCTCCAGACGGGACACCCCCTACAGGCACCCAGATCTGTGAAACCCCCGCAGGCAGCCCTCTCCAGTTGGGACACCACCCACCAGGCCCCCTCACCTTTGACACCCCCTGCAGGCAGCCCCCTCCAGATGGGACACCCCCCCAAATGCACTCTCACCTGTGACACCCCCCGCAGGCAACCCCCTCCAGATGGGAACCCCCAGCCCACTCACCTGTGAAACTCCTGCAGACAGCCCCCTCCAGATGGTATACCTCCTCCAGCCACCCTCACCTGTGACACCCCCTGCAGGCAGCTCCCTCTAGACGGGGCACCCCCCCAGCCCTCCTCACCTGTTATACCCCCACAAGCAGCCCCCTCCAGATGGGAAACCCCACCCAGCCCCCCTTACCTGTGACAACCCCACAGGATGCCTGCTCCACAGGACAGCCCCCTATTCCCCCTCACCTGTGACGCCATCTGCAGGCAACCCCTCCAGATGGGACACCCCACAGCATCCCCCATCATCTTTGACACCCCCTACAGGCAGCCCCCTCCAGATGGGACACCCCCACCATACCTCTTCACCTGTGACACCCCCTGCAGGCGGGACCCTACTGCTGGGACACCGCCCCCTGGCCCCCTTTACCTGTGACACCCCCCACAGGCAGTACCCTAACAGTGTGACCCATCACCTCTGCAATGAATGTCTGTTGCTCACATGAACATCTGTGGTGTGACCGCACCATGAATTGCTACATGAACATGTATCCTACAAAACCAAACAACTGCTATCACTGGAGGTCCATCCATGAGTGGAGCATCTCCTCACACACCCTTCCAGGCCTTAATAATCCCCCAACATACACATGCGACAAGTGATTGCAAAAACATGGGCATGCTGCACATGCAAAATTGCCATAGCATCAAAGCAAAGTGACAGAATGTGTGCACACGACAGAAGCAAACATATAAAACATTGTAGCAGAATACACAGACAATGGCCAGGACACAGCCTGAGCATGAGTGATCGTGGTGGCCAAATAGCTGTAAGGGAACTCACACATCACTGGTCCATGCATGGGTGATGGTAGGGCAGTCAGAGAGAGCATGACTCACAGAGACTGGTTAAGTGTGCTGTCACTCTGGAATATCAAAAATGTGCCACTACTGCATCTCAGTGGTAGAGGTTGACCAACACCTGAGAGAAGGCATGGTGTGATAACACATGCTGCTGAATGTGTATGCATGGCTTGTGTTTTACACAGCAATAACACAGTCAAGTGCTATGACGGTGACCATGGAACACTCACACAGTCAGCCCACCTCCCGCCACCCCAACCACATTGCCACAGTGAAGCCAAACACAGAGTGATTCAGCAAAGGTCAAAGGAAATCCATTTAGACAGTGCACACCCATCCGTCTAGTTGACATACCACCACATGTCAGGCACATGTGCATCCTGCCATGGCCAACCATTCCAGCAAAAATACACATGCATGTATGCAACCAGACACGTGACTTGCAACGGAGAGAAGCATTGCCTCAAAATAGAACTAGCAGACAGGCTGACACTCAAATGAACAGCAAGAAGTGAGGAATTGAACATACAGAAAGATATATTATTAAGAAATATGTACATCATAAATTTACAAACAAAAAAAAAAAATAAAAGTGACCATGTAAAATTTCTAACAAAACATAATCCTTATGCCTAAATAACTATATACAGTTAAAATGGGTAGGAATGTATGAAAAGTCTGATCAAAATCAAAAATAAATAAATGAAACCTATACCTAAATAACCTAACACAGTAAAAAAGGGGAAAGAATGTCTGAAAAGTCTGGTGAAAATCAAAAAAATAAAAGGAAACCTACACCTAAGTAACTATATACATACCATCTCCTAATCACCTATGTCGCTCTGTCTCTCCACCAGGGCATTGTTCAGTGCTACGTCCACTTCCCCCAGGCGGGCCTCTGTTGTTTTCTGGAGGGCTTGCAGGGCCTCCAGTATATGTCTCTCAATCCCCTCCGCCTCCCTGCAAGTTGCCTCCAGGATGGCAGCCTGCTTCCTTGCCTGATGCAGAGCTACTTCTGCCCTGGCCATCAAAACCCTTGCCTCCCAAGCCTGTTGCCTCTCTGCTCCTATTCGCTGGCCATAGCACCTGTACACTGAAGACATCCTCGGTCTGAGGTCCACGTTGTCCTCCTGCCTCACACTGTGCACCTGCCCCCTTGTGATGGCTTGCCCTGAGAAAAGTAGCCTCCTTATACAAGCCTGCTGCTGCCACAGCGCCAGGTGCCTGCTTTGTGTGTAAGCCCTTTGGGCTGATGATGATACCCGGGGGTGTACGGCCCATGCCCTGCTTCTGGGTCCTGCTGTCCCTCCTTTGCTGGTGACCCTGCCGGTGTGTGGGTAGGCAAAGTGACCACCTCAGCCGATTGACCTTTGACTCCCACCTCAGGCAGGGATGTTGGCTCCAGCAGACTGGGAAATCTGGGTGGGACTGGTGCACAGGGGGCCCTGGTGGTATCTGGGCTGATAGGTGCCCCGGAGGAAGACTGGTGCACAGAGGAGGGGTTTGCATTATTAAACAGGTCACACAGCACAAACTGGACCAGGCATGTTGCAAGCCAGCTGAGGAGACAGCATACCTCATAGTGATGATGTGCAAGCAGTCCGGGGTAGCACGTAGTCCTGAATGGCAACAGCAGATGGCATTGGGGTGTTGGTCTGTGTGTGTGTTTTGCCCAGACACTGCAGGGTGGCCTGCACAGCCTCATGCCCCAGGGACAGGACTGCAGTGGTCACGCCCACCTCAACACCCCCTCCTGACCCCATGGGCTGTGTTTCTATGCCACCTCCTCCCCCTCCACCCTCACCAACCTGGATGACTCTGGGGCGTCTTCCGCAATGGATGGCCCCTGTGTTGCATCACTTGTCCCCCCGAAGGTGGGAGTCCGCTCCCACCTTTTCCCTCTTGAACTTACCCCCAGCAGCATTGCCCGATGGTACCGACGTGGCCCCAGCCACCTTGCTCCCCGACGATGTGCTGTCATGGGCCTTGCGCCTCTGCATGGTGAAGGCATCCCTGCTTCCATGCCCCAAATCACTGCTTTTGCCCTTTTCTCCCGATGCAACTGTGGAAAAGGAGACAGAGAACACAAACATCAGTATACTGCACCAATGTGTGCATGTCAATACAAACATTCATATGAAGTTCACTAGTCAAGGGAACAACCATCATCCTCCACCACCACACACATGGACATGCAATCCACATACATGCACATACATGTGTGTCCATCACTCCAGACATTCACATCAGGGTACATGCCACTCTCATGGCCAATCAATTACATATGCTACACACACATGCATCATGTGCTCATACACATGTCATGCGCTCACACACATGTCATGCATACACATCACCAGAGAGTCCACAAGCAGTGTGATGAGCAATCACATCAGAGTCCCGTGAACTGTAATCCCGCGTTAGACTACATCAGACATCGAAATGCATGTGTTTCATCCAACCATGAGTGATGGCCAGTCACACATTGAAGCAACAAGGGGGAAGAGGTGCACAACAAATGTTAATAGTTTCCTGTCTAAGATTTAAGTCGTGACTATGCCACATAAAGTGTGTATTTCAATGGAAGTAATTGCAGCTTCAGGTGCAAAAGGGAACGGCCTCTAGACCCTCAGAGACCATACAACAAATAGTGAAACAGATAAAGCCTGTTGTCGCCAACAGGACCCCTATTTGCACTCCTTGCAGACCAAAGTCCTGAACGATTTTCATTTGCCGTGGAGCTACTAACCCCACTATGACCTTTGCATGTCTAAAGAGTAATTTTTCAACATTCTTTAAATTGAGTGTTCAATAATGCACAATGTGATGTAGTCGGGGTGAAACAAAACAAAATCCCCTTAGTTTGACTTAGTTTCAGCAATGTTAGTAAAGCAAAGATAAGTAGATTACACCGTATTTAAAACAAAGTGTGTTTATATAAAACAACTGATAACAAATAGCAATTTAGCATAGTAAGGGTTTCTCAGTTCGAGTCCCTGAGGACCTTTCTGACAATCACCATTTATAACAATGTAAAATATATTCCCACAATCTTGTTACTTGTATGGTTCAGAACATAGAATAAATGACATTGATAGTTGACAATATCCCCAAAAGAACTCAAAATGTTGTCCAAACAACAATTATTGCCAACACGTTTCGTAAATAATATCCATCTTCAGGGCATTTGAGTCTTAAAGTTCCAAGAGTTTCAAGTAACAGTGTACACCTGTGAACACAACAGGTGGGTACATTTAGTCAAAAGTGTTAAATGGAAGATTAAACTCAAACATCTAGTAAGTGTGTAGAAACATGTTGTGCACTAACCTGTACATTGTGGCTGTATAGTTCAAAGGTGTACCAACCCTGCATCTAAAGACATTTTAGTGTGAAACCGGCTTGCATGAAAAGAAAATGATATGCTGGATGCTAATCGGAAAGAACCCATCAGTTGTGAAATGCTGATGGTTAGACATAAACAAAAGTGAACTACATACCCGCCTCAAGGCCACAACTGGTAAGGCAGGGAAATCACTGGATGGCCAGCTGTGACATTCTCCGTGGTTAAAAATATGAGCACTGTAAGAAAATTGCACACAGTCAGTTGCAAGCATGCTGTTTGACTGTATAAAGATGATTCCCATCTTTGCCACATACACATTAACACCATGCATGCACATGACGTGGCCAACAATACCTCAACTGTCACACTTGTCACACCGGCACATCTCAGCCACAAGTAACAAAACATGTGCAAGGTCTGAAAGGCAGCAGTACAACACACAATGCAACTGATATCTCATTCAAATTACATATGGTCCAATGCACACATGGAGAGCAATGTCTGGGGCATGCATGCAGACATCTGTATCAGAAGCATACTTGCTGAAAGCCTAAGGTGCTCACTCCCAACATGCAGCAACATGCACATGCACTGTGGAGCATTGCAACACATGGATACTTACCAGACGATTCCAGACATTGGCGCAACTCGCAGACCTGGGTGTGCAGCACTGGGTACAACTTCTCCAGGACCTGCATGTTGGTGATAGACAGCCGGCACCTGCATGCACGGTGCCCCTCTGTGATGGCTCCGGCCTCGAGGAAGCGCTGGGCCTTGCTGTGGGTACTGGATTTAAGGTCCTCCCAGTGCTTATGCACGGTCTTGAAGGACCGGGATGCCACCCCCTCTGCATTGATGGCATCCCTTATCCCGTCCCAGATTCGGTGACGTCTTTCCATGCTGTGTTGCATCGATGGGTTGAAGAGGGCATCAAAATTCCCCAGGACCTGCTCCACCAGAATGTCAACTTCCCTGGCAGTGAAGTTGACACCCCTCTGCCTCGGTTCCATGGGGTTGCCACCCTGGTCAGAAGATGATGGTGCTGACATGGCAACCCATGAATCAGGTCTGGGTGGGCAAGGTGGTCCTGGAGATGGGCTGTGGAGTGATGTATTATGGTATGGCATGGTGGGAGTCTGGTGAATCAGCTGAGGTGGTCACAGAGCCAAGGACCGGACCACTGGCAATGGCTGGTCAGCAGGCACTCAAAATGCAGGACAGTGGTGCAGCAGGCACACACACTGGGCAGGCAGCAGCAGATGGCTCGGTAGGAAGCATCTCAGGGCAGTAGGAGGCAGGCATAATGGCTCATAAGCATAATGACAGTTACTTTGCGTGTTCAAAATTAGGGTGGACATGTGAAATCCAAGGAAAGGCCCTCAGCGTGTAACTTACATGACAGCACGCCAGAATCTGGGATATAGAAGTACACATACAAGCAAATCTGAACGTACGTGCGATTGGAAGTACACGGGCGAGTGGGTTACTGCGATTTTTGGGATGCAACGCAATTTGTTCACTTCTGGGACCATACAGACTTCTTATTTTGGTGGAGGATTTGCCTCCACACATACGCGCATCTACTTCTTTTTTCCGAGTCTAACGATGAGTCGCATATGCATTTTTCATACTATGGGTGCCCCTGTGTATCGCATACCTCCATTCTTACCTTTACAGTACTTTTCTGTGGTTCGCGTATGTATTTTTTGTGTAGCTGGGTGCCATTGCGTATCGCGTAATGCTTTTTCTTTTCACAGAAGCTATTGAGGTCTCACATATGCTATTTTTCTCTTTTTTTTGGGATGCTTATGCGTTATACGTCCCATATTTTTGTCACCTGCGGTAATTTTTAACCTTGCTGGACCACAGAAGTAAATTTTCCATCACGTGCACTGCCCCCACATTCGAATTTCCCAGGACAATTGCTTGGTGTGCCTTCCATTGTTCAAGTACACCTGGAACATGAGTGGAAAGGCCCCAAGAGGGAAAGGTGGCAGAGGTGGCCTGAAATGGGGACATGCAGCGGAAGCTGCTGTCCTCCCCAAGGGTTCAAGGACCTGCAGTGGAAGCTGCTGCCCCCCCCAAGGGTTTCAGGACCTGCAGTGGAAGCTGCTGTCCACCACCCCCAAGGGTTGCGGGGCCTGCAGTGAAAGCTGCAGTCCCTGCCCAGAAGGGTAAGGGATGTGAAGTGGATGCTGCTGTCCCAGCCCCGAAGGGTAAGGGACATGCAGTGGAAGCTGCTGACCCAGCCCCGGAGGGTAAGGGACGTGCAGTTGAAGCTGCTTTCACAGCCCTGAATGGTAAGGGATGTCCAGTGGAAGCTGCTGTCCCTGCCCAGAAGGGTAAGGGACCTACAGTGCAAGCTGCTGTCCCTGGCCAGAAGGGTAAGGGACGTGCAGTGGAAGCTGCTGTCCCAGCATGAGTGGGTGATGCCATGCCCCAGGCCCCTAGTCGTCCAGCATCTGTGGCTCTGAGTTGTCCCAGCCACACAAGGTCATCACCACGTGTCAAGAAGGAAAATCCTGCACAGCAGGAACAGGCTCAAGCACATGGCATGGCACAGGACACAGGTACGTTGAGGAAGAGGAACTTCAATGATGAAGAACTCCAGATCCTCATGGGCTACATGACCTATTACCATCGTGACATGTGTCTGCAACCAGGGAGCACACATACACCTGCTTAGCCTATGGTGCATTGGGAGCATGTCACGGATGAGATAAACGCCTTAGGGTATGAGAAGCGCACTCAGGTCATGAAGCTGTGGAATGACCTCAGCCGTCACACAAGTCCAAGATGGGTTCCAACCTCGCCTCTGCAATGGCAACTGGAGGGGGGGTCCCAAGAGGAGGAGGAGCTCACCCCACATGAACAGGCTACGAGCCAATTCATTCATATGGATCAGGTGCAAGGCGTGGGAGGCCTGCCAGATTACGAGTGCACGTCCGGTGAGTCACCAATATTGTGCATCCTGAGTATGTGTAGGGAAACAAAACTAAGATGTATGATTGTGTTGCGCTTCTGCCTGCATTTACATGACTGCCCTGGCTGAACCATGTCACGGTGTACTGACTGATGCCCAATGTACTCTAGAGTGGATACAACCCATGTGTCGTAAATCCATTGGCATTGTGACAGTAATCATCCCCCACCAGCATACACAAACAACATTTTCAACATGCTACTACAGCGTGCCATCTAGTCAGTTGCATCTGTGATGTCAGTGAACCTGCTCTGCTAGACAAGTGCTTGTGTCTGAAGCATGAGTTACACTTCCTGCACTGCACGGTGTAGATTGTCTTTTCACACATATACGTAGGTGGTGCCATGCTACCGATAACTTCCCCAGAAGACTACCAACAGGCCTCACAGCGTGCCATGAGTGACATTGCATTTTTCAACACTGTGCTCATCCCCACAGCAGCTACGGCAATGACCCCGGTGTCAAATTGTTGTGAGGACTCATCCCAGCTAACCTCCCACACTCAGCAAACACTCCATGTCCACATTGCGGTTACTCCCTGTGCCAGTTCAACACTGGTGTGGCATGTGATGGATGCACACTTGGATGTGAATATGTGTGTGTACCTGTTGACATATAATGTAGTAGCATGCTACAGAGCCACATTACCATGAACATTTTGCATGTATTTGTAAATATTTTGCTGTGCCATGTGCCATAATGGGCCTTCAGAGAACCATGTTTGTTGACAATGTGTCCACTGGCTACATGGGCAGGAACATGGAATGTTGTTGCCAGTCTGCGTATGCCATGATCAAATGGCTTATTGTACATAGTGCGTGTATGCTATTTCTCTCATGGTGACATGACCAGCATTGTGTTGCATGACAGCAACGTGATACAGATGTTTACTGTTGACACATTTCACATGAATCCTCATCTCTTTTTATGTCCTTGTGCAGGTGAGGAGGCACCAGATGCAGAGGAGGAGGAAGAGGAGGAACAAGAGTTTGTGCCGGTCCAGACCACCAGTGGAGGACGTGGTGTGGCAGGCCAGGAGAATCCAATGGTGCTGCAGACCATCCTGGGACTTTCCAGATATGACACTGACTCTTATGAATCCAGTAGCTCTGGTGCTGAACTGGATGTGCAATCCTCCAAGCTGGCGTATGGGAGCAGTTGGGGCCCATGAGTCTGCAGAGGGTCAGGTGCCTTCACAAGGCCAGTCATTGGTGTCACGGCCGTCTGTGGTGGTTATGGCTGCAAGGCCACGCTCCGATGTATTGGTTTCTGGGCCTAGGCCAGATGTCCAAGGGAGGGTTGCAGTCCTGCAGCCAGAGACAGTGGCGTCACAGTAAGGGCCATGCTCCCTTGGGTCAGGCAGGCGTGGGGGACTTGTGCAACCTGGGCAGACTGTGTGGGAGAAGATGTTGCGTGCTGTGCACTGACAGGTTGCTGCCTATGATAGGCTGGCTGAGGCCATGGATATGGCGGCCAGTTCCATGTTGCCACCAGCAACACAGGTTGAGCACCAGCTGCAGGTAATGTGGTCCACATGCCGCTCACACAGGCTGCACATGGAGGCCAACAGCATGAGCCGACAGGCAGATCTGATGTCTCTGCAGGCATCACTGCTTATAGGGTGGGGCACACAGAGAAGCCCTGAGACAAGTGTGGTTGGCCTACAGAGCAGCAATCCAAGAGAAAGAGGCAGCCACCAGGACACTGCTCTGACAGGATATGCAACAATTGAGGCAGAACATCTCGGAGGAACTCCGTGTATACCGTGAGGTTATGCATGGAGACCTCCAAAACCTCAGTGTGCTGGGTCATTCATCAGTGTCACGCATGGCTGCTGCCACTGAGGGACTGGCCTAAGCACTGCGTGGTGAGCCTCCTGCACCACTACCACCTTCGGATTCAACCCAGGAAGGTGGTGCCAACAGACACATGCCTCCCGGTCCACCATAGCCGTACAGTCCATGAGCCCGTGGAAGGAATTGTTTCTTTTCAACTTCCACGCATGTGGAAGTTGACATGCATCCTGCCCCTCCTGGGTGGACTCCCCCCGAGTCCATGATGGACATTTTTGATTCTTGAATTCTTTTTTTCTGGTACTTTTTTTCACCCAAGGCCCTCATGTAGGCATTGCATTTTTTAATTTGCCCTTTCCTTTTTTTTCTGTTTTTCCTTTCTTTTCTTTCAGGTGTGCGGTTAACATCTCAGGGACCTGACGTGTGCATTAGTTTACATGCAGGCATGCATAGTGACCTCAACTTGCATGTTTGCATGGTGGTTCACAGGATGGCATGTGCATGTAATTATGGGTTTGGTGTTCAGTTGCAAGAGTGTGCTGTGTCAATGTTACTTCAGAATGGCTGTTTTATGTCTTCTCCCATGTTGTTTTAGTAATCCATGATCTGGCAGTGACTGCTGTCCTGTGGGAGACACCCTGCAACCTTTGACGTCCATGCTCCCTATGCCCTCCACCAGGTACTGTCCTTCCTGTACCTGATTAAGAGACACAGTTCCGGGTGAAGGTGATGCGGGATTGACACCATGTCGGCACAGTCAGCGTGTAAGCTGGAGCATTGTCTTGCATGTTGAGCATGCATCATTGTTGTGCATGTTTGCTGCATGTCTTATTCATTTTATTTATTGTTTTATTTATTTATTGGTTTATTTATACTACGCTGAAGCCCGCAGGCATGAGTGCGCAAACAAAGAGACACAGACAAACAGAAGGTACGGAACAGCAATTCATTTTTTACGGTAGACTAGTCATTTACTTAAGCAGTACATTATCACGATGTGTTGATCATTTATTTAAACAGAAGTGTTTTAAATTTCTTCCTGAATATCAGGTTGTTGGATTCTAGTCTTAGGGAGTTGGGGAGTTCATTCCACTTAGTTGCTGCTTTTGTAGCGAAGGAACGACCAAGTCTGTTTGCCTTTTTTGCACATGTGATTTTCACCAGCCCTTGGGCTTTAGATCTTAGGTCGCGACCTGGTTCATATATGGTTACTTGTTCTTTCAGGTAGGCTGGAGCAGAACCATAGAGACAGTGGTGGACGATGGTCATTACTTTGAAGGTAATACAGTCATCTACGGCTAACCAGTGGAGGGACTTTCTAGCTTCGGTGATATGTTCCCCTCTTGTTTTCATTGCGATGGTCCTTACTGCATTGTTCTGTATAGTCTGGCATTGTATGATGCAACTCTTATTAGCTCCGACCAGGAGGGCATTACCATAATCCAATCTAAAATGATGGTACAGTTTTTAGTGCTCAGTACCGGTCTAATATGCCTGAGTAGCCTCTGGAAATACTGACAATTTTTCTTTAAGTAAGCTACATGAGCGTCTGCCCCGAGGGATGCCTGCAGGTAGACACCCAGTGTTTTAACTTTGTCAGAAACCAGGACTTTTGTGTCTTTAATATTGAAGGAAGCAATATCAGAGGCAAATTTAGAGCTAGCCTTGGATGATCCAAATATCATGAGCTCCGTCTTGCTTCCGTTTAAGCAGAGCCAGTTTATCTTCATCCAAGCCTTGATTGAGTTATACATATTAGTAATCTTAATGTTATATGTGGTGTGGCACCCACTCAGTTCAATTACTACTGGGAGACTGTAGTCTTTCACTTTGTTGCTAGTTTTTTAGCAACATGTTACCAGTGCACAAAGTACCTTACAGTACAGTGCAATGGGGTCTTTCTTTCATTTTTAAGGCCCTAGAGACCCTCAAAGGATTTTTCGGTAGAAGTACAAATGTGCTTTGGACAGAGCTGGTGGCAGCTATTATCTTTCATCAATTTTTAACCCTTTCTTTCTTTTGGTCCATATCACGTTTACCACGGTTGGACCAGGACAGTGGCTTGGCCCCAAAATGGCCAGGTCGAGCAGACCCAGGAAAAGCCTCATTTGGTCATGCAGATCCATACACAAACCAAGGTTTTCGTGGGCTTCTGCATGCCTTGTGTGTGTGCCTCCAGGGCTGGAATGTCTAGTTCCAATACACATTCTGTTTGCCAGGATGTCCGGTGTGCTTGGTCCACGTCTGGGATGGCTGTATGTGAGCAGATCTCTCATTGGGTCCTCTTCGTTTTGGCGCAAAGGAGATTCTGGAGAAGCAAAGGGCCCAAATACCCATACTAGGTCGATCTCTTGAGTTCTCACTGAATTTAGGATAGGATCCAAGTATCCTGAAACCAAGAAGCCGAGTCAAGGAATCAATGGTGACCAGCTGGAAGGTTTGGCACCCCGAGTCTGCTGTTGTCCCTCTGGACCACTCGATTTCTGATCGAATTTAGAAGGTCTGCAAAGGCGCTTCGACCTATTGGATTAGGGGGTCTAACTATTCTCTGCACCTCCACCTTAACCTGAAACCAAGCCTTCTCGGAAGTGTTCCTGGGCCAACCAGTGAACTGGCCTGCTTGCACAGGACCTTTTCCCTGGAACTGCATCCATCTCAAGTTGACACTTGAGACTTTGGAGATCGTGAGCTTTGGGTATAAGGCACTCTCCAGCTGAGTTTCATACACCTAGGCATCGAGCGGCAGTGGATTCCAGTTGATCCCTTCATCAGGCACAGAGAAATCGCCACTGTCCCACCACAGAATAATTCCTGGAACTCAGCCACTGATAGCCGCAGAACCTCACAATTGCAGGATTTGAACCTGCAACTGAAGTATACTTGACTGCCGAAGTTTGGTCCAGAGTATTTGCAACCCTTAACGGTGCCCCCTTGCTCATCCATCCATTTTTATGCACAAGTGTCCCCTGAGGTCCTTTATCAAGGTAGCCTGTGCTACCAAGGTATTCCCAACTCTTGGATCCTGTTCTGCCCTCTTGGGGAAACCCTCCCCGAATAGTGGGAACTTATTCTTCACTGCCTCGCCTGCTTCCTGAGCTGCTACAGTCCTTGCAAAAGACTCAGTTGTTGTCCAACAGCTCCATCGTGTGCATCTGCATCCGAAAGTACTTTTGAGCGATAGGCTCCACTCATTGTAGGGACTGGACTGCCTCATAGTTAGGATTTGATAAGTGAAGGACTGCCTAAAGTATATACGCACTGTATGCTCCCTTTCTTCATAGGTTGTGGACCCTTACTGTGTGCTATTTCTATAAGCCATTGGTAACTGTATATATGTTTAATAGTAGTGTTATATTGGTTTAGTTATTACTGCTGATATTTGCTTTGTGTTTGATTTAAAAGGCCTTCAATAAATGTATATGTATTTTTGATATATGCTCAATGTAATCCCCAACAATGTCATCACTGAATACACTCTTTAATTCGCAATTAAGCAACCACATCTGTGAAATGCAGGATATTGATCTCCGTAGATCATAACTCCGGTTACCAGACATTTGATTGAAAAAAATTGGTCGACTGGACAAATGGTCGAACCAATTTGGTCGAAAACCAAAGGGTCGAATTTATTTATTTTTACCCCTTTTTTTTTTTTGGGGGGGGTCCCCCCGGACTCCCTTTTTTTTCTAAAAAAACCTTTTATTCCCTAAACTACAACCTTAAAAATATATATATAAATAAAAAAAACAATTTGACCATTTGGTTTTCGATGAAATTACGTCGACCAAATGTCCTGTCGATGAATTTTTTTCGATGAAATGTCCGGACACCCATAACTCCACACATTCTCTCTCCCTACTGGTATTCACATATCCTGGCAGTAACCTTGCAGCCTTTCACCAAACAAGGCCCACAACAAAGGCCTCTGTCTGCTCCCTGTCCGCTTCAGGTATGCTTCCCACCCCAGTAATGTCCCTATGTAACCCCCAGCCCCTGCATTGTCGCAGTGTGCCCTCAGCCCCCTCCCCTGGTCAACCTGTGATGTTGCTGTAAGACCTCAGCCTCTCCAATCCCCTGTGTTGTCCCTGTGTGCCCCCTGCCCCCCCTGTTCCCCCATGATGTCGCTGCATGCCCCCCACCCCTCTGGTCCCCTGTGTTGTTGCTGTGTGCCCCAGCCCCCTCTCGTTCCCAGTGATGTCGCTGTATGCCACCTCCCTTCTGGTTCCAGGTGATGTCGCTGTGTACCCCCTAGCCACTCTGGTCCCCTGTGATGTTGCAGTTTGTACCCAACCCCCTCTGGTCCCAGTAATGTCAATGTTTGCCCCCAAACCCTCTGGCCTCTGTGTTGTCGCTGTGTACCCCCAGCCTCCCGGTTCCATGTGATGTGGCTGTGCCCCCCTGCCCCTCTAGTCCCCCGTGTTGTCGCTGTATGCCCCAGCCACCTGGTCCCCTGTGATGTCATTGCATGCCCCTGCCGCATTGTCCCCTGTGATGTCGCTGTGTACCCCAGTGCCACTCTCGCCTCCCGTGCTGTCGCTGTGTCCCCCCAGGCCCTCTGGTTCCCTGTGATGTTGCTCTGTGCCCCAGACCCTCTAGTCCCCTGTGATATTGTTCTGTGCCCCATCCTCCCAGTCCACCTTGATGTCACTGCATTCCCCCAACCCCTCTGGTCCCCTTTGTTGTTGCTGTAGGCCCCCAGCTCCCCATGTCCCCTTGATGTTGCTCTGTGCCCCAGCGCCTCTGATCCTCCGTGCTGTCGCTGTGTGCCCCAGCTCCCTCTGGTCCCTGTGATGCCGCTGTGTGCCCCCAGAACCTCTGGCTCCCTGTGATGTTGCAGTGTGCCCTCAGCCCCTCTGGTTAGCTGTGATGTCACTGCGTGCCGCCAGCCATTCAGGTTCCCTGTGTTTTCAATGTGTGCCCCACTCTCCTCTCCCATGATGTCACTGTGTTCCCCCCAACCCCCTCCGATTCCCTGTGATGTCTCTGTATGCCCACAGCCCACTCTGGTCCTCTGTGTTGTTGCTGTGTGCCCCCAGCCCCCTCTGGTCCCACGTGATGTTGCTATGTGTCCCTAGCCCCCTCTGGTCTCCTGTGATGTCGCTGTGTGCCCCCAGACCCTCTGATCCCCCCTGTGATGTCGCTCTATGCCCCCAGCCCCTATGTCCCCCTATGTTGTCTCTCTATACCCCAGCCCCGCTGGTTCCCCATGATATCGATATGTGCCCCCAGCCCCTCTCATCCTCAATGTTGTTGCTACGTATGTGCTCAGCCCCCTCTGGTCCCCTGTAATATGAATGTGTGCCCCCAGCTCCTCTGGTCATCTGTGATGTCGCGATGTGTCCCAAGTCCCTCTGGGCTCTAGGATGTTGATGAGTACCCTCAGCCCCTCTAATCCCACGTTGTTGCTGTGTGCCCCCAGCCCCTTCTGGTCCCCCGTGATATCACGGGTTGCCTCCTGACCCTCCGGTCCCATGATGTTTCTGTGTACCCCCAGCCCCTCCAGTCCCCCTTGTTGTCGCTGTGTGCCCCAGCCCCCTCCGGTTCCCCGTAATGTTGCTTTGTGACCCCCCTTCTAATCTCCCTTATGTCTTTCCCACCCCCTGCTTTCGCTGATCTTTTCTAACCCTCCTCCCCCACCTTATCCCTTTCTTCCTTTCCCCCGTCCCATTCATTGCAGGTGTTGTCTTGATTCACAAAAGGTTCATGTGAAAATAAAGACGCCAGGCGAACAAGACTCCAATGGGAGTTTATTGGTCAAAACAAACGTGACAGCAGGCACTTGACCGAGCGGCAGCTCCAACTGAACTCCACTGACGCTCCGGTCCCGGCACATCAAAACCAAACATTCCTAGAACCTTATGACTCATAATAGAGTTGCTCTATACGAAATACACACCACACAGTACTCTCGTGAGTCAACATAAAAGGATATGTGAATGCATAATGGTGCTGTGCACTTTGCCCATCACAACACATCTCACCCCTTACATTTGGAACAGATTTATTCTACATAGAAGTCTTTAAACCAACTGGGTTTGTTCTTGACTCTCCCTGACCTTGTCTCTGTTCCAATTCTTGTTAAACCATTATCATCAGAGTCCCCATCCGACAGCTGATTGTTTCTCTTATCACAAAACTCATCAAGATTGTTATTACCTTCATTGCATTCACGGTATTTATTGTTTTCGACCTCAACTGGACATTTCGCTAATCGGGACATCGACCAACATTCACCTCCCTCCATAATGACCACATTGCCCCTTATAGCAGAAATCTTTTTCGGGCCAATATATTTGCTCTCCACACACTTGGACGCAAGTCTGGGATTCTTAATGAGTACAAAATCCCCCACTTTCCAAGTGTTAACCTTGGCCTTCATGTCCTCACCAAACCTCCCTTTGTACGCATCCTGTGCCTCTTTGATGAGTGTCATAATTTTTCCTCGGTCAACATTGGCACTTTTAGCCAAATACAGCCAACCTGGACAAAGCTTCGTGCCAGTTTGTCTTCCTTTAAGGGACATGAATGGAGAAATGTCTCTAACTGAGTGTGACGTAGTACAATAGCTCCATATCATTTCCTTCAAAACACAAGACCATTTCAATCCTGAAGCCATAGCAAGTTGTAGACCACCCTTTATAAACCTGTTAGCTCTCTCCACAAGGCCATTAGCCCTGGGGTGATACAAAGCTGTTTTAATTAATTTTTTCAAAAATGGTAGCATTCTCTCAGAACAAAATTGCACCCCATTATCAGTGACCAACTCTGCCAGGAAACCCTCTCTGTAAAACACTTCTTCAAAAAATAGCACCATTTCAGTAGTGCTAGCCTCACATAGAGGCTTCCATTCAATCCATTTGGAATGGTAATCTACTAACATTACGAAATATTTGTATCCATCACCAAGATTCTGTATTGGCCCAATCAAGTCAACCGCAACTTTTTGCCACGGCTCACTGGGTACTTTAACGGGTGTGATTGGCACTTCCCTGACGATCTTGGTCTTGTCACTTTTCTCACACTCTCTACAGCCTCTGACACACTTTTCTGCATCACTATCAATCCCCGGCCACCAAAAGGACTGCCGCAAGTACCTCTTCATTCCCCCCATACCTAGATGTCCCTGATGTGCTACATTTACTAAATGAGACCAAACTCCACTGGGGGGTACAATCCTGCTTCCTTTCCTGAGTTTGCACCCATCCTCGGACAAGCTTAACTCATCTCTCGACCCCAAAATACCTCTCATATTCCTTCCCAATCACACTTTTATGAGGCCATCCTTCTTTAGTCCACACCTTGATTTGTTTCAATTCAGTGTCCTCATCGTCAGCACTTAGCCATCTCTCCTTATCAATGGCATCATATTCAATCTCAGCAATACTAAAACTTTGATATTCCGGCATCTCACCACTTCCACCATCTCCCACAGGCAACCTAGACAAACAATCCGCAACCACGTTCTCCTTCCCAGGAATGTGGCACACTCTGAAGTTATAGCTCATGAGTTCCACCATCCACCTCGACATCCTAGGAGATCCTTTGGCCCACTCTGAACTATTCATAAGTTGAACTAAGGGCTTGTGATCTGTTCGGACCAGAAAAGAACGACCCCACAGAAAAAATCTAAAGTGTGTGATGGCCCATAAAACGGCCAAAGCCTCTCTCTCAATAACAGAATAATTATTTTCTGCTCCTCTGAGCGGCCTGGACGCAAATGCAATGACATGTTCAGTCTTACCAGAATCAAACTGAGTCAGGGTAACTCCCAATCCTAGTGTACTTGCATCAACTGAAAGCAGGGTCTTCCTACCTGATATAAATCCCCCTAAAGACGGTGCCTTGGCTATCCCTTCCTTAATTTGCTGAAATGCCTCTTGACACTCTTTGGACCACTCATACCTCACCCCTTTCTTTAGTAAATCTCTCAAAGGGGATGAGATGGATGCAAATCCACCCACAGATTTATGGTAATATTCCGCTAGTCCCATGAAAGAATGTAATTGGTCCTGGTCTTGAGGCTGGGGAGCATTACTGATACTTTCCACTAGTGACTTCTTGGGAGAAATGCCTTCTTTAGAGATCCTGTGTCCCAGCTATTCCACTTCCCCAACAGCTATCCTACATTTGCTCCTCTGGACTGTCAACCCTGCTTCTCTTAGTTTACGTAACACAGCTCTAAGTGCCTTGTCATGCTCTGACTCATCACTAGCAAATATCAAAATATCATCTTGAAATACTGTTACGTTTTCCAGACCCTTCAACACCTCCTCCATCACCCTTTGGAACACAGAAGCAGCTGAGGCTAGCCCAAAGGGCATGCGATTGTATTTGAACGTGCCTTCGGGTGTGATAAAGGCCGTAAGGTATTGTGACTCTCTGGACAGGGGAATCTGGTGATAGGCAGCAGAGAGGTCAATGACCGAAAACACCATTGGCTCACCAAGGGTGGATAGTGTTTCTGAAATATTGGGAAAAGGATGCCTTTCCACTAATATATTATGATTAAGACTCCTTAGGTCTACACACAATCTCAATTTCCCATTGTTTTTAGCCACAAGCACTATAGGTGACAACCACTCAGTAGCCGCCACAGGCTCAATCACACCTTTGCAAACTAAATCATTCAGTTCACTACACAGTTGCGCCCTCATGTTTAACGGCACATGCCTCACTTTATGAACAATAGGTTGGGCATCCCTCTTCAGTTTTATATGATGCTCAAAATGCCTGAGCCTGCCCAGGTTTTCAGAGAAAACCTCTGGAAACTCCTTAGACCATACATCATCAATCTACGCAATAGTAACAGGTTCAAGAGCACTGGCCTGCACCCTGACCCTCAAATGTTTCTGTTCCTCCCAACCCAATAAGGAGGCACCCTTCTTTGCAACCAGAATGTTAGCCTTGCATTCCTTCCCCTTATATGCAACTCTTGCAGAAAATTGACCCAGAATCTCGATCGGAGACTCTCCATAACCACAGGGTTGAATGTCAGGTGGGTTCATAATTGTTTCATCCCTCTTAAGGGTTCTTTTCAAGGTGTCTTTCGATATGATGGTCCATGGAGAACATGTGTCTACTTTCATAACTATTTCTTGACCATCAATCATGAACACATCCACAGGCCCTTCCTTCTCTCCTCCAATGGCTGATACTTCAAAGACATGCCTGGGACATGAGTCCTGTGCAGTGGACACTTCCTGTATATTGTAACTCAAACGAACACTTTCCTCGTTGTCGTTCCTGGATTCCAGGAGATTTATCGATGAGCCCTTGCAAACATTAGCAAAGTGTCCCTGGCCTCTGCACTTGAAGCATTCAGCAAATTTCGCCGGGCAAGAAGGATAATTTGATCCATGTCTGAAACTGCCACATCTGACACATTTCGTGCTCGACGTTCCCTTTCGGTTCATGTTGACACTCGGCTTCCTCTTTTGATCAACAGCACACACGGCTTGGGCACTTTGTTTGTCAACTCTCAGTTCCTTAACATATTTTGACGTTTGCTCTATACTCCTGGCTAGATCCACAGCCTCCTCCAGCTTCATGTCCTTGGTTAGCAACTTTTCTTGGATTCTGACATTGTTCGTACACCTTACCAGCTGATCCATGATGAGTGAGTCAGAGAGGTGTTCGAATTCGCAAGAATGACTTAGAGTCCTCAAGGAGGCTATGTATGATTCTACTGGCTCCGATGGCTTCTGCACACGCTGGAAGAACCTGTGCCTCTCAAAAATCACATTCTTTCTCAGTTCAAAGTGATCCTCTAATTGTTTGAGGGCGAAAGTATACTCATCCACATCTTCGGCTTCAGCGCTGTGACCTCTGCTTAGTCCATCAAACACAGTGCGCCTTTCTATTCCCAGATTATGAAGCAACAATGCCTTTTTCCAAGCTGCACTGAACCTCTCTCCACCCATCGCTACCAAGTAGTTCTCGAATATGTTCTTCCACCTGTCCCACCTGATGGAGGGACGGCCAGGCTCGTTCAGGAACGGCACAGGTGGGGGTATCGTCGCCGCCATGTCGCGGCCGACAGCATAGGCTACTTGTGTGAGGCAACAGTGCAGGGAATGGAGCCTTCGATTGTTTGCATGGTCTTTCAGTAGTTCATTGAGAGTGCGTCACAATGCCTCTCCAAGAAGACAGGTAGATTCCAAAAAAGGATTGAAAGAGCGTTGCTCGGCAACCTAATAACAATGTCAACATGGAAGGAAAGCTCTTCCTACGTCAGAGGGAGACACCCACTTCCTCACAGATGCTCGAGCTCAGGAGGCTGCAGGCGCGTGGAATGGCTTGTGTTCAGTCTCAAGCCGGGCTGCAACAACGTTGCGAGCACGCGCTAATTTGGGAAGCGCAGCACAACGGCACACCAGGCCCCCACCCTCCACGATACACCTCCTGACCTGGTCTTGATCCTGCTTATACTGGACTCAATCCCTGATCCTGCTTCCACTGGACTCAATTCGCTCTGCCTGCTGTCACGCACGGAAGCAGAATGAACAGCGTTGGTCCGATGCAGCCCTGGCAGGGTATGGTAAACGAGCCAGTAGCTCGACAATCCTCGTCGCCACTGTGAAAATAAAGATGCCAGGCGAACAAGACTCCAACGGGAATTTATTGGTCAAAACAAACGTGACAGCAGGCACTTGACCGAGCGGCAGCTCCAATTGAACTCCACTGATGCTCCGGTCCCGGCACATCAAAACCAAACATTCCTAGAACCTTATGACTCATAATAGAGTTGCTCTATACGAAATACACACCACACAGTACTCTTGTGAGTCAACATAAAAGGATATGTGAATGCATAATGGTGCTGTGCACTTTGCCCATCACAACAGTTCACCATCAATATCCTTTGACCAACGCCTGGATTTGACTTCTGACACATTGATTCGTGGTGTTTCACCCCTTCTAATCTCATGCTCGACCGCCCCTGGATCCCGCACTCAGGATGGCCCTGAATCTTGCTGTGCCCATCACTGTGAACCCTCGCCTACATATTCTGTCCCCTACAACTTTGTATTTAATGACCTCTGCAACTGTACTTGCTCTCCCCTCTACTTCTCTGCTCTTTCCACTGCTATATCCTCGGTTCTCCTCACCTCTCCCCTCCTTCCCCCCACTCTCCCTCTCCTCCCCCTCCCATACTTTTACTCTGCTCTTGCTCTGTCAGAACAGTACCTGGACCTAGTATGATGGCTAAAATGGTTTGTCTCCCCCTTACTTGTTATTCCTCTGCTCTGCTTGAGGTGTCATAGGCCCTAGGGCAATGATCGCTTGTTTCGTTTCTCTTGCCCCTTTCTCCTTCTCTCACCCTCACCTTGTACCATTATCTGGCAATGTCTGGCATTTGCACTGTCTGGGATGTCGCTAGGTTGAGTGCGAAGGTTAATCTTCGCACTCTTGCTGTTCATGGCCTGTAGGAATGTTTTTGTTTTCCTTTGTTCCCTTCCCTACCATGGAGTGCTTTTAAACGCATTGTGTGTGGGCGCTGTATAAATAAACTACCATATTATATCACTATGCTTACTCTCTACTCTACACCATCTCACAATTAGAGTGCAGCTACACCGCTCAATCAATTCGGTCTAGCTGCTCACATACGAACACTATCCAATGAACACCTCATCATTCTAATAAAACGCAGCTATATCCCACGACAATCCGGCCTAGCTGCACACATAAGTGTCCCACAGGCCTAACGCAGCCAGAACCCAGTCTTGGTGTCCACCCACCAGACTGCACACATTTAACCGATATCAATACCACCACACCTAATGCTAGGATGCAGCTACCATCAGGCAATGACATCAGCTGCACACATAACTGGTGCACACAAGCACCATATCACACCTCACTCTCTCAACTGATATGGACTAGGGTCCCAGAGGGCGTTCAACCTACCAGTGCTTTGAGGTCATACCAATGATATATAGAGCAAATATAAATACCAAATAACATAACATAACAAGTTGGTGAGGCGGCTACATAGGCAAAGTAAGTATAGGTTAAACAAGAGAGGGGACAAACGAGCCCCCTGTGGTATGCCACAGTTTATGAGGAGAGGCATAGAGAGCTAAAGTCTTGCTTATCTTATATGTACTTTGCATGCTAACATGCCAGTATTGTTATGGAAGTGGTGGTCAGATCACTGTGTTGCCTACCTATGTGTATTCCTCTAAGGCCGCATCTACTGTGCTGTATAGCATGTCATTGTACATCTGAAATCCAGCCAGTGTACTCCTTGCTCTGGCATTTCCTTGGGATTCCCTCTCTGTGTCACTGCCTCTCTCTCTCTATGTTGTGGTACACTGTACTCCAGGGCTCATCATAATCTATTTCCAGTCACCCTCTGGCACCCTGTGTTGCCCCTGCAGTAGGTGGTCTCTGCATATTTTCTCTATGAAATCATGTGTTGTCATGGATGTGCATGTTGTTTCTGCTGTTACTATGCCTATTATTTGATTTAGGGGAAGCGTACCCCGATGATTTGCATTGTATGCAAGGGAGGTGGGTTCCCTGGACAGGTAGGTGAATGGCATTCGCTGACACTTGTGTGGTGTTTGCACGGGAGTATAGAACTGTGTTTGTTAACTTGGGATTGGCTTGTTGTCCAACACTACTTCTAAAGGGGTGCATGTTTCACAGGGGGTGCTTCCTATGATGGGGATGGGCATGTTCTGATGGATTGCTGGGGCCACTGTTTACTGATTAAAAAATGTGTGCATTCTAACTGTGTGGGGCTTTCATTGTTGTTTGGAAGTGGGTAGCATGGTAAACTGTGGCATGTGGCAGGTAGCAGGTGCTGACGGTTGTGCTGATGTCTGGCTCATGATACTTTGAACATGTGTAATGAGTGACGCTTCAGATCCATAGCAGGGTTTGTGGGTTTATGGTTGTATGTCACATTTGTCCGGTCTTGATTATGGATCAAGTATTACGGAATGCAGCACCAGTTTGAAGCCACAAACATGTTGGTATGTATGCATTTTTGTGGGATGATGTGTACCAACACATTAGGGTTAGGGGTGTTGGCGCTTTCTCATGATTTTACCATGCATGGTGCACCATGGTGTTTGCAGCTTCTAGTGCAATGCAGCTGGGTGCATGGTACTGCTGCATTGGATTGCATACAGTATTTGACCATTTGTATACTGTGACAATGAAGTCTGCATTGAACGTGGTCTTGTGGTTAACATTATACCTTTAGCATGCTTTTATCGTTGATTGCTGTATCACATTGCTTTGTGTTGTCTGCTTATGTCTTCCAGGGCTGTTCCCTCGGTGGGCAGCATTATATTGGGACATCATGCATGGTTCTGGCAGGAGTGCAAGAGGTATTTCTGTATTTGCCAACCCATCCACTGTATATTCTGTACCTACTCCTTCACAGTACTTTTGTAACGCACTTGCATCTCTTATGTTTTTTTTAATACCCAGGGCTGACTAAAACTACTTGTGTCAGGCTCTTCAAACACAACCCTCCACACCTCTGCCCCCCCTACCACTCACCCTCATCATTCCTCATTTTCCTCCTTCACTCGAGTCTCCCCTGAATAAGTCATCAGATTTGACAACTCCATGAAGGTGTCATCCCAAATGGTGTGCTGGTGCTCCTACAGAACCATCAACGGCAACATCTCCTCTGTGGCACCTGCTCTTGCTGATCTATTGCTGATCTTTGCAACCACTCCTTTCCTGCTGTTTAGTTTCCATACAAAATCAAGCTTTCCCTTGTGCACACCATCCTTACTATGCCATATGCAGAGCCTTCATGACCAGCAAACTACTGGCACATTTATTTCACTACCTTCCTGGGGAAACTGCTTGACAAGTTTGCCCTCCCACAAATGAACACCCATGACATTGTTGGGGATGTCCATGTACACCAGTGTGGATTGAGACCGTGCAGAGCCACAGACACCGCTCTCCAGAACACCCATGAATGAATGGTAGCATCCCTCAATTAATAATCCCCTGCTGTCCTCATCCTCCTTGGTATCTCATCTGCTTTTCACACAGTGAGCCTTTCCATCCTCATTCAAATATTCCATGAACGGCCAGTGGACTTGCTTAGCTCATTCCTAAACAGCCACTCCTACTAATTCAGTGCTCTTTCTTCTCCCCTACTTCATCCTCCACCTGTGGCATCCTGCAGGTGTCCATTCTTTTTTCATGCATCTTTAACATACAAATTTCCCTGCTGCAACGCTTCTTTGCCTCATTGTACAACACATTCATGTGCTATGCTGACAACACACTACTCTTCAGCAATGTTCCTACTGACACACTTGCACACTCATTCCCCATGACTGCCTCTCAGCCACCCTGGCCTGCTGCACTGCAAATTACCTTGGCTTGTATGCCATACTAAATTAGAGTGTCCCTATTGGATCCCCTGCAGCCTACATCTGGCATTCACTCTGTCCTATCTCCATGGGCTCAATCCATGCCCCCTCATCCCAAAACAGGAATCTTGGATTGATCTTAGATACCCCCTTTCCTTCATGCCTCAGATTTGTGAGATTGTCAAGAAGTCCGACTTTCAGCTCTTGATGCTCAAAGTAAGTGTACCCTTCCACCCCTTAACACAGAGGTGCAATGTTACATGCGCTGTGGTTCTCTCCAGACAACACTTTTGCAACAGCCTACTCCTAAGTGTTCCTTGGTCCACCCTGTGAACCTTACAGCTTACCCAGATTGGGTCTGCAAGTCTGATCACTTGCCTCAGGCCCAGGGACCACATCTCTCGTGCAATATAAAACCTTGAGGGGTCACTGACTCAGCACAGATATCTTTGTAATCCCTGTGTATCATCCAAAGGGCTATATGGATCTGTGTACTGTCTTCAACGCTTACTGATCAAATCCTCCACTTATGTACTCCAGCATTCTTCTGGCAACTACTCCCTGTGTATGAAGCACGTTGGTATTGAAAGGGGTGTTGGTGGGTCTATTTCCTATGCATGCTGCCTTATGTGTAATAGACTCACTCTCTTTCTGCGTCTTGAGCAGGAACTCCTTAAATTACCAATAATCATTAAGTCCTTCTCTTCTCCACTTCCTTCTCCCACTCTCTTCCATGCTATTGATACAGTAGCTTGCCTGATGTACATGGCCTTTATGTGTCCTTGGTGCACTGACCCCCCACATGCATCATCTAATGTATATATATATATATATATACTGAACTTGGTCACGCTCAGCTTCACCACGTGAGGTAGCACTTCCAATAATATATTATTTTCTGGCCAGTTCACCACAAGATGTTCTCCATGAACTAATCCGAACCTTTTCCTTTACTACCTTCACCTGTACACTTGCACGTTGTGAACACCCACAAGGCATTGTGGGTTTGTCTCCCCTCCCAGTAATTGTCAAGATTTCTTTGTAGTATTGTTTTTATTATTGATCTCTGTTAGTAAATCATTGTCTACATTCACCTGTTCCAAACCTGTTGCCCTGGGTGCACTTGGAAACTTTTGGGGTTATTGGATGAGTGCCTAAGCAATGAAGAACCCATGTGTTTATTGATAATATGTTTCCATGACTGTGTGCAGTGCACTGTCCCAATGCTATGGAGGTGATGGCCAGCCTTATCATAGCATTGGTAGTCTTGCAGGGGTGGGCCATGTTTTGGGGGTGATCAATTATATGCATATGTGCTGTCTTCACATTTTCATGCTGCATGGTGAGTGATGTGTGCATTGTGTATGTGACATCGTTGAATGATAGGGATATGTTGCATTCACATTTGCTGCATGTTATTGAGAGCTGTAGTATAATTTAGCGTGTTTTGGAGTGCAGCGCCACTGCATGAGATCACATTATTACTGTGCTGTGGTACAGCAAGCCATGTGTTGCCAGGGTAACATGTAGACATGTATATGAAGACAGGCTATCTATTTTTAAAAGTACACCATTTTTTTCTCATTTATTCCCAATACCTATCCACTGCATGAGATCACATTATTACTGTGCTGTGGTACAGCAAGCCATGTGTTGCCAGGGTAACATATGGACATGTATATGAAGATAGTCTATCTATTTTTAAAAGCACACCATTTTTTCTCATTTTTTCTCTATACCAATTTAAAAGCACACCATTTTTTTGTCTTCACTTGAAATGCCTCACTTACAGGAGACACATTAGATACTTGATTAATTAACTTAACTAACAAATACTAACATGATTCTAACTACTTAACATTATAATGTGTTCTACATGTGCAAAATGAGGGGGGCTGAGATTCATTTTTAAACGGGCAATTTTTCTTTGCCCTGTTCACTGTCTTTGCAGGAAGCAAAATTCCAATGCCAGGAAATCAGTTAGATACAGTTGCTTTCTGTAAAAGTGAGCTATTGTTGAGGAAGGAGGAGGCAATAATCTACGTAGACTTAGGGGAGGTAACAGAGGTTTTTTGGAGTGTCTCTGATAGAATTACAAGGAGAAGACATTTTGCGGAGTTGCAGTGAGGTCGCCTTCGTTCTGCTGCTGTGAGGAGCTGGACCACTGACCTTCAGAGATTGGGGTTTCCTAGTCACTTGGCACCGGCTTGAGAACTGCAGATTGCAGATTTAACTGCATGTTCTCGCTGGGTGCTTTAAAGAAAGAAAGAAAGAGAGCCCTGGGTCACTGCTCAAAGACGACAAGCCAGGAGATTTTTCGTGCTGAAAAGCTACAAATAGCTGGTAAATATACAAATGGAGTGAGATTGCTGTGACTGCCGGACGAATGATCTACTATTAGACAGGCAGTGTAGCGATAGGGAATTCTCCTGTGTTTAACTGCCACGTTATAATGTTGCAAGACACATGATATAATCTCTCTTTTGCTTGTTGAAAATGTAAAATGAAAATCGTGGTATTATTGCATTTGTTTCTCTTATGTTTATTTCAGAAAGGATTGTCTCACCAGAATGGTAATGTATCATTTTCGCGAAGGACTGCAAAGGGCTGTTTGCTGGTCCTCGCTCTGCCGCCCACTTGACTTTGCTGGACATTGGATATTTTCCCATTTACTGTTGAGTGTCTGCACGCCAACTTCACCCTGGAGGAAGTCTTTCTGTGCAACACCGCTTTTTGCCTGACTTCCGCGGCATCAGGTGCTTGGATTGTTGCCTCGGAAATTGTGTTTTGAGAATTGTGTATTTAGTGGCTGGTGTTCTTTAGGAGGCTAACTCGCCTTGCATTTACCAGTTATTAATACACTTTATTTTTTTTTCATATTAAAGGTGACTGGTGACACGTTTCCTTTCCCCTGAACTGGAAACGCCTCCTTTTCTGTGGCTATTTCAACACGGACCCTCAGCGCACACGCGCTGCGCACTCGCGAAGGACTGCAAAGGGCTGTTTGCTGTTCGCGGTGCGCGGAGCGGGGCGCTGTGAGGGTCGTGTTCTGTTGGGAGTATGGCATGCTTCATGGATACAGGATTTTTAGTGTAGTACTGCAAGTTTGTTTAAGCAGTTCTACCAAGTGTTTTGCTGTATCGGCCTGAGCTAGGCAATGAGTTATGTGGAGGGCACATTGTCGACCTTAAGAAGTGGTAAATGTTTGAGAAGCACTGCAAAGTCTTTGGTAAATATGGAGCCTCTCCCGACTCTAGAAGAAAATCATTTGCCTTTATGTGTTGATGTAACCTGCACTGATGACATATCAAACGTGTTGTTGCAAGGCTTAGGGCCTCCTCCTAACGGCACTTTACTGCACGAGTCGGCAGCGCCCTCTAATGCATTTCCCCTTTTTACATTGAAATCTGCCAACGAGGCCAATGTATCGGTGGTAGCCTTTGCAGATGAGACGGGGAAATCTTATCCACCGATTTCTGACATATCAATGTTAGCTCCTGGGATAATCGATGCTTTAGAAAGACGCATTAGTCTATCTTTGGGGCAATCAACTCCAGCGGCAGTGTCTTGTGGCCTGCGTGATCAGGTACACTTTCATCCTTTACCTTTATATAATATGGATGCCTCTCTTAGTAGCAGGGAAGTTCCCCAGGTTTTTGCTAATATGTGCAGTAATCTTCCGGGTGGTTTGCAATCACCTGGGGTATCCAATTCTGAAGAAGCCTCAAGGGTGAAATCTCCCGTTACACAGCTCCCCCAGGCTTCCCCTATGGAGCATGCTTTTCCCCATACCTCAAGCTCTCCTATTCTCAATATGGGAAATTCGATATTTCAAACAGAACAGGAATTACAACCTTTTCCTGTTCTGACACGAATTCTCAATCTGCTTGATAAAGGGCACGAACTTACTCATGTACTCCTAAAAGATTTGAAAGATTCTGTTGTGGCAAATTCACTTCATCTGGCCAAGATTGAGGGTTTTATGCTGGCTCAAGAAGCCTGTCATAATTTCCATGTAAAATGTCCAGAGCGTATGGTGGAACTTGTAAGGAGGAATGTGTTCTCCTCTCCTGCTCCGCAGGTCTTAACCTTACAAAGCACTCAAACAACCAATGCCTCACTTTTATTACATGGTATGCCTACTTCATTTACATCTGCGGTAGCCCAAGCGGCGGGTGAGGGTCAGCCTAGTGTGACTTCTCCGTTTATAGAGCTTGTAGATCTTGCTAAATTACACCATGAAAGAATACTGCAAATTGAAAATATTATGTATAATTCTAAGCTCTTTAATTTAGAGATGTGTGAGCCTTGTATCAGTTCACCTACATGTATGGTAGATCAGATTACGCCTGACAGTCCCTCGGCTCTCACGAATATCATCGAATCTGCCGAGTTGCAGGTAGTAGTCGAAGAAAATGAATTGAATAATCACACGTATCATGCGTCCCGTAAAATGAAGAAGGCATTCCAGAGAGCAGTGAAACGTAAAAACAAAGCGAACAAAAACACGAAAGGTGCTTCTAATATTTTCACCACAGAACATGTTACACAGAATGAAGCTTCTAAGGAGGTAGTGACTTTGGTCTCTCCGACTTTATCACATATTGGAGAAGTAGATCTTCAAATTAATGCAAGTCAATTAACTAACGAGAGCCAAATTGCACTACAAATCAAAGCTCCTAAAAAAAATCAAAAGAGTAAATTAAAGGGTACAAAGAGTGTAAATAAGGGTTTGTCTTTGCAGCAGAATGTAGATGACAGATGTATTGCTGTATTCAGCACTAGTATTGTTGAAGAACTTCTACCTGCTGTTATCAGCCAAACAAATTTGAATAAGTTTTTTCCTATGATCGAGAATAAAAAATCTGTTTGTCACACAGTGTTAACTGGGGAGATGCATGCAGCAAGTGCCGATGATGCATCTACTATGTCCTTAGGGCAGGCAATGCTGCCTAAGCCTGCTCCTTGTAGTTTTCTGCCTCCTTCTCAGCCTTCGTCTGAGACATGTCACGAAGCTTGTGTTGTGAGGTCAGATGCTCTTGAACACCTGCCTATAGTACCGAAATGGGAGCATGTAGCAGTACCTGTCGATAATATGGCTAAGATGGTAATGCCGACTCTGGGCTTGGCATCTATATCTGCCGCCCAGGTCGAACAGCAAGGAGGGCCTCCTCTAGCCACATATCCTGCTATAACTGGGCAGTCTTCAGTTCTAAGCTCTATACCTGACAAGAGCCTACCTGAATTTAATGACATCTCTGAAGAAAATCAGATACTTATTGGATGGATTAGTAATCCAAAGATTAATGGCACGGCCCCTATCAACCGTGGCTTTTTGATGAATTCTCTATACAAAATTCCCTCCCTACATAATCTGGTCTCACATGATGTAGATTAGATTAAATTACCCTTGGAGAATAACAATCGGATGTTGTGCAAAGTAGTCTCTCCGATTATTGCGAGACTGATCTGGGAACATAAATCCGATTTGTTATTTTTGGGACTTGAATTACAGGCTTTCCATTCTGTGGAAACAGCTATGAAATTCTTGGAATATATCTTGCCTGTGGTGAAGAAACAGGAGCCCAGTGTGGAGGGTTTACCAGCTGTCCAGAGTGAGAATGCACAAATCTTAACTCACTTAGCTTCGCTGACTGTTGTATTGAATGGAATATTGGTGAATTTGCCTAATGCAGCCCCTCCGATGAATCTATCTTCCTTAGGTGGAAGTTCCATAGTTTCGTCATAGTGTGAAAACCTTACCATTTGCTCATGGAACTGCTGCGGTTTTCATAATATTTCGAAATGGTTTCTAGATAGGCATATAAGTGCTTTACCTTCGATCTTGTTGTTACAAGAAACCATGTGTGTTCATGATTTATATGTGGACGGGTTTACAGTTGTGCAACAAGGTGCTGCACGCTCGGTGTCTGGCCGGCCTGTAGGTGGAATTGCCATCCTACTTAATAATGATCTTAGATTTGTAATAAATCACACGTTTGCGACCCAACTCTTTCTCTTGCTGGATGTTACCTTTAACGTGGGTGTGCCAAGAAGGTTGTTGTTGATATCATTATATTGGAATCCTCAATCTCTCCCTCTTGTGAATGCTATTAATATGCTGAATGATTCGTTCTTAGAATTCTTCCAGACACAGCCAACGATTGAGTTATTGATCGGTGGCGATTTTAATTCTTATTTAGATGCATCATCTAAGATCTCCATTCCTTTGGAATCTTCGCAACATTTTAAAACATTGTTTCAGAATGGCCTAAGTTGGTGTAACTTTTTGTCTAGTTGGCATTTGTGTATCATTAACTTTAATCGATCTAAATCATCTTGCACTTGGCACAGGGGTAATGCCTCTTCGACCATTGACTATATAGTGAGTTCCAAAGAGCTTTCGGGTTTACTTTCTTTGGTTAAACCATCTTTCCTGCCCTATGGAGATCATGCCATCTTAGAATGCACGTTGTCAGGGCCAACTGAGTTATTTGATAGGGCCCACTTGTTAGCTTTAGCCCAGGTGGATAGATCATTTATTTCGATCCGTTGGAACAAGTCCATTTGTCGGCGCTTGACTTTTTTAGTCAATCGTGATTGGTGGCCCGACATGTTTGTTTGTGACATGTCGCTTGGCACAATCCTCGAATGGAACATGCAGATGATCCAGTCTCATCTTAAGGATCTTGCTGATGAAGCTTTGGATCATACCCAGAAGTTACATCCTTTTAATGCATTGTCAATTAAACTCTCGAAATTGAAATCTGAAAAGAACACTGCATTACGTGCGCTAAAAAAAGAATTTGAGATCAAGCAATGGAGATTGGCTTTGAGCGCAAAAAAGAAGGTGCTCAGAATATATAAATCTAAGATAAAGGCTACTCGGTGCGCTTTTCACTTATCTAACAATCAAAACATGGTTCAGCTTTTATGTAATCACAACACTCGTGATATTTGGAAAATGCTTAGAACACCAGACAATCCAAATGTAGCCCATATGGAACCTGCAATTGATGGTAATACATGGTTTTCATTCTTTGAACATAAATATCATCTTCCGACGAGTTTCTGTGAAGAAGATATGTCATATCTATTGAAATATATACCCGAGCACTGTCCGTGGGTGCTCAATGATGTCATAGCAGCAATTGAGAAGCTGAAACCGTCGAAGTGTGCTGGCCCTGACGGTTTACCGCCATGTGTTATAAAAGATGACCCTATTTTTTGGGCTAATGTCTTTTTGAGGATATTTAGATCTATCTTTTCAACCAAATCTCTTCCGTGTTCTTGGGTCAAGTCTATTATTATTCCCTTACATAAAAAAGGACCCTGCACCGATCCCAATTCCTTTAGGCCAATTGCCCTGATTGATGTCACTGCCAAGCTTTTTGCCCTTCTTTTACTCAATGAAGTTGAGAAACACATCAAAACAGAAAAAACTCTAAATAAAGTACAGACGGGTTTTAGAAAAAATATGGGGACTCAGCTGAATGCTTCCGTCCTTGCTCACCTACTTGCGGAAGCCTATAATTCTGCACATGGTCCGATTTTTATTGCATCACTCGACCTATCTTCAGCATTTGATTCTGTAATTCGTAATAGGTTGTGGAAAAAAATGATAAATCTTAATTTTCCACCAAGTTTGGTGGCGCTTATTGCTCTTCTGCACCAAAACACTTCCATTAGAGTACGTATTTCAAGTAAAGGTATTCTAACAGATCCTTTTCCAACGGCAATTGGCGTTAAACAGGGATGCAATCTCGCAGCAGTGCTTTTTAATTTATACCTCCATGATATTGAAGGTATTTGGGATTCTTCTAAATCTTACTCTGTGAAGTTGGGGAAGATTCATCTCTCGTGGTTGGCTTATGCCGATGATATATTACTATTTGATAGTACGCAATCTGGGTTGCAAAATAAATTAGAGACATTTTTGTTGTACTGTAGAAAAAATAACCTTACTATAAATCCCTCAAAATCAAATATCCTGATACTTTCTTCGAAAAAAAAGATTCAGAAGTTTCGGTGGCACTTAGAGTCCTCTATCATTCAAATTGCAGTCCAGATAACCTATTTGGGATATAATCTGGCAAACAATTCATCTGCACTTTTTTGGCAACGTGCGATTGCAGAAAAAGTGATACCTTTACAGAATCAAATGAGAATTATTTGTCGTAAACTTTGTAAATTTTCTCTAAGTCCACTATTTGAATTTTATTCAAAAAAAGTTGAATCTATCATTCTTTATGGTTTGGACATGAATCTAAACGATCTAGCAAGCTTTTTGAATAAACTGCAAGCCAAGCTATGGAAAACAACATTATGTCTTCCTTCTTCTCTTCCGAATGCAATACTTCGTCATGAGCTAGGCTTAAACTCACTGGCAGCACGATATAATTGGCGTCTTCTGAAAACTTATTTAAAAATGAGTTTTCCAGAGGAAAATTCGCTGTATGAGGACTTTTGTCTTATGCTAAGAGCATCGCAGCCGAGATCTATTGCTGATTTTAAGCAGCGTATATTGTCTGTCCTTGAAAGTATTAATATCTCTGCTGAAGATCTTCAAAGCAGATTCCATATTGCACATAAGCGTGTTTTTTTGAATGACTGGGCAGAGACTTGTACTCAAATATCGAGCTACTCTTCTTTTTCTGAATATGCACGTTTTAGGCACGCTCAGGTACCTCGGCAGCAATATCTCATTCTTATTCCGAATGCTGAAACTCGTTCAGATTACATGCGCTTTCGAATGGACTTACTGCACACGAAAGCAAGAACGAAACATTGGGGCACCAGAGATAGAGAAGAGGTTGATATTAGTTGTAGATTTTGTAAAAAATTTGAATGCACAGAGACTTTGAAACACCTTTTTTTGTTCTGTACAGTTTTTGAAATGGCGAGAGTAAAAAACATTTCATTATTCAGTACTACTAATACCCACATGGGAAGAGAATTAATCTGGACCCGTTGTATGTGGGGCTCTAGTAATTCCATAATTTTGGCAACGGTGCGATTAGTGAAAATAATTGAGTCTGCACTTTCTTTTCTGTGTTGATGGTAAATGTATGGTTGGGACAATTTGAGGCCGTTGTTGAGTCCCTGTGTTTTTGCGCTTTATGTTTTTATGTTTGATGTGTTTATATGATGTGATGGGTTTTGTGGCCTTTGTTTAAGTAAAGAACATGTTTGTGGCCAAGGAACAGTAAGGGAATATAAATGTTTGTTTTATGTAAATGTTAGTTTTTAAATAACATGTATTAATGTGAAATGTAATTGGTTGTAATTGTTGTAAATTAATTTTGTAAAGATGCGTTTGCATCAAAAAAAAAAGAAAAAGAAAAAAAAAAAATGTATCATTTTGAAATGAAATTGTGATAACACAGAGTCTGCCGGAGAGTATTCTTGCTTTTGTTCTTCATTTGGTGCCTATAAAAAAAAAGAAAATACTCTGTAGGGGAGGGAATGATGTTTAATGTGCCAAGTTTCTTATACAGATGAAGCAATGTCATGAGCCATTATAAATAGTTGTGTGCGTGATTTCATACAGGGTATGTGTGTGTGGCTTCTGAGTGGATTATAATGCAATAGTCTGCTGAGCGTATATGAATCAGCAGAGAGAGGCCTATGGAAACATAGTCTCACTAATGTAAATAAATTAGTGATAATACCACATGTTATTGTGAATACCCTATGGAAACAAAGTCTCACTAATGTAAATAAATTAGTGATAATACCACATGTTATTGTGAATACTCCATGGAAACATAGTCTCACTAATGTAAATAAATTAGTGATAACAGCCATAGGTGGCACTCCATATGAAAATATGGTGTTTCTGAATAATGTAGAAGTCTGAGGCCTCTAGAGATCACAAGAACAGTCTAAACAAAAGAAAGGGGGTTTTTATGTTGGGGCCACAAATAAAATAAAGAAATTATGCTCACCAAAATACCACCAACAAAATGTGTTCCACTATAAAGCCAAACCCAATCTGAATGCAAGGAATAGTCACTGTCAAATTACCATTGTTTTTGGCGGTAAGAAAATACCGCCAAGCCCCAAGTTTATACAAAATACCCTACATATTTAAGGTGCGTTGCAGGCCGGGAAAGTGATCATAGAGCACCTACTGGGCGTGGCAAGTGTGTCTCACACTGCCATCTGTACATTAAAGGGAACCCATTTCATAATAACAGTGTGTCAGTAAAAACAAATTTCAGAATGTCTCAAATGGAAGCCAAATTCCCAGAGCTAGTGCAATATTTAGAGGCAAAGTTATATGCACATGGGACGTGGTTATCAAACAGTGCCTCAGAATGGCATGACCGCATTCATGGTGAGGTGCAGAAAGAAAAACTAGACAATATTTTTGCAGAAGGCAGCATAATTCAGGTCTGCCTTCTAAGGTTATTAAATGCAGCCGATAAAGATGCAGAGAAAGATTGTCTGATACGGCTATGCGCCAAGATCTGGTTTATTTTGAATAGGTCCCTGTTAATGTAAGGAAATGATACCAAGCTGATTAACAGGTTAAAGGCTAACTTAGATGGGGTAAGTAAAAAGGAGGAAATGTTAAGAGCAGAATTAGAAGGATGTCAGAAAGACATGCAGTTAAAATGCAGAGATTTTGATATTCAATTGTACAAAAGCAAGAAACAGTTGAGGACATTGAACAAGAATTGGTACACTTAAAGGCATCGGTGGACCACATTAGACAAGATAAAGATGAGATGGTTTCAGAAATGCAGATTTTACAAAAAGAACATTATGAAAAAGAAAGTGATCTCCAAAATGCAGAACAGGAAATGGTTAAAATGTGTCAAGAAAGAGACAAGAGAAACAAAGAATGTAATGAATGCCAAATGCAAATGTGTGACATGCAGGAGGTAATTAATAAAATGAGTGATGAAAACAACTATTTGCAAAACGAAGCAGACAGGCTCCTTAAAAAGTGTAAGGACTTGGAACAGCAAATGTGCATTCCCAGGTCCCAGGAGAGGCGACAGGGCACCACATTCAATGGAGTTGAGGTGAATTCTATTTCTACCCAAAGAGCTAGTGCCCCAGTGACTGGGCCGGTGACTGAACTTGGTTGCAGCGCCCTTGGGGGATTTGATACTCCCATTGGGGGCCGCCACTAATCCCATACACCTGGAACCAGGGTTGAGTCACCAAGTAGTGCAATTCCATGCATTGCAACAAGTAGCCCCATAAAGATAATGAAATCTATCAAAGCCCTGATCAAACCATTTAAAAAGGGAGGTTAATGCTGCGTAGAGGATCATTTAGAAGCGGTTCATGACATTTTTAAAGCCCTCCAGATACCTAAGGAACAATACAGGCAGTATTTTCATTTAACTTTAGATGCTCCGACGGCCAGTATCATAAGAGGATTGAATGAACAGCAGAATATGACATGGGCAGAGTTTGAAAAAGAGATTAGGCGTCATTTTTCTCCTTTCCAGTGATTGCAGGAGGCAAAGAAAGTAGCTTACACAATCACTGCTGGGCCTAATACATCCCCTCGCCAGTTTTTACAAGACTTAAAAAGAGTATTATCTCGCTTTGATGTATCTTTTGACCCCAATTCTAATGAGTTTAAAACTGCATACTTCTATGGGTTACAGAAAGACATTATATCACAATTGGTCCGTGAATTTGACCGTGCCAAGTCCCTACACCAAAGCACAAAACTATATGAGGTACTTTATTGTCAGGGTAGAGAAAGTGATAAAATGAAAGACACTAGACCAAAATCTAAAGAACCCTCAGCAACAGTGATGGAAATCAGGTCAGCCAAAATGTCCCTTGAGTCTGCTCAAAGCCCAGTAAAAATAATTTGGCACCTGAACAAAGGGGTGATCAACAAATGTCCTCACACCCTGCACCAATGTTTCAATCACATGATCCTAGTAATAGGGAGAGCTACATCAGCCCCAGGTACTTAGGAGATAGGCCCCCTGATATGTCAGGTATGAACAATAACCAGAGACAAAATCAGGATCAAAGGAATGATGGTCCCTATCAGACATTGGGGACACAGAGCAGATTTGACCCCAATACCATGATATATGGTAATCAGGATAGACCCCGATATGTGGATCGATTTGCTGATAATGGGAATCAACATAGGGCCAGTACCAACAACATGAGAGACAGGACATGAGGCAGAACATGAACTACACTCCACGTCAGTACAATGATTCCCCATCAGGGGACTACAACCAAAGGATGGGTGCACCCCACTCCCCTCCACAAATGAATCAAGAGTTCAGGAACCATCCCAATAGAAATCGCTCACCTGAGAGATATCAGAATAGACCCAATCAAGGGGAAAACAACCAATATCGATCTAGGCCACAGAGAGAGGATTCTAGAGAGATGGAAAGGTTCCAGTGCCTCGAGGCCCAAGTGAAAATGTTAGCTGAGCAAATAGGAAAGCTCTGTACAGCGCAAAAACAGTCATCCAAGGAGGGGGCAGAAGGCCCTAGCAATGACCGGGGGGTTTCTGAAAAGTGACTATGTACTTATGATACCGGCAGTGCCAAAAAGACAGATTGCTCTGATGTTATTTTGCATAATGACTTTGAGATGCCTAATGATTTAAAAGTGAAAGTATCAGTAAATGAACATGTAACAGAAAGTGCAAGTACTTCTAAAAGAGAGGTACGCTTTAACCTAGAGCTTGATCAGACATTGGAGATTTATACAAATGAAAAAGAAACACCTGAAATTCCAAAGGAACAAAGACAGATTTAAGAAAAATGACTCATGCATGGAGAATACCAGTGAACAGGGAGTAAGTGGCGATGATATGACACCTTCCCTGGGCAATCAGAACAATAACCAAACACAGGCAGTAAAAAGAAATACTCAAAAGGAGGGTACATGTCAATCACCTGAAGAATTCTTTGAGCCACATATTTTTGAAGAGGTTAAAAGGGCTGGTACTACACTAAGGGGGTAATTCATAGAATTCAGCGCACAAGTGGCGCACGGGGCTGGCGCACAGTGTGCGCGTGCGAATCCCTGCGCCAGCCACGTGCGCTAAAATCCATTTCCGTGCACAGCGTATTCATGGATTCCAGCCACCAAAACCAGCCGTGGCGCACAGTGGCGCAGCGACCCTGCAGCAGCGCCAGTTACGCCCCCAAGAACGCCTCTCGCGCAGGGAAAAGCCATCAATATACCCAATCCAGCGCAAAGGGCTGCGCTAACCCTGTACCAGCACGGCAAGCGGGCTACGTGTATCACTGGGGTGCGCGGGAAGTACCTCACGCGATTGGCCCCGTGCGAGCAGGGTACGCGTATTTCAGGGGTGCGCGGGAAGTTCCACATGCGATTTCCGCAGGGTACGTGTATTTCAGGGGTGCGCGGGAAGTTCCACACGCGATTTCAGCAGGGTACGTGTATTTCGGGGTGCGGGGGAAGTTCCACACGCGATTTCAGCATGGTACGTGCATTTCAGGGGTGCGCAGGAATTTCCACACGCGATTGTGCCCGTGCGAGCAGGGTACGCGTAGCTCAGGGGTGCGCGGGAAGTGCCACTCGTGATTTCAGCATGGTACGTGTATTTCGGGGTGCGGGGCAAGTTTCACACGCGATTTCAGCAGGGTACGTGTATTTCAGGGGTGCGCGGGAATTTCCACTTGCGATTGGGCCCGTGCGAGCAGGGTACGCATATCTCAGGGGTGCGCGGGAAGTGCCACATGCGATTTCAGCAGGGTACGTGTATTTCAGGGGTGCGCGGGAAATTCCACACGTGATTGGGCCCGTGCGAGCACGGTACGCATATCTCAGGGGTGCGCGGGAAGTGCCACACGCGATTGCAGCAGGGTACGTGTATTTCAGGGGTGCGCGGGAATTTCCACATGCGATTTCATCATGGTACGTGTATTTTGGGGTGCGGGGGAAGTTTCACACGCGACATCAGCAGGGCACGTGTATTCCAGGGGTGCGCGGGAAGTTCCTCACGCGATTTCATCAGGGTACGTGAATTTCGTGGTGCGGGGGAAGTTTCACACGCGACATCAGCAGGGTACGTGTATTCCAGGGGTGCGCGGGAAGTTCCACACGCGATTCCATCAGGGTACGTGTATTTTAGGGGTGCGTGGGAATTTCCACACACGATTGGGCCCGTGCGAGCAGGGTACGCGTATTTCAGGGGTGCGCGGGAAGTTCCACACGCGATTCCATCAGGGTACGTGTATTGCAGGGGTGCGCGGGGAGCACCACACGTGAATTGCACGTGTGGGTCCTCCCAGGTGTTCCCTCTACACCCTCCACGGCCCCTGCAGGTGGCTCACACCACAGGGGCCTACCCTGCACATGTCCTGCAGGCACCCCATCCACCATGGCCATGCCCCCCAGCCAACCCACATGTCAACTTGCACTACTGCCCACCAACGCATGTCTCCCAGCACCCCCACCCCCCAGCACTGTGGGGCACCTGCCAGCAGGCCCCCACCCATGTCTCCCACCACTCCCACCCCCCAGCAGGGCAAGGGCACCCTCCACCAGGCCCCCACCCATGTCTCCCACCACCCCCATCCCCCAGCAGTGCAGGGGCACCCTCCACCAGGCCCCCACCCATGTCTCCCAGCACCCCCACCCCCCAGCAGTGCAGGGGCACCCACCACCAGGCCCCCACCCATGTCTCCCTCACCCCCACCCCCCAGCACTGTGGGGCACCTGCCAACAGGCCCCCACCCATGTCTCCCACCACCCCCACCCCCCAGCAGTTCAGGGGCACCCTCCACCAGGCCCCCACTCATGTCTCCCACCACCTCCACCCCCCAGCCACCAGGGGCACCCTCCACCAGGCCCCCACCCATGTCTCCCACCCCCCCTACCCCCCCAGCAGTGCAGGGGCACCCTCCACCAGGCCCCCACCCATGTCTCCCACCACCCCCACCCCCCAGCAGTGCAGGGGCACCCTCCACCAGGCCCCCACCCATGTCTCCCACCACCCCCACCCCCCAGCAGTGCAGGGGCACCCTCCACCAGGCCCCCACCCATGTCCCCCACCACCCCCACCCCCCAGCACTGTGGGGCACCCTCCACCAGGCCCCCACCCATGTCTCCCACCACCCCCACCCCCAGCAGTGCAGGGGCACCCTCCACCAGGCCCCCACCCATGTCTCCCACCACCCCCACCCCCCAGCAGTGCAGGGGCACCCTCCACCAGGCCCCGACCCATGTCTCCCACCACCCCCACCCCCCAGCAGTGCAGGGGCACCCTCCACCAGGCCCCCACCCATGTCTCCCAGCACCCCCACCCCCCAGCAGTGCAGGGGCACCCACCACCAGGCCCCCACCCATGTCTCCCACCCCCCCACCCCCCCAGCACTGTGGGGCACCTGCCAGCAGGCCCCCACCCATGTCCAACTCATGTCTCCCACCACCCCCACCCCCCAGCACTGTGGGGCACCTGCCAGCAGGCCCCCACCCATGTCCAACTCATGTTCCCCACCACCCCCACCCCCCAGCACTGTGGGGCACCTGCCAGCAGGCCCCCACCCATGTCCAACTCATGTTCTCCACCACCCCCACCCCCCAGCAGTGCAGGTCACCCTCCACCAGGCCCCCACCCATGTCTCCCACCACCCCCACTCCCCAGCAGTGCAGGGGCACCCACCACCAGGCCCTCACCCATGTCTCCCAGCACCCCCACCCCCCAGCACTGTGGGGCACCTGCCAGCAGGCCCCCACCGATGTCTCCCACCACCCCTACCCCCCAGCAGTGCAGGGGCACTCTCCACCAGGCCCCACCCATGTCTCCCACCACCCCCACCCCCCAGCAGTGCAGGGGCACCCTCCACCAGGCCCCCACCCATGTCTCCCACCACCCCCACCCCCCAGCACTGTGGGGCACCTGCCAGCAGGCCCCCACCCATGTCTCCCACCCCCCACCCCCCAGCAGTGCAGGGGCACCCTCCACCAGGCCCCCACCCATGTCTCCCACCACCCCCACCCCCCAGCAGTGCAGGGGCACCCTCCACCAGGCCCCCACCCATGTCTCCCAGCACCCCCACCCCCCAGCAGTGCAGGGGCACGCACCACCAGGCCCCCACCCATGTCTCCCAGCACCCCCACCCCCCAGCACTGTGGGGCACCTGCCAGCAGGCCCCCACCCATGTCTCCCACCACCCCCACCCCCCAGCAGTGCAGGGGCACCCTCCACCAGGCCCCCACCCATGTCTCCCACCACCCCCACCCCCCAGCAGTGCAGGGGCACCCTCCACCAGGCCCCCACCCATGTCTCCCACCACCCCCACCCCCCAGCACTGTGGGGCACCTGCCAGCAGGCCCCCACCCATGTCCAACTCATGTTCCCGAGCCAACATGTCATCACAATCTAGATCCCTGGTCCCCATGGTCAGCCTCCAAATGCAAAACACCCACCCGAGTATTGCATTCACCCACTCATAATTGGCAATTACATCACAGAACACCAATTGTAAGTTCCGAAACAAACACATTTCCCTCACATACACCCAATGGGTGTCAGTGAATCTCAAAACCCATATCATGAAATGCATGAAACCAATGAGATGATACTACACATTGAAGTATGATAAAAAAATATGTATTAAAGCAAACATAAATAGAATCAAAAATAAAGAAAGAAAAATGTGAATGTACAAAAATCAAAAGAAGCATGTCCGTGAAAAACAGCAAAACCAAAAATCATATCCCAAAGTAATGGTGTCCAAAGTCACTGTCCACAAAACAAAATCCAATGGGAAATAAAAAAGAAAGCCATTGCTCCATGGTTAAAATGTGAAAGAAAAATACAATCCAACAATGAACTATGTACATGGGAACAAGCCAGGGTCCATTATCCCAACAAAAGAAAGGAAACCTATCTAACTACACTAACTAATAAAATAAACTATATACAAAAATGTGGCCAATGTCCGAAAGGTCCAAATAAAATCCAAACAAAAATGAAACCTAACACTACCTACATAACTATGTACAAGGGCAGCGGGCTAGTTTGACGGCTCACTTGTGGATGTCCCGGGCCAGGGCATCATCGAACTCCTGCTCAATGTCCCGGAGGCGGTCCTCCTCCATGGCCCCGAGGGTCTGCAGGGCCGTCGACGTGTCCACCTCCAAACCCCTGCGGATTGCCTCGAGGCACTCGGCCCTCCTCAGGGACCTCCGCATGGAGTTCTCCGCCCTGACCATTGTGAGCCGTGCCTCTTCCGCCCGCTGCTGCTCCGCATCTATGGCGTGGCCCAACCGCTGCCACACGGAAGACACTCTCTGTCCTGGGTCCTCTTGCCCTCCGGCCGATGCCTGCCCCTCCGATGTTGAAGGCCCCGAGCCTTCATGGCTCCCACCACGTTGCTGCTGCTGCTGTGCCTCTGCCCGTGCACTGCCTCCTGCTGCCTGCACATCCTCCGCCGGCTGGGGTGCAGTCGTTGATGTGGCCACACCTGCTGGACGTCCGACTCCCGACTGTGGCAGGGATGCCTCCTCCACCAGCCTGGCCGCACCGTCAGAGGCAGCTCCACTGGGCACCCAGGTGACTGATGGGTGGGAAGATGGCACGGAGGACGACTGGCGCGCAGGGGGTCCAGTTGATGAGGGGGTCGTAGCAAGCCCCATCATACGGAGGAATCCGGCCTGGGTGACCTGTCCCAGCAGGCTGACGTGGTCAACGAGCCATTCGAGGTGACGTGCAGTCTCCTCATGAAAAGACTGCAAGTCACCTTGCATGGCCCGTTGACGCAACGCCACACCACTCAGAACAGGCTCAACCCGGACCCGGATAGCCACATCCGCAGGCAGAGGAAGGCCAGTTGACGTGAGCTCATCCCCTGCCTGAAAACGGGTCTGGACGTAGGCATCCCTGCTGGTGCAAGATGATGCAGGGACAGGATCAGGGACAGGATTGCACACAGGCACCTCCGCGGCGGCCTGTGCTGCCTCCGGTCCCTGGTCCTGCACTGCACCACTAGCACCAGTGGGATCCCCACCTCCAGACCCCGTCTCTGGTGCTTGTACGGCCTCCTCCTCCACCAAACCCCCCACCAACCTGGATGACTCTGTGGCATCTTCCCCTGTTGGGCCCTGTGGGGTCCCAGCTGCCCCTTCTGCTGCCGAGGAGTCCAACTCCAACCTCCGCCTCTTGGACCTCCCCCCGGCAGCTGCGGTCTGGGACGCGGCACCGGACTCCTCACTCCCCGACGAGATCACAACATGGGAGGGGAGCCGGGCCTTGCGTCTCCGGCTGGCGGTGGGATCCCCGCCGCTGTGCTCCACAGCACCTTCTCCGCCCTCTTCATCAGTTGACGCTGCAGACATGGAGAAATAAAACACAGGCATCAGGGCACTGTACAATGGACACATACACACATGACAGTTGTACATGAGTGGCATTGGCAAACCTCAGACATGTCATCACAATCCCCAACACACATGTCATTTCAACTCGCACACATGAGCCATACCACAACTGCCAGCACCATCCATACACATACAACAGCATGAGCAGGCAAAGGTGAGCCAGACATCACATGCAACACAGGAAGTGCACCACACATGTACACACACCACCACACTTGCATGCATGTGTACACCTCTGCCAAGTGTCGCAGTGTTCAGACGGGCATCCATGTCACATCTGCCGATCAGGCTTCCACATGCCGCTGTCACATGCATCCATGTTGCATCACTGTTGCACCCTTGTCAAATACACACACATGCACATGTACACAGTGCTGATACATGCAGATGAAAACAACATACATGCGTGACATCACGGACATGTCTACTTACATACACATTCATCCAAACATGTGTGCCCACACAACCGCATTTGGCATGCAAGCCTACACACACAAGCACCATCCATGTCTCACACATTCCAGCCCTCGCATGTGTTAGCCCCACGGCCCTGTACACCCCCACCCATACTCGAACCCATACAAACAGATGTGCAACCTGCACACTACTGCAAAATCACCACACGCACTGCTCACAATCAGGATGCATGTACAATTACCGCTCGACTCCAGACGGGTCTGCCTCTCAAGGACCTGGACGTGGAGCGCTGGGGATATGCGTTCCAGGACCCTCATCTGTTCTTCCGACAAGTGGCCCTGGCGCCCCTTGGCATCCGCTGCCTTCAAGAGGCGCCGGGCCTTGTTCAGGGTCCTGAACCTGAAGTCCTCCGCGTTGATGGCAGTCACGATGTCAGTCCAGATCCGAGTCCGTCCTTCCTTGTCAGCGCGGGAACTTCCAAAGAGGGCATCATACAGCCCCAGGACTTGCTCCACCAGGACACCAACTTCGGTGGCACTGAAGCTGGTGCCCCTCTGCCTCTCTGGCCGGGGGTTGTCAGTGGTCTCAGATGGTGTTTGCCCCGACATGACAACCCCAGAGGCAGGAGTGGGTGGGCAACTGGGTCCTGGGGCTGGGCTGTGGAGCGATGGAATCCCAGTCGGGAGTCTTCGGTTCCAGCACGGGTGGTCACAGCAACAGCACCCCTGGCTGATGTGCAGGCAGCAAATGGCAGGGCATGTGGGCAGCAGGCAGTCAGGCAGCAGCAGATGGCAGGTGGGAGCGTGCTCGGGGCTCTGTGGGGCAGTAGTTCGGCCTTCTGGGCAGGAGCGTGGTCTTCCGTGTGCTTACACGTGGCCAGCTTGATACGGAGTGATTTGCCACGTGAAAAATCTGCACGTAAGCGTGTAATTCGAGGAAAGGCCCTTAGCGCCTAAACGCGTCTGCACGCATACGCATTTTCATTGGACAGAAGGCCCCTCAAGCGCAAGCACCCTGTGACGTGATGCGTACAGATGTGCATGGGCATTTCAGCGCGCGTGAAAAACTGCACGTCCGCGTGTAATACGAGGAAAGGGCCCATGCGCGTAAGCGCGCGTGAAAAACTGCACGTCCGCGTGTAATACGAGGAAAGGGCCCATGCGCATAAGCGCGTGTGAAAAACTGCACGTCCGCGTGTAATACAAGGAAAGGGCCCATGCGCGTAAGCGCACGTGAAAAACTGCACGTCCGCGTGTAATACGAGGAAAGGGCCCATGCGCGTAAGTGACGTGACGCGCGCGTGCGTTTCCCTCAGCACGGGTTAAAGGTGAGCGGGCCCAGCAGTTCGCTGTACGTGCCTTTCGTGGAGACCGACGTGTGTTGCTGCTTCCTGTTGTTTCGCGCGCCATCACAACTTCACAGCTATCAAGGACGGATCTCTTCTTTTGGCGGGGGTATTAGCTACGCGTGTTTTTCTGCATCGCGCTAGTCGGACGGTGAGTCGCACACGCTCTTTTTCCCACTGCGGGTGCCCCTGTGTATCGCACCCATTTTCGATGTCATAGTAGCCTGCGTGTCCCACACGTACGCGTTATTCATGTTACTGGGTGCCACCGCGTACTGCGGGAGGTTGAATCCACGCACGTAGGCTGCAGGGTTGCATGCACGGTTTTACTGCAGTTTTGGGGTGCCTGAGCGTTGCGTGTCCCGTCACCACATCACCGGGGTCACATACAGCCTTGCAGGTGCAGGGGGGCTGTTAACATCTTGCTTCCCACCCCCTTCACCCCAATTGCCCAGGTCAATTGTGGTGTACACCTCCCATTGGCACCACTCCATCTGTGCCAGCACTACTACTTCTGTGCCATGGTTGGGAGGCCACCAAAGGTGAGGGGCGCCTCAGCTGGGCGTCCTCCTCGTGGCAGGCATGGTCGGGGACATGGCTGTGGTGAGTAAGGGGACTCCAGGGTGTCCAGGGCAGCCATAGAGGCGGAAGAGGCAGGGGTGCGCCTCTTGAGCACAATGTTGTGCCATGTGTCGGTGCAGCCATTCCACCACCCCCTGTGGTTCCGGGGGATGCAGCTCCTGCATCTGGCACTGGCACCCGTACGACCCGGCAGTCCGTTCCATCGACTGCCACGGGCCCAAGGGTAGTGGTAGCTGCAGGTGCAGCTGTGGACACCGCCACCCAGGCTCAGGGTCTGCCAGTGCAGGCTGCGTTGGCACTTGAAGAGCACTTGGTAGATCTCCAACAGGCCAGGGGGGAAACCATAGGGGCACGCCGGGCTGCTCAGACCAAGACACGTGTCCCTGGGGCAGTCATGTCATCTGCTGCCCCGAACAGCCGGGTGTTGGCAAGTGCAGGGGCAGATGCACCCAACAGCACCCCACTTGTGAGTCTGCCAACCAGGACCGTTGCGGTCAATAACCCTGCCACAGATGATGTTGCTGCGCAGGGTCCATTAGTGGGCACCCAGCTGCCACTGACACAAGTCAGGCCTTTGGTCATCCCTCCACCTGCCACTCCCTTGGCTCAATCCACCGAACCCACTGGCCATACTGGTCAGGGCGGCATTAGCCAGCCAGGGTCTGCGCCACAGTCCAAGAGGAGGAAGGTTGCACCTGCAGCACAGGCTGGGACCCCACACACAGCCACGACCTCCTGCACGTCGAGGAAGAAGCCTTTCTGTAAGCAGGAACTGGACTTCCTCGTGGACTACGTGCGGGGCCACAGCCGTGACATGCTAGTGGGTGCCAATAGTCAGACTACGGCTGCCCAACGTGACACCCACTGGAAGCATGTTGCGGAACATGTCAGTTCATTCGGCCATGAGGTGCGCACGGCGCAGGAGTGCAAAAAGCATTGGAATGACATCAAGCGCAGCACTAAGGCTAAGCGTGCCTCTAATTACAACTTGACTCTGGTGACTGGCGGTGGGCCTGCACCAGAGGAGGAAGAACTCACTCTGCATGAGGCTCTGGTTGCAGAGTTCATACCACCTGAATTGGTCGAAGGAGTGGGAGAGATACTGGACTTTGATGCCCAGTCCAGTGAGTGTTGATGCGTGTTTGTTGAGGACGTGTGTGTTTCACTTGTGGGATGTGTTGTGCATGATTGCTGCTACATGTGACGTGTACATGGTTCTGATGTGTAAGTAATGCAATGCTTCCGTCATGCATGTCTCCTCTGCCTGCATGCAGGACTCCATGTGGGCATGCTCCCTTGCCCCTCCTCCGCCACTCTGCACCCCAGTTCCACCTTTGCACTGGTCTGCTTCAATCTTGCCAATGTGTAGTTTCTTGTTCATGTGTCCTGTGTAGATGCTAACTTCCAACGTAGTAACTGCCAGACATATGCCGTGTGGTACAGCCTTAGTACTCGATGCAAGGTATCTCACTTGTACTGTGCATGGGTCAGATGTCCCGCAGGGACATGAGTGCCCATTCATGCTCCATGTGCATTGCACGCATGCCCCTATGTGTCCTTGACTGGATGATCACTGTAATATGAGTCCTTGGTTACATACATTGCCTGCCATCTCATCAGCCTCCCCATGTCAACTGTGGCTCAGTCCTGCGTTGCACACATGTTTAGGCTCTGACAATCTGTGTGCCTCACAGGCCTCAGCCTGTTCAATGGCCAATGACTCTGTCCAACTCTTGTTGTGTCTTCTTCACACGTGGGCGGCCTCCGGAGTTTTCATCATGTGTCCTGCCTACTGTCCCAGCATCATTTGCAGTGTTGTAATTTGAATCACATTAAGCTGTTGATGCCAGTCAACACACAGGTGTATGGTCAGCCTTTTGATACCATGCTAGGCATCCTTGCTTTGGTACTGGGGTGGAGGGGTGCTTGGCTTCTAGACATGGTACACATTGAATGCACAATACACGTGATGTGTGAATTTGACATTGCACTGCCTTCACATTTCCTGGCACACACCATGGAGTGATTGTACATGTAGGTAGTGAGTGGCATACACATTTTCTGCACTGCATAGACCCACTTCCATGGAAACTGCCACCTTTCAACAGGTCTGATCACAGAAGCTATTCAAAGTAGACCCAGCATGCATGCCAGGTTATATGTTGTGTGTCACATGTCTGCCGGATGCCTTTGCTGTCGGTGTGTGTGTGTGTCGTGTGCTTCTGACATGTGTAGTGACCTTTTTTCTCTCTATTTTTCAGGTGATGACGCAATGGAGGCGGAGGATGGTGTTGTCATGCCAGACACAGGGTTGGTAACACCATATCAACCCGGCACTAGTGGGGGTTGTGGGGTGGTAGGCCACGAAAACCCCCAAGTGCTGCAGTCCATCTTGTCTCTGGCTGCCTATGAGTCCAGCCTTGATGACGACTCTGACGTCCATGTTGAGTTGGATGAGCATCAAGTCCATGTGTCAGGGGTGAGTGATTCTGATGTGGACACTCCTCTGTCTGCGACAAGTGCACTGAGGGATCAGACAGTCTTGGTTCCTCAGCCCGTGGTGGATCGGGACGCAGGGTCACCCTCCACACCAGTCACTGATGTGCCTGGGACATCACGTCGACGGGGGCATGTAGTCGTGCAGCCGCAGGCGGTGCCAACACAGCGAGGACCCCCGGTCCTTGGGTCCCACAGGCATCAGGCCCGGCAACGCGGTCGCCGTGCGCAACGGCTGTATACTGAGTGGGAGCAAGACATGACTGCCAATTCTGAACGGCAGGGGGCAGCAATGGAGAACATCGCTGAGAGCATGGAGCGTGTGGCCCGATCTGTGCTCCCCCCTGCTAGGCAGGTGCTTCTCCAGCAGCAGGCGGCACGGTCCACGGCCCGCTCGCTCAGGCTGGGCATGGCGGCCTCAGACAGGGCACGCCAGCCTGAAATGTCGTCTCTGCATCAAACAATTGCTGCTCACGCAGAGGCGCACATGGATGCCCTGAGGGAGGAGTATGCTTCCCTCAGATCCACTCTGGGTGTCCTTATGATGTCCCAGAGGCAGCAGGCAGAGGAGAGGTTTGTACAGCTTCAGCGTACCATCTCGGCTGAGCTACAGGCTTGCCGGGAGGTGCAGCGGTTGTCCAGCCAGGCCTTGCAGGAGGAACTCCGTGTTACACGTGCTACCTTGCAAGAGGAAGCACGTGTATCACGTGAGGTTCTGCATGCAGACCTATGTCACATCGCCACACAGAACCAGGCTCACCCGTCCGGCAGACTTGCTGCCGACGAGGGGCAAGCTGCGGCTAGGCGTGGCCAGGCTACTGTGCCACGTCCTCCTTTACAGGATGAGCCAGACTCGGACGACCATCTATCTCCCACATAGGTCAGGCTGTGCAGGCGTTGAGCCCATGGAGGTTTTTCTTTTGGCTCAGCATCATCGCATGTGGATGTTGAGCAGCACCCTGTACCTCCCCCCTCCTGGGTGCCTCCACTCCCCCCCAGGTCGTATGTGGCCATTTTTGATTTTTCTTTTAGTTTAGTTAGTTAAGTTTCTGTTTGATAGTTAGTTTAAATAGGTAATGTAGGTTTTCCACTGTTAGTGTAATTAGTTAATAGTTGATTTAGTTTAAAATTGCTAGTCTATTGTGCTTTCATGTGACAGTGCGGTGCTTTGTGGCTTTTGAAGGCATCCACTGTCTGTTCCAGCTGGGCCCTTCATGGTTGTCTTGTGTATGTGTTTGCTGCTTGGGGTCCTTGACTCACATATGCCACTCCTGCCTCCCTTATCCATGGGCTCGCAAGGATGGTTCGGTGTTACAGAATATTACACAAGGGCTTTGGACTGTCATATATGTGGCATGTCTGGTGCTGTGTGACTTTTGTTGACACCCCTAGTGGGGATGATTTTGGTGTCATTGTCCACTGTTCGGCTTTTGCTAGATGGGGTGTGTCATGATTAATGTGTACATTGATTGCTATGCATTGTGTAGTATGTTTCATATCTTTCCTGTACACGTGCTTGTTGCAATTCATGCTGTAGATAGTGCACCACACTTTGGATGTGAAAGACGGACTGATGGTGTGATTAGTGACGTGAATCTCTGACATGGTCAAGTAATGAGATGCCTGATGAGACACACACAGATGACTTTGAAGCATTAATCATGTGTTTCATGCCCTTTCTCCAAGGGTATGAGCCTCCAGAGCACCTTTGCCAGCAGACATGGCCCATTGGACGATGGAATTCTGGACCCGTTTGTTGGTGCCCACATGCACATGTGTGCACAAGCAGAGGCACAGTGATTGCAGACCCACATCCTAGAACTGCTGACATGTTCCAAGGAACTCCAGGCAAGGTGAGCATCACAGGGGGTCCACGACACAGCAAAGCTTGCACCACGCGAGTTGCACATGCAGGCTTAGTCACAGCACTGAGGGTCAGCTTAGACGAATATTGGTGTTGAAGCACACAATACAGCTCAGATGTGTTTGTGGACTGATGGCTGTTGATAGTAGGGTTGTCTGGGACACATGCAGGGGCAGTGGCACATACCCTCCGGTACACCAAGGTCCATTGAGGCACTTGTATCAACCATGTAGCCTTCCGAGACATGGAAAGGGGCAGCTCACAGGGACATACAACAAGGGACATACTCGGGTGCAGTGCATTTCATTTCCATGTACTTTATGATAAATGCACTGCCAACTTTGTTTCGGTCATGGTGGTACGCAACTTGCTCTGAAGTCATGGCTTGCTATATGGGTCTGTCTGCTTACCCAGGGAACATTGCATGCTGTGTGAATTGTGACACATTGGTGTTCCATTTGCCACGCACCCATCGGCGGCTGACTTACTGCATTGACTGTGTATGACCCGTCACAGGGGTACTGTTATATATGGGTACGAAGCATCTACACCAGATTGTCTGTTTGTAGAGTAGTTTGTTGCTATGGGGCATGTTTGGTGGTGTGTTTTTGTGTAATTGGCACGTACAGGTTGTTGACTGTGGCTCTCTTTGCAGCATTGCAGTGCTCCTGTAACCGGACCTGAGAGTGCGCATACAGGAGGCCAGCACTCAAAACCAGAGCTAAGTGTCTTGTTGTTTTTCTTTCAAACTGCTCTGCATAGGCTTGCTGGGGGGGTGCACTAATGCATGGATGTATGTGTGATTCAATTTGGTATGTTTTTTTCCCCCTAATCACCCGGAATCTTATGCAATTTTGAACCCTCTACCCTCTACCCGGTGTTCTTGCTTCCCGTACCTATCCAAGCAACGTTCCCTAACCCTCTTTCCCCGCTGGGGTTGTGGATGCCTGTGTAAGCCCCGAACTTGCAGGTGCCAACACCCTAGAGGGGGTGGTTGGTTCGTACCACTCCTAAGCCTGGACTACAGAAGGCCATGACAATGATGTCCAAGTTTGTTTGGATTGTGTATGTGTTCATGCAGGTAGTACATTTTCGTTCATTCCCTACTTTCATGTGTCATTCCTCCTCCCCTCTCCTGCCACTCATTCCAGTTATCCAGTGTGCCAACACCTGTCCCAACTGCATATCCCTGAACCTCCTTCCCCACCAGGGTCTCAGGGGCCTGTGTGAGTTTGACCTTGCAGGCACCCGGGACATGGTGGGGGTGGTTGTTTCGTGACACTCCCGCGCCTGTACACGGGACCTGTGACAATACACATCCGTTCATGATGCATCATCCTATGTTATGTACCACACATGGTTCAAATCCTGTTGTGACATTGTTTTACTGTGCTACCTTGGTTGTTGCATCATTGTGGTAGTACTTGGCCTTTGTGAGGTACTGCTACGTCAAGTCATCTACTGGAGGGTGTTCGGGTTCGTTTTTATGCCTTGGATTTTGTGATTTTGGAAATGAGTGTGGATTCTGAGAGTGCAGGCATCTTTTTACACACAAGGTGGGAGATGGTGACGAAGGGTAAAGGTGATCCTGTGGCCAGGTGGAATTAAGGGTTGAAGGTTCCATGACCCAGGTGCAGTTGTTCAGTGGGTCATGGTCATTAGTGAGGGACGGGGGGGTTGTTGTTGATAGTTGCCTTGCCCTGCAGTGTGATGGGAACTCTGACATTGTAATGGTGGTATCCTATGTACATGTTGTGTTCTGCTGATCAATGCCTGTTCATGTGTTGTGTTTTCCTTTCAGGTGCGAGGGGATAGTTTTGGTTTGACATGCTGGGGTGTACACATGGTGCATGTTCACATGTGATGTGTAGGGAACACTGATGGTCACTTGAGTGCACATGCATATGTGGAGTGCATGTCCTTGCAGAACCACACACTTGCACTCTGATGCACTACATGTACTCCCACCCTTGCATATCCACGTGTACACTGTTTGCCTTCTGTTGCCCACTGTGTCCCTGCAGCACATGTTCTGTGACCGATTATGGATCCAGTACATGCCAAATTTGATGTTTGATGTGGTCTGTCACTTAGATGTGATGCTCAGGGTGTGCATCACACACAATGGCTGTTCACTGTGCTGTCCGCTGAGCAGTGTGTTGCAGGAGTAGGACACTGCACACATGAGCTGCAGTGTTGATTTTGCAATGCATAATGTGCATGTAGACAGGCATTCATTGTTATGTTACATCTACGACTGTTGTAATGCATTTGGAAATGACTTATTTTGGGTGGGAGATTTTGTTGGTCTGTCATTTCATCTGATTCTGGGTCAGGCATCATTGTCTGATGCCACTGTACATTTAGGACATGGCAATGTGTACCTTATCGTTACTGTGTTGGTGTATGGGTATTGCTTGCCATGTCATGTTGTGGTTTGAGTGACATGACAATGATGGCCATGGCCTGTTTTGCAGGTGTGTGTGATGCACACCTTGCATGTCAGGGTCATCCACTTCTCAGAGCAACTAGCTGGGGGTAGATTTCTCTCCGCGGCAGGGCCCTCCCCCTGGAACAGACTTCCTGCCTGACTTGAACTTGAGGGGAACCATCTCCAGTTCTGGAAGCACCTCAAGACCTTCCTCTTTGCTTCTGCTTACTCTCTGCCTCTCCCTTGCAGAATTCTTCACTGGAACTGCACAGGAGCTGCAACTGGGCCACTCTCACCGACCTCGGTCCCTGGCCCAGCCACTCTCCACTTGCACTGCCTCCCTGGCAACCCCTGCACTGCAGTACTGTCTCTCTATCCCTACAGCCCTCCCTTCCCAGCACTTGTCTGCACTTACCTTTGCAGTTGCCACCAGCCGACCTATGTATTATTTTTTTGGGCTACTTCCCCTGTACTGGACTCCCCCCCACCCTTCCCCTTGCACTTTTCCCTTCCCCCTACCCCTGCACTTGCACGATCTCAATGACACCTGGCCTAGTAGTACCATTGTCTGTCTTTCCCTTGTTCCCCCCTCCCTGCCTCATCGCGCCTTGAAATACTTGTATATGGGCCATATCATGTCATATGTCATATGTGTGCCTTTTGGTCACACAGCATAGCTTGTGTTTAAGTAGCTAGGGATGCAGACGATGTGGCACTTCCATGGCAACTATCTCAGGGTGGTAGGGTTGTGACAGTTGACTGTCTCTTTGTCATCATCGATTGTCACCTGGTATGTGCCAGGCCTGTGTGCACTCCGCAGGGGTGGGAGTTTAGGTGAAAAATGTGGCCACAAGCCGGGTCCGGGCTTCCTCGCCACGTGCCCTGTCCCCTCCCATGGGCAGCGCCTGTGCCTGTGGTTGGGGATGTGGGGGCACCACCATGTCCACCGGAACACCCTGCTGTGTTGCAACATTGTGCAGGACACATGCTGCCACAATGATCCTGCACACTACTGGTGGTGCATAGAGTAGTTGCCCACCAGAGCGTTCAAGGGAGCGGAAACGTGACTTGAGCACTCCGAATGTGCGCTCTACTATGCCCCTGGTTGCAATATGGGCGGCGTTGTATCTTACCTGGGGTGGTGTGGTGGGGTTCCGGATTCGCATCATCATGTGGTTGCTCAGAGGGTAGGCACTGTCCCCTGGGGAGGTGATAATAGTTGAGATTATTAGGGTTTGGATATTTGTCTGTGTGTGACTTGCATGCATGTGCAAGAGCATTTGTACTGACCTAGGAGCCATGTGTCGCCATGCTGCCCAGCTTCCAGGGCCCGGCTCAGGGCGGACATTCTGTATATGAAACTGTCATGGGTGGAGCCAGGGTAGTTTGCATAGACAGAGGTGATGATTCCCTTTGCATCGCATACCACCTGTACATTGATGGAATGCCAGTGCTTGCGGTTTCGGTAGATGTGCTCAGTGGCCCTAGGTGGAAGTAGGGCCACATGGGTGCAATCTATGGCACCAAGCACTTTGGGGAAGTGTGCCACCCTGAAAAAATCCAGGACAACGGCCTGTTTTCTGCGGGTGTTCTGGGCATGTATATGTGCCTGTGGACTGAGGGGCGCGCTGTCATGATTGCCAGTACCTGGTGTCGGCAGCATGACTGCGTGGCCTGTGAGACCCCCCACCACTATGGCAGTGGTCCGCTGAAATGACCCAGTGGCCAAAGAATGCAGGACATTGAGCAGCTTCTCCAAGGGGCTCAATGCTTGGGAGTAAAGGGTGGGGGATGTAAGGTCATCTTCCCACTCCCTGACCAGGTCTAGGATGATATGGGGTGGAAACCTATACCTGCCGTAGACCTGGTCATCAGGCATCCCAAAAAGGCTTGTCCGTGATGCGAAAATGCGTGCCCTGGCTATTCTCCTCCTCCTGCGGTGTCCCACGATCAGTGCAGTGACAAATGGGGCATTCATCGTAGCTGTATATACGCGTTTGTTGTTTGCGCGCACTTTTATGCTGTGCGCGGGGACGCTTCCGCCTGCCTTCCTGTGGGCGGACGCGTTGCCGCCTGTGCACGTCTTTTGCCGTGCGCGGGTTTCCCGTATTCAGTACGTCCGAGTGTCATCGCGTGTGATCGGAGGGGAGTGAGCGTACACGCGATTGGCCTGGGTACGTGTGTTTTGGGGTGCGCGGGAAGTTCCACACACGATTAGCCTGGGTACGTGTGTTCCGGGGTGCGCGGGAACTTTCACACGTGATTGGTGGAAATCCACGTGTGTTCTGTCATCACGTGCAATGAGGGAAACACCCGCGCGCGTCACGTCACAGACGCACTCACGCGCTAAGGGCCTTTGGTCCAATTAAATCAAATATGCGTGCTGCTGTGCATACGCGCTAAGGGCCTTTCCTCGAATTACACGCTGACGTGCAGATTTTTCACGTGCCAAATCGCTCCGTATGAAGCTGGCCACGCGTAAGCACACGGAAGACCACGCTCCTGCCCAGAAGGCCGAACTACTGCCCCCCAGAGCCCCGAGCACGCTCCCACCTGCCATCTGCTGCTGCCTGACTGCCTGCTGCCCACGTGCCCTGCCATTTGCTGCCTGCACATCAGCCAGGGGTGCTGTTGCTGTGACCACCCCTGCTGGAACCGAAGACTCCCGACTGGGATTCCATCGCTCCACAGCCCAGCCCCAGGACCCAGTTGCCCACCCACTCCTGCCTCTGGGGTTGTCATGTCGTGGCAAACACCATCTGAGACCACTGACAACCCCCGGCCAGAGAGGCAGAGGGGCACCAGCTTCAGTGCCACCGAAGTTGGTGTCCTGGTGGAGCAAGTCCTGGGGCAGTATGATGCCCTCTTCGGAAGTTCCCGCGCCGACAAGGAAGGACGGACTCGGATCTGGACTTACATCGTGACTGCCATCAACGCGGAGGGGGTGGCAGTCCGCGATTTACAACATGTCAAGAAGCGCTGGGAGGACTTCAGGTCCAGGACCCTGAACAAGGCCCGGCGCCTCTTGAAGGCAGCGGATGCCAAGGGGCGCCGGGGCCACTTGTCGGAAGAACAGATGAGGGTCCTGGAACACATATCCCCAGCGCTCCACGTCCAGGTCCTTGAGAGGCAGACCCGTCTGGAGTCGAGCGGTAAGTGTACATGCATCCTGATTGTGAGCAGTGCGTGTGGTGATTTTCAGTAGTGTGCAGGTTGCACATCTGTTTGTATGGGGTCGAGTATGGGTGGGGGTGTACAGGGCCGTGGGGCTAACACATGCGAAGGCTGGAATGTGTGAGACATGGATGGTGCTTGTGTGTGTAGGCTTGCATGCCAAATGCAGTTGTGTGGCCACACATGTTTGGATGAATGTGTATGTAAATAGACATGTCCGTGATGTCACAAATGTATGTTGTTTTCGGCTGCATGTATCAGCACTGTGTACATGTGCATGTGTGTGTATTTGACAAGGGTGCAACAGTGATGCAACATGGATGCATGTGACAGCGGTATGTGGAAGCCTGATTGGCAGATGTGACATGGATGCCCGTCTGAACACTGCGACACTTGGCAGAGGTGTACACATGCATGCAAGTGTGGTGGTGTGTGTACATGTGTGGTGCACTTCCTGTGTTGCATGTGATGTCTGGCTCACCTTTGCCTGCTCATGCTGTTGTATGTGTATGGATGGTGCTGGCAGTTGCGATATGGCTGTGGTATGGCTCATGTGTGCGAGTTGAAATGACATGTGTGTTGGGGATTTTGATGACATGTCTGAGGTTTGCCAATGCCACTCATGTACAACTGTCACGTGTGTATGTGTCCATTGTAAAGTGCCCTGATGCCTGTGTTTTATTTCTCCCTGTCTGCAGCGTCAACTGATGAAGAGGGCGGAGAAGGTGCTGTGGAGCACAGCGGCGGGAATCCCACCGCCAGCCGGAGACGCAAGGCCTGGCTCCCCTACCATGTTGTGATCTCGTCGGGGAGTGAGGAGTCCGGTGCCGCGTCCCAAGCCGCAGCTGCCGGGGGGAGGTCCAAGAGGCGGAGGTTGGAGTTGGACTCCTCGGCAGCAGAAGGGGCAGCTGGGACCCCACAGGGCCCAACAGGGGAAGATGCCACGGAGTCATCCAGGTTGGTGGGGGGTTTGGTGGAGGAGGAGGCCGTGCAAGCACCAGAGACGGGGTCTGGAGGTGGGGATCCCACTGGTGCTAGTGGTGCAGTGCAGGACCAGGGACAGGAGGCAGCACAGGCCGCCGCGGAGGTGCCTGTGTGCAATCCTGTCCCTGATCCTGTCCCTGCATCATCTTGCACCAGCAGGGATGCCTACGTCCAGACCCGTTTTCAGGCAGGGGATGAGCTCACGTCAACTGGCCTTCCTCTGCCTGCGGACGCGGCTATCCGGGTCCGGGTTGAGCCTGTCCTGACTGGTGTGGTGTTGCGTCAACGAGCCATGCGAGGTGACCTGCAGTCTTTTCATGAGGAGACTGCACGTCATCTCGAATGGCTCGTTGACCACGTCAGCCTGCTGGGACAGGTCACCCAGGCTGGATTCCTCCGTTTGCTGGGGCTTGCTATGACCCCCTCCTCAACTGAACCCCCTACGCGCCAGTCGTCCTCCGTGCCATCTTCCCACCCATCAGTCACCTGGGTGCCCTGTGGAGCTGCCTCCGACGGTGCGGCCAGGCTGGTGGAGGAGGCATCCCTGCCACAGTCGGGAGTCGGATGTCCAGCAGGGGTGGCCACATCAACGACTGCACCCCAGCCGGCGGAGGATGTGCAGGCAGCAGGAGGCAGTGAACGGGCAGAGGCACAGCAGCAACAGCAACGTGGTGGGAGCCATGAAGGCTCTGGGCCTTCAACATCGGAGGGGCAGGCAACGGCCAGAGGGCAGGAGAACCCAGGACAGAGAGTGTCTTCCGTGTGGCAGCGGTTGGGCCACGCCATAGATGCGGAGCGGCAGCGGGCGGAAGAGGCACGGCTCACAATGGTCAGGGCGGAGAACTCCATGCGGAGGGTCCTGAGGCGGGCCGAGTGCCTCGAGGCAATCCGCAGGGGTTTGGCGGTGGACACGGCGACGGCCCTGCGGACCCTCGGGGCCATGGAGGAGGACCGCCTCCGGGACATTGAGCAGGAGTTCGATGATGCCCTGGCCCGGGACATCCACAAGTGAGCTGTCAAACTAGCCCGCTGCCCTTGTACATAGTTATGTAGGTAGTGTTAGGTTTCATTTTTTTGGGGATTTATTTTGGACCTTTCGGACATTGGCCACATTTTTGTATATGGTTTATTTTATTAGTTAGTGTAGTTAGATAGGTTTCCTTTCTTTTGTTGGGATAATGGACCCTGGCTTGTTCCCATGTACATAGTTCACTGTTGGATTGTATTTTTCTTTCACATTTTAACCATGGAGCAATGGCTTTCTTTTTTATTTCCCATTGGATTTTGTTTTATGGACAGTGACTTTGGACACCATTACTTTGGAATTTTATTTTTGGTTTTGCTTTTTTTCACGGACATGCTTCTTTTCATTTTTGTACATTCACATTTCTGTTTCTTTATTTTTGATTCTATTTATGTTTCCTTTAATACATATTTTTTTAGTGAACTTCAATGTGTGGTATCTCATTGGTTTCATGCATTTCATGATATGGGTTTTGAGATTCACTGACACCCATTGGGTCTATGTGAGGGAAATGTGTTTGTTTCGGAACTTGCAATTGGTGTTCTGTCATGTAATTGCCAATTATGAGTGGGTGGATGCAGTACGCGGGTGGGTGTTTTGCATTTGGAGGCTGACCATAGGGACCAGGGATCTAGATTGTGATGACATGTTGGCTGGGGAACATGAGTTGGAAATGGGTGGGGGCCTGCTGGCAGGTGCCCCACAGTGCTGGGGGGTGGGGGGTGGGAGACTTGGGTGGGGGCCTGGTGGAGGGTGCCCCTGCACTGCTGGGGGGTGGGAGACATGGGTGGGGGCCTGATGGTGGGTGCCCCTGCACTGCTGGGGGGTGGGGGTTGTGGGAGACATGGGTGGGGGCCTGGTGGAGGGTGCCCCTGCACTGCTGGGGGGTGGGGGTGGTGGGAGCCATGGGTGGGGGCCTGCTGGCAGGTGCCCCACAGTGCTGGGGGGTGGGGGCGGTGGGAGACATGGGTGGGGGCCTGGTGGAGGCTGCCCCTGGTGGGTGGGGGTGCTGGGAGACATGAGTTGGACATGGGTGGGGGCCTGCTGGCAGGTGCCCCACAGTGCTGGGGGGTGGGGGGGTGGGAGACATGGGTGGGGGCCTGGTGGTGGGTGCCCCTGCACTGCTGGGGGGTGGGGGTGGTGGGAGACATGGGTGGGGGCCTTCTGGCAGGTGCCCAACAGTGCTGGGGGGTGGGGGGGGTGGGAGACATGGGTGGGGGCCTGGTGGACAGTGACCCTGCACTGCTGGGGGGTGGGGGTGGTGGGAGACATGGGTGGGGGCCTGGTGGAGGCTGCCCCTGGTGGCTGGGGGTGGTGGGAGACATGAGTTGCACATGGGTGGGGGCCTGCTGGCAGGTGCCCCACAGTGCTGGGGGGTGGGGGTGGTGGGGGACATGGGTGGGGGCCTGGTGGAGGGTTCCCCTGCACTGCTGGGGGGTAGGGGGGTGGGAGACATGGGTGGGGGCCTGGTGGAGGGTGCCCCTGGTGGCTGGGGGGTGGGGGTCCTGGGAGACATGGGTGGGGGCCTGGTGGAGGGTGCCCCTACACTGCTGGGGGGTGGGGGTGGGAGACATGGGTGGGGGCCTGGTGGAGGGTGCCCCTGCACTGCTGGGGGGTGGGGGTGGTGGGAGACATGGGTGGAGGCCTGGGGAGGGTGCCCCTGCACTGCTGGGGGGTGGGGGGGGGGTGGGAGACATGGGTGGGGACCTGGTGGTGGGTGCCCCTGCACTGCTGGGGGGTGGGGGTGGTGGGAGACATGGGTGGGGGCCTGCTCGCAGGTGCCCCACAGTGCTGGGGGGTGGGGGTGGTGGGAGACATGGGTGGGGGCCTGGTGGAGGGTGCCCCTGCACTGCTGGGGGTGGGGGGTGCTAGACATGGGTGGGGGCCTGGTGGAGGGTGCCCCTGGTGGCTGGGGGGTGGGGGTGCTGGGAGACATGGGTGGGGGCCTGGTGGTGGGTGCTCCTGCACTGCTGGGGGGTGGGGGTGGTGGGAGACATGGGTGGGGGCCTGCTGGCAGGTGCCCCACAGTGCTGGGGGGTGAGGGTGGTGGGAGACATGGGTGGGGGCCTGGTGGAGGCAGCCCCTGGTGGCTGGGGGTGGTGGGAGACATGAGTTGCACATGGGTGGGGGCCTGCTGGCAGGTGCCCCACAGTGCTGGGGGGTGGGGGTGGTGGGAGACATGGGTGGGGGCCTGGTGGAGGGTGCCCCTGCACTGCTGGGGGGTGGGGGGGTGGGAGATGTGGGGGGGGTGGGAGACATGGGTGGGGGCCTGGTGGAGGGTGCCCCTGCACGGGTGGGGGGGTGGGAGACATGGGTGGGGGCCTGGTGGAGGGTGCCCCTGCACTGCTGGGGGGTGGGGGTGGTGGGAGACATGGGTGGGGGCCTGGTGGAGGCTGCCCCTGGTGGCTGGGGGGTGGGGGTGCTGGGAGACATGGGTGGGGGCCTGGTGGAGGGTGACCCTGCACTGCTGGGGGGTGGGGGTGGTGGGAGACATGGGTGGGGGCCTGGTGGAGGCTGCCCCTGGTGGCTGGGGGTGGGGGTGCTGGGAGACATGGGTGGGGGCCTGGTGGTGGGTGCCCCTGCACTGCTGGGGGGTGGGGGTGGTGGGAGACATGGGTGGGGGCCTGCTGGCAGGTGCCCCACAGTGCTGGGGGGTGGGGGCGGTGGGAGACATGGGTGGGGGCCTGGTGGAGGCTGCCCCTGGTGGGTGGGGGTGCTGGGAGACATGAGTTGGACATGGGTGGGGGCCTGCTGGCAGGTGCCCCACAGTGCTGGGGGGTGGGGGGGTGGGAGACATGGGTGGGGGCCTGGTGGAGGGTGCCCCTGCACTGCTGGGGGGTGGGAGACATGGGTGGGGGCCTGATGGTGGGTGCCCCTGCACTGCTGGGGGGTGGGGGTTGTGGGAGACATGGGTGGGGGCCTGGTGGAGGGTGCCCCTGCACTGCTGGGGGGTGGGGGTGGTGGGAGCCATGGGTGGGGGCCTGCTGGCAGGTGCCCCACAGTGCTGGGGGGTGGGGGCGGTGGGAGACATGGGTGGGGGCCTGGTGGAGGCTGCCCCTGGTGGGTGGGGGTGCTGGGAGACATGAGTTGGACATGGGTGGGGGCCTGCTGGCAGGTGCCCCACAGTGCTGGGGGGTGGGGGGGTGGGAGACATGGGTGGGGGCCTGGTGGTGGGTGCCCCTGCACTGCTGGGGGGTGGGGGTGGTGGGAGACATGGGTGGGGGCCTTCTGGCAGGTGCCCAACAGTGCTGGGGGGTGGGGGGGGTGGGAGACATGGGTGGGGGCCTGGTGGACAGTGACCCTGCACTGCTGGGGGGTGGGGGTGGTGGGAGACATGGGTGGGGGCCTGGTGGAGGCTGCCCCTGGTGGCTGGGGGTGGTGGGAGACATGAGTTGCACATGGGTGGGGGCCTGCTGGCAGGTGCCCCACAGTGCTGGGGGGTGGGGGTGGTGGGGGACATGGGTGGGGGCCTGGTGGAGGGTTCCCCTGCACTGCTGGGGGGTAGGGGGGTGGGAGACATGGGTGGGGGCCTGGTGGAGGGTGCCCCTGGTGGCTGGGGGGTGGGGGTCCTGGGAGACATGGGTGGGGGCCTGGTGGAGGGTGCCCCTACACTGCTGGGGGGTGGGGGTGGGAGACATGGGTGGGGGCCTGGTGGAGGGTGCCCCTGCACTGCTGGGGGGTGGGGGTGGTGGGAGACATGGGTGGAGGCCTGTGGAGGGTGCCCCTGCACTGCTGGGGGGTGGGGGGGGGTGGGAGACATGGGTGGGGACCTGGTGGTGGGTGCCCCTGCACTGCTGGGGGGTGGGGGTGGTGGGAGACATGGGTGGGGGCCTGCTCGCAGGTGCCCCACAGTGCTGGGGGGTGGGGGTGGTGGGAGACATGGGTGGGGGCCTGGTGGAGGGTGCCCCTGCACTGCTGGGGGTGGGGGGTGCTAGACATGGGTGGGGGCCTGGTGGAGGGTGCCCCTGGTGGCTGGGGGGTGGGGGTGCTGGGAGACATGGGTGGGGGCCTGGTGGTGGGTGCTCCTGCACTGCTGGGGGGTGGGGGTGGTGGGAGACATGGGTGGGGGCCTGCTGGCAGGTGCCCCACAGTGCTGGGGGGTGAGGGTGGTGGGAGACATGGGTGGGGGCCTGGTGGAGGCAGCCCCTGGTGGCTGGGGGTGGTGGGAGACATGAGTTGCACATGGGTGGGGGCCTGCTGGCAGGTGCCCCACAGTGCTGGGGGGTGGGGGTGGTGGGAGACATGGGTGGGGGCCTGGTGGAGGGTGCCCCTGCACTGCTGGGGGGTGGGGGGGTGGGAGATGTGGGGGGGTGGGAGACATGGGTGGGGGCCTGGTGGAGGGTGCCCCTGCACGGGTGGGGGGGTGGGAGACATGGGTGGGGGCCTGGTGGAGGGTGCCCCTGCACTGCTGGGGGGTGGGGGTGGTGGGAGACATGGGTGGGGGCCTGGTGGAGGCTGCCCCTGGTGGCTGGGGGGTGGGGGTGCTGGGAGACATGGGTGGGGGCCTGGTGGAGGGTGACCCTGCACTGCTGGGGGGTGGGGGTGGTGGGAGACATGGGTGGGGGCCTGGTGGAGGCTGCCCCTGGTGGCTGGGGGTGGGGGTGCTGGGAGACATGGGTGGGGGCCTGGTGGTGGGTGCCCCTGCACTGCTGGGGGGTGGGGGTGGTGGGAGACATGGGTGGGGGCCTGCTGGCAGGTGCCCCACAGTGCTGGGGGGTGGGGGTGGTGGGAGACATGGGTGGGGGCCTGGTGGAGGCTGCCCCTGGTGGCTGGGGGGTGGTGGGAGACATGAGTTGCACATGGGTGGGGGCCTGCTGGCAGGAGCCCCACAGTGCTGGGGGGTGGGGGTAGTGGGAGACATGGGTGGGGGCCTGGTGGAGGGTGCCCCTGCACTGCTGGGGGGTGGAGGGGTGGGAGACATGGGTGGGGGCCTAGTGGAGGGTGCCCCTGGTGGCTGGTGGTGCTGGGAGACATGGGTGGGGGCCTGGTGGTGGGTGCCCCTGCACTGCTGGGGGGTGGGGGTGGTGGGAGACATGGGTGGGGGCCTCCTGGCAGGTGCCCCACAGTGCTGGGGGGTGGGGGTGGTGGGAGACATGGGTGGGGGCCTGGTGGAGGCAGCCCCTGGTGGCTGGGGGTGGGGGTGGTGGGAGACATGAGTTGCACATGGGTGGGGGCCTGCTGACAGGTGCCCCACAGTGCTGGGGGGTGGGGGTGGTGGGAGACATGGGTGGGGGCCTGGTGGAGGGTGCCCCTGCACTGCTGGGGGGTGGGGGGGTGGGAGACATGGGTGGGGGCCTGGTGGAGGGTGCCCCTGCACTGCTGGGGGGTGGGGGTGGTGGGAGACATGGGTGGGGGCCTGGTCGAGGCTGCCCCTGGTGGCTGGGGGGTGGGGGTGCTGGGAGACATGAGTTGCACATGGGTGGGGGCCTGCTGGCAGGTGCCCCACAGTGCTGGGGGGTGGGGGTGGTGGGAGACATGGGTGGGGGCCTGGTGGAGGGTGCCCCTGCACTGCTGGGGGTGGGAGACATGGGTGGGGGCCTGGTGGAGGCTGCCCCTGGTGGCTGGGGGGTGGGGGTGCTGGGAGACATGAGTTGCACATGGGTGGGGGCCTGCTGGCAGGTGCCCCACAGTGCTGGGGGGTGGGGGTGGTGGGAGACATGGGTGGGGGCCTGGTGGAGGGTGCCCCTGGTGGCTGGGGGTGCAGGGGGACATGCGTTGGTGGGCAGTAGTGCAAGTTGACATGTGGGTTGGCTGGGGGCATCGCTATGGTGGATGGGGTGCCTGCAGGACATGTGCAGGGTAGGCCCCTGTGGTGTGAGCCACCTGCAGGGGCCGTGGAGGGTGTAGAGGGAACACCTGGGAGGACCCACATGTGCAATTCACATGTGGTGCTCCCCGCACACCCCTGTAATACACGTACCCTGATGAGATTGCGTGTGGAACTTCCCGCGCACCCCTGTAATACACGTACCCTGATGAGATCGCGTGTGTAACTTCCCGTGCACCCCTGGAATACACGTACCCTGCTGATGTTGCGTGTGATACTTCCCCCGCACCCCGAAATACACGTACCCTGATGAGATCACGTGTGTAACTTCCCGCGCACCCCCGAAATACACGTACCCTGATGAGATCGCGTGTGTAACTTCCCGCGCACCCCCGAAATACACGTACCCTGATGAGATCGCGTGTGTAACTTCCCGCGCACCCCCGAAATACACGTACCCGGCTCAATCATGTGTGTAACTTCCCGCACACCCCCGAAATACACGTACCCCGCTCAATCGCGTGTGTAACTTCCCGGGCACCCCCGAAATACACGTACCCTGCTCAATCGCGTGTGTCACTTCCCGCGCGCCCCCGAAATACACGTACCCCGCTCAATCGCGTGTGTAACTTCCCGCGCACCCCCGAAATACACGTACCTTGCTCAATCGCGTGTGTAACTTCCCGCGCACCCCCGCAATACACGTGCTCCACTCGCACAGGCCCAATTGCTGTATGTTGCGACTTTTGTAATGCGCAGGGACTCTACCGCCTGCCTTCGTGTGGCGGACGTGTTTCAGCTTGTGCGTGTCTTTGGCTGTGCGTGGCTTTGCCCTATTCGATTCCATGAATACGTGTGGTTCGAGTGCGTGTGGGCGTTCCGTCTGCTTCCCTGCAGTACATCCCCAGTTACGCCCTTATTTTCGCGCGTTGTTCCCCATTCCGCACGTTACGCCCCGTGTCCCGCCCACTTTCTGGTGTATGCGCCGAGGTTGTGCGCTTTCACTGTGCGCGTCGCGCACGCCTTTCGGGATGTTGCAGTGACTTGTGCGCCATGCACGGGTTTGGCGCACATCCCGAGGTTAACACGCGCAGGGACTTCCATGAATCGCACGCGTGCGCCTGTTTTTTTGTGCTTGCTCCTGCTTGCACCAAGATTTTCGGCGCACGTTTGTTCCATGAATCGGCCTCTCAATGATCACAAATGCACAGAATTAGACAATGACAAATTGCCAAGTGATGTTGTTACACATGTTAAATTGGAGGGTTGTAATGTAGTCTCTGATGATACCTGGATGGATGGGCGAACGGTGGCCACACTCCAAAAAAACTCTGAACATGGGGAAATGAATAAAGTCTCTCACACAAAATGGGCAAAAAGGAGGGATAAATGTCTTTCCATTTACCAATGTGCTTAGCCAAATGTGAAAAAGGCCTGAGAAAGGTGAGCCCTGAAATCAGTAAGAATTCACACTTCTTATGTGTGTTAGAGGAAATTGAAGACAGGTATTATGCTCCCACCACTGTAGAAGAAAAATGCAATACATTTGCAATGATTGACACTGGTGCACAGGCCACAATTATGTCTAAAGAATTGGTAAAGAGCATCAATGAAGGGAGATCCCCACAGAATCAGATCACAGTGAGGGAAAATCAAGGTCCAGAGCATAATTTTAACGGGGAGGAGGTGCCTATTATAGGCGTCATCGAGGTTGACATAAAGATAGGTAAACACAGAATGAATCAGGAGGTATTGGTCACATCCATTTGTGATATTCCATTTCTGATGGGAACAGATTGCCTCAAGAGATTATCTCCTCTCATAGATGGGGTGACTGGAGTACTGTGGTCCTTAACCAAAAAACCATTCAGACCTAAGAAAATAAAATCACAAAACAGCAATATAAATGAATGTCACGCCGTTGCCAAAACAAATGATGCAGTAGAGGTATATCTCCAGAATAGCTGTATACCTAGCGTCACTGTCATTTTGATGTGCCAAGATAAAATGCAGAGTGAAGATGAGAAACAATCTGTACAGATATACTTGGACCCAAGGAAAAGATGGCAAACTGCCATAGATGAGCACACATTACGCTTTTATTTAAAAGAGAAAACATGCAAACAGAATACTGTTCCTAAAACAGATGCAGAAAAACACATTACCACTCTTGCTGAAATACACATGGAAGATGAGCAACCATGGGTTCACATTGGTCTAAATAACTATTCTAAAACAATAAAAGCCACTTTAGCACTTGAACAGGAAAGGAGTTTCATTAATGAGAAATAGTTGCAAAAAATAATGGAGAGGGAGGAGATCCCGAAATTTAGAATTAAAAACCAATATGTCTCTGGTTTGGACAGTCCAGACTTTGAAAACCAAATTGCAGGAAGATGCATGCTAAAAATTAGCATTGGGCAGAAAACAATTTACCATAATGTATGGATAGTGAGAGGGACACAAAATTACTTTTACATGGGCAATGATATCATGCACAGAATGTGTATGGTGTTAGATTTCCTTAATCAAAAAATATGGTCACGCCTAGGTGGGCCTGCACCTGAATTTGAAGACAAAAGAAGGGCTTATCATTGCGCACAACTGGTCCCATATGCAATTGCATTACAGCTGAGGAAGGATACTATTATCCCTGCATTCACCAAACAGATTGCAATAACACTGAAATGCAAGAATGGACAGCAGATGAAAGATTCTGATGCATTTGTGTGCCGGAATGAATCCATAAAACAGCAAGGCCTGGATTATGAATACATTCCATTGGTAGATATTGGTGAAGGGTCTGTAAAAATCATGGTGAATAATAAAGGTTGTCAAGATATTCATTTAGAGGAAAACTCCTCATTAGGGATGGCCATACAAAAATCACATTATACTGCAGATCTGAATAACATGGTGATTGGAAATATACCTGAAAAGTATGTAGATGCCAAGGGTGAGTTGCCAGAAAATCTGAATTCTCAGCGCAAAGGAATATTGAAAATTAATTCTGTGTACCCTTATGATTCAGATGAGACAGTGTGCTGTCATCAAGAGGATTGCATAACATTTAAATTAAATGAGAATGAAACAGAAAATCAGCCCATTGAAGTGGAAGCAGATATGCCAAAACATTTAAAAGTGGCAGCTTTACAGAGAGACACAGCCACACAGTTAGAGGAAAGCGCAGAGATTCCCCTTCCAGAACATTTTCCAGAATTCTCCAAAATGGTCGAGGAGCAGATTTTATCAGCGGATGCATGTGACAGCGAAGAGGATAGAAATGAACTGAGGAAGATATTTATGGAGTTTAAAGATGTATTTGCAAAAGATGCTTATGATTGCAGGCTAACTGATTTACATGTGGCCATGCCACCGGAAGGGTGTAGCAGAAGCCCAGTATTTGTGCGCCAGTATAGATTACCATTGGCATGTTTAGAGTCATTGGCAGAGATTATTAAAAATTTGGAGTCGCGGGGAATCATCAGGCCCATTCATAGCACATCCAACACACCTATTTTAGGTGTCTTAAAGCCAAATGGTCAATGGCAGCTATGTGCAGATTTGAGGGAGTTAAATAAAAGAGTGCCAGTATCCAGGTGGCCACTGCCATTCATTGATCAGGGCCTAGCTCAGGTACATGGTTCAAAAGTGTTACCACATTAGATCTCACCTCTGGATATTGGTGCGTGCCATTGGCAGAGGAGATTCAGAATTGATTTTCATTTTCATTTGATAAGACGCAATACGCATGGGTTAGAGTTCCATTTGGGTATGTCAATAGTGGGAGTGAATTTGGAATATTTTTGAGAAAGGCCATGCCTGATGCAGCGGAAAGAGGTACCATAGTTTATGTGGATGAAGTACTGATAAAAAATGAAAGCTTGAAAAACCATTTTGATGAAATAAGACATTTTCTTGGCCAATTGCAGAAAGCAGGCACCAAAGTATCTTTACAAAAGGCACAATGGTGCAAGAAAAAGGTGAATTTTCTAGGCCATGAAGTGACTGAACATGGATTAAACCAACAAAAGAAGAAAGTGGAGGCTATACAAAAACTAAAAGACCCTAAAAATGTGAAAGGGGTAAAAAGTTTATTAGGAATGACGGGCTATAACAGGAAGTTCATTGAAAATTATGCTGAAATTACTCAACCATTAACTAAGCTGTTAAAGCTGAATACACCCTGGAAATGGGAAAAAGAGCAGTCTGAGGCAGTGGCTAAATTAAAGGAGTGTCTTGTAAAGGCACCATGTTTGGCATACCTCATAAAGGATAGGGATGTCTTTATAGAAATAGGTTTCTCTGAACAGTGTATGTCAGCAGTGCTATCACAAAAACATGATTTGAATCACAAAACCATTGCCTATGCAAGTAAGGCGTTTTCCCAAGTTGAAATTAAATTCAGTGAATGTGAAAAGGCCCTTTTGACCACTGTGTGGGCGCTACAGCATTTCCGCCCCATTGTTCAGGGAGAAAAGGTAATTATTGAGACCAATCATCAACCATTGCAGTTTTTAGAGAGTAAAAGAATCAGGTCAGGTAACCTAGCACAGTCCAGAATCACTTCATGGACGCTAGCATTACAAGGTTTTCCTGTAGAATTGAGGTATGGCCAAAATAAAAAAAGCCCAGTTGCTCAAGATTTAGCAGATCTACGTGACTGTGCTTTTCACATTGAAAATGACAGTAATAAACAATTAGTGTCAGGAATAGGATATGTCTGGTTGAAATGTGAAGGTGTCCCCAGTATAGGGTTGAGAATTGGAGCTAGGAGCAGTCAAGTAGCGGAATTGGCAGCCATTTATAAAGCAATTGCTACTGCAGTTGATAATAAATTTAGTGAAATTGTCCTGGTGACTGATTCTGACTGCACGAAATAGCTTTGTGGAATATTTACCTGGCTGGAAAGCGAGAGGCATGATTACATACAACAAAAAGCCACTTAAACATGGAAAAATGATACAAGCCATAGACAAATTGGTGTCAGAGAATGATTTAACAATATACTGGAGGAAAATTTGTGGGCATTTAAAAACTCCAGGAGAAGATAAGGAGGGAAATGATAAGGCAGATCAGCTGGCTAAAATTGGGGCTGTGATGGGAGAATTGCTACCTATTGAACATCTACTTGGTGAAATACAAATTGATGCAGTAACACGTTCTAAAGCACCAAAGGAGATAGATCAGCCAGTGGTACAATGGAGTTATGATACACCAGATCAAGATCTAATTGAGGCACAAAAGGATGATCGAATTCTGGGAATCTATTATAATCATTTGATATATCCTGAACAAAAGCCTTTAACAGAAAATGATTGTATGGGAAAAGAAGAGTTGTGGGTGCTATTAAAGAATAGAAAACGAATTAGACTACAGGATGGACTCATGATTAGAGAGTCCATAACAAGACAGATACAGTGGGTGGTACCCCTTTCATTCAGAGGGCTAATGCTACACCATGCACATGATGCAATAACTGCAGGCCACAGAGGTTCACAAAAAACATTGGAAATACTAAAAGATTATGCTTACTGGCCACATATGTCCCAAGATGTGGAATTATATACTAGAGGATGTCTAGTATGTGCCCAATTTAAACCTGCTTCACCAATGCATAGAGCACCATTAATGAAAAGAGCCTTAACTCTTCCATGGTCAGATTTGCAAATAGACTATGTAGGGCCTGTAAAGAGATTGAGCAGGGGGAACCGTTATATTTTGAGTGTGGTGTGTTTGGTGTCGAAATGGATTGAGTGTATTCCTGCACCAGATTGTAGTGCGCAAACAGCAGCTACATTACTGGTGAATCATGTGTTTTCAAGGTTTGGATTACCACAAAGAATAGAATCAGACAGAGGGAGTCATTTCACAAGTGCTTTAATGAGTAAGGTATGGCAAATACTGGGTGTGAAAAGAAAATTACATATTGCATATCGAGCTGCTTCTTCTGGGGGAGTCGAACGCTATAACAGGTCTGTTGTGGACATATTAAAGAAATGTATAGCAGAAGCAGGTTCCAGCGGGATTTACGTTTACATTTGGTTCTATTGGCAATCAGATCAACTCCTGCCAAAGCAACAGGTGTTAGCCCACATGAGGTTTTGACAGGTAGGAAAAAGGTATTACCACAACACCTGCTATACAGAACACATGAGCAGACACTTGTGAGCGCATCAACAGTTCATGAATACATTGATGAACTGAGGAAGCATTTACAACATGCATTTGCTTTTGTACAGCGAAATCTAGAAAGAGCTGCTGACAGTGCAAAGTCATATTATGATAAAAAGGCATCAATGAAAGAGTATTGTGTGGGCAATCAGGTGTATAAATTTCATTTTGGAAAAGGTAAACAGAAAAATTCCAAATTTCTAGCATCCTGGCAGGGGCCATTTCGAATTATAGATAAGGTCTCTCCTGTGGTTTATAAAATTTTGAAAACTGAAGGTGAAACAGCAACGGAACAGTTTGTTCATGTAAACCAAATTAAACCATGGCGCCCCTGACACGAAATTAAAAGGCTTGAGCGCGTAGAAACAGATAAAGTCCCTTGAATACATAAAAGAAGGTAAGGTAAATGGGTTTAGTCAAAGAGCAACAGCAGAGAAATAAAATAGAGGTGATTGATTATTACATATGTATATAGGTAAAAAAAAAAAAAGAAAAAAAAAAGGAAGCTGAAATTAGTGAGTTGGTTTGCAAAATGAAAATGTATTAAATGTTGAATGCTATTTCATGTATATTTGTTTTCTCTTTAACATGTGCTTAATTTCAGAAAGCGAGAGGAAGAGAGCAAAGTGATTTATGGAGTGCATGGATATATATAATTTTATTTTTGGCAAAAGGGTGAAGTTAGTATTGTGCTATGTACTTAATTTGTTCCTTTTCTATTTTGATTTAGAATACTAACATATTGTGGGTCGGAGGTCACGGGATCGGAGAACACGGGAGACGATGGAGTCCTGGAGTCCACGCGGACGGATTCCGGAGAAGCCCCAGAAGGGGGTGAAGACCAAGGCTACAAAGAAATTAGCATTGATGATGACGCCAACAATATGGACAATTATGATGACATTCGGAGGGAACTTCAAAATTTTAGAAGCACAGGTTGTCATTGAGCCTGGACCAGCCTCTGGTAGTGCGGTAGAAGAAACACCAGGATTCATCATTAGTGATAGAAGGATGATTTTCCAGAACATTTACATACCATTGACTCCTGATCCTTTGATGGAAAAACATTTTAATAAAACTGGAATTAAAGCTGAGCAGACTAAAGAGTGGCTGGAACTAAGGTAAGAAGACGCTAAGCAGTCAACAAGAGATATGTTGATGCAATTGGAGAAAACATTTGTGAATTCAGCAGACATTAAGAAAAGGAGAGGAAAAAGAGGAGCAGTAATGCTTGCAGTCTCATTGGTAATGTCTATAATTGGAACCATAATAGGTACCACAATGTCGACAGCCAATGCCATTTCAGTAGGAACGCTGAGTACTAAAGCACAACAATTGAGTGTTGACCTAGAAATAATACAAAGAACTTTAGATGGAATTCGAGGGGGTTTAGATGAACAAGTAAGGTTCATAAATGAAACTGCGATCATATTGAATGAACAAGCGGATGTAATTCAACGAGCAACTAAATTGATTATTAAGCATGACAGAACATTGAGTGAGATTTTGAATATAGAGTCCTGTTGATAGACTGTTAACGAATTATATGAGAGAAGTTCAAACTGCAATCTTACAATTGATTCAATGACATATACCATTGTACTTCGTTTCACAGGATATTATTAATCAAATGATAGAAAGGTTGACCAGGAGGGAGATTGATGTGGTACAGGTAAAAATTGCATTTGAAATGGGTAATGCAATGCCCTTATATGTGGACTTGGAAAGGTTGGAAATAGGGTTTTTACTATGCATCCCATATGTAGCCCCTGAACTCATTCATCAAACTAAGTGGGTACACAATGTGGGATTTCGGCAAGAGGACACATTTATTAAGATTAAGACTCCAGAAGTGGTGGCATTTCAGTCATGGGAGCCTGAGGTTTACTTGATACCAAATTTGGAAGCTTGTTTAAAATTAAGGAACAAAATTATATGTGCCTAGGTAAACCACTTATTCCTGATGCTACAGACGCTATTTGTGGTTTGAAATCTGACCCAAGTATATCAGAAGGATGTGAAGTCATTATTAGCAATATGGGGGGTGAAGAATTGGCACAGGCTAAGATGGTCAAAGGTAAATGGTTGGTCAGCACCTGTATGAAGAATTTTACGGTAGTACACTTGAATCATGGAACATTTGTGGTCAAACAGGTGACATATAATGTATTTTACTTACAGGTTCCGAAGGACACAATTGTTTCGATTGGAGGTTTAACATTATTTCATGTTACGAATGACATTTGGGAAAGCCAAGTAGAGAATATTGAATTTTTTCAAAGGGATGCATTTCCAATAGACCCGGATGTGGAGTTCTTATTGAATCATAAAGAGAAACATGTGGTGAAAATGAATCTAAGAAAGAACAATATTACAGTTAGTAACTTGGGTATAATAGAAGTGGAAAGGTTTAATTGGGGAACCTGGGGGGAACGCTCTATAGTGGGCTTAGCTGTCCTGGTGCTAATAATGGGAGGATGGTTGATTGTTTTGTCAATGAAGATGATGATGTTGCTCATGTTAGTAGATACAACGGGGAGAGAAAGATATCCCAATACGCATACATTTTAAAAGAAGAAAGAGAGCAAGTTGGGTTTCTTCCAATTGTGGCTTGGACCATGGTCAAATTCTCATATTTAGAGGGGATATGTAGTATAATTTAGCGCGTTTTGGAGTGCAGCACCACTGCATGAGATCACATTATTACTGTGCTGTGGCACAGCAAGCCATGTGTTGCCAGGGTAACATATGGACATGTATATGAAGACAGGCTATCTATTTTTAAAAGCACACCATTTCTTTCTCATTTTTTCTCAATACCTATTTAAAAGCACACCATTTTTTTTTCTTCACTTGAAATGCCTCACTTGCAGGAGACACATTAGATACTTGATTAATTAACTTAACTAACAAATACTAACACGATTCTAACTACTTAACATTATAATGTGTTCTCCATGTGCAAAATGAGGCAGGCTGAGATTCATTTTTAAACAGGCAATTTTTCTTTGCCCTGTTCACTGTCTTTGCAGGAAGCAAAATTCAAATGCTAGGAATCAGTTAGATACAGTTGCTTTCTGTAAAAGTGAGCTATTATTGAGGAAGGAGGAGGCAATAATCTACGTAGACTTAGGGGAGGTAACAGAGGTTTCTTGGAGTGTCTCTGACAGAATTACAAGGAGAAGACATTTTGCAGAGTTGCAGTGAGGTCGCCTTAGTTCTGCTGCTGTGAGGAGCTGGACCACTGACCTTCAGAGACTGAGGTTTCCTAGTCACTTGGCACCGGCTTGAGAACTGCAGATTGCAGATTGAACTGCATGTTCTCGCTGGGTGCTTTAAAGAAAGAAAAAAAAGGAGAGCCCTGGGTCACTGCTCAAAGACGACAAGCCAGGAGATTTTGCGTGCTGAAAAGCTACAATTAGCTGGTAAATATACAAATGGAGTGAGATTGCTGTGACTGCCGGACGAATTATCTACTATTAGACAGGCAGTGAAGCAATAGGGAATTCTCCTTTGTTTAACTGTCACGTTATAATGTTGCAAGACACATGATATAATCTCTCTTTTGCTTGTTGAATATGTAAAATGAAATTTGTGGTATTACTGCATTTGTTTCTCTTATGTTTATTTCAGAAAGGATTGTCTCACCAGAATGGTAATGTATCATTTTGAAATGAAATTGTGATAACACACAGTGTGCCGGAGAGTATTCTTGCTTCTGTTCTTCATTTGGTGCCTATAAAAAAAAGAAAATACTCTGTAGGGGAGGGAATGATGTTTAATGTGCCAAGTTTCTTATACAGATGAAGCAATGTAATGAGCCATTATAAATAGTTGTGTGTATGATTCCACTCAGGGTATGTGTGTGTGGCTTCTGAGTGGAATATAATGCAATAGTCTGTTGAGCATATATGAATCAGCAGAGAGAGGCCTATGGAAACATAGTCTCACTAATGTAAATAAATTAGTGATAATACCACATGTTATTGTGAATACTCCTTGGAAACATAGTCTCACTAATGTAATACTGCTGCCTGAAAACCTGCTTTCACTTAGCTGAAAACGAACGCTTTTCTAATCTGCATTTTGCAGAAACTGCGAGCCATCCAGGTGCTTTTGCTCGTGCGAGGTCGCTTCCTGGAGGAGGCGGGACCCGGCCAGCACACGTGATTCATCACGTGACCTTACCAGCTACAAAGCACAGAGCCAACCACCCTTGCGGCGTTAAGCCCGGCGGGGTCAAGGGCGCTGGCTGTTGTGCGGCTGTTGCGTGAGTGCGCCGCATTCTAACGTCGGAACTGAGACGGAACCTGTTTAACTTAGCATCATATGAGGTGGTAGTGAGGTAAGGTCCCACACCATATGATCTAACTACTATAACACATCCAAGACCCTACGTGAAACTGCGGGATATTACTTCCTTTGATCACGTTAGGATCGCAAAACAGGTTTCGCAACAAAAAAAAAAAAAAAACACATCTTTAATCCCCGATAAGATATATTTAAGACACTATCAAGAAATACAAATCCTTAGCAGCACGCACCTCTGTTCGTAGAAAGTCTCTAATCTTTTTAAGTTTTTTGAAATACTCTTTGGTATACTCTGCTTGAACTCCACTTTCACAAACAAAACACACACTACGGATTGTCTATCAACTAAACAATAAGTTGAAATGAGACTACGCAGTACAAAAGAAATGGAAGGGGCAGGGGATGGATCTTATCTAAACCAAAATGACGTAGCAAGCACACCAACTATTCAACATGCTCAGGAGAATGTAAATTTAAACACCCCATTGCAAATCCAAGCACTGGTACATACTGAAGGAAACCACAGCACACCAGTAAAAAGTCCAACAGAGAAAAATCTACATGTTGCTATAATGCAAAATTGGAAGCGGGGATTGGAATACACCATTACAACAAAAAGGATGCAAAGTAAAATAGACAACTTTTTTGGGAAAAAGCGACATAAAAGCCATAGTGACATTGAAGGTAAATCTCTCATTCTTTGGGAAGACCCAAGGAACCCACAAACCCCCACGTCTAGCACAGAAATACACACGATATCAACAAATCTGGAAAAGGAAGGCCCCGCATGCCAGGAGGAGGATAAAGTGCCTTCTCCAATCCCTGAAAGCTCACAGCTAACAACAAATGGCACACAACTTTTTCAGGGACAAAGGGAAACAGACACAAAAAATGAGGAGAAAGCACAAACAAATGTAAATGCAGATACACTGAAAGCCCTGAATTTTGTTCTCAACTCATTGGTCTCAGTCTTTGAGATGTTAAAAGGAGAGGTTCAATCGCAAAATGGGACTTTGTTAGAAATAACAAAAGAAATTACACTCTGCGATTCCACTCTAGTGGGTTTGGGGAATGCTATTAATACAAAATTAAGCACCCAAATTCAGGCCTTAAACCTCGAGACTATAAAGCAAGGACTCGATATTGCATCCATCCAGCAATCAATGAAGGAAACAAATGAAACTGGAAAACAAAACAATAGACTGCTACAAGAGGTTCTACTAACTTTGAAAGGACATGCGCTCCCAACCCAAAAAGAAAAAACTCCACAAAAAACTCAGGAATACTCACTTGATGATTCACCACTTTCAGAATCCATAATGGAAGAATTTCTAAGACTTGCAACGGTACTAGAGGAAGACGTAGACGTTGGAAAAAATCCGCAAAAAAAAAAGAAGGACTTGAAATTCAAAAAAACATTCAAAAGGGACAAATGCAAGAATGGCAAGAACTAGGAGAACAAACATCAAGAAGGAGAAGAAAAAGAAGGAATTGCCTTGCAAAGCGAGAGAGATCCAAATCCACACAACCAAGAGGAAAAAGGAAACAAAATAAAGGAATAAAGCATAATAGAAACAGAAAAGAGAAAGGAAACGCACAAGAACAAATGCGATCATCTAGGTACAGTGAAGAACAAGAAAGCATTCTAGAAGATCCTAAAGCCCTTTACAATAGCTCAAAAAAAAAAAAAAAAAATATGGAAAAGGGGAATCAGAAATGTAGGACTGAAATTTCTGCAAAATCCAAAACGATTGAAGAAAAACAACTAGATGACATAGCCTTAATAACAAAAGCAAGTATTGGTTTGCAAACAGAGGAGGAAATAGGGCAAAAAGACAACCTAAAAAAAAAACCACAGAGGATGAAAAGGAAATGAAACAGCAACTAAACCTGGAGAAATTACCAGCAAAAAACAACTTAGATACACAACACCAAAAAGAGACTATAACAAAAGCAGTTAAATGGGCTCCTATTTTCATTAAAAAAAACCTCCAGCCTGGAAAAAATAAAGCTGTTAGCAAAAACACTGCTATAGATCAATATGACAATATAAAAATTGCCCCAATTTTCTTATCAAAGAAGCAAGTGGCCATTAAGGATCCTAGATCAAATCTTCCTAAGTCATTGGCCTCAACAAATACGATGGAAAAAAACACACCCGAAGGAAATGATATTAAAATTCAAAATGGAGAAGGAAAATTTGTTAGGCTTGACACTTTTACACAACACGAGGAAAATAAAATAGGGTCCCAATACTCCTCGGTAACATGTGGTCAACCAATCCAAAATACAACGCTGGAAAACAAAATCAATAGGGTATGGTTGAGACTACGAACAAATCAGGGTCGCCATAAAGCTTTGAATCGGGGAGTGATCTTAGACATAATACAAAAAACTGCAAACCTTCACTCCTTCAAATCTAAAGACATCGAGAGCGTGAAATTCCCACTGTCAACTGATCCATTTTTGGTTGAACTCCTCTTGTCCTCTAAGAATGCAAAAAATGATATTCTACAAAACTCAGTTGAGCTAGAATCCTATGGGCTAGAGGTCTCATGCAGTGACAGGGAAAGCAATGTTATGAGTAAACAATACAACCCAATACAATCAACCAAAGGAAAAATATCCCAAAACGAGGCGATTCCTACAAAGAAAGGAAATTCAGAAAAAGATCTCAAAGAAAAAGACAACACTCTTTTGCTCCTCCCAGAAATACTGACAGTAGTATTACAGAAACTGGGCCTAGGCACACAGCGTCTTTAGAAGGAACAATGTAAATATTTTTAGTTGGAATACAAGGGGCTCAAGTGTCATTAGAAGTAAGGAAACACAATCATATCTATTTAGCCAGGGAGATGTAGTTCTATTGCAAGAAACTTGGCTGGTAAACCCACTAAATATTGAAGGATACACAGTTTACTGTCTATCAGCTGCGTAGAAACCACTAGGACGTCCCTCGGGAGGACTATTGATAGCACTAAAAAATCAAATTTTTAAAAATGTCACAGAAATATGGAAAAATCCCCAGGGGATCCAAGCATGTAGAGCCGAAGTAAAATTACAAGAAACTATTACAACTGGGGTCTTTATAAATATTTACTGGAACCCTGCAACATCGAAACTAAATTGCTTCTTAGAAAATCTAGCAACACTATTCGAACTACTAAAAACAACCTTAGTCGCTTGTAAAATCGTGATGGCAGGAGATTTTAATGCAAACTGCCTACATCCCCAAAAAGGAGGCTTAGATCGAATGTCTCAGGGGAAAATCAGTCAGGGGAAAAAGTGGCAGGAATTTATGGAAGAATGGGATCTTCATATGGTAATGTGCACACTAGAAGGCGACCAAGAACCATATACAACCTGGAGAAGAGGGAATACATCCTCTGCCATAGATTATATTTTTGTTTCAAAAACCCTACATGCTTTGCCTTCTACTCTAAAAATAAAACAGGAGTTAGGCAGTGATCACAGTAGATTGGAGCTGTCATTTGAAAATATTATAATAACGGAGGCTGAAAGAGAACTTCAGCTGCTAGAAGGTAAAAAAGGAAAACTCAGAGTAACAAAATATAAAGATGGGGGAATCAAACTAAATGAAAAACTTAAAGGGCTCCCGGAACATTTTTGGAAAACGCAATGTGACCCAGAAGGATTTACCAATTTTCTATGGACAACCCTAACGCCCAAATATTTAACGTGAGAAACCAAACAGAAACATCTTCATGCCTTCGATGAACTCACACAAAGAAAGAAAAGAGAGCATAGAAAAGCACTAAGAGATATAAAAAGAGCAGGATACTCATTTGGAAAAATGAAAATGGAGATAAGAAATCAAAAAGCAAATTATAAATCATGGTCAATTTCGCACAAAGCCCATCGGATGCAAACAGATGGCGAGCATATACTTAGCACCCTTAGAGAGAGAAACAGCAAGAACTTCTGGGAAATATTGAACAAATTCGAAGGGGACCAGACACAATCATTATGTAATCTAGTGTCAGAAGATAATTGGGTGAGATATCTGACAGAAACATTCAAGAGTAAAATCAATTACGAATTCAAAAACAAAACAGATATCCACTGGCAACTAAACTTTAAGGAGGAGGATATACTCGAAATCATAGCCAACTCATCGACATCTAAAGCGTCGGGACTAAATGGCCTGACTTATCAGGCATTGAGAAATGAACCAGTGTTGTGGTCAAAACTTTTATCCACTCTCTTCAAGGAAATACTAAAACAACGAACATTCCCAGCTTCTTGGAAAACGGCTCTCATAGTACTCTTTTTTAAATCTGGGGATCGAAGAATAGCAAGTAACTACAGACCAATAGCATTGCTGGACATTGAAAGTAAAATCTTCATGAAACTTCTACTGAATCACATCATGAAATGGGTTGAAGAGTCCAATATTTTATCACGCTATCAAACAGGATTCCGCAAAGGCCACTCAACATCCATTAATGGCCTGATCCTAAATATCCTAAACGAACAAAAAAGAGGGGGAAAAAAACAAATAATGTACGGAGCTTGGATAGACCTTTCCAAAGCATTTGATCAGGTAGAACGAGTACTACTTTGGGAAAAACTCCGAAAATGGGGAATGCCAGAACCACTATTATCAATTCTAGTGGAGCTATATAAAGATACCAATTTGAGAATACGGCTTGATGCAATGGGACATCTCTCAAGACTGGTTGAAGTGAACAGAGGAGTAAGACAAGGCTGCCTCGGAGCGCCCCTATTCTTCAATCTGTTCTTGGCAGACATGGGCCTTTTTTTGGAATCATCTGCTTTGTTAAGCCCAATGTTAAATGGGAGGAAGATCTGTTGGCTTGCATACGCAGACGATATAGTTCTCCTCGACAGAACACCAGTCGGCTTACAACATCTACTTGATAAAATGAATGAATATGTGGAACTAAATAAATTGACAGTTAATCCAGCCAAATCAAACATTTTGATCTTTAAACATCCACTATCAAAAACGAAATGCATAAACTGGAACATGGGAGGAGAAAAGATAAAAACCGTTGAAACCATAAAATACCTGGGATATAACATCCATGCTCATCCAGCAATATACAAAGCAGAAAACGAAATTAGGGCGAAAGTCAAACAATTCACATCACAAATGATCAAGCTAAACTATACATTTTGCAAGTTCTCCATCCTCCCATTGGTGAAGTTCTATCTAGCCAAAGTGGTACCAGTCATCCTATATGGCTTAGAAGCAAAACCGGATCTCTGGTTTACAAACTGGGACAATTTTGAGAGCCATCTATGGAAAAAAGCTCTGGGCCTCCCAGATTGTGCCTCTTTAAAAAGTCTGAGATTTGAATTGGGTCTAAAATCACTGAACTGTATGGCAGACTGGAAGCTCATCTCATTATATCGAGAAATAATAACGAGTAAAGACTCGACAATGTATGGAGATCTAAGACACGAAGCTCTACAAAAGAGATCAACCATCCTCGCCTCATTGGAAGAGAAAACGATGGAAAGACTGGATGCAGTAGATCTAAATGAAGAGATCTTGGCCCTAAATCCACTTAAAGTAAAAAACAGACTCGAACAATGGGACTGGATTAAAACGGTAGAAAAAGTAAGAGAAGACCCAACAAAAAACATTTTCTTGAAAGGAGAAAAGAAACTCGGGTGTCTCTCCCGATATCTCCTGAAGTCTCCCAATAGGAAATTGCGTTCAGACGTCCTTAGAATGAGACTGAACCTTTTCCATTGTGGTGCTGTTCTAGTGAAACGTAACCAAGGAGCCATGGCAAAAAAACTATGCTCAGTCTGTGAAAACCCTGCCAAACAAACACTAAGACACGTACTAATGGATTGTGAAGGCACGTGGCCACTACGATTTAGACTTTTTAGAGATCTCGTGCGGAGGGAGGAAGACATAGTTACAGACTTCCTCTGGGATAGAATTATCTCGGGCACCAATGCTGCATTGATGTTTGCAGCAACCCAGGTCATAATAGAAAGTGGCCTGACAATCTAATATAAAGTAAAGTAGAAGTATTTGTTAATTTGGAACCAGCAAAAATTAGGAACATTTGGCAGGGTTGGTGGATATCAATAAAATACACATGCAAATTTTATAATTTTATTATTTTGTAAAGGCTTGTGCCAAAAAAAAGTAAATAAAATAGTGATAACAGCCATAGGTGGCACTCCATATGAAAATGTGTTGTTTCTGAATAATGTAGAAGTCTGAGGCCTCTAGAGATCACAAGAACAGTCTAAACAAAAGAAAGGGGGTTTGTATGTTGGGGCAACAAATAAAACAAAGAAATTATGCTCACCGAAATACCACCAACAAAATGTATTCCACTATAAAGCCAAACGCAATCTGAATGCAAGGAATAGTCACTGTCAAATTACCATTCTTTTTGGCGGTAAGAAAATACTGCCAAGCCCCAAGTTTATACAAAATACCCTACAGAGGGACAGGCATTGTGGGTGATGTTGTTGGGTGTGGGTGTGTGTGCATTGTGTGTTTGAATTGCATGCAGTGTGCATGTATTTGTGCATGTGTGCAGGTACACATGTTGATGGTTGTTTTGGGACTTGTGGTTTTCATGCATTTGATGTCACTGTGGGGTGCCCGTGGCTCTTCCATTTATTTGTGCATGTATGTGGTAGATGAACTATGCTTCATGTTTTTCTTTGTCTGCAGATCCTTACATCAGATGATGATGGATATTTAATGGAATGACATTGGACTGTCAACTGCATGCCAAGGGGACAGTTAAGATCTTATTTTATATTGATCATTATGGAATGTTACACATTTTACCAGTATGTTAGTTATTCAGATTCACCACAGCTGAAGGGGAGCACTACAGTGGGTATCGTGCACAGGGTTCATGGATCAGATTATGGCATGGGTTACCGCCTTTCTTTCTGACCATCCATCCAAGATGGTACTTGAAGCCTTTCCTTCTTCTACGGCTGTTTCAAACTGTGTCGTACCCCAGGGATGTAAGCTACCGCCTGGTTATTCTATCTGTACATGGCTGCCTTAGCACGTGTGATTGGCACTTTGACCTCTCAATTCCAGTGTTATGTGGATGACACAGGACTTTCTTTCTGGCTACCCTCAGCTGCCTCCCCTTCATCACTCATATCTGACTGTCCACAATTCAGTCATGGTGTGCTGCAAACAACCTCTGCCTGAATGCCAGCAGGACTGAGATCATTTGCATTGGGACCCCTGCTTCAGCTTTATCCCTTTCACTTTGGCCAGACTCCATTGTCCCTGCACCCACTTTCCCCCAGCAGGTCACTGTCTCCAGAGCCCTGGTTATCTCCAGGCTGGACTACTACAACTGCCTCTTAATCAACCTCCCTGTTTCTAATCTGTGCCCTCTATGAATCATCCAGAACATAATCACAAGACTCATCCTTCGCATCAAGAACAGGGACCGCATCTGGCACTGATATCCCTTTGCTGGCTACCCGTGGCTTCAAGGGTCACATTTAAGAAACTCTGCATTGTCCACAAAGCTTTGTGGGTCCTGGGGCCTACCTATCTTTAACGATTCCTACATAAATACTCACCTGTGAAGCCCTCCCCTCATGTACCTCCAACCTTCTTTGAGTGAGGCAGTTCTCAAAGAAGAGATTTGGAGGAAGATCTTTATCCTCTGCATGGGCCTCCCTCTGGAATAGCATCCTTGCTGCCCTCCGTATGGAGCCTCATCTCCTTAAATTGCAGGAACGCCTCAGGAGTTTCCTCTGCTACTCTTCCTTCTCTCTAACTTTTCCCTGATAACCGTTCCCTCTGCTGTCTCCCTCTCTCCCTCTTTTATTCCGTACAGCTTGATGACTGGCCGCCTGATGTACCTGAGTGTCTCACTGGTCCATGGCACCCCTGCCAGTGTTTTGCACACTAGCCTCTGGGACCTGCACTAGCCACATCATCACTGCAATTGGTGAATGACCCTAGAGAGTTGCATCTCTCTGCACTTAACCCCACCTCCAGTGACTGGATGCACTTGGACCACCCCCTGAACTTGTTCCCACCCTCCACCTACCACTCCCCTGTAAACGTCTGTGCACTTGCTCATTCTGATTGCAGCATGCCTGTAGATCGGCTATCTGTTTCACCCTGTCCTCACTCCCTCCATGGTGGCACATTCATGTACTTGGTAAAACTGCAGAATTGTCGTCAATCCTATTCACTGTTACTGCCACTGTTAATTGGGTAATATGCAATTACTCTACCTGTACAGACTGTTATGGTTTAAGAAAGTCACAAACTCTGAACCAGTGTTCTTTTCCCCTTATTACATCCATCCTTGAGCAGTTTAAGACACTTGTCTTGTGTATCAGCACTTTATGAGCATACTTTACCACAACATAACATACCATAGCACTGTCTAATGGTAATTTTACATGACATATGGGATAGTTTTGGTGACGCAGAGGTGATAGAATGGATTGATTGTCATGGTGGTAGTGGTGTACTCCCTCTTCAATGCGTTTCTTTTGGAAACACAAGATGAAATGTGTTTTAGTTCTAAGGGATGCACACAATTGAGCACTTCTAAGGACAATTTCTCAGGGTGTTTTTAAGGGCACACTTGATTAGCCCATTGTCATCATTCAATAGCACCTGGGATGTAGCAGTGTTGTCTGCACTTCACAGGGGATGGATTTTAGGTGAAATACGCTTCCACAAGCTGGGTACGTGCAGCCTCTCCACGTGACCTTTGTCCAGCCATACGCAAGTGGTGGGCCTGTGGGTGTGTATGGGGTGCCACCACCATCTCCACCGGTACACCACACCATGTTGCAACATTGTGCAGGACACATGCTGCCACAATGATCCTGCAGACTAGTGGTGGTGGATATAGCAACACTCCACCAGAGTGGTCAAGGGAGCGGAAATGTGACTTGAGCACTCTGAATGTGTGCTCCACTATGCCCCGAAGTTGCAATATGGGCAGTGTTGTATCTTACCTGGGCAGGTCTGTTGGGGTTGCGTATTGGCATCATCTTGTATGTGCTCGGAGGGCAGGCACTGTCCCCTGTAGAGGTGAGAATGTTTGTCATTTCTTGACAGTGTTTATTTGTAGGTGTGCAACATGCATGCATGTGCATGACCATTCATACTCACCAATGAGCCACGTGTTGCAATGCTTCCCAGCTTCCACAGCCCGGTCTAGGGGCGGACATCCTAAAGATGTAATTATCATGGGGCTGCCAGGATAGTTGCCATAGACTGATGTAATGATGCCCTTGGCATCACATACAACCTGAACGTTGATGGAGTATCAGTGTTTTCGGTTGCGGTATATATGCTCTCTTGCTTGAGGTGGACGTAGAGCAACATGGGTGCAATTAATGGCACCAAGCACTTTTGGGAAGTGTGCCATCCAATAAAAATCCTAGACCACTGCCTGCCTTTCTGCAGGTGTTCTGGGCAGGTATATATGCCGGCAGACAGAAGGATGTGCAGTTACTTTTGCCAACACCTGGTCTAGGCAGCGTGACTGAGTGGGCTGTGAAATGCCCCCAACTATGGTGGTGGTCCACTGGAATGAGCCAGTGGCCAAAAAATGCAGTACAGTGAGCACCTTTTGCAAGGGACTCAGTGCTTGGGAGCACAAGGTGGGTGATGTGAGGTCATCTTCCCACTCCGTGACCAGGTCTAAGATGATATGAGGGGGGAACATATACCTGGCATAGACCTGGTCGTCAGGCATCCCAAAAAGCGTGGTCCTTGGTTGGAAGATCCGGGCCCTGGCTATCCTTCTCCTCCTGCAGTGATCCACGATCACTGCTGCAACAAATGGTACATTCATCATAGCTGTATAGGTGCGTTTGTCAATCGCATGTGCTTTTTAGGCATTTCTTTTTCTGTATGCGTTGACGTTTACGGCTGCTATGGCAGTATATGTCTTGTGGGATTTGCGTGTGCTTTTTCGCACGCCATTGATCCCTGCTGAATTCCATGAATATGGTTTTTTGAGCACGTATGGGTGGTGCAATTGTTTGACTCTGGAAGGTCCCTTGTAACGCCCACATTTTCACTTGTTCTTCCCCATTCCATGTGATATGCCCCCTTTTTAGGTAGCTGCACAGTCCCTTACCGCCCTACTACGAGTTCCCTTAGCGAGTCCCTCCTTCAACACCTGGATTTACCAGGCGTTATGGACGGCACTGTAAGAGTATTTAGCATTATTTTTATGCAGCACCACTGCATGGGTTTGGTGCTTTGTTTTAATGCGGTACAGCAAGGCATGTGTTGCTAGTGTGACATGGACATGTAAATGAAAACAGGCTATTCAGTCAAAAACGATTTCTACATTTAAAATGCAAATAATTTTTTTTCACAGTTAAAAGCATATTTTTTTTCTCCACCCGAAATTCCTCTGTTGCAGGAGACACATTTGAGGATTAATGAACTAACCTTATTAACAATAATAATGATTCTAACTCATTAATAATATAATGTGTTTTCCAGTGCAAAATAAGATGGAAAATGACAGGCTCTGAAAGTCATTTTAAACGCGCATCCAGATTTTTTTTTCTTTGCTTCTATCTGCGCTCTGTCCACAGTATTTGCAGGAAGCAAAGACTCGAATAAGCAGGAAATCAGTTTGGTTACAGTTGCAACTGTATAAGCCAAGCCATTGTTAATGAGAAGGAGGGTAGGACATGTTAGAATTTCATTAGTTGAACTCGTTTGGCAGGCTGTAACAGAGCTTTGCTAATGAATCTCGGGAAAAAGGACAGCAGAAGACTTTTTACACAGCTGGGAGAAAGACCTGGCTGGTGGCTGGGTATTTTCCTGATTGAAAAAGCAGATCCCAGTGCACTTCTCCAGAGACTGGGAATTCCAGTCAATAAGCCCCAGTTTGAGTGACGGCAGATGCTCGTCCTTGCTGGGGTGATTTAAGAAGAATTCATTGAATCACTTCCAGAAGGCGACCAGCCGACGAACTTCACATGCTGGACAGGCCTGGTAATTATATTACAGAGTGTGGGGGCAGTGTGTATGTGTGCGAAACTATTCAGTCAGCGTGGAAGAGGGAACTCCAGTGTTTTATCAACAGGTTTAATGTTGCGAATTGAAAATGTTCTTGCCGCTCTCTTTTCATTTTGTTACAGATAAGGTTGTTACTGTGCAATTTCCATGTATTTCTGTAAAAAGAGTAAGATCGTGTTGAAATGCAATTTTTATAATACACAAAAAATATCTAAAAGCAGACGGATAGTGTGTTTTATTTTTCACTTTTATTTGTGCATCTACCATTACAGTACTGATAATATGGGGAGAGGTTTAGACAGTGCAATTGTCCTTTTTAGCTAGCTAAAAATAAGACTTAGCGGTAGCTGTGTGCATGATTCCATTCAGTATTTAAGTGTATGTTTTCTGAACGGAACATAATAATAATATAATGAAATATGCTGGAGGTACATGAGTCAGCAGAAAGAGAGGCCCTGGACATAGTTCACCGATGTAGATAAATTGGTGATAAATACCGCATGTTAGCTCGCTGCCGTAGATAAGACAGTGAGGACAGCCCATGGTGGCACTCCAATTGAAAATGTGGTGTTCTTGAAATGTAAGCCTGAGGCCTCTCTAGTGATCACACGAACAAACTAAGCAAAAATAAGAGGTTCTGGATATTGGGGCCACATATAAAACAAAGGAATTATGCTCACCAGAAATACCACCAATAACACATACCAACATAATGTATACCACTAAATGTATCAGTGTGCTGAAATAATGTATGTATACTGTAGTACTATATACCAAATCTAATCTGAATGCAAAGAGTGATTATTACTGAATTATTTTCATTTTGGCTGTAAGAAAATACTGCTAGGCCCCAAATCTATACAAAATACCCTACAAGACCCGCTAAGGGACTTCAGAGCTAATAACGGTACCGCAAATTGCGGTACCGTTATTAGCTACTTCCCCATTCCATTTGAGCCCTATGGGGGCTCAAATGGAATGGGGAATGGTTTATTCAATCGGGACTTACCGGTCCTGCAAAGGTCAGACTACACCGGTAAGTCCCCATTGAACCACACCGGTGCCGGTACCGTTATTGGAGGCAGTCAAGCCGCAAATTGCGCCATGACTATCTACAATCTCGGAATGAGGAATGAGGCCCAGTTTGTCTTGGAAGAAGGCACATTTGTGGGAGTGGAGTGGTAGGGTATTTGAATGTGCACATCCATGACTTATCACCTAACATACTCACTTGACAGGCTTTCCACAAGCAAGGACTGTTACGGTCTTCAAACCAAGATCTTTTGGCAATTCCACCTTCTAACTCTGTCTGCTCGGGAGAAAGAAGATTCTCTATGGCCGGCCCTCAGGCTGGAATGATTTGCGGGACTATCTGCGGAAGGTGGAATCTTTGGCTGAGTTTAGGAAACAGCTTAAGACATATTTATTCTAGTGAATTGTAATATGAGTAGCGCTCACCGTTCAGTATTCATTATATGTTATGTTATGTTATGTTACTTGTCATTTATATAGTGCTCTATATATCATTGTTATGATCTCAAAGCGCTGGTAGGTTGAACGCCCTCAGGAACCGCTGTTCAGGTCAGCAGAGAGAGATGGTGTCATAGGGGGCGTGGGTGCACCAGTTATTTGTGCAGCTGATGTAATTGCCGAATGGTAGCTGCATCCTAGCGTTAGGTGTGGTGTTGAAGATATTAGTTGGATGTGTGCAGTCTGGTGCCTGGACACCGAGACTGGGTTTGGCTGCGTTAGGCCTGAAGGACGCTTATGTGAGCAACTAGGCCGGAATGTCATGGGATAGCTGCATTTTATTAGGGTGATGAGGTGTTCATGGGGTAGTGTTTGTATGTGAACAGCTAGTTCGAATTTATCAGGGGTATAGCTGTGTTCTAGTTGTGTGTTGGTGTATAGTAGAGAGTAGGCGTAGTGATGTGATAAGATATGATGGTTCATCTTTAAAGCTCCCGAGACCAGGCACGTGAACAGGTTGGCAGGGAACACAGTGACACACGGACACACAGTGACAGGGGGCTGGGCTTATGGTGACAGGAGTGATATGGATATATAGCAACAGCATGGGGGGGGAAGAAAGCAGAGTACACAGTGACACATGGGCACAGTGGGCACACATGGTGATAATAGGGTTGGGTAATACATTGGGATATGTAGCGATATCACGGGCACATGATGGCAGCGAGCACAGCAATGCATGGACACACAGCAACAGGGGGCTGTGCTTACAGCGATAGGCTTGGACATAGGGATATACCACATGGGGAACAAGAAAGCAGAGTACACAGAGACCAGTGCAGTCACACACCGGAACTAGAGGGTAGGGTAATTCCATCCATTCCATCCATTCAATCCAGCCATCCATTCCATCACTGCATCCATCAATTTTTTCTATTTCTTCATCCATTATTTCCATCCATCCACCCATTCCATTGATGTATCAATCTTTCTCTTCCATTTCTTCATCCATTCATTCCTTCGATCGATTCTGTCAGTGCATCCATCCATTTCTTCCATTTCTTCATCCATTCATTTCATCCATTCGTTCTATCTATCCGATGCCTTTCACCACTTCCATCACTTCAATCATTTCCATTCTATCCATTCCGTCATCCAATCTATCGATCGATTCCATCCACTCAATCCATTCCGTGCATTCCATCCATCAATTCCATATACAAATATTTCATCCATTCCATCCATCAATTCCATATACATACATTCCATTCATTCCACATGCATCCATGCCATCCATTTCATCCATTCATTCCACATGCGCTCATCCATCTAATTCATTCCATCCTTTCCACCCATTCCGTCCATCCATAATTCCATCCATCCATCCTATCCCATCCATCTAGTTCATCCATCTATTCCATCCATCATCTCATTCATTTCATCCATTCTATCTATTTCATCCATTCCATCTATTTCATACTTTCTATCCATTCCATCCATCAATTCCATCCATCCATCCCATTCATCCATTCCATCCATCTATTTCATCCATTCTATCCATTTCATCTATTCAATCCACTTCATACGTTCCATCCATTTCATACGTTCCATCCATTACATCCATTCCATATATCCATTCCATCTCATCCATTCCATCTCATCCATTTCATTCATTCTATCCATTCCATCCATTCATTGCATCCATCCATTCCATTCATCCATTATATTTCATCCATTCTAACCATTTCATCCATTCCATTCATTCCATCTATTGCATTCATCCATTCCATCTATCCATCCTTTCCATCTATTTCATCCATCCATTCCATGCATCCATTCTATCCATCAATTCCATCCATCCATTCCATCTATCCGTTCTATCAGTTTCATCCATTCTATCTATTTCGTCCATATGTAAAATCTGTGCCTAGATGTGGCTTGACGTTTGGTTCCTAAAAATCAAATCATAGACACACAGTAGCGTCTCGCACTAAAAAAAACCTCCTATGCCCATGCACAGTTGATAGCAATACGACTTGTCAAAAAGTATGTACAACACTGGCAGACATTTCTGACTCCACTATGGTCTCATTCCCCTGACCAAAAATGGTATTTGAAGATTCTCCAGGGCCACAGGAGCAAGGCTCTGTGCTTTTGGGTGGGATAGTTCATCAGGAAGATGACCCCACCAGTGGCCAGGCAAGATTGTTTATTAAATGCCTATTTTTCAAGGCCAGCAGGCATTCTTCACTTGGTCTTTCAGGGCCAATGGCTTGAAACTTAGGTCAAGCTTGAGCAAGCAACCTGACCCAAGCAGGCCCGAGCCCTGCTTGGTTAAACACCACTTGTTGCACTAATTTGTGTGCCTGCATTCTGATATGTCATGCTATAGATAACACATTCCCGGGAGGATAGCTCAGCGGCAGCGTGCGCGTCTTGGAAGCAAGACGACACAAAGCAACAACAGGTTCGATCCCCGGGTCCGCGCTTAGAAAGCTCTGGGTGTTTAAGCGCGTTATAAATACGTAACTAAGACAAAAAAAAAAACACAATTACGCAACTAAGAAAAACAAACAATTCCTGTAACAGCGCCTCGATGCCTGCGGGCTGTGTGAGCGCTTTATAAATGTAAAAAATAAAAAAACATTAGCTAATGGCTAGCGGTCTGCAAAATTGCGTGCTTTAGTCTGCACACACTTCTCAAAGTCTTGGACAACACTTTGCAGTTCATGAAGTTGCAAGGTTTTTCGTAGGCGTCATTGAATCGCTGCAGATTGGATTGTAGGTATTTAAGCAAGCATATACTTTTATAGTGTGACTGAGGGCGCTCTGCAGGTGATTCAATGTTTCCCCTCTGCAAACAGCCCCCTCCTGAACCGAGGAGGTCTGTGCAGAGAAATATTCTCCCAAACACTATTTGTTGATTGTGCTTCTCAGAAACCAATTACTTGCAGGAAAAAGGATGTTAGAGACGAGCATTCCAAGCACTTTGGGGTGTCTAACACCACGCTAGATAGTATACCACTTCCATTTCCTGTTCTCCTTTTGGGACCGACCTAGAAGTGATGATTGAATACATCTTTGTGACTGGAAGCTGGATGCAGCCTTTGTTCTTCTGAGTGAGACACACATTTTCATTCACGATAAAACTGCTACTTATATTTAATGAAAATAGTTATTGTGCACTTGGTGAACATTGCTGTGAGCTTTTTGGGAGGGATGGCAAATATCTCTATGAGTGTTTTGTTTCCTGCTATATGCAATTTAGCAGGAATAACCTTCAGCAAATGTCATTATGAGTATTTTGCTTAACTGTTGATAAAGTTACACAACTTAGATTGAGTATATTTTCATTCACATCAAAACTGTATTTTTGTTAAATTCATGCAATTACATGTGCGCAGCGATTTTTAGCCACAATGTCAAGTGTAATGAATGATGCAGGGAAACTATTTCACTTCCGGCATAGCAGGAAAGTCCTGTACATGTTCCGACTGGACTTAGTTACACTTATGTCGGCAGGAAGAAAATCACCATAGAATACACAGTGGACCAGATTTTCAAAACATTTGTTGCCGCAATGGATTAAAGGCACTTATGCATCTCATCACTTGCGTAAAATAAAGGTGCACCCAACTCCACAAAGGGCCTCTGAATGTGTGCAACTTAGATTCTCACATTCAGGTTCCCTTTTTCACTCCCTTTGCACATATGCGCAAATAAGGGGGCATTTTTTAGCATTTCAATGCACATTTAAAAACTACAAATAGGATGAGGTTTCAAATGAGAAAAAATGAAACATCGTCCATCTCGCCTGTTTGGACTAGTCGCAGGGGATGGCCCAATGCATGATAGGTTAATTTCTGAAACTTTCATAAATGTTCTTTTAAGTGGGGGAGCAGTAATAAACTGCTGCTCTCCCACTTGTCTTTCTATCTTCCAAGGACCGATAGAACTGCATTTTTATTTTTTAAAACATCTCACAGTGACAGAAGGGCATGCCACTTTGAAATACACTCCGAGCACCCAAATGGGACCTGGGAGCCAATACATTAGTGCCGGGGTACACTGCTGAAACTGGGCAACAATTGTTTGCGTTACTATTCAGCCACTATCCAAATGCGCACGCCACTTTTGAGAATAAGTGGCCTGCACATTTCTGGAATGATCACAAATGATAAAATCATACCCACTGCACATTTTTCATTTGCGCTCAATTTTGAGAAACTGCTGCAGTTTGTCTGTTTGCCATAGTACAACACCTGTACCATGCTCACTCTTCTGTGAGGAATATATTGATAACGTGTGATCCACAAATTCGAAATGCATTTTGATGCATTTGAATGTCACGATTTTTCAGAAGATCACCCAGTGTGCAAGACACTCTTTACAGAGACGTGCGTTCATATACCAGATCACAGAACCAAATTCCAACAAGATGGACTCAGCCTTTTCCAACGTCTGAGGTTGATAAACCTGAATGTACACACATATATATATATGATCCCTAGGTATACATAATGTTTTTACATCTTTTCTTCTTAATTGGTCAGTCATGGACTTTGTCATTTTATGCAATTTTATTGTTGTTGTTCTGGTTCCTGTACATTTGCACAATATTAAGGCTGTTAGATAGTTTCTAATGATGCTGACATTCTGCATTTTAGGCCCGGCATGTTTGCACAGTATTACACTGTTATGCACTTGCACTTTATTTCATCTCTCAATTGGGGCCAGATTACTATATTTTGTATTTCTTTATCTTTCAACCATTGTACTTGTATTTTATTATGTTGTTACAAATGTATGCAATCGCATTTTATTCCATCAGCCAGAATGTTCAAACTTTCTTTTGTATATGTAATTTTACTGTGACTGTGGCTTTGCATTTTTGCACATTACCTTGCTGCTATTATCATATGCATATGCACTCCGCATTATTTGCACTCTAATTTGCACATTACCTTGTTGCCAATATTGCCTGTGTATGCACTTTGCAATTTTTGCACTTCTATTTTGCTGCTACAACATCTTGCATTTGCACTTTATCTCCAGTTAAATTGAATTACAAATTCATACCTTTTTTGAAGAGGATCAAGACTTATGCCATTCGTTTTTTCATGTGGCTATTTAATACATTGCGCCTCCATTTGGAATTATGTGTTCCTATATACACTGCTTGGCTGTTACTACTGACAGTGGATTTACAGTGTTGCCTGTTATGGAATATGTACATTGCAGCCTTTTTATTTTGCTGTTTCCATGATCTTGTTTTCAGCGCTTTCAATTGTTTATGTGCTGTTTGATTGTTGGTGTTTTATTACAGCACTTCATTCCATCATGGCCGCTGCGCTTTCCATCTGCCTAGGCACTCCTTTGAGTTTCATGGACATAGTTAAAGGACTATATTGGTAAACAACTATTAAGATGTCTTAGTCCCTTGTCTTTTCACGTGACCAAGCACTCAGTTGAGTGTGAAACGTGTTGTGTGCGGGCCGTTTTGACAGGCGTCCTGCCTCTGTTTTTGCTACTGTTCCAGCTATATTTTGTAATTTTTTGTTTATTTTAAACAAATCTATTTGTGCAACATTAAACACTTTTTTTATGACCTCTTCAGTGTTGTGCGCTGTGCTTTTTCCGTTTGGAAATTGGGCATTCCTTGTTCATTTTTACTGCGGAGAGTGCGGTTCATTTTCCTCTTCTTTTTCGATATATATATATATATATATATATACACACCGTGGCCATGTAGTTATGGTTAAGTTGCTGTTTCCATAGGAAGAGCACTTTTTGGGCGGCTTATAACTTCGCTCTCACTGAACGGATCCTCACCAAACTTTGCAAAAAAAGTATTTGGGTCACTCTGAATTCGTTTGCAAAGTTTGGTGAGGATTCGTCTAGGGTGTGCAAAGTTATTGGGGGGGTCCCAAAACTTTTTTTTTTTCCCATAGACTGAATGGGAAAAAACATTTGCTCGCGTCTACAGCCCAAACCGCTGGACGGATTTTCACCAAATTTGGACCAGGAGCAGCGGCTTGGCCCCAAAAGCGTGCTTTTGCAAATTTGGTGAAAATCCATCCAGTAGTTTTTTTTAAATGATCAAAAAGTAGGTAAAAAAAAATGTGTGATATCTGTCTTCGGTCCGCGGACGGACTTCCCTGTTCGTTCCGCGGACAGTGTCCTGATTGGCCAATCGGCTTGCGTGATGTTCGCGGACATGCAACGTGTTCGCTGATTGGACGGCGTGGAGCGTGAAGCGCGTCAGATTTTCGGTAGAGCCCGCCATCTTGGATTTGCGGTCATCCGCGGACAGAGCGGTGAAACTTTGTTTAAAATTTGTATTTAGTAGAGTGTGTTGATGTGCAGGAGTGTTTGGGGAGGATGGGAGTGTATGAGATAGGATGAAAGTTGTGTTTTTTATGTGTTAGACGTTCTTTTTGTGTTAGATTTGTCTGCGGACATCACGGGTGTTCTGAAATGTTCTAAATAAACTGAATGGGGGGTGTTCTGAGGACTCAATATGTGTCCGTTTTGTTCGCAAGCAAACCCAAACTGTTCTAAGAACACTCGCAGTGTCCTGAAATGTTCGCAAATAAACAAAATGGGGGTGTCCTGAGGACGTTGTCCGTATTGTTCTCTGTCAAGTTGAATGTGTTCTAAGAACACTCGCGGTGTCCTGAAATGTTCGCAAATAAACGAAATGGGGGTGTTCTGACACACTGTCCGTATTGTTCGTTGTCAAGTTGAATGTGTTCTAAGAACACTCGCGGTGTCCTGAAATGTTCGCAAATAAACAAGATGGTGGTGTTCTGAAGATGATTCTAAGAACACTCGCGGTGTCCGGGGAATGTTCGTAGGGGGTGTCCTGAGGACGCTGTCCGTATTGTTCTCTGTCAAGTTGAATGTGTTCTAAGAACACTCGCAGTGTCCTGAAATGTTCGCAAATAAACAAAATGGGGATGTCCTGAGGACGCTGTCCGTATTGTTCTCTGTCAAGTTGAATGTGTTCTAAGAACACTCGCAGTGTCCTGAAATGTTCGCAAATAAACAAAATGGGGGTGTCCTGAGGACGCTGTCCATATTGTTCTCTGTCAAGTTGAAAGTGTTCTTAGAACACTCATGGTGTCCTGAAATGTTCGCAAATAAACAAAATGGGGGTGTTCTGAGGACACTGTCCGTACTGTTCGTTGTCAAGTTGAATGTGTTCTAAGAACACTCGCAGTGTCCTGAAATGTTCATAAATAAACAAAATGGGGCTGTTCTGAAGACGTTTCTAAGAACACTCGCGTTGTCCTGGAATGTTTGTAGGGGGTGTCCTGAAAGCGTAGTCCGTATTGTTCGCTGGCAAGTTGAATGTTTTCTAAGAACACTCGCAGTGTCCTGAAATGTTCGCAAATAAACAAAATGGGGGTGTCCTGAGGACACTGTCCGTATTGTTCGTTGTCAAGTTGAAAGTATTCTAAGAACTATTGCGTTGTTCTGAAATGTTCGTAGGGGGTGTCCTGAAAACGCTGTCCGTATTGTTCGCTGGCAAGTTGAAAGTGTTCTAAGAACACTCATAATGTCCGCGGACATTAAAAGTTTCCATAGACCATAGTTGAAATGTTTGACTCTATGGATGTGATATGCTGCGGTGGTTGTTGCCAGGGCATACAGTCTTGGGTGCATGGACATTTGGCCAAGACTGTATGCCCTGGCAACAACCACCGCAGCATATCACATTCATATTTGCTTATGACTTTGGGTGAAAAACAAATGTATAAGGAACAAAGGTATTGGATACTATGGATGTGATATGCTGCTATGGTTCTCCTTATTGTATACTTACTGTTTGGTCTAGTAACGGGAGTCATGTTTTTCTTGTTAATTTCTGTGATAAAAGAAAATAGCATGTTAGTATGAGTATTTTGTAATGACTTATTACATTGTATAATCAATATACATTTTTTTTTGGACCCTCATATTTAGTAGATTACAAATCAGAGTACTGTGCAATTTGCTCAGTTTCTGTATTTGTGGCTAAAATCATTGGGTCTGTGGGAGAAAAAAAAATCCATGTTGGATTAAAAAAAAACCTTTTTCTGTTCTGCTACAGTTTATTTGTTTGTTTGTTTTCAGTGTTCACTTGTTGTTTCTGGCTAATGCTCAATACTTTGGCTTGTATTTTTTTGGAGCAGTAACATATTTATTTGTTTTGATATTATAAAATTTTGGAGCAGTTAGATACCAATTGGTGTTTTCTAACTGTCTATTTTTTTGATATATTTTAGTGGTATTGATTTATCAATTTGGATATTGTTAAATTTTGGGACAGTTAGATACCAATTGGCGTATTCTAACTGTGTATTTTTGGTCTAATTTAGTGGTATTCATTTATCTGATTAGTTGTTGTAGAATCTTTGAGCAGTTAGATAGCTTTTGGCGTATTCTAACAGTTTATATTTTTTAACACAAGTTTACTTAGGGTTTAAATACAGTTTAGTTATCAAATTTTGGTTTTAAGAACATCAAATAAGCGTTTGTAAGATTTCCTGGTAATCTCTGCTTTAGAGTAATGGTACTATCATTACATTCAAACCATCCACATTTCTTTTTTATATATGCAGTGTAGTGCCCTGAATTGGTTGTGGCTCCTGCGTGGTAGATTATACCTATTGTTGTGAAGGTTTTCTTACCAAGTGATATTTGACCATGTGTGAATCCAGTCAGCTTGCAGTTGTTTTTGGTACCATCTGCATTGTAACGTAGAAGCATTAGTATTATGTATTTACTATGTGTTTGTATTACTAACGTGGAGCGATTATCTGAATTGTAGGTAGAGCATAATCTACCATGGTTTGCATTTCGTACAAGTCGCTGAAATGGAATGGATTCACAATTTGGTATTGATATATATATGAAGCGTTCATTGGGGATTTCTTCTTGTGTCACATTGTTGCAGAGTGCATGTATGTTTCCACATGTATGAAATCTGAAAGATTTCATTTATAGGTATGTTTTTGTTTTCCAGTACTTGTAGTAAGTACATTAGAAATTCTTGTGGATCTTCCTGTGAATTTATAGTGAATTTCACCATTCCAGCACAGTAGTCCAATTGTTGTCTTATTCCAAAAACACTATACGTGTTGTCAGGATTATTTGCTGCATTTCTGTGAAGTACTAACATTTTCAAACACAATGGGTCTGTACTGTGTAAGTAAATGTTGTCAACAATTGGTGGTAATTGAAATAGAATATTCATTGCTACATTTGCGTAGCAACTTACACCAACTATATTTGAGAATTTAAATGGTCCAGGTAGTTCTGTATCTAACTGCTTTTTTTGGAGTTTGTCTTCCTTCTTTAAAGAAGTACTGGATTTACTTTCCCTAATTGATTCTTTTTTTCTTGTGGTACTTGATGAAGTATTAGTTTCTTTTACTCTCTTTGGAGGATTTGCAGTGACATCCTGTTGCATTTCTGTTTGATTTATTTTTCTTTTATAACGTTTTACTTTTTGTGGAACAGAATATGTGTTTAGGTGGGGGGTCTATAGTGAGCGAAGTCTATTGTATTCTAAAATGCAAGGAATATCAGCGTTTATTTTACTTGCATCAAAGTTGATTAGAAATAGACCGTCAAGTGTACGTAAGCGTGATAGTGCTACATAGCTCATGCCTTCTTTAAAGACTGTGTTACCAATATCTATCATTGCTTTGTCTAGGGTAAAATCGTGACTGCGTATGCAAGAGTTAGAGAAAATTGTTCTCTTCGTACATACATATCTTTGAAGAGAAGGAATCTAGCTGTTGAGCGTCCTATCCTTTTTACTTCTGAAAGTTTGTCAAAGAGTATATTGACAAACTGAATTTTGTTGTCGCGTGGGTATGTTTGAAAGCCAACAACTGTACCCAGTGCTCCATTAACTAGTCCTTGGTCCACGTCAAGGTTACGTTTAAGCATTACTCTGCAATTTAAGGATAATTTTAATATCTTTTCTAAGCCTGCTGTGTTTGAGATTGATTTTTCTAAACTATTTAGTCTTGTTGTGGCTTGGTCACACATGGGTAGTGTCATACCATGTACATCTAGTTTGTCTGTGGCGCTAATTTCCATGATTGGTTGCATTTCTTTACTTAGCATGATTTCATTGAATTTGAAACAGCTTGCAAGAGTTGTCATTAAGGCCATACAATTGACATTTTTGTGGGCTAATTGTTCCATAACATCTGTAGCACATGCATTATCGCCATGAAGTGCATTAATGTGCCGGGTTTTCAATATTGCTTCTGCTTCTTTAGAAAGTATACCAACTCTGATACTTTTTAAAATGTTGGCATAAGTGAGATCTGCAGATTGCCGCATGTTTTTTGTTAATTCTCTGTATTGGAAATTTTGCCAAAGGTTGACATTTCCAATGCTGCCAACAGTTTTATGGCAGAGTTTGTGTCCTAATGTTTTAAACATAGGCTCACCTTTTATTGGTGATAATTGAAGCAGATCTCCAAAACAATAATGTGTTTTCCTGCAAAGAGCTCTTCATAGTCTGTTTTGAGTACTTCTTGTAATCTGAGGTGAATCAAAGCTAACATCAGGTTGGAGACCATGCTCACTTCATCTATTAGTAGCATTTTCATTTGTTTCAATACTCTGCGTAATTCCATTGCAGCTTCTGCAGAAAGTTTGTAATAGTCTAATTTGTTTTGGTGTTCTACTGGTAATAGTAGTAATCAGTGTAATGTAACACCACCTATGTTGTAGGCAGCTAAACCTGTGGGGGCAGTGACAACAGCTGACAGTTTGTTGTTTGTCAATTGTTGAAGGAACTTACTAATGATTTTGATTAGGAATGTTTTGCCAGAACCAGCTTCACCACTGACGTACAGTAGTATAGGTTTATAATTATGGCAGGAACATTCTTTATTTTCATGTTTTACACCATGTGCAATTTGTTTTGCTACTTCTTGAAAAAATGCTACTTTGCTCATTGTTTAGTTTTGATTGTAGTATAGTTAAGTCTTCCTTGTCTTCATACTGACACATGGTGTTTTCTACTTCTATCATAGCTAATTCTGCCTCATTTATTATTAGTGGTTCTCCCAGTGGTTCTTGGCTTCCTGTTACAGAAGGTTGACTACTGTCAGGAGTGTCCTTATCTAGTTGGGCTTGGAGTTCTTCTTCGTGTTGCTGCTCATTGTGCAACATTGTTTTGTACTGTGTAAAGTTTACATCAGTTATAGTGCTTTCATTTGCTTTGAAAGCATCCTAATTTGAGTCATAGTTATCTAGTAACTGTTCTTCTTTTCTCCATGGTTTGAAGAGTTGTAGCAGGGACATGTAATATACTTCTTTATGTTGAGGAGTCTTTAATGACAATTTGATATGATTAATTAAATTTGGTTTAGTGAGTTTAACCAAGCTGCCTTCACAGTTTGTCACTCTATATTTACCTTTTTTTCATCAGGTTTCACATTATTTTTGTATGTGTAGTTTTGGGCTATGTGGTATAGACACATGTTTTCCAAAGTATTACTTCTGTTTGGGTAGTATGTGTCCAATAAATTGTATTTTAAAATGTCTTGGCTGTTGGGATCATGTTTGGCTATTGTTTCTATATCTTCATATGATTTTAGAACTCTTTTTCTAGATTTAGCTGGACCAAGACTTAGCCATACTATATTTTCAGATTTACCATACAATGCAGTACCAGTTAAACGATCAGCTGCTTCATATGATGCACATTCTCTATGGGTGAGCATTTTTATGCCCAAGCTGTATAATTTCTGATATACTGTTTTATCTGATGACAGGTCATTCCAGAGGTCTTGGAGCTCTGTCTTTTCTGCTTTAGTTAAGTATGCTGTGACATATCGTGCAACTGCAGTAGAATTGTCTGCAATGTACTGCACATCTATGTTTGCATTCCATAAGTGGGCAATGATTGCATTATAATCATTGATATATTTTTCTTCTTCTTTTCTTTTTATGTAATATGTATTTTTAGATGACTTACCTTTAACACTATGTCTAACTGAAGACATGAGGTTGTTCACTTGACCTGTATTTGTAACTGGTCTAGGGAAACCAAATCGGCATTTGGTGTAGTATTTCCCTTTGTTTTTTGTATTTGCGACGACAACATTTTCCACATTTGTGTCTTTGAAATTGTAAAATTTGTGCATGAAGATCACTATTTGTGGCTTCTGATGGAATTTCACAAGTGACATATTTTTCAGTAAACTGTAAAACAGTGGCATCACTGTCTTGACCAAATTTAGGAGCATCTTTAATCCATAAAAGCATGTGGATATGTGGTGCTCCTCTGGCTTGGTATTCTTTTCTCCAAAAGAAGTGTTGCACTTCTCCAAGGGGAGGAACAGTTTTATTACAAATAAAATGTAGCATAGCAATGAAGCGATGGTGAAAATATCTTGAAACATTAACAGGATCCAAAGAACAAAGTTGTCCAGGTGTTAGTATATCTATGTTTGTTTTGTTTTTATTTGATATGCGTGGGAAATCATGTAAATCTTCCCATGCATATTCTGCACAACTTAATGTAACAAACCAAGTGGGTGGGCCAAGGTTTCTGATCATACAACGTACATCTCCATGACGTCGAAACCAGTACTCTTTAGTACCACGCATATTTGCTAATAGATTTGTAATATTTGATTGTAAAACCTCATCCTTTTGTTGCACTTTTTCTAATAATTGTGTAGCTGTCATATTTTGAAAGTGTGATCCTGATTTTAATATGTGTGCAACTCCGTAACATAAAGTTGCTTGTTCACTTTCAAAGAGTAGGTGGAATATGTATTCCACATTTTGTCTAAACCTGGGATCTTCAGAATACATCCGTAATGAGCGGTATTCTGAAGCTGATATTTGAATAGGTCTATCATCATACCTTCCTCCTTTGCCAGTAGGAAAGATTAGAGGAAAAGCACGTGCTTCTATACTTTTTTCCCATATGCTGATTGGCGATCCTTTTGTTTGACGCATTTGGTAAGTTTCCAGTGCATCTTCTACAGTGTCATTACAGTGCAAAGGATGAATTGTATAATGGTCTAAAGTATTTGATATTGTAGCAGGATCTAGTAGCTCAAATTGACCAGCTTCTTGTGTTTCTTGAATTATTTCAATTATTTCAGTTGTATCTTTCAAGTTTTCTTCAATATTAATTTCTTTGTAATATTCATTATTCTCTTTAAGATATTGGACGGCTTGTCTAACATTATATAAATCTACCAGCTGTTGCCATATTTTTTTGTCTTTTGTAGGTACTCCATTTACTAAGATAATTAAAGATTGCTGCATTGGACGTTGCATTCCTAGAGTATGCACATTTTCTTTTAGATCTAATGGTAAATAAACTACTTTTCCACGAATGCCTTTTACCAATTCAAAAGGAGGTAATTTTGCTGTTTTTGGTTGAAGGCGTATTATTGCTTGAAATGGGTGTACTGTTTGAATTATGATGCTCTCATATAAATTATGTTGTTGTAGGGATGTTGGTACTGGGTATAATTCCAAATTATTTGTGATAGCACGTGAAGGAGTTTGGTTGTTGTCAAGTTTTGTAGTACAGTAACTGCAAAGTATTAAGGGCTCAGTTATTTCGTATTTGTTTTCTGCTACAAGGTAGAGAGCTAATTCAAACCATTTAGAATCTTCATTGTCTTCTATTTTGTATGATAGGTCTACAGTTTTTGTGTTACTTTTATAAAAAGTTCTACGGCAACATACACATACATGGTTTGGTACTTCAGCTGATGTACTTTTAAATTTTAGTATTTCATTTTTGTATGTGTTCAGCAAAAAGTTACCATGTGTAGAATTGTTGCTTAATTGGTTTAAAGCTATTTCATTCTGTAAATGGCTTTCACTTCCAAAATATTTTTTCTGGATATAGTGAATTTCTTCAAGTAGGTCTTTTGCTGTACCATGTAGAAGGATGTTATTTAACTTTGCTAGTGCTAAAGCAGGACTTTTAGCATAGTACAGTTTATAGACTAGATTTCTTATAGTTGAATGATGTGTTGATATCCTTTTGATATCATGGAAAGTGGTTTTACAAGTAGGTCCTGTAATGCAGGCCAATGAATGTCCTTGTAGTCCTGTGTACTTGCGCACTGGACAGGTATCCAAATTTTGCAGTAATTTAATTTTGATTTTGTCTTTGCTTTTTACATATTTATTGATGAATTGGCGTAAAGATTTGAAACATTGTTTGGGAATGTTACACATTGACGTGCATGGCCATTTGTACACTAGACGTTCTGATTCAGTTGAATGGAGGGGTAACTAAGTTTTCAGGGTATATTTTTGTAAGGAGAACTTCCTGTTCCATTATGGTATTATTCACTTTTTCATAACCTCGACCACTGCTATGTATGGCAATTCTATTTGTTTGCTTTTGTTTGTACGCTTCTTCATTAAAATATGGTTCTGTGCTCGTAGTGTGATTCCATTCACCTCCGCAGATACTTAAGAAGTTCTTTCTGTTGACATTTCGCTTATTGAAAAGTCTTTTATGTAATTAATTATTAGTTTTGTTAGTGGTTTCATTTTGTTTAACAGTAAAATAAATAACTTTCTTTTCAGAAGAATTGCACTGTCCATCAACGCTTCTAAGATTAATTTCCTACGATAGGTTTTAAGCATTGAACCTGATTTCTCTCCTGTTTTTATAACATTTTGAAGGACTTTGTGACAGTACATTTTGGCTAAAATACTTTTCTTGGTATGCTTACTTTGCACTATATTAAAATTTGAAGAAGTAGTTTTATCTGTAGTGATAGCAGGTTTTCTGAATTGTTTTTTGGTTTGTTTTACATTTTGATAGAGGAGGCAAAGCTTTTGTACTTGAAACTTCTTGTGTTTCACTAAATGACTGTATTAACTGTTTTGTTTCAACTTTTTTTTACAAATTCTGCTAGAGATGGATGCTTATGTTGGACACTTATTTTCATTTGCTCTACTTGTGTGTTGCTTTCTAAGGACTTGACTTTTGGTAGGCATTCTTTAGGGTCTGTTGAAAAAAATAAAGACGATATGGGTTGGGGTGTTCTGGAATGTATGTGTTCTGTGTGCATGAGTGTTTGAGTAAGTTGATAAAGATGTATGTAATGGTGTGTGATTGTGCATTGGGAACTACAACTAGTAGGGATAGGTATTCTTGAATTTATGTGTTACTAAACTGGGGTTCAGATGACAAAAAAAAAGTAAGCTAGTGGTGTGGAAAAGTACAAATAGTAAATCTAATGTATACAATTAAAACAGTTGTTTGTTCTATAATATGAAAATTGTAGCGGTTCAGTTGGGTAATTTGTGTGTCCAAAAATAGGAATTTGTGGGCCATTCTGGCTGTAAATCGCTGTTTAAGACATGGAGATTTTTGGACAAAATGGTACATAATCTCTATTTTTAGGCACCAAAATAGCTTGTATTAATGTAATAGTATGTTTGATTAATAATACAAATATTATGGTGATATTCTACTTACTTTTTTTCTTAAATTAACAGGTAACTTCTTAGTTCTTCTTTGTTCTTCGAATTCGGCTGCTTCTTTTCAGTAGACTGGTCTTCACTGCAATTGTAAAGCTTCAAATTAGTAACTTTGTTTGTATATAGCGCTGTTTTTAATTTAGATATTGATTTTTTTAATTTTTAATTGAAATCCTCAGTGCCTTCTTTTAAACCATTAAACTAATTTATTTACATAAGATACATTGCATCAGTTCAGTACATATGATATGTTCTTAATGAACAAATTGTATTGAATGACTGTAGCAAAAAAAAATATCTTTACTATGTCTTGTGAAATTTATAATATACCAGTGAATACTACTATTTCTGTAAGTAAGCTGTTCTAGGTAATAGCGCCTCAATGTCATGTCTAAATTAAAGTAATTAAGTAAATAAATAAAAACCAAAAAATATGAAATTGTATAAGTATTTTTTTAAAGATTTAAACATAGATTGTGCTTGCATGCAATTTTGTTTGAATATATGTAGTTTATATATTTCATTTAAAAAAATGTTAGTTTAACATGATTTGAGTGTGTGTGTATAAAGAAAGTAAATAGTATAAAGGTTTATGCGTGATAGTTGATTTTAGGATATTGAAAAAAATACAGTAAATTCATTTTACAGATTACACAAGCTAAAAGTCTGTTTGAAAATGTCTTCATCTACTGTACAGAAAATATGCATACCTGAAGTTTGTGTTCATGCATATGGATATGCATGGAGCTGCAAGTAGAAATCTTGGAGACTTGTACAGTATTTCTGGTAGATGGTGCTTGCCAATGATATGACACTTGTACTCAGAGAGATTCACAGTACATTTGCAGTGCTGATCAATGATGATGCAGTTAGATGTAGAGGTCTTGAATGTGATTGGTGCATGGTCATGTGATTTTTTAGCTACATCCAATGAGGGAATGGCAGAGAGAGTGAAGTGGAAATGGTAGATGGTGTTCATGTTACGATATGTCCGCAGACATGGCGGTAGTTGGCGGACATCGGGAGTTACATCCGGGGATTTTTGGGTTCAGAAGTCATGCAAATGAGAATAGGCACTGAAAGGGATTGGTCAGGAAAGTTTAGTGGGTGTTTTGTGCCAGGAGAGAGTTTCACAGATACTCTTTTTGCTGAGAGAACAAAAGATAGCTATGGCTGTGTCTTTCAGAAAACAGATTGTTTTATTTTGGGAGATTCGTGGATACATTGGTTGAAGGTGCATGCAGAAAGCTGTGGAGTAGCTGTAGATCTTGGATTCCCACATGTAGAAGTACACTGGCATGGAGTACGTGGAATGAAGTGGATGGACTTGCTACCTCTCTGTGCTACTTTGGAGACAGAGCAACATCCAGACATAATTGTAATTCATTGTGGAGGGAACAGTTTAGGACATGTGACTGGAATTGTTTTGCAATTTGCTATGAAAGAAGGACTTGGGAAGATTATGGACATGTTTCCTAATTCTCAAGTGATATTTTCACGGATTGCGCAGAGACAAATGTGGCTTCGTTCTTCTTCATTTGGTCCACAAATGGAAAAAGCAAGGTGCAATGTTAATAAGGCTGTTTGTGCCTTTCTAATCGATTTTGGCATGTCCTCTTTTCACAATGAAAATATTATATTTCGTAGTACAAACATTTTTCACAGAGATGGAGTCCATCTTACTTATGCTGGCAATCAGATTTTTCTGAGAAATGTACAAAATGCATTGCGACCTTTTTTGGAATTACAACAACCATTTTGAAGTAGGTGTTAAGCATTTATAATTTTTGACTTACAAACACCACCCAAAGGCTCTTTTCAGAGCCACCACTTCTTCCCAGAGAAAATTGCAATGTTTGTGATGGGGTAGCAACCCAATTTTTTAAATGTTCGCGAACTGTCCGCGGACTTCTAAAAAATACAAAGGGCCCTGCTTCATTTATTTTCACTTCTATTTTTTAACTGTGAAAGGCGGCTCTGAAAAGAGCCTTATTTTTTTTGATATTTTGTATTTTTTTTTGTTTTTTATACACGACACACTAGGAGAGGAGGGGAAAGGAAGGTAAAGGGGGGGGACACCAACCACAGGGATAAGAAAGGGCGAGCTGAGAGAGGTAGATGTAGAGTGGGTTTTATTTGGGTAGTGAGCAGATCTTCTCGTGCTCTGAGACGACAGTCTCAAAAGCACTATGAAGTCGCTCCCCCCTGCAGAGTACTGTGTCACAGTACATACATACAACTGTGACCCTCGAAAGGTAAGGGTCATCAGCATTCTGTATGGCCTGTGAGGCCACTGGAGGAAGACTCTGTCCCACAGAGGTGGTCCTTGTGGTGACAGGATCAGAAACAGAGGATGAAGTAGAGGAAATCAAACTGCTACGTTGTTCGCAAGGTACAACCCTGCGAATAGCCCCAGAGTGAAATGACCTCAGGTGTCGCTTCATAGTAGTGGTCCCAAAGCTGTACTTACTGTGCTTCCCACGACTGAGTATCATTTTGCACTCATTGCAGGTAACATGGTTCGCACGAGCCTTAGGAACATTACCATGAATGGTAAATAACAGCCACACCCAAGACTCACGCCTAGTGCGGGTAGTAGGGTTTTCCTCTACCTCATTCTCATCATACTCTTCTTCCTCCTCCGCATCCTCACTCCTGTTCCCCTCTTCAGGCCCTTGGGGAGGTGGTGGGGGTGGTGCTGAAGCAGGTGCAGCACCAGGTGGCAGTTCTGCAGCCAGGGATGCCATCTCGATGGTGTAATCAGCAAGTTGCTGGAGAAATAGCTGTGCTCTGAAGAATAGCCAGAAACACAATGAGAATAAGCTCTAGGGCGTGGTCTTTTATAGGGGTGCTTGTGCACGGTTCGCGGACATGCGCGCTGTCCACGGACAGATCGAACACAAAAAAAAGTTTGAAAAGTTTCAAAAGGTATGTAGAAACTCAGGATTACTATGTGGGACTTGTGCCATGGTGAGATTTTATTGAAAAATATTATGGATTAATTGAAAATGTACTTTTAATTTGTTCGGGGACCCGAACAGTGTCCGCATTCAGAACACGCGATCAGAGTGGGCTCGGTCATATGATCCGTTCGCGAACAAGTCCGCGAAGGAAGCGCATGTCCGTAGGACACCAAATGCACGGAGATTGGCTAGCGCATGCGCGTTGATGTTCTACGGACACTGTTCGGGTCCTGAACTAAATAAAATTGCGTCACACGTGAAACGAACATTTTAGGACACTGCGTGTGTTCTTAGAACAGTTTAAATTTGCTAGCGAACAGTAAGGACAGATATAGTGTTCTTCAGGACACGTTCAATTTCGTTTATGTACGAACATTTCAGGACACCAATTGTGTTCTTAGAACATTTTCAAGTTGCTAGCGAATAGTACGGACAGGTATAGTGTTCTTTAAGACACCTCCATTTTTGTTTGATTACGAACAATTCAGGACATCGCGTGTGTTCTTAGAATAGTTTCATCTTGCTAGCGAACAGTACAAACAGGTATAGTGTTCTTCACCATTTTAGAACACCTGCACTGTCCGCAGACACCTACATTGTTTTTTTTTTTAAAAACGAAACTTTTTACAACACAATATAAAAATTAAACTTTATTTAACATATATTAATAATTTATGACAGAGAAGGTGAGGCAGAAACAAACAAAAACAGGAGAATTAGGGGTTTCATCATGATTGTTATTAGGTGAAGAAGGGATGGAAGTCTCATCAAAACGTTTTGGGTTATGTAGAGGGTTTGGGGATAATTGACTGGGATATGGTGAGGGGGACAAGTACATGTGGGGCAATGGTATGACGTTTTTGTTTTAAAATGATCTTCAACAAAAGTTTTCAAATTATTAAAATTGGTCAACAATAAATCAATTTTTTCTTTTATGCGGTCAACCGTGTTTTCCATAACAGCTTCTTCAGAGGTAGTTTCTATTTTGTTATGCTCTGTACAAAAAATATATATATATATGTTAAATGTACACAAAATAATAATAATTATATGGTTTATATTATAAAGTGTTTACCATTAGTTTCACTATCTTGTGACATTTCTTCATGTGGGAAATGTTCCTCTAGCCATTCCAGAGTACTAGACATTTCTGTGGGAGAAAAAAAAAAGACAATATATTTTTTTATCTAAAACAGAAAGTTTATAAATATATGAATACAATTAAGTACACTTACTATTTCAGGTAAGATATGTCCTATGTACTCAGTGGGTCTGCTCTTGTTCTCAGTTCTGTTGTGTTTGTGAGGTAATTATGTTGGAAGCCAATTTATTTTCTTGTGGTATATTCCATTTTAGAACATAGTGCATTTAAATGAATGGTTCGTGTGTTGTATATATGGGTTACATTTCCTATGTATTAGTACATATAATGTGTTTGTGTGCTTTTTTTTAATTTTGTTAAATGTTCCTACGTTATGATATAACAATCAAACATACCCCCCCAGAGTTTTTTAGGTAGTGGTACTGTTCTTCGAACATGTCCGCAAACATTAAATGAGTTCGCGGACATCAAGTACAGTAGAAGAGATTCAGTCAGTTCCATATGATATGTATATAAAGTGAAAGTCATTATTGTTAAGTTGCACTAATAAAAACCTACAAAATTCAATGAAAAAACTTTGTTAAAAGGACGTTATGGTTAAGTTGCGCTACTAAAAACCTATGAAATTCAGTTTTGTCTATAGTAATGCAATTATGTAATACATGTGTTTTATTAGCTATGTATTACATATTTCACAGTACACAAAAATCTATTAAGAAAACAATTAACATTTCATTATTCAACATATTAACATTACGAATATTATACCTTCATCTTGTACGCTGCACACAGTGTTATGTTTCTGTATGAGTAGCTTAGTATACCAGATAGAACCCTGTAATAGAATGCTATTTATATCAATGCATCGTTCAATGCACTAATTAGGGTATGATATTTATTGCAATGATCCTTGACACTTGTTTTGCAACATTATAATAAGAATCCCTTGTACACATATTTCATGAAAAGTACATACACATGTGATGTCATCAGTGATGTCATTGTGATGTCATCTTTGATGTCCTGGGTGTTAGTCTTAGCAGTGCATGGTGGTGGCGCGAGTTATGGTTGCTTAGCTTACCATAACTGGCGAATTTCAAGGGTTTTTCGGTTTTACTTGGAACCATAACGTCCCTTTGACAAAGTTTTTTCACTGAATATATATATATATATATATATATATATATATATATATATATATATATATATATATATATATATTACATTACATGGCCCCGGTAGTGGCCATGTAGTTATGGTTAAGTTGCTGTTTCCATAGGAAGAGCACTTTTTGGGCGGCTTATAACTTCGCTCTCCCTGGACGGATCCTCACCAAACTTTGCAAAAAAAGTATGTGGGTCACTCTGAATTTCTTTGCAAAGTTTGGTGAGGATTCGTTCAGTGGGGGCAAAGTTATAGGGGGGTCCCAAAACTTTTTTTTTCCCATAGACTGAATGGGAAAACATTTTTGCTCGCGTCTACAGCCCAAACCGCTGGACGGATTTTCACCAAATTTGGACCAGGAGCAGCGGCTTGGTCCCGAAAGCGTGCTTTTGCAAATTTGGTGACCAAAAATGACCAAATAGTAGGTAAAAAAAAATTAGTGATATCTGTGTTCGGTCCGCGGACACACTTACCTGTTCGCTCCACGGACAGTGTCCTGATTGGCCAATCGGCTTGTGCGATGTTCGCGGACATGCAACGTGTTCGCTGATTGGACGGCGTGGAGCGCATCAGATTTTCGGTAGCGCCCGCCATCTTGGATTCGCGGTCGCGGACAGCGCGGTGAAACTTTGTTCAAAATTTGCATTTAGTAGAGTGTGTTGGTGTGTAGGAGTGTTTGGGGAGGGTGGGAGTGTATGAGATAGGATGAAAGTTGTGTTTTTTATGTGTTAGACGTTCTTTTTGTGTTCGATTTGTTTACGGACATCACAGGTGTTCTGAAATGTTCTAAATAAACTGAATGGGGGGTGTTCTGAGGACTCACTATGTGTCCGTTTTGTTCGCAAGCAAACTGAAACTGTTCTAAGAACACTCGCAGTGTCCTGAAATGTTCGCAAATAAACAAAATGGGGGTGTCCTGAGGACGCTGTCCGTATTGTTCGTTGTCAAGTTGAATATGTTCTAAGAACACTCGTGGTGTCCTGAATTGTTCGCAAATACACGAAATGGGGGTGTTCTGAAGACGTTGTCGAACACTCGCTGTGTCCTGAAATGTTCACAAATATGAATGGGGGTTGTGGCTGACAAGTTGAATGTGTTCTAAGAACACTCGCGGTGTCCTGAAATGTTCGCAAATAAACTAAATGGGGATGTCCTGAGGACGATGTCCGTATTGTTCTCTGTCAAGTTGAATGTGTTCTAAGAACACTCGCGGTGTCCTGAAATGTTCTGAAGTGGGAGAATGGGACAAAAGACTCCCCCCAATCTCCTCGCGCCCCTGGCCTAGAGGATCGCGACCCAGACACCCGCCACGAGATGAATTTGCCTACCTACCAGACGACCAAATACCCTGGTACAGGAACATACAGATGTGCCCATCAGCCTGCCCACCAGCCTGCCCTGCTCGAGCCGACACCTGCGGCATGGATGAACTCGACTAAACCTTTCAACAGTAAATAAACACATCGTTAGAGATGCCATGACGACCTAGCCAACTGTCAGAACACCCGTGCAACCATGCACACTGGACACCCCCACACCAATCCACACGAAGAACATATTCAGTGCTATGACGTAGGTGACGGACACACCCACTGACGCGCATCTTTATTTTTCACATAGGTTTTTCAAAATGCAGAAACGCAAGACGCACAAAGCACTCATCTAAAATGCTTGCTGACGCTTCTCCTAACCCTTGCATTGTGATGAAAATACAACGAAGAAATGATACTGCCTATGAAGCAATGTGATACCGCAACTTAAAGTGCCGTGCATTAAACATCACCACCTATACTCCAGGCCCAAGTAGGCCGCAAGCAAGAGCCTCCAGGAACATTGAACGAGCAAGAGTACAATTGCTGACCCTGCAGAACGAGCCCAGTGAGAACTGACAGCCAAGGGGGCAATGTTGCAACTCGCATGCCACAAGCCGAAGCCAAGGTCACAAATGCAAGCTAAGCCAGACACACAGTGGAAAATACAACTTTAAATGTGCAGAATTCTGTCTCAACCACGGTCTCTCCTCACGTGACCAAGCCAAACCTGACAGGGTGCCAGACCCAGGAGGGAGAAGTCGCCTGGGTCCCACGTTTGAGACACAGGCTGCAACAATGAAATGACCCAATGGACACCTACAGCGATGGGAATGGTCTGCTCTCAGGCATATGAGCAAATCCACGCATTGTCTGCACAAACACATAGTTACATATTGTTGCAAATGACAGATACACCGCGAGCTGGGAACAACAATGGTCCCAGGCTGGGGGGCTCGCGAGTGGACCAATCAGAACATGGGGCACTCATCACTGACGCCATTAACCTTAGCCAATCATTAGGGGTTTTCGTGTAACAATTTTCAAGTATCTAATAGAAGGGACAACCCAAGTATACCACCTGACTGACCCTTAACCACTAACAGCGTTCTCTAAACGTATGCTATACTAACCCTACCACTCGAGGAACCAATCCAGAGTGGCGATAGGTTTTTTGCTAACTTTCCCAGGTGACGCAAGTAGCGCGTCATACTGAGGCAAAAAGGGGCCTGTGAGCCCCACGAATTTCGAGAGTCTGGACGGACGCGTACGATCCTAGACCCCCCCTGCCATTATTCAATAAACAGCAGAACCACCTTGCTTCTTGTGTGTGTCTCATACTCATTTTTGGGATACGCGGGAGGAGTTGGGGTCTCCCAGCCCGGAGGTCCGCGGAAGGCCCAGCCGACCCCGGGAGATACCCCCCTACAAGTTGGAGGCACTGCTGAGATCTGTTTAAGATCTGCCTTTTATTTTATTTTTCCGAGTGGGACAACAAGGGCCTACAAGGGAACAGCAGGGCCACCAACAACAGCAGGCACTGCAACCGGGAAATATGCAGCAACAGTTAGTAACACAACAACAGCCACAGACATATTCACTACCGCAACAACAGGTAGCGATATCACAACAACCTCAGTGCAGCAAGTACAGCAGCCCACTCAAATTCAAGACCATAGGGTAACCTCTACCAACACACAGCTACAGCAAACACAACTGGGAAGGGTGACGGTCCTGGGACGCAACCCTTACACAGGAAGTGGTCAATCATTATACCCACAATAGGACAGCCCACAGACGTCCTTGGTGTGTCCCATCCTGTCGGTAACACCTAATAGTGCAGAGGAACCACGCATAGAGGTAACGATAGGTGACAAAAAATTATCATTCCTTGTTGACACTGGGGCAACCCGGTCTTGCATAAGGGAAGGTAAATTTAAGATGTCAGGTGAGGCCATGAACACCCAAGGATTCTCTGGGGCTAGGGGGTTGGTTCCCTTTACTGATAACATCCCCTTATCGATAGGGGATTATGACATGTCCGTCCCGCTTTTATATTCAAGGGACTCGCCAGTAAACATACTTGAGAGAGACATAATGAGCAGGTTGAATATGACAATCTCCTTCACGGAGGACGGCATAATTTGTTCCACTCCTGGAATAAACATGCTCACTGCACAGCAAATTATGCAAGCATACTGTGGGCAGACAGTGATTAGGGCTGAGCCAGTAGATGGCGAACTGTTCCAGTATGGAACAGACATGGCATTCGCATGGATGCCAGGAATAGAAGGGAAGATCTGGAGGAGGCCAACAGCCTATCTGTTCAGACCAGAAACACCAGCCAACGAACCAGAAGGAAAGGTGATTTCAGTGAGCATGGAGAGCATTATAGCGACTGCTGATTACATCGCAGTACATGCCCAAGACCGGGAAGGAAGAGCATGGAGGGCAGTGATAGCACTAGCTGAGGGATGCAGGCTCACCCAGGTGTCAGACAAGGAGCTCTTTTCAGAAGAAAAGGAAGAGGGTGAAATGGTATTTGTGATGAGTGTAGATATATGGCTAAGAGTGACATACAAACAAGTGGCACAGAAAATTGCGATGGCACTTGAAGGACCCACATCCACCCCAGTTCCCTTTTTCGAGGAGGATATGGCAAAAGTTCCAACATCATTGTGGACTACTAGTCCCTATGACGTGGGGTGCATCAAAAGTATCGGGGGAGTAAGAATAAAACTGAAAAAAGGTGCAATACTCCCTAGAGTGAAGCAAAAAAAATTGGCAGATGAGGGCATATATGAAACAATAACGGCCCTTATAAATAATGGCATATTGGTACCATCAGAATCACCATGTAACACGGCCGTATATCCAGTGCGCAAAGCTAAAGGAGGGTCTTGGCGTTTCATCCAGGACCTCAGGCCCTTGAACAACATAGTGGAAGCAGAATACCCCATAGCAGCAAACCCGGCCACAATATTATGTGGAATATCAGCAGAGGCCTCACGATTTACAGTGATTGACCTCCAAAATGCCTTTTTCTCAATACCCCTGCATCCAGATTCACAAGATCTGACAAGCTTCACGTACAGAAACACAAAATGGAAACACACCAGGTTACTACAAGGGTACTGCGAGTCACCCTCAATTTTCAACAGAGTAATACAGATGGACTTGGGAAACATTGAATTGGAAAGTACAGTGTTGCAATATGTTGACGACATAATAATTTGCAGCACAAGCGAAAAAAGGTGCAGGGAGGACTCATTGAAGATGCTGACAATATTGGCTGAAAATGGAAATGAAGGAAGCCTTTGACGAACTGAAAGACGCAATATCAAATGCTCCGGTACTGGCCACCCCATGAACAACAGTTCTTTATCTTTTCACATTGCGACTCAGCAGTAATGAAAGCAGTGTTGGCTCAAAAAACAAGCATGGGATACAAGCCAGTAGCATTTTACAGCGGTCACTTGGACCCTGTTATGTTAGGTCATTTCCCTTGCAAACAAGGCCTCGCCGCAGCTGCCTTCACGGTAGAGAAATCATCATCTATTACAATGGGGTGACCAACCACACTATTTGTGGAGCATGCACTATTTGCAATATTGAACAAGCCTAAGTCCACACTAACCACACAGAGGGCGTCAGGTTATGAGATCATCTTATCTAGACCAGAACTATCCATTGTTAGATGCAGCACAGTTAATCCTGCAAGGTTTATAGCGGAAGTTATTGAGGAAGGTGACTATGCTCATGATTGTACCCAGACTACTGAAATGTACTCATGTACTAGAAAAGTTGAAGAGGATGCGCTAAATGGAGGAGAGCTCTTGTTCATTGATGGTTCATCGACAATAGACCAGAGTGATGGGATAAGGAGAACTGGGGCAGCAGTTGTAAGAATGACAGAGGATTTGGTGTGTGTCGCGGTGAAATGTGTACAGTTACCACAGCATTATTCTGCTCAAGCAGCAGAATTGGTTGCACTGATCTTGGCGTTGAAGGAAAGCTTTGACAAAAGAGTTACTATATATCGTGACAGCGCATATGTCACGTCAACTGTCCACTCGGGGTTGACAAAATGGCGGAGAAGGGGGTTTAGGAGAGCTGACGGCACCCCAGTGCAACATGTTCTCTTATTAGCTGAGTTAATTGAAGTAATAAATAATCCCCAAGAACTAGCTTTGGTCAAATGTCCCGCACACACTAATGGAGAAGATCATATCTCAAAAGGGAATGAAGCAGCAGACGCACATGCGAAGTATGCTGCTTATTTTGGTGAGATCTGGAACCCCCCCAGAGTCAGAGAGAGGGAGGGGGAGGGGGATAGCTAAAGAGATGTTGATGAAAGAAGGGTACACCCACCTCCCAGCCACACAGATAATGGAGTTACAAGCGGCTGCACCAATGGCAGAAAAAGAAATATGGGTAAAAAGAGGATGTACAATGTCGCCAACTGACGCACTATGGCGTCAGGGTAACACTGGAAAGATGGTCATGCCATTGGCACTATTGAACTCCGCCCTGAGCCAGCTCCATCACCCAGCTCATACAGGAAAGGAAGTTATTGCAGCACGAATTAGGGAAGACTGGTTCTGCCCCGAGTTAAATTCTCATGTAACAAATTTTATCAGCAATTGCCTCACATGTCAACAGTTTACGGCCGGTCACACGCTGCAAGTGATAAAAGGTACTATACCCCGGCCAGAGGGACCCTTCCTGCACATTCATATTGATTACGTTGATATGATCAACGTATGTCAAGGAAATAGGTATATGATTGTGGTGGTATGCCCATTCTCCAGGTGGATTGAGGCAGGACCCTGCTCACATGCGGATGCGTTCAGAGCAGCTAAATTTCTAGTGAGGGAGGTTTTCCCCAGGTGGGGAGTGTGCGAAGTACTGCGGTCAGACAATGGCCCGCATTTCGCTAATGAAATGTTTCAGCACATCACGTCCTTACTGAACATCAAGCATAAATTTGCGTGTGCATATCACCCGCAGGCCAATGGTATATGTGAACGCCTGAATGGCCTATTGAAGGAGGCAATCGCAAAGATACAGCAAACAACAAAGAAGAGTTGGTTGCACTGCCTTCCGCTAGCTCTATTTGAGCTAAGGAATAGACCAGGCTCCGACCACCACCTCACTCCTCACGAGGTGGTGACCGGACGTCAAATGCGCCTTCCTCTAACGCCAACATCAAGAGCATTCACAGACTATGAAAACACTGCAACTGTTCTTGGTGATGAGATGTACCAATATGTGTCTTCTTTGATTACTAGTGTAGTGTTTGTGTCTCAACAGCTCGAGCGCACACGGGGCGGGTCTAAGAGTATCAACAAGAAGACGCGGACAAAGAATTGGAAAAGGAAAAACTGTGCAAAATTGCTAAAGGTGACCACGTGCTACTCCGCAATTTCAATAGAAAGTGGAACAGCCCACGCTTCACTGGTCCCCACCTGGTAGAGGAGGTATCTACGAGAGCAGTAAAGTTGCAGGATAAGCATGCTTGGAATCACCTACACGACGTGAAGATCTGAAAACTCCAGACCCGCCCTAGCGTCACCGACAGGGCCATTGGAAGAGCAGCGACAGCGTCACTTACGGAGAAGGAGCTGACGACCTCAGTGTCTCCATACCCTGTCACCCCCCAGAATCCCCAGAGACAAGTACTGAAATAGACACTGGTGATTTGCATACCGCCCATCCCATGGTCACAAGATCAAAGAGTAAACAGACTTCCGCCAGTTGAGCCCCAAACCCTCTGCCCACAAACCCCCTGCCCACTACAGCCACCACCCAATTGAAGGACATTGTTTTGCACACATACACATGTAAACACTTGTATGTTTTCTTTTTCTTTCTTGCACATGCAGGTACCGTGTGTTATTGTATTGCTAAGAAAATAGGTAACTAACAGCGTGCATTGCCCAGGAGTAGATGCTACCCTCAGACGATAATTACCCTGAAGCCCTATCACACCAATTTGTATATCACATAAAAAGGCCAAAGTACCTAAAAAGAAGGAGGGTACGTGTTTACTACACCGCATTTATCTTGGCCATAGAACAATCAATGCCCCATCTTCACCAGCACTTATCTGCTCTAAGAGACAGATCGCTTAGATTACCTGCTCTTCGCCTGGGCACTGAACGACTACCTGATAGGGAGGGCTTGATAACGACAACTAACAATAATAACAAGCGTATTGAGAATTTTCAGGCGGGCAACTTTAACGTCGACAGATTAAGCTGCCGGACTGCAGCAAGGTAAGAGCAAATGCCGGTAAGACTAGCTTTTGTAATAAAAATGATAGGGGTTTTGGTGATCACTGGTTTTTTGGCTGCCTCTGTATGGCAGAAAAGTTATGCTATCAATATTTTGGCTGCACCCAAACCTAACGTACCCCCACCCACGGCTGCAACAGGTGTTACGTCAGGTGGTACTAGCAACCCTCCACATAAGGGAAGTAGAGCTAAACGCAGCACATACTCAGTTAATAAAGGTATTGATAATTACATAACAGATTCAGCACACGTCTCGAACAACATGTGGTACCTGTATTGGAAATGTTGCCAAAGGTTGACATTTCCAATGCTGCCAACAGTTTCACGGCAGAGTTTGTGTCCTAATGTTTTAAAAATAGGCTCACCTTTTACTGGTGTTAATTGAAGCAGGTCTCCAAAAACAATAATGTGTTTTCCTGCAAAGAGCTCTTCATAGTCTGTTTTGAGTACTTCTTGTAATCTGAGGTGAATCAAAGCTAACATCAGGTTGGAGACCATGCTCACTTCATCTATTAGTAGCATTTTCATTTGTTTCAATACTCTGCGTAATTCCATTGCAGCTTCTGCAGAAAGTTTGTAATAGTCTAATTTGTTCTGGTGTTCTACTGGTAATAGTAGTAATCGGTGTAATGTAACACCACCTATGTTGTAGGCAGCTAAATCTGTGGGGGCAGTGACAACAGCTGACAGTTTGTTGTTTGTCAATTGTTGAAGGAACTTACTAATGATTTTGATTAGGAATGTTTTGCCAGAACCAGCTTCACCACTGACGTACAGTAGTATAGGTTTATAATTATGGCAGGAACATTCTTTATTTTCATGTTTTACACCATGTGCAATTTGTTTTGTTACTTCTTGAAAAATGCTACTTTGCTCATTGTTTAGTTTTGATTGTAGTATAGTTAAGTCTTCCTTGTCTTCATACTGACACATGGTGTTTTCTACTTCTATCATAGCTAATTCTGCCTCATTTATTATTAGTGGTTCTCCCAGTGGTTCTTGGCTTCCTGTTACAGAAGGTTGACTACTGTCAGGAGTGTCCTTATCTAGTTGGGCTTGGAGTTATTCTTCGTGTTGCTGTTCATTGTGCAACATTGTTTTCTACTGTGTAAAGTTTACATCAGTTATAGTGATTTCATTTGCTTTGAAAGCATCCTCATATGAGTCATAGTTATCTAGTAACTGTTCTTCTTTTCTCCATGGTTTGAAGAGTTGTAGCAGGGACATGTAATATACTTCTTTATGTTGAGGAGTCTTTAATGACAATTTGATATGATTAATTAAATTTGGTTTAGTGAGTTTAACTAAACTGCCTTCACAGTTTGTCACTCTATATTTACCTTTTTTTTCATCAGGTTTCATATTATTTTTGTATGTGTAGTTTTGGGCTATGTGGTATAGACACATGTTTTCCAAAGTATTACTTCTGTTTGGGTAGTATGTGTCCAAAAATGTCTTGGCTGTTGGGATCATGTTTGGCTATTGTTTCTATATCTTCATATGATTTTAGAACTCTTTTTCTAGATTTAGCTGGACCAAGACTTAGCCATACTATATTTTCAGATTTACCATACAATGCAGTACCAGTTAAACGATCAGCTGCTTCATATGATCCCCATTCTCTATGGGTGAACATTTTTATGCCCAAGCTGTATAATTTCTGATATACTGTTTTATCTGATGACAGGTCATTCCAGAGGTCTTGGAGCTCTGTCTTTTCTGCTTTAGTTAAGTATGCTGTGACATATCGTGCAACTGCAGTAGAATTGTCTGCAATGTACTGCACATCTATGTTTGCACTCCATAAGTGGGCAATGATTGCATTATAATCATTGATATATTTTTCTTCTTCTTTTCTTTTTATGTAATATGTATTTTTAGGTGACTTACCTTTAACACTATGTCTAACTGAAGACATGAGGTTGTTCACTTGACCTGTATTTGTAACTGGTCTAGGGAAACCAAATCGGCATTTGGTGTAGTATTTCCCTTTGTTTTTGTATTTGCGAAGACAATATTTTCCACATTTGTGTCTTTGAAATTGTAAAAAAATGTGTGCATGAAGTTCACTATTTGTGGCTTCTGATGGAATTTCACAAGTGACATATTTTTCAATAAACTATAAAACAGCGGCATCACTGTATTGACCAAATTTAGGAGCATCTTTAATCCATAAAATCATGTGGATATCTGGTGCTCCTCTGGCTTGGTATTCTTTTCTCCAAAAGAAGTGTTGCACTTCTCCAAGGAGAGGAACAGTTTTATTACAAATAAAATGTAGCATAGCAATGAAGCGATGGTGAAAATATCTTGAAACATTAACAGGATCCAAAGAACAAAGTTCTCCAGGTGTTAGTATATCTATGTTTGTTTTGTTTTTATTTGATATGCGTAGGAAATCATGTAAATCTTCCCATGCATATTCTGCACAACTTAATGTAACAAACCAAGTGGGTGGGCCAAGGTTTGTGATCATACAACGTACATCTCCATGACGTCGAAACCAGTACTCTTTAGTACCACGCATATTTGCTAATAGATTTGTAATATTTGATTGTAAAACCTCATCCTTTTGTTGCACTTTTTCTAATAATTGTGTAGCTGTCATATTTTGAAAGTGTGATCCTGATTTTAATATATGTGCAACTCCGTAACATAAAGTTGCTTGTTCACTTTCAAAGAGTAGGTGGAATATGTATTCCACTTTTTGTTTAAATCTGGGATCTTCAGAATACATCTGTAATGAGCTGTATTCTGAAGCTGATATTTGAATAGGTCTATCATCATACCTTCCTCCTTTGCCAGTAGGAAAGAGTAGAGGAAAAGCACGTGCTTCTATACTTTTTTCCCATATGCTGATTGGCGATCCTTTTGTTTGACGCATTTGGTAAGTTTCCAGTGCATCTTCTACGGTGTCATTACAGTGCAAAGGATGAATTGTATAATCGTCTAAAGTATTTGATATTGTAGCAGGATCTAGTAGCTCAAATTGACCAGCTTCTTGTGTTTCTTGAATTATTTCAGTTGTATCTTTCAAGTTTTCTTCAATATTAATTTCTTTGTAATATTCATTATTCTCTTTAAGATATTGGACGGCTTGTCTAACTTTATATAAATCTACCAGCTGTTCCCATATTTTTTTGTCTTTTGTAGGTACTCCATTTACTAAGATAATTAAAGATTGCTGCATTGGACGTTGCATTCCTAGAGTATGCACATTTTCTTTTTGATCTAATGGTAAATAAACTACTTTTCCACGAATGCCTTTTACCAATTCAGAAGGAGGTAATTTTGCTGTTTTTGGTTGAAGGCGTATTATTGCTTGAAATGCGTGTACTGTTGAATTATGATGCTCTCATATAAATTATGTTGTTGTAGGGGTTTTGGTACTGGGTATAATTCCAAATTATTTGTGATAGCACGTGAAGGAGTTTGGTTCTTGGCAAGTTTTGTAGTACAGTAACTGCAAAGTATTAAGGGCTCAGTTATTTCGTATTTGTTTTCTGCTACAAGGTAGAGAGCTAATTCAAACCATTTAGAATCTTCATTGTCTTCTATTTTGTATGATAGGTCTACAGTTTTTGTGTTACTTTTATAAAAAGTTCTACGGCAACATACACATACATGGTTTGGTACTTCAGCTGATGTACTTTTAAATTTTAGTATTTCTTTTTTGTATGTGTTTATCAAAAAGTTGCCATGTGTAGAATTGTTGCTTAATTGGTTTAAAGCTATTTCATTCTGTAAATGGCTTTCACTTCCAAAATATTTGTTCTGGATATAGTGAATTTCTTCAAGTAGGTCTTTTGCTGTACCATGTAGAAGGATGTTATTTAACTTTGCTAGTGCTAAAGCAGGACTTTTAGCATAGTACAGTTTATAGACTAGATTTCTTATAGTTCAATGATGTGTTGATATCCTTTTGATATCATGGAAAGTGGTTTTACAAGTAGGTCCTGTAATGCAGGCCAATGAATGTCCATGTAGTCCTGTGTACTTGCGCACTGGACAGGTATCCAAATTTTGCAGTAATTTAATTTTGATTTTGTCTTTGCTTTTTACATATTTATTGAGGAATTGGCGTAAAGATTTGAAACATTGTTTGGGAATGTTACACATTGACGTGCATGGCCATTTGTACACTAGACGTTCTGATTTAGGTGAATGGTGGGGTAACTAAGTTTTCAGGGCATATTTTTGTAAGGAGTATTTCTTGTTCCATTATGGTATTATTCACTTTTTCATAACCTCGACCACTGCTATGTATGGCAATTGTATTTGTTTGCTTTTGTTTGTACGCTTCTTCATTAAAATATGGTTCTGTGCTCGTAGTGCGATTCCATTCACCTCCGCAGATACTTAAGAAGTTCTTTCTGTTGACATTTCGCTTATTGAGAAGTCTTTTTTGTAATTTAGTTATTCGTTTTGTTAGTGGTTTCATTTTGTTTAACAGTAAAATAAATAACTTTCTTTTCAGAAGAATTGCACTGTCCATCAACGCTTCTAAGATTAATTTCCTACGATAGGTTTTAAGCATTGAACCTGATTTCTCTCCTGTTTTTATAAGATTTTGAAGGACTTTGTGACAGTACATTTTGGCTAAAATACTTTTCTTGGTATGCTTACTTTGCACTATATTAAAATTTGAAGAAGTAGTTTTATCTGTAGTGATAGCTGATTTTCTGTTATTTGTTTTTTGGTTTGTTTTACATTTTGATAGAGGAGGCAAAGATTTTGTACTTGAAACTTCTTGTGTTTCACTAAATGACTGTATTAGCTGTTTTGTTTCAACTTTTTTTACAAATTCTGCTAGAGATGGATGCTTATGTTGGACACTTATTTTCATTTGCTCTACTTTTGCGTTGCTTTCTATGGACTTGACTTTTGGTAGGTATTCTTTAGGGTCTGTTGAAAAAAATAAAGACGATATGGGTTGGGGTGTTCTGGAATGTATGTGTACTGTGTGCATGAGTGTTTGAGTAAGATGATAAAAATGTATGTAATGGTGTGTGATTGTGCATTGGGAACTACAACTAGTAGGGATAGGTATTCTTGAATTTATGTGTTACTAAACTGGGGTTCAAATGACAAAAAAAAGTAAGCTAGTGGTGTGGAAAAGTACAAATAGTAAATGTAATGTATACAATTAAAACAGTTGTTTGTTCTATAATATGAAAATTGTAGCGGTTCAGTTGGGTAATTTGTGTGTCCAAAAATAGGAATTTGTGGGCCATTCTGGCTGTAAATCGCTGTTTAAGACATCGAGATTTTTGGACAAAATGGTACACAATCTCTATTTTTAGGCACCAAAATAGCTTGCATTAATGTTATAGTATGTTTGATTAATAATACAAATATTATGGTGATATTTTACTTACTTTTTTTCTTAAATTAACAGGTAACTTCTTAGTTCTTCTTTGTTCTTCGAATTCGGCTGCTTCTTTTCAGTAGACTGGTCTTCACTGCAATTGTAAAAGCTTCAAATTAGTAACTTTGTTTGTATATAGCGCTGTTTTTAATTTAGATATTGATTTGTTTAATTGAAATCCTCAGTGCCTTCTTTAAAACCATTAAACTAATGTATTTACATAAGATACATTGCATCAGTTCAGTACATATGATATGTTCTTAATGAACAAATTGTATTGAATGACTAACTGTAGCAAAAAAAAATCTTTACTATGTCTTGTGAAATTTATAATATACCAGTGAATACTACTATTTCTGTGAGTAAGCTGTTCTAGGTAATAGCGCCTCAATGTCATGTCTAAATTAAAGTAATTAAGTAAATAAATAAAAACAAAAGAATATGAAATTGTATAAGTATTTTTTTAAAGATTTAAACATAGATTGTGCTTGCATGCAATTTTGTTTGAATATATGTAGTCTATATATTTCATTTAAAAATGTTAGTTTAACATGATTTGAGTGTGTGTATATAAAGAAGGTAAATAGTATAAAGGTTTATAAGTGATAGTTGATTTTAGGAAATTGAAAAAAAAACAGTAAATTCATTTTACAGATTACACAAGCTAAAAGTCTGTTTGAAAATGTGTTCATCTACTGTACAGAAAATATGCATACCTGAAGTTTGTGTTCATGCATATGGATATGCATGGAGCTGCAAGTAGAAATCTTGGAGACTTGTACAGTATTTCTGGTAGATGGTGCTTGCCAATGATATGACACTTGTACTCAGAGAGATTCACAGTACATTTGCAGTGCTGATCTATGATGATGCAGTTAGATCTAGAGGTATTGAATGTGATTGGTGCATGATCATGTGATTTTTTTAGCTACATCCAATGAGGGAATGGCAGAGAGAGTGAAGTGGAAATGGTAGAAGGGCTGTTCATGTTATGATATGTCCGCGGACATGGCGGTAGTTCGCGGACATCAGGAGTTACATCCGGGGATTTTTGGATTCAGAAGTCATGCAAATGAGAATAAGCACTGAAAGGGATTGGTCAGGAAAGTTTAGTGGGTGTGTTTTGCCAGGAGAGAGTTTCTCAGATACTCTTTTTGTTGAGAGACAAAAGATAGCTATGGCTGTGTGTTTCAGAAAACAGATTGTTTGAATTTTGGTAGATTCGTGGATACATTTTTTTGAAGGTGCATGCAGAAAGCTGTGGAGTAGCTATAGATCTTGGATTCCCACATGTGGAAGTACACTGGCATGGAGTATGTGGAATGAAGTGGTTGGACTTGCTACCTCTCTGTGATACTTTGGAGACAGAGCAACATCCAGACATAATTGTAATTCATTGTGGAAGGAACCGTTTAGGACATGTGACTGGAATTGTTTTGCAATTTGCTATGAAAGAAGTACTTGGGAAGGTTATGGACATGTCTCCTAATTCTCAAGTGATATTTTCACGGATTGCACAGAGACAAATGTGGCTTCGTTCTTCTTCATTTGGTCCACAAATGGAAAAAGCAAGGTGCAATGTTAATAAGGCTGTTTGTGCATTTCTAAGAGATTTTGGCATGTCCTCTTTTCACAATGAAAATATTATGTTTCGTAGTACATACATTTTTCACAGAGATGGAGTCCATCTTACTTATGCTGGCAATCAGATTTTTCTGAGAAATGTATAAAATGCATTGCGACCTTTTTTGGAATTACAACAACCATTTTGAAGTAGGTGTTAAGCATTTATAATTTTTGACTTACAAACACCACCCAAAGGCTCTTTTCAGAGCCACCACTTCTTCCCAGAGAAAATTGCAATGTTTGTGATGGGGTAGCAACCCAATTTTTTAAATGTTCGCGAACTGTCCGCGGATTTCTAAAAAATACAAAGGGCCCTGCTTCATTTATTTTCACTTCTATTTTTTAACTGTGAAAGGTGGCTCTGAAAAGAGCCTTATTTTCTTTTTTGATTTTTGATATTTTGTATTTTTTTTGGTTTTTTATACACGACACACTAGGAGAGGAGGGGAAAGGAAGGTAAAGGGGGGGACACCAACCACAGGGATAAGAAAGGGCGAGCTGAGAGAGGAAGATGTAGAGTGGGTTTTATTTGGGTAGTGAGCAGATCTTCTCGTGCTCTGAGACGATAGTCTCAAAAGCACTACAAAGTCGCTCCCCCCTGCAGAGTGCTGTGTCACAGTACATACATACAACTGTGACCCTCGAAAGGTAAGGGTCATCAGCATTCTGTATGGCCTGTGAGGCAGCTTGAGGAAGACGCTGTCCCACAGAGGTGGTCCTTGTGGTGACAGGATCAGAAACCGAGGATGAAGTAGAGGAAATCAACCTGCTACGTTCTTCGCAAGGTACAACCCTGCGAATAGCCCCAGAGTGAAATGACCTCAGGTGTCGCTTCATAGTAGTGGTCCCAAAGCTGGACTTACCGTGCTTCCCGCGACTGAGTATCATTTTGCACTCATTGCAGGTAACACGGTTTGCACGAGCCTTAGGAACATTACCATGAATGGTGAATAACCGCCACACCCAAGACTCACGCCTAGTGCGGGTAGTAGGGTTTTCCTCTACCTCATTCTCATCATCCTCTTCTTCCTCCTCCGCATCCTCACTCCTGTTCCCTTCTTTAGGCCCTTGGGGAGGTGGTGGTGGTGGAGTGGGTGGGGGTGGTGCTGAAGCAGGTGCAGCACCAGGTGGCAGTTCTGCAGCCAGGGATGCCATCTCGATGGTGTAATCAGCAAGTTGCTGGAGAAATAGCTGTGCTCTGAACAATAGCCAGAAACACAATGAGAATAAGCTCTAGGGCGTGGTCTTTTAAATTGGTGCTTGTGCGCAGTTCCCGGACATGCGTGCTGTCCGCGGACAGATCGAACACAAAAAAAAGTTTGAAAAGTTTCAAAAGGTATGTAGAAACTCAGTATTACTATGTGGGACTTGTGCCATATTGAGATTTTATTGAAAAATATTATGGATTAATTGAAAATGTACTTTTAATTTGTTCGGGGACCCGAACAGTGTCCTCATTCAGAACACGCGATCAGCGTGGGCGCGGTCATATGATCCATTTGCGAACAAGTCCGCGAAGGAAGCGCATGTCCACAGGACACCAAATGCACGGAGATTGGCAAGCGCATGCGCGTTGATGTTCTACGGACACTGTTCGGGTCCTGAACTAATTAAAATTGCGTCACACGTGAAACGAAGATTTCAGGACACTGCGTGTGTTCTTAGAACAGTTTAAATTTGCTAGCGAACAGTAAGAACAGATATAGTGTTCTTCAGGACACGTTCAATTTCGTTTATGTCCGAACATTTCAGGACACCAATTGTGTTCTTAGAACATTTTCAACTTGCTAGCGAACAGTACGGACAGGTATAGTGTTCTTTAAAACACCTCCATTTTCGTTTAATTACGAACAATTCAGGACACCGCGTGTGTTCTTAGAATAGTTTCATCTTGCTAGCGAACAGTACGAACAGGTATAGTGTTCTTCAGGACACCTCCATTTTCGTTTATTTACGAACATTTCAGAACACCTGCACTGTCCGCAGACACCTACATTGTTTTTTTTTTAAAAAAAAAACAATACTATTTACAACACAATATAAAAATTAAACTTTATTTAACATATATTAATAATTTATGACAGAGAAGGTGAGGCAGAAACAGAAACAAAAACAGGAGAATTAGGGGTTTCATCATGATTGTTATTAGGTGAAGAAGGGATGGAAGTCTCATCAAAACGTTTTGGGTTATGGAGAGGGTTTGGGGATAATTGACTGGGATATGGTGAGGAGGGACAAGTACATGTGGGGCAATGGTACGAGGTTTTTGGTTTAAAATGATCTTCCACAAAAGTTTTCAAATTATTAAAATTAGTCAACAATAAATCAATTTTTTCTTCTATACTGTGGAAAGTGTTATCCATAACAGGTTTTTCTGAAGTAGTTTCTATTTTGGTATGCTCTGTACAAAATATATATATATATATATATATTTGCAAAACCGGGAAAAAGAATTCCAATTCTCCCAGGGAGGGATGGCACTCGTGGCAAGACACAAACCGCTGGTATAAATTACTTCCTCAAATCAAACCAATGCAGTATGGCGTTTAATTCAATGTCCAGTTTTATTAGGCATCAGCCAGATTAAAAAGTGCACGGTACAACGCGTTTCGCCGCTTACTCGCGGCTTGTTCACGTACAAGTGAAACCCACAACCAACTGTGTACATATAGGTGTTTCAAGCAATTAACCAGTCTCTATGGTTCTTTGTGCCATTAGTCCTTTGTCACTCTCTAGTACCGGCATAAATTGCTTCCATGAATGGAGAGAAAACAAGGCGGCCATTTTGTAAGAGGCAAATTTGTCTTGTATAATAGAACAGAAGGAATTGTTTGTTTCTGGCTAATATGACCCAAGTGGGTTAAATCTTTTGTAAGTTTGCCAGAATTCAAACTAGTATCTCTTTCACATTAATAGTCTAAGCCATGGTAACAAAAGAAATTTTATCCTTTCCTGGCTGATATGACCCAAGTGGGTTAATTCTTTTATAAATTTGCCAGGATTTAGATCGATATCTCTTTCACAAGTACAAATTCGCTTCAATAGTTTTTAATTCTAAAATATCAAACATATAGTCCTAAAAAAATATTTCTAAAAAGATTTTTCATTGTTCATTTTTTACTTTTACTTTTTCTTGCACAATACACATGCCTGGAGGATTATATTAACAGGCTGTGATTCGATATAGGTGTTTGCAATAAATTTGAATACAAGCAGAATACTAAAGTGCTAAGTGCTTAAAAGGTGTCATGTGCTAAAGTGCATCTATTGCTATATAAAGCAACAGGAATAAAGTGCTAGTGCATAAAATACAAAACATAGCGTAAACCAATTTCTGCTATTCAATCTGCAAACATAGATATTAAAAACAAACCACTTAGTACAAAAGTAATAAAACTAATAAAAATATGTGCATTATTATATTACAATAGAATTTAGGACAATTACACAATTTGAAAGACATGCCTATGTTTAAAATTTAAGACTCTCAATTCATCAATTTGGACTAGACAACCATAAAAACAAGAGCTGGCTAAAAAAGTTATCTAAGTGAATAAAATTTGACAATATAACACAATACAAAATTTAAAAAGATGTTTTTTGTGGCGAACAGACTTCATGTGGAGAGTTTAACACTTGTTAATACACCGTTCAAGATAAACTATATCGGTCCTGTGGCTCTAGGTTCCTAAATAGGTGTATAGTTCTTCATCTAGGTTGTGTCCTTTGGGTTTTTTCGATTCAAAGTCTAAAATATATTTGGTTTCTTTTTTCCGTAAATCAAGTTCTCTATTTCCTCCCCGTGGGTTGGCTTTTATATGATGTAATCCAAGAAAACTAAAACAGCCCAGTTTGCCCTGATGAGCATCTTTAAAATGAACAGCCATAGGATAGGAGGGGTCTGAGTTTTTTATGGCTCGCATATGTTGTAAAATTCTCAGCTTTAATTTGCCGATGGTGCTGCCAATGTACCAACGGTTACATGGGCATAGGAGTCCATAGACCACAAACTCCGTATTGCATGTAATGTGATTTTGTAGTTCAATAACTTGTCTCGTAACCGGATGCATATAATTTGTTCTATTTAGGGCATACTTGCAGGCTTTACATTTAGTGCATTTGTAAAATCCTTTTGGATTTGTATTTAGCCAGGAACTGTTTGATATTTTTTCCACGGGGGGCAAGAAACTACTGACTAATGAATCTTTAATTGATGGAGATTTTCTGAAGGTGATGTTAATGCGATCTTTCAGGACGGTGGAAAGTACTTCATCAGATTGCAAAATATGCCAATGTTTTTGAAAAATTTGCCGAATCATATTGGCATGAGTTCCAAATGTTAAGATTAGCCTGGTTTCGTCATCCTGTTTGTCTTTCATTGTGGTACAATTAGAAGAGAGCAGAGTATTTCTATTGGAATTACGAGCTTTCAGATAGGCTCTTTCCAAAACTGATTTTGGATACCGTTGTCTGGCAAAGTTTGCAGCAGTAAAACGACACTCTTGATCAAATTTTTCAATTGTGCTGCAATTACGTCGAATCCTAACGAATTCGCCATAGGGAATACTCCACTTTAAAGACACCGGATGATTACTGGTTGCGAAAAGAGGCATATTGGAACTTGTTGGTTTCCGATGCAGTTCAGTTAAAACTTCCTTTTGATTTGTTTTCACTAACACATCCAAAAAGATCAACTGGTCTCGACTGTGAGTTTCTGTGAACTTCAAATTCATGTTATTTATGTTCAATATTTTAACAAATTCCAGCCAATCACTCTCATCTCCATTCCAAAGGATGAAGAGATCATCAATAAACCTGAGCCACAGGACCACTTGATTTGTATATTTGGTGTTGCATTCAATCCATACTAAAAACTTCTCCCACCATCCCATGGTCAAGTTAGCGTATGATGGTGCAAAACTCGTACCCATGGCCGTTCCTCTGGTTTGGTTGTAAAATTCACTATTAAACAGAAAGACGTTGTTGGTAAGGCACATCTCTATCATTTCAATTATCATTTCTCCATGTGAGAGATAGTTTAGAGATCTTGTATTTAAAAAATATTTGCAAGCCGTTTTACCATTCTCATGCTGTATAGATGTGTATAATGAGACAACGTCTAATGTGGCAAACATGTAATTTTCTTCCCACGCTATTCCTTCAATCTTACTTAGGAAATCTTTTGTGTCTCGTAGATATGATGGTAAAGTAAATACGAGGGGGAGAAGAGTCTGATCCACATATTTAGAAAGGTTTTCTAATGAAGCTCCATTCAAGGTGACAATAGGACGACCAGGAGGGTTGGTGGGATGTTTGTGGATCTTGGGGAGAAAATAGATGGTTGGAATGCAGGGGAATTTATTGTACAGGAATCTGCAATCATCTTCGTCTAAAAGGCCCAAATCGGACCATTTCTTTAAAAGACATTCCACTTCAGATTGGATTCTTTCAGTTGGATTTCCTTCAAGTTTTTCATAGCAACTAGTATCTAATAGTTGTCTTTCAGCTTCTCTGATGTAATCCACTCTGTCTTGTATGACGATGTTGGTACCTTTGTCAGAGGCTTTGATAACGATACTACTGATTTCTTGTATTTCTTTCAGTGTTTGTCTTTCTTTAGCAGAAAAATTAGGTTTGGCTTTGGTTGTTTTTAATCGTGCTTTTTGAAGATCATGAATCACCAAATCTTGAAAAGCTTCTAGTTTGCCACCAGGTTGGAATAGTGGATTGAAACGTGATTTAACTTTCAATTTGCTTTTCATAGGCCAGTCAGTCTCTATATTTAACATTTCCAATGAGATTTCTGATAAGGCTTCTTCGTTTTCGTTTGTTGATTCCAGTTCTGCCAGATCAAGTAAAGCATCGAGATCCTCTATGCAAATAGCTGTTTTACCTTGAAGAACTTGTTTAGGCTTGTTTTTCGGAGGATTCAGGATAAAAAATTTCTTTAATCTAATTTTTCGCATGTATTTGTAAAAGTCAATCCTGGTTTCAGCGTAATCGTATGGGAAAGTTGGACAGAAGTTAAATCCATACTGTAAGACTTTAATTTGATCCATATTGAGGGAATAGCTCGACAGATTTATGATGCTATTATCAGTATTAGTGCTGTTCTTCATTTCTGTTTTTTCTGACCAGAGCGTGTTCTTGAATTCCCATCTGGCCCGTCGTTGCTTGTTCCTTTGTCCCCTCCTTGTTTTCCTTTTCCACCACGTCCTAGCGATTTTCCCCGGCCTCTGCCTGAAAATTTCTTTGAGTTGCTGCGGCCGTCTAGTCCTAGCATTCTCATTTCGTCTAAAAAATTGGGTTTTTTTGGAGCATTTTCCTTTTCATTTTCACTAGTGGAGGTTTCAGATTCGGATGTTGTAGTAATCTCACTGGATGAGGGGGCTATATTTTCATTGCTACGATTGTTTTTACTTGAGAGATTTTTCCTTAGATGGTCGAATCTCCGAGCAAAGGTGTACACTCTACCTTTTTCGTAATCTTCTTTGTCACGAAGAAATTTTCTTTGTTTACGTTGTTTGATTTCTTCTTCAAAGGTTTTGAGATTCGTTTCCATGTTGCTTCTCAATTTTTTGCCCTCTTCACTCGCTGGTAACTGAGATAGCTGTTCATTAATCTCTTCCATTTGAGATAGCGTTTTCTCTCTATCTTTACGTGCATATTTTATCAGGATATTCAAGAATTGCCCTGAGCATCCATTGGTAGAGTCCCCCCACTCTTTGAGCATTTCCGGATCTTGATCCTCAAAAGATGGTGAGATTAAAATTCTAAGACCCCGCGGGATTCTGCCAACATCCAAATAATTTTGGAGGGAATGTTCCTCCCACCATTTGCTTACTTCCTTTTTCTCCAATTTGTCCAATTTTTTGAGTAGGCTGATTTCATTTTTGTCCACAATGTTGTTCTCAACTATGTTAGAAGCCGGTGTGTTAATTTGTAAAGTCTCACAAAATAAAGTCTGGGCCTGTTCACGACGTGCCTTTTCTCTATCTGTTTGTGATGCCATAATTTGCAGACAGTATACTGGGATAAACTGCTTGGGAAAGTCCAAATCCAATTATAAGTTGGGTTTGCTGGAGGAATGAATTTGTTAAATTCAAGCGTTTGTTGTGTATTGCCAAATACACTTTCCTTGGAAGTGTAAATCTCTTGCAGACACATATACGGACGTGAATACAGGGATGAACGGGGAGCCAGAAGAGAAAGTCTTACCGCAGTTTCAGGATTCGCGTATATCCTCCGATGTACGCGGGAACCTCCGCTGCTGCAGACGACCTCAAACGGCTACACCCGCTCTCTCCTGCGTTCAGCTGTACGACGTCCGGGTCTGGAGCGTTGTAAAGGAAGTCCGTAAAGAGACTCGATACTCCCTTCGCATCAAAGTTTGGAGCGGTGCACATCCAGCGCCTGCCTCATGGCGCGGCGTCTATTTGCAAAACCGGGAAAAAGAATTCCAATTCTCCCAGGGAGGGATGGCACTCGTGGCAAGACACAAACCGCTGGTATAAATTACTTCCTCAAATCAAACCAATGCAGTATGGCGTTTAATTCAATGTCCAGTTTTATTAGGCATCAGCCAGATTAAAAAGTGCACGGTACAACGCGTTTCGCCGCTTACTCGCGGCTTGTTCACGTACAAGTGAAACCCACAACCAACTGTGTACATATAGGTGTTTCAAGCAATTAACCAGTCTCTATGGTTCTTTGTGCCATTAGTCCTTTGTCACTCTCTAGTACCGGCATAAATTGCTTCCATGAATGGAGAGAAAACAAGGCGGCCATTTTGTAAGAGGCAAATTTGTCTTGTATAATAGAACAGAAGGAATTGTTTGTTTCTGGCTAATATGACCCAAGTGGGTTAAATCTTTTGTAAGTTTGCCAGAATTCAAACTAGTATCTCTTTCACATTAATAGTCTAAGCCATGGTAACAAAAGAAATTTTATCCTTTCCTGGCTGATATGACCCAAGTGGGTTAATTCTTTTATAAATTTGCCAGGATTTAGATCGATATCTCTTTCACAAGTACAAATTCGCTTCAATAGTTTTTAATTCTAAAATATCAAACATATAGTCCTAAAAAAATATTTCTAAAAAGATTTTTCATTGTTCATTTTTTACTTTTACTTTTTCTTGCACAATACACATGCCTGGAGGATTATATTAACAGGCTGTGATTCGATATAGGTGTTTGCAATAAATTTGAATACAAGCAGAATACTAAAGTGCTAAGTGCTTAAAAGGTGTCATGTGCTAAAGTGCATCTATTGCTATATAAAGCAACAGGAATAAAGTGCTAGTGCATAAAATACAAAACATAGCGTAAACCAATTTCTGCTATTCAATCTGCAAACATAGATATTAAAAACAAACCACTTAGTACAAAAGTAATAAAACTAATAAAAATATGTGCATTATTATATTACAATAGAATTTAGGACAATTACACAATTTGAAAGACATGCCTATGTTTAAAATTTAAGACTCTCAATTCATCAATTTGGACTAGACAACCATAAAAACAAGAGCTGGCTAAAAAAGTTATCTAAGTGAATAAAATTTGACAATATAACACAATACAAAATTTAAAAAGATGTTTTTTGTGGCGAACAGACTTCATGTGGAGAGTTTAACACTTGTTAATACACCGTTCAAGATAAACTATATCGGTCCTGTGGCTCTAGGTTCCTAAATAGGTGTATAGTTCTTCATCTAGGTTGTGTCCTTTGGGTTTTTTCGATTCAAAGTCTAAAATATATTTGGTTTCTTTTTTCCGTAAATCAAGTTCTCTATTTCCTCCCCGTGGGTTGGCTTTTATATGATGTAATCCAAGAAAACTAAAACAGCCCAGTTTGCCCTGATGAGCATCTTTAAAATGAACAGCCATAGGATAGGAGGGGTCTGAGTTTTTTATGGCTCGCATATGTTGTAAAATTCTCAGCTTTAATTTGCCGATGGTGCTGCCAATGTACCAACGGTTACATGGGCATAGGAGTCCATAGACCACAAACTCCGTATTGCATGTAATGTGATTTTGTAGTTCAATAACTTGTCTCGTAACCGGATGCATATAATTTGTTCTATTTAGGGCATACTTGCAGGCTTTACATTTAGTGCATTTGTAAAATCCTTTTGGATTTGTATTTAGCCAGGAACTGTTTGATATTTTTTCCACGGGGGGCAAGAAACTACTGACTAATGAATCTTTAATTGATGGAGATTTTCTGAAGGTGATGTTAATGCGATCTTTCAGGACGGTGGAAAGTACTTCATCAGATTGCAAAATATGCCAATGTTTTTGAAAAATTTGCCGAATCATATTGGCATGAGTTCCAAATGTTAAGATTAGCCTGGTTTCGTCATCCTGTTTGTCTTTCATTGTGGTACAATTAGAAGAGAGCAGAGTATTTCTATTGGAATTACGAGCTTTCAGATAGGCTCTTTCCAAAACTGATTTTGGATACCGTTGTCTGGCAAAGTTTGCAGCAGTAAAACGACACTCTTGATCAAAGTGTTATCCATAACAGGTTTTTCTGAAGTAGTTTCTATTTTGGTATGCTCTGTACAAAATATATATATATATATATATATATATATATATATATATGTTAAATGTATACAAAATAATAATAATTAAATGGTTTATATTTAAGTGTTTACCATTAGTTTCACTATCTTGTGACATTTCTTCATGTGGGAAATGTTCCTTTAGCCATTCCAGAGTACTAGACATTTCTTTGAGAGAAAAAAAAAAAGATAATATTTTTTTATCTAATACAGAAAGTTTATAAAAATATGAATAAAATTAAGTACGCTTACTATTTCAGGTAAGATATGTCCTATGTACTTAGTGGGTCTGCTTTTGTTCTCAGTTCTGTTGTGTTTGTGAGGTAATTATGTTGGAAGCCAATTTATTTTCTTGTGGTATATTCCATTTTAGAACATAGTGCATTTAAATGAATGGTTAGTGTGTTGTATATATGGATTACATTTCTTATGTATTAGTACATATAATGTGTTTGTGTGCTTTTTTTGGAATTTGTTAAATGTTCCTATGTTTGGATATAACAATCAAACATACCACCCCCCAGAGTTTTTTAGGTAGTGGTACTTTTCTTCGAACATGTCCGCGAACATTAAATGAGTTTGCGGACATCAAGTACAGTAGAAGAGATTCAGTCAGTTCCATATGATATGTATATAAAGTGAAAGTCATTATTGTTAAGTTGCGCTACTAAAAACCTACGAAATTCAATGAAAAAACTTTGTTAAAAGGGACATTATGGTTCCAAGTAAAACCGAAAAACCCTTGAAATTTGCCAGTTATGGTAAGCTAAGCCACCACCGTGCACTGCTAAGACTAACACCCAGGACATCAAAGATGACATCACAAATGTCATTGATGACATCACATGTGTATGTAGTTTTCATGAAATATGTGTACAAGGGATTCTTATTATAATGTTGCGAAAAATGTGTCAAGGATCATTGCTATAAATATCATACCCTAATTAGTGCATTGAACGATGCATTGATATAAATAGCATTCTATTATGGGGTTCTATCTAGTATACTAAGCTACTCATACAGAAACATAACATTGTGTGCAGCGTACAACTTAACCATAACGTCCCTTTAACAAAGTTTTTTTCACTGAATATATATATATATATATATATATGAGAATATCTACTGGACTGTGGAAAGGTACACCTAGCTGGGAACCAGAGTGCACCCCTCACCCCCTTTCTGTCAAATGTTTTTGGGAGTCCCAGGCTCCAGAGGTGGCGGCACCGGGGTGACACATGCCCCTACTAAGGAGAGCCACACTGTTGACTTTCCCCCCTCCACCCAATTGGGGATTTACACTGTGTAATTGGAGGGTGAGTTGGTTCCTGGCTATTTGAATTGACTACAGCAACCAGAATTCCCTGAGGCCATCATTCGTATTAACCATTAACACCTGAACAGACTGCCTCCTTGATGATTGCAAGAGGCAAGACAGCGCTAGGAGGAGAAGATCTACTGGACTGTGGAAAGGTACACCTAGCTGGGAACCAGAGTGCGCCCCTCACCCCCTTTCTGTCAAATATCTTTGGGAGTCCCAGGCTCCAGAGGTGGCGGCACCGGGGTGACACATGCCCCTACTAAGGAGAGCCACACTGTTGGCTTTCCCCCCTCCCCCCGATTGGGGATTTATACTGTGTAATTGGAGGGTGAGTTGGTTCCTGGCTATTTGAATTGACTACAGCAACCGGAATTCCCTGAGGCCATCATTCGTATTAACCATTAACACCTGAACAGACTGAATCCCTGATGATTGCAAGAGGCAAGAACGCGCTAGGAGGAGAAAATCTACTGGACTGTGGAAAGGTACACCTAGCTGGGAACCAGAGTGCACCCCTCACCCCCTTTCTGTCAAATGTTTTTGGGAGTCCCGGGCTCCAGAGGTGGCGGCACCAGGGTGACACATGCCCCTACTAAGGAGAGCCACACTGTTGGTTGTCCCCCTTCCCCCCCAATTGGGGATTTATACTGTGTAATTGGAGGGTGAGTTGGTTCCTGGCTATTTGAATTGACTACAGCAACCGGAATTCCCTGAGGCCATCATTGGTATTAACCATTAACACCTGAACAGACTGCCTCCCTGATGATTGCAAGAGGCAAGAAAGAACTAGTAGGAGAAGATCTACTGGACTGTGGAAAGGTACACCTAGCTGGGAACCAGAGTGCACCCCTCACCCCCTTTCTGAGATATATATATATATATATATATATACACACACACACCTTTGTGATAGTTACACCTGCTATGCTACCTCAGACAGTGCTAGCTATTAAAAGTCAAATAGCATCAGTATGATGCAGGTCTAGAACTTGATTCCTCCAAACAAGTCTTGTAAAACTAGCAGCCACCCCAATAAAGAATAAAGAGCATAACGGTTTAGGGCCAATTCATGGAATTTCGGGCAGTCCCCATAAACCACTACACGCGCAAAGGGACTTGCGCATCCCTGCGTGTAAAGGTTAAATTGCGAGTTCTGTGTATTCATGGAATTTGGATTGCAAAATAACCCAAAGTAATGCTATGCGCAAGTAGCAGCCAGAACGGCCACAACCAGCGACAACTAACAACCTTTGTGCCTACCTTTGCCCCACCATCCAGCACCCCGGGAAAACTGCTTACTATCCCCGTAACTCAAGGCAACACCGGCGTATTTGCATGCATGCACCCTTAACTCTAAACTACGTGAAGACACCCTTAAACTAAGTGAAAGCACCCCTAACTGTAAAATATGTGAAGGCACACTCAACTCTAAACTATGTGAAGGAACCCTAAAAACTAAGTGAAGGCACGCCTATCTCTAAACTATGTGAAGGCACCCTTAAACTAAGTGAAGGCACCCCTAACTCTAAACTACGTGATAGCACCCTTAACTCTAAACTACGTGCTTCAATGTGCAAAAGTGAGGTTAACATAGCAGTTTAGTGGTACCTTCACAAAGTTTAGAGTTAAGGGTGCCTTCACTTAGTTTAGAGTTAAGGATGCCTTCACTTAGTTTAGAAGTACCTTCTCTTAGTTTAGAGTTTAGGGTGCTTTCACTTAGTTTAGAGTTAAGGGTGCCTTCACTTAGTTTAAAGTTAAGGGTGCCTTCACTTAGTTTAAAGTTAAGGGTGCCAATGCGCAAAGCTCACTGCCACCTTTCATGTGGCGTAAGATCCCCAGATTTGTGTGGTTAATCTCGCATCTTGGGGTTGCGTGGTTACATCCATGAATATGGTTATGTTTGCACTTCACTGGGCCTTAAATGGCCCATCCCTTAACACGCCCAAGAGATTTGTTAGATATTTTGTGTAACTTTGGGTTTTGGCAGTATTTTCTTACTGCCAAAATATGAACGGTACCTTGGTAATACCTATCCTCGTGTTTAGATTGGGTTTGGCCTCATTATTCTAGTGACCATACTTTGTTACACTATATTGGAGAATTTAGTAATATATACTATTGCAGTATTTTGTCGTAGTAAATTACTTAGTGGTGAGCATATTTTTCCTTCCCTATATTATAACCCCATCATACACAAAACCTTCCTTTCTATTAGAATAACTCCTAGTGATCTATAGAGGGCCTTGGACCTACACACAAGGGGACCAACAATTTTATGTATAGTGCCACTTACAGCCTGTCGTCGGTATCACTGATTTATTTACACCATGATCTATGCGCCCGTAGGCATCATTACCGGTTCATAGACCCCCAGTAATCTATGGGTTATATTAGAATCCCCAAACAACATGCAAGGGGAACACACACATACACCTATTTATAAACGCCTATTCTGTTTGTTATTCTATCTGCATGGGCAAATTGGGAAATGTATTACAAAAAAACACAAATCTTCCCCATGTCCGCATATGCAATTCCCAAAGCAATAAACACTCTGAACCATTTGTGTGTATATATATATATATATATATATATATATATATATATATATATATATATTATATTGCAGACAATTACAATTTTATGATACAAAATCTTACCATGTACATTTCTGCATTACTTGTAATAAAATAAGAAGAGAAAAAAAAACAACAGATATAGTGCAAATAAACCCTTTTTAAAAATAAGCATCACATTTTATGATTCTAAACATGGCGAATGAAAATGCAGAGGATTTTCTTTTACTTAGCTACTCTGACTGCCTGGTATTTTTAGATCAGACATTCGTCAAACAACAGCACATGATAACCTCACTTCAACTTTGGATGCTTACCAAAGATTTGTAGTTCTCTCCCCAGACGACCTTCTTTCACTCGCCTCAGAAGAACAGGCCCAGTCAGCATGAATTGCCTCTGTAATATTGGATGTTTGAAGTGCGCAGTGAAAACATAGGGTTCTCAAGCCAGCGCTAAGTGAGACCAGGCACGTCGGTCTCAGAGCCCAGTCATCCCGAACTAACTTCTCCCCCTGACCTTGTTCCCCCAGCAGAGCTCTGCACCTACCCATTTTGCCTACATAATCAATCTGCAGATACTCTGCTCCAATCAAGTTGAAAGGCAGCATCACCCTTCACTTCTGTACAATAGGCCATTTACACAGGGAGCAACTTTATCGAATATCATTTCCTGGTATGCAGGAGGCTTGCTGCAAACACAGAAAGCGAATGAAGGAAAAAAAACAGTGCACGTTTGAAAAACGAATTTCAGAATATGTATTTTCACCTCTTTTTGCACACAGAGATTACATTATAATGTTAATGAGTTAGCACTGGTGATTAGTAATTGTTAATTAAATCAGTCAGTTATATAAATAATGTAGTCTCCTATGCATGAGGTATTCAAAAGGAAAAAAAGAAAATTGGTGCACTTTTAAACTGTGCAGCTTCACACTGAACTTTTTGCTGCATTATAAATCCTGTACCTTGCATGTCTCCAGCCACATACTCATATGTTATACTGACAACATAGGACTGGCTAAATGTGTGTGCCACAATATTGATGGCAACAAAATGCCATCATATTCAGTGAGGCGCTACACACTCCAAGGCACTCTAAAGCGCAATATATTACTACATTATCCCTCCTTTTCTGACAATTTGGCAATGTTCCAAGCCACAATTGGAAGAAATCCAACTTGCGCTCCTCCTTTTCTTTCCATCATAGCAATTCAATAAAATGAACATTCACATTTTTCACAATAAATCACTGCTTAACCACCACAAAATCAAAATTCATCTTAAATGAGTCCATCAGTTCTTATAAAATACTGTACATGTTTCTTCCCAACTGAAGTGTCCATAGTCCAACGTCCAATGCTTTTGTTTACTTGTGAAACAAACATTTAAGTTCAATATCAAAATAATAAAACAAAATAAATAATTAACATACTAATTAAAATATTAAATAAAACAATAACGTTGTGGGACTCCATCACCCATACTTCCAGAATGCATTGGAAATAATGCACCCACAACGCTGCAAGTTCAGTTCAACATTGTTCCATTAATGATGACCACCTTTGAGACGTCCCGACCATCAACTTCTCATCATCCGGTTCATCCAGTGAATTCTTTCATCCTGGCACTCTTGGATGCTTTTCCATAGGAATCATCTCTTTTGGCGTCCCAGTTATTTGGTCTTCACCTCCATACTTCGGTCCGGAGGCATTACTTGAGCTTCATCCCGTGGCATTCCATCATCTTCTGTGACCTCCAACCTCGAAACATAGGTTAATGATTCTAAATCAAATAGAAAAGAGACAGATTAACAGGCCGATTCATGGAATCAACGTGCGCCGAAAAAACGGCGCACGTGTGCGAAAACGTGCGTTTCGCAGTGAAATAGCGAAAATCGCAGTGCAAGTGCGATTATCGCACAGAAAACATCGCACATCTATTCATGGAAGTCCGTGCACGCGCAAAATGTGGGATGTGCGCTGAAAACGTGCGTGGCGCACGCTGGCGCACAGGTCATCGAACGCCGTGCGATAAGGCCACAGCGAATTCGCACATAGCGCGGCGTACATAACAAAAGTAGGCGTAACACAGGGCGTCACACGCAGAATGGGGAACAACTCGTGAAAATATGGGCGTCACGGGGGAAGTACAGGAGGCAATTGCGCAGAACGCCCACACGCTCGCCTACAACACGTATTCATGGAATCGAATAGGGAAAAACAGCGCACGGCCAAAGACGCCCACAGGCCCATACATGTCCGCCACATGAAAGCAGGCGGTAGCGTCCCTGCACAGGAATAAAATGTGCGCCAAAGTCCTACACGCGCGAGAAAGCCCACACGCGGGCCTGGGGGAGCGTGTGCGTGTATTTCAGAGGTGCGCAAGAAATTTCACATGCGATCGGGCCTGTGGGAGCATGTGCGTGTATTCCAGAGGTGCGCGAGAAGTTCCACACGCGATTGGCCTGGGCGCGTGTATTTCAGAGGTGCGCGAGAAGTTCCACACGCGATTGGCCTGGGCGCGTGTATTTCAGAGGTGCGCGAGAAGTTCCACACGCGATTGGCCTGGGCGCGTGTATTTCAGAGGTGCGCGAGAAGTTCCAGACGCGATATCGAGCCTGGGGGAGCGTGTGCGTGTATTTCAGAGGTGCGCGAGAAGTTCCACACGCGATTGGGCTGCGTGCGGGTATTTCTGGGGTGCGCAGGAAGTTTTACACATGATCTGGCCTGGGGGAGCGTGTGCATGTATTTCAGGGGCTCGCAGGTGTTTTTACACGCAATCGGGCCTGGGGTAGCGGGGTACGTGTATTTCAGGGGCTCGCGGGTGTTTTTACACGCGATCAGGCTTGGGGAGCGGGGTACGTGTATTTCAGGGGCTCGCGGGTGTTTTTACACGCGATCGGGCCTGGGGGAGCGGGGTACATGTATTTCAGGGGCTCGTGGGTGTTTTTACACGCGATCGGGCCTGGGGGATCGGGGTACGTGTATTTCAGGGGCTCGCGGGTGGTCTTACACGCGATTGGGCCTGGGGGAGCAGGGTACCACTCACCGTCTGCCTTGCGTGTAGAAGAACGCGTAGCCAACACCCACCCGCTGTGAAGTAATAGCGTGTGAACCCCAACGTCTGCAAGACACACGCACCGCACCCCACCCCACGAAAAGCAACGCCCGTGCGCGATACGTCACAGACACGCATACGCGGTAAGGGCCTTTGGTCCAATGGAATCGCGTATGCGTGCTGACGCGCTAAGGGCCTTTCCTCGATTCACACGCTGACATGCAGAATTTTCACGTGCCAAATCACTCCGTATCAAGCTGGCCACGCGTAAGCACACGGAAGACCACACTCCTGCCCAGAAGGCCGAACTACTGCCCCCCAGAGCCCCGAGCACGCTCCCACCTGCCATCTGCTGCTGCCTGACTGCCTGCTGCCCACGTGCCCTGCCATTTGCTGCCTGCACATCAGCCAGGGGTGCTGTTGCTGTGACCACCCCTGCTGGAACCGAAGACTCCCGACTGGGATTCCATCGCTCCACAGCCCAGCCCCAGGATCCAGTTGCCCACCCACTCCTGCCTCTGGGGTTGTCATGTCGGGGCAAACACCACCTGAGACCACTGACAACCCCCGGCCAGAGAGGCAGAGAGGCAAAGGGGCACCAGCTTCAGTGCCACCGAAGTTGGTGTCCTGGTGGAGCAAGTCCTGGGGCAGTATGATGCCCTCTTTGGAAGTTCCTGCGCCGACAAGGAAGGACGGACTCGGATCTGGACTGACATCGTGACTGCCATCAACGCGGAGGGGGTGGCAGTCCGCGACTTACAACATGTCAAGAAGCGCTGGGAGGACATCAGGTCCAGGACCCTGAACAAGGCCCGGAGCCTCTTGAAGGCAGCGGATGCCAAGGGGCGCCGGGGCCACTTGTCGGAAGAACAGATGGGGGTCCTGGAACGCATATCCCCAGCGCTCCACGTCCAGGTCCTTGAGAGGCAGACCCGTCTGGAGTCGAGCGGTAAGTGTACATGCATCCTGATTGTGAGCTGTGCGTGTGGTGATTTTTCAGTAGTGTGCAGGTTGCACATCTGTTTGTATGGGGTCGAGTATGGGAGGGAGTGTACAGCGCCGTGGGGCTAACACATGCAAGGGCTGGAATGTGTGAGACATGGATGGTGTTTGTGTGTGTAGGCTTGCATGCCAAATGCAGTTGTGTGGGTACACATGTTTGGATGAATGTGTATGTAAGTAGACATGTCTGTGATGTCACGCATGTATGTTGTTTTCAGCTGCATGTATCAGCACTGTGTACATGTGCATGTGTGTGTATTTGACAAGGGTGCAACAGTGATGCAACATGGATGCATGTGACAGCGGTATGTGGAAGCCTGATCGGCAGATGTGACATGGATGCCCACCTGAACACTGCGACACTTGGCAGAGGTGTACACATGCATGCAAGTGTGGTGGTGTGTGTACATGTGTGGTGCACTTCCTGTGTTGCATGTGATGTCTGGCTCACCTTTGCCTGCTCATGCTGTTGTATGTGTATGGATGGTGCTGGCAGTTGCGATATGGCTCATGTGTGCGAGTTGAAATGACATGTGTGTTGGGGATTGTGATGACATGTCTGAGGTTTGCCAATGCCACTCATGTACAACTGTAATGTGTGTATGTGTCCATTGTACAGTGCCCTGATTCCTGTGTTTCATTTCTCCCTGTCTGCAGCGTCAACTGATGAAGAGGGCGGAGAAGGTGCTGTGGAGCACAGCGGCGGGGATCCCACCGCCAGCCGGAGACGCAAGGCCCGGCTCCCCTCCCATGGTGTCATCTCGTCGGGGAGTGAGGAGTCCGGTGCCGCGTCCCAGGCCGCAGCTGCCGGGGGGAGGTCCAAGAGGCAGAGGTTGGAGTTGGACTCCTCGGCAGCAGAAGGGGCAGCTGGGACCCCACAGGGCCCAACGGGGGAAGATGGCACAGAGTCATCCAGGTTGGTGGGGGGTTTGGTGGAGGAGGAGGCCGTGCAAGCAACAGAGACGGGGTCTGGAGGTGGGGATCCCACTGGTGCTAGTGGTGCAGTGCAGGACCAGGGACAGGAGGCAGCACAGGCCGCCGCGGAGGTGCCTGTGTGCAATCCTGTCCCTGATCCTGTCCCTGCATCATCTTGCACCAGCAGGGATGCCTACGTCCAGACCCGTTTTCAGGCAGGGGATGAGCTCACGACAACTGGCCTTCCTCTGCCTGCGGACGTGGCTATCCGGGTCCGGGTTGAGCCTGTCCTGACTGGTGTGGCGTTGCATCAACGGGCCATGCGAGGTGACCTGCAGTCTTTTCATGAGGAGCCTGCTGGGACAGTTCACCCAGGCCGGATTCCTCCGTATGATGGGGCTTGCTATGACCCCCTCCTCAACAGAACCTCCTACGCGCCAGTCGTCCTCCGTGCCATCTTCCCACCCATCAGTCACCTGGGTGCCCTGTGGAGCTGCCTCTGACGGTGCGGCCAGGCTGGTGGAGGAGGCATCCCTGCCACAGTCGGGAGTCGGACGTCCAGCAGGGGTGGTCACATCAACGACTGCAACCCAGCCGGCGGAGGATGCGCAGGCAGCAGGAGGCAGTGCACAGGCAGAGGCACAGCAGCAGCAACGTGGTGGGAGCCATGAAGGCTCGGGGCCTTCAACATCGGAGGGGCAGGCATCGGCCGGAGGGCAGGAGGACCCAGGACAGAGTGTCTTCCGTGTGGCAGCGGTTGGGCCACGCCATAGATGCGGAGTGGCAGCGGGTGGAAGAGGCACGGCTCACAATGGTCAGGGCGGAGAACTCCATGCGGAGGGCCCTGAGGCAGGCCGTCAAACTAGCCCGCTGCCCTTGTACATAGTTATGTAGGTAGTGTTAGGTTTCCTTTTTTTTTGGATTTATTTTGGACCTTTTGGACATTGGCCACATTTTTGTATATAGTTTATTTTATTAGTTAGTGTAGTTAGATAGGTTTCATTTCTTTTGTTGGGATAATGGACCCTGGCTTGTTCGTATGTACATAGTTCACTGTTGGATTGTATTTTTCTTTCACATTTTAACCATGGAGCAATGGCTTTCAATTTTATTTCCCATTGGATTTTTGTTTTCTGGACAGTGACTTTGGACACCATTAGTTTGGATTATGATTTTTGCTTTTGCTTTTTTTCACGGACATGCTTCTTTTCATTTTTGTACATTCCCATTTCTGTTTCTTTATTTTTGATTCTATTTATGTTTTCTTTAATACATATTTTTTTAGTGACCTTCAATGTCTAGTATCTCATTGGTTTCATGCATATCATGATATGGGTTTTGAGATTCACTGACACCCATTGGGTGTATGTGAGGGAAATGTGTTTGTTTCGGAACTTGCAATTGGTGTTCTGTCATGTAATTGTCAATTATGAGTGGGTGGATGCAATACTCGGGTGGGTCTTTTGCATTTGGAGGCTGACCATAGGGACCAGGGATCTAGATTGTGATGACATGTTGGCTGGGGAACTTGTGTTGGACATCGGTGGGGGCCTGCTGGCAGGTGCCCCACAGTGCTGGGGGCGGGGGGGGGTGGGAGACATGGGTGAGGGCCTGCTGGCAGGTGCCCCACAGTGCTGGGGGGTGGGGGGGGTGGGAGACATGAGTGGGGGCCTGGTGGAGGCTGCCCCTGCACTGCTGGGGGGTGGGGGTGGTGGGAGACATGGGTGGGGGCCTGCTGGCAGGTGCCCCACAGTGCTGGGGGTGGGGGTGCAGGGGGACATGAATGGGACATGAGTGGGACATGAGTGGGGGCCTGCTGGCAGGTGCCCCACAGTGCTGGGGTTGGGGGTGCAAGGGGACATGGGTGGGGGCCTGGTGGAGGGTGCCCCTGCACTGCTGGAGGGGTGGGGGTAGTGGGAGACATGGGTGGGGGACTGGTGGAGGGTGCCCCTCCACTGCTGGGGGGTGGGGGTGGTGGGGACATGAGTGGGACATGAGTGGGGGCCTGCTGGCAGGTGCCCCACAGTGCTGGGAAGTGGGGGTGCAAGGGGACATGGGTGGGGGCCTGGTGGAGGGTGCCCCTGCACTGCTGGGGGGTGGGGGTGGTGGGAGACATGGGTGTGGGCCTGGTGGAGGGTGCCCCTGCACTGCTGGGGGTGGTGGGGACATGAATGGGACATGAGTGGGGGCCTGCTGGCAGGTGCCCCGCAATGCTGGGGGGTGGGGGTGCAGGGGGACATGAGTGGGACATGAGTGGGGGCCTGCTGGCAGGTGCCCCGCAATTCTGGGGGTGGGGGTGCAAGGGGACTTGAGTTGGTGATCATTAGTGCAAGGAGACATGCGCCTTTGCTGGGAGGCATGCCCATGTTGGGTGGGCTGCCTGCGGGACATGACCAGGGATGCAGGGTAGTCCCCTGTGGTGTTGGCTGCCTGCAGGGGGCCGTGGAGGGTGTACAGGGAACACCTGGGAGGACCCACACTGCCAAATCACATGTAGGACTCCCCGGCACCCCTGAAATACACGTACCCTGCTGAAATCGCGTGTAAAACTTTCCGCGCACCCCTGGAATACACGCACACGCTCCCCCAGGCCAGATCGCGTGTGGAACTTCACACGCACCCCTGAAATACACGCACACGCTCCCCCAGGCCAATCGCGTGTGGAACTTCTCGCGCACCTCTGAAATACACGTGCCCAGCCCAATCGCGTGTGGAACTTCTCGCGCACCCCTGAAATACACGCACACGCTCCCCCAGGCCCGATCGCGTGTGGAACTTCTCGCGCACCTCTGGAATACACGCGCCCAGGCCAATCGCGTGTGGAACTTCACGCGCACCCTGCAATACACGCACCCAGCCCGTTCGCGTGTGAAGCTTCTCGCGCACCTCTGAAATACACGCACACGCTCCCCCAGGCCAGATCGCGTGTGAGACTTCTCGCGCACGCGTGTTCCCGAAACCCGTAATACACGTTCCCCGCTTTGCGTTTGCTGTTTGCCAGTCCGGTAAACTGGTACAGGGTTGGCGCAGCCCTTTGCGATGGTTTTGCGATCTTGATGGCTTTTCTTTGCGCGAGGGCGTTCTTGGGGGCATAACTGGCGCTGCTGCAGGGTCGCTGCGCCACGTCTGCTTTTGGAGGCGAGAATCCATGAATACGCTGTGCGCGGAAATTGATTTTATCGCACCCGGCTGGCGCAGACATTCGCACGGGCACGCTGTGCGCAAGCCGCGTGCAACACTTTTGTGAGGGATTCCATGAATCGGCCTGTAAGTATATAGCACAATACCAATTTTATTCTTTTACCAAAAATAAAATATTTAATCCAAAACATTTCGCCCTTTTTCTTTGGTCTCTAATACTAAACACATGTTAGAGAGAAAACAAACAAACATCATTAAACATTAAACATATTTCAACCTTGCAATAAAATACCATTTGCTTCAGCCCCTTTTTTTATGTTTATCACATATGGTATTTTTATTTACATCTATTCCACTACAAGAATTACACCTATTTTATTTCTCTGGTATTGGGCACTATACATAGAATCATGTGTTTTCTTTCATGTATTTAGGACCCTTGAGTTACTTCTACCTGCTCAAGCCTCCTTACTTCATGTTTGGGATGATAGGGATTAATTTGGTTAACATGCACAAATTGCTCTGTTACCATTTCACTCTCTGTTCTTAATATTTTATAAACCACTGGAGACACCTTATCTATGATTTGAAATGGCCCCTGCCAGGCAGCCAGAAATTAAGAATTTTTCTGTTTACCCTTTCCAAAATGAAATGTATACACCTGATCCCCTACACTATACTCTTTCACAGATGTCTTTTTATCATAATATGATTTTGCAATGTCAGCGGCTCTTTCCAAATTCTGATGCACAAAAGCAAATGCATGTTGTAAATGCTTCCTCAGTTCTTCCATATATTCATGAACTGTAGATGTGCTTACAAGTGTCTGCTCATATGTCCTGTATAGCAAGTATTGTGGCAACACCATTTTCCTACCTGTCAATACTTCATGGGGGCTGATACCTGTTGCTTTGGAAGGAGTTTATCTAATTGCCATCCAAACCAGAGGTAAACGTAAATCCCAGCTGGAACCTGCCTCTGCTACAAACTTCTTCAATATATCCACAACAGACCTTTTGCACCGTTCAACACCCCCAGAAGAGGTGGGTCTATATGCAATATGCAATTTTATTTTCACCCCCAGTATCTGCCACACCTTACTCATTAAAGGGCTTCCTCTGTCTGATTCTATTCTTTGTGGTAACCCAAATCTTGAAAATATATGATTCACCAATAGTTTAGCTGCTGTTTGCACACTACAATCTGGTGCAGGAATACACTCTATCCATTTTGATATCAAACAAACCATGCTTAAAATATATCGGTTCCCCCTGCTCGACCTTTTTACAGGCCCTACATAGTCTATTTGCAAATCTGACCATGGAAGGGTTAAGCCTCTTTTCATCAATGGGGCCCTATGCATTGGTGAAGCAGGTTTAAATTGGGCACATACTAGACATCCCCTAGTATATAATTCCACATCTTGGGACATATGTGGCCAGTAGGCATAATCTTTCAATATTTCTAATGTTTTTTGTGAACCTCTGTGCCCTGCAGTTATTGCATCATGTGCATGGTGTAGCATTAGCCCTCTGAATGAAAGGGGTACCACCCACTGTATTTGTCCTGTTATGGGTTCCCTAATCATGAGTCCATCCTGTAGTCTGATTCGTTTTGTATTCTTTAATAGCACCCTCAATTCTTCTTTTCCCACACAATCATTTTCTGTTAAAGGATTTTGTTCAGGGTCTATCAAATGATTATAATAGATTCCCAAAATTGGATCATCTTTTTGTGCCTTAATCAGGTCTTGATCTGGTGTATCATAACTCCATTGCACTACTGGTTGTTCCATCTCTTTTGGAGCTTTAGAGCGTGTAACTGCATCAATCAGTATTTCACCAAGTAAATGTTCAATCAGTAGCAACTCTCCCATCACAGCCCCAATTTTGGCTAAATGATCTGCCTTATCATTACCCTCCTTATCTTCTCCTGGAGTTTTTAGGTGTCCACAAATGTTCCTCCAGTATATTGTTAAATCATTCTCTGACACCAATTTGTCTATAGCCTGTATCATTTTTCCATGTTTGAGAGACTTTTTTATTGTACGTAATAATGCCTCTTGCTTTCCAGCCAGGCAAATAGTCCACAAAGCTATTTCGTGCATAATCAGAATGAGTCACCAGGACAATTTCACTAAATGTATTATCAACTGCAGTAGTAATTGCTTTATAAATGGCTGTCAATTCAGCTACTTGACTACTCCTAGCCCCAATTCTCAACCCTATACAGGGAATGTCTTCACATCTCAACCAGACATTTCCTATTCCTGATACCAATTGTTTATTGCTGTCATTTTCAATGTGAAAAGCACAACCGTCAACATATACAGTTGGCAAATCCTTGCATGTCTTTTCATCAAAAGCTTTGTGTGATGATTGTCCAAACTCCTGTAAACTAGTTTCCACTTCTACTTCATTTGATACATGTTCAGCTGCACAGTCATGTAGATCTGCCAAACCTTGAGCAACTGGGCTCTTTTTATTTTGTCCATACCCCACTTCTACAGGAAAGCCTTGCAATGCCAGTGTCCATGAAGTAATTCTGGACTATGCTAGGAGGTTGCCTGACCTAATTCTTTTACTCTCTAAAAATTGCAATGGCTGATGATTTGGCTCAATGGTTATCTTTTCTCCCTTAACAATGGGGCGGAAATGCAGTAACGCCCACACAGTGATCAAAATGGCCTTTTCACATTCACTGAATTTAATTTCAACTTGGGAAAATGCTTTACTTGCATTAGCAATGGTTTTGTGATTCAAATCATGTTTTTGTGATAACACTGCTGACATGCAATGTTCAGAGAAACCTATTTCTATTAAGACATCCCTGTTCTTTATGGGGTATGCTAAACATGGTGCCTTTATAAGACATTCCTTTAATTTAGTCACTGCCTCAGATTGCTTGTTCTCCCATTTCCAGGGTGTATTCAGCTTCAGTAGTTTAGTCAATGGTTGAGTAATTTCAGCATAATTTTCAATAAACTTTCTGTTATATCCCGTTATTCCTAATAAACTTTTCAAATCTTTCACACTTCTAGGGTGTTTTAGTTTTTGTATGGCCTCTACCTTCTTCGTTTGCAGGTTTAGTCCATGTTCAGTCACTTTATGGCCTAGAAAATTCACCTTTTTCTGGCACCATTGTGCTTTCTGTAAAGATACTTTGGCACCTGCCTTTTGCAATTGGCCAAGAACATGCCTAATTTCATCAAAATGGCTTTTTAAGCTTTCATTTTTTATCAGGACATCATCCACATAAACTATAGTTGCTCTTCCCACTGCATCAGGCATGGCCTTTCTCAAAAATATGCCAAATTCACTCCCACTATTGACGTACCCAAATGGTGTTCTATCCATGCGTATTGGGTCTTATCAATTGAAAATGAAAACAAATTCTGAATCTCCTCTGCCAATGGCACACACCAATATCCAGATGTGAGATCTAATGTAGTAAACACTTTTGAGCCATGCACCTGAGCCAGGCCTTGATCAATGAATGGCAGTGGCCATCTAGACACTGGCACTCTTATTTAATTCTCTCAAATCTGCACACAAATACCATTGACCATTTGGTTTTAACACACCAAAAATAGGTGTGTTGGATGTGCTATGAATAGGCCTGATAAATCCCAGTGACTCTAAATTTGTAATTATCTCTGCCTAGGACTCTAAACATGCCAGTGGTAATCGGTACTGGCGCACAAATACTGGATTTCTACTACACCCCTCCGGTAATGTGGCAACGTGTAAATTAGTCTGCAATCATATACATCTTTTGCAAAGACATCTTTAAACTCCATAAATATTTTCCTCAATTCATTTTTATCTTCATCGCTATTGCATGCGTCTGCTGACAAAATCTGCTCCTCTACCATTTTTGCGAATTCTGGGAAATCCTCCAGTGGAGGAATCTCTGTGCTTTCTTCCAGCTGTGTGGCTGTGTCTCTCTGTAAAGCTGCCACTTTTAAATATTTTGGCATATCAGCTGCCACTTCAATGGGCTGATTTTCTGTTTCATTTTCATTTAAGTCAAATACTATATAATCACCTTGCTGACAGCACACTGTCTAATTTGAATCATAAGGGTACACAGATTGAATTTTAAATATCCCTTTGGGCTGAGAATACAGGTATTCTGGCAACACACCCCCTGCGTCTACATACCTTTCAGGGATATTTCCAATTACCATGTTATTGAAATCTGCAGTATAATGTGATTTTTGTATGGCCATTCCTAATGAAGAATGTTCCTCTAAATGAATATCCTGACACCCTTTTTTATTCACGATAATTTTTACAGACCCTTCACCAACATCTATCAATGGAATGTATTCATAATCCAGGCCTTGCTGTTTTATGGATTCATTCAAGCACATAAATGCATCAGAATCTTTCATCTGCTGTCCATTTTTTCACTTTAGCATTATTGCAACCTGCTTGGTGAATGCAGGAACAATAGTATCCTTCCTCACCTGTAATTCAATTGCATATGGTACCAGTTGTGCGCAATGATAATCCCTTCTTTTGTCTTCAAATTCAGGTGCAGGCCCACCTAGCCGTGACCATATTTTTTGATTAAGGAAATCTAACACTATACACATTCTGTGCATGATATCATTGCCCATGTAAAAGTAATTTTGTGTTCCATTCACTATCCATACATTATGATAAATTGTTTTCTGCCCAATATTAATCTTTAACATGCATATGCCTGCAATTCGGTTTTCAAAGTCTGGACTGTCCAAACCAGAGATATATTGTTTTTTAATTCTAAATTTTGGGATCTCCTCCCTCTCCCCATTATTTTCTGCAGTAATTTCTCATTAATAAAGCTTCTTTCTGTTCAAGCACTAAGGTGGCTTTTATTACTTTAGAATGGTTATTTATACCAATGTGAACCCATGGTTGCTCATCTTCCATGTGCATTTCAGCAAGAGTAGTAATGTGTTTTTCTGTGTCTGTTTTAGGAGTAGTATTCTGTTTGCATTTCTTCTCTTTTAAATAGAAGCGCAATGTGTGCTCATCTATTTCAGTTTGCCATTTTTTTCTAGGGTCTAAATAAATCTGCACAGATTGTTTCTCATTTTCACTTTGTATTTTATCTTGACACATCAAGATAACAGTAACGCTAGGTATACAGCTATTCTGGAGGTATACCTCCACTGAATCATTCGTTTTGGCAACGGTGTGGCATTCATTTATATTGCTGTTTTGTGATATTATTTTCTTAGGTCTCAATGTTTTTTTGGTTAAGGACCACAGTACTCCATTCACCCCATCTATGAGAGGAGACAATCTTTTCAGGCAATCTGTCCCCATCAGAAATGGAATTTCACAAATTGATGTGATCAATACCTCCTGTTTCATTCTGTGTTTTCCTATCTTTATGTCAACTTCGGTAACACCTATAATAGGCACCTCCTCACCGTTAAAATTATGCACTGGACCTTCACCTCTGTGCAAAGAAGGGGGAATATGCATGTTCCGCCCCTTATTTATTTCTTTGCATAGGCCCGTTCCACACTTTCGGAGTAGTCCCATGCAAGTCACTCGACTACAGGCAGAGTAGTGACGGACCCAAGCAAAATCCCTGCAAAGTGCCGAAAAGTCCTACAAAGTCAGTTCCATGAATCAATAAAGGGAGTTTTGTGCTCTGAAATGTGCGCAAAATCTATTTTCAACACGTAAAAAATTCCATGAATCAGACCTTCAGACGTGAAAGGTGATTAGGTTATCAAAAGTGTGTAACCAAAGGTTAAGGGTGTGTAAGGATATATTTGGGGATCTTATTGATAGTATGCAGTATGCAATATCTAAATGCAGCCATTTCAAAATAGGTGCAAAATAGGAGCACAATAGGGCACATTAGGTGCAAAGCAGTTTTCAGTAACAGCCAGCAGAGCATCTAGTAAAATGTTTTAGCACAGTGTGCTGTCATTTTAAAATTAAGAAGTGCACATTTTTACAAATTGGATGTTTTCATGTGTGTGAACTGCATCAGAAATACATAATTAATTAACCTTATACTAACTGTCTTACCTCAATATTAACCTCAACCCCTCTAACATTAGTAATGCAGTTTTTGTGCACAATGAAATTCATTCTATGTTTTTTACATGCACGGTTTAAAATCCACTTTATTTTCCATGAAGAGATGCACACTCTGAAATTCAATACAGGTGAGTGTTTTTATGTGGAGAGCGGAAATATGCCACTGGCAGGAAGGCAAATCGAAACAGTTGCTTTGCAGGGCTGAAATCTTCATTGTCTTGAAAAACAAGGACTGGTACAGGACACATTCTTTTATTCAGATTGGTAGAGATTGGAGGTGGATGGGCCATGTCAATAGAGGGCTGACCTAGGGGTGATAGGCAGGAGGAGTTTTCTTAAGGAATAAAGCAGGGGGAAGAGTGCAGATCGAGCTGGGACAGAGGTACAGACAGTGCTTCGGCTGGACTCCATGTGGGTGTGAGAGCTGGCTAAAAACTTAAACAGCTGGGAGCTCCCCACACAAAGAGGTCTAGTTGCTGGCTATGATGTGAAGGAGTCCTTAGCACTGGGACTGCAAAATGGCGAGGTCGTGCAGATAAGGCCCTGACAACAAGAGTTTCAAACTACACTAGCCTGGGTGAGTTAGTGCCAAGTTAGGAAAGAGAATGAATGGGAGATGACATAATTTGTTGGCAGTGCAGGGAGTTAGATAAAAAAAATAATACTGCATGTTCATCTTTCTCCATGTTTAAAAGTGCTGAACACCAAATTCATTTTTTTTTGCAATGTCCCTCTTGTTTTCTGTTCTCTTTTATATTTTGTAGGCTCGGTGCTATGATATCATGTGGTAAGATGTATTTCTGTTGATAATGGTTATGTAATACAGAGTGTACAAAAAACAAAGGCTGGGATTTTGGTGTTATTTCATGCTTCTGTGAATCATTTATACACAGGGGAATCACAGAGTTTTATGGTTATACCAGAGCGGTAAAGCATTTTCCAATTTACCACTCTAGCTAAAATAGCAAGTGAATAAATACCTGCAAGGTAGGAAGGTGTGTGTAGGTGTTGTGAGTGAGTCCTTCTTTCCATGCTGAAAAGAAGGCAGTGTCTGATGAGACACATATATTACTGGATGTAAATAAGCCAGTAATACCAGCCACATACAATAGGTGGCGTTCTGAATAAACTCACTGGGTTCTCTAACGGTATGATAGGTCTGGGAGGTTCTCTACAGGCGACCAAGAGATATTCTAATAGAGAGGAAAGATTTGTTTTATGATGGGGCTGTAGTACAAAAAGCCATGCTCACCACTATACCACAAAAATGAAGTAATTCTAAAAATATCACAAAGTAAGATACCACTAAAATTACCACCAAAGTATCACGGTAAGAAAATGCTGCCAAATCCCGAATTTGCCCCAATAAGACAAAACCTCTTACATAATAAATGGTGTGTTGGGCCTGTGGGAACAGAATATAGAGCAACTACTGGGTGTGGCAAGTGTGTTCCACACCGCCATACGTGCATTAAAGGGAACTCATTTTGTGAGAGCAGTTTGACACTGAAAGTGAATCTCAGAATGTCTCAAATTGATACCACATTCCCAGAATTGGTGAAATATTTAGAGACAAAATATGCACATGAAACATGGTCATCAAATAATGCCACAGAATGGCATGACCGTATCTATGGGGAAGTTCAGACAGATCCACTGGACAACATTTATGAAGATGGTAGCATAATGCAGGTCTGTCTTCAGAGATTATTAAATGCTGCTGACAAACCTGCAACGAAAGACTGTTTGATACGGCTATGTGCCAAAACATGGTTCACTTTAAATAGGTCTCTGCGAATGCAAGAAAATGATGCCAAGCTAATTAGCAGACTAAAAGTCGGATTAGATGGAACTAGTGAACAGAGTAAAAGTTAAGAGCAGAACTGGAGGTATGTCAAAAGGACATGCAATCAAAGTGTAAATAATTCGACACTCAATTGTCTCCAAGGAGAAAACAGTTTGAGGACAGTGAGCAAGAATTAAAACACTTGAAAGGATTGGTAGGTCAAATTAGACAAGATAAAGAGGAGGCTATTTTAGAGATGCAAGTTTTACAAAGAGAGAATTTAGAGAAAGAAGTTGAGCTCCAGACTGTTGAACAAGAGATAGCTAAAATGTTTCAAGAAAGGGACAAGCGGGACCAGGAATTTAATGAATGTCAAATGCAGATGAGCGATATGCAAAATGTGATTAATAAAATGGGTGATGGAAACACATACTTGAGTAAGGAGGCAGACCGACTCCTTAAAAAGTACAAGGATTTGGAACAGCAGATATGCGATTTCAGGTCCCAGGACAAGTGACAGGGCACCACATTCAATGGGATTGAGGTGATTTCCATTTCTACACGGGGGGATAGCATCCCAGTGGCTGTGCCGGTGTCTGGGCTTGGTTGCAGCACCTTTGGGGGGGGTTTGACTCACCCATTGGGGGTTGCCAATGATCCCATACATCTGAGACAAGGGTTGAACCACAAAGCAATGCAATTCCAAACATAGCGGCAAGTAGTCCTATCAAGATAATGAAGTCAATCAAGGCCCTGATCAAACCGTTCAAAAAAGGAGGGAAGTGCTGTATGGAGGACCACGTAGAAGCAGTGCACAATATATTTAAAGCCCTAAACATACCCAAGTAACAATACAGACAATACTTTCACTTTACTCTGGATGTTTCCACAACAAGCATCATCAATGGATTGAATGAACAGGAGAACATGTCATGGGCAGAATTTGAAAAAGAGGTTAGGCGTCATTTTACTCCATTCAAGTCATTACAGGAGGCGAAGAAAGTTGCATACACGATCACAGCTGGGCCAAATACATCACCTCGCCAATTTCTTCAAGACTTAAAAAGAGCTTTTTCTCGTTTTGATGTATCTTTTAATCCCAATGAGTTTAAAACTGCCTATTTTTATGGTTTACAGAAAGATATTATATATCACAGATAGTCCGCGAGTTTGATCGTGAGAAGTCCCTTGAATGGATTGTGCACCAAAGTACAAAACTGTATGAAGTGCTCTACTGTCAAGGTAGAGAGGACGATAAAATGAAAGAAACAAGATCAAAATCTAAAGAATCCTCGGCAACAGTAATGGAGATCAGGCCAGCTAAAATGTCACTTGAGTCCGCTTAAAGTCCAGGCAAAAATAATATGACACCCGAACAGAGAGGTACTCCACAGAGGTTGCCGCCCTTGGCACCAATGTTTTAGTCACATGATCCTAGTAATAGGGAGAGTTACATTAGCCCTAGGTACTTAGGAGACAAATCCCGGGCAGGATATCAGCCCGATATGTCAGGCATGAACAACAATCAGAGACAAAATCAAGATCAAAGAAGTAATAGTCCCTACCAGACATTGAGGACACAGAGCAGATTTGACCCCAACACCATGATATATGGTAACCAGGACAGACCACGGTATGTGGATCGATTTACTGAAAATGGGAATCAGCATAGGGGACAGTACTTACAAAATGAGACCGGACACGAGGCAGAATATGAACTATGCTCTATGTCAATACAATCAATCACCGCCACCACGGGATTACAACCCGCTCCCCGCCCCACATGAATGAAGAGTTCAGAAACAATTCCAATAGGAATCATTCTCTTGAGAGAAGAGATACCAGAATAGATTTAACCAGGGGGAGAACAACCAATATTGGCATAGGCAGCAAAGAGAAGATTCTAGAGAAATTGAAAGATTCCAGTGTCTCGAGGCCCAAGTAAAAATGTTTGCTTAACAAATAGGAAAACTCTGTGCAGTTCAAAAACAGTCATCAAATGAAGGGGCTTAAGGTCATAGAAGTGACCTAGTGGCTTCTCATAATAAGTGACTAAATATTCATGACACCTGCAATGATAAAAAGACAGATTCCCCTGAGCTGGTTTTGCATAATGACCCTGAGCTGTTTAATGATTTAAACACGAAAATAACTGCAAATGAACATGAGGCAGAAGTTGCAAACACATCTAAAAAAAGAGGTTTGGTTTAACCTAGCGTGGAATCAAACGTTGTACAAATGAAAAAGGAAAAGGAGAAAAACATGAAATTCCAAAGGAACAAAGAGACAGATTTAAGAAAGACAACACATGCACTGATAAAATAATTGATGAGGGAGTAGATCTGAATGTTAGAACACCCTCCCTAGACAATCAAGATGCTAATACAATACAGGCAGGAAGAATAAGTACTAAAAACGAGGGTACAGATCAGTTACCTGGAGGGTTCTTTCAGACACAGATTTTTGAAGAAATTAAAAAGACTGGTATCATGCCAAATACCAACAAATGCCCAGAATTAGAAAATGACAATTTACCAGGTGATGTTTATGCACATATTCAGTTGGGGAATTGCAGTGTGAACTCTGATGATCCCCGGATGGAAGGGTGAACAGTGGCCACACTCCAAATGACCTCTGAACATGGGGAGATGGGTAAGGTTTCTCAAATGCAAATGCACAGAAAGGAGGGAAAATGTCCTTTCATTTACCGATGTTCTTAGCCAAGAGTGAGAAGGGTCTGAGAAAAGTGAGTCCTGAAATCAGTAAAAAAATCTGACTTTTTGTGTGTATTAGAGGAAGTTGAGAACAGGTATTATGCTCCCATTACTGTGGAAGAGAAGTGCAATACATTTGCAATGATTGACACAGGTGCACATGCCACAATTATGTCCAAAGAATTGGTAAAAATTATCAATGAAGGGAGATCTCCACAGAATCAGATCAAAGTGAGACAGAGTGAAGGCCCAGTACATAACTAACGGTGAGGAGGTGCCTATCGAAGGTGTCACTGAATTTTACATAAAGATAGGAAAACACAAGATGAAACAGGAAGTATTGATCACATCTATTTGTGAAATTCCATTCTTGATGGGAACAGATTGCCTGAAAAGATTATCTCCTCTCATTGATGGGGTAAATGGGGTTCTGTGGTCTTTAACCAAAAAACAATTAAGGTTGAAGAAAATAAAGTCACAAAACAGCAGCGTAAAAGAATGCCATACTGTTGCCAAATCGAATGATGTGGTGGAGGTTTACCACCAGAATAGCTGTGTGCCTAGTGTCACCGTTGTTTTGATGTGTCACGACAAAATGCAAAGTGAAAAAGAAAAACAATCTGTGCAGATTTATTTGGATCCTAGGAAGAAATGGCAAACTGAAATAGATGAACACACATTGCGCTTCTATTTAAAAGAGAAGAAGTGCAAACAGAACACCATCCCTAAAGCAGACACAGAAAAACACATCACTCTTGCTGAAATACATATGGAAGATGAGCAGCCATGGATTCATATTGGTATAAATGGCCATTCTAAAATGATAAAAGCCACGTTGGCACTTGAACATGAAAGGAGTTTTGTTAATGAGAAACTACTGTAGAGAATAATGGAAAGGGAGGAGATCGCGAAGTTTAGAATTAAAAACAAATACATCTCTGGATTGGACAATCCAGATTTTGAAAATCAAATCGCAGGAAGGGGCAAGCTAAAGATTACTGTTGGACAAAAAACCATCTAACACAATGTGTGCATAGTGAGTGGAACACAAACTGATTTTTATCTGGGCAATGATATCATGCACAGGATGTGCATGGTGTTAGATTTCCTTAACCAAAAAATATTTTCCCGCTAGGCGGGCCTGCGCCCGAATTTGAAGACAAAAGAAAGGATTATCATTGTGCACTATTTGTGCCATATGCAATTGAACTACAGGTGAAGAAGGATATTACTTTTCCTGCATTCACCAAGCAGGTTGCTATAACAAAGCGCAAGAATGGACAGCAAATGAAGGATTCTGATGCATTTGTGTGCTTGAATGAATCCATGAAACAGCAAAGACTGGATTATGAATATACCCCATTGGTAGATATTGGGGAGGGGTCTGTCAAAATCATGGTGGATAATAGAGGATGTCAAGATGTTCATTTAGAAGAGAATTCCGTGCTAGGAATGGCAAAACAAAAATCAGATTATACTGCATATTTCAACAATATGGTAATTGGAAAAATCCCTGAGAGATATGTAAATGCACAGGGTGCTTGCCAGAGTACTTGGATTCTCAACCCAAAGGGATGTTCACAATTCAATCTGTGTACCCTTATGATTCCAATCAGACAGTGTGCTGTCACCAGGAGAATTGTATATTATTTGATTTAAGTGAATATGAAACAGGATACCAGCACATGGAAATGGAGGCTGATATACCAAAATATTTAAAAGTGGCAACTCTGCAGAGAGATACAGCCACACAGTTGGAGGAAAGGTTCCTCCATTGGAGGATTTCCCAGAATTTTCAAAAATGGTAGAGGAGCAGATTCTGTTAGCAGATGCCTTTGATAGCGAAGAGGATAAGAATAAATTGAGAAAAATATTTATGGAATTTAAGGACGTTTTTGCCAAAGATGCATATGATTGCGGCCTAACTGATTTACATGTTGCCACATTACCAGAGCGGTGTGGTAGAAATCCAGTATTTGTGCGACAATATCGATTACCACTGGCATGCTTAGAGTCATTGGCAGAGATAATTAAAATCTTTGAGTCAAGGGGAATTATCAGACCCAGTCATAATACCTCCAACACTCTCATTTTGGGTGTATTAAAGCCAAATGGTCAATGGTGTCTGTGTACAGACCTGAGGGAATTAAATAAAAGAGTGCCAGTGTCTAGATGGCCACTGCCATTCATTGAACAAGGCTTTGCTCAGGTACAAGGGTCAAAGGTACTTACCACATTAGATCTTACATCTGGGTACTGGTGTGTGCCATTGGCAGAAGACATTCAGATTTTATTTGCATTTTCATTTGATAAAACGGAATACGCTTGGTCCAGAACACCATTTGGGTATGCCAATAGTGGGAGCGAATTTGGCATATTTTTGAGAAAAGCTATGCCAGATGCAGCATAAAGAGGGACCATAGTTTATGTAGATGATGTCCTAATAAAAAATGAAAACTTAAAAAGTCATTTTTATGAAATTAGACATGTGCTTGACCAATTGCAAAAGGTGTGTGCCAAAGTATCTTTACAGAAAGCCCAATGGTGCAAGAAAAAGTTGACTTTCTTAGGCCATGAAGTAACTGAACATGGGTCAAATCCACAAAAGAAAAAGGTGGAGGCCATACAGAAGTTGAAAGATAATAGAAACACAAAAGGTTTAAAAAGTTTATTAGGAATGACTATATAACAGGAAGTTTATTGAAAATTATGCTGAAATCACTCAACCATTGACTAAACTATTGAAGCTGAATACACCCTGGAAATGGGAAAATCTGAGGCAGTTGCTAAATTTAAGGAATGTCTTATAAAGGCACAATGCTTGGCCTATCCCATAAAGAATAGAGATTTATTTTTTTATAGAAATAGGATTCACTGAGCAGTGTATGTCAGCAGTGTTATCTCAAAAACATGATTTGAATCATAAAACTATTGCTTATGCAAGTAAGGCATTTTCTCAGGTTGAGACTAAATTCAGTGAATCTGATAAAGCCCTTCTGACCACTGTATGGGCATTGCAACATTTTTGTCCGATTCTTCAAGGGGAGAAGGTGATCATTGAGACAAATCATCAAACATTGCAGTTTTTACAGAGTAAAAGGATTAGATCAGGCAGTCTAGCACAGTCCAGAATGACCTCAAGGACATTGGCATTGCGGGGCTTTCCTGTAGAAGTGAGATATGGCCAGAATAAAAAGAGTCCAATTGCTCAAGGGTTGGCAGATCTACATGACTGTGCAGCTGAATGTGTATCAGATGAGGTAGAGGTGGAGGTGGAGTCTAGTTTGCAGGAGTTTGAACAATAACCAGACAAAGCTTTTGATGAAAATACATGCAAGGAATTGCCAATTGTGTATGTCGATGGATTTGCTTTTAACATTGAAAATGACAGCAATAAACAGTTGGTGTCAGGGATAGGAAATGTTTGGTTGAGATGTGAGGACATTCCTAGTATAGGAATGGGAAATGGGGCTAGGAGTAGCCAGGTAGCAGAGTTAGCAGCCATTTATAAAGCAATTACTACTGCAGTTGATAACAAATTCAGTGAAATTGTCCTGGTGACTGATTCTGATTATGCACGAAATAGCTTTGTAGAATATTTGCCTGGATGGAAAGCAAGAGGCATGCACACATATAACAAAAAGCCCCTCAAACATGGGAAAATGATTCAAGCTATAGATAGTGGGCCTCATCACGACTTTGGCGGTAACCCTTAAATCCGGCGGTCGCTCTATTACCGCCTGTTAAGATGGATTTCTGAACTCTGTCCTGGAGGGGCAGAGGTTCAGAAGGCCAGCCTAGTTTCTTGGAACAGGGTAACCTCTGGACAAGCCAGACCAATCAAGGTAGCGATCGCAGCAGTCAAGACTAGGTCTCAAGAGGGGTGAGGGTGACTGAAAGCCCGCAATGAGCACACAAAGCAAGGACGCTCATAAATTACTCCAAGCAGGTGTTATATTAAAAATATAAACACATTTATTACAAGGCCTTTGTAACATTGACCATAGTAAAGAATCACGATAAAACTCAAGTAAACCAACACATCACAATCAAATACAATGGGCCTCATTACGAGTCAGGCGTTAAGGGGTTAACGGCGCCGTAAACGGCGCCGACCCTTAACGCCTGATTACAAGGTTCCTTATCGCCATGGTGAGTTTAACGCCTGCTTTTTGCAGAAGAAATTAGAGTTGAGGATGTCCCAAACGCAGTGAACCCGCACAGATTGTTACCACAGCAGGGCACCGAAGCGGCTGTGTGTATTTCAGGCCAATGTACACTTCTCACTTCAGACCTGGGAATGCCAAGTGTACGAATCGTGTGAGAGTGTCAAGGACTCGGAATACAGCAGCAACCTGACGGCGGTGACAGAGCAAGACTCCTGGGTAAGCTGGTCAGTCCACTGGATGGCCCAGAGACGCTTCCGAAGGCTTACGTGCAGGAGATGATGAAGATGCCGAGAACAGTTGTTCCCACTATTCCAAAGGATCGAAGTACCAGTACAGGCCTTCTCGTTCAATCAGAGGCAGAATGGTTTCACAGGGCGACAGCAGTGCAGAGGAGCAGTCCTTCAGCGGCTCACCAGCGATTCCTCGGTTCAGCCTCTTAGTTGCAGGATACTTGGCTCCTGTATCCGTTGTTCGTGAGAACTCAGGAGATCGACATGGTAGTGGTGTTTCCAGCCTCCTCTTATCCAGAGTTCCCTTCGCGCCAAAACGGGGAGGACCCAACGGGAGATCTGCTCACAAAACACTGACACCATACGTGGACCTATCACGGACCACAGTGGTCCCATGCATTCAAGACACACTAGACTCTCTGGCACCCAGGATGTGTATTGGGACCAGACATCCCAGCCCACATCCTGGAGGCACACACAAGGCATGCAGAAGCCCGCGAAAGCATCTGTGGTTCGCGGGAAAGTACATGCCCAAATAAGGATGGCCCCGGGTCGGCTCGACCTGGGGAAGGTGAAGGGGAAAGACGGTCAACGGACAGGACAAAGAACCTCGTGGCATGGCCATTTTGGAAGCCAGGCCACCCATTTTGGCCAAACGCGAGAAGCGTGGTTAACAGGGCAAAAGGGAGTTTATAAACACAAAGAAACGATTGCTGCCACCAGTCCCGTCCGTGACATACTTGCACAGTTCTTTATAAATCCATCGAGAGTTTCTAGGGCCTGTAGAATGACTAGAGACCCAAGAGCGCAGTAATGTAAGTTACGGTACACTCTTGTGCCATGTTGCACGAAAGCTGCAACATGAGAAAAGAACTAGGGAAAACAACGTTTCCCGGTACTGACTGTCTTAAGGGCGTGTCAGTTTCCCCGTAAGAATGGAGCGAAAGCCCAGAGGAGTGCGGCGGAAGGCTGCGCTTCTCTGGCAAAGTCTAGATCAGGGTGACAACAACAGCAAAAAGTTTAGGGGTTGCCACATGGAAGGAAAATTACCTACAATCAAGAAATCTTTCCTAACACCGCCGGATTTAAGGGTCTGCCAAATCAGGACTTCGGCGGATTTCGAATCCGCCGAAAATTCGCACTATTCCCGCCGGCGGGAAATCCGCCGGCGGTTTGAGCGCGAATTTTCCCCATTGAGCCCAATGGGGAATGGGGCATTCCCGAATGGGCTTAATGGGGAATGAGGAATTACATTACCGCCGAACTCTTGATCCAGCGCTATTAGCCCCGGGGAGTTCGGCGGTAGGGCTAATATCGCTGGCGGTAATACCGGGCAGGGCTGAAATCTTCATTGCCTTTCGCAGGCGAGAGGTTGCACAGTCATATCCACGAATACTCTTTGTCATGTGCATTTGTGGGTGTGCTATGGACTGCCTGCGGCCCCTCCCTCGTAATGCCCACTTTTTCACTTTTTTGAGTTCCGCCTCTATCCCGTCCTCTGGGCAGGCCTCGCCCACGCTCTGCGTGGTGTCTCGCACAAGGCACTCAACTGCTCACAGAAACACGTCAAGACTGCGTGAAGTCCCCGCAAGTTATGAAAAAGTGCAGTGCAGTATATTCCATGAAACAAAAAACAGGGTTTCGCATGAAGAATGGTGTGCAAATTCACACAAATAATTCCATGAATTGGTTCCTTGCTACGTAGTTTTTTTACCCACCCTTTTCTGCACTTGGCCATGCTAATCCCTATGGCCATTCCTACCCATTGCCAGTAGCTCCCTGCCCAAAACATATCCTCCTACAATCTCTTTGATCTAGCTTTATCAAGCTGTAACTTCAAACTTTAGCCTGCCAGTGCTCTTTCTAAACATTTTTCTGAGAGATATTGGCTTAATTGCTGTTGTAAATGTGTTATCGATGCAATAAACATATTGTTACCAAGTGTACCTTCAGCAACTTGATTTATAAGCAGTACATGTGTAGTAACACTGAAGGTCTGTTAAAAACAAGTATTGGTAAAGGCAACAGTTCTGGCTTTTGTAAAGGCATTAGAAAGGCATTTTGCAGGAGCAGCTATCATATGCCCAGGTACTCTCACCATTTTCCAGCTGTTGCCATCTCATGACTAGTCAGTACCATTATGGCAGTGCATGGCAAACGTCTATCTGATATCTGCACAAAAGCCACATTTTGCCCTTGTTTATTATTCTGATTCCAACAAGTTTGAAGAGTGTAAGTGGACTGGAACAGAGTACCCACAAATATTTTGATTACTCTGGGGCAACATATGAAGCTATGTGTTGTGATCACAATGAGGGGTATTTGACCAGAGATTCTGAACCTGTCCTTTTTTTTTTGTTTCACGGAGGGGGGCCCACCTGCATCTGTGCCCTGACGCCAAAAATCCTTAAGATTACCTTGTTTTTATTAATTAGGTGTGCTTAGGTGTAATTAGTTTTAGGGTTCTACAGAACCCAGGTTCCAAATATGGCATTAAACCCCTGTTACAAAGGCTGGAATGGGGGTGGTAACGGCCTGGCAGCCCAAGTTATCACGCGAGGGCCTATAACGAGGGCAGCGGGCACAAAAGTGGTAATCTGGGGTGCAAAAAATAAGTGTTTCCTTCATTTAATGGGACGTCGCACGGATCCCGTTGAATGAAGGAAACACGTTACCCATATGGCCACCATGGATATAGAAGGCAGGGCTCTGTACGGAGCCCCTCGTCTATGACCAAGGTGGCAGGAGAACCGGAGAAGGGAACTGCTGCAGCGGGTGGCACCACTACTGCAACAGTTAGTTAAGTCGGGTTAGGGTTTGGATTTTAAAAAGTTACAGGAGGGAGGGCAGACGGAAAGATGGTGGCCCATGGCTGGGGAGGCAACCTGCAGGTTCTGTGGAATGCGGACTGCGATTACAGTTAGCAAACTGCGGTTCGCAGAACCTGATTGGCTCTGCCCTCGACCCCAGGTGCTAATAGACATTCAGACTCTTGTCTTCTCATTCAAAGCTTAAGGCAAAAGAACCGATCAGAGAAGCAGAAAACTAGGCCAGACTTCAGTATGCTAGGTTGGGAAGCAAAGTCTTACAGCATTGTTGTTTTAATACGAGACTAAGGTGCATGTGTTGGTGAGGTGAAGGGAAAAGTGGGGTAGGGTTGGTGAGATTTGAGTGGGCTGTGGGTGAAGGCGCTGGGTACATTGCAAGACTACACAACTGATAGGTGAAGGCTGCCAGAGCTGGAGAAACGTTGGTAACACGTCAGATTGAGCAGTGAATGGAACAATGTGTTGAGAAGTGTCGGTGTAGTAATGTGCATGTACAGTGCTGCTCCTTGGCTGTGCCACAACTTTGCCATGTACCCGTTAGAGAAATTGGTTGCAGGGCAGAACGTTTCGTGGAAGGAGGAGGAAGCAGTGTGCCTAGACCCCTCTGACGTGTCCTCTTCATTGTGCACTGTAACAAAGGATAGGATGAAGGATTGCAAGGGGCACCATGCTTCTGGCCATGCATTTTCTTTTGCAAAGCAGAATACATTACAACCCCTGGCCCTCAAATGCCGCATACCCCTCGTTTGCCGAATGCCAACTTTACTGAATGCATTTACACCAAATTATTTACAACCTTTTTTTTTTACCACAGATGGTAAATTGGGGTAAGGTAGATAGACGGGAGGGTGGGAGTGATGGGTGGAGGTCTGCGGTGAGTCTTCCCCACTTACTATGGTAAAGAAAGTGGTAAAAACGATACACAAAATAATCAGCGAAGTTGTCATTCAGCAAACCTTCATGGAACCTAAATTGCGTAAACCTTGTACAACGTCTACCACCCTGATCATCCCGTAACCACTCAATGCTTTGCTAGAGCAAAAGCCCTGCACCTATACATCAATCCCCTATAAGGCACCAGGGAAGGGAACACACCTCGTTTCTACCTCAGGCCCAGCTCCAGCAGGGAGGAAGGGGGGGGGCAGCCCCCCCAAGGATACCACCTGTACCCCACTAGAAAGGAGGCATTGTCAGTGGAGTTTACCACCACTGGGACCCCAGGTTAACTAGGGGGGTGCAGGCACTGGGGTTTAGTGATTAGCATTCTGAGGGGCTGCACTGCAGGAGGCCCAGCCAGGATTTGTTTGCTTGCCTTGGACAATGATTTATGCCCCACGGCCATGAAAGCAGAAATGGCGAAGAAAATGGAGGGCCATTAGCACCTCTATGTAAGGTAGCATACTTGCTCAATCAGGCAGACTGCAACTATCTAAAACGATCCTGGGTTGCTTTTTTTTTTTAACTGCACCGTTCGATTTATGTACATTTCAAACCTCTCCTTTACCAGGTAGCTATTTTTTCAAACCTATCAAGTTGATTTCTGTAATTTAAAGTATTGTTTTGTGTGGGAATATAACTGTTCACATCATGCTTTACACAGTGGTCAACTGTATCAAACAATAAAATGGCAGATGATGATGGCTGGACACAGATTTCTGCAGTAGGTGCATTAATGGCTGAGCACGCAGACACATTACATTTACTGAAACACAAGCCACCACAAGCATTGTTAGGCCTTGTGGTCCAGCAATTTGGGCAGGGCTGATGGCACTGGTGGCAGGGAGGCCATGGCTGGTTTACAAACAATGGTATGGAAGCCAGACCAAAGCAATGCCCGCAGTTATGGTTGATTCAGAGACGACTGACATCTATCAGACTGAGGGCCCTTACAAATTACATTCAAAGTATAATTTGCTGCATGAACTACTTGAGTATAAATGAACAATAAAGTTAGTAGTGAGAACTATGTAATTCTGGAGTGGAGAGTGCAGTAAAATCAAAAAGTGACTTGGTGTAAAGCTTTGAATTAGGCTATTAGGTGTATGCCAGAATGATTGCACTGGCCCAAGACAGGCTGGCAAAAGGATGTTAGGAGGGGACACATATTCTATGGACTGGTATGGTTTTTTACCCATCCATTGCCATGTCAATCCCAATAGTATTTCCAACAACTACCTGAAACATACCCTCTTGGGTACTCTTTGAGCTAGCTCCGTCACAAAGTAACATCACACTTTGCGCTGTATTGGCCCAGCATGTGGTATATCTAAGCATTCTTTTGAGTGTTTAATGACTTAATTACCTCTGTAAATGAGCTCCTGTTGTAATAAGAAGTATCTTAACAATGTGTGTTTTCAGCCAGTAGATTTAAAAGCAATATGGGTGTCCTCACATCAGTTAATTGCACTGGAATCCTAAAACAAGCAATCACAAAGCCAATCGTTTTGACTTGTGTAAATGTTTTATACAGGCATTTGCCAGACAATGGCATAAAATGCTTAGGTACTCGCACCATTTTCCAGATGTTCCAACCTTATTATCAGGTGGTGGTATAGCAGTGCCTGGCAAATGCCGATCCAATGGGTATTCAAAAACCCAAACTGTTTGCTTTGCCAATGCATGTTGGTGTCAGTTTGTCCGCCTAAGTGAAAGTATATATGCCCAGATGTGGGTGCCTTGTGTGCTATGCCTAGGGAATCAAACTGCACCTCACTGAGGTGGTCCAGCAAGAACCTACATGAATATATCAAGACTAGGACTGGCAAGCACGGACCAGCTTCACATCTTCTTTTCATGCATAATTACCAGTGGGGTTCTGACCTAAATAGTATGCAACTTTGTCTGTGTGGAAGCATAGCCAGCCTGGCCAGAACGTTTCATGAAATGAGCAGATCAGTACTGACTTGATAACATCCTACTGTTGGTGTAACCATTAACAGTATGTCTCAGTATTTAAAATTGCATTGTGAAACCTAAGACTTTCTCCCTCTAGTCAGCATTCTCAAATGTAGGCGTGTCTTCTCTCCTGTCTTAACTGTGCAATATGTTAGATCTGTAAGCCTGAGTGTCGTCATCTTGTTCTAATGCGCAGCTTGCCTGCCTCTCGCTCCTTGTCTGCCTACTCTAGTGCCCTCCTCCAGTACCTCCACCTCTCTCCTCTCCCACCTACTCTATGGTGCTCCCTGTCTCTCCCATCTTCTCTAACTGCTTCTCTATTGACTATCCTGCTCTCCTCACTAAATCTGGTAGGAAGAAGTCTAAAAAGGACATCCTGGTTTCCAACCCAGCCTCCCTATCGCTGACACCTACACCAGTGCCTCCTCTAAGGAAACTCTCAGCAACATCCTCTTCGTCGTTCCTTTGCCAGACCTATGGACCCTTCATATGGTCTCTGTGCTCTCTCCCTTATCCTCTTCTCCCATTAATGGTGGCACCCGTTGGGACATCCTCCTGGTCTCCTTCCATTCCTCTACAGTCGTCATTAATGTTTACTTGAATGGGACCATCTTGGTCCAAGGCCCTCAGACCAACCTTCACCTCTTTGATAGATGCTTCCTGCTCCTCATCAATTTCCTCTCTTCTCCTCCTGTCCCCTCTCTGCCCCCCTTTCCGTGGCTTCCTCACCCCTCCTCCCACCTCCTCACTGGCTACCTTGCCTTCTCCTTCCCTCTCTGCCCCCCTCTCAGGCACCTTCTACACCTCAAAAAGGGCGTACCTCTGATCTGTACCCCTCCCCGGAAGTCCTTCAAGGATGGCAACCTTCTCCATATTGCCACTCTAAACTCTCACTCTGCTGTCAAACACTCCTCTGATATCTGCTGCCTTCTGGAAGAACTTGACCTCGATGTCCTTGGTCTCACCGAGACCTGGTTCATGGCCAGCTCTGTCACTAGCTTTGACACGCTCCTACCTGATGGCTACAAGATCCTCTGCGCGCCTAGGTCCAACCGCTCTGGAGGGGGTGTTGCCCTGATCTTCCCCAAGCGGATTCCTGCCTCTGTCACTCCTACGCTGTCCTACTCCTCTTTTGAATGCCTCATCTGCAGGCTCTCTCTCTCGCCTAGCCATTTCCTTACTGTGGCTACTATCTATCAGCCACCTGGTCAGATCTCCTCCTTCCTCTCTAAGTGGGCAGACCTCTGCTCACCACTCCTGGCCTCGACCACTCAACTCCTCCTTCTCTGAGATTTCAACATCCACCTGGATGCCTCCTGTCCTTCCTCTGTACTCTTTCGCGACGTCTGTGACTCTCGCTCACTATTCTCCCCTCTGGCCCAACTCACTCTGCAGGGCACACTCTGGATGTTCTGATCTCCTCAGACCTTCCCCTCTCTGATCCTCTCTCAACTCCTCTCTCCTGGAGTGATCACTGTCTCCTCTCCTCCCACCTCACCCTCCCTACCCCTCAGGCCAAGCCACTTCCATCACTACCATCTACCTTCTCGGTCATCCGCCCACTGAAGCGCGTGTCAGCTGAGGCTTTCACCGCCACCTTCTCACCCCCCCCCTTTGGCTGACTCTCACCCTGACACAGCCCTCTCCACACTCAACTTTGGTTTCTCTGATACTCTTCATATCCTTGCCCCTGTCATGAGAATCCTCCTGGCCTGAAGCCCAAGACCAAGTGCAACTCCTGGTAGAATTCAGACCTCGTCACCCTAAAACCTAAGTGCAGGGTGGCCGAGAGGAAACAGCGTGCTTCATGTACATCCTCTGACAAACTGGCCTGCCACCTGCTGCAAAGGCAATACCGGCTCTCTGTTCTAACCAAGATGAGAGCTCATATCCAAGCCTGCGTCTCTGCGGCATCTAAAAACTTGGCTGAACTCTTTAAAATCTGCAAGGAACTGGCCAATACTGCCACAGTCTCTACCTCTCCTGTCCCTTCCCAGGCCCTCTGCATGGCACTGGCCTCTCATTTTGTCTCTAGAACTCAGGACATCCTGTCCTCACTCTCCTCCTATCCCCTCCCTTTTCCTACTCCCTGCTCTTCCTTTGGCCCTTCTGCAGCCACCCCTCCTCCCTCCTGCTCTTCCTTCCCCTTTTCTCCGCTGACAAGGTTTCTAGACAAGTCCGATCTATGAAAGTCTTGTCGAAACAGGTTCACCCCTGTTCCTCCAAAACTATCAAGGACCACATGAACTCCCTGGCTCCTGCCCTGGCTGATTTCTGCAATCACTCCTTCACCACTGCAGTCTTCCCACCCGCCTGAAGCACTCCCTTGTGCATCCCATTCTTAAGAAACCCTCTGCCGACCCCTCATGCCCAGCTAATTATCACCCAATCTCCATCACTCCCTTCCTGGGCAAGTTCCTGGAGAAACTGGCCATCTCCCAGCTTAATCTCCATACAGAATCTGTTGGTTGTCTTCATGACCATCAGTCTGGCTTCAGAGCTGCCAGAAGCACGGAAACCGCTCTCCTGAACATCCGTGAAGACCTGCTCTCCAGCCTTGACTCTAATACCCCCTGTGTCCTCATCCTGCTTGATCTCTCATCTGCCTTTGACACTGTCAACAATGCCATCCTGCTCAACTGTCTCCGTGATAACCTGGGTATCGCTGGTCAGGCTCTGGCGTGGCTGACTTCTTTCTTCTCTGACTGACTCTCACAGGTCCAACTTGGGTCCTTCCTCTCTGCTGCCTTTTTCTCTACCTGTGGTCTCCCCCACGGATCTAACCTCTCTCCCTGGCTGTTCAACCAATACCTGGAACTCCTTGCCCACCGCATCTCCGCTCTCTGCCCCAACTTTCAATCCCATGCGGATGACACTCAGCTCATTTTCAGGCTACCCTCTACCTCCTCCTCTCCTTCCCTCATCTCTGACTGTCTGTCTGCTATCCAGGAGTGGTGTGCCGCAAATGACCTCTGCCTTAATGCCAGTAAGACTGAGATTCTCCTCATCGGCACACAGCTCCCTCCTTTCCTGTTGCTCTCTGGCCAGCCTCTATTGGTTCTCTTCCCGTTACCACCTGCAAAGCCAAAACCCTCGAGGTCATCTTCAACTCCACACTCTCCTTCTCTCCTCACATCTCTGACGTCTCCAAGAAGTCACACTACCAGCTGCACCTCCTCAGAGGTATTCTGCCTTTCCTCTCCTTCTCCCAGAACTCACTGTCTCCAGAGCTCTGATTCTCTCTAAGCTGGACTATTGCAACATCTTATTTCTAAATCTGCCTGCTTCTACTCTCTGCTGTGAGGATTAAGTGCAAAACATTCTGCATCATCCACAAGGCCTTCTGGGATCTGGGGCCTCGATACCTCCAACTCACTCTTCCTAAATATCTTCCTTCTCGAGCTCTTTGCTCATCTGCCTCCAAGTCCCTTAGGGTCAGTCGCTTCTCCAAGCAATGAGTTGGTGGTTGATCTCTCTCCTCGGCTGGTGCCTCCCTCTGGAACAGCCTCCCTGCCTCCCTTAAACTTGAGGAGAACCATCTCTGGTTCCGAAAACACCTCAAAACCTTTCTCTTTGCTTCTGCTTTCTCTCCTCCTCTCCTCTGCTGACCTCCGGGCTGAAACCGGTACTGCACTGGCTACCTGAACACCATCTGATCCCGGGTCCAGGTCCCTCTCCTGCCAGCATCACAAACCTGCACTGCCCACCTGGCAGCCTCCGCATTTGGGAACTGTTCTGTATCCCTCCAGTCCCCCACCAGACCTCGATACCTGATGTCCGCACTTACCCATGCACTTACCACTTGCTGGCCGCTACTTTATTTATTGTTTTTATCTATTCCGATGTACTGCACTTTCCTTTCCTCCCTTCCCACGCACTTGAGCAATCTGAATGACACCTGGCCTAGTAGGATCGTTCTATGTCCCCTTTTTCCCCTCCCTTGCCTCGTCGTGCCTTGAAACACTTGTGTATAGGCGCATTATAAATGCCATATAATACCATATCATATCATATGCAAACAGAATACATCATATGTATTTTGGCTCTTGTTTGAAAAATATGATATAGCTTGGTGTTTAGGCAAGTGCCTGAAATTTAAAATGTTTACTGTGGGATTACCCCCAGTAACAGAGGGGTGGAGCAGGACTGTAGGATTGTTCCCCCCCAATAAACCTTTGCCTCTTAGAAGATTGATCATGAAACTTTAAAAATTACAAAACAATAAAGCATTTCCTATTATGTTGCAAGCAAAGTATAGATGGTGCACATCTGTTAAACCTAAAAAAAGGGGTACTGAAATATTTCCTGCAGAGTGCAATCAGAGGTGGGTTTAACAGTCGGACAAGGGACAAATGCCCATGGGCCACCCCTGCTCTGCCTTTCTCTTCTCAAAGTCAGCCAGGGATGCACATACCCTCCCAGTGAGGGCTTATCTTTATAACATGTCTCTGCAGCAGATTATTTAAAACAGAAAGTGATTCGTGATGGGAACAGGCAACTGGCACTTTTTTTCTTAAAATTATATAAGCATTGAATATGCTATTTAAGTGTGATTGTTGGGTAATTAGAAATTATAGGGGCACAGAACAAGCTGTGTGAAACAATGGGCCTCATTACACGGATGGCGGTGGACCAAGGTGCTATTAGCACATGCCGGTAAAATACTGGCACCGCCTTGGTGGAAAGGGGAATTACCGCCCTATTCCAAGGTTGGTGGGGCAGTAATTCCCCCTTCCCCCATTGCCCTTCCCCATTCCCATTTTTGCCCCATAGGGCTAGATGGGAATGGGGAAGGTGCTAATTACGGTACCGCAAATTGCGGTACCGTAATTAGCTGCCTGGTCCCTTTGCGGGTTGGTTTTTAACGCCTGAAAAAAAGCAGGCATTAAATTCCCCAACCCGCAAAGGGACCTCGTAGTAAGGCGGTAAGGGTTTACCGGTACTGGTAAAATACCGGTACCGGTAAACCCTTACCGCCTACCGTGTAGTGAGGCCCAATGACTTAGTTATGCATTTAATTTCACTTTGTGTCTGTATGAGATTTCTTGTAAATTCTCATTAATTTGAACTCTGAAGCATGTAGGTTTCCATTCAGGATGTGGAAAATAAAGCTACAATCAAATCATTTTACCACCGCATCTTCCAATCTGCAGGACTTGAGGAAATTATCACTGATGATTGTAGCTTGATTGGTGAAAGCAAGCGGATTCCAAATTGTTAATTGTGGGAGAGATTTACTTTTTTCTAGATGCTTAGTATAAAAGTGAAGAGAAAAGGCAATTTTACTATGTTTTTACTATGTACTTTTCCAATACTTGGTGGAAACGGCTTAAAATGCCCATAGGATCCCTTATGAAAAGGAGTGCAAACAGTAGTGGTCCCCTCCATGCAATTTAGCATTCAAAACAAAATTACCCCAATACTCTTTTTCATCAACATATTTATACAATGATGCACACATTGTCAAATTGCTTTATCATGTGACTTGTGCATTTTAAAGCAATCTGTACTAAATCGAATATTCATTTTTCATTTTTTATGGTTTATTACAAAACTTTGCAAAAGCAATTAGCGAAGGAAGAAAAATAAACAAAATAAATGTAAAAAAAGAAAAGTAAAGAGAAAAATCGAATAGAGAAATAATAATCAACATTTCATTTTCATGGCTTACAATCTGTGGGGGTAATTCATGGAATAAAACTGTGCCGTAATTTGTGGCGCAAGCTGGCACAAGCATGAAAAAGCTAGCGCACGTGTGCGATTCATGGAAGACCCTGCGCGTGTTTTTTCTGGGATGTGCGCCAAATCAGCACGTGGCACACACGTCACTGCGAGATCCCGAACGCCGTGAGCGACCTGCATAGCGAAAGCGCACAACATGTAGCGCACACACCAAAAAGGGGGCAGAATACGCAGAATGGGGAGCAACGCGTGAAAATGAGGGCGCAACTGGGGAAGTACTGCTGGGAAATACACGGAACGCCCACATGCTCGCAAACTACACATATTCATGGAATCGAATAGGGGAAACCCACGCATGCCAAAAGACACGCACAGACGTAAACACGTCCGCCACACAAAGGCAGACGGAAGCATCCCTGCGCAGTATAAAAGTGCGCGCAAGCAACAGACACGTTTATACAGCTACGATGAATGTCCCATTTGTCACAGCACTGATCGTGGGACACCGCAGGAGGAGGAGAATAGCCAGGCCCCACATTTTCTTTGCCCAGGACCAGCCTTTTTGGGATGCCTGATGACCAGGTCTATGGCAGGTAAAGGTTTCCACCTCGTATCATCCTAGACTTGGTCACTGAGTGGGAGGATGACCTCACATCACTCACCTTGTGCTCCCAAGCACTGAGCCCCTTGGAAAAGGTACTCAATGTCTTGCATTTCTTGGCCACTGGGTCATTTCAGCGGACAACTGCCATAGTTGGGGGTGTCTCACAGCCCACGCAGTCAGGCTGCCTACACCAGGTGTTGGCAATCATGACTGCACGCCCCTCAGTCCGCAGGCAGATATACATGCCCAGAACCCCCACAGATAGGCAGGCCGTGGTCCAGGACTTTTACAGGGTGGCACACTTCCCCAAACTGTTTGGTGCCATAGATTGCACCCATGTGGCACTACGTCCACCTAGGGCCACTGAGAACATCTACCGCAACCGCAAGCACTGGCATTCCATCAACGTACAGGTTGTATGCAATGCCCATGGAATCATCACCTCTGTCTATGCAAACTATCCTGGGTCTATCCATGACAGTTTCATATACAGAATGTATGCCTTCAGCGGGGACCTGGAAGCTGGGAAGCATTGCGATACATGGCTCATTGGTGAGTACAAATGTCTGTGCACATGCATGCATGTCACACACAGACAAATACACAACCCCAACTAATGACAACCATCCTCACCTACCCTACCCAGAGGACAGTGCCTACCCTCTGAGCAACCACATGATGACGCCAATACGGAACCCCACCACACCACCCCAGGTAAGATACAACGCAGCCCATATTGCAACCAGGGGCATAGTGGAGCGCATATTCGGAGTGCTCAAGTCACGCTTCCGCTCCCTTGACCACTCTGGCAGGCAGCTACTATATGAGCCCTCAGTAGTGTGCAGGATCATTGTGGCAGCATGTGTCCTGCACAATGTTGCAACACGGCGGGTTGTATGGAGGACATGGTGGTGCCCCCACATCCCCAACCACAGGCACAGGCACTGCTCATGGGAGGGGAAAGGGCACGTGGCGAGGCAGCCCGGACCCAGCTTGTGGCCACATTTTTCACCTAAACTCCCACCCGTGTGGAGTGCACACAGGCCTGGCACATACCAGGTGACAATTGATGATGCCAAAGAGACAGTCAACTGTCACAACCTTACCACCCTGAGAATGTTGCCACAGAAGTGCTACATTGTGTGCATCCCTAGCTACTTAAACATAACCAATCCTGTGTGACCAAATGGAACACATGCAAGGTGCCTATCACACCGCCCCCATGCAAAACAGGCCATGAAAATCACTGGTATGTCACCCAAACCCTCCCAACCCCCATCACCCTCGCTGGCCACACCATGACATGGCATGCAACAGCAAAAGAGCTAACCAAAAGCACAACACATGACCAATTAGATATGAAGTGACACGTGGTTAATGGAAAGAGGCCTGAAACAATCACACCTGACATGGAATCAGATGAAATGACCGACCTACAAAGTCATACATAAATGCATGCCACCAGCGGTACCATCAACAAAAGACAGAATGCCTGTGGGCATGCACATTGGCCAATCCAAATTGGCAAATCACAAAACCGTGTGCTGTGTGTGTCTCCTGCAACACAACACAGCATAGTGAGCAGCCATTGTGTTGGGGATACACCTTGAGCATCATATAAAAACGACAAGCAACAACAATAACATAGTGACGCATGCACACGATCCCCAAATGCTAAGTGATCATGCGCTACAGGGACACAGCATGCCAGATAAGGCAATCTGTGTGCACGTGTGGGCATGGAAGGGTGGTTGTATGTGTGTGTCAGTAGGGACATGCACTCAATACATGCATGTGAAATGAAGTGACCCTCAGTGTCCTGTACACATCACATGTGAACATTGCCCATGTGGACACCACAGTATGTCAAACCACACCAATCCCCTGACACCTGAAAAGTAAACCCAACACAGGAACAGCCATTGATCAGTGGAACACACCATGTACATAGTACCCCACAATGACAATGTCAGAGAAGGCCCAATCACTGTAGCCCAAGTGTACTGTCCGACGACAAAATCCCCTCCCTCATTTCCTCATCACCATGACCTTCAGAAGAACTTTGTCTGCGGTCCGTCGCGTCTTCCTTCTAGTCTACCTGGCTTCAGGATCCTCTTTCCCCTTGGTTTCCTTGTTCATCCTTTCATGTAAATAGGGTCCAGCCCGCTCAGAGGCCACCTTGGCTGGTAAAAATACCAAATTGCAGAGAACTCCAAGGAGCCAAACCCCCAAACCAGGGAAAAAGCCTCTAGGCACCAAAAAACCCAACTGAATGATAGAATAACTACCAAGGTAGCACAGTTGAACAATGGTTCAACAGGATGGGTAGCAATTTGAGAACACAATAATCAATGAGGATGCCACAACTGATGGGTAGAGCTGGAACTTGAGTAGAAAATAACCAAGGAGGCTGGAACAACTGGATGGTTGAGCTGATACCCAATCAATCCTTGATAGTGTGAACAAAGAAAGGCAGAGACAGCACAAGTCTGGAAAGGCACAGTGAATGTGAGATAGCCAGAAACAGCTGACAGCAAGTTAAGACCCACAACAGTTGAATAGCATTGGTAAAAGGCCAAAGTCAACATAAAGCTATGGATGTAATAGATGAAAGTCAGGAGGAGCGAGAGAGAGATGCTGTGGAACAGAAATGTACTGAGGCAAACTGAGGCAGTGTAAGAGTACGTGGAAATAACTGCCCGAGAGACGGGCGGACAGATCTGCAACAAGGACAGTAGCAGGAAGAAAAACAGGGACTAAAGGCACCAGAATGTGAAAAACAAGTAAAAGAGCTGTAGTCCAGTAGAAAAACTGTGCCATCAGGCAGCTGCGAAGTCCAAGAGGGAAGACAGATACAACGTGCCGTCCAAACGGAATGGAGAGGAGTAGTAATATAGGCGGACATCTCAGGTGAGGACTGGACCGTGAGTTGTGCCTCTTGGGTCACATTCCTAATGCATCCTTCTTTGTCACAATCCCCAGGGGCTGAAATCAACATGTACCAACTTGACATTGTTACCACCCGGCCCCCTCCCACCATCAGAGTGACTTTGACAGCTAAAGGGTGCATGCTACCGTCTACAGCATGAAGTGCATCAAGCACGTATACAGGCAAGAAATGAAAATACATCCATAATCCCCTCTAGGGGTGTAAACACAAGTAGTACAGCAGGAGACAGGACACAGATATGACGAAAGTAGAATGCCCTTGTGTATATTTTGTCACACCGAACCATCCTTACAAAACCATTCAAAGGGGAAGCAGGAGTGGCATATGTCTCAGGACCCTAAACCACAAACACATACACAAGACAAGCTTGAATGGGCCCAGCTGGAACAGACAGTGGATGCTTTCAAAAGCCACAAAGCACCACACCATCACATGAATGCACAATAGACAAACAATTTTAAACACATAAAATAGAAAATGGCCAGACTCGGTCCTGTGTGGCGATGGCACGTAAGTCAGCATGCAGCACCTCTTGCAAGGTAGCACTTGTAACACAGAGTTCTGCCTGCATGGCCTCGTATGACATTCGGAGCACCTCCCTGCTTGCATGTAGCTCAGCCGAGATAGTGTTCTCAAGCTGCTCCAACCTCTCCTCTGACCGCTTCCTCTGGGACATGTTGAGCACACCCAGAGTAGTTCCGAGGGAATCATAGTCAACCCTCAGGGCCTCCATGTGTGATTCTGCATGAGCAGAATGTGCTTGATGCTGAGACACCATTTCAGCGCGGCATGCCCTGTCTGAGGCCGCCATGCCTAGCCTGAGTGAGCAGGCTGTGGACTGGGCTGCCTGTTGCTGGAGATCCACCTGCCTGGCAGGGGGAGCATGGATTGGGCCACACTTTCCATGCTCTGAGTGATCTTATCAATAGCTGCCCCCTGTTGTTCTGAATTGGCATACATGGATTGCTCCCACTCAGTGTACCCCGGTGGTGCATGGCCACCGCATTGCCGGACTTGACACCCGCGGGGCCCATGGAGCCGTGGTCCTCGCTGGATTGGCACCGCCCGCGGCTGCAGGACTACATCCCTCCATTGACATGATGCCCCAGGCACATCAGCAACTGCTGTGGAGGGTGACCGTGCGTCCCGATCCACCACAGACGGAGGTTCCAACACTGTCTGGACCCTCAGTGCAGGTGTCAGGGACAGAAGATCATCCACATCAGGATCACTCACCGTCGACGAATGAACATGACACGCATCCAACTCAACATTGTTGTCAGAGTGATCATCAGAGCTCGACTGACTGCCAGCCCTGGACACGATGGTCTGGAACACAAGTGGGTTACGTGGTCTACCACCTCACGACCCCCACTTGTGCCGGGTTGCTGATGTAATAGCAACCCCCGTGTCTGGAATGACATCACCATCCTCTGCCTCCACATGTAACATGGCTCAGAGGTGGGTTGGTGCAGTGCAGAACAGGTGTACATTACCGACTATCTACATCAACAAATTATGATGTCAATCAATAAACATGAAGGCAGTGTAAGGGCAAGTTCAGGCATCAGGTGAAATGTGCATGCAATGGGTTGCATGGCTAAAGGCAACCCCCCCTTTAGTGAAAATGCAGGGAGGCATTGCATGGCAGTGAAAGGTTGACCAGAGGACTGTGTATTGGCAGACACTGTTGAGTAGCGTCAATTGCATCATCTGAGTCAACACAGCAGATGAGAATGGGACAGTAAGCAGGACACATGATGAACCCTCTGTAGTACACCCATATGTGCAGAAGGCACTACACCAGTTAGACAGAGTCAGGGGGCCTGAAACAGGGGGAGGCCTGTGCCCCACACAGACTAAACATGTGCATGATGCAGGACCGAGCCAGAGAGAGCATGGAATGGATGATCAAATGCCATTAAATGTATGTCATCCTGGACACGTACTACAATGATCATCCTGCCAAGGACACATAGGGGCATGCATGGAATGCACATGGAGCATGAATGGGCACTCCTGTCCCTGCAGAGCATCTGCAGAGCATCTGCCATCTGCACAGTCCGAGTGAGACACCCTGCATCAAGGACAAAGGACGTACCGCACAGTATGTGTCTGGCAGGTTGGCAGGGGGAAGTGTGCATGTACACAGGAGCGTTGAACAGGCCATTGCATTAGTCCAACATGTTACCCATGAGTGCTCTGGTGTAATTGTGGTGTAGTGGGGTGGAGGTGCAAGGGAGCAGGCCTACGTGGAGTACCCGCATGCAGGCAGAGCACACATGCACATCAGTCATGCAATGACATGCAATGACATAGTCCGAGTGGAAAAACACCCCAGACTACATGCAGAAGGGCCAGTTAGCTGGAACATGGACCGGAGGGGCAGCCGGGTGACTAGCATGTGAGTAGGGTGCAAGTGTGGTGATGAGGACAGTCCCCATTTCATCTACCAATTCGGCCAGGATGAACTCCGCAGTGATCAACTCGTTTGGAGGGAGTTCTTCGTGCGGAGGCCCACTGCCAGTCACCCGAATCATGGCATAATTGGAGGTACGCTTTAGCTTAGCACAGCGTCGGAGGTCATCCCAACACTTTTTGCACTCCTGAGCTTTGCGCACCTCATGTCCGAATGTGCTAACACCCTCCGCAACATGCTTCCAGTGGTCCAAATGCTGGGCAGCCATAGTGTGAAAATTTGGGACCACTAGCATCCCACATTCGTGTACCGACATGTAGCCCACAAGGAAGTCCAGTTCCTGCTTGCCGAAAGGCTTCTTCCTTGACGTGCCAGAGGCTTGTGCCGTGTGTGGTGTCCCAGTTTCTTGTGCAGGAGCGACCTTCCTCCTCTTGGACAGTTATCCGGACCCTGACTGGCAAATGCCACCCTGATCAGTAGGGGCAGTGGCGCTGGTGGACTGGACCGAGGGAGTGGCAGGTGGAACTAGGACGGAAGCTCTGACTTGTGTCAGTGGCTGTGTCAGTGGCTGTGTCAGTGGCTGCTGGGTGCTCTTGACTGGACCCAGCGCAGCAACCGCCGCTGTGCCAAGGTCATTGGCCGAGACTGTCCTGACCCAGAGCCGGGGTGGTGTCGGATGCATCTGCCCATGCAGTTGCCAACACCCGGCTGCTCGGGGCAGCAGATGACAGTACTGCCCCAGGGACATGTGCCTTGGTCAGAGCAGCCCTGCATGCACTTACCTTGTGCCTCCTGACCACCTGAAATTCTGCCTGGGAATCGCCAGGTACCAACGCATCATGCACTGGCCGACCCTGAGCCTGGGTGGTGGTTGCCAGAGCTGCACCTGCAGCTACCACTACCATAGGGCCCGTGGCAGTCGATGAAACTGACTGCCGGGTCACATGCGTGCCAGTGTCAGATGCAAGAGCTGCATCTCTCTGAGCCGCAGGGGGTGGTGGCATGACCGCAATACCACGTGGCAGAACATCCTGCCGAAGTGGCACACCCCTGACTCTTCCCCCTCTGCAGCCACCCTGGACTCCCCCTACTCCCTGGTCATCCCGGCCACATCCCTGACCATGCCAACCACGTGAAGGACGCCCAGCTGAGGCGGCCCTCACCTTTTGTGGCCTCCCAACCATGGCACAGATGTAGTAGTGCCAATGGGAGGTGAACACGACAATTGTGCTGGGCAATTGGGGTGAAGGGGGTGGTATACTAGATGTAAACAGTACCCCTGTGCATCTGCAAGGCTGTATGTGGCCCCGGTGAGAGAATTACGGGTCACGCAACGCTCAGGCAGCCCAAAACTGCAGTAAAACCATGTACGCAACCCCCGGTAGCCCACGTGTGTGGAATTAACCTCCCGCATTACGCAGTGGCACCCAGGGACAGGAAAAACACGTACGCTGGGACACACAGGCTACTATGACCTCGAAAACAGGTAAACGATACACAGGGGGACCTGCAGTGGGAAAAATAGCATGCGTGACTCACCGTCTGACTAGCGTGGTAATGAAAAACACGCGTAGCCAATACCCCCACCAAAAGAAGAGATACGTCCTCGATCCGCTGTGAAGTAGTGATGGCGCGTGAAACAACAAGAAGTAGCAACACACGTGTCGGTCTCCATGAAAAGCACGTACAGCGAACTGCTGGGCCCCGCTCACCTTTAACCCATGCTGAGGGAAACGCTTGCGCATGTCACGTCACATACGCGCTTAGGCCCTTTCCTCGAATTACATGCATTAACACGCGGACATGCTGTTTTTGCACGTGCCTATTCACTATGCACCTGTGACGAGGGAAACGCATGTGCGTGTCACGTCACTTACGTGCTTACGCACTAAGGGCCTTTCGTCGAATTACACGCTGACATGGGGCCTCATTAGGACCCTGGCGGTAAGGGGTTTGCGCCAGCGTTAGCTGCGCCGACCCCTTACCGCCAACTACGAGTTCCCATAGCGCCATGGTCATTTTTCCGCCCGCTTTTTGCGGGCGTAAAAATCCATGGCGCTATGGGACCTTGGTGTTAATTACGCCACCGTAATTTACGGTGGCGTAATTAACTCCTTCCCCACTCCCATTATACCCTATGGGGCCGAAATGGGAATGGGGAAGGGTAAATGGGTCAATGGGGACTTACCGCCCCGCCGACCTCGGAATGGGGCGGTAAGTCCACCATCCGCCATGGCGTAAACGGACTTTACGCCATGGCCGGAAAGTCCGTCGATGGCGGAAAAAATCCGCCAGGGTCGTAATGAGGGCCATGCTGTTTTTTCATGTGCCATATCACTCTGCATCAAGCTGGCCACGCAACAACACACTGAAGACCACACTCCTGCCCAGAAGGCCATTTTCCTGCCCCCCAGAGCCCCGAGCTGCCTCCCACAAGCCATCTGCTGCTGCCTGCTGGACACGTGCCCTGCTATTTGGTGCCTGCACTTCAGCCATTTGCAGGGGTCCAGTTGCTGCAACCACCCCTGCTGGAACAGAAGACTCCCGACTGCAGTTCCATCGCCCAGCACCAAGACCCAGTTGCCCACCCACACCTGCCTTGGGGGTTGCCATGTCAGGCCAAAATCCATCTGGGACCAGTGGCGACCCCCCGGCAGAGAGGCAGAGGGCTGCCAGCTTCCCTGCAGGAGAAGTTGACATCCTGGTGGAGCAAGTCCTGGTGCATTATGATGCCCTCTTCAGACGAACACGCGCCGACAAGGATGGATGGAAGAGGATCTGGGTGGACATCGTGGTTGCCATCAACGCGGAGGGGGTGGCAACCCGTGACCTACGACACGTCAATAAGCGCTGGGAGGACTTCAGTTCCAGGACCCTCAGGATGGCCCAGTGCATCTTGGACGCAGCGGATGCAGTGGAGTGCGGGTTCGCCTTAACACCGACCAGATGAGGGTCCTGGAACGCATTCGCCCAGCGCTTCACCTCTAGGTCCTTGAGAGGCAGACCCGTCCGGAGTCAAGCGTTAAGTGTCCATGCATACTCATTGGACGCAGTGCATGTTGAGGTGTGCCAGGAGTGTGCAGCTTGGATATATGTCTGAAAAGGCCCATGTATGGATGTATATGTGCAGGGACATGACGGCGCTGCATGTGAGTCCAGTCATGTGTGATGCACATCAATGGTGTATGTGTTCCAAAGCATGATGCACAACTGCATGTGGAGATGCACACATATTGTTATTTCTGTGTATGTACTATGCCATGGTTGGGGTGTGACACATGGATGCTGGTTTCTCCTTCATGTACGTGCACGGCATACATGTGCGTGTGTGTTTTTAACATGTGTGCGACTGTGATACGCCATGATGCATGTGACACAGACATGTAGGAACCCGATTGGCAGATGTGACATAGTGCCGATGATTACACTGTGACAGGTGGTGGAGATGTACAAATGCATGTCTGTCTGGTGGCGTGTGTGCATGTGTTCGGCACTCCCCATGTTGCTCGTGACGTTATGGCAACCTTCGGTTGTTCATGCTGTTGTGTGTGTATGGATGCTGCTGTCTGCTGCATGATTCCTGTTAATTTGTGCATGTGTGTGGGTTGAAATGATATGAGTGTTGGGGAGTGTGATGCCATCTGTGAAGTTTGACACTTCCACTCATGTGCAACTATCATGTGTGTATCTGACCATTGTATAGGGCCCTGATTCCTGTGTTCTGTCTCTCCCTGTCTGCAGCGTCGGATGATGAAGAGGGCAGAGACGTTGCTGTGGAGCACAACAGCAGGGATCCCACCGCCAGCCGGAGAGGCAAGGCTCAGCTCCCCTCCCAGGTAGTGATATATTCCGGAAGTGAGGAGTCTGGTGCCGCGTCCATGGCTACAGCTGCCGAGGGAAGGTCCAAGAGGCAGAGTTTGGAGGTGGACTCCTCGGCAGCAGTAGGGGCAGCTGACCCCCCGCAGGTGCCTATGGAGGAAGATGGCACTGAGTCATCCAGGTTGGTGGGGGTTTGGTTGAGGAGGAGGCTGTGGAAGCCCCTTGCATGGGGCCTGGAAGGGGGGATTCCACTGGTGCTAGTGGTGCAGTCCAGGGGCAGGGACAGGAGGCAGCACAGGCTGCCGTGGAGGTGCCTGTGTGTAATCCTGTCCCCGATCCTGTGACTGCATCATCCGGCATCAGCAGGGATGCCTCCGTCCAGACCCGTTTTCAGGGAGGGGATGCGCAAACAACAACTGGCCTTCCTCTCCCTGCGGAAGTTGCAATCCATGACCGGATTGAGCCTTTCCTAGATGAGGCGCCAACATGGTATTTGGAATGACGTACAGGGTTCTCATCCGGACAATGCACGTCATTTCGAACACCTCTTTGGCCGCATCGACCTACTAGGACAGGTCGTCGGCACTGGGTTCATCCGTGTGCTGGATCTTCTTGCAACCCCCTCCTCAATTCAACCCCCTATGCGCCAGTCGTCCTCCGTGCCATCTTCCCACCCAAGTATCACCTGGGCCCCCTGTGGAGCTGCCCCTGAGCCAGCATCCAGGCTGGTAGAGGACACATCCCTGCCACAGCTGGGAGTTGGAGGTCCAGCAGGGTTGGCCACCCCACCAACTGGACCCCAGCAAGAGGAGGACGTGCAGGCATCAACAGGCAGGGCACGTGCACAGCAGCAGCAGGCTCAGGGTGGGAGCGATCATGGCTCGGGGCTATCAACATCCCAGGGGCAGGCATCGGCCAGTGGGCAGGAGGACCCAGGATTGGGAGTGTCTTCTGTGTGGCAGCAGTTGGGCCAGCAAATAGATAAGGAGCGGCGGCGGGCAGAGAGGGCCAGCTCACAATGGTTAGGGCAGAGAACTCCATGCACGGGGCGTTGAGGCGGGCTGAGTGCCTCGAGACCCAGGAAGAGGCCCGCCTCCGGGACATAAAGTGAACTTCAATGATGTCATGGCCCGGGACATCAATGAGTGAGCCGTCGGACTAGCCCGCCGCCTTTATAAATAGTTATGTAGGTTTCCTTTTTTTTTATTTTTCTTTGGGGCGCGTGGACTATGCCCCATCATTTTGTAAATAGTTATTTATTAGGTAGGTTTTTGGTTACGTTTCCTTTTGATTGTTGGGCTCATGGATCCTTGAATATTTGTTTGTATATAGTTATGGACCTGGATTTACTTTATTTTTTGACCCATGGAGGAAAGCTTTGCTTTTTTTGGAACTTTGGATTTTGTTTTATGGACTGACAATTTGGAGCCATTTTACTTTGGATTTCATTGATTACAACCTTCATTTTTGTTGCTCAATTTTGGACATCCAGACTTGGATTTTTTTTTCTTCTTGTGTGCTTTTGTTTTATTCATTCAGTTTAGTATTTAACCGTTTTGTTCTCTACTTTACTTGTGTGGTCTTCTCTCATTCGTTTTGTGCATGTCACAATGTGGGTTTTATCAGTCATGTGTCGCCATTGTGTCGGTCTAACGAACATGTATTCATGGGCATGCTGGTTATTTGGTTTCTATCATGACATGGGGAATTCAATTTGGAGTGGATAGAATGCTTGGTTGGGTGTTTGGACTGGGGTTGCGTGGGGTGGGATTTTGGTGGCCATAAGGGCCATGGGTCAGGATTGTGATGACGTGTTGAGTGGGGCACTGCATGAAAATCATGGTTTACAAATTTGGTAAACTGCATGCAAACCTATGCAAACTATAAATTTGCAAAGGTTTACAAGTGTTGTAAACCTTTTTGTAAACCTTTGGTTTACATTGCGTTTACACATAAGTAAACCTTGTAGTTATGCAAGTCCATTTGGACTAAATGTTCCAGAGATTTGTAAACCCTAAGTTTGCAAATTTGGTAAACTGCATGCAAACCTATGCAAACTATAAGTTCACAAAGGTTTACAAGTGTTTTAAACCTTTTCTAAACCTTTGGTTTACATTGCGTTTACACATAAGTAAACCTTGTAGTTATGCAAGTCCATTTGGACTTAATGTTCCAGAGATTTATAAACCCTAAGTTTGCAATGGTTTACAAATCATGAATACTTTGTAAACCTAACGTATACTTAATGTTTCATGCACAATTGAACATTATTTGTAAACCTTTGCAAACCTAGCGTACACCTCATATTTGTTAACATTAGTAAACATTTGGTTTACAACATTTACTATTATTTGTAAACCTAGTGTACACTTCAAAGGCGACATTATTAGTAAACATTTGGTTTACAGAATTTACAATGTTTGTAAACCTTTGCAAATAGTGTTCAGTTCAGTCTTTTGAGTGTACTTTCACTTTATTAAATAGTAATGTTGTATAGCCCTTAAAACGCAATGTTTTAAAGGTTGTGTTTTAGGAGTTTATTAACAAAACCTCGTAAATACAGACCTGGAATCTACTGCAGTAGTTCTCCCCTCTCTGCAGTGACTTAGAAAAGGTACATATGATTTGAAGAAAACAAAATTGTGCATCACTGGCTAAAAAAAAAAAAAGAGTATACAAATATTTAAAGCCTCTCCACCATGTGATTGCATTCCAACATTACACTGCAGACATCACTTAAGATGTAGATCGATACAAAAACATGCAAAACAATAGCAGAGTTTGCAATTGCTAGGAGCCATTTAGCTCCTGATCATAGCCTAGGAGAGCCTGGTTACGTCGAAACCAAGAGCTACCAGGGAAGTGGTGCTATACAAACACAGTTGTGTACTATTAACTGGGTAGGTTTGGGTATGTGTATAAAAGAGAATCATGGACACACTTAAGAGGCATTTAAAGCATATTGGATAATGTATGAATGGACAAAAAGTAGAGTTTGCATCTTACGCAAAAGGTTACCTTTGCTGTGCTCTATGCACTTGCTCCTGGTTCCAATAGTGTAGCTCCTGCCTAATTGTTGATGCCTGATACACAGGATCTGAATTTTGTTCCTGGTCAAGAAATCCTAATTTCGACCCCTGCAATTGTAACCAGTAAATGTTTTATCTACGACACTAGACTCTTGTTACACCACACCTACTTCACCTACATGTCTTATGAATTGTTGGTTAATCCTTCAGTTATGGCTCTTTACTGGTCTTTCTTTAATCTAAATTCACCAGTTGCTCAAATGTCAAATGTCCTCAGTGTGCCAGAGCACCAAAAAAAAAACTTTCAGAGGGCAAATTAATGTAAGCAACAGCTACAAATCATGTTTACAGCCATGTGAACCAATAGGTTAGTGGGTTTTAAAGTTAAAGAAACTGTTGTATGTTGACCATTAGGCATATAGTGGCCACTGGCAAATGTAATAAAGAAAACACTGATGAAGCCAGATGAGGTACTACAGCACATAGAAGAGAACTATAGGTGAAGCTAATGTATGCTATATTGGAAACCCACAACAAAAGCATTTTGAAAAACAAGGTCCTATATTTAGAGAAGTCCAGCATGTGCTTCTCGAAGCCTGCTAAAATACTGGTGTGTACCTCAACCCTGAAGAGCACCAGCTCTCACCAAAGGTTTCATCAAAATCACAATTCTAATCCCAGACAGTATCCAACATGATTTCACATCCTTTGATTGGAGTAGGGAAATCTGACTAAAACCCAAGCAATTTACAAAGGCACATGCATTTAAAACTGAATAATGGCAATTACAATGTGTATGACTGTGGTCAAGTAGTTGTACAAATTAAGCCTTCCAGGTATTGGGACATGTTGAATGTGGTTGTTAGAAATATAGAAACAAACCTATGGGCAGTTAGACACATCTGCTCTGCCAATTCCCTGCTGCAGCACCAATATCATCATCTTAGCTTCTACATCAGTCATGATTACTTGACAGAGTTCATAAAATAGTAATATTAACCACTTACAAAGCAAAAATAACTAAACATTCCATCTTGAGTCTTAAAATGTATTCAATAGTTTTCTGAAGAATATTTCCTGTTGGAAAGCAACATCATTTGGGGCATAAAAGGCATTAGAGATAGTGATTTGGCCAGGATCAGAGTTTTGTGAAGTGGGGCACTTAAACATAATGGGGGTCATTATGAGTTTGGAGGTAGCCATGTGCTATTAGCGCTATGGCTGCCTCCAAACTTGTGTCCGGGTTCCTTGCATGTGGACTTACCGGGTCATTCCAACCTTGGAGGACCTGGTAAATCCCCATTCAAAATACCCATCCCCATTCCCATTCGATCCCCCATAGGGTTCATTGGGAATGGGGAGGGAGCTAATAACGGGCCTGTTATTAGCTCCCTGGTCCCTTAATGGCTCCCGCTAAGGACGGCTGGTTTTACCAGCTGGCCTTAGTGGGACCCACTAAGGGACCTCGTAATGCGGCGGTAAGGGGTTAACGCCACCGGCATCCTTACCAGCGCCATTAACCCCTTATCACCAGCCTCGTAATGAGGCCCAAAGTCTACTAATTCTCCAGTTTATTGAGGCATATCACTTACTCCTTCAGAACCAGGTGTCGACAACAATGTGTTCCCTATATCCACTTTTTAAAGTTTGACTTCCCATTGTGAAGGTCTTACTTCTCTGTGCCCTTATCATGGATCTATGGCTCCCTTAGCCACTTTGTGAAGCCCTGTATCCCCCTTGAGAATGTTGGTATGAAATTAACATAGTGTGAATGACCACATAGACATGCATAACTCAAATTTTAAAAAAGCAAAACGAGGACAATTAGCTAATTGTGACTTACTGCTTATAATGAAAAGGCAGGAAGAAAAAGAGAGGGAGAAAGAGAAAAATTGAGACATAGAAAAAAGGCAGAGAGAGAGAAAGACAACCATTAGCACAGAGTGGCAGACCGCTTATAGCGAGCGCCTCCTCCATGGCAGATTGTAAGAAATTAGGTTAACCATTAGCAGTGAGTGGCAGACCGCTTGGAGCGAGCGCCTCCACAGTGCCTCTGATTCAAAGAAAAGAGGAAGATGGCCATTAGAATAGGGTGAGACTGCCTAGAGACAGATATTTACTTGGGATCTAAGGGAGTGAAGGAAGAACAGAGAATCCCAAGCTGGAGGTGAGAGAGAATTGCACACGGAGGGCACACACAAGAATAAGCTTTAAATGCTGGTCTAAAAATGTCACAATTTGGGACAGTGGTGGTTTTTACATCGCTAAGCCTAAATGCCTATGAATTGTCAGACATTGAGCAGCCTTGTATTACAGTAGCTGTTTATTACTGCTTTGCATGCCTGTAACGTCTAAAAACATCTAACCCTTCGAACAAGCTCACCTTAGCCCCTTCATTTCAAGAAATTAAACATTCTTCATTGAAAGATGTGTAAATTGTACTTTTAATCGACTACCAATAAACGCATACCCAAATTCGAACAGCCATCCCAACCTAAAGAGGATTTATTTATTACCAATCCTGGTTAGCATTAAAATCCATCCCCAACATAGGTCAGTGTGGTGCTGCTGTTTCCTCGGACCTAATCAGATTTCCAGAAACCCAACTCATGCTTGTAAAATGCAGTAGGTGAAAATACTGGCAGGCACCTATATTTCATCTATTTCCAATAACCCATCCTTACACTAGCAGTTGTCGAGCTCTCTTACAGTGGAGATGGACTGGCATAGAAGTAACTCTCGGAACACAGACTGGTTAAAGGCAATCTGGCTTGTAACTCAAGTCATCTGACTATCTTTACCTGCAATGAGTTTATGAGATTCAGTGGTCGAAGTGTACGAAAAGAAGTAGTGGACCTATGTTCCATGCTGTTCTGCCCCGCTTCCCCTCCCACACACAATCCAAACACCCAAACAAGCACACCTGCTATTTATGGGAATGTGGAGTGCAGTGCACTGAAGTGCAAGCTTCAACTTCTTCCTACACTTTTATTTTAAAACAAAACCTTTCCAGAACGGTTTCTTTTTAAAATAAAAGTATAGGAACTATGAAAGTTAAAAATAAAAAGTATGGGAGCACCGCTCCCGACCGCTTCGACCTCTGATGAGATTGTGCATGGGGACATGTTCCTACTAATCAAAATAAATATCTGATGGGCAGGAGCAGCTCCAAGGTATCTGGCGAACTAGCAGCCAGTACATGGCTTGCCACAAATGTAATATTCATTTGAGATCCAAACTATTGTCGATTATATATGCCTCATTGTAATGTTAATGTGATTGGAATTGTGCTTGATAATGTTTTTCTTTTTATTATGGTGTGATCGATTTGTGGAAAGTTTATTTTAAGCTATACACAATGTTTATTAATATGCTGCATTATACTTTTAAATGTCTTATACGTGTCATAATGCTCCTTTATACACATTCCAAAATGGGTCATTTTCACATAGGTATATTTTTATGGCAAATGTAGCTCCTAGTATTGCTTGGTGTCAAGCTAACTGGGCTCTTTGAATATACAAGCATGAAATAAATAGCTCCCAGCAATTTCACTTCCTGCATTACATTTGAGAAGGACAAAAGAGAACGAAACAGTCAATCTTGTCCATGATGCCAACATTTTTCATATGGTTCAAAGCTTTGCACTTTCCACAATGCAAAATACATATTCTGCTGCTAACATTGGACTATCTGGTGCACATTCCCTCCCCCACTCTTTGTTACATTACATGTGACCCGTGTGCATATACACATCTTCACCAGTTGCCATGGTAAACTCTGTGCAAGGCTCGGGCCACACATTGTGCTGTTGTCCTCACACTGTTTGTTCCTGGTGCCACACCAAACTGTAGCTTCATTGGCACAGCCTGACACAAATACCAAGTAAGCAACATTATCACCAATTACCATTATTACCATTGCTGTTTATGTTGAAACTAGGTATTTCCCCCTCTTTCTAGGAAAGTCGAATCTGGATGTTTTTGCAGTGCGCTGCCCGGTCCCTGTACTCCATCCACACTGCTCCTGCGTTCCCCTGTGGTGAGTTGCCTGTGTGTTGCTTTCTGTGCGCCTCCTTCTGTGTGAAACCTGGTGCTTCCTGTGGTGCGCGGCTGTGGGCTGTGCTTCCTTTCCTCCCTTACTCTCCCTTCTTTCCTCCTTGCACGCTATATGGTGCTCTCAATCTCTCTCTAATCTGCTCAAACTGCTACTCCATCTCCTATCCTATCCCATCCCTTTCACTAAGTCTGGAAGGAAAAAGTTCAGAGGAATATCCTGGTCTCCAACCCAGGCCTCCCTATAGCTGATAGCCACATCAGCGCTTCCTCCAGACAGGTCTCTTGTTCTCTCTCTCCTTCTCTCCAATTAATAGTGGCGCCCAGTGGGAGGTCCTCCTGGCCCTCTTCCAATCCTGCAAGATCATGATCAATGTCTATCTAAATGGTATCATCATGGTCCAGAGTTCTCAGCCCAATCTCCTTCTTGATAGGTGCTCCCCACGTCGTATCAACTTCCTCCCTTCTCCTGCCTCTCCTAACACATCTCGGGCCCATATGCCACCTCTGTCTATTGCCTCTACCCACTCTCTGGCTCTTCTACCGCCTCTCCTGGGCGTACCCCACTCCTGCACCCCACGCCGAAGTCTTTCAAATGTGGCAACCTGCTCTACGTAGCTACTCTCAACTCTTCCTCTGGTGGTAAACATTCCTCTGACAACTGCCACCTCCTCTAAACCTTGACCTGGATGTCCTTGCTCTCACTGAGACATGGTTCATGGCCAGCTCTGTCACAGGTTTTGACACTCTCCTCCCTGAGGGCTACAGGAACCTCTCCAAGCCCAGAACCAACGGCACAGAGGTGGAGTGGCCCTGATCTTTCTGGAATAGGTCCCTGCTTCTGTCATTCCTACAGAAGCCTACACCTCCATTGAATGCCTAGTCTGCAGGCTCTCTATCCCTCCTGACCTCACGCTGACTGTGGCCTCCATCTACAGGCCACCTGGCCAGGTCACCCTCTTCCTCTCAGAATAGACTGACCTCTCTTTGTCCCTCGTTGCCTCGACCTCTCAACTTCTCCTCCTCAGAGACCTCAACATCCACATTAATGCATCTAATCCTCTCTCGCTTTCTATTCTTCCCTCTGGTCCGACACTCTGCTGGACACACATTGGATGTTCTCATATCCTCAGACATCCCCCTCCCTAACCCTCTCACTACTCCTCTCTCTTAGACTGACCACTTTCTGCTCTCTCACCTGAAACGTCTTCCCCCTCAAGCAAAGCCTACACAGTCACCTTCCTTCTCGGTCATTCGGCCCATCAATCAAGTGTCAGTGGACGCCTTTGCCTCTACTTTCTCTGCTCCTCATACTCCTGCGGCTGACTCACACTCCGACACAGCCCTCTCTAACCTGCATCTTTCTATTGCCAACACTGTGGACATCCTTGCCCAATCATGAGAATCCGTCTGAAGCCTACCTCCACGTGCAACTCTTGGTACGACTCCAACCTCCCCACCCTGAACACAAGGGCAGGGTGGCTGAGAGGAAGTTGAGGGCTTCGGGTGCATCCTCTGACAAAGTGACCAGCCGACTGCTCCAAAGGCAATACAGACTCTGTCCTTTCTAAGAAGAGGGTCCATATCCAAGCCTGCATCTCTACGGCCTCTAACACCACAGCTGAGGTCATTAGAATCTGCAAGGAGCTGGCCAGTCCTACTGCAGTCTCTGCCTCACCGGTTCCCTCCCACGCCTTCTGTATGGCTATGGCTTCTCATTTCACCACTAAAACTCAGGACATCCTATCCTCGCTTTCCTCCACCGCTCCCAGGCCCCCGTTGGGCGGCCTCCGCTCCCTCTTCTCTTCCTTTTTCCTCCTTGGCTCTGACAACATCCGATGATGTCTCTAGAAAAGTCTGATCTATGAAAGTGTCATCGAAATAGGTGCGCCCATGCTCCTCCAGAACCATCAAGGAGCACATTGCCACCCTCGCTCCAGCCGTGGCCGATTTCTGTAATCACTCTTTCGCCACTTGATCTTTCCCCTCTCTCCTCAAGCACTCCCTTGTGCACCCCTCTTAAAAAATCTTTCTGCCGATTCTACCTCTCCGGCAAACTATCACCCATTTCAATCACTCCTTTCTTGGGCAAACTCCTGAAAAATCTGGCCATCTCACAGCTTACCGTCCACACTGAATCTGTTGGTTGCCTCCATGACCATCAGTCTGGCTTCAGAGCATCCAGAGGCACAGAAATTGCTCTACTGAATACCTGAAGATCTGCTTTCTAACCTCGATTCCAGCTCTCCCTCTGTCCTTGTCCTCCTTGACCTTTCCTTTCGACCCGGTCAATCCCGCTACCCTGATCAACAGACTGTGTGAACCTGGGCCTACCTAATCTCTACCTCCTCTTCTAACTTTGAGTTATGCAAATGTCACTCAGCTCTCTTTCAGGCTTCCCTCAGCCTCCTCTCCTCCCTCACTCATTCCTGACTGTCTATCCATGATTCAGGATTGGTGCGCCTTCAACAATCTTTGCCTTAATGCCGGTAAGACGTAGATCCTTCTCATTGGGACCCCTGCTCCCACTTTCCCTCGCTCACTCTAGCCGCCCTCCCTGGGCCCTCTACCATCGCCTTCCTGTGAGCCAAATAATCTTGGCGTCATCTTCGACTCCACTCTCTCCTTCTCTACTCACATCATGGACCTTGCCAAAAAGGCCCACTTCCAGCTTCCCCTCCTCAGAGGTATTCTACCTTTCCTCAACTTCCCCTAGAAGCTCACAGTCTCCAGAGTCCTGGTTCTCTCCAGGCTGGACTACTGCAATAGCCTCTTTATCAATCTGCCTACCTTTAATTTTTGCCCCGTGTAACTAATCCAGAACAGGACTGCAAGATTTACCCTAGGCCTTAAGCCCAGGGAACGTATCTCTCCAGCCCTGGAATCTCTCCACTGGCTACAGGTGGCTTCAAGGATCAGTTTCAAGACCATCTACATTGTCCACAAGTCTTTCTGGGGCGGGTCCCACACTATATCCAACTCGATCTTCCGAAATACCTTCCTTCTAGAGCTCTTGGTTCTGTTAACTAACTCTGAGGGTCAGACACTTCTCCAGGAAGAGATTGTTGGTTAGATCTCTCTTCTCTGCAGGTGCCTCCCTCTGGAAAGGCCTCCCTGCCCCTCTCAAACTTGAGCCGGACCACCTGAAGTTCCAGAAGCAGCTCAAAGCCATCCTTTTCTCCTCTGCCTTCCCTCTCTTGCTCCCTTGCTAACTTACTGTCTGCTGCGCCGACTGATTGCTTGGTTCCCTCAGAGCCTCAAAGGGTACCAGGCTTCTCCACGACCAGTCTTCTGTGCACTGCCTCCACGCCTACCACACACTTAGGGGCTGTAACTGTTACCCCTACAGCCCCCTCCCTCCTTGCACTTACCTAGAGCTGCGCTACCCTGGCTGCACTTCCTCAGAGCCATGATGCCCTGATCACACTTCCCCATTTTCCTCCATCTTGCACTTCCCCAATTTCCTTCCCCTTGCACTTCTATCATCGCACTTACCCGATCCGAATTACACAAGGCTTAGTAGGATCGTTTGTCTTGTCCTCTCTATGTCTCCCCCACCCCCTGTCTTCTGGTGCCTAGAAACACTTGTGTACAAGCACATTAATAATGCCACATCATATCAATGATGCCAGCAAATAATCATTTGAATGGTACTAGAGATGTACACAAACACACAGACTGACATCTAAGAAAAACAGATAATACATACATGACCAAATACGACACAGACATGAACAAATAAATGTACACAAACCACACAGTGCACATGCAGACACAAAAACAGTGCCATCGCACCAATCTACTTCTCCTGCCCTGGCATGTGTGAATCTGTGGATGATTGACTGTCTATCAGTGCACAGAACAGTGGTACAATTACATGGGGTTGTATGGATGGAATACAAGAGATGCTAAGTTTAGTACCTAAATCCAGGTTTAATTGTAATGCCCATGTTATAGGGGTAAATATACATTATTTTAAACATACCAAAGATGTGAGGGTCAACAAGAGTGTCCTTTGCTGGCTGGTCTTCTATTTAACCTACAGGAAACACAAATAAAGACATGTTTTTCACTCTGCAGCTGCATGGGATATTTAAGTAATTTAAGTGAGGAAAAGTGTTAAGGAAATTGTACTTAGATTGGGTGCAGCTTGAATTTGCAACACTACCATCTCTTTGATGGTCAATAAACATATGGGATTTGGAACCTGTGGAGGCAAAAATGAATACATTAGTTTGTATTCCATGATAGTGATGATACTTAAAATTCTATCTTCCAACAAAGCTGAAAGGACAATGGCACTTCATCCAGTAGCGGCTTGGCTATACGGGTTCATCATGGCAGATGAGAGGCTGGTGTCCACATTTACTGTTTGGGGGCCATAGGGATTACGGAAGAGGAGCTAATAGGATGCAGGAGGTGACACCCAGAACAACTACGGTGGACACAGACCTGCATTGCCAGTAGTCATGCGTACAGTAACTCCCCCTATTGTATTCAGTGGTTTCTGCAGCCACGCTGCTCTAGTCAACCTCCAAAACATCTGCTGCCAAGTCGCTTATGTCACCAAACATTGAGGCTCACTATCAAGCTGGGATAACAGCAAAGCAGACATACATATTGTAATCAGCACTGTGCTGGCGGAAAAGTACACCATTTGGTTTCATTTGTACTTGGCTCAGCTGTGCAAATACCATTTTGCTGCTCAGATCTCTGCATTACTCATCCACCTTGCAGTTTCCCCACTTTTTCTGTGCCTCTCCCAAATATCCTGTAGAATTTGCATGCATTTCTATGACATGCCATCCCACAGGTTTATTTATACTGCATCCTTCCTTCTACCGTCTCTTGAGCTCTGTTCTCAGTATTCCATTGTACACTCATGCTTTTCCCTTCATTGGAGTCCCTCTGTCATCTACTATGTGTCGCTCCTAACATCTCATCTCTCTCTCCCCTATCTTCATTTCCGATGACAATTGTATTGGATTATATGCAACACTTATAGCACCAACTAACAGCTGCAACTAAAAAGGAATGACAACTGCTACCACACAGATGAGCAAATGCAGAGCAGAGGCAGCACCAGGGACTGAAATAAATAGAAATAATCAGATGTTGAGTGAAACACTCAAAAGAGCCACAAGCAACCAGATAGAAACACACAATCACAAAGGAAGGCACGGAGCAGCAAAGATATACAGTGACCATCAGATGTAGAGCAAGAAATACATAAAAAAACATCACTTCCCTGCCTCGTTGTATAACATTTTCAAGAGTGATAGAAGACAGCCTGAAAGCCCACAAACCAATCCATTTATCTAACAAAAAATGGCACTTCTTGCTGGGCAATGACAGACAGCAACAAAACAAACTTCACTTTAAAGCCTAGTTTATACCAATGATGGCTTCTCGTTTGACAGAAAGGGTTTGAATTTAGCTTGATATTCAAACGTCTTTAACACCATGCTTATAAGAAGCTTTACGTTGTGTCAAACAATTACTTTTGGGCGACTATCACAAAATGTATTCCATTTTGTATTTGAAAGAAAAGTGGTTTAAAAGAGATATTTCAGCCTTGCCTTCTGAAACTTTTAGGATTCCATTCAGAATGTGTAAAATTAAGTTGGAATGATACTTGGCTAAACAGGGTTCTTTATGGATGCATCGATTCGCCTGGTTCCTTTACAAGTGATTAGTGTACTTTACAATCAACTAAACAGAATGTATTCCTGAAACCCAAAACTTAAATATGTCGACCAACAGGAACTCAGAAGATATGTGGGCAAGTGCATGAATTGCAATGTGGGTTACAATCCCATCTTCAATGCTTAACCAAAGTGTGTGAGCCTATGCAAATCATTTTATTTCACTGTGCCTTATCTTCAAAAATTGGAGAGTTTCAAAAGCCTGCCAACTGTTATACTTTACACTACTGGTGCCAAAACAGGGCAAAATCAGTCTGATTGATTAGTGCTTTTGGTAGATGGCTATGTTAGGCTAAACAAATCACATTTAAATAAAAACCATTGTAAGGCGAGACCTCCACACAACCAGACAATAAAAATACTCCTCTAAGGATAAAGGCTTGGTGCATGGCTTTGCAAGGCAAACAGGGTTTATTTTTTATACAAAAAGGAACAAGTATCAGAAGGTCCATGGCATCTTGCTGGAATGGCTGTGCGCGGCGGGGGTCTCGGGCTCAGTCCTGGATTGGTGTGTGTCTTTTCTAACTGGTCATTCCGAGTCCCTTTCACTTCTTCCGTTTGTTTCGATTGAGAAGCCCCTCACCTGTGGGGTGCCTCAGGGTTCTGCTCTTTCCCCTCTCCTTTTCAATTTATATATTCAGCCACTTGTCAAGCGGATTCACTCTTTTGGGTTTCAGTGTTTTTCTTATGCTGATGACACACAGATCCTGGTGAGACTAGACCTATGCCATCCTGTCTCGGAGGAACGCTGCGGCTCTTGCCTTTTGGCTATCCATCTTTGGATGGGTAAAAACTGTCTTCGCCTTAATGGCGAGAAGACCGAGGCGCTAATCGTAGGTCCATTTTTGGCTCCTGCGCGATAATCTGTGGCATTTTGGCCATCTGAACTTGGTCCTCTGTGGTGGTGAAGAACCTAGGGGTTAAGCTCTCTGAGTCCCTATCTATGCAGAGTCAGGTCAGCGCGGTCTGTCTATCAGTTCACTTTAAACTCTGTATCCTTCGGAAAGTGTTTCCCTATCTTCCTTCTCATCTTTGCTCTTTGGTTGTATCCTCTCTCACTGCAGGTTTTCCAGATTACTGCAATGCTCTTTACCTAGCTCAGCCAGCGTATCTTCTTCAGCAGCTGCAAGTGTTGCAAAACTCAGCAGCCCGACCGGCAGTGGGTGCTTCTCGGTTCTGTTCCATCACAGCGATTCGGGGAAAACTGCATTGGCTCCCGGTGGCAAAGCGTAATAAATGTAAGGCTTTGTGCGTGGTCCACCTTGCCTTCTACGGGAAAGGCCCAAGCCTCCGGCAGGTGGAATTGTGCCCCTATATACCAACTCAGAACCTTTGCTCAGTTTCTAGCCTGATAGTTACCGTCCCCTGGTTTCAGCTGGCGAGTTACCTGGATGTTACCCACCCCATCGGCCAAGTCACATGGTGTGCACCTGGTTATTAGCATGAGCTCAGTGGGCAACTCAAAGGTCAAATTGGCCCTTTGTAATAGCAATACGCTCTTCTTGATACCAGGCAAGCAGGTGCCCTAGCAATGCCCCACCCATCAATTAACTATTTTGTTGGCATCACTACTTGCTTTTCGTATCACAAATCATGGGATGTTCTGATCCACTCTCCCCTACCCCCTTATCTGTTGGTCGCCTGTGTTATACCCCCCACCCCGATTTCTCAATGACCACATTAATCAATCTAATACTTATGCATTTCTGTATACCATTCCCTAGCTGCCTGGTAGTTCAAATTAGATGGGCATTTTCTTGGCAGGGTGCGGGGAGGCACCAGCATCCTAAATCTAAGTCTAATATGTTGGCAGCTCAAGACCTCTAACCGGACTCCCATGGATTTGTCGTTCGGGAAGGCAGCAGCCCTATCCTCGCTCTGCCGTTCGCATTCCAATCTTGGTCCTCCAAGGGTCTGCAACTGGATAACGTTTAACTTATCTATTCGGCATGAATGCCACTGTTCTCAACTTCACTACTGAGGCTTGGGAAAGGGAAATCCTTCAAAATCTTCATTATGCCACACTACTGCAACAGGGAATACAAAATGCTAGTCCTCACTTCCGATATGGCAGTGCTTCAGTTTTTCCCTCACCCCGGTCCTGTGTCTGCACCACCATTGTCACACACTCACTGCTACTATAAATAAAATGTCACTGCTGCTACACAACACCATTAGCCATAATGTCCCCCACCAGTAATCAGTAACCAGAAATCTCCAAATACTTCACTCCACCAACTGCATGTATCCAAGCTGCCTGCCGATAAACCATCCCAAAACCAAGCGGATTTACTGCCTGCATATACCAGCTTCCAGGATGAATAGATCCGGTTTGCCCACACCCTTTGATGCCAAAGAACACCACCCATTCCTGTTGATGTTGCCCGTTAGCCTCCCTACCACCCCCCCACCGCCCAACATAGCCTGCATAGTAGGTTGCCTACCCAGCTACACAACAAGCTGCCTACTAACAATCACCTGAATAGTGCTACAAAATGGATGGTGCAGCCCACCCTCTCCACAGGATTTCCCCCATGGCCTACCCCATCTTAGCCGGTCAAAGCATTGTTGGTCCCAGACAGCAGGTAAGCGGATGTTTGATAGTGTGTACCCAAGTATGAGAGGAGTTCTCCAACTCAGCTGCGCCCCTTATATTCCCCTTACCTTTTCATACTTCCTTCCCTCCATCTGCTCCTCCAGCCCTGTGCTTAACTCCTCCCTTCTGCCCAAACCCCACCAGCATCACACAACCACCCACACCCACTGCGGCCCCATACCGGGCAGACTGCCCTAACACCAACCCTGAGGAGCCTCCATCAGATATACCACCCACAATAGCTCTCCTACCCACCAACACCATGATTCCCACTGCACTCACTCAGCCCCATAATAGAGCCGATCACTTCAGACAGCTCTCAACTTGCACCTCACAGCCATGCTTCCCCCCTACCTCCCTCCTCACTTGTAACAATCGCATGAGCTCTCAAACCACTGTGCCGTGCATTTCCATCATGTGCCTTCAACTCACCAACACTCCTAACCACCCTCCACTATACCCCCACTCCTCTATCTAGTATCCAATGTGCCTTAATCAATGCATGCTCACTTACTGCTCATGCAGACATTCTCGATCTCATTGAGGTCACCAACCTAGGCATCTTAGCTATCAATGAAACTTGGCTCCATGATGCCGCTGGCCCTGCCCTCTCCATTGATATACCTCCCGCGGAGTCTGCTGCAGAGTCTTTTGGATACTGATACTGCAGGACTCTATTTGCTTTGCTCCAGGAACTTTGAAGACTTTTCCAGTCCTCTTTCTATTTCTGCTAACAGGAACTTTAAAATCCCCAGGAAGCTGCGGAGCGGCCCCGGAGTCTGCTGCAGGGTCTTTGGTCTCTGCAGGCTCCATGGCACTGCTCTGCTTTACCCCCAAAAGAACAAGAGACTTCCACTAGGAGAAATCCCTGAGACTATTTCTAAACAACTAACGTACCTCTACTCCGTGGTGAGTGGCAACACCTCCCCCTTCTACTTGCCTGCCCCCCCCACCCTGAAACACACTCACTGAACCGCAACGCCTGTCCTACCCGCCCCCCGCTGCCCCCCTTTGGCCGATCCAACACCCCGATGCAAACAAGGACGAACTATCGTCCTTGCAAACCTCTGTTTCTCCCATTCGGATTTCTCTCGCTTGCACAAGAAATAGACAAGAAACCTGCGCCGGCCCGCCAACTCCTACCTGCGTGCTTTTACTCGCAAGCCTCTGTTTTTCCCATTCGGATTTCTCTCGCTTCCACAAGAAATAGACAAGAAACCCGTGCCCACCCGCCAACTCCTACCTGCGTGCTTTCGGAGCCCGGCCTTTCTGTCCACGCACGCAGGCTTCATCGATCTGCGGCCCTGTCTCATCGCTGATGTGCGACTGACATCAACAAGCCATGAACACCTGCACGCCCACCCTCCCCCTTGCACAACTTACGGCGCCTGGTCTCCCGTGAGCCACACAGGACGCGTGGCGGATTACATCCAAGCTTCCCATTGAGGCTGCTTGTGAGCCGCGCTCTGCCATCCACAACTCACGAGAACGCCAAAGCTCCATTTAGTGGCAATCCATTTCGTGGCTGAAAGACCCCAATCTAACACACTGCCTAGTCTCCGACCAAGCAGCACTGCATCCAGTCTCAAGACAACTTCTCACAAGTCGAGAAAACTGCAATCCTGTGCAATGAAGAACCTTCCAGGAAATTTCTTTTAAAAAAACCTACCTTCTCCAAAAAGTGTCATACAAAGAGCCTCGCCTCACAACAAAAGAAATCGATTTTCCAACCTAATCAAGAGACTGCTCGGCCTTTATCACTCTCCTTGTGCTACAACAAGAATATCCCAAGCCTTCATAAGAGAATACAGGAAGCATTCTCCTCTAATATCACAAATACTTACAGCACAGGAGATCTTTCTCCGTCAACAATACCACTTGGTGTGCCGAACTAAACATCTTAGCAACTAATACAAGACAGGAGACTGCAGGGGCTTTCCCCCCCTTTGATCCTGCCCACTTTACCCTGTACAAACGAAACATCATCATCGAAAGTACACCACAATAACAACGAAAACTATCAAAAAACAGGAGACTGCAGGGGCTCTCCCCTTTGATCCTGACCAGACTTTTCTGCTACAGCAAATACCCTCCAGCGACCATTTGAACTAACCAGAAGACAGGAGACTGCAGGGGCTTGCTCCCCTTTGATCCTACCCTGTCCTTGGGGTGCCGAACTAAGAACCTTACCAACTAAAATAAGGCAGGAGACTGCAGGGGCTTTCTCCCCTTTGATCCTGCCCACCGTACCCCGTACTAACGAAAACACCACTATCAAAGTACATCACAATTACAACGAAAACTACCAAAAAAACAGGGAACTGCAGGGGCTCTTCCCCCTTTTTTGATCCTGACAAGACCTTTGTGCTATAGCAAATACCCTCGAGCGACCACCTGAACTAACCAGAAGACAGGAGACTGCAGGGGCTCGATCCCCTTTGATCCTGTCCTAGGTGCTGCATCAAAGAAACTCTGACGATCCAGTTCATCACCCTGGTCTGCACTGTTACATCTAAAGCGCTCACTTGATCTTAAACCCACCGGAGCACAGGAGACTGTGGGGGCCCATACCCCTTTGTTCCTGTCCCGGGTGCTGTAATAAGGAAACCCTGATCAACAACAACCTCTCTAGCATCGCACTAAGATACTCACTCACCTTGAGATGCAAATTGAGACATTCCCAACATCAAAACTTGCAAAAGTACTAGAGACGACAGGAAACCACCTGTCCCCCTTGACGGAAAAAAAACAGCCCATGATGCCAAATACAAGGCTTAGAGGAAAGCTTCACGCGGACTCTTCTCAAACAACAATGGAACACGCATTGCAAAAGAAGAACCCTAACAAACATCTCATTGAAAATCAACCAAGTCAAAATGCCTCAGAACCACAAATCCAAGAAAATGAAATACACAAACAGCTTGAAGATATCGAACAGATCCTCTCAGAAAGTTTAAACAAACCCTCACCACAATCAGAATGCGAACAAACTAAAGACCTCACCCAAACTCAAGCATTCAATTTTACAAATCCCAAACACCTGGGATCAAACTGAAACTCAGCCAACAGAAAAAAAACAATCCAATCAATCAACCTGCTAAACCAACACAGAGGACAATGGAAACGTCCGAGCTAATAAACAATCAGACATGCAATTTGAAACAAAAGACACAAACGGAGCGAGATAACTGCAAAACCAATTTTCGCAAAAATCCAGTCTATATGGTCAATGGACGCTGCTAACGACCCAACTAGAGACAAGTCCAAACAAAATGCCAAACCTCCCATCAGCTGAAACATCACCGACCATCCAAAACCAAACTGACAATGAAGAATCATCCAAACAATCAAGCTGAACAAAAACCCCGGGAGTCTCGACGGCAGCAATGACAAAAAAAGAAAAAGCGAAACAGGCAAAATTACAGTGGTTACAAACCCACACTACTCAAAAACTATTAAATGAACCTGCCAAACAACCATCGAACACAGTAAAACAGAAAAAGCAGCCCGTCCATCCCTAGACATCACTGAAATAGAATCTATCATGAATATTGCAGAAAGAAGGAAAGAAATATTCGGCGATCCAAAACATTTGGCAACTCCCCCCTGCACTTCGACGCCACTACCAAAAAATCCTAATCAACAGAATTGTGAATCTCACGAAAAACAAAGCTCACGCAGAGAACCACCACACCCTTTACATCTCAAAATAAAAAAGGAACCAAAAACAACTCAATTTGAGTACGACGTTGAAGAATCCTTTCATACGCCGGGACAAGAAAACGACACAAAATACCCAACCCCAATATCTGGCCACACAGGAAAACACTTTTCTCCAAATGACGACAATCAAAATCAGAGTCTTCCAACATCAATGTTAGAACTACAAAACATGCTGCTGGCAGTGGTATCCCAATACATGGTACCCTTCCTGAAACTTCATGAAGCAATAAAAGACAACATACAAGACCAAGCCACCCTCTTGGCAATGATCCACGCCAAGCACATACATACAGAAGATTTCATAAACACAATTGGAAAACGCCTAGACTTTGAAGCAGAACAGTTTCGCAACTGGCAACAAAGGCTCTTCGAGATAGCACGAGGTGATAAGGAAGAAAAGATTCAACTCACAAAAGAACTCATGATTTTACTCAAAAACCAACAACAACAAGTGCCCTTACCGCAGAACAAACCAAAAGAAAGCACACCAACTTGCATGATGCCGGAGAAACTGAATCTTGATCACGCTAGATCAACACCAAGCAAACCCTTAACGTCCTCATCGAACCAAATAACAAATCCATCAAATGCGTGCAAAGAGACAAATCCGACAAATGACTCCAAAAACATGATTGGCAACAATACCTTCGGGATCTTCGCTCCAGCAAAAAAAAAAACAACAAAGAACCAGCAAAGAAACCCATCAAACAAACGCAAAAACAAACGGGATCACAAGCATTCCTCCGAAACCGGTCAATACCAAAGCTTGTCCCAGAAAAAACACCCAAAAACTCAGCCACAGAAAAAACACCTAATAACCAAGCAAAGAAGTTCATAACGAAACATCCGGACCCATCAGCACACAATCTAATCAAAAAACCAGTAACTGCAACTGCGCTAACACTCAAGGATCAAAGCTCGGCATTAGAAGATCTACTCAATTTAACAATGCATGAGGACCCACCTACACAGGAAAAAACGAAAACGAAAAGGCAATCAAATGACTCAAGTTTAATAGTCATTGACGAATACCAACCAAATCACTCTGCTAGCTACACAATCTCATGCGAAGAAATTTCAGACAGATCAATGGGCAATCTAACCGACGCTTCAAACAAACAATCTATGATGAAATCTCCTCAACATCACTTCTCAACGAAACAAGCAGTAGCATCGGAACCAGCTACACCCCAACTCATCCAATACAAGAAAACGTTGGACCATAACACCCAAGAGAACGCACAAATCTATCTGAACCAATATTCCTGAACCCTTTACAGTCAACAGAGAGCCACACGGTGCAAATAGAAAACATCATCACTAGACCTACCAAACTGGTCCTAAACAGAGCGAACATTTTAATTCTCTTTTAAGCAATTCCAAACCTTATTCAAGTACGTTCCAGAGACGTTGACCTAGTCATCTTTGTAGATGAAACCTCTAGTGACAAAATATTGATAAAACTGCACAACAAAACAACCATGGAGCAAATCTTAACATCAAGAGACGCACTACACAAGCTGGGTTTTAGCTGTACGACTGACATCTCAGCGAAATACAAAGAAATCACCAGAAAAGAAAACTCTAGAAACATATTAAATCATAGTCAAGAACATTCAAGAAATCAGCCAAAGGTGAGACATAACTATCCAAACAACCATCCAACTGTGCCTGAATACTCCAAGAAGACTGTAGGATCATAATTTCAAAACTGAAAAACTGAGGCCACCAACAACAACGGCGATCGCCAAGTCAGACGACAGCATACCCCAGAAGACAGTATACACAACCAAGATGAAACAAGGACAAGCTACAACAACGATCGTCCGATCAGACGTCAGTATGCATCAGAAGACAGCCTAAACTACTCAGACACTACAGAGCTGACCAACATCTCATAACCATCAATCGACACATGAAACAGTTGGACCCTGTGCTCATGGACTACACAGGAAAACTCCCACTTGTTTAATGACCCAACTCCCGAATTCGACTCATATCAGATCATCTGTTTTTTTTTTTACTGAATATATTTGTATTTTATTTTTTAAGGTCAAACAAACACACTACAACCGTTTCAAAACATAGAAAGCATCATATTTCAACACATTTTCAAACTCCCCAACTCCAGCCCTCCCCCTTTAAACTAGAGCCAGTTCTCACATATCATTTACAGGAACATCACTGGGTGGCACACTACCTAGACTGCCATCAACCGGGTCCTCTGCTTCGTTGTCACCCTGGTGAGGGTTTGCCAACGAGGCCACCAATTGCCGCCAGGCCAACAAGGGCCCTACTTCTTCTTCGCCCCCCTGGTGACCGCTTCAAACCAGACTACGGATTCAGCTTCCGCCCATCTCAAGAGGTCTGTCCACCACAACTCCCCCCTGGGTCTATGGGTCGCCTTCCAGCCCATGGCGATCCTACGTTTGGCCAAGACATAGGCCAGGTCCTTCATCTTACTTATGTGTTTCAAATGCCGGGGTCTAGGGAATAGTCCAAGCAAGCATGACCAGGCCGATTCCACATCCAGCACTACCCCCCCGCCAGCCAGTTTCGTCTTGACCTCATTCCAAAATCTATGCACCTCCGGGCAAGCCCAAAACATGTGTAGCAGTCCCGCGTTCACCTCCCCACACCTGGGGCATTGCTGTATAGCTGATCCCCCAAACTTTGCAATCTTCCCGGGGGTTAAATAAGCCCTGTGGGTAACATACAACTGAAGCTGTTGGAATCTCGCATTGCGGGACACCTTTTTATGGTACCTCTGGGCCGGTTCCCACTGCCCATCCGTCATGGGTCCTCCCACCTCCTCCTCCCAATCTTGTCTCAATTGGAGCAACTCCTTCCCTGCCCTTGCCCGCAGGAGCTCATATATCCTCGATATTTCGTGCCCGCCCTCGGATACATCGTACATGGTTTCCAGGGAGGCATCTGGATCCTCCGCGAGCACTGTCTCCGGCCATCTTTCTCTAGTCTTTTTCACCAGCCTAGTGTAGGTTATATATTGGCCACCATGTACTCCCGTCTCCTCCTGCAGCCGCTGAAAGTCCACCGCCTCCCCTTCCTGCCATATGTCCCCGAGGGTGGCTAGGCCTACCTGTTCCCAATATCTGCGGACCGATTCAAGTAGTTGGGAGTCGCTCCCACACAGAGCCGCCAAAGGGGCTTGCTGGGAGTATGGTTCAGAATCCCCCCCATCTTCCATGTCCTGTGCCAGATCTCCCAGCCCAACCTCAGTAACCGCCCCTTGCCCACCAGTTTATCTCTGCTCAACCACACCACTTCCATCAGAAAGTATGGGGCTGTATCTTCGCGCAGGAGCCTGGCTTCCGCCGAATCTTCAGTCGAGAGCCACCTGGCCACGTACTGCAGCTGCCCCGCCAGGTAATAGAGTTTGAAGTTAGGCAGGCCTATCCCCCCCTGTTGCACGGGTTCTGGAGCTTCCACAGAGCCACCCTATTCCTAGAGCTGCCCCACACAAAACCCCTACACACGCTGTGAAGTTTCGCGAATAGGCTTCGGGGTATCAGAAACGGGACGTTTGTAAAAAAGTGCAAGAGTCCAGGCAGGACCACCATCTTGAGCAAGGCCGCCCTCCCCATCATGGTCAGGGGCAGTCTGGACCAAGATACCATCCTGTTCCTAATCCCCTCTATCGCCTTTTCCGTGTTGTGCTTGTGTTCTGTCTCGATCTTGTGGTAAATGTTTATTCCCAGATACCTAAATGTTACAGGCTGCCATGGTATTGGCAGAATAGGCAGCCTCTGCACCAGGACGTTCCTATATCTACCCAAAGGGAACAGGCTGGACTTTCCAGGGTTCACCGATATACCGGAGAGGATGGCGTACCGTTCTATCACCTCTAGGACGTACTGTAGGTTTTCTTCTGGATAGCGTAAATAAAGGAGCATATCATCCGCATATAATGATATCAAATGCTCTCCACTGGCCGTGTTTATGCCCACCTCCCCATATTGTTGACGCAGGCATATTGCCAGCGCTCCAACGCCAGTATATATAGCATTGGTGACCAGGGACATCCCTGTCTGGTCCCACTGCCCAGTTGCCAAGAATCTGAGACCGTGGAACCTGTCTTGACCCTCGCCATCGGGGTGCTGTAAAACAACTGTACCCATCTGAGGTATCCGGGTCCCACTCCATACCCCTTCAGGACCGCTTTCATCCAGGGCCATCGTACCGAGTCGAAGGCCTTGACCGCGTCTAATGACACTATGGCCAGCTCGCCCGTGTCCTCCTCAGTTTGGTCCATGACATGGTGTAGCCTCCGGTGGTTGTCGGTGATGTTCCTGCCCGGAACATATCCCGTCTGATCTGGGTGTATCAGTTTCTTAATCACCCTTTTCAGTCTATTAGCCAGCACCGCCGTGAGTATTTTGCTGTCCTGGTTGAGCATGGACAACGGTCTGTAAGACCCGCACTCCACGGCCGGCTTGCCTGGTTTCAAGAGTGGGATGATTACGGCCTCACGGAGAGACAACGGGAGTTCTCCCTTCTCATAGGCCTCGTTGAAAGTGGCAAGCAGTGGCTGGAGCAACTCTTGCTGGTATGTTTTGTAGAACTCGCTGGGCAGCCCATCCGAACCCGGCGCCTTGCAAGTGAGCAAGTTCCGAATCACTACCTCCAGCTCATCCGAGGTGACGGGTGCGTCCAACTCAGAGCATTCTAGATCATCTAAGGTGGGCAGCTCAATGTCCCCCAATGTGTCTAGTATGTCTTGACTCATATCCTCCCCCGTGTCCTCATACAAGTGTCTGTAGAACTTAAGGAATTCCCCATTTACCTCTTTCTGGGTGTTGCATATGCTACCTCCTTCGCCCTGAATCTCACTAATCACCGAGCGGGGGGTCTCACTCTTGTACAGCCAAGCCAGCAATCTGCCCGGCTTATCGCCCCCTGCGTGTATCCGCTCCGTATATTTCCTGTAGCTGAGTCTGCATAGTCTATCCCAGAGTGCACCACAGGACGCAACGCGTGAGCTCCTCTAGCTCTCTTACCGCCTCCCGGAGCTCCCTTTCAACCCCCCCCCTGTAGCCCTTTAACTTGTGAAATAGCTACCCCACGCGACACCACCTTAAACGCTTCCCACAGTGTACCCACGGAGCTTACGCTTCCCGTGTTTTTATCAAAATATTCTTCAATGGCGTCTCTCAGTCCCTCCCGAAACCCCTCATCCTGCAGAGCCTCGGTCCTAAGTCTCCACGTAGGGATCTACGGGCGTGGGGGCTGGTGTCTCCAGTCTACCACCAAGGGCGAGTGGTCCGACAGCACTCGGGCCTTGTATTCTGCTCCTTCTATTTCTCTCACTATCCCGGCTGTTACAAACATGTAGTCTAACCTTGTGTACAAATCATGTGGCGCTGTGTAGTGTGAGTACTGTCTATCCGTGGGATGCAGCCTCCTCCACGCATCCTCCAGGCCTAGGTCTTTCAGTAGGGTACTCAGCGCTTTAGCCGCCGGTGTCATTTTCCCTGCCCTATCCTTGGACCTATCCATACTGGGGTCTACGGTACAGTTAAAGTCCCCCCCACACTACTGTACCCCCCGCCAGGGGGCCCAACTTTACCGTAGAGGGTCCTAAAGTAAGCCGCTGTATCGTTATTGGGGACGTACAAATTTATGATGTGTATTTCTCTGTTTTCCAAGAGACCCGTTACCACCACCATTCTACCCTGCGGGTCCACCGAAGAATCAAGCACTCGAAACGGCGCTCGGGGGCGCCACCCAAGTGGCGACCCCTCTGGCATACGCTGAGTACGCCGCCCTCACAACGGTGCCCTTCCATTTCCTCCCGACCTCCTCCAGCCTTTCCCTAGTGAGGTGGGTCTCTTGCAGCAGGGCTATGTCTACGCGCATCCTCTTTAAATACATCATCACTTTGTTGCGTTTAAGGTAACTGTTGAGGCCCCGTACATTCCAGGTCACAATTCTGAGATTACCCGATGCCATCTAGTCGGTCTATCACCGTCCCATCCCTCCCCATAATGTTCCCCATGTAGGGTTGTTTCCTGGCTCCTTCCCTACTATTAACAAACCGTGCCCCCCTCCCCCCTTCACCAACCTCACACCACTGCACACAACTCCCCCTCCCTCCCCACCAACCCCCAACAATAGCCCAGCTCCATCCCTGGATCTCAGGCCTACCCACGTCTGGACCCGTCTCGTGACCAAGAACAAGGACCCCGCGGGGTGTCACCAATCTAACAGTGACCTAACTAAGTATACTACTATCGGGTACAGAGGTTGCTCCCCAGGAGCTCCCAGTCATCTGTTTAGGAGAAGTGAATTCAACGGGACCCGCCGGCAGATGCTGTGACTTCCCCCTCACAAGCACAATATCAAACTATATTCTAGTCCCAATGTCATAGCTATGGCCTCACAGGTGCCTCTGCAGCGTGCTACTTATCTCCATCCGCTCCTGTCTGGGCATCCGATTCCTGTGGTCGCCCTTGCATATCGAGCCATTCCATCGCGTCGCTCGGCGTCTCAAAGAAGAGGGATCTGTTCTTATGGATCACCTTTAACCTGGCAGGGTAAAGCAACATGTAGCGGTGGCCTGCCTCTCTGAGCCTCCTCTTCACCGTTCCAAAGTTCATTCGACTCCGTTGTACAAGCACTGTGTAATCCGGATACGCTGTTATATTCGCTGACCCCCTTTCTATCGTGCCCCCTTTCCGGAAAAATTCGAGAATCTTCTTGCGGTCACGATAGTTCAAGATCTTAGCAATCAACGGCCGCGGGGGGGGCTCCTGGGGCCGGTCTCCTGGTCAGGGCCCAGTGCGCCCTTTCGACCGCGAACCCCTGGGTCAGCTCTCCACCTGTGATCTCCTGCAAAAGCATGGTTTCAACGAAATCCGTGGGGTTCGATCCTTCCATTCCCTCCGGTACCCCCACTATGCGAATGTTGTTGCGCCTGGCGCGCCCCTCCGCCTGCTCTGCTCTGTCCTCCAAATTGCCCACTCGCTGCACGAGGGCATGAAGTTCCTTGGCGTGTGTATTGCACGCCTCCACAGTCGGGGCCAACTCCTGCTCCAGTTCCCCAGTACGCTCCGCGATCGTTCGCACATCCTGGCGCAACAGGTTCACTTCTTCTCGGACCGCTCCTATCTTGAGGTTTAGGCCCTCTTGCAACTCTTTCATGGCCAGGCCCAGCTTCGTCTCCCAGGCCACCTTCAGGTCAGCAATTGCTGCCAGCACCTCCTGGATGGTACCCGGTGGGTCCGTCGCCGCCGCAGGGGTTTCTTTGCTCTTGCCCCCTTCCGCGCCCGAGGACGACCTAGCATAGGTCTCCATCGTAGGCTGCTTGATCCGGGGTCGCACCACCTTGGAAGACATCCTGTTGCGTTGATTGGGCCCACACGCCCAGCTGTATCCTAGCGGGTTCAATCTGCTAGTCCGCCACAACCCGTGGCCGCTGCAGTAGGGGCTCGCCCTTATGTTCTTGCTTTCAGCCCGAGGCGCATGCGACCAGTCTATCTGGTTGGGCTCGCCCACGTTCCGACCAACCTTGTCTTCCTCAGCTTGTCGGACCTTTTATGGCCCTTTGTCCACAGGCGGCCATCTTGGGTGCTCCCCTTCCTTTGCGCGACCGTCAACTTCTTCGGGGTCTAGTTCCGTGAATATGCAGTCCCGCCGTTGGGGAGGACACGCACGGTATGCCCCCCACTTTCATACGCCTTTAGATGCACCGTCGGCTCGAAAGTCCGCCAAAAACCATCACTTTTTTCCCAGGATCAGGATCGGATCATCGGCAGCTCCTCCAAGGAACGTCCTCTCACGTAGCCATCAAGCCACGCCCCCCGATCATCTGTTTTCAAGAAACCTGGCTCTCCAACACTCCATGCTGTGATGGCTTTCTAGCCTTCCTCAACCCAGCCCCGACAAGAACCAAAAGAAGAACCTCATCCAGTCTACTGACGTTAATCAAGATCGACCCCACATGGTCCATACTGCCTACAACAAACATTAACCCATGGATACAAAACACAGTCATAAAAATAACGACAAAGGGAGGCCCAGATTCTGCCCCATCAACACCTAAGCATGAAAGAAAAATTGCAATTATGAATCTGTACTGGAATCCAGCGGCAATCAATAACAAAGTGTTCTTGGATGGTGTCTTTTTAACAATCGACAACCTCATTTGCAAACATACAAGAATCGAATTTATATTATGTGGAGTCCTAAACCTACACTTATGGTAAAAAGATGGACAAGCAACCCCTAACGAAAAACTAACAATCCGTGCAAAAAAATGGATTAAAGAAACCAACATCCTTAATCTAATACTTATTGACTATCCTACAGACGAAACAGGTAAGCCCCTTTCCACCTGGTCCCGAGGCAAATCATCTGCCATAATCGACTGCATTTATCTCTCCAAAGAACTAAGAGCTGCAGTAGAAACAACAAGCATAATTGCAACAACAAAGAGCGACCACAACCAACTTGTCGTACATGGACAAGACATGCCGCGCCAACCTCAGCCCAATCGTCCTACCCCGCTAGAAGTCTGCACAGCTCGGAAAAAACTTTGCATAACCCAACAAGCAACAAGCTTACTCACAAGACAGTTTATGCATACCCTTTACCCGACGACCGGAAATTAAACTATCAATGGTTACTCCAACCCTACTACAAACCAGCCAAACAGCAAACCTTACAGACTCACCAACACTCCTACAACAAGGAGCTCGCAGAAAGGAAAATGACACTGAGAAACACAGTGCAGCAATTGACAAAAAAAAAGGCAAGGAAACATTTGCCAAATAAAAGCGGCCAAACAAACCTACAAAAACTGGATCAAAACGCACAAGATGATGCTACTACAAGCAGATGCAGAAGCAATCTTAGAAACTTATAAAACACACAATCTCCGAGACCTATGGAATCTTCTGAATAACAACACGCAGCACATCAACAAAAACTGAAAGGAAACGTGACAGAACACCAATGGATTGAACACTACACAAAAATATACAAAGCCCGGCCATCAGAAACTGGACAAAATTTACAAAGACAGAACACAAAGTGGACAGTAAGCTGCAGCTATCAAGACATTTTTGAGATGATTCAAAAACTCAATATATCTCGTGCTCCAGGCCCTGACGGGACATCGAACACAATGATGAAGAAATATCCGCACTCATGGGCCAACCTCATGAGAAACATCATGACACTCATAAACAAGCTCAATCAGATACCCACATCATGGAAAACTGCAACCATTGTACCGATTCACAAACAAGGTCCGAGGGACGACCCGACAAATTTCCGCCCAATTGCGTTACTAGATCCCTTAGGAAAGCTGTTTGCATCGATTCTTTTGAAAAAACTCAATCAGTGGGCAACTGAAACAAAGCGTTTTGCGACAAGACAAACTGGCTTCACCCCAAATGTCGGGACAAATATCAACTTACTGTTGCTAAACCTGATAAAACATGAAGCAATCCATAACAAAACAAGAATCTACGCTGCTTTCATAGACCTCCACATGGCCTTCGATGGGATATCCCGGCAAGAACTTTGGGATAAACTTGAAAAATGGAAATGCCCTAACGACATACTAGGCCCAATCAAACAATTGTATTCAAACACATCCATAACAATAAGACTTACAATAGAAGGCCACACAACATCCGAAATAAAAGCCGAAAACGGACTAAAACAAGGATGCCCACTAGCAGCCGCATTGTACAATCTTTTTACTGCAGACATTGAGACTCACCTACAATCCGACGCCCTCAACCCCCCAAAGATCAATTCAATACCGGTAACAATCATGACATATGCGGACGATATCATTCTCCTGGATAAGACACCATCAGGTCTACAGCCTCAGTCAACTAAGCATCTACATGAATCTCAACGAATTTACCATCAATACAAAAAAGACAAAAATCATGCAACTGTCCAGATCGACCAATAACAACGGAAAACAACTAAAAATCTATCTAAATGACAACCAGCTCGAAGAAGTAACAACCTTCAAGTACCTGGGCATTCATATAATCCAATCCAAATCTGAAAAAGAGTGGACTCTGAAATAAGAACAACGGATTCAATCTCTGGCAAGACAAGGATGCGTGATCCAGCGCAAATTTGGCAAATCCTCTCTTAAACCAATAATCACATGCTATAAGCAAAAGGTGATTCCAACAATAGTCTATGGAACAGAGCCCATGATATACGAAACGGACTACGGCTGGACAAAACTAGAAGCCCTCTTCTGGCCTAAGATCCTGCAGTTGCCACCATCTTTCCCTATGCCTAGGATCAGACACGAAATAGCAGTACAGTCCATCAGCTCAATTGTTTTATGGAAACAATTAGACCTATACTGTAAGCTCCTCACCGATGAGAAAACACCAGCAATTCAAATCTTGAAGTCCCACGACACAATCTGGCTGCCGCCACAGACATGGCACGGAAAACAACACTACTAGATCTCAAGAACCAGCTCGTTGATTCCAGAGACTCTGGCAACCTTGTCCTCCTCATACTCCTTGAACTGTCTGCTGCATTCAACCTGGCTGATCATTCCATCCTCTGCCACCACCTCACTAGCTCTGCATAATTCGATAGCTGCCACCAACTAGATTGCTTCCTTCATCTCCAGAGTCTTCTCTGATAACCACTTCTCTACCAGACAACATCTACATGTGTCTCACCCACGCTCTACAATGTATATACCAAGCCTATCTTCAATCATCTGAACTCACGCAGCATCAAGTACACAAACTATGCTGATGACACTCCGATGCTCATCTCTCTATCTGGAGACTACCACCTGGACTTTCAGAAAGTGAACTCTATCTATGCAATCATTCAAACCTGGATGGCCAGCCACCAACTGTGTCTTAATGATGAAAAAACAGAAGTCCTCCTCGTAGGTAACCCAGCCCACCTCGTCAAACTAAGCCCAGCCTACCAATCTTTTAACATTGACAACCACACCATCCACTTCTCTCCTGTCAAACATCAAAATGCTCAGCTTCCACCTAGACTCCACCTGGAGTATGTCAAGCCACATCAATGCCATCGCTTCTTCAGCAGTGTATGCCACAAAACGTATCAATTCAAGTAGGCCCTTCCTATCCACCAACAATTGCCTCAATATTGCTTGCGCTATCCGGTCCAAGCTGGACTACTGTAATGCGCTCCTTGAGGGGGCACCTCTGAGAAAAACCTCAACAAGAGGCAAACCATACAGAACAATGCCCTCCAAGCTGCCCTCGGCCTCAACAAACACGACCTTGTCTCCACATTAAGGAAAGAGGCACACTGGCTCCTCGTCAGAGAAAGAAGTAAAAAATCATCACCATTACACACTGCTGCCTCTCCGACAATGCCCCCCTCCTTCCTGGCCCAAAGGGTATCCAGATCCTCTTCCACTAGACCTACTCAAGCCACCTACTGCAACCACCTGTCCAATCCCAGGTTCAAGCGATCCAAAGCCGGTGGCTCCAGATTTCCTGTCTCTGCTCCTGCACTTTGGAACTTGCTCCCTACCGCCCCGAGGGCAGAACCATCCTACAGCTCTGTTCCGGAAACAACTAAAGACCTAATTATTCAATTAATATCCTTACCACTCGCTAACTTGTCTGTAATTTATGTACAATCGCTTACTGCCTATAACTACCACCTAGATGCCCAAGGGCTTATTGCACTCCGAGAAATGACAAATAAAATAAATACCACCCGTGCCATATGCCTGGGCCTACCTTAGCCTCCATAACTACCTTAAAGATACCTTTAGAGCCATGCAAGAATCGACAGAAGAAGCCAATTATCTTTGCAGCCGCACAAACAACAAATCACCACTGAACTCAGCTAGCTATGTATAACACACAATTCCGGTGGACACTGGCCACAGGCATAGCTACCCACGCACATCAGAAGAAAGCAAGTACTATGATAAAATGTGGTTGTGCTGTTCACATAATTCTCCACCGACTATGCCTCAACACCTCTGACATCAGAATGCAGGACAGACCTATGACAAATTTGGGCACGCTGTACACATAGTGAGTCTCTAGCACTCACGCCACCTCCTGTCTCCACTCAGCACCCATCCACATGCCTGACCACCTAGGTTGCTCTCTAACGGAGCATGGCCAGCCCTGCTAAGCCTTATTTTGGACAAATACACACATGCATCCTAATTTTACTCTGTGACCTCAAACACTCTGGACTTCAGTTCTCCGAAGGCGTACCCGCTAACAGCACATTGGGACTATAATAAGGCTAAAAGGCACTATATAAAATGACAAGAAGAAAACAATACATTTGTTGCCCACGCCATATTTTCACATGCAAACCTATCATATGGCCAGCTCCCAACTACAATCCCTGCATGCCTGCTGCGGTGCACCTTCAATTTCTCATGCGCGCTATTAGATTTTCTTTAGTCTCTCTCACACACACACACACCCACACACACTGTCACGCACGGCGGTCGCTGGCAGTTGTGGAGACGCTGGCGCTGGAGCGGCCATTGAGCAAGCCGTTACGCCGCTGTGCTTTCTCCAGCAGCGGTCTAGCTTTCCGCCTTCTGACCCGCGGCGTCCTTTATTACGAGCGCCAACCCGGAAGCCCGCGCTTGCAACCTATTCGCGTTAGGCTTTCGGGTTGGTACGCTCCAGTCCTTTCTTCCGTGTCCTGCCGCTCTCTTCCTTCTCCAGTGGTTCTGTGTCCGTTCCGCCTTGCCATCTCGGCTTCTCTCGCTCCTCTCAGGCTTCCCTCTCCCGTTTCAGTCCTCCTGTTTTCGCTACCATTAGGCTCTCACCTTTTACATTTCTTTTCCTCTCCGTTTGTTACTCGCCACTCTCATCCAACTCCCCCTGAGGAGGCTTTTCATTCTGTTGGATTGTTCTATTCCAATCATTCCGGCCTGGTACACTGTCACCATACCCTACAAGGAAGGGGTTTTTTGTGCCTGTTGGCTTTTTCCCCTTCATCGGTCTGCCCCGGGTCGGGGGCCCCCCTAGGCCCCGAGTTAGAGGGGCAGGGTGGCTTCCTCTCGAGGCAGACCTCATCTGCATTCCAGAGAAGAGGCCTTGAGGATAAGGAGATTTGGACTCCAAGCAGAAGAGGAGACTGCAGGTGAGCAGGAGGGCTTAAGGGACACTTGGGAAAGTGGTGTGGAGCCGACTGAACCAGGGAGTGATTGTGACACACACACACTTAAAGAGGGTCTGAAAACATGACTGGAGTTGGAATATGTAGAGAGGATGGCAAATTGAGGGAGACACAGACATGCACATAAAAAGTGGGACAAGAAGAGAACTACAAAAATGGAGAGCGGGATATGCACAAAGTTAGATTAATAGAAAAGTATCGAGCAACCAATCAATTTTTGAGCCCACCATGGCTGAGTCCTGGCCCACTTAAATCTCAGACTGATCACTATATGCACTTGTCCCACCCTTTTAAAGCACTCTGTAGTATATCACACATACATAGCTGCCAAGCTCCCCAGTACCATGCAGAGTGACACCTCGAGCCGGTCCGGGTTTCCCCATTGCATACTGCATGTGTAGACCCATGCTTACAATTGGTGAAATGAAACTACAAGTCGCTGGACGCAATGGGGGAAAGCAGAACTTGCTTGAGATATCGGACATGGAACTATAAATCTTGGCAGTAACGCCCATACATACATACATACATACATACATACATACATACTTTTGTTATTTTACCCTGGGTGAAAAAATGGCAAATTCAGAGCCTCTCAGGTTTCCTGTGGCCATCTGCGAGGCGGCCATGCAGTGGTGTTTTTGCTTTGAATTCTGGGACTTGCAGTTTCCCTACATTTCAAATTGGAAATTTAAAAAAACAAAAGTCAGAATACAACGTGAATAAAACAAAACTGTATGGCCTTCTTAAGCTTGGCCATGGGAAACTTCAGAGTCCTGCAGATTTGGAATAATTAGATTTTGACATGAAGGCTGGCCCGATGCAAATTCATTTGACTGGCTGGAGCTCGAGAGGGATATTTTTTTCATCAAACTCTTAGCCTGAAAACGTTTTTTAAGGGATGCTTTGTAAAAACATTTCTAACATCGGTCTTTAAAGTGAAGCACCCCTCTCTGTTCTGCTAGTTCCTTCTCTTGGAGCCTCCCCCTAACCAGTTTTCTTCCTCTCAATGAGGACCTCGGTGCTCAACCAAAAAAAGCCTTTCTGCCTGTCAAAAATTCCTCCTACAGACAGCCGAGAACCACCTCCAGACCCTGCTGCTTCACATTCAGGAAAGGATGCCCCAAAACACAGCCTTAACAGCCCAGAGAAGGACTTCCCCCTTCTGCATCCACCCCACCAAGCAGAGCACACGCACACATACGCCCAAAAACTGCACCCAACGCCCCATACTGAGCACCCAGGCTGCCCCCACGCACGTCAAGTACCCTGCTACTCCTCCCCGACAAGGCCCTCAACCCCTCCTCTCCAACTGCTACCTCCCCCCACAGCCTCCCTCACCCAGGTTCTCCACCAAGGTCCCACCTACTCCACTTCTCCCCCAAGAGTCTCCAGGTACATCTCCTCCAAACCACTTCTCCACCAACAGGCCCTCATTCTCCCCCAAATTCCCCCCAGCCATTTATCTCACCACTATCCCCCTTCTCCAACTTCCCTGGTAAGACAGCTCAGCGGGTTGAGCGCTCGTTGCTGCAATTTATGTGTGATCTGCAGGTTGAAGTTTCGAATCCTGTCAAGGCAAACTCAGCCTTTCATCCTTCTGAGGTTGATAAACGAGTACCAACTTCGGTTGGATGATTTTGTATGTAAACATGTATGTAAATTGCTTTGGCGAAAGTGCTACATAAATAACACATCATTATTCTCCAACTGCTGCCTTCTCGTTCAACTGCCCCCCAAGCCCCTCTTCAACCCCAACTAGCCCCAGCGCTCCCTACCCCAACCCTCCTTCTCCCTCAAATGCATCTCCACCCCTTCTCCCTCAACTGTCAACCCCCCCAACTGTCCCATCTCCCCCAGCAGATGCCTTTCTTCCCCAGCTGCCCCATCCCTTCTCCTCCAGTTGCCAATTCCTTCTTCCCCAAACTAACATTTCTACTGCAGCAGCCCCACCCCTTCTCCCCAACCACCTCGTCCCCCAAATAGTACCCTGCGCCTTCTCCCTCAGTGGCCCCGACCCCTCCTTCTCCCCAGGTGCCCCTTCTCACCCCAGTTCCCATCCCTTCTTCCCCACACTACCCCGTCTCCCACAACATCCCCTTCTCCCTCAACCGCCCCAACCCCTTCTCCCCCCCAATTTCCACCACACCCTCAACTGCCGCCACCCACTTCTCCCCAACTATGCCAACTCCTCCTTCACCCCAACTGACCCCACTCCATTAACTGCCCCCTTCCCCCCCAACTGCCTAATCCACCCCCAACTTCCCCTCCACTACCTAATGCCCCATCTCCACAACAGCTGTCTGTCTTCCCCAGCTGCCCCCACTGCTTCTTCTCCAAATGCCCCTTCTCACACAAGTGCCCATCCCTTCTTCTCCAAACTGCCCCTTCTCCCCTAACTGCCCCACCCCTTCTCCCCAACTGCCCCCACCCCCTGCTCCCCAGAAGCCCCCACTACCTTCTCCCCAGAACTCCCACCACCTTCTCCACAACAGCCACTACCCCTTCTCCCTCAATTGCCCCACACCCTGTCCCCAACTGCCCCTTCTTCAATTGCCCCACCACCTTCTCACCGAACTGCCATCCAGCACCTTCTCCCCTAACAACCCTCTTCCTCATTTGCCACCCACCCCAGCTTCTCCGACTATCGCCATCCCTCCTTTACCCCCCACCCCCTCAACTGCCCCATCACCTTCTCTCCCAACTTTACCCCTTCTCTCAACTGCCTGATCTCCCCAACTGCCCAATCTCCCTAACAGCTGTCTTTCTTCCCCAGCTGCCCTGACCCCTTCTCCTCCAAGTGCCCCTTCTCACCCAATTGCCCATTCCTTCTTCTCCAAACTGCCTCTTTTCCCTCAACTGCCCCTTCTTCCCTAACTGCTTTCTTCCTTATTTGCCAGCCACCCCAGCTGCTCTCCAACAACCCTCACCCCTCTTTCATCGCCAACTGCCCCTCTCCCTCAAATGCCCTCCTCTTCCCCAACTGCCCTTCTTCCCCAACTGCCCTTCTTCCCCACCAACTGCCCTCCTCCTCCCTCCAAATGTCCTGCTGCCCTCCTTCTGCCCCAAAAGCCCTCCTTCTCTCCCAACTGCCCCATTCTTCCCCAACTACCCCACACCCTTCCTTTTCAACTGCCACTCACACAAGGACCCCTCCACTAGCATTCACCCAACTCTCCCAGCACCAGACTACTTAGTAAAATACCCCCACCCCCAGCACTGACGTATACATGCACTCCAGTCTCTCAGCCAAACAATCTTGCAAAAGTGTTCACAGTCAAAACAGCTCCCCAGGCACATTGGCTTTCACAATTAATTCAAAGACTTAGCCTTACCCATTTACGAGTGCCACAAACTCCGATCTCTTTCTTCAAAGCCTTCCTGCTGCAAAGGCTCGGAAAAGAACTCTGACGTTCCAGCGGCACCTGGTTCAATTCTTAAACAAACAGAAATGCTTCATGAAGCACGAAACAGACATATCTTCTGATCTGGAGATTACAAACAAAGCGCGGCCGGAACTGCTGGAAACCGTGGGGTATGCCGGGAGCTGCAGTAGATTAGGTGTGAAAGACATGTTACGGAGAGAGAATTGATGAGGGTTCGGTTGAATGCGTTGGGAGTGGCTGAGCTGAATGAGAGGATTATACTGGGAGGTGATGGGGAGAGAGGCAGGAGGAGGAGTAGTGTGATGTTGGATTTTGTGAGACAGACGGGGAGGTGGGAGGAGTTGTGAGCTTAAATGGAGCCAAATAATAATTAGTGGGTACGGTGCACATCATCCTATAGGATGGGGAAGCGCCTGCGTGGGTCCGCCCACGCTTCCGATAATTAAGAAGAAGAAGAAGAAGGAGATGGGACATGCGCACATGTTGCTGCCAGCATTACGGACAATTGGACATGTTCGCTTTGCAAGCATTTTATCTATCTCCAATGCATTCAAAGCTGCATGTGGTTTGAAAATAAAGTCAGTAGACTGATTAAACTAACAATGTATTGAGTCACCTTCATGATCACCTTTCTACTTGCAGAGAAAACGTAAAGTGTAACTGGGCAGTAATGTATTGTGGAAATGGCAATTAGCTTCTGTATGTATTTTAGAGCACATCATATGCAATTATGCCATGTACTTTCTCAGCAATCATGGAATTAAAAGTGAACATTTGAAAACAAAGGTTTTAACTTTTTTTTTCTTTCGGGTCACTAAAGAATATTGATATATAATTAACTCATGATCACGACCCACATCTGGAAAAGAAACTCAGCAGGTTGAGGGACTGTTGGTGCGATTGCATGCACATTCTATGACTTTTGTGTCATTTCTTCTGAAACACTTGTAGCTTCCAACATGCCCTATACCATTCGGGAGATGCTTGTCCACTCCTGATTTTAACATTGCATTCTGTGACTTGAAGTCCCAAATTTATTATTGGGCAATCTGGGACCACAAATCCCAGAATGCAAGATTTAAACCAGGCCTGGAAATGTATCTTCCAAATGGAATGGGGCATGTTGTCATATAAGTGTAATTATTAAAATGAAAAACTCTTTGGGAGATAACTCCAGCCCCCTTGCTCTCGGCAGGGAAACATAGCACACCCATCACTCAACCTACCCTACCCCCTCAAAATCACCCCAACACCCAACCTAAACCCAGCGCATACGACGCCCCCTCTTTTTTATTGTGACATCTACCTTGAACACCTTTTCACTCTCCCAACACTTCACATGCCCTCCATAAACTTCAATAGACTCACCCGCCTAGGACATTCTTTGCCAACAGTAAAAATGCATTAGCTTCCATTGCCTTTAATGGGATCACTCATCCCACATTCAGACATCTTGTGGAGTCAATAGATTGAGAGGTATGACCGCATACCCACCACCCAAATCGCCCAACCCTCACCCCAGCTCCCTGACACCCAATCTTCCCACAACATTACCACAATCCATTCTCACTGCAGCATGCCCAGCACCAAACCTCTTCCAGCACACACTCCCTACAACCTCACAGCACCCATCCACAAGCCAGCTCGATGTGGGTCGCTCGCAGGGACTTGGTCACCCCTACCTACCTTTGTATTGGCTAAAAGGCACACAGGCATTTTATTCTCCTCCGACTAATCTCCCACTCCATAGGCTTCGGTCCTCTGAGGGCGTTCACCTACAGCGCTTTGAGACCATACCAATGGTAATAGGTGCTATACAAATGCCCTATTACATTACATTGCATAAAGCAAGCATTATAAGTATTATTACATGTCAAGACTGGTGTACATTGGAGCCAGTTTTGACATGTGTTCTTACTGTGGCATGGCATTTTTAATGCCCAAACCAACATGAGTATATTCTTAAGTGGGGGTACTGGCATATATTGACAGAGCCTGTGTGGACATGTTTTCTTATAGTATCTTTACTGGTATTATGCACGAAGCAAACATGAGTATGTTCTTACATGGGAATACTGACATTTATTGGTTCAGCCAGAATGGAAGTGTTTGGGCACAGCCAGCTTAAAAGATTAGTTATACTGGCATATTGTGAGGGCAAAGGCATGAAAATGTGCTGGGAAACGAGTATATGTGCTCTTGATGAATTGCATCTTTTGGATTTTTTCAATCCAATTGCAAACTGTCTTGTTTTTTTACTTAATTTTTTACATGTTGTGTGCTGTATAATTCCCCCAATTTAAATGACTATTCAAAAAGATTTCTCAGGGAGAACACCACTGAATCTCCTTTGGTAAGTTTGGGCTCCATCGCTATGCTCAGTTGGTCTTGCATATTAGTGGCAAATATCTTTGTCTCTCCAGTTGAAAAGTTCACCAGTCCCCGCTTGTGGCTGCTACATTTGGCACCATCCCCTTGTTTCTGTGCATTGTGAAAGACTTAAGCTTTGACTAAAAAAACATAGTTTCATATTTTACTTAGTGCAGTGCACAGTGTGCCCCTGCCTCAGCATGGTCATCATGGGCATTGCACATGGGTGGTGGTCCAGGCCAGCCCAGAGTGTGAAGCAGCCCCTGCTTTGTTGAGGAGGTTGAGGGTGGAAAATGCACAGGGAGCTTGGTTGCAGAGGGCTAGACCCTCATTGCAAACCAATGGGACAAACACACCAATCAGAGTCCAGGGTCAGGCATGGAGGCGGGGCGGAACAAAGGTACAGTGGGTAGAGAGGGAGTCAGGGAAAGCAAACGCTGGGCCGCAGACAATGGACAAAGATGCCTCAGAGGTCAGGGGAAGCAACTCTCACCTGATGCCTGTGGTGGAAAAAGCACAGGGAGTTCGCTTGCAGAGAGATAGACCCTTGTTGCAAACCAATGGGACCAACGCACCAATCAGAGTTCGGGGGCAGGCATGGAGGCGGGACAAAGGTATGGTGGGGAGAGAGGGAGTCGGGGAAAGCAAAGGCTGGGCCGCAGGGATAAAAACAATGGACAAAGTTCACTCAGAGGGCAGGGGAAGTGACACTCACCTGATGCCTGGGGTGGAAAAGGCACAAGGAGCTCGCTTGCAGAGGGCTAGACCCTTGTTACAAACCAATGGGACGAACGCACCATTTGGGAGTCTGGGGGCAGGTCTGGAGGCGGGACAAAAGTACGGTGGGGAGAGAGGGTGTCGGGGAAAGCAAACACCGGGCTGTAGGGGTGAGAACAATGGACAATGTTGCCTCAGAGGGCAGGGGAAGCGACGCTCACCTGATGCCTGCGGTGCAAAAAGGCACAGGGAGCTCGCTTGCAGAGGGTAAGACCCTTGTTGCAAACCAATGGGACCAACGCACCAATAAGTGTTAGGGGGCAGGCCTGGAAGCGGGACAAAGGTACAGTGGGGAGAGAGGGAGTAGGGGAATCAAACGCCGGCCCGCAGGGGTGAAAACAATTGACAAAGCTGCCTCAGAGGGCAGAGGAAGCGACTCTCAACTGATGCCTGGCATGGAAATGGATTTGGATGTCATCCTGAGGGGATCCCCTTCCCATGAGGCCCTGGGTGGTGTACTCAGCAGGAGGATCTCATGGGGAAGGATCCCACCCTATAGGACTAGGGATGACTATCCAGGGAGAACGTAATATGCACACTGACTACCACACTCTCTCTAACCCTCCTCAGACGCTCTTGTTACTTCAGTACATCACACTTCCATGTGCATGTATAAAATAGGAAACTGAATTTCCTTCTTGAAAAGTACTGAGACGAGGAAGAGCGTGCAGACTACACATTTGACACAGTCTCAATTACTGGAATGAAGAAGAATCCACATGACCCAGTGAAGAACCACAATGGTAATATTGGGACGAGGGAGAAGTACAGTGCCCTGAAGATCAACACGGGAAACAACAAGAGCAGCGGTCCAGTTGCTAAAAAAAAATCAGTGCAAACCACAACTTAAAACGTATGAGCGGTCGACCTCCGGTGTCATTCTGGCCCTGAAGGGTCTTCAAACAGGGGAGCACAGCAGCTCTGACAGGAGACGCTGCAGACCAGGACACGTGCAGCAGAAACTTGGCATCCAAGATAGATGGAAGAAAGAAGAGCTTACTAGAAGGTTGGAGAAACAGAGGAGCAGGGAACCAATCGGTCTTCAAGAGACCCGACGTTTGGGGAGAGACCAGTGTGGCAAAGCCCCCACAGCACGAGAACGTATTGCAAGAGCAAAGGGGAAGCCAAGGCAAACCACAGACACCAGATGATACTGGAGGCCCCGCAAACCAAGCCAAAAGGTATGCCCAGGAAGGTGCTGGGGAATTCTGAGGACTCTTGCCAATCGAGAGAGGAAGAGTGGAGAGATTTTCCTTGCCCCTGCGGGGCAAACCAAATCTTAGAAAACGAAAGATACCTGGTGAGAGGTCATCCTCATGAAAAGCTATCAAGAGAAACCAACCATACTTGGCTGGAGAGTAAACCAAGTTAGTGGAGCTTGGGAGAAGAAGAATACCCAAAGGCCTTGAGATTTAAAGAATGGCCAGAGGAAGGGAGAAATTCCTTCTGGACCTGTGAATTGTGAAGTATACTGAGAAGCCTGAAAAAGGCCAGGGGAAGGGAGTAATTCCCCTGGCATTCTGAACTGCTTTAAGACATCTTATAAAGGCCAGGGGGAGGGAGTCATTCCTCCTGCAACTTTGAACTGCCATGAGAAGCCTGAAAAGGGCCAAGAGAAGGGAGAGATTCCACCAGGTATTGAGAATTGTGAAAGAGAGCCAAAAAAGACCAGGGGAATGGAGTCATTCCCCTTAGTGTGGAGAGCGGGTGCTACTTGAATACCAGGAGAAGGGAGACATTCTCCTGGAGCACCTAGTCCAGGGCGAAGGGAACCATTCCCCCTGGTGGTAATAAATCAAGAGGCGAGAGAGGAGGTGTTTTCCATGAACCCAATAGGGAAGAACATATGAGCCATAAACAATGGTGATGTTCTGAACTGGAACTGGACCTGTTGAGAATGTTACTATTTTGGAGCTTCCAACCTGGAACTTTGTTTTGTTCTTTTGAAAAGGGATTGCAAGCTGGGTAAGTGAGTCATTCCCTCAGAAACAGTACCGCATAACCATTGGAACTATACCCCACTGTCCAGATGAAGGGAGTTATTCTTCTGAACCAAGGAGAGATACCACTTCTTTAGTTTAGTTATAAGTGTAAGGGAAGGAAATAGGTTTTTCAGACAGGACGGTGGACTCTTGATTTTATTTCATTTATTGGGTGTTTATAATGCGCCTATAAACAAAGATGCAACGAGATAAGAGGGTGGGGAAACAGGGAGGAAAAAAACAAAAACGAACCTACTAGGCCTTGTGACATTCGGATCATGCAAGTGCAGTAAAGAGAAGTGTAGGGGCGGAGGGGGGAGTGCCAATCAGGGCGGCAGGGCCCATGAGAAAGGTGAGTGTCAGGGGAGGCCAGGTGGACAGAGCCAGGGGAAAGCAGAGAGTGCCGATGAAAGAAGGTACACAAGCTAAGGGCGAGTTAAGGGGGTGGAAGGGCTATACCGGTGGAGGCCCAGCCAGGCTAGTGCAAGGGGAGGGGCCCAGATGGGCAAGTGCAGGTTGGGGGGGCAGGGGAAACCAAGTGCAGGGGTATAATGGATTGGGGGGGCTGGTGCCCTGTAAGACTCTGAAGGAACCAGGGAGCTAGTCAAGAAGCAGGCATGGACATTAGCAGGGGAGGGGGAGTGGGAAGGAAGACGGGAAAAGGAAGGTCTTCAGAAGCTTCCGGAACTTTAGGAGATCCGACTCAAGACTGAGAGAGGCAGGCAGGCCATTCCAGAGGGAGACACCAGTGGAGGAGAGTGATCTATCTACCCCCCCACCCTCGGCTTGGAAAAGTGTCTGATCTCCAGAGAGTTAGAGCTAGACAACTGAAGGGTTCTAGCAGGGAGCTATTCAGGGAGAGAGAGTTGAATGTAGAGGGGTCCCAAGCCCCAGAACGCCTTGTGGATGATGGTCTTGAACTTCATCCTTGCAGCCACCTGGAGCCAGTGGAACCATTTTAGGGTTTGGGGAGATACGGTACGTGGTCTTGAGGCAAGGATAAGTCTTGCAGTCCTATTCTGGATTAGGAGGTGAAGGGAGGAGTGAGGCAGATAAAGGAAGAGGCTGTTTGCAGTAGTCCAGCCTAGAGAGGACCAGCGCTCTGGAGACATTGAGTTTCTGGGGTAAGGTGAGGAAAGGGAGAATGCCTCTGAGGAGGTGCAGCTGGAAGTGGGCCTTCTTGGCAATGTATGTGATGTGAGGAGAGAAGGAAAGAGAGGAGTTGAAGATGACACCAGGGTTTTTTGCCTCACAGGAGGGTGAGGGGAGGGCCCATGGAGGGCGGCCAGAGAGTAGGATGGAAAGGGGGAGCGGGATTCCAATGAGAAGGATATCTGTTTTACTGGCCTTAAGGCAGTGATCGTTAGCAGTGCACCATGCCTGAATAGCAGAAAGGCAGTCAGGAATGAGAGAGAAAGAGGAAGAGGCAGAAGAGGGAAGCTTGAAGGAGAGCTGCGTGTCATCCTCATCACACTAGAAGTTAGGAGAGAATGTGGGGATCAGATGGGCTAGAGCAGCCAGGTAGATGTTGAAAGGCCATGGCGAGAGGATAGAGCCTTGGGGGACTCTGCAGGTCAAGAGTGAGATGGTGGAGAGAAAAGGGCCCAGTTGAACCTCGGAAGGTTGGTCTGAGAGGAAGGTGGTCTACAAGTCCAGAGCGAGGTCCATGATGCTAAGGGTATCATGGAGCCGATTTATCAGGTTGACATGGTTGACCCTATCAAAGGCAGAGGAAAGGACAAGAAGTATGAGAACAGAAGATCTGGAATCGAGATTAGAGAGCAGGTCTTCATGGGTGTTCAGGAGAGCAGTTTCCATGCCTCTAGCAGCTCTAAAGCCAGACTGGTGGTCATGGAGACAACCAACAGATTCAGTGGTGTGGAAAAACTGGGAGATGGCCAGCTTCCCCAAGAGTTTGCCCAGGAAGGGTTGGCAGAAGGCTTTTTGAGGAGAGGATGCACAAGGGTGTGCTTGAGGAGTGAGGGGAAGGGTCCAGTGGCAAATGAGCGATTGCAGAAATCGTCCAAAGCCAGAGCAATGGAGACAATGTTGTCCTTGATAGTTCTAGAGGAGAAGGGGAGCACCTGTTTGGAGGAGACTTTAATAGAGCAGACTTGTCTAGAAATCTCATCAGGTGTTATGGGAGAAAAAGAGGAGAGTAGGAGGGGAAGGGTGAGGAGGGCCAAGGGAGGCCTGAGAACAGATGAGGGAGAAGGATGAGGAGTAGAGTAGAATGAGGACAAGATATCCTGAGTATTAGAAATGAAGTGAGAGGCCAGAGAAGAACAGAGTGCAAGGCAAGGCAGAGGAGAAGTGGAGACTGTAGTAGGGTTGGTGAGATCCTTCCAGATTTTGAAAAGTTAAGTCGTGTTATTTGTGGCCGCAGAGATGCAGGCTTGGATATAGGCCCTCTTCTAAGAGCAGATGGAGAGTCTGTATTGCCTTTGGAGCAGGAGGCAGGCCAGTTTGTCAGAGAATGTACTCGATGCCTGCCACTTCCACTTAGTCTCTCTGGACTTGCGTTTAAAAGCGGCCAGGTCGGAAGTCATACCAGGAGTTGCACTTGGAGGCAGGTTTGATGCAGATCTTCATGATGGGGGCAATGATGTCCAGATTGTTGGAGCAGGAGAGTTGAAGGTTAATAAGGGCTTTGTCTGAGTGAGAGACAGTGGCAGGAGTAAGATGGGGAGTGAGGATGGCAGCAAAAAGGGCAACTGACACTCCCTTCATAGGTCGAATGACAGAGAATGAGGTTGGCAGTGCCCTCAGAGCTTAGCCGGGGGACCCAGGAGGTCCAGATGAGAGGACAGACGAGCATGATAAGACCATAAGAGAGGAGGAATGAGAGGGTTGGAGCCCTGAGCCAGCATCAGGGGAGTTGAGGTGAATATTGACATCTCAGAGCAGAAGAAGCTTGGAGGAGGAGGCAAGGAGAGAAGAGGTGAGGTCAGCTCTTTCAGAGAGAAAGTGGGAGACCTGGCTAGGGGGCCTGTAGATGGTGGCCAGATTCAGAGAGAGGCCAGGAGAGACATCAAGCATGCAGACAAGGCATTGGAAAGAGGAGTGGGCCTGCAGGCATATGATAGTAGCAGGGACCCACTCAGGGAAGATCAGGGCAACTCCTCCCCGGGACAGTTATGGCTGGGTTTAGAGAGGATCTTGTACCCCTCAGTGAGGAGAGTGTCAAAACATGTTACAGAGCTAGCAGTGAACCATGTCTCGGTGAGAGCGAGCACGTCTAGGTTGAGGTCTTCAAGGAGGTGGCAGATGTCAGAGGCATGTTTGACAGCAGAGCAAGAGTTGAGGGTAGCTAAGGGGAGTATGTTGCCACTTTTGAAGGTCTTCAGAGGAGGGGTACCGGAGTTTGGTACAGCCATCGGAGGTGGTAGAGGGGCCCGAGGGGTGGCAGAAGGAGTAGTTGCAGGAGAGGTGAGGGAGTTGATGAGAGAGGGAAGTCACCTTTAAAGAAGGCAGAGGTTGGGCTGAGAGCTCTGGGCCATGACAGTGCCATTTAAGTCGACATTAATGAGATCCCTAGAGAACAGGAAGGATACCAAGAGTACCTACACCAATAATGGGAGAGGAATGGAAAGGGCAGAGCACAGAGACCATAAGGGGAATCCAAAGATTCGGCGAAGGGACGACAAAGAGGATGTCAGTGATAGTCTGCCTGTAAGCAGCATTGACATAGGTGTCAGCGATGGGCAGGCCTGGATTGGAGACCAGGAGATCCTTGTTGAACTTTTTCTTTTCAGAGGGGTAGGATAGGAGATAGAAAAGCAATTAGAGAAGATAGGGTCGATTGAGAGCACCATTGAGGGAGAGTGCAGAGAGAAGGAAGGGGGAGAGAGGGCGGTACTGCAGAGCACGACACCAGCTGCAACGAACAGCACTGACACAATCTAGAGTCAAGTGTCTGCTAGGGGAAAAAAGGCCTACGTTACAACATATAGCAGAAAGCATGACACCTAGAAGCGAGGGAAAAGCCTAATTATAAACACAGCAGCAAATGCAAGAACACTCAGATTCGACTTTCCTAGAAAAGATGGAAAAACCTAATTTTTAAACCCAGCAGCAAATGCAAGAACATACAGAGCCTCATTACGACCTCAGCGGTAGCCATGCCGCTATTGGAAATCGCGTCTGGGTCCGGGTTCCCAGAATGAGGAATTACCGGGCCATTCCGAGTTCGGAGGGTAGGTAATTCCTCCCTCCAGGAACCCGGGCCCGGACCTTTCCCATTCCCATTTCAGCCCTCATAGGGCTGAATGGGAATGGGAGAGGGAGCAAACAACGGGCCGATTACGAGTGGCCCGTTGTTTGCTCCCTCTTCCCCTCGCGGGACCCGGTAACGATGCCTGGTTTCACCAGGCGTCCTAACCGGGTCCCGCGAGGGGACCTCGTAATGTGGCGGAACGGGTTTAACGGGTCTGCCTCCTTTTGCGGAGCCTGTTAACCCATTCAGCCAGGGTCGTAATGAGGCCCACAGATTTGTCTTTCCTAGGAAAGAGGGGAAAAGCCTAATTTTCAAACAAGGCATGCAAGAACTCACAGATTCGACTTTCCTAGAAGGAGTGAAAAGCCCTCAGGTTAATTAAGACAAATGACTGATGCCAGAAAAGGATAGCATACAACTGCCAAGTGCAGCAGACTGAAGTATTAGATAATAGCAGTAATAAGATAGAAGGACAGTTAAATAGGGAGCTGTAATGGCTGTTCCCTGCCCAACCCTTTCTTACCTTGTCAGTCGCTGCTGGTGGACTACTGCGCTGCATACTTTCACGGCAAACACCGGCAACAGTGGGAGCTGCCCTTTTCCCTGGGGCCCTTAGCTGCAGGGGGACTGCACGGGCAATTGGTTGCCCTAGGATCTTGACTTAAGGGGCAACTCAACCAATCAGGGCTCAGGGCTGGCAGGGAGGAAGGTAACCGGAAAAGGGCCCAGTCAGGGAGCCAAGCCAAGACACATCTAGAAGGCTACTAATGGAATATTTTAAATCAAGAATTCTGGCACAAAAAGCAGGAGCTCCAGACCTTACCACGAGGATGGTGGCAGCATAGAAAGCGGGCCGCTCCTCATATCAAGTAATTAACACAAGGTTCAATGGAGCCTGGGTGAACCAATCACAGGTCAGGGCAGGCTGGGATGAGGGTGAGGAGGAGGGAACCTGGAAAAGTGCTCAGGCAGGGAACGAAGACAAGCAGAGAAGGCTACTAATGTATTTCATGGACATCCTGACATAATCCTTAGTGTTTAGTTGAGGCAGAGAAACCTGTCTTAGAAGTTAGGGACACATAGGATTTTCTATTTATTTTTGGAATGAATAAAATACTCTAGCCAATACCATGCCACTTGTGTGTCAGTCCCTTCCTTCTGCACCCATACAATACATAAAATGTAAGTAAGGGAGAGTGGACAAAGTGCAACTTTATGAGGTTTAGGGGACAGGGAAAAGTACAGTGGCCATTGCGTGGATAAGTCAGGAGAGAGGCACAATAGGTGAAGAGATGTTAGAACGACTCCACCCCTGACAGTAGGAGGGCATTTAGGTTGGATTTAAATAGTGGTAGAGAATGAATTGAGCGGAGTGGCAGAGGAAGTCCATTCCTGAGTAAGGGAGGGAGAAGAGATGGAGATCAGAAATGAGAAGGAGCACAGAGGGGAGAAGGAGTGGCGGCCAGGTGGTGTGCCGAGGATGATCTTAAAGGGTGTGGGAGATTTAAGGGATTGAGGTGGGCAGTTAGGTAAGGAGGGGCACTGGCATTTATCATTTTTAAAATGATGAGAAGAGATTTGTGTTTAGCTCTAAGTTCCACCAATTAATTTGGTGGCGGGACAAGGAGGTAGAGGTAAATCAAGGAAGGTTCCAAAGTGTGTGGACAGCAAAGGTAAGGATGTTGTCCAGTGGTGAGAAAGCATAGTTGGGAAGGCCATAAAGAAGGCTAGCACAGTAACCCATTTTAGAGAGGATTAGGGTGGTTATTATGTGTTTGGCAGTGTGGAAAGAATGGAGATGGTGTATTTTGTTGATACAAGGTCTAGTCTGGCAGCCGTAGCAGATTTCAAGATAAAGAGAAAAACATTGTGAAGTGGGTCAAATACAACACCAAGGTTGCGAGCAGAAGGAGAGTAAGGATGGTAGTCAGGGGAGTGAAATAAGGGAGGGGGAGAGTGGGGGGTTGTGTGTTGAGTAGTTAAGTAGATAACTTTGGTTTTTGTGGAGTTGAGTATGAGCGAGTAAGATGCTTCCAATATTGTATGGCGGTGAGAGATGCTGTCTCTTAGTTTGTCAGATAGGGAGAGAAAAGCTAAGAATATCTGGGTGTCATCAGCGAAAAGCTGATATTTGAAGCCGTAGAAGGAGTTGAGAGCACAAAGAACAGAGGTTTAGAGAGTGAAGAGAATCGGACCTAGGAGTGACCCTTGGGTAACCTCAACAGTGAAAGTGGTGGGTGTGGAGGAAAGGTTATTCCAGGACACATGAAAGTGCCTATGGGCAAGGTAGGAGGATATCCAATCAAGGGATTTATCTTTTATACCAACGAGAGACAGTTTGGCTTGGAGGTCAGAATGGTTGTGTCAGACCTGCGTATCAGCACTCTCAACCCAACTACAAAAGCTGCATGCACACAACCCTCCCACCTTGGTTGACAAGAGATGTCTATTTTGAATATACTGGCCACCTCCATGCAACCAATTGGGGGAAGAGGGTTATGTTGAGGTTGTGGATATGTATGGAGAAGTTAGTGTAACCAGAAAGAGTGTTAGGAGCGGTAAATGGATAGGCAGGGGGAGAGTAGGGTAAATACATAGAACACAAACATGAAATTACACTGAAATCCTGTCTCACACTTTTACTCTGTTGCCTCACTTTTTTCCAGACCTTCCTTACACCTAGCCACCCTATGCATGTCCTTGCAGTATACGGTGATTCATTTGACCTTGGCCAACATGCTCTTCTTTAAGCCAAATTCACATAGAACTCCCAACCAGAGTATACATGACTACCTTTTTTAACTCCTGTTCCTTAAATGTTCTACTCATTTCCCAAACACTTGCACCCCACATTCCCCTCTGTTGCCACATTCATCCTACAAGTCCCCAACCTACCAGCACTGTAATGCCCACACGCCTCGTATGATCCACAGTTCCTAACAGTCCAAACAAGAAGCCTTTGCCCCAAAAGAAATCAAAATAAAGTTGTCATAATTTTCCCTCTTTTACATTCAGAAATTATAATGTGCACTGGGTGTGAAATGCCTCTTAACTGAGACCCCTCAACCCACCCGCGAGTCAAGGGGCATGGGTGAAACAGCGTTGAACATACAGGCTACCCTAGTCCTTGTGCAGAATGTTTGAATATGTTGAATACTCCAGCATGAACTGGCCAATACATCACCATTACTACCAATTAAGATTACCTCATGCGCGAAGTTCCCTCAAAGGTCTTTTCCTTAACCAAGTTTAACATTTTGGGGTCTTTTGGGGTATGGCCCTCCACCTAGGCACATGCAGCAGGCATCACCAGTGAAATATTATTCTCTCAACAAAGGCCCAGCACAGGTGATTACTTGGTTCATCACCCTTCCTGTCTACAAAGCTCCTTTAAACATTTCACAAACGTAATGTTTACTTAGGTTTATACAATATTTAAATGAGTGTACACCTTGTTTGCCAATGTTTTACAAAAATGTAAACCACATGCAATACCTTGCATTTACAATGTTTGCTTTTTTGTAAACCTAACCAAAATTATGGTTCGAAGGGTTTACACATTTTCGTGTACCATTCAAACAAAAGGTATGCAACATCGTTGTAAACTGCTGTACATGTTTTGTTATTGGTTTGCAAAACTTTTGTAAATCTTTCAAACCATGGGTTTGGTATGGTTTACAACCAAGTAAACAATTGTAAACACAAGGTTTTGCACATAGTTTACATTGTTGTAAAATGTTTGCAAACAATGTGTACATTCATTCAAATGTTTTGTAAACTTCATGTAGACATTATGTTTGCAAACGATTTACAATAGCTGTGTAAACTGTTGTAAAGATGAGGTTATGCAATGTTTTACCAATCTGAGAATATTTGTAAACTATCATTTTCATGCAGTGGGGGACATGAGTCGGGGCCTGCTGGCAGGTTGCCGTCACTGGGGATGGGGTGGGGGACATAAGTCGGGGCCTGCTGGCATGTTGCCGTTACTGGGGGTGGGGTGGGGGGCATGAGTCAGGGCCTGCTGGCAGGTTGCTGTCACTGGGGGTGGGGTGGGGGACATGAGTCAGGGCCTGCTGGCAGGTTGCCGTCACTGGGGGTGGGGTGGGGGACATGAGTCGGGGCCTGCTGGCAGGTTGCCGTCAATGGGGGTGGGGGACATGAGTCGGGGCCTGCTGGCAGGTTGCCTTCAATGATGGGGGTGGGGACATTAGTCGGGGCCTGCTGGCTGGTTGCCATCAATGGGGGTGCGGTGGGGGGACATGTGTCAGGGCTCCCAAGTGCATGGTGCCATGTGGCCTGCCTGCGGGTCATGGTCTGGGGTGATGGACTGGCTGCGGGTCATGGTCTGGGGTGATGGGCTGCCTGCGGGGCATGGTCTGGGGTGATGTGCTGCCTGTGGGGCATCGTCTGGGGTGATGGACTGCCTGCGGGGCATGGTCTGGCGTGATGGGCTGCCTGCGGGTCATGGTCTGGGTTGATGGGCTGCCTGCGGGGCATGCCCAGGGGTGTAGGGTGGTCCCCTGTGGTGTGGGCTGCCTGCTGGGTATGGTCAGGGTGGATGGGCTGCCAGCAGGGCATGGTCAGGGTGGATGGGCATCCTGCGGGTCATGGTCAGGGGTGTAGGGTGGTCCCCTGTTGTGTGGGCTGCCTGCGGGGCATGGTCAGGGTGGATGGGCTGCCTGCGGGCCATGCCCAGGGATGTAGGATGGTCCCTTGTGGTGTGGGCTGCCTGCGGGGCATGGTCAGGGTGGATGAGCCCTACCCTGCTTATATACAGAGGAGCAGCTATGGTAAGCAGGGTATAAGTACTATTTCAAATTCTGTACAAAAAGTGACTTGTGTGCAAAGATTCAGGATTGTATTATTTTAGTTATTTAAAACCAAACTTCAATACATAGTTGTACCAACATGAGCTGGGAAGATGTGTGTTTCAGTACCTATATTTCATGCTAGGCTCAGATTGTAATTTTACCACTTAACCGAAGTGTGTAATCCTGGGCACATCATTTAATCTCCCAGTGTGTTTCTTGCCAACATTAGGTGCCCCTTATTAAAGTGATTCAGTTTGCAGTATGAGCTATTCAGAAAGCCCCACTCATGGTTTAATAGATGGGCAGCGCAGGGCTCTAAGCCTGCCGAGACACGCACACATATTTCTTTGGAAAATATAAGGCCACATCTATTGAACAAAATTGTGACTTTCAATAGCAAAGCAAATTAAACATGTCAAACAAGAAGTCATCTTGGACCATTGCATATTATAAACAGTATGTACCAGGCATGGATGTATAGGGTTTGGCAGGGGAGCAGCGACCCCTCCTCCCTTCCACCTCCAACCATGTCCAGGCCGGAAACCCCTCAACCTGCACTGTCTATCTCGTGTTTCCCACTCTCTCCTGCATGCTAGCACTCCCACACACCCTCAACTCAATTAAAATATGTTGCAAAATGGCAATAAAAATACATTTGTGTGCTTCAAAATGTCATTTTAGAAACAAAATGTCCTACTCCTTGCTTAAGTTATCGAGGAGGAGGGGGCTGTGTTTCCCAACAAGATGGCTGGACAACAATCTCCTCACCCGTGGCCTGCTTGGAATAGCCACAGTATTCAAGGAGGTATTGTTGAGCGCACACAATCTTAGATGGAATAGGCACTAGGGGCCTCGTTGCTCAGCCTCTGCAGAAGAGGAGGTTAAATCATCCTCGATTCTCCCACACCCGACCAAGAAGACTTGCTGTGGGGTATAATGGGACAGGTGGGAGTGGTTGTAAATCTGAATTGTGGTCAGGGGTGCTGATGGAAGGTGATAGGGGGTTAAAGGCGAAGGCGGATTGGATAGAATAGAAAGGGGATAGCAGATGGGGAGGGAAGATAGGTAGATTGATATTGCCACACTATTTGTTCTGCTTCTCTTTTGCTCTACTGTCTTTTTATAGCTTAGTCATAGCATTACTTTGAAAAAAGGTACACAACATTTGTCTTAGGGCATGAGTAATTGGGATTTATCTCTCACACTCTTTTTAAGGGTTCTGCAGTATACAGCTTTCATTTTTCATGCTTTGGCAATAGATTTCCTTATGGAGATGGGGGAGCGTATGGAAGATGAAGTGAGTAGCGAATGGAAGGTCAAAGTAGTGAGGCAGCTTATAGAAGGAAATAAAGGAGCACTTGGAAGAAGAGAGCAGAAGACTGTGGAAGGGGCACTGGAGAGCCTGTGATTTTGGAAGGGATGAGCCAGTCGTCGACGAGAGCAGATTTCCCATTTGAACAAATCGAGTGAATCGGGGAAAACCACTTTATGTGAGCAAAACCTGGTGGGGTGAACAGGATGTTTCCAGTTAGAGTCATACCCCTAAACTCACAGATCTAATAGTAGACAAAGACAACTTTAAGAACATGTAATATTAGTTGCACTTGTGACAGCCATTAACTTCTCCCCCCATAAGCTCCACGCCCATGACCTACCTACCCAGGTCCACCTGTCAGCCTTGTCCAAGAATCCCTTTGCCTTCAATCTGCCATGGAGTGCAATCCTACAAGCCTCTTTATCAGGCATTCAAGTAGTCTTGCGGGTTATATTTGTCAATCCTGGTCCTAACCACCTGGGTTTGAATCCCGGCTTCTGCACCTTATAAAGCAGTCTAACAGACTACACTAATTTAAGGGTGCAAATGGATTTTTACAGATCCAAGGAGACAGTTTTTGCTGGATGACAGATCTGAGAAAGCTGGTGTAACTGAAGAACGTTTTGAGGGTACTCCTATGGACGTTGGACGCCCCTGCCCACAAACTTGGCCCACCCAGATAACAATTCCTGGAGCCAGGCTTACTGCAGCCACCCCCCACCTGCCTCTGCGACTCGCCTGGGTTTGTAATGTGAACATAGCAATCCACTTTGCTGATTGTGGGTTACAGTATTCATGCAGTACTCTATGTACCTTGATTATGAGTTTGCAAACCGGGACTTTTGCTTGCATTCGTGTAGTGAAGGCATGACGAGTGTGTGAGTGGCAGTGTTCTGAGCTTGGAGGTGATGGTCGTGGCTGTCCCGATGCTACTGCCTTTTTGAGAAAATAAGGTTTAAACTACCTGACTGAGCCAGCCTCATAACAATGTGTTTCGTATTACCAAACCAGTTCATGCATTTGACCGCGAATTGAGAAACCTCTCCAGTTCCCCTTCATATTCCTATGTGGCATAGACAGACATCCCTGGAGGAGGAGAGGGGTGCAGAGGTGGGCTGCACTACCCGGAAACTGGAAGACTTCTCAACGCTCAGGTAGCTTTGATAACCCCAGCAGGACCAGGGCCAAGTCAAGCATATTGAAGTACTCGTAACATGTGACTGACGCTACCCCAGCCCTATCGACCTCTCTGAGGACCCTGCATGTTTGAAACGATCTGTCACTATTCTAGCCTACCTCTCGGGAATAAGGTGTGCGAGGGCTGTGTTTATGTCAGACTTATATAGGAGAACCAAACGTTATATACCGTCAGAGTTGCATCCCACTCCATTTACAATATAGAGTTATATTCAGGACATTCCTGGGCACTGGGTCGGGATTAGCCACCTTGTGCAGGCCTGCGGAGCACTGCAGAATGAGATGCCACTCCCATAGATTACAGAGGCATCTTTTGCGTGTCCATCTGAATGCACACAGCACAGTGATGGGCACGTTCGTTTTTATGAGGGCGTCAGGGGGGATAGGCTGCCTGCGCCCCATCAGATGCCGGATGCTACTCTGTGTACAATGGAACCTATTCTCCATGGACCAAATTCACTTTGCAGATGATCATCAGTGATTGGACGCTTCTCACTGACGTCGGTTTGGACGTGCAGCGGAATCCGAAGGTCTGATTATCTTTGACGCACCAAAAACCACAACAAGGAAAGTAACCTGTTTTGTAAGGGCTTATATTATCTGGCTCAATGGTTCTTGTTTCAAAAACTATGAAACAATGAACTGTATTTGGCCAGATTCAAAACTGCGACCTGCACATTGCACGTACATGTCTACAACAGGCACTGCAACAGACTGAGTTGCCTTATGAATGACGACGTGAACTACTACTAGTCTTTTTTTGCTCATAAGCAAGGTGTGGGGAGCCTGAGGTATCTCCAACCCTGGAGTAGGCCGGCTAATAAAAGGAGCAAAGAAAGGGTAGACAGGAAAACAAGTGAAAGTGAAAATAGAGACAGAGGTGTGGGAGAAGGTAAATCATAGAGATATGAATAAAATATGGAAAAAAGCACAAGACATTTCAAGAGGAAGAAATAGACGCTAGAACACATCAATTACGAAAAACGTAAAAGCAATTAGGAAATACGCAGCATCTTATGTAAACATCGAAAAATAGGTAGAAAGAAAATCGTCGAGAAAGATTTAGAGAAATAAAAAAGAAATTGAAATGAAAGAAAAAGCAAAAGACACATTTGGGTGAATATAGATATAAAACTATCTATGGAAAAAGTATAGTGGATTACAAGAGAATACTTTGGATGAAAGGAGCCTTACAGAGACGCCAAATCCAGACAAATGGTTCAGTCAGCCTATTTGAAGTTGGATGGGTCTGTCTAGCCCTCTACCCACCTATAGGCTTCAGAGTAATTTAGCATGCGTTCCTGAGGGGACTTGTTATGGAGGGGAGCCTCGGCTTGCCACCAGGAAATGGAAGGAGGGAGTCAAAGGGTGAGGCGCCAATGAGAAGATGAAAGGAAGCAGGGCTGTACAAAGGAATGGAGGTACTCCAAGCTCAGTCCCCAAAGATTACATCACGCCATCTAGGTGTGTTCCATACATGGGATAATTCAATTTGTGGGGCGCTTGGGGTAGCTGGCACAACATTACACCTAAGACGATGGTGGCATAACACATTGCCGTACTGCACACACAAGTGTCAAGTCTTGGAAAGTAGGCCAACACCCAGCCTATCATGCTGCTAAGAAGTCAACAGTAAGTGATACCACCTAGATCTGTGGAAAAGTGTGCAAAAAAGAAAGCCAGCAACCACTTGTGTGCCACTCCACACCTCTCCGCGCCAGTGTTCAGGTGAGACCAATGCCAAAGAGGACTCTAGAACGCACTGGCCCCAGCCGAGTCCTGACAGAGCAGTGTGAAGAATGCAAGCACCACAAGTGACCTTCACCCAAGTGAGACCCACGGCATGACGTTACCTGGCAAATGCACTGACCCAGCATCAGTGCGCGCACCACAAAAGGACAGCATCAAACCTCACAAAATCGCAAGTTATCTCACAGCCACTACAACTTAACAGCAGCACCTCTAATCAGCGCCTTGTGACCAATGCAGTGGGCTTCATTGGGCAAAATCGACTCAGAGGAGTCAGTTCACAATGTTGGAGCAAGATCAGCCATAAGCATCAAAAAGGTCTGCTGCTTTCAGAAGAGCACCACTATTTGATATGCTGAACAATCTAGCACTGGGACCCAGGAGTGAGACACAGATTATGCGTTTTGAAAACTACCCGAAAGCAGTGCCAGATAAGTATTCTGACTCGTATTCATGATGATTGTTCATCATGGGGTTGAAGGCCTGCTACCCACATTTCCCAAAGCCAAACGCAATCCATGCAAAGGCATCAAGGAAAGCCTCCGAACATATTTTGATCCACAAAGGATGTGTGTCTTAAAGGGATCTGCCTTGAACATTGCCTGCCAGCTAGTGGGTGAATCCATGTTCACTTTTTCAATAAAGACTGAGAAAACGTGCCTTCAATGAGTTCAACAATAAGGAAGCCATCAGATTGATAATCATTGTGAAGAATGCTCCTCCGCAGACCTTACCTATTGAAGGTGTTACTCTGCCTCCAGTTAAGATTCCCATCAGGACGCGCAGGGCAGAGCAATGCTGAAACAGCTCACACAGAGAACGGACGGACTCCCAAGGAGGAACCCGCGAGTCAGATGTCAAGATGGTGGCAAACCAAGGATCCTATGACGACTTAATGTGTAATCTTAAGAAATGCCATTCCCTCTCCCTCTTTGGGTAAACAAGTGTCAAGACTGTGGGGGTCATTACGAGTTTGGGTCCGTGTCCGGGTCCGTGTTGTCGGAATGGGGACTTACCGGGACATTCAGACCCTTGCGGACCCGGTAAGTCCCCATTTCGAAAACCATTCCCCATTCCTATTCGAGCCCCATAAGGCTCAATGGGAATGGGGAAGGAGCTAATAACGGGCCCGCAATTTATTAGCTGCCTGGTTCCTTAACGGGTCCCGCTAAGGGCGGGTGGTAAAACCAGCCAGCCTTAGTGGGACCCGCTAAGAGACCTCGGAATGCGGCGGTAGGGGGTTAACGGCACCGGCATCCTTATCGGTGCCGTTAACCCCCTACCGCTGCACTCGTAATGACCCCCAGTCTCTGTTGCTATGAAATTAGCTACAAAGAAAGTCGACAGACCTAACATTCAAAATTGAATGTAATGTATAGGCATGGATAGGGGCATAGAGAAAGGGCAAGTATTTCATTTTGTGGAAGGTGATTGATGGCTTCTGTTGGCGGTTGATGCAAGTTTCAAGTTGGTGCAAAGTCATGTCTGAAATATCCGTTGAATAGGAAATGTTACATTGGCACATAGTTAATCATTATCATGGTGGGGCCCATTCCCCAGTTTGCTACATGGGCCTCTGTTTTCCAGTCCTTAAGTTGTGTGTGCTTCTTATTTTAAAGGCTTATTATGACTCGTTCGGATGCAAGGTTAGTGACTTTCAAGGTGAGGGTGGTCCTCCAGTAATCTATCGGATATTGGACCTCTCATTTAGAGAGCTTAAATGGTTTCTGTTTAAAGTAATTGATTGTGATTATCAGTGGTCGAAGTTAGCAGGAGCAGTGCCCCTCTACTTTTTTTTATTTACTTGTACTGTTCCTTTACTTTTATTTTTAGAAAGAAACCGTTCCTGAATGATTTAGTTTTAAAATAAAAGTGTAGGAAGAAGTTGAAACTTGCACTTTCAGTGCACTGCACTGAATGTTCCCTTTAACAGCATTGGTTTGGGGGATTGTATTGTGTGTGGGAGGCAGTGTGGTGATGGGGTTTGTGGGAGCGAGGGCAGGCCAGTAGGGAACATTGTTCCACCACCTCTTTCCGTACTCTTCAACCACTGGTGATTATGGCAATAGACCCCTATTTTCAGTTTTTATTTATTTTTACACATACAGATGAAAATCACTTATGCGAAAACACATACCTTAAAACCAGCAGCCTTAAGTATGGATCACAGGAGAGGCCCACGTTTAGGGTGACCAGACATCTTGGATTTTGTAGGCCAGTCACAGTTTTTCACAATATGCCTCGCCTGTCTCAGCAAGCTTCTGCAAAACAGTCAAAAGTCTCGGTTTTAAGATAAGACTTTGAAGCCATAGCCTTAACAGAGAAAAACTGTGATAACCTGTCCAGTTTCAGGTGCTGGGAGGGAAAGCTTGGTGCATACTCAGAGCCTCATTACAAGTTTAGTGGTATTTTGGCTGCAAATCTGTCAAAATGCCACCAAACCGATTTACAGTTACCGCCACTTGGTATGATAGATTTAGCACCAGATTACATGTGGTGGTAGGTGGTATTAGTCCCCATTTAATGGAGTCCATAGGAGGCAAGGTGATTTTTTCGGAATTACTGCCGGTGGTAATTCTGCAGATTTTGCTGGTTATCTGCAGTAAATTGGTGCATTTAACTCCAGCTTTATGCTGGGAGTAAATCCTCCACTTCACAGCCGAAATTGTAGTACGGCCATGCGGTAATGCAGCAGCAATGGAATTATTGCTCCATTAACACAGTTTTGTACCGCACTGCTGTACTTGTAATGAGGCCCTCAGTCTTTGTGATCAATTTACCAACACATATATAACGGGCCTCATCCATCTTACACTTCAGGAAGGACCTGAAGGCAAGTACCCTTTAAAGAACACCTTTCCAATCCCAGATCTCTGCACTCAAGCCTAATTGAGCCACTCCGGAGCCCTTACCCCTACTCCCTCCCTACTTCCCAATGCACCCCGCTTCTCTGCTGCCCATGCGCCAATGCTTGTATCTTCTGGATGCTTCCTCTGTGTATAGCACCCTGTTGATTTCCAGCTAGGTTTGCACTTTATAAATCCCAGACATACATGCATCCAGCACTATCTGAAATGTCATCAGGCAGAGAACGATAGTCGCTTGTTTTGTTCCTCTCCCTACCCCCCTCCCTCACCTCTTGTTACTCTCCGGCTCTACCAGAAATGTCATCAGGCCTAGTACGGTAGTCACCTGTCTGTTTCCCATTTCTTCCCATTTCTTTCCTATCTGTGTTCTAGCTCTTGCACTATCTGAAATGTTGTCAGGCCGAGTCCAATAGTTAATTTCACATTCTTGTTGTTCATGGCCTGTAAGAATGTCATTATATTATCCCTTGTTCCCTCCCTTGTCGTGAAGCGCTTTGAAACACATTGTGTATAGGCGCTATATAAATAAACTATCATATCATATCATACATAAGCACATACATGAAAAGACAGTGTAAGACAAAAAGAAAAGAGAAAAATAGGTGAAAGACAGTGGTGCTATGTAATGGACTAGAACTGAGCATAGGAAACTGCATGATGGGGAAAGGAAGTTAATAAAATGATTAAGGGTTCAAGGAAAGGAAAGAAGTCATAAATGTACACGCTGTGTCCGCGTTGTGTTCCCATTCGGGTTCATCATTAGTGCACTTCACTACTCTGCAGAAAAGGACCCCAAATCAACCTGAAAAGAATGAACTTTTTAAGATGCTCCTGCAACAGTTGCATTAACCCTATAATGGCACAGAAGCTACAGATATCTCAGCAGTTGCTGAAGTTAAACAACTATGAATAATCCAACATGTTGACATCTTAGCCATTTTGATCTGACATAGTTAAGGGACTTTAATGTCCTTTTGCTCTGTTTAACTTTCCAAACACGTCCAGGTTTTTGGTTTGGAATCTATGGTCACCCTAAATGTTTCAGGGGTTTAGTGTGGCCACCTGTTAAGCCATATTTGAGGGATTTAAGCTTGCGTCTGATTTAGTTGCTGATTGAGCACCACCTACTGGGCCTGAGAGGTCTTTGCATGCTAGATGGAAACCCCCCAGGATTGGATGGTCCTCCTGCCCATCATTGTAGCAGTGACAAGTTGATCAGGTGGAGAGGCATCATTAAAGCCTGAGGGAACAGCAGACGTCATTAAAACCCAAGTGTTTGGGACACCAACTAAAACCAGCCGTATCATGTGCCATATCATCATTTACCTAATAAGAGGGATTCACTGGATGCCGGTTGGGAAGGAAGGGTATTCCAAATTCCTCTGCCAGGAAGGTAAAGGCAGAAGGCATCCATGGCACAGCCAAAGATCTGCTTCACAAGGCTTGCATAAGGCCAACCTCTTCCTCTGCCTAACAAGTGCCAGGGTTGCATTTGGCAAAGCAGTTCCCTGAACAAACTCATCCCTGTATAAGTATCGGCTATGAAAAGAAACTACCAAAGAAAGTGTCTCCACTTCAAATTTAGGGACACACTAAAGAAAATCATCTGTGCATGTTCCATTCTAAAAAAGCGATTGCACCTCTTTAAGTAGGGCGTTTAAAATATTCATTTATTTTCCTCAACTTGATGCAGCTGCTGGAATACACTATTACATACAATGGCGAGCAATGGTTTTTTTTCAATTAAAACGTTTGAATGTTTAGATTAAAATTGCAGCATTTATCCGTCTACAGAAATAGCCACATCAAGACCCGAAGCAGACAATGAATAAATTAACCTTACATGGCATTATTGGCAATCCACTTAATGCGAGGAGCCCATTTTGGGACGGTGCTTATCCAGGAAATGTCATCATTCACAAGGCACATATATTTAATTGCGAGCTTCTCTAAACGCTATGACCTGTATTTCTTGAAAGAGGATGCTACTCCGTAAAGATGTTTACTACATTTGCACAAAACACGGATCTATAACAAACATAACATTAATATTAGTCCGCTGGCAATACCACGCGATGTTCCAGTGTCTCCTGCACGTCATATATCTCTATGCACTCTTTGACCTCTGTGAGGTAAATGCCAATCGCTCAGTCTTCTTTCAGTTAAAATACAAGATGCTGCTGTGTATTGACTAGTTGAGAAGACAAATGGACCCTCCCACTGTTAAGCAGTGAAAGGGAGAGATCAACGTCTGTTACAGAGCCATACTCGAGGGTTCGTCTCCTCGACAGCCCACACTGCAACAAGTATCTCTCTAGGTCGACAGCTCTGGGGCACTACAAATTGTTCCACCCCCTCAAGGGCCATCATCCTGAGCAGACTTGACTATTGTAATGTCTCATTCAAGGGCACGTTGTAATGTCTCATTCAAGGGCACGTCTGCGTCCAGCCTGACCAAGTTAAGATTGTTACAAATCAAAACACTGGCTGTTCAAAAGTAGGACTAACTTTACTATGGATCTACATCTCTACATTATGAACTGATTCTTGCCTTACTACCCTGATTGTTACCGTGGGTCTGGCCGTTACACAAATGTTAAAATAAATAAATAAAAATGAATAAATGATCTTGCCTGATTCTTTCACTCTGCCCAGATTCATTCTCTCAACATTATCTACTGAGGGTTATAACAGTCGCTCGCTCCATCTTTCAAACAATCAGTGCTTAGTCCTTAATTTACCACAGGGACAACCTTCTCATATTATTGAATGTGCAAGACATTATTACCAGCACATCATCGGTGACCCAGCTGAAAGCAAATGCAGCCATTCTGTCACCATTGAAATATTCACAAATGCATGTGGATTGTGCACATAACCTGTTCCCTTAAATATACAGTAGTCCTTTTTTTCTGAATGACCATTAGTTAAGTGACACAAGGACATATCATTAAAAAAATTAGAATTCCCATTGTGATGAATTCTCTTTAAAACTCTTGGTTGCCAACTATGTGTAGAGGTAATATTTGCTCAGGAAACTAAGCAATAATGCTGCATTCTGAGGGCCTTTACCAGGTGCTTCAGGTCCCGAGCGTACATTAATAAGCACAAATGAAACTCAGTCATTTAATGATGGCCAAGTGATGCTGCCTCCTGGTACTGACTGGAGTAATGTGTCATTATTGTGATTAGAATATTCCACCATTAGGGTAGAATATTCTGTTTGAAATATGTAAAGGAAAACAGCAAGGAGAAACATTTTATTATTATTATCAATATTATGTTATTTGTTGAGCGTGTCCCAGCACTTTACAGAGGTGTACAACATTACAGATACATAATGGAGCACTTTTCAGAGGTAACAGGACATATATACTCCAGGGGATAGGATACAGAGAGGCACAGAGGGGCACAGCTGTACTGAGTGGCAGGGAGGGGAGGGGTGTAGGTGGTGTCTAGCAAGTCAAGTGGCGCGAGGGGTGATGAGAAGGCCTAGGTGTTGAAGAGGAGAGACTCCTTGAAGAGGTGGGTCTTGAGTTATTTTCTGAATTGTAAGAGCGTGGCGGAAGGCTGATGCCGACAGGGAGGAGGTTCCATAGTGCTGGGTCATAGGCAGAGAAGGCTTGTTTGCTGGAACTTTCCTTTTTGCAGCAGTGGATTTTAAGTCTGTACGTGTCCTGGCTTCTGGTGGTGCACTGTCGGCCGGAGATGCTGAGTTTCTCTGTGAGGCAACTGGGTGACTTTAGGGAGACTGACTTATAGCTGATGCAGCAATACTTGAAGATGATTCATGTGTGCAGTGGGAGCCAGTAAATGTCGACGAGGGCCGGGGTGATGTGGTCATACCTGCGTAGACCCTTGATGAGGCATGCAGCTAAGTGTAGAACACTTTTCAGGGGCATGTTGGGTATTTTGTATAGATTTGGGGCCTAGCGGTATTTTCTTACCGCCAAAATGAAAATAATTCAGTATTAATCACTCTTTGCATTCAGATTAGATTATAGTACTATAGTATACATACATTATTTCAGCACACTGATACATTTAGTGGTATACATTATGTTGGTATGCGTTATTGGTGGTATTTCTGGTGAGCATAATTCCTTTGTTTTATATATGGCCCCAATATCCATAATCCCTTATTTTTGCTCAGTTTGTTCGTGTGATCACTAGAGAGACCTCAGGCCTACATTTCAGAAATACCACATTTTCATTTTTAGTGTGCCACCATGGGCTGTCCTCGCTGTCTTATCTACGGCAGCGAGCTAACTGTCCAGGGCCTCTCTTTCTGCTGACTCATGTACCTCCAGCAGGCTATAACACACACAGTTATTTAAAAGTGCTCATACTGAATGAAATCGTGCACACAGCTGCAGCCAAGTCTTATTTTTAGCTACCTTAAAAATGACAATTGCACTGTCTAAACATCTCCCCACATCATCAGCACTGTATTGGTAAATGCACAAAGGAAAGAGAAAATAAAACACAGTACCCGTCTGCTTTCAGATATTTTTGTGTATTATAAAAGTTGCATTTAAACACGATCTCACTCTTTTTACAGAAATAAATGAAATAGCACAGTCAACATTATCTGTAACAAAATGAGAAGAGGGCGACTAGAAGTCGCAACATTAAACCTGATGATAAGACACTGGAATTCTTTCTTCTACACTGACTGAATAGTTTCGCACACATGCACACTGCCCCCACACTCTGCAATATATAATTACCTAGTTTGTTCAGCATGTGAGATTCTTCGGTTGGTCGCCTTCTGGAAGTGGCAATACTCCCACTTAAAGTACCCCAAGTGAGAACGTGTATCTGCAGTTACTCAAGCCGGGGATTATTGTCTGGGAGTTCCCAGTCTCTGCAGCAGTGCACCGGGATCTGCTTTTTCAGTCAGGCAGCCACCAGCCAGGTCTTTCTCCGAGCTCTCTAAAATGTATTCTCCCTCTCTCCTTCCCCCAGATTCTACAAGAAAACTTGGTTACAGCCTCTAATATGAAGCTTGTCCAATAAGAATCCCTCATGTTCTATCCTCCTCCTGCACACAATAGAAATCTTTTACAGTAAGCAACTGTAACAAAACTGATTTGCATTTTATATGTAGAAATCGTTTTTGACTGCATAGCCTGTTTTCATTTACATGTCCATAGGTTGCACTGGCAACACATGCCTCGCTGTACCACCTTATAGCAATGCACCAAACCCATGCAGTGGCGCTGCACTTAAACATGCTATACATTGATCCTGTGCATTGGTGCTGTGCTCTGTGCTCCCAAAACACGCTAAACAATCCTACAGGCACAAGGAAGGATGACTGGAGGCCTTCAAGGAGTGCATTGCCTGGGATCCAGGTGGCATAGGACCTGTACTTGAATGGTGGATCGAAAGATGTCCATAGGGAGGAAGGGCTTGACGTTTTGCAGGATGGAGAGCTGATACCAAGCAGTCTGAGTTTTCTTAGCTATGTGTGTCTTGAAGTAGAGGTGTTTGTTGAAGTGGAACCTGAGGGACTTGGCGTTGGACATCCAAGACTGGATCAGCGAGAGGCAGGTTTTGACCCTATGGATGTCCTTGATGGATTCGATCTTGAGGTAGCTGTGTGTCGGTGCATTTATTGATGCAGATGTGTGTGGCAAGGAGGTCTCCCAGTACCTCCACATATAGATTGAAGATCACTGGGGAGAGGATGGAACCTTGTGCGACTCTACGGTTATCAAAAGCATTGACAATCCTGAGGAGTCCATTTGAACAAACTCCATTGGAATATTGAGACAAACTACGTTTAATCGGCCGTTAGCACCCTGCTCTGTGACATGATTGTTATCACCTCTACATCACAGAGCTTTCCTCCACCCCAAGCGGAATGTCCAAGACAGAGCCCCCCAACGCCAGTAGGAGCTGTGGAAAAGCATATACCTGTCACTTTGCATCAGACGAAAGAGTAGGCAACAAACCCCTGCAGTGGGTAGCTATTCTTATTCATCCGCAAAAGACTGATTTACTAATGTCACATATGTTTTCTTGATGGTCCACTGCTCAAACATTCAACTTCTACTTATCAACATCTGCACCATAAACAGTATGTCAATATAAAGTACTTATAGTAGATGCCCCACACATAATGCATATGCTCAAATGCTTCTGATTTATAAGCTCAAATGCTTCTGACCTGATTCTCAGTAATGAACATTCAATGAATGCTCTTACACTCTCAGGTATAGTGTAATTATTTTTATTATGTGAAATAAGGAATAAAGAAACATTGCCACTAGTATTGTAACTACACATAACACACTCAATATGCAAATTGTTATAAATGAATATGCAGCTATCATTGTCATTGCCTCTATGTTTACTCAAGACCATTCAACTATCACAGAAGCATAATAATCACTTTAAAAGTAGCTGACTACTTCATAGTCGGGTTGACTGTGGGATTAAAAGAGGAGGGGGGTTGCACTATTGTTTAATGCCCAGCTCCATAGCACCTCTCGCCTCACGACTCTCCGGATGACTGCAAAAGCTTGGTAGCAAAGCTATGAATCAATGACAATGTTCCCCTCACCATCTCAGTCATTTCTAGACCTCCGAGACCTTTGCCTCTGTTTGAGGAACAAGTTGTTAACCTCTTGAACAAAATTACCAATTTTAATTCACTGATTATCGTTCTGGGGGATTTCAATCTATGGGCCAATGTACCCAATGTACCCACAGATGAAATTGCCTTATCCCTACTATCTGCCCTGGATGCTATAGGGTTCTCCCAATGGTTTGAAGAACCTACCTATGTGGTAGGGGGGGGGGCACAGTCTTGACTGGGTACTGGCTCATCAGCTTCCCATTACCGAGCTGTCTCTTTCCCTCTGTCCCTGGTCTTATCATCATCTTCTGACCCTTCTTATAACCTCCGCTGTGTGCCCAGATGCCATCTATTAAAACCAGAAACTGGAAAAACATCACCACCGGTAAATTGTCACCAGACTTGGTCACCTCATGGATTAGAACACCACCTCCTATCTAGCCTCACATCTCATGGACTCATTGAACACTGCCATTAACACTCTGGCCCAGTTATAAGCAGGTGTGTGAAACCCGAAACCCAGAATCATAGCTGGTTCAATGAAGCCATCCATAATTTCATACACACCAAGAGGTCCACTGAACGAGCTTGGCGTAAAGGTCCTTCGACAGCTTCTTTGGCTTCCTACAAACATTTGATAAAAAACCAAATGGCCACCATTGTGCAATCCAAAACCTGTCTCTACAATAACTGGATAACACAGGCGAAATGAAGCTCAAAGGAGCTATTTACAATCCTGATTGAATTTAAGGGCAAACCCTGTATCAAAGTAGGTCCTTCTAAATATTCCATTTGGTGCCAAGTAATTAATGACAACTTCATCTCTAAAGTGACATCACATCTACAATCCATCAACAACCAAAGGGACTCCTCTTGTCTCCCAGGGGGCTCCTCTAAGTTGACGGGACTTCCCATGCCCTCCCCTGTTAAAGCACAACCAGCATTCCATTTCTCTCAGAGCACTGAGCTCGAAATCACCCAGATTGTGGCCAGTATGAAGCCCACTTCATGCAAGGGCAACACCTGCCTGTCCAGGCTACTAATAGGCTGCCACAACGTACTAGATCCCTGGTGACTAAATTGGTCAACCTCTCTTTCTCCGAAGGGTGTGTTCCACCCCTTCTTAAAAAGGCATGGATCACCCCCTACTAAAGAAGTACAACCTCGACCCCATGCTTGTAAAAAAACTACCATCCCATCACTAATGTGCCCTTATCTTCAGTTTCAGAAATATGTTGAAGAGAACAACATCTTGGGACCACAGCAATCTGGTTTCAGTGCCAGGCATGGCACTGAGACGTCATGCTTGATTTAAAATCCAGTCTCTCCGGCATTGTCGACCAGGGCCACGCCACCCTCTTGATGTTTCTTGATCTCTCTGCCGCCTTTGACCTGGTCGGCCATGCCCTCTTTTTGACCAGGTTAGAGTCCTTGGTGGGGTGCTCCAGGATAACAGCGCAATGGGTGGCCTCTTTTCTGGGTCCCCGCAATACCGAGTCGTCATCTATGATGTCAATTCATCACTGCCACTTGTTACCTGGAGGGTCCCACAGGGCTCCTGCCTCTTGTCCACTCTCTTCAATGTTTACATCTTGCTGCTCCTGGGGTGTCCTTTATTCCAACTACGCAGATGATACACAGGTCATCCAAGAGCTTTCAGGCACCCACTGACTAGACACACTGGCCATTAACACAATCTACTCCGCCATCCAGTCTTGGATGGTAACCAACTCCTTGGCACTCAACTGTGAAAAAACAGAGCTCCTGGAGGTTGCCTCTGGCTACATGCTTAAAAAACTTGCCCCGAGAATATAAAGCTTTGTCATCACCAACATCACCATCCCAGTAGCCAAGAGTGTGAAGACTCTGGGCGTTATCTTAGATGCTGAACTGACAATGAGACAGCACGTCGCCCAGATACGGGCATCTTGCGGCTTCATTAACAAGCTGCTTAATCACATCTGCCCTTTCTCTCACACATAAATATTTCTCTTTTAACCTCAGCCCTTGTAAACTGTTGCTGCTGGATTACTGTAACAGTCTACTGTCGGTACCTCCCAATCCTACCTCACAGCATTACACATGACCCAAGACCCAAAACGGGGCTCTGCGAGTAACCTTGGGCCTCTCCAGATGATATCATACTATCCAAGCAAGGAGTGAGCCACGCTGGTTGCCCGTGAAGCATCATGTCTTCCACATGATCCTGACCCACAAATAGTTGGCCCATGAGGCTCCAACATATCTTGTTGGCCGCCTAACGTCCTATCAGCCACCCTGCACTCTTTAGTTCCAGGATCAAGCCAGACTTTCCCAGCCTAGAAATAGGCTGGTTAGATTTGGGGGCACAGGTTTTGACGTCCAAGCCCCACTAATCTGGAACTCCCTCCACCTGATCTAAGAAAAATCAAAACCACAAATGAGTTCAAAAAAAGGCTGAAGACATTCCTTCTTAACAGCCCCTCTTGCTGAGCACTGATTTCCCCTGCCCTCTTCTGCCATCGATTGCCCCATTTTGTTGCTTGTCTTGTATTGTCTTGTGTGCTACCTGAGGCCTTCAGGAGTGCTGGCGCGTTATAAATGCTAAAAGAATTAAATACACAGTTCTTGCTTGGTAACCTCATGAAATGAACTGCCTTCTCAATACCTCTCCTCTTACCCAATGTTATTTTAAAAATGGGTAAAGCAGGCCCTCATACTTACTACTGTGCTCAGAGGATACAGAGATGAGGGAAGATGACTGGATGCCTGGAGCCTGGACAGAGACTTTTGATCTGCACTATCCAAGAATAATTCTAGAAATATCAAATCCACTTGAATAAAAACACCAATCAAAATCACCATGGTTTCTTAGGAAAAAGCAACACAAAAGGTAAACATGCCTTAAAAGATGTATTGTCATTTGGAATTGACCATGATGAAAACAGCCAATTAGGAATAAAAAATTGAATGCTTCTCTATGGAGCTCAGTCCAAAAGAGCAATTCTTCACAAAAAGCAAAAAGAAAAGCCAATTGAGTCTCAGAAACCCAAACACTCAATGTCCGATCCTTCAAAATCAAAGCAGAAAAAAGGAGGGATGACCCTCCTCCCTTCTCCATATAACTGCACAGAGAGAGTGGTTCCAGCATGCGTCTTGTGTCCTCCAGCCTTGCTTCGTCCAGCTCCATGAACAACTCTCGCACTGCCCCCACTAGTGGACAGCTTTTTATAGCAACAGAAAGTTGTTTATCTAGGCCTGGAGGCCAAAACCTCCCAAACAGAACTACGCCAATGGCAAGATGCTTCACAGCAAAATGCAGACTGCTTGATGCCAATGGCATGAAGCTGAATTATCTCCTACGGTGGAGTTGCAACTGAGTTAAGGCCTATGTGTGTCTACCCAGCGGGTTATCCAGTCTTTCGTAGCTGGTTGCTGTTTGCTCTGAGGAAGGCAAGGAAGCTTTCATTTAAGTCATGGTGCAGTGCAGAGCGCCGCAAAGTTGTGGCTGAGTTAAGGCAGTCTGTGGAAGTCCGCGGGAGACAGAGGCGGTCTCCCATGTAACAAGCACTTTGGGCTGTCAGTGGTTGGCAGCAAAGTGGGGAAGCAAGAGGAACAAAGCGATTGCCTGAATTTGCTTGGTGCAGTGGAGAAAGAATATTTGGTGAGAGATAACACTTCAATGGAATATGGTTACCTCTTCAGGAGCAAACAAACTATGTTGGCGGGGGAAATCCTAGGTACACTGGTAAGTGTTGAATGTTTGGAAGCAACTACATCTGCTCCTATGGCTGCTTCCATGACTATTGCACACCCCCTGATATGTCCTGTATCGGTTACACAGCATGGAGTACCGACATTTATAAGTTAGGTGCAGATGATGATACCCCATTTGAGTACCAACTGATCTGTGAATGTGGTGGTTTTAAATGTACTGAATCCAGTCATTATGGCTATTGAATCTACTGCAGACATGGTTTTCGGAGGCTGAGGTCACAAACGCTGAATGGACCAGGTAAGGTAACTTAAAATAAATACCTCAGCTGAGATTCATACGCTGAAAAGGAAGATCACAGCTTTCTTTTCAAAGTCAATGGTTGAAGGCAAAGAACTTGTAGCAAATAAAATTAATTCACAAGGAGGTGAAATTACTGACATTGAGCTACTGGAAGACTTCTATCCAATAGAAAATAGTGGGCATAGAGAGCATATGAATGTCAATTTTCAAATAGCATCTACTCCTAGACCTCAAATAACTCCTATAGCTAATATCCCTTTCTCAGGTATTGGACCATTTAATAACACACTTGTATTGTTGCCAGTTCTATGTGGGACACAAATTAGAAGGAAAGAGGATTCCCAAGTGAGGAAGGAGAATGGAACGATCAATCTGGGCTTGGCTTGTGCTAGGGTAGACTCCAGATTTTCACAAAGTGGAGCTGTGGTGACAGAAGAGCCAGCATTATACAATGAAAATGAGGAAATTGGTTCAGCTGTTGTATTTCTCCTCCTTGGCAGCACCTGAACCACTCCAGTGAACCGTCTGGCTCCCTTATGAGGCTGCAAGGAAGGCAGGCACATCCCGCTTCAAAGGTAAGCCCAGATACGGTTAATGAGCTGTAAATGTGTGTTATATGCATTGAAGAGACTAGCGCAATCACTGCTATAATCTGTCCACTTTTTTTATCCATTTCACCTGGAAGATCTAATTTTTCTAATTTTGCTGAAGTTTCGTGCACTTACTCCTCATGGCCCAGTTGGACTGTATTGTTTGCAGTCCTTTGTGTGCACTTTTGAGCATGGCTGCCATCGGCTCCCACACAGGAGTGCCTGCCCTCCCAGCTACCGCACAAATTGGTGTGCAACTCTCAAAAATGACAAATCACAGGAGACGGTAGTCGATGGAGGTACCTCCCCCCTGTAAAGGCCCACCACCAAGGCTCCTGTCTGAGCTGCTGCTTCCTCCATTTCTTCCTTGGCAGCACCAGAACCACTCCAGCAACCCCCCTGGCTCCCCTACGAGGCTGCAGGAGCAGTGCTCGCATCCCACTTCAAAGGTAAGCCCAGATAGCTTAATGAGCTGTAAGTCCATGTTATTTGCATTGAAGAGACCTGCGCGATCACCACTAGCATATGCCTGCATTTTCATTTATTTCACTTGGCATAGCTCATTTCTCTAATTTTTCATGCATTTACTTCTTGTGGCCCAGTTGGGCTGTGTGGTTTGCCGTCCTTTGTGTGCACTTTCCAGCATGGCCACCATTGGCTTGCACACAGGAGTGCCTGCTCTCCCCTCTAAGCTACCACACCGATTGGCCTGCACCTCTCACAAATGGCCGATCACAGGAGACAGCAGATGATGGAGATGAACCCCCCGCAAAGGCCTACCACTAAATCTCCTGTATGCGCCTGTCTGGGCCTGGCTGGATCAGATGGGCCCCCCTCCTTATCCTTTACCATCACAGTACATCCTGATTGAAAATACCTGAACTTGGGGGGCGACTGTGACCCCTCGTGCCTGGCCCACCAGAACTTCAAGCACTCCTGTAGACTTGAGTAGGCAGCTCACCCAATTTGGATTTCCCCTGACTTTACATCTGCAGCCACTCTCGGTTTGTTGTGTTTACTGTGCCTTTGCTTAAAATCAAATTTAGGCGACTTTACATCTGCAGCCACTTTCATTTTGTTGTGTTTAGTGTGCCTTTGCTTAAAATCAAAATTAGGTGACTTTACATCTGCAGCCACTTTCGTTTTGTTCTGTTTAGTGTGTCTTTGCTTAAAATCGAAATTAGGTGACTTTACATCTGCAGCCAATTTCGGTTTTGGTGTGCCTAGCGTAACTCTCCCTGCCACCCCCTCCACCTCCTCCTCTCCTACTATGTGTCTCTTGCACTTAATTTGCCCAGTTCATCTTACCCTACTCCCCCCACCTCACCACTCTCCTTCATGTATAGCTCTTGCATTATAAAAATGACCGCCAGACACGCGCAATTATTATGTCATATGTTGTAACAGTTTGTATTCCCCTATGTCCTATGCTGTACCATTAAACACATAGCACTTGCACAGTCTTAATGCTCCAATGCCTATTATGAATGTCAATTTATTTGTTCTGTTTAACTACTCACCCTCCCTGCATTGGAGCACTTTGAAACACTTGTTAAGTGTTTGGGCAGAATATAAATGACCAATAAATGAATAAATAAACAGTGTGCACAAACCAGTGAAAGGGATGAGTAAATACGATCTGCATGATAATATTGCTAATTTGGTGAGACCAATTGCTTGCTTGAGTTTTTCTGATTCATCAGTAGCTGGAGAAGGCCATTCCCCTTTGAGGCACCATTATGAAGGGATGCCTAGGAAAACTGGGAGGCATACAGTTGATCCATTAGGCAATGCAGATGTAATGGCCAGTATAACAATAGTGTTGACAACATTTCTGAAGTTATGAGGACTTAACGGACTCCTTGAAGGACCAAGTGACACAATTTGCTATGCGTCATTCTAAAATGATCTTCATAGAGGGATTTATCATAACGCCTAAACCTGATTATGCAGCTATATTAAAAGAGTTAGGAAAAAAGTAACTATTCTGACAAAGGTACCTGAACAGCAAATATGAAGCCATGATATAGTGACTCAGTCTCTCACAGGAGATCAGGAGAATTTTATTAAGCAGCCTGTAAATAACTGCACCTTTGGTTTTGAGGTTGGACCTATGTCCAGACCCAGTACACACACAGTGAAACTGACCTGCGAGGTAGCTAGCCCAGTATTAGAACATGTAATAGGCTTTACCAACCAAGAGGACCAAATCACTATAATAAGTGAAGTGGGCGGAATTCCAATTCAGAGTCCAGTGCCAGAGGCTGGTGATGAGTCAGTGGCATGGGAATGAGTGGTGGCCTGTGACCAGGTGATTATACAGCCTATTATACATGAAGAACCTGCAAAAAAGTACCTCCTGTTTGGCCAAAGGAAAAAGAAACAGGGACAATAGAAGACAAAGAGAACATCTAAAAATATGAAACATCACATGCCGAAACCAACAACTCTAGACAATTCTTACAAAATGTTGAACTTCTATCTACCCTGAACAGACCAAAAACAGAAGGGAAAAAGGGAAAATCTATGGTTGCATTAATAAGAGAATCACCAAAGTTGAATAAGGAGGCAATAGAAGAAATAAACAACCCACTAATGTATCAGTTTATACATGTGGTGACAATGCAAAGGATCCAGAGCATGATTTAATAGAAAATAACCAGCTAGAGCATTTTTCCGAAGACAATTCTGATAAGATCAAAGTTTGGTTTGTCCTGCAGCATATTCTAATAAAAATAAATAATGACTGTTGTTCTCCGATGTTTATAACTCTGGCGGAAAAGAGACAAATTGCGGATACTAAAAATGTAGCTATTAAGGAGAAAAGATTGCCTAAAGCTTCCAGTTTTAATTCATCTACCAGCAAAGGCAAGCAAGTTCAAATGTCGAAAAAAGACTGGGGGAAATGCCTTTTTCTAGAGAGATTGATACATGCAGATGATGATCTTATACTTAATAGGAGTAATGTTTTAAATCTCTTTCATTTCATTGAATTTGTAAATGAAAGTCAATTAGATAGTCCTTTTTCATCTAGAATCAAACTTGGTCAACCTAATGTTGTTAGAGGCTGCTCCCTATCTACTGCCTTTAGGTTTTGATTGGATAGAAGGCAAAGATGATAAGTATTCTCTCTAACATCTAGATACTGAACATGAGAAGGTTAAGTGGAGTCCATAACCTTAATTGATGTGAAAGATGTGCGAGATGGCCACTTTGATAGGGAGCTGGAAGGAAAAGAGGTGGATGTTTGGAGGAGAAAAATTTCACTTGACATAAATATAGTTCTATAAGAGTAGTGTGTGACAGAGATAGTAAGACAGAAATAAGAGTGGTCTGCCAATCAAAGGGTCCCACCTTACAGCCAAAAGATATATCATGGTCATGGGTGGCTGAAGCCTTAGTTTGGAAAAAGAGTTATCTGGAATATACACAATCCAGAAGACTTATAATAGGTTCCTGGAATACGAGAGGACACATGCATCTATTTAAAGACCGGAAGTTCAGATTTGATGTTTTGACCTGTTGCACTTCCAAGAAACGTGGCTCTGTTCCAATACAATTTTGGATGGATTTACCTCATATTTAAACCTAACTGTCAAAGGCAACAAAGGGAAAGTATCGCCTGGACTCCTTACTTTGATTAAAAAAATGGAGTGGATATAAATGTGAAGGAAATAGTAAATATCACTCTGTTTGACCAGATTTTTATATTGAGTTGGAGCCCTACTGTAAGCACAGATCAAGACATGTGGGTGATCTTCACTCTGTATTGGAACCCCGGAGAAATTAACACCCTTAGGTTTGTGAAATGTGTTATAACCAAAATTGATTAATTATATGGTAACTGAAATGATCCAACACTAAACTTATTTGGTGATTTGAATATGTTGTGCTGGGATGAGAATAATGAATTGATATGAAATCTACTGTTGGATGGGAAACCATTGATTATTAGAGACGTTACTCGGTTGAAGGAAATGAGGCTTAGAGATCTGCATATGCTGAATGGTAATGTGGCGGGAGACATCCCAAGGTACCATACGTGGTACAGGGATAAATATTTCTCTACCCTGGACTAGGAATTTGTATCTAGAAAAATGTTACCATGTATTGAGAGATTTGTTTGTTTGTTTGTTTGTTTGTTTATTTATTTGTAATGCGCGCCAGACCCAGAGGTAACCGGGCACGCATATTAAGTGGTTTGAACAACTGCTCGTGACCATGATAAGTGTACCATTAGAAATTAAAAGAGAAGTGACATCGGATCAATATGAACCTGAAGTCATGGTTACCTCGGGGAGAAATTGATTAGGAACAAATGATAGCTCAGTAGCCCTCTTTACTAGGAGTTATGAAGACCACTTACTGGATTGGTTTGGAAAGGACCCTTCTGAATGTTTGAAATATACCCTTGTGTTAGTATGTTTTACAGAGAAAAAATGGGTAGCCAGAAAAGTAAAATGTCAATGTCGTCATGAATTTGATTATAGTATTGCTGCTGCAAAAGAACAACTGGCGGAGGATCTTCAAAATATAACTACTTGTTTTATCATATACTGTGTCTATACTAATCAAAAAAAGGCGAGCGAGGTGTAAAAACTGGCTTCTCTCTCATAAAGCCTATTAGATGCAGCAGGATGTTAAGGCTATGCTAAAAGCAATAGGAAATAAAGGAACGGGATGGATATGGCAATTGATTAACAAAAACGACTCACCACAAGAAGCTTTGCAGAATAATACTATCAATGATTGCCTGGATTGATTCATTTGGGAGCATATCATATTTGCTAGTCCTGAGGTTGGAAAATCAAGTCCACCTGAAAGCAAATGTAAAATGTGAAACTTATAATACGATAAAGATGATACAATTACTTTTATTGATACAGCCAGTGGTTCAAGGACAGCTGGACCTGATGGGTTATCAAATGATATATTAAAAAAAAACAGTACTATGGGGAGAGTTCCTTTGACTACTGCTCAACCAAGTGAGGTTGTAGCAAGATATCCCAGACACTTGGGAAATGGCAATAATAATACACATGTTCAAGATGGGCAATAGGGTGGATTCAAACAACCACCGCCCTATTGCCCTATTGGATGTGGAAGGGAAATTGCTTGCATCCATATTGTTGAATCACCTGGTAAAGTGGATTGAAAAATCTAATCGTAGGGGCAATTTCCAGACTGGTTTTGTTAAATGGGTGTGAACTAGTGTAAATTCAGTTAAACTTTGGCATTTTTAAAAGTAGAATACTTTGTTCAAAGACAACATTCTTTTTGGCCTTCATTGATCTGGAACATACTTTTGATAGTGTAGACAGGCATTTATTATGAAGTAAGCTGTTCAAGTGGGGATGCCTAAGTTATTTATTGAAAGCAATTACATCTCTGTATGACAATATATATCGCCCAGAGTAATTTTTTATTTTAAAGTGGTACAGGCATTTCTTATTAGTCCCAATAGTCCAATTTAATACAATATCGTGGCTGTTAAGAAATATGTTGCCAAAGCATCTTTTAAAAACCTTTTGCATAAAATCTGTCTGTCACTGCAGGATATGTTTTGGAAGAGGATTTTAGGTCTTCCAAAGAGCAAACCAATTCAATTGATCAGATTTGAATTAAGTCTGATATCATTATATGGACTGGTATGCTGGAAATCACTATCTTTATATCAAAACTATTTAATGGAGGATATGCTGCCTGTATTCCAACTATTGAAAAAGACCTTGTTAAGTGAAAGAGAATGGATTCTACTAAGGTGAAAGTGTGCATGTAAGATTATATTAGAAATAATAAATGTAACAAAGGATGTTCTGATAAATAACCCTGTCTCTGTGAAACACAAACTATGGAGGCATGACTGGGTCTGTACCCAAGACAAAGCAAATAATTATAAATGATGTTAAATGATATTATCATTTCGCTCAGGGAATTAGGACATATAATCTGCTGGCTTTTTATTTGTGTAAATTCCCTTCAACCTTTTTTATGAGGATTCGATTTAACTTATATTATACAAAGGAAGTTTTGCCCTCTAGAAAGGTAGTAGCAAAAGATGATGTAAATTGTAGACTTTGTAAGAAAAAAGGATTAGTTGGAAAGATTAAAACAGTTGTTGCTATTTTGTACGACTTAAAAGAGAACATTGTAACTGTAATTGGTCATCTATAATGCACTTAATACCCTGAGGTTTCTAAGCGTGAACTGGGGGATTGAACCTGTGTTGCTTTGTGTCATCTTGTTTCCAAGACGAGCACATTGTCCCTGAGCTATACTCCTGGACATTGTACTTTGGAAGATTAATTGCTAACCTAAAAACAGTTAAAGCAGATGAATGGTGGACCATTTTAATTTGTGGGGAAAATTCTGCTTTGGTTTTAGTAACTGTGACATTTTTAGATGATGTATTTAATTGAAAATGTAGTATAATTATTTTAGGACCTTTTTGTAAATTTTGTATGGTGCTAAATTAATTGTGATTAATAAATATGTGTGTTAATTGCTAAAAGTTTGTACTAAACTAGATTTGAATAAAAATAAAAAATAGAATTATCTCCTACAGCACAAGGCAAACAATCTCCTTCATGGCCACTCTAGCCAGCAAGCCCTGTAGTCCATTGTAGTCTTTGAGAACATTGTTATTGTTAAAGCGAACACGCAGAACTATTTCGTAAACAAACAGAACAACTGAAACACATCCCAGATCATTGGAGTGAAGCCCAGAAATATTGTTATTGTAGTGTACCTATTTATTCCAAGACAATAAATTAGTCTGGCTCACAACCCAGACATTTAAAGTCAATGTGGAAATCTGTTTATAACTGTTCATATACGCTTACTGAATACACACATTTCAATGCATGTTAATATGTACATGCCAGTATGCCTAAAGACTACACTTCTTGAGATATCGTTCAACCCCAAATGACACCCTACTTCTTCTGTAAAACAATTACTTGGTGTTGTGTTAAGGGAACGTGTCCCTTTAAAGTGTTCTGGGCAATCTCATAAATAGCAGCCATCAGATCATCAGAGGAAGTAGCAAGAATGTCTTGCATTGCTGTATGGTGGCATATACAAACATTTTGAGCACTGCAATGTTGCTCTGTATGCGTGCAGATATGTTGAAAGCTTTAACAGCTGCGGACACTGGACTGTGATTTCTAGATGTTTTAGATGCATTTTTCAGGGGTGTAGACAGCGGGTAGACTGGATAGGACTATATTGGTATGCAATCTATATTCTTCTAGAGTGGTTGTTTTTAAATCAACCAACAGATTTCCGTTGGGTTTACTGGTAGCGTCTTCAAAAGCCTCCATGAAGAAACACGTTTTGGATGGATACATCTGTCGAGCTATCATGGTTAGTCAATGTTTATCACAGGGTTTATTTTTAAATAACACTATCTAACTAGCTTTAGTGTTATTGATCTGTTGTTCTCCTACCCTTGTTGAACAAGTTCTACATGATATAGCAAATGCTTAGATTGCAGCGTTGTGAATACTGAGTAAAGGCTTTTTCTAGTTCACTGTGCTGACCACCCTCTGTCATCAAATCATAGATGATGACCATATTCACCATGCTTGGTGGTAGTAAATTATCACTCGTTCAGCATTCTGTTCAGCATACCTTCTACAAATCTGAGGTGTTTAAACAGGTGTTGTAAATTTGTATAGAGTGGCTGCACACAGCTGTGAAGCCATGCAATATGTGTTGGAACCCATGAAATCACTCTGTGTGCATTTTCTAGACGTTTTCTGACAAAATAACTCTTACTGCAGCTGGAAGGTTCAGCCAGCACACATGCAAACAGATGTAGTAATCTGTTATCTACAACAACCAGTAATCAATAGCCGTGGGGATGTGTCAAGCCTCCTGGAGCTAATGTCCTTAAATCAAACACAACACAGAGAGTCTTCTGTAGAGTACTTATGCTAATTTCCCATTGCTGTTTGTTGTGCATGACACACAGTTGTGTAATGATAACTGCCTATGGGTGATTATGCACACCTCCCTGTGTATACGACTGCACAAGATCTTTAAAACTTTCAAAAACTACCTGAGATGTGTTGTTAATGTTTATCATTATGCCTTTCACTTTCATGCTGACAATCCCTAGAGATGTGTGATATGTGTAGGTTTTAGGCCCTACAGATACAAACTCCATAATGTACTCGTCGGGGGCTAACTCAGAAGTTAGATCACCTAAGTAATCGCTGGTGGCTCTTTTGACATCCCATGGGGCACTGACAATGATAACACTATCAATATCATTATACAGAACCCTCTCTTGCAATTGCTCCATCACACTGTACAGCTTCAAGCATGTGTGAGCTGTTGTGAATGTGTCTATGAATATATTGGTATTCTAAGAAGTTGTTGCATACTCCTAAGCATATCAATGACACAAACAAGCTGTTTCATCATTATGAACACACAGCTTTTTATGTCATAAGAATTATCGAATAAATAAGCAATAAGCTCATCGTGGTCTGTGATGATGGTGCTTGGTAAATTAACTCTCTGTACAAACTTGCGCCATAGGGAATTAAGACATAGTTTTGCTAACAGCCACCAAGCAGTGTTGGCCTCAATGTGCTCCAGATGCAAATGCATGCCCTGACATTTGTAACTTTCATCCACATTATCCTGTTTAGTGACATCATTCACACACCATAACGAAAATCCAGAGGCCTCTTGTTTCTGCTGTGGGAAAATTTGAATGTATTCACAGAAGAGTAATAGGGTGATTGTTTTAAAATGCCATATCTCATATATATGCCCCAATCGATAGCCAGGTTATAATGCAACCTGTAACTTGATCATACACCATGATCATGTCAGCACTCACTTTTCATCCATGTGTCTAAACCCAGCCTGTTTAACTGAATGCATGCACAACAAATCAGGAACATTAGCTTGCCACCACATATATATGGGGAACACAGGTAACTAAAGGCCTCAGGGTGGATCGTCCTCACACCTGATCAAGCCAAGATACTTGTCTATATCTCCAAAATTGTCACGTATGATCTCGGGGTGTCCTAGAGGATATGGTTTTTCATTGTTCAAAGTCGGGTACAGACTGGTGAAATCAAAATAGTGTATTGGCTCACCCTCTGAGAGGAGATGTTTTCACTGTAAAACATTCAGAGGACCCTGTAGAATGGATCTTGGGGTTGTATGGGGTAAGGCAGTTTCTTCTCTTTAAAAAAACCACCCAGTTCTGGGCTGCATTGTACCATTGCTCGCCCCTCATCTTTACCAGATACTGACAATCTGAACTCCATTCTGGATAGGAGTATCTGTTTCAACATGGTGCGTCTATACAACTGCTCATATGTATTACCTGTCAGAGTATTGAAACCACCGGCGTGCTAACATTCAGGACACCCATGACAAAAATAGCTGTTGAACTCAAAGGCTGTTTCCACAACCTGAATAAAAGAATATCCATCCAGCCAGTATTTACCATACAATTTCTCACTGCTACCAGTTATGACGTGTTGTATCGTGAAGTTTTTGGTGTCTGCTAAATATAGGAGCCATTGAATAGCTGCTGTGGAATAGCGTTTTTGACGCCCGTGGAATTAATCCTAGGGCAGCAGCACAATCATTTCAGGCTTCATGTACGATTGTCTGAACATCTTCATAAAGCAACTAGTCTCCATAACTCTTTTAAAAGGATCAACATATGACACGTGAAAGCCACGTTGTGTAGATGTTTCCTGCCCTGTCATTTGAATGATTCCATCCCTGAACAAATTACATGCCTGTCTTAAAATATTGATATCTGATTTACAATAAGCCCTTTATTCCTAGTGAAGATCAAAAACATGTTTGCCTTATACTACATCATAAATTGGTCTTTCTTGCAAGGCATCATGTACTGAAAGCCGTATTGATAAGGAGGTGGGATTAGGCCCTGTTAGGGAAATTCTCAAGAATGTGCTTATTTCCCTTACCTTTTGAGACCCCCAGCAACTCTGCTGAATTTCTAGGATTTAAATGTTTACCTGGAAAGAGAGTGAGCCTTTTTTCCCACTCTTTCATGTATTTTGATGTGTGTTTTAATTTTGTGTTCTTTGGATATGGAGTTTTTAGACAGACTCTATAGGCATCATCTTTTTCTTGTGTGTCACACAGCACCTTCAGTGCAGTGGCACAGGGATGTTTTTCAGACTTCCCAAGGTTTAAATACCTTCTCTGGGACTAACTATTGTCTCCCAGTGCATGTAAAGTTCTATTGAGTTTGCTAGTCTTTTTAAATACCTAGACCCAGCATAAACTATATTCCTATAGAGTGCTGGAGGGGTTGCCTAGCGTCCCCTATGTCTAAACACTCATGTAACAGTCATATGTTACCCTTTCCTATTGGAATGGCTGGTGGCAGTGGTTTTAGAACAAACTACCATGATTTTTCCCGACCACGAACACCGGTAGCTAAAAATCAGGTCAGCCAAGTTTTTCAATATGGCACCCAAGACTCTTCTGCAAAAAACAGACTCTGGTCAGCTTTATTGCTGTTTCTTTTAGGAAAGGTCCTTCTTGTGTTTAACTCTGCACACCAAACTAGGTTTGGTCCCTTTGTTCGATGCCCTTTGGCAGGCTTCAGTGCTGAAGCCCTCCTCTGGCACCTGAGTATCTGTGGTGGACAGGTCGTGAGGGAGGTGCCCGAAACTCCCTGTGCTTAGTCTCCTAGGACACCTGAATGCACTCTGGTGTGATTGGCTGGCTGACTGTCTGGCAAGGACAGCCACCTTGCTGGGTGAGTTGCAGCTAGGCTGGAATGAATGGGAGAAAACTGTTTAAAAGCAGGTCTCTGGGACTTGGAAAGCAGAGTCAACCACTGGAATGAAAGAACCGAAGACGAACTGAAGGAAGGCGACTGCTGCAACTTCTGGACCGTTGGTTTGCCAGAAGAAGCCCTGCTAAAGGTCCGAATTGCCTGAAAGTCCCTCGACAGAGAAGCCCCTAAAAGGACAACTTCTTCCCTTGAACTGGTGGGAACAACCACCTCGCAAGCCACCTGGACACCGTCACCATACTGGTAGAATTTTCTTCAGAGTGCTGTTGAAAACCGGATACCAGTTTGTGGAATTTAAGGCACTCAGACCTTAAAACCGACATTTAGCCAAGCTTGTTGCTTCTTCCCTGGACAGTGCAGGAACCTCCCGACGTCCTCCTTCTTGTCCCCATGACTGAATCTCAGGAACAGCAAGATCTGCAGGAACTGCCAGGAACAACTTCCTCAGCAACAGCTTTTCTTCATCCATAAGGTACTGTGCAAACATGGTGTGGAAATCCTTTCTGCCGCGGTGAAAGTTTGTGAAACTGTCCCAACTTTGGAGTCTTGTTTGCTCCTAATCCGACATACAACTCTTTTTCTGGCAAACTCCTTCTAAGAACATTGGCAAAGATTCAATCATTTACTACCAGAACTGTGCTATCCTATCCAAGACACTGAACCATTGACTTTGGCCCAGGTCTATTGAATTGAATTGCCTCTTGTTGTGAACTGAAACTTTTTGCCCTGCCTATGAAAGTAATTGTGTTTTGATTCTTAGAACCTTTGTCTTTCTACCCCTTTTGAAAGTTACTGAAGTGCCATTTTGCTCCCACTTCAGGGGAGCCTAACTTGTTCAGAAACGTATTGATTTTGTACTGTAGTGTATTATAGTGTGATATTGAGCTGCTTCTTCCTAGTGGAATGTTTTCTAACTAAATGTATAATAAATGTGTATTGTTTTACCAAGACATCTTGAGTAAGTGTTTGCTTGAACTACTGTGATTGCAAGCCCTTTGTGTAACATCTTGTACTGCTCACATCCCTCTTGAGAAAAGTCTGGCTGCTCAGCCACTGCTACCACATAACTGTGTAGTATGGGCTTGTACCAAAGGTGAGATTGTCCTTACACCTATATTCTTAATTGTGTATAGTGTTCTCAAAGGTTACTGCATGTAATTCTGCCTAACACTGGTGGCAAGTGGTGAGGATAAAGTATAGTTGTTACATTGAGAGTGCTGCTGTTACCTTTGTTCAAATAACCCTCACGAGTCTAAGCACCACTAGGAAAGCAATCGTTTTATCATGCCTGATATGGATAGCTACAGGCAGGAGACCCTAGTCATTTTAACAGTTGATCAACTGAGAGAAATGTGTAAAGCTAGGAAACTCACTGTTAAAGGCAAAAAGAATGAATTGATAGAAAGGTTGTTGTAATGTCAAAGTCAAAGAAATAGGTCTGCTATACCTACTTCTATGTAAATGTGGAAAATGATGATGAGGATGATAATGTTTCAGAGTCCAACTCAAATGTTATTGATGAGTTAGAAGAGACAGAATAGTCTCCAGATGTAGGCCCTACTGTACCTCTACCTGCTCTTAGGCCTCAACCTTTTGCCACAGGCGCCCTACCAGGTCCAATACTGAGTCCAGAGTCTGTCTCTCTTGAGAAAATGAGACTTGAGTTAGAATTCAAAAGAGTCCAAGCCCAAAATGAAAGTAAACATCAAGAACTTAAACTAAGGGAAAAGGAATTACAACATGCCCTTGAAATGAAGAAATTGTCTCCTGCGAATGGTTATCTCGCAGAGTCTTCTAGGTCTTCCAGTGCTAAGAGGCCCTGCATGCCCAAAGATGCAGTAAGTATGTATTAGGTTAAGCTTGATATTTTGGATTGGTTGGCAACTTTTGAATATAACCATGTGATTCAGGAAATTACAGGGAATCAGCTGATTCCTTGGCTTTTTCCTAGGCTACCCACAGTTGCATCTGATGTTGTATTGGAGATGGGAGAAATAGATAGAATGGAGTGTGAAAGTGTGAAACTAGCTTTGATAGCTAGATTTGGGAAAACTCCTTCCCAGTATCTTAAGAGTTTTAGAACCCTCAAACAGCATGATGGTACCCCTTGGGCTACCTGGGTGTGTGAATGTTTGAAAATCTTAGATGGTTAGGTTAAGGGTTACAGAGTTAACACTTATGAAGCTATGAGAAATCTGTTTATGCTGGAATCTATCTTTGATGCCTGCTCTCCGGAGCTGAGACAGCACTTGGCTGACTCTAAGGAAATTGATCCAAAGAAGTTAGCAAAGGCTGCTGACTTGTGGGTTGCCAACAGGGCTACTCACAAGGATTCTGGGGCAGCTCAGAAGAAGGATGAGGGAAAGCATCACAAGAAAGATAACAATGAGTATTCCAATACCTCCAATCCCAAAGAGGGCCACACACATAAGAAGGGTAAGCCCCGTGGGAAACCGAATCAGGCTAGTGAAACCTCTAGTGCTAAACCAGAGGTGAGTCAGGCCAAACCCCCATTCATAAAGACATTTGGTAAATGTTTGCTCTTGGGTCAACTGACCATGTGAAAGGGGATCCCACATGTAAGGGTAAACCTTCAGGGATACACACTGTCTCCTTAGCCTTCTCCCCAGAGGAAGAAGTACAAATGGCAAGTGGAAACGTTCACCTTCTGGCTTAGGAACCCACAAAAGTCTCAGCCAGTGTTTCTTTAGTGTCCCTGGGTCTGTGGGAACAGCAGAACCTAGAGGTCTACAATTCCATCCCAGACAATACTAAAGAGTATTACAAAGACAGTGTTCTTGTGAATGGTCAGGAGGCCCCTGCCATCATAGACACTGGGGCCTGCATTACTGTAGTGGATGAATCCCTTTTCAAGGTAGAGGATGTTGCTAAGGCACCCAAATACCTCACTAAGCTTGCTGGAGGCCATGTCCAAATGCTTCCACAGTTACCAGCTCTCGTCCAGTGCAATGACATGACTGTCAAGATACCTGTTAGTGTGCATAGTGAAGTACCTGGGAGAGTCCTGTTGGGGAATGACTTAAAAACTCTTGGAGCTGTATTAAGCACCCCCAGGCCTCCCAGCAAATGGATGCAGAAGCAGACAAGGAAGTCCAGAGAGCGTACTGTAAGAGGCTCTGAAGGGGAAATTATAGAGGAAACTATAACCCACAGTCCACAGGGCTTACTGACTGCCATTTCTAAGAAAAAGGAGGAAAAGGGGAAACCTAAAACCTCAAAGAAGAAGTCAGCCAGCACTCCTGTGCTACCTACAAGGACATCCCAGAGAGGACTGTCCAAAGTCACACCTTTGACTCCTACACCAGCTGAGGCTGAGTGTGAGGAACAACCCAGTGTGGTTGAATCAGCTGCTGAGGAATCAGAGCTGGGAGAGGACCTTACCCCTGTTGGAGATCTGGATCCTGCAGACCATCCTGAGCTGCAGTCTTTACTGGCAGAAGGTGGGCCCTGTAGGGCAGACTTCAGCAGAGGTCAAAGAGAGTGTCCTACTCTTGAACCTCTTCGCCAACAGGCAGCTTCCCAGCTGTAAGGGCAGGGAAGCATAGATTATACTGGGAAGATGGCCTCTTCTACAGTGGACCTACTGAGTCTATTACAGGGGACTACGGGAGACTTGTTGTGCCTCTGGAAAGCAGACACCAGTTCCTACAGTTAGCCCATGAGATTCCTTTGGCTGGTCACTTGAGTTTCACGAAGACTAAGGAAAGGCTTTCTCTGTATTTCTACTGGCCTAAGTTGGGGTCTGATGTAGATAAATTCTGTAGGAGCTGTCACTCTTGTCAGACATCTGGCAAGAATGGAGCCAATAATGTGGCACCCTTGGTGCCTCTCCCAGTGGTGGGAGTCCTTTTTGAGAGGGTAGGAATCAACATTGTTGGTCCCTTAGGCCCTCCAACTTCTTCAGGCAACAGGTTTATCCTGGTTGTAGTAGACCATGCTACTAGGTATCCTGAAGCAATCCCTATGAGGACTGTTACAGCTCAGGCAGTTGCTAAGGCCTTTCTCGGTCTTTTTACCAGGGTAGGTTTTACAAAGGAAGTCATCTCTGACAGGGGACCCAATTTTATGTCCCACTACGTGCAGGTCATGTGAAAATAAACTGTGAAGTGACTTACAAGTTCTCAACTGCCTACCATGCACAGACACATGGATTGGTAGATAGGTTTAACCATACAATGAAGATCATGATATGTGCTTTAGAAGAACCTCTTAGAAGAAAGTGGGACCTTCTAATGCCATGCCTTCTATTTGCTTATAGATAAGTCCCTCAGGAGGGAGTTGGATTTTAGTCCCTTCGAGCTTCTCTATGGCCATCCAGTTAGAGGTTCCTTGGCCCTAATTAAGGAGGGGTTGGAGAGTTCTCCTTCCCCCAAGCCAGTGAGAGTCACTGACTATGTGATAGGTCTCCGGAGGAGAATGTCACACATGACGGTAGAAGCATCAGATAACTTAAAATCAGGTCAGGCTCTTGTGAAGCATTGGCATGGCCAGAAGGCCAACATGGTTGAGAGTCCTCAAGACCAGCACATTTTAGTTATGGTACCTACAAGGCAGAGGGCCTTACAGGACAAATGGATAGGACCCTTCAAGGTTGAGGGCAAACTTGGAGAGGTCAACTATCTGGTGGACTTAGGCAATCATAAGGAGGCCCCCAGAGTCTTTCACACCAACCGTCTAAAAGCTTATGTCTCAAGACCAGAAGTGGGAGGTTTGCTTCTAGCTTCAGCTCAAGAGGAGGAAGAGGGTGTACCTCTACCTGACCTCCTCAGAGGACAGCATTTAGATGAGAAGATAGAAGGAGTCAATCTCTCTTCTAATCTGACACTGGAAAAACAGGAGGAGTGCAGGTTTCTGTTAAATCAGTTTGCTTCCCAGTTTTCACTATCACCAGGACTGACCCCTTGGGGCCAGCATGATATTCTCACTGGTGACTGTTTACCTCTTAAAAGCAGAGGTTACAGGATGTCAGATCATGTAAGAACCCATATAAAGGAAGAGGTCAATACGATGCTTGATCTCGGGGTAAGAGAGCCATCTACCAGTCCATGGTCTAGTCCAGCTGTACTAGTGCCAAAGGCAGGATCCAAGGAGTTGGGATTCTGTGTGGACTATAAAGCTCTTAATTTTTTTTTTTTTTTTTTAGTCTTTAATCAAAAATTTGATTTTTACAACATCGTTTCTTTTCTCTTTCTTTTGTCCGAATTTGTACATCTTAATCATTTGATTCTGTAGGTTAGAATTTATGGTCGCTTTACAAGGAGAGTCTTAGTTTTCATTTCGTTTTGCAGTGAGTTTTTCTGTTAAAGCGTCAAGGATTTTGTATGTCGCTAGTTGCCACGATGTGCGGCCACCACTTATCATCCTTTTCCACCATGTATCCTCATCAGTTACCGTGGAGTGTTGGCAGATATATTTCATATAGGGGCGGCGGATATTTGTCAAGCTTGGGCAGGACAGTATAAGGTGGCGAATGGTCTCTTTCTCGTTGCCACAGAATCTGCAGGTGCTAGTCAGCGATTGCTTCCTTATGTGGCGGATTTCGTTGGTGTCCACAAGATTCAGTCTTGCTCTGATTATAAGATTGCGTGCCGCTCGGCTGGGGAATCTTTTGATGTAGTTCTGTAGATCGTCACGTTTTTTCCATAGCGGTGGTAAGTGAGAGACAAGCTTGTTTTCTGAGGCTGCATCTAAAGTGCAAATCCAGTCCATGTCTTTAGTTTTTTTTTATTATTTTTGTAGGATTGTTAATCAGATCTTCTTCTGTACATTCGATGATTTTCAGTAGAGCTTGGTTTTCGTTTTTCCATTGACTTAGCATGATGCAGCTTCCCTCTAGAATTTCTTTGGACACCAGGCCGTGGAGAAAAGAACCATTTGGTAGAATGCATTTCCTATATAGCATCAGAGTGTTGCAGTCTACAGTGCCTTGAAGAGAAAGCAGACTGAGTTCTCGCCGGATCAGTGTGATTGGCATTGAGTCCGGAAGGGCAAGGGTCGTCCTCCAAGAATAGGCTTCCAATTTGGTCCAAAGAGTCTTGGGTAAGCACGGAAACGCTTCTCATCCATATGTAACCATGGGGACCACTTTTTGCTTGCAGAAGTTCAGTAGCGGGATGGTGGAGAATTTACCAAATTTTCTGTCTATTGCTTTGCCTTTTGTTGCCAGGCTTCGGATCTTATCGAACAGTGATTCTTGCATAGACGTTTCTTTTGCTGAATTGTCCAGAGTTACGCCAAGATATTTGAAGCTGTTTACTCTTTCAATTTTCGTTTTTTCCAGGAACCAGTTGTATTTGTCCCGCGCTCTGGTTTTGCGCTCCATCACCATGATTTTGGTTTTGTCGGTGTTGATTTCCAAATTGTTCTCGTTACAAAATAGTTGTAGATTGGTGAGTTGGCGCTGGAGGCCTATGGGCGTTAAATCCAGCAAAATAAGGTCATCCGCGTAGAGCAGTCTACTGATGAGTGTTTGTGCTATTTCTGGTGGGAAGGATCTGATTGAGGTTTCAGAATGTTGATAATATCCCATGTAAGCGATAAAGAGGGCCAGGGCCAAAGGGCAGCCCTGTTTGACTCCCCTATGCGTGTTGATCTGAGTAGATAAGTTGCCTTGCTGATTTAGTCGTACTTTAATGTTGGTATCCGTGTGGAGTGCCTTAATCGGATTTAGAATGTCGCTTGGGCAGCCCCAGCAAGATAGTTTCTGCCAGAGTCTGTTGCGATCGACTCTATCAAAGGCTCTGGAGAAGTCTATGAAGACTGAGTACACTTTTGGGTGGCCGTCTTTTATTTTGCTTTTCAAGATGGTTAGGAGGAAGATGTTGATCGTGGTTCCCAGTGTTTTTTTGAATCCGGCTTGGAAGTTGTCATTGCACGGAGCTTCTGTGGCCCAAGATTGGAATTTTTTTAGGAGAAGGGACCCGAAAATGTTCCTTATAGGATCTAGTAGCGCGATAGGGCGGTAGTTTGTAGGGTCTTGCTTGTCGCCTTTCTTATAAATCGGGACCACTATTGCAGACAGCCATGTAGGAGGTATTGATTGTGCAGCCATGCATCGTGTGAACACGGATCTTATGAATTTGGCCCATTCGATTGGATGTGATTTCAGGTCAAAGTTGGTGATACCGTCAGGTCCCGGAGCTCTGGATTTATTCAATTTTTTAATGATGTTACAAATGTCATTTAAATTGTCCAGCTTTGTCCAGGTGTTAGTTTGGTTTAGGAGATTCAGGTCAGTCGACAATGGTTTTGGACGCTCGTATTTGGATAGAGTGTTTGGCAGCTCGAAGAGTGATCTAAAGTGGGTGGCCCAAGTTGCTTCATCGATTGAATTGGTAATTTCTGGTCCGGTAAACGAAGATGTTTTATTGAGTAGAGACCAGAATTCTTTCGCGTTATTGGTGCAGATGGTTTTTAGCATGGTTTCGGCATCTTGTGGATGTAATGTCCATCTGTGTCTTCTCACCCAAGATTTATATTCTCTCGTTAGTTCTTTGATGGTTAGTTCTCTTTTGGACGGGGGAAGTGTTGCTGCTGATCTTTTTGCTTTCCTGTAGGCACGGCGTCTGAGAACCAAGAGTTTGTCGTATGTATGAATGGGTGTTTGAGTGGTTTTGCTTGGGATGGTTCGCTGTGTCATGTATGAGATAAGCAGGGGAGCATAATCCATGGTTTCGTGTTCAGGTGTATCGTTAGTTTTTGAGTAACGATTTGTCAAGTCTCTTATGCTTTGAGCTGTGAGACGCTGTCTATTTTTTTGATTGTTTTGTTCAAGTCCATTCTCCATTTTATCTCGGGTGATGAGTGGTGGTTTTCATGTGGTTACCAGGATGTTGTGGTCACTGGATGACGTTAGCTGGACATCGAAAGAAGTTGCTAAGGATAGCATGGGTTCAGATACAAAAGTATAGTCAATGGTGGATGCTGAGTTGTTGTTTGTCCATGTTGGATGACGGGTGTTGCTTTTATACACTGTATCCAAATTGTGGAGGTGTCTAGAGTTCATCAGTTTGGTCCAAGCTTCGCCTCGTCGTTCACTCTGTGTGTTGGCTTTAGTGGAAGTTTGTTTGCATTGGGCGTTTAGGTCGCCACATATTATAATGTGGTATGTGTTGTAGGTGGTGCGTACCTCGTCTACAGTGGATTCAATTAAGGCCAAAAAGTTTTTTTCATCAATTGCCGCGGGATTCCAGTAGACGTTTTGCCACCGGGATCGTCTGGTGGAGTGCTTCTGCGTTAGGAGGGAGTTCCCATGTTAGCAGTAATGCCTGCAGTGAATAGTTTGAGACGATAATGTCTGTTATTGCCTGGCCACTGTTGATTCGGCATGCAGTTATGAGGCCTGAGAATGGTCGGCCAAGTGATCGTTTTGACGCTGGTGCCAAACGAAGGTCAAAGCCGTCGAGTGATGGAGTTTTGGTCAACCAGGTTTCCTGGAGGCACCACAGATCTGCTGATCCTAGGTTGACGTCGCTAGGTGAGGTGAGGTGTTTGAATCCTCTGGTGTTCCATGATTGTAGTTTCAAGTCATGGGGGAGTCTTTCTTGAGTAGTTGTTGATTCTTGTAGGCTGGTTCTGTCCATGAGTTGCTATTTCGATCGATGCGTTGCCAGTGCTTTTGGAAGCCAAGCCCAGAAGCTCGATGAAGTCGAATTTTTGGTTTTTGGTGTAGAGGGCAAGTTTTGTGGTAAGTGGATGGTTTTGGTAAGATTCTTGTGTTGGTCGTGTCGTTCCTTTCGGAAGGCTATTTTCGCTTTTTGGTTGTCTTTAGTAGCAGCGTCTGATATGGATGGAGTTCGGGCAGTTTGAGGTGGAGGTTGAGACTGAGTTGATGGTAGCTTATCTGAGTTTTGTTGAGCGGCCGTAGTGGTGTTTCGGTATGAAGGTCTCCGTTCATGTGCGCTACCATTTATGTTATGTTTGGGTCTTGGATCATAGGCGTTTTCGCTGTTACGTGATTTCTTTGCTGAGGGTATTGTGTGTTTGGAGTTTGGGTTCTCGTAGTTGCTTTGTTGTTGAGAGAGATGATATCCCAAACTGCGGAAGTCCCTTTCTCGGTCTAGCAGTTTGTTTTTGATTCTTCTCGAGATGATGTGAAGGTAGCATGTAGCTCTTCCGTGATAGTGACTTGGTTCAACAATTCTTAGATCGTCTGACGTTATTTGGGACAATTTTGGAACAAGATGCATCAGCGTCAGGCATCCTCTTCTGTTTAGTGTGACTTCGTCTCTGTTGTCTTTTGTTTGTTCAACTTTCAGAATCCACTTCTCCGTCTGACATTCAGAGTGGTTGGAATTATATTGTGTGTTTGTTTTGGAGTTTTGTTGTTGAGTCGAATAGACAGTATTTTGTTTTTGACTATTGCTTCGTTCTAGATTTCTTCACAATGATTTGGGCGAATATTTTGGATCAGACGATCGGCCGGGTTCGTTTAGATTTTTTGGCTGGCTGTTGTTATCTTTTTCAGGACGTGTTTTTTCTTTTTTTTGATCGACCTTCGTGCTGACGAATCTTAGATGCGTATTCGTTTTGTTTGAATCTGTTCTTTGTTTGATTTCTGCCGACCATCTTGTTTGATTTCTGCCGACCGTTCTATCTTTTGTCGACGTTCTTCTAGGGTTAGGAAGGTGAGTGGGCTTTCTTGTTCTTCATGATTGTTGCTGATCCTGGGAGTATTATTTTCCTTGTTCGGTTTGGAAGGGTTGATATTTTCTTATTGTTGGTGAGGTGTATTGCTCGTATCGAGTGTTGGATCGAGGTATTCTGAAAGATTCATTAGGTCTGAGTTTTGTAGGAAGTCGTCCGTTGCTGTCGGTGAGCCCCTAGTAAGTTGAGTAGTAAGAGAAGGTTGAGAGCTCAGTGAGTTGTTCGATTGTTGGGATGTGTTTTTTTTGGGAAGACTGCTGCCTCCGAGATGGTGTGCCGGGGTTGGATCTTTGATTTGTGATTTTTTTTGTTGGAAGAGGCGTTTTGTTCGTAGCGTCTGAGGCTGTAGGGTTATTCGAGTTTTTGGATCTGGTTGCGTCAAAGATTGAATAGGGTTGCTCCATTTGGTCTTTGGCTGCTTTGCTTCTGTTTTCTTCGACGTCGATTACTAGGGCGATGTTGGTGATAGATCCGTTTGTGGAAGTGGGGGGATGTTGTAGCGTTTTTTTGGAGATCGGATTTGTTTGTTTAGCTGCAATATTTTTGTGTATGTTTTCAGCTGTGAGATCAATAGGTAAGGCAGGTGTTTTAAGTAGAATTGCTGTTGTATCTGGTGTTGATCGTTTTTCTAGGAGATTCAGAGTCGATTCTATTGTCTGTAGGCGAACGTTGATTTCTGCCAGGTTTGTCCAGGGAGTATTCTTTATGTCTTTTTGAGCTGTGACGTGACCTTCGAGGAAGGTGAGTTTTGTGTGGATCATGGCTTGAAGTACTGTATGATCTTTTACTGTTTCGTTTAGCGATTCATAGAGTTTGGTGAAGGGAATAAGGGCAATTGATAATGCCGACATATATGATAGTAGGTCCGGTTTCTTTGAGGTTGTTTCATTTGTCAAAGCAGACGATTTTCTACCTGGTCCATGTGTGGGAGTGGATGGCGTATAGAAGCTTGTCCTGTCCGGGCGAGGGTCATGCTCGTAATGTGATTTCCTTTTGTCTCTGGGTTCCTGAGGTGGTCGGTTTGTGTGGTCGATTTTTTTGAGTTCGTTTTGGTCTTCTGGTTCTTGATGACTTGAGTCTTTTTGTTCAATTGGTAGCGAGGATAGGGGGGTAGTTATGTCCTGTAAGACTGGTAAGAGTAGTGTTGACATTGGAGGAGATGGAGGGATAGTTGTTTGCTTCTTGTTTACGGCGGCAGCTGGGACAATCTCAGAGTCTGTATCTGCTTGAAGTTCATTTGGTATTGGGCTTGAAGGAATGATCACTGGAGAAGATGAAGAGGCTGAAGTTTGTGATATGAGCTGGGTTTGACCAAAGGTGAAATCGTCAGGAATCACTATGGTGATTGTTTTGTCTGGCGTAGAATCACCTTCTGGATTGACAGGTTGAATATCTTTTTGTCTTGTATGGAGTGACTTTGCTTTTGGAGGAATTGGTGTATCCTTTTCGCTTCCTTCAATTTTTCTGTGCTTGCTGAGAGGTTGTAGGTCGTGCACTGCATCCAGTAATTCAGCATCTATGAGCTCATAACGCATGTCTGTGTGATTTCTCCCATTTTTTTTTTTTTTAAAGAACTTTGACAATGTTGGCAATGGCGAAAGTTTTGATCTTGTATTTAGGATTTTAGTTTTTACTTTCTCCGCTTTCGTTTTGATGATTTTTTTTTGTGTTGTTGTATTGTTTTCACAAGTAGATATGGCTTTGTATTGCCGGTTTCCTTTTCTTTTCGTCGTCGTTCGCGCTTGGCGCATTTATTTTTGGGTTGGTTGGGCTTGTTTTGTTTTTCTCAGTAGGCTGAGTCTCTGGGGGGTGTGGATCAAGATCGTCATAGGTCTCACGGTGCTCCCGCGGCTCCCGGCTCCCACCTTCAGCATGGACGAGTGCAAGAATCGAATGCGGGGCCGCGGGAGCATCGTCGGCCGCAGAGTCAGCGGCGGCCAGGGAAACGTCAGAGCTCCCAATCGCTTTCCTTGCTGAGTCCAACGGCGCCTCCGCGTCTTGGAAGGCGGGGGGGCCACGCGAGGTCGGGTGGGTCTCCAGACTCTCCACCGCCGAACGGTGCGGACCAGCACATGGATCCGGACCCACCAGGGGTCCTCCCCTCGACTGCAGACACAGCACCCCCTCCGGGGCAAGCCGGTAAGCGAGCGAGCGGAGGCATGGTGGGAGGGATCGTGTTTGGTGAACTTGAAGCGATGTCAGAATTTGAATGTTGACATTGGATAATAGATGTCTCACGCTCCTCGAGCTCCTCTGGTGGTTTCAAGGGAGGCTCAGTTGAAAGTTGGGGATCATTCGGCGTCGGCCACAGGCTTTTGGTTAGAGTCCTTGTGGGTAATTTGAATACTTTTTTTCCCACTTTGTTTCCTGCAGTTTTGGAAAGTTTGGTGGTTGGTGCTGAAGTATTTGTTGAGTTTTGCAGGTCTTCTAGGGGGAGTTTTTCAAAGGGTGGACGGGGTTGCAGAGCTTTTAAGCACCCGTTATCTTCTTCTAGAGCAGTGTTTGGGGGAGCAGTCAGACCAGTCATGCCAGCCATGACTGCAGGACTGCCACTCTCTGCCACTCCGCATCCGCTCCGCGGTAGGTCTGAGTCTTTATGGTGAGCTCTTAATGCAGTCACAAAGACTGATGCCCATCCTTTACCAAGCACAGATGAACTGGTGGACAAACTTGGTTCAGCCATGTACCTCAGTACATTTGATCTCACTTTAGGCTATTGACAAATAACACTGACAGACCATGCCAAGGAGAAAACTGCCTTCTCCACCCCAGCAGGCCTCTACCAGTTTAACGTAATGCCTTTTGGACTAAAGAAAGCACCTGCAACATTCCAAAGGATGGTTATTCAAGTTCTGAATGGGTAGGAGGACTTCGGCATTGCATACTTGGATGACATTGCAGTGTTCAACCCTACTTGGAAAGAACATGTTGATCACTTAGGATATGTTTTGCAGGCTCTTGAGTAGGCCCATCTGACCATAAAGGCAAGTGAGTGTCAAATTGGTCAGAGTAAAGTGGTCTACCTTGGACATGAGGTAGGAGGAGGTGAAATCAGGCCGTTGCCTAGCAAGGTACAAGCTGTACAAAACTGGGCCAGCCCTACTACTCAAACCCAAGTGAGAGCCTTCCTAGGCCTCACTGGTTACTATAGGAACTTCATAGAGAACCTTCATTGTGCAAACAGATACAGATACTATACCTTCCAATACAGGTATAGGTGAAGTTCTGAGTCAGCTGGATGAGAAAGGTAGGGAGCACCCCATTTGCTTCATCAGCAGGAAGCTTAAGGAATCTGAAACAAGGTGGGCAACTATTGAAAGAGCATGTTTTGCTATTGTGTGGTCTGAAGAAGTTTAGGCCATACTTGTATGGATCTACTTTTGTGATTCAGACTGACCACCAACCCTTGAGATGGTTGATGCAAATGAAAGGGGAAAATCCTAAACTACTGAGATGGCCAATCCGCCTGCAAGGGTTTGATTTTTCCATTGAACACAGGTCTGGATGTCACCACCAAAATGCTAATGGCCTCTCCAGGATGTTTGACCGACTGGAGTAAGGAGATTCATCCAGGAGTAGATTAAATCCTCCTGTCCCTTAGTCTGGGGTGGATGAGTGTTAGGGAGAATTCTCCAGAATGAGCTCAATTCCCTTACCTTTTGAGACCCCCAGCAACTTTGCTGGATTTCTAGGATTTAAATTTTTACCTGGAAAGAGTGTGAGACTTTTTTTTTCCCACTCTTTCTTGTATTTTGATGTGTGTTTTACTTTTGTGTTCTTTGGATCTGGGGTTGTTAGACAAACTCCATAGGCATCATCTTTTTCTTGTGTGTCACACAGCACCTTCAGGCAATAAGTTCTGTGGGACTGACTACTGTCTCCCAGTGCATGTAAAGTTAAATTGACTTGGCTAGTCTTTTTAAATTTATAGACCCAGCACAAACTATCTTCCTATAGAGTGCTGGAGGGGTTGCCTAGCATCCCCTATGTCTAAACACTCATATAACAGTCAAATGTTACCCTTTCCTCTTGAAATGGCTGGTGGCAGTGATTTTAAAACTAACTACCCTGATTTTTCCCGACCGCGAATACCAGTAGCTAAAAATCGGGTTGCCATGTTTTTCAATATGGCGCCCAAGGCCCCTCTGTAAAAACAGACTCCATTCATCTTTTTTTGCCGTTTCATTAAGGAAAGGTCCTTCTTGTGTTTAACTCTGCCCGCCAAATCAGGTTTGATCCCTTTGTTCGATGCTCTTTGGCGGGCTTCAGTGCTAAAGCCCTCCTCTGGCGCCTGGTGTCTGGGGTGGACAGGATGTGAGGGAGGTGCCCGAAACTCCCTGTGCTTAGTCTCGTAGGAGACCTGAATGCAGTCTGGCATTATTGGCTGTCTGACTGTCTGGCAAGGACAGCCACCCTGCTGGGTGAGTGGCAGCTACGCTGGAATTAATGGAAGAAAACTGTTTAAAAGCAGGTCTCTGGGACTTGGAAAGCAGAGTCGACGACTGGAATGAAAGAACTGAAAACGAGCTGAAGGAAGACGACTGCTGCAACTCCTGGACCGTTGGTTTGCCCGATGAAGCCCTGCTGCAGGTCAAAATTGCCTGAAACTCTGTCAAAAGAGAAGCCCCTTTAAGGACAACTTCTTCCCTTGAGCTAGTGGGAACAACCAACTCGCAAGCCACCTGTACACCATCTCCATACTGGTCGAATTTTCTTCAGAGTGCTGATGAAAACCGGATAGCCAGCGAGAAAGATACCAGTTTTTGGACTTTAAGGCACTCACACCTTAAAACCGATGTTTAACCAAGCTTGTGGTTTCTTCCCTGGGCAGTGCAGGAACCTCCCGACGTTCTCCTTCTTGTCCCCATGACTGAATCTCATGAACAGAGAAATCCTTTCTGCAGCGGTGAAATTCTGTGAAACTTTCCCAACTTTGGGTTCTTGTTCACTCCTAACCAGACATATAATTCTTTTTCTGGCAAATTACTTCTAAAACCATTGGCAAAGACTCAACCGTTTATTACCAGAACTGTGCTATCCTATCAAAGACACTGAACCATTGACTTTGGCCCAGACCTATTGAATTGAATAGCCTCTTGTAGTGAACTGAAACTATTTGCCCTGCCTATGAAAGTAATTGTGTTTTGATTCTTATAACCTTTGTCTTTCTACACCTTTTGAAAGGTACTGAAGTGCCATTTTGCTTCCATTTCAGGGAAGCCTAACTTGTTCAGAAACTTATTGGTTGTGTACTGTAGTGTACTATAGTGTGATATTGAGCAGCTTCTTGCTAGTGGAATGTTTTCTAACTAAATGTGTAAATAAATGTATATTCTTTTACCAAGAAACCTTCAGTAAGTGTTTGCTTGAACTACTGTGATTGCAAGTCCTTTGTGTAACATCTTGTACTGCTCACATCCCTCTTGAAATAAGTCTGGCTGCTCAGCCACTGCTACCACATAACTGTGTAGTACGAGCTTGTACCAAAGGTTAGATTGTGCTTACACCTGTAGTCTTAATTGTGTGTAGTGTTCCTCCCAAAGGGCTCTGCATGTAATTCTGCCTAACAGGCCCACATACATTTGATTATCTGCCGTGTTGATAAGATGTGGAAAGAAGCTCTTTGAACTGGGAAAACTAAAAGCTTTTTAACCTTACAGAGTTTCATGGGTAGGAGGTTCAAGGAGTCAATAGAACATATTTTCAATGTTACCCTAAGCATTGACATGTGTTTAGCACCCTGTGTGACAAGTTTCACTCTAATTCGAGTATAAAGTAGCCATCATACCCTATGGCTATATGAGCTAAAAACATGAAGCCTGTGAGTTAGTTTGTACAAAGGTGCTTACAGAATCACACACAAACATATCACCCTCGAACTACAAATAACCTGTTAGATGTTTGGCATAAATGTAGTTTGGCTGGTGCTTTGTATCTTCCTGTCTGGCTTCCATGTCATGCACAACAGAATCCTCGCTTTTCTTTTGAGGTCTACCAGGTGTCATGTAACACAGGTGCTCAGCCATGTTGAAAACATGCATTTTGCATACTGGACATATAAACCCATTACATTTATGACTGTTTGGGGTACATTTGCTGCGTGTGGGACATGGCTCATACACAACAGCCCCCGTGCCACTTTCACAATGAGAATGTTTAGACAAGAAAAAAAAAACAACCTCTCAAAGGTGAGACATTGTGGACATTTTGAAGGTCTCTGCTTAGGCAATTTGCGCTTGTCTCTTAAACACAGGCGACAATGATACTGACATATGTGTTTATTTTTGTTTTTGAAAATATGTTGACAATGCTTAAAGAGGTTTTTAACCCCTAGGATGTTTTGTAGGTTTGTTATATCAAAATAATGGTTGTCATGACGTAAAACACACATGTTTTTTGCTGTTTAGCCATTAGCTGGAATCATTACCATACACCTCTGTGGACGTACAGTATTTTGATGTCTTTAGCAAAATATTACACAGAGAGCCAACTGTACTAACCGTACAGGTGTACCCATCATAATGCTCAGCTCTCTGTGGGCTTTCAATGCTTTGTTATATCTGCATCTGTACAGCGCCACGGTTCAATTAAACCTATGAGACTAGACCCCATACACAGATTTAATGGCCTGTGATTGAAATCTAATAGCCATCTGCTTTGAGATTTTATAATATGACTGGGAATACGTTTACTTAAAGGGTTGTAAATACAGCTGGAGTGGGGCCTAATAACTACCACAATGATTGGTCCAAAAAACATAGTTTTAGTCTTACTCTCCATGAGCCACCTCATATTTTCCAGAAATTGTAAAATACAGAAAACATTGCTCATGGATTGCCTTTTAAATAAGGACCTACTTATACCATCAGCATCCATGTGTATCTCTATGAAATCATTGGGTCCAAAAGTTTCTGATATACCCTTGACCAGAGTTTCTACGACTTCTAGTATAACAGCTAGTCCGTGTCCCCAGGACCGTAGCTGATCCAAGTTTGCAAATCAGAATTCCTTTTAATGCTCACTAGCTGTAAAAGTTTTAAACATCCATTGATATGTCTGCCCTCTTTCTAATTACACTCGAGTAACGAGCTCTGCGGTTTGGGGTTGTAGCACATTAGGACAATCACGTCTGGATATAACCAATCTGGTATTTTTTGAAGATTTTTAATAATGACTAGGGCTACACCGTTTTAAGGATCGTTGACTGTCTTTATGGTCCCTCTATGATATGATATGATATGGCATTTGTAACGCGCCTATACACAAGTGTTTCAAGGCGCGACGAGGCAGGGAGGGGGGAACAAGGGGAAGACAGACAACGATCCTACTAGGCCAGGAGACATTCAGACCGCGCAAGTGCAGGGGTAGGGTAAGGGAAAAATGCAAGGGGAGGGGGATGGGGGGAAGTGCAGTACAAAGTTAGTAGAATAAAATAAATAAATAGGGCCAGCTGGTGGCAAGTGCAAGGTAAGTGCAGACAAGTGCTGGGAAGGGGGGGCTGTAGGGATACAGAGACAGTCCCGCAGTGCAGGGGTTGCCAGGGAGGCAGTGCAAGTGGAGAGTGGCTGGGCCCCGGACCGAGGTCGGTGAGAGTGGCCCAGTTGCAGATTCAGTGCAGTTTCAATGAAGAATTTAGCAGGGGAGAGGGAGAGAGAAAGCAGAAGCAAAGAGGAAGGTTTTGAGGTGCTTCCGGAACCGGAGATGGTTCTCCTCAAGTTTCAGGGAGGCAGGAAGGCTGTTCCAGAGGGAGGCCCCTGCCGCGGAGAGAGATCTACCCCCAGCTTGTTGCTTCGAGAAGCGGCTGACCCTGAGGGAGTTGGAGACGGATGAGCGAAGGGCTCGGGAAGGAAGATATTTAGGAAGAGAGAGTTGAAGGTATTTAGGCCCCAGGCCCCAGAAGGCCTTGTGGACAATGCAGAAGGTTTTGAACTTAATCTTCGCAGCCACTGAGAGCCAGTGTAGAGATTTCAGTCCTGGAGAGATACGGTCCCAGGGCTTGAGGCCAAGGACAAGTCTCGCAGTTCTGTTCTGGATGAGTTGCAGAGGGCGGAGAGTGGAGGCAGGCAGATTAAGATAGAGGCTGTTACAGTAGTCCAGCTTCGAGAGAACCAGGGCTCGGGAGACAGTGAGCTTCTGGGGGAAGGAGAGGAAAGGAAGAATACCTCTGAGGAGGTGCAGCTGGTATTGTGACTTCTTAGAGACGTCAGATATATGAGGAGAGAAGGAGAGTGTGGAGTCGAAGATGACCCCAAGGTTTTTTGCCTTGCAGGTAGGAGCAGGAAGAGGGCCAAGAGAGGCTGGCCAGAGAGCTGCAGGGAAGGAGGAAGTGGGTGTGCCGATGAGTAGAATCTCAGTCTTACTGGTATTAAGGCGGAGGTCATTTGTGGCACACCATTCCTGGATAGCAGACAGACAGTCAGAGATGAGGGAAAGAGAGGAGGAGGCCGAGGGTAGCCTGAAAATGAGCTGGGTATCGTCCGCATAGCACTGAAAGTTGGGGCAGAGAGCGGCGATGCGGTGGGCAAGGAGTGCCAGATATTGGTTGAACAGCCAGGGAGAGAGATTAGATCCCTGGGGAACACCACAGGTGGAGAAAAAGATGTCAGAGAGGAAGGACCCAAGTTGGACCTGGGAGGGTCGATTGGAAAGGAAAGAGGTCAGACACGCCAGAGCCTGACCAGTGATACCCAGGTTATCACGGAGACGGTTGAGCAGGATGGCATGGTTGACAGTGTCAAAGGCAGAAGAGAGATCGAGCAGAATGAGAACACACGGAGTGTTGGAGTCGAGGTTCAAGAGCAGGTCCTCACGGATGTTCAGGAGAGCAGTTTCCGTGCCTCTGGCAGCTCTGAAGCCAGATTGGTGGTCATGAAGACTACCAACAGATTCAGCATGGAGGTTAAGCTGGGAGATGGCCAATTTCTCCAGGAGCTTGCCCAGGAAGGGAGCGATGGAGATTGGGCGATAGTTAGCCGGGCAGGACTCTGAACTGGGTATCCACCCAGAGACGTAATGAATGTATCAGTGCTTGTGTTTTCAACTTCATGCATTGGATCACTCCAGTTACATTTGCTGCTGGTCAAATGAAAGCAAGGTCTTGCGTTTTCAGGCTTTTTAAAATACATGCCTGTTTTGCAATGGGCCACTTCATTACCAAGTGCAAGCTATTTACTAGTCACAAGCGTTTGCTGTCGTTTTTGACCCTGTTACATCTGAAGGTGATGCCCCTTTAGTGTGTATTGGTGGAGTAGCAACTGTACTAGGTCTGGTTATCACTATACCATCATTTTCAGTGGGTATCAGTTGCATAGAAGATGTGTTATGGTAATCAAACCAACCCAGCCCCTCAGTCACTAGTATGCTATGTTCCACATTTTGAGCATTGCATTTTGTGCTATTAGGATAGTTGAGCTGGCTTACTATGGATTCCACACAACGCCTCACACTAAGACTTTGGTGCTATCATCAAGCCATTTTATCAATGTTGAAATTACCTGCTCCACATATTGAAAAGAACCCCTGATATCAGGTTCCCCCGATTTACTTTTACAATAGGGCTTCAAAGTTTTCACGACAGCCAGCCCTTTTTAATAGCTATGTTTTAAGGTGGTAGTGTCTTTATAATTTGTCTTTCCATTTTTGCTGCTGTTGTTTTTTTCCCACTCTACTGGGCTGCACACATATGATGTATGTATACCCACATACATCAGCTGTGTCATCTATAATGATGATACTAGTGTTAAGGTAATTTTGAATGTTAGTGGGGTCCACCTGGTGATTTTCACCCCCACTCCGCGACACTAACACTGCTCTTCTGATTTTCAACATCATGATCAATGAATGTGCTTGTCTCATTTACAATGCTGATATTGACTGGCCCACCATCTTGAATGTTAGTGGGGCCAACATGGTGGTTATCACCTACATAATCTGAATCATTGACATAGTTCTTTTAAGTTTCAACATCGTGATCATTATGTGTGCTTGTGTGTTTAGTGCTTGCACTTAGGCAATCAACAAATGTCCCAGGGGTTATTTGGAAGAGATTGCAAGCCATTTCACAAACCTCCTGAGTGAAAATATTAATACAGAGTTGTATCTCATCCCTCAGAACACTGCATCTATACAATCAAACTGCACACCCTCATTAACAGGCCTATCACAAGCCCCCACTAATACATCCACATCCTCACCCTCCCACAGGCTGATATTTTCATACAGAGCGAGATGAGGCTCATACTGGTAAATAGATCCTATATGTGCCGGTGAATGATTACCCAGAGGTGTGGTGTTGTTATTGGATGGGTTCATTGTGACTTTGACAACAGTATTTAAATAACTTGATCCTTACACTAACCTATATTATTTTCTAATTCACAACTAATACCTGTTACACTTTGCCCATTAGTTAAGAGTGTCTGCTTTGTTGAACATGCATGTGTGCCATCCCACAATAGCATAACAACACCTGTCCCACTGCTAGGTACATGTTTATTTTTTTAGGGCTCAAGCATGTCCGTTTAAACCATGCCCCTACTTCAACAACATGTTTATTTGTAACATCGTTCTGTACCGGGGCTGGAGGCTTTTATCTTTAGTAAGAGTGGGCAGTTAAAACAACTTTTGTATTTACACATGCCAGCTCTTTTGTAAGCACCATTCTCACCTGACATTGTTGAATGCTCTTGAACGGTCGCTTTAAGACTGAACAATCTGCCGTCTGCATGATGGCACAGGACTTGCAGGTTGTCCCAACCCCATTCCCACACATCCAGTAGTGGGTTGCACATTTAAAGGAACAGTCAGTCTATAATAATTGGGTATTTTGATCTTAGGACACTGATCAGTGCTTGACATAGACATCCTGTGGCATTTGTATGGGGTCCAGTTCCAAGGCCCCCTTGATGAAGCAAGGCTGCGACCTTCAGTGTCCACATGTTGTAGATCAGCCCCCATGGAAAAGCCCTCTGATTGGGTGTAGAGACCCTGGTTCTCAGGGTCCATTCTCAGGGACCTTGGTGAAAAGAAAATGCTGTGACCTGCAGCGATCCCATGATGCAGATCAGACCCCATGGAAAAGGCCCTCTGATCTGTTGTAAGGACTCCCAGTTCCATTGGTCCTTGGTGAAATAACAATGCTATGACCTGCAGCGTTGCCATGATGCAGATCAGCCACCATGTAAAAGACATTCTGACTGTTATAGGGGTCCGGCAAAAGTGGCTATTGGTCTATCAAAAAAGCAATTCTAATCCTGTAGCATTTGCTACACGGCAGATGTAGCTGAGAGACACTAGAAATACTCTTCAACTTCTTTTAGTGGATCTAGGATTGCTGTTGATGGATAGGCTTTGTGTCATGTTGTTAGCTCCAGTCCATGGACCCCCCACTGACTGCCATGAAGCCCCACAAATGGTATCCACTATACCTTGTGTACAAGAGAATTTGGATTTTAAAACCGCACACAACTGCTCAATGTAACAGTTGTCTTTGAAAGTTTCAAATAGCTATAACCTGATAACAAAAAGCATGTCCTGTGGTTATATTCATATGGTTGTGCAGCTACGAGTATGAACTTCATTGTAACTTTAAAGAGAGTACAAGAGAGTTTGGATTTAAAACACGATAGAACAGCTGTCTTTAAAAGTTTAAAATAGCTATAGACTAGAGACTAATAATATAAGGCATTGCCTTTGGCTATATTAAGGGACATTGGGGGTCATTCCGACCTTGGAGGGCCCGGTATTTCCCCATTCCAGGAACCCATCCCCATTCGAGCCCTCATAGGGCTCAATGGGAATGGGGAGCATGTTAACAACAGGCCTGTTGTTAGCCTGCTGGACCCCTCGTGGGACACGCTAAGGACGCCTGGTCTTATCAGGCTTCCTTAGCGGGTTCCGCGGGCGAACCTCGTAATGAGGCGGTAGGGGGTTAACGGGGCCGGCAGCTCTACCGGCCCATTAACCCCCTATCGCCAGGGTTGAATGACTCCCCTTATCTTACCCATGCTTGCTATACGTCTGTCCAGTAGAGACGTAGTGCTCATGTCTTACAGTTATGTCCACTGAAGTGTGGAGCTTCCTATCCTTGTCTGTACGCATGCACCAAGGTTGTGTCATGCACATTGGCCAATGGCTGCGAAGGCTTGTTATATCTTCACAGACCCCAACCCCACAGCTATCCCTGTATGGCAAAAGCAATGCCTAAAGAGACATATAGGGCCTTGATTTAAAATACGATCTCAACATGTCTATAGCACAACTGTCTTAAAATAACTATAGATTAATAATACACAACCTCGTCTGGCTATTTTTTCTGATGACACAGAGCCGGAGAGCATCATACCTTAAACCATTACCAGGAACTACAGGAATTTGCTCAACAGCTAGTGAACTGGACTCATGCAAAAGATCTGACGATTTGGAGATAGTTCTATCTGTGGCCAAATGTATTCATCGAGTCTGGATGGTGAGGTCCAAAATGTAAAACTGGTAATACACATTCAATGGTACTGGTGAATAGCTTTCACCATGATCATATTTTCTTGGTAGCGTCCTTTGACTATGCTAGATTCAACATGCCGATGCCAATTAAAAATGTAAACATACAGACAAATACATAAACTGGCTGCAAGAAGACATGTATCTACTACCAGGGGTTGCGAGTAGATACTCTACCCCATTAATCAAATCTTTTTAGAATGCAACAATGAACTTCTGCTGCAAATAATTGTCAATGTGTAAAGGAGCAGCGAAAGGCCTCTGCAGGAAGTCCCACTCCTATTCTTTCTATATGTTGGAAACTGGAAATTGTGACATGTGCAATACTAGTGAGAGTGCCTATATCACGAGAAGCCTTTGAGACAAAGTATCCACTGGGAAAGCCCTACATGATGTTTTCCCGAAAGAATGACGGTCTCCTGGGAGAAATGCCTAAGTAAGTGTGAAAACATGAAAAGAAGAAGCTGGTGAGATCATGAGAAATTAGTGTGACGCACTAAGAAGGATGTCCAGAGATGAGAATGCATAGACAATATAGAATCTGATGGCGAAGTAAAGAATTGAGAAGACCTTGATGTGCGGAATGAAGATTGCACGTGTGAAGAAGCACTGCAGAAAATTCAAGTCATTTTATAACTGTACAGATGAGGTAATGCAAGTAGACTAAGTAATAGTAAAGGCTGGTGAATAGACTGCAGGCGGTGCCGCTAATATATATTTATATGTATATAGAATCTGGACATTCGATGCCACAATTTTAGTAAACTCAACCCATGGAGAAAGAAGAATTGACAGCTGTGTGCATGTCACAGCAGCAAATAAGCTGAGGCTCGAAGATGGACCAAAGGAAGACTGCTTGGCTTGGTGTCAAGGGCTAGGAGCAGCCAGAACTGGTTATCAGTCCTTCAAGAACATTGAATGTGAGACGCCAAAGCATCCCTTGTTAAGTTGCAAAGAAAGAACACCATGAGAGCCAAGTTTTTCATTTAAGACATTTAAATGCCATAAAATGGGCTGATTCACGGTCTCTGATCACGTGAGTCCAAGATTAAAATAGACATGGGCATGCAAGCCTGAAATGTGATAAGAAACATGCTCCCACTCCCTTACATTCCCTGAGACGAGAACCTACTACAAGGCCAAGTTCAAAGACAATCTGAATGGCAGACAGCATGAGTGATGAGAGATGATGGGCTAATTGGGTTCGGAGGTACAGTCATGTTCACCCACCAGCACATGGGGTACCAGCTTACGCGCTGCTGGAGAATCAAATGCTCCAGAAGGGCACAAGCATGTTAACCAATTGTAGAAGGCCATATAATGAAGGGCCTCATAGTTTGAGAGACAATGATATGTTGTGTGTCTAATCACTGTCGAAGATGACTTCTACTATGACTTGCACAAACGGAGGGCAAGAGTTGCCCACCTGACTACAGAGACCCAATCACAAGACTAGCCCAAATATAAAGTATGCTTAGATGTTTCCCTTGAACCAAACACAATCCCCCGTAGGTTTTTGGAGTTTGCAACGTGGTATGATGTCACATATGAGGAGTTTCTGCTATAAAAGTGTAATTTTTTATGAAATGTGTTGAGATGGTGGTGTGCGACGTCCGTTGTACTCCTTGTTTTAGATAACTGATATTAAAACAAACACTTTCGCCAACCTCCTGAGTCGGTCTTCTTGTTTGGTGTGAGAGCTATTCTCCATCCCAACCATCGTACGATGTGTTACCTTAATTAAAAGGATCACAAGGGTTCAAACGTCTTTTTCAAGTTTATGTATATTTATATCAGTGAAAAAACTTTGTTAAAAGGGACGTTATGGTTAAGTTGCTCTACTAAAAACCTATCAAATTCAGTAAAAAAACTTTGTTAAAGGGACGTTACGGTTCAAAGTAAAACCGAAAACCCCCTGAAATTCGGCAGTTATGGTAAAATAAGCAACCATAACTCGCGCCACTGTGCACTGCTAGCACTAACACCCAGGACATCAAAGATGACATCACAAATGTCATTATGACATCACTGATGACATCACATGTGCATTTACTTTTCATGAAAACTCTGTAGGAGGGATTCTTATAATGTTGACCAAAAAGTGTGAAGGATCATTTGAATAAATATCATGAGCTAATTAGTGCATTAAGCAATGCATTCATATAAATAGCATTCTATTATGAAGTTCTATCCAGTATACTAAGCAACTCATGCAGAAACATAGGCAGTTTGTGCAGTATACATGATGAAGGTGCAATATTCATAATCTAACATGTAATAAGTAGCTAATAAAACCCACTTAATACATAATTGCACTTAATACAGACAAAACACAAAGAGACAACAACACATACAAATATGAGTATATACACGGACAGAGAAGTAAGCAAAAAAACAGAAGTAGTAGCAGAAAGAGTTCATAACCTAACTCATTATCTTTATGCAGAGAAATTACTGCTCTGTTTCAAAGGTGCTACTTACTGTATGTATGTGTATCAAATGATGTCAGTGAACCCTAAGGAAAGGAGTGTGAGTACAATGTATACAAATATGAGCATATACATGGAAGGTATAGTAATAAAAATAAAACTATGAGAAAGTGCTGATAACTGTAATGATTATCTTCATGCACAGAAAGGATTGCTCTCTTTCAAGCCTGTGTCTTCCGCTATATATATGTTTCATATGATATGACTTGACCCTAAGTCTACAAATATAGTACCTTTTCAATTTTTACTTCCTGACTGTTACTGAAGAAAACTATGTGGTTTAGATATGTCAGTAAAGGAAAAAAAGGGAGAGCCAGCCATGTGATGTCATCAGTGATGTCATCAATGACATTTGTGATGTCATCTTTGATGTCCTGGGTGTTAGTGTTAGTAGTGCACGGTGGCGCGAGTATTGGTTGCTTATTTTACCATAACTGCCGAATTTCAGGGGTTTTTCGGTTTTACTTTGAACCATAACTTCCCTTTAACAAAGTTTTTTTACTGAATTTGATAGGTAGGTTTTTAGTAGCGCAACTTAACCATAATGTCCCTTTTAACAAAGTTTTTTCACTGAATTTCATAGGATTTTAGTAGCACAACTTAACCATAATATCCCTGACTTTATATACATGTAACATAGAACATACTGAACCCCCAGCTAGTGTTTCGATGTCCGCGGACTACCGCCATGTCCGCGGACATATCGAAAATCTGAGCGTGGTGAATGTAAATTTAAATAGTGTGCCCCATTTCCCCTTTGAGGTTGGCTCTGAAAAGAGTGTTCTTTTGTATTTTTTCTGCAGATTCTTGACAGACACCTGTTATTTTGTATTTTTTTTTCTTACTTTACTCCTAAAATCTTCACATAACCTTCTCCAAAGCAACCCTTACATTCCAAAACAGAATGGCATTTCCCATAAAAGATAAGGAAATGCCATCTTCTTTAAAATAAACAGCATTACTGGAATCAATATTCTCATTATTACAGAAGAACATACCAGCTCTAAGCATGAAGGCACACATGCCTCGGTGGATTACACACCCAGCATTGTTTTGCTGAGGACAAAAATCTGAACTATTGTCCCATATTGCCCTAGGTACTAATCCAGAAAAAATTACTTTGGCATTTGGAAGGATGTTAATTACTGCTTGAACCAAGTGTTCCAAATCTGCCAACAAAGTAGGGGAACTGACATAGCCCAAATGGAAAGCACCATCGTGCAAAACTACCACATGGGGACTGTTGATCCTGCCCATATCTTCACAAACTTGTACAATTCCCTGCACATTGTAATCAGGCACAGTGCTCCACACCACCTCCAGTCCTTTAACATCGCAATTCTTTGCAACATGCCTGCTTTGAGCATACTGTTGTAAACCATGCACAAACATATCTCCGAGCACCAACACCCTGACTTTCTCCACTTCTGCCATCTTCACTACACACAGTCTCTTTGAACACAAATCTACAACCTCAACATCTGATTGGCTGATCCCTACAGTCTTCTTTCCATGCTGGATTTGCTGGAAAACCCTGGATGTAGCACGCCCTGTCCGCAGACCGCATAACTCTTAGACAGCCCTTCTACCATATCCACCTCACTCTCTGTGCCATTCCCTCATTGGATACAGCTAAGCAGGCACACAATACGGAGAACGTCCTCAGAACACCCCCATTTTGTTTATTTTCAAACATTTCAGGACACCGCGAGTGTTCTTAGAACACTTTCAGCTTGACAACGAACAATACAGACAATGTCTTCAGGACACACCCTGCGAACATTCTAGGACCCCACGAGTCTTCTTAGAACACTTTCTACTTGACACCGAATCCATTCTGCTTATTTACGAACATTTCAGAACAGCCGTGTTGTCCGCAGACAAATCGAACACAACAAAAGCATCTAGCACATAAATAAATACAACATTGCACCTATCTCATACTCCCCCACCCTCCCCAAACACTCTTAGACACCAACACACTCCACTAAATACAATTTTTAATCCAAGTTTCCCCGCGCTGTCCGCGGTCGTCCGGGAATGCAAGATGGCGGGCGCCACAGAAAATCTGACGTGCTTCACGCACCACGCCGTCCAATCAGCGAACACGTCGGATGTCTGCGGACATCGTGCAAGCCGCTCAGCCAATCAGGGCACTGTCCGTGGAGCGAACCGGGAAGTCCGTCCGCCAAGTGAACTATTTTTTTTGCCTTACATTTTGGTCATTTAAAAAAAAACTACTGGACGGATTTACACCAAATTTGCAAAAGCACGCTTTCGGGACCAAGCCCCTGCTTCTGCCGCAAATTTGGTGTAAATCTGTCCAGCGGTTTGGGCTGTAGGCGTGCGCAAAGTTTTTTCCCATTATGTCTCTGGGAAAAAACAAAAGTTTTGGGACCCCCCCTATAACTTTGCCCCCCCTGGACCACACCTCTCCAAACTTTGCAAAGTAATTCAGAGTGGGCCATATACTTTTTTATGCAAAGTTTGGTGAGGATTCATCCAGAGGGAGCGAAGTTATAAGCCGCCCAAAAAATGCTCTTCCTATGGAAACACCAACTTAACCATAACTACATGGACGCTACCGCGTCCATGTAATGGATTCAAAGCATTTCATATCGATTTTTCTAACTTGCCTTTTTATGTAAATGTATCTTCTTCTCTTCAGTGTACTTTTATGGCTCTGAATAAAAGTGGCATTGAATTGAATAACTATAGATTAATAATACACACACCGGGTCTCTGGCTATTTTAAGGCTGTTCTTACCTATTTACACTGGAGGGTTTTATACTGGAAAGGCACCGGTCTAGTCATGCAGCATGCAGCACAGTCCTGTAAAGGGGTTGTTTCATATCTACATGTACTCCAGCACGACATTGTGTCCCGTGCGCAGATAAGATGTTTCTACTCAAAGGGCCTACCTCATTGGTAACACCACTGTGCAGCTCAGCTGTTGTCTCAGTGTGCCAACCCACGATCCCAAGTCATCTTTTAAAGGCTATGTTAACGCCCTCTAAAGGATTATCAGATTGTGCGCACATGCCTTGTAAGAGGAATCAATTCTGCTGTCTCATGCAACCCTCAATGACCCTGCGTCATAGCTTGAGCTTTTTTGTTTACAGTGGTCACTCACACTCTAAATCTTAACGACTGCATGTTCTGTTGTTTACAGTAACATCTAAAATACAAGTATTGCACAAACCTACAACCAATGTCCCTGGTAGATGCACACATTTATTAACACATATCCTCTTTAACAACAGCAGTTATAAAATATATGCATCACTATAAAGAGTATTGATCTGTTGTGAAATGCATAAATACAGCTGTGTGCTGTTCTATGCAGTCTGTGCAAATATGTATAACATCCTGAACGTGGTAGCCGGTGACCAAATAGCTAAATATTACTGTGAAATGTGTCAGATGAAAGCAATAGTAAGTATTAAATGGGCGCTTTTTTATTTTATAGTTCAATTTCAAACAATAAAGTTGCTCTTAAAGTTGTATTTGTACATCAAATTCATTGGGGTTCTTACCAAATTTATATTTAAATTAAATTTTAAAAAAATTGTCAGTCCTTACATTTTTTGGGGTTCTAATCAAATCTGTATTGAATTTATATAAAACATATTGGCGGGTCATCACATTTATTGGGGTTCAATTAAACATATATGGCTTTGGGTGAATCTATTTAGTTTTCATTGTATCAAATCCATTGGGGTTCTCATCAAATTTATATCAAATGTATATACATTATATTTTGGGGGTCATGAGATTTATTGGTGTTCAATTAAATGTATAGGAGTTCATATAAATCTCTATCAAATGTTATATACACTACAGCAGGGTTTTCATTGAGTTTATGTTAATATATATAACTTTTTTGGGGGTTCATTAAATTGATAGGGGTTCAATTAAATTTATAAGAGTTCAGAGGCGTGCTAAAGGGGTGGGCCACCTGTCACTTAAAACTCTTGGTGAAAGGTACCTCACTCTACCACTCACTCTACTCCTACAGAAAATTAATGAAATATCCACTTAAGCTACATGCAACGAGCAGTAAACAGATGGAAGTGCAATTGCTATTCTGTAGAATGGAAGAGGAGTGACAGCATACCTACTTATAACAGAACATGGACAGTCATACTTGTAGGTGTGAGTTGCACTACATTATGTCAAGAACCACGGACAGGGGTCTGTCAGCCCCATATCCTACGGTAAGAGAGGCCACATTTTATGAACGTGGAAGGTACATTGGCCTGACCACACTAAAAAGACACCACTGTCCCCTGGCACTCCACCAGTTCTGGAGGCCCATCCACATTGATATTGAGCTGGGTGTTATCAGCATTAGACTCACAAAGGGCACCCATTCTAGAAAAATAAAATGTACTTTGCCTTCCATTGTCCTTAAAGCCAAGGCAACCAATATTTTTTGGGAAGCCAAGAACATTTCTGGACACTTTTTGCCACTCTGAACGTCAGGAATAAGAACCATCCACCTTCAGCCAAGCCTCACACTCAGCTGAATATTATTTCTTTCACCCTGACACCTTGGTAGGCAATGCATTTAAAAAAGGCAGTTGTTTTGTTTTTGGTTGCAGCAGATACCAAAAGGAATATAGGAGTGACCCTTTCTCTGTTAATTCTCAGCTATTTGGATCATTTGCATTTGTGTGGAGTGTTTCCATTTCAAGCTTCCAGTTGGCTTCCGAGTCTTTGCCTACATTTGTTTTTAAAACATCTTCAGAAAAATGTTTTATTGCTGGCTTGCTTGCTTCAAATAAACGTGTTCACCTTTTTGTGGAACTTCAAATGGTATGCAGATTATTCATAACAACAAGATGCATGATTGTGCCAAATGTTGACTACAAGCATATTATTTTATCACTCTTCTGGAAGTATATATGTATAGAATTCAGGGAAAAACTTTAGTTGCAGGGACATTAATGTGAACATTAAATGCAACAGAACCCCTGATATTTGGCAGACAATTCAGAAAAAGCCACCTTACCTTTCCACCCCCTGTTGCACAGTATATGACTACAATGATTTCATCAGCGATTACATCACAAATTACATCATATAGGTCATATGCTGTGCAACAGGGGGCAGAACATTAAGGTGGCTTTCCCTGAATTGTCTGCCGATTTCAGAGGTTTTGTTGCAATAGATGTTCACCTTAACATCCCTGCAACTACATTTGTTTTCCTTGAATGTCAAAGGTTTTGTTACAATATATTGCTCACCTTAATGTACAGTTAGTGTACTATACGCAGTCATAAACTATACTTACTGAAACCAATATAAATACTTCAGGTGCTACCAATTGGCTAAAGTGTAGGAGGTAGTAGTGTTTGATATAGGGTCTCATTACGAGGAGGGCGGTAAGGGGTTAACGGCGCCGGTAAAGGTGCCGATGCCTTTAACCCTGTACCGCCCTATTACGAGGTCCCCTAGCGGGACCCGCTCTGGACGTCTGGTTTTACCAGACGTCCTTTGCGGGTTCCACGTGGGGACAAGCATGCTAACCACAGGCCAGTTTTTAACGGGCCTGTCGTTAGCATCATCCCCATTCCCATTGAGCCCTGTGGGGCTCAAATGGGAATGGGGATTCATTCTTACCGGGTCCATGGAATGGGCAATTACCGGCGGCAGCCATGCCCTTAATAAGGGCACGGCTTCCGTCAGGTTCCTAATGAGGCCCATAGTCACTAGAAAATAGAGACTTTTCATTAGAAAATATGAAAAAGCTGTTTTCGGCCTGATCACATTAATTTACCCATAAATAAAAAGTGCAGTCTTTGAACAGCCATAGCGTGAAAACTGCTGGCAGATTTGGACCAAATAACACATACTTTTAGGAACTGAATCAGCATGCACCCCCATACCAATTAATTCTACATGTTCCATGTCACACACGTGAAACTGGAAATGTACAGACTTCTAATTAAACCTTCCATATATTAGTAATACCATTGCCATGTTTATTATTAAACTTTTACTTTCGAATCTTCATTTCTTTTCTAACAGATTTTTTGCATGTTAACCAAACTTAAAATGATTAGATTATATATTATCATAATGAACACGTGCATGTACTTTCTTTTGCATGTGACTATTTTTTTTTATAAAACTTGCCATTTAGAATAAATGTGTTAAAGGAAGGCTGTTAGAGTAAGGAGAAATGTATATTTAAAATGTGAACATTGACTATTTTCATAACACTTATATTAACATGTTTTTACTTCTATCGATACTACTACATATACTTATTATATTATGTTTGAAATAACTGAAATAGATTTACCAAAATCAGGTACTTTCCTCAGTGAAGTATTGTAATGGTTTACTAAAACATGAAATTCAAACCATTTGTATAATGTTATATATTTTTATTTTAAACTTTATAATTTGATAAGTACTACAAATGAATGTTCCACCTGTACTCACATCATACTTCTGTGTCAATGTACTGTTCCATGTCATGTTATTATTGTAAGTATAGTAACATAAAATATGCATCAAAAATGTCAAGTATGATGTAATAAGTGATGTCATCTGTGAGGTCATCATTGTGGTCATGCGCTGCTCAAAGAGGGGCATATAGTTAAGGAGGAACTGCTTGAAATGGCCTTCAGCCATGGCTAGTGGCCATGACCGAACATGTTGCATAGTTTCTTGAGGTGTCACTTGCCATGGCATGCGCCCATGGCCTTTGTGCCTGTTGCACTAATATCTTTCTTTTGTGTCCACTAGCCATGGCCACTGGAAATGTCAAACCATTACTTCGGTATCAGACACCCATTACCCCCTGCCAAGTAGATGTAGACACTGCAGATGTGAAACCTTTTTTTCTGTCTAATTACTTATAATTTCACTGTTATCACTTCTAATATCAGACATTCCTGCGGTACAGTAGCGGTTCGCCGATTCCCATGATAACGGGAAAGATAGCTCACAATGAAAGTCTTCCACGTCCTCACAGGCACACAACATGTGTACTCCCTTCATTTTTCCTGGTCCCTCAATCCTCTCAATTGATTTTCCCTCCCTAACCTTCTCCCATTATCCCCTATCACTCATCACGCCTCGTGTGACACACATTTCTTTCCGAGCGCGTTTTGCAGCTTTGTCGCTTTAATCTTGTGAGATCCCTGTGGTCTTCCCTTGTAAACCAAAAGTGTTCTATCTGTAACTGGCTCCACAACCCACCCCCAAATCCCCAACTTCACACTGTGCCTTCTTTCCCACTCCCAACCCCTACCCTGATGTGATTGCTATTGCTATTACTATTTATATAGCACCTACGACCAGGCCATCACAGCGCTCTGGTTCAAAATAATCAGTGTTCCCATAGAAGTGACTAAGCAAAACAAAGAGGTAATGGCTGGCAGGTTTAGAATTCATCTTAACCTCTGACATTGCTGTGGGCAGCCTTGCAGACCTTTGTTCTTTGCCTGCTAACCCATTACCAAAGGGAAAAGACCATATGCAAATCAGACCTGGTCCCATCCTAGGAGTGACTACATAAACAGAAGAGTTTGGGTCTCTTTATATGTCGAGAACGTTATTAGGCTCTGCAATGTTCTGGGAGTGTTCATTCCAAAGTTTCATGACATCCTTTTTCCTCCTGCAAATGGCAGTTTGAGTTCTTTCATTTGCGGCTTCACCCGGTAATCTCTCAGAAATCACTTGCATCGAGCACATAAAAAAGGCGACTTTTCATTTCTGAAAAGTCTCTCACCCTCTCTGGTACAAAGCACCAAGACTGATGCACATAAAGGTTTTAAGGAACAGGGGTGCACCCCAATGTCTCTGTCGAATATATTTTAAAAACTACTCGATGGATTTACCCCAAAACAGATCAGGAAATTAAGACAATGCTTTGTGACCAAATTGTTTCTAATTTGGTCCAGCTCTGCCCAGCGGTTTTTGCATTACGACCATTTAAAAACTGCACTTTTTCTATGTGGGAAAATAATGCGAGAAGGCTCAAACAGGATATTTATGTATTCTTAGTAACTTTTTATTTTTTGACAAATTGTTCCGAAAATGTCCAGTTTGTGGGTGTACTTGACAAACCTCTGGTTTAGAAAACGTCATCCAAATCCATCGAGCAAGTCAAAGGTTCTTAGCCTCCTTCGATCTTTCCAACAAGACCAATATAAAGGTTTTAAGATGCAAGGAGCACCCCATTCTCTGCTGAATATTTTGAAACTGAAACTGCACTGGGTTACCTGGCTACTATGTGATCTTGGGCCCAGGTTCCCTCCCTGCCAGTGGCACACTGGCACTGCCCCCCTGGCAACCCTTGCACTCAGACTGTTTCTGTATCCTTACAGCCCCCTACCAGCACTTGACACCTGATGTCTGCCCATACTATTGTACTTGCCACCAGTTGGCCACACTTTTTATGTATTGTTTTAATTTATTTTATCATTAATATATCTTAATTTTCTTTTTTTACTGTTATCCTATGTACTGCACTTCACCCTCCCCCTTCCCCCCTCACTTTTCCACTTCCCCCTCCCCTGCACTTGCACAATCTTAATGTCACCTGGCCTAGTAAGATCACTGTCTCTGTCTTCCATCTGTTGCCCCTCCCTTGCCTTGTTGCACCTTGAAATACTTGTGTATAGGCGCGTTATAAATGCCTTATCATATCATATCAATAACTACTGTATGAATTTACCTTAAACTAGTCAAGGGAATTAAGTCAATGCTTTGTGTCCACATTGTTCCTTTTTTGTCCAGGTGTGTCAAGTGGTTTTCACACTATGGCTGTTCAAATACTGCACTTTTTCTCTGTGGGAAAATGAATGCGAGTAGGCTGAAAACACAGTTTATATGTTTTCTTAATACATATATTTTCTAATTAATTGTTCCCAGACTAATATAACGGTTTTAAGGAGCAGGGGGTACCCCCTTCTCTGGTGAATATTTAAAAAGATACTGGAGGATTTACCTCAAAGAAATCAAGAAATTTAAGTCCACACTTTGTGCCCAAGTTGTTCCTTATTTTGATCCAAATCTGCCCAGCAGTATTCACGCTACGGATGTTCAAAAATGGCAAGTTTTCTGTATGTGAAAATGGATGAGTTGAAAACTATGAAATTGTGGTGTTTTCTTAATAACATTTTCACTTTATAACATTGTGTTCCCAAAATGAGGCAGTTTGGAGGGCCCTTGACTAAATCTTTTTTGAAAATTTCATTCATTTCAGCAATAAGATTTTGGGACAACATTGTTGCTTTTTCATGACTAAAATGCCTCTCAGCCTCTCTGCTGCAAAGCAACATGGGAGATAACTCTATAATTTTGTGAGCAGCGGGTGCCCCCTTCTCTGTCAAATACTTAAATAAATACTGGATGCCATAACCCCAGGTCCCAAAAGCAATGCGAGTTAATGCTTCATGAAAAAGTTGTTTCAGACCGGGTCTAATGCTGTCTAGCGGTTTTTGCTGTGTGGTTTGGAAAAAATTGACCTTTTTTTTCTAAGATAAAATGAATGGGGACTAGGCCAAAAGTGTTCTTTTTGTTTTCTTAATAACTCTTATTTTTTATTGAATCTTTCTCAACATTTTCTGCAAAATGCGAGAAAAATTAATTGTACAAATCAAGTTATTAGTAATTCATTTTTTTATTTTCCTATTGAACTCACCCCTCACATTAACTATAGTGCGTCGGCTTCCATTCTATACATTATAAAGCAAATACATATCTGGGAAGGAACAGAGCCCTATACAAAAGGGGTGTCCACAAGGGGTTACATGCTGTGTACTTAGCAGAGGACAAGGGAGGGGTAAGGGGAGCTGAGGAGTAGGGAATCTTGAGGGGCAGAAACAAGGTTGGGTGCAGTAATCAGCAACTGGTGAGATGTACTTTCAAGGGTAGAGTAGCCTGAAGTGTATGATGGAGGATGGCAATCTTATCTGCATTGGTATCTTTTAGCAGAGACAGTGTGCATTGCAGAAACAGGCATCATTCCTGTTTATTTGCATTTGTTTCAGCCTAGTGAATTATTTATTTCTTGTGGTGACCTCTGAGGATGTGTGCCAACTAGAGTAGTGTTTTGCTTGTGACTGTTTTCTAGGTGATGCAGGCAGTTTTGAACAAAATGCGCGCTTGGAGTGGTAGTTAGTGTGGCTCCTTGTGGATGGGGGTGATGTGTTTGAAGTTTCATGTGTCTATGAAGAGGCATGCTGCAGCAAGTTGGACGACTTTCAGAGGGGACAAGGTGGCATTTGGGACTTCTGCAAGTAGGGCGATGCCACCGTCCAGGTGGGAGATCATCAGCATTTGGATGACTGTTCTGAAACTTGGTGCAGGGATGAAAGCCTTGACTTTGCAGAGTGCACGTTGGTTTCATGCTGCAAGGCTGTTCTTAGTGGTATTACCCAAATTGACCTTTTACAATTGACCATTTGCACAATTGACCTAATTATAGTGGTCCTAATTGACCTTCTGCACAATTGACCTTTATATTATTTTAGTTATTTTATATATGGATTGGGTTGGTTTTGGATTATAAATAATATAAGGGGATTGGATGGGGGTTGCAGGGGTTTTTGGATTGGGTGGGGGGTTGCAGGTGGTTTCCCCCCCCCCGCATATATGTCCTAATTGACCTTCTAAATTAGGTCAATTCTCCCGAGGTGAATTCTCCCAAGGTTAATTGTGAAAAGGTCAATTAGTATACAACCTTCTTGGTGATGTGTGTTGTGAATTGAAGCTCACAGTTAATATTAAAGCTTAGAGATTTTGCAGTGGGTGAGATTCAATGGGTGAATATGTAAATCTTCATGTCAGTCAGGCAATTCTGAAATTGGACAAGCTTGGGTTTTTCTAGGAGAATTTATTCTGTCTTTGTAGGGTTGTGCTTCAGGTAGACACTTGAAATCCATGCTTCAATGAGATATAAACAATACTTGAGTTGGTGGATGTTATTGATGCAGTTGATCTTTGGCTACAGCTGTGCTCTATCTGCTCTTTGGTGTATCTTAATGTCGGTGTTGGCAAGGACTTCCCCGTAGGTTGCATTTAAAGGCTGAAGATGACAGGGGACTGGCTTGTGCCTTCTGCAACTCAGCAGGTGACTGGAGAATGCTGGGATCCGTTGGGGACCATCTGAATGAACGGGTCTCTGCTGGAGAGGGTTGAGCGTGAAACACCACAGGAGTATTCATTTGAAGCCCATGCGCATGGCAGAATGTTGTGGCAAAGGTAACAAAGGCTGCAAAGAAGTCAAATATGGTTAAATATGGTCCACTTTGTCCATAATGTGTAGAGGCAGTGTCTATATTTTGACAGTGGAATATCCGTAGCACATTTTGCATAGTTCTCAAGGCCCCCCAAGAAACGGACAAAATAACTAACCAGTCCTGTCATTTAGGCTCATATTATATTTCATTCTGGAACTTGTAGTGCTACATTTATTTAAAAAAAAAATGTACAGTCAAGAAAAATAAGATACTGATAATGCCAGGATTTACAGAACATCTTTTTTCTGTATATCAGTTTGCTTGAAATAGTGATGGGGACTTTGTTGAGAGTGGTTTATTTGCATCTCCATGGTTGGTGAGGTTCAGAAGTTTCACACTACACAGTTACTTTGCAAGCAGAATATTGTGGAAGAAGAAGAAGAAGAAACAAACATTTAGTTCTGGTAATTCGTGGGTTCGTAGCATAGGGCCAGAAACACATGTACGGAGACCACCAGAGTATTTCTGTGTGGCCTAAATGCATATGTTTGAATTCTGTCACGAGCGTCATTTAGTTTCGTCCTCACACAGTCAATGAAATTGGTTTCTTTTATTTGGGTAAGATCTTTTTAGAATGAGGTGACACTAATGGCACTCACCGTTATGCAGGGACTTTTACTTGGTGTGCTAAGCAGTGGTATTGCTTTTATAGAGTGTTTGATGGGACCGTTTTTGAAGCAGTAAAAGTAGTAGGTGTTACCGCCACCCAAATTAATGGCCCTAATTTGATCAATCTCTTAACAATTAAAGATTGATCTATGCCTGCCATAATTTAAACCACTGGCATTCATGTTTCACTGAAAGAATGGGCAGAGCTCTGTCACCCATAAACTATTTCACCGGCCATTTGAAAGATTAGTAATATTGTTCCGCAGCTCCTCTCGTATAAACCAACGTCAAATGCCATGCTGTACATATGGACATCCTTTGTTATTTAAGCGTCTCTTACTTCCTGTTTGCTGATGAATGTGAGATGTAAAACAGCAGCTTTCGGACTGAAAACTCTTCTACGTGTCATCTTATATTTGTCCACAATGGGGCACTGTTGCATTTCTTCTGTTGCTCGTTTAAATGCAAGATGATTTGGGAAGTTCAGACAGGGACAGAGGGGTCTTGAATTGAATGTCTCTTTCAATGAATTCATGCAGTGTTAATATCCTGATTGGTGGGTGCATCTGTCTGCTCAGGGTCGTACTCGTGGACACTTGCAGTCTACACGTCGTGACGGATCTAGATCCAGGGACGGGGCGCGTGGGTCAACGCATTTGAAGCACGAGGGCATTTCCTCTGTTCTAATGTGTTAGGGCTTCAACCGGAGCGGCACAAGAGCTGGTGACGTCAGGGGAAGCCATTGGCTTAAGCTCAGTGCAGACTCAGCTCGCTGCATGCGGTCACAACCCGCTTCGGTCCCCATCAAGCCAAGAGCTGCCTCAACCGAGATTACACCATGTGATCATGTTTTAATAACATAACGAAACTATCAGTGACAGTCACTGCAGCACCCCCCGCCCCTTCGCAGAGTGGCTATATTAAACAGATGTCTGTGCAATAGTCATCCAGAACTACACTGTTCTTAACCGCTTGCATGACAGATAGCTCAGTGAGTTAGGCAGGGGTGGGCTGGGAACCAGGGTTCAAGTCCTTAAAAAAAGTGGGGAAACTCATTAACATACTAATGGAATATGGCGTCACCAGAAATTAGCATATCAAGGTGCCCTCTGAAAAAAGTGGAAGGACTCCTGAAAAAAGTGGGGGACTCTGCCCACCCGCGTGGACCCTCCACTTGAGCCAGGCTGGGAAGTAAACGTGGCACAGGACAATGTTTTGAAAGTGGACCGAGCAAGGAAGCCCAACATGTCAACACGGCCACCATTATAAAAATGTCGCCCCCACACCGGCCCGCCTGCCTCTATGTGCTTGTTTCGGGGTGCCACCCCAAGATTTCCAGTGACCTCATCAGGCCACCTCTATGAAAAATGTCTGGGGTGTTACTGTCACGGTGGAGTGGAGAGTGAGGATTGTCCCCAAGAAAAAGGCAAGAGTGCTTGAAACAGGCACATAAGCAACATTTACATCAAAAGGAGGGAGACGCAGTGGACGCAAAGTATTGTACCGCACACCCTAACTGATACAGGTGATGGCTCATTAAATCATGACTCAGATCAGCCGGCCCCTTCATGTGCACCTGGTGCTTTATGTATTATTTACGCAGACAGTAAAGCAAGTGGCAAGCTTGCGACTTCATCACGAACACATGGTATCACGCCGCTATCAGCCGCTGCCAGCCACGGCGAATCACGCCATACAGCAGATGTATTCTTGCGCATTCGCTGCTGCTTTTTGCAGATGTAGTTAAGGGTTACAGTGGGGAGTCAGGTGCGTAACAAGAATGCCCCCTCAACATATACGTCTAGGGGCAACCACTGCCAGCAGATGAACACCCATGTAGTGCCTCTCTTCATGGTTACACCCAGACGTAAGCGCTTCTCTTTTCAGTCTGCTGAATATAATTGGCAAACATGTGCCCCTAATAAAGCGTGCATTTTAAGAAGCTCTTCTGTTCATTGTTATGTGCACCATATTTAGAACTATTCAATAATGAGCCCGAAAAGGCATTGATTGCTCACAAATGACGTCTGATCACCGTGCTCTCACTTGTCTGCTTGGTAGATTGAAAAGGAAAAAAGTGTTCTTCCCTTTGAACATAGCGTACATCCAGTCACCACTGGCAGTGCGTATGAGTTTGTATGGGCTGCACAAATATCATGAGTGTCTGATCCCAGTATCTGATCCCAGCCCAAGAATTTGTAAACTATGTTTAAGTCTACACACCCAGTTAAGTGTATTTTAAGGCATTGCTGTCACTAGCTTGCTAGAGAAAAGGAGGCGACCCTAATTGGGGCAGAGGGGATGTTGGGATTGAGTTAGTGAGCCAGACATCTCATTAAACTGGCTCTTAGAACAATGGGTATCTTCTAGTAGCCTCAAAGTTTTAGAAAACATACCACGTGTGAGTAGTTGCCTCAACAATATATGCCAGTATTGTCCTCACTGTTAGGTTTGGTCAAATATTATATGTTATGTTATGTTATGTTATGTTATGTTAACGGTACTTATATAGCGCACCATCACCAACGGAATTGGTCCCCAGGCGCTCTAGAGGATCTGTAAATGAGAGGGTGGGATGGGTTAGTAAGGTGAAGAGGGCGTAGGATAGTCGGAGGAGTGGTGTACTGTTGGCAGCTTCAACTCGGTAGACACTGGGTGCTGGGCTTTGGTGCGAGTATTGGATCAGTGTCAGTCCGCGTGTGCTGTTGGTGCGGCTTATGTGTTGTTGCAGTGTGGTGAGGTGCGTGCAGCTGGCTGTACGAGAGATGGTTGTGTGAGTTTTTTTAAGTATGCAGAGAGTTAGAGTTTATATTGGTTAGCGGGTTATGTGACATTTAACATGCAAGCATTTACAGTTCTGTCTAAGTGTGGCACTTGCTGCCCTACACAATTCAGTCTGAGTGTGGCACTCACCAACCCTAACAATACCATCCAGATACCACACAGGCCAATGCTCATAATTCTATCAAATTGCGGGACATGCCAACATTCTCAAATCCTTTTAAGTGTAGTGCTTGGCAATCTTCATAATTCCGTGCAGGTGTGGCACTCGCTAACATTCACAATCCTGTCTAGATACAGCGCAGGCCAATGTTCTCAACTTTAAGTGTGGCACATACTAGCATTCACAATCCTGCCTAGATACACCACCGGCCAAAGTTGGGAAATATGTCTGAGTCTGGTACATGCTAATATTCACAATCCTGTCTAGATACGGAGCAGGCCAAAGTTGGGAATTATGTCTGAGTCTGGTACTTGCTAATATTCACAATCCTGTCTAGATACGGCAAAGGCCAAAGTTGGGAATTATGTCTGAGTCTGGTACATGCTAATGTTCACAATCCTGTCTAGATACGGCACATGCCAAAGTTGGGAATTATGTCTGAGTGTGGTACATGCTAATGTTCACAATCCTGTCTAGATACGGCACAGGCCAAAGTTGGGAATTATGTCTGAGTCTGGTACATGCTAATGTTCACAATCCTGTCTAGATACGGCACAGGCCAAAGTTGGGAATTATGTCTGAGTGTGGTACATGCTAATGTTCACAATCCTGTCTAGATACGGCACAGGCCAAAGTTGGGAATTATGTCTGAGTGTGGTACATGCTAATGTTCACAATCCTGTCTAGATACGGCACATGCCAAAGTTGGGAATTATGTCTGAGTGTGGTACATGCTAATGTTCACAATCCTGTCTAGATACGGCACAGGCCAAAGTTGGGAATTATGTCTGAGTGTGGTACATGCTAATGTTCACAATCCTGTCTAGATACGGCACAGGCCAAAGTTGGGAATTATGTCTGAGTGTGGTACATGCTAATGTTCACAATCCTGTCTAGATACGGCACATGCCAAAGTTGGGAATTATGTCTGAGTCTGGTACATGCTAATATTCACAATCCTGCCTAGATACGCCACAGGCCAAAGTTGGGAATTTTGTCTGAGTCTGGTACATGCCAATGTTCACAATCCTGTCTAGATACGGCACAGGCCAAAGTTGGGAATTATGTCTGAGTCTGGTACTTGCTAATATTCACAATCCTGTCTAGATACGGCACAGGCCAAAGTTGGGAATTATGTCTGAGTGTGGTACATGCTAATGTTCACAATCCTGTCTAGATACGGCACATGCCAAAGTTGGGAATTATGTCTGAGTCTGGTACATGCTAATATTCACAATCCTGCCTAGATACGCCACAGGCCAAAGTTGGGAATTTTGTCTGAGTCTGGTACATGCTAATGTTCACAATCCTGTCTAGATACGGCACAGGCCAAAGTTGGGAATTATGTCTGAGTCTGGTACTTGCTAATATTCACAATCCTGTCTAGATACGGCACAGGCCAAAGTTGGGAATTATGTCTGAGTGTGGTACATGCTAATGTTCACAATCCTGTCTAGATACGGCACAGGCCAAAGTTGGGAATTATGTCTGAGTGTGGTACATGCTAATGTTCACAATCCTGTCTAGATACGGCTAGCATTGCAATCATAAAACATCTTCATGCTGCTTGTGCAAAAAACGGACTCAACAAAATAAGGCAGTGCTGCCTCTGACAACTTTCAAGTTGGGTTTTCCCCAAAAACATCCTTTTTGAAAAAATATATATTAACATTACAGTAGTAAAACAACACTACTGTGCTCAAAAACCATCCTGAGGCTTGCTCAACAATATGCTAGCACTGCCTTCTGTCCAAATAATGATAACATTTAACGCAAATGACAATAATGCTCTGGCTCTAGCAACTACCATCTCAGAACTTGGCTTCCTAAATCGTATCACCGACCCCACCATGTGCATAGTCAGACCACGACGTTATCATCTTCACCATTCAAGACATACCTGTGTCAACCACCAGCCACATTATGGCCCCTCATGCACTCACCAGAAATAAGAAGAATATCACTCTGAATAAGATGCTGCTGCTACCCTATCACTAGCCCGCAGAACTTCAATAACCTAGGACCAGACAAACTAGTGGATTCGTACAACCAAACACTCACCATAGCATTAGACAAAAAAGTCCCATTAAAAATGAGGAAAGCCACACAAGCTGCACACCTCAATGCTTGGTACACCATTAGCTTAAAAAGGTTGCATAATACTAGGAGAGCAGCTGAAGGTGAATGGAAAAGATAACATGAGCCCTCAATAAAGAGAAATTTGCTCTAGCCTCCACCAACTACAAGAAGGCTATACACCAAACTAAAAGTGATACATACAACCAGAGAATTTGTAATGCAAAATCCGGGACTAGAGAGCTTTTCACAATCCTCCGGGAACTTGAAACACCCGTTATACCCGATAAACAATGCATCAAAGATTCCAAATGGTGCAACGATATCCAAAAAGCCCTGCTGGACAAAATCACGCTCCTCCAAACTAAATTTGATACAAAAAATCTCAGTCTATCCGTCAAAGCCAGTAAGTTCAATAATGTTAAAGCCACCAAAAACCAGTATGCTCCTTTCCTCTTCACTCCTATTTCAGTGCCTGAAGTTATCAGCATTATTGAAAGCCTCAAACCCTCAAAGTGCATTATTAAAGAGGTGGTAGCTAACATCACACCCTTCATCACAACCTTTCTAAACTCTTCATTTGAAACATGCACAGTCCCAACCAACCTCAAAGATGCATGGGTCCTCCTGTTAGGCAAAGTTTGTATGCAGTACCCTCTGGGACCGCTACACACAACTCTGACTACAGGTATAGGATATCCAACCTTAGGTATAAGCTTGTACTACAAAGTTTGGTAGCATGTTGGGCAGCCAGGCTTATCTCAAGAGGGGTCATTGTGAGCTGTCGTGGAGTTACACAGAGATTCACAGTTATAAGTATTCAAATAAACTCTTACACTCAAGGTTTCTTGCATAAACAATTATTAATTCATTTATCAGTCAGTTATAATAAGCCTTCTTCAGTAGTGCACTTCAATACTGTACACACTTAGTTTCTAAATCAGTAAAGACCCTTTTGGGATGGCCCACAGACACAACCTACACCCACAGGTGACTTCAATAATTAGGGTGCTGGGGACATTAATATCTTACTGTTGACATTTAGAATACTCTTAGAAGTTGGTGAAAGGCAACGGTTATTAGAACAACAAGAGACCAACAAATATTCTTAAGTAGGCACATACTTTTGGATTCCTCAAGAAGAGTCATACAATTCCATAGGCTAAGCCAAAGTCAATGGACAAAAGTGTTGTATAGGATTAAACACTTCTGGTAAGTAAATGGAAAAGTCTCTGCAAAGTTCTTAGGAGTCTTTGATGAAAAGAAGATTCAAATGTAGGGCCACACGCTGATTAGACTTGTGAGTTGTAGAAGTTGCAAGCACTCTACAGTAAAAGGTAAGTTCTCTCAGACTTTTTACAGTACTTTAGAATTGAATAAAAGATGCAGTTGATGACCTCTGTTCCTATGCAGCTCTGCAGATCTCGCTGTTCCTGGGCCTCAGTCGTGGGGACAAGAGGGAGGACGTCGGGGGACTCATGCAATGCACTGGGATGGTCAAAACTCGCAACTGGCAAACTTCACTTTCAGTGGCTGTTCAGTGTTTCAGCACCTCCCGTCTACCGCAAATAGCAACATTGCATTTCCTGGCTGTCGAAATGGAGTTTCCTTGTTCTGGGGTCCCACACTCTGTTGAGGGGGCTCAGGCTCAGTCAGTCCTGCTTCCTGGGAGTCCGGAGGATCTTCATGAAGCTCTAGGCCAGCTTAAAAGCAAAACACACAATCTGGTGTTCCTCTCCCTGGCTATACGGTTTCCAACAGCAACTCTGTGGAAATTCAACCAGCTCTGAGATGGATGTCCAGGTGGCTTACTTTGGAGTTGATTGGTCCCACCAACTCAAGGGGAGAAGTCGTACGTGCAGGGGCTTCTCTGTCGATGCAAATTTGGCATTTCGGCACTGCATCAGGGCTTCACTGGGCAAACCAACAGTCCAGGAGTTGCAGCAGATGTCCTCTTCAAGTTCTTCTTTGGTTCCTTTGTCCAGTGGTCAACTCTGCCTTTCAAGCCAAAAGACTCACCTTTTATTCAGTTCTCTCCCATTCATTCCAGCCTAGCTGTCACTCACCCAGCAGGGTGGCTGTCCTTGCCAGACAGTCAGCCGGCCAATCACTACAGAGTGCATTTGGGTCTCCTAGGAGACTAAGCACAGGAAATTTCGGGCACCTCCCTCACGTCCTGCCTATCCCAGACACCCTGGAGCCAGAGGCGGGCTGCGGGCTTCACTCGTGAATCCCGCCAAAGGCAAACTTAACACAGAGACCAAACCTGGTTTGGTGGGCAGAGTAAATCTCAAGAAGGACCTTTCCACAAAGAAATGGTGAAAAGAGAAGACCGGGGCCATTTGACAAAAATGGCACCCTTGGGTGCTTTACTGTAGCTGCGAACGCAGGCCGCGGTAAATGTACAACATGGTAGCTAAAACGAAACCTCTGCCACCAGCCATTCAGTGAGACAAGGGTAACATAAAAATGTTACATGAGTAGCTAGACAAAGGGGATACTAGGTAACCCCTCCAGCACTCTATTGTAAGATAGGGTGTGCTGGGTCTAGCAAGTTACAATGGTAATTAAAGTAAATTTCACTTTACTGCTCTTTGAAACAGTAGTTCATCCAAGAGAAGGTATTTTAAATCTTTGGGAAATCTGAAAGACCTCCCTGTGTCACTGCACTGAAGGTGCTGTGTGACACAATGTAAAAGATGATGCCTATGGAGTTTATCAGACTCCAAAACGAAAAGAAACATAGTGTTCAAAATGACAATAAAATACATGAGAGAGTGGTAAAAAGGGTCACACTCTCTCCAGGTTATAAAAATCAAGTCCTCAAAAGCCAGCAAAGTTGCTGGGAGTCTCTAAGGTGGAGGGAATTAGCACATTTCTGAGAATTCTCCCTAACACCTCCCTCTTCTAAAAAAAACCTCTCTAGAGCCTAACACGCCCACTAATTATCGACCCATAAATACGGTTCCGTTCTTACTCAAGATTCTGGACAAGGTAGCATAACTCCAAATGCAGAAACACCCTGAAAAGAGCAACCTCCTTGGCCTTTGCCAATCTCGTTTCAGACCAGGTCATGGCACAGGAATGGCACTCATCGACCTCAAAACTCAATGGATGAAATTAAGGACAAAGGTAACTTAGCCCTTTTCCTCTTGTTAGATGTTTCTTGACTAAAGCCATTGCCTGGATTCAATCCTTTCTCTCAAATAGGACTATGAGAGTATTCGCCACCACAGCAACTGCAGACCCTGCACCAGTCCTATGTGGAGTACCCCAAGGCTCGCAAGATCCCACGTTGTACAACATATTTACAAAGCCTATATTTGATCACTTAAACAGCTTTGGAATCAGCTGCACAAATTATACAGATGATACCTAAATACTTATCCCACTCTCAGGTTCCTACACAGCAGACGCGGATCACCTTGACAATATCTATCTCATTATTTAGGCATGGATGGCCACCCATGGCCTCTGCCTGAATGATGATGAAACAGAGTTACTGCTGATTGGCTTTCAATACCACCTAAGCAGACTGGCCAGCCAAGTCCAATCCTTCATCATTGACAAAAATACCATTCAAGTCTACAAAGTAGTCAAAATACTTGGAATATACCTTGACATGAACCTTAACCTCACCAGGCAAATCAATGCTACAGCTTCATCGGTAGCTTACATGGCTAATCTCATAACCGCCTGCAGACCCTTCCTGTCTCCATAAAACGATAGCACCCTAGCCAGGGCACTTATCATAACTAAACTCGATTATTGCACTACACTCTACAATGAAACCAACCTCCGCAATTTGAACAAACTCCAGGTACTCCAAAATAACGCTCTTAGAGTGGCCCTTAACATACCTAGAGCCAACCACATCTCCGCCTCCAGACCAGTCAAGTGGCTTCCAGTCAAGAGTAGAATCATGTACAAATCACTATCTCTTACCCACAAATGCTTAGCTAACCTAGCCCCGAAATACCTCAACTGCATATTCCCCAAAAAACAGACCCACCGGAACAGCACAAATTTATCAACTCATCACACCCAAATACAAACTGGAGAAATCCAGGCGTAGCAGCTTCCCAGTCCTAGCTGCTAAGCTATGGAACGCCCTACGTCCTAACATTAGAACAGAAACAGTGTACCAAACATTTTGACACAAACTGAAAACCTGGCTAGTGTCCCTAGAAAACACATAGACCCTGCAGGAGCGCCCTAGCTCATATCCTCTACTGGTTACCTCACATCCATCCTGTCTTAACACCCACTAGTGGTCTGGATCACTGGTCACATTCTCTGACATTTAGGTAGACCACTACTCTGTCTGGATTACCATTATAATTGTAATTGCAACGTGAACTGATGCACCTTACCTATTGTAATATAATACACAGGCACTGTATCAGTGACCTTTAAGAATATGTAAAATAGTAACTTATATACCACACCTACTTTGATGTAATGTAATGCATTGTAATGCACCTGTATTATGACTTGCAACCTGTAAAATAGCTATATAAATACATAAATAATAAATAACATTGCCAATGTAAAACATTTTCATGCTGCTTTTGCCCAAATCTCAGCATGATGATGGCCTCAACAATGTATTCGGACGTTGACCCTCTTTTAAGTGAAGTGTTCCAAAAGAAAATTCAGAGTCTTGTCCAAACAATATGTTACCATTGCTACTGGAAAAAGAAATGCATACAGGTCATGTCTTGCTCTGCTGCCATTTGCAGGCATTGACATCTGTGGTTTTGCCACACAGGGATGTTGATGCACAGTAAAGGCAGCATGGGTGCCTATGGCAGGAAATGGGCGAGAAGAGGACCGGAAAGGGGTGGGAAGGAGCTGAGAAGGTGCAGAGAGGAGAGGCATAGAAATCGAGGAAGGCAGCCATACTGGTGACTGCGGCGATCTTGTGAGTGTGGTAGGGGGCCAGGGACATGATGGAGGATGAAGAAGGTTGATGCGGCCCCTTTTCAAGAGAGGATTTCACGAGAGGAGGGCAGGGATGAACCCCCTTCAAGGTAAAGAAAGGGAGAGCATAAACAATGCAGCAAATGCAGGGCCCAATTCATGGAATTTTTAAACGTTACAAAGTGACTTTGCACTGCTGAAAATGTACCTTGCACTGCCAACATATGTTAGCAGTGCAAAGTCACTTTCGATGAATCAGCACCATTTGTGCACTGACTTTGCACTCCAAGAATAAATACACTTTGCACAGTTCCATGAATCAGGGTTTGTGTTGGCGGTGTAAAGTCATTTTTCAGCAGTACAAAGTCACTCTGAACCGTGCAAAGAATTTCATGAATCAGGCCCTAAATCCAAGAAATAACTGTGCTGTGAGCGCCGAGCATCGGGGGTGCTGTAAGAAAACAAAACTGTTCATGCTGCAGCGAGGGTTAGATTCACAGAGAAGGGAGAGTAATAAAGAGATGGATTTGGAGAGTGAGCAATCAAGAGTGATATTAAGGGATGAGTGAGATCATGAGTGCAAGAGAGTTATTGACTGTTAATTGTGAAGGAAGAAAGGAAAATAATTGTATTATTGTTTACAAAGATCGAACATGATTAATAAGGTAATGGGCCTCATTATGAGTGTGCTGGTCCAGTAACAACGGTGCCAGTAAACCTACCGGCACCGTTGTTACCGGCCGGCACACTACGAGTCTGCCTGCCGGAGTCGCTGTGCACGACAGGTCTGACCCTGCCGGGCACATCAACCACAGTAGGCAGACCATAATGGAGGCACCAGTACCATTATTTACAGAGCCAGTGCCTCCGTGTTCCTCATTTCCGGCAAGTCAGGCACCGTGAAAATTCACAAGTCCGGCGGCAACCTGCCAATTTTACCAGCACGATTATCGACTTGTGGTGAGGCCCAGTGTGTCTAACAGTGTGTGTGAGTGACTTTGACAATGAGTGTGTGATAGTAAGCTTGACACTGTGGGTGTGGGAGTAAGAGAGACTGGCTATAAAAGTATGTGTGACAGTGATTGTGTGTGACTGCATGACAATATAACAGTATGATGAAGTGTGAAACAGTCTGAGTATGTGAGACGGTGTGTGTCTGTGACGCAGTCACTTTGTGTGTACCAGATAGTGAGTGGCACAGTCATTGTAACAATGAATTTGACAATGATTGCTACAGACAGTAAGTGTATGAGAGAGCCTATGAGAGGGATATTGTGTATGTATGCTTGTCAGAGACAGCGTGCAACAGTGAGCTTTTGTGTGAGACAGTGAGTGTGACAGTTTGTGCTGGTGAGTGAATGGGACAGTGAATGTGTGTTACAGATTATTTGAGTGCATGCATATGCGTGATAATGAGTGTGGCAGGGAGTGTTTCAGTGTGTGTGCGTGTGTGTAGATTTCTGACGGTGTTGGCTCGGATTTGCATTGTTGCTTTTGATAGTTTGGAAGAAACTACAAGCATGGGCGTCATTTTAAAGGGGGGCATGGGTGTTTGTGCCCCCCAACTTTTATCGCACAAAGTTTTGTCCCCATTCATTTGGCTTGGGCACCTTTTCGTCAGATATCATGTCCCCCCAACATTTTCAGCAAAATGACTCCACTGTCTACAGGACACTAGGCAATGCAAACACTGACCAATCATTTTGTCACCTTGCTGTCATGCTGGGTGGCAGGGCACTGGAGACTTGTACCCATCTCGCAAGCCACATCGAGCCATGATATCTGCGTAAAGGAGTGCGCGAGGCTGATGTCCGGAGGCGTCCTTCCGCTGTGGCTCGAGACACGCCGGCCCTCTTTAAACATAGACATTAGGGCAAAGGAGGCCCTTTATTGTTTTCACCTCGCGGGCAGAAAGAAGGAGAAGGCAACAGCACTTTGCTTTATTTTCTCAAAAAACTTGACATTATGAACCGCAGGACATAGCCTTGATTTTATTTCCAATGTCCTCTTAAGCTCTGGAATGGTAAATTCTCTCTAAGAGGAAGAAAAGCTGCCCTGCTGCTGCTTGAAAGCCTGTTGGCTTCTGTGTTCCCTCCTGCCGTTGAGTTGACTGAGGCATGAAGAGCGCCTCAGGCTGCAAGTCTTGTAGGGCCAGTCGCAGAACATTTTTAATGCCCCTGCAGTAAAACCGAGCAAAGTGAATGCATGATATCAGCGCACGGAAACACTGTTAAACTCACAACTTCAAGTATCAGATAACTTATTTTTTATCAGTGGATTTGAATGAAGCAAGCAATCAATTTCAAGTAAGTTCCCTCACATGTCACACTGAAGACTCAGCAGGTCTGTTATCTTTCTCTAAAATAGGAAGCCCACGGGAAAGGACGTAGGTGTTTGCGCCGCAGGGTGGAGTCCCTGCTCTGTTTCCTGTCTGCTGCCATCGCTATGTTGTGGAGCCCTGCCCTGCCCCCTTCCAGGACAAATAAAAGTTGAGGCAAACCCCGTGAAGGCAAAGCCTGCAGGGGGAAAGGGTGATGTTTTCTGCCCCACAGCGCAGAGTTCCTGCTTTGTTTCCGGCCAGCTGCCGTTCGGTGCTGTGGAGCCGTGCCCTGCACCCTTTCAGGACAGATACAAGTTGCGACAATCCCCGCGCTATGTTGAAGCCCGGGGGTCATGGGGAGGGCCTGGGTGTTTGCTTCACAGGGTGTTCGCGACCTGTAGGGGGTTTCCGTTAAACATGACAGCTAAAGACCACAACTCGTTTGAAATCTAAAGTGATATTCCCTCCCACTCTTTTTACTGAAACTGACATCTACTGAAGCACCAGACGAGGAGGACACAGTTAGGACTGCCAAAGCAGAAAACCAGCCAAGCCACGGTGAGAACTAAGGTGGCGGAGGGGCTATCGCTCCTACCAATAGAGACTAAAAAAGACCATCACAAAAAAAAAAATACCCCCGCGTGTGGAACAAGTGGGAGAGGACATGGACATGGTCAGTAGCCCCTAACTCAAAAATCCAAATTTTCACGCCAGGACTCAACTCCAAAGATGCACTTCACCACTCCCACTATTCTCATTAAGCCCCTGCAAACTTGTGGTCAGCAAATTAACTATGTCAATCCCTACCATGCTTGCAACACTGACATTTGCATCTGCACCAGCAACCACAGCCAAATGGAAATAACGAATTGGGGAAGTCGGACAGAAACATTGGAATGATTTGGGGAATTTGGGATTTAAGACCCTGCTCCACTGAAAGGCCTGTGCTAGGGGAAAGTTGGACAAAAAGATTGGTCTGATTTTAGAACAAAGACACCCTCCTTCCTTAAAGAAATATAGTTTAGTTTAGTTTTTTATTTATATAGCGCACTTAACCCTCAGGTATCAACGCACTTTAGCTTGGTTACATAGTTACAGATACATATCAATTAACAGGTTGTGGAGTTACATTACACAAACAAGAAATTTACAAAGAACATAAGCATTAAAACCAGTGCATAGGTAAAACAGTCGCTATGCAGTCAGAGTCCATACCAAAGATTTCTTTGCAGAATACACAGTTACTGCAAGAGGTCTAGTTGCAAGTTTGAGTTTTGGTGCAAGTCTGAGGGTCACGAAATGAGGATCAGATGGCAAACAATGGTACATTGTGGCCAGTCATGCAGTTAGAGAGCTACAATTGCTGGGAGAAGAGCCATGTTTTTACCCTAGATCTAATGGTCCAAAAAGATGGTTCGGCTCTGATGGAAGTGGGAAGGGCTTTCCAACATTTGGCTGCCAGTACAGGGAAGCTTGAGCCCCCTGCCATTTTTGGATTATACTTGGGTATATTGAGGCAGCATAGGTAGGATGATCTAATGGGTCTGGTAGAAGAATGTCTGGAGAATTTGTCAGTTAAGTATTGGGGTGCTGTATTGGCCAGACATTTATGAGTAATGATGAGTGAATGTAGTTTGATTCTGTCCCGTACTGGTAGCCAGAGTGAGTATCGTCTGAGGGATCATATGTGACTGGAGCGTGGTATGTTCAGGGCACAGCGAAGGGCGTTGTTCTGGAGAACTTGTCATTTGTTCAAGTTATGCTCAGTGGAGCCTAGAAATAGGGTATTACATTAATCCTGTTTGGACAGGATCAGAGCCCTAGCTAGTGTGAGGCAGCTGTTAGTGGATAAGAAAGGTTTGCAGGCGTTGATTAGTTTGTTAGTGTAAGCTATTGAAGAGGCTGTGGAGTTTACTTGCTTTTTGAGAGATAGGGTAGAGTATAGATAGACGCCAAGGGTTTTCACCTCTTTGGCAACATTGATGATATTGCCGTTGATGTTAAAAGAGTTGTACCTGGGGTCGAGTTTATTTAGCCGGACTTGGGTTCCGACAATAAGAAGTTCCATTTTGACATCATTCAGGCAGTTGCCACCCATACCTGAATTTCAAGATAGCTTTCATTTAGTTTCTCAGAATCTTTTTCATAGCAGCCAGAGACTGTGATGAGGACCTGAGTGTCATCTGCATAGTTAGTGTAAGTGACACACAGGCTATCAAGACGATCAAATAAAAGCATTGTAAATATGTAATAAAGCGTTGGTGAAATACAAGAACCCTGAGGGACTCCACAATGGATGGGAACTGGCTCTGCCGCCGCTGTGGGGGCAAATACTCTGGTAGTTCTATCATTGAGGAAGGATTGGATCCAGCTGGTGGCATTGGGGGAGAAAGCTGTAGCTGTGGCGAGTTGTTTGGTGAGAATTTGGTGATCGACAAGGTCAAACGCAGCTGACAAGTCCAAGAGGAGCAAGATGGCCAAGTTGCCTTTGTCTCTAGCTTCATCCATTTGGATTTTTAAATCTAAGAGGGGTGTTTCCGTTCCATGCCTGGGTCTGAAAACAGATTGTCTCAAGCCTAAGAGGTTATTGACTTCAAGATGTTGTTGAATTTGTAGATAGGCTACTCTGTCTAGTATCTTTAAAAGGAAAGGGACAGTTGTTATGGGATGGTAATTTGTCGGTATGTTTGGGTCTGAGTTGGGTTTTTTGAGGAGTGTCATGACCCATGCCTCTTTGAGATTTTTGGGTACTTGGCAGTCTTTAAAAGAGGCATTAATCAGGATGGTGATGAAGGGTGCTAATTCAGTAGCCCCATGCTTGATGATTGGATCTGGGCAGGTATCACCCTGGCAATTAGACGGTTTAAGCCCTGCTATTATGTTTACCACTTCTTCAGTAGTTACCGGTGAGAAATGGAAAGGTGGGCATGCAGGTAGGTGAGTGGTGGGTAGGTTGAACAAATGAGGGAGCGTTAGGAGCAAGTTGGGGTCAACAGTACACAAAGTTTACCCAATTAAATATAGGCTATAATTTTTCAGTGCACACTGGGAAGTGAACTTTGCTAATTTCGAATGTTAACAAAAATCCCCCTGTAGTGTTCCACCTATTGGAGAATTAATTATTTCAATCTTTTTAGTTAAGTACGCTAAGGATATACACAGTTTTGCCACCCTGCCCTACACCCAATGCAAAGGGAAATAATTTAAGGCCAGCAGATTCCCCCAACATTTGGTTTCCGAGGGCTCTGTTCTACTTACAAAGAAAGCCTCTGTTTAAAGTTCAAGAGACCCAGCTGCATGTCAGGACTGTCTGGAAAGGTAGGACAGAGGTCTGATCACTCCACTCTCAAGGATGGCATCCCGCTCTCCATTATAGGACCCAGTCAGCGTTTAGGCCTTCCTAGCAATAGACAGCTAAACCCAGATGCACTCTCAGCAATCTCCTCTGGTGTTTTCTTCCAACTGTCAGATTGTTAGTTGCAGCAGCACTCTTTTCATGGTAAATTTCAGCAGCTCTGTCCCTTCCTCCTAGTCTCATTCCCCTTATATAGCAGTGATGAAACCACCAATTTTATAATCTTGGGGAGTACCCTGCAAGAGTTACACCAATAGGACTGGACAGTTACCCGTTTCCTCCCAAACCCAGCCTCCGAGTCAGGATTGGTTTAGGGGCCTGAAGCAGACATATGGCAGCTCAATTTACAAGCGCCCCATTTGTTCTCATGTCACATTTTTGCAAGAATCTAGTTATGTGGCAACTGTTCATAATTTTGATAATAACTGCCATGACATATATGTTTTCATTTTCAGATAATCACGGGCAATTAAATAAGATGACAGCCAGGTCTGCACCATTTTGCACCACCATTTGTTAATTTTCTGCCATTTACACAGAAAGCATAACAGTTATGAACATGTTATTTCATACCCATATTCTTAATTTTACCCTTCACCAGTTCACCAACTCTTACATTTGGGACATTTTCAGATGAGCCAGGAACCTAGTTTAACAGGTGATTACAGTTCCCTAACTCATAGGTGCATGAATTGTATATCTCCAAAATTGCCTGGAAATTACCTAAAAATAGTACATAAATGAAGAAAATCCAACTTATGGTTGCTGGGAAAAAGGCCTACATGATAATAGTCCATTTCAATGAATAGTAAATCTTAATGTGGGACAAATGCCAAGTCACCTGCCTCCAGGCCATATGGTCTCACTGGGCTCACCTGTAACCCCAGATTTTTTTAAAATTCTCTTTGTGTTTTCAGCTTGATCTTTGAAGTTGGTTGCCTGTTTGAAGTTGGAGTTTCAACCTCCCTTTTCACACCTACTGTCTAGATTCTGGTAATGCTCCAGCCAAGTCCAGATGTCTTTGCACAGAGCCCAAACTTCAGGGGAAACAGTGGGGGAGTTTGTGGTGACATGTGTCCAACAGCCAGCAAGAGGGTTTGCCTCTGGCCTAGAGATACTTTTTCACGAAAGCAAAGTGACTTTTCCTTTCAAATGTCTGCATGCGAAACATAATATGCCTTACTTTTTCTCAACACGCACATCATGTCATTTCCCTGATCTTTTTATGTTAGCAGTCGTACATTTTTCACATTTAAACTGCTGTAGAGGAGGTCCCAAATAAAGCCTGCACTCCAGTCGCCCATTTTGAAGTACCAGGAATGTTCACACCCAAATATATGACTTATGACGAGCAGATAAATCAGCAGAGAGCCGCAGTAGGGCTCTGCCCAGTACCTATCAGAAGAGCAACACCTATTGAAGTACCGATGCAAAGGAAAACATGGACAGTAAGGCATCCATTAAGGAAACCTTACCAGCAAATGAAACGAAATGAAGATTGCCTAAGTACAGTCCCGGAAGAAACCAAAAAGGTCTTAATGGAAGACGAATGGTGACGTCACTAGGATCTGGAGTGACGTAGAAGAAATGACAACCCGAGAATGACTCCCAGAGACAAAACGCCATGAATAAGGGTATTGTGAACCTAAAAGGGGAGAACGATGGAGAAATACAAAGAAGTGTAAGCTGTAAACAGGATAAAGATATTCATCTAGCTAACACCTGTACATATGCTTGGAACTGCAAGAAAGCTCTAAAAAACCAATGCAGCTTGCAATGCTAAGAAGAAGAATAGTGCAGCAAGCGCCATTATACATGATCTACCACAAAACGAAGCACAGTATTATAAGTGTAATTCCACTTTGCAAATGAAGTAGAATCAACCCAAGTTACTAAAGGCCGAATGAGCAGAAATTCATATTCTAGTAAAACGAGAAGAGACAGCTGAATCAAAACTTGGCAGATGCAACTCGTGGCAGGAGAGCCAAGGTCATACCAATAGAAGGAACGAACAGTAGCTACATATAATTCAAACTTAAGCACAGAGTATCCTGTCTCTGAAAGGTCAAGATAAGGAGGCATAGGCGGGTGGCAAGCTGAATAAGAATAAAATGCACAAATTGAGAGAAACTAGACAGGTTCACACCTTCGCTTGGCATCCGCCCAGGAAGAGATATCAGATCTTTTCCAGATAGAAGATGCAGTTTTGAGGCCAACCACAGTAAAATAATTGACACATAGTTGCTGAAGTGATGATTAATTGTAACCTTAATTGGGGGAAGGCTGGGTAACTAGGGGGCACACTGCACCTGGTTGACCTTCCTGCGTGCTGCTAAGTAAAGTGGAAATGTATGCATGGGGTTGGTGCCAACCCAATCTCAATGGACCAAATAATCTAGGGTCCTATAGTTAGTAGAAACAATGGGATGTCGTACTTTTAGTTACGTCCACAGTAGTCATCTTTGAAGGAAGGGCTTAGACACCCACCTGACAGTTTTTACCCAATTCCCTCACTCCGTTACCATATACAGATAGAGTACCTATATTAAAGTTACCTTTTTCTAACCAATAGAATTGCATATTAACTTTTGAGTGTTATACGTCAATTATGACAAGTTTTAAGTATAAATGTTATGATTTTTATGAAGTTCATTGGAGTTGAAGCGAGAAGGATGATCGCATCACTGCTGATTTCCATGACTCCCCGTTTTTTGTACTTGTCATTAAACAGACTCCCTTTGCCAAACCATTGAGTTGTCCTTATTGATTGGTGTTGGAGTAATACATCTGCACCCCCATTCATCTCAAGGGTGCAGCTATCTCATCTTAAAGTACTTTAGAAGCAAACCTCGGCTCTATGGGCTGGCCGGGGGTCACCGGAGTACACTGCTTTTACTTGCAATCACACATGTAAAGCAGTTTTTGTGTCAGTATCAAATCCTGCTTTTCATGTGAAAGGGACCTTTGGTTTGAGTCCTTTGAATGCACCCCACAGGAGCATCATTATTCCATGGCCTGTTCTAAAATCCCCATATCAAGGAGGGGGGATACATTGTCACCAAAAATAGATACCACCGAAGAGGCCCCCCAGGGCTACCAAACAAATCCCCTGTGGTTTATCCCCATTGTTAAACCGAGCAGACCAACAGCTTCCAGGGTAGGGGGTTCACTATTCTTACATAAAGTCCCTAAATTGGCCTTGGATCTTTACGAACCCAGGAACAAACTCCTAAACAAATCTATACATTGGATCCAGACAGTGAGGGGATGTTCATTTGCAACCCGGGAACAAATTGTTAATAGGCGCAAGACTCCCCAACCGGTGGGAAAGGCCTTTGATTCTATCAGAATTGACTTTTTGGGCCAAAGTATGGCCACAGACATAACGAGCTATGACAGGAGACGCCACCCCCGGCAAATAGCACAATAGAATTTAACAACCATGCTTTGGGAAATGTGTCCCTGAGGCCGGTGCTCTCAGGAGCAAACGCTGTCCCACTGGGGAAAATGATTATGGATGATTCCCCCGATCATAGCTGCTGATGACAAACAGTGTCTTAGTGATCGCCCTCCAGATTGATGCCGAGAGTCCCTCACAATGTACTTAATCCCCCAAGAGTCAAGCCCGGGTCTCAGCACTTCATATAATTTAATTTTACCATGAATTAAATATTTTTGCATAATTTATCTGTGATGTGTTATAATGCTGAATGACTGACTAGGAGAGAATTTCCTGTTGTAGAGTTAATAGGAAATTGGAAATAAAAGCATGGTCCACATGGGCCACACCAGCACCCTACCCTACAGCTATTTTGCTGCCCTCACCTTTGAATTGGACTCTTCTAATCCCTCTTTTAATCCCTCCCACTTTGAGGCAGCATGGATCACTGCTGTGACATGCAGCACCTGCACCAACAGCAAGAGACTGTTTGAGTTCTCAGCTCGGAGACCGGTGGACTTATTTCTGTTTAAGCAATCATTAACATGATGGCAGCAGCATCAAATGTATAGTGGCAGAGGACACAAGCCTGCCCAAGCCATATCAATAGACCACCCTATGATGAAGCCACAGGCTCAAATGTTCCAATGATTAGCATCTTTGTGAAATGAAATAGCCTCAGAATTGGGGTGAAAGATGCAGCTAATGGGCCGGTGGAAGATTTAATAGCAATTCAGCCCCCTGAGCACAGAGGAAGGGAAAAGTCAACAGTACAAAGGATTTAATGATGCCATTCGTTAGCAGCTTTCAAAACTGCCTTCAAGCCCTCCCAAAATATTGAGGCTGGTCCTGCCCCCAAAGAGCCTGTGCTTTGCTATATCCTGTGTTTCTTAATGTCAAGCACTTGAGAAAAAAAGCAAAGTACTGTTGCCTTTTACTTCTTTCCGCAATGATATCGCAGTATCCCTCCACTCACAGAAAAAGGCCATGTGTGCAAAGGCCTACTGGGAAATCTCCTGTTATCCATCCATGTCAGTGCAGGCCTGGAGGTAGGTGCTTGTTGATGAGATGTGTTTGTATTTATGCAATTCCTCACATCCCTGAATGCCAGTTCCCTGCACTTATTTTTACTGTTCTTTACTGTAAAATGTGGGCGAATTTGGATGAGGTGAGATGCATGAAAGTGAGTATTTCTATCTATTTTCATATCGTAGGCCACATGCTCAAGTTGCACAAGCGCCATCTCAACTTTTTACCCTTCTGTGGTCGATAAATTGTGTACCATTCAAATGACTACTATTAACACAGTGTTGTGAAGTAAGGTCGCAAGCATGATATAAAAACTAAACTATTACCATTATTGTTTTTTTTAAACTTGGCCCATGTACATCCACTGCCTTTAAACCTTGTCTAATTCTGAGAAACGTGCCAGAGAGAATATTAATAATCCATAACCTTGTGACAGCCAAGGTTTTAGGAATGCATTAAGAAGAAATCTACATTTCCCCTGTTCTGCTTCTGAAGAGAGAGGCATTCCCATTGGTGTCAGTGGAGGGGAACATTTTAAGAGCCTCAAAATTGGACTGCAGTTTCATAGTTCCCATGTTGGTGGCAGCCTCACTTCGCCCTTGGCTGAGTGACACCATGGATACCTAGTAAAGCTGCCAGCATACATGTATGCTTTTCCAGAGGATACTGTGCACCGTCTGAGTGTCCTGTCCTTAAAACAAAGCCCCCTCGCCCTACAACAACCAGGACCAAGCCTGCTCCCTGCCTGCCATCTTAAGCACTCTGATTGACTTCCGCAGGGTGATGTGGCCACATGATATGACTGGAACATCATTTTAAAGTAATTTCTTTTGCCATAGCTTACATTTCCAGATAGTTATGAGCACCATCTGTGGGACCTACTTAAAAAATAATAATAATATTAATCTTCCTGGAGCAAAATACTCAGGACACTTCCTGCAACCAATTTTCAAGTCTAAAAGCCATCTTAAGCACTCTGGGTGGCTACCAGTCACGTGACAACTTCATATGACTGGGTTTAGTGTTTAAATCATGTTATACCACATACTACATTCCCAGAGGATCCTGTGTACCATCACCTTTAAAATCAAACTCCTGGGAACTATAATATCCAAGCTTATTCCTGCATCCTGCCTGCAAGTCTAGAAGCCGTCTTGAGTATTCTGGTTGGCTCTCAGAGGATCATGTGTCAGGCTATCTCCCTTACTATTGATTCTCTTCTAGGCATCCTGCTCAGGTGTCTGCAGCTGAAAGCCAAAAGCAGCAAATGGTAAACCCACCCTGGTTGTGCCTGTAAGGACCAGAGTGCCTGTTCATTCGGGGGCTTGATTTTCTCACCCTTTACCCGACTCCTAGTTCCACACATGGAAAAACTTGATCCAGTGTCTCTATATTCACCATGGTGCAACGGTTACCTCGCAGGGCCAAGGAAGTTCCCTGTTTTGGGCCTGTTAACTATCTTTTAGTTACTTAGAGCCCCATAGTATCCCAACTGAGAACTTACACCTGCTCCTTCACAGCCACACATTCCTCCTCCCCCTTCTGCCCAACCACCTTCCCTCTTCCTCTTGGACTGCACCCTTCCTTCACTGTTTTGTCTTGTGTATTTCTTCTATCCTTCATCCGGTACTTGACTTCGCTCCTTTCCCCCTTGTACTCACCCATTGCCCTCCCCTCTGCATCCACACCCCTCAAACCCGATGCTCCAATTCTCTGGGAATGTTCAACCTCCTCTATACCCCCGCTCACCTAAGGCTTTTCATTGGCTCTTCTCCCAAACCTACCATCACTCATTCACTTGACCTCTGGAATATGCAATCCCTCTGCAACAAATCCTCCTAAATCCATGGCCACTTAAATTATTTTCACTGTCAACGTCACTTCTTGCTATCACAGAAACCTGGATATCCCCTCATTACTCTGCTACACTAACAACTGTGAGCACTGACACTGCTCAATTCTCCTACTCTCCCTGACCTGTAGAAAAAGGTGGTGGTGTGAAGTCCCCTATCAATAATTCCCTCACCACTGCCCCTCTTCCCCTCTGACATCACCTCTTCCTCTTTTGAATATGTCACTATTCAACTCCTCCCTCCTATTCCTCCCACTTGTCTCTCTATGGAGCCCCTGGAATTCTCACCTCATTCTTCCCTTACATGAACATTCTCCTTGAGTCAGCGCCTACTGACACCCCCATTGTCATGCTGGGGCATCTTAAACTTCCGAAGCCCTCTGCAGTCAATTGCCTTGAACTTAACACACTCCCTTTACTCCTTCTTTGACCAGTCTACCCACTCTGGTAGAAACTCTCTTGACCTTGTCTTTCTCTCTACTTCTTTCTCCTCGTCTGACTTCACCATGTATCCCTATCCCACTGATCAGTCCATTGTTCAACATAACATCTTGGTCCCTGTATCTTCTACTCCTCCTCTTCGCTCCTCTATGATCATGAGGAAATTCAAGCAGGACTCGCTTTCCCCTCAACTTGATGATGGGAGGACCTCTATCCTGTCTCTCTCCCCTAGCCATGTCTCATCCATTGACTGTGCCTTTTCTGACTTTCATTATGCACTTATGACTCCCTTTGACAACACTATCCTCCTTGCACATTCACACCTTCACATTCCTGTCTTCAGCCCTGGTTCACCTCTGAAATCCAGACCCTCAAAAGAAACATGTGTCATGATCTACAATGCTAGCAAAAATCACCAACCCCTATTTTACTCCTAGCCATCAAAAGTTAATTTGCTGCGCTCACCTCTGAATTGGACTAATCCAAACCACCTTACTTCAGAAATCTCATTTGCCTGTCACAATCATCCACAGAAACTTAAAACTATCCTACAAGCTTTGCTCCCACCTCCAAGCCTTTTTCTATCCCCTCCTCCCTATCTGCTAAAGACTTTTCTCAATACATTTCCTCTAAAATCTCTTAAGTTCATGACATTCTCCCAGCCCTCCCCTCTCCTGCCCAAACCTCCTAAAGTTTGCCATTTCTTCGTCTTACCACCTCTATCCTCAACTACTTCTCCCCCTCCTCTTCTACCGGATTATCTCCCATCCTTCACAGGGCCATATCATCTGACCATATACATCTGAGCTCTTCATCTTCCCTCTACAGTGGACTCCTCGCTGCCTCCTTCAAATCTGCAACTGTCCTACCCCTTCCAAGAAATCCTCTGCTGACCCAAATGTCCCGGAGAACTATCACACAGTTTCCCTCCTCCTTTATTCATAGGTCCTTCAGCAGGTGGCCTTCAGCTCGATCACTAAGTAACTTGAGGACAGTGGCCTTTGAGGTCCCCTTAAATATGACTTTCTGAGAAAAGACTCCACCAAGACTCTACTCATTCATGTCTCCATGACACCTCCGCTTTATTGGGCTGTAATGGAATTACTGATGGTTTTATCATACTGCGAAATTCTGAATTTGACCTTACGTGGAGGATTTACCTGCTGGAGGATTTACCTCCAGCATGATGCTGCAGGTAAATCCTCCACTTTAATGCGTAAAATCGGCTGATTTATCATGCCATATTAAATCAACCAAATTCCCTGTGGATTCCTATGCACTCCAGAAACTGGGATTTACCCAACTGTACGACCGCTTGTAATCCTGTTGTAATGCTTAGCCTCTTTAATTAACTACATTTATAACATTTCATGCTAACTGTAAGGGCTCTTAATATCTCCATTATGTGAAATATGGACTCTTTTTGGGGTCTACATTATATTACTTCTACTAGATGGTTTTAGCGAGAGGGCTCCGGTTGGCTCCGTCTGACATTTGTCTGTGTCTCCTTCTTGGAAATATGCTTCTTGATCACCTCTAGTTGCTCGGTAGATGTGTCTATTGCCTGGGATTTCTTTTATGCCCACTTTCCTGAGGTTTGATTGGGATGTCCTGTCCTTGAGCAGCAATTCTCAGTCTACTACCCATCCAACGGGTCACTGCAATTAAAATGACTACATACACAAAGTAGGTGTTGTTTCGTTTTGTTCTGAGACCTTTCGTCCACGGCCTTGGTCTGTGAGATCGGTTCCCTCGCGTCCCGGAGATCCCTACCAGATGATATTCTTTTCCCCACACCACTTCCTATTCTCTTTTGGCCACAGTAAATTGTGTATGGTGACCAAGGCCAGCCCTTTCAAGAGGCTCTGCAATCCCACATCGCACCCAATCTTAAGAACGGTTAATGGATTACTTCTGATCACTACGCTCATTGCATCTGGTCCTCTGGTGTTTCATCAGCCATGTGAATGCTCTCTTCCTGCAATGTGTGTCTCTCCTTTTTGCCCATCTGTATATGGGACACATTCTGGGTGCCGGTGCCCTCCTGTGTCTCTGCATTAACCATTGTTCCTTATACCTCCATCATTCTTACTGGGTTGCAGTCAAAGGTAGCACCTGATTTTATAGTCTGACGCTTTTGCTCCAGTACCTGGTCCCTTTCATTCAGTGTATGAATCTTAGCTGCCACCTTCATGTTTTTCTTGAACTCTTACCCATGGTGTCCGACCCTTTGATTATCTTTTAGCAGCAGTGATGGCCTCTGGGGGAGCCTGTTCCTTTGCTTGTATCCCAGCATGAACTATGATGGACATGTTCCTGTCTGCTCTGAGGTGAGTTAGTATATTCATTTATATTTTATTTATTTATATGTTTATAAAGCGCCGCAACCTGCAAGCATCAGGGCACTGAACAAAAAGACAAGTACAACAGAAAGGTAACAGGACATGTAGCAATTATCAGTGCAGAGTGGGGTCGGGTAGTTGCTGGTTTATCTGAAGAGCAGAGTTTTCAAGTTTTTTTCAAAACCTGAGATAGTTAGGTTCAAGCCTAAGGTGGAGTGGGAGTTTATTCCATCTTGCAGTGTCTTTGGCAGGGAATGCCCGTCCAAGTCCATTTGCTTTTCTTGTGTAGCCTGTTTTGGTGAGCCCCTTGCTTTCTGACCAGGCACGTAGGGGCTGATTTCCTTTTTCAAATATTCGGGAGCCGTTCTGTGTATACAATGATGAAGCAGGGATATCATCTAAACAAGCAGCGCATTGTTTGATTGCAGGAGATCGCACGTGCCTCACTTCTCTGAACAGTGTTTTTGATGGTGCTCATGAAACACTCCACTATTACATTTCCCCTGGCTGCATCACAGAGAGACACACTCTGCAAAATGTTGACAATGACCATTGCATATGTGACCAAGCCGGCTCAAACTCCCTGACCACTCTGCTGCCATTGATACAGTCGACTGTGTTTTTCTCCTTGCTGCAATCACATTTCTCATTACTACTGAACGCCAAGTCCAATTCTGGTTCCCCTTTTGGTAAAAGTGTACCCAACTAGAAAAAAGGAAGACACGTCATCTCCTGTACTCTCATCCCATATGACACCTCCCATCCTCCAGTTTTGTTCAACATATACATGGAGTCCCATAGAGTTTTAACCCCTTAAGTGCTGATTACGAGTATTCTCGTCCTATTTGCATAGACTGGCACCTAGCTCAGCATTTTCAAGTGCCTTGGTATTACTATGTATCAATATGTGATTGATGGTCAGCTTTATCTCAGTTTAACTTCTGAGTAACATTGCATACACCCCATACACCACAAAGGGAGGGGATGTCACCACGCCATCTGAAACCGAAACCTCACAAAACAGAATTCCTGCTTCTTCTTCACCTCTCCAATTTCCCTAGCGAGAGCTGGGTATCAGATTGACGGATCTCCAGTACTGCAATCTTAACAGAAACATATATGTGTTTCACCATTATAAATAAACTACATCTTCTCTTTCAGATCAAGAATTTTGTGAACTTGTCAGAATGAAAAGTAGATCATCCTGCACTATCAAGACTAAATCATGGAAATGACTTGATAGTGGGCCAGATGGCAGGCCTTTCCAACATCTGCTAATAGAAGAGCAGTCCATAATACCACAGCATTGATCGGTACTCTTCAACGAAATGGCCAAGTCACCTAAACCCCTGATCTCTCTGCCCAGACTCCTGGTAAAGCTTTTCTGCATTTATTAGACTGCATTCACCAAAGCGGTACACAAGCCTGAGCTGCTGAGTCACATACCATCTGCCCAAGACCTCACCTGTTTTTCCAATGTCTCCCCCCGCCCCAAGGGGAATAGCTATGCCAAGATGTGGATGCTGACCTGACCATGGTTACAAGCCAAACTACACCACATTGACAATTTCCAATGAGGCTGAAACGTGTCTGGGGTTGCTTGTGGTCTTGTGCAGTAAGGATGTGACCTAGTAATTCGAGCTAGACTGCCACCTTTTTTATTTATTTATTCACTTGGTCATACAGCATGGCCACAGTTCAGCATAGCATTTCCGTAAAATGTACAACAAATGAGCAAAGCAGCATTAATATCATTGATGATCTTGGGCAGTGGTTCGGGCAATACGAAACAATCATGCAGAGATCACTGCGCCACTTCAGACAAATAACAGTTGGATGTAAAACAAGTTTTCAGGTGTGAACCCCGGGTACACACCTTTCTATCCAGATCTGAGCAAAATTATACCTGCATATGTCAGGTAGGTTTTTGCAACAAGTAATTTTGCTAGGATGCCCAGATATCTTTGGGTTTGGAATCCGTTGGCATCAGAGCTACAAAGAGCCCTTCGATATAATTTGCCCAGGTGACATCTCTCAGCCAATTTGCAACCATGGGAGGGGACCTGCACACCCTGGACATAAGTATGCAGCAATTCGCCAGCAGAAGGCCCAGATTCACAAAGGGGTGCATCAACATTGGCAATTCTCCTGACAGTCCGAACAAACAAACCTTCGCGGTGGCTCTATTGACACGAAAATGTCCATACGTTTTTCACATTTACCCTGCAGCAGGGATGCAGTCTGGGGCAGCTCCACAGCATATGCATATACCCGGCATCTTCAGGGTCACATCTGGGATATTTATCACTAGGATCCCAAAAACGCACTTCATTCTGGGCTGTATATAGTGCAACCAATGAAATACATTATGTTGCAGTATGCGGAACCTCGAGTTGAACGATACCTTAGTCGTCAATTTGCACATGCCATGACAGTCTTCATCTGAGATCTCCCCTCCCGTGTCAACTGCCCAGCTATAATTGTGAAATTGGTTATTGTTGCAATACGGTCAATGGGGACAGTATGGAATTTTACATTGAAGCACAAAGAGTAGCAACTAAGTGTTTGCAATTCGAGGAGTTGATGATATGAGAGAGGAGAGGGTCCTCACTCGGCTCGGCAGGGAAAGTGGGCCACTTCGCTTTGAATGCTGCTCTCATGATGAGGTAGTGCAACCTAAATAGAGGAATAAGCATACGGTTTGCTACCACCTTTTCCTGTGTGAGGAAAAGACTATTTGTATACACATTCCCTAGCCTATTGGACCGTGCTCCCTGCCAGCTGATACAAGTGAACCCACCCATAGTGGGCGGTATACTGGCTAAATTCCAGAGTGCCAAATATTTGCCTTATGGAGATGTGGAACGCTTTTCACCATGCCAGAAGTGTGCTCTTGAGTGGATGGAATCGATAGGAGTCATTGTAAGTAGCGGCGATAAGCAGTGTGCGAATATCGGTGTCTCCAGCTACCAATCGCTAGAGTTTCACATGGTGGGGGCGTGGTTGCAATGGCCTAAACCAGTAAGAAGCATAATCAGCCTAGGTCACTATGCAGTAAAGCTCAAAGTCAGTGACATGTTGCCATGATTTCCTCATTGCACCCGATTGCCAAAGAAACTGAGACTGTAGAGTAGGAAAGTAATCCCTGCCTGGCCAGATAGACACATTTTAATAAATATACAGAAGCTTTGGCAGGATTAGCATTTTGATCAAAGCGATCCTGCCTGCCACTGACACGGGTAGCTGTTTCCATTTGCATAATTTGGTCACCATTTGCGTGTGATAGGTCCCATAGTTATCGTCAAATAGAGTTTGTTGGGTCCTACTGGCCTGAACTCCATGGTATTTTATGCATACCACAGACCATTTCAACAAGGTCAGGGCCAGGGTGGGGGTGGTTAAATTTGTGATCGGGAACATTTCCGATTTAGACTGGTTGATTCCTAGACCTGAGAATGATCCATATCTAATGACATTGTTAAGAACTGAGGTAAGGTTAATGTTTGGATCATTGATGTACAATAAAACGTCATCATCATACAGGGAGATAACCACAGGCAACCCCCCAGGCCCCCGTCACATGAACACCCCTGTGGGCATGTATCAATCTAATTAAGTCTTCCAATGGCTTCATGACAAGAGCAAAAAAGAGTGGGATAGCGGACAACCTTGTCATCTGTGTTAATTAAAGACAGTGGGCGATCTGAGCTACAGTCGGTAAAGGGCTTATCAGGTTTGAGCAGTAGCATGATTGTGGCTTCCTGAACCATTGCTGGGAAGACACCAGAGCTCATTGATTCTTCCCATATGGACTACAAGTGCTTTGCCAGTAAAATGGAAAATGCCTTAAAGAATTCAGCAGTGAGCTAGTCCGGCCTTGGAGACTTCCTAGACTGTAAACCGAATATAGCCTTGGTTATTTCGTCTACTGTGAGTGATTTCTTCAGCTGATCTCTCGTTGTGCCCGACAGCATGGTAATAGGGAGCTCATCAAGAAAGGCTTGGAGCGCATATATGTCAGTGTAGAACTCATAAAACGTCTTTTCTATTCCCTCTAAGCCCTGTACCATCTCCCCCTGCTAGTTATATGCACATGGTATGCTTTTACTCTCATTTAGGTTTCTAAGGAGCTGTGACCGGTGTCTATCAGGCCGGTGACCCTCGCCATAGTGTGTGGCTGCATAGCTCTATGTCTGCATGGGTACGGAACGTATCCAGTGCCTGTTTGATCTCAGCAAGTAGTTTCCTAGTGGGCTAGATATGTGTAGGGATTCTAATCTGCATAGCTCCAGTTCGCTTCTTTAAAGTCTTTCCTTACTGCCTTTAGCATTCCAAATTCAGTCTCCATGGCTATAGCCCCTCACGTCGGCCTTAAACGATTGCCACACAGTGGCCATGGTGTCAACCCCATATTCATCTCAAAGCAGAGCAGAATATGTTCCGGCAATGTCCTGCAATGCAAGGGGCTTGAATTTCCAGTGCCAACACTTTGTGTTCTGGGGCACGAGCGTCAGACAGAGAAGCACTGGTGAACGATCTGAATATCTGAGGGAGGGAGAATATCTATCAAATGTACTGTGGGCCTTAGGGAGTTTGAGAGTAGAAACATATCCCTTCTGGAGTACATGTCGTGCACTGATAAATAAAACATATAGGCGTGCTCTGTCGAGTGTAAGGTCCACCACACGCCAGCCAGATCTAGTTAGTTCTGTCTTGATACTATAGCATGAGCCGCCAAGCATCCTGTGTGCTGCCCCAGTGCTATCCTATAGTGTTCATGTTACCATGGGACAGTAGGGTGTGCCTGGCACATCTCAATCATTGTTTCATAAAACCGAGTCATCTATATTGGATCCATATGTGTTAACCAACAAAACCTCATCTCAATCATTGTTTCATAAAACCGAGTCATCTATATTGGATCCATATGTGTTAACCAACAAAACCTCAGTGTTCTGCAGTGTCACATGTACTAGTACATACTTTTCCACTGCATCCACCTTCGTTTATTTGAGTTTGAATGGCAGTGACTTATGTATACTCGTTAGGACACCCCACCCCCTAGATTGCATGGAGTACAATGTAAACAGCAAGTGTACCCCCAGGTTTTGGTGAAAGTGTGGTTAGCAGCAGTGGTCACATGCCTATCCTGCAAGTATAGGAAATTTGCTCTATGGCTGTCCGTATGCGCCAGGATTCTTCTGGCTTTCACTGAGTTGCCCAAAGCTCTAACATTCCAGCTCAACATGACAATGGGCCTCATTACGACCCTGGCGGAAAGTGACTGACCGGACCGCAACAGCGTAAATAGCGTTTCCGCCATTGCACGAAGGAGCAAAGTGCGGCTAATTACGACCCATCGGGCACGAGCATTACGCCATGGCGGAATCCGAAAGGCTGCGATGGCGGAAATGACCCCAAAACGGCCCTTACCGCCGCCGTACGCTGCACCAGGTGCAATACCGCCACCCATCTTAGCGGTCACCGTAATGAGCGGTCACCGTAACGAGCGGGCACCGCAAATTACGGGCACCGTAAATATACGGAAACGGAAGTAAAAGCATGTGGCCGGAACGGGAAACAGCACGCCGCACAACTATAAAATCCGAATCCCAACACAACCATTAAAAATCCGACCCTGACACACATCCCAACCCGTTAGCAACCCCAGTTAAAAAAATAAATATGGGAAAGGTAGCCAAGAAAGCGTGTGATCGCAAGCGGCAGGTACACTTCTCCCGAGAGGAACTGACCGTGCTCACCGAGACCCTCCAGGAAAATGCCGCCGTCGTCTTCTCCAGTCAAATGACCAGGACGGCCCTTGCCAACAAGAAGGCCATATGGGCCCTGGTGGCACAGCGCGTAAGTGCGGTGGGGACAACACCCCGCACGCCACAGCAATGTCGCAAGCGGTGGGACGACCTGCGGATCCGCGTACGCAGCATACTTTCTGCGAACAGGAACATCGCCACAGCTACCGGGGGGGGTTCAGAGTCGCCCATCAAGTTGACCCCCTGGGAGGATATCTGCGCCTCCACCATAGGAATGGAGAGCATAGAGGGAGTCGGAGGGATGGAGAAAGGAGTGCCGACATCCGGAGAATCAGGTAGGTTGGCCAAGAGAAACAATGCGAAATCCACAAAACACGAACATGTGCAGTACCATGTGACCCCATAGTGCAATACATACTTTGCCCTGACAGCGCCCTCTAAAAGTCAGAATGAATAAACAAATCAATCAAGATGCCATAAACAACCCCTACATGTGCAGCATGCACCCCCTAACTGCAGGCAGCCAAATGAATGCATCCTCAATCCACACGAAAATGAGACCACCTCCAAGGCCCAGTCCCAAATCAGCCTCATGTACCACCCCAATGCATTTTATACGTTGCCATTCCAAATCCGACAGACCCATAACTAACGCTCGCCCCTCTTTACTCCACCACAGGGTCCGATACCAACGACGAGCTGCAGGACACCCCTACCAGCACGCCTGCAAAGAGGGCCAGGACCAACGTCCCAAGAGCCTCCACCTCAGGTGCAAGGATCAAGACACGGCAGCAGCAGGAATCAAGTGGCAGCACACTGGAGGGGACTGCAACAGGCACCCCAGCAGCCAGCAAGTCCACAACCCCAGCACCACAGGTCCCCCCAAAGAACGTATCTGATGGCACTGCCTCTGGTGGTAGCAGCACCATAGGTGACACAGCTGTCATGCCAGCATGCTCCGACACGGAAAACAGTGCTGGCGACGTAGGTACCATCCATGACCTTTCCCAATCCCCCTGCATGTTCCATCCCCTACACCATGACGAAACCACGCAGGGGCACCCTGAAGACGACGACTGGCCAACCCCCACAAGTCCTGTGCCAAGGCAACATGTGTTGAGCAGCCCCCCTGTCACACCACCGCAAATGTCCATGGCCCAGCAGAGGCAACAGTCCCTCGACCTGCTGATCGAGCAACAGCAGGAAGTGTCCACGCTACTCAAGGACCATGCAAATGAATGCGGGGGTTCCAGGGCAGCCATGGAAACATCCACCGAGACACTCAGGGCACAAATAGAGAAAAGTAGTGAGAGCCTCAGGGGAGAAATGGAGAGAAGCACCGAGAGCCTGAGAGCACAAATGGAGAAAAGCACCGAGAGCCTGAGAGCACAAATGGAGAAAAGCACCGAGAGCCTGAGAGCACAAATGGAGAAAAGCACCGAGAGCCTGAGGGGGGAACTGCATGCGACGTCCAAAGACGTTTGTGCTGAACTTGCTGCTGTGCGCCGTGTGCTCTCGGAGCTCTCACAAACCCTCAGAGACATGCATGGACGCGAGCAGGCAGAGACATCATCCGTGGCAAGTTCCGTCCAGGGCAGCCCCCAACGCAGATCTGGCAGGAACCTGCGCTCCACGGGCAGGGGTGCCCCTGATACCCGTAGAGGGGGCTTGCAATAGCGTCTACCCACGGACAGCATGCATATTTGGACACTGGTGTTGGGGGGGGAGGTAGTAGGGTGGAGGGGGTGTGTTGGGCTTCACTGGGTGGCGGGTCCATAGGGTGTATAAATCAAATCACATTAACAATACAGCACCTCATTATCATCCAATGACATGTGTGGACATTGATATTTGCGTACGAGGCCTTCATAGGCGTACAGTCCACAATGTGCCTGTACTACACACACACAGTGCCACAGGTCCCCTTTCCGTGTAATAGGCACCATGCGTGGTTGCTAGAAGCATGCATCTATGATGCTCTGTCGGATTGCACGTGCATCCTGTGCCTCATGGACTCCTTGAGGTGCCTCCACATCCCCACCCTCATCATCATCATCATCTTCAGGTGCATGCAGTACAGCGTCAGGGGGCATGGGCACATTCCTACGTATGCACATGTTGTGCAGCATGACACATGCCATGACCATCTTAGAAACCTTCTCATGGCTGTACATGAGTGCCCCGCCAGACCTGCTGAGGCTGCGGAAACGAGCCTTCAGTAGGCCGAATGCCTGTTCAATGACCACACGGGTACGTGAGTGGGCATGGTTGTAGTCCTCCTCATGCTCGTTCTGTGGGTTCCGGATTGGTGTAAGGAGCCATCTCTTCAGTGGATACCCGGCATCACCTGTATGAGACGAATAAAGGGTGTCAGTGGAATGATAGTGCTAAGTAGCCCCCCCCCTCCTGCAAGGTCATTGACGCATCAAATGGGCCACGATGTCATGCATGGAATGAGACTCACCGAGTAGCCAGGATCTGTGCCCTGCGTGTCGCTCCATGTAGCGTGGTATTCTTGTGTTCCTCAGGACCATAGAATCATGGGTAGATCCTGGAAATCTGGCACAACAATGCGTAAAGATCTTGTTGGAGTCACACACCATTTGCACATTGATTGAATGAAATTGTTTCCGGTTGCGGTACTGGACCTCCATGGCATGTGGGACAACCAATTCAACATGGGTGCAGTCGATGGCACCAATGCAACCCGGGATGCCGCCAAGTGCATGGAATCCCACTTTTGCGTTGGTAATCTCCTGGTACGTGCGTGGTAGTGTGATGTGGTCGTCGGCGTGCTTCAGGAGGGCATCGTGCACTTGGAAGAGTGTCCGTGAGAACAGTGGCTGTGAAATGCCATGCAACTGTCCCACTGTGTGCTGGTAGGTGCCTGTGGCCAGGAAGTGGAGTACAGACACCACCTTCAGTAGGGGTGGGATGGCGGTTGGGCTATCTATCATGCTCACGAGGTCAGCATGTGTCATGTCCACAATGGCGATTATGGTGTCCCGGTCCAAACGGTAGAGGGTGTGGATCTGCTCAGCAGTGAGGTTGAACGGATCAGCTCGGAGGCGTGGGATTGCGGGCCGCCTGCGTGGTGGTAGTGGCAGTGCTTGTGGGCCTTGCTGACCCTGCCTTGCCCTCCTCCTCCTCCTTCTCCTCCGTCTCCCCTGTGCGCCCGGTTGTTGTACCTGTTGTTGTTCGTCGTCTTCTTGTAGTTGTAGCACTTGCAGTGCTATCTGGTCCCCCAGGCCCAACATCGCTAGTCCTGCCGGTAGCATTTTGGAGTGGGAGTGGTTGTGGGAGGGGTTTGGGTCTGCTATATATGTGCTGTCGGCCTGTATGGCCTCCACCTGTGCTGATTGAATGAATCTGTGGCAGATGCAATCCCTTCTGGCCGAGCACGTCCCGCACGTAAGGCTGCATTTGGCCGCATGGCATCTTGGGATTGGAATCATGTATCAAATCCCGATGGCAGTGTGATGTACTTTGACTGATTTTCATGCTATGCTCCCATTGTTACACATGCTATGATTGCAGCCGCTTACATACCTGTGAAGAGTCAGTGGTATGTAGGGCTCGATCGATGGCCGACCCTCATGCAGCACAGTAACGTACTTCACCGACGGGCGTGGCGTCCCATTTGTGATTGCAGCCAGTTAGCATTATGACACACAGCCGCACTACATTGATGTAATTGTGAATGCAAGCGTTCACAGAAGCCTTTTCGACGTAATGTTGCAAGTGAGGAATTCGAAGGCCAGCATTTTTGGTTTTGAAGTAGCGGCGAGGATACGCCCACAGGTCTGGCTGGAAATGTAACGTTCTATTGTAGAATGTCCTTGGGACATGGCCCATAACGAGCAAGCAATGAATGATATGAATTGAATGGGATGCGCAATAGCGTAGTGGACGATAAGGCAGGACGTTCCCAAATCCATCTTGCTTCACAACACTACAGATCCGGCCAGGAGCACAGTGGTTTTTGCAGACTGCATTACGCACAGACGCGATGGAAGTTTCACATATTATGTGAGTGAATATTCATGCGTTTTCATTGCGGGATGAGGGAATGATGAATGGATGCATGGACAGATGATTCCGTTTAGGGTCTGCCATGTACATGGGTTTTTTGAATCACTCCCCTTCCCCTGCGCTATGTGATGTAAGGCTGCCATAGTGGGACTTACGTCTATCTGCCCTTGTCGGATCCTCCCTGTCTCGACGCGCCTTCATACACTTGTGTCTAGGCACGTTACTAATCCCATGTCATGGGTTCTATCTTGACGGACGCATGCACAGTAACCGACGTTGCCAATGGTGTATTTACCTCGATTGATTTCGTTATGAATCGATACTGATTTAGGGGTGTGTATATTCCTTTGGAGTGGGCTAGCATGCATATGGGTGTGGATTTGGTGTGTTGAATGAAGATTGTAATGCATCATGAGTCCCGTAATGCAATCGGTTAATTTGTGTTTCATTTGGGTGACAGGTATCTCCTGCCCTATTGCAGATGCCATCTCTACGCCACTCCTCCAGATGGGTTTTACTCTCGACACCTGCAGCTTCGGGTGAATCAGTGGAGCACCATTTCGATCTTATGGGACGATCGCCAATGGGCCACATGCCCTTACGCTGTACTGGTGGCTAGGTGCAACATTTCGGCCTTTCAGCTCGACTAGTGCCTGCCTCATGGGACGGACCTGCGGTTCTTGCCGCTTCCATGTTGCCTTTTGGAACGTTGATGTAGGCCCTGTGTGCCATGATGGTACAGGGCGTCACACAAGTGGAAGCTGGTCAATTATTGCAGATGCAGCCCTCGGTGATGATGGATGTTTTGGTGTTATTTTGCAAATTGCTGTGGGGCCTTTGTCATTTGGATGTGCATTTAAATTGTATTCCGATATTTGTCGTGTTGCGTTATTCTTTGCAGGTGATGTGGCGATTTTCGATTTGTGGCGGTATGTATTGCGAGATGATCTGCATTGTGTTCCGCCTTCTGAGTTGAGTTGTGTGGTACAGTACTGGCCGCGTTTGCCTACGTAGCACAGTATGGTCACGGATAGGGGCTGCCATTGTGACTGTTTACATGATGTGCTGTTCAGGGGCGGGGGATTGGCTTTTGGCCGACTGGTGCCTGTCAGCCAGGTCGATTGGTGGAATGATGGGATGTTCAGAATGTGGCTGGTCACAGGTGCCTGTGTTTGCGTGCGTTTGTTGGAGGGGGACTGGGGTCATGTCCATTGGAATAGCTTCTGTATTCATGCCATCTGTGCCCTGCAGCTCCCATCGGCCCCTCTTGGGATGAGCCTGGCTGCTCAGTCACTCTGCCAACTTGTGTGGTACATGCTTCTGCTGATGGTTGGTTTGTTTACTGGCAAGAGTACAGGGCTGGTGCAATCCCCCTCAGGATGCTGTTTTGGATGTTGCCTTGCGCTGGTGGCACGCGATGGGGGACTACTGTTGTTTTGTGTCATGTGTTCTTGATTTTCATTTTGATGTATTGTACCTTCACATGCCTGTGCTGCATCAGTACGGCTATGGTGACATGCCGTACATGGATGCCCACTCACGGGGCGCTTTGAGCCCCTGCATGCATTTCTACGTTGGCATGCATGGGTGAATTGTAGATTTCACTGGTTGCATAGTGTGAGTACATTGCGCCTGCCAGGAGTTGTGTAATGTGGCCAGGGAGTGGAGTACAGGCACTCAGTGGGCCATTTACGGTTGGTTCACGATGCCGTATTTCTCGCCATGGCGGAATGGTACTTTACGACGTGCTTGATGGCGTTCAGTACATGTCCGCTAGGGTCAGAATTCGCGTACCGTTGCGCCATGGCGGTGATTCCGGTTTTGCAAGGCGCGCGTGCGCGTACTTGGTGCAGTTAGCGTTGCCGTTCACTGCGGTGTCGCTAATGGCATCGTACTTTACGGTGACGGGTCATAATCGCAACGAGCGGTGTTCGATGGCGGTATTGCATTTCCGCCATCATTTTTCCATTTCCGCCAGGGTCGTAATGAGGCCCAATGTCAGCTCGTGGCATTGATGGGTGTTGTAGGAATCACTATTGCAGTTCTGCCCATGTGGATTGGAGCACATTTTTCCCCATATTTAGTCCCTGCTATTGCAATGTACGACCAAGCATTTTTAACGTAACCCTCCCTGCCCCCAACTCACGTCCCAACCCTTGCTGCCATCCCAATCATAGCAGCACTGATCTCAAACAAATCAAACAAAAAACAAAACAATTGAACCAGCAATAATTCATGCATAGGGGGGCCATACACAGGGCCTCATCACGAGATGGGCGGTAACGCCGGTGCTATTATCGCCGGCGCTAATAGCCCTACCGCCAAACCCCCCGGCGCTATTAGCGCCGCATCACGGGTTTGGCAGAAGGGTTATTGCCCATTGGGCCCATTCGGGAATTCCTCATTCCCCATTGGGCCCAAGGGGGAAAATTTGTGCTATTACCGCCGGCGGATTTCCCACCTGCAGTAATCGCTCCGAAAATACATAATGGATCTCTCCCACACAAGACATTTTCACATATGCACATGTCTTCCACTCTGCCTGCACAGCAGTGGAGAAATCTGGAAAGATATGGATTCTATTGGATTCATAGCGAAGTTCACCCTTTTCTCTGGCCAGTCGCAATATTTTATCAGAGTCCTTGTAGTTAAAGATTCAAGCTATGATAGGTCTTGGTGATGTGCCAGGCTTAGGCCTGGGAGATAAGCTATGGTGCGCTCGCTCAACTGTAAAAAGCGGGGACTGTGTCAATGGTTGAGTAGCTCCAATAGTAACCTTTCAATAACGTCCTCCATCTAACAGCTATAGTAATTTTTCCTGGATGTCAAATATCCAGACATTATTCCACCGAGATTGCGATTCCAGGTCTTCACACTTAGCCATGGTGTGCTTCATGTATGCAGTTAGTTTGGAGATGCACATTTTTACACTGGACAGGCCATCTTCCACTAATCCGATCCTACTCCCCATCACTATTATTTGTGACAGTTCTTCATCTATTTTAGCTTGCATTGTATTAATTTTGGCTGTCATGCCGTTCAATTTCATTTGAACTGAAGTTAAACTAGATTGCATGTTGGCAAAAAGTAACTGTATGTTGGGAGAATCCTGTTCCAGATGGTGCTCTGTGGCCCCCTGACTGTCTTGTAAAGCCCTGACTGTCTTGTAAAGGCATTTATCTTCCCTGTTTTTTTAATCCACCAGCCCCCTTCATCATCATGGAGTCTTGCAATAATATATAGTGGTAAATAAGGGTCTATAAACAGCAGCAGGCTGAAGTGGGCCCTTTGGGCTGTGCTAGAAGATTTACTTAGAGGGGTACTCACAGCATTTAAAGCAGCTCTGAGTCCACCGAGACTCAAGCAGCACAAACAGTTGTCTTCACTCAATTGTCGTATCAGCTGGATGTCATGACTGCCACTGTCTCCAGGACACTGCTGCGGCTACATCAGGCCTGAGCTTGACCAGAGGCAGCAGTTGTGGCCAATGGGCCGGGGCAGGCCTCAACTCCAGCAGCAGCCACCGACGCCCCCCGCCATACCAGAGGAAGGATCACAAGTGGCCCAGCCAGCTGATGGACCCCGGACATGTGGGGAGTCCACCAGTTGCGGGCACCAGACGGTCAGCTCCTGTTCCTGGAGCACACTTCGCCACCTCAGATGTGGAGCCTGTGCCCTGGATTACACGTCTGCCAGAGCCATAGCTGCTGATGTGACCGCCAGTGCACTTCTGAAGCCATCCAAGTGTCGGATCGCCTTGCAGGTCGCAACCGCTCTAGGGGGCCGTCAACCACGGTCGCAGCACTCGATGTCCCAGAGCTCGGTGCACAGACCCACACCTTGAATTCACATGCCCCTGTGAGCTGGGTCCGCTCTCACTTCAGTGGCTTGAAATCAAGGGTAGTTTGCAAGCGTAGAAGCTCCATCTGTGCTGGCTGTCACAGAGCTTCACTAGCAAGCAGCCTTGACTGCCATTTTTGTGGTGTGCAGGCCTGATTTGCCTATTGTCGCTCTTCTTCTGTAATAGCTTGGCAGGCTGAAAAGCGATGGTCGTGAGGATTGACCAAAGCAATGCCAGAGGAGTTGATTCATTCAAAATCTCACATCCATAGCTCTTAATTGTTTCTAAACTCTCTCTAATACAGACACGGGTCCTGAGCCTGCCATGCTTAAGGATGTCCAATGAGGCTGAAAGATGTCTGGGCTGCATACGGTCTCATGAAGAAGGAATGTGACCCAGCAGTTCCGGCTGGACTGCCCCTTCGGGGTTGGGTCCAAGACGGATTTCCATTTGGCCATTCAGTAATTTCATGATAGGCTGAAAATCTATGATCCGGAGGATTTCCTAGATCAATGCAAGAAGTTATGATTCATGCAAAACCTTCCAGCCATCACTTTTATGTTTTTTTTTATATCAAGGCTGACACGAGTCTGCCTCTCTGGCTACTGTGATAGTGACCTGTTAAAGAAAAGCCGACATGTGACTGACTCTCTTGTATCCCTAAAACCATTTAAGAGGGGTCCCTGACATGTGACTAAGTTTGGGCCAACAATGAAAGCCTTACAGAGGCAATAGCCTCTTGTAAAATTTCCCACATTTTTCCCTATCAGCCTTTTCACCTTTCACCCATTCAGCATGAAGTGAGGGGCATAACTATAGGGGTTTGTATAAGGTGTTCTATCCCACATCATTTTTACCCCCCATGTAGGTGAAGACCTTCTTTTTATGTAAGAAGGTGTGCTTTTGGCCCACAACTGTCACGGTGCGCAACGAAACCTACATTTCGGGGAGGGGGACTAACCCTTCAAATGTTGTGAGAGGCTCTAACTTCAGGGATGGTGGGGAAGGGGCAAAGCCATTTGTGTGAAGGGGCATCTAACTTCTTTACTCATTCTAATAAGACTATTCTAGTACAGCTTCAATGTTACAAGCAGCTAACTCTTTAAGTCTGAAAGCACCCACGTAAGGACGGCTGTGAGAATGGGTGGCCTTGTGTCCCCTCTCTACACTCCCAATCACTCCCCTGACATGCAAGTACTAATCCCACATCACGATTTCAATTGTCTAAAAATGTACGCACATGAATGCAGGTGCTAAAATTAAATGCTTTACATTAGTAATTGCCGGGCCTTTGTTAACAGTGAAGCCCAGGCGCCGTTTAACATCTTTGCCCTCTTCTGTCAGGCCACGATTTTGTCAGTCAGTTCGAGTCAACATAGCACAAAGTTTCAGGGATTAGTGGGGCTGAAGCCACTGATGACTGTCATGATTTGGGTTCATCAAAGCTTTTTGACATGCTCCCACTTAAACATAAAGTGCCGTGGTGCAGGGATTTGGTGCTCTAGCCTGAGGTGATAGGTACGAGCGAAACAAGGGCCTCCACCAAGGGCTAAAGGACATTATCGACTGAGAAAGTCCCCCACTGTGGCATTTAACACCTTTAGCATTCGCTGTGGGGGGGGGGGGGGACAAGGGGTGGAGCAAGCAGATAAAGGAGGAGGGTGAAGGCATTGTTGCACTGTGTGTATGGCATGAAGCCTGCACACCCCACAGATCCTCAAACAACATTGTACAGTGCTCCCTTGCCCTGTAACTAGCGGCACGATTTACAAATCCAAATCTAAGGAAATAAGGTGGAATAGGGCGGACCAGAGGTTGCTTGAACTAGGAGTACATTGGTGGCTGCCAAGACGTGACAGGGAATCACAGACAGCCGGCCTGGATGCAAACATTCTCCGGCAGAGGAAGTGAGTTAAAATGGTGGCAAGCGGGGGAGACGCTTGAGAGGCGAATGTAGCCGTATGCTACTGGCGCCAGCCTGCACTCCCTGCAAGCTTATTGGCTTCCGCATGTGTTAATGTTGCTAATTGCAGTTTCATTTTTTCTGCTGCTCAGAAAACATCAATCAATAACATAAGAAATATGGAATGAGGCACGTTCATCTTCACTGACTCTTTCATGTTGGGGTTGTTAACTGTGTGCGATGGACCATATGGATTTTAACAAACGTTCCACAACAGTTCACAGTCTTTGTTCAGTAAATTTGTGAATGAGGAGGTCAACTAAACACTTTACACAATGTACAAGCTTGTCTTTTCAGTTTTTTTCCACAGGCAAAGAGGCTATTATGCTTTTGCTAAACTGCACATGTTATTCACATAATGCATAACAATAAACTGCATGCCTGTTTCAAACAGTGGAACAACTAATACAACATTTATCAGTATTAGAACCAACCCACAGTTCTTTATACAGACATCTCAAGTTGTCCAATGTTGTCAGTAGCGAGCAGTCTATTCAGTCCAGATCCTGGTATTTATGGTTCTGCATTTGTAGTGGACTAAGCAAATAGTTTGGATACGAGAATTCTAAGAAACAAACAAGTTAGGGTCCTGGAATGCGCAAATATCTGCTTCAAAACGACTGTGTAGAATAAGTAGGGAGTAGTAGCAAAGTATCTGTCTGGTGGCTTCTCTTGGCATTGTAGCCAATATTATCTTGCATTTGATGAGTTGTACGCACACACATATGGTGACATCAAATGTAAACTACTGTTAAATGACAAATCCAGGCCTTGCTAAAAGTTTCAGGCTTTGTTGGAATTTAGTCCCTCTGTGGATCTATCAGGTAGTCCAAAGTAATGAGTGAGATACTCCATCAGTCCTGGCCTCCATGCTCACACAACCCTGTTCAGTTGCTATTTATACTCATGCATTTGTAATCGAGAATTGAACTGCACTATTGTGTAAGCAAGTAAAATGGCATACACTAAGAGATCAGGACTGGGGGAACATTTCAAATCCGACATCACATAACAGAGGAGACTGGTTTCTACATATTTGTTTCTAAAATGTGTGTAAACGGCAGAGGGATGTTAGAGGACAAGTGTTGGAGTAGTTTTTCTACTACAGTACTAGCTTTAATGGACCTCAAAATATGGCCCCATCACACAATTCTGGCCAAGAAACAGGCAATTTGTTTGAAACTCAAATGTATTTAAATAAAGAACTTAAACGTGAAATCAAAGCAAATGTGGTATCCAGCTTTATGCAGGGGAAGTCACCACAATGTTACACAATTTCAGACAGCTGCTCTACACAAACACAATTGACCTGCCTGCACTCACCTCTCTATTTCTCACATGCAAGCACTCATTCCCATGATCAGTTATATGTATATTATTTGAAAAACATTTTTTTTACAAAGTAGTTAAGTTAAAACCAACAAAAATGTAAACATCTACAAACATTAGAATTGATAATGGTAAGGTAAATTAAATCAAATATCAAACTTTAGTTAAAGTGTAGTTAAGTTGAGCAGATTTAACACAACAAGACCCTTGAAATTCAGTGGATGTGGCAAATCATGACTAGCTTAACATAGTGAAAAAACTTTTTTTAAAGGCATGCTTTGGTTAGGTTGCACTAATAAGAACCTATGAAATTCACTTGAATTAAGCAGTGTGCTCTATGAGATATATCTGGTGACTGTAGATGTCACAAAGCTGCAGATTTATCGGTTTTCATGTAGTGTTTTTTTTGTTTATGAAATCATGAATTTTAGTCTAATATGAGACAATCCTCCTTCTCTGTTTAGATATGACATGCATAGGTACAAAAACTGCACAGGCACTTTACCATCTTCTCTTTTCATATGTTGCCCATCCTATGTTTGAGTTTAAAGCTCTGAAGGGTTTTACTTTCTTAAGAGATGATGTACATCTATGACTGCACTATACAAACTGATTGTGTATAGAACGTATGCTTGTTTTAAATGTATTGACTGCACTTACATTCTTAAAGCATTTGCACTTTATAGGTCAGTTCTGCTGCTAGATTAATGGCATACATTTATGCTTTTAGGTGTTGAAAGGAGTCATCTGCACGTGCCATGCATTTGCAGTTTAGTGGCTATACTTATTGTTAGATAGATTCAGCACACTGGTGCTCTTTACTCTCTAATTACATCTCAATTGAGCCCCAGAAATGCATGTAAACTTCTTCGCGTTAGGATTGTGATACTGACATCTATAGGTCCTTTTACCTGCATTCAACCATGCACTTGCACTTTATTAAGTGCATGGGAAAGCCATTCTTGCAATAGCATGACGTGGATACTGCATTTAAGATTCCTATACATCATGATGATTATGTTTAAGGTCATATTTAAGAGGAGTTGCAGTTTTGGCTTTATACAAATGTATATTTATATAGACACATTTATTTGTAAATGGCTATATATAGTTCTGTGATTGTTATTGTTTATTGATTATATTATGCACGAGCACTTTAGTTTATGGAGTGTTCAGTATTAGTATACATGTTGGTGCATAAACTTTATTTTAGGACTAATGTGCGGCTGTGTTAATGCATTGCCTTCACTCTCTGTGTGAGGTATACCTGATGTGCTAGGATATTTCATCTCATGCACCAGGCCAACCACAGAAAGATATCACACTTGCAAATAAAGCCTCCCTTATTTTGTTACTATGCTAGGTCTATTCATTTGTCACACCGTTCAGATCGATGCATATTTTATGTTATATTGGTTTTGAGAACGTTCACTATTCAGCGGTTACTATCTGGTTCTTATAGAAAATAATTGACTCCACTCCAAGATGGCGAATCTTGTCTCGTGGGAACTCTATGGCAGCTACATGACATGTTTAGGGGGTGGGGCTGCGACAAATGGAGCGTTTATATCTATGGAAGCGTTCATGATTCACTATTCACTACAGCCTGAAGAAGTCCTTGTAATGGACTGAACGCGTGGGGGTGAGTGTATTTTATCTACTTGGTCTGCCTTTGATTGTGCATGTTTATGCCAATCTTGTAAGGTTTGCTATTTATTTAGCACTTCGAATAAATAGTACTTAGCACCTATCTACGAGTGCCTGGGCATTTTTGCGTGCAGTGTGTGTGTGCAGAAGTTACGCCTGTGCATGCTTTGGAGATGCCAGTTTTATATATATATATATATATGTATATATATATATATAATTTTATAGTGCAGTGGTCGCTACACTATAGTTAAATTGTGTATCAAGTTCCATAGGAAACCCGAAAAATGAATTGCTAATTACTTTTGACTCGTATGATGGATTTGGCTGACATTCTGCAAACCAAACTATTGTTACGGGCCACCCAGACACAACATTTTGGAAACAATCTGTTTAAAAAACAAAAGCGTTATTAAGAAAGTTAAAAAACGCTGTTTCAGCTTCATCCCTATTCATTTTCCCCATAGAGAAAAAGCCACATTTTTGCTCTAGTGCACAGCCAAAACCACTGGATGGAATTGGGCCAGGTACTAAACAACTTTCATACAAAGTGATGACTCGATTTCCTGAAGGATCTGGGGTTATTACATCCAGTAGTTTTTAAAATATTTGGCAGAGAAAGTGGTGCCCCTTCTCGTAAAATTATAGTTATATCTCCCATAGTGTTTTGGAGCAAAGCGAATGACAGGCTTTTCAGAAATGAAAAAGCAACCATTTGTTCCCAAAATTCTATTGCTAATAACGTTTGACCTGCTGAATAGGTTTGGATGACATGTTCAAAACAGAGTTTGGTCAAGGACCCCCCCATAATGCAAATTTTGGGAACAAAACGTTGTACAATGAAAAAGTTATTAAAAAAACGAAACACCAACGTTTCACAGTTTTCAGCCTATTCATTTTCTCATAGACAAAAAGGTATAGTTTTTTAACAGCTGTAGCGTGAACACTGCTGGGCAGATTTGAACTAAATAAGAAATAATGTGGGCCCAAAGCCTTGACTTAAATATCCTGAATGGTCTTGGGTAAATCCATCGAGTAGTTTTAAACATGTTTGCCGGGGAAAGGGTGTCCCCTTGGTGTTTTTTTTTTTTTTACAGCAGAGAGGTTGAGCGAGGCTAGTAACATTTGACTTGCAGGATTTTGATCACATTTTCCAAATAAAATGTTTGCCATGAGCCCCAGAAAATTGTACATTTTAGGAACAATTCATAAGCAAATTAAAAAGTTATTAAGAAATCATTAAAAAAAACAACTTTACAGCCTACTCACATTCATTTCCCATAGTGAAAATCTGCAGTATTTGAACAAACATAGCGTGAAAACCGCTTGGGAGATTTGGACCAAATAAGAAAGAATTTTGGCACAATGCATGGTCTAAATTTCCATAATTGCATCGAGGACAATCCATCCCGTAGTTTTTAAAATATTTGATAGAGAATGTAGTTCCCCCTTTCACCTTAAAACCTTTATATCGATCTTTGTGCCTTGAAGCAGAGAGGCTGAGAGAGGCTAATAACTTTTGAATTGCTGGATGTATTTGGATCAAATTTTCTAAACCAAATGCTTGTCATGGGGACCCTAATTAGAAACTTTGAAAACAATTCATTACAAATTAAAAAGTTAAGAAAACTTTAAAAATATTTTTATGTAATCTATATGGTTTACAAAAATCCTTTACATCAATAAGTGTAGATCAAATACAGAGTGAATACAATACATAAAACTGAAATAAAAAAGGTACATTGTTTCACTGTTCACAGGACATTTTTGGAGATTTAAAACAGTTACATAAGTCTCAGTTCATCTTAACCGACATTATTGCCATAAAGAAGGAATTTCATAAATATTAATAATTTCATAAATATTAACAATTCATAGGGCCTGTTTGACAAGCGCAAGCAAAAGGTATAAATTGACCATTGGACCTGAATACTAAAACGGTTAGATAAACCTTAAGTCATAAAACATAAATGGTGATGTTATTCCACCGAAAACACAGTTTTAGCACATATGAGTTGTGTCACATTATTAACACTTAAAACCCGAAATAAAACATATAAAAGTACCTCTTGGAACTATGGCACAATGTCATCCTACTTCAATATCAAACAATTAGCATCTTCAAACCAAATCACTGAATTCTACCCATTAATCATCAATTACATTAGTAGCATATTGCACCAATTTCAACCTGATCATTCAGCCAACATTCATAAAACCAGATATAAAACCAAAACAAAATCATTAAACTTCATCCATTTTATCCTAAATAACATGATAATTAGCACTGAGAGAGAAAAAAAATAAGCACTATTTGTGAGTTCTGACAACAGAATTTCGTTCCCAATTAGAATTCATGGATGGAGTCTACATTTGTTTCAATATACTCTGTTTACAAGGTATGTGGGGGTCCCATATCCCGTTCATTGTGTAAGTCCAGAGATTTAATAAATAAATCAATTGCTAGACCCTCTGATGTATTCTGAATATTAATACAGCGAGAACAAATATAGTTATCGTCCCCCCTGACTCACCATTTGGTGAATTTGGTCAGATAGATCCATCTTTCTTTACAAAGTGCCAGCATAAGAGTAATAAGTGCCTCACAGTTTCAGTATCACCTTCCTTCTCACAGAATGTACAGTAAGAGTCTTCCAAACCTATAATTGTCCTGTGTAGTAACTTCCCGGCTGGGCAAGATATTCCAAAGCAGTTTTAAGAGAATAGTCCTATAATATTGGTTTGGAAAGAATAATAGAAGAGGTGAGATCACCCCATGTCTTTTATGGTCCCATTGAGGATGACACACGGACAGATAGGAGTGCAATCTATCTCTGGTTGTGATCAAATCTTTTTCATAAAGTAAGCGTTTCACCCTATCAGGGTTTGTGACCAATGTCTCCCTGTCAGTGTTCAAGCCTGACAGAGATTGATCACAAATATCCCGGATTGCACTAAAAACCCATTAGACGCATGTCCCGATCCACCTATTGGCACAAATTTACCCAAATCAAAGTAAAGCATGTTCAACAATGGGGCTATTAAGCTATCGAATAGGGAAAACAGTCTCCATCTCACCTGGGTCTCCAAGGATGATATACCCAATTTATATCTAATGGCCGCCACAGGGATATTATTAGACAACGCAAGTGTCTCTCTCCACAACTGTCCTTCCGACGTTTCCCAAAATGTCATCAACACTTGATAGTTTAGCTCCACCCATATATTAATTTAGGAACAACCTTGCCTTCGTAGAAACAAATCGAGGGCTTAATGGAAAAACACACACATTTTTGCTCAAGTTTGGTCATTTGGTTGGATAGGACAGAAGCTTTCTGTTTGAGGAACAAGCCAAGTCCCAACCCCGAAGGCTGGGCCAGCAAGTGGAACCCCAAATAGAGGACACTCAACATGCTCTCTATGGGCACCCCCTGCATAGTCCAGCTCTGTCTTCTCCTTTTTCGCCCCCTCGACACCACCAAAATGGGGTACTAAAACGGGGATTTACAATCAACCCATTCTCTGCTGTGTATATTACAAATTTGTTGATTAAACGTTGGAGGCCCACCCTGGTGCAATCCAGGAGCAGAAAACTATTGGCGTAGGCTAGCCAAGAAATATGCAAATCTCCCAATTTCAGTGTAACCAGACCTGCTTCCGCCACAAAATCACCTATATCAGATTCATGTAAGTTAAAAAGACAGGGGGCAAGAGCACAACCGTGTCTTAAACCCACCCGGGTACCAATCCTATGGGACAGATTCCCTTCCATGTTGAGTCTCACTCGGATCCTCTCATTATCATAGAGAGCCATGACAAGACGCAGCAGCCCCCCCACACCACCCACTTCGCAAGCTTGGCCCACAGTCGACTCCGGATAACACGGTCGAAGGCAGTCTACAGGTCGATCGAGGCCACATAGGTTTTCCCACTATACTTTCCCCAGGCGGATTCCTGTAGTGCCCTTGACTAAACCATTTCAATTCATGGAATGACCCAATCGAAACCCAGTCTGCAATTTATTTAATTGATGTGTGTTAGTCATCCATTCCTTCAAATGGGTTAGCAAGACTGAGGCAAACAGTTTACAATCTGCAACAATTAGTGCTATGGGCTGATCTCTCTCTCCCCGTTTAAAGAAAGGAACCACATAGGCCGTTTGCAAGAAATCAGAATCACCCCATTTTCCAAAATACTCTTAAAATACTCTTAAAAAGCATGATAAGGTCCTGTACCCAAACAGCAGGGTCGTCTTTAAAGCTATTGTTGGTCAAGCCATTGGGTCCTGCTGCCCAGTGGTTTTAGCACACTTAATAAGCTTTAACATGGCCTCATAATCAATAACTGGTTGCCATTCATCCCCAGAATATTGGGACCATTCACCACAGTCCTCAGATAGAGCCCCAGGGGTAGCCCCATACAGATCAGTGAAGACTTTGACCCACTGGGTTTCAGAAACCGCATTCAGTTGGTTGACAATGGTAGAATGCTCTTGATGATTAATCATTGCCCCAAATGCCCTAACATCTCTTTTTACTAGGGTACAAAGCATAATGTATGCAGACTTTTGTAACATTTCTGCCTTTCTGGATATACAGTAATTTGTATACCTTTGCTTGACCAAACTGATTTTGGAGTTCTCATGAGCTTGGTCCCAACTAGAGCAGCGGATCACCCTCACGTTTCAATGCATAATTGCTTTCACACCAGCTAGTTGATAGTCAAAAATATGCCTATGTACTTGTGGCATGATGTGCCTAACCTCAAATTAGGGGTAGCCCTATTCATCAAACAACTCAAGAAATTAACAAATTCTGTGGGGGTAAAAACCTGGAGTTTCCATTCCATGGTACTGGTACTCATAACATTGGACAATTCATTGTCCTATATTCTGGAGGGACCATCTAATCCCTTTACCCTGTCCAACTATTCTAAGATTAGTCATGTCACCTTTAGTCGACCTGGATACTAAAATATCAAAGTCAACTTTCAGGACACTATGGTCACTCCAGTGGTTAGGGCAGATCTTAACCTCTATATTGCAATAAGATGTGATTGCATCTACAAAAATATAATCTAGGGTAGAGAAACGATTTCTTCTATGCCAGGTTGGAATACTAGGATTTGTGGTATCCCATCCCCCGCTCAAACAGACCACACCCAGGGATTCTAACGATAGGATCCACTTTCTCCCCCATTGTTGCTTATGGTTACCCTCAATCATACCTGGAAGGGTCTCCCAGGGTACATTATCCTCGTCTATAACACCGCAATCCGAATTAAGGTCTCCTGCCAATATAACTCTACCATTGGGAGCTGTTCCCTGCCAATCCTGAATTAGGGTGGTGAGAGTACCCAGAAAAGCATCTAAAACAGCTATCCCCTTATGTCCATTGACGTTGACAAGGAGAATATCTGTGTCATTCACCGGGGAAGACCCTTTCACACCCAAAATCCCAAACGGGAGATTAGGCACTAACCTAGCTGAAAATCCCAATGTCCCCTTAATCACAATTATATGACCGCCCTATTACGTTTTGCGAGTTGGGAGAACACCTCATTAAGAAAATTGAAAAAGCAGTTTTCAGCCTACCTTAAAGAAAAAGTGCAGCTTTTGAACAGCCATAGTGCAAAAAATGCTAGGCAGATCTGGACCAAATAAGAAACAATTTGGGCACAACGCTTTGACTTCATTTCCTTGACTGGTTTGGGGTAAATCCATCCAGTAATATATTGACAGAGACATAGGGGTGCCCCCTGTTCCTTAAAACCTTTAAACCTTTATATATATCGGCCTTGGTGCTTTACGGCAGAGAGGCTTTGATTGCGTATTGAACAGATTTTAACATGAGGTTTTCCGGGAGGAAATACATAATAATTTTCCCATTCAAATAACTCAAAATGAGCTTCTTCGATTTTTGCAATTGATTGCATGCTCTTAGATTTCCTCAGGAATTGGTGCACTGAAAAGAAATTAGATAATCAACTTGGCTAATTCTGAGTTATTCACCTTTTAATATTATCTAAATATCACAGATTCCCAAATTGAACTTGCATTGTTAATGCAAACTGTGCCAAGAACGTACGAATTTCACAGTTCATAAATTACTCCATGCAGCTTCTGAAACCAAATTAAAGTCAGTGCTGACTTTCATGTCAGTTTTCAGATGTAATCGCATAATAAATGAACTGTAAAACTCATAGGCCTCTTTCTACAATTTGTGTACATTAATACAGGTACAAACTGAATCTTTCATACAAATTGTGCCAAGAATTTATGAGTTTCACAGTTCATACATTACACCATTGCATGTTCTGAAAGCTCACATAAACTTAAGGGCTGACGTTGGTCTCAATTCTCAGATGTAATTAATATGCACAAACTGTACAAACAGGCGCATGAGTTTTGCTGTTGTTACATTTAGCAATTGCAATCTCCGGAAAACACACATAAAGGTTAGGGCTAACCTTGATATCAGTTTTCAGGACATTTAAATTGCTTAATGTATGAGCTGTAAATCTTATACGCCTCTTTGTACAGTTCATGTACATTCATTCAAGAACAAACTATGAAAGCCATATATGCCTCTTGTACGTATTGCACATCAAAGTTAGATTTTCCTTTAAAATGAACTTTCTTATGCAAAGGAGGCATACAATTCATGAGCAGAATAAAGTTAACTATTCTATTCACAGCCTACAAATGTGCGTGAGATGAACACTTTGTATATTTACACAAATAACACACTTTTAGTATGCACGCTCCTTCACCAAGTGCCAATCACATCCACTCCTACATGTCACGTGCTGCCCCACATGCCTCTTACCAGCATAAAGGTTGTGGATGCACTGGAAAGGGTTGGTGGCTCTTGGCAGCAGAGCACAGAGGTCCATGGGAAGGGAATTTCCTGAATATGGGGTGGGGCGGTCCCCAATGAGAGTGGCAGCAGTCTCCCGAAACCTAAGGACTGTAGTGTTTGCAACCACGGTGGGCACAGACATCTTGTCAACACTGCGCATGCGTGGAGGCCCGACTCCCCCGTTCCCTACATGCATGGAAAGAAGAGCATTATCTGTAGCCTTGGCAACTGGCACAAGGATGCTCCAGCCTCCTTTCATTGCCAGCAGTGTATTTAAACCTCTAGCACAAAAACTCTGAGCATCTAATCATTGATAGGAATATGTTTGCTATGTGTGGCTTGGTTCTCTGCCCACACTGCCTCCTGGTATTTTCCTTGCTCATCTTATGCTTCGCCAGTTCTGACCTGCCTGCCTCCTGCTTTCTGGTTTTTCCCTTCTCCATCTTGTGTCTCACCAGTCCGGATCTGAATGCCAGTTCCATGCCTCTCCCTGCCTGCCTGTGTCTTGCTCATGCTTGCCTGCCTCATCTGAACCATATTTCACAGTACCTACCTGTGTTCTTGGATACCAGCATTGACATCTGAGCTCTTCCTGAAATCTCAGGGCTTTCCTTTCAATGTTGGCACTGTCTCTACACCATGTAAATCAGGGAAGTCCCAAGTGTGGATATTTCCTTTCTGTTTTTTGCCATTTACAGTGAGGCCACTCGGGTTGTCTTCCTGCATACACCTTTATCTACGGGCACCTTCCAGCTTGGAGTAGCTTTGTGGGACATCAATGTGGAATCAATGCATCCGGTATCAGGCATGAAACAAAGGTGAAATGCTGGACTTGACACTATGCCGTGAGACACATACTCCTACGACCCCCTCTTACCACACACTTGTACAACACACACTTCTAAGACATTACAGAATGTGCACCTATGATGACAAACACTTCTACAGAAAGCACTCCTAAGCAATGCACTCCTACAACACATGCTCCTACAACACACCCTCTTACCACACTCTTATGACATGTGGTCCAATGACACGTTCTCCCATGACACACATTCTTAAACCGAGCTCTTAGTACAGAAGTTCCTATGGTCCACGCTCCTAAAACATATGCTGCAACATGTGCTCCTATGACACACACATCTATAACACCTTCTGACCACACACTCCTACACACACAGCACACTGTTACAGCACACATTCTATATATGTACAGTTCTGAATATATCAAAACCCTTGACTTCACTTTAAAATATTTCCAATTTACACCCGATGTTACATTTGCATATAATACAAAAACTCCAATAACACATATGCATGTAAGAAACAAAGAACTATTTTTGGTTTCCTACCTCTCACATACATGTGGTCTATAAACTATTAATGTGAGTGCAATTTACACTATGTGTACAATAACTTGGATCTGCAGATTTTGGGCTAGGAAAGTGATGTTTGCAATTTAGAATTCACGTACTGTTTTGACTCACCCACCAAACTTAGATTGCATTCAACACATAAATACCCCTCCCCAATTAAATCACAAATAAATATACCTGTGCAATTTCAGATTTTCAATCACACGATTTTATCGAGATATAATTGACTAAACTTGCTCTAATCCATATTTATGAATAGTTCTGGCTGCCAGACTGCTGCAAATTATCAGTCATTTTCTGTCAGACTTTAAAACGTCATGATTGATTCATTGTCTGAATTTTTTAAGCATGTCAGTGGAAAGGCGGGGCTTCACATTTCCCCATTTAAATCAATATATTTTGATGACACCTTTCCAAACCTCTAACCTTTTCAGCTGTAGAGAGCATAAATCAGTTATTTTGGGAATATCCCATAGTCACCTTTGGTTAATCTTTAGAGGCATGAAGCCAAGAGACATCTTCATGTGGTCCCAGGGTAGTCTCAGTTATCATCAGGTTCCCTTCTGCAGGTACCCTGGTCGACAGGATTCATCCCTGGAACATGAGCCTTCCCTGCTGCAACCCGTATGTTGTTCTTCTTCTTTAATCCAGCCAATTGGAACAGATGGTGTTCTCTATGGCAGCTGTTTCTAGTGTCAGCCTTCCTCTCCTCTTTGCTCACGCTGTTTCAAAGTCTCCCTTGTTCTCACATGTTTTCATAATTATGTTGCAGTTTGTGATTAGCCAAGTTCTTTCTTTCACACAGTTAGACACTGCTATTGACTATACACCCTCAACCTGCATTCGATGGTTATGATTTTTATAAATGTGGCCTGAAAAAAGCTGGGGTCGATGCGCTCACAATTTTCCAGGTTTCCCTCATAATTCAATGCAGAACTATGACAAATGAATGAAATATGGATTCCTATAAGGTGCCACCTATGACGCAAGTGCTGATATGCAACACAACTGTTTGGCATATTGCTCCATAATTTTATGAACTATCAATCATTGTATTAATAAATGAAAATCACAGTCAAGTTGTATTTGATGTCAAACTGAAGAGTAGTGTTTTATCTTTAAAACCCTCTTGGTTTCATGTTTATAGACCTTGTTGTTCAAGACGCATGAGAAATATTTGCTTTCTGCATGTATAGGCAATCGTAATTATGTGCTGCTTTAAAATCAAGGGAAATATAAATGCCTAAACCTGCCCTGTAATTCAATCTATAGTCTTGTGATCAGCACATGTTAAACAGATCCACATCATGATCTCAATCAGACATGATTAATGTATGTCATTGGATGGGTCCATTGTTCTTATTGCAGTAGTCCAGCACACACATTGTATTTTATGGTGCTAAGGGTCAATAGGCTGTGAAATAATGCACTATTTGGTTTTGAAGCTGGCCATAAAAGGGCAGAGGCTGCAACTACCTGCGGATTATAGATTTTAATCTCTTAGGAGGCTGTGGATTCTGTTTCTGTGGAATATCAGTTTATTTTTGGAAGAATACCCCCTGCTCTGGATTGAAATGCAGGTCACTTTCAGGTCAGCACAATTTCAAACTGAATTAAATACAGTGTTATCCAAAGCCCAAATTACTACAGTTTCTTTTATTCATTTATAATTGTATAATGTGTAGATTCAACACACTTTTGCATGATTTAAATAGAATACGTTACTGGCTACAATCCACGTGTCAATGAGTTGTGCTTCATTTGAAATGAAATAACAAGTTTGTTTATAAAACCACAGATGAAGACATTGGCTGCTGCATTCTGTATCTCCTGTTTCCCTTGACATTGGTAAAAAAACAGCCTTTGGGTGGAATGTACTTAAATGTGTCCAGTGGTATCTCTCAGGTGCACAGGTGATTGATTACCTGCATCCCACAAGTGCACCCTGGTTTTGGTAGCGTGTAAGAAGCAGAAATCATGTTGCATTTTTTTTGGTGCCTCTCTCACTTAAATTTGAAACAGTATTCACAGGACTTTGATTCTCCCTTCACTGAGTAATAAGCCACACACTTAAAAGGAGCAAAGCAGTTCACAGTTTTTCAGCATCAGTTTGCTTTGGGGAAATAGTCTTTTTTTTCACTTATTCTGACACCACTTTCCTATATATATTGTGGGAACAAGTCATAGTTGTTTTGTTGACCTCAGAAGGATGAAACACCATACTCGTCCTCGCAAAATTCCAACCTGTGACTTACAGAGCTCTCTCTCTCTCTCTCTCTTTCTCTCTCTTTTTCAACCCCTCCCTTTCTCTCCCTCTATCTCCCTCTCTCTCTCCCCCTCTCTTTTTCTCTCTATCTCTGTCTATGAATCTCACTCTCTCGCTCTCAGACACACACACACAACGCTCTGCAGCAGGCCCACAACACAGTGAGCTTTGCTGTTCCGTTGTTTGCATTTGATATTGTGTTGTAGAGAACTATGCAAACACATTTCAAATCAACATACTTTGCTGGGTTGTCTTGTACTGATTTTGTAGCTAAGCATTTATTTGTGTGCCCCATTCAGAGTGAATAATGTGGTTTTGTGCTTTGCAAGTGACCTTTATTGAACACACAGTATTAGCTTCGCTTTTGAAAGACAACCAAAAAATACTGTACATCGATGTAACATTAAAGATGGGAGGAGATTCAGTCTAACACCTGAATTTAACACTGTTGACAGAGTAAACCTTTGCCTTAATTATGGCTTTCCAACTTGACCAAACTGTGTGGTCTTGTACACATCACTTTACATCACTGTGCCTTACTTTCCTTTGCTGAAAACATTGTATTATCTAGAACTGATTCTAATAGTCCCAGGAGGATAGCTCCGTGGCAACAGTGCACACCTTGGAAGCAAGACGACACGAAGCAACACAGGTTCGATTCCCTCATCCGTGCTTAGAAACCTCTGGGTATACAAGCGTGTTATTAATATGCAACTAAAACAACACCAAAAAAAACAATTCTGTAATAGCACCATGATGCCCCTGGGCTGTGTGAGCGCTTTAAAAATGCAAATTAAAAAAATGATTGGAGTTAACTACACAAGGAGACTCACTCACATAGGTTTTAACAGCCTACAGTGTTGCATTGTGATTAGCATAATATGGACATTTTATATAGAGCATCTATGCCTGAATTTTGTCTTATCATACTGATGAAAAAGTCAATTGAGAGCCGTGATTCTGCCCTCAAAGATTAAGTGAAATAATTGATACTACTACGTTTGGTAGGTGTGAGTAGAATGGGCAGGGGGCTTGCAGTGTATCGTGCAGAATTCTGGGTAGGAGGGTCAGAGGCACTGTAGGAGGTATGAAAGGTTGTGATTATGTATAGGTACTTGAAGCAAACACCAGGCATAACACTGACAGATAGGAAGGCTCGACAATCAGAGGCATGTGTAACCATTGTTTCCTTCATCATTACTGAATACATGGTCGTCCCCCAGCTTGCCAGTCTCCTTTTTTAGTAGGGTACACCACATAGTTTATTGGGAAAATGTTAGAACCCCCCCACCCATGGATCCCCACAATATTACAGAGAAAGCTAGACTCACTGGACTGGTAGAAAGGACAGTCACTGATGGTTATGACGAACCCTAGTCATTTTGACTGCTAGCGGAAACACAATATTCAGCATATGTTCCAATGGCATGGCCGCCCACCTACTTATGGACCACAAAGAAAGACCGCAGCACCCTGGGCCACAACAGGAGCGTCATCAACATCAAATAAGGTATTCAAACCCGCGATTTCATTAACACAGCGAGTAGCAGACCGACGCGCTCCAGTGCAATCCCCAAAGCTTACTTTAGATTCTATTCATTAGCAGGCAGGCTTTCTGGCCTCAAGGAATCATGTGAAGCAGTCCCAATGCTTACAATAAGAGCAGAGCTCTGCTGTTGCTCAGTATTCAGCCATTACACAGCTCTTCTGTATGACAGGCTCAACCTGTATGATTAATAGAAAATAATGATACCATTATGTACGTTGCAGATAAAGCATACTACGAATTTGATATAATAGGAATACAAATAAAATAAAATGAATGATGCTCTGACCATCCACATTTACCTATGTATCTCCACTTTCTTCAGACAAGCCTTTCTGTCTTGGTATGAACATTCCCCATACTTATTGCTTCCACACTAAAGCTTCACGGGTTAGTTTGGGTATTGATGTAAGGCTGGCAGTCTCTGGCTGGGACCCTCTTCCCCCCATGCATAGAGTGGCAAATGACGGCAGTGCCCTTCCCCAACCCTGTAACTGGACAGAAACAGCAGAACCATGGAGACAGCATATATGATATGATATGATATGGTATTTGTAACACGCCTATACACAGGTGTTTCAAGGCGCGACGAGGCAGGGAGGGGAGGAACAAGGGGAGACAAAACAAACGATCCTACTAGGCCAGGTGTCATTCAGATCGCGCAAGTGCAGGGGTGGGGGAGGGGGGAAAAGTGCAAGGGGAAGGGGAGGGGGGGAAGTGCAGTAAAGGTAAGTGGCGTAAGTAATAAATAAAAAAGGGCCAGCTAGTGGCAAGTGCAAGGTAAGTGCAGAGCAAGTGCTGGGGAAGGGGGGGGGGCTGTAGGGATACAGAGACAGTCCCGTAGTGCAGAGGGGTTCCAGGGGATCAGTGACTGGGACCAGGACCGAAGGCAGTTTAGAGTGGTCAAGTTGCAGGATCAGTGCAGTTTAGTGAAGAATTTAATGAGCTGTTCAGCAGGGGAGAGGGAGAGAGAAAGCAGAAGCAAAGAGGAAGGTTTTGAGGTGCTTCCGGAACCGGAGGTGGTTCTCCTCAAGTTTCAGGGAGGCAGGAAGGCTGTTCCAGAGGGAGGCCCCTGCCGCGGAGAGAGATCTACCCCCAGCTCGTTGCTTCGAGAAGCGGCTGACCATGAGGGAGTTGGAGGCGGATGAGCGAAGGGCTCGGGGAGGAAGATATTTGGGGAGAGAGAGTTGAAGGTATTTAGGACCCAGGCCCCAGAAGGCCTTGTGGACAATGCAGAGGGTTTTGAACTTTATCCTCGCAGCCACTGGGAGCCAGTGTAGAGATTTCAGTCCTGGAGAGATACGGTCCCTGGGCTTGAGGCCAAGGACAAGTCTCGCAGTTCTGTTCTGGATGAGTTGCAGAGGGCGGAGAGTGGAGGCAGGCAGATTAAGATAGAGGCTGTTACAGTAATCCAGCTTCGAGAGAACCAGGGCTCGGGAGACAGTGAGCTTCTGGGGGAAGGAGAGGAAGGGAAGAATACCTCTGAGGAGGTGCAGCTGGTAGTGTGACCTCTTGGCGACGTCAGAAATATGAGGAGAGAAGGAGAGTGTGGAATCGAAGATGACCCCAACGTTTTTTGCCTTGCAGGTAGGAGCAGGGAGGGGGCCAAGGGAGGCAGGCCAGAGAGCTGCAGGGAAGGAGGGAGTGGGAGTACCGATGAGTAGAATCTCAGTCTTACTGGCATTAAGGCAGAGGTCATTGGCGGCACACCATTCTTGGATAGCAGACAGACAGTCAGAGATGAGGGAAGGAGAGGGGGAGGCTGAGGGTAGCCTGAAAATGAGCTGGGTATCGTCCGCATAGCACTGGAAATTAGGGCAGAGAGCGGCGATGCGGTGGGCAAGGAGAGCCAGATACTGGTTGAACAGCCAGGGAGAGAGATTAGATCCCTGGGGGACACCACAGGTGGAGAAAAAGATGTCGGAGAGGAAGGACCCCAGTTGGACCTGGGAGGGTCGATTTTAAAGGAAAGAGGTCAGCCACACCAGAGCCTGACCAGTGATACCCAGGTTTTCCCGGAGACGGTTGAGCAGGATGGCATGGTTGACAGTGTCAAAGGCAGAGGAGATATCGAGCAGAATGAGAACACACGGAGTGTTGGAATCGAGGTTCAGGAGCAGGTCTTCACGGATGTTCAGAAGAGCAGTTTCCGTGCTTCTGGCAGCTCTGAAGCCAGATTGATGGTCATGAAGACTACCAACAGATTCAGCATGGAGGTTAAGCTGGGAGATGGCCAGTTTCTCCAGGAGCTTGCCCAGGAAGGGAGTGATGGAGATAGGGCGATAGTTAGCCGGGCAGGAGGGGTCGGAAGAGGGTTTCTTGAGAAGAGGGTGCACAAGGGAGTGCTTGAGGGGGGAAGGGAAGACTCCAGAGGCGAAGGAGTGGTTGCAAAAGTCAGCCAGGGCAGGAGCCAGGGAGTCGATGTGGTCCTTGATAGTTTTGGAGGAACAGGGGTGAACCTGTTTAGACGAGACTTTCATTGATCGGACTTGTCTGGAAACCTCGTCAGCAGAGAAGGGTGGAAAGGCAGAGAAAGAGGGAGGAGGGTTGACCGCAGAAGGGCCAGAGGAAGAGCCGGGTAGGGGGGGAGGGAGGTGAGAGGAGGAGAGCGAGGACAGGATGTCCTGAGTTTTAGAGATGAAGTGAGAGGCCAGTGCAGTGCAGAGGGCCTGGGAGGGACAGGAGAGGTAGAGACTGCAACAGGGTTGGCCAGCTCCTTGCAGATTTTAAAGAGTTCGGCGGAGTTGTTTGATGCCGCAGAGATGCGGGCTTGGATAAGGGCTCTCTTCTTGGTGAGAACGGAGAGCCGGTACTGCCTTTGAAGCAGGCGGCAGGCCAGTTTGTCAGAGGATGAACATGAAGCACGCCATTTCCTCTCAGCAACCCTGCACTTGCGCTTTAGGGTGACGAGATCCGAGTCATACCAGGAGTTACATTTGGCTTTGGGCTTCAGGCGGATTCTCATGACGGGGGCAAGGATATCAAGAGTAGCAGATATAGCAGAGTGGAGCATGGAGAGGGCTGTGTCAGGGTGGGAGTCAGCCGAAGGGGCAGGGGGGGGAGAGAAGGTAGCAGCAAAAGCCTCAACTGACACACGCTTCATGGGTCGGATGACCGAGAAGGTGGGTGGCAGTGAAGAGGGTGGCTTTGCCTGAGGGGTAGGGAGGGTGAGGTGGGAGGATAGGAGAAAGTGATCGCTCCAGGAGAGAGGAGTGGAGAGAGGGACAGAGAGGGGAAGGTCAGAAGAGATCAGAGCATCAAGAGTGTGCCCAGCAGAGTGAGTAGGCCCAGACGGGAGAATAGAGAGTGAGAGAGAGTCGCAGAGGTCACGAAAGAGACAAGTGGGGGGACTGGAGGCATCAAGGTGGATGTTGAAGTCGCCAAGAAGGAGGAGTTGAGTGGTTGAGGACAGGAGTGAGGAGGAGAGGTCAGCCCACTCAGAGAGGAAGGAGGAAATTTGACCAGGTGGCCGATAGATAGTAGCCACGGTAAGGGAATGGCTAGGAGAGAGAGAGAGTCGGCAGACAAGACATTCAAAAGAGGAGTAGGTCTGAGTGGGAGTGACAGTGGCAGGAATCCACTCAGGGAAGATAAGGGCAACACCACCCCCTGCACGGTTAGGCCTGGGCATGGAGAGGATCTTGTAACCGTCAGGTAGGAGTGTGTCAAAGCTGGTGGCAGAGCAGGCTGTGAACCAAGTCTCAGTGAGACAGAGGACGTCGAGGTCCAGTTCCTCAAGAAGGTGACAGATATCGGAGGAGTGCTTGATGGCAGAGCGAGTGTTTAGAGTGGCAATGTGGAGAAGGCTGCCATCCTTGAAGAACTTCCGGGGAGGGGTACAGATCAGAGGTACGCCCTGCGGAGGTATTGAGGAAGGAGGTGAAGAAGGAGCACAAGAGGGGGCAGGGAGGGAGGGTAGAGGCAAGGTAGCCAAGGATAGAGGAGGGGGGACAGCAGGAGAGGGGAGGAAGTTGATGAGGTGTGGGAAGCGTCTATCGAAGAGGTGAAGGTTGGCCTGGGGGCCTTGGACCAAGATGGTCCCATTAGCGTAGACATTAATGATGGCCTTAGAGGAGCGGAAGGGGGCCAATAGGACATCCCAACGGGTGCCACCATTAATGGGAGAGGAGGAGAAAGGAGAGAGCACAGAGACCATATGAAGGGTCCATAGGTTGGGCGAAGGCACGAAAAAGAGGATGTCAGTGAGAGTTTCCTTAGAGCAGGCATTAGTGTAGGTGTCAGCGATAGGGAGGCCTGGGTTGGAGACCAGGATGTCCTTTTTAAACTTTTTCCTACCAGATTTAGTGAGGAGAGCAGGATAGTCGATGGAGAAGCAGTTAGAGAAGATAGGTGAGACAGAGAGCACCATGGAGTAGGAGGGAGGGGGGGAAGACGAAACGAGAGCACGCAGACAGGAAGTGAGCGGCAAGCACACGTTACCACAATTAGAGCAAACAAACAGTAAAGCGTATTAGGTACCGGGCCACCTAAATTTGAGAATCCTGCGAGGGGAGAAAAAGCACCCTAGTATGCCACAGTTCAGAGCAAACAGTAAAGCGTATTAGGTACCGGGCCACCTAAATTTGAGAATCCTGCGAGGGGAGAAAAAGCACCCTAGTATGCCACAGTTCAGAGCAAACAGTAAAGCGTATTAGGTACCGGGCCACCTAAATTTGAGAATCCTGCGAGGGGAGAAAAAGCACCCTAGTATGCCACAGTTTAGAGCAAACAGAAAAGCGTATTAGGTACCGGGCCACCTAGGTTTGAGAATCCTGCGAGGGGAGAAATAGCACCATAGTTTACCTCAACTGTGTGTACGGTGAGGCAAGGCCCCGTGTGCGGATGTAACCAGGAGGGGAGGGCCGGGGAGCAGGAACAGGTGGAACTGTCGACTGGCGTCCCCTGCGGACACCTGCAGACACACAGGGAGCCGCACTATAGGAGTCGCCCTTGGCCTGGGGCCCTTAGCCGCGGGGGCTGCCGGGCAGAGGGCTGCCCAGGAGAGGGAAGGTTATAGGCAGAGGGAGAGGAAGGGGGAGGGTGTGGGCGGGCAGGGAGGCGGGGAGGGAGAGGAAGAACCAGGAAGTGGGAGGGGGAGCAGGCCCAAACAACGCGCTAGGAGCGCTACTACAATTAAAACAAAAAATAAAATTTACACAACTCACGGAGGCCCAGGCAGGGCTTCCAAGGCCTGCAGTACCCCTCAGGCCACCGGCGACCGCTCTCCGCGCTCAGCTGGAGAAAAGAAGCGAGCGGGGGAACGGCCGTCGAGTAGGCCAGAGGGGAGGCAGGCAACAGCCAATCAGAGGGGGGGTGGGCGGGCAGCATGTGTCATACTCTAACTGGCCAGTAGGTGTCACTGCTTTATTGGTCTTTCGTTTCACCCTCTCCTATGAGCAGAGGAGGCCGCTGTCCATTACATGTTTTATCAATTGTGGCCCATCCATAATGGGCGCCTGGGCAGAGGCCCTTGATTAACAGGTTGCTTTCTGTTATGTACGGTGTTCCTAGCAAGTAAACCTGATGGGCCATATTGTGCATGACAGATCCACCTAGTGCCTCTACGGACCGAGGTCCTGAAGTCCCTCGTGAAGGGTGCCATCCCACATGGGGCCAACAGGGTGAGTGGAGAAAATGGGCGAGCATCAAAAGAGGCTGTGATTCCTTACTTCTTGTTACATAGTCTGTGCAGAGGTTGATGTCAGGGAGGGAAGTGCCAATCACATCCTGCCCTGTTACTGAATACAATGATGCCTACAGTACAAAGGAGAGCCATGGAGCAGAGCCAAAATGCCTTGAAGAAATGGCTCTGGTCTTCTTTTTTTGTCATTTCTTGTTTGTGCGGTCTTTCTTGGGTTTTACTATTTGCGCCAAACCAGGTTTAACCTTTTTTTTTCATTTTGCCTTTGGCAGGCTTCAGTACAAACCTGCCTCTTGCTCCTGTGTGTCTTTCAGGGCAGGAAGCAAGGGAGCTGCCCGAAACTCCCTGTCCTTAGTCTCCTTGGTAACCTGAATGCACCCAGTCATGATTGGCTGGCCGGATTTCCTTGAAGGACAGCCACCGTGCTGTGTGAGTGACAGCTAGGCTGTGCATGAATGGGAGAAACCTGCATAAAAGGCAAAGCTTCTTGAACTGAAAACAGAGTTGATCACTGGATGAAACATCCAAAATAATTGTGAAGAGAAGCTTGTTGCGTCCTCCTGGACCATTGAACTCCCTGGTGAAGCCCTGCTGCTGTGCTGAAACTGCTTTTCTGAATTGACTAGAAAAGCCCTGAAGAGGTCAACTTCTTCCCTTGGGTTGGTGGGACAAACTAAACCCAAGACAAACTTTGCTGGAAGACCTTCCCGAACTGGCTGTACTTCTTTGCTGCTGCAGGAACTGAGTGCCAGAGGTCGAGAAATCCGTAGTCGAGTGCAAAGTCTTTAAGCCAGACCAAAGCTCCAGGAAGATCCTGAGGACCCTCTTGAAGCAGTACGACCCAAGCTCGAGTCGCATCACCAGGGTGCTGGACTCAAGGAGTGAAGGAAGCTCTTCCTGTGTCCAATATCCGCGGTGGCGCTATTTGCCAGTAGCTGAAACCGTAAGTGCCATTGAACTGAAAAGAGCCATAGTCGCTGACGACCTTCAAACTGCAGCGCAGGAGTCCTCGAGACATCCTCCCTCTTGTCCCCACGACTGAGGCCCAGGAACCCAGGATCTGCAACACTGCAACCAGAACAGAAGCCAGCTGGATCCTCTTCTAACCTAAGGTACTGTGCTGACTAAGGGGTACTTACCTCTTTTGTCTGTAGCTTGCATTATCCAACTTGAGACTTGCAGTTGCTTCTTTTTGAAGAATTTATCTCAGCTCTACCTTTCACATGCCAAACAGCTTGTGACCCAACAGTGATTTTCTACAAAATCTCTAACTTTGTGCAAGATCTTTGTGCTATCTAAGAAGTGCCTCAGCTTCACAGACATTGTTCAAATTGACATTGGCTGTCCTGGCTCCCTGCAGACTCCATTGACCCATTGGCTTTGATTCCAACTGTGCCTCATGGGTGATACATTGTTTTTTAACTAATATATGCTGGCAAAGATGTTATCTACACTTTATTGGGAAATTGAAAAGTGCTTACATGATCTGAGAACCACCTGTTGACCTTTTTCCTTCCCTTAACCTTTCCTTTCCACAACCTCAGAATTTCACCAAGTGCCAAAAGTGATATATAAATGCCAATACTGTCCTAGTAATTGAAGTCATCCCAGGGTATAGGAAGTGTGAATGAAGCATCCCTGAAGAGTATCTACTAGCTTATCTTGATTCTGAGAACGTGTTACGAAGGGTATTTCTATTGTTGCACATTGCCCCTTTTAAAGAATGCTTATTTAAAACTGACAGTTAAATAAATAAATAAATAAATAAATACTTATTTTACTAGGAAACCTTGAATGTAAGTGTTATTTGGATACTTGCATGTGTGGATTTCGATGCTACAGCTCCACAGCTCACATTTACCTCTCTTGAGATACGTGTGGCTGCTCAGTCACTCTACCAACTTGTGTAGTACAGACCTATACCAATAGGTGGGTTACCTAATACCAATAGGACAAGACTGGTGTAGTCTCCCACAGGGTTACTACTCCAATTATTGCTTAACAGTTCTCAAGAGTATCTCTCAGTGTTGTTTTGTCTTGAGATTCTTTCGCCTCAAATGCTTCCACTTTTGCCATCACGTTCAAATTTGTAAGAACTGTCACAACGTAATTATGGAATAATTTTGTTTCCTGGGAATCATCCACTTGTCAACTTTTAAGTGACTTCTTAAGCTCAGGTTGCATCCTTTCTTTGATTTCAACATGCTCTTTGTTCAATTCATCATTGATACATTTGAAAAGTGCAAGCTTTGGTGATGTGTGTGCTTCAACTGCTCTCCTTACGCACTTCTCTGATAGAATCTTCAACACAACATTTGTATAAAAAAGTATAGTTAACCTGGCCGCAAGGCCTGTACCATCCAAGAAAAACAATTCACAATATCTGTGGGAACCCTGTGATGCACTCCCACCACTCCTTGGAAATGTATCAGAGAAAATATAAGCTACTGCTATGAAGTACCATGAAGCCTGAAAGGTTGCTGACATCCCTAATCACACAACAAAAGATTCACACCACCCTACTTGCATCACAGCCAAACATTCAGGCTCAACTCTTTATTAAAATATAGCTTTTAATAAGAACCAAACATGGTGTCAGTCTCCTCTTGTTGGACAACACAAAGACTACATAAACACATACAAATATCACAACCTGATATGTGGGGGTAGTACTTAAGTTTACTGCCTCACTCCCAGTTTCACAAAAACACAACTGAGTATCTTACTCATTGTATAGCATTATAAACCTATGTGGTCTTTACAGCTTGTTCCGCTCAATTCTCGTACAAGAGTCACCCTAAATAAAAATAAACAACTCCCCACTACCATACCAACTAGCACCCTATCACTAACTGGGTCACTCGTCAATGCTAGATCCATGTTAGCCCACGCTACAGAGATCTCTGACACTTTAACCAATGAGAACTTAGACCTATTGGTCATAACCAAAACCTGGCTTCATGAGGCGGCTGGCCCTGCCATCATGCTAGCAATACCTGATGGCTACCAACTACTAAGAGTCGACAGACCCAATACCAGAGGAGGTGGCTTAGCCGTCATTCACAAATCCACCTTACCCATCAGATTAGTTACTACCTAGGACCTTAGACTGGGTTGCCGATTGGAATTGCAACATTAGCATCACCAATATAATGCTGCAATCTTGGACTGACCACTACTTAATTGTATTCTCTGCCTCACTTGACCTTATCCGACCCAAACCAATACTTATGGCCCCGCCACTCCCCACCAGAAGTAAAAAAAATATCACAGCAGAACAACTCTTACCTCACCTCCTCCCAACTCTCGACAACCTAGACAATATCACAGACCTGACATCACTTGTGGAAGCCTACAACAGTACGATGATTAAGGCACTTGACTTGATTGCCCCTACCAAAATCCGTAAAAGCAAACAACTCTCTCATCTGAACAACTGGTTCACACCACAGTTGAAAGACCTCAGAATTAAAAAAAGAAAGTTGCAGTCAATTTGGCGACATTCGCCCACCGAGGAGAACAAAATTAAATTAGCCACTCTAACCAAACAGTACAAAAAGGAAATCATAAGCACTAAAAGAATACCTTTAATGATAGAATATCCAAGGCTAAATCAGATACCAAGGAACTATTCTCCATCCTCCGTGAAATGGAATCACCCATACCCCTGACTGATAACACTCCCAAAAATAAGCTCTGGTGCAATAATATACAAAATACCCTGGCGGGTAAAATTAGCTTGCTCCAAACTAAAATTGCCAATAAAAAAGCTTCCTTGCTCCTGCCAATGGAGCCTACACCTCGGTCACAGCATCCTCTAAACCAGCCTAACAACACCCCTCACCCCTTTAGCTTCAAACAAATAACCATATTGGAGACAGAAAAAATCATACTGTCTCTAACACCTTCTAATTGTAAAGGAGACAATTGCCCTGCCCAAATCATAAAAGATGCAGCTAGAGACCTAGCTCCCTTCATCTCTAAACTCATCAATGCATCCTTTAAGTCCAACCTAGTGCCGAATAACCTAAAACAATCTTGGGTGCTTCCCTTGCTAAAAAAACAGACACTTGACCCCGCAATACCGACAAACTACAGACCCATCACCACCGTCCCATTTCTACTTAAAATCATTGACAGAGTAGCTTACCTGCAAATTCAGGACTACTTAGAAACCAACAACTTACTAGGCTCACGTCAATCCGGCTTCCGTCCCCTTCATGGCACTGAAACAGCCTTGATTGACCTTAAGACCCAAATTGACGAGTTGAAGGACAATGGCAAATCAGCTATGCTACTCCTCCTTGACCTATCTGCGGCCTTCGACCTGGTAGATCATGCAGTCTTATGCAATCACCTTAGCTCTGCCACCCATTTTTCAAGTGATGCCATAACCTGGGTCCAATCCTTCCTTGCAAACCGGACAACGAGAGTCTTCTTCACTTTAGCAGCCGCTGATCCCACACAAGTTTCCTGCGGTGTCCCTCAAGGATCATGTGTATCTCCTACGATGTACAACAATCTAAAAACCTTGTAGTACCTAGCTCATCTGTGAATGGTCTCCAACCTCTTGTATACCTTCACATTCCAGGACAGTGGCAGGGTACGCTTGAAATTACCGAACATCAGTCTATCATCCCCCATTGTCCTGGTTGCCAAACCCAACCAATCTTGGAATTTCTGTACAGATTTTAGTCAATCTCCATCTTCGATAACTACCCCATGCCATGGATTGATGACTTAATTGAGAAATTAGGGATAGCTAAGTACATTTCCATACTTGACTTGATGGAAGCAAATTGGCAAGTTCCCTTAAATCCTAAAGATAGGGAGAAGATTGCTTTTTCAATGTCACAAGTCTTGATCCAATTCATGGTTCTCCAATTTGGCCTGAATGGAGCTCCTGCAACCTTTCAATGGCTCATGGACAGCGTTCTGAAACCCTACACCGCTTTCCGTGGAGCCTATCTGGACGACATAGTCGTCCACAGTAACAGCTGGTCAGAGCACGTCCATCATCTTTATTCCGTCGTCCGTGCTCTCAGGAAAGCCAGATCAAGGGCAAACCCAAGAAAATGTTATCTTGCCCAGTCGTGAGTAAAATATCTTGGATACTTTGTTGGGAACCCCAGGCGGATAAAGTGAATGTGGTGCAACAAACACCAACCTCTAAGTCGAAAAGAGATCTTTGAGCCTTCCTGGGATTGACCAGATACTATTGATGGTTCATCCCCAACTACTCTAACCTGGTGGCTAATCTTACTGACAAGTTGAAGAACTCACAACTCCAGAAACTGACTTGGCATAAGGAAGACCAAGCAAGTTTTGAGGGCTTAAAATAACATCCTCTGTCAGGAGCCATGTCTCAAAATGTTGATTTTAACAATAATTCCTTTTTCCAACCAACGCTTCCAAAGTTGGCTTGGGTGCAGTACTGTCCCAAGAGCACGATGGTTTTGAGCATCCCATACTCTATAGTAGTAGGAAGCTCTTTCCCCAAGAAAAATCCTATGCCACTGTAGATCTTGAAGCCTTGGCAATCAACTGGGCCATCGTACACCTAATGTACTATCTGACAGGGAGGAAGTTCGGGTTTATTACTGACAAGTCGCCTATAATTTGGATGAGCATTAGGAAAGACAGTAACCCCAGAGTAATGAGATGGTTTCTAGATATACAACCTTTTTGTTTTTCAGTAAAACATCAAACAGGAAAGGCACAAGGACATTAGGAATTTCTGAGCAGATTCCCTCTCAATACAGATGGGGAAGCCGCAACTGTAAGGGGAAGGGTATGCGACGGATCAGCAGTATTTGTCCATTCTCCCCGAGGAGGAGCCACCCCCTTTGAGGCTAGGGATGTGAGTCTGCTCCGCAAGACCCTCCCGAGGGGTCTGGGCAAGTGGGACCTCACTGGGAGTAACTCACTCTTAGTGGAAAAGGATTCCCTTTCCCACAGGCAACGTCCTAGACGAACCACCATATCTTCAAATATGGTACAACCTTCATTGAAGAATACTGTGGCACCCTTCCATGTTGCTTCAGGCAATGGTGGATCAAACAAAGGGAAAGAGTATCTCCTTAAGAAAAGGCTTGTATTTAACTGAGGCGAGTGAACATAATCAGGAGGGACATAAGCCAATAGGAAAAACCCAGGAGAGGGGAACTCGTACACCAAACCTAAGAAAGGTTGAAAGGTTGAAAGGTTGAATCTTAAATGACCAGGAGATGAGAGACGTTCTTTTGGCATACTTTATTTATTTATATTAATGGTAGTGTCAGATAGAGTTAGGTTTGGACTGAGGACATTTATTTTGGACTTCCTAAGACAAAAAAGCACCTTGATTTTCTTTGGTCAGGCAGGAAAAACCCCATAGCCATAGGGATAGATAGGCCTTTCTTCATCATTTCATTAAAAGAGAGTTAATATGTCCAAAATGTGTCCGAGTCCTTCTTCCGACCCGCCATAGGTCCAGTATTGAATTACATTTGGGTAATTTGCATACTCACTTTTGAATAATTCTTTAAGGCACAGAGTCAGCACAGACCCTCACGCGTTCTAGAGAATACCTGCCTGAGGTGCCCTCTCCCACCCTCCGCTTCAGATCAACTGTGTGCTGCAGCAACCTGACTGGCTGACACGTTTCACTTCAGCCCAATCATTCCTCGCTGGCAGGCGAGCGCCGGCCCGAGCCAAGGCACAAATTAAGGTACAGCTGACCGTGCCTGCAGTCCGAATCTAGCCCCAAGCAGAGCAGGAGCTCATGGGCCGTTCCCCTTGCTGCAGGAGCAGCTTTACTCTCATCGACCATAGGTGAGTGCTAAGGTAAGATTTAGGCATGTTATCCATTGCCCTAAAGCCCCTCTCCTGAAGTGCTGCATTTTCCCTGCTAACATCCACCCTTCACGATCACCTGCCTGGAAAGAAGTTAACACGCTGTTTTCCTGGTTTAATGTAAGAAATAGCCTACTTCCCTGGATGCTCACCGAATTCCTCCATTGCCCGCAACGTGGAGCGGCCCCTCCGCCCTGCCTGATGGGATCTCCCCCACCCCCCGCTTCTGATCAGCTGTGTGCTGCAACGACCTGATTGGCTGACACATTTCACTTCAGCCCAATAATTCCTCGCCGGCAGGCGAGTGCCGGCCCGAGCCAAGGCACAAATTAAGGCACAGCTGACGGTGTTGAGTGTGCACAACTGGCGCAAGGAGACAGCACGCTGCTTGTCGCACTCCCACATACTCCTTAACCTGCTCTGGCGACCAGCTTGCACCCCAATTCTGCATGGACAGCCGCAGTCATGTGACACTACTCCTAACCTAATCACAGTAAGTCCAACTTGCTCAACTAAAGTGCTCGACTTTGCTCCAAGACTCCATCACTTAACCTACCGGCAAAGGAAAATGTGTTTAACATACTGGCTCCAATTGAACTAGAATACTGGCCATTAGTCTGAATCAGCCTGATGTTTATTTGCTATTTATTTCGGATGTTCATTTGCCTACAGTACTTGCTCACGGCCTTGAGCCTGATGACTAATTGTTGCATTAGCTGCCCACTGCTATAAATTTGAACCAGCCGGATGATATCACTGTTACTTTTTGTGCCTATTTGGCAATTTCTGAAACATCGCTATTTAAATGCACACGCCCACAACGTTTGAAGGATAATCCTTTCTCTACTGCCTGAGCGGTGGCTACACAGCATGCCACTATTAATTCCTATCCGCCTGGATCCCGCCAGCCCATACTATGAAACTCGATTCTAGGCACTGTCATAAATGTTAAACGTGCACTTGTGACCTACCACTACTTAGCTTTTCATGCCCATACTCTGAAATTCGAATCTAGGCACTGTTATACATGTTAAATCTGTACTTGTGACCTACCACTACTTAGCATTTATTGCCCATATTTTGAAAATCTAATCTAGGCACTGTTGTAAATGCTAAATATGTGACCCACTTATGATCTACCACCATTGTTAAGCCGACACAGACAAGTCCTCTCACACCAACCGGGCAGTCTTCCCTCTACTGCTCCTCCACTAGCTGCATGATCACACTGATTTCTCTTGCCATACACCAGCTGCACACACCCACTTCAGTGACTCTCCACAATCATGTTGCCCAAGATATCACACTCCACTCACAACAAAAACTCACACACCCTCTCTCCCTTTGCCACACTCCACCCAGCCATTCTAATAACCTTCGCTATAGCCTTCACAATAATGGTCCCCATTCCTCCTCACCCACACCCAGCACACCACATTCATTGCCCTGCACTGAATTCACACGTCATATTACCAGACCATATCATCACACAGTCTCAGCCACCCAGTCCAGCAGTCAGACTCCACAGACTCAGAAACTGAACATTTCTCAGACATTTCCCATGTTCAACCACTACCCTCACTTCAAGAAATTCCAGATTAGGCACCCGCACTATGCCAACACCTCACACCAATAGATGCAAAGGCACTGCCCCTCTCTCACCACCACTCTAACCTGCCTCAGCACTACCACACACCAAGACTCACAGTACCACACACCACGACAAGTACACATCATCTCACCCTAATATAAAAAAAAACATAAAGGCACACAATACCCACCTCTCAAATGTGCACTGCTGAATGTACGTTCCCTACCTGCACATGCCCTAGAGATAAATGATCTACTATCCACCCATAATCTTGACCTACTAAGCATCACCGAAACATGGCTCAATGATGCCTCCTGCCCAGCTATCACACTAGCCCTTCCCCCAAGCTACGCCATCCTGAGGCAACATAGACCTGATAGGATTGGAGGGGGAGTCGCCCTTATCCACAAAGACTCACTATCCATTAGGTTATCATACCCTAGTACATGGGGTGGAAATGCGGATATCCTCTCAGCTAAGCTTACACTCTCTCCCAACAATGTAATTAGTATCCACATCCTGTATAGACCTCCCAGACTCCCAACAGACTTCCAAGATCACCTCTCTCACCGTCTCAGTAACAACATCAAAAAATCCTCTAAAATCCTTCTACTAGGAGACCTATACTTAGGATACAATGACCCAACAGATAAATCCGCTGCAACACTAGCAAAAGAACTAGCAGACTTAGGATTCACACAAGGAGTACTCACCCCAACTCACTCAAAGGACCGCACCCTTGACTGGGTCATGGATCACAACTGTGCTTCCAACATTATCTCAAACACCGCCTATCCTTGGACAGACCACACGTGCATTGCATGCTTTATCCCCACTACCCCTAGCCCCAAAGCTCTCACCCACATGCCACCTGCAACAAGAAGCTCAAAAAAACTTAACGCAAACAACCTCCGACCCTACCTCAAAAACCCTTGCTTAGCACCACCCTTCTCTCAAGATCCAAATAAACTATCAGCCATCTTTAACAATACTCTTACCAATGCCATAAACTCAATAGCATCACTTGAAAGTAAGAAAGAAAAAAAATAATTTCATTGCAACTCATGGTTATGGTTCTCAGACGAACTTCAAATGCTACGCGCACAAAATCCGGCAAGTAGATCCTACTGACCTAAATAAGAGCCTCTTCAAACAGATAGCTCTCCAATATAAAAAAGCTATCATCGCAGCAAAATCAAACTCTTTTAATGAGAGGATTTCAAAGGCCAACACGCAAGCTAAAGAGATATTCAGGATCTTTAATGAATTAGTCACACCCCCGGCAACCTCAGATGAGATAATTAAAGGGAAGGCCTGGTGCGCTAGCATCCAGTCAGCTATGCTCAATAAAATAAAGCTCCTCCAAAATAAAATTCACAACCACTGCAAAGCCCTCCCTAACCAAAAGGCTAACCCTCCAACACAAGCCAAGAGTAGTAACCACAAACACGCCCAATTCGTCTTCAGAGCCACTGCCGAATCCGAGGTCCTTGAACTCATCAAAAACCTCAAACCATCTCTCTGCAAAGGAGACATCTGCCCCCACAAAATTATCAAGGAATGTGCTAACGATTTAGCACCCCTGATTAGTACTTTCATTAACGCCTCATTCAAAACAGGATCTGTACCAAACAGTCTCAAAGAAGCTTGGGTCCGTCCCCTTCTAAAAAAACAACACTTGACCCAGCGCAGCCCAACAATTACAGGCCTATAACGACAGATCCGTTCCTTCTCAAAATCTTGTATAAGGCAGCAATAACCAGATCCAATCATACATAGAAGCCAATTCCATATAGGGTAAAAGGCAATCTGGTTTCCGTGTTGGGCATGTGATAGAATCCGCCTTGCTAGACCTAAAAAATCAAATCTCACATATCATGGACAAGGGTAAACCTGCCCTGCTCCTCCTTCTCGTTCTACCAGCAGCGTTTGATCTGGTAGATCACAAAACACTAACTACCCATCTCACTCAGGCAGCCCACTTCTCTAAACAAGCAGCATCTTGGATCACATCCTTCCTCGAAGGTAGAGCCATGAAGGTATTCTCCAACACAGCAAACGCTGACCCTACCACCATTGATTGCAGTGTTTCCCAAGGATCATGTACAGCTCCCACTCTCTATAACCTCTTCACAAAACCCCTCTTCGACCTACTTGACTCAATGGGTGTTGCATATACCAATTATGCAGATGACACTCAAGTACTCTTACCACTATTGGGCCTCTATCACCAAGATGCCATGGCCCTACACAACATCTATGCTACAATCCAAGCCTGGATGGCGGTCAATGGCTTCTGTCTTAACAGGGAAAAGACTGAAATCCTTATCCTAGGTCAGAAAAACACAATAACAAAGCTAAGCCCCAATACGCCAACTTTAACATAGCTAACTCCACCATCACTGTATCATCTTCGGTCAAGACTCTAGGTGTCCACATTGACGCAAATCTATCGATGAACAAACAAGTCAGCGCCATAGCCTCTGCATCAGCCTACAACACCAAACCTATCAATGCCATTAAACTCTTCCTGTCCTCTCCCAACTGTCTGGCAATAGCCAGAGCAACAATAGGTGCCAAACTCGACTATGGCAATGCTCTCCTAGCTGGCACCTCCACTAAAAACATTCACAGATTACAAACCACACAAAACAATGCCCTAAGAGCCGCTATGAGCATCCCTAGAAGAGACCATATATCCCAGGCCAGACAAACAGCACAATGGTTACAGGTCAAAGACCGCATTACTCTCAAATCCTCACTATCACACACAGATGCATCAACAACACTGTTCCCACATATCTATCTGAAGCTATATCAAGAACCACCTTCACACACCCTTCCAGAACTCAGTACACCAACCCGTTACACATACCACGCATTAAGAGAGCTACAGCTGGAGGGCTAGGCTTTTCTTACATTGCGCCGAAACTATGGAACTCACTCCCTGCCATCCTCAGAGCTGAAACTTCCATCTCTGTCTTCCGCAATAATCTCAAGACCACTCTCCTTAACTAACACTGCTACCATGTCCTGTGCTCCTAACATGCATATTGTAATATAAACACACATGTAATATAATTAGAATGTAATCTTTCTATATATATTGTATCCCTGCTCTACTCGCACTACAAATGTAATACCACTGTACTCAAACTGCTCACTATGTAACAAATGTTGACTTCATATTTTATGTAACTAAGCATTATCCTGTAACAAGTGCCACGATGCCCACGGGCTGTTGTGCGCTATATAAATACGAATAAAACAAAACCCAGTCATTTGGCCCCTTCTGATCTCTTTTTCTCTTCTAGGAAAATAGGTATGCCCCAGGTACAAGTTTCCTCATGGATAAGGTCCAATCAGTGCCAGATGATATCCAAGCTCAGCTCACATCCTTTTGGAAAGGGCATTTTCCTTCTCGGCAGCCTTCAAAATCCTAGCCCTTCCTCATGGCCTCTGTGTGTGACTACTGGAAATGATTCCCAAACGTTGTCATCATTACCTTGTTCTGAAAGGTCAAGTATATCCATTGTCTTTCAATTGACTTGAAAAGAGACACCCCCAAAGAATAAAGGTGGCTTCCTGCCTCCCTGAATCTCGAGGAAAACCACCTCTGGTTCCGAAAACACCTCAAAACCTTCCTCTTTGCTTCTGCTTCCTCTCCTCCCCTCCCTTGCTGAATTCCTGACGGAAATTGTACTGGTTACCTGGCCACCCTTTCTGATCTCTGGCCCAGGCCCTGTCAACTGCCCACCTGCACTGCCTCCCTGGCAACCCCTGCACTTGGGGACTGTTTTCTGTATCCCTTCAGTCCCCTTTCCAGCACTTTGTCCGCACTTCCTTGCACTTGCCTGTTTTATGTGTTTTATTTATCTTATTTATTCCACTTCCCATGTACTGCACTTTCCCCTCTCCCTTCCCCCCTCGCACTTTTCCTTCCCGCCTCCCATGCACTTGCGCGATCTGAATGACACCTGGCCTAGTAGGATCGTTGTCTTTCCTCCCTTTGTTCCCCCTCCCTTGCCTCATCGCACCTTGAAACACTTGTGTATAGGCGCGTTATAAATGCCATATCATATCATATCATATCATAATGTTGTTTTGCCTTTTTTGGGGGCATATCAAGGCTGTTTTGCACTGATTTGCCCCCAAGGGCATTTTCACGAAACCACTCTTTGATGTGCTTGACTATCTGGGTGTCTCTTATACTAACTATGCGGACGACACCCAGATACTCATCCCCATCACTGGTGATTATCTAGGTGACACCAAGGCCCTTAACGACGTCTACTTGGTCATCCAAGCCTGGATGGCCCAACATCAGTTGTGCTTGAATGATGACAAGACGGAGCTCCTGATCTTGGGCACTGCACAACGCCTGAGCAGACTAGAGCCATCCTATCAGTCATTCAACATAGATGGTAATATCATTTGTGTCTCAAAAGACACCAAAACGTTAGGTTTCTACCTTGATGCCACACTCTCATTAACCCGACAAACTAATGCTGTCAGATCTGCGTCTGCATACACATGCAAACTTATCGCAGCTTGCAGACCATTCCTCACTACGTCTAACAGCGTTACGCTAGCGAGAACCCTTATTATGGCTAAAATTGATTACTGCAGTGCTCTCTATCTTGGCACCAGCCAAGAGAACCTGAACAGACTTCAAACGACACAAAACAACGCCATTCGTGCCGCTTTAAACATTCCCCGACACCACCACATCACAGAAACCAGAAGTAAGTTAAATTGGCTACCTGTCAAACAAAGAATTTCACTCAAAACACTCGCCCTTACGCACAAATGCCTAGCCAACAAAGCCCCGATCTACCTTGGTAGTCGACTGTCGCGCCACTCTACCTCCCGACCTCTAAGATCAGCCCAATCCCACTGTCTAGCGATCCCCAGATTTAAATTGCAAAAAGCAGGGGGCTCAAGTTTCCCCGTCTTAGCTTCCAAGTTATGGAACTCCCTCCCTGTTTCAATTAGAGCGGAAGACTCTTTCAATACCTTCAAAGCCAATACTAGATCTTGGCTTTTCAACCAGCTTTAAGGCCGGCTTCGCGCTTCTTCCTGACCTACCCTGACTTGCCGACCGCTATTATCACCTATCGGCACTGAAACTACTGTACATATGTATATAAGATCCTCTTGTAAATGTATATAATGATTCTATGTTATACCTGCACCCATGTGTAAATGTTTAATGATTCTCTGTTATGCCTGCATATCTGTAACCTTGTACAAATTGCGCCCTGATGCCTCCGGGCCTGTTGGTTTGCGCGTTATAAATAAATAAATACAAATACAAATACAAGGAAGGCAACACAACATACCAGTGGATACAGATTGGCAAACGTGGGAGCAGCAGGGAGCTGGAACAGTGCCTGTGGGCCATCCCTAGCAGGAAACACTCCAAGGAGGTACAGATCCTTGCTGCTTCCCTGAGGGGCAGGACTGGGGTATTTTCCACCATTTTGCCACCCCTAGGGAGCAGCAATGATTGCTATACACCCAGGGATTCATTTTAGGGGAGGGGCCACTCAGCAGATAAGTATCCTTCTCTGCTTTTGGACCCAAAAGGGATGGGGCATGCAATGTATGCTGTCCCTGGAGGCAGATTGGCAGCATAACCTGCCAATCTGCCCCAAGGGAGGGAACAATTTATTATGGCCGTCCTGGAGCTCCGGCTGAGCAGCGTTAAAGCTTTAACCTTCAGGGAGCAACCAGGACCGAGAGGGGCTCCCCGGGGACCACTGCTGGGCTATTGGGCAGTCTAGCCACCTGTGAGGCTGGCACCCAAGGCCAGGTGCAGTAACCCCAGCCATCCCAGATCTCTGGCCGGGCCACGATAGAGGTTTTCCTTCCAGGGACCGCAGCTGAGCTTGTGGATGGTCGACTCACATGGGAGACATGCACCCAAGGCCGGGGGCAGCATACCTGGCTGTATTGGAGCTCTGGCCAGGCTGTGGTACAGGTTTTACCTCCAATGAGGGACAGGGACCAGAAAAGGCTCCTGGGACCACCGCTGGGCACGGGGAAAGTCAACTCACATGGGAGGCAGGTGCCCAAGGCTGGGGCATCAGCCCGGCTGTCCTAGAGCTCTGATGAGTCATGTTATAACTTTTTCCTTCTGGGAGGGATGGGTCCCTGGCAAGGCTCCCCGGGACCACCGGTGGGCTTGTGGACGGTCCACCCTAGATCACACTTGCACCAGGAGCAGAGGTCCCTGTCTCCCTTTGCCAACCAGGTGACCCCTTGAGAGGGGCTGGGAAGGTTGCCGGAGGAGGGCACAGCATCAGTCACATCAAACTGCTGCCAGGAGGCTGTAACACTCTCCACTAGAGCAGAGAGCCCCTTGCCCCCCCTAGGCCCTTCCCAATCAACCAGGAGCCAGTCGCAGTGCACCAACACAGAGGAAATGTGCCCTGCAGGATCGAGTGTGCCCAGTGGTGGTCCTGCCAGGGGATCGGCCGTTCGGGATGAACGCCCTGCCCACAGTGTTGAATCCTCTGGGCCTACTGCATAGACCCCACCCGTGTACCTCTCAACAGTTTCACGCTCACTTGAACTCTCTCTTCGAAGTTCTTTTCAACCTTCCCTCATGGTACTTGTTGCTATCTGTCTTGTGCCCGTATTTAACCTCAGATGGAGTTTACCACCCACTTTGGGCTGCATTCCCAAGCAGCCAACTCAGAGAAGATTGCAGTTCGCCGGGGGTCTCTTCCGGCTGAACACAGTCCGTGGGGGTGAGCCTCAATCAGAAGGACTTTGGTCCCCTGAGCAACGCTGGGGAGTCGGTCTTCTGTACGACACATTTCCAGCACTTGCCACAGGACGAGGTTTCGATGCTGGCCTCTTCCTCTTCACTTTCTGTTTTTTTCCGCTAATTAGTAATACGCTTAAATTCAGCAGGTTGCCACGTCTGACCTAACATCCTTGGGCTCATGGCTGTTGGGCGGATTGCCCCAACCCTGTGCCCCCATCTTGGCTGAGAGTGCACTGTCCCGATCTGCACGAAAGGTAGCCTGGGGGAAATGTAGCACGCCGGATGTGGTCATGAGGCATGTGCTTCAGGGCCTTTCTGTGAAGGCAGCTATGGGACACTACAGACAGCCACAAGTGGCACAGCCAGCTGCCCCGGGGTAGGGAAAAATGAATTGTTTTTTTTAGCCCACCTCTGCCACCACTGGGGCACGCCGGGTGGCTGGCACTTCCGTCCCAACGAGGTAGGGAAACAGGGAGCTCAGGACGTACAGGCAGCAATCCTCTCTGCCAGGGCCAGGAATCCTGCAAAGGAGCTGATCGGGGTCTGACCTTAGGAGGATGAGGTAACAGGCTCCCTGTGATGACCCCAGCAATGCCCAGAGAGGGTCCCACAGGGTGAATGGCGTTAAAGTAACCCTCAGACAGGCATAGCCCCATGAGGAACCCGGGGCGGCAAAGTTCGTTCCAAGTGTCTATGATCAATGTGTCTGGAAATTCTTGTCTTCCAAGAGGAGTTGGCATACTGATTTACCCTTTCCCACCCGTGTGAGTGCACCCACGCATGTGAGGTCTGGTTTTCATCAGGACATGTATCTGAACGTGGGAAGGTAGTACATGTGGTGTTTTATGAACACTTTGGTCATTTCCCAATGGGAAATGTGTGAAAATAGTGTACCTTTTGTCACATTTAAAAATTTGTAGTGCATTTTGGGCAAAGAATTCTAGTGCAATTCACACAAGTGATGCCTCTTTCGAGTTTCTTCTTTTCAGAAATCCGGGGGTTATCCTAGTTTCCTTGGTGCTGTGACACCCAGGGCCCAAATCTGTGTGGTGCCCACATGGGTGAAAATAGTGTATTGTTTGTCAAATTTACAATTCTGAAGTGCGTTCTGGGTAAGAAATTCTTGAGCAATGAATGCAAGTGATATCTCTTTGGATATCCACAGGTGTCTTCTTTTCAGAAATGTAGGGGGTTACCTCTTATCTTCTGTGGGTTGTCCACAGATTCAAATACAATATGGATTGTGTCTTTCCAGGCCATTTAATGTACCAGTCTTGTAGCCTTTCCCCTTTGCACACAGGTCAATGCACCCAAACATGTGGGGTACCTTTCTCATCAGGACACCTGTGGGAACATAGGACAGTAAGACGTGGTGTTTTGTGAGCATTCCTGTCCTTTCCGGTGGGAAATGTGTGAAAATAGTGAATTGTATGTCCCATTTACTAATTTGCAGTGCATTCTGGGTAAGAAATGTTTGCACAATTCATGCAAGTGATGCCTCTTTGGATTCCCATGGGTATCCTCTTTTAAAACATGCAAGAGGTCCCCTCCTATCGTCTTTGGGTTGCCAACAGATCCAAATAGAGTATGGATTTGGTCTTCCCAGGGCTTTTGGTGTACCAATAATGTAGCCTTTTCACTTTCTGCCCAGGTCAGTGCACCCACACATGGGAGGTACCGTTTTCATCAGAACACCTGCGGAAACATGGGAAGGTGGGATATGTGTTGTTGCCCATGCGTTTTGGTGGTTTCCTGGTCCCAAATATCTCACCATTGTGTTTTTTTCCCTAGATTCTTTACTTTGCTGGGCATTCTAGGGAATACATTCTAGTGTGATTCACACAAGTCTGACTCTTTGGATTCCCAGGGGTGTCTTCTTTTCAGAAATGCATGGGATTCACCATTTTCCTTGGTGGCTGTGACACCCTAGTCCGAAATGTCTGCCCTGCCTGCAAGCTAAATACAGTGTTGTTCTGGTTTTCCCAGAGCACCTGACATACCTGTACTTTAGTGCTTTCCCTTCCAGACTCAGCCAGTGCACCCACACATGTGAGGTACCATTTTCAATAGGACCCCTGTGGGAATGTTGCCAGATAAAAATTGTTTCCCCCATCCGTTTCTATGTTTTCCCAATGGCTAATGCATCAAAATATTGTATTTTTCCAACTTTTCTTATTTGCTGTGCATTCCGGGTAAGAAATTCTTCTTCGATCAACAAAAACAAGCTGTATTTTGATTCCCCTGAGTTACTCCTTTTCAAAACTGCATAGGCTTCCTGCCTTTCCTTGGTGGTTGTGATGCCAGAGACCTCAATGCATGTGCTTGCCGCAAACCCAAATGTGCTCCTCACTGAGCATTTCCATGCTGGCAGTTTTGCCCCTTCCCTTCGGACCAAGCCAGTTGACCCACACGTGTGAGGTACTATTTTTATCAGGACACCTGTGGCAACGTGAGAAGGTAGGCCATGCACTGTTTTCTGAGTTTCAGGGTTTTTCCAGTAGCAAATACCTCAAAATACATTATTTTCCCACTTTTTGGCAATTGCCATGCATGCTGGGTAGGAAATTCTTGCGGCAACAATGCACGCTGGATGTATTTGAATTTCCACATGTGTCTTCCTATCGAAAATGTATGTGGTTCCTTGTTTTCTTTTGTGGGAGTAATCCCCACATCCCCAAATCCATCGGCTGCTCACAAGGCCCATCACACCCTTCTCTGAGCGTTTGCCAGACCCGTAATTAAGCCATTTTCTTTTAGGCCAGGTCCAGTGCACCCACACATGTGAGGTACCATTTTATCATGACAGCTGCGGGAACATGTTCGCACATTTCCTATTGTGCTTTGTTACACAACCCTTTCATTTCCCAAATGTGCCCTACAATCTGAAATCACCAGAAGCCATGGCACACAGGGGAGCTCTACTATTGTCTTATCTGATATAAAAAGGGCTGATAAGATGTTCTTTTTTAAAAAACCTTATCATTGATAGTAATTACTTGCCACAGACAAAAAATGTATTTTCTCTTGCCTAAAAATTAGTTCAAAATGAAAATTGAATGTTATGCTTTTATTACTTCCTGAAAAATATGTTTACTCAAAATTAGGGTGTAAAGTACTCCAAGGTCCAAATCCGGTATCGAGCCCTGGTTATCCTGAAAACCTGTTGTGGTTGGGGCTCTCGAGGAGTGGACTTGGAGAGCTCTGTTATAATCTATGGAACAGTAACTGACGGTTATAGCTATTGGTGGAAGGCCTAGAAGGATCTATCCTTTGGCACAGTAGCTATATTAGATAGTTCAATGCACAATACATGGTGCGTGGCTTCGGTCAGGGAGCAGAATGGCCACATGCAATCTGGGCTTGCAGTGACTTCTAAATAAGTTCTCTTGTGGGTCAGGTGGGAGAAGGATTTTCTTCAAACCCATACCATGGTAGACTGCTTAGTACAGACACTCTACTCAAATTGCCACCCGGATCCATTGGCATTCTAAGGAGCAAGACGTTTGAGCTACACATCTAGTGTGTAACAAAATCACCCCCCCCCCCAAAATGAGTTTAGGAGAAGAGTGCAGACATGACGACTGCGTAGCATTGCTGGTAATATCATATGGCCCTTTGCCTGCCGGTTAGCTTTTTTCTCAAGCTATTTCATTACACTACAGATGTTTTCTATAACCTTAAAGGCAGCCGAGGCGAGTCCGACATGAAATTACTTGAACACCCTGCCGCCAAGAGGTAAGAGAGGAGAAATATTTATGAACTGAGACAAGAAAAAAGAAAAACAATTACATGGTGAGACGCAGACTGGAGTTCAGAGCAGCAGGGCTCAAGTCCCCAGAAAATATATGGATGAACTCTTTGCACCTCAGCTGCAACATGACATATTAGTTTCATACCGTGTGCTATAGAAAAGAGCAGTTCTAGTCTCCTGATTACACTCAAATGTCATGTGGCTATTGAATGGTAATGACACAATTTAGCTAAAATAATACAGAAAAAAACACTATGTACTTTAATTGCAAGTTACAGCAGTGACACTGTAAGCACGTCTCTTAAGTGACAACGTAGTCACTGTGTTTTACTTGTGCGACCTAAAATTCACTTTCTTTCACTGCACAGGCAGAGCAAACACCTGCTGATTCCTTTGCTTTGTGTGATATATATATATATATATATATATATATATATATATATATATATATATATATATATATATATATATATATATATATATATAATCAGTGCAATAAAGGGACGTTTTGGTTACTAGTAACACCAAAAAAAAAAGAAATTTGCGAGTTATGGTAAGCTAAGCAACCATGGCTCGCACCACCACTCTGCATTGTAACACCCAGGACATGAAAGATGGCATTACAAATGTCATTGACATCACATATCTGGGCCACTTGTTTGTGTTCACTGACATGCCTAGGCTAGTTGTTTTACTTCGCTGACACTAATAATTTTAAAATTGAAAAGGTGCTTTATATGTAGACGTTAAGCTTGTCCTATGTTGTTAAGGTCCTTTTGTTAGGGCTTGGCCTGAGCTCATGGTGCACATACATGGGCAAATAAGCACACCTCAAACACACAATTAATTTGTGTACATGATCATAAACTCTAATGTTATTGTTATTTTAACGTGATGCTGTTTGTTCCCTTCTTACTGGAGTCTCACTGTATCCGCCTCAGATTCCAATGCATTGTGTCTTTTTATATGTATTGCTTATACTAACACAAGTGTGTAATATGTCTTGTATTGTTAGCTATTAATTTCAAATTTAACATTAGACGAAATTGTGATAGCCTTGCAATCATTATTTTACTAATATTACCAGATTAAAAATACTGTACTTCTGTTGTGTGTGCTGCAGCCATTTCCAATGTGTATGTATTATTAGGTTGTTTCACAAGAACACTCAAATATAAAATTTTATTTAAATTAGTACATTTTTAAATACATTAAGTAGTTCACCAAAGGTCCCACGATCATGCATGATATCTTGCTACCAACATTGTACACACAACCCCTTCTAGTGACTTTTCATCAGAATGAATTTGATATGTGATTTCATCAGTGATGTCATCAATGACATTTGTGATGTCATCTTTCATGTCCTGGGTGTTAGTCTTAGCAGTGCACAGTGGTGGCCCGAGTTATGGTTGCTTAGCTTACCACAACTGGCACATTCCTGGGGGGTTTTGGTTTTACTTGTAATTATAACATCCATTTAACAAAGCTTTTTCACTGAATTTCATAGATTTTTATTAGTGCAACTTAACCATAACGTCCCTTCAACAATGTTTTTTCACTGAATTCCATAGGTTTTTATGAGGGCACCCTAATTTGCTACAACTTCCTAATATCATAATCCCCCAATATATCATCATTTTCATTCAATCCAAAGGTTTCAAGCAAACACTGTGCCATTCCCCACCCCCTATTAAAATTCTAAACACTTTTATCAACTTTCTACAACTTTTTACACTGTTCTCCCACTTCTTTTTTGATTCACTTTTGGATCTTCAAGGTCTTTAAGAAGAATATATATGGAACCTCTTGGGAGAGCATGCTTCTCAAAGGCCCTCTGCCAGAAGTAAAGACAGGTGCGCCAAGCCAGAGGCAAACTCTACTCTCTACCCATCCTCAGGGCACATTGGGGTGAACTGCTGCAGTGCCCAAGATTTGCCTTTCTCTTCCAGCTGCACTGGTACGCAGGTCTCTCACTGGTGATAGCTAGCCTCCCCGGGGTTGGAAGTGAAGAGAGCAATTACCATTCTTGTTCTGGGGCCGCTGGATTGTGACTCACAGCAATAGAAGACACAAAGCAGTTGCTTTCCTGCCTAATAGAGCTTCGAAAGAACATCAAAAAGGGATTCAAGTCGTTCAAATGTCTTCAAACTACTAGGACCTGCAGTGCTGCTTTTGCCATTCCTCATATATGTTCTTCAAACTGCTGTTTCTGCATCCTTCGAACTGGCTTGCTGCCATTTCGTACCAAGCAGAACATGCCGCTGCAGATGACTTCGAACTGCCACCTCTTTGAACATCGCAGCGGACCATCTGGAACACAGCTCTGACCCGCCGCCCCTCGACTCAAACAGATGGAAGCATGAAGACACTTGTTGAGCTGACCCAGCAGTGACAAATGCCTTGAAATGCCTCGCCTTTTAAACCAAACCTGTGTGTCATCCAAATTTCATTGCTCAAATGCAGTCTTTAAACTGCCCTGGAATCAACTAGACACCAGCTTGCTGCTTGGACCAGCACAACCTGCTGCATCCAAATGTGGTTTGACTCACATCTCAGCTTCCAGAAACCTGGTTTAATACAGTCAGTCAAACTGCCAAGAACTGATACGGTACAGTTGGGGGGCACCAGCCCCAGTGGTTCACTTTTGGGATCCTAAAGACGGCTAAACCGCTCATTTGAACCTTTTTCGAGCAAGACATATGCTTTTTGGTGATATTGTTACTATTTATTGTCTTTCACCCCTGATACATTACCCAGGGTGCTCATATCATCTGCAACCTGTATATTCTGTATTCTTTCCATAGGAATGGGTTTTTGCTAGTTTTTGTATAGTACAGCTATTGCATATGGTGCTTGATTGGGCATTCCTTCATTTTGGACTGCTGTAGTATTGCTATTTGGGTTGCAACTGTGATCACGTGCACATCCCTCTTAAGAGTATTGCCTGCACTCGGCCTGCGGTTCCACAAAAGTGCCTGCTTAACCTTTATGATTGGGGTGTCTGTTGGTTTGTAGTCACGTGAGGGCTGAGTAGACAGTTTAGCCACTACTCATCCTTGTTCTACTGCAGGGCAGCAGTAATTGAGTGGTAGCCAGTGCACTACAGGGGGGTTGCACTCATAAAAGGTGAAGAGAAAACACAGTGAAGATGTCAATAATATTGTTTTGTTGATCTACCAGACAGTGAATCAAGGATCCAAATCACTTAGTATGGTGAGAATCGATGGTACTGAGGTTTGATGATGGCAGATTCACTCCAGTTCTGATCTCACTAGTCCCCCTAGATCCTATGCAAAACCATGGCAGATCAATGAACTGTGTAAAGAAGGTCAACTTAAAACGTAAGATGTTAAGCAGCACCTGGGACGACCTCTTGTGTTACAAACATCGCATCTTATAATTTAAAGGACATGCAGTGTTGAGGAAAATCAGTGTCATAGTTCATTCAGATTCAATACATTGGCCAAAGTGCATTGTATAAAACATATACAGAGTATGCATTAGCACATCAATAATAATAAAAAGACTATGAAATAAAACAGTGAATACATTAGTTAAATACAAGGCAACCAAAACAAGGCATAGTTTTAGGTAATACAACCTTGCACTTTTAGTTAATAGTAAGACATTATGTTTGCATTTTCTTTCTCATAGCCCAATTCTGTGACAGATATGTTGAACATGTAAAGCAGGATCACATGTCCATGAGACTTAAACAATATTAAGGCTAGTCTACATTGTTGTATTCCACTTTGCCTCAAGAGAGGCAGAAGAAACACTTAACTCTATCGTGTGCAGAGTGGAATACCAAACAAAAGAGCCCTCCACCTCCGGGCCCCAATTGCAGCTTTGAGTGGCAGAGAGCCCACTGTCACCTGTGCAACAATAGATTGATGTGTTCCTTTGGTGCAATGTGCATATGGATTGCTTCATTATCATTAGATCCTCACACGTCAGTCTTAGATGGTTATTCATGGCTGTTCTCATATCTTTTTTGGCACGTATAGCAGCTCTGGTGCAATGATTTTTGCCACATAAGACAAACAGTAATTTTGCTTACCCGCCGCTACCGACTCCATGTGTTCTGACTATAGCATTCCCACCACCCAAATATGTCTTCACCTATCCACACGAATGCCCTGTTCACCTCAATCACAAACTGCCACTTTGCCACATTGTTATTGACCTTTTCATAGCAAGATAAAATCGAAATTCTCTTACACTGAACCTAACTCTCAGGCGCGATTAGGAAAAATCTATAATATGAGGCATAATGAAAAATAATGCCCATCAGACGTTCCAGCCCACATGGATACCGCTTGCCCATCCACCTTTACCAATGCACACACCTGCACACACACACACCCCAACCAACCACACCCACACACATACAACCCCACAAACACATGCACACACAGTGAGAGCCACTCTACTCGGAAAAAGTGGTCCCCTTTTAATTGCATACATTTGGTGTCTTTAAAGGATGTTGGAATGAGGATTCTACTTTCTTCTACCAACCCCACTTGCTCTCCATCAACACTACCTGATTTGATGTGGAGCTTGTAAGGATATTTGGCGTGTTACAGCACAGAGTACAGCACTACTGCACAGGTAGCAATTTTTTTTATGCAGCACCACCACATGGGTGCGGTGCATTGCTATATGTGTTACCAGATTAACATGGAAAGACAGGCTATTCAGTCAAAAACGATTTTAACATATAAGATGCAAATCTATTTTTACAGTTAAAAGCACACGTGCACATTCAAAAATGCACACTATTTTTCACCTGAAATGCCTATGGTGCAAGAGACACATTTGAAAATTAATAACTAACATTATTCATAACTAACCTGACTAATAAAACTGAATTTAACATAACCCACTAATAAAAATGTGTCTCCACTGCAGAAATAGGCCTACTCTGAAAGTGAACTTTTAAACGCACATTCATTTTTTTTTCTTTTTCTCTGCTGCTCTGTCCACATAACTTAGGAAGCCAAGGGCCCGAAGATACAGGAAATCAGTTGGTTACAAATGGTTACTGTAAAAAGGAGCCATTGTGTAGAGAGGGAGGATGTGGCATGATTAATTTCTGATTGGAGCAGCGTCATAGCAAGTATCATGCTAGAGGCAGTGATGAGGGTTTTGCTGTGGGGAGTTTGAAGGGAGAGGGAGGACAGTCGGGATTTGGAGAGCTGGGAGAAGGACCTGTTTTCCTGGTTGGAGCATTTCTGATGAAAAAGCTGAGAGCTCCAGGCAATAACCCCGGTTTGAGAACGTAAGACGCTTGTTTTCACCGGGGTTAATCTTCAAGGGAGCCACATTCAGAAAGAGAAGAGCTGAAGAAAACTCGGGCTGAACAGATAAGGTAATTACAGAAGTGTGGGGGCTGAGTGTGTACGAGAATATTCAGTCAGTGTAGGAAAGGAGATTCCTGTGCTTTAATCACATGTTAATGTTGCAAATTGAGTTCTTTTCTCCGCCACTCTCTTTTCAGTGTATCACAGACAATGCTGTTACTGTGCTATTTTATTTATTTCTGTAAAGAGTGAGATCGTGTTTAAATGCAACTTTTATAATGCAGAAAAATATTTGAAAGCAGACGGGTGGTGTGTTTTATATTTACCAATACAGTGCTGATGATGTGGGGAGATTTCTAAACAGTGCAATTGTCATTTTAAGACAGATGTGTGCATGATCATATTCAGTATGGACAGTTGTGAGTGACTGTTTGTAGCATAGCTCGTTGGAGGTACATGAGCCAACGGGAAGAGAGACTCTCTGGACATAGTTCCCTACCGTATATAAGGTAGTGGAAATTACCACAAAATTACCACATATAGCTCTCTGTCGTAAATAAGTCAGTGAGATCGCCATGGTGGCACACTAACACTAACACTGAAAATGTGGTATTCCTGAAATGTAGGTCTGAGGTCTCTCTAGTGATTACACGAAAAATCTAAGCAAAGATAAGGGATTCTGGACATTGGGGCCACAAATAAAACAAGGGAATTATGCTCACCAAAATACCACCAACCACGCATACCAACCACGCATACCAAATATGCATGTCTGGGTGCTGAAATAATGCATGTCCACTGTATTATTGTTGTACAGGGCCCAATCTGAATACAAGGAGTGATTGTTGCTAAGTTATTTTTTGGCGGTAAGAAAATACCGTCAGGCCCCAAATCTCCACAAAATACCCTACATATTTATGGTGCGTTGGCCGGGAAAGTGATCATAGAGTACCTACTGGGCGTGGAAAGCGTGTCTCACACTGCCATTTGCACATTAAAGGGAACCCATTTTATAATAGCAGTGTGCCACTAAAAACGAATTTCAGAATGTCACAAAGGGAAACCACATTCTCAGATCTAGTGCAATATTTAGAGGCAAAGTTGTTTGCACATGGGAATTGGTCGTCGAATAGCACGTTAGAATGGAGTAACCGCATTCAGGGTGAGGTGCAGAAAGAAAAACTAGACAATATTTTTGCAGAAGGCAGCATAATTCAGGTCTGCCTTACAAGATTATTGAATGCAGCCGATAAAAGTGCAGAGAAAGACTGTTTAATACGGCTATGCGGCAAAATATGGTTTATTTTAAACAAGTCCCTGCGAATGCAAGAGAATGATACTCAGCTAATTAACAGGTTAAAGACTGAATTAGATGGGGCAAGTAAAAATCAGGAAATGTTGAGAGCAGAATTGGATGTATGCCAAAAAGACATGCAATTAAAATGCAGAGACTTTGATACTCAGTTATCCAAAAGCAAGAAACAATTTGAAGATAGTGAGCAAGAATTGGCACACTTAAAAGCCTTAGTGGATCACATTAGACAGGATAAAGATGAGGTTGTTTCAGAGATGCAGATTTTACAAAAAGAACATTGTGAAAAAGAATGTGATCTCCAGAGCGCAGAACAAGAAATGATTAAAATGATTCAAGAAAGAGACAAGAGAAATAAAGAGTTCAATGAATACCAAATGCAAATGTGCGACATGCAGGAGGTGATTAATAAGATGAATGGTGAAAACAACTATTTGCAAGATGAAGCCAACATACTCCTTAAAAAGTGTAAGGACTTAGAACAGCAAATGTGCATTCCCAGGTCCCAGGAGAGGCGGCAGGGTACCACATTCAATGGAGTGGACGTGAATTCTAGCTCTGCCCAAAGAGCTAGTGCTCCAGTGACTGGGCCGGTGACTGAACTTGGTTGCAGCGCCCTTGGGGGATTTGATACTCCCATTGGGAGCAGCCACCAATCTCATACACCTGAAAACAGGATTGAATCACAAAATAGTGCAATTCCATGCATTGCAACAAGTAGCCCCATAAAAATAATGAAATCCATTAAAGCCCTGATCAAACCATTTAAAAAGGGAGGTGAATGCTGCATTGAGGATCACTTAGAAGCGGTGCATGACATTTTTAAAGCACTCCAGATACCTAAGGAACAGTACAGACAATATTTTCATTTAACTTTAGATGCCCCGACGGCCAGCATCATAAGGGGATTAAATGAACAGCAGAATATGACATGGTTGGAGTTTGAAAAAGAAATTAGGCGTCATTTTTCTCCTTTTCAGTCATTGCAGGAGGCAAAGAAAGTCGCTTACACAATTACTGCTGGACCTAATACATCCCCTCGCCAATTTTTACAAGACTTAAAAAGAGCATTTTCTCGCTTTGATGTATCTTTTGACTCAAATTCCAATGAGTTTAAAACTGCATACTTCTATGGGCTACAGAAAGACCTCATATCCCTTTTGGTCCGTGAATTTGACCGTGACAAGTCCCTTGAATGGATTGTACATCAAAGCACAAAACTATATGAGGTACTCTATTGTCAGGGTAGAGAAAGTGATAAAATGAAAGATACTAGACCTAAATCTAAAGAACCCTCAGCCACAGTAATGGAAATCAGGTCAGCCAAAATGTCCCTTGAGTCTGCTCAAAGCCAAGGTAAAAATAATGTGACACCTGAACAAAGGGGTAATCAACAAAGATCGCCATTTCCTGGACCAATGTTCCAATCACATGATCCTAGTAATAGAGAGAGCTACATCAGCCATAGGTATTTAGGGGACAGACCCCGGGTAGGATATCGGCCTGATATGGCAGGTATGAACAATAACCAAAGACAAAATCAAGATCAAAGAAATGATGGTCCCTACCAGTCATTGGGGACACAGAGCAGATTTGATCCCAACGCCATGATATATGGTAATCAGGATAGGCCCCGATATGTGGATCGATTTACTGATAATGGAAATCAACCTAGGGGCCAGTACCCACAATCTGAGAGACAGGACATGAGGCAAAACGTGAACTACAATCCACGTCAGTACAATGATTCCCCACCAGGGGATTATAATCAAAGGATTGGTGCAACCCGCTCCCCTCCACAAATGAATCAAGAGTTCAGAAACCATCCCAACCGACATCATTCACCTGAGAGGTATCAGAATAGATCCAATCAGGGAGAAAACAACCAATATCGACCTAGACCACAGAAAGAGGATCCTAGAGAGATGGAAAGGTTCCAGTGCCTTGAGGCCCAAGTGAAAATGTTAGCTGAGCAAATAGGAAAGCTCTGTACAGCGCAAAAACAACCTTCCAAAGAGGGGGCTGATGGCCATAGCAATGACCGGGGGGCTTCCGAAAAGTGACTAAGTACTCATGATAACTGCAGTGCCAAAATGACAGATTGCTCTGATATAATTTTGCATAACGACTCTGAGATGCCTAATGGATTAAATGTGAAAGTGCCAGTAAATGAACTTGTGACAGAAAGTACCAATGTGTTTAGTCAAAAGTGAAAAAGACCTGAGAAAGGTGAGCCCTGAAATCAGTAAGAATTCACATTTCTTATGTGTATTAGAGGAAGTTGAGGACAGATATTATTCACCCATCACTGTAGAAGAAAAAAGCCACACCTTTGCTATGATTGACACTGGCGCACAGGCCACAATTATGTCCAAGGAGCTGGTAAAGAGTATCAATGAAGGGAGACCCCCACGGAGTCAGATCACAGTGAAGGAAAATCAAGGCCCAGTGCATAACCTTAATGGGGAGGAGGTGCCCATCATAGGTGTAACTGAGGTTGACATAAAAATAGGAAAGCACAGAATGAAATAAGAGGTATTGATCACATCTATTTGTGAAATTCCATTTCTGATGGGGACAGATTGTCTGAAATGATTGTCTCCTCTAATAGATGGGGTGAATGGAGTGCTGTGGTCCTTAACCAAAAAACCATTGAGGCCTAAGAAACTAAAATCACAAAACAGCAATAATAATGAATGTCACACCGTTGCCAAAACAAATGATGCTGTGGAGGTATATCTCCAGAATAGCTGCATACCTAGTGTCACTGTTATATTAATGTGTCAAGACAAAATGCAGAGCGACAATGAAAAACTACCTGTACAAATATACTTGGACCCAAGGAAAAATTGGCAGACTGCCATAGATGAGCACACATTACGTTTTTATTTAAAAGAGAAAACATGCAAACAGAATATTACTCCTAAAAAAGATTCAGAAAAACACATTACCACTCTGGCAGAAATACACATGGAAGATGAGCAACCATGGGTTCATGTTAGTATAAATGACTATTTTAAAACAATAAAAGCCACTTTAGCGCTTGAACATGAAAGGAGTTTCATTAATGAGAAATTGCTGCAAAAAATAATGGAGAGGGAAGAAATCCCGAGATTTAGGATTAAAAACCAATATGTTTCTGGCTTGGACAGTCCAGACTTTGAAAACCGAATTGCATGCAGATGCATGCTTAAAATTAGCATTGGGCAGAAAACAATTTACCATAATGTATGGATAGTGAGTGGAGCACAAAATGAATTTTACATGGGAAATGACATCATGCACAGAAGGTGTTAGATTTCCTTAATCAAAAAATATGGTCACGCCTAGGTGGTCCGGCACCTGAATTTGAAGACAAAAGAAGGGCTTATCATTGTGCACAACTGGTTCCTTATGCAATCGAATTACAAATGAGGAAAGATACTATTATTCCTGCATTTACAAAACAGTTTGCAATAACACTGAAATGCAAAAATGGACAGCAGATGAAAGGTTCTGATGCATTTGTATGCCTGAATGAATCCATAAAACAGCAAGGCCTGGACTATGAATACATTCCATTGGTAGATATTGGTGAAGGATCTGTAAAAATTATGGTAAATAATAAAGGTTGTCAGGATATTCATTTAGAGGAAAACTCCCCATTAGGAATGGCCATACAAAAATCACATTATACGGCAGATTTAAATAACATGGTGATTGGGAATATTCCTGAAAAGTATGTAGTTGCCAAGGGCGAGTTGCCAGAAAACCTGGACTCTCAGCCCAAAGGAATATTTAAAATTAATTCTGTGTATCCTTATGATTCAAATGAGACAGTGTGCTGCCATCAAGAGGATTGCATAATATTTAATTTAAATGAAAATGAAACAGAAAATCAGCCCATTGAAGTGGAAGCTGATATGCCAAAATATTTAAAAGTGGCAGCTTTACAAAAAGACACAGCCACACAGTTAGAGGAAAGCGCCGAGATTCCCTTACCAGAAGATTTTCCAGAATTTTCCAAAATGGTAGAAGAACAGATCTCCTTAGCGAATGCGTGTGAAAGCAATGAAGAGAGGGACAATCTGAGGGAGATATTTATGGAGTTTAAGGATGTATTTGCAAAAGATGCTTATGATTGTGGTTTAACTGATTTACATGTGGCCACACTACCAGAAGGGTGTAGCAGAAATCCAGTGTTTGTACGCCAGTATAGACTACAGCTGGCATGTTTAGAATCATTGGCAGAGATTATTAAAAATTTGGAATCGCGGGGAATAATCAGGCCCATTCATAGCACATCCAATACACCTATTTTAGGTGTGTTAAAGCCAAATGGTCAATGGCGGCTGTGTGCAGACTTGAGAGAGTTAAATAAAAGAGTACCAGTATCTAGATGGCCACTGCCATTCATTGATCAGGCCCTAGCTCAGATACATGGTTCAAATGTATTTACCACATTAGATCTCACCTCTGGATATTGGTGCGTGCCATTGGCAGAGGAGATACAACATTTATTTTCCTTTACATTTGACAGGACTCAATATGCCTGGCTTAGAGCTCCGTTCGGGTACATCAATAGTGGGAGTGAATTTGGCATATTTTTGAGAAAGGCCATGCCGGATGCAGCGGAAAGAGGAACAATAGTTTATGTGGACGATATCCTGATAAAAAATAAAAGCCTGAAAAGCCATTTTGATGAAATAAGACATGTACTTGGCCAATTGCAGAAAGCAGGCGCCAAAGTATCTTTGCAAAAAGCACAATGGTGCAAGAAAAAAGTGAACTTTCTAGGGCATGAAGTGACTGAACATGGGCTAAATCCACAAAAGAAGAAAATAGAGGCCATACAAAGATTAAAAGATCCTAAAAATGTGAAAGGAGTAAAAAGTTTATTAGGGATGACAGGCTATAAAAGAAAGTTCATTGAAAATTATGCAGAAATCACTCAACCATTGACTAAACTGCTTAAACTGAATACTCCCTGGAAATGGGAAAAAGAGCAGTCTGATGCATTGGCTAAATTAAAGGAATATCTTGTAAAGGGACCATGTTTAGCATACCCCACAAAGGACATGGATTTCTTCATAGAAATAGGTTTTTGAACATTGTATGTCAGCAGTGTTATCACAAAAACACGATTTGAATCACAAAACCATTGCATTTGCAAGTAAGGCATTTTCCCAAGTTGAAATGAAATTTAATGAATGTGAAAAGGCCCTATTAACCACTGTGTGGGCGCTACAACATTTCCGCCCCATTATTCAGGGAGAAAAGGTGATTATTGAAACAAATCACCAACCTTTGCAATTTTTATAGAGTAAAAGAATTAGATCAGGTAATCTAGCGCAATCCAGAATCACTTCATGGACGCTGGCATTACAAGGTTTTCCCGTAGAAGTGAGATATGGACAAAATAAAAAGAACCCAATTGCTCAAGGGTTAGCTGACTTACATGACTGTGCAGCTGAACAAATACCAAATGAAATGGAAGTAGAAACTAGTTTGCAGGAATTTGAACAATCACCACACAAAGCTTTTGATGAAAAAACATGCAAGGATTTGCCAACTGTATATGTGGATGGTTGTGCTTTTCACATTGAAAATGACAGTAATAAACAGTTAGTGGCAGGAATAGGAAATGTCTGTTTGAAATGTGAAGGTGTCCCCAGTATAGGGATGAGGATTGGAGATAGGAGCAGTCAGGTGGCAGAATTGGCAGCCATTTATAAAGCAATTGCTACTGCAGTTGATAAAAAGTTCAGTGAAATTGTCCTGGTGACTGATTCTGACTATGCACGGAATAGCTTTGTGGAGTATTTGCCTGGTTGGAAAGCAAGAGGCATGGTTACATACAACAAAAAGCCACTTAAGCATGGAAAAATGATACAAGCCATAGACAAATTGGTGTCAGAGAATAAGTTAACAATATACTGGAGAAAAATGTGTGGGCATTTAAACACACCAGGAGAGGATAAGGAGGGAAATGATAAGGCAGACCACCTGGCTAAGATTGGGGCTGTGATGGGAGAATTGCTACCTATTGATTATTTAATGGGTGAAATACAAATTGATGCAGTCACACGTTCTAAAGCACCAAAGGAGGTAGATCAACCGGTGGTGCAGTGGAGTCATGACACGCCAGACCAAGATTTGATTGAGGCACAAAAGAATGATCAAATTTTGGGAATCTGTTATAATCATTTGATAGATCCCGAACAAAATTCTTTGACAGAAAATGATTGTATGGGAAAAGAGGAGTTGAGGGTGTTATTAAAGAACAAAACACGAATTAGATTACAGGATGGACTCATGATTAGAGAGTCCATAACAGGACAAATACAGTGGGTAGTACCCCTTTCATTCAGAGGACTAATGCTACACCATGCACATGATGCCATAACTGCAGGCCATAGAGGTTCACAAAAAACATTAGAAATACTAAAAGATTATGCTTACTGGCCACATATGTCCCAAGATGTGGAATTATATACTAGAGGATGTCTAGTATGTGCCCAATTTAAACCTGCTTCACCAATGCATAGAGCACCATTGATGAAAAGAGGCCTAACTCTCCCATGGTCAGATTTGCAAATAGACTATGTAGGTCCTTTAAAAAGGTCGAGCAGGGATCACCATTATATTTTGAGTGTGGTATGTTTGATGTCGAAGTGGATTGAATGCATTCCTGCACCAGATTGTAGTGCGCAAACAGCAGCCACATTGCTGGTGAACCATGTGTTCTCAAGGTTTGGGTTGCCACAAAGAATTGAGTCAGACAGAGGAAGTCATTTCACAAGTACTCTAATGAGTAAGGTATGGCAAATACTAGGTGTGAAAAGGAAACTACATATCGCATATCCGGCGGCGTCTTCAGGTACAGTTGAAAGAAGCAATAGGTCTGTTGTGGATATTTTAAAGAAATTTTTGGCAGAAGCAGGTTCCAGCTGGGATTTACGTTTACCGTTGGTTTTGATGGCAATCAGATCAACTCCTGCCAAGGCAACAGGTGTTAGCCCCCATGAGGTCTTGACAGTTAGGAAAATGGTGTTACCACAACACCTACGATACAGAACACATGAGCAGACACTTGTGAGTGCATCCACAGTTCATGAATATATTGATGAACTGAGGAGGCATTTGCAACATGCATTTGCTTTTGTGCAGAGAAATCTGGAAAGAGCTGCTGACAGTGCAAAGTCTTATTATGACAAAAAGACATCAGTAAAGGAATACAGTGTAGGGGATCAGGTGTACAAGTTTCATTTTGGAAAAAGTAAACAGAAAAATTCTAAATTTCTAGCAGCCTGGCAGGGGCCATTTCGAATTATAGATAAGGTCTCTCCTGTAGTTTATAAAATTTTGAAAAATGAAGGTGAAACGGCAATAGAGCAGTTTGTCCATGTAAATCAAATCAAACCATGCCATCCCAGACATGAGATCAGGCAGCTTGAGCATGTAGAAACAGATAAAGTCCCTTGAACACAAAAAGAGAAAATAAATGGGTACAATCAGGAGGCAGTGACAAAGAAGTTAAAAAGTTGATTGTTATAATGGCACATAAACACTGTAATATATATAAAAATATATAATATAAAATAAATAAATAAATAAATAAAAATATATAATGGAAGCTCATGGTTGGTGTGCAGAGAGAAAATGTGTTAAATATTGAATGCTGTTTTATATGTGCTTGTTTTCTTTTAACTTGTGTTTAATTTCAGAAAAAAAAAACGAAATATTTTTACCAAGCATGTTTTATTTTTGGCAAAAGGGTGAAGTTAGTATTGTGCTATGTACTTAATTTGTTTATTTTCTATTTGATTTAGAAAATTAACATTATTTGGTCGGAGGTTCTGGGATCAGAGCCCACGAGAGACAATGGAGTCCTGGAGCCCACGTGGACGGATTCCGGGAAAGCCCCAAAGAGGGGTGAAGACCAAGGCTGCAAAGCGATCAGCATTGAAGATGATACCGATGATATGGTTAATGATGATGATATTTGGAGGGATCTTCAAGAATTCAGAAGCACAGGTTGTCATTGAACCTGGACCGGCATCTGGTATCGCGGTGGAAGAGGCACCAGGATTCATCATGAGTGATAGAAGGATGATTTTCCAAAATATATACATACCATTGAATCCTGAGATTTTGATTGAAAAACACTTGAACAATACCGGAATTAAGATTGAACAGACTAGAGAGTGGCTGGAAATAAGAAAAGAGGACACTAAGCAGTCAATAAGAGATATATTAATGCAACTGGAAAAAACATTCGTGAATTCAGCAGACATTAAGAAGAAGAGAGGAAAGAGAGGTGCAGTGATGCTCGCGATATCAATGGTAATGTCTATAGTTGGAGCCATAATAGGTACCACAATATCAACAGCCAATTCTATTTCGGTAGGAACACTGAGTACTAAAGCGCAACAACTGAGTATTGACCTAGAAATAATACAAAAAACATTAGATGGAATTAGAAGGGGACTGGATGAACAAGTAAGATTCATAAATGAAACTGCAATCATTCTAAATGAACAAGCGGATGTAATGCAATGGGCGACTAAAATAATACTTAAGCATGACAGAACTTTAAATGAAATATTGAACATAATGAGTCCTGTTGATAGACTATTAACGAATTATATGAGAGAAGTTCAAACTGCAGTTTCACAATTGATTCAAGGACATATCCCCTTGTATTTTGTTTCGCAGGATATTATTCGTCAAATGATAGAAAGATTGACCAGGAGGGAAATTGATATAATACAGGTAAAAATTGCATTTGAAATGGGTAATGCAATGCCGTTATATGTGGACTTGGAAAGACTAGAGATGGGATTTTTGCTATGCATCCCATATGTAGCCCCTGAACTTATTTATCAAACGAAGTGGGTACACAACGTGGGATTTTGGCAAGAGGACACATTTATTAAGATTAAGACTCCAGAAGTGGTGGCATTTCAGTCATGGGAACCTGAAGTTTATTTAATACCAAGCCTGGAAACATGTGTACAATGTAAAGAACAAAATTATATGTGTCCAGGTAAACCATTTGTTCCTGATGCCACAGATGATTTTTGTGGTTTGAAATCTGACCCAAGTATATCAGAGGGATGTGAAGTGATTATTAGCAATATGGGGAGTGAAGAAATGGCACAGGCTAAGATAGTCAGAGGTAAATGGTTGATCAGCACCTGTTTAAAGAACATGACGGTAGTACATTTAAACCATGGAACATACGTGATTAAACAGGTGAAATATAATGTTTTTTATTTACAGGTTCCAAAGGATACAATTGTGTCAATTGGGGGGTTAACATTGTTTCATGTAACAAATGATGTTTGGGAAAGCCAAGTGGAAAATATCGATTCTTTTTCAAAGGGATACTTTTCCGATAGACCCGGATGTGGAATATTTATTGAATCACAAAGAAAGACATGTTAAAAAAATGAATTTGAGAAAAAACAATATTACAATTAGTAATCTGGGGATAATAGAAGTGGAAAGATTTAATTGGGGAACCTGGGGGGAACGCTCAATAGTGGGTTTGGCTGTCCTGGTGCCAATCATGGGTGGATGGTTGATTGTGCTATCAGTAAAAATGAAAATGTTACTGATTTTACTAGCTACGTCAGGAAGAGAAAGATATCCCAATACACATGCATTTTAAAAGAAAAAAGAAAGAACAAGTTGTTTTTAGGAATTGGCTTGGATTGTAGCCAAGTTCTAAAAACAAAAGGAGGGTATGTAAGGATATTTGGCGTGTTACAGCACAGAGTACAGCACTACTGCACAGGTAGCAATTTTTTTTATGCAGCACCACCACATGGGTGTGGTGCATTGCTATATGTGTTACCAGATTAACATGGAAAGACAGGCTATTAAGTCAAAAACGATTTTAACATATAAGATGCAAATCTATTTTTACAGTTAAAAGCACACGTGCACATTCAAAAATGCACACTATTTTTCACCTGAAATGCCTATGGTGCAAGAGACACATTTGAAAATTAATAACTAACATTATTCATAACTAACCTGACTAATAAAACTGAATTTAACATAACCCACTAATAAAAATGTGTCTCCACTGCAGAAATAGGCCTACTCTGAAAGTGAACTTTTAAACGCACATTCATTTTTTTTTCTTTTTCTCTGCTGCTCTGTCCACATAACTTAGGAAGCCAAGGGCCCGAAGATACAGGAAATCAGTTGGTTACAAATGGTTACTGTAAAAAGGAGCCATTGTGTAGAGAGGGAGGATGTGGCATGATTAATTTCTGATTGGAGCAGCGTCATAGCAAGTATCATGCTAGAGGCAGTGATGAGGGTTTTGCTGGGGGGAGTTTGAAGGGAGAGGGAGGACAGTCGGGATTTGGAGAGCTGGGAGAAGGACCTGTTTTCCTGGTTGGAGCATTTCTGATGAAAAAGCTGAGAGCTCCAGGCAATAACCCCGGTTTGAGAACGTAAGACGCTTGTTTTCACCGGGGTTAATCTTCAAGGGAGCCACATTCAGAAAGAGAAGAGCTGAAGAAAACTCGGGCTGAACAGATAAGGTAATTACAGAAGTGTGGGGGCTGAGTGTGTACGAGAATATTCAGTCAGTGTAGGAAAGGAGATTCCTGTGCTTTAATCACATGTTAATGTTGCAAATTGAGTTCTTTTCTCCGCCACTCTCTTTTCAGTGTATCACAGACAATGCTGTTACTGTGCTATTTTATTTATTTCTGTAAAGAGTGAGATCGTGTTTAAATGCAACTTTTATAATGCAGAAAAATATTTGAAAGCAGACGGGTGGTGTGTTTTATATTTACCAATACAGTGCTGATGATGTGGGGAGATTTTTAAACAGTGCAATTGTCATTTTAAGACAGATGTGTGCATGATCATATTCAGTATGGACAGTTGTGAGTGACTGTTTGTAGCATAGCTCGTTGGAGGTACATGAGCCAACGGGAAGAGAGACTCTCTGGACATAGTTCCCTACCGTATATAAGGTAGTGGAAATTACCACAAAATTACCACATATAGCTCTCTGTCGTAAATAAGTCAGTGAGATCGCCATGGTGGCACACTAACACTAACACTGAAAATGTGGTATTCCTGAAATGTAGGCCTGAGGTCTCTCTAGTGATTACACGAAAAATCTAAGCAAAGATAAGGGATTCTGGACATTGGGGCCACAAATAAAACAAGGGAATTATGCTCACCAAAATACCACCAACCACGCATACCAACCACGCATACCAAATATGCATGTCTGGGTGCTGAAATAATGCATGTCCACTGTATTATTGTTGTACATGGTCCAATCTGAATACAAGGAGTGATTGTTGCTAAGTTATTTTTCGGCGGTAAGAAAATACCGTCAGGCCCCAAATCTCCACAAAATACCCTACAAGCTGCTGCTGACTTTACAAGCAGTATCTTTTTCCTGCCAGGACCTGCAATCACCCCACCTTAACTAAATGAAGCTGAAGGTCAGTGACAGGCAGAGGGCGTTGTTAGGTGGTGGTAGCTTATTCCTACTGACACCTATAGTCAAGGGTTAGTGGTATTCCTCTCACACCCTCCTTTCAGGCATCAGAGATAGCAAAGAAAAAACAGTCTTGACCAAGCCTTGCCTGTTGAGCAGAAGCAATTCCTTTGGTATCTTGGATACCAAGGAGGCGGTTAAGTGTGGGACTGCTCCTACCTGTCCTAGCAGGTGAATTGCAACCCAAAGCACCATCTCTCAGTGCAGGTAGGCTGATTATTGCCAATGGGCTGCAGTTAGTGTGGACGTAAGAATGGGGCAGTGTTTCTGCACCTTACCTGGTCACCAGGAGATGCAATTGAGAGGTGGCATACTGCGCTGTACAGCTGTGAGTTTTGAGCCATTTTACTAGCCTTATATTCTTTAAAATGTGACATTTCCCACATTCATTGTCCAAAAAAGCCCCTGTTGGTGGTACAACGTTTGTTGAGTAAAGGAATGAATGGTGTTTTGGGAATGTGGGCCATGACAACATTTCCTTAACTCGCTAAACAGGTACATTATTGGCAGAAAGAGTGCAAACTTTATTCACACACAGAAAACACAGCACATGCTTCAGGAGGTCAAATGTCTTGGGCATATAGAGAAAGTGCAATTTGGGTAACATGAGAACAGATGGCACCTACACAAGGGTACAGAACAGAATGCAGCATTGAAAGCTTCATTCCCACATTGGACAGGCACATCATAGGCAGCAACCTGCATACTACTATCACACACCGAACTGTACAGCATGGGTAGCAGCAATGCCAGATTCCTTCGCCAGCACCCATGAGAACCACTTTATAGGCAGAAGCACAGCAACATTTCCTAAAGTATGAACTTTCCTTGCAAATACAGCACAAAGTGCAGGACCAGCACACGGTTCACAAAGAAGCAAAGTGTAGGCAAGGCTGGTGCAGAGTTTCCTTGAACAGGTACAGTATGGACAGAGTCAGTGCAAGCTTCCTCAAAATCTATCGAAACAAAAGAGGTGATGGCTGGAAAGTTTGGAATTAATCCTAACCTCTGGCATTGCTCCGGGCAACCCTCCATACAATCACTCTTTAGCATACCAAACGATTAAAGAAGGAGAAAGATTATTTGCAGACCAGGCTTGGTCCCACCCCAAAAGGGGCAGTCGAGATCAAACTGCTAGGTCACATCCCTTCTGCACAAGACCATACACATCCCCAAACATGTTTCGGCCTTGTTGAGTGTCATCAGTGAAGAGCAGCTTGGGTCTCTAGATACAGCGGGCTCAGGTGCCACGTCTGGGCATACCCGTCACATTCAGAGTGACTTATGTAAAACAAAAGAGGTGATGACTAGAAGGTTTGAAATTAATCGTAGCCTTTGGCATTGCTCTGGGCAACCCTCCAGACCATCAATATTCAGCCTTTCAAGCCATTACAGAAGGGAAAACAGCCATATGCAAATCAGACTTGGTCTTCAAAATCGATTAAGCACAGCATGGGCAATGGAAGGTTTAAATAGAAAAGCCGGACCCTGTGTAGGGTCACTGCAGGCTTCCCTGACTTCCAAATACAGCATGGACACGGCTAGTGCCATCGTCCCACTGAAACATTTACTGCATTCTGGTGGAATGGGCTAACTTCTCTAAACTGTTGAGCATGGGCATGGACAGTGTACATTTCCCTCACAAACAAGTATAGGTATATAATAGAAAGGCACGGAGCATGGTTCCCTCAAAATAGGGTACTGGTCTAATGTGGACAAGGCTTATGAACATTTCCCAAACAAACACGGACATCAGGGGTAAGATCAGTTCAAGCTTCCCTCACAAATGGGTACATATACAACAGCAGGGCCAGTGCAGACATCTTTAAGAAACAGATACAGAATGTGAAGGGTCACTGAAAGCTTCCCTCACAAATAGGCACATCATGGACAGATCCAGTGCAAGCCCCATGCAAGTGGGTACTGGTATAGCATTCCGGGGACTGTGCAAGTTTCCCTTACAAACATGCAAAAATTCAGCGTTGACAGAGCGGCTGTCTGCAAGAGCCTGTGCACATTTCTCTCATAAATGTGTACAAGTATAGAACAAACATGACTGGTGCAAGCTTCCCTCGCATCTTACTACAACTACAGAGCGTGCAAGGCCAGGGTACGCTTTCCTACAAATGGTCACCGTTGCAGCATGGTCAGGCCATTGCAAAATGCTTAATGATGGGTACATGTACAGCATGGGTAGAGCCGGGGAAAAACTCTCCTAAGAGACAAAACTGGCACCGCAGGGGCAGGGCCAGTGCAAGTTTCTGTTGCAACAGCATGGGTGCTGGTTTCATGCAACTAGATAGCTTCCATGATTATATGGATCTCCCTGCAATCAGATAGTTGGTAGAGACACACATGTGAATTTTGCAGCAGAGGTGAATTGCAGGTAAAACCCTATCAGCATCCCCTATATTCACTGTCACTCCTAGTGGCTTATTCCTTCTGCCAAGCTTTTAAGTGACACTAATTTAGAGGGTCAGAACCTTTTTTTATCATCAAATGACCTGTACTCCGTAAAACAGAGCAAAATGCATTTATCCTTAACAGGCGCCTACTTTCACACAGCACGCTTAACTTAGTTTATAAACTGCTATAGGTAATCACACACTGGCACCATTATTTGGAATGTTATTACAGAAAATTGCAAATAAAGTGTGCAGTTTCTTTATTTAACGTTGCAAGAACCACTAGATAATGTTTGCAACTAGACATTAACCCACTTGTAAATAGGGTATGCACAAAATAGTCTATCTATTGATGCAGTAGTTTTAAAAGTGCACGACTAAATATATTTGAGAGCAAAGGTTGCAACTTTCCAATCATGGAGTCAGTAGTCAAAGTCAGGTTTTCTAGTATTGCCTAAAAAGTTATATTTTTCAGATGGTTTATCCTAGTGAAATTGTGGAAAAGTTTATTCCACTCATGGTTGCTGAACTTGTATGAAACCCCTACTCACAACCCATAACTCTCCTGCTTCTTACCCATGTAGCTGCTGTGGTTGGCCAAGGCTCTCCCTTCAGAATATGCAGGAGGGTTCTGTTATGACTATTAGCTACCATGCTCAATTTCCTGTCTCAGGTGCGCACTTTCCTTTCCAATCAGTCCGCAGTTTATACTCCCCTCTCCACATTCCTTCCTTAGTCAACAGCTCTTCCCTCTCCCACTCTCCGACTTGTGTGCTTTCTTGATGATGTCCTCTAGCCTCCCTTTATTTACCAGGTGACCGCTGGAATCATCCTGAATGTATGGCCTTTGGGAACGTGCATCTGTTACAGGATGGGATCACCACAGGATAATTCTGAGTACAAATAACCGGACTAACTCAAGAAGATGGCAAGTTTCTGTTTTATTAGCAATTATCTAAAACAGGGAGTTTAAAACGAACATCAACAGACGTACGCTCTTTCTCTGTGTGTGTTCCACAAAAAATACACTTATTTACTTCTTTATATGTCAGAATGACGTCTTCCTAAGTGGCAATAGTGAAAAACCTATCAAGGGTTGGGATTGGTTAAGGGACACATGTAGATATACCATCATATTAGAACTAGGTTTGTTTTCGGCTGTCTTCATACGTGTCATTTAAGAAGAATCAGTTACACAGTGTTTCCTTGGTTTTCCAAGCTATAATGTCCTTTGTTATACAGACTAATACAATTTGTTTGGCATGTTTGTGCCATGTCTGGAACATTTGGTTCAATTAGCAGCATATGAGCCAATACCCAGGTGCAAGTAGATAGGACATGATGTTGTCCTACTACCCAATAAGCCCAACATCTCTCATCACCAATGCCTTCTGCCATAAAATTCTCTTTGTATTTGGCCTTGCAGAGTATTCTTGTCATGGGAATGCAAATGGGAGTGTGGGCACTCACTATTGTGTCTGGAACTCCATGTTCAAGCTCTATTGTCAGCCTCGACCCACGTGACAAGAAACCGTGATTTTGTTCATTGTGCAAGCTTTTAAATGTTTTACTGATTCAAGACTTGGCATCCTCTGTGTTCTTTCTTGCACCTTAACGTGAGAGAGTTCATCCTCCGCAAACATGTTCCTCTTCAGCGTAGATAGCTGAGCGCGACTTCTTAGTTCTTGACTTCAGGCCAGACAGCCTCTCAACACAGCTGCAACAACCTGCTATTCTACTGTGACACAGTCTTTCATTTTCTCTCCATGGTTCTTTGGCTTATTTATTTCATGATATCAAAGTCCAGCTTCTGTACAATGGCACTCTGCCTACATTCTGTTCACTACTTGTAGCTAGCCTATACAATGACTTGATCTATCTTACTTTTCAGCATATGTACACTCATTATACTTCTGATTTCTGCAACATCTTCTTAATGTGTAATGTTCTTCTTTTACACTTTGAAGATTCACTCGAGTGTTTACTTCACCATTTTACCTCCAAGATGCGTATATTGTCTTCATTCAGTATTTCATGACTTTGTGCACACTTTTTTATGATGTTATCAGCCAATTTTCTTATCTCTTTCTCATATTCCTTCAGGAATTTCCTCCTGCAGGCTGTCATCATCTCGAGGGTACATTCGATAGGGTTGTCTCAGTGGATTCCATCTTCCAAATACTTGCTGCGGTATTGGTACAACAGCTGGTGTTAGACAGGGAATGGTCTCAGGTCTCCAATACAGGGGATATAAGGGGGAGGTGGGGTGGGATATCCTGTGGATGTATAAGTCTGCTCCTATACAATCCTCCCATTTATCTATTAACTAATTCGATGAGCAACGACTTGTGTTTTCATCTGAACCCCTCGTCCCCTGGCATTTTCTAATGCTTGTGTACATTAAAATATTTATATAATAAGTAAACTATATAGAAGTGGGCAGTTAATAGTAAACTGAATTTAAGACTAATCCATGCTTTTGTTGTGTTAATTACTTATTAGAATTGTATTGTGTTGATTTTGTGGTCTAAAAAAGAAAGAATTTCGTTTTTTAATTTGTCCCTCCACCGTTGAGCAAACTGGATCACAGTTTGTCTTCATGAAAATACCCATGGAGGGTGGAGTGTTTTGCTATACCAGGAAGAATACACAAGGAGGTCTGATCTCACCTAGATGCACCTCTGAGTTTAGGCTCCAGGCCCATCATGAACGTGCCATATTAACCACTTCTGACCTATGCCCAGGCAGCTTTGCAGCAGCAAAGGGAGTTGTTGCTGAGAAAAGATGCATAAGATCAGGGTGGAATCTTTATCTATTCTTTTCTTTCTCTCCTTTCAATTTCTTCAAACGTATTTTAACGTTTAGCTTTTAGGAGTTTAAGGCCCTCTTCTTCAAGCAATGCCCCCCACACAACACCTAGATCCCCACGCCCTCCACTCCCCACCCTATCTGAGACTGTGTGATCTACTCCCCACTGTTTTCTCGCCTGTTCCTTAGTGCCAAATTTCCCACCCTCATAGCCCCTGTTTTTATCTCCCCATTACCTTATTTGTATGTTTCCCTCACCGTGTTCTTCAACCTATGATTGTAAAATGCTCGTTTGCTTCCCAAAGATAGGTTTGTGCTCATTAAAAACCCCAATATTAGATTTCCTCTTTAACATTCGTGTAATGCATTAATGTTAGTCTTACACCACGTTGTCTCAGGTGGAAGTATCTCAATTTCCTGGACCATGTATTCACTCTTCTCGGTTTGGTTTTTCTTAATTTTTTACTGTACCGTTTCTGTCCTCCCACTTTCCAAGTCCTACCCTTAAAAATAGACATTTTACAGCCATTTCCTAACCATATCATTTCCCCACTCAAGTCTTTACTTTGGAGAAATCCTCTACCGGATCCCATCATCCATCATCCCACAAGCGATATGCTTATCTCCATCAATTAATTCAAGCGCTTACTCATTACAGTTTACTAATTGCCACATTCCCCAATCCCCACACTTCAGTTATTATTGGAAATGTTCCTGGTACCCCTCGTTTTTTTTTCAGAGATACCTTTAATACCTCTCCCCTTTAATCTCTGAACTTTAATTAGCTTTCTCTGCCAAATAGCACTCCCCCTATTCTCTTAAATCCTCCCCCTTTCTTTTACGCCTCTCCTCTTGCTATACTCAATCCGCCAGGCGTGTATTACATGAATAATCCGGTGCAGGGTTTCCTCGCTGACATCTGCTCCCCTGACTCAATATCAGCCCTGTTGATATGGTTATGTGATTTGGACATTTCGGGCTACATGTAATGTGATGTAAATGTAATATGACATTTGTATAGCGCCTATTGGATGAACGCCCTTTTAGGACTGAAGTCCGAGGTATGAGAGATTGGTCCAGGGAGTTTAGAATGCGTGTGTGCATTTTAGGGTGGACAGAGGTAGGCGGGGTTGGTTAAGTCAGTGTTAGCAACCCAAGTAGAACTGGTTGGGTGCTGGGAAGGCTATAAGGAGAGTATGTGAGTCAAGGAGGCTGATTATGTGACCAGCTAGGCCAAATTTCTATCCTGGTATTTAGCAGAATTCTAGTGGTGGATGTGCGATATGACATTGAGTAGCGGGTGGTTGAAGATGTTTGCGGCTGGCTTTCGCTTACGGGCATGCATCTACATTCTATTGATATGCAGCTTGATACATACCAGTGATTCACAGATGATTATTGTTTCATTGAATGAGTGCCAGTTCTGCCGTGTGTGTTTATGAGAGTCCTTTCTTTGCGAGCTCTGCCCTTTTTCAGAGTCTCCTCATGTGACTCATCAATACCTACCTTCCTGGGGTTCAGAGATATCCCGAGAGGTGGGTTATGGCAATCAAGGCACCAGTGGGAAGAGTCAGGTCTTGAGAGCCTTCCGGAAGGCGAGGTGATCCTGTGTTTGGCAGATGCTGAGTGGGATAGAGTTTCATATTGTGGGTGCTTGGAGGGAGAAGGAGAATACCCCTTTTCTGGTCGATTTAGCAGATGACCAAGAGGAGAGATGCACCTAATCTTAAATTCTGTTGGGTCTGTAAGAGATGAGCTTGTGTTGTTAGAATTCTGGACCTGTGTTGTTCAGAGCACGGTGGGTGATGCACATAGTCTTGAAGGTGTGATGTGCTATCTAAGGCATAGGGCCAGGAAGAGCCTGGCTGCAGTGTTTAGGCCTTGTTGGAGGTTTCTGAGTTGAGATACAGGGGCGCCCAAGTATATGCAGTTGGCATAGTCGAGGCAAGAGGGGACAATGGTCATGATTGCGGGAACTCTGTGAGGATAGGGCAGGTAGGGGAATATGCGTTGGAGAATCCATAGGTTTAGATAGCATGATTTTGTCACTTTTTCGTGACCTGCTTCCCTTATTTCTTTTTTCGGTCTCTGTAAGCCTGCAGCCAACTAGTCAGGCTTGCTTTTCATTTCACTTCCCGTTTCACCTTTACATACACCCCAGCCATACTATGAACATTGTGAATAAATGACATGCATCTTCTCTCTCCCACCTCAGACATCAATGACATAGAACAGTCAGGATTTTTTTTATTTTCCCTGAAACCTTACCTTTGCATACACCCCAGACATTCCATTAACATTGTGGGTTCATGACATTCTTCTTTCGTCTCCCGTCTGAGACATCCTAGTGAGATAGGACTTGCCTTCTTTGCATGAAGGTGCAAAATAATTTGCACTCAATACATTGGTTTTTCGATAATGTGCTTTTATTGTATTAAATGTTTGATTTATGATTGATGGTATTATCTGTTAGCCATAATTGTGTTGCACAAAGAATTGATTTATGGTTAAATGTTGTTTGAGCTTTGAACTGAGGGTTGCAATAAGAATTATTTGCATTTACTATCTAACTATGCACTTTACTTGAACAGCTCCTTATCCAAGTGTGTGGCATTAGCCCAGTCTACAATCAGAGTCAGTTAAGTGGTTCAATCCCAATGTATGTGTCACTTTGCTTTTTGTGGTCTAACTCTAAGTTTTCATTCCACACCATTCCCTCCTAAAGACGAGCCTCACTGGCTCTCACATGTTACTAGTATATATCATGAGTGCATATGTGTTTGGGAATCGCAGTAATTTCTGTCATTACATGAACATTGAATATGTACCTAAAACTAACCCTTTTAATGATAAGATGCCTGGCTATTTAATGTTAGTGTATTCAATCAGAACCTGCGAATTCCTAAAGAGCCTATGCATCTACTGACATTCCCTTTGTTACACTGTCAATCCATGATCATACCACTCCCAGCCCTCATGTTCGCAGTCCCTAAATTATAATCTGAGCACACACATGACAGAAACGTAATGTGTACCCGAGCCAATATGCCTCAATATTTCACTGTAATGACCCTCAAATATCCTAACATTATATCATGTTTTAATTTAGTAGATTGTCCAAATCTAACTCATAAATAAGGTCCAATTGATCACACACAGCTTAGGACATACTCTTCATGTCTGCATTATCGAGCTAGCGTTCACCTTACAGTACTCACTTTCACCAATATCACACAAAAAAAAGTCCCTGCTGTACCGCTCCCTCCCATTTGTCTGTGGCACCTATCCTCTCTTTCCTGTCCGCCATGTTTTCGCTGTTCATCTTTCCTTCCTCAAATGATGGTCTGGGAACCTCTGGCAGGGGCACTATATGCTAATATATGGACTAGTCTAGCCGCTCAAAGTCTGCTATGGTGGTGGATTGACACAGTGTAAAAGCTTCATAACATAGCCTAACATAGCATATCATATCATGCCATAAAATATCTTAGCAAAACAGAACACAACACAACATGATATATGGTGAAACATCACGAACAGTGCATGGTAGTGGCTGAGTTATGGATGTTTTAGAAGGAGGTGGTACAGTTAATATGTTTTGTGCTGCAACAATAACGATCCTGTGAGAACATAATTCCACTGAATTTCATGTTTTTAAAAGACCAACTTAACCATAATGGTCCTTTCTCTAGTGATTTTTTTTTGGTGACATTTCATATTTTTCTCATCCCCATATAAATACGGGAATGAGCTGAGTCAGAGTTGTATTGCAAATAATTTAGCCACGTTGGGTGCGTGTGTTTGTGTAAAGGAGATTAAGCCTTCAAATATAATAGTAAACATCGGGTGTCACTCTCGGATGCCTTGCTTGTCGCTGTCAGTAATTGTCAGCCTCTTCTTATCAAAAGCAGCTGTCACTCTTTGTGAAAAATAACTTTTCACACTCTGTGATTTTCCTCTTCCTCGTTAAAAAGGATAATTTGATAATTCGTTGGTGGCTGGGTTTACTGATTCTTTGTGGAAACTGCTGTGTCATCCTCTCTAATGCTCTGTTCCTTCATCGACAGAAAATCACCAGTTACATTATGCTTTATGTTCTCTCACAAAAAAGGCATGCCACGCTTTGTGATTAGGTGACTTTCAGTGAAAAATCAGTTCTCAAATTTGATTGCATGTCCCTTCAAAAAAATCCCTTTTCACTCTGTGATTCCCAGCTTCCTCGTGGAGAAATTAGGTGTCATACTCAATGAGTTTCTGCTCCCAAGGGAAACAAACATGTCTCTATCTGTGATCACATATCTCCTCACTAAAATCCCCAGGTCTGCTGTGATCTTGTGCTCCCTGACGAAAACTTCTTTGGTTAGTGTGTGTGATTTTCTTCTCCCTGGCTTAAAAAAATAAATGACTTGTGACTGAATGTTTCTGCCTCCCAATGAAGACTCAGATAGTGAGCTCCGATTTTATGCTCACTTATCAATCTCTGTGATTTTCCATCTACTCTTAAAAACATCAGGTATTACTATGTTGTTTTCTTCTGTTCCATGGGGGGGGGGGTAGGGGAACAATATGTGATTTCATGTTCTCTAATAAAGAAACACTTGCACTCTGATTTCATTTTCCATCACTAGAAAAAAAAATGGTCACTCTCTGGGATTGCCTGCCCCTCACAGGAAAAAAAAAACACATGACACTCTTCACGTTTCTGTGTCTTAAATGAAAACATGCATGCCACTTTCTGTGGTTTTCTGCGTCTTGATGGAAAAATCAGGAGCCACTCTTATTTTTTTCCATCGCTGAAATAAATTGCTTGCCACTCTGTCATGTTTTGCCCCCTCGTTGAATGATCAGTTGCCACTAAATTAGATTTTATATTCCAACATTATGTTGAGTGAACGTTCTTTCACAAAATCTCATCACGGATGTTCTGCCTCACCACAGAAATATCACGTGGCTGTTTCTTTAATGTTCTACCTCTTCCGAGTAAACATATGCCTTTTTGCAGAAAAATCACGGGTGAAGTTTTACTCCCCAAGAAAAAATAGTTTTTCGCATGGAATTACTGGATGTTTGAGGCTGCAATTGGCATCTGATGGCATGACCAAACATGAGAGGTAGCTCCTTACATATGATAACTATAATAAGTCTATGAGGCATTAGCTTGCATAATATGGCAGTACTGGAGCGCTTGAGTCTTCCCTTAGCATGTGATAATCTAGCTTTACCAGTATGTATGAGGGTGTACGTGGCATAATATTGCAATAGAAGTGCTTCTTTAGCATATGATAACTATACCAGCATGTTAGGGTATAACTATGATAACATTGATAACTATACCAGCATGTTAGGGTATAACTATGATAACATTGATAACTATACCAGCATGTTAGGGTATAACTATGATAACATTGATAACTATACCAGCATGTTAGGGTATAACTATGATAACATTGATAACTATACAAGCATGTTAGAGTTTAACTCTGTGAGGCCTTGCCACACTTTGCGCATTTGGGCTGAAGTGTAATGGGCCTCATCACAAGTTTAACGGTAGTTTGGTGGTATATCTTCTGAATTACCCCAAAACCCGATTACTATTACCGCCACTCGATTTCGTGAATGATTACAAGTGGTGGTAGGATTGCGTACGTCGCCATTTTTGGAGTCCGTAGGACTGCAAGGGGATTTCAGTGGAATTACTGCCGGTGGTAATTCTGCTGTGGTAATTCTCGTGATTTATGCCCATTTTTCACGTTGAAGTGGCACATTCACCTCCAGCTTTTTGCTTTGGTTAATCCTCCACCTAACAGCCAAACTCGTAATACAGCAGTGCAGTAATGCGGCAGTAACAGCACTACCACTGCATTACCGCCATTTCTGCCGACACTGCCATACATGCAACGAGGCCCAATTTCTATGCACCGACAAAGACAGGCGCAGCATAAATTGCATAAACTGCGCGAACCAGTTGCCCTGAAAGACCTTATTTTTTTGCATGAGATCTTTAACAAGATAAAGAGAAACAGAGAGAGGGCGAGAGAGAGAGTGCGAGAGAGAGAGAGAGAGAGCACGCGTGCAAGTTATCTTATGCTCGTCCATCCTGTGATTCTTTCTTCGGGAAAACTTTTAATTGCATTAATGGAGCCTGAGCGCTACACGGCTAATTCGTATTGCTGCAATGCATTGTGCTTGTTAAGTGGCCGTATAAATCAAGCAAGGGACAGCTTATTAGAAATACCCTTGGCGCAACGTATAACCAGCTCAGAAGAACCAACATGCACATGCCGTCGGCTGACCTTTTCTCATTGACCGGGCAAAAAAGGCCTGCTCAGGACTGATAAAATGCACCACAACGTTGCGGTAAATAGGCCTGCAAGGGCACTGAGTTTTCCCGACTGGATGGTGACTATGAAAGGCCAGTATCTGTGGCACAGAAGCTTTTACAACGCAAGTGCACCTGCCTGACAAATAAGACAGAATCTTTGGGTATATTCATTTGAAAACTCTCATTTACGAAGTAATGTAGGTAGCAACTGATATCACTGATATAGGTTGTCCATGACAAACAAGACAAACAGTATTTCCAATGTATCCAATGTATAAGATTAATTGATATGACATCAAGAATTGACGCATTATGCAAACACAATTAACAATCTCTGATCACAAGGTGTTCAGTTAATTTATAAAAGTAATCCACAAACGACGACAATATCAATCTATTTCATTCGCAAGGACCAGGCATTTACATACAAATGTACAATTCACATGCCTCGCCGTTGCCAATCTTCCTACAATTACCACGCGTGTTTGCTCAAACAAAATGCCAAAATGCATCATTACGCTTATTAAGGTAACTGAAAAAAATAAATATATAAATAAACAGCCAGCAGTGATCAGGTGCCGTGCGCCCCTTGGCTTCGGCAGAGCAGACAGCATTCTGGCACTGCCGTAAGCAACACACGGTGAGTGCGTGAAAGTAAAAAATTGAAACACATTTTTTTTCCTCTTCTTCATTATCTGGGCAATTCGCATTAATGCGGTGAAATGGACAACATGCGCCCCGTGGGGGAGTGCTGTCAATAATTTGGCATGTGACAGCCCCTTGCTGGATGAGCTGACCTGCTCTACACACATAGCTGGACACGTTCCCACGGGAAGCCCCGAGGCGCCGACTGGCACACCAAGACCGGACTGTGCCCCTTGACCATGCAACACAAGACTCCGGCGCCTGGTGATGAAACAGATGAAATACATACCCAGATAATTCCGCATTTTAATTCAAATACCCTGCAGGGACAGATCCTCAAGGATCCTGATATCCCTCTGCAACGGATCCTTGAGCTGTAACGGCAGAGGAGCTGGCATCATCCCATGTTGCACAGATGGAGGAAGCATCCAAGGCCGGCTGGGTGGAAACGGTATGTGCCGATTTGCAGGTGGCATGCAGAGGCCCAGGGGACAGTCCTCAAGAAGGGCCAAAAGATATGCGGCGCAGGGTGACTTGGGTGAACAGAAACCTTGTGACAACTGAGGAGGCCCAACCGTGCATGATGAAGAATGCCTAACCACTTTGCCAGAAGGTGCAGGGCGCTATGGCCTGGCCTGGAGGCAGAAAGACCACCACCCACATCACCACGGCCACCCCAGAGGAGGGTTGCAGCTGTTGCCACAGATCAGGATCATACACTATCTCACTAGGAGGGCACATTAGATCTGGAGGACATCTTCTTTGTGTCCACCGTATGCATGGGCAGTGTCGACGCAACGCAAACCGAGGTGCCTGGCGACCATGCGCACCACCGGCATTCCAGTGCTCATTGACATGGGGCATTGGTCAACGTGATGCCGGCAATGCAGTTCAAACAGCTGCTGCCACCATCCATTCTGCCATGCCCCACAGTCCATATTTTCACCTGTTGGGGCTCCTTTCCCCTACCGCTAGATGGGCCATTCTGCACCACAGTCCAGTATAACAACGGGTCTGTGGAGGCTATGTTCTATGACACTACTGTCACAAAAGACACCTTACTGAGCTGTGCGATGGCCGTGTAAAAGCAAAAGGAAATATTGAGGCTGAGTACCCCAAAAGGAAATTCACCAAACACGGGCTTATAAAGATTCACAGATCTTTATTCTAAAAACTGTACAGTTTACAAAGAAACAAAGTATCGGATACAGATAGCTATCTGGCCCTCAGTACATCACAGCGAATACCAGCCTTTTCGGTGTGAGAAGCGAGAGGTGCTGGACGTCTAAACAGTTGTACATTTTATACATTTCCAATCATAATGTCCAGCCCCTCTACAGGTTAATAATCTATGGTCTAGAATTTGTGCCGAGTTCACTTCTGGATTGACTGACAATATGCATATGGATCATCCTAAATTCACATATGAACAAGTTACAATGGCAACAGTGTATTCTCGGGATTAACAATACGCCTTAACACATGTCCTATACAATGCAGTTCAGCTAGTGTCCACATTCAGTAGTTGTATAACATTGTAGATGATGTATGTCAGCGGATCGGACTTGTTGGCGAAGACAATCCTCTGTCTACATGTCGGGCATGGGACAAGTTCTCTTTACTCAACCCAAACATTCGGCCAACGGACAATTTATACATTAACTCACATACAAAGTTCAGGACGGCTCATTTACAAGTGGGAAACACTGTCCACCATTTTAGAACACAGAATTACTTTAGAATAGAAATCAAAATGGCGGATGGACCTAAAATGGCGGCAAAGTCGATCTAAGATCGGAACTTTGCAATGCGGTTTTCTTCGCTTAGGCCAATATATACAATAAAGGAGGCACAACATGATATCCTGTTTAACAAACCCTCCTTTTGGCCTAAGCCAAACGCTAAACTACTTCTAGTCACTTTACGAGTAACTCCACGTCTCAATGTCCATACATCCTGAATCACTATCGGAGATATCAATTGCCATGAGGTCAGATACTGAGATTTCCTTCAGCACCAAATCATTAGATATTTTCTCTGGGGCGTATACCTTGTGTCCTAATGTACCCATCGCTTGTGCACAACATCCTCCTAACATCGAACACATACCAGGAAGACATTGTATACAACAACAGAAAAACAACAGAATACCTAAAAGAATCAGCAAGACCGAAAGTAGCTTCCATCCCCAAGATCGCAAGAAGTCCCAGAACCAAGCGCTAAAATCCCAGTTTTCCTCAGTTTCCCTCGGGAACATGCACTTCTGAACTAAGGACGTGCAGATTTTGTATTGCTCTAAAAATCGTTGGGGAGGAATCTGGCACGAAAACACAGCAAGCAGACCCCACTAATTTACATACCCCACCACGCTCAGCCAGGATGACGTCTAATGCCATCCGGTTCTGAAGTGCTACTAACCTTATTGCTTTTTGTTCTACAGTCATGTTATAGAGTATGTCAGTGGTCCGGTTGATGGTCCTCTCCAGTACTCTCGCTAGTCCTCTGATATCCTCTGAGTTCGATATTTGCCCAAAAAATGGCATGAAGGATTTAGCTACATCGCCCAGAACTTGTGCTGAAGTATCGCCATTCTAGTCCTGCCGTGGAAATTTCTACAGTGCTAGCAAAGAATACCCCGGGTAACAGAATCCCTAAATAACAAGTCCCTGCCAATCCCTGGGTAACCATGGAAATGCTACATTACTGCAAACAAAGTAGACAGGTTCGCCTACATACAAAGGTTTGTCCTTACTAGTCAAGTTCGCAACGTTGGCGCAACCCTTGAAATCACCCATTGACTGAGTATCATTCCTCTGTATGCAGAAAGAAACTGAATCGGGGCTTTGGTTAACAGTGTAAGAAGGTGGTGTGGCATCCCTATTGCCCCTAGGAGCCATCTTGAAAGAGATCAAAGATTGAAAAGATGGGACAGTATATCAGAGGGCCTAATAGAAGTAACATTAGACCTGCTCCTATTCCCAAAGAGTGAGCATCCCAGGGGCGTTAGAACACGTTCCTCAAAGTCATTCAAATTAGTTCCATCAAAGTTCCCCGAGATGCTATCGTTCCATCGGCCAAAGAATAGTGCCCTTAGAGAAGCATAGCATGCAGTCGTCAAAGATAAAGGAGGAATATACCAACCCAGCCCCTTATCCCCGTGTTGCGGTAAATGCGAGCAGACCCAACAATTGGACTTATTAAAAATGGCATGTGTAGCATTCATAATGAGTAATAGAGTATTGTTATGGTAACTCTGTCTGTGCTGAGAGTCTCTAGATGCACGAAAGGTGTAGAAACAGTGGGTCCATTTTCAGTGGGTAATACATTTTCAAGCGGATGTACTTCTTCCAGATACCAGAATCCTAAGGCAATGACTAATGACAGTTAACATTATCACAAGACAACAATATGTTTTTGGGGCCCACGCATTCGATTGTTCATTTTTACGATCGGTCACACAGTCTCTTAACTGTTCCGTACGAGTGGGAGCGGTTGCAGGCATTGTTTCTTCAAACGAATACACCAAGGTTAATGTGCTGGCGATCTCCAGATTGAGTGTCTTCTTAGTCCTTTTTTCCCAAACCCTAGCCAACAGAATCCCCTTATGTACAAAAGATCGGGCCAAAGAGACAAGCCCTTCAATGATTTTTCTTGATGGCACAGCCGAACCGTGCAGTAAGTCTACTTCCTCGGACGCAGATCGTACCTTGTGATCCCTGGTACTGAGTGATCCGTAAACAATGTGTTGTTACTTCCTGATGGAAGTGGTGGAAAAGGAACTGTTGGAGAGTGTGGAGATGAAGCAGCTGTTTGCCCAGGCCCCACAGGCTCAGGGAGAGTCTCCGACGCACTCTCGATGCTGTTTGATGCTTCATGATCATTGGTTACAATATTGGTGAGGGGTTCTGTGTCTTCTGTATCATGTGGCAAAGGGAAAGGAATCCTCTTGATGTGGGACGTGTGGATCCAGTGCTTCCTGCCCTCCACTCGCACTGCTGTCTGTGTGACCAGGAGAACTTGGTGCGGGCGCCGCCAACGAGGTGCGAGACAAGAAGATTGTTCAAATGACTTGATGAGGACCCAGCTCCCTAGCCGTATGTTTTGGCCTGGGCCTTCTTACCTGACAGGTAAAACTTCTTGCACTTGGTGGTAAATCAAATACAGATTTTTAGTTAACTGTCCACAATAGTCAGAGTGTAGTACATGTTCAACTTCACGTAGCGAACAGGGCTTTGGCAATTCAAAATGTTAGCTGGCACAGGGCCTCATTACGACCCCGGCGCTAAACCATGGTGCTATTAGCACCATGGTCCATGCCGAGGTTCGCCATGGTGAATGGCGGAATTACCGCCCCATTCCAAGGTTGGCGGGGCTGTAATTCCCCATTCACCATGGGCCCTTCCACATTCCCATTTTTGCCCAATAGGGCTCAATGGGAATGGGGAAGGCGCTAAGTACCGTGCCGCAAATTGCGGCACCGTACTTAGCACCAAGGTCCCTTTGCGGCACCCTACTTTAACGTCTGCTAAAAGCAGGCGTTACGGTCGGGTCCCGCAAAGGGACCTCGTATTCAGGCGTTAAGGGTTTAACGGCGCAGACACCTTTTAAGGCGCCGTTAAACCCTTAACGCCAGGGTCGTAATGAGGCCCACAGTCTTAGTTTGGGGTCGTTGTCATAGACAATGACACGATCGGTAAGGCGTCCGGCCATTTCAGTTTGGTGCTGGCACATGTGTTAGCAAGCTTGTTCTTGATGATGCCGTTGTGTCTTTCTACTAAATCAGCACTCTGAGCGTGCCTAGCCGAATGGAACTGTTTATCGATCTGTAATCCTGCGCATATCTGCAGAATTACAGCAGTGATAAATTGTGGACCATTGTCCGACCAGATGACTCTTGGCAAACCAAACCTAGGAAAATATTCCTTCAGCATGGTCTTTGCCGTTGTCATAGCTGTGGCATCTTTGACAGGAAAGGCTTCAACCCATTTACTAAAGGCACAGATAACCACTAGTACGTACTTGTAGTTATTGCAATGCTCCATTTCAATAAAGTCAAAATGTATATCTTCAAAGGGAACAGAAGTTGGATCAAACCTACCCCTAGGAGTCGATGTGCCTTTTCCCACATTATGCTGCAACCAAATCATACACCCTTGGACAAAGCGCTCGGCTACCTTAGAGATTTTATCATTCACCCACACATTTTGCAACATTTTGGTAAACTTTTGTGCACAAATATGGGTGGGACCATGAGCCATAGCGACCATCATCATAATGTATGCATCAGACAGTAACCATTTCCCTTCTACTTTGTCCACCCAACACCCATCATCATCCAATTTTGCCAAACCTTCAGCCCATTTCTTAGATTCCTCTAAAGTGGCATCAGCTTGAATGTTTTTCACAGATTCAATACCCTCATTCAAAGTACAGGCATTTGTGGCTTACCTTGAAGTATACATTTATCAAGAGAGATCAGTGGCAGTCTGTTTGGCTATCTGGTCAGCGAAAGCGTTCCCTTTTCCTACATTATCTATAACCTTCTGATGCGTTGCGCATTTAATAATTGCTAGCTGAGTAGGGAGTGCAAGCGCTGAGAGTAACCGTACTATCAAGGAGCCATACTGGATTTTAGTGCCATGTGAGGTCAAGGCACCTCATTCTGCCCAAAGTCTGCCAAAGTTGTGAACCACCCCAAAGGCATACTGACTGTCAGTATATATATTTACGGTAAGCCCTTCGGAAAGTTCACAAGCTCGGGTTAATGCTAAAATCTCTGCGGCCTGCGCGGAGTTATGCTTGATTCTTTTGGTCTCCATGACTGCGCTCAATGTGGTGATTGCATAAGCAGCTGTGGGTGTTCTGGGAGTTTGAAACAGGAGCTATCACAAAACAGCTCCTCTTGTGGATTATTCAAAGGAGTATCTTTTAGATCGATTCTGCCTTTTGTCTCCGGCTCTGTAGTGTAAAGGCAGTCATGTGACTCTTCTTCACTGCAAGCAATTCCTTGCGGAAAAGGTAAAAGTTCAGCCAGATTCAATCCACAACACCTCTTTATTTGAATATGCAGTGCAAACAAGATCAATTCATATCTTTTTAATCGTGCGGAGGTGAGGTGTTGTGTTTGTGTTCTGTTTAATAGAACATCTACAGAGTGAGGTACCATCAGGGTTAAAGCATGGCCTAGGACCATTCCCTCGCTCTGTTTTACAGATGCAGCAGCAGCAGCGACAGCTCTCAAACATCTTGGCAAAACGCATGCAACAGGTTCAAGGGTGGAAGAAAAGTAGCTACACTGCCTATTCTTCCCTCCATGTTCCTGTGTTAAAACAGCCAAAGCACATCCATCACATTCATGCACATACAACACGAAGGCCTTTTCATAGTTTGGTGTGCCCAAAACCGGTGCCAAGCACAATGCCGTCTTGAGCAGATCAAATGCTTGCTGGTGTTCCAATTTCCACGGTAATGGCGAAGAAATGCCCTTCTTCGTCAAAGCCAACATTGGATTAATCACTAAGGAGAAGTTTGGGATCCACTGCCTACAGTAAGAAGCCATTCCTATCAAGGCTCTGACTTCCTTCTGTGTATTTGGGACAGACATGCAGAAATGATTTTTATCCGCTCAGGCGTCAACCTTCTTCCCTCCCTTGACAGGAGATAGCCTAAATAGGCGACCACCTGTCGATAATACTGAAGCTTTTTCAGTGAAGGTTTGTGCCCATGTCGTGCTAGATGAATAAGCAACAACACGGTGCCCTCCTCACAAGCGCTCTCTGAGTCAGCAGCTAAGAGTAGATCATCGACATACTGTAGCAGTGTACAAGTGGTGGGCAACTAGAGTGTGTCGAGCTGCTCTTTCAAAGCCCTACTGTAGATGCTAGGACTCTCCGTGTAACCTTGCGGCGCACGGGTAAAGGTAAATGAGCTTCCCCCTAAGGTGAACGTGAACAAGTATCTACTGTCTCTGTGTATAGGAATACTAAAGAAGGTGCTCTTTAGATCCACAACACTAAAATGAGTAGCTGAAGCCGGAATCATAGTTACTATTGTCGTCACATCAGGCACAATGGAAAATTGTGGAGCAACAATCTTATTCATGTCATGTAAATCAATAATGAAAACGGAAAGGAATTGCATTATCGCCTTTTTTGTACACGGGCAAAATTGGACTATTGCACAAACTACCTGCAATTTCTTGAATCACCCCACGATGCACAAAATCGGAGACTATGCATTTCAAAGCTTGCTCACCATCGACCGAGATTTTATACTGGGGAATATGTGGCAACTTTACTTCATGTTTGTAAATAATCTTAACAGGCTCAATTTGCAAGACACCAACATCATTATCATCAATTGCCCACAAACACTCCAGAACACCACTAAATTCCAGCGGCAAAGGTCTGGTCAAGAACTGAGAGACAGAGAGTTGCTGTGGTGAAATCGTCAAACACACTCCATCAGAAGAACAATGAATTACTGCATTTAATTCTTTCAACAGATTCAACCCCAACAAATTCTCTCCGCAATTCGTAGTCAAAAGGAATGGCCAGTGGTCTGTAAATGGACCCAAAGTAATCGGTACCGGTGAAGAAACCGGACAGACTACTGGTGTGCCAGAAAACCTTACAGAAACATTGGTTTGCCCTGACAGTGGAATGTTTGGAACCCATGAATGGTCAATGGAACACTTCTGTGCCCCTGTATCTATCAAGAATAGATGCTTCCTATTTCCCACTATCATCTGAATGTAGGGACCTTTCTGATTAACGGAAATAGGCATTGGTTCCAAACTCTGCTTTGGGCAATCCTAGCGAAACAGAATGTCATTGAAAGGAAGTTGTTCAGAGAGGCAAGCAGCAGAAGGATGATCAAAACTGTTTCTATTAGCCACACGTGGTGCCTGATTATCCTGTGAAAAGGTTGCTGTGAATCCTGCGAAAACTGACTTCTACCAGGACCCCCTGCCCCAGGGCGGCCTCTGGATCATCTACCCATATTACCAAATGCGTTATTCGACCTCTGCTGGAGGATCAGGCATTGTGCACACCAATGACCCTCTTGTCTGCAATAAGCACACTGGTATATGTTTACAGGATCCAATGGCACATTTCCCTGTGGAACATACTGTCAGCTGAATTGCAAATTCCCCCCTGTAGGGCCTCTAACAATTTGCTGCAATAGAACTTTTGTTTTTAAGTCTCCTTTTCTCTTTTCAACTCTTTCTTTTTCGTTATTGACACGATTCTCATAGAACTGAGCCATATGCAATACTTCCGATTGAGACTTCGCTTGCCAAGTGCTTTCTGAGGACATAATTTGCGACTGGATGTCAAGCAGCAATCCACACAAAAATTCGTCCACGAAAAGTCGTTTCCCAGACTCTGTGCTCAAATCTTGTCCACTGAAATCTGAGAATACTTGCTCGAACCAATTGAAGAACTCTGTAGTACCCTCAGACTTTCCTTGGACACAGGCAGTAAGCTTGTCCCAAATAATCCTTCTTTCAGGAATTATAGCTTTTAATTTTGTAACTATTCTATCAAGCAAAGTCAGTATTACCTGAGGCGGTCTCTCGCCAGCTGGCCTTTCTCTATCTAGCCTAACCATATTATCGCATGTATCTCCTAACCCTGGTACATCATCAACAGTCCTAATCTGTTTCCAAAAATCAATAGGCAGGAGTACGGGAAACAACAAATCAATATCGCTTAGGGTAAATACTGATGATTGCAAGACAGACTCTATCTCTTTGTAGAACCCTGTCGGATTCTTCCTAATATCGGGACTAGATTGTTTAATGGTGTTCACTTCCTGTCTCGAGAACGAAATGTGAACAAACTGCGACACATAATGTGCAGGAATATCCTGAGCAGGTGTACCTGCTGCAACATTGTCGGGAATCTCAATTTTTGGGACAAATGTCAGAGGAACCTCTCTCATAGGCAACTGAGAAGTAGGCAACTCCGAACGCTTACTGAGCAACAAAGCTAGATCGAGCGCTAAAGCAGCTGAAGAAGTGTCAAACGAAAAAGCTCTCTTATAAATATTCAATAATTCTGCGGGACAACAAATCTTTCTTTTTATACATTCATCCTGCAGGTACTCTACCATTACCTGTATCACTTTCCTCTGCATTTCTGGCGTATACTGACTATACGTGTCATATACTTCAACGGGAGTTATAGACATGTCTGAAATCCACCTAATTGCATCTTTTGTACAAATTCGTGTTTCCTCAATTATCGATTTACGACAAGGAACATTTATTTTCTGTACTAACATAGCGTCCAAACTATCACCATCTACATCTTCATTCCGTAACCTTTCCAACTTCCTTCTATACTCAAAAACCCACTTGACGTGCTCATGTACTTTCTCCGCAGTATCTCTAGAAAATGCTAAAACATTTAGATCCCTTAACCCTTGTGGGAGATCTATATCATTTAAACTGTTCCACATTATACGTAAATGAACTCCCAATCTTTCAATAAAAACGTTTTTCTCAGGAAAATTGTCTAAGTTAGAGAGTGTGGCAAAAACATCAGCTTGTTCATCCCTCTCCATGCAATGCCTAGCCCATGCATGGAGAGGGTTTCTCTCTGGAGACACCGTAATACGGGTTACAATCCTCGATCCCGCTCCCCGATCAACTACAAGTGGTGTGGAACCACTTGGAAGAGGGTGAGTAGGCAGATCTTGTATAATAGGCAAAACAGGTGCTGTGACTGGTGCAGCAGGCAAACCCACCGGACCCGTAACAGCAGGCAAAGGTGGAGGAGCAGGTGGAGGAGCAACAACAATAGGAAGAACAATAGCCGGAGGAAGAGGAAGATTTAGAGGAGCAATAGGAAGAGCAGGAGGAGCTACGGGATGAGGAATAACAGCATGAAGAGGAACATGCGGAGGTGGTGCAGTGGCACCAGGCCTACGTTCATTTAGAAGTTTGTCAATCAGCTCATCAGATACATGAAAGTCTTTAGAAGGATACATTTTCTGGATACCAAGAGAAAAAGTCCTATCCCTATTCCTAACTGACTCAGACTGTTTATTTTGATCATATAACAACGCTTTTTCGGCGTTCGTCATATGAGGGCGCGCATGTTTTTCTCTATTCTTCAGTTGCTGCATAGCTTCTTTCTTCCAATTCTGTAATACATCAAATGCTGCAGGTCTAGCCTTTTTCTTTAATAATATGGATTCTAAGTATTCAATAAGAGGAATTTCAAAACTACCATTGATTGGCCACTGAAGTTCGGAAGTATGTCTATTTTGTCTGGGCCAAATATCATTAAACACTATACTACCAATGCCGTGCTTACAGTACATAGTACATGCCGGCAACCCCTTCATTGGCGCCGGTAGGCCAATTTTCAAAGATTGTCTGTCACTGCGGAATAACGCCCTGAAGCAGCCAGACAATTTCCCAGGCATATCAGAATACTGGTGTTACCTGGTCAATAATTGCACTTGCAAGTGTAATACGCCAAAACAAATTATCAGGATACTTAAGAATCGGGTCATGACTCACCTGATCAAATCCTAAGGAGGTCTGATCAGATTTCAAAGAACTAACAAAGGTCCCATGTGGTTGGTGATTTCGGCAAATCTGCCCGCCTCGATATATGGACCTTCGTCAAGATGCCGTCTCGGACTGCATGCTCACCGTCCAGGGATCGGGTTGTGCAGCGCTGCTGAGGTATCACGTCTCATCAACAAAAGGGGCCCCCCTTTTACACCGTCCGATCCCGGTCCGATAGCCGCGTCAACCTTCAACGAGATGGCATCAATCTTGAGGGTCCCTATTCGGGCGCCATCTGTAAAAGCAAAAGGAAATATCGAGGGTGAGTACCCCAAAAAGAAATACACCAAACACGGGCTTATAATGATTCACAGATCCTTATTCTAAAAACTGTACAGTTTACAAAGAAACAAAGTATCAGATACAGATAGCTATCTGGCCCTCAGTACATTACAGCAAATACCAGCCCTTTTCGGCGTGAGAAGTGAGAGGTACTGGACGTCCAACCATTTTATACATTTCCAATCATAATGTCCAGCCCCTCTACAGGTTAATAGTCTATGGTCTAGAGTTCATGCCAAGTTCACTTCTGGATTGACTGACAATATGCATATGGATCATCCTAAATTCACATATAAACAAGTTATTATGGCAGCAGTGTATTCTCGGGATTAACAATAAGCCTTAACACATGTCCTATACAATGCAGTTCAGCTAGTGTCGCTCAGTATTTGTATAACATTGTAGTTGATGTATGTCCGTGGATCAGACTTTTTGGCGAAGACAATCCTATCTCTACAAGTCGGGCATGGGACAAGGTCTCTTTACTCGACCCAAACATTCGGCCAACGGACAGTTTATACATTAACTCACATACAAAGTTCATGACGGCTCAATTGCAAGCGGAAACACTGTCCACCATTTTAGAACACAGAATTACTTTAGAATAGAAATGAAAATGGCGGATGGACCTAAAATGGTGGCGAAGTCGATCTAAGATCGGAACTTTGAAACGCGGTTTTCTTCACAGAGCGACTGAGCTTAGGCCAATATATACAATAAAGGAAGCACAACATGATATCCCGTTTAACAGCCGAAGACCTCATATGTTGTCATATGCCTAAAGAATCAGGAGGTGAGGCTCCACCAGTAGCCCTGAAGCACTGCTGCATAACACTGCGTCTGCGACAGAAGGCGAAGGAAGAGCTGGGCAAGCTTGTGAAGGCAGGCATCATTGAGAAAGTGACTGGCCCGGCAACGTGGTGTCCCCCATTGTGGTGGTGGCCAAGCTCAAGGCTCCAGTGGAAGTTCATATATGGGTGAATATGCGACTTCCAAACAAAGCCATCTACTAGGAGCAACACCCTATGCCCACATTAGAGGATATTCTTCCTGACTGTCAAGTAGCTAAGATCTTCTCCACACTGGACCTCAAGACAACCTACCATCAGGTGGCCCTACATGTGGCCACAGGGTCAAGAGCGAGAACATTATTTACAAGGATAACTTGCATTACTCACTCCTTCCCCATAATCTTGACGTACAAATTGAAGCTTTGTTACCTCGTATTGTTATTTATCCATCCTTTACACTTCATGTATTAATTGTTTATTGCCCCTGTCACACGATCCACTGTTTATAAAATCTTTTTCCCCTTTGATTACTGAACTGTCTTTAACCTGTTATGCTCACCTGATATCTGGAACCCTGGATGCTTAGTTGCCCAGTGCTGAATAATGAATCTGCAATTACAGATGGGAGGATTTGTGATAACTGTCTCTAATGGGTGAATCACCCACCTCCCTCTTACCGATTCCCTTCCCACTGGGTTCTTTTCTCACCTTAGTTATTTGTAGTGTGAGCTATCCGTCCTGCATTTCTTGTGCAGGGGCGCTTGACGTTTGTTGGCGAGCTGCCCAAGTTGCTTCACTGGTGCAGTCGCCTTCCTTGGTCCCAGGCCTGCTGTGACTCAGAATCTGCTGGCAGGTAGGTTTGTTAATTGTAAGTCTTTGTTCTGTTTATGGTGGGAATGTGTTAATGTCTTCATCTCCTTCTTTTCAGGTGTGAAGGTCTTGATGCTGACGTGCCGGATGGAGAGGCACTTTTCTAGGTAAGAGAAAGCGGGAAGCGCAGCACCTTTATTGTCTTTTAAAGCTAACCTGTGTTTTCTTCTTTTTCTCTTCACAGGCCCTGTGGTGCTGTGAGTGGATGAGAACGCGATGAAAGACAGGCCCCCGGAACCGTTAAGGTAAGAACAGCGCTGTGCGGTTGTTTAATATTGAAAGCAAACCTGAATATGTCGCTTTTCCTTTGCAGATTTTGCTGTGGTGCTCCGGATGGAAGCGTGGCGTAGGGCGATGGAATTCAGGTAAGACTGATGGAATTTGATGTTTTGGAAGCACGCGTTCTAATATTATTTTTCCCTTTCTCATTATTGTAGGTCACAATGTTCGAACAGCAGCTGTGGCAGCAGTTTGCCGGAAGTCCTTAAGCTAGTACTCACAGGTGAGTGATGTTTCTTCTTCTCTCGGTTTCCACAGATTGCAGCCCAGTTGAGATGCTGAGTGCTGGATGGTGTTTTCTCCGGTAAACAGGATAATCTTGTTCTTGCAGGATTACAGGAAGATGCCGAAGACCAGGAGCTGGACACAGTGAGCGTCACACTGCTGGTTGCAGAATAACACAAAGCGTGTTCTGCAGTCAAGGTATGGTTTATATAGCCCAGGTAAAGTAGTACCAGGGAAAGTAGTTCCAGGCCTGCCATACCCAAAACACTAGACCGCATGGCTTGGTTCTTAGAACTAGACTGTGTGAGTGCTTCCATGCTGGATTTAAAGGCCCATGTACATACATGGGACCTAGTTTGAACAGCCCTTCCTTCCTACATATGGGCCTGGTGGCAAAGGCGCCAGGACTGGCTCCAGGTGCCCTTTTTCAGAGGTTTTAAGGCCCTCAGGGTTCTGGTGGGAGCCTGCTGGTGGCACAACTTGTGCCCCCTCACAGTGGTCATGACATGACTCCCACCCAAGGCCCCTCTCATGGTATCCTTCCTGTCCGGTCCGGGTTTGGAGGGTTATCCAGGTGAAAACTCTTAATCAGACGTGGTGCGTGAATATGTTCACTTGGTTTCCAAGTTCTGTCTTGAGGCCCGTACCCTTTCCAGTCCACTAAATAGTATAGTTTAGATGTGGTACATTTCGAATCCAGGATGTTTTTAACTTCAAATTGAGGTTCTCCATCAACTAGCACAGATTTTGGTGGTGTTAAGACTCGGGTTCCTGGTTGTACAGGTTTTACAAGTGACACATGGAACACCGGATGAATTTGCATGCTTGGTGGTAAGGCTAACTTGACGGCCACCGGATTTATCACTGATTCGATGGTATAGGGTCCTAGATATCTTGGACGAAAGGTCTGGGTACCTTTTATGGGCACATGTTTTGATGCCAACCACACTTCGTCTCCAACTTGGTAATCGGGAGCTTTCTTTCGAAGCCGGTCTGAGAATTTCTTTTGTCTGTCTTTGGCTTGCAGTAAATGTTAATTTGCCCTTTTGAAGGTTTGGGTTATGCTTGTGTAGAGCCTTTACCACTGGCATTTCCAAGGTCGTGGGGGAGTCTAGTTCAGAGGTACATGGATGTCTTCCGTATATTGTGTAGAACGGGCTTTGTCTCGTGCTGGTGTGTATGGAGTTATTGCATGCGTATTCCGCTATCCATAACAAGTCTTTCCATTTCTCTTCCACTTGATGCAGCATGCAACGTAGATACTCCTCTAATGTCTGGTTTGTTCTTTCTGTTTGTCCATCCGTTTGGGGGTGATAGCTAATGGATAATCTAACATTGATTTGTGCCATGGTGCAACAGTTCCTCCAGAAGTTGGATACAAATTGGCTTCCACAATCTGAGATTAGGACTGAGGGGAAACCATCCAGTTTTATAATCTGTTCAAGAAATGCTTTTGCCAGACCAGCAGCGTTAGGATGTCCTTTGAATGGAATGAAATGTGCCATTTTGGAGAACAGGTCTCCAACCACCAGAATGGTATTAAAACCTTGACATGGATGTAAATCCGTAATAAAATCAAGAGAAAGAGTATGCCAGGGAGCTGGTGGAATATCCAGTGGTTGTAGGGGACCCACTGGTTTCTGTTTTTGTGATTTATTCTGTGCACATATCCCACAGGATAGAACAAATCGAGCAATGTCCTTACGACAGGTTGGCCACCAATAATTCCGTTTAACCTTGGCTAGAGTCTTAGCAATTCCGGGAGGGCCTTCGATCAGGGAATCGTGATAACCAGACATGACCAATTCTTGCATATCTTTACTTGGTAGATATAATCGTTCCCTGAAGTAGGGTAATCCATCCAGAACCGTGTGATGTTCATTTTGGGAATTCCATTTCTGCAAGATCTCAGGGTTCATTAAGGTTCGAATCTTAACTTGAAGTTCACTCAGAGTCAATGTGGTGGTGAGTCCCAGTAGTTTATAACTTGGGATGATGGCAACACGGTCTAGGGTACTGTTCGTTTTCTCTTCAACACCCATACGAGACAAGGCATCAGCCTTCCCATTCCGAACTTCTGGTTGGTATGTTATTACGTAATCGTATTCTGTGAAGAATAGAGCCCACCGCAAAAGTTGTGACGATTGGGCTTTTGCTGACTTTAGGTATTGAAGGTTTCGGTGATCTGTGATTACTGTGATGGTATGTCTGGCACCTAATAGATACTGCCGCCAGGCTTTGAAGGCTGATTTTATTGCCAACAATTCTTTGTCTGTAATTGCATAGTTAAGTTCTGGTGGTGAGAATTTACATGACGAAAAGGCCACGAAAAGGAACTGCTCCCATAGCTACGCTGGAAGTATCAGTTTCCACTACATAGCGGAGATCAGGGCTAGGATTTCGTAAAATTGGCACGGGGGTGAATCTTTTCTTGAGTTCTTGAAAGGCCTGTTCCGCCTCTTCAGTCCATTGGAATTTTTTGTTGTTTTTTCTCAGTAACAATGTGATTGGGTGGACTATCCGTGAGAAATCTGGAATAAATCGGCAATAAAAATTTGCAAAGCCGAGCATGCTTTGGGTTCCTTTAAGTGAAGAAGGTGACGGCCAATTAAGGATGGCATCTATTTTGTGTAAATCCATCTTGACTTCTTTTGGCGAGAGAACAAAACCGAGGAACTCAACTTCGGTGACATGGAAGGAACATTTCTCGAGTTTAGCATACAGTTTGTGCTGGCGAAGTTTTGCAAGGACTGAGCGAACATGTTCCACATGATCTCTTTCAGAGGGGAAATACACCAGGATGTCGTCAATATAGACCAGGACACAGACATTGATTAATTCCCGTAATACATCATTCATGAAGTATTGGAATGCTTTGGGAGCATTGCACAGCTTGAAAGGCATTACCTGATATTCGTAGAGGCCCTACTTGGTGCAAAACGCGGTTTTCCACTCATCCCCTTTCTTAACACATACAAGGTGGTATGCTCCTCTGAGGTCTAGTTTGGTGTAGATTCAGGCATCCTTGACTTGGTTCAACAGTTCCGGATAAGGGGCAAAGGGTAGCATTTTTTTTACTGTGATTTGATTAAGTGCACAGTAATCGATGCAAGTCCTCAAATCTCCTTCCTTCTTGGGTACGAAGAATAAGGGAGATGCTGCCGGTGACTTTGACGGGCAGATAAACCCATTAGCCAGGTATTGATCCAGATAGGACTTCAAGTGTAGATTTTCGGTTTCCATAACTGCATACATTCGACCACAAGGAACCTGTGCGCCAGGTATCAGGTCTATCTGACAGTCATAGGGCCTATGTGGCGGTAATGTGTTAGCCTGTTCCTTCTGAAAATCATCTTGATAATCCTGATATTCTTTTGGTAAGGTGTCCATTGGTTCCGCGATCCCCAATGCTATTCCTTGAACAGATTTCAGGTTTGGCGGTATAGATTTCAGGTAGAAAGCATGGGCACATTTGTCAGAAAAGGTCAGTCTCTTTGCACGCTAGTCTGTGTGGGGATTGTGAGTTACTAACCATGGCATCCCTTAGATCAACCGGAACTGAGGAGCTTTGATGAGGTCAAGCGTGATTGCTTCTTGATGTCCATCCTGACACATAAGGGTTAATTCTGTTGTGCATTGGGTTACTGGTCCTGAAGCAATTTCTGTACCGTCAACAGTTGATACCTTTTCAATTGTTGGTTTTGTGCATAAGGGAAGTCCCATTTCTGTTGCCAGATCGCGATCTATGTAATTACCAACTACTCCGCTGTCTATATATGCCTCTATGGCATGCATCCGTGACGGTTGTTGGTGATTGATCAAGGTTACTGGTAGGGCAAAATGTGAGGTCTCTGACTCATCCTTCTAGCTCGACAAGCGGACCTCTACGCTTGATGGGCCAGGTAGTTGTCCGATTCCTTTCCATCATCTTCTTTCTCTGTAGCGCCTACCACCTTCCTTGGAGGTTTCACTGGGCATTCTTTGAGGTAGTGACCCGATTTACTCCAGTATAGGCATAACTGTAGCTGTTTCCTCTTGTCTCTTTCAACCTTGGTTAAAGGGGGTTGTACTCCTCCAATCTGCATGGGTTTTGTGGTATTTTCTGATGGACGTTGAACATTATCTTTTGAACATATGTACATGGCACAATTTTCGAGTCTACTTTGGTCTGTTCTTCGATCCTGTAATCTGTGGTCCAACGGAACTACCAGGTTGATAAACTCTGCACAGTCTTTAGGTGCGTTTTCCACTTAAGCAAGGACATCCTTCAGGTCTCCTCGTAGGCCCAAATGAAACAACGTGGTTCTTTTATCTTCTGGCCACCCCGCTTCTACAACCAGTCTATTATAGGTGGCAATATAAGTCAGAAAATCTTGATTCCCTAGGTGGAGGGACAGGAGTTCATTATCAAGATCGTGTCCATGCAAGTGTCAAGCAAATAACCTTTCCATCTCCTTTTGAAAACCCCTGAAGTTCTGCAGTAATGGGTCATCCTGGCTCACTAAAGGTACCGACCAGTCTGTGGCACTTCCACTCAAATATGATAACACGAAGGCCATCCTCACCTTGTCGTTTGGGAAAGCCCCAGGCCTACAAAGAAAATGGAGGCAGCACTGGTTCATGAATGTTACGGACCTTCTGGGGTCTCTGTTTAACTGTTCTGGTGGTGCCAGGGGTACTGCTCCCTGAAACGCTATCTGCACTGGATTGACTGATGATGGTGTAGCGATGGATGGGGTGAATCAAGGCAATGGAGCCTGCCCCACCTGTGTTTGTAGTAGCTGTTTGCTTAGTTCATCAGTACGGTCTTTTGTGACTATTAACTCTCGTCTTAAGGCATTGGTTTCCTGCCGGGCTGCGTTTACCTCGGCACGTAATTGTCCAAAAGCTGGGATAACTGATCAGTTCAGATGTCTCCATGACGCCAAGGTGGATACGGTTTAATGTCTTTGTGTTCTGTTCCGCTCACCTGATATCCCTGGGGGCATCTGGAAGACTCTGAGATCTGGAACCCTGGATGTGTAGTTGCCCAGTGCTGAATAAAGAATCTTCAATTACAGATGGGAGGATTTGTGATACCTGTCTCTAATGGGTGAATCTCTCACCTCCCTCTGACCGATTCCCTTCCCACTTCTTTTCTCACCTTAGTTATTTGTAGGGTTAGCTATCCGGCCTGCGTTTGTTGTGCAGGGGCGCTTGACGTTTGTTGGAGAGCTGCCCGAGTTGCTTCACTGGTGCAGTACGCCTTCCTTGGGCCCAGGCCTGCTGTGACCCCGAATCTGCTGGTAGGCAGGTAGGTTTGTCAATTGTAAGTCTTTGTTCTGTTTATGGTGGGAATTCGTTAATGTCCTTATCGCCTTCTTTTCAGGTGTGAATGTCTTGATGCTGGCGTGCCAGATGGAGAGGCACGTTTTTAGGTAAGCGAAAGTGCAAAGCACAGCGCTTTGTTTGTTTGTTTGTTTATTTATTTGTATTGCACGCCAGACCCAAGGGTAACCGGGCGCAGTGAAAAGAATATACGAGGCTTACAATGTTACATAGAATTACAGGGTTACAGCGAATTACAATGTTACATAAGATTACAGTGTTACATAATTTACAGTGAGGGTATATACAGATTTTGTCGCACGTCTGAAGGACGGTTGAGGAAATGCTAAGGAACAAGTCGTTCGGTTATGTACAGTGTTACTGTAAAAATGTACAGTAGTGATATATCTTTGATGGTACATATATACATTCAGATAAATAACATAACACAAATTAAAGTCTTTCAAAACCTTATATGTTGTTGTCATTGAGGTGTTTGATAAGATTTGTTCTAAAGTGTGGGAATGGTTGGTCTGATCTTTATGTGGCAGGGCATTCCACCATTTAGCGGCTAGCAAAGGGAAGTTTGTGCCGCCAATTTTAGCAAGTTTAAATCTTGGAATTACCAGACAGTTGGAATTGGGAGTTCTTGTAGGCCTGCTAGAGATTTTTCTTTTTATTTTGTCCATCAGATAACTGGGAGCAGGGTTATTGAAGGCTTTGTGCGTCAAGGAGAGCATTTTTAGGTGGATTTTATTGTCGGTGGAGAGCCATTTGTATTGTTGTCTAGTGGAGGAGATATGTTCCCTTTTGTTTATGCCTAAGGCGGCTCTGAGGGCATTGTTTTGTAGGATTTGTAGCCTTTTGGTGATAGTTTTGTTAGCGCCACTGTAAAGGGCATTGCAATAATCAAGTCGTGATAGTATTAAGGCTCTGGCTAGGATCATGCAACTATTATTAGATAAGAAAGGTTTACCTGCTCTTATTAATTTACAGGTATAAGCTATAGTGGAAACTAAGGAGTTAACTTGTTTGGTGAAAGACATGGTGGAGTCGAGATAGAAGCCTAGTGTTTTTACTTCACTCGAAACCTTGATGCTATTGCCATCTATGTTAAACATGGAATAGTCCTTACCTAACTTGGTGATATTGGTCAGCTCAGTCTTATCATCATTCAGGCAGATGCCATGTGATGCCATCCATGCCTAAATAATGAGGTACACCCTATTCACCCACTCCCTGTCCTTGCTGTGATCCCCAGAAAGCGGGAGGAGAATCTGTGTATCATCTGCATAGTTAGTGTAGGTGATACCTAGAAGGTCCAGATCATTGAAGAGGGGTTTAGTGAATATGTTGTATAGGGTTGGTGAAACACAGGAACCTTGAGGGACGCCGCACGTGATTGGTAGAGGGTCGGCTGCTGCCGAGGGGGAGAAGACTCTCATTGTTCTCTCACTCAAAAAGGATTCAATCCATTTGGTGGCATGCGTGGAGAAGTGTGCAGCGGTGTCCAGGTGTTTGCAGAGGACCTTGTGGTCCACTAGATCGAAAGCAGTTGAGAGATCAAGTAGAAGGAGGAGTGCCGTCTTACCTTGATCTCTCAGTTCGTCTATTTGGGTCTTTAGATCAATGAGTGTAGTTTCAGTGCCATGGAGTGGACGGAAACCAGATTGTCTGGCTCCCAGTAGGTTGTTTAATTCAAGGTGTCTTTGAATTTGTGTATAGGCAACCTTGTCTAGTATCTTCAATAGTAAAGGTACGGTAGTGATGGGCCGATAATTGGTAGGGATGAGGGGATCAAGAGTCTGCTTCTTGAGAAGTGGGAGCACCCACGATTGTTTTAGGTTCGCCGGGATATTATCTGTGGCGAAGGAGGTGTTGATCAGTTTTGAAATGAACGGTGAATGGTCTCTGGCAGCGTCTTTTATTAGTTGTGCTGGGCAGATGTCACCTTTGCAGTTAGACGGTTTGAGGGAAAGGATGATTTTCTCTCCCTCTAAGATGGTGGTTTCAGTGAAGGAGAATTTGTTGGTTGGGTCGTTGATGGTGTTGTTAAGTGGCGGCTTGGTTTACGGAATCTTTTTTTAGTTGGATTTTGTTTTTCAGTGTGGTCATTTTATTTGCTACGGCTGTTTGGATATCTGTGCACCAAGTCCGGTCTTTGATGCATGTATCTGGTGTGGCAATGGGGGACTCAAGCTCTTTCAAGATGGAGAAGAGTTCCTTCATACTTGAGTTGGCATTGGCAATGCGAACATTGTAGGAATTACGTTTCGCTAGACAGATTTCATTTTTGTAATGCCGAGAGATATTAGTTAAGTTAGCTTTATTCTCTTCGGTTGGACATAGTTTCCAGTCGGATTCACATTTTCTTTTGTTTAGGCGCAAGGCCTTAAGTTCTGGTGTGAACCACTTGTTTAAATGTGCCTTCGGTTTGCTTGTTCGCATTTTGAGAGGGGCGACTTTGTCCATAGTGGTACGCATGATGTTGTTGAATTCGTTGACCAATGCACTAGGGTCGAGGTTGTCTGGCAGTGCATTTAAGGTAGGAATGATCAGGGGAATAATATTATCTGCTGTAATATTCTTTTTGTTTCTTGTAGGGTATGGTGGAGCTGCCTGTGGGACTGGACTGGGTGGTTTGATGGTTAGTAGATTAAAGGACACCAGGGAGTGGTGTGTCCAGGAAAGGGGCGTAATAGAGGATACTGTGGCTGAGCAGTTGGAATCAGCGATCCAGTCAAGTATTCTACCCTTCCCATGGGTGGAGGTGCTAACTTTTTGGGTAAGTCCTAAGGTGTTAAGGGTATTGGCAATAATAGATGCATGGGCGTCTGCTTGGTCATTGAAGCCAAGGTTAAAGTCCCCTAATACCAGCAATTGGGAAGTAGTTTTGGTATTGTTGGACAGAAGGCTGTGCAAGTCCTCCTCGAAAGTTCCAAGTGGACCCGCTGGTCTGTAAATTAGGTGAATCGATAGAGTTTGGGTGTTGTTTATGGGAATTTTGGCGGTGAGAGTTTCGCAAGATTGCATAGTTGTGGTAGGGACTAGGTGTAATGATAAGTTTATTTTGGATATAATGGCGATTCCACCTCCACGGGAGCCTTCTCGGTCCTGCCTGGATATGGTGTAACCGTCAGGAATGGCCAACATGAGTGATGGACCTGCCGCATTGTGTAACCAGTTCTCAGTTATAGCAATAAAGTCTAGATTGGCTTCTGTAATTAAGTCAGCTAGGTCAATGGCGTGTGCCACTAGGGATCTTACATTAAGGAGTGCTCCCTTAAAGGAATGTCCTTTAGGGTCCATTTTGGTTATGGCCGAGTTAGATGAGTTGGTATTTTTCTTAAGCATGTTTATGTTCACTGGTGGGGAGGAGTGAGGGGGTACAGTACATATTCTGGTGTGTTGGTCTTTCGTTGTACGCTTTATGGTGGGGAGAGATCTTCTAAGAGGTTCATAGAGTTTATTCAGTCTGGCGCGTAATTGTAACGCTCACCTGATTCCCACGGAGGTGCTGGTCTTGGCAGGAAGGTGTCTGTGACCCGAAAAGTGATGTGCAGGACTCGATTTGCTTCTGGGGCCGAACCTCTTCGCACTGTGTGTCGAACTCGAAGAGTGAGATTTCTGCAGGTGAAAGAATATGGGGGTTAATGATCTGGGTTGTTGAATGTCCCTCTCTCTCTCTCTCTCTCTCTCTTCTTAGCTTCTCTGTAGAGCCCCCAGGTCAACGTGCTCACCTTAGATAGGTGAATGCTGGACTCTCCATCTGCGTCTGGTGCAGGGTGCCATTGCCAGTTCCTTCACTGGTGAAACATGGGCCTCTTGACATCAGAGGATCGCTACCGTCGTTAACTGCACGAGCAGTGAGTTTCTGGACACCTTTTTAGTCCTTTTAGTCTTTAGGTGCGTGGGCACGTTAATATAGAACAGGACTCTGTATAATGCTTTTTCCTATTTGTCTTGCAGGGCTCTTGAGATAGGAGATGGTGTGAAGAGAGCCGAAGTTGGAGCCAGAGCCTTGGAATGAAGCGCTTGGAAATGCGTAAGTAAATGCAAGCGCTCTAACTGTCTCTTTTCCCTTGCAGCTGTGAGTTCGTGCTGAAGAGATGCTGGAAAACGCCGGAGTATTTGCAGGCGTTCTACTGTGGCGAGCGCGATGGACGTGAGTAAATACCTGTGTAATGTCTCTTCGTTTGTCTTTCAGATGCTGGGTTGCAGCGTTGAAGAAATCCGAAATTCGCGGAGTGCCGGTAAGTAATAACAATGCTTTTGTCTTCACAGGCGGAGGTGCAGCGTGAAGAAATGTTCGCTGCCGATGGATCAGGTGAGGAAAGCACTGCGTGTAAAGGTTGCAGTGCTAACCTGTTGTTTCTTGTCTTTGCAGGTGCTGCTGAATACTGGATACAGGAGTGGTAAGTATTGTTCTTGCAGGTTCAGGATCGGAAGGAAGAAAGGCTGGAACAGACTCGGTGAGCGTTCTGCTGCAGATGCAGAATAACGCGAAGCACGTTTGTTCAATCGGGTGTGGTTTAAATAGCCTTGGAGTGATGAGGCGTCTTCCTCCACGGCCCCGCCTAGGTAAGAAAAGAGTTCCAGTTCCAGAAGAGTTCCCGTGTTGTATCCAGGGAGTGGAGCTTGCCCCACCCAGGTAAGAAAGTAGTTCCTGTTCACAGCTGGTAAGTAAGCAGCATGGTCTGCTACAGGTAAGTCCACCCAAGCATCTTCATACATATTATGAGCCCGGCGCTTCCAGTGCCGGGACCGATGGCTTTGATGAGCCTGGTGCAACCGGCGCCAGGACAAGGTCCAAAAGGTCCCAGTGGGGACCGGCTGGTGCCTAAGATAACGGTTAGGGGCCTGCTTCCAAGGACGTTGGGCTGTTCCTGACTCCTTGGAAGCACTGATCATGACAGTAATTCGAGGTTTCTCTCATGAGTTGGGATAGGCTGAGAGGTGTAGGCTAGTTGGCCTGGCATGGCCTGGTGCACGGGGCTGATATGGCCAGGGTAGTTGAGTATCTTGGCTGTGGTGAGTAGGAGAGGAAACGCGAAAGCTGGCTTGCATGGGGGAACTTCAGTGTGGCTGTTCTTAGGGGGGGCATGAAGTGTGGCCATGATTATTATAAAATAAATGTTGAGTAAGATGGACATAGTGCGAAGCTATCCCTGGTAGCTAGCAAAGCCACTTGGTGTGTGTGGACTAGGATAACTGGCCGTCTAGGTACTAAGTGTCGGTAACTGTGTCTAAAGCTGTGTCTTCGCTGTGTCTGAAACTAATACTAAGAAGCAGTTACGTTAGAATGCTAGGTGCATTTTACCTAGTGTGGCTAGATCTGTATGTTCTAGATACCATTCACTAGTAGGGACACAAGTTTGTGAGGCACGAATGGGCAGTGACTAGAATACATAGCATGGGAGGCACCTAAATGCGCCTGTCCCAACAAGGCTAAAATACAGAGATTGAGGGCACCTAGATATGGCAATCAAACAGTGACTATAATACATAGCATAGGAAGCACCTTAATGCGCCAGACCCAACAAGGCTAAAATAGAGAGACTGAGGCACCTAGGTATGGCAACCAATAGTGACTAGAATACATAGCATGGGAAGCACCTAAATGCGCCAGTCCCCACGAGAACAGGGTGCGATGGTCATAGACAGTCATAAGGTCATAGGCAGGCAGTATAAACACAAAATCAGAAGCCAGAGCAAGATATGGATAGGCAACTTAGTAGGTATGAATGATAGCGTGACATGTGGTCAAGGGCGGAGAGCTCTAATGGCAATATCTACTAGAATGCAGTGAGGTAGATTAATAAATGAAAATGCTATAACATAATGCTAGGTGGCTCAGATGCAGGGCAAAGTGTTCAAAGCAGGCTAAAGGAATTCAGTGATGGCTAAAGACATGCTAGGTGCGACTGCTAGTCATTATATAACATTATATGCCGTAGGTTCTCATTTGGTTTGTAGCGCAATATCGCAATAGCGGTGCAGAGTACACGGCAATGCATTAACAAGGGTGTGGATGATTAGCTGTGCGCCAGTTGATTGATGGAGGATGAGCGCGGGCCGCGTGGGTCATTGCACAGGCAATACATGTGGCAATACATACAACAAAGTAAGGCAATACACAGGCAATACATACAACAAGGTGGAGGCTGTAGACGGTGTGCGCCGGTACCGGTCGACCAAACGCTAATTGGCAATAATGATGTAGCACAGTACCTGTTGCGGGCGGGGTCACGGCATTAGAGTGTAGGTGGATCCAATATAATGGGAGGGCAACATTGTGGATGGGCGGTGTGGCGCTTATTCAGCAGGTTACAAGGGGATGAGGGTGAAGGCGGTGGGTACGAGGGATTACCAATAGAAAAGAGATTGTCTTTTAAAGCTAACCTGTGTTTTCTTCTTCTTCTCCTCACAGGCCGCTGTGGTGCTGCGAGTGGATGAGAGCACGATGAAAAACAGGCCCCGGAATCTGTTAAAGTAAGTACAGCGCTGTGCGGTTGTTTAATATTGAAAGCGAACCTGAATATGTCTCTTTTCCTTTGCAGATGTTGCTGTGGTGCTCCGGATGGAAGCGTGGCGTAGTGCGATGGAATTCAAGTAAGACTGATGGAATTCGATGTTTTGGAAGAGCGCATTCTAATATTGTTTTTCCCTTTCTCATTATTGCAGGTTGCAATGTTCGAACAGCAGCTGAGGTAGCGGTTCGCCGGAAGTCCTTAAGCTAGTACTCACAGGTGAGTGATGTTCCTTCTTCTCTCAGTTTCCACAGATTGCAGCCCAGTTGAGATGCTGAGTGCTGGATGGTGTTTTCTCAGATAAAACAGAATAATCTTGTTCTTGTTCTTGCAGGATTACAGGAAGATGCCGAAGACCAGGAGCTGGACACAGTGATCATCACGCTGCTGGTTGCAGAATAACACAAAGCGTGTTCTGCAGTCAGAGTGTGGTTTATATAGTCCAGGTAAAGTAATACCAGAGAAAGCAGTTCCAGGCCTGCCACATCCAAAACACTGGACCACATGGCTTGGTTCTTAGAACTAGACTGTGTGGGTGCTTCCGTGTTATATTTAAAGGTCCATGTACATAAATGTGACCTAGTTTCAACAGCCCTTCCTTCCTACAAATGAGCCTGGTGCCAAAGGTGCCAGGAATGGCTCCAGGAGCCCTTTTGCAGAGGTTTTAAGGCCCTCGGGGTTCTGGTGGGAGCCTGCTTGTGGCACAACTTGTGCAACCTCACAGTGGTCATGACAAACCTATGCCAACCTGTGTGTTGTTGGTGATTTTAATGTTTGGCCAGATGACCTGGATGATGATGTCATAGACTCTCTTATCTCTTATATACAAGATTTGTGGTCTGGGCCCACACATGAAAAGGGACATAGACTTGATCTCATCTTTGCTCCCTCTTCAATGATTGGGGTGTTTCCTGCCCTGCCAGTGATCTGGACAGACAATTGTTTGATTCCCTTTGAGGTGTTTCTCTCAGTCCCTCATATTTCTCGCCTTTAACCAAAGTTACTCCATAGGAATTGCAAGTCTGTAGATCCCCCAGCCGTGGCTGTGTTGATTAATTCTAATTTCCCCTATCTTTTTCAGGAAATTCCCCTTCCTCTCCTTTGCCGAGTCTGGTCACAGCTTTTTCAAAAGCTGCAAATAATTTAACACCTTTACTTTTTTAAAAAAAATATTTTTATTTTGGTACAGCTGAAATCAATCGACTTTTCAAAATTACATGTACATAACCATCAAATAAGAAAAACAATTTAAATTACACTTTCATTTCACGTTCAGTTACATTTTCACATAGGATACTTGGAGACAGGAAAAAGGAGCAATGGAAAAGAAGATAAAATAGAATAAGTAAAATAGGTGAAAAATAAAAAGCAGAAACTCAGCCAGGGAATCAAAACAGATGTAAACAGCTAAAAGAGCATTTTAGAACTGACTTCACATTTATCATTTTAACTGACTAAGTTCAACTTGATAATCAAGTTATTTCAGTCGGTAAATTTTTTCCAGAAATTTTACCAGGGCCTTTAGGACAGCAAACCTGGGACTGTTTAATAAAATGCTCCACGTCTCAATTTCATTCCTTTCCATATGCAAATTTAACAAATTAGAAAAATATTTATTTCTGATGTCCTTCAATTTTGGACACAATACTACCACATGTTGCAAAGTTTCTCTTACAAAATGAAGCTCACAAAATCAACAATAGTTTAGGTTAAGGGAAAGAATTTGACGCCTCACTAACTGCTCGCTCGTAGGCCATAGGTTTAGCCTTATACGCAAATATTGCTGTCTAACTTTTGCTGAGAGGCATTTCAAAAGGTAATTCGCCACTTGACCCAATTTCTTATTACCAAAGATTCTGATGCCAAAGTCTTTATAATTAGTGCAGAGTTCATAATTTTTAATTTAACACCTTTACATTCTACAGGAAAAAAAAACACACGTTTCAGCTCCCTGGTTTATGACTGATCTTTCCATCCTTCACCTACATTTATGCCAATTTGAACGTAAATGGACTCTCAACTATGCTCCATTGGGCAAGTGTATCTTTAAAGATAAACTGGTCACCTGTCACAGAGCTATAAAAGCAACCAAATGATCTTACTATGCAGAGACCAATTTGATCTCTATAAATACCCCTAACACTCTTTTTAAAACTGTCCGAGCTTTGACTTCCCCTAGGCCGCCACCCTCTGCCTTTCTCCTCAGCTTTTGTTTGACAAGTTGTCCAATATCTTTGCTCACTAGATTCAGAATATTAGAGCCAATATTGTATGTATTCATTGTCCTGCAGCTACTTTTACTTCTTTTCCTTTTTCCCCTCAGTGGGGTCAGGATTTTCCTATTTTGACATCTTTCTGCTCACAGACTTAGTGGCAGTTTCATCGGCCATCTTGAATATTAAATCTGCTTCTCCTTTAGATGCTATGTCATTGTTCCTCTCAAATTGATAATTGTTCAAGTTGGTGAGATTCTCTACAATGCGATCAATCCCTCCCTTGCTCATAGGCAGATTCCGGACTCCTTTAAACATGGACTGGTGGTCCTGCTCCTTAAAAAAACTACTTTGGATGCTTCTGTTCCTCAGCAGTTTTATCCTATCTCTCATCTTCCCTTTCTTATGAAGCTTCTGTAGGTACTTAAACATCAGCTAAGGACCTTCCTTGAAACTTCAACTATCCTTGATCCTTTCCAACTTGGATTTCATCCTTTAATAGGCATGGAATTAGTCCATATGTCAGTGATTGATTACCTCACCCCTATCCGAGACCAGGATGGAGAGACTGGTCTTATATTGTTAGATCTTTCTGCTGCTTTTGATACCATTGACCAAGCCACCCTCCTAGCCAGGATGTGGGAGGCCGGTATCTTAGGCACAGTATTGCACACTGGATTCGTGCCTTCTTATCTTCACGTTCTCAATCTCTCTCTTTATGTCCTTTTAAATCTGCCCCTGTTTCTATCACTTGTGGGGTTCCCTAAGGGTCATCCTTGTCTCCTCTGCTTTTGAACATCTATATTCAGACTTTGGCCATTCACATCCATCCCTAAGGCTTCTGTTTTTATTCTTACACTGATGACACCCAGCTACTTCTTAGACCTTGAGTGGGAGGGGACTACCGACCACCAAAGGTCCTGTCTTTTAGCTGTAGGGGAGTGGATGATTCTAAACTGACTTAAACTCAATAGGGCTGGACAGAGGTGTTGGTGATTTGTCCCCTTTCTCTTTTTCTCTTTGGACTTTGGATTTCTGGCCGTCTTCTCTGGGTGTGGCTCCAGTCCATGTTAAGGTGGATAAAGATCTCGGTATCAATATTATATTGTTACTATCTCGTGATGCCCAGATTGGTACCAGCTGTAGTTCAGCTATTTTTAAACTGAAAAAATGGAAGAAAAGTGATCCAGTATATTTGGTTCGTGCCTAGAATAACATGTGTACAGGCATGTTATAAATGATTTATCATATCATATTCCTACTAGATTTAATGCCTCAGTCATTGCCTCCACTATTAATGGCAGCCTTCACTACTGTAACACGACTCAACCCACCGATCATCTAAATCGACTGCAAACCTAGCAGAATGCAGCAGTTCACCTGGCCAGGGTATGCCATGTGGCCAGTCCATTTCTCTAGTGCGCTGAGGCCTTCACTGGTTGCCTGTTTCGGCACACATTCAGTGTAAGGTGCTTTGTATGATCCATCGCTCATATCATAGCAAAGGTTGTCTACCTCTGAAAGAGAAGATAATTCCATATTGGCCAACTCACACTTTGTTATCCGCTATTGCTGCACTTCTTACAGTCCATTGTTGTCATCTGGAATGCTTTGGTCGGCGCGCTTTTTCTGTGGCTGGGCTTAAGTTATCGAATTTCTTTCCAGCTTCTCTTTGCACTATCAAAGAATTTAGTCTCTAAAGCAAAACTCAAGACATATCTTTTTGATTGATTTCTACCCTTTTCCCGTCTTGGACTCTCTCGTATCTTAGGGCTGTGATGCCTCTGTTGAAAGTTGTGCTCTACGAGATTGAAATAGATATTGTATTGTCTTGTAGTTGTCATTTACATAGTGCCATGTCTCCATTTGTATGGCCTGAAGGCGCTTTGTGGTTGGAATGCCCCCTTGGGTACGGAAGTCCAGGTATGTGAAAATTCTAAGAGTTTACTTAAAGATGTGTTTGTGCATTCTGCGGGGTTAGGATTTAGGGGGCTGGCTGAGCCCTAGAAAGCAACCTGGAGGGCAGGCATGTGGGCGGGTGTTGTCGGTGGTTTAAGATAGAGTGCTAGTGCAGGAGATTCGATATGTGCTCAGCTAGACAGAGTTTGTACATATGTTGTTACTGTATAATAATGGCAGGGGTGTTGAGGCACGTCAAGGGTTTCAGTGCGGACCGCTATGTGAGCTGCTAGACCGGATTTGACATAGGCAAAGCTTAATTCTAGAGTGCATGGATGGGAAGCTGTGTCTGAGGCATGTGTCCACGGACATGGTGCGATTTACACATACCTTAGACTCAGACGGATTTTATCAGCGGTGTTATTTTCTTAGGTCTCGCATGGCAACAGAATGGGCGTTCAAGTGCATCTTCTGGTGGGGTAAGCATAATACCTTTGGATGTACCTGACTGGTGGCATTTTGAGTGCAATAGGTAAATACATGAAATAGATCTTGCCACCTTTGGCCTGAGATCAATGGCATAGATAAACAGATAGACCCGCCGACTAGAGCACTAATTGAGACAATCATTGCACATGCCTAACTGAAAAAGGAGGCAGACACCTTCTCAAATGGAGCATGCGCAGGCACCGTTCTATAGTATCAGTTGGGTAACTGGGAGAACAGCTAGGGATACAGAAGCTGAAAAAGCCAAGCTATACCTATCTCAGAATGCACTGTTTCACTTAATTCAGAGGTCTCTATATGACATGTACTTTGCTTCAAAATGTTTAGATGCCCCAACAGGACTGTATGTCATAGAACAGCTAGAGCTATGAAATGTCCAAGATGAATGCAATGGAATGGAATTAATGGAAAATATGCCTCCCTACGCTGACAGGCATTACCAGAACACATTGAGACAACTGAGTATAAGAGTCTAAGGAAATCAAAAGGAGAACCAAGTCCATCCAGAAGGTCAGGGTACCTTGCTAACTATTAGTACCCAGCGGGGGAAGGGGGTTGTGGCATCCTCTGAGAGAATGAGGACGCTCGGACTGGGGCATTACCTGTAGTAATCCCACTGCTCCAAGCCGCCTCACAGCTGGAGGCCCCCATCTTCCCTCACCGGGGAACAAAATAAGTGTGCTATTCCCCGCTACCCCCCTCAAAGACAGAATTCTCTCCCCCACACCACCCATCCCCATTTACCTTTTTTTTAGTCAATTTCGGGAGCAGACGCGCTGGGAACACAGCACGTCCGCTCCCGATCTCCGACAGACTGTCATGGGAAGGAAGAAGGGACTACACCTAGTCCCTTCTCCCTTTTCCATGGCAACCATTTTTTGGTTAGTTTTTACAATGGCTGCCATGGAGGGGAAAATGGACTTCATTTTACCTTCTCCGGTGGCCATTTTGTGTTTTCTTTCTGTTCCAAAACGCCAGAGCATGTCGGAACAGAAAAAAACTGCTTTTAGTACTAATGATGTAATATGATAATTTATTTGTATCGCGTTCGTACAAAAGTGTATCAGGTAATGCCCTGGGGCATTCTTTAAGCAAATAGGGGCCCCTGGGCATTACCTGAAGTGGTAATGCCTGCCTGCTCGGGGTTTAATTAAGAGAACTATCATGAAGAACCCTTCTGCAGTATTTCAACAGACTAACCACATTACAATGGGCACACCATAAAACAATTTAATGACCCTCATTACGAGATTGGCGCTAAAAAGCAGCCATTAACGGCATGCCGTTAATAAAATGTCCGTCTTGGCCTGAACCCACAAACAGCGGGTGATTAAGAGTGCATGAGCATGTGCACTCCTGCATGCCGTTAACGCTCATACCGGCATGCCGGTAACAACCCTCAAACCCCCAGATATCGGCATCAACGACTACGCACATAACAGCACCGGCCTTCCCAACCCCCAAATAGCGGTACCGGTATTAAGATTATTATCGGACCCGGAAGTAACCCCGGAACAGAAGTAACGGAACGGGAAATGCTTAGGCGGCCATCTTCAAAAACACAATCCATTGCCATCCTCCACATTCAGGACCTTCACCACCATAACTCCTAGCCCGCCACGGACAAAATGTCGAAGTCCATCCAGAAAGGAACTGCCCGGCTGCGAAAATCACGGTTCAAGGATGAGGAGCTGAACATGTTAGCTGACACCCTAGTGGCGAATGCTGATGTGGTGTTCTGCAGCGACCTCAGGCGTCCAGCCCAGCTGAAGAAGAAGGCCATCTGGGAAGAAGTTGCCCAGAAAGTAAGTGCAGTCGGCACCACCGCACGCATAGTGCACGATTGCAAAAAACTATGGGATGACCTCAGGCTGAGAGTTCGCAAAAATCCGGTCAGCCAATCGGAGCCAGGGGCTGGCAACAGGTGGAGGACCTCACTCACCAGTGAAATTGGCCAGATGGGAGGAGACTTGCAGCTCAGTCATAGATGTGGAGTCTATTGAAGGAGTTGGTGGAGCTGAGTTTGGCGTGCCAACATCGGCAGATGAAGGTGAGTGTCCCTACAAACACACAACTAATCATCACCATTGACCTCCAAATGTGAAAGCAACGCCAGCCAATAAATGGCCCATCATGCACACCAACACATATTCATATACAAATGCTGGGCCCACCACTATCACATCCCTATGCTTGCTGCATGCTCCTCCCATACGCGAATAAACACCCGACACACAGATGACCTGCACCTGTCACACAGCACGTCAGTACCAACACACATCAAGGTCCAACAGCAGCCACCATGGTGTACATGTGAACATCTGCATGATTCAAAACAGCATCCCCCAAACTTGCATGTACCCTGTTTGCTGCGAAGCCAGGCATGCAACTAATCCCATGGTGTCACTTGCACAAAGACAAACGCATACATGATGCGAGCACCAACATCACTGATGCTCTGCCACTCTCTGTCCCCCACAGGTGCGGATGCAGACAGCGAAGAAGCACAGGGAAGTGCACAATGCACAACACCAGCCATAAGGGCAAGGAGGCAAGGTGATGGCAATGGACCATCTACATCAAGTGGACCAAGGATGGGCCAAGCGGCACGCGGGACAACAACCAGTGCACTACCAGCCACACTGCAACCCACACCGCATGAGCAGACACCTACCCCTGCATCCCCGGGCACACAATCGACACAGGCCACGGACACATCTGGCATGGACGATGGCACACAGTCTACTGCTGCAAGTACAATTGGGGAGATGCCTGCATCGGCACAGCATAGTGTCGAGGACGAAGCTGACCCTGACAATAACGGCAATGCAGGACTCATCCACTCAGAGCCTGTAGGCCGAACACCTAGCCCGCAGGTCACCCCACAGGACACACCTTGCCGGGATTCATCCAAACAGGGCAGCCATGGTGTGTGGTCTCCGACATTTCACAGCCCCATATTGCATGCAGTACCACCACATAACCCACCAACCACCACCCACACTGCCATACGGGACCTTGAGGGACGTCTGTCCAGGATGGAGGGCCGGCAGGAGCAGATGCAAGGCTATGTCAAGCAGTACCTTGCTGAAGGGGAGACACACGCCGTGTCATCCGTGACAGCACTGCGGCCATTATCCAGGCCATCAACTCAAGTGCACAGCAAGTGTGTGATGGCTTCAGTGGCTTGGGACAGATCCTCACCAGGACTGCTGACACCATGGAGCAGCGGGAAACTCCAGCTTTGGGCTCACAACCATCTGCCTCATCCATATCGACCACACCAGCGAGTTCCAGGCAGACCAGCCCCGTCCGCAGGTACCTGCGAAGTGCACAGCGCTCAGACATCCAAACCCCACCTCCGAAGGGGGCTCCACAGTAGCAGAGCCACCCAGCAGATTCTCTTTATAAATACATGCAGACACATGCAGACACATGTTGTGCCATTGTTGACTTTGGGTGTTAGGGGGAGGGTGGAGGGTGGTGGTGGGTGTAGTACTGGGGGTGTTGTGGGTGTGGGGGCAGCGTGGGGTGTGTGGGGGGTAGGGGAAGGGGTATTGGGGGCGTGGATTGTTGAATCATGTAGCACAAAAAATCTCACTAATACACCTGTTGTGTACAAGACATCACATGAGTGGACATTGCATATTTGTTGTTTGTCAATTTATTGCTTCATAGTGAACTGTGCCCATATACCCACACACCCAGTGCCCACAATTCCCAATACATGGCACCCTCTGCATTCAAGCACATCAGAATGACTGGTCTATGACCCATTGCCGCACTGCGCGACCCTCACGTGTATCGCGTCCTGGCCCATGTCCAACATCTACTCCTTCCTCTCCTTCTACTTCACCAGGTGGTGGCAGCTCTGTGTCAGGTGGCAGGGGTACGTTCAGCCGGATGCACATGTTGTGCAGCATTGCACATACCGTGATGATCTTGCCCACCTTCTCAGGCCCGTATATGAGTGCCCCTCCCGACCTGCTGATGCAGGGAAACCGTGCCTTCAAAAGGCCAAAAGTCTGCGCAACGACCACACGCGTGCATGTATGAGCACGATTGAAGTCCTCCTCATGCCTGTTCTGCGGATTCCTGACAGGGGTGAGTAGCCACACCTTCAGAGGATATCCAGCATCACCTACATGGGAGCAGAAGGAGGTATGTGTAAGGATAATGCTCAGTTGCCATGTGTGCTCAGCATGTACATCTTTCAGTTTATATGCACAATCCTGTCAATGACAGCCACATCCACATGTGTATCAGCCCTGTACAGTGCATGCCATTCCATAGTGCAAGCCTTGGGTGACGTACATGACCTAGGGTCCTAGGCATTTAAATACCCAGTCCGCCAATGCATTTTGGCTAAGGCCATTATGTACGCACATGTGAGGGCTCTGTGTGGCGGCGGATGACTCAAGATACATTTATCCCTCTCCTCCCATGGCCCAGGGGGCATTCCCCTTGCATATGCATGTAGCCCCCCATCCCTCTCCTCCCATGGCCCAGGGGGGGGCATTCCCCTTGCATATGCATGTAGCCTCCCCATCCCTCTCCTCCCGTGGACCAGGGGGCATTCCCCTTGAATATGCATGTAGCCCCCCATCCCTCTCCTCCCATGGCCCAGGGGGCATTCCCCTTGCATATGCATGTAGTCCCCCCCCCTCATCCTTCTCCTCCCATGGCCCAGGGGGCAGACTCACCCAACAGCCAGCCACTTTGTACGACATCTCCTTCCAAAAGCGGGGTCGTGAGGAGTTCCACAGCACCATGGCATCATGCGTGGATCCTGGGTATCTGGCACAGCCATGTGTTATTATCTGGCTGGCATCACACACCATCTGCACATTGATGGAGCGGTATAGCTTCCAATTGCGGTACACCACCGCCACGGCATGTGGGACTACCAACACAACGTGGGTGCAGTTGAGGGCACCAATTACATTGGGCATGCCTGCTAGTGCATGGAATGCTATTTTGGTGGCATTTGCCTCCTGTGGTGTCCGTGATAGGGATATGTAGGCACTTGCGTGCTTCAGTAGTGCATCCAGCACTTGGTTTAACACAACAGAGAAGCATGATTGTGACATGTCATGCATTTGGCCCACTGTGTGTTGATAAGTGCCAGTGGCCAGGAAGTGGAGCACAGATGCCACCTTCAGCAGAGGGGAGATGGTTGTGAGGATGTTGATCAGGCTGACCAAGTCTTCCTGTATTAATTCCACTATGTTGGTGATGGTGTCCCTGTCCAGCCAGTACAGGGTGTGGATCTGTGCTGGGGTTAAGTCAAATGGATTGGCCCTTATACGTGGAATTGATGGCTGTCTGCGGGGAACAACTACCTGCACTGGTGGGATTTGCTGGGCATGTCTCACCCTCCTTCTCCTCCTGTGTCTCCTCTGTGTTGCCTGTTGTACTGCCTGCTCAAGGAGTAGCAGTGCATGCATGTCCTCCAGCCCCAGTATAGCAAGTGCAAGTGGTAGCATTTTAGTTTGGAAAGGGGTGTGGTGTGTGGGTGTGCTCCTTTTGTGCTGGCCCTGACTCCATTGCCTCCACCTGTGCTAATTGTGTGCACCAGTGGCACTTGGTTACACATCAGTTTGCTGTTAACGGGTGGTCCGCGATGCCGGTATTGGCGGCATCATGGTGGCCCTTCTTACCGGCATATCGATGCCGGTATGTACATGTCCGTGCGACTCGTGGTGTCCTCTTCGTTGCGGGATGCCGGTATTATGGGCATGCTGCCCGCGCGCAGGCCCGCATGCCGGTAAGGTGGTGCACGGCCACAGCGGGTCCTTGTCGATGCCGATGGGACCGGCGTCTAGGGTCGTAATACTACAGACCGGTATTGGAGGGGTATTGCCTTACCGGCTCCGTTATTACCGGACTGCCAACCTCACAATGAGGCCCAATGTCTTGCAACCCATGTTACCCTCATCTCCATGAAAGCTATGAAACATCAAAACCTGATTGCCCAAAATGTCAGGTGTGCAATCATTGCAGCTAAGCACATTATCACACAGTATGCTTTCTTTTTCCAGTACCCATATTTCCACTGGTCCAACTTTGCAATGTAAACATGAAAAATCACTGTGATTCTGCAAGAAGGACTATTCTCTTGAAAACACCCTCAATATCCCTGAAAGAGACTATAGGCCAGATCAATGGTAACTTAGATCGCAATTACAAACCCAAAAAAACTGTCTTCGCCAAAACTCTGAAAAAAGTTAAAGGTTTGCCTAAAGCAATCAGAGCAAATTGCCTACAGAGGGCACAATATAAACAGCTGAAAAAAGATGGACTTGGCTCCAAGCAACAAGCAGAGTACATAGTTTTGGCACACTTACTTGGATGCCTCTCCTAGCTCACCAAAAGGCCACGTATGAGAAAAGGCACAGCAACGTGTGGACCTCTGCCAGCAGAAGGCCAATCATGTGCACAAATGGGATGATATCTGGGATACCCAGCAACAGTGCCATATCCCCAACACCTGTAGTGATAACGATGGAGCATGACCGGCAAATAACAACCTTAAAGGGCTGGTCTAGTAAAACATTTTATTTAAAAAAATAGATAGGCAACATAAAAAAAAAATACTAGCATTCTCCGTTTTAAAACTTCCTATGTAAAGTTTTGAGCTATTCAAGCTCAAAATTAGCAAAAGCAAGCACCGGGGCGCAGCCATTTTGTGAAATGGAGGCCCTCCTGTGCTGGCTTTTGCTTTTGCGGCACTAATGAAGGAAAAGCCAGCCAGCTGTAGTAAACAAAGGCTACCGCTGGGTGGCTTTCCCTTCATTAGTGCTGTAGGCGGAGGACGGGGACCGGAGACCAGAGCAGGAAAGCTGCAGCTGAATCTCGGTAAGTGCTATTTATTTATTTTTACAAAAAATAAGCACTAGCTGTGTTTTTTTTCTAAGTTTTCCGGGCTGGAGGAGCCCGGAAAACCTAGAAATAAAACCGCAGCTTTAAAAACATACCGCAAACAAAAATACAACGTTATTGTGTTGGAAAACGCTGCGGAGGAGCCTGAGAAACTTGGAAAGAAAAACGGCAGCGTTTTCCAACACAACCGCGTTGTTTCTGCCTGAATCTGCTTTACCATTTGGGCTCTCGGTCTCCGGAGCCCGAGAGCCCCAAATGGTAAAGCAGATTCAGGCAGAAACAATGCGGCATTGCGGAAAACAACCGCGTTGTTTCTGCCTGAATCTGCTTTTCCATTTGGGGCTCTCGGGCTCCCCGTGGGGAGCCCGAGAGCCCCAAATGGTAAAGCAGATTCAGGTAGAAACAACGCGGTTGTGTTGGAAAACGCTGCGGTTTTTCTTTCCAAGTTTCTCAGGCTCCTCCGAGCCCCAAATGGGAAAGCAGATTTAGGCAGACAACGCAGCATTTAGCATTTCCCATTTGGGTCTCTCGCGGGGAGCCCGAGAGCCCCAAATGGGAAATCAGCTGCAGGTAGAAACACTACGCGGCATGTAAACATAACCGTGTGTGCTCCCCTGGGAGCACCGGAGACCCAAAGTGATAGCCACAGCAGGCAGAAACACATGCGGTTGTGTTGGAAAAGGCTGCGTTTTTTCTTTCCAAGTTTCTCAGGCTCCTCCGTGCCGGAGGAGCCTGAGAAACTTGGAAAGAAAAACCGCAGCGTTTTCCAACACATAATGTTGTATTTATGTTTGCGGTCGCTTCAAAAGCGACCGCAAACATAAATACAACGTTTTTAAAGCTGCGGTTTTATTTCTAAGTTTTCCGGGCTCCTCCAGCCCGGAAAACTTAGAAAAAAAAACGCAGCTAGTGCTTATTTTCTGTAAAAAAAATAAATAGCACTTACCGAGATTCAGCTGCAGCTTTCCTGCACTGGTCTCCGGTCCCCGTCCTCCGCCTACAGCACTAATGAAGGGAAAGCCACCCAGCGGTAGCCTTTGTCTACTACAGCTGACTGGCTTTTCCTTCATTAGTGCCGCAAAAGCAAAAGCCAGCACAGGAGGGCCTCCATTTCACAAAATGGCTGCGCCCCTGTGCTTGCTTTTGCGAATTTTGAGCTTGAATAGCTCAAAATTTTACATAGGAAGTTTTAAAACGGAGAATGCTAGTATTTTTTTTTTATGTTGCCTATCTATTTTTTAAATACAAATTTTTACTAGACCATCCCTTTAAACAATGGAACAACCTTCCAGGACTCTCAAAGTGCACAGTATTATTTTAACACAACATCCGGGGTGTGAACACCAGTGAAAACATGCATTACTGTATTCCTGGCACCAGATCATGCCAATCAGTAATGGCCTCCACCCATCCCCAAACGTATGCATGTTTGGCCAAACGTAACCACTGATGAGGTTCCCGGGCCGCACACTCCAGGCACACCTATTGAACCTGCATCATAACATCACAACTAGCCCTTTCCATGTGTCTGAAGGATTGCAGCCAGCAGCACCTGTAACCCATTCACTCAACATAAATGAGCTGCAAGCGCCCCAAAAAATACAAAGTCTGTTCAGGAGTAGCAAACCCTGTCCATCGAGACCCAGGATACATGCACTAGTGGAGAAACAGTGAATAGCCTTGTCCAAGATAGAACATCACGTTACCAGCATCTCAGAGGCAGGCAGGCCATGCAGACCCTTTGTGGATGCGACACACGCATAGGAGGAAAGATCTTCAGTCCCCTCCAGCACCTCAAAGGACACCCTGACAATCAGATCCTTAGGCATTCAAGACTGAACCTATGTCAGCCACCAGATACACTACATCCATGATTGTGACAGACACCAGGAACATACCAACATGACGATCCCTTGTGATCTCAAGATGCAAAAATGACAGAGTACTTAGTCAGAGAGGGACAGGAAAATGCCAGACTACAGCTACGCTTAATTGCCAATACTGGCCCTCAATATTTAGCCCCTAGTCATGTTGGTTGTATGTGATATGGTTGTGGAAACCATTTGGGCCTCATCACGAGTTGGGCGGTATCCAGGCTGGGATACTGCCCAACTTTATTTGCGGTAGCGCCCCCCCCCGCCCAGCGGTATTACCGTTGAGTCATGGGGTGGGCGCTAACAGTTACTCCCCATTCCAAAATGGGACATTTTCAGCGTAATTACAAGGCGGTAATACCACCAGCGGTAATTGCATGACACGCCAGACTCCAGATTGGGCAGACCCTTAAATGCGGTGGTACCACCATTACTACAGCATTTAACGGCTACCGCCCAACTCGTGATCAGGCGGTAGCTGTTAAATTTATCAAATTTTGTTTGATAAATGTTGGTGCAAAAATAAAGTATATATAAATATCGAACAGCTGTAAAAGCAATGGCAGGATTAAAAATATCGAATTACACATATCGTCTGAAAATGACGATTTAAAAAGAAAAGTGAAACTCTGTTGATGGTTTATTTTTAGAAATCTTCAGGTAAAAGAAGTGACAACATGCCAACCAAAGAGTAAAATAGCCATGAAACATAAAACAATGAGGAATTCAGCATTTACCTGGTTATACAAACTAGATAAGGATCGCAGCACCACGTCATCCTGCGGTAACAGTAGAAACGAGGTGAGATTTACTGTAAAGTAATGTTAGATCACGTAGTGTCCTCCCGACCTCCCCTTAGCATGCTCTTCTAAACATGTACTAACCATTAAACCTAATGAGACCAAACCCTTTCAGGCGGACACCCTCTGAACCCCCACCCCTGTCCTCGTAGTCCTTCCCCAACATCCCTTGCCCATGCTATTATTTATTTCACAGAATGCAGGACAATATTATATGCCACTAGTAGTTAATTCCTGCATTATTTTTTTGTCTCTGTTTCTGTGAACAACGTTTTGGGTAACAATGATATCACTGGCTACAGGGTTTACATGAACAAGAAGCAGACAACGAAAAAAAGCTGGAAAAAGATTCAGGAGCCCTTCCATACACACGTGCAGTTTGCTCAGTGGTGGAGCCAGGTTTTGATGCGGGGGAGGGGGGAAGTGGGGGCGGGGCCAAAGTGCTGCTCACAGGGCACTGCACCAGTCAGGTCACATAGGGGCCGGGTCACTACCATTTCCTTTCTTTTTGCCGGTATAACTAGGAACTGGTGATAGGGAGGCATACCTTTTTGTGCATTATGTCTGTATCTTGCAGCATTTATTTAGTTTTCAATTATAAATTAAAACAATTACTATAAATTATATGTTTCATCATTCTTTGTCTCCTTCACTGTCTGCAAACTGCTAATTAGGATGCTTAATATTCAATGCAAAACTGGCCCCCTGGAGTGGATCACTGTATTCAAATCCTGCAGACGTTCATGGATCGGCAGTTTGCTAGTGTGGTAGAGTCATATAGACCCTCCTGGTAGCACAAGGATCATTTCTTCCCCAGTGTAATTGAAACCCCCAGACAATAGCGCCAAGACTCTTGGTGCAGTGCACGCATGACTCATACGGTCCATCATAAAATGATTTCTTATTTATATTGCACTTTTGCGAATGTGCTGTACATAAAACATGTACACACACTTATTATCACCACACTGGATGTTGGTGCTCATTTCTCAACCCCAGAAGGATGAAAGGCAGAGTTTTTACTTGTGGGGATTTGAACCTGCCACCTACTGATGGAATGTGTGAGCAATCAACCCACTGAGATATCTTACTGGCATACTAAACCTGACACTGGACTGACTCTGCCACAGCCATGCAAGGCTCCCAGCAGCCCTTCTGCAGCAAGCTTTCTGTCATACAAGGCCTGTTGCTGGATTCTCTGCCCCAGCAATGCAAAGCTCGAAGCAGAACCTCAGCAGCATTGCACTTCTGCCAGGCGCTGCTTGACATGTGACTGGCTCTGCCCAGCCACGGCTAGCACCACAGCTGACCTCCTGCAATAAACTACAAACAGGATATCACTCTATCAGGGAAGCATTGCCACTTCCTTGTATGGTACAGGGCTGGTTCTGCCCAGCGACACCATGGTTAGGGCACCGCAAGGCCCATTAGAGGGGAGTCGCTAAGGGAAGCTCTGGGGGGGCTATAGCCCCAGGACTTCTGGTTGTAGCCCCGGATAGAAGCTCAGGGGCTACAACAAAAAGGCTAGCTAGCCCCGAGTGTCGACATTCCCGACATTAGCATAGCCCCTTTTCCAGACGTAGCAAAACCCCTGCCTGCAACAGCAAGCTTTCCCTCTGCCAGGCGCTGCCCTGGCTGGCAGGAATGGGACCGATTAATTCTGCCGCAGGCAGCCAAGGCTAGGACTCGGATGCCAGCAGAGCTCCTGCAGGAAACCGCCTGACCCCCTGCCCGGCGACGGCAGACACAGGACTTGCTATCTGCTCCACTGCCCCTGGCATGGCACGACTCCCAGAGCTCCTGCTGCAAACTGCCCTTCTGCCATGCACTGCCTGGCAGGGGGCCGACTAATGGGAACTACTACGAATTAATCCAATATCGGAAGTCAAAAGAGAGTTGCATATTAAAGCTTTGCATATCAACATTTCCTTGCACAAGGCAGCAGGTGATGTTTTGCAAAGACCAAAAGCGAGTGGGAAACGGAAGTGAATGCATCGATATTGTGAGGGCACAGTACACTACTCCACAGGCAAGCCTAGGCGGTATAACATATCAGAGGTTGGGTGGGAATGAATGGAACCAGTGGATGCTTGAGGACACATTCTCCTCTTAAGCCAAGACAGCAAATACTGGAGAGTGTGGTGAGTAAGTGGCAAATCTGACGCACACGTTGGTAACCTGTCTAGGAACGCCTTCAATCAAATGTGAACATGGCCCTTACCAAAGAAATTATAATCCTGAATAATTTATGGAAGCCTCAGCAAAAGCATTGAAAACTATGGAGCAAGGAGGGCTTAATGGCGGGTAAGAAAGGAACAAGTTACTTACCTGTAACTGTTGTTCTCCAGCATGGGGTCTGGCATGGATTCACATGCTCATGAATATTCCCCGTCATCAGGCTGGGAATCCTCAGTAAAGAAAAAATCTGTTTCAGTTTCGTTTCGTTTCGGAACTGTCTTTCTCCTAACAATCAATCACTGGTCTCTGGGTCATACTGCCCCCAGCCAATGACTGCCCTCTACCTAAGCCCCTCCTCTGGCAGCCATCTTCAGATTTGGTAGCACGTAAAGTGGCAGTCGGACTAAGAGAAGAGCCGCAGAGGGGTAGGAGGGAGGGTTTGCATGTGAATCCATGCCAGACCCATGCTGAAGAACAACAGTTACAGTTAAGTAACTTGTTCCTTCTCCAGCATGGGGTCTGGCATGGATTCACATGCTCATGAATAAAGAATACATAGCAGTACACACATGCACAACCACGGGAGGTGGCAAGGCTCAACATTAAGCATCTCAATAACTCAACATTAAGTATCATTTACCTCCTCACCAGGCTCACCTTCAAGCGAACAGGTTGCGCAGCACTGCTTGGTCGACTCTGGAATCCTCCCTGGAATCCTGGTTGACGCAGTAGAATTTTGTGAAGGTGTGTGTCAACCTCCATGTAGCAGCCCTGCAGATGCCCAGCAGGGGCACACCAGACAGGAACGCTGTTGTTGCAGCGATCGCTCTGGTTGAATGGGCTCTCAGGCGGCCAGGCAATGGTCGGTTCGCCAACCGGTGACAATGGGTGATGCAGCCGCAGAGCCACCTGGAAATGGAAGCCTTGGAGGGGGCCTTCCTTTGGTTCAGAGGGCAAAGTTCACAAACAGCTGTGATGTCTTCCGAAAACACTTTGTGCGGTCCACGTAGAACTTCAGCGTTCTAGACACATCCAGCGAGTGCAAAGTCCTCTCAGCTTGCGATGAAGGTGACGGGAAGAAAACCGGTAACACCAAGGGCTCGTTGAGATGGAAGACCGACGGCACCTTGGGCATGAAGGAGGGGTGCGTTCGGAGCACCACCCTCAATTCGTGGAATATCAAGTAAGGTGGTTTACAAGAGAGGGCCTGAATCTCTGCCACTCGTCGTATGGAGGTGATGGCCACAGGAAATGCTGTCTTCCACGATAAAAACTTCAGTGGTGCCGAATGCAAAGGCTCGAACGGGGGACCCATGAGCCAAATCAGCACCACATTGAGCTCCCACGCCGGGGCTGGAGAATTCACCAGTGGGAACGAACGGAAAAGTCCTTTAATTAATTCCTTGACCAGGCGATGTGACCACAATGACGACCGCCCCATAGTTCTTGTGTAGCGGGAGATAGCCGCCAGATGAACCTTGATGGAAGCATGGGTCAACCCTGCATTGGCCAGTGGCAGCAAATACGGCAGCAACTGCGGAGCTGTAATCCGTAGAGGGTTGAGTTTCTGTGCATGGCACCAGACAGCAAACCTCTTCCACTTATGGCCATAGCATTTCAGAGTAGACAAAGCCCTGGCCTTGGCAAGCACCTCCTTGCAGTCCCCCAGTAGATCGTATCCACCAAGCTCTCGCGCTGCAGGAGCCAGGCCTGCAAGTTCAGCGACCCTGGTTCGTGGTGCAGAATCGTGCCTCCTTCCCTGGTGAGAAGATCTGCATCCGCCGGAAGCTTGACTGGAGGGGACGCTGACATGTCCAGAACGTCCAGGTACAATATCTGCCTTGGCCACGCCGGTGTGACGAGGATCATCCTGCACCGGGACCATCTGAGTTGACAGATGAGTCGCAGAAGCCACGGCAACAGGGTAAATGCATAGAGGAACAGGCCATCCCAGGGGAAGGAGAATGCATCCCCCATGCTCCCTAGCTAGGGAAACCTGCTGGTGAAACTCTGCACCTTGGCGTTCTTCGCCGTCGCAAACAGATCAATCTAGGGATTGCCCCATCATCGAAACAGTAGGTTCACCTGATCCTGCCAAAGCTCCCACTCATTTTTAGAGCACAGCTCCCTGCTGAGTGAGTCGGCAACAGTGTTATTCACTCCTGCAAGATGAAAGGGTATCAGGAACATCTTCTGGGTGTAGGCCCAGTGCCATAGATCCTGCGCTTCCTTGGAGAGAGCTGTGGATCTGGTGCCCCCCTGCTTCCGAATGTAAAACATTGTGGTGGTGTTGTTGGTGAAGACCCGCACTACCTTGCCCTTGAGGCATGGAAGGAATGATTTGAGGGCTCAAAACATGGCCCGGAGTTCCAGAACGTTGATGTGCAACAACTTCTCCTCCGGTAGCCAAAGGCCTCTTGTGTGGAGATTTCCGGTGTGCGCGCCCCATTCCTCCAGGGGGGGTTGTCTGTTGTCACCATCTCCTCATGTGCTGGGGTCTGGTGGTCCATGTCCGCCACTAGATGTGCGTGGACGCCCCACCATATAATCGCTCAACGGGATATCTCGTTGAGGGTGATCTTGTCCTCGAAGATTCCTGATACTTGGATCCAACGGGCATCGATTAACTCTTGCAGCGGCCGCATCCACAGCCTGTAGAACTGAGCGAGGTAGATGCATGACTACATCATGCCGAGCAGGGACTTGATGGACCTCACCCGGGCAACTTCCATGGTCAACAGCCATTGTACCTTGCCCAGGATGGCCTTTATCCTGTCCTCCGAAACAAACCATTAGAGATCTGGAGAAAATCAACTTTAAATCCAAAGGACGAATGAACACGAAACCTCACAAATGGGATCTAATCAAAAAACTGTACAGCGATGAAGAACTCACCATACGCAGTGCCGATAAGGGAGGAGCACTGGTACTTCTTAACACAAAAGATTATGATGTCGAATGTATGAGGCAATTAGACGACGGTAGCACATATGCTAAACTCGATAAAGACCCTGCGATCATGGACAAACAGAATTTAGAAGAATTACTTACCAAAGCAGAAGAATTAAGTTGGATCAACGATCATACAAAAAGATTTTTGACGAACAATTACCTGAAGATACCATATTTCTACACATTACCCAAAGTGCACAAAAGTTTGGTCAACCCGCCTGGCAGACCCATTGTGGCAGGCACGTACAGTGTTCTGCAACCCTTAGGAGTTTACATTGATTACTTCCTACAACCACTGATACAAAAAACTAGTACATATGTCAAAGACACAACACATTTCTTGAAATATCCGAAAGAAGCAACCTATACAGAAACGGATATACTTTTCAAAATAGATGTGAAAAGTCTGTATACCTCGATTCCACCTGACCAAGGAAGAGCGGCTGTGGAATGGCTACTGTTACAAGAAGGGGACATCCCAGCTCAGAAATAATTTATCATGGCTTTTTTGGAGTTCATTAGTGAAAATTCATATTTCCAATATAAAGGAATGTTCTTTCTACAAACAGCAGGAACCTCCATGGGTGCCACAATGGCACCGTCATATGCCAACGCTTTTATGCACAAATTCGAGGTAGACAATGTACTAGAAAATGAGAGATGGAGAAGCAAGATCGGCTTATGGGTTAGATACATAGACGACATTTTTGGGATATGGCACAACACAGAGGAACAATTGAAAAGGTTTTTGGAGTATCTCAACAATATAGATAAAGGAATCCAGTTTACATCTGAAAGCTCAATCGAAAAATAAACTTCCTGGATGTCAAGATGACCAAGGAACAGACGGGTTACAGAACTAATATATATCAGAAACTGACAGATAGGAGTAACATTCTACACAAATTGAGTTTCCACCAGCCAAGTCTGATTAAGAATTTACCCTACAGTCAGATGTTGAGAGTTAAAAGGATAGTTAGTGATCCAGAGGACTATGAAGGAGCAATCAACATGATGGGAAATACATTTTTGACACGAGGATACGATAGATCAGAAATTGAGGAAGCAGAAGAAAGACTTAAAGACAAAAGCAGAGAAGAATTATTAAAACCCTCAATAGTATTTGTATCCAAGTACTCTAAGCAGAGCAAACGGATCAAGAATATAATCAAAAAGAACTGGAACATACTGACTCTAGATGAAAGAGTGGAGCCTTTATTCAAAGAATTGCCGACATTTGCATACAAAAGGAGTCAGAATTTGAAAGACAAGCTGGTGAGAACAAGAAGCTGGAAGAAGAAAAAAGAGGGAACAACCAAAACCGGAACTTATCCATGCCTGAGTTGTTCTAATTGTGGATATATATTGAAAGGTAATACAGTAAACCATCCACACACTGGAGAAAAGATCAAATTGAAACATTTTGGAACATGCAATTCTGTCAATTCAATTTACTCAATTAAATGCCCGTGTGGGTTATACTATGTACCACAGTCATCAAGAGCAGCCAAGACAAGATGGAATGAACATCGCTCATGTATCCGTACACACAATAAAACCTCAGCGGTGGCACGACACTGGGATCACAAAAAACATAATGTATCCCAGATAAGGTTTCAAATCTTAGATGTGGTCCAGAAAGAAGAGCCTCATATGAATTTGCAACAAAAACTTGATCAAAGAGAATCATTTTGGATAGACCACCTGGGAACGCTTACACCGAAAGGACTCAATGAAGAAATTAACTTTGCTTGCTTTCTTTAAAGAAATGTATATACAGAATGGAATAACCCGTTTGGTTTATATTATATGCAAATTGGTTTTTTTTACCCCTATTATATTTTCTTGTTTTCAGTAAGATGTAATTGCCCTGTTGGTTTGATGCGTGTTAGACACAGCGGTTGAAGGAGAAGTATATAGGTACTAACAGATCCACCTTGGATCGAGATAATTATTTATTCTTTAAGATTGTTAAAAGTACCGACGCGCTGATTGAAAAAGATATTTAAATCACAATAACTTTTCATACAATATGAGAATAGGACTAGAGTGATACATAGTGATAGATGGTGGGATATGTGTTAGTTCGCGGTTCCTCTGCTCTCCGCACACGCTCGAACGCCGGGGATCCCGGCCTGTTTGAATGTGGGCGGGGGTGTGAGCACCGTGGGGATGCATATCTTTACAAATAAACTCTGACATTTAGGAAGCACGGAGAGAACTTAGACTAATTGCCTCATGTGACGGAATCACGAAGGGTTACCAAGGAGATAGTCCCGCCCCCACGCTCACGCAAGGAGGTGGGACGGGAGGCACGCCTGTCCTGTCCTATCCCAGATGACGGGCAGTGTCGTCAGCTCCTTGGTTACGTTGTTACTAGACTGTGCACGGGCACGCGCAGCTGCAGCCCGTTCTACGAGCAGTTCACTCGCGAGCAGAGTCAAGGTAAGAGGTTTTGCCGAGTCACGGCATTCCACGGAAGCAGTTAAGGTCACTGAATGCACTAGAGAGCTCATAGTCTTTCTCTCTCTCTTAACAGAGACACTGCAGTGATGTATCAACTTTTATGAGGCGTTTATGCATTTACGAGACAGCTAAGGTAATGGAATTCACACACGGCTGAATTCACACGTTTACTAAAGATAAATGGTAATGACGTCTCCACGTATAATGGCACTAACGTTCACATTGCACCTTTTTTCTTTTGTACTTCTTTTATGTGATGAAACCAATCTCCTTGCTGGTATGTACATTTAACATTTATGATCCAAAATGTATACACATGTGTTACGTGATGAAATTTATGTTGCAATTGAGCCCTGAAGATGGTGCTAGTCACCGAAATGCATTGGCAAGAGCTGTGATTCTTTGTAGAGGAATTGGGAAAACGCCTAATGTAGTGTGTGATTTGAAAACAAATACCCGAGTAAAAACTTTGATAAATGAAGTGGCTGAAATCACTCTTTCTGAAAGAATCAAGTTTAATGACTATGCTGAAGTTCAAGAACTATCTAACTCAACTAACAATTGAATATAGCTTCAAGTACCGAATTTAGCCTCCAGACAGGAGGCAAGCAGTGAGCACTGGATGTTATGGCGTGGTCTCCACTCCGTTTTTCATACCACTATAGTTGTTTAGGTCCGGATGTCATTGGACTTTTTTTTGACCCAGTAAGCTCCATTGAAAAACAAATACCCATTGGAACAATACTAATAATTGAGATTTATTTGAAAAGAGAAGTATTCACAAGTGGTGCCCACCTGACCTCCATTACATGACCTCTCACGTGCCAAATGACAAGGTGGGCAGGCTGGTAGGTTTGCTGGAGAAGGCAATAGTAGCACGCAAAATGACATTGGTGGACATGCAGAGGCCAGTGGGGCATCTCAATTTTGCCTGAAGGGTAGTGGCCCAGGAGCGCGCTTTCTGTAGAAACATGGCACGGTCTATGGCGGGAGCTAAGTGCCCACATCACAGGGTGCAATTGTCTGGAGCGGTTAGGGAGGACTGCAGTATTTGGCTGCTATTTCTGCAAGGGTTCAATGGGGTTTCCATGTGGCTTCAGAGTGAACCAGTTTCGTGAGAAATGCAAATCTTTTTAGATGCAGCATGGGCAGAAGGATTTGTTTTCTAGTGGGGGGTGGTGGTGTGCAGAAAGGTGGCCAGAGCAGTGGCAGAGAGGAGGGAGAAGCATAGCCTTTTTGGAATTTTTCCCTTTGTTGGTGGCAATGGAGTTGTGGGGAGGTGATTTGAGGAACAAGAAAGTAAATTTCAATATCGATAATGAGGCTGTGGTTAACATGGTTAACAGGCAGTTGGCAAAGGACCAGAGGGTGGCTAGATTAATGAGAGAATTTGTACTGTGTTGTATGAAGTGGAATGTGGTGTTTAGAGCAATGCACGTGCCAGGGAAGGATAATGGCATCGCTGATGCATTATCTCGTTTCAGTGGCAGAGATTCCGTGGAATGGCACCAGGAGTGGACTGGAGCGGGCATCGGATCCCGGAGGAGCTTGGAGGATAGGAAAATGAGAACACTGGCCTCAGTCGGGTGTTCGCTTGCCCCGGCATCTACGACAGCATACAAAAGGGCTTGGTCAGAATTTATAATGGGGGGAGCACGCAGTTGGAAGGGGAGGGAGGATGCGGATGGAAGAAGATGGGGTGATGTGATTAATTTTTTACTGAAATGTACAAACAACGGCTGGTCGAAGGCAACGATATTGGGGTAACTGGCAGGCATCACATTTTATGGGAAACGGTTCTGGGGCTTTCAGCCAAGTGGCAGAGAGATGGCAAGCAGAATGTTGGAAGGTTGGGCAAGACAGAATAGGAGGGAAAAGGACAACATGAGACCGATCTCAGCGCCCTTGTTGGGTAGGTTATGCAATGCTCTAGTGGGGGTGTGCTGGACAGCATGGGAGGGGGACATGTTTTCAACACGTTTCACTTGATTATTCTTCAGGGTATTTAGGGTGTCCGAACAGGTGGGGGAGAGAAGAGGCGAAGGAGGTCTAAGGTGGGGGATATTCAATTCTCGGAGTTAGGTGTGGATATTAAAATTAGGAAATCAAAGACGGAACAGAAAGGAAAGGGATGTTGGGTGCTCCTGGGTAGGGGGAGTAAGGAGTTGTACCCAGTGAGGATAGGTCTATCATGGAAGGAGACATGTGGGGGAAGAGAAGGGTTGGTCTTTCAGCACGAGGACGGGTCGGCAGGGTCGGCAGCACAAGTCTTGGGTGTTATGAGGAGGGCTTTTGTGGCTGTGGGGGAAAGAGCAGAGGTTTTTGGAACTCATTCTTTCAGGATGGGGGCGCAATCGGAGGGTAGCAGGATGGGGCTATCAGAGTTAAAACTCTGGGACAATGGAGGTAGGGGTACATCAGAGATTTTGGGAAAGGGGCAGGTTAGGAACGTTGACATGTGCAGGGGGAGGGCTTGGGGGGGTTGGAAGTGGCAGAAATAAACTCACAACAATTTTTCTTTTGCAGACGTGGCACGGAGGAGTGGTGAGTTTCCGCAGATATGGATTTGTGAACATTCAATTGTAAAATGGGCAGGGAAAGGGATTTTTGGGACACAACTGGGTTGCAGCTACAACATTGTGCTAGTGAGATGGTCGGGGCTAAGGGGGCTTAGGTGCGACCAATTGCTGCCAATGTTAGTGGGATTGAAGGAGCGTCATGGGGTTCCGGAGGGAATAATAGTACACTTGGGGGAGAATGACTTAGTAAGAGACACAGGAGTTTCATTGTTAAGGAAAATGAAAAGGGCCCTTAGCTGGTAAAGGGAGATATGGCCCAAGGTAAGGTTGGTTTGGACAAAGCTATTTGTCGAGGAGATTTTGGTGGGGGGCTGTGAATGAAGGGGCAGTGGAAAGGACAAGGAAGAAGATTAACAGAGAAATGGGGAAGCTTTGTAGTGCGGTGGGGGTGCAAGTGCTGGAGCATAGGGAGACAATTTATGAGGATTTTGCCGTTTTTCGGGAGAACGGAGTGCACCTTTCGGTATATGGAAACAGCTATTACTTAGTGGATACTACGTTGGCAGTGCAAGACTTAATAAAAAGCTTGAAATAGAAGAAAACCTAGGTTAGATCTGTGGGGCAGAAAGAACAACTGAGGGGAGGGTTATTCTGGTGCCGGGGACATGGCCCTTTGGAGGAGGGGAAGCAGAATGGGGTACTAGTGCTTTAAAGGAAGGGGGTGGTCCTGTTTGCACGAACGGGCTACCTCGGGGTACAAAGAGGGGGAACAGGTATTGAAGAAGGAGGGGCATGCCCTCAGGGAGAAGGTGGGAGAAAGCAGGAAAGAAGGTTGAGAGGATTTTAAGGAGACGGAAGTGAGCAAGAGATAGGAAGGGAGGAATTTGAAATGCTTTCATTATTTAATTGTGGGGGAATGGGAATTGTTTATTTATTTAATTGTTTGGCAATATGTTAAAAAGAATATGTTAGTCTGTAAGGCCATGGAGCCAGGTTAGTGTTTCTTTGTGAGCTGTGCCCTGTCACATTAAAGCAATATTTTCCACTTTAAAGCAAGTCTGGGTATTTTGGTGCAGTAAGCCCAAAGGGTAAAAGCTTACCAAGTAAAGCAGAGGACAAACGAGTACCAGAGCAGCATAGCTGGACTTCCCAAAACTGCAGCTCGTCAAAGCTCTGCTGCAATGAATGATACTTATCTCAGTTAGCACACCGCTTTCCACAACAACAACTATGGGTACAAAGAACGGAGACCTCAAATTTGCACCTCCGACGCCTCCCCGCAAAACAGACAAACTGGCTGAACACTTGTTAGACACTTGCTCAGGTGTGTGCGCGAGGCGCATGTCAGTCAGTTTTAGTAGCCACAGTTAAAAATGTCGGCAGGGTAATGGCTCCAGGAAGAAAGAAAGTCTTTGTCCAGGACTGGAGCACGAAAAGCAGCTAGAAATTGTTCGACACTTGCTCAGGCACAGTGTGATTATGTTGTTGAGGTTTCAGTGACCAGACTCTAAGCCTGTGCTGCCTAATACCACAGTGATACCTGCATTCCTGTATTCAGTAATCGTTTGGAAAGTCATCACTTTCAGTACTTAGCCTCTGTCACATAATGATTCTGCAGTGGCATATTTTGGCCACTATGAATATCCTCGATTGGTCAACTTATATCACAGGTTCTGTAATATTGCTCCTTCTGACAATATTTTAGACTACTCTGCAACCACTTACTAGTAACACCTTTGCTTTCATCCAAGTTAAGGTCTCCCTTCAGTCACTTTTGACTTTCAGTGCCAATCTGGGCAGTGCTGCCTTGGCACTCATTTGTCCCAGGTTGATAAACTAAATACCTCTTTACATACACACTGCATTCACATCACCACTTTTCAGAAAGCGCCTCAAAACATACATATTTACCCGCAGGTAACCCTGTCCTCCTACACTGCTATCACTTGTCTATCCTAATCTTCCTATCCTTTTCACAGAAAACGTTTTGTAACTTTTTTTTCAACTCCCACCTTTTCAAACTTTGAACCCTGTAAGGTGCTCGATGACCCTCTAGGTAGGGTCAGCATAGGGAAATAATTTATGAGGATTTTTCAGTTTTTTGGGAGGATGGAATGCACCTTTAGGTATATGGAAACAGCTATTACTTAGTGGATACTACGTTGGCAGTGCAAGGCATAATAAAAAGCTTGAAATAGAAGAAAACCTAGGTTAGATCTGTGGGGCAGAAAGAACAACTGAGGGGAGGGTTTTTCTGGTGCCGGGGACATGGCCCTTTGGATGAGGGGTGTGGGAAGCAGAATGGGGTACTAGCGCAGTAAAGGAATGGGGTGGTGCTGTTTGCACGAATGGGCTAAGAGGGGGAACAGGTATTGAAGAAGGAGGGGCGTGGCTTCAGGGAGAAGATGGGAGAAAGAAGCAATGAAGGTTTAGAGGATTTTAAGGAGACAGAAGGGAACAAGGGATAGGAAGGGAGGAATTTGAAATGCTTTAATTATTTAACTGTGGGGGAATGGAAATTGTAAATGTATTCAACTGTTAGGCAATTTGTTAAAAGGGATATGTTAGTCTGTAGGCCAAGGAGCCAGGTTAGCGTTTCTTTGTGAGCTGTGGCCTGTCACATTAAAGCAACCTTTTCCACTTTAAAGGGAGTCTGGGTATTTTTGTGCAGTAAGCCCAAAGGGGGCCCTGGGGGAACGGAAAACGTTTCCCCCCGGGGTGATTTTGGGTGCTGCACAGGCACATAGAGTGCCTATGGGTGTAAAAGGGGGGTAGGGAAGGTTCAGGAGCAAGTGACAGTTGGGACGAGCATTTGTCCCCGCCCTCCCACCTACTTATATTTTTGGTCTTAATAGTAGGTGGGTCTGACCTTAATTGATAATTTGATTTTCCCCCTATTTGCAGGACCAGGTTTTTTTGTGTAGGGTTAAAAAGGGACAGAGGCGATGGTAGTTTTTGTGTGACAGGCTGGGGCGTTAGACGGGGCAATCTGAGGTAAGGTTCATTGTTGCTGAGGTGGCAGGTCAGCCTGGCTGCAGGTCATAGGAAGGAGGAGATTGGTGTAGAGGGGAGTTTACGGGGATGTGAAGTTGCTTGATGCCGGGGACATGGCCCTTTGGAGGAGGGGTGGGGGAAGCACAATGGGGTACTAGTGCTTTAAAGGAAGGGGGTGGTCCTGTTTTCACGAACGGGCTTCCTCGGGGTACGAAGTGGGGGAACAGGTATTGAAGAAGGAGGGGCATGGCCTCAGGGAGAAGGTGGGAGAAAGCAGGAAAGAAGGTTGAGAGGATTTTAAGGAGACGGAAGTGAGCAAGGGATAGGAAGGGAGGAATTTGAAATGCTTTCATTATATAATTGTGGGGGAATGGGAATTGTTTATTTATTTAATTGTTTGGCAATATGTTAAAAAGAATATGTTAGTCTGTAAGGCCATGGAGCCAGGTTAGTGTTTCTTTGTGAGCTGTGCCCTGTCACATTAAAGCAACATTTTCCACTTTAAAGCAAGTCTGGGTATTTTGGGGCTGTAAGCCCAACGGGTAAAAGCTTAACAAGTAAAGCAGAGGACAAACGATTACCAGAGCAGCATAGCTGGACTTCCCAAACTGCAGCTAGTCAAAGCTCTGCTGCAATGAATGATACTTATCTCAGTTAGCACACCGCTTTCCACGACAACAACTGTGGGTACAAAGAACGGAGACCTCAAAATTGCACCTCCCACACCTCCCCGCAAAACGGACAAACTGGCTGAACACTTCTTAGACACTTGCTCAGGTGTGTGCGCGAGGCGCATGTCAGTCAGTTTTAGTAGCCACAGGTAAAAATGTCAGCAGGGAAATGGCTCCAGGAAGAAAGAAAGTCTTTGTCCAGGACTGGAGCACGAAAAGCAGCTAGAAATTGTTCAACACTTGCTCAGGCACAGTGTGATTATGTTGGTGAGGTTTCAGTAACCAGACTCTAAGCCTGTGCTGCCTTATACCACAGGGATACCTGCATTCCTGTATTCAGTAATCGTTTGGAAAGTCAACACTTTCAGTACTTAGCCTCTGTCACATAATGATTCTGCAGTGGCATATTTTGGCCACTATGTATATCCTCGGTTGGTCAATTTATATCACAGGTTCTGTAATATTGCTCCTTCTGACGATATTTTAGACTAATCTGCAACCACTTACTAGTAACACCTGTGCTTTCATCCAAGTTAAGGTCTCCATTCAGTCACTTTTGACCTTCAGTGACAATCTGGGCAGTGCTGCCTTGGCACTCATTTGTCCCAGGTTGATAAATTAAATACCTCTTTACATACGCACTACATTCATCATCACTATTTTTCAGAAAGCGCCTCAAAACATACATATTTACCCGCAGTTAATCCTGTCCTCCTCCACTGCTATCACTTGTCTATCCTAATCTTCCTATCCTTTTCACAGAAAACGTTTTGTAACTTTTTTTTTTCAACTCCCACCTTTTCAAACTTTGAACCCTGTAAGGCGCTCCATGACCCTCCGGGTAGGGTCAGCGTCAAATAAAATTTAAATAAAATAAAATCAGTATGAATTTGGGCACAAATAACACATTATTGCATTGCTTAGTTGCAGGAGATTGAAGAAAATATAAAAATAATTAAATTAAATATTAACATTTTTGTACGTGAAAGGCCTGCCAGCTAAAAAAGGTTTACAAGAGCTTTCTTACTCTCTGCAGAGACCCCCAGAGAACAGCATATGGGGGCTACCACCAGCCAGCAGCCACTATCCATGTGGAGCATGTGTAGTCTGCAAACTTACTAGCAAAAGCAAAGAGATTGACGTAGGATTGTCTAAACCATGGATACAGAAAAATCTAACAAATTGCAGTACCGAACATGTGGTATACCTAATTAAATGCGGATGTGGCTCTCCTATGTAGGGAAAACCATCCATAAGGTCAAAACACGCATCATGGAACACCGTAGCTGTCTGAAGAATAAAACCGACAAGGCCCCGATGGTTAAACATTTCTATCAGGCCAACCATGGATATGAAGATTTCACATGGACTGTACTTTTGATGTTGAAAGGAGGAAATACACAAACATTGGGAGCTAGACTCCTGAGAAAAGAACAAGAAATGATTTGCAGACTACAGAGTGATACTAGAGGGATGAATTATTCCGTACAATGGCACAAAATTTACCAATAGAAGTGCTCTACTCTTATCAGAGGAGAGGGCACCAAACCAGCTATGTATCCTGCTATACTGAGGGATTTGATGAAGTGCATTTTGATATATTTTTAAATCACTTCTAAAACTATGAAATGAGGGATATTCTCTGATACACCATGATGGAAAGGGACATAGTAATTTGCTTTTCTATAAATCACATTGGTTTGTTCTAATATGTATGAGATATTAAGACGAACTTGTGACCCCCACAATGCAAACGTATCTGTTTTAGGGATCATCATGTGATATGTCTGACTCTTGTGGATCCATACCCACTGATGTTTGAACCATATGAATGTTTTTATATGACATTAGAAAAAGGTTTTCGTTTGCAATTCTTTTGTATATCTCTCCTGTACAATACACAATCTGTATACAGGTATACCCGTGTGGGGCTAATGAAAAGACTAACTAAAAGTAGAGAACATCCTGATCATTGTGCCAGAACACAGGTTAGGTTTCTACATCCCTTACAGTGTGTGGCAGAGTCTCCTGTCCTCTGTCACCACATAGAGATTTGCAGGCTCAGTTTAGGACTTCCCTTCACAAGGGCCAGATATGTATACTCTTCTGAACACCTGGGCTACTTCCATGATACCGGGCGCTATCCAATTTAAAAAAGCACCAGAATCTCTTTGGCCGCATCACAGAGTTTCTTTCTATAGATCGTAGGACTCTGCACTACGAGGTGGAGATATTCTAGAGGGCCGCAACCATATTTATATATATTTCAATCACCCTTAAAGGGGGCCAGCTGCGGCTAAATATGATAAATATTATTGATATACATTTTTTGACAATACATCTTCCCGCACTACTTATTTTATCTTATCCCGCCATATCCACTGTTCCGGCCCCACGAATACCTAATCTATTTGAGATTACTTTACCCACTCCATTCAAAGATGGCCATGAATAATCCAGTCAGGCAGATCCCCCACCACCGAATGGAGGGACGCGCCGTTTCTATGGAAACATATAAACTTGAGCCCGTGAGCTGTGCGCCATCTCCACAGAGGTGCAGTCCCAGCCTTCAGAAGCCCGATCTTTGGCGTACTGTGTAGACGGCTTGTGCCTACCGCTGAGGTAGGTGCAGACATGCGGAATTACGAACGATACCCATGCAATGTCTCTATACATATGCAATGCCGTTAGGCTCCGATAGATGCAGATTCTTGTTTCCATCTAATACAGATTCAGACTCGAGGAGCCTCCACTGCTAGATGTATAGCGTTGGTTTTTGCTGCACCAAGCACCATGATTTGTGTAGATCCGTTTAGTACATGAGACGGTAAGCTGATACCACTAATGGGCACTCAGGTGTTTTCTCCGGAAATAGCTGCATGCTCACTTCTTCAAGCTTTTAGCTTTATTCTGATGATATCTAGCATCTGATGAGTCACAGATTGGGTTTCTTTCCGGGTTGCATACACCAGAGGTGATTACTATTCAGAACTTCACCTCTCACATAACCTCGCTTGCAACCGGCATTAGGCTCTGCTTAGGCACCTACGGGTTATACTTGAGGCTGCTCTGAGTAATAACCCTCTTTGAATTATGGTACTGACTCTGACTACCTTCCAGTTTCACTGTCTTTTGTCCCTTATTATTTTTTATGAACCTACTCCTCATTGACATCGCTTAGCAACCTTCTATCATCTGTTTCCTTTTTTTGTCCAGTGGCGACCTGTTCCAGCCATGGCACAAGACCGGACATGTTCCCGATCTATAGTAGCGACTATCTACTTCAGAGTCTAGCGACTACTAGAGTACTATTCCACACTTTAAAGTCCATTCTCTAACATAGGACTTACAGGTGAGCCACAGGCGAACCAATTTATATGTTGATACATAACCTACCACATCTTAGCCTCTAGAGATGTAACTACTGAACGCTTCGAGTCTGGTTTTTCAGCTCATTTGGAAAAACATTCAGTTAGGTTTTTCCATGTATTAATTACAGGTAGAGAGCCATTTTGAAGCCTCCCTCAACTGGAGTATTCCAGGTTGAGAGCCCCCACGAACACCATGAAAGGTAATTCTACCCATTTTTGCGGTCTTCTTATTCACCGTCTAGGGAATTAGACAACCTAACTAGCTAAAGATGTAGCCGCTTATCTGTCTCTTTTTCTTTTAATCTTCAGGTTGCACGGGCAGACTACATTTCTCCTCTAACGAAGCAACTGACTTTTTTTTGGGATTGTTGTGATTTTGACTTTTCTCCTGATGAATGTTCTCTAAATAACTGCCTAAGAACAGAAACATGTTGAGATATTTCTCCAGGATTGACACAGGGAATGAACAATTTATGTTATCTAGTACTGAGTAGAAACTGATACAGTACCATTAGAAACTGATACAGAGCATTAGGCTCTGCTTAGGCACCTACGGGTTATACTTGAGGCTGCTCTGAGTAATAACCCTCTTTGAATTATGGTACTGACTCTGACTACCTTCCAGTTTCACTGTCTTTTGTCCCTTATTATTTTTTATGAACCTACTCCTCATTGACATCGCTTAGCAACCTTCTATCATCTGTTTCCTTTTTTTGTCCAGTGGCGACCTGTTCCAGCCATGGCACAAGACCGGACATGTTCCCGATCTATAGTAGCGACTATCTACTTCAGAGTCTAGCGACTACTAGAGTACTATTCCACACTTTAAAGTCCATTCTCTAACATAGGACTTACAGGTGAGCCACAGGCGAACCAATTTATATGTTGATACATAACCTACCACATCTTAGCCTCTAGAGATGTAACTACTGAACGCTTCGAGTCTGGTTTTTCAGCTCATTTGGAAAAACATTCAGTTAGGTTTTTCCATGTATTAATTACAGGTAGAGAGCCATTTTGAAGCCTCCCTCAACTGGAGTATTCCAGGTTGAGAGCCCCCACGAACACCATGAAAGGTAATTCTACCCATTTTTGCGGTCTTCTTATTCACCGTCTAGGGAATTAGACAACCTAACTAGCTAAAGATGTAGCCGCTTATCTGTCTCTTTTTCTTTTAATCTTCAGGTTGCACGGGCAGACTACATTTCTCCTCTAACGAAGCAACTGACTTTTTTTTGGGATTGTTGTGATTTTTACTTTTCTCCTGATGAATGTTCTCTAAATAACTGCCTAAGAACAGAAACATGTTGAGATATTTCTCCAGGATTGACACAGGGAATGAACAATTTATGTTATCTAGTACTGAGTAGAAACTGATACAGTACCAGCGAGATGTTGAATGTATCCCTCATTTCTTGTTACTTAACCATTTGATTGTGAAAGACGAAATCCTATATGTTTTTTATGTAAGGATTCAGCGAGATCCCCTTGTGCTGATTTAAGTATTGTGTGAAGAGTGATATTTTTGTGTGTTTTAGTATCTTTCAATCTGTATGAAATTAAAATTAGAATTTGCATATGGGTTTCTTTGGAATCCAACTGGTTGCACAACCTTTTCTTTCTTAGCTCTGTCTTATTTATAATTTGATGGCCATTTTGGAGATAGGCCGCCTATTCGTGCCAAACGCGTTGAACGCGTTTAACATGGCAGGAAAGGGTTAAAAATAATGCAAAACGATAGCTGCCACCAGTCCTGTCCAGGACACATCTGCCCATTAATAAAAAGTCCAGCGAGAGTATCTAGGGCCTTGGGAAATGACTAGAGGCCCAAGTGTACTGTATAGTAAGATACATTGTACACTGGTTACATGTTGCACAAAAGTTGCAACATGAGGAAAAGGACTAAGGGAAACAAAGTCTCCCAGTACTGACTGTCTTAAGGGCATGTCAGTTTCCCCATAAGAATTGAGCGAAAGCCCAGAGGAGTGCGGCGGATGGCTGTGCTTCTCTGGCAAAGTCAGTCAGGTATGTTGAAACAGCAGCAAAAAGTTTGGGGGTTGACACATGGAGGGAAAATTACATACATACACATATGAAATCTTTCCTAACACCCAGTCCCCTGGACCCCTCCAGCAGCACTTCTCCCACTTACCCTTCCCTATCACGTCCCTTGTTCTGACCTGCCCGCACCCGCACTTCTTGATATTTCACTTGCACGATCCAAATGCCACAAGGCCTCGTAGGACCGTTATTGTTGTTTAATCCTCTGTCTCCCCCCTCTCTTTTTTCTTGTGGCACCTGGAAACACTTCTGCTGTATGGATGCCACGCAAATGTTTAATAAATCAATAAAATAAATACATTGCAATAATCCAGTATTGGCATGATGGTAGCATGATGTTAGCCCCCACCAAAGTTTGATAGTTTATTTGGATACATACCGTTTAACTAACCACAGCATCCTCAAATGGTATTGAGATTTATTATAGTATTGTCAACCTGAGCATCTGCCCCAAGCAAGCATTCAAAGATAGCTCCAAGAGTTTTTACTTTATCCAACAAATTGATACAATTGATAAGAAAGCTTGAGTATTTAGTATCCAGCTTAGCCCTTGCTTGTGGAGAGCCAGATATAAGGAGCTCTGAGTTGTTGAGACATAACCATTTTGTTGAGATCCAGGCTTGTATGGTCTTATAAATGCTAGAGATTTTATTTACATTGCTGGAGTAATAAGCACTCAATTCAATCAGCAACTGGATGTTGTCGACGTAGTTGCGCACGCCATATTCTCAAGCAGGTTGCAAAGGGGTCGGATTTAGACATTGAAAAGTGCTGGTGAAAGGTATGCACCCTGTGAGACTCTGCAAGTACTAAGTGCTGGGTTCAAGACAGCATCCCCCTCAATAGATTTGGATTTTCTATTGGCAAGAATGAAGCTGATCCAATTGATAGATTCTCTGGAACATCTTTCTATGTTGGAGAGGGTTCCACTGAGCTTTTCATGATCCAGAAGATCAAAGGCGGATGATAAATCTAGTAGTATCAGCAGCCCAGTCATACTCCTATCAACAGTCGGTCAAGTGGCACAGCGAGTACAGTGCTCGAGTAGAGCGCTCGCTTTGATATCCGTGCAGTGCTTGCTAACACAAGTTCTAATCCCAGCAGGGCCAAACACAGCCTTTCATCCTTCCGAGGTCGATAAATGAGCACCACACACTGTGGGAAATAATAAGCAGCGCTCAGATACCTGAGGGTTCGTAGCGCTATATAAATGCAAAATTTGTATTATTAACAGTACTCAACTAATGGATTTGGAGATCCATTTGTGCATTCTTGGTGCCATGCTTGGATTGAAAGCCCACTGCCTGGGGTACAGAATGTCAGCTTGATCCAAGTATCCCAGGAATTGCATTGTATCAATCTTGTCCATGATTTTGAATAAAAACGGGACATTAGTGATTGGTCTCAGATTACTGGATACTTCCGGGTTCTGACCAGGTTTTTTTTTAATAAAGGGGTAACTACCACATTTTTGTTAATGTCTGGTACCATGGTATGGTGAAAGGTAGTGTTAGTAAAACTTGAGAGAAATAGTGCAAATAATTTAAAATTGCTCAGAATAATTTAAGATGAAATTTCATCTCCAGAACAGGTTGTAGGGTGCATGTTTCTAAGAGTACTCTCCATCTCAAGCACAGAGTTACAATTGAACTTAAAAAGAGATTGAGGTATATTGCTCAAGGGCTCAGATAAGTTAGGCATGATGTCAGAAACCATACTACTGGCAATATTTTAATAGGCTAGTTTAATTTTATCGGCAAAGGCATGTTCAATCTCAATACAATCTTCTTTAGGAGGAACAAATGATTGTGAATGTGTATTGGGTTTCTCAAATTGTTTGAGAATTTCAAAGAGTTTCTTAGTGTCATTCTCGGAATTCTCAATGTGTGAATTACGCTAGTTCTTCTTTGCTTCATCTATCTTGCGCCTATACGTCTTTTGCAAGGACTTCCATATAATCTTAGTATTCTCTATTCTATTTCTTTCACAAATTCATTCCACTCGTATTGTATCCTGTTTCAGAGCAGTCAAGGCAGATGTGAACCAGCTCTGGTGATTGAATCTTTCTCAAATTGTCTTCAACTTCATGGGGGCCACTCGGTATAGCAATTCGGCCAAATGTTTTTTTTATAAGCGGTGGCTAAAACATGGGGTGAATTGCAATCTGAAGTAGCACTCATGAGCCCATGCATACAACCTTCCAGGTCATCCAAATGCACTGCATTTAAATTTCAGCTGGTAACGTTTTTTAGAAGGTTCATTTTCTATGTTGCCTTTTTTTTGGGCAGCGTAAATTGGAAGTTAATAAAGTAGTCGTCGGACCAAACACAAGGCTTAATTTCCAGGGGACTGAGGTGCATATTTCTAGATATCATCCAGTCCAGGACCTCTCCCTTGCTATCGGTAGGCTCTCTATTATGTAAGGCAACTACAATATTTTTGAGCAATTGCTCTAGAACTAGCTTCGGTATCTGAGGTATTTCCTAGCCATCTATTAAAATCTCCTAAAATGATAGTGGAGCAACTGGGTCTGTTCAAAAAAGCTAAAATACTAGTTATTTCTTCATTAAAAGTAGGGGTTTCATTAGGTGGACGATATAATAAAACAATATTAACACAAATGTTAGAAGCGGAGATCGCTTTAAGGAGCATAATTTCGCACCCTTCACAAACAACTGGAGACTGGAAGAGGCAAAGCTCTTGTTTTGCCAAAATGGCAACACCCCGTCCCTTACCAACTTGCGATTCTGACCATAAAGCCTGTAGCGTTTGGGGGTGGGCAAATCGATATTTGGTTCACTAGAGTCCCTTAGCCCAATTTCTGTTCTGCACATGATATCTATGTAATTATCAAGGACATAATCATGAATGTCTATCACATTCCTATATCTGTAGCTTTTTGGGTTTGTAGTTCTTAATCACAATTATTTATTAGGCAGTTGTGTGCATGAGATTCATCCGATACTGCAATGTCTGGCGTATCATTCTTATTCAGTTTTCTCACAGTGTCCGTATTCATGTATTTTTACTGAAGATCTAGTTGGCTTGCATTAGTTTGAGCCACCCGCTTAGCCTGGCTAGTGTTGTATATTATGATAAACTTTTTTATGTTGGTATTAGCCAACAAGACACTAACATCGTTATTCTGATTGGCTATATTGAGTGTTGTGTCTGAAGTAGATTGTGGGCAGTCCGATCGCAGGATGACATACTTCTGCATGATTGCCTCACGTGCTAGCTTTTCGGCTGCTAGTGGCAATGCAAGTTGTGAGTTTGAGCCCATGATAATAAAGGCTTTGGGTAGTAGTGAAAACAAATACAAATAGCAGACTTACCTGACTTCATACATCTCCAAACTGTGCCAAAATCTTCTAGCAAGTCTGCATGACCGCGTAAAGCGCAGCCCTGATGTGCCGTCGCTGATGTGCCTGACCAACGCTACTATAGCACGATCAAACTACAAAAGCTGATCAGGTTTGTAGTTCCAACGTGAGATGAACAACAAAAATATGGATTTTAATTAATTAAACAAAGAAAACCTAGCAAAACACAAACCCTGCACATAGATTTTAAATCCCCAAGGAAGTTAATTACAGTTTTAAACTGACAACTATGGTCATTTTTCAAATTTTTTAAAAAACTGCAATTTAAATAGATTAAAAAAGCTCAAAGGTGGCAAAGTCCGATGTAAGTAGAAAGAACGCCAATAGGCGCAGGCATCTGGCAATTCAATTTATGCGTGCGCAGACTTGCTAAACCCTGATGCGCTGGCGCTGCCGCTGCCTGACCTAAACTATTATAGCGCGATCGAGCTACAAAAGCTGATTGGGTTTGTAGTTCCGACGCAAGACAAACAACAAAACACAGATTTCAATTAATTAAACACAGAAAATGTAGTTAAATGCTGCAAAGAGATTTTAAAGCCCTGATGGAGTTAATTACAGTTTAAAACTGACAACTGTGGACATTTTTCAAATTTGATTCAAAAGTGCAATTTAAATAGATAAACACAGCTCAAAGGTGGTAAAGTAGAAAGAAGGCTAATACATGGAACCTGTTGGGAAACACCTCCTGAACACTGACATAAAGATACACCAATGATACGCAGATGACATGCAGCTTTATCTACAGATCAATTGTATCAATGACATCCATCTACTTGAACGCTCAATGTCCCACATCAAAACCAGGGTGTGAAGCATCTACCCGAAGATCAACCTGGCAAAGAATGAATTTGGGGTCTGTAACCTTTGGCTTTCCAGATGGTTTAGATAACAGCTACTACCAGCCTTAGCCAGCATAGTCAATGGTGTGGTATCATGGGAGTCATAGTCCAAAGCATCCGGCGAGATGCAGGGTCTAGACCGCCCCCATTCCACGGAACTTCCACCAAGCATTCCTAAGTCCAGCACAGGCTGACTAATGTGATTCATGGCTCAAATGTCACCAAGAGTAAAAACTCTCAGCTTTACTATCAAATGTTATTTCACATTCATAGCACATGGCTACAAAGACCAGAGCAACATGCCACCTGGGTGCACTTGTAGCTCATGGCCCCAAGGGGCTCGGATAGTAAGGGCTAAATGCTTGTCCCCCGAGGGACCCTAGAAATAATGACACATAAACAAGGGTTTCTCAACTGTCTAGTGTATGCTTTCTATCCTTATGTGTGTGCTTTGTGTTTTGTTTGAGCTAAACCATACAGCCCACCATGGGGCAGGATGGAATGTTAAGAAAAAGAAAACAGAAGAAGGCACAGAATACCCCTACCTAAGAATGGGCTGGGCAGGGGAGAGAACAATACAGTAAGGATTTATAGGAGAGTGACAGTTAAGTGACATTTAGAAAGCTGGAAAGACAAAGTGAAAGAAAGGACAGAGAGAAAATAAAACACTTGCCTGTGGAGCCGCTGCCTCGAGTGGGCCTTCAGTCATTTGGGCACCAGCCGCATGTGTGCAAGCCCCACCCCACACAGAGAGAACCACGGGACCCATCTGCTGGGCAGGGGCAGCTCCTCAGCCCACGGGACACGACAGGTGTCGGCACACCCAGGTGCCAGTCCAGTGGCCCAGCCCCAGGTGAGCTGGTATAGCAGATTCAAATTGCAGCTGTGACAGGCTAATCAGATCCACAGGTATGCAGCTGTGAACGTTAGCAGCATCCTCATTGTCATGAGGGGACTGCCTCATCCCATAATGAGGCTTGGGTGCAGCAGTGACAGTGGTGGTGTCTCCAGGGCAATGGGACATGGTCTGCAACAGTAATGGTGGCTGCAGTGGTGACATGGGCAGCCCCCACATCAACAGGGCTACCTGAAGACTGTAAATAAGCAGCAGGTGTGACAGGAACTGTGGGTGGCCTCCCAGCCTGTAAGATGGAAGAGGACCATGGGACAGCAGTGACTGCACGTGCTGCATGGTGATCGTGGGTGGCCTCAAATGGTGGATGAGTGAGCTGGTACTCACGCCAAGGGAATGTTAGGAAGAGAATAGGAACATGTTATAGATAGAATAAGTATTTTTATAAATAAAGAGGGATCCCAGATGGTATCTGTATAAACTGAACTCTTGTGTCCATTTAGTTATCTAAGAATTCAGGGTGCATCCCATCTCCTGCTAAGAGCAATTTTATTTGGCAAGTGTAGCACCTCTCTCTACCAAGCCTGGGGTTAAGGGTGGTGGTGTCTGTTGAAATGGTCCCTAACCTAGGCCAAGAATGGGTGATCCCTGGCTTGGGTTAGGGCCAGAAAACAGGGCCACACACTACTCAAAGTTGAGCCTTTTATCACTACCCTGAGGTTCAGGGCAGGTATCTAAGCCCTGGTAATCTCCTACCTACATAATGGCAGCACCTTACTCTCAGGAGCCCCAGATGCAACCTTGGCCTCCCTCTGACAGTAGACCCATCACAGGATAGAGAATATTAAACAAAACACATTGCCCCTGTCTTTCAAGGAGCTGCATTGACTACATCTTCAAGTATGCCTCATGTTCAAGACAGCCTTCATCACCCACAATGAACTCAATAACAATACATCATTCTCTCTGGACGAGAAACTCGAATCCGCCACTAAAAGCCATAGCATAGCCAGCCTCAAAACAAAGAGCTGGAACAGGAAAAAAACAGGACGTAGGCTTTTTTTCTGCTGTGCTCCCTATTTTATTTTTATTGATTGATTATGGACCTAGTGTTGAGAAGCAGTGGAGCACTTTACAACAATAGGATCACTGGAATACAGGTAAGGTGCACAAGTTACAGCAGGACAATAATACATTACAATTGGGCAACAAGGGCAGTAATTAATGGTGAGGTGAGGTGAGGATGAGGTAGTGAGTGGGTGGGGTCAGGGGTGCATTGCATGAAGACGGTGCTCCTTGAAAAAGAGGGTCTTGAGCTCCTTTGGGAATTGCATGAGTGTGGCTCTTAGTCTAATATTTATATGTACAAGGTTCTGCAGCCTGGGGCTAAAGATAGAGAATGCCTGTTTCCTGTTTTATCCTTTTTTGCAACTCTATTCTGCCCAGGTCTTGGCATTTGGTGGAGCATTGCCACCAGAGATGCAGAACATGTATTCTAGGTAGGGGGTTGCATGAAGTGTAATGGCTTTGTATATTATGCAGCTGGTCTTGAGGGTCATGAGTTCTGTGATGCAATGTATGTAGTTGAATGAGTGTGGGCACACTTTCGTTAAATTATCAGTGGCCTTTGATGAGGTTGATTGTGGTGTTTAGGATGCTTCTCATTACTGACAAGGTGGAGGCTGGAAGGTATCTGAGAATGGAATTTTCACCATTGAGGTGAGAAAGGTAAAGCGATTTACTGTGGATCAAAGGAATTGTACAGCAGGAAGACCTTGATTTTCCGTAAAATGAAGAGCTGGTATGAAGCTGTCTGTGTTCAATATGCTATGCACCTGTTGATGCAAAGATTTCTGTTAATGTGGAATCCAGAAGAGGTGACCCATGGTGTCAAATATGGGATGAAGCCCTCTAGGTTAATGGTGACAGTCAAGTCTGGATGTGAGTGAGTGTGTATGTTGGTATTGGAATGAGGAGAACTTAGTATTTCATGGGGCTAAGATTGAGATATGTGCTGGATATACAGGTTTGGATCATATTGTGGCAGGCCTTGTGCTGGGGGATGTTTTCCATGCAAGATATTGTGAGGTAGAGTCGAGTACCATCTGAATATTGGTGCATATTGGTGGGTGTGGATGTTGTGGCAGAGAAGGATGTAGCCCAGAAGATCCATGTAAAGGTGAGGGATTGGACTCCATAGGTGGAAGGTATAGGGGTGCTCTATCTGGATTATCTAATTAGGGTCTTCTACAAATGTGGTAAATAACTGCAGGACAGTCTCACTGACTCCATGCGGTTCTGAAGTATGTAAACAAGAGTTTGATGATATGCTGTGTTAAAGACTGCAGAGAGATTGAGTAGTACCTGGAAGCCATTGTAGATCGTGCAGAAAACACTGTCTAGCTTGGTGGCTGGGTCTGAATCCAGATTGCTAGGTCTGTAGGAGGTTTATGCTGTTGATCTGTGCTTGAAGTTGAGTGGACATGAGTCTTCCGAGGATCTTGCCTGGAAAGAAAGGTACCTTATAGGGAAAAGGTTGCTGAGGTCGTTGGGCTTTATTTTTATTTTTTTAGGAGTGGAAGTATTTTTTTGGTGGTAAGGGCATTCGGAAACATTCCTTGGTTTTCAGATGCATGATCAATAGCAAGTAATGGATGGAGTGCTTCTGCAGGGAGTTCATCCTCTATCTGGATCAAGTAACCTACATAGGTAAGACTTCCCACTGTATCTTACACTTCAGGATGGACCTGAAGATCCTACACTTAAAAGAACATCTTGGCAATAGCTGATTGCTTGACTCAACCCTCATTTTCCGCATCTGGTGCCTCCCATATTCCCTTATCAATTTGAGTTCCTCCTATCATACTCCTTTACTGGTAAGCACCTACGAGCTTCCCCTGTTTACAGTGCTTTCTTGAGTCCTAGTGAGGTTCATGCTTTACAGATCTCATACATCCACACACTAGAAAAAGAGAAGCACACTTGAAGCAGCCAGCACCACGTGAACAAAAGGTTAGTAAAACGAAAAACAGTTTTTTTATCCATGCATGTTTTACTGTACTTCATTGAGTGTGCAAGATTTCGAATGTGTATGTGTTGTGTGTGCATCTGTATGCGTTTGTGTGAGTGTGTGCGCCTGTGTGTGAAATAACTGTTTAAGCAATATGTGTGCAGGAGAGATCTATGTGTGTGTGTGTGTGTGTGTGAGATGTGTCTGTCGGAGATCTGTGTATAGGATATCTCTGTTTGGTTGCTGTTTCTACATCATATGATATTTGTAGAGACAATGCAGGCCTTACTTACTTGTTATGACATTAATATATTGCTTCCTCGGGTATAGATTGTGGCCCGAGCTTCATGAAAGGTATATGCAATGATCATCACTGGCATAGATTGTGACTGTAGATTCATGAAAACCATTTACAATATCAATACTGGCATAGATTGTGGCCTCCGCTTCATGGTGATTTACATTTCCCATGATTTGCATTGGTTGTTGGTGCAAAATCAATGTGGTTTAGAGTGGCAATACTGATGGCATATATTTACCAGATTTATTCTGTCATACCCAAGAGAACCAATTGCAATGTTTTTCCCCATTCTTTCACATTTGTGCTATAAAATGCGCCGTTTAAGCACATTACTTAAACAATGTTCATGGGTGTTATACCCACCCAACACCATGAATTACTTGGGGCTCCCTCGCTACTCTCAATAATTCACACCAATTTGTTGGAGATGTTAATACTCCTTCACTAAAAATGTTCACTTCCCGCTAGTGACCTCGAATTGTCTACAATATTAGAATCCCCAAAGGATCGGTCCACCCCCTCCAGATCCAAAAGTCACTGTCACTAGAATGTACATTACATTTATTGGCTACACACATCGGTGGCTAGTACATTTGGGCAACATGCACCACTCCTCTTATTTGTGCACTGAGTGAAAGATTATATGTTTTGATTTTTAAAATTACTTCTTTAACCTATTGTGCCACACCCCTCTGGCAACATGGCCATCATGCGCATTGCACATGTATGTTGGCCAAGACCGGCTTGGGAGTCTGGCTCAGCCTGAACTGGCACAGAAACCCACTATGGTTCCGAGCTTCTCAACTGGTTATATACACCATGTAATTCATTCTTGGTGAGGGACTGTTTGTGATGACACCTGCTGCAGTACCTACGCGCCCCGTTAAATTAAAAGGGTTTGTCCATGAGAGTTGAGGTGATGTTAAAGATCTTGCGTCGCACCAGGTTTAGCTACTACGGAGACTTAGAGTCCCTCCACTCCGTTTGTGACAATATATAATGGTTGTGTTGAGCTATCCCTTGATAGTGCGCCGAAAAATAATGGAATGGCAAGTAGTGATGATTAATCAATTCCTGTTTATTTTTGTGATGTTAGAGCCTTTGTGGATGACACGTGTTTCGGCAGAGCTGCCTTTATCGAATCCAGGCTATATAGATAGCTCATAAGTCACTGCATAATGCATAAAGGTGCTGAAGTTCACAGGGATGAATCCCTCCTGATACAAAGAAGTCCTCCGTATGTCCGAGTGTCATACGGAGGACTTCTTTGTATCAGGAGGGATTCATCCCTGTGAACTTCAGCACCTTTATGCATTATGCAGTGACTTATGAGCTATCTATATAGCCTGGATTCGATAAAGGCAGCTCTGCCGAAACACGTGTCATCCACAAAGGCTCTAACATCACAAAAATAAACAGGAATTGATTAATCATCACTACTTGCCATTCCATTATTTTTCGGCGCACTATCAAGGGATAGCTCAACACAACCATTATATATACACCATGTAAGGTTCACTGTTTAAAGGTCACAGAGGCCTACTAAGGTTCTCATGTTCTCCCACAGGTCACAGCCACACTTCCCAGGTTCTCTAACAGGGTTAAAACATCCCTTACGGTGCTTGGATTTGTTCACATGGCTCAGCAGCCCACTAACGTTCTCATGCCTTTTCAAAGGGCACAACCACCTACTACATGATGTAGCCACCTTAAGGTTAGCTAAGGTTAGTTCATAGGGTCAGTCACCCCTTATGGTTCTCAGGTTCTGTCATAGGGCACATGTAGCCCTTAAGCTTCCCAGTTTTTTCCACAGTGCTGAGCTGTCCACTAACATTCTCTGATATTGACACAGAGTGCAGACGTCCATTAAAAACCTTATTTTTCCACTGAGAGCAGCCACCCATTAAAGTTGTCAAGCTCTCTGATAGCAAATGTCCTAAAGTTCTCCAACCCTCACACATGCCGGTGGCTCTCTTGTGGGTGGAAACTCTTCCTGCGAGGCCTGCCCCTCCCCCATGCCTGCCTCATTTCCCACCCCCCTGTAAAAAATGCACTACACGAAGGAAGGTTGGTAGAGTGCCATATGCCTCCTCAAATTGCCCAGCACCATTATGCGGTCAAGCTCCTCCTGGCTAATGTACTGTCCTCTTTACAGATAGGAAGTACCTCCAGGCCCCATATTATAGTGATGGCTGTCTTTCCCAAAGATGGTTGCTGCTGGTGGCGCACTGCCTGCAATAGAGACCTGTGACAGGTTCCTGTTACTGCTTACTGTTTCCTTGCCACTTGCACGTATTTCCAAGCCGGACTGATGCAGGGGTTTTGTCACAGCATGCCTAAGGTCACTGCCATGCTACACTTTCCTTTTGGGAAGTATTAGGACACTCTCCCACCTCCTCACAACCACTGTAGGTCTGGGAGGGGGGGGGTGGCAGACAAGTTGCTAGTGGCCTTCGTGGAGGCAGAGGTCTCATTTGCAGGCAATCCTTCTTCCAACACTGGCAAATGTGGTTCATAAAGGCCATGTCCCTTATACCCCAGCTTGACCCTCTATTTACAGTCCTCCACAGGATCCCAGGCTTCACAATCCTGACTTGCTTTCCTGGTGGCAGGGCAAAATAGTCCACAGCCAGGACCATGAGGCCTGTATAGAGGGTTTGAGAATTCTGCTCTCTGTGCTACTGCTGCACCTGTCTTTCACCCTTCACCATGGCAGGTGCACAAAGAGTTTCCTGAGCCACATCTGTCACCTTCTTGACATCCTTCTCTACCTCTTACTCCTGCCCCTCATGTGGGTCTTCCACCTCCTGCAGCACTTCCAAAGGCTTGCCTTCCCCTGAGCATCCTCCAAAAGCACCTACCTTCATCCTCAGCAGCACCCTCACCTTGATGGGTGGAGACCAATTACTCCTCAATTCCCCCCTCCCAGAACGGTGCCACTCCTTTCTCCCCCTCATATTGTCTGGATACGGCCACTCCCTTCTCCCACGTGAGGAACATACACTACTGCTCCTACACTGGCCCCAAGCACTTTGCATGCACCACAGGTCCTGCTCCCCTGCCTCCATGGGGATGTGCCTGCCTTAGTGCTGCTAGTTAAGCCTCCTTCAATGACCCTGCCTCCTCTGCCAATCATTCTCCTGCGCTCCCTCATGCCTCTGCCTTCCCCACTGACTTAGAGGACTGGGAATACTGCATGGTCCGGGGTGTAAACAGCCTGCCACAAATTGCATGCAGTTCCATCCCTCCTCATCTATCATAGAACCCTCTTCCTGCTGCTGCTCAGAGAAACAGCTCCTCCTCCTCTCCAAACGTCTTCTGCTCCCTCTCCCAGGATCACATGCCCATGATGAGAACCACAAAAGGCAATTAGCAAAGCTGAGTGACAACTGTGCGTGAGAACACACCGAAAACCCAAAAATGTGAAACACCAAATCAGCCCTGAAAAGTAAAACACAACTCCAGTAAAACAAGGATACCAATCCTAATAACTATTATACTATACTAATACAAACAACAATTTGCTGCAAACCAACAGAACAGCAACTGGTGAAATGAGAGAATAACAAGAAACATGCAAGGGGGAACTGGGACAGGACAAACTATTTTTTTTTAAATTGTGGATGGGATTACGAGGTGGACATCTTTTTTTTACACATTTCAAAATGAGACCCATAAGGTAAAAGGCACAACATGAAAATACAAGGTTTTTAATATGGGGAAACTAACAACACAGAACACACGGAAAAAACACTGAAACTAATGGGAGTTAATATTTCCGAGAAAAATACAGTAAAGACCAAGCAAGTAGTCAAAAGACTGACACTTAGCAAAGATCCCTACCAACTCCTTAAAACCCTACGATAAAGCTCTCCATAAATCCTCCAACTGCAGCCCTGCTCTGTGCATTCCTTCCCTCAACGCCTAGAAAACCCACAAATGAACAGGAAGTGAGCTGGGCCTTCTGCATGAAGGCAAACACATTTAGGAGATTCAAGGGCTATGATTGGCGAGAAAAACTCAAAAACACCTGAGGGAAGCATTCCATGGTGGGTCTGATTGCAACCCGTGATTTGCCTCAAGAGCAGAGACTTGTGATGAATTATCACATACTCCCTGGAGCTCCACAGTCAGTTTGTTCCAGTATATATCAGTGTAAAAGAATTGTGGGGTTTGCCAGGAGGATTTTCTTCATCCAGGCGCACCTATGTTATACCTTATTTAGATAGGAGAACTGTGAGGAAACTCCAGTGGAGTCATCACCATAGCCCTGCCTTGCCTGCAGCTCATTCCACCTCACATACATTGGTTGAGGCCTAAAAGGCATGGGTTTTTGAGGCACAGGATACAAAATGTTCAGTTCTGACTGAATGTATTTCTTTGCAGGTGATACTTCAAACTACAAAATGAACAATGGTACATTAGTTTCTGACAACAGGTGGCTGGTTTGTGTCATTTGAGTACAATTTCTAATGTTATGTTTCTGAAGAACAGAGCAATACATTAGGATGTTGATGCTTTCCTGAGAAAACTCTTGTTTCTAAACCGTGTCAAACTTCCACCTTGCCAAAGTCGCATGTCGAACCAAATCTCCTATTCGTTATTCAGCAGATTGGAACATTTTTTGAGAGACTAATGGTAACAACGAATCCCACCTGAACTTGCCCAAACTCTTTCCTCCATAGTCACAAGATGACTGATGTTTTACAGCCACTGAATGTCGCTTCCTGTCTCCACGCAGCTCTGGGAGTTTCTTTTCCGTTGTTGTCGCTGAGAGAAATGTTCCATGCATGGTGGGCCCCTGGGATTCAATAGTCTGTAGTAGTCACAGAAAGATGGCGCATGCCGTGCACGCTCATTGACAGTCACTTGAAAGCAATCTCCAGCCTCCAACAAGCTGTAGGAATTCACTTTCTTGAATAATCGCTGAGAATGAATGCCAGGAACCTGAAGGTCTTGCATGGTAATCTTCTTAGATTCTCTGCTACACAGCATCGAAAAAAAGATAGCCTACTTGGATACAGCTGCTAAATGGTAATCTCCAGCCTCCAACAAACTCTGAACTTTGAAAAGAAAATACTATTATTTTTTAGTATTGTATCCTTTCCTGAACTAAATCCTATTTAATTGTTCTACCTCTTCCTCAGCTGCCTAATGCAATACAAGATGAACGTAATTCCTTATCTACCTACACTAGACAAGCAGTAAGCAACGTTCTGCTCTGTCTAAGATGGACGGATCATCATCTCTAAACACGTGTGCCTCTTTTCCAGCCTACGCACAAACTCTCATCAACTGAACCCGAAGCGAGTTAAACAAATATTGGAATGGCTGAATAGGGGAAATGTGTGGGGTATCCTTTTTTGAGGCAAAGAAATTCACCCAGGCTTTCTAACAACTCTGCCTCCCACTTCAGTCGCATCAACAGACATCTACCTTGTCGTTCCAGGATAGATTTTAGTATCTCATCCAATAGCATTCGTTTTGTTGCGTTCTGGTGCCTGTGGTCTTTCCAGGCATGCTGTATGACTACCAAATTGGAAAAAAAATGGACCTGGGTGATCTGCTCCAAGCCTCATGGGACAACCTCATGAGATGAGTGTACGGGTTACAAAGCGGACAATGGGTGGGACATGACCCTCCACAATTTCAAAGTATGCAACAACAAAAAGGAAGGACTAGAGGTTTTTTTAAATTTTTTTATTTTTTTTAAAATTATTTGTTTAGTTGATACATCAACTTTTCAAATACCTGATAAGAACCTTTACAATAGTAATTACATTACAAATGTCTAAAATGTATCATAGTCCATAAGAGGTGAGTTCCACCTCAGCGAAAGCATAAAAGAAGAAAAGAAGAGCAGAATAACCAGCAATGTATACAATATCCTGAGTACCTCTCAAATTCGGAGCAGACTTTACAATTTCATTATTCAAGCACCAGATTTCCAATATCAGTGCTTATAGCATGTTGCAACCAATGATTTCATTCAATACAAGGCATTTCTTAATCACTTAGCTAGGTATATACAACCTAGATAACCATTACATTATTCGGCACATGCCAGGGCAGGTAAAACAATATCCAAAAATTGCACAATTGCAATCTGTATGACCATTCTTGGATTAGAAAACATTTGTTCCCATATTTGATGCTGGGTTACATGTTCCTGAAACAATAATTTGCCCTTGAAGCATCTATTTCTCACGCTGCTCACAGCTTTACAATCTACCAACAAATGTTGCAACGTTTCAGTCTGGTTCATTTCCATACAAAGGAAGGACTAGAGGGTAATGACTTTCCACCCCCTTTTAAAACTTCTAAATAACTCTAAAAGAAACACTTGACAGGCCTCCTTTCACTCATGCTCACGATTTTATTGCAAGTGTTCTGAATTTTAGAGTTACATTTTCTTACACAGCACCGAAAATCAAAAATCTGCTGAGTTTAAAGAACTAATATGTCTCTGTGTTTTCTTCATCACACCACATTGTTATTATTTTAGGCATGCACGATTTCTTGGCCACTTTGATTCTCAGTGCTGCATGTGCCACCTCCAGCTTAGGCATGTTATTTTGATATTCCGTTGGATGTTAAGCCTTCTTCTACGTACTCACAAACAACTTGCCTCACACTACCTAACTCGAGCAATACAGGGAGAAAGGCACAATGCAGACGCCGTATGATGTGTAAAAGACAGGATTGTGTCATGTGCAGCCCTGGCCCATGGCAGCACGCATTACACACATGGCTGGGGCTTGACAATGAAAGCTGGTCCCTATGAAGAGCTTCATTAATATCTAGGAAATTCCTTGAATAGCCGGGCTACAAGGCTTTGTCTGGCTATTAACGGATTTAGTATTTTTCATATGTGGAGGATTTTGGAAACAACACAGCTATAGGCAGATACTACAAATATGCTGTAGCGCCGCATGTGGTAACACGTGTGCATGCTGATGGCACCTGAATATGTTACTGGTACAGGTAGGGGCCGAAAAACACTTTGTTTCGACACAACTGTTAAAAGAACATCCTGTGAATAAATAGAGGAGTGCTTATTTTGCGTACCCATGTACAGCCACCGGGTGTTTGAGGTTCTGCTGAACAACCATCACGCAATGATGTATACTGGGATCTAGTTATGGGAAAGCGCTGTGTTATCAGTGGCAGACTAGATCCGAAGGTTATGGTTGGCAGCCAACACCCCGCAAAACAGTGTAACAAATCTGATGAAGATATTTTGACTGCATCCAGAGCAACTTGACTACTAACCCCACAATAGAGGCGTTTTTGTTAAATAAGCCTAGCTCTGTACTATACTGAAAAATGTTGGTACATGTTTTATGTTTGTTATGATGTGTATGTATTATTTACTAAGACCGGTATGAATTGTGCATGACCAGGGAAAATACAATACCCTGTATGCACTGAGAAAATACAAAGGCGTTGTGTATTACTAATGACACATATGCACTACAAGGAGAGTTGTGACTAGAACTGGAGATCTGAAGGAGGGGTAGCTGTTCACTTCTCTTTTGTAAGACTGGTACAGATTGTGCCACAACAGTACCTGTTCAAACCAGGGGCAATCCCACATTTTCTGTTGCAGGATGTTCATTACCCCAAAATAAATAACTTTTCTATGCCAACCCTCATGAATTTGAGGACCCTGCACCCTGATCAGACTTTCTAAAGTCTTTTTAACCCATTTTACCAGGATGTCCCACTCTACCAACCAGAGCCATCCAACTTGCTTGGCCAATATGGCATAGCCGAACGCCGGAAACCTCCCGATTTTTTGTTGTTTTTGTTGGTGCTTTAAGCCCAGTTGAAAGAAATACATCCACATTGTGCATGCAGGATCACTGAACACACAGAGCTGCTGCTCTTTGACTTTTCACTGAGCATCTCGATGCCCTGTGTGAGGCTTCTCCGGAAGAAGATTGCTGAGGCATTTTCTATCAGTTCATGAACTGTGTTGGCAAAGCCAGGAAAGGCACTCGTCATCTCTGCGTCGTCTCCCTCATGAATGGAAATGACGTGGGTAGCTGCGAAGTTGGAGAGGGGTATGAAGGAATGGTGACTGGCACAACAGTAACGTGATGCACAGCCCCGTTATATGCAGCTGATAATCTGTTATAGCGTAAAGAGCTTTCAAAGCCTTACTGAAGGGGTAATTTGCGTGTCATCTCTGCAATGACCAGCCACATGCATTTTCTCAGAGCACTCAAGGGCTGTCACAGTGATGGCTACGGTCACCACACCGCCGGCACCATGATGAGGGAGTACACTCTGCTAGGGGAAGGAGTACATCTCGTTGTACTTATTACATGGATGTCAGAACTTTATTAGCTGAAGACATTACTGCAGGGGCTATGCCCCCACAAGTGAAATGAGGAACAGAATATTTTCTCTTGCGAACTACCTAATTCGAGGGCCTGAACAACAGGCCTCGATTAAAGATGAATTTTCAGCTGATATAGCTGAAGAGTGAAGGGACCCAGACCTGTCTCCACCAGGGACATGTGAAGGAGGAGAAGTTGACCCAGGTGCCAAAGGATGCAATATCACTAAGGCGTGTCTACCAGAGGTGCTGTCACATGCTTCCAAAATGTTGGAATTCCCTCCACCGAAAGCCAATGACCAGCCAAAGACTTCTTGAGCAGATAGGACAACCATGCTATTCAACACATTGCATTCTGCAGGGCATTCATAATTACCTCAATAAGGAGGGCCAACCGCCAGAGAAACCAATGCTCCCAAAGTTCCTCTCGAAAAGGTATCCGTGTAAGGGTAGTAGCGCTGAACTATCAGTCATTGTTCGTGTGGATTTGTCCATGCCTAACTTCATTGGGAAACCCTGTGGCTGCTGAGGACATGTTGCTACGGGACCAAGTCAACAGGAAGGTGGATGTGGCCTTAATTCATGCATACACCGGCTCACACCGCTCTTTTGGAATAGATGTGCATGAAGCCTATTTAGAGCAAGCCATGCTAAAGGGCATTATGAAACTGGGGGGGGGGGATTTGGAATCTGGCTGATTATGCCTAAATCCTACTAGGTCAAGAGTCACAAAAACAACTCATGTCTGAAATGGTCATGGAGGCCATCATGGCGTGCACTCACAAGAGGTACAGATGTGAATTTCCTGCCAAAGGATTGTTCGAACTTCTAATTCACAGCAGCATGTGGTGCTCCTTCAAATGCAGATGGACCACACTCTCGAGTGTGGGGAAGGAATGGTCTGGCTGTCTTTTATGTCAGAAACAGGCTGTACATTTACAAAAATCGAACCATCTACTCATTACGAAAGTGTAACTTTTCCCTTTGTCTCGCATGGGAGTAGCAGAAAAGGATGGAACCCCTCTATTTCCACCCTTATCAGGTGTATCCAACCAAAGCATGATGACCAAGGCGTATGAGACTCAGGGGGTTCCCCTCCCTCCCTTGATTGGGGGCAGATCTGCTAGGGGAGCCGGGGCTCCTTTGGGTCAGGTACTGCGAGTACCCCTGATTGATGTTTACATGGCGGCTATGTGGGCTACCAGTACCACTTTTATCTGCCATCGCGAGATGGAGGTGGGCATTTTGGAGGAAAGGTATGTGAGAAACACTGTCCTGCAAGTAGCTAGAGTGATTCAGGTTGCAATATGGGAGTGGTTTCATTCATTGTGTATTTTGCTTTGTTCTTTCATGCATGGTGTTTATGTATGTAATTAATTCTGGAATGATTGGGCCAAGGGCAGAGGCTCTCGGGTAAAGACTTGATTACATATGGCAATTTGCATTGCACTAAGCCTCTTCCCTCGTCCCAATACTCACAGCCCACGTGACCCAACCGTTTGTCGGGGTCACGACCTCTGGATGGTATAGCCAGGCGGTTGGTTGTCTGTGCCAAGACATGTCCGGAGGAGAGACTTGGGTCGAGAGCTCGGTGTAATGGTAAGAAGGGTTCATGAAGCCTTTTAGAAAATTGGTAGGAGACTCTGATTCCAGGATTCCCTGAGTATAAGAGGGAGTGAGGTGAACCAGTGTAATAGGGATCATGTACATAATCAAGGCAGGAGTAGCAATCCTAGCCACCAATGCTAACGTTCCTTATGCGCATGCTCAGAGGATATAGTGGGTGCAAAGGAATAATGGGTGCTAACAGTATAGGTACAGTACATTATTTGCAGAGGACCCAATCATGTGCATTTACAGCAGGGCACAGGAAATCCCTAGATGTTTTTTTTTTTTTTGCCTTCAGAGGATCCTGTTGCCCTGGAAATAGCTCTACATCTGGATCTGGCAATGAGGATTGGGCTGTTTTTTAGACAGTCCTCGTTCTTTAGATTGAGGCTCTGAGTAACTTACGGGATGCTTCTATGGGAGTACAGGAATGAGTCAAGGGTATCTGTGGAATACAGGAGTGAGTAAAGAGTACAGTGTCAGTCCATGTGCGCAGTGGGAGCCAGTGAATGTCCAGAAGGCAGGGGTGGACTGGGAACCAAAAGAGGCCCTGGAAATATTATTTTTTTAAATGGCCCCATATTACACATTTTGAGCAAGCCCAACCCTTTTCATATGAGAACATTTGGAAGTATCGACACAAAAGAGGCCCAGGACGCAGAGGACTACAGGGAAATCTTCATAGGTACCTGCAGCCCAGTTCACCCCTGCCTGTGTGACGGTGTTCCAGCATGTGTCAAAAATGCACTTCGAAGAAAAGCCAGACTTGGAAAATAGCCATCCAAAGAGTGGAATTAGGGTGTTTTTCTTCTGTAGAGTCTATTCTCTCACAGAGAATGCATTCCCTGTGTCTTTCCCAGTTCTTTTATTGATTTTCTCGACAGGATGGTCCCATGCCCTGCCCACTCGTCGTATGTCATGGTTGAGCCGCTGACGACAAGTCGTACCTCATGACCTTGTTTGGCAGCTTATGGCAGCAGTTACACCTGGGCTAGTTACACACTCTCCATCGTTTGTCCACTTAAGAAACTAGAGTAGAGCCTAGAACACAGGTGACCTATGACGTGTCAACTGATAGAGCAACAGAGAGATGTATGGACTGGGGAACAGGACAGTTGGGAGAGTAGGAAGCCACAGTCCAGCTAGACCTTGACGTCCAGATTATTCTAAAAAATATAGCTGTTGGACATACGGAATGCCACCAGGAGGTCCTCCACAACGACCTTGCATATTTGTAATTGAATAGTGCATATTACTTTTTAATCAAGCTGGATCCCGCCTTTCATCCACCGTTTCTGCTGGAATAATTGACATTCCGGCTGCGCCACGAGGGCAGTTGGGAGCCAGCTAAGCTCTCAAATATAATAAGTATCAGGAAATTGTCCTGCATTATTCATGTTAATTACGGCGATCCAAACACTGCAGACAGGGAAATGTATTTCCCATTGAAATATTTCGCCTCTGTGAGATTTTTTAAATTGATTGTGGCGAGTTTCTTTTCCCTGATTAAGGTTTTCGAGCCACGGGAGACTCCGAAATTCAGAAGAGCAACTGCTGGTAGAGTTGTCTTTACGTAAAGTAAATATGGTCACCGAAGACTTGGGGAAGTTTCACCATCCAGATACACTGAAAGGTCCAACAGCTCTGGGGGTGAGCCCGCCAAATGTGTTTTGGCATACGTGTGACTCGCTATGTTGCAGAATAAAGTGTTCTTTTAATGCAATCATTACCTTCTCCCCTCTCTTCCTCGTCACAGTACTGAAACTTTCAAGCAGTAAATGTCTCCATTTGAGAGGCCCCCTGTTGCAATGCTCATGGTATTATTTGATTAACTAGACCCACAATCCTCCCTGCTTTTTCTATCTCAAATGACATAGTAGTCCCATATGCACACGTGCCTCCAGTTGCTGGTATTTTGCAGGCTGGTGGATGCATAACTGTATCTCGCATATACAGACCACCCACACCTGTTCAGGATTCCTCCTCGGCCAGGGTTGACCTGGGTGTTGTTTAGGTTGATGAAGTGTCCCCATGGCCCTTTTGGGCATGGGTTATTGAGGTAGAACTGAGTTCGCTCAGGTGACTGCAAGGCTCACTGGACAATCTGCACGTGGTGTGATGAGACCTACTAGTGCCAGTGTACAATGAAGATCTGCTCTCCAACCTTGACTCTAACATTCCCTCTGTCCTCATCCGTCTCGATCTCTCTTCTGCCTTCGACTCGGTATGCCATACCATCCTGCTCAACCTTCTCTGTGAAAACCTGGGTATCACTGATCAGGCTCTGGCCTGGCTGACCTCTTTCCTCTCAGATCAGGTCCAACTTGGGTCCTTCCTTTCATCTATCTTCCTCTCTACCTGTGGGGTTCCCCGTGGGTCTAACCTCTCGCCCTGGCTTTTCAACCAATACCTGGCAATTCTCGCCCACTGCATTGCCACTTTCTGCTCAAATTTCTAGTGTTACGCTGACAACACTCAACTCATTTTCAGGCTGCCCTCTGCCATCTACTCTCTCTCTCTCATCTCTGATTGCCTAACTGCCATTCAAGATGGTGTGCCACCAATGATCTTTGTCTGAATGCCAGCAAGACGAAAATCCTCCTCATCTGCACATCTTCACCATCCTTTTCCACTCATTCTCTAGCCGGCCTCCCTTGGCCCTCCTCCTACCACCACCTGCGAGGCTAAGAACCTCTGGGTCATCTTTGACTTTCCTTCTCCGGCCACATCTCTAAGGTCTCTAAAAAGTAAAATTTCCTACTGCAACTCCTCAGAGGTACTCTGCTTTTCCTCTCCTTCCCCAGAAGCTCATGGTATCCCAAGCTCTGGTTCTCTCTAGCTTGGACTATTATAACAGCCGCTTTCTAAATCTACCTGCCTCTACTCTCTGCCCTCTGCAACTAATATAGAACAGGACTGCAAGACTTGTCCATGGCCTCAAGCCCTGGGATTGTATCTCTCCAGCTCTGAAATCTCTCCATTGGCTCCCAGTGGATGCAAGGATTAAATTCAAAACCCTCTGCATTGTCCACAAGGCTTTCTGGGGCCTGGGTCCAAAATACCTTCAGCTATCCCTCCGCAAATACCTCCCCTCTCAAGCTCTTTGCTCCTCTACTTCCAACTCCCTCAGGGTCAGTCGTTTTTCAAAGAAACAAGCTGGGGGTAAATCTCTGTCTTCGGCTGGGGCCTCCCTCTGGAATAGCCTCCCTGCCACTCTAAAACTTGAGGAGAACCATCTCCGGTTCCGGAAGCACCTCAAGACATTCCTCTTTTCCTCTGCCTTCGCTCCGCCTCTCGCCTGCTGATATGTTCTCTCTTGGCACTGTGCACCTGGCCACCCTCTGTCCTCTAGGCCCAGGTACCTGTTCACCCTGCCATCCTCCAGCACTGCCTCCGGGCCACCCCTTGCACTGGGGTCTGTATCTGTACCCATACAGCCCCGTCCCTTTTTCTTCCTGCACTTATCAGACCTACCCCGTTTGCTGCCTAAACCTAGCACTTGCAAATTGCTGGCTGCACTACCACTGGTTGTTGCCTTTATTATTTATTTATTGTTATTTATCTGTTTCTACTCTGCTTCGCACTTTCCACTTCTCCTCCCTCCCTTGCACTTTTCCCCTCCCCCTCTCCCATGCACTTGCACGTTCTCAATGTCACTGGGCCTCGTAAGATCGCTGTTTTGTTCTCCCCTGTACCCCTCCCTTGCCTTGTCGCGCTGTGAAACACTTGTGTACGAGCGCGATTGAAATAAAATATCAATATTAATACAAGGGCACCCAATGCAGCTCTCAGGAAATGCATGCCAAGGAGGATTCCACCTGTAGCTGAGTCTGCTTCTACAGAGCCGTTCTGGATCCCGTTCTCTGCTCTCCTCACCCAACAGGTAGATGATTGATTGAAGTGAGAATCAAGGTGTGTGAGTGTGTACAGGTTGTATAATTGGGTATCACAAATTCAGACCAATTTAACAATTTACCTCCAAAACAATAATCGCATGTACTTATTTCAAGTTCTTGGATGGATGAGAGCAACCTCATTGATTGGTTCGAGACCATAACAACCCCCAGGAATACAGCTGTTTCACAATGATGTTTTTATTTCATAATTGAACATGTTATGATTCATAGAATATAAACACATAACAACAAGGGTTATGTAATTTATTTCATTCGTGACAAGCAAATACTGTGACCATAGAAACAAGACAACACAATGCTTCCTGACTGCAAATGTTCTTTCAAGTCAGAAGCTGATATTATGGCAGTGGAAGTCCCCAGCCCTACGGTGTCTACCAGGAGAGCTTTTCCATCTGTTGCCTCTTTTTTTCAGACATTCTCCATGCGACTGGAGTGGTACACGGATGCCTAGGGTGGGCTCTTAGAGCCATATTCCTTGATTTTTGTATCAGGTGGTCACTGTCTTTTCTCCTACCATGACTACCTTTTACCTGATAAGCTGTTCATTATGAATTGATTCATCTGTTCTAACCTTAAAAACATAAATACAAAAGAAAATTGCCATGTGAAATGTGGCAATCTTCTGATATATTTACTGATATAAAAATGACATCTTTCAGTATTCACAAAGACATTCAATTTGTGTTCCAAATTAGTAGAGTTGTGCAAAATCAATACCATGAGAATTTAACCTGGGTCAGTTGCTGAAGTCATGAGAATCAGAAAAGTTCCCAAGGCAAAATGTAGCAACAGATAACTATTGGGTCGGATACATGTCTTTCGGGTGTTTTTTTTTATGACTTCCCACACAACAATGTGCTTCGAAAATGTAACAAGTTTTGTTTTATAAGTATAGGAATGCTAGTTTAGACGTGTTTAATAAGAGTATGCTCTCCATTTGTATTCTTTTTAAAATAAGTGTCAAGGAAGAGAATGTTAGAAAAATAATATAATTATGCATATTATCTAGTGCAATGTTTTCAGGATTAAACAACATTTAAGTAAATGCATTTCCGATAGTATTCACCTCGGATACAGTCATAGAGCACCACGTATGCTTGTGCTGTCATTGCCTACGACAGCTCAGCAACATTAAAATAGGGCCGTTCCCTCTGTGGTCAAGTATTTTCTCCTATTAGTGAAAATGCCTTTGGGGTCACTAAGCCTTTAAAGGATTGAAGTTTTGTACAGGTGAGCTCAACTCAGCTTGGGCTGATGGGTTTTGGCGACCACTCTGCGTAGTCCTGCTTCCCTCTATCTTGGCATCCTGCTTCACCTTTCCCCATCTGGATGATAAGCATTGCATCAGAAGCGTCCTATATCAGCTTGGCAATGGAGGAACTGGCCTCAGAAATTTACCCCATGGCATGGTGCTTTGAGTCCCCTTGTTCCTTCTGCCCTTTTACATTCTTGCTAGGGAGTCCTGAATGCAAGTGGGTTTGGCTCAGGTCAGCTCAACAATATTTCTTTATTCTGCAATGCTGCAGGGGTCAAACTCAAGACAGACAGAGAGGCACCTGCAGCAGAAATGAGTCAGCTCCTCCCTCTGAATGTAACAAGTTTTTATATATGTCGTGGTGATAAAGGTTTAATTCGGCAGAGAGTGGGAGTTTCTATGACCTCAGCCAAGCAAAATTCTTCAAATCATTTTATTGCATTTAGTGTTTTAGTAAAACCTAGGTACAAAAGCCTGAATACCCAGTAAGTAGAAAGGTAAGCTTGCATCTGGCCATAAGAAGTAAATCAATGGCCTTCAAGCCCTTCCTTGCAAACTGGCAAAGGGGCAGGAGTTATCAGTTATGCATCCTCCTTAGATTTATGGCAAGAAGCAGTCTACATCCTAATTGTGCAACTGTGGCAGAATATAAACACATGCAATGAATACACGTTTTCCAGCTCCTTTCACTCCAGGCTGTTTGTATCTGATCACATGATTCTTAGTATGCTCTCTTAGCTTTGTGTTTGTATCTTGGACGTAGTCATCTTCATTTGGCTCTGTCCATTCGGTGGCCCATTTGAGATAGGCATCTTGGGCCATGAACTGGCCTCTTGTCCGACAGAATGCTATGTGTGAAAGACAATGTGCTGTCTGGACGTCTACTTCAATAACTATGTATATCTTAGACTTTCCCATGCTATAAGACAGGAGTACACATACAAAGCATTCCTCCTTTGAGGTCCTCCTTCCCACTTGTTTCATATGCTCATACCATATGTTATTCCCCAAATGTGCAGTGCTATCCAGGTAATCATTCAGCTCATGATCACCCTCCCTAGCACTTCTCTTAAATCTGATTCTTTTCTTATGAGCCTCTATAATCATCTCATGAAGTATGTCAGCATAACTCCTTCTTACAAGACCAATCATAGAAACATTTATCAGTGGACTGGGTGATTTTACATGTACTACCTATGTAGGAGAACGTTCCAGAAGTTTCATCCTATCAACATAATATTTAGGTATAAAAATGTCTCGAATAATCTTCATACGTGATCTCCCTCTAAAAGGTTACCCAGGATTATCTATCACAGGACCAGGTGCCCTTGTGTGTATCTCTCAAGTAGAAACAATCACATAAGGTGTCGGCTGCCTAGTAGTTGCCACATCTGTACCCTTCTCTTCTACAGGAGGATACATAGGAGTCTTTGCTCCATTCATGTCTATATAGTAAGTAGTGCGTACTGTAAGTGAGAGAAGTATTACTATGAACAGGATACAAGAATAAATTATGCACAGATAAAACCATTTGCAGCAATAGCTTTTTGCACATTGTGGACGTCTCTCCTGATTTGCCATGACAAAATTGCTATTGATGCTGCCCATCTTACTTTTATGGAAGAAAAAACAAATTTTTAATCAGGCAACATCATGCACTATTTCTGGAAGCTGCTGAATCGACTCCACGCATTCCTCGATCAGCTACAGCTGGCTTACACAATGATGAACAAAAGTTCCCAGTGAAGGCCACAAATTGGCCAGTTATCAGACGACATGAAGATTCTCCTTCAGCATGAAACAAAGTTCCTCAACCAGTAGACTTTTGGATCTGCTCTCTCGAAAGTCTCATTCAGTTCTCAGTGTTCTCTCACAGTGCCCGTTCACTTGTAGTATGATATCTCGCAATATTTCATTGAGCGCTGCATTGTGCCTCGGATCTCTCAGGAAGATTCTGACTTCAGTTTGTCTCCCAACGAGATGCACACATTCCTCAATCAAATAATAAAACACCAAATTGACCAGTCTATGCGCATTATCTGGTGACAGGGGCATTTACGTTTTCCCAACTGTACTCAGGAAGCTGAAGAATTTGTTCAATGATAGCTGCAAGGGATCTCCTCACAATTGGACCATTCTTAGGCTCTTGCAAGAACAGATAAACACTAGTAGTTTTCTCCACAAGAGCAGGGTAAGCGTGCAAAATGAACAGAAAAACTGCAAGAATTATCCGTGAAACGCTGTCATTGGGCACCACCATAGGTCTCTCCAAAAAGAAATTCAGTGAGAAAGGATCAGGGAACTGCTCCCTCTTCCAGTCGTCGAAAAGGAACTCCAGATCTGGCATATCTGTGTTTTTCAATCAACACTTAAGCATGCCTCAGTCCAATGTCAACATACTCCTGTGGCTCAAGAACAAATAGCTTCCCTTAACTCCTGTTTTAGTGACTCAAAAGAGTGCCCTGAAATAAGTCACAGTCCAATGAACTCTTTATCTTTACTCAACAGCTTCTGCCCCCTTCTTCCTCGTCATAGACCTGGTCTGCAGGTGCTGTGGTTCTTCCCTGATGCTTATTTCTGATGGGGGTGGGGATGAAGGGGGTTCTCCAGCATAGATCTTCACGTCTCCAAGAAATATCCAAGGGCGTCTGCCTTGTACCTTGACTGCAGACGGTGTAACATCCTCCACTATGAAGGGGCTGTTAAAACCTGCTTGTGCCACCTTCTAGTGAAGTTGCGGATTAGGACTGCATCTCCAGGGAAAAATGTGGGAGGACATAGCTCTTTAACTCTGTTTACAGTAATATCTCCATCTGTGTTCCGAGCTGCCCTACACCCCTTCTGCTTGAGTTGATCTGAAATGACAGATATACTTGAAGTCATGCATGTAAGATAATCACATAGCTCCTTTCCTAACAATTCTGTTGTTATCTGGGCATCACTTCTAGTTCTAGAAGGAGGTGTGGGAGGTGTCTTCATTCGCCTCCCTGTCACTATCTCGTGGGGGGTAAGATGGTGGTCTGAACCTGGCTGATTTCTCAACGCATGCAATGCCAGTGGTAGACAATGCAACCATCCTTTTTTCAGGGTGAGCTTCAATTTAGCTATCCTCTCTTTAAGCAATCTGCTGAGTCTCTCACAGACCCCATTCTCTTGCAGGTGATAAGCGGTTGAAAACGTGTGCTTTATACTAAGCAACAAGCTTATTTGCTCAAAGACTTTGTTAACAAAATGAGGGCCGTTATTTGATCTCAATACCTAACAATGTTGCTGCACAGGTGGAGTCTGGATGTGTATACAGTCCAGCTTCAACCCACCTGGAAAAAGGACATACCACTACAATCATATACCTGTATCCATTGCATATTAGTGCAACACGCAGCCTTATTGGACAGATTTATTAAAGTACTACAACTCAAAGTAGCCATCGCAATAGTAAAATGTGCAGCACACACTAAGAGAGCAGATGTTACCTAATGTGGAAATCAAAAAGCAGACAAGGAAGCCAAGCGGGCTGCCTGCGGGGTATGGTCCCAGTTGGGCTGCCACCGGGGTATGGTCCGGGTGATGGGGGGTTTGTTGGCATGCCGACTGTCTGCGGGGTATAGTCACAGGTATTGGGGCGTTCCCTTGTGGTGTGGGATGCCTGCGGGGCATGGTCACAGGTGATGGGGGTTCCTTGTGGTGTGGGCTGCCTGTGGGGTATGGTCCCATGTGGGTTGCCTGTGGGGTATGGTCACGGGTGATGTGGGGTCCCTTGTAGTGTGGGCTGCCTGCAGGGTATCGTCATGGGTGATGGGGGGTCCCTTGTGTTGTGGGCTGCCTGTGGGGCATGGTCACGGGTGTTGGGGGGTCCCTTGTGGTGTGGGCTGCCTGTGGGGTATGGTCACGGGTGATGGGGGGTCTCTTGTGGTGTGGGCTGCCTATGGGGGATGGTCCCATGTGGGTTGCCTGTGGGGTATGGTCACGGGTGATGGGGGGGTCAATTGTGGTGTGGGCTGCCTGCGGGGTATGGTCCCACGTAGGCTGCCTGTGGGGTATGGTTACGGACAATGGGGGGGTCCCTTGTGGTGTGGGCTGCCTGTGGGGTATGGTCACGTGTGTTGGGGGGTCCCATGTGGTGTGGGCTGCCTGTGGGGTATGGTCACGGGTGATTGGGGGTCCCTTGTGGTGTGGGCTGCCTGCGGGGTATGGTCTCATGTGGGCTGCCTGTTGGGTATGGTCACGGGTGATGGGGGGTCACTTGTGGTGTGTACTGCCTGCGGAGTATGGTCCCATATGGGCTGCCTGTGAGGTATGGTCACGGGTGATGGGGGGGTCCCATGTGGTGTGGGCTGCCTGCGTGGTATGGTCTCATGTAGGCTGCCTGTGGGGTATGGTTACGGGCAATGGGGGGGTTCCTTGTGGTGTGGGCTGCCTGCGGGGTATGGTCCCATATGGGCTGCCTGTGAGGTATGGTCACGGGTGATGGGGGAGTCCCATGTGGTGTGGGCTTCCTGCAAGATATGGTCCCATGTGGACGCCCTGCGGGGTATGGTCACAGGTGATAGGGAGCTCCCTTTTGGTGTGGGTTGCCTGTGGGGTGTGTTTGCGGCTTATGGCAGCACGTGCAGCCCTTTTCACGTGATTTGGCTGGCGTGCAGGGGTATGCGATTTCGCAGGGGTACGCAAGGCACGTTTCACGGATTTGGCTGGCGCGAGCGGGGTACGCGATTTCGCGGGGGTACGCAAGGCCGTTTTCTTGCGAGCCCTTTGTACTGGTGCGAGCGGGGTATGCGATTTCACAGGGGTACGCGAGGCCCTTTTCAAAAGATTTGACTGACGGGAGCAGGGTATGCCCTGATTTTCCACACAATTGTGATGGAGGGGGTCTGTGTGCTGGGCCACGGATGGCGCAGGGCCTTGCACCATATTGGACATTTCACTGGCTTTTTCCTGTGCAAGCGGCAGTGTTGGGGGCGTTACTGGCGCAGATGGATGTTCACTGCACCACAGCTGGTAATGGCTCAGGAAATCCATGAATATGCGTGGCGCACATATGCTGCTTTGCGCCCCGGCTGGCGCACCTGTGGCGTACAGAACCTTCTCTGCGCGCAGCGCTTGCGCTGCTTCTGCACTGGATTCTATGAATTGGGCCATATATAATGTCTAATAGTTATTTATGTAAAGTCTCTACAAAGGGCATAGTAGTCCGAGCAGCTGGGAACACTGCATGATTCCTGTACAGCGGGCAGATTGCTATGGTATGCATAATAGGCTGGAAAGTGGTATCCTGGATAAGCTCCAATTTTAGGTCATTTTATGGCTGTGCATCACCGCTAATTATTAATAAAACCATGTGTTGTTGTTATGTCTGATATGTTTTATTTAGAATGCTCCCCACCTAAAATGGGAACTTACCTAGAATACCAACAAGGTTGTCAGATTAGATGGAGGATGCGCCTATATATTTAAGATCATGGGAGCTAATCGGCTAAAAAGGGGGCTGCTGCCTTCAGGGATTAAGCCTACAACCACAGGCTAAACAAATAGCAAATTGGGTAAATGATAATCCCAACAGGTAAGCACACCTCAATGTTAACATTGGAGATTGTTTTTAAAACTCGTAATGTGGCAGCCCGGTATGAACGGTGCTGGTACCTTACCAGCACCGTTCATGCTGCGGCTGCCAGGGTCATAATGAGGCCCTATGTGTTACTACTGACTTCTGCAATTGTATTCACTCTTGCTTCTCCACTCTTTTGACCGCTTACTCTTTGTTCTCTCCTCCTTTCCATTCTCCCTTTTCCTATCTCCTCCCCTTTCTTTCTTCTATGCACTTACTCTATCAGAATTGTTCCTGGACCTAGTATGATAGCAACCTCGTCTGTCTCTTCCCCCTATCCTTACTGTTTTTTTCTCCCCACCCCCCCTCTAGCACTATCTGAAATGTTGTCAGGCCTAGTATAATAGTCGCTTGTTTTGTTCCTCCCCTACCTTTCTGCACCCCTCTCCCTCACCTCTTGTTTTTCTCCGGCTGTACCAGAAATGTCATCAGGCCTAGTACGGTAGTCGCCTGTCTGTTTCTATTTCCTTCCCACTCTCCTCCTCTGTTCCTTATCTATGTCTTATCTCTTGCACTATCTGAAATGTCGTCAGGCCGAGTATGATTGTTAATTTCACATCCTTACTGTTCATGGCCTGTAAGAATGTCATTGTATTTTCCCTTGTTCCCTCCCTTGCCTTGAAGCACTTTGAAATACACTTGTGTATAGGCGCTATATAAATAAACTATCCTATCATATCATATTTTAGCCACTGACCACTCTTATCAGCTCGAGGACCATCCCTGAAGCTAGCTGACATTTCTGCTTGAAGAGAAGATTTCAGCAGGATTACTGATCCTTAATTTCCACCCACGCATGGTTATGATGGCTGTTATTAGATCCACGTGTTGATTTCAGCATTGAGGCAACTACTACTGCTGCTGTGTTTCTTTTGGGGTAGAGCCCTAGTTCATATAAAAAAAATGAGTACCTTCAAAAAGATAAACATTCTGCCTTGAGAACGCCCTCAGTTGGGGGAAACTGATGGCCATGCAATTGGCATCCAATAGGCTTATCTTTTTTTATTGTGCATAGCTGTTCCAGCCCTGCGTTGCTGTGGCTCAGTCTGGTTAAATGGAAAAGAAATACAAGAGAAAGCACACGTTTCTAATATGTTTAATTTCACAATGGTTGTGGGTAGTTTTTAATGGCTCTGGCGGTTCTCCAAGTTGAGGCAGTTTAATTTTCCATTAAATTTCGGAGCCTTGCAATAAGGACACACAAAGTCATGGTGCCGATGAGAACATGCCGGCTAAAACTATAATCATCAGCTGGGTTGTCCCGGAATGCAAGTCGATTGTAATCGCGTGATTGCTTCGCACGGAGTCGTGTTTGACGCTGATCTGCTGTTTCTCGTTGACGTCTTTTAGCCACTCTCAGCCTCGTTCATTGTGTTGAGAACGAAGCAGATCTGAAGCTGCAGAACGCAATCGCTGTGCTCGCACGCAACCATGCATCCTGAAGTCTGGCTGCACATCGCTCTGCTGCTTCCTCGGCACGTATTTGAGCCATTCTAAATCGGAAACATTGAAATGGAATCGTAAAATAGTTAGTACAGCGTGTGTTGCTTTTACGTCCAACAGATGGCGCTGTTTTTCAGTAAAATATTTAGTATAGCGTGTGTTTTTCAGAAAAAGTATGTTTTTACGTGACATCTATGTATAATAGGTATATAAAAACATGTGCCTATTAGAATGCAACGTTGTGTCAAAATGTCAAAGCAATCGATGAAGAGCTTTCAGAGATTTAAGATTTTGAACAAACAAACAATTACATTTTTATTTATATAGATTTATTTACAGAAAATGACTTTTTTACACATATCGTTATCATATTTTGTGACTTGTCATTTTGTGGTTGAAGTAGACACTATTTGTTGTCGTCGTCTTTTTTTCGACTTAGTCCTTATTTTGTGTATTATGTCCACTGACAGTTTGATTTTGAACAATACATGATGACTAAATCAGCTAATACTAGCCTCAGATTGTATGTTTTTAATTCTCATTCAGGTGTGCTTACCTGTTGGGAATATCATTTACCTAGAATACCAATTTCTGTTTTGTATAATTTATGAATTACTTGTGGCTATCAAGCATTTGTACTTATTTGCCAGGACATGTCTGGAATGCACTATGCGCCTCTGCTGTGATCTCAAGAGACAAAAACATGAATTAGGAGCATTTAATTTTAATTTATTACAGGTGAGGATGGATTGCATTTTACTAAGCTGAGAGCTGTTATGGAATGATGGAAGCCTATTTACTATTCTGGTTCGACATGGATGATAATTGACTCATGCAAATCATAACAAATGGAATATGCCACCTAAAGCAGGAAGTTACCCAGCTTCCTGCTTCCTGTTTTGCATAATTATTGAATCACTCTAAGCTTAAGAGGGCTTTGATTTCTCCTGAATTGTGTATACAAGGGAGCCCAGCCTTGATTATGTTGCCTTGCTTTGGGTGCCTTTGCTGAAGCCTCATATTATACTCAAATGCTGGTAGTTGTCTAGGTAAAGAATGTGTGTAAACCACTCAGACCTGGGCATCACTGGTGAGTACTTAGACATTCAGCGGGAACAAAGCTAAATATTCAGGGTAGGGTTATCAGCTTTGTTTATGTCAGGTTACCTCATGTTTTACCAACTGCCCATGAAAACAGAAAACGAACTTGAGGCATTTAGAAGCACTGCAGGCTAACCAGGCAGATTCCTCCGTTTCTTCTCATTCGCCTCCCAGATCGAGAGGGAGGATCTATAGGGGCTGTATGAAGCAATGTAAGCCATCATTCAAGAGGTTCAGGTTTCCTCTGCAACAAATCCTACAAAAACCGATCAAAGTCATATTTAAGACCATATTTTCTGCAGTCGTTGATTGCAAAACGCCCTATAAATTGTTGGTGGAAAATTGAGGATCAATGGACATATCCTCTTCATTGTGGAGAAAGAAAATAATTCTGATTCTGATCTAAAGGAAAGATTGCTTATGGGCGATAGATGCTGAATATTTGTTGGGGATAATGAAGTTTGCATAGTCTCATCTCTATATGTTTCAAACATTTAATCTGCTTGAATGTTTGCTATCACACCAATCACGAAAAACATACATCCGCCTCCTTTACTGAGCGTCCCAAGACGAAGACTGTCTTGATTAGTCTTGTCAGAGATGTTGGCACCCAGGCAGGTGATTCACTGACTGGACAAATTATAGCTCATGTATACATAATGAGACCTCTCAAAGCTATTATAGATAGGATAACAGAGGTAGAATGAAGAGAGGTGAAGTTTGTATCCTATTAGGTGTTTCCAAGTAGAGACCACTATAAATCGCCCACATCCATCTCACACTGGTTCACCTTAGCTCCCACCCAGAGGGCCACATGCAACTAGTGTTCCTGTCCTGATGAGGCAGTACATCCCCCCCAAGACAGCAAACATCCTTCAGGTTGAAACCTTTACCCATTCTTCCAATGCTTGAATGTTGGAATTGAACATGATCTGCTCCAGAGACCTGAATTAGAGCACGACTTATAAGGAGGAATAGCAAAGTGCACCAGACATCTGTTGTATTTAATAATTGCAGAATAAACAAACGATAGAAGCAATATAAACTCTGTGCAATATATTTCTTGAGTGAGTGAGAGTTTCCTTGGTTTGTTTTTGAGTTTAGTGAATTTAGTGTAATTCTTGCACATATCCATACATGATGCCAACAAGCATATTATGGAAGGAACGATGTCAGTAACACTTTTATCCCTTCAAGGATCTCTCTCCACCCAACAGAACAGGTGAAGGCAACCTAGAACATGGGAGATCAAGTGAGGCACAGCACTGTACATCTGTACTACGCGAGTGATAAGGGACTTTTATCTATGCATGTGTTTTGTTTTATATAGCACAAACCTAGATCAGAAGAAACAGAGTGATGTACTACAAGGCGATACAGATAACTGGCACATTAATATGGATACAAGTAGAAGGACAGATTATTCAAGGTTCACTTGCAAAGTAAAAGGGTGTGGCAGGATACAGAGGGTAACATTCCATTGGGGTCAATACCACCCAGGCGGTAACCATGGTGCTAGTAGCGCCATGGTTGCCGCCGGTATTTTACCGATTGCGCCATGGCGAATGGCGGAATTACCGCCCCATTCCAAGGTTGGCGGGACGGTAATTCCCCATTCACCATTGGCCCTTCCCCATTCGCATTTTTGCCCCCATAGGGCTCAATGGAAATGGGGAAGGCGGTAGTTACGGTACCGCAAATTGCGGTACTGTAAATACCTCCAAGGTCCCTTTGGGGTCCAATCCTTAACGGCTGGTAAAAACCAACCCTTAAGGTCAGGACCCGCAAAGGGACCTCGTAATTAGGCAGTAAGGGGTTAACGTCACCGCCACGTTTTATGGCAATGTTAACCCATTACCACCTGGGTCGTAATGAGGCCCCATATATCAATAATTTAAACTCTGTGATTGGGATTTAGCACACTTACCTGCTTATTAAATCCTCTGTATTAGGAATGGCCTTCTCTGGAGACAAAATATTGAGGCCCTGCGGGGCAGCGTACAAGATCATCCATGATTTCCTGATGTTGATGTGCTGGGGGAATTGCAGTTCCTACCTTCTGCTGTGAGACCAAGGCCGGTGCTTGTTCTTGTTTTTGTTGATATCAACCAGGATACAGACTCACACATCACATCTTCCTTAGGCCACCAGCCCAGTTCATGGAAGTGACCTAGTTTCTTAGAAATGACCTGCGAGGGCTACACCCTCCACCCCCTGGCACCTGGTAGAGCCAAAGATTTTAAAATGTACAGGCAGCTAAATGTTGAATTTTGTACATTTCATAAGGAACAAGTTACTTACCTGTAACTGTTGTTCTCCAGCATGGGTCTGGTATGGATTCAAATGCTCATGAATATTCCCTGTCGTCAGGCTCCTCGGTAAAGAAATAATCAGTTTCATTTTCATTTTTGAACTGTCTTTCTCCTAACAACCAATCACTGAGCTCTGGGTCATACTTCCCCAGGCAATGATTACCCTCTACCTAAGTCCCTCCTCAGGCAGCCATCTTCAAATTTGGTAGCACGTAAAGTGGCAGTAGGACCAAGAGAAGAGCCGCAGAGGGGTATGCAGGAGGGTTCGCTTGTGAATCCATGCCAGACCCATGCTGGAGAATACCAGTTACAGGTAAGTAACTCGGTACTTCTCCAGAATGGGGTCCGGTATGGATTCACATGCTCATGAATAAAGAATACATAGCAGTACACACTTGCACAACCATGGGAGGTGGCAAGACTCATCATAAGCATCTCTTACCTCCTCACCAGGCTCACCTTCAAGCGAACAGGTTGCGCAGCACTGCTTGGCTGACTCTGGACTCCTCCTTGGAATCCTTGTTGACACAGTAGAATTTCGTGAAGGTGTGCGTTGACCTCCACATAGCAGCTGTGCAGATGTCCAGCAGGGGCACATCAGACAGGAATGCCATTGTAGCAGCGATCGCCCTGGTGGAATGGGCGCTTGGAGGCCAGGCAGCGGTCAGTTTTCCAACCGGTGACAGTGGGGGATACAGCCGGAGAGCCACCTGGAAATGGAAGCCTTGGACAGGGCCTTCTCATGGTTCACAGGACCAAAGTTCACAAAAAGCTGAGAAGTTTTTCGGAAACTCTTTGTGCTGGCCACATAAAACGTCAGCGCTCTAGCCGCATCCAGCGAGTGCAAAGTCCTTTCAGCCGGCGACAAAGGTGTCAGAAAAAACACAGGCAACACCAAGGGCTCATTTAGATGAAAGTTTGATGGCACCTTGGGCATGAAGGAGGGGTGCGTCCGCAGCACCACCCTTGTCTCATGGAAAGTCAAGAAAGGTGGTTTACAGGAGAGGGCCTGGATCTCACCCACTGCAGAGGTGATGCCCACGAGAAAAGCTGTTTTCCACGACAGAAACTTGAGTGGAACAGTATGCATAGACTCGAACGGGGGTCCCATGAGCCTAGTAAGTACCACATTGAGCTCTCACGCCAGGGCCGGAGCCTTCACCGGTGGGAACGAGCGGAATAGTCCCTTGACAAATTCCTTGACCAACCGGTGCAACCAAAAGGAGGGTAGTTCTGGGGATCTGGTGTAGCGGGAGATACCCGCCAGATGAACCTTGATGAAGGTGTGAGCCAGCCCCGATTTGGCAGACAACAGCAAATATGGAAGTACCTGAGGAGCCGTGACCCTCAGAGGGTTGATCTTCTGGGAACAGCACCAAATAGCAAATCTCTTCCACTTGAGTCTGTAGCATTTCAAAGTAGATGATGCTCTAGCCTTGCCGATAACTTCCTTGCAGTCTGCCGGAGATTGTAGCCACCAAATTCTAGCACTGTTGGAGGCAGGCCTTCAGGTTCAGAGACCCTGAATCATGGTGAAGAATGGTGCCTCCTTCCCTGGCAAGAAGATCCACGACCACTGGCAGCTTGACTGGAGGGGACACTGACATGCTGAGAAAGTCTGAGTACCAGATCTGCCTTTGCGATGCTGGTGCCACAAGGATTATCCGGCAAGGCACCGTCTGAGTTGACTGATGACTCAAAGTTACAATGGCAACGGAGGGAATGCATACAGAAAGAGGCCTTGCCAAGGGAATGTGAATGCGTCCCCCATGTTCCCCTGCTGGGGGAACCTGCTTGCAAACCTCTGGCACTTGGTGTTCGTTGTCTCACAAACAAGTCAATCTGAGGATTGCCCCATTTGAGGAAAAGGTTCTCCACTAGGTGCTGCCGAAGTTCCCACTCGTGGCAAGAGTGAAGCTCCCTGCTCCGAGAGTCGGTGACCGTGTTCTTTATAACTGCCAGATTAAAAGAAATGAGGAACATTCTCTGGGTGACAGCCCAGTTCCATAAATCCAGCGCCTCTTTGGAGAGCGATGGGGAACTGGTTCCCCCCTGTTTCCTGATGTAAAACATGGTGGTGGTATTGTCTCTGAAGACCCACACCACCTTGCCATTGAGGGTCGGCAGGAACGATTTGAGGGCCCAAAACACCGCCCGTAGCCCCAGTACGTTGATGTGCAATGTATTCTCCTTTGGCAGCCACAGGCCTCTGGCATGAAGACTTCCGGTGTGAGCTCCCCATCTTTCCAGGGAAGCATCTGTCGTGACCGTATCCTGGTGCAGTGGGGCCTGGAAATCCGTGCCTCCAGTCAGATGAGAGCTCACGCCCCACCACCTTATCGCCCGACGGAACCCGTCGACACCTGAATCCAATGGGCCTCGAGGAATTTCTGCAGTGGGCGCATCCGTAACCTGCAGAGTCGGATGAGGTAAATGCATTATGACATCATACCAAGCAGAGACTTGATGGCCCTCACTGTGGCAATCTTCAGAGCTAGCAGCTGTTGCCACTTGCCCAGGATGGCCGCTACCCAGTCTTCCGACGCTGATGCCAGGCATGACACTGTGTTGACACTGTGACACCGTGTTGAGCCGGAATCCCAGGAACAGAGCATCCTGCGATGGAGTCAAGCAGGGCTTTGCATAATTAAATGAGAACCCCAGATCAGTCAGTAGGCGGACGGTCCTCGCCGTGTGTTCGACGGCAATGTCCGTCGCACTGGCCCGGATGAGCCAGTCGTCCAAGTAAGGGTAGACATGGATCCCTTGCAGTTGCAGATGGGCCGCCACCAGAGCCAGGCACTTGGTGAAGACTCTGGATGCCGACTTCAGACAGAAAGGAAGGGCCCTGAATTGGTAGTGCTTCCCCTGAAAGACGAAGCGCAGAAAATTGCTGTTTCCTTTGTGAATGGAGATGTGGAAGTACACATCCTCCAGATCCAAAGACAACAGCAAGTCTCCCTCTTGCAGCTGTCCAAGCTAGTGTTGAAGAGTGACAATTCCGAACTTCTGGGAATTTATTAATTTGTTTAGTTGTCGCAGATCGAGAATGGGCCTCCAACACCGGTCTTCTTTTGCACGAGAAAGTACCTTGAATAAACGCTTTGGAACTAGCTCTATCATCCCTTTCTTTAGCATGGCCCGAACTTCCAGCAGCAGCTGAGGGATGTGGTTTTCCTGCAAGGCCACCAGTGGTATTTGGGGACACTTTCATTGGAACTCTAGAGTGTGTCCATGGACGAGAGCATCCAGCACCCGACAGTCAGTGGAGATGGTCTTCCACACACTGACAATGTTCGCCAGCTGGCCTCCCACCAGGGTGGGGGCCCGACGTCCTGGCCAGTTTATTCTTGCTTGGAGGTTGATGGGCCACCTTGGGGTCACTGGCAACAACAGTGTCCTCTTCCGAAGGCCTTGGAGCAGCCCCTGTTGGTTTCCTGGCCCGAGGAGCGGGAGTGTTGGCGGTAAGAAGAGTAGCCCCCACCATAACCCTATGAAGATCAGAGAGACTTGCCTCCTGAGGACCGAAAGGACGGCCTTCACTGCTGTAGCGTGCCCAGGGCATGAGCCGTCTCCATGTCTGCCTTGATGGCTTGTAGGGACTCATCCACCGCCTTTCCGAAAAGATTGTCTCCATCGAAGGGCATGTCCGAAACCCTTGTCTGGACCTCCTGTCGAAAGTTGGTGGCCTTGAGCCAGCCACAGCGGTGAAGGCAAACGCCATTGCCCATTTGGAGGAAACCTGCACCGTATGTCCGTGGCCACTGTGATGGCGTGGTCCGACGCCACCTCGCCCCTTTGTAGAATCTCCAATGCCTCTGACCTCTTATCATCGCGGAGGAAGTCTAGCAAAGGTTCAAGCTTGAACCACAGCTCCCGGTCGTGGCACGATATGATAACGAAAGCGTTGGCAGCCTTGATGGTCGTTGCTGCAGCATAGATAACTCGCCTTCCCATTGCATCCAATGATTCCCCTCATTGTCAGGAGGGGTGGATGCTGCCGAAGGTGTAGAGCACGATGACTTCTTCTTGGCTGCTGCAGAAACCATTGAGTCTGGCGACGGTTGGGCCCGCAAGCACTTGGGCGCAGAGTCCGGCACCCTGTACCTTTTCTGAAGGCGGTCCCTCTTTGCTGGGGCTGTAGAAGGGTTCTTCATGAGCGGCAGCCCTTCATCCCAAATGTCATCCAAGAGTGGGACTGAAAGGGTGGTCTTTCTCTTTACCTCACAGCACTGGTATAAGAAGCCTTCCTTCTTCTTCTCCTCCAGCATGAGCTGCAAGAGCTGTGATGATCTGGAGATCACTGCATGGAATTATCCTATCTCGTCCAGTGGAGAGGATCTGGGCGGAGGCGATGGGAGGTCCCCCAGCCCACTGCCGTCTTCTGTGCCTGTCATCGTCGCTGTGTCTGACTCCGTCTCACCTGTGGGGGGTGGCAGAGAAGGAGGTGAAGTGTGGTAAGGATGCAGCAGGTGCCTCTGCCTCTTCTTGGAAGAGGGTTCCCCCGTTGTCAGGGGGGCGGTCGGCACCGGCACTGCTGGGAGAGCAGGCGGCGGCGTTGCCGACATCCTCTTCTGTTTCTCGCATTCCAGTGTATGCAGGGTGGAGAGAATGTCCATTGAAAGATCTGTAGGTGGCAGCTTTGGCATAGAGATATAGGCAGCTGGGGCGTAGGAGCAGGGCCAGGGCCCTTGTCGTCCTGAGGCCCTCTGTCACCTTCCTCAATGGTATCTTCATCGTCGTCGCCATCATCGTTGCCCTCATTGGCGCCCTCGTCGTAGGGCATGACTCCAACATTTCCCTCATTGCCACCATTTTCCTGGATGGTCTTGAGGAAGATGAGTTCCTCCTCCTCAGCCAGGGAGATATCAGTGCCCTGGAGGACTTCAACGCCTCCACCCCCTTTCTTGGCGTCCAGAGGGGATGGTCTCAGGGAGATGATCGGCATCCTCTTCTACGGGGTCTTCTCAATGGGCTGGAACACAGTCTCCCTCCTGGGAGGGAGGGACACTCTTGCCTTCGGAAGGGCACCAAGCGGTTCCGCCCCTGGCCTTCAAAAGGGACGCTACCACCACCTCGATTGAAGGCACAGCCTTCGTCTGGTGCACCTGTGCCTTCATGGTCAGGCCAGGCGATCCTGACTGTAGCGGACTTGCAGTGCTTGGCCTTTTGTTGGACACCCATGGAAGGGATGTCCTCAATGGACTGAGAAGCCCACTCAGCTTACCTGGATCCGGGAGAGGCATGCACCTGGGAACCACCCATTGCAGAGGCCTTGGTCTGCAGCCACTCTTCCAGCCGTTTTATGCCAATCCTTAAACGTGCGTTTCGAGAGTACAGGCAGTACAGGAACTGGGAATGTTTGTCGTCCATGTAAACATTCTGCAAACTGCAGTCGGAGCAAAGCTTGCGAAGGGAAGGGGAATCCTTCTTCTCGTCCGACATGATCCACGCAGTGTAGGCCTGAAGAATCTTCTGGAAGTCTCCACGAAGAAACTCAATGAAATCTGCCCCTTGAGGGGCACTGAATAATCAGAAAAACAGGTCCCTGTAAATCAGAAGGATGATAGATGGAGCACACGGGCTAAATTGACCAAAAAATAGGGTAACACTCTAAACGTAGTAAAGGCTTGAGAGCTAAGCACAAGGACTCCCAACACTTGAATGTGCGGTAAATATCTGAAGATGGCTGCCTGAGGATGGGCAGTTATTGGCTGGGGGCAGTATGACCCAGAGCTCAGCTATTGGTTGTTAGTAGAAAGACAGTTCAGAAATGAAACTGAAACTGAGTTTTTATTTACTGAGGATTCCCAGCCTGACGTCAGGGAATATTCATGAGCATGTGAATCCATGGCAGACCCCATGCTGAAGAATCAATATTTATAGACGTATGCTTTAAGTTCTGAACCACTGAGAAGGGGTGTTTTCTCTGTTTAGCACAGAGGGCCTAATTACGAGGTTGGCGGAATGGGTTTACCGGCACTGGTAATGGTGCCAGTAAACCCATTCCGCCCTATTACGAGGTTCCCTCGTGGGACCCGGAACAGACGTCTGGTAAAACCAGATGTCCTTTCTGGGTCCTGTGAGGGGACCAAGGAGCTAATAACAGGCCTGTTACTAACGGGCCCGTTATTAGCTCCATCCCCATTTCCATTGAGCCCTATTGGGGCTCGAATGGGAATGGGGAATGGTTTTGTGAATGAGGAATTACAGGGTCCGCCAAGGTTGGAATGACCCGATAATTTCTCATTCACAGACCCCGGACCCAGACACGATTTTGGAGGCAGCCATGGCGCTAATAGCACCATGGCTACCTCCAAACTCGTAATGAGGCCCAGGGAGTGCAAAGTGAATGGATGATGCAAACTCCCCTTTTTTATGTTAAAGAAATGCAAAATCAGTCAGGACTGTGCAACGTTTAACATACATGTATAGGTATTGATAACAATACTTAAATGAGCAGTGCCTGGTAACCATGAACCTCTCGATAAATATGACAAACCTACAACAGAACAATACATAGTGCTAAGGTGCACCTGGGATAGCCAAGAAGAATCCACAAAATGTCTATGATCTGTAAACAGGTAGGTGTACAAAGATCTCCTACATTTTATAGGGTTGGGTTCAAGTTTGAGATGCAAAGTAAGCGAGTCACAAATGGAGGTGCCTTGGTGATAGACATCTAGCCCTAAAAGATGCATAATTCAGTTGACTGAAACCTTCGTTACGGTAATTTCAAAATGTCTGTGTTTGATTTTTTGCTTACTAGTTGCGACATATTAAGACAGACTTTTTGGGTAACTTTGAACACCCTTTGAGAAAAGCATCCCATTTTTGAGTTAATTTGTAAAAATACAGCCTTTGGGCAGCTACTGGCGCCCTGTATTTGTTGGTGTATTAGAAAGGAAATATAAAGATAAGCAATACATTCTTGTTGATGTTATCTTGCTGGCAGCTCAGAATCCAAAAGTACAGTTCCCCATAGGCTGCCCAGGGGTTAGATAATCAAAATAATACAAAAATACTGTATTGTTTGGTATGGCGCCTTTTTTATTAAACATACATATTATGATTCACTGCAATAAAATGTCTTGCAGTTAATTTCCACTTTGGTCTAAATTGATTATATCCTAAATACTCTCTTTAGGATCTTGGAAATTTCAGTTGTAGTTATGTCCTTAATGTCCGTTTCTGGTGTCCATTTTTACCCTTTTGTTTGGGTTAGTTGTATCCTAAATATCCTCTTTAGAATTTATAAGTGGCCTAAATGTCCTTGATTAGGTTGTGTCCTCACGATTTGGTTGTGTCTTTGTTGTCCTCTATTGTCCTCGACACGTGTTTCCCCGTCTTTTTATCTGACGGTTCTTCAGGAGGATCTTTGTGTAGTTGTTTCTAAGGAGGATCTTTGTATATTTGTTTCTTTCCCCAACTGGTCTGTTCGGGTTTAGTTATCTTTATATTGACCGTATGTCCTTATCAAAAAATATTTTGTTTTAATCTGGTTCTTCTTTGGATTGGAAATCACTATAACTACTAGATGCGTTGTTTCTTGTTATGAAATTGCCTGGAATTGCCTGTAAAAGAAAAATCCCAGCGTCACTAGTCGTATTTCCTTTTTAGCACTTATCTACTGTTGAAAAGTTTTCTATATCTTCGGTATCCACAATTACATTCCTAGATATTATTGATTGAATTCACACATAGTTTTACCTTATTTTACTTTCTGTCGAAAACATCCGTTTTGCAGGTTTCGATTTATTGTGTTTTTTTTGTTTGGGTGCTTTCAAATGTTTGTGATGTATTTCTAAAAAGGAAAATGTGAAAAATGCCTTAATTTTACTATTTGAAGTGACCTTCTCTGTCAAAAATGTCTACCATCTAATTTTCCTTATTACACAGTCTTATAATCTAAGACACACGTGGCCCTCGGTCTTACCGTTATTGAATTGATTTCCGTGATCTCCGTGCTTCTCGTGTGCCTGGTCCGCCTTCTTGTTCTGTCTTCCTCGTTCGTACTCGCTCCTAAATTGGTTTCGTTTTGTAGACGTTGATGCTTGTCACGTGATTGTAAAGTTTGCGATCACGTTACACTCGTCATATTGCGGTCACCATTTTAGTTTGGGCTGATTGTTATATCATTGTTTTCCGCAGTTTCTATCCTTCGTTGTTTACATTATTCATTCTTGTACACACTTGTGTTCTGATAGTCGTCTATTCTAGATGTTACATGACATCTTGTGATTACTGTTTTAAAAAAATGACGATCATGTGGCACTTGTTGATTTCGATTGCCATTTTGGTATGGGCTATTTTTTGTTGTTTAACCATTGCACTCTTCAATTTTACCATATTTCTATCATGAGCACAGCATTTCCCAAGTTTACATGTGTATATTGTGATTTTCGTTATATTTGTCTTTTACAGGAAATGTGGATGCTTGTTTATCTTCCATTGTGTCCCTTTTGCTTGCCAGACTTGTGAATGTTTATAAAAAAACTAGTCGGTGCAATGCCCAATGGTTAAGTTACTTCATTATTGTTCTCTCAAAAAAAATGATGCATTTCTTGGTCTTTATTAAGTTGAGTTAGTCCATATTAACTCCCATTAAGGTTGTGTCAATGCTGTTACACAAATATTTTGTAAATTTCATGTCTTCAATGAATGAGGACATTACATACACATAAAAGTTACTGGTTAAAATATGCAGCATCCCGACTCTGTACATGTTTATCAAAAATAAATTGCAAATCATTTTAAGAGTCTGCATCCCTTTTATTTTTTTATTCTGTAAAGTACATTACCAAAAACATGTTTCTACTTAGTCATTCTGTGCTAATGCAATTTAGTCTGCTAATTAATCAACTCACAACGTATATGAACACTTTCTCTAAAATACATCAAAATAAAGTAACTACATTGATTGTTCCGATCATTATTAATATGGCAGATTTGCCAACATATGTTTCTTGGTAAATTGATTGATAAATTACAGCGGAATGTCATAATATTACTTGCATGTTCATAGGTATGCGGTTCAAAGCAAAATAAAAACACATGATTGTCTATGAATGACCAACATGCGGCAGTAAATATTAATTAATCGTATCTACTTCCACCGTCCACTGTTTTTGCAGGAGTCAAGATGGTGTGAAAATGCTGAGTGATAATTAGTAAAACTCTTCCTCAAACACTGCATTTTCAAGATATAAGATACACTTTGAAACCTTTAATTGACTTTTGTAAAATTAAATTGGCAACTATTATGTTATACGGCACTGAAATTTGGGGATTGTGTCATGTTAAGTCACTTAGTACTTTTGACAATTGTTATAGCAAGAGCCTTTTTTTTTATTTTCCATAAAGCTTATCTGCTGAATTCCAATGTGCTGAATCTGGCATCGTCTCCATTAAGTGCCATTTGATGGCAAACTATGTAACACGATTCAGTTGGCTAAAGACAACACACGTATGTATTATGTGCATGAGATTTGCTTGGCAGATGGGATTAGTCACGAAATCACTGTGTTTGGGAAACTCCTCATTGCCTCTGAATATTGTCCTGACTGTTTTGTTGTAAAGGTCGTTGATGGTAAGGACATACAATTGGAGACTCACATTAAAAGAGCAATTATGCAATTGGCACATGATCACAATGTGACAAATGTGGCCACAACATTCCACTCTTGGGGATATATTGCATTTGTACCATCAGCTGGGTAGGTATCTAAATACGTGATTTAGTTTCCAAACCACAGGATCAGAGGTGTCTATTTATGACTCAAATTGAACATCTTACCATCATTAGAAGTCACTGGTGCTTGCCTTAAAAATTTGATTGAAAGAGGGTCTTGCAATATTGATGTACATGTACTGTTATACTACCCCAGTCTAATTCATTTATGAATGAAACATTTTGGTGTGTGTTGCATAGTAGATACAGACAAGAAAGTGACAGAGATGATATGAAACAGGACAATAAATTGAACTGAGTGGTGCAATGTATTTGCTATTCTATTATGGTATGAAATTAATATTTCATTTAATTAATTGGTTTGATTTCATTTGAACTGTCTTGTCGCTATATATTTATACTTGATTTGTTAAAATTATAAATAATTAATTATATTTGTGATAAGTTCATATAAAAGATCATGTTTACATAACTGTATTACACTAATACGAAAAATATAGGTTATTGTGTTGGGAGTTTTATAAATTAGTCTACAGCAGTGTACTCTGGGACAAAGCCCACATTTTATTAAAATGTATATATGTATATATTCAGTGAACTGATAAAAACCTATGAAATTCAGTGAAAAACCTTTATTAAAGGGACGTTACAGTGAAATTGCGCTAATAGAAACCTATCAAATTCAGGGAAAAAAAGTTGTTAAATGGACGTTATGGTTACAAGTAAAACCGAAATACCTCAGAAATTCACCATAAGCTAAGCAACCATAACTCGCGCCACCACCGTGCACTGCTAAGACTAACACCCATGACATCCAAGATGACATCACAAATGTCATTGACAGTTGGCGCAGATCGTTGGGACAAATTTCACCATGTTAACTGTAGCACAAGATCCCTGCACACAACACGTTGTTTTCACATGTATGAAAGTGAGTAAAAGTAAGGTAAGATGCATAGAAAAACGTTCATAATTATTCACAGTATGCTTAACAGGAGATGCCCGAACGATCAGAACAATAACATTTGTGAGCGCACGTCCCCTTTCATATCACAACATTTTTTCCACCGTGGTGTACTTCACAATCTCATAAAAACAACATAGAAATCACGCTCAACCCTTAAAAATAACCGCTCAAAACGAATCCTGAAAGCTCTCATTGACAGTGTAACCCTCCTCAAAAGGACATTGTTTATATTAATTTTAACCACAATACAACCACTAACAAAATGAATCAATACACTACAAAAATGACTTCGAAACATACCAATGTCACCAAAGATACCTTGCAAACTTCTCTGCAGATTAATGCATTCACACAACCGACACAGAACCATATTTCAATGAAAACGCAAACACACAAGAGCATAAAAACCCAATTGCCATACGTAGCAGTGGTCAAGGATATCACATTTATAGACAACACCTTCATGGCAGAAGAAACCCTCATTGAAAAAATGTCCCTAACAAACTTGCAATCAACTCCCCAATCCACCAAACCAATCTGTCCAGTCTACAAATGCCCCAACACTTCATTGTGTAATGTACAAAAGCAATCCCCCAAACCTTTATGCCAATTCCTCAATTACTATGTGAAAGTAAAAGAGAAAACTAGAATAAACACTTTGCAAACCATTGACTCCTGTCCAGTACACAGTGACACTGGACTGCAAGAACATTCATTAGCCTGCATTTCAAGGCCTGCTTGCAAAAGCACCTACCGCCACATGAAAATATTGGCAACACACCATTCCACTCTATGGAATCTTGTCCACAAACTCTACTATGCAAAAAATCCTCCTTTAAAACTACAACACTTTAATAACATTCTCCTACAGGACACACCCAAAGAACTCCTTCAAAAATGGACCACATCCAAACCCAATATTTTGGAAGTGAAGTTAACTTAGAAAAACCAGTAATTGTAGACAAGAATACCACTTTTGCACGAGGAAGTACCTTGAATAAACTCCGGAGCCCAACAGCCTCTTTGGAACTAGCTCTATCGCCCCTTTCTTTAGCACGGCCCGAACTTCCAGCAGCAGCTGAGGGATGTAGTTTTTCAGCCGGGCCACCAGTGGTATTTGGGGACACTTTCATTGGAACTCTAGAGTGTGTCCGTGGACAAGAGCATCCAGCACCCAACGGTCAGTGGAGATGGTCTTCCACACGCTGACAAAGTCCGTCAGCCAGCCTCCCACCGGGGTGCATGGGTGGGGGCCCGACATCCTTGCCGGTTCATTCTTGCTTGGAGGTTGGCGGGCCGCCTTGGGGTGCCTGGCGACAACAGTGTCCTCCTCCAAAAGGCCTTGAAGCAGCCCCTGTTGGTTTCCTGGGCCGAGGAGCTCGAGTGTTGGCGGTAAGAAGAGGAGCCCACACCATAACTCTTTGAAGGTCAGGGAGATTTGCCTCCTGAGGACCGAAAGGACAGCCGTCACTGCTGAAGCGTGCCCAGGGCATGTGCTGTCTCCATGTCTGCCTTGATGGCTTGTGGGGACTCATCTAACGCCTTCCCGAAAAGATTGTCTCTGTTGAAGGGCATGTCCAAAACCCTTGTCTGGACCTCCTGTCGAAAGTTGGTGGCACAGCCAGCCACGGTAGCGCCATTCCCCATCTGGTGGAAACCCGCGTCCGCGATGTCCATGGCCACTGTGATGGCGTGGTCCGACGCCACCTCGCCCTCTTGTAGAATCTCCAATGCCTCTGACTTCTTATCATCAGGGAGGAAGTCCAGCAGAGGTGCGAGCTTGAAGCACAGCTCCCGGTCGTAGCGTGCTATGATAGCAAGGGCATTGGCGGCCTTGATGGTCGTTGCTGCAGAGTAGATAACTTGCCTTCCCATCGCATCCAATTTCTTCCCCTCATTATCAGGAGGGGTGGATGCTGCCAAAGGTGTGGAGCCCGATGACTTCTTCTTTGCCGCTGCAGAAACCACTGAGTCTGGCGATGGTTGGGCCCGCAAGCACTTAGGCGCAGAGTTTGGCACCCTGTACTTCTTCTCTAGGCGGTCCCTCTTCGCTAGGGCTGTAGAAAGGTTCTTCATGAGCGCCAGCCCTTCATCCCAAATGTCATCCAAGAGCAGGACTGAAAGGATGGTCTTCCTCTTGGCCTTGCGGTGCTGGTGTAAGAAGCCTTCCTTCTTCTTCTTCTCCAGCATGAGCTGGAAGAGCTCTGATGCTCTGGACATCATTGCATGGAATCATCCTATCTCATCCAGGGGAGAGGATCTGGGCGGAAGTAATGGGAGGTCCCCAGCGCGCCGTCGTCATTCGTGCCCGTCGTCGTCGCTGTGTCCGACTCCGTCTCACCTGTGGGGGGTGGCGGAGCAGGAGGCGATGTGTGGCAAAGGAGGCTGTGGGTGCCTCTTCCTCTTCTTGGATGGCTGTTCTCCTGTCGTCAGCGGGGCAGTCGGCACTGGCACCACTGGGAGAGCAGGCGGTGGCATTGCCGGCATCCTCTTCTGTATCACGGATACCAGTGTATGCAGTGTGAAGAGAATGTCCATTGAAAGATCTCTAGGCGGCAGCTTCAGTGTAGGGATAGGTGTAGGGATAGGCAGCTGGGGCGTAGGAGCAGGGCCCTCGTCGTCCTGAGGCCCTCTGTCGCCTTCCTCAATGGTATCTTCATTCGTCATCATCGCCATCATCGTTGCCCTCATCGGCGCCCTCATCATAGGGCGTGACTCTGCCGTTTCCATCGTCGCCACCATCTTCCTGGATGGTCTTGAGGTAGATAGGTTCCTCCTCCTTAGCCGCAGTGATATCAACGCCTTCAACCCCTTTCTTCGCATCCAGAGGGGACGGTCTCGAGGGGATGATCGGCATCCTCTCCTCTGGGGTCTTCTCAATGGGATGGAATACAGTATTTCCCTTGGTTGTCTCTGGGGCCACCTTTAGCTTGCCCGGGTGATACGAATTCCTCTTGGATGAAGATCCAGAGCGTTGACTGGAGACCGATGCAGCTGGGGATGTCGAACGTGCCCTGGATGCCGAGGAGCCCGCTGCAACTGCGCTCCCGACTGTAGCAGACTTGCAGTGCTTGGCCTTTTGTTGGACACCCGTGGGAGGGGCACTCTCAATGGACTTAGAAGCCCACTCACCTTAACCGGATCCGGGAGAGGCATGCTCCTGGGAACCACCCGGTGCAGATGCCTTGGCCTGCAGCAACTCTTCCTGCTGTTTTATGCCGATCCTTCAACGTGCGTTTCGAGAGTTCATGGCAAAACGCACAATCCTTCTCCTTATGCGTTGGGTATAGGGAGTACAGGAACTGAGAATGTTTGTCATCCATTTAAACATTCTGCAAACCACAGTCAGAGCAAAGCTTGAAAAGGGAAGGGGAATCTGTCTTCTCATCCGACATGATACACGCATTGTAGGCCTGAAGAATGTTCTGGAAGCCTCCACAAAGAAACTCGACAGAATCCACCCGTTGAGGGGCGCTGAAGGATCAGAAGGATGATCGATGGAGCACACGGGCTCACTTGACCGAAAAATATAGTAAAACTATTCCAAATAGCGAAAAACACAGTAAAAGCTCGAGAGCTAAGCATGAGGACTCCCAACACTTGAACGTGCAGTAAAAATCTCAGATGGCTGCCTGGGGAGGGGCTTAGGTAGAGGGCAATCATTGGCTGGGGGCGGTATGACCCAGAGCTCAGTGATTGGTTGCTAGGAATAAGACAGTTCAGAAATGAAACTGAAACTGATTGTTTCTTTACCGAGGATTCCCAGCCTGACGACGGGGAATATTTATGAGCATGTGAATCCGTGCCAGACCCCATGCTGGAGAATCAATATTTATAGATGTATGCTTTAAGTTCTGAACCAGTGAGAAGGGGTATTTTCTCTGTTTAGCACAGGGAGTGCACAGTGAATGGATGAACTCCCCTTTTTTCTGTAAAAGAAACCCAAAATCAGTCAGGGCTGTGCAACGTTTAACATACATGTATAGGTATAGATAACAATATTTAAATGAGCAGTGCCTGGTAACCATGAACCTCTCGATAAATATGACAAACCTACAACAGAACAATACATAGTGCTAAGGTGCAGAAGAATACATAGTTCTATGCAGAAAAACAACAATGTTGTGATAGCTGCATCACAGTTTAGGGCTATAAATAAGAAAAACAAATTGTTCTGACTTTCATAAATACAAAATCTCAGTAGTTTACTCTCTTGTGTCTGCATTTCCCCTAGTTCTCTCCTTTTGGACCAGATTGACAGAATGCTTTCCTATGGGATTGCACCATTGTAAAAATGCTTCTGTGAATCGGGCCCTTTGTCTCATAGAGCTCAGGAGAAGTCTCTTGTCCTGGTTGACTATATGAAATGTATAGGACCTGGTTTTCTTTTTTCCCCAAAGTCCCAATTTCTTACAGAAAAACAAATTGCTGGCTACATAAACTGCAGGCAGCAGCAGACTACTGTGGTGACGCAAATACATTTTATTGGGCCCCAAAAAACAAATTAGTGCTACTTACTCGGTTGAAAAATGGCAGTGGCCATGCTTTCTTTTCTCCTGGATGGATCACCACGGGGGAGCCTCTTCCCTTTTCACTGCTCACCCTCTCCCAGGACATAGTGACAGAGAAGAAGGGTTGTGCGGAGCTGGTAATTGGGTGGAGTCCCTCACTGGGGGTGTCTATCTCTACTCCGCTCGACTTCCTTCAGGTGTTGTCCTCAAGATTTGCCACAAATGCTGCAAAACATCACAGGTCACCAAGGTTGACCTTTCTCTTTTTACCTTCCTCATGTGTCCTTGTGCCCCCCTTGTAACGGTCAAGTCGATGTCTGTCCATTTTAAGCAAAGGGTCATTCGTGTAATTACAAATAAGTACAGGATTGAGCCCCAGTAATTTTTTTCTAATATGACATCTTTTTGTCTGTACAGGCTGGGAGGATAGCTCAGGGGCAACAAGCAGGCTATGGGAACGAGACGGTTCCTAGGCGACATGGGTATGATCCTTAGAAGCTCGAAGAGTAGGGCATTAAGCGCCCCAAATCAAACTACCAGAAAAAAATTAGTTTTTTACCGATGCAAATTTTGTTTTATTGCTTTACCTTTATTAATGCCAGTAAGCACAGTGATATGGTTCATACTTATTTATATTATTTATATAACATTTTGGAACCAGGCATTTAATATGTTTTTCTCTCATTCATGTTTCTTGAGTTGGTTCTTTGTATATGTATATGTGACTCCAGGAGTTTTATGTGGGGTTACATATAAAATAGGGATGAATATTGGCCATTTTAATGGTAATCACCTTATCCAAGTTAAGACTGCTGCACTGGCCCATAGATGCCTGTATGGTATCTAAAAAATGTGATATGCCTCTACGATACCTCAAGGACTGTACACTCCTCTACCTTATTTCTAGTCAGCCCTGTTAGCCATAAGTGATCCCACAGCCTTTGTAGAACATTCCCTACGACCGGGGCAAAGCTCCGGAACACCCGACCGCTTGAAATTAGACAACAAAAATATCCTAAAGTCTTTTGCGTACAATTGAAAACATTACTGTTCTCATGGACCTCCCCCGTGGTCAGAGGCGTTGCTAGGGGGGGGTTAAGGGGGCTATAGCCCCTGATCTTTTGGTTGTAGCCCCGTATAGAATCTCATGAGCTACAACCAAAAGACTAGCTAGCCCCTAGTCCCAACAGTCCCAACATTAGCTTAGCCCCAGGTCTTTTCCAGACCTAGCAACACCCCTGCCCGTGCTCCTCTTGACCCCTAATATCTTCTCCGCCCCTCCATTTTCTATTACCTGGCTGTCCCGTCCCCTTATCCCTGTGTGTGTGTTTTGGCACCCTGATGCCTGTGGGCTTTGGCACCCTATAAAATAAAAATAATAATAATAAATAAATATACACCTTGGCTCAACCAGCAGTGTCAGGGTTCAGACCTGTGAATTCATCTCCCACATAGATTTCTGAAAACAGCTAGGAGAAATAACAGGCTGGGGAGGAGATCTAATTTCTCGTTGCTTGCAGTTCCAGCTTATAAAATGGCGGCATGGACAAAGAGCAATCTGATGCTCTTACATTTAAGACATTCCGAGGGTGAACAATTGTATAGCAGTGTGCATGAGCAGATTGGTTCCTTCGTCTTAGATGTGTTCTCTTTCCCCAAGGGGAAAGTTATGTCCTAGATTCGGCTCCACATGAATCGCCCTCTTTGCCTAATCACAAAAATACCATACTTGCCCATTGATTGGTCCAGTGGTCCATACGCTTTTCGGATTGCCATTCCTGCATGCCGTTGGCACTTATGTCTTCTGTATGAGTTGTACTCTTTTCTATCAACGCAAGAAGCTCAGCCGAATGTGGCCATGACCCATCAGAGCAAAATGAAGTGCTTTCCTTCCCAGTTAGCTACACAATAGGTTCTTCTGTCCGCATCTCCCAATCAAGGCTGCACGCTGTCTCCAATTTTCAGTTTTCTAGATAAGAACTTAGGTCCCCAACAACTGGGACTGTCATAGGGGTTGACACATGCAGTGGAGAAATCTCACCGCTTTTCCACTTTGAAATCCCATGTTCATCATTGGCTTGCCTTTAACAACCGCAGGATGAAATTGGGTATTTACTCCAATTTAAATGCCGAGGGCGGTGAATAAAACAATATGGGAGAACTGGAGTGGTTGCCAAACATTTTTGCTTGGCTATCTGGCTTTTAAAATGTTTCCCTGTATATCTGCATCAAGGAAACCATTCATAACTCTTTAAGAACTGCCTTTGGTGTTTGAATGTTTACAAACTTCCTTTTATTTATTTATTGTGTGGTTTTGGTGCAACTCCTATATTGTCATGGGCCTTCTAAAAGTGCTAAGGTGTACCTGGGAGAGCCAAGAAGAATCCACAAAATGTCTATGATCTGTAAACAGGTAGGCCGTCAAAGATCTCCTAAATTTTATACGGTTGTGTTCAAGTTTGAGATGCGAAGTAAGCGAGTCACAAATGGAGGTGCCTTGACTTGACTGAAACAAGCCGGTTTGAATCTTTGTTACAGGTAATTTAAAAATATCTGTGTTTGATTTTTTGTTTACTAGTAGCGACATATTAAGGCAGACGTGTAGGTAACTTTGGACAACCTTTGAGAAAAGCATCAATTTTTGAGTTTGTCCAGATTAACGAACATTAAGGCTGTGTCAACGCTGTCACACAAATACTTTTGTCAATGTCATGACTTCAATGAATGTGGGCATTACATACATATGAAAGGCACTGGTTATAATATGCAGCATCCCGACTCTGTACAATATGGCACATATGCCAACATATGTTGCTTGGTTTTTTGATTGATAAATCCCAGCGGAATGTCATATTATTACTTGCATGTTCATAGGTATGCGGTTGAAAGCAAAATAAAAACACATTATTGTCTATGAATGACCAACATGCAGCAGTAAATATTAATTAATCGTATCTACTTCCACCGTCCACAAATGCCGAGTGATAACTAGTAAAACTCTTCCTCAAACACTGCATTTTCAAGATATAGGATAACCTTTAATTGACTTTTGTAAAAATGAACAGGCCGATTCATGGAATAAATGTGCACCGAAAATCTCTGCGCAAGCGTGCGAATCGCAGCGCCAGTGAGAAAATCGAAGTAAAAACGTGCAAAATCCACGCACATCGATTCATGTAAGTCTGTGCGCGTGTAAAATCTGGGATGTGCGCTAAAATTCTGCGTGGCGCACGTGGGCACACACGTCATCAAACGGCGTGCGCTACGCGCACAGCAAAAGCACACATAGCGCGGCGCACACAACAAAAGTAGGCGGAACACGGGCGTAACACGCGGAATGGGGAACAACACGTGAAAATGTGGGCGTTACGGGGGAAGTACAGGAGGCAAATGCGTGGAATACCCACATGCGCGCCTACAACACGTATTCATGGAATCGAACAGGGCAAACACGTGCGCCAAAAAAGACGCCCAATTCCGGAAACACGTACGCCAGCAGGAAGCAGGCGTATGCGGACCTGCGCAGCATAAAAGTGCCCGCAAACAACAAACAAGCTCAGACGCTACGATGAATATACCGTTCCTCGCAGCAGTGGTCGTGGGACACCGCAGGAGGAGGAGGAGGATAGTCAGGCCCAGAATTTTTACACCCAGGACCAGCCTTTTTGGGATGTCTGATGACCAGGTGTATGGGAGGTACAGGTTTTCACCTCACATAATACTCAACCTGGTGAGTGAGTGGGAGGATGACCTCACATCACCCACCCTGTGCTCCCAAGCACTGAGCCCCTTGGAAAAGGTGCTCAATGTACTGCACTTCTTGGCCACTGGTTCATTTCAGTGGACAAGTGCCATAGTGGGGGGGGTGTCACAGGCCACGCAGTCAAGATGCCTAAACCAGGTGTTGGCCATCATGACTGCATGCACATCAGTCCGCAGGCACATATACCTGCCCAGAACACCTGCAGAAAGGCAGGCTGCCGTCCAGGATTTTAACAGGGTGGCACACTTCCCCAAAGTGCTAGGTGCCATTGATTGCACCCATGTGGCTCTACGTCCTCCCAGGGCAACTTAGCACATCTATAGAAACCGCAAGCACTGGCCTTCCATCAACGTGCAGGTAGTATGTGATGCCAAGGGAATCATCACCTCAGTATATGCCAACTATCCAGGGTCCACCCATGACAGTTTCATTTACAGAATGTCAACCCTAAACCGGGACCTAGGAGCTGGGCGGCATGGCGATACATGGCTGCTTGGTGGGTATAAATGCCTCTGCACATGCATGCATGTCAGAAACTGAGTAATGTCACAACCCCACTAATGATACCCATCATCACCTCTCCAGGGGACAGGGCCTACCCTCTGAGCACCCACCTGATGACGCCAATTCGGAACCCCACCACACCACCCGAGGTAAGATACACCACAGCCCATATTGCAACCCGGGGCATAGTGGAGCGCACATTCGGAGTGCTCAAGTCACGCTTTCGCTCCCTTGACCACTCTGGTGGGCAGCTGCTATACGCGCCCCCAGTAATGTGCAGGATCATAGTGGCAGCATGTGTCCTGCACAACGTTGCAACCCGCCGGGGCCTGCCGGTGGTCATGGTGGTGCCCCAACATCCCTAACGACATGCACGACCGCTGCGCATGGGAGGGGAAAGGGCACGTGGTGAGGCAGCCCGTACGCAGCTGGTGGCTAATTACTTCACCTAAAATCACACCCCTGTGGAGTGCACACAACCCTGGTACATACCAGCTGACAATCAATGATGATGACATAAGGGACAGTCAACTGTCACAACCATAGCAACCTGAGATTGGTCACCTGGAAGTGTTACATTGTGTGCATCCCTACATATTGAAAGACAACCAATGCTGTGTCACAAAAAGACAAACATTTATGCTGCATGAATGACTACCACCTTGCAAAATACAACATGAAAACAGCACCATGTTACCCAACCCCTCCCCATCTCTGCTACCCAACACACCATGGCATGTCATGCAATGTGAAAGCAAACAAAGGAATGCACAACACATGACACAAGTGTCACAAAGTGCACTGTCCCAAATGGAAAGAGGCCACAGACAATATGCTCCCAGTAATTAATAACAAACAGCACACATGACCAAATACTTACCAGCAACACAATACAGCAACACAGCATGAGACATTGCCAAAATATGATAGTACAAACTCAAAGTAGTGCAAGTCTTACAACCTGAATAATCCAGCACATCCACCCCTTCCAACTGCAGAGTGTTCCTGTCATGCAAATGTGTCAGTGTATTGCATACAACATGAACTGCATCTGCAAAGGAGACGGCCTTGTGAAGACATGAAGAAGGTACCTGCGAATAAGGAGAAAGACATGGATGCACAAGCACATATCAATACACCATGCAGTGTTCAATACAAAAACAAACCCCACTAGGGATGTCCACACAGTTATGACTACAGACTGCCCACACAGCTCATGGGAGCCCAATGTCACTGTGTACGTCACTGTCACTTGGTCACACCCTTTGCCAGCCCATGGAAACGGGAAGCAGGAGGGGTGTGTGTGTCAGGAACCCAAGCATCTAACCCAAACACAGGACAAGCCTGCATGTGCCCAGCCGGAATACACGGTGGATGCCCACGGGAGCCACACAAGGCAACACACTGTATAAAAAAAAATATGGCCATGTGGGGGTCGGGGGGGGGGTGAGGCCACCCAGGACGGTCGAGGACAGGGTGCACACCAACAGCCACCTGCGTGGATGTTGCGGAAAAAAAAAAATACCTCCATGGGCTCATGGCCTGCACGTCTATGCTAGTGTGGGAGGAGTGCTGCTGTCGCTCTCATCACCCTCTGCTGCTGCATCAGGAGGTGGTGGTGCTATGGGAGGCAGCCCACGCAAACCCCTGGTATGGTCCTCCATGGCAGCAAGCATGCGGGTGTGGAAGGTCTCGTTCTGGAGGATGATAGTACGGAGATCCCCGTGCAGCACCTGACGGGTCGCCTGCATTTCTGCATGCATGGCTTCCCGTGATGCCCAGATCTCCTCCCGAGTTGCCTGCAGCTCAGCTGAGAGTGAACGTGTGAGCTGCTCCAGCTGCTGTTCTGACCTTAAATTTCGGGAAGCTTCAAGTTCACCCAGAGTCTCGCTGAGGCTATGGAGTTCTACCCTCAGAGCTTCCCTGTGGTCCTGTGACTCTATAGATATGGATTTGCGCAGAGTCTCCACTGCCGCCTGTCGGTCCCTGCTGGACGCCAACATGTCTTCCCTGTGTGATTGGCAAATGGAGTCTGTTGCCTGCTGTTGTTGCTCCATCTGCCTTTCAGGGGGGAGAATGGAAGTGGCTACCCTCTCCATTGCCTGATGCTCCCTGTTGGGCTGCTATACTGTAAATGGAGTTTTCCCATACAGTATTGCCTTGTGGCGTAGGGCCACCGCGTTGGTGGGCATCACACCTGTTCGGGGCAAGGCGATCTGCACCTTGCTGTGCTGGCACTGTCTGAGGCTGCAGGACTGAATTCCCCCTCTGATCTGTTGAACCAGCAACAGGATCAGATGTTGTGGAGTGTGAGTGTGACCCTGAATCGGTAACCGCCAAAGCGGACTTACCAACACTGACATCCCCATAGAGGGTTCTACCCCTGGTGCAGGTGGGTTGGACAGGCCAGAATCCCTGCCAGAAACACTCACTTGCGACTGCACATAAGTCTCATCATCCGATTCAGCACCTGAATAGAGGTCTGGGGAGGTGCACCCAGAGACACCCCTGGACAGTATGCTCAGCAGTAAGATTGGGTTTTCACCCACCACCACACCACGTCCCCCACTGGGGCCCAGTTGTGCCTGAGATTCTTCCTGGGTCTGCACCATCTCCTCAACCTCAACAGCATCAAATGCGTCATCACCTGCAAAAACATGAAAGACATAAAATGGAAACAGGCATGAGCACCATAGCACACAGATACGCCTGACAAGCCAGAGATCCAGTACATGATTTACACATGTCCCACATGACTATAACCCTGGCATGCATGCACTGTCAATGAGTTGGAAGGGGAGGCAAAAAGCAGACACTGAGGACACCAAGATGGAAAAACAACACATTTGCTGCATGCTGGGTAGCACTGGCATCACACATTAGCCTGTGAGTGGCATGTCCAATACACATACATGACACATGCCAGCACACAGATGGCATGTGGCATAGCCATGGTACATTTGACAAGTACAACCATATGTCAGTGAATGAGCACTGTCACCCATCCATGTGAGATGGACATGATGAGATGAAAAATGCTACATAGTGTGACAAAATACGCATGTGCCACACACTGCAACACATCCAGTGAACAATAATACAGTGATGGCAGGCAGATGTACACATCAATGGTTGGTCACTTCAACATGACAGGAAACCACTATCATGTACCACATTCAAACAGGCCCCAAAAATTAATGTGAGCAGGCCAATACTCAATCAGCCTGAATGGTCTAATCATTCACATAACAAGGTAACAAATGTGGGCCAATGTGGGGTGTAATCAGTGACAGAAGCATGTCACATATGTGGCATTAGGGCTGATAAATGTGTTGCAAAAATGGGAGATTGAAACAATCAGCCTGAATGAACCCTGAAAAAATCTGAACAATGTTGTTGCAAGATGACCGTTCAAGGGCAACTGAAGTAATGTTGCGCTAATTGGCTACTGTGGGCAGAAGGGATACTGTCATACCAACAAATCAAGGCCGGTGAATGTTTTGGAGGAAGCACATGGGTGACCCATACCACTCAGGAGTACACACTCTCACCTGGCACTCAATCAGAACCCGTCACCCAAACAACATGCACATGGATTACACACACATGCATGGGCACTCACCGGACAATGTGTCGTAATCTGGTAGGTCTCCCACGCCTTGGATCTGTTCCTCTGTGATGAAGGTTCCAGCAACAGACTCATGTTCAGTGAGTTGGTTGTCCTCTGGTGGAGACCCACCGCCAGTCACCAGAGTAGAGGCATGATTTGAGGCCAGCTTGTTCTTTGCTCTGCGTTTCAGGTCATTCCACCGCTTGTAGCAATCATCAGCTGTGCGCCTCACAAATCCAAGGGCACTAATGATGTCCGCGATGGTCTGCCAGTGTGCCTTATGTTGACCAGGTGTGGTCTTGCACTCTGCAGTCGCCACCATTTTGCGGCTATGTGCCGCGCATAGGCCACAAGTGCATCAAGTTCGGTGTCATTAAAGCTAGGCTTCCTTGACATGCCGGAGTGTGTAGCCATGTCTGGGATCTCAGCCTGTAGTGCCAGAGCACCCTTCTTCTGCTTTTTCAAAGGTGGTGCGGATCCTGAGTGGCTTATGCCACTCTGGTCAGTAGGGGCAGAAGCACAGGTGGACTGGGTACTAGGAGTGTGCGAATGCACAATGACCATAGGTCTTGGTGCAGGCATTGGCTGCAGGGTGATGTTGGCAGGGCCAACATCGGTTTGATGGACCTGGACCGACACTGTCCCGGCTGGGAGACTCAGAGCTGGGGTGGATAGAGCTGCAGCTGCCCCTGCAGCCTCCCCATCCTGCCTACTTGGGGCAGCAGATGACATTGCTGCCCCAGATCCACGTGGCCTGGTGAAAGCAACTTGCACTGCCACACGTGGCTTAGACTTGCTGACCTGGAAGTCAGCCTGGGAGTCATCCTATGCCGGTTCAGGTGCCAAAATGGGCTGGTCCAACAAGGGCTGAGCTGGGATGGTGTCAGCTACGTTTCCCACAACCATGGTGGGGGCATGGGTGTCCCTGATTGGTCCTCCACACACAGTGGTCTAGGGGCACCCTGCAAATCCTGGCCACGACCCCTAGGGCGCCCACCACGCCCACCTTTTGGAGGTCGACCACCTTTGCCTCCCTTACCGCTTAGTGTCCCCTCCCAACCATGGCACTGATGTTGTTGTGCGTATGGGAGTAGCAGTAAACTATTGTCCTGGGCAATTGGGGGTGACAGGGGTAGGGTACTAGATGGAATTCATACCCTAGTGCTCTAGCAAGGCTATCTGTGACCCCTGGGGGAAGATGATGGGTCACGCAGCGCACGGGCACCCCAAAAAAAAACTGAATGTGCACACAACCCCTCGTAGACCACGTGCATGGAAAAATTAACCCGCACTATGCTGTGGCACCCAGAAACACAAAAATAAATGTACCCATAATACACGCAGCCTACAGTGTCCTCTGAAGGGGTACGCGACACACGGGGCAAGCACAGTTGGTAAATACGCGCGTGACTCACCGTATGCCTGGGAAAAGAACGTGAAAAAGACACGTGTGTGCGTGTTGGCAACACCCCCGCCAAAAGAAGAATTGTACGCTGTATGAGGAAACAGGACAAAAGAAAAAGTGAACGCTGTTTGAGGAAACAGGCCAAAATAAAATTGAACGCTGTCAGAGGTAACAGGGAGTACGAACTTGAACCGTTGTGAAGTAATCGCGTGTGAAGCAAATAGAAGTACAAAATTCACCCACTCGCTCACGAAAAGCACGTACAAGAAAATGGCGTCCTACATGTACCTTTTCAACCGGCCCACACGTACAACGTCACTTACGCCTGTGCGCACTAAGGCCCTTTCCTCCAATTACATGAGCTGACACTCGGACGTGCAGTTTTTGCACGTGCACAATGAACATGCACCCGTATTGAGGGAAACGCCCTTGCGCGTCACCTCACAGACGCGCTTACGCGCTAAGGGCCTTTGGTCCAATGAATTTGCGTACGTGCTGTGCCTTCACGTGCTGATTCACTATGCACCCGTCATGAAGGAAACACCCGCGCGTGGGACATCAGAGACGCGCTTATGCGCTAAGGGCCTTTCCTCGAATTACACGCTGACGTGCAATTTTTTCACGTGCCAAATCACTCCGTATCAAGCTGGACATGCGACAACACACGGAAGACCACGCTCCTGCCCAGAAGGCCGAATTACTGCCCCCAAGAGCCCCGAGCACTCTTCCCACCTGCCATCTGCTGCTGCCTGCCTGCATGCTGCCCACGTGCCCTGCTATTTGCTGCCTACACGTCAGCCAGGGGTGCAGTTGCTGTGACCACCCCTGCTGGAACCGAAGACTCCTGACTGGGATACCATCGCTCCACAGCCCAGCCCCAGGACCCAGTTGCCCACCCACACCTGCCTCTGGGGTTGCCATGTCGGGCATAACACCATCTGGCACCACTGGCAACCCCCAGCCAGAGAGGCAGAGGGCCACCAGCTTCAGTTTGATGATGCCCTGTCCCGGGACATCAAAAAGTGAGCATCGGACTAGCCCGCTGCCATTGTAAATAGTTAGTTAGTTAGTGTTAGGTTTCATTTTTGTTTTCATTTTTTTGGGGAGCTCGGACAATACCCCACATTTTTGTATATAGTTCTTCATTAGTTAGTGTGTTTTTGTAGGTTTCATTTGGACAGTTGGGCTCATGGGCCCAGGATTTCATCCTTGTAAATAGTTGGAGTGTGGATTTGTCGGCATTTTCTTTTTTGATTTTTCCATGGAGCAATGGATTTTACTTTTTCATTTCTGTTTGGATTTGCTTTGTTGGAGGGAGACTTTGGAGACATTTTTTATTTCATATATTTTGGATTCTGATTTCCTTTTGTGTCATTATGTGACATACTGCATTTTTTTCCTTATGTCCATTGTTTGGTGTTTAAATTTGTTTCACCACATTTTTTGTTCAATACATTTTTTCCTGTACTTCAATGTCTGGTATTCTCTCATTGGTTTCATGCATGTCACAATTTGGGTTTTCACATTCACTGGCACCCATTGTGTGTATGTGACGGACATGTGTTGATGTACTTACATGCCATTTGGGTTGTTTCATGTAATGGCCATTTCAATGTGGGGGGTATGTTATGCTTGGTTGGTTATTTGGGCAGGGGTGGCATGCAGTGGGATTTGGGTGGCCATGAGGGCCATGATTGTGGGTCATGTTGACGTGTTGGGGGGACATGAGTGGGGGCATGCTGGCAGGTGCCCTTCACGGGTGGGTGGGGGGACATGAGTGGGGGCCTGCTAGCAGGTGCCTTTCACTGCTGGGTGGGTGGGTGGACTTGATAGGGGGCCTGCTGGCAGGTGCCCTTCACGGGTTGGTTGGGACATGAGTGGGGGCATGCTGGTAGGTGCCCTTCACGGGTGGGTGGGGGGGCATGAGTGGGGGCCTGCTGGCAGGTGCCCTTCACTGCTGGGTGGGTGGGTGTGTGGGGGGGCATGAGTAGAGGCCTGCTGGCAGGTGCCCTTCACTGCTGGGTTGACATGAGTGGGGCATGCTGGCAGGTGCCCTTCACTGCTGGGTGGGTGGTTGGGTGGTGGGACATGAGTGGGGGCCTGCTGGCAGGTGCCCTTCACTGCTGGGTGGGTGAGTGGGTGGGGGGACATGAGTCAGTGCTCACTTGTGCGTGGTGACATGTGGGCTGGCTGGGGAGCTTTGCTAGGGTGGATGGGCTGCCGGTGGGGCATGGCCAGGGGTGCAGTGTGTTCTCCTGTGTTGTGGTCTGCATGCAGGCCCTGGGGAGGGGTGAGAGGGCACACCTGGGAGGACACACACTGCCAATTTGTTTGGGCACCCCAGAAATACACGTGCCCTGCTCGCACAGAGCCTACCGCGTGTGAAACTCACAGCGAACCCCAGTAATATACGTGCCCTGCTCGCACAGGGCCTACCGCGTGTGAAACTCCCTGCGAACCCCAGAAATACACGTGCCCCGCTCGCACAGGGCCTACCAAGTGTGAAACTCCCCGCGAACCCCAGAAATACACATGCCTCGCTCGCACAAGGCCTACTGCGTGTGAAACTCCCCGCGAACCCCAGTAATACACGTGCCCCGCTCGCACAGGGCCTACCGTGTGTGAAACTCCCCACGAACACCAGTAATACACATACCCTGCTAACGCTAGGACTATCGCGTGTGAAACTTCCCGCGAATGAGCGGGGTACGTGTATTCTGAGAGGTCCGCGGGGAGTTTTACACGCGATTGGCCTAGCGCGAGCGGGGTACGTGTATTCCGAGGGGTGCGTGGGGAGTTTTACACGCGATTGGCCTAGCGCAAGCGGGGTACGTGTATTCCAAGGGGTGAGCGGGGAGTTTTACATACGTTTTCGTCGTTGGGGGGGCTGTATGCTGGTCCACTGGCATGTGCGCCATGTACTGGATTTGTGTGCTGTTCATGGCGCACAGGGCGGGGTTGGGGGCGTAACCGGCGCTGCTGCAGGGTCGCTGCGCCACAGCTGTTTAGGGATGTTAAAATCCATGAATACGCTGTGCGCCGAAATGGGTTTTGGCGCACGTGGCTGTCGCAGACTGTCGCACACGCATACTGTGCGCCAGCCACGTGCACCACTTGTGCGCTGAATTCTATGAATTACCCCAATAATTGGCACCTATTATGTTATACGGCACTGAAATTTAGGGATTATGTCAGGTTAAGCCATTTAGTACTTTTGAAAATTGCTATAGCAAGAGCCTTTTTTATTGTCCATAAAGCTTATCTGCTGAATTGCAATGTGTAGAATCTGGCTTCATCCCATGAAGTACAATTTTATGGCAAACTATGTAATAAGGTTCAGTTGGCTAAAGACAACACACTTAAGTATTATATGCATGAGGTTTGCTAGGCAGATTAGATTAGTCACTAAATCACTGTGTTTTGGAAATTCCTTATTGCCTCTAAACATTGTCCTGACTGTTTTGTTGTAAATGTCTTTGATGGTAACGAGACTCACATTAAAAGATCAATTATGCAATTGGCACATGAACACAATGTGACAAATGTGGCCACAACATTCCCCTCTTGGGGATATATTTCATTTGTACCATCAGCTGTATAGGTATCTAAATTTGTGATTTAGTTTCCAAACCACATGTTCAGATGTGTCTATTTATGACTCAAATTTAACATTTGAACATCAGTAGAATTCACTGGAGCTTGGCTTAAAAATTCGATTGAAAGAAGGACTTGCAATATCTATGTCCATGTATTGTTATACTGCCTGTTGTGGAGTTCCCCGTGCCTCGGGGAACCGTCATGCACTCATACACCCATGCACACGCACACCGCACAGGAAGACACGGGACGCGCTGGTGATCTGTACGCGTCCCGGCGCGAACTGCCGCACGGGCGCGGTTTATTGCAACTGCGCATGCGTGGCCGAGAACGAGGCCCACGCATGCGCGATAGTGGCGCTGGGATGTCACATCCCTTCTTTTTTGTAACAACAGAACAAAAACAAAACTTTGGTGTATGGACCCCTTATAGTGGAACAGAACAGTAACAAAACCATAATAACCGGTGGCCACAAGTGTAATTCACCCCTCGCTCAGTCCCCTGAGTCCATGACATAGTCTTTCAGATGAGCCGGAGGTCTCCGGCTCCCACGCACAGGATATCTCGATGTGACCGTAGGCAAAAGGCGGTCCGCCTCTGGTGCAGGTCCAGGATCCGATGAGGGGACGCCCTCCTGGGCCTCCGATGTTCCTTCCTGGCCCGAAGGGTCATTCAAGACCTGAGGTTCCGCCGGGACATCCACTTTCTTGAAAAAGGATCGATTGCGGGTAACAGTACCACGTTCACTGGCTGCGGTCACCATCGTGCCCTTCACATGAGTCACTGTCCATGGGCGTGGTTCAAACGGTAAGGACAACTTTCCTTCCGGATGTCTATTCTTTACTAGTACGGAGTCTCCAATTCTCACTTCCTTTTCTTGTAATCCTCTGCGTTCACTCTCCTTCCGATTGCGCACCGCTCGGTCTTCACGAACTTTATCGTTGTCTATGACACCCGACCTCCTGTCCTCCATTTCTGGTAACATCCCCCTCGGGCACCGCCCGAAGAGCGCCTCAGCTGGGGCAACCCCTGTGGATTGATGGGAAGTTGAGCGATACACTCGAAGAAACTCCACAACTCTTTGGACAAGATCCTCACCTCTGCTGGCCGAGATCCGCATTACCTTGTTGAGCGTTCTCATCATCCTTTCGGCTTCGCCATTGGCTCGCGGCCATAGCGGGGAGACTCTTCTGTGTTTTATCCCCCTTTCTCATAGATACTGCGCAAACTGGCTGCCAGTGAACGGTGGCCCATTGTCTGAGCAGATGATCTCCGGGAATCCATGCGCTGCGAACATTTTGTCCAACGCCGCCGTGGTGAACTCAGTCGCGGTCGACTCAACCACCTCTACTTCCGGGTACCGTGACCATTGATCGACGGCCACCAAAAAGTACCGTCCCTGACCTGTCGAACCAAAGTCCACATGGACCGTACCCCACGGCTTCTCACTGCACTCCATCGAGCTAATGGGTGGCGATTTGTCACCCGGTGTCGCCGCCTGGCAGACCAGACATCTCTTCACAAAGCTTTCCACTCGCGCCTCCAGATCGGGAAACCAGACTTTTGGCCTTAACCTGGCCTTCGTCTTGACGACACCCTGGTGTCCAATGTGTGCCAGCTCCAGCACCCGCATCCTTAGCTCCCTCGGGATGACGATCTGCTGGCCCCTGAGAAGCAGTCCATCCTCGGAAATCGACAACTCATCTCTCACCCTCCAGAGCGCTTGTAAGTCCTTCTGTGCTTCCTCCTGGCGGCTTGAGTTGTTCCGTAACACTTCTCTCCAGTCCCCGCTCCTCACTGCTGCCTTGATGATGCCGAAGACTTCATCATTAGCGGACTCCGTCGCTACGGTGAGCCTCGATAGCGCCATGGGAAGCGCACCTTCTACCACTTGACATAGCAGACCCTTACAGTCCACTTCCCCGTTTTCCACTTCTGCGTTCTCTTTGTTAGGGTGACGCGACAAATAGTCTGCGGGGTTGTTGGTCCCCGGCCTATATACAAGCTTTACCCCATATTCCATTAAGGCCAGCATCCACATCTCGATTCGGGGCGGCGGCTTCGATGATGCGCCCGCCAGTATCGGCAGCAAAGGCTTGTGGTCGGTGACCACCACAACCGGCTTGCCCAAAATGTACAGGCGGAAGTGCCGACAGCCCCATAGGATGGCCAGTGCTTCCCTTTCTATCTGTGAGTATCTCATCTCTGTACTAGAAAGTGCTTTGCTGGCATAGGCAATGGGTCTCATCTCGCCACGCTCATCCGGTTGCAGCAACACTGCACCTACACCAACGGGGCTGGCATCTACTACCACTTCTGACTCCACGGCCGGGTTGAAGTACGCCATGGTGTCTGCATCTGACAGAGCATTCTTGAGGGCCTGAAATGCCTCTTGTTCTCGGGACTCCCATTTCCACACCGCGTCGTTTCTCGTCAGAGCCCTGAGAGGCTCCGCCATCGAAGCTAGTCCCCAAATAAAACGCCAACAATAAGTCACCATCCCCAAGAAGCTCCTTACCTCCGTGGGGGATTGTGGTGCCGCTGCCTCCTTTATGTCTCTGACCTTTGCCGGGTCTGGTGACACTCCTGCAGCCTGAAAGATGAAGCCGAAGAACCCTATCCGGTCTTTAAAAAATTTGCATTTTTGGCGATGTAAAGTGTGACCCAGTTCTTTCAACCTCCTTAGAGTGCCTTCCAACCTTCTCAGGTGTTCCGCCTCAGAGTCCGCGAACACTAAGATGTCATCACTCATGTTTATAACCCCTTGAAGGCCGGCTAGTGCCCCCCTAATAGTGTTCTGGAAAACTTCAGCCGCCGACGAGATGCCAAAACTCAGGCGCTTAAATTGGTAGAGGCCTTCGTGTGTTGTGAAGGTTGTAATAAATCTGGAGTCCGGGTGGAGTTCCAATTGGTGATAGCCGGCCCGTAGATCCAGCTTTGAGAACACACGTGCCCCTTGAAGTTCCCCCACAATGTCATCCAGTGTTGGCGTTAAATGTCTCTCCCTCTTAATCGCGGCATTGGGAAGGCGCATATCAACGCAGATCCTTACCACTCCTGGCTGCTTAGGTTTGGGAGCGACCACTATAGGTGAAACCCAGGGTGTGGGTCCCTCCACCCTTTCAATAATATCCATGCTGATGAGCGACCTCAGCTCTTCCTCGACCTTCTCCCTGAGATGAAACAGGATCCTCCTATGCTTGAGGGCAACTGGTCTGATGGTGTCGTCAATGTGTAGCCTTATCGGGGGCGCCTTCAACTTCCCGACCCCTTCAAAGATGCCCGCATACTTGTCGAGCAAGCTCACAATGTCCACTTGATACACCTCCAATGCAAAATGCACCAAGTCGAGGGCTTCTGACGCGGCACAGCTGAGCAACGAATGGGGACTCACGTCCGTGACAAAGAATCGCGCTCTAATGATTCGGTCTCCCTTGGCGACTGGCGTGGTAAACACCCCTTTGATAGGCAGTGGGGCATCCCCTCCAAAGGTGAATATCTTTGCTGTCGAACTGTCTAGTGGGGGAGGACCTGGCAACCTCTGATAATGGTCCTCGGCCAACACACATACTGAGGCGCCTGTATCAATCAAGACCTGTGTCGGCACACCTTGAATGTCCACCATGCATTTGGGATGTCTCTTCTTTCTAGCCCCAGAGGCCAGGTTTGAGATGAAGAATACCTCTTCCTCGTCCTCCTCCTCCTCTTCGGCCAGCTGCAGCCGCTGTATTTCTTGTTCAAGTGCCGCAAAGCTCCTTTGCCTTCTGGGTCCACTACTACTACTCCTTGCTGGGCCTCTCGGCACTGAAATGGGAGCTGGAGCACGACACATCCGGGCGTAGTGCCCCGGCTTGCCGCACCGGCCGCATGACCTCGACACGGCTGGGCATTCTTCTGCGTGGGGTAGGTCGTACCCGCAGGATGGACACATCGACCCCGACTCAGGAGGAAGACGAGTCTCTTGCCTTCTTTGCCCCCACTTGTCGTTTATTCCGGGTCGTTCACTTATGGCAAATGCATCTTCGGACGTGCCTGGATGCCTTGCAGCATCCATTTTGGCTCCTCTCATCTTCGCCAGCTCATATATTCTGCCACTGTCCAGGATTTGCAGCAGAGTCCACCCCGGTTCCCTTAGCACTTGCCTTCTTAACTTTCCGGAGTTACAGCCTTGGATGATTTGGTTCCGTATCATTAACTCATCACTGTCCCACCGACACGTGGTGGCCATCAACCTCAACCTGGCGCAGAACTGATCAAGGGATTCTCCTTCTCTCTGCTTCTCGCCACAAAACAGAAACCTCTCGTAGTCAACATTTGAGAGAGGAATGAAATGGTTCTCCAGCGCAGTCTTGACAGTGCTGTACGTCACCAACTGTAGGTTGCATGATTCGAAAATCCGTAAGACGTCTAGCCCCGCAGAGTATAGCAGCGTGGCCCTCTTCGCATTATCATCGGTGATGCCAGTTGCTGTAAAGTACATCTCGAGTTTCTTAATCCACAGCAACCACCTAGGCCCCAATTTGGATGGGGGACCAGACACATCAAACTCTTGCATTGGTAGCAGAGACCCTTGTTGTGGCATCACTGTACCTGTCGCAGTTCCTTCCTCCCCATCGCTGTCCGCCATGATTTCAGGCCGCACAGGCACCTCCTGGTGTTATAGAGGCCGCAAACCTTACTTGGGGCTCTCGTGGGTTGTTGAAGCTGCTGCCAGACGGTTGCCCATTGTGTCTTGTCTTGGGTTCCTTTCCTGGAAGCGTCAGTCGTCCAGGGAAAAGAAGAGTCGTCCCCGGGTTCTGGGGGACAACCAAAGGTCCAAAAATTGAATGTATTATCTGTGCAGCGGCGCACGAGCACCTATTCAGGCCGCTACCACTGCACAAGCATCACGGGATCATTCACGTCGGGTCCGTGTCTCGCTACGACACGTAGCACTGCCGATTTCTTTTTTCTCGCCTGCCGTGCATTCGTGCCAACGTTGCCGTGGCGATCGTTCCCCTCGTCGCCAGTTGTTGTGGAGTTCCCCGTGCCTCGGGGAACCGTCATGCACGCATACACCCATGCACACGCACACCGCACAGGAAGACACAGGACGCGCTGGTGATCTGTACGCGTCCCGGCGCGAACTGCCGCACGGGCGCGGTTTATTGCAACTGCGCATGCGTGGCCCAGAACGAGGCCCACGCATGCGCGATAGTGGCGCTGGGACGTCACACTGCCCTGGTCTAAGTCATTTACGAATGAAACATTTGTGTGTGTGTTGAACAGTAGATACAGACAAGAAACTGAGAGAGATGATATCACACTGGATAATTAAGTGAACTGAGTGGTGCCGTTTATTACGCTATTCTATTATGATATGAAATTAATATTTAATTGAATGAATTGGTTTGATTTCATTTGAACTGTCGTGTCGCTATACATTTATACTTGATTTGTTAAAATTATAAATAACTCATTATATTTGTGATAAGTTCACATAAAAGATCATGTTTACATAACTGTATCACACTAATAAACTACTTCCTTGGGTTCCCGTTAGGGGCATAATTAATAAACTCTGCAAATGGAGCAGGTAAACGTTAACAATGGCTCCATCAAGTATGTTTGTAAATAAATAAAACATTCATTCCTCCCCTATTTTGTGTGGAAGAGCAGAGTCCTCAATCCACCCAAGACTGCTAAACTTACTTTCTCCTTTTCAGGATGGGAAGCAGAGTGTCTGAATCTCTTCTACCCTTAAAAATGTATGGTTGTGCTACAGGTCTGCTTCAGTTTACTCAATGGTCCGTAGCAGTACACAGAGGTTACATGGACCCTGTACCTCTATGAAATCTCAAAGTTTCAAGGGGGTTTCTTTCTATTATTTGGTTTGTACAATGTCCCTCACGAACAGTAATGAAGCTTTCACGGAAAATGTGATTGAAGCCTGAGAAAGTTGGTGAAATTGATGATAACTTGGTGGGTCTATCTCCTTTGAAGAAGCTATAGACACTACAGCTATAATAGTTCAAACAGAGTCAACCGTGCATATGTACATAATAACACAGGCTGAAACACTCTCTTCAGATGTTGTAACCGGAACCAACAGTGCCTTGCCACTTGGCTTCAATGTCACTGACTGAAAATGTTCCATCATGTCGTTCGCATCAAGCCTGTGAAGGAAGTCCGACCTCAAAGGTCCCCTACCCAGATCCGAAAGACTCATTTGACTCCTTTGACTGGCAGCCTATGAAAGAGTGTATTATAGCCAAACTCAATCAAGTTACCAATTTAAAAGAATTTCCACTGTGGTTGTAAACCATTAACCGGGGGGGGCTGGGGGGATGAGACACCCTGGATTACAGTGGAAAAATACAAAAATGTACCCACTTACCCAACCAAATTCGAAGAAAAGAAATTAGCAGATTTCACATTAGATGAAATTGGATTCAGTGAAATGTAGGTATCCTGAAAAATACAACCACACCACTTTTACAGTAGTAGGAAGCAGAATTGGGGCTGGAAGTAAGATAGAATCTGGTGCGCTAAGTAACTGTGTAGTGCCATCTCAGGTCTCTTTGTCATCAACTCAGTCAATTGTGGCTGTTTTCTTTCATCTGGTTATGCACAGCCCTCTCCAAGTCCTGAAAATATCATTAGCTCAAAGCAAAGTATTTATATGCAGAAATTGACACTAAGGGATTTTTGCTTAAGGAAAAAGCAAATGCCAGTGATAGCAAGTCCCACGATTTGCAAATTGATTTAGGACAAATAATTGTGTTATAACTAATGTGGAGAATCCAATAAAGAACGAACAAAGAAAAGCCTTGAGAAATAAACTTTTAGATTGGCTACACCCTAAAGCTGGGTATGCGACTATAGATCGGACGACATGACAGTCCTACACAGGGTACACGATGATGAGTGGTACCTTTCTAATAACAGAAATTGTATTATTGTGGGCTGTGGAAAAGTAAACTTCCTGTCTTTTTGAGTATTTGCAAGAGGCTTAGAAATATGCCACTTGACTCCAATCTGAGAATTGTATTGGACTATTCCTTATCAGATAGATCAACTTTTGTGAGGGATGACTACTTTCATTTAGAGTAGTGTTATGGTTTAATATCTGAAGTTTAAGTGAGGAAGTTCACCCTTCATAAATAAATAATATAGATTTTAGCGAAGGGACTGTGTTGTTTATGTGTTGTATTTGTTTTTCATGTTGTTTTGTTTTTAGTTGAAATTTTTTTCCATTGATTTTTTGGTTTCACTAGCGTAATTACTGTAATAAGATTTTTTAAAAATATTTTGTGGTCTGGTATTTATTTATGTTATTTGTTATATGTTTTCTGTGAGTGCTTTGATGCCTCTGGGCTTGCTGCTCTATACAAATAAACAATACAATACATGGTCGCTGTGGCTATGAACGTTACACCTACATTTATTATACAGGTTACATTGTGCAACATCCCCGCTGGATTCATGTACATCACAGAAACATTGCATTTTAAGAGTCAGTACGCCTTGCTGAGTCATCTATTGTTCTGAAAAGTGCATTACCAAAAACATTTATCTACTTCAACATTCAATGACATTTTAATTTTAGGATCATTAAGAGTTTGGTGGTACTAACTTTGGTAATGCACCCGAATGGAATTATTGTTACAGCATGAAGTAAACATGTGGTAAAGGAAAAGGTCTTCATGATAGAGTCATGCTAGTTCCTTTCCCCACTTTCGAGCCATTTGACTCCATCCGGGAAATATGGTATTACTGCATACATTAATGCCACATTGGTAATACTGCACACAGTTATGATATGATATCATAAGGCATTTATAACACGCCTATACACAAATATGTTCTAGTGGGAGGCCCCAGTCGAAGAAAGAGATCTACTACCAACTTGTTGCTTGGAGTAGCGACTGACCCTGAGGGAGTTGGAGGGGGATGAGCGAAGAGCTCGAGACGGAAGATATTTAGGAAGAGAGAGTTGAATGTATTGAGGCGGCAGGCCCCAGAAGGCCTTGTGAACAATGTAGAGAGTTTTGAACTTAGTCCTCACAGCCACTGGCAGCCAATGCAGAGATTTCAGTCCTGGAGAGATATGATCCCTGGGCTTGAGGCCAAGGACAAATCTCGAAGTTCTGTTCTGGATGAGTTGCAGAGGGCGGAGAGAAGAAGGCAGATTTAGAAAGAGGCTGTTGCAATAGTCCAGCTTAGAGAGAACCAGAGCTCTGGAGACAGTGAGCTTCTGGGGGAAGGAGAGGAAAAGAAGAATAGCTCTGAGGAGGTGCCGCTGGTAGTGTGACTTCTTAGAGACATCGTAAATGTGAGGAGAGAAGGAGAGTGTGGAGTCGAAGATGACCCTGAGGTTTTTAGCCTCACAGGTGGGAGCAGGAAGAGGGCCAAGAGAGGCCAGCCAGAGAGTGACAGGAAAGGAGGGAGCGGGTGTGCCGATGAGGAGAATCTCAGTCTTACTGGCATTAAAGCAGAGATCATTGGCGGCGCACCACTCATGGATGGCGGATAGGGAGTGAGAGATGGGAGAAGGAGAAGAGGTGGCTGAGGGTAGCCTGAAAAAGAGCTGAGTGTCATCCGCATAGTACTGAAAGTTGGGCAGAGCGCGGCAATGTGGTGGGCAAGCAGTTCCAGGTATTGGTTGAACAGCCAGGGAGAGAGGTTAGACCCCTGGGGAACACCACAGGTAGAGATAGAGATAGAGGAGAGGAAGGACCCAACCTAAACCTGGAAGGGTCGATCAGAGAGGAAAGAAGTCAGCCACGCCAGGACCTGACCGGTGATACCCAGGTTATCACAGAGATGGTTGAGCAGCATGGCAATGGTTGACCGTATCAAAGGCAGAAGAGAGGTCAAGTAAGATGAGGACACAGGGTGGTATTGGAATCGAGGTTGGAGAGCAGGTCTCCATGGATGTTCAGGAGAGCAGTTTCCATGCTCTGGCAGCTCTGAAGCCAGACTAATGATCATGGAGACAAGCAACAGATTCAGTGTGAAGATTGAGCTGGGAGATGGCCAGCTTTTCCAGGAGTTTTCCCATGAAAGGGGTGATGGAGATTGGGCGATAGTTAGCCAGGCAGGAAGGGTTGGCAGAGGATTTCTTAAGAAGAGGGTGTACAAGGGAGTGCTTCAGAGGGGAAGGGAAGACTCCAGTGGTGAAGGAGTGGTTGCAGAAGTCAGCCAGAGCAGGAGCCAGGGAGTCAATGTGGTCCTTGATGGTTTTGGAGGAGCAGGGATGAAGCTGTTTTGACAAGACTTTCATATATCACACTTGTCTAGAAACCTTGTCTGGGAAGAACTGGGGAAAGGCAGAGTAGGAGGGAGGAGGGGTGGCCAAAGAAGGACCAGAGAAAGAGCAGGGAGTAGAGGGAGGAAGGGGAGGAAGGGGAGAGGAGGAGAGAGAGGACAAGATGTTCAGAGTTTTGGAGATTAAATGAGAAGCCAGTGCCATGCAGAGGACCTGAGATGGGACAGGAGTGGTAGAGATCGCGGCAGGATTGACCAGTTCCTTGCAGATTTTAAAGAGTTCAGCCGAGTTGTTAAATGCTGCAGAGACGTGGGTTTGGATGTGAGCTCTCTTCTTGATGAGGACAGAGATCCGGTATTGCGCTTGAAGCAGGAGGCAGGCCAGTTTGTCAGAGGATATACTGGAAGCATGCCATTTCCTCTCAGCCACCCTGCACTTGAATTTGAGGGTGGCGAGGTATGAGTCATACCAGGAGTTGCACTTGGCTTTGGGCTTCAGGCGGAGCCTCATGACAGGGGAAAGAACATTGAGAGTATCAGATATAGCAGAGTGGAGCATGGAAAGGGCTGTGTCAGGGTGAGAGTCAGCCAAAGATGGAGGGGGGTGAGAATGTGGTGGCAAAAGCCTCAACTGACACGCGCTTCAAGGGTTGGATGACCGAGAAGTTGGGTGGCAGTGCTGGAGTTGGCTTGGCCTGAGGGGTAGAGAGGGTGAGCTGGGAGAAAAGGAGAAAGTGATCGCTCCCAGAGAGAGGAGTGGTGAGAGGGATAGAAAAGGGAAGGTCTGAGGAGATCAGAACATCCAAAGTTTGCCCTGCTGAGTGAGCCAGGACAGAGGGGAGAATAGAGAGCGAGAGAGAGTCGCAAAGGTCGCGGAAGAGTCCAGAGGAAGGACAGAAAGCATCCAGGTGAATGTTGAAGTCTCCAAGAAGGCGGAGTTGAGTGGTCAAGAACAGGAGGGATGAGGAGAGGTCCACCCAGTCAGTAAGGAAGGAGGAGATCTGAGTAGGTGGCCGATAGATAGTAGCACAGTAAGGGAATGGGTAGGAGAGAGAGAGAGAGCCTGCAGACGAGGCATTCGAAGGAGGAGTAGGCCAGCGTAGGAATGACAGTGGCAGGAATCCACTCAGGGAACATCAGGGCTACACCCCCTCCGGAACGGTTTGACCTGGGTGCGGAGAGGAATTTCTAGCCATCAGGGAGGAGAGTGTCAAAGCTTGTGACAGAGCTGGCCATGAACCATGTCTCGGTGAGACCGAGGACATCGAAGTCAATTTCCGCCAGAAGGTGGCAGATGTCAGAGGAGTGTTTGACAGCTGAGCAAGAGTTTAGAGTGGCTGTATGGAGAAGGTTGCCGTCCTTGAAAGACTTCCAGGGAGGGGTACAAATCAGAGGTATGCCGTGCTTAGGTGTTGAAAAAGCCCGACAGTGGGCAGAAAGGGAAGGAGGAGAGGGCAAGGTAGACAAGGAGGAGGTAGCAGGATGAGGTGAGGAAGTCGTGGGGGGGAAAGGGACAGCAGGAGAGGAAAGGAAGATGATGAGGCGTGACAGCATCTGTCAAAAAAGGAGAAGGTTGGCCTGAGGGCCTTGGACCAAGAGGGTACCATTCATATAAACATTAATGATGACCTTAGAGAAGTGGAAGGAGGCCAGGAGGGTGCCACCATTAATGGGAGAGGAAGAGAAGTGAGAGAGCACAAAGACCATATGCAGAGTCCATAGGTCTGAAGAGGGAATGACAAAGAAGATGTAGGTGAAACTTTGCCTGGAGGAGGCATTGGTATAGGTGTCAGCGATAGGAAGGTCAGGGTTGGAGACCAGGATGTCCTTTTTAAACTTCTTTCTACCAGATTTAGTGAGGAGAGCAGGATAGTTAATAGAGAAGATAGGAGAGACAGAGAGCACCATAGAGTAGGTGGAGAGAGGAGAGAAGAGGAAGGTAGAGGGAAGGAGAGAACACTAGGCAAGTACACAGTACAGGGTGCAAGCAGACGAGACAGAGAGAGGCGAGACAAGTTTACAATTGGACACAATGACTTTCACAATGCAATTTTTAAAAACTGGAAGAAAACAAACCTAAGTATGAGAATCCTGGATAGAGGGGAAAGGGCCTAGGTTTCACGATGCAATTTCAAAGACTTTCACAATGCAAATTTAAATAGGGGTAGAGTGAGGTTCTATGCCTTTCCTGGTCAACTCCTACCTTCCTTGGTCGTAGCTGGTTGACGGCTGGCTGCTGGTTTCCCCTGCTGACACCTGAAGACACTAACTGGAGCGCCTCTGTGGGAGCCACCATTTTCCTGGGGGCTGCCGGGCAGAGGGCTGTCATGGGAGGGTCAGTTAACACAGGAGGAATGACCAATCAGGAAGGGTGGGCGGATATGGAGGTGGGAGGGAGGTGAAATGAATGGGGAAGGAGGAAGTCAGAATGGAGAGGGATAAAGGTTGAAACATAGGGCCTGGGGGCACACAAACAGTCAAAGATTATACAAGAAGCCGGGGGGGGGGGGACTTCAACACACGGTAATGCTCACCTGCTCAGCTAGGATGGGAAATGCGAGCAGGGAGCACTGCGGGTCGAAAGGCAGCAGACGAGTGACCAAGCAGCAAGGCTGGGTGGGCAGGGAGGAGGGAGGGTGGTGAAACGAACAGGGAAGGAGGAAGTGGGAACGGAGAGGGAGAAAGGTTGAAACAGCAGGCCTGGGGGCACACAAACAGTCAAAGATGATACAAGAGGCCCAGGGTGGACATCAACATGCGGTAATGCTCACCTGCACAGCTAGGATAGGAAATGTGAGCAGGGAGCACTATGGGCCATTACACACAGGCTGGGTGGGCAGGGGGGCGGGAGGGTGGTGAAACGAACAGGGAAGGAGGAAGTGGGAAAGGAGAGGGAGAAGGGTTGAAACAGCAGGCCTGGGGGCACAAAAACAGTCAAAGGTGATAAAAGAGACCCAGAAGGGGACTTCAACACGCAGTAATGCTCACCTGCTCAGCTAGGATGCCGAAACAAGTTCATTTGTGTGTAGGAGTGGTCCTCCAAACAGAAAGCAGTCAGTTTCCAAGAGTTTCTGATGCAGCATGCAGTACTCAGAAATACTTCATGTTTACCATTATCCCTAAACACTTAATGAGACCATCAGTCTCCTAATTAATCAATTTCCAACATACATGAAATCATTCTTTAAAAACATTAAAGTAAATGAATTAACTCCATTGTTTCAGAAATAATGCATTTGGCAGAGTGGCCACTGTATGTTTACTACCCTTTTCATTCCTTTTAAACAATTTGTCAGGGTTAATACTCATTCACAGTGGCAAATGCATTTCAACATTTGTCTGTGTCAAAACTGGAGGCGTGGTATATGTATTTCTGCCACCGATACAGTTGGGGCTGAGACACAGAAAACTCCAGGCAAAGGTCTCTATATGGTAGGTATGGATGAGCCACTAAGGCTGAGACTCAAGGATGGCGATTCAGGCTGGTTCTTAGGTATATTGAATCCCCAAGCTCCCCATAAAGGAATGTCCACACACTATGTTATGTGCTACCACGGTACCTTTATATAAAATAAGGTACTGGTGAATATATACAGCAATAAACAACACACTTTGTAATCAGCAAACACTATCCCAATTATGGCAAATATGTACACTTCTATGTGGTACCAAAAAACACTCAGGGAACAAATGACTTGTTACTTCATAGTCAAACCAGAAGTGTTATTTATGAAATGTTTTAACACACATGAACACTTTTTCAGCGTGGATGCTGTTTATTTTTTGAATGCCATTTAATGTATGGCCTCAGAGACCATTTCTTACGATGGAGCCCTCAAACCATGAGTGGGCTTCTGTTCTTAGGCATGGGATGTGCGGATCTTCTGCCCGTTGGGGGATGGGGATGGGAATTGGTGTCTCAGAGGCACTTGCGGCCACAGTTCAGAGAGGAACTATTTTCATAGGTCATAGGACCTTTATTTTTTTATTGACCTTTGTCAGAAGTGTGTGGACCCAAGTCATGGATCACTTAATAATTGTTAAAAAAGGAATTAGTGCAAAACCTTCTGTTGTTCTTTTCTCCCTTCTGGTGATCTTATTTGTTTGGATCTTGCTTCTTTTGAATTTGTTATCCAATATTGCATGTGGTATGTTATACTTTACATTTTACCACTCCAGTTCGATTCTTGTGTGAGAGTCCATGATACAACGGTTTTATCGGGAAAGCTGTTTTTCCACAACAGATTGTTGTTTTTGTCTTATTCCGTGGGTATCCCTAGGTGGTTTCTTGGAATATCCTTGTTTAAAAGGTGGTCGACCGGTTTCGATGATTTTGATTCATCATCTTCTTCAGGACCGTTATTTGGACCTGTCTCGAGGAGATCAGGAGTAAAGAGGGATCTTGGAAGCCGACATCCCATCTGCCTTATTGCAGCTTTTGTTGTGCAGATGCTGTCAGCGAGTCAAGCTGCTGGAGTGATGCATCAATGGGATCCGGGTATGTCAGGCGGCCTCCGCTCGCATCGGGCTTACGCTCTGTTTGTCGAGTGATACAGAGCGATACTCGAAATGCAGAGCGTGACCCCGATGGGATGACGGCCTCCAAGATCCCTCTTTACTCCTGATCACCTCGAGACAGGTCCAAATAACGGCCCCCTGTCTACAATCCCACCTCTGGTGTACCTGTTAACCACTCTAACTGCGCCACTCTCTTGGTTCATTGGCAATTTCGGAAGACAGACCTTTGGTATCCCTCCAAAATGTCCATAGTATTTTGCATGGTCATCCCGTTGCTATGTCACATAGCTGCAGACCCCATCAGAGTTGCACCAAACTCCTTTTCCTCAGTAATCACGGGTGTTGTATGGATACTGGAACACAGTTCCTGTCAGGAACAGAGGACACTGCGTCAATTGTGATTTCGGTGGATTACAGATTTTTGTCTCTTCATCTTCTTCAGTCTTACGTCTATCAGCACTTTCATTCCTAAAGTCTTCTTAGTTGTCTTTCTACACTGCATGATGATTATCCTAATGACACAAAAAGTCAGCAACACTAATACCAAAGCTTCTGCCAGTACTTTCAGTCCATTGGCCATCCATGTTGTTATCCATGAGAATATATTAGACAACCAACCTTTGTTCTTTCCTATATTTGTTGTTTCTGCCTCCGTCTTCCTGTGCAGTTCAGAGAGCCGGGTGATGGCCTGTGTCAGCGTCCCATTGCCTTTGTCATTGGCAGGAAGGAATGCATAGCACGAATGCCCGATCTTGGCGCAAATGCTTCCCTCCATGGCTTTGAGGAGATCTAGAACGTATCTATTCTGGAGGGCCATTAGCCCAACTTCTCTCAGCTCTTCCGTAATGGCATTGAACCCCTTGATGGTTGAGTTCCTTGTCTGTATCAGCTCCCAACATGTTATCTGGAGCCATTTGGCTTTGTGCTTGTCTGTACTGCTGGACTGCTGGATCAATAGATGCAACGAAAATTGCAGTTCTGTCGAACAGACTGTTCTCTGGTGGTATCGCATCCCATGCCTTTTCCATGTCTGATGAGGCATAGTTCCCTTTTGTCACTCTGGTCAACCCTACACATCTCTTCTGCCTTTTGTTGGTATCCATTTTAAGGAACCCTTCAGTTTTTTTCCCTTGTGAAGCACTACTAATGCGGGGGTGTTCAGATGTACAAGTGAACATATTTCTCCCCAATTAGGTGGCAGCTGCAAATATGCCTTCGACCCTCAGTCCCAATAGTGCTCCATGAGCATTGCTGTTTTGACCTTCATGCCTGGTATCTTCGAAATCTGATTCCATTCTGCATTTTCCTCAATCTCTATTTCACCATCATTCTGGAAATTTAAAGCTGCTTCCTTGAGCGATATGATGGGCATGGGCCCAGATTCGCCTTCTACCATGTGAGCATTTTGGCACTTGCTTCCTGTCCCTTGAGGCACTTGTCATTTTCTTGCTGTACTACTTCCAATGGAACTGTTAGGAGAACATGTCCTTTGCTCCCAACAACTCCTTCTTTTCATCTGTCTGTTGTGTATACTTGTCCATACACCAGTATCTGCAGTGTTTCGGAGCATCCTGGCATTCCTCCTATTTCTATGGGTCTTTCTTGGGACACTAACTCTTTCTGGGTCACTGTATGTACTTCGCCTTGACGCTGAACTTCTGTGATGTACTCTATACTTTTGTCTGTATTCCAATGATCATCCAACATTTCCTGAGTCTTTATGCAGTTATCTTTATACAGGAATGTTTTCTTGGACATCCACCTTAGTGTGGCACGCTTCCCTTGAAATCGTCCTCTTGTGGTGCATAGCGATAAATGCATGACACATTGTGCTCTCGCTGCTGGAATTTCAGTTGCCAAAAACGCTCTGGATGCATTCATGGCATAGGGGATGAGAGAGCAAACATAACAGCTCTCTTTTGTCGTTTGTTTCCCCACTTTGGCCATGTGGCTATACCACATGTTGTTTGATACTCTGGCCGAATCAGCTATGTAGGAATTTACCTGGTTATAATCTATGTCTGCACTACGCCTGACTCTCTTTACTTCTTTTGAAGTGCTTATTGCCTGCCTAGAAATGGCTTCCTTAACAGCATGGATCGGGCTTACATTAGTGAGGGTCTAAGCTTGTGCTTGGGAAAGCAACAATCTTTGTAGAACAAGGCAGCAGAAGGCACAAAACATTATCACAATATTATGAATTACATTTCCCATGTTGTTATTCTTGAGCATTTCTTTGCGTTGGTCCAAGGGTTTGTGCAACTCATCTGCTATTGTCATGTTAGTTTATGCTAGATTAAGCTCTATGCCCATAGTATTGAGCGAGTGCTGCGACAAACAATCGTTTCCACACGATACAGATTTTTGAATCACCAAGCAGAGTAAGGATAGACGGATTTCCCCGGGTCAACTTTGGATGTGTCTGGGCTATGTAAAGCAAAAAGGCATGAACAAACTATTGTGGAGGAATCATTTGTTCAGTTTCTGTCCATATCACAAAGCAGATAATGAATTCCTGAAATGGGTTACATCTATTAAAAACCATATGGCTTGGACAGTACTTACTTTCTCGATGAATGCCTATTGTAAGGAAAAGAACATGTACCTTGTCTAGGTGTGTGGATTGTCCTTCCCTAACTCTCTTGCTCTGGACCATGTTATCCGCAGGTGGTGTTGTTCTTCTTTGTCTTTGTTTTCTTCTTGTCTCAAATTGTCTTCTTTTAGACAGCAAGAGGTCTTACTTTGGCAGGGCTTAACGTATCCAATGTAGTTCCATGCTTTTTTCCCATTCAGTTTTACTGCATGGTCTGTGGCTTGCTCTACTGTGAATTGGCCCTCAAATCTGGGTTTAAACCAGGGCCTTACAAATTCCAGACTAGGACTGTGTCCCCCGGATAACATGGTGGTTGCTTAAGGAGTTTTTCAGCGGCAGCTGGGATGATATCTTCCCCGCTGTTCTTCAAACTCTCCCCCTATGCATGCTGTTGGCAAGAAATAAAAGATGCACTAGCCATCAAAGAAGCTACATACTCATACATTTCATTTCCATAACACTCTCTGTCCCTCCCATCTACTCTAATTGCTCTTCTATCACCTATTCTCCCTCTGTTGTAAAATCTAGAAGAAAAAATATTTTAAAAGATCTGTCTTCTAATCCTGGGCTACCTATCACAGACACCTATGTCAGTGCTACTTCCAGACAGATTGTCACTGATATCTTCTTTTCTGTCCCCACCCCAGACCTATGGACCCCTCACCTGATCTCTGCTGTCTCCCCTTTCTCTTCCTCACCCATTAATGGTGGCACTAGATGGGAAGTACTCTTGGCTGGCTTCTCTTCATCCAGGTGCATCATTAATATCTATTGCAATGGCACTATCATGGCTCAGGGTCCTCAACCCAATCTCCTCCTCTTTGACCGGCACCTGCGGCTCTCATCAACTTCCTTCCCACTCCTGCTATCCCTCCGTCCTCTCTCTCTTCTGCACCACCTTCTCCACCTCTGATGGCCATACCACCCCCCTGTGTCCCACCTCAGAAAGCCTTCAAATGTGGTGACCGGCTTTACTTAGCCACGCTTAATGCTCACTCTGCTATCAAACATTCTTCCGATAACTGCCTCCTCCTTGAAGACTTTGATCTCGATGTCCTCGCTCTTACTGAGACATGGTTCAATGCCAGCTCAGTCAATGCTTTTGACTCTCTCCTCCCTGATGGCCACAAGATTATTTCTAAGCCTTGTCCCAAACATTTTGGTGGTGGAGTAGTCCTGATCTTCCCTGAGTGGGTCCCTTCTTCCCTCATACTAACCCAGCACTACTCCTCCTTTGAAAGGCTTCTCTGTAAGCTTGGCATCTCTCCGACTTCTTCTCTGACCATTGACACTATCTACAGGCCCCCTGGCCCTATCCTTCCTTTCCTAACAGAATGGGCATGTTGCCCCTCCTCTCTCCTGACTTCTACCTCTAAACTCCTCCTCTTGGGTGACTTCAACATCCACCTTGTCTCTTCAATCACTGCCTCCACCCTTTTCTGTGACCTCTGCACCTCTCTCTTCCTCACTATTCTCCCCTAGTGTCCTACCCACTCGGCTGGACACACTCTCGATGCCTTCATCTGTGCAGATCTTCTGGTCCCTAACCCTCTCTCTACCCTGCTTTCCTGGTCTGAACACACCCTCCTCTCCTCTCACCTGGGATCTCTCACCCCTCTGACTGAACCTCCCCCAGCTCTGCCAGCCTCATTTGCGGAAATACGTATGATGGAATGAGTGTCAGTCACTGCATTTGCTTCCACCTTCATCCCCCAGGCCTCCCCAATTGACTCACCCACTGACACTGCTCTCAACAATTTCCATCTTGCTATCACTAACACTCTCTACATGTTTGCCCCTGTCATGAGGATCCACCTGAAACCTGTCACCAATAGTAACATTCGGTGTGATTATGATCTATCAGCCCTGAAATGCAAGCGCAGAGCTGCGGAAATAGAAGCGGCACACCTCAAGCTCATCCTCTGATAAACTAGCATGTTGTCTACTCCAAAGGAATTATCGTCTCTCCCTTTTCTCCAAGTAGAGTGCTCACATCCAGACTCATATCTCTGGGGTTTCTAATAGCACGGCTAAACTCTTCAAAATCTGCAAGGAATTAGACAATCCATCTGCAGTCTCTACTTTGCCTCTTCCTTCTCAGGCCATCTGCACTGGCCACCCACTTCACTGCTAAAACCCAGGACATCCTCACTTCTCTCTATTCTTCCCCTTCCCTCACATTCCCTCTCATCCCACTGCCACCCTTGGCCTCCCCTCCTCCGCTATCCACCCTCTCCTCCTTCTCACCCACCACATCGGATAAGGACACTAGAGTTGTCCGCTCTATGAAGGTCTCTTCCAAACTGGTCTCCCCCTGTTCTTCAAGAACTATTAAGGACAACATCTGTTCCCTTGCACCAGCACTCGCTGACTGTTGCAACCACTCTCTTGCATCTGGGACTTTCTACTCCTCTCTCAAGTACTCCCTTGTGCACCCCCTCCTGAAAATGTCTTTTGCCAACCCCTTGTGTTTGCCTTAGTACAGCCCCATCTCTATCACTCCCTTCCTTGGGAGACTCCTGGAGAAGTTGGTCTTCCCCCAACTGAATCAGAATTCTGAGCTCGTTGGTTGCTTACACAACCATCAATCTGGATTCCCAGCATCCAGAGGTAAGAAAACTTCTCTCCCGAACACCTGTGAAGAACTGCTTGCAACTCTTGATTCTAACTCACCTGCTGTTCTCATTTTACTTGATCTCTCCTCTGCCTTTGACACGGTCAACCACTCCATGCTCATAAAGTGGCTCCACGATACCCTTGGTATCTCAGGCCGGGCACTGGACTGGCTGACCTCCTTCCTCACTGACCATCCCTCCCAGGTGATCCTGGGTTTCTTCTCCCCACCTCTATCATCACTTGTGGCATCCCCCAAGGCTCTATCCTCTCGCCTTGGTTCTTTAACATCTATCTCGCCCCTCTCGCTCACCTGATCTCCACCTTCCCCCCGTACTTCCAGTCTTATGCAAATGACACCCAACTTTTCTTCAAACTCCCTACTGCCTCTCTGCCTACTTCCTTTAGCATTCCTGCCTGCCTTAAATTCAGTCTTGCTGCACCTCTAATGATCTCTGTCTCAATGCCAGTAACACTGAGATCCCTGCTATCATAACTCTTGTTCCCTCTTTCCACGTGTCACTCTGGCCATCCTGTATGGGCTCTCCATCCCTTGCATCTTCTGAAGCCAGAAACCTTGGAGTCAACTTTGACTCCTCACTCTCTTTCATTCCTCACATCTTGGACCTTGCCAAAAGCCCCATTTCCAACTTCACCTCCTCAGAGGCACTCTCCCTTTTCCTCACCTTTCCCCAAAAGCTTAATGTATCTAGAGCTCTGGTACTCTCCAAGCTGGACTATTGCAATGGCCTCTTCCTTAATCTACCTTTCTCTTCTCTCAGCCCCCACCAATGAATCCAGAATATGCCTGAAAGACCTATACTTGACCTCAAGCCCAGGGACCGTATCTCTGCAGCCCTAAAATCTCTCCATTGGCTACTAGTTGCTGCAAGGATCCCATTTAAATACCTCTGCATCATCCATAAGACTGTCTGGGGCCAGGGACCACACTGTCTACAACTTGCTCTCACCAAGTACTCTCCTTCCAGATTCCTCTGATCCTCTGGCGCCAACTCTCTGCTTGTCAAGCGCTTCTCTAAGAAGATAGCAGGCAGCCGTTCTCTTTCCTTGGCAGGCTCCCTCCTCTGGAACAGCCTCTCTCTATCTACACTCTTGAGCTGGATCTCCTCAAGTTCTGCAAGCAACAAACCTTCCTTTTCTCCTCCTCCATCCCTATTTTCCTCCCGTGTTAAACCCCCTCAGTCGCTGATATTGGAGGCCTGGTTACTTATGAGTCTTACTGGGTTCTGGAATTATGTCCAATCACCTACAGCATCCGCCCTGCCCCTGCACTTGCCTTCGGGCCCACTCTGGCCTGAGGTGTCTCTCAGGTCTGCATTTCTTTATTGGCGGGTGACCCATTCTTACCAGGTGGTCACTGCCTCACACTTACCTGGCTCTCTGGCACTTCCCCTCTGCGGGACCTGCTACACTTACCGCGTCCTCTGTCCCCTCTCTCTCTCTCTCTGCACTTGCACGCTCTGAATGTTCATGAGACCTAGTAGGACTGATGTTGTCATTTGCTTTTCATTGTCTTTTTCTAATGTTGTATTCCCCTGTTCCCTTACCTTTTGCCTTGTGGGTGCTTTGAAAAACAATTCTTGCTGTATAAACGCCTTACAAATGCCCAATAAAATAAATAAATCAATAAAATACCTCGGCAGTTGTATATTATACAGGATTCAACATCGTGGCAAAAGGCTTAGGGCCTCATTACACAGAAGGCGGTGAGCCATGGCGCTATTAGCGCCATGGCTCATGCCGGTAAAATACCGGCACCGCCTTGGCGGAAAGGGGATTTACCGCCCCATTCCAAGGTTGGAGGGGCGGTAAATCCCCCTTCCGCCATTGCCCTTCCCCATTCCCATTTCTGCCCCATAGGGCTCTATGGGAATGGGGAAGGCGCTAATTACGGCACCGCAATTTTGCGGTGCCGTAATTAGCTCTGAGGTCCCTTAGCGGGTTGGTTTTTAACGCCTGCAAAAAGCAGGCGTTAAAGCACCAACCCGCTAAGGGACCTCGTAGTAAGGCGGTAATGGTTAACGGTCACCGTTACCATTAACGGTGGCCGTTAACCATTACCGCCTTCCGTGTAATGAGGCCCTTAGTCATCTGTAATGCAGGAACACATCTTTTGAAAATGAAGTGTTTTAGGCAGAATTTTACTGATGACTACTCAACAGCTTTTGCCAGAAAATTCAATTCTGCTGCATCTTAGTGTGCACAGCTTTGCATTAAATGAATAGTGTTCCGTTGCAATAATTGGTTTCTTTCCCTTTGCAGTGCAAACCCTAAAACATACAAGTGATGAAAAGCAATTTCTCCTGATGAATTGTTTAAAAGCAGTCAGAAAACAAGAAACATGTCTAGAGCTAGGATATTGCACATTTTTAAGGGCACCTCCCATATATTTGAAAAATGAATTGGCACAGTCACCAGGGTGGGAAGAAACACCTTTGAAAATGCACATCGGCTAGGGTCCATTTAACCTTGTGTATGGCTGATATGCCCTGCAGCACCACCATTCATTTTTAAGGATGGAGGTGGGGCGATCCAGAGATACCAGTTTTCTCCCTGAGAAGGAGCAAGGGCATTTGGAAGTCCAGAATAGAGTGAGGGTTGAGTTCCAGCTTACATATTGGGCCTCATTGCACGGTAGGCGCTAAGGGATTACCGGCACCGGTAAGGTCACCGGTGCTGGTAATCCCTTAGCGCCCTACTACGAGGTCCCTCAGCGGGTCCCGTCCTTAACGCCTGGTCTGACCAGGCGTTAAGGACGGGACCCGCTGAGGGACTTCAGAGCTAATAACGGTACCGCAAATTGCGGTACTGTTATTAGCTTTTTCCCCATTCCCATTGAGCCCTATGTGGGCTTAAATGGTAATGGGGAATGGTATTTGGCATGGGGACTTACCGGGTCCTCCAGGGTCGGAATGACCCGATAAGTCCCCATACCGCCTACCTGGACACAGAATGTGGTAAGGGGGTAGCCATGCCGCTAATAGCGGCATGGTTACCTCCTACCGTGTCATGAGGCCTATTGTGTTTGGAATTTCATAAATTACTCTCCTAACCTTCAGGAAACAGCTCAAGGCTTTGTTTATAACCAACCACTTTGAAATAAATAAAAAACAATAGCAACCAGCTAAGAACTGTGTACAAGAAACCTTTGTGATAATTTATGACAAACATTTTTTAAAACTCTTGGCCCCACCATCTGCAGCAAACCAAGTCTGCATGGCACTGGTCTGCACCTTTAATCTCAGTGAAATCTACCACCAAGTGCAACAAGTGACAACACCCTTGCCCCACTCTCCCCACTCTCCACCCACTCATCCCTCAACTAACTCTACACTACTCAAATCTTGCTTCCTTAAAACGTCAACACTACATTAATACATTGGACTAACATTTGGCTGGTAAAGTTGCTTGTGCGAGTAACACAGCATTTCTCCTTTGATATATTGTGAGGAAAGTCATTTATCGGCCCTCCAGCACAACACCAGTGACCACGCCCAACCCGGAAGTACAGGACACAAAAGTATCCATACCATCACCCGTGTGGCGTTAAGACCGGCGGCGTCAAGGGGTGCGGTTGTTTTGTGGCTGGGGTACATGGGCATATAGTTAATCTGCAACAGAACTGGTGTAGCCGATGGGAAAAATCTGAAAGAAACACGTTGAGGCTTGGGAATAACAAACAATGAATATCATATAAAGGACTGGGTGATAGAGAATCAGTCTCTTTTAATACTCCCCAGGACGTTCTTTGTAAAGGATCCGTGCGGCTCTATTTCCGTCTGCTGGAACTCACGCTGCCCACTGTGTTGCATATCTTATCCCTGGGGACTGTGGGGTGTGACCATTTGTCTCCCCTTTTGACTTTGGCTTCTTGCTGTGGTTAGTGTACCAGCCTTTAGTAACCACGCTGCGCAGCCGGACGTGTTGCTGAATTCCTTATAAGATCAGGCCTGCAGAGTGGGGCTAGACTGGTAACTCCTTCCCAGGAGCGGATGGCAGAAACTGAATCAGTCAGGGGGTCACAGTTGGGGGGGCCTGATTTATGGACTTCTACAAAGTGAAGCCCTCCCCTCCTGTTGAACTTACCCCTTCCCTTTGAAACAGGGGTTAAATTCATCACAGATGGAGAGGCTGGAACTTTTGGTGTTCTAAATTTGTGCACTCAGACGGTGTCCACAACAGGTAATCCACCTCCACCCTTGAACCAGTGGTGATCTTCCACTATGGGGGGAAGGAGGTAAATCCTGGGGCTGTGAACATTCCAATTAATATTGATGAACCCTATGTGAATCCATGGATGAGGGCTAGCGTGGCACTACCCACTCAGTCACCATTACCTCGGACACCAAAACTAACCCTGTGCTCGAGACCAATTTCTGGACAAAGGGTTATGGACCATTACTTTGTAAAACCTGCTACTACCAGTACAGAGATTACATTTCTCCCTGTCATGAAAGGCACAGAAATGCTTGACCATTAAGTGATGGCTTCATAACCTAATATTAGGGGGGCTTAAAGATTTAACTGATATTAACATTATTGAACTGGCCGACCAAGCGGAGGAAGAATTGGAGGCTTTGTACTTAGTACTTTCTCATAATCAGCCCCATAACCCGTGTGAGGCACCTACTTTTGACTCGCCGACCCCTTTGGTCGACATTATGAATGATGATTTGTCTAGACATGACCATGGGGATGTATTGCCACCCTCCTTGGGGCTAGAGGGGCTAGGAGACCAGGAAGGTTCTTCAGCCCTCCACCACACGCTAAGGGAGATCAATGAGCGTATACGTCTGACTCATCCTACTGTTTCCGCCTTAAATATGGTGTTGAGCTCATTTGTTTCTCTATTTGATAATATCTGGGCTGAACTGAAATCTACTAATGCCGTTTTGGCCAATGTTACCCATAAACCTGAGGAGATTGGGTCTGAGGTTTGCTTTGGCCATTTTGGGATGAGGGAGGCGGAGGCAGTATTGAGGGGGCAGCAGTATAATGTTAACTTGACTAATGATCCGGTGTCTGTTATCGAAATCACGGATGTTGTATGTGTAAATGACCACCTGACCATCCAGGAATCAGTTGATGATCTGGCTCTGGGTAACTTGCCAATTATACATCCAGTTCATGGTTCAATTGGCATTGCCCCCACTGTTGTTGACCTCACTAATGAACAACCTATTATGAGTGAAGAAGCAAAAGGGGACACGGGAGGTGAGATGGATCTACCAAATGCTAGAGCTAGTTCCCCGCTTTTGAACAAACCTACTATTAGATTGAAAGGAAAATTGATGAAACGCAGAATGGGGGCTAGGAAAAATAGAATTTTGTCACTTAGAACGGCCTACGGTACCCTTTTACGTACTAGATTGTCTCCTGTGCCGGAGTATGTGACTCCGGATCCAGTGTCTTTGCCTAAATGGCATTGACTGACACTGGAGGGCAGGACTGTGTACCTGCCCTTCCGATCTTTACCATTGATCGACTGGGGAAAAGTGACGCTCCTGCAGTAGGTAGGGGCCTCCCCGAAACTAGCTGTGGCTTGGAAGCGAATGGTCTTCCTGTGACCCCTTTTCCTACCCATTTCCCTTCTGTGCTATGGGGTGAGCAGAGAGGCACATCTATCGACCTGGGCCATTTGTTAACAATATTCAGTCCATCTGGGTACCAACTGAAGGAGTGTCCACCTCTGCCATGATTCCCTCAAAGGATATGGCAGGTAAGATCAAGTCCCCAGGTGAAATGGAAATGCTGAATCTGCCCCCGAAGGGTTTAAACATGGAGGGACTGTGTGGTATAAATTGCACATCCATTGTTATTAAGGAGGGAGTTGGCATCAGTGAACCTCTATTTTTTCATCCAAAATTCGTTACTAACTTGGTGGAGGTTGGGTCCGGAAAGGGTAAATCAAAGTTTCTGAAAGACCTGGTTGATATCCCACCTGAATCTAACTATCCTCGGGTGTCAGCAGGGATGATGGATCTGCTTCAGCGACTCCATTATCCCACTAGATTTGTTGCAGAAGATTGTACTAAGGCCTGAGTAGCCAACAATGTTGGGACCCAAGGGCCTAACGGCGCTCCCTTGAGAGGATGCTCTTATTCCGCTGCCCTGAAGGGGGCAGCCGGCCCTTGGCAGACAGTGAAAGGACCCAGCAACGGAATTCACCAAATTAAAATTCGCTGCATTTTTGGGCCCGACTATCGGATATGCATGAATCAACCTAATATTCTAGCCATCTTTGCAGCTATCCCTCACCTGGCTTTGGTGGACCCGGCCGACATCCGGAGGGTCTCCTTCCCAGAGAGAGATGACTTGAGCACTAGTATCATTTACTTGTCTTCTCCCTTGGTAAGGGAACTTATCTTTACTCAACGTGAAGCGTTACTTGGATTGGGCTTTGAAATTTCACAGATGAATGGGTTGAGCATTGTGAACCCACCTAGTAGGGAAGTTCTATCCACCGCTAATCAATCTATTGTAGCAGTCAATTCAGATCAGTTGGATGGTAAGGGTGTGATGACGGATATTGATTGGGCATCAATCATCTCCTCAGTTTGGCAAAAACTGGTTCCGTGAGAATGAGGTCTCCTTGAGTGATGTTTGGAAGAGTGCAGCATTTTGTGTAAAATCCTGTAATACTGAGGTAATTCCTGTCTTTTCTCTAATATTTCCTTAATGAACAATATAAGATTGGCAAATTGTATCTGTCTACAGGAGACCTGGCTGAAAGCAGCCCCTAGTTTAGATGGGTATAGTGTCTTTATTCAGCCTGCCAGGGATTGCACAGGAGCAGACCTTCAGTAGGACTTTTGATAGCAGTGGAAATTTCCTTGGGTCTTAGTGGGGTAGAAATTGTAGGTCTTCCGTTTGGCGTCCTGGGAGTAGGCTGTAGGACTGCAGATGGATTGATTAATCTTTACCTCCTCAATATCTATTGGCATAAGGGTATGGAACTTATGGATATCTTTGTGGATGGGGTATGTCGGGGAGTAGCTGAGTCGCTGGGGTCCCATTCAGATGGGAAGGTAATAGTCATGGGAGACCTGAATGTAGACTGCGACCATTTCACCAATTGTGGGAGCCTGACGAGATTACCCTTTGTGGGAAGAACTGGTGACTCCCGCAACAATGGAGAATGGCATACGTGGCACAGAGGGGACAGTTCTTCCCTGATCGATTATATCTTTGTTAACCCCTTCCTAATGAATCGCTGTTGTTCATTCGATATCCAGCGGACTGACTGGAGTGATCACTCCATCCTTACTGCGCAGTTTAATTGGGTCCCTTGTATTAGAAATTGTCAGCAACAGTTTCAACTGTCTACTAATGTAGCAGGTAATGCAGTCAGATGGACTGATTTGAATATTTGCAGATTGAATACTAACATTATACTGGCACTTAATTGTTTGATTTATGAGTGGAAATGCGCTAATTTTAATGTGAATGAGCTCAAGTGATTTGTCGGACAAATTATTGATGAGTTGGGTGTGGGGAGTGGACCTAAAAGGAATCGACAGGTCAGACATATTGTCATGATTCCTGCCCCTCATGTCCCCAGCCCTCCAAGATGTCAGGCTGGAGTCAGGCCACGATCACCTACATGGCCCTCAAGGGCCTCTCCATCCCTCCAAAGACACACTTGGAGTCAGACTTGGCGCTTGTGGCACCAGACTCACTCACTCCCATAGGATAACATTGGGGATTGGACTTGTAGTGCATTGATGGGGACAAGATGGATGCCCCCACATATTTCGGTTCCCAGAAGTGCATATGCAGTCTAGTCTTTTGGGTGTGGTTCAGCCCAGAGACACCTGGGATACCCAGAGACTATTTAAGCCACGCCCAGGCTGAGAAACATGCTTTGTGTTTTCTCCACCTGCAGCGTGACACTCAGCTTGTTCGGATCGGTCTGCAGTTGTCTTCTGCGCTCAGCTCCTGCAAGAACAAGAACACCTTTAGGAACAGCCTTACCTTGCGGCGCTTCAGCCCATCATTCATCGCTTCTTCAGTTCTGCGGGCATCTTCGGCGGTGCCATTCCCATTCCGGCACCCCGCTTCCTAAGGAAAAGGGAAAAGAACAGAAAAAAGGCATTAGTAAGCATTCAGCAAATCTTCGCTTATTTTTAAAGACTGTACGAGCTTCAAACGCTTACCTGAATCCCAGCCGCTCTGGGGGAACTCTGTCTCTGGAACTTCTCATCCATCTGCAAGAGGAAAAAGACCCTCTAGGTTAGTGTGGAAACATCTAGAGGCGCTGCATACCGAGCTTACTCACCACATTTCTTCTTCATAACCGGAATCCACGCTGAAAACGTTGCAGCACCTAAAAGACACAGAAAAAGAACTCAGTTCAATACAAATACGAAAGTGTTGCATCGCGCATCGCGCTCTCACTCACCTTCAGCGCTACTCATCTCAGCAGCACGTCGCCATCCCCGGACACCAGCCATCATCTAAGGAAGGAAAGGAACGAAGTTAGAGAACTGTTCAAAAGACTCATTATACTTACCTGTCGGACTCTTGCCAGTGAAGAAACTAGGAAGCAACAAGCCCGCATCAATCAATGCGCCCCTGCGCTGAAAGCAGGACGGAGAGCACACTTTCCAAGAAAACAAGGTGAGCTGTGGGAAGGGTTGGACCCCGGGGAAGAAGGGGTTCAAGCACACTGAGACAATAGGGAGTTAAACTCTACCAATCCTGTGTTTCCAGCCTAGTCTCCAGTCGAGTAGACTCCAGGGAAGGGTTTGAGGTCATAAGAGGTCAGAATAGGCTGATTGACGTCCCCGTGGATACCAGGTGAGCGTTACAGATATCCACTGTTACAATGCTGAACTGGTCGATGCAAAAAAAAAAAAACTTGAGGAGAGCAGTGAAACAGATCCAGCGTACTAACCTTTATTAGGCTACTCGTACGGAGCTAATTAAGAAGCTGAAGCAATCATATAAAAATTATTGTAAACCAAACAAATCTCAAATGCTCCAATGCGATGCAGAAAAGATGCTTGGGATCCTAATTACTGCCAATTTGAGTGCCTTTTGGTATTTGGTTAACGGGCAGGATCCCAACCATGCAACTTGCCAGTCAAACTCAATATCTGAACAGGAATGGGTCAAGTTCTATAAGGAGAGGTTTGGGCTGCCTAAGGTGGACCGCAAATTGGTATTAGATCCAACCAGAAATGTAAGGTGAACCCTCCACTGGACCTTGACACCATCCAAAAACTGATCTCCAAGTGCAAGCGATGACAGGCCCTGGGGCCTAACGGCGTCACAAATAATACTTTTAAGGGCAATCAATCTACTTGGGCTCATCTTTTGTACCTGGAGTTTAGTGACATTCTTGCAACAGGTGTAACTCTGATTTCCTGGAATACGGCCCACGTTGTCCCAGTCTTCAAATGTGGTAGCAGGACTGATCCATCTAACTACCGTCCAATCTCACTCATTGACGCTGATTGTGAGATCTTCTCGTCATTTCTGCTATCACATCTTGAGGAATGGGCACGTATTTACCATCTGTTTGACCAATTCCAGACTGGTTTCACGAAGGGCCACTCGACTTATATCAACGGCCTCACCCATAAGTGCTTGCAAGAAGCAGCGTAGCTGACATAGGGCGGTAGTACGTACATGACCTCGACTGATTTGACTGCTGGTTTCGATTGTGTAGATCGGGGCAGACTGTGGAAAAAGCTGGCTAATTGGGGCATGCCTATGGGGCTCTTGAGACTAATTAGCGTAGTTTACAAAAAACTGTGGTATCCAGGTATGTTTAAGCCAAAAGGGGGATCTCTCAAAGAGAATTTCTTCCCACCATGGGGTTAGACAGGGTTGCACCCGTGCCCCCCTGGCTTTTCAACCAATATTTCTGCGATGTTGCGCTCTCGCTAATGAAGGAAGGACTACTTGCTCCTAAAATTGGCAAGGAAAAAAATATATGACTCGCATATGCAGTTGACCTATTAATTTTTGATCTCACCAAAGTGGGGTTAAAACGGTCTCTCACACATTTTGAAATATCTCTCCAGCCAATGGGTTATTAATTAACCCTAATACAACTAAAATGTTATCCTTCAGGAAAGCGAGGGCAAAGACCTCTTGGTTTATTGGGAAGTTGGGTGGGATTCCCCTAAAACTTGCTGGGTCGGTGCGATATCTGGGTTTCAACTTTTCGGCTTATCAGGGCTCCAAGGTAATAATTGAGCCCATTATACACAAGTCAAAATTATTGGAGGCTCAGATGGTAAAGATCGAAAGAAGGTTTGGAAAATTTTCTCTAAAACCTGCATTGATCTTCTTTGTAAATAAAATAATCCCCAAATTAACCAATGGCCTGGAATTACAATCCGAGAAAGTAAGGGGAATCCTGAATAGAATAGAGGGCCGCATTTGGTGAAGAATTTTGGGCATCCCGAATACGTATCCTATTTTTGCAATTCAGTTTGAATTAGGGACAGTCTCTGTTTGGGCACAGGTACAATGGGCCTGCCTCGCTTTTTATTCAAAAATGAATACTGCACCTCCAAATACCCTGTACCATTTTATGGGTAGAAATATACATTTTTATAGGATGCTGGTCTCTTTGAAGGACAGATCTGAAGGCATTCTTGATGAGATTGGATCATCTGTAGAGATCTTGACTGCAAATCCTATGAAGGTAAAATGTGCCTTATTTTATCTGGATTGGTGTGAGACCATCAATGATTTTCATTCTTCTCCCTTTTTACTCCACTTGAATCATGAACATAGATCCGAGGTCTGCCTACGAAGGTTATTCTCCAATTCTAGCAAGGGGATTGCTAATCCCAGTGGGTTCAGCCAGTTGTTCGGTTAAGCTGCAGACTCTAAAACATCTGGTTATGGAGTGTGTGCCATTACAGCCATAGAGAGTAAAATTTCTTGAGCCCCTTAACGTGAACTCCATTTTGTAACATGAAGAACGGGCATGGAAACGGTGCCTTAATATCCATACTACTCATGAGGGTCTAGCATTATCAGGTTTCATTAAAAGCTTGAATTTGTAGTGTGCATTTATTGCAACTCACTTTTTTTTCTTTCACTCAATGTTCCTATTGTATATAGACTATGACATATGAATTTGATACATTCCTATTCCTTAGGAGAGATTTTTCTTGGGTGTATTTATATGTGCAATTTATGTTTTGAATACTGTCTTAATGTTACCTTGTTTTTTATATTGGTATATGAGGAAAGGTGTGTTTTTATTGATTATTCAGTATTTTTCATTATTATCATTACTAATGTTGATGTTGGACTGGATTTTATTTACGTTTTTTGATCTTACTATGTTTTTCTTGGTTTTGAAAAGGTTTAAATAAACCAAATACAAATAAAACAAAAATTAAAACAACTTCCACAGTCGAACAGACAACCTCATAGGCCTAGTGTACATAACAGATTCAGACCCTATCCACCTTCTTTCAGCAACCATGATGTCAATTGTTGTGCTCTACAATCCGGGGGATATCCATCTGGCTAATTTGCCCATTCGGTACCAACTACAAACAACTTAGAGATGTTCATATCGAAACACAGGTAATGAGTACTTCCGACATGCATCCATCAACACCAAAGGTTTCGGCATCTGCCTTCCAGCTATCCGATTTACACACCCTGCCATGCTTTCTTACAGAGCCATGTGCAGTGAGTCCAAAATTATTGACAGAAGAGGGCTATATAAGATCACTTCAACTTAAATTACATAATGGGATAGGTATCAGCGTTTTCAGTATTTACAAAAGTTCTTAATGGGCACAGGTGTAACTTTATCCGCTTGGTGTTTGTACTAAGTTATTATGCACTTAATGGGCAACCCTGAATATATCAATAGTGTGTCAATACAACCTAGAGGTCCTTTTCAAGTCATACATCATCAATAAAGAGCAATTCTGGGGTGTATGACAGAAGTAATAGGTCCTGTAAGAATAGCTTGGGATCATGCAAAGTATATAAATGTCTGTCACCCATCTGTAAGAGGTTTCTGCTATTAAAAGGATATTCCTGTTTGGTTATCCATTGTAATTATTCCATTGTATTTATATTGTGTCAAAATAATTGGATGTGTTACATCTGAGCTGATAGCAGAATACAGTGCTATGGCATACCGCCCGAGCATGTATGAAGCAAAAGAATTGGAGAAAATATGTTATCATCTCATAAACCATCTCATTTTCAAGAAAATGAGACTGAGGATGGAGGTAAACAACCTCACAACACGGCTAAGAGAACAAATAAATCGCCCAGCACCACAACTCGAACATGAGCCCACTGAACGCTTTACTAATTCGGAAGAACACAAAACTCCAGGATCTACAAGCAATAACAAAAGGTACTGTGTGGGGATAGAAATGGGTCATGCCTCACCCTGAAACAGTGATCCTTACAGCAAAAAAGACCAACCCTGCACAGCTGATGGTTGACCTCCCCAACAATGAACTATCAACAATCAGAACCAACACTGAGGAACTGATGGGCGATCTTGCCACCTATCACTCATCAACCTCTCTGGGCATGCATTTGCACATGCTGAACAGTCTTTACTCTCCAAGGATCTAACCTTCTGCTCCAGCCAGGAACTGGGGAAAATTCAACTATGCTGGGAAATTGAAGACTACATTAGACATGTGCATCTCAAAGACCTACTTTTATGAGCAAAACAATGAACAAAGGGCTTCCCCAGATAATGATGGCACAGAGAAGTGCTTGAACTCGACACTACAAGCAAGCCAGCCGACAAATGTGGTGTGGTTGTAGTCATGAATACACGGAAATACAAAATGGAATCCTACCTGCAAATTCTTGACACAAACTATTGCCATGAATTTAGTGCTGACCTCATCACAGAGTACAACAAATTGCTGAAACAAATCATTAAATCGATGGCAACCAGCACTGAGGAACACCTCCATCATCTGATACAAAACAATTCACCTCTTGGGACCTTTTGTTTGCTCCAAAGGATCTGCAAGCCAGAAAATCCAGGCCGTCCGATTATCTCAGGTGTAAATACATTAACCAAAGTCAAATCTGATATATTGAATACATTTTAAAACATCTGGTGATGGACACCAACATCTTTGTGCAGGACTAAAACACAGCCTTCAGAAACCTTCAAGAGATAGACCATGTACCACCAGGTGCACTCCTTGCCACATTGGATATCATCTTAATTTTATTTCAACATTCCACATGAAGATGGAATTGTGGCATACCAGACATTCCTGCACACATTGAACATGTTAGACACCCTAACCATAGATATTATGGATCTCATGAGATTCATTCTCACATATAACAATTTCTCCAACAAAATACTGGACCAGCCATGGATACAAGAATGGCACCTGAGTATGCTAAACATTTCATTATCAGACCTCAAACTGGAGTTCTTACAACAGCAATCCCTGAAACCACTACCAAACCTGCGTTATATTGACAACATCTTTTTGAATTGGACACAAATTAAACAATTACACAAATCACTAAATGGCTTCCATCACCATGGAATTACTACAAGAAGAGCATACATTTCCTTGATACAACCATCTTGGTTGGATGGAACTGCCTGAAACAGCTATATACAAGAAACCTACCAAGCCACACAAAACGGTCTGTTATCCATCTGATACCAACGTATATGCCACAACAGGAAGACAAGGGACAATCATCTTGCTAAACTTCACACATCCTTCCTGCAAAAGGGTCACTCAGCTAGACAAATTGACAGAGAATTTTAATGTGCATTGAAAATATAACCTGCTCTAATCCAAAGATAGCAGAGGATAGAACAAATACATTTGGTTGTCACCTACCATTCAGCACTAACACAACTGAATTGGATTATTAATGACCAACAACCATTTTCTAACAGGGATGTTGTGCTGAGTGAGCACAGTCTCTGACCAGGAGTTCATTTCTACAATATCAAGAAAAAAAGAAGATCTGGAACGTACCCCTGCAACATCAAGAGGTGCAAAACATTCCTAAACATCTGCACTGGAACTTCCAAAACAACCTCAGAGAACCTAACAGTACAGATATAAGGGACATAAAAGGAGCAGATCATCCAGTGCTGTATGACTCATCCAATAAAAAAGTGCATGAAAGGGAAGTATGTGGGCAGACCTGCAAAGAGCTGCATGGTAGGATAAACCTACATGGGAACTCCATCTCAAAACACAAAACAGAACCATCAGTGGCTCGACATTTCACAAAGGATGGGTAATCATTGCAGGATCTATCGATGGAAGCTTTAAAAGGCCGCCTCTCAATTACCAGATTCAGAAGGAATTGGGGAGCGGAAATACCTATAGATGCTTAAACTAAAAGACAGTGGTCTGAACATAGATATTGGTTCTATGACACACTATGGCCAGCTTTGAGCCAAAGTCCAGCAATGCAATCACATTAACAAAGTCAGAAGGCATCCCTCCAGTACCATTTCAAACCAACAGCGGTAAGACATGATTGTTAAAGACCCTTAATGCCTTAGTGGCACAGGGCATCAATGACAGACATCTTGCATGTCTAAGCTCAAACGGTTGTGACCCATTACCGAGCATGAGACATGCTGAGAAAACAGCAAACACTACATTGTTAAAAGCTGTGTAACATATTTTTCATTTGTCACACTGTGTACAATCGAGAAAACCATTGTGAAGTTTGAGGCATAGTGAGGGAACATTTGAGGCTGCACCTTGTCAGGAAACATACAATGTCCTAGAAATACATGGAGGCTGCAAAAAATATGTTTAGACTCAACATGAGGAAAATGCAATATTGACCCAGTTCCTAATAATGTGTTTTGAAACCTAACACTTCACTTCGAATTTTAAAATAACATCAGTAATTTTAGGAAACAAGTGGTGACTCCCTTAAGACTGCCTGTGCCTAACTTCAATATTGAATGTGAAAAGGATTTGTTTTTTCACTTTTTTGTTCAATGCAAGAATGTGCACTGCTACAGACCCTTAGGTGTTCCCTACTTCTAGGAGTTGCCATGGTCTTTTAGGTAAGGTAGCAATTCCAGATCCACATTCCAGACATACAGTTCTTTCAGCTAAGTTTAAAACGTTCCTTTTTTCTTTGTTTGAGAATGATCTGTAATTTGGCTTTCTTTTACAAATCATTTCACTCAGCAACATCTAACAAAGAAGTCTGTGCAACTCCAAATGCTAATACTTTGCATGGTATTTTCATTTTTCCACTAAAAGGTATCAAAACCTGCGTCTCAAGTCCATTGAATTATGAAAGATGTTCTTATTCTTAAAATGACGTGTAACCTTAATTGAATGTAAAACAGGAGATTGTGTCATCATCCGTTTTGCAATGGGCCTTCTAGACCTAATTGTATAGATTGGTGGAGCTCTGTTTCTTTTGCTCAGTTTGCTGACCTCTTAAATGCTCTACAGCAATCTGCACCAGAATGACTCAAATGGTAATTTCCAATGCCTCCTCATACTCAGGTCGGCTGTTCAGAATCAGTACAAAGCATGGTCACACCGTAGCAGATTTGCATTATGTTACTGTGACAGAGATTTGCAAGGCAGCTTCTTGTGCTATTTCTTAATCATCACCATGTGCAAGTGGAAGGTACCACAGAATTAGACTTTGAGAGAAAGAAGTCTTCTGTTTGACCCAGGGAGTAACAATCATCTTTATTAATATTAAAATGTATGAGGTGGCTTGTCACACGGTTTTAATTTTTAGTAAAGCTGTGACTTTTGTCAGAGTAATCAGACTCCCATTTGATTTTCGTTGATGGTAAAGCAAAGGAAATGTATTCATTTACTTGCAAGACAAACAGACAGCATCCATCGTGATAACCCATTCCCTTCTGACTAACACGCCTCACCCTCCAGAACCATGGTTGTTATAGGGACCCAGCAACTAACCCTTGAATATTCTGGATGGTGGACATTATTCCCACCTGCCTCCTCACACAAAGGTAACCATTTATGGGAGTCAATAGTCATTACTAGTGGCAGAAAATGATGTATGAACATAAGACCTCTGGTTTATCATGGCCGCCCTAAAGGAGTTCTGGTTTCGACACCTCGGGTGAGGGGTGTAAGGCCCACACCACCAAAACCACTTCTAGTCTTCCTGAATGTCCCATTGTTACAACTAGCTTGTGCTGGTGCAATCCACTGACCTTAGTCCAGCCACCTTGTCCCAGTAACCTGGGATGGTCGAAAGGCTCTTAGTCAGTAGTTCTGGTGCACTTGAGCAGTCCACTTCGTATGGGACAAAACTTGTCCACTGCCAACAGGGAAAAAGGATTGTTCCTAAACAGAGTCCGGTAAAGGAAGAGAAATAAAAAAAAAAGGCTAGGGACTGGGTGGGTATCATATCGTAGGGGAAAGAGAGCAGTATAGTCCACAAAAAATATCCCCGAAATGCAAAACTCTATGTCTCAACTCCAGCTGTCCTGTTGTTAATTTCTGTATTTATTTATGTGGCTTGGGAACTGCTCAGTAACTCATGTTCTTCTCATTGTGATGGGGACGAGGAAAAGGGAATCGAATACATTACTTTAAATATGTATCCTTGTTTCCATTATGCTGACTCCTCTCATCTTGCCCCCAGAACACGTGCGCATGCGCCTACGTACACACACACACACACACGCACGCACACACGCCCCCCCACCCCTGCTTCCTGCTTCCCTCCCACCGGGCATGAAGAGAACCGACACCTCTCATTGTCACTGCTTTCATAATGGAGACCGGGAGGAATCTGGGTAGTTGTTAGCCCCTATTGCACCCCACAGACAAAGAGATGTTTTCTTGTTAGTCTGACCGATTCGAGATCAGTTCAGGCAACTAAACTTAGCAAAAAACAAGGCAGTTATCACTCGTGTGCACATTACAAATGTACTGCTTTCTTTTTTGTATTACTTTCTTATTAATTGAAGGCAGCATGAAGTTACCTGTTTGTACCTCTGTTAATTTGGGAAGACCCTGTCAACCCCCAATTGATAGGCTGCCCCTTGCCTTATCTTTATCCTGCTCCATCCTCTTTATCGGGCAATTTTTAAAAATCCCCTTATTCCTACCTGTTCAATCTGTCCACTTCTGGACCTTTCACTATAAATCCTCTTCCTGTCCTGCACCATTCGGAATCTTTTTTCAGACCAAGCCCTTGTCAAGGGCAGCCCTAATAGCCCTTCTGTGATGTAAATGGGTTGAAGGGGTGCCTTGGCCCTTGCACCCCATTTACACCCCTATGTACCTGCCCATCTTGTTCCTCTAGCCCAGATAAACCCAACCCATTTGCACAATCTGTGGCAATACGGATGCTTGTGTAAACTGTAACCCAGCACAGACAGACTGCTGATCACCTTCTGATGGATAGGTAAAGGGCAGACCCCTGTGGTTCTGCAGGCCAAATCCCGCGAGATTTGAAGCAACTGCAACCTTGGAGGCGTATTGCATTACTCTTCCCTGCACTCTGAATGCGTTGAATTAGGCGGCAAGTAGGAATCAGCGAAATCCTATAATGCCAGTGCAATTAAATAGTAGGTTTAGCAATATTGTGGGTAGGCCACTTGTCTCCTACGAGGTGAGATCCCCTTTCAAGGGCCGTGAGACATTACTTTATGAAGGTCGCCTTTGAAATCCCACATTGAGGAGCCCAGTCCCATATTGTTATAGTATTATCGACCAGTCAGAGAAGTCAGTAGTGGAAGTGTTGTCTGTTGAGATCTGTGTGTAACCCCAATCAAAGGTTTGGTTACCCCCAGTTCATCTTTCTGTGTGTTGATAAAACGTCTAACATTAAAGTGTTTAATAATAATAATTTGCATTTATATAGCGCTATGAACCATCAAGCATCTGAGCGCTGCTTTTTACTACCCACGGTGTGAGGTGCTCATGTATCGACCTCAGAAGGATGAAAGGCTGAGATTGTCCCTGTCGGTATTTGAACCTGCTGCGTAGATGTCAAAGCGAGCACGCGACTCGCTGTGTTATCAGACCAGCTATATAATAATGTCTTTGATTTATGGCACTACAAAATGGCAAACAATGTGCTGCAAGCACGATATTAACAACATTGGCAAAACCAATAGTTATGCCGTTGTAATAGTTTAGTACCTAGTGACCAAAACAGGCTTGCTTTCTACATTTGCAAATCGAGATCTATCGGTTTTGCCAATTAATTAAATGCTAGATTTAACATCAAAGAGAATATCAAATGCATTTAGTTCATAATATCTGCCAGGTTAAAAAGCCCTCTGTTTGCCCTGCAGCCTTATTTGCATTTTATTTCTCTGCCCTGCACCTAGGATGAATGCTATAAAAAGCCAAATCTCATTTGCAAACCCATGATGACCTGTTGTCTGGTTCAGACACTGCTAATTTCTTCCTGTGAATTAAGTTATATATTCACGCAGGGTGGATTACACACTCTGAGTGGAACGGATTGAGTGTATGGAGAGTGGTGTGAGAATAAACAGGTTAACTCTAACTTTGACATTTTTCAGAAAAAAGTGTTATATATACAGATACCAATTTATTCTAATGCGGGCTCATTTGTTCAGTAAAGCAAACTGCTCTAACAAAAGTGATGCATACTACGGCCAATTTTCTATCCACACCCCAGAAGCTTTGTAAAAAAGTATGCATTCTTGGAAAAGTATTACATGCAAGCAGAACTGTTATCCTATACTATGATCCAGTGATTCATTCATTCTCTAGAGTTAAGGTTCCCAGTTTTATGGCATTTATTTCTTCATAATTTCTGGCCAGATTTATTTTTAGAACCATCTATTTGTATTTATACACATTTATTTCTTGGGAAGTAAAAAAAATGCAAATACAATTGTTCCATATTTCTTCAAATGGAAAAATGCAGTGCTTTATGGCTTTAATGAGTTATTCACAGAGCTAGGTACTTGCACATCAAGCCAAGATTCATGATCACCTTAAGACAAATTTCCATTCCACCCTGATATTGGTGTTGACCTGACCATCACTTTTGCATCCATTAAGACACATGTAAAAGGGAAATACATTCCTTTTTTTAGCCTCTTCATTATGTTATTTTGCACTTCCGTTGGCCTTAAAGGTCAAGGCGGACATCTGAGCAAGACAAGCATTTGCGTTATTTTTTTTAAACAAATAAATATAGAAAGGAAATGGGGGGATGTCAGTCTGCAATTATCAGTATAGTGAAACAAGGAGCCTTTACTATAATGTACCATGCCACGCCATGTCTGGGTTGTAATGTATCATGCCACTGCAGATCAAAGTTGTAACACCCAAGGAAAACTAACAAGGACATACATTTCAAGATAATGTAATGCAGATATTTACAAACTGTAATGCAAGAATTCACGCTGCAGCTCAAAGTTGTCTGCCCCCAAAGGCCTGGATGTCATGCACTAACCTTAAACTCAACGCGACAAAGACTGAATTAATTCTCACTGGAAACCCCATCAAGCATATCCAGAAAACAAAGCTCAGTGGATTCATACCTCAACTTTCACTGAGTGCAACATCTCTTGGTTTTACCACAGACTGCGACCATTCATTCAAAAAACACACCACCAAGAGTACCCAAACAGCATGGTACCAGCTAACACTCTTCCAAAAAGTCAAATACGTATCTGTGCCTTGAGCTTCAGAACAGAAACCCAAGCACTGATCATCTTCCAACTGGGCGCTGGAAAATCCCTACTCGCGAGAGTCCCAGATGAAGCCAGGACCTCTCTGAAAGCCATCCATCATGCACCAAACCATTACTTTGAATATTCAACCATATCACCCAAACCCTCAAGGAGCTGCACTGGCTAACCCTTGAAGTATGCATCATGATTAAGACATTCTGCAACACAAACATACTAGCCACAACCAAAACAGTATTCTAATTTGCCAAGAAACTTATCACTGGAGGCCAACATATCACCAGAAACCACGTCATACAAGAGAAACATATACATGCAAACAGAGAAAAACTAGGAAACAAGCCTTATTGGGCAATGCACACTGTTTCTGGAAAACGTCATCAATGCAGATCAGACTTGGCCCCCCCATCCTCCACTTCAGTAAGGACCAACAGGACCTACTCTTCAAATAGCATCTTGCAGATTATGCCACTGAACCCTACTTCTGCCCCTCTGGAGCTCTTCCTCACCTGCAGCTTCAACGCATTCCAGCTACCTCTGGAACCTAACTATGAACCCTGGGTACAGTGCTCTGTCGCTTCCCCACTAGGTTTCAGCTTTGTTAGTCCCATCCATCTCTTACAGGCACATATCATGGAACTGGCAGGTTGCACTGTTTGACATTCACTATAATTCCAAGGGTGCACACATGTAAAGGCTGCTTTAGCCAAAGTGCAATGGGCAAATGGAAGGTGTGCTCTGCATCATGAAGAAATATCACAAGCTTAGTTAACAAAAGTGATGCACACCAAACCACGTCATGCCACTCTGCAGCATTTTGTTTTGTATAAGGTTATAGAAACAATTACATATTGCAAAAACACTAATTTCTAATCAGCACCATTGCCAATAATATAATGTAGAGATTGATGCACCATATTGTATTGTCATTTGTTGCAGTTCGAAGATCACAAATCCAAGGGAAAGAAATACAGCAGAAATGTTTCTCGATCATAACATTTAGTGACTCATTCACTAAATTACATTGTTGGATGCCACAGTTTAAAGTTGACACACATAAGGAACACAAACATTGCATAGAAAGATTATCACAATGCTGGAACACATCATTAAACTCCAAGATGGCGCCTGTGAAAATACTACATCAGTTTCATTGTAATGGGCCAATGCAAGACACAATACATCGAGGAGCAGATCCTTTACCATGCCTACATGTTTCAATTGATAAAGGATTTTGATTTTCTTATGCGCTAATATTTGAGAGATGTTAAAGGACTCATAGTCATAGGGCAAATGTTCACCCTACACATGTACAATCTATCCCTGATATAAATGAGGTGGGAGGGGCTGATGAAAAGCCACTTTGCCTGGGATAGCAAAGACCTTTACACTAGACCCGAGAGAGGACAAAGGTATTAATAATCCGAAACTCGTAATATTTATTAAATTTCATCTCTTCATTGACAAAAAAGCAAAGCCCAGTATAGCAGACAACATATACAGTTCTGTACACTATTTGCACGTGAACCCCTAATGGAAGCAACACTTTGCTCGCTAACATCCACATGATGTTCCAATATATCGATTACAGGCTTAAAATCTTTGTCTGAAGTATGTAGTCTTTAGTGTCTATCCTGGACATGTTATATATTTAGTGACATTGAAGACTCCTTTTCTTGGTAGTACGCAGGTGTGGTGTGGGTGAGCAGGTGCAAGTGCAGCTAGGTCACGTGTCCTAAGCCCCACCCACCTTTCAATCCCTGTCAATCATTTAGTGCCTTCTTGTTTTATGGCTCTTTTTCCCCACTAAAGTAGCCTTCCAGCCTCTTTATTCTTTTGCAGTCAGTGAACTTGTGCAAGTGAATCTAGGTCATGTGACCTACGCTCCATCCACCTGCCAATCACTGCTAATCTTTTGTCACTCGATTTTACTTTTTAAGCAGCCTTCCAACCTCTTTTCTTTTGCAATTGACGATGGCGCACACCTGCTTAGTCCTTTCCCCATTCCTTTCTTAACTGTTAGATCAAAGGGGCATCCCTCACCCTGGGCATCTGAATCGGAGGGCGGAAGAAGAAAAGGGCACTTACTGTTTGGACCTGTTCAGACCAGAAAGACCCAGGACCAGAACTCCTGATCCTCAAACATAAGGTAAGCTCCCCGAAAATGTGTTTTACACCTGTCTCCAACAGCCCATACCCAACATCACCACTCACCACTAACCATGCCGTTGACCAGCAACATCATGTACACCGTATCTCAATGGTAACAATACTAATAGAGCAGGGGAGTCCTCTTTTTTGTTAATGGGGGGCTTGTGGATGAGAACAGGAACTTCAGAAAACAAAGATTCCACAGGAAGCTACCCCGCTTTTACACACAATGAGCGTGGGCACTGAGAGTCAGTACAATATAGGACTACTTGACATTGCTAAGCAGAACAAGGTCAGTGGCAATTTTGACATATTTTATTAAAAAACAAAGTTTAAAACACTAAAAAGCGAGAGTATACACAGATTCAAAATGGTGTCCGAAATGCACATATGCAAACCACTTTCAAAACAAATGATGATGTCACCTGTCTTTTACTACTCGAAAACAGTGTAGTAAAAGACAGGCGACATCATAATTTTTTTTTAAAGTGGTTTGCATATGTGAATTTGGGACACCATATTGAATCTGTGTATACTTTCACTTTTTAGTGTTTCAAACTTTGTTTTTGATAAAATGTGTGAAAGTTGCCACTGACCTTGTGGTTCTGCTTAGCAATGTCAAGTAGTCCTATATTGTACTAACTCCCAGTGCCAACGCTTAATGTGTGTAAAAGCGGGGTAGCTTCCTGTGTCACTGTATCTCAGCAACATCACCGGTGTCATCATAGATCCCATCAGCACTTCGTCATCCAACACTGCATTCAAACTGATGCCTGCCAATGTCCGCTAAGCAATCAGCTATGCAGCAGTCATCACCGATCTCATCACCACTCATGACATGCCATCTCCATTGCTGAGACCTGGGTGACATCCACCTCCACCCACATCTGAGACATCCTCATCCCCAATGATAACATCATTCTACAAAGAGACAGTCTGAAAAAGATGGTTGGAGCCCACACCATCATTCACAAGACATCATGGCCATAGACCCTACTTGATGTTGCCACCATAGCCTCTTTCAAAAACCTCTCCTGCCTCTTCCAATACTCCCTGCTGGACACAGCCAGCTTTCACCTCAACTACAGACCACCGAAGCCCAGCACCTTATTCATTGGAGACTTCATGGACGAGGTCACCACCATGCCACTCTGGCATACCAACGTCTTCCTTAACAATTTCAGCGCCCTTGGCAACCCATCAATCATGTCCATGAAGAAAAATTTCACTGCCTTTTCAACACTCAGAATCTCATCCAGCACACAAAAAACCCAACGCACAGGAAAGTTAATATCCTCAAACTCATCACCACCACCCTCCATCACAACTCTCCAATTTTGCTCAGCTGGTCGGACAATCTGACAATCCCCTTTGACATTAGTCACACCACATCAATCAAGCACATGCATCGACAGCACAACAAACTAGCCAGACCTTCCAGGATTTTGCGGCATGAAATGGCAAATTTTGCGGCACAAACCTTTATTTATTGCGGCATTTTTGCGGGACATTTTGTATTAACTGGAGCGTGTAAGATTGCCACATTGCAGGAAATAGGCAGAGTGCAAGGCTAGAAGAGAGCCAGGGTATCATTATTATGTATCTTTTGTATTAATTTAATAGGAAGAGTCCTAGATGTCTCTGGCTTGGCAGAACAGTGTTTGATTTGGCTACCTTTCTGGTTTAATATTCATGCCTATTTAATAGTATTAACTAAATTGATCATTATCAATTGTAATGCTGAAAATATTCCCCTTCTATGTTCTCCAATCCCCCAAACACCCACACACATCTCACCAACTCTCCATCACAACTTACATTCCTTAACCTCTCACTCTTTCATACAAATACTCACGTGCTATGTCACACTGTCAAGTCACAATTTACACTGCCCAGCCCCTGCCACACTCCAAATCATACTCCCAACTCACACCTTACACTCTACAATTCCTCCCTAAATATACAGTCCTTCATTCTTTTGCACTGCTTCTGCATCTTGCATCTTTTCTCCCATTCTATCACATTCTTCCCTCATCCTTTTTCCCAATCTGCAGCTCACTGCCTCTTTCTGGCCAACCGCTTCCTCTACCTTCTGTACCTCTGCTCGCTCTCAGATTTCTGGCCCACCGCATCGCTGTTTCCTCTGATCTCTTGTGCAGCACTTCCTCCTCTGACCCACTGCTCTCCCTCTGCTTTCTTGCCCATCACTTCACATCTCACCCATCACTCTCCCTCTCTCTCATAGTGTAACCATTTTTTTATTTTTTTTTAAATGTAGATTTTGACCCAGTTCCTCAAATGATGGGGCATTTAAAAAAAGAACGGAGGATATGCTATTTTTAGACAACCCATTTTTGGAAATGAGCAGGTCACCTTATTCTCAAAGGTGACCGGCGCATTTCCACAGGTTTGAGCTGTAGCGCAAATTGTGCGCTGGCAGCTGCCTTGAATGGTGTTCTGGGTTGTTTGACCGAAGTGTAATTATTTGCGACGGAATTGACCGTAGTCAATTTTGCTGCAAATTGATTTGCACTTCAGCCAAACAACCCAAAATGTACCTTTCACCACCACCCGACCCCCTCCCCTACTTAACTGCTTGGTCGCTGCCACTTCCCCTGCAACCCTGCGGTGCCAGATCTGTCCCTCTAACGCGGGTCGTATCCGTCCCTCTAACGCAGGTCGGATCCGAATCCGCAGGGTCCTTTTTTCGTTATTTTCTTTTTTTTTCTGTCCCCGCCTCCAATTTTGAGGAAAAAGGGGAAAACACTTCTGCAACCACCCTAGACCAAAAATACTAAACAAGGGGAGCGGGTGACACCCCCGCAACACATGTTCAGTATTTATAAAAATCGATCGAATAGTACTGGACGAAATTGGTCAAATTGTAACATTCGATAGATTTTTGTCATCAAAATGGGCAGTACTTTGAATAGAATCGCTCTCCCGACAGTGTTCTGCAAGCTCCCAGCGCCTTTCACAGGGACAGGCACTCTAGGTGCCTGCCGCTGTAAAATGTGATCCTGTTTGAGGAACAGAAATGCAAGCGACTCAGCAGCGGTTCATACCTTAAAGGAAATGCATGACAGGGTCAGGAAAGACCCTGTCGTGCAGTGGCAGCCCCACATCCCGTGCGCGTAGGGTTGCCTACAATTTCTGCACATTTAAAAGTGCATCTTGCTTGGAAATGAGGGATGTGCTTTTAAATTGACAAAAACGCCACTTTATTTGATCAAGGAGGTGAAAAAGGCCATCTGAATGGGCGCGCATATAAAATGTGCCCATTCATGTGTCCCTTGTGGATTGGGCTGCAATTTTTGGGGCGCAAGTGATTTAATTTCTTGTGTAAATAAAAACAAAAAGTTGAGAACCTGGCACCCTGAGGATTCTTTTTTTCAAAACAGTAATTTTTGCAGATTACTTAAAAAAAATTAAAAAAAGTATTTTTTTTTTTTAAAGATGCTGTTTTTGCACAAAACGGCCATTTTTGTGGCATTTTGCGCAAAACGGCCGTTTTCACGGCATTTTGCGGGATCGCAAAATCGCAATAAGCTGGAGGGTCTGACTAGCCTTCAAATCCTTCAAGAAATTCCCAATGGAAGCTCTCATAGAAGACCTTGACAAACTCCATCTCACATGGGCTGATCTATATCAGACTCACCAGGGCTGTGACTCACTTTTCCAAAAACTCAACAACACCCTTGCTAAAAGAACCATCAGAAAAAAAGGAAATAATTGTGATAATCCTGCAGCACATTTGACCTTGCCTTGCTCAAGGAACTCTGTCCCTCACGCACATGACTAATCACTGCAAAGGTCAGATATTACCAGAACACCATAGCCAAGGACAATAACATAAGCAGTACCCTCTTCAAAGTCACCAAGCATTGCATTGCGTTTTGGAGTGCGATCAATGGGGCAGATTTTTTGGTCATAACTGTGCCTGCCTATTATTTATGGAGGGAAGCACTTGGGCTATTGGATTGAGTAATTTAAAGCCGCTGTATTTGACCCCCGAGCATTGGGGTTCAGGCGAGATTTCACATGGTGGGAATTAGGTTAAATCATTTTTGGTATTTCTGGTACTTGTATTTTACGTATTGCATTTAAAATTTAGTATAATGTGTGAAAGCATTGGCCTTCAGAATATGTTTATTTGTGAAATGTAATTAGAAAATTAATTGGGAAACATTTATTGATTTTTACATGTAATTGTTCTAATGATGAATTGTATGAAATGTGTTTTATTATTATAATATTATCACATTTTATGATAATTGTATAATCTTTGATAATGTTTTAAGATTGTTTTAACTCTGCTTATGGTTTTAGTATTGACCAAATGCACAATAAGTAAAAAAATAAAAACATGCATTAACCCTCTGCCTGATCCACTGGTAATCTACTCCATCGAAACATCCACTGCCATCTTCTCTTTCTTCATCAGCATGATCAGCCAGCCCATAGACACCAACTCCATGATTGACAGCACAGAGCACATCCCATATCGCAAAAACACTACATGGACAAATTTCAAGACACTCACCATGGAAGACCTGACTAGCACCGTAGCATACCTCAAGACTATGTTTTATGCAGACAATTTCCTCCCTGCTTCCATGCTTAACAACCTTACCAATGAAGCACTGAACCCTTACCTGGAAATCATCAACAACTCACTTAAGGCACCTTCCCAGCAACTGGACACATCCTCCTGCATCTCAGTAAGTCAACACTCAACCCTGATAATCTTATAAACTACCACCAAATCATCCCTCTTCCCTTCCAAGGTAAGATACTTGAGAAAGCAGTTGTCAGACAACTCCACCAACACATCGATGTGATCCGCCTCCTTCAGTCCTAGCAATCTGGCTTCAGGCCGAGATGTAGCACAGAAATGGCTACCATGAATGTTATTGACAATGCCCAACATCCTCGATAATGGCCATCTGTGCCTCCACATACTCCTGGACCTCTCAACAGTATTAGACACAATAGACAACCAGGACCTTGCTGACATTCTACATTGTTGCACGGCAGTTACCTAGACCATCCTCTATCGGTTAAAATCCTACTTTGCTAATGCCCACCAATTAATTTAAGTGGATTCCTCCAGATCAGTAAGTCTACCCTTCATCTGTGGAGTCCTGCAAGAATCCATCCTCACCTGAATGTCCAGTGCTTACCTGAAGCTTACATAAAGCATATCCCCTCCATGTCTGAATTCCTACTTCTGACCAACAGCACCTAAAAGCCTTACATCCATACCTGGCTCTCCGCTATGAACCTCGAGAGCTTCACATCCCAGCTAACTACATGTACCATGTCCCTTGGGTTCCACAGCTCTACTTCAAGGAGCACATAACTAGGAAGGCATGTACCAACTCTCCCTCCTGTGGAAAATTAAGTCCTTCTTACCAGCAACTTCCAATCTGCTGTCCAAGACTTGGTCCTCTAAAACATAGATGTTGGCAAAGCCTTGTGGAAGGCCTTCCCCCAACCACACTGGCACCCCTGAAATATGTTGTTCATGCTGCAACATGACTCATGAAAGGATTCTGCAACTTCGACCACATCACCCCAACCCTCATTGCACTGTTCTGTCTCCCGCTGAAAGCATGTATCACCTTCAAATCCTGCTGCATCATCTGTAAAGCCATCACCCTCAAGTGCCCAAGTTACCTCACTGAGAAAGAATCTCCCGGGGGAGTATGATCCAAAAGAAGTAAAGACATGTGCAAGGTTGAACTCCGCTGGTGCGCGAAGGAAAGAACCAGAAAACAGCCTCCTTCATTTCAGGAAGGAGCTCAAGAACCTCCTATTCAAGGAATGACTCCTCCCTAACATCTAAGTTCACAGAACCTCCACTCCCCATCTAACCTGTGAATGGGTGATCTGCTCCCCCCTGTTTCCTCCCCTGGTTACTTGTAAATTCATTGCTGCCAAATTGCCTGCCCGCCCCACCCCCTTCTAGCGTTGTTAGCCCACACATCTGTACTTTCCCTCTGACTGTAATGCCTCCATTGATTCCAGAAACTAGGTGTGTGGTCAATAAATAGCCTAATAAAATCATTCTTATTTATTGATTTTTTCCCTTATGGCCCGCCAGATTCACAGAGCTTTTGGAACACATACACGTTTACAGACATTTTTTTCTTATTTCCAACGTTCTGTCCCAACAGCTTGGTGAGTACGTCAATGAAAGGAACATTGCATTCTTTTTTTGTAGAATAAGCCACAAAAGCTTTCGTTGTCCGTGGCGAGCAGTGCCTGTGTACCAAAAAGCCATCCATCCTGATGCCTCGCTCGGCGCTGCCGCACTGTTTTTCTCATCAGTCTGTGTTTCTCATCAGTCACTCCTTGGCGCACACTCGTTCTTCCGGTAGCAGGTTTTCCTGTGTTTCATATTTTACAGCCCCCACGCAACGGTGAGATAAAGACCTATCAAAGTCCTCATTAATCCCCGGTTACCCGGCTGGCAGTGCCTCTGTCCCCCATAAGTCAGAGCCTACCTTGGGCCAATAGATCACCACCTACCTGCATTCCGGTATTAATCTCTGTCCCGAGGCTGTGCTAACTCTCGCCGATTCGGGCCTGCCATTGTTCCTGGGAAATTATTAATACCGTTCATCAGGGGCGCAGACTTTCAAAATAAAAAGAAGGAGGCATTAGATTTCCTCCTGTCATCATTATCACGCAGGCGCCGGATCTGAGCTTTACCACGAGTGAAGCGATTTTCAAAATGGATGTTACGCCTTGTGTAAAGGAGACGGGATGGATTGGGAGAGAAAAAGCACATCAATTCTGACGCTAAATAGAAGCACATAAAAAGACGAATACTTGTTTCGCACAATGCAACTAGCCGCTGAACATTTAATTTCAAATTCTTTTCATTAGCATGGGAAGACAGAAACACAACAATCCCAAATCAGAGTGAAGCAATATTATAAATATGCCTGGGCGAATGTGCCGAAAAGGTATTCGGGAATATTCGCGGGTCTAACCCTCAAAATTCGGGTGACTCACACATATTTGCAGACAGCTGGTGCTTCCGAATTATTCGCAGCCCGACCCGAACTTCGGTTTAAAACCAGCATGGGCAAAGCCAACAGTTTTGGCTTGTGTGTAAGTATTATGAATTTACCAGGCATTGATATAAGATGTCCAGGTACTTGCAACATTTTCAACCTGCTGCCATCAATGAACAGTTACTACCACTCTGGCAGTGCTTGGCAAGTGTCTTTCCCATGCCTACACAAAAGCCCAAACTGTTGGCATTGCCAGTGCTTGTTGAAGCTTCCAGACAAGTTTAATCTGTTTAAAGGAATTGATGGTTGAGTTGGGAGGTTACATAGGGAGTTTCAGGGAATTAGCGAGTAAGCTGGCAGTAAACAAAGGAAGTTTCAGCTCATTCATGCGAGTGAACACTTGGTGCTGGTACTTAACCGACGCCCTGAATGTAGAAGGGACTAATATGCTTCAGGCTGCTCATCGCATAGAGTACAAAGTGGCCAAAACTTTTTTTGCCCGGATGTCCTGGGCAGGAGCCGTGAATAGGACAGATTTTTGATGAATGAGAAGACCACACCCAAGAGTAGTAGGACATACTGGCACGCATGCAAAGATATAAAGTCATTAATAGAGAGCAGACTTTGCACTGTCTTTCTAAATGAACACAACAGGATGCATAGGAGTGAACTTAGGGGCTGACAGGCTCGCCCAGGCTGGGAAAGGGAAGTCATGGATGTTCCAGGTAAGCCTGTGCGCGTCTGTGTTGGGGAGGAGGGAGCATGATTCTAGTGGGGTAGGGAGGTGGATGGGGCCAGGGAGCATGTACATGTGAGTGTGTTTGCTATATTATTGTCACAGCCTGTTATCATAGTTCCCGGTAGAGACAGGCAGCACCATCATACGTGCCAGTATGAAATAATATCATAGTGATCTCTGTAAAAATATTGAAGCAGCACTTTGTGTAGAATGGTGTAATACCAAAGGCTGCTACTAGATGTCCCTGCAGAGCAAGCACAGGAATTCAATATAGATTTTAATACCAAAAGCTGTTCGGAGATGTACTTCCTGAAATTCCTATCATGGTTCAATGAAAGAACAGTGAAAACGTATCTATGACCCCAAGATAAACACGTTGAAAAATAATTCTGAAATAGAAATGGCAACAGCAGCATTAAAATAAAACCTTTGGCTGCAGAACTATCAATGGGAAATCTTAAAAAATATAATATCACAGACTTTTAATGGTGCTCTTTGTAAAATTATTGAAGCAGCTGACAAATGCTCTAACCGTCGCCTGCTCCCGAACCTTCCCTACCCCCTTAAATATCCCAGGGGGCACGCTGTGCACAGGCAAGCTTGTTGGCCTGTGTGCAGCGCCCAAAATAACCCCGGGGAAAAGCTTTGCGTTCTTCCCGGGTCCCCCTTCTTCTAGAATGGTGTAATACCAAAGGCTGTTACTAGATGTCCCTGCAGAGCATGTACAGGCATTCAATATGGACTGCAATACCAGAAGTCGTACATAAAGCTCCTTTCAGAAATTCCTAGCAAGTTTCAATGAACCAACCATCAAAACGTATGAGTTACACAAGAAACATAAGTGTAAGAATGGTACTAATCGCCGCTCTTTGTAGATGTATAGTCTTATATTTGTCAAAGTTGGAACTAAATTATACTGTTTAGTTGTACCATTGTGATTAACTGACTTTAAGCTCCTTGCCAGGGGTGACTGGTCTTAACACTGGATGCATAGAACCAGAGACGTGTGTGGGCGGGATAAATGTACGTGTTATTTTTTTGTTTTGTTTTTCACAGCCCGTTTGTTAAATGCTGGATCCCGAACGAAGGATTAATGAAAAAAAAACACATAAAAAACGAGGACGCTGGAAATGGAAAGTGTGGCCGTTATGGTGTCAAATGTGCGCGTGTGTCTCATTTGTGGAATGTCGAGAGGGGTTGGAACATTGAACAGCATTTTGCGACTGAGGGCAACTGTCCATGGATAGCGCCCAGAGCCCAAGCATGTGATAACAGCGCTCAACAGGAATCGGATGGAATAACATTGCATAGAATAATTAACATACAAACAATAGGCTTTTCTCCCACCAATGGGCTTTCTGCAAAGCTATGGTGGGTCGACTAAATCGAAAGCTTTGCTAAAATTGACAAAGCTGCCACATAAGTTATTCCTTTTCCGCTCATGGGCCACAGCCATAACGTGGTGCACAGCACATATATTGCTAATACTGCTGTGTGATTTCCTGAAGCCTGTCTGGAAGGTTTTCAGGAGCCCTTTTTCTTCTACCCATTTGGTTAGACATTTTAGCAATATAGTGGTGAATATTTTTTGGCTGACATCCAGCATGGCCAATAATTGATAGCTGGCAGCTTCAGATCTGTCCCCCTTTTTTTTTTTAAATACCTTGACTAAGATCGAGCAAAGCCAGCAATGTGGATATTTATTACTCTTTTCAATTTTGCTATATCAATTTGTTGGTATTTTTGCCCATAGTTTGGGGTTTGCCTTGAATAGGAGGTTAGGAAGGCAGTCTGGGCCTGGTGCTCTTGAGGCTTTACATTTTTAATAATGTCTTCATTCAAGGCCGACCCAGTATTTTGCAGGGTGTATCTGGTCGTGCTTTCAGTCCTCAGCTTTTTCTCTGTGTATAGTTCTTGTATGTGCTCGTCTCAAGCCATCTGAGTTACTGAGTTTAGGGCATTTGGACGCAATGCTTCACAATATTGATTAAAGCGGGACAAGAATTACTGGCTGTCATGCGCTTTTAGTATGGTGAAGATAGTTAGCCAGTTTACGCTGGCCAGTGAGTTTTTATGTGGTTTCACCCTATTTTTGTAACATGATCAAAGTTGCTTTAAACTGCTCACTTTTTAGGTGCTATTTAGGCAGGCGTTGTTTCGGATTGCTGCTCTGTCTTGTCTTAGCTCAGTTTTTTGTTTATGGATGACAGCATTAAAAGGTGCCGAAATGGTTCTTATTTCATATTTGGGGACAGTACGTATGGCACCTAACGAGCACCTCCATATCCCAAAATCTGTTTCCAGGGCCTTCCCTCCTCCTGGTGCTGTTTAGACTTTAATTTGCCGTTTGTGTCTTCGATCTTACCCGCAGCTCATCTAATGAGGTTTCCCAGCCCATTGATTTCAATGTCAGAGTTTATATTTGGCAATTTGCGACAGGTTGATTTTTGCAAATCCATTGACCATGTCAGTGTAGTGTGGCCGCTTAAGGAGCGTGGGGAGCTAATTACCAGACCCCAAAGATGTTCTATTGTGGGATTTACTGCTTCATAATCAATAAAGGATTTTTGAAAGCCATTAGACCAGGTGTAACTCAGAGTCGCCGGGTCGGACGTGGTCACTGGGAGCAAGACCAGGTTGTGTGACTTCAAAAACTGGCTCCAGCTGCGTGCCCTGAGGCCACCCCTCCAGTCTGACTGGTGAAGGTGTTTTGCGTTTAAATCACCAGCTAGCAAAATGAGGTGTTTGCAATACTTGTCATACCATTTCACTATAGATTCTCCAATTTATCTTTGTATGGCTTTTTTTTGAGTCCCTGTGGGTGGTCATAAACATTTTTAATCAGCATTGCTAACCCATAAGGAGGCGAAAACCTAGCAGATAGCACATACAGAGAGTATTCCTGTGTTATAAAAGGCTCAAGAGAGTAGTTGACTCTAGTACCTATCGCCTGCCATCCTCTGGCTCTCCCACAGCAGGGCATAGTTCTGTACCAATGAGTATCTGTCAATATTAAGCATTTTTGTTAACCATGTTTCTTGGATAATAAAGAAATGGGACTTTAATAACATGGCCCTCCCCTTGGAGCTAGACAGAAAGGACCTAAAACCCCTCGTGTTCTATGATAGGCAAACAATAGGAGTCACCATTCCCTCTCTCTGGACGAGCTCATGAGCCCAGTATTCCACATCTGTGTGCACCACCAATTGCAGTCCTTTTGTGTTAGTTAGTGCTTTTAGTGCAGCATTTTCAGCTGTTGCTATGTGTGTGTTCAGCTTTGAAGCTATGATATTTTGTGGAAGATGTGCCGCCTGTGTTTGTTGTCTCTTTTTACGCAAAATCGTGAGGGAGAAGCCCCATTCTTCCAGAATGATCCCCTGTACTTTCAGCAGTGTTACCATTAGTGGAGTCGAGAATTTGATTATGGCCCAATTTTTGTCGCATCCTACTTTAGGTAATTTTATTCCTAAAATGTGAGGTGATTATTCGCAGAGGCAGGATTTCTTTAAACAGAGCAAGAATGTTGGTGTGATTTAAAAATGGGCTAACATTTGTGGGATGAGTCTCTTCCAATATGATCCATTTGCCTAGTTCTTTTATTCCATCAAGTTAGTTTTTCCCAATTGGCATTGTGAGTTGAGGATGTGCCTGCTCCTTTTGCTTGGCCACTGTTGAGATTTCCTTGAGGGCCTCATTGCTAATAGTAACATTTCTAGATGTTACAGAGTAGCATGAAAGAGCACTGCAATCTGAGGGTTTCCCAGGGTTTCCTTCTCTGCCAAAGGCACGTGAGGGGGTGGCTTCACCCTTTTATCCATGGGACCCTGCATTGTGGTGTACCAGCAAGTGCCATCCGCTTGGTGATTGATCACTAGTGTTTTTGTGATTTGCTGGCAGTGACATGTTGTCTTGGTCGGCTGGTTTGTCACTCGCACCTTGCATTGGTCAAAGTTGGTTTTCTTGGGCTGCCTCCTATTGATTTTTAAGGCCGCCGCCATTATGGCGTCATCCTGAGAAGCCTTGTCCTTTTCGGCCATTCCTGACTGTCTTTGCGGGGGAATGTGAATTTCCTAAAAATCCCACTCATCAGACGTTTTAGGCAGAGAGGGTGCCATGTTTGCCATTGAGGATAAATGTGTGTTTCCGATTTGTGCCACAGACCTACTGTCTTTTGCCCTGGAGATGCTTTGCCGAGTTGCTCGATCCTGCTGAATAGTAACCACCATCTGTGCATTGTCCGTCTCCACTGATCAGTTTAAGCTCTTATTCAAGGGTAGTTGATGATTGGGCTGTAGAGCATGAACTAGGCTGGTCATTAGTTGCTTAAGGCCCACCTGCTCAGTTTTGATGTCTGTAATCACTAAGGTGAGGGCATCAACTTTTGCAGTGATAGATTTTAGGGCTTGCTGAACCAAGCATTCAATACCCGCCGGGGGAGTTTTAATGCTGGTTTTCTCTTCATCGTCGCTTTCACTATAGTCTTGTTGTGAGTCCTGCATCTCAGAGGAGGATGATTAATAGAGCACGTTCAGATTAGGTGTTGCAGAGAGGGCAGTTCCAGTTACGTTTTCCCATTTTTCACCTGCTGGCAGGTTTAGTTCGCCACCCATGGAGGCATGCTTAAGATCCATGACAATGTTCAATAGTGAATGGTTATTATCTATTGTTGGTGATAGGACCAGGTCCGGAGTTTCACGTGGATGTGTCTGCAGTTCCGTGTCAGTTGCCCTTTTTGCCATTGCATTGACGTAGCCAGTGATTTCTAATTGCTGTTCCCCATTTTTTGCTGAACAGTCTTTTGTGGTGTTTAGTGTTTGTGTCTGTGTAACAGCGGTTTGTTTTGGGCTGTTTCGCTTTTTCTTTCCCCTTGCCGTTCCACTACAGAGACCATACTTGCGAGGGCCGGCTCACATCATAACCTTGATCTTTTTTTAAAATATAGTTTTATTGTCATTTTTAGGTTATTACAACAAACATGCCGTTTCAAATCAAATACATTTCCTTAAAGGACATTTTAATGATAACCCTTTCCCCCCCTTCCTCACCCACCCCCTAACACCCTGTAGCCGGTAATCGAACATCGATTTCAGATTTGTCTTGCAAGGAGCATTTTCGGACTCAGACTGTCGAGTGGTCGTGTGCACACATAGTCTTGGGCTCATCTAGGTGGTACCTCATGAGGGGGATCGTGCCTTGTTTGGTCAGTACTTGTGATTTCCCAGATTTGTCATGCCCCAAAGCGTGGGCAGGTCTGCGGGCTTGGGTTTCACCCTTCAGGCCGGGCGCTCGTACTTTTGAAAGAAGGGGAGCCAGAGTTCCTCAATGTTGGATCTAGATTAATCTAGGACATGCGTTAGGAACTCCATGTCGCCGAACTTTGGTGACCCATTCCTTCTCCTCGGGCATATGCGGGTTCTTCCATTTTTGGGCCAGGCAGCACCTGGCTGCCACCAGCATGCCTTGTAGCATTTGACCCTGGGTGTCCTCCTGATCATCTCTTACCTCAATCCCAAAGAGAAGCAACCAGGGGCACAGGGGTCTGCCGATTCCGTCCACCCCCCTGATCCAGGACAGGACCTCTCCCCAATATGACTGCACCCTAGGACACAACCACCACATATGCATGTAGTCACCTTTTGCCTTACAGTATTTCCAACAGTGAGGGTCGTAGCCCGGGGACATTCTGGATTTTCTCTGTGGAGGGTAGTGCCACCTGTGTAGGACCTTTAGAGCTTGGTGTCTATACTGGGGGGAGGACGTTCAGCGGTGGGCTCGGATGCACATCTTTGTCCACCTTTTGTCATCTATTGCTGTTCCCAGGTCTTTCTCCCATTGTGTCCTTGACGGTGGGGGGTACCTTGGTATCGAGAACAAGAGAAGCTTATATAAACGGGATATTACCCCCCCTGGAACCTTGAGTGGAGATCATCATTTTCTCAAAGTCCGTTAGGTCCCTCCTGAGGGTGTTGCCCCATGAGGGTTCCAAGAAAACTCCCTTGAGTTGGAGGTAGCGGAATGGTGATAGTTTGCCCAACCCCAGGGCCTCATCAAGATCCAGAAGGGCATGAAGGACCTACCCACCCACAGGTGGCAAGCCCTGACGAGGCCCGCCTCGTACCACTTCTGGTAGGCAGCTAGTTCCACCACTTTAGCTAGGAATGGCAGGGCCAAATACAGCTCAGCGGGGAGGGCCAGGTTTTGAGCCATTTGTAGTAACTCCCTTCCTTCCATTCGGACCACAGGACTCCCAGTACCGGGTGATCCAGAACCCGTCTGAGGATGCGTGCTCTTGGGACCCATAACTACTCGTCGAGCGTGACTGGGGCGAGTAACCTATTGTCCAGGGCCACCCACTGCTTTTCTGTCCTTGGGTTAAAGTGATCAACAAGGATCCTCAACTGGGATGCCCTGTAGTATGTGTCAAGGTCCGGGAACCCCACCCCTCCATCTTCCTTAGACCTTGGTAGGACATCATAGGAGATCCTGTGTTTCTTTCCCGCCCAGAGAAACCTGAGCAGGGTGTGCTTCATTGAGTGTAAGGAGGTTTTGGGCACCTGGGTGAGGAGCATCTGGAAGAGGAACAGGAATTTGGGGAGTACTACCATTTTGATCAGATTGAGTCGCGCCATCCATGAGAACCCCGAGGCCGCCCACCTCTCTATATCTCTCTTGACATCTGTCCACAGTGGGGTAAAGTTACTCGAGAAGAGGTCAGCCGGGTTGGGTGTGATTTGAATTCCCAGATGTCGGAACCCATCTCTCTTCAACTGGAAGGGGAGATCCTCCACAAATTTTATCTCGGTTTCCGGCAGTTGACCCACTATGAAAGACACTGACTTGCCTAGGTTAACCTTGTACCCTATGAGGTCCCCGTAGCGCGCCAAGCCCCGTAACACGTCGGGGATCGTTTGTGACGGTTTGGTGATGTAGAGGAGAGCGTCATCGGCAAACAAGCTAATCTTGTAATGGGAGTTGCCCATCTGAACTCCAGTGATAGCTTCATTGTTGCGCACCGAGATCGCCCAGGGTTCCATGACTAGGGCGTATATCAGGGGGGATAGTGGGCAACCCTGTCTTGTTCCCCTACCCAAGGGGAAGGCCTCAGATTCCATCCCATTGGCAGCGTCCCTGGCCATGGGGGCGGAATTAAGTGCCGCCATCCATTCCAACCACCTCCGCCCCATCCCTATTGCCGATAGGACCTCCACCATGAATGCCCAGCTCACCCTATCGAAGGCCTTCTCTGCATCAAGGGATAGCAGTAGAGCCCCTTTGTACCATGTTTCCCTCGAATTTAGCACGTGGAGGGTTTTGCGCATGCTGTCTGAGGCTTGCCTGTTAAGTATGAAGCCCACCTGGTCTGGGTGAGCCAGGCGGGCAGGCATTTCTCCAGGCGGCTAACCAGGATCCTGGCAAAGATCTTGGCATCAAGGTTCAGGAGAGAAATGGGTCCGTATGAACCACACTCCATAAGATCTTTACCTGGCTTGGGGATTACCGTGATGAGGGCCTGCAGGAAGTTGGGGGGGATTGTGTCTTTATTTCGGAATTTGATTAAACAGTTTGGGTAGGGGCTCCATTAGTGTGGGCTGGAATTGTTTGTAGAAGTCAGCCTTGTATCCATTTCCCCCAGGGACCTTCCCCACTTTCAGTCTCTTGATAGCTGCATCAACCTCCTCCACAATTATGTCCCCCTCAAGATCCTGCAACTCAGCCTCTATTAAACGGGGTAGTGGGTATTCCTCCAGGTATGCCCAGATCTCCTCCAGTGATTCCCCCCCCCCTGTTTCGCATATAGGTCCCTGTAGAAATCTGCAAAGGAACCTACTATCTCTGCCTTTTTATTGAGCATATTACCCTACTTGTCCCTAATAGGCCCGACCCTCCTCTCCAGTCTACATCCCCTGGCTCTACGCGTCAGTAGTGTTCCCACCCTGTCTCCCCTTTCATAGTACCTCTGCCGTGTATATCTCAATTTCGTGACCACCTCTCCTATGAGGACTGTGTGTGTAGTGCTTGTCGCTTCTCTCGCATTTCCGACAGGAAGGACTCCCTGTCAGCTCCCTCCTGGGTAAGCCCACCCCGCAGGATCTTGAGATCCATTTGTATCTTGGCCTCAATGAGCCCTCTTTCACGTTTGCGCCTGGCACCCTCCGCTATGAGAAGACCACGAAAGGTGGCCTTTGACGCCTGCCACACTGTCACCATGTCTGTTTCCCCATTGTCATTTGTCTCAAAGTACGCCGCCATTTCGCTTCTTAGGAAGTCCCTAAAGACTGGATCCCTCAGAAGTGTATCGTTGCACTGGCAGCGGGATGATCTGGGGGTCAAGGGCAGCAACCAACTTGCCATGAGGAGCTCGTGGTCGGACCATGCATCACCCTGATCTTGATGGACTTTGCATGCACTTAACTAAGCGAGCAGTGGATTTCACCATCTGAGTCTCTCGAGCACATTCCACCAGGCACAAGGTGCTCCACCAAGAATACCGCAACGTGAGTACAGGGAAGACAAAGCCACCTCCCAGCCAACAAAGCAACCTCCTAATCAGTAGATACATTTGTGTTTTTGTGCACAGCTTTGCCACTCTCATTCAAATCTCACCTTTCTATGGTTCACAGGAACAGGGACCAGGCACAGGCCCACCTTCTCCGACTGCCCCGACTGCCAAACCTCAGCCACAATTTTGCTTTTGCGCCGTGCTCTGCATGGTCTTAGGGGTTTTGTAGAGAAGCTCCCCCTTCATAAAACAACAGTGTGGACAGACTCCTTGCACTGTCTGCCTTGACTGCCAAAACTCAGCCACAAATCTGTGCTGCACTCTGTGCGGTTTTAGGGGTTTCGTAGAGAAGCTCTGCCTCCAGAAATCAACATTGTGGCTAGACTCCTCGCACTGTCTGCCCTGACTCCCAAAATTCAGCCACAACTCTGCATGGTCTAATGGGACTTGTAGAGAAGCTCCACCTCCAGAAATTAGCAGTGTGGACAGACTCCTCGCACTGTCTGCCCTGACTGCCAAAACTCAGCCACAACTCTGTGCCGCGCTCTGCACGGTCTTAGGAGTTTTGTAGAGAAGCTTTGCATCCAGAAATAAACAGTGTGTACAGACTCCTCGCACTGTCTGCCCTGAATGCCAAAACTCAACCACAACTCTGCGTCGTGCTCTCCACGATCTTAGGGGTTTTGTAGAGAAGCTCCCCCTCCAGAAATCAACAGTGTGGACAGACTCCTTGCACTATCTGCCGAGACTGACAAAACTCAGCCACAACTCTGCGCTGTGCTCTGTGCGGTCTTAGTTGTTTTGTAGAGAAGCTCTGCCTCCAGAAATCAACAGTGTGGGTACACTCCTCGCACTGTCTGCCCTGACTGCCAATACTCAGCCACACCTCTGCGCCACGCTCTGTGCGGTTTTAGGGGATTTGTATAGAAGCTCCACTTCCAGAAATGAGCAGTGTGGACAGACTCCTCGCACTGTCTTCTCTGACTGCGAAAACTCAGCTACAACTCTGTGCTGTGCTCTGCGCAGTCTTAGGAGTTTTGTAGAGAAGCTCCACCTCCAGAAATCAACAGTGTGTACAGACTGCCCGCACTGTCTGCAAAACTCAGCCACAAGTCTGCGCCGCACTCCATGTGGTTTTAGGGCTTTTGGAGAGAAGCTCTGCCTCCAGAAATGAACAGTGTATACAGACTCCTCGCACTGTCTGCCCTGAATGCCAAAACTCAGCCACAACTCTGCATCACACTCCGCACGATCTTAGCGGTTTTGTAGAGAAGCTCTGCCTCCAGAAATCAACAGTGTGGATACATTCCTAGCACTGTCTGCCCTGACTGCCAACTCAGCCACAACTCTGCGCCATGCTCCATGTGGTTTTAGGGCTTTTGGAGAGAAGCTCTGCCTCCAGAAATGAACATTGTGGACAGACTCCTTGCACTCTCTGCCCCGACTGCCAAAACTCAGTCACAACTCTGTGCCGTGCTCAGTGCGGTTTTAGGGGTTTGTAGAGAAGCTCTGCCTCCAGAAATCAACAGTGTGGGCAGACTCCTCGCACTGTCTGCCCTGACTGCCAAAACTCAGCCACAACTCTGCACATTTGGATCTTACTAATGTGAGGTTTCACCACATTTCAACGTTGCTACTGTGAGGTTTCACCACATTTGAATTTTGCTACTGTGAGGTTTCTCTAAATTTGAATTGTGCAATTGTGAGGTTTCAACACATTTGAATTTTGCTACTGTGAGGTTTCACCACAGTTGAATTTTGCCACTGTGAGGTTCCAGCACATTTGACCTTTGATACTGTGAGGTTCCACCACATTTGAATGTTGCTACTGTGAGGTTTCACCTTATTTGAATTTTGCTACTGTGAGGTTTCACTACATTCAAACTTTGCTACTGTGAGATGTGACCAAATCTGAATTTTGCTACTGCAAGGTTTCAACACATTTTAATGTTGCTAGTAAGCAATTTCAACACATTTCAATTTTGCTACTGTGAGGTTCACCACAATTTAATTTGACTACTGAGAGATTTCACCACATTTGAGTTTCAGTACTGTGATGTTTCACCACATGTGTGTTACTGTGAGGTTTTTGCCACTTTTGAGTTTTGCTGCTAGGTGGTTTCACCACATTTTGAATCTTGCTACTGTGAGATTTCAGCACACTTGAATTTTGCTACTGTGAGATTTTCCCACATTTTAATTTTGCAACTGTGCAACCTCATCCCATTTGAGTTTTTGCTACTGTGAGGTTTTGCCACATTTGAACTTTGCTATTGCTAGGATTTTCACAACACCTTAATTTTTCTACTGCTAGGATTTTACCATGTTTGAATTTTGCCACTTTGGAGTTTGACAACATTTGTATTTTACAACTGTAAGAGTTCAGCATACCTGAATTCTGCCACTGTGAGGTTTAACCACATCTTAATTTGCTATGGGGGTTTCACCACATTTGAACCCTGCCACTTTGAGGTCCCACCAAATTTGCATTTTGCCATTGCAGGGTTTCATCATATTTGAATTTTGATACTGTAAGGTTTCACCACCTGGAACTTCAAGCAGTCCTGAATTGTGCCTCGTTGAATTTTGACACTGTGAAGCATAACCACTTTGAACTCCACTACCATGAGGATTCACCACTTTTAATTTTGGTACTGTGAAGTTTCACCACTATGAACTTTGCCACTGTGAGATCTTCAACACTCCTTGAACGTAACTACTGTGTGATTTTCACCACCTTTTCAAAATTTACTACCGCAAGGTTTCACCATTTTTAACTTTCTGTTCTGAATCTTGCCACTTTGAATGTTGCTACTGTGAAGTCCCATCACTTGCGAATGTTGCTACTGTTGAGGTTTCCACCACCTCAATGTTCTACTCTGAGACTTCACCTGTTAGAACTTTGTTGGCACTTCAAAAAACAATTGTGCTGCATTCAACCTCCTACTCCTTGAAGTCAGCAGGTTTTGAATAACCCACTCAAAAGAAAATCTACCGGCTTGGTATTCACTTATTCCTCCTGTCCTACAATTTGTCTTTCGGATCTCCACGGCTCTGGACCCATCCATTCCACACTATACTGATTCAATAATGCTGCTCCTAAGCCTTATGTGAGGGGTCAGAAATGAGAGGCGGACACAACGTGATCGTTTTTTCAACATCAGACATCTTTATAAAAATAAAAGGGTTTGATAAAAGGACTATCTGTCCCTATCCTAAAGAGAGTTTCCTTACCAAGGAAACTAAAACTAAAGATCAGTCTGTGTCTCGTTGTCAAAATTATATACAGTGTCCTTGGGTCCAAAACATTAATCTGACCCTCACACTAAAATGAACAACTATGAGTGTAAGGAAGACGTTTCTGATTCAGGCTTGGCAAATAGTGTTTATACATCCAACAAAATAATCTTTGGATCAGGAGGGTGGTTCCCTTCCCCTGGATGTCTCAGGTAAGATGGCAAAAGTCTCTTTCAAATAACGACTCCTTGAAGATGGCAAAAGTGTTGCTTTCAAACAAGCACTTTTCAAAGATAGCAAAAGTGTCTCTTTCAAGCAGCTATTTCCTAAGGATGACAAACATGTATGTTTCAAGCAATAGTTCCTTAAGGATGGTGTTTCTTTTAAAACAATAACTTCTTATGGAGAACCTCCTGGTATACTCCCCTCCCAGCAAGTCTTTCGCAGGTCTATCATATCCCCTGGTATACTCTCCTGCCATGTATGTTCTATGATATATACTTATTGACGTAACTTCAGTTTGCCTGCTGCTTGATCCGCTAGGACTTCTATCATCTCATTGTAATAGATCACCTGATGTACTCTCCTGCCAGGTATCTGCCCACAATGTCTGTGTCCTCTGTGTATTTCAAATGGATTAACTGGTATTCTCCCCAGCCAGACATCCCTTTCTGTGGTCTGTAGATCCGCTGGTATGCTTCTCTGCCAAGTATCCTCTCCCCAAGTGCTCACTGCCTGATGTGTTTCTGTCACCAGGGATTCATATTAATGTTCTCACTGTCTTTCAGCATAGCACAGTTATTCCTTCACTGTATATACTTCCTTGGCTTGAGGTACTACTTGTCCCAACTTTTCCCACATTAACACCTCATATATGGAGACTTGCTCAAGTTTGACCTTTCAACTTCTTCAGTAGCATTCATCTGCTTTTGTTAACACTTGCTACAACGATAGATGGAGATTTGTTCAAGTTTTGTCTTTTAACTCTTCCATTGACATTCATTGGCTTGTAGCAATATCTGCTCCAACCTTCACTGCATTGACATTTCACACGTGAGGATTTGGGCAAATTCTGTATTTGTTTTCAACTTGGTTGGTAATTCAAATTAAGTTCTAAATGACTGACATGTCTGTCAGTATGGCCCAAGGTCCTCAACATCTCTGGGCATACTCACCAGAGTCTGGCAATGCTTCTGACCTGTGGCACGTTCATGCAGTGAAACTTTCACCTCTGAATGGCTTTCCCCGCTGTGCAGACCTTCTCTCTACTCTTCAGCTGGCTCTGCATTCGTCTGCTGGGAAACCTTCTGCTACTGGGCTCGACTGTGCCGCTGGTAGCTTGGCTGTTGCTGCTGGTTTCCCAGTAGTCTTCTTATGGTGTCTGCAGTGTCTTCTGTGGCCCTGCGCCACTACGGTAAGTCATGGCTGCAAGTGGCAATCTGGGAACACCTGCTCTCATCAGCATGGTCCGTTCCTGTGCTTCTGCCTTCTCTGATGGTTTTGCTTCCTTCTTCCTCCGTTCGGCTTCTCTCTCTCTTGCAAATACGGATACCATTTTTAAATGTCCTGCAGAGTTGAGTCTAATTACAACTAGTCTTCATGTTCAGCTTAGTGTTTTTTAAAATAAAATCCATATTAACTCCTTCTTCCTCTTCCTCATCTCAATACTTGAGGTTTTAGGGGAGTTGGAGTCCATAGAATTTATAGGAATTCTAAAGTGGTTTTGTTTGGAATTTTTGGTTAGCACAACATCATAGACAGGAGGCCTGGTGTACATGGCATTCTGTCTAGAATGTCTGGCAAGAAGAGGTTATAACATTTTGCAACTGTAGGGATTTTTATAATGGCCACAGGTCATCAGGAATTTAGAAATGATGGGGTCTTTTTTATTTGGAAGGGAAAAATACAGCATCTCTCTTTTGGGGTCACCACATCTCCCCGACAGCCATCCCCTCCCTCATAATACCAACCCCAGGGTCAGGATCAGGGACCGACTGCCATCCTCTGGCCACAGGGGAGGAGATCTCTGGCTGGGGATCAGTGATGCCTCCATAAGATTCATCACTAACAACCTCAAAACTCCACCTGCTTGATTCCTACTTTTCTTGAATCCCTTCATTCTCAACTCCTACTACCCACTTCTAATGACTTACTGTTGGTCTCTATTTCCACTATTTGGAAATGAGTCGCTTCAATCTGTGCTGACTTGTTCCCTACCGCCCCCAACATTTTGTTCATTCTGAATGCGTCCTACCTCAAACTGCTACACTGTGAAAACCCGCCCCTGCTTCGTCGAGTTTCAATGATTGGAACCCATGGACTGTCGGTCATAACCACCTGGAATCTTCCCATCTAATCCTTCAAACCCTGACATCTGCTATTCCTACCACTTGGAATCTTACCCCCGAATCCCACTGCTGTTATAATGCCAGTGCGAACCTTCACAGACTGACACAGATAATTATTTGAATCAACCACTCTAAATTGTAACGCTTTGAACTCTAACAACCTGAATTCTCTCTACCAAACCCCCACCCATGCTGAATTACTGAGACCCAAACCGAAGAAAATATTCCAATGAAAAGACAAGCTCCACAGTGAGTCTCCCTCCTCTGGGAGCTCCCCAGAATATTAGCTATTTCAGTTACTCACCACCAGGAATCTCTGAGAAACTCCCCACCATAAGGTTTCTCAACCTCGAAACAACAGACCACAAGAAGAAACTCTGCTCTGGGAAACTCAATGGCACTCTCTGCAAACTTATCCACTTGACGTCTATCACCACAAACCCCACAGAACTCCAGCGACCCAAATAAACAAATATACATGTCACCCTAGGTTGGCCCCTAGAACAAATGACAAATCAGGGACCTTTGTGAACAAGCAAGCTACCACAAACCTATAACCAGAGCGAGTCACCCTCACTGTGTGTAGCCCCACATCAATCTACCCAGTCAACAATCGTCTAACGCTATTGCATATCCGCCTTCATAAAAACCAACAGGAACTATCAACATCAGAGAACCTCCCAACCAAGGCGCATACTGCCAAAACAACTGAACGCACAACCAGATCTGCATTAGAACACTGACCCATGTGGGATGTTTTTACCCATGCATCCAAGCCCTACCTAAAAAAAACTGTGCAGTACTGGCATTAAAAACATCATGATGGCCAGAGCTTCCCAGAAAATGCACAGGGAAATGCATGAAGAATAGGCTGCCACTCATTTTTGCCGATGTTATGGGCACAGAAGGGCACTGCCTAAAACCACCATTGGACTACCCACACAGTAGTCTGAAACCATTGGGAATGGCAATGCTGAATGCCAAAAGCAACCTAGAATTGTGGGGAATTCATTTTCTTAAATCCCAAAAATGGTTGCAGTACCAGTACTCACCACTATCAGAAAGCCGGCGTTTTAAAACCACCAGATTTTGTTTAAAACTGAATAAATGAACCCAAGGCAAGCCAAAGAAAGACTTACTGAGAGGTGGATACAATCTAAAGTTATATTCTGAAGTGACTTGAAGGTTTATAACAAGACTGGCTGAGTTGTGGATTTCAGCAGTTTAAGTAAATTTGGACTGAAAGACACTAAAAACCTAAATGTTTAAAAGAAATGAGTGACCTACTTTTGAGTGTCACATAGGTTGCAATTGTTTAAATGTCATAGTCTTAAACTTAGAATCAGCATCCTAGCTGCATATGTAAAAAATTGTCTTGACTTAAACTGGGTAACAAAAAGTGACATTTTATCTGAAGCCTGGCTTAAGGAACTGAATTCTGCCCACCAGCTACCCCCGACAGGAGATGAGACTTGCACAACAGCTGTGTTCCCAGGCCTAGCTGCCCTTTTGCTGCTCCCACCAAAAGGGATATGACACTTCCGTGATTGAATTACCTGGGCTCTGCAGGAAATTGAACAAAACCCTGTCCTGACTCAGGCAAATGTTTTATTATGGGGCCGTAAAAAGTGGCTTGCTCCTGGAAGTAAAGGGGAGGAGCACTGCCTGTGAGAGCAAGCTGGCTTGGCAGAACTGGAAAAACCAGAAATTCAACCTTGTGCTGGGGGGAAACCACACCCCTGTAGCCAGAATATGGTTTTAGAAAAAGATGAATAACTCATAGAGCGGACTTGTGAAAATTATTTAAATGATACCATAATTCTTGTCATTTTTCTGCCCACATTTTAAGAGGTTTTTAGAACCGGTGGCATGATCTGGGGGCAAGCTAGCAGTTAAGAGGGTATTACTTAAAATGTATGCATGTTAAAAATCTGACACTTCATCAAGTAATGTCCATACTCCTTGCGCACATGTGTATAAATGTGGGGTAATTTCCGATATTGCGAAACCAGTTAAAAAGTGAAATATGTTGCCATTTCTGAATGCAAGCTCCCAGGAAGAGCAGATTTGGACAGGGTATACCCCCTGTGATATGTGATGGGTGCATGTAATTTTAAACAAATGTGTAACTGTGCAAATATGTCTTTTGGGTCAAAATATAGATTGTGTGTAATTTGACAGGGGTGGGTTCTCTGTATCATAAACAGACCTCATCATGATGACACTTCATTTTATTCCCCCAATCAAGGGGAAGCGGATGAAGTGGCCAATGACAAGTGGAGAGGGGTAGAGCTTAGTGATGCTGCACACACACCCATTTTCAAAACACATAAAAGCAGGCAGACAGGACAGATAGGGACCTTCAAATCCATTTGCTGCGGGACGCTCTGCCGGGAAAATCCATACTTTACCTCCATCAATCTCTAGAGAAAGCTGTGCAGAAAGATCCAGACTTCCAATCCATCAATCTCCAGAATCCAGAGAGAGAGAGAGCTGACCCAGATCACTGTGAAGTGCAGAGACCAGACCAGAGTCCAGTCTAAAACCTGACCAGATCCGTGGCGAGGCCCATTCTAATTCAAGAATATAGTGTGAGTACCTAGCAAGACTGTGCAGAACCAATCTCTTAGTTAAAATAATCTAATGCAAGCTATTTTAACTGGAGTAAAGCTGTCACCTGTCATTTGTAAAGCTGTCACCTGTCATTTCTAGTTGCTAGCTGTCACTTGTCACTTTGAATTTTAAAATTTCAAATCTGAAAAACGACCTTTACCAAATTGCTCATATCTCCGTGACCGTTTGTAGAGACTTGCAGTAACTTTCCTCTGAAAGCTGGGAATCGTGGCTTTTCTACGAACCTAGAACCGCATTCCTACCCCCGATACTTTTGCCGCAATCGCGAAAAACGCACTCGCGAATTTGCCGCGATTTGCAAATTTCTCAACGTGTGAAAACAGCAGTTTTCTTGCTTTCAATTGCCAAAAATTCGTTTAACCTGCTAGTTACTCCTAGATCCTTGCTAGAGTGAGCCTGGACTAATATTAACTAGATACCACTCACCCTGAACCTCTAGAGGGAATTAAAAGCATTTTAGCATATTTTTCACTTTATTGCCAGCACATATAAAAGCATTTTGGGCCTGTGTTTCCAACTTCTGTAGTCTAAGCTTGCTGGGGTGAACTGAATTACAGTTGATTGCATTTCTGAGAACTGTGTGCTTTCCTTCCATTTCCTTTTATTGCATAAAGGGGGGAGTGGATTGCCAGAGAAAAGTGATTACATTGTTTTTGTTGAACGCATATTGAGTATTTTCTGTACTGCATTTTCATTCCACCTTGCATCCATTTGAAACCATAAAGTATTGTTGCTATCTTATCCATCCTATAACCACTCATCATTGATTATAAAGAAGTGTGCTAGTGCCAGACTATCCATTATTGATTACTGCTCAGATTCAGTGTGATATTCAATTATTAAATTATTATAAAGTGTGATATATATATCTATTGTTTAAATTATCAAATAAACCTTTTAACTTGCAAAACAGAACTACTTCTTGGCTCAGTGGGGTCAGGGGGATTCCAAGGGAGGGGTGTTATATAGGGGTAGTCATCCAGAACGCATGAACTTGATATAAAGATATATCAATAAGGGTTTTCATTCAGTATTCTAGACTAGGCGTTGACTTAGCTGTAGTGTTGAATTGAATCCTCTTACAAATTGGGGGCTCGTGCCGGACGTTTGGATTAGATCTATCACTTGTGCAGATTAATACAGCGTGCCAGCTGACCAGATACACATATCCGGTCGGATCACACGCTGTGTTACGCTGTAAAGCACTCCTCAAAGGAACGCTCTAAGAAAAAGGTCTGTTTTGCAAAAACAAAATACTAATTTCTGTAAGTCAGGAAGGAACTCAAATTCCAGAATGACGACCTTAGTAGACATGAAAATAGCCAGAGAGCACTTCTTACATAAGTTATTTGTGAGAGGTGAGTGGACTCACCAGGACCGCATGGTCTGGTTGCAGGCCATCATGCAACAGGTCACGGAAACAGGGTCAGATATATGGAGAGATCAGGGTCCCTTACATGTGGCCCTGAGTGAACTAGACATGGCTCCTAAAGCTAAGGATGAACAAGACAAGATGGTTAGGATAGCGGCATACCTGTACCTATATATGGGAGAAATGCAGGATAAATGTACTGAAAGCCAAGATCTGGCGAATAAGCGACAGATGGCGTTAGAGAAGGTCCAATCTGACCTGGTCTCTTCTGAGCAGAGGCTGCAGGGGAGCCAGGAGTCAGAAAATGAGAGTAGACAGCACATCATTAAAATAAAGAAGGATATGGACATCCTGCAACAGGAAAAGGCTGACCAGGATACCAGATTTCTGGCCTTGCAGAAGGAGTACCAAGAAGGTTTGGACTCCCTACTGCAGAGCCAGAAAAAGCTGGAGCAACAGTTAGACTTCAATAGGGCATGTGCTGAGCAGGTAGTCACCCTGCAAAGCCACCTAGATAGGGAGAAGGCAGAGAGCAATAAACTGATTCTGAAAGACCTGGATACCCAGGCAGAGTTTGATCAGGAGCGCCAAAAAGCTGGTGCCTTCCAAAGGCAAAGGGACGACCTGGCGGCACAGATGCAGGCTCTGAGTCAGGAAAGGGATACCTTAGGCCAGGAAGTCTGCCACTTAAAAAGAAAAATGGAAGAAAATCACCTGGCCCTCCAGGGACTGGGTGACCTCCAAAAAGAACACCAGAGCTTGTTAGAGCACACCAGGAGGGTGGAGGATGCTCTAGCAAGAAAGGAGCAGGCCAATAGGGACGCAGCTCAGGAGGTAACCCTCCTGCAGCAAAGACTGGCCCAGTGCTCCAGGACCAATCAGGAAACGCAGAGAGAGAATGAGGCTCTCTGCCAGCACAATGGTAGACTCCAACAACAGGTAGCGATGCAGGAGAGACTGATAGAGTCTAGTAAGGCCTTAACTGAGGAACTGAAGGCGCAGGCTCTTGCATTGCAACAGGGAGCAGGGGCGGATAGAGATGAGGTTCGCTGGGAAAGGGAAACTCCTGAGCATAACCTCAGGAGCCCTAGTACCAGAGGCCTTTATCTCTCTCAGTCCCTGGACTCTGCCACCCCCATGTCCCCTGGCGCACATGAGCACAGGGCCACAGGGATGGCAGATTATTATCCAGCCAGAAGCATGGGGCTCATAGGCCAGTACCACCCAGGAATGGAGGGGCGGGCATCCGGGTATGGGCACCCAAGCACAGTGCAATTTGATGGGGAACCCCAGGTGAGTAGGCCCATTAAGGGCATCCTGAAAACCTCTGCCCAGTTAGGTCAGTGGGAGGGGTACCCATCAAATCCTGGCAGCAAAGAGGAATCTGAAGACTCCTCTGAACGGTACAGGACACAGTAGACCAGGTCCCCACATTCTGCCAGCCATTCCCAGGCTCGCAGAATCCGGGAAAACCTAGAAGATCAGACGGGAACCTCTGGGAGCAGTGCCTCTGAGTCAGAAGATGAATGGACAAGGGTTACCCGAACCAAAAAGGCCAATAAGGCAAAAAGGGCCTTGATTAAGGACCCATTGAAACAGATTAAGGCAATCAGGAGTGTTATCACGCCTTATCATAAGAACGCCAAGTACTCTGTTTGGGAACACTTGGAGCTCTATGAGCAAATGATGGAGACTTTTCATTTGAAGGAGAGCCAAAGCTGTATCCAATATGTAAAGTGGACATTCTCCCCAGAGTACTCCAGTTTCTTTGCAGGGCTGGAGGACCAAAATCATTCCAGGTGGTCCACCTATAGGGCGGCCATATTAAAACATTTTTCTGTTCACCGAAATCCTCAAGAGGCTCGCAAGGCAGCCTACAATTTGCAATGTGGGGAGGATCAGGCCCCACAAGAGTTTGTGCAAGAACTGAAACGTGCCTTTGCGCAGACCACCAGAAGGGTGCGCACGGATAGCAGAGAATTTATTAATACGTTTTTCCATGCTTTGCCCAAATATATAATGACCCAGCTCGTGAGAGATTTTCATGAGAAAAGATCTTTAGACTGGGTCATCGAACAGGCTACCCGGATCTATGAGGTGCAGAAGCCCATAGAAAATAAAAGCAATACCCAGAAAAATCCCAAAACCAACAGCACCCCTGCTGCTGCCAAGGTGGCAGAGGTAAAGGTCACCCCCGTTTTGGATTTGGAGATGGGGGGGCCTAAAAACCTACCTGCACCTAATAATGCTAGGCCCAGAAGATCCTCGGGCCAGTCACAGACAGGGAGCCAAGGAGGCAGCCCCACAAATGGGGCCCCTCGCTCTCCTGATTATATAAGTCCCCGTTACAAGGGAAAACGACCCATCCTGGGTTATGTGTGGACTCGTCCAGCCCAAGGGGGGAGATCCAGCCAAGCACCTAACCCAGGGAACTTCCCTCCTAACTTCCCACCGGAGGGCAGAAATTCTCCAAATCCTGGGCAGAACTTTTTCCCCAGGTATCCACCCAATTTCCAGCCCCAAAATCCTCCACCCTTCTTTCCCCAATTCCCTGAGCCCAGACAACCGAATCCGGGAGAGGGGAGGCCAAGGGTGGAGGGGTATCCAAATCTTCCCAACCAGGGGTACTACCAAAGAAGGGATAGCTACCCTTCCCGGGATCAGCCCAGGGGAGAAAACAGGGCCCCGTATCAGCCTGAGCGGGTTTCCCAGTTATAGCGCCAGGTTCAAAACATGGCGCGGGATCTGGGTCACATACTGAGGGCTCAGCAGAACCCTCAGATCGGCATGCCGGCGCAGAACGCACCCAACTCTGGACCTGGTGCTCCAGAACAATGACGGGGGCAGCACCCCGATAACTCACCGGTTCCCAGGGAGGAGGCACAAAGGGAAGGGGGGTGTAAAGCCTTGGAGGAAGCTTCCGCCCTCACTTGTAAACAGCCCCTGGAAACCCAGGAACCGGAAACAAAATCTCTTGCCCCTGAAAGTCTGCCTCCTAAGGAGCAGAGGGAGGGTAGGAGAAACAAAAGACCCAAACAGACTCAGTTTGAGGAGGAGGTACAGATCTTCCAATTTGAGGGAGAGGGATCCTCAGAGGATCCTGGGAAAAGGATCTTCTCCTTCAGAGAGGGGGGAACTCCTCCCAAAGAAAAATGGGTCCCTAGGGATGCCAATACAGACTGGGGAGATGTGGAGACTGAGCTACCGCCGCCCACCATCTCATCCCAGAACCAACAGCAAGAAAATCACCTGGTTCAAACCCATCCTGATGACTGCCTCCCAAAAGGGGGGGGCGGCCCAGAACCGGAGCCAGGGGAACCCACAATGGCTCTGATCTCCAGTTGCCAATTTTTCTTTCAGATTCCCAAGGCTCTCCACAGAATTCTGCCCAAATGTCTTCGCTAGCGATGTCCAAAACCAGAAAGTTAGCCCACCAGTTGTCCAAAAATGTGCATTATCTGTGCCCCCTTGAGGAGAAGGAGGGAAGATACTATGCCCCGGTACAAGTACAGGGACAGGGTACAATTTTGGCACTGGTGGACACGGGATCTCAAGCTACCCTTCTGTCCAGAAGGGCCTTTGATGAACTGAATGCAGGAAGGGGAGGGAATTACCAAATTCCTCTCACCTCACTTCCTGGACAACTCCAGAACTTTGACGGGAAGGAAATTCCCGTCGAGGGGACGGCAGACTTGGACATTAAAATTGGGCGACACAAGTTGAAACACCCAGTCATAGTTGTGACTCCAGAGGGCACCCCTTGTTTACTAGGGAATGACCTCCTGAGAAGGTTGTCACCCCTAATAGATTGTGTAAACAAGGTCCTCTGGACCCAGACTAGCCGACCAATAAAATTAAAACGGAGTGTCAACCATGTTAGTTTAAACGGCACCTGCCACATGGTTGAACAAAAACCTGACCAAGTAGAATTTCACTTCCAGAATAGCCAAATTCCAGACGTGACAGTAATAGCAGTAGGACAACAGACTGGTGATGGAGGGTCCTCTCTATTTCTGAAAATCAACCTTCCTTCCAGTCTAAAGTGGTACTCCACGCTGGAAGGAAACACCCTGAAATTCTTTACCAATCCACAATCAGAAACTCCCACTCCTATAGTCCAGAAAGAAGTGAAATCAGCTCAGAGCCTGCCTGATATTCAGCAAATTGGAGAGCAGTTGTTCATCCCTGTTCAGTTAAATGATGGGAAGGACTCTGTTCTCGCTCGAGTGTGCGTGAACAATGGTAAGAGCTTCATCAGCGAAGCCATGTTTCGCCAACTCCCAAAAGATCCAGCCATTCCCACATTCAAACTGATAGACAAATGGGAAATGGACCTGGAAGCACCTAATTCCAAACATCTCCTGCCAAGCAGGTGTATGCTCAAAATCTCCATTGGCAACAAGAGCATAGTCCATAATTGTTGGGTCGTGCGAAACGTTACTGCCGCCTTTTACTTAGGCAGTGACATTCTCAATCGCTTTGCCATTAGTTTGGACCTAATAAACTTCAAAGCTTGGTCCCGGTTAGCGGATAATCCCATGGGCTTTGATGATCCAGAAAAAGCATTTAGGTCAGCTCAATTGCTACCTTATGCAGTTGAAATTCAGATCAAAGAGGAAGTCACCATCCCAGAAAGGACCCGACAATTCTCCCTGGAAGTGAAAGTTAAAAGAGGACAATATTTGCAAAACCCTGATGCTTATATACATCTAAACGCTTCTCTCCAACAGCAAGGGTTGGGGGTAAACCCAACTCCATTAGTCAACATAGAACATGACACCATTCCAATAGAGGTGGATAACAGCGACTTAAAGAGTATTACTCTAGCCGCAGGCACCATTATTGGAATGGCGGTTGATGACCGACATTTTTCCATCGATTTAGGTAATGAACTGTTCGGGCCAATCCCCAAGGACTGCTTTGACAGTGACAGTGATGACAATACAACACCAGACAGGATTTTTACCCGGCATGGGGGGAACTTCCTGGTGTACACTTCTTGCCCTTATGGTAAGGAAGATGTGACTTGTGACTTCAGGAGGGATGAGGTGATTTTCCAAGTCCATGAGGGCTGCCTTTCCCACCTGAAGCCTCCAGTCCAAATCAGCACTCTGACCAGGGACTTCTCCACCCAGCTGGAGGAGGACACTGAGATAGCCAAACCAGAAGTCTTTCCAGGCTTCAGGCAGATGGTGGAAGAGAGAGTCAACCTAGCTGATGCCTGTGTGACTCTGGAACAAAAGAAAAAGTTGAAACAAGTTTTCTTGGATTTCCAAGATCTCTTTGCGGTAGACTCATATGACTGTGGTCGCACTGACATCCACACAACAACAATCCCCACGGACCCTGGCATGACTCCAGTGTTTGTGAAGCAATATCGTTTGCCTCTCGCATCCATGGAGTCCCTTACTGAAATAATTAAGAACCTTGAGTCCAGGGGAATAATCCGTCCCGTCCACAGCACCTTCAATAATCCGGTGCTGGGAATATTGAAGCCAAACGGCCAGTGGAGACTCTGCGCCGACCTCAGGGAGCTCAACAAACGGGTCCATACTTCCCGATGGCCTCTGCCCTACATTGACCAAGGGCTGGCCCAGATCCAGGGGTCACAGGTATTCACTGCAATAGACCTGACCAATGGATACTGGACCGTGCCGGTCAGCAGGGAGGACCAATACAAACTGGCTTTTACCTTTGGGGGCCAGCAATACACATGGACCCGGACTCCCTTCGGATACCTCAACTCCGGTAATGAGTTCAATATTTTCCTACATAAGGCCATGCCCGACCTGGGTGCGAGGGGTAACGTGTCTTATGTAGATGATGTCCTCATCAAAAGTTCATCTGTGGAGGAACACATAGCAGAGATCCGTTATGTTCTGACACAGTTGAGGGCCGCCGGAGCAAAACTTTCCTTTCAGAAAGCACAGTGGTGTAGAACCCGTGTTAATTTCTTGGGGCATGAGATTACTCCTCAGGGTCTCTGTCCCCAGGAAAAGAAAGTGGAAGCACTTTAGAAACTGAAAGACCCCACAACTCTGCGGGAACTAAGGAGCCTCCTTGGACTGACTAATTACAGCAGAAAGTTCATTTAGGGCTACGCAGAGATCACCAGACCCCTGATTCATCTCCTGAAGGGGGGGTCAAGTGGGAATGGGGTCCAGAACAAGCCGAGGCAGTAAAACAACTCAAGAGAAGCCTCTCACAAGCGCCTTGTCTAGCTTACCCTGTCAGAAACAAGGAGTTCTTCCTGGAGACGGGGTTCTCTAATACGTGCTTGACGGCAGTATTATACCAAAAGCATGACAAGGTCAATAAAGTAATCTCCTATGCGAGCAAAACTTTATCCTCTGTGGAGGAAAAATTCAACGATTGTGAGAAGGCACTCCTGGCAACGGTGTGGGCATTGAAGAATTACCGCCCGTTTATCCAGGGGGAACACATCATAGTTGAGACTCCACACCAGCCTCTGCAATATCTCCAAAGTGACAGAATCCGGGCCGGAAATGTGAGTAATTCCTGAATTACTTCCTGGATTCTGTCAATGCAAGGCTTTCCTGTGGAGGTCAGATATGGCCAAAACAAGAAGAGTCCCCTCGCGCAAGGTCTGGCTGACTTGCATGATTGTGCCAGAGAAAACTGTCTCGAGGACGAAAGTCTAAAAATCAAGGACAACACGGAGGCATACCTTAATTCCCCACACAAAGTCTTTGAAGAGGACAAGTGTGAGGGAATGCCCACTGTGTATGTGGATGGATGCTCTTACCATGTTGACAACGACGGGGTGAAAGAACTGGTGGCCGGCGTAGGGAATGCATGGGTAAAGGAGTTCCCAGAACCCTCCGCTGGATACAAAATTGGTCCCCGAAGTAGTCAGGTGGCAGAATTGATGGCTGTGCATCAGGCCATCCTCACTACTGTCCAGCATCAACTCCACGAACTGGTCATAATCACAGATTCGGATTATGTACGGAACGGGTTCGTGGAGCACCTGGTTAATTGGAAAACCAGAGGCATGTTATGTGCTAACAACAAACCCTTGAAACATGGGAAGTTGATCCAAAACATTGATGATCTGGTCACCTCGAATGAGATGACCATTTATTGGAAAAAGATCAAGGGTCATTCCAAAGTAGAGGGACCAGACAAAACTGAAAATGACGTAGCTGATCAGCTGGCCAAAACCGGGGCCATCCAAGGGGATCTAATTGAGATTGAGTCCCTGTTGGGGGAAATCCAGGTCACTGCTATCACTAGGTCCCAGAAAAATGCTCACAACGACCTTTCAATAGCACAATGAAGTAAGGAGACCCCTGATGCTGATTTGATTACCGCTCAGAAGGGGGATCCAATAATTGGTAAATTTTACCAGCACATTGAGGACCCTGAGAACTTTCCCCTGACGGATACCGATTACATTGGGAAAGAGGACCTAAGAGTGTTGATGAAATGTCCAAAAATGTTCCGAATCCAAGACGGTTTGCTGGTAAGGAAATCCAAAGCGGGCCACGATCAGTGGGTGGTTCCTACCTCATTCCGAAGCCTGATGTTAAGTCACGCCCATGATGCGGCCACCGCCGGTCATAGGGGGTTTCACACAACACTGGAAATCTTAAGAGAGGTTGCATACTGGCCACACATGGGGCAGGACCTCGACCAATACTTGAAGGGGTGTCTTGTGTGTGCACAATTTCAGCCATCATCCCTCACGCACCGTGCGCCTCTCCAAAAGAGGGGGATGACACTGCCATGGTCAGATTTACAAATTGACTTTGTAGGCCCCGTGATTCGCTCTGCTAGGGGGAATAAGTACATGTTGACTGTGACATGCTTGTTTACCAAGTGGTGGAATGTCTCCCAGCCCCAAATTGCAAGGCAGAAACCGCAGCTGCCCTGATGATTAACCACATCTTTTCCCGTTTTGGTCTACCTCAAAGGATTGAGTCAGACAGGGGTAGCCACTTCACCAGTGAAGTAATGACAAAGATGTGGGAGATACTGGGGGTCAAAAGGAAGTTACATATTGCTTACAGGCCAGCTTCTTCTGGGGCAGTAGAGAGATATAACCGAACCATTGTGAGCATATTAAAGAAGTTTGTGGCAGATTCTGGGCCAAGTTGGGATATCCGATTACCTCTGGTCCTAATGGCCATCAGATCTACCCCTTCATCTGCAAACAAAATGTCACCATTTGAGTTGATGACTGGGCGCAAGATGGTGCTTCCTCAGCATTTGCTCTACAGGACCCAAGAGCAGACACTGATAAATGCCTCCACAACTCATGAGTATGTGGAGAATTTAAGGAAACACCTTCAGCATGCTTTTGCTTATGCTCAGCGGAATCTAGAAAGATCAGCTGATAGCATGAAGACCCACTATGACCTGAAAACTTCCAGGAAGGAATATCAGGTGGGGGACCGGGTCTATCTATACAATTTCCAAAGGAACCAGGCCAAACAGCGAAAATGTTTGCCTACATGGAAGGGACCCTTTGAGATTATAGACAATATCTCCCCTGTGGCCTATAAGATCCGCATCCCCAAAGGCGGTTTGGCAGAGGGGGAAGACAAGTGGGTCCACATTAACCAGTTGAAGTGTTGCCATCCCAGGCACACTCTGCAACAACTGGAGGAATCCTCTGGAATCCTAGAGGGTACTGTCTCAGATTAATTCAGTTCTAACTTAAAAGATCCTACATATAGCCTATCAAATTCTGAGTTTCTCAATGTGGGTGTTTTCGTTTTTGAATGCAAAAAGAAATATGCATGTCCATATGTTTTGACTATAAATTTATATGCCACCCCACTATATCAATGGTGGGGGAAAAATGTCTATGAATAGGTATTGCCGCTCTTCCTTTGTCGTCCTAGGAGAAAGAAAACCTGGAGACGGGCCAAGGAGGACGATCCGGAGACCGGGAGCAGAGACGCAAGGGGCCCAGAGTACCGCCCAATATTCCCATCAGGACCGGCGAGGAGAACCGATCGATCAGTACCGGATGGAGGAAAAGTGCTGAACTGTGCCATCTATTGGAAGAAGATGAGGAAACATCCCAGGTCTTGCGAGTCCCATCATTGAAACAGAATGGCCATCGCAAGAGGGGGGCTTGTGGGATGTTTTTACCCATGCATCCAAGCCCTACCTAAAAAAACTGTGCAGTACTGGCATTAAAAACATCATGATGGCCAGAGCTTCCCAGAAAATGCACAGGGAAATGCATGAAGAATAGGCTGCCACTCATTTTTGCCGATGTTATGGGCACAGAAGGGCACTGCCTAAAACCACCATTGGACTACCCACACAGTAGTCTGAAACCATTGGGAATGGCAATGCTGATTGCCAAAAGCAACCTAGAATTGTGGGGAATTCATTTTCTTAAATCCCAAAAATGGTTGCAGTACCAGTACTCACCACTATCAGAAAGCCAGCGTTTTAAAACCACCAGATTTTGTTTAAAACTGAATAAATGAACCCAAGGCAAGCCAAAGAAAGACTTACTGAGAGGTGGATACAATCTAAAGTTATATTCTGAAGTGACTTGAAGGTTTATAACAAGACTGGCTGAGTTGTGGATTTCAGCAGTTTAAGTAAATTTGGACTGAAAGACACTAAAAACCTAAATGTTTAAAAGAAATGAGTGACCTACTTTTGAGTGTCACATAGGTTGCAATTGTTTAAATGTCATAGTCTTAAACTTAGAATCAGCATCCTAGCTGCATATGTAAAAAATTGTCTTGACTTAAACTGGGTAACAAAAAGTGACATTTTATCTGAAGCCTGGCTTAAGGAACTGAATTCTGCCCACCAGCTACCCCCGACAGGAGATGAGACTTGCACAACAGCTGTGTTCCCAGGCCTAGCTGCCCTTTTGCTGCTCCCACCAAAAGGGATATGACACTTCCCTGATTGAATTACCTGGGCTCTGCAGGAAATTGAACAAAGCCCTGTCCTGACTCAGGCAAATGTTTTATTATGGGGCCGTAAAAAGTGGCTTCCTCCTGGAAGTAAAGGGGAGGAGCACTGCCTGTGAGAGCAAGCTGGCTTGGCAGAACTGGAAAAACCAGAAATTCAACCTTGTGCTGGGGGGAAACCACACCCCTGTAGCCAGAATATGGTTTTAGAAAAAGATGAATAACTCATAGAGCGGACTTGTGAAAATTATTTAAATGATACCATAATTCTTGTGATTTTTCTGCCCACATTTTAAGAGGTTTTTAGAACCGGTGGCATGATCTGGGGGCAAGCTAGCAGTTAAGAGGGTATTACTTAAAATGTATGCATGTTAAAAATCTGACACTTCATCAAGTAATGTCCATACTCCTTGCGCACATGTGTATAAATGTGGGGTAATGTCCGATATTGCGAAACCAGTTAAAAAGTGAAATATGTTGCCATTTCTGAATGCAAGCTCCCAGGAAGAGCAGATTTGGACAGGGTATACCCCCTGTGATATGTGATGGGTGCATGTAATTTTAAACAAATGTGTACCTGTGCAAATATGTCTTTTGGGTCAAAATATAGATTGTGTGTAATTTGACAGGGGTGGGTTCTCTGTATCATAAACAGACCTCATCATGATGACACTTCATTTTATTCCCCCAATCAAGGGGAAGCGGATGAAGTGGCCAATGACAAGTGGAGAGGGGTAGAGCTTAGTGATGCTGCACACACACCCATTTTCAAAACACATAAAAGCAGACAGACAGGACAGATAGGGACCTTCAAATCCATTTGCTGTGGGACGCTCTGCCGGGAAAATCCATACTTTACCTCCATCAATCTCTAGAGAAAGCTGTGCAGAAAGATCCAGACTTCAAATCCATCAATCTCCAGAATCCAGAGAGAGAGAGAGCTGACCCAGATCACTGTGAAGTGCAGAGACCAGACCAGAGTCCAGTCTAAAACCTGACCAGATCCGTGGCGAGGCCCATTCTAATTCAAGAATATAGTGTGAGTACCTAGCAAGACTGTGCAGAACCAATCTCTTAGTTAAAATAATCTAATGCAAGCTATTTTAACTGGAGTAAAGCTGTCACCTGTCATTTGTAAAGCTGTCACCTGTCATTTCTAGTTGCTAGCTGTCACTTGTCACTTTGAATTTTAAAATTTCAAATCTGAAAAACGACCTTTACCAAATTGCTCATATCTCCGTGACCGTTTCTCCTAGAGACTTGCAGTAACTTTCCTCTGAAAGCTGGGAATCGATACTTTTGCCGCAATCGCGAAAAACGCACTCGCGAATTTGCTGCTATTTGCAAATTTCTCAACGTGTGAAAACAGCAGTTTTCTTGCTTTCAGTTGCCAAAAATTCGTTTAACCTGCTAGTTACTCCTAGATCCTTGCTAGAGTGAGTCTGGACTAATATTAACTAGATACCACTCACCCTGAACATCTAGAGGGAATTAAAAGCATTTTAGCATATTTTTCACTTCATTGCCAGCACATATAAAAGCATTTTGGGCCTGTGTTTCCAACTTCTGTAGTCTAAGCTTGCTGGGGTGAACTGAATTACAGTTGATTGCATTTCTGAGAACTGTGTGCTTTCCTTCCATTTCCTTGCATTGCATAAAGGGGGGAGTGGATTGCCAGAGAAAAGTGATTACATTGTTTTTGTTGAACGCATATTGAGTATTTTCTGTACTGCATTTTCATTCCACCTTGCATCCATTTGAAACCATAAAGTATTGTTGCTATCTTATCCATCCTATAACCACTCATCATTGATTATAAAGAAGTGTGCTAGTGCCAGACTATCCATTATTGATTACTGCTCAGATTCAGTGTGATATTCAATTATTAAATTATTATAAAGTGTGATATATATATCTATTGTTTAAATTATCAAATAAACCTTTTAACTTGCAAAACAGAACTACTTCTTGGCTCAGTGGGGTCAGGGGGATTCCAAGGGAGGGGTGTTATATAGGGGTAGTCATCCAGAACGCATGAACTGGACATAAAGATATATCAATAAGGGTTTTCATTCAGTATTCTAGACTAGGCGTTGACTTAGCTGTAGTGTTGAATTGAATCCTCTTACACCCACAACAGTCACACAACACCACAACCACAAACATGCCCTGATAAAAGAAGGACATTTAAACAAGATTGGATCACAGAACAAGAAATATGAATGAAACCACACCCCCGTCGAACAACAGGAACTACCAACCAGAATTCGCAACATCTCAAAATCACTGTTATCCACCTACTACCCCAGAAAACAAACAATCCACATCAAAGGACGCTAGGAATATTAAAGTGGACCCGACCAGGCCATCGGACAACCCACCAAAATACACAGAACTCACCAACGTTGAAAACAGTTTCTGAAAGACACGTATGAGTATTAGAGGTATGCTAAAATCCCTAAGCACACACACGCACCTTACATAACCAGAGATTGGAAAATGGACCACATGGACAACCGAACACCCCATTAGAATGAATCAGACCAGAGAAACCCATCGCACAACAGAATCAATGGCCACTGCTCCTACTGAAACATGAGAAATGACACTTGAAAAAGAACAAGCCAACTCACACACACTATGGTAAGAGATAACATTGGTTCATTTCCACAGGTGGTGCATTGTAACCATCATGCACAAAAAGAAATCATGTCTGATATTACATTCATACAGCGAATAAGAAGGGAGAAGTAAATGTGACAAGAGGAGGAGGGAGGGGATGGGGGAGGAGAGGGAGTTAGGTTTGGGACAAAAAAACAAAAAATAAATAATCCATTAATGGTCAGATATGCAGCCACATTCATTGTACGATCCATGGCAAACAACAAAACAGAAATGTACGACTTGTAAAGCGAAGGCGGCACAGACGCTCACAGAAGCATGGCTATCTGACAAGTACACAGTATTCATGCGCAACGCCATATATGACAACAAACTAATACACTCTAATAGAGAAAACAGAAGGGAAGGAGAAATTGCACTAGTGCAAACAAATGCTATCTGCTTGTTAGGACAGTTTTTCTGCAGTCCACCTAAGGGCTTAGTAAAACCATTCAACTGAGACAGTACACAACTCCAAAGCATCTGTGAAGGGTTTTCACTGACTGCTCTCCGAACCATATGTCAAAAAGACTTATAGAGTCTAAAAATAAGTATTGAGACCAAGAAAAGATGAAACCATATAATGATTACAGAGTCATTGGCATTGATTTTTAAGTCTGATTTTTAGTCAGGTGAAAGTACACATTGTATATTTCTGTCAACATAAATAACACATAATGTATTCCTATCAACATAAATTTCACATCTTGTGATTCAGGAGAAGTTTAGACCATGAAAGGCAAGTGGAAAGATCAACTGTACCCATTGCGGGTTCAATTAAGTATTTTGTAAAAATAAAGGATTTTTCAACAAAAAACACCATAAAGGATTTTTCAACAAAAAAGCCAACACGTGTTTCAACCCTAACCAGGCCGACCTCAGGGCGTGTAAGTCTAAGAGTTACTGAGTCTCAACCAAAAAGTACATTATTCTCAATTAGAGATAACATTGGTTCATTTCCACAGGTGGTGCATTGTAACCATCATGCACAAAAAGAAATCATGTCTGATATTACATTCATACAGCGAATAAGAAGGGAGAAGTAAATGTGACAAGAGGAGGAGGGAGGGGATGGGGGAGGAGAGGGAGTTAGGTTTGGGACAAAAAAACAAAAAATAAATAATCCATTAATGGTCAGATATGCGTAATTGTCAAACTTTATTTAAAGAATAGATGACACCTGGTGAGCACAGGTTATAGCCCTCTAAGGGAGCCCAATTCAACAAGCTCGTTAATGAAGGTTACCTGTCTAATGTTGTACAGCGAAATGGTGAAACATGTGTTTTCTCACTCTGCCTGAGTTCTATTCATGTGCTGCAAATTGAACGTTTCCTCATTGTCAAGATCTATAAACAGAGACAGTCCATTTTAGTCCTGTTGATAAGGTTAGTACAGCCAATGTCAAAAAATCTTTATAATTGTACGTTTGGTGCATAGAGTATGGAAACCCATTTGACAAACTACCTGCTTACCTACACAAATATGTTCCAAAAAATGCAGGTATCGGAGGGTTTAAGAAAGTCTATGTTGGTGATCGTTGAGAGTACGGTTTTAGGTTGCTAGTTGCAGCAACATATGTGGTTTCCCCAAAAGTGTCTGAAATAGAGGTGGGAAAGAAAGGGTATCAGTACGTGTTCAGGGTAAAAAATCGAATTGTCATTATAATATGTCATTAATAGTCTGGATGAGGTGTTGAAAGTAGTTTGTACTTTTGTATCTCAAAGCGTAATGATTGGAGTTTTTATGCTTATAAAGGGGGGAGCAAGAATACGCTAATAGGAACCTGACTTACCGTATCTGCCACCTAAATGCGTGTATAGAATGGTTCTCTGCCGTTTGGCCGGTCGCGTTAAACTGGAAACAGGGGGTGTTGGCTGGACGAGCCTATAAGCAAGCTCGAGGCTAAAATAGTCTTTGATCACGTGATGTGTGATATGTCACGTGTATGCCGGTTGCTAGTTTACATTTAGAAACAGAAAGCCGGCTGCTGCATTTATTAGTCTTTACCACTTATGTGGGTAACAAAAGTTCAACAAGTGCATGTGCTCGTGGGGTCGTCAATCTCAATATTATTCACGCATTTAAAAATACATTTGTTGCGTTACACTGTTAATGTTGACTGCGAGTAGCGTGAACTGCATTTAATGGGCGTCGGCCCATTAGGCCAATCCGGGTGAGGTGCGTTTCTCAGTCTAACTGGCTTGTGGTTGCTAGGCAACCAACATTGTAGTACATTTACGAAGGTTAATAACTACGACGTGGTCGTCGCTGATGGCTCGCCAAAATATGGGATCAGCAGGGTGTGTTGTCACTGGGTAAATATATAATGGGGACAGTATATATACATCGGTAGTTAGTCAAAACATTTATAGTGCATGCACAGAGACCTGTGTTAAGAGATATTGCACTCTGGGACTGGCAGCACTAACGTGATATTTACAGGGCTCTCAGGAGGTATTGACTCCATTCTCTGAAGTTTTCTAAAGATACATGAGTATTAAAGTTTGGACAGTTCATTCAGTAAGCACATTATTTATGATATTTGAGTTTTATCCACTGTCCGGACAATGTTAAGCGCCAAGTTTGTCATCGAAAACCGGTCTGTTGCAGGGAACAAAGGAAAGAAATGGGAAAAGTTTGGATGAACAGAGCTACGGAAGTGGGCTAATAAATACAATAAAGAAGGTATCTAGAAGTGGGATTGCAGAATTACAGCCCATGTATCTTGGAAAACCTAAGCCTGTTTATATGGTTAATTGTGAATGAGGGTCACAACGCATGAATATAGACAGTCCTGAATAAGGTGCTGCATACCAGGGACATGTATAATTGAAAACGCCAATCCTTCATATATATTTTTATGGAGGTGTCACCAAGTGTCATCTCGCCATCATTCATCGACTCCAGGAGGTCAGTCACTCAAGTGAAAAATGTGAATGTCTGTTATCCATATATACAAGAACAAGCTAAAGTTTTTAAACAAGTGTGCAAGTGATAGAAAATTATTTGATAATATATGTAAGTAAGTCTAATATCCAGAAATTCAAAGGAAAGCCATGGGTTAATACAAGTAAACAGGTTGAAGCAAAATGCAGTTTGTTTTGAACCTATAGGAAGACATTCAGTTCATGTTCTTGGTTAAGTCCTCTTTGAAGGAAGCGTAATTTGCAAATCATGCGTGCTTCCTCTTGGCACAAGGTCAGTTCTCTGTTGCCACCCCTTACATGTGGATTAATGTGTTTAAGGCCCACACATTTGATATCACAGCTATGTTCCATCTGATGTTGAGTTTACCAATGTAGTGCAAAGGGAAGTTTGGTGTCTTGGCTGTTGAGATTGGCCAGGTGTTCTCTGATCCTGATTCTTAACTCCTGGATTGTACGACCAATATACACTTTCTTGCATACACAGATTATGCCTTAGATAATGTATTTTGAATGATAATTAATGAAATCGGTGATGTTAACTTGTAAATTACCATGACAGGTAAAGACTTGTGTTGGTGAAAGAGCAAACTGGCAAAAGTTACAGTTACCACATTTGTGAAAACCGTTTGGCTTGGTAGTGTCAGATAGCCATGTTGGCTGTCTCAGGGAACCAGATTTCAAGAAAGATGGGCTGAGTAGATTCCTAGAAGTCAGAGCTTTCGTAAAGACAATATTAGGTTTGCCGAAATATACATAACAAGGTCTGGATCTAAAAGTAAAAGATTCCAGTGATTGTTCAACATTTGATAAATGCATTTTGAGTTACTGGAAAATTTGGTAATGAAATTGACCTAACTTGGAAATGGTTTGATGGTTTTCATTTTTTGGTCTTTGATCTCTGGCAGGAGGGATGGTTGTTCCACTTCTTTGACCTCCTTCAAAGCTTTGTTGATAATTTTAGCCGGATATCCTCTTTCTTTGAATCTGGTTCCTATCAACTTACATTCTGGTAGAAATTTACGATCATCAATGCAGTTTCTCCTAGCTCTTAACAATTCACCACGGGGGATGTTGTTTATGACACTTTTTCTGTGGCTGCTACGACATGCAAAATTGTGTTAACCGCAGGTTATTTACGATAAGTGCATGTTTGGATTGTATTGTCAGTTATATAGATCTTGAGGTCCAAAAACATGATTGTGTGGGCATCGATATGACTTGTGAAGTTAATATCAAAGTGTTCTGATTAAGAAATTGCATTAAATTGGGCTTGATTCTGATTAAGAAAGCATTAAATTGGGCTTGGTTCCCAAACCAGATTGTGAAAACATCGTCAATATATCTTTTCCAGACTGTGATGTATTGGCTGAAGGGATTATTGTGAAAGATATACAGATCCTCAAAGTAAGCCATAAAGAGATTTGCTAAGGTGGGGACATATTTAGCCCCCATGGCGACGCCTTTGGTTTGAAAATAGTATTTTCCATCAAAAATAAACTGGTTGTGTTTAAGGGTGAATTCAAGGAATTTCTTGAGCATTTGAACGTACATGGCATATGATGCTGAATGGGTCCTGAAAGCGTGGTCAATGGTTTCAAGAACCAGTGTATGTTCAATAGATGTATACAAAGCAGTTACATCCAGAGTAACCAGAAAATAGTTTGGTTGTCAAGTGATATACTTTAGAATTTGCTTTGCCATTTCAATTCAAGGTTTTTTTTAGAAATTACCCCTGTGGTTTTCAGCTGCTGTCGCATACCATTCAAAATAGCAATTTTTCTTTCCTAGCAGAATATTGCCAGTAATGCACACAACCAATTAACAGGATAATTTCTCACACTTACCAAGTACACAACTCCACTCTTAGTATAAGGCTGTACCACCTGAGTTCATGGTAGCATAGACAGAGCAGCCAGGCTTATTTTAGAAGGGAGGGAGAGCTATAGAATTAATTGTGACGGCAAGACACCGACTGCTATTTAGTTATAGTTATCTAGGTAGGGAAACTCTCTTCAGAACAGCGACAGAGAGGCATGTATCCAACCATTTTCTTTTAATAAAGATGTCTAATGTTAGGAACATTATCACTTTGTGTCTGCCTCTCATTTCTGAACCCTCATACCTGGTACTTCCATTTCCTCATCCTTGTTGCCCTCTAGAACCCACTCCCATCTCAAGGATAGGGATTGTGAGATCTCACCTAATTCTCGTCCTCAGGTGGTAGTTATGTCCATCCAACCACACCGTAACAATCCTGACTGCCAGGTTAACGTCTCTCCTTCCTTCATCCTCATAGATGATCGAGTTGGAGCCAGATTACTGGCCTATGATGTGGTTTCAGAGCCCTCTATTAAGGCTTCATGGGTTCAGAAAATTGTTATGCAGCAAAACGGCATCGAATTTGCAAGACCCCTCCCTGGTATGGATTTAGTCCAGCTCCCTAGTATTTCAGTGCTGAAACCTTCAGGGGAATGGATACCCATCTTGAAAATGTGAATCCGCTGGTTCAAAATATTACATTCAAGATTGTCTCTATGCCCTCCACCTCTCACCAACTTTCAAAGGCAGACTACTTTGTATACATTAATCTGAAGGATACCTATTGCAACATCCCTATGTGCCATCATCATGAGAGGCTCCTGAAGTTTGCAGGGAGGAGTTAACACTTTCAGTTTGAAGCCGTCTCATTTGACTTTACAACTGCTCCTCTTGTTTTTACAGAGCTCCTGGTCTATCTGTTAGGGCTGCTACACGCAAATTTGATTCACGTCCAATCCTTTCTAAATAATTGGTTAATTCCCACTCTTCTGCTTCTGGTCAAGCCTCAGACAGCAATTCAGGGCTTATCTTCAAACGACTCAAGATAATGGCTGTTTTCTAGCTCTGCATTTCTATGTGCCAGACAGTTAAATGTCTTTTCATGTATATTAAAATATATCCTTCTCAAAACATATACAATAAAAGATTTATCTGCTACAAAGATTGCTTAATTTATTTTAAAATGAAAAATGCATGTTACTTTGACAATGAAATACAGTCATGTGAAAAGACTGACATGTTTAAACAGGAGGTGCCTCACCCCATATGCCTTTGGCCTACAACTTCCACACCTTTTCCCATACAAGCATAGATAACCATAGATAACTTGAACACACTGAAATGAACAGTAATATTCAATGTTTCTCTTTCATTAACATTGCCTTGATTTTATAATAGGGGAAACCCATTCCCCTTTCATACCTTCTTGAACCTATCCCAATTCCCCATTTCACATCTCTCTCAGCCATTAAAACACAACCTTAAACTATCTATATTTTGACCTTATATTTTGCAAACGTCAGTGTTTAAATGTCTATATTGTGAGACTATCATTTGTATGTGTACCTTATGATTCCAGACCCTACCCGCCAGCTTCCTTCTCTAATCTTAGTTGTGAGGGAGAATCAGGTAGCAATGTCTTAGATATAGAGACACAGGAGAACTTGTTGTGTTGGTGGCTCATCGGATGGATATGTGGGTAGAAGCTCACCTGATTTGCCTCTCGACGTCCTAAATCCCTGGGGTACCGAACAAAGAGCAAATGCTTTCAGGAGGGTCTTCTCCTCATGCCTGTCTCTGTTTCTCACAAGAGTAAGGTCCTCCTTCTTGACAGCAAGATTTGGCAACTCACATCTGGATCACTTTATTTGCAGCCGAGACATTCTTCTTCCTCTTTGCTGTTCAAGGTGCAGGCACCCTAATGTGTTGGCCTCGTGGTATTTTGCTCACCTTCTCCTCATTTGGCTGATTTCCTGAGTCCGCCTCAAAATCAGAAGGGACATTTCTCTGGTTCTTTTAGTAGTCCCATGATGGCGCAGGATTTGTATTCCCTTGGTTGATTCATCTGGCAGGATCTCTTCTCTCCTTGACCCGTTCACTGATCTGTCTTCCTCAGCCAGTCCCTTCTCAAGCACTGGCTATTTGCATGGAACAAAGAGAAGGGGTTTAATTAGGACAAGCATTTCAGGTGATGCTGACCTAGCAGTTCAACATTAAAGGTGACAAGTAAAACAAAGAGAGAACAATCACCATTTGGCAGCCTGTTTATTATTGTAACTTATGAAAGGTTGGATTTATGCTCTGGAATCTTTACACTATTCTGGCATTCCCGCAGAATGGCTTCAAGGAGCTTTTAGCTGTATCCTCTTTGCATGCTCAAATGAGTGACACCTTTCGGGATCCTTGAGGGGAGCATTACATGAGTGGAAAAGTATTCGGCAAAGATTCCTTGCTGCCCCCTCAGGTTCTCACTTTGGTGCTGGTTTAGGACTTTCCCTTATTGTTCTCTGCCCTACAGAGCCCACAATTGAGGACTTTGGGGAGGTGTCGTTGACGCTTCTATCCCTTAAGGTGCTATTTCTGTTGGCCATTACAACCTCTACAAACATTAATTGTGCTTCTTCATTTTCACCCTTTTCTCAGTGTTTTGACAGAAGTATTAGTACTGTGTTCTTCTTTCTTTATCCCGAAGGCCATTTTCTCATTTGACTCTTCCCAGGACCTGATCCTTCCTACTTTGGTTCTTAGGACATCTCTAGACCTTCGGACTGTCTCGTGAATGTGGGTTATGCAGTCTTTCTGCATATAGTGAGGACTGTGTAGTTCTTGTCCCAGACTGTCTCCACCTACCAACAGTTATGGATTTCAGCAAACCATTGTGATTGCATATACACAAAGTGGGGAAATCTTGTTAAAAGTGCTGTATGCTTGGTGTATCGTCACATGATTTGGAGTGTGACGAGGCAAAGGGATGAGAGGATAATGCTCTGATTACATACTAGTATCCTCATCATGCCAAATCCTGCTTTTCCATATTCCAGTCCCCTTTCCATCTCTCACACTTGGACCACTGCCAACATTTGCTTGGTTTGTGCCTGGCATGTGGGGGAGGTGCCAGGCTGTTGATGGTGCTATATGTACTCAACAGGGGTGAGGGGCATCTTGGCTGGGCCAATTAAAATAATATTTAAGGAGCTCTAATTTGCAGAAGAGTCCTTAGATGCAGGCTTCTTTTAAGGATTTGGTACTCAGATGAAGAAGAGCAGGCCTTAGAGTAGTGAAAATTACTTTTATGCATTCAGGGCATTTACTTTGTTGTCCCATTCCAGCACTACAACCAGTGAGGGTATTGCTACTTAAAGCACTCATCAGAGCAACGTTAATTCACCCTCTTAACAGATGTTTTAATAGTTTGTAATATTCACAATCATGCTCGCTGGAGCCAATACAGTTAAACGTGGTGGCAACTTCAGTATCAAACTACTGTATCTGCCTGTTGGGCTGGTATGACAGTGGCCTTGTGCCCTGATCCAGCTATTCTATTGCCATACTGTTTTGGATGACTTGGAACAGCTTAATTCCAGGGAGGTCTACAGCATTGTTGGCTCCATCTGACCTCTGGGTGATACCTCTGGGTATCACAGGATTTGGAGGGAGGGTAGTTTTGCTTGCCTGTGCCCCTTTCTGACTTGGGATCCAGGTAAAGACGTCAGCAGGGAATGAATCTGTGAATGGTTAGACTTGCAGGCCTGCAGTATAGAGGTGGATGGCTGTGTTCTGCATAGGAGACTTTACTCTCTGAATACAGTCTTTTGGTTTTGGGAGCATGTCCAAAAGGCAGCTCATATCTCAGGAAGACGATTTGCATGCTTAGTAATGTGCTACTGGAGTACAAATCTTTGTGCAGATCTTTAAAGTTCAGGGTAGAGGAAAGAAAACTGTCTTATAAGTTTTATCATTGTTTTTGCCAGAAATCGTGTATTTCTAGTATGATGGCGCATTCAGGTAATAGAAAATATTGACACCGAAGGAGATATTCTGTTGCTTCCTCTCACTGCTCTTACTTTCTCCCTGTCCTCCATCCAGGAGGCAATGTCATTCTACAGGGTATCCTCAGGGGTCTATCAGATAAGAGGACATATTTCATCATGAAGGAGATTATGAGGAATTGGGCTGCCTCAAAGTGATAAACACAAGATGGATCAGTCCAGGAAATGGAGCCCAGAGGAAAATATATGGACAAAGGCAATCTACCAGAATACTTTTTTTGTATCAAGTTATTCTTGTGTCTGCCTGATCATGTGTTTCTGGGGAATGCTTTTACCTCTCATTTCCTTCAGTAGAGGCACTTTTCTAAGGGCAGGTTACCCATATATCTATAGGTAGCAGATGCGGTCCTCCAAGAAGTGAAGGGACCAGAGATATGTTCTTTTCTCACAACAGTGTCCAAAGTTTATTCCTGAATTAGTTGAGAGGAAAACATTCACATTCCATACAAGCGTAACTTTCTTTTCATCTGTCTCATGAAACAAATCTCTAAGGTAGCATAGGAAGCGACACACAGGCAGACATTTGACATGCATATTTATTTTGCTGTTAAAGGAACCTATGCTGGGATTGTTCTGTCCCATAGCGCTGGTGCTTATGATGCCTTTATATTGGACTGACTACTGCCAGTATCTCAACCTCGCTATCAGGCCACTGATGAGGAGACCTAATATTCGTCTATCTTTGAAGTGATTTAGAAGCAGGTTGCATTTCTGTGTGACCTTCATTTGATGGTTTGAGAGCTGTGGGTTTGGAGTATGTCTCTTCCATTCTTGCCAGAAATGACAGGCAGACCTGCTCAGAAGACTGCAACTCTACAACTGCGCGTGCCGTGAGTAAGGCTCTCAGGAGAGTAGTTCAAAGACAAGGTTCATTATGTCTTTTTTGGATTGTAAACACAATCAGCCAGTGAGATCTAGACCCAAGTTGACTGAGCCTTCAGTGGGCAAGACCATTTTTACATTTGCATTCACATATCTAAGGAAGAGCTTCAGTGCAAGTCCAGAGACAGATCTATGCCTCAGTATGAGATTGTTTCCAAACCCCAGGATTTTAAACCAAAGTCAGGACTATCCATGGTTAGTCTGAGTTTAGTGGAAGGGCACATTGCATTATTTGCCCTTTGTCTTGTAAGAATCCATCTCAGACTCCTGGGTAAAGAGCTTTATGAGGGATGGTTATTGTCTTTACCTCTCTTCCACTCACGAGGCTTCTGACTGTGACTCGTTGGCCTTATTGCCTCATGAAGAAGCTGGCCCGACAGAAGGACAATCAGACTTTCCTGAAGAAGAAACTTATCTAACACTTTCATAGACTTTAATTATCATAATGTGACATACCACAGATCCAATACACTATCCTGAACATAATAGCTTTAAAATAGATGTTAAAGATAGCTGTACAGGTTCAGTTCTTCATTCATCCCACCTGGGATATCTATATTGAGTGTATTTATCCAGTAACCCTCTCTCTGTTCAAGCTTCTTGGGAAGATTAAAAGTGGAGGATTTAGTATGATTCACGTTTAAGATCTGAAAATGCATTTGAATAAAAAACACTGATATTGAAATGGCCACTCCTCCACACCAATATTTCTCAGCCTGCCAAGTTGTTATAGAAGGTGAACGACCATTTGCACACAATACTTGGGCTCAAACCTAAAGGTGCAGTCCATCTCAAATGTCTAAGAACTTCCCTGCTGCATGATACCACAAGCAAACCCATTCACCCTTCATCCTGATGGGCCATCCTTCTATGGTTATTACCTTCTTTTAGAAACATGGCTTCTTGATGAATTGCACGGCGCCCCATGTCTTTTTAAGTGAGAATATGGGAAGGGTTATTCTGAATTGATTGAGTCAGGATTTCTTTCCAGTTGAAAGTGAGACATCCCTCAAAATAATGATACATGGTTGGTTTGCCAGATTGACCAGCAGAAAATCCTACAGAGGGCCTGAGGATCATGCACTGATGAAAATCATGCGGCATGCTTTGTGCTACCAGTGATCCCTTCACTCTACTACTTTAATTCCAGGGGGATGTTGAATCTCCTTCAGGCCGTCGATACAGACAACTGTTTGGAGTTGATCCCTCAAATCTGGAAAGGTTAATATGGCTTGAATTGTTTCAAATAATGCGTAATGACCTCATTGTGTTTATTGGTCCAGCAGTAAAGAATTATTTTGTAACATGCATACCTTATACACTGAACTGCTACTTCTTCACTTGAAGTTGTCATGAGGGGATGGGGTAGGAAAGGTACCTGGTATTAAACTAACCACTGTTTTGTTCTCTAGGATATTTACCCCTTATTCTTGATTACTTCCCTCACCTGCTCCCCTCCCCAACATCTTCAACATGCCAAAGTGAGAATGTTATAAGATGTAATCCTTAGAGTTGCATGTGGCTTTGAGGACACTTATGCTTATGGCTCAATTGAAAGCAAGTAGGGTAACCTTTACCCCTAAAAGTATGGTTCTAGTGAACATAACAATATGTAGCACACATGCACCTATCATTACACTCAATTGGATCTATGTCCTCCAGGAAAACTAACACATTGTGTTAATGGATGTTTGATTACGAAGAGTTCAGGAAATTCTTGAGCAGAACTAAATACCTAGGACTGTCCAGCCCTTATTCTTTGCTAATCCCACCAATGTAGGAATGCATTTAGCAGCACTATCTATCGGGGAATCTATTTAGCAGAACTACCAACCGAGGGCGTCTCTAGCATCTATACTGCAATTGCATGATTTGGGACGGATCTGCTTTTCCCCGTCTGTCAGACTTTGCAGGAAGCAATTGACCCAACAAGACACAGGGAGGACCTTAGGCTAACAGCCTGAACCCAAAGGGAGATACTATTCCCTCGACAGGCACTAGAAACTAATCAGAAAACAGGGTCCCTGAGGAAGGCATAGAGACACTCAAACACACCAATATTCTAACTCTTTCCTCTGCACCAACAAACAATAGAATGCAGCTATACCCCTTGATTAATTTGGTGTAGCAGCACACATACTTATACCCCTCCATGATCACCTCAACTGTCTTTAGAACACAACTATACTCCACGAAAATCAGCCTAGCTGCCCACATAATCCCATTCACAAACTCCATCACTGCCGGAATGAAGCTAACTAAGTCCATTTGGCCTTGGTGAACACATTCTGCTGATCTCACACAACCACTGCACCACGCCTAGCACTAGAATGCAGCTACACACCACTTAAACAACACTGGCTGCACACATACCAAGTGCACCTAAGCACGTTTTACTACATTATTCTCCACTGACCTGGACTACAGTCCCCGAGGGTGTGCAACCTACAGCACTTTGGAATCATACCAATGGTAAAAGGTGCTATACAAATGCCCAATAACATAAACACCAAAGGGCAGATTAGTTGCCTGACTGGGAACAGCTTATCAGTTTAAATCTTGCATACAAACGGGGTGAGATAAATGGAGATAAAACTTAAACATACATAAATACCTGGTACTATTTTAGATGACAGCAAGCACTTCACAACAAACATGAAATACTTATAAACTGGATGAGTATGACATGACACAGATGGTGGGAATACAAGCTATTCTGAATACTTGTATGACCACATAAGTAGCCATATCAAATAAGAAAGCGTGGCAGCTAATTCTGAATGAGCCACATCTTCAAGAAAGAAGCAAAATGATTATCACTCACCGAATACTGTGGGCACCCTCAAAATGTCAGTTATTTACTTGTTAAGAGAACAATAGTCCTGTAGACTGCTGTACATTTTCACAGAGACATAGGTTGTCTTTTACCATAGAAGACTGATGGACTAAGCAGTCAGGTGAGGAGAGCGTGTGCCAACATTTCTGGTTTGTGGCTTCACTTTCTGTCTGTAACATCACTTCCTGCAACCATTTTGGATTGTGACATTACTTCCTGCAGCCATCATGGATCATTGACATCACTTCCTGTAGCCATCTTGAATTGACCCACTGTCTAGCTGAAGGCCACAAGAAACTCCCTTGGGACATCAATCTGGAAGTAATCGCTTCATCCCAGCAACATCAAGGACAAAATCAAATAGTCCAACCACTGATGGACTAGGCGATCAAGTGACAAGAGCGTGTATCAGCACTTCTGTACTCCCTAGGGGCACCAGCCAAGGAAGACCCAGTTAAGGGTGATACAGTGAAAGGTGAAGACCAGCCATTGACAAGCCTCTTTTCCTCTTCACCTATGAGCCTTTGCTTTTGCCTTTCTGCATTCTGCACCTGTAAGTACTCCTAACTTGCTAATTACCGTGCTGTCTCTCCATACTGTGGTACTCACCTATAATGCATTCCCTCCTGCACCTCCTACTCACATCTACCTAAGCTTTCTCCAATCACAGTACAACATCCTCCTTTCCTATCAATATTATAAAACTCCCACCTCAAACCTTCCATTACTCCATCTCTCTTTCAACTATTTCCAAAAAACAAAGCCACGATCTAACCATACCTCCCTTAACACCTATCCACCTCACCTCTCTTCGGTCTGAGACTCAACTTCTCTACTCGTCCTTACTACATCAAAAGAACATTGCACTCTGGAATGTCCATTCTGTATGAAAGAAAACTTCCTTTATCACTGACTACTTTCACACCAGCTATCCTACCGTAGACTTCTTGCTATCACTGAAACCTGTATTTCTCCATCTGTCACTGCCACTCTGGCGGTCCTGTATGACTCCAAACAATCCTTGATTTACTCCCCACGTTTGACTGGCAGAGGTGGAGTTGTCAGTCTCCTACTTTTTTCCTGCTTCAAAGCCTCACAAATCTCCAATGCCATGTCTTCTCTACCTCTTTTGAATTCACTATCTATACAATTGCTTCACCTTACTCGGTCCACATAATCTCTATGCATTGCCCTCCTGGTCCCACTGTACCATTCTTTGTTGAACTCAGGAAACTCCATGATTCCCTTTCCACTAAACATCACCTCCTTCTCTTAGGTGACTTTAACCTTTCCTGTCCAACCACTTCTCAGAAATCTGAACTTCAGTCTTTTATTAGTGACCATGCTGTCCATTCTATCCATAACCTACCTACCTACACCCGAGGTAACATTATGGATCTCTAATTCATCTACAGCTCTCTCTGAGCCACTAATCCTACTGTCACACCATGCCTACCTGATCACTCCATTGTTTCTACAACCATCTCCTTTCCACCCTCTGACCTCTCCTCACCTCTTACTAAAATGAAAGGTAAACCTTCTGCCATTCCTCCCTTTCTTCCACTAAGACCTTCCTTCTCCAGCCTCCAATCCCTACTATTTAACTCATTCTCCTCGCACTTCCCACTACTAACTTTCCCTCATATTTCTCAGCATCCTCAACCATAAGTCACCCCATTCATACGCTCTTTCAGCACAGACATGTATTGTCTGATGTGCAAATGGAGGCCTACCCACTCACATGAGGACCTGCAACTCTACCTTTCTGCCCTGAACTCTCTCAACTCCTCGGTCGATAGAGAAAAAAGGGAATTCTACCTCCCTCCAACCATCCTTGATGGCTACAGGACACCCTAAACTCACTCTTCACTCCTCCTAAACCTTTGACTAGCAGTGCCGCACTCACAGCTAATAACCTAGCTCGATACTTCACTGCATAACTTTCAAACATTAGAGACTCTCCCCTGACCTTTCTCACACTTCTGCGTCCTACATTCTACACTCTACCTACTCTACCATCATGATCTCCCACTTTAGTCACACTAATAGTGAAGAAGTCTTATCTCTACTGATGAAGGCTGACCCATCTTGTGCTCCATTAGACCCTCTTGCTCCTCAGCTAGTGAGGCCTAATTCCCCTTTAGTGGCCCCTCAGTTGGCTGTACTATTCAGCCTGTCCATTGCTTACCTTCTATTTTTAAAATGGCCATGAATATCCCTTTCCGAAAAAAGCAAGGGGCTGACCCAAACCTACCGGTTAACTTTCATCCTATGTCTCTCCTTATGCACTCCTATAAAGTACTTGAAAGGGTTGTGTTCAATTGTCTTTCCAATTTCGTAGACATCAACAACCTTCAAGACTCCCTACAAGCAGGTTTGCACACTCCACAGAAACTCATCTATGAATGTCTCCAACTTCGTCGCCTCTACTAGGTACTCCAAACTAGCTTCTGTCCTACTTCTTCTTGACCTGTCACTGCCTTTGACACTGGTGATAACTCTGATCTTCTGAATACTCTCTTTCTTCTTGGGATTTGCACTTGAGTCATTGCCCGGGTTAAATTCCTTTCTGGCACCTTGCCAATTCTCTGTCTCCTGGAGCAACAATACCTCTCAACTCACTCCTCTAATGATTGTCATTTCACAAGGTTCTGTTTTGGGTCATCTCCTCCTTAAAATCTACACCTCTGCTCTTGGGGAACTAATTTTCTCCTTTGGGTTCTCTGCTCTGCATCCTCAACTACAATTGTAGCACCTCAACCTCCCTGTGCTTTGTCTCGCTTCTGCTCTTTCTCTCTTCTTGCTCCACTTGCATGGAACTCTCCCCACAGACATCTGAGAAACAGCCCACACAGATTTTTTCCAAACCAAACTAAAAGCCTACCTCCTCGACTCTGAGTTACCCTCTTAACCTATCTCTCATCAGCCTTCTAGCTAACATTTGTCCCTACCCTCTAACATTCCTCTGTCCCTCACTTTCTCTGTCTCCACTCTAGCACTTCATCCATCGTGGTCACATCCCTAACACAGCTGACTGTACCACCTACTTGCACTTAACAATGTCTAATGTAGGTTGTCCTTAATCTATGTAGGCCCACCCATGCATTGATATAATATGATAAGTCATTTTTGACACGCCTGTACAGAAGTGTTTCTAGGAGCGACAAGCCAAGGAAGGGAGGACAGAGGGAGGACAAAACAATGATCTTACTAGGCCTTGTGTCATTCAGATCGTGCAGGTGCGGGGGAGGGGTTTGCAGGTAGCTCAACGTGCTGCCGGTAAGTGGATCATAACTGCAGAGAATCGGGTAGCTGTAGGGTTGCAGATACAGACCCATGAGTGCAGGGGAGGCCCGGAGGCAGTGCAAGGGCAACTGGACTGGAGCAGTCAGGGAAATCAGCAAGGAAGAGAGAGAGAGAAAGCGGAAGTGAAAAGGAAGGTATTGAGTTGCTTCCGGAACCAGAGGTGGTCCTGCTCAGATTTGAGAGAAGCAGGGAGGCTGTTCTAGAGGGAGGCCCCAGCACGGAAAGAGATATACCCCCCACTCTCTGTCTGGAGAAGCGTCTGACCCTCAGTGAGATGGAAGTGGATGAGCAGAGGGCTTGAGAAGGAATATGCTTAGGAAGAGGAAGTTGGAGATAGTGTGGTCATGGTCCCCGGCCCCAGAAAGCCTTGTGGACAATGCATACTTGCAGCCACAGGCAGCCAATGGGGAGACTTATGTACTGGAGTGATATAATCCCTGGGCTTGAGGCCAAGGACAATTCTTGCGGAGACAATGGCAGAGAGTAGAGGCAGGTAGATTCAGAAAGAGGCTGTTACAGTAGTCCACCCTAGAGAGGACCAGAGCTCTGGAGACAGTGAGCTTCTGGGGGAAAGTGAGAAAGGGAAGAATATCTCTGATGAGGTGCAGCTGCTAGTGTGACTTCTTGGAGATGTCATAAATGTGAGGAGAGTAAGGGATGGTGGAGTCGAAGATGGCTCCAAGGTTCTTAGCCTTACTGGAAGGAGCAGGTAGAGGGCCCAGGGTAGGTGGCCCGAGTGAGAGATGAAAGGAGGGAGCAGGTGTCCCAATGAGGAGGATCTCAATTATACTGGCATTAAGGCAAAGATCTTTAGAGGCACACCAATCCTGAATTGCGGCCAGGTAGTCTGCCATGAGAGAAGTAGTAGAAGTGGCTGAGGAGAGCCTGGAGGAGAGCTAGGTGTCATCCGCATAACACTGAAAGTTAGAGCAGAAGGTAGAAGATTGACTCTGTTGACTGTTCCATTTACTCCCCTCCACAACCTGGTCAGGATGCCACTTGAGTTCACCACATCGTAAGATGTTCACTGCTTTCCGTCAAATCTGATTTCTTACCTATTGTACGTTCTTTTGTGATCCAAAGAGTATTGTTCCTCCCTGTGTACATAAAAAAATAAAATGCTGAGGGTGTGTACTTTCATCCTGAATTGCATAGGAAATCATTGTAGGCTCCATCCACTCCCATTTTTTACCCCTCTTTTAGATAGGCTTTACAATAGTACTCTAGTGCAAATCCAACCCATCACATAAGTAAAACATAGTTCTTATGGACTCCTGGTGATTGAACAACTAGTACTGATGCCTTTTTTACTCTGAAATCTCTACAATGTCAAAATGAAAGAATTGTGTTCCCAACTGGTCCACTTGATGTATACGTATCTGAATATGGCCACAGTAAGATAATGACTCTGGGCTCAAGGGCTGATCACACTTTTGTAGTCCCTTTAGACAGACTCCTCCTTGAATCTGTAGGAATGCATCTTTAGTCTTACTTAGATCTAGGGACCAGGACTTGGATTTACTTGTTCCTGTCACTCAGAAGAAAGGGATAATCTGCTCAGTGACTACTTGAATGTTATTCTTGCAAGCCCTGCATCCTATTTTGTAATTTGTATCAACCTTCATTCAGTGGGCAACTGAGAGCGTTATCATTACCTATGCAAATCCTGGGATTTGGAGGACAACCTTGTATTCAAACAAGATTCAGGGGATGTGATGCATTTCGGAGATGTGGCAGTCCCCCACCGGAAGAATGTAATGTCAATATTCAAAGCTCTTCAGAAGTTCCATCCCCTGCACCAGAAACAAGAGGTCCAACTTTTAACTTGATAACCCTGTCCTAAATAACCAGGCAGATGGGTGTCCTGATCCAAATTTCTCTCATCTCTGGCCTGATAAGTGGGGTGTTGGGCCAACAGCATGAGTATCTGTCCCGCGGGCCTGTCCCAGACACTTGGCCCTGGTGTGGTTCTGGGTTAAGTAGTGCCATGGGGCCTCAGTGACCCCCACTTTTGTTTGGGCATTATTTTCTTTCATTTGCTTTGGTGCTCTCCACACCTCTTTCTTTTTTCCTGCTCCACTGCCTGCCTGATGCTTCACCTGCCTGCACTCCCACCCATGACATCCGATGTGTGTATTGTGGCTGTATTGGTTGTATTATAGGTGCTCCCCATGACCGGGAGCACCTATAATACAACACTGCTAGGGCAGCCTTGCCCTGGGCAGCCGATGGAGGGCCTAAAGCAGAAGTCAGTTCCCATTCCTGTTTGCCCCATGGACGCTTACAAAGTCATCCTACTGCGACAACCAGGTAAGGTGGTACGGGTGTGGAGCACAGCGATTATTGTGTTTCAGAAAAGCCTGATACTCTTTTAAACAACTACTATGATGAATTGTGCCCATAGTTAGCCTGTTCTGCACCCTATAGTTAGTTAGCCACTGTGTTCTGCCCAATAGATAGTGTGTGTAATGAACTGTGCTGAACCCTATAACAAATCACTGTGTTAGCCTTGGGAGGATAGCTCAGCAGCAACATGCTCACCTTGGAAGCAAGACAACACAGAGCAACACAGGTTCGATCCCCGGGTCCGCACTTAGAAACCTCTGGACATATTTGAACATATTTGAACATATGCCGTGCGGTCCAAGATTTTCAGTAGGAAAGGCACTGTGGTGATGGGTCTGTAATTAATTGGGACTGATGGATCTAAGAAGGCTTTTTTGATGAGAGGATATATCCATGCTTCTTTAAGAGTGGGAGGGATGGAACTGATGGCAACTGAGGAGTTGATGAAAGCAGTGATGATCGGAGTGAGGGCTGATGCGCAGTCCTTGATGAGGGGTGCTGGGCAGGAGTCACCTTGGCAGCGAGATGGTTTTAGGCCAGCAATAAGAGAGGAAGTGTCAGCTTCTGTGATAGGTTTGTAGCAGAATGATGAGCTGGTGAGTGAGGATGAGGGACAGGTATATGGTCTTTGGCGAGAATCAATGCTTGCTTTTTTGGCCATTTGGTGGTGATTTTGATCGTGAGAGCATCTTGGATGTTTTGGCACCAAGTGTTGCCTTTTGTGATATTGGTAGTTGGTGTGATGGGAGATTCAAGTTCCCACAGGATTGAGTATAGCTCACATGAGTGAGATTGGGCATTGCCAATCCTGTTGGAGATGGCGGTAGGTTTGGCTGTGACGATATCCTATTTGTGTTCTCTGGAGTGGTTGAGGAAGTTATCTTGGTTAGTGCTTGAAGGATTTTTTTCAAAGGCACGTTTCATTATGCACATGGATAGGAGAGCAAGTGTATACTATGGACCTCATTACACGGTAGGCGGTAACCATGGCGCTATTAGCGCCATGGTTGCCGCCGGTATTTTACTGTGTCCGCCTTGGTGGATGGCGGAATTACTGCCCTACTCCAAGGTGAGCGGGGGCGGTAATTCCCCATTCACCAAGGCACTTCCCCATTCCCATTTTTGCCCCCATAGGGCATAATGGGAATGGGGAAGGAGCTAATTACGGTACCACAAATTGCGGTACCGTAATTAGCACCGAGGTCCCTTTGCGGCACCCTACTTTAACGGCTGGTAAAACCAGCTGTTAAGGTCGGGTCCCACAAAGGGAACTCGTAGCAAGGCGGTAAGGGTTTACCGGTACCGGTGCCCTTACCGTTACCGGTAATCCCTTACCGCCTAACGTGTAATGAGGCCCTATGAGTTGACATGTACAGTGGGTTTGGCTCTGCAGAGCATAAGAAGGCCGATGGCACTGATGGCCGACTGTATTGCAGATTTGTAGGTATCAACCAGGTCTGAAGGACTAGAAGGTTGTGTGGCTGGCTAGAGGGATTTGTCAGCCATAAGGATTGGGATGAAGCATTCGTTGGTCAGGTTGCAGGACCATCTGGTAAGTGCAGGAGGGGTGTAGTAGTGGCAAGTGTGTTAGGCATCATAGATGAGATAGTGTGAGGGTCCGTCCATAGATTAGGGGAAATAACAGTGTCAGTGATGTTGCAGTTGAGATCTGCAACCAAGTCTAGGATTCTGCCTAGACAGTGGGTAGGGCTCGATAAGTGTTGGGAGAAGCCAAGTGAGGATAAGGTGTTTGCAAAGGATGTGGCATCTTTGTCAAATGGGTCATTATAGCCCAGGTTTAGGTCTCCAAGGAACAGGACTTCCCAGGTATGTTTGGTGCTTGTGCTTACGAGTTATGCAATGTCCTTTTCCAATGTTTTGGTTGGGCCTCGAAGGAGATATATGCCATGGAATGTGATGGTAGTGGTTGGTGACCATTTTAGCTTGGTGCTGAGAAGGTCACAGGTTGTAGGTGCTGTGGAAGGGATGGGTCTGAGTGCCAGGGAGTCTCTTTAGATAAGGGAAACCCCCCCTCCTTTTTTTGTTGGGTGATCGCTGCACAGAATAGAATATTGGGCCGGTATGGCAATGGCAAGGGCAGGGCCTGCGGCTGGATGAAGCCAAGATTCAGTAACTGCAAGGACTTCTAAATTAGCATTGGTGTAAAGGTCTCTGATATCTGTGGCATGGGCAACAATGGAGCATGCATTAATGAGTGCACATGTGAGAGAGGTTATGGATGGGATGGTGCAGGTGGAGTGTCAGGAGCCTTGGGCAGAGGCATGGTTGTGATGCATTTGGTATTGGTACACATACTGAGGTGTCTAAGACGATAATCTGCTGAAGGTCTGGTGGATTTAGGTATATAAGGTGTGTGTGTACAAAAGGTAAGTCTTGTGTTCCTGTAGAGACCTATTTATGGGAGGGTCGGAGGTGTAGGTTTTGAACAGTCAGTTAGTGTAGCTGTATGTGCATAGTCGTGTGCTTTGTTTAAGTTGCAGGACTTCTTCAATGGTTAGGGATGTTGGGCAGTAGGGCTGTGTCGTTGGCTCTTCGAGTGAGCATTGAGTGCCTGGATGGAAGACTGGAGTGAGGGTGTGGGTTTGGGGCAGATATACGGGTATGGGCTGCCCCTAGTTGGGTCATGGTACCAAGGGTTGAAGACAACTGTCTTGCCCTGGGTGGTGAGGGTGATGATCAGGGATCTTAGGATGTGCTCATTGTCATGGGCCAAAGATGGTTTGAGACTATAGTGGTGTGCTGCAGATCTAGGGGATGTGTGGCCCTTAGAGTTGGTGTTGTGGGGCAATGGTTTTAAAAAGTTTGGTCAATGCAAGTAAGTGAGCTAACATCAACTGTACATTCTGTACAGCATAATGAGGTGTTGTGCAGGCTTGTGATTTACCAGGGAAGGATATATAGACCAAGGCTTGCCTTATCCCAAGGAAAGGGTGCCATAGCATCCCATTTTGTCGCAGGCCTGATGAGCTGCAGAGGTGACCCTGAGGAGGAGCTGGAGCAGGTTGTAGCATGTATAAGGGGCACAGCATGCTCTGTAGGCGCCGGTGGGTCGGCAGTGGCTGGACACGGCCAGACAGGAGGGAAGGCTACCTGCTGCCTTAAGTGACGGCCTCTGAGGTTCAGCTTGTTAGCTAGTTATCTTGTGTTGAACAGTGCTGCACCATGTAGTTAGTCACAGTGTTGAACTGGGCTGCCACCTATTGTTAGCCATTTGTTTCATCACATAGATAGTTAGCATGTGTTGAACTGTCCTGCACTATAACTAAACACTGTGTTGAACTGTGCTGCACCCTATAGTTATCTACTTTGTTAATCTGTGCTGCAACCTATAGTGAGCCATTGTGTTCAGCCCAATAGTTAGCTGGCGTGTGTTGAACTCTGCTGCACCCTATCACTAACCACTTTTTTGAATGGTCCTGCCCCCTATAGTTAGTCACTGTGTTGAACTATGCTGCACCATATAGTTAGCCACTGTCTTGAACTGTGCTGCATTCTATAGTTAGCCACTGTGTTGAGCTGTGCTGCACCCTCTAGTTTGCCACTGTGCCCTGCCCTATAGATAGTTAGCCTGTGTTGAACTGTGGTTCACACTATAGTTAGCCACTGTGTTGCACTGTGCTGAGCCATATAGTTAGCCACATTGTTGAAGTGTGCTGCATCCTATAGTTAGCCACTTTGTTAAATTGTGCTGCACCCTATACTTAGCCACTGTGCTCTGCCCTATAGATAGTTAGCCTGTGTTGAACTGTGCTGCGCCATATAGTTAGCCACTGTGTTGAGCGGAGCTGCACCCTATAGTAAGCCATTGTGTTGAACTGTGCTTCACCTTGTAGTTAGACACTGTGTTGAACTGTGCTGCAACCTAAAGTTAGCTATTATGTTCGTCTCCTTAGTTAGCTTGGGTTAAACTGTGCTGCACCATATAATTAGGAAGTGTGCTGAACTGTGCCTCAACATATAGGTAGACACTGTGTTGAACTGTGCTGCACCCTATAGTTAGCCACTGTGTTGCACTGTAATGCATCCTATAGTTAGCCACTGTGTTCCACCCCATAGATTGTTAGCTTGTGTTGATCTATGCTGCACCCTATAGTTAGCCACTGTGTTGAACTGTGCTGTACCATATAGTTAACCACTGTGTTGAACGGTCCTGAGCCCCATAGTTGGCCTGGGTTGAACTTTGTAATGCTCTGTAATTAGCTACTGTGCTGATGTGTGCTACAATCCCTACAATCCCTTCTTAGCCAAGACGTTGAACTGTACTGGACTCTAAGCCAGTTCTAAACAAACAGGGATGCCCACTCTGTGGTTCACTGCCCTTTGACATACCCTGCCCTACTAGAACCTAATCCCGTCCCCTACCTGGTACCGTTAGTAATGCTCTTCTTGGCACCCAATAGCCACTTTTTATCTCATTGAAAACCATCCATCCTTAACCCTGTCCCCACTCACAATTCAAGAAAACCAACAACATGCAGTACAAAGAACCTCACTCGGTATAAAGGAACCCGCAAACCAAACACTGCTCAGGAACTGACAAAGAGGGTCATCAAAATCCACTGAACATCACACGAAGGCTAATGTCTCTGTGATCCAATAGCATATTCACCAAAACCCCAACCACAGGGACCTGAAAGAAAAGCAAAAGAAGGAAATTAAACCATGGAGAGAATTTCACATCGACAACTACCACACTTGGAACAAAGCCACAAGGTGCCTCAAATAAAAAGAAAAATCTCAGACTCACAGGAAGAAAGTAGTAACTGAGAGATAAAACAACACATCCATGTACTGAACAGAAAAACCAAGGAGTGACACAGCAAGACCCTCAAATCAACAGGTACCACCTTTGGCACAAAGCCACTAGAATACACTAAAATAAAATAGCAAACACAGATTCACAGGAAGGCATTCACAACTGTGAAATACAGCAACACATCCAAGTATTCAAAGGAAAATCTCTGGAAGACATAGAAAGACAGAATATGCAAGCCCACAGGGAAGGACGACATGCGAGAAAACACGGAAAAAGGACAAATGACTTGGAATCACACCAGCCTACCATACCAGGAAACACTAACACAGCAATAGAATGCACAGCCACACATGCGATTGAAATAAGAGCCACTGCGAAAACCAGAGAAAAATCACTCTACCTAACACCTTATCTGTCAACAGACCACCCTCAGAGCAGCAACCAACAACCAGAAACACTGGATACATCAGCAGGATATCGGGACTCCAGAGAGAAAGAAAAGAAACATTCAAAAGAAAAACAATATGAAACAGGACATGCACACCATCACAAAAAACCAAGGGGACGATCGGCACCATCAACATAAAAGAGAAGAGGATCCAGAAGAAGACGTGAACCCAACAAGAAACCTAACCAAAATACGTAATGGTGGAACAGACCGAATAGAACTTGCAACCCAATGACAATAATGTGCATCATCAACAAGACCACCAGAAGACAATCAAAAACAAAACAGCCCACAATAAAGACAAAAATACACTGGAACCTAATCAATGCCAGGCCTATGTCCAAACACACAACAGAGATGTATGATCCACTTTGTGACGGGGGATAGAGATGCTATTCATCATGGAAACCTAGCTAGTTCAAAACTGCAAATTCATACTACACAGCTGTCTGCCTTACAACCTTATGTCCATACAGAAACACAGGAAAGGAAAAAAAGAGGAGGACTCACTGTGGCATACAAGGAACATCTAAAAATAAGAACAGCCTATCTGCTCAACATCCCAAACTACAAATCCCTCATACTGCACCTGATCTCAGACCCACAAACAAACCTCACATTTATACTCATCTATAGGCCCGTGACCTACAAAGCAACCTTCCAAAACACTTTTGTAGAAGCAGTCACTAACATGCCCATTAAACCTGACCACCTGATCATTCTTGGCGATTTCATCATATGGTTCGCAGAAGAGAGCGCAAACTCAGAAAAACACTAACTTAACCGCTTGTGACAATGCAACTATGACACATGGTGACAGGAGCCAAGCACACAGAAGGCCACATCCTAGATGCAATCTTTATCTTTACCAATACAAATCTAATCACAACAGCGCCCACAATCCAAATACTTTGGAGCGATCAACTCATTATACCCTTTGTGGTCCAAATATCATCAAAAGCACCCAACAAGCCCAAAATATCCCCCTGATCTGGAAAAGAAACTGGAGAATCATCAAAAGCAGTGACTTGGAGGACAAACTAGAATGCTGAAAGCCATTGATCACCACCTTGAATTCGACAGACATAGATGAAATAACAGACATAATCCTGAATTTGATTATGAAAAGAATAGATTACATCTCAACAGAGAAACCAGTCATCCCATAGTGAAATTAATTGGTGGTGAGATGGTTGGTTCATGCCCAACCTCAATGTAATGAAAAAAACAAAAACGGAAACTAGAACAAGAATGGAGGAAAAACTATGACCAAGACAAAAAAATAACATATCATATCAAAGACAGATTCGATCACAAAAAGCAGACATTTTCAAAGCAAAAAATAAATACTACAATGAACAGATCACGCAACAACACTCAGAAAGAATTGTTCAACATCATAAACAAGATGAGAAACCCTCGCAGGCTGCAGGGTGCAATCCTCTCGCATAAAATATTCAACGATCTCGCAGAACACTTTAAGAATAAAATCACCAACATACAATGGATCATGCAAAGTTCACTGACCCACCCGATGGCGCAACCCAACTAACCAACTACTAATCCACAGGCCAGGCTGAAAATGTTTCCCCAAATCTCAAGAGAAAAATTCATCAGCCTGGTGAACAAAAGCAACAAGACAGACTCGCTAGCGGACCCCTGACCACCAGACAGCTACAAAGCAATCCTTGCACAGGGAACAGCATTAGAACACTACCCAAACCTCTTCAATATGTCACTTTCAACAGGAAGTGTACCAAGAGCCGTCAAATCAGCCTACATCAAACCACTTCTCAAAGATACAATGGGCGATATTGAAGACCTCTCAAACTACAGACCATTCTCAAATTTTACATACCCGGCTAAACAAATAGAGACCTATGTTTATGAACAAATACTGGAACATGTCAGAAAAAAAACAGCTATTATATCAGGCACAAGAAGGCTTTAGACCCATGAGAGGAATGGAGACATCACTACTCTCTATATGGACCGACCTAAAGACCAATTCAGACTGCAACGCAAACTTGACACTGATACTACGTGATGCCTCAGCAGCCTTAAACAGTGTCAACCATAACACCATCGTCAAAAGACTTAATTAGCTATCGGCAATGCAGCACTCCTCTGGATAAAATCTTTCCTGTCTGAAAGAACAACAACAATCTGGCTAAAACAATTAAATTCCACACCGCGGAACACCACTTGTGGAGTGCCACAGGGCTCCTCCCTGTCCCCACTATTATTCAAGATCTACTTGATGCCCCTAATCAGCCTCATCAACAGACATAGCCTCAAATTTACGCAGATGACACCCAAATCATCTACAAAATCAATGGAAATAAATAGGAGAACCCCCACACTAACAGACTGTCTCAACAAACTCTACCAATGGATGAACAATAATAACCTTAAAATTAACCCAGACAAAATGGAAATCCTGATTACACCAAAAAAACAACCAGGACATCCCATAGCTCATGTAACTGGGAACACCATCTGAACCATCCATAGTAGTCATCCTAATGGACAATGAACTAACACTAGAACCACAAGTTAACACGATAATTAAGAAATATTTCTGCCATCTGTACAATATCAAAAAGATACTACTGTTCTTTTCCTTCACGCAAAGAACACTTGCCATCATCTCCCTCATCATGTGCAGAATAGATTACATCAAAAACATATTCCTTGGAATGCCGGAATACCTGCTGAAGAAACTAAAACGTATACAGAATGCAACATCCATACTTCACCACATCACACCAGTCCTAAGGATGCTATATTGGAAAGACATCGAAAAATGAATCACCTTCAAAACATAACACACAAAGCAATCCACGGCGAGGGAGCAGAATTCATACAAAAGAAAACAACCATCTACAAAGCAGCGAGAACACTTGGATCCAGCAACGACATCCACCTAGAACTAACCACTATGCATGAAAAACACATGGAGGGTCAGCCTTCTCTTGCACAGTTGTAAAACTCTGGAACTCACTCCTGAAAGAAATACGAACTATGGAGGACCATCTAAAATTCAGAAAAAGTCTAAAAACCTGGCACTTCAGCACAGAATGGAGGAAAACGCCTAAACAACATCTGCACACCACGAAATGAGCAAACACACGAAGAGGAACCCCACAAAACTGGTGACTAAACAAACACACCCAACATTAACCCAGACCAACTCCCATCAACACAACCCAACACACTAAACCATGCAAAATCCAGCAGGGGTAACCTTCCAGAAAAACGGCAGTACAGCCATTAATGTACTCCAGTAAAACCCACCGCTCTAACTACCTGATATCATACGCCTATCAGTGTTTTGCCTGCTAGCATAGGTTAACCATATCCGGCATGTAGCCTAACTCTGCAAATTAACCACATTCTACAATCTGCCTGTATGTGTAGGTTAGCCACTTTCTGCATCTGTTATGATAATATAGCTAAGCCGTATACTCTCTGCTGCACCCTGAGACAGGCACTATGTGCCATCTGTATCATGCAGGTTTTGGCCCACCGAGGCAGATTGCTGGGGTAGGAAATGTGCTGCACTTCGATGAACTGGTGGGGGCAGGAAACGTTTAACACCTAGATGGATGGTTTAGAGATGGAAAGTGCGTCGCAGAAATATGTATTTTGGGGGCAGAGGGGTGGGAGATGTGTCATACTTGGATGGACAGTTGGGGACGGAAAGTGCACCAGACTTTCATGCAATGTTGAGGGAGGGAAGTGTGTGAAACTTGAATGGACAGTTGGGAGGGGGAAATGCATTGCACTTGGATGGACCTCATGGGATGAGAGATGCGTCAAACTTGGAAAGACTGTCTGGGGTCGGAAACTGTGCCGTAAATGGATGGAATGTTGGGGAGGGAATGTGTCTCACGTGGATGGATTGCTGGGAGTGAGAAACGCATTGCACTTGTATGGACCGCAGGGGATGAGAGATGCGTCCCACTTGGAAAGACTGTCTGGGGTCGGAAACTGTGCCGTACATGGATGGAATGTTGGGGAGGGAATGTGTCTCACGTGGATGGATTGCTGGGAGTGAGAAAGGCATTGCACTTGTATGGACCGCAGGGGATGAGAGATGCGTCCCACTTGGAAAGACTGTCTGGGGTCGGAAACTGTGCCGCACATGGATGGAATGTTGCGGACGGAATGTGTCTCACGTGGATGGATTGCTGGGAGTGGGAAACGCATCGCACTTGTATGAACTGTTGGGGGTGGGAAATGTATAGCATTGGGAGGGATTGCTGGGTATGGGAAATGTACTGCCTTTAACCAACTGTACTAAAAACTCACCTTTCTGCACGCACACACTCAAACTCAGAACTTAACACAACCACTCCTCTTCCGCACCACCAACCACACGCACTTCACAACACCAAACTTGACATCAAACCACATACAATCACACCTCACCACCACATGACGGCTGCCGACCGAAACCGCACCAACACTCAGTAACAGGTTTCTCCGAACTAAAGCTAAAGGATGATTTGCCTACTGTTTGGATTCTCACGTATATTTGCCACCAGGGAAAATGCTCAGCTCATGTTTTATGTTCCAGGCCTGCATCTCCTTTGGCTTGAACTTGTGATCCTGTGCAATTTACTGGCCCAAGGTCCTGCATTTTAAGTCCCTTACTTGTACCCGATCTGTATGACTATTCTTTTAACAGGAAAACCAGATAGAAGACACACAAGAACATTGCACTGCAAAACACTTTGAGACCATGTCGTGCGGCTAAGATAGTCTCGAGTTTTTTTTCTTTTTTTTTTCCCCAGCTATTTCAATTAATCAAGAACCTGTATATTAGCCTTAGGCCCTATGGTTGAATCCTCTGTATGCACCATGTGTTGTTTCAGCTTCTTCTGATTGCAATCTAACTGGTTAAAATTAGTCTGTATGTACATTTGTGAACCTGTCAGATTCGAATCTAGCCATACAAATGAAATGACTGATTATTCATTTCATTTTTCAACTAGTCGAAAAGGTCATCTTTCACCAAACCTGCTTAGGCGTTAAATCTTCTATGTTTGGCTTTTGCTCCTCGTTATTTTAACAAGATCCGAAGGGTTTGCAGCTAATTAATGTCTTGAAATGCGAACTGAAATCAGTCTCCAGTTGAGCATGATCAGGGTGGGCGGGCGAGGAGCGCGAAGGGCTTCTCACCCCCTCCCCACACCAGTGAAAAGAAAAACAAACAAAAAAACAAAAAAAGGCAGTAACACTCAGGGAAATGTGCTTGACACGTCGTGTGCGTGTCATCTTATATCATAACAAGTGGGGATGCGAACACTCATTAGCAGGGGCAGCTTCCTCGCGAGCGCTGGAGAAGAGCACCGAGAGTTCACACGTAGCGCCCAGTGTGCATCGAGTTAGAAAGTCCTTGGGCCACAGCGTTGCGACCTGTGTGAGCGGCTCGAAGGGCCCGTGTATGTCATTATAATTGGCAGGGCTTTCTCTGCCACGTCTCCTCAGGAATCCGTTATGAGACTGGAAATATTAAAATCTAAGTCAATTATGAAAGAAGAGTTGTTTTTTTACTCACCCCATTCCTCCACTTGTCACTGATGCCCCGGGAAGGAACTTGCAGGCGGTGCTATATGATGAACCAGCTGTCGTTTTTCTTAAGGTTTTAGTTTGAATGTGGTGCGGCCTGATTGAAGCGCAAAATGGCATACAGTGTTAGTGCCAGAACTGAGGTTGCGGTATGCTTTCGTGTTGCTTGATGCCACAAGACACTGGACCATCTTTAGGATATATGAGTGCACACATTGGCACTGTAACTTGCACATGATCCCCACATGGGACGATTGATTTAACTGCAATCTTTAATCATCAGGTGTCTGCACACTCTAATGTAGAGCATTTTGGGCTCAATGATGAATTATTTTTCAAACTGTATGTTTGTGATTTGTTTCGCATTGATTGTATTCATATGTGTCTATTCCTACTAGGGGCCAGATTAAAGAAACTTTGCGCCACTGCAAGTGCAACGTTTGCACAGTATTAGCTCTAGGGCAAAGTTGGCCTATTTGTAAAAACACTGGGACACATTAAAAAACCATTGCACTGCGACAAGTGCAGTTTGGCATATTAAAAGCACCAGGGCTAAAATTGCCCTAGTGCTAAAAAGATATAGTTTTGATGCATTGTTGCATTAAGGTAAAGTTTGCCCTAGTGCTAATCCAATTGTGTATTTTTGTCTTTTGTATCAGTCTTTTGGGATTGTGTCCGTTTGTCCCCCGCACTGCCTATAATGTACGCAGGGGACACCCACAACCACTGCAGCCCATATTACCGAAATGCAGGCGCGAGGGACACCCCTGCAACTCCCACACCCCTGTTCGGTATTATGGGCATAGATCTTATCTATGCCGATTGCGGCATTTTAGATGGGCCTCATCACGAGTTTGGCGGTAACCCTTAAATCTGGCAGTCGCGCTATTACCGCCGGATTTAAGGGTCCGCCAAACCCATGATCCGGCGCTAATAGCGCCGGGGTGTTTGGCGGTAGGGCTAATACCGGTGGCAGTAATACCGCCAGCGTTACCGCCCAACTCGTGATGAGGCCCACAATCTTTTCCTGCAATCCCCCTGGTCACTATAACTTAGGGTTTGGGCCAGACTGGGACCTTCTCGTGGGATGATAGCTTGCAGGGAGCTCTTGATCCTCTCATGGCATTGCTGGGCACATTCTTTCTTGGTTACATCTGCTAACAAAACGAGACAATGAAAGGTTTATAACTTTGTCCTTCCCCAAAACCGCCAAGGCTGCAGCTCTTGCCACATTCACACACATATTTCTAGGGCCTATGCTTGGGTCCATTATCAGGGCTGTTGCGCAAAGCCAGGCCTCAGTTTAAAGATGGCTGCTATTTTCTAAGATGGCGTTCTATGTCTAGTAACCTCTGCACCCGGTTTCACTGTAACCTAGCACTAATACAGCTTCTATCAGCACCCCTCTACCCCCTATTCTCTCCCCAGACATCTACAGCACGAACCTGGGCCTTAGCCACATTCGAAACCTCTTGGGGGCCTGGGACGATCGCCCCCATTTCCCATCAACTCCTAAACACTATTCTACATTTACAGCAAATGTACTTAAAAAAAAAAGAACTACAACACCTATTCAGCACACTTCTTGGAATACAAGTGGACATGTCCCTGAGGGAGGAGAGGATGATGGGATTTGTAGCATGCGGGCAATGGTGTAACCTGGCTTGTAGATGATGCTGAGACTAGCCATTGGTGGGCACCGCAAGAGACAGACATAGCAATAGGAGGAGCACATTTTGGCATGGAAATGCTTTTTAAGCTCGGCTGCTTTTGAACACAAAGGTGTGCAACATTATCCGGGGCAGTCAGAAGAATTACCAGGGATGGAAATATAGGCAGTTCTACAGGTGATAACTGATGGGAGGCAGTCTGATCTTTTTGCCCAAGGTGCAGATAGTGACAATGAGTGGCTGGTGACTTGCCACTCAGCCAACTGAGTAGTCACGTGCGGAGTAAGGGCAGCAGTCGTGACCTCTGGTTATCACATCAATCCTCCATGTCAAACCCTTCTGTTTGAAAAAGGCAGATCACAAGGGCTGAATGATAGAGGGGTCAAGACATGGGCCATATAAAGAAGGGGCAGGAAAAGAACCAGGAAAGCCCATCTGGGCCAAGGCAAGCACCCCAGTAGACAGCAGAGCAAGAATGGAAAGACGGCACAGATGCCTCCTCATTAAAGGGTCCCCGATATGGGTACAGGGTTCAGCTGAGAGCCAGAAAGGAGAACAGAAAATGTAGAAGAGGCAGCCCTCAGTAGATTAGAAGTTGTTGGGGTGTTGAGCAGCAAGCCACTTTCCAGAGTATGGAGAAGTTAAGTCTGGCCCCACTGGAGAAGGGGAAGATGGCAATTGTGCACAAGGATGACTCCTATTTTGCACCAATATCATAACCTCGGAGAGTCCATTGTGCAAGTGGTTCACGTGGCACTGGGTGACAGAAATATAGAAATAGACTGGGAAGTGCAAACATTGGGGAAGCAAAAGGTGCCATGTCGATCTCTGGGAGATGTTTTAGGCATATGTAGAAACACCTGGATTGAAGGACGGGACATAGCAGAAGAGGAATATGCACCAGGCAAACAGAAGTGACCATAAGGGGGAGATGGGATGAAGCGAGATTGGGGAGAGTAATTGAGGCTTGATGAAGAAAGGTGAATTGACAAGGTGCCAATTAGGGGAACCGACCATTCTCAGTCACAAGTGGAAAGCCCCGGGTTTTGTCACAGGAGCGCATCATAGCAGAGGTCAGAGCATCTGATACTTGCAGGAGATCAGCTGATCAGCCATAGAGCAGGCAGGCAGGCTGACCAGAGGGGACCAGGGGGGAGCATGAGATCAACTGCTGTAGTCCACGGAGGTCACTGAACAGAAAGTGGTGGGAGGGAAAGGTTAGAACAAGGAGAAGCGTGCATGGGTACACAGGGATATTGGGAGTGAGAACGCAGACACAAAGTGAAGCAGACAAGGAGCATACAAGTGTGAGTTGACTGTTGAAAGGGGTTGAAAACAGACATCCCCTTAACGAGGCTAGAATTGAGACAGAGAGCCGTTTGAGGAAGTAGATCAGGCAAGCATTAAATAAATATGATTGTACGGTGACAGACGTTCAGAAGACAACATATCACATAGCGGCATCGCCAAATCATTAGAATCACATTTAGAGGCAGTTAGTGAATAGCTCAGAAAGTAGAGTGAGTTTGTGAACATTTTCAAATTGCTCTGCGGAGAAGAACATTGAAAGTAGTGATTCAAGAAATAAAATGTGTAGATGACTGGAAACGAACATGCCCCGTAGAAGAAAAGGAATCGCACCACTAAACGTACGTACTAAATTGAAGATGAAGACTCCCTTAGGATATGCAAGTACCTGAGTAGGTTCGGAACAATATACATGCATGATTCTACAGTTGTGTTTGTTTAATTAATTTGATAAGCAGCGTTCTTCATATTGAAGAACAAGCAAACTCAGCTCTACAGATACATCTTTATTGTTGGTTCAATGTGGCACAATTTCAGCCACTCGTTGAAAAAATACATCATTTGAGACAGAAACCAGGAGAGTGCATACCTGATCTGTGAGTTCTACCCATCTCTCTTAATAGCATTAAACACATTATTTAGCAACCTGGGGAGATTACACGTTATCTTCTATGTGCCAGGTGGTTTCTCAATCGAGATTAACAAGTTTGTTGGACTCCCATGGGATGAGAGCCAGCGCTCCCATCCACATCCATGTACCCATTCAAGCTACCTTTGTGAACCCTGCACCCCATCTGTAAGCTCCTGGGTGTGGCCCAGTGATGGATTTTCATCTGATAGGGGGATCTCCAAGAGTTTTACATTTTAGGATCCCTACTAAAGATTCTGCCATAAAAGGCTGTTTTGCAAAACATTCTCACATTCAGACAGGGCTCTGTGTTTTAAAAATCAGTGTTGGTGGGTTTATACCCAGATGTTCCTGTTGGTCATTCGGTGTTTAATTGAATTTACTGACATTCATATATAAGACATCAAAAGTATACTTTCTGTTGTGGATCACCTATTACTAATGGGCATACCAGCAGCTGTTAGGCCACATTGCGCTTTGAAACAATTGTGTATAAGTGCATAATAAATAAACAATCAATCAATCAATCAATCAATGGAAACATGCAAAAACAGAGTAAACTCTTTCACATCATATGGCTGTATGATGACAAATCCCACCCTATTGATCCAGTAGTATAGTGTAAGGAAAAGAATGGTGTGGAATTACAAAGACTCTGCTATCATTAGATACATCTTTGCAGCGTTGGGATGGCACTTTCAAAAGGGATACACCCTATGTTTTCACAAAAAAAGAGGGTAAACCTAATTTTGCTACTCCTGCTACAAAAGGTGATGATGTATACTATTTGGAAGGAGCATTTGTTCTGGAAGGGACCCTTCAAAGGATTTCCTTCTGGCATGTATAGATCCAAAGTTAGACTAAGTTTTCTCATTGGCCATTTTTGGAGAACAAAATGGGAATACCATTGTGGCAGTTGTCATTGATAAACAATATATTAGTTTTATATGTTGGACTATGGAAAACTACAGTTATGCTAGCCTAAATCTACTCATGTAATTGTATTGTCTTCCTGGTTTCTAGTGGCACAGTCTCATGTCAAAGTTTTTGTGTCATCTTTACAGCGTACAGGATTTGCCTCCAGGTGGCAAGGGCTTCAAAGGACAATCTCTGCAAACAAGAGGGAAGCTGCACTGGGCTGATTACAGGAGTCTCATTTGATGTAGGACAGCCAGGGAGATGGAGGAGGAAGAGTAACCAAGAGAGCAGTGAGAGTCCAGAGAAGGCTTCCACCACATTTCATTTTCCTAGGTCACTCACATTTCCTATTCCCCCCCCAACTTCCTGCACTCTGGGAGTGAAATCAACAGGCAAAGGCACTGATCACAGCAGCCATGTTTGGACCCTGACAGAAGTCTTGATATGGACCAACACACTGTGATAGATTGACTATTTAAGGGTGTGAGACCACCCCTTTACAATTGGATATCAGATGAAGGTGGTTTTACCTGGAATCATATTGGTGTCTACCCAACTCCTTTTAAAATAAAGGTAAAAGATAAAGAGAGAGCAAGAACCTCTTCTCACCCATCTCAGAGTATTATTTAGCGTAACCTTTTGCTGGAACAAGGCCTGCATGCTACCGGAACAATGTTAACCAGAACTCTGCAGTTGCTCCCGGGCAGACTTCCTGGCTGGCAAGGGCAGATAGCGGACTCACCTTATCCTTTGAGCTCTCGGGCTAGGTCTCACAGCACCTGCCCTAAGCATCTTTGTGCCAAGTGCTGCTGCCGCTTAATGAACTGCACTGTGTGTTGGACTAAAGGTGACCTATTTGCCAACCTGATGCTGAATAACCACCTCATAAAGCCCCCAGTGTCCATGAACAATGGTATTCCGCCAAAAGAACAACAGTGAAAGGTATTGGTCCCCCTGCCTGGGTTTAAGGCCCTAGCAACATTTAAGAGTCCCCACCCTACTTTTCTAAAAGAGATATCATTTGAACTTGAACATTGCTGCAGAGACTATTGCCTGTCTAACTGTGCTTCAGGCCCAGAATACCCAATTCATTCCAAAGTATGAACACCATGTGCCCTCCTTTATATGGGTCGGTGTTTAGAGTGTTTGTTTGTGTGTTTGAATTTGTAGCTTAATTAAACACTCCTTTTTTTAGAGTCCCTTGATTGGACATTTACTTTCTTTGGTATCACAATAACATTGTTGTGTGGAAGCTTCTTTGCTAGGTCACTCCACTGGTGAAGTGAAACATTGGAAAAATTCACACAGGTTTAGAAATTGCTGTAAAGGGTCCTGGTGAAGAGTTCTGTCATATGATTGTTTTTGCAGTGACACTAGGGGCCCTCTGGCTTTAGACAATATGGAAAGTCTAGCAAAAAATAGAAAGCTAAAGAACCCCAGATGCAAGGAATTCTATTGCTTTCCACGCTTAGTTAAATGGGGAGGATGATTGGATGTAGGGAGCATATTGCAATACCACCTGTAGATCGTTATTGACCTCCTCTCAGGCAATCGCACTGTTCAGAGAGCAGTCAATATCTATTGGTATTGTCTGTTTTCTGAACATTCGGACTTTAAAAGCAGACAGGCATACTACAACGTAATTGCCTATCAAGTTTTCTTTCAACAACAGACTTCCTCATGTGGAGGACTTTTTTTGCAGAAGAATCCTATAAAACACACCAGATAGAAACCCCAAACTTCAGACTATTCTCTCTCTTTCTTAGTGATAAACCGCTTACTTTTACATGATGCCGAATGCTTGCTCATGCGAAACCAAATCCATTTTAAACAAGTTTGTAAATCAAATACTAAAGTTATAGAGAGAACCATGTTATTTAAACACTACAAAAAGCACATTAATTTTGCTAACTCTCTTTTTTCTATTTACTTTACTCGCTATGAAAGTAACATTTTTACTTCACCACCAAAGCTCCGAAACCACTATGTGCTAATAGCCCTGCAGACCTCGGGAGGGATGATTATTGCTTGGGATAATGACCCTTCCCCAAACGATGGCCCTCGGCTTTGCCTCAGTCCATAACTTGGTGCTGGGTCCTTATCCCACGATAATGACCCTTCCCTCTGTCTATGAGGCTATATTTGTGTTCCTCGTGATGAGAGCAGGATTGGGTTACATCTTCATCTTCTTGCTGTCCTGGGTGAATGTTGTCTCATCAGTCTTTTTATCCAGGATGCTCCATTCTAAGCCTTGTTTGTTGCATCTGAAGCTTAGGGTTGCTATCCTTCTAATACAACTATCATAGTTTTTATTTATTATAGAACATGGGCCGTGAGTGGGAGATCAAGATGCTGCCCCAGGATTGAGCCTCATAGACAAAGGATGGTCCACTGCTAAGTAAGTCGTGAATCGAAGAAATGTGGATGTGGAAAACTCTGCCTCCTCAGGATTATGTATTCTCTTTCACAAACTGGATTTCATTCTTTGCACCCTTTAGAACCCAACATGGAAGAAATGAAATTACAGTGGAAAAATGCTCAATCCAAAAGAGCTGAGGAATTCTGGCACAGCAGAGTGGGGATATCGCTTTAGCTGGACAGCGGTTGGAGGGGTACGCTGGGTGGCCTTTGGCTGGACTGTGCAAGTTTGATTGTTTACCTTGTGGTAGATGCTACTTCTCAGGGACCCATTTTTGGCATGAAGAGGACAGATATGTCTTTATGAGACGGCAACAGGGGTACTTGGTCCAAGCCCCCAGCAGGGAGGGTGGCCAGAAGGCTGCCTGATCAAAAGAAGTCAGTTCCCATTTGTCACCAAACCTAAATACCACACATCAGGATATTTCATGACATGGTGCTGAGGCTCTAAACCCTTTTGCTTGACTGTTGTGTTGACACGTGCATTCTGCTATGATTAATTCTTCTACTAATGATGCCTGTGTTCACTGTCCTTTACAACTCCTGTAGCATTCTCACCTTACTGTGGGGATCGCATGGATCATGTGCAACAGCCAAAGTTGAAATGCATATTGATACATTTTAGTGCTGCAAGGAATCAGAAGATTGCACAGTGTGGTATGTACTCATTACAGAGACTTGTGCTCATATGCAAGATTACAAAACCAAATTCCAGCAAGGGCGACTCAGCCTTTCCCATGCCTCAAGTTGATAAACCTGAATGTATATGTACTTTGTTTTGTAGCACAACTGGTGTTATTTTTTATTGAATTTGTTTAATTGTTTATTGGTTAAAACATCTTTCAACCTTATCAATAATAAGATATATACAAATATAATACAAAATTAAAAAAAGAAAAACATCATATACAGAAATGATAACAATTTGTAAAAGTGTCAATGTGAAGTGACAACATAAAAGTATTAAGAAATCTATTTATTTACAATAGCAGTAATCCTTGTATCCATTCTTCCCTTTCCATGCCCACGGTGTTTAAAAAAACACCACAGTAGCAAGGGAAACTGATGTACCACTCAAACTATTTTTGCAAAAATTATCATGATCCACAATCTGCCTTTTCTTGAGATAATTGCCAAAGAAAAGCAAACGTTTATATTTCAAGTTGTACAATATAAAAGCAAGTGCTCAAGGTTTTCCGATGTCCCTAAGGTGCCAAACAAATGACAATTAGCAGAGTCAGGGCCAATTTCCTTACACCTCATCAGAATCTCCTGTGTTCTACATCGATTACAACGGAACCTCGGAAAGTCATGTCAGAACCTAGGAAAAGGAAAAATCCTCCAATGCGAAACGAGGGACCCCAAACACTTGTGGTCATGCCAAAGATGGTTTAGACTTTCATAACTATGAAACCTCTCTATCGTGGAGCACCAGGCCACCTGATGAATGTCTTTCTTCATCCTATTTGGAGCACACACCAATTCCATCCTAGAGAATCGCATTTCGTTCAAAACTGCATCATAGGAGTCAGCGAAGTCAATCATTACTTTATCTTGTCCTGCCAATAAAACTATATTCAATTCTGCAACAAGGAATTTGGGATGGGAACCTACAATAATAGAAAGATAATGTTTTCCACTGGACCAAGGCCTTAATTGTATTCAGTCAAAGATTAAATATAACTGAAGCAAATGGTACAGAGTGACATACTCCCAAGACCTTCCGCCATACAATGCTTTCCATTTTTTCTAAAACTTGCAAAACCCTGTTCGGGTAAATTTCGATGCCATAAATCAGTTTAGGAATGGCTTTATTAACATAGTAATTAATAAACGCAACAAGGGAATATTTACAATATCTGCTTTAGATATAAATCATCAGATTGATCAAGGGCTCAGTAAGATGTCTAAAGTAACTAGTAATATTCGTCATATTCAGGACGCAGGAGATATAGAAATCCAACTATATTAGGTTTGAGACTTTCTCCAAGGAGGCACCGCTTAGTGTCCAATGATTGATTTTGATTTGGAGGTACTTATAACATTCTCCTGATAACTAAATCGTATCTGGGCACAGATTAGATTTTTAAAAAAGGTGGACAGCAGGCACTAGCCTAACCTAGGGATACTTGATTAAACACGTTTTCAGAGCACTACAAAACTGTTATAGTGTTTTCTGAGACAGAATTTGGGTCGATTATTCTAAAGTTTTGGTCCGTAGAGGCTAAACGCTGAATTGGCAATCACCTTTGGATATACACTAGGTCACTGGAACCTAAGTGCCGCATCGGAGAAGTCCATTGGATTTCATAGCTAAATATGAAGGAACCTGCTTGTTCACGCATTTGTAAACAAAGCATAACATTTTTAAAATCTGTCCGGTCCTTGACCGAAAGTCAGTGTAAAGATCGGCCGTGGTTAGAGATTGGGGAGAATTTACTGACTTTAAAAATCAGTTAAACTGTAGCATTTTGGGCCTTCTCCATGTGATGCATTTGGGTAATTGGTATACCTGCCAACAGCCCATTGCAGTAGTCAAAGTGGGAGTTTACCATTGCCCCAACCACTGCTGCTTGATGGTTTTCCTGAACAATGGGGAGAACCTGTCGGAGCAGGCACAATGAATAAAAAAAGACTGCCCTTTAGCATTCACCTGAGCTGTACATCCTAAGTGTTCTTGCCAGATACATCCGAGATTTTTTATTTTAGGTGCAAAAAGAAGGTCTGCATCCAGAAAACAGGGTGAGGCTGACCGGCGATTGGAACTCAAGAGGTGTTTAGGGCTGAATAACGCAACCTCAGATTTACTGGCATTCAACAGGAGCCAATTGGCGGACATTCATGTCTTCACCTCAGCCAAACAGTTGTCAAGTGTCTGAAAAGTCTCTTCCACCTTCCCAAGTTTTACCAACACTTGTGTATCGTCCGCATAAGAGTGGAAGTTGACTTTGTGCGTTCTGACGATCATTTATTGGGTATTTCCACAAAATTATTTTTTGACAGGGGGCCAGACTCAAGTGTGGAAAGGTTTAAAGCAGGTCAGAAAAATGGGAGACTGGCTACCCCTCCCTTAATTTTTACAGGGCAATCAATTCTTTCCCTTCCCAGATTGCCTACCCATTAGCTGTTATTTATGTGTCTGGTCTATGAGAGAGTATCGCTTTGCTCAGTTGTTTTTGTGTTCCTAAAACAATGTTATTCTTACAAAACTTTAAAAAGCCTAGACAATAGCTTCATGGTTGAATAACAATGATAAACAGAACAACATAACAATTCAGATGGTGTGCATGTAAACAAAAATTCTAAATACAAAAACGCTGTAGATGCAGTAATGCTTATACACAGACAAAAAATGGTGACTGGGGGTTAGTATGATAGTGATATCCCTGCTATCATATCAGAACACATAGGTGTACATGGTGTCTTTTCTATTCTGAAGAGCACAGAATAAATCAGATTTCTTTTTCCAAAAGTCGACATGTGTTTTGGCTCTCAAAATTAGTTACACTGTACTCGCGTGTACGCAGTTGGTTAGTTGGGAAGCCATCTTCAGGACATACAGTTCATTTCAGTGCAGCACTAGTCAGAGTAACTTCCCACATACAGGCAAGTCATTTAGCCCACTGCATACGGATCCTCTTATTGGAGGTACCATCATACAAAGCAGTGGAAAACAGAGAGCTTTCATTGTCAGACACTGGAGAAGAGAAATTGAAACCACCCACAATGATTACGTGCCCCAAATCATTCTTACTCAATTAACCTTCGATGTAAGATCTTAAAGCCACCAAAAAACGTATCTATTACTCAAACATCCTTGTACCAATATATGTTGATTAAAAGTACTCTGTACTTTCCTAACTGCTCAGTTACTACAAACTCTACAACAAGTGTTCCTGTGTGTAATTCCAATTCCTTCACATCTGTAATTCCACAACCAGATTTAAGCCCTGTCAGGAGCCCACACATCAGGCTCCCCAAACTTCCATTTTGTGCAGCCTGAAAGCAGGATGAGTAACCGTCCAAACTAGTACGGCTAGGCAATCAATGTTCTTGTGTACAAACAATTTCATGCTTCCTCAATGATGTTAAAAACTGTGAATTTTTAAAGAATTCCAGGAGAGTAGCACAAAGGGGAGTTTGTCAACTAAATTAAGTTAGATTGAAGCGGATCACACTTGTCAACTATGAGGGCTCCTTACAACCATGACCAATCTTGTACCACACACTTCACTGAAGTTGAAGGGTCAGAGAAATTAACTGCTCTTCTATCAATTTCCCTTTTGGAAATGGTTACAATGACATTGTTTTACTTCCCCAAATACCTTGGCAATGTGAAGTCACTACATACCTTCATAACAGAAGGAGTGTATTCAGAAATAATAAAACCCGCATTTTTCAGGTTTGGTATTTCTCTGTTACATTATCTTTGGAACAATGTTGGACTCAATACGTAGAATAAGGGATGCATGTGATTTCTTCAAAAATATTTCACCTAATGAAGATTTCACAGAATCCATTTCACCAAAAAACGAAATCTACTTTTTACTTTTCCTACTTTTTTATAATCAGGGGGGAGACCCCTGCATACCCTCCTCACCCCTCACTGCCCTAACATATACCCTTACCCCACAGCCCACCTATTATGCATTACACTTATACCATTTTGCCCTACCATTTTTGGTGAAATACATTTGGTGAAATCTCATTAGGTGAAATGGTATTTGAAGAAATATACGGTAACGTTGAATAACGATATAGGTATGAGATGGATGATTAAACTCCACTCTCTCAATGTTTTTGATTGAAATTGCATACAAATAAGGAACATCAGAGTATACGGTGTGAATGGTCAATATGTTAATGACTAGATTTATATTGTCATTAAACATGCTTTACTTAAAAAAAACCTGTGTGAAGAAATAAGGGCAGCTTGTCAACATTCCTACTAAGTGGACCCTTCAGAAGGGACAAATACGTTTTTGAAGTACTAGACACATTATCACCTTGTGCCCAAGCTCCGCCTAATATGCTAAACACATTAGACTTGTCATGCAAGCCAACGTCTTTAGGTCCATTTTTCGTTGGAGCTGATAAAGCTTGACACTGAGCATGCAGATGATGCACATTGTAAATGTATAATTGAGGTGATTCTGTCCAAACTAAGTCGGATGAATACTTAGTGTTCAACCATTCTGCTACCACTTTGTTGTAGTTCTTCACCTTGTTACCTGAAGCCAACCATGGACGGAATGCTTAAATTCAGCTCTGTTGGGCTCCGAATTGCCACTACCATCATTATTAGAATCTTTAGCAGTATTCAAGACACCTGAGATTCCATTCTCTATTCCAACTTTGTTACATGCTTTGAGTATAAAGTAGCAGTAGCATAGATTTGCACCGATACGCAAACTCTGCAATTGGAAGAACTCCGTTCCACTGCCCATGATAAAATGTGGTCACATTGTGTAGCAGTAGTTTTCATTGAAATAATAGGGCGTGCAACCGCCGGCAATGCCACTAAATTCAGGTGGCTAATCACAGATTCATCATTGCCAGCTGCAGCTTCTCCTTCAGAGAAACTATCAATAATCACTTTGAGAGGTGCCTTTTCCATCACTGCTGTAGCTTACCGAGAGATCAATTTCATCTTAGCCAAAGGCTCCTGTACAGATATATTTCGCAGGAATATTGTGGATGATTTTTTGTTGTTATTCTGTTCTTTACAGTTCTTAGATTTCTTAGCGGCAGGCTTTTGTGTATTTTTCCACTTCGGTGAAACCTTTTTATTTAGATTCAATTGAATTTTCAGTTCAACCACAGAAGCAGAGAAGAAATAAGTTCTTCACCCTGAGAGACTGCGTGGTCATCTGTATCTAATGCAGTGTAAACTTCACAGGCTGGAGGCTGATTAGAAGGACACTAATCCATATTACACTGCATTTGTGTCATATCAGTAGCGTTTTGAATGATCTGAATGTCCTATGAAAGGTCAGATGAATCAGAGTACTGTTGTGACTATTTGGGCTAAAAGCACGCTTTTAATTCAGCTTCCTTGGAGGCGTTATCTAATTTCTTCTGTATTGCCCCAAAAGCAATTGTATGCATTTGCACCTCGGATATGATTCCTTCATAAAGGTAAACCACCAATGATAGTACATAGTTTAAAGCAATCAAGACTTTTGGAGCATTGGGACTGTCTTGAACGTCCTTATGAAATGTTGTTGTCAAGAGCCGTTTAAATTGCCTGGGTCGAGGAGTGAAAGCATATGACGTGACTGATATATCGGAACCAACACTGCCCCGCTCTGTGTAAAAGGGGGGATTGCAGACAGTTGCCATCCATAATTGCTTGAATTTTCTCCTGGGCATCTAAAATACTTGCCATTTCCTTATTGGATTACTGCATTTGCCAACACCCTCAGCTTGCACAACAATTGGTGATTGCATTTGATGTTATTAGCCGGGGAGTGAGATGACATATTTTCCCCGACTTTACAGTTGCCAAGTAAATCAGCAACACAACCGTCCTCACCCAGTGAAACAGGAAGCCACAACTCTCTTGCCATCTCAAACATCTGTTCAGCGATTGATTGTCATAATGTTTAGATAAACTGAGCAAAGAGGACATAATGATATGATATGTCATTTATAACGCACCTGTAAAAAAGTGTTTCTAGGTGTGACAAGAAAAGGGAGGGAAGACAGAGAGAAGACAAGACATGCAATCTTACTAGGCCTTGTGTCATTCAGATTGTGCAAGTGCTCTGAGTAAGAGCAGCCAGGGCAGCGCGGCTCTGGGTAAGTGCAAGGAGGCAAGGGACTAAAAGGTTACAGTTACAGCGCCCAAGTGCACAGTAGGGATGGAGGCAGTGCAGGGGAGACTGATCATGGAGGAGCCTGGTACCCAATGAGATTCTGAAGGTAGTCAAGCAAACAGTCAGCGCAGCCGACAAGTAGGTCAGCAGGGAGAGAGATAAAGCAGAGGAGAAAACTAAGGTCTTGAACTGCTTCCAAAAATTCAGATTGTCTAGCTCAGGTTTCAGAGGGGCAGGAAGGCCATTTCGGTGGGAGGCACCTACAGAGGAGAGAGATCTACCCCCTGCCACCATTCTCTGCCTTGAGAATTGTCTGACCCTCAGAGAGTTTGAGGTAGCTGAGCGAAGGGCTCAAGAAAGAAGGTATTTTGAAAGAGAGAGTTGGATGTAGTGTGGCCCCAGCCCCAGTAAGCCTTGTGAACGATGCAGAGGGTCTTGAACTTGATCCTTGCAGCCACCGGGAGCCAGTGGAGAGATTTCAGGGCTGGAGGGATACAGTCCCTGGGCTTGAGGCAATTGAGAAATCTTGCATGGCTGAATAGCAAAGAAAATGTCAGAGTGGCACTAGCTAGCTTTATGTTGTCAAGAATAGAGAGCCACCAAGCTTCCAGCAGCCCAACTCTTAACTGCACTTCAGAGCACTTCTTGAAATGCAACGCTCATGTTTAAATAACAGGCCAATGTAGGCATGGTCTGCAAAATGCCATCAGGTGCCAAACACAAGTAACACAAACAACAATGCACTGCTTAACTGCTCTGCACTTCAGGGCACTTCTTGGAGCCAATGTACCTGCACCAGATGGTGGTTGCTATCGAAACTAAGATAAGATCAATATGGTGAAGGTCTAGAAATTGCTTTGTTCAGATGGGGAGTTGTAAAAAAATAGGCAGCAACCTCCTTTGATGAGCATACACTGTTAATCTAGAGCGGTGATTAGGTATCCAAATTCAAGACTGTGGAACCCATGTGTTCATGCATTCATCCTGGCTTTGCCAATAGACAATGCAGTTATCCTGGACAAGTCATTTTATATAATTGACTGTACTATGCTGTCTTCTTTGAAAAGGTTTGTCTTCTCATATGCTGGTAACGTTTTGTTTATCCTCTTATCTGATCTTTTTTTATGTAGGTCTTTTTAGTGAAAGAGGTTCTAGACAGAAGAGAGCAGACCCGATATCGCAGGCCTCTGGTAAGCATAGTTTAAGGTCTGCTTAAATGACAGAGAAACGGTTTGCTTTTTTGTATAATTCAAAGGTTTTTTTCTGCATGTTTTTAAATAACGATTTCACAAGTCTGTGTTGAGGAAGTATTCTGGTACTTGTATACTTTCCATTATGGAGAGAATGATGCTCAAATGTTTCCCATTTTGCATAATATGCTTCTATAACGTTTTGTTCTGAAAAATTGTCATGTTGGATTATTTGATGGGTGTACTTTCCAAGTCAGTTCTATAAAATGGGATTATTTTAGTTCAAGGTAAGAATTGAAAACCTAGTGGTAAAGTGCAGAAATTGCAGAGTGGGCGCCAATCTAAGTTTCACCTCTTAACGAATGAGTGATCCTGGGCATCTCATTTAATCTTGTATTGCCTAACCTGTCAAATTTGCTAGTCCCTAAATCTTTCAAAATTGATAGTCCATCAGTGTGATTTCGTAGTCAGAGACAGCAAATGTGAGTCATTTTACTATTCTGGCGGTACTAAGACTGAAAGGGATTACCCCGTGCTTATTGTGTTCACTGTGAGACAGCATATTAAGCTATGAGTTGTGATTATGATGAGATGGCACAACCTGTTAGTCTAGAATCCTTAATTCCTTTGGTTTGGTGTAGGGAGTCCCATAGGTGTCCTTGACCGAGGCTCCAAATGGCCCTGGAAAAGGGCAGCACATAAGAACCAGAACATGAGAAACGTGGGGCGCTGTTTCTCCAGTCCCTCCATCTACTGAGAAGTGCAAGCCAAAGTCAGAAACGATTTGTAGGTCTGGGGGGAACAGATCTGGCAGGGACCTTTCTTGTTGCCCTTTGTAATCTGTCCAAGTTCCAGAACTGACAGAGACACTTCCCCACCCCAATAAAAACCCCAGAAATTGTTTAATTAGGCCCTTAAAGCCTACTCTCAACAGGTGAGAATACATCTTCTCTTTCACTGAATTGTTCATTCGGGATTTTACTGTTGGTTGTCAGAGCCAGGAGTTTCTATTCTTATGCTGCAGGCGTCCTCCTCATCCCCTTCTCCATCTTACTCGATAGCCTCAGCTTCTGTCAACCTGATCAAACATATGAGGCCCACTTGCACCTTCGGTCACACAGGTCTATTTCATCCTCCAGTCACTGACCATAGTAGAGCACAACAACACCACACCACCCACCGGATAAGGCAGCTACAAACAGTTTCTATTTGCTGCCAAGACATACCAAAAGAGCAAAGTGTCCCAACATTTTATCAAGGAATTTTTATAGAGCATTGTTGATCATTTACAACCGACTTTTACATTGTGGCAAAAGTCCCTTTTCACAATGAGCAATGAGGATAGGAAGTGGAGCATCTTGATTGTTTTGTTATGTTGGATTTGTAGCACAGTGGGTTGTTCCGTGGTGGTGCCACAAGGAGCCCACTAGAAGGGCCATTATTGGAGAGATGGGCTTCATTTTTTTAACATGCCTCTATTTCCGCATAGGGATCTCAACATTTTGTACCACATGGAAGGGTATAAAAAAACACTGTCCGCGGAATCACTTCTTTGCGCTTGAGTTGCAGTGTTGGAGGATGAGGACTCTTTCAGGATCAGGATGTTGGAGATGGCAATCCGTGGCCGTGTGAATACCAGTAAGGCTAAGTTAAGGCTGGGAAGGGGTCCCCTCCGTTTTCTCAGATTTCGTCCTGTGGTTTTAATGAGAACTGTCTTCTCAGTGCCTGCATGACGAATCGTTTGCATTGTGGAGAGATGCATGTGCCACTTTCAGATATATAAATATGTCTCGAAGGTACTTGATTCTTTTGACAGACCTTTGCAGTGGGCTGGTGGTGGAACGATGAAATTGAACAGCTATGATGAGTCATTATAAAATTATCAGCATTTGCCTCCGCCTTCACCATGGTAAATAGAACCTAAGGATGGTTTGATACTTATTGATACTTATTTTTTCTTCACCTTGAAAGACCAGGAAAGCTTATTTTTGCTTAATTGCTATGTTGTATCACTTATTTATGTAAGGGACTGTCCCAAGAGAAATGGCGCAATTTCCAAACAATGAAAGTCACTGTAGTCAGAGGCATTAGAAATAATTCAATGGCTATGATTGCAGAGGCGCTCAAATTTGTAACAATTACTTTTGCGGTGCCTACCAGAACACAAACATGGTCATTGTGTATGGGGGTGTCACGTGAATCTAAACAGAGGGTAGCACAGGGGCAACGTGGTGGTCTTGGAAGCAAGACCACGCAGAGCAACAGAGGTTTGAAGTCCAGATTCACGCTTAGAAACCTAACTCAAGCGCGTGATAAAAAAAAAATAATAATAAAATTTAAAAAATGTAAGTCTTCCTTTTTCCCATGTCCCCTATTTGCACTATGAAGAAGGGCGACTCTTGATTTGAATTTCTTAGTTCTTATGAGATTGGTTGGGAGCTGTTTACCCTGTCAGTGGTAGGGGTAGGGCACCTAGAAGCAGGAAGCGCTTTGCTCAAGGCCATCTGACCGCGAGAAGTCAGTGCTGACAGAACACTAGTCAGAGACCATTCCAGCACCCCCATTACCTTCAAGAGCTCTCCTGCTCCTAAAATGTCTGTGAAACTGTGCCAGAAAAGTATGGTCGCCTTGTGGCACCTACTTGGAGTCACATCCTGTGAGAGCCCAGTATAAACAAGAACATGTGCACCTCCCTTCCTTAAATTTACCTACCCTGTACAGTGACAATCCTTACAGGATGTTTAGGGTGTTGAGTCTTTTTGTAGAGCCCTAGGGAGAAATGCGCTCACTGTGGTTACTGTTTTGAGTGCAGTTTCTTTTTAAACAGAGCAAGATTGAATGGGTACTCCAAACCTGCCCAACTCCATTCTACAGAATGTAGCCCAAGCATTCAGCCTTACTGTAGAAAGGTGAACCAGATGTTGTATAAATCCATGCGATTGTCTTTATATTTAGAAATGCACATGTTGGGCATCAGGAGTTTTAAAGAGGACCACCTTTGGACCTCCCTAAATCCCTCTATGCCTTACGGACCAACTGCCGGTCTGACCGTGTCCCACAACATCGTCTATCAGGTTGTTTATTTTTTGTGCCCCGTGATCTACAAAATGTCTTCCCAGGTTTACCAAAGCTCCTAACACTGTTTGTGTGTGCTCCAAACCCTTCTCCATGTGTGACCTTATTCCCGGAGCTCTCATCAATCTTTGTAAATGTATTTAAATCTTTTCTCATTCTATGTCGACGTGCACAATGCTCCTCGCAAAGCAGTTGTATTGGACAATATTTATTATTAATACCCGGCGAGAGTCAAGCAGAATGCAACACGTATTCTGATTGGCTCTCGATGGGTCCTTACCCGGCCGAGAATCATTCGATTCTCGGCTGGGAGTCCAGCTGCCTTGTCCTCGGTGGGGGGGGGCGTGGCAGCCCCTCAGCCAATGAGGAGGCTCGAAGCGGGGGGCCATCCCCGCTCCGAGCCTCCCACGGCTGAGAGGCTGTGCCTCCGCCCCCCGCTGGGGACTCGGGTAAGCTATTTCTTTTTTCCCTTCCCTCCCTCCTCCCTACCCCACCCCACTTACCTTCTTGCCCCTGCATCCCTGGTGGGGGACGATGGCAGCCTCCAGCAGTGTGGAGACTATGCGCCTCTACACAGCTGGAGGCTTCCATCGTCCCCTGGCAGGGCAGCCTCCAGCAGTGTGGAGACTATGCGCCTCTACACAGCTGGAGGCTTCCATCGTCCCCTGGCAGGGACGAAGGTACGTTTTTTTATTTATTCATTTTTTCTCCCCCCCCCCTTCCCCTCCCTCCCGCCCTCCCAACCCCACTTACCTTCTGCTTCTTTTTTTTTTCGGGAGCGGACGTGCTGCCCGTCCGCTCCCGAAGGCCGCCATGGAAAGAGAAAACAAACTCCCGTTTTCCCTTTCCCGGCGGCCATTTTTTTGGTCTTTTTTAAAAAAAGAATTTTGTCCCGAAATGCTGCGGCTTTTCGGGACAGAAAAAAATGCTTTTAGTGCCCCGGTCACGCATATAATGCGGGCCGGGATACTAATAGCAATATGACCTTTGCGGTGGGGGCATTACCAACTCTGGTAATGCCCCGGGGCCTTCATAAAGGCCCTTGCTTCGCTCGGGCCTATAACTATGGGCCCCGGGGCAATACCTGAGTCGGTAATGCCCCCGCCGCTTGGGTCATTGCTTAATTAGCACATGGAGAACGTTATTGACCTCCCCTCAGCCAATCAAAATGTTGAGAGTAAAGTCAATAACTACTGGTATTGGCTGAATTCTGAACACCCTGGGCCTCATTATAAGTATGGCGGTAAGGCAACAATGGCACTGGTATCGCTACTGGCACCGTTGCTACTGTTACGGCATACCACGAGTTGTGCTTGCGGGTCTCACTCTGCCCGCCAGGTGGGACCTGGCAGGCAGTGTGGCACCCATGAGCATAACTCGTGGATGCACCGGCAGCGTTATGAACGGTGCTGGTGTATCCGAGCTCCCCATTCCCATTAAGCTGAATGGGTATTGGGAGTCCCTTATTGCCGGCACCCACGCATGACCCAGTAATTGCCCATTCGTGGGTGCCGGTAAAATCACAGGTTTGGCGGCAGCCATGTCTTTGTTACAGGCACAGCTACTGCCAAACCCGTAATGAGGCCCTCTTTCTGTCTTAAAAAGTAAACAGAGAAACAACAATGCAATTTCCATGCGAGATTTGTTTCAAGAAGGCTCTTCCTCTCTGGGAGAAGCTCTTTTATTTGCAACATCCTACTAAGCAATACAAAGATAAAGCTAAAATATGAGAAAATGCTTTTTCTTTCTTATAGAGAAATATTTATTTGTACGTGACACCTGATGTATGCTAATGTAAACCCGCTCCAGTATAACCACATTTGCAAGTTAAATTCTTAAATTCTGAAGGCAACCTTACTTACATACGACAAAATAAATGTAAGAGGATTCAATCCAGCACTACAGCTAAGTCAATGCCTAGTCTGGGATACTGAATGGAAACCCTTATTGATATATCTTTATGTCCAGTTCATGAGTTCTGGATGACCACCCCTATATAACACCCCTCTCTTGGAACCCCCCTGACCCCACTGAGCCAAGAAGTAGTTCTGTTTTGCAAGTTTAAACGGTTTATTTGAGAATGTAAACAATATGTATATATCACACTTTATAATAAATTAATAATTAATATCACACTTCAGAACATGAGCAGTTAACAACAATGGGTAATGTTCTACTAATAAACTGATTTGATTACCCAGGAGTAGTATCAAGGATGAGGTAGCACGCTTGGGAATAGGAACAGAAGAATAAGGTGGTAGAGAATGCTTTATCTAGTTTCAGATGGATGCAATGTTGAATGAAAATGCAATACAGAAAATACTCAATATGATTTCAACAAAACAATGTAATCACTTTTCTCTGGCAATCCACTCCCCCCACCCCTTATGCAATGTAAGGAAATGAAGAGGAGAGCACACAGTTCTTATAAATGCAATCAAATGTAATTCAGTTCACCCCAGCAAGCTTATACAACAATAGGAGTTTTGAAACACAGGCAAAATGCTTTGTATATGGTGACAATGCAGCGAGAAATATGCTGAAAATACTTTTAATTCCCTTCAGGAGGTTCAGGGTGAGTGGTATCTAGTTAATATGAGTTCAGGCTCACTTTAGCAATGATTCAGAGATGGTGATTAAGAGGCAAACAAATTTTTAGCAAGGAAAGAGATGACTGCTGATGGTTACACGTGGCTGGATTTTTAACCAAATTGCAAATTGCGGTAAAATTCGCAAGTGCGTGAATCGTGATTACGGCGGAAGTATAAGGAGTAGCAAGTCGTTTCTAAGCGTGTTGAAAAGCTGAGATTCTAAGCTTTCAGAGGAAAGTTAAACCAAGTTCATAGCCCAAACGGTTACGGAGTTATGAACGATTCTGTGAAGGTTGTTTTTTGGATTTGAAATTTTAAAAGTTCAAAGCGACAGGTTACAGCTTGCAGCTAGAAAATGACAGGTGACAGCTTTACGAAATAACAAGTGACAACTTCTAGGAGGCAGTTCTGGTTAGATTAAAATAGTTTGGATTAGATTATTTTAACTAAGAGATTGGTTCTGCACAGTTCTGCTAGGTACTCACAATATATTTTTGGAATAGGCCTCACCACGGATCTGGTCAGGTTTTGGACTGGACTCCGGTTCTGGTCTCGGCACTTCACAGTGATCTGGGTCAGCTCTGCTCTGCTGGTCTAGCCTCTCTGGTTTCTGGATGTAACACTGCTTTCTGGGTACTGCTACAGGTTCTGGAGATTGATGGATTTGAAGTCTGGATCTCTGGATGTGAAGTCATCGGTCAGCATGCTCCGCAGCAAATGGAATTGAATTTCTCTACCTGTCCCAGCAGTCTCTTTTTATGTGTTTTGAAAGTGGGTGGAGAGGCTAGCTTTCTAGGCCCAACCCCTTCAGAGTTCTGATAGGTTGGATAATTCTTTGCGTTCTCACTGGAGAACAGGATTGTGTGTCAGAATGATGTAATTTAATTGCTTGCAGAAAGGACACTCCCCTGTCAAATTACACACAAATCTATATTTGACCTAAAGACATATTTCATAGATTCACGGTGGTTTGAAATTACATGCACCCATCACGGATCACATGAGGTATACTTTGTTCAAACTCTGATGTTTCTAAGAGCTCGCATTCAGAACTGGCAACATTTTGCATTTTTTAACTGGTTTGGCAATATTGGTTTTTCATTAAAAATCATACACATATACACGGCCTGTCCATACATACTCCAGTAAATTCCCATGTCTCTAGCTTAAACACAGAGTCTGTAGTGTCAATAAATAGCGGGGTTTTGCCCCAGAACATCACACAAATTCCCAAAGCGTCTTAAAACGTGCACAGAAAAATCACAAGAATTATGGTATCATTTAAATAATTTTGACAAGTCTGCACTGTGAGTTATACATCTTTCTTAGAATCATATTCTGGCCAACAGGGGTGTGTCTTTTCAGGTCACATGGTGTAGAAACCAGTTTATCCAGTTTCTGCCAAGCTCAGAGACCCTGCCCCTCCCAGCTTCTGCCAAGAGGAAGCTGTTTTACGGTCCCCCCAATAAACCATATGCCTGAGTCAAGGCAGGGCTTTGTTCAAAAGGAAGCCATTTACGACCACCCTAATAAACCATCTGCCTGAGCCCTTTCTTTAGTTTCTTGCAATCCCCTGGTAATTCAATCAGAGAGTGTGTGACCTACTTTTGGCAGGAGCAACAGAATGCAGCCAGGCCTGGGAATGCATTTGTTGGGCAAGCCCCCACTCCTGTCGGGGGTAGCTGTCTGGCAGAATTCCAGTTTCGTTAAGCCAGGTTTCAGGTAAAATGTCAATTATTGTTCCCCAGTTTAAGTCAAGACAATTTTTACATATGCAGCTAGAATGCTGATTCTAAGTTCAAAACTATGACATTTGAACAGTTACAAACTATGTGACACTCAAATGTAGGTCACTCAGTTAATTCCAACATCTCGATTTTGGTGGTTTTAATCCAGTTTCAGTTAGGCGGTTGACATGCATAGCTCAGCCAGTTTTGTTATGAACATTGTTTTGGGCTCTTCATCTTCCCAGATTTAGTATGCACACATACTTCATTCTGCCAGATGTCCGCTGGTGTTCAGTGAGATTTTTGGATGTGTTGCAATGTTTGAAAATAGGCTTTTTGAGCTGGCATTCAGAGAAACAAAGGTGATTTTGAAGTGCGGTTTTTCCTTTGGCACACATTTCACTCATGGCACTCCGGCCCATCCTGCTCGCACTGGTGGGTGGCAAGTTAGGCCGCCATTTTGGTGTGCGCACAAACTGCATGGTTCTCCTGGATTCTGGCGCACATGTGGGCTTTTTGGCCATCTTGGATTTTCGAAGCTCACAGCACCAAATGTTGCAGCATGTTAGCTCAAAAGTGGGTCAGGACACCCAACAAAGCCCCCCCACGCGACTGCACTTTGAATTTGAGTCGATGGGGAGTCGGGTGCACAGAAGGTGATGACCCACGCACTGGTATGTCCGCATAATCTTCTTCCAATTCTGCAAATGGCACAGTTCAGCATCTTTTCCTCCATCCGGTACTGATCGATCGGTTCTCCTCGCCGGTCCTGATGGGAATATTGGGCGGTACCCCGGGCCCCTTGGGTCTCGGCTCCCGGTCCCCAGATCGTCCTCCTTGGCCAGTCTCCAGTTTTTCTTTCTCCTAGGACGACAAAGGAAAAGCGGCAATACCTATTCATGGACATTTCTCCCCCACCATTGATATATTGGGGTGGCATATATATTTTAGAACTGAACAGATATGAACATGCACATTTTTTTAAATGAAGAGACAGGAACACATAAACTTGAGAAACACAGAATTTGATAGGCTATATGTAGGATCTTTTAGGGTTGGAATTGAATTACTCTGGGGCGGTACCCTCTGGGATTGCAGAGGACTCCTCCAGTTGCTGCAAAGGGTGCCTGGGATGGCAACACTTCAACTGGTTTATGTGGACCCACTTGTCTTCCCCCTCTGCCAAACCGCCTTTGGGGATGCGGATCTTGTAGGCCACAGGGGAGATCTTGTCTATAATCTCAAAGGGTCCCTTCCATGTAGGCAAAAATTTGCGCTGTTTGGCATGGTTCCTTTGGAAATTGTATAGATAGACCCGGTCCCCCACCTGATATTCCTTCCTGGAAGTTTTCAGGTCATAGTGGGTCTTCATACTCTCGGCTGATCCTTCTAGATTCCGCTGAGCATAGGCAAAAGCATGTTGAAGGTGTTTCCTTAAATTCTCATGAGTTGTGGAGGCATTTATCAACGTTTGCTCTTGGGTTCTGTAGAGCAAATGCTGAGGAAGCACCATCTTGCGTCCAGTCATCAACTCAAATGGTGACATTTTGGTTGCAGATGAAAGGGTAGATCTGATGGCCATTAGGACCAGGGGTAATCGGATATCCCAACTTGGCCCAGAATCTGCCACAAACTTTTTTAAGATGCTCACAATAGTCCGGTTGTAGCGTTCCACTGCTCCAGAAGAAGCTGGCCTGTAAGCAATGTGTAGCTTTCTCTTGTCCCCCAGTATCTCCCACATCTTTGTCATTACTTCACTAGTGAAGTGGCTACCCCTGTCTGACTCAATCCTTTGAGGTAGACCAAAACGGGAAAAGATGTGGTTAATCATCAGGGCAGCTGCTGTTTCTGCCTTGCAATTTGGAGCTGGGAGACATTCCACCCACTTGGTAAATAAGCATGTCACAGTCAACATGTACTTATTCCCCCTAGCGGAGCGAATCACGGGGCCTACAAAGTCGATTTGTAAATCTGACCATGGGAGTGTCATTCCGATCTTTTGGAGAGGCGCCCGGTGTGTGAGGGATGTTGGCTGAAATTGTACACACACAAGACAACCCTTCAAATATTGATTGAGGTCCTGGCCCATGTGTGGCCAGTAGGCACCCTCTCTTAAGATTTCCAGTGTTGTGTGAAGCCCCCTATGACCGGCGGTGGCCGCATCATGGGCGTGACTTAACATCAGGCTTCGGAATGAGGTAGGAACCACCCACTGATCGTGGCCAGCTTTGGATTTCCTTACCAGCAAGGCGTCTTGGATTCGGAACATTTTTGGACATTTCATCAACACTCTTAGGTCCTCTTTCCCAATGTAATCGGTATCCGTCAGGGGAAAGTTCTCAGGGTCCTCAAGGTGTTGGTAAAACTTACCAATAATTGGATCCCCCTTCTGAGCTGTAATCAAATCAGCATCAGGGGTCTCCTTACTCCATTGGGCAGTTGAAAGATCATTGTGAGCATTTGTCTGGGACCTAGTGATAGCAGTGACTTGGATTTCCCCCAACAGGGACTCTATTTCAATTAGATCCCCTTGGATGGCCCCGGTTTTGGCCAGCTGATCAGCTAAGTCATTTCCAGTTTTGACTGGTCCCTCTACTTTGGAATGACCCTTGATCTTTTTCCAATAGATGGTCATCTCATTCGAGGTGACCAGATCATCAATCTTTTGGATCAACTTCCCATGTTTCAAGGGTTTGTTGATAGCACATAACATGCCTCTGGTTTTCCAATTAACCAGGTGCTCCACGAACCCGTTCCGTACATAATCAGAATCTGTGATTATGACCAGTTTGTGGAGTTGATGTTGGACAGCAGTGAGGATGGCTTGATGCACAGCCATCAATTCTGCCACCTGACTACTTCGGGGACCAATTTTGTATCCAGCGGAGGGTTCTGGAAACTCCTTCACCCATGCATTCCCTACACCAGCCACCAGTTCTTTCTCCCCGTCGTTGTCAACATGGTAAGAGCATCCATCCACATAGACAGTGGGCATTCCCTCACACTTGTCCTCTTCAAAGACTTTGTGTGGGGAATTAAGGTATGCCTCCGTGTTGTCCTTGATTTTTAGACTTTCGTCCTCGAGACAGTTTTCTCTGGCACAATCATGCAAGTCAGCCAGACCTTGCGCGAGGGGACTCTTCTTGTTTTGGCCATATCTGACCTCCACAGGAAAGCCTTGCATTGACAGAATCCAGGAAGTAATTCGGGAATTACTCACATTCCCGGCCCGGATTCTGTCACTTTGGAGATATTGCAGAGGCTGGTGTGGAGTCTCCACTATGATGTGTTCCCCCTGGATAAACGGGCGGTAATTCTTCAATGCCCACACCGTTGCCAGGAGTGCCTTCTCACACTTGTTGAATTTTTCCTCCACAGAGGATAAAGTTTTGCTCGCATAGGAGATTACTTTATTGACCTTGTCATGCTTTTGGTATAATACTGCCGTCAAGCACGTATTAGAGAACTCCGTCTCCAGGAAGAACTCCTTGTTTCTGACAGGGTAAGCTAGGCAAGGCGCTTGTGAGAGGCTTCTTTTGAGTTGACTTACTGCCTCGGCTTGTTCTGGACCCCATTCCCACTTGACCCCCCCCTTCAGGAGATGAATCAGGGGTCTGGTGATCTCTGCGTAGCCCTCAATGAACTTTCTGCTGTAATTAGTCAGTCCAAGGAGGCTCCTTAGTTCCCGCAGAGGTGTGGTGTCTTTCAGTTTCTGAAGTGCTTCCACTTTCTTTTCCTGGGGACAGAGACCCTGAGGAGTAATCTCATGCTCCAAGAAATTAACACGGGTTCTACACCACTGTGCTTTCTGAAAGGAAAGTTTTGCTCTGGCGGCCCTCAACTGGGTCAGAACATAACGGATCTCCGCTATGTGTTCCTCCACAGATGAACTTTTGATGAGGACATCATCTACATAAGCCAGGTTACCCCTCGCACCCAGGTCGGGCATGGCCTTATGTAGGAAAATGTTGAATTCATTGCCGGAGTTGAGGTATCCGAAGGGAGTCCGGGTCCATGTGCACTGCTGGCCCCCAAAGGTAAAAGCCAGCTTGTATTGGTCCTCCCTACTGACAGGCACGGTCCAGTATCCATTGGTCAGGTCTATTGCAGTGAATACCTGTGACCCCTGGATCTGGGCCAGCCCTTGGTCAATGTAGGTCAGAGGCCATCGGGAAGTATGGACCCGTTTGTTGAGCTCCCTAAGGTCGGCGCAGAGTCTCCACTGGCCGTTCGGCTTCAATATTCCCAGCACCGGATTATTGAAGGTGCTGTGTATTGGACGAATTATCCCCCGGGACTCAAGGTTCTTAATTATTTCAGTAAGGGACTCCATGGATGCGAGAGGCAAACAATATTGCTTCACAAACACTGGAGTCATTCCAGGGTCCGTGGGAATTGTTGTTGTGTGGATGTCGGTGCGACCACAGTCATATGAGTCTACCGCAAAGAGATCTTGGAAATCCAAGAAAACTTGTTTCAACTTTTGCTTTTGTTCCAGAGTCACACAGGCATCAGCTAGGTTGACTCTCTCTTCCACCATCTGCCTGAAGCCTGGAAAGACTTCTGGTTTGGCTATCTCAGCGGCCTCCTCCAGCTGGGTGGAGAAGTCCCTGGTCAGAGCGCTGATTTGGACTGGAGGCACCAGGTGGGAAAGGCAGCCTTCATGAACCTGGAAAATCACCTCATCCCTTACGAAGTCACAAGTCACATCCTCCTTACCATAAGGGCAGGAAGTGTACACCAGGAAGTTCGCCCCATGCCGGGTAAACATCCTGTCTGGTGTTGTATTGTCCTCACTGTCACTGTCAAAACAGTCCTTGGGGATTGGTACTAACAGTTCATTTCCTAGATCAATGGAAAAATGTCGGTCATCAACCGCCATTCCAATAATGGTGCCTGCGGCTAGAGTAATACTCTTTAAGTCGCTGTTATCCACCTCCATTGGAATGGTGTCATGTTCTATGTTGACTAATGGAGTTGGGTTTACCCCCAACCCTTGCTGTTGGAGGGAAGCATTTAGATGTATGTAAGCATCAGGGTTTTGCAATTTTTGTCCTCATTTAACTTTCACTTCCAGGGAGAATTGTCGGGTCCTTTCTGGGATGGTGACTTCCTCTTTGATCTGAATTTCAACTGCATAAGGTAGCAATTGAGCTGACCTAAATGCTTTTTCTGGATCATCAAAGCCCATGGGATTATCCGCTAATCGGGACCAAGCTTTGAAGTAAAGGTCCAAACTAATGGCAAAGCGATTGAGAATGCCACTGCCTAAGTAAAAGGCGGCAGTGAGGTCTCGCACGACCCAACAATTATGGACTATGCTCTTGTTGCCAATGGAGATTTTGAGCATACACCTGCTTGGCAGGAGATGTTTCGAATTAGGTGCTTCCAGGTCCATTTCCCATTTGTCTATCAGTTTCAATGTGGGAATGGCTGGATCTTTTGGGAGTTGGCGGAACATGGCTTCGCTGATGAAGCTCTTACCATTGTTCACACACACTCGAGCGAGAACAGAGTCCTTCCCATCATTTAACTGAACAGGGATGAACAACTGATCTCCAATTTGCTGAATATCAGCCAGGCTCTGAGCTGATTTCATATCTTTCTGGACTATAGGAGTGGGAGTTTCTGATTGTGGATTAGCAAAGAATTCAAGGGTGTTTCCTTCCAGTGCGGAATACCACCTTAAACTGGAAGGAAGGTTTATTTTCAGAAATAGAGAGGACCCCCCATCACCAGTCTGTTGTCCTACTGCTATTACTGTCACGTCTGGAATCTGGTTGTTCTGGAAGTGAAATTCTACTTGGTCAGATTTTTGTTCAACCATGTGGCAGGTGCCGTTTAAACTAACATGGTTGACACTCTGTTTTAATTTTATTGGTCGGCTAGTCTGGGTCCAGAGGACCTTGTTTACACAATCTATTAGGGGTGACAACCTTCTCAGGAGGTCATTCCCTAGTAAACAAGGGGTGCCCTCTGGAGTCACTACTATGACCGGGTGTTTCACCTTGTGTCGCCCAATTTTAATGTCCAAGTCTGCAGTCCCCTCAACGGGAATTTCCTTCCCGTCAAAGTTCTGCAGTTGTCCAGGAAGAGAGGTGAGAGGAATACGGTAATTCTCCCCCCCTCCTGCATTTAGTTCATCAAAGGCCCTTTTGGACAGAAGGGTAGCTTGGGATCCAGTGTCCACCAGTACCAAAATTGTACCCTGCCCCTGTACTTGTACCGGGGCATAGTATCTTCCCTCCTTCTCCTCAAGGGGGCACAGATAATGCACATTTTTGGACAACTGGTGGGCTACCTTTCTGGTTTTGGAAATTGCTAGCGAAGAGATTTGGGCAGAATTCTGTGGAGAGCCTTCAGAATCTGAAAGAAAAAGTTGGCAACTGGAGATCAGAGCCATTGTGGGTTCCCGTGGTTCCGGTTCTGGGCCGCCTCCCCCTTCTTGGAGGCAGTCACCAGGATGGGTTTGAACCAGGGGATTTCAGTATTGTGGGTTCTGGGATGAGATGATGGGCGGTGGTAGCTCAGTCTCCATATTTCCCCAGTCTGGATTGGAATCCCTTGGGACTCATTTTTCTTTGGGAGGAGTTCCCCCATCTCTGAAGGAGAAGATCCTTTTCCCAGGATCTTCTGAGGATCCCTCTCCCTCAAATTAAAAGACCTGTACCTCCTCCACATAGTGGGTCTGTTTGGGTCCTTTGTTTCTCCTACCCACCCTCTGCTCCTTGGGAGGCAGGCTTTCAGGGGCAGGAGATTTTGTTTCCGGTTCCTGGTTTTCCAGGGGCTGTTTACAAGTTGGGAAGGAAGCTTCCTCCAAGGCTTTACTCCCCCCTTCCCCTTGTGCCTCCTCCTTGGGAACCCGTGGGTTATCGGGGTGCTGCCCCCATCATTGTTCTGGAGCACCAGGTCCAGAGTTTGGGGCATTCGGCGGTGGCATGCTTATCTGAGGGTTCTGTTGAGCCCTCAGTATGTGACCCAATCCCGTGCCATATTTTGGACCTGGCGCTCTAATTGGGAAACCCACTCAGGCTGATACAGGGCTCTATTTTCTCCCCTGGGCTGATCCCGGGAAGGGTAGCTATCCCTTCTCTGGTAGTACCCCTAGTTGGGAAGATTTTGGTACCCCTCCACCCTTGGCCTCCCCTCTCCCAGATTAGGTTGTTTGGGCTCAGGGATTTGGGGAAAGAAGGGTGGATGATTTTGGGGCTGGAAATTGGGTGGATACCTGGGGAAAAAGTTCTGCCCAGGATTTGGAGAATTTCTGCCCTCCTGGGGGAAGTTGGGAAGGAAGTTCCCTGGGTTAGGTGCTTGGCTGGATCCCCCCTTGGGCTGGAGGAGTCCACACATAACCCAGGATTGGTCGGTTTCCCTTGTAGCGGGGACTTACATAGTCAGGGGAGCGGGGGACCCCATTTGTGGGACTACCTCCTTGACTCCCTGTCTGTGACTGGCCCGAGGGCCTTCTGGGCTGTGAATTATTTGGTGCAGGCAGGTTTTTAGGCCGCCCCCCATCTCCAAATCTAAAACAGGGGCAACCTTTACCTCTGCCACCTTGGCAGCAGCAGGGGTGCTGTTGGTTTTGGGGTTTTTCGGCGCGTTATTTTTATTTTTGATAGGCTTCTGCACCTCATAGATCCGGGTAGCCTGTTCTTCAGATCTCAGATCAAGTCTCAGATCAAGTATAAAGATCTTTTCTCATGAAAATCTCTCACGAGCTGGGTCATTATATATTTAGGGAGAGCATGGAAAAATGTATTGACAAACTCTTTGCTGTCTGTGCGCACCCTTCTGGTGGTCTGCGCAAATGCACGCTTTAATTCTTGCACAAACTTTTGTGGGGCCTGATCCTCCCCACATTGCAAATTGTAGGCTGCCTTGCGAGCCTCTTGAGGATTTCTGTGAACAGAAAAATGTTTCAAGATGGCCGCCTTATAGGTGGACCATCTTAAATGATTTTGGTCCTCCAGCCCCGCAAAGAAACTGGAGTACTCTGTGGAGAATGTCCACTTTACATATTGGATACAGCTTTGGCTGTCCTTCAAATGAAAAGTCTCCATCATTTGCTCATAGAGCTCCAAGTGTTCCCAAACAGAGTACTTGGCGTTCTTATGATAAGGCGTGAAGACACTCCTGATTGCCTTAATCTGTTTCAATGGGTCCTTAAGCAAGGCCCTTTTTTGCCTTATTGGCCTTTTTGGTTCGGGTAACCCTGGTCCATTCATCCTCTGACTCAGAGGCACTGCTCCCAGAGGTTCCTGTCTGATCTTCCAGGTTTTCCCGGATTCTGCGAGCCTGGGAATGGCTGGCAGAATGTGGGGACCTGGTCTCCTGTGTCCTGCACCGTTCAGAAGAGTCTTCAGATTCCTCCTTGCTGCCAGGATTTGATGGGTACCCCCCCCACTGACCTAACTGGGCAGAAGTTTTCAGGATGCCCTTAATGGGCCTACTCTCCTGGGGTTCCCCACTAAATTGCACCGTGCTTGGGTGCCCATACCCGGATGCCCGCCCATCCATTCCTGGGAGGTACTGGCCTATGAACCCCATGCTTCTGGCTGGATAGTAATCTGCCATCCCTGTGGCCCGGTGCTCATGTGTGCCAGGGGACATGGGGGTGGCAGAGTCCAGGGACTGAGAGAGATAAAGGCCTCTGGTACTAGGGTTCCTGAGGTTATGCTCAGGAGTTTCCCTTTCCCAGCGAAACTGGTCTCTATCCGCCCCTGCTCCCTGTTGCAATGCAAGAGCCTGCGCCTTCAGTTCCTCAGTTAAGGCCTTACTAGACTCTATCAGTCTCTCCTGCATCGCTACTTGTTGTTGGAGCCTATCATTGTGCTGGCAGAGAGCCTCATTCTCTCTCTGCGTTTCCTGATTGGTCCTGGAGCACTGAGCCAGTCTTTGCTGCAGGCGGGTTACCTCCTGAGTCCCATCCCTACTGGCCTGCTCCTGTCTTGCCAGAGCCTCCTCCACCCTCCTGGTGTGCTCTAGCAAGTCCTGGTGTTATTTTTGCAGGTCACCCAGTCCCTGGTGGGCCAGGTGATTTTCTTCCATTTTTCTTTTTAAGTGGCAGACTTCCTGGCCTATGGTGTCCCTTTCCTGACTAAGAGTCTGCATCTGTGCCGTCAGGTCGTCCCTTTGCCTTTGGAAGGCGCCAGCTTTCTGGCGCTCCTGATCAAACTCTGCCTGGGTATCCAGATCTTTCAGGATCAGTTTATTGCTCTCCTCTTTCTCTCTGTCTAGTTGGATTTGCAGGGTGGCTACCTGCTCTGTGCATGCCCTTTTGAAATTGATCTGTTGCTCCAGCTTTTTCTGGCTCTGCAGTAGGGAGTCCAAACTGTCTTGGCGTTCCTTCTGCAAGGCCAGAATTCTGGTATCCTGGTCAGCCTTTTCCTGTTGCAGTATATCCATGTCCTCTTTTATTTTAATGATATACTGCCTACTATCATTTTCTGCCTCCTGGCTCCTCTGCAGCCTCTGCTCAGAAGAGACCAGGTCAGATTGGACCTTTTCTAACGCCATCTGTTGCCTATTTGCCAGATCGTGGCCTTCAGCACATCTCTCTTGCATGGCTCCCATATATAGATACAAATATGCCGCTATCCTAACATCTTGTCTTGTTCATCCTTAGCTTTAGGAGCCATGTATAGTTCACTCAGGGCCACATGTAAGGGACCCTGATCTCTCCATATATCTGACCCTGTTTCAGTGACCTGTTGCGTGATGGCCTGCAACCAGACCATGCGGTCCTGGTGAGTCCACTCACCTCTCACAAATAACTTATGTAAGAAATGCTCTCTGGCTATTTTCATGTCTACTAAGGTCGTCATTCTAGAGATTGGTCTCTGTCCTGACTTACAGAAATTAGTATTTTATTTTTGCAAAACAGACCTTTTCCTTAGAGTGTCCCTTTTGAGGAGTGCTTTACAGCGCAATGCAGCGTGGTGATCCGACTGGATGTATGTATCTCGTCAGTTAGCATGCTGTATTAAGCTGCACAAGTGATAGATCTAACCCAAACGTCCGGCTCGAGCCCCCAATTTGTAAGAGGATTCAATCCAGCACTACAGCTAAGTCAATGCCTAGTCTGGGATACTGAATGGAAACCCTTATTGATATATCTTTATGTCCAGTTCATGAGTTCTGGATGACTACCCCTATATAACACCCCTCTCTTGGAACCCCCCTGATACCACTGAGCCAAGAAGTAGTTCTGTTTTGCAAGTTTAAACAGGTTATTTGAGAATGTAAACAATATGTATATATCACACTTTATAATAAATTAATAATTAATATCACACTTCAGAACATGAGCAGTTAACAACAATGGGTAATGTTCTACTAATAAACTGATTTGATTACCCAGGAGTAGTATAAAGGATGAGGTAGCACGCTTGGGAATAGGAACAGAAGAATAAGGTGGTAGAGAATGCTTTATCTAGTTTCAGATGGATGCAATGTTGAATGAAAATGCAATACAGAAAATACTCAATATGATTTCAACAAAACAATGTAATCACTTTTCTCTGGCAATCCACTCCCCCTCCTTATGCAATGTAAGGAAATGAAGAGGAGAGCACACAGTTCTTAGAAATGCAATCAAATGTAATTCAGTTCACCCCAGCAAGCTTATACAAAAATAGGAGTTTTGAAACACAGGCAAAATGCTTTGAATATGGTGACAATGCAGCGAGAAATATGCTGAAAATACTTTTAATTCCCTTCAGGAGGTTCAGGGTGAGTGGTATCTAGTTAATATGAGTTCAGGCTCACTTTAGCAATGATTCAGAGATGGTGATTAAGAGGCAAACAAATTTTTAGCAAGGAAAGAGATGACTGCTGCACGTGAGTAGCAAGTCGGTTCTAAGCTTGTTGAAAAGCTGAGATTCTAAGCTTTCAGAGGAAAGTTGAACCAAGTTCCTAGCCCAAACGGTTACGGAGTTATGAACGATTCTGTGAAGGTTGTTTTTTGGATTTGAAATTTTAAAAGTTCAAAGCGACAGGTTACAGCTTGCAGCTAGAAAATGACAGGTGACAGCTTTACAAAATAACAAGTGACAACTTCTAGATTAAAATAGTTTGGATTAGATTATTTTAACTAAGAGATTGCTTCTGCACAGTTCTGCTAGGTACTCGCAATATATTTTTGGAATAAGCCTCGCCACGGATCTGGTCAGGTTTTGGACTGGACTCCGGTTCTGGTCTCGGCACTTCACAGTGATCTGGGTCAGCTCTGCTCTGCTGGTCTAGCCTCTCTGGATTCTGGATGTAACACTGCTTTCTGGGTACTGCTACAGGTTCTGGAGATTGATGGATTTGAAGTCTGGATCTCTGGATGTGAAGTCGTCGGTCAGCATGCTCCGCAGCAAATGGAATTGAATTTCTCTACCTGTCCCAGCAGTCTCTTTTTATGTGTTTTGAAAGTGGGTGGAGAGGCTAGCTTTCTAGGCCCAATCCCTTCAGAGTTCTGATAGGTTGGAGAATTCTTTGCGTTCTCACTGGAGAACAGGATTGTGTGTCAGAATGATGTCATTTAATGGCTTGCAGAAAGGACACTCCCCTGTCAAATTACACACAAATCTATATTTGACCTAAAGACATATTTCATAGATACACAGTGGTTTGAAATTACATGCACCCATCACGGATCACATGAGGTATACTCTGTTCAAACTCTGATGTTTCTAAGAGCTCGCATTCAGAACTGGCAACATTTTGCGTTTTTTAACTGGTTTTGCAATATTGGTTTTTCATTAAAAATCATACACATATACACGGCCTGTCCATACATACTCCAGTAAATTCCCATGTCTCTAGCTTAAACACAGAGTCTGTAGTGTCAATAAATAGCAGGGTTTTGCCCCAGAACATCACACAAATTCCCAACGCGTCTTAAAACGTGCACAGAAAAATCACAAGAATTATGGTATCATTTAAATAATTTTGACAAGTCCGCACTGTGAGTTATACATCTTTCTTAGAATCATATTCTGGCCAACAGGGGTGTGTCTTTTCAGGTCACATGGTGTAGAAACCAGTTTATCCAGTTTCTGCCAAGCTCAGAGACCCTGCCCCTCCCAGCTTCTGCCAAGAGGAAGCTGTTTTACGGTCCCCTCAATAAACCATCTGCCTGAGTCAAGGCAGGGCTTTGTTCAAAAGGAAGCCATTTACGATCACCCTAATAAACCATCTGCCTGGGCCCTTTCTTTAGTTTCTTGCAATCCCCTGGTAATTCAATCAGAGAGTGTGTGACCTCCTTTTGGCAGGAGCAACAGAATGCAGCCAGGCCTGGGAATGCATTTGTTGGGCAAGCCCCCATTCCTGTCGGGGGTAGCTGTCTGGCAGAATTCCAGTTTCCTTAAGCCAGGTTTCAGGTAAAATGTCACTTTTTGTTGCCCAGTTTAAGTCAAGACAATTTTTACATATGCAGCTAGAATGCTGATTCTAAGTTCAAAACTATGACATTTTAACAGTTACAAACTATGTGACACTCAAAAGTAGGTCACTCAGTTAATTTCAACATCTCGATTTTGGTGGTTTTCATCCAGTTTCGGTTAGGCGGCTGACATTCATAGCTCAGCCAGTTTTGTTATGAACATTGTTTTGGGCTCTTCATCTTCCCAGATTTAGTATGCACACATACTTCATTCTGCCAGATGTCCGCTGGTGTTCAGTGAGATTTTTGGATATGTTGCAATGTTTGAAAATAGGCTTTTTGAGCTGGCATTCAGAGAAACAAAAGGTGATTTTACAGTGCGGTTTTTCCTTTGGCACACATTTCACTCATGGCACCCCGGCCCATCCTGCTCGCACTGGTGGGTGGCAAGTTAAGCCGCCATTTTGGTGTGTGCACAAACTGCGTGGTTCTCCTGGATTCTGGCGCACATGTGGGCTTTTTGGCCATCTTGGATTTTCTAAGCCCACAGCACCAAATGTTGCAGCATGATAGCTCAAACGTGGGTCAGGACACCCAACATAAAACACATTTAATTTACCAACTGTTTGTCTATTTACCTCACTCAACATTAAAGTAACATTTCTATTTCACCACAAAAACACCAAAACATGTATTGCTTTTAACAGCCATGTGCTAATAGCCTCATAGACCTTGACAGCGGTCATTATCACACAGGATAATGACCCTTCCCCAGCTGATTGCCCCCTGCTTTGACTCAGGCCATAACTTGATTGCGAGTTATCTCTTGATAATGACCCCTCGCTTGGTCATAAGGCTGCAATAATTGTTTCACTGGAGAAAGGGTGGAAACATTTGGAGTCTAGGTTCTGAACATTGGCTCAACTCCAAGGTCAACCGAGATCATATTCTCGCTACATTTGATGGGAATGTTTGTTGGTACTGTGCTCTATATCTACACAAGTGTGTCCCAATAGTGGAAACAAGATGTGAAATAGTAGGTTATACTGATTGATTGCTTGATGCAAATTAATATCTTTGATCAAAACAAAGATATAGAAAAGAACTGAATTTTTTTTTTTTAGAAAAGACGATAACCTTCTAACAGTGGTGCGAATATTTCAGAGCATTGGGGGAAACAGTCTGAAGGCGCAACATGTGTCCCAGTCATAAGTGATGAGACGGAAAGAGACTTGACAGGATTGCATGTAGCTTACCCAAACTAGGCAGGCTGAATGTGAGATGTGGTGTAGAGCGATAAGGAAATATGGAGGCCTGGGCTTCAAAATTGGCCCTTGTTTTTAATTTATTTATTAGCATTTATAGAGCGCGCAACAGCCCTTAGGCATCGTGGCACTTGTTACAGATGCGATACATGCTGGTTACAAAAATACAAGACAGAGGATTTAAAGCTAAACAGGTTATGCGTGTCATTATCCTGAATGACAATAATACTTTCTTAGTCCTCTGTCCGTCACAAACATTCCAATAGAATCAAAGAAGGGTACTGAGAAATACTCCAATTAAAATTAAGCTTATTTGCACTTTCATAACAAATATTGGCAAAACCAACAGTTTTGATCTTTGTGTAGGCATGGGATGGGTATTTGCCAGGCACTGCCATAATGGCACTGCTTGCACATAAGATAGTAACAGCTGGGAACATGTGTTAGTACCTGCATCTGGGAATATTATAATAGTGCTTGGCAATTGCCTATCTAGTCTCTCTATACAATCCAAAATCGTTTGCTCTAGCAATGTTTTATTTATTTTTAAACAGGTCTTCGGTGCAAGGAACACATGGATGGACATGCACTTGGTAAATGGATACTGCTATTAATCAAGTTAGTCTTAGTAGAGTTTTTAAAATTGCACTAGCATGCCCTACACAGCACAACATTTGATGCTACTGCTCGAAACAGCGAGTTGAAGGACCTTGCATGAGAATTTGCTTATTGTGCAGTGGTGTGGGTAGTGGGTCATAATAGCCAAAGGGATGATCCTGAGCAGTTAATAGGAGGGTCTATAACAGGTTGACATCCACAAGCGGTGTGCCCCACCTCACATTTTATCTCCCTCCTATCTTATCTCACTCCAATGAAATAGTTTGGTCTTATAGTTGGCATTGAATAGCCACCTAATAGCCAAAACTAATACAAAGGGGTATTCAGGGAGAGAGGCAGCTGTGTTCCTCCATCCGAGATGTGTGTATTGGTGCAGTCTTCTTAATGGCTGGAGCTTTCCAAACCTTTTAACAGTTAGCCTGATGGTTTGGGAGCATGGATGTGTTATTTGTTAACCCTGCAGTTTATATGGAGGTTTGCTGTTTGTCACTGTAGGCCTAGGATTTTTTGGTGTTAGAGTGGGTCATTTGTGTGGCAAGTCACTCTTTTCGTGGGGAAGCAGTTAGGAAATGATCCGGTGGTATAGCAGTTGGCGATTCTCGCATGGCAGTGAAGAAAGGCAGATGGGGGATTAGGAAAGCGAAGATGAAGGAATGCTTGTAATGTGGTTGTTTGTGGATGGTCAGTGTTGTAGGTGGGTGGGGGTGGACTGGGAACCAGAGGAGGCCCTGGGAATAATGTTTAAAGTGGCCCCATATTGCACATTTTCAGGAAGCCCAACCCTTTTCCTATTATAAAATGTGGATATAAAATAGATTACCCCACAAAGATGGCCCATGGAGAAGAGGCCTACTGCGAAATCTCCAGAATTCCCTATAGGCCAGCCCACCCCTATAGGTGTTTGTAGGTCGCTGGTGTGTGTTGAGAAGGTGTGCGTGTATAGTGGCTATGTGTGCTTCGGAGCCAGCAGCAGATGCCTGCTAGTCAAGGCATATGGCTTGGAAGAGAGTTAATGCAAGGCCTCTATGCCACAGTCATCATAGTAAGTTACATCCAGTATGCCTAGACAGTGGTGAGTTTGCATGCAGGATGGTGAGATGAACCTGTTATAGAGGGCTATCACTAATTAAGTGGTGCTTGTTGATTTGGTGTTTTGAGGCTAAAGAAGGATAACCTCCAAAGTAAAGGTACCCAGGGTGATCAATCAGTTACTGTGGGCAATACATCAGTGGCAGCATGATTGGGGGCTAGTGGGCACAATGGAGGATTTGTCAGAAGGACGCAGGGTGGGGTAATGAGTCAGCTTCTGGATAGATCCGGTGAAGAGACTGGAGGAAATGGGCTCTGCTGGGTGGGCCTGCAGGGCAGAGGGCTCAGAAGATTGGGCCATTTCTCAGAGAAGTATGGTGCTGCTGTTTTTCACAAAGGGGGTCTGCATGCTTAACATCCCTTAGAAGCAGCTGTGGGTGACAATGAGTTCTAATGTGGAGGTGTAAAACAAGTCACAGGGGGCACCAAGGTATAGGTGGCACAGGCATTTCAGAGCTGCAATTAAAGTACAGTGAAGGAGTGTGGAGACACTGCCACCCTGGCAATCCTTCATACCAGATTTGCCTCTTTCTCTCCCTAACCTCGTTTTACCAATTAGAGCAGGGGTGTTGATCATTGCAGAAAGGTAACACCATCAGCAGCCATTCAGCTCTCTGATTTCTCTCTCTCATCCTTTGAGCACATTTTGGTCAAACTCCTTGCTCCCACCCCTCTGGCTATCCACCTCATCCACCACCCACTGGGCACCCTCTTCTCTAATCGTGACCTCTTACTTGAAGCTCTCCAAGCAGATGTTCCTTCAGACTTAAAAGGCAACCTCAACTTTTCGAATATGTCTAACACCCACCAGCTCCAACCTGACTCCACATTCTCTGGAAACTCACCAGTTGACCTACATAACCTTCGTACCCACACAAATGGAAACTCTCTAGATCTCATATTCCTATCTTCCATCCTGGTCTCCTCTGCTCCCACACTCGATTTCTCCTCCTCTAACCACTCTCTTGATCACTTCACCATCTCTATTTCTCCCAACCTCTTACATCCCCCTCCATCAACTATCACCAAATGGAAATGTAAGCCCAACTCTATGGTCCCCACCTCAATCAAGTTAACATCTCACACCAAGCAATCTCTCTATGACTTACTCACTCCATTGATATCGGTTTGACTGAATTTAACACTGCATGGTCCACCACCTTGAATGAGTACTACCATGTCTGCTTCATTACCCCCTCCTGCCTGCGTCCTCAATCATGGATCTCCCTGCAATTCACCTGCTGAGGGCATGCATCGCTGTTCTATCTCTAGCACAAAGACTGATCCCTGAAGCTCCCGATTGTGAACACGGACTCTCTGCTGACCCCGAGTACAGTTCTTGACATAGCAAATTCCTCCAACTGATCTTGTTTCCTCTCTCTGTTTAAACGCTCACAAACTATCAATAATCCTGCAGCCCATGCTTTCCCCCCATTAAACAGGGCTAGGATTATGGAGAATAATAAAGGCACGTGGGGGGAGGCCAGGAATGCCGGGTGACTATACATGGTTGTGGCAGCAGGTGAGATGGAGAATGAAGAGGGAGAGAAGGAAGCATGGTGCGAGGGTGAGGCGGGCCAAGTGCTCGACCTCTTTGTTGTATGTAACCTCAGTTGTGGGATGTTGCATTGGAGGAAAGCTATCTGGTAAGAGACGCTTGTTCAACAAATATGCTAAGTAGTGGTCGGCGGAACAGGGCTAAGCTCCTTGATAATAAAACAAGCAAGGGATGTGTTTCTTATGTCCCACCCCTCAGAGGGGAGGGAAAGATGTCAGGGCTCAAAGAGCCAGAATAACAATGGCGAAATGTGGTGCTGGCTACTTGACGAGGGAAGCCATATCAAAACTGTTTAGGGAAAGTATAGGGTTGGCCAGATAAAGGACCCCGTTTGGGGGTACAGTAAAAATCAGAGATTTTTGAATCTGTAGAACATGTTGAGATGGACAAAGCTAACGGTCAAAAGTGGACAGAGAGCAAAAGCACGCTAGACCTGGAGGATATCTGACCTTAGTGATAGTGGAGGAGGCATAAACAGATAGTGGGGGTTGAGGAGGAGTCACACTCACATGGAGCTGTTTGTTAGTAAGCAGGATAACCCTGAGGAGAGTCTCTTTTTATTTTCTTCTTAATCAATAGTCTGTTGAGATGAAATATGTTAATTGTTAAAAAACATCAGTTTTGGAAAGTAAGAGGTGAGAAGCAGTGGTGTGCTAGTTCTTGTAAACAAGTGTCAATGGAAGTGCATGGTTTCCTGTATTGCGCAGTATGGTGCATTGGACTGTGGGAAAAGTAGCAAGATATGGGGTATTTGAGGCCATAAAGTGCAAAACAGTCACATGTAGCAATGGGAGTAGTTGATAAGGGTGTGGGACATCAGAAGATAAGAAATGGGACCAATGGGTGAAAAGATAGCAAAGAACAACCATTGGCAGATGAGGATGCACATGTTGGAGTGGCGAAGGGAGCAGAGGAGAAAAGGAACAAGAAAGAAAAAAGTACAGAGAGGAAGAAGACCTCCAATATTTTGGATTATGAAAGCAGTTAGTGGCTCAAGTGATGGAGGTAACGGAAGAGTAGATTTTGCAAGGGGGGGTTTATGGTATTTGAAATGTGGCCCAGGGAGTTAGACTACTGCATTGCTTTATTGAAGTGTTTACTACAAACTGTGTCCGGGGAGGTCAGTTGCACTTGTTAAGTATATGGATGTTCGTAAGGTCCATGGGACTTTTATTGGGGTGGCACAGGTGAGCTATGATCAGGAGTTTGGGGTCAAGATGGGGTGGATGGTAGCATGCATTGTAGCTAGCTAGATATTGGCTCTATAGCATCTGGGTGCCTGGCACTAGTGTTGAATAAGGCCATCAGCCTGCTACTTCCTTATCAACAATTTCAAGTTTTAAGGACCAATGAAAGTGTGCGATGTGGGGTTAAGAGTGATCAATAATTGTTTTGGGCTGACTGTTAGGGAGAATTCTCCAGAATGGCTAATTTCCCTTACCCACTGAGTCCCTCAGCAGCTTTTCTGGATTTCTAGGATTTATTTTTTTCACCTGGTAAGAGTGTGAGACTTTTTTCCCACTCTTACATGTGTTTTGCTGTGTGTTTATATTTTTTTGTGTTCATAGGCCATGGAGCCTCACCTATTCCATAGGTATCATCCTTTTACTGTGCGCCACAAAGCACCTTCAGTGCAGTGACACAGGGTTGTCTTTTTCAGACTTCCCATTTTAAACTCCATTTTCTGGGACTGACTACTTTCTCCCAGAACATGTAAAGTTGCTTGCCATTGACTTTATTAGTCTTTTTAAATTCACAGACCCAGTACAACATATCTTACATAGAGTACTGGAAAGAGTTAATAGTTATCCCTTTTTGTCTGTCTCTCATGGAACATTATTTCGTTCCCCTTGGCTGGTGGCAGTGGCATCTACCAATGTTTTTCCTACCGCGGTCTATGAAAATAGCCCTGGTACTGTTGTAGGCTATGTCAGTAGCCTCAAACTTTAATCCGCTGGACCCCATTTACTTTTATTTGGTTCTGGCTGGATTTATTTGCCATTTCTTTTTTAAAGGTCTTTCTCGTGTTTTATTCTGCACGCCAAACTAAGTTTGGTTCCTTTGTTCGCCGTCCTTTGGCGGGCTTCTGCACAGAACCCCTCCTTAGACGCCTGAGAGTCTGGGTAGATAGGATGTGAGGGAGGGGTTTTAGGACCCCTGCACAGAGTTCCCTTGGAAACTCAGGTTGCACTCTTGTTTGATTGGCTCAGTCACTGTCCTGCCAGGACAGCCACCCTGCTGTGTGATTGACAGCCAGGCTTTGTGGATGGGGGAAAACTGCATAAAAAGCAGGTCTCTGGGACTTGGAAGGCAGAGTCGCCACTGGATCGAGAGTACCGAAGAGAAGCTGAAAGAAGAGGACCACTACCACGACTGAACCTCCAGGTGAAGCCCTGCTTCGCGTCCGAATCTCCAAACTTCGATGAAAGAGAAGTTATGCAAGGAATATTCTTCACTTCAGCTGGTGGGACCAACCAGTTCACCAAACACCAAGAAAGGCCTCCCTCCCCTGGTCGAATTTGCTGTGCACAGCTGCAGTTAACCGGATAGCCCGGAGGACCGGACCCTGTTTGGGTTTTAAGAAGCACACCTTTTATTTGTTGCTTTGCTCTGCTGCTGGTTTCTTCCCTTGGCAGTGCAGGACCCTCCAGTCTTCCTTCTTCGTGTCAGTCTGACAGTCACCTCAGGAACCGTGAGCATGCAGGATCTTCCAGGAACTTCTGCCTCAGCTACAGCATTCTTCTTCTTCTAAGGTACTGTTCAAACCCGGAGGTTCATTCCGTCCGACCGCGGTGAAAGTGTTTTAAATCTTTCGCCAATCCGAGGGCTTGTCCTTCTCTATTCTTTTAAGTAACTTTTCCTCCGACCAACTTCGTTTCAAACTCTTGGCAAAGACTTAACCACAAACTACTCTGAACTGTGTGATCCTCTGCAAAGACTCTGAACCATTAACATTGACCCGGCCTATTGATTTGAAATCTCATTGTAGCAAGGCTTTTCTAGATTACCCGGCCTACTTACTTGTTGGGGCTGCTTAATTTTGTATGACCTTATCTTTCCCTCCCTTTTTTAATTGTTGGATTGCAATTTTGCTCACACTTCATTTTGAGCCTAACTTGTCCAGAATGGATTGGGTGTTGTGTAGTATATTAAGAGTGTGATTTTTCTGCTGATTTATTTAGTGAACTGTTTTACAAATGAATGTGTAAATAAATGTATATTCTTTATATTCTTTTACTCAGGAACCTTGAGTCAGTGTTTTTTGAACCATATAATTACTGTCCTTTGTGTAACTTCTGATACTGCTCACTTTACTCTTGAGATATGTCTGGCTGCTCAGCCATCGTTACCACTTTACTGTATAGTACGGGCTTGTACCAAAGGTGAATTTGTACTTACACTTGTAGTCTTAATTGTGTGTGGTGTTTCCAAAGGGTACTGCATATGATTCTGGCTAACACTGACAGTAAAGTTGTTTATAATCTGCCCATGCTCAAGTTTGTTTACAAATACAATATCAGTGCTGGACAACTCCAGGTCTCACAAAGTGTTTAATAGTGGTTGGTTTTTCGTACATTTAAGGAAATCAGGGGACGATGGAGCCTGCAGGGGTTGGGGGACAGTGCATTCATTAGTTAAGGCTGCAGTGTAGAGGAACTTGCTGGTTGTATGTTTTAAAAGCTGTGGAGTGAGGACTAAATTGGCAAAATGACCTGCTGATGAGTTTTTTGAGAGTTTGACAGAGGTGATAAATGTGGCCTCTCATTCAGAACATATATCGCCCGCAAAGTCAAGCCTTTCATCCCTGCTTCAACTTTCAGAACAATTGCCCAAGCTGTAGCCATCTCCTACATGGACGATGACAAAACCCTCCTCACATGTGTCACATATGGCACATGGCCCCTCTGACAGCTATTCATCATGCTGCAGGATGCCCCATGACAGGACTATGAAGATGTCCACAATATCATCCCCATCCCTTAGGAGCTGCACCGGCTACCCCTTCGAGCACACATCATGTTCAAAACTGCCTTCATCACCTAGAAAGCAGTTGCAGCCAACACGCCCCTCAACTTGGCTATGAAACTCACCATCTATAGAGGCCAGAGAACCACCAGATGCCACAGCATCAATGATTGGAAATAAAGAACTCTTAGAGAAGAAAAGAAAAAACAAGAAACATGCTATTTCCTGCTAAATATCCTGTCTCTGGAACAATGTTGATAAGACTGCCCCCATCCCTCTTACATGACAGGAAGAACCTGAAGACCCTCTTGAAAGAACATCTTGCCAACCACTGGCCACCCCACCCAACCTCATCTCTGCTGCATAATTCTCCCTTCCTTAGCTTTACTATCCATCCCACTCTTCTGCTACCCCTACGCCCTACTCATAACCCCTACGTGTGTCCCCTTTGTTGCTCTAGGTTGATTCCCTGTTGCCTACGTGCTTTATAAGTCCCTTACCTATATATTCATAAATATAGGAATGTTGCAAGTTAGTGCAGGAACTTAAGTTGAAGGAGAAGCTTACCTTGTATATTCTCCAGTGTAGATGCTGATGATCGGCCGCCACACTGGCCGGTCTGACTATACATTGGATTGCCTTATCACAGGCTACCTGTATCCTAAATGGTAAAGAAAGACCTGAGAGGTGGAACGGTTTTTGTGCAGCATTTTAATTCAACTTCAATGTAGCTGAAAGGCGATCCATCTGAGTGGCCAGTAAAAATATAGTAAAAATATAAATTGACTAGCAGAAGTACCCATTCCCCGAACAGGTTCTGTAGACAGTCATGATAACACTGATCCTGTAGGTCACTGTTCGGATTCGCTTACCACTTGATGTGCTTAGCACCCTGAAGTAAACTGCACTATACTATGGAGTATGGGCGCGTGTGGCTGGCTGACATACTCGAGAGCAGACGCTGGGGGGAGGTGTGAGTTGTTGTTCTGCTGCATACTGGGACCTTCTGTGCTCTCTGCCCACCTATCGCCTTACCTGCAATGGTGCAGTTCATTGTGGTGCAAATATCTTGGAAACCGTGCATCCCAGGGACTGTAGCTCCAGTTTTGTTCCTTGTATCAGGACCAGTCCTCCTACGGACACATTGATGTTTTGCCAATTTCAGGCACCGTCTCATGTGTGAAGGTGCTGAAATTCCAGGGGAAAGGGTGGGGTGTCCAAATGTCATGTAGTCAGTAATGTCTGGAGGGTCCTAACAGGTAACTATGCACAATTTTGTGCAGGTTGGTGAAACAGTGCAGAATGGTATAATGAACAACACCCTACACCAAGTCACAAACCCTCAAACAAATGTTGACTTGTGCTGAAATCGGGAAACGGGGTGGGGTGTCCAAATGTAATGTAGCCAGGAATGTCCACCGGGTCCTAACAGGTAACTATGCAAAGTTTGGTCCATATTGGTGAAACGGTGTGGAATTGTATAAGGAACAACACGTTTCCGCAAAACCAGAAACCCCCAAAGAAATGTGGACGTTTGCTGAAATCCAGGAAAAGGGGCAGGGTGTTCAAATGTCATGTTGCCAGTAATGACATAGGGTCCTAACAGTCAACTATGCAAAAGTTGGTGCAGATTAGTGAAACAGTGTGAAATTTTATAAGGAACAAAGCTTCGCCACAAATATAGCCACAAACAAATGTTCACTTTTATATATATATATAGATAGATGGAGGGAGGTCTTGAACGTTTGGTTAGTGTAACCCAGGCAAATGTATTGGTAAGTATGTTATAGTGGGCAGTAAAATGGAGGATCAGGAATTTTAGTTTTCACTCTAGTGTTTTCCCACTATTAGTGGAATTGAGCAAGTATTAAATGGAGTTGATGAATAAAATGGTCAATTTAAAAGTTGGTTGAAGTAGCATTTCGGACGTAGTGGATGAGGAGTCCTCTAAATGTGCACAGAGAATTGCTTGAATGTGCATGTCAGCATTTGATCAATATTATTGTGCACAGAACGAGGCATTTCATAGGAAACACATTATCTTATTTCGAGTGGCAAAGCTTCCAGGGATTGGCCCTGGCTGCTGATGCCTTTCCGGAGGGGATGGCAAGAGGGAGTGTGGGAGCCAGGAGACTGACAGTGCTGCCTCCTTTAAAGATTTCATTAGCTGAGTCTACTGTGAGCCATCTTTGGGGGGCATGTGATGAAGCTGCCGGGCACAGCAGAGAGTGGGTCTTTAAATGCAGGTAAAAGGAGTTGGGGGTTATGTGATGTTGTTATTATTGGACATAATGCACAAGGGTTTGCCATGGGTGACAATAGCTAGTGAGCTGGCATGGATATCCTTTTATGAGAAATGGTGGTTCCCAGCCAGAGGGTCAAACAAGAGAATGTAAGGAAAGGGGTATGTTCTGTTATTCAGCAGCATACAGGGGTTTTGGAGAAGGTGTTTGTGCCTGATTGGAGGACCTGGCTGCTCAACGGTATGCTTGACTTTGTTATTTTTTGTGCATTTGGGTTTCTGAAGTTGTATGTTGTAGGACGGTTTAGGGGGTTTACAAGGAATCAAAGTGAGTGATACATAGTTATCATGGCGGGAGTGAATATCATTTTGATAAAGTCAAAGACAAATTAAAGGGGGGGGGCAAGACAATCGGCTTCATTACAGAACCACCTGCTTGTTGTTCTGTAAGAATGTAGGGCAGGTCTCAAGGGATGCACTTGCCGCTAGCCATCGAAGAGTGATAATTTACTCTTGGTGATTAAGAAATTGTCTGCTGCGTGCATGAAGATAACTGAGGATGCACGTGACCTTTTATACCTGGTTAGTTACTTGCAACTTTACATTTCCATTCCTGGATAGTACAATTATATAATGTTATCCCTTGTCAAGTTTGAGATATTTATTTATTGTGCATTTGTAGGGCAATTATACATCAAGAAATTGTGTTTCAAAGTGCCCACAGGGCAAACGGGGAGAGAACATGGGAGCGAAGGCAAATAGAATGAAAAAAATGAGAAAGAAAGAGGCGGTCCTACTAGGCCATGTGAGCATTCGGAACGTGCAAGTGCAGAGAGAGAGAAGGGACGAGGGAACCGGTAAGTGCTAGGAGTTCAATTGAGGGAAGTGCCGGGGAGTCGGTGAACAACTGTCAGTGCCTGGTCAGTGCCTGGCCAAGATCACGCGTTAAAGAGACTTGAAATACTTGTGTATAGGCGCGTTATAAATGCCATATTATATCAAAGAGTGTTCACCTGCCAATGCAATAAGTGCAGGCCTGTGAGATATTCTGTAAATTGATTTTTTTTTTTAATAATCACTGTTTTCTTGTACAGTAGTTTTGATTTTATTTGTCAACTATAAAGGCAGGACTACAAGTATCAGGATACAAAGTGATGGATAATGAATTGCCAATACTGGCTCAGCATCATCCTTGCTCATTTCTTCTCTGGGTTTGAAATGTCCTACTGTATTTCTTCCCATACCTAAGCACATAAACAGACTTCATTAAAAAAAAAAAAAAACACGACGTGGCTTTTTAAAGTTTTAACCACCGAATTTTTATTTGTGTTGAAGTGTACTTGGAAACAGGATTCGCTTGAGCACCCAATTGACGTATACATTGCATTTTCTCATGTAGAAGGCGATGTGGCCACTTGTAGAGACCCTCCCATTGAAACGCAGTGCCTGCAGTGATCCCCAGTAAAGCATTTCTCTAAACCAAGAGAAAATAACAAGCGATAGTACACGTGGGAATTGCCAACTGAATAGAATGACCTTTTTGCGTGTGAAGGCAGGACATGGGACGTTTCAACAGGGGCCCAAAACCTCGGCCCGCGGTAAAGGTGACGCCTAAGGTCTGAACATTTAGAGGGAGAAGACTTGACTATAATGTACACAAAACACGTCTTCCATTTTCTACGCTTTGAAGAAGCGCAGCCCTCGGGCACGACCGTTCCGCTGCAGAGCGCGTGAAACCTGTCCAGAAACTGCTCACGCGAGAGCCGGGAACAAAGGACCCCGGCTGAGCTCACTGGGCGGCTACACAAAAGAGGAAAATAATTATTTTTTTGTAATTATCAGCAGCAGGTGTTTCTATATCAGTTATGTATGAGCAGAGAAAAAGATAATGCTGTGGGGAGAATAATATTAGTTGAGACTTTGTTCTGCACTGTTTCAGTCCCAGAAAGAAGGCGTAGATATTCCATTGTTTTTTGGGATTTGGAACAATGGAGTGAACGTGGAGGCAGTGGCAGATGCGCTGTCCAGAATTCTTTCATTTTATTAACTAGACGATGGAAAAAACAAATGAAATTTAACAGGAAAAAAAAAATCATGCAATTCAATGCAACATTCCTGTGCACGGATGGATGCCCCATGTTACCCTTAATGCCCGGGACTCATTATTGCACATTAGTGCAAGACTAGTGATTAATTATTTACACCTTTACAGTGCCTTTGTATGAGAAATCACATCAAGGCGCTACTTTCACAAAGCCTTAGGTACATCTATTGCATCTGTTTAATAGGTGATGAGTCTTCATTAAAGCTGTTCAGCCGGGAAGAAGGAAGAATTCATGAGTTAGGTTAGTGTAGAACTCCGGGGCACACCTGGTCATGGGTACCGTGAGAAACATGTGATGGCATGATTGAAGTCCTTACTAGATCTGAGTACAGAAATGCTGCAACCGATCTTTGAATGGGCCTGCAATCCCCGCTTCCGCCTTCCCCCGCGTTTACACAGCTCTTCCTTGCTTCCCTGCTAGCATTGTCCTACAGGAAACCACACACATACATGCACGCGGCAACCAATGTCGGCCTTGCCCCGAAGACGTAGGGAACGTTGCATCGTCAAAAGTAACACCTGTCTTTCTAATCTGCAGGATCCATCATACCAATGACCTAGAGCTAGACACGTACAGTGTCAGGAACTGCACGTACAACACAAGAAGCGTTCTGGTAAAGAGACCAAAGCTGAGCATCCATGATCCATTGTTCTCCGTCATACTTTACCGCCGAGTTTCAAAATAAACAAACAGCAAGATCAGGAATGTTCCAGGCGGTGAGCTGAGCAGGTGTTGAGAAGAGTTGGAATGAGACGATAATCACCACGGCGACGGCCAGACCTGCTGGTAACAGCCACCCCCACGTTTAGAGCCTGAGAGAAGTGGATCGCATAACACGGGAAGTGGTGCCATGGGGCAGTGCCACTTACAAGGTGGTACGAATGAGAACTTGCACTCATGCACACAGACCATGTTCGGAGCAGCCGTGATTGGCTGAGCACCCCAACCCGGCGGAGTGCTAAGCATTAATATGACGCAGCATATTTTGAATTATTATTATTATTAGGGTATGTATTTGGTTTTTTTATCTCACTACTTCTACGCCGCAAAAGTGAAAGAGTAGCCAGCAGAGTGAAGCCATTGAAAAGAATTGGGACAGACTTGATAATCAAAAGCTAAAATGGAGATAGGGAGGGCCACGCCCTTGTAACAGACGTAGACTTTCACAGACACAATATTCCTGGCGGTCCTTAACTGATGTTTGTGCTGCATTGTTACGGTGTAGTCTAGACACTATGGTAAGGCATTCCTTTATGCTCTCTCTCACTCAACTCCTTCAGTCCAACAAAAGATGACCAAGTTAATAGAAGTGCAAAGTCACGAAAGCATTTGGGAGAATCAGAAATCAGTCTGGAAGGCAGTGACTAAATGTCACTATCACAGCTGTCCTACCGATTTCATGTTCATTGACTAATGATTATGCAATGCATGTTGCTCAGGTCGTTGCCCGACATATCTCTTTGACAGGAACATCTCTTGAAACAACCGATGACGCTGCAGTGGTTTTAGTGGGTGAATCAAGGACTCCCGGGAGAGTCCCCATTGAACTTAATACTATCCACATTTACTTCATCTCGCCGGCGAAACCTCGAGTGTTCTCATTGGAGTGGAAGCTAATGCAAGATCCGCCCCCTCCTCGATTATCCCTCTGCCAAATCCTTCACCACCACCTGTGTCCTCACTCTCCACAACTCAAGCTTGAGTGTTCTCCTAGGCCTGCAACTCCAGTCCTTTGCATCTCATGGACCCAATTCTCAACATTGCCACCCGCAAATGCCTGCCATGTGGGTTAAAATCCATTCATGATCTCACCCGGCCCAGCTCACCCCTCCTGGCTGCCTCCATCTCCCACTATTCTCCTCCACGGACCCTCCTGCACCCTCATAGGTCTGTCCGTCCCTCTACCACACTGACATCCTCGCCTTTGCTCCTTCTCCCTACTTACCCAATTCAAAGGAACTCTCTTCCCCCAACACAAAAAATATCACCAGCATTCACTCATACCAATCAGCTCTTAAACTCCATATTCCATACCTTGAAATGTCAACACCCTCATTAACAGCAGTACCACCTCCCTGAAATCACATTCCCTGAAACACCCCCTCCCTATTGCTCTTAATACGTACACATAGTCTGCGGGAGGATAGCTCAGTGGCAACATGCTCGCTTTTGGAGCAAGACGACATGGAGCGACACAGGTTCGATCCCCGGGCCGTGCTTAGAAACTTCTGGGTATTAAGCCCGTTATAAGTAACCCATCATATCATATCACATTTAATTATCTCCCCTTAGCTGTCCGTATATATGCCCTGGTCGTGTATTCTGCAGATTTGATTATCTATATTACCCGTCAACATCTAGCCAGGCAGCGACTATTCAGTGATTTCAAATTGATTATAAGGCTCCGGCTTTCAAGACTGTCATGTCTACTCTATATTCGTCTGTAAGTGTTTATGATCAAATGCCATTTCCTAAACACGCTTGACAGATACAATCATCTCCAAGCTTGCAAAGGAGCCTGCATGTTTGCGACCAAAGAGAGTTTCAGAGTCCCTCCGGGATTTTGAATAGCCTTGTAATTTTCAGAAGCAGCAAGGGCTTGCGATTCATTAAATCACTTTCATGAAATCATGGCCATGTAAAATGTTTTCTGTCAGGGCAAAAAGTCAGACCACAAGAAATTATGGTCTTTAAATTAGGCACACTGACATGGGAAAAACACTACCGAGTTCCCATTCCACACCTGGATCCAAAATCAAAGGTGGCTTGAATCTATCAAAATGCAATTTCACATCTGGAATGCATTAAAAAAAACTCCTCCTGTGACGAAATACTTCTGTTGTATGAGGGTGTGTGGGCTGTATTATGTGTTAATTGCTGAATCTGAGTCATGGACCTAAGGGCACAGCATTAGGCCAAATCAAATGCTTGATCCAAGCAACTTGGCAAACTAGTGGCACATCACATGCCTTCCTTTCATTGGAGAGGCCGTTGAACAAGCAGTCGCCAGGGTAGGATTGGCCCCTCTGCCTTCCCAGGGAAATCGTCCCTGGGAAGTGGAGGTCGGTTTCTGGCCACTCCTGGGCCGGTTTGGGAAGAAAAACATTTTTTGTTTTTTGGAAGAAAAAAACAAACACCTGCAACTTGCAATATGGATCTATACACACAGATATTAATGATACATATGGTGATCCATTCTTGTATGGAATGTATATCACATTAGTGAAATCATAACCATATTTTGCATAATGTAGTTAGGAACAATGCTATTTGATGCCACTTCCTGTTTAGTCAAGGGGGTGAAAGGTTGTGTTTCATCGCTTCACAGGATGTCATTTTGGGGTGGGGTCAAATAACATCACTTCTGGTGATGTCATCAGAGGTCAGGGGTCGTGAGGCGAGTGGTGGGCAACTTTTTTCTGGGTGTCCGGGACCATTTCTTGTCCCAGTCCGACCCTGGCTGTCGCCCTGTTGCTGCAGCAAAGGATCACTCAACGCATCGCCTTACAGAGTTACTGGTCCAATTCGGATTCCTGCCATGTGGTATCAGGCACAGCGATCACCGTCATACAGGCCATGCCTTCCTAACTAGAAATACATGTGATCCCTGCCTAATGGTGTTGCCCAACTTGATTGCTGACTTTAGTACTGTCAGTCACAGTATACGCTCATTTTGTTACCCATTCAATACAGCCGGCGATTAAATAGGCTGTGTCATTCCCTCTCTGTCTGTTGGTGTTATTCTATATATTCTCACCAAATCCCTTCCTCTTACTTTACTGTTTGAAGGTGGGGAATGCCTCCAGCAGTGCTCTTGCCTAAGCCAATAAACTGGTTGCAAAGTGGCCAGAAATGCTTGCTCACACAGTGCTTCCCACCACCTGCATGGGTTGAGACCCTCAACTCGATGATAGTTTGCATCCTACCTCAAAGGCTAGATGATATAGATGAGTTTGTCTTTTTTTTGTCTTATTTGTTCATTCTATAATTTAGGTTCTAAACATGTTTCATCACCTTACATGCGCTCTGCCATAGGGTGCATCATTTTTTATCGCTGTTGGCCATAAGTACGAGGACCTGGCCTCCTATTTTAAAATACTTTAGTTATTCGTTATTAACACAGCATGCTTAAAGGTTTTTTTTTTTACTCATCTCTCTTGTGCACTAGGCTTTTCATTGAACACTTTAATTCCTTGGAGTTTTGTATAAAGTCAGCCAAATCTGGACTGGAATTTTTTTGATCTTCCCAGTCCTCTATGATCACAACCAGCACATCTTAATAATTCCTAACATACATGAATTTACATGGAGGAACACATGCATCAATTTGCAGAGCCTTCTGGATGGCAAATAGGACGTAGCGTAATAAAACATTCAAATTCCATCTTGGTCAACAACCATCCAGGTTTTATGATTTTGCTGAATCTCTCAGCCAGGCCATTGGTCTGTGAATGGAATATGGATGTATGTAGTGTTTTGACCTTTACAAATTCTTCCATGAATCGGCACATAAAAAATGCTACCTTGTTCTATTACAATTTCCAGTGTTTATTTGACCTTCTCAAGTAGGACATCAACCCTTTCAGAATATTCTGAGTGGTACTGTGGATAAAGAACAGGGTTCTGGATACGAGGTTGTGTAATCTGACATAACCAGAATTCACTTTTAGATGCCTCTCTGGGACTTATTACGTCCTTGGAAATCCCCTCAAATGGGACATTGATAATAGGCAATAGTTGTAAAAGCACCTTTTGAACAACTTTTCTCGCTGACATTATGACTGATCTTTCAGGTCTGACAGTATTTCGTTATTATGCTTAGTCTTAATAATTGGCCAAGGATAGTACACTCATTTGCAGTATGGAGGTCCCATCACATTGCTCTTTCTGAAACTCAGGTATGGGCAGAGGTTCACATTGTTAGTTTGGCAAACTTTGGGACAGCTCGTCTTGGGTGCATCATGACTCTAGTTGTATTCTTTGCTGCCTAAATTGAACATGTGAGTCAGGTCAGCTTGGATCCATTTCTGACACCGTTTTTCAGGTTTACACCTTACCTTAGTTGGTTTGGGGGTTCTTTCTGTATAGGTAACAGGTCTGTCCTTTCCGGGCACCCACTGTGTACTCTGGAGGAGCAGAAAAACGGAATGGCTATTTCAGAAGAGCAGCCCACTTCTGGGCTGTATACCCAACAGGAAGTGGCCTGCCAAATTGAGGAGAGAAGCCAGGAAAGGAACAAATAAACAATCAGGGGAAGGTGAGGAAAGTAGCAAGGAAGAGCAACAGAAGTAGGCAGGTTATCACAGAAGAAGGCAAAGGAAGCATTGTGGTAATAGGAGGGGAACGGTTGTTTGTTTGTTTGTTTGTTTATTTATTTATATTGCGCAGCCTGCACACGGGCATCAGGGCGCATGTTTTAGAGAGGTAGTTGCAAGAAAGTGTTACAGAATGCAGTTAGATTACAAATTATATATACATAAAATACATAAATATATACATACATTTACAAGGGGATGTCAGTCAGATAGAGTATATACAAGGTAATCGAGAAGGTGCAGCATGCAGCCGGTGTTACATAGAGGTGGCCAGAACATCGTCTTGCTTGTGGAGCCATTGTTTTGTTCTGCTTTTGAAGGATTGGAGGGAGGGGACGTTCCTGAGCTCATTAGGTAGGGAGTTCCAGAGCTTCGCCGCCAGTACTGGGAAGCTCGAACCTCTGGCAGTTTGAAGCTTGAAACTGGGAATGACGAGTGTGTATGCAGCATTATTCTGTGCTTTGTGGCTAAGAACAAGTGTTTTGAGGGCGATACGCAGTGAAATGGGAAGCCAATGTATGTTGCATCTGGTGGATGAGATGTGGGCACGCCTGGGTATGTTAAGAGCAGCCCTGATGGCGTTATTCTTTGGCTCATTCCGAGGTAAAGGGTGTTGCAGTAGTCAATTTTTGATAAAATGAGGGTTCTGGCGAGGATCAGGCAGTTGTCCATTGTTAAGAAGGGACGGCAAGCTGTGATAAGTTTACACATATACGCAGATGCTGAGACTAGTGAGTTGGTTTGTCTGTTGAGAGAGAGGGTGTAGTCTAGGTAAATAACGAGGGTTTTAGTGACATTGGTAACCTTGATAATGTTGCCATCAATGTTGAAGGCTTCATATTTACTGTCAAGTTTTGCGAGTTTGGACTGAGAACCTAGGATGAGTAACTCAGTTTTCTCATCGTTTAGGCAGAGCCCGTGGTGGGCCATCCACGCCTGAATGGCGGTGTAAACTGCATTGGGTGTTTTGACGTCGGTTACATAATCACCAGTGATAGGGATGAGTACCTGGATGTCGTCCACATAATTTCTGTAGGTGACACCCAGATGGTCAAGAATATCAAAGAGTGGTTTAGTAAATACGTTATAGAGCGTCAGTGATACGCACAAGCCTTTTGGGACTCCGCAGGGGACGTGAGCTGGGTCAGCGGCGGCAAGTGGTGAGAAGACCCTGATGGATCTGTTTGCAAGGAATGAGCTGATCCATGAGGTAGCTGCATCAGAAAAGTGGGTGGCAATTTTGAGGTGCTGGCAAAGGATTTGGTGATCAACCAAATCGAAGGCCTTAGAGAGATCCAGTAGGAGTAGGAGCGCTTGATTGCCCTTGTCTTTCAGATCCTCAATTTGGGTTTTTAGATCTATCAGAGCTGTCTCTGTGCCGTGTCTCGGGCGGAAGCCAGATTGCCAAAGTCCTAATAGGTTATTGGTATCGAGATAATCTTGAATTTGGAGATATGTAGCACGGTCCAAGATTTTAAGGAGGTAAGGCACCGTGGTGATAGGCCTATAGTTGGTGGGATTGCTAGGGTCTAGGTTAGGTTTTTTGATCAAGGGGATTACCCAAGCATCCTTGAGGTTGTTTGGTACTATGCCAGATTTAAAGGATGAGGAAGGAGGTGATGAAGGGAGCGAGGTCATGCGCTGCTTCCTTTACGACTGGTGCTGGGCAGGCGTCACCTTGGCAATTGGATGGTTTTAACTTCATAATGATGTTTTCCACTTCCTTAATGGTGAGAGGTGAGAAGCTGAAAGGTTTGAAGGAGTGTTTAGGGGATGGGATGTTGTAGGATTGGGGATTACCTACTGAGTCCAAGAGATGGTTTTTTTTGGTGTTGATTTTAGCTTGGAGTGTAGTGATTTTGTTTAGTAGTTTTTTGTATGTTGGCGCACCATTCGGCGTCAGGGGTACACGTGTCAAGTGGGGCAATTGGGGACTCTAATTCCTTGAGGATTTTAAAGAGTTCTTTAGTGTTGGATTGTGCTTGTATGATCCTGTTGATGTACACTTCTTTTTTGGCTGCTAGTATGGCTTCCTTGTACGAGAGGGTGATGGATAAAAGGTTAATTTTATTTACTGGTGTAGGAGAACTTCTCCAGAGCGACTCCGCTTTTCGTTTATCTTTGCAAAGTTCTCGTAGGTGTGGGGTGAACCAAGAATTAAGGTGGTTGTGCGGTTTTTCTTTGCACTGTTTGATTGGGGCAATGGAGTCAAGGGCCTTTAACATCGCTCGGTTGTAGGTGTCCACAAGGACGATAGGGTCAGCGCAGGTGGAGGAGACCGAATTCAATAGAGGGAGGATGAATGGGAGTAGTTTCTTGGTTGTGATATCCTTCTTGTTGCGAGTGAAGGTAGGTGGCGCGGTGCAGGGTTTGTCTATGGGTGGGAAGGAGTTGATAGAGAATGTAATTTTATGATGGTCAGACCATGCACATTGTGACACTAAGATTATATTTAATGCGCAATTCATGTCTGAAACCCAGTCTAATGTGCGTCCCATAATATGGGTAGGTTTAATGACATGTTGGGTGAGGCTAAAGTCGGATAGGACACTAGCTAAATCGCAAGCTTTGGTATTGTTCGTATCAAAGTAGCCCAAATTAAGGTCTCCAAGTATAATGATTTGGGATTTAGGCTTAGTGCTAGATGCCAGGATGGCAGAGATATCCTCTACGAATGTGGAGGTGGGACCAGGTGGCCGGTAGATGAGGTGCACTGAAGCGGTGTGATTAGGTGAGATTGGGAGTTTAATTGAAAGTAATTCAGCGGAGGGCAACTGGTGGGTGTTGACAGCTCTCAGATTAAGAGAACTCTTGAATATGAATGCTAATCCACCCCCCTTAGTTTGATTGGTGTCCCTGTCGCACCTAATGATGGAATAGCTGTCGGGGATGGCGAGGGTCAAGGCAGGACCTGAAGCCGCATGTAACCAAGTTTCTGTGATTGCCATAAAATCAAGGTTTTCGGTCACAATGAAGTCTGCGATGTCTAGCCCATAAGCAGGGACAGAGTTGGCATTAATGAGCGCACCTTTGAGTTTAGCTTGGGAGTTGTGACACATCGCTTACTGGTTAGAGGTTATTCTTCTGGAAACCGGCTTCTGAGTAATGGATTCTGGCTTCTGATGTCAGCATAGCTGTGGAAGCTAGGTGCCATCTTGGAATGGGCATAAATGGACATAACGGTCTGCCATCTTGGTGGAGAAACGGCTTGTTTCCAATAGACCCATACGGACCAATGGGGCGAACCTTAAAACCATTTATGACAGGCTTGGCATGATGACCAGAAGAACAAAAGAATGTAGATGTAACACTTAATACACCCAGGCTACTATAAGTGGCTTACAAATTGATCCTGTGTTTAGGCTACTCAAAAATGTGCAGCAGTGAAATTAGTATGGTCGAGATATATTACTCATTAATGGCATGTCTTTGGAACCAATAATTGGCAACAAGGTTTTCTGTTACCTTTGAGATTTGGCTCTACCTGTACATGTGTCTTCTCTTCGCAGTGGAGAAGACACTGTTGTTCTCCATGCCTTCTCCATGTGTGAGTATCTTTCCACTACATGGTTTTTAAGGGAAGATAGGCAGCTCTTGTCCTTGAGACACATCCATGGATTGTATGTACTGGTTGGCTCCCATTTTTGTGACTGGTGTCAGTCACTTAAAGTTGGCAAGTGACTATAGCCAAAACCTTGTGGTCCTCTTTCTTTAAACTCTGGGTTTCCGCCTCTTCTAATTTGGGATAGCAGATTTGTTTACAAATCAATTAGCTTACCTTATCACCAGATCATATCTGAAAGAGTCGATACATAACATTAAATAAGATGACTCTAATGTTATTTTATCATACTTCATCTGTGATGGCTGCTCCCACATCAATTAAGCACTTCATTGCTTGTCCAGATCTAGATGCAATCCTTCTGTAATGGCCTTTTGGAATCATGGCTTATTGGTCAGTCATAATAATCGGGCCAGGATTGTATACTCATTTGCAGTATGGAGGTCCGATCACGTTGCTCTTTCTGAGCCTAAGGTAAGGGCAGAAGTTCACAATGTACATTTGATAAACTTTAGGACAGCTTTATGATTATGGCTGTATCATGACTCTAGTTGTCTTCTTTGCTGCCTAAGTTGGACTTGTGAGTCAATTCAGGTTGAATCCCATTTCTAAAACCATTTATGACAGAATTGCCACAAAGATCATAAGAACACAAGTATGTAGATGAAAAACCTAATTTCCACAATATTTTTTAAGGTTGGATGGAGGCCTGGGATTCAAGTTTTCAGGGTCAAGGCATCATTGGGTTCTTCTCCACCTTACATAAAGGGACTGGTAGTCTGCAGGGTTTCCAGTGTAAATGTCGCCAAATAAAAATGTAGTCACTGAAAAAATCATGTTGAAAATTCCTCTGCAGTGAAAATGTCGCCAAGCAAAAAGTAGTCAAAAACATAGCTGAAAAGTCGCCAAAAATGCAGTGATGCTAGGTTTTAGTGGGCTTGTGATTGACTGTTTTAGGGTTAAGGTAGGGTGTATGGTAAGACAAGGGATAATAGAATAACGGTTTTGGGTAACTGTTAAAGCAAATGTTGGTGAGATTGGAGAATGCACATGATGTTACTATAGGATAGGGGTTAGGATAAACCTAGTCATTAGTGTAGTGTACAGAAAGCATTAGGGCAATAACAATAACTTGTCATTCATATAGCACTTTTATCCAAAACGCTTTACATACATTTTTTATAAAATGATGATCGTCCAATCCAAATTGGTACTCATTATAATGGACTCGGGCGGGTGAAAGACTGGGTCGACCTTGCTGGGATTTGAATGTGCGACCTACAGATCACACACAGATCACATCAGCAAGGGCTTAACCTGCTGAGCTTTCGTACCAGGTAAGGGCACGTTTTAGAGCAGTTGTTGTTAAGGTAAGGGCAAAGTTAGGATTAGAGCAAGGATTTGGGTTAGAGCAATGGCGTTGGAATTATTGGCAATCTGGTGATGGAATTGGAGTTAGGTTCAGGTACATTTTATATTTATTTGCTGTTTTGTATTGAGTGACAAGCAAGTAAAATACTTCAGCATACTGCGGGGCTGGTATTAGGTAAGGGTTTAGGGTACAATAAATGTTTAAGTAGAGTTAGGGTAAGGTTTAGGAATGGAGTTAGGGTTATTGTGGAGGTTTAATTAGTGGTTTCCGGTCATTGTTAGTGTTACAGACTTGTACTGTTCTGTATTAATAAATAGCTTTTTTGACGACCTTATCACTGGCAACATTTTCACCCTTTACATTGCTTGTATTGAATTACTACGTTTTTTAAAACAACTTTATTGCTGGCTACTTTTAAACATGGCTATGTTTTCACATAGGACCATCGGCATTGTTTTTTTAGGTTTTTTTTGCTGCAGTATGTGTTTGGAATAAAAATTCCAAATGCGAACATGAACTGTTTTCTTTTCATGTCAATTTCCTAATGCCCCCTTGGAACTACCACTAAAAGTTCCACCATGCAGTGTAGTTTTAATATAATTTTTCTAATGCACTCTAGGAACTCCAACTCCACGTTCTAGCATAATGTATTCTCTTTACTGTCACTTTTGTAGTCCAATCTAAGAATTCCCTATCCAAGTTACAGAATGCAGTGTTTTTCCTGAACTTCACATTTGTGGTGCTCTAGGAACTGAAACATCTTATTCCAAGATCTAGTGTCCAGTATAGATTACCCAATTGAGCGTTTGCCCCACATAATTCACTACCATCTCAGGGTCTTCAGATCAGCTTCTCTCACTTGCTTGTTGAGTCTCTCCTGGAACCCTCACTTGGATTGCTGTTCTGGGCTGGTTTTCCTTGTTTATCTGTCTCCTCTCCTCTCTGGATCCACTCACTAGAGGGTTCCTCAGGGACGTCTGCTTGGTATAAGCAGCTGGCATCTCCTTTATGCTTCTTGCTCATCCCTATCTCTGTGTCTCCCCAGGATCCTCAGATATGGCAAGTGTTCTTGCCTTATCCTCTGTAATGCCCCGTTTCTGACCGCTGACGATTCCCTGCAGCTCAGCTTCTTTCCTTGTATTCTCCATGATCCTTCTGCTCACAACTCCATGACAATGTTCCTCAGACTGGAGTACAGAGGTTCATCAGGCCCAAGACCAGTTCCCAACATAGTCAGGATCACGGCACCACGCAATAATGCTGTAAGGAGGTGGAGCAGCACCGTGTGCTATGTGGATAACATGGACAGTTCAGAGGATGTTGCAGCAGCATGAACAGTGGTGCAGAGGGCTAAACCAGGATCCCTGTGATGGCGAGTCCCGCTGTCTGTCTCGCAGCGTCATCATGGTCTGTGATGGGAAGACTGTTCTTTGGTCTACCGGGCGGTTGCTGCAGTGCGCCTTGCAGATAGCTGCCTGTTGAGACCATCCGTGGTGGTGGCAGTGCACTTGTCAAGATTGGCCATGTGGGGTCTAACTGCTGTGGGCTTTTTGACAGGCTTTCGTGGAGGCCTGGCATTTTTGGGGTTCTGCCAGGCTACTATTTTTAAAAAGCATTCCTCTTATACTTGGTGTAAGATCTCACACCGACTATCAATGTCCGTCCTGTGCTTTCTGTGCTTCTCCTCTGTGGTCCTTCTGGCAGCCAGTATTCACTTCCGAGGGGGCCTCTTGTGGACTTTACCTCTGTGTCATCCCCATTGTGAGAGGGATTTTCAAGCCCAAAGTCATCCGCGCTTGCTTAAAACCTGCACCCATGTTTTAGTTTATGTTAATCAATTACAGACACATATGTCCCTGTTTGTTTTATCTAGAGCTATTCCTGTGTTTGTGTTTGCTGCCTCTTCATTGTGAGGGACTTTTATTTTTTACTCTTATTAAACATTTAAAGTGTTTCCCCGCCAATAGTTTTCCTTTTATTTTGCGGTTCTACTTTTGTCCCGCAAATGTCAACATGATGCTGGACTTCATATTTGTTGTTTTTTATGGACCATGAAGGAACTTTCTCGTATGTCAGGTTTCTCTTGTTCTTTTTTCCTCCTGGGGTATTCTGTTATTCCTTGTCATCATTTCATGTTTTGTACCATTTCATTAATTATTTTGTGACAAATAAAACAAACCAACAAAACAAACCGAGGTGAGGCAGCCTGCACACTCAGAGAGAGCTTGCATGGCAATACCCAGAAAATTATGGCACATCCTGGTGCAAAGATGCCAAAGGCCGGCAATTTATCTTTGCAGCGATACATTGGCAATTGTTGGCAAATGCAACTGCAACGCCTAAAGAAAAGCCAAATGCTTGATTTTTTTTCTTGCGTGTTGAGTTTCAGACAATGGTTGTTTTCAGCATGGAGGTAGGAGATCCTACTTAGTTCCAATCAAATGTGTGAATGTCTGTGTTGTGATCTGTGTAAGATATGGATTTTGAGTACAGTTTTCGACGTTGTGATACATGGGTGGGCCATCTTCTGAGTACAGGGGTTGCAAGAACATGTTTATTTCCAGTACAGTGGTTCAATTGGTGATAAAAGCTGAATTTGGAAGAACTTGGAAGCATTTTCTCTAAATACTTTCATTTTCTGCACAATTCAGACTTTCAGGGGACGATTCTAGGGCCATCAAAAATATTGCATTTACTATCCTAAATGTTCATGTTTCATGACGCCATTTCAAGAAGTCTGTGTTTGCGCATTGATTTGTATGATGGCATGGACACGAACACATGTTATTGTACTACAAACGGTGGATACATTTTCTTAAGTTGCATGACAGAGGTAACTTTAATATTTTCGTGTTTACAGAGAGTAGCAACACCATTTTGGTTATTTTTCTCCACCTCCGGTATTTTACTTGGAATTCGGGTGAATAATTAAGGTGTTGCATTTGAAAAATGTTTGAAACATGTCAGTAGTGAAATGTTGCACCTTCAACCGTAAAACAACAGTCACTAAATTATTTCAGAAATGTCAGCATATAGAATCAAAATGGTGTGAAATGATAACTGCAAATGTGATTTTATGATTTGCTGCTATCATGCAAGTACCTTAAGTTTGCACGTATTTAAATTGTATGTAGAAAAGGCACACTCTGAAAATAGTGGTGGAACATTCAACAAGCGAATGTCCCTGAAGCAATGTACTTTATCAAGCTGTAAGGAAAGATTAGCTCAGTGCACTTGCTTCAGTAACATTAAAATAATGCCCTGATGGAGCAAGGTACAATATGCACTTCTCCATTTTCTATCAGTATCGACATTGTGCACAGCCTCAGGGGTTAGATTATCTTGTCTCTTTACCCCATGACTAGTATGTGCATGCATACCAGTGGCCGTAAGAGATAACGGAATAGAAGCAGTCATGTTCCTCTTTATTTTTAGGAACAATTTAGCAGTTATCCTTGATTTCTGTCGCAATATAATGGTACTAAAATAATTCAGTATCTCCAAGCAGTCTCTGGACAACTATATTTTTTTCAAAATAATGCTATGTTTGAAATCACCACGGAAACCCCAAGTCACTGCCCACCTTTTGACTAACCCTCAGTTTCTCTCCACCTTACTCCCCACAAACAAATACAAGCCAGCCATTCAAGCACAGCTTTTTAAAAAAAATCTCTCTCCCCAGACGTCGAACATCATACATTTTCACCTCTTACTACAACTGACATAGTTAGCTCCTGGCTAACACATGCCCACTGTGTAAGTATGGAGATGTCCCTCTGCAGTCAAAACCTTTGATGCCTTCTACACGTCACACATAGAAAGCTTACAAGCACGAAGAGCTCAGGGTTCTTCCGATCTGCAACCTCAACACAATGCACTGCAATTTTGCTGTTCCCTCTCCTTCCAGCTCACCAAACACACACACTGTATTCCAGAGGCACCGGAACACATGGATGCCATAAAAATTGCAGTGCGGTGCTGTACAAATCCTAGTAACATAACATTAGCATACTGCTCTGTATTGTGAGGACTCAAACTTGAGAAAAATCAAGTCAGGTGGTAGTGCATACAAGGCAACTCTTTGAGGTTTTTCTTCACTGTCCTTCATGAGGAAAACACACAAATGGATTGGGGAGACAAGTGGGTGTTCTCGTTCTAGAGAATTCCCTTGTATGATTTTAATTCAAGCAGTACATAAGTGCAAACACATTTTGTGGTGTTTCATGCAATTGACCAGAAATGATATCTTACGATTTTGTGGTCTTATGTTTGGACTGAATCAAGCTATTATACACACACAAACACATAATGCTGTTACTCCATTGAATACATATCTGTCAGTGTTATATGTTTGTGCCACACGATCCTAAGAAGGTGGTGTTTCACAGACAGCTTTTCCTAAACATTACATCAGAAAATGTACAAACAAAAATGTTAAAATACACCAATGAAGATGGCCTGGGGAATTAAAAATAGAGGTAGACGGGTTATGTGAACTGTCTGAATTCCAAATGTTTCAAAATCAATTGACTCCACACATATTCGTAGTAAATATTCAGAAACAAAAAAATGCACTAGCCCATTAATGTGCATATGGCATGCTTTACCTATCTCATTACTATACACTGCGATGCAAACATCTTTGTCTCTGCATATAGTGCATTCATCATACTGACAACTTTCCACCAACAATCATTCCTTGACAGCAACAACAAGATTGGTTGTTACTTAGGCACTGTACATTTTCCCCTGTTCATGTCAAACTTGTACAGATTATTTTTTTTATTTCCTAACCCCAGGGGACAGGGGGGCTTAAATATGTGTTTGAGTCCTTTTCCCTCCAAGAAGATTTCTTTTTTGACATTGAATTGGTATAATTTGTCTTATCTCTGCTTTCTGATATGTGTATATCATGGATATGAAAAAGTTGTATCATGATGTGAACGAGTCACTATGAATTGTGAATGCTGTCTACTCCATTAATTGATTTTGTATATCTATGAAAGCCATGGCTTCTAACAATAATCCTTCCTGCTCTTGACTCTTAGATCAAGGGTGTCTCTCAACCAAACGTCCTGAGTGAAGGGCTGATGAAGAAAAGGGCAATTCCTGTTTGGACCTCTTTCGGACCAGGGGGTCCCAGGGCCTGACCCCCTACTCAGACAGCAGGTAAGCATGTACCAACATGTGTTTACTCCATCTGATGTTCCCCTGTGCCCCTCACCCTTCTCGCACACAGGCGTTGCCATTGTTGCTTGATTCTTCTACCCTGCTCCCCCTAACCCCTCCAGCCTACTTCTGCAGGAGTCTGTCCTGATACATTCTGGTTTCACCGTCACCGTAGTGGTGCGTAACCCTTTCTCAACTCTCATGCTGGACTTCCTTTGCATCTTGTACTCATGGTGGCCCTGAATCATGCTGTTCCCATCTTCATCTTGTATCCTGGCTTGCAACATTATGTGTCACTACTGACTTCTGCAATTGTATTCGCTTTCCCCTCTTGCTTCTCCACTCTTTTTGACTGCTTACTTTCTGTTCTCTCCTCCTCTCCCTTTCTCCCTTTTCCTATCTCCTCCCCTCCTCCCCTTACTTTCTTCTATGCACTTACTCTATCAGAATTGTCCCTGGACCTAGGATGATAGCAACCTCGTCTGTCTCCTCTCCCTCCCCTTACTTGTTTCCTTCTGTCCCCCCTCCACCCACCAGCACTATCTGAAATGTTGTCAGGCCTAGTACGATAGTCGCTTGTTTTGTTCCTCCTTTCCCTTTCTGCACCCTTGTCCCTCAACTTTTTCCAGTCTTTTGCCTGTCTGTTTCCATCTCCTTCCCACTCTCCCCCTCCCTTCCTTATCTATGTTTTAGCTCTTGCACTATCTGAAATGTCATAAGGCCGAGTACGATAGTTAATTTCACATCCTTACTGTTCATGGCCTGTAAGAATGTCATTTTATTTTCCCTTGTTCCCTCCCTTGCCTTGAAGCGCTTTGAAACACATTGTGTATAGGTGCTGTATAAATAGACTATCATATCATATCATGTGTGTGCGGCGGAGACCAATTCCAAAGCTGCTTAAGTATCACCCCATCAGATTCTAGAAAAGTAGGTACAGGTACATTTGCATCCCAGGGAAGTTATGGGGGTATTATATATACACCTGGTAAAGCAGGTTGTATAGTAGGACTGTGCTGCTTTTTGCAAAATGCTTCCACAAGAAGGTGCATCCACACCCTGATGAGCCAGGCGATACAGAAACTGACAAATGAAGTTACACAGAAGAGAAAGAAAAAAGAGGACCGCAACACGAAACATGATGTGATAATGACATTATTTGCCTGATTGATTTGCTATGACTTACTACAGTCAACACACACAATTAACCCTTCTTACCATTATTTGATAACCAGTCAAAACAAATAATATTGCTTTGTTATGAATCGTGTAATATATTCGCTGCACAAACACGATTTGTTTTTGTGAGTGCTTAATATGAATTTTGCAGGATATGTATTTTTTACATTACATTTGGTTGGGAAGATTTAATATTTCTAGAATCTATTTACTTTAAAGCTATCTATTTAGTAGTTTGTATGTCCTTATGTCTTCTTATTATCCGACCTTATGGAGGTCCCCGATCTCTGGGCCTATAGGGCAGCAGCACAGCTAGCACACATCCATGCTTGGCAGATCATCACAGACTGCCCTAGATGGGGGGAACCGGAGCAAGATCAATTACCGCTCCCCCTGCGATTCCTACCACATATCCAGCCCTCCCTGAGAGAACATTGGAAGACTCTCCTGCAGCCCACCAAATCATACCAGTCCTGTATCGTATCTTCACGGCATACGGGATCCCTCGGATAGTAAAGACAGACAAACGGCCCTCCATTCAAAGGACACAGCTTTACAAAATTCAGTGAATACATGGGGTTCCACCACCACAAGGTCACCCCATTGTGGCCTCAGGCTAATGGCATGATTGAACGGTTCATGGCCAACTTGAAAAGAGCATTGCAAGTAGCCAGGCTCACAGGTGAGCCGTATGTGCAAGTACTCCACCAACAGTTGAGGGATGACCGAAGCACACCACATAGCTCTACGGGGAAAACTCCTGCTGAATTTATGTTCAGAAGAGACATCTGGACGAGATTTCCACAAGCCGCCCTGACTGAAGGCCGACCGATCGTCATGGAGAAGAAGGGATCCATGATCACGGCACAAGGAGACAATGGGTCTCATTACGACCCAGGCGCTAATGGGTTAACGGCGCCGTAAAAGGCTGTGGCGCCGTTAACCTATTAGCGCCTAATTACAAGGTCCCTTTGCGGGACCCGACCTTAACGGCTGGTGTAGACCAGCCGTTAAAGTAGGGACCCGCAAAGGGACCTTGGTGCTAATTACGGTGCCGCAATTTGCGGCACCGTACTTAGCGCCTTCCCCATTCCCATTATGCCCTATGGGGCAAAAATGGGAATGGGGAAGGGCCATGGAGGAAGGGGGAATTACCGCCCCGCCAACCTTGTAATGGGATTGTACTTCCCCCTTTCTCCATGGCGGAGTCGGTAACTTACCGGCATGGACCATGGTCTTCCGCCATGGTCGTAATGAGGCCCAATGGCACAAGCACCCGAAATTCCTCTCATTTCAAGAAAATTCCCCTGTCTGGAGCCCAGAGGCTATGTGGCAAAGTAGAGATACCCAGTGACTACCTATCTGACGATCCCTATCAAGGTGACCATGAGGATTCTGCAGCATACGGTCAAGAGGACTAGATCGAAGGTTTTGGTGCCATTGGTTCTAGTGAATGTTTCAGCTCTCGACCACAGAGGGCCAGGAATAAGCCTTGCCCCCTCATTGAAGATATGGCTTAGCAAACCATGTTCCTGTTCGGTTTATCACCCTGTTGGGTGACTGTTTAAAATGGGGGGGGGCACGTTGACACTGTTGTTCTGGGTCAATGGAGGCGGGAGGCAGGGAGGCATTGTTAGCAATGTGCTTTTCCACCTCTGGGTGCACTGTTCTCTCGGCAAGCCTGTAGCGCACCTGTACAGCAGATTTTGTTAAAGTGATCTTTAATTGCAAGTCATACAGTTTTGAGACTGCCGAGCATTGTATACCCAGAATCCTCACAAAGCTAACATGACGTTTACATCACACAAGAAAGTATCACGTACGAGGCCAACTCAGCTTCCACCAGTTCATCCTCCACTCTCCAAACTACACCTGCGCAGCAAAAGACTCTGTAGCAACCTGCCCAATTATTGGCAAACCCGAACTGCCTTGATTTTATTTTTTTAAATATGTTTATTTTAAACCAAGGCAGGACAATTTACAAACAACATTGCATAAGGGTTTTACACCTTTTTGACAATTCCCTTTAGCGCATATTCCCCCTCCTCCCCCCGCCCCCGGTCCCCAGGCTCCGTCCCCCCGCTCCCACATTCCGGTGGACTGTCTGCCGCCCTTGCCACTTAGGCAGGCTCCTGATCCCTCAGAGCCCAACGGATGTTGAGCGGTTTAAATGTTAAGGCAGCGAAACGCTGGTCGTAGTCCAGCACTGGGGCCCAGACATTGTGGAAACGATGCAGGACTCCCGCCCTTGCTACGGTCACTTTTTCCGCGATCAGGATGTCCCATAGTTTTCCCCACCAGTGGGCCATGCAAGGGCCGTCTGGGGACTTCCAGAAGCGGGCTAGCACAGTTTTGCCTACCAAGAGGCATTGCGTTACTAATTTTGCTCTGTTCCCGGAGCGGGGATAAACCCCGGGGGCCGCCTCATTGAAGATATGGCTTAGCAAACCATGTTCCTGTTCGGTTTATCACCCTGTTGGGTGACTGTTTAAAATGGGGGGGGGCACGTTGACACTGTTGTTCTGGGTCAATGGAGGCGGGAGGCAGGGAGGGAAATTACGTGGGAGGGCAGGGGACCGGCAGTTGGAGCCGGATGTTAAGAATAAAGAGGACGTGTGTTTGAGATCTCCTGTGTCCGTGTCCTTATCTGCACAGTGAGGTGCTCGCGCGAGGCGCTTCCACCCCAGCCTTCACAATCTGCCCCTACGCACATTGGCAGTCAGCATGCTGGCAGCTAACTGCTATGAAACAGCTTTGCCATCCCTCCCAGCATATTACCACGGCAAATGGTGGGCGCAGTTTGATCACATGTTTGCTTTCCGCCCCAGATGAGACCCCAAACCCTGTCCCTCTCACTTGCAAGCCAATACCTTATATTCTTTAGCTGCCAGGGTCATAAACACGATGGGCCGTGGCAGAGAGGAAGGCTGTAATTTCCAGTATTGAGGAACATGGCATGGGTCATTGGGGGCATTGCAAACCATGCACACTGCTACTGGAATAATAACAAATGTAGCGAGTCTGCCCCCTTTGGCCCCAGGACCACAAATAGAGTGGGTGGGTAAGCACTGCACTTCTCACAAACAATACACACAAATCAGTCACCATTTTATTCAGCACAGGCACGCAGGAATTTGCAGGAACTTTGCCTTTCCTGAGGTATGTCATTATTAGATGCCCAACGGTGCCATTAGGAGCGGACTATACCCCCACGTTCCAGGGCTGTTCACAGGAAGAGCAGAGGTCCAGACTGGGAAGTCCAATTTAAAAAAAAAGCAAAGGACGTTACTACTATGGTGGGCATGAAGGCATAGGGTAGCAATACCTCCCAGACGAGAATAGACCAAGGCAAACTACCACATTTCCACTACTAACTAACCCCTGCTCGTTGTGCTTCAATCAGATCTCACAAGCGCTGTCCCAGAAAGGAATAGGTGAGCTTATTGCACACACAGGCACACGCCACTCTAATCGTGTTACCCACTTGCTGGTGTGCCAAACAGACTAACCTTTTTCACTGTCTTGAGTATGGCCATTGTGCCCTTAAGCCATTGGCCCAATCGTATTTGCCTGTTGTCACCAATTCTCAGCATGACCCTGCTGCCCACCCAATGCCTTGTCAGGAGGTCACTGTTCACTCCATTTTCCCCTTTCTCTGGAGTGGACTAAGTCACCTGCACCACCTCTCCCTAAACGTACCCATTCTTGCCTTTGGTTTGGTTTCCCGGCTAGCAAACCCAGCTATGCTGCTCCTGCCTTCTTCTAATGACCCCTTCTGTGTCGGGGGAAAATACTTTTTTTTTTTTAAACAGGGCGCCACCACAATGTACTGTTCTTACTAGCCGCCATCTAACCCCCTGCGTCTTACTTCCCTGTGTAAGGAAATGTTGGTAGCAGCATGCGTGTTGCTGGCATTCACACGCCAGCATAGCAATGGAAGTCAGTGCTACGCATCATGGAGATAATACGCACTGCTGTGGCCAGTAAGTATGTTTGCAGTAAAAAAGAAAGTTTAAAAAAGCAAGCCCATTGTCGACTTAATGCACCTTTAATTTTTTTTTAATACCATCAGATAAAGACATTCTTCTTTCTTCTATTCTTTCTATAATGTATTCACTCCAAAGTATTTAGGGATAAACCATCGTAATACCATATGACTCGCTGAAACTGTCTTCTTCTAAAAACATCTTTAATAGCACAAACATGTTTTAATATAAACACGTTTCAAAAAGACTAACATAGCAAATGAAGTTAAAAAAAAAACTATCCTTCCTGACTACTCAGGACTAATTGTAATCTGTCCTTTAACCCCTAACAGTTACATGACCACACATCATGTGCTCCTGTTTACATATAAACAATTGAATCGGTCTGCCTTTGGTTTGATAGACAAAAACAGAAAAGAGAACTCAGGGTGGATACTAGAAACCAGGCCTGTGTTTTTTAGCTGGAACTTTTTCTAATGTATATGTTTTTAGCACAGATGTTTATGTTAATACATGATTGCGCTATACATATATTTTTAGAAGCAGAAAGTGTGAACTAGGTATGTAGGCTTAAGGTAGTCTATCAGTAAATACTGTGGAGAAAATAAATTATATAAAGTGCAGCACAAGAAGAATGTATTTTTCTGTTGTTACTAAAATAACTTGAAGGTTCATTAAGACCATTTTAATTTTCATGTTTTGCAGTTATATTTCCTACTAGGATGCCTGGGGCCTACCAGGACCTTGAGTTTTGTGGAACATAGTAAATATTGTTAGCAATGTGCTTTTCCACCTCTGGGTGCAATGTTCTCTCGGCAAGCCTGTAGTGCACCTGTACAGGAGATTTTGTTAAAGTGATCTTTAATTTCAAGTCATACAGTTTTGAGACTGCCGAGCATTGTATACCCAGAATCCTCATAAAGCTAACATGACGTTTACATCACACAAGAAAGTATCACGTACGAGGCCAACTCAGCTTCCACCAGTTCATCCTCCACTCTCCAAACTACACCTGCGCAGCAAAAGACTCTGTAGCAACCTGCCCAATTATTGGCAAACCCGAACTGCCTTGATTTTTTTTTTTTAAATATGTTTATTTTAAACCAAGGCAGGACAATTTACAAACAACATTGCATAAGGGTTTTACACCTTTTTGACAATTCCCTTTAGCGCATATTCCTCCTCCTCCCCCCGCCCCCGGTCCCCAGACTCCGTCCCCCCGCTCCCACATTCCGTGGGACTGTCCGCCGCCCTTGCCACTTAGGCAGGCTCCTGATCCCTCAGAGCCCAACGGGTGTTGAGCGGTTTAAATGTTAAGGCAGGGAAACGCTGGTCGTAGTCCAGCACTGGGGCCCAGACATTGTGGAAACGATGCAGGACTCCCGCCCTTGCTGCGGTCACTTTTTCCGCGATCAGGATGTCCCATAGTTTGCCCCACCAGTGGGCCATGCAAGGGCCGTCTGGGGACTTCCAGAAGCAGGCTAGCACAGTTTTGCCTGCCAAGAGGCATTGTGTTACTAATTTCGCTCTGTTCCCGGAGCGGGGATAAACCCCGGGGGTCGGAACCCCCAGAAGGACTGTTTCAGGTTCCAGGGGGAGTGTCATCCCGGTAATTCGTTCGATCGTCACCAGGCACTGTTCCCAGAACTGCTGAATCTTTGGGCAAGCCCACCATATGTGGTAAAAAGAGCCAGGCTCGGAGCATCCCCTCCAGCAGGAAGGGTCTACCCGTGGGTTCAAGTGGTGTAGCCTAATGGGGGGGGGGTAGTACCATTGCAGCATAAGCTTGTATGTGCATTCTTTGTTGGTCACACAGGTAGATGAGGAGTGGATAAGTGTCCAGATGTCCACCCAGGACTGGTCGTCAATCGGGTGACCCAGATCGGCCTCCCATTGGGCCATGCATCGTGTTCTTGCGCTTAGGAAGTCCCCCAGGAAGCGTCTGTACAGGGTTGAGATCCTGCTCCGGGATGGTAGGTCCTTTATCATCAGTTCAAGGGGGGTAAGGGGGCGAGTGGCAGCCCGGAGGGTCTGGTGGTGCGAGCACCAGTGCCGGAGTTGGCAGTAAGTAAATCTGTCCCTTTCCTGTAGGTGGAACGCTGCCTTACATTGTTCGAAAGTGCGGGGAGTGTTCCCGGTGAATAGCTGTTCCAGGATCTCGAGGCCGCCGTCGATCCATTTCTAGGAGTTTCGGGGGTTCGTCCCCGGCGAAAAGTTTGGGTTATGGAATACAGGGGAGAGCGGGCTTTGTCCGCTTGGGATTCCTTTTTGTTTCAGGGCCCAGTCCCATGAGCTTAGCGTGTGTTTGGTAGTGCTGCCTGCTCAGCGGTCGACAGGCTCCGGCTTGCATATGTAACGATGTGTATCTGCGATGGGTCTTTTGGGTCTATCTGGGCCAATATGGCACCTAACCCGACGGGACTGGCATCAACTGTTAGTTCAGTCTTCCTTTCTGGATCATAGTATGACATGTTCTCTGCTTTTGCAACCCTTTCTCGGATCACCTCGAAAGCGTGTTGGCACATCTCTGACCAGACAAATGCAATTTTTTGTTTGGTCAGCGCTCTCAGGGGTTTGCTGACCGTAGCAAAGTCTTTAATGTACCTTGTGCAGTAACTGGCAAGGCCAAGAAATGACCTCAGTACTGATGTGTTGCTTGGGGTTGACGTTTCATTCAGTGCAGAGACCTTGTCAGGATCGGGTGTCATGACATTTTCAGAAAATACTTTGCCAAAGAAGCATAGTGTGCCTTTCCTGAACTCACACTTCTCTTGGTTTGCGGCTACCAACGCTTTACACACTTTGGCTAAGGTCTCATTGTGTTTTCCCACATCTGTCCCAAACACCAAGATGTTGTCACTATAGTTTATGAAGTTTGGGATGTGTTTTTATCACATGAAATATTTATCATATGAAATATTTCTTCAGCTGAGGAGACTCCAAAGCTTAATCTCTTATATCGATATATATCCAGGTGGGTAATGAACGTCGTGATGTTACTGCTCCCGGGGCTTACTACCAATTGATGGTACCCTTTTTTAAGTCCAATTTTGAGAAGACTTTGACTCAGTCAGTAGATGGATCATATCAGTAATGAGCAGTGCCATGTGTCTCTCTCTCCGTATGGCTTGGTTGGGCCTCCTCAAGTCGACACAGCCTGATTGCATCAGAGCCTTTATTGAGCACCGTAACAATATGTGACACCCATGTAGTGGGACCTGTGGCGGGTTCTATAATGTCCTGTTCCAGCAGCTTGTCGAGTTCATCTTACACCTTCTTTTGAATGTGCACCGGTATGCCCCTGTAATGCTGTGCTACGGGGCGCACTGTCTCATCCATATGTAGCTTCAGTTGCCTGTTCTGCAATTTTCCAATTCCTTTGAAGAGGCTGTGGTACAGATCTTGAATCATAGCTACTGGGTCGATGTATTTGTGTACCATGATTTTATACAGGACATGTATTAGACCCATATCGATGGCTGCCTTGAAACTAAGTACGCAGCCACTCTCACTTTCTGTCGCCAGCACACATATTGGCACTCTTTTGTCTTGTCCCTGGTAGCGGCACGATCCCTCAAATTGTCCTAGGCACTTGAGGGGTGTCTTTGCGCCATAAGCGTAAACGTCTACCATTGCAGGGACCAATTTTGGGCACTGTGGCAGCTCTTTGAAGACTTTCTTGCTGACTACGTTCACTGTAGCCCCAGTGTCAATGAGAAATTCTATTGGTCTTTCATTGAGTTTTATTATCAGTGTCGGACTGTGTTCGGTGGCTACCTGATTACTCAATGCATAGACATATTCTTTTATTCTGTGTTCACTCCCTGATGAGCTGACTTCTGATTCAGGCGGAGATTGTTCCACTAAGTAGCGCTCATGGCACATGGATCAGTCTCACTCGAGTGACGTATTGCCTTCATTCCCTTCTTTCTCTTCTCTGTCTCTCGTCACCTGACTGCCGCTCTTTTGGTTCAGGGTCGTTATGTGACGACGAGGGATGCAGTGTTGTCCCCAGGAACTGAGGTGTCAAAGTCATGTCCCTAGGTTTAAATCTTGGGAATGTTTCTCTGGCCCTCTCTCTACCTTTGTCCCTGGCCAACAGACACACTGATTTAAAGTGTCCTTCCTCTCTGCATGTGGCACATCACTGGCCAATGGCCGGGCAGGTACCATCATGCGGGTAGTCAAACTCACATTTGAAGCAAAATGGTTCCTCCTGTCTCCTTTCTTGCTGTAGTCAATGTATCGCTTTGGTTGGCGTGGCAGTATTAAAGCTTTCAACTTTTGAATCTACAGCTCTCTGCACGTGCAAGCGTCAGGATTTCGTCCAATGTGCGGAATTTCTGTAACAGTTTCCGTCTGACCGTCTGTGATTCGCAACCGTTGATGACTTGAGATCTCCATATTTGAGTAGTTTGCAAAGTCACAGTGTTTCATTTTAATTCTCAACCTCATGCCATATGCGTCCATGGTTTCGCCCTTCGCCTGTTTGGTACTGTGGAATAAGTGGTGCTTGTAGTCCACGTTACTGTGCGGGGTAAAGTATGCTGATTGTGCCTCCTACAAGTCACGTATGGAGCCAATGGCATCAGCAGGCATCTCATCAGTGATGTCACTTGTGGCAGGTCCTTCTGCCAGTTTGAGAAGATTTTTGTCTATCATCCTCTATCAGCCCAGTGGTCCCCATCTATGGTTCATATTCCCTTATCCACCGGGCCCACCTAGGTGCCATATTGCTCGTGTCACTGACGTCAACATCGCCTGGCATTTGTGCAGCCAAGGAGTCTGGCAATCTGTATGGAGCTTGATCTGGAGGGATTTGTGCCCCCTGAGCCTGGCACCCTGCCCTGCATCTTGGGAAGACCTTCAACCCCCCTCCTGCACAGCCTTATTGTTGCAGTGCAGTCCTCATTGTTCCCAGTGGTTCCATGGCCACCTCTGTGGCACACACGAGCACTGGGTGGGAGCTGGTACAAAGTATCCCCTGGGCTTAATTAGGGTGAGATGTGAAGGATGGCCGCCAGAAAGGCACGAGCACCATCTCCCGGACTCCTCCTCCTGATCCCCTTTAACTGTGTCGTATTAGAGGCACCGTCGCGGCCCGGGAGTTCCAGCTGCTTCCTGCATCGTTCTGAAACAACCGGCCAGAAAGTTTTCACCTCCATGGCCCGGGAGCTCCAGCTGCTGCTCGCAGCACGTTCCACGTGGGCAGGCACAATTTTCACCCTTTGCAGCTCGGGTCGGCATGGCATCTCAGTGTGACATTCCAGCAGGCATCCACTCGACGAGCACCCCAACATGGGTCTTAGCACCAATGGTGCTCCGTCCTCGTCGCCAGTGTGATGGCCGGGGTGGATGCCCCTCGTGCGAGCACCTCGCTGTGCAGATAAAGACACGGACAAGGGAGCTCTCAAACACACGTCCTCTTTATTCTTAACATCCGGCTCCAACTGCCGGTCCCCGCCTTCCCACATCATTTCCCTCCCTGCCCATGCCTCCCTTGACCCGGAATAACAGTGTCAACGTGACACAGATCACCAGGACGTAGGTCATGTAGGACATGACACCTGTACTTGGGAGCCACGTGAAAAGAAGAGAATGATGAGTAAAACTACACAGAAAAAGGGTTTGTAAATGAATTACTTTACTGACTAGAAAGAAAAAAAAACATGTGATGGGGTTGCCTGCACAGTTAGCTCATTTTTTTTGCGCTTTAAGTTTCCACTTCAGACATAAAAAGTGGATGGTCAGATAAATGCATTCTATTTAAGATGAAAATTAGTAGAGGAAATACAAAGTCTTGTGTGGCCATTCCAGATTTCCTGTAGCCAGACACATGAAAAAGGGGGTTGCTGTTATGCGTTCATCATATTTATGGTCTCCGCATTAGTTAAAGAGCCTGCACCCGTGAGAAAACTATAATGGACAGAAAAGCCAATACATTGCTCCTGACTCACATTTCCTGGTTCATTATTTATTTGTGCTTTACCATCCAGGCTCCATTGACTGCGAGGTGGCACAACACCATCATTTGTAATGGGGTGGCCATTCTCATGCTGCAGTCCTCCTCTGTTCCTGGCACAGTGCTCACCGCACTCATGGACAGGAGAAGAAAAACAGAAGCACTCCTGCAAGCTGGCCCATTGCTTCCACATTCCTTGAGGCCTCCATATTTTTGATACACAAGTAATCCCAGGACACTCCACAGCCCATTTACCCAGTGCAGGGAATGGGCTCTGCAAAAAATGACTTGCCAGAGCACCACTCCGTCCCTCAGACCGAGGGATCCCAGATACGACTCTTGCAAATCCTGTGCCTCATCGAGCAGACTGCGTTCAGAAAACTTGATACAAAGAGCTGCCTAGTCTTCTGAAAGCAGTCTGCTCATTGTAGTGCAGATCGCTCCCGCTGCACTAATCCTGTGCCTCATCGAGCCGACTGCTTTCGGACGACGCAGCACAAAACGCTGCCTAGTCTTATGAAATCAGTCTGCTCGTTGTACAATCCGTGCTTCAAAGAGCGTTCAGAACACTCAGGGCCCGATTCTTAACTTGGTGCAGTGAACGTCCTAAAGAGCCTGATTCACTGCATCAAATCAGGATGCCCAGGCTCTACCAATATTCTCAAGTGGGTCTGGGCGTCCTCGTAGTACAGTAGGATTTTTGTCAAAACAGGCACAATCCTGAAATCTCTGCAGCATTTTCGTAAAATAACGACATATTAGTTATTTTACAAAAATGCTGCTGAGAACACGGGTAGATATGAATACTTACATACACATCAAAATAAGCCGCTTCAACGTTGCAGAATACAACGTTGAAGCTGCTTGCTTTGGTGTATGTCAAAGTGTTCATACATTCTCAGGGAACCTCAAATATCTAGAATGCTACAATTGCCAAGCAATCATGGCATGGCTGACTAAATAGTGGCAGCCATGAAAAATATACTACACATGCCCAACTCAGATGGGACACATTCTATAGAAAAAACACACACAGTAATCCAATCCAGAATGTGGTAATCTTCCAAGTCGCATCAAGCACACCAATTTAAATCACGCTCAGTGTCAAAAGATGAATGTCAAACTCCAAAGAGGTGTGTACCCATTGTGAGAGTGACTTTCATGAAGTGAGGAACTGCCCACAAGAGGATACACATGGCGGGGATGCAAACAAGTAAATAATTTTGATAAAGTATGTCATTAAAAATTGGCATCATGCAAACTTCTTACCAAGAAATCAGCCATCTAATTAATGGAACACGTCACCAATGACAACACATTGCCTGACATTTAAGAATCCAGTGACAATCGTGTCTTCTTTGTATATGAAATTCAGCATGAACCTCATGGGGGAAAGATGAAGCCCCCTAATTTTAATCTTCATATCAATGACCCAAGTGTCTCAGCCATTACCGACACAAGTGTCTCAAAGTTCAGTCACACATCACCACAACTTCATTTTCAGAGTACCAACGTGAGGATCTTTGCATATGGAAACAAGACTCCCATCGTGCTCAATGGAATATTAATTCCATCCATTACCCTTTACTGAAACAGCTAATGTAGAGGTGCAGACAAACACATCTGCAGGAGATCCTACCCCCTACCTCTCCTCTATTGGAGACATGAGATCATGCCCTGTTTAACGCCAGCTATTGTACCAATACCGTAGCAAGTATTTGGAAGATGGTATCCATTGAGACAACCATATTGAATGTACACTCAAGTTGATGACAGCCTGCAGCAGGAGATTCCAGAAGGAATATGAGAAAGAGCTAAGAAAATGGACTGATGATGTCATAAGAAAGTGTGCATAATGTCCTGAAATACTGAATGAAAACAATGTATGAATCCAAGAGGAGAAATGACGAAGCAAAGAATCAAGTGAACATTAAACGGGTAAAAGAAAAACACTACACAGTAAGAAGTGCTGCAGAAATCTGAAGTATAATGAATGTATATACACTGAAACGCAAGATAGATCAAGTCATTGTATATGCAAGATACAAGTAGTGAATAGAATGCAGGCGGAGTCACCATTGTACAGAAAGTGGACATTGGTATCATGAAATAATTAAGCCAAAGAATGATGAAGAGAAAATGAAAGGCTATGTCATAATAGCAGGTTGTTGGAGCTGCGGTGGGAGGCTGTCTGGCCTGAAGTCATGAACTGAGAAGTCGAGGTCAGCTATCTACGCCAAAGAGGAATATGTGTGCGGAGAATCAATCCTCTCACCTTAAGGTGCAAGAAAGAACACAGAAGTTGCCAAGTCTTAATTCATTAAAACATTTAAAAGCTTGCAGAATAAACAGAACCATGGTCTCTCGTCACGTGAGTCGAGGTTGAAAATAGGGTTGAACTTGGAGTTCCAGACACCATAGCGAGTGCCTTCACTCCTGTTGCATTCCCAGTACAAGAATACTGTGCCAGGCAAGTACAAAGAGAATTTCATGGCAGAAGGCATGGGTGATTCGAGATGTTGGGCTAATTGGGTGATAGGGCAGCTTCATGTCCTATCTACTTGCACCTGGGTCTTAGCTTATAAGCTGCTAATTGAACCAAATGTTCCAGACATGGCACCAGCATGCAAACCAAATGTATTAGTCCATATAACAAAGGACCTTATAGCTTGAGAAACCAATGAAACACTTTATAACTGATTTTTCTTAAATGACACGTACAAATGGGTAGTCCTAGGTTGTCCACCTGATATTTGACAACCAATAACAAACTTAGCTCCTATATGATTGTATATCTAGACGTGTCCCTTAACAATCCCAACCCTTGATAGGTTTTTTACTATTGCCACGAAGCATGACGTCATTCTGAAGCATAAAGAAGTATATCATTGTATTTCATGTGGAAATCCCTGAGAATGAGTGTACATCCTTTGATGTTCGTTGTACACTCCCTGTATTAGATAATTTATAATAAAACAGAAACTTTCAATCTTCTTGAGTTTGTATGGTTAATTGGACTCAGAATGATTGTGGTGTAATCTCATCCAGTAACAGATGCACGTTCCAAGGGCCATATGCTCTCTTATTTGAGAGGGTATTCATTGTCAAAGTGGGTCTGGACATGTTGCTGAGCTGCAAAGCAGAAAAAGCCCTACAGCTCAACCATTTCACTGTACTGCTACACATTTCTGACCTTGAGGTCCTTGTGGAGTTCAAACAACTGAAAAGTAAGCCATACAAACATCATAGAGAAAGTTCTGTTAACCCTGTCTGTTTATTATATAGACACCTTTCACTGTATGTGCACCACAAAGTTGAAAAAGAGCTCAGCAACCTGGAGGCAGCAGATATCACTGAATAGGTATCTGGCCCCCATCCCGTGGTGTTCTCCAATGCTAATTGCACACAAATCAAAGCAGCCTGGGAAAGTATGCTTCTGTATTAGTGTGCACCTTACCAACAAAGGCTATAAAAAGAAAGCACCATCTCACCCCTACTATTGACAAAATAATGGGTAGCACCAATGCAAAATTTTGCAAAGACTTCCGATCCAGCACCACCTTTATCACCCATGTGGGATTCATTGATTTAGGAGACTAAATGTTGGCATCTCTTCAATGGCAGAAGTATTCTAGAATAAAATCTGAGGTACATTGGCTAGCCGTCAAGTTGTCATCAGTGTCAATGATGATATTCTGTTAAACTCAGCCTCTGAAGACGAGCATTTTCTATGGTTATAAATAGTGTTCTTGTCATCTAGCAATGCAGACTGACCCTCGACAGTGATAAGTCTGAATATTTTAAGCCCACACTCAAATTCTTTGTCTTCGACCATTAAGGAGTCAAACCAGAATCAAAAAAGTGAACAGCATTAAGCTGGCTGCTTTTCCTCCATCACTTTCTGAACTATGCAGCTTCTTGGTCATGGTCAGCTACTGTGGGTGTTTAATTCCGAAAATGGTCATCACCACTGAATCACTAAATGAACCAAAACCAACATGAAATGACAAAGGCTCACAAGACAATATTTTGAGATACCAAGGATTAGCTTGTTTACCACAAAGACCTATTTCGATAAGCAGAATAAAACAGAGCTCCTGGTCGACACCGGCCTGATCTTGAAGCTGTGCTCACGCAAACAGATACAAACGGGCATCACCATGCTATATCCTATGCCAACCAAGCCTTCACCTAAAACAAAAATAGAGGTACTCACAAACTTACAAAGAAGCAGTAGCTATTCTGCGGTGGATTAAACACTTCCACCTTGTGCAAGTCTTTGGACCAAAAACTGATGACAGAAAACATCCTGACGCAGTGAGAGGCATTACCTGAAGGAGTCTGTTCTATGTTGATTGCATATTTTGCTCGCAGTTATGATGATAAGGGCTCCCAAACAACGCAAAATGCCAAACACAAATGTGCGGCCCAACAACATTGTACATACTGTGAAAGTAACTTTTGTATTGCAATAATTTCCAAGGCTGCATTTCAGCTGTAAATCCAATGGCGTAGATTAGATATTTTCTTTCAGCCACTGCATGACAATTCAAAAGGTAAAGTCTGAGAACTAAATAAAAACTATTCCCCACCTAAAAGATAGTCCAAAACATATGAATGCATTTACTTCCCAAAATAATTTATCAGGTTCACAATGTTTGTGGAAGAACATGACATAGATACAGGAAAGTCTGAAATATTGTCACCAGTAAAATATCCCTGGATTCCGAACATAGAAATAAGAACAATTTATGTTATGAATATTTCTTTTGCAGAGAAAATGTATCTGCAATTTAAATGTGTATTCAAGCTCCATCATCGCTATGGGTTATACAGAATGTTGTAAATTAAGAGGCCTATTGCAGAATTAAATGTAGGAAATCTAAATAGCACTTTTGTGGCATAGGAAACTGTTTTTAATTTCAATTATTGTATTTGCAGATGTTTAATTTTACTTAAAATAATGTGATGTAGAGCCATACAGGAACTATATAAAAGTTCAAATTAATTCTGTTATACATATATTTCTCTTGGAGTCCTTGTATTTGACATTTAAAGTGACATGCCTGAGTCTGGTGAGTGAAGGGAGAAGTTTTGAAACCACTTACAAGGGGAATTTGAAAAGCTCCAGAGATTCATTTCCAGTTCTACCCAGCTTGTGAAATCACAATGAGAAACATGATATTACAAAAAGGGTTTTGCATCTGTCCAAACAGGTTCTGGAGGCAAGCCAAGCCTTAGCAGATGGCCGAGCTGGTAAACAGAACTTCAAAGAGCTTATCATAATTATTCAAAGACCAGGGCTACCATTAAAACTCCATTAACTCAAAGGCCACGAGAAGATTATGTAATTCTATGCATATCATGCATATTAGAAGAGACCTGGGTTTTGACATGATAAGATTTAACATTGTGAAAAAGGAGTATGTAGGGGATTCACCACTAGTACCACCTTAAGGAAAAAGTCAGCAGCTTCACAGTAGCAAATTGAATAGAAAGTAACACGAGGGACATTGAATATGTAGGGCCCAATTCATGGAAATGTGTGCAAAAATCCTGCAAGGGCCACGCGCTGAGAAGGACACTGCATGAAACTGCACACAGAATACAAAAGGCACTTCATGTATTCATGGAATTCACAGCGCAAATTAACTGCATTCGCAAGTCGTGGCCGGAATGCCCCCAACATGCCCACACGCAAAGCATAAAGAACCAGAACAGCTACCCCTGTATGCTCCCCGGGTGTGAATACACACACCCTTCAAACAGTGCGTGGGGACTCCTGCAAGCAGGTCTGCATTTTTGGGACCCTGCGCAGGGTCCTCCATAACTGTTGCCAGCACCTCGACAACATGCGTGTGAACAATCGTAACTCGGGCTAAACTCGGAAAATCTGCATGTGATCCCCCGTAAACCATTCCTGCAGCACACTAAACTTCTTATGTGCACCCCTAAGTAAGATTGGAACCCTGGCTGCATACATGCATCCCTAAATCTGACATGCAAACCCACCTCCATGCTGCAAATCCTATGTGCAAGTGTACTTACGCCTGCCTTTGGGTTGCAGATAGTATGAAGGACTTGCGTGGCCAATTCCCTGCGAGAGGTTGTACGCTTGATTCTATGAATACGTCTTGTGCCGCGCAATTGTGGGCATGCAAGGGACTGCCTGCAGCCAATCCCTTATAACGCCAACTTTTACTCATGTTCTTCTCCATTTTTCGCCCCTACTTCATCCTCTCCGCAGGCTTTGCCCATGGTCTGCATGGTGTCTCGTGCAAGGCGCTTGATGGCTCACAGAGATGTGCCGAGCTTGCACAAACCCCTATTGCGTTGCAAGCTCAGATTGACACAAAATGTTTCCATGTCGAAGCTAGAAGTAATATCCATATGAATTTGTAAACAAATATATAAGATAAATATATTACGTGCCATGATTTGAGAAGCTAAAAAAGGGAAAAACCTCTCAATGTTGCCAAATGTTATCTCACAGCAATCATTCAAGTATATTAATGTGCACATCAATGTACAGGATGTAAAATATTATTTTACTAATCTCACATGTTCAGATCCAAAGCTAAGTCCAAAGAACGAAATAGGCTGTTCTACACCTGGGAATACAAATATCTGCCTGGATTCAAAGACAAGGCAGACAATTGCTTAACCATACTAACTAGTAATGATGAAAGTATTGACAACATTGTGGAAGACATAGGGCCTCATTACACGGACGGCGGTAAGGGTTAACGGTCACCATTAATGGTACCGGTGACCGTTAACCATTACCGCCTTACTACGAGGTCCCTTTGCGGGTTGGAGACTTTAATGCCTGCTTTTTGCAGGCGTTAAAAACCAACCCGCAAAGGGACCAGAGAGCTAATAACGGTGCCGCAATTTGCAGTGCCGTATTTAGCACCTTCCCCATTCCCATTATGCCCTATGGGGCAAAAATGGGAATGGGGAAGGGCAATGGGGGAAGGGGGAATTACCGCCCCACCAACCTTGGAATAGGGCGGTAATTCCCCTTTCCTCCAAGGCGGTGTCACTATTTTACCGGCATGGACCAAGGTGCTAATAGCACCTTGGTCCACCGCCGTCCGTGTAATGAGGCCCATAGATTTAGAGGATTAAGTGCTTATGGTTGAGTATAAAATAGCATACAAAGCGGATTGGGAGTTGGCAATGGCAGAAGATGGGAAACTTTGAAAGATAAAGGATTACATACATGGACAGTATATTAGCAAAATACAAAAACAGTTTCTCAAAAATCAACCTAGCTGGAAGGTGAAAGATGACTTGCACATGGAAAAAGTTACCGGATCCACAAGGTAAGCAAATCAGTCCTTGTTATTCATTTACTATGATAACAAAGGCACGGAAATGCATACATTCTACAAAGTTGGAAAACCACCTCGGAGTGTGACTTTAACAATATTACCTTCAAAATCTAAAATGGGGTTTACAAAGATCGAGTCAAGATAATGGGCCTCATTACAAGTGCGGCGGTCCAAATGTAAGGGTGCCGCTACCAACGTACCGGCACACTTTCCAGACCGCCACACTACAAGTCTGCTAGCAGGGGCCATTGTGCCCTACAGGTCTGACCTGGCGGGTGCAACAGTCATGGTAGGCAGATTTGTCATGGAAGCACCGGCACCATTAGTAACAATGCTGGTGCTTCCATCTCCCCACTCTCACGGGAATGGGGAACAACAATTTCCAGCGCCTGATTCCCGATCCGCTGTGACTTGTCCAGGTGGAACAGAAATATCAGGTGCTGGAAAAGGGTTACGAGTCTGGCGGTAACCTGCCGGTAGCACCAGTGGGTCAACGCCAAACTCGTAATGAGGCCCAATGTGTAGTTGCATGAGTTCATGTTGGAAAGCTAAGAAGATAAAAAGACTAAAGTACTCCCTGCCGTATGTTTAAGGATATTGCAAGTCACTGAGATGTTCCTTGACCAAATAGAGGCAGAAGATGACAAACTCTGAGGTGACTTGGAATACCCTTATAAAGTATGGAAGGGGGGATTTTATTCTTTATAATGCATGGCCATACACTGTCATCCCCTTTATTACCTGGCATTTTGCTTAATCTAATGTAAGTGATCATCCATTTGCTGATCCAAATAAACAATGTACAATCTATTTGGATTTAAAAACGCTACTATGCAGCTTCTAATACGTTGCAGAAAAATAGTTTAAGCAATTTAATCAAATGCATTGAGAATTTGTTTTTGTTTCGTGCTTCAAACTAAATAATAAAACCTGCAGATTTTTGCTCACATGTTGAACTCTAAAAGTGCACAAATTAATATTATAAACAGTTATTTGCCAATAAATATCTGTAAAATGTTGGAGAAAACTATTTTACAAACAAGGAATTTGAAAAGCGTGTCCCGGGTTTAATTAAGTGCTGTAGTGTCCACTGGAATTCAGCTTTGTGATAATTCAGCTTTGTGATGTTCAAGCTAAAGTCATTGTGACGTCATAAACTGATGTACATTTACTGGTTACAGAGCAGTTGTGATTTTTTGTTATTTTAAGCCAGTTGTGATGTCACAGCTTGCCTGTAATAAGAGCATGATTTCCTTGCTTTTATACAGATATTGTAGGCTGCCATGTATTATTTTACTATTAAGAGGAACTACAGAATCCTGGTAGAAATGATGGGAAAGAACTACAATGTATATTCATCACATTCACTAATTGGTTTCTAGAAATGTCAGGCATGCAATGGGCATTGCAGAACCGTTTCCAGTCACAATTAGTGGAACTCATAGGTGTAAGAGCACAAACTGATCTGGGCAAATTGCTACTTGAGCATCAGAAGTCATACAATACAAAGATGCAGGTAAGAGAACAACAGATGAAGGAAATAAGTCGTATGTAGCGATGGGGTAGCATATACTCTTTTTTAAATCTCTGTCCTCACTTTGACATCGCCACCCTTGGCCTGATTACCCAACATACACTATTGGGGGTCTATGGTCCATTAATGCGGACAGCTTCAGCTGACCCACCTCTATACAGGAAGACCCTGTGGAGTCCTCTCTAGCCCCGATTGCTTGACTATTGCTCTAAAACCTTTCTCTCCGCTGTGCATTTCTGTATTTTCATCATTTCCCTTTTTCTAGTGCTAATAAAAATGACTGTAAATAACGGATGAACATCCTCACAGTTTGATACCAGAATAATGGGATATATTGCTTTGGGGGTGGACAAATCTTTGAGCAACAGTAGATTAATTCGTGTATTAGCCAGTGCCTGACAGAAAGAACAAAATGCATGCAGGACTTTGCCAACACCTATATTCACCCAGTTGGATAACTATCACAAATGCCCAGATGTACTGGATATGTCAGTGTATCCAGGATTATGTCATTTAATGTCAATATAATGTATATCCTGTAGGATTGTCAATACGGTTTTGTTGGTACCTACAACACCAAATCTGTGCTGAGTTTGGAAACATCAAGTTTTAATATGAAAAGCAGAGCTCACAAGACCAGTGAAAAATGATTGCAGCAGGGAAGTCAATCCAGCAGCCGGCCTCAAACATGCTGCAGCCATTGTGACAGACCAAAATAAGTTCCCTTTGCATAATGCAAATGGGATGGCATTAGTGCCGCCACAATACGTTTTTCATGTGAGAGGTCAGAAGTGAGATTGCAAAATGGCCACAACTCTTAATCAAATATCAAACTAACAGTTTACGAGATTACTTGGGTCACCCTTTGGTAGCAAGGCCGAATGCTCGCGTAATCTGTAGAAGACAGGATGAGGCTGTGTTAGGGAGAATTCTCCAGAATGGCTAATTTCCCTTACCTACTGAGTCCCTCAGCAGCTTCGCTGAGTTTCTAGGATTATTTTTTTTCACCTGGTAAGAGTGTGAGCCTTTTTTCCCACTCTTACGTGTGTTTTTGCTGTGTGTTGTACATTTTGTGCTCATGGACTTTGGAATCTCACCTACTCCATAAGCATCATCATTTTACTGTGTGTCAGCCAGCACCTTTAGTGCAGTGACTCAGGGTTGTCCTTTTAGGCTTCCCACTTTAAACTCCATTTTCTGGGACTGATTACTGTCTCCCAGAACCTGTAAAGTTGCCATTGACTTTACTAGTCTTTTTAAATTCACAGACCCAGTACAAACTATCTTCCATAGAGTACTGGAAAGGGTTAATAGTTATCCCTTTTTGTCTGTTTGTCATGGAACATTATTTAGTTCCGCTTTCTCTAAGATTTGGCTGGTGGCAGTGGTATCTAGCATTTTTATTTTACGGCGAGCTATGAAAATAGCCTCGGTACTGTTAGAGGCTATGGTGGTAGCCTCGGACTTTAATCCGCTGGACTCCTTTTAATTTTATTTGGTTCTGGTTGTGTTTATTTGCCATTTATTTTTATAAAGGTCTTTCTTGGGTTTGGTTCCTTTGTTCACTGTCCTTTGGCAGGCTTCTGCACAGAAGCCCTCCTTAGGCGCCTGAGTGTCTGGGTGGACAGGATGTGAGGGAGGGGTTTGAGGCCCCCTTCACAGGGTCTCCTTGGAGACCCAAGTCACACTCTACTTTGATTGCCTAGGTGGGTGTCCTACCAGGACAGCCACCCTGCTGTGTGATTGCCAGCCAGGCTGTGTGAATGGGGGAAAACTGCATAAAAAGCAGGTCCCTCGGACTTGGAAGGCAGAGCCGCCACTGGAATGAGATAACCAACGAGGAGCTGAAGGAAGACGACCGCTGCAACTACTGGACATCCTGGTGAAGCCCTGATGCAGGTCCAAATCGCCTGAAACTCCGATGACAGTGAAGACCCGCATGGAGTCTTCTCCCTTTGAGCCTGGTGGGACCAACCAGCTCACAAAGTCCTTGGACTACCTCTTCAGCCTGGTCGAATTTGCTGTGCTACAGGAAACCGGGTGGCTTTGCTCTACTGCTGGCTTATTCCCTGGGCAGCGCAGGACCCTCCAGTCTTCCTCCTTCTTGTCAGTGCAACAGTCGCTTCAGGAACCGTGAGCCTGCAGGAACTGCCAGGGACTACCACCTCAGCTACAGCATTCTTCTTCATCTAAGGTACTGTTCAAATCCGGTCATTCGTGCCATCTGACCACAGTGAAAGTGTTTTAAATCGTTCGCCTCTCCGAAGCCTTGTCCTTCTCTACTCTTTTGAATAACTTTTCCTCCGACCAACTTTGTTTTGAACTCTTGGCAAAGACTTAACCGCAAACTACTCTGAACTGTGTGATCCTCTGCAAAGACTCTGAACCATTAACATTGGCCAAGGCCTATTGACTTTAATCCTACTTGTAGTAAGCCTTTTCTAGATTGCCATGCCTATTATTTTTTGGTGTTGTTGATTTTTGATAAACTTCTTCGTTCCCTCCTTTTTTAAATTGCTGTAGTGCCAATTTGCTCACACTTCATTTTGAGCTTAACTTGTCCAAATTGATTGGTGGTTGTCTAGTGTATTAAGATTGTGATTTTCTGCTGCTTTACCTTAGTGAACTGTTTTATAACTGATGGTGTAAATAAATGTATATTATTTTACTCAGTAATCTTGAATCAGTGTTTGCTTGAACCATAGTCATTGCTGTCCTTTGTGTAACTTCTGATACGGCTCACTTTACTCTTGAGATAAGTCTGGCTGCTCAGCCATCGCTACAACTTTACTGTGTAGTACAGGCTTGTACCAAAGTTGAATTTGTACTTGCACTTGTAGTCTTAATTGTGTGTGGTGTTCCCAAAGGGTACTGCATATGATTCTGTCTAACAGGCTGCAGCCTAGCACATAGTGGAACTCTCAGCAAAGTGATTCTTAGTAGGTTATTGTAAAACTGTATGTCCATTTCGTCACAGATTCACATCACACACATATACTTTAGCAAATCTGAATTTAAATAGTAAACGTGTGAGTAGATTTAGAAAATTAGCAAACATTAGTTTAGAATGCAAAGGACAGCAGTACATTTGAGGCAATTGAATGTACCATTGGATTGTGTGTTCGGGTCAAAAATGTGAAAGTGTTTATATTTAGATAGACAAAAGGTAAGCATTCTGAATTAAGACCACTAAGATTGAAATATAAAGATGGTGCTTGGCATTTTTTAAACAACTTACAACTCCTGCCTCTAAAATGCTGGAGCATAGAGTAACGAAAGAAAAACGTGTCACAATGTTTCTGCATTTTGGTTTTGCTTTTGACAACCCACGTGGGAGGGGAAGGTTCAGACGTGGGTCAACTCACTTATGATACACACTATGGCCGAAACATGTCTGGGGTTGCTTGTGGTCTCCTGTAAAAATGATGTTACCAAGCAGTTTGTTCTTTTGGGGTGGGACCAAGCCTGATTTACATATGGTCTTTTGGCTTTTTGCAATGGTTTGGCAAGCTGAAGAACGCTGGTCGCCCCATACTATGCCAGGGAATGAGAATAACTCTGAACCATCAAGCCATCACCTCTTTTGTTTTGCCTTAGTCGTCTTAAGTGTGACGGTATGCCCAGATATGGGCCCGAGCCTGCTGGGCTTGTAAATCAAAACTAAACCTCATGGATGACACACAATGAGGCTAAAACATCTCTGGGGTAGATTGTGGTCTTTGGAAGAACGGATGTGAACAAGCATCGCAGGTTGGACTACCCTTTTTGGAGTGGAACCAAGCCTAATTTGCATATGGTCTTTCCCCTTTCCATAATAGCATGACACGCTGAAGAGCGATGGTCTGGGGGTCGCCCAATGCTAAGCTAGTGGCTAAGACTAATTCTAAACCTTCCAGGCATCACCGATTTTTTGTTGCTTTAGTCCTCCCAAGATGGGCGTGTATGCACAGGCATAGGTCAGCTGGGCCTGGTGACCCCATCGACACCTCACTGATGAAACCCAATGAGGCTGAAGCATGCCTGGGGTACTTGCGATCTTGTGCACAGGGTCGGACTGGGAAAAGAAATAGGCCCTGATACCCAAACAAAAGTGTCCCACCCCTTGCCTCAAAAAAGTGTCACACCCCTTGCCTCAAAAAAGTGGCCCTCAAACCATCATCCATGAATCGTGTCAATTCACGACTTTACAGAAAATGCAATCCCAAAAACTCACACCTGGATAAATTGCCCTTTGCAATAGGGTGGCCAACTTTTCAAATTGGCTTTGCAGGACACTTTACGCGCGGAGGATCAAAAATGGTTTATAGCGCACAAGAAGGAATCAGTCCTATAAAGTATATATAACATTTTAAGCCTTATAAATTGCTTGAAACAATAAAAGCCTAATCTGTGCTCTAAACACAGTAACAGAATAGGTAGACTATCTCGCAAAGATAGGCATAGTTGACAGTGGGATAGTGTGGCAACTGTAGTAGTTTAACTGGGGAGTGGTGGAGAACCTCCCTATGGTTAGGAGGTGGTGTAGTAGCTTAGGATTTTATTGTTTCAAACAATTTATAATGCTTAAAATGTTAAATATACTTTATAGGACTGATTCATCCTCCTATACCTACTGACTGACGGAAGTAGAGAGCCCCCACCAGCACCATATAAGGTAATTACCACCTATATATTGGTGCCCTAGTTCAACTGAACTCATCAAAGTATCTAGTTATTTACAAACTGACCCTTTGTTTTATGTGTTTTTAACCCTACAGATGCTATGAGACAATTGCTGATATCAATCACAATCCAATAAGAATTAGGTTATATCGTAATAACTACTTTCTCCTGATGAATGTTCTACACCCTGGTTTTGAGAACAGAAACATGTCGAGACAATTCTCTGGACTAAAAACAGAGACCTAAATCTAAGATACATTTAATTCTATGAGAACTTGGTACACTATTATTTGTTTTACCAGTACCAATTGTGTATGTTTATTTCTGTGGATTTGTTTTAACTTGCTATTTTAGCCTGTTACGTACCCCCTGTTTTATATTGGATGTTAAGTACTAAAGTGTGGACCACAAATTTAATTATGTGTTTTAATCTTTATAACTGACTATTAAAATTGATTTCTATCTTTTTAACTGCGACTGGTCCTTCCCCCTCCTGACTCCTAAAGGTTTTTAAATCTCTAGCATCTGCATACTAGCTTTGTGTCCCTACTGGCCTGCACCACTCACCAAAACCCCATCGCTACCCCCACCCCATGCACAATAAAAACCCCAAAACACATTTGCCTCCTTTTGAACCCTTCTGGTGCCTGAATGCAATGAGATTAGGCTGAGGATTTCACTGATCCCTTGCCATGGCCGGCTTCAACAAGGGTTCATCAACAGCAGAGCTGCCCCCTTTGCCCAAGAGCGTCACTCGGATGTGGCGTGCACTTGGTGCATGTAGGCGCTATGCGTTTCCGAGTTAAGTTGCGTTAGGTGTATTTAAAGGTTATACTGTAACAATACTAAAAAGATACTGTTTAAGTGGCATAAGACGTTGCTCACCCCTTCAATGATCACATACACACAGCTTACGATTTCGTATTCGCCACGAGTCATTTACCACTAGCCAAAGGCTAGCAGACATCTTGAGGTCTGTGTGTAGGTGCTCGCTAGCCAGGAATGGGCATCACTTGCCCAAGTACCCACACCGTTTTCAGGTTTTGTAATCAAAAGCAACTAAGAATAATGCATGCATATTTTGATAAACATGATGTGTTCAAGAAATTGCATACAATATAACTTGAAGAAGGGTAACATAGCATATTGATCTATATAGACCGCGAGAACCTCCTTTGCATACATTTGTTAATTTTTCTTTTTATATTAAAAGCACATTGCAATCTGATTCCCAAGATGTCACAACCTTTTTATAAAGATGCACCTTGGTATAGTGGTGTCGGGCTGCATTATACTTAACAGTGAAAGAGGGGTCTGGTTCCAATAGGCACATTTAGCACAGTGAGTCCAGAACCTATTATGACCACTTAGTACATTGGTACCATATGCTACTATGTCCAGCTATTAACACAGCAATATCAGGCTCCATTAAGCCCAATTAGAATAGCAAACTAAGGCCAGACGTTTTTATTCCCAGTTAACACACGAGAGCTAGATTCCATCTTTTCCACTTAGCAAAGGAAGGAAACATTCATTATGCCCAGTTAGCACGGCAGATACTATTATGCCTAGGCTACCACACAATGCCAAGGTTCTGTACTACCCAATTAACAAGCAGGAGCAAGCAAGTGCCATTGTCCCAGGCGAGTACAGCTGTGTTAGTTTCATTCAGCCCAGAAGGCATATCTTTTTTTTGCTGTAATGAATAATTTAGAATGAGGATCTGAGGAGTGGTTAGCAGAGACAGTAGTTGTTTGGTGTTTGTACACAGGCAGGTGGTCGACATGAAACCTTTTAATCTGCTCAGTAATACATTTCCTAGATAAAATCATAGATTGACGGTCGAAAGAAATAATAATCAGAAGTGGAGTTAACAAAGTAGAGTGATGTAATTAATTAAATGTTGTAATAAAAGTTTGTAATAAACTATATGTTACAAAATAAAAAAATAAAAAATTAAACCTTTTAGGCTGTGCACACAGTAATAACTGCAATGGACGGGACACTCGTGTGAGGAACTGTCATAATATGCTGCACTTTAACTCTTAAAGGGCCTTACATCAGTATCACACATGTGACATGTCTCTGGTTTCCCAACCTTGATGTTGGGCGTGTGACCAGTGGACACACGCCAGCAGCAGGACCTGCGTCTTCCACTCGTCCCTAACGCTCCCAAACGCGATCACAGCCCTAAATGGGCAAAGCCCTACGTCCGATACAGCCTCTATGGTGCAGCCACTCACGCAGCTTAGGGTTAGGATATGTGCTCTTCAACATAAGCCTGGCCATCCAGGGCCCGGAGAGTGTCACAGCATGCTCTGTAATCCCCAGGTGATGGTGGCCTTGGTGACGATGATCTTGCTGGAATACTGATGTTTTTTTTTCCTCCCAGAAGCCCAGAACCAATTATATATGAAGGGGTGTGCACCTCTGAGTGGCCTCTGTTTCCCCTCTGCCTAAATGAAATTAGTTCTGGGCTTTCTAGGCAATTGTATGGGAGAGAGGAAGGAATATGAAGGCTCTTTCTGCTGGCACAGTGGGGCAGAGTCAGAGAGCTGCATGCCTGAGACATCTTTCCTCCTCCCTCACTCATTGTGTTCCCTTACGTCTAACTCTCTTCCAGACTCTGTTTCTTTTACTGCCAACCCCCCGAACCCCGATTTTTATTTTCAACTCACCTCTCAACATCCACCTGCTTCCCGCTCCATTATGCTGTCTCATTTTTTTCCTTTCTTCTATGGCGTTTGAAAAGGTCAGAGAAGGCTTACCTAAGCATCACGAAGGAAATCGACCAACAAAATATGCTTTCCTAACTTATGGGAGGTGCTGTGAGAAGAATCAGAAGGGGTTAAGGGGTGATTGGGTTGCTGAGTTGGGAAGGATCCTGGAAGCTGTGTGCAAAATTTCCAAGGGAAAGATGCTAAGTGCCAGCTTGCATGTCACCCTGCAAGATGAACCCTATATAATTGAGCTGATCTGGAAACGTGAGGCGCATAGGTCAATAGACATTTCTTGGCAGACAAGAGCCACCAGGTCTGGGCAGTCTGGTTATTTGCCTGCCTGTTGCAACACCAAAGAATCTACTTAGTTTTCTGACTGATTCTTTGCACTTACATTACACTGTTGTCATCATTGAATACTTTTTGGCACATCTATTAATACAACACACACACCTATGTCTTATCTGTTATATGAACCTATTGTTTAACACAATATATCTTTGCGTATAACTGTGATACATTGTAGTAGAGACAGATAGAATTATAGGTGCAGCAATGGGGGCTCCACAGCTGAGGTGGGTGGGATATGCTACTGATATGACCAGGGACTAATCCTGCAACTGTTGGGTGATGGGTCATATTTAAAAACAGGCAGTAATTCCTATTTCCAAATATTTTTGGTATGCAGCCTTTAGACCACATTTCCCGGGCTGCCTCTAAAAGAGACTGTTCAGGGAACACAGCCTACAGAAGGCCACATACCTCAGGAACTAGGAAGTGGTGTGTTGTGGGGGAGCAGATAAGTGGATGAGGTGGCTGGGGCAGGTCTGCCCTGCAGGCATTGACCCTCCTCATGCGTGACAGCTCCGACCGGCACAATTTTTTCACGCTCGTCGCTAAAACTGAACTGGGCACCAAAAACCTGCGCATCCAGTGTGAGCAGTGCAGCTTCTTCCTACAGAATCTACAATGCACAGGAAAGCTGCCAAACCATTTCTTCTCTCTCATATATCTTGTGGCCGTAGTTTGCTTTCCCAACTCACTCTGCACACAGTCTCGCTCCCATGCCCGACAACCCTGCAGCGTATTGATGTAGGGGCCCCCTACTCCATGCCGTTGCGGGTTGTTTTTTTTTCTTCCAAAACTGGCCCAGGCATGGGCAGAAAGCGCCTCCCAGGGCATAAAAATGATTTCGGCCCGGCCACGGGCCGAGTGGCCAATCCAACCCAGCTTGTGCAAAGGGGATGTTATGTTATGTTGTGTAAGGTGGTATTTGTATATATCTTTCTCCTTTTGGTTTGGCATCAAAGTACTGTGAGGATAAATGCCCTTTGGAATACCGTAGTCCATGCTGAAAGCAATGACAGAAGTGGTAACATGCATGTGTGCATTTATAGCCAAGTGGAGGGACGGTAGAGACTGGCTAGGTCTCTATCAGCAGCCCATATTGCAAAGGTGGGAGGACGGGTGCTGTGGGGGGGCAGAGTCGCAAGGGGATCCTGAGGCCGGGTATAGTGATAGTAGCTTGAGGAATTCTGGGGGAAGGGCTGATGAGAAGGATATGCAAAGGCGGGGGACCAATGAGATTTTAGGGACACAGAGGGTGGAGGAGATATGTTCTCTCAGGTCTAGGGCTTGGAAGAGCCTCATGGCAGTGTTTTGTACTCGTTAGAGTTGTCTTAGCTGCGATATGGGGGCCCCTATGTATAAGGTGCTGGCATAGTCTAGATATGAAAGGATGATAGCCATGATGGGGAGGTCAGGTAAAGAAAAGGCAGGCAAGAATGTGCATGTGTAGGTAACACACAGAGTTTTTCCATAATGCATCTGATTTGTTTTGCTGTGTTGGAGGTGTGCCTAAGGAGAGCCGCCATGAGGTGGGTCGAGGAAAGAGGGCGGTCTTCCCACATAGCATGATCTCAGTTATGCCTGGGTTGAGTAGGTAGTGATTGGTCATAATCCAGCATTTGATCACTGAGAGGCAGGCTGTGAGATCGAGCGAGGTAGACATGGGCATTTTAGCACGCTAGACCTTGGGATCAAATGAGTGCATGTAGCGGGCTCAGTTAGAGGTTAAAGAGGTGCATGCCGACAGAGGAACCCAGCGGTACTCAATGGGTGACTGGGTGAGGAGACGAGGAGAATGGAGACGTATACTCTTTGAGATCTGTTGGGGAGGAAGGAGGATATCCAATTCAATGGAGTTGAACGCTTACAGAGAGGTCGAGTAGGATTGGAGCAGCGCAACCTTTTGAGTCTGAATGTCTTTTGAGATCATCCCAGATGAAGTCTAAGCAGGATTCAATTCCTTGTATAGGTCTGAAGCCAGATTGGGTATTGTCAAGGATCGTGTTTGATTCTGAGAAGATGCACAGTTGTGATTATGCCTCTCTCTCAGCTAATTTATCTATATAGGGATTGTTTGTGATGTGTCCGTAGTTGGTTGGGACAAGAGGATCGTGGGTTGTCTTTTGTGGAGAGTTGTGATGTAGGAGGTCTTAAATTCTGCCAGGAAGGTACCAGATGTGAGTGATGAGTTGATGATGGATCTTGTGAGCTCACCAACACAGGTGGCTGTGAAGATTTCTTTTAGTAGTGAGGGGTGGCAGAGTCGCCAGGGGATCCTCAGGCTGGGCAAAGTGGGACGATGTTTCTGATTTTGAGAGCAAGGCGGGGGACCAATGAGATTTTAGAGGATGGATGTGTAGCTCTCTTGGGCTATGTTGTGGAAGGTGTCTGATAAGGAGTCACAGAGGTTTTGGGTGTGGCTGGGAGTGTTGGTGGTGCAGAAAACGGCATTGAATTCAGAGATAAACTTGAAGAGTTCACTCAATGTGTGCGGGACTTTGGAGATTCTGTTCCAACTGTAGGATTTTTTGGTTTTGCGTATTGCTGCACAATATACTTTGAGCTGGTAGGCGTAGGACATTCTGCTGGATGATGATGGGTCTGCACACCACAGCTCCAGAATATGGTTAAAAGTTTTCCATTTTTTTAGGGCTGGGGTAAACCATCTGATGAATGGCCTTGTGGTTAGAGAAAGATCTGATTGGGGAGAGGGACTTGAGTGCATCTAAAAGCCAGTGATCGAAATTTAAGATGGTGATCTGACCTGAGTCAGGGGGGTGGAGGACATGTGGGCGGGTAGGGTCTCTGCCAGGTCTGGAGTCACTTTGATTTCCTTCTAGAGGCCGGATAGAGTTAGTGGGGTGGGTGGGTCCACAGAGGCGAGGGTGAAGAGGATGGCAGAGAGGTCATAACAGACATGCGGGCATCGTGATAGTGTGATTTGGAGGTCGGGTGAACTGAAGATTACGTCTAGGGTGTAACCAGCAGAGTGGGTTGGCCCTGGGACTAGCTGCTTAAGAAGCAAGGCTTCCAGCTTGTCCATTAATGATTGGGTCATTGGGTTAGGTGGCCTGTCGAGCCCAATGTTGAACTCCCCTAACACTGTGAGGTGGGGTGGGAGACCATGATAGCTGCTATGGGCTAACTTAGGGATTCTCAAAAGCTTCTATTGTATCTCGATGGTCAAAAGATGAGCAAGAAGCTGTCAGTATGAGGGATTTTACCAAGAGGGATTTGCAGTCTTTTTTCATCAGAGTGTGTGGTGGATAGGGAATGCTTTGTGAAGGATGGCAATGCTGCCTGCCCTACTGGCCCTGTTTTGCGCAATACGTTTGAAACCCAGTGATAATGCTGTATGGAGAGTTGGTCAGAAGTCTTGGAAGAACCAGGTTTCAGTGATGAAGAGGATTTTGGGGCATTCTGATGAGATTAGGTCATAAATATTGTGATGATTTTTTGCAACGGATCTGGCATTGATGAGAATGCAATTCAAGCCACTGTGTAGTCGTGTTGTTGAAGGCGGAGGGGTTAGGTTCTGGGTGGGTGCTGGGGGAGGAGAAGTGATGACCACCGAGGGAAGGGGTTGGCTCAATGTGGGAGATGGTCATGGTCGATGAGAAGATGCGGGCTGTGACAGGGAGGAAGGGCTGGAAGGAGAGGTCCTGCATTTGGTTTTTTGTTTGGTGGAGGATGATGGTTGGAATCAGTGCAGAGTCCAAGATGTGTGTGGGAGGGGTGTCCATAGGGGTAAGAATATGATTTCTGGTGGAGGATGCAGAGACAGGGGCCCTGCATGTTATTGGTGGATGTGTGGTGAGGGCTGGGAAGGTGGAAGATTTCTAGATGTCAGATGGTAATGTGGCTACAAGGAATGGGAGTGTATGTGTGTGAGGGTGTGGATTAGTGTACAAGGTTCTAGGGTGACAGGTTAGAGGAGGTGGATTCTGTAGTGTTAGAGGGGAGAGGGGGCCAGAAGGTCTCTGATATGGGGCTGGATTTCAAGTCGGGAGTGGGGAGTCCAGTGACTGTCTCCTAGAGGTGTGTGGGGAGGAGTGCATGGTGTGCGGGTTTGGGGGCTGTTTAACAGGTTAAGGAGCAATTTCAGTTGGTTTGGGGAGTGGGCGAGGAGGCACGGGTATAGATGTGAGATTTGTATTATATCTGGGCAGTAGGTATGGCACGTTTTTTATAGGAATGTAATTTGTGGTATACTAGGGTTTTTCTCCCCTCGCAGGATTCTCAAACTTAGGTAGCCTTTCCACTGGGTACCTGATATGCATTACTGTGTTCACTGTATTCTGAATTTGTGGTAAACTAGGGCTTGCTGCTCTCTTCCTGCCCGCTCGTGCTTGTCCTACCCCCCCCCCCACTCCCTCCTATCCCATGGTGCTCTCTAACTCACCTATCTTTTCTAACTGTTTCTCCATTGACTATCCTGCTCTTCTCACTAAATCTGGTAGGAAAAAGTTTAAAAAGGACACCCTGGTCTCCAACCCAGGCCTCCCTATCACTGACACCTACACCAGTGCCTCCTCTAAGGAAACTCTCACTGACATCCTCTTTTTCGTGCCTTCACCTAACCTATGGACCCTTCATATGGTCTCTGTGCTCTCTCCTTTCTCCTCTTCTCCCATTAATGGTGGCACCCGTTGGGATGTCCTCTTGGCCTCCTTTCACTCCTCTAAGGCCATCATTAATGTCTACGCTAATGGGACCGTATTGGTCCAAGGCCCTCAGGCCAACCTTCACCTTTTGATAGACGCTTCCCGCACCTCATCAACTTCCTTTCCTCTCCTGCTGTCCCCCTTCCTCTGTCCTCGGCTACCTTGCCTCTACAGTCCCTCCCTGCCTCCTCCCGTGCTCCTTCTTCTCCTCCGCAGGGCGTACCTCTGATCTGTACCCCTCCCCGGAAGTCCTTCAAAGGTGGCAACTTCTCCACATTGCCACTCTTAACTCTCGCTCTGCCGTCAAACATTCCTCTGATATCTGCCGCCTTCTTGAGGAACTGGACCTTGACGTACTCGGTCTCACTGAGACATGGTTCACGGCCAGCTCTGTCACCAGCTTTGACACACTCCTACCTGACGGCTACAAGATCCTCTCCGTGCCCAGGGCCAACCGTGCTGGGGGGATGTGGCCCTTATCTTCCCTGAGTGGATTCCTGCCACTGCTATTCCCACGCAGACCTACTCATCTTTTGAATGTCTTGTCTGCCGACTCTCTCTCTCTCCTAGCCACTCCCTTACCGTGGCTACTATCTATCGGCCACTTGGTCAAATTTTCTCCTTCCTCTCCCAGTGGGCTGACCTCTCCTCCTCACTCCTGTCCTCAACCACTCAACTCCTCTTTCTTGGAGACTTCAACATCCACCTGGATGCCTCCTGTCCCCGCTCTGGACTCTTCCGCGACCTCTGCGTCTCTCTCTCACTCTTTATTCTCCCGTCTGGGCCGACCCATTCTGCTGGGCACACTCTTGATGCCCTGATCACTTCTGACCTTCCCCTCTCTGTCCCGCTCTCCACTCCTCTCTCCTGGAGTGATCACTTTCTCCTCTCCTCCCACCTTACCCTCCCTACCCCACAGGCAAAGCCACCCTCATCACTGCCATCTTCCTTCTCGGTCATCCGACCCATAAAGCGTGTGAAGCTTTCGCTGCCACCTTCTCGCCCCCTCTTCCCCCCTCGGCTGACTCCCACCCTGACACAGCCCTCTCCACTCTCTACTCTGCTATATCTGATACTCTTGATATCCTTGCCCCTGTCATGAGAATCCGCCTGAAGCCCAAAGCCAAATGTAACTCCTGGTATGACTCGGATCTCGTCACCCTTAAACGCATGTGCAGGGTGGCAGAGAGGAAATGGCGTGCTTCATGTTCATCCTCTGAAAAACTGGCCTGTCGCCTGCTCCAAAGGCAATACCGGCTCTCCATTCTCACCAAGAAGAGAGCCCTTATCCAAGCCTGCATCACTGCGGCATCTAACAATTCGGCTGAACTCTTTAAAATCTGCAAGGAGCTGGCCAACCCTGCTGCAGTCTCTACCTCTCCTGTCCCCTCCCAGGCCCTCTGTACGGCATTGGCCTCTCACTTCATTTAAAAAACTCAGGACATCCTGTCCTCACTCTCCTCCCATCACCTCCCCCCCTCTATTCCCTGCCCGTCCTCTGGCCCTTCTGCAGCCACCCCTCCTCTCTCCTTCTCTGCCTTTCCCCTTTATTCTGCTGATGAGGTTTCGAGACAAGTCCGATCTATGAAAGTCTCGTCAACACAGGTCCACCCCAGCTCCTCCAAAACTATTAGGGACCACATCAACTCCTTGGCCGCTGCCCTTGCTGACTTCTGCAATCACTCCTTCGCCTCTGGAGTCTTCCCATCCCCTCTCAAGCACTCCCTTGTGCACCCCCTTCTTAAGAAACCCTCTTGCGACCCGTCCTGCCCAGCTAACTATTGCCCTATCTCTATCACTACTTTCCTGGGCAAGCTCCTGGAGAAACTTGCCATCTCCCAGCTTAATCTCCATGCCCAATCTGTTGGCAGCCTTCATGACCATCAGTCTGGCTTCAGAGCTGCCAGAACCACAGAAACTGCTCTCCTGAACATCCGTGAGGACCTGCTCTCGAACCTTGACTCTAACATTCCATGTGTTCTCATTTTGCTTGATCTCTCTTCTGCCTTTGATACTGTCAACCATACCATCCTGCTCAACCGTCTCCGTGATAACCTGGGTATCACTGGTCAGGCTCTGGCTTGGCTGACCTCTTTCCTCTCAAATCGACCCTCCCACGTCCAACTGGGGTCTTTCCTGTCTGACATCTTTTTCTCTACCTGTGTCCCCCAGTGTTGTAACCTCTCTCCCTGGCTGTTCAACCAGTATCTGGCACTTCTCGCCCACCGCATCGCTGCTCTCTGCCCAACTTTCAGTGCTCAGCGGATGATACCCAGCTCATTTTCAGGCTACCCTCGGCCTCCTCTTCTCCTTCCCTCATCTCTGACTGTCTTTCTGCTATCCAGAAATGGTGTGCCGCCAACGATCTCTGCCTTAATGCCAGTAAGACCGAAATTCTACTCATCGGCACACCCACTCCCTACTTCCCTGCAGCTCTCTGGCCGGCCTCTCTTGGCCCTCTTCCTGCTCCTACCTGCAAGGCAAAAAACCTCAGGGTCATCTTCGACTCCACACTCTCCTTTTCTCCTCACATTTCTGACGTTTCTAAGAAGTCACACTACCAGCTGCACCTCCTCAGAGGTATCCTTCCTTTCCTCTCCTTCCCCCAGAAGCTCACTGTCTCCAGAGCCCTGGTTCTCTGGAAGCTGGACTACTGTAACAGCCTCTATCTAAATCTTCTTGCCTTTACTCTCCGCCCTCTGCAACTCATCCAGAACAGGACTGCGAGACTTGTCCTTGGCCTCAAGCCCAGTGACCGTATCTCTCCAGGACTGAAATCGCTACACTGGCTCCATGTGGCTGCGAGGATTAAGTTCAAAACTCTCTGCATTGTCCACAAGGCCTTCTGGGGCCTGGGGCCAAAATACCTTCAACTCTCCCTTCCTAAATATCTTCCTTCTCGAGCACTTCGCTCATCTGCCTCCAACTCCCTCAGGGTCAGCCGCTTCTCCAAGCAACGAGTTGGGGGGAGATCTCTCTCCGCAGCAGGAGCCTCCCTCTGGAACAGCCTTCCTGCCTCCCTGAAACTTGAGGAGAACCATCGCCGGTTCCGGAAGCACCTCAAAACCTTCCACTTTGCTTCTGCTTTCTCTCCCCCTCTCCCCTGCTAAATCACTGAAGCCGTACTGAATCAGCAACTGGGCCACTCACCAATCTCGGTCCTTGGCCCAGCCACTCTCCCCTGCACTGCCTTCCTGGCAACCCCTGCACTGCGGGACTGTCTCTGTATCCCTGCAGCCCCCCTTCCCAGCACTTGTCTGCACTTATCTTGCACTTGCCACCAGCTGGCCCTTATTATTTATCTTTTTGTTACTAACCCTGTACTGCACTTTCCCCTCTCCCTTTCCCCCTCACACTTTTCCCGTCCCCCCTACCCATGCACTTGCATGATCTGAATGACACCTGGCCTAGTAGGATCGTTGTCTGTCTCCCCTTGTTCCCCCCTCCCTCCCTCGTCGCACCTTTAAACACTTGTGTATAGGCGCGTTACAAATGCCTTATCATATCATATCATATCATATCATATCATATCATATCATATCATATCATATCAAGGGAGTCGAGGTACCTATTCTTTAGGGACTTTGAGGGAGCTGGGGGCATGTGTATAAGAAGTGGAAAGGCAGCCGAAGAGGGTGGAGGCAAAAATTGTACATAAGGTTCTTAGAGATGCAAAGCAGGGATCTGAATGGGGTGGTTGTGGTGTTGGTGAGCTAATGAGGCTAGTGGGGCTGGAAGTGGAGTGGTCAAAAGTGTGGTAGAGCTGGTGGGAGGGAGAGAGCTGGAAAAACAACCTATGTGAGGGATGGTGGATGATCAAAGGGGGGCTGAGGAGAGGGTTGTCTCAGCAGGAAGAGGGGTTGGTTGTTGCTTTTAATGAGTGCTAGGTTGGGTGGGTGGTGACGGTGTGTAAGGGTGGTGTCTGACAGGTGAACAGGGGCCTTTCTGGTGCACCAATTGAAACCTCTATTTTTTGTGCTGTTAGCGATTGTGGGAGGTTGTGTGTGTGGTGGTGCTAACTTAGTGGGGTGGGAGTTACTTATGTAGGGATTTAGGGGGAGGTGAAATGGGGCCAAGGCAGCTTTACCTGGTTCTGGATCCTGCAGTGCATTCAAGAGGTGAAATGAGAGGAAAGCAAAATATTACAGTGGAGTGATGTAAAATTGTTAACCTAAATTGGGAACATTCGGGGGGCAAAATGCAATTGTGGCAGAATATAACGGTACAATGTGACCAATCAGTTGGGGCTGGACTGACAATTTGATGAAGCCTGATTTGCATATGGTATTTTCCCTTTCTGGAATGGCTTGGTGGGCTGAAGACCAATGGTCTGGAGGTTTTCCCAATGCAGTGCCAAAGGTTGAAATTATAATACACCTTCCAGCCATCACCTCCTTTGTATTGATTGATAAAGTGGCATCAGTGCCAACCTTACACTTCGGGCCTGTGAGACATTCAACATATTTTCTAAATAGGCACATAATGCTCAACCTTGATTTGTTACTCCATGCAGAATGAATCACTGGACCAATAAAGTCAATTGGAAGATCGAACCATGGCAGCATCAGTCCTCTCTTTTGTAAGGGAGCCCTGTATATGGGAGAACTTGGTTAGAACTCAGTCAGTCAGTCAAATAACTTTATTCAGCTAATAAAAGGCCATCAAAAAACATCCTACAAATACAGTTCTGAAAATAAAGATACTATTCTGGTGCATGATTACAAAGGGCACAAAAAAAGGACAAGAGCAGAACAGTGCAAACAGGCCAACCCCTCCGTGGGAGTCCCTGAACATGTCTTTAAGCCAATAGTCAGGTCCCGCCAGCCCCTGGACTCAGCCAATTCCCATAGCGCTTCGGGCCCAAGACTGTCAGATTTTCCCTTGAAAGGGGACTGTTCCTAGGGGGGTCCCCAGAGTGATAGAGAAAGGCGTGAGTGGGGAATGCATTGGCTGTGATACCACTGTTCCTTGACCACCCATGGTGTTTGCACTTTTCCAGGATGATCCTTGCCATGAGGGTGTCCCCAAAGACCAATTCAACAATGTTCGTTTTAGCTAATGGATTAGGCAGTCTGATACACTCCAACAAAGCGCCCCTGGACACAAACCCACATTCCCCCACCTCCCGCAACCAGTGGACAGATTTATTCCGATGGGAATCTCTTGGTTCTCTTGAGTCGACACATAGTTTAGGGACACCATGTAGAAACACCCCAGGGCTGCAACTGCCTTCAGGTAGATGATGCCCTGACCGAGGCCTGCACAGACCAGAGTTTGAGGACCCAACCTCCCTCCCCAATTGCCGTATGTTGCCCCAGACTCTCCCAATGGGGTTCCGCAATGGTAAGGGTTTGTCCCACACGACCAAGTTCTGGTAGTCTCCCTCTGAACAGGTAACACTGGCGGGTGGAACACCTCTGGTTGACTCCTCAAAGAGGGGGTAGGTCGAACCACTGGGGCCGTGGGCAGACCAGAGTATGAGGGGTGTGTTCCTTTAACACTGTCTGGATTCAATCCACAAACCCGAACCCCTGTGGACCCAATCCTCCCCTTACCATGTCTCCTTCATCCTTGGCCCCCAACACCACCTTGATCAAGACATGTAGGAGAGTTTTGATCTCGGCCAGCTCAGGGAGCAGGAGGTTACAGGGGCAACCTAACAGATTAGTGGAAGCCGTAGAAGGTGGGGCTGATGAACAGAGTTCTCCATTTGTGGGGGCTTTAGAGACCCAAAGAGGGCTAAGACTAAGGAATGAGCTAGCCCCTGAGGGAGCTCCAGACAAGGGCTGACTCCCAATGCTTGATAGAGTGCTCGACTTCTCTTCAAGGCCCGAGCCTAAACCAACTTTGCCCACACCCCCTGGAACTGTTCCCTGAGGAATTTACGACTATCACCTGATGGGTTGTCCATGTCACCTTATTTAGATTTATAGTTCACTAACCCCATCTACCTGGATCTCCTTCCCATCAACATGTAGTTCTCCAAGGAGGGGTCTGAGAGTAATACAGTGATCTTCCCCTCTACCTTGGTTGAAAGTATCAAGCACTTTTTGAGATATCAAGGTTGCCTGAGAACTTGTATCTATGAGAGCCAGTAAGACACACTGTCCCAGAACTTGGATAGACATGAAAAACCTTTCATCTTTCATCTCCAATTTACATAGTAAGTGTGAGTTAGTGGATAATGCCGACTGAATTTTGATGATGTTGCATGTTTCACAGCCTTGACCATGGCCTCCTCCTCAAGCTCAATATCATGCGGATTGATTAAGAACTCTGCAGGAATACAAATGCATTTAGAAATAAAAATTGAAACAGGAACATCCCTCTTTTCCTTGGGTTACAGGTCACAACCTTTGCTGGGGTGCAATTCTTTGCAAGGTTTAGGGATGAAGGACTATCCTTTTGTTTTGGTGTCTCTTTCAACATTATTTCACTTTCTTTTTTCTGGATCTTGTGTCTAGGAGTTTCTAGGTTAATCCTATTATTTTCTTTTAGATTAAATGCAGTACTTCTTCTCATTCTGATTCTCCGCTCTTTTGGATATGGCAATGCAGTGCTGAACGAAATAAAGCTGGGTTCTGTCTCCACAGAGTCCTTACAGTTCTCATATTGTCACATGTATCCTCTTTACGGAATGTATTTCTTGTTTTTATTTGATTTTATCTTAAGGAATGAGAGGGTTAATGATTGGCCTTTGGACATTTTTCAGCAAAATGAACAGTATTTTAAAGTGACTTTAAATAAGCTTTCTCTAGGATTTAGCTGCTATTTCCTCTTCTACTTGGCTATTTAGAATTCAGACATGTTCCTCTTGTCATTGTCCATCCTCATATGCTATCTCATTTTGGGAAAGCTTTCTGTGAGCATTAGAATCAGGATTTCCCTTTTGGGATCTCATAATGTGGCCAATGCCCTCACACAATTGCTTGACTTGTCACTTAATTAGTGAAATATTTTCTCCACCCTCTGAACTATGTGGTGGTCTTTGGTCATATCTCTCTTCTTGCATTGAAAGGTAAATATCTCTATTAAGATGGTAGTTCAGGTAATTTGGATAACTATAATTGCATGTTTTGGTCGGCCTACATTAATCCCGGTACTGTGGGATCTATAATCTTGGAGGTGAGGAGGAGGAGGAGAAAAGTTGTCTTGGTAATTGGTTCTAGGAAGTGGTGATTGGTTTCTGTCGGGAGGAAGATTCTCATTTGGATTTACATGGGAATATGATCCTGGCTTGTGAGCATTTGAGCATTTGACTCTGGTAGAGGAAAATATTTGTAGACCAAGATAGGCCTAGAACCTGCATGCAGAGGGCTAATGTTAGGCTCCAGATTCATTGGATCTGTTTTTTGCATGTCAAGTGGGGGTATAGCCGCTGACCTTGAACATAGGGTATTTTCTGCCAGTTAGTATGCTTTTTTAACAGAGGATTAGGTATTTGTTCCCCTCTCTTCAAATCATTCAGATGAATACTATTCACCTCAGCTACCTTAAAGGTGAAGTGCGCTCAAAAATGTTATTGTCCCGATCGTTGGCCAGGTACTGTTATGGACACTGTAATCGATCATAAAACCTTTAGCTATGCATCTTACCTTAGCTTTTCCTCACTTTTACACATGTGAAAACAACGGGTTGGCCGTGGCCATCTTGTGCTAATATTGTCCGTTGTAGCATCGCCCTGAGTTCAAATGCCCTTGCAGCAAGAATACAAATCGCCCGCCCCTGAAGCAGACATCACTAGACACGTTCAGCCCTTTTCACAGCACGAATTCACGTCTCGTTTCAACGTTCTCTGTGTGTAAGCTATTGACGTGTCTCCATGGAAATGCCAGGACGGTACTTTCCCCAAGAAGTATAAACAGTGCCTTTCTGCTCCGACAACATTGGAGTTTCTTTGTCCATAGTTTGACTTTATTTAGTTTACATCGCCTTTGACTCGTTTCTGCTCTGTTCAACTATCTTCCTAGTATGAAGCACCTGCGAATTATTACTTACAGTAGCAGAACTCATTTCCCTTGTTACTTGCATTTTGGTTAAATATTTGTCATACAATGGCAACAATACAGCCCTACCAGCACGAGCCTGAGTATTCAGAGGAGGAACTAATGGAAAGAGAAAGCTGCGGAAATGATGGTGAATCAGACAATGGTTTCCAAGATGAATCACCCGAGCATGAGCCTCAGCCGAGACGTTTCAACCTGGTGTACCTACAATCATTGCAAAGTCATGCCAACTGAGGTAGAGAACTGCTGCTGCCAAGAAAATTCTGGATGCTCGGCCTACATAGATGAAGAAGACACACCACCGCTATGCGTTACCGAGCTGCATGAATTCAGGGCAGCCTGCCTCACAAGGACCGTGTTGAGGATTATGATGGTGCTTATGCACCAACTTTGCACAACCGTTCACCCTCGCAATCCAAGTAACGAATAAGTATACTTTGGATGGGATGTCATTTTTACCATTGTAACCACTAGAATTTCATGTAATGTTTTTCCTACTTTGTCCTAACTTTGATCGATCATTGACAAATTAATTGTAAATTTAATAGATTTCTCTCGCTTTTTGGATATCAGGTTTTCATCACTTACATGTCTATCACTTCGAACTGGAAAACAATATTTCTCTATGGCCCAAAGCATTCTGGCTCGAATGGGTATTCACTTTTGTAATGTGTCCATACTGTAAAGCACAAGTGAATTTTTCCAGAAAGTTACTTTTATAAGGGTAGCTATGCCATTGAATTTACGATGCACTTTCAAGCAAGGTGGTATACTTATCAGGTTCATTCAATTATAATATGTATGTATGTTTTTCACAGGTGGTACAGGATGGTGGCCTATCGTTCGTTTACATGGTGGCTTCATTGGTGGCTTGGATACTGCGTTCAAAGAGTAATACACGCCTGTGTTGTTCGAACCAATCGCACAAAATTCCCCAATGACAGCCTACTGTACAGGGGATTTTTTCAAACTGTGCTTCAACCTCAAATATACAGTTTGTAGTTTCTTTGTGCCATCAAGATAACCAAATTGTTACGCTCACCTGATATCCCCGGGGGAGTCTGGAAGGCTCTGGAACCCTGGATGCGTAGTTGCCCCGTGCTGAATAATGAATCTGCAATTACAGAAGGGAGGATTTGTGATAACTGTCTCTAATGGGTGAATCTCCCACCTGACTGATTCCCTTCCCACTGGGTTCTTTTCTCACCTTAGTAATTTGTAGGGAGAGCTATCCGTCCTGCGTTTCTTGTGCAGGGGCCCTTGACATTTGTTGGCGAGCTGCCCGAGTTGCTTCACTGGTGCAGTACGCCTTCCTTGGGCCCAGGCCTGCTGTGATCCCGAATGTGCTGGTAGGCAGGTAGGTTTGTTAATTGTAAGTCTTTGTTCTGTTTATGGTGGGAATTCGCCAATGTCTTTAAATCCTTGTTTTCAGGTGCGAAGGACTTGAAGCTGGCGTGCCGGATGGAGAGGCACGTTTCTAGGCAAGAGAAAGCGTGAAGCACAGCGCCTTTATTGTCTTTTTTTTAACCAACTTTATTTTCTTTTTGTTAACTTAAGACAATAGTTGAGCTTCCGTCACAACTTATGTTAGGAACATTGTTATCAACATGAACCTTTTATTCAACTCCCTTGAACTTTCTTGTAGAATCTAGTATTGTCTTCATACTTTTTCCCTCTCACCCCCCCTCTTCTCTCCCCCTGCCCCCCCTTCCTTTTATTAATTGAACCAATCAAAACCATGGTTGTAACCAGAACAGTTCCAAGAGGTAGCCCCTCACCATATCTTCTGCTGCCTTTATCTGATATGGATGTTTCTGAGAGCCCGGGGTTTAAAGTATTGATTCTCCCGCTCCCCCACATAGTCCTGGAGTGGGTCCCATATGGCTAAGAATTTCAGATATGACCCTGATTTTGTGGCGCAAATGTTTTCCATTGCCATAACTCCTCACACTTTCACCCACCACCATGGAGTTGTAGGGCCCTCCACTGTCTTCCATCGTTGGGCCACTGTCATCCTTGCTGCAGCCGGAAGGTGGGTTATGAGGGCTGCTCTGTTCCCTGAGGCTGCATAGTTCCCTTCTGCCACTGCCCCCAGCAGAATGACTTTCGGGGACCATGGTAGGTCTGCGCCCGTTATGTCCCTGATCAGGCTCAGTATTTCTTTCCAGTATATTTTTATCCTTGGGCACGACCACCACATATGGAACATGTCTCCTCTTTCTCCACACTGCCGCCAGCATTCTGAGGGGCACGTGGGGATCATTCTGTGTATTCTACTTGGGGGTAAATACCAGCGGTAACATAGTTTGTATGCCGATTCTTTGATTGCCGTGGATTTGGATAATTTGGGCGCCCTCCTCCAGATTTGACTCCATTCTTCCTGCGTAATCTCCTCTCCTATGTCACGCTCCCAATCTTTCATGTACTGGGGGGAGTCGTCTGTTTGCGCCTTATCTAGTAGCTTGTATAGTCTAGTGATCCCTTTTTCATGTGTCCCCTCCCGGATTGTTAGTTCTAGGCCCACTGGGGGTCGTAACCCTGCTCTTTTAACCTCTGGGTGTGAGATCCAGTGGCGTAATTGAATATATTTAAATCTGTGGTTTTCGACGAGGTCGAATCTATGTTTACATCCTTCGAAGGTGAGTGGGGCTTCGTCCTGATACATATCTTGTAGGGACAATGTGTCTGCTTCGTTCCAGCCTTCCCAGAATCTTTTGTGAAGGCCAGGAGAGAAATCTGGATTATGCGTGATAGGGGATAGTGGGCGCGGACCTAATTTGACCCCCCTGTTACGGATAGCCTTATCCCAGCTGTGTAGGGTCGTTTTAGTGGCTGCTAATAGGATACCTCCCGTATCTCTTGCTTTTATTTTTAGGAATGGTAGCTTACCCAAAGGGATATCTGTCGCAGTCTGTTCTATTTTCCCCCAGCCTGGAAGAGGGTCTTTACCCGCCCATTTCAATGCTGGTGCTAATTGGGCTGCTAACACGTATCTCCCCATATCCGGGACTCCCAGCCCCCCAAATAGTGTTGGCCGCGTCAGGATCCTTTTTTGGATCCTCGGCTTCTTATTTCCCCAGATGAATTTAAACAACGCCTTTTGGAGTTCGAGGATCTGTTTTGGGGGGGTGACCACTGGGGTTGAGCTTACTACATACAATACTTTGGGTAGCAGGGTCATCTTTATCGCCGCTATTCTAGCAAACCAGGACAATTCCTGGGCATCCCATCTCTGCAGGTCTTCCTGCAGGTGCTTCCATAGGGGTGTAATGTTTGCCTTGAGCAGATTCTTGACGGTTCTAGTGATATGGATTCCTAGGTATTCGAGGGACTGTTTTCCCCATTTCAGGGGATAATGTTCCTTCAGGAAAGCTACGTCCCCACTACCTTCGGTTATATTCAGCGCTTTGGATTTTGAATAATTTATTGTGAACCCTGATGTCTTTTCGAACTTCTGCAGTTCTCTGATTATTCTGGGTAATGTGTGTCTTGAGTCTGCCATAGAGAGCATGATATCATCTGCGTAGAGGGCTATCTTGTTTTGAATCTTCCCGGTGTGCACCCCTCTAATTCCCGGGTCTTCCCTTATTCTGCAGGCAAATGGTTTCATTGCCATGGCAAATATGAGCGGGGCTAGAGGGCACCCCTGTCGGGTACCCCTCCGGATATTGATTCTTTCTGAGGTGTAGCCATTCATTACTAGTTGCGTAGATGGGTGCTGGTAATTTGCCAGAACCATTTTGCTGATTATCGGTCCACAGCCAAAACCCTCCAATATCAGTTTTAGGTACCTCCAATCTATGCTGTCGAATGCTCGTGTGGCATCTAATGCGGCAATCGAGAATTTTTGGGCCCCACTGTCCCCCCAGTCTATTATGTCAATTACGCGCCGGACATTATCCTGAGTATGTCTCCCCCTTACGAAGCCTGCCTCGCTTCCCCCCTTGTATGTAATATGATTGTTTCATGTTTAGCATTATTTGCGCCGTTCTATCTGCGGTATGGTTTTCTAGTTTGGCTCTAGCCTTTTTAAGGTCTCGCCAGGCTCTGGGCGTCTGACGGGTTTTATGGAGCTTTTCAGCATTTCTAACCTCTTCTTCTAATTTGCGCGTTATAAGGGCTCGCTCCCTATAGTATTGCGTTGCTTGTGCTATGAATTCCCCCTTAATTACTGCTTTCCCCGCATCCCACACCACCCTCCAGTCCACCTCTTCATTGTCATTTTCCAGGAAATAGTTCCCTATGGCTTCTTCCATATGTGCCCCAAGTCCAATATCCCTTAGGATTGTTTAATTTAGCCTCCATTGTGGTCGGGGTCTATGTATTGTCCTTTGCAGTTCTATGCAGGTCACGACTGGGGCGTGGTCGGAGAGGTATTGGACTCCGATTTCTATTTTTTTTTGACATAGGGGATCAATGTAGAGGACACCAGGATCATGTCTGTTCTAGAGTAACCCCTGTTCACTGCTGAGTAGTGTGTGTATTCTCGGGTGTCGGGTGGAAAAATCGCCACGTTTCTTTCACATCCAAATCTCTGAAAAGCTTTCCAAGGGCCTGTCTGTTTCGCTGATCTGCTGTGGTTGGGGGGGAGTGTTTTGTCCAATTGTGGGTCCATTACACAATTAAAATCCCCTCCTATTATCACTCGGCCTTCGCACCATCCTCCCACCTTCTGGAGTAATTTAGGGATGTACTGGTCCTGTTTTTCATTGGGGGCGTAGAGTGCTAGTATTGTATACAATTGACCATTAACAGTACCCTGCACCCCCAGGTACCTACCTTCCTGATCCTTCAGTGTTTGTTGTTTGCGAAAGTCTAAGTCTCTGCTACATAGGATTGCCACCCCTTTTGTTTTTGTTTGGCTTGAGGCGAAAAACTGAAGGGGGTATGAGCATATGCGTCTCCTGTATGATCGCTATCTTTGATTGCATGGCTTCCAATCTATCTAAAATCGAACGCCTTTTAGCGGGGGAGTTTAACCCCTGGAAATTAATCAAGACAATGTTCACTTCTTCCATTACTCCCTAGGTGGAGATTGTCTGCCTGTGGGTCCCTATGTTCTCGTTCGCTATAGCTTACTCTTCCTGTTCTTGCTTCTGTTTCATACACTCGTGGAGCTGACTCCTTTTCCTTCCCAGACTTTTGGTTCCCTGCTTTCCTGATTTTCGTTCCAGTTCCCTCCCTTACCCACCGCCCTCCCCCCTCCCAATCCTGGGGGTGCATGAGGCGTGGGCTCTCAAGGGGCCCCCCGCTGGTCACAGCGGGCTTAGGGCCTCTGACCCTTCCCCAGTTCACAATAGTCAGGAATTGTATTACCTGACCCTGTTTCTAAGAATTATGACCTCCTACCTCCATGCAGGCGGTTCCATGCAGCCGTGCTGTTTTCTCACATTTGGTTAACACTTTACTCGTTGTCCGTGTGATGGGCCGAGTCTGGATCTTTTGGGCCTCTCCGTTCCCTGTCATGAGCCGGCTGTGAACTTCCGGGTCTTCCTCTCCTCCCTCGTCTTTCCTTTCGCTCCGTTGACCATTCCCATGGTTTGCTAGATGGGCCTTTCATGTTTGGGCGTGGGCGCACAGATGCCTCCGGCTGCTCATCCTCCAGGTGCAGCAACGCCAGGCCCTCTGTGCAATTCCTGATTCTCCTCTGTTTTCCTTCCCATGTAAATGACAGGCCAAACGGTAAATTCATCTATAACGGATTTGCTGTGTTTGAAGGGCCTTCGTAACAGGTTGCATTAGCTTTTGTGGAGAGTAATCAGGGCCAGGTCCTGGTACAACTGTATACGGGACCCATTAATCGTAAGGTCTCCATTTGTTCTGCCGATCGTAGCACCTCCTCTTTCAGACCAAACAATGTCATTGCTATCAAGACATCTCTGGGTCTCGACCCTGGTTTATTGCGTATTGGACCCACACGGTGTATCCTGTCGAAGCTGATCGTCTCTGGTTGGATATCTGCTAGCAGGCTGCTGAAGCAGAGTTGCATGGTATCTTTCAGATCCTTGTCCTGTACCGATTCCGCCAGGCCCTTGACCCTAATATTGGATCTCCTTGAACGATTTTCCAAATCCTCTGCCTGGAGTTCTAAGTTGTTTGTTGCGGTCACCAACTAGTCCAGTAGTAGGCTATTTTGGTTTGTTTCTTCCGTGACATTCGAGAGGCCCTTTTCGACTATGTCCACTCTTTCACCCATCTCCGCCATTTCTTTATTGACCTCCTGGAGGGATGATTTCAGGTCCTCCCTTAATTGTTCCATTTGATTCTGGAAAGCTTTGGTCATTCTGGCCTCCATGCCTTTCAAGCAATTTAAGAGTTCATCCTTGTCCATTGCCATTATGCTAGCTGAGAGGTCCTTAACTGCAGGAGTCGGCCCCGGGGGAGGGGATGGTGATTCTGCGTGTGTTTGTTGCCTCTGCCGACAGCACTTCTCAATTTGCCCTTTGTGGGGTCTCACTGGAGTTTTTGCTCTGCATGTGCCCGTTTTGGATCTGGCGCCCGGCATCTGAGTTGCTCTGCATGGATGTTGCTCCTGCCCAGTACCTCGCTCCTGTAACTGTATATTTCTGGAATGGGCTGTGTCCTCCCACGTATCCAGAACATGGGGCTTGCCCTCCGCCGTTGTGTACCTTGCCTCGGCAAGTTTTATTTATTGTGTTGCCCTTGCCATGTCGATGCAGTAGGGGGTTAATCAGGTTTATTATTGTGGATGATCCCACTATCCCAAGTCCATCTGCTTTTGTTGTTGCCTTGGGCCAAGCCGTTTTCGGGGATCGGAAGGCAAACCCTCCTAGCCAGATCCCGTGGTGTACGTTGTTAGGTGTACTGCTCCGTTGTGCCAATGGGGACAAGTGGTTCGGGACAGCAATAATAACGTCGTTTCTGGCGAGTCCCCACCTGCCGCTCACTCCTGGTTGTTTTAGGTGGGCACACGCCTTGGGGGTGAACCCAGGGGCCACCACCTACTTTTCAGGGTAATATACCACTGCCCCTCTGTCTGTCTGTACTGTTTATGTAGGCCCTGTGTCCACCTGGGCCTTTCGGGGGGTGGGGGGAAGGGGAGGCACCCCCTCCCAGTCAGGCTCCATGGCGGAGGGCCGTCCGATCCGCGGGGGCCTCTATGGTCCGCGTGATTTTCTTGTGGGGGGTGTTCTGGGGCAGGGCAGTCTCCTGACCTGTTCTCTGCTCGCTCCTTGTGTATGGCTGGTGGTAGTCACTGCTCCTGTCTGCCAGTCTGTTACTCAACAGCCTTTATTGGGCCTCATTACAACTCAGGCGGTAAGGGGTTTACGGCAGCGTTAACAGCGCCGACCCTTACCGCCTGATTACGAGGTCCCCTAGCGCCATGGTGCTTTTAACACCTGCTTTTAGCAGGTGTTAAAATCCATGGCGCTAAGGGACCATGGAGTTAATTACGCCACCGTAATTTACGGTGGCGTAATTAACGCCTTCCCCACTCCCATTATGCCCTATGGGGCAAAAATGGGAATGGGGAAGGGTAAATGGGGATTGGGGACTTACCGCCCCGCCTAGGTCGGAATGGGGCGGTAAGTCCGCCAACCACCATGGCGTAAACGTAGTTTACGCCATGGTGGTAAAGTCACGGCCCAGGCGGTAACTTACCGCCTGGGTCGTAATGAGGCCCATTGTCTTTTAAAGATAATTTGTGTTTTCTTCTTCTCCTCCTCACAGGCTGCTGTGGTGCTGCGAGTGGATGAGAGTGCAATGAAAAACAGGCCCCCGGAATCCGTTAAGGTAAGTACTGCACTGTGCGGTTGTTTAATATTGAAAGCGAACCTGAATATGTCTCTTTTCCTTTGCAGATGTTGCTGTGATGCTCCGGATGGAAGCGTGGCATAGCGCGATGGAATTCAGGTAAGACTGATAGATTTCGATGTTTTGGAAGTGCACGTTCTGATATTGTTTTTCCCTTTCTCATTATTGCAGGTCGCAAGGTTCGAACAGCAGCTGTGGTAGTGGTTCGCTAGTAATCAGAGGTGCGTGATGTATCTTCTTCTCTTGGTTTCCACAGATTGAATCCCAGTTGAGATGCTGACTGCTGGATGGTGTTTTCTCAGGTAAAACAGAATAATCTTGTTCTTGCAGGATTACAGGAAGATGCTGAAGACCAGTAGCTGGACACGGTGAGCATCACGCTGCTGGTTGCAGAATAACATGAAGCGTGTTCTGCAGTCAGGGTGTGGTTTATATAGCCCAGGGAAAGTAGTACCAGGGAAAGTAGTTGCAGGCCTGCCACACCCAAAACACTAGATCGCATAGCTTGGTTCCTAGAACTAGACTGTGTGGGTGCTTCCATGTTGGATTTAAAGGCCCATGTACATAAATGGGACCTAGTTTGAACAGCCCTTCCTTCCAACATATGAGTCTGGTGCCAAAGGCGCCAGGACTGGCTCCAGGAGCCCATTTGCTGTGGTTTTAAGGCCCTCAGGGTTCTGGTGGGAGCCTGCTTGTGGCACAACTTGTGCCCCCTCACAGTGGTCATGACAGCACTCCCCCCCAAGGCCCCTCTCATGGTATCCTTCCTGTCCGGTCTGGGTTTGGTGGGGTTATCCAGGTGAAACTCCTTAATCAGACGTGGTGCATGAATATGTTCACTTGGCTCCCAAGTTCTGTCTTGAGGCCTGTACCCTTTCCAGTCCACTAAATAGTAAAGCTTAGATCTGGTACGTTTTGAATCCAGGATGTTTTTAACTTCAAATTCAGGCTCACTATCAACTAGCACAGGTTTTGGTGGTGTTAAGACTTGGGTTCCTGGTTGTACAGGTTTTACGAGTGACACATGGAACACAGGATGAATTTGCATGCTTGGTGGTAAAGCTAACTTGATGGCCACCGGATTTATCACCAATTCGATCGTATAGGGTCCTAGATATCTTGGGTCCGGGCACCTTTTATGGGCATATGTTTTAATTCCAACCAGACCTCGTCCCCAACTTGGTAATCGCGAGCTTTTTTTCGATGCCGGTCCGAGATTTTCTTTTGTCTGTCTTTGGCTTGCAGTAAATTTTCATTTGCCCTTTTGAAGGATTGGGTTATGCTTGTGTGTAGAGTCTTTACCACTGGCATTTCCAAGGTCATGGGGGAGTCTAGTTCAGAGGTATGTGGATGTCTTCCGTATATTGTGTAGAACGGGCTTTGTCCTGTGCTGGTGTGTATGGAGGTATTGTATGCGTATTCCACTATCCATAACAAGTCTTTCCAATTCTCTTCCACTTGATGCACCATGCAACTTAGATACTGTTCTAATGTCTGGTTTGTTCTTTCTGTTTGTCCATCCGTTTGGGGGGGATGGCTAGTGGATGATCGAACATCAACAACATTTCCCCAAGAAGTTGGATACAAATTGGCTTCCACGATCTGAGATTCGGACTGAGGGGAAACCATGCAGTTTTATAACCTGTTCAAGAAATGCTTTTGCTAGACTGGTAGCGTTAGGAAGTCCTTTGAATGGAATGAAATGTGCCATTTTAGAGAACAGGTCTACAACCGCCAGAATGGTATTAAAACCTTGACAGGGAGGTAAGTCCGTAATAAAATTAAGAGAAAGAGTATGCCAGGGAGCCGGTGGAATATCCAGTGGTTGTAGGAGGCCAGCTGGTTTCTGTTTTTATGATTTATTCTGTGCACATATCCCACAGGATAGAACGATTCGAGCAATGTCCTTACGCCAGGTTGGCCACCAATAATTCTGTTTAACCTTGGCTAGAGTCTTAGCAATTCCGGGATGGCCTTCGATCAGGGAATCGTGATAAACAGACATGACCAATTCTTGCAGATCTTTACTTGGTAGATATAGTCGTTCCCAGAAGTAGGGTAATCCATCCAGAACCATGTGATGTTCATTTTGGGAATTCCATTTCTGCAAGATCTTGGGGTTCATCAAGGTTCGAATCTTATCTTGAAGTTCACTCAGAGTCAATGTGGTGGTGAGTCCCAGTAGTTTATCACTTGGGATGATGGCAAAGGGGTCCAGGGTACTGTTCATTTTCTCTTCAACACCCATACGAGACAAGGCATCGGCCTTCCCATTCCGAACTCCCGGTCGGTATGTTATTACATAATCGTATTCTGCGAAGAATAGAGCCCACCACATTTGTCGTGACGATTGGCTTTTGCTGACTTTAGGTATTGAAGGTTTCGGTGATCTGTGATTACTGTGATGGTATGTCTGGCACCTAATAGATACTGCCGCTAGGCTTTGAAGGCTGATTTTATTGCCAACAATTCTTTGTCTGTAATTGCATAGTTAAGTCCTGGTGGTGAGAATTTAAAGATAATTTGTGTTTTCTTCTTCTCCTCCTCACAGGCCGCTGTGGTGCTGCGAGTGGATGAGGGCCCTATGAAAAACAGGCCCCCGGAATCCATTAAGGTAAGTACGGTGTTGTGCGGTTGTTTAATATTGAAAGCGTACCTGAATATGTTTTTTTTCTATTGCAGATGTTGCTGTGGTGCTCCGGATGGAAGTGTGGCGTAGCACGATGGAATTCAAGTAAGACTGATGGAATTCGATGTTTTGGAAGCGCGCGTTCTAATATTGTTTTTCCATTTTTCGTTATTGCAGGTCGCAAGGTTTGAATTGCAGCTGAGGTAGCGGTTCGCCAGAAGTCCTTAAGATAGTACTCACAGGTGAGTGATGTTTCTTCTTCTCTCGGTTTCCACAGATTGCAGCCCAGTTGAGATGATGAGTGCTGGATGGTGTTTTCTCAGGTAAGACAGAATAATCTTGTTCTTGTTCTTGCAGGATTACAGGAAGATGCTGAAGACCAGGGGATGGACATGGTGAGCATCACGCTGCTGGTTGCAGAATAACACAAAGCATGTTCTGCAGTCAGGGTGTGGTTTATATAGCCCAGGGAATGTAGTACCAGGGAAAGTAGTTCCAGGCCTGCCACACCCAAAACACTAGACTGCATGGCTTGGTTCTTAGAACTAGACTGTGTAGGTACTTCCATGTTGGATTTAAAGGCCCATGTACATAAATGGGACCTAGTTTGAACAGCCCTTCCTTCCTACATATGAGCCTGGTGCAAAAGCGCCAGGACTAGCTCCAGGAGCCCTTCTGCAGTGGTTTTAAGGCCCTCAGGGTTCTGTGGGAGCCTGCTTGTGGCAAAACATGTGCCCCCTCACAGCGGTCATTGCACAAATTAAATAAAATACAAATGAGAATATACTAATAGTTGTTTCAGTTTTTCAGTGAGTCAAGAACAAGCTCACTCGTCTATGAGGGTCATGAAATAATGACTGGTGCCCTTTTGCACTCACCTCATCCCCATCCAAACCCCCTCTAATATCCCCCTCCAGTAGTGGGTGGGTGGGAACGGTCAGGGGGCCAAACACCATGGAAAACTCTAAAGGATCCTTCAGACTACCCTCTTCAAGACCTTGCCCCTGCAATCAATATATGTGTGTCCCTTCAGCAGTGTTCCAGGCCTTTTTGTGCTCTCCTCATGCCCATCCATCCCCTATTCAATATCAGTGGCAGTTCGCACATATGACTTTGCAGTCCCAAGGGGGCTCGGTGGGTGGAACCGCTGACGTTGCCAGATAGCATGTACACTACAAAGGGTTCTTCAGCACAGGGATCATTGTTCACATGGCCTCCCCAGACCCAGTGTCTCCAGATTCCCCTGTTCCAGTCCATCCAACCCGCTCCCTCTGTCCCCAGTATCGATGGCAGTTCGCACCTAAGACCATGCTCAAATTAACAGGTTTGCACCGTTATCCTACTTCTGTACTTGTTGGACACTTGTACCGTAAAACAGGAACTGGCCCTCTTAAACTCAATGACTGCCCCTTTTGTGGGCTATCAGGCTTGTGTATTGTGGACCTATATCTTGTCTGGTGAGCTCTTTTGCAATTGCTGGCAGATTCCTTCGAGGGCCCATGATTTCCGTTGTCCACATGGCCAGGCCAGACACAGTTTCTCCAGACTCCCCTCTTCAAGACCACATCCCTGCAATCAAGATATGTTTTTGTCCATTGACCAGTGATTCGGGCCTTTTGCGCTCACCTCGTCCCCTTCCATCCACCTCCCTAGTATCAATGGCAGTCGGCAGCTATGTACAGGGTTGTACCGTGCCATAAGATTTTCTCGGGCAAGAATGGAAACGTGGCACACAGTTCGAAGTCTGTACGAGTAGGCCTATGACTGTGCGCGCGCAAGGCGGCATGGTGGGTGGATATGGCAGATGGGAGTCATTGGCATTGAGGCTTTTTGGGTGTCAACGAACACGTCATACATTCACATACACACCCACTCTTGTAAGCCTTTATAAACACCTTGAGATTTACCTTCAGAACATCTCCAAGATATACAAAGTATATCGTCATCGAGCTACCTGTTCCCCGGATACCTGTTACACAGATACTTGTTCCTCTGATTGCTGTATCGGCTCTTTTGTTCGTCCAAGTAAGTGTAGGTCACCTATTTACTTCTCTATATTCATCGATTGCCGCTCTGTACATTTCTGTCGATTTACACATAATGTACCCAGGATTTTAATGTTCATTTATCCCAGAAACTTCAGCATTATTGAATATTTGAAGTATTTGGTTCTCGGCAAATAGCACATTGCATCACTTTGCATCATAGTACAATGTAATGTTTTGTGGTCCAAGTTGGCGAGCATGTTTTCTTTTGATGCTTGAAAGTTGGTTTGACGAACGAGTAACGCGTTACGATTTGTGGTATATCAATCAAGTCTACAATATAGTTCTCGCAGAGTTCATTTGGCTAGGGTACACAGGTTTTCTTTCTTTATTTTAAATAAACTTTTCAGACAAAGCTCAGCTATAATTCCTTTATTCACATTCATACAGTATTATTTGTGCTAATCAATTATATTTCTTTATACAGAATATACACACTTTTCAATAATGCATTCATGTATCATTATCAGTTGCTCTTCTGCAAGCCACTCCAAAACTCTGGATACAATCCTGCATGCATTCCCGAAGGATATTGATTTAATAAGAAGATGGATGTAAAATGTTGGTGTTGCAGTGGACGAGATTGAAAGTAAGGCCGAGGAAGTCTTGGCCGATGTGAGGGCCATTCGATTCTGCCTCTGCAGCCTGCACTTTACCGGCAATATGTACGAGCAATCAAAGTACACAAAAAATTGTTGACTCCGAATTCTTCGTAAATTGCTTCTAAATGACATTCCAACTCACTTTCCGCACAGGGCTAGTGAGTTGAGTAGTGAACGTTATTTATTTATTTATTTATTTATTTATTTATTTATTTATTACATTTGTTGTACGCCCAGACCCTGAGGTATGATGCGTAGTTACAGACATCTTGGTTGTTATGCAAAGATACACAATTAAAACGAGGATAAAGAGTTTCACAGTCATTGTTACGTCAGAGAAATGAATTACACAATTGTTACATACTTGCCAACACTCTGTGACCAAAAAGATGTAGGATTTTTCATGTTTCAAAAATAATACTTTGCATAACAGTTACATCACAGGAAAATACAAAACATTGTTGCCACCACTGGGGCATTCTAAAATATACAGCCCATCAAACAGCACTACATGGAAAGATGTTCAAATGTTTAAAATGTATAATTCTGAATGGGAAGTGAACACTGAATTCATTACCTAACTTCACAGAGGGTAATCACACAGAGCTGGTAGGCAACGTGTGCCACTGCTCTGTAGCAGCAACATGGTCAATACATATTTATTCCTGCAGTGTAAGATGAATAACTGAACAACATGGTGGCTGATAACCTCCGCAGTCTGATATGCAGATGCTGTGTGATAATGGGGCGTTCTGCCATGTGCCTTCCCTGGTGGTTCACTTAAGGCCTGTCCTGGTCAGAGTGCAGGGCAGAGTCATGTAGCTGTCAGGTCACTGCATTGGTCTGAGCATATCACTCAAAGTAATCACTTACCCGCCCACCAGACAGACAGACTAACTAATGTTTTGCATGCTTTGTTCTGGGCCTGTCTCAAGGCGCCTGCCTTTGAGTCACATAAATTACCTGTCCCTGTAAAAAGCAGTAGGATCTGTCACCCAAATCTGGAGGCAGTAGGACTGCTTAAAAAGCAGTAGCCTACTGCCTAAATCAGTAGGGTTGGCAAGTATGTTGTTACAGGAAAAGGAAGCAGTTGTTAGCATTATCTGGGTTGTACTATACAGCTGAGACAATGTCTAGAGTTATCAAGGCTAGGTCTAAGCAGTTGAAAATAGTTAAATAACCAAGTTTTTAGCGATTTTTTAAAGCATAGGAATGACACTTCAGTTTTATTTATCGGGAGTGAGTCCCAATGTTTAGGGGCCAGCACTATGAAGCTTCTACCCCCTGCTCTAGAGCTTTTGGAGCGCAGGATTTCAAGGAGTGAGTTGTTATTAGATCTAATGGTTCTAATTGAAGCTTTTTTAGCTAGTATATTGTTTATGTATTTAGGGGCTTTATTGGCCAAGCCTTTATGCATGATACAGAGGGTTTTGAAAATGATTCTAGCTTTGATATGTAGCCAATGGGTTTCTCTCCTGATGTCTGAGATATGGTCAGATTTTTGTTAATTCCTAGCACTGCTCGTAGTGCTTGGTTCTGCATAAGTTGCAGTGTAGCAAGGTTGGTTTTGGAGGTCCCTAATAGTAGTACATTCGCCAGAAGTCCTTAAGATAGTACTCACAGGTGAGTGATGTTTCTTCTTCTCTCGGTTTCCACAGATTGCAGCCCAGTTGAGATGATGAGTGCTGGATGGTGTTTTCTCAGGTAAGACAGAATAATCTTGTTCTTGTTCTTGCAGGATTACAGGAAGATGCTGAAGACCAGGGGATGGACATGGTGAGCATCACGCTGCTGGTTGCAGAATAACACGAAGCATGTTCTGCAGTCAGGGTGTGGTTTATATAGCCAGGGAATGTAGTACCAGGGAAAGTAGTTCCAGGCCTGCCACACCCAAAACACTAGACCGCATGGCTTGGTTCTTAGAACTAGACTGTGTAGGTACTTCCATGTTGGATTTAAAGGCCCATGTACATAAATGGGACCTAGTTTGAACAGCCCTTCCTTCCTACATATGAGCCTGGTGCCAAAAGCGCCAGGACTGGCTCCAGGAGCCCTTCTGCAGTGGTTTTAAGGCCCTCAGGGTTCTGGTGGGAGCCTGCTTGTGGCAAAACGTGTGCCCCCTCATAGCGGTCATTGCACAAATTAAATAAAATACAAATGAGAATATACTAATAGTTGTTACAGTTTTTCAGTGAGTCAAGAACAAGCTCACTTGTCTATGAGGGTCATGAAATAATGACTGGTGCCCTTTTTCAGTCACCTCATCCCCATCCAAACCCCCTCTAATATCCCCCTCCAGTAGTGGGTGGGTGGGAACGGTCAGGGGGCCAAACACCATGGAAAACTCTAAAGGATCCTTCAGACTACCCTCTTCAAGACCTTGCCCCTGCAATCAATATATGTGTGTCCCTTCAGCAGTGTTCCAGGCCTTTTTGTGCTCTCCTCATGCCCATCCATCCCCTATTCAATATCAGTGGCAGTTCGCACATATGACTGTGCAGTCCCAAGGGGGCTCGGTGGGTGGAACCGCTGACGTTGCCAAATAGCATGTACACTACAAAGGGTTCTTCAGCACAGGGATCATTGTTCACATGGCCTCCCCAGACCCAGTGTCTCCAGATTCCCCAGTTCCAGTCCATCCAACCCGCTCCCTCTGTCCCCAGTATCGATGGCAGTTCGCACCTAAGACCATGCTCAAATTAACAGGTTTGCACCGTTATCCTACTTCTGTACTTGTTGGACACTTGTACCGTAAAACAGGAACTGGCCCTCTTAAACTCAATGACTGCCCCTTTTGTGGGCTATCAGGCTTGTGTATTGTGGACCTATATCTTGTCTGGTGAGCTCTTTTGCAATTGCTGGCAGATTCCTTCGAGGGCCCATGATTTCCGTTGTCCACATGGCCAGGCCAGACACAGTTTCTCCAGACTCCCCTCTTCAAGACCACATCCCTGCAATCAAGATATGTTTTTGTCCATTGACCAGTGATTCGGGCCTTTTGCGCTCACCTCGTCCCCTTCCATCCACCTCCCTAGTATCAATGGCAGTCGGCAGCTATGTACAGGGTTGTACCGTGCCATAAGATTTTCTCGGGCAAGAATGGAAACGTGGCACACAGTTCGAAGTCTGTACGAGTAGGCCTATGACTGTGCGCGCGCAAGGCGGCATGGTGGGTGGATATGGCAGATGGGAGTCATTGGCATTGAGGCTTTTTGGGTGTCAACGAACACGTCATACATTCACATACACACCCACTCTTGTAAGCCTTTATAAACACCTTGAGATTTACCTTCAGAACATCTCCAAGATATACAAAGTATATCGTCATCGAGCTACCTGTTCCCCGGATACCTGTTACACAGATACTTGTTCCTCTGATTGCTGTATCGGCTCTTTTGTTCATCCAAGTAAGTGTAGGTCACCTATTTACTTCTCTATATTCATCGATTGCCGCTCTGTACATTTCTGTCGATTTACACATAATGTACCCAGGATTTTAATGTTCATTTATCCCAGAAACTTCAGCATTATTGAATATTTGAAGTATTTGGTTCTCGGCAAATAGCACATTGCATCACTTTGCATCATAGTACAATGTAATGCTTTGTGGTCCAAGTTGGCGAGCATGTTTTCTTTTGATGCTTGAAAGTTGGTTTGACGAACGAGTAACGCGTTACGATTTGTGGTATATCAATCAAGTCTACAATATAGTTCTCGCAGAGTTCATTTGGCTAGGGTACACAGGTTTTCTTTATTTATTTTAAATAAACTTTTCAGACAAAGCTCAGCTATAATTCCTTTATTCACATTCATACAGTATTATTTGTGCTAATCAATTATATTTCTTTATACAGAATATACACACTTTTCAATAATGCATTCATGTATCATTATCAGTTGCCCTTCTGCAAGCCACTCCAAAACTCTGGGTACAATCCTGCATGCATTCCCGAAGGATATTGATTTAATAAGAAGATGGATGTAAAATGTTGGTGTTGCAGTGGACGAGATTGAAAGTAAGGCCGAGGAAGTCTTGGCCGATGTGAGGGCCATTCGATTCTGCCTCTGCAGCCTGCACTTTACCGGCAATATGTACGAGCAATCAAAGTACACAAAAAATTGTTGACTCCGAATTCTTCGTAAATTGCTTCTAAATGACATTCCAACTCAATTTCCGCACAGGGCTAGTGAGTTGAGTAGTGAACGTTATTTATTTATTTATTTATTTATTTATTTATTACATTTGTTGTACGCCCAGACCCTGAGGTATGATGCGTAGTTACAGACATCTTGGTTGTTATGCAAAGATACACAATTAAAACGAGGATAAAGAGTTTCGCAGTCATTGTTACGTCAGAGAAATGAATTACACAATTGTTACATACTTGCCAACAGTCTGTGACCAAAAAGATGTAGGATTTTTCATGTTTCAAAAATAATACTTTGCATAACAGTTACATCACAGGAAAATACAAAACATTGTTGCCACCACTGGGGCATTCTAAAATATACAGCCCATCAAACAGCACTACATGGAAAGATGTTCAAATGTTTAAAATGTATAATTCTGAATGGGAAGTGAACACTGAATTCATTACCTAACTTCACAGAGGGTAATCACACAGAGCTGGTAGGCAACGTGTGCCACTGCTCTGTAGCAGCAACATGGTCAATACATATTTATTCCTGCAGTGCAAGATGAATAACTGAACAACATGGTGGCCGATAACCTCCGCAGTCTGATATGCAGATGCTGTGTGATAATGGGGCGTTCTGCCATGTGCCTTCCCTGGTGGTTCACTTAAGGCCTGTCCTGGTCAGAGTGCAGGGCAGAGTCATGTAGCTGTCAGGTCACTGCATTGGTCTGAGCATATCACTCAAAGTAATCACTTACCTGCCCACCAGACAGACAGACTAACTAATGTTTTGCATGCTTTGTTCTGGGCCTGTCTCAAGGCGCCTGCCTTTGAGTCACATAAATTACCTGTCCCTGTAAAAAGCAGTAGGATCTGTCACCCAAATCTGGAGGCAGTAGGACTGCTTAAAAAGCAGTAGCCTACTGCCTAAATCAGTAGGGTTGGCAAGTATGTTGTTACAGGAAAAGGAAGCAGTTGTTAGCATTATCTGGGTTGTACTATACAGTTGAGACAATGTCTAGAGTTATCAAGGCTAGGTCTAAGCAGTTGAAAATAGTTAAATAACCAAGTTTTTAGCGATTTTTTAAAGCATAGGAATGACACTTCAGTTTTATTTATCGGGAGTGAGTCCCAATGTTTAGGGGCCAGCACTATGAAGCTTCTACCCCCTGCTCTAGAGCTTTTGGAGCGCAGGATTTCTAGGAGTGAGTTGTTATTAGATCTAATGGTTCTAATTGAAGCTTTTTTAGCTAGTATATTGTTTATGTATTTAGGGGCTTTATTGGCCAAGCCTTTATGCGTGATACAGAGGGTTTTGAAAATGATTCTAGCTTTGATAGGTAGCCAATGGGTTTCTCTCCTGATGTCTGAGATATGGTCAGATTTTTGTTAATTCCTAGCACTGCTCGTAGTGCTTGGTTCTGCATAAGTTGCAGTGTAGCAAGGTTGGTTTTGGAGGTCCCTAATAGTAGTACATTACAATAGTCCAGCTTGGATATTATTAAGGTCCTGGCTAGGGTGATGCAAATTTTGGGTGAGAGGAATTGGCCACTTAGAGCGATAAGTTTGGAAGTGTAAGAGGTGGCTGAGGAAAGGGCATTCACTTGTTTTGTCATAGATAGATTCACATCTAGATAGACACCTAAGGTTTTAACCCGTTTGAGTACTGGTATTATGGTGCCATCAATTTTGAATGTTGAGTAGTCGGTATGTAGGGCATTGATTCTAGTTGTGGATCCTACAATAAGAAGCTCAATTTTTTCGTTGTTGAGAGAGAGGCTATTGTGGGCCATCCAGTTTTGAATTAAGGCATAGATTTTGTTGATGAGCAAGGTGTCTTGTTCACAGTTACCTAATAAAGGGATGATGATCTGGGTGTCATCTGCGAAATTGGTGTAGCTGACACCCAGATGTTGTAGATGGTGTAGATGACACCCATATCATCCAGTGCTGCAAATAGTAGCTTGGTGTAAGCATTGTAGAGAGTGGGAGGAAGGCAAGGTCCTTGAGGAACACCAATGGGAACTGGTATAGGGTCAGCCGACTCTTTGCCAATAGTTACTCATGATGTGCGCTCTGCTAGGAAGGATTTTACCCATTGGGTTGACTCCTTTAAAAATTTGAAGTCATTCGTTAGAGTGGCGCACAGCTTGTCATGGTCCACTAAATCGAATGCGGCAGATAGATCTAGCAGCATTAGTAGACATAGTTTTCCTGCATCCCTTGTTGAATCCATTTGGATTTTCAGATCAAGGATTACAGTTTGTTCTGTACTATGGTTAGGGCAAAATCCAGATTACCTAGCACCCAGAAGCTGGTGTTTCTCTAGGTGGGTTTGGATTTGGGTATAGGCTATGTTGTCTATTATTTTCAACAAGAAATGTACCGTCATTATTGGTCAGTAGTTAGTGGGGATTGATGGATCTAGTGTTGGCTTTTTTAAAATTGGGGTCACTCACTTGTGGGTAAATACCAGCGGTAACATAGTTTGTATGCCGATTCTTTGATTGCCGTGGATTTGGATAATTTGTGCGCCCTCCTCCAGATTTGACTCCATTCTTCCTGCGTAATCTCCTCTCCTATGTCACGCTCCCAATCTTTCATGTACTGCAGGGAGTCGTCTGTGTGCGCCTTATCTAGTAGCTTGTATAGTCTAGTGATCCCTTTTTCATGTGTCCCCTCCCGGATTGTTAGTTCTAGGCCCACTGGGGGTCGTAACCCTGCTCTTTTAACCTCTGGGTGTGAGATCCAGTGGCGTAATTGAATATATTTAAATCTGTGGTTTTCGACGAGGTCGAATCTATGTTTACATCCTTCGAAGGTGAGTGGGGTGTCGTCCTGATACATATCTTGTAGGGACAATGTGTCTGCTTCGTTCCAGCCTTCCCTGAATCTTTTGTGAAGGCCAGGAGAGAAATCTGGATTATGCGTGATAGGGGATAGTGGGCCCAGACCTAATTTGACCCTCCTGTTACGGATAGCCTTATCCCAGCTGTGTAGGGTCGTTTTAGTGGCTGCTAATAGGATACCTCCCGTATCTCTTGCTTTTGTTTTTAGGAATGGTAGCTTACCCAAAGGGATATCTGTCGCAGTCTGTTCTATTTTCCCCCAGCCTGGAAGAGGGTCTTTACCCGCCCATTTCAATGCTGGTGCTAATTGGGCTGCTAACACGTATCTCCCCATATCCGGGACTCCCAGCCCCCCAAGAAGTGTGGGCCGCATCAGGATCATTTTTTGGATCCTCGGCTTCTTATTTCCCCAGATGAATTTAAACACCGCCTTTTGGAGTTTGAGGATCTGTTTTGGGGGGATGACCACTGGGGTTGAGCTTGCTACATACAATACTTTGGGTAGCAGGGTCATCTTTATCGCCGCTATTCTAGCAAACCAGGACAATTCCTGGGCATCCCATCTCTGCAGGTCTTCCTGCAGGTGCTTCCATAGGGGTGTAATGTTTGCCTTGAGCAGATTCTTGACAGTTCTAGTGATATGGATTCCTAGGTATTCGAGGGACTGTTTTCCCCATTTCAGGGGATAATGTTCCTTCAGGAAAGCTACGTCCCCACTACCTTTGGTTATATTCAGCGCTTTGTATTTTGAATAATTTATTGTGAACCCTGATGTCTTTTCGAACTTCTGCAGTTCTCTGATTATTCTGGGTAATGTGTGTCTTGAGTCTGCCATAGAGAGCATGATATCATCTGCGTAGAGGGCTATCTTGTTTTGAATCTCCCCGGTGCGCACCCCTCTAATTCCCGGGTCTTCCCTTATTCTGCAGGCAAATGGTTTCATTGCCATGGCAAATATGAGCGGGGTTAGAGGGCACCCCTGTCGGGTACCCCTCCGGATATTGATTCTTTCTGAGGTGTAGCCATTCATTACTAGTTGCGTAGATGGGTGCTGGTAATTTGCCAGAACCATTTTGCTGATTATCGGTCCACAGCCAAAACCCTCCAATATCAGTTTTAGGTACCTCCAATCTATGCTGTCGAATGCTCGTGTGGCATCTAATGCGGCAATCGAGAATTTTTGGGCACCACTGTCCCCCCAGTCTATTATGTCAATTACGCGCCGGACATTATCCTGAGTATGTCTCCCCCTTACGAAGCCTGCCTGGTCTGCGTGTATTATCTCGGGCAGTACTGCTGCCAATCGATTCGCCAGTATTTTCGCGTACAGTTTTGCATCTGTGTTGAGGAGAGCTATGGGGCGGTAACTGGAGCATTCTACTGGGTCTCTCCCAGGTTTTAGGGGTAATATCGTGGTCGAGTGTCCCATATCCTTTGAAACTGCTCCCCTATCCCTGATTAGATTGAAAAGGCGAGTGAGGGGAGTTGCCAATTGTGTCTGGAATATTTTGTAAAACCCATTCCCTAGTCCGCCGGGGCCTGGTGCCTTTCCCCTGGGTAGTGCTGCTATCGCATCACACACTTCCTGTATTGTGATGGGTTCCCCCAATTTTCCTTTTTGTTGTTCCGATATCTGTGGCAGTTTTACGGCTGACACATATGACTCCTGTTCTGCTGCATTCAGGTTTTCGCTAATCAGCAGTTTTTTTATGAAAGTGGACCATCGTTTCTAGTTTATCCTCTTCTCCCGTCTGCAGTTCCCCTCTACTATTTCTTAGCCTGGTGATATAATTTTGCGCCTTCTGTTTGCGTAGTTAGGCTGCCAAGAATTTGCTCGCTTTCCCCACTTGTATGTAATATGATTGTTTCATGTTTAGCATTATTTGCGCCGTTCTATCTGCGGTATGGTTTTCTAGTTTGGCTCTAGCCTTTTTAAGGTCTCGCCAGGCTCTGGGCGTCTGACGGGTTTTATGGAGCTTTTCAGCATTTCTAACCTCTTCTTCTAATTTGCGTGTTATAAGGGCTCGCTCCCTATAGTATTGCGTTGCTTGTGCTATGAATTCCCCCTTAATTACTGCTTTCCCCGCATCCCACACCACCCTCCAGTCCACCTCTTCATTGTCATTTTCCAGGAAATAGTTCCCTATGGCTTCTTCCATATGTGCCCCAAGTCCAATATCCCTTAAGATTGTTTAATTTAGCCTCCATTGTGGTCGGGGTCTATGTATTGTCCTTTGCAGTTCTATGCAGGTCACGACTGGGGCGTGGTCGGAGAGGTATTGGACTCCGATTTCTATTTTTTTGACATAGGGGATCAATGTAGAGGACACCAGGATCATGTCTGTTCTAGAGTAACCCCTGTTCACTGCTGAGTAGTGTGTGTATTCTCGGGTGTCGGGTGGAAAAATCGCCACGTTTCTTTCACATCCAAATCTCTGAAAAGCTTTCCAAGGGCCTGTCTGTTTCGCTGATCTGCTGTGGTTGGGGGGGGAGTGTTTTGTCCAATTGTGGGTCCATTACACAATTAAAATCCCCTCCTATTATCACTCGGCCTTCGCACCTTCTGGAGTAATTTAGGGATGTCCTGGTCCTGTTTTTTATTGGGGGCGTACAGTGCTAGTATTGTATACAATTGACCATTAACAGTACCCTTCACCCCCAGGTACCTACCTTCCTGATCCTTCAGTGTTTGTTGTTTGCGAAAGTCTAAGTCTCTGCTACATAGGATTGCCACCCCTTTTGTTTTTGTTTGGCTTGAGGCGAAAAACTGAAGAGGGTATGTTCTGCTCCGCATCCTTTTTTCATCTTTCTGGAGCAGATGCGTCTCCTGTATGATCGCTATCTTTGATTGCATGGCTTCCAATCTATCTAAAATCGAACGCCTTTTAGCGAGGGAGTTTAACCCCGGGAAATTAATCGAGACAATGTTCACTTCTTCCATTACTCCCTAGGTGGAGATTGTCTGCCTGTGGGTCCCTATGTTCTCGTTCGCTATAGCTTACTCTTCCTGTTCTTGCTTCTGTTTCATACACTCGTGGAGCTGACTCCTTTTCCTTCCCAGACTTTTGGTTCCCTGCTTTCCTGACTTTCGTTCCAGTTCCCTCCCTTACCCTCTCCCCTGCCCCCTCACAATCCTGGGGGTGCATGAGGCGTGGGCTCTCAAGGGGCCCCCCGCTGGTTACAGCGGGCTTAGGGCCTCTGACCCTTCCCCAGTTCACAATAGTCAGGAATTGTATTACCTGACCCTGTTTCTAAGAATTATGACCTCCTACCTCCATGCAGGCGGTTCCATGCAGCCGTGCTGTTTTCTCACATTTGGTTAACACTTTACTCGTTGTCCGTGTGATGGGCCGAGTCTGGATCTTTTGGGCCTCTCCGTTCCCTGTCATGAGCCGGCTGTGAGCTTCCGGGTCTTCCTCTCCTCCCTCGTCTTTCCTTTCGCTCCGTTGACCATTCCCATGGTTTGCTAGATGGGCCTTTCATGTTTGGGCGTGGGCGAACAGATGCCTCCGGCTGCTCATCCTCCAGGTGCAGCAACGCCAGGCCCTCTGCGCAATTCCCGATTCTCCTCTGTTTTCCTTCCCATGTAAATGACAGGCCAAACGGGTACGTTCATCTATAACGGATTTGCTGTGTTTGAAGGGCCTTCGTAACAGGTTGTATTAGCTTTTGTGGAGAGTAACCAGGGCCAGGTCCTGGTACAACTGTATACAGAACCCATTAATCGTAAGGTCTCCATTTGTTCTTGCCGATCGTAGCACCTCCTCTTTCAGACCATACGATGTCATTGCTATCAAGACATCTCTGGGTCTCGACCCTGGTTTATTGCGTATTGCACCCACACGGTGTATCCTGTCGAAGCCGATCGTCTCCGGTTGGATATCTGCTAGCAGGCTGCTGAAGCAGAGTTGCATGGTATCTTTCAGATCCTTGTCCTGTACCGATTCCGCCAGGCCCTTGACCCTAATATTGGATTTCCTTGAACGATTTTCCAAATCCTCCGCCTGGAGTTCTAAGTTGTTTGTTGCGGTCACCAACTAGTCCAGTAGTAGGCTATTTTGGTTTGTTTCTTCCGTGACATTCGAGAGGCCCTTTTCGACTATGTCCACTCTTTCACCCATCTCCGCCATTTCTTTATTGACCTCCTGGAGGGATGATTTCAGGTCCTCCCTTAATTATTCCATTTGATTCTGGAAAGCTTTGGTCATTCTGGCCTCCATGCCTTTCAAGCAATTTAAGAGTTCATCCTTGTCCATTGCCATTATGCTAGCTGGGAGGTCCTTAACTGCAGGAGTCGGCCCAGGGGGAGGGGATGGTGATTCTGCGTGTGTTTGTTGCCTCTGCCGACAGCACTTCTCAATTTGCCCTTTGTGGGGTCTCACTGGAGTTTTTGCTCTGCATGTGCCCGTTTTGGATCTGGCGCCCGACATCTGAGTTGCTCTGCATGGATGTTGCTCCTGCCCAGTACCTCGCTCCTGTAACTGTATAGTTCTGGAATGGGCTGTGTCCTCCCACGTATCCAGAACATGGGACTCGGCGAGTTTTATTTATTGTGTTGCCCTTGCCCTGTCGATGCAGTAGGGGGTTAATCAGGTTTATTATTGTGGATGATTCCACTATCCCAAGTCCATCTGCTTTTGTTGTTGCCTTGTGCCAAGCCGTTTTCGGGGATCGGGCGGCAAACGCTCCTAGCCAGATCCCGTGGTGTACGTTGTTAGGTGTACTGCTCCGTTGTGCCAATGGGGACAAGTGGTTCGGGACAGCAATAATAATGTCGTTTCTGGCGAGTCCCCACCTGCCGCTCACTCCTGGTTGTTTTAGGCGGGCACACGCCTTGGGGGTGAACCCAGGGGCCACCACCTACTTTTCAGGGTAATATACCACTGCCCCTCTGTCTGTCTGTACTGTTTATGTAGGCCCTGTGTCCTCCTAGGCCTTTCAGGGGGTGGGGGGGAAGGGGAAGCGCCCCCTCCCAGTCAGGCTCCATGGCGGAGGGCCGTCCGATCCGCGGGGGACTCTATGGTCCGCATGATCTTCTTGTGGGGGGAGTTCTGGGGCAGGGGCAGGGCAGTCTCCTGACCTGTTCCCTGCTCGCTCCTTGTGTATGGCTGGTGGTAGTCACTGCTCCTGTCTTCCAGTCTGTTACTCAACAGCCTTTATTGTCTTTTAAAGATAATTTGTGTTTTCTTCTTCTCCTCCTCACAGGCCGCTGTGGTGCTGCGAGTGGATGAGAGCGCAATGAAAAACAGGCCCCCGGAATCCGTTAAGGTAAGTACGGCACTGTGCGGTTGTTTAATATTGAAAGCGAACCTGAATATGTCTCTTTTCCTTTGCAGATGTTGCTGTGATGCTCCGGATGGAAGCGTGGCATAGCGCGATGGAATTCAGGTAAGACTGATGGAATTCGATGTTTTGGAAGTGCACGTTCTGATATTGTTTTTCCCTTTCTCGTTATTGCAGGTCACAAGGTTCGAACAGCAGCTGTGGTAGTGGTTTGCTAGTAATCAGAGGTGCGTGATGTATCTTCTTCTCTTGGTTTCCACAGATTGAATCCCAGTTGAGATCCTGAGTGCTGGATGGTGTTTTCTCAGGTAAAACAGAATAATCTTGTTCTTGCAGGATTACAGGAAGATGCTGAAGACCAGTAGCTGGACACGGTGAGCATCACGCTGCTGGTTGCAGAATAACATGAAGCGTGTTCTGCAGTCAGGGTGTGGTTTGTATAGCCCAGGGAAAGTAGTACCAGGGAAAGTAGTTGCAGGCCTGCCACACCCAAAACACTAGATCACATAGCTTGGTTCCTAGAACTAGACTGTGTGGGTGCTTCCATGTTGGATTTAAGGGCCCATGTACATAAATGGGAGCTAATTAGAACAGCCCTTCCTTCCAACATATGAGTCTGGTGCCAAAGGCGCCAGGACTGGCTCCAGGAGCCCTTTTGCTGTGGTTTTAAGGCCCTCAGGGTTCTGGTGGGAGCCTGCTTGTGGCACAACCTGTGACCCCTCACAGTGGTCATGACAGCACTCCCCCCCCAAGGCCCCTCTCATGGTATCCTTCCTGTCCGGTCTGGGTTTGGTTGGGTTATCCAGGTGAAACTCCTTAATCAGACGTGGTGCGTGAATATGTTCACTTGGTTCCCAAGTTCTGTCTTGAGGCCTGTACCCTTTCCAGTCCACTAAATAGTAAAGCTTAGATCTGGTACGTTTTGAATCCAGGATGTTTTTAACTTCAAATTCAGGCTCTCCATCAACTAGCACAGGTTTTGGTGGTGTTAAGACTTGGGTTCCTGGTTGTACAGGTTTTACGAGTGACACATGGAACACAGGATGAATTTGCATGCTTGGTGGTAAAGCTAACTTGATGGCCACCGGATTTATCACCAATTCGATGGTATAGGGTCCTAGATATCTTGGGTCCGGGCACCTTTTATGGGCATATGTTTTAATTCCAACCAGACCTCGTCCCCAACTTGGTAATCGCAAGCTTTTTTTCGATGCCGGTCCGAGATTTTCTTTTGTCTGTCTTTGGCTTGCAGTAAATTTTCATTTGCCCTTTTGAAGGATTGGGTTATGCTTGTGTGTAGAGTCTTTACCGCTGGCATTTCCAAGGTCATGGGGGAGTCTAGTTCAGAGGTATGTGGATGTCTTCCGTATATTGTGTAGAACGGGCTTTGTCCTGTGCTGGTGTGTATGGATGTATTGTATGCGTATTCCACTATCCATAACAAGTCTTTCCAATTCTCTTCCACTTGATGCACCATGCAACTTAGATACTGTTCTAATGTCTGGTTTGTTCTTTCTGTTTGTCCATCCGTTTGGGGGTGATGGCTAGTGGATGATCGAACATCAACAACATTTCCTCAAGAAGTTGGATACAAATTGGCTTCCACGATCTGAGATTCGGACTGAGGGGAAACCATGCAGTTTTATAACCTGTTCAAGAAATGCTTTTGCCAGACTGGTAGCGTTAGGAAGTCCTTTGAATGGAATGAAATGTGCCATTTTAGAGAACAGGTCTACAACCGCCAGAATGGTATTAAAACTTTGACAGGGAGGTAAGTCCGTAATAAAATTAAGAGAAAGAGTATGCCAGGGAGCCGGTGGAATATCCAGTGGTTGTAGGAGGCCAGCTGGTTTCTGTTTTTGTGATTTATTCTGTGCACATATCCCACAGGATAGAACGAATCGAGCAATGTCCTTACGCCAGGTTGGCCACCAATAATTCTGTTTAACCTTGGCTAGAGTCTAAGCAATTCCGGTATGGCCTTCGATCAGGGAATCGTGATAACCAGACATGACCAATTCTTGCAGATCTTTACTTGGTAGATATATAGTCGTTCCCAGAAGTAGGGTAATCCATCCAGAACCATGTGATGTTCATTTTGGGAATTCCATTTCTGCAAGATCTTGGGGTTCATCAAGGTTCGAATCTTATCTTGAAGTTCACTCAGAGTCAATGTGGTGGTGAGTCCCAGTAGTTTATCACTTGGGATGATGGCAATTTTCTCTTCAACACCCATACGAGACAAGGCATCGGCCTTCCCATTCCGAACTCCCGGTCGGTATGTTATTACATAATCGTATTCTGCGAAGAATAGAGCCCACCACATCTGTCGTGACGATTGGCTTTTGCTGACTTTAGGTATTGAAGGTTTCGGTGATCTGTGATTACTGTGATGGTATGTCTGGCACCTAATAGATACTGCCGCTAGGCTTTGAAGGCTGATTTTATTGCCAACAATTCTTTGTCTGTAATTGCATAGTTAAGTCCTGGTGGTGAAAAGTTACGTGACAAAAGGCCACGGGTGTAATTGGCCTGTCTCTGGATCTCTTTGAGAGAGAACTGCTCCTATAGCTACGCTGGAAGTATCAGCATCATAGGGCCTATGTGGCGGTAATCTGTTAGCCTGTTCATTCTGAAAAACATCTTGATAAGCTTGATATTCTTTTGGTAATTTGTTCATTGGTTCCGCGATCCCCGATGCTATTCCTTGAACAGATTTCAGGTTTGGCTGTGGTATAGATTTCGGGTAGCAAGCGGGGGCGCATTCGTCAGAAAAGGTCAGTCTCTTTGCATGCCAGTTTATGTGGGGTTTGTGAGTTACTAACCATGGCATCCCTAAGATCAACCGGAACTGAGGAGCTTTGATGAGATCAAACGTGATTGCTTCCTGATGTCCATCCTGACACAGAAGGGTGAATTCTGTTGTGCATTGGGTTACTGGTCCCGAAGCAATTTGTAAACCGTCAACAGTAGTTACCTTTTCAGTTGTTGGTTTTGTGCATAAGGGAAGTCCCATTTCTGTTGCCAGATCTCGATCTATGTAATTACCAACTGCTCCGCTGTCTATATATGCTTCTATGGGATGCATCCGTGACGGTCGTTGGTGATTGATCAATGTTAATGGTAGGGCGAAATGTGAGGTCTGTGACTCATCCTTCTAGCTCGCCAAGCAGACCTCTACGCATGCAGGGACTGGTAGTTTTCCGATTCCTTTCCATCATCTTCTTTCTTTGTAGTGCCTACCATCTTCCTTGGAGGTTTCACTGGGCATTCATTGAGGTAGTGATCCGATTTACCACAGTTTAGACATAACTGTAGCTGTCTCCTCTTTCAACCTTGGTTAAAGGGGGTCATACTCCTCCGATCTGCATGGGTTCTGTGGTATTTTCTGATGGACGTTGAATATTATCTTTTAAATGTACGTGCATGGCATGATTTTCGAGTCTACTTCGGTCTGTTCTTCGATCCTGTAATCTGTGGTCCAACTGAACTACCAGGTTGTTAAACTCTGCACAGTCTTTAGGTGGGTCTACCACTTGAGCAAGGACATGCTTCAGGTCTCCCGGTAGGCCCCGATGAAACAACCTGGTTCTTTTATCTTCTGGCCACCCCGCTTCTACAACCAGTCTATTAAAGGTGGCAATATAAGTCTGCAAATCTTGATTCCCTGGGCGGAGGGACAGGAGTTCGTTATCAAGAGCTTGTCCATGCAAGTGTCGAGCAAATAACTTTTCCATATCCTGTTGAAAACCCCTGAAGTTCTGCAGTAATGGGTCATCCCGGCTCACTAAAGGTACCGACCAGTCTGCTGCACTTCCACTCAAATATGATAACACGAAGGCCACCCTCACCTGGTCGTTTGGGAAAGCCCCAGGCCTACAAAGAAAATGGAGGCGGCACTGGTTCATGAATGTTGTGTACCTTCTGGGGTCTCCATTAAACCGTTCTGTTGGTGCCAGGGGTACTGCTCCCGGCAACGTTATCTGTACTGGATTGACTGATGATGGTGAAGCGACGGATCGGGCGAATCCAGGCAATGGAGCCTGCCCGACCTGTGTTTGTAGTAGCTGTTTGCTTAGTTCATCAGTACGGTCTTTTGTGATTATTAACTCTTGTCTTAATGCATTGGTTTCCTGCCAGGCTGTGTGTTCCTCGGCACGTAATTGTCCCAAAAGCTGGGCTAACTGATTAGTTTCAGATGTCTCCATGACGCCCAGGTGGATAAGGTTTAATGGCTTTGTGTTCTGTTACGCCCACCTGATATCCCCAGGGGCGTCTGGAAGGCTCTGGAACCCTGGATGCGTAGTTTCCCCCTGCTGAATAATTAATCTGCGATTACAGAAGGGAGGATTTGTGATAACTGTCTCTAATGGGTGCATCTCCCACCACCCTCTGACCGATTCCCTTCCCACTGGGTTCTTTTCTCACCTTAGTTATTTGTAGGGAGAGCTATCCGTCCTGCGTTTCTTGTGCAGGGGCGCTTGATGTTTGTTGGCGAGCTGCTCGAGTTGCTTCACTGGTGCAGTACGCCTTCCTTGGGCCCAGGCCTGCTTTGACCCCCGAATCTGCTGGTAGGCAGGTAGGTTTGTTAATTTTAAGTCTTTGTTCTGTTTATCATTAGAATTTGTTAATATCTTTTTCTCCTTCTTTTCAGGTGTGAATGTCTTGATGCTGGCGTGCCGGATGGAGAGGCACCTTTATAGGTAAGCGAAAGTGCGAAGCGCAGCACCTTTACTGTCTTTTAAAGCTAACCCGTGTTTTCTTCTTCTTAACCTCACAGGCCGCTGTGGTGCTGCGAGTGGATAAGAGCGCTATGAAAAACAGGCCCCCGGAATCCATTAAGGTAAGTACGGTGTTGTGCGGTTGTTTAATATTGAAAGCGTACCTGAATATGCTTTTTTTCCATTGCAGATGTTGCTGTGGTGCTCCGGATGGAAGTGTGGCGTAGCACGATGGAATTCAAGTAAGACTGATGGAATTCGATGTTTTGGAAGCGCGCGTTCTAATATTGTTTTTCCATTTTTCGTTATTGCAGGTCGCAAGGTTTGAATTGCAGCGGAGGTAGCGGTTCGCCAGAAGTCCTTAAGATAGTGTCATGATCTCTGCTTCCAAAAGATCAGGACTTGCCCGACTCCCTTGGAAGCAGACCCATAACCCCGGTTCCGAGTGCCAGCCAGTCCCAATTGGGACCTTTTGGACCCTGTCCTGGCGCCAGTGGCACCAGGCTCATAAAGATGCCCAGTCCCAGCGCTGGAAGCGCCGGGCTCATAATGCTTGGGTGGACTTACCTGCAGCAGACCATGCTGCTTACTTACCTGCCAGTTGAGCCCCTGATCCTCTTCTGTTTGGGACTACTTTTCCTGTTGGGTGGGGCAGGAGCCACTCCCGAGGTTCAGAACACTGGAACTCTTCTGGAAAGCAGGAACTCTTTTCTTACCTAGGCGAGGCTGTGGAAGGAGACACCGAAGCACTACAGGAGGCTATTTAAACCACACCCGATGGATGAATCTTGCTTTGCGTTATTCTGCATTCTCTGCAGCAGAACGCTCACCGTGTCTTCTGATCCTGTGCCTAAGGGAACAAAGGCTTACCATCCTGGAATCCAGTCTTCAGCAGCACCTGTAAAGACAAATAAAGAACAGGTTAGCACTAGGGTCTTCAGTGGCAGCGCATCTCTTACCTGGTCCATCGGCTGTCACCAACGCCTCGCGCTGCATTCCGGCATCTGAAAGACAAAGGCTTACCTACTCTTCGCATGCTCCGGAGGTCTTCGCACTGCATTCCGGCATCTGAAAGACAAAAGCTTACCAGCTCTTCGCACGCTCCGGAGGCCTTCGGCGCTGCATCCCGCATCTGAAAGACAAAAGAAGGTGCGTTTAAAGACATTGGGCAACTTTATTACTCACGTGCCATTACTCCTTCCCACGCCGAATCCAGTGGGTATTCCAGCACCCTTCAGCTTCTCTAAAGCTCCGAACTTGTACCTGCAAGATAAAAGGGACAGTTAGTGCGCATCGTGAAGCAGGCTACAAGCGCTTACTTACGTGCTTCCAGGCGCTTCTATTCCTCACGCGGGTTCGATCCTCAACTCTCATCAGCCCACCATCCGCCATCGCCAGAACCCCGCAAAACAAGAGATATCATTACAAAAGACTTTTAAGACATTTGAAGTGCCCAGAACTTACCGTTCGTGCAGTTAACGACGGACAGCAGTCCTCTGAGGTCAAGAGGCCTGCACCCTTATCCAGTGAAGAAACTGGTTACGGCACCCTGCCCCGAGGCAGATGGAGAGCTCGGCGTTCACTTACCTAAGGTGAGGGCGTTAACCTTTGGGGTTCTACAGGAGAAGAGAAAGGGAAGAGGAGAGAGGCACCCATTTCATTAATCCCATATTTTCTATCTGCAGACATCTTACTCTTCGAGTCAGACATACAGTGCACAGAGGTCCAGCCCAAAGAGCCAACCGTGTGTTACACATCACCTTTGAAGATACGGCATTCACCCAGTCAAGACCGGCGCCTCTGCGGGAATCAGGTGAGCGTTACAGATAGTACTCACAGGTGAGTGATGTTTCTTCTTCTCTCGGTTTCCACAGATTGCAGCCCAGTTGAGATGATGAGTGCTGGATGGTGTTTTCTCAGGTAAAACAGAATAATCTTGTTCTTGTTCTTGCAGGATTACCGGAAGATGCTGAAGACCAGGGGCTGGACATGGTGAGCATCACGCTGCTGGTTGCAGAATAACACGAAGCATGTTCTGCAGTCAGGGTGTGGTTTATATAGCCAGGGAATGTAGTACCAGGGAAAGTAGTTCCAGGCCTGCCACACCCAAAACACTAGACCGCATGGCTTGGTTCTTAGAACTAGACTGTGTAGGTACTTCCATGTTGGATTTAAAGGCCCATGTGCATAAATGGGACCTAGTTTGAACAGCCCTTCCTTCCTACATATGAGCCTGGTGCCAAAAGCGCCAGGACTGGCTCCAGGAGCCCTTCTGCAGTGGTTTTAAGGCCCTCTGGGTTCTGGTGGGAGCTTGCTTGTGGCACAACTTGTGCCCCCTCACAGCGGTCATGGCACAAATTAAATAAAATACAAATGAGAATATACTAATAGTTGTTTCAGTTTTTCAGTGAGTCAAGAACAAGCTCACTCATCTATGAGGGTCATGAAATAATGACTGGTGCCCTTTTGCACTCACCTCATCCCCATCCAAACCCCCTCTAATATCCCCCTCCAGTAGTGGGTGGGTGGGAACGGTCAGGGGGCCAAACACCATGGAAAACTCTAAAGGATCCTTCAGACTACCCTCTTCAAGACCTTGCCCCTGCAATCAATATATCTGTGTCCCTTCAGCAGTGTTCCAGGCCTTTTTGTGCTCGCCTCATGCCCATCCATCCCCTATTCAATATCAGTGGCAGTTCGCACATATGACTGTGCAGTCCCAAGGGGGCTCGGTGGGTGGAACCGCTGACGTTGCCAAATAGCATGTACACTACAAAGGGTTCTTCAGCACAGGGATCATTGTTCACATGGCCTCCCCAGACCCAGTGTCTCCAGATTCCCCTGTTCCAGTCCATCCAACCCGCTCCCTCTGTACCCAGTATCGATGGCAGTTCGCACCTAAGACCATGCTCAAATTAACAGGTTTGCACCGTTATCCTACTTCTGTACTTGTTGGACACTTGTCCCGTAAAACAAGAACTGGCCCTCTTAAACTCAATGACTGCCCCTTTTGTGGGCTATCAGGCTTGTGTATGGTGGACCTATATCTTGTCTGGTGAGCTCTTTTGCAATTGCTGGCAGATTCCTTCGAGGGCCCATGATTTCCTTTGTCCACATGGCCAGGCCAGACACAGTTTCTCCAGACTCCCCTCTTCAAGACCACATCCCTGCAATCAAGATATGTTTTTGTCCATTGACCAGTGATTCGGGCCTTTTGCGCTCACCTCGTCCCCTTCCATCCACCTCCCTAGTATCAATGGCAGTCGGGAGCTATGTACAGGGTTGTACCGTGCCATAAGATTTTCTTGGGCAAGAATGGAAACGTGGCACACAGTTCGAAGTCTGTACGAGTAGGCCTATGACTGTGCGCGTGCAAGGCGACATGGTGGGTGGATATGGCAGATGGGAGTCATTGGCATTGAGGCTTTTTGGGTGTCAACGAACACGTCATACATTCACATACACACCCACTCTTGTAAGCCTTTATAAACACCTTGAGATTTACCTTCAGAACATCTCCAAGATATACAAAGTATATTGTCATCGAGCTACCTGTTCCCCGGATACCTGTTACACAGATACTTGTTCCTCTGCTTGCTGTATCGGCTCTTTTGTTTGTCCAAGTAAGTGTAGGTCACCTATTTACTTCTCTATGTTCATCGATTGCCGCTCTGTACATTTCTGTCGATTTACACATAATGTACCCAGGATTTTAATGTTCATTTATCCCAGAAACTTCAGCATTATTGAATATTTGAAGTATTTGGTTCTCGGCAAATAGCACATTGCATCACTTTGCATCATAGTACAATGTAATGTTTTGTGGTCCAAGTTGGCGAGCATGTTTTCTTTTGATGCTTGAAAGTTGGTTCGACGAACGAGTAACGCGTTACGATTTGTGGTATATCAATCAAGTCTACAATATAGTTCTCGCAGAGTTCACTTGGCTAGGGTACACAGGTTTTCTTTCTTTATTTTAAATAAACTTTTCAGACAAAGCTCAGCTATAATTCCTTTATTCACATTCATCCAGTATTATTTGTGCTAATCAATTATATTTCTTTATACAGAATATACACACTTTTCAATTATGCATTCATGTATCATTATCAGTTGCCCTTCTGCAAGCCACTCCAAAACTCTGGGTACAATCCTGCATGCATTCCCGAAGGATATTGATTTAATAAGAAGATGGATGTAAAATGTTGGTGTTGCAGTGGATGAGATTGAAAGTAAGGCCCAGCAAGTCTTGGCCGATGTGAGGGCCATTCGATTCTGCCTCTGCATCCTGCACTTTACCGGCAATATGTACGAGCAATCAAAGTACACAAACAATTGTTGACTCCGAATTCTTCGTAAATTGCTTCTAAATGACATTCCAACTCAATTTCCACACAGGGCTAGTGAGTTGAGTAGTGAACGTTATTTATTTATTTATTTATTTATTTATTACATTTGTTGTACGCCCAGACCCTGAGGTATGATGCGTAGTTACAGACATCTTGGTTGTTATGCAAAGATACACAATTAAAACGAGGATAAAGAGTTTCACAGTCATTGTTACATCAGAGAAACGAATTACACAATTGTTACATACTTGCCAACAGTCTGTGACCAAAAAGATGTAGGATTTTTCATGTTTCAAAAATAATACTTTGCATAACAATTACATCACAGGAAAATACAAAACATTGTTGCCACCACTGGGGCATTCTAAAATATACAGCCCATCAAACAGCACTACATGGAAAGATGTTCAAATGTTTAAAATGTATAATTCTGAATGGGAAGTGAACACTGAATTCATTACCTAACTTCACAGAGGGTAATCACACAGAGCTGGTAGGCAACGTTTGCCTCTGCTCTGTAGCAGCAACATGGTCAATACATATTTATTCCTGCAGTGCAAGATGAATAACTGAACAACATGGAGGCCGATAACCTCCACAGTCTGATATGCAGATGCTGTGTGATAGTGGGGTGTTCTGCCATGTGCCTTCCCTGGTGGTTCACTTAAGGCCTGTCCTGGTCAGAGTGCAGGGCAGAATCATGTAGCTGTCAGGTCACTGCATTGGTCTGAGCATATCACTCAAAGTAATCACTTACCCGCCCACCGGACAGACAGACTAACTAATGTTTTGCATGCTTTGTTCTGGGCCTGTCTCAAGGCGCCTGCCTAAGAAGCAGCCTGCCTTTGAGTCACATAAATTACCTGTTCCTGTAAAAAGCAGTAGGATCTGTCACCCAAATCTGGAGGCAGTAGGACTGCTTAAAAAGCAGTAGCCTACTGCCTAAATCAGTAGGGTTGGCAAGTATGTTGTTACAGGAAAAAGAAGCAGTTGTTAGCATTATCTGGGTTGTACTATACAGTTGAGACAATGTCTAGAGTTATCAAGGCTAGGTCTAAGCAGTTGAAAATAGTTAAATAACCAAGTTTTTAGCGATTTTTTAAAGCATAGGAATGACACTTCAGTTTTATTTATCGGGAGTGAGTCCCAATGTTTAGGGGCCAGCACTATGAAGCTTCTACCCCCTGCTCTAGAGCTTTTGGAGCGCAGGATTTCAAGGAGTGAGTTGTTATTAGATCTAATGGTTCTAATTGAAGCTTTTTTAGCTAGTATATTGTTTATGTATTTAGGGGCTTTATTGGCCAAGTATTTATGCGTGATACAGAGGGTTTTGAAAATGATTCTAGCTTTGATAGGTAGCCAATGGGGTTCTCTCCTGATGTCTGAGATATGGTCAGATTTTTGTTAATTCCTAGCACTGTTCGTAGTGCTTGGTTCTGCATAAGTTGCAGTGTAGCAAGGTTGGTTTTGGAGGTCCCTAATAGTAGTACATTACAATAGTCCAGCTTGGATATTATTAAGGTCCTGGCTAGGGTGATGCAAATTTTGGGTGAGAGGAATTGGCCACTTAGAGCGATAAGTTTGGAAGAGTAAGAGGTGGCTGAGGAAAGGGCATTCACTTGTTTTGTCATAGATAGATTCACATCTAAATAGACACCTAAGGTTTTAACCCGTTTGAGTTCTGGTATTATGGTGCCATCAATTTTGAATGTTGAGTAGTCGGTATGTAGGGCATTGATTCTAGTTGTGGATCCTACAATAAAAAGCTCAATTTTTTCGTTGTTGAGAGAGAGGCTATTGTGGGCCATCCAGTTTTGAATTAAGGCATAGATTTTGTTGATGAGCAAGGTGTCTTGTTCACTGTTACCTAATAAAGGGATGATGATCTGCGTGTCATCTGCAAAATTGGTGTAGCTGACACCCAGATGTTGTAGATGGTGTAGATGACACCCATATCATCCAGTGCTGCAAATAGTAGCTTGGTGTAAGCATTGTAGAGAGTGGGAGGAAGGCAAGGTCCTTGAGGAACACCTATGGGAACTGGTATAGGGTCAGCCGACTCTTTGCCAATAGTTACTCATGATGTGCGCTCTGCTAGGAAGGATTTTACCCATTGGGTTGACTCCTTTAAAAATTTGAAGTCATTCGTTAGAGTGGCGCACAGCTTGTCATGGTCCACTAAATCGAATGCGGCAGATAGATCTAGCAGCATTAGTAGACATAGTTTTCCTGCATCCCTTGTGAAATCCATTTGGATTTTCAGATCAAGAATTACAGTTTTTTCTGTACTATGGTTAGGGCAAAATCCAGATTACCTAGCACCCAGAAGCTGGTGTTGATCTAGGTGGGTTTGGATTTGAGTATAGGCTATGTTGTCTATTATTTTCAACAAGAAATGTACCGTCATTATTGGTCAGTAGTTAGTGGGGATTGATGGATCTAGTGTTGGCTTTTTTAAAAGTGGGGTCACTCACGCTTCTTTAATACTAGCAGGGACCATGTTTGAGTTGAACGAGGCATTGACAAAGTTGGTGATGATAGGGGTAAGTATAGGGGCGCATAGTTTTACCAGGTGGGCAGGGAATTGGTCTCCTTTACTATTAGAGACTTTATGCTTAGATATAGTGTCCAGCACTACATCTTGTGTCACTGGGGTAAAGTAGAATATCTCACAGGCGTTGTCATTCGATAAATTCTTGGTGGAGATGGGCATGTCTTTATTTGCTGAGAGTTTTCTTTTAGTGATGATTTTCTTTTGTAGTAGTATGATGTTAGAGGCTAGCACGTTCTGGATTGTGGTGCTAGAGTTGGCAGGTGAAGTGTCTTGGCTTGGGTTTTCCAGCTCTCTAAGTATAGTAAACAGTTCCTTAGAGTTTGAGGAGGCATTGCTGATACGCAAGTTAAATGCATTAGCCTTATGAGAAATGATGGCTGCTTTATAGATTTTGTTTGCTTCATTGAAGGCATTTGCTGAGTTTAGAGTATTATTTTTTTTGTGAATGTGCTAGAGGGATATTTTTTTGTGTCTGAGGCTTACTAGTTCATCATTGAACCAAGAACTTGTGTGTTTATCACTGTGCCACGTTGAGTTTGTTATTTCTGTTGGTATGTAGGACGTATTTTCTTTGATCTCTCGATTTATTTCCACAGTTGCCATATTCAACAGAAGTTTCAAATCGTTCACCTTAGTATAATTCAGCTATACATGCTTCCTGGAGCCTCTAACCAATAAATGAAATGTGACACTTGCTAAACACTGCCACAGTGGCCTTTTGAAATTATGTTTTTGAAATGTGTTGTTTGACATACCCTTCTTTACGTAGAGCACATTTATTGAAGCACAGACCCTCGCCAATGACGAAACCACCGACACATCAAGTATCCCAATGGTGAGCACTACCGACCTGCACAAAGTGAAATTTTCTAGCTTTGGATGTGGCCACATTTCAAATACTAATTTACCTTTTCCAGTGAACTAATTTCCGACTATGTGCTGAAAAGGAAGGAGCAAGATTCTGCATCAATTACTTTTCCGGGGTCAACATCAACCTCATTTGCCTACCAAGTAATTATATTGTGCTACTCATTTGTATGCGATTGAACTACTTGCATGTGCTATGCTTGGAATTTCAACATATCGAAATGTACTATGTATATTATTGGTTATTTACACAAAGCGGCATGCAGTGGTGTCTTTAAGTGTGTACCATCATCTGCATCTCATTCTTTCAATTTTGTATGTTCCATCGTCTGCATCTCTTTTTTCAGTTTCATTTTGATTTTTAATCCGCAGTAAAACAAGTGCTGTATTATAGGTGGATGTTGGAACTTCGACTGCAATCACTTCCTCCTTTGCAGCAGGTCCAGAGTATGAGGTATTTGTATTTGCAAGAATCTTAATAAATCCTACAATGGATATACTTTGAGACTGAAATGCATGTAACCTTTCACTGTTTCAAACTTTTCTAATTTTGGTTCTAACGTTGCACTTCCTCCCTAATGCAGAACAGTTACCAAGGACACATTACAAAGCAAACCACTTTTCAGGGCAACATTTTAATCACCATGTTTTACAGGGTGATCGCAGATCAAGTCCTTCTCTCATCTCGGATGGTTATCAGGTGAAATATGAACTGAATCTTATGACCAAATCACATACACTGTTTTCAAGGTTATGTTCATACTAATGTTCTTTTTGTGTTGCAACAGCAAACCTAATAGTATATAGTTAGCAATCAATGTAAAATACTTTGTTTGGAGGTGCTCTGTCTGATGAAGGATTTTAATTTGCACTTCTGTTAACATTTGATATTTTGTAACTCTTATTCTATTCAAGGAATGTAGTCCAGATGTGGACTTAGAAGAGACACATGGACCAGAGGTATACATATATGAAGCACAATTGGGCATCACATTGCATTATGAATACATTTTAATAATATCGCTATCTTTTCAAATCCGTGAAGTTGTTTCTGTTTGTAGATATGCACGTATGTTTGTTTATGTTGAAATGAAAATTGCTGTATTTATAGCTAAACCATATAATAATGTTTTTTTTTTCAGCTTGATGTTGCCATCTGCAAAGAGAAGGCCACAGTTTCGAAGGAAATCAAGAAAGCAAGGGTAAAAAACGTACTAGTTTGTTTTGGACACTTTTTTGAGCAGATCTTTTAGTCATATTATGTATTTAATTGCACAATCATACATTCTGTATGTGTGCAATACATTGTGCATCTCTTTTGATTAATTCTGTTAGAAACCCAGAAGGAAGAGGAGTATAAAGACACAGACATCGACTGAAACCAAAGATGTCGCTTGCCAAACAGATTTCACAATGGAGCAGCTACTTTCTAAGGCGCTGGGTGGCCCAGTCAAAATTCAGACTAGTGATGCATATGTCCAGTGGCCGTAACATTAATGGAATCTCACATGCGAGCCATACAAAGTTACCATAGACCATTGCTACTTTGTGCAAGCTCGAACAGACGCAAATGAAGACAATGAGGATGCATTGCAACTGCTTGACGACCCTTTCACATAATCTACACCCGCTAAAAATGTTGTACCCAAAAAACATTCCATGTTACCTGTTTCTCCAATTAATGCTGAATTATCACAGCCTGAACTGACAGAGGTTAAAGCTTCAATGCAATTGACTGATGAATTTGCTCAAGTTCTCGACTTCAGTTTGCCAAGTTTTGGGGATTTGTCCACCACCGTCGACTCACAAAACACAGTACTGCCAGACGATTGGCTATTAAAGGAGCAAAAATACATTTGTGTTCGACAGCTGCCTGCTAGAGATTGTACAAATGCTGAAATCTGATCATACATCAAGAGGCAATGTATGCAGGGAGCCATTGGTGAATGTGTCTCGTGCACTACAAGGCACCAACCTGAAAATCCATGCATCCTGTGTCCGCCTCCGTAATACATTTTTATGGTCTGCTCAACCGATGCTCGGAAAAGTGTCTGCTGGAAATCTACTTTGTTCAGCAGCTTTACTGTTCAGCGGAACAAACTTGTTGAAAGGTTGCCTTCCAGATTCAAATGATTTGCAGCTGTCTTCAAAATGCGGTCACAGTAACATTTGAACTCAAAAGAAACTGTAATTGAATATTTCCCTATAATAAATGTGTTACCCCAGAATCAGAGTTATTGGTTTATGCTGTGCCATAGTATCTGAGTTTCACTAGATCAGAGAAATATATTGTCAAGTTCAGTCTAGTATGTGATTTCTTACTGAGCGTCATGGTGCAACTGATACGGTCTACTACACTTGTATTACTCAAATTAATTTTAATGTAACTAGCAGTTTCGACTTACAAAGAACTACTGTTAGGTGTGCTAACTAAGGTTATAGGCTTTGGTCGGTGTACCTTAAAGCATAGTGTTCTTAGTGTTGTGTTTTTAAAAATGTGGTTATATACAATCTGATATTACTTATCTGGCCCAAGATTTATGTAGGGCTAATGGTATTTAAATAAACCTTTTATCTTTTTTATACATAGATGTTCAATGTTTTACTGGACCATTTGTATTAAAATTTCACGTGAACTATTTCTACAGCCCCCAAAAGACAAGCCTTGCTGCTCTGTCTACGCTAACCTGAACTCAGATAGTACAGCATTATAATAAGATTGCAATATTGGAGTGCCTTAGTTGAACGCTTTTAATAAGCCCTTACTTGTACTTTAGAAAAACTGTCCTAAAAGCCTCCCCGTAGCAGATGAAATACGTCATTACAATACAGACAGCGTGTGTCCAATAAGAGTTTGTAGGGGGACTGTAGGGTTTCAGATACAGAGGATAGCCAGGTGACCATTGCAGTATCAGACAAGAAATCAGCAGTTGAGAGCGAGAGAGAAGGCAGAAGCAAAGAGGAAGGAAGGCCTTGAGTTGTTTCCAGAACCAGAGATGGTTTTCCTCAAGTGCCAGAGTGGTAGGGAGGCTGTTCCAGAACAAGGCCCCAGCCGAAGAAAGAGATCTACCGCCAACTTGTTGCTTGGAGAAGCGGTTGACCCTGAGGGAGTTCGAGGTGAAGGAGCGAAGAGCTTGCATAGAAAGGCATTTCCGAAGAGAGAGTTGGAGGTATTGGGAAGAGTAGAATCAAGCAGATTTAGAAAGAGGCTGTTGCAATAGTCCAGCCTAAAGAGAACCAGAGCACTAGACAAAGTGAGCTTCCGGCGGCACACCCTTACTGGATGGCAGACAGACAGTCGGAGATATGCAATGTTGGCTGGGTTATCGTGCGCTCCCCAGCTATTCTCACCGTTTGAAAACTGATCTGACGCCAATGGCACACCCTACTCGAATAGTGGGAACACATTCTTCATCACCTCATGCCCCTTCCTGACTTGACCCAGACTTCCCAAGAAGAAGAACATTTTGCTTCAGCAGCAGGATTGTGCACTTTCACCCACTACAGCAATGTTGAGAACAAGTAGACACAATACTCAGGGCTGGACTCGAAAGTTAGAGAACGACTCCCAAAAAATGGTGTAATGCTCCTAGCGTGTTACATCAGGTAAGAGTTTAGAAATGTATCTTAAAACCCTCCTCAATTACTTGTACACCCATAGGGTATGCCTTGCTTACCCAATGAACTACCATGGCCAATTGGCACAAGGCCTAGTCAGAGCATGAATGTAACCTATTTAGTGTGGTGCACGCAATGTCACCTGCCTCGCATGAAGGTACAGAGAGGGCTGGCTCAGGTGCACAAGGGAGTATGAACAGACATGCAGAAATGATAGTAAGCCGTGCACAATTGAAAGCTGTCCCCTCTTCCACTCACACCTCAATGAACAACCCACAAGTGAAAGAAGGCAAGAGATAGCTAGCAAGGATAACACTGTTTAAATGTAAAGAATAACAAAAATATCAGCAAAGTTCTCTGAATACAGAATGAATGTTGGTGCCTTTTGAAAGGCCACAGCGCCAGTAATGAGATCACATACAGTGTCTGAACCTCCACTGTTGATTGGTAAGACAGTATACATAATAGTATTACGTAGGAGATGGTAGGCTACAATTGGTTTGTTGCTCAGCCGTCTGTAGATCCAGCGTGGGTCAGCTGAACTCATCTCTCAATATGCTAAGCCTACTACCACATCACTATGGAATGCACCAGGAATGCTTGTGGAATGCTGCCATGGTTGAACAGTAGAATAAATACAGTTTCACTGACCAACACCTTCTGCACTTTGTGACATTAAACAGTGCTGGACGAGGGGGAGGTGGGGTTTCTATTGGTTTTTCTTCCAGGAATGATATATCCATGGGTGTAGCAGCAACACATAACATTTGTGAATGTTCAAACGTGCCCATCGCGTAACATATTTTAGATGGATGTTTGTAACTGTCCTTGTTTTCCTGAACTACTCTCACGTATCATCGTCTTGTACCTTTTTTTTGCATTCTTTTACAACATTGAAACCTGCCCGTCTCTGTCTTCAATCACTGAAAACAAGCAGCTATTGTTAGTTGGCCTTGATCGCAAGTCAGCAACTGTACAAAGGACACAAGTTGTCGATTAGGCTCAAAAATTGATTGCATATAGTATATTGAGAGTGGACATTCCAAAGTTAGTTTATATTTCTGCGATCCGTTGTTCAGAGCGGTTGTTCATCATCAGAACGTGACAATGGACTTTCCTAAAATTATGTAAGTTCAACTTTACATAATATTATTATTGCAATTAAAAAACGACTTGGGTGCTGCATAACTAATTCAACAATGTGTGAATGTGCAATTTAACCAAAATAATAGGCACAGTATGCTATGTTCTGTTAGTTCCAGATGTAGCAATGTGCAGAAGTGGAAGTGTTGCATTCGAAAGTGCAAATAATACAGATATTCTCTCACAAGGAGCACCATGTGGGTCAATCAAATGTTTGCTGGTGTAACATAAGGACAGACAAGAATTGGAGTACTGGGATTAATGGATCGTTGATCACAAACGGCGTATCATGAGGAAGTTATAAACTAAATTTGATTTATGCAATCAGCTATAAATTATATGGAAAAGAAATATTGTTAATTTCATCGATTTAATAATCTCTTGTGAGCGTTCTTTGATAAATGAAAGCACTTGTTTCATTGCAGACTATTGATGCTTTCTTAAAGAATTCTATATTCCAATGCTATTTCAGGCAAGAAAGAGAAGGAACGCTCTGTGTGAGGATGTCTGTGTTTATCTTGCTGGTTCTGCATTAAGTAACGTTCGAGCGTAGGTGTTGATGGGGCATGTTTGGCTATGCTGGCCACGGACATCATGAAAATAGGTGGAGCAGATTGTCCGGACAAGTGATGTCAGCTTCAAGGGCGGGCAATCTGTATTCTTGCTGTGAATTTAGGGTAATGCTACAGTAGAGAAGATTAGCACAAGTTGCTCAGAAGCAGCCTTTCCCTATATACCTAGGGTTCCTTGATATCCCCAAAATCCATAGCACTATTAGGGGCCTTTAGAATGCCCCTTTGGGTTGCATTCTTTGTCTCTCAGGGTCAGCCTGAAGTGCTACATTGTCTCTCTGTTGGATTATACACTATAATTATTTTTTCCCTTAACTCATTTTCATAGAGTTGTTCACTGATTCTCTGTTTGGGAGTACACTTATTCCCTCTCCTGTCTGCATATTATGTGTACTCAAGACGTGCTACATGGGCCACAACCCCTCCTCTGGCCAGAATGTCTTGATATTACAGTGTATCTGACAGCAAACTCAAGTCTTCCTGTGTGTATGGGTGCATTATGGAATGTGAAATGGTGTGTCTGGTACACCCATACCTTGACTATTTCTAGGTGTATCAGAGCCATCAGTATGTCTTTGGGAAGGTCTGAGCAGTGGAACAATAGTCTCTAGACTTAGAGGAAGCCTCTCTTCTTCCTTAAAAATCTTTGTCTATGACCTTTTGCTGTTAATTCTGAACTCAATTTCTTTTTTTTAAAATGATTGTCTTAATCTAGCATTTCCATCCATGTTTATTATCAAATGTTGCTTAACCTGTACCAATTGTTCCCTAGATGTGATTGGATTGGCCTGATTAGTGCCAAGCGCTTTAGTTTTGGAGGCCAATTTTTCTTGCATGTTTTGAAACTCCTGAAAGGAATCTTTCTCTTGCTGAGAAACATATATTTGATCCAATCTTTCCTGGGATCCAGACAGCTACTTAGCTAACTCTTTCTTTAACTGTTCAATCTACAACACTACATCATCAAGGTCATTCATTCATTTTTCTGATTTGTCTCAATTTCACATTCCCTTTTATTCTTTTCACTAGCTCTCATAAAGACACCTTACTCTGAGCAAGTTGTGCATGCACCTAATTCCATTGCAGGGGGAGTTGGTGTTTCCTGAATAGCAGCATACCGTTCCTGAGCTAACAGGGTTCTTTGATGTTTGATTATTCTGATATCCTGATGCAACCAATCAAATTCAGCATGCACATCAACATCCTTTATAAGCTGTGCAGATGTTTCATGACTCGCTTTGAGTTGCATTTTTATAGTCACAATGCCATCCAATAATGTATTGATACAAGCAGTTTGATAATGTAATTTTGGTGGAATTACCATTACTGCCATCACATTTGGCACCAATCGCACTGACAGAATTAGCACCAGGGGAATTAGCAACAACAGAAATAGAGTCATCGCCGGAACCGAAAGCACGGCGGTGGCCATTTTGAAAACTAAAATCCGCTCTAATTCTCCCATTTCCTGCTGCCATCCATATAGCTCTGACAACATGTCACAGGAAAATAGCAAAGTCCTGGGAATGAGACTGTGTAAGCAGAAATTTACAGAGACAGAGTTGCAGGTACTTGCAGAGGAAGGAGTGAGCGATGCCCAAGGAGCTGTATGGCAGCAGGCAATGCAAGACCCCTGCTCAGAGGAAGGCTGCCACATGGTCCTCCATCAGGGACAAGGTGGTTGCAGTGGGCACTGTCACACATGATTCAGAAGACTACTGAAAGAGGCAGAACAACCTAAAGACCAGGATCTGCAGTCTCGTTTCCCACCACAAGGAAGAGTGCAGCCACAGGAGGTGGCACTGTGGAAGCCTTCACCCTGGCAACGTGGATGGCGATGGCCAGCTCCATCTTCCACATGGTAGGGGTCGAGGGGATTGGAAGCTAAGAGGCAGGAGCAGAAAGCCGTGGGATGTGGTAAGTCTATCATTCCTAACCACATCTGAATGCACTGGCCAAAAGCATTCATCCTCCAGCACAGATGAGTGCATAAAAGAGAATGGGTAAACCCATGGAAAGTAGTGCAAAGTAGTGCAAAGACACAGTGAGTACAAGCATGTGCCAGGTGAGGTGGGAAAATGTACTAATGCACATGCACTGTTGGTGAAATGTCCATGCCAACACATGGAAACATGAGAAGCACCGATGTGTGCCATCAGAGTCCATGTTGGCAAGTGACCCACCATCACCCCCACAACAACAAACTACTTTGGTAGGCCAACAGGCAAGCCTTTTACTGGGTGACTTTTTCAGCTTTTCCCGTCTTTCATGTTCTTGTCCTATGTGTCTGTGTGCGCCCTTCGTTTCCTGCAGGCTATGGCGCGTTACAAATATATATAAACAGAAACAGCAACAGGCATATGCTTGCAGCATGTGCACCCTCAGCAGCCACTACCTCACCTATGCCCTGAAACCAGCCATGGCCATCATACAAAATGTGTGTGTGACTGACAGCATATGATTATCCACTCGACATGTACACAGTCCACTGATGCCAAAGAGGCCAGGTCCTCCACTGCCCTGGACACCTCCACTGCAGGCACTATGTCCAGAACCATCTCAGCACAGGCCAGACCCATAAGCAGTAGGAGGAAGAGCAGGGGGAGGCAACAAGGCCACAGGACAGACAACACTGCAGTGGTAACTGTGGCAGCCATTGAGGAAACCACTGTCACCCGATCTGTGCCCAGTGGCCCTTCACCAGCCATGCAAGTGGCACAGTAGACACCAAAGCAACTCAGAGGGTTGATGTCCACACACGATCACCCACACATCAGGGTCCTGACACTCCCTTCTCGCCAACCTGGGACATGGGTCACCACCCACAACCTGTTGCTGATACAGGCAGTGATGGATCCACTGATGAGGAGGAGGAAGACACAGGCTTCTGCTCACCTTGTTTCATCCCCTCCCCTCCTCATAGCCCACCACCTGTGCCATATCACGACATGGCAGCGTATGGGCGAGGCTGGATGCCAATGAACAGCATCAGGCCTCACTGGAAAAACTGGCAGCCCAGCAGGTGGAACACATGCAGGCAATTAGGGACTGCCTCCAGGGATCGTGCCACAGGATTTCCCATTCCCTCTGCTAGACCACTGCTGCCATCACCACGGTAGCGCAGCAGATGAGGGCATGCTGGCCTTTGCATAGTCCCTCAACTCATGCATGCAACTGTCTCTGCAAGACATCTGGGCCAGGGTTCTGAGCCCCCCACCTCTGTCTCCCCCATAGAGGGATCACTGCCCAGCACCTGAAGGCGCCACTGCTTGTGCCACCTAACACCAAAGGTGCTGGAGCAGGTTGCCAAGGCCAAGAGGCATCAGAAGTGATTTTCACCATGCAGATTTTTTTTACAGTGACATGGGAGGCAGGTGGGGAGGGTGTGTTGGGGATGGTGTTTTGCAGAGGGTGGAGGTGGTTGGGGAGGCTGTGTTGAGGATGGTGTTTTGGGGATGAGGAGGTGGGTGGGGAGGTGTTTCCACATTTGATAAATAAATACTAGTTCACTTGAAGCAATGCTTGGACGTTCCTTTTTGTGCGCATCTGTTTAATTCATAATGTGACTATATACAGTGGTGCATAGCAAGTAGATATCAATGTTTAAAAAAATCTTTGTCCATCAGTTCTTGCCCAACCAAATGTCCATCCCAACACAGCACCAGCAGGCTGTGAGTCCTCCTCTTCTGGAGGTGGCATGTCCTCATCAGGGGGCAGGAGGACATTCCGCCTGAGGCAAATATTGTGTAGCATGGCACAGGCAAGAACAATGTGTCCTTCCTTCTCCAGCCAGTACATCAAGGCCATTCCGGTACGCTGTCAGCACTGGAAATGAGCCTTTCAGAGGCCAGAGGTCTGCTCATTGCACTGCCTTGTATGGACGTGTGCCTCGTTGTAGGCCACCTCCTGTGGCATCTGTGGATTCTGCACAAGTGTCATCAGCCATGGTAGCTGGGGTATCCAGAGTCACCTGCAAGGGCAAATGTAGCAGGTGTAAGTCACAGTACATTGTGGATGTTTTCCCTTTTCAAAAGGAATGCTGATGGACTCTATGTTTATGCATTGTTTCTACATTGTTGCACAACATGGTTTTCCACCTGCAGCACGAGATTAGTTTGTGTGTTGGAACTTGTACTCACTCATAATCCATGTTCATTGGCCAAAGTGGATCTCCATGCATGCAGGCAGTGTGCTGTTCCTCAGCACCCTGGCATCGTAGTGTAAAAGCAAAAGGAAATATCTAGGCTGAGTACCCCAAAAGGAAATACACCAAACACGGGTTTATAAAGATTCACAGATCTTTATTCTAAAACTGTACAGTTTACAAAGAAACAAAGTATCAGAGAGCTATCTCGCCCTCAGTACATCACAGCGAATACCAGCCCTTTCGGTGTGAGAAGTGAGTGGTACTGGACGTCTAAACAGTACTTTTATACATTTCCAATCACAATGTCCAGCCCCTCTACAGGTTAATAATACATGGTCTAGAGTTTGTGCCGAGTTCACTTCTGGCTTGACCATCTATATGCATATGGATCATCCTCAGTTTACATATGAACAAGTCACAATGGCAACAGTGTATTCTCGGATGTAACAATAAGCCTTAACACATGTCCTATACAATGCAGTTCAGCTAGTGTCCACGTTCAGTATTTGAACAACATTGTAGTTGATCGGACTTGTTGGCGCAGACAATCCTCTGTCTACAAGTCAGGCATGGGACAAGGTCTCTTTACTCAACCCAAACATTCGGCCAACGGACAGTTTATACATTAACTCATGTACAAGGTTCAGGACGGCTCAGTTACAAGCGGGAAACACTGGCCACCATTTTAGAACACAGAATCACTTTAGAATAGAAATCAAAATGGCGGATGGACCTAAAATGGCGGCGAAGTCGATCTAAGATCGGAACTTTGCAACGCGGTTTTCTTCGCAGAGCGACTGGGCTTAGGCCAATATATACAATAAAGGAGGCACAATATGATATCCCGTTTAAAAGTAGGTGGAACCAGGGAAGTGGGCATAGCAGTGTGTGATCATGAGGACAGCATCACAGGTGACCTGAGCATTCATGGAGTGATACTGATTCCTGATGCAGTTTACCTCTTTGGATGCCACCAATGCCACATGGGTGCAGACCAGAGCAGCTATTACATAGGGCAGGTGGGCTGCTGTGTACAAACGTCCACAGATAAATGTCAGGGTGGTTGGCAGGGAGATGTCCTGGGAAGAATGGCACAGGAGTGCATCATGCACCTGCACAAGCGAACATGACCACAGTGTGCTGGAAGGTGCAGTGGAAAGAAGTATAGGACCTACATAAGCTCTGCCAGCGGGGGTGAGGCAATTTATACTGCCTCACTACGCCATATTGATCCTGATCTGTATGTCATGATGGATCAGGGCGAGTGGCTTCACCATGGTCTCCCTGTTGAGCCAGTACAGAATGATCAGGTGGGTGTCAGGTGATGTCAAGGGTGAGGTCCTGACCTGGGGAATGTGCACTCACCTTGCATGGCGCCTACTCCTCCTCCTCCTCACTGCACCCTGTGTTCTTTGCTGCTTTTCATTCCTCTGCAGTTCAGTGTGGAGCAAAAGAAGCTACATGTCCCAGTTCACAACAGTAAGTGGCAGCATGGTGTTGGTATTTCAGGGTCAGGTGTGGGCATTGGGTACTGTGAGAAACCTAGGGGTTTTCTTCCATTAAGATGCCGAGAGTCCTCTATTAAGGTGAGCAGGGGAGGGTCATCGCTCTTGGATCCCAAGACTGGGGGGGAGATCCCCTTAGTAGGGGGATCATGGGATGCCTTTGTGGGGATACCCCAGGCGAGACACAGTATCCTTATGGGGTGACAGAAGAGGGGGAGAAAGTCATGGACGCCTTCATGGGATACATTGATTCCTGTCCCCTAATCCAGGCTTAATATTCCCTTATTCCAATCCTGTCATCCATGACCCATGCGGGAGGAAGGAAAGGGTCAATTGCCCAGGGTGGGGAAGGAAGAAAACTCAACTAAAACAAAGACAGAAGTCTGCTATTAATATCCATGTATCCTCTATCAATATAGATCATAGGCAATACCATCAAGACTCACATTGAAATAATCAACCATCCGGAACATGGAAGGGGGCAACCATCCCCTTGAGGTAAAACCAAGCTACATGATTTCCCTATGTCCATTGTCAATTCCCTCATAGCGAAGTGGGAAATAGATCTATTCTTCAAAACACTTGTATCACCCCCTCCCCATTTCCAACCCATACTGGGATGAGAAAGATGCAACCGAGATCAGTGAGGATTACCCATAGAAACAACATGGGGAAAGAAAGGGAAACCTATTATAGAAAGAACTTAAGTTGTACCACTAATAGAGTCAGGCATTTAACTATAACCACACACACCTGACACCACTTGACTGTTTTTTCAACTATAAAAGGTGTGGTTATTCACAGGGAGTTGAGTGAGCTGGGGGTACTGTCCAAACAGTAGAGGCTAAAGAGCAGAGAGCAGCAGAATTTGAAGTCTGGAGGAGAACGGCGTGCTGAGAGGCTTGCTGTGGGTTTGTGAAGGATTGCAGTGTGGCTAGGGAGCCATGCCTCCAAGGAGCCAGATTCAGACAGCCTGCATCCTGCTGTTGGTGTTCGGTGTATTGCTCATACCCTTGAAACTTGTGCCGGACCCAAGGATGTCTGAGGGGTAGGTGGTGAGACCCTGACCCCAACCCTGTGTAACCAGAGGGGCCGCTTGTCAACGCAATGCTACCCGGTGAGTGAGAGAGAAACTCAGGAGCATCCCAGTGACTGAATATGAGCAGGAAAAAGACACAGTTTAAAGTGGCACGGAGCGGATAGTGAGAAAACATGTGCAAAGTACAGAAAGTGAAAGAAAGGTATTTGGAAGTTGCGCAGAAGCAAAGTACTTTGAAAGAAAGCAATTAAAAAGTGGCATAAAGACTTTTTACAAAGAGTGCAAAGCGTGCACGGTGAAGAGAGGACAGTGTGACAAGTGTGCAGGAAGCATGAGAAAGAAACAGAAGTGCAAAGGTGCACATAAAGAGAAGAAAGTATATGAGGTGTGCAAGAGGCACAATAAGAAAACAAAGGAAGGTGCAAGAGTGCACGGTGGAAAACAAGGAACAGAAAAGAGAAGATGCAAGTGTGCACAAGGAAGAATCAAGTTGAAGAAAAAAGGAGCAAAGAATAAAGAAAGGGGTTACAGATCAGAGTGGTCACGCCTAGGTCCTCCTCAAAGAACAAGGCGGTTTTGAAAAAAAAATCTCTGATTGTACCTCCCCCACAAGTGAAATGTGTGTGAAAGAACTGTATATACAAATAAAGGTCCATCCTGACAAGCTGAACTTGTATTTGAAACCAAGAGAGGCCTAAGCTTGGGGAAGGGAACCCTAAGGGGCCTAACCAAGTTGGAGATCTATTGTTTTGCAAGGATTGAAGATTAAGGAAGGGAATACTACTGAGAAGCTTCAAGAGGAACTGATATATATATTTTATGGTGTTTGGAATTTGAACACATTGAACCTTGGGGATGGGAGCCCCAAGGAACCAAAGACACTGAAAGTATTAGAGAATATTACAAGGGCTCTGTGGAGAAGGTCTCATGAATAGCCCTTTTTGATTGAACTCATTTTTGTGACATTGGCTACACCTGGTGAGAAGACCACCGGAAACCCACCTTGGTGTCCTATTTTTGTTGAACCAAAGTGTTTTCCTTTTTTAAAGAACTTCCTATCACATTTTAGTAGAAAGAGAGGGAAAGCATAGGTTTAGACATAGATGGACTTTTATTTTGGACTATTAGACATCAACAGCCTTTAGAAACAACGGCTAAGGGAACCATCCCTTTAGAGTCCAGTTAGGCATTACACCAACACAGACACCTTAGTAAATAAAGTGTTGAAATAAACCTCTTTGTGTCTGTGTCTCTCTTGATACCATGCCTGTCTCACAGTACCCTTTCTGAGTGGATTGGGTGCACCTGTGGCTTGATTTTCATCAACTGTGTGCACTTACCTCCACCTTTTAGGTGAAGGAAACTGCACTGTGTTTTTGGCAGAATTACTGCCCAACTTCAACAGCAGTTAGGCAGTATTTCAACTTGAAACACGGCAGAATTACCATTTAGGATCTCAGCGATAATCCCACCGGTGGAATTAGCCCTAGCCCAGTTGGTGGTAATTCTTCCAGCGCTAATTCCACCAGGTCTAATTCCGCTGGCGGAATTTGACTCCTAATTCAGCGTTATAGTAAAAGTGCAGGTAATTTCGTTACTACCACTTTTACATTATAATGCCATACTCATAATGAGGCCAAATGTTTTTAACTGAAGTACTGTCAAAAACAAGCACTGGAAAAGACAACAGTGTTGGCTTGTGTAAACGTATTAGGCATTTGCCAGGTACTGTTGTTATATGCCTAGATATTGGTACATTTTTTCCGCTGTTACCATCAGTGGCCAGTTAACAACACTACGTGAGTCCCATTACAAACAGGATTTTGCACCTTGACTCCACGTTGCTACTCCAACATAGCCACGATGTCACATTTTCCTGTTGGCCAGTCTGCCATGCTCTGTGAGGCCTAACACGGTTTAGATTCAGTCAGGCAAAAGCGCTTTATAAGTATATAAAAGAAAATGAATAAATACGTATTAAATAGGCAGCCTAAATCTTACATTCTGCGCGCGTGAGCGGAAGCTTAGAGATGCACGCATTTGACGGCCAGCGGGGCGGGCCCGCCAGCCCCCGCCCGCCAGCCCCCGCCCCCTGAGTCTTGGCATGATAACCGGGGTCACCTTCTTGCCCTGCAAGAGCTCTTCTGTCCCAACACTGCATTATTTGGCGCCGGATTATGAACAACGCTGCCATCTGCATTCGTCTTCCTAATTATAGCTATCGTGCGAGTCAACAGCTCTTTTGTGGTCTGGCGTCTGGGTTATTTTAGCATAGCAAAGCCCAATTTATATGAATGCCTTCGAGGAAACAAACGATCCGCCCGATGACACTGTCGGAATGCAAATACCCGAATAATATAAATTGTTTTCCGAGAATTAAACAAAGGAGGGAATTAGGGTGCACTGGCACGGGGAAGATATCACACAATTCTTGCCAATCGCATCAAGAATGGTATCTTTCCTTTGTTAATTGGCAAATGGAACAGTCTGGGGACAAAAGAGGAAGATGATAAACGACTCTTCTAGATGCTCGTTTTCATTTCAAGGGTTTTTTTTTCTAAGAAGGGAATAGGTGAGTAACGTAAACATGATTTAATTACTGTGTTCAGTTTGGGAGCACTGGTGTTTAAGATGAATATTTTTTTGAGGGAGGAGGTGATGGGCGAGCAGCTTTTGGCACCGAGATCAAGCACGGGATCACAAAGCCAAACGACGCTAAAGTATTCTTCTTGACCTGCCCCTCAGGCCGCCTGCTATATGTTGGTGATGGTCTGGGCACATTTCACCTGACACCACAATCACAGTAAACATTGATTCGAACTCTAGTGGGGGGTGGGTGGGTTATGATAAGGGCCAAAGATTCCCTTGCCAGTCAGTGGTGGCTCAACTGTACGCCCCCAATGCAGAGGTCAAACTCCTAAAGCATTAAGAGGCTCGTGGCCTGGACAGTGAGGGCAGAGCTGCACTAGCTTGAGATGCACTGGTCTTGCAGCTTGAGTGTGGCACTCAGAGCGGGTCACTTTATAAGCGGTATCAAGCAATCTCTAAAGGAACAGGCCTAGCTGACCATGATGTGGCCTTTGATGTTTTGATGGCAGCCAAACTCCATGTACCACTGAAGTGAAGTAAACAATTCCTCCTATTTCACCGTCACTTGCCTTTTCCTGTCCTGAGGCTGAGAAGGAAGTTGTGTGCAAAAAATTTAACTTTTTAAAAATGAGGTTCCTCATCATTGAGATCTAACTGGGGCCTGCATTCAGTCGGAGATCGGCACCTGCCATCATTATTATTCTTTGCCTTCAGGCCCTTGTGGGGCTTTTGCCTAGAGGAGGATTTACTGGAGCAGTGGTGTATAGGAGGCAGTACCTCTCTGAGGGGCTAGTAGGAGCATGTTCACTACTAATCCCCTCACCGAAGAGAACCACCCTATGCTATGATACCAGCAGAGAACTCATGCACTACACCAAATTACCATCTCAGAGCGCAGGGTATTGAAGGTCATTTTGTTTCCTCTAGCAGGATGGTCACTCAAACCTCTGATCATGGTTTGGGAACAAAAAGAAAGCACACCTTGCCAGATGGGGTTTCAAAGAGGAACGGGGTCTGCGACTCCTCTTCTGACTCCTCCTACGTGTTTTCCATCGTGACTAGGGCACAGCTTTTAGAATTTATGAAACTACATACGACCGATACTGGTTGGGCCAAGGAAAGGAAGCTGCTTTGAGTAGACTGCTCAAATAAGATGCATCCCCAGATGATATTATTACCCCTTCATCCCTGGAGTTCCCCTGACTATGAGGACGGGTATGTGGAGGAGGAGTAGGAAATCTCAGATGTTGATCTGAAAGACAGGTTTATTCATAGGAAGCATCTTTCCTTATTGTTTGACTATCTATCCTAAAATGCACACCTCACTGTGGAAGTTATTTTCGCCCAGTGCAAGCTCTGCTGGCATTTGATATATTACAATGTCTTAGATCCCTTCTCTTGCTAGGTTTTGTGAAACATTTAATTTTCATAGAATGGGGGAATTTATATCAGCCCACAATGTCCAGATTCATGTCTGTAATATACCACTTTTCAGAGGTGGTGGGTGATTTTCCTCATTTTATCCACCTGGACTCTATCTGGTTTAGCCTGACTTGTAAAATCTCCATCACAAGAGAATACTTTTTTGTTTGTGACCTCACAGAATCTAGTGTGGAAGTTGCTTTTAGTAGGACCTGCATCGACTGGAACCTTCACCTTCGGGTCTAGAGATAAAGAGGCATAAGGGTTTAGGCTGCATTTATAACTGAGATGGAAATGCAGGCATTGTACCGTCTCATCTTTCCTTGATCTGGTCAGCTCCTCTGTCCCGGCTGCAGATGCTTAGGTAACTGTTTATTATGGGGATGTATTCTGCATTTAAGAGGTGATTCTATGATAGATTAATCTGACGTGATTCCAGTATGTTTGAAGAAGAGCTTCTCCCAGGAGTGATCTGCATCATGGTCTATTTGAAACAAATGGTCTTTGTGATTAAGGGACAGAGATAATCTGCACTTTCCTGACTCTCTGGTTTATTTCCAATTCATTCAGATCAGTAAGTCTGGGTATTAGTACTCTTGGAGACGTTGTGGACTTGTTCTCTCTTCTTAAGATTCAGCCTTAGAGGTCACACCATTACTAGAAACTCCCTTAAGAGGTTAAGGGAAGGCCTCTGCCGACTGCTACAAAAGCAATTATTTCAACTCCTACTCAAGAAATAGGACAAGGAGTTGACTTTTGTTCCATTCTGGAATGAAAACCCCCTGAGGCGCGAGAAAGGGTGGAGGAGTAGGTTTCAACTCATGTTCCTGACTGCAGTAAAGGAATGGCTACAAATGATACATTTAAAAGTGGACATTCTCAAACATATTCCAATATTGCAGCTGCAGCAATATAGGAGTGCCCTGTTTTTTCAGGATTCTTATATCCATGTTCGAATTTTTGAACCCACCAAATGTTCCTAAGATTTTCAATAGGGCAGTTTCACTTTCAGAACATGGTTATTCTCGAAATTAGCTCTGAAGGTGTTTGCAAAGGTACTGGTAGCCTTAAGCAACAGAGCGATATTCTTCCATATTTACTTGAATGTCCGGTTGATCTACTTCCTGTCAAAGAACAAGATACCAGAGAGCACTTAGGTGGTGTGAAGAATAATAAGAGCACACAATATCATTATCATACATGGGAAAACCCATCTTTCATAGTCCAGGGATCTGACATTTATAGGGGAATAATTCTGCACTGAAGGTTGAGCTGCCTTTCTACCATGAGCACAGTAGGTAAAGCAGAGCCATCACCTGTCAAATGTGCTGCTCATACGGTCAGCTTCAGACAAGGAATGGCTCACAGTCATGGGGGATATGGTGATGGCCATCTTTGTGGTCCCTTGGGAAATACTTCATTTGGGCTGTTTTTAAGACACTGGGGGTCATTACAAGGTTGGAGGTAAGGGAAAAACGATGCCGGTAAAGGATTACCGGCATCGCTTACCGCTCTGGGCTATTCCGACCTGCCAACCCGCTGTTAGCGGCACCGTAAATAACGGTGCCTCTAATAGCGGCATGGGTGTGGGCACACGGCCCACCATACCGGCAATACCGGCATGTCACAATTGTGAGGAAATCACAAGTCAGGCGGACAAGCAAATACCGGCATCATGAAGGCGCAAATAGAGCATACCGGCATGGCGGTAATACCGGCATCTCGAACCAACCGTAAAATGCTATGTACAGTGTTCCCAACTGCCACAGATGCACACATTCAGCACAGGTGGTGTCAATGGAGTCTGGGCTAGTGCAAAAGGAGCACATCCACACACCCCACCGCTTCCCACACCAAGATGAATCCAATAGTACTAGCAATACTGGAGCTGGAGGACATTCTTGCATTGCAACACCAGCAACAACAGCAACAGCAACAGCAGGCACCACAGAGGAGACGCAGGAGGAGAAGGAGGGTGAGACAGGCCCAGCATGCCCCACCAGTGTAGCCAGCGGCACCATGCAGGCAGCCCCCAGTCCCTCACATCAGAGCCTGTCTTTTCTACCTAACCCCGGAGCAGATCCACATCCTGTACTGTCTGGACCGGGACACCATCACCACCAACGTGGACATGATACATGACGACATTGTCAGCCTTATTGAAATACGCACCCCCATGCTCCCTCCACTGAAGGTGGAGTTGGTGCTCCACTTCCCTGCCACAGGCACCTAACAGCACCCAGTGGGGTACATGCATGGCATATCACAACCCTTATTGTCTCGCATTCTGAACCAAGTGATGATGCCCCCCTCAAGCACAGAAGGGACTAAATATCCCTACCATGGACTCCGCAGGAGATAATTGAAACAAAAGTTGCATTCCATGCACTGGCAGGCATGCCAAATTGTGTAGGTGCCCTTGACTGCACCCACATGGAGTTGGTGGTCCTGCATGCTATGGAGGTGGTGTACTGCAACCTTAAGCAATACCACTCCATCAAAGTGCAGATGGCATGCAATGGCAGCAAGATCATCATACATTGTTGTGCCCGATATCCCAGATCAACTCATGACTCTATGGTCCTGCACAAGCCCATGCTACCACGCTTCTCGGAGCGACATGTTGTACAATGTGCCTGGCTGCTTGGTAAATTGCATGACAGGCACATGGCAGTGAAATGGGGGGAGAGATGCACACACCACCATGGTGTCAATGTTGATGTACGTGACAGCACGATGTGCACATCGACAAACACTGTGCCCCAAAACATCCCAAAGAGAACATGACACCCAAATCCCATAGGAATGAAGTAAGGTCAACACCTATCACAACATGACTAACAGTAAACCACCCCACATCCCACAACATGTGCACCACTCATCAGCGGACCTCACCCTCTGTAACACCATACAGCAACATGCAGGGAATATGCACTATGTTGCTGTCTCCTGCAAATCACCACACAGGACAAGCATCCATGGGATAGCATTGGACTGAACCACCAAGGGAATCCACTGTCTGTCACAGGGCCGCCACAACCACGGGAAGGGTGCATGTCATCATAGGGAAAATCAGCACTGAATGCCTAATATTTCAGAGCCTACTGCCAACGCTCCCAATCAGAAAATCCTACAGAACACAACACATCCCTAAATTGACACGGACACAGCTTTATGCGTACACAATGCATGAGCCACAAGATGGCAGAGCACAATGTGTATCATCTTGAAGAACCCACACCATTATTCCATGGCACAGGACACATTGAGGGCCTAAAAATGGCGTACAACCAGGGACATGTGCATGTGACCAACGATAATCGGCCGGCATGTGTGAGTAGTACAGCTGTCCATCATCAATCGACTGACATATACCTTATTTTGCCTCCCATGCAAGTGACAGTGGCTATACCTTGATGCCGTGGCTCCTCACCCTGTCCGAGAACCCACAGAACAAGCACGAGGAGGATTACTATTGATCCCACACCCGTACCCGTGTGGTCACTGAGCAGACCTTTGGCCTGTTGAAGGCATGGTTTCGCTGCCTTAGCTCGTCGGGTGTGGCACTCCTCTACAGGCATGAGAAGGTGGCCAAGACCATCATGGCATGTGTCATGCTGCACAACATGTGTATCCGACGCAACATCCCTCTGCTCCCTGAATTTGAACTGCAACCACCTGGTGATGAAGAAGGGAATGAAGAAGAAGTGGCTGCACATCATCACGGTGCCGACGCACAGGAGGGATTTGCTGTGCATCAGTCAGTGATTGCACATTATTTCTGACACACATGGCTGCAGAGGGTGACATGATAGTTGGACAGAGGGCACTGGGAGTGGGGGTACATGTACACTATGCACTGTATATGAATAAATGACACATTCGCAATGATGAATGTCCACTCAAGTTTTGCTTTTAACACAACGGGTGTATTGAAATATACAATGTAAACGAAAGTGCACAAACCTTCCAAAATAGTGAGACTGAGCTGAGGCCCTGCCGGGTCCCTCGATCCCACCAAGCCACGGCGGGTGCATCTCCCGCCACAGACGCGACGGGAGATGAGCCCGCCAGCCGCCCATCAAGATGTCAGGCATTGCAGAGTCAGGCAAGCCTGTGACTGACAGACTTGCCAGCCAGTCACAGCTTGAGCGACCTTGTGACTGGCTGACACTTCTGCCAGTCACAGCTGCCTGCTGCAGTGCTGCCGGAAGAGCACCTTGGAAACTAACTTCCTCTGGCAACCCCTCGCGAGGGTTACCAGAGGAAGTTAGAGTCCCAGGAAGGAAAATAAATGAAAGAAAAGGCGTGCGAGCCTCGCACGCCTTTTCTTTCATTTATTTTCCTTGTTCCAAACATTCTGCTGTTTAGGGAACAAACAGCAGAAAGTTTGGAACGGAGAAAATAAATGAAAGAAAATGCGTGCGAGGCTTGCACGCATTTTTGTTCATTTATTTTCCTTGTTCCAAACATTCTGCTGTTTGTTCCCTCGCATGCGAGGAGGATCACATACTTGCCAACATTATGTGACCAAAAAGATGTGTAGGATTTTTCAAGTTTCAAAAATAATAATTCCCATAACAATGACATCACAGGGAAATACAAAACATGCAAACAGCACAACATGGAAAGATGTTGAAATGTAAAAATTGAATAATTGTGAATGGTAACTTAACACCAAATTGTCAGCAGATGCTGTGTGATGGTGTTACACTCTGCCACTTGCTTTCACTGGTTGTTAACCTAAGAGTTGTCCCGGCAAGAGTGCTGGACAGAGTCAAGTAGCGGTCAGTTCAGTGGATTGGTCTGAGTCCAATTAAAGTAATCACCTACCAGTCCACTGTATAGACAGACTAATGTGTTGCATGCTTTGTCCTGAAGCCTGCCTTAGAGTCACAAAAATTACATGCCGCCACTGTAAAAAGCAGTATGATCTGTCACTGAAATCTGTAGGTGGTAGGACTGCTTAAAAGGCAGTAGCCTACTGCCTAAATCTGTAGGGTTGGCATGTATGGGATCGCATGCATTTTCTTCCATTTATTTTCCCATTGCACCATTTGTTGCACCGAAGTCAGCAGTATCCTCATGGTGGCTCTGTGAACCAGACTGGTGCACCCTGATATTCAGTTGTCTTTGGTCCTCTGGACTATCATGGTTGTGTGAAGCAACATGGGCATTATGTTGGGTAGTTTTCCTTTGCCTAGCACAAATATGAAGCATTCTCCTGACCCTTGATGATCATTTTCTTTCATTTATGTTCCCCTGATTTTTATTTCTGGTGCAAATTACTGCATTTGGCATGCCATACCGGATTTGATACCGGATTTGTTTCACACAATGCTGGCCCTTAACACCCTGATCTTTATTCCTGGTGCTAATTACTGTATGTCCATGAGCCGACATTCCACTTTCACAAAATCCATTCCAATGTACAATCCATTCCAATGTACAAAGCACCTTTCGTTTTTGACTCATGGTTGGGACTTTGCTGTATTCTAATTTCATAACAAAATGGGAGAGGGGCTTCAATCGGGTGTTGACAAATCCTACCCTTGTTACTTGAGTGTGGGCCAATACACCAGATAAGGCCTTGGCCCTGGGCTATAACATCCCACTATGGCATTAGAATACTGCCTTTGTCACTGCCTAACTTTTCAATATTTCTGAAAATTCTAATTGTCACAAGTGGTTTGCGGTGTATTTAACTGTTGCAAATGAGCATTTTAAAATGCCACCTGGCAAATAAACTTTTTTTTTCTTTTTCTTTTGCAATGTTTTCTTTTGCAATGTGACTCACTAGCAATGTGCCCTTATTGCCAATTTTTGTTCTATAAAAAATGCATGGGCACAGCATAAGTGGCAGGCATGGGTAGCATAAAATCCGGTTCACAAATAAGATAACCTACGTTCAGTGCAGTAAACCACATAAATAAATCATCACCTTGAGCTTTGATTTGTTATACTTTAAGCCATGTAGCAAGCAGTCTGCTACACAATATGTACTTAGTAATGTAGGCCCAACCAGTTTTACCATGTCGCATTTAGGCCCCGCCCACCAATTAGGCCATGCCCATCACATCTTAGGCCACACCCCCAAACGAGGGCCCCCCCTCAGTTTCTTACCCCACTTAAAGCACTGGTAATAGGCATTTCAGTTTGGATGATCACGTTGCTTGCTACATGGGTGGGTGATGCAGGCATACGTCGGGGTCACTCATGTTGGGGCAGACGTATGGTATGTGACATGCATATTTGTCGGGGCCTGCATGCAGTGTGATTTATGCAATTTACATCTTTGTGTGGTATGTCTCAGGTACGGCATTGCCTTGCTGTAGGCAACTGCATGTGTCTGTGCTGCGTCCGACAACTTTGCTGGGAATGTGTGTGTGTTGGGCCATGGCTTGCCTCTTTGGACAGACATATTGGTGGACTTCCATCAGACTCTGCATTACAGTGCTTTCTTAGGACACTCACCTCCATCAGCTGATGTTGTGGCACCACACTCCATGTCTCGGACACCTTTTGTACCCTCCATGCCGATCAGGCTGGCACAGATGTCCTCCCATCGGGACAGCTTTAAGGGGGAGCTTGTTCCACCACCTGTTGCCATTGCCTGGCCCCTGTTGGTAGAGAGTATGTTGCGGACTCGCAGTCGCAAGTCGTCCAACCGCTTCCTGCAGTCCTTGATAGTGCGGGGGGTGTTGCCGACCACACTTCCTCTCTGCGCCACAAGTGCCCAGATTTCCTTTTTTCGTACCATGGCCTCCCTCTTCATGCTCTGAGCAAACATGATGCCTGCATGTTCTTGCTGGGTGTCAGCTAGCATGGTTAGCTCATCTTCATTGAAGCGCTCCTTGCGCAGGCGGGAGGCGCCCTTCTTTACAGCCTTAGGCATAGTGGTACATTGGAGGATGAGTTTTCACGGACAGCAGTATCCAACAGGTCCTGGATGCTGAGGATGGCAATGGATTGTGTTTTTAAAGATGGCCGCCATACTCTTTCCCGTTCCTGTGCGATGACGCTACTTCCGGTTCCGCTTATTTACAGTGACCGTTATTAGCGGTCACCGCTAATGCCGCATTGGTTCATGCCGGTAGTGCAATCTGCGCTATACATAATGCTGCTAAGGGCCTTTTTCAGGCATTTTACAGCATGGCGGTGCTGCCCTTACCAGCATGGCGCAAAGCTTGTACCCGCGAAGTCGGAATAGCCCTCTATTAGCGGGCTTGTGACTACACTGACATGTTATTTGCTCCATGCCAGTAAGGACAGTTACTTACCTCCAAACTCGGAATTACCCCCACTGTCTCAATTTCTGGAGGCAAAACCCATACCATATGGGAAGGTGTTGCTTGGTCAAAAATAAGTTGCTGGTGAGTGGTTCATTTGTGACTCCTCCTCTTTCACTCTTACTTATGACACAAGCAGTTATGGAGCTGTCTTCCCAGGGCAAATTACTGAGCGAGAGTCTGCCTTACTCCTTTTGGAAGAAGCTAGTTGAGCCTTTTCTTATTCTAGAAATGTTATCAAGAGGTAGAAAACAGGCCACTTCTTGTCTGAATGCACAATATGTTAAAAAGAAAGGCCCATCTAAAGAGAATAAGCAGGACTGTATCTCATGCAACACAGCTCTAATTATCCAAATTGCGCTCTGAGCAGGAAAGAAACTTTTATCTTTTGCTGTCCACTTCAAGGAGGTAGAGGAAGAAGATAATAAAGGGGCAGCTGGGGATTTTCACAATAAGGATGGTGTTGTTCATACATATTCTCATTTTTACTCTCTGGCAGTACATGTTTTGGTCCCTGCTCCTGACAGAAAGTGATTGCCCCCAAATGCTTGTACTAATCTATCAGTCCTATATAAACCCTCATTCTGTCAATTAAATTCTGCCAGTGGCCAAGGGATATGCTTACAAAGTCTGGAATTATCTAGGAGCTCAGTGACCTTGATCCATGTCTTTCCCACACAGTCTACTCTGAATGCCTTCACTCATCATTTTGCAACTTTCCTAGGTTGGTAAATGAGAGTGTGTTTGAGGAAAGATATCCATTCCTGTGATCGCAAAACATGTCAGCTCCTTAAGGGTTTCCATCTGATCAAGCTACCCCAAGAGTTCTTATGCAAAACCAAAACTGTTGGCTTGGCAAATGCTCATTTCCATTTCTAGCCAGCCCTCCAGTAAGTGAGCCATGCTCACCAGGTTTATGATTAAAGGTCACATTGGTTCCACCGCCTGTTTCTGAGTTGAATAGTGGACAGATCTCTGCAAGTTTTCACATTAATTGTCTTCTCAAGAACAAGTAAATAGTGGTCATAACACTAGAACAACTCTGCCTGTGAGTTTTGTTGTTTCATTACGTGGAGGTAGGGTCAGGTACGATGATCGGAACAGTCAATCTAAATGTTGACACGCTTGAGTCAAACTGACACAAAGATTGGATACCAGATACAAACACAAAGCATCATTGCCTTAGATGTTCTTGCTCCGAACTGCAAGTTTTACCTTTGGAAAAGTTGCACACACATCTTTCACTTGCGCCTTCAGGTGTACACTTCAGACAAAGTGCTACAATTGGTGTACTGCGTAAAAGGTCACCATGAGTAATGTTCGATTTCAACTCTCTGATAATCCTCTTAAAAAGAAATGAAGGCCTACCCCAAGTTACCTTTCACCTTTAAGCTTGCCTTGCAGATTCACCTGTTCTGGTGGGAAATCTTCAATTGTCCGTGTGGGCTTTGCATAGCTCTTCAGAAATACTTTTCTTCTCCTGGGATAACAGATAACATGATAGGTGGAACATTCTAAGCCTCATTGGCCTAGTCAAGAAACTCTGGCATGTACCATATACATAATTTCTTCTATTCTGAAATATAGGCTGTTGACTGAGGATGGATCTTACTGCTCGGCAATTTTCTACGTGGTAAGTTGCGATTTTGGTGTATACTTGCAAACATAATCATTTTGATGTAATGCTGATGTGTAGCCCTGGATTGGATTCGGTGGAGTTTTGTGGTAAAACCAGAAATGCTGTATTTCACTCTATATTCTGCACCCCCCAACTGATCACTACAATGTATCGTCTGTCTACCTCACCTGTCAATTACCTTCTGCAGGGATCCCCACACTTTAACAGTGACATAATGGTACCCAAGGCCTGCCTCCCAAATGGCATGCAAACAGTTTTGTGGTTTATGTGATGCAAAGTCCCTCTGCAATGGCAGCAGGTCTGGTCTTGAGGAGACCAACCTTCAGGAGCAATCTTAAAACCAGGTCTGAGTATTTTCTGGGATATACCAAAGTAACAGACAAATAGGGAGCACTTTTATAACAATGTATTATGTGTTTGAAATCCGTGATAGATACATAGCACAAAGTACAAAATGCACAATAGGCACATCATCACACAGCCATTTTTCTGCATAGGGCTAAATGTAACCTAGAGCATCACACATGCTCGCCAACACGGCTCCTTCCACTAGGTATTAAGGACCTCTTGTCAAGTTAACTGAGGGTCCTGGGGCAGAGCTAAAGATCAGGGAAAGGGATGGTCAACTACCCTGTGCCAAACCTTTCTGGACTTGCCTAGCTGCTATCAGGGACATCAGAATTGACTGTCTCGAAGGTGACCTGGTCAAGAAGTCCAAGGCTCAGGCCAATTGACCCACTGTGCAGTGATGTGGTACTGGGTCTGTTCCACCACCCACAAAGGTGCAAAGAGCAGAGAGCAAAGGACAAAGACCCCAAGCTCCCAGGTCAGGAGAGGCCAAGCTAGGACACAGACAGTTGTTGTCCTAGCTGACCCATTTCCTTTGGTCTTACATCTCTAAGAAGGGCTTCAATCCTGTGCAGGTTCGATGACTTGAATGCATGAGACATAAACAACCAGCACTCCCTACATGCAACTCCTCAGTCCATTCACATCCGTCTCCTGAGTGTAGCTGCTGGGCAATCCCTATCCACCTATTACCAAGAAGGCTGCTCACAAAGGCAAAGAAAGGACTGTAGAATTGAATATAAAGTGTCAACATCCACCAACCTTGGTGTGTCCTGACAATGCAGAGTAAGGCTGTATGACTTTGGTCTGTGGTAAGAAAACAGAGACTTAGGGCCTCATTACATGGAAGGCGGTAAGGGTTTACCAGTACCGGTAAGGGCACCGGTACCGGTAAACCCTTACCGCCTTACTACGAGGTTCCTTTGTGGGACCCGACCTTAACGGCTGGTGTAGACCAGCCGTTAAAGTTGGGACCCGCAAAGGGACCTTGTTGCTAATTACGGTACCGCAATTTGCGGTACCGTAATTAGCTCCTTCCCCATTCCCATTGAGCCCTATGGGGCAAAAATGGGACTGGGGAAGGGCCATGGAGAAAGGGGGAATTACCGCCCGCCAACCTTGGAATGGGGTGGTAATTCCCCTTTTCTCCATGGTGGTACAGGTATGGTACCGGCGGCAACCATGGTGCTAGTAGCACCATGGTTTATTTCCTTCCGTGTAATTAGGCCCTTACTGTTACAGGGTCCAAGCGTACCGACCGTTCCTGCCAGAGCAGTGCAGTCAGAAACTGCTCTGCACCAGAGAGGAATGTATATTTGACCCTGCATTTTCCCTCCCAGAGTTCGACATTTGGGTGGTGCAAAAGACAATTCACCATCCATTGTGGTCAATATTGCTTACCACTTTTGGATGGATACTAGGTCTACACAATGAACAGTATGCAGCACTTGCATCACAGGCAGCACTTAGGTCTTCATACGCCAGCACCACACATTTCCTTTTCTTTATGTGTCCAAAACATGTCTAACAGAAAAGCGAGAAGAAGGACTGTTGTGAAGCAGGACTTTTCTTTGCACGTTAACTGGCAACACGTGAATTGGTCAGTGAACAAATAGCTGTTTTCTGTGGCTTGCCGCTATTTAAAATAATGAGTGTGAATTTTACAATAATTGTATTAATCTGGCGTTCATTTGGAAAGCATCTGCGGTCATATCTGTGGCTGGTACCAAGCTCCAATTCCTTCTCAGTCTCCTCTGCCCTCTCACCCAGCCAGTGAATGCTGCATTTAGTCTGCTGAGCTCAGCACCATGGGGAGGATCCAGCTCTCATTCCAGTCAATCTCCTGGAATGCAGGCTGAGCTCTACATCACTTCCCTGCATTGCCTGCCAGCAGCCTCAGGCCAGAGAGAAGACATCGACAGAATTATTGGCAAGGTAATCATTTAAAAAATGTTCTTGAATGCATGCATATATTTTTCAAATGCAGTGTGTGTATGTGTGTGGTGTGTGTGGTGTGTGTGTGTGTGTGTGTGTGTGTGCGCGCGCGATTGTTTGAAAATGTGGGTGTACAAGTGCGTGAAAGTTTGAATGAGGTTGCATGCATGTGATTCAGAGTGCTTACAGGTATGTGTCCTGTGCTTTGCGCTGGAAGAGTGCTGGGCCCAGGGGCCACAGTCTCCATTTTGCTCCTAGATTAATACCTTGGATGTGGTATATAAGGGACTTCCTGGGTACCGTACAGTGGGCCTGTGGTTCAGCTGGAGTCAGAGGATCTTCATCTCGCATCATGCCCTACTTCAGCGACTAAGGTAACCGGTTTAGGACAACCTGACCCTACCCCTGACAGGGTTGGAGGTTATCCCTTGGATAACACAGGTAAAGAGTTGACCACCGGCTCCTCATCTTGAAATCGGCGCTGGCTCCTTTAGGAATTAAATGCAGATGCAAGAACAGAACAGGGCAGTCACAGCTAATACATCTTGCCGTTTCCGAGATCCACAGATCTGGATCTGCGGACCTCATGCAGATCCACGGATCAAGAACCAGATTCACAGGCCCAGGGAAATGCCAAAATACAGATGAAAGCCTAACCAATATTTATAGAGTTGTCCCCGCCTTAGAGAAGGGATCAATGGCAAGGAAGATCAGGAAATGATGTTAAAAGCACAAACATATTTCTGGTATATAGTGCCAGGTGATAAAGGCAGCAAGCAGGAAAGTCCAGTAAAAATCAAAATCACTGCCCTGCCTCACATAGCCTCTGTTTTATTTAGCACAATACTGAGTGCCTCAAAGAGAGGCCTCCCCTACAGGCACAGCTGCAGCCTACTGATTTGTAAGCCAGCCAATGGTAGGGGCTAGCACACTTCAAAAGTGTTTCTCAACCTTGTCAGAATGGAGTTGGTTGGATTGGAGAAAGAAAGGAGCACTTGAAGCTAGCGGGAGCGGATTGAAGCAGGAGTGAGGAGGCAGTTGGAGAGCGAACCAAACAGAAGAAGGTGGAGAATCGGAGTGGAAGATAGAGCGGGAGTGATGCTTGTGGGAAAGAGAGACCAGGAAGGGAGAAGGGGGTTATGTAGGTGGAGTATGCCACAGTGCAGGGTGTTGGATGTGAAGTTAAGAGGGAATTTAGCTGAGGAGGAGATTGTTATATCTTAAAGGTTACTAGAGTCTTAGGAAACAGATTGTTATAGTGCAAGGGGGTGCTGGAATGTTAAAGGGGTGTCAGGTGGAAGAAGGCAGACAGAGATGAATTTCCTGCAGCTGTGACGAACTTAACTGAATAAAGATTAGCTCTCACAGCAACCCTAACACGAGTCAAATACTTGTTTTTCCATACAATAGAGATCACTTCATTCGTGGTCTTTTGAGAGAAGGTTGCTGGAAGTGAAATAGAAGGGAACATTACACCAGGGTGGATGATGCATGTGAGGTTTTTGAGGAAGGTTTAATAAATAGATGGAGGGAGGTGAAGTTACAGAAGAACATCGGGTGATAGAAGATTGAGACATCAAAGAATTCTGCCCAGTCAAGGAGGAAGAGGTAAACTTTCAGAAGGAGATTGAACAAGGTGATTACAGTTACCAATCTTTGGGGAAAAAAAGGCTTTACTGGTGCAAAGGAGAGATGGAAGAAGGTTCTGCTAACTGTGAAGGATTGCCATCTGATGAAGAATTAATTTGGACTTTTTTTTGGAGAGTTGATCTTTCCAAAGCCCTCAGTGACTGAGGTGAAGGGGGCACAGTTCAAGGTAGAGGCAATCTCTGCTTGCTCCCCTACCCACTCAAATGGCACATTGAGTGTTACTTTTGTTGAGGAACAGAACTTTCCACTCTGCATCAATACTCCCTAGCCTAGTACAGCTGTACCTGAAAGGACTCATCCTGTCCTAGAGCCCCTGGAGAGGGCCTCACACCATATGGAGGACCAGATCACCCAAAGCTCCCTGTTATGCTGCATCAAGTAGGTTGAACCGCTTTTGAACTGTGTTCATTGCACTCGAACTAGTGGAACTCACCATTGGTGCTTTTAGCACTCCATCAAACTAAAACTATCACTGCATTGCACCTATTGAAGCAGATCGCAGCCCCATTGGGCAAGCAGAGCCCATCACCTTTTAGGCTCAAAGAATATGCTTGCTGCTGCAGACCAAACTCCAACCACTGCCTCTTCGAATTCTGCATCTGAGCACTCAGAGACGTTTTTATGGGAGGGCAAAAGGGGCACTTGCCCAGGGCCCCCACCTTGGAGGGGGGCCCCACAAAGCTGATCTGAAGAAGTAAGATCCCATTGTTCCCCAGTTTTAAATAGCACACGTCAGGATATTTTATGGGGTGCTGCTGAGGCTCTAAACCCATGCCTTTCTGTTTTGACAAGTACATTCTGCTTTGATCAATTTCATCATGTATTGCTTTATGTGTTCACCATGTATACATAGTTTGTGTGTTCCTTACAGCACAACTCTCTAGCATTCTTTCCTTAGTGTGAGAATTATGTTGATCATGTGCAATAGGCAGCCGGTCCGATAGCACAGCGAGAAGAGCGCTCGCTTTGACATCTGTGCTGATCGTGCTGATGCGGATTCGAATCCCGGCAGGGCCAAACTCAGCCTTACATCTTTCTACGGTCGATAAATGAGTACCCTACACTGTGGGTAATAATAAGCAGCGATCACATACCCGGGGGTTTGTAGTACTACATAAATGCTAAATTATTATTATATTGATAAATTGAGTGCCACACTGGTTCAGAAGTTAGCTCAGTGTGTGAAGCACCCATTGCTGAGATATGTGTTCATATGCAAAATTAGAATATCACATTCCAGCAAGGCTGGCTGAGCCTTTCCTATCTCTGAAGATTGTAAACCTGCCTGCATATGTACTGTGCTTTGCAGAACAACATCTGCTATTATCAGCAATGTACCTGTACCAGATAGGGGTTATTATAAAAATGAACATATCCTCCATATGGTGAAGGTCTAGAAATTGGTTTGATCAGATGGGATGTTGTAAAACCTAGGCAATCACCTCCAATGATGGCATAAACTGTTAGTCCAAGAGATGAATAAGTATCCAAATTCAAGACTTTGGAATTAAAGCGTTCATGCTTGTATCCTGAATTTGTCAGCAGACGATACAGTGATCCTGGTCAAATCATCTAATACAGCTTACATTACTGTGCTGTCTTCTGTGAAGTTTGCCTTCTTGCATGCTGCTGGTATCGTTTAGCCCATTGCTTGATCTTTCTCCTTATGTAGGCCATTTGGGTGGAAGGTTTGGTAGACAGAAGTGAGCGGACCAGATGTTGCAGACCTCAGGCAAGCATATTTTAAGGTCTGTGTGGTTGACACAAAACACATTTTGCTTTTTGGTAAAAGTCATAGGTTTTTATGCACATTTATAAATGAAAATGTCACAAGCCTTTGTTTTGTAAGTATTTAAAGCTTTACAATACAAAATACAAACCCAGATTAAATGTGATAAATCACTTCGATTGGTATGCTGGTACTTATATACTTCCCTTGATGATGGATAGAATGAAGCTAGAACCATTGCAATTTTGCATAACACCCGTCTATAATATTTTGTTTAAAAATAGGCATGTTTGGTAATGAGATTTGTGTACCTTGTGCACAAATCCCAGCTTCACCCCTTCAACCCCTTACCAATTTGTGATCCTGGGCATCTCATTTAATCTTGTATTGCCTAACCTCTCAGTATTGCCAGTCCCTAAACCTTTCAAACTGGTCAGTCCATCAGAGTGTATTCCTTCTCATGGTATGATCTTCATAAAATACTTATTCATGATTTCACTGGCTATAGAGTTGCTTCCACTTTAATATTGAGCATATTTATAATTGCAGATCCCAGGCATTTGTTCCCTTGATATCTAATGGCAACACTATTTGAAAACCATATCCCACTTCTAATCTCTGTCTTGATAAAGGCACCTTCCCGGTAGCTTCTAATCTGCATCCACTATCCATGCTACGGTATGCGTAGCTTTCTCCTTCCTTCCAATTGGTCTCCTCTATCCATGCATGAGCACCTTTGCATTCTGTGAGGCAGCTAATGTGAGTTCTCTGTCTAGTAAGGGTTACAAATACCTTTACATATGGTCCTGCATTATGTTATGGATGCTATTGATAAAAATGATCCTGTATGTACTAGAACAGTAACCTCTTCATAGACTGATAATGTCTTCAAATGCTATTTGTTTATCATTCTGATTAGAGCAAGAATGAAGAGGGTAAGGGGACTTAAAGGGAGTAAACATGCTTATTATGCTGCAAGACAGCATATCAACCTATAGGTTGTGAGTGCGACGCGTGGGGGTGTGGGGCGCCACCAGTATTCTTGATCCCTTAATTCCTTTGGTTTGGTGGAGGGGGGCCCCAAAGATGTCCATGCCCAGGGCCCCAAAAGTGCTTAAAATGGCCCTGCGAGCACTAAAGTAACAACATTGAAATGACATACCTTGGCTCAAACTGCTGGAGCATTGCATCACACGCTGACCTGTCTTGAACCACCTCGACTCCCATTCCGACCTTGGTGAGCCATCGGCCTGCATGACCCGAAAGCTGCATTTGAATTGCATTGAGCTCCCGATTTGAACCGACTAGATGTCAGCTCGCCCCCTGACTCAGCCCGAGGTGCTGCACCTGAGCTGGATTCAACCTGCCCTGCAGCGGTTTATGGTCTTTCCATCGAATTTTTACCATTGAAGGTAAGTACCATCGAATTTCAACCAACGAAAAATGTTTCATCGAATTCCCATACGTAAAAAGCAAAGTGTTTATGCATTGAAACTCTTTAATCGAATAGGGTTTCATTATATAAACACTTTCAATTGTTTTGCATGGAAATTCGATGAAACATAACAACAGGCAGCTGTCCAAGTGCTGAAATCTATATTTTTAATATTTATTTTTTATTGCCCCCCCCAACCTCCCTCAACCCCCAGGGGTCCTCCTCCCCTAACCCCCCCAAAGCCCACTTTAAAAATGTAACCCTTGTCCAGTGCTGAAATCTTTAATATATTTCAACACTGGAAAGCTCCCTATAACTTGTGATATTTATTTTTTAATGGGGGGCCTGAAAAAAACCTCAACTCCCATGGGTCCTTTGCCCCGCCCCCCAAGCCCCCCTGACCCCCAGGGGTCATTCCACCCTAACCCCCCAACCCCACTTTAAAAATGTAACCCTTGTCCAGTGCTGAAACCTTTAATATATTTCAGCACTGGACAGCTTCCTATAACTCGTGATATTTATGTTTTATTGGGGGGGCAAGACAAGACCTCAATCCCCATGGGTCCTTACCCCCCCGCACACCCAAACCTCATTTTCGAAAACTAAAAAACTAAAATTTAACCCTTTCCTCAAACCATCCATCGAAATTCATTCAATGAATATGCATTTTGATGGAAATGCATTTCAATGGATAATTTTCATCAGATTTTAATTTGATGAAACATTTTTCGATGGAAAGACTGGATACCCACTGCAGCACAGTTCGAACTTGGCTCGATGCTGTTGAACTGCCTAAGAACAGTGGAAAGATAACATTGACCCATAACTTTCCTCCTGACTCATCTTCGGGCCCTAAAGACTGGTGAGGCCAATGTTTCACTATTTTTTTTACTCAGGAACATATCCTTTTGGACTGCGTATTGCCTTTTGATGCCTGTTCTCATTATCCAGAGTGTTGCATGTGTCTACATTGTGCATTGGTGGGTTTAATTAATATATATATATATATATGTAATGCTGCAGGATTTGGGGAGATGCAACCAACCATTGCTCAAAAAAATTCTTACAGTTGTTGGTTAAATACGCAGGTAATGATCGTGCCAAAATTCTGCAACAGATTGCGGAATTGGAAGAAAAATTGAAAACTATCAATGAAACAGAAGAAGGAAAATAGCTTCATGCAAGCATTGAGATAGGACTACGGTCCTATGAGGAAGAAATTAACTTAAGGAAGCAACAGAAGTTCCTAAGGGACAAAGGTGACTATGAGCAAGGTTGAGTCTACAGCTTTGCACACAGATTTGATCAAATATGACAAAAGGCAAAGGAAACATCAGTGGCTCCTATGGCTGAAAATGCTAATCCTCAAGAATCCACAGCCTCTACCTCAGAGTCAGATGTGACTGAAGGTGAAGAAGATGAGCCCATTATATGTCGGGTTTTTTTTAGAAGAAATGAGACTGTTGTGTCAGGATCGGCGAACAAAAAACAAAAAAGCCAGAGGAGGAGCCTCAAACAACAAAGGACGAGGATGAGGTGGAAGAAAAAAATGAGGAGGGGGCAGAGAGGCAACAAATTCAGAAAACTCTCTGCCATCAAGATCGCTTCGCTCTGGGAAATAACTAACCAAGTCAGAGATGCCACCAAAAAACAGCACATCATCAATCTATCCGATCATGTTCTTACCACAGAAGAGGAACACATTTTGAAACTGGGGTTGAATTTCTGTCCCCTTGCCAGCTTCAACTATGTGGAAACCAGGATAGATTTGGACAGATTTATTCGTAAACTACGACTCAAGAAGTTTTTTGCCACTTCTACGTATAAGAAGAAGCCAAAAGACATTTTGGAGGGAAGGACAGAAATCACAATTGCAGAAATGGATACCCTGATAATTCTTGATGATCTAGAACAGGAGAGTCATACGGAAAATAATGAGTTTGACACTAATTTTGAAAGATTGGGGATTTGCACAGATTCGCCGTCTACCAGTAAGCTAAGGTGCAAATCTAAATTCAACCCGTTAAGTGCCCAGAACAGTCTCATCGAAGCTTTCGCGAATGTACTCATAGATGAATTGAAAGAAGAGAGAAGAAAAACTCACAGACAACCCAAGAGCAACAAAAGAAATTATTAACAGAGATTGCCAAGTTTGACAAATATATCATAAAACCAGCTGATAAGGGTTGCAACATAGTCATCATGAACAAACAAGACTATATTACCAAGGCTTACAAACAATTGAACGATGTGAAATGTTATGAACGACTAAAGACCAATACCATTAAGCAATTGGAAAATGATGTATGGACTTTCGTAACCAAATGGCAAAAGGCAGACATTCTTGAGGAGGAAATGGTGTAATTTCTATTTTCCAAGAACTCAATAACTCCGACTATCTCCTTCCTTCCTAAGATTCATAAGAACCCTCTCAAGCCACCTGGCAGACCCATTGTGACACTGTGCGGGTCACTCTTGGAGAATATGTCTCAGTTTATAGATGAGGTTCTTTGTACCTTCGTTACCACACTACCGTCATATATCAGGGACACAACGGATTTCTTATTGAAAATTGACAAACTTCCTTGGGAACCGACTTATTTATTGGCAACCATTGACGTTGTGTCCCTTTACACGTCTATTAAACATCAAGATGGGATTTCTGCCTGCCAATACTTCCTTAACACAAGATCATTAAATCATCTACAACATTATCAGATGATCTTAGAGATGATCAACATATGCTTGAACAACAATGTTTTCATATTTAACAATGAAATTTTCCGCCAAACGCAAGGAACTGCGATGGGCACGACTTTCGCACCACATATGCAAATTTAATGATGGGATACTGGGAAAAAACGACAGTATGGGCTGAAATTAATGAAAAGTACGGTGAAAAAATTGTGTTGTGGCTTCGTTACATCGACGATTTGTTTGTTATTTGGGACGGCTCCGCAGAGTTGTGGTGTGAATTTGTTAAAGTACTTTACATCAACAATGTAAATCTTAAATTTACCGAACAACACAGCCGCACATCTATTATATTCTTGGACGTGGAAGTTAAGATAGAGGAGCAAAAAATGGAGTCCTGCCTTTACAGAAAAATCACAGGTGCTAACATCCCACTACACTCAAATAGTGCCCATCCCAAGACTCTTCTATGGAGCATTCCATATGGAGAGTTTATCCGCATCAGACGTAACTGCAGCAAAATTGTGGATTTTGATTTAGCCAGCAGAGTAACGGCTCAAAACTTCCTACAACAGCAGTACCCAAAAAAAATAATTGAAATGGCATATCTAAAGGTCTGAGAAATGAATAGACACAAAATGTTAACAACATCTAAGAAGGACCTACCAAAAGAAGAGGAGCAAAACACCACCAGACTAATTCTGACATTTAGAAGCCACGCCAGTATCATTAAACGGATAGTTAATAAGTACTGGAAAGTACTGAAAGCTGACAAAGATATAGGCAGTATGCTTCATAACTATCCTGACAGTACCTATCGTAAAAGTGCCTCCATAAAAGACTTGCATAAAAGCTACATGGCCGTTGAAAGGAATGGTACGAACACAAATTGGCTCTCCTCAACAGGTGTTGGCTTCTTTAAGTGTACCAGATGTAAGATTTGCAAATATGCAAAGAATTGCAAAAGTTATGAGCATCCCATATTGAAACATCTGGTTTACATTAACAGCAAAATTACATGTGAATCTGAACTGGTGGTGTATGCTTTGATGTGCCCATGCCTAAAATGGTACATTGGAAGTACAAAATGCAAGCTGAAAGTACGTATCTTGCAACATGTTAGAGCCATTACTAAAAAGGACTGCTCTTACCTCATGGCCAAACATTTTTCGGAAATGCACAATGCCGACCCAGCCTATCTTACATTTTTTGGCATACATAAGGTCATTCCAGGTCCCATGGGTGGTGATAACGAGAAAACACTCCGTCAAGAAGAGACTAAATACATTTTAGACTTTGAGAGTAAGACACCGCTGGGTCACAATATTGATGTGGAGCTTTACACCTTCTTGGGGACATAAGTACTACACAGAATATGATACAGTACCCCTAGCAGCCCATACATTTTTATGACCTTATACTATAACCTTTTATGTTTGGTTTGTTGGCATGTTTTAATTTCTTCCCGTTTTACTTATCACTTTCAATCTTTCACTTTTTTATGGTGACTTTCAATTTGATTCAAATTGTGAACCGATTTGGCAAAGTTATAATGAGGCTCTTTTTTGATGACTAATCTATTTTAGCATAGTATTTGAGCAGTGGTATTTTTATACATTTTTTAGACATCTGATGGTTTTATAATAGTACGATTATGAACTCAGTTCTGTGTTGGGACTCTGGTACTTCTTACTGTGTGTTTGCATTTGGCACTTTAGAGCATCTCTTTTCCTTTTATCTATCCTTCGACATCACTCAGTTAAAGGATGGTAAATATAGGACAGATAGCAAATATAGGAATATACCATCACAAAGGTATTATTTGAGGTAGGCTATTAGTATGTGACATTGTAAGATATTTGGATCTCTGTGCTGCATTTTGTAAGAGAAAAATCTGTTTAATGTATTGAAGTGTTTTCGAGAATGTCAGAAGTTTGCACTATGCACCTTATAATATGACAATATTGCTCTTTATACTAGGCAGTTTATGTGAGGTAATTATGTTGGAGGCATATTTATTTTGTTTTGGTATCTTCCATTCTGGTGCATATGCTATTTAAATGGACGGTTGATGACTTACATATACAGTTTCCACTTCTTAATTAATTTTAAATATAATGTGTTTATGGGCTGCTTTTAAAACTTGTTCAGTGATTCTATTGCATGATAAAATAATGTAAGATACCCCCTGAGTTTTTGGATAGTATTGATGTTGGATGAGTCCGTCCGCAGACATGCACATAGTCCGCGGACATCAGAACCACTAGCACAGGTAGGGGGTTCAGTATGTTTTATGTTATATGTATATAAATCAAGGGCATCTTAGTAAACATTTACTAAATTTACATTATATATATATATATATATATTCAGTGAAAAAAACGTTGTTACAGGAACATTATGGTTAAGTTGAGCTACTAAAAACCTATGAAATTCAGTGAAAACATTTTGTTAAAGGGACCTTAAGGTTCCATGTAAAACCAAAAAAAACCTGAAATTTGCCAGTCATGGTAAGCTAAGCAACTATAACTCGCGCCACCAGTGTGCACTGATAACACTAACACCCAGAACATCAAAGATTACATCACAAATGTCATTGATCACATCACTGATGACATCACATATTTAGGTCACTTGTTTTTGCTCACCGACATATGTAGGATAGGCAGTTTTGTTTATTGATAGGGAAAATATGAAAATTGAAAAGGTGATATATATGTAGACATTGACATATCTGTATGTTTTTAAACTACTTTCACCAGGATCTGGATTCAGCTCATGGTTTACAATTTTTTAGCAATAAGCATGCCTCAAACACAAATTCACATATGATGCGACTGAACCCTAAGGAAAGTACTGAAAGAACATATGAGAAGGGTAACATCTACAAACATAGTAGCTTTTGAATTTTCAGTTCCTGACTGTCAGTGAAGAAAACCACCTTGCCTAGACATGTAAGTGAACAAAAAAAGAAGGGGCCAAACATGTGATGTCATCAGTGATGCCATCAATGATATTTGTGATGTCATCTTTGATGTCTTGGGTGTTTGTCCTTGCAGTGCACAGTGGTGGCACGAGTTATGGTTGCTTAGCTTACCATAACTGGCAAAAATCTGGGGGTTTTCAGTTTTACTTGTAACCATGATATGGATAGGTTGTTATTACTGCAAAGTAACTAAAATGTCCTTTTAAAAAAGATTTTGCACTGAATTTGATAGGTTTTTCTTAGGGCAACTGAACCACAACGTCCCTTTAACAACGTTTTTTCACTGAATTTCATAGGTTTTTACCAGGATACCCTTAGTTTGTGTGGATACAACATACTGATACTGAACCCGCTGGCTCCATACTGATGGGTTCAGTGTCCACGGACTATGCGATTGTCCGTGGACCCCGGGTAGCATACACACTGCCCAAAAGCTCAGGGGGTATCTTATATTGTTGTAGCGTACAACAAACACACTTAACATGTTGAAAAAGCAGCACATAACTGAATTACAAAGAAAAATTAACGAGGTCTACAAACTCTACACTTAAGAAAGCAACAGTGTAATTCCATAACATATGCAACATAGTGGAACACACGAAAAACAAAAAATAACCTAAGCGTCCAGCAGAATTACCTCACTGTTGCTTTATACAGAAACTGCAAACCAACTGTCAACAGCACACCTGCAAAGTTCTAACAGCACAACTCAACAACAAACTGGTAAATACACTACATTGATTCCTACAGCAAAGCACTTTGTTCAATATGTTAAACTAAAAAATTATTATTTTTTTTTCCACAGAAATGGTTAGCAGCCTGGAGTGGCTAGAAGAACATTTTCCTCAGCATGAAATGGGTGAAGACAGTGATACTATTGGTACACAGTGCAGTTTCCAAAGTAAGCCAATTAATATACATTGTTTCACATGTACCTGACACAAATAGTTATTTTTTACCAGTACATAGAGAAAATAACAGCAGTGCCCTATGAACAAAACATCATGCCCAACTGCAAAACCAAATAGACCAACAAAGTGACACTGTGCAAAATCTTCTAGTGCACTTGGAATAAAGAATTGATCAATTATTGAACACTTTTCCAGATTTTAAAGACTTTGTACCAAGACATATCATGGAGAAAATTAAATATCACTGCTCCACCTGCACCTGTACCCCTTCTCCCTGTCTGAGCCAACCATCCCCACGAATTCCCCATCACCAAAAATGTTACAATGAAACGTCAATCCCTTTCTCCCGTACCACCCGGCCTCTAGAAACCAAACCCCAATTCCCCTGTATATGTGTCAATTTCTGCTTCTCCCTCTCTTTCGTAATTTGCATATATATTACAATAAATAAAGTTAAATGTATACTGTTGCTCTATGTGTCTGTGTTTTATTTTTTAAAAGCCTGGTTTGGAGTATGCGGACAGTGTGACTGTCTGGAATATCCGTAATTAACCAAAATGGAGGTGTCCTACGGACACTTAACCTGTGGCTGTCCGCAATCAAAATGGAGGTGTCTGTAGAACACCAAGCCTGTCCGCATGTCTGCAAAGTTATGACACACCTTTAATTAGTTTGGGAACCCTAGCCCTGTCCAGAGGACACCTGAATGGATGCGCATCCCACCTTCGGGGGTTCTACGAACATTGCGACTGGCTGTAATGTTCGTAATTAACTAAAATGTAGGTGTCCTACGGACACTTAATCTGTCCGCGCTGTCCGCAATCAAAATTGAGGTGTCCGCAGAACACCAAGCCTGTCCGCATGTCCACAAAATTGTGTCGCATATTTGATTAGTTTGGAGACACTAGCCTTGTCTGGGGACACCTGAACGAATGCACATCCCACTTTCGGGGTCCTGCGAACATTGCGCCTGCCCAGAGCTGTCTGCTGCACATGTGCTGCACTTTCAATTAGTCCAGGGAGCCCAACTCTGTCTGTAGAACACCTATACGCATACATACAACCGATCCTGCGCAATAGGTGTCCTACGGAGACTTAACCTGTCTGTGCTGTCCGCAATCAAAATGGAGGTGTGCGCAGAACACAGTGCTTATCCGCAATGTCCGCAAAGTTGTGACACACCTTTGATTAGTTCGGGACACCTGGACGCATGCGCATCCCACTTTCAGGGTCCTACAATCATTGCACTTGTCTGGAACTGTCCGCTGCATGTGTGTTGCACTTTTAATTAGTCCGCGGAGCCCAACCCTGTCCTTAGAACACATATGCACATGCGTACTGCCATCCCATTCGCAGACATCTGCGACATCACCATATTACCACAGCCACACTCAGTGTAGGCCCTTGTCCGTGAGCAGTGTCCGGGCTCCTGGACACCAAAGAAATACTTTTTCAAGCAATCCAAGATGTTTTACTGTGATCTGAACACTTTTTGGAGATTTCTTTAACTCTCTTTGGTGTTCAAAGTGTCCGTGGACCATGCGGCTGTCCGTAGAATGCTCCCCAGAACCCCTATAAAAGGCCTCACCCCAGTGCTGCTCCTCATTCTTTTTTTGGATACCAAGACCGAGCATTGCTGCATAATGCTGGTTTCCTCACATTGCCTTTCCTGATGTGTTGAGCTACTTTTGCAAGACTACTGCACATCAGATGGCAACCATGGCTACTCCTGCTGCTTCTGCCTCAGATTCAGCACCACCCCTACCCCCTCCACCACCGCCACCGTTCCAAGGGCCTGGCAAGGGGAACAGGTGTGGAGATTTAGAGAGGGATGAACAGGAAGGCGAGGATGAGGTAGTGGATGTCCTTACTACTGCCTCCTACCAGCATGAGTCTTGGGTTTGGAGGCTGATAAGCATTGTTGGAGGGGTACCCAAGGCACCTGCAGACACCTGAGGTTGAACCACAAGGCAGCAGTTCAGAGGGTCATCCCCTTTGAACAAAATAGTAGGTTGAGTTCCTCTACAACACCCTGCGTATCTGCTCCTGCCATCACAAGAGACACTCCTGTGGGCCAGCGCATCCCTGAACCAGCCTTGCAGGCCATATGCGACATAGCAGACCCTTACCTTTTGAGGGTCACTTTATTGTGCATGTATTGCAATGTGATACTCTGCCGGAAGGAACAATTTTGGATTGCTTTTGAGGCTTCGTCTGAGAGTATGAAAAACTGTACCCGCTACTCAAGTGAGGCCTACCCAACATCTTCTACTCTCCACTTGCACTTTCTTATCCCTGTGGTCGGTGCCATTTCCCTATCCTCCCTTCCCTTCCTTTCCTTATCTGTCATGTCTAAAAAAAGGCTCTTTACAGAGCCACCTTTCACAGTTTATAAATAAGTGCCAATGAAATGGTACAGGGCCTCAAAAAATGCAGGGGGTGGCACTTTCAAAAACATTGCACTCTTTTCCAGGGGAAAGTGGTGGCTCTGAAAAGAGCCTTTTTGTGGTGTTTGTTTGTTTTTGGAAGGGTGGAACAGGCCAACACCTATTGGAAAAATGCTTTCTATGCTTGCAAAAAGCGCTGGAATGCATTTTGAATATTTCTCAAAAAAGCTGATTACCAGCATCAGAAAGATGGACTCCATCTCGGCGAAAAATATTCGTGCTACGAAACATAATATTTTCATTGTGGAAGGGCGACATACCAACATCTCTCAAAAAGGCGCAAACAGCCTTTTTATCATTGCGCCTTGCTTGCTTTCTCTATTTGCGGACCAAATAAAGAAAAGTGCAGCCACGTCTGTCTCTGCACAATGTGAGAAAAAATTACTCGGGAGTTTGGAAACATGTCCATAACTTTCCCAAGTCCCTCCTTTATCGCAAAATGCAGTGAGATGCTGGTCACATGTCCTAAATAGTTCCCTTCACAATGAATAATAATGTCTGGATGATGATGTGTCACCAAAGTGGCACAAAGAGGAACCAAATACAGCCACTTCATTCGGCACACTCCAAACCACTGCACATCCACATGATGGAAACCAAAATGTGCATCCACTCCACAATGCTTTGCAAACTCCTGCAACCAATGTATCCGAGAGACTCCCAAAATCCAGACACTCTGCCTCTTGAAAGACACAGTCATAGCCATATCTAACTGCACTTCTCTCAGAAAAAGACCTTCTGCCATAGTCTTTCCTTGAACACCACACCCAGGAAAACCTATTGAGCAATCTCCTGGCCTCCACAGTCCCATTTACATGCCTGCCAGTCTCAAAAGCCCTGGATGTGGCATGTGCATTCCGCAGACGGCCGCGTTGTCCGCGGACATATCGTGCACTTTGTGAGGGTGGGAACAGACATTGCAACCAGTGTAGTCCATTTCCTCTTTGATGGTGGCTCTGAAAAGAACCTTTTTTGTTTATTTTTGTTTTTTAGGGGCTTTTCAGATTTTTTCTGCTACACCTACTAAATGCAATCTACATGACTTTACAACAACCTTCTGATTGCATTTTGAATATTGCTAAGAAAGATTTCATTCCCACAATATGTTAAAGTAATGGCATCACAAAAAAGAACTTGTAACATCCTCCAAAATGTTTTCATTTGGGAATGATGACATCCCAATAGCACACATAACACAAGATATCCCTTGGTTAATACGACACCTTCCTTTGTCTTGTTGAGGATTAAAGACACTATGACACATCCATACAGTCCTAGGTGGTATTTGGGAAAATATGACCATTGCACATGGAAAGAGGTGCATTATTGCCTTCAAAAAATGCTTCAGTTCATCCTCCACTCACATACCCCGAATACATTTCTCCACAACTAATCACCAGGACATCTGGACTGTTGAGAACAGCCATATTTTTACAATGTGTAAGTATAAACTGCAGATTTCTCCCTGGCATACCACCCCCCAAAACCTCCACTCTCTCCAATCCAAGGTTGGCAGAAATGCCACATATCTCTGCATACCTCTCCAGATTACTCATAAAACAATCCCCCACCATCCACACACTCACTCTATCCATCTCTCTAACCACAGCCATCCTCACTACACACAGCAATGAAAAAAAAATGATTACCCTCTCTCCCTATGAATCACACCCTCAACACATGCTTGGCTAATCCCCAAATCCCATTTCCATGCCAGGCATGTTGAGAAGCCCTGGATGTGGCACGCTTTGTCCCCTGACTACCGCCCTGTCCGTGCAGATTGTTGTTTTGTTGTCACCTGTTCCGCTCCCTCTACTTATGTTGTGAACACTTATGTGTGAGCGCGATATATATTAAATATCATTTCATTTCATTTCATTCCACATTCACACACCTCTATACACATGCCTATCATAATATTAAGACACAATATTAAGACTTTACAACAACCTTCTGATTGCATTTTGAATATTGCTAAGAAAGATTTCATTCCCACAATATGTTAAAGTAATGGCATCACAAAAAAGAACTTGTAACATCCTCCAAAATGTTTTCATTTGGGAATGATGACATCCCAATAGCACACATAACACAAGATATCCCTTGGTTAATACGACACCTTCCTTTGTCTTGTTGAGGATTAAAGACACTATGACACATCCATACAGTCCTAGGTGGTATTTGGGAAAATATGACCATTGCACATGGAAAGAGGTGCATTATTGCCTTCAAAAAATGCTTCAGTTCATCCTCCACTCACATACCCCGAATACATTCCTCCACAACTAATCACCAGGACATCTGGACTGTTGAGAACAGCCATATTTTTACAATGTGTAAGTATAAACTGCAGATTTCTCCCTGGCATACCACCCCCCAAAACCTCCACTCTCTCCAATCCAAGGTTGGCAGAAATGCCACATATCTCTGCATACCTCTCCAGATTACTCATAAAACAATCCCCCACCATCCACACACTCACTCTATCCATCTCTCTAACCACAGCCATCCTCACTACACACAGCAATGAAAAAAAAACGATTACCCTCTCTCCCTATGAATCACACCCTCAACACATGCTTGGCTAATCCCCAAATCCCATTTCCATGCCAGGCATGTTGAGAAGCCCTGGATGTGGCACGCTTTGTCCCCTGACTACCGCCCTGTCCGTGCAGATTGTTGTTTTGTTGTCACCTGTTCCGCTCCCTCTACTTATGTTGTGAACACTTATGTGTGAGCGCGATATATATTAAATATCATTTCATTTCATTTCATTCCACATTCACACACCTCTATACACATGCCTATCATAATATTAAGACACTCATGCACAGTTGAAACATATACAGGGGCAGCCCTTTTTCCCTTTCCAGATCACTCTCGGCACAACTCTCTCATTGGCTACACATAAGCAGTCACACAACCATCCACCAATAACATCCAAGACCTCTACATCTACCTCTATGATCACACTTCAGCACTTTAGTTCTACTGTTGAACACTCTGCCTACGAGTCTTCTGTGATTGCAAAGCACATCCAGAGCAAAGTACTGTACAACTCCCCAACATATCTGTTCCATATTTACCTACATCTACATCCATCAATACAAACTACAGATATGCATCTATTTTGTAGAGTGCATTTGCAACTCTTTTATAAATGCCTGTGAACAGGATACCTGCCACTTACCCTGCATAACCTACTCCATAAGCATACTGTCATTTGTCCCATCTCCTACCATCAAATGGCACGTACAATGCTTTGTGCTTTAAAAGTTTTCTTTTACCCATATCACCCATTGTAATGTACAAATAGTTATTCTCTTCATTCCTACTGCCATTTTTACAACCACTTCCCCCATTAACACACCTGCTATAAAATGCCTACAATAGACACCGAAAAAGAAAACTGCACGTTAATGGAATTCCACACACAGAAACATAATACTTTCCAATCTCTACATCTTTCTGAGCCTTTTACTCACCCTGCAACAACTTTCGAAGTAAATAGTGCATTCATATACAAAGCTATGCAATTTCACACACACACTAACTCTTCCTATCAATAAATCCTTCTCTAACTTTAAATAATGTGTTCTCCAATTACTGTGCTATTAACACACATATGTACTAACTTCCTTCTTTTACAATTACGGTGAAGAACACTCTCGTGAAAGCCAGTGGTGTCTATAGTGAAAAATATAACCCAGAATAAACCTACTGTTCACATCCAACAAAGTAAGTGCAATATTGTCTTAGTGTTCTACCTATTACTCAGACAGTGCAGTGCTCCTGTATTCTAGGCTACACAATTGTATCAACCCAACATCATTTGCTTCACTCTTACTCATTGTGCCTCAGCAGGTCCACACTTTGTATTGTCATTTTAACACCAGTTTATTAACATACAAACACCACTACATCCTTCCCAAACTGAAGTAACAGCCCATTTGATCCTCTCTGTCTAACTCCCTCGTGGTCATTCATTTCTCCAAGAATCCAGCTGGAGGCAGATCTCTGTCTTCCGCTGGGGCCTCCCTTTAGAACAGCCTTCCTGCCACCTTGAAACTTGAGGAGAACCATCTCCAGTTCCAGAAGCACCTCAAGAACGTCCTCTTCATTTCTACCTTTGCCACTCTTCTTCCCTGCTAATCTGCCATCTCGTCTCATTCACCGTGCACCTAGCCACGCTCTGTACTTCAGGCCCAGGTACCTGATTACCTCCTCACACCCCTACACTGCCTCCAAGCCACCCTTTTCACTGGCATCTGTATCTGTACCCATATAGTACCCTCCCACACCTTTCTTCTGCACTTATCAAATGTTAAGGTATCCACTTAACCAAGCACCTGCCACTTACTAGCTGCACTGCTACTTTTTATCAACTTTACTTATTTATTTCACTCATTATTTATTCTGTGAACTCTCTGTTATGCACTTTGCACACCTCCCCCTACCATCCACTTTCCTCTTTTTTTGCTTTCCCATGCACTTGCACAATCTTAATGTTACTAGGCCTACTAAGATTGATGTTTTGTTCTCCCCTGTTCCGCTCCCTCTGTCTACTCGTGTTGTGAAACACTTATGTGTGAGCGCGATATAAATTAAATATCATTTCATTCCACAATCACACACCACTATACATATGCCTATCGTAATATTAAGACACTCATGCACAGTTGAAACATATACATTGCGCAACCACCCCACCAAGAGTTTCCTTTCTTCTCCAACAGACACTGAAGAATGCCTACCAAAAAGCAACCCTGTAGAAAGCAACACAGAAATAGAGCAGATCAAACTAAAAATGTACAAAATAGCCATCCGACTCCAGCAGAATTTGGACAGAAAGTTCACACAAAACACCTAATACAGTCACTAGGCAAAACTGAAGCAGCTTGCAGGAAAGCAACTCTGACTCCTCTTTCAAAATGTTAAACTAAAAAAAGATTATTAAGAAGATTGCAACTAGGACTAGGGCTAACACTGCACCTATACATCTTGATGTAGCCACAAGTAAGCATGCCACAGAGTTCTTCAGAACCTTATAAAAACAGGGGACAAATCATGCTCACCCCTTAAAACTTACAGCAGAAAACTAATCATGGAAGCTCTCATCGACAGTGCAATCCTTCTCAAAAGGAAACTAGTTATATTAGTTTTAAACAGAATGAAACCACTAACAAAACTAATTACTAAACTAAAAGAATTTCCCAACAGATGGAATATCAACAAAGATACATTTGCAAACATATGTGCAGGTGAGTGGAGTCACACCACCAGCACAGAGCCATATTTCAATGAAGACGCATACAAACAAAAGTAAACAAACCCAATTGCCATATGTAGCAGTGGGCGAGTGTATGAAAAGGGTAACAATACCATTATGGAACAAGAAACGCTGCTCGCAAAAATATCCCCAGCAAACTTACAATCAACTCCAATACGTCCAGTCTACAAATGGCTGTGCACATCAATGTGTAATGTGCACAAAAAATCTTTCACATCTTTACGCCAGTTCCGCAATTGTATGTGAAAGGCAAAGACAAATTACAAATTAAAATATTACAAACTATATACTCCTTCCCAGTGCACATCCATTAGCCTGCATTTCTAGACCTACTTGCAAAAGCACCTTCCACCATATCAGAATTTTAGCAACACACCATTCAACTGTACGAAATCTCGTCCGTAAACTGTAGTATGCAAAATGTCCTGCTTTAGCACTGGACCATTTGAATAACATTCTTCTACATGGTACAACTACTCGAAGAAATAGAACACTTCCAAAACAAATATTTTGGAAGTAAAGCCCACTTGCAAAATCCAGTAACTTTGGAGCAGACTAGCAACAACCTTGCAGATGTCAACCCACTATTACACACGTACAAAAAAGAATTACTAAAGTTTAAAAGCACCTCTCCTGAAGTACCACAGTGTGTGTGTGTGTGTGTTGCAGCAGAACTTTTTATAAAAAGAGCACCAAAATTGTAGACATAATGTACAAAATAGAAGACAATGAGGAATCCCAGTGGTTACAATTAGCTCTCTATCTTATAGCAGAAAACAAATAAGAAATGACTAACCCCTCAATACTTTGCAGATACTGCACTGCAAAACCTGACAACAAGCAAATACCTTCCCGGGCTATGACTAATAACTTGGAAATATTCCCACTGCCAAAACCATTCCAACTTAACTTGTATGAGAGCATTATAATCCAAACAGTGCACCCATTTTGAGCAATAATACGCATTCAACCAAAAACAACAAAACTCCCGCCCTCTCAATTACTGAAAGGCATTCATGGCAAAGGAGTTTATTTGCCATTAGATCTCAATGAAAATGTAGACACTCTGCAAGTGCAAACCGCCAATAGATCAATCTTTGATTATCCTATTGAATGGCGTACCTACAAAAGACAAAATAATTTGGCAGCAACTAGTGGACTTACATAAAGTTAGGGAAGCCCTGCAATATTAAAAAACAAGAATGAATAATACAAAGAAATAAACATTGATACAACCTGAGGGAAACCACCGAAACAATTAACGACACCACAGGAACTGGCCAATTGAACTTCTAGATCCTATTACAGTATCCAATATTTTAGACCACTATACAATGCACCCACTGCACTCCAAAGACACCATAGACAATGCACTGGAAACATATAAAATGTGGCAAGCCAAAAGATCTCCAATCAGCATATGGCAAGAAAGTGTAGAAGCATGAGCCTTTCCTCTACTTTTTCCTACTGGAAAAGGTGGAAGGTACGATGAAAGATCCACACAAATAAAAACATTAGAGTACCGCTCTTTATGAATGTATTCTGAAGAACCCAGATTCAGACGAAATGTTGAATATATATTCCACCTCCTCTTTGAAAGTGAACTAGCAACTCTATGTTACGGAGTTGCACACACATTAAAAACAGGTTCCAATTTTCAAAATATGTCTGCTACGCAGCTATTTCAAAAGGTGCAAGAGAAAGATTAGGTTTTACAGTCAAGTATTACAAGTCTTTTAGCAAACATGCGTGGTACGAAAGAATACTGGTTCTGACATCATGCAGATGTACACTGTATGACTTTAAGTTGTGCAGAATACTCATGAGAGGACTTGCATGATTTCCTATGCATAGCAAATGAAAACAAAGCGAATATAGACATAAAACACCAGGAGAACTCTGCTCTCTTGATCCTGTAAATGTATCAAGGTACTTCCATCATTGCTTTATTGCCATGCTGCACTTCATTTGTAATAAAACAGTTCCTCCCCTCAGAGAGTGGAACACTTCTTTTGGAGAAAAGAATATCAAGCCAGAGGAGCACCACACATCCACAAGCTTTTGTGGATTAAATATGCTCCTAAATTTGTTCAGGACATTGATGCCACTATTTTGCAGTTCATTTACAAATATGTCACTTGCGAAATCCCTTCAGAAACTACACATAGCGACCTACATGCACACATTTTGTAGTTTCAAAGATACAGTGTGGCAAGTATTGTCGGCGCAAATATAAAAACAAGGGGAAATACTACACCAAATGCTGCTTTGGTATCCCTAGACCAGTTTCAGCAACAGGGCAAGTGAACCGCTTCATGTCTTTGGGCAGACACAGTGTGAAAGGCAAATCACCTAAGAACAGCAACTGCATAAAAAGAACTGAAGGATCAAAGCACATCAATGATTGCAATGCAATCATTGCCCTTCTATGGGATGCAAATACAGATGTGCAGTACATTGCAGACAATTCCACATGAGTTGCACAATATGTCACAGCCTACTTAACCAAAGCAGAGAAAACAGAGGTAAAAGACCTCTGGAATGGCATATTGTAACGCTCACCTTATATCCACAGGGACGCCTCTGGACTGGTCTGGGATACCGCTGGGCTCTCTGCAACTCCCCCGGACTTCGCTCTGCCTGGGTTTAGTTCTAGGAAATAGGAGGAATAATTTAGCGACTTCTCCTTGTCTCCCGTGACACACCTCCCAGTCTTCCCTTGCGGTTTCCCCTTGGGACTTCGCTCACCTTGATTTTCATAATGCCGCACTCTCCGTCCTACCGAGCTAGGCAGGGCCGCGTTGTTGTTGGCTTGATCCACCGAGTTACTTCACTGGTGTTTGCCTGGAGTCCAGACCGTCTGCGACTCCCCCTTTTCAGGTAAGTTTTTAGTGTTTTTTGAATAATGTCTATATTGATAATTGTCTGAGTAACCTTCTTCTTTTGTCTTGCAGGAGCTGATGGAGAATGCCGAGGCCGACTACTGTGTTCAAGAAGGTAAGGATGCGCTAGTTGCGGCGCTGGGAGTGTCCTTGCAAGTGAGCTGACCTGTGCTTTGTTTCTCCTCAGGTCACGGAGAATTCCTGGAAGCGACGATGGAGTGGAAGACAGAACGCCAAAGGTGATGTTCGGAATGGCCGAGGCCTTCCAGGTGAGATCTTAAATAGCTTGCCTCTTTAGTCCTGAATAAGTGGCAGAAGACCGATGGAAAAGTCCTCGAAGGCTCCTACTGGATGGAAGAGTTGGAGCTGAGCAGGTAAGAATAGCAATGTTCTTCCAAGTCGTTTGCCGAGCAGGCCAGGATACAGAGCAGGACCCGGTGAACGTCACGCTGCAAAAGCAGAATAACGCGAAGCGCGCGCCTCAGGTCGGGCGTGGTTTAAATACCCAGCAGGTATCCCAGGTGCCTTAGGGGCAGACCCCTGCCCTGAAGCTAGCCTACTTGCTGCTGTTCCCCAATAATCCTTGCGGGGGCAGCCATTTTCCCCCATTGTCCATTGAGAGCCATACTTGCCAAGTGCGCCTGGTGCCAAAGGCACCAGGATTGCGACCAAGGCACCCGCAACAGGCTAGTGTGGGTGTTTCTGACCTTGGAACAGTAGAGAGGTGGGGACCATGGTGCCCAAGACCCATAGCCTTGGTTCGAAGTCGTGACAGCACTCCCCCCAGGGCCCCTCTAACAGGGGCCCTCCTGTCCGGGCCTGGTTTGTCTGTGTGCTCTTGATGGAAACGTTGAAGCAGGCGCGGAGCATGGATGTACTCACTGGGCTCCCACGTTCTGTCCTGTGGACCATAGCCTTTCCAGTCCACCAGATAGTAGAGCTTTGTCCTCACATACTTAGAGTCCAGGATGCCCTTTATTTCGTACTCCGGTTATCCATGGATGATTACGGGCCCTGGTGGGGTAGTAAGCCGAGTTCCCAATTTTACCGGCTTTAGAAGTGACACGTGGAACACCGGATGTATCTTCATGTGGGCAGGTAAAGATAATCTTACAGCAGCTGAGTTGATGACAGATTCTACTGGGTATGGTCCCAGAAACCATGGGCGAAATGTCCGCTTCCACTTAATAGGTATGTGTTTTGAGGCCAGCCACACCTGATCCCTACTTGGTAGTCCGGAGCCTTGATGCGATGTTCATCTGGGTATTTTTTCTGGCGTGCTTTGGCTAGTTGTAGATGTTCTTGGGCTCTCTTGAAGACCTGTGTGATGGTCATGTGGAGGGTGGTGACGGCTGACATCTCCAGAGTTGTTGGAATATCTAGCTCGGATGTGCGCGGGTGCCTTCCGTAAACCATAAAGAACGGCGTTTGTCCAGTGCTGCTGTGCAAGGAGTTATTGTAGGCATATTCGACAATCCATAAGATGTCCTTCCAATCCCCTTTGGCGGTTTGGTGGAGCATGCAGCATAGGTACTGCTCAAGGGTCTGATTCGTTCTCTCAGTTTGACCGTCCGTTTAGGGGTGGTGACTAGTGGACAGTTGGATGTCTATCTGGGCTAGAGAGCAGCATTTTCTCCAGAAGTTGGACACAGACTGAGTTCTACAATCAGATATTAAGGCCGAATGGAATCCATGCAAGCGTACTACCTGCTCGAGGAAGATCCGGGTGAGACCGGAGGCATTGGGCAAGCACTTGAATGGAAAATTGGAGAATAAGTCCACGATTACCAGGATTGTGTCGTAGCCGTGACAAGAAGGAAGGTCTGTGATAAAATTTAGGGACAGAGAGTGCCACGGAGCTGGTGGAGTGTCCAGAGGTTGAAGAAGTCCTGTGGGTTTCTGTTTGGAGGATTTATTCTGGGCACAGATTCCACAAGACATGACAAACTGGATTACATCTTTGCGCAACGTGGGCCACCAGTAGCTCCTTTTCACCTTGGCCAAGGTCTTTGCATTCCCCGGGTGTCCCTCTATCAGAGAGTCATGGTACTCAGATATAACTTGTTCTTGCAGTTACTTCACCGGTACAAACAACTGGTTTCTGTAGTACGGCAGTTGGTCCTTAACATAGAAGTGCTCACCTGTGGAACCCCATTCTTGTAGTTGTTCTTGAGTTAGCACTTGCCGAACTTCATATAAGAGTTTGTCCTGGGTCATGGTGGTGGTGATGCTTAGGATTCTGTCATTATGGATAATGGAGACGGGATTGGGAGGCACAAGTGCCACTTCCTCGGTGCCCATGTGCGAAAGGACATCTGCTTTGCCATTCTTAACCCCAGGCCGATACGTGATTACAAAATCGTACTCTGCAAAAAAAAAGAACCCAATGTAGCTGCTGGGAGGACTGAGCTTTAGCATCCTTCAAATATTGGAGATTCGGGTGATCTGTTATCACTGTGATGGTATGCCTGGCCACCAATAGGTAATGTCGCCAAGCCTTGAATGCAGCCTTAATGGCCAACAGCTCCTTATTGGTGAGATTGCGTAGTTGAGCTTCCGGCGGCGTGAACTTCTGTGACCAAAAGGCCACTGGATGCAGTTGGCCTGTGAGCGGGTCCTTCTGTGACAGCACTGCACCCATCGCCATGCTGGACGCATCTGTTTCTACGAAATAGGGAAGGTCTGGGCGTGGATACCACAAGATTGGGGCCGTGGTGAACTTTGCTTTGCGTTCTTGGAATGCCTTCTCCTCTGTCCGGCAAAAGGTCTTGTTGCACTTCCGTAGGAGTGAAGTAATCGGGTGCACAATTTGGGAGAACCTGGGAAAGAAGCGGCGGTAGAAGTTTGCGAAACCCAGCATAATCTGGACACCCTTGATGGAACTTGGTGCTGGCCAGTTGAGTACCGCATCAACCTTATGAGCGTACATGCGTATTCCTCTGGGCAAAAGGACAAAACCTAGAAACTCCATCTCCATAACATGGCACAAGCATTTCTCCAGCTTGGCGTAGAGGTGGTGTTGTCGAAGCTTGGTCAGGACAGCCCGTACATGTCCTATATGTTCTTGCTCCGATGTTGAGTACACCAGGATGTCATCAATGTACACTAGGGCACAGATATCAATGAGTTCTCTTAGCATATCATTCATGAAGTATTGGAATGCAGCTGGGGCATTGCACAGACCGAACGGCATTACTTGTCATTCGTATAGGCCGTAATTGGTGCGGAATGCCGTCTTCCACTCGTCCCCTTCTTTAATGCGCACTAGGTGGTAGGCCCCTCTAAGATGCATTTTAGTATATATCTGGGCTTCCTTGACCTGGTCTAATAACTCCGGGATCAGCAGCAGAGGATAACAGTTTTTGATGGTAATTTGGTTCAGGGCACGGTAATCAATACAGGTTCTCAAGTCCCCTTCTTTTTTCAGTACGAAGATTAACAGGGCCGGCGGCCGATAACTTAGACGGGTGGATGAAACCGTTGGCCAGGTATTGCTTTAGATAGGTCTTCAGGTGTTGGTTTTCTGGTTCTGTGAGCGCGTAGATACGCCCACACGGAATCCGGGCTCCAGGTAACAGATCAATCTGGCAATCATAGGGTCTGTGACAGGGGAGAGTACTTGCTTGCTCTGTTTGGAAAATGTCCCAAAAATCTTGATAGTGTGCAGGCAGCGTAGTGACCCCCCCTAGGACACCCACCCCATCTTCACGCATTGGAGACCTGGCATGCTTCCCCTTCCGACCCTTAGGGTAGCAAGTGTGCATGCAACTATGTGTGAAAACCAATTCACAGGCACGCCAGTTGATTCGCGGGTTGTGTGCGACTAGCCACAGCATTCCCAGGATTAGCCAGAACTGAGGTGCCTTGATTAAATGGAAGGTGATGATTTCACAATGTCCATCCTCGCACAAGAGAGTGAGTTCTGTAGAGCATTCAGACACAGGTCCCGAGGCGATCTCGGTGCCGTCAATGGTTGTGATCGTCTTGTTGGTTGACTTAGGGCAGAGTGGTAGCCCCATCTTTGCTGCGACGTCCTGATCAATATAGTTCCCCACGGTTCCACTGTCAATATAGGCTTCCATTGAATGCATTACCGATGGGTGCTGATGAGTGATTAGGATTAAAGGCAGAGCAACATGGGAGGTCTGTAGATGAATTTCCTTGCTCGACAATTGGACCCCTACAATTTCCGGGCTTGGCAGTTTTCCAGCTCCTCACCAGGATTTTCCTTGTCTGTAGCCCCGACAGTTCTTCTGGGTGGCTTGACAGGACACTCCTTTAGGAAGTGGCCCGCCTTGCCACAAGACAAGCACACCTGCAACTCTCTCCTTCTTTCCTGTTCAACTTTGGTTAAAGGGGGCCGGACTCCTATTTGCATGGGTTCGATGGCACCTTCAGACCCTCGGGGAGCTTGGTCTTTGGGTCGCACAAACACTGGATGGGCATCTGTTCATGCCTCGGGTCGGGCGTGGTTTAAATACCCAGCAGGTATCCCAGGTGCCTTAGGGGCAGACGCCTGCCCTGAAGCTAGCCTGCTTGCTGTCGTTCCCCAATAATCCTTGCGGGGGCAGCCATTTTCACTCATTGTCCATTGAGAGCCATACTTGCCAAGTGCGCCTGGTGCCAACGGCACCAGGATTGCGACCAAGGCACCCGCAACGGGCTAGTGTGGGTGTTTCTGACCTTGGAACAGTAGTGAGGTGGGGACCATGGTGCCCAAGACCCATAGCCTTGGTTCGAGGTCATGACAGCACTCCCCCCAGGGCCCCTCTCACAGGGGCCCTCCGGTCCGGGCCTGGTTTGTCTGTGTGCTCTTGATGGAAACGTTGAAGCAGGCGCGGAGCATGGATGTACTCACTGGGCTCCCACGTTCTGTCCTGTGGACCATAGCCTTTCCAGTCCACCAGATAGTAGAGCTTTGTCCTCACATACTTAGAGTCCAGGATGCCCTTTACTTTGTACTCCGGTTCTCCATGGATGATTACAGGCCCTGGTGGGGTAGTAAGCCGAGTTCCCAATTTTACCGGCTTTAGAAGTGACACGTGGAACACCTGATGTATCTTCATGTGGGCAGGTAAAGATAATCTTACAGCAGCTGAGTTGATGACAGATTCTACTGGGTATGGTCCCAGAAACCATGGGCGAAATGTCCGCTTCCACTTAATAGGTATGTGTTTTGAGGCCAGCCACACCTGATCCCTACTTGGTAGTCCGGAGCCTTTATGCGATGTTCATCTGGGTATTTTTTCTGGCGTGCTTTGGCTAGTTGTAGATGTTCTTGGGCTCTCTTGAAGATCTGTGTGATGGTCATGTGGAGGGTGGTGATGGCTGACATCTCCAGAGTTGTTGGAAAATCTAGCTCGGACGTGCGCGGGTGCCTTCCGTAAACCGTAAAGAACGGCGTTTGTCCAGTGCTGCTGTGCAAGGAGTTATTGTAGGTATATTCGACAATCCATAAGATGTCCTTCCAATCCCCTTCGGCGGTTTGGTGGAGCATGCAGCGTAGGTACTGCTCAAGGGTCTGATTCGTTCTCTCAGTTTGACCGTCCGTTTAGGGGTGGTGACTAGTGGACAGTTAGATGTCTATCTGGGCTAGAGAGCAGCATTTTCTCCAGAAGTTGGACACAAACTGAGTTCCGCGATCAGATATTAGGGCCGAAGGGAATCCATGCAAGCGTACTACCTGCTCGAGGAAGATCCGGGAGAGACCGGAGGCTTTGGGCAAACCCTTGAATGGAAAATTGGAGAATAAGCCCACGATTACCAGGATTGTGTCATAGCCGTGACAAGAAGGAAGGTCTGTGATAAAATCTAGGGACAGAGTGTGCCACGGAGCCGGTGGAATGTCCAGAGGTTGAAGAAGTCCTGCGGGTTTCTGTTTGGAGGATTTATTCTGGGCACAGATTCCACAAGACATGACAAACTCGATTACATCTTTGCGCCACGTTGGCCACCAGTAGCTCCTTTTCACCTTGGCCAAGGTCTTTGCGATTCCCGGGTGTCCCTCTATCAGAGAGTCATGGTACTCAGATATAACTTGTTCTTGCAGTTCCTTCACCGGTACAAACAACTGGTTTCTGTAGTACGGCAGTTGGTCCTTAACATAGAAGTGCTCACCTGTGGAACCCCATTCTTGTAGTTGTTCTTGAGTTAGCACTTGCCGAACTTCATATAAGAGTTCGTCCTGGGTCATGGTGGTGGTGATGCTTAGGATTCTGTCATTAGGGATAATGGAGACGGGATTGGGAGGCACAAGTGCCACTTCCTCGGTGCCCATGTGCAAAAGGACATCTGCTTTGCCTTTCTTAACCCCAGGCCGATACGTGATTACAAAATCGTACTCTGCAAAAAAAAAGAACCCAACGTAGCTGCCGGGAGGACTGAGCTTTAGCATCCTTCAAATATTGGAGATTCAGGTGATCTGTTATAACTGTGATGGTATGCCTGGTCAGCAATAGGTAATGTCGCCAAGCCTTGAATGCGGCCTTAATGGCCAACAGCTCCTTATCGGTGAGATTGCGTAGTTGAGCTTCCGGTGGCGTGAACTTCCGTGACCAAAAGGCCACTGGATGCAGTTGGCCTGTGAGCGGGTCCTTCTGTGACAGCACTGCAACCATCGGCATGCTGGACGCATCTGTTTCTAAGAAATAGGGAAGGTCTGGGCGTGGATACCACAAGATTGGGGCTGTGGTGAAATTTGCTTTGCATTCTTGGAATGCCTTCTCCTCTGTCCGGCAAAAGGTCTTGTTGCACTTCCGTAGGAGTGAAGTAATCGGGTTCACAATTTGGGAGAACCTGGGAATGAAGCGGCGGTAGAAGTTTGCAAAACCCAGCATACTCTGGACACCCTTGATGGAACTTGGTGCTGGCCAGATGAGTACCGCCTCAACCTTATGAGCGTACATGCGTATTCCTCTGGGCGAAAGGACAAAACCTAGAAACTCCATCTCCATAACATGGCACAAGCATTTCTCCAGCTTGGCGTAGAGGTGGTGTTGTAGAAGCTTGGTCAGGACAGCCTGTACATGTCCTACATGTTCTTGCTCCGATGTTGAGTACACCAGGATGTCATCAATGTACACTAGGGCACAGATATCAATGAGTTCTCTTAGCACATCATTCATGAAGTATTGGAATGCAGCTGGGGCATTGCACAGACCGAACGGCATTACTTGATATTCGTATAGGCCGTAATTGGTGTGGAATGCCGTCTTCCACTTGTTCCCTTCTTTAATGCGCACTAGGTGGTAGGCCCCTCTAAGATCCATTTTAGTATATATCTGGGCTTCCTTGACCTGGTCTAATAACTCCGGGTTCAGCAGCAGAGGATAACGGTTTTTGATGGTAATTTGTTTCAGGGTACGGTAATCAATACAGGTTCTCAAGTCCCCTTCTTTTTTCAGTACGAAGAATAACGGGGCCGGCGGCCAATGACTTAGACGGGTGGATGAAACCGTTGGCCAGGTATTGCTTTAGATAGGTCTTCAGGAGTTGGTTTTCTGGTTCTGTGAGCGCGTAGATATGCCCACATGGAATCCAGGCTCCAGGTAACAGATCGATCTGGCAATCGTAGGGTCTGTGACGGGGGAGAGTACTTGCTTGCTCTTTTTGGAAAACGTCCCAAAAATCTTGATAGTGTGCAGGCAGCGTAGTGACCCCCCCCTAGGACACTCACCCCATCTTCACGCATTGGAGACCTGGCATGCTTCCCCTTCCGACCCTTAGGGTAGCAAGTGTGCGTGCAACTATGTGCGAAAACCAATTCACAGGCACGCCAGTTGATTCGCGGGTTGTGTGCGACTAGCCACAGCATTCCCAGGATTAGCCAGAACTGAGGTGCCTTGATTAAATGGAAGGTGATGATTTCACAATGTCCATCCTCGCACAAGAGAGGGAGTTCTGTAGTGCATTCAGACACAGGTCCCGAGGCGATCTCGGTGCCGTCAACGGTTGTGACCGTCTTGGTGGTTGACTTAGGGCAGAGTGGTAGCCCCATCTTTGCTGCGACGTCCTGATCAATATAGTTCCCCATGGCTCCACTCTCAATATAGGCTTCCATTGAATGCATTACCGATGGGTGCTGATGAGTGATTAGGATTAAAGGCAGAGCAACATGGGAGGTCTGTAGATGAATTTCCTTGCTCGACAATTGGACCCCTACAATTGCCGGGCTTGGCAGATTTCCAGCTCCTCACCGGGATTTTCCTTGTCTATAGCCCCGACAGTTCTTCTGGGTGGCTTGACAGGAAACTCCTTTAGGAAGTGGCCCGCCTTGCCACAAGACAAGCACAACTGCAACTCTCTCCTTCTTTCCTGTCCAACTTTGGTTAAAGGGGGCCTGACTCCTATTTGCATGGGTTCGATGGCACCTTCAGACCCTCGGGGAGCTTGGTCTTTGGGTCGCACAAACACTGGATGGGCATCTGGCTTGCTACGATTGCTTTTTCGGTCTTACAGTCTTTGATCTAGTTGCACTACGAGGTTCATGAATTCAGCACAATCCCGAGGTGGGTCCAGCACTTGAGCCAACACATCTTTCAGCTCTCCTCGCAGGCCCAGATGGAACGGGGTAGTTCGCTTGTTGTCAGGCCACTCAGTCTCTACCACCAGTCTATTGAAAGTAGCGGTGTATATCAGCAGGTCCTGGTTCCCTTGTCGAAGAGACAGAAGTTCATTATCCAACGCCTGTCCATGGTGGTGTTGGGCAAAAAGCTTTTCCAGCTCCCGCTGAAACCCTACAAAGTCCTGCAATAGGGGATCATCCCGACTGATGAATGGCACCGACCAATCAGCTGCACTCCCACTGAGGTAGGAAAGAACAAAGGCTACCCGCGACTGGTAGGTTGGGAATGTCCCGGGCCTGCACAGAAAATGGAGGCGACACTGGTTCATAAAAGTCACATACCGTCGGCAGTCACCCGAGAATCGTTCCGGAGGGGCTAGTGGTACTGTTCCAGGTAGGTTGATCTGGACCGGATTGCTCATTGGTGTTGGTGTAGGGGGGGCGACCCCAGGCAACGGGGCTTGCCCGGCTTGTGATTGAAGCAGTTGCCTACTAAGGTTGTCTGTCCTTTCCTTGGTCACAATTAGCTCTCTCCTCAAGGCATTGGTTTCCTGCTGCAACGAGTGGACCTCCGAGCGCAACTGCCCCAACAATTGGGCTAGTTGATCTGTCTCTGAAGTTTCCATACCGGGCGTCCGGGTGGAATATTAAGTACGGCTCAGCATTCTGTAACACTCACCTTGTATCCACAGGGACGCCTCTGGACTGGTCTGGGTCACCGCTGGGCTCTCTGAACCTCCCCCGGACTTCGCTCTGCCTGGGATCAGTTCTAGGAAATAGGAAGAATGTTTTAGCAACTTCTCCTTGACTCTCCTGGCCCACCTCCCAGTCTTCCGTTGTGGTTTCTCCTTGGGACGTCGCTCACCTTGATTTTCGTAATGCGTCGTTGTTGGCTTGATCCGCCGAGTTACTTCACTGGCGTTCGCCTGGAGTCCAGATCGGCTGCGACTCCCCCTTTTAAGGTAAGATCTTAGTGTGTTTTGAATAATGTCTATATTGAAAATTGTCAGAGTAACCTTCTTCTTTTGTCTTGCAGGGGCTGATGGAGACTGCCGAGGCCGACTACTGAGTTCAAGAAGGTAAGGATGCGCTAGTTGCCATGCTGGGAGCGTCCTTGCAAGTAAGCTGACCTGTGCTTTGTTTCTCCTCTGGTCGCAGAGAATTCCTGGAAGTGACGATGGAGTGGAGGACAGAACGCCAAAGGTGATGTTCAGAATGGCGGAGGCCTTCCCAGATGAGATGGTAAGTAGCTTCTAATGCTTGCCTCTTTAGTCCTGAATAAGTGGCAGAGGACCGATGGAAAAGTCCTCGAAGGCTCCTACTTGATGGAAGAGATGGAGCTGAGCAGGTAAAAATAACGATGTTCTTCCAAGTCGTTTTCCGAGCAGGCCAGGATACAGAGCAGGACCCGGTGAACGTCATGCTGCAAAAGCAGAATAACCTGAAGCGCGTGCCTCAGGTTGGGTGTGGTTTAAATACCCAGCAGGTATCCCAGGTGCCTTAGGGGCGGACCCCGCCCTGAAGCTAGCCTGTTTGCTGCAGTTCCCCAATAACCCTCACGGGAGCAGCCATGTTCACCCATTGTCCATTGAGAGCCATACTTGCCAAGTACGCCTGGTGCCAACGGTGCCAGGATTGCAACCAAGGCACCCGCAATGGGCTAGTGTGGGTCTTTCTGACCTTGGAACAGTACTGAGGTGGGGGCCATGGTGCCCAAGACCCACAGCCTCGGTTCGAGGTCATGACACATACCATATGACAAAACACTGTCACAGAAATTGTACAGCTTCGGCATAAAAATGATAATGTGGCTGCTACGAAGCCACAGACAGTTTAACCAGCACTGCCTTGTATGGGAAATCTGAAAACATATTGTGGCTAAGCCTTGGTCCTTCTGCATCCAGAAAAAGAGTTCTCAAATCATACCAAGACATAGAAACAATAGCCAAAAATGATCCCAACAGCCAGGACATTTTGAAAAAGAACTTACCAGACACATACTACCCAAACAGGAGTACTGCTTTGGAAACCATGTGTCTATACCACATAGCCCGAAACTTCACACAAAAAAATAATATTAAACCAGAAGAGAAAAAAAATAATACATAGTCAAAGGTTGTGAGGGCAGCCTGGTTAAACTTACTAAACACAGCCTGATTAATCATATGAAACTATCATTAAAAAACCCTCAACAGAAAGAACTATATGACATGGTCCTACTGCAACTGTTTAAACCATGGAGAAAAGAAGAAGATTTATTAGATACCCATGCCTCCTATAAAGATGCTTTCAATGAAAATGAAAGCACTATAACAGATACACATTTTACGCAGTACAAAACCATTTTGGACAATGAACGCCAACAAGAAGAAGAACTCCAGCCACAACTAAGTATAGACTCTCCTGACAGCAGTCAACCTTCTCTAACAGGAAAACATGAACCAATTGGACAGTCACTCATAGCAAATGAGGCAGAATTACCCATGACTGAAGTAGAAAACACCATTTGTCAGTATGAACAATCTACAGAAGACTTTGCTATACTCAAATCACAATTAAACAATGAACAGCTTAGCATTTTCCTAGAAGTCACTAAAATAATTGAACATGTTGTGCAGCACGAAACTAAAACGTGTACCTGTCAAGACTATAAACCTATACTGCTGTATGTAAGCGATTAAGCTTGTTCAGGCAAAACATTCTTAATTAAAACCATCAGCAAGTTTCTCCAACAATTGACAAACAACAAACTTTCAGCTGTTGTAACAGCTCCTACAGGCGTAGCTGCCTACAACATAGGTGGTGTCACTTTACACTGATTGCAAATCCTTCAGTAGAACACCAAAACAAATTAGACTTCTACAAGCTTTCAACAGAAGCTGCTATGGAGCTGCGCAGAGTATTGCAACAAATGAAAATGCTAATAGATGAAGTGAGCCTGGTGTCCAACCTAATGTTGGCTTTGATTCAACTCAGATTGCAAGAGATCCTTGAAAGAGACTACGAAGAACTCTTTGGAGGAAAACATTTTATTGTTTTCGCAGATCTTCTTCAATTAACACCAGTGAAAGGGGAACCTACTTTTTAAACCTTAGGACACAAACTGTGCCGTAAAACTCTTGGCAGCATAGGAAATGTAAATCTTTGGCAACATTTCTAATACAAAGAACTAACTGAAAACATGCGTCAGTCTGCAGACCTCACCTGTGTTATGGTGTTTAACTGGACAGCTTCTGTATCTATAGAGAACCCTCTCTAGTGATGACACCATGAAAGTTCTTATGCTTTGTTTATAGAAAGTTACTGTTTGAGTCGAGATCAGTTGATGCTGCTCTGGGAGATGGTTGGGGGTCTCCTATATCCATCTTGCCTTAATTATATTGGTTTGGTTTCTTTGCGTCTACACATGGCGACAAGGATGGGATAATTAAACCAGCGAAGGCGGTTGAATGGATTTCTCCCGTGGTGCTTGTGAAAAAGCAGATTCATGTTCGAAAATTACCTTAATGTCAAAGGCTGTATATGAAAATGTTATTGGGGGTAGGATGGATGATTGAAGCCCGTCGGACAAAACTCTGGGGGGATATAGTGGCAGCAGAATTAATGTGTTGGGTTGTTGCCCGGCAACGTTCAAATTTAAAGACAGAACTGCGTATGGCAAATTGTACATCACCAAGAAAGGTGAGACTTTGTTGGGATGGGAAGAGCAAAGGGGTCTATGTATTAAATTATATCCTAATAGCAAAGAACAAGTGTTGAATGTAGATAGATTATCTGTGGAGTGCGGTATGGATGACGATCCCAAGAGTCTAATCGGCAAATATCCTGAAGTTTTTAACAAAAGAGTTGGGTGCTTAAAAGGGATGGTGCATAAGATTGTTTTGAGGGATGGTTGCAGGCCTGTGGCTGCAAAACCTAGGCCGTTGCCGGTGTCAATGCGTGATGCTGTGAGAGTGGAGTTGGAGAAACTAGAGAAAGCTGGGATAATTGAACCAGCGAAGGCGGTTGAATGGATTTCTCCCGTGGTGGTTGTGAAAAAGTCAAGTGGTGATTTGAGGGTATGTATAGATTTGAGAGAGTTAAATCGGTGTGTAGTTGCAGACCGGCATCCGCTCCCGAATATGGGAGAACTCTTGACTAGAATAGGGAACGCCAAATACTTTGCCAAATTAGACATGGCGAGTGCTTATCATCAGATTAACCTAGATGTAGAATCACGGAAGCTGACGGCTTTTATTACATACGAAGGCATCCACCAGTTTTGGTGCATGCCATTCGGGTTAATATCGGCTCCATCAGTCTTCCAGAAAGTCATGGATGGGTTGTTCAAAGGTATTTCAAATGTATGGTGCTTTCAGGATGACGTGTTGATTTGTGGAAGTAATGAAGATGAGCTAAAAAGGAAATTGTGTACGGTTTTGGATATATTCAGAGCATGAGGCATTACCTTGCGTAGTGAGAAATGCGTTTTTCCCACTCAGGTTGTAGAATATTTAGGACATGAAATATCGGAAGAAGGCCTGAAACCCAAGAAAACTCTAGTAGATGGTATAAAAAGATTGCAGTCTCCGAAGAATAAGGCAGAGTTACGATCATTTTTGGGAACAATAGAGTTTTACCACCGTTTCATAGAAAACTATGCTGAAAGAGTGCACTCACTCAGAGCATTGTTAAGGAAAGGGGTGGAGTTTGTTTGGGATGGAGAATGTGAAAGAGAATTTGTTGAGATCAAGTCCCAAATCGATATGGCCAAGCCACTGGCAATGTATGATACCGAGAAGAGGACGATATTATCTGTTGATGCGAGTGATACTGGCATCGGAGTGGTTATGTCACAAGCAGGAATTGGTGGGGGAGAGTCAGTGGTGTTGCATGCATCACGCATGTTGAGAGGTCCTGAACTAAATTATTCTGTGTTGGAAAAAGAGGCATTGGCATGTCATTGGGGGATAGAAAAGCTGAGAAACTTTGTGTGGGGACAGGAATTTGTATTGAGAATGGATCACAAACCATTGAAGGCCATTTTTTAAAGCAAAGGTTTGGACAAGGTGTCTAGAAGGGTTGCCTGTTGGGTGACAAGACTGCAATGTCACAAGTTTAACATTGAAGTAGTAGCTGGTAAGGATAATGTGCAGGCTGATCATGCATCCAGAGTAAGAGTCACAGATGAGGATGATGAGGAAGGGTTAGTTGTGAATGAGAACATGGTTTTTGCCATGGTTGAAGGTGTGCTGCACAAAGAGGAATGGATTGAAGCATCTTTATCCGATGAGATGTGGAGGCGCATATCGAGTTTCATTAAAGATGGCTGGCCGGAGAAGAGATTATTATCTAGTGAAGAACGAGCTCTGTGGGAGGTGAGAGTTGAACTTTCAGTGAAAGATGGGCTGATATATCGATGGGACAAACTAGTTGTTCCCGTGTGCCTAAGGAAATGACTTATAGCTATTGCCCATCAAGGTAATATTGGGACGTATAAAACCAAAGGGGTGATTAAGGCTTATTATTGGTGGCCAGGTATGGACCGCGAATTGAGAAGACTGTAGGAGGGTGTATAGATTGCGTAAGGTCGGGAAAAGGTATTTCTGCTGTGGTGCAACCTGTAAGTGGAGTTGAAAGTCCCAATGGTGTCTGGCAGGATCTTGCCATGGATGTTTTGGGACCAGTGGATATGGGTAGAGGCCGAGGTAGGTTTGTGTTAGCCTTAGTGGGTAGGTTCTCGAGGTGGACGGAGTTCAAAATATTGAGAGAAGTCACAGGTCAGTCAGTTGTTGCATTTTTGGAAGAGATATATGAGAGGGAAGGGTTGCCCAGAAGCGTGTTGACGGACAATGGCCCACAGTTTATGGGAGCATTCTTTCAGGAGTACATGCACAAATGTGGTGTCAAACATAAGACGATGGCATTATATTATCCTCAAGCCAATGGTATGATTGAAAGGGTCAAACTCTGTATAATGGAAGGCATTAGGAATGCAGTTGCGAGTGGGCTAGAACGGAAGGTTGCTGTAAAGGAACAAATTTATGCTTTGCGGATGCCCCCAAACGCTGAAACAGGAATCAGCCCATTTGAGTTAATGAGAGGACGGAGGGGTAGTACGATGTTGTCCCCGGCTTGGTTAGGTCGGGCGAGAGAGACAGATAAAGTGGTGGAGGAAGTGAAAAGGAGTATGATGAACGAAAGAAGAAGAGGATCAAAGAGGTCAATGAGAAGTTTCCTAGAAGGAGAACGACAGTTGAAGTTGGTGATTTGGTCAGGATAAGGAAAGCGGTCATAAAGAAGAAGGGTGATCTGTTGTATTCAAAGCCTGTTAGGGTCGCACACGATTATTAGGGAGCTGTGAAATTGGAGAGTGTACAGGTGTGGAGTTTGGCGAGAGTTGAAAAGGTAAAGGATAAGACCTGCTGAGGAGATGCACATGTCATGTCTCAACCGTGTATCTTAGGGTGTGTATCCCATGCTATATGCATATTAGTGTAATAGTTGTACATCTAAATTCATTTGTTGTGTGAACAGGTTTTGTTATATTTGATAAGGGAGGGGGGTGTGTTATGGTGTTTAACTGGGCAGCTTCTGTATCTATATAGAACCCTGTCTAGTGATGACACCATGAAAGTTCTTATGCTTTGATTATAGAATGTTACTGTTTGAGTCGAGATCAGTTGATGCTGCTCTGATAGATGGTTGGGGGTCTCCTATATCCAGCCTCCCTAATATGCAATAAACCATCTTTCCGTAATTATATTGGCTTGGTTTCTTTGCATCTACACCTACGCCAACATTTTGAAAAGTATTTGGATTGGTGTACTATCTAAGGAAGCACAGTCTATATTAAATACCAGACGCATCCATGAGCTATACGGTCATAACACATGTGCTACTGATATCATGGAACAAATAGCCCACAAAAATGTAAACTGTATGTCCTTGATGCCAACTGTTGCAATTCAATGAAACAATGCTGAAAAAAGAAATGCAACCACTAGTGCAAATTTACTCCACAAACAAACTGGACCTGCACGGTATGCCACTACCCATGTGCCAACAAGCCACAGCACGACTAAATACCTTAGAAAACTCTATCTCTAACACAGCTGGTTCGGAGAAAATGTTAACATTATGTTTAAACTGTAGAGTGATGCTAAAACATAACCTTGATGTGGACCACTTGGTACAGTTGTTGGCTTCCAAACATACACACTTGACAACAACATTCAGTTTGTCAATTGCAATGTTCACTTCGAAAAACTTTCAGAAGTTAAAAGGATAGGATAGCTCAATAGCTTGATTTCTTCTTCTTAAAGACCTGTCTGTTTGCAGAGAACAGTTTTCTCTGTCTCTAGCATATGCAGTAACCATTCATAAATCACAAGGTCTAACCCTAGATCAAGCATTGATTGATATTGGCAGCACATTCTTTAAATAAGGTATGAGTTATGTAGCACTGTCACGCCTATGTACACTTGAAGGACTATTTCTAGTTAATGTTGATGCAAGTAAAGTCAATGCTGATATTCCTTGCATTGTAGAGTACAATAGACTATGTGCACTATATACACTCCATCTCAAATGTACTCTGTTCCTCAAAAAAGGAAACTTTGTAGGAGAAAACCAGTGCAGACTCAACTTATACATGATCTCACAACAGTACCTTCAAAGAAATTAAAAGCAGCTGGTACGTCATCAATTACCACAACCAACGAAGGAACTAGTGAAAAAAATGCATACCCAACTGCACAAACAAAGCCAACTACCTCTTCAAAGAAACTGCTTGCACTTCCATCAAATTACTCAGACACAGAACTGTCTGGTCCATTCAAATTTTCCATTACAATTGGTGTAAATTGATATGCAAATGTAGCAATCAATGTTCTATTCCAATTGCCACCAATTGTTGAAAACATTTACTTAAACGGCACAGACCGATTGTGTTTGTAAATGTTAGTCTTTCACAGAAATTCAGCAAACAATCCTAACTACACTTACAGTGTTTATGGAATATGGCAGGAATTGGACTATTGTGCAGGAATGGTGAGATTCACTATAAACACACAAGAAGATCCTCAAGAATTTCTAATGTACTTATTATAAATACTGGAAAACAAAAACATACCTATAAATCAAATCTTCCCGATTTCATACCTGTGGAAACATACTTGAACTCTCTGCAACCATGTAATGCATGAACAAGTCCCTAACAAGTGCTTTGTGTATGTATCTATACCTAACTGTGAATCCATTCCATTTCAGCAGCTCGTGCAAAATGCAAATCATGGCATATCATGTACTACTTGCAGTTGCGATAATCATTCCACCTTACAGATACAGTCACATAGTGAATACGCAATAGTATTTATTTTGCGTTACAATGCAGATGGTACCAAAACAACTGCAAGCTGACTGGCTTCACACATGGACAAGTATCACTTGGCAAGAAAACCTTCACACAATAGGCATAATCAACCACGAAGGAGCCACAACCAATGCAGGTCACTATACTGCATACATTAAAAAGAAATGTGGATTGTTTGAATGCAATGATATTTACATTACTCTGAAACAGAGATTACCAGCAAATCTTCCAAACGCTTACTTAATATTCTTGAAGCCAAAATGTATTCACTAATCTGAGAATGAGTGTCTACAAACTGTCCTCAATAACCTTTAAAACCACAAACTGGTAGAATAAGGCATCAGCTATCTAACAGTGAAAATCTGCATCCACTAACAAGAAAAAACGTGCTTGAAAACATACCCCGCAGAAGTGAAAAACTGTAAAAAATTAGAATACAGCAACTGGTATCTGACTGCAACCATGATACTGCAATATAAGCTGTTCTGAGGAGACCCTGCAACATTATTTACGTATAAACATACCCTCAACAACTTCTAAACTATCAACAGTAATAATACGCCAATGGGTATCTAACTGCCCCCAAAAATTCTGCAACATTACTGTGCAATGTTTATGTTTGTTTATGTTTATGTTTATTCATTTATATTGTGCGCCAGACCCGAAGGTATGAGGGCGCAGGAGAACCAGGGTTATTCTCAGCTTGGTTACAGTGCTGTACAGTAATTTACAGTGTGTACACAGGTTGATGCAGTTGCGATGGATCCAGTAATATACAGTTTACAGTTTACAGGTATACATAATTACATGATTAGTAAAGGCAAGGTCAGTTATTGGTCATTATTCTTTAACCACTGAATGTAGCTACGCCTAATGTGGGGAAAGGTTTGAGGTGTCCTAAGGGAGGGTGGTAAAGAGTTCCAGTGTTGGGCTGCTTTCACCTGGAAGCTGTTGCCGCCCATTTTGTTTCGATTGAATCTGGGAACTGTAAGTAAGTTGGCATTGGTGGATCTGGTGGGCCTGTTATGGGTGTATCTTTTTATTCTGTCGGCTAAGTAGCGGGGGCTGCATTATTGAGGCATTTGTGTGTTAAGGAGGCTACTTTGAGCAGGATTTTGTCGGTGGTGGTAAGCCAATTGTGAGTTCTCCTGATGTTAGAGATGTGTTCTCTCTTGGGGATGCTGAATGCTGCTCTGAGAGCATTGTTTTGTAGGGTCTGGATTTTATTGGTTACCTGTTTGTTGGCTCCTATGTAGAGGGCGTTACAATAGTCCAGTTTTGATAATACAAGGGCTCTGGCTAAGGTAATGCAGTTCTGAGTGGATAGGAAGGGTTTGGCTGCTCTTATAAGCTTACCTGTGAAGGCTGTCGAGGTGGCCATGGAGCTAACCCGTTTAAGAAGGAGAGGGCAGAGTCTAGGTAGATTCCTAGGGTTTTCACTTCTTTAGGTACCTTGATGGGACTGCCGTCTATAATGAAGCTGGTGTAGTTATGGTCCAGTTTATTTAGATTGTGGGTGGATCCGAGGATGATGAGTTCAGTCTTGTCATCATTCAGGCATAGACTGTGGGAGGCCATCTATGCCTGGATGATGAGGTATACCCTGTTCACCAAGGCCAAATCCTTGTTATAATCTCCCATCAACGGGATGAGGATCTGGTTATCATCAGCGTAATTAGTATAGGTGATACCCAGACCGTCAAGATCATCAAACAGGGGCTTCGTGAACACGTTATACAGTGTGGGGGAGACGCATGAACACTGAGGGACCCCACATGTGATGGGAATGGGGTCGGCGGAAGCTGAGGTGGAAAAGACACGCATAGATATGTTGCTCAGGAATGACAATCCAACCGATGGCTTCTTGGGAGAAGTGAGCAGCCGAGTCCAAGTGGTTGCATAAAATTTTGCGATCTACAAGATCAAATGCTGCTGAGGAGTAGTAGAGCAGTTTTCCCATTATCTCTCAGAATTTCGATTTGGGCCTTAAGATCAATGAGAGCAGTTTCTGTCCCATGTTGGGGTCTAAAGCCTGATTGCCGGATTCCCAGGAGGTGGTTTTGTTCAAGATATTTTTGTATTTGTTGATAGGCAGTCTTATCTAATATTTTGAGCAAGAAGGGGACGGTGGTGATGGGTCTGTAGTTGGTGGGTATGGAAGGGTCTAGTGAGGGTTTTTTGAGTAAAGTGAGGACCCACAATTCTTTGAGGTTGTTGGGGATGATGCCTGAAGAGAAGGAGGCGTTAATGAGTTTGGTAATGAATGGTGAGAGGTCTCTTGCCGCGTCTTTAATGATTTGTGCGGGGCAAGGGTCGCCCTGGCAACTAGACGGTTTAAGGCTGAGGATGATTTTTTCCACTTCCAATGTAGAGACTTTGGAGAAGCTGAAGCGGGTGGGTGGGTTGGGTATGGGGTTCTGAGGTGTGGGGCAAGAGGGAGTGTTGGTGGAGTTAGTAGAGTTGGTTAGGGATTATTTCTTGTTGTTGATTTTGATTTGAAGGCCTGTGACTTTATTGGACAGGGCATTTTGGACACTAGCGCACCATTATTTATCTTTCACACATGTGTCTGGGACTAATAAAGGAGTTTCCAACTCTTTGATAATAGAAAACAGTTCCTTCGTGCTGGATTTGGCTTATTAGATTCTTTGGTTATATGATTCTTGTTTAGCGAGAATGATTTCTTTTTGTATGAGGAGACTATTTTGTTGAGTATCAGCTTGTTAGTATCTGTAGGAGATTTTCTCCAAGCTTGTTCCTTTATGTGTTTCTCTAGTCTGAGAGCTTTTAGGTGGGTAGAGAACCAAATGTTCAGGTGTTTTTTTGGCTTGCATTTTCTCAGTTTAAGGGGTGCAACAGAGTCTAAGGCTGAGCGCATGCTGTTATTGTAACTTTCAACAAGGTGGTGGGGGTTGGAGGTGGCTGAGAGTTGGTTCAAGGTCGGTAGAATGAGGGGGATGAGTTTTTCAGCTGTGATATTTTTCTTGCTTCTCATAGGAATAGCTGTGGCAAGTAGGTTTTTGGTGATGGGGATTGAGGCTTCGAGGTTGAAAGTGAGGAGGTGGTGGTCAGACCATGGTTGAGGGGTATTAGTGGTGATGGAGGCCACACAGTTTTAGTCTGCTACCCAGTCAAGGGTTCTCCCTTTGTTGTGGGTAGAGGTGGATATTCTTTGGGTAAAGCCTAATTCTGACAGGGTATTGTGAATGAGGGTAGCCTGGCGGTCTTTGGGATCTTTGAGGCCTAGGTTGAAATCTCCTAGAAGGAGACTCTGTGAGGTATTTTTTAGGTTGCTGGTGAGGATCGTGGTGAGGTCTTCCTCGAAGGAACCTAAAGGACCAGGAGGTCTGTAGAATAAATGGATATTGATGGTTTGGGAGTTGGCAGTGGAAGCTTAGCTGTGAGAGATTCACACGAAGGGAGGAGGTTTGTGGTGTCAAGTCTAATGTTGAGGTGCGTTTTGGCAATTATGGCGAGGCCTCCGCCTCTGGATTCTGCTCTGTCCGCTCGGAGGATAGTATAGTCATCAGGGATGGCTAGTGAGAGAGCTGGGCCAGCGGCTTCATGGAGCCAGGACTCAGTGATGGGTAGGAAATCTAGTTCATCTGGAAGAATAAGGTCTGCCATATCTGTGGCATGGGCTACTACAGATCGTGCATTAATTAAGGCGCCTCTTATGGGCGTAGAGATAGTTTTGGTGCAGGTGGGAATAGTGGTTAAGTTGTGAGCCTTATGATTGGTCATAGTATTAGCTAGGCTATGCTTGGGTGTGTCAGTGGGGTGGTTGGTAGCAGTGACTGTGTATATAGGTGGGGTCCGGTTAGTCAATTTAGACTGGATGGAATCCCTGGCTCCAGGTTCATATAGTTTGGGTAATCTGGCCCGTAGTTTGGCTTTTCTAGCGGTGAGGCTGCAAGGTGTAGTGAGATACATAATGAGTGGGGGAATGTTGTCTATGGAGGCAGAGCTAAAGGTAGGGCTAGGCTGGCCGGATAAATGGATGAGATGGAGAATTACTCTCAGCAATGCTGAGTAGATGCCTGGGAGGTACATTCTGTTGGGTGTAGGTGGGATGTGGCGGTCAGATGGCAGGGCAGGTAGCTACTAGGTGCATCTTAGATGCCCGGGGGGTATTCAAAGACAGGGCAGCTAGGTACCAGAATGCAGTAATCAATGCAGCAGTCGAATAGAGAGGCAGGTGGTTGCTGATTGCATCATAAATGACAACTTTGGGGGCAGTGTTAGTGACAAAAGGTTTGGCTAAATTCAGAGATCACAACCTAGGCTAGAGTACAGTGTGCAGGCAAGTAATAGCAACCATGGCAACCTGTCTAGATTCAAAAATCACAACCTGGGGTAAAATACAGTGTGCAGTCAAGTAATAGCAACTATGGCAACCTGTCTAGATTCGAAAATCAGAACCTGGGGTAAAATACAGTGTGCAGGCAAGTTATAGCAACTATGGAAACCTGTCTAGATTCGAAAATCACAACCTGGGGTAAAATACAGTGTGCAGGCAAGTAATAGCAACTCTGGCAACCTGTCTAGATTCGAAAATCACAACCTGGGGTAAAATACAGTGTGCAAGCAGATAATAGCAACTGTGGTAGCAGGGTCTGACTGTGAGAATGGCCTGTACAGACAGGTAGGATTGATTACAATAGCATTTAAACTAAGAGCAGCGATTATAAAACCTGATTGCAGTTTCCTGACGTGTGCTAGGTAGTGCTAAGCCGGTACAGTGCTTACAAAAGAGCAACAACCAAACGGATAAATGAATACTGCTAAAAGGCACTAACAAATAAACAATTAGAATACGCCAAATGCTATCTAACTGCAACAATAGTACCACCACTTCCAAACCATACATTGTTTCAATTCCTCCTGCTACAATAGACCACTGAAAAAGACTGTGCCATATAACAACAAATAAACATAGAAAGGGATTTTTTAATCATGCATTCATTTTTTTTCTCCACAGACCTACGCTAACATGTGATCCTTTCTTTTATCACAGAGAATGAAAACATTATTTCTGCTACATTTTCACATACCATGTAAATAACTTTATACAGGCTCAACAATGCAAACAGTAAGTATACAACGATTGTTATCACAACATTCGGTGCATACCTGTATTATACTGCAATAGTTGTAGCCAGGCATAAAATGTCATAAACCCAACATTCTGAACACAGTCCAACAAACCAACCGCCACACATCCTGTCCATTTTTCTACAAGTACTATTACACTACTTCCAGCCAGTGGACAAACTCTTCAGTACATGCCCCTATGCAATCCACATGCCACTGTAAAACTGTTTGCATGCATGGCTGTGTCATGCTGCAGTGGTTGTGGCCAGGTCATAGAGTCTTGGGTACATGGCCTCCGGCCTACAGCCCACGGCCATTCACCCAAGACTCTAGGCCCTGTCCACAACCACCGTAGCATAACATAACCATGCATGCAAACACCTGCCCACTTACCTCAACCCAAAAGCATAACAAAGCCACCACAAGCCCTATCCACTTCACTTGGCATACTATTACAGTACTTGCAGCCAATTCACACACTCTTCAATGCATGCCCCCTCCACCCAATACTCTACTAACTACCCAAAAGCAATACATGATACCATAGTAAAATGCCTAACAATATGCCCAGTGGCCACAACCCAAACACATAAGGCATCTACTTGAAGCCCTGTCTATTACAGTACACATAGCATTCAAGTACACAAAACTACTCAGAACACTCTTCAGACCAATAAGCCAACCAGCTGAGACCTGCCACACTTTTCCACCCTTACCGTTACAGTACTGTAACAAGTGGCCACACCACTAGACTCTTCAGTGCATCACCTCCACCCATGCACCCAAGGCTGTAATAGCTGGTCACAATGAACACAGCATAACACACTCTTGAACCCAACAATCTATACATTAACTACAACCCACACACATAATCCAGCCACCTGAAGCCCTCTCCACTTCAATAACCTTCCTGATATCATCTACATTCCACTCCCCCACCCTAATGAATCCTACTTGCAGTCACCACATAAGATGTTCACCAGAGCTTCTGTCTGCGGACTACCGCAGTGTCCGCGGACACTGCGATCACAGCACAGCCTTCCTCCACCTAAACAAATACAGCATTTGACCCATTTTTTACTCCCCAGCCTCTCCAGCCCCTTTTCCCCCAGCCCACTCCCCAAAATTGGGGTTCAGCCTTGTTTACTGCCACGCTATCTGCAGATATCCACGGATCCAACATGGCGGGCGCATCAGGAAAATGTGACGCATCTCATGCTTCCCTCGAGCCAATCGGCGAGCATGTCATATGTCCGCGGACATCACAGTGCCTTCCTAGCCAATTGGATTCCTGTCCACGGAGCGAACAGAGAAGTGAGTCCATGGAGTGGACCCAGATATCACAAATCTTTTGGACCTACATTTTGCCTGTTTTAAAAAAAAACTACAGATTTTCACAAAAGCATGCTTTCGGGAACAAGCCGCTGCTCCTGCTGCAAATTTGATGACAATCCGTCCAGCGGTTTGGCTGTAGGTGTGATCAATGTTTTTTTTTTTTTTTACCATTCAGTCTTTGCCCTCCCTTGACGAAACCTCACCAATCTTGCTAAACAAATTCAGAGCGGGCCAGATACTTTTTTTTGCAAAGTTTGGTGAGGATTCGTCCAGGGGGAGCAAAGTTATAAGCCACCGAAAAAGTGTTCTTCCTATGAGATGAGCAACTTAACCATAACTATACGGCTGCTACCGCAGGAGCAAGGGGCTGCAGACAGGGAACAGAGGACTGCAAGCAGGGGAGCAGGGCTGCAGTGTAGGGTGCACAGAGGTGCAGGGCAAAAGGCAGGGGAGTGAAGGCAGAGTAGCAGGGCTGCAAGGCAGGGAGCACAGGGCTCTGGAATAGGAGCAGGTTCTGGAAACAACAGGATACGGCAGAAATCCAAGGATCAAAGCAACAAAGGGCTGGAAGCGAGCCCAATACAAGAGGCTTGTGCTCCTGCAGGCAGCTGCTTAAATACTGACTCAACCTGTGCTGAATCAGGCTAATTAGCAGCACCTGAATCAGCACTCCGGAAGGTAATTGGCCTCGTCCATCTCTGATCCTGGGAAAGTGAAAGCAGCACTGATCTCTAAGGTTTCTGGGGATTGTAGTTCTAAGACTGCTGCATAGGAATAACCAGTGAATGGGAACTGCAACATGGTGAATTATGGGACATGTAGTTTGTGAAATTAAATGAGGAAGTTCCAAAGTCTTGCAAATGGACAGTAAAGACAAAAATATGAATAGGTATTGTCCAGGAAGGTTTATGGTTATGATTGAGTACCAAATAGTCCACGATTGATGCTCCAGTGGTATAGTCGTGACACATATGAGTTAGAAAGAGAACAATTACTGAGTAAAGTAAGATAAGGAAGAAGATGGGGATACACATGTAGAATAAGAGAAGAGGATCAGAAGGAGATGCTGTTGAATGAGCACGGGTAAGAAGGGCTGAAGTATCAGAATTGGTAAGAGGAGAAAAGGAGGATAAAGTGTATTAAGGTAAACTGGGAGAAGTGGGAGAAGAAACAAAAGCAGAAGGAAGATTAGTAACTTTAGATGTGAAGTAACTAGCAAAGTCAGAGGAAGAAAGAGATGAAAGGAGGGACGGGTCAGGAGATTTAGGAGACAGGATGTTGTGGAGAAGTTGGAAAAGACGCAAGGGTGTTGAAAAAGAGAAACACTAAGATCCGAAAAGTACGATTTGTATGCCGCAAGTAAGGCAGAGTCAAAAGAAGAATGTAATGATGAAAGTGCAGCAAGATCCGATGGTGATCTAGATTTTTTCCAGTGCAACTCAACTTTACACAGAGAGCAGCAGAAGGAGATAAAGTCAGGAGTAAGCCAAGGCTAAGGAGTTTTATGAGTGTGAGTCAAAGAACAAAGAGGAGAGACAGACAGCAAAGTAGAATTGGCGGGTACCAGCTGCCACATCAGGAGACAAAGAAGAGAAAGTAGGAATAGATGGAATAGAAGAGTGTAGAGAAGAGGGAAAAGATTCAGAGTCAAAGGACGAAGATTACGATTAATAAAAGTAGTGATGGAGGAGGAGTAGTAGGACGGGTAAGGGGAGAGAGAGAAAATGAAAGTAAAAAGTGATCAGAGGCATAGAAGAGACAAGAAGATACAGGCTAAGTTGAAGGCAGTGAGGAAAGGATTAGGTCAAGAGAAGGGCCGGACTGATGGGAGGATGGTGATGGGAACAACTGAAGATAATTGGAGTCAGTAAGTGAGATCAACTAAGAGCAGGACGGATTAGAAGAAGGGAGATTAAAGTCACAAATAAGGAAAAGAGGTGATGAAGATGGAAGAAGAAAGAATAGAAGGAGAACAAGATGGTCCAGAAAATCACTGGCTGGGCACAGGGCATGATACACAACAAGAAGCGAGACTGGAAAGGTGCCAGAGAAGGAAGAAAACTGATATTCAAAATAATTAAAGGTTGGAAGGCCAGAAAAAGATGGTAAGAGAGTCCAGGAGGAATTATAGAGAACCCCAGTACCCCTGCCATGTCTGAGAGGGAGATCAGAGAAAACGTGCTAGCCTTGTTTAATGGGAAGGACAATAGATGTCCAATCTGATTCATGAGCCAATAAACTGGCACCTCATAATTTTGATATTTTGGGGATCCGATTGGGGGTTTAAAAGGAGATGCACAATGGGAGAGGGAATCTCTTTCCAAAATGAGGATTATATATCTAGAATGAGAAGTTCACTAAAAAGAGGTGAGCTGTCTGAAAAGATCTGAGCTTTCTAAGCTGACTGGAACCCTATAAAACTATTGGAAGGGAGACAGAAGGAGGTGGATGAGAACAGGAGAAAGACAGAAATATGGAGGTAACCAGGATAGAGTTTAATGCCGGGGACCATCAATAACCAGAGGAGAAGGTCTGGAGTGGTGATCTTACCATATCCATTTGCTTCCCATGGAATGACACAAGGGGCCTGATGACTTTCCTGAGCATACACTCAGAGAGATATTCAATGTAAGTACATTATCCCAGCCAAACTAACCATTGGAGGGGGTCTTGTCGAACTGGTATTTTTTCCCCATTTAGATATTCATGCAGAGGACATCCCAGAGTAGATCCCTACCAATTGTGATGTATTAATATTTTTATTAATTCCCACAAAGCCAAATGACAAGGAACATCTACACTCGCTCCCAGTGTGTATGACGATATAGTCCTATAAGTTAATTTTGGTCCACCTATATTCCTTTTTCCAAACCTAAAAACCCCTAAAGGGAAAGGGTGCATTAAAACAAATCTGAATGGTTTAACAATCCCTGAACCCTGTACCAAAGCAGAGGGGGTGCTAAATCTAAACTGATTATCTGGGTTTGGGCTGGGCAGAAAAAGTGAAATAACTGATGGAAAAGCACACTCTCTACTGAGTGTGAGAGAGACTCCAAATTGAAGAGCCATTTTTCAATGTATAGTGGTAAAGGAAAGGTGTTTGATATATTTTAAGTCAAGTATTGTGTTAAATGGTGTGGTGTTGGAACACTGTGAAAAACAGAAAGTGCGCAGGGATGTCCGAGATGAATGATGCCGCACATGTCAATTCTTTTGCCTACTAGCAAAACGCTACATTTGTTTAAGTGAAATTACATTCAAGTTCTATGGTAAAGTATAATTGTCCTATCCTGGCCAGGGTGCTGTATAATTCTTTACCATAGTAGTCTTGTGATCAACCCAGTCATTTGAAGGGCTTACCCGACTTGTGTTTCTCTTTACATGTTAACAGGTGGGAACAGAAAGTAAAAATGAAAATTGCACATATTGGCCCTCATTACAACCTTGGCGGAGGACCATGGTGCTAGCAGCACCATGGTCCATGCCGCTAAGGTTGCAATTCCGCCATGGTGGATGGCGGAATTACCGCCCCATTCCAAGGTGAGTGGGCCGGTAATTCCCCATTCACCAATGGGCCCTTCCCGATTCCCATTTTTGCCCCATAGGGCATAATGGGAATGGGGAAAGGCGATAATTACGGCACCGTAAATTACGGTGCCATAATTATCGCCAAGGTCCCTTTGCGGCATGGCTTTTAACGGCTGCAAAAAGCAGCCGTTAAACAGCCGTCCCGCAAAGGGAACCTTGTAATCAGGCGTTAAGGGTCGACGCCGTTTACGGCGCCGTAAACCCCTTAAAGCCTGAGTCGGAATGAGGCCCATTGTGTCTTAGATGTTCTGCCCATTTTTATTCCCAAAATTGAATTGTGTCAATCATGTTTGTATTGAAGCTTGGTTGGAAGGAAAGGTTTTGAACCACAGAGTAAAGTGGTGTGCATTTTGATACGTATCGGGTCATAAACATTTTGTCTACAAAATAGTAAATATATATTCTTTCTGTAAAAACGGCCTGATACCTGGTTTGCTTATTGGAAAAGGGGTGAGGGATAATAGTGGTGTTGTATGTATTATAGACAGTGTTAGTGAAGAACCCAAAATATTTAGATATTGGGGGGCACTTTTGATTGGGGAAACAAACTCCCTGTATTAATTGTTGCCCCATAAGTATTTCCTACAATCCTCTTTTTTTGGAACTCCCACAAAGGAACACGGTAAGTGGTTTTCTTTATCCATGTATAGTGTAGGATTATGTAATGGGGTATTGGTCTTTATAGCCAAAAGAGTTTTTGCTTTGTGTAAGGAAGGAATGGCATCAAAGTAAGACAGACACAAGTGATCACAGTTCAAGGGTGTTTATTAAACTGTAAAATGGGTGAGATAAACACCTAATCTAAACCTAAATCTAAGATGGTAGCAAACTGTGACCATGACATAATAATAATACAGTCCTAGTGGAGTCTAGTCAAATAAAAAGGGCCCATTAAAAAAAAAAAATATATTGCCAATCTTTACAGCTATGCTACAAAAGAGTGTGGGATAATGCTCACAGGAAAAGAAAGAAGTGTTCATAAATGATAAATCAGGATGTTATGGCTGGGATCTCCCTTCCCCAAGTTTTTAGCATGGGACAAGGCAGGACCCTTGAGCAAAGCACACTCCTGGGCCTCTCTGCCATGAGGTTACATTTGCTTTTCTCAATATGAGGACCTTCTGTGTCCAAGTCTCTTTCAAGCAGGGGAGTTGCTAGGTCTGGAAAAGACCCGGGGCTAAACTGATGTCGGTACTGTTGGGACTGGGGGCTAGCTAGTCTTTTGGCTGTAGCTCCTGAGATTCTATCCGGGGCTACAACCAAAAGATCAGGGGCTATAGCCCCTTTAGCCCCCCCTAGCAACGCCCCTGCTTTCAAGTCTCTTTCATGCAAAGTGTCTTGCTTCAGAGAGCCTGATATGCCATTCCTTCTGCTAATCTTCACGTTGGGTGATTACCCTTCACCCTTGAATTCCCCTCAGCCGGGCTCCAATCCTTCTCTCAAAGTTAGCCTCGCTCAGACCGGTTCAGACCAATCACCCACTGTGGACATCCCTTAGTCGGGTTCATACTTGTCATCACAATTTTCACAAAAGTACTACTGCTCACCCTAATTCTCAGGCATCCCTCAGTCAGGTTCGCATTTGCCTCCACAATGTGCCAAAGACTTTTGACTGTACATGGGGTTTGGCTTGACCCTCATATGACCACTTTGACACCTTACGCCAGTCTCCCCTATGGCCTCTTGCTACTTGTAGTTTCTACAACAACCGAAGACTTTCGACTATGTACAGGATTTAATATAACCTGCTGCAGGACCACTTTGATTTCTCAGTTCAACACATTCTCCCTGTTCAGGAACGGGGCACCAGTTAGAGTCCTTCGAGTGAGTGCCCACGTGACGCCGGACCACTCTAACTCTGATGCCAATTTTACTCACAAAAGACCTTTGTACTTTAGTCTTCTTTCTTCATACAATGTTGGCCTTCGCAACCTTGAGCCCAACACAGTCCTGTCTATTATCAGCTCTTTCCGAATCGCCGGCTGTGCCGAACTCTGATGGCATCTTTTGCCTCTGGACTCAAGGACAGTACCACAATGGCAACCACTTCTCCCAGTCCTTGCTATCAGTGCGGGAGGGTCCCATGTACCACTGACATCCTTCGCACCATTCGCCAGCCTCAATTCCCCGTCTTATGTTTCCCTTTGCAGGTGCTCCGCAGGTCTGGTTTGAAAAGGCAAGGACAATTCCCTCCTCATCATCCTTTCCGGTCTCACTGCCTTTCTCCTCTGAGAACCCATGCAATCACAAAAAATCCTCTTTCGGCACATTTTCCTTCCCTATGTTTGTAGCATATGTTTCCCCCTTTTCCATCTTCTTCTCTTCCTCTCACTCATTTTCCTTCCTACAGCAGACTGTAGGTCTACACAGACCTGGTGGGAGCACGGTATACCAATCCATGGACAGGCATAGCTGCTCTGAAACTACTATGGTGATGATGTGGCTCAGTATACAAGCATACTGACACAATACAACACCCAGGCTTGCAAGCATTCCAGATTGTTTAGAGGAACCTGTTTTCCTGCTTTCCACAATAAAGTGTCCAAACTCCAATGAGCGGGGACCACTGAAGGTGGTACAACATTCTGATGGCTTTGCAAAGCATACTTTGGGGTCATCCTCGTGGAATATAATGATGATGTAATACACCGAACCCAAAAATGCCTACATCCACTCTTACTAATTCTATAGAACCAAAACTAGGTGTTTTATTTTCCAAGTATGGCCAAGTTAACTCTAAGGGAGTGTACAGGCTAAGAACACCTGTCAGGGTCGAGCTTTAAATACTGCTTGCCCTTTAGTAAAGAATCTTGACTTGGCCAAATCCTTAGGACAATATTTTGACCCCATTGAAGTGAGCAATTGGCCCAATCCACTGTTTGTTTTTTGAGGGATACAAATGCATTTATTCTTCACAGCACAAAGGCATACTTCTTATGGTAAGTCGAAGGATTAGTGACTTAGCAGATGCAAATGTTAGTGACATAGCAGGCCCTCATCCATTTGGATCGACTATTGTCAAGGTAAAGTTTATGGAACAATATAGTACCACTTTCACTTCCATGGACAAAGCCAGATTTCCTAGGGAGAATAATTCGCTCATGAGTCTCCTCCGGTGTCCAGTGAAGGTTGCAGCTTGCTCAGCTACTTCACCAGCAGATCAGACTTCCCCTCCTTGAATTACACAGCCAGAGATTTAAGAGCAGACACCCAGTTTCTTCACACACAGAGGGAAAACTTTCAGAGCCCTGAGCTTTCCAGGCAGCAGATGTTCTGGTGTTTTTTTGTTTTTTTTGTTTACAAATTAAGCAAGGGTTTTCACTTACATCAAAACTGCACTTTCGGACGAAGAATGCAATTTATATTTTCAAAACTGGTCTCTTGTTTATCTAGAGGTGCGGAGCACCCAAAGACAGTGTAGAGGTCCAGTTTGCAGTTCCCCTCCTCTCCATTTCAATTATGCCCTTGGAGAACACACCAGTTTTCCAGACTAGCGTCCACTATCCCTAGGGGACTACTAAGGCTGCTTGTCGAACGACAACTGAAATGCAGTATTTAGAATTCAACGTGAAGCCCCTTTTGGTAAAATGACACCTCTGATGTCTAACATTGCTCTGGAAAATATCAAATGCCAGAGATGATACTTTGTTGGGATTACTTCATGGAGCAATGTGGACTAGAGCAAAGCTTATGCCAGTCAGTATTATAAGAAACATCCGGTTTATTGCCACTAAATGCGGGCCATCGTAACCGGCCAAGCTCTGAGCTGGTCTTTCAGGAACTATAAAATGCACATGGCATCATGCTGATTCAGACTAAAGAGCAACTGATAGTAAATCTGGCCACAAAAAATCAAGGTGCGATGTTTTTGGAATACTTTATGAATAGAGACAGAATACCAAGGTACATCAACAACTTTGTTGGATATTTCCTTGTGTGGGATAATTTAAGAGTAAAGTTCAATGTGGTAAAGACACATGAAATTGTGGGGGCCTGATCAAACATTTCACGGGGCTGCAGGCAGTGTCGACTGTGTGGGGAATTGTGTGTGGAAACTGCCAGGCACCTATCAACCATCTGCGCTGCTCGGCAGCTTTTACGGTTACATGCATTAAGAGGGGCCGGCATACCCACGTCGACAATGGTTTTATGCACCATGTCCATGGGTGCCAACCATAAGGCGTATATTTATTATTTTATAATCTTATGGAGGAAGATTGTCTCAATTTTAGATATTTTGTCATGATGGAGGTTATTGCGTAATTGTAACGATGTGGATGTGTTATTTTAAAAGTTGGTATGCCTAACTAAATAAAATAAAAAAATTTAAAAAATAATAAATAGATACATTTGTGTCCTGCCTCAACTCACAGTAAACCACTCATTTCAGCTGGAAACTGGATCCCTCAAATGAACAGATCCTTCCTTTTAGACATGGGCCACAGGTCAGCATTATGCTTTTCTCCCCATCTCGATGATTGCCAAGACTCTATCACATGTGCAAACAGGGGTGCTCCTTAGTGCCCATCACACTATTTTGGTAGGACCAAATGTGGTTCACTGTGGTCATGAACAGGGCTGTGGACCTTCCATTACTGCTCAGGAACCCCTAGGGATTACCCCCGAATCCTCTGGATAAAGCAATCCCCTAATTCAAGGACACAGCCAAGGGACCAACACCAATCAGCCAGTTTCATATTCGACCTCATTTCCACATCCACTGAAGCAGTTCATATAGACACAAACGCTCTGATCTCGCTCTTTCTTAGAGTTCATGAGGCTGCATCTGTTTTTATGCATCCAACTTCCACTATTCTCTCTCTCTTACTATCCCTCCCTCTCTTCCCTCTCTCTCCACCCTCTCTCTCTCAACATGGGGAAAGAAGAAGCACTGCCTTTTTATTTTCTACAGAATGGTTAAATTGTGTTCCTCTCTATAATGGTAAATCTGCTGATATTGATATAATTAGGCCTCACGGGTGTCTGAAACTCTAAACTTTAGTTACATTGCCAGTGGAAGATCCACCTTTCCTCAACCTTTTTAATAATCCCATATTTTTACATTACAGCATTCTATAAAGCCCTTCCTACCTGACTTGACGCGCGAAGCTGTGCTTTTTTTGCAGACGCTCCAGAAAAGAATGTTTGCACACACAATCCCGCGGGGAAGGCAGGCCATGGCATTTAAAAATATGATTTTACAACACATTACATAGTAAGTACGACTGCACCAGGCTCTCTCCATGCGAATAGCGGACCTGGGCCTGTACAGAAACTGGGTCATTTCTCTGGCAGCTGAAGATTCTGAAAGGCTTGCAGTCAGGACAAATCCTTTTCTAACGTTGTGGTGATCTGAGGCGCGCATCAGTAATAACAAATGGATGTGAAGTATACAAGCAATGTGAGGCACTGATGGACAAAATCGTCCCAACCCGATTTTGCTGGGGTTAAGACATGGGGAGTGCACGCCACGCTCTCCACATCAGCCACCATTGCAATGGTGCATAGGCTTCTTCATTGTGATACACATTGTTTTCTTGGTAACTTAAGTTGATTTACTCCCAGAATCGGTCTAGCTAGCTCTGCATTCCTGATCCCGGGCAAAATACTACAGTGGCAACAGGATTAAGCCATCTCCTGTCCACTGTGATTGCACCATGTACTAGGAGACTATATGATTGTCAATTCCTACTAGTTTGTGACGAGCGTGGGGATTCTATTAATGGCTCAGAGGTGAGTAGTATTATGCATCAAGACTGTTTACTCCACAGAAGTAAGGAAACCCAAAAACTACACTAACCATCCTATTCCTCCTTTGCCCTTTTCCCTCCCTAACCTGGCTCAATCATATAGGAATACAATCCCCTTTAGTCCGTCCTCTTTTCCAAATGGGGCTTCCTTTCTACTAGAACAATGCGCCATCTGGAAGGAAAGCCAGCAACGCCAAACTGATTAATTGCCAATGCGGGCCACCAGCCACACTTCGGTCCAGTCAGTAGAATGGTTATCTGGATGCAGCACCATCTGACAGCAAAACACAGAACACAGAAAGTAAGGGAGAGTAAAGGGAGGGAAAATACTCACCTCTGTGCCATTAAAAGATCCTGACTCTCCATAACAAGCTAGGAGCATTCAATATTTTAAGGCATGGCACCTAGGCTTTCTATTATGCACGTTCAAACCCCAACCAAAACTGCTCTTGAAGCGTGCACAATAGGTTTGCAGTAGAACTGATAAAACCTCCCAGCATTAGACCAATCCACTGGCTGCAAAATGCTTTCCAAACATGTGCTACCCCAAAAGGTTTTAGAGAACATAGCTGCTCTAGATGAATGTGTCCCAAATTAAGACACATCCAACCCCGCCTGGTCCATCACCCATTTAACCCACTTGGCCAAAAGATGCAATGACATGGGTTGGAGGGTTGTGTTCAGAAGGACACCAACAACTGATCTGATGCACCCAGCAAGCCCTGTTTCCTGGTCTCATCGGCCCACAAACACTGAATCACGCAGAGTTGTGGAAAGTCTAGGAATGCAGGGAAGGAAATAACCCTTAAGTCACACTTGCTTATGTGATAAAAGTGGATCCTGACTCCTGCATAGAAAAATCGTCCCGACAGAGCCTTAACATCTCCAACTCTCTGGAAAGAAATCAAACCCATCAACATTACTAATTTGGATGATAAGATTTATAGCAACAGATTAGTATTAATCAGCCAAGACTGAAACATGGTCACACCAAATTAACATCCCAGAGACAGGAATATTTGGACACTGCCAAATGTCTGCAAACATAAACTCCTTTCAGCAATTTACAGATAAGATCACTGAGTGCTCCCCAACTGGCAGCCCCTCCACCAAGGACTGCCATGGGACAAAGCAGATCTATACACATTGATAGAAAGATACGACAAAGCATGATGCAGAGAAGTCAAAATGGTTACCACCAGAGGTAATCCTGCATGAACGGGATCCAAGTTCCTTGGTACACACCAGAAAACCCATCATTGCCAAGCAGCATTATAAGCTTTTATTGTCTTGGGAGGCCATGAGCACTGCAAGAGATCTGAAGCTGCCTGCGAAATTCCCTCAAGTGACCATCTGTCCCCGTGATCAACCAAGCCACAATCTGTAGGAATCCCTCAAGTACGAAGGTGTGCAGATGCTGAAGAGAGTCCAACAGCGGCTGTGGAAATATTGGAATCAACATTGAAGTTGCCACTACGGAGCAATGGGGAGCCATGTCTGACTACTCCACAGCTGAGTTATGATGACCTTGGATGCCCCCTGCATACGAGCGTGCAGCAAGGTTTGATCTATAAGTGCAAATTGAGGAAATGCATAATGTTGGCCCTACCACTTTGGTGAAAGAATGTTTTGGTTTCCGTGGCAAACGGATGCAGGCTCCAACTGAAAAATGCCCCATGTTGCATGTTCCCTGTGACACAAACAGCTCTATCTGAAAATAGCCACAAATGCCCACTATCTGCAGAAAAAGCGGCTGATGCAATCTCCAGTCAATCCCACCCTGCCATTGCTAGAAGCACCAATCTGCCACCAAATTAAGTTACATGGGCAGATACTCTGCACGCACTTTGATGCAAAACTGAATGCAGCATTCCCAAAACACCTTTGCCGTTTCTGACAGGAACCGAAACCTGGTTCCCACCAACTTGTTCATATAGCAGACTGCCCGTGCATTGCCCTGCCTGTGAAACATTGAAGAATCACAGAAGAACCTGCAAGCATCTCTAAACAGTTTATGTGCCAAAAGAGACTTATGCAGTGACCATTGCTCTCGAGTTAATATTGTTCCACACCTTCAGTCCCACCACCTCTGATTTGTGACTTATTCTAACTGCTGACTGGTGGAAGTAGAAACATAGTTCGACCATTCCAGTCATTGAAGTGTCTTGCCCACCAAAGTAGCTCTTCTCGAGCATCAGAAGAAAAGTGGAACTCAACCTGAATATCCTACTCCTGAATGTAGGTCCCCAAATCTTCACCCACTGCAGCACATGGGAGTATAATGGACTAGAAACACTGCTTGAATTGATGAAAAAAGGAGACTGATGACTCTGACCAAATGCCTGACTGATACACCAGACAACCTGAGTGTCCTCCAAAAAATCTTAAGGATAAACTCCTGCTTGTTTGAGGGTAGCTTCAGGGAGGCTGACCTGGAATTTATCAGGAATCCCAGAAAAAACATCTCCTTAGCCCTCCCCAATTTTTATTTTTGGTAATTGATAATAATCCTCAGTGCCCTGAAGAGGTGAATTGTCAGCCTGGTGTGTGCTTGTACTACATGAAAAGACTCTCCCTTAAGCAAAATATCATGTAAATAGTTCAACATCCTTACACCTCTGGCTCTGAGGAACTCTGCCACTGGGCTAAGTTGTTTTGTGAAATACCAGGGGGCTGATGATAACGCCAAAGGAAGTACTGAGAAGGGAAAGCACCGACAGTCCCAAAGTAATTTTATGAACCATCTGTGGGCTGGAAGACAGAAACCATAAGGCAGGTGCCCTGGAGTTTTCATCTTGAAACGGTGATAGTAAATAAATTGGTTGAACTCTCTTGAATTGATTACCAGCCTGAAGCTCTTGTCTTCTTTCCTGACCAGAAAGATATTGCTGAGAAAACCCTCAGGGTGCACCCTTGTCTTCTTTAGAACACTTTTCTGGAACACTACTGATCTGATTGATTTAAAATCGATGTTCCCTGGGGAAAAACATCACGTTCCCGGGCCACCTCTGACAACCTCGAGGTGTAAACCCTCTACTATATGCAACACTCATGGATATTTTGAAACATGCTGCCAATTTCCTATAGTGTACCTTAATCGTCCCACGAGAGCACAATCCCAACAAAACAGCCAACTTATTTGGTGAAAGGCAGCTCTCCCTTTGCCAATCCTGACACTTCATGCCCTGTTGTATTGGGCGCTCTGGGGAAAGAAAGGTTGCTTTGGCCCCCGGTACTGGGTGTCGGGTTATCTGATGAAAAAGTGACCTTTTGTACGTGTGTTATGGCTAGCCGAATAGCTTCTGCTGTGCCCAGCCCAGGGAGAGACCTGTGGGGAAAAATATTTTTCAATGACACCTGGACCTTCTGAAGAGATGTAAAAGTGCTAACAAATTCCCCCATGTCTTTTACAAAATCATCCCCAAACAGGAGTGGACCCGACGATTCAACCCTTGGTCCTCTGCCATCCCTTCCAGTTTTCACCTAATCTTCAGGAGTATTCCCTTTTTGCATTCCTCGGTCAAGGATACATTAGCAAACAAACGGTATCCGCAGAAATGTTCACAAGAAAAATACTGAATGGAAAAATGACTGCATCTTTTTTGCGAAATTTTGGGAATTTATTTTTAAATATAAGTGTGGGGTGGGGCAATGGGAATAGTTAAGGTGGGAGGGGAGGGAGGTAGCAGCTGTGGGGAGGGGTCTCCCCCGCATTATTAAAAAAAAGAAAAAAGATGAAGTCATTTTTCCATTCATTATTTTCATGGACATCCCAAACAAACAGCTCTCTGTGTCCAATTGCTGATCTCCACTTGATTGAAGAGTACCCCTGAATGCTAGGCCTCTTCCACCAAATCCATGTGATGATGGAAGAAGCCTTCCCACAAGACACATATGCGACCAGGACTTGTACCAGTAAAACAAAAGCTATTGCCAGTCATGGGAGCAGCCAAAATCCCAAAGAATGTCAGGAGGAGTCCACCAAGGAATGAACCAGTAGAAGCCACAGAATGGTTGAATCCATTGGTCTTCATTATCCTAAAAGACAGGAGTCTGCAGTCAGCACCTCCTGCTCACTCTCTGATCGAGTTGGAGCTCATCTGAAGAGGATCTCTGCACTTGGGCCATCATTTTGCATGGCCTTTGCCCCTGAGTGGCCATTTTGGAAGCAGGAATTTCCCTCATGGACCCTTAAAGCACCTATGATGCAAGGCTGCAGATCCAGTTTTTCCAGCTTTTTTCTGAGAAGCAGTGATCTTCTCAGTGCATCCCAGAAGCCAGACACCTGCAGCCAGCATCACCTGTACTCTGTTTGCAGGATTAGAGGTCATCTGAACAAGATCTCGGTATGTGGAGCACCATTTTGCTTGGCCTCTGCCTAACCAAGTTTCCTCAGGGTGTTTGTGCACTTCACAAATGAGAATAACATAACATTACATAACATAAACTTCCACAAATTCATAGGCTAACTGCACCTTTTAAATAACATTTCTCGGTCTTTTCAACATCCTAGGAATAAATCCCTCATCAGTCTCGAGATGGACAAACAGACCCAGTTTACTTGCAAGAAAACAAACAGTGTGGTAATTCACCCCTTAACCAAAGCCAACCCAACCCAGCCCTCCAATTCACTTCCTCTTATACCTCCCCAGTGGATCGACCTCGCCAATCATGATGTAACTTCTGGTTGTTTATTTGCACCCCCAAATAACAATGACATGCTTTTACTAACAAAGTAAGTCGTTTATTGATTTCCTTTTTGCTCAGCTCATCACATGTCCTCGTACGTCTGCTTCATCCAAATCCCATAGCAGACTTCCGGTCTCATTCCGCTCAGGTGAGGGGTGCAGGTCCACAACCCCTTTGCTTATTTCCGCTGGTAAATAGTGGTCCATTCGTACAACCGGCCTAAACCAAAGATGGTGGCCGAGTGGCTTTCACTGAGTAACCTCATCTGGGTGAAAATGCTGAGCCTGGGGTTATACTGTGCATACCTCAGTATCCAGTCATTGTATTGCAAACATTACAAAGTGGTACATAACAGAGGGGACAATACCTCCAAAAACCATGATTAAATAAATATATAAAGGGAAGTGAGGTAAGGGTTAAAATCGTCGGGACGGGGTTGGGTTGGTGTTCCTGTGTTTTGCCCGCAATTAAATGTACCACCGTGTAATTGTTGTTGGTAAAATCACATATAACCCATGCGTTTTAGGGGCAGGGGGTGGCAAAATCACTATTGGCAAAGCCAGTGGGCCAGGGAGTTCCCCCATACACAGTCACTGGAATGAAAACAAAGAAATCTCAGGTCCTCAGGCTGAGGCATGGAACATCATAATGAGGCATCATAAAATAGGGGAATAGACTGTGTGTGACCTGATCCTCCCATCTTATTCATTTCCCATGGAATTGTCATCATTTCTTTATTTATTTGTTTATCATACTCTTGAGGGCGGTCTCCATTGACAGAACGCCCCCTTTTGTGCTTCTTGCCCAACAAACCTGCATCTGTATTCTTAACCACTAATTTGTACAGCAATACACCTGTTTTTCTCTGCACAGGGAATACTATTTACTCGCCCCCCACTAGAGATTAACCGCCCTTACCTTTTGTGCTGGAAATCAACTAAGCTTCAAAAGATAATTTTCCAGTATCCTTTGGGTTTACCATATGTGTATCATCATGTGCATATCCTGTATCTCTTATTAACTGCTGAAGTTCCTTTTCTAATATTTCACTTTCCTGGTGGATCTCCAGGAGGGCAAAGGAGGCAACATTGTCAGAGGTGCGGTGAAAGGGAGCTGATCTAGAGTTTCCTGTTTTTATCACCACTATTACACCTTTACAGCGGCATTTTCTGCAGCAGGACACTATCTCAACTAGTATGAAACAGTAATATAAGGCTGATCAGACATTACCTGGTAAAGGGAGCATAAAGCATCTCATGGAGCATATACAATGGCAGTCTGGTGAGCAACCTCAAAAGCCTGCTTCTCTTCATTATAAACTGACTTCAATATCTGCAAAGTCTTGGTTATGTCAGTGATCTTTCTAATATCGTCCTCAACCCCTCTTAAGACTTCAAACCTCCATGGCACCAACCTCACCCAATCCTTCAGATGTTCTACATGCAAACATACCCTCTTCATTTCAATATCAAGCCAGAACACGCTAAACTCCATAGTCTCAGTATGAATTGGAAAATGAATATCAGTGTAAGGTGGCAATGCAAGCTTTACACATCTATCGTTTCCTCCAGTCTTCTTCCAGTTAAAGTGTATCATAACGCCTCACCTTGATGACAAATTGTTATGTCGGGGGGGGATTCTGCCGGGGTCGGCCGGGCCGTCCGCAGACCTCCGGGCAGGGAGGCCCCAACTCCTCCCGTGTATATCTCGGATCGAGACAGAGTATGAGGCACACACAAGGAGCAAGGCAACTTCTGCCGTTTATTATGCAAACGGCAGGGATGGGTCAAGGAGCGTACGCGTTCGTCCTGACACACACACAATAGTGGGGCTCGCAGGCCCTTTTTACTACATTATGACGCGCTACTTGCGTCATTCCAAAAAGTTACCAAAAGAACCTATCGCCACTCTTGATTGGTTGCTCGAGTGGTGGGGTTAGTATAGTACGCATATAGAGAATGATATTAGTGGTTAAGATGTAGTCAGGTGGTATATCTGGGTTGTCCCTACAATTAGATACATAAGAATTGTTACATGAAGACCCCTGAGGATTGGCTAACGTTACTGACGTCTGAGATAAGAACCTCATGTTCTGATTGGTGCATCCGTGAGCTCCCCAGCCTGGGACCACCGTTGTTCCCAGCACACGGTGCACCTGTGGTTGCAACAGTGTTTCAATATGGGTACGTGCAGGCAATGTGAGGATTTATTCATAGGTGGGAGACTGACCGTTCCCACTGTAGCAGGTGTCCATTGAGCCTTTCAAGTGTGTCGGCCTGCGTCTCGTAGCGAGGTACCCAGACGCCTTTTCTCTCCTGGGTTTTGGCATCTCGTCAGGTTCGGCTTGGTCACGTGGGGAGGGACCGTGTTTGAGGCATAATTCTGCACAATTAATATTGTTTTTCCACTGTATGTCTGGTTTAATTTGCAGATATGATTTTAACATTGGTACGTGGAGTGCGAGGTTGCAACATCGTGCCTTTGAAGATTTGTTTCTTGACTGTGGGTTTGCAACATTACGACCTTGGCTGGTTGCTCCACTGGGTTCTTTCTGCAGGCTCAGCAACCTGACTTTTGCTTTGTTAATGTCCACGGGAACTCTTGCTTGAGGCCTACTTGGGCCTGGTGCACGAGTAATCCATTTAGTGCATGGATGCTTTAGGTTATAGTGGCATACAGTTTCATGGCCAGTATCGTGTTTCCATTATATCTCTCATGATGGTAACGGGTTTCAAGAGAAGCGTGAGCAAGCGTTATAAATGAGCTCATGGTGCGTCTTGCGTTTCTGCATTCTGAAAGCCTATGTAAAAATAATAAAGATGCACGTCCGTGAATAAGCCTGTCGCCTACGTCAGAGCACTGAGTATGTTCTTCGTGTAGATTGGTGTGGAAATGTTCAGCGTGTATAATAGTTCAGCGGTGCTTCCCGTTATCTAGGTCGTCATGGCATCTCTAACGATGTGTAGATTTCAGTCTAGTTGGTCCGTGCCGCAGGTGTCGGCATGGCCAGTGCGGGCTGTTGGGCAGGCAGATGGACACATCCGTATGTTTCTGTACCAGGGTATTTGGTCATCTGGTAAATGGGCAAACTCTTCTCGTGGCGGGTGTCTGGGCCGCGACCCTCTAGGCCAAGCGCGAGAGGTGAAGGACGGGAGTCTGGTTTTCCATTCTCCCACTTCAGTCCCCCCTCTGGTCGACTTGTCGACCACAAACATATCCTTCTCGTTATCTCCTCTTACTCTCCATATCTTGGTTATCCCTCCGAGATGTCCATAATGGTTTACGTGATCTTCAAATGACCAATACATGTATTCGCATGTTCCTCCAGGAGTACAGTACACCCATCTTCCTATGTAGCTCCTAGGGTTCCTTGGGTTCTCGATCTTCACTGATGGTGGGTCTAGATGATTGGCGATGATTTGGGTGCGCAACTTCTCCCTTTCGTGTATTATCACACCTGTGTGCTGGCCGTCATCCGCTGGCATCAAGGGGTGCATTCCCACCATTTCCAGCAACTCATCAGTTGAGCGCGCCTTCCGGGCTTTCCAAAATCTAATTATTATCAGTGCAGCTCCAGCCAAAATAGCACATCCCACTATTATTTTCAGTCCATCTGACAGCCAAGATGGCATCCATGACCATAATAGTGAAAACCAGCTTTTATCCTTGTTTACGCCGTTACTTTCGTCCATCATTTTGGAGTGCATCTGGGCCAATTGTGAAACTGCTTCTGTTAGTGTACCATTGTCGGCATCGTTGGCAGGTATGAACGTGCAGCATGATTGTCCTATCTTTGCACAAACTCCTCCTTCCATTGCTGTGAGAAGGTCCAATACATATCTGTTCTGTAGTGCTACCATCCTTACAGCTCGCAGCTCCTCTTTAATTGCGTTAAACCCATTTACTGTCGAATTTATGGTCATCATTAGTTCCCATCTGGTTATTTGCAGCCATTTTGCGTTTGCGTATGCCTGCAGTCCCGGATGTATTATTGAGGAGAAGAACATTGCTGCTCTGCTGAATAGTCTGTGTTCTGGCGGTATTGATGTTAGTTCCGTTTCCGACCTTCCCCACAGATAATTTCCTGTTAATGGCTCTCCTTGTCTTTTTCTCCTGTTTAGGACAGTATCATTGCTGTTGGTCCTGTTTTCTTGCTCCTTCTGGAGTGGTGCAGATCTCTTTCTTCTCCTGTCTCCTTCATCCATTTTCGGAAATTTCGCCACATCGACATGCTTCTTAGGTACCACTAGTGATGGTACATTGACGTGTACCATTGTGCACACACCACTCCACAGGGGAGGCAGTGTATGATATGCCTTTTCTCCACAGGCCCAATAATGGTCCATTATTACTGCTGTTCCCGCTCCCCCCTCAGGTAACTCCATCACACTTGCACAATTGGTGTTATATCCCACGTCCACCTCTCCTTTATGCTGGTAACATACTTTGGGCGCAGTCAATGGTAATATAGTTATCGGGTCTTCATCTTCTTCTACCCACGTGAGCATTGGTACATACTTGATCCATGTCGTCCAACATCGATGATTGTGTGTCTCGATGGTTGAGATAGTTTCTTTTGTTACCATGTTGCTGCCAACCACTCCTATCTCCCAGCTGGTACCCAGGAACACCTTTCCTGTTATCGTCAGTAATGGCCTCTCCCAGCATCCTTGTTTACCCGGAACTTCCGTGGCGTACCAATCACATGGTAGATACTGCAGTGTTACCTTCTTTGTTTCTCCTTTTTCAGGGCCACTTGTTATGTATCTGAATGCTTCAGCATGTAAACTGGTCTTGTGATAACTCAGATAGGTCTTGAGGAAGTTGTTTTCATATGGGTATGAGTCTCGTGTTTTCCATGTCATGTGCACTACTGTTCCTTGGAATCTTCCTTTCGTTTGGAACAGGGCCAAATATATTATGCACTGTGCTGTTTTTTCATCTATTTCTGTGGCAACAAATGTTCGTGAAGCGCTCATGGCGTATGGTATTAATGAGCAAACGTAACAGCTATCCTCAGTTGTCTGCTTACCAATGCGGGTCATGTGCTGGTACCATATGTTGTTTGTGACGTGTGCTGAATCTTGTACATAATTATCAATACCTTTATTGTCTGAGTATGTGCTGCGTTTAACTTTATTTCGCTTTTGTTCATTGTTACTGTTACCACCTGACGTAACACCTGTTGCAGCAGGGAGGTGGGGTACATTAGGTTTGGGTGCAGCAAAAAAACTCATAGCATAGCTGTACTGCCATACAGAGGCAGCCAAAACTCCGGTGATCATAAAAATCCCTATTATTTTTATTACATATGCTAACCTCACCGACATTTTTGCTCTTACCTTGCTGCAGTCCTGGCAGCGTATTCTTGCGACGTTAAAGTTGCCCGCCTAAAAATTCTCAAAAAGTGCTTGTTATTAAATGTTAGTTTTGTTTCATTAAGCTCTCCCTATCAAATAGTCATTCAGTGCCCAGGTGAAGAGTTGCTCCCACGCTACTCTAAGTGATCGGTCTCTCAAGACCGGCAAGTATGGGCGGAGGTGGGGCATGTAATTTTCTATGGCCAGGAGGAAGGCCGTGTAGTATACACGTACCCTTTTCTTTTTTAAGTATGTTGGCCTTTTTATTTCGTATACAAATTGGTGTGACAATTCTTCTGGGTAACTATCGTCTGGCAGCACCATCTACGCCTGCACACTGAATTTGTTAGATAACTTTTCTTAACAATACAATATTACGCAGCTCCTGTATGTGCGAGAGAAAAAGAGAACATTCATGTGTTTACATGTGTATTGGTGCAAGCGAAGTCCTTAGTTTTTATTACAATTGTATTTAGTAGTCAATGGGGGGGGGGGTTTGCTCAGATGGCGGGAGCAGTTTTACTCTTTGAACGTGTGACCATGGGGTGGGCAGTGTGGGGATCACCCCCTTCTTCGTCCGTTATTCTCTCCGAGGGAACAATTGGGTCGTTGTCTGTGGTTGTGTTTTCTTCCGCTGCCGGGGATGTTGTTGGCGTTTTTCCAATGGACCTGTCGTTGGCGCTGGGGCGGGTCTGCAGTTTGTAAATTTTTACATCATGCAGGTGGTTCCACGCACGCTTATCCTTTAGTTTTACTGCTCTTGTTGATACGTCCTCTACTAAATGGGGGCCAGTGAACCTCTGCTGGTTCCACTTTCTATTAAAATTTCGAAGTAGTACGTGGTCACCTTTGGCAAGTTGGCACAAGTTCTCCTTTCCCAATTCTGTATTTTCGTCTATTTCTTGGTTGCTGGTGGACCCGCCCCGTGTGCGCTCGAGCTGTTGAGACACAAACACAACGCTAGTAATCAAAGAAGACACATATTGATACATTTCATCACCTAACACATTCGCAGAACTTTCTTGGTCGGTGAATGCCCTTGACGTTGGTGTTAGGGGAAGGCGCATTTGGCGTCCAGTAACCACCTCGTGTGGGGTGAGGTGGTGGTCGGACCCTGGCCTGTTTCTAAGTTCGAACAGTGCTAACGGAAGGCAATACAACCAACTTTTCTTTGTTGTTTGCTGTATTTTAGCAATTGCCTCCTTCAATAGGCCATTCAGGCGTTCACATACACCATTAGCCTGTGGGTGGTACGCACATGCAAATTTGTGTTTAATGTTCAGTAGGGATGTGATATGCTGGAACATTTCATTTGCGAAATGGGGTCCGTTGTCTGATCTTAACACCTCGCACACTCCCCACCTGGGGAATACCTCCCTTACTATAAATTTGGCTGCTCTAAACGCATCAGGGTGTGAACAGGGCCCTGCTTCGATCCACCTAGAAAATGGGCATACTACTACTATCATGTATCTATTGCCTTGACAAATGTTGATCATATCAACATAGTCAATGTGGAGGTGCCGAAAAGGTCCTTCTGGTCGGGGTATGGTACCTCTTATCACCTTTAAAGTATGACCGGCCGTGAACTGTTGACATGTAAGGCAATTGCTGATAAAATTTGACACATGGGATGTTAACTCGGGACAGAACCAATCTTCTCTAATTCGTGCTGCTATTATTTCTTTGCCTGTATGGGCAGGGTGATGTAATTGGTTCAAGGCGGTATTTAACAATGCCAATGGTATTACAACTTTCCCAGTGCCACCCTGGCGCCATAGTGCGTCGGTTGGTGACATTGTGCATCCTCTTTTCACCCATACTTCTTTTTCGGCCATTGGTGCAGCCGCTTGTAACTCCATAATCTGGGTGGCTGGGAGATGGGTGTACCCTTCTTTTATTAACATCTCCCTCGCTATTCCCCTCCCTCTCCCTCTCTGTGAGTCTGTGGGGTTCCATATCTCACCAAAATATGCAGCATATTTTGCATGTGCGTCTGCTGCTGCATTTCCTTTTGATATATAGTCTTCTCCATTGGTGTGTGCGGTGCATTTTACTAGGGCTAGTTCTTGGGGATCGTTTATTACTTCAATTAGTTCAGCCAACAAGAGGGCATGTTGTACTGGAGTGCCGTCAGCTCTCCTAAACCCTCTTCTTCTCCACTTTGATAGCCCTGAGTGGACAGTGGATGTAACATATGCACTGTCGGAATATATAGTAACTTTTTTATCAAAACTTTCCTTTAGTGCCAATATGAGTGCAACCAGTTCCGCCGCTTGAGCAGAGTAATGCTGTGGTAATTGTACACACTTAATAGCCACACACACTGGCGCTTCCATCATTTGTACTACTGCTGCCCCAGTCCTCCTTATCCCGTCTCCTTGATCAATAGTTGATGACCCATCAATAAACAAAAGCTCACCTCCCTCTAGTGCGTTTTCTTCAACTTTCCTAGTACATGAGTACATCTCAGTTACTTGGGTGCAGTCGTGGGCGTAATCTCCCTCTTCAATTACTTCTGCTAGGAACCTTGCAGGGTTAACCGTGCTACATCTAACAATTGCCAGTTCAGCTTTGGACAAAATAATCTCATAACCTGTTGCCCTCTGTGTCGTCAGTGTGGACTTAGGTTTATTCAATATCGCAAATAGTGCATGTTCTACAAATAGTGTAGTTGGACACCCCATAGTTATTGATGATGCTTTTTCTACTGCAAATGCAGCTGCAGCAAGACCTTGTTCGCAAGAGAATTGTCCTAACATTATTGGATCTAAGTGACCGCTGTAAAATGCTACTGGTTTATAGCCCATGCTAGTCTTTTGGGCCAATACTGCTTTCATTACTGCTGAGTCGCAATGTGAAAATATAAAAAATCGTCGCTCATAGTCTGGGGATGCTAGTACTGGAGCAGTTGATATTGCTTCTTTTAATTCATCAAATGCCTCCTTCATTTCCATAGTCCATCCCAACTTTTTCTCCCCTTTATTTGCTTCCTTCAAACCCTCAAGCAGGGGTCCTATGTAAGAGCTGTAATCAAATACCCATGCTCTACAGTAGTTGCACAGTCCCAGAAATTGCTGCAGTTCTCTTACAGTCTGTGGCACGGGAGTGCCTGATATTGCCTGTGCTCTTTGTGGTGCAATCCTTCTTCCATGTTGTGATATCAGTTGGCCAATGTAAAGTACCTGTTCCTGACAGTATTGTATCTTTTCCATGTCTACCTTGTACCCCTTTTCAGCCAATATCGTCAACATTTTTAATGAGTCCTCTCTACATTTATCTTCATTTGTACTGCAAATTATTATGTCATCTACATACTGTAACACTGTGCTTTCCAACTCAACGTTACCCAAATCCATCTGTATTACCCTATTGAAAATTGAAGGTGATTCACAATATCCCTGTGGTAATCTGGTATGTTTCCACTTCCTATTTCGGTAAGTGAAGCTTGTCAAGTCTTGTGAGTCTGGGTGTAATGGTATTGAGAAAAAAGCATTTTTAAGGTCAATCACTGTAAACCGTGATGCTTCTGCTGGAATGCCACACAAAATTGTGGCCGGGTTTGCTGTTACTGGATACTCTGCTTCTACTATGTTGTTCAACGGTCTGAGGTCCTGTATGAACCGCCAAGACCCTCCTTTAGCCTTGCGCACCGGGTACACAGCTGTGTTGCATGGGGATTCTGAGGGGACCAATATGCCATTGTTTATAAGGGCTGTTATGGTTTCGTATATGCCCTCATCTGCCTCTCTTGACAATGGGTATTGTTTCACTCTTGGTAGTATGGCACCCTTTTTTAATTTTATCCTTACACCCCCTATGCTTTTAATGCATCCTACATCATAAGGGCTAATAGTCCATAATGATTTTGGCACCTTTGACATATCTTCTTTAAAAAATGGGACTGGTGTGCCAGCGGGTGCCTCAAGTGCCATTGCAATTTTCTGTGCCACTTGTTTGTGAGCCACTGTTAGCCACATTTCTACACTCATCATGAACACCATTTCATTTTCCTCCTTTTCTTCTGAAAACAACTCTTCATCTGACACCTGGGTCAGCCTACATCCTTCTGCTAGTGCTATCACCGCCCTCCATGCTCTCCCTTCTTTATCTTGGGCGTGCACAGCAACATAATCAGCTGTTGCAATAATGCTCTCAATGTCCACTGCAATGACCTTCCCTTCCAGTTCATTAGCTGGTGTTTCTGGTCGGAATAGATAGGCTGCTGGTCTCCTCCATATTTTCCCTCCTATCCCTGGCATCCATGCAAATGCCATGTCTGTTCCGTACTGGAATAGCTCGCCGTCTACCGGCTCCGCCCTGATCGCTATCTGTCCACAGTATGCTTGCAAAATCTGTCGTGCTGCAAGCATGTTAATCCCTGGAGTAGAGCAAATTATGCCATCCTCTGTAAAGGAGATCGTCATATTTAATCTGTTCATTATGTCCCTCCCCAGTATGTTTACTGGTGAGGCACTATAATACAAAAGTGGTACTGACAGATCGTAATCTCCAATAGATAGCGGAACGTTATCAGTAAATGGAACCAACCCTTTAGCCCCAGAAAACCCTTGTGTGTTCATGGCTTCGCCTGACATCTTAAACTTACCTTCCCTTATGCAAGACCGGGTTGCCCCGGTGTCAACAAGGAATGATAATTTTTTGTCACCTATCGTTACCTCTATGCGTGGCTCCTCCGCACTATTAGGTGTTACTGACAGGATGGGACACACCAAGGCCGTCTGTGGGCTGTCCTATTGGGGGTACAATGACTGGCCATTCCCTGTGTAAGGGTTGTGTCCCAACACCGTCACCCCACCCAATTGCGTTCGTTCAGGTTGTGGTGGTGGTTGTATTAACGCTGCACCAGTTACTTGTGGCAGGTATTGTTTTATTTGTTGTTGTGGTAGGGAATAGTGTTGGTCACTCCCTTGTGGTGACATCTGCTGTGGTTGTATGCCCTGCTGTTCTTGTGATGTCCTATGTTGTGCTTGTTCGTTCCATGCTGGTGTTCCTGGCCTGACCCTGCATGTACGTGACATGTGTCCTAATAGTCCGCAGCTCCAACACACGGGTGGTTCCCTGTTTTGCCATGGGAAGTTCCCTGTGTTGTCCTGGTATACTGGTTGCCCTGTCTGGTAGTTATTTCTGAGTCCCCCAGCCTGTTGTTGGGTATTATATCCGTATCCTCTTCCCCTCATAAACCCTCCTCTCCCTCTATTATAATTATAATACCCAGCTCCTTGCATTGGGTACCCTCCTCCCATGTTCTGTGCGTGTGATTGCAGAGGCAGCACTTGCTCTATTACCTCTTGTGGAGGCGCTATTTGAGCTGGATTTTGTGCAGCCACTACTTGCGTTGGGCTTTGGGCCATTGGTGTTGGCGCAGTTATTAGTGCCCCTTCCATGGTATATTTAGTAAGTTTTTTCTGTACTAATTTGGCCTCTTCTGTTTTCCTGTCCTCTTCCTTTTGTTTCATTTTTCCTTGCCATGTTCTACAGTGATGTACTATAGTCAGTTGTATTTCCGGCCATGGTTTTGCTTCCATCCCCACTACTTTCTTTAATTGTCTCTGAACTCCTTCTGGGAGCCCTTGTACTAGTATATGATAAAATATGGCTGGTGTTTTGTCCCATTGTTCTCTAGTTTCCATGCGCCACTTCTCTTGAATATCCTGGATATAATCAACAGGATCCTCGTTCTCACCCATCTTACGGGAAGTAATGGCTCCTATGTCTGATGTGTCTGGGTACTGCACTCTTAGTGCCTGCCATAGCGCATGTCTGCAGTTTGCAAATGGTGCCCCATCATGCGATGTGTTTGTTATTGTTACCCCATGGAATCCCGCTCTTTTCCAAATGTCATCCGCTCTATCCCCTAATATTGATATTAACAGGCCCTTAACATCTCCCACTGCTAGTTTCTGTCCTGCGGTGTGTTTTTCCATTTCATATATCCATTTACCCGCACCTCCACTTAATGATGGGAGCCTACATTTTATGTTTTCCTTATCCGTATGTTTCCAAGGTACATACTGTGGTCTAACCCCTCCTCTCTCCAGCAGTGGCATTACATTCTGTCTTGTGTCATCCTTTATGCTCCATGATGTTAACTCTTCACACCCCTCCTCTTCCCCCATTCCTTTTACTACTTCAAATCCTTCCTTACTACCTCTTCTCCTACCTCCCTCTTCTTCCTTTCCCCTTTTTTCATCCTTTCCTGTGTTCAATATGGGCACGTCTGTTTGCCTGTCTTGCCTGCGACTAGGGAGGTCCCTAAGCCGACATGCATAAGGTGTAACTTCGTCCATGAAGGGTGCGAGCTTTATTCTGTGCAGAGAGCGTGCAGTTGTTGAACATGTGGGGTGTGGCGTTAGAGAGCGTGATGGTGATGTGGGTGGCGTGTGTTGGTTGGTGAGCGTCGGTGGCGTGTGTTCGTTAGTTTGTGTTTCTCCCATTCTTTTCACTTCCTCCTTACTTCTCTCCAGCTCCTCCCATCTTCTACTCACCCATGGCGAATCTATGTTTGTTCTAGTGAGGTATAGCTTATCTAAGCTTTCCCTTTCACTCTTCCTTCCATCCTCACTACAAAAATCATTCATAAATTGCGCCCCCCACTCTGCCTTTTTTCCTTTTATTGTTACAGTTTTTAAGTCTATTAGGTCTCCCTCTTCCTTTCCGTTGTTACCACCTGTTCCCCTTAGTGCTGACGTTGTTGCTACCTCTCTATTTTTATATACTTCTCCCCATCTTTCACTCTCCCTCTTACTCTCTTCTCTCTCCCCTTCACTCCTCTCCTCCATCTCCCTACTATTTTCCTCTCTTTTCCTTTTTAATTCCTCCATTACTTCGTTGCTCATCTGTTCCAATATCCTTTCATCCTCCCTCCTCCTTTCCCATTTCACCCTTTCTCTTTCTACTATACTCTCTATTACCTTCCCCTCTTCATATTTTTTAGCTGTCTCTGATATTATCCTCCTCCTCCATATTTCCATTTCTTTTTCATTTTCTTCTTCTTCCTTCTTCTTCTCCCTCATCACTACTCTTGATACCCTTTCTGCTTCTGCTTTTACCCTTACAGCTTCCCTCTTTCTCTCCTCACTTTGCTCCCTTAATTTTTCCAATTCGTCCTTACCTTCTTTCCTTTTCCTCACTCTCTCTCTTTCCTCCCCCTCAAGTTGTTTTATCAGTTCATTCTGCTCATCCCTTAGTTTAGCTAATCTTTCCTCCAAAATCTCTTCCTTCTGCCGTAGCAGCTCCTCTCCCCTCATTTCACTCTCTCTTTCACTATCCTCGTTTGTTCTCTTTACCGCCTCCCTTTCCTCTCCAGTTAGTGATCCTCGTAATTTCAACAATATCTGTGCAGCTACCCACTCATCGTTTCCTATCTCTACAGTCTGCTCTTCTCTCCTCCCGTCCCCCATTGGTATCTTTCCATGAGCCACATATGGTGGAGGGCTGTATGCCGGGTTTGAGTATCCTTCAGCCGCCCTTAACTGTCCTTTTATTTCTCCTAATTCTCTTAAAGGGTACAACCCTCCTCCCTCTGTTTTCACTCCCGGTGTTAAGGGTATCTCATTGCTCGGTTCCTGTTTTATGTCAGCTAATTTATCAACCTTTCCTCCACCCAGTTTTTCATTCCCCATATTCTTTGTTCCTTCACTCTCCTTTTCCCCATCCGTTCCTTCTTTCTTAATCTCCTTTTCTTCCGGTGTTTCCCCCATAGTGAACATTCCATTTGGTCCTGGTCTAGACCCCTGGAACATCCTCCATAAGTTAAACACCTCCACATGGTTTGCCAACTTCTTCCCCTTGTATGTATTGTGCAGATGGTTTAATAGTGAATGTTGGGCATATGGGTCAAAGCTACCATTAGGCGGCCATGGTGTCAACATTTTGTTGTCCGTCCCCTGGGTCCACTCTATGCTGTACTTAATTAACTTCTCCCTATGTGGTGGCAGTGTGGTGCATATATGTTGTAGTGGGGTAGTGAGGGTATTCCCCCACCCTCCCAACCCTCTCCCGTATGACATACTAGCGCACCCTTTCTTACCCTTCCCCTTGCTACCAGTTTGCAACATACAACCTTTTATTGCTTACCTTGCCCCGCAAGTGTGGGGACTTACGACAATCCTTTGACAAATTATGCAATGATAATAATCACAAAAAAAAAAAAAAAAAATTATAAAACAAATATATTTATGATGTTATATTATATTCCTTCCCCTACGGCCCCCTGCGGCCGAAGCGCACGCAGCCCCCTGCAGCTGCGTACCCCTTACGACGATCTTACACAGTCGTCCTTTTTCCCCGTTCTCCTCCCACCTTTACACTTGCCGTGGCCGGCGTTCTCCGTGCGCAGCCACGCCCCCTTCCCCTTCTCCTCTTTGATCCACTCGTTTATCGTTTATCTCCGTGTCCGCTCCTTTATCATGTTTCTCTTCCCCACCAATGTCAAACCCAAAGCTTCTTGTGTTCACGATATCTTACTAAATCCCTACTGGTGACGTCACCTATTTCTTCGAACTACTGGTATATTCGTGTTATGTTCTTTAAATTCAAAATACACTTGCAATCTACCCCGCTAACCCTACAGCTGTCTTCCTGTCTCTCCTGGAACAAGGTAATCTCATCAATACTATAACCGGACTGCGCACGCTGCGTCGCCTCGCGTGTGATACGCCCCTCAACAGGAGGGCTTAACCAGCCAATTATCTTCCGTTTTGGGCAACTACGTAACTAGCCACCGCCCACAGGGAAACGTCATCTACCTATCGAGTTTCTTGCTCGAACAATAGGGAACCTCATCTACCTATCGAGTTTCTTGCTCGAACAATAGGGAACCTCATCTACTCATTGAATGATAAATGTCAAATCGTAGGAAACCACACACACCCACCCTCACACGTAGTCGCGATTTAGGCCAATCAGTGTCTTTCGAGCGGCTGCACGTGATGTTTTCGTGCCCCGCCCCCCTCTTTCGCGTAACGTTAGCTTTTTGTTGCGAGCGTCTGCACGTGTTGTTCTCGTGCCCTGCCCCCCTCTTTCGCGTAACGTTAGCCGCCTTCTCTCGCACTCAATTCACTACCATTCATTCCATTATCATCACTCAATTAAACCTTCACCCCACCTTTTTACAATACCTCCCTCCTCCCTTATTTACTTCCGCCCCCTCCCTCACAATTTCGCATTGCTTGTTGTGCGTGTCATGCTCACCAAGTTCCCTCGATGCAGGGCCGCTCGACTGCGTGCACCCCTCCAAGCGGCTCGCCACCTCCCCTCGTCTGGACCACGTCTGGACACTCGCCGACCGCGGGCGGGATACTTCTCAACCGGCTCCCGAGGGCCAATATCCGGATTGCGCTGTCCGGTCCTCTCGCAGCTCCGCGATGGTCCTGTAGTCCTCAGAAGGGGGCAACGGCAGAGGGGGCCGCGCCGCCGGGCCTCCCCGCAACGGGAGTGCCTGGAAAAATAAAAAATAAAAGTCGATCTTAAACAGATCTCAGCAGTGCCTCCAACTTGTCGGGGGGGGATTCTGCCGGGGTCGGCCGGGCCGTCCGCAGACCTCCGGGCAGGGAGGCCCCAACTCCTCCCGTGTATATCTCGGATCGAGACAGAGTATGAGGCACACACAAGGAGCAAGGCAACTTCTGCCGTTTATTATGCAAACGGCAGGGATGGGTCAAGGAGCGTACGCGTTCGTCCTGACACACACACAATAGTGGGGCTCGCAGGCCCTTTTTACTACATTATGACGCGCTACTTGCGTCATTCCAAAAAGTTACCAAAAGAACCTATCGCCACTCTTGATTGGTTGCTCGAGTGGTGGGGTTAGTATAGTACGCATATAGAGAATGATATTAGTGGTTAAGATGTAGTCAGGTGGTATATCTGGGTTGTCCCTACAATTAGATACATAAGAATTGTTACATGAAGACCCCTGAGGATTGGCTAACGTTACTGACGTCTGAGATAAGAACCTCATGTTCTGATTGGTGCATCCGTGAGCTCCCCAGCCTGGGACCACCGTTGTTCCCAGCACACGGTGCACCTGTGGTTGCAACAGTGTTTCAATATGGGTACGTGCAGGCAATGTGAGGATTTATTCATAGGTGGGAGACTGACCGTTCCCACTGTAGCAGGTGTCCATTGAGCCTTTCAAGTGTGTCGGCCTGCGTCTCGTAGCGAGGTACCCAGACGCCTTTTCTCTCCTGGGTTTTGGCATCTCGTCAGGTTCGGCTTGGTCACGTGGGGAGGGACCGTGTTTGAGGCATAATTCTGCACAATTAATATTGTTTTTCCACTGTATGTCTGGTTTAATTTGCAGATATGATTTTAACATTGGTACGTGGAGTGCGAGGTTGCAACATCGTGCCTTTGAAGATTTGTTTCTTGACTGTGGGTTTGCAACATTACGACCTTGGCTGGTTGCTCCACTGGGTTCTTTCTGCAGGCTCAGCAACCTGACTTTTGCTTTGTTAATGTCCACGGGAACTCTTGCTTGAGGCCTACTTGGGCCTGGTGCACGAGTAATCCATTTAGTGCATGGATGCTTTAGGTTATAGTGGCATACAGTTTCATGGCCAGTATCGTGTTTCCATTATATCTCTCATGATGGTAACGGGTTTCAAGAGAAGCGTGAGCAAGCGTTATAAATGAGCTCATGGTGCGTCTTGCGTTTCTGCATTCTGAAAGCCTATGTAAAAATAATAAAGATGCACGTCCGTGAATAAGCCTGTCGCCTACGTCAGAGCACTGAGTATGTTCTTCGTGTAGATTGGTGTGGAAATGTTCAGCGTGTATAATAGTTCAGCGGTGCTTCCCGTTATCTAGGTCGTCATGGCATCTCTAACGATGTGTAGATTTCAGTCTAGTTGGTCCGTGCCGCAGGTGTCGGCATGGCCAGTGCGGGCTGTTGGGCAGGCAGATGGACACATCCGTATGTTTCTGTACCAGGGTATTTGGTCATCTGGTAAATGGGCAAACTCTTCTCGTGGCGGGTGTCTGGGCCGCGACCCTCTAGGCCAAGCGCGAGAGGTGAAGGACGGGAGTCTGGTTTTCCATTCTCCCACTTCAGTTATGTTATGTTATAGCCATTTGTAGCATGCATTACCACCCGAAGGCATCTTGGCGCGAGGACTGGGCACGATACAAGCCATCGCAGTGACCCTAGAACAACAACGTTTTCGGGGCTTTCCTAAATTGAAGATGATTTGCCATGGCTCTATGGCCAGCGGGCATCCCATTCCAGAGTCTGCTGGCCGCATATGAAAAAGCCTGTCCTCCTATACAAACCCTGTATATCTTTGAGAGGGCCACTCATTTGGCAGCTCCTGACCAAAGGGATCAGCCAGGGACATAAAGAAGAAACGTTTCCTGCAAGTGTTCAGGTCCCTGTTTAAAAAAGGCTCAATGTTCTAAACACAGAGCCTTGAATCCTCTGGGCTACTGGAAGCCAGTGAAGTGACCGGAGAACCAGACTTATATGAGCTCCGTACGGAGATGCCGTGGCCCCCCTAGCCGCCAAATTCTGCAACAGCTGCAGGCGGTGCACCAGCCCAAGAGGTTGCGCCAGATAAAGTGCATTGCAATAATCAAGCCGACTATTGATCAAGGAGGACACCACTAAGGGCTGCAAATGCTCTGGCAAAAAAAGGCAAGACACGGCATAGAACCCTAAGAAAGAAATAACCAGTCTTGCAGACTGCTCTAACCTGCAGTGGCATAGATAGATCAGTTGATAGTAAGACCCCAAGATTCTTAACCACCTTCACCAGAGTAGGACATTCACCCAGAGTAGAAGGCCAGAAAGAGCCCGACCATTGCGTAGTGACCAAAGAAGAACCCACCACCAAAACTTTGGTCTTGTCCCCATTCAGCTTCAGCCAATTTGCACTCATCCAATTTCCTACTGCAGACAAACAGTCCCGAAATTCCAAGAACACAGTACCAGGCTCCTGATCCAATGGACCAAGATCTGAATATTGTCGGCATATGAATAACAATGAAAACCATAGGAACGGATGAGGTGAATCAGCGGCTGAATATAGATATTGAACAGCATGGGGGACAAGACTGATCCCTGAGGAACCCCACAGGATAGAATCCGAGAAGAAGAGAAAAAGGGAGGTAAATAAAATATTGACCCCGATCCGAGAGAAAGGAAGAAAATCAACTTGTGACAGGCCCTCAAAGGCCCGCTTCCTGTAGGCAAGATAACAGGACGTCGTGGTGAACTGTATCGAATTCTATTGCCCACTACCATAAGTTGTCCCTTTCTCAGCATATTCAGTTGGGCAGGCTATAAGGACCATCATTTCCAATTAGAGCCAATTCCAAACCGCAAATGAGGGGATATCCCTTGGGCAGAGATAAAATATCTAGGGGCATCTTTGGGTGGCTTCTCCTCCTATACTTCTTGGTGAGTCATCCACTCACATGTGCATCTTGCCCATGGACCAGGCCGTATTTGGCTGGCTGTGCCCTGCAGTCCCCTGATTGGGCTCTGCGCAATAAAAGAGCATTGTTTTGCTTCACAGGACCACACTACTTACACAAGTTTGTCAAGGCTAAAGGTGGTCAGGTATCCCAAAATTATTTCCTAGCAGCCAGGGGTGAGCTGTTATGTTGCATATCATTTCTGTTGGAAAGCATTTGCATGTTCAGATAGTCTTGTACTTCTCCACACGCCATGTCCCATTGCAGTCCTTCCTGCCACCATCACAGTATCCATTGGTTGTTGCAGCACTCCAGTTGGCTGAGTGTTATGATGATGTGGAGCTCCCCACATGTAACTTGCTATTCAAGAGCTCTGCCCCAGATATATGCTTGGTGGCTTCTTCAATACAGCCCACAGGGATGTCCATACTTGAAGGCTAGTTTATATGCCAATCTGCAAGTGCTTTATTCACCCCACCCCATATCTTATCCACTACTTCCCTTTTCTACCATCCTCCAAAGAGCTCTTCTTTCTGTTGCTGCAAGTGAATTGCGCCCCTCAACCCCCAGATAGTTTTGGTAATGTGTTGTCACCTGAAAGGCAGACAATACCTCAAAGAACAATACGGTAGCTAAGGTCTTATTTACCACTAGCTGCACCCAGCCATGCATTGCTGTGGCTCAGTCTGGTTAAATGGAAAAGAAAGAAAAGAGAAAGTGCATGTTTCTAATATGTTTAATTTAAAAATGCTTGTGGGTATACAATATTTTTTGTTGTTCCATTGTCTGTGCAGATATAGAGATTGCCTGGTTTGTTTGACTCTAGAACATGCAACATATAATTGTCCATATGAGAAGCAATCCGTGTCTAGATTTAAACCGCACAATTCTAAAGAATGGCCTTGAGCTTTGTTGATGGTGATTGCAAACGCAAGTTGCCATGAATTGAGCTGTAATTATATCTGTTCTGAACAATGTCATTTGGAAGCATGAGGTGTATTTCCCGATGTTAGATAGGAAAAGCTTTGATTCGGCGGTATATCCGGCAAGCAAAGCTTTTAATGGCTCTGGCAGTTCTCCAAGTTGAGGCAGTTTAAATTTCCCGGCGGCGCAACACATTCCTTTCGTTTCTCGTTTCTTCACTCATAGTGCCGATTAGAATATACCGGCTCAAAGTATAATCATCAGTTGTACCCGAATGCAAGGCGAATGTAATCGCGTGATTGCTGAGCACAGAGTCTTGATTGACGCTGATCTGCTGTTTCCCATTGACGTCTTTCAGCCACTCTCAGCCTGTCACGTTCATTCTGTTAAGAACGAAGCAGATCTGAAGCTGCAGAACGCGATCACCCTGCTCGCAACCACGCATCCTGAAGTCTGGCTGCACGTCGCTCTGCTGCTTCCTCAGCACGTATTTGAGCCATTCTAAATCGGAAACATTGAAATGGAATCATAAAAAATTTAGCATAGAGTGTGTTGCTTTTATGTCCACCAGATGGTGCTGTTTTCCAAAAAAACATGAAAATACTTAGTATAGCATGTGTTGCTTTTACGTTCAACAGATGGCATTGTTTTTTGGAAAAAGCATGTTTTTACCTGTTACAGGTGTGACATCTATGTATGGTAGGTATATAAAAACAAGCGCTATTCGAATGCAACTTTGTGTCAAAATTTCAAAGCATTTGGTGAAGAACTTTATGAGATTTAAGATTTTGAACAAATGAACATTTAAATTTGTTTTTATATAGATTAAATATCTATATCCTTGTCTATCCAGTTTTGACACAGTGTTGTACCTTAGACTCTGTATATAAACCCGAGTATACTTAAACTCAGAGAATCCGACCTCTGCAGAGTTCAGATGCTGAATCATAGTACAGATACTGTTATCTATATCTTCCAAAAAAGGAAACCAAGTATTAATTGAACTGGAAAAAGCTTTAAATCCTGGTATGATTGTTATTTATTTATTTATTAAGCGCTGGCATCAGGGTGCTACAAATACACATGGACAACAAAGGGAACGGGACAAAAACAAAACATAGCCAAAGAATCAGTACAGAAGTAATTATTCAAATGTTTCCTAAATGTTGCAATGTTGGGTAACACACTTCCAGGCTTAATTCTGGTGGAAGTGAATTCCAGTGTTGAGTGGTCAGGACAATCAAGGAGCACCATAGAAACTTGGCTGTTTTAGCTCTAGGTTTACGGAGATAGGGTTACCCCCCTACTCCCACTGGTGGCTGGGGTAAGATACATATACATACACATATAGGTTGCACCATGGGGAAGAAAACCTATTTTGCAATTGTTTGTAAATTAAAGTATACAGGTAGGGGTATCCACAACAGATATCCGGTGGAGCATTTCTGGTATGATGATCCAAAAGAAACACGAACTGTGAACAATTACTGGTTCGAATTTGCCATTATGAATTTTAATCACACAATCTTTTTATAAAAGAGAAAACCAATTCATATGCATAAAATTAGCAAAATACAAAACGCAAAGAACAGAGTACACCAACAGAAAAAAAACATCTACAGTCAGTGATCTATGTGACACTATCCGAGTTTCCATGAACACATTTTCTTCCATAAAGAGAGGGCACAGCAAAGAGATAAAGTTAAAGAGAGTTGTTTAGCTTAAAGGAAAATGTACATTGATTTTATGAAACATCTCTGTAAACAGTATTAATTATTCCATGGTTTAGACAGAACCATTTACTTAATGGTTATGGTTTAGACAGAACCATTTACTTAATGGTTAATGCTTTGTGAGTCTCTCCGAACTTAGAGACTCCAAGGTTCAAAGCTCTATTCCCCTTGGTTGAAAGCTTTCTATAGGGAGGGTGTCAAATTCCTAAAGGCCGTATACTTTAGACATAGGTTGGGGTCTGCCATTGTGTTAGTAAAAAATCTAAATGATCGCTTACAAAAATCTTGTGAAGGTTCACTGAGATCCCTGGTAGGGCATGTTTCGGCAAGGAAACTTATAGGTCATCACTCTTTCTTCAGGGCATCTTCATGGACCCTGTGAAATACACAGTATGTGTGTTTTAGTCACATGCCAGAAATTATCAAGGTATCATTTTTCAAGGGGCCTTAATAGTTAAAAGTAGACACTTACCCTTAACTGTAGGGGAAGTGGTAGACTCCAGTATGCACCACCCTGTCCAGTAGGGTGGCCGTGGATGGAGGGGCAGTCAACACTTGTGAGTTTAGTAAGTAAATCTGTGTGGTATGCCGAAAAGAAGAGAGGTGGGAAATGTTTAACCATCTGCAAAAGAAAGGTGGGCTGAATTAGGTAAGTAACGGGAACATGTAGAGACTACCATGGTCAAGAGTGTTCTTGGCTGGGGTACCTGGTGTTACATGAGACGGGCCACTTTTTGTGTTAGGCATGCATTCTAGGCGTGGTTATGGTCAAGAAAGTGAGTATGTCAGGGCAACAAGGTTGAAAAAGTCATCACTCGATCTGCGCAGCATGCAGGGTCTGTGTGGGAGACCAGAGTTGAAATGTGAGGCTCAGGATCTAATCTTAACACATCTTTCACAAAAGGACACACGCCGTGGCATGCAGTGTATGTCAAATTCTCATGCATCTAGCAGTAGATCAGAACATATCTCTAGATTACTCTTGTAACTGGATGGGAACACTCTATCTTCGTTGGTGTGTTATTGCTGAAGGCGGGGCTGCATGATGATTAAAGTTGTTTCATCTAGGCAGTGGGAGGAAAGACGTCCTGGTCAGATGAGCTCATTCCTCTGATAGAATGAGGGGGTGGTGAAATGGCACTGTTGCCAGGCTCTAAGAGCCTTACCTGTATATCAAGGCCATCTGGATCGGTCGTTTGGGCTTTTTCAGTGTAGTGGGAAAACATTCCTTCTTCGGCCACAGATAATTTTATGCAAGCCGAAAGGCAGTAAGTCCATGCGCCATATTTAAGAGTACTGGAAACACTGCTGCGTGTAGTGGTGTCCCCGGATAGGCTACATCCACATTGGGTGGAGACGGTTGTATTGTTTGAGCTGTGTCACGTGTGTGGAAGACTTCCCTTTGGTATTGAAACCGGGATGCATTAACGTTGTTCTTGTCCTGGAGAGTGAGCGGCTGCCAAAGACTAATAGATAAGGCAGACAGAGGTAATGTGATTCTTAATAAGGAAATATGGGTGACGCTGGGTAAGCAATGCTGCTCAATCAGCGGCGTGCATCACTGTCAAAATCTTCATCGAACAGGCAAGATCCTGGGGGTGCACTGTGACGAGTGTCTCCTGGGAATATTCAGGTTGTGTTATAAACAAGAGGTATTCTACATACATAGGTGCATGCATCTAACTATGGTCATTGCGCCTGTTGGTGCCGCAGTGAAAAAGACATTAAAAAAGGGGTAGAAATTCCTCATTAAGTCCATGATTGTACGTGTCCAATTTATGCATCCAACAGATTTCTTTCTCCAAGAGGCTTCTTTGTACATTGGGTCCACGTTTCACTGTGTCCGAAATCCACCAGAGTAAATTGTTTGGCGGTGTGGGGTTATTCCATGCAGTGGCTCACCAGTGGGGCAGATGCATTTTTGCAGCATATTCTAGATCTGTGCTCTGAAATCCTTCTGTTGACTGATCTCATTATTTGGCCAACATATCAAAGTCCGCATGGACATTCGTTACAATAAATGGCTCCATTGGTTTCGCAATAGGTCATGTTGCAAAGTGTCCATGTTGTTTCAACTATCTTAAATATTTTTATTTTGTTGGTGAATTGACAGGGCACACAGCTTATGCATGGATTGTGACCCTTCACCACTCCATAGTCGAGTGCGAGTTGTCTCCTTGGTAAATTGGGAATATACCAATTCATCACGTAACTTCTTAGCACTTTTGAAAGCAAATCTTTGTGCTGGATCCTTTGGCAGGTTAAAGCTTAGAAGTGGCCAATATTTATTGATTTTTTTTCTTAACCTGAAAGGTGTGTGTGCCATGGGTGATCACACAAATCAATTGTTTGTTAGTATCCTTGTCTGTGCTGTTTTTGGGACTGAGTAGGGACTCTCTATCTGTAAATCTAGCTCATTTTTTTGGGTATCCACGCGTTTTCAACCTAGTGAGTAGTTCTTCTGCATGTTTGTAAATGTCCTCAAGAGAGCTACAGTTCCTTCTGATATGTAGATATTGGCTGTAAGGCAAATTCTCTTTGATATATGCTGGGTGGTTGCTTTGAAAGTGTAGGATTGTAGTTTTATCACTACATTTGCAGTAAAGGCTACATTTCAAACTCCCATTGTTGTGTCTAATTATCGGTCCAGGAAGTGGAGTTCTGAGTATTCCATTGTGAACTGGATGTTTTAATCCTGCTCATTTAGCTAGCCATAGAATGAATTGAGTTTTTCTTCCGTATCGTTCCAGATTAACATAACGTCATCTATATATCTTTTCCAGTTATTGATGTAGTCATAGAAAGGATTCAATTCAGTCAGACCACATTCTTTTTCAAACCTGGTTATAAACAAAATGGCTAACCTATTTGCAAACGCTGTGCCCATGTCAGTACCTTTTATTTGAAAAAATAATTTTTGGTTAAATACAAAAAGGTTTTTACATGAAGCTAAGGTCATGAGTTCTACTAACAATGTGTGGAACCCTTGTTTGCAGATTTTAGGTGCCCAGATGTTGCTGTATGCATTCAATGGCCTTGGTTTTGCCAGATGATGGTGTAAAGGGATTTTATGTCCATGGTCCCTAAAAGGTGTTTATTGGGGTCAAAGTTTAGTTTCTCAAAGGTTTTTATGGTGAGTGTGGTGTTGTAACATATGTGCCAGTATGGCCGCTCATGGGTTTCAGGAAGGTGTCTATGAATGTGCATATCAGTTCCAAAATGGATCCACACCCCGATACGATCGGTCTCACATGGGGGGGTCTGTCTGGTGTTTATGAATCTTGGATAGGGCATAAAAAGTAGGAGTGCGCCCTTGGGTACCCGCTGAAACTTGCGCTACCAGGGATCTCATTGAACCTTCATTGAAACTTCACGAGATTTTTGTAACAGATCATTTAGATGTTTTACTAACACGTTGGCAGACCCCAACCTATGTCTAAAGTATATGGACTTAAGGACTTTGAATTTGAAGCTGTCACAAAAGAAGGTCTTCAACCAAGGAGAATAGAAACATTGAACCTTGGAGTCTCTAAGTTAGGAGAGACTCACAAAGCATTAACTATGAAGTAAATGGTTCTGGCTAAACCATAACCATGAAGTAAATGGTTTGGTCTAAACCATGGAATAATTAGTTCTGTTTACACAGATGTTTCACAAAATCAATGTACATTTTCCTTTAATTTAAACAACTCTCTTTAACTTTATCTCTTTGCTGTTCCTTCTCTTTATGGAAGAAAATGTTTTCACCGAAACTTGTATAGTGTCACATAGATCAATGACTGTAGATGTTTGATCTGTTGGTGTACTGTGTTCTTTGCTTTATGTGTTAATTGTAGGCATATGAATTGGTTTTCTCTTTTTCATAAACACTTTGTGTGATTAAAATTAATAATGTCAAATTCGAACCAGTAATTTTTCACAGTATCTGTTCCCTTTGGATCATCATGCCATTAATGCTCCATGCGATATCTGTTGTGGATACCATCTGTTGTGGATACCCGTACCTGTACACTTCAATTTACAAACAAGTGCAAATTAAGTTCTTCTTCCCCATGGTAGACCCTATATGTGTATGCATATGTGTCTTTTAGCTCTAGGAAAAGACAGTAGACCGGCCAAACCAGACCAGAGTTGGCGCTAGGGCATGTACAGTTTTATTTTATCTTTCATATAAGCAGGGTGGTTGCCAAAGACACACCTGTGGCCAACAGAGAGTGCCTTAAATCAGATTCTTGCAGCCACACTCAGCCAGGGATGTCCCTTTCTGTCCTGCATGATGTGTTCTCTCCTTGGAATATCACAAACAATGCAAACCACATCATTTTGTAGTATTTGGAGTCTTGTTAGGCTGTTGTTACTTGCTCCAACTAGGAGACTGGTTCAGTAGTGGATGCGTGGCATGATGATAGACCTCACTAAGGTAGCCAGGTTTTTGTGAAAGAGAAGTGGCTTAGCATGCCTAAGCACTTTCAGATGGTACTGAGCATTCCCTACTATCCCATCTACCTGTGCTTCAGAGCTTAAGGATGCATCAATGTGTACAAGACCCTTATCTGGTTTCTCGTAACGGACAAATGAGAATAATCTGAGTGTAACTTAGATCTAGCTTGCATGGGCCCATTGATCATTAACTCCATTTTGGGCCATCCATCTTTTAACCAGATCGTAGATGTTCATAGCTTCCTTGAGTCAGATGCATAATTACTGCTTAATTCCCTAAGGAGCTGGGTGTCATCAGCATAATTGGAAAAGTGGACGCAATAGTGCCAAGAAGGTCACAAAGAAGTTTGAGATATAAATTAAACAATTTTGGAGACAAGCAAGAAACTTGTGGAACCCCAAAGTGTATTTGCTCTGGGCTTGAGGAGGCCACTCCCCAACACACACGTGAGCTCCTATCACTCAGAAAATAATTGATCCAGTCCACTGTCTTACTAGAGCACTCCCCATGTGTGATGAGGCAGTTCAGCTGGCACTCATGATCAACCAAATCGAAAGCGGATGATAAGTCTACCAGAACGAGTTAGCCAGATTTGCCCCTATCCATAAGATTCAGCATATGCAGCTGGAGTTTAAGCAAGGCACTTGTAGTTCCATGGTGAGCATGAAAGCCATATTTTTTAGGGTATGATATGATATGATATTTTAGTTGTATTTCGGAGCCCAAGGAGGCAAGGGGTGGGAACAAGGGATGACAGAATAACGATCTTACTAGGCCCAGTGACATTGAGAACGCGTAATTGCAGGGGAGAGGGAAGGGGAGAAGGATGATGGCATTTTCCAAATGCTGTTGGAGCTGAGATGTAGCTAATTTATCAATAACTTTCAGCAAGAAGAGCCAGTTTGTGATGGGGCATAGATTACCTGGATCTCTTAGACAAGAGCTATGTTTTTTGCCAATAGTGTAACAGCTACATTTATATTGTTATCTGGTACATTGCTGTGATTAATGAAGGAGTTGGAAAATGCAACAAGGAAAGGAATGAAGATTTGGGGATTTTGCAAATTTAGATGGCAAGATCTCGCCTGGGTCTTGGAATGTAATATTGTCAACTAGCAAAAGTACCCATTCTCTGAATGGGTTCTGTAGACAGACATGATAACACTCTCATCAATTGTTGAAATTCAATGACCCTGTAGGTGGCTGTTCCGATTCACTTATCACTTGATGTGCTTTGCACCCTGAAGTAAACTGCACTGAGAAAGGGTGTGTGTGGTTGGCTGGTATACCCAGAGTAGATATTGGGGGAGCCAAGAGATGGTGTGCTGCTGCATACTGGGACCTTCTGTACTCTCTCCCCACCTGTCGCCTCATCCTTTTTTGTTCCTCATGTCGAGACCGATCCTTCTATGACCACATTGATGTTTCGCCTGATTTCAGGCAACCGTCTCATGTGTGAAGGTGCTGAAATCTGGGTAAAGTAGTGGGGTGTCCAAATGTTATGTAGCCAGTAATGTCCAGAGGGTACTAATAGGCAACTATGCAGAATGTGGTGCAAATTGGTGAAACTGTGTGGAATTGTATAAGGAACAATGCTTCACCAAGCAACAAATTGACAAACAAATTCAGATTTTTTGTTGAAATCTGGGGAAAGGGGTTGGGTGTCCAAATGGGATGTAGCAAGTAATGTCTGGAGTATTCTTACAGGTAACTATGTAACATTTGGTGCAGATTGGTGAAATGCTGAGGAATTGTATAAGGAACAATGCTTTGCCAAGCCACAAACCCACAAACACATTTTGACTTGTGCTGAAATCCGTGGAAATGGGTGGGGTGTCCAAATGTCAGGTAGCCAGCATTGTCAAGAAGGCCCTAACAGATGAATGTGCAAAATTTGGGGCAGATCGGTGAAACAGTCTGTAGTTGTATAAGGAACAATGCTTTGCTACAAACCCACAAACCCACACACAACCTTTGACTTTTATATACATAGATAAATACCACTTTTATTGCATTGTCCACCCTGGCCCTCTGCCCAAAATTGTACTCGAATCCACAATCTCACAAAACCCCAGCACCACTGAAGATGGAGTTCCAAGTATGGCCCTCATGACCCTCACACGACTCTCGGCCCGAAGACAGAGGAACGACAGATGCACCTCACTCTTAGGCTCTTCATCGCCATTATCAATGTATCGCAGATGTGAGAAACATTATTCTCTCAGACAGAAATTCAAGCCTTAACCAATCAATGATATGGAGGGGATGGAGATGTCATCAATGGAACAAGTCAGCTGACCGCAAATCGAGAAGTCAATGATGTCATCACTGACATCACAACGAAGGTACCCATAGACATGACATGAAGTACGTAGGCATCCACTCATGAAGTTACACAAACATACATTTGTTTTTTGCATATAGACACTAAATACATACTTATGACTCATGCATGTAGATGGTGAATAGACTTACATACTTCTATCCATATCTCTATATCCTTTGCTAAAGTCAAACTGCAAGATGCCAAGTATTCATATACTTAGCTTCCACATGCTTCATTGACACTAACATGGGAAGTCATAAGGACAAATATGGAAGCTATAGGCATGCTGAAGTGAATGAGGAAGGGGAGACAGGCGTTGAATACATGGAAGGGCTGACAAGATCACTTCACTTAGAGGCAGCGTAGACACGGTACACCCCCAGCCAAGGACGAGTGGAGACGGAAAGTTCCAGTTACCAAGACAAAAAGACATCTGCAAGAAATTCTGGCTAAAATCCTCATAATTGCAAGCAGGAGAGATCCATTTCATGGTCTTGAAACACGTGACTTAGAAGAGCAGCCAATGCCTATTCGCTCAAGGTAGATGGAGAGGACCTGTTCACATCGAACCAGGGTGGATAGATACAGGTATTGCTCAAATATTAACAACTGACTGCACTCTGTCAGGCTTAGGTGATTAGATTTGGCAACATTAGGGAACACATAGCATCTCCATGCTCATTCCCATCGCTTTGAGAAGGTGCACTCAGCCTGGTAACCGTCCAGGGTCCCAGGGCTCGGAGGACACATTCTGCCCAATCCAAAGTCACCTTTCACATGTAGACATAATATGTTGCAGGAGCCAATCGATTTCCCACAACCCTGCAACTTTGTATTTGTTTCATGGAGAGGTGCTCCCAGGAGGAGCCACCAGATATGGCTAACCAATAATAGAACTAACCCTTATAGGATACATATATTTTTCGCCTAAATAGACAAATCTGCACGCCCAATAGGTTTCGGGGGCTGAACTTGGTTTTGTGAGGACACTCCTGGATAGAACGGGCTGACACATGCTTAGGAGATGAGAGCTCTGGAGAATGTATGTTTTTCTAGTGTGATCACTGTCATTTTGTTAGATAATAAATACAGTCAACTTGGCCCTATGGCTCTCTCTTCCGTTCTTGCGGTGGGGAGTTTTTGTTGCTCCTGTGGGTCTCTTTGCTGGTAATCAGGGTAACTGCTATAGAGTCCCTGCCGTTCCTTTACAAGTGGTAGCCAAGGGATGGTCACTAAGACCTTTTGGCACTAAGCCCGCCTCATGCTGCTGCATGCCCTAAGGGCGGTGCAGTGACCCGCGAGAACCGACCCCCAAATCCATGTGTAACAAAAAGAGAAGAGGCCTATGGAGGAAGTTCCTGCCCGCTATATGGGGGGCCCCTAGCAGACCGGACGGCATAGTGGCAGATTGTGGGAGAGTCGGTGTCTAAGGGGCATCAGTGGAGCACAGAGTCTAATTATAGACTGAGCTATATGGCAAATTCAGGGAGAAAGAACTGTTCGGCTTGATGGTGAATTTTCTGTGGTTTTGTGTTTTTTGTGCAAAGGTTAGCCATACCTTAGACGATCAGTTTGGATGGTTAGGTTAAAAGGTCAGCTTAGCTTGCGGATGAAAGAAATGAAAAAAAGAAGAAGAAGAAAAGTTTTCCCTGTGAGTTAGTCAATTCAGCTTGGTTCATGGATGATTATGTATGGTTACCTGTCATAGGGGTTATCGGAAGAAGCTAGTTTATATCACAGAAGGTGGTTTTCTAGTTTATTTCTTTGAGATGTATTTATATAATGCAACGCTATAAAGGAGGGACCACATGATTTAATGGTTTACCCTGTAAGTGAGGCAGGAAGACAGCTGTATGTGTTGGTCATGTTTGTTATATATATTGAAGATATCGAGGGCTTTTCCTCTAGGGTATTGGTGACATCACCCACGAGGTTGCTTAATCGGACTTGAGGTGTATCAGAGGTTGTGGATTTAAGTTGCTGGGTTGTTAATAGAGTTGATGATCAGTGTTGTGCTATTGGGGCAGAGGTGAGAAGAATATGAGTGTAGTTTGAGCCTTCAGGACGGAGGCGGCAGTGAGGGCAGTATGCGGAGCATGCCTGTGTTGATGGTGGTGAGCTGGACAGGCTGTTGAAAAGATTTGTTCCACTGTCACGACTTGGAGAAATGGTATTAAAAGATGGTGTCAATCATGTGAATTGCAGAAATGTAATGTACATTGGATGTGACGAAATCCCAATTTGAGGTCAAGTTAGTATTGACAAGTGTTAAATTAAGTGGCCAAATGAGGGATACACCCCTCCAACACTTATGCAAGTCCATCTGAATCAAGATAAGATACGCAAGTATAGTGCAGAATGGACTTGCGATACCAAGGGCAAGTTGGCAAGACCATGGCCCAAAGATGGCCGCTTTTCCAAATGTGTTTAGTAACATATGACTGCCTATTTACATGCATCCTTTTAAGGTGAATACATTAAGTAAGCGGCTGGCCATGTTAGAGTTATGGAAAATGTTTCAGGACGAGGAAGGGGACTTGATCCAAAAGCAATAGATGCTGAGTCAACGCAATATGGAAGGCAAATCACCTTTGGCTCCCCCTCCTCCTCCTCAAACTGCAGACGTAGGTCCCATAGCAGAAAGAAAAGTATTTGAACCCTTAAAGAAGTTGAAAGCAGCGGCAGGATAGACCAATCACACTTTCACACCTCTAGTGTATAGTAACGAAGATACACTTAGTGGCGCAAAGCAAGCAAGTAAAAGAGTGTAGGATGCAAGCAGCAGATGTAAGTAGCGCAGCGAACTCCAAGCGTAATTAAAGGAAAATGACTTGGGGAGGACAGGGTTTAGCGGGGGCGAGGAATCGATCGGCAAAAAAGAATGGGTAGGCAGACAGATACTGCTTAAATTGGCTGGGAAGGCCACACGTGAGACAGGGCATGCAGGAAAGAATGCTCAAAGTCGTAAAGTCAAAGAGGAGAAGACTAATGAATGGGCGGGAATAATGGAGGAAGTACACAGAAGGGCAAGGGAAGAGAAGGAGGAATATGAGAGGTTGTGAAAGAAGCAAGAGCGAGCAGAAGAAAAAAGAGAGAGGAAAAGGAGAAGAGAAGACAGAGAGAGCTAGAGGAATTAGCAAGGAGGAAAGCAGAAGAAGAGCAGGAAAAGCAGTTGCAAATAAAGAAGGAACAAAGGAGTAGGGGGAAGGAGAGGGGGGCAAGGGAGGCATGTGTGCAGGCAGAGGAGTGAGGAGAGTAGCGGGTGAACATCTTAGCATCAGATAAATGAAAGTTGTTAGACATTTCTTTCACAGGAGGAGTCTCATAGGGCGCCCATATGGGCTAAGCACATTCTTCTTTCTAGGAGTACATCTCATGCTGAACGGGAGTGCTTCTGGCCATTTTAATCTGGTCTCCTGACACATCTTGGCCAACTTATTTTCAGGACCCTGTTCCTGCTCTCCACTGCTCAATCATATTAGGGGTGGTGAGCGCAGTGTAGATTATGCTGCATCTTCAGGGTAGTCAGGAGAGTCGTTACAATGTTATTCAAAAAGTTGTACACTGGCCACTATTGATGGTTTTGGGCACACCAAACCTGAGGATAAGCTCTCTTGTGAGTGCTTTGAGAACTGTTACTGCATCAGTCTTCCAGCATGAGTAAGCCTTTACCCATCCGGGGAACACATTTACTATCACTAGGAGATATTGCCAGTGATTACCAGGGACATCATTTGGGGGTCGGAGTTGCGACTCCTGAGGTCTCCCTTGCTATGCCTGTGGTCTCCCTTGCTACACCTAAAAAAAAAGAAAAATGTTTTATTTTTGTAATTTTGTTTTTTAGATGTGGCCCTTTGTTTCTGGAGTGGTTGGCTTTCTTGTTCAGACCTTTTAAAAAAAACAGGAGGTGCCAAAAGTGCCACACTTTGAGCAGTGACCCTACATAAGAAAAAATAGGCATAACAAATAATTGGCCTAATTACGAGTCTGCCGGTCCGGAATCCGTTGTTTCCGTGAAGGCGGTGACACCGTTACCACGTCTGCAAGCATGCAGAAACAAGGTTCGATTACAATTTGTCAGTTGCATGCACCAGACCATTGCGGAAATGTCACTGCTGGAACGCAAACGCCCACGGAGACGGATGCACCATGAAACATTGCAGCGGTATACCTGTTTCCTCCTCCGCCGTCATGGATATGGAAATACCGGATCTGGAAACATTGTCACCGCGAAAACCGGAAAGAGAGCAGCGGCCATTACTTAAACCACAATCCACTGCCATCTTCTGCAATCACAGGGCCTACTTCCACTGGGACTTGCTCCACACGACGAAGAATATGGCATCACACAAACCAGCCACATGCCAGCAGAAACCCAGCTTCAATGGGCCAGAATTAACAGTGCTGGTTGAGCACATCGTAGACAATGGGCCTCATTACGACCCTGGCGGATGGACCATAGTGCTAATAGCACCATGGTCCATGCCGGTAACTCTCCGACTCCGCCATGGCGGAATGGGGAATTACCACCCCATTCCGAGGTTGGCGGAGTGGTAATTCCCCCTTCCGCCATGGCCCTTCCCCATTCCCATTTTTGCCCCATAGGGCATAATGGGAATGGGGAAGGCGCTAAGTACGGTGCTGCCAATTGCAGCACCGTACTTAGCACCAAGGTCCCTTTGCGGCATGGTTTTTAACGCCTGCAAAAAGCAGGCGTTAAAATCTCCATCCCGCAAAGGAACCTTGTAATCAGGCGTTAAGGGTCGGTGCCGTTTACGGCGCCGTAAAACCCTTAACGCCTGATTCGCAATGAGGCCCAATGCCCCAATGCTGTTCAGTGCTGACCAAAGGCGCAGCACACAGCAGCGGTGCAAAGAGATCTTGGCAGCAGCAGCACAGAAGTGCACTGCATTCGGCGTGACAGTGCGCACATTCAAAGATTGCCACAAGCGATGGGACGATCTGCGGCTGTGTGTGCGCAACCTAATGGCAGCACAGCACCAGCACAGCACTAGCACAGGAGGGGGACCTGCTACACCCCTGATGCTTCAGACATGGCAGGAGAGGTGCAGTAGTGTCCTGCACCACGAAATGATTGAGGGCATAGGTGGAGCAGAGTTTGGAGCCAGTCCACCTGGCAATGCTGGTAAGTACACAGAGTGGAAAGCCATGGGTGTGAATGTTCCCCCCCTCCCATCCAGGCCTAGAGGCACCCAATGCATCCACCAATGGCCCACACCACACACACAAGTGACAGAACCCCCAGGACAGGCAGGCAACGTGCAACTGTGTGCAAGCTGACACCCACACACTTGAGTGCATCACCCATCAAATGTGTGTACATGCAAGTGTACCAAGTATGAGGAGTACATTGCATATGATCGACCCATTCACATCCTATCAAACAACTAACAGCATGCCCTACATTCCCCCACAGGCACATCATCCGACAGTGAAACTGCACACCAGCCTACTCCACGTGGCACTGCATGTAGCCATCATACCCGGACATCAGAGGATGCCACTGCCACCACCTCTGGAAGTCAACCATCAGCCCCGCCAACGTCAGCCACCTACACCTCTGGGAGTCAACCATCAGCTCAGCCAATGTCAGCCACCACCACCTCTGGGAGACAACCATCGGCCGTGCCAACATCGGCCACGGACACACCCATCCCCACTGCACCGCCAGTATGGCATGCGGCCACCGGATCCACACCTGCTGCCACATCTGCTGCACCCATCAGTGGCCATCAAGATATGGCTGACGACGAAGCATCCCGTGGCAAAAGTGCACTGGTGGAACAGTGTGATGACGCACCACAGAATGAGGATGACGGGGCAACATCACTCCCATACAGGAGTTACAATTCAGCCAGATCAATCTCCACAGCCCAATGCACTCCCCCACACCCTCACTCACAGAACTAAGCACCCGCCTCCTGCGCACCGAGGAACACCAGGCGCGCCTCACGCAGCTAGTGGAGCAACATCTCCAGGAAGCTAAGCTGCAATGGGAGGAGGCCAGGCTGCAGCGTGAGGAGGCCAGACTCCAGAGGGAGAGCAGTGCCACCTCTGTGCGTAGACTGTCATGTGCCATATGCAGATTCGCTACCACAAACATGGTCCTGTCACGGCGGGTCAGGGAGGGGAACACTGTGATGTCAACTATCGCGGAGCTAATGCAAGTGGCCCAACAGGCATACTTGGCCAATGTGCCAGCTGCGACCATGCCAGCGCCATCTTCAAGCAGCACACCTTCCAGTTCGGTGGCCAGTAGTCCTCGGAGGCAGTCATCACGGCTCTCCGGACCCTCTGGGAAGGACATGTACGGCCACAAGCGTGGACGCAAATAGTGTGGACAACATTAAACTGGCATTCAAACATTTGTGATGGGGTTGTTGTTTCGGGGTGGGTACATTGGGGAGGAGGGGGTGGTCCTTAGTGGGGTAAGTCAGTCAGGACCTGGTTGGGGGGTGGGTACATTGGGGAGGTGGTCCTTAGTGGGGTAAGTCAGTTGGGGCCAGGTTGAGGGGTGGTATGTTGGGGAAGTGGGTGGGCACGGGTGTACTTCATATTCATCCAATTCCCATCACCCCTGTAATGTTGTAAATACACTTTTGTTGCAATGCAAATGACAAGTGGACATTTTTGATTTCCTTTGCATTCAAACCATGCATGTTGTCATTCATGGGCGCCCCTGGCAGGGAGTGCACCCATCCCATTCCCATCATCGTCATTGCCATCACCATCATCATCCTCTGTGTCCGGGAGCAGTGGAATGTTACTGCATATGCACAGATTGTGCAGCATGGCACATGCAACTACTATCTTCCCTGTCTTCACTGGGCTGTACTGCAATGAACCACCCGATCGGCTCAGGCAGCAGAACCTGGCCTTCAGTAATCCAAAGTTACGCTCTATCATACCACGTGTGTGTATGTGTGCCCTGTTGTAGGCCTCCTCATGCCTGTTCCTTGGCCTTTGTATGGGCATCATCAGCCACGGCGTGAGTTCATATCTAGCATCACCTGCATGGGAGTGTAAGCAAGGGCACATGTTAGTGTATGTGGTATCACTGTGAATCAGATGCATTACAATCATTGCCCGTTTGTGAATCCGTTGTATGGGACATTTTCTGTGCCAACTTGGATAACAATACCATGCAGGGGCCATTGATGGTCACATCCGTGGATTGATAATGGCCAACAACTTGTTGCTCACAAGTCGATGCCCATGTGTTCATATGTGGAGGGTGACTCTGACATTGTGATATGATGGCCAGACCTGCAGCAGTCAGACACTGCTCACTGTAAAAATGTGAACAATGCACACTGCCGGTTAAGTGCACAGTTGCACTGGGTGGGTGACATGTCATGTCGACATTGCATTTGGTGCAACACCATGGCTAGGGTGTGCATGGCCATGGACTGGGCAGGTAATTGCGCACTGTGGCAATTTGAATTGTGACGCGTTGCAATGTGTGGGATGTGGTGACTGTCCATACCATTGGGCAGGGGCCATACATTGGCAGTTGTGCGCACCCAAATGGCCGGGTCACTGTGGGCCTTCGCTATGCCTCCCCCCCACAGGGGTCATGCATTGGCAGTTGTACTTACCCAATAGCCATGTGCTTTGTCCCGCATAGCGTTCCATGTAGCGTGGCAATGTAGAGTTCCACAAGACCATCAAGTCATGTGTTGACCCCGGGAATCATGCACAGCAATGTATGATCACTTGTCCGGCATCGCATACCATCTGGACATTCAGTGAGTGGAATTGCTTCTGATTGCGGTACACCGCCTCGATTGCATGTGGAACTGTCAACTCAATGTGGGTGCAGTCTACTGCTCCTATGCAATTTGGCATGCCTGCAATGACATGGAAGGCCAACTTGGTGGCAATGAATTGGGCTGGGGTACGGGTTAGGGATATGTACTCGGACGCATGGCGCAGCAGCACATCCAGTATCTGGTCCAGTACTCTTGAGAAGCAGGGTTGGGTTGTGACAGCCTGTGCAGCTCACCGACAGTGTGCTGATATGTTCCTATTCCAAAGAAATGCAGTACTGAGACAAGCTTCAGCAGGGCGGGGGGTGCAGTTCAGATCCTAGGTTACTGTAGATGTAGCCATCACATTGTAATCCAAGTAAAGACAGAATGTAGCCTGCTTTTGGAATATAAGTGGATGCAACATGTAGTCATTGGGTCTCATTACAAGTATGGCGGTAAGGCAACAATGGCGGCGGTATCGCTGCCGGCACTGTTGCTACCGTAGCGCCATACTACGATTTTTGCTCGCGGGTGCCCTTGCAGCCACCAGGTCTGACCTTGTGGCCATACTGGCACCCGCGAGCAGAACATGATGGTTGTACCGGTACCGTTACTAACGGTACCAGAGCTACCACCCTCCCCATTCCCATTGAGCCCTATAGGTGTGAAATGGGAATAAGGATGTACCGGGAACGGCACCCACGAAAGGGCAATTATCGGGTCCGGCTGGGCCGCAATTGGTAATTGCCCATTCGCGGGTGCCAGAACCGGGTGCGAGTTTGGTGGTAGCCTTGCTGGTTTTACCTGTTTTTGCTACTGTTCACAACAAAAATGTGATAGATAGCTGCACACATAATGACTATCCTGCTCTGGCATACCCTCTATATACTGCCTCTCATGACCCATCCACATGCTGGTTCGACATGTGTGACTAGCAGAGACTTGCCCTACCCTTCGTATCTTCGTATTGGCCCTTGTGCACACACGCATACTAGCACTTCTAAAATGTTCCCGGCCTGGACTTCGATCCCTCAAGGGTCTTTAACCTACAGTGCATTGTGACCATACCAATGGTGAAAGGCACTATACAAATAATGCAATACAATACAACACAACACAATACAATGTTGTGTTAAGTCATTGTTTTAAATGGAAATTATATCTTATTTGATTTTGATCATCATTATATTTTTGATGTTAAATATATTATTTAATTGTTGCTGTGTTGTTATATGTGATGGATTGTTATTGTATGAGGTGTTATGATATTTATTTTACTGACATCTAGATTGATTGATTGAGAAATAACATACAGCTATTATAAATCACTTTGCAGTATGGTAGCTCAAGGTGAGCAGCTGAGAAACATACAGAGTCAGTAAGGAAGGTGCATCCTACAATGCATACATATTGACTTTATAATAATTCTAATACTTATTCAGTGAAAAAACGTTGTTAAAAGGACATTATGATAAAGTTGCACTGATAGAAATCATTGAAATTCAGGGAAAAAACGTTGTTAAAGGGGCGTTATGGTTACAAGTAAAACCGAAACCCCCCAGAAATGTGGGCGTTATGGTAAGCAATGCAACCATAACTTGCACCATCGCTGTGCACTGATAAGACTAACACCCAGAACATCGAAGATGACATCACAAATGTCATTGATGATGTCACTGGTGACATCACATATCTGGCCCACTTGCCACTTGTTTATGTTCACTGACATATCTAGGCCAGGTGGTTTTGTTCACTGACAGTCAGAATAAGAACATTTAAAAGGTGATATATGTCTAGACATTAATCTTCTTATATGTTCTTGAAGTAGTTTCCTTAGCTTTTGGTGTCAGATCATGGTGCACATGTATAGGGCAATAAGCAGGTGATGTCGCTTCTTTCTTCTTTAATTAAGTTTCCCTGTATGTGCCTCTGATTTGTATGCATTGTGGGTCTTCATATGTATGTTTGTACTATTAGGTTTTGAAGTATTACCTAGTTATTCCATGTTTAACAGTACTCAAAACTCTGATATGGTAGCATTCATTATTTTACTAGCCAAAATTACGAGATAAAAAATATTCTACTTGCATGGTGCATGCGGCAGCCATTGCCTTTTTGTATGTATGATTAGGTTCATGTATTAACAAGAACACTCCAATATAACATTTTTAAATGAAAATGAGTACAATGTTTAATACATTAAGTACTCCATGAGAGCACTCCCGATCATCCCTGATATGGTGCTAGCAACATTGTAAACACAACCATTTGTACATGTCAGAAGTGATGTCATCAGTGACATTTTTGATGGCATCTTTGATGTCCTGGGCATTAGTCTTAGCAGTGTGCAGTAGTGGCGCAATCACCCATTGTAGTCCAAGTTTTATAATGGGAAAAGTGGAACTACAAGTCCCAGAATGCAAAGAAAAAAATTAGGACTAGATAAGCACCAACACATTGGAATGGATCATGTTGGCAAGTATGCATGTACTGCCAAAATATTAAACTTCAACACACCAAGTGCCACTTAAAAATGTTCTACACATCTTTTCCATCCGATGTTCCTTCCTTTTAGAAAAATGTTGCGCACAATGCTGCTATAAATGCATTTTTTCACTTTCAACAAAATGCTCTTGAAAAGAAAAATGTTTAAGCACCTGGCATTTTCCATTTTTCATTCCATATGAATATCACACTTTCCAACCTCTCTCATTACATTCCTTATACTGCCACCATTCTCCACCTGCTCACACATATGTGCATACTGCCAAAGTATGTATATACAACACTTCACCTTACAAATAAAGTACTGTTTTTTCCCAACCACTTCTATAAGACACAAAACACTGCTGCAACTACAATCCGGCATTGCATTACCACCAGGCCAGAGTTTTCCTATTCTTTAAAAATTCTGCAAAATATTACAAATACATTGCACCACAAACACAACTCTTCTCTTATTGAAACCACCAGCACAAAAATAACCTAGATATACATCTTGTTTACACACCCATTTTTGTCCTGTGCCTTGTAATGTCCCAAACAGCACTACTCATACTCCAATTGTTCTAACAACATAGTTAACATACTTTACAACACCACCCATATCACAACTTTATTAACTCCTTTTTCCCAACAACTCCTCCTATCTTCATGAATAGCAACCTCTCATCCTAAAAGTACTTCACCATTACCACATATACCCACTAACTTTCTTTTACAATTACAGGAAAAAAGATTACCGAAGACAGCTACAGAAAAACAAACACTCTTCACGTCCTACAAAGTAAGTACAAGTAAGTACATTAATATAGCGTGTATATCTCTCTAATTTAAAAACCTATGCAGTGCCAGCAACAGGGCAATACAGTTGCCCTGCAAGATTCACCAGCATGCTCAAAATGAGGATGAGCATAAGGATCGAAGGGCAATTTCCTTAAAGTGCCAGTGCAAGAGCAGAACATTCAGCGATGTTCAAAAGTTTCTTTCTCCTCTCTCAAATGACAAAGTCTACAATATTGCTCTGAACGTTTAAAACAGCACTAAGACCTTAGCACTCCAGAGTTGGTAATGGGTTCAATTTAAACCTTAAGTAAACAGATCACACTTATTTACCAGGAAGAAGGTAAATGTATCTCAACAAATTTTCCCTGTTAAAACCAACTTATTCATTATACATAGGATATGTCCACAATTATTCAATTGTTCAATGGTCTCTCTCCAATCAGTTTGATAGAGCTTTTTTGTCCTAACCGGATTGACAATCAGCTCCTCCATTTCAGACTCAGTTTTATGCAAAAGTTCACACATCTTGTCCTTTTGTCCTTAAACATATTCATAGAATAAACAGACCGAGATAACAGTGTCATATTTAGATCAATATAGAGAGACTGCTAAGGTGGAGCAATAGTTTTTGTGTAGATACACCATTTTTTCCACAATACAATAGATTGTAACGATGTAAGCACCCATTTCCTGCCTTAAAACTGCATTCGGTGTCGAGAGGGCTAGGACCAGCATCTTTTTCCATATAATACCTTGTATGGTTTTCAAATAGGAACCCAAATCCATCAACATTACATCAAACCCATATGTTATCACGGGCACAATTTTAGCAGTGTAAAAACACAAAATCGGCAGCAGTGACTATGTATACATCCTCATGTAAACGCTCCTAACTTGGGCCAGCAAAGTCTGTGTCCTTGCTCTCAATCTAGCTTTTACTTCGAGGATTGAAACATTGTTGGATTGATTGTACCCCAAGTATCGTAAAAGGCTACTTTTCCAAACGAGTGTCCCACACAGACCAATACATAGTTTTCGGCTTACTCATTTTAGTGTACACAACCATTTTTGATTTTGAAGTGTTTACTAACAAGTTGTTCTCAATAGCATAAGCCGAAAAGAGAGCCAACTTTCTTTAGCGGCTAATCAGAGTTTGATTGAAAAACAAAAGGTTGTCCGCAAATACAAGCCAGTTTAAATTGGCTGAACATCGAACAGCGGACGAACATATATTGTCGATACCAGATATGTAAAGATTAAAAATCATTGTGGCCAGGACTCAACCTTGTCTCAATCCTATTAAATTGTCAATACGTCTGGTCAACACACTCCCTCTCGGGAGCCCTATACTTACGAAAGTGTTCTAAAAGGGATAGAATTTTTACAATTAGAGCCGGAATGTTCCACAGTAAAAGTGTATTCCATAATCTTTCCCTGCTAACGTGATCAAACCCATTGGACATGTCCATAAAGGCGATGTATCTAGTTCCCATCACCCCTATTTTCACTTCTGATAGAATATTCAACATTATTGTTCCATTTAAGGTCGCTCTGAGGAACTGTCTAAAACCCACCTGGAAACTAGATAAAATAACTCAGGAATCGCCCCATTTTTTCAAGTCTCTCAAAATCATTGCTGATAATATCTTACTAAATGCATCGAGAATGGTGACAGATCTATAACTTGTCGTATTAGAGCAGTCACCCTTCTCATACATGGGCATAATTATAGATGATTTCCAGGCTGGGGAAATTGCTGCATTTGCCAACATTTCTTTAAACCAGCGGTATTCAAACTGTGGGGCGCGGCCCAGTGGGAGTCCGTGGCTGCATCCCTGGGGGGCTGTGAGAGCCCAGCATGAAATGTAAAAAGAAAAAAAACATTTTTTTTTTTAGATTGGAAGAAATGGGCAGGGTAGGCTCACATAGTCGGGCTGAAGCACGACACTGGGCCTCATTACAAATATGGCGGTAAAATAACAATGGTACCACACCATTGCTACCATACTGCCATACTATGAGCTGTGCTCGCGGGTGCCTGTCAGCCCGTCAGGTCTGACCTGGCGGGCAGAGCGGCACCCGCAAGCACAGCATGCCTGTAGCCCGTTATGAATGGTGCCGGTGCTACAGGCATCCCCATTCCCATTGAGCCCTATGAGGCGGAAATGGGAATGGGGAATCATTTTTTCCGGCGCCCTTGAATGGGTAATTTCTGGGTCTGCCGGGGTTGCAATATCCTGGTTATTGCCCATTCAAGGGCACTGAAGAAAAAAAAACAACTCTGGCGGCAGCCGTGCCTGTATTACAGGCATGGCTACTGCCAGGGTTGTAATGAGGCCCACTGTCTGTTACGATCACCTGATATCCCCGGGGGCGTCTGGAATGCTCTGAGATCTGGAACCCTGGATGCATAGTTGCCCAGTGCTGAATAATGCATCTTAGTTATTTGTAGGGTGAGCTATCCGTCCTGCGTTCCTTGTGCAGGGGTGCTTGACGTTTGTTGGCGAGCTGCCCGAGTTGCTTCACTGGTGCAGTACGCCTTCCTTGGGCCCAGGCCTGCTGTGACCCCGAATCTGCTGGTAGGCAGGTAGGTTTGTTAATTGTAAGTCTTTTTTCTGTGTATGGTGGGAATTCGTTAATGTCTTTATCTCCTTTTTTTCGGGTGCGAAGATCTTGATGCTGGTGCGCCGGATGGAGAGGCACGTTTCTAGGTAAGAGAAAGCGCGAAGCGCAGCACCTTTATTGTCTTTTGAAGCTAACCTGTGTTTTCTTCTTCTTCTCCTCACAGGCCGCTGTGGTGCTGCGAGTGGATGAGAGCGCAATGAATGAAAAACAGGCCCTCGGAATCCGTTAAGGTAGGACAGCGCTGTGCGGTTGTTTAATATTGAAAGCGGACCTGAATATGTCTCTTTTCCTTTGCAGATGTTGCTGTGGTGCTCCGGATGGAAGCGTGACATAGTGCGATGGAATTCAGGTAAGACTGATGGAATTCGATGCTTTGGAAGCGCGTTTCCTAATATTGTTTTTCCCTTTCTCGTTATTTCAGGTCGCAATGTTCGAACAGCAGCTGTGGTAGCGATTCGCCGGAAGTCCTTAAGCTAGTACTCACAGGTGAGTGATGTTTCTTCGTCTCTCGGTTTCCACGGATTGCAGCCCAGTTGAGATGCTGAGTGCTGGATGGTATTTTCTCAGGTAAGACAGAATAATCTTGTTTACAGGAAAATGCTGAAGACCAGGAGCTGGACACAGTGAGCGTCACGCTGCTGGTTGCATAATAAAGCATGTTCTGCAGTCAGTTTGTGGTTTATATAGCCCTGGTAAAGTAGTACCAGGGAAAGTTGTTCCAGGCCTGCCACACCAAAAACACTAGACCGCATGGCTTGGTTCTTAGGACTAGACTATGTGGGTGCTTCCATGTTGGATCTAAAGGCCTATGTACATAAATGGGACCTAGTTTGAACAGCCCTTCCTTCCTACATATGAGCCCGGTGCCAAAGGCTCCAGGACTGGCTCCAGAAGCTCTTTTGCAGTGGTTTTAAGGCCCTCATGATTCTGGTGGGAGCCTGCTTGTGGCACAACTTGTGCCCCCTCACAGTGGTCATGACACTGTCTCAGGCACCAATGAAAAAGTTACCTGATGTTGTAAGTGGATAGTCATTCACAGACTGTTGAAAAGTACCCAAGGGGGTGCTTTGTGTTAAAATGAAAGTACATTGTGATATTTATAGAATATTTATTCAGCAACAATGGTCAATATTACTAACTGCATAGTGAACTAACTCATCAAACTGGCCCACATTGGCCAAAAAGGTGGACCATTTTGACTGGGCCACACTAGCATTTTGTATTTTTGGTACAAGCATTGCCCTATAGGCCAGTCCGTGCCTGGCGGCTCATACATAATGGTGAGGGGGCGCCCACCCAGTGTCCCCCTCACCCATTGTGGAGGAGCTAAGGAGCCAGCCCAGTGAAACAATAAGCACTCCCTCTGCTGCTTTTTCCAGCTGATGGATTGGGCTGGCTGAACTGTCAAAGGGTAACCCTATTTCCCTTTGACAGTTAAGTTCATTCCCCAGCCGCACATGCTCACTGAGCCATACAAGCCTGGGGCGTTTTGCTTCACCAGCATTGCATAGCTCATTGGAAATGCTGGCTGGGGCACTGCATGTCTGTATGTGCGATGGGGAGCTCCTGTGCCTCCTCGCACATACGGACAGAGCAGCCTGGAAAAGGGCATTTCAGCACCCACATGCAGACCAATGCAGAAGGTATGTTCATGTTCATTTATTTTATTGAAACGTTTTTTGGATGTGTGAATGCTTGTGTTATGTGTGAGTGTATGGTGGTGGATGCTCGAGTGAATGATAGAGTGATTGCTGTATGAATGTGTGTGTGTGTTCATTTGTTTTGGTCCGTTGAGCTGATTTTGGCAAGTGGTGGATAGAGGGAGGAAGGAGGGTTGTACAACAAAGGTATTTTAAAAATGTCTAAATGCCTATGTTGCACAATCCCCTTTCCCACCTGCTAAAATCAGCTCTCCTTCTGAGGTGCTGTGGAGCACAGGGGACAGGGATGGTATATTTTTACTGGATTTCTATCATAGGTGTCAAAAATACCATGCTTTCCTCCTTGGCACCCCAGCGCCTTGCATACACACATAACCATGATGATTGTGTTAGGCCTAGTCGGGCCCAAGGGACAGGGATGGTATATTTTTGCTGGACATCTATCATGGATGTCCAGTAAAACATGTCATGCCTGCCCCCTGGTCCCCCTAGCAGCAATTGTAAACTGTTTGGATATGTACCCATTTTCTTTAAAAGAATGCTCTACAATTCAACATTTTAACCCATTATTTTATTTTAAAAAATCACGGGGGAAAACCCCCTGAACCCCCCTTGATTGGTGCAGACTCGCTCAATGCGCTCGGTTGCTATGGCATTTTTGGGGGAAATAGTTATGCCCCTCCACTTAAAAAATTCAACAGCCGCCACTGGCTCTCGGACTGTGTTGGAAACGGGATGGGGGAGCACACAGGGACTGTGGTAGGAGCAGGTAGGGCAGGAACCATGGGATAGTGGTGGGAGCAGGGCGAGGAGAGCCCAGTTTGTGTGATGGTGTGGGGCGAGCCCAGGGACTGGGTAGGAGTGGGATGAGGGAGCCCAGCCACTGTGAAGGGAGCAGATAGGGGAGCCCAGGGACTATACTGGGAGTAGGGTGCAGGTACGGTGCGCAATACATACTGTCCATTTGGCATTTTTTTGGGGGCCCGGCCTGCCCAAATTTTGCTCAGGGGGGGTGCAGGCCAAAAAATGTTGAAGACCACTGGGCTAGTGGATTTACAATGTGAGGCAACTTCAGTGATTGGCATGCTTGTCAGAGACTCATATACAAAACAATTCAGTGTGCTTGTGTATGGACATCACACATTTCACAGCTATCTCTATAAAAAAAGAATAACACCAACACAGAGGGGCGGGGCAGGGGGTCCCAAACAATGTATTGTTTGCTCAGGTGGGCCCTGGCATAAAAAGTTTGAAGGCCACTGCTCTAAACAGAGAAATCAAAATACCAGACCACAAATCAGGATTGTTCTTTATGGACCAAAGGGAGAGACGGTCTGGGTACATAGCCCTGGAAGATTTAACTTTTCACATAACTGAGTAGACTTCTTCTCGTGATCAGTAAGCTTGTGGTATTTGGATATGAGATACATTAGAAAAAGATGCTGAAGGCTCCTTGCCAGGACTGGCACACATTTCCCCATATAACTGGACCCAGGTTGCTTCATTTATACAACTCGTGTCCTTCGCTCACCTTAATTGCTGTTACCATGTTGGTCAAATCTCAAAATATGTACGGCGTTCATTCATCGGCCGTCTATTTTGACGAGCATTTTTTTGCCAAAAAAAGTTGGCCAAAAAAACACCAAAGAATACGGTTGGGATGGTGGAGATTAAGTGCATATAAAGGGTAGGGGGGGGAGGGAGGATAGGGAATAAATAAAATTGAAGAGTGGCTTAGGGGGTAAAGCCCCCAAATAAAAATAAAAAAATGCAATGAGATTTTTCGGCCAAAGAATGTCAACAAAAAACTCAGTGGAAAAAAATGAGGATGAATGAAAATAGAACCCTCAAAATGTAGCGATATTAAAAAATAAAAGCTTCAATGCACACTGGCTATCATTTTTACATAGCTGGTATTTTAAGCTTTTCATGTAGGGCCTATATCTTTGCAAAATCCACTTTTTTAGCAACCTCGCTTCATTAAAATCAAGATATTTCCTTTGTTGTAACTCTTCTAACTGCGACTTCTTCAATCTTTTAGCTATTGCGATTCTAAACTCATAGCTATGTTTTGGCCGTACTCTTTGTGGTCACCTCTTGCATTTGTTGAGGTACAGATATCGTAAATGTAATAATCGAGTGGTCACATAGACATAATCAATCCTTGAGGAACCAGAGTCTCTTCTCCAAGAACTGGTTTTCGTCAATGGTGACCAGTCCTTTGGGAGCAAAAGTTGAAAGTTCCATAGTTCACTTAGCAAGCCACGCCCACCTGGTGCCTTCCTGCTTGCCGATCTGTTTCCCTACTTAAGGAGCCCTCCAGCTTCTTTTCCTTTGCAGATGGGGAGCAGGTGCAAGTGGATCTAGGTCACCTGGCCTAAGCCCTACCCACCTGGTGCCTTCCATCCTGCCATTCTTTTTCACCACTTAGCAAGCCCCGCCCAACTGGTGCCTTCCTGCTTGCCGCTCTTTTTCACCACTTAGCAAGCCCCGCCCACCTGGTGCCTTCCTGCTTCCTGATCTTTTTCACCACTTAGCAAGCCACACCTAGCTGGCGCCTTCCTGCTTGCCGCTCTGTTTCCCTTCTTAAGGAGCCCTCCAGCTTCTTTTCCTTTGCAGACGGAGAACAGGTGCACATGGAACTAGGTCGCCTGGCCTAAGCCCCACCCACCTGGTACCTTCCTGCCTGCTGCTCTTTTTCACCACTTAGCAACCCCCACCCACCTGGTGCCTTCCTTCACCATCACTGTCTTGTGGCCAATGCTGGATTTGACTTTTATGGACTTCATTCATTCACGGTGCGTCACTCTTTCTCAACTCTCATACTGGACTTCCTTTGCATCTTGTACTCATGGTGGCCCTGAATCATGCTGTTCCCATCTTCATCTTTTATCCTGGCTTGCAACATTATGTGTTAATACTGACTTCTGCAATTGTATTCGCCCTCCACTCTTGCTTCTCCACTCTTTTTGACTGCTTACTCTCTTTTCTCTCCTCCTTTCCCTTCTCCCTTTTCTATCTCCTCCCCTTACTTTCTTCTATGCACTTACTCTATCAGAATTTTCCCTGGACCTAATATGATAGCAACCTGGTCTGTTTCCTCCACCCTCCCATTACTGTTTTTTCCCTCCCCACCGCCCCTCCAGCACTATCTGAAATGTCGTCAGACCTAGTATGATAGTCACTTGTTTTGTTCCTCCCCTCCCTTTCTGCACCCCTCTCCCTCACCTTTTGTTTTTCTCCGGCTCTACCAGAAATGTTGTCAGGCCTAGTACGGTAGTCGCCTGTCTGTTTCCATTTCCTTCCCACTCTCCCCCTCCCTTCCTTATCTATGTCTTAGCTCTTGCACTATCTGAAATGTTGTCAGGCCGAGTATGATAGTTAATTTCACATCTTTACTGTTCATGGCCTGTAAGAATGTGGTTGTATTTTCCCTTGTTCCCTCCCTTGCCTTGAAGCGCTTTGAAACACATTGTGTATAGGCGCTATATAAATAAACAATCATATCATATAATATCATATATCAATATACGTGTTCCAAAGTAACCCTTGATCAAAAGATACTAGTGAAGTCTTTTGAGCTGGGACTGAGCTCTGACTCTGGGCATCAGGTCTGTAGCGCAAAAGGAGTTAAAACCCCCACCAATGAAGATGTTGTTATCGCAACCTTTACAAACCAATCCCCAATGACGTTGTCTAAGGCAGATTGCATAACATGGCACTGGTACTTCATGGGATTCCAATAGAAATTAATGGCTAACAGTTGACTTGGAGGAAAACCATGTTAACTGCCAATAGTCCTTCATTAGATGTGCAGAATTCAAAAGAGTGTGATTTGAGGTTCAAGGCTCTAGTGATAGCCAATCTCCCAAGGGACGTCCCATAACTCCTTTGATCGCCACTTTAGGGTTTGTATCCTTCAATGTGGAGGGGATCAATTAACATTGTTTCTTGTAACAAAACTCTTTAACCTCAAGTAAAGAGTTATCCCTGATCGCTTTCATAGTGTTTGTAATGCTACAAGTGTTCCAAATCAAAGTGTTAATGCTGCTAAATATTAGAAAAAAGTCCCTTTAGTTTTGCATTTGTATGAATGGTAGCCACAAGCCAGGACCAGTCATTTCGCGAGTCTAAAGGTTTGTCTGTAGACCAAGTATTAGAAAACGATCTAGAGTTCTTAGAAAAATCTATTTTTTCTAACAGTTGAGATGGACCCACTACTGAACCTGAGACTCTTATATGATGATTCGAGAGAAAGGATTGAGTGTGACCAGGAGTCGTAAAGCTGATTAAGATGAATTCCATGGATCTGAAAGGGTCTCTCTGTTCCCATACCAACCAAGCCACGATGTGGGAGCGGAAGTATGGAACTAGTTTATCCATGTCACATTCAGGGATCTGCACAAAGTCCATATCCTTGAATGGAGCATCGCAGGGCAAGGATCATTGCAAATATTTGAAGTAGCTTTGCCGTATTTAGCTGTATTTCACCATTCACTTTCACTATGTTTGCCAGACCTATCACTCTTGCATCATAGCTTGTTTGGGCATCGGGTTGTTAAATAGTCAAACAAGAGTGTTGCTCAGACCTCCCAGGTTTTCATGTCTACCTGGGGATTCTTGTGGTTGAGTTGTATTAAGCACTGCATGGAACGGGCCCACAGAGCTAGGTTCCAATGTGAGTGTAGGATGGGAAGAATGCCGTGACTCAGTGTCCTCGCTTACTTCAATTACATAAGGCCCATCCCGTTCATCACCATCCTAAGGAATCAGAATGTGGTGATCTTTCTTTGTGTGGTTGACCCGCTAACAGGTTTTTCTTTTTATTCTTTGATTTAGCGTTGAAGTTATCTGCTAAAGAGTAATCAATTAGGTCTTCACCGCCTGAGATTTCGGTCAGTTGAGTGTTTAAGTCGATGATTTCTCACTCTAATGGTAAGGAGCGAAGACATTGGGCTGCATTACACGGAAGGCATTAAACCATGGTGCTACTAGCACCATGGTTGCCGCCGGTACCATACCGGTACCACCATGGAGAAAAGGGGAATTACCACCCCATTCCAAGGTTGGCGGGGCGATAATTCCCCCTTTCTCCATGGCCCTTCCCCATTCCCATTTTTGCCCCATAGGGCATAATGGGAATGGGGAAGGCGGTAATTAGCACCATGGTCCCTTTGCGGGTCCCAACTTTAACGGCTGGTCTACACCAGCCATTAAGGTCGGGTCCCGCAAAGGGACCTCGTAGTAAGGCGGTAAGGGTTAACGGTCACCGGTACCCTTACCGGTGACCGTTAACCCTTACCGCCTTCCGTGTAATGAGGCCCATTTTCTTGATGACTTCCTCCTGTTATTGTTAGGGTTTGGTAGATTTTTTGACTTTTTATTCAATTGAGCCTTTTTTTTTTTTACAGCCATTCCTTGTCGGCAATTCAGAATTCTCTTGGGTGCAGTTTAAATCTATCACATCAACATTATCTTCGATTTGGAGCACCAGCTCAGGAGCCAATCTAAAAAGGTCAGACGAGCAGCTTAGCCTTGATTGCGAAATTTGTAAGGTTGGCGGGCTATTGATATCAACCGCTATATAATCCTGCATAGGCGTTTTATTGAGAATCATGCCACCCTCACACTCTCTTTTCCCTTTGGTGTATGTGAGAGTTCAAGAAAAGTAGACAATATCTTGCCTATTAGCAATAGTTTAGAGGAATTGTCCTGTACAATGTCCTTAATGTTGGTGTAATGTCTCCTAATGGATTCTAGGACCGGATGTGGGCTGGAATAGAGGAAGGTCCCAGTTTATCCAGGTTTGGAAGGACAGTAGAATCCCTGTGCAAATCCATGCTTGTAGGAGGAAAAGAATCGGATTGCAGAGGGGGCTTGAGTGGTGAGGAATGGGAAGGGTAACATCTGCTTTTGAGCTGTTGCCATCTGAGGTCTGGATAGTGGAGATCCGTCTGATGATCAAGCATATGTGAATCATCTCCCAACTCACAAAACATTTGCATGAATAACTCATCTGGTATCATAGAATCTGGACACTCCTCTACACTCTTCTCATGGACCATGCTGTTGTCACAGTTACTGCCGACATTGTAAGTAATTGCAGTTCCTCGTTCCATTTCACAGTTTCGCAGAAATCGGTAATTTTAACTTGCGTGAGTTTTGAGTGTAGTTCACCATCTGATGTTGGAACAGTGGCAAACGGTTGGACCTCACCTACAAGCGCCCTTGTAGAACTCTTATCCATATTACTCGTTGGTTGCACTACAGAGATTATAGGTCGGACCCGGAAGGGGAGACATGGACGACCCTTCTGATCACTGTTCTTTAACGGGAAGAAAGGAACAATACCAAAACAACCATGTAGATGTAGAAGGGTAAAGGTGGCAAGTTGCAGGAGGTTGTAGTCAGAAAGACTCAGAGTAAAGTGGTAACCAAAATTGCAAGTACTGTATCTGACCTGAATGCACCTAAGTGCTGGTAACTGCTCCTCACTGTGGACCACTGTAGACCACACTTGCACATACTTAAGTGTCTTGAATGTATGACTCAGAGGATGATGAGCCCCTGGGAAAATCACCCAGATGCACCCGGGCTTTCGGCGCATTACAAACATATAGATATAGATAAAAAATTAGCACAAGTCGATAGATGACTGATGAGGCTGAAATACTAGGACGAGTGCCTAGGACAAGATACTAGAATGTGGAACTAGTATAAGGCACAGGATGTGGCGCGAGGACTAGAATGGGGAACTAGCACGGCATATATGAAAGACAAGGACTAGGACAAGGTGCTAGTAGGACTGTCAGGGTTATCAGGGACTGGGGCAATCCAATATAGGAATTAGGCCACCCACTACTAAGGACAGGCTACGAGGTTTAAGGGACATTGGGGACAGTTTGATCATATTTGAGGGACAATGAAGAAGGCAACTAAATTACCCTGACTCCTCCGTGTTCTTTGGGGAGTCTGTAATCTCAGCAGCAATTTTATAGGCGAGTCTGTAAAAAAGGGAACCGCCTCAACCATGCCTGCACTTGGCATTAAGTGTGGTAGCAAATTTCCTGCGTATAGAGGACCTATGATTCTGGTTTTTCAATCATTTAACACCATTATGATGACCTTCAACATGCAGCAACATGAACCCATGAGTCTCTAAAACCTGTAAGTAGGAACAGTGATATATAGTTACTTAGGTTATAAATTCAAATCCCCTGAGACGAAATCCACTGCATGCACACATCAGAAATGTTCACAATAAGCATTTTAGGGGAAATTGCAAGGGTCATTCAATATTTACCAGCTAACATGCAGCCCCTGCATGTGGTGGCATCTGTAATTTGAGACTGCATCAATCCAGAATAGTGTTCACTCATTGACACCTCAGGATTACACACGTTACTATGGCAGTGTTGGCATGACACTATTTAAGGGGACCAGAAGACCATCATGCTCCCATGAGGCAACAACTTCTCTGAACCACAGCCCGACTGAATGCCTTTGGATATGTAGGGGAGGACTGGCCGCGAGGCCCTCCTCACCTACAGCTTTCTCCCCAGGTGAGGACCATGACTCGGTGGACGCCCCCTCATGCCACCCGGGCCCAGGTGGAGGAGGACTCGCCCGCCGACGACATTGCCCACACGCACCCCGTCTTTGCATTTACCAAAAATCGAGTCAGGCCTAGATGCCATCTTGTCTAGCAAACATGGCGTGAGTTTAGCACACTGTAACGAGGCCCCCACCTTTGGAGGGCCTTTCATGCATCTCTGTCGCCTCAGCAGCACTGGCAGATCCGCTGCGAGCGCGTTCCCATGAGAAAGTCGGAGATGAGCTAAACCCGAGATGCCAACACGGCAACATTATATTAGTAACAATGTGATATTGCACCCCGTATGACCCGGACCGCAAGGCCGGGGTAGCGAGGAAAAAAGCTGAAGCATCACTATCTGAAGAAGGTAGAAAACAATTCAAGTATTGGTACTAATGAACTACCTCTGTTTAAAATGTGAATAAGCCATAAAAATGTAACGTTATATGATATCCCTCCAGGTCTGGACTAATGCTGCTATAACCACGGAGAAAGATGTTGACCAAACGTATAACCTCTATCTGTAAAAGTGTTTTTTCCATAGTATGTAGAAACTGGAACTCATATATGTTTTCTGAACCACCCAAAGTGGCGAGCATCAATCTCTGTAGGCCATAACCTAGATATCCCTCGTATAACGTCTAAATGTACATACAATACGCACACAATGTAGTGAATGTAATGTTAGGCAATGAAAAGGTACTGGAATCGACTGTCTTAAAGAAATGTGTAACGAAATTGAAATATACATATGTGTGTCTAAATAACGTCAAAATAAGGCAGAACAGTATAACACTTCTGCATTTATTGATCAGCAACGCACGAGGAAAATACCTTTGTGGATATGCAAGGCCATTCCCCCTCCCACCCTACCAAGCCCGCAAGATAAAAAAGCTAAGACTTGTGCCGCGCTCCCTCACCTCCCCCAACCAAGCTGGCGTTACTTCAGAGGCCCCGGCGCCGCAACCAAGGCCATAGCCTGCCACCTGTGTTATTTACAGCACGGTAATAAACCCACAGATGAACCCACTGATCTACCAGCACCCTTTCATAAATCCCACGAACCCCCCAAGAATCCTGACCCCGTGTAAGGACGACCCCCATCATTGAGACAAGACACAGAGACCCATCTATATAATAACTTCTAACGCAGCAGACAGACATGTATCATTCGGCCCAGGCCCCAGAGCCCCGTCCTACGACCTAAAGTACCGGTCAATAGGACACAGGTAAATCTCACCCCAACCGATAACCACCAGACCTCTCACGAGGTGCATTCCTCATGTGTTGCGTTTATTTTATAAGATAAGCTACGGAACAATTTATTAGTGAACGTAAATGTCATTTTCTGAATAACTGCAGTGTGCATGGCCTAGGGCAAATGAGACAGGAAAGGTATTCATCATTGTCACAGGCTGCCCCAGCGCACCAACACCGCACGGATGACCTCAAGCCGGCCTGCCAGGCCCAACCCAACCCACGAGGCTGACCAGTGACGTCGTCTTGCCAAGACCAACCATGCTGCAGCAACACCTATAGTTAGTCGACGATACCCAATCCCAATTAACTTGTGCCCCCTATAGTGTTTAGGTGTTGATAACGTTTTTTGTATTAGAAATACGCCTGTCTTTGCTATTGTCAGAGAGAGCGCTCTCGTAGGTTGCAGAGTTCTTTGCATGCCTTATCCTTGGATAAACTCCCACTTACGCTCACCCGCACTCTGTCTTGGTCTTATTCCCACTACGGGAGAGTCCCTTATTGTCTCTCATTGCGGGGAGGATCGTGCTGAATTGGGGGCGCTTCCCTTCAGTGGTGACCCCGACGTGATATCTCCAAATTAGTTTTCCTAACTCCTTCTTTAACGACCCCCTTGTGGCACGAGAATCTCCGGTCGAGAAGGGATACGCACGGTGAACCGCCTCCGGGAGGCCGCCCGCCAACGGCGACCGGCACAATAAGAAGTGCGCACTCAATGAGAAAGGGTACGGGATCCCGATTGGAAAAAAATCCCCTTTGAGTGCCGCTCGCCGGAGCCAGGGGCTGACCGTTGAGTTACCGGTAACGCCGCCTGGACGGACCCAGTTTCGGAGAGTATCGGTTCAAGACGGGCACGTGAGTACCGAGTGCGAGTGATCGTCAAGGGGAGAAGAAGGGGAAGTGGGAATAGAGGAACGGGGAAAGGTAGAGAAGGAGAATTGCGGGGGTCTACTAAAGACGGGTCTTGAAACTTTCTTTATTCTTTCTTTCGCATATGGCCATTAGGAGTAAGAAATAAGTGACGTGGTAGAAGTGACGGAAACCTAGCTCCGAAAGGGGGTGGAAGGCGGCGCCGCATAGTACTATCTAAATTAGTACTGGGAATATATGAAGAAGTGAGAAATAAGTTATTGGTGTCTAGCAAAAGGAGACACCGGGAATATTTTTTAGTGATTGTGCTCTCTCTCTCTATTTCTTTTTTTTTCCATTTCCACGGGGTAGGGGGTGAAAATGAGAAGGGTATAAAGTAGTTAGAACATCTTAAAAAGTGGGGACTCAGTAGTGGCACGTACAGACGTGAACATAGTAACCTTAGTAGGGAAACAGGGACAGCTGGCTAGGGAGGAAAGGGAGGAAAAAGACAAAAGTGTGAGTGGGAAGTATTGTGAAGGGTGCGCGCACCGTACGAGTGTTAGAGACGAACAGGTGGCCGTGAGGTGGTGCCAAAGAGTGTGGACATAACCAGTACTAGATCGATTGCAAGTGAGATCACATAAGTGTGCCTGAGAATGAGAAAGAGATGAGATATGGTGAGTGAGGAGAGATTTGTGCAATGAATTACAGTGGGTGACAATTTTGAGAGGTCCGCTCTTGTCTGTGCCATAAAGGTATACGTACACATATTTACACCTATTTAAAAGTTACGAAGGCGAACGCGGTAGCGCTGACGATTTAGAGGATGGGGGCTGAAACTCCCTTGTCACACATTTGTAAGAGCTTGCCGGGATATGCTGAACGCATAAATAAATATCATGATCAATGGTTAACAGAATTGAAAGGGGAGGGGTTGCCCCAGATTTGGCCAGAAGGAGGGTCTTTTGACAAAAGCGTTCTTGATATGGTATGTACCTGTATTCGCCTCAAGTATAAGGGGAAAAAATGGCAGAATAGGAAGGAGATATTAGATCTATGGAGATTGTTTGAGGAAGTACCCCCACCCAAAGCCCCAGCACCAAATATTGATTTACCCTCCACCACAGACAATCCACTAATGATTCCACGAGAGGAAAAGGAACAGGTAAGCACAGAACAACCTGCGGAGGTGGTTATGTTGTACCCAATGCTACCCAAACCAGCCCCTGCAGCAGGATATAGCGACCCTATTTATGTGCCTCCCCCATCGACCAGCACACCACAGAGGCCAACTGCACCCCCACCATACGAAAACACCAGAGAGCGCGCCCAGGGAGGCCCACAGAGAGTGGATATAGAGAAGTTAACGAGTGACTTAGAGTCGAGGCTTACAGTGGCAAGAGATGAACTCTCAAGAATAAAAGACATATGTGAACGCACAGCATGCGCCCCTACACAATCTGGACGCACGTCTAGAGCGTCAAGCGAAACTAGAAAAATTGAGGAGGGATGGAAAAAGGGGGAAATACTGTTCAGAATTGAGGAAGAACCGACAAGAATAATAGAAGTGGGGACAGCAGAAGGAAGCATTGGTGATGTATCACGAGGAAGAGGGATCAGAGAGGATTTGTTATGTGATGTCAGAGGAGGGGTGGATGAGAGCGATAGATTGAGCATGGCAATAGGAGGAGAAGGCGAGGAGCTAGATGGTGCCTGTTCACTGGAAACTATAGAAGATGAATGGATGGGACGACTAAGAAATAGAGTGGGGAAGATGGCGTCATTAGAGTCAGCAGTGACTAAGGAAAAGGAAGCTGCAACGGCAAAAGGGAAATTACAACTCCCATTACTGCACAGGGGAGGTGGGAGGCCAAACTATATACCGTGGGCTCAGATGGACAAGGCTAATTTAATGAAATTACTACCACAGCTGTCGGGAGGGGCAAGCAAGTGGATATATGCATTTGAGAAACATACCGCTGGTATACCGCTGGCAGTAGGTGATGTGAAAAGCCTACTAGTGTCCGCAGTAGGGGATCAGGCAGACAGAGTATGGGCTAAGGCGGGTTTTCCAGCTGTAACTTTAGAGTGTGATCGCCATGATGGGGCTTCTTTTAACACTGTGCGAGCAAGGGTGTGGGACGCACTACGGGAAACCTTCCCGGATACCCCTGATTTGCAGTCAGTAATGCAATGTACCATGAATGACGGGGAGGACGCTATGGATTACATTCTCCGGGTGCAGGAGATGTGGAGAGCGGAAACGGGTACGCCCTGGCACCAATCCACATCTCTATTCTATTTCATCATTAAAAGAGGGCTCCCAAAGGAAGTGCAAAAGGCACTAGATAAAATAGCAGGCGTTGAGGCAAAAGGCTGGCCAGAGATCCAAAGCATAATTGTACACCATTGTAAACGGATCAAAGAAAGAGAGAGGGAAGTAGCACAGAAAAGGTTGGCGGACGAGGCGAAGTTGGTGCAATCAAAATTGGTGAAGGTCGCAGCCGCGGTAGCGGGACTCCCACTCACACGGGAGGGAGAGGAAGGAGAGGAGGGGCAAATAGCAATACAAGGAAGAATAGCAGCGAATTGGGCAGGACAAGGGCAACGACAGTGGACAGAGCAGGAGCAGAACGGAGGTCCAACGTGGCAAGAGTGGGCCCCAAGAGGAGGAAGAGGTGGGTACAGGGGTCGAAGAGGAGGACAAGGGTATGGAGGAATGGGAGGAAATGGGTGGCAGGGTCCCAGAGGTCCACAGGGGAGCTGTTGGAATTGTGGGAGATGGGGGCATTACTCAAGAGAATGTAGGAGTAGACAAAACAACGGGTTCCAAGAGATAGAACAATACGGACACCCCCACCCGGGAAGCCCCTACGGCCTCCCCATGGGACAATACCAGCAACCAGAAAATGTAGCACAAAGGAGTAACGCACAACTGCATGGACATCAGTACCGAACACAAACCAGCCCACAGAATAATGACAATGTGCACTACACGCCTGGTAACACTTTCGCCACAGTAGCTAATGGAGCACCCGCCCCCGCACCTTACAGTGGAGTGTCAGTGGTTTCGGGGAACATTTTCGATCAAGGGGGGGCAATGAGACACCCCGCATAGGACAGCCCACAGAGAGCACTTGCGTGTCCAGTACTGTCTACGACCCACAATGCATCAGAGGAACCATTGATAGGAGCGCAGATAGGAGACAAGCAATTCATTTTCATGGTGGATTCGGGAGCGGAGAAATCATGCATTAGAGAGGGCCGGTTCCCGCTATCTAATAGAACGTTAGAGACGCAGGGGTTCTCTGGGGCTGTAATTGAAGTTCCTTACACAGAGGTATTGGATGTGACAGTGGGGGGTAAAACAGTGAAAGCACCCTTACTGTACTATGAAAACTCTCCCATCAACTTACTGGGGAGAGATCTCTTGAGCAAACTAAACATGACGATATCATTCACAGGGAGCGGCATCGTATGTTCAACGCCAGGCATATGCCCCCTCCGCATATTAGCAGTAATACACGGCCACACAATCATGAAAGAGATCAGAGGGGTACCAAGAAATGAGGAGATGTTTGTCGAAGGCATGAGAACATTGGCTCTCATAGTACCAGAACTAAAAAGGGTGGAGTGGAGGATCCCAGCAGAATTCCTTTTTCGTCCCATAGCAAGCCCCGACACTGCTCTCGGGTCAGTGATATCGTTGGATTTGCATGCAATACATGTATCAACAAACAGAATATGTGTGATTGGTATGGACATGGAAGGGTGTGAGTGGCGGACAGTATTGTGTACAAATGCAAATATCCCGCTGAGAGAGCTCTCTGACGAGGAGCTATTTTCTGACACTGAGGGAGATGGTGAAATAGTGATGGAACTGGCAATGCCCTGCGACATTGTAGTTACAGCCAGACAAACTAAGGTTGAACTAATGGCGGTAGTAGGAGCACCGCACACATTTTTTGATGAGGACATGAGTTCAGTACCCACTAACTTATGGACTAATGGCCCCCACGATGTAGGGTTGCTGCATGAAGTTCAGCCTGTGGTGATAAAAGTAAAACAGGGAGCAATACTACCCCGGGTGAAACAATATCCACTGTCGCGAGAAGCAGAAGAAGGGATCAGAGAGACAATAGAAGCACTGCTAGCACAGGGTATAATCGTGCCCTCAAACTCCCCATGCAACACATGCATTTACCCAATCAAAAAAGCAAAGGGGGGTTCATGGAGGATGATACAAGATTTACGCCCATTGAACGATGTGGTAATGAAGGAGTTCCCTCTAGTCCCGAACCCGGCGACAATATTGTGCAACATTCCAAAAGTAGCATCACACTTCACAGTAATTGACTTAAAAAATGCCTTTTTCTCGATTCCCTTAGCAGAAGAGAGCAGGTACTTGACAGCATTCACATTGGGAGGAAGGAGGTTCGAACATTGCAGATTACCACAAGGATATTGCGAGAGCCCAAGCATATTTAACAGGGTACTACATGAAGATCTGGGGAATTTGTCTGTAGAAAGCACAGTGATTCAGTACGTTGATGATTTATTGGTTTGTGCACAGGCTGAGGAAGAGTGCAGAAAGGACTCAATAACACTCCTGACATTATTGGCCAACAAAGGGTACAAGGTGGACAAAGGGAAGTTACAATACTGTCTGACAGAGGTCCTATACTTGGGTCAGTTGATATCAAAGGATGGCAAGCGAATTATACCAGACAGGGCACAGGCGATTAGAACAATTGGAGAGCCCAAAACAGTAAAAGAGATGCAGAAATTTCTGGGTATGTGTAACTATTGCCGAGCATGGATATTGGACTATGCGGCGTACACAAGGCCCTTGTTACAGGCACTGAAAGAAGCACAACAAGAACACAAACACATTGAATGGACAGAGGAGATGAACACAGCATTTAACTCACTAAAAGAGCTGATATCAAGCGCTCCAGTACTAGCAAATCCAGATTATGGGCGCGAATTTTTCTTATTTTCACATTGCAAAGGAACACTGATGACAGCAGTATTGACGCAGAAAACATCTTTAGGGCACAAACCACTTGCTTACTATAGCGGCACCCTAGATGCAGTAATGCAAGGTCACTTCGCGTGCGAGCAATCCCTAGCTGCAGCCGCGTTCGCAATTGAAAAAAGTGCCACGATAGTGATGGGCTGCCCGGTGACACTGTTTGTGGAACACTCACTTTTTGCAATATTAGAGCGAACAAAGAGCACATTGACAACACAACGCGCCACAGCATATGAGATAATACTGTCCAGCGCTAACATCCATATAGTGAGATGTAAAACAGTGAACCCAGCCACATTCATCACAGAGGCATGCACCGTAGAGGACATGCAAAACCATAACTGCGCCACGTACACAGGTGACGAAGGTAAGGATCCAGTGATTTTTGAAAATGCCCTGACCGAGGGTGAGGTGTATTTTGTGGACGGGTCAGCATCAATAGACATGGAGACAGGAGAAAAGCATGTGGGTATGGCAGTGGTACGATTAGAGGAAGATGAATATGAGATACTAGTACAACACCGCCTCCCATCACACTATTCAGCACAAGCAGCAGAACTAATAGCGCTAATAGAAGCATTGCATGCCGCCAAGGGGTGCGCAGTGACCATATATACAGACTCAGCATACATGACAACAACAGTTCACGGTGGGTTGGCCCGGTGGGGGCGGAGAGGGTTCCGACGAGCAGACGGAACACCAGTCCAGCATGCAGAACTATTGAAAGAACTGATTGAGGCCCTGCAAGACCCCACGGCAGTGGCCATCGTAAAATGTCAAGCTCATACCACCAATACAGATCTTGTATCTTTGGGGAACGCGGCAGCAGACGCCGCTGCCAAAGCAGCTTCATATCTACAAAAAGGTGAAATAGGAGAGTACATGTTGCACCACACAGCAAGCCAAGAGGTCCCCACAGGATACAACATGATGTCCACACAGGAGATAATAGAGCTGCAAGAGGGAGCTAGCGCAGAGGAAAAATTGCTGTGGACTAAGAGAGGTTGCAGCAAATCATCGACTGATTTACTGTGGCGACAAGAGAGTTCAGGAAAAGTGGTAATGCCAATTACGCTGTTAGAAATAGCATTTCAACAACTACACTTTCCCGCACACAACACGAAGAAACACATAATGGCAGAGATACAAGAAGATTGGTTCGCACCTTGCCTCCAGGAACACGTCACAAGGTTAGCCCTAGAATGCACGACCTGTCAAATTTACAACTCAGGTATGACCTTGCGTACACTAAGGGGTACGATACCAAAACCAAATGGCCCATTCAGAGAGCTCCACATTGATTATGTAGACATGGGAGAAAGGTGTAATGGGGCTCGGTACATGATTGTGGTTGTATGTCCATTTTCGAGGTGGGTGGAGGCAGGCCCATGTGCCCGCCCTGACGCGAAGGGCGCCGCGAAGTTCCTAGTGCGGGAAGTGTTTCCGCGCTGGGGAATTTGCGACGTTATTCGCTCAGATAACGGGACGCATTTTGTTAATGAATTATTTAAAGAAGTGACTACATTATTGGGAATAAAGCACAAATTATGTTCGATTTATCATCCTCAAAGTAATGGCGTAGTGGAAAAGATAAATGGCCTGTTAAAAAGCAGATTATCAAAACTTTGTTTTTCCCTTAAAAAGACTTGGATGTACTGCCTGCCTTTGGCCTTGTTTGAACTGCGAAACCAGCCAAGTAAGGATCACCATTTGTCCCCGCACGAGATCGTCACGGGAAGAAGAATGCATACAGCGCATTCGCCTCTCCGTGAGCGTTCTGATGCACACAGAAGCGCAGCTATATTGGGGGAGGAGTTCACAGAATATCTGCGAAAATTGACACGGGCAGCGCGCGTAATTGCAAAACAACTAGCCCCCCCCTCGACAAGAGAGGAGGGGAACGCAACTGAACCAGACAAATTGCCTGAAAAACCGCTACAACTAATGCCTGGTGACCTTATATATGTCAGAAGTTTTGTGCGGAGGTGGAATGCACCACGTTTCCATGGCCCCTATGAGGTAGTGTTTTGCACACCTACAGCAGTAAAGGTGAAGGGCCTGCGATATTGGGTGCATTTGACAGACGTACGTAAAGCTTACAGCGCTGCGGAAAGTGAGGTGCAAGACGAGGCACAGGCAACAGCGGACGATGAAGTTGTGCGGAATGAATGATTGGAATTTTTTGTGCTTTATGAGATGAACGGTGAGCACAATTAGCGCGCAACAAATGTCCTGGACTAAAACATGTACACATGTATGTGTAAAATTTCTTTTTATTACAATTTTTGAAAATTTTGCGTGGGGTTCTTTTTTTTTCCCCCACTGTGCTCTTTAAGATGTTTTTATTATTTTTGTTCTTAAAATGTCATGTTTCTTATTATTTATATATATATATATATAGTAAGGTACGAATAATGATGATTGAAAAGCTACCTTGTCTGTCAACACACCCCCTCCCTCACCCAACCCTATATTTTATCATCGAAACGCTACAACGTGGAAATGCTTACATGTTTGTATTTAATGAACCTTTGTGTCTCAAACAGAATTTATCATGGCATCGAATGGGCAGCCTGCAACTAATAGATATGTTAGATTTAGAGAAATGTTAGTGGCTAGATTAACGTATTCATTTGAATGTGGTTTATCAATGTGTGCTATCGTGTTCTTCATCTCAATGTTTTGTCTGGTATTACACTGGATTATAGCGTTCATCTCTACCGAGATGAACGAGGGGGGAGGGGGGAACAACACCACCCTTGCCCCTGGAACGAAAACAAGTCCGACTGTAGGTATCAAAGAAGGTGATTTCTTGATCTGGGATGGATCACACTTTGTGTGGGGATACTATACTACACCACCCACTGCTGTCCTCTCACAATTGAGAACCAAAAATGTAAATAATGACACAATGTCCCAACCTGGAACATACAACAACCACACGATCCCTCCCGCCCCAATTTCAAACAACGATCTCTTGTTTATTAAGGAGGATGGAAAAGTGATTATGATGACAGAACACAAGTCCCTATATGAAGAATTAGAAAAGGGGGGTGGGGGGGAGGAAGGGGGGCCTGGTTCTTCACCTACTATAACGAGAAGGTACAGAAGAAGGGAGAAAAGTAGGCGGAGAAGAGAGACGGGTGGAAAAGGGTATGATGAGTATTATGGACTAGGGCTAGACAAAATGGAAGACCCACGACACCCACACCAAGCAAATAAATGGTATGCAGATATGAGCACAACAGCCAAACAAACAACCAATGAGAGCTGTTATGTCTGCTCACTTATCCCCCATGCATCAGGCACACCTAAAGTATTGTTGCCACGAGAATTGCCCATTGTGGATGCCCAATGTCTCCTTCATCTCACGCTGTGTAGAATAAAGAACACTTTCCAAGCACACGATGTCTCTTTCAGAATGCTACAGAACAACAAAACGTGCTATTCGCAGGCGTCTGGAGTGATCTGTCTTAAAGAACCTTTCTTTGCAATACAAGGGACACTGTTTTCCGAAAACAAATGGAAAGACGAAGAAGTGCTGTGCAAGGCAGAAGCGCTGAAAGGTGTCCAACCGGACAATTTGCGGTGGATGGAAAGAACGTGCTTGCCAATATGGAAAGAACACATCCCTAAACTAACATGGGTAACAGCGATGGAGAAACCCTTCAAGCTACAAAGTGAAATACAAAACGAACTATGTTTCAAGGGAGAAGGAAAAATGGCAATGGGAACGAACACGAACTGTAACAAAACTCTCACTATCCCAGATATGAAAAAAGGGACAGCAGCACTAATGGACACCTACTGGGTATGCGGCAACCAGGCGTACCTGCACCTTCCCCAATCATGGAGTGGTAGCTGCTCAATGGCCACCTTGCACTCGACACTAATGGTGATTCCAGAAAGCCATATTGACAGAAGTAACATGATGAAAGGAGGCTTGAACCAGAATGCAGCTTCTCCAACTACACAAGCGCACCTTTATGTCCTGTCCTCCGGAGGGAAGGAAGAAGAGCTCTCAAGAAACAAGCGAGCCTCGAACTACATATCACAGGCATCATCTGACTTATTGGCACAGATTCCAGACAAGTATCGCCTGTTCAGCTCCGTGGAAACATTCTTTGCTTCGCTAGTATCCAGTGTCCAAGCAAGAGCAAATGCAAAATGGCTCCAGATCACACGGTGGGAACTGATCCAGTTGGCCAATGACACTGAAGAAGGGTTCAACATAATAAAGGTGGAACTACGAGCTCTGCGACTAATGACCATGCAGAACAGGTATGTTCTAGACCTGTTAACAGCTATCGATGGAGGTGTTTGCCGAAAAATAGGAAGTGCGTGCTGCACGTTCGTACCTTCTGAAGACGCAGAAAATGGGTCCCTGTCCCACGTTATTGAAGCAGTACATAACCTGGGCGAGAAGATGAAAATGGAAGGTGGAGCTGAAGATAGCTCGTGGTTCGACAACATCTTCTCCTGGGTTCCCTCATGGCTTGGAGTGACAATAAAGTTCCTGATACCAATAGTGGTGATCATCCTTGTGATATTTTGCCTGTGCCAGGTGGGCCTCCGATGTTGTGCTAACGCAGTTCCTAACGGTGCAATGATGATGGTGACAATGGGCAACTCCGGTGGTACAATTAAAACAACACAAGAAGTACATGTGCAGACAGGAGCAGACAACACCCCCAAGTACCAGTTAGTGCCTATGTGCCGTGATAAGTACATAGTAGATAAACTATGGCACACCACTATCAAAGAACCACGAGACGTAGAACTGGAATGGTATGAGGAGGTCTGGGTAGATCTGGAAGAAACTGGCGACTGTATATATTTAACATGTACACCAGATGAGTATGCTAGGAGAGGTGAGAGTTTAAGGGGGGTGTGCAGAGCATGGATGCCTATAAAAGGAACCCCTGCATGGGATGGTGCAGTGTTAGAGGAACAAGAATGTAGGAGATTGGAAGAGCTAAAGAAATTCGTTACTTTAAGTAACGAAAGGGGGGAAATGTAGGGGAGGACTGGCCGCGAGGCCCTCCTCACCTACAGCTTTCTCCCCAGGTGAGGACCATGACTCGGTGGACGCCCCCTCATGCCACCCGGGCCCAGGTGGAGGAGGACTCGCCCGCCGACGACATTGCCCACACGCACCCCGTCTTTGCATTTACCAAAAATCGAGTCAGGCCTAGATGCCATCTTGTCTAGCAAACATGGCGTGAGTTTAGCACACTGTAACGAGGCCCCCACCTTTGGAGGGCCTTTCATGCATCTCTGTCGCCTCAGCAGCACTGGCAGATCCGCTGCGAGCGCGTTCCCATGAGAAAGTCGGAGATGAGCTAAACCCGAGATGCCAACACGGCAACATTATATTAGTAACAATGTGATATTGCACCCCGTATGACCCGGACCGCAAGGCCGGGGTAGCGAGGAAAAAAGCTGAAGCATCACTATCTGAAGAAGGTAGAAAACAATTCAAGTATTGGTACTAATGAACTACCTCTGTTTAAAATGTGAATAAGCCATAAAAATGTAACGTTATATGATATCCCTCCAGGTCTGGACTAATGCTGCTATAACCACGGAGAAAGATGTTGACCAAACGTATAACCTCTATCTGTAAAAGTGTTTTTTCCATAGTATGTAGAAACTGGAACTCATATATGTTTTCTGAACCACCCAAAGTGGCGAGCATCAATCTCTGTAGGCCATAACCTAGATATCCCTCGTATAACGTCTAAATGTACATACAATACGCACACAATGTAGTGAATGTAATGTTAGGCAATGAAAAGGTACTGGAATCGACTGTCTTAAAGAAATGTGTAACGAAATTGAAATATACATATGTGTGTCTAAATAACGTCAAAATAAGGCAGAACAGTATAACACTTCTGCATTTATTGATCAGCAACGCACGAGGAAAATACCTTTGTGGATATGCAAGGCCATTCCCCCTCCCACCCTACCAAGCCCGCAAGATAAAAAAGCTAAGACTTGTGCCGCGCTCCCTCACCTCCCCCAACCAAGCTGGCGTTACTTCAGAGGCCCCGGCGCCGCAACCAAGGCCATAGCCTGCCACCTGTGTTATTTACAGCACGGTAATAAACCCACAGATGAACCCACTGATCTACCAGCACCCTTTCATAAATCCCACGAACCCCCCAAGAATCCTGACCCCGTGTAAGGACGACCCCCATCATTGAGACAAGACACAGAGACCCATCTATATAATAACTTCTAACGCAGCAGACAGACATGTATCATTCGGCCCAGGCCCCAGAGCCCCGTCCTACGACCTAAAGTACCGGTCAATAGGACACAGGTAAATCTCACCCCAACCGATAACCACCAGACCTCTCACGAGGTGCATTCCTCATGTGTTGCGTTTATTTTATAAGATAAGCTACGGAACAATTTATTAGTGAACGTAAATGTCATTTTCTGAATAACTGCAGTGTGCATGGCCTAGGGCAAATGAGACAGGAAAGGTATTCATCATTGTCACAGGCTGCCCCAGCGCACCAACACCGCACGGATGACCTCAAGCCGGCCTGCCAGGCCCAACCCAACCCACGAGGCTGACCAGTGACGTCGTCTTGCCAAGACCAACCATGCTGCAGCAACACCTATAGTTAGTCGACGATACCCAATCCCAATTAACTTGTGCCCCCTATAGTGTTTAGGTGTTGATAACGTTTTTTGTATTAGAAATACGCCTGTCTTTGCTATTGTCAGAGAGAGCGCTCTCGTAGGTTGCAGAGTTCTTTGCATGCCTTATCCTTGGATAAACTCCCACTTACGCTCACCCGCACTCTGTCTTGGTCTTATTCCCACTACGGGAGAGTCCCTTATTGTCTCTCATTGCGGGGAGGATCGTGCTGAATTGGGGGCGCTTCCCTTCAGATACAACAGGTTATGGCACCCCTACCATTGAATGCAACAGACATAATTACAGCAACAACAGAGCGGTCATGCAATCGGATATCTATGTCTATCACACAGCTACAGGAGACTCTTAGTTGGAACAATGGGGAGGGACCAAGTGACGGAACATAATTTATTCACCTTCATGCTCTCATTGCAGATAACCTGGTGCCTGATGACTCTGTGCACACATGCCATAACCAACACAAAAACATCAGATCATCAGACAGTACACATTTCGAATCCTCTTTCACCCAGAGAGGCTCTGGGTACACCCTGGGTAACTTGTATTGGCACCCAAGAAATGAATCAAAATATGCTGAGCATCATTGAACATTGTCTCATCACATCCCTAGGAAAATCAAGTTAAGGCATTATAATGAGGATCTAGGACAAGAGATCAAGCCTAGTACTGGGAATTAGGAAAAGGGACTAGGATGCAGAAATACGACTAGCACATGGGAGTAGGACTAGGATAGTGATTATGATGATGGATGAGGATGAGATATTAGGGCAAGGGACACGAGTAGACAAGGGACTTTGACTAAGAAGAGGGACTAAGACTAGGGCAAGGGTCTAGGACAATGTAATAGGATGCAGGACTAGGAAGAGGGACTAGGAAGAGGATGTGTGGCTAGAATGAGAGACTAGGACCACACTGAGTGACTAAAAAAAGGAACTAGGGCAGCAGAGGAGGGTCTAGGACCAGGTTAAGGGACTGGGACGAGTGACACATATAAAGGACTAGGATAAGGGTATAGAGCAAGAAAATATAGCACTACGTTATGGACTAGGACTAAGAGGAAGGATTAGAATGAGAGGGCAGTGGAACAGGTGACTCCGACTAGGATAAGGGATTAAGATGAACTAAAATGAGGGACTACAACTAAAACATGTATGAGGGACTAGGACGAAAATGATGGACTAATGAAACTAGCAATACAACTAGGATGGGGAAGTAGGTAAGGAACTATGATGAGGGGCTAGAACTAACATGAGAGCGTAGGATGGGTGACTATTGCAAAATATTAGGACTGGGATAAAGGACTACGAGAAGAAACAAGGACAAACAACTAGTACTAGGTTGCGGAACTAGGAAGAGGTAATAGAATGAGGGACTGTGACAGGGAACTGGCATGAGAAACTAGGATTAGCATGAGAGACTATGAGAATGAGGGAGACTGGACCTAGAATAGGAGACTCACACCAGGGATTAGAAGGAGGCCCTAGAAGGATAGACTTGGACTAAGACCAAGGACTAAGGACTCCGGCGGGACTAGGAATGAAGGACTTTGATAAAGGATTGGGACAAGAGACAAGGATGGGAGACTAGAGTGAGGGTAGAAGGAGAGACTACCACACATTAGGACCCTGAGGCCTACGGGTTAGTGGCACTATAGAAAAGAGCAGATAGATAGATAGATAGCATATAGATAGACAATAATCCAGGATGAGAATCCAAGATTAGGAGCTAGAACTCTGACGAGTGACTGGGTTGAGGATGAGTGACTAAGAAGAGGGAGTAGAACTAGACCCTAGGCCAATGGACTTGATGAGAGACTGTATGATAGACTTGACAGAGGGACTATGGTGGGTGACTAGGAAAAGGGACCCAGGACTAGGAGAAGAGACAGAGATGAGGGAATAGGGCTAGAATAAGGGACTAGGATGAGGGATTTGGACTACGGACTGCTATAAGGAATTAGGGACTAGCACTCAGAGGATAGAATAGGAGATGAATCTAGAATTAGAGACTAGCACTAGATATTAGAGTACAACTAGAGAGTAGAATGAGGGACACGGTTGAGAAACTAGGTTGAGGGACAATAGACTAGTGTGCAGGCTAAAATGAGAGACTAGGACAAGAGACTAGAATTACTGACAAGTATGATGGTCTAGAAATACTGATGTGAGACTAGAACAAGGGGTGCAGGTCTAGAATTCAGATAAGTGACTAGTAACAGTGGCTAACACAGGGATACAAGACTAGGACTAGATTCTGGACTAGAATGAGGAACAAGGACAAGGGACTCTTGTAAGGACCAAGAGACTAGGGACAATTTACCAGGGATTAGGATGGGGGAATATAATAATAGACTTGACAAGGGACAAGTATAAACACATATGCCTAGGACTATAATAAGCAACTGGGATGAGTGACTAGGGCTATAATGAGCGACTAGTAGATGGAATGAGGGGCTAGTACCAGGCCAATAAATAGTATGAAGGACTATGACTCATATGAGGAACTTGAATGAGAGACTATGGTGAGAGGTGAGAGATGCTGGACTCAAATTAGAGACTAGAGTGATAGACTAGGACTAGGATGTGAGACTAGGACTAGTACCAGAGAGTGGGAGAAAAAAACTAGGGTGAGAGATGAGGATGAGGGAATAGAAAAGGAAAGTAGGAGGAGTGACAAGGGTGATAACTAGGGCGAAAGATTAGGATGAGCGAATAGAACTAGGACAAGGTACTAGGACTAGGATGAACAACTAGGACAGGGGTGAGAGACAAGGGCTAGGGTGAGAAAATGAGATAACTATGAGATACAAACAAGAGGGGCTAGGATGAGGGAACTGGGCTAGTATGAGAGGCTGCCACTCAGGCTCCATAATGTGCTTTGCAGTTTTCTTGTTTTTGCTTGTGCCTTCGCTAAAGCATGCTGGCAGAAGAAGGTATGGTGAGCAGCTGCGCCCAAAAAATAACAATCTGTGATGCAGCCAAGGCATGAAGGTTTCCATGCCAGTTTCCATGCCAACCAAATGTTTTGCTTCTTAAAACCCTTCTCCCCTGTCGCTCTTAAATGAAGCTTCGTTTGACCAAAAGGTGGGACTAAAAGCACTCCCCTGTTTGCCAAACCCCCAAAAGAGCTCAAGTTGTTACATATCCACATGCCAGGTGGGAAATAAGTATCGATTCTGGTGTTTACGCTCATGTCATATTGCATTTGGGTATGCGTACTTCTATTTTCATATTATGAATATTGGATTACAAGTACTGTATATAGGAATGCAACTTGCCACTGTCTAAAAAAAAAAGCCATGACTTGCAGGATTATCCTTGAGAGATATATTTTAGCATCGTGTTTAGAAAAAAAAGAGTGTGTGTGAAATATTGATAAGTGAGACAATGTGGCAGTGATGTGAACGCGTTACTTAATTCATGTTTTTTTCACCCAGCAATTATTTAGTGGACAGATTAATGGTAGGTGAAAGTAAACATTTACCAGAGTCAAGAAAGTGAGGTCATACCATCGAACGAGGAACACACATGTGTAGTCCTCCAGAGTTCTGTGATGAACTGTGTGCAAGCTACAGGTGTATTCTGGTAGGGCTGCGCCTGTGTTTCATGCTTCTGCAGTTGACACAATGCATACCAATGTGTTGGGTAATTGCTAACTCTATCACTTACAATGCAATGGAAGAGCAAAATAGTGCTAGCATTGAGTTACAGAAAAAATGAGTTTTTTTAATGAAAACTGAGGAAGATATGAAGGATATGGCACTATTTCCCACTCTTTCATGTATTTTGATGTATTTGTATTTGCATTTATTGTATTAATATAGCGCCTTAATCCAAGGCGCTTCACAGTTTAACAACAAGAGCACATACAACTTGGAACTGTCGAAGCAAACACTATGCATGAGTCAAACCAAAAAACAGTATGTAGAACAATTTGCTTATGAGTTGAAGTAGGAGAGGAGGAGGATGGGGAAGGAAGGATGAGGGAGAGCGAGTAGGGAGTAAAGTGAGTAGTAGGAAGAGAGGTCATAGGAAAGATGGGGGAAGATGAAAAGAACTAAGATGAGGGTACTAGAGGGAGAGAGAGAAAGAGAAAGGGTAAAAAAGGGTGAATAGGGTGTCAGGGAGGGGAATGAAGAAGGAGTGATTTCAAGGAGGAACGGAAGGAAGCATAGGTAGGGATGGAGCGGATAGAAAGAGGCAGGGAGTTCCAGTGTAAAGGGGCAAGGAGCTGAAAGGAGCTGAACCGAGAAGAGGCACAAGGGGGTGGGGGAACAGAAAGTAAGAAGAGATCAGCGGAGCGAAGGGAGCGAGAGGGAGTGTGGAATGAGAGAAGAGAGGAGAGACATGGAGGGGCAAGGTCATGAAGAGATTTAAAGACAAGACAGAGGAAGTGAAATTTAAGTTGGGAATGGAAAGGAAGCCAGCCCAGGTTAGATAGTGAGTTAGAGATAGAGTCAAGGGGAGAGAGAAGGCAGTGTGTTTCACACTTGTATTCTTTGAATATGGGGATTTAGATAACTCCATAGGCATCATCTTTTCATGTGTGTTACACAGCACCTTCAGTGCAGTGACACAGGGATGTCTTTGAGACTTCCCAAAGGTTTAAATACCTTCTCTGAGATAAACTACTGTTTCCCAGAGAATGTTAAGTGAAATTGACTTTACTAGTCTTTCCAAATTCATAGACCCAACACACACCATCTTACAATGGAGTGCTGGAGGGGCAACATAGTATCCCCTGTGTCTAAATACTCATGTAGCAGTCAACTGCTACCCTTTCCTATTGAAAAGGCTGGTGGCAGTGGCTTTACAATGAACTACCATGATTTTTCCCGACCGCGAACACGGGTAGCTAAAATTCACAGGAGCCATGTTTTTCAAGATGGTGCCTTAAACCCCTTTGTTTAAACAGGTCCTTCTAGTGTTTATCTCTGCACGCCAAACCAGGCTTGGTCCCATTGTTCGTGTGCCTTTGGCGGGCTTCAGGAGTGAAGACTGCCTCTGGCGTCCGAGTGTCTGGGGTGGGCAGGAAGAGAGAGAGGTACCCAAAACTCCCTGTGCTTAGTCTCCTAGGAGACCCAAATGCACTCTGGCGTGATTGTCTGGCTGACTGTCCGGAAAGGACAGCCACCCTGCTGGGTGAGTGACAGCTAGGCTGGAATGAAAGGGAGAGAACTGTTTAAAAGGACTGGAAAGCAGAGTTGACCACTGGAACAAAAGACCCGAAGACGAGCTAGAAGAGGATGCCTGCTGCAACTCCTGGACCGTTGGTTTGCCCGGTGAAGCCCTGCTGCAGGTCCGAATTGCCAAACTCCATTCGACACAGAAGCTCCTTCGAGGTTGGCTTCTTTTTTGAGTTGGTGGGACCAATCAACTCGTAAGACACCTGGATATCATTCTCAAGGCTGGTTAGGATTAACCAGGGAGAGGGACACCAGCCTGTGTTCTTGAATCTGCAGCTACTGGAATTGAAGTGACTCCATCTTGTTTGCTTTCTTCAATGATCCCGTGCGCTGCAGGAGTCCCCCAATGTCCTCCCTCTTGTACCCACGACTGAGGCTCAAGAACAATGAGATCTGCAGGAACTGCCAGGAACCAACGACTTCAGCAGCTTTTGTTTCTTTATTATATGGTACTGTGCCAACCCGATTGAGAGAATGTCACTCACGCGACAAATGTTTGTGAAACTTTCCCAACTTGTAGGCCTAATCAGCTTGTGACCCAACATATGATTCTTTTTGACCTAAACTACTTCTAAGAACTTTTGCAAAGACTTTACCGTTTGATACCAGAACTGCTCTTGCCTTTCCAGAACACTAGCCCATTGACTTTGGCCTAGGCCTATTGACTTGAATTGAACTCTTCTGGTGAACTGAAACTATCTGCACTGTCTTACAAGTATATGGGATGTATTATACTTACCTTGTCCCTTTTGCACACTTCTAAGTAAATGAACTGCTATTTTGCTCCTACTTCAGGGGAGCTCAAACTGTCTCACATCTTAGAGTTGTGCATTGAAGTGTATTTGGCTATAATATTAAGTTGCCTCGTTCTAGTGAGATGTTTGCTAAATGATTGTGAAATAAATTAATAAGTGTTTTACCAAGAAACCTTGAGTATAATTGTCTACTTGAACTACTGTGATTGAAAGACCTCTGTGTAATCTCTTGTACTGCTCACATTCACTATTGAGATAAGCCTTGATGCTCAGCTCGCTACCAAAAACTGTGTGGTACAGACGTATACCAAAGGTTGGTTTGTGCGTACACCTGTAGTCCTAATTGTATGTGGTGGTCCCAGAGGGTACTGCATGCAATTCTGCCTAACACCAGGTGCACGGTCTAGTGATAAAGTAGAATTTGGTCAGGAGTGCAGTTAATTTGTTCTTTGACCTTTGACGTGAGAAGAAGATGATCACCACAGCACCCACGTGATGGAAGTTGGACTGACTTGGCTGGAACCAATGATCTGGCATCTCTTATGGAGCAGGCGGATTATGTATAGGCGCACACCAACCAGTCACGCAGGTTTTTACTGTATGTATTGCGACATCTATGACAATGTTTCCTTTATAAGAATCTGCTTGTACTACTTTTAAGCAGAAAGTTGTTAGCAGCAGAGTTGTTTGCTGTTGCTCTCATCTACTCATTCGATTGAAACATATTATCCTTACACGATCGACTTGGGCCTTTCTTCCCTAGTGGGTTGTATTCTCTCTGGTGTGAGCGTTCAGGGACTTGTCTTCAATTGGTGACCCCGACGTGATCCCAGCGCCCCCCATTTTAGCAGAGGCTTCCAGACTGCTTCTCCAGAAGGAGACGCGTCAACCTACAGCGATCAGTCCCGAAAAAACATGTGTTCCAAGTGGTTTGACAGGAGCCATTTTAAGAGAAGTCCTCTCTGCTCTTTGAAGTGGGGCACAGCTCTGAGGAGAGTGCAGGCCGGTGTTGGAGCCCTGTGACGGAGGAGTTCGGGTGAGCACGCCCCTGTGAGTAGACTTTTGTAAGTGATAACAAATAGGGGACAGATGCATGGGGCTGTGTGAGAGGTGTGAGCATGTGCAGAGTGATGTCATTGATGTGGTTTGTGTTATTTCATATTGGTGTTTGTGCTGGTAAGATATTATAACGTAAGGCAAAGCTAAGGCAGGGTGCCTCTCCTCGGAAGCAGAGAGAAAGTGGTACCACAATAAAATGTATTATTTAAAGGAGGAATACAAACATAAAAGTAATGGGCTCAGATAAGGAGTAGACCTGGAACAAGTAGTGGTTGTTATTTTAGCTTGTTATGTTAGTGTGCTGTATTTATGCTCCATTGGATAAAGAACAGGCCATAGGAGGGGCAGCAATTGTGTGGTGGTGTGGTGTGGCATTGAATGGTTTTGTGGTGTGTGTGCACAAGGAAGGGGGACTTCACAAGTGGATATCTGATGCCCTGTTTACATAAACATGAGGTCTGTGAATGGAACATAATTGATATCTGTCTGGTCCATTAGTAGAGCAAGCCATCAGTGGCTGTCTGTCCATAAGGGACAGCAGGGCTGTGCCTATCCAAAATGAGGGGGTCGCTACGCTACTATCCTATCATTCAGAGCATTACCTAGTAAACCTGAGGGGGAACGTGTTGTGTGGCAGTGCCACTTAGGGACTGCAAGGACAGAGGACATGCCGGCTCTAATGTGGTGTGCTGTCTAGACACGGACCCAGACAAGGGGTACACTGCAGGGAGACCTGATTTGGTTTTCTGATATTTCAGCGAAACACAAGTGTTGATGACTGGGCATCATCAGTGAGGTGTAGCTTGGGTATAGGTTGGGACCACGCCTGATATGCATATGGTCTTTCCCCTTTTGGCAATGTCTTGGCAGGTAAAGAACGAGGGTCTGGACAGAGCAATTGCCCGAGGTGTAAGATGAATTCTAAACCGTTCAGCGGCCATGATCACCTTTTGTTTTGCTTCCTGATATTTCCACATTACCTGATAGTTCATTTCTTTTGCTCAGGGCGGAGGGGGGGGGGGGCTGGGCCCTCATTATATTGTATGGCTGCTTCAGAGAGACCATATAAATCTAGTGGGAGGAGTACTGCACCAAATGACTGCACCATCCATAGCGCCACAGAAATGGTTGCAAATGATGGAGATTAGAAAATAGAAAAGGAGCACTATGCATACATAAAAAGCTGTGCGTGCTTGCAATATCACTAAGAATAGAAAAAAGCACTGACTGAGCATGGTAGAAGTTGTCCCCTAGCTATTGTCCCGACCCGGGCCTTGCCTCCCTGCACCGCTGGTTGTATGCTGTATCCTGAGGGGGTGAGAATATAGAGAATGTATGTGGTAGATTGAGAGGGGGGGCAGGTCTCTGTCATGCAACAAGTTTTCATGTGGTCAAGAGACCAACATTGTCTATGACATATGGGATCTCATAGTAGAATAAAATGCAATAGCAGTAACTCCCCAACTCCCCCAGCCCCCCTTAAAGTTCCATCACACTATATGCGGTTAGGGTAGCATTGTGGATGGATGGCTGACAGCGGCCCTCCACCCAAGTGGGCAACTACAACCAAATACATTATTGAAGAGCGCACATCCATCTGTCACCAACGTATTCAGTAGGGGCCTAACATTGACTGTGCCTGCAGCCAGTCCCACACAGCCACTGCCAAGACTCTGAGAAAATCAGGGTCTTGTGTCTGCCAGTGTGCTATGCACAATGCGAAGTTAAGATGCGCTGCACATTGTGTGTGGGCAGATTCTCTAAAAATCTGTCCTTCTGTGCCAGCCATCATAGGGTAGCACAGCAGCTTGGTAACGAAAGGAGAGATGTGCAGTGTACTGCTATACAGCCCAAGCTAACAGGATTTATTTTTGGCCAACTGCGCGTGACTTTTGTGAGGGGGCTGAGTGTCCCACCCTTTTGGACACTTTCAGGAACCTCCACACATCGAACGCAGGGAGGTGACACCACCATTTCATGAGGATATTGTGCTGTGCAGTACACTTTGTAAGTGCATTGAAAACAGTGTTTTTCACAGCACGGCAGTCCCCAAGATGTCCCACCTGACATTAGAAATGCAGCAGGCGAATGGTAAGCACAGCTTTCAGCTGGTAAGATAACTCAGTGGGGTAATGCACCCATTAATCCCCTTTTCTGTGACTGACGGTACATTCCCAACCACATGCTGTTTATATTTGATTTGCCACCCATATATAGAGTAAAGTAGGTTACTGAGCCAGTAGTCACAATACCGAACTGATGATGACGATCGAATTCAAAAGAGAGACTAGTGGCGGACACCGGCGTCCCTGGTCCACTAGGTTTCTAGCAAACTATAAGTGCTTGCGTGACGCGGCCGGCATATGCTGTATTTTTACAGCGCAGCACAGGTGTTCGCAGCGGCACATCGCATGTAATATCATGTGTGTGTTTCAGTGTATCGCAGATCTGGGTTCTCGCTGCGGGTCAACTAAGAGCCTAGGCCGGAGCAGAGCCACCACACATAACGTTTGTTTACGGCAGTGGATTGTTCATATAATACTATTTTAATAAATATATTTCAAATTCTGCTTCTGGGCCCTGGGCAAGTACGGCGGCTGCCGCTGTGCTGCACAATTGAGCAAGCACACACTTAGCACCGTGACTGTCCCAACAGTAGTCGGTCAGTGATGTGACGGTGTCATCCCCTTTGTGGTGTCACCCTGTGCGGACCCCCCCCCCCCACATTCCCCTGGTGACGCCACTGAGCGGAAGCAGCTATAGAAGAGAAAAGACATCTTTGACCTCTGGCGCATGTTTGAAGGTGCAGAAGACCAAGGAGATGGAGTAAGGGCACAGAGACAGAAAGATGGAAAATGTAGGAAAGGAGAGGGTGGGGTACCAGCGGATGGTGGGGGATTATATCCCTTGACACTGTGTCCCGCAGAAGGGTACACAAATTCAACCTATATACCCGCTGAGATAGGGACCACTTCAGCACCATTAACACCATAGGCCACTGCTCCCCCACCCCATACTCAAACCCACCTGAAGTATTGGCATCCGCGGGTGTCAGGACAAGAGAGTTCAAAGACAGGTTGTCAGAGTTCTTAGCAGAACTGAACAGGATACAAGCATCCTCAAGAGAGGTGAGGGGTGTAGGGGCACCGGAAGACGGAGCAGGAGAATGGAGATCAGGATATTTCTTGCTTAGAATGGATAAGGGAGGAATAAGAAATGTATGTGTTGAAAAGGAAGAAGGCAGCGATAAGTGGACACTCTTCAGGCAAGATACAGTGGTGGGAAATGTTGAGAGGGAGGACGATAGTGACTTGTTCACTGAAGAACATGGTGACGAAGAAGGAATGGGTGAAGCAGTGGCTGAGGGTTTCCCCCTAGGTTTGATGTGAATTACTGCACAGAGGGTGAAGAGTACCCATCACCATTCATGTGATCCACAGCCCGACGACGGAGGGCGATGCCTCTTTAATTATCGAACTGTAAGAGCGTTAGCACTGATCAACATCCAATATGACTCATCTGAAGTAATACAAGGACTGCCACCTGAAACACACATAGTAAGCTTGATCTCCTGCTGTGAGATGGACACTGAAGGGCTCAAATCCATGTTCCTGAAACTATTTGAAGGGATTGGGATGCTAAAGGATACTGTCATATCCCTTCACATTGACCCAAGTGTTTGCTGGTGCCTCAGCACCCCCGCAGAGTTGATTTTCACCTACAAGCCCAAGTCATGCACAAACTGCAACTACTCCTTGACAATGATATCAACGAGAGGGTGGAAGGCCCCACACCGTGGGTATCCCCGCTGGTAGTGGTGGCAAAGGACAATGGCTGTCTGCTACTTTGTGTAGACATGTGCATCCCAAACTCCAATCCAGAGGGAAAGACACCTAGGACCAAACATCGAGGACATGCTAGTGAGACTCAACCAGGCCACCTGCTTCTCGAAACTAGACTTAAATCAAGGGTATGACCAGCTGGTAATTGACCCCGCCTCCAGACCCATCATCACCTTCGCAGTCCACGAAGGACTGTTCTGCTATAAGTGGCTAAATTTCGGAATGTCCTGTGCCACAGAAATATTTCAAGAGACAATTTGCAAGCTAATATTCCCAGTACTGTTACGCTCACCTGGCTCCCACAGGGGCGTCGATCGGAACTGGACAGCTGCGGTTTCCAACCACGTGACGCCTAGTGCAGAGATGACAGACTGGACTGGCCCACCTAATCTCATCTGCTTGACCCGAAGAAGTATTCTCCTGAAAGTGGAGAAAGGGAATTAGCCCCCCGTGGATTTAAGTGATAACCCCCCCCCACTGTTCTCCCCTCTAATCACCTCCGATACCTCCTTTTATATTCTCACCTTAGGTTTTTAAAAGATGAGCTCTCCATCCTGCATCGAATGCAGGGGCGCGTGGATAACCAGTTACTTCACTGGTCCGATGGATTGGGGAGTTCCAGAACAATATTGACTCTGAGGTTCCTGCCGAGGAGCCGTAAGTATATAGTTTGTAAGAGTTCAAAATGTCTGACTTTCACTCTTGTCCGATTCCTTGCAGCTTGCAGCTTGACCCTAGAGAAGATTGCCTCGTGGCAGCTGGTAAAGTTCAGGTAACAGTCTGTATTACCCAACAATGTCCGGCAAGTGACACCTGTATGTAATCTGTTGCTTTCTCCCTTATTACAGGTGCCGAGTGAGAAATTATGGCGTTTTGAGGAATAAGGCCTCCGGTGGTAAAATCAGGTAAGTCTAGTATGGTGAAGGAGATTCCCTTGGTTTCTTCTTTCGGCTCACTTGGCTGTCCTTTTGTTCCCCTTAGGTGCCGGAGTTCGGCGAAGATGAAATGGAGGCTGTGCCGGCCCGTGGAGATAAAGAATGCCTCCGGCGGTAAAATCAGGTAAGTCTATGGTGGTGACTAATATTGCATTGTTTATTCTCTCGGCTCACCTTGCTGTTCTTTTGACCCCCTTAGGTGCCGGAGTTCGGAGAAGAAATGATGAAGACAGAGGTGGAGGTGCTGCGAAGGCTGGTGAGGATAGCGCGGTGCTGCAGCAGGTGATGCGACGCGCATCAAATAACGTCTTTCTTCCTATTCGAAGGCGCGATGGATCCAGAATCAGGTGAGGAATTAAAAGTATTGTTCTTGTTCTAACCTTTTTCCTTCTTTCCCCCTTTTTTCTAGGAGCTCCAGACTCGAGGCGGGCGTGGCAGAAGACTGGATGCTGACTTGCAGGCACGGTGAGCGTTACGCTGCAGGATGCAGAATAACGCGAAGCGTGAGCTGCTCTTCGGGCGTGGTTTAAATAGCCTTCAAAGTAGTCCCAGGTAAGAAGTTCCCAAGACAACACCTGAGTAAGAAAATAGTCCCTGAAATAAAGTAGTCCCCCTTCATACTTCACATTGGCTTGACTACTGAGCAGCATGGTCTGCATGAGGTAAGTGAAAGAAAATGAGCCTGGCGCCTACGGCACCAGGACTGACCCTTTCTATGAGCCTGGTGCATACGGCGCCAGGACTGTACCCAGATAGCCCCTAGCCGGGGCTGCTGGGTTTTTCCCAAGTATCTGGATGCCTGCTCCCGGGACAGATGGACCTGGTCCGGATGCCCGGGGGTAGGTATCATGACAAGTACCCAATGCCTTTAACTACAGTAACGACATCCTGACCTTTGGCGTCACTGAGGAACAACACAACACTGCATTGAGAAGGGTATGTGACATCCTCCACAAGGCCAGACTCACCCTCAGCGGCCCAAAATGCACCATCAACAGATGAAGCCTAAGCTTTTTTGGTCACATTTACTCAGACCAAGAGATCACAGCCAACCCTGACATAATCAGCACCATTGTCGGACTGGCCGCTCCCACCGGAGTGACCAAACTACGATCGTTCCAAGGGATGGGCGGCTACTGTTCCCGCTACCTGCAAAACTATACCACCCTCACGGACCCACTCTGGAGACTCCTCAAAAAAGGTGTCCCATTCTAATGGAACGCGTGCTGCCAGGAAGCTTTCAGCACAATCAGGGAGGAACACGTGAACAACCATCAACTAGCCTACTTCAATCCGGAGTGGAACACAGAACTCACTGTTGACACCAACCCGGTGGGCCTGGGTGCCATACTCACCCAGACGTACCCTAAGGAAACCCACAAGAGTGCAATAGTTTCATACGCCAGCAGAGCTCTATCGCCCACAGAGCAGGCATACTCACAAGCCGAACGAAAAAGCCAAGCTGCAGTCTGGACATGTGAGAAGTTCCACCACTTCATAATTGCCAGAAAATGTTCACACTTATCATGGACCACCAGGCACTACTCTCCCTATTTGGCAACCCCAAAACCAAGATGTCCCTGCGTATCGAACAGTGGGGCATTCAACTCCAAGACTATGATTATCAGATCATCCACAAGCCCGGGGGTGACGCCAACCCAGCAGACTACCTGTCCAGACACCCAGATGGGGTGACAGAAGATCACGAGACGAGAAGCGGAAGACTACATCTCCTACCTATCACTCAACGCCCTGCCTCCCGCCATTACAACAGAGACATTTGCCAGCAGAAGCAGAGCTGACCTTACGATAAAAGCTGCAATACGCCTCACCAAAGAGAACAGATGGAAGCACATCAACACAGAACAGTTTGTTAACGGGGAGGTGGACAAGAAAGACCTGCACAGGATGGTGAATGTTAAGAAGGAACTGGCCACGACCGACCAAGGGATATTACTATGAGGCAACTGTCTAGTAGTCCGCAAAGGCCACAGGAAAGCACTAGTGATCATAGCCCACGAGGGTCACGAGGGGGTTACGGATACAAAGAAAATACTGAGGAATCAAGTATGCTGTCATGATGCCTACCCCCGGAGCACCAGGCCAGGCCCAGCACCCCCGGGAGCAGGCATCATGCCCCCGGGTAAAAGCCCAGCGGCCCCTTGCAGGGGCTCTTTGGACTCTGTCCTGGCGCCATAGGCGCCAGGCTCATAAAGGAAGGTGTTTTGTGCACTTACCTGATGCAGACCATGTTGCAAGATTCAGGCCTTCCTGAGACCTGAAAGGGACTATTTTTTCATTGGGACTATTTTGCCACTCGGGCGTGGCCAGTGAAGGATACTTACCTGGAACTACTTTGGGGGCTATTTAAGCCACGCCCAGACAGTAGCTCACGCTTCGCGTTGTTCTGCATCCAAGCAGCTGAACGCTCACCGTGTCTGCTCCTGCATCTGGTCTCCAGCAACACCCGCCTCGATCCTGGAAAACCTGTAAGGAAAGAAGAGAAGAGAAAGGTGAAAACCAAGAATTTTATCAAACTTCTTACCTGCATCCGGAATCTTCACGCCAGCGTTCCTGAGAAAAGACTTTAATTTAAAAGCACCGCGTTGCTCGCTGCAGCGCCGCGCTTCACTCACCTGTCCTCGGGAGTTCTTCTGGCTCCACCGCGACTGTCTGCACCGGTCGCCACATCTCTGCGCCTAGGGGAGAGAAGAAGAGACAAAAGGTGAGCAGAAGGAACATATGAGGAAAGCCTAATTTTCCGCCATAACACTTACTGGTCTTCTGTTGGTGGATCATTCCTCATTTCGGGTCGGCGCCGCTTCGTTGGCAGGTACCGCACCCCGGCACCTATGGGGAAAGGACAAAAGACATTACTGGGGGAATATAAAGACATTAAGAGGAATCGCCCCCATCGCTAACTCACCTGAGTTTACCATCGGCAAGTCAATCCCTCAACGCATAGCCTTCATTCTGCACCTGAAATAAAGGACAGATCACAGGTTAGGAAGGCAACAGAAAAGGAGGCTCAACACTTGAACTTTTGTAATCTTCATACTTACGGCGTTCCGCTCGGAAAAGTCAAGTGGATTTTGCCAGCGACATTCTGAAAACCAGTGAAGTAACTGGACAAACACGCGCCCCTGCACCAGAAGCAGGATGGAGAGTTCATCCTTTCAAACCATAAGGTGAGCTTCAACCGGGGATTTCGGAGGAAGTTAGAGAAGAACGAAGGGGGGAAGGGGGGAGCAAGCACACTATTCTGCAGACTGTTAATCCCCTTTCTCATCTGCAGAAGGATATTCCTACGGGCCAGACAAGCAAGATTTGAGGGTCCTATTCAGTCGGTGTTCCGAGTTCTGCGCATCACGCTCGAAGAGGCCACAGCAACCCAGACCAGACCAGCACCTCCGTGGGAGTCAGGTGAGCGTTACAGAACGCGAAGCCTTCCTACAAATTCCCAACCAGACGCTATGGAAACTTCTGAGACTGGTCAGTTGGCCCAACTACTGGGGGAATTACGGGCCGAAGTACACGCCGCTCGTCAAGAGACTAATGCTCTCAGGAGGGAAGTGATTGTATCAAAGGAAAGAACTGATGACCTGGCTAGACAGTTTTTGCAAGGTCAAGCTGGACACACTCCTCTACCCGGTTCCGGGGGGAACCCCGCTCCTGTGGTTCCCAGTAACCCTGTGCAGATTAATCTACCTGGAAACATGCCGCTGGCCCCACCCGAACGCTTTGCTTGGGACCCCAAACGATTCGCCGTATTCATGAATCAGTGTCGTTTGCACTTCCTATGCAGACCTGGGACCTTCCCTAATGACCAGACGAAGGTAGCCTTTGTATTGTCATATCTCAGCGGCTGTGCTGCCGATTGGTCAGTTCCACTGGTTACTCAAGATGACCCGATTCTCCGTGATTTTCAAGGATTTCAAGCAAGCATGGAAAGGTTATTTGTTCGACACTCTCAGGGGCAGGCTCTGGATGACAAACTCCTATCCCTGCGACAGGGCAATCAGGACTTCCTATCCTACATTGCAACCTTTAATAGACTAATTGTGGAAACTGGGTGGCCAGAGGATAAAAGAATCACGTTATTTTATCGAGGTCTACGCGGAGAACTTAAAGCTGTCCTGGCCCAAGTTGTAAATCCGCCCCAAGAATGCACAGAATATATAGACTTAGTGGTCCAATTGGATCATAGACTTCAAAACAGAAAAGCAGATCGGTCCAAGTTTGAGACCCGGGTGTTGGTCAAGACCCACGCTAACCCCAATGGTGCTGATGTCTCTGAGCCTATGCAAATCGGAGGGGTTAAAGGACCTTTAACTCAAAAAGAACATGAAAGAAGACTGCAGATGCAATTATGTCTTTATTGTGGGTCCTCTGGACACTTTCTACGAGATTGCCCGGCAAAACCGCCCAAGAAGGTGGTAGGAGCCGCTGATAAAAACCATGAAGACTCTGTTTCGGGAAACAACCACGCCTGACAAGCGTAGGGGTCCGCTTGCCGAGCTTGAAAACTAACTCTGAGACCTCGCATTTCATTGTGCCAATGGTCCTCGTAGATCCGGAACAGCCTAAGCGGTTGCATGCAATAAAGGCATACATCGATAGTGGGGCTATAGGAAATTATGTGGATCGTGAATTGGTCTCTAGGATTAACCTCCCTCTGCGTCCTAAAACCAGCAAAGATGCCATCACCACAGTCGATGGAACCGAAATTGCCTCTGGACCGGTAACACATTCCACTGCTGAGGTGACACTTATAGGTCCGGACGGCCATCGGGAGGAAGTTGTGTTTGATGTAATCAAGGCTCCACAGTTTCAGGTTATTCTCGGAATCCCTTGGTTAGAGGCACATAATCCTCAAATTGATTGGCGAGCGAAGAGAATAACCTTCCCGGATTGTGCACAAACCTGCTACCCAGAAAATCTGAAGATTAGTCTAGTGTCTGTAACCTCTGTCTCCATGCAACTACCTCCGGAATACCAAGACTTTCAGGACGTCTTCCAAAAGGAACAGGCCAACACGTTACCTCCCCACAGATCGTACGATTGCCAAATCGATCTGGTGCCCGGTGCACAACCCCCTTGTAGCAGGATTCATGCCCTTACTGAACCTGAGAATCTGCATTTGAGACAATATTTAGATCAATACCTAGCCAATGGTTTCATTCACCCGTCAAAGTCTCCGGCATCCTCGCCTTTGTTCTTCATGCCCAAAAAAGAAGGCGACCTTAGAACTTGTATCGACTACCGCGCATTGAACTAGATAACTGTTAAAAACCGTTACCCTCTGCCTCTGATCCCTGAACTCCTTGACCAGGTGAAGGACGCTTGCGTATACACCAAGTTAGATCTCCGGGGGGCTTATCATCTGGTGCGAGTAAAAGAAGGCGACGAATGGAAAACGGCCTTCCGTACAAAATATGGATTATTCGAATACCAGGTGATGCCTTTCGGGTTGTGCAACGCGCCTGCTGCCTTCCAATTCTTCATGAACGATGTCCTTCGGGAACTCATCGATGTTTGTGTTGTCGTATATATCAATGACATTCTTGTGTACTCCTCTTCGGAATCTGATCACAGAAAGCATGTCAGGGCCGTCCTTGAGAAATTGCGCCAGCACAAACTGTTTGCAAAGCTGGAAAAGGTCGTTTTCCATACCACCGAGGTTGAGTTTCTTGGATTCATCCTGACACCTAAAGGGGTCCGAATGGACTCACGAAAAGTGGATGCCATCCTCAAATGGCAATCACCTAGTTCGGTGAAAGGTGTCCAAAGCATGCTTGGTTTTGCCAATTTTTATCGCAGATTTATCCCGGAATTTTCACGTGTGGTACAACCCATCACTGCACTCTTGCGGAAAAATAAACGCTTCGAATGGACCGAGGAAGTCGAACAGGCCTTTCAGGAATTGAAAACTAAATTCACGTCCGCACCTATTTTGAAGCACCCGCGTCCCGATCTCCCATATATAGTCGAAACCGACACGTCCAGCTTAGCCATGGGAGCTGTCCTGTCTCAGAGAGACCCTGAAACCAACCAACTGCACCCCGTAGCATTTTGGTCCAGAAAGTTCTCGCCGCCTGAGGTAGATTATGCAATCACCGACAAGGAATTATTAGCCATTAAGTCCGCCTTTAAGGCTTGGCGGCATTATCTTCTTGGCGCCAGGCATACCATCACCGTGATCACTGATCACCGAAACTTACAATATTTAAAAACTGCCAAGGCTCAATCGTCACGTCAGCTCCGATGGGCTTTGTTCTTTGCTGAGTTCGATTTTGTAATCACTTACCGCCCCGGCTGTAAGAATGGCAAAGCGGACGCGCTATCTCGAATAGGAATGGGAGAAATAGACACAAACTCAGAACCTGTGCCGATAATTCCCAAACAAAGAATTTTGGGGATAACCTCTTTACAAACCTTTAAAGACTTTCAAGCACGGGTAAAACAACTCCTGGACTCTACAGCCTTGCAGGATTGGATCCAAAGGGGGTCTTACGTTTCGGTCAACGATGGCCTACCTTACTTCCAAGGGCGCTTATTTCTGCCAGAAAAGGAATTGCAAGAACTGGTTATTTCCCGTCATCATGATACCCTGATGGAAGGACGTCCTGGCATTGCCAAAACTGAGGAAAAAATTAAACAACAATTCTGGTGGCCTTCCTGGCAAAAGGATATTAAATCTTTCGTGATGTCCTGTGGAGTTTGCGCCCAAAACAAAGGCCAAAAGACAAAACCCGCCGGTCTTCTTCAGCCTTTAGACATTCCACCAGCACCTTGGCACACCTTGTCACTAGATTTTATCACAGACCTGCCCCCTTGTAATGGATACAATACTATTCTGGTTGTGGTGGATTTATTTTCCAAGATGGCCCATTTTATTCAGTTGAAAGGATTACCTTCAGCTTCTGTCCTAGCCAAGGAATTCCTCGAAAATATCATCTGTTTGCATGGATTCCCGTCCATACTAGTCTCCGACCGGGGAAGCCAGTTTATTTCTCATTTTTGGAGGAAGTGTTGTCAACTGGTACAAATCGACGTAAGACTCTCAACCAGCCACCACCCACAGACCGATGGTCAGACGGAGAGAACGAACCAGACCCTTGAACAATACTTACGATGTATGTTGCACCAATCGGAGGGTAATTGGAAGGATATTTTATGGGTGGCCGAATATGCATACAATAACTCGGTACACTCTGGAACTGGACAAAGCCCCTTTTATACCCTATATGGACATCACCCTCGTACTTCAGACCTGGACTCACCTCTGAGCCTTGAAATGCCTGCAGTGGACCATTTGCATTCCACAATAACTCAAGCCTTCAAGGATGCAACTGCACATTTGCAACAAGCGAAAGGGAAATACAAAAAGAATGCGGATCTGCATCGGAGTGCGACGCCTCCATACCAAATAGGGGATCAAGTATGGTTGGCTACCAAACACTTATTGCTCAAGGGACCTCAAACTTTTAATCCAAGGTATTTGGGCCCTTACTCGATCAAAGCTATAATTAACCCAGTGGCAGTCAAGCTCGATCTACCAGCTAACATGCAGATTCACCCCGTTTTTCATGTGTCACTTTTGAAACCAGTGCAACCAGGAACCAGATTAATAAAGCCACCAGAACCAATCCAGATAGATGGGCAGCCTGAATTCGAGGTGAAGAACATTTTGGATTCTAAGATCTCAAAATCAAAACTTTTCTATCTAATTGATTGGAAAGGGTACGGGCCTCAGGAAAGGTCTTGGGAACCCAGCGACCACGTACATGCACCTCGGCTGGTAAAAAGGTTCCATCGGAATTTCCCAAACAAACCGAAACCTCCAGAGAGAACAACCTTGGGAGGGGCCTTGTGGGGGAGTGCTGTCATGATGCCTACCCCCGGAACACCAGGCCAGGCCCAGCACCCCCGGGAGCAGGCATCATGCCCCCGGGTAAAAGCCCAGCGGCCCCTTATAGGGGCTTTTTGGACTCTGTCCTGGCGCCTTTGGTGCCAGGCTCATGTTGGATATCAGTCCTGGCGCCATAGGCGCCAGGCTCATAAAGGAAGGTGTTTTGTGCACTTACCTGATGCAGACCATGCTGCAAGATTCAGGCCTCCCTGAGACCTGAAAGGGACTACTTTTTCATTGGGACTATTTTGCCACTCGGGCGTGGCTAGGGAAAGATACTTACCTGGAACTACTTTGGGGGCTATTTAAGCCACGCCCAGACAGTAGCTCACGCTTCACGTTGTTCTGCATCCAAGCAGCTGAACACTCACTGTGTCTGCTCCTGCATCTGGTCTCCAGCCACGCCCGCCTCGATCCTGGAAAACCTGTAAGGAAAGAAGAGAAGAGAAAGGTGAAAACCAAGAATTTTATCAAACTTCTTACCTGCATCCGGAACATTCACGCCAGCGTTCCTGAGAAAAGACTTTCATTTAAAAGCACCGCGTTGCTCGCTGCAGCGCCGCGCTTCACTCACCTGTCCTCAGGAGTTCTTCTGGCTCCACCGCGACTGTCTGCAGCGGTCGCCACATCTCTGCACCTAGGGGAGAGAAGAAGAGACAAAAGGTGAGCAGAAGGAACATATGAGGAAAGCCTTATTTTCCGCCATAACACTTACCGGTCTTCTGTTGGTGGATCATTCCTCATTTCGGGTCGGCGCCGCTTCGTTGGCAGGTACTGCACCCCGGCCCCTATGGGGAAAGGACAAAAGACATTACTGGAGGAATATAAAGACATTAAGAGGGATCGCCCCCATCGCTAACTCACCTGAGTTTACCATCAGCAAGTCAATCCCTCAACGCATCGCCTTCATTCTGCACCTGAAATAAAGGACAGATCACAGGTTAGGAAGGCAACAGAAAAGGAGGCTCAACACTTGAACTTTTGTAATCTTCATACTTACGGCGTTCCGCTCGGAAAAGTCAAGTGGATTTTGCCAGCGCCATTCTGAAAACCAGTGAAGTAACTGGACAAACATGCGCCCCTGCACCAGAAGCAGGATGGAGAGTTCATCCTTTCAAACCATAAGGTGAGCTTCAACCGGGGATTTCAGAGGAAGTTAGAGAAGAACGAAGGGGGGAAGGGGAGAGCAAGCACACTATTCTGCAGACTGTTAATCCCCTTTCTCATCTGCAGAAGGATATTCCTACGGGCCAGACAAGCAAGATTTGAGGGTCCTGTTCAGTCGGTGTTCGGAGTTCTGCGCATCACGCTCGAAGAGGCCACAGCAACCCAGACCAGACCAGCGCCTCCGTGGGAGTCAGGTGAGCGTTACATATGGTTCCCATATATGGACACAATTGTAGAAGAAACCCTTGCTCACTGCATACCCTGCCAGAAGACAGCGGCAAACAGTCCTAAATGCCCACTCCAAATGGTACTGTTACCCAACAGACCCTTGCAAAGAATAGCCATGGACTTTTATGGCCCGCTTGAAGAAGGAAGGAGGACACTTCCTAATAATAATAGATGAGTACACATGATTCCCCCTAATAAAACACATGCAATCCATGTCGTTCCACCACGTGGTTGGGGTAGTCAACAAACTCTTCAGCGAGTGAGGAATTCCCAATCTCGTGACGACCAACAATGGCCACCATTCCAAGGACAAAACGTTCACAGGTTCTCTGCACACTTGGGCTTCCACCACCAGAAGATCACAACACTATGGCTGCAAGCCAATGGCATGGTGGAGCGATTCATGGCCACCATCAAACAAACCCAACAGAAAGCCACCACTGATCAAATGTCACTTCCCCAAGCCACGTGTCAAATGTTAAGAAGCTACAGAAACGCACCACATGAGGCCACAGGGTGGACGTCCCTAGAGCTAATGATCAAGTAGAAGCTGTGATCCCGCCTTCCCCAATTTGAGGACTATACACCAGAACAAGATGCAGACATTTGGGAGAAGGACAGGGAAAAGAAAAGAAGGGCAAAGGAATGGGCAGACCGCAAGAGGAGAGCGAGGGAACCTCAACTCCCAGTGGGCGACGTTGTTCTTGTAAGACAAAGACAACAAAGGAAAACCGATCCGAGGTACAACCCGGAACCGCTCTTAATCACTGAGGTGAAAGACCCGATGGTCACGGCAACAGGAGAGACAGGTGAGATAACCCAGAATGCCTCATTCTTCCACAAACTACACCATGAAGAACTGGAACAGGTGGAGGAGACAACGGAAGAAGGAGAGAGTCCCTGGGATGGAGAAGCAGGTGACCCACCGGACAGAGGGGAGTATGGAGAGACCCGCAAATCACCAGGGTGGCCCCAGAGAGCCAAGAGGAAAACAGTACGCCTCAGCGAACTTCCCTGATAAGCATGGGGGAGGTATTGTGGCTTGGAAAAACGACAAAGCCCCTTTAAGAAGGAAAGACCACGGAACGGGAGTTCGGACGGGGGAAGGGGAGGGACAAAGGGAGGAAGGAGAAAGTGATGTAGACAAAATAAGGAGATTAGACGTGACCTGAAGTGACTCCCGTGTATTCTGTGATAGGGCAGGAAGGGCTCAGATCACGGTATAACACTTCACATTAAACATTTATCCCAATCTAGGCAACGGCGTTCTGAACCCTCACCACCATTTCTCCTCCCTTTCCTATCACAGCAGCGACTCCTTCTGATGAGTAAGACATCCGCCGTGTTATCGGTCTGCCACGACAGCTCGTCTCCGCAGCTCATATTTGAGACCACAATTCACTTTATCATCCTCCAATTGTGCGATAAGAATCCACTTTGAAGCGGCTACCTGTGTGTGTGTGTTTTTTCCTCATTACGCTGCGACACGGGTTTCTCAGAACTCCGTCACGCCCCAGTAATCCTAATTTGCTTCGCACCTCATGTTATGAGCTTTCTCCTAGTGTAAACGCATTCAAAAGGCGAATTTATAAATATTTTTTTATGGTTGAGCGAAGAAAGCCATTACAGTGTTTAAAATGCTTGAACGTAGCGTGCAAGAGAGATTGCTGTATTTATAGTGAAATTTCGCGGTCTTGGCATTTATTTACTCATTCATTTAAAATGCTTATGGGGCGCTGACCATGGCCGAAAGGACATGGAAGCGCTTTACGTTTCTGCTTTTCTAGATGCCATTCAAGAAAGCACTGCGCATTCGAAGGATGGGAAACGTTGGACTGACGTGAACTTTTATTCACCCCACCTCACACCAAACCATTGAGTACTACACATCACTGTTGGTCACTTGCTCTGATAAATGGTTAGCAATTGCTGGAAACTGGCAGATCCATAAGGGGGTTATGCTTCTGGTAGAGCACTCGTTTCAGATATGTCATTTAGGACCTGATTCATGGAACTTTTAGCACAGTGCAAAGTCACTTTGTACTGCCAACAAACACCCAGTTTCACAGAGCAGTGTGAAGTGTATTTTTGTAGTGCAAAGTGACTATGCACCATTTTTGCACCAGTGCAAAGTCACTTTGCACTGCAAGCATACACTAAATTTGCACCGCTCTGTGATTCAGGGTGTTTGTTGGCACAGGGGTGTTGCTAGGTTTGGAAAAGATCAAGGGCTAATCTAATGTCGGGACTGGCAGGACTCTGGGCTAGGTAGCATTTTGGTTGTAGCACCTGAGCTTCTATCCGGGGCTCCAACCAAAAGACCCGGGGCTTTAGCCCCCTCATTCCCTCGCCGCCAGCAACTCCTCTTGTTGGCAGTCACTTTGCACCGCACTAAAAGTTCCATGAATCAGACCCTACGTCTTTATATCACAGGTCCAAATACTTGCAGAGTAGACACCAGCTTTCATCTGTCTGAGATCTATCATTGGCTGTGATCCAAGCCATACAACAGGGCAGAATGAAACAGTGACCCAGTTTTGAATCTCATACATGTTTAACCTTCGTCCACACTTTACAAAGGATGGTGTTAGTAAGCAATGACCCACCCCAACAGCTGATAGGTGGACCAGAAACCATACGAGGATGCAGAGAAACGGCACAAAGGTGAACTTGTGTTGCGTGCTGTCTAAGAGGAAGCAGCATGAGCAGTTCTGTATCCAACGGTAGACTACAAAGAATCTCCCGCAGTATTGACTGGGGTGCATATGTACCTCTATCCGATACACCTTGAGCATTTCATGGGAAGCCGCCATCCATCTGGTCGAATGTCCTTAAATTATCCCCAGGGGGGAACATGCATCTGCTTGTATACTACAGTGATAGCAGAGCAAATCTCCAATGGTCAGAGAAGCTTTTTTCAGGTCTTGCCGTTTCAGACACCACCCAAAATGATGTACAAGGAGTGAGACTTCTGAAAAGTAGAAGTCTATTGTTTGTAAGTGTGCGGATTAGCTCATGTGACTGCAAGGTCGGACTGGGACAAGAAATAGGCCCGGACACCCCCAAAAAAAAGTGGCTCACCCCTCGCCTCCAAAAAGTGGCCCTCAAACCATCATTCATGAACCACGTCAATTCACGACTTTGCAGAAAATGCTACTTATGGAGGGTTCATGTGTCTGTTGCATGTTATGTTTTGTGTAAAAGCTTGAGAAAGTGATAAAATTCCTTTTGTTCTTTTAAAAAAAAAAAAAAAACACAACATCATCACATATCGAAATGCTTATTTTGCCGAACCAGACTCAAAGGCATGTCTACTGGTTGCCACCAGTATTGAAAATAGAGTTGCATTTAATAAGCACAATTTCAACGTGACAAGGACAGCCCCCACATCTCTGGGAATGCCCGATTTAATTTTCTACATTTGAGTATCTCGAGAAGGCAGACCTGGTGCTGCAATAGAAAAGTTGGTATCCCATGCCTATGGGGTGTGACCCACACAGGCACAGCCTGCCTGCCTGCTGCTGAGGGCGGCCTGAGTGCAGCCACGAGTTGCTGTATCTAGAACAGGGATAAGTGCATCACCGCTAGCACTCTCACACCACTGCACACGGCCCCTAGCATGGCATACATTGCTACCAGCAATGTGCACACCAACCCCAGCATAGCAATCACTGGCCTTTCAATGCACTAGGCACATCAGGGCCCCAGCATTGGCCTCCAGGGCCAGCTGAAGATGCGTGGAGCCGCATTTCAAAATGGCGTTGGGAACCCTCTTGCCCACAGCAGAACAAAAAATGTCAGCCAGCGTGGAACTGGAGCTCTACATGAACACTTAAAAAAGCTGTTGAGCTTTGCCAGCAAAGGGTTAATGTGGTCGAGGTGTAGGCTGCCGGATATTGCAAGTCTGGAGGCAGTGAACAGGACAGCCTGATGGCCCAGCAAAGTCAGACTATTACACATGTGTCACAAAACACGCCTTTAATCAATGCGCTGAGTTCAAGAGGCAATTAATCCATATTAAGGGGGCAGTGCCTCTGAACAATTATAAAGGCCCTGGCGCTGTTCCTACTAGGCGCTCACACTGACCTTTTCCCTGCACACTCCTGCGCTGTGCACTCACATACCTCCACCTGTACAGCACACTTCACCCCTAACTGGATACACCACCCTCCTGCGCCCTCCTCCTCACCCCGCTGATTCAGGCCTTAAAGTGCTCACTGAGGCATAACATATTATGGTCTGATACTTCTACAAAAAAATAGACATAGTGGAATTTGACAGTGCTATGCTAACTGTACTTATCCATCTCAATGGTTAGTGTACCTGGGCATGGAGTGGTAATGTGGTACAAGTACAATACCTGGGAGTCTGAAAAAACCTTGAAATGGTGGGCGTTCCCTTGTACCACAGCACATCATACCAATACCTAGCACATTAAGGTAATTCTTGGACGCATGATAATAATAGCTGGCATTGGCAAATAATCAGTACAGTACCTGTTATGTGCTTTTCTAGTCTAATGCTTGTTCTGCCTGGGCACAGGCGGCCCTGTGTGCAGGGGCAGAGACCTCGCAGCCAGGCCTGGAGCACACAGGGTGCCTTTGTGAGGGCAGGCTGGCCGGGGCAACAAGGCCTCATTGTCGGGGATGGGGCCCCTGCTCTGCCCTGAAATGGCAGACCCTCTGCCCTCCATGGCAGAGCTCCACAAGTGCCCACCTTCCTATGAAGGTCATCTGAAATAAGCCACTGCTTCTTCTCCTTTGCACTTTTCCAGACACAACCCTTCTCTTCTGCCACTCCACCCCTCCCCTCCGCTAATCTCCAGACCCATTTTTCTCATGTGCCTTGCTTTCTCTCTCCCCTGCTGACTCCCAGTCAACCCCCCTGTTCTTTCTACCCTCTGGCTCTCTCCCGCCAATGAGTCATGTTCCTCTGCCCTAGTAGGCTGTGCCCCTCTCTCCTCCTGCTCCTTTTTCTGCCCCACCGTCTATCTCTTCTCTCCCTGCCCATCTCTCCTCTCACCTTCCCCAGACACACCTTGCCCCCACTTCCTATTCTTCAATGTTACCTCTAGCAGTACCAACTCTGCCCGTCTCCAACCCGTTTTTCTCCACTGCACTCTGCCAGCCTCCCTTCAGCCGGGTGCTCTCTCCTGCCCTGTGCTCTGCTAGGACGTTTCCCTACCATGCATGCCCCCCTCTCCCCTCTTTCATAAGGTTCGCTCTCCCTCTCTACACTCCTCATAAGTCTCCCGAAACCACAGAAGACTCAGTGGTGTGCTCCGCTTGGAAAGCAGATGATGGTCTCCATACGAGAGATGCACTGTGCACTTCCCATATTTCACACAGAGCTCGGAATTAGTTGAACATGTGAACGATCTGAAAGAAGAATGCAAAATAGAGACCCACCCACAAGACATTGGGGCTGATTACAATACTGGCAATAGCCGTGCTGGTATGACAGGCATGGCTGCCGCAGGTATTTTTTTTCACCGGCACCAGCGAATGGGCAATTACCGGGTCATTACAGCCCTGCCGGACCCGGTAATTGCCCATTCACAGGCGCAGGAAAAAAAATGCTCCCCATTCCCATTGAGCCCCAGAGGACTCAAGGGGAATGGGGAGGTTGGATGCATTGGCACCATTCAAAATGGTGCCGGTGCATCTGACTTGCTCTGCTCGCGGGTGACGGTACGCCCACCAGGTCAGACCCGGCGGGCAGGAAGGCACCCGCAAATAGATCTTGTATTTGCCTGTCCGGTCACAATGGTCCGGTAACAACGTTTGAGAGGGTGGAGAACATGTAGAGGCACCTGCGACAGCCCCAGCGCTGGCAGTTCCATCCGGGCCGGCACCGCTGCTGCTGGCGAGCTGGCAGGCAGCAATTTGCCAACAAAAGTCATGTCATGTGTATTTAAGTTTCCCAGTGTTAATTTCACCTTTGGCCAGGCTTTTCAGGCCGCGGCCCGTGCTTCAGCAGCCATTAGTTAAGTTACAGTCAAAATAATTTCTAAAAACCACCTAATACCTAAAATCAAAAAACGGCCCAGGGTTGGCTTGGTGGAAAACCGCCCCCCAGGTCCTCAAGGTCATTCGGCCAGTGGCCAAACAACCGATAGCCCAGTCTGACCCTGTTAATTGGGTGTTATATGTGACCCTATCAGATACCCCTTGAGCATTTCCCAGGGTGCTGCCTTCCCTCTAGTCAAAGGTCCTTGAATGAACCCAATCCAATTTGACCCACAAGGTGAAAGACTTCTGAAATGTAGAAGTCTATTATTTGTAAGTGTGCAGATTAGCTCATGTGACTGGGTTGCATATGACCCTATCAGATACACCTTGAGCATTTCCCAGGATGCTGCCATCCCTCTAGTCAAATGTCCTTGAATGACTTACAAGGTGACAGACATCTGAAATGTAGAAGTCTATTGTGTATAAGTTAGTAACACTGTAGCAACATATGAGAGGATACAGCTGATATTCAACATGGGAGGATGGGTTAGGATAAACCGCTGGGGATTGTAGATTCACAGTTTAAGGGGAGAACCAGAGGAAAGGGCCAGAGATCAGGAAGACACCCTTTTCTCCAACCCTTCTCAATGATGTTACTGCTGGCAAGAACAGAAACTCCTATGAAACAAATGTCTTGTTGATCACCTCTAGAGGCTAAGAGGGAGAAACCCAGAGATAATGTATAACTAGTGCAATGCTCCAAATGACCCCAGGGGTATACTGAGAGGACACTGAAACATATATCCCTCCACAGGGATGGCATTTCACCAAAATAACAGGGGTAGCGGAAGTGACATCACACAACCCTTGACCTCTGATGAAATCACAGGAAGTGATGTCATTTGACCCAAGCCCTAGGTGACATACAGGAAGTGATGGCACACAATCGTTCACGCCTTGACAAAGCAGGAAGTGTCATCACATAGAATTGTTCCAGTACACTAAGAAAAATATGGTTACGATATCACTGTAATATGATATACTTTTCATACAAGAATGGATCACCATATGTAGCATCAATATCAGTGTCAACCAGCAGGTGACAAATTGTTGCTGCTGGAACAGAAAACAGTGCCTTAACAACCAATATAGTGTGAAACACTGAGATTTATATATGCCCAGAACAAAAAAGTTTTAAAAAGCGTTTTACAGCCTGTAAACTCTGCTTCTGCCCAAAGAAATACAGAAGTTGATTCCAGATTAGGACGCCAGTGTCTTCAGGCTTTACCACCTGCTGACAGTAGACCTGCCAGCCAAGTCTCCCTCAGCTCGACACCACATCTGGTAGGAGGTTTTGGTGCTGCTGGAAGTAAGAATAAACTCTGTGAATGTGATCTAATGTAAGATCTACTTGATCATCGTCCTACGTCTGACGTCTCGATCCAAGATGTCACGTGGATCCCATGAATCCAAACGTTATTTCTTCTAGAGCAGTTCTCACTAGCTTCCATCCGCTCATCTCTAGCAGTTTTATGCATCTCCAACGCAGCTAAATCTCTATTCTAGCTGGTCATAGGAATTGGCCTGATTGCAGAAAGCAGCTTCCAGATCGCCAAACCAGTGTTCCGCTTGTTGCACAATGTGAGTTAGCTCCTGAAAAGAGCCTTTCAGTTCTTGCAGAATAGATGCCATTTCTTTTTGGATTGATTGGAGCAGTTGTGCAATAACACCTTTCATATCTGGCTACGAATTATAGTCCAGTACAGGTACGGATGTCCATGCCTGCCACACGGACGGGGCTGATTTGGAGGTTTGCAGTATGTCTTTAATGGAGGTTGCAAACTTTTATTTAGACTTGTTGGCTAGGTATTCTGTACTTCTCCTTCACAGGCTGAGGATGTGCAGACCGCCAGCCGGAAGGGAAGAGACCCCAAGGATAGGCTGAAAGGGTAAAGCTCAGGCAGCCGATCAGCCATGCTTCAATGCTGGAAGCCCCCGGTAAAGAAGCAAATTCTTACCTCTGAGACATGCCATCGATAAAGTGCAACAAACACCACCAGACAGAGCAGGGTGGAGCACACTGATGACCAACTTGCTGATAAGGGTGGTATCAGGTGTCTCCAGCTGGTGGGAGCTCAACAACACAGCCTCAACGAAGGAAAAAGGCTGTTAAAACCCCACCCCTCAACTCCAAGAACAGTCATGCAGGGCACATTGAAAGAGATCCAGAGGGGCACTCTCAGTCACAGACTACCCACAAGCCAGTAGAGATTATTTCTGATGCTTGGAGATGCGAGCCGATGCCTAGCGGCCCCCTCCACATGTATTACCTCAGAGCAGAAACAGGGGAGCTGCTCATGCACCCCACACACAAACCCCAACATGCTGTCCAGCCCCAAGGATTGTGTAAGCTCTGCAAGAGCGGGTCAAATTCGGCAACGCCGTGCACCACACTGCCATGTGCTGGGAGCCACAAGGTATAAGCAGCAGCAGGGCAGCTTTGGCGTCAGAAAGGGGTTGATGAATGTCTTTCTGCCTGGACACCTCTAACGGAGCCGCGCACTGCCGCCGCTCCACTATGGGTGCCCTCTAAGAGGTGACAATGCAGTGTTGGCGCAAGGTGGCCGTGGGACTTCTGGGCCTCCAGGGAAGTTACTGCATCCAAGTGTAGATCACACTGGAAGGATAATGGCATGGCATGGGATCCTCACACTCCAGTAGTTGTTGCAGCGGTCTGGGGCTGAAACACCTTGGTAGTCACGGGTGCTTATTTGGAGCAGGGGTGGGCTCAGCGCAGGCTGCTAGGAGGACCTAGCCACCATGAAAAGGCAGGCCTCGATCGGTGTCACAGTGGCAACACCATTCAAGCCACAGCTGCCCAACGAGTCCACCAAAACTCAGTCAGGCTGCCCTGCGGAGCTTCTGACAGTAACACCGTTGTTCCAGGAGCTGAGTATATCTTATGGGCTCCACGAAGTAGCTCGTTCCTCAGCAGGGCTGCTGAGCTCATAGATCTTATGACTCTATTAGCCGCTGGCAAGACCATGCTCCGCGCAGCCATTTTTTTTTGTTGGCAAGGGGTAGCAAGGGAGACAGCATTGCTCACAGCTGCAACAAGTAGCAACCTCTAAATTATGTCCACGGCCCTCTATAGGACCGGAAACAAATGTCTTAATAGTCTTCATAAAGCTGCCCACTGTATGCAAACAGATGCAGTGGATAGCCCGATTATAAATCATCCGTCTCTGAAGAGGTGATTGCCTATTCATCTAGGATTCTGGAAAGACGATTTCTTTTTGCACCAGGTAGAAGAAAGACAGTAAATTATATTTGTAAGACATTATTATGGGCGGGAAGGAATACATGTGATCTTATTTGCTGCTTCTTTTTAGATATTTTACCTATGTAGGTAAGTAAGTTTAATTTTTAGGCTAGTAGACAGAGAAACATTACTATTGGCGGGGATGTTAATTTCAGAGGCGTACGCTCCAATGCAATGGCAACCAGGGAATAAAATGTGAGAGGCATGATGGGAGGAAAACCCAGACAAATGTACCCGGTTAAAGAGAAGTGCATCATTGACAAATACAGTTTTATGGGAGAAAATAGAGTCAGCCTTGAATTATGCATTTTTTCTGTCAGTATTTCAAGTTCTGGCAGTGTAGGCAGTAGTCCACTGATGATGTGAAAACACTGCTCAGGTAGTCCTCAGTTGTGTTCTGGACTCCTGGAAGGCATGTAAGCCACCTGTTGGGCGTTCAGGTACATTTACACCCAGGTAAACAGGCATTTTGATGAGCTCCGTAGGATCTGAGTTCCTTGTACCGGTTTCATTGTTAGATAGGCCTTTGCTGGCATGTTATCTGTCTGCAAAAATGTCCTCTTGCCCAATAAATTCCACTGAAGATGTATAAGGGCTCTGAAAATTGCTCTCGTTTCTCTCCAATTCCGGGACATCTGATCCTCAGGGCTCAACCATTGATCCTTGACTGAATGAGTCCCCAAAATGGCACCCCATCCTCTTATACTGACATCTATGGCTAGGCTCACCGGAGCCCCTGCAGTCAAATGTATAGCCACCAAACAGAGTCTGTGGATCAGACCACCACATCAGTTTAGTTTACAATTAATCTCTAATGAGACTGAGATCTTCAATTTGGAGTATCTGTATTCCAGAGATTGCTTGATACATGGAGAACAAGTGGTTTCAGATGTAAGATGGCTTATGGGACAGTCACTATACAAACTGCCATGCCTCCTTGGATGCGTAACCACGCTCTCACTGAAGCCTCTGACATTAGCAGAATGTCCTTCAAGTGTTGTTGGAGTATGTGAGCTCTTGATCGAGGCAGGAGGGCTTTCCCATGGGTAGTATCTAGATGCACCATGATAAACTGGAGATTCGGGGAGGAATTAAGTGAGGACTTCTCAAGATTTATCTGGTAACCATGACGTTGGAGGTACTCACTTGCATACTCTGCTGTAGCCACCATTCCCTTGATGCTCCCTGAATACGCCAGTTATCCACGTATGGGTAGATTTGTATTTCCTCATCATGGAATAGACCCAAAAAGGATGGATGCTAATACTTTAGTAAAGACCCTTGGGGCCAAGGAAAAACCAAGCAGCAGCAGATGCAACTGGTAAGTATCATGTTCCACTGCAAAGAGGCAATTTTAATGGGATCGTCTCATATGATATGCAGGTATGCAGCCTCCAAATTGATGACATTTAACCAATCTCCAGGCAGGATAGACAATGTGACCTGCTGGCGTGTCAACACATGGAATGGAGAGTAGTAATGAAATGTGTCCCTTGAGGTTTGGGTCTGAAGGACAGTCTCCTAAAGGTTTCTTCTATAAAAAGAGAATGGAGGAAAGCCTACTTTCAAAGTCAGAAACTTGAATAATGAATTCTTCATTTGCATCCATTGTGTTTAGGAGTAGGTGAAAGCAAAAAGTGTGAAATTCGCACTGGAATCTGCTTCCACCCGTTCCACGAAATCAGTGTTACGGTTCTGCCGCCTTTGACAATTTTCCTGTTTTTTTGTCGTTTCTCGTGGAAGGTGGTGTTTTGTTTCCACGTTGGTTTTGTAAAGCGAGACGAGAAACTTTGCACAGGTCTTTTTTTTGATCTATGCTAGTTTCACACAGGGACATGAGAAATGTTGGGTCGTTCTCTCCGAACCTTGTCAGTTTCATGCAGCGACATGTGAAAATATGCTGGTTTTTTCGTGAAACGTGCTGGTTTTGTGCATCAACATGAAAAACTTTGTGCATGTTGTTTTTCTATCTGTGTTAGTTTCGCACTGCGACACTAAAAACTTTGCTCATGTTTTTTTGATACATGGTAGGTTTGTGCAGCAGCACAAGAAACTTTGCATGGTTCATTTTGATTCGTGCCAGGGTCACACAGTGGCACGAAAAACTTTGCGCTGCGCTTTTTGATTCATAGTAGGTTCATGCTTGGCATGAAAAACTTTGTTCCTCTCGTTTATATTCGTGCTAGATTTGTGCAGCAACCTGAGAAACCTTGTAAGACTCTTTTTGATATGCAGGCCTGGTGGAATGGTGGATCGGGGCAAAGCCGATCGAAATCTGAAAGATTTTGCTTTCACAACTTTCGGAACAGAATCTAACAATTTCACCCAGCCCTAATCGTGTTTTTGGTGCTTTTGGTAGCATGGTTGGCACCATCCTTGACTCCAAATTAATAGTTTATGGATTTGATTGAGTATTCTTCATGAATGACTTCCTGCACCCAATAGTCAGAGACATCCTACCACATAACCACAAAACAGACCATATGGATCCCTACTGACATCTCCTGATGTAGGGTCGTATGGCCATGCTTTTGGGGGGCATACTTGCAGGTGGTTATGAGAGTTGATGATCTACCACAATTGGAAGCTCCTCGTGCACAAAATAAACTGATAAAGGCTAGAGAAGCATCAGAAACAGAAGCACTTTTGACATCAGCCCTAGTGTAGGACTGTACCATTCGATGGTATGACAGGGTCCGTTTCCTGTCATTATTTAGATTTCCACAGAAATTAGCTGTGGGCTTGATATGTTGGACCCAAAAGCAGAGGTTTTGTCAAGGCCCCCTTCCAGGATCCTTCAATCTTCCAATTACACAGCCACAATTGATTTTAACTGGCCACCAAAGGACTTCCCCGAATGCCACTGCAAGCATGATATTTTAATTAATGTCAGACTGTCCGAGATCTCAATAATAGGTTAGCCCCAGAATATTTGTTTGTCAATGATTTGTACTCTCTCTTATCTACTAGATAGTAAAATATTTTGCCCTACAAAAGAAGCCAATTGTTTATTGAGATTAACGTTGACTGGATGCTTAACATCAAACATCAAAGTCGAGTTGCGGGAACAGTTCCAACAGGTACCTCTGGAAGTGTTGGTTTTCTATGTCCTTCCATTCCTCAAAGCACAGTTTTCATATCTTCCTCGAACGGAAAGCCTGCTGATGGCCGGTCTTTACATTTCCAGAATACTTACTAATCAGGTGGTGGTGTAGTATTTGTAGATTCCAAACTCAAGTGGCTATGTTCCAGGGCATTCTTTAGATCTTCACATTATATATAGTTCCCTGGTAAAACTGTACACTCCTCATCATGGCCACCATCTTGTGGTGCTGAGGCAAAGAACACCTGGGACCAAGAAGGATGCAAGGACCAAGGACTATTGTTTTACTTTTTTTTTTAGGGACTACATACAAATATTGTTCAACTTAAGATAAACGTAAAACAAGGATCTCTCACAATAAATAATAGCCAGGATTTTCTTTATCCAAAATGTCTCTTCTTCCACCAGATGTGGGTAGTTAGGCCTTTGGGACCCTCTGGAGACAGTGTCCTATTCTATTCAGTTCACACGAGGTTGCATCACTTCAAATCCTCTGAAATTGCACACGTATGGGTTTCCCAGTCCTGTGCCAAACACAACATTGTGATGCCAAGTTCTTGTGAGCACAAGGGTCCATTGTTGTAGCCAGCAGGGAAAGCTAGCGAGAGGTCACTGAGTCTGCCTGGCCTTCTCTTGATTCCTCCCCCAAACCTCTCTGATCTTACTATAAATCACCCCCTCTCCACTGTGTTCCTCCTCCCAATTTATGATCTGGTCTAGGGCTGCCTGTTCCATTGGCACCTTTGTACTCTTTTTTTAAAATGTTTAATCTCCAATAAACTTCTCACTAAACTCACTAAACTCCTATTCATCTTCCCATTTCTCCAGGGCATCCCTTCCTTTATCTGATGCTCTGTGCCTTATGTCTGCAGCATCTCTCCTAAAACCTGCTCCGCCATCTCAATCCTATGGTCCTTCTCCTTTCACTTCCTCCGCACTATCCTCTTCCTCTGATGTTACTGCTCCTGTATCACTTCTGATCTCTGATATATGTGCCTCCTTCTGGCACCTGGGTTAAACAACCCCCCTGCACACGTATTTCTACCTTCTTCATGTCTGAGTACTAATATTATCTCCTCTTTCTCCTGGACCTGTTCTCCTTTCAATGTTACCACCTCTTTAACCCCTAAGCCTCTCACTCATTCTCTGTTGTTATCACCTCCTCCTAGTGATTCTGCTTTTTTGTGACCTTCTTCTCTCTCACCTCCTGAAGTTACCACTCCCTCGTACCGCTTCTTAACTCCCTCCACTCCACTCCTGATTGGAAGATGGGAAAATACCGCAATCGTGCATTAGCAAAGGCATGGGTGTTGGTTATTGACTGTACCATCTGCAAGTGGGCAACTCTAATCTCAACTTAATATTTGAGTTTAGACTGGGATCAGCCTAGTTTCATCTGTTTCAAGTCAGAGACAGAAAAACACAGGAAAGGGAAAGAGGGAGGGGTGTTGCTGGGTGAAATGAAAGGTCTGATACTCAGGTAAGGGAAGTGAACTTCCTTACGAAGTTCCAGTGACAAAGTTTATACATCAGGTAAGTCCAAGGGTAAGAAAGTAGGGAGGTACACAGGAGACATCAACCAGCCTCCTCTCACACAGGCTGCTACACTCCAAATGACCTTCATGGAGCTTACAGGGGCACTGACACCACAACAGTCCATAGGCATAACATTCCATCAGGCATTCTCTCAGGCAAGCATTTATGCAGGACCAAAGCAGGGAACACGAGACACAACAAGGGGCTGTATACCTCCCTAAGGGAGTATGGGCACATTCTTAAACTTGGTGGAAACTCTCACATGGGCTTCTGTCTGGAAGGCTGATGTTCTACATTGCCTGTGATGAGATTGGAATGAGATGAGGGTTTTAGATTGGTGTTCTCTCTAGCCTTTCCCTGAATCAATCTACAAAGGCAGTGTGTATGGGCCATGGTAAAAAATAAGCATAACAGAGAAGAGTTTATGTTTTTGTACAGTGCTTCTTACCCTGCTTGACAGCACAGATGCTAATATTAGCCATTGAAATGGTAAACACGTCATCAACCCTAGAAAATTGAAAAACTGAGTTCTGGCCCAGGACATGCTGCTAGTGACCAGCTACCTGTTTACAATGATGCAAGTAGGACGAAGCTGCCCTAGAAAATGTCAGAGTGGGTAAATAAGCTTTACTAACAGGGCAGAGTGTATTGTTTTCTCTCTGGTGAGGCAGCCCTTGTCTTTCAGGGCAATGGAGGAGGCGTTTAATCACTTTCCGCGAGTCAGCCTTAAACAAGCAAGTGACCAGTATGGGTGGGTGAAAATCCTGCCCACAGAACAGAATTGGCAACATTCTCTAACAAATCCGTTCCGCCGCCTGGCTGATTTTGCACCTTTTCTACCGCACTTCAGGCATTATATTTAGCGACAGAAATTACATTTTTCATCAGAATTTCATTTTTTTGTGTGTCCCGAAACACTCAAAAAACGAAATATCAGAGATAAGAAACCACCCTTTCCTGCACAAAATGTATGGGTTGGAAAAGGCCCCAAACAGCCTATTCCACTGCAAAGACGAAATTGGCGAATTGGGTGAAATCTGCCAGGAATCTTGCAATTTTTCCCTGGAACGGAATTAGCAATTTTGGCCCACCCTTAAGGTCTGGAGGCTTTGATGTTGCAAGCCATCTGGACATAACTCAGCTGCGTTTAATACAAGTCCTTCCCCTGATGTCACTAAAATAAAAAACATGCTCTTGCTTTCCACCCATTATGCGGTGCCAAAAGACAGCTGAGTTTGTGAGGAGCTCTTTGAACACGGGTTCATATTCACCCCTGTACTTTCATTCGCAGCATGTACAAGGAGCAGGAGGTTCTGCGCCGTTGCATTCCTGCAGCCCCTTTTCAGAGCTGAAGTCTGTTCCCTCTCTGGATGTGCAGTAAACCTTTTATCATGTCTACATTAGAGGCAATATTCTGTACAAAGGCATTAGCAAGTCTGTGCCTCATTAGGCTCTCGGAATAACTTGACGCGCAATGGCCAACATTAATTCAGGAGCCGTGTAGCAGACATCACAAAGGGCACTGCCAGAGCAACATTATCTCTCTCACAGAAGTCATTAACCTGACATGGACCACGCGAAGGTGTTGTCATAGAGACTGAATTAAAATTAATCACATCTAGAGGAGTCTGTTTAACAAAGAGGTCGATAACCGACAGATATGCGCAGGAGATGAAGCTTCTGCCAAAATTGATAGCGGGCCATTAAATAAAAGTGATATTTTTCTATGAAAAGCTGAGGGTGGAAGTGCTCTCTTTTGAAGTATTGCCTTAACTCTCTACTCGTTGCTCTTTTCATAGGGGATCTGAAACTTCCACACAATCCTTGTCCCAAATACCTGGCTTGGCTTCAGCATTTGAAGTCTCTGAAGAAGGGGTGGACTGGTCAATGGGGAAGCAGGCATTTATCCGGAAGGTTGCTGGGGTGGGCTAGTTGCAGCCGAGTCTCATTTACAATTTCAGGAAGATTCTGTCTGAAGGCAAAGCAAGAACTCACAACAATTCTTTATCCATAATGCGTAACCTCTAGCCTTTATTATGTATTATTATTATGATTATTATTATTAGGATATTTATTGAGCGCAGACCTAGCTTCCAGAAATATCTGAGCACTTTATAAGCCATAGAGGGAAGCACACAGTTAGTGAAGCAGTGATGCAAGGAAGCAACATTGAGTTGAGTGCATGGCCATGGTGCCTTGTGAAGTGAATGGCAAGTCTTCCGGCCATCTTGTTTGAACGTTCTCTTTCTGGAATGATGTATCCGTTCGGGATAAGGACTTCTAGGATGTAGGCGGAGGTGGTTGTCATTCAGGTTTCGGTAATGAAGATGGTGTCCAAGTCATCTGGAGATAAGATCGTAATGTCTCCCTTCCAAACACAGCCTTTTCACCCCAGGCCCTTTAATTTTCAACCCCATCTGTAACCCTTCACCTCTAACCAAAACTCCTAACTCAACACCCATCAGTCCTAACCCTTCCACGTCTATGTATGACCTCTGAACATCAATCCCTCTCCCAAATCCTTCATCTTTAAGCCTTCAACCCTAACCAGTAACCCCTCACTCCTGATCCTTCACCACTAACTGATGCCCACTAACCTCTGCCATCATCCTTTACGGATATATCTTCACCCTAGGCCCTCCCTAACCCTATTACCCTGGCTCTCCATCCCTAACTCCTCACCCATCACTGTTGACCTTTACTTCTAGCCCTAATACCACCCCTGTTCTTTCATCAATAAAGTACAACCCTTCCCACATAACATCTTATAATTCTACTCTGTAAAAAAGAGATTTTTGAAAATACCTGTCAAGGAAAATGGTGATTGAGGAAAACACACTCAAGGCATCGAGCGGTGCCTGACAAAAAAGCTTGTATCCAGTTAACTATGCAGCAAAAGTTAACTGAAGGAAGACCTTTAAAAATGATCCGGTGCATTTTTGTCAACTGACATTGCTCATAAAATGTAGAATCAAATGTATAATTTTAAATTCTTTTTTAACCATGCAGACCATTTCAGAATATTGTAGTGTGTAGCAGAAACCATTGTTCACGAAAATCCGCTCAGCACAAATCCCACTCATGAGGGTCGAGGCAGCACTTCATCTTATACTTAAAGCAAAGACCAAATCTATAGCTGTGCACCTTGCCCTTCACTCATTGGGGGCTGATTCACACGTTTTTCCCCCCACTCAATTCAAGGAATGATGCACTTGCATGTCTCTATTAATTGCTTGAAAAAATATGTGGGAGGTTCCCAAAGTGCAATCTGAATGAGCACATAAGAGATGCACACAGCCACATGACCCTTTTCACACATGTAAGCACATACTGCAATAGTGGGCGCACAAGGGAGATGGCAGCGGGATGGAGGAGTTCTTTTCACATGTTGTGTGCATCCTCTATTCACAAACGGGATGAACACAAACATGCAAGAACATGTCCTACCATTGGCTTCAACAGTTTGGACAGTGCAATGCATGCGCAATGCAAATAAGGATTATTTTTACTCTGCTTTTTACTCTGCTCTGTATTGATGGAAGCTGATGCAGCTGCTCTCCCACATCCATCATGAGCCCCTTAGATGCGTTTTTGGGGAATTTTGTAATTTGCCATCAGTAGTCCTCTAATGCCCATCAATCCGGTCTCAGTAACAATGTGGGTGTTGAGATCCAATAAAAATATTAGTGTCCGTTGTAAGCATACAACATCAAGTTATTAAAGGGGCATTTGTTCTGCTGCCCGGTCCTTCTTTTCATGGAAACGTTAACCTTTGTGTGAATTTGGTGACCTGCGCGTTTTGCTGAGTTACGCATAGATGAATGTATAAACTGGGTTTTGTATAGTGAAAACCTAGCTGTGAAGCAGTGTAGCATTGTACAGCAAGGGGATAAAATAACAGGATACAATAATATTGACAACAGTGGAAAGATATGAAGTTAAGGGTACGCTTGAAAGGACACAGCGAGAGGGAATACTGAGAGTTACAGGAGGGGATTCAGATTAGATAGAAATAGGCAGACGCAGCGTTCATTATAGCTGCTGTCTGCAGCTGTTCTCCTACTGAAGCTATATGCCTGTGAGTTTCCCATGATCTGACCTTCCTAAAGACACTATTGTTCAGTCCTTGGGTCTGAATCCATGATTCTCTTCCTTACCTTATTCTGCTGTCAGAGAGGAAGCAATATGTGTTCCCATTGTATACCCCAAGAGGACCCTAAGGGGCAAGTTATGGCTCTACATATTCCTGCTTTTTTTCGGTGCCATTCACCCCAAAAGACATCAACGCAAGCAAGTCCTTAAGTAACTCATCCCAGAACGTTGCCACCTTTTCTTCTGGTAATGATTTCCGGTTTTAGAAAGCAGCTATGAATGTAATATGCCTATGCTTTTCTGTAGGATGTCACACTTCTGATTGTAGTGACTTAATTTTTCTTTGATTTTATTTGATGTAATATCCATCAAAGGACTGCTTAAAATGCCGGTGGTTAAACTGCATACATGAACGGGTACCCAGTTGTTATGCTAACTTGGTAGGTAGCAGCCTGACAAGGCTAAAATTAACTGTTGTAACGAACCGCTTGGATAGGAAAAGGATTGCACCCGCACATCCCAGGACAGACCTCAGCAACATAAGCATAGGTAACACAGCTGTGCTTTTATGCAACAAATGCACCAAACAACATTTTAAAACACAAGCAAACTTGCTCATTAAAGGCAGGCCTCATAACATATGAACAGCACACCTACACCAGGACAGGGCTCAGCAACATTAGCAGATATCTCACGGTTGGGTTTGTATGCAGCAAATACAGCAAAAACAATTGAAAACAAAAGTGGTGCTGCTCAGTCCAGAGAATCTTCACAACATGAGGACAAACCCCAAAGATCAGGACACATCCAACAACAGCAGCACTAGCCTGAGGGATTTCATGCAAAAATTGACTCACAAGCAAATCACACATCTCACCAGTTTCAAATTGCATAGCACAGTCATCCAAAAACAGACTTCAAAATACTCTTAAAAGACACACCGTTTGGAAAGTGTGCTCTCTGGGCACATTGAGGAGCCAGGAATGAGACGCAGGCACAGGGTACTCATGGTTTTGGCCATACACTTCTATTGAAACAAAAAGAGGTTGGAAGACACCTTGCTGTCTCTGCTCTAAGAGTTATTTCCATACTTAAAACAAAAAATAAGGGTCCGTCTGGTGTCAAGATGTCCAAAGCAAAATGTCCTGTGTACAAAGTACTATTCTGGCCCTCACGTTCTAAAAATTAACTCTAAGGTGAAAAGGCACATTTCTTTGGCCTTGAGTAGTGTACGCATGTTCAAAAAGGAAATGTGTAACTCCAATACAAAATTTCCAGAAGGTAAAAGTTCACAGTTATAGGGGATGGTTCCCTTACCTTGGATTTCTCTTAATTTCACTTTATGCTTTTAAGAATATCAGTTTCTGGAGTTTGTTTTGATCAACAATACAACTGGTATGCAAAACAACTTGGCTGTTAGTCTGAAACTTGGTAGGATCCATGGTGGACTGTCCTGCCAGGCTTCTTCTCCTCTTTAATATATATCCTTGCAGTCTTTGGTTATTCCAGATGTATCCTTATCTGGACTTCCTCATGTCATGCACTTTACACACTGTCCAACTTGCCCTTGCCTGGTATGCTTTCTTATATAAATACACTTGCAAATTGAATCTGACTGGTATACTCTCCTGCCAGGGCTTCTCTCATAAGAACACACTTGCAACTTGCATCGGCCTACTATACTCTCCTGCCAGGGCTTTACTCATAAGAACATACATACAACTTGCCCCTGCTTGGTACACTCTCCTGCTGGGCTTTTCTCATAAGTATACTGTGCACAGTTGCAAAATTGTCAGTCGCTTATATTTGTTTCATTCTGTCTCTTTAAGGAATATTGAATCTCTTATTCTTTCTCATATGCTACATTTACTTTTATTTGTCTTCGGTAGGATTGCTGAAGTGCCCCGATGTCCCTGCTTCCCTTGGGTGCACTCACCGGCTCTCTGTGTAATGTGCTGCTTCTACTGCGGCAAGCCAGCAGTGGCTCCTTAGCGTCCTGTTACCTTTCTATGGGTCTGCTACCTCTGCTCCATGCCTTATGTGCTTCTTGTGGCTCCTGCTGGCCTGCTCTGGCTTTCTCCATGCTCATGAAGCATGGAGGCTGCCTTTCAGTACCTACAAACACTCTGGAGACTTTCTTCCTCTTCTGGCATCCTTGCAGCATACCATTTCCTGCAGTATGCCGTCATAGGATTCTTCTGCGAGCCGGTTGGCTCCATGGATGTCGCACCAGCCCAGAGGTCCCTTGGTTGACACAGAGACAACAAGACTTCTTCAGCCAGCATCTGCCTGTCAGCTGTTTCAGTGGTTTAAATGTCCAAGCATCAAGTAAGTGTTTGCAACAACTAGAGCGCAGCTTTTGCTCTTGGCCTTCATTGATATTGATTACTCGGCACATCTTCCCCGTTACAGTACTATTGTATTGACGACAAAGGAAGTCATTTCATGATGACTTGTATGCAGAGTTTGGGAAAGTATTTGCAGCAACCCTCACCAGTGTGTGAGATGAGTTATGACAATATGCCATTAAGGCATGGGGAATAGAGGGGGCATCCTCAAAATAAAAAGGAGGATACCATGTCTCATCCGATAATGTTGTGTCACTCCCTTGAGCATTGCCTCCCCCATGTGATCCTCCCTCATAACGCCCCACCAGGGTCCGGATCAGCTAGCAGCTGTGGTCCCTTGGCCACATGGGGAGAAGTCACCACCAGGAATGGAGTGATAACACCATCAGATTAATCACATACCTTTCCCCTAATGCTGTTGGTTCTCTCAGTACCTATTGGGAAACAGGAAAGGAAGTCTACAATTCCCTGTTCTCTTCCTTTGTTGGTGTTTTACCATAAAGCAATTGGCCTACATGTCTAAGAACCAGCGCATGGCTCATGCATTGGTGACATTGCAGAGTCTCATCTATGTTAATTGAGAGTGATCAGTAACCAATCTAAACCTGCCTGTATTTGAGATATGAAACCACCCACTGTATAGCTATTTCCTCCAGGTCAATGGTGGCAAAGTTGTTTTCCTGGGAGTAAAAGTTCATGCTGATATGAATAATCGTGAGTTCAATGTCATCAAGATGTTGGGGAAGGACAGCTGCCAACTCGATATATGAAGCATCTGTCTGTAAGATGAACTCTTCGTTAAAATCTGCCACCTTTAACAGTGGATCTTTGCACAGAATATTCTTGAGCTTATGAAACATTTTTGGTTTCCATCTCTCCATTTTATCTTTTGGGGTTCTGCATTCTTAAGTTCATCAGTGAGTCAAGACGTGATAGAAGAATAACTATTTTTTATTATTATTATTATTATTATTATTATTATATTTGTTGCGTGCGGACCTAGCTTAAAACAGCAATGGAGTGCTTGACAGAGGTATACACCAATACAGATATATACATCAATACAGATACATAACAGAGTGCTTTACAGGGGTGTGCAACATTACAGATGCATAAGGGGCGTTTATCAGTGGTGACAACAGAACAGATATATAACGGGGGTAGGATACAGATTGGAACAGAGGAGGGGTACAGTTGTACTGGGTGGCTGGGAGGAGAAGGGCAACATGTTGGCATAGCTGTAGAGGAGGAGAGCTCCTTGAAGAGGAGGATCTTGAGTTATTTTCTAAATTGTAGGAGCGTGGGGGAGAGTCTGATGCCGATGGGGAGGAGGTTCCATAGTCTTGGGGCATAGGCAGAGAAGACTTGTTTTTGGGTCCTTTCCTTTTTGCCGTGGCAGATTTCAAGTCTGCACGTGTCTGGCTTCTGGTGGTGCACTATCTGCCGGAGATGCAGAGATTCTCCGCGGGGTAGCTGGGTGACTTGAGGGAGACTGCTTATAGATGAATTACAACAATAATTGTGTGGCATAAAACTGTAACCACAAAGCGCTTGTCAATGCAATAACTTGAGCTATGTAAATATTGACCCTCTAATTCAAGGTTGACAATTGCTTGTTTCTCAAATGAAGATGCAGCAGGTGGTTGTGATGATGTGGACCCTATGCCCAGAGTAACCAACAAGGAATTTAAATACAACGGATTCACAAACACACTGCGCATACACGTTAAGTTTAGACAAATTGAATATTTTAATGAAAGTGAAAACCGCCGACATGTGTTTCGACCACAGGCTGATATCTACATATAAAATATCATAGACAGTTAATGTGCATAACAAATAAATAAATATGAAAATGCAAAATTGGTTGAATGCACCAGAAACAAAAATCGGGGCATATATTGCTAGGTCATGTTGTATGGAAGCATATAGGGACTTCACGTCCAGTGTGATTGGTTGTCAACCATTTGCAATTCATTGAACATTCATAATTTCTCAGATGTATGTCGGTAAGTATTTCCCAGTTTGTGTCAACTGAATACCATCCCATTCTAACACCATATATGAGGAGCCAGGAATGAGACATGGAAACAGGGAACTCATGGTTTTGGCCATAAACCTTTATTGAAACAAAAAGGGGTTGGAAAATGCCTCTCTGTCCTTGCTCGAAGGGGTATTTCCCTACTTAAAACTAAGGGTCTGTCTGATGCCAAGCTTTCCGAAGCAAAATGTCCTGTGTCCAAACTACTATTATGGCCCTCAAATTCTAAAAATCAACTCTAAGGTGAAAAGGGACATTTATTTGGCTTTGAGTAGTGTACAAATGTTCAAAAAGGAAATGCGTAACACCAACTCAAAAGTTCCAGAAGGATAAGGTTTACAGTTCCAGAGGAAGGTTCCTTTCCCCCGAATTTCTCTTCACTCTGCTTAATACTTTTAAGAATATTAATTCCTGGAGTTTCTTTTGATCAACAATACAACTGGTATGCTAAAAAACTTGGCTAGTAGTCTGAATCTTGGTAGGATACCTGGTGTACTGTCCTGCCAGCTTTCTTTTCCTCTTTAATATATATCCTCTCAGTCATTGGCTATTCCAAATGTATCCTTAATAGGACATCCACATGTGATGTACTTTGCACACTGTACAACTTGACCTTGCCGGGTATGATCTCTTGCCAGGGCTTTCTTATATGAATACACTTGTAACTTGAATTTACCTGTTATACTCTCCTTCCATGACTTCTTTCATATGAACACATTTGCAACTTGAATCTGCCTGATATACTCTCCTGCCATGGCTTTTCTCATAAGAACACACTTTAAACTGGCATCTGTCCAGTACTCTCCTGCCAGTGATTTTCTCATATTTATTCTGTGCACACTTGCAAACTTGACAGTCTCTTGTATTTGTTTTGTTCTGTCTCTTTAAGAAATATTAAATCTCTCATTCTATCTCATATCCTTCATTTACGTTTATTTATCTTCTGGAGGATTTTTGAAATACCCCTGTGTCCCTGCTTCCCTTGGGTCTGCTCACCGGATCTCTGTGGCATGCGTTGCTTCTCCCGCAGCAAGCCTGCTGCAGATCTTCAGCGTCCTGCTCCCTCTCTGTGACTTCAGTGCCTCTCGCGGCTCCCGCTTGCTTGCTCTCGGTTTCTCTGTGCTCGGACAGTGTGGAGGCCGTCTTTTGGTACCTGAAAATGCTCAGGAGACTGTCTTCCACGTCTGGCATCCTTGCAGAGTATCATCTCCTGCAGTCTGCTCTACACAGTTTCTTCAGTGAGCTGGTTGCCTCCAAGGACTTCACACCAGCCCAGTGGTCCCTCGGTTGACACCAAGAGAACAAGACTACTCCAGCTGCATCTCCCTGCCAGCTGGTACAGCATTTTAAATGTTGCAACATCAAGTAGGTGTTTGCAACAACCAGAGTGCAGCTTGTGCTCTTGGCCTTCATTGATAACTCTGCTCAAGTTCCTCCTTACTGTATGTTTTTATTGAGGGCAAGGGAAATCAGTTCTCGATGCAGAGTTTGGGAAAGTATTCTCAGAAACCCTTATAGGTGTGTGAGGAGAGTTATGACAATATGCCATTAAGGCCTTGGGAATGGAGGAGTTATCCTCAAAAGATAAATGGGGATACCATGCTTAGTCCGATGATATTGTTTCACTCCTCTCATGGTTTCCTCCCACCATGTGATCCGCCCTCATAAATCTGCCCCCAAGGTCAGGAAAAGTTAGTGTCTCTGGTCCCCCGACCACATGGAGAGAGGTCACCACCAGAAAAGTTGTGATGACACCATCAGCATCATCACAGCACCCATTCAGTTATAGCCATTGCCAGCTAGTATGTTCCATTCTTTTTAAAGTAAATTAAGTTGAAACTGTATAAATACACACACGTTTTCCCCAAAACGACTCCCAGATACCAGTAATTGGACATGGGTGTTCGTTAGGGTATGAAGCTGAGGGTTCGTTGTTAGTCACAGAGTACAGCTGCAAACATCACTAATAGTGACAGTTCTAACAAGACATCACATACATTAGGAAACGTTTCAAACAATGCATAAGTTTCAAACAGCAGAGCATGCAATTGCAAAGGAAACCATAACATATGTGGTGACAGAGGTAGAGATTGAATGTCCATATCTATAAAGATAAGACAGGCAAGGCAAGGCGTTTGTTTTTCTTCCTGAGCAGGGTATATATAGCGTAACCCTAGCTGTGATGCTTTGTAGAGCTTTACAAGTATAATAGGGGAATGCAGTGAAGAATCAAGTAATATAGTACAATAACATTCATACAATAAGTATACAGATGCTACAGGTATCTCACAAAGCACAAATGTCGATCTTTTCGGAGTTACCCCATTGTTTGTAAAGGGAAATGCATGTCTCTGTTTTAATGTAAAAGATAAGAGTATGGTGATAATTTAAAAAGGAATAACATTGACAGTTTAAATGTTTCTGCCATTTAAGTACTGACAACTCTCAAAGATGTTCAGCGATCAATGATATCTTTAATTCTATTGAGAGCTCACTACTGTGTACCAGGTGCCATACTTCTTGAGACTAATGGCTACTCAGTGGGTCTTGTGTACTAAACAATCTCAATGGAATAAAAGAAACGTGGGCAATACATAAATGAAGGGAATACATCCACTGACTTAGCTGTAAAGCTCTGTGTAAGCTTGGGGCTATATCTGATTTCTGAGTTTAAAAATATTAAACAGAAGTGTTACTCTTTAAGTAGAAGTAATTTTAGGGGGTGATGGAAAGGTTCTCAAAAAGTAATGAAAGTGTACAGATTATATTTACATTTGTGGGATGCAGTTTGTTCTCAAAATCACCATACAGTACATGATGGGGGTCCCCTTCTATAAAGACAACAATGTTACCTGCTTTACCTAACATTTTTTGCATTGACTTGGCTTGTGCTTTGGCCCTTACAGCCTGACCAGACCTCTTCATTATCTGGCCTGCCATTTCTACCTGCTGGTGGTTAACCACTTATTTTGTCGACCGTTGAGTATCATTGCTGACTTTCAGTCAAACCCTTTGTCATAACAGAAACTTTCATTGTTTGCAGAAAATGTTAATGCACCATTTACAGGGATGCCAACTAATTTATTTATTCTAGTGGTCCGCACACACACTACCAAACCAAAGTCGATTAGTTTGCATCATGCTAGATCAAATCCCTTTTTACATACATCTTCACAAATAACTTTTCCAAAACCCATAACTGGTCATCCACACCTTACATTGTAGGAGTGTTGAAAATCTATCAGTAAAGTCAGAATAGTCTGATCTTGCTAGACATACTTATGTAAATGCAGGGCAGCAGAACGGAAGTGACAAACCTTAGGCTCTTCCTCTGACAAACTGTCCTGCTGCCTGATCCAAAGGCAATACAGACACTGCATCCGTGCCAAGAAAAGAGCCCACATCCAGGCATGGGTTTCCGGTGCATCCAATAACATGGCTAAACTTTTCAAAATCTGCAGGGAACTAGCCAACCCCTCCTCAGTCTCCTCCACCCTTTCTCCCTCCGAGGCCATCTGCAATGCACTGGCCTCACACTTTGTCTCAAAAAGCCAGTGTATAAGGGGAGCAAACCCCACCCCCCTCAACTGAAAAGAGATAACATGATAGGCAGATCAATGTTTGAAGAAATCAGGATTAGATTGCCTTTATTAAGGTAAAAAGTGCACATGACATTGTGCATATTTGTGTTAGAATGGCCCATGAAATGAAGGGTGCTTTAACTATCACACACATACCATAAGTGTATAAGGATGTATTATGAATAAAGGATACACAATGAGAAATGCTTACATAAGTAAATAATAGCTTTGTGAAAAATAAATTCAGTGGCATACAAAAAATATATTTCAAAATGGATAGCTGAAGTGTAATATGGCTTCCAGGCCTATGCCAGGTGTGATGGACTGTGATGCTGGAAATGCATTGGAGGGACAGGGCCTCCCTGTCCTTGTTCTGTAGTCCATTTGCGTGTATGTTCTGTGGTATTTTCTGCCCGGGAGTCCATGTGGCACTTCTGGCAGTGCAGCTCTTCCTCTTTTGGTTTGGTGTACAGACCCTTGGGATACCCTTATGGCACCCATGTATGGGGGGTACAACCCTGTACCCCTAGTGTATGTTTTTGAGCACCTGTGTGTGGTCCACAGAGCAGGGTATGGGCTGTTGGCAGCTCCATGCTGAATTTGACAGGTGCTCTGAGTATCCTCCATTTTGGGGTACGCAGGCCCTGCCATTGGAATCAGTTGACTCCTAATAGGAGATAAGCTGGCCCCTGCGGCATCTTGCTTTCTATTGCCTGTTACCTTGTTTTCGCAAAAGGCCTGGGGAGCCCTGACTCTGTCCCTTCCCCCTGACTGGCTGTTGGGTGGAAGTTCCATGGGGAAGTCCAGGCCAGACTGGCTGCAGCCTTCCCAATGACTGTAGGTTGTGGGTACACTCCTGGGGTGGGACCTGGGTGAATGGAGTGTGTGACGATTATGCATTTCTTGTTATGGGTGTCTGGTTTCTGGTATGTGACACAAAGACTGAGACAGCCCTGCCCAAAACTGGTATGAATGCAGTGTGGAGGGCTGAATGGCGGGTTACTTGTCCCAATACACATTCCTTGTTGTGAGTGTCTGGATGGAGAATAATGGCCTGAATGCACTGTGAGCCTGATTGCCTGCCTGCCTCCCTGCCTCCCTGCCTGAATTCCCTTGTGAATGATTGGTTGCCTGAGTGTGACCCAACAGAGTGAATGTGAGACCAACAGTATATCTGGGGACCTCTCACTGATGAAAATCGATCAGAAGCTGTAGTTGATACTTGATGCTTAACCTTAAAGCCCACTGGAAGAATTAGAATTGCTGCTGTGTCCTTCACCAATCTGAAAGCAGCTGTGCCTTCGAGGACCTGCATAGGAGACCTCTTCCTGAGCTATGAGGGAGCATCGTGCACCAGCTGATCATTGCCAAAGCTCCCTGGAGGTCAGACCCTCGAACGGCTGCCGACCGGAGATGGAGACCACCCGCGGAATCACGAAAGCGAAGCGTCCAGAAATTGAGGTCCATCACCGTCGACGATCGCCATCGATGACCGGAGCCACAGTGCTCCTTTGCCTAAGAACACTTTGAACAAAGGACTCCCTCGCTCATCACCGATGACTGCTTTGTCCCGCCGGAGAAAGTCAAGGCCGTCGGCGTGCCGAGTAGAATCCACTGGTGGGTTTCCTGCCACCTGAAGACCGCAGAGATGACGACGACACGAGGCCCTTGCTGGGCCAAAGTTCTTCATAGACTCTTTGCGGCAACAAACTATCATTGTTGAGGTGCAACGCACATCTCATTTTTGCAGGACGTCCACGACCGATCATCGATGAGCACCGCCAGGATCGAAGCTTTTGCCTCAACCCCTTTGTTCACCTTTTCCTCGTAGGATTTCAATGATTCATGGTTCCTGATTTAAAGGGAGCCACTAAAGAAGGAGCCGTCGACGATCCAACATCGAACTCTGCTATTCCAGGTACATTCGGGTGGTAGAACCTTTCTAGAGGGAAATAAGACTCATTGAACAATATATGGACAGGGCTTGTATTATATCTTTATTTACAGGTTGCCCAGGTCAGGGGATCCTCATACAGAATTGTGCCTAGTGGTAGGGGCCCAGTATTCTGCCTATTGTTTTAACCAACCTGCTTTTCTCCTATGTCTATTGTTGGTTCACATTATCAACTAATTTGTATGGCATTTGAACGTTGTACAGTTGATGCATTGTAATGGAATCAAGAGTAATTGTTGTACCACATTGAGACTGTATACATTGACCATTTTAGAATTGTCGGAGCACAAAGTGTGTTATTGTATGTGTACATAATCAAAGCCTTATTTATATAAAGACAGTGTTTCCACTAACATAGTGTGTGGACATTCCTTTGTGGGTGCTTGGGGACTACACTGTACTTAAGAACCAGCCTGCATCACCTCCTGAGAGCTTAAGCCTTGATTGCTCGCCCACGATACCAAATAGAGAATCTTGACTGGGGTGCTCTGTGCCTCTACTCTGCCATATAGAGAGCAGGAGTACAGATACCCCCCTCCAGTCTTTACAGGGACTATGAACGATGCCAAAGGTTTTCAGACTAGCAACAGAGGCTGATACGTTAGAGACACTCTTTGTCAGCATCTCGCAGTGAGGTAATTAGCATCTCTCAATGTTAGGTTGAAAATGAAAATTGGAAGGAAAGCCAGACAAGATTGTGTTGAAGCCAGGTAAGTAAGGAAAGCTTAGATACATGCATTTATGTTCTTATTTGAAGAGGGCACAATGTGTGTCATGCAGGCTATTCTGAGAGAGCAGCTGTATTATTTTGGCAGCCATAAAATCTGCTGTAAGGGATTTCAAAGCACTAACTAACCTGGCAGGACCTCAGCTTTCAAATAAAGATTAGATATCGGTGCATCAACATATTCTTGCCAGGAGTTGAGCTTTGTCATAGTTGTGTCCAGCCAAGTCTAAAGTAAGCATACCTGTGACCTATCAGAAGCATACCATGTTGAAGGTGGTAATTTGCTTAAAAATGTTGCAACTTTGTAAAAGAGTATAAAAGCAGCTTAAAGGCAAAATATCTTTGAGTGTGTGTCTTGTTATTGCAAGAAATAAAGACCATGATGAAAAAACGCACAGAAATCTGATTTTCTCTGGTCTCTCTCTATGGAGTGTTCATAGATGCCAGGTGCTTGAAGAGATGGTAAGAAATACCCCTGGTTCACCAGGACATCCTTACCACCCTTGCTACTCTCTCCTAAAACCCATCCCACACTTGCTCACCTCCATCTCCCCTCCCTCCTCCAGCCTCATGCTCCTCCTTCACCCCTTGTCACACGTGAAGACAGAGAAAAAGGGGGAGTGCCCCAAATACAGCAGTGGAGTGGGACTGCAACTAACCAAAAAAACAATGGGGTCCAAACTGCTGGTAATTCAATTGTAAATATTTATAAATAATTATTTCAATATTGAGTGTATCTTAACGATATCACTTAAACAACAAATTAGTGGCTGTGTCAGACTCTGAAAGCAATCAAGATAGTGGGCCTCATTATGACCCTGGCGGAAAACCATGGTGCTATTAGCGCCATGGTCCATGCCGGTAAGTTACCGACTCTGCCATGGAGAAAGGGGGAATTACCACCCGATTACAAGGTTGGCGGGGCGGTAATTCCCCCTTCCTGCATGGCCCATCCCCATTCCCATTTTTGCCCCATAGGGCTCAATGGGAATGGGGAAGGCGGTAAGTACCAAGGTCCCTTTGCGGGTCCCTACTTTAACGGCTGGTAAAACCAGCCATTAAAGTCGGGTCTCGCAAAGGGACCTCATAATTAGGCGCTAATGGGTTAACGACGCCGCAGCCTTTTACAGCGCCGTTAACCCATTAGCGCCAGGGTCGTAATGAGGCCCAAAGAGTCTAAACAGTCATTTGCTAGTGACAGTAAAGTGAAAAACAGAAAAAAACAATGTCTGCATCTGCCTTGGATGCAGTAAATAACCAACATAAATTGTGAAGAAATTCCTACTTAAGGGCTGTAAAATTGAATTGCTAATTTTGAACAGGTCTGCCTACGTATAAGTGTCATTTCATTAGCATTTTTCAAAACTTAATAATGAATAAATTGAATGGACATCTGTGTCACGTTTCAGCAAATAAGCCACCTGTCTGGCAATTAACTCCAAAAGTTGCCTTCCTCAGGGCGAAAAAAAACACAACTGGACCCTGTGGGAAAGCAGACATAAAAATAATAAATAATGACGAAAGATCTTTAGTTTGAAATACATTATTTCTGTGTTAAGTTCTGTCAAGATTACTTGCAGAGAAAGTTTTAAGCCATACGGCAAGCTGCCAAAAAACGTCACTGTAACTTATTTGGAGCAACCAGACGATGTGCTTACCGATGACCGAGGAAGAGCATCTGGGAGAAAGGCCAGGGATGACCTCACCAGTGCAGCATCATCACAAAGCGGTGCGATATGGAAACAACCTCTGAAAAGAGTAATTGAAGCCCATTTCATAATGTAGTTTTGAACCCATTTATTCTGAAAAAACTGCAAAACTACAGTACGATTTGTTAAAATTGCCAACTGGCTAAAAGAAGGACAAATAAATACCCGAAAATACCTGACTGTCTGTCTGTGCTCTTCCCAGAAGAGATAGGTCCATGCATTTCTTGATAGAACGAAAACATTTGGTCTTTTTTCACTGGTATGAGTGCTGTGGAATGAGACTGGGACTCTTGATTTCATAATGTAAATCCGAATTGACAAACCTATGAATGAAATAAATTGAAATCATGCATGCGTAGTTGGCGGCTAGCAAGTCGATTTAATGAATAAATAGACAAAAAACAATGTTGTCTATTGATTGAAAAATTCTATCTGCCTACTTTAACTCATATTAAAATGTCCAAAATGTTGAAGATTAATGCTCTCTAATGAGAGTTAGAAGCTTGTGGGTGCTGAAGATGACAGGAGACAACGGGCGGCTAACCTGATATCTCCGAAAATACTTTTGCAACAAATGTCTGAAAAAAGACAAACATGCACATGCAAAAAAATGCATCGGGTTAAAAAAATAGAAGGGCTAATGGGTTCAATAAAATACAAATCAGTGCCTCTAAGTAAGTCCTTTTTACCGTTTTCGCAAATACATTTTGCAATGTACTGCAGGATGGCTGAGTCAGTTCGGCTGAGAAGAAGCCCCCGCTGAGAAAAGATCTGGCACATAGTCAGCATATTGTAAAAGTGAAGCGTAAAAGAAGTAAATGGGGTGCAGGCTGCATAGACGCCTATGATTGGACAACGTGGTAGACCTGCTCTGATTGGATGGCAGAAGGCGTGCCTCTGTACGTCTGAATTGCAATTGGTTGGGGGTGCCTAACTTCTCTATGCTGGCATGTCGATTTGATGCAGCCATGACTAATGAGACTTGCCTAAACGGGAGCCTTACAATGAGAACAAATTCTTTCTCAATGTTTTGAAACAGTTTGCGCTAGATGTATTTAGCATAAATAAAATGACATGTGTATAGCACTGGATTGCAAGCCTTTCTGCGGGGCTGGCGTTCACTCTGCATGAAAGAAGTAAAGGTAAAGCTGATCGCGTTGAAAATTGTCAGCTCAGCGTTTGTGCGACCTATTGCTAAACAATTCGGGAGAAAGAAAAGGAAATGAGGGCACTTCAAAAGAAATTAGAAAATTGAAAAGGAATTGATTACTAACACATTTCATTTAAATAATTCATATAAATAAAAGGGCGCACATGTGTAGATGCGTGTAGCCATAAGGCCGCCATAGCAGTGGAGGGCCAAAAATGGAATGAATGATAGACTGCGAAAGCCAAAGCATAAATGCTAGTTCATTTCATTAATGAATCATTTAGTTAACCAATTGGAGGAGAGCATGGGTCAAAAACGCAGTGTGCATGGCAATGATGCAAAAACCTGCAGAAAGCATTGCATCAACTGAGTGGAGACAACAACAGGCAGTTGGAAAGTCTTCAAAAAAGGATGCCTGGAAGCTCTCAACTGACCAAGAGCAAGAGATATGGAGATGGGAAGCTTTTAAGATATAGGGAAGAATTCCTCATTTAACCCATTGATGTGGGAGGATAAACAATAGATCCATCTTGCCACTTTCTGTAAAAGACAGCGGGAAACATTTGTGGAACTTTTGACCACATCTAAGATCCACCAAAAAATATAATTGGCAGAATGATGTAATTCGATGTAATGGTTCACAAGGGGTGCAGATTCCATTTTACAACTAATTCTGGAGCAGTGCTCAGAAATTCTGATGTGGACAGGACGGGAAGTTTGTCCAACATATCAGAGCCCGCAAGGGCATTCGATACAGTACACCACCCGTTTACTTTTACAGTTGGTCAAAGAGGAAAGTGTCCATGTTTTAGCACCAATATGAAACTCTTTCAGTTTTTTAGTAAACTGGCAGACCGAGCAAGATCGGCATGGAAAATGGCCCAAAGTAGTTCTTAGGTCTCAAAGGACCATTCTAGGTGGATCTTTCTTAAAGTTGGAGTGTACAAATATTTCTCGAATATTTTTGGCCCTTTTTAAAGCAAACCTGGTCAAAGGGGTGTCAGGCAGACTAAGTTTTACAATGGGTCATTTTTGCTTTTTCTGTACTAGAGGATAAATTGGGTGCTATCTCTGGGTAAAGTAATATATCCCTGTCAGTAAAATGTGCTCTCTTCTTTCCTTTATTGATGAGTCCTTTTGGGTACCCTCTTTCAATAAGTCGGGTACTCAAATTGTCTGGTTGTTCATAGAAATCACTTAAATTAGAACAGTTTTTCTGATTACAAAGAAACTATCCATATGGCAAGTTATCACGAAGGTGACGTGGGTGATTGCTAAAATAGTGCAAAAGAGTGTTACGTGCACTCGTCTTTCGGTACAGAGAACATTCTAATTTGCCTGATTCATCTTTAATGAAAAGATCTAAAAAGGCAATCTCTTTCATGCTAAATTCCATTGTGAACTGGATGTTAGTGTCTACATTGTTTAACCAGATTAAAAAGAGTTCCAGGTCTGAGTCTGATCCTTTCCAGATAAACATAATATCATCTACATACCTCTTCCAATTGATTATACAGTTTCAATAAGGGTTGGTAATAGATAAAATGTATGTTGTGATTCAAAATTAGATATGAAAAGTATCGCTAGACTGGGGGCAAATGTTGCCCCCATTGCTGTGCCCTTCGTCTGAAGGTAAAATTGACCATTGAATTTGAAATAGTTTTTGTTCAATGCTAAGGTCATGAGTTCCAAAATGAAGTTGTGTGGAACTCATTCCTGTGTGTCAAATTCCGTGAGTAGGTCTCACATACAATTGATTGCTTGGGCATGAGGTATACTAGTATACATAGACTGAATGTCCATTGTTACTAATCTTTGAGTGGTTTTATCAAAAGCATGATTCTCGAAGATCTTAATCGTGTGAGTGGTGTCCCTGAGATATGTCTCTGTGCGAGTACTAAGGGGTTTCAGAAAAATATCAATACATTTGCACAGAGGCTCGAGTATGGACCCGCAACCTGAGACTATTGGTCTCCCGGGCGGCATTTCCATGTTTTTATGTATCTTCGGGAGTGCATACATTGTCGGTATATGTCCCTGGCTTGTGGTGAGAAATATGGATTCTTTGTCTGTGATCCATTCACGATCGTGGGCGTACTGTACTACGCTCTCTAATTGTAATCTTATGTCACTTGTTAGATCTTTCCTGAGTTTTTTATAACTTGCTTGATCTTGTAATAGTTAATTCATCATATTCAAATATTGAGTTTTTGACATTACAACTATTCCCCCACCCTTGTCAGCTGGTTTTATTATGATTGAAGAGTTTTTAGATAGTTCAATCAAGGCTTGATGTTCCTGCAGGGAGAGGTTGTGTTTGAGAGGTTTCTCTTTAAATTTGAGTTTTTCAATGTCTCGAAGAACACATTTCTCAAAGGTCAATATTTTTTTGGGCATTTCATTGTCTTGTGGTTTAAAAGAGGAGGAAACACATAAACCAGTATCTGTATCTGGTTCATTGTCTGGGAATTCATTAAAGAACACTTTAAGATGGACAGTTATTGAAAAATGATGAATTTCCAATTCTGTTTTTCGAAACAGTCCATAGGCTGAGTGGGTACATATGATAACCCTTTGGACAATACTGAAATTTGAGAAGATGTCAATTCTACATTTGCAAAATTAAAGATTGGCATCTGTTGGTGACAAGTAGTTATCTGGTCGGGCGTCTCCATCCTCGGAATTGATGTTGTGGCGGGACACATGGAGGAAACCATTGTTGTCCCCAAAATGGGCCTGCTGGCCCCCCTCTGCCTAAAAAAGGAGGGGGCGGTAAGTAGTTTCCAAATGTTTGTTGTTGTTGCTGATCATAACGGGCTTGGTCGTCTGAGCTACTACTGCTAGAATTTGAAAACGATACCCAGCGGCATCTCCCTTTGTTTTTGGGTTGAGGTGCTGACTGTTTTTTTGCAGCATCTACATATTCATCAGTGGTACAGGGGAAGATTTTATCTAACTTGAAATTCTGGATGTCTTGATGTATTTTTTTTGTCTTTTTTGTGATTGTAGCTGTCTTGAATTCCTCAAAAATTGTATTCGTTTTTTGAAGCGTATCACGGGCATTGGTAATAGCCGTGTTTTCCAAAAAGAGTTTTTCCTCCTGAACTAGTTCTTTTTGTATCTCAGTACTTAGTCTATGGGCACTTGTAATGGTTAGGACCATTAGGTCCCGACTGAATTTGATTGCTATATGACTGAAAGTTGTGGTGTGAAGAAGTTACCAGCATTTTCCACTCCATCAAGGCCTCTTCTAAGCAGGTTTCCTCCTGCTCATCCAGGACCATCGAGGCTAACATTGGCTCTCTTGCCCCTGCTATCACTGATTTCTGCAATCACTCTTTCATCACAGGATCTTTCCCCTCCTCCCTTAAGCACTCCCTTGTACGCCCACTTCTGAAAAAACCTTATTCAGATCCTACCAGCCCTGCCAAATACCACCCTATTTCCATCACCCACTTCCTGGGGAAACTGCTGGAGAAGTTGTATTTGCCCCCACTTAACTCACACTGAACCGTTTGGTGGTCTCCACAACCATCAATATGGATTCCAAGCGTACAGAGGCACGAAAACTGCTCTTCTGAACACCTGTGAAGAACTGCTCGCATTTCTGGACTCCAACTCCCCAGCTGTCCTTATCCTTCTCTATCTCTTCTCTACCTTTGACACAGTCAACCATTCCATCCTCATAGAAATGTTCCATGAAACCCTGGGTATCTCTGAACATGCACTGGACTGGCTGACACCTTTCCTTACTGAGAGCTCTTCCCAAGTCCTCCTGGGCTCTTTCTCCTCTCCTACTTCCCTCTCCACCTGTAGTGTCCCCCAGGGGTCTATCCTCTCAGCCTGGCTGTTTAACATCTACCTTGCTCTGCTTGAATGCCTCATCTCCTCATTCTCTTCCAACTTCCAGTGCTATGCAGATGACACAGAGCTCTTTTTCAAACTCTGTTTACCCTCTTGCACCCGCCATCATCCCTGACTGCCTATCTGCCATCCAGTCCTGGTGCACTACCAACAATTTCTGCCTCAACGCCTGTAAAATTGAGATCCTTCCCATCAGGACCCCTGCTCCCGCCTTAAGCCCAGGGACCACATCTCTCCTGCACTAAAAAGTCTTCACAGGCTCCCAGGTTGCTGCAGTGATTAAATTAAAATCCTGTTGAATCATCCACAAGACGGTCTGGGCACGGGGACCACACTATCTTCAACTTTATCTTACTAAATACTCCCCCTCTAGACCACTACACTCCTCTGTCTCTAACTCTCTGTTTGTAAAGCATTTTGCTAAACAGAGGGCAAGTGGTTGTTCGGTTTCCTCAGCTGGCTCCCTCCTATAGAACAGCCTCCCCCTCCCTCTGAGCCTCGAGCAGAATTTTCTTAAATACCGGAAGCTCCTTCCCTTCTTCTCGCCCCTGCTAATCCAACAGTTGCTGCACTTGGTGTCAACGGCCCTTATGCATCCTCAGGGCCCTGACCTCCTGCACCCAATTGGCCCTCCTCCCTGGTGGCTCACACTTACATCCCCCGCAGCTCCAGGCCATGGAGTACTCAACCCATGAGTTCAGACTCCACAGCACTGACCCCCTGCCTTCTTCCTTGTTGCACTTGCACGTTCTGAATACTCACACGGCATAGTAGGTTTGTCCTGTTTTCCTCTCCCCCCCACGGCTCGTATATATTGGCCCTCATTACGACCCTGGCGGAAAGGGATTTACGCCGGCGTAGAGCATGGCGTACCTTTCCGCTTGACTACGAGTTCCCGTAGCGCCATGGTGATATTTTACGCCTGCTTTTTGCAGGCGGAAAAATCCATGGCGCTACGGGACTTGTTGTTAATTACGCCACCGTAAATTACGGTGGCGTAATTAACGCCTTCCCCACTCCCATTATGCCCTATGGGGCAAGAATGGGAATGGGGAAGGACAAAATGGGGATTGGGGACTTACCGCCCCGCCAAGGTCGGGATGGGGCGGTAAGTCCGCCAACCACCATGGCGGAATTGGCAGCTTAGCGCCATGGACCATGGTGCAAATTGCACCATGGTTCTCCGCCAGGGTCGTAATGAGGGCCATTGTGTTTTACTGTGTTTGATGTATTTCCCACTCCTGCTCCCTGCCTTGCCCTGTGGGCACTTTAAAACAGTATTTTCGTATTGTATAAGTGCCTAACAAGCAAGCAATAAATACATAAATAAATACTTGCCAATTGAGTATCCCAATTTCTTAGAGACAAAGTACCAAATGCTACCCTCTCAATAGGCCATCCAATGGGCACCATCTTCAGTGATTTTATACTTTAAGTGTTCCAAGTGTTCCAGATAGGATTTTGAGGTTGGAGTATGTTTCTCTCTACTTTCGGAATTTGGGTGTCAGAGTATTGTTTAGAGAATAAGAAAGTGTATAGTTCTATTCAGCCATCTCCCATTTTCCCTCAGCTTTCTGCTATGCTGCTCAGAAACCTATTGTATTCCAAGGAAGTTCCTGCAAAGTCAATTGTTTTCAGCCCTGATGGTAAAACCCTGCAACATCTAGACATTGATGGGTGCTCCTCTGAATTCATGGTAGCAGGAAGCTGGTTTCAGAGCACAGCATTAGCTTTATAGTGTGGGCATTTTTGTGTCTGTTCAACAGGTGTTGAACTATTTTTACCATTTGCCCTCTCATCACCCCATCACATTCTGCCACCACTCCCCACCCTACCATGGGAATAGCTCCTAAAATATCCTTCTCCCCATTCCTCCTCCATTCCAACCTTTACTGTTTATGATGTTTTCCCCTTCTGCTTACCCCACTCTACTATTACTAAACTAGGATGGGGTAGTCAATGTCCTGTTTACTTCCAGACTAGTAATTAACATAAATGAAAATATTTTGTTTTTATCTTATAGCCCTTTCCAGCTAGGAAATCACAAAAGTAGAGCTCTTATTTGTGGAATGCATGCACTGCTGATGCCTCTAGTCTGAATACATCAACACAACCGTGTAGGCAGCAACAGCTGACTTAGCTCTGCTTATCTGTTACTCACTGTTTTATTGTGTTGAGAATATTTGACTAATTTTAGCAAGTAAAGCAGACAGATGCACAATGCATCGGGAGGAATAATTGTCTATCTGACCCCCACTTGTTTACCTGGATGGATCAGGGTGTTTCTGGACAAGCAAAGAACTATGAGCCCTAACACACTAAATAATGTTTTCAATAACTGAGTGTGAGTCATTTGATACACTATCTACTTAGACAATCCAAGTAATTTAAAAACAATTCTTTAAACTGATTTACTCAGAACCAAACCATTGCTGGCAACCGGATACACTGTCCTGATAAATTAAAAGTAGTCATAAAACTCAGGCTGTCTTTCTTTAAACAACGCCTGCTTGGATACGATTACTACTTGAAAGCACATGTCCAGATATCCACTGTAACGTAAAATGGTCTTATATAGCACATGTCTGCCATTGTGGCACACTCATTGCATGTTGCTCTGCAAGAAATGAAGAGGGTTTGGGTTGTGTGTGTGATAGAAGAGGAAGCAGATGTTAAGTCTGAGCTGATAATGTGAGAAGGCCGGAAGTACCATATTCCTGAGTACCAGCATGAATATATGAGGTTTGAGGCCATGACACTTGAATATTTTTTTTTCTGGAGGAGAGAGCCCAGTATCAATTGAAAGACATTGCTGCAGGTCTGTGTTAGCCTCTGGCATGGGGTTGCTTTGATGGAGGTAAATGTGGGAGCAGTGTCATCTGTGTCTTTGTTTTGTGTGTGTGCATTGGTGACACTTGGGACAACAGGACCATGAGGGACACTAGGAGCATGATGACCACATGGGACAGTTGAGCCACTTAATATTTATAAAGTGTGGACCCAGCCAAATGATTGTGGAGAATGTAGTGATAAAACAAAATGTAACAAGGACAATGCCACAAAGTATGTTCAGAATATCTCCCAAGTCACGAATATACGTGGGATGAAGGCCATCAGAGATTATTCTTCACCACTGGGTATACATGTCAGCTGAAGCAGTATGTGTCATTGAGAGGATTAGAAGTCCTTGGTCTACTTGTGAGACAACTTGCGAATGACTGTTTGAGCTATGCTTTGTGTTAACTCAGTGCAAACCCTGAATTGTGTTATTCACAAAACCACTGCCCACCGAAATAATCGTAACCCTTACTCAGTAATCTCTAGTCACAATGTAGGATGCAATTCACAGTTTATTATTAGATTCCTGGCACAGTTGTTTTTGTTTGATACCATTGTAAAGCACTTAAATGAGTAGACAAAAGCTGTGGATGTGCGACAGCATCATCAGGCTTAAAATGTGATCATTCTATGGGGGTGCTGCCAAAGGGTATTAAGAGATGTAGCTGTTTTGGTAAATGGACTCCCCGGCACATGTATATTCACAGACAGTGTTCATCAAGAATTCAGAGTGATTTTAATAATCACTACATTGAAAAAAAAACGTTAAATTAACTCTATGAAAACATCTAAAATAGCTGCTCAGGGGTGGGTCATCCCTTTCAGCAACAAAATTACACCCACGGGCATGCACACGCTGCAACTCTTTTTGACAATGGGTGCAGTATAAATTATCAATATGTTTAATAAACAAAACATATGCTTTCCAATGGCATATGGCATCATTTGGCCTGTCACCCTATAGGCAGTGCTAAAATAGTTGTATACTTTAACACTGTATGTTAGTGTTCATTTAGCTTTTTGCACACTTTCCCTAGATTTATAAATGTTTGTCACCATCACCATGACCACCAGTACTCAGTCGACCAGCCCAAGGTTTTGTATCTGAGATTGAAAGGTTATGATATATTTTATTGTGTTCACATTCTATAGCTGGAGAGTTTAAGAATAAAAAGTCCTGGCTCTCATAGTGGACATGCCCAAAACCCATAGCTCAGACATCCTAAGAGTTATACATATACGCTGTAAATGTATAATTACCATGTGTTATCTAATTTAACCCCAGTCTGCCTGCCCCAAACATGTTGCCGTGTCACAATCCCACGAAAAATATTTACATGTATAGGAGGATGTGTATGCATGTGCAATTATCTCTCAACAACAGTCTGCACAAAATGCACCATTTTCACGTGTGCATACTTGCCTAGCGAGACGAACAAGGCATTAACATTCCCAAAAAGTTTAGCTTTTAAAATGGAAAGTGTAGCAGGAACATGCTATGTGGTGGCTGCTACCGCACATTTTTTAGTCGACAGGAACATTGGTACAACATCTGATAAGACAAACCATTGTGTATAAAATCGGAATAAATATTGTTGTTTTAAATGTTAATAAAAATGTGTTGTTTGTGTCTTTATGTTCAGCTGTTATGGGCAAGCATGCTTGTGCATGAATTTGTTGGAAATATATTAAGACAAAGGGACATTGACAGGTATGGCGGGCTGTTAAGAGCTTGTACCATCCACTTAGAAAATAAAAAAGCCAGCATCTGGAAAAGCAACAGAGTTCTACTCTGTGTCTTAACTTAACATGTGATAGAAACTCTTTCTATAGCCCGTATTGGACTTCTGCCCCCACCACATCCTAGCATTACACCTCTGAATAACATTACTTTTTAAAAATCAACCATTTATGGGTGTTATTACACATAATAAAAAAGAAACACATAATAAAGAGCCAGACCATTTTATGACTTTTAACAAATATTTTATTTATATAGAAGGACATGTTTAATACAGAAAGGAAAAAAGATTGTGCACAATCCGGTCAATGTAGAGAGAAAAAGTTTTAATGCAACAAAGAATAAACATGTAGATTCAAACAACCAGCTCTCAGACACTCAGCTAGGATGGGTACATTGCCTGTGTGACCTAGAGGATTTAACGGTAGAGATGGCAGGGGCGCTATGAAATAGTGAGGGAGTTGAAACCTACAAGACAATGCTTCACACTTAAAAACTGTTGTGGTATCCGTCACACCCTGCAGTGCTCGCTGGGGCTCAATACCACTATCTATAGCATTCCATGATTAAGCCAGTGTTTGCGGCACTGTCCCAAATGAATATACCCTTGTGACAATGAAGCAGCACATTTTTGGGGCAGTGCTTTGGGCCTGCATCCATAGAGTGAGTCATCCCCACAACACTGAATACCGAGCTCCATTGAGAAAAGAAAAATAATAAAACTATCTCCATCTTTGAACTGCCCCATCCATTTACCTGTGTTAAAGTGCCACTATAAGTCATTCTGAAACTGTGGCTGACCCCATCATCCTTGAGTCTTGTGGGCCCCTATGCCAGATGGGAAATGTTGTGTTGTATGAATAATTTGTCATAAACACAGCCGCTGCCAGTTGTTGGTTGCCACAATCCACATCCAGAGACTCTGCCAGCTGTGCCATTCATCTGTTGGTGTATGCAATGTCACTTAAAATACAAGAACAACTATAGATTCAGAATAAGGCATCTTTTACACAGTAAGCATTAGCAACTTACAATATTCACCAACAATATTACAACTGTCGCACTGCACAGCGTGCTGTAATGTCAGCATCAACATATTAAATCCAATGTAGCAAACAGGTACAGGGTCCCTAAGAAATTGAAATTTCAATCAGTTTATATAAAAGAATCACGACTACACCACTTCATCAGAGGTGTGATCTTTGGCAGAATACTGGGTCCCACAGTGCCTGACATGTCAAAAATGGGCCTTCACATTGCACGCATTGTCCTAGCACACCTCTACCTCACACTTTTGTTTTAAAGTTTATACTGCAGTTTTCACATGTAAAGTTGTGGGGCAACACTGTGTGCATCCCTTGCAGAGAGAGCATAGACATTTTTTTTGCAACTCTGCATGCAGAATACAACAAACAACAACAGTACAAAAATTATTCTGGCACAATCTAAAACATGGACTGGTTCAGAAGCAAACTTTTACACATCCCCAAACATCTCGAGCCTGGTATAACATCCTGGCACACTCAAATACTTACATCACATTGCACACATTTGGAATATTTCATCAACTTTATTGGCGCTGTTAAACTAAAACAAGACATTTTGTGTGCAAATATGCTGCTTCACAAAAAGGTAAGTGCACCAAAAGTGCAGTCTGGGATTAATTAATATTTATTTTAATGTTGGAATGGTCATAAGGGTGGCGGGTTCCAAGCTCTAATATTGAAGTGTCTGATTGATTGTGTGTCTGATTGATTATGTTAGTGTCTTATTGATTGTGTAGCAGCACTATAAACACTAAACACTTACAAACCCCTCTACACATTTTCAACTTCTCCCAAAGCATTGTAGTCAAAATCTCAAAAACAACACACACCCACACATGCACACACACACACCTACACACACACACACCAATGTAATGTGGCGCTACCATCATCAATGTATTATCCTAGCTAACATACATAACCACAGAGCATTCTAAGTAAACTGTACATTTGTAAACATGTCATTAAAAGTACATAGCTGTTTAGTTTAAAATGCACAGCCTAGTGCCTCTGAGCGCTTCCTCACCCCCTGCCTGTCTCAAAAAGGGCCTGACTCAGAAAGAGGCTGCCTATCAATAAATACAGTAAAATAAAGCCTTATAAAGCTTGAATATTACCACATCAATTGTACACTTTTAGAAAAATACAAAAACAATATATCAAAGCACATTTCTTAGAATACCCCCAAACTCACCTTTTTGCTGTTGTTGAAATAAAACTCTGAATAAGTGGCTGGTGGGCCCACAGACCCACAATCAGATCCAGCCAAAAAGCAAGGCCTCCCCATGCAGCGTTGCAGTCAGCTCTTCCAAGTCAATTATTGGAAACTGCAGTGGATCATCAGGCTGGTGCTCTGCCAATGGGATTGTTAACACCCTTGATGGTCAGAAGTGCCCTTTTAAAGGGTGAATGCTCAAAGTTGTTTCATTATCAACCATGCACAGGTCTATGTATTTCTGCTTACTTTACAATAATAATAGAATGGTGCCGTAGATTCTGAATAGTTAGCTTCCTATATCCTTATATCTACATCTAAAATTAAGTTCAGCCTGCAGATACTTCCTGTGCCGTCCTTCAGTCATAAGTTAAAATAAAGTCTGGCTAACCACTGTTGATTTTAGTTGATAAATATTGTCTGTGTGTATTTTAATGGGAGGTTTGTTTATAAAGCTGGTACAAAACATCCTGTTTTCCGGTGAGCTAAATATAAATCGCCCTGTGCTTTCTGCTGAAGTGGATAGAATGCTACTCTGTGTGTGACTACATTCCCAGGATTCCACAGGCCTTGTCATAGATCAAAAATAAAACAGCAGTGTTGCTTCACAACTCTTTGGTGGGTCACAGTGTGGCAGAGGGACACATGTAAGCAGCGCACAAGATGCCGTAGACCCCATAAAAATAATAGTTTGACTTTTGTATGGGCTCTGGGAAGCCCACTTTACTTGTAAACTGTTTTTCATTATTTACACTCTGTATCAAAGCAGGTTAATATAAGTTTGGTATAGATTGCTATATCAAAATTGATTAAAAAAATGTTTGACATCAACATATTTGGGGAAGTTTATATAAAAAATATAAATTAATATTCTATATAAAAAATATACATGTTTATATAAATTTTTCATTTTTTATATACAAAATATACTTTTTTCTATTTTATATAATTTTTTATATCCCAATATATGATGTTTAATATAATTGTTTATATAACATGGTCATATAAAAAATATATTTTATATTATTGTGTATATAAATGTTTATAACAAAAAGATATCAAAATTGTTTGATATCTTTTTCCACTTCCTATAAAATTGCTATCGAAAACTTTGGGGGGGCTTAATAATCTGATATAAAATGTATATCCACTTCCTATCAGTCCCGGGGCAGAACTCCTCTGTGACATCATCAATGCATCACTCTGCAAAACCCTAGATCCACAGTCGCTGACTTCGGAGCCCACTTCGCACTCAGCGCTCGACCGAGCAACATCGTCCAGCGCTGCTCCCATTTTTATACAGATTTTATATTAAATGTATATTGACTGTATATCAAAACTGATAAAAATCAGAAAACACTTTATATCAAATATCTTTGATATTTGTATATCAAATTAATATTAGGTGTGTATCAAAGCACATGAAAAGGGGGCAGGACTAAGATGGGAAGCAAGGGGCATAACCACTTGTCAAAATTTGTGGAAAGGGTGGGCCTTTTACTACTCTAGTGAAATGGGGATCTTACCACCTATCAACTCTGGAGAGCTTTCTCCAAAATACAGCATTGTGTTGTCAGTCCTGATATCAGGACTGTATTGCTTGGTTCATGCCAAACACAGAGTCTGCAAATATCCAGTTGTGTCTCACTTCCATGGCATGCATGACTGTTGAAACTGCAGGTGGGTCTGCATAAATCTCTTAATTTCCTGATGGCCTAAAACATATTTTATACACATGTCACATCCATTCTGGGATTAAATTCAAAACACTGTGCATTGTCCACAAGGCTTTCTGAGGCCTGGGTCCAACATACCTTCAGCTATCCCTCTGCAAATACCTCCCATCTCGAGCACTCCGCTCCTCTACCTCTAACTCCCTCAGGGTCAGTCGTTTCTCAAAGAAATTAGCTGGGGGTAGATTTCTGTCTTCGGCTGGGGCCTCCCTCTGGAACTGCCTCTCGGCCACTCTAAAACTTGAGGAGAACCATCTCCGGTTCCGGAAGCACCTCAAGACGTTTCTCTTTGCTTCTGATTTCTCCCCTCCTCTCCCCTGCTGATTCTACTCTCCCTCGGCACCATGCACCTGGCCACCCTCTGTCCTGCAGCCCAGGTACCTGCTTATCTTGCCACCCTCACTCACTGCCTCTGGGCCACCCGTTGCACTTGGTCTGTATCTGTACACAAACAGCCCTCCCCTTTTCTTCCTGCACTTTCAGACCTACCCGGCCTGCTGCTATAAACCCAGCACTTGCCACTTGCTGGCTGCACTCCCATTATTTGTTGCTTTTTTATTTATTAATTTATTATTATTTTTGTTTTTTCCTCCTTGCTCCGCACTCTCTTTTTGTTCCCCATTCCATGCACTTCTCCCCCTCCCTCTCTACCCTGCACTTGCTCGTTCTCAATGTCACTGGGCCTAGTAAGATCATTGTTTTTGTTCTCCCCTGTTTCCCTTCTCTTGCCTTATCGCGCTCTGAAACACTTGTGTATGAGCGCGATAGAAATAAAAAATCAATATCAATTCCAGGTAGTGTATTTGCCACAGGTTACATGCAGTTCTCTTTTTCATACCTGTCACTGCCACAGCATTTGTCTGCAAATCTTCCTTCATTCACCGACACTCACGTTGAGTAGCAATAATTGAATGCCACAGGTATTGGAGGCTGTCAGTACAATCAGGTCCACAATACATACATTTTATTCAACTTTGCTTTTTTAGGTCTTTCCAACACACCAGTCCTATGTTCTAGAGTTGGTGCAGAGTTAACTGGAGTTACTGGAGAGAGAGACTGTTGCTGTTTCAGCTGGCGTTCACGTTGCCCAGCACAGGGTGCTGTGCCTTTAACAAGCCACTTCCTACAACAAAAACCCTGCCGGTACGCGAGTTGGTACAGAGTTAACTAGAGTTCACTTGGAGTAAGCTTGGCAATGAGTTGGCCAGATGGATTTCACGGCCCAAGTATGAGACAACTGAGAAGGATTGATGCTGCTCCCTCACCCACACCGAGCCTGGTGCCGGTGCCGGAGCTCGCGCCGAGGCCTTGCCACAGGGACTGTGACAGCACAGGCTCCCAGGGTGCGCGGACCTTGGGACAGAGGCAGCCGGCGGCCGAGGTGAGGCGGGAGTGGGGAGGATGGGAGCTGTGGGGCTGCGGCTCGGGGCTGGAAGAAGCTTGCTGCGGCTGCGAGGGGAAAGGAAGCAGGCAGTTGTGTGGTGGGGTGTTTAGGGCGGGCGGGTGAAAGAGCTGTGACCGCTTTGGGGAGAGAGCGCTGGGTGCTTGGAGAGAAAAGGGTCTGCGTGGCACTCCCTTAGTGGGAGAGGCCATTGGGAGGGGGCGATGGATGGGGGTCTCTGACACACCAGGGGTCTTGGGAATCTACGGGTCGAAGAAGTGATGGGATAATTGTGCTGTGTGACGGAAGCTCCCTGTGTCTGCGACGCCGCAGGGGAAGAGGACGCGCTCTGTGCACCTGTGAGTAACCCCGGAGGAGGGGGGAGGCCCATGACAAGAGAGAAATGAGTTGGTTCAAGTAGTGGTCCAGGAGGGAGAGAAAGAAATACGGGTGCCTGAGAGGTCATGTAAAGCGGATCACTTATAGGGTGCGCCTCTGCGATGTGCTCTGTGGTTAGCAAAGCATCGGTTTAAAGGACATGAAGATGGGGCTTACAATGATGTCCCTGTGTCATTAGTGCTGTCATTAGGCTGCACAGGGTTCGCAATGTGTGGGAGCTGTTTAGCTCCTAGTTACCCTGAAAACAGCTACTAGGAGCTACTTTTGACTCCCCAGGCGAGTGGTGTTATACTAGCATAGTTATGTGACACATTACCTGTGTATATTTGAGAATGTGTTTAAGCGAGACAGCCTAATCAAGATTGAAAGCATATTGTATAATATGTACTGGACACAAGGTTGGCGTTTGCATCTTGTCCACATGCTAGATTTGCTGTGTGCTAAGGACTGGCTTCCCCACTGATTGCTCTTCCCTAATGGGTGACACGGATGTCCTCTTGTCCTCTGTTTTATGCCCTTGGTCAACACATCCTAATTTCGATCACTGCTGCAGGATGAGCGATGTATGTTTTCTATGGATATCTGTGAGGTATGCATAAACTGGCAAGATTATATGGCAGCAAGGAGGGTGCCTACAAAGCCAGATTCTGTTTGGTGACAGTGAAAGGAAAGTTGTTAGGGTGGGAGGTGGGTACAGGTAACTGTGGACCATGGGGAACAGTGGGGGGTTTAGGAAGACCCTATCAGGGGGAATGGATCTATGGACCTGAGGTTCAGCAGTGCCTTGCTTTCATCAATGCATGTTGCTTGACAGGCGGTGTTGCTCAAGAGATCGTTATACATTAGCGCAGTAGGTGTATTGTCCCACAGTTCTTCTATGCTGGTCATTCGGCCTGCTTTCGTTCTCCTGCCCTTATTCGCATATTACATTTGCTGCACGGTCACGCATACGATGCATTTGAGTTGCATTGGTATGCACGTTTCTTGAATGTTTCCAGCTCGTATCTGTTATAGTTTTACAACATGCATGCTTAGAGAGATTTTTTAACTTCAGCCTAAATCCATTCTTGGATGGACTATAAATGTTGCATTGCACAACGCACTAACATACACGCCAATGTTCGAATGTGCCACACTCCGCTGAAATCTTAACCTTAGCATGCGTCACATCTAGATGGAATTGTGAATGTTAGCTTGCGTCACACCTAGATAGAAATGTGAATATTCACGTGTCACATCTAGATAGAAATGCGAATGTTAGAATGTGCCACACTCAGCTTAAATCTTAACCTTAGCATGCGCCACATCCAGATGGAATTGTGAATGTTAGCTTGCATCATATCTAGATAGAATGGTGAGTGTTAGCATGTGCCACACTTTGCAGAAATCTTTACCTTAGAATGCGTCACATCTAGATGGAATTGTGAATGTTAGCTTGCGTCACATCTAGATAGAATTGTGAATGTTAGCATGTGCTACACTCTGCAGAAATCTTTACCTTAGCATGCGTCACATCTAGGTAGAATTGTGAATGTTAGCTTGCGTCACATCTAGATAGAATTGTGAATGTTAGCATGTGCCACACTTAGCTGGAATCTTAACATTAGCATGCGTCACATCCAGATGAAATTGTGAATGTTAGCTTGCGTCACATCTAGATGGAATTGTGAATGTTAGCATGTGCCACATTCTGCAGAAATCTTTACCTTAGCATGCGTCACATCTAGGTAGAATTGTGAATGTTAGCTTGCGTGACATCTAGATTGAATTGTGAATGTTAGCTTGTGTCACATCTAGATGGAATTGTGAATGTTAGCATGTGCCACACTCTGCAGAAATCTTTACCTTAGAATGCGTCACATCTAGATGGAATTGTGAATGTTAGTTTGCATCACATCTAGATAGAATGGTGAATGTAAGCATGTGCCACACTCAGCTGAAATCTTAGCCTTAGCATGCGTCACATCTAGATGGAATTGTGAATGTTAGCTTGCGTCACATCTAGATGGAATTGTGAATGTTAGCTCGCGTCACATCTAGATAGAGTTGTGAATGTTCATGTGCCACGCTTGATGCAATAGTGAATGTTACCAACTAACCAATCCACTAACAATTTCATCCGTCTGCATACACCTCTCAAACTCTAACCAAACACAACCACAGCCTTGAACGCAGCAAACCGCACAAACTTCACCACACTGCAACAATAAAACAAAGTCCTCATAGAATTGCACAACAGAACACGACTCCCCACCGTAAAACACCCCAAGCCCAGCCAAAGGACCCACCGGGCTGAGGCTGCCAATAGCACATCACTGCTTTCTTGTACTTTTCCCGCTCATTCCCACTAACTCAACCTCCCCTCCTTTTTTCAGAGCCGCCAGAGCGCCAGGGGACCACTCCGGTGGTGACAGTGCGCGGTACAAATATCCTTTAACATTAACATTAACACCAACGTCGATGCCGGGAAAAGCTGCCCCGCAGCCCACTTTCTTGAAGGGACCCTGAAGCCGACCCGGAAGCCGCCCAGACAGACAAGGTGAGCGGTAATGCTAACAGTGCCCTGCCAATATGTTGCGCTATGAGCCTAGAGACCAACAATGAGCTCCTGGAAACCCGTCCTCCTGCCACGCAGGATTCATGGGAGTCTAGTTTGACTTCCCTTTAGAGGAAGCGGACAAGGGGGAAGGCACTCTGCTGAATGGGAATGCAAACCCTGCCTACTGGGGGGGGGGGGGCGGTTTTGCTCTCCCACATCGGAGAGAGTTATTTTGCCAGCAACATCCATCAGATCCCAAGCTACAACTAAGCAGGTTGTGGCCTTGTGCAGGGATTCAGATGCTGCTGACTTGTTTAAAGGGGTATTAAGCGAGCTGGGCATGCAAAGTGCCCTGCCCCACCATACTCCCTCCCTATTACCCCTTTGGCTCTATCCGAAGGGGGAAACATGACGACCAATGATTCAAAAATGATGGTGCCGCAACTAGCACCGCTATCCGGGTTAATCCTTGCTCCCCCTAATCCACATTCAGAGGCTCTTAGAATGCAAGGTCAGGCTAAGAGCCAACCAAGGCGCCCCTCTGAATTGGCAGCTCGACTGTCCCTGGACATTGCGGAAATTCAATCCTTAATTAACAACCAAAAGACAAGAAACAATGTGTTCCGAAGCCACCAACAACGGGCACTAAGTTCGCCAACAAGGACTCATCTATTTTTATTTCAACCTCTCTGACCACTACGGACTCTACTGGGATTGGGAATTCTCTGGCTGTAAGAAGCACTTGTGAGAGAGAAAGACCTTTGTCATCTTAGATCCCTAACTCAAACCCTACAGTCTGTGGTGGCCCTCCAACTTCGAGCGAGAGCTGACCATCCCCCACCATTTGTGTCGGATTCCATTTTATAGGGCACTCTATCCATGGACTGGTCCTTTCAGCAATGACAAACTGCTAGCAGCTCTGATGACAGCTATTTGGATGATACGGACAATGAGGCTTCCGACCAGCAAAGGTCAAAGGGAGTAAAGGCCGGAGAAACCATAATGCCCGAGTCCATGATGGAAATTAAAAATATTGTCATGGTGGCCATAACTGTATCTTTATCCTCCTTCATGAAATTATATGAGGTAATCAGTGATGCTTTAAAAGACCAGTCAACACTACTGGCAATGATCCATTCTAAACAGATGTTTCTGGAATCCTTCACTTCAACAATACAATCTCACCTAGACAGAGAGGCAAAAGCAACCACCCAGTTGCAGGCACGCTTGTTTGACTTGGCGAGAGGTGACCATTCTGACAAAACTTCAATCCTTGATCTAATGAAACTCTCCTGACAAGAAAGGCATGCCCTATCAAACCAGCTGCAACCTACCAACTATGGTCCATCCCTGGGCAACAACCAGACTATGAACGTTTTACAAGCATAGAGACCACCCCAAAAGAGAAAACCCTAGTGGTGGAAGGTGCCCAAACTATCTGGGAACCCCCTGTGAGTAACTTGGAATACCAAGCTATTGTGCAATCAAGATCATCTCTGCGGAGAAACAGTCTTGGGGAGGTGATACCATTACCCCAAATACCAATTGGCACATTGATTGATCCAAGGATCCCTAATCAAGGTCTGCCTAATGACCATGAGATGATAGCAGCTAAAGTGCTGGTGGGTCAAATTCCAAATGAGAACCAGGGGTCGCTTGACGCTAAAGAAAATTCCATCGAAGAAATCTCAGAGGAAGAATTTGAGGAAGTAGAACCATGTTCCCCGGTCATAGTCCACAAAATAATAAACCGCGACATACTGGTGTCCTCACGAGGGTCCTCCTTTATGACACTGTATCAAAAACGTCTTGCATCTCTAAAAAAACAGGAGCTAGGTCCTGATTATAACACATCTAGAGATGTTGCAAACAACACCTTAGCAAATGAACTTACTTTTAAACCCCCCAGAATCAGTCTGGACTTATGTACCATTATGATTGAAAGCCTTTTGAGATCAGAAGATGGTTTGATTTTGAACCGTGCAAACATCCTAAAGCTTCTACACTATATACTGAAATTGAGATATATTGATTCGGACGACATAAAAATAGTCCAGTTCATGGAAGAAGCTAGAACATACTGGGTGATATTGCACCTTTTCTCTCCCATAGCCAAATCTGCACTGCTGGAGACAAGTGTGGGCTTCTTGCCATTGGGATTCGATCTCTCTAATGATCTGATGAGGTCAAAATATCAGGCCATTCCGACCAAGATGCAAGTCAAAGCAGATCCAACACTAACAAAAAAGATCACTATGCAACCCTGGAAGGAGAACATAAGGCCCTCTGTGGTTTCTCACAAGGAAAATGTGGTTCCTACTGGAGGGAGAATCTATCAACACTTACTAGTGAGATTTGACACATTGGAACCTAAGACTGGTAGAAATGTCAGGACATTCACAGGACACCGGACATACACCAGAACCCTTTCAACTTCACAGCCTAGGGAAAATTACCATCACGCTCTACCCATGTTAACATCGCCAATCGGACACTAGCAACTAGCAGATGACTGGGCTATGCCACTGAGGCTTTGCTTGTGGAATATGAGAGGTGTTACCCACTTGTTTACGGAAGGGAACTCCGAGCTATTAAATTATGACATCTTATGCTTCCAGAAGACCTGGCTGCGAAAGGCTCTGTTGTGTGATGGTTATATAGCCTATCTAAATCCTGCACTGTGAGGCCAATACGGCTGTCCCTCCACAGGACTATTGACTTTAGTCAAATCTGCACATAGTCTAAAACAGAAGTGGTGACTCCAAACTCCTTTACCCAGATAGTGATACTGGCTAGGGCGGTTCATAATGACAGTGCACGAAGATCATTGGTGATCTTCAATCTATATTGGAATTTGGAGGGGATTGATGATATGGTCTTTATCGAAATAATACTGTCCGCGATAGATTACTTATACTTCCGCTTCAAACATTTGGACATACTATTGTTTGGCAACCTGAACATTCATTATTTTGGGAAAAACAGGGCTTCTGTACCACATCACCTACTCCCAAGGAAAGCTCTGATATGGACTAAAGAACTCCAAGCACTTTCTATCTTCCTGTTAAATGGCCAATTACCCAAGGATACTCCGCTAGTTCCAACCTGGCAGCGAGGCAAATCAATAGCCTATTTGAATTACATATTTGCTTCTCTAGAAATTATTCCACGTTTGGCCGCCTTGAGGGTATATCCTAAGGAAAACAGCAACCATCGTCAGGTAGCTTTGACATGCAAGGAAACCAACAAGGCAAGTTACTTGCTAACCTTCCAAAATTACATCTATCGAACAGGAAAAATAGCCTTCAAACCCGTTCGATTGATGTTTCCAAACTAGCATCAAAGCTTACCACAAGTTGGGAAAATGGATCTCAGTCGCTGGAATATGACTGGGCACTGGTGCCATACAGGATACCTGAACAGGAAAGACACAAAATAATGTATCTAAGCTTTCCTTACTTATCTGGCTTCATCACAATCTTGTCTGGCTTTCCTTCCAATTTTCATTTTCAACCTAACATTGCAAGATGCTAATTACCTCACTGCGAGATGCTGACAAAGAGTGTCTCTAATGTATCAGCCTCTGTTGCTAGTCTGAAAACCTTTGGCATTGTTCATAGTCCCTGTAAAGACTGGAGGGTGGGTATCTGTACTCCTGCTCTCTATATGGCAGAGTATAGGCACAGAGCACCCCAGTCAAGATTCTCTATTTGGTATCGTAGGCGAGCAACAAGGCTTAAGCTCTCAGGAGGTGATGCAGGCTGGTTCTTAAGTACAATGTAGTCCCCAAGCACCTACAGAGGAATGTCCACACAGTATATATGGAATTTCCACCCAACAGCCAGTCAGGGGGGAGGGACAGAGTCAGGGCTTCCCAGGACTTTGGGAAAACAAGGTAATAGGCAATAGAAAGCAAGAGGCCACAGGGGAAGAGGACGCGCTCTGTGCACCTGTGAGTAACCCCGGAGGAGGGGGGAGGCCCATGACAAGAGAGAAATGAGTTGGTTCAAGTAGTGGTCCAGGAGGGAGAGAAAGAAATACGGGTGCCTGAGAGGTCATGTAAAGCGGATCACTTATAGGGTGCGCCTCTGCGATGTGCTCTGTGGTTAGCAAAGCATCGGTTTAAAGGACATGAAGATGGGGCTTACAATGATGTCCCTGTGTCATTAGTGCTGTCATTAGGCTGCACAGGGTTCGCAATGTGTGGGAGCTGTTTAGCTCCTAGTTACCCTGAAAACAGCTACTAGGAGCTACTTTTGACTCCCCAGGCGAGTGGTGTTATACTAGCATAGTTATGTGACACATTACCTGTGTATATTTGAGAATGTGTTTAAGCGAGACAGCCTAATCAAGATTGAAAGCATATTGTATAATATGTACTGGACACAAGGTTGGCGTTTGCATCTTGTCCACATGCTAGATTTGCTGTGTGCTAAGGACTGGCTTCCCCACTGATTGCTCTTCCCTAATGGGTGACACGGATGTCCTCTTGTCCTCTGTTTTATGCCCTTGGTCAACACATCCTAATTTCGATCACTGCTGCAGGATGAGCGATGTATGTTTTCTATGGATATCTGTGAGGTATGCATAAACTGGCAAGATTATATGGCAGCAAGGAGGGTGCCTACAAAGCCAGATTCTGTTTGGTGACAGTGAAAGGAAAGTTGTTAGGGTGGGGGGTGGGTACAGGTAACTGTGGACCATGGGGAACAGTGGGGGGTTTAGGAAGACCCTATCAGGGGGAATGGATCTATGGACCTGAGGTTCAGCAGTGCCTTGCTTTCATCAATGCATGTTGCTTGACAGGCGGTGTTGCTCAAGAGATCGTTATACATTAGCGCAGTAGGTGTATTGTCCCACAGTTCTTCTATGCTGGTCATTCGGCCTGCTTTCGTTCTCCTGCCCTTATTCGCATATTACATTTGCTGCACGGTCACGCATACGATGCATTTGAGTTGCATTGGTATGCACGTTTCTTGAATGTTTCCAGCTCGTATCTGTTATAGTTTTACAACATGCATGCTTAGAGAGATTTTTTAACTTCAGCCTAAATCCATTCTTGGATGGACTATAAATGTTGCATTGCACAACGCACTAACATACACGCCAATGTTCGAATGTGCCACACTCCGCTGAAATCTTAACCTTAGCATGCGTCACATCTAGATGGAATTGTGAATGTTAGCTTGCGTCACACCTAGATAGAAATGTGAATATTCACGTGTCACATCTAGATAGAAATGCGAATGTTAGAATGTGCCACACTCAGCTTAAATCTTAACCTTAGCATGCGCCACATCCAGATGGAATTGTGAATGTTAGCTTGCATCATATCTAGATAGAATGGTGAGTGTTAGCATGTGCCACACTTTGCAAAAATCTTTACCTTAGAATGCGTCACATCTAGATGGAATTGTGAATGTTAGCTTGCGTCACATCTAGATAGAATTGTGAATGTTAGCATGTGCTACACTCTGCAGAAATCTTTACCTTAGCATGCGTCACATCTAGGTAGAATTGTGAATGTTAGCTTGCGTCACATCTAGATAGAATTGTGAATGTTAGCATGTGCCACACTTAGCTGGAATCTTAACATTAGCATGCGTCACATCCAGATGAAATTGTGAATGTTAGCTTGCGTCACATCTAGATGGAATTGTGAATGTTAGCATGTGCCACATTCTGCAGAAATCTTTACCTTAGCATGCGTCACATCTAGGTAGAATTGTGAATGTTAGCTTGCGTGACATCTAGATTGAATTGTGAATGTTAGCTTGTGTCACATCTAGATGGAATTGTGAATGTTAGCATGTGCCACACTCTGCAGAAATTTTTACCTTAGAATGCGTCACATCTAGATGGAATTGTGAATGTTAGTTTGCATCACATCTAGATAGAATGGTGAATGTAAGCATGTGCCACACTCAGCTGAAATCTTAGCCTTAGCATGCGTCACATCTAGATGGAATTGTGAATGTTAGCTTGCGTCACATCTAGATGGAATTGTGAATGTTAGCTCGCGTCACATCTAGATAGAGTTGTGAATGTTCATGTGCCACGCTTGATGCAATAGTGAATGTTACCAACTAACCAATCCACTAACAATTTCATCCGTCTGCATACACCTCTCAAACTCTAACCAAACACAACCACAGCCTTGAACGCAGCAAACCGCACAAACTTCACCACACTGCAACAATAAAACAAAGTCCTCATAGAATTGCACAACAGAACACGACTCCCCACCGTAAAACACCCCAAGCCCAGCCAAAGGACCCACCGGGCTGAGGCTGCCAATAGTACATCACTGCTTTCTTGTACTTTTCCCGCTCATTCCCACTAACTCAACCTCCCCTCCTTTTTTCAGAGCCGCCAGAGCGCCAGGGGACCACTCCGGTGGTGACAGTGCGCGGTACAAATATCCTTTAACATTAACATTAACACCAACGTCGATGCCGGGAAAAGCTGCCCCGCAGCCCACTTTCTTGAAGGGACCCTGAAGCCGACCCGGAAGCCGCCCAGACAGACAAGGTGAGCGGTAATGCTAACAGTGCCCTGCCAATATGTTGCGCTATGAGCCTAGAGACCAACAATGAGCTCCTGGAAACCCGTCCTCCTGCCACGCAGGATTCATGGGAGTCTAGTTTGACTTCCCTTTAGAGGAAGCGGACAAGGGGGAAGGCACTCTGCTGAATGGGAATGCAAACCCTGCCTACTGGGGGGGGGGGGGGCGGTTTTGCTCTCCCACATCGGAGAGAGTTATTTTGCCAGCAACATCCATCAGATCCCAAGCTACAACTAAGCAGGTTGTGGCCTTGTGCAGGGATTCAGATGCTGCTGACTTGTTTAAAGGGGTATTAAGCGAGCTGGGCATGCAAAGTGCCCTGCCCCACCATACTCCCTCCCTATTACCCCTTTGGCTCTATCCGAAGGGGGAAACATGACGACCAATGATTCAAAAATGATGGTGCCGCAACTAGCACCGCTATCCGGGTTAATCCTTGCTCCCCCTAATCCACATTCAGAGGCTCTTAGAATGCAAGGTCAGGCTAAGAGCCAACCAAGGCGCCCCTCTGAATTGGCAGCTCGACTGTCCCTGGACATTGCGGAAATTCAATCCTTAATTAACAACCAAAAGACAAGAAACAATGTGTTCCGAAGCCACCAACAACGGGCACTAAGTTCGCCAACAAGGACTCATCTATTTTTATTTCAACCTCTCTGACCACTACGGACTCTACTGGGATTGGGAATTCTCTGGCTGTAAGAAGCACTTGTGAGAGAGAAAGACCTTTGTCATCTTAGATCCCTAACTCAAACCCTACAGTCTGTGGTGGCCCTCCAACTTCGAGCGAGAGCTGACCATCCCCCACCATTTGTGTCGGATTCCATTTTATAGGGCACTCTATCCATGGACTGGTCCTTTCAGCAATGACAAACTGCTAGCAGCTCTGATGACAGCTATTTGGATGATACGGACAATGAGGCTTCCGACCAGCAAAGGTCAAAGGGAGTAAAGGCCGGAGAAACCATAATGCCCGAGTCCATGATGGAAATTAAAAATATTGTCATGGTGGCCATAACTGTATCTTTATCCTCCTTCATGAAATTATATGAGATAATCAGTGATGCTTTAAAAGACCAGTCAACACTACTGGCAATGATCCATTCTAAACAGATGTTTCTGGAATCCTTCACTTCAACAATACAATCTCACCTAGACAGAGAGGCAAAAGCAACCACCCAGTTGCAGGCACGCTTGTTTGACTTGGCGAGAGGTGACCATTCTGACAAAACTTCAATCCTTGATCTAATGAAACTCTCCTGACAAGAAAGGCATGCCCTATCAAACCAGCTGCAACCTACCAACTATGGTCCATCCCTGGGCAACAACCAGACTATGAACGTTTCACAAGCATAGAGACCACCCCAAAAGAGAAAACCCTAGTGGTGGAAGGTGCCCAAACTATCTGGGAACCCCCTGTGAGTAACTTGGAATACCAAGCTATTGTGCAATCAAGATCATCTCTGCGGAGAAACAGTCTTGGGGAGGTGATACCATTACCCCAAATACCAATTGGCACATTGATTGATCCAAGGATCCCTAATCAAGGTCTGCCTAATGACCATGAGATGATAGCAGCTAAAGTGCTGGTGGGTCAAATTCCAAATGAGAACCAGGGGTCGCTTGACGCTAAAGAAAATTCCATCGAAGAAATCTCAGAGGAAGAATTTGAGGAAGTAGAACCATGTTCCCCGGTCATAGTCCACAAAATAATAAACCGCGACATACTGGTGTCCTCACGAGGGTCCTCCTTTATGACACTGTATCAAAAACGTCTTGCATCTCTAAAAAAACAGGAGCTAGGTCCTGATTATAACACATCTAGAGATGTTGCAAACAACACCTTAGCAAATGAACTTACTTTTAAACCCCCCAGAATCAGTCTGGACTTATGTACCATTATGATTGAAAGCCTTTTGAGATCAGAAGATGGTTTGATTTTGAACCGTGCAAACATCCTAAAGCTTCTACACTATATACTGAAATTGAGATATATTGATTCGGACGACATAAAAATAGTCCAGTTCATGGAAGAAGCTAGAACATACTGGGTGATATTGCACCTTTTCTCTCCCATAGCCAAATCTGCACTGCTGGAGACAAGTGTGGGCTTCTTGCCATTGGGATTCGATCTCTCTAATGATCTGATGAGGTCAAAATATCAGGCCATTCCGACCAAGATGCAAGTCAAAGCAGATCCAACACTAACAAAAAAGATCACTATGCAACCCTGGAAGGAGAACATAAGGCCCTCTGTGGTTTCTCACAAGGAAAATGTGGTTCCTACTGGAGGGAGAATCTATCAACACTTACTAGTGAGATTTGACACATTGGAACCTAAGACTGGTAGAAATGTCAGGACATTCACAGGACACCGGACATACACCAGAACCCTTTCAACTTCACAGCCTAGGGAAAATTACCATCACGCTCTACCCATGTTAACATCGCCAATCGGACACTAGCAACTAGCAGATGACTGGGCTATGCCACTGAGGCTTTGCTTGTGGAATATGAGAGGTGTTACCCACTTGTTTACGGAAGGGAACTCCGAGCTATTAAATTATGACATCTTATGCTTCCAGAAGACCTGGCTGCGAAAGGCTCTGTTGTGTGATGGTTATATAGCCTATCTAAATCCTGCACTGTGAGGCCAATACGGCTGTCCCTCCACAGGACTATTGACTTTAGTCAAATCTGCACATAGTCTAAAACAGAAGTGGTGACTCCAAACTCCTTTACCCAGATAGTGATACTGGCTAGGGCGGTTCATAATGACAGTGCACGAAGATCATTGGTGATCTTCAATCTATATTGGAATTTGGAAGGGATTGATGATATGGTCTTTATCGAAATAATACTGTCCGCGATAGATTACTTATACTTCCGCTTCAAACATTTGGACATACTATTGTTTGGCAACCTGAACATTCATTATTTTGGGAAAAACAGGGCTTCTGTACCACATCACCTACTCCCAAGGAAAGCTCTGATATGGACTAAAGAACTCCAAGCACTTTCTATCTTCCTGTTAAATGGCCAATTACCCAAGGATACTCCGCTAGTTCCAACCTGGCAGCGAGGCAAATCAATAGCCTATTTGAATTACATATTTGCTTCTCTAGAAATTATTCCACGTTTGGCCGCCTTGAGGGTATATCCTAAGGAAAACAGCAACCATCGTCAGGTAGCTTTGACATGCAAGGAAACCAACAAGGCAAGTTACTTGCTAACCTTCCAAAATTACATCTATCGAACAGGAAAAATAGCCTTCAAACCCGTTCGATTGATGTTTCCAAACTAGCATCAAAGCTTACCACAAGTTGGGAAAATGGATCTCAGTCGCTGGAATATGACTGGGCACTGGTGCCATACAGGATACCTGAACAGGAAAGACACAAAATAATGTATCTAAGCTTTCCTTACTTATCTGGCTTCATCACAATCTTGTCTGGCTTTCCTTCCAATTTTCATTTTCAACCTAACATTGCAAGATGCTAATTACCTCACTGCGAGATGCTGACAAAGAGTGTCTCTAATGTATCAGCCTCTGTTGCTAGTCTGAAAACCTTTGGCATTGTTCATAGTCCCTGTAAAGACTGGAGGGTGGGTATCTGTACTCCTGCTCTCTATATGGCAGAGTATAGGCACAGAGCACCCCAGTCAAGATTCTCTATTTGGTATCGTAGGCGAGCAACAAGGCTTAAGCTCTCAGGAGGTGATGCAGGCTGGTTCTTAAGTACAATGTAGTCCCCAAGCACCTACAGAGGAATGTCCACACAGTATATATGGAATTTCCACCCAACAGCCAGTCAGGGGGGAGGGACAGAGTCAGGGCTTCCCAGGACTTTGGGAAAACAAGGTAATAGGCAATAGAAAGCAAGAGGCCACAGGGGAAGAGGACGCGCTCTGTGCACCTGTGAGTAACCCCGGAGGAGGGGGGAGGCCCATGACAAGAGAGAAATGAGTTGGTTCAAGTAGTGGTCCAGGAGGGAGAGAAAGAAATACGGGTGCCTGAGAGGTCATGTAAAGCGGATCACTTATAGGGTGCGCCTCTGCGATGTGCTCTGTGGTTAGCAAAGCATCGGTTTAAAGGACATGAAGATGGGGCTTACAATGATGTCCCTGTGTCATTAGTGCTGTCATTAGGCTGCACAGGGTTCGCAATGTGTGGGAGCTGTTTAGCTCCTAGTTACCCTGAAAACAGCTACTAGGAGCTACTTTTGACTCCCCAGGCGAGTGGTGTTATACTAGCATAGTTATGTGACACATTACCTGTGTATATTTGAGAATGTGTTTAAGCGAGACAGCCTAATCAAGATTGAAAGCATATTGTATAATATGTACTGGACACAAGGTTGGCGTTTGCATCTTGTCCACATGCTAGATTTGCTGTGTGCTAAGGACTGGCTTCCCCACTGATTGCTCTTCCCTAATGGGTGACACGGATGTCCTCTTGTCCTCTGTTTTATGCCCTTGGTCAACACATCCTAATTTCGATCACTGCTGCAGGATGAGCGATGTATGTTTTCTATGGATATCTGTGAGGTATGCATAAACTGGCAAGATTATATGGCAGCAAGGAGGGTGCCTACAAAGCCAGATTCTGTTTGGTGACAGTGAAAGGAAAGTTGTTAGGGTGGGGGGTGGGTACAGGTAACTGTGGACCATGGGGAACAGTGGGGGGTTTAGGAAGACCCTATCAGGGGGAATGGATCTATGGACCTGAGGTTCAGCAGTGCCTTGCTTTCATCAATGCATGTTGCTTGACAGGCGGTGTTGCTCAAGAGATCGTTATACATTAGCGCAGTAGGTGTATTGTCCCACAGTTCTTCTATGCTGGTCATTCGGCCTGCTTTCGTTCTCCTGCCCTTATTCGCATATTACATTTGCTGCACTGTCACGCATACGATGCATTTGAGTTGCATTGGTATGCACGTTTCTTGAATGTTTCCAGCTCGTATCTGTTATAGTTTTACAACATGCATGCTTAGAGAGATTTTTTAACTTCAGCCTAAATCCATTCTTGGATGGACTATAAATGTTGCATTGCACAACGCACTAACATACACGCCAATGTTCGAATGTGCCACACTCCGCTGAAATCTTAACCTTAGCATGCGTCACATCTAGATGGAATTGTGAATGTTAGCTTGCGTCACACCTAGATAGAAATGTGAATATTCACGTGTCACATCTAGATAGAAATGCGAATGTTAGAATGTGCCACACTCAGCTTAAATCTTAACCTTAGCATGCGCCACATCCAGATGGAATTGTGAATGTTAGCTTGCATCATATCTAGATAGAATGGTGAGTGTTAGCATGTGCCACACTTTGCAGAAATCTTTACCTTAGAATGCGTCACATCTAGATGGAATTGTGAATGTTAGCTTGCGTCACATCTAGATAGAATTGTGAATGTTAGCATGTGCCACACTCTGCAGAAATCTTTACCTTAGCATGCGTCACATCTAGGTAGAATTGTGAATGTTAGCTTGCGTCACATCTAGATAGAATTGTGAATGTTAGCATGTGCCACACTTAGCTGGAATCTTAACATTAGCATGCGTCACATCCAGATGAAATTGTGAATGTTAGCTTGCGTCACATCTAGATGGAATTGTGAATGTTAGCATGTGCCACATTCTGCAGAAATCTTTACCTTAGCATGCGTCACATCTAGGTAGAATTGTGAATGTTAGCTTGCGTGACATCTAGATTGAATTGTGAATGTTAGCTTGTGTCACATCTAGATGGAATTGTGAATGTTAGCATGTGCCACACTCTGCAGAAATCTTTACCTTAGAATGCGTCACATCTAGATGGAATTGTGAATGTTAGTTTGCATCACATCTAGATAGAATGGTGAATGTAAGCATGTGCCACACTCAGCTAAAATCTTAGCCTTAGCATGCGTCACATCTAGATGGAATTTTGAATGTTAGCTTGCGTCACATCTAGATGGAATTGTGAGTGTTAGTTTGCATCACATCTAGATAGAATGGTGAATGTAAGCATGTGCCACACTCAGCTGAAATCTTTACCTTAGCATGCGTCAAATCTAGAAAGAATTGTGAATGTTAGCTCGCGTCACATCTAGATAGAGTTGTGAATGTTCATGTGCCACGCTTGATGCAATAGTGAATGTTACCAACTAACCAATCCACTAACAATTTCATCCGTCTGCATACACCTCTCAAACTCTAACCAAACACAACCACAGCCTTGAACGCAGCAAACCGCACAAACTTCACCACACTGCAACAATAAAACAAAGTCCTCATAGAATTGCACAACAGAACACGACTCCCCACCGTAAAACACCCCAAGCCCAGCCAAAGGACCCACCGGGCTGAGGCTGCCAATAGCACATCACTGCTTTCTTGTACTTTTCCCGCTCATTCCCACTAACTCAACCTCCCCTCCTTTTTTCAGAGCCGCCAGAGCGCCAGCGGACCACTCCGGTGGTGACAGTGCGCGGTACAAATATCCTTTAACATAAACATTAACACCAACGTCGATGCCGGGAAAAGCTGCCCCGCAGCCCACTTTCTTGAAGGGACCCTGAAGCCGACCCGGAAGCCGCCCAGACAGACAAGGTGAGCGGTAATGCTAACAGTGCCCTGCCAATATGTTGCGCTATGAGCCTAGAGACCAACAATGAGCTCCTGGAAACCCGTCCTCCTGCCACGCAGGATTCATGGGAGTCTAGTTTGACTTCCCTTTAGAGGAAGTGGACAAGGGGGAAGGCACTCTGCTGAATGGGAATGCAAACCCTGCCTACTGGGGGGGGGGGGGGCGGTTTTGCTCTCCCACATCGGAGAGAGTTATTTTGCCAGCAACATCCATCAGATCCCAAGCTACAACTAAGCAGGTTGTGGCCTTGTGCAGGGATTCAGATGCTGCTGACTTGTTTAAAGGGGTATTAAGCGAGCTGGGCATGCAAAGTGCCCTGCCCCACCATACTCCCTCCCTATTACCCCTTTGGCTCTATCCGAAGGGGGAAACATGATGACCAATGATTCAAAAATGATGGTGCCGCAACTAGCACCGCTATCCGGGTTAATCCTTGCTCCCCCTAATCCACATTCAGAGGCTCTTAGAATGCAAGGTCAGGCTAAGAGCCAACCAAGGCGCCCCTCTGAATTGGCAGCTCGACTGTCCCTGGACATTGCGGAAATTCAATCCTTAATTAACAACCAAAAGACAAGAAACAATGTGTTCCGAAGCCACCAACAACGGGCACTAAGTTCGCCAACAAGAACTCACCTATTTTTATTTCAACCTCTCTGACCACTACGGACTCTCCTGGGATTGGGAATTCTCTGGCTGTAAGAAGCACTTGTGAGAGAGAAAGACCTTTGTCATCTTAGATCCCTAACTCAAACCCTACAGTCTGTGGTGGCCCTCCAACTTCGAGCGAGAGCTGACCATCCCCCACCATTTGTGTCGGATTCCATTTTATAGGGCACTCTATCCATGGACTGGTCCTTTCAGCAATGACAAACTGCTAGCAGCTCTGATGACAGCTATTTGGATGATACGGACAATGAGGCTTCCGACCAGCAAAGGTCAAAGGGAGTAAAGGCCGGAGAAACCATAATGCCCGAGTCCATGATGGAAATTAAAAATATTGTCATGGTGGCCATAACTGTATCTTTATCCTCCTTCATGAAATTATATGAGGTATTCAGTGATGCTTTAAAAGACCAGTCAACACTACTGGCAATGATCCATTCTAAACAGATGTTTCTGGAATCCTTCACTTCAACAATACAATCTCACCTAGACAGAGAGGCAAAAGCAACCACCCAGTTGCAGGCACGCTTGTTTGACTTGGCGAGAGGTGACCATTCTGACAAAACTTCAATCCTTGATCTAATGAAACTCTCCTGACAAGAAAGGCATGCCCTATCAAACCAGCTGCAACCTACCAACTATGGTCCATCCCTGGGCAACAACCAGACTATGAACGTTTCACAAGCAGAGAGACCACCCCAAAAGAGAAAACCCTAGTGGTGGAAGGTGCCCAAACTATCTGGGAACCCCCTGTGAGTAACTTGGAATACCAAGCTATTGTGCAATCAAGATCATCTCTGCGGAGAAACAGTCTTGGGGAGGTGATACCATTACCCCAAATACCAATTGGCACATTGATTGATCCAAGGATCCCTAATCAAGGTCTGCCTAATGACCATGAGATGATAGCAGCTAAAGTGCTGGTGGGTCAAATTCCAAATGAGAACCAGGGGTCGCTTGACGCTAAAGAAAATTCCATCGAAGAAATCTCAGAGGAAGAATTTGAGGAAGTAGAACCATGTTCCCCGGTCATAGTCCACAAAATAATAAACCGCGACATACTGGTGTCCTCACGAGGGTCCTCCTTTATGACACTGTATCAAAAACGTCTTGCATCTCTAAAAAAACAGGAGCTAGGTCCTGATTATAACACATCTAGAGATGTTGCAAACAACACCTTAGCAAATGAACTTACTTTTAAACCCCCCAGAATCAGTCTGGACTTATGTACCATTATGATTGAAAGCCTTTTGAGATCAGAAGATGGTTTGATTTTGAACCGTGCAAACATCCTAAAGCTTCTACACTATATACTGAAATTGAGATATATTGATTCGGATGACATAAAAATAGTCCAGTTCATGGAAGAAGCTAGAACATACTGGGTGATATTGCACCTTTTCTCTCCCATAGCCAAATCTGCACTGCTGGAGACAAGTGTGGGCTTCTTGCCATTGGGATTCGATCTCTCTAATGATCTGATGAGGTCAAAATATCGGGACATTCCGACCAAGATGCAAGTCAAAGCAGATCCAACACTAACAAAAAAGATCACTATGCAACCCTGGAAGGAGAACATAAGGCCCTCTGTGGTTTCTCACAAGGAAAATGTGGTTCCTACTGGAGGGAGAATCTATCAACACTTACTAGTGAGATTTGACACATTGGAACCTAAGACTGGTAGAAATGTCAGGACATTCACAGGACACCGGACATACACCAGAACCCTTTCAACTTCACAGCCTAGGGAAAATTACCATCACGCTCTACCCATGTTAACATCGCCAATCGGACACTAGCAACTAGCAGATGACTGGGCTATGCCACTGAGGCTTTGCTTGTGGAATATGAGAGGTGTTACCCACTTGTTTACGGAAGGGAACTCCGAGCTATTAAATTATGACATCTTATGCTTCCAGAAGACCTGGCTGCGAAAGGCTCTGTTGTGTGATGGTTATATAGCCTATCTAAATCCTGCACTGTGAGGCCAATACGGCTGTCCCTCCACAGGACTATTGACTTTAGTCAAATCTGCACATAGTCTAAAACAGAAGTGGTGACTCCAAACTCCTTTACCCAGATAGTGATACTGGCTAGGGCGGTTCATAATGACAGTGCACAAAGATCATTGGTGATCTTCAATCTATATTGGAATTTGGAGGGGATCGATGATATGGTCTTTATCGAAATAATACTGTCCGCGATAGATTACTTATACTTCCGCTTCAAACATTTGGACATACTATTGTTTGGCAACCTGAACATTCATTATTTTGGGAAAAACAGGGCTTCTGTACCACATCACCTACTCCCAAGGAAAGCTCTGATATGGACTAAAGAACTCCAAGCACTTTCTATCTTCCTGTTAAATGGCCAATTACCCAAGGATACTCCGCTAGTTCCAACCTGGCAGCGAGGCAAATCAATAGCCTATTTGAATTACATATTTGCTTCTCTAGAAATTATTCCACGTTTGGCCGCCTTGAGGGTATATCCTAAGGAAAACAGCAACCATCGTCAGGTAGCTTTGACATGCAAGGAAACCAACAAGGCAAGTTACTTGCTAACCTTCCAAAATTACATCTATCGAACAGGAAAAATAGCCTTCAAACCCGTTCGATTGATGTTTCCAAACTAGCATCAAAGCTTACCACAAGTTGGGAAAATGGATCTCAGTCGCTGGAATATGACTGGGCACTGGTGCCATACAGGATACCTGAACAGGAAAGACACAAAATAATGTATCTAAGCTTTCCTTACTTATCTGGCTTCATCACAATCTTGTCTGGCTTTCCTTCCAATTTTCATTTTCAACCTAACATTGCAAGATGCTAATTACCTCACTGCGAGATGCTGACAAAGAGTGTCTCTAATGTATCAGCCTCTGTTGCTAGTCTGAAAACCTTTGGCATTGTTCATAGTCCCTGTAAAGACTGGAGGGTGGGTATCTGTACTCCTGCTCTCTATATGGCAGAGTATAGGCACAGAGCACCCCAGTCAAGATTCTCTATTTGGTATCGTAGGCGAGCAACAAGGCTTAAGCTCTCAGGAGGTGATGCAGGCTGGTTCTTAAGTACAATGTAGTCCCCAAGCACCTACAGAGGAATGTCCACACAGTATATATGGAATTTCCACCCAACAGCCAGTCAGGGGGGAGGGACAGAGTCAGGGCTTCCCAGGACTTTGGGAAAACAAGGTAATAGGCAATAGAAAGCAAGAGGCCACAGGGGCCATCTTGTCTCCTATCAGGAATCAACTAATTCCCATGGCAGTGCCTGGGTATCGCAAAATGGAGGATACTCAGAGCACCTGTCAAATTCACCATGGAGCTGCCACCAGCACATACCTTGCTCTGTGGGCCACACAAACGTGCCCAAAAACATACACTATGGGCACACAGTTGTACCCCACCCATGGATACCATAAGGTTATCCCAAAGGTCTGTACATCAAACCAAAAGGAGGAAGAGCTGCACTGCCAGGTGTCCCACATGGACTCCTGGACAGAAAATAACACAGAACATATACGATAAAGGACTGCAGAACAAGAACGGAGAGGCCCTGTCCCTCCAATGCATTTCCAGCATCACAGTCGCCCACCCCAGACTGAGGTTAGGGCGTCTAATTTCTCCCACGATATTGACACCCTCATCCAGATGGTCAGCATACCTTCTGGAAAGGCCATCTGTATTATCATGACTCTTCCGTGGTCTATGCTCATTGCTGATGTCTAGCCCTTGCAGGCTAATGGACCACCTGAGCAGTTTCAGGTTTTCACCCTTCATCTGCATAAGACACTTCAGGGGCTTATGGTCTGATTGGACCTTGAAGGTATACCCCCTAATGTAGGGCCTAAAACGCCTAAGGATCCAAACTATACTGAAACATTCTTTTTCAACAGTAGCACACCTAACTTCTCTACCCTTGAGTTGTCTGCTGATGAATATGATCGAATGTTCCCTCCCTTTGTCATCTAACTGGGACAAGACAGCTCCAATTCCGGTGTCACAGGCATCCGTCTGACTGAATAAGGGCTTGCTGCAATCAGGCGCACACAACACAGGTGCCCTACACATACTTTCTTTCAAGCCAACAAAGGTCTTCTGACAGTCTTCGGTCCAATTAACCTTCCTTGGTTGTTTGGGTGAAGTAAGAGCTGTCAGAGGGGCAACTATGGTTCAATAGTCCACCATGAAGCTGCAGTAATACCCAGTGAGGCCCAAAAAGGCTCTCACCTGGGTTTGAGTAGTGGGAGTCTTCCAGTCATGTGCATCCTGAACCTGACTGGGGGGAGGTTGGATTTGACCCCCTCCTACCTCATGACCAAGATAAGTGACTTTCCCCTGAGCTATCTGGCACTTGGTGGCCTTGATAGTGAGGTTAGCCCTTTTCAAGGCCTGCAACACATTTTCCAGGTTAGTCAGATACTCTTCTTAGGTGGAACTGTAGACAGCAATGTCATCTAGGTAGGCCACACTAAAGGCCTCCATCCCACTGGAAGTTGGCAGGTGCATTTTATAAACCCAAGAGGCATGACTCTAAACTGGTAGAGCCCCTCGGGTGTTGAGAATGCAGTCTTTTCCTTGGCATGGTCCATCAGAGCTATTTGCCAATAGCCTGAGGTAAGGTCAAAGGTGCTCACAAATTTGGCAGCACTGATGGTGTCCACGAGCTCATCAGTCCTGGGCAATGGGTGCGCGTCTGTTTTGGTGACGGCATTGACTCCTCTGTAGTCTACACAGAACAGCCAATCCTTGGTACCTGCCTGGGAGCTTGCCTTGGGGACAAGGACCACTGGACTGGACCAGGGTCTGGTTGCAGGGTCAATAACACCCAGATCCAACATCTTGGCGACCTCAGCCTGGATGTGGTTCTTAACAGTATCTGACATCCTGTAGCATCTGCTTTTGATAGGTACGCTGTCACCAGTGTTAATTTCGTGCCTGCACCATGGGGTGAGGCCTGGTGTCAGCGGGTACAGAGGAGCATACTGCCGGAGCAAAGCCCTCCAGGCCCTCTGCTTTTCTAGTGTCAGATCTGGAGAGAGATGCAGTCCCTCCACTGAGCCATCCTGAGGGTTGTTATGCAGCAAATCAGGAAGGGGCTCACTCTCATCCTCTTCTTGCTCTGAGGCCAGCAAGAGACATGAGACTTCTGATCACCTATGAAAAGGCTTGAGCCTGTTGATGTGGAATACCTGAGGGGCTACGCCAGGGACTCCCATATCAACCAGATAATTGACTTTGCCCATCTTGGAGATATCCTGAAGAGTCCAGTCCACTTATTCACCAAAGCTCTATGCCTGGTAGGCTCCATCACAAGATTCGCCTGTCCTGGAGTCCAATCTACTTGTAATGCTTTAAGGTCATGCCATTATTTGTTCAATTCCTGGCTGGCCTTAAGATCTGCTGTCACCTGACCCATCATCTGTGTCATTCTCCATCTGAGGCCTAACCCATAGCTCCCCACTTGTTTGGCAGCACCTGGAGGGGTGGCTTCCAAACCTTCTCTGATCAAGGCAAAGGGCCCCCTCACCGGATGTCCAAAGAGTAACTCAAAGGGTTGAAAGCAACAGCCTCTTGAGGTATCTCTCTGTAAGCAAACAGCAGGCATGGCAGGAGGAGATCCCATTTCCTCCTTAGGGGCTCTTCCAAAGCCTCTAGCATGCCCTTGAGAGTTTTATTAAATCTCTCAACCAGACCATTGGTCTGTGGATGGTCAGAGGTAGAGAACGTGTAGGTTACCCCATACTCTTTCCACATAATTTTCATGTAACTCGACATGAAGTTGGATCCTCTGTCAGAGCCAACCTCCTTAGGGAATCCAACTCTGGTGAAGCCCTGGCAACCACCTTGGCAGTAACAGTCCGAAGGGGTATAGCCTCAGGGTACCTGGTGGCATGATCTATCAAGGCCAGGATGGACCGATGTCCACCTGAAGTCGGAGGGTCAAGGGGACAAACAATGTAGATGCCCAGCCCCTCAAATGATGATGTGCCAACCGCTTGTAGGGTGTCCTGACCCACGTTTAAGCTACCCTGCTACAACATTTGGTGCTGTGGGCTTAGGAAATTCAAGATGGCGGAAAACCCACATGTGCGCCGAAATCCAGGAAAGCTGCGCAGTTGTGTGCACACCAAAATGGTTACCTAACTTGCCACCCACCAGGGTAAAGAAAGGTCTTTGTTAACAAAATCCACTTTTACTGATGTCAAAAAGTTGCTGAAATCGTGACTCATTGGACCACTTTAAAGATTCAACCCTTTTTGTGGGGTTCCACATAACCATCTTACTGTAAGGAGCCCCATCAAAACAATGTTAAGCAAGGATTTACTACCATGTAAGAACCATTCCTGTTTAGAATGCATTAATCCAAGAAAATCCCAAAAATGGGTGCAGTACCAGTACTCACCACTATCCAAAAGCCGGCGTTTTAAAACCCACTGTGTGTTTTTCTGAAGGCAAGCAAAATGCCTATTTCAAACCTTGCAACATGTGCAAAATATTCACTGAACACCAGCAGACATTTGGCAGAATGGAGTTTTGTGTGCCTACAAAATCTGGGAAATGAAGAGCCCAAAAACAATGCTTATAACAAAAATGCTATGGAGTCAGCAGCTTAAGCCTAACTGCAACTGGATTTAAAACCACCAAAATCGAAAATGTTAAATTAAATGAGTGACCTATGTTTGGTGTCACATGCCTTTGTAACTGTTGAAATGTCATAGTTTTGCACTTAGAATCAGCATTCTAGCTGCATGTGTAAAATTACAAGTTATTTTAAAAGCAACAAAAAGTTAGCTGAAGGTCTGGCTTAAGGAACTTGATTTTGCCTAGCAACGGATCCCATCAGGAGTGAAACTTGAGTCACAACTATGTTCCCAGGCCAATGTTCCTTTTGCTGCCCACACTAAGGATATGCCATCTATCTGATAATTGAATTTCCTGTGCTCTGCCAGAGAGTGAACAAAGCCCTCTCCACTCAGGCAAAGGTTTTTATTACAGACGTCGTAAAAAGTGGCTTCCTCCTGGAGAAGCTGGGAGGGGCACTGCCTGTGAGAAGCAAGCTGGCTTGGCAGAAACTGGAAAGACTGGTTTCTGTACCATGTGACCTGAAAAGACACACCCCTGCAGCAAGGATATGGTTTTATAAAAAGGGGGATAATTCATAGTGCGGACATGTGAAAATTTTATAAATGATACCATAATTCTTGTGATTTTTCTGCCCACAGTTTAAGACGTGGTAGGAACCGGTGGTATGTTCAGGGGGGTTTTAGCGGAATAGTGGATATTACTCTAAATGTGTGCATGTTAAAAATCTGAAACTTCATCAGTTAATGTCCCTACCCCCTGCACACATGTATGTAAAGTTGGGTCCATGTCGGAAATTGAAAAAGCAGTTAAAAAGTCAATTATGTACACTCTTTGAATGCAAGCTCCGAGAATGAGCAGATTTGGACATAGAAATGGCTAAATTCAGCCACACCATGTATATGTAATTTCAAACAACTGTGTAACTCTGAAGTATGGATTTTGATCATATATATATTTGGGTGCACAGATGATAAGGGAGGTTGTTTCAAGAGATCATAAAATGACATCAATCTGACTCACAGTTCAGTTTGCCAATCAAGCGGAGGAATGGAAGCCTGACCAATGACGAATGAGAGGGGCAAGTCTAGTGATGCAACACACACACCCATTCTCAAGAAACAGATAAAAGCAGAGAGTCAGGACACATAGATTCATTCAATTTCATCTGCCGCTGGAAGCCCTGCCGGAAAAATCCATACTTACCTCCATCAAACTCCAGAAAGCCAAACTAGAGACTTCAATCTATCCAGAGCAGAGAGAAAGCAGTGCTGTGCCTAGCAGAGACCAGACCAGAGAGAAAGCAGTGCTGTGCCTAGCAGAGACCAGACCAGAGAGAAAGCAGTGCTGTACCCAGAGAGACCTGACCAGACTGAAGATCGTGACCAAGTCGCTTTCCTGTTCAAAATCTCTTGTGAGTACTTAGCAAAACTCAGAACACATCTCTTATTTTAAATTCATCTAATTCAATCTATTTAACCTAAGTAGAACTGCCTCCTATCTGTCACCTGTCATTTCTAGTAAAATTTGTCATTTTGAAAAAGTGTGCGTTTAAAATTTACAAAACCAAAAACGACCTTTACTAAATTACTCATATCTCCGCAACCGTTTGGGCTAGAGACTTGCAATAACTTTCATTTGGAAGCTGAGATCCCAGGCTTTCCTAGGACCCCAAAACGGTAGAGATAGTCCTTGCGGTTCCTTTGTAATAGCGCTCGGCGCATCCGCGAATTTTGCCGCGATTTGCAATTTCTTCACATGTAAAAAAACTGCTGCTGCCTGATTTCATTTGCCAGAAATTCGTTTAACCTGCTAACTATCCCTGCATCATTGCTAGTGAGAGCCTGGACTAATATTAACTAGATACCACTCATCCTGAACCTCTAAAAGGGAATTAAGAGCGTTTCCAGCATATTTCTCATTCATTGCTAGCACCTATCAAAGCATTTGCCTGTGTTTTCAAACTTCTGTTTAAGCTTGCTGGATTGAACTGAATTACAGTTGATTGCATTTCTGAGAACTGTGTGTTTTCCTTCCATTTCCTTGCCTTGCATCAAGGGGGGGAGGGGAGTAGCCAGAGAAAAGTGATTACATTGTTTGGTTGAAATCATATTGCGTATTTTCTGTACTGCATTCATTGAATATTGCATCCACCTGGGCCTACATAAAGCATCCTCTACCACATTATACTTTTGTTCCTATTTACCAGTGTGCTACCTTATCCATTTCATGTCAACTCATTAGTGATTAAAGAAGTGTGCTAGTGCCAGATTCTCCGTTGTTAATATTTACCATATCAGATTAAGTGTGATATTCAATTATTAATTTATTAAAAAGTGTGATATATATTTTAATTTATCAAATAAACCTTTTAAACTTGCAAAACAGAATTACTTCTTGGCTCAGTGGGGTCAGGGGGATTCCAAGAGAGGGGTGTTATACAAGGGTAGTCATCCAGAACGCATGAACTGGACCTAAAGATATATCAATAAGGGTTTTCATTCAGTATTCTAGACTAGGCGTTAACTTGGCTGTAGTGCTGAATTGAATCCTCTTACAAAGTGGGGGCTCGAGCCGAGACGTTGGGTTAGATTTACCAGTTGTGCAGCTTAATACAGTGTGCTAACTGACGGGATACATACACCCGGTCGGATCACCACGCTGCATTACGCTGTGAAGCATTCCTCAAAAGGGACACTCCAAGAAAAGTTCTGTTCTGCAAAAATAAAATACTAACTTCTGTAAGTCAGGACAGAGACCAATCTCTAGAATGACGACCTTAGTAGACATTAAAATAGCCAGAGAGCACCTCTTGCATAAGCTATTTGTGAGAGGTGAATGGACCGAACAGGGCCAGGATGTGTGGTTGCAGGCCATCACACAACAGGTCACTGAAACAGGGTCAGATATATATAGAGATCAGGGTCCCTTACATGTGGCCCTGAGTGAACTATATATGGCTCCTAAAGCCAAAGAGGAACACAATAAGATCGCCAGGATAGCAGCATACCTGTACCTATATATGGGAGACATGCAGGATAGATGTGCTGAAAGCCAAAATCTGGCAAATAGGCAACAGATGGCATTACAGAAGGTCCAATCTGATCTGGACTCTTCTGAGCAGAGGCTGCAGAGGAGCCAGGAGTCAGAAAATGACAGCAGACTGTACATTACTAAAATAAAGGAGGATATGGATGTGCTGCAAAAGGAAAAGTCAGAACAGGATACTAGATTTCTGGCCCTGCAGAAGGAGCACCAAGACAGTTTGGACTCCTTACTGCAGAGCCAGAAAAAGCTGGAGCAACAGATCAATTTCAACAGGGCATGCACAGAGCAGGTAGCCACCCTGCAAATCCAACTAGACAGAGAGAAAGAGGAGAGCAATAAACTGATCCTGAAAGACCTGGATACCCAGGCAGAGTTTGATCAGGAGCGCCAGAAAGCTGGTGCCTTCCAAAGGCAAAGGGACGACCTGGCGGCACAAATGCAGGCTCTTAGTCAGGAAAGAGACGCCTTAGGCCAGGAAGTCTGCCATTTAAAAAGGAAAATGGAAGAAAATCACCTGGCCCACCAGGGACTGGGTGACCTCCAAAAAGAAAACCAGAACTTGCTAGAGCACACCAGGAGGGTGGAGGATGCTCTAGCAAGAAAGGAGCAGGCCAATAGGGACACAGCTCAGGAGGTAACCCTCCTGCAGCAAAGACTGGCCCAGTTCTCCAGGACCAACCAGGAAGCACAGAGGGAAAATGAGGCCCTCTGTCAACACAATGATAGGCTCCAACAGCAGGTAGCGATGCAGGAGAGACTGATAGAGTCGAGTAAGGCCTTAACTGAGGAACTGAAGGCACAAATGCAGGCTCTTGCATTGCAACAGGGAGCAGGGGCGGATAGAGATGAGGTTCGCTGGGAAATGGAAACTCCGGAGCATAACCTCAGGAGCCCTAGTACCAGAGGCCCTCATACCTCTCAGTCCCTGGACCCTGCCACCCCCATGTCCCCTGGCGCACATGAGCACAGGGCCACAGGGATGGCAGATTACTATCCAGCCAGAAGCATGGGGCTCATAGGCCAGTACCATCCAGGAATGGAGGGGTGGGCATCCGGGTATGGGCACCCAAGTACAATACAGTTCAGTGGGGAACCCCAGGAGAGTAGGCCCATTAAGGGCATCCTGAAAACCTCTGCCCAGTTAGGTCAGTGGAGGGGGTACCCATCAAATCCTGACAGCAAGGAGGAATCTGAAGACTCCTCTGAACTGCGCAGGACACAGGAGACCAGGTCCCCACATTCTGCCAGCCATTCCCAGGCTCGCAGAATCCGGGAAAACCTGGAAGAACAGACGGGAACCTCTGGGAGCAGTGCCTCTGAGTCCGACGAAGAATGGACAAGGGTTACCCGAACCAAAAAGGCCAATAAGGCAAAAAGGGCCTTGCTCAAGGACCCCTTAAAGCAGATTAAGGCGATCAGGAGCGTCATCACGCCTTACCATAAGAACGCTAAGTATTCTGTTTGGGAGCACTTAGAGTTGTTTGAACAAATGATGGAGACTTTCCATTTGAAGGACAGCCAAAGCTGCATTCAATATGTAAAGTGGACCTTCTCCCCGGAATACTCCAGTTTCTTTGCGGGGCTGGAGGACCAAAATCATTTAAGATGGTCCACCTATAAGGCGGCCATCCTGAAACATTTTTCTGTTCACAGAAATCCTCAAGAGGCTCGCAAGGCAGCCTACAATTTGCAATGTGGGGAGGATCAGGCCCCACAAGAATTTGTGCAGGAGTTAAAGCGGGCTTTTGCACAGACCACAAGAAGGGTGCGCACGGATAGCCGTGAATTTATAAACACGTTTTTCCATGCCTTGCCCAAACATATCATGACCCAGCTCGTGAGGGATTTTCACGAGAAAAGATCTTTAGACTGGGTCATTGAACAGGCTACCCGCATCTATGAGGTGCAGAAGCCCATAGAAAATAAAAGCAATGCCCAGAAAAACCCCAAAGCCAACAGCACCCCTGCTGCTGCCAAGGTGGCAGAGGTAAAGGTCACCCCCGTTTTGGATTTGGAGATGGGGGGGCCTAAAAACCTACCTGCACCTAATAATGCTAGGCCCAGAAGGTCCTCGGGCCAGTCGCAGACAGGGAGCCAGGGAGGCAGCCCCACAAATGGGGTCCCTCGCTCTCCTGACTATGTAAGTCCTCGCTACAAAGGTAACAGACCCATCCTGGGTTATGTGTGGACTCCTCCAGCCCAAGGGGGGGGATCCAGCCAAGCACCTAACCCAGGGAACTTCCCTCCAAACTTCCCACAGGAGGGCAGAAATTTACCAAACCCTGGGCAGAACTTTTTCCCCAGATATCCACCCGACTTCCAACCCCAATATCATCCATCCTTCTTTCCTCAATTCCCTGAGCCCAGACCACTGAATCCGGGAGAGGGGAGGCCAAGGGTGGAGGGGTACCAAAATCTTCCCAACCAGGGGTACTACCAGAGGAGGGACAGCTACCCTTCCCGGGATCAGCCCAGGGGAGAAAACAGGGCCCCGTATCAGCCTGAGCGGGTTTCCCAGTTAGAGCGCCAGGTTCAAAACATGGCGCGGGATATGGGTCATATACTGAGGGCACAGCAGAACCCTCAGATCAGCATGCCGGCGCAGAACGCACCCAACTCTGGACCTGGTGCTCCAGAACAATGACGGGGGCAGCACCCCGATAAATCACCGGTTCCCAGGGAGGAGGCACAAAGGGAAGGGGGGTGTAAAGCCTTGGAGGAAGCTTCCTTCCTCACTTGTAAACAGCCCCTGGAAACCCAGGAACCGGAAACAAAATCTCTTGCCCCTGAAAGTCTGCCTCCTAAGGAGCAGAGGGGGGGTAGGAGAAACAAAAGACCCAAACAGACTCAGTTTGAGGAGGAGGTACAGATCTTCCAATTTGAGGGAGAGGGATCCTCAGAGGATCCTGGGAAAAGGATCTTCTCCTTCAGAGAGGGGGGAACTCCTCCCAAAGAAAAATGGGTCCCTAGGGATGCAAATCCAGACTGGGGAGATGTGGAGACTGAGCTACCGCCGCCCACCATCTCATCCCAGAACCAACAGCAAGAAAATCCCCTGGTTCAAACCCATCCTGGCGACTGCCTCCAAAAAGGGGGGGGCGGCCCAGAAACGGAGCCAGGAGAACCCACAATGGCTCTGATCTCCAGTTGCAAATTTTTTCTTTCAGATTCCCAAGACTCTCCACAGAATTCTGCCCAAATCTCCTCGCTAGCGATGTCCAAAACCAGAAAATTAGCCCACCAGTTGTCCAAAAATGTACATTATCTGTGCCCCCTTGAGGAGAAGGAGGGAAGATATTATGCCCCGGTACAAGTACAGGGGCAGGGTACAATCTCAGCACTGGTGGACACTGGATCTCAAGCTACCCTTCTGTCCAGAAGGGCCTTTGACGAACTGAATGCAGGAAGGGGAGAGAATTACCAAATTCCTCTCACCTCTCTTCCTGGACAACTGCAGAACTTTGACGGGAAGGAAATTCCCGTCGAGGGGACGGCAGACTTGGACATTAAGATCGGGCGACATAAGTTGAAACACCCGGTCATAGTTGTGACCCCAGAGGGCACCCCTTGTTTACTAGGGAATGACCTCCTGAGAAGGTTGTCACCCCTAATAGATTGCGTAAACAAGGTCCTCTGGACTCAGACTAGCCGACCCATAAAATTAAAACAGAGTGTCAACCAGGTTAGTTTAAACGGCACATGCCACATGGTTGAACAAAAATCTGACCAAGTAGAATTTCACTTCCAGAACAACCAAATTCCAGACGTGACGGTAATAGCAGTAGGACAACAGACTGGTGATGGGGGGTCCTCTCTATTTCTGAAAATCAACCTTCCTTCCAGTCTAAAGTGGTATTCCACGCTGGAAGGAAACACTCTGAAATTCTATACTAATCCACAATCAGAAACCCCCACTCCTATAGTCCAGAAAGATGTGAAATCAGCTCAAAGCCTGGCTGATATTCAGCAAATTGGAGAGCAGTTGTTCATCCCTTTTCAGTTAAATGATGGGAAGGACTCTGTTCTCGCTCGAGTGTGTGTGAACAACGGTAAGAGCTTCATCAGCGAAGCCATGTTCCGCCAACTCCCAAAAGATCCAGCCATTCCCACCTTCAAACTGATAGACAAATGGGAAATGGACCTGGAAGCACCTGACTCCAAACATCTCCTGCCAAGCAGGTGTATGCTCAAAATCTCCATTGGCAACAAGAGCATAGTCCATAATTGTTGGGTCGTGCGAGACGTCACTGCCGCCTTTTACTTAGGCAGTGACATTCTCAATCGCTTTGCCATTAGTTTGGACCTAATAAACTTCAAAGCTTGGTCCCGATTAGCGGATAATCCCATGGGCTTTGATGATCCAGAAAAAGCATTTAGGTCAGCTCAATTGCTACCTTATGCAGTTGAAATTCAGGTTAAAGAGGAAGTCACCATCCCAGAAAGGACCCGACAATTCTCCCTGGAAGTGAAAGTTAAAAGAGGACAATATTTGCAAAACCCTGATGCTTACATACATCTAAATGCTTCTCTCCAACTGCAAGGGTTAGGGGTAAACCCAACTCCATTAGTCAACATAGAACATGACACCATTCCAATAGAGGTGGATAACAGCGACTTAAAGAGTATTACTCTAGCCGCAGGCACCATTATTGGAATGGCGGTTGATGACCGACATTTTTCCATCGACTTAGTAAATGAACTGTTAGGACCAATCCCCAAGGACTGTTTTGACAGTGACAGTGATGACAATACAACACCAGACAGGATTTTTACCCGGCATGGGGGGAACTTCCTTGTGTACACTTCCTGCCCCTATGGTAAGGAAGATGTGACTTGTGACTTCAGGAGGGATGAGGTGATTTTCCAGGTCCATGAGGGCTGCCTTTCCCACCTGAAGCCTCCGGTCCAAATCAGCACTCTAACCAGGGACTTCTCCACCCAGCTGGAGGAGGCCGCGGAGATAGCCAAACCAGAAGTCTTTCCAGGCTTCAGGCAGATGGTGGAAGAGAGAGTCAACCTAGCTGATGCCTGTGTGACTCTGGAACAAAAGCAAAAGTTGAAACAAGTTTTCTTGGATTTCCAAGATCTCTTTGCGGTAGACTCATATGACTGTGGTCGCACCGACATCCACACCACAACAATCCCCACGGACCCTGGCATGACTCCAGTGTTTGTGAAGCAATATCGCTTGCCTCTCGCATCAATGGAGTCCCTTACTGAAATAATTAAGAACCTTGAGTCCCGGGGAATAATCCGTCCAGTCCACAGCACCTTCAATAATCCGGTGCTGGGAATATTGAAGCCAAACGGCCAGTGGAGACTCTGCGCTGACCTCAGGGAGCTCAACAAACGGGTCCATACTTCCCGATGGCCTCTGCCCTACATTGACCAAGGGCTGGCCCAGATTCAGGGGTCACAGGTATTCACTGCAATAGACCTGACCAATGGATACTGGACCGTGCCTGTCAGTAGGGAGGACCAATACAAGCTGGCTTTTACCTTTGGGGGCCAGCAGTACACATGGACCCGGACTCCCTTCGGATACCTTAACTCCGGTAATGAGTTCAATATTTTCCTACATAAGGCCATGCCCGACCTGGGTGCAAGGGGTAACCTGGCTTATGTAGATGATGTCCTCATCAAAAGTTCATCTGTGGAGGAACACATAGCAGAGATCCGTTATGTTCTGACACAGTTGAGGGCCGCCGGAGCAAAACTTTCCTTTCAGAAAGCACAGTGGTGTAGAACCCGTGTTAATTTCTTGGGGCATGAGATTACTCCTCAGGGTCTCTGTCCCCAGGAAAAGAAAGTGGAAGCACTTCAGAAACTGAAAGACCCCACAACTCTGCGGGAACTAAGGAGCCTCCTTGGACTGACTAATTACAGCAGAAAGTTCATTGAGGGCTACGCAGAGATCACCAGACCCCTGATTCATCTCCTGAAGGGGGGGGTCAAGTGGGAATGGGGTCCAGAACAAGCCGAGGCAGTAAAACAACTCAAAAGAAGCCTCTCACAAGCGCCTTGCCTAGCTTACCCTGTCAGAAACAAGGAGTTCTTCCTGGAGACGGGGTTCTCTAATACGTGCTTGACGGCAGTATTATATCAAAAGCATGACAAGGTCAATAAAGTAATCTCCTATGCGAGCAAAACTTTATCCTCTGTGGAGGAAAAATTCAACGATTGTGAGAAGGCACTCCTGGCAACGGTGTGGGCATTGAAGAATTACCGCCCGTTTATCCAGGGGGAACACATCATAGTGGAGACTCCACACCAGCCTCTGCAATATCTCCAAAGTGACAGAATCCGGGCCGGAAATGTGAGTAATTCCCGAATTACTTCCTGGATTCTGTCAATGCAAGGCTTTCCTGTGGAGGTCAGATATGGCCAAAACAAGAAGAGTCCCCTCGCGCAAGGTCTGGCTGACTTGCATGATTGTGCCAGAGAAAACTGTCTTGAGGACGAAAGTCTAAAAATAAAGGACAACATGGAGGCATACCTTAATTCCCCCCACAAAGTCTTTGAAGAAGACAAGTGTGAGGGAATGCCCACTGTGTATGTGGACGGATGCTCTTACCATGTCGACAACAACGGGGAGAAAGAACTGGTGGCCGGCGTAGGGAATGCATGGGTGAATGAGTCCCCAGAACCCTCCGCTGGATACAAAATTGGTCCCCGAAGTAGTCAGGTGGCAGAATTGATGGCTGTGCATCAGGCCATCCTCACTGCTGTCCAGCATCAACTCCACAAACTGGTCATAATCACAGATTCGGATTATGTACGGAACGGGTTCGTGGAGCACCTGGTTAATTGGAAAACCAGAGGCATGTTATGTGCTAACAACAAACCCTTGAAACATGGGAAGTTGATCCAAAACATTGATGATCTGGTCACCTCGAATGGGATGACCATCTATTGGAAGAAGATCAAGGGTCATTCCAAAGTAGAGGGACCAGACAAAACTGGAAATGACTTAGCTGATCAGCTGGCCAAAACCGGGGCCATCCAAGGGGATCTAATTGAGATTGAGTCCCTGTTGGGGGAAATCCAGGTCACTGCCATCACTAGGTCCCAGACAAATGCTCACAACGACCTCTCAATTGCACAATGGAGTAAGGAGACCCCTGATGCTGATTTGATTACTGCTCAGAAGGGGGATCCAATAATTGGTAAATTTTACCAGCACCTTGAGGACCCTGAGAACTTTCCCCTGACGGATACCGATTACATTGGGAAAGAGGACCTAAGAGTGTTGATGAAATGTCCCAAAATGTTCCGGATCCAAGACGGTTTGTTGGTAAGGAAATCCAAAGCTGGCCACGATCAGTGGGTGGTTCCTACCTCATTCCGAAGCCTGATGTTAAGTCACGCCCATGATGCGGCCACTGCCGGTCATAGGGGGTTTCACACAACATTGGAAATCTTAAGAGAGGTTGCATACTGGCCACACATGGGGCAGGACCTCGACCAGTACCTGAAGGGTTGCCTTGTGTGTGCACAATTTCAGCCATCATCCCTCACACACCGGGCGCCTTTACAAAAGAGGGGAATGACACTGCCATGGTCAGATTTACAAATCGACTTTGTAGGCCCTGTGATTCGCTCGGCTAGGGGGAATAAGTACATGTTGACCGTGACATGCTTGTTTACCAAGTGGGTGGAATGTCTCCCAGCCCCAAACTGCAAGGCAGAAACTGCAGCTGCCTTGATGATTAACCACATCTTTTCCCGTTTTGGTCTACCTCAAAGGATTGAGTCAGACAGAGGTAGCCACTTCACCAGTGAAGTAATGACAAAGATGTGGGAGATACTGGGGGTCAAGAGAAAGCTGCATATTGCTTATAGACCAGCTTCTTCTGGGGCAGTAGAGAGATATAACCGGACAATTGTGAGCATATTAAAGAAGTTTGTGGCAGATTCTGGGCCAAGTTGGGATATCCGATTACCTCTGGTCCTAATGGCCATCAGATCTACCCCTTCATCTGCAACCAAAATGTCACCATTTGAGTTGATGACTGGGCGCAAGATGGTGCTTCCTCAGCATTTGCTCTATAGGACCCAAGAGCAGACACTGATAAATGCCTCCACTACTCATGAGTATGTGGAGAATTTAAGGAAACACCTCCAACATGCTTTTGCTTATGCTCAGCGGAATCTAGAAAGATCGACTGATAGCATGAAGACCCATTATGACCTGAAAACTTCCAGGAAGGAATATCAGGTGGGAGACCGGGTCTATCTATACAACTTCCAAAGGAACCAGGCCAAGCAGCGCAAATTTTTGCCTACATGGAAGGGACCCTTTGAGATCGTCGATAAGATCTCCCCTGTGGCCTACAAGATCCGCATCCCCAAAGGTGGTTCGGCAGAGGGGGAAGACAAGTGGGTCCACATAAACCAGTTGAAATGTTGCCATCCCAGGCACACTCTGCAACAACTGGAGGAATCCTCTGGAATCCTAGCGGGTACTGTATCAGACTAATTCAGTTCCAATCATAAAACCTACCACATCTAGTCTCTAAAATATTGTGATTTACATGAAACTGTCTCTAGTGATGCTGTTTTTTTTTTTCAAAATAAGAATGTAATATTTCGTTACGATGAAATGCATATGCTGCCCCACTATCTCAACAGTGGTGGAAAAAAGTGGTGGAAAAAAAAATCGTCTATGAGTAGATATTGCCGCTCTTCCTTTATCATCCTAGGAGAGATGAAACCATGAAGGATGACCAAGAAGGACGATCCGGAGACCGGGAGCAAAGACACAACGGGCCCGGGGTACCGCCCAATCTTCCCATCAGGACCGGCGAGGAGAACTGATCGATCTGACCGGATGGAGAAGAAGATGCTGAACTGTGCCATCTACAGAAGAGGAAGAAGATTATGCGGACAGACCGGTGCGTGGGTCAAAACCCTTGGGCACGCGACTCCCCATCGACCCAAACTCAAAGTGCAGTCACGTGGGGGGGCTTGTAGGGTGTCCTGACCCACGTTTAAGCTACCCTGCTACAACATTTGGTGCTGTGGGCTTAGGAAATTCAAGATGGCGGAAAACCCACATGTGCGCCGAAATCCAGGAAAGCTGCGCAGTTGTGCGCACACCAAAATGGTTACCTAACTTGCCACCCACCAGGGTAAAGAAAGGTCTTTGTTAACAAAATCCACTTTTACTGATGTCAAAAAGTTGCTGAAATCGTGACTCATTGGACCACTTTAAAGATTCAACCCTTTTTGTGGGGTTCCACATAACCATCTTACTGTAAGGAGCCCCATCAAAACAATGTTAAGCAAGGATTTACTACCATGTAAGAACCATTCCTGTTTAGAATGCATTAATCCAAGAAAATCCCAAAAATGGGTGCAGTACCAGTACTCACCACTATCCAAAAGCCGGCGTTTTAAAACCCACTGTGTGTTTTTCTGAAGGCAAGCAAAATGCCTATTTCAAACCTTGCAACATGTGCAAAATATTCACTGAACACCAGCAGACATTTGGCAGAATGGAGTTTTGTGTGCCTACAAAATCTGGGAAATGAAGAGCCCAAAAACAATGCTTATAACAAAAATGCTATGGAGTCAGCAGCTTAAGCCTAACTGCAACTGGATTTAAAACCACCAAAATCGAAAATGTTAAATTAAATGAGTGACCTATGTTTGGTGTCACATGCCTTTGTAACTGTTGAAATGTCATAGTTTTGCACTTAGAATCAGCATTCTAGCTGCATGTGTAAAATTACAAGTTATTTTAAAAGCAACAAAAAGTTAGCTGAAGGTCTGGCTTAAGGAACTTGATTTTGCCTAGCAACGGATCCCATCAGGAGTGAAACTTGAGTCACAACTATGTTCCCAGGCCAATGTTCCTTTTGCTGCCCACACTAAGGATATGCCATCTATCTGATAATTGAATTTCCTGTGCTCTGCCAGAGAGTGAACAAAGCCCTCTCCACTCAGGCAAAGGTTTTTATTACAGACGTCGTAAAAAGTGGCTTCCTCCTGGAGAAGCTGGGAGGGGCACTGCCTGTGAGAAGCAAGCTGGCTTGGCAGAAACTGGAAAGACTGGTTTCTGTACCATGTGACCTGAAAAGACACACCCCTGCAGCAAGGATATGGTTTTATAAAAAGGGGGATAATTCATAGTGCGGACATGTGAAAATTTTATAAATGATACCATAATTCTTGTGATTTTTCTGCCCACAGTTTAAGACGTGGTAGGAACCGGTGGTATGTTCAGGGGGGTTTTAGCGGAAAAGTGGATATTACTCTAAATGTGTGCATGTTAAAAATCTGAAACTTCATCAGTTAATGTCCCTACCCCCTGCACACATGTATGTAAAGTTGGGTCCATGTCGGAAATTGAAAAAGCAGTTAAAAAGTCAATTATGTACACTCTTTGAATGCAAGCTCCGAGAATGAGCAGATTTGGACATAGAAATGGCTAAATTCAGCCACACCATGTATATGTAATTTCAAACAACTGTGTAACTCTGAAGTATGGATTTTGATCATATATATATTTGGGTGCACAGATGATAAGGGAGGTTGTTTCAAGAGATCATAAAATGACATCAATCTGACTCACAGTTCAGTTTGCCAATCAAGCGGAGGAATGGAAGCCTGACCAATGACGAATGAGAGGGGCAAGTCTAGTGATGCAACACACACACCCATTCTCAAGAAACAGATAAAAGCAGAGAGTCAGGACACATAGATTCATTCAATTTCATCTGCCGCTGGAAGCCCTGCCGGAAAAATCCATACTTACCTCCATCAAACTCCAGAAAGCCAAACTAGAGACTTCAATCTATCCAGAGCAGAGAGAAAGCAGTGCTGTGCCTAGCAGAGACCAGACCAGAGAGAAAGCAGTGCTGTGCCTAGCAGAGACCAGACCAGAGAGAAAGCAGTGCTGTACCCAGAGAGACCTGACCAGACTGAAGATCGTGACCAAGTCGCTTTCCTGTTCAAAATCTCTTGTGAGTACTTAGCAAAACTCAGAACACATCTCTTAGTTTAAATTCATCTAATTCAATCTATTTAACCTAAGTAGAACTGCCTCCTATCTGTCACCTGTCATTTCTAGTAAAATTTGTCATTTTGAAAAAGTGTGCGTTTAAAATTTACAAAACCAAAAACGACCTTTACTAAATTACTCATATCTCCGCAACCGTTTGGGCTAGAGACTTGCAATAACTTTCATTTGGAAGCTGAGATCCCAGGCTTTCCTAGGACCCCAAAACGGTAGAGATAGTCCTTGCGGTTCCTTTGTAATAGCGCTCGGCGCATCCGCGAATTTTGCCGCGATTTGCAATTTCTTCACATGTAAAAAAACTGCTGCTGCCTGATTTCATTTGCCAGAAATTCGTTTAACCTGCTAACTATCCCTGCATCATTGCTAGTGTGAGCCTGGACTAATATTAACTAGATACCACTCATCCTGAACCTCTAAAAGGGAATTAAGAGCGTTTCCAGCATATTTCTCATTCATTGCTAGCACCTATCAAAGCATTTGCCTGTGTTTTCAAACTTCTGTTTAAGCTTGCTGGATTGAACTGAATTACAGTTGATTGCATTTCTGAGAACTGTGTGTTTTCCTTCCATTTCCTTGCCTTGCATCAAGGGGGGGAGGGGAGTAGCCAGAGAAAAGTGATTACATTGTTTGGTTGAAATCATATTGCGTATTTTCTGTACTGCATTCATTGAATATTGCATCCACCTGAGCCTACATAAAGCATCCTCTACCACATTATACTTTTGTTCCTATTTACCAGTGTGCTACCTTATCCATTTCATGTCAACTCATTAGTGATTAAAGAAGTGTGCTAGTGCCAGATTCTCCGTTGTTAATATTTACCATATCAGATTAAGTGTGATATTCAATTATTAATTTATTAAAAAGTGTGATATATATTTTAATTTATCAAATAAACCTTTTAAACTTGCAAAACAGAATTACTTCTTGGCTCAGTGGGGTCAGGGGGATTCCAAGAGAGGGGTGTTATACAAGGGTAGTCATCCAGAACGCATGAACTGGACCTAAAGATATATCAATAAGGGTTTTCATTCAGTATTCTAGACTAGGCGTTAACTTGGCTGTAGTGCTGAATTGAATCCTCTTACAACTGGCAATGGCTGCAGTGGGGCAATTACACTGCCTCCAGTCTTGCCAGACAACTGACAAGTGGGGCAGGTCCTGCAGTGGGACTCCACTTCTACCCCCATCCGGGGCCAGTAGAAATGGGCAGAGAGCCTTTGCTTTGTCTTCTAGCTACCAAGATGACCAGCTAAGGGCACCTCATGCACCAACTGCAGTAGGAAGGTCTTGTAAACCTGGGGTACCACCAACCTCTTGAGGGCACCAGGTTCAGGCTTAGTGGGTTCACTAACAAGGAGCTCACCCTCCCAATTTATCCAGAATGTTCTAGGCACTTCTCCCTGTGCCTGGGACAGGGTTTGTTTCCTCAGACCCTCGAGAGAGTGGCACAATCTGTGACCCTTACAGAAGTATGCCCGGGAAGGCCCCCCCTTCAGCCAACAGGCATTGAAGGTCAGGGTGGTCCTCCAGGTTCAGCACGACCTCTCCCGCAGGAGAGTATTCTGCCTCATTTCCCTCAGGAGTTGAGTTTGGGATTATCACTGGACCCATTGTAACGCTCACCTGATTCCCGTAGAGGCGCCGGTCTTGACTGGGCGTATACCGTATCTGCAAAGGTGATGTGTAACACACGGCTGGCTCTTTGGGCTGGACCTCTGTGCACTGTATGTCTGACTTGAAGGGTAAAATGTCTGCAGATAGAAAATATGGGATTAAGGAACTGGGTTATTGAATGTCTCTCTCTTCTTCCCTTTCTCTTCTCCTGTAGAACCCCAAAGGTTAACGCTCTCACCTTAGGTAAGTGAACGCCGTGCTCTCCATCTGCCTCGGGGCAGGGTGCTGTAACCAGTTTCTTCACTGGATAAGGGGAGCAGGCCTCTTGACTTCAGAGGACTGCTGTCCGTCGTTTACTGCACGAACGGTAAGTTTCGAGTAATTCTAATGTCTTTAAAGTCTTTAGTAATGATGTTTCTTGTTTTGCAGGGTTCCGGCGATGGCGGATGACGGGCTGAAGTGAGTTGAAGATGGAGCCTGTGTGATGAATAGAAGCGCCTGGAAGCACGTAAGTAAGCGCTTGTTGCCTGCTTCACGATGCGCTCTAACTGTCTTTTTATTTTGCAGGTACAAGTTCGGAGCGGCTGCAGGGTGCCGGAATACCCACTGGGTTAGATGTGGAAAGGAGTAATGGCACGTGAGTATTAAAGTTCCCCAATGTCTTTAAACGCACCTTGTTTTGTCTTTCAGATGCGGGATGCAGCGCCGAAGGCCTCCGGAGCGTGCGAAGAGTTGGTAAGCTTTTGTCTTTCAGATGCCGGAATGCAGTGTGAAGACCTCCGGAGCGCACGAAGAGTAGGTAAGCCTTTGTCTTTCAGATGCCGGAATGCAGCGCGAGGCGTTGGTGACAGCCGATGGACCAGGTAAGTGAAGAGCTGTCACTGAAGACCGTAATGCTAACCTGTTCTTTCTTGTCTTTATAGGTGTTGCTGAAGACTGGATTCAGGATGGTAAGCCTTTTTCCTTAGGCCCAGGATCAGATGCAGAAGACACGATGAACGTTCTGCTGCAGAGGATGCAGAATAACGCAAAGCAAGATTCATCCACCGGGTGTGGTTTAAATAGCCTCCTGTAGTGCTTAGGTGTCTCCTTCCACAGCCACGCCTAGGTAAGAAAAGAGTTCCTGCTTTCCAGAAGAGTTCCAGTGTTCTGAATCTAGGGAGTGGCTCCTGCCCCACCCAACAGGAAAAGTAGTTCCAAACAGAAGAGGATCAGAGGCTCAACTGGCAGGCAAGTAAGCAGCATGGTCTGCTGCAGGTAAGTCCACCCAAGCATTATGAGCCCGGCGCTTCCAGCGCTGGGACTGGGCATATTTATGAGCCTGGTGCCACTGGCGCCAGGACTGGGTCCAAAAGGTCCCAATTGGGACTGGTTGGCACTCGGAACCTGGGTTATGGATCTGCTTCCAAGGGAGTTGGGAAACCCTGACCTTTTGGAAGCAGAGATCATGACACCCATCCCGTCCAGAGCATGAATCCCAGTGGGTGCTGCTGAAGAAGCAGGAAGAGAAGGGGCTCCCTTTGCAGAGGTGGCCTTCTTGCCCTTCCGTCTTCGGGCCTTGGGTTTCCCCATCTGCGGGGGTACTGGACTCACAGCCGGACCCGGTGTGACCTGTGATAGGGTGACCACCGCAGCAACCATTGGTTGACCATCCGTGATCATCCCCATTTCCACCAAATCATTGCCTAAGAAAATGTTATCAGGCACGTTGTCCTGACCCAGGATAGGAAGCTTTGCTGTCTTGTCTCCAAGCGTAATGTCGACTAAGGCTACAGGTGATCATTTAGGAGGCCCACCAGCGAACCAGGTAGTTCTCAGAGGAGCACCTACATAGTCCTCTGGCTTGAGCAGGACCCTGTCCATCACTGTCATGCCTGCCCAAGTGTCTATCAAACCAGTAGAAGGCTGGACATTCAGGAGGACACTTCTCAAAAACCTACGGGTGTTCTGTTGGATTGTAGCCAGTATTTCTGCGTACTGATCCCAAGCCCCAAGGGACACTAGTGAAAGCTCTACAGGAGCACCAAATGTGATCCCTGCAGTGAAGGGGAAGAAGACAGTGGTCTCCACCTCAGGCATGGGGCAAGGGTAGGTCAGGCTGACAGCCTGGACTCCAAGTGCCTTACCTTTACACTTGGGGTCACCATTCTTGTGATCCAGAGCCCCACAGTCCAAACAAGTGGCAGGAATGAGGGGTACGACCACTGGGAGCCTGCTTTGCAGCAGGTGAGCCACTACTCTTACTCCCACCCACTTCGGACTTATCCCCACTAGATTTTTGGGTCTTAGGAGAGGAAGGTTTTGGTTTACCAGACTGTGATTGCTTCTGGGACAATTCAGCATTCTGAGCGGTCCCCTTTTATTTGTCCTTGTCCTTCCCACTGGAGTCCTTGGGGCACACCCGGTGGGAGACCCACTCGTCAGCCAGCTTGGCCAGCTTAAAGGGATCTAAAATGTTCTGGTCAGCATCATACTGACGCAGCTCTGGTGAACAAGCTTCAGAAAAATGCTCAAAAAACAAAAGGTGCGACAATTTTTCACCTTGTAACCATCAATCCACCCCATCATGTTCATATGTGCAGCACTCACCTAGTCAATCCAAGACACAGTCTCTCTTTTCTTAAATTCCCTAAACCGTTTAAGGTATTGGGTAGGTGTCTTGCCAAATTTGGCAATCAAAGCAGACTTCATTCACTCATACTGACCCCTTTCTTCCACACTCAGTTTCAGAATACATCATATCAAGTCTGAGACACTCTGCTTAATAAACACTTAGCCCGATCTCTTTTATCAACATCATAGATTCCACAAGCCATCTCAAATGCTTCAGTCCATTGGAGGATATCAGAAACCTCCACATACACACCAACCAAATCTTTCATAAACTTGGTGGCTGGGGACCTGAAACTCTCATCTGGTTTTGGTCAAGTCTCCACTCTAGCTCTTTCCAGTCTAATCATCTGGTGTTCAGTGTCCCTATTTTTGAGTATCACTTGTTGTGCCAATTCAGCTTCTGTTGCCAACTTTTTATATTGAAATGCTAACTAATCCCGTTGTAGCTGCAATTTTAAAAGTTCAATCTTCAGGGCCTCCCCCTGAAGAGCAGTGCTGGGGTTTGGAACAGAGGCAGCAGGAATGGTTGCGTTCCCAGAATCAGATTCAATAACAGCTCCAGGGGCAGGGTCCTTATTGGTTACACCCCTCCCCCCCTTCAAGAACTTCACAATCAGTCTGGTATTCCACCAGGGCAGCTATCAGCTCAGCCCTAGACTTATCCTCAAAGTCTACGTCCCTGGTTTCACAAGCACTCTGGAGAGCCTCTAAGCTCATCCTAGTCAATTTACCATTTGCAATAGATTCCATTGCTTGTGATGTAGTTATCTAGTACACAACTAAACCACAATTTAACAAAATGTAGATATTTTGTAAGTGGCAAGGTTACACACTGATTTTTAAAACCATTAGCATCCCACCGCTGCCACCAGTGTAAAGCACCGGAGGGGGGTATCTGTACTCCTGCTCTCTATATGGCAGAGGAGATGGCACAGAGCACCTAATCCAAGGTTCTCTAGATTGGTATTGTGGTTGAGCAACCAAGGCGTAGCCCTCAGGAGGTGATGCAGGTTCTTAAGTACAGTGTAGTCCCCAAGCACCCACAAAGGAATGTCCACACACTATATATAGAACTTCCACCCAACAGCCAGTCAGGGGGAAGGGACAGAGTCAGGGCTTCCCAGGACTTTGGGAAAACGAGGTAACAGGCAATAGAAAGCAAGAGGACACAGGAGGCATCTTGTCTCCTATCAGGCATCAACTGATTCCCATGGCAGGGCCTGAGTATCCCAAAATGGAGGATACTCAGAGCACCTGTCAAATTCAGCGTGGAACTGCCACCAGCCCATAATCTGCTCTGTGGGCCACACACAGGTGCCCAAAAACATACACTAGGGGCACAGGGTTGTACTCCCACTCATGGGTGCCATAAATATATCCCAAGGGTCTGTACACCAAACCAAAAAGAGGAAGAGCTGCACTGCCTTGGAGTCCCACATGGACTCCTGGGCAGAAAAAAAACACAGAACATATACGAAAAAGCACTACAAAACAAGGACAGAGAGGCCCTGGCCCTCCCCCGAAGTGAGCAGATCTCACTAGCTAAAAAAATTGAAGCAAAAATATACAAATTGGCTGTGCAATTCCAAGGCGCAAGGCGTCCAATGGGATGCTGAAATGATGCTTAAGAGCTTGTCCAGACAAAATACACGTGAGCTGTGTGTGCTTCTAAATGGGCAAACCAAACAATCTTGTTTTCTAACGACAGCATTCCCAGAAGAGTCATGGGTTTCTCATTTCTCTACCCTATACGCCAATAGAATCACAAATGCGGAAAGGCCAAACATTACTCAACCTAGAAAGTGGCAAACAGACTGGGATAGACATGAAATCCTAACAATAATATAAAATTTGAAAACCTCCCGAGTTCCGGGCCCGGATGGTTTAACCAACAATATATTAAGATCAAATCCGGATGCCTGGGCAGATTTTTGTGCACTACTGTTCTCAAACATCATGAAAAACAAACAAGTTCTGCTGTTGTGGAAAAATGTAGTACTAGTGCCAATCTTTAAGAAGGGTAATTGATCCCTACCAGCAAAATACCGCCCGATTGCACTTTTGGACCCATTGGGGAAATTGTTAACCTCAATCCTTCTTCGTTGCCTGACCATCTGGGCACGGGAAAACAACAGGATGGACACCAGACAGATGGCTTTTATCAGGGGAGTAGGCACCAATGTAAACTTGCTACTCCTCAACCTTTTAAAACTGGGAGCAATAAGATCCAAAACCACATTTTATATGGCTTTCATAGACATAAAACAGGCCTTCAACAGCACTGATGGAGAAAAGATGTGGCAAAACTCTTAATAATGAACTGCCTAACGCCCCCTCGACTTACTGGATGCAGTCTGTTCACTCTAGTCAAGTACCTCTGTCCAGGTGAGACTCTCGGGAGATGGTGCTTTACTTGAGAACATTGAAAGCTGGAATGGCCTCGAACAAGGTTGTCCCCTGGTGCCAATCTTGTTCAATCTTTATATGTCTGATCTGCGAGCCAGCCAAAGCGAAGTGAGAGCACACCCACTGATCCTGAATGCAGTACCCGTACCCTGGATGATTTATGCAGACAATCTTGTCTTCCTAGACAAGACCCTGATTGGGTTGCAAAGAAGATTGAAATCACTTGAATCTTACATTTTCGAAAATGGACTAAAGATCATTGTCTCAAAACCGCTAATCATGTCCTTCTGTGATCAACATGGAAGCAAAAAAAGGAAGTTCACCATATTCTTGGGGTCAAATAAATTTGAGCAAGTTTACGCCACAAAATACTTAGGAGTTTGGATTAACTCCAGTATTAGAGAATATGACTGGGAAGCTCCCCTAAGAATCAAGGTTCAGAGCTTGGTGCATCAAGTCGTGATTCTACACAAGTAGTATGGCAAATGCTCTATGCTACCTGCAGAAAGTGACTGCATTTCTTATTTAGGGAGCAGAAACCTCTCTCAACTTAACTTGGACGGTCTGGGACTTCTTGAAAGCCACCTTTTGGAGGAAAGTGCTCAACCTTCCGTCCTCATTTCCAGTATCTCTCATAAGGTACAAACTGGCTCTCAAGTCCCTACATTCTAAGGTGCTGTGGAGATCACTGGAACTATATCGCAAATCAATTCTAGACGAGGACCTTCCACAGGTGGACATCCTGAGATCAAATCTGGCTGGACCACACAATGGGCTCCTGAACATATGGAAAAATAAATGCAGATGCTGGATCCAGGTTCTTGGAAGCTCAACAGAAACTTTGAAGACAAATCCTGCTCAGATTCACAACAAAAAATTCAGTGGAAAGACTGGATAGAAACACAAGAAAAAAAAAGTTTGGTACAAACTATCTATCAACTGTCCGATAGAAAGACATTCAATAAATCTACTACCTCCACACATGTTGAAATTCCCCTGTCCGAGATTTAGTGATCTCTTTCTGAGATTAAGACTAAACCAACAAGGAAGGTTTTGGCCCAACATAAACAGCTGAAGGGACAGTCAGTGTTCTGTTGCGTTTGTGAGGATCCTGTTTGCAAGCTGGTGGACACCAATCTTTTATATAGTTAGAACAAGAAAACAGAAGAAAGGCGATATATTGGCCGTTAAGAAGACCTGGTTCTGTAGGGTCAAAACACGTGTTGCCAAGAGCATATTAATCACCAACTGAGATTAAAACTGAAAGTGACCAATTTATTAAAAAAAATATATATTTCTGAGAATTTGAAAATAAGGACAGATTGCAACCCCTGCAGCAATGACATTCTTAGGTGAAACATGAGCAGACTAATATTTGTTGTGTGGTTGCGCAGCAGAGCAGCAGTCCCTCAAAACAGAGGGGGGAGTTATTTTCTTTTATTGTTGCAGATTTACCAAGCAGCTGATAGTGAAATAGAATAAGCAGACTAAAAAGAAGGGATTTTACTTTGTTATTTATTTATTTTTCTTGGAAAATTTGTTTTCTTTCAGGATGTGTGTGGACATGAGACTAGATGCACTTATTGCATTGTGAATCACTCAACGTGTACACTTAACATGAAGATGTTTCACAGTAAATTGAGATTATTCAGGTTTTAAGAGGGAATACCTGTAGCTTATTAACCTATAGGGCTAATGAATGACTACCTCTGGGACTCCATGCCTGCATAAATTGCTTTACTTTATCTGCACTAATTAAATTCTACTACTTGTAGCGTTGAGTCGCTTCAATTAAGTAAAAGAAAAGGCCACGACTACAGTCGGCTGTTCCCAGTGGCACAAGCTCAACTGGTAACGTTGCAACATTATACATGTTACAAGTCAATATTGTCCAACTGAATGGTCTTCATTTTACCAAATGGATTAAGATGAAAGAAGGTCAGCTATGCCACAATGAGAGCGTGTTTATGTTTTCTCATCTGCAGCACAGCAGTAAAATGTATGCAAAGTAACTGCAGCTTGTGAAAATTGAAAAGCGTGTTAAAAGTACCAATGCAAGAAAACCATTCCCCACTTTTGTCAACTAACATCACTTCTTCAGGTTCACTCCCACTTCTTAGAAGTATGCCGAAACATATCTTCCAAATAATGTTCTTTAAGTCGTGGTGTTTGTTTTTGTAGTATGCAGTGACTATTGAATGAAGATAATACCAGGGCAGAAATTAGGAGGTTATAGACAATACTATTTATTATACAATTAAGATAATGGGAGGGTAAGAGGGAGCTAGCGTCAGCTGGTCAGGTTGACTGAAACAGTTGTTCCGCTTCAACCCGCGTTCCATATTCTATCAGCACTCTTCCATCATGAGACAATGCGACGCAGCAGGCTCGCTCACCAGGAACACAGAAGATTGCCAGATGACCATTCTGACCAGCTGCAGCTGACACATGCTGGAGATGAGTATGCTACACTATTGCATGCTATTTTGCATTCCTGTACCTAATATGATTACTGAGCAACATGTGCAAGAATACAATATTAGGTCAACCTAAAAGCCAAGATTGGTTTATTACATCACACCTGATACGGCACAACTTAAGATCTCTGTAAACTACCATATAGCTGCACTCCTTTCAGACTTACGCATAACCCAAAATACCCTGTGTTATTGTCACCTGCTTTCATTCCTTATTTGGCAAATTCATGCATCTTGATACTATGCATAACATGCTCAATATTGCCAGGAAATAAGGTAGGTGAGAACGAACCATTGTAAAGGTACCATTAGCCAATATACTAGCACTAAATAGTTTTGGTGAATTTACATTGTTAAATCTTTGAAGTAAATGAGAAGATTTGAATTATAGAGGACACTTAATCAGAACACTCACAGTGTAATTCCAGAGTTACTAGGAAACGGAAGCCACCCTTATGAGAGAACAAGTTTAAGGTTTAGAAAATATTTAGAAAGCTAAAGTTGAGGTAAAATATTTTCTATAATTCAATTAGAGAGAGATTTCTAGCTGTACTATTCGAACATTTAATCGTGCTATGTATATCTTAAGATCCCACAATGTAACAATATAAACCGGAACATACGTCACAAAATACAATTCCCATGAGAAATGTATTGCGAGAGAAGCCAGGAAGTAGAATCGTTGTGCTAGAAACCGTTATGCCATGAAAGGACAATGCTGTTTTTCGGCAGTTTTCCTTACAAATACAACATTGCTGTAGTGGCCAGGTCAAAGCAGGACCAGTAGAATGGAACAGGTAAGAAAATAAGATAGATGTTCTTGGTGACCTATATGAAGGGAAGTGATTAGAGAATACAACATAATTGTTTGTATAATTTGATTTATTAGATGGACCATAAAAATAGAAGAAAATAGAGCATTATCTAGTTATTAAGAAAATATTGGTGAATACAGGTAATACACTATTTCATTGTCATATGGGTAATAAGTTATAGCAAGCAGATTACACCTAGTGATATGAATTTCATTTTGACCCGTTCTGCCCGGCTAACTATCGCCCATTCTCCATCACTCCTTTCCTGGGCGAAAGGCTGGCCATCTCTCAGCTTCATCTTCAGACTGAATCTGTTTAACCAATACCTGACACTTCTTGCCCACCGCATTGCCGGTCTCTGCCCCAACTTTCAGTGCTATGCGGATGACACTCAGCTCATTTTCAGGCTCCCTTCTGCCACCTCTTCTCCCTCTCTCATCTCTGTCTGTCTGCAATCCAGGAGTGGTGGGCCACCAATGATCTCTGCCTTTATGCCAGTAAGACTGATATTCTCCTCATCGGCACACCCACTCCCTCCTTCCCTGCAGCTCTTTTGGCCCTCTTCCTGCTCCCACCTGCAAGGCCAAAAACCTTGGGGTCATCTTCGACTCCACACTCTCCTTCTCTCCTCACATCTCTAATGTCTTTAAGAAGTCACACTACCAGCTGCACCTCCTCAGAGGTATTCTTCCTTTCCTCTCCTTCCCCCAGAGGCTCACTGTCTCCAGAGCTCTGGATCACTCTAGGCTGGACTACTGCACCAGCCTCTTTCTAAATCTGCCTGCCTCTACTCTCCGCCCTCTGCAACTCATCCAGAACAGGACTGTAAGACTTGTCCTTGGCCTCAAGACCAGGGATTGTATCTCTCCAGGACTGAAATCTCTGCAGTGGCTCCCAGTGACTGCGAGGATAAACTTCAAAACCCTCTGCATTGTTCAGAAGGCCTTCTGGGGCTGAGGCCTCAATACCTTCAACTCTCTCTTCCTAAATCTCTTCCTTCTCGAGCTCTTTGCTCATCCTCCTCCAACTCCATCAGGGTCAGTCGCTTCTCCAAGCAACAAGTTGGTGGTACATCTTTTTCTTCGGCTATGGCCTCCCTCTGGAACAGCCTCCCTGCCTCCCTGAAAATTGAGAACCATCTATGGTTCTAGAAGCACCTAAAGACCTTCCTCTTTGCCTCTGCTTTCTCTCCTCCTCTCCCCTGCTGAACTCCTGGCTGAAACTGAAACTGCACTGGTCACCTGGCTACCCTCTGTTCTCGGGCCCAAGTTCCCTCCCCACCAGTTGCACCCCTGCACTGCCCCCCTGGCAAACCTTGCACTCTGGGGCTGGTTCTGTATCCCTACAGCCCCCTACCAGCACTTGACACCTGATGCCTGCACTTACCCAGACACCTGCCACCAGCGGGCCTCACTTCTTATTTATTGTTCCTTTTTATGTTTTCTATTTATTCACTGTTTATCCTATGTACTGCACTTCCCCTCCACCTTTCCCTCTTGCACTTTTCCCCTTCTCCTCCTCCCCTGCACTTGTGCGATTTCATTGTCACCTGGCCTAGTATGGTAAGATTGTTGTCTCTGTCTTCCCTTTGTTCCCCCTCCCTTGCCTCGTTCCGCCATGAAACACTTTTGTATAGGCGCGTTATAAATGCCATATCATATCATACCCTATAAAGCAGAAAATGAGAAATAAATAAAAATCTTCAGAATTTCTTTTTTTTTTCTTGGAACAGGAAGTTTACAGAGGCTTAACAAACAGAACAAAAGAAGTTTGATTTAAATAGGGGTACATTCACCATTGGATTACAAAGGAATTAAAGATGTACAATTCACAAGTGTCCTAAAATACAGTGAGGAGATGTAGTGTTGTTAATTTTCACAGATAGAAAGATGATGAATGAGAGGGGAAGATGTATTTATATTTACAACAGTGCTACACTCAACATTGGTTTCCCCTACGGCGCTCTATGAATGCAAAAAGAACTCCTGCAAACATTGGGAGCGTGATTCATATCAGATCTCCAATACCGAACGCTTATGATGTAAAGAAGACCCCTGATGAATGTCTAGGCGCTAGGAGCACGATTCAGAGAGAAACAATGGCATGTAGGGTATTCAGAATGGGATGCCACTTATCGGTGTTAAACTTGTACATCAGACATGTATAATATGAATGGGAGGTTTTGTTAAAGATTGCAAAATATTGAATGTATTATGCATTGTTCTAGTGTTAGCAATATTGTGTAACAGTGAACATTTTAATAGCACTATAAGCACTGGCACTTTAGATATTATAGTATTTTAATGTATTATATTGAATGTGCTTGCAGTAGAGCAGTAGGCGTATTTCCTTACAATGTTTCAATAAATATAATACGTTTTTGATATAAAGAATGATACTTTTTTGTGTAACACTAGATTGAAAATGTGCTCATAAAGGCTGCATGGACTATTATTTATGTATGCAGGATAAATATTTGTAAATCAGCAACATAAATGTGTTACAGCCCTTTCAAGAGATGGGGATATTCAGTTATTGATGGGGTTTATTTGCATTTGTTTCAGAAGCAGAGACTCCGTGTCCCTCCCTTTATAGCGCAGGGCAGCATGTACTAAAGCCATGTTAATATGGATGTGCAGCCCATTAAAATGAACATCCAGCATGCTGCAGTTACAGCCAAGAAATACTGCCCTGCAATGTGTGTGATTAATCATGTGATTAGGCCCAATTTCCATCCATGGGAGGCACAGCCTTAAGGAAAATAATGACTGAGCTGAATGTGGCTCTGCTGGTTGCATTTCCTTCCTGTTCCCTGTGGGACTGCGTCTGACCCTTTTAAATGGTCCACTTATCAATGCTGTACTCCTGTAGCACATGAAAGGCAGCAGCTGCCCACTTCACACTCATCCTCTCTGCTTTATTTAATGTGACAGGTTGGGCCCTGGGCCAAAGAGGGCTGGCCTTGCCCCTCGAGCCACAGACTGTCTACGGCGCTGAGGATTAGTTTATTCACTCAGCCCAGCACGGGATTATTACACAAGTGTTCAAATATAAGAGGATTCTGAAGTGGATGAAAACAAAGCCATGGAGGGCTTGTGGTGGAGCCGCCTGCTCTCTAGCCAACATTAAATACATTAAATAATCTGTACTTCTTATTTTCAACAGGAATGCATATCATGGCACGTTAAACACGTCATCAATGTTTCATTTGTATAACAAACGGCATTGGTTCATCTTAAAATGACCCACATCACAAACAAGTGTCTGTTCTAAGATGTGTCCACGCACCCCTGCCCCAATGACACTTTCTCTGCTCTAGTGTACTTTTGCATCACTAATCACATTGTGCTGGGTACTTGGATAGATAACTGTACTCACCTCGAACAACTAAAAAAATATCAATTTGAGAAGTACACTCTCTATATATACAAAAAGCCCCAACAATATTTAAATTTATGTCCAGGTATTAGACTCAGACGATTTATTTTGCTTATTAGGATTAACTATCTGCCAGTTCTGGAAAACACTGGAGTAATAAACAAACTAACTGGCGAGGAGCGATGCTGTAGATTCTGTGAGGACAAAGAAACCATTGAGTCAGGGAAACATGTATTGACCTGCTGCCCGAGAATGATAAACACCTACAAAATAAATTATGGGAAGTATGTACATAATATAGAGCATATAAAGGAGGAAATATTCTGGTGGCGGAATCTGAATTCCACAAATTTGAAATGCTTAATAGCAATGTATAATGTGCGGGTAGTGATTGAGAGACCAGAGGCGTTGCTAGGGGGGGGATAAGGGGGCTATAGCCCCTGGTCTTTTGGTTGTAGCCCCGGATAGAATCTCAGGAGCTACAGCCAAAAGGCTCTCTAGCCCCCAGTCCCGACAGTTGCGACATTAGCGTAGCCCCAGGTCTTTTCCAGACTTAGCAACACCCCTGTGAGAGACGATTAGGTATTTCTATATGATACAAGTGTAGTGCTTGGGAATTGGTCTTGTTTACAGCAAGATACTTAGGGAATTGAACGTAGAATGGATATTCATGGGTGCACATAGGAGAATGTCTGATGGTATATTTTATTGTATTTATTGTATCTTAGTTATTATGATATGGTTTTAGCAAGTATTATGAGTATTCATTCTGAATATGTAAATTGTTTTTCTGTTATTAGAATATGTTCATATAATATGTAATCATGTGAAAAGTTTATTTATAAACTGTAACACATTAATACATTATTATTACTAATCACATTGTGAATTTGCTCATCTAAACATGGCCCACATGATCATACGCTATCATCCCAGTCAGCCTTGCCATCTCCCCTCCTCTGCTTTCACTTGCTCACAGGGGTGTTGCTAGGTAATGGAAAAGATCCAGGGCTGCGCTAATGGTAGTGCTGTCGGCACTTGAGGCTAGCTAGCCCTTTGACTGTAGCTTCTATCCGGGGCTACAACCAAAATACCTAGGGCTATAGCCCCCACCCCGCACCCTCCCTAGCAACGACTCTGCTTGCTCGGAGGGCAGTGCCTCATCACTCCATGGGTGCAGATCTATTACCTCCACTGCCCTACGTGGGCGGTCTGCTCCCTTTCATGAGGGCGGCCAATGTAGTTGCTATGTTTGTCCCCTGTTGTCCTTCCATGTAGAGAGGAGCTGAAGCTGCTGAGCCAGAGGCCCTTCGGCACCTGTACAGGTCAAAAGTACAGAGGAGCCTGTAGCCTCAAGCACACGCTTTCTCCCACTGCTATAAAATAGCACATGGTATTTGGGGAAATTGCGGTTTGTGGATCACCCCACAACCATAGCTTGCTAGCAGCACAAAGGCACCTATGGAACGTGAGTGCTGCTTTAGCACTGCAGCCCAGTACATTAGACTAGATAGTGTTACATGTTCGTACAAATAGGCCTTTCGTGAAAGCAAGATGAAATATTAAAAACATCCTCAAAAAAACACTTAAAAAACCAATAAGTACAATTGCACTAACATAAAACCGTACTGATTACAAATACAAATTGCATTTAAGAACAATAAAACAAAACCTTGCAACTAGATAACCTAGGCTGCAGTTTCTGTGAAAGGACGTGCCAGTAACGGGGCTCGTTGAATTGTTTGAATGCAGCTTTATAATGAGAGATCGAGCGGGCTTCCCAAATGTTGTGAAGGAGGGAGAGCATTGGATAAAGGGAAACTAAATCACAAAAGGTGATATTTTACTTTTTGACCCCTCAGTGACCCTTGCCCCAGCCTTACAAGAAGGGGTATTTATTGCTGGCTGCAGCGATAGGAGTACATATATTCAGCTCCTCTCTCACCCAAAGATGCAGGAAGAAACTGTCGCAGAGACGTAGCCCCGTTTTTACTGAAGCCCCCTCAAAACTGGTGATGCATTTCAGTGCCTCTCAAGCTCCGGAGGATGGATCTTGGACCTGGACTGTTATACCACATGACAGAGCAGGATGGCATCGCAGTGCTCCCTTCTCCTCCCCACCACCCACTTAACCTTTTTGGAGGTGAAAAAGGGAAGAGCCGCATTATTAGTATGTGTTCTGAGCTCGTCAAGTTATGTGGAATAAAAAAAACCCCTCTGGCTGCAATACAAGCAAACAAGGATCTGGTGTAAAATGGCTGCACTGTTCCACTCAGCGACCTATGAAAGGTTGCTTTACTCGGAAAAGCGGGAAAAGAAAACTATATTACCGGGCGGCCTGCAGCGTTACTAAGCTGCACGTCGTGGGGAGGCATGGGTGTAATTTTAGGGGGGGACGGGTGTGTTTGTCCCCCCCCCAACTTTCAGGGCACACTATTTTGTCCCCATTCATTTGAATGGGGCACCTTTTCTTCAGAGGTCATGCCCCCCCCCAACATTTTCAGCAAAGTTTCTCCACTGTGGGGAGGTGTAAAGAGGGGACCCTGGTTGAGATACCTTCTTCCCTCCAGCTCTCCAGGGAAAGCGTAGTGATTCCACAGGCCACCCTGGAACTTTTATTAACTTTTCTCAAGGCAGGCGGCCGGTGTGACGCGTCACTAGGGCACACCTCGAAAGGAGGTACGCAAGGATGTCATTTCACCAAAATGCCAGGGGTAGTGGAAGTGACATTGCATGACACTTGCCCCATGATGACATAAAAGGAAGTGATGTAATATGACACCGCCTCCAAGTGACACCACAGGAAGTGATGGTAAACGACCTTCAGAGTTTTTAGATGCATCTAGCACCTGTGTTTCCAGGTGATCTCATTTCAGCCAGATATAAAAATTAAAGCACAGAGGGAGGCATGATTTGTCCACGACTACACTTTTGGGGAATGCCATTTTCCAGATTCGATGTGGGGCCTATATGTAAAACATACATAATGCAGGATTTCTAACAGGGTAACTGAAATCTGAAATGCAGGCTACAGCTAGTGTATGAAACATCTATAGATCAATGGACACAGAAGTACATGCTATCTGTGGCGTTGCTGTGTTACAAAGCCAAAAAAGAACTGACCTGCGGAGGCGTGTGCTGCTGTTTAACCAGGAGAAAAATTCTTCTCCACGAGCAAGGCCTGAAAATTAAATCATTGACCAGGATTAAGTATGAACTAAACTCCCAGATTCTAAATGTATATATGATTCAGCTACCACTACGATAGAAGAAACCTATTAGACTGGTCTGTGTGCACAGAGGGGAGTGTACCTGATAATGTTATTTTTGCTGGAGATTAACACCTGGGAAAGTTTCTTTCAATATATCCAAGAACCCCCTGTGAGGGAGAATTCTCATAAATGTGCTATGTTCCCTTACCTTTTGAGGCCCCCAGCAACTTTACTGGATTTCTAGGACTTATAATTGTTCATTTGCCTTTAGTGAGCCTCAGTCCTGAAGACCGCCTCTGGCGCCTGAGTGTCTGGGGTAGACAGGAAGCGAGGGAGGTGCCCGAAACTCTATGTGCTTAATCTCCTAGGAGACCTGAATGCACTTTGGCATGATTGGCTTGCTGACTGTCCGGCAAGGACAGCCACACTGCTAGGTGAGTGGCAGCTAGGCTGAATGAATGGGAGAAAACTGTTTAAAAGGCAGGTCTCTGGGACTTGGAAGGCAGAGTCGACCACTGGAACGAAAGTACCGAAGACGAGCTGAAGGAAAACAACTGCTGCAACTCCTGGACCGTTGGTTTGCCCAGTGAAGCCCTGCTGCAGGTCCGAAATGCCTGAAACTCCCTCGACAGAGAAGCCCCTTCAAGGACGACTTCTTCCCTTGAGCTGGTGGGAACAACCAAATCACAAGCCACCTGGAAACATCTCCATACTGGTCACATTTTTTCCTTAGTGCTGTTGAAAACCAGATAGCCAGTGAGAAGGATATAAGTGTGTGGTCTTTAAGGCACTCACACCTTAAACCAACGTTTTTGCCAAGCTTGTGGATCCTTCCCCGTGCAGTGTAGGAACCTCCTGACGGCCTCCCTCTTGTACCCACGACTGGGGCCCAGGAACATCGAGATCTGCATGAACTGCCAGGAACAATTGCCTTAGCTACAGCTTTTCTTCATTACCAAGGTACTGTGCAAACACGGATGAGAAATCCTCCCTGTTGTGGTGAATGTTTGTGAAACTTTCCCAATTTTGGAGTCTTGTTCGCTCCTAATCCGACATATACATTATATGCATTCCTCTGATATCTGCCGCCTTCTTGAAGAAGTTGACCTTGAAGTCCTCGGTCTCACTGAGACATGGTTCACGACCAGCTCTGTCACCAGCCTTGACATGCTTCTACCTGACAGCTACAAGATCCTCTCTGTGCCCATGATCACCCGCTCTGGTGGAGGTGTAGCCCTTATCTTCCCTGAGTGGATTCCTGACTCTGTCACTCCTACGCAGACCTACTCCTCTTTTGAATGCCTTGTCTGCCGGCTCTCGCTCTCTCCTAGCCATTCCCTTACTGTAGCTACTATCTATCGGCCACCTGGTCAGATTTCTTCCTTCCTCTCTGAGTGGGCGGATCGCTCCTCCTCACTCCTGGCCTCAACCAGCCAACTCCTCCTTCTTGGAGACTTCAACATCCACCTGGATTCCTCCTGTCCTCCCTCTGGACACGTTTGTGACCTCTGCAACTCTTTCTCACTCATCATTCTCCCCTCCGGCCCGATTCATTCTGCAGGGCACACACTCGATGCTCTGATCTCCTTTGACCTTCCCCTCTCTGTCCCTCTCTCCACTCCTCTCTCCTGGAGTGATCACTTTCTCCTATCCTCCCACCTCACCCTACCTACCCCTCAGGCCAAGCCCCCTTCATCACTGCCATCCACCATCTCGGTCATCCGACCCATGAAGCGCATGTCAGTTGGGTATTCGCCGCCACCTTCTCACCCCCTTCTCCCCCTTTGGCTGACTCTCACCCTGACACAGCCCTCTCCATTCTCCACTCTTCTATATCTGATACTCTTGATATCCTTGCACCGGTCATGAGAATCCGCCTGAAGCCCAAAGCCAAGTGTAACTCCTGGTATGACTCAGATCTCGTCACCCTAAAACTCAAGTGTAGGGTGGCCAAGAGGAAATGGCGTGCTTCATGTTCATCCTCTGACAAACTGGCCTGCTGCCTGCTGCAAAGGCAATACCCGCTCTCCGTTCTCACAAAGAAGAGAGCCCATATCCAAGCCTGCATCTCTGCAGCATCTAACAACTCAGCTGAACTCTTTAAAATCTGCAAGGAACTGGCCAATCCTGCCACAGTCTCTACCTCTCCTGTCCCTCCGCAGGCCCTCTGCACGACACTGGTTTCTCACTTAATTTAAAAAACTCAGGACATCCTGTCCTCACTCTTCTCCGATCGCCTCCCTCTCTCTATTCCCTGCTCCTCCTCTGGCCCTTCTGCAGCCACCCCCCCTTCTTCTCTGCTTTTCCACTTTTCTCTGCAGACGAGGTTCCTAGACAAGTCCGATCTATGAAAGTCTCATCGAACCAGGTTCACCCCTGTTCCTCCAAAACTATCAAGGACCAAATCGACTCCCTGGCTCTTTCCCTGGCTGATTTCTGCAATCACTCCTTCACCTCTGCAGTCTTCCCACCCCCCCTTAAGCACTCCCTTGTGAACCCTCTTCTTAAGAAACCCTCTGCCGACCCCTCCTGCCCGGCTAACTATCGCCCAATCTCCATCACTCCCTTCCTGGGCAAGCTCCTGGAGAAAGTGGCCATCTCCCATCTTAATCTCCACACCAAATATGTTGGTTGTCTTCATGACCATCAGTCTGGCTTCAGGGCTGCCAGAAGCATGGAAACTGCTCTCCTGAACATCGTGAAGACCTGCTCTCCAACCTTGACTTCAACACCCCCATGTGTCCTCATCTTGCTTGAGCTCTCTTCTGCCTTTGATACTGTCAACCATGCCATCCTGCTCAACCGTCTCCGTGATAACCTCGGTATCACTGGTCAGGCTCTGGTGTGGCTGACTTCTTTCCTCTGCGACTGACCCTCCCAGGTCCAACTTAGGTCCTTCCTCTCCGATATCTTTTTCTCTACCTGTGGTATCCCCCAGGGATCTAACCTCTCTCCTTGGCTGTTCAACCAATACCTGGCACTCCTTGCCCACCGCATCGCCACTCTCTGCCCCAATTTTCAGTGCTATGCGGATGATACCCAGCTCATTTTCAGGCTACCCTCGGCCTCCTCCTCTCCTTCCCTCATCTCTGACTGTCTGTCTGCCATCCAGTAGTGATGTGCCGCCAATGACCTCTGCCTTAATGCCAGTAAGACTGAGATTCTACTCATCGGCACACCCACTCCCTCCTTCCCTGCAGCTCTCTGGCCGGCCTCTCTTGGCCCTCTTCCTGCTCCCACCTGCAAGGCTAAAAACCTCGGGGTCATCGACTCCACACTCTCCTTCTCTCCTCACATCTGTGACATCTCTAAGAAGTCACACTATCAGCTTCACCTCCTCAGAGGTATTCTTCCTTAACTCTCCTTCACCCAGAAGCTCACCATCTCCAGAGCCCTGGTTCTCTCTAGGCTGGACTATTGTAACAGCCTCTGTCTAAATCTGCCTGTCTCTACTCTCCACCCTCTGCAACTGTTCCAAAACAGGACTGCGTGACTTGTCCTTGGCCTCAAGCCCAGGGATCATATCCCTCCAGGACTGAAATCTCTCCACTGGCTCCCAGTGGTTGCAAGGATTACGTTCAAAATCCTCTGCATTGTCCACAAGGCCTTCTGGGACCTGGGGCCGCAATACCTTCAACTCTCTCTTCCCAAATACCTTCCTTCTCGGGCACTTCACTCATCTGCCTCCAACTCCCTCAGGGTCAGTCGCTTCACCAAGCAACAAGTTGGTGGTCGCTCTCTCTCTTTGGCAGGGTCCTCCCTATGAAACAGCCTTCCTATCTCCCTGAAACTTGAGAACCTTCTCCGGTTCCGGAAACACCTCAAACCTTCCTTGTTGCTTCTGCTTTCTCTGCCTCTCTCGCCTGCTGAAATTCCTGGCTGAAACTGCACTGGTTACCTGGCCATCCTTTCTGATCTTGGGGCCAGGCCCCGCCTTTTGCTCACCTGCCCTGCCTCCATGGCAACCCCCACACCTGGGGACTGTTTTCTGTATCCCTACAGTCCCCCTACCAGCACTTATGTCTGCTCTTACCTTGCACTTGCCACCATCCAGCCACTTTTATTTATCTTATTTATTCTTCTATCCCATGTACTGCACTTTCCCCTCTCCCTTCCCCCAGGCACTTTTCCCTTTCTCCCTACCTATGCACTTGCGCGATCTGATTGACACCTGGCCTAGTAGGATCGTTGTCTGTCTTCCCAATGTTTCCCCTCCCTTGCCTCGTTGCGCCTTGAAACACTTGTGTATAGGCGCGTTATGAATGCCATATCATATCATATCATATAACTCTTTTTCGAACAAACTACTTCTAAGAACATTGGCAAAGACTTAGCTGTTTATTACCAGAACTGTGCTATCTTATCCAAGACACTGATCCATTGACTTTGGCCCAGGCCTATTGAATTTAACTGCCTCTTGTAGTGAACTGAAACTATTTGCCTTGCCTAACAAAAGTATTTATGTTTAATTCTTATAACTTGTGTCTTTTACTGCCATTTAAACATTACTGAAGTGCCATTTTGCTCTCACTTCTGGGGGAGCCTAACATCTTTAGAAACTTATTGGTTTGGTACTGGAGTGTATTATAGTGTGATATTGAGCTGCTTATTGCTAGTGGAATGTTTTCTAAATGACTGTGTAAATACATTTATATTGTTTTACCAAGAAATCTTGAGTAAGTGTTTGTTTGAACCACTGTGATTGCAAGTCCTTTGTGTAACACCTTGTACTGCTCACATCCCTCTTGAGATAAGCCTGGCTCCTCAGCCCTGCTACCACAAAACTGTGTAGTACAGACTTATACCAAAGGTGAGATTGTGCTTACAACTGTACTCTTAATTGTGTGTAGTGTTCCCAAAGGGTACTGCATGTAATACTCCCTAACACTGGTGGCAAGTAGTGAGGATAAAGTATAGTTGTTACAATGAGAGTGCTGCTCTTACTGTTGTTCGAATAGCCTTCACAAAGCTAAGCACTACTAGAAAAGAAATTGTTTTATCATGCCCGATATGGATAACTACAGACAGGAGGCCCTGGTCATTTTAACAGTTGATCAACTAAAGGAAATGTGTAAAACTAGGAACCTCACTGTTAAAGGCAAAAATAATGAATTGATAGAAAGATTGGGAGTCCAGCTGAGACCTTTGCGTCCTGGGAGTTCTCTTCTCTAAGCCGACAAGGGGTTAACATTTGCTGGAGGCGGCAAAATCCACATAAAACATCCGCGAAGCGCGGTGCGCGCGGAGTCCTTTGCGTCCTGGGAGTTCTCTGCTGTAAGCCAACAAGGGGTTAACATATGCTGGAGGCGGCACCATCCACATAAAACATCCGGGAAACGCAGAGCACGCAGAGTCCAGCTGAGTCCTTTGCGTCCTTCGCGCTCCGGTGTGCCGAGGCGTGTAGGCAGGGGTGTGTAGCGGTGTGTTTAGAGCCCCTGCAGCTATATCTGGAATTGCCTGTGGACGGCGAACAGTGTTGTGGACTATGGTGCCCTCAGGCCTCAAGGTATGCCCACAAGTTTGTCTGTTTGGAATCCGACTGCTTACAAGGACTGCTGGAGGGCCGGGGGCGGGACAGTAAGACTTTGGCAGCTCCCCAAGCGGTCGGGTGTTCCCCGCCCTTTGTTTTCAGCGATATCTTTGGGTTTCGGGTGTTGGATTGCCCCTCCATAGGATATTTGGACTTTTGTGGTTCCTTTCAGGATATGCTGAAGGGAACTGTGATAAAAGGAACGCATGGGCTCCTATATATTAGCAGTGGACGTTAACAGTGGACTTTAACTTATAATAATACAGTTTTGAACTCTGTTTTTATTGTTCATATTACGTGGCTCCTGTAATTCTTTTATTTGTTTTTTCTTTATCTTCTTAACATAGAGCTAGCAGTAGGGAGGGGGGCTGCAAGGGGGTTGCGAGGGGGCTGCGAGATATTTCTCTCCCCCTCTCCCCCTCTAATGGTTTCTTTTTGTATCAACCGTCCTATTTTGCCCTATCCTGCCTACTTTTGAGCATTATCAATAGGATAGACATACTCCTGGATAACCAATTGAGATTGTCTTCGCCACCTTTGCCACCTTAGGGCCATTTACCATTTTCCTTAGTTCTGTATTCTGTTCTTAAGGCCAGCCGGCATCTCTTCTTTATACACACTTTTACTGTGTGTGTCTTTGTTTTCCTTTGGGACACGGCATTGCATTTATTGAGCACTTTTAGTGTGAACTAGTGCTTTATTCTTGGGCACCACTGGTGATTTTGATTGCTTCCTCCAGTATTGTGGCCAAGCTGGAATTTGGGTATTCTGGGCATTAGAGATCAACCTCATACCTATTACATGGGGAAGAGAAAAGCATGGGATGAGGGGAGATCGGGGGAGGGGGGGCCCCAAGGAAACGGGCAAAAAAACCTAAAAATGTCATGACCATAAAAAACCACTAAACCAATGAAAAGTGTCAAACCAACTCCTAAAATAGCCCCCAACACATCCCAAAGATCCCTAGATTCCTATATGGATGTTATGGCCAACAAAATAGTAAGCTGCACGAATGCAGCCGAAGCTGCCTCTAGAGAGGTCGCCCCTTGGTGTGAGGGACTGGGCATTGAGTGTGTAGGGGCTGAAGAAATAGATGCTATGCCTTTGGAGACAGGGGGTGATGGGATTGGGGCTAACGTTGGAGTGGGGAGAGCCCAGGCGCTGACGCCACCTCTGCACCCCAGGGAGGGGGTGACAAGGAGCAATAGCAAAGCTCATGAGGAAAGGGACTCTGTGTTATTGGACTCCTCCACAGCTAGTGAGGGGGATAAAGAATGGCTGGAGGCCTTACTGGACGAAAAGCTAAAACCACTCCGGCTGCTGTTGAACTCCTTGAGGGGGTTAAAAGAGGGGGTTCTAAATACTCTGAGAGAAACTGCCCTAATTGAATCATCCATAATTGCCAAACTGTGTGACCTGGCTAGTAGTGTTGAGGAAAGGGGGGTGGCTGATAGGCTCTGCCCTTGCCCCCCAATTGCATCCTCAACTGGCGGTTATCCCTCTAGTGGTGTTAAGGCTACTGATGTACAAGGCAGGCAATCAGCTGTCGTTGTCACAGTGGAACAGGAAGTAGTACCAGTGGCTCAAAAGGGGGTGAGTGGGTCTGGAAGGGACATGGACGAAAGAAATCTGGAGGAAATTACATCTGCACAGGGGCAAGGGATTAGGCAGGGGAATGTATCAACTCTGGATCTACCGCCGGAAGTGGTCCCCTTTGTGGGGATCATTACAGGATTACCTGGACTCCCCACGGGGAGTTTTGAATTGACACTCTCTCTGATCAACAAGGCATCCCACTGGATAAACTCGAATTTGATAAGATAGACCCAAAAATCATCTGCATGGCTAGGCGAGTGGGCAGGGTGGGGAACAGGCCCAAGAACATGACTGGGGATTGTGTGGTGATAACATTTTCAGATGCACAGATAAGCGACTACCTTTTGAACACCAATTTAGCCCGGGGTCTTAAGCCTAATGGCAATAAATTGTCTAGCAAACTTCTTCCTCTGGATTATTTTTATGTCCGGGGTGGGGGCAGGTGGCGCAGAACCAGCTGATGGGTAGTAGGATTGGTGGGGGACATGTAGAGAAAAACACCGTCCCAGGTCGGTCGCTACCAACCAATACATCGATGGGTGGTTGGAGCATTATCCCAACTAAAAAGAGACAGGGTACCATTATGGAAAGGAATGATCTAGCCCTCCTGCCCCTGGATAACCACTGAGATTTTAACTTCCTGCGAGGATGTAGATTGACAAGAGGCTGTCGTAGAGGCTAGTGTATCCATGCAAACCCCTTTTGTACCCCATGGGTGCCCCGCAAGTAAGAGCCTAGAGTTTCGCCTGCTTTCACGGAACATCGCAGGCTCAACCAGGAAGTTGAATTTGGGGCCGGTAATTCAAGTTAACTCAGTGGTCCTACTTCAAGAAACATGGGCTATAGAACCCCCACACCTTGAAGGTTTTATCTCATATGGTATTCCGGCAAAGGAAAAAACGAGAGGCAGACATTATGGTGGCTTGTGTATCCTGATCAAGGCTGCCCTCGAATGTAGGATAGAGGTGATTACAACGGGGATGGACTTTTTTGCAGGTGGTGTCATCATCAGCTGCAAAGGGGGATGCAATATGCATCATCAACTTTTATAATAGCTCTCATATCTCGGAACTCGACAGATTAACTAAGGTTAAGAGGTTTATAGAGGATCTATTGTCCAAGGGCAGGAACAAAACTATATCCTACATTTGAGGGGGGATTTTAACATCAAAATGGGAACGGGGGTAGATATGGACACTTTAGACCCCCTGGAGGATATGGTAGAGAATATCCCGCCTAGGTACATGAGGGACGAGAGAGTGTGCCCAAAGGGTCAACAGTTAAGCTTCTGGCTGTTGGAATGGGTCTTTTGAATAGTTAATGGCCGCCTAGCCCCGGATATTCCAGGCGAGGTGACCTTTAACAATCATAAAGGCTTGTCAACAATAGATTACTTCTGCATCTCTGCGAACCTATGGGAACATACTGTAAGTTTTGAGGTGATGGCAGACATACATAGTGACCATTATCCCATCTGTTTGTCACTTAAGGGTCTGCTGGGAGAAGGGGTTTCGAAGGCCATGGCTCCTAGTCCATTGTTGGGGCGTGCCCATTGGCTCAAGAAGAATTAAATGGGGGGACCATCTTAGAGGAGGAGCTACATTACAAATCAATTAGCGAGAATGAACCCCTTCTGATGGATATTTTAGGTGATCACCTACCTGCGAGGGTAGTCGTCGAGAAATTTGTAGAATTGTCGGCTGCCCTCACAACTAAATTCACTATAGCCATAATGGCAAAGGGGAATTCAACGAAGAGGGGGTGGTTTGATGAGGCCTGTAAAAGGGCGAAGAAAACCCTGCTGTTAACACTCAAGGATCCTTCCAGCAGTAGAACTGTGATTGTTCAAGTCAGAAAAGTATACCAACAGGAGCTAAAGAGAAGGAAACTCGAGATTGAAGGGTTGGCCTGGGAAGGCTTTTTGAATGCTGCCATGAGAGGGGACCAGAAGGCATTTTGGATATTTGTAAAAGTGGGCCGGAGGGGTGTTGGTCTAACATGGGCAGTGGCACCCATGTGGAAGAAGGGGAATGGCTAACCCATTTCGGGAATCTGTTTGGGTCAGAGAGTACACAGGCCCACGCAGACCTTGCAGGGTCTCGCCTGTAATTTGAGGTGGAGGAGACCGAAAAGGCCATTAAGCTCCAAGCACATAACCGAGCCCCGGGTCCGGACATGATCCCTTCTGATTTGTTCCAAGATCCGGTAGACATGTGGGCACCTCTTCTAACGGTGGTGTTCAATGCCTGCCTACAATCAGGGAAGTATCCACCCTCCTGGAAAAAGGCGATAATTTTCCCAATCTTTAAAAAGGGGGACATGTCCAGCCCCGGCGCGTATAGGACAATTTCTTTGTTGGACTCCTTCAAAAATTTTGGAAGAATCCTGCTGGCCTGTATAGAAACTTGGATTGGTGAACAGTCGATTCTTTCGGACATTCAATTTGGGTTTCGCCCGGGAGTGGGTACAATGGAACAGAGCCTCAATCTGTACATTCTAGTGGCCAACTCAGTGTTTTGTCGGGGTGAGGCAGTTTACCTGCCCTTTATGGACCAAAGCACGGCCTTCGACAAGGTGAACAGAGCAAAGCTCTGGGCTGTGCTCGAGTCCTTAGGGTGCCCTGGGGACATCCTGCGGGTGTTGGTTGACCTACATACAGATAACGAGGCATGTGTGCGCAGTGGTCCAGGGGGGCATTGCACGGCCTTCTTTCAGGTGGGGTGTGGTGTAAGGCAGGGCTCTGTGCTGGCCCCTATCTGTTTCTGCCTTTACATTAATTGCCTCTCACAGGACCTCATTGATATTTTGGCCGACTTCCTGATTTTGGGGTGAAGGGGCTTCCCAGTATTGGCCTATGCGGATGATACTGTCCTACTAGCAGAACGCCAAGGGCTTTACAGGCTCTGATAAATGCCTATGCAATATTTATGGGTAACTTGGGCCTAAAAATAAATACCACAAAATCAGCAGTAATGGCCTGTGTAGGCAGAAAACGCTCAGTGTCCATGAAACCGATGCTCTGTGCTGGGGAAATCATACCCAGAGTCAAGGTCTTCGACTATCTCGGAATTAGCTTCTCAGAAGCTCTAAATGGTATGGCCCATGTGGCCAAACAATCTGCAAAGATGAGCCAGCAACTAGGAGGCATTTATAGATTTATGTCAAAGTGTAGGGGCCAGCCACTGGATGTGATCACAAAGATCTATGGTGTACAAACAGTGGCAACCACTATGTACGGTGCACCTATTTGGGGCTTCCAGAATGCGGCTGAAATCCAAAGTAAAGAGAGCACATTTTTCAAAAAACTCCTGGGGCTTCCGACCTGTGCCTCTGGAATAGCAACGCATAGAGAACTGGGTGTGGAGTTCTGGGAGGATCAGTGGGTGATGGCACCACCCTTATTTTGGGTTCGGTTGTGGGCCAAGGAAAATGCCTCTCTTTGTCATTTTATTATTCGGACTGTGTTGGGTGGAGCTGGATGGCAAAAAATCCCCCGGCTTGCTTACATCTTCAAGATTCTGTGGGAGGTCAACCTAAGTGTCCTTTTCCCGCCCACCTCATTAGTAACTAAGAGGGAGGGGGCAGCCCACAAAGCTGCATTGGGTGATATTGCAGTGAGGAAAAGAATCCTCATGGAGTATGGCCACAAATCTGGCCAATTTCATACCAGTATTAGTAGGCCCACTGGAATAAAACCATACTTAACATGGAGTCCGCACAAAAAAAGACAGGTGGCTGATTACGAGGGCACAGTTTGATTCCCTTCGGCTGCAAGGGAATACCTATAAATGGAAAGGTTTTCCTTATTCTGCGGGCTGCCCGGTCTGTGGCCATTCCCGGGAAGACTTACCCCATTTATTGTTCTTTTGTATAGGGTATGTAGGCATTTGCAGAGCAACCTTGATTCCCACCCTCAAGAAGACAGCGATCCGCTCTCATAAGGAAGCACTCGTGTTTCTTTTGAGTGCCGACACGGTCTCCACAGCTTGGGGACTACTTCTGTTTGTGAAAAGAGCGATGTTTTTTAGAAATAGCCTATTAAAACTTCAAGGTGGTGTAAGTTAGCAACGTGAATTTTATAACATCTCTGGCAATGGTTTTAAATGTTTGAGCTCTGCATTTTTGTCTGATTTTATTATTTGTTTTTATGGGGACACCATATTTTAAACTATGTGTAAAATGATCTGATCGTATGTTGCTTTACTGAGAATGTCCATTGATTCTATCTATTTGGAAGTATTGACTCTTTTATGAAATTGCAATTGTATATGTGTATAATATTGTTTTTTGTCGTTTAATGGATTTTTATATATCCGAATAAACTTGTTTGACTGAGAAAGATTGTTATAATTTCAAAGTCTGAGAAGTCAGTCTGCTACATCTACTCCTGCAGCAAGCGTGGAAAATGATGATGAGGATGATAATGTTTCAGAGTCCAACTCAAATGTTATTGATGAGTTAGAAGAGGCAGAGGAGTCTCAAGATGTAGGCCCTACTGCACCTCTACCTGCTCTTAGGTCTCAACCTTTAGCCACAGGGACCCTACCAGAGTTTGTCTTGAGAAGATGAGAGTTAGAGTTCAAAAGGCTCCAAGCACTAACTGAAAGTAAACATCACAAACTTAAACTAAGGGAAATGGAATTGCAACATGCTCTTGAAATGAAGAAATTGACTCTTGAGGATGGTTCTATCCCAGAGTCTTCTAGGTCTTCCAGTCCTAAGAGGCCTCACATGCCCAAAGATGCAGTAAGTATGTATGAGGTTAAGCGTGATATTTTGGATTGGTTAGCTGCTTTTGAATATAACTATGGGATTCAGGAAATTACAGGGGATCAGCTGATTCCTTGGCTTTTGTCTAGGCTACCCCAGGTTGCAACTGATGCTGTAATGGAGGTGGGGGAAATAGACAGGATGGAGTATGAAAAAGTGAAACTGGCTTTGATAGGTAGGTTTGGGAAAACTCCTTCCCATTATCTTAAGAGGTTTAGAACCCTCAAAAAGCATGATGGTACCCCTTGGGCTACATGGGTCTGTGAATGTTTGAAAAACCTAGATGGTGGGGTTAAGGGTTACAGAGTTAACCCTTATGAAGGTATGATAAATCTGTTCATGTTAGAGTCTATCTATGATGCCTGCTCTCCTGAGCTCAGACAGCACTTGGCTGATTCCAAGAAAATTGATCCAAAGAAGTTAGCAAAGGCTCCGAACTTGTGTGTTGCAAACAGGGCTACTCACAAGGATTCTGGGGCTACTCAGAAGAAGGATGAGGGAAAACAGAACAAGAAAGATAAAGTGAATTCCAATACCTCCAATCCAAAAGAGGGCCACAAACATAGGAAGGGTAAACCACCTGGGAGACCAAATCAGACTAGTGAAACCTCTGGTGCTAAACTAAAGGGAGGTCAGGCCAAACCTACATTTATCAAAACATTTGGGAAATGTTTTGCTTGTGGGTCAACTGACCATGTGAAAGGGGATCCCAGATGTAAGGGTAAACCTTCAGGGATCCACACTGTCTCTTTAGCCTTCTCCCCAGAGGAAGAAGTTCAAATGGCAAGTGGAAATTTCACCTACTGGCTGAGGAACCCATGAGAGTCTCAGCCAGTGTGTCTTTAGTGTTGCTGAGTCTGTGGAAACAACAGAACCTAGATGTCTATAGTTCCATCCCAGACAATACCAAAGAATATTACAAAGACAGTGTACTTGCGAATGGTCAGGAGACCCCTGCAATTAGAGACACTGGGCCATCATTACTGTAGTCAATGAATCTTTTTCCAAGGTTGAGGATGTTGCTAAGGCACCAAAATACCTCACTGAGCTTGCTGGAGGCCCTGTCAAAATTCTTCCACAGTTACCAGCTCTAATCCAGTGAAATGACATGACTGTCAAAATACCTGTTAGTGTACAGAGTGAAGTACCTCAGAGAGTCCTGTTGGGGAATGACTTAAAAACTCTTGGAGTTGTAGCAAGCACCCCCAGGCCTCCCACCAAAAGGAAAGAGGAGCAGACAAGGAAGGCCAGAGAGAGTACCGTAAAAGGCTCTCTAGCGGAAATTATAAAGGAAACTATAACCCCCAGTCCACAGGAATTACTGACTGTTCTTTCAAAGAAAAAGGAGGAAAAGGGAAACCTAAAAACTCCAAGAAAAATCCAGCAAGCACTCCAGTGCTACCTACAAGGACATCCCCGGGAGCACTGTCCAAAGTCACACCTGTGACTCCTCCACCAGTTGAAGCTGAGTGTGAGGTACAACCAGGACTGGTTGAATCAGCTTCTGAAGATTCAGAGCTGGAAGAAGACCTTCCCCCTGTTGGAGATCTGGATCCTAAAGACCATCTTGAGCTGCATACTTTACTGGCAGAAGGTGGCCCCTGTAGTGCAGAGGGCAAAAGAAGTGTCCTATTCTTAAAGGCCTTCTCCAACAGGCAGCTTCCCAGCTGGAAGGTCAAGAGCCAGGGAAGCATAGGCTATACTGGGAAGATGGCCTCTTCTACAGTGAACCAACTGAGTCTATCCCAGGGGACTACAGAAGATGTGTAGTGCCTCTAGAGACTAGACACCAGTTCCTACAGTTAGCCCACGAGATTCCTTTGGCTGGTCACTTGAGTTTCAAGAAGACTAAGGAAAGGCTTTCTCTTAATTTCTACTGGCCTAAGTTGGGGTCTGATGTAGAAAAATTATGTAGGAGCTGCCACACTTTTCAGATATCTGGCAAGAGTGGAGCCAAGAATGTGGCACCCTTGGTGCCTCTCCCAGTGGTGGGGGACCCTTTTGAGAGGGTAGGAATCAACATTGTTGGTCCCTTAGACCCTCCAACCTCTTCAGGCAACAGGTTTATCCTGGTTGTAGTAGGCCATGCTACTAGATACCCTGAAGCCACACCTATGAGGACTGTTACAGCTCAGGCTGTTGCTAAGGCCCTACTTGGTATTTTTACCCAGGTAGGTTTTTCTTAGGAAGTCATCTCTGACAGAGGATCCCATTTTATGTCCCACTACATGCAGGCCATGTGGATGAACTGTGGAGAGGCTTACATGTTCTCAACTGCCTACCATCCCCAGACAAATGGACTGGTAGAAAGGTTTAACTGTACTGTGAAGAGCATGATAGGTGCTTTAGAGAAACCCCTTAGGATAAAGTTTGACCTTCTACTGCCATGCCTTCTATTTGCTTATAGAGAAGTCCCCCAGGAGGCAGTTGGATTTAGTCCCTTTGAGCTTCTCTATGGCCATCCAGTTAGAGGACCTTTGGCCCTAATTAAGGAGGGGCTTCCCCCAAGCCAGTGAGAGTCACTGACTATTTTGTTTTTTTTGAAACGTCAGTCTAATATGTCTCGGTACTAAGACTTTGACATCAGACATTTGTTACAACATGGTGATTTTTGTTGATTCCTTTACTAAAATCAAAAGCCAGCCGATATGATGCGAGCTGTGGCGCTCCAACATTATAGCTTAAAAATACAAGGGAGGTCAGAAAGGCGGCTATGCTCGCCACTATACCACCATGGTCATGCGTTTGCTTCCAAATCTAGAGAGTCTATGAAGTCAACTACGGCACAGCTTAGTTTCACAGAACTACCGGCCATGGCAAATGACCACCAATCTTGGGACTCTGGGCTCGCAGGACTATAGTTTCCTAAATGCATGATCCGTTTTGCTGTTGTCTGCGTGCAAGTAGTAAGGAGATGTTCCAAAGATTCGATTTCACGTAGGCAGAAGCGACACTTATTGTCGTTTACTTTGTTTAAGTGACGAAGCCACAACGTCACCTTGGTTTTTATGGCATTTGGTCAAATTCGCAGGAACTGTTCACGGTGATGTCGAGAAGGACAGTTTGTTAGGTAGCAACATGGTACACCCAACTTATGTTCTCCTATTCCAGAGTCTAAAGTGGTTGGCATCTTAATGCGTTGATTGCTGTTCTCAATCCAGCACGAAAGTTCAAACTTTTTTTTTACAGTTTTCGGCCGCATTATCAAGTTGTCTGATGCTAGGTCGGCTCGGATTAGGATTTGTTCCATGCGTTGTTTCCACTCTTCTAGTAGGATTGATTTTCCTGAGCCTGGTGTTACGGAAAAAAATTGATATGCAGGTGGAGTGGGTGTCATGGTCATCTTTCGCATTGCCATTAAGGATTTCCACATGACACACACGTGAAGCGAGTTTAATGAGAGTTCATATCTTATCTTATTCATCGAAATGTAGGTTGCCAGCTTCAAGACGCACCGCCAAAAGATGCCTTCCAATTTCTGCCAAAATTAGACGTCTACGCTCCATCCCACTTCTGACCCAAAGGTAATGGCCGGAACTACTTTTTGAGCATAAAATGTCAGTACAGGGGTTAGAGTGAATTTTCCGTACGATTTGTTCAGCAGCTGTGCTTGAATACTGAATTGGATCATTCGATTTGTCATATCGATCTTCCAATGGTGTTCACAGAGTGAGTTGTTAAAGGAGATTCCTAAGTATCTTATTGTATCCACAACATCCAGATGTTTTTTATCGATTTTCCACGTAAAGGGGCGTTTGTTTTTGGTGTTTGTTCGGCCAATGATAATGATCTTGGATTTTTCGGTGTTTAACGCCAGGTCATTTTCGTTGAGATATTCATGAAGATTTGTCATTTGCCGTTGTAAACCTATCTGGGTCCTATCTAAGAGAACGACATCATCGGCGTAAATAAGGCATCCGATTTCTATGTTGTTTAGGATGGGTGGAAAGCATCTTACATTTTTACGATAAGCTGGAATATCAGCAATAAACAATATAAATAACTCTGCAGCTAATGGGCAGCCTTGTTTCACGCCCATATTTGTGGGTATTTGATTAGATAAGGTACCTTGGTTATCTAGTCTTATACTTATGACTGTGTCCGAGTGTAGCGCTCTTATAGGTTCAATCAAGTTGCTGGGACATTTCCAGTTTTTTTAGCTTTTGCCACAGTTTAAATCGATTAATGCTGTTGAAAGCACCTCGTAGATCGAAAAAAGCTACGTACAGTCGTGTTTTTGCCCTTAGACTTTCAAGTTTTAGTATGGTCATTAATAACAGGTTCACTTCCACACTGACACCTTTGGTAAAGCCTGTTTGCCGTATATCAGGAATTTGTTCCGCTATTGACCATTGTACTAACTTTTGGCGTAAGAAGGAGGCAAAGATTTTGCCAATAGTGTCCAGCAGGGCTATCGGCCGGTAGTTGTTTGGATCCGCCCGGTTGCCCTTTTTGTAGATAGGGACAATAATTGTTTCGCGCCAAGGGGCTGGAATCGTCATTGTTGAAGATAATCGCAAGAATAATGATTCTATAAATATCGCCCATTCCTCATCGTTGTTTTTCAACATTGTGTTTGATATTAAGTCTGGATCATCTGCGTTTGAATTTTTCAAGGACCGTATTACAGCTCTGACATCTTCAGCTGATATTTGCATATCCCATGATGTCAAGCTATGTTCCGCTACTCTTATCTCCTCGCATTGAGTATTGCTGAAGATTTTTGCAAAATGGAGTTCCCTTTGCGCTGAATCAATCCCATTTGACAGAGTGGCATGGTGTTTTGAGTTACCTGTGTTCAAAATTGCCCAGATTTCGCGTGCGTTTTTCTGAACTAGATGTTTCATTAACAACTCTGCTTTATCCTGCTTGATTATTATTTTTTGGGATTTTAACCAATTTCGATACTGTTGGCGACGCATTTGAATTGCTATTTTAGTTGTTCCTTTGTCCTTAGCAGCGTTTCGCGATTTCTTCAAATTCCTCACGTCGCATTGCATCTCCTTTTTGGCTTGTGTCAATAACATAGATGATAGATGTTTATGTTTTAGCCCCATGATGCAGTTCGAGGCTCTCACAATGATGAAGTCTGATAGCAAGGGAACATAATCCACCGACATTACCTCGTCAAGAAATTTCTGGTTGATGTTTTCTATTTTGGAACTGTCTATCCTGAGACGGTTTCCACCGGCATTCACAGAGATTGGAATGTCGTGGATTCTTTTTTCATTTGTCCATTCCACTATGCAGGCAAGGCGCAAGAGATTGTGGTCACTATTTGACATAATAGATATTGTAAGCGACAAATCCTTTTCAAATAAGTTTTGGGACACCCAAAAGTAGTAAATAATTGACTGAGCCTTATGATCTGACCACGTTTGCTTCGGCGGTTGATCGCCTGGCACATGACCGTTGACCATTTTACAGTTACGATTGCATAATGCCTCGCTCCAGTGGTGTCCACGACTAGTTACTTCGTTGTTAGGTAGTAGTCTGAACACGTGATTAACTGGGTCGTATCTGAACCAAGTACAATTTAGATCGCCGGCACAGATTATTGAGAGATTCTTGTAGTTCAGTATCACATTACGAACTGAAACTGAGGAAATATGCAATAGGACTTGGTCGCAACAGCGTTCCGTTGCATATTCTACGATTCTTATGTCGTCAGACGTGATTGTTCGGAGTGATGGAATGCAGCTGAATAATTTCAGCACGTTATTGCGATTCAAGTTCAATTCTTCATCTTCTTGATGTAGATTTTGTAATCTCAATTTACAGTTCGAGGAACTATTACCGGAACTTAATGATGTAGAAGCACGCAAAGAATAATGCACTTGCTTGTTTCCTTGGGATCTGGTATATTTGGGGTTCATCATTGACTGCATTTTTTTCGCACTTTGCTCAGATACCGTTGACACGTGAGCAGACTTCTTAGCCTTGTACACCTCCGAAGTTGAGGTTTGCAAGGGTCTGGCAGGGAGAGCTTCAGGGACCACGCTGGAATTGAATGTGGGTTGATCATTTGAGACCTCATCAGAATAAGTGGAGAGATCACAGATGTCAATCGAGGCACTTGAGGATTTACTTGTGATGCTTTCTGGTCCTGAATCAACTCTTTGACGCTTGCTGGAGGTAATTACAATTTGACCTAGGTCCTTAGTGAGTTTCTCTTCAGTATGTACCCTATTGAGGGCACTCAATTTGGACGGCTCTGTGGTGGAGAACAAACCTGACTTGATTTCTGCAGGTACATATCGGATAAAGTTTTGTGGCTTCTGAGAACGTACACCTTTCTTAGTGATGGGCCCCTTTTTGCCTTGCGTTGATTGCAGTGGTTGTCGAGTTGGGATACTATATACATTCTTTGTTGTGGCCTCTATTGATTTGGCTGATCCTTAAAAAATTCCAAAGCACACCGAGGGAATTGCAGGTATGACACTCGAAATTTGATCTTTCATTTGTTGGGCCGTTGGTTCGAGTAAATCTGGAACATTACAAGGTATGTCAAGATTTATATGTTTTGCTGAGGTGTTCACTCCAAGCGGAGATGTTTTTTGAGGAGGCTCCTTAGATGTCAATTCTACCTCTGTTCTATTTATGGGCTGTTCATGTGAATTGTTCGCGTCTTGAGACGAGTTTTTAGATGTTGTGATTGAAGTTACATCGTTTCTTCCGGCAGGCGTTAAGTCATTTTTTATGTGCCTCGATGTTTAAGTTTGTCATGTTAGAAGAGTGGCGCATCCACTTCACTGCCTCAAGTAAGCCATCAGATAAAGAATCATTCTGACAATGATGGCGTGCGGCAAGATCACTTAATCGCTCTTGACAATGCAAAGTACGTTCTGCTTCCTGTGTCAGCTGGACTTGCAGGAAGTGTGTTGCCGAGTCAAAACTGTCTATCTTTTCCTTTAATGAAATGATGAATGATGTCTGATCTTTGTGGGCCTCATGGAGGGACTCGTACATCTCCAAAAATGGCAGAAGAGCTGCGGATGAGGCAGCTAAGATGTTGTTATATATCTGCATTGCTGCCGCTGATGAGAGACTTGGTTTCGACTCAGCACCAGTCTTGTCTGCTGAGCTTATATTTGTGCTATTCGTTGTCTCCAAATTGGGGTCACTTATTAATGATAAGTTTCCAGTTTCATTCGTCACAGAGACTTGCAGTCAATGTAAGTGGTTTGATCGTGATCCACTGTTTCTCCGTGAGGTCGATAAAGTCTTTGTGTGGGGTTGGGTTCGAAGTTTGCTTAATGGTAGACTTACCCGATCTGCTTCATCGTTTGATAGGCGATTGTCGCGTGATAACAAGCCATTTTTGTGGCATTTCCCCGTTGACACACTCTCATGATCTGCTCGAGGTTTTTTCAATGTTTCTGAATTAAGATTGTTGTTGTTGTGGGATAAATCAGCGTGAGGTCTTTCCATTGCATGTCCTGATAAAAAATTGCCTGTTCGTTGCCTTGCGTCTTCTTCGTCAAATAGGAACCGTGGGTTGATGGACATGCTGTATGATGGTATTTGAGCAGCTGGTTTTGCGTTATCTACCCACCTAGACTCTTTTGGTTGATCTTTCGTGTTCACCTGAAGAGGGTTTTTTGTCGTCATATTAGTTACTGACGAGCAGCCTGCCAAAATTGTTTCATCATTATCAGCAGAGTCGATGAGTATTACTGGCAGCGCTGTGCACGTTGTTACAGCTAGGTCATTCAATATTTCGTTTCCAACCTCGTCTTGTGAGGCTTCCATTAACTCTGCGTCCGTTAATTCGAAGGCGGTGAAGAACTCATCAACTATTTCGGATTGGATTGGCTCGGATGACACTGGATTTGTTATACTCTGGTTGAAAGGGGGTAAGTCAAGCATGGTTAGTAGGGGTCTTTGTCACTGACTATGTGATAGGTCTCTGGAGGACAATGTCACACATGATGGCAGAAGCATCAGATAACTTAAAAGCAGGTCAGGCTCTGGTGAAGCATTGGCATTACCAGAAGGCCAACATAGTTGAGTTTACTCAAGACCAGCAAGTTTAAATAATGGTCCCAACATGGAGGAGGGCCTTACAGGACAACTGGATAGGACCCTTCAAGGTTGTGGGAAAACCTGGACAGGTCAACTATCTGGTGGACTTAGGCAATCCTAAGGGGGCTCCCAGAGTCTTCTACCCCAACTGTCTAAAAGCTTATGTCTCAAGACCAGAAGTAGGAGCTTTGCTTCTGGCTTCAGCTCAAGAGGAGGAAGAGAGTGAACCTCTACCTGACCTACTCAGAAGACAGCCTTTAGATGAGAAGATAGAAGGAGTCAATCTCTCTTCGAATCTGACACTGGAAACAACAGGAGGAGAGCAAGTTACTGTTAAATCAGTTTGCCACCCTGTTTTCACTGTCACCAGGCTTGACCCCTTGGGGCCAGCATGATTTCCTCACCAGTGACTGTTTATCTGTTAAAAGCAGAGATTACAGGATGTCATATCATGTAAGACCCACATAAAGGAAGAGGTCAACAAGATGTTTGATCTCGGGGTAATAGAGCCATCTACAAGTCCATGATCTAGTCCAGTTGTACTAGTACCAAAGGCAGGATCCAAGGAGTTGAGATTCTGTGTGGACTATAGTGCTCTTAATGCAGTCACAAAGACTGATGCCCAGCCTTTACCAAGGACAGATGAACTGGTGGATGAACTTGGTTCAGCCAAGTACAACAGTACATTTGATCTCATGTCAGGCTATTGGAGAAATAGCCCTGACAGACCATGCCAAGGAGAAAATTGCATTCTCCACCCCAGCAGGCCTCTACCAGGTTAAGGTAATGCCTTTTGGACTAAAGAATGCACTTGCAACATTCCAAGGATGGTTGATCAAGTTGTGAATGGGATGGAGGACTTCTGCATGGCATACTTTGATGACATTGCAGTGTTCAGCCCTACTTGGAAAGAGCATTTTGACCACTTAGGGTATGCTTTGCAGGCTTCTGAGCAGGCCCATGTGACCATAAAGGCAAGCAATGTCAAATTGGTCAGAGTAAAGTGGTCTACATTGGACATGAGATCGGAGGAAGTGCAATCAGGCCATTGCCTAGCAAGGTACAAGCTGTACAAAACTGAGCCACCCCTACTACTCAAACCCAAGTGAGAGCCTTCCTAGGCCTCACTCGTTACTATAGGAACTTCATAGAGAACTATCAGACCATAGTCCTCACCCAAATGTCCCAAAAAGTTCAGGTGGAATGAGGAGTGCCCTCATTTGAAGGACTTAAGAAAGCCCTTTGTCAAGCTCCAGTCTTAAGAGCTCCTGACTACAACCAAACCTTTATTGTGCAAACAGATGCTTCCAATACGGGTATAGGTGCAGTACTCAGTCAGCTAGATGAAAAAGGTAGGGAGCACCCAATGTGCTTCATCAGCAGGAAGCGGAAGGATTCAGAAACAAGCTGGGCAACCATTGAAAGAGAATGTTTTGTTATCGTGTGGTCACTGAAGAAGTCTAGGCCATACTTGTATGGATTTACTTTTGTGATTCAGACTGACCACCAATCCTTGAGATGGTTGATGCAAATGAAAGGGGAAAATCCTAAACTACTGAGATGGTCAATCAGCCTGCAAAGGTTTGATTTCACCATTGAACACAGGTCAGGGTGTAACCACCAAAATGCTGATAGTCTCTCCAGGATATTTGACCGACTGGAGTAAGGAGATTCATCCAGGAGTGGATTACATCTTCCTGCCCCTTAGTATTTGGGGGCCGAGTGTTAGGGAGAATTCTCATCAATGTGCTAATTTCCCTTACCTTTTGAGACCCCAAGCAACTTTGCTGGAGTTCTAGGACTTTAATTTTTACCTGGAAAGAGTGTGAGCCTTTTTTCCCACTCTTTCATGTATTTTGATGTGTGTTTTACTTTTGTTTTCTTTGTATATGGAGTTTTAGACAACTCGATAGGCATGATCTTTTCTGTTGTGTCACACAGCACCCTCAGTGCAGTGGCACAGGGATGTCTTTCAGACTTCCCAAGGTTTAAATAGCTGCTCTGGGACTGACTACTGTCTCCCAATGAATGTAAACTTAAATTGACTTTGCTAGGCTTTTTAAATTGCTAGTCCCAGCACACACTGCCTTACAGCAGAGTGCTGGAGGGAATACCTAGTATTCCCTAAGCCTAGAAAACTCATGTAGCACTCAAATGCTACCCTTTCCTCTCAGAATGTCTGGTGGCAATGGTATTACCATGATTTTCCCGACCGCGACCCGTTTAAATGCTCCAGTAGCTAAAATCCACCGGAGCCATGTTTTTCAAGATGGCACCTGAGCCCCCTCTGTAAAAACAGGTTCTGTTTGACTTTTTCACCATTTCTTTTTGGAAAGGTCCTTCTAGTGTTTGTCTCTGTGCGCCAAACCAGGTTTGGTCCCTTTGTTTGTTTGCCTTTGGCAGGCTTCCGTCCTGAAAACCACCTCTGGCGCCTGAGTGTCTGGGTTGTACAGGAAGCGAGGGAGGTGCCCGAAACTCCCTGTGCTTAATCTCCTAGGAGACCTGAATGCACTTTGGCATGATTGGCTTGCTGACTGTCCAGCAAGGACAGCCACCCTGCTGGGTGAGTGGCAAATAGGCTGAATGAATGGGAGAAAACTGTTTAAAAGGCAGGTCTCTGGGACTTGGAAGGAAGAGTCGACCACTGGAACGAAAAAAGCAAAGACGAGCTGAAGGAAGACGACTGCTGCAACTCCTGGACTGTTGGTTTGCCCGGTGAAGCCCTGCTGTAGGTCCGAATAGCCTGAAACTCCCTCGACAGAGAAGCCCCTTCAAGGACGACTTCTTCCCTTGAGCTAGTGGGAACAACCAACTCTCAAGCCACCTGGAAACCATCTCCATATTTGTCACATTTTCTTCAGAGTGCTGTTGAAAACCGGACCAGTGAGAGGGATACCAGTTTGTGGACTTTAAGGCACTCACACTTTAAACCGACATTTTGTTAAGCTTTTGGATCCTTCCCTGTGCAGTGTAGGAACCTCCTGATGGCATCCCTCTTGTTCCCACGACTGAGGCCCAGGAACATCGAGATCTGCAGGAACAATTGCCTCAGCTACAGCTTTTCTTCGTTACCAAGGTACTGTGCAAACACGGATGAGAAATCCTCTCTGCCTGTGAAAGTTTGTGAAACTTTCCCAACTTTGGAGTCTTGTTCGCTCCTAATCTGACATATAACTCTTTTTCGAGCAAACTACTTCTAAGAACATTGGAAAAGACTTAACTGTTTACTAGCAGAACTGTGCTATCCTATCCAAGACACTGATCTATTGACTTTGGCCCAGGCCTATTGAATTTGACTGCCTCTTGTAGTGAACTGAAACTATTTGCCTTGCCTAATAAAAATATTTGTGTTTAATTCTTATAACTTGTGTCTTTTACTGCCATTTAAAAGTTACTGGAGTGCCATTTTGCTCTCACTTCTGAGGGAGCCTAACTTGTTCAGAAACGTATTGGTTTGGTACTGGAGTGTATTATAGTGTTATATTGAGCTGCTTATTGCTAGTGGAATGTTTTCTAAATGACTGTGTAAATAAATTAATATTGTTTTACCAAGAAACCTTGAGTAAGTGTTTGTTTGAACCACTGTGATTGCAAGTCCTTTGTGTAACACCTTGCACTGCTCACATCCCTCTGGAGATAAGCCTGGCTGCTCAGCCCTGCTACCACAAAACTGTGTAGTACAGACATATACCAAAGGTGAGATTGTGCTTACACCTGTAGTCTTAATTTTGTGTACTGTTCCCAAAGGGTACTGCATGTAATTCTGCCTAACACCCCCCATAGTTTTTAAGCGAAGGAAGTAAATATGTTTTTCAATCAAAGCTTAAATCTTTAATGTACCGTAGAGAAAAGGGGGTGGTGCCTGGTCCACAAATATACCAGCCACCAGTGGTGGCTTTTGAGTTGTTTTTTTGGAGGGTGTAAATATTTGTGACAAGTATGTTATTGCGACTGAGCATAACAAGACCGAACTATTGAAAATTTGTTGGAGGAGGGCCCCGGGGGGATTCTTCTCCCTCCCTGGAGTAAATGTTTTTAATAATGGGTTAAAATGGTGCATTACAAAGCACACTTTCTCGTAAACTGTGGGTGAAAGGCCATCAATGTGGGTAAAAGGCCAACAATCAGTTTTGTAGGGTGTAGGGTAAATCATGAAAGAAGTACAATAGATGCAAGTCAGCAAAAGTGCACAGGGCATCCCCCCATACAATATATGCCAGAATAAAATAAGATGTGTATGCTGGCTGTGCCCATGCATTTCCATGCTGGCTCCAATAACATATGGTAGTATTCCCATATAACACCATACTTATGTTCGCTTTAAGACATTTTTCTATAGTATTATTAATCACACTGGGCACAAAACTGTCTCTTCCAATATATGCCAGTACTCCTATGTAAGAACATATGCCAGTACTCCTATGTAAGTACATACTCCTGTTGGTTTTGCCATTAAAAGTGACATGACACAATAGGAAAACCTGTCCAAACTGGTTCCAATGTAAGCCAGTCTAGATTCATAAGAACACTTATCTTGCTTGATTCATCATAGATGCTCAGTTAATAAAAAGACACGCTACAGTGAAGAATATACAGGCCGCTACGCCAAAGCATCAGTCTAGCGAGGTAACACTACATATCATGCTTGCTTTTTTAAAGATGCCGAGTAATACATGTCATGCCACAGTAAGCAATGGCTAGACTGACTGTACCAAAATTCCAGTTTAGCCAGGGAATGGCACACATGAACTTGTTTTTGCCCAAAAATACCAGTGAAACATTCAAAGTCAATTAAGGATGTAGCAAAAATGCTCCAGTGATCCCCAGTCTCCGATGGCCTTACACACACATACATCCCTTTCACCACCGGTCACTCACCCACACATCTCTGCCCACACTTGCTCGCACTGGATTCGCCACACAGGCACATACCAAATCCCACCCAGAACATTCAAACACACACTACCACATGTATGCTCATTCACCAACCAGTCACTCACTCACACCTTCTCTAACATGCACTCATTGTATTCTCTTCACAGGCACACTCTCCCGGAAAATTCAGAAACCGACATCACATCACTTCTCATTCACCCACCAGTCACCCACAATGTATCTTAGATCCACTCATTGCGTTATCTGCACATGCAAGCACCCACATTCCCAGAACATTAAAAAAACACACATCACATCACTTCTCATTCACCCACCACTCAATCATACTTTCTCTTGCATCCACTCATTACATTCTCTACAGAGGCATACACCCACACACCCAGAACATTCAAAAACACACACTACATCACTTCTCATTCAACCACCAGTCACTCATAACTGCTCTTCTATCCACTCATTGCATTCTCTACACAGGCACACACCTACCCAGAACATTTAAAAACACACATCACATCACTTCTCATTCACAGACCAGTCACTCACACCTTCTCTTTCATCCACTCATTGCATTATCTATACTGGCACTCACGCACTGAAAAACACACATCACATCACTTCACATTCGCCAACCCACCAGTCACTCACACCTTCTTTTACATCCACTCATTACATTGTCTACACAGGCACACACCAAGCCTACCCAGAACATTCAAAAACTCACATTACTTCTCATTCACCCTCCAGTCCCTCACACCTTCTCTTACATTCACTCATTGCATTCTATGCACAGGCACACACCTACCCACCCAGAGCATTCAAAAACACACATCACATCACTTCTCATTCACCCACCATTCACCTACATACATCTGACATGCACTTCACACATGCAAAACACCCCTCACATTTTTCTTGCAGCTTCGGTCCATCCTTCCAAGCCCCTTGGCTCCTCCGAGCTGCTCACAAACAGGAACCAGGAAGCTGCATGAGCTTCCTGGTTCCTGTATGTGAGCTTCAAGGAAGCCTAGGGAGAAGGGGTTGGAGCTGAACTGGGCATGTGCCACATGTCACAGTCAGCTCCAACCCCTACTGAGTGCCACCCTGGCCCAGCCTTCAAACTGATGGGTGAGGACTGGGTGGGGGACCCACCAGAGCTGTTGTGGCATGTCTCCCTGTGCTGCTGGAGGGCCCGCTACACCAGGAGCACCCGTTTTTTAATTTGGCCAACAAAACAAAATGATTAATGTTGCAAGGGAGTCCCAGGGCGTTGCAATTTTGGCCCCAGGGGTCGCAGTTGTGACCCCCTGGTGACCTCCAAATGACATCCCTGGAGGGACAAAGGGGAACACCCTCTCCAGGTGCAGATTAGTGATGCCACAGACCTCCCTGAAGGTTTTCGCCATGGCGGGAGGCCTGTTGCATGACGTGTCACTAAGGTGCACCTTGGGAACCCAGGAGTGCCTTGGTGAGGAGACGAGCAACGGCTGCCCGCCATGATGAAAAATAAAGAAAAGTTCCTGACCAATCTGGGGGATACTGTGTACCTGGGCACCCCTCCATGAGCAGGTGAGTTGAGGGCCCTTGGCGGTCGTGTGATACTGGAAATGCATCGGAGGGACAGGACCTCTGTATCCTTGTCCTTTATAGCTTTATCATGTGTGTTCTGTCTTGTTTTACACACAGGAGTTCATGTGGGACTCCTGGCGGTGCAGCTCTTCCTCTTTTTGGTTTGTTGAAGAGACCCTTGGGATACCCTTTTGGCACCCATGGGTGGAAGTTCGACCCTGTATTCATAGTGTATGTTTTTGGACACCTGTGTGTGGCCCACATAGCAGGGTATGGGCTAGTGGCAGCTCCATGCTGAAATGACATGTGCCCTGCACATCCCCCATTTTGGGATGCCCAGGCCCTGTCATTGGAATCAGTGGATTACTGATAGGAAACAAGATGACCCTTTGTTACCTCTTGCTTTCTATCACCTGTTACCTTATATATACGCATTCTGTGTTATGGGTATCTAGTATCTGGTGTTTGACACAATCACTGAAATAGCCTGCCCGAAACTGGTATGAATGCAGTGCGCAGTGCTGAATGGCAGAGTGCTTGTCCGAATACACATTCTGTGTTGTGAGTGTCTGGATGGAGAAGAAAGGCCTGAATGCACTGTGAGCCGATTGGCTGCCTGACTGCCTGAATGCCCTTCTGAGTGATTGGTTGCCTCAGTGTGACCCAGCAGAGGGAATGGGGGATCAACAGTATATCTGGGGGCCTCTCACTGCTAGAAATTTTTCAGAAGCTGAAGTTGAAGCTGATGCTTAACTTTGAAGCCCACTGGAGGAAGAACTGCTGCTGCGGTCCTTTGCTAATCTGAAAGCTGCTGTGCCTTCAAGGAATTGATTCAAGAGAGGACCTGGCTAGGAAACCTCTTAGCGAGCTACGAGGGACCATCATGCACCAGGTGATCTTTGTCAAAGCTCCCTGGAAGACAGACCAAGGAAAGGCTGCTGACCGGAGAAGGGGACCACCGAAGAGAACCGAGAGAAGCACTGGAAAGACGTCCACTGTCGCCGACCGCCATCGCCGACCAGAGCTGCAGTGCTCCCTTTGATCCAAGGACTTTCTTGCTCATCCTCCTCGACCGCTTTTGTCCAGCCGGATAAAGTCCAGATGGCCGACGACTGAGGAGAATCCGCCGGTGGGTGTCCCACCAGCCAAAGCCCTCAGAGATGCCGACAAAGCTACTGAAGCCAGCCGTGGTCTTGTCCCATTTGCCGAAGCCAGACGCTGACGACCCGACACCCTTGCTGGGCCAAGGTTCTTCATTGACTCTTTGCGGCAACAAACAATAGTCATCGAGGTGCACCATACACCTCAGCTTGCAGGACGTTTGACCGATCGTCAACAAGCATCGCAAGAACCGAAGCTGCTGCCGCAAGGACCGTGTTCACCCTTTTTCCTCGTGGGATCTCAACGAGCCGTGGCTCCTGCCTGAAAGGAAGCCGCTCAAGAAGAATCTGTTGACGACCCGATGTTGAACTCTGCTATTCCAGGTACATTGGGGTTGTAGAACTATTTAGAAGTAAATAAGACTCTTGTGAACAATATATGGGCTGGGATTGTACGATATATCTTTATTGACCGGTTGCCCAGGTGGGGGGATCCACATACAGAACTCTTTCTGCTGGTAGGGGCCCAATATTCTGCCTATTGTTCTAACCAACTGCTTTGCCTCCTATGTCTATTGTTGGATCCCTTTATAAATTGATTTGTGTGACATTTGGCCAAAGTACAGTTGATGCACTTTAATATAATCTGATAGTAATGGTGGTACCACATAGAATTGTGTATATATTTGCCAGTATAGATTAACTGAGCACAAAGTGAGTTAATGTGATTGTGTATATAACCTTGAACCTTAATTATATAAAGACTGTGTTTTCCCTAATACAGTGTGTGGACATTCCTTTGTGGGTGCTTGGAGACTACACTGTACTTAAGAATCAGCCTGCATCACCTCCTGAGAAGCTAGGCCTTGATTGCTCGACCATAGCTACCCTATAAAGAATCTTGGCTGGTGTCTTCTGTTCCTCTCCTCTGCCATACAGAGAGCAGGAGTACAGACACCCCTCTCCAGTCTTTACAGGTCGCCTGGGGTGCTCTTGCGTAAAAGCCGGCCATGACGAGGAGAACTTTAACCAGTTTTAAGTATATTTTTATTGTGTGGACATCCTTTGTTCAAACTAATAATGTGTTACTTTGTGTTCTTGTCTACCAGACCCCTTGTTGAGAGGGTACCCTATCTATTCAACTACAGAGACCAATAGGTGGGCCAAGGAAAGCCAGAAGAATAGACTTCATGCACTGGAAATGGGGGAGGGGAGAGTCATCCGTAGCATCCATGAAAGCACAGACGATTCAGTTTAATGTTTAGATTACTTACTGTTAATCTTCATTACTACTAGTAAAAAAAAGGCCTGGAGGACCACCTTCTGACAAATGAAACTTAGATGCTACGGTAGGCAAGAATCGAGGTCACAATGCAAAACCAGACAGTCTGGCAGGACGTGAAGAAATGGGGGATGACAAAGAAGAGCCCCGACCACCACCAACCAGCGTGCAGAAGAGACGGCAACCAGGAATGCTACCTTGAGCGTAAGATACTTAACATCAAAGAGGCATTATGCTCAAAGTGGTCGGACTGAATAACCGCAAGACCAGGGCAGATCCGGGGGCAAGAGAGGCTCAAACACAAGGGAGACAGATAAGAAGCCTGGCCCTTTAGAAATTGGCACACTAGCCCCAGTTCCAGCAAGGGAACACCAGACCCCTCTCCCCCACAACAGAATAATTTTATTTTTTTATTTGAATTTTATTGGTTTATACAAATCTTTAAAATAATTTTCGAACAAACAAACAAACATGCATCAAACTTCACATATTCCCGTCCCCACTCCTTTGCGTGTACAAGCGTCAGGTTTCCCCATGTCCCCTTTAAACACGTTCGGGTACCTGTGTACCAAAGTCCAAGCTCAGCCGGTTTTCAATAATGGCTAACAATTGCGTCAGTGGGATTAAGAGTTTTAAATCAGTACCATTGAACATAGCACCCCACCATTCATCAGCACACAGATGGGTGGCTTAAGCTCCAAGGGCCCAAGTACACCGTTCTCTCATTTCGAAGATTAGTGCAGAAAAGCACTAAATGCTTCAATGATTCCGCTTCTTTTGTGCAGAATCTACACATGGAGTTTAGGTTCTTGTTGCAGCTCCAAGTTCTTAGACGTTCTTTGGTTTTAAACAAGTTTAATCGAAATAACATGAAACGTCTACGAGCAATAGGGTCCGGGAATACAGAAATGTAGCGTTGGACTTTATTAAAAGCGCGAGCTTCTGCAGGCGCATCTGTCATCAGCGTTGCTGTTGTTCGTTCTGTGCAGGTTCGATCCCAATCAAGGCGCCAGATTTTCAGCTTTGCGGCATTAGGGTTTTCGTGAAGCAAGGTTGGCGTGATGTCGAACTCTACCAGCAAGCGTTTGTATCTCTGCATCCACAAAGATACCAATTTCTGCTCTGATACTGGTGTGTTGTAAAGAATTTCAAACTGAGGAATGATTTCTCGGGAGCGGGTTTTACGATACAAGGATAGCAGGTTCCAGCTAATCCTTGCCTGGATAGATATTAGGGCTAGTTCGTATCTTATGGGAGTGGTCTTTGTCCCTCTTAGCAAGCCTAGAACTTTCGTCCAAAATTGGTTCTCGAGGGAGGACCATACTTCATAGGAACAGCCCAGTGTGTTTTCAGCCCCATATATCAACACGGGAATGACTTTCTGTTGGTAGAGCAGCCGCAGCGGTTCAAGAGAACATTTCCCAAATTTCCTTTTCATAATGAAGGCTTGACTCGCCAACTAAACACATTTTCTTTTTGTGTCTGTGATCCATGGTCCGTCGGTGATACATGCACTTATTACCATTCCCATGTATTTTACGCTTGTTGGTGTTGACATTACGTCCCCATTTAGGAACCACCTCAGTTTTTTTTCGCCTTTCAAGACTCGCCCTCTCAAGTTCTTAAATACTAGTATCTCACATTTCTTGGTGTTGATCAGCAGCCGATTTTCTTTTACGTAACGCTGTACGGCGTTGAGTTTCCTTTGTAGACCGACAGGTGTTACATCCATTACTACTAGCTCATTGGCGTAGAACACCCAACTTACGTGTGATTTGTTCACTTTAGGCGGAAAGGAGTTTACAGAGTCTATTGCAGTGCCTATATCTGATATGAATAGGCTGAATATGGCCACTGCAAGTGGACATCCCTGTTTTACTCCGTTGTGAGTTTTAATTACAGTTGAAAATAACCCAGATGTATCTAGGCGGATCTTGATGGATGTATTTGTGTGAAGCTCCTTGATAGCTTCTGCCAGATCTTGGGGGCACCCCCACCGTTGTGATTTGGCCCACAAGGGATCCCTATCAACAGTATCAAAGGCGCTTGAAAAATCGATGAACGCCACGTATACTGTAGTGTTTGATTTCAGGGCCTCCATTTTTATCAAGTTCAGTAACAAGAAGTTTAGAGAACAGCCTACTTGCTTAATGAAACCGGCCTGCCGGGGGTCTATGTGTGATGTTTTTACTGCCCACTCCACTAGTTTTTGCTGCAGGATAGTGGCGTACATTTTTCCCAATACTTCCAGCAGTGCTATCGGCCGATAGTTTTTGGGATTCAATTTGTCTCCTTTTTTGAAAATCGGCACTATAATTGCTGACTTACAAGATCTAGGAGACCGACCCAGTTTGTTTATTCTTTCAAATAAGGTGACACAAATCTCAGCCCAGATCTCCGTGATTATCTTCACAATGTCATCTTTACAGAAGGAGAGTGATCGTGGTGAGAATCTAGGTACGTTCACGCAATCCTCTGTCTTAGATCCTTTGTATAACGCACCAAAGTGAGAGATCCATTATGTCTCACTCACCAAACAGACGGAGGGATTTTTGTGGTGCCTGCATGTTGTTGATTAACCCCAAGAACTCACAAGTGTTTTTGTTTTTTAGTGCGGCTAACATTACCTCAGCGTCATTTTGGATGGTCAGGTGTAGGTGGGGCTTTAGCCAGTTCTTATACCTCTGTTTTATGACTCTAATATTCATCTTTCGAGGCTCTGGTTCAAGGGATTGAACATGACGAATCTCACGTCTCATCTCTCGTTTGTGTTTTTGTATCTCCATGTCAAACCGGTGTTTGCGGGCGAAGTTCAGATTTTTCAGCCCTACGTTCTTAGGTTTGTGTTGTAGCAATTGCTGGTCATATTCCATTTGAGTACTTTGCTGGCAGTAAGCAGATGACAACTGAGCGACCTCATGCGTCTCAAGGCGTAATCTGACCCTGTTTGCTTCGGCTAGAACTTTGTGTTACCACCTCGAGGCACCCTCTTTCAGTGGCATTATAATTTCAGTCGTTAGCATGTTATGGTCACTGCTAGCGTTCTTCGTAATTCTAAATGATTTAATTTGTGCATGTGAGTTGGAACACACGAACACATAATCAATTGTGGATGTAGAATTATCGCGATGCCAGGTTGTTGATGGTGGTATATCTCCGAATATGTTACCATTCAGCATCTGCATTAGTCTTGAGTCCATTTCTTCAGTCCATTCTTTGGCTAACCGTTTTTTTTCCGCACCCGCAGGTTTAAACAAATCAATGTTTAAATCTCCACAGATCATGCTGTTCGCGGAATCTTTGGACTCGTGCAGATGATCCAATATTGATAAGATCTCCTCCAAGAATTCAGTTTTGCCCGCCGTCTGATGGCTTAGGAGAGTAATTTCCTCAGGATCTTCCTCGCCCTTGGATATCCTTCCTATCGTGGTTTCCTGAATGAAAGAGGAATGGTTAACAGACTTTACAATTCTTAGGCCAGAAGCCCTGCTGACTAATGTCACCAGACCGGCCATCGGACGGCCTTTCTCCAGTTTTATAGCAGGGTTCAGGGCCACTTCGTAGTCACATGAGATTGGTGCTTCCGTTAACCAGGTTTCCTGCAAACAGACAATAATCAAGCCGCTCAGCCAATTCGAATTAAACAGATGCGTGAAACCACGCGTGTTCCAAGAGGTGACTGTACACACGCATGAGGTCGTCGGATCCTGGCATTATTGGTTGGCGTTCTTGTTGAGTGAGGCGGCTAACCATCCCCATTCTGCATTGTCCCGTATTACATTAGTGCGTCGGTTACTACCGTCACACAGTTAATCGAGACGTGTGTCTCCACGTATAGTGATTCTAATAGGCAATTTGATGGCGTTGAATGCGCCTCCTGCCTCAATTATTGATGGAGTGATGTTATTTCTAGTTACCTGTGTAGGTTCAGCCAAGGTACTCGCAGACTGCCCAGTTCCAACCATCCTTGTCTCGATGACTTGTGGGGGATGTTTCTTGTATTTCTTATGGACGCGTAACACCGTGCTCTGTTGCAGACAGCTTTGCAAGTTATGATTGTCACCATTATTCATGGTAGGTTGGACCATTCGTGGTCTTTCCATCTTGTATACTTCGAACCCCAATGAGAATAGTGTGACATTGGCATCAGTGATTGTTGTAGCTATCAGTGATGATGACACGTGCAGAATTACTTTGTCGTTGCGCCTTTTGTTTGGAAATTCGACAACCATTGGGTCATTAGATGTTATAGCGCGTAGGCTGGGTATAAATTGAAATAATCTGATAATGTTTGCTCGATTCATGATCAGCTTGTCCTTGGGATTGAGACTCTCGATCAACACCTTAGTTGCCTGGGTCTTGTCATAAGCTTTTCCTGTATGACTTCTTTTAGGCGCTTGGCGTTTCTCACAGTAATCTCCTTGGTCGCCCCTTCCAGTCATATTCACGTTCCTCTCGCTGGAATTACTGTCGATCCTACAAGCATTGTGGGGGATAAGATAGTTGCCATCCCCGTTCCCGCTGGTGTGGATTACGGCTGAATCGCATCAGTCATGCTTAGTGCATTTTTGAGGTAAACATTGTTTTGACCTTTTTTCATGCATTGTTATAAATGGTGGGCTAGTAGGGGCGTGTGGTCCGGTTTCTGGACTTGCTAACCCATTAACAACGCCACAGATTCTCATACTTTTAGACCCGACAGCCTGCTCGTGGGCAGTCCTGTCCACTTGACTGGCTGAGTTTACATCTGCCACCAAGGGATGTCCCTTAATGTCATCGCAAGGCTCCAGTGTTAAATTATCTTGTTCAGTCTTGATTTTCGTAGGTGCCATTATTAAGGCATTGGGCCTCATTTCCGGGTTTGGAGATAACCATGGAGTAATTAGCTCCATGGTTGCCTCCGAAACCGTCCCAAATCTGGCATGGTGAATGGAGTAATTAACGGTCCATTCCAGCCAGGGTTGGAGGGACCGGTAATTCCCCATTCACCTTTTGCCCTTCCCCATTCCCATTTCTGCCCCATAAGGCTCAATGGGAATGGGGAAGGAGGTAATTACGGCACCGTAAATTACGGTACCGTAATTACCTCCGAAGTACCTTTGCGGGTCCCGTACTTAACTCCTGCTAAAAGCAGGAGGTAAGGAAGGACCCGTAAAGGGACCTCGGAATACGGAGGTAAGGGATTACCGCATCGGTACCCATACCGGTGCCGGAAATTCCTTACCTCCAACCTCGGAATGACCCCCATTGTCTGCTACCTCCTCAAGCTCTCTGTCGTCGTATGTCAACATATTTAGTAATTCTGCCGGTATGTCATTGTTTAGCGCTTCAATGTCAACCACATCTTGAGGTGGGGTTGGTTCTTTTGTCAGATCCACTTTATGTAACGGTTCAGTTTGTAGGGTTTTAGCAACTTCCTTAGTTACTATTTGTACTAATTTTATGTTCCTCAGGAACTTTCTTGCTCCTGTGTTTTTGTTGACTTTCCTTGTAGGCAGGTTTTTCGTTTTTTTGCTGAGGTTCTTAGGTTTGATTTTTGGTTCCGATAATACCGCAGGGGCCTGCATGCCACCTCCAAAGATTGGAAACACACCGGGCTTCTCTGCACCTTGGTTTGAGCTTGACCCCTGTTTTTCCGCTGTTTCCCGAGGTACCGTGGTGGAGGTTGAAGCTATTTGGTTGTCATTAATCATTTGCCTCTTGCATGCTCTAGCCTGCTCAAAGGCAGAGTAAAAAGAAATCTCAACAATTTTCTCATGTTCCAATGATATACTGGTGTCCGGAGCTTGCGTAGATATAAGAAGAGTTTTATGCGGTAATTGAACCGTTCAGTCGCATCCATCGCACTCAAGCACAGTCCCGTCAGAACCTTGGCATTGCGAGGTTATCTTAGGCGACACAGCACACTAAGAGTCAATCACTGCAGTACTAGGATCACCCTCAGGAGATTTGCAGGAAGGTAATATCATCTCCCCAACCTGTTCAGTTAAGGGCGACTTTGGATCCCTTCTTAAAGGACTCCTGGCGTTAAGAACATTACATATAGGTTGTCCTGTGTGGCTGTGGCACTCATGCAGAAATAGAGAGATGGCTTTTCTTGGAACTTCCGCCAGTGGTTTTTTATCCGCAGAGTCGTTGTTCCTCTGGTCGCACAGAGATTTGTATGTGGCATTCAGACCTTTTAGGCCTTCCTTGAAGTTAGTAACTGACTGACAGCATGTTTGTTCTACGTGCGACACTTTGGTACTTCTAAGAGCCGTCAGTGTGGTCAGGTCCGTCATTGAATCGTTCAGATTCTCATATAATTTCATAAACAGGGCTAAGGACATTGCCATAGAGGATATTATTGCAGCTTGTAATGCAGGTAATAACCTAGCCTCGAGTTGCTCAGGGTTACCGGTCTGCCTGATGCTTTTCAGCCCATTCTTTTTCCTGTGCGCTCTTCCCCGCCTTATTTTCAGGTAAGGTCTTTCTATAATAGAAGAGTCAGAGAGATCTTGAAAGTCTGAGGCAATTGAGTCCGATGAATGAGGATTGTGGCCACTCATATTTGTTGGAACCTTCTCCACCTTTTTGGATGGCGGCAGTCTCTTTTGAGAATGTATCTGATTGAACAATAGCTCGTTATCTGAGGTCCCACTGGCGGGCCCCCCAGATGCTTTGTTGGCCGGCTTCCTACACTTGTAGTGAACATTAGGCCATATGTCACCATTAGGTTCATTCAGGTCAGCATTATGACGTTTCAAGGCTATTTTCTGTGTTTGGTCACATTGCAGCGGTACATTCATCCCTGTTTTGTTGATACAAGCCTTTTTCATAGATATTAGACTGTGCAAGATATTATCAGCCACCCCCAGGGAGTCACGACGCTCTTCATGTCTGTGACGCCGTTTCTCATCATAAGATTGATTTTTCCTATCCTCTTGCGTTGTACAGAGGATGTCTTTGTTGTGTGCTTCAGTCGAGTTCCATTCTGACAGCGTGTTGCTTTGGTGAGCAGGCAAACTTGTGCTCGAAGGATAGCCCAAGTGGGAGTCCAGGCCCACTGAAGTGGGAGAATGGAAGACCAGGCTCCCGTCCTTCACCTCTCGCGCTTGGCCTAGAGGGTCACGGCCCAGACACCCGCCGCAAGAAGAGTTTGTCCATTTACCAGACGACCAGCAACCCTGGTACAGGAACATACGGATGTGTCCACCTGCCTGCCCAGCAGCCCGCACTGGCCATGCCGACACCTGCGGCTCGGATCAGCTAGACTAAAAACCACACTATCCTCTTGCGTTGTACAGAGGATGTCTTTGTTGTGTGCTTCAGTCGAGTTCCATTCTGACAGCGTGTTGCTTTGGTGAGCAGGCAAACTTGTGCTCGAAGGATAGCCCAAGTGGGAGTCCAGGCCCACTGAAGTGGGAGAATGGAAGACCAGGCTCCCGTCCTTCACCTCTCGCGCTTGGCCTAGAGGGTCACGGCCCAGACACCCGCCGCAAGAAGAGTTTGTCCATTTACCAGACGACCAGCTACCCTGGTACAGGAACATACGGATGTGTCCACCTGCCTGCCCAGCAGCCCGCACTGGCCATGCCGACACCTGCGGCTCGGATCAGCTAGACTAAAAACCACACGTCGTTAGAGATGCCATGACGACCTAGACAACGGGAAGCACATCTGTACAAATATACACACTTAACATTTCCACACCAATCTACACGAAGAACATACTCAGTGCTCTGACGTAGGCGACAGGCATATTCACGGACGTGCATCTTTATTATTTTTACATAGGCTTTCAGAATGCAGAAACGCAAGACGCATCATGAACTCATCTATAACGCTTGCTCACGCTTCTCTTGAAACCCGTTACCACCATGAGAGGTATAATGGAAACACGATACTGGTCATGGAAATATATGCCATTATAACCAAAAGCACCTATGCACCAAACAGACTACTTAAGCACCAGGCCCGAGTAGGCCTCAAACAAGAGCTCCCGTGGACATTAACAAAGCAAGAGTCAGGTTGCTGATCCTGCAGAAAGAACCCGGTGGAGCAACCAGCCAAGGTCGCAATGTTGCAAACCCACATCCAAGAACAAATCATCAAAGGCACGATGTTGCAACCTCGCACTCCGCGCCTCAACGATAAAGGCACGCCGGCAAATTAAACCAGACGCGCAGTAGAAAAAACAATATTAATTGTGCAGAATTCTGCCTCTTTCACGGTCCCTCCCCACGTGACCAAGCCGAACCTGACGAGATGCCAAAACCCAGGAGAGAAAAGGCGTCTGGCTCCCTCACTACGAGACACAGGCCGATACACTTGAAAGGCTCAATGGACATCTGCTACAGTGGGAGCGGTCAGCCTTCCACCTATGAATAAATCCTCACATTGTCTGCACGTACCCATATTGAAACATTGTTGCAAACACAGGTACACCGAGAGCTGGGAACAACGGTGGTCCCAGGCTGGGAAGCTCACGGATGCACCAATCAGAACATGGGGCTCTTATCTCAGACGTCAGTAATACTAGCCAATCCTCAGGAGTCTTCATGTAACAATTCTTATGTATCTAATTGTAGGGACAACCCAGATATACCACCTGACTACACCTTGTCCACTAATATCATTCTCTATATGTGTACTATACTAACCCTACCACTCGAGCAACCAATTAAGAGTGGCGATAGGTTTTTTGTTAACTTTCTGAAGTGACGCAAGTAGCGCGTCATAATGCAGTAAAAAGGGCCTGCGAGCCCCACGATTGTGTGTGTGTCAGGACGAACGCGTACGCTCCTTGACCCATCCCTGCCGTTTTGTCTAAATAAACAGCAGAGTCACCTTGCTCCTTGTGTGTGTCTCATACTCTATCTCGCCTGGGATATACGGGAGGAGTTGGGGCCTCCCTGCCCGGAGGTCTGCGGACGGCCCGGCCGACCCCGGCAGAATTTCCCCCCGACAAGTTGGAGGCACTGCTGAGATCTGTTTAAGATCAACTTTTATTTTTAGTTTTTCCAGGCACTCCCGTTGCGAGGAGGCCCGGCGGCGCGGCCCCCTCTGCCGTTGCCCCCTTCTGAGGACTACAGGACCATCGCGGAGCTGCGAGAAGACCGGACAGCGCAATCCGGATATTGGCCCTCGGGAGCCGGTTGAGAAGTATCCCGCCCGCGGTCGGCGAGTGTCCAGACGTGGTCCAGACGAGGGGAGGTGGCGAGCCGCTTGGAGGGGTGCACGCAGTCGAGCGGCCCTGCATCGAGAGAACTTGGTGAGCATGACACGCACAACAAGCAATGCGAAATTGTGAGGGAGGGGGAGGAAGTAAATAAGGGAGGAGGGAGGTATTGTACAGATGTGCGGCGAAGGTTTAACTGAGTGTTGCCAATGGAATGAATGGTAGCGAAACGAGTGCGAGAACAGTCGGCTAACGTTACGCGAAAGAGGGGGGCGGGGCACGAAAACATCACGTGCAGCCGCTCGTAAGACACTGATGGCCTAAATTGCGACTACGTGTGAGGGTGGGTGTGTGTGGTTTCCTACGACTTGACATTTATTGATCAATGAGTAGATGAGGTTTCCTATTGTTCGAGCAAGAAACTCGATAGGTAGATGACGTTTCCCTGTGGGCGGTAGCTAGTTACATAGTTGCCCAAAACGGAAGATAATTGGCTGGTTAAGCCCTCCTGTTGAGGGGCGTATCACACGCGAGGCGACGCAGCGTGCGCAGTCCGGTTATATTATTGATGAGATTACCTTGTTCCAGGAGAGACAGGAAGACAGCTGTAGGGTTAGCGGGGTAGATTGCAAGTGTATTTTGAACTTAAAGAATATAACAAGAATATACCAGTAGCTCGAAGAAATCGGTGACGTCACCAATAGGGTTTTAATAGGATATCGCGTGCATAAGGAACTTTGGGTTGAGAGTGGGGAGGAAGAGAAAGATGGTAAGGGAGCAGACACGGAGATAACGGATAGACTAGAGGATCGGAAAAGGAGAAGGAGAAAGGGGCGTGGCTGCGCACGGAGAACGCCGGCCACGGCAAGTGTAAAAGGGGGAGAGAACGGAGAAACAGGACGACTGTATAAGATCGTCGTAAGGGGTACGCAGCCGCAGGGGGCTGCGTGCGCTTCGGCCGCAGGGGGCCGTAGGGGAAGGAATATAATACAACATCATATTTATTATTATTGCATAATCTGTCAAGGGATTGTCGTAAGTCCCCACACTTGCGGGGCAAGGTAAGCAATACGAGGTTGTATATTGTAAACTGCTGGTAAATAGAAGGGTAACAAGGGGAGGGCCACTATGTCATACGGGAGAGGGTCGGGAGGGTGGGGGAACACCCTCACTACCCCATTACAACACATATGCACCACACTGCCACCACATAGGGAGAAATTAATTAAGTACAGCATAGAGTGGACCCAGGGGACGGACAACAAAATGTTAACACCATGGCCGCCTAATGGTAGTTTCGATCCATATGCCCAACATTCACTACTAAACCATCTGCACAATACATACAAGGGGAAGAAGTTGGCAAACCATGTGGAGGTGTTTAACTTATGGAGGATGTTCCAGGGGTCCCGACCAGGACCAAATGGAATGTTCACTATGGGGGAAACACCGGAAGAAAAGGAGATTAAGAAAGAAGGAACGGATGGGGAAAAGGGGTGCGAAAGCACAAAGAATACGGGGAACGGAGGACAGGGAGGAGAAAAGATTGATAAATCAAACGACATAAAAAAGGAACGGAACAATGAGACACCCATAACACCGGGAGTGAAAACAGAGGGAGGAGGGTTGTACCCTTTAAGAGAATTAGGAGAAATAGAAGGACAGTTCAGGGCGGCTGAAGGATACTCGAACCCGGCATACAGCCCTCCACCATATGTGGCTCATAGGAAGATACCAATGGGGGAAGAAAGGATTGGAGAAGAGCAGACTGTAGAGATAGGAAACGATGAGTGGGTAGCTGCACAGATATTATTGAAATTACGAGGCTCACTAACTGGAGAAGAAAGGGAGGCGGTAAGGAGAACAGACGAGGATAGTGCCAGAGAGAGTGAAATGAGGGGAGAGGAGCTACTATGGCAGAAGGAAGAGATTTTGGAGGAAAAATTAGCAAAACTAAGGGATGAGCAGAATGAATTGATCAAACAACTTGAGAGGGAGGAAAGAGAGAGAGTGAGGAAAAGGAAAGAAGGTAAGAACGAATTGGAAAAATTAAGGGAACGAAATGAGGAGCAAAAGAGAGAAGCTGAAAGGGTAAAAGCAGCAGCAGATAGGGTATCAAGAGTAGTGCTGAGGGAGAAGAAGAAGGAAGAAGAAGAAAAGGAAAAGGAAATGGAAATATGGAGGAGGAGGGTACTATCAGAGACAGCTAAGAAATATGAAGAGGGGAAGGTAATAGAGAGTATAGTAGAAAGAGAAAGGGTGAAATGGGAAAGGAAGAAAGAGGATGAAAGAATATTGGAACAGATGAGCAACGAAGTAATGGAGGAATTGAAAAGAAAAAGGGAGGAAAATAGTAGGGAAATGGAGGAGAGAAGTGAAGGAGGAAGAGAAGGGAGGAGTAGGGAGAGTGAAAGATGGGGAGATGTATATAAAAGTAGAGAGGTAGCAACAACATCAGCACTAGGGGGAACAGTTGGTAACAACGAAAGGGGAGAAAGAGACTTAATAGACTTAAAAACAGTAACAATAAAAGGAAAAAAGGCAGAGTGGGGGGTGCCATTTATGAATGACTTTTGCAGTGAGGAGGAAGAAGGAGTGGAGAAGGATGGAAGAAAGAGTGAAAGGGAAAGCTTAGATAAGCTATACCTCACTAGAACAAACATAGATTCGCCCTGGATGAGTAGAAGATGGGAGGAGCTGGAGAGAAGTAAGGAGGGAGTGAAAAGAATAGGGGAAACACAAACCCATGAAACCACGCCACCAACATCTCCATCACGCCCTCCCACGTCACACCATACATGTTCAACCACCGCACGCTCACTGCACAGAATAAAGCTCGCGCCCTTCATGAATGAAATTACACCTTATGCATGTCGGCTTAGGGACCTCCCTAGTCGCAGGCAAGACAGACAAATAGACATACCCATATTGAACACAGGAAATGACGAAAAAAGGGGAAAGGAAGAAGAGGGAGGTAGGAGCAGAGGTAGTAAGGAAGAATTTGAAGTAGTAAAGGAAACGGGGGAAGAGGAGGGGTGTGAAGACTCAATATTATGGAGCGTAAAGGGTGACACGAGACAGAATTTAATGCCACTGTTGGAGAGAGGAGGGGTTAGACCACAGTATGTACCTTGGAAACATACGGATAAAGAAAATATAAAATGTAGGCTCCCATCACTAAGTGGAGGTGCGGGTAAGTGGATATATGAAATGGAAAAACACACCGCAGGACAGAAACTAGCAGTAGGAGATGTGAAGGGCCTGTTAATATCAATATTAGGGGATAGAGCGGATGACATTTGGAAAAGAGCGGGATTCCATGGGGTAACAATAACGAACACATCGCATGATGGGGCACCATTTGCAAACTGTAGACATGCGCTATGGCAGGCACTGAGAGTGCAGTACCCAGACACATCAGACATAGGAGCCATTACTTCCCGTAAGATGGGTGAAAATGAGGACCCTGTTGATTATATCCAGGATATTCAAGAGAAGTGGCGCATGGAAACTAGAGAACAATGGGACAAAACACCAGCCATATTTTACCATATACTAGTACAAGGGCTCCCAGAAGGGGTTCAGAAACAACTAAAGAAAGTAGTGGGGATGGAAGCAAAACCATGGCCAGAAATACAACTGACTATAGTACATCACTGCAGGACATGGCAAGGAAAAATGAAACAAAAGGAAGAGGATAGGAAAACAGAAGAGGCCAAACTAGTACAGAAAAAAACTTACTAAATACACAATGGAAGGGGCACTAATAACTACGCCCACACCAATGGCCCAAAGCCCAACGCAAGTAGTGGCTGCACAAGATCCCGCCCAAATAGCGCCTCCACAAGGTGTAATACAGCAAGTGCCGCCTATGCAATTACATGCACCAAACATGGGAGGAGGGTACCCCATGCAAGGAACTGGGTATTATAGTTATAACAGAGGGAGAGGAGGGTTTATGAGGGGGAGAGGATACGGATATAATACCCAACAACAGGCTGGGGGACTTAGAAATTACTACCCCACAGGGCAACCCGTATACCAGGACAACACAGGGAGCTTCCCATGGCAAAGCAGGGAACCACCCGTGTGTTGGAGCTGCGGACTATTAGGACACATGTCACGTACATGTAGGGTCAGGCCAGGAACACCAGCATGGAATGAACAAGCACAACATAGGACCTCACGAGAACAGCAGGGCATACAACAACAGCAGATGTCACAAAAAGGGAGTGACCCACAACAACAAACAACACAACAGCCACAAACCTATTCACTGCCACAACAACAAATAACACAGCAACTGCCACCGCCACAACAACAAGTAGCGTTAATACAACCACCACCCCAAACTCAACAAACGCAATTGGGTAGGGTGACGGTGTTGGGACACAACCCTTACACAGGGAATGGCCAATCATTGTACCCCCAATAGGCCAGCCCACAGACGGCCTTGGTGTGTCCCATCCTGTCAGTAACACCTAATAGTGCGGAGGAACCACGCATAGAGGTAACGATAGGTGACAAAAAATTATCATTTCTTGTTGACACCGGGGCAACCCGGTCTTGCATAAGGGAAGGTAAATTTAAGATGTCAGGCGAAGCCATGAACACCCAAGGATTTTCTGGGGCTAAAGGGTTGGTTCCATTTACTGATAACGTTCCCTTATCTATTGGAGATTATGATCTGTCAGTTCCACTTTTGTATTATAGTGCCTCACCAGTAAATATACTGGGGAGAGACATAATGAACAGGTTGAATATGACGATCTCCTTTACAGAGGATGGCATAATTTGCTCTACTCCAGGGATTAACATGCTCGCAGCACGACAGATTTTGCAAGCATACTGTGGACAGACAGCGATTAGGGCGGAGCCAGTAGATGGCGAGCTATTCCAGTATGGCACAGACATGGCATTTGCATGGATGCCAGGGATAGAAGGGAAAATATGGAGGAGGCCAGCAGCCTATCTGTTCCGACCAGAAACACCAGTTAATGAACTGGAAGGGAAGGTGTTTGTAATGGACATTGAGAGCATTATTGCAACAGCTGATTATGTTGCTGTGCACGCCCAAGATAAAGAAGGGAGAGCATGGAGGGCGGTGATAGCACTAGCAGAAGGATGTAGGCTGACCCAGGTGTCAGATGAAGAGCTGTTCTCAGAAGAAAAGGAAGAAGATGAAATGGTGTTCATGATGAGTGTAGAAATATGGCTAAGAGTGGCTCACAAACAAGTAGCACAGAAAATTGCAATGGCACTTGAGGCACCCGCAGGCACCCCAGTCCCATTTTTTAAGGAGGATATGTCAAAGGTGCCCAAATCATTATGGACTATTAGCCCTTATGACGTGGGATGCATAAAAAGCATAGGGAGTGTAAGGATAAAATTGAAAAAAGGTGCCATACTACCAAGAGTGAAACAGTACCCATTGTCAAAAGAGGCAGATGAAGGCATATATGAAACCATAACGGCCCTTATAAACAATGGCATATTGGTCCCCTCAGAATCACCATGTAACACAGCTGTGTACCCGGTGCGCAAGGCTAAAGGGGGGTCTTGGCGCTTCATACAGGACCTCAGACCCTTGAACAACATAGTAGAAGCAGAGTATCCAGTAACAGCAAACCCGGCCACAATATTGTGTGGCATTCCAGCAGAAGCATCACGATTTACAGTGATTGACCTTAAAAATGCTTTTTTCTCAATACCATTACACCCAGACTCACAAGATTTGACAAGCTTCACTTACCGAAATACAAAGTGGAAACATACCAGATTACCACAGGGGTATTGTGAATCACCGTCAATTTTCAATAGAGTAATACAGATGGATTTGGGTAACGTTGAGGTGGAAAGCACAGTGTTACAGTATGTGGATGACATAATAATTTGCAGTACAAACGAAAGTAAATGTAGAGAGGACTCCTTAAAGATGTTGACAGTATTGGCTGAAAAGGGGTACAAGGTAGACATGGAAAAGATACAATACTGTCAGGAACAGGTACTTTACATTGGCCAACTGATATCCCAACATGGAAGAAGGATTGCACCACAAAGAGCACAGGCCATCTCAAGCACTCCCGTGCCACAGACTGTGAGAGAACTGCAGCAATTTCTGGGGCTGTGCAACTACTGTAGAGCATGGGTATTTGATTACAGCTCATACATAGGACCCCTGCTTGAGGGTTTGAAGGAAGCAAATAAAAGGGAGAAAAAGTTGGGATGGACTATGGAAATGAGGGAGGCATTTGACGAATTGAAAGACGCGATATCAACTGCTCCAGTACTGGCATCCCCAGACTATGAGCGACGCTTTTTTATATTTTCACATTGCGACTCAGCAGTGATGAAGGCAGTATTGGCACAAAAACGAGCATGGGATATAAACCAGTAGCATTTTACAGCGGACACTTAGACCCTGTGATGTTAGGCCACTTCCCTTGTGAACAAGGTCTCGCTGCAGCTGCCTTTGCAGTAGAAAAAGCATCAGCAATAACTATGGGGTGTCCAACTACACTGTTTGTGGAACATGCATTATTTGCAATATTGAATAAACCCAAGTCCACACTAACGACACAAAGGGCATCAGGTTATGAGATCATTTTGTCTAGGGCTGAACTAGCGATTGTTAGATGTAGCACTGTTAACCCTGCAAGATTTCTAGCAGAAATAATTGAGGAGGGAGATTACGCCCACGACTGCACCCAACTAAATGAAATATATTCATGTACTAGAAAAGTTGAAGAGAATGCACTAGAGGGAGGTGAGCTTTTGTTTATTGATGGGTCATCAACTATTGATCAAGGAGATGGGATACGGAGAACTGGGGCAGCAGTAGTAAAAATGATGGAGGCGCCGGTGTGTGTGGCTATGAAGTGTGTACAGTTACCACAGCATTACTCTGCTCAAGCCGCTGAACTAGTTGCACTAATATTGGCACTGAAAGAAAGTTTTAACAAACGTGTAACAATATATTCCGACAGTGCATATGTTACATCCACTGTCCACTCAGGGCTAACAAAATGGAGGAGAAGAGGGTTTAGGAGAGCTGACGGCACTCCAGTGCAACATGCCCTCTTGTTGGCTGAATTAATTGAAGTAATAAACGACCCCCAAGAGCTAGCCCTAGTAAAATGCACCACACACACCAATGGTGAAGACCATGTCTCAAAAGGGAATGCAGCAGCAGACGCACATGCGAAATATGCTGCATACTTTGGTGAGATATGGAACCCCACAGACTCACAGAGAGGGAGAGGGAGGGGAATAGCTAGGGAGTTGTTAATAAAAGAAGGGTACACCCATCTCCCAGCCACACAGATTATGGAACTACAAGCGGCTGCACCCATGGCCGAAAAAGAAGTATGGGTAAAAAGAGGATGTACAATGTCCCCAACCGACGCACTATGGCGCCAGGGTGGCACGGGGAAAGTTGTAATACCGTTGGCACTGTTAAATACCGCCCTGAGCCAATTACATCACCCTGCCCATACAGGCAAGGAAATAATCGCAGCACGAATTAGGGAAGATTGGTTTTGTCCTGAGTTAAACTCTCATGTGTCAAATTTTATCAGCAATTGCCTCACATGTCAACAGTTTACGGCCGGTCATACTTTAAAAGTGATAAGAGGTACCAGACCCCGGCCAGAAGGACCTTTTCGGCACCTTCACATTGACTATGTTGATATGATCAACATATGTCAAGGTAATAGGTATATGATTGTAGTAGTATGCCCATTTTCTAGGTGGATTGAAGCAGGGCCCTGTTCACACCCTGATGCGTTTAGAGCAGCCAAATTCATAGTAAGGGAGGTCTTCCCCAGGTGGGGAGTGTGCGAGGTGTTAAGATCAGACAACGGCCCACATTTCGCAAACGAAATGTTCCAACATATCACATCCCTGCTGAACATTAAACACAAATTTGCATGTGCATACCACCCACAGGCTAATGGCGTATGTGAACGCCTGAATGGCTTATTGAAGGAGGCAATTGCTAAAATACAACAAACAACAAAGAAAAGTTGGTTGTATTGCCTTCCGTTAGCTTTATTTGAACTTAGAAATAGGCCAGGGTCCGACCACCACCTCACCCCTCACGAAGTGGTTACTGGACGTCAAATGCGCCTTCCCCTAACCCCAACGTCAAGGGCATTCACTGACCACGAAAGTTCAGCGAGTGTGTTAGGTGATGAAATGTATCAATATGTGTCTTCTTTGATTACTAGTGTCGTGTTTGTGTCTCAACAGCTCGAGCGCACACGGGGCGGGTCTACCAGCAATCAAGAAAAAGGCGCAAGTACAGAATTGGGAAAGGAGAACTTGTGCAAACTTGCCAAAGGTGACCACGTGCTACTTCGCAATTTCAATAGAAAGTGGAACGAGAAGAGGTTCACTGGCCCCCATCTGGTAGAGGACGTATCAACAAGAGCAGTAAAACTAAAGGATAAGCGTGCCTGGAACCACCTACATGACGTAAAGATCTACAAACTGCAGACCCGCCCCAGCGCCAACGACAGGTCCATTGGAAGAACAGCAACAACATCCCCGACAGCGGAAGAAAGTTCCACCACAGACAACGACCCAATTGTTCCCTCGGAGACAATAACTGACGAAGAAGGGGGGTGATCCCCATACTGCCCACCCCATGGTCACACGCTCAAAGAGTAAAAATACTTCCGCCATCTGAGCGCAAACCCTCCCCCCATTGACTGCTAAGTACAGTTGTAACTAAAACTGAAGGACATTGCTTGCACCAATACACATGTAAACACGTGAATGTTCTCCTTTTTTCTCTCGCACATACAGGAACTGCGTAATATTGTATTGTTAAGAAAAAGCTAATTAACAAGTTCAGTGTACAGGCGTAGATGGTGCTGCCAGACGATAACTACCCAGAAGAATTGTCACACCAATTTGTATACGAAATAAAAAGGCCAACATACCTAAAAAGGAGAAGGGTACGTGTCTACTACACAGCCTTCCTCCTGGCCATAGAATATTACATGCCCCACCTCCGCCCATACTTGCCGGTCCTAAGAGACCGATCACTTAGAGTAGCGTGGGAGCAGCTCTTCGCCTGGGCACTGAATGACTACTTGATAGGGAGAGCTTAAAGGAAACAAAACTAACATTTAATAACGAGCACTTTTGAGAATTTTTAGGCGGGCAACTTTAACGTCGCAAGAATACGCTGCCAGGACTGCAGCAAGGTAAGAGCAAAATGCCGGTGAGATTAGCATATGTAATAAAAATAATAGGGATTTTTATGATCACCGGGTTCTTGGCTGCCTCTGTCTGGCAGTACAGCTATGCTATCGATTTTATTGCTGCACCCAAACCTAATATACCCCCGTTCCCTGCTGCAACAGGTGTTACGTCAGGTGGTAATAGTAATTTTGCACCCAAGCAAAATAGAGTTAAACGCAGCACATACTCAGACAATAAAGGTATTGATAATTATGTACAAGATTCAGCACACGTCGCAAACAACATATGGTACCAGCACATGACCCGCATTGGTAAGCAGACAACCGAGGATAGCTGTTACGTTTGCTCATTAATACCATACGCCATGAGCGCTTCACGAACATTTGTTGCCACAGAAATAGATGAAAAAACAGCACAGTGCATAATATATTTGGCCCTGTTCCAAACGAAAGGAAGATTTCAAGGAACAGTAGTGCACATGACATGGAAAACACGAGACTCATACCCATATGAAAACAACTTCCTCAAGACCTATCTGAGTTATCACAAGACCAGTTTACATGCTGAAGCATTCAGGTACATAACAAGTGGCCCTGCAAAAGGAGAAACAAAGAAGGTAACACTGCAGTATCTACCATGTGATTGGTACGCCACTGAAGTTCCGGGTAAACAAGGATGCTGGGAGAGGCCGCTACTGACGATAACAGGAAAGGTGTATCTGGGCAACAGCTGGGAGATAGGAGTGATTGGCAGCAACATGGTAACAAAAGAAACTATCTCAACTATCGAGACACACAATCATCGGTGTTGGACGACGTGGATCAAGTATGTACCAATGCTCACGTGGGTAGAAGAAGATGAAGACCCAATAACTATACTACCATTGACTGCGCCCAAAGTATGCTACCAGCATAAAGGAGAGGTGGACGTAGGATATAACACCAATTGTGCAAGCGTGATGGAGTTACCTGAGGAGGGAGCGGGAACAGCAGTAATAATGGACCATTATTGGGCCTGTGGAGAAAAGGCATATCATACACTGCCTCCCCTGTGGAATGGTGTGTGCACAATGGTACACGTCAATGTACCATCACTAGTGGTACCTAAGAAGAATGTCGATGTGGCGAAATTTCCTAAAATGGATGAAGGGGATAAGAGAAGAAAGAGATCTGCACCACTTCAGAAGGAGCAAGGAAACAGGACCAACAGCAATGATACTGTCCTAAATAGGAGAAAAAGACAAGGAGAGCCACTGACAGGAAATTACCTGTGGGGAAGGTCGGAAACGGAACTAACATCAATACCGCCAGAACACAGACTATTCAGCAGAGCAGCAATGTTCTTCTCCTCAATAATACATCCGGGACTGCAGGCATACGCAAACGCAAAATGGCTCCAAATAACCAGATGGGAACTAATGATGACCATCAATTCAACAGTAAATGGGTTCAACGCAATTAAAGAGGAACTGCGAGCTGTAAGGATGGTAGCACTCCAGAACAGATATGTATTGGACCTTCTCACAGCAATGGAAGGAGGAGTTTGTGCAAAGATAGGACAATCTTGCTGCACGTTCATACCTGCCAACGATGCTGACAATGGTACACTGACAGAAGCAGTTTCACAATTGGCCCAGATGCACTCCAAAATGATGGACGAAAGTAACGGTGTAGACAAGGATAAGAGCTGGTTTTCACTATTATGGTCATGGATGCCATCTTGGCTGTCAGATGGACTGAAAATAATAGTGGGGTGTACTATTTTGGCTGGAGCTACCCTGATCATAATTAGATTTTGGAAGGCCCGGAAGGCACGCACGACTGACGAGTTGCTGGAAATGGTGGGAATGCACCCCTTAATGCCAGCAGATGACGGCCAGCATACAGGTGTGATAATACAAGAAAGGGAGAAGTTGCGCACCCAAATCATCACCAATCATCTAGACCCACCATCAGTGAAGATCGAGAACCCAAGGAACCCCAGGAGCTACATAGGAAGATGGGTATACTGTACTCCTGGAGGAACATGTGAATATATGTATTGGTCATTTGAAGATCATGTAAACCATTATGGACATCTCGGAGGGATAACTAAGATATGGAGGGTAAGAGGAGATAACGAGAAGGATATGTTTGTGGTCGACAAGTCGACCAGAGGGGGGACTGAAGTGGGAGAATGGAAGACCAGGCTCCCGTCCTTCACCTCTCGCGCTTGGCCTAGAGGGTCATGGCCCAGACACCCGCCGCGAGAAGAGTTTGTCCATTTACCAGACGACCAGGTACCCTGGTACAGGAACATACGGATGTGTCCACCTGCCTGCCCAGCAGCCCGCACTGGCCATGCCGACACCTGCGGCTCGGATCAGCTAGACTAAAAAGCACACGTCGTTAGAGATGCCATGACGACCTAGACAACGGGAAGCACATCTGTACAAATATACACACTTAACATTTCCACACCAATCTACACGAAGAACATACTCAGTGCTCTGACGTAGGCGACAGGCATATTCACGGACGTGCATCTTTATTATTTTTACATAGGCTTTCAGAATGCAGAAACGCAAGACGCATCATGAACTCATCTATAACGCTTGCTCACGCTTCTCTTGAAACCCGTTACCACCATGAGAGGTATAATGGAAACACGATACTGGTCATGGAAATATATGCCATTATAACCAAAAGCACCTATGCACCAAACAGACTACTTAAGCACCAGGCCCGAGTAGGCCTCAAACAAGAGCTCCCGTGGACATTAACAAAGCAAGAGTCAGGTTGCTGATCCTGCAGAAAGAACCCGGTGGAGCAACCAGCCAAGGTCGCAATGTTGCAAACCCACATCCAAGAACAAATCATCAAAGGCACGATGTTGCAACCTCGCACTCCGCGCCTCAACGATAAAGGCACGCCGGCAAATTAAACCAGACGCGCAGTAGAAAAAACTATTAATTGTGCAGAATTCTGCCTCTTTCACGGTCCCTCCCCACGTGACCAAGCCGAACCTGACGAGATGCCAAAACCCAGGAGAGAAAAGGCGTCTGGGTCCCTCACTACGAGACACAGGCCGATACACTTGAAAGGCTCAATGGACATCTGCTACAGTGGGAGCGGTCAGCCTTCCACCTATGAATAAATCCTCACATTGTCTGCACGTACCCATATTGAAACATTGTTGCAAACACAGGTACACCGAGAGCTGGGAACAACGGTGGTCCCAGGCTGGGAAGCTCACGGATGCACCAATCAGAACATGGGGCTCTTATCTCAGACGTCAGTAATACTAGCCAATCCTCAGGAGTCTTCATGTAACAATTCTTATGTATCTAATTGTAGGGACAACCCAGATATACCACCTGACTACACCTTGTCCACTAATATCATTCTCTATATGTGTACTATACTAACCCTACCACTCGAGCAACCAATTAAGAGTGGCGATAGGTTTTTTGTTAACTTTCTGAAGTGACGCAAGTAGCGCGTCATAATGCGGTAAAAAGGGCCTGCGAGCCCCACGATTGTGTGTGTGTCAGGACGAACGCGTACGCTCCTTGACCCATCCCTGCCGTTTTGTCTAAATAAACAGCAGAGTCACCTTGCTCCTTGTGTGTGTCTCATACTCTATCTCGCCTGGGATATACGGGAGGAGTTGGGGCCTCCCTGCCCGGAGGTCTGCGGACGGCCCGGCCGACCCCGGCAGAATTTCCCCCCGACACCACTAAGTCAGAGAAGACGTCGTCGCTGGCTATACCTCTAGCTGCCTCCAGAGGGGAGGGAAGGTGCGCGGGGAGTCCACAGCACCCGCTCGCCGTCTGAACAAAACCAGCTCACAGCTGGCTGCCCACCTCTAGCACACTCCTCTCTACATGCCGACAGGCCGGCTCCCGCCCCGGGACTGGACCCATCCGCGGCTGTGCAGCCACAACAAGAAGCACTGACACCAGACCCCGGGAACGCAAGCGGCCGAATGCACCTCCCCCCCGGAGGATAAGTGAGTCGCTGCCCCTACATCGGAGTCGACAACATTGAGTGGCTTGTTGGTAATCAAACACAGCTCACAGGTCTGCAGTTCGTGTACAAGTGGTGTAATTGTTTTAACACAGTTTGGGTATGTGTCGCTGAGGTTACTGTCTGTGATACAAGCGGCAGGGGAGCACAGTTTGGCGCGATGCGCCAGTTCTACACACGTCCTAATCGGACCTGTTAAGGGGTCACTGTTGATACAATCCTCGCTTCCATGAGCCCTGGGCTCTTAACTTGTAGAATTGCATGAGAAGAAACGACTTACATTCATTGTGGTTTGCTTCTTGATCGTGCTACATTCACCATTGTCTCCCGGGCGCTCTTGTTTCTTCTGAGCTCGTGTTCTGAGAGCAAGGGAGGCCTAACAGGCCTGTGAGAGCATCTTTCAAGAGTGTCTTGCACAGCACGCCGCCACTCGTCAAACAACCCAACAGCAGAATCCAGCCCTTTCTCCATAGGGCTTACGCCACAAGGGTGCTAGATGCGGCCTTTAAAAGGTCAGCAGGTCTCAGACCTTAAAGACACACGCACCTCACATAGGAGCAGCACAGGGAAAAGGAGAGAAATGGTGAAGTCCACTCGCCACAGCCCAACAGCAGAAGCCCAGCCCTTTCTCCACAGGGCTTACGCAACAAGGGCGCTAGAGGCGGCCTTTAAAAGGTCAGCAGGTCTCAGACCTTAAAGGCACACACACCTCACTCAGGAGCAGCACAGGGAACAGGAGAGTAATGGTGAAGTCCACTCGCCACAGCCCAACAGCAGAAGCCCAGCCCTTTCTCCACAGGACTTACGCAACAAGGGTGCTAGAGGCAGCCTTTTAAAGGTCAGCAGGTCTCAGACCTTAAAGGCACACGCAATTCACTCAGGAGCAGCACAGGGAACAGGAGAGTAATGGTGAAGTCCACTCGCCACAGCCCAACAGGAGAAGTCCAGCCCTTTCTCCACAGGGCTTACGCCACAAGTGCGCTAGAGGCGGCCTTTTAAAGGTCAGCTGGGCTGAGACCTTAAAGGCACACGCACCTCACTCAGGAGCAGCACAGGGAACAGGAGAGTAATGGTGAAGTCCACTCGCCACAGCCCAACAGCAGAAGCCTAGCCCTTTCTCCACAGAATAATAATAATTTGTATTTTATCTAGCGCTTTCATCTAAAGCACTTCACATGGGACATATTAACATAAAAAACTAATATTACCCAAATAAATCTCATTTATCAACCTCTGAAGGATGAAAGGCAGAGTTGCCCTGCCTAGATTTAAACCTGCAGATCAAACACAAAGCTCAGCGACAAGCTTTTTACCCACTGAGCCATTTTACCAGCTCATTTCCCTTTAACATAGCTTTTAAAGTCATGCAAAAACTGCAACACTGCCAGAACACCACCACCCAGAGGGGGGGAGCCCAGCAGCCTCACACCAGCAGAGAAAAAGGGCACAATGTTTATTACAGGACCTCAAGGGAGTAGGCCACCTGGAATGAAGAATGGTCTCCACCACCGGCGCCGAGAAGGCCCATCCAACAATATTTGCCACTCAGGAGCCAAACAGACCATCGGAACACAGGCAAGCCCGCCCCCCGACTCGCCTGAAGAGGGAAAGCCCAACTGGGAAACCTCCAAACCACACACACACCCGGAGAACCAGCAGCAATGGGGACCGCACGCTGCAAGACCAAAAAGGAGCCACCAAGATAACCAGGGAGGAGCTCCGGCAGAACCTCTGCACCACCCTGGAAATGAGCACAAGAGGAGGGAACGCATATAGGAGACCCCGAGACCACTCGACATTCAAGGCATCCTCTTCCCACGCCCCTACTGGTGGAAACCTGAAGCAACACTGGGGAACCTTGGTCGAGGAGGGGGATGCAAACAGATCCCACACTGGAGTACCGAATCACTGTCAATTCCCTGCAAACACCTGATCGGATAACATCAGCTCCTGGGAATCAGGAAACACCCTACTGAGGCAGGAAGCCCGGACAACGGTACACAAAACGTATCCAGTAGGACAATCAATGAAGCACACCGGACCCCACAATCCCATGAAAAACACGCACCCAGAGTGGCACCCCACCCCTGCCACGGCAGCAAGAGGACCACACGGGCAGGACCAGGGCCATCCTCACCTGGAGATGACGGATGACGCACCTACAACCACCACAGCAGATCCCCCTACAGACACAGAGAGACCAGGACAGTGGCAACGGATGGCTGAGAAGCCGCCCAGAAGGCAGGAGACCAGAGGACGAACAGTGAGAAGGCCCACAGGACTAGAAACACATGAGGCCCTGCACCCCCACTGAGGAAACACCAGGATAGCTGGAGCCACTGCCGTCAGAGACCTTAAAGAGTTCACAAAAGAAGACAAAGGACCCTTTCCAGAGGCAAGAAGATCTCCCTACCCAGCAGCAAACTTCACCCCAATGAAAACCAGTCCCATGGATGGACACAGGAAGGGATGCACACCAGTAGGACAGAAATCCACTGACGTGCAGAGCCGGGCAGACCAGATGTGGATGAGCCAGGACAACCCCCGATAGGCTCCTTAGACCAGCCAGTCAACCAGACAGGGGAAAGCAGAACACCGAGCATGAGGAGAAGACATAAACACAGGAAAACACTCTCAGAGCCAAATGCAAGTGAAAGGGAGGACCCAGAACCGAAATGCCTATTTCTCACAGCCAAATGGTGAAGCATACCGGGGAAGGGAGCAGTGCCACATGGGGAAAAATCAACCTAGAGAACCAGAAACGCCAACCAAACCCCCAACCGAAACAGAGGCAGAACATATTGCAGAGCCAAACACTGGGAAACCCTAGAGAAGGACACATCAACTCTGCCTGTAGATGCACACAGGGACACTGACACCAAGGTCCAAGGAGAGACAGCCACAACAGGGAGACTAGAACAGTAGGGAAGCAACAGCCACCGCGCAAGCCAGAGGCCCAGCAGTGAGTACCATCCAGCAAAGCAAACACTCTGCTGAGTCAAATGCAAGCTACCACAACAGCATCAGACACACACAGCCAAGCATGAGGGCTAGGCAACTAAGCACATCCCAGGCACAGAACCAGGCAGAGAGACCCTAGCAGGGAAGGCCAAGGGAACTGGTCACTCTAGAGTTAGCAACAGCTAGTGCTAAATTTGAGGGGTGGTCCGCCATGGCTCAGACCTGGCATTTATGACAGAGTCCTGTACTTATTCCCGAGTTCAGAGTGATGTAGTGGCATGTAGGCAACATGAACATTTGAACAGGCAGTCATCCACAGAGACACTCAGATGCAGGAACAAACAAGCAACAACAGTGAAGAAAGAATTCAAACACTGTTTGACAGGCGCTCCAAAAAGAATGTTTATTTGATTTAAATTGTTTTAAGGATATCTGTTATCTTCACAGAGTCACAGAAATGATTTTCACATGTTTAGCCCTCAACACGTGTTTCCCCACTTTGCATTCAGTGGTTCGTCAGGAGGTAAGTTTGCATATATTGTTATCAATGTTTCCTTATGATGGTACGATGGCTGAATTCCTGTGCATCTTAATGGATAAAGGATCTTGCAGGATATATGTTTCTTTCCTGGTAAAGGTCAGTCCCTGGATTTCTCCTTTTGTGCGATTAAGCCGGATTGGGGATTTTAACTGGAACTGCAAGCAACAACAGTGTGCACGGGCCAGGTGATCAGCATCCCGAGATGGCACATTAATACTCATGAACCCGAAGACCCTGGTAGTAGGGCAGGCTAATCCTCCACTGTCAGTAATCACAAGGAGATGGAAGTTGGCAATGCCAGGCACCAAGACGGCCATGCCTGCATATTTCTCCACTCAGTCTACACAAAAGGGTTTTTTGAAAATGCACCACTGTAATAACCAGCATCAGGGAGAATGCAGGGTGGGTTGCCAGTAGCAGGACAGCCACCAACCAGAAGCCTCAACATGGGGCAAGGTCAGTAAAGAAACCATAGTCTAGAGGAGACCTATCATGAGGCCCAACCCATACAAGAAGAGCCTACCGCAGTACAAGAAGAGTCTGCCGCAGTACATGACAGGTAAAAACAGCGCAGCAATGACGTCGTCAGCATGCGTCCAACAGACTACCAAAGTATCTGGAAATCACATAGCTGCATCTTCAGTGCCACACACAGCCGGACTGAACTGGTGGGAGCTTCTGCACCAACCCCAGACACAAAGACACCGTCCAAAGCAGCCTCGGGTGGTGATGACAGTGGGTGGTGAACCCCCAGCCCAGATGGGTCAGAGGTGTACAAGAACGCCCATCCATGCCCTGGCACTGGATTTATGATCGAAATAAGTACTGGCAACACCCCAGCCGCCTCTGGGTGAATGGGCAGTGGCATTGCATGGGCGACAAACTATAGAGGACAGAGGACTGCACGCTCTGCCCAGGGAAACACACCAAAGTAGATGAAGAGCCAATAGCCTGACAGAGGATCAACAAGCTGAAACAACTGTGACAAAGCGAAGCTTCAGACACCCGGCTTGGTACACAAGTTGTACTTTATTGTCCTTGGTTCAGCTCAATACCTTCAGAGTAAGACAACGGGACACCAAGACAGGACAACAGGAGGACAGAACACCAGGCTCCTGACACCCCTGAAGTCACCACCAATCTCTAACTCCCAACGGTCATACACACACCAACATTCCACTAGAACCATGGTGACCTATCAGAGCCAGGCACACATGCACCATTACGACACATCCTCCTCCCTTATACACACCAACACAACAAATGCATAGAACGTTGACCAACAATCCACCATACACCATGACAACACTATACACTCCAGCCCCATCACTAAGTGGCCAACTAGGTAATAGACCTGAAGCACAAAGGAATAAAGGACAACCTGCACTGAACCAACCCCGGACCACAACACAGCTGAGCTGGCCACAGCACGGTATCACTGTATCTAAACTGCAATACTGTTCCCAACAACCAACTAAGCATACCATGCCAAACGTCACTAGTAACCTAACCACACTCTTTATCCATGGCAACCACACCACAAGATAACAGGGATAAGACCCACCGAATTGGAGAAAGGGCCAGAAATGTCCCCCAAAAATATCTATCCCAGACCACATGAACCCTCGAGAACAAAAAACAAAAACAAATGCTCAACCACTGGTCTAGAGTTCTCCCTCAAGACCCCAGGCCTTCCACACCTGGACGCTCCACAACCCCAAAGGGCACCAACCTAACCAACCGATACAAAACAGCACAATGCTCCTTCCGCCCTAGTCTGCTCCCCAGGGCCTTAGGCCTGCCACGCCTAAGCTCAAACCAGCTTGCCACATGCACACCCAGTGCTTTCTACCATGTCAGCCGGGGAACTCTGCTCTGAACCATAAATCTAGCCATAATTTCCACAAGACCACACTCCATCACAAGACAGGCACCTCCACAAACACTGCCAAGCCATAAGCTGTGAACACACTTCCCACAATCCACACACAAAATCAAATATGCGATACCACTAGGCAACCTCACGACCATAATAACTTCCCTCGCCTAAGTAATACTGTTCTCCAAGTCCACTTGTAACCACAACATTCCCACGAAGAACCAGAATGTTGCTAAACCAAAACGCCTTGAGTGATATCCTCATAAGCCACCCACCATTTCATTAACTCCTAGTAACGCAGCCGACCCCAAAATGCTGAACAATTCATCCATTACCCAACAGGCTGCTCCACACTCATCCACAAACCACATATAGGCATGAAAGATGAAATGACTACACAATGCACAATTGCAATACATATTCCACAGTTGCATTACATATGGTCATGAACCCTTCCGTCAACCACATGTCCAAAACCCAGCAAGTGAAACCCCCCGCATGTTCACGTAGCTCGCGTCGGAGAAACACTGTCCTGAATGTTTTGCGACCCCTTGGGGACCCTGTTAAAGTTACCCATACCGTTTCCACTTTTTTGGAAACTCCCACCGGCTCCTGGCCTCAGCGCTCCGGATCCCTCTCTGACCCCAAAAACCTCAAAACTTCATGTACATGACAAGAAAACAAATAGGATACACCACGGACCTAACTAGCGCAGCCACAACACATACACTCACACCAAACGTGACAACGGCCGCCCACAACTAACCCCACCCCGGGACAAATAATCCTAACCCACAACTAATGGTCCACAAACAAACGCAAACACTATCACTCCACGTGACAGGCCCGAACAACACCTACCTCCCTAAAGTCACTTCAGAGGCCACATCCTCCAGGATCCTCGAACCATCCCAGCATGTGGTGAAAGCCTCTCCGGACGCTGGGCTCTTCACCACCGTCTGAAACTCTCTGAGGGATAACTTCCTCCTCCCGACCACCATCGTTGCTCTGGACATGATGACAATCCCAACGCGACACACCATTCACCGTCACTCCCCCTGTGCATTGTGCCGGACAGCCACATGCGCACCAACAGTAACAGGCCAGTGCTAGCGCTGTTGCCCTCACCGGCGAAGACATGAACAGTTCATGACTGTTCCCCACCACGTAGCAGTCTAGTAAAACACCCACACATTCCTATTGTCGCTGGGTCATTGACAAACCACGAACACTGCATCTCCTGCGCTGCGACTTATGCACACCATCGACCCCAGCCATTGCTGCCCGAGTTTGCCGGGCACCGCGCTCTGACTCGTCCAGTGATGCCATGCACCTCACCACTGGACTAGCAGGTCCTCTCAAGCTTCCTCTTTGGTATCCAACCAGCACCACAGGCCTCGGCCCTCCAGGCGCAGCCAGTCAGTTTATTTTCCGGCAGTCCGTTTATTTTCCGCTAATCTCTTTGGCAACCGACCAGCACTCGAGACCTCCTACGGCCTTCCAGGCACAGGCCAGTCAGTTTATTTTCATCAATCTCTTTGGCAACCGACCAGCACTCGTGTCCTCCTACAGCCTTGTTTCTATTCCCGGTCACCGCTCCGGTCAATAAGCCTCCTCTCTGCTTCCTTGACACTCGACCACCACTCCAAGGCACCGGCGGCCTTCGGGTCTCTGACCACCTTTCTCTGGTGACAGCGCCGTATGGCATGGAACGTTGACCACCTTTCCTCATTGTCAACCGCCAACCGCCGACCGCCTTCTCCTTGCGGCAGCAAAGTATGGCAGCAACCCCTTGCCAACACAACGTCCTGAGGTGTGGGGAACAACACAGGGGGCGGTGTCCCATCCCAGCTGCACCTCTCCACAGCAGCGATTGACTCTGTGCCTTCTTTTACGATCCAGTGACAAAGCGAAGCTTCAGACTTGCGGTGTGGTACACAAGTTGTACTTTAATGTCCTTGTTTCAGCTCAATACCTTCAGAGTAAGACAATGGGACACCAAGACAGGACAACAGGACGACAGAACACCTAACTCCCCACACCCCTGAAGCCACCTCCGATCACTCACTCCCAACGGTCACGCACACACACCAACATTCCACTAGAACCATGGTGACCTAACAGAGCCAGGCGCACACGCGCATTACGACAAATGGCAAGCGAGTGGTGGACCTCTGTGCCAGTCTAAACACCAATGGCAACCAGCAACACCGGGAACACACGGGAGAAGCTCTGAGAGCTCCATACCCCGCAGCAGGCTGGCAGCTATCTCACCACAACACATCCCCACAGCTCCAAAGGAAGCGGGAACCCAGGCCTGCCCTGCTTCAACCTCACAAGGAAACTGACAGGGGCCCCGCCCCCGACCAGGCAGCAGCCCGGAAGGAAGGAGGCCCCGGCACTCCAAAAAGATCTCACATGAAACAGGCCCCCATACGGCCTCTGTCCGCAGAGCGGGGAAGCCCGTCCCACCTCTGCACGCCGTGACAGCCTGCTGAGACCACCGGACACCAAGCCCTGCAGGTGGTCAGGAGCCAGGCAAACAGCCTAGGCTACCGAATCCCAAGCCCCACAGACATCCATACTAAACCCAACCCCAAGCTCCGCAGGGAGGCCCCATTATACCAGGAGCACTTTGCCACCCCACTGGAGACACCACATGGAAGACTCTACAACGTTGCTCTCCAGAGCCCCAATCCCAGAAGATCCAGTCCCTGTTGGAGACAGCAGAAAACGAACTGGGGATTGTGGGTAAGTAAGAGGTTTATACCTCCAAAAGAAAAAGCAACAAAAAAAAAGTTCCTTTATGGGTGGCAGAGCCTCATAGGTGAGTACTTTTTTAAGCTATACCCCGAAGGGTGCTTAATAGTTCCTGCTAAACTCCTGCTAAAGGACACAGGTGGAAGGACGCACCATTTCTTATCAAGGAACACTGCCATGCAATGGCTTCACTTAATTATCTCTCTTATCACAGCTGTTTTAATTAGCACCTAATCACATTCGTGTTCTCACGGCTTTGATAATTCGACTATTGCACCTGATCACGCCGAGTCTCGTCATGGGTGAACTCAGCGTTATGCAAATAAAAGTGTCCGAGACACGTGCAGGTCTTGTCTTTCATTCCTGTCACATGTTAAGCTGTGCTGCCCGCGCAGGCCGTTCTCATTTCCCAGTGGAGCTGAATGCGACTTTGCGCTCACAGCATGCCTGACGGCTGGAGTAGTAGACAGTCTGGGAGGTCTCAGGGTCAACTCGTTGAGCAGCAAGCACCCCGGCGCTGCCTCTTAAGAAGTGATGGAAAGAGACAGGGAGCGTGCGCTGCTGATAACCGTAAATTGGGCTACCGGAAAATACTAAGGAGAGGTAGGTGGTTGAGGGGGCGGTGGGAAGTAGGGGGGGGGGGGGGGTTAGGTGTACATCCTCTCTGAGGAAATGTTACATACGTCATTTCCAAGCTGTCCACGTGCAGCGGATCAATACGCATTAAATACAGCGAATAATTACTGCGTAGGCGCCTGGTAGATTTCTAAACAAAGATGGAACATGCTGACCCGACTTGGCCGCTTCATCTGTGTGTGTTTCATGATTGGGGACCGTGTAATCCCTTGCCATGAATTTTCACGATCATTTTCATGTGCTTTAAAGTTCTTTAGAAAATATCCAATCTTGCACTGCAAGTTCTGGAGAGCGCAGGTAACGGGGTCTTGCGCTGACAGAAATACTGTAGGGAAGGTTAGTGACCTACAACTCCTCGTATAAATGCATTGCCTCTCTTGCGTCCTCCCCTTACCCCTTGGGGAGGTGGGAGGATATTGGAAGTGCTTGTTAATTTGATACTGGGCTGATGGTGGTACACGTTGCCCTGGGCCGTAGATTGCACGAAGGCCTCTGGTAAGGAGCAATCAATTTTGAAAAAAAGAATACATTTTTTGATCGGGCGTGGTAAAACGTCAGTATGATTTTCTGCCCCTGCCAGAATTCAGAATGCCCAAACGCCTCGCATTGCAGTCCTACTATGGTTGTGAGGAGGCATAGCCCGGCTTGTCTAATAAGTGGGGCCTGAAGCTAATGTACATGGGCCCACTGCAGTAACATTAACACCTGTAAATGCCCACACAGGGTGGGCCAATGCCCAGAGACGGCCCCTGGTCTGGCAGCGCCCTGTGCGAGACTTGTGTGCCAATCCCCGTCCCCGCCCACCACAAATGCAGAACAGCAGGGGGTTCCGTTCAGTTGTTTGGCTGATACTTGTTCTAGTATCAGCCGAACAACAGAACTGAGCCCCTTGTTGTTCTTGTAAAGGGGGTTTAAGGGCACCTTTTCTCCAGCTCAGTGTCCTGTAAACAGCGCTGTGATTCTTTAATGGGCGCTGTTTACAGGACACTGAGCTAGAGGCAAAACACCCTATATTTGCTGCTGTTTAAAAAAAAAAGTGATCTAGAACCAACTCTCAGTATTCAACTTGGCACGTTTTCAGAAATGAAAACACGGTCTAGCAATGAACCATAGGAGATATAACCACCTTTTTATGTATCGGGGTATCACAGCAAATAAAAAAAATACATTACAAAAAAACTACTGGCTGGATTTACACCCCAATCAACAAACAATTTCCTTTTTTTGTTTCCAACTTGTCTATTGTTGGGTGAAAATCGATTAATCTTTTTGTGCTGTGCGCATGGCCAAAAATGGTACTTTCCCTATGGGAATACCGATGCAAAAAGTGAAAAACAAATGCTTTGTTTGACCCTTTACATTTTTTTAACTGAACCACCGAATTGAATGAAATGTTCTAGTTTTGGGGGCCAGGGCCAGACATCCCATCTGCCAAATTTTGTGCTGATTAATCCTATGATTCAAAGGTAACACCGTAACTATAGGGCGACTAGCGTCACTCAGTGAAATATACATCTATATGTTGGCAATGGGGTCTAGCTTATTCTCAATTTTCTTTCACGATTTCTCAAGGTGGGTCTTTTTTTATTCGTTTCAGGGGTAACTCATTTGCATTATCGTTTGTCCTGGTATGTTGCTTTTGTGGGTTATTTGGAGCTATAATGTCCAGAGTAATAGCTATCTGATAGCAAAAAAGAATGAAGGAATCTGTAATTGTGTGCTAATTTTCTGATGTTTTTATATTTACTTCAAAGGTATGATATTTCCTTTTGTTAGATTCTCTTGTGTATTAGTAATCCCTCAACACATGTTTTCCCACCTAGTATGGTGGTTTATCAGAAGGGTAAGATAGTTTTTTTTCTAAATAAAAAGCAGAACATATCATTCAATTAATCATAACGTTTATGTTCAATTAACGTAGGTACTTTTGAGAGACATATTTTAAACACAATTCTAATTTGGTTGCTCTACTCACTTGCGAGTATTGTTTTGCTGAAGATTTATGAAGTCCAAATTAAGTGGACAAACGATGACAATTAGGAGAAAGCAGTCTTTATACTTCTCTAATTACTCAGTAATATGGATGGTACATATAAATCAAATGTTCACTATTCTATTAAAAATATTTGGGACATATTTTAGTGTCATGAGGTAATTCTTTAACTATCCTTGAATCAAAGCTAGCAAAATGTTTCCTTACCGAATTTAATTTTCACTGTTTCCCCCTCTGTTGTCCCCGCAGCTTATTGACCGCATTAGGACTAAGATGGCCACTATTTAAAGTGACGTGGTGACCCAATCGCATTAATTATGCGCAATCATGTCATCATGTCAGATGCCATCTTGCTTTGGGCTATTGTTCTTATATTCCTATATATCTTTTTGTGAGGACAAACTTTGTGCTATCAAATTTACAGCATATTCGAAGTATACCACAGCAATAATTATTTTTAATTTGATCATTAAATTATGCAGTATGAACATTTCCTTAAATTCTATTTTTCTGCAGCACTTGACAATGTACACTGGTTAAACTTAATTGTATGGAATAACTTTGCCAACATTAGAGTTGTGTTTAAAATCGAGATAATATTCAAGCATACATTTTTCTCTGTATATGCAAAAAGGACGAAGAAAATTATAGAATACAATTTTTAAGATGGATGCATGAGGTTAATTAATTAAATTAACACATTTTAGATGAGTAGAAGCCAAACATTAAACTTCATAATTTGGTCACAAATAGTGGCTTATCTCAGTGTCAAAGTTAAGACTCAATTGACAAGTGTCTAATATACTTATCCATACTGCTTCTTTCCATCTAAGGAGCTTTTCCCTGTTACCTCCCCTCGGAGGCATGTGGATGCTTTCCAATCGGGAATATTTGATATTGTCAATTGAGTATAAGCTATGTTCACTCTGGAAGTGGTAGGCCAAGTGGTATTTTAAATCCTTGTTCTTTATGGATCTTCCAAGTTATGTTTATTCAAATAATATATACATGAACAATAAAATGAATACAGTAACATAGTATATAAGATAACACATTTACATCCTATCAGTTCAATTCTCTAAGGGGTGAGACAGATAAAAGGTGGAGAAATAAAAGAATGAGAAATGCTAACAAGAAGAGATAAAAGAAGGAAAAGAAAAGAGTAGAAAATAAATATCTATCTTATGAGAAATAACTAAGCATAAAGATCATTAAACCGCCCCAGATCATCTCATATTTATGAAATTGATCTTTAGCGCTAAAGGATACCTTCTCTCTCTTAGGCAAGAGGGATACACTTTGCAACCAATCATCGACAGAGGGGGATTTGTCGCTTTCCCAAAATGTAAGAATATGTTTCTTAGCAAGAAGAAGGGCTCTATATATCCAAAACAATATACTGTTAGACAACACACTACTTGAGCGGACTAGGCTCAATACACCAAGAAGAGGGTCTCTTAGGAGAGTCTCTTAGGAGAGAGTGACCCAAAACCAAATCTATTCTCTGAAAAACAGCATCCCAGAATTATCGGATCTTTCTCTTTGACAATTCCAACACACATCTACATTACACAGTTTACACAAATGCATCTTGCAGGGGGACCAGTACAGGTAATGATTAATTCTTTATTGCACGTACCTTAGATGTAAGTCCACTTTATATGTTATCAGACCCATGCTTACTCGGTTCCACTCAGAATCCGATAATACGTAACTCCAATCTGATTCCCAATTTCTTCTACCACATTGTGCTGTTAATTGGGATGTAGGAGGAGTGACTAGTTTGTATAAAGTAGATGCAGATAGAGGCATGTTCTTTGAAAGGTGCAACATTGTAGGCGGATCATGTAGTGCAGCATTTATTGATGAGAAAAGTACAGCAATGATTTCTTTCAGAACATTATAACGATCAATCTCATTTGTTTCAGCTTGTATTTAAACCGCAACAACTCAAGTCCAGCATATTTTGACCATCATGGACATGACCAATTCTCCAATATTCGCTTTTTGCCATGAACCCCACGATAACACACAGTACCCTGCTTCACAGTTGGGTTTTTCCACAAACTGGAGTTTGCTTATAAAAGATATTTCTCATCTCTAATCTCATTACTCTTCCGCCATTCCTTCACAACATGCTTTATAAAAGGTGGAGTCGTACCAACTGGTAATCTTTTGTCTGCAAACAGAATAACATCCAAAGGTGTGCGCGAAAAAGATTCCCTCTCTATTTTAATCCAGCCTGCACTACTAAATTGGTCAGCCAACAACCAATGATGCAGAGTTCACAATGTAAATGCTGTGTGATACCGTCTTATGTCTGGATAACCAAAACCACCTAGATCCACCGGCCTCAGAAGGACCTCTTTTGGGATTCTGGCACAACTCCCCCCCCCCCCCCCAAACAAATGTATTCAAGGACTTCTTAATATTCAGTAATAGTATATTTGAGAGTGGCAAAGAAAGCATACTAAATAGATATAGCAGTTGTGGGAGAAGGGACATGTTTAATAAATTAACTTTGCCCCATAGGGTCAATTTTAATTTCTCCGATTTACAGCCCATTCTATTTATTTCCTCAATTTTCATGCAAATATTATTTGCAAGCAGATACTCCACGTCTCTGTTGACATGAATGCCCAAATACTTAAGTCCTGAGTCTGCCCACACTGCTCGGCTCACATCAAGCAAGCCCCTATGACATGAAAGGGATATGGGGCAGATAAGAGTCTTTGTGACATTTATTTTATAATTAGAGAAGGGTCCAAATTAATGTCACGTCAATAGAAGTTTGGGGTAAGAGTGTTCTGGATCCGAGATTAAGACTAAAAGATCATCCACGTACAAAATAACTTTTGAGATATATGGGGTCATTACGACCCAGGCGGTAAGTACACCAACTTTACCACCATGGTGTAAACTCTGTTTACACCATGGTGGATGGCGGATTTACCGCCCCATTCCAAGGTGAGTGGGGTGGTAAATCCCCATTTCCCATTTACCCTTCCCCATTTTTTGCCCCATAGGGCATAATGGGAGTGGGGAAGGCGCTAATTACGGCACCGTAAATTACGGTGCCGTAATTAGCACCAAGGCGGTTTAGCGCCATGGATTTTAACGCCTGCTAAAAGCAGCCGTTAAAATTGGAATCAGGCGTTAAGGGTTAACGACGGCGTTAACCCTTAACGCTTGAGTTGTAATGAGGCCCAAAATCCCCGAATGGAATACCCATTATACCTGGGTGGTTTCTAAGCATGATGGCAAGAGGTTCAATAAATAAATCAAAAAACAATGCAGATGGGGGGGCAGCCCTGTCGAGTCCCTTTCAGAATCCGAAAGCATTACGAGCTACAACCATTAACAACCACAGCCGCTTTTGCACCATCATACAGAGCACTAAAGAGTTTAAGGAATTGTGGTCCAAACTTTACTTAAAGCAAAACCTGACATAAAAAACCCAACTTACTTCATCGAAAGCCTTTTCTGCATTTATACTGACCGCTGCGTATGCTTCTGCAGAATGTCTGTTCAGGTAGATAACATCTAGTAATTCTCGCAAGTTATCATTTCTATTTCTTCCACTTACAAAACCTGTCTGATTTTTTATGAACTAGTTTCAGAAGCAGGCCATTTAATGTTCTAGCAAACATGTTTGCTAAAAGCTTCACATCTACATTCAAGAGTGAAATCAGCTGATAGTTTTTTCATAATGATGGGATTTTACCTGGTTTTGGGATTACTGTTAATAATGCAGTTTGTATTGAATCAGCAACATTTTCATTGTCCAAAATCTCTGTGTATAATTGTGCTAGATAAGGTGACAGAACTTGACTAAACGTTTTATAAAATTCTAATGGAAATCCATCAAGGCCAGGACATTTGCCATTTGGCAATGTATTTATTGCAAATTCAATTTCATCCACTGATATAGGTGCATCGAGAGCTAATCTTTCATGTTCATTTAAACAGGGCATATCAAAGGAAGAAAGATAATTGTTAATTTCCGAGTCAGAAGCAGTTTCATCGTCCTTGTATAAGGAGGCATAGTATTGTTTAAATTCTTCACAAATTTCCTCATTCTTCCTCTTTATTATCCCCTCTTATCCACAACGAAAAGTACATGTCTATTATCCTCTCTCTGCTGTATACGGTTCACCAACAAGGCTCCAGACTTCTCACCACATCCCCAAAAAGCCTGTCGGGAATAAAATAGATGTATCGCTGCCCTATGATGGAGTTCACAATCCAAGGCTTGTTTTGCCTGGAACAACGCAAACATATTCTCTCTATTAGGGCTACCACAGTAGCGTATTTCACTTGCCTTATATTCATCCTCTAACTTGGCCAAGACCTTCTCCCGCTGGTGCTTCTTGTATGAGGCAAAACAATTTTGCCATGCAGTGTTGCATACAACGCATCCCAAATTACGGACATAGAGCCAACCTAATTCAAGTTGTCCTTCATAAACAATGAACAGTGATATCTCTGTTTCTATATGTTTGTGACAAATTCTAGATCAGAAAGTAGTTGTGGCATTGTTTCCTAGATCTTGAACCACTTGTAGATTCGTCCAGCGCCAACATAATAGGAGCAAGGTCTGAAATTGCTACATCACTGATCTCAGCATTACATATATCCCCACAAAAACAGACTATCTAAGCCACAATAATGATATTATTTACAACATCACATTATGGAAATCACCTCTACATTTAACCTATTTTAATCCAGAAGCTTAGCAGCACAAAACCCATGCCTTCACATAACACTTGTGGTTCCCATTATATTGCTATGCACTCTACACAGGAATGGGTAGTGAAGGGCTAGCAACTTTTTTTGTCTTGCCCCACATGTGGATCTATTACGTATCCTCACGTACATCCTTCGGCCTTGCAGTCCAAAAGTGTGAGAGGCGACCCCAACAACATCCAATGCTCACACTAGAATATTAATATTTGGATTCGGCCCAGAGACAGGGATTTAAAAATACTTTTACGTGGACTCAGGTTTACAGTTACCTTTGCATCTCCAATAGACTCCTGTATCCTGGCTCCCCGCCTGCCATACAACTACAAGAGGCAATTGTGCTTCTAAACATTTCATAATCCCACAGCTATGACACCGTCCAGGGAATACCCCAATGTTGTAGAACATTGCAAAATGCACACACAATCTCTTATACACTACAGATGGGTTTCCTGTTAGGAATACATTACTAGCGCACCAGGAAGCATTACAGCAATATTAAACAATAATGCCCTGATAGAATCCCTATGTAAGACATTCCAGTTAATAGCTTTTTCCCCCTTTCCTTTTTTCTCCATTAGCACAATCGAGAATCCCACCACGTAGCATATATAATGCATGTAACTAACATAGAATTATATTTATTCGAGGAGGATTGACTGTTAAACTGTATTCGTATAATACCGCCTTGTTATGAATATTGGCCTAAGCCCATTCGCGTTGCGCAGAAAACCACATTTGAAATGCTCTGATTTCCGATCAAACTTCGTCGCCATTTTAAGAACTATACGCCATTTTCATCTTAACTCGTGCTTGTGTCCTAAAATGGTGGAATGTGTTTTTAACTACAGCTGAGCCGAACAACCTTTGAGTTACGTCAACATTTAGGCTGACCTTGTGACTCGTATGAACTGCAAAGTGTTGTCTGCGCTCACAAGCCTCATCCTCATATAAACAGTGGAACAATGTAGAGCAAACTCAGTGTGCTTTGGTTGTAATATATTGTGTTCTTTCTTTAAACTAGGCTCACTAAGAGCCGGAGACCTAATACTGCCATTGTATTTTCATGGACAAGCAAACTTATTAAATATGTTGAACAATATTGTAATATTCATCACATGAACTGGGCGCAAACCCTAGCATGTAAATTATTAGTTTGTAGAGGGGCAGGACAATGATTGGAAACATGTATAAAACAGCTCACATTAAGACGTCCAGCACTCTCACCCCCCACTGTGTCTGCTGGTACACACTGCAAGGTGTTGGGAGCCAGATAGCTATCTGTTTTGCTTTGAATTCTGTACAGACATAAAGATACTTGTATCTTTTGACCCGTGATTGGCGTATTTCATTTTGTGGTACTAAGCCTCAATATTTCTTTGGTCTTTCAGATGGCACCCGAATTGGGACCCTCAAGATTGATGCCACCTCGCTGAAAAGACAAGGCTTTTGGACCGGGATGGGAGAGTGAGAAAAGGGGGCCCCTTTGTATGAGATGCGACACCTCGACAGTACTGCACAATCCGATCCCTCAACGGTGAGCATGCGGTTCGAGAGGGCATCTTGATGAGGGTCACCATATCAAGGCGGGCTCTTTTGCCGAAATCACCAACCACAAGTTTAATTTTTAAATGTTTTTATTGGCATTTTGGTAAAAGACATTGGCATTACAAGAGGTTAATTATGCAGTAATGCCAGTTTTAAATAATAACCATCAATCAAACAAACAAGCGATTCTCGTTATAGTCTTGGCATGTGAAACATGAGAACGAGCTGATATCTCCTCATCCGGGGTGCCATTCTTGTCCTTCTTGGGGGCAACTCCTCCAGTTCACGCATGGTGGGGGTAGGCAGTTCGCCACCCAGGTGTGGGGGGAGTGCTCATCATGGTGTGCAGTTCGTTCATGGAAGCTTGTTGTCGGAAGGATAAAACATGTCCCATGCTAGTGCTTTCCAGGCAACCCATTCGTCACTACCACCCAGCTTTGATCTGCTTACCGCCTCTGCCCATACCTTAGTCTCAGCCTCCGCCCACCTCTCGAATTCCCTTTGCCAATGTTGGTACCGTGGCCCCCCAGCCCTCTTCCATGACATGGCAATGTTTCTCTTGGCCAGGATGCTTGCAAGGTCCATGAATTTATGCACATGCTTATGTTTGCTGATCCTGGGGTAAGCACCAAGCAGGCACTTTTTTGGTGACTACTCATACCGGGCAACGCCAGCAGCACTACAGGCTTGTTCTATCCAGACCCAAAGATCCCTCGCCCGCTCGCAGCCCCAAATCATGTATCATATCTGCCTCCTCCCTACCGCACCATGGGCAAACCGAGCTGGTGCTCCTGTTGAAGGTGGCTATTCTGTGTGGGGTCATGTAGGTGCGGTACAACACGTTTAGATGTATCAGTTTGAACAGATGATTCCATGAGACTGCTTTGGGGTAACTCAGTGCCCTCTCCCAATCCCGTTCTGTTAATGTCGTGCCCATGTCTGCCTCCCATTGTTCTTTCAATGCTGCACTCTTGGGGTTGGGCGTGCCTATGAGCGTGCTATATAGGCTAGAGACTGGGCACCAGCCACCATCAAGGTTGTACAGTAGGGTAAGAATTGGTTCAGCCTGCAGCTCTTGCAGCCAGCCATCTCTGGCCACCTTTCCGACCCGTTGATACCACAGGAACTGCCCACCGGGGACCCCCTTCCGCTCCCGTATTGAGCTGAATTCCCTCAAGACCCCTTCATCATACATGTCTCCCCACGTGTATATCCCACGTCCTTCCCATCTTCGCAGAGCCGCCAGGTCCGAACTGTTCTGGCATGCACCTGTGGCTATTGGTATCTCTGGGGTATAAGGGTGTGTGGTCCCCAGTACCGCTCGCGTTCTTTCCCATATCTTCCGCCCCAGTGTCACCACCATTGGAGTATGTTTCGCAGCCCCGAGGTTTACCCAGAGTATTTATTTTAGTGTGAGGGGCGCAACCAGCTGTTGTAGCAGGACAGTCTCTGAGGTGGGGTCATTAGACAGTCATTTGACCACATGGCTAAGTTGGGCCGCCAGATAGTACTTTTCTAGGTTTGGCAGCTTCACGCCCCTCCCCCCCCCGGTCGTATGGCAGGTATAGGGTCCTCAGTGAGAGTCTGTGGTGAGCAGCACCCCACAGGAACCCCCGGATCAGCCCCTCCACTGTGCAGAAGAAGGAGGCCTTGACATAAAAGTGCACGTTATTAAAAAAGTATACAAACCTCGGGAGGATGATCATCTTGGTGATAGCAACCTAGAAGTGATAGCGGTAGCCTGGCCCAGAACTTCAAAGAGTTCCTCATGCCATGCAACACCCTAGCTGTGTTGTTTTTGTGTATTTGTTCAGGCGAGTGTTTAATGTTGACCCCCCAGATATTTAAACAAGGCAGTCTCCCATCAGAGACCAACTGCAGGCAGCATGCTGGGGTCTCTCCCGTTTAGGCCAGCAATTGGGAATATGCAGGATTTAGATCTGCTGAAGCTGATTCCAAAAACCTTGGCATAGTTGTCCAGTATATCTAGGATTACCGGGACGTTTAAATGCGGGTCTCTGACGTATAGAAGGACATCATCTGCGTAAAGCGATAGTAAGTGCCCCGCACCCCTGACCCAGATGCCCGCATCCAAGTATTGCTTCCTTAGGTATATCGCTATGGGTTCAAGACCCAGGACGTACAGCATTGGGAAGATCGGACAGCCCTGCCTTGTCCCCCTCTCAATATCCCAGATGGCAGACACCAACCTCCACATTTTGACCCTGGCCTTAGGATTAGTGTACAGAATATGAACCCAGTGAATGAAGGCCTCCCCGAATCCAAACCCCCTCAATGTCGCCAACAGCCACTCCCAATAGATCGAATCAAACGCCTTAACTGCGTCCAAAGAGAGTATAGCGTATTCCTTCTGGGAGCCCTCAGTCTGCATCAGGATGTGTTGCAGTCTGCGCAGGTTTAGGGCAGTACTGCGCCCAGGTATAAAGCCCATTTGATCGCTGTGTATTATATCCCCAATTATTCTATTCAGGCGTTTGGCGAGGACTGTGGTAAGGATTTTGACATCATAATTTAACATCGCCAAAGGGTGGTATGAGTCGCAGCTTTCAGTCGGTTTTCCGGGCTTCGTTATTGGGACAATTAGTATTTCTCTCATAGACCCCGGTAATGCCCCATTGGCGAATGCTTCTTGGTAGACCTCGACCAAGCAGGACCGGGGTGATGACATCAGCATATGTTTTATAGAACTCTGGGGGGAGTCCGTTGCTGCCTGGTGTTTTGCCGGAGGCGAGGGACCTGATTGCCTCAGTGAGATCCTCACCTGTTATTTCAGCGTCTAGGGCCTCCCTCTGCGTGTCCTCTATTTTGGGAAGGCCTATTTCATCTAGAGTGTCTAATATGTCCGAGTTTGCCACTTGGTGGTCGTGGATGTATAAGCAGGAGTAGAAGTCACAGAAAGTGTCATTTATGTCTTTCTGCGTTTTGTGTTGTGCCTGTTTCGTCCTTTATGTTGATGATTTGGTGCCTCGGATGTTCCCTCTGGCATAGCCATGCTAACAGCCTGCCTGGTTTGTCGCCTTCAGCGTGTGATTTGGCTGTCTTAACTGTGAAATCGAATTTGGAGAGCCTGCCCCATGCCACGGAACAATTCCCTCGCAGCAATGCTAGTTCTTCCTCCTCCCCCCGTGTTCCTGTAGTGTTGGTTTCCCTGTGTTTTATTTCCTCTTCAGTTTTTTCAAGTTCCGCTCTTAGTGTTTTCCCTATGCCGCCGGCTCCTGCAATAGCCTCCCCCCTGACAATCACCTTCATTGCTTCCCACACCATGCCCCAGTGTTCTACACTGCCCATGTTTGTTTCCAAATACCCTTCTAGCTTGTCCCGTAACTCCTCCGTGAAGGTATTGTCTGTCAGGGCATCGGGGTACATGTGCCACAGTGGTATAGCTGGTCTGGGGCCCCTCATTGTCCACAGCACCTGCAGCGGGGAGTGGTCCGATATTGACCTGCCCAGGTATTAGCCAGAGTCCATTTGTGGCTGATAATGTTTGGGAACGAATATGTAATCTATCCTGATGCGCAAGGCGTGGGGGGCAGAGAAGTACGAGTACTCTTTGTCCATTGGGTGGAGTTTTCGCCACACATCGACCAGGTCTAGGGATTCTATCAGTGCATTGAGTGCCCCGGTCGCAGCATCGTTTCTGGTTTCTGGTGATCTAGATCTGTCCAGTTCCCAGTCCCTTACACAATTAAAGTCGCCCCCCCCCCAGCTAGTTTGGCTCCCACTGTGTCTAGGTGCTTTGGGATTCCATGTTTGGGGAAGTATGAGCTTATTATGCAGATTTCCGTCTGCTCGATCCATCTTCTCACTAGCAGATAGCGACCCTCCCGATCTGACTCCCAGCTTGACACCTTAAACGGAACCAAAGTGCTGATCCAGACAAGCACCCCCCCAGGCGTATTTGGAGTAGGGAGCCCCATAGCACTCCCATCCCAGTGGTCGCTCAGCACCCCCAGGGTTTGTTGGGTCAGATGGATTTCTTGGAGCAGGGCTATGGACACCTTCTTCCTGTTAAGGAAGGATTGAATTCTGTTCCTGCACATGTAGGTGACCAGGCCCTGAACATTCCATGTTAGGATTCTAATGTCATTGGCCATTTCGGCATGTGCAACCCCACCGGCTGGATCCAGAGCCATCCAGCCACTGATCTTACCCCCAGCAGACAGGCCAATCGCTTGCCGCAGTCTAGCTCACCCCCACCCCACAACCTTCAGTAGTACTCTCGCCCCTCATGCTACATGCCTCATTTTGCGCTGAGATCTCATCTCTTGCGTAATAAGAACAAACCAGAACCAAACAAATTAATAACCAAACCAAAACTAGGTAACTGCACTCAGCAGCCACCTTGTGTCCGTGGCGCTCGAGCGCCCTCGCAACTGACTGGCCCTCCAGGGCCAAGGCGTGCGGGCTGTGGTGTGTCAGCAACCGGCCGGCACTGAACGGTTTGTGGGGTGTGTGCCTTCGCCCAGTCAGAGGCCCCCGCTTGCCCCTGCCTCATGAAATACTGTGGCAGTCTTCTCAATGTTCTTTTGCGCTTGAGCAGGGTTCACTTGATGCATTCCTCCCCCTCTCCCCCGTGGCTGTCTGAATCAACGTTCCTCATGTAACAGCTTCACGGCCATCGTCCAGGTTGTTGTGCTCCACCACATGTTGGCCGTGGCAGGTGTTTCAAGAAAGACGGTGCGCCCTTTGTAAAGGACCTTGAGGCGGGACGGGTACATGAGCATATATTTGAGGTTCAGTTTCCTGAGTTTCAGCTTAACTGGCACGAAGGAGTTCCAGGTTCTCTGCACCGCTGGGGTGTAGTCCGGGTATATGGCTTTGGCGGATTTCTCCCCCCTCTCTGGAGAACCTCAGGATGATTTCCCTATCGCGGAAGTTCAGTATCCTAGCTATCAAGGGGTCGCGGATGCGAACCTGGAGGCGGCCTTTTTTGTAGTGATCTGTGGGCACGTTTCACCGTGAACCCCTGCGACAATTTCTCCGCTCCAATCTCCTGGAGTATCATGTTTTCAATGAAGTCCGTTAGGTTGGGCCCTTCCATTCCCTCCGGAACCCCCAGAACCCGTATGTTATTGCGCCGGGCTCGCCCTTCGGCATCTTCACCTTGGGCTTCCAGCACTGCATTCTTCCTTTCGAGCTCCGTCAGTCGCCTCTCCAGGTCGCTGGTGGTTCCTGCTGTCTCCTTCAGGGTCGTTTCGGCCGTGGTGACTCTTTTCGTGAGGTTTCGCATATCTTGCCTCATCAGTTGCATGTCCGACTTGATCTCCCCAATTCTGGTGTCGATGAAGGTACGTTGGGCTGCAATTGCTTCTAGCACCTGATTGTCACTGCTAGCAAGGCTCTCTGCGGGTTGTGCTTGTGTTTCTGTGGTGGCCTGTGGTTGCCCTTTCTGTTCGGCATTGAAGGAGTCCATGATTGTTGTTTCCATTTTTTGTTTCGTGGTTGGCATGGCCCCAGTGATGGTCGAGAGTGGAGAGGAATGTAGTGGTATTGCGAGGGTAGTATTGTGCCTGGTGGTTCACGTGTTGCGTCTAGAGACCAGCCGCCTGAGGTTTATAGAGGTTATAGGCCCCAGAATCTGTGTAGTATAGCATGCGGTGTGCCTCAGTACGTGGCCTCCAGTGCCATGTTTCAATGTTTGACCCATCCAGTACCTTCAGCAAGTAATGTCCCTGGGTCGTTCGTTGTTGCACGGGTGACCACGACAAATGATGTCCAGGAGTCACCGGGACCCAGCCCCTCTGCGCATAGTGTGGCTCTCTCGGTGGGCCGCAGACGTGCGGCGCGCCACATACCTCTTATCCCCTCCGGGGTCTTCCTGTGTGTACCAGGTCCCTCCAGCTTGCACCCGCCAGCCAGAGTCCTGGCGGGTCGGTCTCTGTGTCCTTCGATGTCCTCTGCCGCGCCTTCTCGGTGTGTCGGGCGGGCTCACTCAGAGTCGAACTTCCAGCCGCTCCTCCCCCTCACTGCCGAGCCGAGGCCGCGTCAGCCATCTTGAAGCTCGGGGGGGGGGGGCTGAGGTTTGCGGTCGTCTCTTCTCCTGCCCGCACTCCGATTTTAGGATTTGTGCGGAAACGCAGAGCCTCCAGTGCAGGTCAAGTCGCTCGGTCTTGCCTTTTATTTAAAGAACGCAGGATCTTTCCAGGATCAGGGCAGGAGCCGCGGTTGAAAGCGTCCTCACTGCATGAGCTCAAGCCACGCCCCCCATCACCAACCACAAGGATCCTTTGTAATCCGATCGGACCTCCTTAGTCTTTGAAATCAGGCGAGACATGCCCCGATTCCTAAGACTCCTGATATTGGTTGTAGTTTTGCACTCGTGTGTACAAACAACGCCAGGTAACACCAGTGATCTGACATGCCTCGGAAATTGTCTGCCTGTTTCAGGGGTTTATTCCGCAGAGACAGACAATCTTTGGGACAAGGTCAACCGGCACCACATGTTGGCTCACAGGCTTGTTTAATGTACTATAAGTACGGCCTCAATAGTATTGGATTTAACGATATTTGGCACAGACAAACTAGACATGCTTCTGAATTTCAGTGGCCAGTTCATGGTAGTTTTGAAATTGCCGGTATAGAGTATCTAGAGTCTATATTGTTGTAGAAAAAGGCTAGGCCTTCAGCATTTGATGTAATTAAGGATTGGAGAAAGGAAGCTATGCAGCAACTTAAGAGTAAAGAGAAACATGCACATCTAATACTGAAAAAGCATTATTGTATGATCAACATAAACAGTCAGAATCTATTAGAAGTATGGATAGGGCTTTTCAACTTGAAGTACAGAAAATATATATGTCTCAGGATTTTCATACCTCAGACAAACTGATTAATAAGCTATTGAATGAGCGTAGAACTGTTGCTACTGCACCACCTCCTTATGTGACTCTCCCTGTTGCTTTACCTCTTCCCGTTGTTGTTCCTTTTGCTCCCGTTGTTGTTCCTTTTCCTCCGTTGTTGCTCCTCCTCCAGTTGTTGCTCCTCTTCCTGTTTCCCCTTCTGCATCATCACCCTTACTGATAGTTGCTGTTCCCTTAATTCCGTCTTTAACGCCAGCAGTGGATTCTCCACTGCCTATTGAACAAGATTTGTCTGAACTTTCTTTTCCAAGTGGTTCTGCTACACTTGCAGTGACTGAAGGGGCGAATGCTGATTCAAGGATAGTGACTTTTTAGTACAGTATCTAAAGCTAGTAAGAGAGAATTGTATGCATTGGCTAAGGAATATATAGAAGAAGGGGCAAAAATCAGCTGCCTTAACTGCAATTTCTGAAAGTATTCCCGAACTGAATATTTTGATAGAGGCGATGGGAATGCATTTGGCTGATGTTTGGAGTGATTTGATGGACATGAATGTCCCACAGGGGTTGAGGGATTTGAATGTCCTAGCTCGCTCAAGGGACACTGCGGAGAAAGTACATGAGCATGTTGAGATGGTATTTTAGTTTAAAAGGGTAGATCAGTTACAGAATGATGAAATCGATGGTAATAGATTGGATGCCTCGTATGTGCAGAAATTATATCTACCTTCATGTAAACCAATGAGTGAAGAGACCCATATTTGCACAAGAGACGCGCTTAGATGGATTTCTGATGTTTCAATTTCTCCCATTGAAGTATATGACACGTTTAGTCAGTATGCACCGGCAATGCAAAACAAAGTGTTACAGGTAATGGTAGAGAACCTACAGGATGAGTATATAAAGAAAAAGGTTTGTTGTCCCGCAGATTTGATGGTCATTTTTAAGAGAGCATTTTCGCCCGATACTGCTTTGGTTACTTTGTTACTTGATTTAGCCTTGTTGCTTAATGAACGTTCAGAATTGCCTACTTCTCAATTGCCAATGAGGGAGGTTCCTCCGACATTTGTTCCTAAAGTAGAAATTCCAGCTATTGCCGCGACAGGCGCAGCAGCCGCTACCATTGAAGCTCATTATGTCTCACAGTTTGTTCATGTCCCATTTTCTAGACAGGAAGTGAATACCATTAGACAAACGATTCCAGATATCAGGAAAAATCCAACAAAGAAATTGAATCTGTCTTGCATTCATCAGTTTTCACGTTGGGTGATATAGACTTGTTGTTCCCTGTGATCCTACCTGCCGATTTATGGAAAAAGATTAGAACTATAGATGACCTGGCAGGGCTGGGTGACACTTGGGTTAACTTGGTACGGATAGATGGAGAATGAAAGCTGGTGAGAAACCGCCACAGGTGATATTGACACTACCAGACAGAATAGTAACAAATTGAAGACTTTGGTTCCAGAGAGAATAGTTTGGGACAAGCTTACATCTTGCAACCAGGGGAAATCTGAGGGTGCTACCTAATTTTTTTTAAATCAGTTCGAACAACTGTTTTCAGATTTCAAAGGTCCAGACTTAAATACTGAGTCAGGAAAAAGGCAAATTTGTGCGTGGATTGTTGCTCGATATCCAATCACAAATTATGACTTCTGAAAGCACCTGGCAAGCAAAATCACAGTCCGAAGTATTGCATATGGCTCAGTAGTATGAGAATAAGGTTAATACTGAAAAAGAGAGGATAAAAAGAAGGGAGACTTGAAGACAAAAGAAATGTAGCAACAAATAGGAGGAGGAACCATAGAAGGGAATACATAGTTTAGAGGTCAGTTTGCCCCACAGAGTAATGCACAAATGGGTCCTGTACACATGAACAAATATGCCTATTGCAGACAAGACGGTCATTGGCAAGCGCAATGCCGATCCTTCAGCAGCGATTGAAAAACACTTATGGTACCATGGGTAGACGATCCGGAGGCCGTCCTGGGATAGGGGGTCCTGGTGTCAGTTCGCTCAGAATCAACAGTCATTTTGACAGGATAGTCAGCAGCATAGTGCAAATAATGGGAAAATGCTTATTTTTCTGAGGATGTTGCATTTCATGATTTACTGTTCTGTTAGGGCAGCCCGAAGCAGAGTCTGGAACCAGTGCCTATTCCCGTTGATCAGAAAGGGTCCTACGTTGAGATGAAGGTGGGGAATAGGAAGCATCTATTTTTGATAGATACAGGAGCACAGAAGTGTTCCATTTATCATTTGTGGGTTCTAGATATTCCACTTTCAGGGCAGAACAACATTTCTGTAGGGTTCTCTGGTACACCAGTGGTTAGTCCGGTTTCTCAGCTGGTACGGATTTCACTGGGGCCATTCACTGATTCATGTCCATTTCTTTTGATGACGAATTGTGGCAAGAACCTGGGGTTGAATCTGTTGAAAGAATTGAATGCTGTAATTTACTGTTCTCCAAATGGCGTGCATTTAACGATTTCACTCCAACAAACTTCTGTTTCACAATTCTTGACTAGGCCTTAACCGACTGAATTGGATAAGGTTCCGCAATGTTTATGGGCGGTAGATGATAATGACGTTCTTATTTTACACATTGAGCCTGTTAAAACTGTGTTGAAATCAGGTGTTAAACTACCACGTATCCCACAGTATAAGATTTCAGTTGATGGTGAACAAGCTTTAACCCTTTAAGTGCCAAGGACGAGGTATCTCGTCCTTGGGATTACCTCCCCAGTGCCAAGGATTTAAGGGGTTAATGAAGGAGAAAATGTTAGAAGGCTTTGCATGGTGAAATACTGAAATCACCAAAAATGGCCTTTGCACTGGTGGGGGGAAACCCATGGCAGTTAAAAGGTTAAAGAGTATAGTTTCTGATTTTGTATATTGAGGAGTGAGTGAGGAAATTGCAGGAAGTTTGTGTAATAATCCGATACAACTGGTGTATAAAAAAGCGGATAATGCGATTCTTTTTTATTATTGATTTGCGCGCTATCAACAAGATTGTTGCTCCACAATTTCCGATTGTACCTGATGTAACTGCTATATTGACAATGATTCCAGCTTCGGCTACTCATTTTAGTGTTGTGGATCTAAAGAATGCTTCTTTAGTATTCCTGTACATTTTGACAGTAGATATGTGTTCGCGTTCACCCTAGGGGGACACTCGTCCAAGCATTTATAGTAGAACTTTGAAGGAACAGCTTGATACGCTTGAGTTGCCTTCCACTTGCACGTTGTTGCAGTATGTCAACAATCTTCTTTTAGCTGCAGATTCAGAAGTTGCTTGCAAAGAGGGCACTGTGTTGCTGCTTATTCATTTAGCAGAACATGGGCATAAGGCTTCATTAAAAAGGTTTCAATATTGTCGATGGGAGGTCACCTATTTAGACTATCTCCTGTCAAAGGAGGGGGGAAGACTGACACCTGAACGGATACAAAGCATCTCTAGCAGTCTGTGCCAAATACATAGAAAGATGTTGGAGCCTTGATATGCATGGCTTCATACTGTAGACAGTGGATCCTTAACTTTTCATTAATGATAAAACCAATGTTGGCATTGACAAAGAAGGGCATTTCTTTGCCTTTACCGTGGAATATGGATTGCCAGAAAGCTTTTGATCTGCTCAAGGCTGCGTTGTGTTCACCACCCGTTTTGGGGACACCAAATTATGACAAGGCCTTTATTTTGTATGTGCATGAATGTGATGGATGCGCTTTGATGTGTTAACGCAGGAACATGGAGGAAATAATAGACCCTGCAGTTATTTTTCCTCCACGCTTGACCCTGTTGCATGCGCTTTGCCGAAATGTTTGAGAGCTGTTGCTACTGCCGCTGCATCTGCAAAACAAAGTGAGGGTATGGTTCTGAGTCACTCCTTAACCGTGATGGTACCTCACTCTGTAGATCTTCTATTAAACAAAACGCAAATGCAACATCTCACATCAGCATGATTAACAAGATACAAGCTGGTTCTATTTGTACCTCATATCCAAATTAAGAGATGTTGCTCATTAAATTCCAGCCAAACTATTGGCTCTTCTGCAAGAAATTGCTTGCAGCGACGAAATGTCACATGACTGCCTCTATACCACAGAACAGGAAACTAGAGGCAGAATCGATTTAAATGATATACTATTAAACAATCCACAAGGGGAACTTTTTTGCAGTGGCTCCTGTTTCAAACTTCAAGATGGTACATCCACTGCTGCTTACACAATCACTACATTAAGAACTATTGTGGAAACCAAAAGAATTCCGCATAACTCTGTGCAGGCCACAGAGATTATTGCATTGACTCGAGCTTGTGAACTTTCCGAAGGGCTTATAGTGAATATATTTACAGACAGTCATTAGGCCTTTGGGGTGGCTCACAACTTCGGTCGAATATGGGCAGAGAGAGGTTTCTTGACTTCGCATGGAACTAAGATACAACGTAGTACTCTGATAGTTCGGCTACTTTCAGCACTTGCGCTTCCTACCCAGTTAGCAATAATGAATTGCGCATCACACCAGAAAGTAACAGATGATGTGGGGAAAAGAAACACTTTTGCTGACAGTATAGCCAAACAGACTGCCACTGATATGCACTCTAAAATGTACATAACAAAAGAGGTCACTAACACTTGTCTGATAGACCTAGGAATGAATTGCATAAAAGACATTCAGGCTGATGCCACTCCAGAAGAACTTCCCACAGCCCACTGTGGGTTCAGTAAGTTTAGACGATGAAGGGTGTTGGGTAGATAATGAGAAACAAAAAAGGATTATGCCTGATGCTTATGTCACCACCATGGTTACGATGGCTCATGGTCCAACTCACATATGTGCCAAAAAGATTTGTAAACTGTTAGAACCTGTCTGGGTTAATGTAAATATCCCAAACTGCTGAGCATTTCGTTCAAAATTGCATGGTATGCTTACAGCATAATGTTGGGAAAGGTACATCGCCACCGAGGGGTAGTTTTGGACGTCCCTCTATACCTTTTGAGGTTATACACTTTGATTTAATTGAAATGGAACATTGTCAGAATTACAGATATGTCCTAGTAGTTATTTGCACTTTCAGTAAATGGGTTGAAACTTTTCCTCTAAAAGATGCCACTGCGATGACGACAGCGAAAACCTTGCTGAAGGAATATTTTCCTAGGTTTGGTTTGCAGAGGGTCATTTGGTCAGACAATGGTCCACATTTTATCGCTGCTGTTATCCTGCAAGTATGCGTGGAGATTGCAGATCGATAAACGGTTCCATTCGGCCAGACATTCTCAGAGTGCCGGGCTTGTAGAACGCCACAACGGTATATTAAAGAATAAGATGGCGAAGATCTGTGCCAATAGCAATTTGAAATGGCCAGATGCCTTACCGATGGCTCTATTGTCCATGTGGACTAACGCACAGTCTAGGACAGGGCTCTCTTCCTATGAGATAATCATGGGGAGACCAGCCAATATTTGGAATGTACCCAAACCCAAGCGGCTAAAAGATGTAGAGCATTTGCTCCTTTCTGAGTACTGTGACCAGTTAACTCAAAATTTGTATTTGATTTTATCAAGAGGTGCGAGAAGCCCTCCCAGTAAAATACGAGGGTCCAGGTCATCTACTTCGACCTGGCAACTGGGTGCTCGTTAAATCGTTTGAAATAGCCTCCTGTCTCGCACCTCGCTAGAGAGGACCATACCAAGTCCTCTTGGCCACACAGACCGCTGTACGAGTGGAAGGGAAACTACACTGGATCCACGCAACGCACATCAAGAAAATGCCTTTTCCTCTGCCCCACAATAAAGGGGAAGAGAAGGAGATTGTTCACTTTGATACTTATCACAATCCTGTTTTGTCTATGGAAATCCTTCCTGAGTCCGTGGGGCATGGGGAGACTGTTGCTTTGCCTTAAAATTCTTCTTTGAATCTTTCTGCACCATTGAGCAATCTTGCTTCTGCTTCATCACTTCCTTCAGGAAGCAACAACACTCTGTTCGCAGATCACACCGTACCTGGAGTCTTGAGGTATGATCTGCGTCCGAGATGCCAGACATACAGCACAGCATTGGCTGTGCCCACAAGGAATCATCGTTGAGCCAGTCCCTTGTCACTCTTTTTCACTGAAAAATAAATAAGAGGAAGGGACCGGCAAAGTTACCTTCAAGCAAGATAGGCCATGTGGTCAGGAGCCACTGACAGATGAACTAAAGGAGCCTAACGGAGAGGCTTCTAAACGGACTCTGAGAAACAATGTCCCTTTCTGAATCCACTCGTGCAGAGCAAGCTATTGGTCTTGTGGCTGACAAAGAATCTGATCATCAGAGATCATGGTCTTTGGGGACTCAATTTTTTGTAATCATAGTACTGGTCTGTTTTAATAATTATGTTTGCGCTTGGGTTCTGGTACATGGAAAGAGAGCGTCCATTTGACACTTTGTTACCCACCACTGTGTCTCCACCTTTCGCACATCTGCACACTCTTCCTCCTCGAGACTCCCAACATAAACAGGGTTATCATAATAACACCCTCCTAATGATCATGAATGCGACCGATGGAATTCTGAACAGAACAAATTTCTGGGTGTGTTCACACTTGCCACAACATGGAGAAAAAGGACTAGGCTGGTATATTCATCCTCTTCCTTTAACTACTGTATGCTACGCCTCGCTCAGGGAATTATTCTTTGGTCGTTAGAGCAATAGTATTTCTGGGAACTTGATGGGACTAATCTGAATGAATTCGAAAAGCGAGTCTTAACACCTTTGGGATGTTTTCTCTTTGCAAATGGAAGCAAACTCAATGTTACTTCTTTTAGGCCATCTGATAGATTCTCTAGACCTTTTCAATAACTGATTTCTTTCAAGGCGGCTCCCGTAGGCAACCGGGATGCCTTGCCTCCTTCCTATACTATTAATCATAGCCCTAACTTTGTTTCGTTTCCTTCTGAATACAAAGGGAAGGTTCTCAGCCAATGGGTACATTCGAGGGTTGTACTAAAATTGCAAATCTAACCAGTGAGGACAGACCTTTTGTATGTAGTAGGAGATCCCATTTACTTTGTGGCAATGAAGCTACCTATCGATTGGCACAGTATTTGGCAGGGTACTTGTTATTTGGGTATCTTGTTACCAGGGGTATATGTGGCTACTACCACTGAGCTCTCTAGAGCACATCCAAGGCGGGATGAGAATGGTGACAATCCTTCACAAGTCATCGGTGATGTAGCGAAATACTTTGTGCCATTTTGGGGTCAGATAATGAATTCCGAGGATATCGACTAGCAAGGGTATTGGAAAAAACCGTCAATAGGACCACTGATATTCTGTACAACATGATGTTGGAGCAAAAGGCAATTAGACTAGTAGCCCTCCAAAATAGGATGTTAGACGTCATGCTAGCTGAGCGTGGTGGGGTATGTAAATTGGTGGGATACGCGCGCTGTGTTTTTGTACCCGACTCCTCCTTTACCATATTCAAGGCAATACAAAATCTGCATACCTTGAGTACTGAAGTACTGAGTACTGAAGTACATGTCCCTGAGGGAAACTGGAATCTTAGTGCTTGGTTCTGGGACTTGTTACGCTCATGGGGTTGGAAAATCTTTGCAGTCCTAACGATAGTTCTTGGTATTCTATTGTTTTTCTGTTGTGTACAATGTCTCCCTGCCATATGTTCGATGTTAGAAGGATGTTGTGCACAAACGATAGGTACACTAGGACCAAAGGTACACACGCCAAAGGAAATTGCTAATGTTTTAGTAATGAAGGATATTACTATCAAGGAATTTATGGCGATTGATATCTCGGAAGAATGGGATTCAAGATGTACGGACATTTAAGCGTGGGGTTTTGAATAAAGCGATGTTTGAGTAATGCTCTTGTCTTAGGTCAAAAGGAGGGTTTGTTAAACTGTATTCGTATAATACCGCCTTGTTATGAATAATGGCCTAAGCCCTTTAGCGTTGCACAGAAAACCGCGTTTGAAATGCTCTGATTTCCGATCAAACTTCTCTGCCATTTTAAGAACTATCTGCCATTTTGATTTTAACTTGTGCTTTTGTCCTGAAATGGTGGACTGTGTTTTCAACTACAGCCGAGCCGAACGACCTTTGAGTTACATCAACATTTAGGCTGACCGAGAGCAGACTGTTTGTTCTGTGCAAAGAAACCGTGTGACTCGTATGAACTGCAATCCAAGTGTTGTCTGCGCTCACAAGTCTCATCCTCATATAAACAGCAGAACAATGTAGAGCAAACTCAAACCGTGTGCTTTGGTTGTAATATATTGCGTTCTTTCTTGAAACTATGAGCCGGAGACCTAATACTGCCATTGTATCTTCATGGACAAGCAAACTTGTTAAATATGTTGAACAATATTGTAATATTCATCACAAGAACTGGGCACAAACCCTAGCATGTAATTATTAGTTTGTAGAGGGGCTGGTAAATGATTGGAAAAATGTATAAAACAGCTCGCATTAAGACGTCCAGCACTCTCACCCCCCCACTGTGTCTGCTGGTACACACTGCGAGGTGTTGGGAGCCAGATAGCTATCAGTTTTGCTTTGAATTCTGTACATACACAGATCTTTATGTATATTTCGACCCGTGATTGGCGTATTTCATTTTGTGGTACTAAGCCTCGATATTTATTTGGTCTTTCATAACTGTGGGCCTCATCACGAGTTTGGCAGTAGCCCTTAAATCCGGTGGGTTTGGAGGTAGGGCTAATAACGCCAGCGCCATTAGCGCCAGCGTTACTACCCAACTCGTGATGAGGCCCTGTATCTATACATTGTGGAATGGTAATGAACATGGATAAAGACAATATGCTATAGTAAATGAAGGATAAAGAGGCCTACATAATCCACCCGAAGGCCAGTGCATGATGGCCTTGTCCCTAGTTTTATATCCATTACTCTATGCCATACATATTTTAAGAAATTATAATAAATTAATGCAGAAATGGGACACAAGGCATGCATTGAATGGCAGCCGTATGCCCACTATAAACATGCACTACATTGTTTGCAAAATAATATCACTTCCTGGTGAATTCTGTGGACAATTTAAACCAATAATTATGTTTGGTGACATAGCGAAGTTTCATTTGTCCAGGAACTCAACTGCGTCTATCCAGAGATCCAAAAACCGAACTGTCATGGCACAAGAGGGGAACATGCACACTTTGTGAGTGCACTTCAAAAACATGATCTGCGTGACTCTTTTACTAAGAGTACGATCCAGTGGAAGGGTGGGGTGGGTAATAGAAAGGACTGATTTGCAGTCCATTTTTGGCTGAGAACCAGTAGAGTGTCAATAGAGCACATACAGTGTGGTACAGCAGGTATTGCCGGAGGCCCATCAGAATCCAGTATGAAGAGGCTCTGCTAGGTACTGTCATCATTCCGGGCATGAATAAAGCATACTGTAATGCGACGGATGCACTGCGGGTGATATGAGCTTCTTCACACACAAGCTTTTACTCGATGCTTGATGATGAGGGAGTTGTCCATGAGGAATTTCAGTTTACCATTGCTGCCAGTGTAAAGCAGGTGCTCTTTTCTTCTGGCCAAAGAATGTTTATCGGGTGGGTTGTTTCGGAACCTCAGATAATAAGTGTAAGTAAGGCTTTGCCAGCACGTGGATATGCATATTTTGATTGTGCATTCTCAGAGCATGCCGGCAGGCACGCTAACAACTTGCGCTCCAGCGGACGAGCGGGGATAGCAGGGACAATGGACTAGGTTTAGAGGGCCCAAAAGTCACAAAAGCATACCAGTGCCAACACAGTCTAGACCGCAAAACACTCACAGCTCATTCGATGCACCTCCCAAGGAGATTTCCAGCAACACGTGCTGCTGCCCATTCGAACATTGTGTTCCACATAATGTTTTCCTATAGGGACCAGCGACCGCAGCGCCATCCGAGCTGTGTGAGCCATCTGAATGTAAAACGAAGTCTATAAGTGGACTCGATAGATGCCATATACAGGCTCCTCCTTTGTATGAGACACATTAAAGGAAAGCACCTACCAAAACAACACACACATCTCAGGATACATTGAAACACTCTATTATTCAACGGTAGTTACGCTTTTCAAAAAACAAAAGTAAACACCTCCATTTTCTTTCTCTTTTTTTCTTCCTTTTTTCTCTGGTTTGTTTACAAAATAAAAATGCATATTCCACAAATACTTTTTCAGTGTTTCTTGCTGTAAGGGCTTGAAGTCTCCCCCCGACTGGGCTGCAAACCATTTAAAAAGGAAAGTGCCCTTTGATGGTCTGTGAAAGTGCGCTATTGACAGTGGAAGTCACAGGGCTTCCACTACTTGTCTATGCCCCAATCATTTTAACATAAAACAGACAGTAGCTACTTTGTTACAAATGTAATTATTCCTTGGTCTGAGTCCCTATAAATAAATTGCTGGCCCTGTGTGTCGATATCTAGTGTCCCCAAGTATGTGACACACCCATCCCTAGAATATCGATGCTGTGCCGCCTACAAGGGGATGTAGAGATACTGGCCCTTAGTTCTCTCACCACTTTCCTACAAAAAACGAATAAGTGCACATTTAATGATGGTCGGTTTTCTTCTTTATTGTCACCACCACCATAGATGTGTCTTATAGAAAAAATAAATAAACTGTTGTGGTCATCTTGGCCATCTTCAGTTTGTTAAAAATCTATCAGTTAATATTCTATTACTGTTAGCTGGAATTAAAATGATGGGTAATAGCTGGAGTCCTGGAGGAACTGATAGGGAACACCAGAAACCGCCCAGGCAAAATAGCTGCCTTATATCGATCGGCGGTCACTTGAAAACTACATTACCCTACGTCCCTGGTAGTTTCCCATGTAAGACACGTGACAGGATACGTGGCAAAAATGTAGATATTATGTGATCACACGAGGGGTTGATAGTAAAGATAATCGCAGTATACCCCGACGGCGAAAACCGCTGACAGACATCAGACGGTTCGGTGTTGTACAACGGGAGACGCTCCTCAGTTATAAGCAGGTAAGAGACCATTGGGGCTTTAGGAACACGCACCCACTGTGAATTCAGCACGAAGTATAATGTGGCACCCAGACATAGCCACCATTACGCTGTATGTAAGAAATTTAAGTAACGTCTTGTTTACGCTACAAGACAATGGAATGATGTTAATCCTGACCGCTACGGTATAATTGTAAAATGCTCATTTTGACCAACTACGGTCCCTGTTACAGCACAGCATAGAGTCGTACGTGGCACTGTAAGAATTTCAAGTAGCGCTTTTTTAAAGCTACGGTATAATGGAAAAATGTCAATGTTGACCGCCACGGTACAATTGAAAAATGCTAATGTTGAGCGTCACAATAGAATTGAAAAATTTCAATTTTGACAATCCACGGTCTCTCATTTACTCTCTCACTTACAGCTCAGCACAGAGTCATACGTGGCAATGAGACACAGCCACCATGACACTGCACGAAAGAATTTTAAATAGTGCTCTGTTAACGCTAATTTTGACCGCCACGGTATAATTGAAAAATGCTAATGTTGACCGCCTACGGTCTCTTATTCACAGCTCCCTTTCACTGGAGTTTGATGAGTACCAGGCACAATGATGCCAACAGATGACGCCAAGAGTCTGTGAGAAGGGGACATGCACCCTACAGGTATCTTTCCTGCATTGGGTCCATATAGTGGACACTGTTGTGCATGAACCTAGGGAATCAGAGAAAATGATATATAAGGACCCCTCTTTTGTAGGCTATGTGACCAGGAAACAAAGAAGCAAGTGAGGAGAACCCGAATAAGTAAACATCAAGAATAGGGAGAAACCAGTGACTCTACTGTGAACCATAATTTTACAATCCTGGAGTTCCATACACACCCCACATACTGTATATTCCCCCCTGTTTGTTTTGTCCATTTTTATAACCCTACAGGGATCAGAACGAGATCTGTACTGCCCATGGGAAACCCTGAGAAAAGCTTCTATTCATCCACCAAGTGGACACCTGTGAAGAAATCAAAGAGCTATTGAGAATGCACAATTCTCCGTCCTGAAGAAGGCGTCGAGTTATCCGCTCCTCTGAAACCGGTTGACAGATTACAGAGTTGATAGGCTGTGAAAGAGTGCACCACTCCATCTGCAGTGATCCATAAAATAGCTGGATTAACCATAAAAGGCACTTTTCTGTCCCTTGTAAGCTTTTTAACCTTCGCAAGTAGCTTTCTTTGCAATACTATCTCCTTATTGAAGTCTTTAAATAGCATAATAGTCCACTTTTCGCCCCGTTTAAGCATGCCTAGTTCCCTAGATCTTCTCCATGGCATTTCTTTCACAGGGTACCTCAAAAAACATCACCAGAAAGTCACGTGGGGGCTGACCAATTCCAGGCTTGCGTGCAAGAGTGCAGTGTGCACGTTCAATTTCTAATATCTTCCCTGGTGGTAAATGCAGTCGTTTTGGTATGATATGATATGGCATTTGTAACGCGCCTATACACAAGTGTTTCAAGGCGCAATGAGGCAGGGGGGAGGGGAACAAGGGGAGACAGACAACGATCCTACTAGGCCAGGTGTCATTCAGATAGTGCAAGGGTAGAGGGGACTGGGAAAAGTGCAATGGGAAGGGGAGAGGGGAAGGTGCAGTACATGGTTAGTAGAGTACAAGATAAATAATAGGGCCAGCTGGTGGCAAGTGCAAGGTAAGTGCCGGGAGAAAGGGGCTGTAGGATACAGAGACAGTCCCGTAGTGCCGGTAGGCAGTGCAGGGAAGAGTGGCTGGGCCAAGGACCGAGATCAGTGAGTGGGCCAGTTGCAGATTGCGTGAAGGTTCAGTGATTTTAGCAGGGGAGAGAGGGAGAGAAAGCGGAGGCAAAGAGGAAGGTTTTGAGGTGCTTCCGGAACCGGAGTTGGTTCTCCTCAAGTTTCAGGGAGGCAGAAAGGCTGTTCCAGAGGGAGGCCCCTGCTGCGGAGAGAGATTTACCCCCAGCTCGTTGCTTGGAAAAGCGGCTGACCCTGAGGTAGTTGGAGGTGGATGAGCGAAGAGCTCGAGAAGGAAGATATTTAGGAAGAGAGAGTTGAAGGTATTTTGGCCCAAGGCCCCAGAAGGCCTTGTGGATAATGCAGAGGGTTTTGAACTTAATCCTCGCAGCCACTGGGAGCCAGTGTAGTGATTTCAGTCCTGGAGAGATACGGTCCCTGGGCTTGAGGCCAAGGACAAGTCTCGTGGTCCTGTTCTGGATGAGTTGCAAAGGGCGATTTAGATAGAGGCTGTTACAGTAGTCCAGCTTCGAGAGAACCAAGGCTTTGGAGACAGAAAGGTATCCTTCCTTTCCTCTCCTTCCCCCAGAAGCTCAGAGGAAGGTGCAGCTGATAGTATGACGTCAGATATGTGAGGAGAGAAAGAGAGTGTGGAGTCGAAGATGATCCCGAGGTTTTTTGCCTTGCAGGTAGGAGCAGGAAGAGGGCCAAGGGAGGCCGGCCAGAGAGCTGCAGGGAAGGAGGGAATGGGATTTTTCCCGCTCTTTTCTGAGCTTGCTTGGTGAAGATTTTGAAAGTATAGAGAGATGGTTTTCTGCAGTGGAGATATTGCAACAATTGCTCACCTAACATGGCACTTACTAACTAAAGAAAAATAGAAAGAACTCCTGTTAGGTATATATTATAACATGCACTTCCAGAGTTGTTGTTTATTTCACAGAACTTCAAACTCAAAAGCTAAGCACTTACAACCTTGAAGCTGTATTTCTGTGAGGTTCCCAGTATCTAAAATATAAAACTGCAATGTTCAGTCAGTGGGCCTGTATCACTGTTCTCATCTGGTATCACTTCTTGTAGAAAATCTATGGGCCGACCATTCTACACACCCTCAGGGAAACCAGTATTTTTCAGGTTAGATCTCCTACTATAGTTTTCCTGCTCAGAGATCCTTTTATAAGCTGTCCCCAGGAGCGTGGTTTCCAGCTCTTCAGTGTACTTGCCTACCATGGATTGCTCTTTTCTCATTTCCAATATAGTTTGTTTAATCTTTTCAATAGACAGCCCAATTCCATCCATGATTTCTATCAAATAATCATCAGCTGATTGACCTTCAGGTGCAGCTCCCACCAGGCTCCTTTTACTCTCATATCTGACTCTTTTTGAGGGCTGGCAGTCACTATTCAAAGTGTCAGCAGGTCCCTCTTCATCCCCACTTCCAACTCTTGATCTCCTAGTGGTAGGTGCATCTATCATTTCAACCGGATCTGCCATATTATATATAAGCAAGGCTGTCAGGGCTGGAGCAGAGCTCTCAAGCTGCCATTGCTGCAACTTTCTAAGATGGATCTAAGATGTTCAGAAATTCTTGTTTTAAGTGGACAGATAGTACTTCCTATTTAGATCTTTGAGCAAATACATTGTATTCTGAGGATGACAAATTTAGTATTGCTGTTGATGAATTGTGAAATGTGACGTATTGTGCCATTAGGGAGTTCAATTTGTTTTTTCCTGTTGCCTGAATGTGGACACAAATTACATTTTCCACATTTATAGTTGCCTTGAAGGATTGGTTGATTCCACAAATGTGGGAGACCAAACCTTTGTTTCTGCGACATAAAATGTGATCGACTCAAGAGATTCTTTCTTTGCCTTGCGAAACATTAAGCCTGGTGTATTGTCACGAAAAGGTTGTAGGTCTTGATCTAATCTGAGGATGGACTAATGTTGGGTCCAAATTATTTTATTAGATGTACTTCAGAGCTATAAGTAGTAATGAATCACACTTTATTGAAAGTTTCAAGCAAACTTGTTTTTGGTTTAGTTGTACGAAGATCTACTCTTGTTTGAGATGATGTCTTGTGCAGTACTTTCTGGAGATGTTGGCTGTCATAGCCTCTTTTACGTAAGGTTGTTTTTGCATGTTTTTCAAATTCTTTGTTTTCTATACAATTACGTTTGATCCTCAAAATTCCCCATATGGAATGTTCTTGGTGACATGATTAGGGTGGTTACATTTTGCATGTAATATGCTGTTGCCTGATGTTGGTTTCACAAACAGTGTGGTTTGAATATCATTTTCAACGTATAGTTCCAAATCTAAGAAATGTATTCTTGTGGTACCGTCTTGAATTGTACATTTAAGATTTTGGTTGGTATTGTTCAGATAATTGTAGTATTGCATGAGAGATTCTTGGTTGCTGTTCCAGATGATTAATGAACCAACCCCAATAAGATATTTGGCAGCAGTTGTGAATGATGGATGTTGTCATGCGAATTCAAATTCAAAGTCAACCATATATGTTAGCATAGAGAAGTGCAAATTTCGCACCCATCGCCATGCACTGCTTTTGTCGGTAGAATTGGTTGTCAAATGTGAAAATGTTGTTTTAAATATAACATTTCTGTTAACATTAGATTCTGTGAATGATAAGATATTGATCTGGATTTTAAGAAGTATATGTATAGTTTCAATGCTCCTATTGTGAAGAATAATGGTGCAGAGAGAGGTGACATCCAGGGTCACTAATCTGAAATTAGGTTCCCAGGTTATGGATTCAAGTTGTTGTTTGACATGTTTGGTGTCTTGGATGTAGGATTCCAAACTTGAGACTAAAGGTTGCAAATGATGAACGATGCATTGGGAAATGGGTTCAGTCAGAGATCCTATACCATTAATAATGGGTCTGCAGGTTGGAAATGATTGAAAATGCTTATGGATTTTCAGAATTAAGTACATGGTGGCCATTATTGGAAATGGGTTGTACATAAAGTTATGTTCATCCTCCGATAACAGTCCCTGATTAGCCCAGTGAGTGATCATAATGTATGATATGGCATTTATAATGCGCCTATACACAAGTGTTTCAAGGAGTAACGAGGGAAGGGAGAGGGAACAGAGGGAAGACAGCCAACAATCCTACTAGGCCAGGTGTCATTCAGATCGCGCAAGTTCATGGGAAGGGGGAAGTGGGAAAGTGCATGGGGGAGGAGACCGTGCGGTACATGGAATAATAGAATAATATACAATAAGTAAAAGTACGGCCTGCAGGTGGCAAATGCAAGGGTAAGTACAAGCATCAGGTGTCAAGTGCTGGTAGTGGGACGGTAGGGATACATAAACAGTCCCCAAGTGCGGGGGCTGCCAGGAAGGCAGTACAGGTGTGTAATTGGTGGGGGAGAGAACCTGGACCGAAGATCAGAAGGTGGCCAGGTAACCAGTGCAATATCAGTTTCAGCCAGGAAGTCAGCAGGGGAGAGGAGAAAAAGCAGAAGCAAATAGAGATTTTGAGGTGCCTCTGGAACCTGAGATGATTGTCGTTAAGTTTTGGGGAGGCAGGGAGGCTGTTCCAGAGGGAGGCCCTTAGCCGATGAAAGAGATCTACCACAAACTCGTTGCTTGGAGAAACACTGATCCTGAGAGTGTTGGAGGCGGATGAGGGAAGAGCTCGAGAAGGAAGATATTTAGGAAGCGAGAGTTGAAGGTATTGAGGCCCCAGGCCCCAGAAGGCCTTGTGGACAATGCAGAGGGTTTTGAACTTAATCCTGACAGCCACTGGGGGCCAGTGCAGAGATTTCAGTACCGGAGAGATATGATCCCTAGGCTTGAGGCCACGTCTTGCAGTCCTGTTCTGGATGAGTTGCAGTGGGCGGAGAGTAGAAGCAGGAAGATTTAGAAAGACGCTGTTGCAGTAGTCCAGCCTAGAGATAACCAGAGCTATGGAGACAGTGAGCTTCTGGGGGACAGAGAGGAAATGAAGAATACCTCTGAGGAGATGCAGCTGGTAGTGTGACTTCTTTGAGATGTCAGAGATGTGAGGAGAGAAAGAGAGTGTGGAATCAAAGATGACCCGAGGTTTTTAGCATCACAGGTGGGAGCAGGAAGAGGGCCAAGAGAGGCCAGCCAGAGAGTGACAGGAAAGGAGGGAGCAGGTGTGCCGATGATGAGAATCTCAGTCTTACTGGCATCAAGGCAGAGATCATTGGCAGCACACCACTCCTGGATGGCAGACAGACAGTCAGAGATGAGAGAGGGAGAAGTGGTGGCTGAGAGTAGCCTGAAGATGAGCTGAGTGTCATCCACATAGCACTGGAAGTTGGGGCAGAGTGCCACAATGCGGGGCAGCAAGAAGTGCCGGGTATTGGTTGAACAGCCAGGGAGAGAGGTTAGACCCCTGGGGAACACCACAGGTAGACATAGAGGAGAGGAAGGACCCAAGTTGGACCTGACAGTGTCAATCAGAGAGGAAAGAAGTCAGCCACGCCAGAGCCTGATTGGTGATACCCCAGTTATCACGGAGATGGTTGAGCAGGATGGCAGGATTGACTGTGTCAAAGGCAGGAGAGAGATCACGTAAAATGAGGACACATGGGGTGTTGGAATCAAGGTTGGAGAGCAGGTCTTCGGGGATGTTCAGGAGAGCAGTTTCTATACTTCGGGCAGCTCTGAAGCCAAACTGATGATCATGGAGACAACCAACAGATTCTGTGTGAAGGTTGAGCTATGAGATGGCCATCCTTTCCAAGAGTTTGCCAGGAAAGGAGTGATGGAGACCGGCCGATATTTAGTCGAGCAGGACCGGTCGGCAGAAGGTTTCTTAAGAAGAGGGTGCACAAGTGAGTGCTTCAGGGGGGAAGGGAAGACTCCAGTGATGAAGGAGTGGTTGCAGAAGTTGGCTAGAGCAGGAGCCAGGGAGTTTTTGGTTTTGGAGGAACAGGGATGAACCTGTTTTGATGAGACTTTCATAGATCTGACTTGTCTAGAAACCTCATCTAGGGAGAACAGGGGAAAGGCATAGAAGGAGGGAGGAGAGGTGGCAGAGAAAGAGCCAGAGGAAGAACAGGGACTAGAGGGAGGACAGGGAGAGGAGGAGAGAGAGGACAGGATGTCCTGAGTTTTAGAGATGAAATGAGAAGCCAGTGCCATACAGAGGTCCTGGGAAGGTACACAGGAGGTAGAGACTGCGGCTGGATTGGCCAGTTCCTTGAAGATTTTAAAGAGTCCAGCCGAGTTGTTAGATGCCGCAGACACGCTGGCTTGGATGTGAGCGCTCTTCTTGATGAGGAAAGAGAACCAGTATTGCCAGAGGATGTACTTCAAGCATGCCATTTCCTCTCTGCCACCCTGGACTTGCATTTAAGGGTGACAAGTCTGAGTCATACCAGGAGTTGCACTTGACTTTGGGCTTCAGGCTGATCCTCATGACGGGCAAGAACAATGTGAGTATCGGATATAGCAGAGTGGAGCATGGAAAGGACTGTGTCAGGGTGTGAGTGAGCCAAAGGGGGAGAGGGGGTGAGAAAGTGGCAGCGGAAGCCTCAACTGACACACGCTTTGTGGGTCGGATAACCGAGAAGTTGGATGGCAGTGATGAAGGTGGCTTGGCCTGAGGGGTAGGGAGGGTGAGCTGGGAGGAAAGAAGAAAGTGATCTCTCCAGGAGAGAGGAGTAGTGAGAGGGATAGAAAGGGGGGGGACTGAGGAGATCGTAACATCCAGAGAGAGAGAGAGAGAGAGAGAGAGATCTCCACTCGGGGAAGATCAGGGATATGCCCCCTCCGTGGGGGTTGCCTAGCAGTGGGCTGCCCAGGAGGGTCAGTTAAGACCAGATGGGCACTCAATCGGGGGGGGGGGCGGCTGGGAGGGAGTGGGGACCAGGAAGTGGCTGTGGGGTGGGGAGGTCCGAGCAAGGCGCCAACAGTTGCAAAAAAACATACAAATTGGAGGCCCCGAGAACCGGACCAATTTCTTACCGGCAATTAGTTATTGCAGGCCCCAGGAACAGAGCTGCTCCCACCCGCTTCGCCAGACAAAGGAACCATTCTTGCACTAGTGTTTTCAAAGGATTGGTGTTTAGCTTCTCATAGCAATTAGTATCATTATGGTGTTTTAATGCTGATGTAATATAATCCTCTGTTCTCATTGTTACGATTTTCCCTCCTTTATCCGCCATTTTTGTGGTGACTGAGGTATTCTTGCTTAGTGCTTGTTGCGCTTGTCGTTGCTTAAAGGACAATTTGTATTGGATTGTGGATTTCTTTCTTGAAAGGTAGATCTCTCTTAGATCCTGTGTTGTTGCTTCGTGGAATAGATCAATTGCTTTGTCCGAAACAAGATAGGGGATGAACTTGCACTTAGGTTTGAGCAGGGTTTCGACTTAGGTTTGAGCAGAGTTTCCTCAGACAGCCCTGTCTCTAAATTCACATCTTATGAAAAGGTTTGCAATGTATGTACTTCATGTTCTTCTTGTAGGTTCCACAACTTGACTGTGTCTTCTGAGTGGGTAACTGATAAATCAAATGGTACCTGTTTAGTGGTTGTCTCTTTTGGCTTAGTGATGTTTGAGAAATGTTTTTTGAGCTTTAGTCTTCGGCAATAGCTTTCTGAGTGGTAACTACGTCTGGAATTTCTGGAATTTCGAGACTAGCTTTATTATGATTCAAGAAAGGTAGCAGGCGCCCCCTCTCTCGTTACCTGGGTGAACCATATGTGGACTCCCTGCTCCCTGTGGACTCCCTGCTCACTGTGCTTAGAGAGGCTCAGCTTTACCCCACTGATGATGCCCAACAAGACTGAAACACATGTATGGGGTTGCTGTTGGTACCCTTGTTCAGAGAGGAATTGCCATAGCATTTCGGTGCCGGACTGCCCATGTGGGCGGGGCAAAGACTGATATGCAAATGGTTATTTCCCATCTTTGAAAGGTACAGTGAGCAAAAAGCAGATGGCTGCAAACTCCCAATGTGGTTAACAACCACTGAACAGGTGATCATGCCTTGTTCTTCCGAGAGAGGGGCTACCTTTGAGCCTGCTACCTTTGTTGAATAACTTTATTATGATCCTAACATGAATAATATTTAGTTTGCTTACTTTTCTACATAATTCCACAGACATGCCCTCTGCACTATAATTGTTTGTATGCATTTGAGCATTGAACCTTTGGGGAGGGAAAATAAAATACTCTCAAGATCCAATCATGACATCTGAAGATCCATAGGTAACTAACATTTTGGTATGGATGTAGAAATTCTGTGCAAGAGAAGCAACAAGCGAGAAAGAGAGGAAGAAGGGCTCACCAGTGAGCTCAGGCAATCCTGGAATTTTGGTGGCATTTTTGCCAAGACCTTTCTATATATTGTACCTCAGGTCAAACTCCCACATGTTAATTCATGGATTGCCAAGCCTGAGCCGAGAATAGACTATGTTTACAGGGGCATGTTGTTGGTAACAGAAGGTAAGGGAATGCAGTGGTGATTAAATGAAAAAGCCTGACACCTCGATGTAAAGATGTTTATTAAGTGTTTGTTCTACATCATGCCATGTTAGACTATATTTTAGCTCATGGTGAAACAGTGTGGTGCCTTATATGAGTAAAGGCTATCAAAGTATATCAACACATACCCATCTATATGCAGACTGTCTTCATATTAGGCTACATGAAAGGTGACTGTGGGTTTACAAAACAGATGGGTAAGGAGAAGAGGGTCAGTTTTCTGTCCTCCTGTGTACAGTGACAGTCTGGAATTCTTTTGTGTGATCAGGGGAAATCAGATTTGTTAGACTCCACAATACAGGGCTGCCCTTGCGAGCCTAGCTGTATTAAAACCATACAAAAGCTAACTGGAGAGGAAACATGTTGTGATGTAGTGTGGTTTGTGTCGGGGGATGGAAGGGAGATGTTGTAATGTAGTCTTGTCATGTGATGTCACTGGCCTGGAGTGCTTGCTGTCAGAAAGTTGATGCTTTGATGCAGTTTAGGAGAATGTTGAGTGGATTTGTGAGTGAATGTTCTGAGAGTGTCAGTTGAGGGCCTGAGCTGGGATGTTAGGATGGCCGGTGGGTTTTCTCCTGTTTGTCCAATACTCTCCCTGTCCTGTACTTCACATCATGTATATAGCACAAGAGTAACTGGACTGGAATATATACTGTACATCTGTATAATAAAACTTCCTGGAACTACCAATGACTCCACAGCAGGTATGTGTGTGAGTGCCAGCATGAATGACCATCTCCAGACTTTATAACAATGCACCCTTTTACATACTCTATTAGCCCCATCAGCTAGGTTATATAGATCGGAAAGTTTGGAGAAACTATGGGTACTTTTACATGAGGGTGGACTTTGAAATGTGGCTCCTCTGGAGCAAACCCCAGGAGTGGGCTTCCTGGGAGTTCTTAGAGCATGCTTAGAACTTCAGGGGAATGATTATAGGTATAATGGATGTATGATTCCACTAGGGCTGTGACTGGGCTCTTTTGGGAATGAATGTGCATAATCCAGCCTTGTCTACCCTTCGCCACCTGGGCTGCAGTTTCTAAGTCGTGTTAATAAGGGACATCATGGGGCTCTTGGTGTCCAACTGGACTGAAAGGTCAGATTAGCACGATCAATTTACAGGTCTCCTTCGAGCATCATGGCCTTTTTCCTGAACTAAGTGACATTCTTGCTATTATTTATTAATTTGTCTGTTTTGTGGAGGGCTACCTGCTTCCTTATGGCTGCTTGAAAGCTCTTGACATTTTGACATACATGTGAAACGACATTAACAAAATATCGTATAATATAGCCTAACATAACAAAACCCAACCAGCTAGTTTAGTTAAACTATGATAATGTCCCGAAAAATAAAATGAAATGGTAGATAAATAAATATGAATGCATACATGAAAATAAAAATTAAAAATAACAAAACTCCCCAAAACCAGAAAACATTGTTGCAAGAACACAACTTGGGTGAGAATGGAGAAATTTAAAAAAGGAAAAACACCAGGGTGGAATAGGGTTAGGTTTACATGCAGTGAGGAAGGAAGTGCAACTCCAAACAGGGGTGTGTGGGGGTGGAGGGGTGTCGCCTAAAAGCAAAAGAAAGGTGGTCATCAAAAGGACCAATTAAACCTTTCTGCCAAAAATGTATTTCAGAACAAAACACATAGGGCTTCATTACGACCCAGGCGGTAAGTTACCGCCTGGGTCGTACCTTTACCACCATGGCGTAAACTACGTTTACGCCATGGTGGTTGGCGGACTTACCGCCCCATTCCGAGGTTGGCGGGGCGGTAAGTCCCCAATCCCCATTTACCCTTCCCCATTCCCATTTTTGCCCCATAGGGCATAATGGGAGTGGGGAAGGCGTTAATTACGCCACCGTAAATTACGGTGGCGTAATTAACAACAAGGTCCCTTAGTGCCATGGATTTTAACACCTGCAGGTGTTAAATCCTCCATGGCGCTAAGGGACCTCGGAATCAGGCGGTAAGGGTCAGCGCTGTTTACGCTGCCGTAAACCCCTTACCGCCTGGGTCGTAATGAGGCCCATAGACACTAACAGTCTATCATTGTGCAAGAGACCCGCACAACCGATGCATGACGTGGCATAGCATAGCATAACATAGCACAGCATAGCATACCAAACCTTAACCAGCAGAGAATTTCAAAGACGTGGAGAGCAGAGTGAAGGTAGCCTAGCATAGCCACATAGCACAACAAAGCCATAGCGTTGCATACCAAACAACTGGTACTGGAGTCACCTGGAAGGTTGTGCGTCAGGCGTTTGGCATGCTGGGTACATCTGCTTTGACGTTTGACTTATGCAAAGACAGACAGGACTAGACAAGATTGTGCCTCCAAAGTGAAGCAAGGTCTCATCACAAGGACTGTGAAGCCCATCCTTTTTCGGCGTTATCTTATCTTATGTTTATATAGGTTTCCTTTTACTTCTCTTCATCTGTAGAAGACTATATTAATTGGGGTCATGGAGGAAGGTGCAGGTTTCTGTTAGGTGGTTAGAAATGGGCATAGTGGCAGTTTGTTATTTTTAGTAGTTTGGAATGCAATCAACACTCTCTGTCCTTTGCTACTCTTAAGATTGTATGATGTTAGCTGGGTGTCTCCGATGGTATGCTCTATCAAAACATGTCACTGACATTTCTACGCCCTACTAGCATTTCTGATGTATTGACCTCATGTGAAAAACACTTCCCCAACTCTACTGGTCTTCCTGAGTCCTTGTCCTAACAGACAGGTTAGAAGTCTATGAGCCCAGCATATTTTCGGGGTTCTGGCAAGCCATTTGTCTGATTCAACGTCTCAGAGGCATCTGCATGACATGCAACTGCCTCTGGCTGAGATCTACCCCTGCAGGTACTTCAGAGACAGATGGCTAATGTGTGACATAATCCTCCCAACCACACCAATGTTCTTCAAAAACCAATATGACTGAGTCTGCCGTAGCCTTACCTGCCTTAAAAAAGGAACATGTCGATTTAGCTCCTTAGGGGCCTTCCATAGGCACTGAGATAAGTTCTGTTTGGGCCTGAGCAACCTTTCAAAGGTGCCTGTGGCATGTAATAGACTACACGTTTATGCTCTGCTACACCGCAAGCAAGATACAGAGGGAAATGTTTCTTGTGGCCAAATGGATGTGCGACAGTGGTGCACAAAACTTTTATGGGACTTTTATGCTTTTCCATAGAAAAGGGCATGGTTGTGTCATGCATTCGGCACACTGTTTTTAAGTACAGAGAAGCATCAAGCATGGCTAGGTGTCTTAACGCCACCATGCAAAAAAAATGCGTGGAAGGATCAAGGACCAACAGAATAAAGAGGTGGATTAGGATGAGGAAGCAGTGCTGACAAAGAAGCTGGAGTGCAAATTAGTTCGCTTGACCCAGCCTGTGATGGAAGTGCATGAAGGGCCAAGGGAATCTGGGGATAAATAAAACACAAAAAACATGAAAACGAGAATAGAGCTAAAGAGTTTGGGGCCATGAACACCATGGGATTTTGAAATTCCGTACACTTCAAGATGTCCGCCAGAAAGTGGTAGGCTTGAAATACTTTTCGATGCTTGCTTTGCTGCCCGAAGAGTGTGAAAAAAGAGATACTCCAAGTCCTTAGATGCATGGGTGGATTTTGAAGGAAGGCTCAATCCCATTGTGTGCCGCATACAAAAGCAACTGGCATAGGAAGTTAGGCTTCATAGGGGTGATAATGTAAAAAGAGATTCCTTAACAGAAAGGCTAAACACCAAAGTCGGATACAAAACCTGTATGACATGCACAATGTGCATGGGTGGTGATTTTTCTCTGAGCAGTTTAATAAAGGAAAAAAAGGTGCACAATGGGCAAAGTAGCATAAAGCATGATTGCATGCTGGAGGCAAGACAAGGCTGGCGTATCAGGCCTTTGTGGAAGTTAAGGAGAGTTGTAAGATGGTGCAGGGAAACGCTATGTTTCAGCTATCCCTCTGCAAATACCTGCCCTCTCGAGCTCTTCGCTCCTCTACCTCTAACTCCCTCAGGGTCAGTCATTTTTCAAAGAAACAAGCTGGGGGTAGATCTCCATCTTCGGCTGGGGCCTCCCTCTGGAACAGCCTCTCTGCCACTCTAAAACTTGAGAACCATCTCCGGTTCCGGAAGCACCTCAAAACCTTCCTCTTTGCTTCTGCCTTCGCTCCCCTTCTCTCCTGCTGATCTGCTCTCCTGGCACTGTGCACCTGGCCACCCTCTATCCCCTGGGCCCAGGTACCCGCTTACCATGCCACCTTCCTGCACTGCCTCCTGGCCACCCTTTGCACTGGGGACTGTATCTGTACCCATATAGCCCCCCCACCCCATTTTTCTTCTTTTCTGCAATTATTCAGACGTACCCAGTCTGCTGCCTTAAACACAGCACTTGCCACTTGCTGGCTGCACTACCACAGTTTCCCTCAATTTTCTATTTATTGTATTTATCTGCGCTCCTCGGCTTCTGCACTTTCCACTCTTCCCCCTTCCATGCACTTTTCCCCTTTTCCCTTTCCCAAGCACTTGCGCGTTCTCAATGTCGATGGGCCTAGTAAGATCGTTTTTATGTTGTGCTGTGTTCTCCCTTGTTCCCCTCCCTTGCCTAGTCGCGCTCTGAAACACTTGTGTATGAGCGCGATGCAAATAAAATATCATATCATGTTTCTGGCAATGCGGGGTAACAGCAACGTGTGACAAAACTGTAGATGCACCCATCAATGCAGTCAGTGAGGGGTGCCCATCCCCTTAACAACTGCAGACAACTTCAAGGAGCGAAGCAACGTTGGGCAGAAAGAGGTCAAATTGAAAGGCACACGTATAGAAGAGAAGCGGCAAAAGGCCGGTCACCTGTGAACTAGCTGGCGTACAGTGGAGAAATAAGGGCAAGGGAATGGCCATGTTGAACAGGCTTCTGTACTGACACACAATCCAAACGAGGTACACAGCAATCTCTAGTCATTTGGGTCTCTAGACGGTTCCTGGTCTCTTGCGAGGGGCAGAGGGAATCCTCACAGGCTTAGAACTTGAAATCAGCAAAGGACTTACCCATGGATTTACTAGAGAAGATGCACAAGGAGGGTGAGTTGGGCAGAGAAGCCTATCCATGGGCCCACTCTTTGATGGTTTGATTCCAAAAAATGAGGCAAGATTCTACAGGCTGATATTCCCCTGTTGGTCCCAGAAGAAATGTCTTAGAATAACTGTCTATACAGAAAGGACAGGGTATCCACGCATCATTTAATGCAGCAGCGATCAGGTGAAGGGGGAGGGAACCAGATGTCCTGCTGGCAAATGCAGATGTTAAGTCAGAATGAAGTGTTTTCTGTTCACCCAGACAGTCACTTTTAGGCTAGGTTTTGCAAAGAAGAGTGTGTACTATTATGATTGCTGTTTCTCAATGGGTTGCACATTTTCTTGTGCAGTGGTTGTGCTCTTAACCATAGCTCTCTAGTTTCCCAGTGTTATGCACGAGAGAGCCACCCCATCTCATTTATTGTTGGAGTTGTGGGATGTGTAGTCTTAAAATAGATAACACAAAACTACAGTTCGTAGAAATAAAAGAAGAAAAAAAAAACAGGACCGGTTGGTTTTCTCATGCATGGGACTGGACACGTATTAGCTCTGACTTTATACCTCAAGAAAGCAGTTTGAAGTTGCCACCATCCTGGCAGCAGGTTAAAGAAGGTGCTCTCTTCTTCAAAAGGTGCTTTTTAAATCTATTGATTTGAACCGGCTGCAGGCTTAAGAATAAAAGGTTTGCTGCAGCCTTTCTTAAACTCTAAACAAGTTGTAAAATGTTTGTTTTCTTAAATGTCTAATTATTTCTGTGCCTACTTTTATCTGTGTTTGTGTGCTATGTTGGGTCTGGACTTGGGATGGAGAGACAGTTGGGACGTAGAGTGTGTCCAACTACATGCACAATTCTTGCCCTAAGGATGTTTGGCAGAACGAGGCAATGTGGCAGATGGGATCCTGGCCTCCTTAGCTTGCCCTTTGGGATTGCTGCACAGTGGGAGAGCAGTGGGTTCACTAGGGCAGAGGGGCATCCAGAGACGCACAGCACCAGTTTACAAATGCCTTGCGCTGCCCTTGATGTACAACAGTGCCAGAGGGTCACTGACGCCCCCCCAACCTCCTCCCCAGCATGTTAGAATGAGGGTTGAGGCGTCTCACAGCCTGGCAATCAAGCATTCTGAGGAAGGTGAAATGGGTGACTGCGGTCCTCAAATGTTAAGCTGCCATTCCACTGAACCAAACGATTCGACTCCCACCACCCTTACTATGTGGCTTACGGTAATGAGTTGAGGTTAAAACATTTTTTATTTTCACAATAAGAAATAAAACATAACATAGCGCTAATCCAACAAATATGCACACAATCAACCAAAATCAGAACATATTAAGAAAATCACATTAAACCAAAACTGAATAACAAATAGAAGAGAAAGAATAGAGGTGCACAAAGGGGGAAAAAGAAAAGGATGAAAAGGAAAAGAAGGAAAGCAGTGAAACCAATTACTGAAAACTACATTTGAAATAAACCATGTAGCAAACATAACAATATTATAGACCCATTACATAAGCTAACAAAGAAATACTCATATCTAGAATAATCAAAGCTATAGGTGTATTGTACCCCAAATAAAGTCCAGTTTCACCCATACACATCAAGAAAACAGCTCCAAATGTCCCAGAATTTGTCAACATCATCCATGTTTTGTAAATGGCTTTTTCATACGTTGAAACAGTAAGAAGCTCCTCCACCCAGTCATCCATATTAAAGAAATTACTTGATTTCCAGGATCTCAATATTATTTTTTTCAACTCATTGGTAATGAGTTGCGTTTCCAGGCTGCCCCACTTTCCCAAGAGGGAGTGTCTGCAGGAGGCTAGTGGTAGGAGTGCAGGCTTGCAAATCCTGCACAGATGTTCATCACAGGCCTAGCGGTTGGTAAATCAACACTAATTTGAGCTATGACTAAGCTCTCCTCTGTAGTGATGTCACTCAGCAGCAGCTAATCCGACCCAAAGTTCTGCTGCATATCAGCTCTTCGGCTGTTTCCTATGGATAACATACTCCTTTGTCTCTCCACCAAACTCATAGAAAGCGGCTTTGCACACAGGAACTGGACACTTCCGATCTGCAATCATCAACCCCATAGATTTCACATCTGCCTCTCCCATTGTCCCAATAATGTTCCCCGTTTTCTTACAGAGCCGCATCACATACAGCAAGCCCACCAGAAGTGGGAGAAGAGTGCTGTACAAGACACGGTGTGGCATTGGATTTCGCTCCTGTTGGGCTGTTCACAGAAAAATGAAGGCACTCTAGCTGTGTGTGGATAAGCTATGAGAAACCACATAATACAATGTTTCTTTGGCATAACAGATATGCACGTTTTGCCTGAACTCATGCAAAAGACTTTTCAGGGACATGAAAGCAAATGTTTATCCTTTCTTAAAAAGAAATTCCACTTTCCCACAAAACCCTCGCTTCCAAGTACTGAATCCTCACTTCACCACTCTGCCTCCCATTGCATTCTACAATGGCCTATGACTTCCTGGTACACTGGCAAGTAGAATTTAAACATGCTTCCCCCTTTTAGCATGCATTCTACGCGCTAAAACTGATGGGACACCTAAAGTGTCCTTCCCAATGCTTTGCCTAGTTTTAAATGTAGACCTCCCTCTGCTCTTGTGCAGACCGTGGTGGTGAATTTATGCGAAAGGCAGAGCAGATAACTGCGCAAAATTACCCGGAGAAGCTGGGTGTTTTTGATTAATTCAGTAAATGGTGCACGCAATGGGATTGCCATTTGTGTTGCACTGATAGTTTGCATGGTAACCATGCTAGAGTGACATTGCAACCAGCAGTTCACATTTCCTCCAGGAGGTAGAAGTCTGCTGCATGTGTGGGGCCTTTTTTGCCATTTCTTTATGGCACCAAACAGGTCTTACCCAAGTATCATGAAAAGTGTTTTCATTTTAAATATAGAAAGTCCTATGCAAAGTCTTTTTTTCGATGTTCAAGACAAAAAAAACCAACCCTTGGGTCCTTATGGCATGTCTCGGACTGGAAGTGCGGTCTAGATCAGTGATAGAAGTGTACCAAAAAAGGAGTGGAGCTGTTACTCAGACGGGGGCAGAGTAGGAAGGAAGGGAGCAAAGTGCAACACATTTTTCAATGGTTACAGTCATGCTGGTTTACAGCCAACTGAGTTGAAACAGATTTCCGTTTAGCTTTATCTGATATCCAGTGGTAAAATGAAGAAGTGTGCTTTAACTTCACAAAAAACAGTTCTGAAATGGTGAAAATGGTTGCAAAAAGTAATGGAGCTGTTAACAGTAAAAAATTAAAGTAGTGGAACACCGCTCCCGACAGTCCCCGATCACTTCGACCACTGGTCTAGATTGCAGACCAAGAGTCCAGCTTCTAATGGAAGGAAAGGTGTACTGTATTGTTTGTAATGAGATCCTCGTTTGTTTGGAATATAATAATGCAGGCAGTGTTTAAACAAAGCATGCCATAGCCTTAAGGGAACAGTCAGTCAAAGCATAGAAGCATAACATAAACTAACATGACATAAAGCTGGGTGCCTTACCGTCACTGCATACAGAAAGACACACATCTGGCTGTTTGTGTCCTACCACGCTGCTTGTCCCACTTCCACCTTTGCCTTCAACACACTAGAAATAAACTCGGACTGCATAGATCACGTAGGCTACATTTTGTCTGCCGATTGTAGTGCATTACTGTTAACATTACAGATGGTGGGTTCACTGTAGCAGCATTCGGTTTCTGTCCAATATACATTACTTTCTACTGCATTAACATGATGTTACAGACAAGTGGACATGTATGCATTGACTGCATCTTTGAAATATATGACAAATGGACATGCAATTTGCATGTGATTGCATGTTATTCGGTGTGCATGTCTTCTGCATGTGAAGTATAGCAGAGCCCTCAACTGTAAGCAGTTGATCTACAGGGTTGATAGACTAATATATAATAGCCTGTTCCTACCTTTAGCACTGTGACCCACAGAACACGGTTGAGTCCAATGAACAATTCGGTCCAGCTGTCACATCACATAGTCACTGTCATAGCGATCCTCTGTGAACGCTTAACATTGAATGGCTATTATAATGTATTGTCTTTATACTAGTCATCTCTGTTAGTAATTGAACAGTTGTCTTAATTGCGAATACTATTTGCTTGTAATGGGATGTTCCCTTTTCATATTTGTTCAAACTAGAGTCTATCGAAGGCCCATTCACTAGTGTTTAAAGCCTATAACAATGGCAGTAGGCACTGTACACATACCAAGTAACATACCATAACCTAAAAGAGCCGAGTTTCATGTAGAACACATTTTATTGTTCCAGGATTTGGGCCCTGAATCACTGGAGAGGAGAAGGATCACTTATAGTGAGGTTGACGGAGGGAAGGAGGATGGAAACCTTCATGGGATAACCAGATAACCTACACATTGAAAGAGGAGTAAGGGATTTGCCACAGAAATTAGCTGCACGGCCATTCCTGGAGACTGCATAGGAGAAGGACTGATGATTGTGATTTACGGAGGAAAAGGTTGATAAGTAAACTGATTGCAGCTGGTGGTAGATGGCTTGCATTTGCACTGACAAAGTTTTGCCAGAGTTAGTCTCTCAGGAGGAGAGGGCTTGGAGATTGTGAGGGAGATGCGTTTCTCATGCAGAGAAGTGATAACAACGATTAGAATGTCCCTCTCTTCATTTTCCTTCTTATCAGCTTTTGCCCTTTTCTCCCCCGCCCCATTGCAACTTCTTTAGGACCTTAAATGTTTGGTGTTCGAGCTTTCCAGTCTAGCAGAAAGGTATATCAGTTTTTCTTTCGTATTTGGTGTTTCACAGTTGGGTGGTGTTATCATCAACTACGTGGTGCACGAAGTGTTTTTGCATGTGATGTGGTCATTATTATTGTTGTCATTTGATATTGTCATCTATCAATAAAAAGATCTCAATTAAAAAACATCTCTCGGGGCATGCACCAACATGTGTTTACCCCCTCTCTCCCCACAGGCCATCGCCACCCCATTGGTCCCCCCGTGATGTTCCCTTGTGCCTCACACCCTTCTCGCACACAGGTGTTGACTCTTTTGCTTGATTCTTCTACCCTGCTCCCCCTCCAACCTCCTCCAGCCGACTTCTGCAGGAGTCTGTCCTGATACATTCTGGTTTCACCATCACCGTCTTGTGGCCAATGGTAGATTTGACTTTCATGGACTTAATTGATTCACGGTGCATCACCCATTCTCTACTCTCATGCTGTACTTCCTTTGCATCTTGTACTCATGGTGGCCCCAAATCATGCTGTTCCCATTTTCATCTTGTATCCTGGCTTGCAACATTATGTGTTACTACTGACTTCTGAAATTGTATTCGCTCTTCCCCTCTTGCTTCTCCACTCTTTTTGACTGCTTACTCTCTGTTCTCTCCTCCTTTCCCTTTCTCCTTTTCCCATCTCCTCCTCTTACATTCTTATGTGCACTTACTCTATCAGAATTGCCCTGGACCTAGTATGATCGCAACCTAGTCTGTCTCCTGCCCCCTCCCCATACTTGTTTTTTCCTCCTCACCCCTCCCCCTCCAGCACTATCTGAAATGTTGTATGGCCTAGTACGATGGTTAATTTCACATCCTTGCTGTTCATGGCCTGTAAGAATGTCATTGTATTTTCCTCTCTTGCCTCGAAGTGCTTAGAAACATATTGTGTATAGGCGCTATATAAATAAACTATCATATCATTACAAGTTGTCTGGTGTGGTAATACCGTGCTGGTATTAACATTCACTGTCATGTTACCACACCGACTAACTACGAGTTTGCCGGTGGGGTGGAGGAATGCCTTCCAGCTATTTATACAGTTCAACCTAGCTAAGAGCTGGAGGTCATTCTTCCACCCCACTGGCAAAAATCGCTGGTATTCTGGCACCGGTAATACGCACAAACTCCCCCATGGAGTCCAATTGGACTCCACGCAATGGGGAGTTACCATGGGATTGGGAGTTGCCCTGTCTACCAGCGCTCGTAATGCGGTGGACATTCCACCGGACCAAGTGCCGGTAACGGTAATACAGTTTTCCGGTATCATGGCGGATTTACCACCAGGACACTGGTAAACTTGTAATATGCACCCAGGGTCGTATTGGCCCACCAGCCACTGGGCTGAAATCATGACGAGGCCCTGGGGGGCCGGTACCTGAAGTCCACCCTGGGCCGGCCCAGGCGTGGGCTTCAGGAACCGACCCCCAGGGCCTCATCTGTAACTTACAGATGCAGAACCCTTTGTGGTGCCGCCGGGCCAGCCCGCTGCATTCATCAAAAAAAGTTAACACTGAGGGTTACCTTTCTTTGATGAATCTGCGGTGGCCCGTGGCCAACTGCTGCGGCCCGCAACACAATGGCGCCAGCAGTCATTGTTACAAAACACTGGGATGGAGCGGCAGGCCTGGGTGGAGCTGCCTCAGCCCAGCCTGCTCCCTCTCAGTGATTTGTATTGGTGCCGGGAGAGCTGGCGAATGAAAGCATGGTGTCTCTTTGCACACAAGTTCAGACAGGAGGAGGCTGGGAGCCATGCATGGTCCTGGGTGGTGTCTCTGCTTCGCAGCTTGACGGAGCTGCTGCTGTGTGTGGAACAAGAAAGGGTTGCAGGAAAGCAAAGGGCGCGGGTTAAACATTTTTGTCTAAAAATTAGCAGAGCGTGTACTTTCTCCAGGCAAACTATGCAATAGATTTCCATGTTTAAAAATTCTGAAATGGTCTGCTCTTAAAACTGGTTCCAAGTGCTCCGGTTCTCCAGTAAACAAGGGAAGTAAACTGCAGGGAATTAGGTGCTATAGGTCTAAGATAACACAGTGCTAACATGTTCCCAACGGTCTCTCAGTGTGTGGCAAGGATATGGGTCTCAGAGGGACAAAGCAATCTGTCCAGGTGAACAGTGTTATATAACGCTCGCCAGCTGTTTGCAACTGTCCTGTCTGGGCAGTGAAGAGAACTGGGTACTGGTGGGGGGTCGTCTAGGGTGATTTTCCCAAGATAACACGATTTGAGCAAAGCAAAGTCAGGATTTGAACACAGTCTTATGCCTGTAGATTAGATAACCTAGCGCTGCAGACACTGTGCCACGTTATCAATGCTAGAGCTGCAAATAACGTTTTTGCAATGCTATTAAATGCCAGGAAACCCCAGCAGTGCATTTGTGTCTGTCTCTTTATGGATTTGTGGGGGATGGAGGTGCTAAGGGGAATCCAGTGCGTGACCCTGAAGATGCACATTTCATTTTTCTCCTGACACGCTGTGGGGACTGGATTTCACAGTGGGGACCTGAACCCAAGTGACTTAAAACAACTTAAAAGACATCTGTGCCAATTTTTATAACTTTTTTAAAAAATTGCCTTGTGGGGACCTGTGTTTATTTTGGTGTGTTGATTTTTTTTTTCTCAGGTCTGCCCCCATAGGCTGGGTGTGGTATTGCAGTCATCCATGCACGGACAGGAATTTAAACACTCTTGGTAAATCGGATGCCTTACATGCTTAGCCAGCAGACAGAAGGGAACCATTTATACACAATTCAATTGTGTTTTAATGGTCTGAACTGTGTTTAGATGTCAAATGATGAAATTAAGCTGTTCTTTGTATATTTTGTATGTTTACAGAATTGGATATAATTGATACTCAACTTAAGTCTTCCCTCAATGCACAAAACACATCCAGATTCATTTTAAGCATTGGCTACTTTTGTAACAAAGCAATCACAATGTGACTTAGTTTACTTCCTTTTTGTTGAAGTCCCCATAGGGGTGGTGTGGTTTCATTACAAGTTCATCTGTAAGGGGAAAACGTGGCAGTAATGGAATTGCAGCTAGTTCAATCTGCCGATATAAGGGTTATTGAAAATTGACGCTAATTCCTCTGGTGGAATTAACCCTGAAGAAATTAGCGCTGTAGGAATAAGCAATGAAAACCAGTGATAATTCCCCCGAGGCTAAATCCTCCAGTAGAATTGGCACTGGAAATAAAAATGCTAATTCCATCCTATCTCCATGTTAAAATACAAAACGAAACACTGCCAAAAATAGTGGTCAATTCAACCAAAAACACCAAAGAGGTGAAGGAAAATGCATTCAGGTGATGCAAATGAAGCAGTAGATGCACCCAATTGGGTGCATCTACTGCTTCATTTGCATCACCTGGCCATAGAGTATGTGAATAGGAATAGTATGTAATGATGCTGAAGTCCCCATAGAGCTGATATATGATGGTACTGAGGCCACCAAAGGGATGATGTGTAGTCATGTTGAGGTCCCCACTGGGTAGTTGTTTGATCACATAGATGTCCTCACAGGGATGGTGTGTCATGGTATAGAAGGCCCCATAGGAATGGTATGTAATTATGCTCAAGTCCCTATAGAGATAGAATGCAATGATATTGAATCCTACAAATGGATGACGTGTGCTGATGTTGAGGTCCCCACAGGGTTGACATGTGATGATATTTAAGTCCTCAATGGATGGTGTGTGATGATGTTGAAGTCTCCTTAATGAAGATGTATAATCATATTAAAGTTTTCATATGTGGGCTCTTTGACATTAAATGCCTTAAAGATATATAATGCTTCAAGGAAGTAAAAGAGAGATTTTTTGAAGAAGTTGAAATCATTAAAGAAAGTATTTATAGGCCGGAGTGTTTTTTATGTTAACTTGAACTCATGGAATGGTAATGTTACATCAAGCTCTGCTTAGTACATGGCCAAATCAGAAATCGAACCAAATCTCACCTGATAATGGGTGTAATTACGAGTTGGGTGGTATTCCATATGTACATCCACTGGACTTACCATTACTGCCACTTGGTCTGGGAGATTTACCGCTGGATTCCACGTGGTGGTCACGGCGTACGTTCCCATTTTTTCAGAGTCCATTGGACTCTATGGGGCATTTTTGGCAGAATTACTGCAGAAGTAATTTTGCTGCAGTACTTTCATAGAACATTGGTAGAAAGTCAGCAGATTTACCTCCAGTTTATAGCTGGAGGTGAATCCTTCAACTTTCTGCCATAATCATAGTTGGGTGGTGCAGTAATATGTAACAGTGTTACTTCTGCATTTTTACTGCATCACCCAACTCGTAATGAGGCCAATAACTTTATTTACTATTCTGTGCAACTGTGAGGTCTTCTGCCACATTTCACCTACTTCACTATGCCCATTTATTTAGCACGAAATTCACAACTGTCCTTTACCGGCATGTTGAAGCTGTCCCTCAACTCTCCAATTAGGAAATTCTTTGTTGCTTCAGAAACCACAGCCCAAAATCTAAATGATAACTTGGCCAAGGTGCAGGATGCATTTAGTGCTTTCAGGGCAAGGATGCCCATAGTTAACTTCTTGTGCACCTAAGCATCCAGTCCCTTTCTCCCCCCGTCAGAAGACAAAGAGGGGGAGAATGTGGTTTGGAAGCTGGCCATCATGACCTTCACCACCAAACCTTATGGGGATGCATGGGTGGAGTGTGGCAAGACCACCCCCCTACATTTTGTCGAGGCACTACTGACCTCACCTCTGGTGTGCCTATACCTATCCTACCCTACCTACTGCCCTAGGCATACCTTCCCACTATCTCTTCTCAAGGTTAGTGTACACATTTCTATTGTACGTTTCCATTTGTCTTTCGTGTAAATAGGTTATTGTGCACATTTGTGGATAGGGATTTGTTTATATTCTTGTAATCATTGTGTTTCTGATTTGTGGTGGATTTGCCACCACAGCAGATAGACATGCACCATCTTCATGAATCGGGTTCTGGTATCCAGCTGGGGATTAAGACTGACCATTAATTAATTGTAGGTGATGTCCCATTTAGTACACCCCTACATCAGGTGCTCAAATTGACAGTGTCTTTAGAGTCCCTTAATTCCCTCACAGGCTAGTTCAAGTGCCTGGGTAAAGGCCTTGGCCTAGCAGGGACCATTATACTGTTCTGCCATGGCCCTAAGAAAGTCGACCCTGAGACATTGCCCCTTACCACCCACAGGTGTGACTCAATAGTGTCCTATCCTCTTTGGTCATTAAACATCTGGCCAGTGTTAGAGGCTAGCCTACTATCCACACCACCTATGCCTAGCTCAAGCCCTGCCCTGCCTTGTCCAACACGGCACACATTCACCCTGCATTGACCACTGTAGGTGCCATCATAGCTGCGCCCGCAAGCAACCATAGTTCATCTGGGTGTAGCACGCACCACTTCTACACCAGAGGATAGAGGCACCATACTGAACTCTTCCTCCATGGGGAATGCTGTCAAGCATATGTTGAGGGTATCATGACACCAGCAGAACATGGACCCTATATCTGCCTGAGACCCTTCTCAGGTGAGAAACCGACCCAGAGAGGTACAGAGGAATATCGGTTAAGGGTGAACCAGACCAACCAGGTAATCCATGACTGGAGAGCTCCTGAAAGGGAGATGCGGCATTGCACTCTTGAGAATCTCTGATGTCTTGCCACACACCAAAACCCCACATCAAAGGACATTGTACATGCTGGCTGGAGTCTTTGGAGCCAATGAGTCAGATGCAGAGCTGACATTTAACTATTATGCCAACCACCTTCAACACAGTGAGAGTCTCTCAGAATATCTGTCCAGAACTGAACTGATTCTGTGCCTGGCTTTCAAGCAGAAGGAGGTTGAGCCAAACAACCAGGAACTAGTCGGGCTGCAACACACAATGTGTATAGCAAGTTCAGTGTTGCTGATGCTTCTGTAGCTACAACTCTGAGAACGGATCCTAAAACTTCCTTTGTTGAACTGCTCCGAAGGAGAGATGAAGGACACAGTATATAGTCTATCTAGTCAACTGGTGTCTCCATACACAGCCCCAGAGTATGACCTGAGACATAAAGTGCGGAAAATGCATCAGACCAGCTTGGTGATGCAGCTGCAGAGGGCGCCTGTCGGGACACTTCCATTAAGGTCACCCACACAACCAGAGCTTGGAAGACACTCTACACTATCCTCCCAGGAGAGGAAATGCCAGCTCTTCGATGAACTCAAGAGCCACGGCTGCCCCAAGAGTACCAGCGGTGAACAGCACTGCTCCAGCCCTGGCAGTTCTGCCATGGACAGCAAGGCAACACTTTCTGTGTGTGCACACAACCACCGGATTACAACTGAGTTGCAGAGTAGTTCCAGGCCTTGAACATTCCAACATGCACAATGGTGGGAAATGCCAGTGAGGCCCAGAAGGCTGCAAGTCTGCAGGGAATGTGAGCTGTCCTCTACCAGGAAAACAATGATGAGATAAGACTGGTCACTTTTGCCAGCTGAGGCCTGGCTGCATAGGAGAGGAACTACCCAGTCAAGTTGGCATTTCTGGTATTGAAGTGGGCCATCACAGAAAAGTTCTAGGATTACCTCTATGGTGTGACCTTCACAGTGAGAAGAGACAACAAACCCCTGAAGTATGTGTTGAAGTCCTCTAAACTGGGTGCTACATGACATCAATGGCTATCATGACCCAAAACATTATGCAAAGCTGAAAGAGTGGAAAACGCTTGTACAGAAGTGATGAATCGTAAATATGTAAGTAAAGTTGGAATTTGCCTATTACATTTCCTGATTTTAACACAGAGGATCTGTCCAGCAGCAGTGTATACATTCCCCGACCAGCATGGACATCTTGGCAGTGACAGAACATTTGATTTGGTCCACTCAAGGTTTTCTGGCCTAGACTAGTAGCAGATGTGGAGTATCATTGTCCACACTGTGCCACATGTGTCACCAAGAAGACCGCAGCTCATCCTGCTGCTTATTTTAATCACCTGGAGGGTTCCGATGGACCTCATCTGCATCGACTTTCTCATGTTGGACATGGATAGGTGAGGTGTGCAGAACTTCCTGCTGGTGACAGACCACTTTACTCAGTGCGCACAGGTGTTCCTCCCTAATGATCAGTGTGCCACCACTGTTACCTGGGTGTGGTGGGAGAAATCCTTCATGCACTATGGTTGTTCAGGAAGGATTCATTCCAACCAGGGACCGGATTTCAAGTGACACCCGTGAGATGCAGAAGTTGGAGCTGGTTGCCATAAAGAAGACCAGTATGTCACCATACCCATTTGGCAATGCATGGCACCCTGGTACCAGAGGAACAGGTGGAGTCTGCATGTGGCTACTCTGACCCATGCTTATAATTGTACCAAGAATGAAGCCATCTGGTTTACACAATACTAGTTGAGGTTTGGAAGGGATGCACGACTGCCTGTAAACTTGTGTTTTGGAGTATCCACCTATGGAACAGGTAAGGAGAACTATGCCAGCTATGTGAAGAAGCTCAAACGACAAGCAGAGCAAGGCCATCAGCTTATCCAAGTTGCCATGGAGAAGAAAACAAAGGGAAACAAATGCTGCCATGACACAAAAGTTAAGTTTCACACTCTTCCGCCTGCTGATTGTGTTTTGATCCACAGCGTGGGAAATAGTGGACAGAACAAGCTGAGTGACAAGTGGGAGTCTCAACCATTCATCATTGGGCATCAGTTAGGAGAGCTCGCTGCCACTGACCGTGGGCAGGAGGACAGCCACGAAACATCAAGACTTTGCACTGGAACCACCTGTTCCAAGTCCAGGATGAGTTTGAGCTGACACCGGCAGTAAGAGAAGAGGACGTGAACCTAAATCTGAGAGTGTTCATTCAAGACTAATCCTGATTCCACTGCTCCTGCCAAGTTGGATGTGGCAGGGAACCCTTACCCATTCCTCCACTGGAATATAGGAAGCCTGACCTGGTACAGGGTTGATCGCCGGGTCAGTGAGAAACCCTAGATGGGGCCCTGGCTGATCTTTGTCCTGCCACGAGGGAGAGCAGGACTGTCATGAAACTAACACTTAGGATTCACCAGGGGTTCAGTGTGAGCTTCCTATTGCCTGATCCTCAGTTTTCCATTCTTCCTTCTTTAGTGCAGGTGTCTATGAGTTCATGGGTACTGTGGCAGGTGGACTGTAGATCTAAATCATGGCTCAATTATTTTTATATTATTATTATTATTATTGTTAGGGTATTTGGAAGGGGAAGGCAGGAAAGAGGTCTCCAAGCAATCGGGGAGGAAACGGTGAGGAGCAGATCACCCAGTCTCAGGTTGGATGCAGAGTGGAGGATGCGTGGAGCTAGGTGTTAGCTTGATAGATTTATAAATCGGGCCAAGGCTATCCTCTATGTTGAGGATATTTTAATGAGGGGGAACATGCAACAAATTAGTGTAAAAGACATCCGCGCGTGATGCCACACAGGGATTCTTTAAAAAAAAAGTTTTGCGGCATGAGGCGAGCGCCTTGGGGACAGTTGGTCTCAACCTTCACTGAGGAGGTTTGAGCAGCACTCCTCCCTGCACCTTTGCCAGTCCTTTTTCACCTCTGCGGGCCCGAGCTGAAAGAGTGATATTCCCCAGACAAGTAGGGGAGTGCCAGAACCCACCAATACCTCCAGACATTCCTGTCACTGCCGTGGCCTGGCTCCACATGGCTCTGTGTGTGGGGAGCACCCCCAGTCATTGCCCCCGCTCTCGCCCTCCTCTGTCAGGCGTGGCGCTCTCCGGCAGAGTGGGGCTGTATCTGGCAGACGCAGCATGGGTGGAGCATTGGTTTGGGTTCCTACCCCCAGGCTGCCTTCAATGCCAGGCAGCACCTGGCATAAGCTACCCAACCAAAAGCAACTTTGGGGACCCATCACACATGCTGCTGCTGTTAGCCTGCCAGAGAACCATCACCACACAGAGTAAGAGAAATACCCACAGCAGAAAGGACCTTGTGACAGCCAGCACACTATAAGGAGACTTTTGCATATATTTTTAAGGACTTTTATATTTTGGAAGAACTGTTATATTTTAAAAAGGACTCTTTTGTCTACTGTTTTTAATAATTTAGCTGTTTAGGTAGGTTAATAATGTAAATAGTATTGTGTGATTTCCCCTTTTATATGCAAATGTAAAAATCTGCTGGTGTACTGGGAGAAGGGAAAAATCTTGAGATCAACTAAACAAACCATGCACCAGCATTTTGCTGTCTGTCGTTACGTTTCTGTCTGCTAAACGTAATATCTCTGTGTTTCTTACCAAGCGGTTTTTGGGGAATCCTATCCTAACCTTTGCATTTTTATCCTACGTTCACTTCCCACCGTGGTGGAAAAAGGCAGACTCAGACTGGGGCATAAAACTGGTCCAGGCACCAATGAAAAAGTGGCCCACAATCACACATTACAATTCATCACTATCCACAACAGACTGTTTGTACTATCCAAGGTGGTATTTTGGTAAGGTATGGTACAACTGACATATTTGAAAACATATTTGCTTAGTAACATTGGTTAAACTTAGTGTATTAACTTATAAAACTGTCCCACTCTGGCCAAAAAAGTTGTCCATTCTGTTAAAAGATAATTGGCCCCTTCTAGAATTGGCAGATCTTAGGCAAGTGGGGGCTGCTGGAGACAGGTAAGAGGAGTGGGTTACATTTTTAAAGTCAAAAGTTAAGTTTCATAAAAGTATATTGCTGAGCCCGTCTACACCTGTCTTCCATTCAGTGTGTTAAGACTATCCCCCCACTATAAAAATGGGGGATCCACTCAATGACAGAGCTTTTGGAATCCTAGCACTGAAGGGAAGGATGCACTGGATGTCACAGATGGGTGCACATCAGAATGGGTATGTACTGTAATAGGCAGGGTTTGGCAGTATATGCTATGTTATGTTATGTTATCATGGTTTATACTGTGCCAAATTTCCAGCACAGTGGTATGCACAGTAGAACACATAGGCTTGTCCTTGGGGTGGTGTACCGTGCATCTATCAAAGGTATGCAGAGCTTAATCTGCTGGAAGAAAGAAAATGAACACAGGTAAGAGAAAAGTGTGGAAAAGCTGCAAGTAGATGTCAGCGTTATCTACATTTTACAATGAAATATTTTGATTCTCCCCTCAGTGATCATGTTATTGTACTAAACTAATACAATACTATTCTGATTAGTGCGTGTGAACAGTTTTCTAGATACCATGAAAAAGTCAGGGTCCTGACCCTGTTCCTTGAGCTAGCAGGTATACTAAGGACAGTGGTGGCTGGTGATTTTTTTTTTTATTGGACAAGTGTATATGTTTCCCATGAATATGGTGGAGTGAATGAGTGTAGCGAGGGAGAATGAACTAACAAAGGGGGACTCATGTGGGTTCCTTCTGTGAAAACATGTTTTATATAATAGGATCAAATGGTGCATTTTACAGCACACTTTCTGTAAAAAAATTGAGTAAATAACTACACAGTGTGCAATCGATTTTGTATAGTAACACATGAAAACTTCCAATGAATGTAAGTCACCAACAATGCAAAGAAACATTTTCCAATTCATTTCCATGATGCCTTTGCACACAATATTGGCAAGTTTTTAAAAAGATGTCATGCTGGCTGTGCCCAATACAAGCCCATGCAGACTGCACCAATATATGCCAGTATTACCAGATAAAAACATACTCATGTTCGCTGCGACAGTAAAAAATGCAATGCCACAATAAGAGACTCTATCCAGACTGCCTTCACCAATGTACGCTATTATGTCCATTTAAAAACACTCATGCTGGCTTGCCTCCTTATTCCAAAGAAATGCCATTCCACGTTGTGAAACTATTTTCAGACTGGCTGCACCATTGTAGGGCAATCTAGCCATATAATAACACTGATCATGATTCTTTAACTGTGGTGCCTAGCACGGAATGCCATACCACAATAAGAAAAGATGTTCAGGTGGACTGCACCAATGCAGGCCAGTCTAGCCACACAATAACACTTATCAGTTTTGTCCATCGGGCATGCTCACTGGGGTACTGAAAGCTGTCAAAGAGAAACTGTTTCCCTTTGACAGTTAAATCCAGACCTGGTTTACTTAATGAGCTGCTTGCTGCAGGTAAGAAATCACTCAGTCCTTTACCAGAGCTCTTTGATCCTCCATAATGAGTAGTGGGCCAGTTCCATGCTGCCCATTATCTATGAGACACCCCTGCCTGGAGACCAGGAAGTCCAGCTTACCAGGACCCTTAGGCCAGTGGCTCTAGTTTCCGGGAGGAAGGCTAAGTAGGGTTTGTCAGTGTCTCTACCGCATACCCAACAACCCCTTCTCAATTCATTAGGGACAATGGTCTTGCAAAGCCGCTTCCTCATTCTCTCCTAGTATGGTTCCCAATCTTTTTATGAGGGCAGTAACAACAAAGTATGGTGCGAAAGGCGCAATAGGTACAACTCCTCCAACTGATCTCACCATAACCAAACTCAGGCTACACATGAGACACTTACTGCTTAGGTAAGACAAAGACCCAAACCTGGAATTTCTCTGAGTAAGCCCTCTAACTGTTTTGCGACAGAAGAGGTAGACAGAATCATTGACTGAGAACCGCTTGACCAATTGAGCTACTAGAGCCACCAGAGCCAGATGGGACACAGAGTCACAGAGAGGAGGCAGGATTTTCTCCTCAGCACAAATGGCCACTCATCCTTTTCAAGCCTCGGGCACTTCTCACCAGCCAGCCAGACATCCATTTGAATTAGCCCCATTGCTAGAGAGCAACTAATTCAAAACAACCACAATTCAATAGGGTGAGCCACTCCCAAACAGGCAATGGGGATTATTTGGATTTATTTTCATTACAGTGTAGTATCTTGTTTGTAAATCAAAAGGTGTTTTCCTTGATGGGAAATGCCCCCTTTAACCACCAAACATATGCAATTATGCTACAGTATTCAGTAGGAATCAGAATGATATTGAAGTCTCGACAGACGGTGTGCTGTGATATTTAAGGCCCCACATGGATGGTATGTGTTTTCACAGCACAGTTGTGTGATAAGTCCCCACAGAGTGTATGGTGATATTAATGTTTTCATATGCTTCACATGAATTGGGTGTGATACTGATTTACGTACTGCACGAATTGGGATTATAATGAGAAAAGTCCAACATTATGTGCAATTCTAATGAAGTCCCTGCAAGTTTGCTGTGTCATGATATTGAAGTCCCCACAGGGATGGTGCAATGGCGATACAGAGGTCAATGTAGTGATGGTGTTAAGTTGCTAATGTTTTTTTAAATTTGTCACATACCCTTGCCCTTACAGTGGTGGGTTCCCCGTCTCTTTTGAGAGAATCAACTTAGAAAATACATATTCCACTGTTCTTTCCCCTTATGCTGTTCTGTGGTGAAGCAAAATGGCTGGAGATCCAGGAACCATCTCATCACTCTTGGGTTAGTGTCTTTACTCATGCGGATCCAGGTTAATGGTGAGAGGTCAGTAAGCAACTTGAAATTCCTTCCTGTGAGATAATACCTCAGATGTACGATGGCCCATCTGATGGCTTGGGCTTTGAGCTCCACAGTGGCATAGGTCTGTTCTCCGGGCAGGTTTTTGGCTGGTATGTAAGACCAGAGGTTCAACTATGTCATACTCTTGAGAGACCACTGCACCCAATCCTACTTTCTATGCGTCTGATTGCAGAATTAATTCTTTATTAAAGTATGGCATCATTGAAACACTTGTTTATAGGCACGTTATAAATTCCATATCATAATCATATAGCCTGCAGCAGTCTTGCCATCCTAATGTTATGTTTTGCAGTGTACTGTGATGTGGTTGGAATTGTTAGTCATTTTAAGGTGTTGTGTTATGAAAATCAATAAAATAAAACAAATATTTCCTTCACCCAGCATCTTTTACCTCCCACCAACCACCTGTGGCGTTCAATTATGCTTGTACCTATGCCTCACAGACCTTACCTTTTTAGGCGAGTTCGCACTGTGCACTGCTTTAATGGAAACGCACCTTTTCAGTTCCTTTACAAGCTTCTTTTGGTGCAAAGTATGCACACACTTGTCAATATTTAAACTGGTTACACACGTGACATGAAATATTACATTCTTGCTTAAGCATTTGCAATACATTTATATTGTTATTTCCAATACATTTCTATTGTTAAACTAGTTGTTAAACTAGCCACAATATAATTATGTTTTAAATAAGAAATCTTGAAAATGTTTCATTACAGTAAATAATCGTGCGCCTTAAATGTGCTTAGATTATAAAGTGAATAGTGCTGCTTCACTTTGTCATCCTAAATGTAAGGATTACTTTAAACTATGTGTCTCTCAATGAATGCCATCGGTTTGGGTTTGCACTGGGGATCAGATTTCACCAGGGCCGCAGCTTCACGGCTACAGCTATTGTCATGTAGAAGCTGCTCTGCCCTCTGGAATTTCACACCCCCTTTCCACTCTTCAGCTTAGAATAACCTGATTTGAAGGACGGGGAGGAAGCTAGGTGCAGGCAGAGGGTTGATTAGCCATTGTGGTTTCAGACTGTCTTTCCCAAACACTCTCTCCAAAATGGTACATTGTTCGACGAATATGTACTTTGGATTTTTTTGATTTAAAAGAGGGGTGCTATTCACATACTTGAGGCGTAATATTTTTCTTCATAGCACATTTCACGAAAAATGTGTGACTATAACTGTTTCCAAAGATTTGGCTTAATGAAAAAATGTTTTTATCACTCCAATCCTGCTTCTCATGTTTGCATATGCTGCATTAAATCATTAAGAGCATCACCCTGCATGTCCTAACCAAGTCTGACATTCTGGAGAAGCTGTAGGAATGTTCAATTTTAAAGTGAACAGGATTAATAATGTTGGTGAAAGCACAATACGGTTTAGTGATAGTTTGGTAGGTTTGTGTGTAGATGACACATTTCAATTGATGTTTTGGAATTCACTGATAAAATGGTGTTTTTCAAAGTACATTGGGTCACTTTATTTCACATAATCCGTTGTTATCTAAATGCAATTTTAGAGTAGTTTTTCATGTACAAAGAAAGTCTCAGATTGTTCATTGAAAAAGCCTACTGGGCTGGTGGTGTTTCTTAACACAGATGTGCCTTAAGCAACTATAGAGAATATAATGTCTCCCTTTCCTATATACAAACATTTATTTTGGGAAAAATGAATGGGACAAGAGAAAATAGATGCACATTTGGCATGGAGCCTCAATGGCAAGTTAATTGGATTTCTAAAGGTGTCTTGAGCTGGATGGCAACATGCTTGTGATTGGTGCACACCAAAATCAGAGCTAATAACGATCAATGCCAGTCTTTCATTAACCCTCAGAATTAGTGACAATACCCCTTAGTGATAGTTTCCTTTGTCAGTATTGCTCTTGCTCAGCTTATTGTTCATATGAATGAATATGCCTAATGTTACTAGATTAAATAGTCATATGTAGAAACCTTACATATTCCAATGTCAGGGTTGGTGTCTATGTTTAAACAATTTCCACCAGCATATCTGAATAAAAGTATCCAATCAACTTCAATTATTTTTGTAGTGACTTGTTCTGCCATGGTGCAAGCTGAAGGATTCATCGAAATGAATAAAAGTGGTGACCCACTGCAATTATTATTGTAGCTTGTGACAATATCCAGATGTTAGTACATATTTCTCCAAGCCAAGTGTGGCTAAGCACTGCCCTAGCCAGCAGAACAACATAACACAAGCTATCACGAATGCCAAAACATAAGTAACTCCATATCAGTAAGTGACTGCCCTTCATCATGTTACCAGTTTGTACAATGGTGAAGCATTGCATATATTTTGCAGGATCCATTATTTAGCAGTTATGCACCAATTTGCCCAGTGCCAACAGTGCAGCTGCAACACATGGAAAAATCGTCCTTATGCCAAAGTAATGAACTTAATTGCCATATATACACATTTATATACAAATGCACATTTTGAATTCATGTTCACAATGTGCAGTAAACACACACTAATTCTCACACACAGACAAACACAAAGGTTCATATGCAAACATACCTCTAAACACATCAAGGTTTGGGGGGTGTCACTCCCCCTGGGCTCACGGAAAGCAGTGTACCATTACATAGACGTCAAGGGGCTGTAGCCCACCATAAATATTGGATTTCACCTGCTTTGGAATCGCAATAGGCGTGGAGAGACAGAGAAAGGCTGATAGGCCAACACAAACCTTTAGGAAGCCTTGCCCCTGGCAGTGATGTAAAGTTTCCCTAATCCATACCAGAGAAGCTGATCAATTCCTGATTTACATTCTTTACAGACTGGGACATGTAGATCTGCTTCTCCTATTTTAAAATCAGAATTACAAGTCACAGAAATGCGAGAAAAAAACAAGCCTTGAGCACCTACTTAAAAATCAAATGGGGAAACCACCTGAGATCTGTTACAAATGTGCATTGGCAAAGACAAACACGTATTGAGCAAATTCTGATGTATGCACAACCTTTCCAGAAAGGCGGCAACAGAACCACAAATGTCAAGCACCCAGCATGTTTGTGAAGTAGCAACGCCATGCGCCTACACTCCATCGGCAGCTGTTTTGGCATAATACCCAGAATTTCCCTTCACCTGTAGTCTGAGGACATTTGTCTCAGTACTCCTATGTACTGGAGCGTGGATATAGTATTACATTCACAGAGTGCTGCCCTGAAAGTGTTGTCTGTATCCATTAACCCGTCCATCTTCCTCATCCCAGTCCTTCCTTACCTGAGACAGACACCCAATACTAGTCTTTCCAAACATTTATATGGAATAACATTATCTGGCCTTGCCATAGTTCTTCATCCATGTTAAGTGTGTTTTTGGTCAGGGAAGTGTATAAATACCTTCCTCCCCCACACCTTTGCCTACTTTTTTCGGTCACTGTTCTAATGAATAGGTCCAGTCCTTTCCAGCCCCAAAGATAGTGTGAAACTGTAATCTAACATATTTTATTACTGGTGGCACATTGCTGGTCGCCATGACTCCTTCTTTAAATATAGGGGCAGTTGTTACATGCTGTGTGGACCAGTTCCTCTCTGAGGCAGGCTGAGTAACCTGGGGAATGGCTTCCGTACAGGGCTAAGCCACTCTTCTCCCCACTCCTAAAGTGGGAGCAATTACACTTTATCCAGATCTCGGTGGTACAATAGCATGCAGCATAGTGCTTCTCTCCAGCCACTCAGCTTCGTTAGTTATCGTTCTGCCACATGAACATGGAAAAAAATGAACATCGCTGCTCGGTGCCTGCTGTTAAGCAACCTGGTATATTTCCAGACATGGACTTCCAGGTTTACTTGAATAGAGGAACAATGGAACGGAAGCCCTCAGTGCATAAATAAACACCATCACATGGGAAATGTCTCTGGCACATACAATGTGGCGGTTCCTATACTCTTACAATGTACTGCAAAGCCCAGGTCTACAACAGTTGGCTCTGCAGTTGTTTTGAAGTTCAACTACCATCAGCCTAAGCCAGCATAGCAAATGAAGACACATCATGAGCAGTAGCAGTATACATTGGAGTGTCACGTGACTGATCCCTGAACTACCATAACTGTGGTCAAGAATACACTTGAAAGCCAAGTCCCTGCTGTAGTAGCCACACCTTTCAGATAGCTAGACTAGGAGCCCTGGCACTGGTGGCCGCAGACAGGCCCACAGTTGATGAGCCTTCAGAGGCTCAGCAAAAGAGATCCATATATCTGAAGAGACCCCAATTTTCTGCTGCATTGTAAGAAATGGAGACCCTGCTTCTCTTACAGTCTACTCCAGCAGATTCTAAGGAGGTTTTGTTGGTGACTGACCACATGTCCTGACAGTTTTCTCATCCACAAAGCTATTCACTTATTCTGTTTAAAAAGTGGAGAATGTTGATAATCAATTATTAACCCGATCTGTAGAAAATAATATCAATTTGTCAGCACAAACATCAGTGGCCTTTGAGGGTGCAAATAATGCAGACCCTTTGGAGAAGAAGATTGATAGTTCCCCTGAGAGATCACACTTAGCAGCCAACTCCTCAATAAGAAAAGAGACAAATGTAGCCTACATCACACAGACCTACATGTGAGGCTTTAACCACAGGTTTGAGACATTGCAGGCTCAGGGTATCATAAAGCGTGTCTCTCGGAGATGGAGCTGCAGTGTAAATAGTACTCAGATGTATTCTTTGACAGTTTATTTGCTTTGGTCGCATCTGTGTCCCTTGTTGGCAGGGTGGCACCAGCCCTAGATAAATCCATGACTCTACTTATTCATATCCCATTTCAGGGCTCCAAGTTGTCGGGCCCCCCAATCAAGGACTTGATGAAGCCAGTGGAATTTAGGAAAATTATAAATCCAGATTGTCAACTGCTTCTCAGACCTTATGCCTCATGAAGGTTAGCATAGGCTCAGGGGACCATGCCAAATGTCACTTTCCAAGAAGTGACTGGTGCGCCCATACCAGAGATGGACCACAATCCTCTTCACTTCTTATGCTTCCCAGCAAACGTCTTAACTGGTCTGAATTTGAAGGGGAATGTAGAAGGCCAAAAGACAAGAGGTCCACAGGAAAGACCCACATCTCGTGGCATGGTCATTTCAGAGTGCATGGTGTACTGCAAAAGGCATTATGTAATAAAAAGCACCTTCATTTCTTTGATTTCTCTGGGCAGGCCATGAAACATGTTTTTCATCTGGATAAAGGTACTTCTGGAAGGCAAATACAACACATTTCACAAAATAGGATTTTTTTGGCAGGGCTTGCCTTAAACTTGCAGACTATTGTGGCATGTACAAAGTTCATGATTAGATCACAGAATCGTATTCAGATGTTCAAAAGTGATGAAGAAAACTAAACATGGATTTTATTTATCTGAAAGTATTATCAGTCAATTTAACATAGACATTTTGGAAATGTCCGTCCTCTTTCACTTGCAAAATAAGAACAATCATTTGAATTTTTATTAAAATCTTGAACTGTGTTTTTTTTTTTAAATCAAGCAATGCATTACTACAATGAGGATGCATGTCCAATTTTCTTCCTCACTGTTTATATCTGCTCCTTTCTGCACCCAACCTTCATCATCAAACAGCCTTTGTCGTGCTACAGCCCAATCCTTGATTTAATAAAATAATGCTAGCATAATTTCATTTTTATTTGCAAACGTTTGGCACCAAAGATTAAAATGTTCACTAAAAGCCTTCTGCTGACCCTTCCTGTCCAGCAAACTACCACCCTATCTCCATTATTGCCTTCCTGGGCAAACTCTTGGAGAAGCTGGCCATCTCCCAGCTTAACCCCGCACTCAATCTGTTGGTTGTCTCCACAACCACCAGTGTGGATTCAGAGCTGCCAGAGGCACCAAAACAGCTCTCCTGAACACCTGCAAAGACCTGCTCTCTAATCTCAACTCCTGCTCACCGTCCATTCTCATCTTTCTTGACTTTTCCTCTGCATTTGATATGGTAAATTATGCTACCCTGATAGATTGACTCTGTGATATCCTTGGCATCATGGACCTGGCTCTGGACTGACTGACCTCCTCCTTCTTAGACCGACCTTCCCAGGTTCAACTGGGTCCCTTTCTCTCCACCATCTCACTCTTCACCTGTGGAGTCCCTCAGCGCTCTATCCTGTTACTTTGGCTGTTCAAAATCTATCTGGCTCCTCTAGCCCACTTGATCGCCAACTTCTCTCTTAACTTCCAGTGTTATGCGATTGACACAAAGCTCTCCTTCAAGCTTCCCTCCTCTTCTTTCTCTCTCATGCCTGACCACATGGCTGCTATTCAGGCATGGTACTCTAACAATATCTGCCTCAATGCCAGTAAGACACAGATTCTTGCCATTTTTGACCACTTCCCCCTCTTTACCTCCCACACTCTGGCTGCTCTCCGTGTGCCCCATTCCCTCACCCTCCTGTCAGGCAAAAAAACTTGGTGACATCTTCGACTCCTCTCTCCTTCTCTCCTCACTTCACGGAACTTGCCAAGAAGGCCCACTTTCAGCTTCACATCCGCCGAGGCATTCTGCCTTTCCTCACCTTCCCTCAGAAACTCATCCACTCCAGAGCGCTGGTCCTCTACAGGCTGGACTACTGCAACAGCCTCTTCCTCAATCTTCCCAAATCCTCCCTTCAACTGATCCAGAATAGGACTGTGAGACTTATCCTTGGCCTCAAGCCGAGGGACCACACCTTTCTAGTTCTAAAATCTCCCCACTGGCTCCCGGTTGCTGTGAAGATCAAGTTCAAGACCCTCTGCTTTCTGAGGCCTGGGACCCCTCTACATCCAACTCTCTCTCCCTAAATACCACCATGCTAGAGCCCTTCTGTTAGGCAAGATTTGGACCAGTACCCTTTGGGTGCACTACAACAACCCTGGCCTCCTGGCAATAGGGACCCAACCTTTGATATAAGTCTGTACTACACAGGTTGATAGTGTGGTCGAGTAGCCAGGCTTATCTGAAGAGGGGCCAATGTGAGCAGTAGGGTGGTTACACAGAGATTCACAGTGACAAATATTCAAATGAACATTGATGCTCAAGGTTTCTTGATAAACCAATTATTAATTTATTTATCAGTCAGTTGAATAAACCTTCTTCAGAAAGGAGCAATATAATAGTAACACTCAAATACACTTCAAAATCCACACGCTTAGGCTTCTCAGAATCAGCAAATACCCATTGGGGATGGCACACAGACACCTCCCACACCCTCAGGTGACTTAAATTGCTAGGACACTGTGGACATTATTAATATATCACTGTTACATTCAGAGCATTGCTTATGAGGGTGTCAAAGAAAAGGGTTATTAGAAAAAACAGGAGATTGCAAATATTCTTAAGCAGGCAAATACTTTTGGACCCCCAATGCAAAGTAGGTTAACACCTTCCTGGAAGGACAAGTGCAACACAACATCAGAGCAGAGAAGAGTCATTAAGGGAACCAGGCTAAGCCAATGTCAATTGAGCAAAAGTCTATAAGGCTGAAGCACTTCTTGCAGGCAAGTAAAAGTTTTTGCACAATGTTTTAGAAAACTTTGAAGAAAAAGAATAATCAATGTAGGGCCACAAGCTGTTAGGCTTGTGAATAGTAGAAGAAGCAAGCAACTCTACAACAAGAGGTGAATTCTCATTATACTCTACAGTACCTTTGGTTAGAAGAAAAATGCAGCAGATGATTTCTGTTCCTGTGCAGCTCTACAGACCTGGTGTTCCTGGGCCTCAGTCGTGGGAACAAGAGGGAGGACTTCTGGGGACTCCTGCACTGCAATGGGATGGTCACCGACAGCAACCGCCAATCTTCAAACAAGTGGCACTTCGGTGTTTCAGCCCCTCGCGTCTTCCGCAAATAGCACCACCGCGGTTCTTGGCTGTTGAGATGGGCTTTCCTTGCATCCGGGGTCCAGCAGTCTGTTGAGGTGGCTCAGGCTTGGTCAGTCCTGCTTCCTGGGAGTCCAGAGGATCTTCCTGAAGCTCTTGGCCAACTTAAAAGCAGCACACGCAATCTGGTGTTCCTCTGCTTTGCTCTTCGGTTCCAGCAACGACTGCAGTGGAAATACAACCAGCTTCGAGAGGATGTCCAGGTGGCTTACTTTGGAGTTGATTGGTCCCACCAACTCAAGGGGAGAAGTCGTCCTTGCAGGGCTTCTCTAGTCGAGGCAAATTCAGAGCTTCAGCACAGCAGCAGGGCTTCACCGGGTAAACCAACGGTCCAGGAGTTGCAGCAGGCATCTCTTCAAAGTTCTTCTTCGGATTGCTTCATCCAGTGGTCGACTCTGCCTTCCAAGCCAAAAAGCCTCACCTTTTAATACAGGTTTCTACCATTCATTCCAGCCTAGCTATCAAATCCGGCAGCAGAGTGGCTGTCCTTGCCGGACAGCAAGGTGGTCAATCACCTTGGAATGCATCCCTGTAACCAAGGGGATTACGCACAGGGAGTTTCTGCCACCTCCCTCACTTCCTGCCCCCACCAGACATACTGGAGCCAGAGGTGGGTTTCACTCGTGAAGCCCGCCAAATACAAAACAAACAAAGGGACCAAACCTGGTTTGGCGCACAGAGTAAATCTCAAGAAGGACCGTAACAACAAAAAATGGCGAAAAAAGAAGACTGGGGCCATTTTGATGAAAATGGTACCCATGGGTGCTTTACTGCAGCTGCAAACACAGCATGCGGTAAAAACACACAATGGTAGTAAAGAGTTAACCACTGCCACCAGCCATTAATTGTAGAAAGGGTAACATACAAATGTTACATGAGCGGTTTAGACAAAAGGGATACTAAGTAACCCCTCAAGCACCCTATTGTAAGATAGTTTGTGCTGGGTCTAGAAAGTTACACATATAAGTAAAGTCAATTTCACTTTACTGCTCTTGGAAACAGTAATTTATCCCAGAGTAAGGTATTTAAACCTTGGGAAATCTGAAATTCTTCCCTGTGCCACTGTACTGAAGGTGCTTTGTGACACAATGTAAAAAGATGCCATAGAGTCGTCAGACTCCAAAAACAAAAGGAAACCCAGAGTTCAAATCACAAAAATACATGAGAGAGTGGGAAAAATGGCTCACTCTTTCTAGTTTGAAAATGTAAAAGTCCTAGAGTCCAGCAAAAGTGCTGAGGGTCTCCAAGGTAGAGACACATTAGCACATTTCTGAGAAGTCTCCATAACACCTTCAGTCGTCTAGCTCTAAATCTCAGCAGATCAGACATTTTTTCCCCCAAGAAGAGAGTCGACAACAGTTTCCCCTTAAGAAAAGCTTGGTGAACCCTCATACTGTCTGCCCTAGCCAACAAAATCTACAAGCTCAGGGACAAAACCATTCTCAAAAAATCCTCATGTCCAACTCACCCTGTATCTTACCAGCTCACAGAAAGCATAGCATGATATGTGAGGACTACACATCAATATAATCAAACACCATCTCTGTGGGGTCTTCAAACTCATTTTTATCAGACACCCTCTCTGTGGGGACTTGAGCACCCTTATAAACACACACCGTCGATGTGGATATTTGAGCATTACCATATTCAAACACCATCTCTGTGGGGTTTTCATCCTCACTTTTATCATACACCATGTCTAAGGGGTATTTAACAGCATCATCATCACCCACAATCTCTGTGATAACCTTAAAGCCATTATAATCACATGCCATCTCTATGGGACTTCAACATCATTTTCACGCTCAATACATGATTTTCCTCTGCATTAGGGGGGTAAGTCAAATAAATAGCGATGAGAGCTTTGGCAAGTGTGCTTCAGGTTCATTTGGTATTAATAGACATAAGGCTGCCATGTGTGGGGTGGTATATGTGTGTGTAGCAGGGGAAGGAGAAGTACATCATTTTAGATGGGGAAGGGGTGGTGATTCATTAGGACAACCACTGTGGAGTTGAATACTAGACTCAAATGTTTCCGTTCCAGTTGTTTGTTGACCTCTGTGTGGCCCCTGGGCGTACTGTAACAATATTTCTATCACACACCATCTATGTGGGTACCTCAACATCTTAGAAATGACAGCATCTCTGTTGGACGTTAGTGTTATCATAATTATATGCCATATCTGTGGAAACCTTATTCTGTACGTGGCGTTTGTTGTATTTTATATAGATTTTGTATAGTGTCTAATGCCAAAGTGCTTAACGTCATCATAACTACACACTGTCATTGTTTGGACTTGAGTGTTGTTATAATCACATACCTTCTCTGTGGGGATCTTGTATCGTATTTATAAATGTTTAGTATTTTATCTAGATTTCTATAGTGGCTAATGCCTGAGTGCTTAAAAACATCATAATTACACACTGTCTCTGTAGGGTCTTGAATATAGTCCTACTCACACACCATCTCTATGGGGACCTTATGATCATTGTAATCACACACCAGCTCTATGGGGACCTTATCATCATTGTAATCACACCCCATCTCTGTGGGGACCTTCTCATCATTTTAATCATACACCATCTCTGTGGGGACTTTAATGTTATCATAATCACTTGCCATATCTGTGGGGACTATATTTTCTATTTGAATTTTTATTTTTTAGTGTAGTTCTAATCACACACCATCTCTATGGGGACCCTATTGTAATCACACACCATCTCTATGGGGACCTCATCATTGTAATCACACAACATCTCTGTGGGGACTGGAGTATAGTCCTAATCACACACCATCTCTATGGGGATCTTACCATCATTGTAATTAAACACCATCTCTGTGGGGACATCAACATGATTGCAAGTACACACTGGGCCCCATTACGAATCAGCCAGTCCAGACTTAATGCCACCGGTCTAACCATACTGGCACCGTTTCCGCGATCGTCAAATTACAACCTACAATCCCGGAAATACCACCACCACAAACCGCCACCACAGAGTTAAGGCACCGTAAAATGTGTCGCCGGGGAAATTACCCCAGTTACCGGCAACACCTAACACTGCGCATTACGAGTATCACAGACATGGAAACACTGCCATGAAAATGGCAGAAAAACCGTGGACACGGTGGCGGTATCGGCGCCACCGCAAACATGATGTTAAACCGTGCCTGGTGAGCCCAGGCCAACTCCAAACACAACTATGCGGGCAGCAGCTGTAGCAGCATTGGGACTGGGGCTATTGAACCTACAGGCAGCACTGCACATGGTGGCAGTAATGGTGCAGAGGAGGAGGAGGAGGCGGAGGAGGCACAGGCAGCAGTTAGCAAACCCTGCACCGATGGCCAACCCAATTGTTCAGCTGGCACGACCCCGCAGGCAGCCTGCAATCCCCTGCATCAGGACCTCACCCTAGAAATTGACCCCAGGACAAATCCATACATTATACTGGCTGGACTGTCCAAAAATCATGTACATCACCACCATGATTGAGGATGACATCATCAGCCACATTGGCATTCCGACCGCAACCCCTTCCCCCCTCCTGAAGGTGGTGTTGGTACTGCATTTTCTTGGCACAGGAACTTATCAGCACACAGTTGGTGAGCTGCACGGGCTCACAACCCTGTTTTTCTAAAATATTGGGACAGGTACTGGATGCCCTGCTGCGACATGTGTTGGAACACATCGCCCTACCCTGTACCCTTGACCAGGTCATTGCCATCAAGTTGGCCTTCCATGCCATTGTGGCAATGCCAAATTGCATAGGTGCAGTAGACTGCACCCACATAGAGCTGATAGTACCATGTGCAATGGAGATGGTGTACCGCAATAGGAAACTGAAACTGTACCACTCACTGAATGTACAGATGGTATGTGATGTCGGACAAGAAATAACACATTGCTGCGCAGGTTTCGCGGGGTCAACACATGACTCAATGGTCCTGCGGAATTCAACATTGCCACGTTACATGGAACGCTAATCAGGACAAAGCACATGGCTATTGGGTGAGTATAACTGCCAATGCACAGGCCCAGTGGAAGGGGTGTGTGTGTGTCCAGGGCAATAATCTGTGTGAGTGGCCTGCTACAACTGCACATGCATCACCCCCGGCCCATGTAATGGACAGTCAGCACAACTCACACATCACAAAGCTACACATGACAGGTTGCCACAATGTGCCCGTACACACCCTGCCAAATGAGACACACCACCAATACTGCCACAAGCCTTTACAACTCCAGCCACTCAATACACCCACCCACACTATGCACCACTGCCCCCCAATGCACATGATGCCTGCACATGAGTCATCCTGCATCGACCACATCATCACAGTCCATTGATTGACTCCTCCATGAGTGTACATCACTGCACAATGCCATATTTACCAACCACTATTGTCCGCAATAGGAACTACATATGCACAGCAAGTCTTTGGGCAATGTCCAAATTCCAACGTCAACAACAATGACCCAGGAATGGTAATCAGCCACCGGTCCCAGCACTGCTTGGCCTATATGGATGAATGAAAGATGACACAAGATTGCACTGCATCTGATGAAGACATGATACCACCAACACTGACATGTCCACACATTTACATCCCATGTAGGTGATGCTGGATAGCCACTTACGCAATGGCTGATGACACCTGTACGGAGGCCAAGGAACAGGCATGAGGAGGCCTACAACAGGGCACACGGCCACACACGTGGCATGATTGAGAGGACATTTGGCCTACTGAAGGCCAGGTTCCGCTGCTTGAGCAGATCTGGCTGATCACTGCTCTACAGCCCAGTGAAGACGGGTAAAATTGTGCTTGTGTGTGCCATGCTGCACAATCTGTGCATGCGCAGGAACATTCCGCTGCCCCCAGACACAGAGGATGTTGATGGAGTTGAAGATGGGGATGGGGATGGGGATGGGTATGGGGTGGCTCCACTTCCTCCTGGGGGTGCACAAGATGGCCAACAAACACGGGATACACTCATTCGCATTTACTTTTGAGAGACTGCACTATGACAGCATTGCATGGATATGACGATGGCAGTTAATAAATGGATGTACTGCAAATGAAATGACAGATGTCCACTCAGAGTTTTCAAAGGTGATATATTTAAACAAAACAGGAAAGAAGGTGCAATGTGTAGGGAAGCTGTACACCCATGTCCACCCACCACCCAAACATACCCACCCTCAACCAGGCCCCAAAAAACTAACCCCCTAATGTACCTCCCCCACCACCGAAACGTACCCACCCCCATACACCCATTGTGTCCCCGATTGTCTCCTGTACAACCAAACACACATGGTATTATTTGTGTGTGCTCTTCTGTGCATGTGCGTCCTTGCCAGAAGACCCTGTTAGAGGACTTGAGCACCTCCGTGGGCTGGCAGTGGTGGAGCTAGATGGGGTGGTGCCGGTGGATGTCACGGTTGGTGCGAGTGTTGGCATACGTCCTAGATACACCTGCTAGGCAAGCAACATGGACTCAGCTATGGAGGATGTTTTATTGTTGCCCTCCCGGACATGGCGTGCCAAGGTCACGATGGTGGTTGCAAAACGTCCAATGGCCCTGGAGATCCGACGCACAGATGTTGAATAACTCTCCCTCTGCAGCCTGGCCTCATCCCGCTGCAGCTTGGACTCCTCCAGCTGCCTTTCAACAAGCTGCGTAAGGGTGGCCTGCTGATCCTCCATCCGCTGCATGCGGGCATTCAGCTCAGCCATGGAGGGGGTTGGCGACCTCATGGGACTATGCAGTTATGGGGGGTTGAACTGGAGGTCGTGGAGGGATGATCGGTCATCCAAGTTGGGCACCTCCGATTGGGGCCCTACTTCAACCTGCAAGGCTGGGGCACTGTTGTCACTGCCTGCAGCCTCCTCCGCAGTGCAGATGTTCTCAGGGATGGGATCTGTGGGCATGATGGGTTTGGCGTGGCACTTGTGTGGCAGCAGGCAGCATGGGGATGGTGATGTTGGCTGGTGCATCCGTGCCAGATGCAGCTGGTGGCTGAGTTGCAGAGCAGCTTGCATCGGCCTCCTGGGCAGGGGTTCTGTGTTGTCCACGTGCAGGTGCACGTTGCCTTGCCTGTTGGGCGTTGTCGCTGTCACTTGAAATGGCTGTGGGGACACAGAGGGCATGCTATTAATTGTGTGCGGGTACCTGATGGGTCCATCACATGCAACAGACAGGTTGATCAGTGAGCACTTGCATTTACATGCATAGGACTGTTGATGCACTCAGGTGTATGTGTCTCTGCTTGTAACCAGTCATGCACTGTTAGCATGTCCAATGGCCATGTATTGTGGGGGTGTTGCTTCTCGTCTGGCTAATGAGTGGGTCCTTTGGGGCACTCCTGCCCTGACTGGGGGACAGGGATTATGAGTGGGTAATTTGGGGCACTCCTGCCCCGACTGGGGGGGGGTTTATGAGTGGGTCCTTTGGGGCACTCCTGCCCTGACTGGGGGGGGGTTTATGAGTGGGTCCTTTGGGGCACTCCTGCCCTGACTGGGGGGGGGGCTTATGAGTGTGTCCGTTGGGGCACTCCTGGGCTCAACATGTAATCATGGCATTGTAATGTGTGCACTTTCTGGCATCTGCAGGTGGACTCACTCCTGACTCTGCATCACCAATGCCATGTATTGCCTCAAGGTGGAGGACACTGCTGCAGCGTCCTCTCATGTCTGCAGTCTTAGTGGTGAAGTAGGCCCTCCACCTGTGCCACTGCTCTGCTGCCTTTGTGCAGCAATGAGGTTTTGCACCCTCAGTCTCAGGTCGTCCCACCTCTTGTGGCAGTCCTTTATGCTGCATGTTGTGACACCGACTGCTGTGCAATTGCGTACAGCTTCTGCCCACACCTCCTTTCTACGCTGCTGGGTTGCACGGCGCTGGTCAGTGCTGAACAGCATTTCTACATGCTGCACAATGTGGTCCACTAATACAGTCAGCTCTGCCTCGCTGAAGCACTGTTTCTGCTGTCTTTGTGCAGGGATCCTGGCTGCCATGGTGGTGCCTTCTCAGAGTGGTGATTTGGCCTGTGCTGACTCTGGATGGCAGTGGATTGTGGTTTCTTTCCAGTTTTCGCAGTCATGGTATTTACTCTTCCGGTGTTTCTGTGTCCGTGACGACGGTCACAGTTTTTGCACTGCTTTTTGGGGTGGTATGTCCATTTCCGTGGGTGTTTACGTGGCAAAGGTGACACCATTTCCGCGTTGGTGTGCTGCGCGTGACCGCCAGGCCGTAATCAGCCGCTCTTTCCGCAACATTGCGGACGCGGAAACTGTATCATCGTCGTCACAGAATCACCGCATTCTGGGCCGGCGGACTCGTAATGAGGCCCAGTGTCTCTGTGGGGAATGTTACATGATTATCGCACACAATCTCTGTGGAAAATGTAACTTTTCCATAAACAAACATGACTCTTGTAGGAAAGTTAATTCCACTATTGTTATACACATTCCAAAAGACGGAAGCAACATCATTTCCATTACACCATTTCTAAAGAGGAGATATGAGTTAGCTGGGAAGATGATGCCTGTGAAAGAATGGAATCTGAATTTGAATTATTTATTTCTTTTTGCCCACAGTGTGCCAGCCTGGGTCAATCAAGTCATCTTGTGTATCAGTTATCTTTTCTGGAACATTTGGAGTGCTTATAATAGTGTTTAATGCCAGAAAATAAGTGCCTTTTTAAGTTTCACATGCAAATTAAACATCTTGTGGGAAATGCCAAACAATCAAAATCCATCTGTTGTGATAGCTATAATGCAGGCAGGTACTCGCATGTATAAATACAATTGTATAATGTATATGGAGTACTATAAAGTAAGCATTTTTCCATTTGCTTATGGTGCAATCATCCCAAATAAACATAATAAAGTAAATCCCCCCAAGGATGGTAACACGCGTTCAAGTCCCCGCAAAGATGGTACCAAACACGCAAGTAAAAATACGCTTTTTTGCAAATATGAAGTTGGATCCTGTATTATCAATTTTATCTGGATATAGTTTTGCTATTAGCCCATTTCTAAAACATTGGGAAGGGTTAGTCCCCACAAGGCAGTTGTCCAACTGCCTGAAAAGAGGCGACCAGGTCAAACTGGGGTTCCGAATCATGAGAAACCTTGAGCTGAAAAGTGGACATAATGACCTGCCCGTTTTCATATTTGTTGCTTAAGAAATAACAATGGGTTCACCCTCGTCCTTTAGCTTTAATCTTTCATTGAGGTGTTGTGTGGGTATTAACAAAAGCTAGACACCAGAAAAGGGCAAGGGAGGGCATCGCTGATGCAACTCCAGGCAGCTGATGGAAGAAGTTGCAAAATGGTGTGAGCATGTGGACATCCTAACAGTGCCTGCAGATGCCTAATACTTACACAAGCAAAAACTGTTGTTTGCCAATGATTGTTTTTAACACTTCAGTAAAGGAAGCAGATAGTGCTTATAAATCGAATGGCTGAAGGCAGAGCTGGTTAAGACATTTTTGTTACAACAGTAGCACGTTTATATAATCAAGTCATTAACTCCCAGAAGACTGCTTTGAAAAAACACAGGCCCCTTGAAAGCAAGCTCAAAGAGTTCCCATGAGGCAGTGTTTAGGGTTGGGAGGGGCAGGAACTGGGTGGTAATGGCCATTGGGATTATCATACCTATGGGCAGTCAATCAATGGTTGGGTAAATACCCATACAACATCTACATTCTTAGGGCCCCATCCACCTCCCAAAGGACAAAAAATGTGCTTGTTGCACATTCTGCCGCCATGGTACTCGCCCGCACTCCGAATACCGGTGGACCCTCCTCCAGCAAATCCCCCAGCCACCCATACATGTAGTCGACCACCCACCATTTTATCCCAAAATATCGCTCGGCAGCACATCACACATGCAAGCTACTACCCGCATGCAACCAGGAGCTCTGCAGCAGCATGGCACACAGCACGAAACCAGGGCCTCCCCATCATGACGGCAAAGTCATGAATTGACGCGATTCACGGATGATGGTTTGAGGGCAACTTTTTTTCAGGCGAGGGGTGGGCCACTTTTTTGAGGTGTGGGGTGGGCCACTTTTTTTTTAGTGTCCGGGCCTATTTCTTGTCCCAGTCCGACCCTGTATGCACCTTATTCGGATTCCGAGCATCTATGCATGTAATGCAACCATACGTTTTCAGATAAACCGCTCGTGGTTGCATATGCTAATGTAACGCATGTGAATCTGTCATATAGTAATGTTATACAAATTGTGTATTTGTTAAATAGCCTCACGATTTGGGGCTGTTCATGCATAACATGTACATAGTTAAACAGAGTTCTCAGTTCTAAAATGGAAGGGACCTGCAAGGGAATGTTTTGAGAGACACAGTTGGAGAAGGGAGAAAGGAGAGCTGGTAGAGCAGTGAAGCTGGGGGATAGAATAACTGTCACCTACATGCTACACAGCATCCCCACACCCTCAACTTCAAGGAATCTCAGATTGGGCACCCGCTCACTCCACCCCTACACCTCCAACCCACCAGAGCCAAACACACGTTCTACCTTTCGGACTCGCCACCCTCTCATTTGTCTTCCGCCTTTGCTAATAACTCCACCCCCACGCTCTTAAATTGCACTACAAAATAACTCCACCCCCACGTTGAAATTGCACTACAAAACCTGCTTAAGCACCTGACTTGGTACCTCCCACCCTCTCACTCTAGCCCCTCTCCCACTCACCCCACTAAGAAAAGCACACCACCACCCCCCTTAAATTTGCAATCTTAAATGTATGCTCCCTCCCCGCTCATGCTCTGTAAATCCACGACTTCCTAACCATTCATGACCTTGACTTACTTGCCATCATGGAAACGTGGCTGCACGAGGCGTCTGGGCCGGCCATCGCACTAGCCCTACCACCTGGATACTTCATCTTCAGACAAGACAGACTACTTCTGAGAGGAGGAGGAGTAGCTCTTATCACTAACAATGACCTCTCCATTAGGCTGAGCACAGAAAGTCACCAGCCCCACCCACTCCAAAGGCTGCACCCTGGACTGGGTGGCCGACCACATCTGCTCCTCCACCGTCAGCTCCAACTCTGCCTATCCATGGACCAACCATAACTCTGTCCAATTCACCATTCCTACAACTCCAACCACTAAAGCTCTCACATATGCTCCCCCAGCGCAGGTAAGAAGTTCTAAAAATAAATAAATAAGGACAACCTTTGTCACTTCCTGGAAGTCCCAAAACTTAGGCCCCTGTTCTCTAATGACTCCAGCACACTAGCAGATATCTACGCTGACACAGTTACCAAAGCCACCAACGCCCTAGCCCCGATCGAATACAAAAAAGAGAAAACATCCATGCACATAAACTCATGGTTCAGAGGAATTACAGGCTCTACGTACCAGTAAATGAGATGCACTAAATAAATGGCAATCCAATCCAAGTGACCCTGCCAAGGAACTCTTCAAAAAGATAACCGCCCAATATGAAGAAGCTATCACCAGAGCCAAATCTAATTCCTTCTCTAAGGCCAACTCTCAAACTAAGGAAATCTTCGCCTTCTTCAATGAACTATCTCTCCCTCCACTAGCCCGGGCGAGATCATTAAAGATGAAGCATGGTGCTTGAGTACACAAGTAACATTGCTCAGCAAAATAGAACTACTCCAAGATAAAATTCAGGCACAATACAAAGCCTTACCTAACCACGACTTGCCTCCCCTGCAAGGCCCCCCCTAGTAACGCCAAAGACCTACTATTCTCCTTCCGGGACATCACAGAACTAGAAGTCGTCGACCTCCTCCAACATCTAAAACCATCTATGTGCAAATGAGACATTTGTCCGCCTATCATTATTAAAGAATGGCATTCATTAATGCATCATTTAAAAACGGGCACTGTCCCCTCAAGACCTTAGACCATACCTCGCCTAATAACTACCGGCCAATAACCACTGACCCGTCCGCTTAAAAATCCTGGATAAAGCAGCCCACAACCTGATTCAACACTTTCTCGAATCCAAGTCAATCCTCGGAAAAAGACCATCAGGATTCTGCAAAGGCCATGGCACAGAAACCGCCTTGGTAGACCTTAAAAATCAAATAACAGAAATTATGGACAAAGGCAAGCCAGCTCTCCTCTTACTCCTGGATCTCTCGGCTGCCTTTGATCTTGTGGATCACAAGATCCTCACCTCACTCATTCTGCTCAATTTTCCAAAAATGCCTCTTCATGGATCACTCGGTTCCTTGAAGGTAGAGCCATGAAGGTTTTCGCTAACTGGGCGAGTGCAGCTCCCACTACCATCCATTGCATAGTCCCTCAGGGCTAATGCACAGTACCCACTCTTTCCAACCTGACAAATTGGACGCCCTCTGCATAGCTTACACCAACTATGCTGACGATACTCAGGTTCTCCTACCTCTCTCCTACCTCTCTCAGGCTTCTATGACCAGGCTTCTATGACCAAGACCTCCCTCCGAGCCTTCTGGAAAATGCTGAAAACTACACTCTTTAACTAAAACTACCTGCTCCTTTCCTCTGCCCCTTTTCCTCCCCTCTTGCTCCCCCGGCACTATGGGTTGTAATTATGATTGTATTTTTGTAAAAAAGCCTCTTACTCTGTAGGTCTAAAAAAAAAAAAATGTACAATGTAATTAAGCATGCTGTCTTGTAACAGCGCCAAGATGCCTCTGGGATGTTGCACGCTATATTAATTTTAATAAATAAATACATACTCGAATAAAGGCCTGCATTATATTGGAATCATGTTACCAGGTGAGATCTGTCGGATTGTATTGTAGAGGGGAAGGGGTTGCAATGTGGTCCACTATTCCACTCCTTTCCCGTGCTCATTCTCATGGCTGCCTGCTCAGCGTCCATGAATGAGGAGTCACTGCACGCATGAATGAGGCGGCAGTCTGAAACTGTTGGGATTTCCCATGTGCATGCTGTGACTCCTCTGCACAGATTGCAAAGAGAGATTTCAGTGCAGTGCAGTCCCCAGCTGCACGTCTCTATTGTCTGTGTTTCCAGTCAATGCTCTAGAGGGTGCCACACAACCTCGTATTGCTATCAGGCAAACACACTTTTGATAGTGCAGTGTTATGTTAAAAGCCAAGGCTGATAACGAAAATAATAAAGGTCAAATGAACTTTTCATTTTTTTTTTTTTTTAAACTAGAGTTCATTTGTTCCTCGGTCCTACATGAAGGATAGGCTGAGAACGAAACAAAGAAACAAACATACGGGAACAAAATGGATGGCAGAAATCTACAGATGTACATGGCTTTAGCCAGGGTCAAGTCATAAAAATTAAAGTGCGGGGACTCATCAACAAATGCAATGGGATGTGACGTCACCAGAAATTAGCAGATCAATATGATATATGCACATTTCATTAAACTGGCTTTGCATAACCACCCAAATTGAACAGGACGAATGGTATTTGCCTTTCATAAAATCAACACTCACACAAAACCAAGACAGGATATTTTCTTCTAATAGTGTTTTTGAAAACATTAAAAGGTGTGCATGTTTTAAACTCCAAGAACCAATACAAATGTTTTTCATGGGACTTGCAGTACCGAAATGGGATATTTCACCTTTGGTGGTTTGTTATTTTTCATCAGGTTATATAGTGCAGTGGTGAAGTGTCCGGCCTACAAACCTGAGGACTGCAGTTTGATCTCGGAGGTTGGCTTTAATTCATAAATTAAAAGAGGACATCCAATGCTTCTCTTCCAGCTGGGGGGACTGAGTCCACCCTCTGAATAAAGTGGGTGGACTCTGTCCCCCCGCGTATACCCTTGACTTGAGCCCTGGCTTTAGCTCTGAACAGCAAACCATTATATCCGGTAATAACATGATCTCTTTACAGAGAGTTGCTATCTTTTAGGTCTGGTTTAAGGGAGATTTAATTCTATATCATGTGAACCTTTTATGAGTAATAATGATAACAAAGGTAATATCACTACAATAAGCTAATTGTTTTTATTAACACATTATTTTCCCTTTGTAATTTTGTGTTTGTATTTAAATCCAGCAAACAAATCACTCCCAATTTACTTAACGCCTAGCAAGCACATAATTGGCAGTGCAAGGCATACACACTTAGCACACCATTAACAGTTTATATCAGGCCCAGTTATTACATTAGATTATGCCCACTTGGTAGATTGTTACTAATTTCTATCTTTCTCAGTTGGTCCATTAAGGATTGGGTCTAGTAATTGCTAAGTCACATTTTGTCCACTTAGCACAAAGAATTCAGGTTCTGAAATGCCTTGTATTGGTTTACAAGATGGCTGGGGTAGGCTGGATTGGGATGACATTAGCAGACCTGTCTTGATGGAGCACATTGTAACGATATATTGAGAGACCACCCATAACACGGTGAGTCCCCCCCCCAATCAAGGTGTCGCACAATAAATAATGTATACAGTTGAATCTAGCTCTATCTATGATAGCTATGATTCATGTAGATCCACGTAGATTCCTCCCCCTGTGCCAACAATGAGCCAAGAACCAGGCCGGAGTACAGGAGAATATATATTTAAATTATTTGTACAATTAGTATTTGCACTAAATGATTACACATACCACCTTCTCTGTGACAAAAAACAATGTCAATTAACAACTCACTTTTTCTTGGAATTTTACTGTTGGCTCATGCCCATGGAACACCAGCTAAATACGGTTCCACCCTCTTGCCCCACAAACACCTTTCATGTCAAAATGAAATAATACCTTGCAACATTACTAGGTCATGAGTATTAGCATTTCTTGATGAAGGTTTGATTTAAAAGAACAGCACAAGTTTTGCTTGTCAAAGCAATTACACATGCAGCACTCAGTATAAAATTTCCCTGCACACTTGAAAATGCTAGCAGTTTGGAAATCACAGACTTTTTAGAATCTGTTGGATTGATAGAACCCTCCTACCTGCTTCTCCCCAATGGAATATACAATCTTTCCTCGGTCAGGGTCACTTACTCACCGTCAGGAGAGAGTGTGCATTTTTCATTGGAGTTACACTTGCTTTCACTTGGCACACCAATTCCCTCTCCAGCACCAAAAACCCAGGCTTCAGTTATACTCGGCACCCCTCGGTTTACATTTCTGGGGAGTGGTGACAATTAGGAATTTCATTTTTGGACAAGGACCCCTCTTTTCTTTAGAGAACTCTGGGGTCGGCAGGTAAAATGGATTTACCCAATTACTTTAAATGAATATAACTTAAATTATGATAAGAAAGAGGGCAGAGTTTTAGAACTCCCCAAGCACCCCCTCCATCAATCTATATGGGAGTTAATTAAATTATTATTCAGTAAAATATGCTAAGGGTTTATTCAGTTTACCACTCATCCACCAGTAAGGGAAACGTAATTAAGGGAAAGGCAAACAGAACGCTCATACACTTGGTTTTGTTTGGATTAAGCTATTTAATTTGGAAATCTCTGTGTTTGGTGCTCAGGAAGGTTAGTAGGACCTTCGGGGAAGTACAGGGATCTGGTCAGGCACTTCAGTGAAAGATAGTCACCAGCATCCATCCCTCATTTGGCTCTCCTTAATCATAGGGCCTAGTCGGCTCCATTATTTCCCAATTGCTATCTTCCCAGGCAAAGTTAATCCTGCAGCAATTTTTAATCCTTTACAACCCAGGTCGGATCAGGCAATTCTATCCAAGATGATTCAGGCAGCTGTCTTAGCAAGGTTACATTCTGCCACCTTCCTTCATTATTTCACACAGATGATTTTGAGGCAAGTGTGTCTATGAGCTGTCTCAAGATTTACCTAGATGGTTTTTAGGCAAGTCGGCACTGAAGATTTTTTTAGGCAGGTCTCTCAGGATTTACTGAGATGGTTTTGAGGCAAGTCTGTCCCCTCTGGCTTGTGAAGCCACTTTTTAACCCCCAAGACCCTCCCCTGAAATATTGAGATCAGGAGGTGTTAACTTATTAGCACTGAATTTCCATTGGACATTTACAGTCCTCTCATCCTCCAAGCTTCTACCCCTCTCTACTGATAGCTTCTTATTCCTGGTAAGAATGAATACACCCACCAGAGTTACCGTTGACTCTTTTCTGATTTTTCGCCTAAAAGACCACCACTTGACAAAAGCTTGCAAGTGTTACCCTAATCATGGAGGATTTATGAACATGACTCCCGTTTTGCAGGATGCTTCATGTGTGAACTGTGGTTTTTCACCAGTTGCACACAGTTAATAAAATTAGTGTCATCAAACTTAACAGACAGTATGATACATAAATCTACTATCTCCTTGAGATTCAGACTTGTGACATTTGCTGAGAAGTTACCATCACATTTTTGATTATCAAAAGTTCTAAAAAACTTGGATTTGAATGAACGTTATGTTCACAAAGCCGCCTTGGAAAAATCTTTTAAACAACCCCTGAATGGCCTATGTTCCAGTCAGCTGCTCCAATTTTAGCCTGCAATTACTCCATCAGCCTTTTTTCTTCTCAAGGGTAATGGTCCTTTTGTTTCAGAGAAAAGACCCTCAATAAATACCTTGATCACTGCCAGACTGCTCAGGAAATTGAAACTTACAGTCCTGCCTCTAGCAACAGCCACTCATATTGGTGAAGGTTACCTTTTTCTTGGGCCCTAAGGCCTGTTGTATCTGAAAGAACAGCCTTTTCACTCTTTTGCATTTATTTTCATGTGAAGCCTATAAATGTGGGCAGTAGTGTAAAAATGTATTTTTCGGATACATTGGGCCTGATCACGACTTCGGCTCTGAGCTGGGGGGAAATCCGCCGAAAATGTGCGTTATTACCGCCGGCGGGAAATCCGCCGGCGGTAAGAGCGCAAAAATTCCCCATTGAGCCCAATGGGGAATGGGGCATTCTCGATTGGGCTCAATGGGGAATGCGGAATTATTTTACCGCCGAACTCGTGATCCGGTGCTATTAGCGCCGGGGAGTTCAGCGGTAGGGCTAATACCGCCGGCGGTAATACCGCCGGCTGTAATGGCCAAGTCGTGATCAGGCCCATTGAGTGTAGTTTTTGTACACAGTTACTGTAACACTTTAGTAACGTTCTGTTCATCAGCAGTAGATATACATTTTTTAAGAAGAGGTTAATTTGAGGTGAACATGGTTGTACAATTTATTTTCATTTTATTTTCTACACATGATACATCATTAGCCCAATTGTCTGCATTATTATTGTCAATTATGTATGGAATAATAAAACCCTTGACATTCAAGATTACATCTTTAGTTGCAGGGATGTTAAGGTGAGAACTTAATGCAACACAACCCCTGAAATTCAGCTAAAGCCACCTTACCTTCGTGCCCCCTGTTGCGCAGCCTATGACCACAGTAATAACATCACATATCGCATCACCAATTACATTACGAAAGTAACTGGCATGAAGGATGTCCTTCAGCCATGGTCAATGTGCATGGCCAAATATATTATAACACATTCATAAATACTAATCATGGCCGTCAGTCATGGACACTGGCAACAGTCTTCACCCATGCACACTGTATATTTTAAAACACTAACAGGCCACCAACCATAGACTTTGGCCTTCACCAGTGGCTGCAGTTTTCAGTTGTGTCCACCTTATATTATATAGACTAATCGACAACTAGCCATGGACTTTAGCACAATAATTGCCAGTGGCCACAATCTTTAGCTGTGGGCTATATATACTCTAATATATAAATGCGCCTCACTAGCAATGGCCTTTGACCATGAGCAGTTTGTACATCTTTTGGCTATGTCCACTGTATATTTTAAAATACTAACATGCTGTAAGCGATGGACTTCGCACATGCCCACTGTGTATTATACAACACTAACCAGTCCCTATTTATGGCCTTCAGTCATGCACACTGTATATTATGTACACTAACCAGCCACTAGCCATGGTCTTCAACACAATACTAGCCAGTGGCCACAGCCTTTGTTTGTTTATTTTATTTCTAATGCGCTCCAGACCCGTGGGTAGAAGGGCGCAACAGGTAGGATAATGCGAGGCTTACAAAGTTACAAAATTATACAAGATACAATAATATTATACAAATTATACAAGATACAGAAATAATATACAAATTATACAAGACCGGAGTCGTAAAAGTCCGTGAATTGCATAAGAGATGGTTGCAGGTAACATATCATAATTCAGCAAGAAAACAGGGATCAGTGTCGTGCCTGGGAATAGCGTGGACCGGTGACTAGAGGTCGTTGGAGATAAAATGTTGGATGGCGTTCCTTCTAAATAGTGGGTAAGGTTGATCAGCTCTTAAGTTGTTAGGCAATAGATTCCAAGTTTTAGCAGCCTTCACAGGGAAGCTATTGCCATCAATCGTGGTTAGTTTAAATCTAGGTACTACTAGGCAGTTGGTGTTGGTGGCTCTGGTTGCTCTGATAGAGGTTTTTTTTCTGTATTTTGTTCATGAGGTAGCTTGGGGCGGCATTATTGAGAGCTTTGTGTGTCAAGGAGTTCATTTTTAATTGTATTTTTTGGTTTGTGGATAGCCATTCGTATTGCCGTCTGGTGGCGGAAATGTGTGCTCTTTTATTTATGCCAAGAGCTGCTCGCAAGGAGTTGTTTTGGAGCGTTTGTAGTTTCTGGATGGTTGATTTGTCAGCACCACTGTAGAGGGCATTACAGTAGTCGATCCTGGAGAGAATAAGTGCTCTGGCCAGGATCATGCAGCTATTGTTAGAAAGGAAGGGCTTACCTGCTCTTATAAGTTTGCAGGTTTAGGCGGTGGAGGAAGCCAAGGATTTAAGCTGTTTATTAAATGAAAGTGTGGAATCAAAGTAGAAGCCAAGGGTTTTTACTTCCTTTGTCTGTGCCAACTGCATAATCTAACATATTAATGGGCACTAGCTATGGCCACTGACTATAGCTTTCATTGTTTCACACTGTATATTTTAAAACAGTGACGGGCCACTAGGCATGGCGTTTAACCATGCACATCAGTATTTTGAAAAACTAACCAACCGCTAGCTATGGTGTTTGGTGATGGCCAGTGATCACAGCCTTTGTCATGGCCAGGTCCATGGCCTAAATTGTTAAGAAAAGCTGTTAATGTTATGTCTAATGCTATTATTGATGTAATCTGTTATATAAAATGTAACTAGTGTTATCACCAATGATGTCATCAGTGATGCATTTGTGATGTTATCAGTGTTCTCCTACAACATGTAATTAGTGATGTCATCAATGATGTGATCTGTGATGTCATCATTGTGGTCATAGGCTGCCCAACATAGGGCACAAAGTTAAGATGGCTTTAGTGGAATTTTAGGGGTTTTGTTGCATTAAGTTCTCACCTTAAAGTCCCTGCAACTAAATATTTGTTCTTGAATATATATATATTCTTGAGAGCCAAACGTGTCTGTAGTCGGGAGAAAGATTTCCAGGAAGAAGCCAAAAATATCGGCAGAAAGTTCGTAAGCAGAGGATACTCTAAAAATACAGTGACAGAATGCTTTGAAAAAGCAGACAAACTTTCTAGAAGTATTCTGTTCAAACCCAAAATTAAACCTAAAGATGAGAAAATCAGGTTCATAACAGGCTTCAACCAACAAGCCCAACAAATAAGAGTCATAATGCAAAAACATTGGAACATTCTGACCACCGATAGAGATCTGTGTAGAGTCTTAGAGATAAGACCGAGTGTTACTTTCCGCAGAGCCCCCACACTAAAAAACATCTTGGCGCCAAGTATGGTAGTGACTAAGAATGAATCGTCAAGTTGGCTCTTAGGAGAGAACAAAATGGGTTTCAGAAAATGTTGTAAATGTAAAATGTGTAATTTTGTATCTAAGAAACCATTTATTGGTGTTGATGGCAAACAATGGAAACACAAACATAGAATAACATGTCAAACGAAGTTCGTTGTGTATGCCATTACCTGTAGTTGTGGCCTGAATTATATAGGATCCACAATAGGCCTGCTCAAACTGCGCATCTTGCAAAATTATAGGGCTATAAAAAATGGAGATCAAACCTATCCACTGGCAACACATTTTGCTGAACAACACAGCAATCATGTAAAAGAAATGAGTTTCCAGGGACTAGCCCATATACCACAACATAAAAGGCAATAGAGAACTCAAGTTACGTCAACTAGAAGCCAAGCTCATATGCAAATATGATACTCTGAAACCCAATGGTCTAAATATAGACTCAGAGATGTATGTGTTCCTATATAAATGAGGAATTAAACATTGATATCCAGGTGCTAATCTATATTAACCAACACACCTTGATATGTCCATTCATTCTGCATATATGATTATCACAAGTTTACAAACTATTGTCTATAGTTATGATACCGATCTAGGTAGACCCTCCCTCTTATTGGCTGTGTGTATTATATGAATCAACACACTTTGATATTCATTTGAATTTATGGATATCTGGATGTTTTACAGCCATACTTTTGCACTGAATAGGAACTCAGGTCTCAGCTTTTGTCCTATATTGTATTTTAATGCATTAGTCACTTTGTTCGATATGGTGACTTTTCACCAATCGTGATATTGTTTTAATTTGTCATTGAGAATCAGACTGTCTACACCACAGATGCTCGCCACGTGTAGTGAACACCATTGTTGTTTTTATATGGCCATACACTGGTATTGCCATGTTGCATTTATAGTGTGCATATATAGGGGGCCTTCACTTGAAGGCTTATTTTACTATACAGAAGCGGGCATTGTGGTATCAGGGCAGTAGCAGCAAACATTCGTTTTAGGGCATTTTATGCCACTAGCGGGAAGAGAGCAGCACCGTGAAGACATTTTTTCTATCACGGTGCAGCATTAAATTAAATAGGCGCACTAGCGCTTTTACTTGTGGTCACTTCTTTTAACATTGTAAAGCAAGTGAAGGTGAAGGGCTGTTATAGCTTATTGTCAGCTGGCATACACCCAGTATAGTAATGGGGAATTAGGCAACTCACAAATGTGGGCAACTATGTATTTACACACTGAACAATGGCAGATTTGTTGCAATCAGAACCATAGAGTTCTAAACAATTAACTGTTAAGGTTTTTTTTTTTTTTTCATGTTATGTAACTGTCAACTTTATTTACGTTATGTAAGCTGCACATCTGCGCAGACCCAATCACCTTCAGTGCAAGGGTATAAAAACACAAGGAAACAAACGTTTGGAATCATACTAGCCTGAGGAAGCTCGCGAGTCGAGCGGAACGCGTGGCGTTTTCCACCCGCTGTGGGTGAGTGCTGCATGACACCTGGTCTGCTTAGGTATTGTTATGTATGCTTTTTATACTATGTTCACTCTTTTTGGATAAATAAAATGAAATTTTGAACACAATTTGAAGTCTTGTGTGCTTGGGCATTTTTTGGTAGGTGTTTGTGGGAGAGCTTTCTCCTCCCCAACACCTTTACACTTCTACAGCCCAAACCGCTGGACGGATTTACACCAAATTAGCGGCAGGAGCGGCGGCTTGGTCCCGAAAGCGTGCTTTGCTTTATTTGGTGTAAATCCGTCCAGTAGTTTTTAAAAAAATGACAAAAATGTAAGTGAAAAAAATTAGTGATATCTGTGTTCGCTTCGCGGACACACTTCCCTGTTCGCTCCGCGGACAGGACGGTGATTGGGCAAGCAGCTTGCGTGATGTCCGCGGACATCTGACGTGCTCTCTCATTGGATGCGTGGAAGCGTGCAGTGCGTCTGGCTTCAGAGACGCCCGCCATCTTTGTTCCTCGCATGAGAGGCTTTGTTTCCCGCCTGCACAGTAAGTCCCCCACCCTCGCTCATGCCCGTGTGGCTTTCTCCCTCCCGCCCACCGCCGGCTCATGTCCGTGTGTCTTTCTCCCTTACGCCCACCCCCCGCTCGTGCCCCGTGTGTCTCTCCCCACCCGCCGCCCGCTCATGTCCGTGTGTCTCTCCCCACCCGCCGCCCGCTCATGTCCGTATGTCTCTCCCCACCCGCCGCCCACCCCCCGCTCATGTCCGTATGTCTCTCCCCACCCGCCGCCCACCCCCGCTCATGTCCGCATGTCTCTCCCCACCCACCGCCCACCCCCGCTCATGTCCGTATGTCTCTCCCCACCCGCCGCCCACCCCCGCTCATGTCCGTATGTCTCTCCCCACCCACCGCCCACCCCCGCTCATGTCCGTATGTCTCTCACCAACTGCCGCCCACCCCCCGCTCATGTCTGTGTGTCTCTCCCCCTCCCGCCCACCCCCCGCTCATGCCTCGTGTGTCTGTCCCCCTCCCACCCACCCCCGCTCTTGCCCTGTGTGTCTTTCCCCCTCCTGCCCACCCCCGCTCTTGCCCTGTGTGTCTTTCCCCCTCCTGCCCACCCCGCTCTTGCCTCGTGTGTCTCTCCCCCTCCCGCCCACCCCCCGCTCATGCCTCGTGTGTCTCTCCCCCTCCCGCCCACCCCCCGCTCATGCCTCATGTGTCTGTCTCCCTACCCCCCACCCCCGCTCATGCCTCGTGTGTCTGTCTCCCTACCCCCCACCCCCGCTCTTGCCCTGTGTGTCTTTCCCCCTCCTGCCCACCCCGCTCTTGCCCCGTGTGTCTTTCACCCTCCCGCTCATGCCCCGTGTCTCTCTCCCTCCCGCCCACCCCCCGCTCATGCCCCGTGTCTCTTTCTCCCTACCCCCCACCCCCGCTCTTGCCCCGTGTCTCTTTCCCCCTACCCCCCACCCCTGCTCTTGCCCCGTGTCTCTTTCCCCCCTCCCACCCACCCCCCGCTCATGCCCCGTGTCTCTTTCCCCCTACCCCCCACCCCGCTCTTGCCCCGTGTCTCTTTCCCCCTACCCCCGCTCTTGCCCCCGTCTCTTTCCCCCTCCCGCCCACCCCCGCTCTTGCCCCGTGTCTCTTTCCCCCTTGTGTCTTTCACCCTCCCGCTCATGCCCCGTGTCTCTCTCCCTCCCACCCCCCGCTCATGCCCCGTGTCTTTCCCCCTACCCCCCACCCCCGCTCTTGCCCCGTGTCTCTTTCCCCCTACCCCTCACCCCTGCTCATGCCCCGTGTCTCTCTCCTGTTGCCCCCCACCCCCTGCTCATGCCCCGTGTCTGTCTCCTGTTGCCCCCCCATCCCCCGCTCCTGCCCTGTGTCTCTCTCCTGTTGCCCTCCACCCCCCGCTCATGCCTCGTGTCTGTCTCTTTTGTTCCCCCCACCCCCTGCTCATGCCCCGTGTCTCTCTCCTGTTGTCCCCCACCCCCTGCTCATGCCCCGTGTCTGTCTTCTGTTGACCCCCCGTGTCTGTCTCCTGTACCCCCCCACCCCCCGCTCATGCCCCGTGTCTTTCTCCTGTACCCCCCACCCCCCGCTCATGCCCCATGTCTCTCTCCTGTTGCCCCCCTGCTCATGCCCCGTGTCTGTCTCCTGTTCCCCCACCCGCTCATGTCCCGTGTCTGTCTCCTGTACCCCCCCACCCCTCCGCTCATGCCCTGTGTCTCTCTTCTGTTGCCCCCACCCCCGCTCATGCCCCGTGTCTGTCTCCTGTTCTCCCCACCCCCCGCTTATGCTCCGTGTCTGTCTCCTGTACCCCCCACCCCCCGCTCATGCCCCGTGTCTTTCTCCAGTTGCCCCCCACCCCCTGCTCATGCCCCGTGTCTGTCTCCTGTTGCCCCCCACCCCCTCTCATGCCCCGTGTCTGTCTCCTGTACCCCCCCACCCCCCGCTCATGCCCCGTGTCTCTCTCCTGTGGCCCCCCACCCCCCGCTCATGCCCCGTGTCTCTCTCCTGTGGCCCCCCACCCCCCGCTCATGCCCCGTGTCTCTCTCCTGTACCCCCTACCCCCTCTCTTGCCCTGTGTGTCTGGCCCCCTCTCGCCCACCCCCTGCTCTTGCCCCGTGTATCGGCCCCCTCCCGCCCAACCCCTGCTCTTGCCCCACGTGTCTGGCCCCCTCCGGCCCACCCCCGCTCTTGCCCCGTGTGTCTGGCCCCCTCCCGCCCACCCCCGCTCTTGCCCCGTGTGTCTGGCCCCCTCCCGCCCACCCCCGCTCTTGCCCCGTGTGTCTGGCCCCCTCCCGCCCACCCCCGCTCTTGCCCCGTGTGTCTTTCCCCCTGCTGCCCACCCCCGCTCTTACCCCGTGTGTCTTTCCCCCTCCCGCCCACCCCCGCTCTTGCCCCGTGTGTCGTTCCCCCTCCCGCCCACCCCCGCTCTTGCCCCGTGTGTCTTTCCCCCTCCCGCCCACCCCCGCTCTTGCCCCGTGTGTCTTTGCCCCTCCCGCCCACCCCCGCTCTTGCCCCCTTCTGCTCACCCCCGCTCTTGATCCCCCGCCCACCCCTGCTCTTCCCCCCCCACCCCCACTCTTGCCCCGTGTCTTCCCCCCTCCCGCCCACCCCCGCTCTTGCCCCGTGTGTCTCTCTCCCTCCCACCCACCCCCCATGTGTCTCTCTCCCTCCCCCCACGCCCGCTCATGCCCCGTGTGTCTCTCCCCTTCCCCCACCCACCGCTCATGCCCCATGTCTGTCTTCTGTTCCCCCCGCTCATGCCCCGTGTCTGTCTCCTGTTCTCTCCACACCCCGCTCATGCCCCATGTCTGTGTCCTGTTCCCCCCACCCCCCGCTCATGCCCCGTGTCTATCTCCTGTTGCCCCCACCCTCCCGCTAATGCCCCGTGTCTGTCTCCTGTTGCCCCCCACCCCCGCTCATGCCCCGTGTCTGTCTCCTGTTGCCCCCCACCCCCTGCCCGTGTCTGTCTCCTGTTGCCCTCCACCCCCCGCTCATGCCCTGTGTCTGTCTCCTGTACCCCCCACCGTCCACTCATGCCCCGTGTCTGTCTCCTGTTGCCACCCCCCGCTCATGCCCCGTGTGTCTGTCTCCCTCCCGCCCACCCCCGCTCTTGCCCCGTGTGTCTGTCTCCCTCCCGCCCACCCCCGCTCTTTCCCTGTGTGTCTGTCCCCCTCCTGCCCACCCCCGCTCTTGCCCCGTGTGTCTGTCCCCCTCCCGCCCACCCCCGCTCTTGCCCCGTGTGTCTGGCCCCCTCCCGCCCACTCCCGCTCTTGCCCCGTGTGTCTGGCCCCCTCCCACCCACCCCCGCTCTTGCCCTGTGTGCCTGGCCCCCTTCCGCCCACCCCGCTCTTGCCCCATGTGTCTGGCCCCCTCCCGCCCACCCCCGCTCTTGCCCCGTGTGTCTTGCCCACCCCTGCTCTTGCCCCGTGTGTCTTGCCTCCTCCCGCCCATCCCCGCTCTTGCCCCATGTGTCTGGCCCCCTCCCGCCCACCCCCCTGTGTGTCTCTCCCTCCCCCCACTCCCCGCTCATGCCCCATGTCTGTCTTCTGTTCCCCCCCGCTCATGCCCCGTGTCTGTCTCCTGTTCTCTCCACACCCCGCTCATGCCCCATGTCTGTGTCCTGTTTCCCTCAACCCCCCGCTCATGCCCCGTGTCTATCTCCTGTTGCCCCCCCACCCTCCCGCTCATGCCCCGTGTCTGTCTCCTGTTCCCCCACCCGCTCTTGCCCCGTGACTGTCTCCTGTTGCCTCCCACCCCCCCGCTCATGCCCCGTGTCTGTCTCCTGTTGCCCCTCACCCCCCCGCTCATGCCCCGTGTCTGGCCCCCTCCCGCCCACCCCCGCTCTTGCCCCGTGTGTCTGGCCCCCTCCCGCCCACCCCCCATGTGTCGCTCTCCCTCCCCCCACCCCCGCTCATGCCCCGTGTGTCTCTCCCCTTTCCCCACCCCCCGCTCATGCCCCATGTCTGTCTTCTGTTCCCCCCGCTCATGCCCCGTGTCCGTCTCCTGTTCTCTCCACACCCCGCTCATGCCCCATGTTTGTGTCCTGTTTCCCCCCACCCCCCGCTCATGCCCCGTGTCTGTCTCCTGTTCCCTCACCCGCTCATGCCCCGTGTCTGTCTCCTGTTGCCTCCCACCCCCCGCTCATGCCCCGTGTCTGTCTCCTGTTGCCCCTCACCCCCGCTCATGCCCCGTGTCTGTCTCCTGTTGCCCCCCGCTCATGCCCTGTGTCTGTCTCCTGTTGCCCTTCACCCCCCGCTCATGCCCCATGTCTGTCTCCTGTTGTTCCCCCCCACCCCCCGCTCCTGCCCCGTGTCTGTCTCCTGTTCCCCCCCACCCCCCGCTCATGCCCCGTGTCTCTCTCCTGTTGCCCCCCACCCCCCGCTCATGCCCCATGTCTGTCTCCTGTACCCCCACCGCCTGCTCATGCCCCGTGTCTGTCTCCTGTTGCCCCCCCCGCTCATGCCCTGTGTCTGTCTCCGGTTCCCCCCACCCGCTCATGTCCCGTGTCTCTCTCCTGTTGCCCCCCACCCCCCGCTCATGCCCCGTGTCTGTCTCCTGTTGCCCTCACCCCCCGCTCATGCCCCATGTCTGTCTCCTGTTGCCCCCCACCCCCCGCTCCTGCCCTGCCTCTCTCCTGTTGCCCCCCACCCCCCGCTCATGCCCCGTGTCTGTCTCTTTTGTTCCCCCCACCCCCCGCTCATGCCCTGTGTCTCTCTCCTGTTCCCCCCACCCCCCGCTCATGCCGCATGTCTCTCTCCTGTTGCCCCCCAACCCCTGGTCATGCCCCGTGTCTGTCTCCTGTACCCCCCCCACCCCCTGCTCATGCTTGTGTCTGTCTCCTGTAAAACCCACACCCCCCGCTCATGCCCCATGCCTGTCTCCAGTTGCCCCCCCTGCTCATGCCCCGTGTCTGTCTCCTGTTCCCCCCACCCGCTCATGTCCCGTGTCTCCTCCTGTGGCCCCCACCCCCTGCTCATGCCCCGTGTCTGTCTCCTGTACCCCCCCACCCCCCTGCTCATGCCCTGTGTCTCTTCTGTTGCCCCCCACCCCCTGCTCATGCCCCGTGTCTGTCTCCTGTACCCCCCCACCCCCCGCTCATGCCCCATGTCTCTCTCCTGTTGCCCCCCACTACCCTGCTCATGCCCCGTGTCTGTCTTCTGTACCCCCCACCCCCCGCTCATGCCCCGTGTCTGTCTCCTCTTGCTCCCACCCATGCCCCGTGTCTGTCTCCTGTTGCCCCCCACCCCCTGCTCATGCCCCGTGTCTGTCTCCTGTTGCCCCCCACCCCCCGCTCATGCCCCGTGTCTCCCTCGTGTTCCCCCCATCCCCGCTCATGCCCCGTGTTTCCCTCGTGTTACCCCCCGCCCCCCGCTCATGCTCCGTGTCTCCCTCGTGTTCCCCCCACCCCCTGCTCATGCCCCTTGTCTCTCTCCTTTCCTCCCCACCCCCGCTCATGTCCTGTATGTGCCCTGTACCCCCCGCTCATGCCCTGTGTCTCCCTCGTGTTCCTCCCCACCCCCTGCTCATACCCCGTGTCTCCCTCATGTTCCTCCCCACCCGCTACTCATGCCCCGTGTCTCTCTCGTGTTCCCCCTCCCACCGCTCATGCCCTGTGTTTCCTTCCTTTTCCCCCCACCCCCTGCTCATGCCTCGTTTGTACCCTGTTCCCTCTGACCCCCCGCTCATGCCCATGTGTCTCCCCTGTTCCCCCTCAACTCCGCTCATGCGCCGTTGTGTTCTTTATACACCCTGGCCTTCCCTTTCCATGGTGGCCATTTTGGTAAAAGATTTTCCTTCCTACGCCGAGACGCCGCAGGCGTCCCGGCGTAGGAAGGAAAATCTTTTTATTTTTTTTACCACCCGGCATTCCCACTTTGAGGACATAAGATGTTAGTGGTCTTCATCCATTGAATAGGATGTTATGGTCACGTTGTACTAATAAAAACCTTTAAAATTTAGTAAAAAAAAATGTTACAGGGACGTTATGGTTAAGTTGCGCTACTAAAAACCTATGAAATACAGGGAAAAAACTTTGTTAAAGGGACATTATGGTAAAGTTGCGCTACTAAAAACCTATGAAATTCAGGGAAAAAACTTTGTCAAAGGAACGTTATGGTTCCAAGTAAAACCGAAAAACTCTTGAAATTCGCCAGTTATGGTAAGCTAAGCAACCATAACTCGCGCCACCACCGTGCACTGCGAAGACTAACACCCAGGACATCAAAGATGACATCACAAATGTTATTGATGCTAGAAAATAGATTTGTCTTCCTACAGCGGGACATCTGCGGCATCCCGCTGTAGGAAGGGAAATCCTTTTCCAAGATTGCCACCATGGAAAGAGAAGGTGGGGCTCAGTACAGAGCCCCTCTTCCCTTTCCATGGCAGCCTGCAGAAGGGAAAGTCAGAACACTATGACCATATTACCACAAGCACATTTTTTTCCCTTTCAAACCTATCCTACTTTCGAATAACTTTATCATATAGCCGGTCCCAGGTGGACATGGCCACTTTAACACCATTTTTCATCCCTTGCGGTAAGGCCAGTTATCAGATTGTCCGGGGCATGACCTTATGCCATGACCCGGACAATCTGGCCACTGCCCATGGCCACAGGCTATACCTCAGTCACCAAAGGTATATCACTAGTTTTTGTATCTACATTATGACACTTGTCAAAAAATAAAACATAGGCGCATTTGCAAAACAATGCTTTCAGGTCCTTCCCAATGCTCCTTACACGAGTTTGCCTGAAATTCTCCCATGTTTTTTTTTCCAAAGTGTCAAAATGTATGTACATACAATAGTCATATAACTTAGCCCCCAACTTGACAAAATCCATTCAGACTTTACACAAACATTCAAGGTTGGGTCTATACTGTTTCTGAAAACTTTTGTCCACATTCGACAAACGGCAACAAAGTAATAAGCCATCTAAAAATATTTAGCCCCCTCTTCAGAAAATCCCACCAAACTTTACAAAAACATTTGTACCTAGATTTAAAATTGTTTTGCAAACTTTTGTGCAGATGCGTCAATTGGCACCACATTTAGAAGCCTTTACATTATTTTGGGACCCCCCCTCCAATTACAGTATCCCACCAAACTTTGCAAAGCCTTTCAGTACCAGGTCTAGAATAGAATTCCAAGATTTCATGCCGTTTCATTTAATGGTGCCAAAGTTATAGGCCATCCAAGAACTGCTCCCGAACATCTGAAGTGTCCCTGAACTTCAGAACATTTGGACCGTTCGCAGACTTTTATGGTAAAAAACACCCCTTTTTTGGCCACATCCCATCCGCATCACCCCTCACCTCTCACGAGATTGTTTGCTAAGTTTGACAAGTGTAATCTTGTGTTTTTTTTATATGTTTTTACTGCGAAGTCCGCGGACATCGGCCAAAGTCTGAAAATCCAACATGGCAGGCGTTTCAAAAAATCTGATGCACTTCACACTTTTCACTATCCAATCAGGTGCCACATCCGATGTCCGCGATCATCATGTCACCCTCTAGACCAATCGTATGCCTGTCCGCGGACCAAACAGGGAAATGGGTCCACAGAGCGGAGCCAGATATCACTAATTTTTTAGACCTACATTTTGCCTGTTTTAAAAAAACGACTAGACTGATTTTCACAAAATTTACAAAAGCACGCTTTCGGGACCAAGCTGCCACTCCCACAATTCTGGTGAAAATCCGCCCAGCGGTGTGGGCTTTAGGCGGGAGCACATTTTTTTCCATTCAGTCTATGGAAAAAATAAAGATTTTGGGACCCCCCATAACTTTGCTGGTTAAGTTGCTAAACCCATAGGTAGAAAAAGTGTCCTACCTACGGGTTTAGCAACTTAACCAGTAGTGGCCATGTAGTTATGGTTAAGTTGCTGTTTCCATAGGAAGAGCACTTTTTGGGCGGCTTATAACTCTGCTCCCCCTGGACGAATCCTCACCAAACTTAGCAAGAACAGTATATGGGCCACTCTGAATTGCCAAGTTTGGTGAGGTTTGGTCCAGGGGGGGAAAAGTTATACGGGGGGTCCCAAAACATAACATAGACATCATGGGAAAAAACTTTGCTCACACCTACAGCCCAAACCGCTGGACGGATTTACACCAAATTTGCGGCAGGAGAAGCGGCTTGGTCCCGAAAGCGTGCTTGTGTTAATTTGGTGTAAATCCATCCAGTAGTTTTCTTTAAAATTACCAAAACGTAAGGCGCAAAAATTAGTGATATCTATCTGCGAACAGGACACGGATTGGCCAAGCGGCTTGCCTGATGTCCGCGGACATATGACATGCTCTCCGATTGGCTGGGGTGAAGCATGAAGTTCGTCAGATTTTTGGAGATGCCCGCCATCTTGGATTCTCGTCCGGTGTCCATGGACATTGCGGCAAAACATATAAAAAAACGACAATGCACTCGTCAAACTGATAAAATCATGTTTGGGAAGGTGAGGGGTGATGAGGATGGGATGGGATATGGCTGCAAGAAGCACAAAAATGTGTTAACTAAACAACATCCGAACGCAAAGAAAGCACGTAGCGGTGTACACCACGCTGCGTAGTAAAGCGCATGCGCAGAACTACTTCACCCGCTCTTGACATATAACGCGCCAGTCAAAATGCGCGCACACTTTCTTTTTCAAACTCGCACGTGCGCCTTATCCGAACATGGACACGCGTTGAAGAAAACGCGCAGAAATGATAACCGCGCATAGGAGTTAACAGAAAACACGTAGCAGTCAAACTGCACACACGCGCTGTAGAAAACACGTACCTGCAAAGACTGCACACACGCGATGTACAGAACACGTAGCTGCGAAGACCACGCACACACGCTGTAGATAACACGTAGTTGCGAAGACCACGCACACGCGCTGTAGATAACATGTAGCTACAAAGACCACGCACATGAGTTTCCGAGCTCACACGCGACTTAGCCGAATATGCACACGCGCTGTAGATAACACGTACCTGAGAAGACCATGCACACGCATTGAAGAAAAACATGCAGGAATTACATGAATCCAAGCTCACATGCGCCTGATCTGAATATGCACACGCGCTGTAGAAAACACATGCTGTGAAGTGAAGAGGGGCCCTGTATGGAACCCCGCCTTCCCTTTCCATGGTGGCCATCTTGTTAAACGATGTTCCCTCCTACACTGGGACACCGCAGGCATACCGGTTTGGGAAGAAAAATCTTTTTTTTAGCACCCCAGGTTCCCGCTTTGGGAACATAGGGTGGTAATGGTCTTCATCCATTTAAAAGGACGTCATAGTTACATTGCACTAATAAAAACCTATGCAATTCAGTAAAAAAAAGGGGACGTTATGGTTACAAGTAAAATAAAAAGAAAAATGAAATTCACCAGTTATGGTAAGCTAAGCAACCATAACTTGCGCCACCACCGTGCACTGCTAAGACTAACACCCAGGACATCAAAGATGACATCACAAATATCATTGATGACATCACATGTGCATTTACATTTCATACAAGGGGTTGTGAATGTAATGTTGTCCAAAAGTATCAGGGATTATCGGGAGATGTGTAATAGACTACATAGTTAATTACGCAATGTAGTTTTCTAAAGAACATTCCATTGCAGTGTGCTTTCTAGTACACCTCAGATTACAAGAGGTCCTGAAAACAGACGACAAAACTCTTTGGAGCAAAACACCTTATTGTTTCTTTGGAGGAAAACACCTTATTGTTTTCGGATATCTTCTTCAATTAACACCAGTTAAAGGTGAACCTATTTTTAAAACCTTGAGGCACAAACTATGCCATAAAACTCTTGGCAGCATAGGAAATGTCAAACTTTGGCAACATTTCCAATACAGAAAATTAACTGAAAACATGCGTCAGTCGGCAGACCTCACGTACGCCAACATTTTATAAAGTATTAGAGTTGGTGTACTATCTCAAGAAGCACAATCTATATTAAATACCAGGCACATCCATGCACTCTATGGCCATAACTCATGTGCTACTGATGCCATGGAACAATTAGCACACACAAATGTAAACTGTATGTCCTTGATGCCAACTCTTGCAAGCTGTGCTCAATTCAATGAAACGATGTTGAAAAAAGAAATGCAACCAATAGTTGAAATGTACTCCACAGACAAACTGGACGTGCACGGTATGACACTACCCATGTGTGAACAAGCCACAACACAACTAAATACCTTAGAATAATCCATCTCTAACACACCTGGCTTGGAAAAAATATAAATATTATCTTTAAACTGTAGAGTAATGCTTAAACGTAACCTTGATGTGGAGCAAGGACTAGTTAATGTAGCACTTGGTTCAGTTTTTGGCTTTCAAACATACCCACGTGACAACAACATTCAGTTTGTCAATATTCACTTTGACAAAGTATCGCAAGTTAAAAGTATAGGATGCTCAACAGCCCGATTCCTTCTTTTCAAAGACATGTATGTACAAAGAGAACAATTTTCTCTATCTCTAGCATACGCTGTCACCATTCATAAATCACAAGGTCTTACCCTAGCTAAAGCATTGGTAGATATTGGTAGCACAGTGTTTAAAGAAGGCATAAGCTAATCAGCACTATCACGCTTATGTATAGATGGACTATTTCTAGTCAACTTTGATGCAAGTAAAGTAAACGCTGATATTCCTTGCATTCTAGAATACAATAGACTGCATGCACTCTACGGCACCATCTCAAAACCCATCCTGTTCCTCAAAAAGCAAAAGTTTGTAAAAGAAAACTACTTCAGACTCAAATTATGCATTAAATGAAGCTAATACTTCATCAATGACCACAACCAAAGAAGGATCTAGTGCTCAGACAAAACCAACTACCTCTTCAAAGAAATAATGTGTACTCCGAACAAATAACTTGGTCACAGATTTGTCTGGTCCATTCAAGTTTTTGAATACAACCGGTGTAAATTGCTATGCAAATGTATCAATTAATATTCTATTCCAATTGCCACCAATTGTTGAAAACATTTACTTAAACGAGACAGACCAATTGTGTTGGCAAATGTTAGTCCTTCACAAAAATGCAACCAACAATCCTGACAACACTTACCGTGTTTCTGGAATAAGGCAGGAATTGGAATACTGTGCTGGAATGGTCAAATTCACTATAAAAACACAAGAAGATCCACAAGAATTTCTAATGTACTTACTACAAGTACTGGCAAACAAAAACATACCTATAAATGGAATCTTCCAGATTTCATACATGTGGAAACATGTGTACTCTCTGCAGCCTTGTCGCACAGGAATAAGTCCCTAATGAAAGCTTTGTGTATGTATCCATACCTAACTGTGAATCCATTCAAATTCAGCAACTTGTACAAAATGCAAACCATGGCAGATTATGTACTACCTGCAATTCCGATAATCGTTCCAACTTACAAATACAGTCACATAGTGAATACGTAATAGTAATGCTTTTACGTTACAATGCAGATGGTACCAAAACAACTGCAAGCTGACTGGATTCACACATGGACAAGTATCACTTGGTAAGAAAACCTTTACAACACTAGGTATAATCTATCACGAAGGAAGCACAACTAATGCATGTCACTAGACTGCATACATAAAAAAATAATTATGGATTGTTCGATTGTAATGATACTACCATTACCCTAAAGTAGAAATTACCAGCAAATCTTGTAAACACTTAATGTTCTTAAAACCAAAATGTAATCATTAATCCGAGTATGAACATCAACAAAATCTCCTCAAATAACCTTTAAATCCTTAAACTACAACCAGAAAACGTCAATATACATTTTTCTAAGGAAACCCTGCAACACTTATTATGTACAAAAATACCCTCACCAACTCCAAAACTGTCAGTTAGAATACACCAATGCCCCACGATTCTGCAACAAGCAAACCGATAAATGAATACTGCTAAATGCAACAAGAAATAAACAATTAGAATATGCCAACTGGTATCTAATTGCAACAATACTACCACAACTTCCAAACCAAAAACCATACACCCATTCAATTCATCCTATTGAAATCAACCACAGAAAGATATTGTTCCATAATGTAGAAAGTTTTTTTTTAATCTGGCATGGATTTTCTTTCCCACAGACCCAATGATTTCATGAACAAACACAGGAACTTTGCAAATTGCACAGTACACTGGTTTGAACCATAGTACTTGTAAAGTACTAACTATGAGGGTTGACAAAGTACAGAAATGTCTACTTTGCAATGCAATAACTCATTACAAACTACCTACACTAACATGTGTTCTTTTCTTTTATCACAGAGATTGAAGAAACCATGGGCCTCATTACGAGTCAGCCGGTAAATCCGCCACCACCGTTCTTTCCAGACCGGCTGATCTCGAGTTCTGCAGGCGGGAGGTGTCACTCCCGCCAGGTCTGACCTGGCAGGTTTAACACCACGCACCTGCAGGTGGACATGGAAACACTGGCACGATTACAACATGGTGCCAGTGTTTCTACACCCCTGGACTCCATGGGAATGGGGAATTACAGAATTCCGCCTCCGGAATTCCCAGTTCACCGGGTTTGTAATGCACGGTAATTCTGGGAATCCTGGAGGTGGAATGGTAATACAAGTCCGGCGGTAACCTGCCAGTTTTTTCAGCTCGGTTACTGCCGGACTCGTAATGAGCCCCAATGTCTGCTTCAATTACCCTTGTCATAAAAAAGTACATACAACTACAACAAATCAAACAGTAAGTATATAATGATTGGACTCACAAACACTGCAGCATAACACACCCATCAAGCAAAAACCTGCCATAGACTACAATCCAAAATGGCAGGTTTAACACCACGCGCCTGCAGGTGGACATGGAAACACCGGCACGATTACAACATGGTGCCAGTGTTTCTACACCCCTGGACTCCATGGGAATGGGGAATTACAGAATTCCGCCTCCGGAATTCCCAGTTCACCGGGTTTGTAATGCACGGTAATTCTGGGAATCCTGGAGGTGGAATGGTAATACAAGTCCGGCGGTAACCTGCCAGTTTTTTCAGCTCGGTTACTGCCGGACTCGTAATGAGCCCCAATGTCTGCTTCAATTACCCATGTCATAAAAAAGTACATACAACTACAACAAATCAAACAGTAAGAATATAATGATTGGACTCACAAGCACTGCAGCATAACACACCCATCAAGCAAAAACCTGCCATAGACTACAATCCAAAATGTTTCCTTGCATGGGTATCTTATGCTGCAGTTATCCGCGGATCCAAAATGGTGGGCGCATTGAGAGAATGTGACGCACCTCACGCTCCTGTCAATCTGGAAAAATGAATACCCTTCATTTGAATGATAGACGTAACTTGATGGCCGTGGGCCAACCGTCTTATGCACCCAATTATAGCAATATAAACTGCTATGCTTGACCAACGAGTGGCCATTTTAAATGTAGCAAGAATCGCCATTTTGCTTGTTAACCATTGCTCATTGCTTTCTGTCTGAAACTGCTTTGCAGCTTGCAATTCTTGCAGATTCTGCTTACTCTGCTCAACTGTTAACATTGTTGTCTGAATATGAAAGGACAAGGTCGTGGGACTGAAGAGTTTGTTGAAACTCCTCATGAGTAGCCCAGAGAGGAATGCCCACGCTCCCTCTATGTAGCCTTGGAAGAGAGCTGCAGGGCATTTAATCACTTCACAGCTGCCAGCCAGTCTCGTACGAGGGTAAAATATGTTAGAATAAAACAGCTAAAGGCTTGAATTATGCTCTTCCTATGGCCCCCCTTCGCAAATCCCTTTAGAACGTGTCGGCTCCCAGGACACAAATAGTACCTCATAGATAGCAAAGCTTGGAATGTGGCTCTTCCCCCGTGTGCAGCTTGCTTCCAAGAACAGAACCACCGTGTTCTGTTCAACAACTAAAAGATGCCTCCGCACTTTAGAATTGCACATTGTTACTAGAATAGACATTCAAAGTGTCATAATCGTCATACTCGGATATGTCCATCGTCATCCCGAGTTTAAAAGAACTTAATAAAGAGGGGTGTTAAACATGACATTGCTGATTGTATGATATGCATTTTGTATATATGTAACTGATGTACGTAATTCGCTCTCTTGCGTCCCTCGAGGTCTAGAAAACTCACGTCGCGGGGCGTGAGATCAGAATTGGCCAATTGATACTATTTTTTGCTTGCAATAAACCCTAGCATTGGGAATTTGCATCTTTTGGTGTATGGTTATTGCCTTGTTTCCATAGCACGAGGGACCCCTAGGGGCCCCTTTCACTCCAACCAATCAGCAAACACGTTGTCTGTACACAGACCCGACGTAAGCCAATTGGCCAATCGGTGTCCTGTCCGCTGAGCGAACAGAGAAGTGTGTCCTCGGAGCAGACATGGATATCACAAATTGTTTAAGACCTACTTTTGGTTGTTTTTAAAAAAAAACTTCTGGACGGATTTCCACCAAATTTACAAAAGCACACTTTTGGGACCAAGCTGCCGCTCCTGCCGCACATTTGGTGAAAATCCATCCAGCGGTTTGGGCTGTAGGCGTGAGCAAAATTGTGTTTCTCCATTCAGTCTATGGGAAAAAAAATACTTTTGGGACCCCCCCTATAACTTTGCCCCAGCTTGACCAAACGTCACCAAACAACAATGAAATTCAGAGTGAGCCATATACTAATTTTGCAAAGTTTGCTGTGGATTCGTCCAGGGGGAGTGAAGTTATTAGCTGCCCAAAAAGTGTTCTTCCTATGGGTTTAGCAACTTAACCATAATTACATGGCCTGAGGTAGCGGCCATGTAGTTATGGTTAAGTTGCTAACTATGTTTTCAGATTTTCCATACATGACAGTACTGGTTAAACGGTCTGTAGCTTCATAGCAGGCACATTCTCTATGAGAGAGCATTTTTATGCCTAAGCTTTACAATTTCTGTGACAGTGTTCTGTCAGATGATAGATCATCCCAGAGGTCTTGAAGCTCTGTTTTTTCTGCTTTGGTTAAGTAGGCTGTGACATATCGTGCAACTGCAGTGGAATTGTCTGCAATGTACTGCACATCTATGTTTGCATTCCATAGGAGGGCAATGATTAATCCATAACAGCATGTGGATGTTTGGTGCTCCTCTGGCTTGGTATTCTTTTCTCCAAAAGAAGTGTTGTACTTCTCTGAGGGGAGAAACAGTTTTATTACAAATAAAGTGTAACATAGCAATGAAGTAATGATGGAAATATCTTGATATATTTACAGGATGTAGAGAGCAGAGTTCTCCTGTTTTTATATCTATGTTTGTTTTGTTTTTGTTTGCTATGCGTAGGGAATAGTGTAAATATTCCCATGCATATTCTGCACAACTTATTGTAACAAACCAAGTGGGTGGGCCAAGGTTTCTTATCATACAGCATACATCTCCGTGATGTTGGAACCAGTATTCTTTTGTACCTCGCATGTTTGTTAAAAGATTTGTAATACTTGACTGTAAAACCTCATCTTTTTCTTGCACTTTTTGTAGTAATTGTGTAGCTGACATAGTTTGAAAATGGGTACCTGATTTTAATGTGTGTGCAACTCCGCAGCCTAGAGTTAATAGAAGGTGGAATATGTATTACACATTTTGTCTGAATCTGGGGTCGCAGAATACATTCGTAAAGAGCGATATTCTGATGCTGTTATTTGTGTGGGTCTATCATCATACCTCCCTCCTTTCCTAGTAGGAAAGAGTAGAGGAAAGGCACATGCTTCTATACTTTTTTCCCATATGCTAATTGGAGATGCTTTGGCTTGTCGCATTTGGTACATTTCCAGTGCATCATCTATGGTGTCTTTACAGTGCAATGGGTGAATTGTATGATGGTCTAAAATATTGGATTCTGTAGTAGGATCAAGAAGTTGAAATTGGCCAGTTCCTGACGAGTCTTGAATTATTTCGGTGGTTTCCCTCAGGTTTTCTTCAATGTTTATTTCTTTGTAGTATTCATTGTTGTCTTTTAGATATTGCAGGGCTTCTCTAACTTTATGTAAGTCCACTAGATGCTGCCAAATTCTTTTGTCTTTTGTAGGTACGCCATTTACTAGGATAATCAAAGATTGATCTTTTGGACGTTGTACTCCCAGAGTGTGTACATTTTCTTTGAGATCTAATGGCAAATACACTACTTTGCCACAAATGCCTTTCAGTAATTCAGAGGGAGGTAGTTTTGCTGTTTTTGGTTCAAGGAGTATTATTGCTTGAAATGGGTGCATGGTTTGAATTATGATGCTCTCATATAAATTTAGTTGTTGCAGGGGTTTTGGTAGTGGGTATAATTCCAAGTTATTTGTGATAGCACGTGAAGGTGTTTTGGTTGTTGTCAAGTTTTGCAGTGCAGTAATTGCAAAGTATTAAGGGGTCAGTAACTTCGTATTGGTTTTCTGCTATAAGGTAGAGATCTAATTGGAACCATTTGGAATCTTCATTGTCTTCTATTTTGTACGTTATTTCTACAGTTTTTGTGCTACTTTAATAAAAAGTACTGCAGCAACACTCACACACATGGTTTGGTACTTCAGCAGATGTACTTTTAAACTTAGTATTTCTTTTTTGTGTGTAGTAGAAGGTTGCCATTTGTACAGTAGTTGCTAGTTTGTTTTAAAAGGTATTGCATTTTGTAAGTGGCTTTCACTTCCAAATTATTTTGCTGAATATGCTCTATTTCTTTGAGTAGTTGTTTTGCTGTACCATGTAGAAGACTGTTATTTAAATTGGCTATTGCTAAAGCAGGACTTACAGCAGACTTTATGGACCAGATTTCTTATAGTTGAATAATGTATTGATATCATTTTGATATGATGGGAGGTGCTTTTGCAAATAGGTCCTGAAATGCAGGCTAATGAATGTCCTTGTAGTCCTGTGTATTTGTGCACTGGACAGGCATCCATATTTTGTAGCAGTTTCATTTTGAATTTGTCTTTGCTTTTTTACATACTGATTGAGGAACTGACGTAAAGATTTGAAAGATATTTTTGGCAATATTACACATTGATGTGCAAGGCTATTTGTAGACTGTACATTTTGGTTCAGTGGAATGAAGAGGTGATACAGAGTTTTCTGGGGATATTTTGGTGAGGAGCGTTTCTTGTTCCATAATGGTATTATTACGTTTTTCATACCCTCGTCCACTGCTACATATGGCAATTGGGTTTGTTTGCTTCTTCATTAAAATATGTTTCTGTGCTCGTGGTGTGACTCCATTCACCTCCACAAATGTTTAAGAAGATGTTTTTGTTGATATTCCGTTTATAGAGAAGTCTTTTTTGTAGTTTAGTAGTTATTTTGTTAGTGGTTTCATTCTGTTTAAAACTAAAATAAATAACTTACTTTTGAGAGGGATTGTACTGTCTACGAGTTCTTCTAGGATTAATTTTCTACGGTAAGTTTTAAGGGTTGTGCATGAGGGCTGTTTTTTATAAGGTTCTGAAGGACTCTGGCGGAACATTTTTTGTCAAATATTTTTTTTTTTGGTATGGTTACTTGCCACTACCTCAAGATTTATAGGTGCAGCATCAGCAGTAGTGGTAGCGGAAGTCTTGTTAATCACTTTCTGTTTCGTTTTACATTTTGAAAGAGGAGGCAAAGTTTTTGTAATGGAAGCTTGTTTTGTTTCGCTTAATGACTATATAAGCTGTTTTGTTTGAATTTTTTGTACAAATTCTGCTAGAGATGGATGCTTATTTTGGACACTTTTCAGATTTGGTACTTAGGGCAATATGGGACAATAGTTCTGTTTTTTGTCCTCAGCAAAATATTGCTATGTGTGTAATTAACCGAGGTATGTTTGCTTTTATGCTTAGAGCTGGCATGTTCTTTTATAATAATGACATTGACTCTGCTAATGTTGATTATTTCAAAGATGGTATGTGTTTATCTTTTCTGGGAAATGCTATGCTGTTTTGGAATGTAATGATTGCTTTGGAGAATTTAATGTCAAGATTTTTGGAGGAAAATAAGAAAAAAACAAAATAAAAGGTGTTTCTGAAACATCTTAAAAAAAAACAAAAATGCTCTTTTCAGAGCCAACCTCAAAGGGGAAATGGGGCACACTATTTAAATTTTCATTCACCACTCTCAGATTTTATGATTTGTCCGCAGACACCTCGTATTACAAACAGGGAATTGGTGTTTGAGAGGCATGCAAATGAGATTTAGCAGAGCAACGGATTGGTCAATAAGGTTTACTTGGTGTGATGTGTAATGAGAGATTTTGTCAAAGTATTTTTCCTGAGAGGAGAGCAGATAGCTATGGCTGTGTGTTTCAGAAAGCAGATTGTCTGGATTTTGGGAGACTCATGGATACATTGGTTGGAAGTGCATGCAAATCGCTGTGGAGTGGCTGCACATCTTGGATTCCTCATGTGGAAGTGCACTGGCATAGAGTGCGTGGAATGAAGTGGCTGGATTAGGTACCTCTTTGTGCTACTTTGGTGACAGTGTCATCCAGACATTATTATTATTATTATTATTAATCATTGTGGAGGGAACAGTTTAGGACATGTGTCTGGAATTTCTTTGCAATTTGCAATGAAAGAAGGACTTGGGAAAGTCATGGACATGTTTCCAAATTCCCAAATAATTTTTTCTCGTATTGCGCCACGTATTGGCTACGTTCTTCTTAATTTTGTCCACAAATGGAGAAAGAGAGGCACAATTTCAATAAGGCTGTTTGTGCCTTTTTGAGAGATGTTGGCATGTCCTATTTGTGTTTCGTAACACAAATCTTTCGCAGAGATGGTGTACATCTTTCTTATGCTGGCAATCAGATTTTTCGGCAAAATATACAAAACACATTGCAACCCTTTTTCGAATTACAGCAATCCATTGTAGGTGTTGACCATTTAAAGTTTTGAAACACAAACAAACACCACAAAAAGGCTCTTTTCAGAGCCACCACTTCCTCCTGCAGAAAAGTGCAATGGTTCTGATAGGATAACACCCCAAAACCTCCAAAACCCTAAAAATGTTAAAATTCTGTAGACTGTCCACGGACTTCTAAAAATGCACAGGGCCCGATGGTATTTCATTGACACTTCTATTTTTTAACTGTGAAAGGTGGCTCTGTTTTTGTTGTTTTATTTTTTTTTTTGGTTTTTTCAACATGACACACAAGGAAAGGAGGGGAAAGGCAGGTAAGGAAGGGACAGCAACCACGTGGATAAGAAAAGGCAGGTGGAGAGAGGAAGATGTAGGATGGGCCTTATTCAGGCAGGTAGCATTCCTTCTCATGCTCCTTGACCACAGCCTCAAAAGCACTTCAAAGGGTCTCCTCCCTTCAGAGTACTGTGTCGCAGTACATGCACAATACTCTGACCCTCAAAAGGTAAGGTTCAACAGCATCATGTATGGCCTGTGAGGCAGCTTCAGGGATGCGCTGTCCCACAGGAGTGGCTCTTCTGGTGGCATGAGCAGAAACGGAGGATGCTGCATGGGAACTCAACCTACTATGTTTATCGCAAGGTACATTCTTAGGAACACCCCCACCGTGGAACGACCTTAGGTGTCGCTTCATTGATGTAGTACCATTGCTATACGAACCAGGCTTGCCAGGACTCAGCACTATCTTGCACTGAGTGCAGTGCATCTTGTTCACACATGCTTTTGGTACTCCATCAAGAGTGGTAAATAACCTCCACACCCAAGATCCACGATGAGTGCTAGTAGTAGGGAATAACACTACCTCATCCTCTTCATCACTCTCCTCTGCATCCTCATGCCTGTTCCCCTCTGCAGGCCCTTGGGGAGGTGGTGGTGGTGGAGTGGGTGGGGGTGGTGCTGAGGCAGAAGCAACTGCAGCTGGAACAGCCATGGATGCCATCTTCAAAGTTCTTAGGAACCAGCAAGAACTCAGGACTTGAGGACCACAAAAGAGCAATCCAGCAGTGTGGAGTAGTGCTTCTCCTGGAAGTCCACAAACAGAATGAGGAGCAGCTCTGGGGTGTGGCCTTTTATAGGGGTGCCGGTGCGCGCTTCGCGGACACCCGCGCTGTCTGCGGACAGATCGAACACCAAGAAAGGGCTCAAAAAGTTTGTAGATCGCCAGGGACATTGTCTAGGAATGTGCAAGGGTGAACTTTTACCAGAAAATACCTTGTATTGCTCAAAAAAGGACAGTTTTTGCGAACAAGGACCCACGCTCAGCGTGGGTGTGGTCACATGATGACTTCGCATACATGTTTGCGAATGGGATGGCTGTTCGTAGGACACCAGATGCATGGGGTCGGTTGAGCACATGCGTGCAAGTGTTCTACGAACAATGTTCCTGTCCCTGAACTAATTATGATGCTGGCTGTGGCAAACTTTTGAATGACACTCAAACCTACACACTACTTGACAGCGATCCAATTATGGGGATTTCCAACATGATCAAAACAACGATTGAGAAAGCATTAACAATGGATTGGATATTGGATTAAACAGCAGAAGTTTTTACACAAAAATACCCAATAACCCCAGTTTTCTATGGCTTACCCAAGATACATAAAAACCTATAAGACCCACCATTTTGCCCAATTGTCGCAGGAACAAATAGCATCTTCCAACCACTTGCTATAAACCTTGATGCAGCACTTCAACCATTAGTACAAGCCACTCCAACATACCTCAAGGACACCACACATTTTTTTGAAAATTCTACAAGCTCAACACCTTACAGAGGACAACCTGATTCTTTTTACTATGGATGTCAACAGTCTATACACTTCCATCCCGCACTCAGAAGGCATTGAAGCACTAGAATGGTTTTTACTAAATCATGGACGGGTAAACATTCAAAAAATGTTTTGCATTGGAACTATTGAACATCATCCTCTGTAACAATTACTTCAGACATAATGGTCAATATTATCTTCAGATCTCCGGAACATCAATGGGGTCCTCAGTGGCCCCATCTTATGCAAACATCTTCAATTACATCAGAGGCAGACACGCTGCATAATGAATACAGCACAATGAAGAAAAGATTCTTGGATAGAGGTTTTCCTCCGGAGGTTGTTGATAGTGCCATAGCACGCACGGAAACTCAAACCAGAAATACACTATTGGAAGGAAACCCAAAAAGAAAAGACAAAGGACTAATCCACATACTAAGATACTCGTGTCAAAGCTTCCAGATCAAAAGAATAATACACAAAAATTGGGACCTTATCAAATCCGACAGTAGACTGAATTGTTCCCGGACCCACCTATGATGGCCTATAAAAAAGGCAGAAACTTGAGAGACCACTTGATAAAAGCAGAGAAACCCAAACAGACAACTCAGATGACCCTCAGCAAACAAAAAACAGGCACTTTCGCCTGTCTACATTGCCAACATTGTAACAACGTGATCAAAGGTGACAATATTAGACACCCACACAATGGCAAAAAAATAATGCTAAGGAACTTTGCTACATGTGATACAAAGAACGTAATCTATGCAATCCGCTGCCCATGTGGTATGTACTACGTAGGCAAAACAAACAGAAAGGTTAAGGACAGGTGGACAGAGCACAAATCTTGTGTGAGGACGAAAAATTGCAAATCCCCCGTGTACAGACACTTCTGAGACGACAAACACAAAGTATCACAGATGAGATTTGTGGTGCTCGAAGTCCTACAACCCCTAAGTAGAGGTGGGGACCTTCCAAAACTTCTGGGCCAAAGAGAACTTTTTTGGATAAACAAACTTGATTCCATGACTCCACTTGGAATCAATGAAGATTACTATTTAGGACCTTTTTTTGTTAATTACCGCTGTAATACTTTGAGCGCAAACATCTCATTCCACGATAGGAGCTCAAATATCAAAATTCAAGATTTGGCCTGACACTCCTTAAAACTTTATTCACTTTTAGCACCTGTTTGTCTAGACAAGGGATCACCTGTGCCCGGTTATTGTATAAAATATAAATGTAAGGTTTACTCATGTCATGTAAACTCACAACAATTGTAATTTGGGACTAATATTGTGAAATTTGTGACTGATATTGTGTATTATATGCTACCTCATTTTCTAAACATAAATTATTCCTACATGTACTAGTCTGTATACCTAGGATATCTATACTGTTGGCATCTCGAGATTTGTGTACATATTCTGTTTTCAAATTGAAATGTAAATGACAATCTCTAGATTTATCTAAACTGTCTGAATTCTGATAATTCCCTTGCCAGACAATTTTTTTTGCCATTTAGACGAACACCAGAAAGCACACCCAATAATCTATGAGACTAATAACATTGTTTTTAATTGTTCGTTATGTGCCTAACTCTTTCTTTTATACATACCTTCTGATCGTGATTTACATCACCTAGTCTTTACAAATACTGTTCAACTTCATGACCATCCTTATCACTCATAATTCTTTTATGGCTCAAATCCAACCCGGTCCCCTAAAACGTATTTACTTAGTTTGTTTACGTCTTGCCGCGCGTGCGCGGGTGACGTCATGCTTTTCGTGACGTTGCACGCACTTGCGCGCGATGACCTCACAGCCTCTTTTCAGTGTATAAACAGGGATGCCAAGTGAATACATCACTCTGGTGCGGTTCCCGATCGTACTCGGACTACTCTTGGACGCAGATGGATACTGAACTTGTAAGTTCCTTTTGAGTTAGAGGCTGGACCCTCTCGTTTGCACTTATTATTCTGCTCAGCTAATTTAATAACCGCTTGGTTATACCATTATCCCATTTAGATATCCATATCCATCAAGGCTTCACCAAAATCTTCTTTCCATGAGATGCACTACATAGTGTCCGCTTGACACCTGGATCAGCTCTGCTAATATTGGATCATTCCATGAGCCTAATATATGTTCCTGGGTAAGATGGTTGCCCATTTTTTCACATTCCGAATGCTACTATTTGACCCACCTCTCCTAGCCTGTTTCTCTCATCACTTCCTCCGTATACTCACAGTTGCTTAAGATATTATACCACGTTCTCCAATTCTGTGTATCACAACTACGGATACATAAGGCACATTACCCCACATTCGAAATTTAATAAGAGACTATACGCCCATACTAGACTTAGGTCATTTGCATATCAACCTTAATTGTTGGTTTTTGACGAAATCTTATAGCTTGTAGCCCTGTGGGAGATGGATTTAAAATGAGTACTGAAAAATGGGATGTTGCCCTATAGATTAGGCTGACTGCCTTGTAAACAATTTATTTGTTAACATTGATCTAAAAGTTTGATATGATGTTTTTCAAAATTGTGTAAAAACTGCCTTAAGTTCAAACTAATTGAAGTATATATGTATTTTCTTTTGTAGACTTTAATTTGTTGAAAAATGCTGCCCCTGATGAAGAGTTGTTTATACTCGAAATGCGTTGGGCTCACCAAAAGACAAATAAAAAGCAAAAATTGTTTTTTATAAAACAGAAAGTTTCAACTGAATCATTTATGGACATTTTCTACAGAATTGATTGAAAGTTATCAATATTGTATTTCAAAAAATTTACAAAAAATGTTCAAAGGCCTATCTTTGCCGTCTAGAAAGTGTGCAGGGGACGTGGCTATCCACATTGGATTTCTTCTTTGTTTTTTCTAATTAAAAGTGCGACACATGTGAGGCAGACAGGTACGGACAGGTGTGATGTTCGTAGGACCCAAGAGTGTTACGGGCATATGCACGGGTATCCTATGGGCAGTGTTCAGGTCCCCGAACAAAATAAAAGTGCGTCACACATTTGTGGAGAGGTGAAGATGCTACCTGTTCTACGGACATATTCATTCTGGCTGCAGACAATGCGAACAGGAAGAATGTTCTTAGGACACCTTAATTTGCATAGTTATGGACATGCGGATGGCTTTAGTGTTCTCCGGACACCACCATTTTGACCACAGAAGGTGCAAACAGGTGTAGTGTTCTCAGGAGACCCCCATTTTAGTTCATTGTGGACAGGCAGACATCTTTTGTGTTCTATGGACACCTCCATTTTGATTGCAGACAGTGCAAACAGATATAGTGTCCTTGGGACACCCCCATTTTGGTTAATTGCAGACATTCCAGACACCCGCGCTGTCCGTGGAGATCCCAAATGCCTTTTTTGAAAATAAAATAAGACACAGAGGAATATACTAACAACACACTTAATATTTTATTATTGTATAAAAGTACGAAAGAGATGGGGAAGCAAAAACTGAAACAAATACAGGGGAATTAGGGGTTTGGACATAATGGATGGTAGGGGAGGAAGGGATGGAAATCTCATTGTAATGTTTTTCTTTCTGGGGAGGGTTTGGGGATAATTGGCTGGGACATGGAGAGGGGCAACAGGTACATGTGGGCAGTAATATTTAATGTTTTCTTTTACGTGCTCCTCCACAAAGTGTTTTATAAGAATGACATTTTTCATGAACATATCCATTTTTAGTTCCATTCGCTGCAGAGTATTTTCTAATGTCTCTCTTGGTATATTATTTTTAGTTTCTGTATGATCTGTTAAAAAAAATGTGTTAGGTATACATAAAGTAATGGTTATTAATTGGCTTCTACAGAGAAATGTTGTGTCTACCATAAGTATTACTGTCTTCACTTTCATCGCGTGGGCAATTTTATTCCAGCCATTCCAATGTACTGGATATTTCTGTGTAAAAAAATTAAATATTAGTTTTAGTGTACCTAAATCAGAAAGTTTATACATATATAAAATAAATGTAGTGTACTTACTAGTTTCCTGGTAAGTGTTGCTGTTACTGCTGTCTACTGTTGCTTTTTGCTGTGCAGTTTCTGTGAGGTAATTATGTTGGAAGCATATTTATTTTGTTTTGTTATCTTCCATTCTGGTGCACATGCTATTTAAATGGACGGTTGATGTCTTACATATACAGTTTCCACTTCTTATTTATTATTTTATGTCATTTATTAATATGCTGCTCTTTGAACTTGTTCAGTTTTTCTATTGCATGATACAACAATGTATGATATCCCCTGAGTATTTGGATGGTATTGATGTTGGCCCAGTCTGTCTGCGAACATTCGCATAGTCTGTGGACATGTAAAATCACTAGCGGGGGGCAGGGGGTTCAGTATCTTCCATGTTATATGTATATAAACTAAGGCAACCTTAGTAAACATTTATTAAATTTATATTATCTATATGTATAGTCAGTGAAAAAAATGTGTTAAGGGGGTGTTATGGTTAGGTTGCGCTACGAAAAACCTACGAAATTCAGTAAAAAAACATTGTTAAGCTTGTGATAGCGGCCCTGTAGTTATGGTCAAGTTGCCCAACCCATAGGAAGAGCACTTTTTGGGCAGTTTATAACTTTGCCCTCCCACCGGACAAATCCTCATGAAACTTTGCAAAAAAGGTGTATGGCCCTGTCTGATTGATTCTGCTAAGTGTGGTGAGGTCTCATGCGGGGGGGGGGTGTCAAAGTTAGGGTGTCCAGAAATATGTGATTTTTCCCATAGACACCTACAGCCCAAACCGCTGGACTGATTTTCACCAAATTTGTGGCACGCGTGGCGGCTTGTTCCCGAAACATGCTTTTGTAAATTTGATGTAAATCCCTCCAGTATTCTTTTCTTTAAACAGCCAAAAGGTTGGTAAAAAAAATATAGTGATATCTGGGTTTGGACGCGCCCACTGTTTGGGTGGTGAAAAGCATGAGGCGCGTCAGATTTTTGGTAACCACCACCATGTTGGATTCGTAGACAGCGTTCAGTGTCCGTGAACACTGCAGTAAAAACATATTAAAAAAACACAACATTGCACTTGTCAAACTAATGAAACAATCTCTGAGAAGCTGAGGGGTGATGAGGATGAGATGGCATATGGCCTTAAAAAGCCCCAAAAACAGGTGATTTTTCAACTCTGATGTCCGCGAACAGTCCAGATGTCCGGGGCAGTCCTGTGATCTTCACGTACATCTGAGTGGTTTGGGGACATCTATGCCTATTTCTGCATTTCAGGCTGGTGAAAAGCTTTTTTTTAATGGCTTGTAACTTTGATGCCACACAATGAAACTGCATGAAAATCTGGGAATTCATTGTAGACCTGACTCTGAATTGTTTTGCAAAGTGTACTGCTGTTTTATCAAGAGGGAAAACAATTACAGTGGGGGTCCCAAAATATTTGAAAGGTTTATAAATGTGGTGCCTTTTGACAAAACTGCCCACACGTTTGCAGAGACATTTTAGACCCATGAATGTTTTTGCAAAGTGTGGTGGGATTTTGTCAAGAGGGGGAAAAATTAGAGAGGGGGTATCAGCATTTTTAGATGGCTTATAACTTGGTTGCTGTTTGTTGAATGTGGACAAAGGTTTTCAGAACAATTATAGACCCAACCATGAATGTTTGGGCAAAGTCTGAATGGATTTGGTCAGGTGGGGTTATATGAATATTTTATGTACGTACATTTTGACACTTTAGAAAACATGGCGGATATGCAGCAAACTCATGTAAGGAGCATTGGCAAGGACCTTAAGGCATGGTTTTGCAAATGTGTCCATGCGTGTCATAATGTAGGTACAAAAAATTGTAATATTCCTTTGGTGACTGAGGTATAGCTTGTGGCCATTGCCAGTGGCCCGATTGTTCGGTCATGGATTAAGGCCATGACCCAGACAATCTGGCTACTGGCCATGACCACGAGGGACCATAATGCGGTTAAAGTGGGCATGTCCACCAGGGACTCACTATGTGGTAAAGTATTTCGAAATTGGGATAGGTTTGAATGGGAAAAGAAATTTGCTCGTTGGTACAGGTTGAAGTGCTGGATGGGATTGCAAAAAATATGCACAAGGAGAGTCAGCAAGAACTAGAAAGTATGGTTTTGTAAAAATGTCCTGTTCTTTTTTTAAGTGTTAAATGTAAGAGCACAACAGTGATATAGGGGTGTCACAGTATTGGTTCTATGGTGGTGTGATAACCTTCTTGCCAAATGACGGTATATAATGGTTATCACGGTATAGAAGGTGGAGTTAACTAATCTTAACAAATATTTTGTTAAAGGTCCTAAATTGTCAGCATTTTGAAACTTGCACATTTTTAGCTGATCCTTGGGGAATCTAAGGCAGCTGCAGATTTGGTCTTTCATGGCGCTTACTCGTTGATCCCCTTGAATGAAAGAGTGTCGAATGAAAGTGGTAAAATGCACATTTTGAGCAATGAGCTTGCGGCTCAGTCACAGGTCATCACTTTGAAAATCGGCCTCAACCTGCATTATTTTGGAACCACATGTCATGGGCATTATGACCCCTTACTGCGATCAGTAAAAAAGTTTGTTTTGATAACGCTTTATCCCATTAAAGGGAGAAAAGTCACTCATGTGAGGTCTGAAAGCCCATGTCATTGTGTTTCTTTTGTCAAAATGTCATAGGCAACACACTGTCACCAAAAGGTTGCATATTGATCAAATCACTATAGCTTTGTTTACCATCTGCATGGTGTATTATAAAGGTCTGATGTTAGAGTCACCACGGACCATGTAATCCTATCAGGACAGCATTCAGTGGGCGCTGTTAATTTCTTTCTTGATTCTTGCAATACATGTTCATTTACCTTCTTAAAGATAGTGGCACACAAACGTTTAGAAAATGCCAAAGTTAAAATGAATATTGGCACAAATATGGCCTGAACCACCACAGTCCCATCATTACCATTTTCCCCAGGTCTGAGCGCATTAGGACCCTTGTCATGTGATTGAGATGCAGGAATGCTTTCATGGGTGATGTCACAAATCGAGGATAGACCTGAGAAATATCTCACCCCCATTGCTCTGGACACTTCAAATAGAATGTAGCAAATGTCCTGCCTGCTTGAGTCCAGCACCATATGCAGAAGGCAGGTGAAGGATCAAGCAAAGTGCCAATGTGTATATCTACACAGAGTACAGCGGGGGGCAGTTTATATACCAGCAAAAAGCAGTGATAGGCCCAGTGTTCATACAGTCTACAGTGGACATGCATCGGAACGGCATCAAGTTCATTCCCGCCCTTGAATTCTGGGATGTGTAGTTCCCCATCTTTCAAATTGGTGGGAAAACGACAAATCGGCTGATCTTTAACCCGACTCTACTGATCACAGAGAAAGAGCAGTCACAGCATCCAAGCTGGATTTACTAATACCCTAATTTCCCTGTGCTCTTGTCTGCCAAACGCCACATCCCGCAGTGCAATATCCAGTGCAATATCCAGAATAAGCAGCACATTATTTCTGCAGCCTTTCCAAATCAAATTGAAAAGCTCATTCAATAGCTGCAGGCCCTAAAACGGTATACCGGTATAAACAACGTGACGTTTATTATAGTTCAATTAAGCTGTTCACAGTATCTATAATGGTATACGGTTACACCCCTACTGGTCAATGGGCCTGTCCATCAGCAAGGAGAAACGTGTACTGTAATTTGCTTGTTGGGGCATGCAGTATGGCCAAAGATGTAGATTTGAATGGGAAAAAAACTTCTGCGTGCGGTTACAGCCTGAAGTGGTGGACTAGAATACTACAAACTTGCGCGACAAGCATAAGCAAGGACCTGAAATCATGTTTTTGGAATTATGTCTTGTGTTTCATTTTTCCAAAGTGTAACAATGGAAGTAGAAAAACAAGTGATATACCTTGGTGTCTGGGTAGTGGGCCTGGCCCTTGGTAAACACAAATGTGTACTCTGGTATGCTTATTGTGGAATGCTGCATGGCCGAATCCCATTCCCCATGGATTTGAGGACTGGCCATGGCTACAAGCCATGAGCACTGACCAGTGGTTACATTAGGGTATAGTGTACACTGAGCAAGGGTGCAGGGTAGCAGGGTAGGTGCAGTGAATAATAGGGGTGGTTTGGTTCAGCTGGGGTCATGGTGGAGCCTTGTGCCATAAGCAATTGAATGATGATTTGCATCCCCAGCATTCGCTTCTGATAACGACAGACATAAGTATGTGTTGTAAAAAATATGTTTTGTAAAGGAGGTTTTTAGTTCTTTCATATATATGAAAAGAGGAATTATGAAGTGATTTAACACCATGAAACATTTTCTCTTATAAAGACCTATTAAATTGACAGAAACAACTTTGTTAATGTGATGTTATGGTAAGATGCAGCTCTTCCTTGGGACTCCCCTTTTCCAGTAGTTAGCCAGTGGTGCTGCACCTTGGCATCCCTTGGCATTTCCCTCCTGGGTTCTCATGAGCACTTGCCCATCCATACTGCCCCTTCTATTTATGCACTTCTCTCACTGCACACACTGTGCACAATTATTTTGTATAAGGGAAATGCAGATGCAAAAGATTTGTCAAAGATTGTTAAGTGGCAGTTGGTGTGTGGAAGCTTAATATGGTCATAGGGTTATATACAGTTTTTGGAAACGATTGGTGGATCGATGAGTGACTGTTTGAAAGCAGGCATTGAGTGAGTGTTGCAAATATTAAATTAAAAAGAGTAGAAGGGCTGCCCTGTGCCATGGTGTGCATGTGCCATCTGAGCCTTTTAATGATCCACGGCCAGGAAAGGGGACTTTGGACAGAAAATGGTTACGGTCCTTTTATATTTTTCTCTAGTATACAATTGCCAATTACTCCCATTAGCATAATACAACATATTAATATGATTCTCCAACATTTCCATTGAGTCTAACTACTTTATTGAGAAATGTAAAGTATATGGAGTCTATAAAATCTTTTTTTAGTTCTGTGTTTTAACTGTGAAGGGTAGTTCCTAAAGGAACCTTTCTTTGTGGTGTTTTTGATTATAATTTTGTTTTGCAGGAGAGGACAGAAAGTAAGGTGGTTAGGGAAATGAGGGAAAAGGTACCAACCACAAATATGGAGGTGCAGGTGGACAGGGGAAGATGTTGCATGTGTGTTACATCTAAGGTAGGGGGCAGTGTTTCTCGTGCTCCTTGATTACAGCTTCAAAAGCACTTCGAAATTGCTTCTCCTTGCAGAGTGGTTTGTTGCAATATATACAGAATACTATTGTCTTCGAAGGATATGGATCTACAGCCTTTTTTATCACTTGCAAGGTAGCTGGTGGAATTTTGTGTCCCACAGAAAAGGCTCTGTGGTTACAGCATTGGTTGAGGAAGATGAGGTGTAGGAAGACAGCCTACTACTTGCTAAGAAAGGAACAACCTTTCCAAGAGCATTGCAGTGGTGGGATTTGGTGTGGTGGTGCATGAAGGTGGTCCTGTAGGAGTACTCTCCAGGTAGTCTGCGACTGAGTACAACGTTGCATTCAGTGCACTTCACTTTGGTAGCTTTATCCTTTGGTACATTCCCAACAGTGGTAAAGAACTGATTCTCTCTGGGTGCTAGAGGTAGGCACTTCCTCTACCTCATCTTCTTGGTCGTCTTCATTGTCTTTTGAAATACTGCACTTTTTTTGTTGGATAGGTCCTGCAGCTGGTGGTGGTAGCTGTTAGGGAGAAGGGGTGGCACTAGCTGATGCCATGTTCAAGATAAATAGCAGTTTTGTTAATGGATAATAAGTAGGAATAGGTGTAGGAGCTGTTCAAGGGACATTTTGAGCTTCAAAGTTCCTAGATGGGCTGAAAATGCAGTTCTGAAATGTTTGCGAACCAGGCACCCATTTCCTGAAGTGCATTCATGGACACGTCATCATGAACCACGCGAGCATGCGATCACATGACACTGACCAAATAGTCTGCGATTGACGTCAGATGTTTGCGAACATTAACGAACACAAAAACTGTGGAAAAAGGGGACAAACGTGTAGAAGTGTTCAAAATGAGGCTAGAAGTTGGTTAAGGTGACATTTTGTAAATTGGACACAGATGTTGCTATATCGGGGTAAGTATGATATAAGTAAGTTGTAGGAAATTAGCGTGCACTGGTAAAAATCCATGAAATTCACTGAAAAAACGTTGTCAAAGGGACGTTATGGTTAAGTTGCACTAATAAAAACCTATGAAATTCACCGAAAACAAAACTTTGTTAAAGGGAATTTATGGTTACAAGTAAACCTGAAAACCCCCAGAAATTCACATGATAAACTAAGCAACCATAACTCACGACACCACTGTGCACTGCTAAGACTAACACCCAGGACATGAAAGATGACATCAAAAATGTCATTGATGATATCCCTGATGACATCACATATTAAATTAATTTTAATGAACAGTCCCTATAAGGGGTTACGTTTATAATGTTGGAAACAAAATGTTAGAGTTGATTGGGAGAACTATCATTAGCAACTTAATGTATTAAGTAATAATGTTCTCATGTAAACACATCATTATATTCTAGTGCTGTTGTTAGTAGAGGAACCTAATCATAGGTACACATAGGCAATGGTTGCAGCATGCACCATAGAAGTACAACATTTTAAATCTGGTAATTTCCAATATTACATTTCATGCTACTTTATGAGAGTTTTGAGTAATGTTAAACATCAATACATAGGTAACAATTGAAAACATACCACACATGTGTGTTAGTAGAACAAATACATATACAAACACATAATGCATACCATTTAGAGGCACATACAGGGAAACTAAAGTAAGGAAGAAGGACACAAGAGCAGCAAAAAATGATATTAGAACTAATCATCATGTGCACACATTCATTGTGTGTTTGAGGCATGCTTATTTCCCCATGTATGTGCATTGTTGGTAAAGCAAGCATGATAAGTAGTATTATAAAGCAAGGCTGGCTTATTTATCTAACCAGTCTAGCCATTTATTATCATGGAATGACCTTGTGTACTGGACATATTTGATAAAGCAGTCATGATAAGCGTGATGTAGCTTGACTGGCATTTTAGTGCAGCCAGTTGTTCCTACTGTGGCATGTATTTGGAATGGTAACGCCAACTAGAGTATGTTCTTATGTTGGTATACTGCCATATATTAGCAGAACAAACATGGGCATGTTTTCTAATAGTATCATTACTGGCATTATGCGTAAAGCAAACACGAGTATGTTCTTATATGGGAATACTAGGGTATAATAGTGCAGTCAGCATGGGAATATATGGGCACAGCCAGTTTGAAAATGTTTTATACTGGCACATATTGTGGGCCAAAGACATCGTGAAAGTGTATTGGAGAAATGCTCCTGTGCACTGTTGATGACTGGCATCTATTGGATCTTTTCATGAGTTACCCTACTAAATCAATTGCAAACTGTTTGGCTTTTTACCCAATTTTATTTAAAAAAGTGTGCTCTAAAATGCCCCATTTAGACACCTCTCCCGAACCCCTCTTGATTGGTTCGACCTCCCACGGTTGGTATTGCATATCTAGGAGAAATATTTATGCCAGTTCAACACTTTACCAGCTGCCACTGTTCGATGCTACATTTTCAGATGGCACTGAAATGAAAGTATTCCGCTGTTTGTGCCCCTCCACTACCGTTTCCCCTCAGGTTCTCTTAAACTGTTAAAGGAATGTAATAAGATTGTGCATTGTAAATCTGCTTCAAATAGTAATCTCTCCAGCTTCTGAGGCTGTCGAGTTTGGAATATTCCTTTTTGCATCACAATTATGTAACTATATTTTAGTATTTCAGGTAGACCTGAATTATACTGCCTTTCCGGTCTTAATACGACCCTTGATTGGAAGTGTCTCTCACACACCTTCCCTCCTACCAATTGGCCTCCTTATCCTTATTCTCATTGCAAATGGAAAGGGGCAATTTCAGTGGAGGTATAGCTGCAGATACGAGAAGTTTGGTGAGATGTGAAACGATTCCATACTGTGAAAGTGAGTACAAACTCACAGCACATACTGTCGAAACTGCTGCCTGCTGGGAAACTGAGCCAAGGATCCCAGAGTGAATGAATGACTGTGAAACTGTTGCATACGGGGAATGTGAGTCCAGACCACCAGAACTAACTAGTGAGACTATCAAATGCAGTGAAATAATTATTTGATCTAATACTTGGCCCCAAAAACCCAAACAATTTGAAATTACAAAGCTAGATCAAAATACTTATTGAAAGCTTACTAAGTACTGAATCTGATAGCAAACTGGGAAAGCCAACACTGACAACTCTCACATCTAGAAAAAGTTAATTCTTTTTCGTAATGTATTGTATGTCTTCATCATTTATTGGCCACAAATCTGCTGCATATTTCATGACATGAAGAATCATGTCCCGATATATCCTGACCTGGTATGTCAGGATATGTAAACTGGTAGGGCACTTGTCTTCTGCAAGAGACTATAAACAATCAGACATATTTCAGCTTTATTGTTGATCACCAGGAAGGTGTCTAAGCAGGACGAGCTGAGGAGTCATGTCTGGACGTACCAGTCCCACTCAGATTGATGGATACATCACCTGAGGGTGTTGGCTGGAAGATTTTGAATGCATATTAAATTAAAAAAAAACACTAACAAATCGCTGGCTCACCCTCCCCCCCTCCCCCCGGCCATTATTTATCAGCCTGCAATGCCACTAAAAAAGGAGAAAGACTATGCTAAAATCAGGCTTGGTGCCTCCCCAAACTGTTGTTATGTTGCATCACTTCTGCATGGGACTTTACATTTTCTGCATCAGTCATGATATGAGATATAGCATGAGATAACCGTTCCTGAAATGACTAATCCTAACATGAAATGTGACATGAAATATCGTAACTTAGACTTTTTAATATGGAGCAGCAATTACCAATGTAGTGACAATAACAGATAGTAATGTGAACTATGCACTTAAATTAACCCTTTAGCAACACAGATGGAAATCCCCAGAGAATAGAACACTTTTTGCTTGTTTGGAAAGATAGCACTTAAGTTAGGATCTCCCCCTGCAATATTCCTCAACCCACAAATAATCAATTCTAAATAGATATAAGGAAGCAGCAGGTAATCAGGAATGAGGAGCAATGTACAAAATTCGAATCCAACCTTCCCTCCTCAAACAAGAGAGAAACACGGATTTGAACCTTTGCAATGTTAAAGTGACACTCGGAAATGGCTGAATCAAACAATGAATGTGTGCAAAAATCCCTAAATCAGTACACATTTCTATGGGAGCGACATTGGAAAGATACTAGCAGTCATAAGCAATAGTTTGAGTGAAAGTAAACAATTCAAATTTGAATGGAAGGTTTAAAATATTTTAGAATAAAAATAACATGTGTAAAACTTTCAAAAATGTTGATTCTCGCCTAAAATTAACCAAACGGTTTTTCATAAAATTCACTGATTTTGAGAGCGGTTTTTGGGTTGGGGTGTAGCTATAGGTCGTAGGTATAATCAAGAATTGAAATGAGGTCTGAGGGAGATATGCAATGTAGAATAAGAAGCGTTTTTAGAAAAATTGCTTAGTGAAAACAGAAAAGAAACTCAGGTTGGACATTCAGGCTACTATATCAAAGAGGAACAGAGTAAGCTCTAGAGTTGATTCATGCCTTCAACCCCAGATCCCCAGCACCTACCCTGGCGGAACCAGTCCGGTCACTCGAAATAGGATTGATAGTTTAGGATTTACACAAGGTAAAAATGACTAAGAAATGGCGCTTAGCAAGATAAATCAAGGACATGATTGCAATAAGGATTCTGACAATGTTACAAGTTATTAAAGTAAGGATAGGATGGTTTAGAGCTTGGGATAGGGCAAGGCAAGGCAAGGTAAGGTATGCTATGGTTTTCTATGATTCCTATTAAAACTTAGTCCACTTTAATTTAGGATTTTGGACCGCCGAGGGTTCTGCTCACCACACAGATCTGGTCTAACACAGGGCAGCTGTGCAAATCTGGTGGGACAGGATCAGCTGGGCCGTTCTGGTCACCGGACTGCACTGGACTGGCACTTCTGGTTACTGGATACTACAAATCATCCGGGTAGCAAGTTTGCAGCAGGCATGCATCTGGTAGCAGCAAGCCAGGCTGGATCAGGATGCTTCCCTTGGGTTTTTGGGATTTTTTTTTTTTATTTGAGGCCTAGCTGAAAATGGGGTCAGCCATGCATAGGCGTTGGCTTGGTAATGAAAATCTGGAATCAGGATCAAACACAATGAAGAAATCAGAAACCAGACGCCATGCAGGAATTCATGAAGAAAGTCAGGAATCAGTGTGTACCCTGTGTGCTGTCAGGGGCCCTTATTTATCATGCCAGATGACACCACTACAGTATATGGTAGGGGCAGGCTTACTATCCACGCCCCTGATGCTAGGATTGGGCAAGAGCCTTGTTTCCACCTTGTCCACAGCTGATTGGATCACAGTTAAAGGATGTCATGTTTATGGGGTGATTTTTACAGTGTTTAGAACCCTTCCCTAGCTACTGGAACCAAAATCTAATTTTGCCACAAACACATATCTATGCAGCTGCAACCTCTGAGAAAAGCATATACACAGGTCACATATTTGTGCGTCATATTTCAATCCAAACCCCAAGTCTGTGGGACCTGGTTTCTCCTTGCTGACACATTTTGTTAATTTTAAACATGAAAGATTTGGCCTAAAATTCCCCAATGTTGTACACAGGTGTGCATTATCTCCAGGGATGTCTGTACAAAATGTTATGTTCGCAACATAAATACTTTCACCGTAATCTGTCATTTTTTTATAACTTGTGTTCCTTATGCAGTAATGATTTCTACCAAGCATTCAAAGAAAGAGCATAAAATTAGATTTAGAACTATGAACTTTTCAGATTTTCCCTAATTATTGCTGCAAAGTTAAACGCCTTTAAAGTTCAGTTGCAAAATAAACTTTTGCATTTTGCATTTCTTTATTTGGCGCTACGAACCCTCAGGTATCTGAGCACTGATTATTATTACCCACTGTGTGTGCTGCTCATTTATCGACCTCGGAAGGGTGAAAGGCTGAGTTTGGCCCTGCCAGGATTTGAACTTGTGTGAGCAAGCTCTGCATGGATGTCAAAGTGAGCGCTCTACTCGCTGTGCCACTTGACCAGCACTTGACCTTTAAAGCCAAAAGGAAGTCCATTGTCACTTGATCAGTTTTTTTTCTTTCCCCCAACTGCTGTCAATTGTCAGTTTCTTTGAAGCAGGATGAGGGGCCTTTCTCTTGATTGAAGGTTTTATTGCCCCTCACACTTGACAGGTGAGAGTCTCAGCCTGCTATTCTCCCAGCCTGGAGCAAAGACGAATGTCTGATGATCTTGTGAAGTTTCTTTGTCCTGGTGCATTCAAAGTCTTTCAAGCTGGCAATTAGAGCTTTCCTGTGCCAGAGGTTTATGAGGTGTCACCCTTTCTCAAGGCTAGCAACTGGCAGACTTGACTTAAACCTGTGGAATCAAAATAGTTCAGGGTGTACTTTTACCAGCAACAAATCCTTTTACACTGCTAAGTAAGCAGGCCTTCACCCAACAATTTACTTTTAAATAGGCGATTTTCTCTCTTCAGTCAGAAGAAATAACATTTTACTATTTCTTTAAATTCGGTTTTCATCTCCAGCAAATACCCACATTATGCAGCTATAGTTCATTTCTTGAGTGCTGGAGTTGTTTTGCAGCATGGATACATTTAAACCAGCATCTATTTAGAGTCTTTCTCTGAACAGATGATTTTTAGATACTTTTGTAAAGAAAATAGATGCATTTCCCGTGTAAAATGAAAACAAAGCCCCTGCTTGATTTTTCAAAGCTACTTTTGACAGGAGCTGTCATTCAAGAATTAGGCCCGGTTCTGCAGAGACAGAATGGATGATCCTGGGCATTGCAGGGCCCTTTCAATCATAGTGGTACATAAGGACAGGATAAGTTTAGCGCCAAGCTGCAATTCTAACGGTTAAAAAAGGGTCAATTTAAAGATGCATTTTTTTTGTTTTCAGCAAAGTAATGCTGCCTCTTTCACTTCACTCCATGTTAAATGTTGCAGAGCACACTGGCACATTCCTGCAGTGAGTACTCTGTTCCAACCCCACCTGAAATGTGTGTGGCAGGGTGGTGCAGCCATTTGCTGGTTGTTACAAAAACGCTGTTTAGAGATCCTGGCGTGCACAGGAGTCAGCGTGGCCATTTTGCTGTTTCTTGCACCACTGCAGCAAAGTGATGTAGTATAGCACAGCTGAGTGGGTCCATATATCCCACACACCTACTCCCATCGCAATTCTGCATGGCTGTAAACATATCACAAAGCACTTGTTTGGTGCCCACTCTCTTTGCAGTGATCCCAAGGTTGGCATGATGTATGTCAGTCAATCGACAATAGCACCTATCAGACAATCAAACCACCTCCTGCCCTTGATCACATTGTGCAGAGCCATGTTCCACATTCTTTTGCCTCTACTCAGCTGCCAATGGCACCTATTGTGAGCCAACAGCAACTATCTACAGTGAGTGCCTTTTCTTGCAGGATCGAGGAATGATCTTGCTACCTGCACTATGTGCAGAATAGTTCTGCCTCATAGGAAGGCAGGTCAATATGGTATGTCATTATTGCTTGGTCATGTGAAGCTGCATTATACTAAGTGTGAGAGAAACATATTACACAGCATATCCCCTTGAATTAGAAAACACTGGGTGGTGTGTCAGTCCCACATTAAAGTATTATTCCTGCCAGTGCCATCAGAAGCACCAAAATAAAGTAGTGGGAGGGAAACAATGTGTAAGCAATAGCCCAGCTGTAGCAATTTGTTAACATGCTCTCACAGTCCCAAATAGACCCAAAGAAATTAGAGCCAGGCCAAACCATGCTCAATGACAGAGTAGACAACATGCAAGGACACTTGGGATTATGATAACCAACCTTAGACACTTGACAGGTCATTAAGGTATAAGTCAGACGTGGAGTAAGCGGAGAGAAGCCCACAGACTGTTGTTTGTTCAAGTAAAAGTTACCATCCCTCATTCTCAGGCCGTGAGACTGGGCATTCTCTCTATACTTGGCTGTGTGTGGCAGCTTGCATCTATGTGTGCTTTTAGGTAGTACTACAGGTGCCCTATCTATGTTGGCTTCTAGTGAATAGTCAGTGTTCTCTAGTTATGGGTCATGTGCTAGTCGACTGTGTGTAAAATTGAATTACCTTGTATTTATTGTGGTTTTAGCTAATATAAATGGGTGCTTTGTGCTTTCTGTTGCCACCAGGGCCACTCTGATGTTTTCTTCATGGAAACTTTTGGCTTACTGTTTTACTGCACCTGGCTTTAAAAAACTGGTCGTACTCTATTAAACACTTATCTGGGAGTATACTGCTTGTCTTTGAAATTATTTTCTTGTACCTTTGTTCTGCAGTTCCAATTCTTCCTTATTTCACTGTAACCTTGGCACTAGTTTCCAGCTACTGTCTGAGCTCTGCACGGATATGTATTTCTGTGGATTCAGCTTTTTGAGTTCATGAGGCCTTTGCACAGTCAAAACCACGCTGTGACTTCCTTTTTTAAAAATATGGCTGTCCATTTACACTCATTTTTCTTTGATAGTGATCTATATTCTAATGTTGTTCATCTTGCATTCACCTTATACATTGGTTATGGTAGTGTTCTTCATGTCTGTGGATGCAATGTTAATAGTCTTCATGTATAAATGCATATATTACCTATTGTATGTGTTCTTCATGTGGAGTGCATGTATGCTTCGTGTTTAATTGATATGCTTGTTACTGTTACATCATCAGCTTTAATGCTTTTGCCATTTCCAGTTCATGGTAGTCTCGGTGAGTAACGTCTCTCACCTTTGCAGTATTGGGATGGAGGAGGGACAGAAGCTTTGGATGACGTACCCCGTCTGCCTCCCATTCTGGTTGAGTGTTCAACCATACTGATTCTTCTGCCCTACCCCCGATATGGCTCTTTGGGTACCCATATTGTACTCCCCCAAACCCTTATGCTACCTCCCCATCTCACATGTTCTTCTGGACTCCAACATTCTGCAGCAGAGTTACAATTTACCCAGTGCTCTGTGTACTTATGGGCTCTTGAGGATGTGTAAATGTTGACCCTGTAGGGGCAATAGGGCTTTCCATTGTTTGGATATGGGGGAAATCATCCGTTTTTTTTATACTCATGCACACTAGTATCCAAGTTTTATACTATTTAAATTCCTACTGCCTTGTTGCACTGGCTTATTGTTATTCTCAAGACACAACAAGCTAGTAGTACTAGTACCAGCATGGCCACTAGTATTGTGAATGTGTTATCCAAACAGGTCGGTATCCATAAGAACAGGTATGTAAACTAGTCATCATCCACAATGTCTTTCACCAGTTCTACCATTTTTGTGTGTAGTTGTGTCAATGTGGCTATTGCCTCTGTGAGGGTCCCATTTTCATCATTGTGAGCAGGTGTCTATGTGCAGCAAGAGGTGCCAGTGTTTGTGCACACGCCCCCTTTCATGGCCATAATGAGGTCAAGGGCATACTTGTTTTGGAGAGTCATGAGCCTGACAGCTCTCAGCTCTTCCCTTATATCATTAAAGCCTTTCACAATTGTATTTACAGTCTGCAGCAGTTCCCATCAGGTGATTTGCAACCACTTGGCATTTGCATGTACCTGCAACCCGGCAGTAAAGAAGGGTGTGAATACCATTTCTATTCTACTGAACAATTTATGCTCATCTGCTATGCTGTCATACGCATATGCTGCGTTTACCAAATTATAGTGATCTCTCCTTGTGCGCTTAACGACGAGGGACCTCCTACTTCTCAGGCGTGTTATCATGCTGGGAAAATCCCCATTTTGCACCTCACTCTGGGGCACTACTAGGGATGGTGCACTTATTACCACCAGAGAGCACAGGCATCCGCAATTTTGTGGGAGCTGCATGTACGCTCTGGAACCACATGACCAATAATGCTCCATTAATTCTGCTGTGCCTACTTTCATTCAAAGCACATCGTAAATGTTTTTGCACTATTTGTTTTCTCCCAATTTTACTGTGCCTCTATGTTTTATGCAAAGTTTGGCATACATCAAGGGACTATGGGCAGTGGGCCTGCTTCATCCTCTACCCATGTTGACATTTTAGTGTATTTTGTCCACGCTATGAGGCAATCCTTATTTACCTTTTGCACAATCACTCGTGGTTGCTCTACAACCACAGCTGCTTTACAGCTGGTCAGTCCTTTGACCCCGCCTTCTGTGGTAAATACCTGTCCTTCTATTTGTAACTGGCCTCTCTTCCAACATCAAGGAATTTCTCTTTCCTGTTTGTCAGTGCATTGCAAGTATTGATGGTCTTCTGTTATTATTTCCCCTCTTCCTGGACCTGTCAGTATGTAACTTATTACCATATGTGTGTTTCAGCATTGCTCATCACTGACACTTCTTTTATGAAAATGTTTGTCACCCAGTGAATGGAGGAACTTTTGCCCTGAAATTGCCCTCTGGTCATTCATGCTGCGAGGTGTGTCGGGCGAAGCGCTACTCTTACAGATACTTTGGTGGCTATAAATATTCTGGAGGCACTCATGTCATAGGGGATGAGGTAACGCAAAAAAACGCTTTCATCAGACATCTCCCTTCCCACTGGACTCATATGTTGGTACCACATATTGTTTGAGACATGAGCGATATTATGAAAATGTTGTCCTGCAAAGTGTTCATCATCAAGTGCACTTCTTTTTTCCCCTCCACCCTGGAGTGCTATGTTCAGGATATTTCCCAGGCGTTATTTCATTCAGTATTGCTATACGCAGTATACCAGTGTTAGCATCAGAGAGAACATGGAAGGCTGGTCCTGCTTTGCTTCACATGCTATAACGCTGTACTGCGAAACATAAAATAACATGCAAACAAAGAAGGAAAGCTATTGACTTGGACTGTGGCATTAACAATGGTCTGTGCATTCTTGTGGGCAGCAAAGGGTAATCCTTTACAAACCATGTGTTAGGAAAATCCTCCTTTTATCGCACAAAACTAGATGTACATCCTGAAAGCGTCCTTAAAAAAACCCAAAACATATACACATTTTCTTATTGTGTTGCTCTCAATTCTTTTCCACAAATATTTTTAGATATATGAGGACCAAGGAAAACGCCACTGATTTTAAAAGTAAAATAGTTCTTTTGGATGCTTGTGAACACAGTCTTTTGGATTTGTACAGAAAAGTCTCAATGCTTATGTTCCTTCTTGCTGCTGATCTGTTGTCAGTGATCTTGTGTCTTCTTCACTTTCAGGGTCAGTATTTGCAGTCAGGTGGTTCTCAACCCGATATAGTCTGTCACTGAGATGGATACACGTTCTTCTGCCTTCAACCTTGATCGCAGTTGGAGTGACAGCTTCCATGATGTGAGGTCCTTGAAAATGTGGCTTGTGCCACATCCGAATGAAATTACAGTACATCATCATGCCACCTGGATACAACAAAAGGGGTTTCAACTAATTTTATGGGTCAGTTTGTGTCATGACCTATGTGCCAACCTGGTCTTCATGGCGCAGGTGGAAAAAGATTCACAGTCTAGTGTTTCTCAAAATGGCTACCCACTCCTCCAATCCATTGTCACATGACAGGAAACCCATATCGTTAATCACCGGTCCATGCTCAGCACGTTGCTTCAAATTTGAATTGGTTGCTTCTACTATCCCTTTTTGCTTCATGCTCAGTTTCAGTTTCCAGGTTAGATTACCATCATGTTCTTTTGTTTCTTAATTTCCTATTACTATGGGCTATTTTTATACCTGTATTGTGCTGCCTTCTTATGCACCCTTTTTCGTTTTCTTTACCTCAGTCTTTGCTGTCTACGTGGCTTCATTTAAATTTTGGCTGTGCCACCCCTCTGTCCATCCGAGCGGTGCACCAACGGTTATTATTACCAAAAGCTCTCGTTTCCCTGCTGCCACTTTGTAATCCTGGTGGCTGCACTGAGTTGCCCTTCCCGTGCGGCTCAGCAATGGTGCTCTTGGTCATTGTTCCACCCTGCAGCCTCTCTACATAATTCTGGCTGTGTCGCGTTCTATCTATCTGCACAACACAGTAACAGTCCGCATTATCTGCCGCCCAGCATTCTTTACATAATTCTGGCTGAGAATTGAAGCACTGCTACCATTCATTTTTACTACATCATAAAAGCACTGTTCTCGTTCATCTCTGCCCCCTTTTGGCAGACTATCATCATCCTTGTCAAAGAGCAACCTCTTTACTTGGAAAGAACATTGCTATGCATACGTGCCTCAGAGTCTCTTAGCTGTCACTCAGCTACATCCACCACTACCTGGTAGTAGCCTTTTGGACTCCCTAGTACTATACAACCGAGGAGCAGAACTTCCTACTTCTCACTATTGGGTTTTATTCCCCAGAGGGTTTCCCAGAGATTCCTCAAGCTCATGTTTACTCACTCCGGGGCTTTAGGGGTTTTTGAGAGGTGTTCCTCTACTTCTAGGAGTCTGAGTCAACTTTCAGGTTCATACCATTGTTATCTCTAATTAAATCTCTACTAGTCATCACGGTTTGATCAGGTATTACATTTCCGTCTTTTTTAACCCTGCTGCTGCATCCGCACCTGTGCATGATATACATTTAAGATATTGCATCAAATACAGCTACAGTATTCTCAGCATCAGTGTGAGCCCGTGTGGGAGGAGCAATGGGAGGATGCATTCTGCATCCCGTGACCAGCTCAGGTGGAGTCAGTTGATGGGCAGAGCCTGACTGATCACGTAAGGTAAATAGGACTAGAAGACGGCAATGTAACCAACTCTTTCAGAGTCTGCTTTAGCTCACAAATGCTGTTTGCGTATGAATGAAAGGCCAGTGAGAATGTTTGCTTTATCCCTAAGAGGATAATGATGTGCGCAAATACCTCATTTACAATGTGTGGTTTGTTATCATATTGCAGCACTTTGTATACTCCCCACCTTGGAAATCCCTTTGTCCGAGGAACTTCACGGTGGATGTGGCATCTGGATGAGTGCATGTACCTGTGTCGATGCAGCAGCAAAAGGGGCATAGGACTACTATGATATACTTGTTTCAAATTTGGATCATGTTTACATAATCGATATACAAATGATGAAATGGCCCAATAGGACTCGGTGTTGATCCTCTCACCATTATCAAAGTATGGCCAGCAGTGAATTGTTCACATACCAAACAGTTAATAACAAAACGTACAATGTGCTCATTCAAGTTAGGAACAAACCACTCCTCCAAAATCAGTACTGCAAGACATTCCCTTTTTTGTGTTCTGGGTGGTGCTACTGTTACTGTAAACAGCCCTAGAGGCATAACCGTTTTCCTGGTGTTGTGCTGCCACCACATTGCTTCTGTGATCGACAATGAGCACCATATTCTCTTCCATAACTCATGCTCTTCTTGTGGTGCCCTTCCCTGCTACTCAATAATTTCATCACAATGTTGCATGCACGTGTATACATTTTGGGAACAGTTGCAATGTCAGCTACTTCTGGGAAATATGCCATCCTTGTTGCTTCTAAATCAGTGGCCTCATTGTCACAAGAAATCATATCTGCACTACGGTGATAGCCGATGGAAGTTCAAGTGCGTTTATGAGCATGTCTAATATTGGTATATGCTGTACTGGTGTGCTGCCTGTGACAGGAAGCCCCTTCTTTTCCAATGTGACAGTCCTGTGTGTACTGTTGACGTCACAAAGGCGGAGTCGGAATACACAGTTACCACCTCATCCTCATGTTCTTCAAGCACCAAAATCAATGCTACCTATTCTGCTACTTGTGCTGAAAACTGGCAATCTTGTTATTGTTGCTATCTCGACACTATCATTCACTGCTGTCTTTATCACTGCTGTTCCATTACGTCTCTCGCCAGTACTCTGATCTATCGATGACCCATCAATGAAGAGAGTTCTCCCCCTCCTAGGGCATTTTTCTTGACATCGGGTACACCATCATAAAAATCAGTTTAAGTCAATCATGCACATAATCCCCCTCTTTGACTGGTTCTGCTATGAATCTGGATGGGTTTACTACTCAAGACCTGACAATTGTGATCAATGGATTTGATTTAACCACCTGCTCTCCGTTTAGTCAGTGCACTCAAGGATTGCAAAAAGAGCATCTTCAACATAAAATGTAACAGAACAGCCCATAGTTATACTCGCAGATTTCTCGATTGCAAAAGCCGCAGCAGCCAATGCTTGCCCACATGGGTAGGGACCTCTAATTATGGGGTCTAATGCTGATGGTTTGTATCCCATGGTAGTTTTCTATGCAATGGCAGTCTTCATCAGTAATCCATTTGAATGGGAAACCAGAACAACGTTTTCCTAGTAATCAGGGATTCCTAACACTTGAGCTGTGCTTTTTGCTAGCTTCAATTCATCAAAGACATCTATCATCTCACCTGTCCAGGCTATGTCCCATTTATCTTTCTGTGCATCTTTTAGTCCTTTTCAGAGTGGCCTCACATATGTGCTATTGTCAAAGACCCATGCCCTACAATAATTGCAAAGGCCTAAAAATTGATTGCTGTAATCCCTTCACTGTCCCTGGCCTGCGTGTTTTGGTGATTGCTTCTGCTCTTTCAGGTGTCCCTTCCCTCCATTCTTTTGCTATTAGCTGGCCTATGTACAGGACCTCCTCCTGACAATATTTAAATGTTCCTTTGTCCACTGTGTACCCCTTTTCTGCCAGTGCTGTCATTAGTTTCATTGAGTCGTTCCTGCACTCTTCCTCCATGGTGCTACATACTAATACATCATCCACAAATTGTATGATCACACTGTCAGTTTTGACATTTACCAAGTCCATCTATTGCACCCTGTTGGAGAATGAGGTTGATTCACAGTAATGTTGCAATTGGATTCCATGGTAAATGAACGTGGTCAAGTATTGTGACTCTCCGTATAGGGAGATGGAGAAAAAAGCATTTTTCAAATCGATCATTGTGCAATATTGAGCTCTAGATGCAATGTTACATAATATTGTGGCTGGATTTGGCACAAAGGGAAATTCTGCTTCAAAAATGCACTCCTTGTTCCTTTTTAATCGGGTACACTACCATGTTGCATGGCGATTCTAAAGGTACTAATATCTAAAGGTACTAATATCACCTAGTGCATCAAGGTGGCAGTAGTCTCATAGATACCCTCATCAGCTTCCTTTGACATGGGATACTGTTTTACCATTGGTAAAATTGCCCCCTTCTTTAGTTTCATTTTAACTGCTCCTACTCCTTTCAATATACCAACATCTTATGGACTGCTGGTCCATAGTGTGCTTGGTATGTCGGCCAAATCTTCTTGAAGAAAGGGTGGTACTTTCCTCATTAACATCATTCTCTGGGGGATTTCCTTGTTCTCAATTTGTAACTGGTATGTGGAGTCCTCATCAGTTAACAATTCTTAATTTGTCGCGTCAGTCTATGTACCTCGTCATGTGCTATTACTGTGCGCCAGTTTATCCCTTCATTGTCTATTCCATGCAAAATTGCCCTGTCTTCTCTCACCATTCCATCTTCTAGCTCAATGATAATTATTTTTCCTTATGCCACATCTGTGGGTATGTCTGGTCGAAACAAATAATCTGCAGGTAACCTGAATAATTTGTCCTGTATTTCTGGAAGCCATGTTAACAATATGTGCACTCCATAAAGGAATACCTGTTTAGTGGCATCTATCTTGGTGCTTTCTGACCATAAAATCGTGTTAAAAAACATGTGTATTCACATAATGAATCCCTGGGGTAGAACATATGATCCCTTTTTAGTGAACCATATTGTCTTGTTTAATTTACTCCAGTCTCTCCCCAATATGTCAACTGTTGTCTTGCAGGAATATAACAGTGTCACAGCCATGTTGTGTTCTCCTGTTATGGGTAAGTTATCTGTAAACAGAACCGATGTTGTTGCCCTAGAAAATCCTTGCACATCAATGGAAATATCTGACATTGGAATTCTCCCTCTCTAACACAGGATTGAGTAGCTCCCTTATCCACCAAAAAGGAAAATGTTTTATCACCAATGGGCACCCCAACCCTTGGTTCATTTTGTTGGTCTGGTGTAAACGATGGGATGGTACACATCAAGTATTTATGTGGGGTGTCCTACTATGGGTGTATAGGAGGCACAGCAGGAAGATTCGAATATAATTGTTAACCCTGGGATGAGGGTTTGCACCTAGAGACAGAGGGTTCAGATTTCAAGGTCCAAAAGGAGGAGGGTTTAATGGAGGGCAACCACGATTAGGAGGACATCCACAACAGTGTTGGACATGTGGGAAAGGGACACATGGGTATATATTCAGTCCTGTTCCGGTAAAAGGATTTCCTTCCACTATTGTCACATCCCCTATTATAGGTGTGGGTACCTGTGACAATATGTTCACGTTCCATGGCATTGCCACATTCTGTTGTGCTGGTGCCTGTGTCTGTGTTTTTGTACTTGCTGGGTCTGTATTGGTTTTTGCTGTGTCTAAGGCTACATCTCCTGTTGAGTCTGCTTTTTTTGTGGCAGTGGTGCACAATACTGCATGTGATCTTGAGCATTATTTGCTGGTGGATCTTGACTGTATGGTGAGGATATGCTGGCCTCCCTCTTGGGTCTACAGATTGCCAATGTTGTTGTGTTCCTCCCCTACTGCTGCATATGTGTGAAATGTGTCCCTTTCCCACATGTCCAACACTGTTGTGGATGTCCTCCTAATCGTGGTTGCCCTCCCTTAAACCATCCATTAAACCCTCCTCCTTTTGGACCTTGAAATCTGAACCCTCTGTCTCTAGGTGCAAACCCTCATCCCAGGGTTAACAATTATATTCGAATCTTCCTGCTGTGCCTCCTATATGACATGTTTTTTTCACGCACCCGTTAACATGGCTCCTTCCATTGTCAATTTTCATTTCTTTTGCACTCGCTTTGGTTCCTCTATCTTCTACTCCAGGTTCTTTCTATCCTTTTCTTGTTTCAAACTACAATGATGAACAATATTTTGATGCACAATATTTAAATGTATGTCGGGCTATGGTTTTGCCTCAATCCCCACAATGTTTTTTCATTTCTGCTGTACAACTTTGGGGAGTCCCTGATTTAAAATGTGATAACAAATTCTTATATTTTTGTCTCCTGATTCCCTTGTCTCTAGTCTCCATTTCTCTTGAATGTCCTGTATACATGCAGCAGGGTCTTCATCTGGCCCCATTTTCTGTGTCATGATTGCACCCATTTCTGATGTGTCAGGAAATTGTATTCTAAGTCACTCTAAACATCTACCCTACAATTATTAAAAGGTGCCTGCCATGTCTTGTGTCTTGGGCTGTCACCCCAGGATACCCTGCCTGTTTCCAAATGTCCTCTGATTCTTCTCCCAATATGGCAGCAAACAGACTTTTTATGTCACCCGCAGTCAATGTTATCCCCGGTGTCATTCTTTCCAACTGATAAATCCACCTCCCAGCCCCTGCCATGAGTGATGGTAGTTTATAAATCAAGTTATTTTTATCTGTCCGTGGCCAGGTTGTATATTGTGCTAGTGCTTCCCCTTTCTCTGATAAGGTGAATTGTGTTATCCCAGTGCCCCATCCAACTGCACCTTTGGTCTTTGTCACTGCATCTGTCATGCTAACTCTCTTTCACCCTGGTAGATTTCTCAGTCTTTTCACATATGGCATCCTCCCTTCTAAACTATGTGCACATACCTTTGGACGTCTTGGATATTCAAAGAGTTTTGGCCTTATCGTCGGTTCCTTTAAGTCTGACCAAGCTACCTCTCTCCCCACACATCTGGCCAAAGACAGTGCTCCTGTAGCTTCCTCTTCCCCACTCTATTCCTCCTCTTTCTCATCTGTCAATTTGTCATCTTCCTCATTCTCCCTGGCCTCAAAATCTAGTCTCCTAAGAGGATCTGTTCTATGTGTTCCATTCATCACTTCTTCAATTATGTCCTTGCCTTCCTTTTGATGGTCTATTCTCTAAATTCCTATTGAACCAATGCCACCCTTCATGTTCCTATATGCACTGTAACATCTCCTTTGCACACCTTCTTCCCTTTTATTTGACATAACATGCCTGCTCATAATGTCATCAACTTCCTTTCCGAGATCCTCTCTCCTTCCCTTTCTTCACCTTGGCATTTCTTTTTCTTTCTCTTTCCCTATTTTCCTTGCCCTTTCTTTAACATCCTTTTTCTTTGGTCTTTCTCTCATCTGTCCTCCTTTTCCTTCTCTTTCTGTGTCCTTTGTCTTTCTCTGTCTTCTTCTCATCTGTCCTCCCTTTCCTTCTCTTTCTCTGTCCTTTTACGTTGTCTTTCATTTGTCTGTCCCCCCTTTCCTTCTCTTCCCTTTGTCTCTCCCTTTCTCTTATTTCTCTTCTTCACTCTCTTCTCTGTGTTATTACACTTGTTTCTCTTCTTCTTGCTTCTGCTTGTCTCAAACTTTCCTTGCCTTCTCTTTAGCATCAGTTATGCCCTTTCCATCCAATTTGAGCATTATTTGTTCTCCTATCCTTTCATTTGGTACCATTGCTGTTTCAACCCTGTCGTCTGGCGTTTTCTCTCTCTCTCTCTCTCTCTCTCTCTCTCTATCAATTTCACTGGTAAGTCCAGACGCTCGTCATGTTCTACGTCTGTGGACAGTGGTCATTGTTCGCTAATTTTCTCTCCACTTCTAATGTCTTCACTGCTACATGCAGGAAATGCATATGTGGGTTTACTATACACTGCACCTGCTTTTAATAGTTGTAATGGACATAATTCCGGTGCAGTCGAGGATGGATCACTGCTCTGGAAATGAGGAGGAGCTATGGGCATCAGACACCCGTTGCCATGCTGATCATGCATCCATTCCTTCGTATCTGGCTCCACTACGTTCTCTCCGAACACTTTACATAGTTTGAGTATACCTAGTCTATTCCGTAACTGTTTTCCCTTATGGGAGTAATTTAAATATGTGCACATGTGTTGCAGTGTCGTCTTCGAATAAGCACCTTCTTGTGACCAGGACATGAACATTTTGCCTGCCGTGTCTTTAACCCATTCCATGTGGTATTTGATAATGTTGTACTTATATCAGGCACACAAAAGAAGAGACGTGGGAAATTTTAAGGCAACAGGGTGCAACCCCAACTAAAAGCTATAGACATTCAAAGACTACAGCACCCTATTACCGCTGTGTTCTCTCTTATGATACTCTGGATGTAAAGTTTGCAGTTCATTCAACAAAAACAGGACTGTAAATTAATATATCTTAATACTAGTACATTTTATTCAAAATTATACAAAATTTCAGATAAAAACATATACAATCTCATATTGTCAAGCGCTTTGATCCAGATAATAAAAGAGAAAACACAGGCAACAGCTGTAATTAATACTGCTAACATCGTATAGCCAAACCTCATGGGCAGATACAATGACTCATGGTAGGCTCACTGTCAAAGTATTTCTTTAATACAAAATCAATGGTTGTCAGTGGGTGTCTTCTGAGTAGACCCAGGTTTGTGGGAACAACACAAACAGAATGGGTGAGTGAAACGAACCATGTGTACATTACTCTTTCTTCCTTGTAACAACCCCAATGAAACTCTGTCATTACTACAATATGGGGATACACTATAATGCTCAGCACTGTTCTAACCTTGCTAAACAATGGCTGACAAATACACAACACAAAGACCCCATTTCATCCATATCACTCTATCTACATTTCAACTCATTACAAACTTCTTAGAGTTCGCATGTCAGCAACTTCTTAGAACCTCAACCACCGCATGTACAAACTGTTTCTTAACTGCGAGCCGAGCCGCACATTCCCTCTGATGTGTTAGGCTCAAAATTTTAAACTGGCCTCTCCAGTATGGAGGAATATTATCAGCCACAACCTGGTCACACTAAATGGTACATTGCTGCTACAATCACATTCATTCCTCGTGTATAGGCAATCCTGTATATTCAATTTATAAACACATCCATTTGGACGTTGAAAAATAAACATCTAGTACCTTTCATTTAGTCATCATCGACTTGTTCTGCTTGCATGCTGTTTTTGTAACAGTTAGCTCGCAACCTCAACGTTCAGTCATCGGTAATCACATCATCCGTGTCCACCACTTGCAAGTTGAATGACAACCGTGCACCTACAAAAAAAGTCACATGCAAAACCTGGAATTGGCTATCAGTAAATCAAAACACGACACGCACAAATGCATCTTGTACATGGACTTGCTTGTGTCTTGTAAATCTAAATGAAAAAGTCACTGCTGTCAACTTACTTGGACGCGAACCTCTGTGCTCTCACGTCCCTGCACCTAGCGTTCTCCAGTTCGTATCACCTGACTTTAGTTACGCGAAAATGCAAACTCACGTCTTAAAAGGCAACTCTCACCTATCAAAGTCAGGAGTGTGTCAATGGTTCTCACCTGTTTGCAGGACACAAAAAACTGCACAGCAGTTTGCCATTAACTCCCAAAGGTAATTTAACCACCCAGCGTGATCACAACTCCCTTCTTTTCTAATTAGAAAATAGCACATCTCATCTTATATAGTAATGGAAACCTCGCCAATGTTATATGCCCGTAATCTGTCTCGTTATCCAGTAACCGGCAAGTGTATTATACACATTAACTATTTCCAACAATCATAGCGCAACAAAATTTTCGCATTACGGAGGTCACATGCAACAACGCTTCTAGCAACTACACACTTTACTCCAACACTAGGACGATATGTTCATACGATTTGCCAGTCAACATGTTCGTTCAGTCCAGTCAAGGTCGAATTACACAAAAAATCAGCCACTGTTCTTTATTGTACATTTCTTAGAGATTGATTCACCATTATCACCAGATGACATTTGTAATAGCACCGTCCATTTTAATGTATCATTTCCATGATCCATTATGAGAAAGTGGTTCACCAGGGGAGCTGTAAGTATTTTATTTTTGATGCAACTCCTATGTTCGGAAATTCTCATTTTAATTTTACGTTCAGACATGCCAATATAAATCTTGGGGCAGGGACACCAAATAGCGTGAACAACATTACTTGAGTTACGGTTTCTGAACTGATGTGTCCAAAAATTCTTCAAACCTACATCGACTTCTGCGGTCCTACTTGTGTACTTACAATTGGTACACTGCCCACACGCTGAGTGTCCCAATAACCGTGGTAGACCCCACAGTTTTGTGACACTTTTCTGCGGTGCTTCTGTATTAGAAATTTCATTTTTAGTTAACAGATCTTTCTGTTAAATGCACACAAGGATGCTTTAAAAGGACAATCACCACCCTATAAAATGTGCCAATATTTCTTAATAATCTTAATGATCTGGTTAGACAGCGGAGTATAGGTGCTAACAAACACAATCCCAATTATGTCAGAAGATTTGTCTTGGTACTCAAGAAGTGCTTCACGATTGTTGCTCATTGATCTCTTCAGGGCACATTTCACAATTGCTTTAAGGTATGGTCTTGTCCCCAGTTTTTGACTCAAGGACTTCGCTTCTACAAGAAAGGTGGTATTCAATGAACTTTTTCTCTTTAGTCTTTCTCTAGTATGCCGGGGATGGCAACTATCAAAAGAAAGGAGAGAGTTACGATCTGTTGTCTTATGAAGAGGTATAACTTGAAGGAAATTCCGGGTTTTATCAACATATATTGTGATATCCAAGAAATTGACTTCAGTGTTACTCTGTGTAGAGGTGAATTTCCAATACCGGTTCTGTTGATTGATCCAGTACATGAACTCCTGAAACGATTCAATCGAGCCATCCCAAATCACCAAGATGACATCTATAAAGTGCCTCCACAATGCAATTTGGGCAAAAAAAATAGTTTTGGCACTGTAAATTGTTTGTAATTAAAACGATTCAACAAACCGGTTGGCAGCCGAGGGTGCCACAGGTGACCCCATGGCTGTTCCATGTAACTGATGGTACAATTTACTGTTGAACCTAAAAGAAAATCTGTCAGTGCCAACTCGGCACACCACAAAAAAAAGCTGTTGGGGGTAGTGCCATCCAGTCGTTTCGATAATAACACTTCCTCTAAAACACTCAGTGTTTCGCGTTGTGGTATGCAGGTATATAAAGACGCTATATCTAAACTGATTGACAATTGTTTCGTATGAACAACTGCATCTCTTTGACCATGTTGATTATTTCAATTGTGTCAAAGTAGTCACAAACGGTTTCAAGTACCGATCAGCAAATTTAGATAATGGCTCGAGTAACGACCCAGTGCCGAACACATCGACTAAAGATTTATGGATTTTTGGGAGGATGTAAAATGTTGGTGTCGTAGGTTTACTCACTACCAAATAATCATGTTCTTGTTGACAAATCAACCCTCTCTAAAATGCTTTATTCACCTTATCCTGGATCAAGGAAAGAAGCCTTTGTGTGGGGTCCTCTAAAATGTGTTGATAGAAAGAGATGTCATCTAGTTGGCGATCACACTTGTTGATATAAGCCTGCCTATCGAGCACGACTATCGCCCCACCCTTGTCAGCTTTTCGCAAAACCACATACTGATTGTTTAATAAACTTTTAACAGCACCACGTTCTGGATTACTGGAAGGAGCATGTAGAGGTTTGTTGTTCTACCAGGTGTAGCTTGCGCCCCACCCTTTTTAGAGAACACTACAGCTTCTGGGGAGTGACTCGAGGTAGGAAGGCAGAACACAGATTTCATATGTAACCCACTTTCATTAGTTTGAAGATCAAAAACTGCTGCAGATGTATCTTCTGGAGCAATTGCTCAATTTCAGCCCAAATTTTAAACTTATGATGATTGGCTGTGGGAACAAAGCCCAAGCCCTTCTCTAATACAGCTACTTCGTCTGCATTAGGAACATATGATGATAAATTCACTAGTAAAGCTGGTTGCTGCATGTCCACCTCGGCATAATCCCAATTGTGTGGTGGGGCACATTGTTGTAAAAAAGAGGACTGCAGTTGTGGGATAGGTGGAGGACCAAAGTCGGACTGATTACTTATATCGGGGCATTGCCTTACATAAATCAATAAATGGAGTGTACGCCATTATAATAGTTTCCAAAATAACTTCTTCAGCATGGGCTCTGGCATGGATTCACATGCTCATGAATATTCCCCGTCGTCAGGCTAGGAATCCTCAGTAAAAGAAAAAACAGTTTCACTTAAACTGTATTTCTACTCTAAACCAATCACTGTCCTCTGGGTCATACTGCCCCCATCCAATGACAGTCCTCTCCCTAAGCTCCTCATCTGGCAGCCATTTTCAGATTTGTACCTCAAGCTTCAGTGTTGGGAGTGTTCGTGTTGGCTCTCCGAGCTATTTGTACGTTATGTGTTTTTGATGGAAAAAGTTCTATTTTTGTTTCCAAGAAGCCTGTCAACTTTCCAAAGTCCTGTTGAGCGCCATCGCAGAATGCTCATAGGTGCCAGACAATACAGTGTCTTGCCTGGCATCACCCTCGGAGGAGAGGATTGCAGCCATTGAAGGGAAGGTGCAACGGCTGTCATCGACGAAGACGGCCCGGTGCAGGCCATGAAGTCGTTACTGGGCATGATGTTGTCCTGCATATACTTTGTCCAGCTCTGCAGATTGCAAATGCGACCAGTCTAGGAATTCCTGGATGCTCGCTGGATACAGGTGCCCAGAAGCTTCACGGACAAGATCTCTCTCAACAAAGAGTTCCGTCGGGTGATAGGATGGTGGGGCGTCCGCGCCAACTTGGCCCAGGTCAAGGTATTCCAAAACCCTCCATACCAGGAAACTAACCCCCAGACGCTTCCCTGGAGGGCTGGGAAGCCCTCACCTGACATCTACATGGCAGAGGCCTGTGGCTGCCATAGGAGAAAGATCTCCTTATCAATATCCTGGAGCTATGGGAAGTGTTCTGGGCCCTCAAGTCATTCCTTCCGTCTCTGAAGGGCACGGTGGTGAGGATCTTCACAGACGAAACCACCACCATCTTCTACATCAGGAAACAAGGGGGAACTCAATCCCTTGTGCTCTCCAAGGAAGCGCAGGACTTGTGGCACTGGGCCATTGTACACGGGATGTTCCTTGTCCATCTTCATCTAGCAGAATTCAAGAACACCATCGTGGACTCCCTCAGCAGGGAAGGGCGCTCCTGCCACGAGTGCGAACTTCGGAAGGATCATGTGTACCGCCTCTTCATCAAGTGGGGCAGGCCCCAAATCAATTTATTTGCAATGGCTGCAAACTCCAAATGCCAGAATTTAGCCAGCAGATTAAAACAACTGAGTAACCTGTGGGGCGCGTTCTACCCCGGAAGTACTTTTTCTGTTTGTGTTTCCTCCGTTCCTCTCTTGCTACGAATCATCAACACACTCGGGCAGGGTCAAGGCAGGATAAGTATCATCCCTCTGTCACCCGGACCTTCTCAGCCTGTCAGCGTCGCCTCCGGTGAAGCTGCCAGTGGTGCCATATCTTCTCACTAGTGAAGGAGGCGCAATCCTTCATCATAACCCAGGATTGCTAAACCTAAGGGCTTGGCTCCTGCAGCCCTAGAATTTGGAGGATATGAGTTGCCAACACTAGGTGCGTTATAAATGCCATATCATACCATATCATACCAGTGGACACTGGGGAGGTCCTCATCAAAGCCAGGGTGTCGTCGACCTTGAAGTGCTATGGTCTGTAAGGATATTTGGCGTGTTACAGTACACAGTACAGCAATACTGCACAAGTAGCACAATTTTTTTTGCAGCACCACCACCACAAGGGTGCGGTGCATTGCTATATGGGTTAGCAGATTAACAAGGAAAGACAGACTATTCAGTAAAAAACGATTTTAACATATAAGATGCAAATCTATTTTTACAGTTAAAAGCACACGTGTTCATTTAAAAATGCACACTATTTTTCACCTGAAATGCCTATATTGCTAGAGACACATTTGAAAATTAACAGCTAACCTATTAACCATTAACCTGACTAATAAAACCTTATTTTAATATAACCCACTAATAAAATGTGTTCTCTACTGCAGAATTAGGCATACTCTGAAAACCATTTAAATGAGTGTGCAGATTTTTTCTCTTCTCTGCCTGATTCTCCGTGTTGTTGTGCACAGTAACTGCAGGAAGGAGGAAGTCAGATTTGCAACAATTGCAAATGTATAAGCGAAGCTATTGTTGAAGAGTAGGAGGATGAGAGATGATGGATTTCATTGGGACACGTCATAAAGAGGGCTGAGAGGAAAGTTTTAGTGGGCAGTATCAGGGAAAAAGACAGGCAGACATCTTTCTGCACTACTGGGGAGAAGACCTGGCTGTGGGGTCCTGACTGAATGCAAATTCCGGTGTCCTGCTGCAGTCGAGACTGGGGAGAGCTGAAAGAAAAACCTTTCCACTGGCTGAGGCATTCCTATCTGAAAAAGCTGAGAATTCCAGGCAATGACCCCGGCTTGAGAAGGCAAGCGTTCCTTTTTGCTGGAGTTAATCCAAGAGAGCCACATTCACAGAGAGAAGCCTCTGAACAGATAAGGTAATTACCTAACTGGGGGAGCTGTGTGTGTGCACGGAAATATGCAGTCAGTGTAGAAAAATGAAAGTCCCGTGCGTGTCTTAATCAAGTGCTAATGTTGCAATTTAAGTTCTGTTCTCCGCCACTATAATTGCAGTGTGTCATAGAAAATGCTTTGATTGTTCCATTTTATTGCTGTAAAGAATGAGATCGTGTTAAATACAACTTTTATAATACAGAAAAATATTTGAAAACAGACGGATGGTGTACTTACTATTTATCATTACAATGCTGATGATGTGGGGAGATTTTTAAACAGTGCAATGGTCATTTTAAGACAGATGTGTGCATGTCAGAATCAGTATGAATAATTGTGAGTGACTGTAGTATAGCTTGTTGGAGGTATATGAGCCAACGGGAAGAGAGACTCTCTGAACATAGCTCCCTACCGTATATAAGGTAGTGGAAATTACCACAAGACTACCACGTATAGCTCTCTGTCGTAAATAAGTCAGTGAGTTTGCCCATGGTGGCGCACCAACACTATCACTGGAAAATGTGGTATCCCTAGAATGCAGGTCTGAGGTCTCTCTAGTGATCACACGAAAAATCTAAGCGAAGATAAGGGATTCTGGACATTGGGGCCACAAATAAAACAAGGGAATTATGCTCACCAAAATACCACCAACCACGTATACCAAATAAGCAGGTCTGGGTGCTGAAATAATGCATGTCCATTGTATTATTGTTGCACATGGCCAAATCTGAATACAAAGAGTGATTATTGCTAAGTTATTTTTCGGCGGTAATAAAATACCGTCAGGCCCCAAATCTCCACAAAATACCCAACATATTTATGGTGCGTTGGCCGGGAAAGTGATCACAGAGTACCTACTGGGCGTGGCAAGCGTGTCTCACACTGCCATTTGCACATTAAAGGGAACCCATTTTATAATAGCAGTGTGCCACTAAAAACGAATTTCAGAATGTCACAAAGGGAAACCACATTCTCAGATTTAGTGCAATATTTAGAGGCAAAGTTATTTGCACATAGGAATTGGTCTTCGAATACCACGTTAGAATGGAGTAACCGCATTCAAGGTGAGGTGCAGAAAGAAAAACTAGACAATATTTTTGCAGAAGGCAGCATAATTCAGGTCTGCCTTACAAGATTATTGAATGCAGCCGATAAAAGTGCAGAGAAAGACTGTTTAATACGGCTATGCGGCAAAATATGGTTTATTTTAAACAAGTCCCTGCGAATGCAAGAGAATGATACTCAGCTAATTAACAGGTTAAAGACTGAATTAGATGGGACAAGTAAAAATCAGGAAATGTTGAGAGCAGAATTGGATGTATGCCAAAAAGACATGCAATTAAAATGCAGAGACTTTGATACTCAGTTATCCAAAAGCAAGAAACAATTTGAAGATAGTGAGCAAGAATTGACACACTTAAAAGCCTTAGTGGATCACATTAGGCAGGATAAAGATGAGGTTGTTTCAGAAATGCAGATTTTACAAAAAGAACATTGCGAAAAAGAAGGTGATCTCCAGGGTGTAGAACAAGAAATGATTAAAATGATTCAAGAAAGAGACAAAAGAAATAAAGAGTTCAATGAATGCCAAATGCAAATGTGTGACATGCAGGAGGCGATTAATAAAATGAGCGATGAAAATAATTATTTACAGAATGAAGCAACCAGACTCCTTAAAAAGTGTAAGGACTTAGAACAGCAAATGTGCATTCCCAGGTCCCAGGAGAGGCGGCAGGGTACCACATTCAATGGAGTGGAGGTGAATTCTAGCTCTGCCCAAAGAGCTAGTGCCCCAGTGACAGGGCCGGTGACTGAACTTGGTTGCAGCGCCCTTGGGGGATTTGATACTCCCATTGGGGGCAGTCACCAATCTCATACACCTGAAAACAGGATTGACTCACAAAATAGTGCAATTCCATGCATTGCAACAAGTAGCCCCATAAAAATAATGAAATCCATTAAAGCCCTGATCAAACCATTTAAAAAGGGAGGTGAATGCTGCATTGAGGATCACTTAGAAGCGGTGCATGACATTTTTAAAGCACTCCAGATACCTAAGGAACAGTACAGACAATATTTTCATTTAACTTTAGATGCCCCGACGGCCAGCATCATAAGGGGATTAAATGAACAGCAGAATATGACATGGCTGGAGTTTGAAAAAGAAATTAGGCGTCATTTTTCTCCTTTTCAGTCATTGCAGGAGGCAAAGAAAGTCGCGTACACTATTACTGCTGGACCTAATACATCACCTCGCCAATTTTTACAAGACTTAAAAAGAGCATTCTCTCGCTTTGATGTATCTTTTGACTCAAATTCCAATGAGTTTAAAACCGCATACTTCTATGGGCTACAGAAAGACATCATATCCCAATTGGTCCGTGAATTTGACCGTGACAAGTCCCTTGAATGGATTGTACATCAAAGCACCAAGCTATATGAGGTACTCTATTGTCAGGGTAGAGAAAGTGATAAAATGAAAGATACTAGGCCTAAATCTAAAGAACCCTCAGCCACAGTAATGGAAATCAGGTCAGCCAAAATGTCCCTTGAGTCTGCTCAAAGCCAAGGTAAAAATAATGTGACACCTGAACAAAGGGGTAATCAACAAAGATCGCCATTTCCTGTACCAATGTTCCAATCACATGATCCTAGTAATAGAGAGAGCTACATCAGCCCTAGATATTTAGGAGATAGACCCCGGGTAAGATACCGGTCTGATATGGCAGGTATGAACAATAACCAGAGACAAAATCAAGATCAAAGAAATGATGGTCCCTACCAGTCATTGGGGACACAGAGCAGATTTGATCCCAGCACCATGATATATGGTAATCAGGATAGGCCCCGATATGTGGATCGATTTACTGATAATGGAAATCAATATAGGGGCCAGTACCCACAATCTGAGAGACAGGACATGAGGCAAAACGTGAACTACAGTCCACGCCAGTACAATGATTCCCCACCAGGGGACTATAATCAAAGGATGGGTGCAACCCGCTCCCCTCCACAAATGAATCAAGAGTTCAGAAACCATCCCAACCGGTATCAATCACCTGAGAGGTATCAGAATAGATCCAATCAGGGGAAAAACAACCAATATCGACCTAGGCCACAGAAAGAGGATCCTAGAGAGGTGGAAAGGTTCCAATGCCTTGAGACCCAAGTGAAAATGTTAGCTGAGCAAATAGGAAAGCTCTATACAGCGCAAAAACAACCTTCCAAAGAGGGGGCTGATGGCCATAGCAATGACCGGGGGGCTTCCGAAAAGTGACTAAGTACTCATGATAACTGCAGTGCCAAAATGACAGATTGCTCTGATATAACTTTGCATAACGACTCTGAGATGACTAATGGATTAAAAATGAAAGTACCAGTAAATGAAATTGTGATGGAAAGTGTAAATACTTCTAAAAAAGAGGTACGGTTTAACTTAGAGCTAAATAAAACAGTAAAGATTTGCACAAATGAAAAAGAAACATTAGGAATTCCAAAAGAACAAAGGGACAGATTTAAGAAAAATGACTCATGCATGGGGAATACCAGTGAACAGGGAGTAAGTGGGGATGCCATAGCTCCTTCCCTGGGCAAGCAAAACAATGACCAAACACAGACAGAAAAAGGAAATACTCACAAGGAGGGTACAAGTCAATCACCTGAAAAATTCTTTGAGCCACATATTTTTGAAGAGGCTGAAAGGGCTGGTATTACACTAAATGATCACAAATGCACAGAATTAAAAAATGACAAATTGCTGAATGATGTTGTTACACATGTTCAGTTGGAAGGTTGTAATGTGGTCTCTGATGTTACCCAGATGGATGGGCGAACGGTGGCCACACTCCAAAAAACCTCTGAACATGGAGAAATGAATAAAATATCTCGCACAGAAATGGGTAAAAAGGAGGGAAAAATGTCTTTTCATTTACCAATGTGCTTAGCCAAAAGTGAAAAAGACCTGAGAAAGGTGAGCCCTGAAATCAGTAAGAATTCACATTTCTTATGTGTATTAGAGGAAGTTGAGGACAGATATTATGCACCCATCACTGTAGAAGAAAAATGCCACACCTTTGCTATGATTGACACTGGCGCACAGGCCACAATTATGTCCAAGGAGCTGGTAAAGAGTATCAATGAAGGGAGGCCTCCACAGAGTCAGATCACAGTGAAGGCAAATCAAGGCCCAGTGCATAACTTTAATGGGGAGGAGGTGCCCATCATAGGTGTAACTGAGGTTGACATAAAAATAGGAAAGCACAGAATGAAACAAGAGGTATTGATCACATCTATTTGTGAAATTCCATTTCTGATGGGGACAGATTGCCTGAAAAGATTGTCTCCTCTCATAGATGGGGTGAATGGAGTGCTGTGGTCCTTAACCAAAAAACCATTGAGGCCTAAGAAACTAAAATCACAAAACAGCAATATAAAAGAATGTCACACCGTTGCCAAAACAAATGATGCTGTGGAGGTATATCTCCAGAATAGCTGCATACCTAGTGTCACTGTTATATTAATGTGTCAAGACAAAGATCAGAGCGACAATGAAAAACTACCTGTACAAATATACTTGGACCCAAGGAAAGATTGGCAGACTGCTATAGATGAGCACACATTACGTTTTTACTTAAAAGAGAATACATGCAAACAGAATATTGTTCCTAAAACAGATTCAGAAAAACACATTACCACTCTGGCAGAGATACACATGGAAGATGAGCAACCATGGGTTCACGTTGGTATAAATGATTATCTTAAAACAATAAAAGCCACTTTAGCGCTTGAACATGAAAGGAGTTTCATTAATGAGAAATTGTTGCAAAAAATTATGGAGAGGGAAGAAATCCCGAAATTTAGGATTAAAAACCAATATGTTTCTGGGTTGGACAGTCCAAACTTTGAAAACCGAATTACAGGCAGATGCATGCTTAAAATTAGCATTGGGCAGAAAACAATTTACCATAATGTATGGATAGTGAGTGGAGCACAAAATGAATTTTACATGGGCAATGACATCATGCACAGAATGTGTATGGTGTTAGATTTCCTTAATCAAAAAATATGGTCACGCCTAGGTGGGCCGGCGCCTGAATTTGAAGACAAAAGAAGGGCTTATCATTGTGCACAACTAGTTCCTTATGCAGTCGAATTACAGATGAGGAAAAATACTATTGTTCCTGCATTTACAAAACAGTTTGCAATAACACTGAAATGCAAAAATGGACAGCAGATGAAAGGCTCTGATGCATTTGTATGCCTGAATGAATCCATAAAACAGCAAGGCCTGGATTATGAATACATTCCATTGGTGAAGGATCTGTAAAAATCATGGTAAATAATAAAGGTTGTCAGGACATTCATTTAGAGGAAAACTCCCCATTAGGAATGGCCATACAAAAATCACATTATACGGCAGATTTAAATAACATGGTGATTGGGAATATTCCTGAAAAATATGTAGATGCCAAGGGCGAGTTGCCAGAACACCTGGACTCTCAGCCCAAAGGAATATTTAAAATTCATTCTGTGTATCCTTATGATTCAAATGAGACAGTGTGCTGCCATCAAGAGGATTGCATAATATTTAATTTAAATGAAAATGAAACAGGAAATCAGCCCATTGAAGTGGAAGCTGATCTGCCAAAATATTTGAAAGTGGCAGCTCTACAAAAAGACACAGCCACACAGTTAGAGGAAAGCGCTGAGATTCCTTTACCAGAAGAGTTTCCAGAATTTTCCAGAATGGTAGAAGAGCAGATCTCCTTAGCGGATGCATGTGACAGCGATGAGGATCGACGCAATCTGAGGGAAATATTTATGGAGTTTAAGGATGTATTTGCAAAAGATGCTTATGATTGTGGTTTAACTGATTTACATGTGGCCACACTACCAGAAGGTTGTAGCAGAAATCCAGTGTTTGTACGCCAGTATAGACTACCGCTGGCATGTTTAGAATCATTGGCAGAGATTATTAAAAATTTGGAATCACGGGGAATAATTAGGCCCATTCATAGCACATCCAATACGCCTATTTTAGGTGTGTTAAAGCCAAATGGTCAATGGCGGCTGTGTGCAGACTTAAGAGAGTTAAATAAAAGAGTACCAGTATCTAGATGGCCACTACCATTCATTGATCAGGGCCTAGCTCAGATACATGGTTCAAATGTATTTACCACGTTAGATCTCACATCTGGATATTGGTGTGTGCCATTGGCAGAGGAGATACAACACCTATTTTCCTTTACATTTGACAGGACTCAATATGCCTGGCTTAGAGCTCCGTTCGGGTACATCAATAGTGGGAGTGAATTTGGCATATTTTTGAGAAAGGCCATGCCAGATGCAGCGGAAAGAGGAACAATAGTTTATGTGGATGATGTCTTGATAAAAAATGAAAACCTTAAAAGCCATTTTGATGAAATAAGACATGTGCTTGGCCAATTGCAGAAAGCAGGCGCCAAAGTATCTTTGCAAAAAGCACAATGGTGCAAGAAAAAAGTGAACTTTCTAGGGCATGAAGTGACTGAACATGGGCTAAATCCACAAAGGAAGAAAATAGAGGCCATACAAAGATTAAAAGATCCTAAAAATGTGAAAGGAGTAAAAAGTTTATTAGGGATGACAGGCTATAACAGAAAGTTCATTGAGAATTATGCAGAAATCACTCAACCATTGACTAAACTGCTTAAACTAAATACTCCCTGGAGATGGGAAAGAGAGCAGTCTGATGCAGTGGCTAGATTGAAGGAATGTCTTGTAAAGGCACCATGTTTAGCATACCCCATAAAGGACAGGGATTTCTTTATAGAAATAGGCTTTTCTGAACATTGTATGTCAGCAGTGTTATCACAAAAACACGATTTGAATCACAAAACCATTGCATATGCAAGTAAGGCATTTTCCCAAGTTGAAATGAAATTTAATGAATGCGAAAAGGCCCTATTAACCACTGTGTGGGCGCTACAACATTTCCGCCCCATTGTTCAGGGAGAAAAGGTGATTATTGAAACAAATCATCAACCTTTGCAATTTTTAGAGAGTAAAAGAATTAGATCAGGCAATCTAGCGCAATCCAGAATCACTTCATGGACGCTGGCATTACAAGGTTTTCCCGTAGAAGTAAGATATGGACAAAATAAAAAGAGCCCAATTGCTCAAGGGTTAGCTGACTTACATGACTGTGCAGCTGAACAAATAACAAATGAAATGGATGTGGAAGCTAGTTTACAGGGATTTGAACAATCACCACACAAAGTTTTTGATGAAAAAACATGCAAGGATTTGCCAACTGTATATGTGTATGGTTGTGCTTTTCACATTGAAAATGACAGTAATAAACAATTAGTGGCAGGAATAGGAAATGTCTGGTTGAAATGTGAAGGCGTTCCTAGTATAGGGATGAGGATTGGAGATAGGAGCAGTCAGGTGGCGGAATTGGCAGCCATCTATAAAGCAATTGCTACTGCAGTTGATAAAAAGTTCAGTGAAATTGTCCTGGTGACTGATTCTGACTATGCACGGAATAGCTTTGTGGAGTATTTGCCTGGTTGGAAAGCAAGAGGCATGGTTACATACAACAAAAAGCCACTTAAACATGGAAAAATGATACAAGCCATAGACAAATTGGTGTCAGAAAATAATTTAACAATATACTGGAGAAAAATTCGTGGGCATTTAAAAACACCAGGAGAGGATAAGGAGGGAAATGATAAGGCAGACCATCTGGCTAAGATTGGGGCTGTGATGGGAGAATTGCTACCTATTGATTATTTAATGGGTGAAATACAAATTGATGCAGTCACACGTTCTAAAGCACCAAAGGAGGTAGATCAACCGGTGGTGCAGTGGAGTCATGACACGCCAGACCAAGATTTGATTGAGGCACAAAAGAATGATCAAATTTTGGGAATCTATTATAATCATTTGATAGATCCTGAACAAAATCCTTTAACAGAAAATGATTGTATGGGAAAAGAAGAGTTGAGGGTGTTATTAAATAACAAAACACGAATTAGATTACAGGATGGGCTCATGATTAGAGAGTCCATAACAGGACAAATACAGTGGGTAGTACCCCTTTCATTCAGAGGACTAATGCTACACCATGCACATGATGCCATAACTGCAGGCCATAGAGGTTCACAAAAGACATTAGAAATACTAAAAGATTATGCTTACTGGCCACATATGTCCCAAGATGTGGAATTATATACTAGAGGATGTCTAGTATGCGCCCAATTTAAACCTGCTTCACCAATGCATAGAGCACCATTGATGAAAAGAGGCCTAACTCTCCCATGGTCAGATTTGCAAATAGACTATGTAGGTCCTTTAAAAAGGTCGAGCAGGGGACACCGCTATATTTTGAGTGTGGTATGTTTGATGTCAAAGTGGATTGAGTGCATTCCCGCACCAGATTGTAGTGCGCAAACAGCAGCCACATTGCTGGTGAACCATGTGTTCTCAAGATTTGGGTTGCCACAAAGAATTGAGTCAGACAGAGGAAGTCATTTCACAAGTACTCTAATGAGTAAGGTATGGCAAATACTAGGTGTGAAAAGGAAACTACATATCGCATATCGGGCGGCGTCTTCAGGTACAGTTGAAAGAAGCAATAGGTCTGTTGTGGATATTTTAAAGAAATTTGTGGCAGAAGCAGGTTCCAGCTGGGATTTGCGTTTACCATTGGTTTTGATGGCAATCAGGTCGACTCCTGCCAAAGCAACAGGTGTTAGCCCCCATGAGGTCTTAACAGGTAGGAAAATGGTGTTACCACAACACCTACTATACAGAACACATGAGCAAACTCTAGTGAGTGCATCCACAGTTCATGAATATATTGATGAACTGAGGAGGCATTTGCAACATGCATTTGCTTTTGTGCAGAGAAATCTGGAAAGAGCTGCTGACAGTGCTAAGTCATATTATGACAAAAAGACATCAGTAAAGGAATACAATGTAGGGGATCAGGTGTACAAGTTTCATTTTGGAAAAAGTAAACAGAAAAATTCTAAATTTCTGGCAGCCTGGCAGGGGCCATTTCGAATTATAGATAAAGTCTCTCCTGTAGTGTATAAAATTTTGAAAAATGAAGGCGAAACAGCAATAGAGCAGTTTGTCCATGTAAATCAAATCAAACCATGCCATCCCAGACATGAGATCAGGCAGCTTGAGCATGTGGAAACGGATAGAGTCCCTTGAGAAAATAAATGGGTGTAATCAGGAGGCAGTGACAAAGAAGTTAAAAAAAAGTTGATTGTTATGATGGCACATAAACACTGTAGTATATGTAGAATATAATATAAATAAATAAATAAATAAATAAATAAATAAATAAATGCACATATAACGGAAGCTCGTGGTTGGTGTGCAGAGAGAAAGTGTATTAAATATTGAATGCTGTTTTATATGTGTTTGTTTTCTTTTAACTTGTGTTTAATTTCAGAAAAAAGAAAAAAAAACAAAGTATTTTTACCAAGCATGTTTTATTTTTGGAAAAAGGATGAAGTTAGTATTGTGCTATGTACTTAATCTGTTTATTTTCTATTTTGATTTAGACAATTAACATTATTTGGTCGGAGGTTCCGGGATCAGAGGCCACGGGAGACGATGGAGTCCTGGAGTCCCCTGGATGAAGACCAAAAGATGCCTGCCTCCAGGTGGAGGTGAAGACAAAATAACCGGAATGCCAAAAGAGATGACTACTGTGGATTCAAGATTGCCAAGATGAAAGAGTACTCGAATGAACCGAATAACATCGCTGGTCGGGACATACCAAAAGAGATAAAGCAAAAGTTCCGGCATATGAAGTTCCACGTATTTATTATTTTAATTATTTATTTTAACTTGTTATATTACTTATTTGTTTTAGTTAGTTGTTTTATTTCATTGTTTTTAATTGACTTGGAAAATTTAAACTTAAAGTAATGCCACTTCCACTGAGAAGGCAAATGTGGAACATTTTATGAACTGATGGACTCAGATGAAATGTTGATTGCAAATTTTCATTGATGCACATGAATATTCATTTTGTTGGATTGCTATATTGTAAAAAAAAAAAAATAGAACAAGTTGTTTTTAGGAATTGGCTTGGATTATAGCCAAGTTCTAAAAACAAAAGGAGGGTATATGTAAGGATATTTGGCGTGTTACAGTACACAGTACAGCAATACTGCACAAGTAGCACAATTTTTTTTGCAGCACCACCACCACAAGGGTGCGGTGCATTGCTATATGGGTTAGCAGATTAACAAGGAAAGACAGACTATTCAGTAAAAAACGATTTTAACATATAAGATGCAAATCTATTTTTACAGTTAAAAGCACACGTGTTCATTTAAAAATGCACACTATTTTTCACCTGAAATGCCTATATTGCTAGAGACACATTTGAAAATTAACAGCTAACCTATTAACCATTAACCTGACTAATAAAACCTTATTTTAATATAACCCACTAATAAAATGTGTTCTCTACTGCAGAATTAGGCATACTCTGAAAACCATTTAAATGAGTGTGCAGATTTTTTCTCTTCTCTGCCTGATTCTCCGTGTTGTTGTGCACAGTAACTGCAGGAAGGAGGAAGTCAGATTTGCAACAATTGCAAATGTATAAGCGAAGCTATTGTTGAAGAGTAGGAGGATGAGAGATGATGGATTTCATTGGGACACGTCATAAAGAGGGCTGAGAGGAAAGTTTTAGTGGGCAGTATCAGGGAAAAAGACAGGCAGACATCTTTCTGTCTTTTTCCCTGATACTGCCCACTAAAACTTTCCTCTCAGCCCTCTTTATGACGTGTCCCAATGAAATCCATCATCTCTCATCCTCCTACTCTTCAACAATAGCTTCGCTTATACATTTGCAATTGTTGCAAATCTGACTTCCTCCTTCCTGCAGTTACTGTGCACAACAACACGGAGAATCAGGCAGAGAAGAGAAAAAATCTGCACACTCATTTAAATGGTTTTCAGAGTATGCCTAATTCTGCAGTAGAGAACACATTTTATTAGTGGGTTATATTAAAATAAGGTTTTATTAGTCAGGTTAATGGTTAATAGGTTAGCTGTTAATTTTCAAATGTGTCTCTAGCAATATAGGCATTTCAGGTGAAAAATAGTGTGCATTTTTAAATGAACACGTGTGCTTTTAACTGTAAAAATAGATTTGCATCTTATATGTTAAAATCGTTTTTTACTGAATAGTCTGTCTTTCCTTGTTAATCTGCTAACCCATATAGCAATGCACCGCACCCTTGTGGTGGTGGTGGTGCTGCAAAAAAAATTGTGCTACTTGTGCAGTATTGCTGTACTGTGTACTGTAACACGCCAAATATCCTTACAGGTCACAAGTGGAAGCATTTCGCTACGTGGTGCTGGTCACAGACGATTACTCCTTTGAGTGTCACGGACACACAGATCCTGCCATACTTGCTATCATTTGCCAAGGCCAGACTGGCACACGCTTCCATCAGGGTACATCTGGCAGCTATCTCCCGCACCACCAGGTCACCAGGAAGATCATCACTTTGGTCCAACCGGCTCGTCAAGGAGTTTCTCAAAGGACTTTTTAGATCTGCCCCGGCGTGGGAACTCCATGTGGTTCTGACGAGGCTAATGGGGGGGGGCCCTTGACCCTCTCCATCAGGCCCACTCACGTTTCTCTCATGGAAAACAACTTTCCTTGTGGCCATCACCTCTGCCAGAAGGGTAGGTGAGATCCAGGCCCTATACTGCAAGCAACCATACCTGACTTTCCACATATCGAGGGTGGTACTACGTATGCAACCCTCCTTCATGCCTGAAGGTCTGTCGGAATTCCACCTCAATGAGACTTGGTGTCATCTGTTTTATTCCCATAACCTTTGTCGCCGGCGGAACGGGCCTTGCACTCGCTGGGCTTTGTCCATTCCCTGCAGTTCGCTGTGACACGCACAAAGAGTTTTCGGAAAACTTCACAGCTGTTCTTGAACTCTGGTCCTGTGAACAATAGGAAGGCCTTGTCCAAGGCTTCCATTTCAAGATGGCTCTCTGGCTGCATCATGCACTGTCATCAGATGGCTAACCGACTGCTGCCCGGCCGTCCGAGAGCCCACTTCACCAGAGCGATTGCTGCAATGAGAGCGTTCCTGTCTGGTGTGCCCCTGCTTGACATCTGGAGGTCCGCTACGTGGAAGTCCACACACACTTTTATTGCGTCAACAGGGATTCTAGGGAGGAGTCCAGAGTTGGTAAGCAGTGCTACGCAATCCTGTTTGCTTGAGGTGAGTCTGTTCCAGGGGTAAGTGTACACAGCCATGAGAGGTTGCAAGACTTAACAGAAGCAATTCATGTTGTACTGCTATGGATTCATTATTTTTGAGCATGTGAATCCATGCCAGACACCAAGCTGGCGAAGGTTTAAGTTACTATCCTATTGTTCTCCAGCTTGGGCCTGGCATGGTTTAACATGTGAACCAGCCCTCTGACCCCTGTGCGGCTCTTCTTGGTCATACTGCCACTTTACGTGCTTACCAAATCTGAAGATGGCTGGCAAGGGAGGGACATAGGGAGAGAACTGTCATTGGATGAGGCAGTATGACCACCCAGAGGACAGTTATTGGTTTAGAGGAGAAATACAGTTTAAGTGAAAGTGTTTTTTCTTTTACCGAGGATTCCCAGCCTGACGATGGGGAATATTCATGAGCATGTGAATCCTTGCCAAACCCATGCTGGAGAAAAATAGCTACAGGTAAGTAACTTAAACTGTACCAATATTTTCCAAATTCTACTTCAATTCTTGCTCACCTTTTTTCCTCTGTTACTCACCCCTCCCCGATAATACTTCCCCACAAAATGAACACCCCTCCGTCTCTCTCTGAGACAATGCCTCCTACATCATCCAATCCTTCAGAGCGGCACCACAAATTCCGCTCATGCTCCAAGCAGCACCACCTCACTGCTCCCACACTCCTCGATCCACATCACCACTTTACGTCCTCCACAAAACACACAAACATCCACTTCTAAAAGGCCCAGGTTACTTCACAGCATGAGGCAGGTGCCAGCAATCACTACACAAATAAAACACAATACAGCCGTCTTCTCACTCTGTGAGGGATCTGTCTCTTTTATTACTGCCCCGTAAAGAGGCTTACCATGTGATTTACTCCAACACTTGTCAGGAGATATCTCCTTTTCAATCTCTTCTTCACAAACCCACATTATACAAAAAAAATCCCTTTCCCAGTTTTGCTATCCCTGTGTCATACACACGCCCTAAAAGACAGCCTGCGGGGACCGGACATGACTTTTCTCCAATGGGGAGCCTGCGGATCCTTCTCTGTTGCACGTGATCCCGCTCTCCATAGTCACCTCTGCAGTCCTCTAGGACACACCAGGGTTCACTTGACAGTCCTCATAGCCAACCTCATAGCCAACCATCCTCTGCTACCATATGTTCAGGTGGTTTCACAGTCCCAAATGGATCCAGAGGAATTAGAGTCAGTCAAACCACACTCAATGACGGATTAGACAAAGTGCAAGGCAAAACCCAGCTTTATTATCATCCAAACAAAGCCCGGACAACATACACGCATTGAAATCTTGTTTCTCTCGTCATGTTAATTAAAACAATTGCTTCAGTACTAAAAACATTTCATCAATGATGTCATAACACGATCTCCGTTTACAAAATGTATGAGGAACGGGGATAGGGTAGTGGGTTTGGCTACATATAGTTACTATAGGGGTTGAGCATTTCATTGGGTTACACATATCTGATGGCTCCACTTAGAACCACCCTATATTGATAAGGTAAAAAATACATAATTTCTACCAGTGGTTGGTTGGCATACTACTTGATGGCCAGTATGACACTTGGGATTCTGATAGGTTGGCTCTTTGCTCATAACCTTGGACCCTTGACAGGTCATCAAGATATGAACCAGACATGGAGTAGGGGAGAGGAGCCCATGGGCTGTTCTTTGTTCAATTAAAAGTTACCATCTCTCCTTCTCAGGCCATGAGACCATGCAATATCTTTATACTTGGCCTTGCGTGGCATCTTGTGTCTGTGTGCTTTAAGGGAGTACTACAGGTGTCCTACATATGTTGGCTTTTAATGAACAGCCAGTGTTCTCTGGTTAAGTATCATGTTGTAGACTACTGTGTATAAAATGGAATTACTTTTTATTTGTTGAGGTTATTCTTCATGGTGTCTTTTTGGCTTACTGTTGCACTGCAGCTGGCTTTAACAAAAATGTATTGTACTCTTATAAAAACCTTAATTAATCTGGTAGTATACTGCTTGTCTTGGGAATTATTATCTTGTGCCTTCGTTCTGCAGTTCCTCCCTCATTTCACTGTAACCTTTTTACTACTTGGCAGCTACTGCCTGACTCGTCAAGGATATGTATTTGTTGATTCAGCTTTTTGAGTTGTCCTGAGACCTTTGCACATTCAAAAGCATGCTGTGGCTTCCATTTTTAAGAAGATGGCTGCCCAATTCCACTTTTGTTTCTGTATTAGTGAGCTATAATTTTGTGTTGTTCTTTCACCTTATACATTGCTTTTGTCATTTCCAGCTCATATTGTTTCCACGTACTGCTATACCGGCATGGTATAAGGGGGGGAGCAGTTGTTTCAGTGAGTAACGTCTCTCACATTTGCAGTATTTGGGTGGGGGAGGGGCAGAAGCTGTGCATGACATATTCATCTGCCTCCCAACAGTGTCAATTCAGTGAAGTCAGAAATATCATTGTGATAATCAGTGAATACAGCAGCTGAATTCTAAATGAGCAATAATGCTGGCAGTTGACCTTTGTTGAAAACCGATGTATAGCAAGCAGATGGCAAGTATTGATGTCTGCTGGTAAAGTTCCAGCCAGACTTACTTTTCATGCAGTGCTGTACCTGAGTTGCATGATGAAGTATGTTTTGATTTTAGAAAGGCCTTGGATAGGCGAGAGGGTAAGAAAGGCCACTTCACTATGAATATGTGTACAAGTGGGCAAAGCATTGATTACATAGCTGTAACAGATCAATGGGTCTCCTTCCCCTGTAGTGGTGAGCAAGGGAAGTCATCAGAGCAGTTGCATGCTGTCCACCAACATGTCACTTTAGTTTTTTTGGAATGCAAGACTATGATTGTAGAAGTCACCCAGGATCAGGTCTCTGGGATAAAGTGAATCAGGTGGAGGCATAGGGTTTAACTCGATAGCAACTAGCATTGGCCTTTGTGGCAGAGGATAGTGCCACCAATGTCATTACTGTGTTATGGCTGGGGAACGCATGTGGCATGCTTTGCATATGTTCTGAACCATGTACTGATATATTTTGTCAGGGATTGCTCCCATGTCCGTGATATGTTTCCTGTGGCACAGAAGCCCTTTTCTCAATTTTAAATTGTGCTACATCAGTAACTGTCCCTATGATAGCCATTTTGTTGCTTGGTAATGCCTTTCAATAATGTAATTGCGCTACAGCTACAACTGCAACTGGGACCTTTGCTACCTCATGTTTTTATGCCCAAAAAACACAATCGTATAACAAAGTATGTTCTCGACATGCACCTGCAACAGCTCCTCAATGCCTCTGGGTTGTGTGTGCGTTTTACAACTGAAATCATTAAATCTGCTCCCATTTTCACCAGAGGACACGAAAAAAATGCTTTGAATGTGTTGCAGGTGCAGCAATAACTCCAAACATCACCAGCTAAGAATGTCTTTTCCTGAACTGCTGGAATTTGGAACTGCAAATGCTTGACTGGTTGTGTTAGCAAGGCAATTCTGTGACTATAGCTACAATCACAGGCAGACAATGGATGGGGCCCACTTGAGCCTGACTCGTGAAAGCTCATGATCAATATCTGCTGTTTATGATGACCCTTTGAGGAGGACAGGGAGCATTGGGATCAAAGCTCTGTGTCACTGGGTGAAGTACTTCCATAAAGTTACTTTCCTGAAAATAACCTGCCCAAAATATCAACTAACATGATAACATGGATGAGTCAGACATTGTACAGCGTGTGAGGGAACTACTGGTAACATTTTAGAATGACCCATATATCAAGCACTTGAAAGAAAACATTCAGTCACTTTTTTTGTGCATTTTGTCATAAAACAAACTTTTTACACACAAAAAAAAATCCACAGATACATAACATGTGGCAATACATATCACAAATAAAAGAAAACCTAATCGGCCTTAAAAACTAAAAGCATTCATCAAAAATGAGTCTTCTTAGAAATCAAGGTTTCAAACTCTTTCCAAATATATTAAGCAACTGACGTTATAGCCAATGATTCTCCAGAATATAAGTGCTCCAGCATGGCTCAAGCTTAACATGCTTTAGATCACTTACAAGGCATTACTATCCCTTTTTATACATTTCAAAAAGCAGTGCACAATTGATTGATACACGCCTCGCAGTCTCAATCTCTTTATCACATAGCCTACGTTTTCGTTGTTCATAATGGATTTTCTGACAACCTCCCAGATTAACAAAGGTGTATAACATATTGAGCCTTAAGCACATTATGAGTTTCCTATGCATTTTACCTTGTGTTTTAAGCATGTAAGTGAATGGGCAAAGAAATCGGAAAACTTGTTTGGCATATTCACAATATTTGATTTTCCCAGACAGCTTCTCAGTTAACAGACTTCTGTCCCAAAGCCTTGCTTTCTCCTTCATTACCTCATTACACAATCTCAAATTAAAAGGTGATTCAATTTTGGAATTAATCATTTTATGAAAATTATTAATTTCCTCCATAACACTCTCAATTACACTCTACGGTTTCACAATTCTTTTTCACATCGGTACAACATGATTAAACAGGGAAGAGGAATTCTTATCCGCCAGTATTTTAAAATGCAGAAAGCTGCAAGAAATCCTCCACTGGGATAATAATGAAGTGAGGCTGAGTTCACAACATACTGGGACTCATTACGAGTAGGGCGGTAATGGATACCGGGCACTGGTAAGGAGACCGGTGCCGGTAATCCCTTACCGCCCTACTCTGAGGTCCCTTAGCAGGTCCCTTCCTTGACGCCTGGTCTGACCAGGTGTTAAGGACGGGACCCGTTAAGGGACTTCAGAGCTAATAACGGTACCGCAAATTGCGATAGCGTTATTAGCTACTTCCCCATTCCCATTGAGCCCTATGGGGGCTCAATGGGAATGGGGAATGTTTTTTTCAATGGGGACTTACCGGTGCCGCAAAAAGGTCGGACTACACCGGTAAGTCCCCATTGAACGAGACCGGTGCCGGTACCGTTATTGGAGTCAGTCATGGCGCAAATAGAGCCATGACTACCTCCAATCTCGGAATGAGGCCCACTGTCTCCACAAGTACACAATTGGGTAAACCCCAAACACTTCTCCAAATATTCCCTTCGAACTAAAGTAACCATTTCACCTAATGTTCATTGAATGCTTCGAGCCAGTATAAAATGATCAGAGTGATGATAGTTTTATGAAACCCTCAATGGAGTACGCACCTCTTTTGGTTTAATTAATCGAACCCTGTGTTAAATGTAAAGTGGCTGCATTACAGACTGCATACAGAACATATAGTTGTAATGTTGAAGACTGCACTTAAGAGGCATTTGCAAGATCACTTGCAGAGCAGAGGCCTGCAGGACAGGCAATAAACACAACTGAGCATCACCAGCAGCCAGGAAGAGAGATATGTCTTCATCTGGTGGTTTCCTCTTCATTGCAACTGTGTCCGGTACTGGGGAAGTAACACTCACATATATACCCCTGTGTGCTTCGCTTCCAGATTATCCCTCCTTCAATGTGTCTTTTGGCCTGGGAAAACAAAAGGTAGCAGTAATGAGACTAGAGCTACATAGATGGTGGATAATTATTTGAGGTACACATGGGTGCTTGGCATGGACAATTACCCACTGCAGTACTGGTTCTATAGGCAATCTGTGTGGCCAGCAGCCATTGACATCCTAAGTTGCTCCCTAGCTAGAGTGCGAGTGTTTTATTTAGGGCTACTGGCACTATTGCCTTTGACTACATTAGAAGCCTTGCTGTAGCTAATTTAAAACACTGGATGTTCTTTAAAATGAATGAGCACTATATAGCAATTAACTCTGGCAACATACTATTACTTTCACAAGTACTGTGGCAGGATCCGCAAAGTCAGCCACAGATCATAGTTGAGTCAGCTGATGACCTGTGTCGCAGTAGACAGGGCTGACTTGGCAGTGGCGAGGGAATGAAGGCTACTGTGGTTTCCATTGCTAATAATAAATCAGGCACTGAAGATGACATTGTATTGTGGTAGTGATGGATGGGGATTGAGGCGATGATAAATAACCATTCTGATGATTCCCACACAGAGTATAAAGCGACAAGTGTGCTTTTTTGTGTCTAATAGCAGAGCACATAACAGGTGCAAGTGAAAGGTTTGTTACACTGGATGTTCCTACGATTGAACAAAGTCATTCACAGACTAATGTTTTACATCTCTCTTAAAGGGGTGAGCGCATGCACTGAATTGATAAGTCTTCCTTCTCTTGCAGGAATGGGTGTACACACTGAATGTCTACATCTCTCCCATGTGCACTGGTGGGCACACACACAGAATTTTGATGGGTCTTCGCTCTTGCAGGCGTGGGGACACCCATGGAACCTTTTAATTTCTCTCTCGCAGGAGTGGCTGAACACACTGACATTTTAGATTGTTGTTTCTCAAATTCCTATTCTTTTACATTTGTTGTTACTTTATAAAGGGATGGAAGGAGCATATGACTGCATTGTAAATACCCTAACTTCAGAAACAAAACAAACATTATTTACACAGTTCCCCCAGTGCCACTCCACCTCTGCCAATCAATCAGCATTTTCAAATGCGCTCATGTGATGCTTCTCAAAATGATTCTGTGCTCTGTCAATTATCACCTCATATACCTTTTCCCATTTGAAGATTTGTCTCTGGACTAGGCACAGTATCTCAATCTTCCGGCAATGTTGTCTGTGGCACTGCCCTCAGGGACATTGACTCTGCCTCCACACACCCTGACATGGTAATTGGGATTTAACTGACCTTTTTTTGCATAGGTACCACCCTGTCACTGCCTGAGGAGGACTTTCTCAATGCATGCACAAGTCATCACTGTGCCCTTCTTGGAGGTCCTTACTGCAGTCTCATCATCATCATCATCATCACTGGAATGGGTTTGGGGGTGGGTAGAACTTGTCATACACAACTACTGGTGGTTCAGGAAGGCCGTGATACCCATTGCATGAGTAACATATATCTTCCCCCCTCCCAGCAGTCGTTAACCTAAGGCACAAAATTCACTCTATGGATTCAACCTATGCTGATGGAACCCACATAGATACCTTCAAGTAATACCAGGCCCAAGAGGATAAAGGCAAATGGGGTGCTACCTTCATAGCATCCTTTACTTTCAGAGAAACTCCTCAACATTCCTTTGACACTCACTGGGCTTCGTGCCTACTCCTAGCCCCTGGGTATTGATACTCCTCCTCCTGACCCCTACGGTGACCCCTGGAGTACTGGCTGTGCCACTGGCTCAGATGCCTCCTCTGCCTTGTTTCAAACATCAACTTCTGCAGCAGTGTCATCTGCTGGAGGACGCAAATTGCCTTTGTGCCTCAGCCCAAGAATATTCATAAGCTCTGTATCTTCATATTCCAAGTAGGAGGATAAGAGATCCACTTCCATCCGTGTATATTAATAGATGTACTCCTCCTGCACAGACAGCACCACATTAGATGCTTACCCCTGCATCCCTGCCACATTCCCAACAAAAGGAGGTTCTGCTAAATAAATAAAAATACATGTTTTTTTCTCTACAAATGAAGAAAATAATGAGGCTGGTTTCTGTAAACAAAAAACTGGCTTCCAAAATTCACTGGCTTCAAAAGAAAGACAAAAATAAAGGTTTCCCTAACTTAAGTAATAAAGGTTCCAAATTCAAATCAAAACACAAAAAATGTATTACCTATCAATACAATGGCTTCCCGAACAGGCTGCCTTTGTCCATGTCTCCATCTAAGAAACACAAAAAAAGGATTCCCTGCTAAAAACAACATTTCATATCCCAAATAACACATTCTCCAAAGCAAAATAATTAATTCTGTGACTTCATCAGAGACTTCAATGAAGTCTTTGATGAAGGCTGTGTTGGGTTTCAGTGGTCTGTAGCTGAGATGAAAGGTGACTCTGTCCATCGGGGAGAGTGGGAAGTGGCAGGAGTCAATGAGGTCGACGTCAAGTCTGGTGCAGAGCCACAAGGTTTTGTGGACCACTGTGAGATATCCACTTGTCTTGTTCGGCCAGCCTCTCTATTGGATGCTGTAGTCGTTGGGGGTCAAGGACGTCTAGAATGTCGGTGGAGCTATGGGTCAGCCAGGTCTCAGTGATTAAGAATGGCATCAAGGTCTTGTGCAGTGATGAGGTTGGCTATGTCTGCTGCATGGGTGATAGCTGAGTAAATGTTGGCAGCATCAATTTCCATTTTGTGGATGGTGAGGATGTGCTGATGGCCTTGAAGTTGATATGGGTGAGATTTCTGCATTGTATAGTCCATGCCTTAGAGGGGTAGGGGTGGTGATGTTGATGTCTGCATTGCCTGTTGGTGGTGTGGATACCTGCTTGTGCCTACCTATTGTCTGAGCAGTGGTTTGAGCCCTGGGCCATCCTGGTCAGAATAGATCCCAGCAGGAATTGCCCTATTCTTCGTCTTCTTGCTTCCGGCGAGAGATGCCCGTTAGCTAAGAGTTAAGAGCAGAAAGGAAGAGGCTGGGCTAAGAAGGTGGGTGGGGCTTAGGGCATGTGACCTAGATCCTCTTGCACTGGCTCACCAACAGCAAAGGAAAAGAGACTGGAAGGCTGCTTAAGTAGGGAAAACAGGTGGCAAAACAGGAAGGCACCAAGATTTTAGCAGTGATTGACAGGTGGGCAGGGCTTAGGCTATGTGATCTCGATCCACTTGGACCTTTGTGCTGGGAATGCCACATAAAGTGTTTTGCTAGCGATTTCAGTCTGGCAGTCCTGGTCTTTTAGGATTGGAGGAGTGGAGGTAGAGAAGAGTCTTGTGTGATTCCCTTTTTACTTTTTCCCTGCTCAAACCTACTGTTACTCTTGGCAGTTCTCTGGTCTGTTGAAACTTGGCTTTGGCTTCTAATGAGTGATGAAGAATACAATTTACATAGCAAGAAAAATAGGAACTTAAATAAGTGGACACAAATTGTATTGGCGACTTGACTTTTGAAATTAAGACCTCTGATGCTACTAACTTGCCTCAAGCTTTACCTTGATTATCTATGGAGCTTTCTATGACAACCTCTCCCTTCTTAGCAATATCCCCTGCTTACTTTCCTTGTATGTCTTTATCTCCTAATCCTTCTGGGCCTAAACTATGGAAAGACGCTAACTTTCTTTATTGCCAAGGCTACTTGTGACACAAAAGAAGTCAAATAAATCTCTCGTCTCTTTCTTTATCAGCTCTTGTTTGAGCTTACAGATGCCGGCACAGATTTATATTGTAGAGATCAGTGTTACCAACAGGATCTTGTAAGTTCAGGCCTGGGTCTGTCCTAGCAAATCAATACAATAATACAAAAGTGCAGTCACAGGCTCGAGGGTCTCTCAAACCATTATTCTACTTTATCTTGTTGTTATTTGTTGAGAAGTTCCTGGAATCTCAGGGTCTCTTTTCTTTGGTCCTCCATTGTAGGTTTCCGCTCAGAACTTGGTTTCTCAGGGTGGAATCTGTAAGTTGGGTAGTGTCTGGAGAGACTTCCAGTAAGGATCATAGCCACAGCAAGATAGGATGACAGCAGCCTGTCATAAGGTTGAATTAGGGTTCACACTGTTTCCCACACATTCACCCTCTCCCTGTGGGCTCTTGTTCTGCTGAACCTGCTAATGGCTCCCTTTCCACATCACCCCAAGTTTGCTCTCCCAACGCTGTTCACTAGTCTGTCCTAGGTCACTGCCTTCATAGGCGTGACATTCTTTTCCAGTGTGAATTCTTCAACCTCCACTTCCACCTCATTGATTTTCCTCAATGGTTTCGCTTCACTTTCCTTTGTCGCAATGTTTCCCCATCTCCCTGCCTCTTTGCACAACTCTTCCACTATCTGTGCAATTCTTTCCCATCTCTTCTATTCTTTTCTCATCCATCTGTCATCCGTGTTTCATTGGACTAGTCATATACTCTCCTTCCTACCTTCTTCACTCCTTCCTGAACATTATTCACTGGTAGTCCTGGCTTCTCTAGAGTGTCCCTGCCAATCTCTTGTTTGTATTTCTCGTTTTACCCCCAACATCTGCCCTCCAGAGGCCAGGCTGCCCTGGAAGCTGCTAATCCCTGTTCTATTTGCCGAACCTCTTCCCTTACACTGGAGGCCATATCATTTGGCGATCAGAAGCCTTCGGGCCTTGGTTTTGCGCTTAATAAATACAATTACATTACATTGTGTTGCAGGTGATATGAGTTGGCGGCAGATGTTGAAAATCAATTTGTAAACATCACTACTTATGAGCCAACAAAGTACTGAAGTATAGTAGAGGAGATGAGACATTTCCAAATGCCTTTTCTGTTGACAGTATGATATAGGTGTTGTCTTGTTTAGCTAGCTAATTATCCATGTGTCCCAGCGTGTATACCCGGTGCTAATTAAACCACATAAGCACTACAACATTCTCTTTCATTCCTGTGCTAATTGCAATATGGAATTGCAATATGGGACTTGTCATCAATTGTCATCACATGCTCTATCGATTTGCTAAACAAACATTAGCACGCATTTCAATCTAGCAGTGTGTTTAAGATGGAAAATGATATGTTGTGCAAGTGATCACATTGCAATTGTAAGCCATCATGGACCATTTTAGTTCACACTATCAAAATGGCATTGAAGGAGAGCAGATGGCTGCTCCCTATTTCAGGTTGAGTGATCAAACGTCCACAATATCAGTGTCAAGCTCAGGAAGGGCCTACATCCATACTTGCGCTCAAGCCTGGAATGGTGAGTAACTATGTGCTTAGTGATATCTTGGAGATGGAGGTGGCATTGTGTTTCTACTCAACAGGACAGTAGGTAATGTGACATGTTTGGTCTGGCTAAAATCCTGTGAATAGGGCAGAATAGTTTATGCCGAACACTGCACCAGGGAGGAAGAGGATAGGTGCAGTTAGTTTGTATCAGCGATGCCAAAACAAGAAATACATGTTTTTGAGTCTGCATGCCAAAACAAAGGATCTTGTACCACTGCAAAGAGCGCTTTGCATGATGGTCGATATTGCAAATGTCGATGACATTTTCTGTATGAGGTATTCAAGTTGTTCACCGCATTCCAAGCAGCGCGCTGTGTGCTTGCCAAGAGTTCATGTGGCAAGTGTCAGCCGTTCGGTCTTCTGTGCAAATACATTCCTCAATTCTGATTGTCATGGTTGGCTGAACCACCCAGCTGTCCTTGGGTTGTTGTGCAAAGGTTGTTGAGGTGCAGCTTCCGCATGCTGATGACTTTCGCTTTCAGATCTGTAGGGGATGTTTACACAAGCAAGCATCTATCTGGTAGCGGCTGTATCACTTGCAGCACTTTGATTTGTTTAGTCTCAAACATTGCCCCTTGCATTAGTTCCGATTTCCTGTCTCGTGCATTGCTATACATATATCATTGGTGTCCGCAACATGTGTTGCATCTTTTTCTTCGGGAAGGAAACATAACCTAAATATATTAGTAGTCATTCATTGACTCAGTGAAAGTGGGAGGAGACCAGGCAATTTTGACTTCTACTCCAGTATACTGTGTGCTGTTTCTGTCCTTTACTGAATTCGATCTGCCCACTTCTCATTCTTCCCCCAATTAACTAGACTGAGCCTTCTCCACTGACATCTAATCAGGCTGCAGCACTTGCTCATGTAATCCTGGATGTTGCAAACCAGAGTGACATCTGGCAGGTGCCGAACAACATGATATTAATGGCTGCAAAGTAGCACACACAATACTAAAATCCCCACTGCCAACTGTTGATTCTGTAACTTGTGGGAAATGCTGAAATGCTGCACTGCTCATCCAGCCTCTACCACTGGCATGGTTGGCGATTTCAAACAAGTCGGGACCTAAACTCTTCTCTCTTCACTTGAATTCCATGTGAGTAGGGACCTGCCTTGCTACACGATTTTTTTCTGTTCCTTCAAAAAAACGTGTGTTTATCACCCTCCAGTCAATCTCGAAACGTTCTACTCTACACACTAAGTTAATGAGTGTGTGTGTGTGAGTGAGAGTATCACAAGTTAAACAGTGTTATGTTCTGCTCCCCTAAATGTTACATGAAGCACACTCTAGCCAGTAACTTGGATTTTCCTCTGTCCTCAAAAGGCATGTGTGTGTACCACAATGAGGTCGGTTTCTGGTGTTTGGTGTTTTTCTGCTCCCTGAGAAAGTATTTTTTGTGCCTCACACTCAAGCAGGCCACTGTGATGACTTTCTGTTCACTCACTTCACATAGTCCACTAATATCATTGTCTTAGACCAACCCTTCCTAATCCACCCCATCCTATTTATTTTGTTGTTGAATTTGGTTGAACGTGTTGCTGAACAGTGAAGACAATTAAAAAATGTGAAAAGTTGTGTCTGATTAAACACACCAATATTCAAGTGATTCTTAGTTTGCACAAAAAGATTGCACCAGAAATGACATCAGTGTTTAAATGAGGGTCTTACCATGGATGCTATTTGGGGGTTGCCAGGGTAGTATCTGCTACCCCTGACTCTGCCTCTGATCACTCTAGACCTGTCGTTGCGACCCCTGGGCCACTAACAGAGAGGCAGTGGCAAGAGCAGATATCTGTGTTGCACCTGAAAAAGGCGGCTGTAAATGAACCTAAATGTTCTGCCACTTTTTTTCCCTGGAATCTAGATCTCATTAGCTGGAGAAATAACAGGGATGCAGGAAAATCCTTGAAGCCTCTATCACTAACAGGTTTGTAGTCTATTAGTGAAGAATGCTGAATGATTTGGCTCAGAGGTGGTGCTGTCTATGTTGCTCATACCCAGTACTGTAGCAACCGGAAGGGTATGGAGGCTAGGCATAGCTAGCTGGGAATGGGTAAGAGCAGACTGCAGTACTCAGTTACAGCACAGCATGAGTGCAAATCTCATCAGTGTTTCTTGTTTGCTTTGCACACACAGTGAGCCACTGGGCCTGTGATGAAGGGTGTGCCCCAGGGGCTTGTGTCACCAATTGTGCCTGGGCACTGTGACCTGATCCAGATCTGCCAGACCTGCATCACAGGCACACTGTAGATGGACGCAAGGTGAGATAAGATAATTAATTTACATGAAGTTGCCCTCTGCCTTTGCAGTAAACTACTTGTTGCTTCCTCAAGCAAAATAAAAATATGTATTTGGAAGGATAGCTTAGGGACAATGCACTTGTTTTGGGAGCAAGAGGATGCAGTGAAACATGGGTTCAGTTCCTATTGTAGTGCTTAGAAGCTGTAGGAGGCTGGCATTAAGCAAGATATAAAGGACCAAATAAAACAATACAATGGGCCTTTTATAGGGGTGATGTCATGGAGCTGTTGCTGCTGTTTACATTGAAACATTTAAAAAAAACTCAATTACTGTGACCTGCAACACATTCTTCCCCTCTATTTCCCATCTAACAAAATAAAACAGTGGGTTGCTTACCAAAAAGCAAAACAGAAAAACAATTGCTGGAAGGTTTCAAATCGTGAATAAACACTGGCACAGGTCTGGGCAACCTTCCAGACCATCATTCTGGTTGGACTTGTGTTGGTCAGTTGCTGTTTCCAGTCTGTGGTCAGGCACTTGCTAGGCACTGGATGTCTATGCTTTGGGATTTAGGCTGCTTCGAGATGCTCTGTCTGTTTACAGTTTAGCCCGAGTGATGTACAATAGTACAGGTTGTTGAGTTGGACATCTGCTTACATTCACAGTAATTTGGTAATATGGGCCTATGCACACTGATATTAATGCAACATATGGTGATGAAATGCATATCATATTACAGTGATATCATAACCATATTTTCTTAGTGCACTGAGGAACAATGCTATGTGATGCCACTGCCTGTTTTGTCAAGGGTGAAAGGGTGTGTGCCATTGCTTCCTGTGATGTCACTTGGGGGTGGTGTCAAATTACAACACTTCCTGTGATATCATCAGTTGTTAACGGTTGTGCGGTGCTGCTTCTGTTGCCCCTGGCATTTTGCTGAATGGACGTCCCTGGGTCTTACGTGTGATTCATCACTGTGAGTTCCCCGAGTGCATGCAGAAATACAAGTTTAGGAATGCATTGTGTGCTGAATTTGAAAAAAAAATAAGTTCAAGTAATTTGTGGTGCGATTCGCCGGGAGTGTTTTCACCCTCCTGAGATTAGCAATCCGCCTGCTTTTACACTGGCACATCGATGTTTTCTGCAGAAACAAAATGGCCTTGCTTTTCACAGATTAATTTAAAATTCCAATTTTGATGCAAGACGGTAAGCAAATCTGACAGGAACTTCAACATCAAGTTCAACATGCATTTTTAAATTGTATGAGGTAATTTAACCGATGGCATTGCTGCGCTACAAAGGTAAAAGCATTTTTGAGGAAAGATTCATTTGCAAGCATTATAAGGACAGAAGTACCAGCTGTCCTTCGGTTCTGTTTCCAATATCTCAGAGCAGAAAATGTCAAAGCTGAATATTGTAATGGGCATCTTTGTGTGCAGAATGGTGTGTTGTCACATGGAGTCTAGAGTGTTGGTGAGTGGCTGGGTTCTATGTGTTCTTACAGTGACAGAGTTGCTGTGCTGGCTGGGATGGATATTCCAGTATTCTGTCCATTGATCTTACCTGTGCTCAGTCGGGGGAATAAACTCCCCAGTAAAATTACCTCCTGGCTCCAGTGTGTTGTGCAAGCCTGAGAACGCCATTACTTCACTGGTGACAAGGTGGTCTTGGCTGCCGGGAGGGGGCAGCAGAAGGACAGTAAACTGCCCTATAGAAGAAGCATCCATCCAGGAGAATGCCAGCTCTGCTTGGGAACAGGAGGGGTAGGTCCTGGGCAATTCTGCAAGCTGGGTGGTGTAGGAGTAGCAGCTACTTGGGTCAAAGCCCATGGAGGGCAGCCCTTGAAGCGACTGTCCGGGCAGCCATGCAGGTGAAGTTGGTTGCTGCAGTGAATCCTGTCCCAGAAGGAAGGTTGGGAACCAAGGTCCAGGGTGGACGACTTGTCTGCAGGCTGGTGCACTGAGGCTTAGGACAAATGCAATTTCTGCATGCTTGAAAGTGTGGTGCGGTGTTGGGCATAAGAGGCGACCTATGGGGTTGTCCGGGAGGGCAGCCCAGAAGTTGACAGCGGGTGGGATTGCACAGGACTCTGTGAGCAATTCCCCATGTGTCCCGAAGTCTGGGCGGTGTGGGACGAACTAGGTGGTGTGTTAGTGTCCTAATCTGGCCGAGAGGAGCATCCTGTGTGCTAGTGGCCCGGGCGATGCAAGCTGCAGGAGGAGAAGTCTGTATGCTGGTGGCTCGGCAGCGCTAGCAGGAGGAGGAGCGGGCATGGAGCTGATTGGTGTAAATCAGTGGCAGGGATGTCCAAGCAGTCCGTGGAGCAGCTCGGAGGTGTGCTCACATCCGCAGGCAGCAGACCATGTCAATCAGGGAGTGCACGGACACGTCATTGTGCCCATCACACAACTGTGGGGTCACAGCAACAGAATATTGTCATGTCATGGAAATAAAGCGTATAATGGTGCAGCACAGATGGTAGTGCCGCTGGCTTTCGGGAGCATGTTTAAGACGGTGAGCTGTCCACAGTCATGCTACATTGGTTGTGTGGCCAGGGCCAGTAGTGGGGACATGTTTTTTCCAGGTGCAGTGGTCCATCTGGTGGAGGCGATAAGGAGGCACAGTGTAGCTGTGGCAAACGGTCCGCTAGTTCTTGGGTAAAGAGTGCACAACAGGATTTTCAATCGTGGTCTCCTGCCATGAATTGCTGAATGTTTATGCAAGAGTTGGATTCTATATGTGGGGTTTTTACATGCAGCTGGGTGGCCTCATTGTGGCAGAAGACTGATACAGTTAGTTGTGTTTGGGGAGTCCAGTATTTTGTCATAGTTTGTGATTTGTGTAGTGGCCTCTGGGTTAGCAACAGTGTATGGGGACGGTCACGGATGAATGTTTGTTCTGGGGTTGGCTAGTCACAGTTATGAATGTTTGTTGTGGCCCCAGGGTACTGTTTTAGTGAATATGTGTGTGCCTATTGTATTATGATCAGCTGTTTTTCTTTTAGGTGTGCAGCATGGACATGTTGGAGTGGGGATGTTTCCTTGTTTCTGATTATTTCATTGATATTTTCTGCTGCAGATTGTTTTTGTTTTATGGGGATTGGATGTTCCATGGACAAGTAGGTGTGGGGACTGTTCTCATTAGCTGTGTTACATGATGTATCATTTAACCTATTTAATGCATTTGGTTTTTGCCATCTGTTTGTTTTGTCCTTTTCTGTGTGTTTTGTCCACATGTTAGTGTGTGTGAATGGTTACTGGGTGGGTTCGGTAGGTTGGTGTCGGCTGTTGGCTACAGCTGTGGTTTAATTTTCACTGTTGGTTACAGTGCATGGTGTTACAGGATGCCGGCTAGTCCTGTACGGTGTGTCGTGCGTTTTTGCAACACTGTTGGTTACAGTATGTGGTATTGCACAATGCCTGGTGGGTCCTGTATAGTGGGGTTGGTGAGTTTGTGACACTGCTGGTTACAATGTGTGGTGGTGGTGTTGTTGTGGTTGTACAGAGTGCCAGGAGGATTATGTATTTTGGGGGCCTTTGTGTATGGCCATGTGGTGCAGTTCAATATTGGTTATAGTGTGTGGTCAGTTTGGCCTAGCCGTTTGTATCACAGTTGTGGCTAGGTTCACAGAATGGCCGAGTGGATTCTGTGCATGGTGATTGTGTCTCTGTGTGGTGTTTTACAGAATGCACGGCTGGTTCTGTGTTTTGGTTAGTCACTGTTTGTTACAGTTCTCGGTGTCTTACAGGATGCCAGGTGGGTTCTGTGGGTTGTGGTGGCTGTTGTAGGTCATGATGATTGTTGGTTACAGCTGCTGGTGCTACTGTTGGTTACAGTGTAGAGTGACCTGTTTGCGTTCTGTGTGTGGTGTTTTCAACTAGGTTTTGTGATGTAAGGAAAGAGTGGAGTTGGTGTTTGAGTTCCAATTGGTGTTTGTTTTATATTCTTTGAGACGTGTTTCCAGTTGGTAGTTTGATTTGGGGTTGGGTTGTATTTGCTTTTGGACTTTTTTGATTGGAGTTGTTTTCATATCTAGGCGTAACAGATCAATTTTTTTCCATTTCTTTGTGCGTTTTCAGGGTTGTTTTGGCATTCAAGTTAACAGGTTTTGCAGCTGTCATCAAGGCATGTTCCAGTTTTTCCAGGCGTGTGTGACTTTACAGTGTGTTGGTATTGTGGTGGAGCTCTCCAGTATGGCTTCACTGTTTTCTGTTGTTTTGAATACACATGATGGGTAGTTTTGTTGGTTGTCTTAATTGGTCTGCGTGCTGGCCACATGTGGATTGTGAGAGAATTGATTGGTAGTGTTGTGGATTTTTCCTCTTTTGTTGATTATTAGGGAGGGAGAAGTGTTGTAATGGGCATGTGTGTGTGTGGGTGCAGAATGGTGTGATGTCACATGGAGTGTTGAGTGTTGGTGAATGACTGGGTTCTATGTGTGCTGGCTGGGATGGATGTTCCAGTACACTGTTCATTGAACTTACCTTTGCTCACAGCCAGGGAATAAACTCTCCAGTAAACTTGCCCTGACTCCAGCGTGGTGTGTATGAGCTTGAGAACCCCATTACTTCACTGAACAAGAACTTTCTTCAACACACATAACCTCTTTAAATAACTAAATGAACCTCAGACAATTGCAAGAAATCTTACTAGCAAAGGACGTTTGCTGTTACCAGGAACATAGGATGCTTTCAATCAATGCCATTGTAGTGCTAGACATTGCATTTCGGAATGGGAAGGCATGGAAAAAGAGGGAAAACAGCACTCTGTGTTCTTTTCTAAATCTACCCACTCCAGAATGGCATGAATGAGGTAAAATCATCATGCCAGTGCTGGGTGAGTTCAAAGAATTATGGGTGTTTTTTTCTGTACCCATAGAAACCAGGCACAATCAGTCACATTCAATGGGCAATGGTGGCATGGTGGCTATGGGATGCCAATTCTGATGGCACAGAAGAGATCATCTTATGTGCTGTGATGGCATTAGATACCTGGGAAGATATCAGATTATAACACCCTTCTCGCCATTCATATCCACATGTATCAGGGGCAGAGATATACCAAAATCATGCCGACCTATCTGCTCATGCGGACGCATTCTGGGTTAGGCTTTTTCCTACTGTTCAACCGCAGACATCAAAATGGTGCCGAAATAAATCACTGGAAAGATTGTCTGAGAAAAATCACAAAAGGTTACTGAGCCAACATTTCTTCGTTAATTTCAGGGGCAATTTCAGCTTGCTGGAAAAAATCATAGACTGTTACCCCCAACCCGACTAATAAGAATATCAAGCTGAGGTTGAACTACAAAAAAATACTCTGCAAACTCTTAGACGAGGATGGGATTTTACTCTGATGTGTGTGTGTTTGTGTGTGTGCGTGCATGCCTGTGTGCATGCTTGTCTGTGTGTGTGTGTGTGTATATAAGCTCTGATCTGCTATCACCTGAACAGTAGTTCGGATGACACACCTAATGCATTCCTAGTGGGCACACGTTTCAGAGATGTCCATGCAAATATATAATTAAAAAAAAACATTACTAACACCATTTTATCAATGTTGCAATGCTAAATGTGTTCTACTGTTCTAACATATTGACGTGCATGGAGACCATTTTATTATTGTCACAGCCAATTGGTTGTCCCTAATGACGTTATATTTGCTTACTGTGACTCCAGTACATACAGAATATTATCCTATCATGGGGGCGCATAGATATTTGATTGAATGTGTTCACTATCCTGCACACTATTGGATGTGTACAGGATGAATGAACAGCATTTTGTTTACTCTAGGCTAGCTAACATATAAAGGTCCACTGATTTCTATGGTTAGTTGTTTGTTCACTGCGACAGGTTTGAATATATGGGTGTCTATTTGAATAGGAATGCAGTAAATGTAGTGCTCCCACAAAGAGCAAAACAAAAATGACTGTATTCCCTACGATGATTATGGAAACTTAAGTCCGAATACGTGATAATAGGCCAGTGGCCTTAATAATCGTACCAAGATATAGTCCAATTTCTTTGCTCATGATTAATCTACGACTGACCAAAGTTATTTTTTAATTGTGCCCAGTACCCAGTATCTTGAATTGTTGGTATGAATTCTGCTTGACAGAGAGGTGACGAGAGAATGGAGACAGGAATTTGTAGAGCGGTGGTGTGGTTGCGGCGGGGTCCCAAGCGGGGAAAAACAGGGGATTAACTTTGTGAAAATGTTGGAGGGACATGACATCTAAATGAACGTGGCCTCTGCCAAATGGGTGGGATAAAATGGTGTGCCATATACGTTGGGGGAGACAAACACCCGTTTCCCCCCTAAAATGATGCCCAAGGGGAACAACATGCAACTTTGCGTGTTCCTGTCTGTGCAAAGTGTCTGCAAGGATCTCTGGTTTAAGAGACAGCAGCCTTTAATTTGAAATAACCATGATGGAAGCCAAATTTAGAAAACAGAGATTTCTATAGTTCCCAGACTTGTGTTGGGAGACAATGCTGCATAAACAAAGAATCCAAACCTCGGGAAAATCTTGGCCTAGATCAGAGTGCAGAAATTAGTCTAGAACCCCACCAAGTTAAGAAAGGCTTATGGGAGAAAGGCATACACAGTGTATAGACAGAGAGGGTAAACAAGAACATGCATCAGGGTGTCGGTCGCATTTGGTTGGTGCGAATTTGATTTATAGTCTGTAAAGGTTGTACCCATCGGAAGAAATCAACCGAACAGTTAGTCTTATGTTACCAGTAAGCAGCCCCTCAACACCAGGTGATAAATTGCACTATGACAAAGTGGGGTTATCACTAATAGAGACATGCTAATAAGAGGCTACAAACCCCATTTTACACTTTTCTATAATGTTATAAAAACAGTTGGAAGCACAGAGTTTGCTATTCCCTGTTTGTCTTCATGGAATTGGTTAGGATTTACTTGAACAGGGGAGACGATTCCCGGGGTTTATGGTATGAGACACTATACGTGGTTATTTTGTAGTTTTTTATGAAATGTGTTAATAAAATGACTCACATTACATATTCAGTCAAAATGCCAATAACTTGATCCTATCAGTGTCTAAAAAGGTAGACTGTCTAGGGTCACTATTTATAATAGTCAACTTTCAGTCTAATGCCACTTTTCTGCTCATGCCAAAAAGATCAACTACACAACATGGCTTAAGCATGCGGTCATATTACATTATGTGAGTGAATGATCAGGTCAGGTATTTGTGAGTCATAACATGTCATTTTGCTCTGTATTTTCCTATCACCATGGCTTGTTTTTGTTTTTGTTTAAATTTTTTATTTTACCATGTCAAAACATTATCAACGTTTCACAGTCAATATTTTGTTGTCAGGGTTCAATAGCCTGTCTGCACCACTAAATCGATTGCTCACAGAGAAAAACAAGGGATGAAACCCCTGACTGGAGGAAAAAGAACCAGGCATGGAAAATCCTCCAGTCCTTAGACATCTCAGAAACTACACATGTGGAACCGTTCCACCAGAGACAAGGCACAATACAATAGCTCAACAACCACAGATGAAAAGCGACAGAAGAGTCACAGAGTCACAAAGAAACTAACTTCCGGCCGGAATTGCTTTCATACTGGTATCTTCCTATCTCACTAGAAGGAAGTAGGTGTCAGTCATGATAGAGCTGCAGAGTTTCTTACCATCTGGAACAAGGAAAGGCAAGAACCCAGCTATCTCACCCACAAACACATAGACCTCAAACCCACCTAATGTTCAAACAGGTTACGGTTTCCTGTACACAAAACACTCGGAACATGCCACCCACTGCGTCTTCCTTTCCACTTCCACACCCAACTAGAACACACATCTCTGTCCAACCTTTTGTCAAATCATTCCCAATTCTAGTCCAATGGAAGGTTACACAACCTAAAAACCCTAAGGGTCAAAGTCACTGCAACACTGACACCCATGCATCATTGAAGCCATCAGTGGCAAAACCTGAACAGCCGAGTTAACAATCCATGCTCACCAACTAGCATACACTTGCTAACCCTACCCATCCGGAGTAACCAATTAATACCAACACAGACACTCGGGTACTGTTTTACTTCTAACTTGGTAGTGGCTTTGAGGTTTAGAAATGTATGCGACTGTGGGCTACTTCTGTGGTGATCCTAAATTGAACAGTGATGGTAGCATTTTGAAACATGGAGCTCAGTTAATTTCACAGGACATATTTTTGAACAAACCTAAGGTGCAGCTTAAAATGTAGGACTTTCCTCAAAGCAGAAGGAATGTTTAATAGACAGAAGAGAGTTTTCCTCAAATTCTTATCTAGGGTATACTCAGGGTCTACACTGAGTCTTACAAAGAAAGAGCAGGAGAGGTTTAATTGCTGGGAGCACAAAAGCCTTACGTCCTCGAGTAACACACCTATATTTAGAACATCCTGTTGCTCCACGCTCCGAAGTGAAAAACAGCAAATCTACCCAGCGGAAGCTAGTGAGGCTGAATATATATATATCTTCACTTTGTTTGCATTCAATTCCCCATACATTTAATTAATTCATCTTTATAACACGCTTAATACCAGAACCCAGTCTCTAAGCATGGAACCTGGATGCAAACCTGTGTTGCTCTGCATTGTCTTGCTACCAAGACAAGCACATTACCCCTGAGCTATCCTCCCGTTCATTCAAGTTTTCCTTTTATATCTTCTTACCTTTACTTCTTCTGTCTTTCACTCCTAATCTACTAATCATATATTCTGAGCCCCACCTCCCAACATTGTAAACTATTGTATACTACTGTACACTATGATGTAAATAACTTTTTTTAAAAAAAATCTACTACTTGCACATTCTGAGCCCTACCCATTTTACATTTCACGTGTCAATTTATATTGTTTGTCATTATGTAACCGTGTAAGCCTCGCTTAACCTTTGCTGCACCCTGCTACCTCTGGTTCTGGTGCGCATTAGGAATTCAATAAACAAACAAACATAAACAAACTCCTAACATTCACTTTGTCAGCACAGAGGGAAACACCCTGCTGATCCTATTATTTTCATACCCTATTTCGTCTCCTACCAACCTTCTTTGACCCCCCAACCCTAAATATACAGTGAAACCTTAACCATAGGCCATCTTAATGATGTGTAAATGCAGATGACACAAAATCAAGGAGAAGTAAATGCAAGAAGAAGTAAACATCTTACGATGAGAGCATAGAAGAGGTAGGTGTAGAAGATGTTTTCTGGGAGATGTAAATGAAGGATACAAGAAAGGTGATCGAGGTAACAAATAACTGTGCAATGACAGTGCACTGATGGTGCACAAACGAACTGTATCCTAGCAAGTGGGTGTAGAGAGCTCATTGGCTTGGCTTTCCATTGCCTAGCTCGGCATGAAGATCCACTGTGATTTCAGCATTTATGTGCTCTGGGACAACATGACTTCAAGTGGACCATACCTTAAGCTGAAACCACAGGCTAGTAACAGGTCTAACAGACCACCAGGAAATTGCAACAAGGATGTTCCCCGTAGCAACCCACACTGGAAAGATTTGAAGTGAAGGTGCACTCGGCAGTGCTTTGGGAAGTCAAGTAGTAATGCAGTTTCTCAGCATTAGCAGAGAAACAACACTAATATTTATCAGATCCTAAAGACTGGGTTGTGCAAATGCTTCTGAAGGCCCCAGCTGTTTGAAAGGGCCACTTTCTGACTTTAACCTGGAATGTATTTCAACTGGTTATAAAAGGGACAGTGACACTACAACTGGCTTCAGTGTGATTAAAACATTGGAATATTCCATTACTATAATAAAGAATTAATCTTAAACCAGTGATAATCACACTGTCGATAGTGCCCCTTTGGGCTGCAAATCGTAAATAAGGAAGTTGTCTGCAGCTCAAGAGAAGAGTCAAAACAAAAGAGGTGATGACATTTCCTTGATTCTAAAATGGCCATAAATATGATCATTGTCACTTGACCCTAACTCAAGGTGAGGGTGAATAGATGCACGTGTCTACCTTAAACACAGATTGAAAATGGGGATTATGGTAACATGGGATTCTGATTTAAGGCATTGTTGATTGGTGGAAGCATGACATAATCAAGAGGAAAACGAAATGCCGATCTTAGTTCAGCAAACAACTATTTCCATACATGCTAACATTAGCCATTCCAGTTGGGATACATTGGTCCAGTCCCAGGTTTAACTCCCCCCATCATAATCCAGCAGTGGACTAGTGTTTCCCAAAAGGAATGGATAATGTTGGCATGTATGTATTCCCCTTTCTGTGCCTGGCCTGGAGAGAGTTATCAGGCTGGCAGTGGAGGGATGGCGGCAGCCTACACTATTGCTTCATGCCTTATATCCGGGATGGTTGGGGCACTGAGACGTGGCTGCCAATGATGGACTGTGCTCACGACTTTCCACAAGCTGGAATGTGGGCAGAAGTTCAGTGCAGGCTCTGTATATCCCCACCACTAACCTGAATAAACAGCAAAGTAGAGGGCCCTGAGCATTTTATTTGGGCTATTAGGTGATGCTTTTATGCCATCTAAAAGCCCAAACTATTGTATTAGCGTAAAGATGGACAAAATGGCATATGGGGAAGGACACAAAGCTTGTAGGTGTTGTTTGGCTACTTGCCTGCTCATTTTCATGCAAATCCCTATGCCCATTCCCACCCAGTTCCTGTCCCTCCCCACCCAAAAAACTCATCATGGGAACTCTTTGTTTTAATCAAACTTTACCATTAAGCTTTGAATTTGCAGTTCCTACCAGTGTTTTTTCCAAAGTAGCCTTCTAAGAGTTAATGGGGCTTATTACAAGCATGCCGGTCCAGAAACAACAGTGCTGGTAAGCTTCCTGGCACTGTTGTTTCTGGACCGGCATACTACAGGTCCGCCTGCCAGAGCTGCCGTGCCCGACCGGTCTGACCCTGCCGGGCACAGCGGCCATGGTGGGCAGACCATCACAGAAGCACCGGCACCGTTAACAACTGTGCCGGTGCATCCATGGTCCCCTTACCCATAGATAGAGTCCTATGGGACTCTATTTTGGGGACTTACAATTTACCGGTGGCTGACGTTCTGGGTTGCCAGGGTTGTAATCCCCCGCTGGCACCGGGAAGTCAAGCACCAGTAAAGATTTACGGGTCCAGCAGCAACCCGTCGTTATCACTGACACGGTTACTGCCGGCCCCGTAATGAGCCCCAATGACTTAATTGGAGTTTTAAACATGCTACTGGCGTAATGAAAAATGTCTTAACCAGGTCTGCCTTTAGCCACTCAATTTATAAGCACCATGTGTGTCCTTCACCGAAGTGCTGTTAATAGCAAGCATTGGCAAATCCAACAGTTTTGGCTTCTGTATACGTTTTAGGCATTTGCCAGGCACTGACATTAGATGTCCAGGGACTTGTACCATTTTTCACCTGCTTCCATCAATAGCCAGTTAATACCACTACAACAGTGCCTGGCAAATGCCTTTCACAATGGATGTCCATGGATAAATCATGGGTGAAGGGCTGGACAGATAAATAGCAAAAATCAAAAGTAAATGTGTGTATACGCAGAGGCAAAGCCCCCACCAAAATAAGAATTACGTATGGTCCCTGAAGTGAATGGAATGTGTGGCACCCCAAACAATGCCTATACTCCACACGTCCATTTCCTCCCCTTCGCACGCACGTCCGGAGTTGCTTTTACACATAATGTATTTCCCAAATATGGTGTGCTCAATGCCGCACGCAGCGTGTGTCGTGTAAGTTACACGCTGAGTGCCTTTCATCTGTTTTCCCTGTGTCCACAAATTTCTCTCTTTTTACACAAAAAGTCCCTTCACTCTGTTTCCGGCTGCCTTCATTACGAGACACAGAAGACCCACACTCCTGCCTCAGAGCCATTTAACCTGCCTCGTCCTGCCCTGTGCTGCCTCCAACTTTGCCACCTGCTGCTGCCTGTACAGTGTGTTTGCCTGTTGCCCACTTGCACTGCGTTTGTAGTGCCTGCTATCCAGCCATTGCCTATGCTCCTGTCTCCGGCCCTGTGACCATCTCAGCTGCTTTGTTAGACTCCTGCTGTACCATACCACCATCACCGCGCCACAGCCCAGCTGCAGGACCACCTTGCCCACCCACACTTGCCTCAGAATTTGCCATGTCAGCACCATCATCCTCTGACCAGAGTGGCAACCCCATGGCAGCGTGGCAGAGGGCTGTCAGCTTCAGTGCCCAGTAAGTTGACATACTGGTGGAGAAAGTCCTGGAGCATTTTGATGCCCTCTTCAACCCTGTGATACAACGCAGCAAGGAAGGACGTCAGCAGATTTGGGATGGGATCACAGATGCCATCAACGTGGAGGGGGTGCCAGTCTGCACCTTCTAGACCATCCATAAGCGCTGAGACGATCTGAAATCTAGGACCCAAGGAATAGCCCTGCAATACATCCAGGCCGGTGCAACCACAGAGGGGCACTGTTCAAGCAGGTGCAGGCTGTCAGGTAACAACATGCGGGTCCTGGAGAGGTTTTACCCGGCGCTGCATTCCCAGGTCTGCAAGTTACGCCAACGTCTGGAGTCAAATGGTGAGTAACCATTTGGTGCCCTGCTCTATGGTGCATGTGTGTTGTCCATGTACACGCATGTTGGCAGTGACCCCATTAGGCTTGCAGTAAGTATGTTTCTGAGATGGATGTCTGCGGGCATGCCCCAGACATTGTTTTCCATGTGTGCATTCACACATCTTTGGATTTTAAATGTGCTCTTACTTGGATTGTGTGTTTTAGTGCTGGCTTGCAGGCCATGCACATGCAATGTTACTTGTGTCTGAGACATGCCAGGATGGCAAGTGTGCCAGTAAGAGGTAGTGTTGCCCATGTCATGTGCATGCATGATGCTAATGTGTATGTGCCCAAAATGGGAATGTGTGGCCATCACTCATGCCTGGATGCAACACATGCATTTGGATGTCTGGCTTAGTCACGTTGAGGAATTTCAGTTCCCGGGACTCTGCTGTGATTGGTCATGGTACTGCTTAGGCCCTCTGAGCTGATTTTTGTGCTTTACATGTGTATGTGGTTGGTGCCATTTGACGCATGTGTGTATAACATACAACATTGATTGGTTGTGTCAGTGGCATGTAGTTTGATGTGATTGTGTGGAGTGATGGCCAAGCAGGTGTCTGCATGGATGTGGATTGCGTGTCCATGTGTTTGGGTGTGGAGGTTGATGGTTGTTCCCTTGACAAGTCATGTTCTTGTGAATGTTGGTGTTGCCACACTGGCTTTGGTGCAGTACACTGATGTTGCTGTTCTGTATCTAGTTTTCCACAGTTGCATCTGATGAAGAAGGCCGGAAGCAATGCTGTGGAACATGGATGCAGGGATGCTTGGCATCAGTGTGGTCGGGCCACAGCCATGCCCCCTGACAGCTCATCTCTGGGGAGCGATGTGGCTGTGGCAACACCATTGATATCGGGTATGACTGCTGAGGGTAAGTCCAAGAAGGTGAAGGTGGGAGTGGACTCCTCAGCATCGGTGGGGCAGGTGATGCCAAACAGGTGCCATCCATGGTGGAAGACACCCTGGAGTCCTCCAGGTTGACGGAGGTGGAGGAGGTGGTCGTTGCAGCCCAGCCCATGGGGTCAGGTGTTAGTGTTCAGGTGGGTGTGTCTACTGCAGTCCTGTCCCAGGGGCATGAGTCTGTGCAGGCCACTGTGGAGGTACCTGTGCAAAATCCTGTCCCTGTCCACCCAGACTGACCCCCCCCTTTGTCATCTGGTGTGTCCATTAAGGATTATTTGCTGGCCGGGTTGATGAGGCAGGCAGGTGTCACTTGTGATGCTGGGTGGGTGGGCTACTCATAGTCTGCTTGACAATCATTAAAATGAGCTGTAACTTACCTCTTCCTTGGTGCACTCAATGGGCTGTTCACTGCTGTGACCACCTCCTCGTCTTCCTCCTCTGTGCACCAGTCATCCTTCAGGGTGCCTTCCAGCCAACATACCCTGCACATCTATCCCACCAACCAACAACATCCCTTCTGGTGGAGCGCTCATCCCTGCCCAAGGTGGGAGTCCCAGGCACAGCAGCTGAGGTGGTCACCGTGCCTACCCAGGAACCAACAGGGTCACAGGCAATGGAGGGACAACATGCACCTATGAGCAGTGCAGGTGCTGCACGCCCCCGGGGATCATCATCAGCTCGGAAGGCGTACCAATGTAGCAGGCACTGGGCACTGAGACAACAGGTGGCATCGAGGAGGATACAATTGGTCGCAGGTAAGACCACCCAAAGGATGCAGGTGGGAACTGTGAGGCAGGAGGTACACATGGACATGAGGCACAGAATGTCTTCCGTGTTCCAGTAGTATGAAGGGCAGATCATGGCAGAGAAGCAGCAGGCATGGGAAGCAAGAGTACTGATGGCAAGGGCTGGGATTGTGCTGCATCGGCCAAGGAGGCGGGCTACCATCATGGAGGACACTTGCAGAGAAGTGTGAGTGATAGAGACACAGATGTGGACGACCTATAAGCCCTCCATGCAACAACATAGGCCCGTCTGAGAGGGGGCTTGGCGTTGAACCCAGCCCTGGTGGAAAGGCTGAGTGAGATCAGAGAGGAACACTAGCCTGCTGCCATTTTACATAGTTATTTAGGGGAAGGTTTGCTCTTTTTATTTATTATTTTCCCTGTAATGTGCAGACTTTCCTTCCTGGTTTCTCAAGTATATAGTTATTTAGGCGTAGGGTTTTTATTTAATTTCTTATTTTCCCCTGTACTGCTTTGACCTTCATTCCCTGTTTTAATTGTACATATTTATATTCAATACATCTTTCATTTGGTAACATTCCATGCTTCATGCAGTTCATTTGTGTGTCGGCAACTTTAATAGATCACTTTTCAGCCAGTGCATCTCTTCATTGCAAGTCATGTGTCTTGTGGCGTGGATGCAATTGTGTTGTTGTTGCTGTGATGGTCGGGCTGGAAGGATGCACATGTGCCTGACATGTGGGGGTGGGTCCATCAGACGACTGGGTCTGCACTGTATGTTTTCATTTGCATTTACTGGTGCATCATCACTGTGTGTTTGGCAACAGTATGGTTGGGTTGGAGGGATGTGTCCTCACTGTGGAGGTTTTCCATGGTCACGTTAATGACACATTTATTTGTCATTGCTGTGTTAAACCCATATCATGCAGACACACGCACCAGCATGTGCAGTCACACACTATCTTATCTCATGTTTTGCTTCACTTTGGACACCGGAATGCAGTAGTTAGCCATGTTTGCTGTTTCAGAGTGGCCGTGCAATTCTCTGGGTTCTGTGACTCATGCATTCTCTGACTGCCCTCCGATCACCCATGCATGTCCATGTCATGTTATTATTCCCTGATGGGTATTTTGCCACCCTTTTCATCCAGGTCACTGATGAACAGGCTGTGACACGCCTGGCCATTGTTTGTGGATATCTCACATTTTTAGTATGTTTACTTCTGTCATGGGCACACATTCAATTAGTGCACATGCCACTTGGCATTACATTCACTTGTCACATGTGTATGGGGTGGGCTGATTAAGGTCTGGAAGGGTGTGTCAGCAGATGCTCCAATCGTGGATGGATCTCTGGTGCTTCCTGTTGATCATATTTGTAGTGGACATATTGGTGTTCCACTTTATGATGCTGGTAGACCACAGAGGTTCAGGTGAGCTGCAGACATACATTGCACTGGTATTGTGGAAGACTGTCAGGGGGCTACCTGGGGGGTGTCACAGGTAAGGGGGGCTGGTGGGTGGTGTTCAGACTGGAGGGGGCTACCTGGGGGCTGTCACATGTGAGGGTGTCTGGTGGGTGGTGTCCCAACTGAAGGGGGCTGCCTGAGGGGGTGTCACAGGTTAGAGGGGCTGGTGTCCAGACTGGAGGGGGCTGGTGGGTGGTGTCCAGACTGGAGGGGGCTGCCCGGGGGAGTGGTGCCAAAGATGTGGGTAGAGGGGCTGGTGGGTGGTGTCCAGACTGGAGGGGACTGCCTGGGGACTGTCACATGTGAGGGGGGCTGGTGGGTGGTGTCCCAACTGAAGGGGGCTGCCTGAGGGGGTGTCACAGGCTAGGGGGGCTGGTGTCCAGACTGGAGGGGGCTGGTGGCTGGTGTCCAGACTGGAGGGGGCTGGCTGGGGGGGTGCCAAAGGTGTGGGGGGGGGCTGGTGGGTGGTGTCCAGACTGGAGTGGCTGCCTGGGGGGTGTGACAGGTGAGGGGGGCTGGTGGGTGGTGTCAAGACTGGAGGGCGCTGCCTGAGGGGGTGTCAAAGGTGAGGTGGTCTGGTGGGTGGTGTCCAGACTGGAGGGAAGTACCTGGTGTGTGTCGCAGGTGAGGGGGGCTGGTGGGTGGTGTTCAGACTGGAGGGGGCTGCCGGGGGGGGTGTCACAGGTGAGTGTGACTGGTGGGTGGTATCCAGACTGGAGGGGGCTGCCTAGGGGGGGGTCACAAGAGCTGGTGGGTGGTGTCCAGACTGGAGAGGGCTGCCTGGGGGGGTCACAGGTGAGGGGGGCTGGTGGGTGGTGTCCAGACTGGAGGGGGCTAGTGGGTGGTGTTCAGATTGGAGGGGGCTGCCTGGGGGGTATCACAGGTGAGGGGGCTGGTGGATGGTGTTCAGTCTGGAGGGGGCTAGTGGGTGGTGTCTGGGCTAGAGTTTTTGATGTGCAGTAGAAGGGTATGCAGCCAGAATGGGTGGCAAGGGTGTAGGGGGGTGGACTCACTTTTTCACACGGATGCAGCCTGGGCTTGAGAGGGAGAGCTTGCATTTTTGCAGGGGTGCAGCCTGAGCCTGTGAGGGGAGGCGTGTGATTTTGCTGGGATGCAGTCTGGCATTGCGAGGGAGGGCCCATGTTTTTGCAGGGGTGCAGCCTGGGCCTGAGAGATGAGGCATGCAATTTCACAGGGGTGCAGCCTGGTCTTGCGAAGTGAGGCACGAGATTTCACTGGGGTGCAGTCTGGACTTGCGATGGACGCCCGAGTTTTCACAGGAGGGCAGCCTGGGATTGCGAGGTGAGGCACACGATTCTGCTGGGGTGCATTCTGGCCTTGCAAGGAAGTGCTGTCTTTTTGGCAGGGGGGCAGCCTGGGCTTGCAAGGTGAGGTGTGTGATTTCACTGGGGTGCAGTCTGGTCTTGCGAGGGAGTGACACGTTTTCACAGAGGGGAAGCCTGGGCTGGCTAGGTGAGGCATGCAATTTCGCTGAGATGCAGTCTAGCCTTGCAAGGGAGGGCCCGTGTTTTCACAGGGGTGCAGCCTGGGCTTGCGAGGTGAGGCACGCGTTTACACAAAGGTGCATCCTGGTCTTGCGAGGAAGGCCACGTGTTTTCGCAAGGGTGCAGCCGGGGCTTGCGAGGTTGGTGTACGTTTTCGCAGATGTGCAACCTGGCCTTGCGATGGAGGGCACGCAGTTTTGCAGGGGTGCAGCCTAGGCTTGCAAAGTGAGGCACACGATTTAGCTGGGGTGCAGCTTGGGGTGGATGGTGCACCTTCTCACAGGGGTACTGGATGGTGGGTCATGGGTGGACGGGGAGGATTGCGCCTGGTTTGGCCTTTAGCTTTGTTTTTGGTGTGCGTGGGGGAGTGTCGTGGTCATTCGTCGTGCAGCTTGTTTTTACTTGCGCGACAGCTAGCTGCGTAATATTTCTTCGTACGGCTCACGCAGGGTCCCTCTCAGTGCACGTCCCTTATGCCATTTCTGTGCCCTATTCATGAATCGGGCCACCTGACCTGCGCAAATGATTACTTCCTAAACTTGAAATGTTGTCTACTTTTCAAAATGTATGCCTTTCTATCTTCCCATTCAGCTTTCCTACCCTCCTCTTCCATTGCGTCCACGCTTGTCCTATTGGTAAAAAAAAGAGAAAAATAGCCTACCTCTAACAAAACTGATGGTAACTTTATATATGTTTGTATTGTTTTCACTCTACCTGTTCTTTAAAGCCTGGAAAATGGTGAATTCAGATCAGCAAACCATTTGTTCCTTGCTCTTAAAAGGAAAAAACCACAGGCTTCTTTGTACATAATTGCATTGACATTTTCTGAAAAAACACAAAATGTGCTGTCTTTTTTGTTATCTTCTTTCACCCCCATACAGCAAACTAGGGTTCATTGGTGGTGTTATGACCGCCTACATGTAGGAAGAAAAGGAGCCGCTTTTGTCTGATATATCTCATGTAACATAAAAGTTACACAGGATTGAATGGAATCCTGCAGCATGCGCCTTTGCAGCCAGTGATGTCTTTATGGGAGGGCAAAATGGGCACTTGGCCCGGGCCCCCACCTTGGAGGGGGCCCCAAACGGGAGCCTTATTAAAAAAAAAGGCAGTTTCCCTAAGTCAACAAAAATATCACACATCAGGATTTTCTATGGTGTGCTGCTAAGGCTAAACCTATTTTCTGTCTGTTGTTGACAAATACATTTTGTTCTGATCTTTTATCCTGTAATGTGCTATGTTCGCTGTGGTATACCCAGCATTCTCACCTTTCTTTGGGGGATTATATTGAACACTTCCAATAGCCAAAGTTGAAATACATATTGATACATTGAGTGTCTCGATGGTTCAGAGGATAGTTTAGTGTGTTAAGCACTCATTGCAGAGATATGCGTTCACATGCAAGATTGCAATACCAAATTTCAGCAAGGCCGGCTCAGCGTTTCCAATGTATGAAGTTAAGCCTGCATGTATGTGTACTGTGTTCTATAGCACTCCAGGTGTTGCTATCACCAATGTAACTGCACTAGATAGTGGTTGCTATAGAAACTAACATAGCGTCAGTATGGTGATGGTCTAGAAATTGATTTGTTTAGATGGGGAGTTGTAAAACCTAGACAGGCACCTCCAATGATGACAATAAAGTGTTAGAGGTGTTTATGTGTCCAAATTCCAGACTGTGGAAACCAAAGTGTACATGCTTGGATCCTGGCTTTGCCTGCAGATGATACAGTGATCCTGGACAAATCTTATATCACTGACAGTACTGCACTGCCTTCTATGAAAAGGTTTTCTTCTCACATACTGGTGGCATTGTTTGGCCAATTGCCTTATCTTTCCTATCATGTAGGCCATTTGAGTGGAAGGAGTTCTAGACAGAAGAGAGCCGACCAGATATTGCAGGTTTCTTACCAGTATATTTTAAGGCCTGCTGATGTAACAACAAAACGGTTTGCTTTTTTTTCTACAATTCAAAGGTTTTTCTGCACGTTTTTAAATATCATTGCACAAGCCTGTGTTAAGGTGTATTTAAAGCTTTACAATACAAAAGAGAAACCTATCTGAAATCTTTTAAGATCACATCCATTAGTGTGCTGGTGTTTATATACTTTCCTTGATAAAGGAGATAATGACACTAGAATTATTCCCATTTTGCATAATGTTTCTATAACCTTTTGTTTTTTATAATGTTTATATTGGGTTATGTGATTTTCATATTTTCCAAGTCAGTTCTGTAAAATGGGATTATTTTAGCTCAAGGTAAAAACTAGGTAAAAACTAGAAAATAAATTGTTAAAGAACATAAATTGTGTGTACGAATCCCAGCTTCACCTTTTAATCAATGTGTGATCCTGGGTATCTCATTTAATCTTGTATTTCCTCACCTGTCAAAAATGCAAGTCACTAAACCTTTCAAAATTGTCAGCCCTTCAGAGTGAATTTGTTCTTAGGGTATGATCTTTAAAATTAGTCATTCATGGTTTCGCTGGCTACATATAGGGTTGCTTCCACTATAATGTTAGTGAGCATTGATATATTACACACCACAGCCACCTGTTTCTTTCCTCTTGAATGGCAACACTGCTTGAAAACCATGTCCCACTTCTAATCTCAGTCTGTCTCGGGATTCCTGATATCTTCAAATCGTCATCCACTCTAAGCAATTGTATGTGTAGTTTTATCCTTGCTTCCCTTTCGTCATCTGTATCCATGCTTGAGCACTTTTGCTGTCTCTGAGGCAGCTAATGAGACCATTCTGGATTATGTGTACCTTTCTCATAAAATCTGTGTCCTGCAGTTATACTATGTCCAGTATACCTTCCACGTGGCTGCTATTGATAACATGTTTGCTGTACCTATGCTTGAACACAAGTACCGTCGCGTAGACTGCTAATGTTGCCTTTGAAATGCTATTTGTTTATCACTCTAATTACAACATGAATGAGGAGTGTAAAGTATCTGAAAGGGAGTTTACCATGTTTATTTTTATCTCTGCGCGGCAGCATATCAAGATATGGGTTGTTATCGTGACATGGGGTGTTATTGTGACATGGGGTGCGCGTACTAGACATTCTGTATCCCTTAATTCCTTTGGTCTGTTGGAAGGGGGCCCCAGAGGTGTCGGTGCCCCGGGCCCCCAAAGTGCTTAAGATGGCTCTGTTTGCAGCACGTAGAGAGGCGGAAAATGAATTCCGGTGGAGGTGGGGGGGACTTCATTCTGAAATAGAATCTCTGGGGCAGAGTTTATACGGGGCAGGGTTGATTTCGTAACACCGGCTTTGGAGGCCAATGAAAAGATCATTTACGCATGTTGGTATTTGTGAATGTACAGCTTTTTATCTCATTTAATGAAATGTATATTGGTGCCGCGTGTGAATTTGGAGTTTAAAGAGGCACTTTTTATGTGTTTTCAGCAGATGTGCTCCCACAAATGTATATGAGTATCAAATTCGGTCAAATATATGTGGGTGGTGGGTGATTCCGGAAGAGAACTGCCACAATGGCAGTGAAGCGGTGGCTCAAATTGATGCACTGCCATTGCACCCCTTCAGAGGGTGCTTTCTCATATTTCAGCACAGGACTGGCACACGTGAAAGCACCCTCCGCACATGGCCCAATGACTGTCTATGCAATGTGTTGCCCAACTGCGTAGCTGATGCAGTGCCTGAGCACTGCCCCATAATGATAATCTTTGCCATCTGCCCATTCTGGCCCCGTAGTGCTGTCTCAAATACACAGTTAAATACCCAACCTCACCATATTGCCCTTTGTTACAAGGTCAGAGGATTGTTGTCATCTGCTGTCCCAGACACATATAGGAGCTTATGAATATGTATGTGTGAGGCACATCGGAAAACCATATGGAGATGTAATACTATGCAGCATACATCTGGCCAACTCAACATGCACAAGACACCCCTTTAAATTGGGAATCCCACACAGTGCAGTTTTGCCTTCCATATATTGACAAAGGAATGGTGAATAATCCAGCATTCATACACATGCACTGCAGAGGGACACGACATCCCCAGTAAGGCCATACAGACTGAAGAACGATAGTACCTTAAACCTACACAGCTGTGCCTCTCGGTGGCATCTTGGTTTCTACTGTATAATGTTACAGCTCTTAAACACATGAATTGTCTACAGTTGAAATAGACATGAGAGGCTGCTGTCAGCATGCCAATCATCATCTGCCAGCCAGGTGTCTAGTGATGTTCAAGGGCCCTTTAATTCCAATGCATCTAGACCATATTTTAAAGTGTGTGGTGGATGTGGTCGCTCCCTCAAATGGGGAGTACTAGGGTTAAGCCGTACAAACAGGTGACGGTAGTCACCAATCTATTAAAGTGGCAAATACACGTCTATCTATATCTTGGATTTTTGTAGTCTAAGCTCCGTTAGCTATATTCGGCAAGGTGGACTCCCCTGCTCTGGCCATGTCGGACAAAGTTCATCAGTTTCTCAGCGGCCTGGCACCCATCCTTTGGTGCACATGTGGGGTAGAAATATAGCTCAACAAAACCCCTTGCGTTATGTTTACTTTGAAGAACATGCTTTCGGCTCTAGAGTAACAAAAAGTGAGCTACTTGGAGAGGTTTCTCCCCTGCATGCCATCTACTTACTGTATGATCTTCCAGAAACATATGCTTGTTTTGAAGCTACAGAAGGATCAGAATCTTTACAATATGTGAGTTAATACCAAGCATGCAGGCCCCGTTGACCCTTTACTATCCTGAGCCCCCAGACAGAATAGATGCCCTGTAATCACGGATGGTATGCTAAAGGATATTAATAGCACACACTATCCCCACCGGTGTGGTCCCCTGGCACTCTGGTGGATCTGAAAAGCAAGAGGGTAGGGTAAGTCAGTAGGATTTAGCGGGAATAGGCTCACGAGAGCTGGTATGTGCTGTTGGCAGCTTCAGTTAGGTTTACACCATTTGCTGAACGTGGGTGGGATTTATTTTTTTCCGTTGGTAGCTGTCATGAGCTTTGTGCAAGGCTATATGTGGTTTGTTTAGTTGTTGCCATGTGGTGAAGTGTGTGTGGTTTGTTGTGCAGTATAGGTATTGTTGTGTTATGGTTTAGAATTTGAGAGGTGTGAGCAGAGGGATGAGATTTTTAGTGTGGTTTGGTTAGCGGTGGCCCTCCATCGTACCTCGTACACTATGGCTAACTTTGATATGCATCACTGCTAGTGTCGCATATTGTAGTTGTCTAGGGGGACAGAGGGTCCCCCTCCTTTATTCTTTATGTAGGGTTGTGGGTTGTCTGCAGGGCAAACTAGAGGCAGTGCCCCCCCCTCCATCCTGTGTCCTGGATGATTTATTTCTGCACCTGTTTTGCCCTTTGGCCTATACTGGTGCGCACCTGCCTCCTCTTTTCTCCATCCCTTCAGGGTGAGTCAGGGTGGGAGAGCAAGTGGGTCCTTTTTCCTATGCTCTTGATCTACCTGGTCCCTGTGCTTTTATGATCTCTCGCCACTCTTTCTCCTTTGATTCTTGCCACCTCTGCCTGTGGTTCCACCTAGGGCGCTCCCACCTCCACGGTTAGACTCAGTTAGGGCCCTCCCTTGGGACCCAGGTCTCCCTCCCACTCGTAAGTCTCTACAGCTCCCTGCACTTGTCGTGGTACACTTTAGTCCTATGTCTTGTGAGGTGTGTTCATTCCAAGGGGTGTGGGAGTTACTGATTCATTTTCATCCAGTTTTGAGTTGAACTGCCATGTTTTTCGGACTTTTTTTTTGCATTTTGTGTTTCAAATTTCTCTTTGGAGGGAGTTGCACATTTTTGCCGTTAGGCAAGAGAATGATGATCCACCAAGATTTTTTCTTTGGTACTGTTTTAGTTCTAGTTGAATGTCTTTTCTGGATCTGAGTGTTTTGGCAAGCTGGGACTGGCAGCCAGTGTAGCATCTTTAGCGTGGGAGTGATGTGGTCTCTTCGTGATAGTTTAAGGAGGAGCCTGACCACTGCGTTGTGTATACGTTGCAGTTTCTTCAGTAGATAATCCGGCATTCCGCGGTATAGGCTGTTGGTGTAGTCTATCCTGAACATGATGAGGGAGATGATGGCTAGTGTTTTGTGCATGAAGGGGAGGAATGGTAGGATCACCTGGGATGTAAGAATCATAAGGTGCACTAAAAAAGACTACAATGCCATCTGAAAAACCTTTGATGGTTTAGGGAATCTGGTACCGTTGTATGGGTGTAAAAGCCTTCCTTGGTTTGGGGCTCAACAATGGGTTAAACTTGTTCCACTGTATTCTTTGGCAGGGGGCTTTTGATGATGAAATAAAACAATATGTCCAGGGTCCCTGGAGCAATGCAGTCTTCCCTTTCTAGTAAGAAGTAGAAGTTCAATGTGCAGAATAACTATAACTGTCTGTATGGGTTATTAAAATGAATCTCAAGTTTATCTGAAGGGTGATGCCTCTTCACATGCACAACATGGAGCACAATGTGTTAGTTGAACACAACCAGATTACTCAATCAACATGCAATGGAATTCTGGAATAACTCCTGGAAAAGGCACCCTCCTATGGACCTGCTCTTTCCAGAGGTAGGAAAGTCCATGATACATCCTCCATGTTTATACAATCTGTATTGGGTCAGTGTTCAGAGGAATGTTGGCATGCCACAATAGGTCAAACGTTATAGTGTCAGATTACCTTGACATTTGGAACTTCTATGGTGTTCCAAGACTTCCTTGTGGGTAACGAGGGATCATATGCAAATACAGAAGAAAGATGCTACATTACTGGTTCTCCTATTTGGTCTTGTTATCTTAACAAGCTTCAATAGTAATTCAAACATTTCAATTAAATGTATCATCAAACATTTCAATTAAATGTATCATTTATTGATTTTTGCTTATAATGCATATTTGCATCGTCAATTGATCAAACATCTTGTCAGACATTCTTCAACATTTTATGTTCAAAACATGTTATGGGTTTTAAACAAATGCTTCATAAAGAAAGATATATAATACTCTATAGCTTTTGTTAAAAAATTATAATTATTCACCTTAACGTAATACCTCACTTAGCTTTCACAGAATCAGTGATCTCTCCTAATATGTAACTTCATTTTTAACAAGGATCTTGACATTGATTATCACAAAATTATAAATAATGCAGTTTCTCATTAAGTCCATCTTCAGCCAGAGACTGTAAATAGTATATCCATTAAGCCCCATTCATTTGAAATTGTTAACATGTTTCAAGATGTTGTTCAAATAAAAAACAGTTTTTGCCAATCAGTGGCGATTTTGTGTGACACTGTCTGGACAGTAAGGATTTAACTGATGTTGTGCATATGTCTGACTTGTGTTAAATTGCAAGTGCATATGGCTTTTATGACAAATACCATAATATAAATTGTTCCCCTGTGATGACAGTATTGCATACTGTAAACATATTTCCCTTATTTCATTGACTGAAATCTAGTTTGTGGACCCTTTCTAGTAACAATATCTGCTCAGACAATCAAGTCTCTGAAGTGTTATACTCTTTGATGAGCAAATAATGTATCTTGTGTGAACATTCTTTGGAGCTCATTATCATTTGAAATAATTGGCCAACATATATCAATGATGCCTTGAATCGTTTTAGAAGTCAGCCTAAATTTGTAACAAAAATAACTAATGTCTTTTCTCTTTTGTGTCATGTCATTTTGAAAGTGATGTCCTGTGGTGCTTCCACTGCCTCGTTGTGGAGAGCACTTTGTACAATTCTTTGATGCATTGGGTAGGAAAAGTCTGGAAAATCTATTTTGTCACAGCCATATAATGTGTGAATATTGCACAGCTGTTTTCAACCTACTTGCATGGATTTAAAGTGTAACGTCGAATTTCAAACTTGGTTTTGTTAATGGCTTTGTTAAAAATGTTACACTTATGGGCATGTTGTTTATCCAGACAAATCATTAATCATATGGATTTTGGTTCTGAAACCAATGCATGTATATATATTTGAGCTATAATTAGTCTGCATGTTGCATTGCTCACTATGAATAAACTGATCTTCTTCCTAGAATTAGATGAACATGTTCACATAGTTCAGCACAAAACAGTTTCCCTGGATGGTTGTTTAAAAGATATTTCTTTACAATGAAAGACTTTTCAGACCTAGTGCAGTTGTCAAAAATAATAAAAATTCATGATTGACATCCTCAATCCTGTATTTCATTTAAATTGTTTGTATTGCCTCAAGGACTTTGTTGTACGGAGTAATAATATACGTGCTGTGTGCGCTGTCATGACAGTGGATAAACAGAACTCTCATGACTCAGTGTGATTCGAATTACACATTGCACAATCAAAATGGGCCCAAAAACCAAAGACGAGCAATTCTGGCTTGCTTAGGCACTGTAGTACATCATTCCTTCCTTCTCTGCCCTGCGGCTATGCCAAAGGAGAAGTTACTCAAAGTCTGCACGGTTTAAAGCGTCCCCTGCACCTTTTTCTCCTCTTGGCTGAGTAGTCACTCTGTTGTCACCTAGCCAGGATGTTCCTCTTCCAGGTGATCCTTCCCATCTGTCCGGATTCGGGGAGCCCTGGATTAATGGTCACAGTTCCACATTAAGCTAAGGAAGCACCATAACTCTGTTGACCCAGACAAAATGTGGCACAGACTCCAAGGTGTTGGTGGCCCTGCCACCATATTCTCCAGTGTGGGATTTATGGCCAGCCTCTCCACTTGATACTGGGGAACACCTCCTCTGGTCATTATGCTTGCCCCTTTTCTCCTTCCATCTTCTTTTTCTTATTACTCCTTCTTTTATTTACTCCGGTTCACACCACTATAATCGGTCCATTCTCACCTCCCCTCGTAACTGTCCAACTCTACTTATATTTTCATTCTCTTTAAATACCTCTCCTTCTTCCCCTCCAGTTGTCGGCACATGTGTTATGTTGTTTTCCTCCTTCCCTCCTTTTCTCATCCTCTTGCCCCCCTCTTTTCACACCACTGCTTCGCTCTCAACCCTTTTCTTTAATTGGTCCTATATTCTCATCAACTTCACTCCAGTCTCTCTTTGTCTCCTTTCCTCGCTCTTCTCCAATGCTTCCTCCTAGCCATCTCATTTGCAGGTGTTCAGTGCCTTTGTTCCCCCTCCTTTAGTCACTCCCCTTTTCCTCCCTCACCTGCTGTTAATTTCATGCTCCTCTTACGTCTCCTCCACCACTGTCCATATATGTTTCTTCCTATCTATCAAAGTCTTTACACTCTCTCCTCTCACTTTCTCTCCTCCTTCTCCTCTCTATCATCCTCTGCCCTGCCTCTCCCCCTACTCTGTCATCTACTCTCTCTCTCTCTCTCTCCAACCACCTCTCCTCATTGCTCATAATCAGCAAAGCCTTTCTCCCAAGCCTTTCTATCATACCACAGAGCCCCCTCCGAGACCCACAAACACAGAACCACGCTCAACTGTGTATCTCAGCAAGTTATGGGCAGAGATTGGTTTGCTCTTTTCTGATTTTTTTTTCTCGTTGCTCTTGATTGGTGTGCAGATTTCAGCATGGATGTGGGGACCGAAACTTCAAGAAGGTCATACGCCATTTTAATTGTGTCATCCTCAATGCCTTTGTAAATGCTGGTTCCTTGCATAGCTGCTGACCTTCTCTCTGGCTCTTCCCCACCCACAGGTTCTCTCCCTCTCAGGCTTGCACTGGGGAACCACTACTTCCACTTTCTGTTCTCCATTAATCAAAACTTGTGGGTGAAGGAGCTCTTGGACTTCTGGTTCGATGTCCCACAACTCTTGTCTTCTGTTCTTCACCACTGGCTTGTGCTGAACATGTCTTCACAGGCAACAGGTTCACAAAATCACAATGGTTACTGTGCCAAATGCTTCCACCTGAAGACCACCATTGCTCTGGAAAAGTCCGGTAGCAAATTGGGTGCTCATAAATAAGCGGCTTGCATGTTGAAGCCAAACATAGGGGTTCCAGAGGGTGGTATAACATGTCAGGTTTTGGGCGCTCCATGAACACCAAATACTAGAAATGGACTGGGGAGATTGGTCGATCCTTCAGGGCTTACATCACAGAGAGGATAGTGGAACAGGACCTCCATAACTTCCCCAGATACATCTTCTAACCTGAAACATGGGGCTATTTCACAATACATATAGTGTGTTCAGTAGTGTGTTATTGCAAATGCTTTGCATTTGGGCAGCTTTTTTCTGAAATCCTTTGGTGTCTTTTTCGATACTTTGGCAAGTTGTAGAATTATTAGTCTCAGAAAATGATCCATTTTGTACAACAATAGGATATACCATTGGAAATATTAATTATGAATTGTGTGGTAAATAATATGCAGCCAGTGTTGCTGGATATCATTGTAAAGAAGTCCGTTTTTTCTTTTGTAATCCAATGTTTCCTACACGCCTCATTTCGTTTATTTTGTAACCAATTCTCACAAATCTTTCTTTTAATAATGTGTTCATTTGCATCTGATTTGTCATCATTCACCTGCTGTTCTATTTCAGGACAGTAATCAGAGTATCATGTTTTAGTGCCTTTAGAGTTATGCGTGATTGCTTTTAAAACAGAAAAACATAAAAAATTGAATTATGTATGTTGCAAATCCCCCTCGCCTCAATGAATACATTATACACAATGTTGTCAGTAGCCCTATATGGTTGCACTCATTTGAGTTAAATGTGTTTGGGCCTCATCATGAGTTGGGCCAAAGCCCTTTACTGCGGCGGTAATGTTATTACCGCCTCATTTAAGGGTTGGCCCAATCATAAGTCTGGCGGACAAGGTGAGTTTTACCTCCAGCTTTTTACTGGAGGTAAACATCCCCATTTTCGTGCCGTTTTTGGTACTATTTGCGCCAGCGCTAATAGCTACACCCCAAGCCCATTGGGTCCAATGAACCCAATGGGGATTTACAGCCTTAACACTGCTCATGAATTGGCTCAAATTGTGCAAGACCCAGTAGCGGTAAAGCAAATTGCATTGGCCGGTATCCCAGTGCAATTAGCACCGGGATACCGCCCAACTCCTGATGCGGCCCAATTTCTCTTTTATTTTCCTCCTCTCAACATGTCACACTCACATGAAAATATATCGAGTCTTGTTTATGCCATAGATAAAGATACTAGATCATTAGACCTTCATTCTAAGAACCACCCTAACCTGGAGGTGTCTATAGTGTCAACCAATATCAATATTATAGACCCTGCTGTTGCTGGCTGTACATGGTTGGTGGCCCTTTCAGTGCAGATTTTTCGCCACACTGGTGCTTACATTGTTGGCTTGCAGCCAGACATATTCCACCCTAGCTTCCAATTGTTATGAGGTGGCTTTACTGTTCCATGAAGTGCAATAGAGCACACAAACATTGTTTAAATCTAGGGTCAGATATAGCACATTTACTTAATTAGCTTTAACTATCCCACCCCATAGCCTTTTGTTACTGACAACGTTCACCTCTTACTCTTGGATGAGGCTGTCTTCTAAGTTGGCTTTGCAGTCTTCCTGGATTTTACTGGTGGGACCATAAAAAGACATGAAATGTATTTTAAGCATACACAATTACCAGGATTTCCTGCGCACCCAACACTACTCAATATCTCTCTTATAAAACTCCAAAACTGCCCTGGAATCCAAGTGTATATATTAACCTAACACAAAATCTTTTATGTCTCTAGTATGCAGAGATATTGGACGAACATGCAAACTGTACAAAAATACAAGCATTTAGCTCTGCCTAGTTCCCTCCCTCATCCGCAAACTCCTTTTCCATGTCCCCTCCCTCTTACATCACCATTGCCGTTGCTATTAGATACAGCTGACTAACATCTGGTTATCCCTGGCAGGGGAACAAAATGCCTCAGACAAGGATTCAGCACTTTGAAACAACTGCTGTGGTGATTTGGTGCAGTACAAAAGCATAGTTAAATAAAATATCCTAACTCTTATGCTATTGCTAAGTCAACACTTATTCCTTCCTTCTTGTCTCTAGTTCCCCCTTTACCTTTATTTTCCCTTCTTCAGTGCAACACTGACCTCGAACCCCATTGTTAACCCTATGTCAGATGATTTTCTAACTCCAACACTTCCTGTGAAAATCACAAATTTGGAAAGGGAAACTTGGCAAACATATATTTTTGTAAATTGGATGGAACTATAACTGGATGGCACTCTTCTAAGTCAATCAGTGAAGATTTGTACTACTGTGGCTGTGATTCACTTTCCAATTTATAATAATCCAATTTATAATAATATTCCTGCAGTTCCCTTAAACTCCATCCAAAATGTTATTAGTTTTCTTCCAACCCTTCCATTATTGTCAGACAAAATGTGTTAAACAATGCTTTGGAAGAACATTTCACTCCCCATTCCCTTTGCGTACTTGGAAATATTTCGTATAGACCTTGCCTAATGTCTCTTGTTTATGATAATTTCACAATAACATTTGTGAGTTGTTTTTGGTAACTGCAGTGGGCTCCTGCTAATTTCTGCCAACAAATAATGCAATCATACATTCCTCATGCACTATTTAACCAAATATAACCGGCTCCTGTAATCTCCAAATCGATTTACAGGATAGCTACCCAAGCCCACACCGCTTAAGAAACACACATTCATTATCTCGAGTACAGGCCTGTGTGTTAAAAAAACATGAGTGTACTTGAGTTGCCCCAGAGTAATGCATCTTGAACAAAGCCATGTTGACAAACAAAGAAATATCAGATGGGCCTCCTTCCATTACATGATGGACACCACAAAAGAGTGTTTTCCAACACTGTTAGACTTTCTTTTTAACAAATGTTCCAACTCTTAACAGATTTGTAGTAACGTTTTAACATTAGCCATTTTTGAAAGTTTACTTAAGATATGCTTCTTAAAATATCCATTTCACTAGTTGCATTCTGTTTAAAATGATAGGTTTTACAGTTGCATACAATTTTGATTATTTCCAGATAAATGCCAAAGACGAATGATTTCAACCACAGCATTTATGTGCTTTGTAGCAAAAACCCTTTTTGCAAAAATGGTCACCTAGAGTATCCATTCAGCTTATTTTACAAAATCAGCTACTGATGCAAAAGGTATAACATAGGGCCTCAATACAAGTTTGGTGGTACAATAAAAATGAGCCGGAAATTCCATTACCAGCACATTTTTGCCAGTAACAGATTTACTGCCACTTTTACGCACCCTCGAACTAAAGGTTTGGCCTTGAAGTGCAAGTTACACTTCTAGCAAGATGTTGGCGGCGAATCCATTCTCCACTTCAAGACCAAAAAACAGGATTTACCACAGGTGGAATTAATGCTACTGGCTACAACCTCAGAAACATCCTTGAGTTCCTGCAGATTTCCTGACCATCGTATCTGAGACAATGCAGGAATGTAGCCCTCAAAGAAATTCCACTTACCAGCGTTTTCACAGAAACACTGGAACTCATGGTCGATGCAAGCCTTTCTCAATGCCTGATAGTATAGTACAATCAATGAAGGCAAGCCTACAAAAATGTAGAGTGCCTCTGGGAGTAATGCTGACTGTCCTTATGGGCAGGTCCAAGGTATGAGTGCTTATGCTAATGTTTACCGGCGTTTGTGTTTTTTTATGAATCTTTATTCATTGTCCTTGTGATTACCCACCTCCTGCTCTCTTAAGGCGATTAGCTGCACTGTGCATTGCTTGCAGAGGCTCTGGTAGTAAGGCCTGGTTGTTGCACTGGTCGGTGCTTCCTGCAGATGCTTGGTGGAGCATGATGTCAGGGATGCTTGGGCCTTCAGCATCCAGGTTGCCAGTGCGCACTAAGTGCACACGCAAAGTCTATTTGGCACAGTGGGCTGGCAGGGAGGGCAAAATATACACACAAGCGGGGTTGCCTGTAGCAGAGGCCCAGAATGGCATGGGGAAAAGTTAAACGAAGGGGTGCTCAGGATGAGGAAGAGGTGCTCAGGATCGACCAATCAAAAGCCTGTGGTCTTTTTGCTTGAAGTGGGAGGAGTGTATCCAGGCGAGTGAGTGGCTGCCGAAACCTGGTTGCTGGTGACAGGACAAGACAAACTTGTTGCCCATTGAAAAATGCATGAGCCACTGAGGTAAGGATGAAGCATTTCTTCCACCTGAAAACCAACCCTCACTCGTCACTGCCCTAACTATAATTGTCGAGCTCACATCACACTATTCTGCCCAAAGAGCATTCCATGAGAAACATATCCATTCAAGAAAAGAACTGGCTGTGGTCAGAGCAGTATAACATGACAGTATGTGTTGCTTCTTTAATTTACTGCTTTGTGTCCGAGGAAGGGCAAGATCCTCATTTTCTCTCCAGAGACCTGTAAACCAGGGTTGAGGATCTTTGACTCTTCTCTAACTCTGGATCTTTGAAGATGATATGATGTAAGATGCATAGGCCGTTTTTTCCATTGTCATAATTGATCATCACAATTATGGGGAATAAGTCAGATTTGAGACACATCTGAGAGTGACTCAATGAATGCAAGTGTTACAGATGTATTCTTTCCAATCCTTTATTATCAATCCTATTGGAATGCCCAGTGATGGCCCTTCCCATCATCTCCCTGGGGCATCAGCCACCTCCACCCAAATCGCGGGGCCTCTGCTACCTTTCCCCACTAGTGCTAGGGTTCCCTGCTTGTGATGCCCATTTGCCATTGATCCTCAGTCTCCTCTCCCCTCAGTGTCCAGGGCCGTATGGGTGGACTGGGGCATTGCTTGTGATGAACACTGGCATTTGCATATTTAGTTGTGGCCGTATAATTTCATTCCGCACGACTGTGCAGTGGCGTGGCACAACGATGCAAGGCTCTGGAAAAAAACGCAGCGGATAAAGACATATTCAGGCTCTTTTTTTCGGGGAGAAGCTGACTCTGCACAGGGCCTGGCAGCATCTATCGATAATCAAGAACCACACGCGTCTTGAAGTATGCAGATGAATGCATGTTCTGAACGTCCAGTTTAATTCCTGAAAAGATGCCTGCATGGTGTGGGCTCAGCAGCCTCTTTCGCACGCTCTTAGTATGAGGTATCACTGAAGTTCATACCAGAAAACAACTCTTCTACGACACGTCATCACTACAGACAAAGACAAAGTACTACAGCTATGCATCCGCTTGTCAACCGTTGGCTGTATGCATCAGTCAGAAATCTCTCATCACTTCTATTTGCATTCTCTGCGGAACGTAATCTACTATATTAGTTATATTTTTTTCTGAATTATTTTAACAGTTTGACCTTTACCTTTCTTGTTTCTTATTTTTCCTCATGCCTTTTTTGCACTTTGTCAACGCAATTCAACAGCAGGACCAAGCAAATACCACCTGAAGTGCATGTATAAATCAATACAAACAGAATGCATTTGCATTGTTGAAACATACTATCGCACCGAAACAATACACATACACAATTACAAAGAGACCCCAGTTATTAGATCACATTTACCCACAGTTGTATTATCATTTCATGTGTATATCAATATTATTGAAATTATATGAAATAACCCCAGAGGCACCCAATACAACAATATAACCATGTTTCTGTGCTCTTTAAGCCAGAATACATTTCGACTCTCGTCCACAAGTCATTGGACGTCTCATTTCTATGGGTGGTAGTTCCATAGCCAATAGCGGTAAAATGAATACTAAATGCACTGCCCACTTTGCACAGATCAGCTTTGTGAATCCGTGTTGCACTTTGCACTCAGTTGCTGGCACAACCTGCACCAGCAGCTTTTACTCCTGCTTTCAAATGTCTTTATGAATCGCGACCATATCCAGCAGGTGTGAGGATAATCAATGTTGCTTAGGGATATGGAAAGGACCCAATGTGAAGGTGGGTACAGAGAAAACTAAAGAGCACCAGAGAAATAGTAAGAGATGGATATTGAGCAACAGAAAAGCGGTGGCATTATAACCCTGGGTTGAGGCAGAGCCAATCAGCTTGACAGGATCGCAGGCGTTATATCTTATATCGCTTCTGTGCCATTCCGTCCATATCACTTTACCACCCTGGAAATAGATGAAGGGCTTCGCTTGAAGGCTCACAGCCCATTTCCATGGTACAATCCAATGTGGTTTGTATGTTTTAGGTAAAACAAGCTCACTCGTTATGGGAGGCCTGTTTCCTTCTCTCCCTAAACCACCTAGCTTCCTGTCACCAGGATGTGTATAAATGTCTCATTTAGCAGGTAGAACCGGGTGATAACGAACGGCTGCTTATGTTAAACTATTCACTTAGGCAGCAGGCCATTAACACCCAGCATGGCTTGCTAAATGCAGCATTATATCTCAATTACAGGCAGGTAGAGATGCCATGTTCTTAGTACAGTTGAGTAATGACGTCCCAACTGTAGACTGTAATACGAACATGATTAACAGGCTATTAAATGGATATTGCACGCCAGTCTGTATTGCATATCTAGGATAATGTACCCCCAATTGTAAATGATAAGAACATAACATTTTAAGAGAATTTCTATGCCATTTAAAGGAACATGCATCAGCATGAGGGCTTGATACAGGCACAGGATCTCTGAGGTTACCTAAAATACTCATTGTGTACATTCTGTGAGGTATGTTATTCGTTATAATGATAAAACCAAGAAAAGTTCATTAAAACAAATTTCCTCTTGTGGTTATCCAAGGTATCAATATGATATGATAGGATATTTATTAAGCGCTTAATACTCGGAGGTTTCTATGCAAGGACCCGGCCATCTTGCTTCCAAGGTGAGCTCGTTGCCCATGAGCTATCCTCCCGGGAGTGGAATGATTTTCAATGTGACATTTTAGATGAACCATCATTGTACATACTTCACAAGCTCTGACCACAGAGATGAGGCGGAAAGAACCTTGTGCACACATGGGTTTTGGGACATGTCCAGGCCTTGAATAAGGGATATCCATCGGATTGGGAATGGGCTACAGGGAGGTTATGGCCCTTGAAGAAGTGAAGGTTTTCTGGGTGGGTTATGAGCATTAGTGTGGAGATAGGCCTCAGTACTGGGATGGCCCCTGATTGAGCATAGGTGTCTGGAAGTTGATGTGAATTGGACCCGAGGGGAACATTTGGGTGTAGATGAATTTCCATAGATGGTCTTCAGGCAGAGATGAACTTCATCCAGACACAGTCTCATGCCATGCAGGGGTCTCCAGCCCAGGATAGGACTTTGGCAGGGATGAGGTTTGCAAGGGAGTGTACCTGGGCATGTAGCATGGATCACCTTTGTGTGACAATTGAGAACATGCCTAAGAAGAATATTTGTAAGGTTTCTTTTTGTTGGGGAGAAAGGTAGAAAAATATCTCTCATGTGCAATGTGATGACATTGGAGCTAACCTATAACATTATCATTGGCTAATATGGATGACTTTGTAAACTCCCTGTATAACGATAATGTACTCCCATCATGCATTGTCAGGATATTGGAAGTCAATAAGGTGACGTAGAGCATGGGATATTTTATTTCTTATAATATATGGTCACACACTTTTAACCCCTTGCTTAGTCTATATTAGAATATTCATCTTGTTTAATCTAATTTAAGAGTAACAACTGTCAATGCATACAATCAATGTAAAATCGATTTGGATTAAAACATTAGAATAATAGGCAGTATGTAATGTGTTGCAGAAACATTCTTTAAGCAGTTTAATGAAATGCCTCTAAAAACCATTTGTCTTATAAAATAATTGATGAATAGACACAGACGGTTTGTTTTGCTTAACAATTGTTAGTGTGGGTTATACCCAAGCACAATTTTGTAACACGAAAAGGAAGTGGGCAGTTAACACAAAGTATTTGCTCAACCAAGCTTGTTAGGTGCTCGTGAGTCATCCTGTGATCTATGATATCTCAAGGTGTACACAGGCAAAAGGAAGGCTGGTTTGTACTGTTACGTTTCTTTGAAGAGAAGTATAACTTCCTAGGTTGTCTGCAAATTTAGACTAATTACCTGAGCCTGTCATGAACACAAGGATCAAATAGGACAGAGAAACCTCTATCTATCTTTGCCTGTCCTCACACTATCCATGGTCAATGCTGGTGTTCCGCTTGTCTAACAGTGGGTAGAATAAGAAAATTAAGAAAACTGTATTTTGAGAGATGTTTTTTCTCATTTAATGATAACTGGTTATCTGGCAGCCCAGCTAATGTGCTTTTTGTAAGGAATGATGGTATAGACAGGATGGCCAGTACATGAAACCTCACATCTGTTAGGAGATAAAAGGTGGGGTGCAGCTAATTATTGGTTCGTATTATGGCAAAGATTGCTTTATTGGCCAGTACTGAGGGTGAATATACCCCAATTAAAAGCTTGACTCTAACTTGGGAGCTACAAACAACATGCTACAAAGACTCGGCCAGAGCAATAGACAACAAGGTTTCTAGGTCTCCCTGTGGCTGTAGCGTGGTAGTGTGGCATGCGGCAGGAATATGCGTATCCATTGTTTCAATTGTAAAAATTGAACACTCTGCATAAGGATTGCAAGACCATAAGTATTCTCTGCACTACCGTGGCGGTCCACAACACAACATGGGTGACTTGCCACACTCCACCACATGGTTTTTCTGAGCCTTAGTCACAAGTGTGACCTGGTCAGAGTGAATGTCTCCTTTAAGAGTTTTGAGGTGAGATTGTTCCAATTTTTCACTTGAAACACTGGATACACATCAGCAGTGGCCAATGATAACTAGCCATTACTGACAAGCAGAAGGGTCTTGCAAATAATATAGAAGACAGTTATGAAGAAGGTATCTCTAACCACATAGACCACCGAAACCGGTCGCATACCATGCTAGAGCCACAGGGCGACCTACAAATCTTGCTGTCTATTCCTCTGGTTGAGTCTTTGTAGAATGTTGTTTTTAGCTCCCAAGTTAGAGTCAAGCTTTTAATCGGGGTACATTCACCCTCAGTACTGGTCCATAAAGTAATCTTTGCCATAATACTGACCAAGAATTAGCTACACCCCACATTTGAACTCCTAATAGATGTAAGGTTTCATGCACTGGCCATCTTGTCTATACCACGATTCCTTACAAACGGCACATTACCTGGCCTGTCAACTAACCAGTTATCATTAAATGAGAGAAAACAGACCTGAAAATACACTTTTCTTACTTTTCTTATTTTATTTAGACAGGTGGCACACCAGAACTGACCAGAGATAGTGTGAGGACAGACAGGGATAGATCTAACTTTCTCTGTCCTTTTTGATACTTTTGTTAATGACAGGCCCAGGTAATTAATCTAAATGTACAGACAACTTAGAAAGTTATACTTCTCTTCGAGACACGTGACAGGACGGTACCAACCTTTCTTACGCATTTGTACACCTCGAGACATAATAGATCAGCACCTAACATGCTCGGTTAAGCAAATACTTTCTGAATAAAATAATTGATAACAGGGATATAGGTTGTTGATTGCCTGTGTTATACATCAGCAGTGCACAAAGTAAACATTCAACCATAAACAGTTCCGTGTCAATCAATGGCTCTAACGCGTCAAAGAAAGTTGTGCTCAATGACAGCTCAAACAGCAGAGATTGTGACATTACAACTCAACCATTCTAATTGATTACAATTAGAGACGGGATATAATTTTATTAATAGAGGTGGGTCCGATTTATTTGGTAGATTCCTTTTTATGGTAATTACATTTGCCTGTTGTGGTCATCATACAAATCCATTCAAATACAGACTACTACTACTACTGTGCCAGTGGTATGTTTCTGAAATATGCTCAGTGGTATTTCAGAAGATCATCTCACAATATATGTGTATGTCGTTTTCTATTCATGCCTCCCCGCCCCTCACTTTGATGGCAGCAATGGGGTTTTCTATGCAGTGGGGGTTCATACCACTAATGGGTATTTCATTGAATGAAAAAAATGAAATGTGTTTGTTTTATTTTACATCTATAGCATCTTACACAAAGTGCTTCACTCAAATTAGCGTAATAGTTGAAGATAATGCCATTATGCTATTAACATAAACAGGGAAACAAATGGGAGAAAAGAGAAAACAAAACAAAACAGAAATGAAAATGGCAAAACATGAATCTAGCAACAAATGAGCATGGCATGAGAAAAACAGGCCATCGCCCACACACAAAATAACAAAAATAACTATTTACATGGAGAGGCGCTAATTCTAAAAGATATACCAAATTCTAAGGACAAATAAGAGCCGCAAACACAAGCCCGCAAAGTGGCTCCAGATGGCAAATAAAAAAAAAGAAAGTATAATATGGGCTCCAAAGTCCAATCTCACAGTTCGAACATGCAAACTCGAGGGGTGAGGTGGTACCTCGAGGCAATGATGGAACAGCAATAGCCTGCAGTTCAGGCAGCACAGAAGGGTCCCCCTCCCCCCAGAGTCAAGGAGTTGCTGCAAAGCAGGCTGAGAGAAGGACTTGAAGAAATGTAAAACAAAGTAAACAAAGTCTGACTTTTTGTGATCCTTTGCTGCCTGAAATCTTCAGGGTACATTTCACACTTTTTACCTCTACCAAAATCTGGAGGATTTTAAAAGTGGTATTCCACCTTGTAACACTGTGGTATTTACTACTGTTGGTATTACCAGTTGTATAGATCTCAATACGTGTAATATTGTGTAGTGCAAATACCACCTGATATATATATATATATATATATATATATATATATATATATATTCAGTAAAAAAACTTTGTTAAAGGGACGTTATGGTTAAGTTGCGCTACTAAAAACCTATGAAAATGTCATCAATGACATTTGTGATGTCATCTTTGATGTCCTGGGTGTTAGTGTTAGCAGTGCACGGGCGTGAGTTATGGTTGCTTATGTTACCATAACTGCTGAATTTCAGGGTTTTTTTCGGTTTTACTTTGAACCATAATGTCCCTTTAACAAAGTTTTTTCACTGAATTTCATAGGTTTTTAGTAGCGCAACTTAACCATAATATCCCAGACTTCATATACATGTAACATAGAACATACTAACCCCCTCGTAGTGATTTTCATGTCCGCGGACTACCGCCATGTCCGCGGACATATCGAAAATCTGAGCGTGGTGAATGTAAATTTTAATAGTGTGCCCCATTTCCCCTTTGAAGTTGGCTCTGAAAAGAGCCATTTTTTTTGTTTTTTCTACAGATGCTTGACAGACACCCGTTATTTTGTATTTTTGTTTCTTGTTTTTTTCTTACTTTACTCCTAAAATCTTCACATAACCTTCTCCAAAGCAACCCTTACATTCCAAAATAGAAAGGCATTTCCCGTAAAAGATAAAGAAATGCCATCTTCTTTAAAATTAACAGCATTACTGGCATCAATATTCTCATTATTACAGAAGAACATACCAGCTCTAAGCATGAAGGCACACATGCCTCGGTTGATGACACACCTAGCAATGTTTTGCTGAGGACAAAAAACTGAACTATTGTCCCATATTGCCCTAGGTAGTAATCCAGAAAAAATTACTTTCGCATTTGGAAGGATCTTCATTACGGCTTGAACCAAGCGTTCCAAATCAGCGAACAAAGTAGGGGCACTGACGTTGCCCAAATGGAAAGCACAATAGTGCAAAACTACCACATGCGGACTGTTCATCATGGCCATATCCTCACAAACTTGTACAATTCCCTGTACATTGCAATCAGGCACAGTGCTCCACACCACCTCCACTCCTTTCACATCAAAATTCTTTGCAACATGCCTGCATTGAGCGTACTGTTGTAAACCATACACAAACATATCTCCAAGCACCAACACCCTGGCTTTCTTTACTTCTGCCATCTTCACCACACACAGTCTCTTTCAACACAAATCCACAACCTCAACATCTGATTGGCTGATCCGTACAGTCTTCTTTCCATGTTGGATTTCCTGGAAAAACCCGGATGTAGCACGCCCTGTCCACGAACAGCCGCGGTGTCCGCGGACGGCGTCCACTTTACTCTCTGTGCCATTCCCTCATTGCATACAGCTAAGCAATCACACAATACGAATAATGTCCTCGGAACACCCCCATTTTGTGAATTTTCGAACATTTCAGGACAATTATTTCATTATTCAACATATTAACATTATAAATATTATACTTTCATCTTGTACTCTGCACACAATGCTATGTTTCTCCATTAGTAGCTCAGTATACTAGATAGAATCCCATAATACAATGCTATTTATATCAATGCATCATTCAAAGCACTAATAACGGTATGATATTTATTGCAATATCCTTGACACTTTTTTCGCAACATTATAATAAAAATCCCTAGTACACAAATTCCATGAAAAGTACATACACATGTGATGTCATCAGTGATTTCATCAATGACATTTGCGATGTCATCTTTGATGTCCTGGGTGTTAGTCTTAGCAGTGGACAGTGGTGGCGCGAGTTATTTTTCATAGCTTACCATAACTTGCGATTTTCAGGGGTCTTTCGGCTGTACTTAGAACCATAACGTCCCTTAAACAAACTTTTTTTAATATCACGCAAACAATATACAAACATGGCGTGCAAAAACCAACTTCTCACAGATAGCTTTACACAGAATGTTGAAAAGTAAGAATTTATGCTCGTTCACAGTGAAGGTCAGCTGCTTCCATTTTTTTCTCGGGCCCCGGAGAGGCTCACGAAGAGGACTATAAGGTTGTATTGTGTTTTGACCTTGACAGACAGAGATTGTGATGAAAGACTTCTCTTGAAGGAGTGTTTGTAAAACGTAAGAGAAGATAAGGATGACATTTCTGAAACGAAACCACTTTTATATATTATATCACTATGCGAAAGATCGTTCGCACACGCAGAGTCGTATTTTGGAACTGCACTACTCGTAGACAATGGAAATTGCAATTGTACTGTAAGTAACCCTTTAGATTATTTTATAGCAAATATAATTACAATAGCGTAGCATTAAAGACCGCTCAAGTTGAACTTGTTCGTTGAAAGTGGCATAATGTTTTCTACCGCGCACTATCCCCGCCGAATTGATCCCCTGTCATTTAGAGGGCTCTGAAAAAGGCAGACGACACAGGGTGGGTTAATAGAAATAATTTACCCGGTCTATAGGCGGTCAAGCGCTCTACTCGCTGTGCCACTTCACTGTAGCCTGTCAAGTGGCACAGCGAGTACAACGCTCGCTTTGACATCCGTGCACAGCTTGCTAACTCAAGTTCAAATCCCGGCAAGGCCAAACTCAGCCTTTCATCCTTCCGTGGTCGATAAATGAGCACCACACACCGTGGTTAATAATAATCACTGCTTAGATACCTCCTGGTTCTTAGCGCTATATGAATGGGAAAATATTATTATTTTATTATTAACATACTCCGTTGCACTATCTTCGATAGCAAATAGTTTCACGCCCTAATAAATAAAATGATGATTTTTAATGAAGATCGGCTGGTGAGACTAATTTATGTTTTTTAAAACAGGTATGTGGCCCCATTTTGCCTATGTCACGATTTACAGACTCCAGCGGATGGGGTCTTCAACTGCCAGGTGCAGGTCCAAATATGCAACTTCATGACCCTCACCATTTTATGGGACAATCGCCAAGGACCAATATGCCCTTACGCAGTACTAGCGGCTACAAACAACATACCAACCAATAGGGTAGTCTAATGGCTCGTTGTTGGAGCAACCTTCCCATTATCAGAGCGACCATTTACTGCTTTTATCATAAACCAACAGCCTATCTACCGCAAAGGAACAACGCGTGGCTCAAAATAAACTTTTGCTGATCGACAGCAGAGACAATAGCAAATCGCTGAATATTCACTAAACATTTCATGTGAAATAAATGTACTTTACCAAATGTACAATCCTGCTGTTTACTTTTAAACCACAGTTTCATATTCCGAATTGTGGCGCACTGAGTTGTAAGCTGATCTAACACCCTCTGTACCGCAAAGGAACATCGCGTGCCTCAACATGAACTTTTGCGGATCGACAACAAAGACAAATGCAAATTGCTGAATATCCTCTAAACATTTGATGTCAAATAAATGTACTTTACAAAATTTACAATCTTGCTGTTTGCTTTTAAATCACTGTTTCATATTCCGATTTGTGGCTTGCTGTGTTGTGACATAATATGTGTTGTCTTCTGGGTTCTGTGTAAAGTCACTTAGGACTGCAGAGGACTGGGCGCATTTGATGACGCACCCTGTAACGTCACAGAGAGAGGCGGGGAATATGAATGCTTTGATAATATCAGGCTTAGGGGCGGGAGATATGATTTAGTGTTGCAAAAGCAAGTCAGCCAGGTCAATAGCGCCAGTCATAGGATTATCACATAATGTCGGCGCACACCAGCCGGATTTATCGTTTCTTTAGTGGACAAAAAGTCGGTTGACGCCCATAGGAAATTGTACTATTAGCGGACAAAAGGAGTGGTCTTAAAACACTTTCACCCTGACAACGAACAATACAAACAACATTCTCAGAACACCCCCATTTTGTGTAATTGCAACCATTTCGGGACACCGCGAGTGTTCTTAGAACACATTCAACTAGACAGATTACAATACGGACAGCGTCCTGAGGACACCCCCAGTTTGTGTATTTACGAACAATTAAGTACACCGCGAGTGTTCATAGCTCATTTTTACCTTCCTTGCGAACAAAAATGACACATACTCCGTCCTCTAAACACCCCACCATTTAGTTTATTTACAAAATGTCAGCACAGCCGTGTTCTCCGCGGACAAATCGAACGCAACAAAAACGTCTAGCACATAAAAAACAAAACATTGAACCTATCTCATACTCCCCCACCCTCCCCAAACACTCTTACACACCAACACACGGTACTAAATACAATTTTTTATCCACGTTTCACCGCGCTGTACGCGGTCGATGGCGAATACAAGATGGCGGGCGCCACAGAAAATCTGACGCGCTCCACGCCCCTCGCCGTCCAATCAGCGAACACGTCGCATGTCCGCGGACATGACGCAAGGCCATGGGCCGATCGGGGTGCTGTCCGCGGAGCGAACAGGGAAGTCCGTCCGCGAAGCGAACACAGATTTCACTAATTTTTTTGCCTTACGTTTCGGTCATTTTATAAAAAAACTACTGGACGGATTTACACCAAATTTGCAAAAGCACGCTTTCGGGACCAAGCCCCCGCTCCTGCCGCAAATCTGGTGTAAATCCGTCCAGCGGTTTGGCCTGTGGCCGTGCGCAAAGTTTTTTTCCATTATTGCAAAGTATGGTGAGGATTCGTCCAGGGAGAGCGAAGTTATAAGCCGCCCAAAAAGTGCTCTTCCTATGGAAACACCAACTTAACCATAAGTACATGGCCACTACCGTGGCCATGTAATATATATATATATATTATGACATGAATGTTCTTTATATTCTTCTATTAATACTTATTGTATCATAGGAATGCATTGTTTGCACAACAGCACTACGCACTTTATATTGTCTCTACGCTACTTATTTAGCGAAGATATCTATCTCGACTCCAGATACTTCGTAATTATGGTGAAAAATACATATAATTACTTCTTTGCCTCGCTAGTAATATTTTTGGCAGACTTTTTCTGTTGCCCTTGCACTTTCACATTTATGTACCCTATGTGACAGGTAACATGATACTAACTAGTCAAATAAACATGGCAACATCACATGGCAAGGGAGCTATTTGAAGCCACTACTAGAAGCAGATGTCGAGATATATTTGCACTAAGCACTTTATAATATAACATTAATGTGCCCTATTGTTTCATATGAACTTATCAGATCATAGGAATGCATTGTTTACATAAATGCACTATGCACTTTACATTGACTCAATATTATATGTATAGCGAAGATATCAATCTCGCTTTGTAGGCACCTCATAAACATGTCAAGATGCATTAGTAGTCACCTTTTCGCTCCATATACATTTCAGACAGGTCTATCTTGTTATCCGTGTCACTATGTATCAAATGGGAAAGACAACACTATGTTTACAATATGACAATCTTGATGTTTCTCGTAATGCACTTACAATTATATTTTATGTCATACATTATGAACTGATTCTCTGAAATAGCACCAATATTTAAAATGCCAATTTTATTTTTATTGGTCTTGCTGTGGCTGAAAGGTCATGTTTATATTTAAACATATGCTTATATCCTTCCTTTTTTAATGTGAACCAGCAGCCAAAGCCAAGATGTCTAATTGCCATTATTTTTGAGATTTTAAGTCACCTTTTTTATGTCCTTCACTTTGGTGGGAGTGTTTGGTATAAAAACAAACACTCTATGGTTGATGAGTAACTGTGATCAAGCCACTGGTTAGTGGTGAAACGCGTCAGGCTGCCGTCTGGCCAAGCATAAAATTGCACTGGGAGATTACTTTTTCATCTGTTGCACACGTTAAATAAAGGCTGTTATATTATATGCAACCTTTGCTGCAGTTGTTGCTGTTGGATTTCCGTGATTTCTTGGATTACTGGAACACTTTTGTTCGTGGAGTGCTGCTCGCCTGAATAGTTTCTGGTTGAAGCCGTTCGTAATTGAAATATATATATATATATATATATATATATATATATATATATATATATATATATTCAGTGAAAAAACTTTGTTAAAGGGACGTTATGGTTCCAAGTAAAACCGAAAAACCCTTGAAATTCGCCAGTTATGGTAAGCTAAGCAACCATAACTCGCACCACCACCGTGCATTGCTAAGACTAACACCCAGGCTATTCTTCAGAACACAGTGATTTTTGCTGCCACCTGCAGACTACACCATCATCGAGATGGCATCCTTGGCTGCTGAACTGCTACTTGGTGCTGCACCTGCTTCAGCACCACCCCAAGGGCCTGAAGAGGGGAACAGGAGTGAGGATGCGGAGGAGGAAGAAGAGGATGATGAGAATGAGGTAGAGGAAAACCCTACTACCCGCACTATGCGTGAGTCTTGGGTGTGGCGGTTATTTACCATTCATGGTAATGTTCCTAAGGCTCATGCGAACCGTGTTACCTGCAATGAGTGCGAAATGATACTCTGTCGCGGGAAGCACGGTAAGTACAGCTTTGGGACCACTACTATGAAGCGACACCTGAGGTCATTTCACTCGGGCTATTCGCAGGGTTGTACCTTGCGAAGAACGTAGCAGGTTGATTTCCTCTACTTCATCCTCTGTTTCTGATCCTGTCACCACAAGGACCACCTCTGTGGGACAGCGTCTTCCTCAAGCTGCCTCACAGGCCATACAGAATGCTGATGACCCTTACCTTTCGAGGGTCACAGTTGTATGTATGTACTGTGACACAGTACTCTGCAGGGGGGAGTGACTTCGGAGTGCTTTTGAGACTATTGTCTCAGAGCACGAGAAGACCTGCTCACTACCCAAATAAAACCCACTCTACATCTTCCTCTCTCAGCTCGCCCTTTCTTATCCCTGTGGTTGGTATCCCCCCCTTTACCCTCCTTTACCCTCCTCTCCTAGTGTGTCGTGTCTGAAAAACCAAAAAAAATACAAAATTACAAAAATCAAAAAAAAATAAGGCTCTTTTCAGAGCCGCCTTTCCAATTTAAAAAATAGAAGTGAAAATAAATAAAGCAGGGCTCTTTGTATTTTTTAGAAGTCTGCGGACTGTTCGCGAACATTAAAAAAATTGGGTTGCTACTCCATCACAAACATTGTAATTTTCTCTGGAAAGAAGTGGTGGCTCTGAAAAGAGCCTTTGGGTGGTGTTTGTAAGTCAAAAATTGTAAATGCTTAACATCTACTTCAAAATCGTTGTTGTAATTCCAAAAAAGGTCGCAATGCATTTTTTACATTTCTCAGAAAAATCTGATTGCCAGCATAAGTAAGATGGACTCCATCTCTGCGAAAAATGTATGTACTACAAAACATAATATTTTCATTGTGAAAAGAAGACATGCCAAAATCTCTTAGAAGGGCACAAACAGCCTTATTAACATTGCGCCTTGCTTTTTCCATTTGTGGACCAAATGAAGAAGAACGAAGCCACATTTGTCTCTGCGCAATCCGTGAAAATATCACTTGAGAATTAGGAAACATGTCCATAACCTTCCTAAATCCTTCTTTCATAGCAAATTGCAAAAAAATTCCAGTCACATGTCCTAAACTTTTCCCTCCACAATGAATTACAATTATGTCTGGATGTTGCTCTGTCTCCAAAGTAGCACAGAGAGGGAGCAAGTCCAACCACTTCATTCCACGTACTCCATGCCAGTGTACTTCCACATGTGGGAATCCAAGATCTACAGCTACTCCACAGCTTTCTGCATGCACCTTCAACCAATGTATCCACAAATCTCCTAAAATCCAAACAATCTGTTTTCTGAAACACACAGCCATAGCTATCTTTTGATCTCTCAGCAAAAAGAGTATCTGAGAAAATCTCTTCTGGCACAACACACCCAGCAAACTTTCCTGACCAATCCCTTTCAGTGCTTATTCTCATTTGCATGACTTCTGAACCCAAAAATCCCCGGATGTAACTCCCGATGTCCGCAAACTACCGCCATGTCCGCGGACATATCGTAACATGAACAGCCCTTCTACCATTTCCACTACACTCTCTCTGCCATTCCCTCATTGGATGTACCTCAAAAATCACATGACCATGCACCAATCACATTCAAGACCTCTACATCTAACTGCATCATCATAGATCAGGACTGCAAATGTACTCTGAATCTCTCTGAGTACAAGTGTCATATCATTGGCAAGCAGCATCTACCAGAAATACTGTACAAGTCTTCACGATTTCTACTTGCAGCTCCATGCATATCCATATGCATGAACACAAACTTCAGTTATGCATATTTTCTGTATAGTAGATGAACACATTTTCAAACAGACTTTTACCTTGTAAAATCTGTAAAATGAATTTACTGTACTTTTTTCAATTTCCTAAAATCAACTATCACTTATAAACCTTTATACTATTTACTTTATTTATACACACACACTCAAATCATGTTAAACTAACATTTTTTAAATGAAATATATAGACTACATATATTCAAACAAAATTGCATGCAAACACAATCTATGTTTAAACCTTTATAAAAATACTTATACAATTTCATATTTTTTGTTTTTATTTATTTATTTACTTAATTACTTTAAATTAGACATGACATTGAGGCGCTATTACCTAGAACAGTTTACTTACAGAAATAGTGGTATTCACTAATATAATATAAATTTCACAAGACATAGTCAAGATATTTTTTTTTGCTACAGTTAGTCATTCAATACAATTTGTTCATTAAGAACATATCATATGTACTGAACTGATGCAATGTATCTTATGTAAATAAATTAGTTTAATGGTTTTACAGAAGGCACTGAGGATTTCAATTAAAAAAATCAATATCTAAATTAAAAACAGTGCTATATACAATCAAAGTTACTAATTTGAAGCTTTTACCATTGCAGTGAAGACCAGTTTCCTGAAAAGAAGCAGCCGAATTCAAAGAAGAAAGAAAAACTAAGAAGTTACCTGTTAATTTAATAAAAAAGTAAGTAAAATATCACCATAATATTTGTATTATTAATCAAATATACTATAACGTTAATACGAGCTATTTCGGTTTCTAAAAATAGAGATTTTGCACCATTTTGTCCAAAAATGTCCATGTCTTAAACAGCGATTTACAGCCAGAATGGCCCACAAATTTCTATTTTTGGACACACAAATTACCCAACTGAACCACTACAATTTTCATATTATAGAACAAACAACTGTTTGAATTGTATACATTATTTTTACTATTTGTACTTTTCCACACCACTAGCTTACTTTTTTTTTGTCATCTGAACCCCAGTTTAGTAACACATAAATTCAAGAATACCTATCCCTACTAGTTTTAGTTCCCAATGCACAATCACACACCATTACATACATCTTTATCATCTTACTCAAACACTCATGCACACAGCACACATACATTCCAGAACACCCCAACCCATATCTTCTTTATTTTTTTCAACAGACCCTAAAGAATGCATACCAAAAGTCAAGTCCATAGAAAGCAACGCAAAAGTAGAGCAAATGAAAATAAAGGTGTCCAACATAAGCATCCATCTCTAGCAGAATTTGTAAAAAAAGTTGAAACAAAACAGCTAATACAATCATTTAGTGAAACACAAGAAGTTTCAAGTACAACTTCGCTTCCTCTATCAAAATGTAAAACAAACCAAAAAACAATTAACAGAAAATCAGCTATCAGTACAGATAAAACTACTTCTTCAAATTTTAATATAGTGCAAAGTAAGCATACCAAGAAATGTATTTTAGCCAAAATATACCGTCACAAAGTCCTTCAAAATCTTATAAAAACAGGAGAGAAATCAGGTTCAAAGCTTAAAACCTATCGTAGGAAATTAATCTTAGAAGCATTGATGGACAGTGCAATTCTTCTCAAAAGAAATGTATTTACTTTACTGTTGAACAAAATGAAACCACTAACAAAACTAATAACTAAATTACAAAAAAGACTTCTCAATAAGCGAAATATCAACAGAAAGAACTTCTTAAGTATCAGCAGAGGTGAATGGAATCACACTACAAGCACAGAACCATATTTTAATGAAGAAGCGTACAAACAAAAGCAAACGAATACAATTGCCATACATAGCAGTGGTCGAGGTTATGAAAAAGTGAATAATACCATAATGGAACAAGAAGTACTTCTTACAAAAATATGCCCTGAAAACTTAGAATTACCCCTCCATTCAACTTAATCAGAGTGTCTAGTGTACAAATGGCCATGCACGTCAATGTGTAACATTCCCAAACAATGTTTCAAATCTTTACGCCAATTCATCAATAAATATGTAAAAAGCAAAGACAAAATCAAAATTAAATTACTGCAAAATATAGATACCTGTCCAGTGCGCAAGTACACAGGACTACAAGGACATTCATTGGCCTGCATTACAGGACCTACTTGTAAAACCACTTTCCATGATATCAAAAGGATATCAACACATCATTCAACTATAAGAAATCTAGTCTATAAACTGTACTATGCTAAAAGTCCTGCTTTAGCACTAGCAAAGTTAAATAACATCCTTCTACATGGTACAGCAAAAGACCTACTTGAAGAAATTCACTATATCCAGAAAAAATATTTTGGAAGTGAAAGCCATTTACAGAATGAAATAGCTTTAAACCAATTAAGCAACAATTCTACACATGGCAACCTTTTGCTAAACACATACAAAAAAGAAATACTAAAATTTAAAAGTACATCAGCTGAAGTACCAAACCATGTATGTGTATGTTGCCGTAGAATTTTTTATAAAAGTAACACAAAAACTGTGGACCTATCATACAAAATAGAAGACAATGAAGATTCTAAATGGTTTGAATTAGCTCTCTACCTTGTAGCAGAAAACAAATATGAAATAACTGAGCCCTTAATACTTTGCAGTTATTGCACTACAAAACTTGACAACAACCAAACTCCTTCACGTTCTATCACAAATAATTTGGAATTATACCCAGTACCAAAACCTCTACAACAACTCAATTTATATGAGAGCATCATAATTCAAACAGTACACCCATTTCAAGCAATAATACGCCTTCAACCAAAAACAGCAAAATTACCTCCCTCTGAATTGGTAAAAGGCATTCGTGGAAAAGTAGTTTATTTACCATTAAATCTAAAAGAAAATGTGCATACTCTAGGAGTGCAACCTCCAATGCAGCAATCTTTAATTATATTAGTAAATGGAGTACCTACAAAAGACAAAGAAATATGGCAACAGCTGGTAGATTTATATAAAGTTAGACAAGCCTTCCAATATCTTAAAGAGAATAATGACTATTACAAAGAAATTAATATTGAAGAAAACTTGAAAGATACAACTGAAATAATTCAAGAAACACAAGAATCTGGTCAATTTGAGCTACTAGATCCTGCTACAATATCAAATACTTTAGACCATTATACAATTCATCCTTTGCACTGTAATGACACCGTACAAGATGTACTGGAAACTTACCAAATGCGTCAAACAAAAGGATCGCCAATCAGTATATGGGAAAAAAGTATAGAAGCACGTGCTTTTCCTCTACTCTTTCCTACTGGCAAAGGAGGAAGGTATGATGATAGACCGATTCAAATATCAGCTTCAGAATACCGCTCATTACGGATGTATTCTGAAGATCCCAGATTTAGACAAAATGTGGAATACATATTCCACCTACTCTTTGAAAGTGAACTAGCAACTTTATGTTACGGAGTTGCACACATATTAAAATCAGGATCACACTTTCAAAATATGACAGCGACACAATTATTAGAAAAAGTGCAACAAAAGGATGAGGTTTTACAATCAAATATTACAAATCTATTAGCAAATATGCGTGGTACTAAAGAGTACTGGTTTTGACGTCATGGAGATGTACGTTGTATGATCAGAAACCTTGGCCCACCCACTTGGTTTGTTACATTAAGTTGTGCAGAATATGCATGGGAAGATTTACATGATTTCCTACGGATATCAAATAAAAACAAAACAAACATAGATATTCTAACACCTGGAGAACTTTGTTCTTTGGATCCTGTTAATGTTTCAAGATATTTTCACCATCGCTTCATTGCTATGCTACATTTTATTTGTAATAAAACTGTTCCTCCCCTTGGAGAAGTGCAACACTTCTTTTGGAGAAAAGAATACCAAGCCAGAGGAGCACCACATATCCACATGCTTTTATGGATTAAAGATGCTCCTAAATTTGGTCAAGACAGTGATGCCACTGTTTTACAGTTTATTGAAAAATATGTCACTTGTGAAATTCCATCAGAAGCCACAAATAGTGATCTTCGTGCACAAATTTTACAATTTCAAAGACACAAATGTGGAAAATATTGTCTTCGCAAATACAAAAACAAAGGCAAATACTACACCAAATTCCGATTTGGTTTCCCTAGACCAGTTACAAATACAGGTCAAGTAAACAACCTCATGTCTTCAGTTAGACATACTGTTAAAGGAAAGTCACCTAAAAATACATATTACATAAAAAGAAAAGAAGAAGAAAAATATATCAATGATTATAATGCAATCATTGCCCACTTATGGAATGCAAACATAGATGTGCAGTACATTGCAGACAATTCTACTATGTCACAGCATACTTAACTAAAGCAGAAAAGACAGAGCTCCAAGACCTCTGGAATGACCTGTCATCAGATAAAACAGTATCTCAGAAATTATACAGCTTGGGCATAAAAATGCTCACCCATAGAGAATGTGGATCTTATGAAGCAGCTGATCGTTTAACTGGTACTTCATTGTATGGTAAATCTGAAAATATAGTATGGCTAAGTCTTGGTCCAGCTAAATCTAGAAAAAGAGTTCTAAAATCATATGAAGATATAGAAACAATAGCCAAACATGATCCCAACAGCCAAGACATTTTAAAAAACAATTTATTGGACACATACTACCCAAACAGAAGTAATACTTTGGAAAACATGTGTCTATACCAAATAGCCCAAAACTACACATACAAAAATAATATGAAACCTGATGAAAAAAAAGGTAAATATAGAGTGACAGACTGTGAAGGCAGTTTAGTTAAACTCGCTAAACCAAATTTAATTAATCATATCAAATTGTCATTGAAGACTCCTCAACATAAAGAAGTATATTACATGTCCCTGCTACAACTCTTCAAACCATGGAGAAAAGAAGAACAATTACTAGATAACTATGACTCATATGAGGATGCTTTCAAAGCAAATGAAAGCACTATAACTGATGTAAACTTTACACAGTACAAAACAATGTTGCACAATGAACAGCAACATGAAGAAGAACTCCAAGCCCAACTAGATAAGGATACTCCTGACAGTAGTCAACCTTCTGTAACAGGAAGCCAAGAACCACTGGGAGAACCACTAATAACAAATGAGGCAGAATTAGCTATGATGGAAGTAGAAAACACCATGTGTCAGTATGAAGATAAGGAAGACTTAACTATACTACAATCAAAACTAAACAATGAGCAAAGTAGCATTTTTCAAGAAGTAACAAAACAAATTGCACATGGTGTAAAACATGAAAATTAAGAATGTTCCTGCCATAATTATAAACCTATACTACTGTACGTCAGTGGTGAAGCTGGTTCTGGCAAAACATTCCTTATCAAAATCATTAGCAAGTTCCTTCAACAATTGACAAACATCAAACTGTTAGTTGTTGTCACTGCCTTCACAGGTTTAGCTGCCTACAACATAGGTGGTGTTACATTACACCGATTACTACTATTACCAGTAGAACACCAGAACAAATTAGACTATTACGAACTTTCTGCAGAAGCTGCAATGGAATTACGCAGAGTATTGAAACAAATGAAAATGCTACTAATAGATGAAGTGAGCATGCTCTCCAACCTGATGTTAGCTTTGATTCACCTCAGATTACAAGAAGTACTCAAAACAGACTATGAAGAGCTCTTTGCAGGAAAACACATTATTGTTTTTGGAGATCTGCTTCAATTAACACCAGTAAAAGGTGAACCTATTTTTAAAACATTAGGGGACAAACTCTGCCGTAAAACTGTTGGCAGCTTTGGAAATGTCAACCTTTGGCAACATTTCCAATACAGAGAATTAACAGAAAACATGCGCCAATCTGCAGATCTAACTTATGCCAACATTTTAAACAGTTTGAGAGTTGGTATACTTTCTAAAGAAGCAGAAGCAACATTGAAAACCCGGCACATTAATGCACTTTATGGCGATAATGCATGTGCTACAGATGTTATGGAACAATTAGCCCACAAAAATTTCAATTGTATGGCCTTAATGCCAACTCTTGCAAGCTGTCTCAAATTCAATGAAATAATGTTAAGTAAAGAAATGCAACCAATAATGGAAATTAGCGCCACAGACAAACTAGATGTACATGGTATGACACTACCCATGTGTGACCAAGCCACAACAACACTAAATAATTTAGAAAAATCAATCTCAAACACAGCAGGCTTAGAAAAGATGTTAAAATTATCCTTAAATTGCAGAGTAATGCTTAAACGTAACCTTGACGTGGACCAAGGACTAGTTAATGGAGCACTGGGTACAGTTGTTGGCTTTCAAACATACCCACGTGACAACAAAATTCAGTTTGTCAATATACTCTTTGACAAACTTTCAGAAGTAAAAGGATAGGACGCTCAACAGCTAGATTCCTTCTCTTCAAAGATATGTATGTACGCAGAGAACAATTTTCTCTAACTCTTGCATACGCAGTCACGATTCATAAATCACAAGGTCTTACCCTAGACAAAGCAATGATAGATATTGGTAACACAGTCTTTAAAGAAGGCATGAGCTACGTAGCACTATCACGCTTACGTACACTTGACGGTCTATTTCTAATCAACTTTGATGCAAGTAAAGTAAACGCTGATATTCCTTGCATTTTAGAATATAATAGACTTCGCTCACTATACACTCCCCATCTAAACACATATTCTGTTCCACAAAAACTAAAACGTTGTAAAAGAAAACTAAATCAAACAGAAATGCAACAGGACGTCACTGCAAATCCTCCAAAGAGAGTAAAAGAAACTAATACTTCATCAAGTACCACAAACAAAAAATAATCAATTAGAGAAAGTAAACCAGGTACTTCTTTAAAGAAGGAAGACAAACTCCAAAAAAAGCAGTTAGATACAGAACTACCTGGACCATTTAAATTCTCAAATATAGTTGGTGTAAGTTGCTATGCAAATGTAGCAATGAATATTCTATTTCAATTACCACCAATTGTTGACAACATTTACTTACACAGTACAGACCCTTTGTGTTTGCAAATGTTAGTACTTCACAGAAATGCAGCAAACAATCCTGACAACACATATAGTGTTTTTGGAATAAGACGACAATTGGACTACTGTGCTGGAATGGTGACATTCACTATAAACTCACAGGAAGATCCACAAGAATTTCTAATGTATTTACTATTAGTACCGGAAAACAAAAACATACCTATAAATGAAATTTTCCAGATTTCATACATGTGGAAACATACATGCACTCTGTGCAACAATGTGACACAAGAAGAAATTCCCAATGAACGCTTCATATATATATATATCAATACCAAATTGTGAATCCATTCCATTTCAGCAACTTGTACAAAATGCAAACCATGGTAGATTATGCTCTACCTGCAATTCAGATAGTCGCTCCACGTTAGTAATACAAACACATAGTAAATACGTAATACTAATGCTTCTACGTTACAATGCAGATGGTACCAAAAACAACTGCAAGCTGACACATAGTCAAATATCACTTGGTAAGAAAACCTTCACAACAATATGTATAATCTACCACGCAGGAGCCACAACCAATTCAGGGCACTACACGGCATATATAAAAAAGAAATGTGGATGGTTTGAATGTAATGATAGTACCATTACTCTAAAGCAGAGATTACCAGCAAATCTTACAAACGCTTATTTGATGTTCTTAAAACCAAAATTTGATAAATAAACTGTATTTAAACCTTTAAGTAAAATTGTGTTAAAAAATATAAACTGTTAGAATACTCCAAAAGCTATCTAACTGCTCAAAGATTCTACAACAACTAATCAGATAAATGAATACCACTAAATCAGACCAAAAAATACACAGTTAGAATACGCCAATTGGTATCTAACTGTCCCAAAATTATAAATTTGTGTTAAAATAATATAAACTGTTAGAATACTCCAAAAGCTATCTAACAGCTCAAAGATTCTACAACAACTAATCAGATAAATGAATACCACTAAATTAGGCCAAAAAATACACAGTTAGAATACGCCAATTGGTATCTAACTGTCCCAAAATTTAACAATATCCAAATAGATAAATCAAAACCACTAAAATATATTAAAAAAATAGACAGTTAGAATACGCCAATTGGTATCTAACTGCTCCAAAATTTTATAATATCAAAACAAATGAAGAATCTGTTACTGCTCCAAAAAAAATACAACAAAGCAAAGTATAAAGCATTAGCCAGACACAACAAGTGAACACTGAAAACAAACAAACAAATAAACTGTAGCATAACAAAAAAAGGTTTTTTTTTTAATCCAACATGGATTTTTTTTCTCCCACAGACCCAATGATTTTAGCAACAAATACAGAAACTGAGCAAATTGCACAGTACTCTGATTTGTACTCTACTAAATATGAGGGTCGAAAAAAAATAAAAGTATATTGCTTATACAATGTAATAAGTCATTACAAAATACTAATACTAACATGCTATTTTCTTTTATCACAGAAATGAAGAAGAAAAACATGGACTCCCATTACTAGACCAAACAGTAAGTATACAATAATAAGGACAACCATAGCAGCATATCACATCCATAGTATCTAATACCTTTGTTCCTTATAGATTTGTTTTTCACCCAAAGTTATAAGCAAATATGAATGTGATATGCTGCGGTGGTTGTTGCCAGGGCATAGAGTCTTGGGTGCATGGCCAAATGGCCATGCACCCAAGACTCTATGCCCTGGCATCAACCACCGCAGCATATCACATCCATAGAGTCAAACATTTCAACTATGATCTATGGGAAACTTTTAATGTCCGCGAACAATGTGAGTGTTCTTAGAACACTTTGAACTTGCCAGCGAACAATACGGACACCGTTTTCAGGACACCCCCTACGAACATTTCAGAACAACGCGATAGTTCTTAGAACACTTTCAACTTAACAACGAACAATACGGACAGCGTCCTAAGGACACCCCCTACGAACATTCCAGGACACCGGGAGTGTTCTCAAAAATGTCTTCAGAACACCCCCATTTTGTTTATTTGCGAACATTTCAGGACACCGCGGGTGTTCTTAGAACACATTCAACTTGACAGAGAACAATACGGACAACGTCCTCAGGACACCCCCTACGAACACTTCCCGGACACCGCGAGTGTTCTTAGAAGCGTCTTCAGAACACCACCATCTTGTTTATTTGCGAACATTTCAGGACACCGCGAGTGTTCTTAGGACACATTCAACCTGACAGAGAACAATACGGACAGCGTCCTCAGGACACCCCCTACGAACATTCCAGGACACCGGGAGTATTCTTAGAAGCTTCTTCAGAACACCACCATCTTGTTTATTTGCGAACATTTCAGGACACCGCGAGTGTTCTTAGGACACATTCAACTTGACAGAGAACAATACGGACAGCGTCCTCAGGACACCCCCTACGAACACTCCCCGGACGCCGCAAGTGTTCTTAGAAGCGTCTTCAGAACACCCCCATTTTGTTTATTTGCGAACATTTCAGGACACCGCGGATGTTCTTAGAACACATTCAACTTGACAGAGAACAATATGGACAGCGTCCTCAGGACACCCCCTACGAACATTCCAGGACACCGGGAGTGTTCTTAGAAGCGTCTTCAGAACACCACCATCTTGTTTATTTGCGAACATTTCAGGACACCGCAAGTGTTCTTAGGACACATTCAACTTGACAGAGAACAATACGGACAGCGTCCTCAGGACACCTCCTACGAACACTCCCCGGACACCGCAAGTGTTCTTAGAAGCGTCTTCAGAACACCCCCATTTTGTTTATTTGCGAACATTTCAGGACACCGCAAGTGTTCTTAGGACACATTCAACTTGACAGAGAACAATACGGACAGCGTCCTCAGGACACCCCCTACGAACACTCCCCGGACACCGCGAGTGTTCTTAGAAGCGTCTTCAGAACACCCCCATTTTGTTTATTTGCGAACATTTCAGGACACCGCGGGTGTTCTTAGAACACATTCAACTTGACAGAGAACAATACGGACAGCCTCCTCAGGACACCCCCTACGAACATTTCAGGACACCGGGAGTGTTCTCAAAAACGTCTTCAGAACACCCCCATTTTGTTTATTTGCGAACATTTCAGGACACCGCGGGTGTTCTTAGAACACATTCAACTTGACAGAGAACAATTCGGACAGCGTCCTCAGGACACCCCCTACGAACACTCCCCGGACACCGCGAGTGTTCTTAGAACAGTTTCACTTTGGTTGCGAACAAAACGGACACATATTGAGTCCTTAGAACACCCCCAGTCAGTTTATTTAGAACATTTCAGAACACCCGTGATGTCCGCAAACAAATCGAACACAAAAAGAACATCTAACACATAAAAAACACAACTTTCATCCTATCGCATACACTCCCACCCTCCCCAAACACTCCTACACACCAACACACTCTACAAAATACACATTTTGAACAAAGTTTCACCGCGCTGTCCGCGGACGTCCGCGAATCCAAGATGGCGGGCGCTACCGAAAAATCTGACGCGCTTCACGCTCCACGCCGTCCAATCAGCAAACACGTTGCATGTCCGCGAACATCACGCAAGACGATTGGCCAATCAGGACACTGTCCGCGGAGCGAACAGGGAAGTGTGTCCGCGAACCGAACACAGATATCACTAATTTTTTTTTACCTACTTTTTGGTCATTTTAAAAAAAACTACTGGACGGATTTTCACCAAATTTGCAAAAGCACGCTTTCGGGACCAATCCGCTGCTCCTGGTCCAAATTTGGTGGAAATCCGTCCAGCTGTTTGGGCTGTAGGCGCGAGCAAAACATTTTTCCCATTCAGCTTATGGGAAAAAAAAAGTTTTGGGACCCCCCCTATAACTTTGCCCCCCCTGGACGAATCCTCACCAAAATTCAGAGTGACCCAAATACTTTTTTTGCAAAGTTTGGTGAGGATCCGTCCCGGGAGAGCGAAGTTATAAGCCACCCAAAAAGTGCTCTTCCTATGGGAACAGCAACTTAACTGGCCATGTAATATATGTATATATATATATATAGAAAGAAGGGACAGACTGTACCACATTCCCCAAAAAGTTCAAATTAAATCCAGGTGACACACGTATTTGCTAAGCACGAAAAGTCCTTTGTTCAAAAAATCATTTGGACGCTGAGGGAAGCAGCAAAAAACAACAGGAACGAAGCGTTTCACCCTACACGGCTTCGTCTGGTGTACAAGTGAGAGGAAGAGGACTACATTTGTATCAACAGCATTTGCCATCATGGTCCTTCTTCGCTGTTTGGTATTGTGGCCACTGATATGTTATATTGAAAAAGTTTCATGTGTGCATGCGGCCATTTTTAAAAGTTCAAAATCCTGCATTTAAAGTTAATATTCCAGCATTACAAGAATGTATCAAATACATATTTATAACATCATATAACATATCAACCATGTCTGATTCCAATTAGATAGGAGGACAATAATAAAAACAATAAAAACATCAATGTTGCACCCACGTAATAGTCTTAACAAGCAATTGCATTATTCTCTCGATGTTGTAATTGTTTAAAATGCACATTGCAAATACAATTCCCGATTTCTTTCAACATTCGCTTTATATTTGTTCAGCGTTTATTGTGTTTTTAAATTAGCATTTTCCATTTACACAGAAAACTGACTCCCTAGTGGGTGAAATGTGCGTCTGTGGGTCTTTACCGATCTTAGATGTGATTAGCTGTTACCCTAATACATGAGGTGCCATGTGCCAATGTTACTTAGAACCATGTCTCACATTAGAAATGTAGGGATCAAGGCAGTAAGGAACCTTTGTGGGCGCCTGTATCCCTCTTGTATTTGCATACATCTGAAATTTAATATGTACATAATAAAGTGCAATGTTAAATGGTACTTTAAATTATATGTTGACAAGAGCAAGGATGGCCCGGGCAGTAAAAAAACCTTGCGGGCGCCTTTGTCCATTTAATAAAAACGATGTAAACATTGTGGGCATATTGGACTATTAATAGTTCATGGTAGATGCATATCCTCTCTGCCATGGCACACTGGCCGTGAACTCTTGCGACCACCAGTGCCTACTTAATCTATGATGATGTGATATATTGTGGAAACAGTTTAAAATGTATATATATATTTCAATATAAAAATTACAAGGTGGGCAGATAGTTAGTGACCTTGCAAGTGGGAGGTATTGACAGATGTGTGTACATTAATGCATTTGTTAGAGCTTTTTTGCATGGGCTACAGCTTGGTGGAAGAGTGGGGGGAAACAATATGCTGGGGTGAACTCCAGAGTGCAATCCAGCACTTTGGGAGCCATTCGGCAAACAGAAAAAGAATGTTTTGAATGCCCCCTGCAATGTTAGGGCAATTATGTCGAGATGTGTTTTTTCTTTTTCTTTGCAGAAGTCTCCTGCTCATCCAGACTCATCAGGGCCTTCTCTCCTGCCACTTCCAGTTTAATTGCAGAAGTATCCATCTCTACCAGAGACTCCTCTATACATCTACAAAGCCTGCAGTAGACCTTGATCTTCCTCTTAAACGAATGATAGGACGATGCATGTTGGTAAAAGAGGGCTTTAACATGCTGTCTATTGTCCAGTTAATTGAGATACAAGGGCGAGCAGCAGAAGAAAAAAAAGGATTTATGTAAGAAACATGGGTGTTGTTTAAACCCCACTGAGGGAATTTGGAGACCGGATAGTACTGGGAAGTCAGTTATGCCTCTATCATTTTTTAGGGTAGTGCTGGAGCAACACCACTACTCCGCGCATGTGACTATAGAGAGTCTAGCTGCTACAAAAACAGAAGAGTGGTTTTTGCCAAATCTGTTAGAGCATGTGGCGCAGTTTATTGTAAATTGCATTGTGTGCCAGAAATGTACACAGGGCACACTTTGCAAACAGTGGAAGGAGCAATTTCTAGACCAAATGGCCCATTTCAGCATTTACATTTATACTATGTAGATTTCCTGCAGACATTCAATGGTTACATATATATGCTGGTCATGGTATGTGCTTCTTCTAGATGGACCAAGGCAGGTCCATGCACACTAATGCCACGTGTACTGCCAAGTTACTTGTGTGTGTAGTGTTCCCAAGATGGGATGTGTGTGAGGTTTTGCGGTCTGACAGTGGACCACATTTTGTAAATGAGCCATTTGAACCAATAGTTCTTCTATTAGGCATTAAACATACATTTTCCTATGTATAACACCCACAGGTGAAAGGTGTCTGTGAGAGATTACATAGATTATTGAAGGAAAGGATTGCAAACATATAAATAACTTTGAAGATGGGATGGCTACATTGCCTACCCCTTGCCTTCTATGCCCTACGAAACGATCCTGGCTCAGATCACCATCTAACTCCTCATCGGTTGGTGACTGGACGACCCATGAGAACCCCCCTTGCTCCTCCAATCAGGTTAAAAACCGATGCCCATAGTGTAGCGAAGTTGCTAAGTGATGAGATGCATGATTACCTAACAACAATGATTGCAAGTATTTCTTTCATGTTTGAACAGGTCAAGAATCGAAGGGAGGGGTCAAAGAGAAACGACTAGGACGATCAACCCATTGAAGCAGAGGATTTGTTAAAACAAACAATTCTATACCCAGAGGAACAGGTGCTGGTACAAATGTTTGTAAGCAATTGAAGTTATCCCTGCTTTGAAGGTCTGTACAAGGGGGAAGAAGTCACACCCACAGCAGCCATGTTAAAAGGATGAATAGCCTGGCTTCATTTGCATGACATCAAGCAATATAGAGGTGAAAACCCGACACTTACTGCAACTACTATCTGTGAAGCAATAGAAGAAGTTCTGTGTATGCAGACTTGTTCTATGGCCAAGAGTAAAGACAAGGAAAACGAAGAATGCACCAGCACCTTTGACTAAAGGCTAATATCTTTTAACATTTGAAAAGGAATAAACATACTTGCAGTTATCCTGGAACTTTTTTAGATAGGCTAAAGGAACTAAGTGTTGAATTACTAGAGCTGAAAGAAGAAAAACAAACTTCATCTTTGTTACCTATTGCAATAACATAACACACATTCTTGTATGCAGTTTTTACCTACATATCACCGTCTTATCCAGGTCTAATAAGAAGGCATGTCAATGTCATAGGTTCTTGGAAATCCTAAGAACAATCATATTATTTTTAATCTTCTTGCAGTTCTTGATATAAAGGTGCGTCTGTCAAAAATGATTCTTGCATAGACTTTGTGTACCTCCGTCCCCAAGCATCAGTCAAAGAGATTGGTAAGAACTCGCTGACTGGTTATTGAGGCTGCAAGTGCCAGGAACAATACACCGGGTCCCCAGGTAGCTGCAATGGAAATAGGGAGTTAGTGAAAAAATCATGCGTACAATTTGTGCCCCAAGTCTAATCAAGTAACTAGAAAACTGACATCTACCAGTTGGTGTGCCGAGGAAGATGTTTAAGTGGACGGTGGTGGACAGGATGCCTGACTACTCCCCCACTAGGGCGGTCGAAGATAGGATTCAAATCCAGCAGTGAAACACCTGGTACCGGAAAGTGCTTAATGTGGAACCAGGAAGGAACTCAGATAATGTATCTGAGTAAGAGTATTCGTGGAGCAGAGAAGGTAGCCCAAAAGCAGTCAAAAGAACACAGACCATGGTCAAAGTCGCAGTTCACAAGTCCAAAACACCAAAACAAAACACAAGAGGCAGTCCGTAGAGCCTTGCCGAGGTCTTAGCAATTCGAATGATCTGACCCGAGGGAAAAGTCATAGTAGCTGTGGATTTGCAAAAAGGCAATCCATGTAGCAAAGCCGAGGTCACAATCCAGGAAATAGTGAGGTTTGAGGTAACGTGAAAAAACGCAGTGAGCTGGGTCAAAATGCAGCTGAGAAGCATCCAATAGAGTTTCTGGCATATATTTTTGTTGTTGCCAAGGTATCATGATCAAGTGATATTGCTCGTCTCATGCGCTCGCGTAGCCGTGTAGTCTGAATGTTGCTTAGCTTCCAGGGCAACTGCCAATTATAATGCGGCTGGAGAATACTGTGGCCGTAGGAAAGCAGGTAACCATGAGAACTATGAGTACTATGTGTGGGTTGTACACTAGCTGTTTTATGATGTACACTGGAGGTGGTATGACGTGTGGAATGCATGACAGACTCATAGAAACGTACAGAGTTACATATTAAAAGTCTGACCAGAAATGAGGTTTCAGAATATAAGAGGTTCATTGTCATCAAGAATATCAATGAGTTTCCATGGAATAATAATTGTGGCATCATTACGCATTATGATGTGTGTTTTCTTCCTGATTATTATGACATTTATAAATAATATAAGAAACAATACAGCTATGGTGGGTGACAATGAAAACATTTACTTTTGCCTCTGATTAAATCACAACCAGCCTTTTTTATAATCTGACTAGGTATTTCTTTCGAATTAAAAGGGATGTTGGGGAAGATCATGACGATATAAATATGTATCTTGATAATTCGGCTCATTTAAAGAATAACACAAAATCAGCACATGAAGACAAAATCAACACATGAAGAAGGTGGGAAGAAGAACACCAGATGAAAGCTGCTATGTTTGTTCCCTTATACCTTATGCTTAGGGAAACTCTAAAATATTAATTGCCACAGACGCATTAGTGAAAAAGGCACATTGCCTTATGCACCTTGCACTTTACCTAACCAGAGGACAGTACCAAGGCATAACAGCATTCATAGTGTGGGTGAAAACGAAGAGAAGATAATTATAGTCAAGAGAAAAGCCAGAAACAATGCATAAAGTAGTAAAATACGAAAAGCCTGGAATAAATGGAGCAGGAATCAAGACTGAAGAAATTAAGATGTTAAAATGCAATTATCAGAATGGGAAGGAAATACGACAGTGCTGGGAAAGAGGTCAACTACAAATGAAAGGAACAGTGCTTCTTACGGATGGGCTGATGAAATTAGTTGTGGAAAATGCAAAAAAGGAATTTAAAAACCAATGGGCTAAGGTTGCAAGATAGTTGTCATTGGTCGACGATGAGGGGGCACCATTGAAGATACTACCCCTGAAGAATGTGTCTTTATGCTTCAGCAATAATGGCATGATGAAAGTTGGAGAGAACCACAAGTGTGGCCTAGTTTTCATGTACCACGCATGAAGGAAGGAACAACATTCCTCATGGACCAATACTGGGCCTGTGGATCAAGGGCATATATAAAGAAGACACCAAAATGGGGAGGAGTTTGTTCATTTGTACTGATAAGCATAGCAGCCTTAGTAGTACCACAAAGTGACCTGCAGATTACAGACTTCCAAAAAATGCACACGCATTTAAGGAAGAAAATATTGTTTAATTGAAGCAGACAGAGGAGAGATAATAACTTCTCAGAAACATCAATAGAAGCCTATTATGACAATCCAGATGAGCATAAGTTGCTCAGCAGAACAGCAGTGACATTTACAGCTATATTCCGGCCAGGAATTCAGACTGCAGTAAATGCTAAGTGATTAAATATATCCAGATGGGAGCTTCTGCAAACGATCAATATGACAATAAAATGATTTAATGTGATCAGAGAAGAATTGAGGACGATCAGGCTCATGGCCCTCCAGCACAAGTATGTCCTGGACTTAATTACAGAAATAGAAGGAGGTGTGTGCACCAAGATCGTGCCTTCTTGCTGTACATTTACAGAAGCAATAACGATGTTGTCAATGTTGCATACAGAAATGGGGGATAAATTATCCAAGACTGAGGAGGATGCTGGTTTTCATCTGTGTTTTCATGGATTCCAACTTGGTTGGCAAATGCCTTCAAATTACTTGGAGTAGCGCTAATGTTAGTATTTCTAGGATTTTGTCTCCTAAGGATCATCATAGGACAATACCAGAAAACAGCCAAGAAAGCTATTGGGATGAAGATCATGATTGATATAGATTGATATAGATACTGTAACTAGTGAGCAGATGCAAAATGAAGAAAGTACCCATAGGAATATAAAGAAAAGTACACCTGCACCTCCAAAAATGACATTTTACTAGTCTAAGGATCATAAAAACATGTACGATGATGGATATTCTGTCCACCATCAGGAGATTGATGCCACATGACCTGGAATGTTTATAAAAATATAAGGAATGCAGGTCACCTGAGGGGGTCATCAAAGATATGGGTCCCAAAGATACAACAGTATGAGGAGATGACAGAATATAATAAATAGAAGAATATATGATAGTTTATTTATATAGCGCCTATACACAATGTGTTTCAAATGTGGTGAGTACTCGGCCAGAGGGGGGAATGTAGAGGAGCAGTTGGATGCATTATCCCTAACTCTTGCCTTCTCACCACCGTCATATTGGAACAGTAGATGAGATCTGTATGTGACCTCATGTGTTGTTACTATACCACATTGAGTGTACAAGAGACAATATGCACTCAGACAGCTGTATCCAATGTACCCTTGCACTGAAAGTGGGGAAGGATGCCGTGTGGAAGGATATCGGCACACAGCATTGGACATCATGGAGCCTTGAGTGAAACCGGATGAGGATAGAGTGATGTCATGAAGCATATATACAAACCCATACTGAAACGATATGAAAATACTTACTTGAAACAATGTAACTGGAGTAACAAGAGACACATGTACAAAATGACAAAGTAATCATGAATTCAAAAGAACATAAAGTAACTTTCTGACCAATAAGTGTAAATTACGCAGAAACAGAAGGTAGTAAAGACATATAGAAGCTTGCCATAGAGGAATATATAACGTGGCTAGGATGGCCATAACTGGAAAATGAATTCTGGCTTGTGTCAAGATTCAATTCAGCTACCTCAGAAATAGATCAGGGTGGAAGAGTCACACGATGCTGGAAGAACAGCTTTGTTTGCAAAACAGAGAGGAATCTATGTTGGCTTGGGATCAAGGATGGGATTTTTAAGGAATAGCTGCAAAGCACAATGGGAGAAAAATGGATAAGCTATGGACAAGACATATTTCTCTTAGATTAAATAAGAAGAAAATATCAGCAAAAGCCAACTATTGGACAATTAAAAGTGTATACATTCTATATAAGGTATAGTTAGCAAGTGTCTAGAGGGCAGGAAGAGCAAACTCAGTATAATTAAATAGCAGTTAAGAGGTCCAAATGGACACATTTGTGGTCCCATCACATGTGACTCAGAAGTCAAAAAGAAGAACTATTTGTTAAGCCTCGGCTGAAGATGATGATGTGCTTACACTCCCTTAATGTCCCAGGACAGAGAGCAGGCTCCAAGGTCAACTACAGATGAGAAACTTTGGCTCAGGGCTGGACTGATGAGAGATGATGGACTAATTGGAAAAGTGGCGAGTAATCTGATGTGATTCTAGCACCTGGGTTTCATTTTGCTTACGTGCTGCTAGATGAGCCAACAGTCCAAGGTTGGGTACAAATTCAAATCAATGAATGGGTCTATGGGGCAACCTGCTATACAATGTTGCATAGATCAATCTACTGACATTTTGTTCACTATAATCGGTAGTATGTGCCTCACAGACAAGAGGCAGCCAATTGTGCACTAACCCCTATGTATTGTATAAGTAGATATGCACCCCTATCCAATGCTTCCTGCTAATACGTTTTTCAGTTTGTCACATAGGATGGCATCCTAGATGATGCATATTGGGGTATAAGACCTCTGTGTAATCAAGTTCATGTGTAAGTGTGCAAGCATCAGTCCGATGTCTGCCAGTTGACCCTGCTTTATTAAATTGAGAATAAAGTAGTACTTTGCCATATTCCTTGAGTCTGTCCAGTTATTTGGTCTGAGATGTTTATTGGTAATTTCATCTAGCACAAGAGACACTTCGAGGTGCTAGAGCACAAGATGTAGCACAGTTATTTGTACTGTGTATTTGGGAATGTAAGTCTATGTTTGCAACATGTAACAAGTTACCTTTCCATACACCACTGTTCACTTACAAGATGTCAGGCATTTTTTCTAACCTCTTGTGACCGGTTCATAACCAATGACTTTGCTTTAATCATCAAAGTATTGGTAGAGATTATTCCCTTGCTGTGTTATTTCAATTTTTAGGGTCATCCATCCACCGCTATAATATTCCTAGGTTGGTGTTTGGACCTGTAGTTCTGTTCTAGTAATACTGTACCTCATTTGAAAGATGAAGAAGTGTGGCTTTGTTTCTTGTTTTTCTATGGTCTCTTTTCAGACTTTTGTGATTTTCTTGCTTTTTGGGATCATTCTCCTAAACACCCCTCTGCAGCCAGCGCATAACAATCACTTGTTTGCAGGACGCAACACATCTTGGAACCTCCGCAGACTGCATCATGTCATAGATCAGACGAACCAGAGACGGTGCAAATGCGCAGTAGTGTCATTAGACGCTGTTAAAGCCTTCGACTCCGTCAGCTGGAAGTGGTTGCTGAGTGTCTTGGCCCACTTTGGCATAGGGGAAGGGTTTTGTAGATGGATTAGGTTGCTGTACAGAGATCCCAGAGCAAGAGTGAAAACGGGAACACACATTTCGAAACCCGGCGAATATACAGAGGAACCAAACAGGGCTGCCCACTGTCACCAATATTATACATATTGGCCCTCGAACCATGGGCGGTCTTTCTCAGGGCAGAATATGGGGAGACAGGGATATAAATAGATGGAGTAGTACACCAGATCTCGCTGTATGCGGACGACATCCTCCTCTTCGTGGAGAACCCGCGCGCTAACCTACCTTGCCTCCTAGAAGCGGCGGACGCATACACTAGGCTCTCAGGGATAGCCATCAATAAAGAGAAGTCCGTCCTGTTTCCCCTGGCTGACCTAAAGAAGGTCCCCCAAGACAAACATCCAGACATGGGTCTAGCATGGGCACCAAACTCCTTCCGGTATTTGGGGATAGAGATACACCACGGCTGAATCGCACAAACGCAACACACAGGTAGCCCTAGAGAAAACACAAAAGGTCATGGACTTCTGGGGGACACTCCCGTTGGGGATGATGGGAAGAGCGACCATTCTGAAGATGGTAGTACTCCCACAACTGTTATACTACTTTACAAACATTCTGCATTCCATACCCAGAGCTTTCTTCACAAAGCTGAACATAATACGAAGGTTCCTGTGGCGAGGAGGGAGGTGCAGGATCGCAATGACAACCCTACAGAGGGAGTATGAAGAAGGGGGCATCAGACTGCCAGATTTCGAAAAATATTACATAGCAGGGCAACTGCAGTTTGTGGTCAAATGGCTGGGTGAGGATGAATCAATAGACAAAACACTCTTCCAGCCAGCTCTGAAATCATACTACCTGCGAGAATTACCATGGATCGACAAATCCCTGCTTAGGACCCTGCCAAACATGCTTAAGCTCGCAACGGATCTGTGGGCGAGGGTGTGGAGACTCCAGAGGGCAAAAGATCCCTGTTCAACACAAATCCCATTTGCGGGATTACTAGGCACAGACACGAATACAATCGCAGCATACAGATCCCATTGGGAAGCCAAAGGAGTAGTGCAGATAGGAGACCTGAGAGTGGACGAACAATGGCTGGAGTTCCGAGACTTGGTGAAAGAATATGACATACACAAAGGTCCATTCCTCCTACATAACAGAATAATATTAACAATTAAGAAGAGGTGGCCGGAATGGCCAGAACAAGAGGACATAGGAGGAGAACTAGGTGCATGGTACGATATATCAGAAGGGGGACACACAATCTCCAGGCTATACGAACAATTTCTACGATCCAATAACTCGCAAGCGCTACATATAAGAGGACGCTGGGAAGAAGAACTTGGGAGACTCCTTAGCGATCAGGAGTGGACCAGAGTGCTGAAATATCCCAAAAAGGTATCGAGGAACGCAAGGTTTAGACAAGCACAATTATACACCACACACAGGGCATACCTCACGCCCAAGAGGATGAACAGAATGAACTTGGGAGACCCCCGCACATGCCCCCCTGCTCCGAAGAGGAAGCAGACATGATACACATGTTCTGCACCTGCCCAGTGATATGGGTTTTCTGGGATAAAATCAGACACAAAGTGGCCAGAAGTGGACTACAAATACAAGCAGAAAACCCTGAACTGTACCTCCTGGGCCTGTTCCCAAGAGGAGGCAGACATAGGTTGCACCTTGTAAAAATGAAAGATCTAATATGCATACTAGCCAAATGGCGGATAGCAATGGTGTGAAACACAAAGGAAGGACCGACAATAGACTCATGGTGGGCAGACCTCAGGAAATGGGCAATGGCAGAAACGACGGTGTGGATACGAGCGGTGCAGAAAGGAGAAGGGGAAACAGGACACAGAATAACAGCATGGAACTCCCTGATGCAGGATCTGTTCGTCATAGAGAGGAAAGTGAAGGGGATGATCCTAGGGGGAAGGAGGAACAATAAAGAAAGGACACTTGAGGACCCCCCAAGAGCGGGAGGCCCAAATCGGAAAAATCTCAAGACTGCCACGAGCGCAGAGTTAGCCTACAACAACACGATCGTCGGATCACTCCGAGATGGAAGATGAGAAGGGATACCCACGCAGAGTGCCAAACAGTCAGTTATGTTATAAGTTATATGTTTTGTTTGTTTTTTAATGTTAATATAAAATCAATAAAGAGTATTAAAAAAAAACAATCACTTGTTTGCAAGGTTTTCCAGTTTTTCTTTCCCCACATTCATCCATACATGTATAATATGTCCTTGTCCATTTGAACATGACCATTTGACTCTTCCTAAGCATTGTCATCAAGATGATTGTACTGAAATGTGGCTTAGGCCAGATGTTAGCAGAAATAATGAAGTTGATATGATTGAAACCGTGCGTTTCTTTGATCTAAATGGAGGATAACCCAATCTGGATAGATGTTATTGAGCATATAGGGGGTATGTCACAGACAAGATGTTTATCTAGTGGCTAATTTGGTGGCCATGTTATTCTTGTAAAGTTCCATTTTTTTATGGGGACATGTTTACTTGTATGCTCTGTCACATTGATGCTGGGTACTCTCTTGGTGGGTTTTATGGCTACATAATGGATCTTTATCGATTTAAACACTGATATACGCAGTCTAATTAGATCAACAAGTTGGGTATTTCAAGAGTCAGTTTAGCTTAACAGAGATGGGGACATAGCGAGCCTCATTAGAAAAAGGGAAACAGATTGGGTTATAGTAAATGGCAAAGATTTGGAGAGAGATAGTAAGAGAGCTAAAGATACCACAAGGAGGATATGGCGATACTAAAAGAGTTAATGATACTAACAGAAAGATGGGTCATTGGAAAGAGTAATATAAATATCTTAAGATAGACATGGAGACACAAATAGCGGTAGCTTTAAGGAGTTTGGAGTGTAGTAAGAGAGCTAGTGATACTGAGCTAGTGATAGGTGGGAAGTAAGAGTTGTCTGTCTATATTACAGGAGACAGGGCGCTAACTGAGAAATATCGGCATAAGAAAAGTAATAGGGAGATAGGAAGAGATAGAGACACTCAGCCTGATACTGAGATAGTGGTAGGTGGGAAGTAAGAGTTGTCTGTCTATATTACAGGAGACAGGGCGCTAACTAAGAAATATCGGCATAAGAAAAGTGATAGGGAGATAGGAAGAGATAGAGACACTGTCACAGAGGCAGCAAAGTACTAATAGGAACTGGGAGACATGGAGAATAGGGATATAGTAAGCAGTATTGGTACTGTGTGAGAAATAAAGGTATAGTGATATACGGAGTCAGTGAGAGAGATTGTGTATTAAAAGGGGGTTAGAAATATTATGAGGTAGAAGAAATATATGGAGCTAGGAAAGGCAGCATATGCAGATTGCAGACATAGAGCTACTGTACATTGTAGTTAGGGACACAGCTATCGTAAGGGAGATGAGTAGATACATGTTCTTTACAAATGTGTCATTTAGGGGTTTGCTATGTTAGTTTTGCAGCATCCATGTAGGTTTCATATGGATGTTTATTTAAAGGAAGTGTGCATATGCACAGCGATATAAAAAGGATTATCACCAGAGATGCAGTTTGATAATAACAAATACTGTGCACGAGACAGATAGATAAATAGAAAGACAGAATGCGATACATACATGGAGATAGACAAATAGATGGATAGATGGAGATGCCTAGAATGAGAGAGAAACCGTGAGATGCAAATCTCTGTTGTGAGAGTGAGGGAGAACAAAATATTTGAGATTAAAACTGTGAATATTGGACATAATAGGCAAAGCTAATTTATGTATGCACCCTATCGAATGACGAGATAGGATAATGGGCATGCCATACAAGCTTATATTTCATCCAAAGCTTAGGTGGCTATTAGCCACGAGCCATACGTTAGGCTTGAATTATTAAAGCTAACATTGCAGAGAACAGTTTGCATTAAAATTCCGAGCGGTCCGGAGATCGTAATGTATTCATGCAGCGGGTTTAATGATCTATTTAAAAGCCATATTAATGTGTCTCATTACTGATACAGCCTAATCATTCTCTGCCCGACAAACAAAATAAATAGGTAATATCAGCAAAGATCAAATTCTCATTCAAGATTAATTAGCTCCATTACAGAAATCATGTTAGTTTTATGAAAATGCTACTGCTTGTCCCTGCCCCATAAATACATTATTTCCACCTACCTCGTCTGATCAAGCTCTTCGGTGCGGGTATATGATCCGATTTATTAACTTATTAACCTATCGGTTTCTCCATTAACATTCAACTGAACTTGTGCTATGAAATTTGAATCGGAAAATCTGCTTTGTGATTAAAAATAGGAACTGGCTCCTTGAGCCATGGCTGGCAGAATAATATTTAGGAACTGTGGGAAAAAAATGGCAGCCGCTATTGAAGGCCGCACACTGGCAGGTTGTTCAAAGGGTAAGAGCAGGACGTGACATGAATGCCTGGAAGTGCTGGGGTGTATCGGCTTAATGAGGATAAAGTGGTGACTCTGACTGATTGGTGGTGCTGGGGAGGGTCAGTGAACTATGAATCAGCTGGTGCGTGTGATTGACTGCTAGGGCTGGTGTCAAGCGACTGGTGCCACTGAGCATCTGGCATGGGTGGGCTAGATCATCTGAAAGGCTGGTAGTCTGGGGGAAGAGTCACACATGGACGGGCTGATCTGGACGAGGGTCAGTCTGATGTGAACGATCTGGTGCCTCTGAAAGAATGCTATGGCTGAGGTGAGTCAGCTATATGTGAACCAAATAGTCCCACTGAAATGAAAGCCTCTAGTCAGCGGAACAGTCAGTCACATACAGACAATTTGGTGCCTCTGACTCCAAGTTAGGGCTGGGAGAGGTCATGCGTGGCCAAACCAATGCATCTGCCAGACAGACGAGGTACTGGAATAGCGTAAATTGCCCGTGAGAAGATTTTTGTCTCTGAAAGGCAGATGGACAATAGTAAGTCACACGTGGACACTTTGCTAGGGTTGTAGAAGTGTCAGGTCGCATTTGCACATTAAAATGATGTTCAGGCAAGGCCAGGCATATGTAAGTAGCCTACCTGAGTGCGATAGACCCTACCACCACCTGCTAGCCTTTCAAAGGCACCTATCTCAGGGCCAGCGCTAGGGAGGTCCTATGCGACAAAAAACATATGATGCATCCTAATCTGCATCTTTATTGACACCAGAAGTAACTACACAAAAAGGACATTGCATGGATTGACATCAGTGTTTGGTACCCGACACGATCCTTTATGATACATTCCAAGTAGTGCCATGAGTAAGCCAAGAGACAAATTACTGAGGAGTGCAATATATGATTGTATTATATATGGCACACTACAATGAATTAGGTATTTTTGTAGTAGCCTACATAGTGAACTGAATCACTTCTAGAGATTTCTAAAATTGGAGGAAAATGCACAATGAGATTAAAAGGTTTGCCCAGGATAAAACTTCATTAAAGTGGTAATGCCAAGAGGTAAGTCTGCAATTTAGGTACTTTTCTACATTGTGTATAATCGTATCTGTAACTGGAAGAAATGTCATCCCAGCCATCACATATGGTGTAGAATTGTGGGGCCACAGGTCAACTGATACAATGCAGACAAGGGAAAACAAATTCTTGAAGTCTCTCTTAGGCCTTCCATCTAGTGCCCCGTCTGCCCCAGTGGCCCAAGAGCTTGGCCACATAGAAATTAAATATGATGTAATGCTGAAACCTCTGTTGTATTGGATTGGGATTTTGGGCCTGTGGAACCTTTGCCATACAGAGAGGGCCTAGTAGAGGTCTTAACAATGGAAGGTGACCACGGTTAAAGCATGTCAATCCGCAAAGATCTTGATTCGCCGTGGCCTGATCACCTAAGTATACATTCCCAATCGAAAACATTGTTAAAGATGACATTTCATGAATGGGTACTAGGGACAAGACTGGATAGCTGCTACACAGGCAGATTATCTGCCTTCTATATGGTGGTCAAACCTGACAGGCCATGGGGCTCTACCTTGACTACCCAGCAGGGAAAAAGAAGAAATGCTTGCTCACCAAACTTCGACTGAGTATCCTCCCGCTTGCAAAATTGACAAGACATATAGAAAAGGGACACGTTGTCCAGTATGTCCCATACCTAGAAGAGGACAAAGACCACTTCAGATTGTTGAATCCACTACCCTTCTGGCAGGCACCCAACTCCACAGGAGAGGCTATCATTGTCATGAAATTACACTTGTCTGCTTATTTGCTGGTTTCATAAAATGCAGAGTTTCCTCAAAAACTGTTTGGGATTAGTTCAACGTAAGCATTAAAAATCTTGATCTGTGACACATCTCAAACTTAAACTGTAAAGAGCAAACGTGCCAATGATATAATGAACAATTGAGACTTTCTCTGATGATTTTATGCTTTTTCTATGTAAAATCTTATGAAATGTGAATTTATTAGTCGTATGTATGTCTGTTTGATCTGCTTTTGTGTTGCACAGCCGAAATAAAGCTAACAGTGAAATGAATTGAATTATGTTAATGTTTGTTTTTCGACTAGTCTGTCTTATAGCAAATTCATCACATACTGCTCTAACTTGCAGACTATATACATCTTTATGGAAATACATTAAAAAAGAGCTATTCGATCCAGAAAAAAGTAACACGAGTCTAACAAATTTCCACTGCACTTTACAACTGTGCCAGAAAGACAAAGAGATATGTGTGATAAGAACACCTATTTTCACTAAATTGGAACATCTTTTTAGCTGATCTTCCACAGTTCCAGCTTGCCAGAAATTGTTTTTTTGTGCCGCTGCAAGTTACCAAATACAACATTGAATTATGCATATTTATCACACAATAAATGATGAATTTGCTTTCTGTAAGGACATATCAATCATGTTGTAGTTCCACCAGTCTATTCAAGATGTAGCTGCATAAATATAATAATTTTCTTGTAATTGTGAAAAAGGATGCAGTGTTTTATTTGTTTGTTTCACTTTGAATCTACATAGTGTTTGTACTATATTCTTTGGACATTTGTGTACATTTCATTGTATTGTCGTTAAATCACAAGTTTCCCTTTTCTCACACAAGTTTCACATTTTCTCATACATATTCACAGCCTTACTTTAGCTGAACTGTATTAAAACATGCCAAATTCGCAGGGTAATTCATAGAAATCAGCGCACAAGTGGTGCACACGGCTGGCACACAGTGTGCGCGTGCAGCAGTTTGCGCCAGCCGCATGCACCAAAACCCATTTCAGTGCACAGCGTATTCATGGATTTCCACATCCAGAACCAGCCGTGGCGCAGAGTGGCACAGCGACCCTGCAGCAGCACCAGTTATGCCCCCAACCCTGCCCCCTGCGCCATGAACAGCACACAAATCCAGTACATGGCGCAAAGGCCAGTGGACCAGCATACAGCCTCCCAACCACGAAATCATGTGTAAAACTCCCCACGCACCCCTCGGAATACACTTACCCCTCTCGCACTAGCGAAAACGTGTGTTAAACTCCCTGCGCACCCCTCGGAATACACGTACTCCGCTCACGCCAGCTAAATAGACTCCTCACTCCCTGACGAGATGACAACATGGGAGGGGAGCTGGGCCTTGCCTCTCCGGCTGGTGGTGGGATCCCTGTCGCTGTGCTCCACAGCACCGTCTCCGCCCTCTTCATCAGTTGACGCTGCAGACAGGGAGTGATAGAACACAGGCATCAGGGCACTGTACAATGGGCTAACACACACATGACAGTTGCACATGAGTGGCAGTGTCAAACTTCCCACATGGCATCACACTCCCCAACACACATATCATTTGAAGCCACACACATGCGCAAATTAACAGGAATGTTGTAGCAAGCAACACCATCCATACACATACAACAGCATGATCATCCAAAGAATGGCCTGACGTCACATGCAACAGGGGGAGTGCCGAACACATGCACACACACCACCAGACATACATGCATCTGTACATCTACCCCACCTGTTGCAGTGAAATCATCAGCATTCATGTCACATCTGCTAATCAGCCTCCTACATGTTGCTGTCACATGCATACATGGTGTAACACAGTGGGACACATGCCTCATACACACACACGCACATGTACATTGTGCACATACATGAAGGTGGAACCAGCATCCATGTGTCACACCACAACCAGGCCACAGTACATACACAGAAATGTAAACATGTGTGCACCCACACATGCATTTGGGCAGCATGCATTTCAACACATACGCCATTGATGTGCCTCACACATGACTGGACTCACATGCGGCAGGCTCATGTCCCTGTACATACACATCCATACATGGGCCTTCCAAGAAATATGTCCAACCTGCACACTCCTGGCACACCTCAACATGCACGGCTTCAAATCAGTACGCATGGACACTTACCGCTCGACTCCGGACGGGTCTGCCTCTGAAGGATCTGGAGGTGGAGCGCTGGGTCTATGCATTCCAGGACCCTCATCTGGATGTTGGTAAGGCAGACCCCGCACCCCTCTGCATTCTTTGCCTTCAAGAGGGGCCGGGCCTTGCTGAGGGTCCTTGACCTGAAGTCCTCCCAGCGCTTCCGGACATGTTGCATGTCGCGGGCTGCCACCCCCTCATGTTGATGGCAGTCACAATGTCCTTCCAGATCCCCTTCCGTCCTTCATTGTCGGCGCGTGAAATTCCAAAGAGGGCATCATAATGCCCCAGGACTTGCTCCACCAGGATACCAACTTCGGCTGCACTGAAGCTGGTAGCCCTCTGCTTGTCTGGCTGGGGGTTGCCAGTGGTGCTAGATGGTGTTGTGTTGGACATGGCAACCCCTGAGGCAGGTGTGCATGGGCAACTGGGTCCTGGGGCTGTTCTGTGGAGCGATACCAGTTGGGAGTCTTCTGTTCCAGCAAGGGTGGTCACAGCAACTGGTCCCCTGCAGATGGCTGACGTGCAGGCACCAAATAGCAGGGCACGTGGCCAGCAGGCAGGCAGCAGCAGATGGCAGGTCGGAGCGTTCTCAGGGCTCTGGGGGGCAGGAAAATGGCCTTCTGGGCAGGAGCGTGGTCTTCCGTGTGTTGTTGTGTGGCCAGCTTGATACGAAGTGATTTGGCACATGAAAAAACTGCACGCCAGCATGTAATTTGAGGAAAGACCCTTAGCGTGTAAGCGCGTCTGTGACATTACGCGCGCTGGCATTTCCATCGTGACGGGTGCATATTGATTCAGCACGTGAAAAAACAGCACGTCCGCGTGTTAATGCGTGTGATCCGAGGATAGGGCCTAAGCGCGTAAGTGACATGATGCTGTAAGCGACTTCAATTCAACCCTACAGCTAAGTCAATGCCTAGTCTGGGATGAAGCCCTTATTGATGTATTTTTATGTCCAGTTCATTTACTCTGGATGACAACCCTTATATAACACCCCTCTCTCAGAATCCCCACCGACCCCGCTGAGCCAAGAAGTAGGTTTGTTTTGCAAATTTAAAAGGTTTCTTTGAAAATTAAACAATATATATCTATCACACTTTTATAGTAAATTAATATTTGATAGCACACTTGTGAGGATGATAGTCATCAACAATGGATAATGTTACAGTGGTACACTCTGTTTGATGGCTTAGAAGTGATATAGAGAGGATGAAGTAGCTGAGAATGCTTTTATGGCTTCAAGGACAATGCAATGATGAATGAAAATGCAGTACAGAAAATAAACTTGATATGACTTCAACAAAAGACAATGTAATCACTTTTCTTTGACAATTCACCTCCCCCACCCCTTTATGCAAGGTAAAGAGATGGAAAGAAAACACACAGTTCTCAGGAATGCAATCAAATATAATTCAGTTCCCCCTAGCAAGCTTAGAGGAAAAGGGATGATTTTAACACAGGCAAAGAACTTTAAAGGTGGCATGCAATTAAGTGAACAATATGCTAAAAAGGCTTTTAATTCCCTATAGAGGTTCAGGGTGGGTCACAGCTACTTAAATTAATTCAGCATCACTTTAGCAATGCTCTATGAATGATTGTCAGGTTGCACACGAATTTCAGCAAGGAAAGCAAGGACAAATATTTGTACACGTGGCTGAAATTAAAGGCATGGTCTAGTAAAAAATGCTATTTAAAAAATAGATAGGCAACATAAAAAAAAATACTAGCATTCTCTTTTTTAAAACTTCCTATGTACATTTTTGAGCTATTCAAGCTCACAATTCGCAAAAGTAAGCACATGGGCGCATCCATTTTGTGAAATGGATGCCCTCCTGTGCTGACTTTTGCTTTTGCGGCACTAATGAAGGAAAATCCAGCCAGCTGTAGTAAACAAAAGCTACAGCTGGGTGGCTTTCCCTTCATTAGTGCTGTACGCGGAGGACGGGGACCGGAGACCAGAGAAGGAAAGCTGCTGCTGAATCTCGGTAAGTGCTATTTATTTTAAAAAAATAAATAAGCACTAGCTGCAGGCTTTTTTCTAAGTTTTCCGGGCTGGAGGAGCCCGGAAAACTTAGAAATAAAACAGCAGCTTTAAAAACATTGTATTAATGTTTGCGGTCGCTTTTGAAGCGACCGCAAACATAAATACAACGTTATTGTGTTGGAAAACGCTGCGGTTTTTCTTTCCAAGTTTCTCAGGCTCCTCCGGCTCGGAGGAGCCTGAGAAACTCGGAAAGAAAAACCGCAGCGTTTTCCAACACAACCGCATTGTGTTTCTGCCTGCTGTGGCTATCACTTTGGGTCTCCGGTCTCCGGTGCACCGGAGACCCAAAGTGAAAGCCACAGCAGACAGAAACACAACGCGGTTGTGTTTACATGCCGCGTAGTGTTTGTGCCTACAGCTGATTTCCCATTTGGGGCTCTTGGAGAGCCCCAAATGGGAAATGCTAAATGCTGCGTTGTTTCTGCCTGAATCTGCTTTCCCATTTGGGGCTCTCGGGCTCCCCACGGGGAGCCCGAGAGCCCCAAATGGGAAAGCAGATTCAGGCAAGAACAACGCAGTGGTTTTCCGCAATGCTGCATTGTTTCTGCCTGAATCTGCTTTCCCATTTGGGGCTCTCGGGCTCCCCGTGTTTTTCTTTCCGAGTTTCTCAGGCTCCTCCGATTTTAAAGCTCAGAATGACAGATGACAGCTTTCAGTTTTAAAAATGACAGAATGACACGATTCTAAAAGGCAGTTCTAATAGGCCAAAATAGTTTGGATTAGATTATTTTAAATTAAGAGATTGGTTTTGGCACAGTCCTGACTGGGTACTCACACTATAATTTAGACAGGAATGCGGCTTCGTCACCGATCGGATCAGGATTGGCTGGACTTCTGCTAGCAGATCTTCACAGTGATCTGGTCTCTGGTTCTCTCTGGTTCCGGATACAGCACTGCTTTCTGGATACTGCTACAGGTTCTTGCAAAAGTGCTTGGCAAATATTTCAAACAGCTCGCCCGGCTGTTGAATAGTTTGGTTGGTTTTGAGGCCTGCTGAAGAGGATTCAGCTTGTGGATTCAGGCCTCTCTGCTACAAATTCTGGAGTTAATTTCTGGTCTCTGGAGATTGTTGGATTTGAAGTCTGGATCTCTGGAAGTGAAGTCTGAAGTCTCCCGGCAAAGCGTCCCGCAAGAAAGTGGAAAGTGAATGTCTCTACCTGGGTTTCAATGTTCCTTTTATGTGTTTTGAAAATGGGTGTGTGCCTGGGCCTAGCTAAGCCTGCCCCTCTCACTTATCATTGGCCAAGCTTTCCTCTCTCCCTTAATTGGGGGAAAGAAATAGAGTGTCAGAGTGATGCTGTAGGTTCTATGGTCAGAGGAACCTCCCCTTGTCAAATTGCACACAAATCTATTTCTGACCCAAATACATATTTATCTATGTACCATTTTTCTAATGTTATAGGTCCAGTTAACATATTTTCTGTAGCACCAAACCATCCGATCCCTGTCTTTGTACGATGTCGTGTCCACTTATGACAGAATTCTCCTCTTTTCATCCAGATAACGACCTCTAAACCTTTCCAGATTTTACACAAATATGCACCAGGGATATGGGTTTATATAATTTTTACAAGTCCGCACTTTGAATTATCCATCTTTTTAAAATCATGCTCTGGCCCCAAAGGGGTGTGGTTTTCCAAAGCACATGGTGGAATTTCTGGTTTATCCACTTCCCCCAAGTTGAGCTTGCCCTCACAGGCACTGCCCCTCCCAGTTTCTCCCAAGAGGAAGCCACTTTTTACGGTCCTCCCAATATAACATTTGCCTGAGCCAGTGACAGTGCTTTGTTTAGTTTCCTGTAGTCCCCAGGTACCACTCCCCTAATTCAATCAGAGAGGTGTCACCTCCTTTTGGTAGGGGCAGCAGGATGCAGCCAGGCCTGGGAAGAGTTGTTGAGCCAGTTCAACTCCTGTCGGGGGTAGCTGTCAGGCAGAATTCAGCTAAATGTCACTTTAGTTCCCAGTTTTCTACATTCAAATCCAACTTACAATTTTTGCACATGCAGCTAGAATGCTGATTCTAAGTTCCAAACTATGACATTTAGACAATTGCAACCTATGTGACACTCACAAGTAGGTCACTCATTTATTCTAAACATTTTGATTTTAGTGGCTTTAAACCCAAATTCACTTAAGCTGCTGACATCCCCAGCTATTTTTTTATATATACATTAAATAATTACTTCCTTCAAGTCATTTCAGAATATAGTTTTACAATGTATCCACCTCTTAGCAAGTCTTTCCTTAGCCTGGTTTGGGTTCATTTGTTCAGTTTTACACAAAAGTCTGGTGGTTTTAAAACTCCGGCTTTCTGATAGTGGTGAGCACCAGTATTGCATCCATTTTTGACATTAAGAAAATGAATTCCCCACAGTTCTGGGTTGCTTTTGGCAATCATCATTGCCATTCCCAATGGTTTCAGGCTACTGTGTGTGTAGCCCAATGGTGGTTTTAGGCAGTGCCCTCCTGTGCTCACAACATAGGCAAAAATGGGTGGCAGCCTATTCTTCATGTTTTCCCTGTGCACTCTCTGGGGAGTTCTGGCCATCATGATGTTTTCAATGCCAGTAATGCACAGTTTTATGGTAGGGCTTGGATGCATGGGTAAAAACACCCCACAATGCACGCATGAGTTTCCCTCAGCACGGGTTAAAGGTGAGCGGGGCCAGCAGTTCCCTGTAAGTGCCTTTCGTGGAGACCGACTAGTGTTTTGCTACTTTGTGTTGTTTCGCGCGCCATCACAACTTCATAGCGGATCAAGGATGTTTCTCTTCTTTTGGCGGGGGTATTGGTTACGTGTGTTTTTCATTATCATGCTAGTCTGATGGTGAGTCACGCACACTATTTTTCCAACTGCTGGTGCCCCTGGGTATCGCATACCCATTTTTGAGGTCATAGTAGCCTGTGTGTCCCACGCGTATGTGTTTTTCGTGTCCCTGGGTGCCACCGCATACTGCCGGAGGTTAATTCCACACACATGGGCTACCGGGGGTTGCGTGCATGGTTTTACTGCAGTTTTGGGGTGCCTGAGCATTGTGTGACCCGCCGCCACTTTATCACTGGGGTCACATACAGCCTTGCAGGTGCAGCGGTGCTGTTAACATTTTGTATCCCACCCGCCTTCACCCCAATTGCCCAGGACAATTGTCGTGTACATCTCCCATTGGCACTACTCCATCTGTGCCGGCACTACTCCATCTGTGCCATGGCTGGGAGGCCACAAAAGGTGAGGGGTGCCTCAGCTGGGTGTACTCCACGTGGTGGGCGTGGTCAGGGACATGGCTGGGGTGACCAGGGAGTAGGGGGACTCCAGGGTGTCTGCAGAGGGGGAAGAGGCAGGGGTGTGCCAGCTCGGCACGATATTGTGCCACATGTTGGTGCAGTCATGCCACCACCCTCTGTGGCTCCAGGAGATGCAGTTCTTGCATCTGGCACTGGCGCCCATGTGACCCGGCAGTCCATTTCATCGACTGCCACAGGCCCAAGGGTAGTGGTAGCTGCAGGTGCAGCTGTGGACACCACCACCCAGGCTCAGGGTCTGCCAGCGCAGGCTGCGTTGGCACTTGAAGAGTCCATGGAAGATTTCCAGGAGGTCAGGAGGCACACCGTAGGTGCATGCAGGGCTGCCCTGACCGAGGCAAGTGTCCCTGGGGCAGTAATGTCATCTGCTGCCCCGACCAGCCGGGTGTTGGGAAGTGCAGGGACAGATGCAGCCGACACCACCCCGGTTGTGAATCTACCAACCAGGACAGTCCCGGTCAATGTCCCTGTCACAGCAGATGTTGCTGCGCAGGGTCCATTCCAGGGCACCCAGCAGCCACTGACGCAAGTCAGGGCTTCACTCCATTTTCCACCTGCCACTCCCTCGGCTCATTCCACCAGCGCCACTGTCCATACTAATCAGGGCAGCATTTGCCAGCCAGGGTCCGGACCAGCGTCCAAGAGGAGCAAGGTTGCACCTGCAGTACAGGCTGGGACCCCAGACACAGCTACGGCCTCCGGCACGTCGAGGAAGAAGCCTTTCTTTGTGCAGGAACTGGACCTCCTTGTGGACTACATGCAGGAACACAACTGTGACATGCTAGTGGGGCCAAATTGTCAAACTACAGCTGCCCATCGTAATACCCACTGGAAGCAAGTTGCGGATCATGTGAGTGCATTCGGCCATGAGGTGCGCACAGCTCAAGAGTGCAAAAAGCATTGGGATGACCTCAAATGCAGCACTAAGGTGAAGCATGCCTCTAATTACAACATGACTCTGGTGACTGGCAGTGGGCCACCACCTGAGGAGGAAGACCTCACTCTGCACGAGCCAGATGTTGCGGAGTTTATACCAACAGGAATGGTCGAAGGAGTTGGAGAGATGCTGGATTTTGATGCCCCGTTCAGTGAGTGTTGTTGCGTGTTTGTCGAGGCCATGTCTGTTTTGCTTGTGTGATGTGTTGTGCTTGATTGCCACTACATGTCATGTGTACATGGTTCTCATGTGCAAGTCATGCAATGCTTCACTGATGCGTGCCTGCTGTGCATGATAGTGGACATGTAGAGCAGACGGGAACTGTCCTCATCACCACACTTGCACCCTACTCACATACTAGTCACCCGGCTGCCCCTCCGGTCCATGTTCCAGCTCACTGGCCCTTCTGCATTATGCCTGGGGTGTCTTTCCTCTCAGCACTGGGACTATGTTATTGCATGACTGATGTGCATGTGTCCTCTGCCTGCATGCAGGTACTCCACGTAGGCATGCTCCCTTGCCCCTCCACCCCCCCCTGCAGCACAATTTGACCATGGCACTGGTGTGCATCATGTTGGCATACTGCCCTGGCTTGTTCAAGGCTCCTGTGTACATGCAAACTTCCACCAGCCAACCTGTCCGACACATGCAGTGGGGTACATCCTCTGTCCTTGATGCAGGGTGTCTCACTTGGACTGTGCAGATGGCAGATGCTCCGCAGGAACATGAGTGCACATTCATGCTCCATGTGCATTCTATCCATGCCTCTATGTGTCCTTGACAGGCTGATCATAGTAGTACGTGTCCAGGCTGACCTACATTTCATGGCATTTGATCATCAATTCCATGCCCACTCTGGCTCAGGCCAGCATCACCCAAAGGTTTAGGGTGTTACAGTTTGTGTGGGACACAGGCCTCACCCTGTTTCTGGCCCACTAACTCTGTTCAACTGGTGTAGTGGCTTCTGCACACATGGGTGTTCTACTGAGGGTTCAACATGTGTCCTGCTTACTGTCCCATCATCATCTGCTGTGTTGTCAGTTGACTCAGATGATGCAATTGATGCTAGTCTACACTGTCTGCCAATACACAGGTCTCTGGTCACCCTTTCGCTGCCATGCAATGCCTCCCTGCATTTTCACTTAGGGGGTTGGGGGGTTTGCCTGTAGCCATGCAACCAATTGCATGCACATTGCAGGTGATGCCTGAACTTGCCCTTGCACTGCCTACACGTGTATTGGTAGACTTCATAATGTACTTGTTCACGGCCGGTAAGATAGCTCAGTGGGTTGGGCGCTCACTGCTGCGATCTGAGCGTGATCTGCAGGTCTCAGGTACGAATCCCGGCAAGGCCAACTCAGCCTTTCATCCTTCCGAGGTCGATAAATGAGTACCAATTTCGATTGGGTGATATTGTATGTAAATATGTGCTCTGTAAAGCGCTTTGGATTAAGGCGCTATATAAATAATACATCATTATCATCATTATCATGCAGATAGTGGGTCATGTGCACTGCATCAACCCACTTCTGAGCCGGGTTACACCCTTCTACATGACTACTCACTGATGCTATGTCAAAGTCACCTGGCATGTATGGACTGTTTTTCAACCCTTCTCTGTCATGTATGCGACGGGCACAGGTGCATCCTGTGACACATGTACTCAGTGTTAGGACTACCTTGTGGTGGTTTAGATGAGTTTATTGGTCAATGTGCGGCCTATTCCAACTGGCATAGGGCACTGATTGGATGTAGCCTGCCAATTGGGATGTGATGACTGTGGAACATCCTTCACGCGTGTATGTGTGCACTTCCACATACATCAAAGCAAGCAGCGTTATAGCTACTCGCTTTGGTGTATTGGATGCTGGTCATGTTCACAATACTGGTGTATGGGGAAATGGGTGTTTTTGAACGCTTTCACATGCACATATGCAAGCAGCTTCAACGTTGTGTGGTGCAACATTGGGAGTACTCACTCATGTGTTTGTCCATTTACACATGTGTCTTCCGCAGCTTTATTGTTGACAGAGTAATATGTAGTTGATGGACGTTTATGCTGGTGAGATTTCTGCATTGGGCATGTTATGTGGAACTGGCATGATCCCAAAGGTTCACTGTTGTGCTGTATGTGTATGCCCTGGCCCACTTAGCTACTATGGTGGTTCCTGGGTGTGTAGATTTCCACAGGGAATGATGTAAGAGGGCACATTCATAGCCCAATGTGGAGAATCAGGACCTGAAGGGTGTTGTGGAGGCCTCATGTCCTGCAGTTGGACAGTACAGGGCGTTATGGTCCCTCATGCCTGGTTGCAGGCCCTTGCTTTGCTTGTGACATTCACTATTTCTACATGGCCCATGCCACCCGGTACGGGGCGAGCTGCAGATGGATGTAGCTATATTGCTGATGATGCTTCAGTGATGCATGGCTACATGCATGTTACCTGTGTAATTGTGTGTTTGGAATCACTTGCAGCAGTGGTCAATTTGCAGTTCAGGCATGCTTATGGTGTGTTGCATCTCTTAGTTGCCATCTGTCTTTTCTCCCTGTGACATGTGCTGGACAGAGGTGGTGTCTGATGGAGTACATATACTACATTTTGTAATAGTGTAGGCTTTGCTATTTACACACATCCATTTCTGTGTTTGGGATATGTTTGCATATCAAGGCCACTGGATGCATGCCAGGTTCTCATTTGTGTGTGACATGTGTGCTTCATGTGATGGCTGTGCATGTGATGTCTATAAGTGTGTGTGTTATATGTGCTTCTGACATGTGTACTAATGTTCATCTTTTCTCCCCTTTCCAGATGATGACGGAATGGAGCCAGAGGATGGTGTTGTCATGCCAGACACAGGGTTGCAATCACACCAGCAATCCAGCACAATTGGGGGTCGTGGGGTGGTAGGCCAAGAGAACCCACTTGTGTTGCAGACCATCTTGTCTAGGGCTGGCAATGAGTCTAGCTCGGATGATCACTCTGACGACAATGTCGAGTTGGATGTGCTTTGGGTCCATTCGTCAGGGGTGAGTGATTCTGATGTGGACGCTCCTCTGTCCGTGACACCTGCACTAAGGGGCCAGACGGTGGTGGGACCTCTGCCTGTGGTGGATCGGGACGCAGGGTCACCCTCCACTCAAGTTGCTGATGTGCCTGGGGCATCAGGTCAACGGAGGAATGTAGTCCTGCAGCCGTGGGCGGTGCCAACCCAACAAGGACGTCGGCTCCTTGGGCCCCGCAGGTGTCAAGCCCAGCAACGGGGTGGCTGCGCACCACTGGGGTATACTGAATGGGAGCAAGCCATGGTTGCCAATTCAGAACACGAGGGGGGTAGCAATTGATAACATTGCTGAGAGCATGGAGCGTGTGGCCCAATCCATGCTACCCCCTGCTAGGCAGGTGGAACTCCATCAGCGGGCGGCACAGTACATGGCCCGCTCGCTCAGGCTGGGCATGGCGGCCTCAGACAGGGCACGCCAGGCAGAAATGGTGTCTTTGCGTCAAGCAATTGCTGCTTACGCACAGGCACACATGGATGCCATGAGGGTTGAGTATCATTCCCTGAGATCTACTCTGGGTGTCCTCTTGATGAAGCGGTCAGAGGAGAGGTTGGAGCAGCTAGAGAGTACCATCTCGGCTGAGCTATGCGCTTGCCGGGAGGTATACCAGTTGTCCAGCCACACCATGCAGGAAGAACTCTGTGTTACACGTGCTACCTTGCAAGAGGAAGCACGCGCATCACGGGAGGTTCTACATGCTGACCAACGTGTCATCGCCGCACAGAACCAGGCTCACCCGTCCCACAGACTTGCTGCCGATGAGGGGCAAGCTGTGCCTAGGTGTGGTCAGGGTACTGTGCCACGTCAACCTTTTCAGCCAGAGGGTGATTCGGACGACGAGATATCTCCGACACAGGTCGAGCTGTGCAGGCGTTGAGCCCATGGAGGTTTTTTTTTTGTCTCAACGTCATTGCATGTGGCTGTTGAGGTGCACCCTGTACCTCCGCCTCCTGGGTGCCCCCCCCGCCCCCGGGTCGCATGTGGCCATTTTTGATTTTTCTTCTTAGTTTAGTTAGTTAATATGGTTTTTGATAGTTAGTTTAATTAGGTAATGTAGGTTTTTCATAGTTAGTTTAATTAATTAATATAGTTTAAAATTGCTTGTCTATTGTGCATTCATGTGAAAGTGTGGTGCATTGTGGCTTTTGAAAGCATCCACTGTCTGTTCCAGCTGGCCCCTTCAAGCTTGTCTCGTGTATGTGTTTGCAGCTTGGGGTCCTGACTCACATAGGCCACTCCTGCTTCCATGGGTTTGCAAGGATGGTTCAGTGTAACAAACATTTATGCAAGGGCTTTGGACTGTCATATCTGTGGCCTGTCTGCTGCCGTACTACTTGTGTTGACACCCCTAGTGGGGATTGGGGGGGGTTTATCCACGGCATGTCTGTGATCAATTTGGGTGGGTTCATGATTGATGTGTCCATTGATTGATCTAGATTGTGATGTATGTTATTTTCTTTCCTGTATATGTGCTTGATGCACTTCATGCTGTAGACAGTAGCCTGCGCCCTTTGCCTGTCAAAGTCACACTGATGGTGGGAGCAGTTCTGCTGTATGTCTCTAACATGGCCGAGTGAGAACAAGCATGAAAAAACACACACAGGGAACTTTCAAGCATTATTTATATGTGTTATGCCCTTTCTGCAGGACAATGAGCCTCCAGGCCACCTTTGCCAGCAGACACAGGGCAAAGCACTACAGAAACCTGGCTACGTTCGGTGGTGCAGACATGCGCATGTATGTGCAAGCAGTAGCACAGGGCTTGTACTCAGACGTCCAACAGAAGCAGACGTGTTTCCAGGTGCTCCAAGCATGGTGAGAAGCACAAGGGGGCCACACAGCAGACAACCTTCCAACAGGCCACTTGCACATGCATGCTAAGTAGCGCCACTGATGGGGAGTTTGGCCAGATATTGTTGTAGAAGCGCACAGTACAGCTAAGATGCGTTGAGGGACAAATGCCAAGTAGCTTTACAAGTTGTCAGGGGCACACGCAGGGGCCGTCGCACATATCCTCCAGTCCCCCCTGCTCTATAGAAGCTGAGTAATTAGTGCAGTAGCGTTCCAAGCCAGAAACTTATACAGCGCACAGGGACACCCAGCGAGGCGCAGACTCGTATGCAGTGCATGTCATTTGCATGTTCAAATTGCAACTTGCACTACCTATTGTAATCCACGGCTGCCAGAACACGACTTGTACTGAAGTCGCACCTCGCTATATGCATCTACCAGGTCACCCAGGGACCATTCTTTCATGTGTGATTCTTGACGCATTGGTCTTCCATTTACTGCACGCCCACATGCGCCTGCCTTACTGCATTGACAGTGTATGAACCATCACAGGGGCAAGTTAACATATAGGTACATAGCAGAAGACAAGGGTGTTTGTTTGTGGAGAAGTCACTTACTTTGGGGCAGGAATGTTGTTGTGTGTGTGTTGTAAACACACACAGATTAGTAACTCACCCTCTCTTTGCAGCATTGAACTGATCCTGTTACCGGACCTGAGAGTGCGCAGGCAGGAGGCCAGCACTCACCCCAGAGATAAGTCTCTCTTTGTCTTTCATTTCACTAATTTCGTACTGTGTGCATGTAGAACATGGTTTCTCTGATTGAGTATGTGTTATTGTCAATAGTTATATTTTATATTTTGCCTACTTTCCCTTGCAAATCCAACTACCCTCTCCTGCCCCTCTTTCCGGTTATCCTGAATACCAATGCCTGTCCAACCAATGGATCCCTGACCCTCTTTCCCCGCCACGGTCTCAGAGGCCTGTGTAAGTTTTACATTGCAGGCAACCAGACCACAGAGGGGGTGGTTGGTTCGTGCCACTCCTGCACCTGGAGACTAGAGCTGTGACACTACCCATCAGTTGTTGCATCCTCATTGTATGTTGTTTCCCGAAAAAGGTACCCTTCCTGTTGGACCATTGTTGTACTGTGCTACCTTGGTAGTTTGATCATTCTGCTTGTACAGGTGGCATGACTTTTTTTCCACTTTGAGTAATCTACTGGAGACTCTTCCAGGGTTTTTTTGTGCCAAGAGGCATTTTCCCTGGTTTGGGGGTTTGGCTCCTTGGAGTTCTCTGAGATTTGGTATTTTTACCAGTCAAGGAGGCCTCTGAAGAAGCTGGACCTTATTTACACGCAAGGTGGAACATGAAGACCAAGCGGTAGGGGGATCCTGTAGCCAGGTAGACTAAAAGGGAGAAGGCCACATACCCTAGACACAGTTGTTCTGAAGGTCATGGTGATGCTTAAATGAGGGAGGGTCTTTTGTTGTTGGACAGTAAGCCTGGGCTACGGTGTTTGGGCACTCGCTGACAATGTCATTGTGGCGTACTATATACATGATGTGTTCTGCTGGTCAATGGCTGTTCCTGTGTTGTATTTACTTTTCAGGTGTCAGGGGATTTTTGTGGTTTGAGATGCTGGGGTGTACACATGGGCAATGTTCACATGTGATGTCTATAGGGCACTGTGGGTCACTTGATTTGACATTCATATATTGAGTGCATGTCCCTACTGACACACACAGTTGCACAATGCTCCACCACACGTACAACCACCCTTCCATGCCCACAGGTGCACACATATTGCCTTCTCAGGCACGCTGTGTCCCTGCAGCGCATGATCAATTACCATTTGGGGATCCTGGACATGCGTCAATGGGAAAAATGTTTATTTTGTCCTTTTGATGTGATGATCAAGGTGTATCCCCAACACAATGGCTGCTCACTGTGCTGTGTGCTGAGCTATGTGTAGCAGGAGACACACACACACACACCACTGGTGTACAGCATTTGTGTATGCTGTGTGCTGAGCTATGTGTAGCAGGAGACACACACAGCACACGGGTTTGTGAGTGGCGATTTTGACTTGCCCAATGTGCATGTGAACAGGCATTCAGTGCTGTGTTGAAGCTACCACTGGTGTACAGCATTTGTGTATGACTTGGTATGTGTGGGAGGTTGTTGTCAGTCATTTCATCTGATTCCATGTCAGGCATCATTGTCTCGGGCCACTTTCCATTCATCACATGCCACTTTGTATGTTATTGGTCATGTGTTGGCCTTTTGCTGTTGCATGCCATGGTGTGGCAGACAAGGGTGATGTGGTTTGGGAGGGTTTGGGTGACATACCAGCGATTGTCATGGCCTGTTTTGCATGTGGGGGGGTGTGATACACACCTTGCATGTGTTCCATTTTGGTCACACGGGATTGGTTATGTTTAACTAGGTAGGTATGCACACAATGTAGCACTCCCATGGAACATCCTCAGGGTGGTAAGGTTGTGAAAAGTGAACTGTCTCTTTGTCATCATCGATTGTCACCTGGTATGTGCCAGGCCTGTGTGCACTCCACAGGGGTGGGAGTTTAGGTGAAAAATGTGGCCACAAGCTGGGTCCGGGCTGCCTCGCCACTTGCCCTTTCCCCTCCCATGCATTCTGGATGTTGGAATGAGGTGTGCGCCCGTGTGCGCCATGCAAGGATTTGGCACACATTCCACAGTAAACACGCGCAGGCACTCCATGAATCGCACGTGTGCGCTTACTTTTTCACGTTTACGCCAGCGTGCGCCATGATTTTCGGCGCTCATTTGTTCCATGAATCGGCCTCTCAGTGTTTAGCAAGCAATTGTTATATCCAAAAAGTTGAAAACAATGAAAAATGTGTGGTGCCCTTAGTTGTTATGGTTTTGTCTTGTATCTCAAATCCTTAAACATAGTTGAAGTTTTTGTCTGTATGTTGTTATGCTGTTGATACATGTGTCAGCCTTAGTTACTATGATGTTGTCTTGCCTCTCAGATTTGTGTCCACATTGTTTTGTTACCAGTGAAGCATGTTATTAGGAAATGTGCTGACACATATTGTGTTCCTTATATAATTTTTTTTTAAAACTCCCTGTATCTTAGTTATCAAGCTTAAATGGTTATGAACATATGTGTTTACATAATGAATCAGACATCATTTGATGTTATTTCCGATGATGTCCATAAAACATATACAAAACATATAATTCAATCATAAATCCACAATAAATATTAAATGCATATGAAAAATCAGAATAAAAACAGGATAACACAGTAATCCAATCTACATCACAAACTGTGTAGTGCCCATAAATTCAAGAAGAATCACCGAATATAATAATGTAATACTTAGTTTCAGACTATTGTAAAATGACTCGATTATATTAAGCTGGTATTAATCACATACTTCATTCCCTTACTGTCGACATGTAAGATATTGGCTAACATCATCAGTATGTGTATTTTGACATTTAAATGGCCATCGCCAGCACATGCTGCCTCCATGTCCATGCTTTGTGTATACTTCTCCACAGAAACAGCTCAACATTAAATCTATAACAATGAGACATAGATAGTGTAACACTCCTTATATCATGTTCCAAAAATCCAGTTTTCAAATAGCATTTGCTAAGATAGGCACAATATGTGCAGATGAGTATGAAGTGCTAATAACTCTCTATTCTAGACTTACAATAGTCACATTTGTTAGAAACCTTGTCCTATTTATGCAAACATTTGGCCAACGGAAGAGTTTCTATTCTCAATTTATAATATAATGCTCCTTGGAATGTTGGTTTTAATGTGTTTATATACCATTCAAAACGTCCTGCTCCAGTACAGACTCAGAGTAGTAGAGCTGTAAATCATACACAACAATGTTTCTTCTTCATATAATTGATCATTTCTTTTTATAAGAGATTCAGAGGATAGACTCATCTAATTGGGGTTCACCCAAAGATAGCCTAAACAAACTTTAAATAGATGAAAATACATTGTTACGGTAAACTAAGCAACCATAACTCGAGCCACCACCATGCACTGCTAAGACACATACCCAGTACATGAAAGATGACATCACAAATGTCATTGATGTCATCACTGATAACATCACATATCTGTCCCACTTGTTTTTGTTCAGTGGCATGCCTAGGCTAGGTTTTATTTTTAATAACAATGATAATTTTAAAAATTGAAAAGGTGTTATACATACATTATCCTTCTTATATCTTCTTATATCTTCTTAAAGTACTACAATTTGATTTGGCCTCATAGTGCACATTATTATTATTATTATTATTATTATTATTATTATTTATTTGCATTTAGTTCAAAGAAATTTTACAAAATGTATATTAAAATTCATGAAATGATATTATTATTATTACAATAGTAACACACATATTCAGCTTTCGTACCAGTTTTCCTACCCAGTACAGTATGAGAATAGTTAAGACTTTTTCTGATATTCATAATATTTATTACCTTAAACAAATTCAGGAATAAATATTAAAATTAATTTAAAATCCTAAAGAGTCCTTAAAATTATTTCAAATACATGTTTCAAACACATTATTTAGAAAAATAGTTCATACTAATAAAAACATCAAACATAAAATCCCTACGCATAGTTCATCAATGGTAGGGACACGGACGACAATAATTAATAAGACTAGCATAAATCAACTAAGAATTACATTTATTGAATATACAAAATTGGTCATAGGGAGTGTATATTAATCGACCTGTGCCCCACTTGCACTGAATATTGCTTTTTTTCCGCAACATGCCATAATCAATCGAACTCAGTGTTCATACAATAATTCCAGAAGTCCCCCTGTTTTATAAAGTTGTATTCATGCACAAAGGGGCCCAATTTAGTCATATACGCAGAACCAAGTAGTTTACACTCCACAAGAAGATGTTTAGCAGTTTCTAATACTCCCAGAATTTACATATTCACCAAAACCTCCCTGCTGCCGGTATCTTTTCCCTTGCACCAAGGAAAACCTGAAGCGGTAGTTGTTGGTCCGCAGCCTGAGTAGAAAGTACTGTATCACAGGACTTGGGCACTGATGCAGATGTCTTTAGGGCTGGAGGTACATGTGAATAACATTGAAAGCATACTTATAGGTATTCAAAGAAGATACATGTGTATAGTTATTCATCCAGTACTTTTTCTGGAGTTTACATTTAAATAAGTCTTTTAGTATGGCAGTCCTGGTACCACGAGAAAAGTTGGGTAACCAACCAATATTCTCATAGAATTTATTGATCCTCTGATCGAATTCCATACTGCTACACTACCGCCGTGTTCCATGAGTAAGCCTGAAAACAGCCAGAACTTAACATTTGGGATAGGCCTTAAAACAGCCAGAATTTGGGGTGGGGATACATTTTTATGTGAAGCAGTCACAATCTAATAAACAACTGACCCTTTAAGGAAACAAGTCTGAAACTCAACTAATCAGTAGATGTCGATTGACGTTATTTCAATAATCTTTTTCCAAAAATATCCCTCTATGGTATACCACTAATTGAGGTCTCTCATGGCTAGTTCTTAATAATAATGATAATAATAATTTTGCATTTATATAGCACTACAAACCCTCAGGTATCTCAGCGCTGCTTATTATTACCCATGGTGTGTGGTGCTCATTTATTGACCTCGGAAGGATGAAATGCTGAGTTTGGCCCTGTCGAGATTCGAACCTGCGTTAGCAAGCTCTGCATGGATGTCAAAGCGAGTGCTCTACCCGCTGTGTCCGGCTCTTCAGGCCACATAGGCCCATAGGGCAGAAGCACTCCGTGTGTAGGGTTATTATACCTTCAAGGGAGTACCTGGCCGTTTGCTTAGCAAAATTTGCAACCATGTGTGTGAAACGGCAAACCTTTGTTACATTAGCCTCTTTTATGTGGACAAGACCTACTGGCACTCATGTCCAGGCAAGAGTCCCCAGACTGGTATAACATCTCGGCCGTTTGATCTTTTTAGGTGCCACCACCATCACCTTGGTTTTTCTCATGTTGACGGTAAGCTCATTATCAAACATTGTGCGTGCCCCCAGTATGTGTGATTAAACATAACCAAATTGTCTGCGCACAACATGCATGGAATGAGACTATCACCAATTCCTGCATAACACCCGGTCCCTGAGATAAAGCACTGGGGGAGGCTGCCAAGAATACATTATACAAGAGGGGTGCAAGTGTACAACCCCTTTTTACCCCCCTTTGAATCCTAATTGATTTGGTCATGTCCCCCTGATCATCTAGCCGCACCCTTGCTTTAGTTTCCCGATAAATGTCTTTGAGGACGTTAATAAGCCACCGGGGACACTCCCATTTTCCAGTTTGGCCCAGAGATTTGCCCGATTAACACTGTCAAAAGACTCTCGGAGGTCCATGTAAATGACATATACAGGGTAATTCATAGAATTTCGCAGAAAAGTGTCGCAAGCGGCTGGCGCAGAGTGTCCGCGTGCGATTGTCTGCGCCAGGCACGTGCGCTAAAACCGATTTCCGCGCACATCGTATTCATGGATTTTAGGCTCCCAAACCAGCAGTGGCGCAGAGTATCGCAGCGACCCTGCAGCAGCGCCAGTAACGCCCCCAAGAACGCCCTCGCGCAAGGAAAAGCCTTCAAAATCGCTAAATCATCGCAAAGGGCTGCGCTAACCCTGGACCAGTCTACAGGGCTGCCAAACAAGGAACGCAAAGCGGGTAACGTGCATATCAGGGGTACGCGTGAAGTTATACACGCGATTAGCCAGGGTACGTGTATTACAGGGGTACGCGTGAAGTTCTACACGCGATTAGCCAGGGCACGTGTATCACAGGGGTACGCAGGAATTATCACACGCGATTTGGCTGGGTACGTGTATTACAGGGGTACACGGGAAGTTGTACACGCGATTTGGCCAGGTACGTGTATTACAGGGGTGCGTGGGAAGTTCTACATGCGATTGGCCAGGGTACATGTATTACAGGGGTACGTGGGAATTATCACACGCGATTTGGCTGGGTACGTGTATTACAGGGGTACACGGGAAGTTCTACACGCGATTCGGCTGGGTACGTGTATTACAGGGGTACACGGGAAGTTCTACACGCGATTCGGCTGGGTACGTGTATTACAGGGGTGCGCGGGAATTCTCACATGCGATTTGGCCAGGTACGTGTATTACAGGGGTGTGCGGGAATTATCACACGCAATTAGGCTGGGTGGGTCCTCACAGGTGTTCCCATAAAACAGGGGACTACCCTGCACACCTGCTCATGTCCCCCTGCACCCCCACCCCCCAGCAGTGCAGGGGCAGCCTCCACCAGGCCCCCACCCATGTCTCCCAACACCCCCACCCCCCAGCAGTGCAGGGGCAGCCTCCACCAGGCCCCCACTCATGTCTCCCACCACCCCCACCCCCCAGCATCCAGGGGCACCCTCCACCAGGCCCCCACCCATGTCTCCCACTACCCCCAACCCCCAGCCACCAGGGGCACCCTCCACCAGGCCCCCACTCATGTCTCCCACCACCACCACCCCCCAGCCACCAGGGGCAACCTCCACCAGGCCCCCACTCATGTCTCCCACCACCCCCACCCCCCAGCAGTGCAGGGGCAGATTCCACCAGGCCCCCACTCATGTCCCCTATCACCCCCACCCCCCAGCAGTGCAGGGGCACCCTCCACCAGGCCCCCACTCATGTCCCCTATCACCCCCACCCCCCGCCACCAGGGGCACCCTCCACCAGGCCCCCATCCATGTCTCCCACCACCCCCACCCCCCAGCCACCAGGGGCACCCTCCACCAGGCCCCCACTCATGTCTCCCACCACCCCCACCCCCCAGCAGTGCAGGGGCACCCTCCACCAGGCCCCCACCCATGTCCCCTATCACCCCCACCCCCCCCGCCACCAGGGGCACCCTTCACAAGGCCCCCATCCATGTCTCCCACCACCCCCACCCCCCAGCCACCAGGGGCACCCTCCACCAGGCCCCCACTCATGTCTCCCACCACCCCCACCCCCCAGCAGTGCAGGGGCAGCCTCCACCACGCCCTCACTCATGTCCCCTATCACCCCCACCCCCCCGCCACCAGGGGCACCCTCCACCAGGCCCCCACCCATGTCTCCCACCACCCCCACCCCCCAGCAGTGCAGGGGCACCCTCCACCAGGCCCCCACTCTTGTCCCCTATCACCCCCACCCCCCAGCAGTGCAGGGGCACCCTCCACCAGGCCCCCACCCATGTCTCCCACCTCCCCCACCCCCCAGCCACCAGGGGCACCCTTCACAAGGCCCCCATCCATGTCTCCCACCACCCCCACCCCCCAGCAGTGCAGGGGCAGCCTCCACCAGGCCCCCACTCATGTGCCCTATCACCCCCACCCCCCCGCCACCAGGGGCACCCTTCACAAGGCCCCATCCATGTCTCCCACCACCCCCACCCCCCAGCATCCAGGGGCACCCTCCACCAGGCCCCCACTCATGTCCCCTATCACCCCCACCCCCCAGCAGTGCAGGGGCACCCTCCACCAGGCCCCCACTCATGTCCCCTATCACCCCCACCCCCCCGCCACCAGGGGCACCCTCCACCAGGCCCCCATCCATGTCACCCACCACCCCCACCCCCCAGCCACCAGGGGCACCCTCCACCAGGCCCCCACTCATGTCTCCCACCACCCCCACCCCCCAGCAGTGCAGGGGCACCCTCCACCAGGCCTCCACTCATGTCCCCTATCACCCCCACCCCCCAGCAGTGCAGGGGCATCCTCCACCAGGCCCCCACCCATGTCTCCCACCACCCCCACCCCCCAGCCACCAGGGGCACCCTCCACCAGGCCCCCACCCATGTCTCCCACCACCCCCACCCCCCAGCCACCAGGGGCACCCTCCACCAGGCCCCCACCCATGTCTCCCACCACCCCCACCCCCCAGCAGTGCAGGGGCACCCTCCACCAGGCCCCCACTCATGTCCCCTATCACCCCCACCCCCAGCCACCAGGGGCACCCTCCACCAGGCCCCCATCCATGTCTCCCACCACCCCCACCCCCCAGCCACCAGGGGCACCCTCCACCAGGCCCCCACTCATGTCTCCCACCACCCCCAGCCCCCAGCAGTGCAGGGGCACCCTCCACCAGGCCCCCACTCATGTCCCCTATCACCCCCACCCCCCAGCAGTGCAGGGGCACCCTCCACCAGGCCCCCACCCATGTCTCCCACCACCCCCACCCCCCAGCCACCAGGGGCACCCTCCACCCGGCCCCCACTCATGTCTCCCACCACCCCCACCCCCCAGCCACCAGGGGCACCCTCCACCAGGCCCCCACTCATGTCTCCCACCACCCCCACCCCCTAGCAGTGCAGGGGCACCCTCCACCAGGCCCCCACCCATGTCCCCTATCACCCCCACCCCCCCCGCCACCAGGGGCACCCTTCACAAGGCCCCCATCCATGTCTCCCACCACCCCCACCCCCCAGCCACCAGGGGCACCCTCCACCAGGCCCCCACTCATGTCTCCCACCACCCCCACCCCCCAGCAGTGCAGGGGCAGCCTCCACCACGCCCCCACTCATGTCCCCTATCACCCCCACCCCCCCGCCACCAGGGGCACCCTCCACCAGGCCCCCACCCATGTCTCCCACCACCCCCACCCCCCAGCAGTGCAGGGGCACCCTCCACCAGGCCCCTACTCATGTCCCCTATCACCCCCACCCCCCAGCAGTGCAGGGGCACCCTCCACCAGGCCCCCACCCATGTCTCCCACCACCCCCACCCCCCAGCCACCAGGGGCACCCTTCACAAGGCCCCATCCATGTCTCCCACCACCCCCACCCCCCAGGATCCAGGGGCACCCTCCACCAGGCCCCCACTCATGTCCCCTATCACCCCTACCCCCCCGCCACCAGGGGCACCCTCCACCAGGCCCCCATCCATGTCTCCCACCACCCCCACCCCCCAGCCACCAGGGGCACCCTCCACCAGGCCCCCACTCATGTCTCCCACCACCCCCACCCCCCAGCAGTGCAGGGGCACCCTCCACCAGGCCTCCACTCATGTCCCCTATCACCCCCACCCCCCAGCAGTGCAGGGGCACCCTCCACCAGGCCCCCACCCATGTCTCCCACCACCCCCACCCCCCAGCCACCAGGGGCACCCTCCACCAGGCCCCCACCCATGTCTCCCACCACCCCCACCCCCCAGCAGTGCAGGGGCACCCTCCACCAGGCCCCCACTCATGTCCCCTATCACCCCCACCCCCCGCCACCAGGGGCACACTCCACCAGGCCCCCATCCATGTCTCCCACCACCCCCACCCCCCAGCCACCAGGGGCACCCTCCACCAGGCCCCCACTCATGTCTCCCACCACCCCCACCCCCCAGCAGTGCAGGGGCACCCTCCACCAGGCCCCCACTCATGTCCCCTATCACCCGCACCCCCCAGCAGTGCAGGGGCACCCTCCACCAGGCCCCCACCCATGTCTCCCACCACCCCCACCCCCCAGCCACCAGGGGCACCCTCCACCAGGCCCCCACTCATGTCTCCCACCACCCCCACCCCCCAGCAGTGCAGGGGCACCCTCCACCAGGCCCCCACTCATGTCCCCTATCACCCCCACCCCCCCGCCACCAGGGGCACCCTCCACCAGGCCCCCACCCATGTCTCCCACCACCCCCACCCCCCAGCCACCAGGGGCACCCTCCACCAGGCCCCCACTCATGTCTCCCACCACCCCCACCCCCCAGCAGTGCAGGGGCAGCCTCCACTACGCCCCCACCCATGTCCCCTATCACCCCCACCCCCCAGCAGTGCAGGGGCACCCTCCACCAGGCCCCCACCCATGTCTCCCACCACCCCCACCCCCCAGCCACCAGGGGCACCCTCCACCAGGCCCCCACCCATGTCTCCCACCACCCCCACCCCCCAGCCACCAGGGGCACCCTCCACCAGGCCCCCACCCATGTCTCCCACCACCCCCACCCCCCAGCAGTGCAGGGGCACCCTCCACCAGGCCCCCACTCATGTCCTCTATCCCCCCCACCCCCCCGCCACCAGGGGCACCCTCCACCAGGCCCCCACTCATGTCCCCTATCACTCCCACCCCCCAGCAGTGCAGGGGCACCCTCCACCAGGCCCCCACTCAAGTCCCCTATCACCCCCACCCCCCCCGCCACCAGGGGCACCCTCCACCAGGCCCCCATCCATGTCTCCCACCACCCCCACCCCCCAGCCACCAGGGGCACCCTCCACCAGGCCCCCACTCATGTCTCCCACCACCCCCATCCCCCAGCAGTGCAGGGGCACCCTCCACCAGGCCCCCACTCATGTCCCCTATCACCCCCACCCCCCAGCAGTGCAGGGGCACCCTCCACCAGGCCCCCACCCATGTCTCCCACCACCCCCACCCCCCAGCCACCAGGGGCACCCTCCACCAGGCCCCCACTCATGTCTCCCACCACCCCCACCCCCCAGCAGTGCAGGGGCAGCCTCCACCACGCCCCCACTCATGTCCCCTATCACCCCCACCCCCTGCCACCAGGGGCACCCTCCACCAGGCCCCCACCCATGTCTCCCACCACCCCCACCCCCCAGCCACCAGGGGCATCCTCCACCAGGACACCAACTTCCCTGGCACTGAAGCTGGTGCCCCTCTGCCTCCTTGGCCGGGGGTTGCCACTGGTGCCAGATGTTGTAGTGCCCGACATGGCAACCCCAGAGGCAGGAGTGGGTGGGCAACTGGGTCCTGGGGCTGGGCTGTGGGGCGACGGAAAAGCAGTCGGGAGCCTTTGGTTCCAGCAGGGGTGGTCACAGCAACAGCACCCCTGGCTGATGTGCAGGCAGCAAATGGCAGGGCACGTGGGCAGCAGGCAGTCAGGCAGCAGCAGATGGCAGGTGGGAGCGTGCTCAGGGCTCTGGGGGGCAGTAATTTGGCCTCCTGGGCAGGAGCGTGGTCTTTCGTGTGTGAACGCGTGGACAGCTTGATACGTAGTGAGTGATTTTGCACGTGAAAATCCCACACGTCTGCGTGTAAATCGATGAAAGGCCCTTAGCGCGTAAACGCGTATGCGCGTCTATGAAGTCACATGCACGCGTAGGAAAAAGTTGCGTGACACGTCCGAGTGTCAAAGCGTGTCATTGGTGGAAATAGCCCTACACGCAGAAGTGTCAAAGCGTGTAATTGGTGCAAATGGACCTACACGCAGAAGTGTCAAAGCGTGTAATTGGTGCAAATGGACATACACGCAGAAGTGACAAAGCGTGTAATTGGTGCAAATGGACCTACACGCAGAAGTGACAAAGCGTGTAATTGGTGGGAATGGGCCTAGCACGTACACGCCGCGTAAGTGACGCTGTACGTGTGGGCCTGCATATAAGGTACATGTAGAACACCAATTCCTTGTACTGCTTTTCGTGGAGAGCGAGTGGGTGAATTCTGTACTTCTTGTCGTTTCACACGCGATTTACTTCACGGCGTTTCAAGTTCGTACTCCCTGTTACCTCTGACAGCTTTTTCTATTTTTTCTCTTGGACTGGTTTACCTGGGCCTGTTCCCTCAAACAGTGTTCCCTTCCACTGTTGTCCTGTCTCCTCAGACAGCGTACATATCTTCTTTTGGCGGGGGTGTTGCCAACCAAACGCGCTCATTTTTCACGCTCTTTTACCTGGCAGACGGTGAGTCACGCACGTATCTAACATCTGTGCTTGCCCCGTGTGTAGCCTACTCCTTCAGAGGTCATTCTAGGCTGCGTGTGACACGCATAAGTTCATTCTTGTGTTACTGGGTGCCACAGCGTAGTGCAGGTTTTTCTTTCTGCACACGTGGTCTAGGAGGGGTTGCGTGCACGTCATCTCCCTTTTTTGGGCCTCCTGTGCTTTGCGTGACCCGTCATCTTTCCCCAGGGGTTACATTCAGCCTTGCTAGAGCACTAGGGTACAATTACCATCTGGTACCCAACCCCTTTGACCCCCAATTGCCCAGGACAATAGTCTACATCCACTCCCATACGCACATTAACATCAGTGCCATGGCTGGGAGGCGAGGATTCCGTAAGGGTGGCAAAGGTGGAAGAGCCACAAGTGGTGGCCGTGGTGGATCCGGTAGGGGACGTGGTCGTAACTTGCAGGGTGAGCCTATCCCCCCATGTGTGGAGGACCAGTCACGGGCACCCATAATCCCCCCCCTCCCCCCTCCCGTTGAGGCTGATGTGGCTGACACCATCCATGCTCAGCCCTTGTTGGACCAGCCCATTGTGGCACCAGACCTGGCTGACTCCATGGCTGACTTCCAGGTCAGCAGGGCTACGACACATGCGCTGGTGCACGTTGATGCCATCATGCCACGTGGATCTGGGGCAGCAAGGTCATCTGCTGCACCAAGGAGGCAGGGCGGAGAGGCTGCAGGGGCAGCTGCGGCTCCATCCACCCCAGCCCTCACACACCCAGCCAGGACAGTGTCGGTCCTAGTCCATGCTGCTGACATTCCCCCTGACACCATCACACTAGAGCCAATGCCTGCACCAACTCCCATGCTGAGTGTGCAATCCCACACTCCTGATACAGAGTCCACCAGGGCTCCTGCCCCTAGTGTCCAGAGCGGCGCAGGACACTCAGGATCATCACCACCTTCCAAGCGGAAGAGGAAGAGTGCTCGTCCGGCACAGGCTGATGCCCCAGACACGGCTACACAGTCCGGCCCGTCCAGGAAGCCCAGCTTCACGGATGACGAACTGAATGCACTTGTCGAGTATGTGTCCGGACATGACAACGAGATGGTCATTGTTGCAGGATCCAAGACCACACCTGCACAATGCCAGGCACACTGGCAGACCGTTGCGGACATCGTAAGTGCCCTTGGAATCGTGAGGCGCACAGCCAATGATTGCTATAAGCGCTGGAATGACCTAAAGCGCAGGGCAAAGAGTAAGCTGGCCTCAAGTCATGCCGCAACTCTAGTGACTGGAGGTGGGTCTCCAGTAGTAGACATGGAACTCACTCCACATGAGTCAGTCGCTGGGACCTACGTCACGGAGGAACAGATCTGGCTGATTACGAGGCATTGTCCGGTGAGTGCACATGCATGTGTGTGTCATCCATGTGCATGGTGTGTGTGTGAGGGCTTCTGTTTGTGTGCCAGGTGAGAGTGTGTGCGCCTGAGTCGTATGAGTCAGCCATGTGCTTCATGCAATACTTCCTGCACAGCTGCATTTGGCCATAGCAGTATCCCTTCTGCCAAGAGTAGACATCTAGCCCAACTGCACGCCAGTTGCCCTTGAAGTGTCACCTTGCCACAACATAGTTGCTTATTTTTCACTGTTCATTCAGTCAGATTGTTTGCATTCCCCCACTTTTACTAGCCATGTCGCTGTCCACTAGTCACATGTCTGACATGGCTATGGTAAAGTGGAGTGACTTTGTTACCTGGATATCATTTGTACACACATGTCCCTGTGCAATTGGACCATTTCAGACTGGCAGCTCCAGGTGAAAAATCTGACCTGTTAGAATTAGAAAAGCAATTACATGCGGGAACTGGACTGAATGAATAGGTGCTGCCCTCCTCTCCATCTTCACTCAATAGCAATGGTACATGCCATCTGTGTGATGGCATGTGTGTTTCACCTGGCAATCACAGGCCAATGTGTGATGCCACTGCCAGGCAACATGCAGAAAATGTGTTCATCTTCCATCTTGGTGTCATCAGTGTGTGCCATTTGCCTGCACTTCATACGCAGTGAGGGTGCATGCATGGGAGGGTTTTAGTCATGTGGGACATGTGTCAATCAAGTACTGGTTCTCTTGCTTCTCAGCCCTCATTGTGTGCCATGGTGCTAATGCCTGTTTCCATTTCTTTGTTTTCATGTCTTTGCAGGGGAAGACGCACCTGATACTGCTGGGGTTGTGGAGATGGTGCAGACCCAGGAGGTGTCCGAGGGCCGACCAACCACCAGTGAGGGACGTGGTGTGGTGGTGGGGGAGAACCCACAAGTGCTGCAGGTCGTGCTCTCAAGGGGTGTCTCTGGCTGCACCTCCCCCAAGCTGTACTCAGGTGTTGATTCGGATGAGACCTACGTGCCGTCGCAGGTGAGTGTTCCAGGGAGGGATTCTGTTCTGTCTCACCCACCTGCACCAGGGTCAGAACCCTCCATGGGGATGTCAGTGTTGGCAGCTACGCCTTTGGTGGTTACGGATGCAGGGTCACACTCCGCGACATCTGATCCTGTTCTTGGGCCAGCAGATCAGAGGGGGAATGCAGTCCTGCAGCCTCAGGCAGTGCCGGCACAGCAAGGCACAGTTCGCCTTGCCCCAGACAGGTGTGGTGCCCGCCGACGTGGTGGCCGTACGCCACCTGGCAATACCGCATGGGAGCAATCCATTTACGGTATGGCAACCCAACAGGCTGCATCATCCGAGATGATGGCTCAGGCCATGGATAGGGTGGCCACTTCCATTGTCCCCCCAGAAAGGCTGATGGAGCGACTAGAGCAGGCAACCGACTCCATCTGCCAGTCACACAGGGAGGACATGTTGGGGTCCAACAGGGACAGGCGGGCGGCACTGGCGACTCTGCAGGAGGCCATCTCCATTGAGTCCCAGGGCCACAGGGAAGCCCTGAGGCAGGAGCTCCTTCACCTCAGGACGACTCTTGTTGAGCTTGAGGCTTCAACACACCAAAGGACAGAACAGCAGCTGGAGCGTCTCACCCGTACGCTCTCAGCTGAGATGCAGGCCACGAGGGCGGAGGTCCGGGCATCCCGTGAGTTGTTGCATGGGGACCTCCGCACACTCATCCTCCAGAACCAGACCTACCACACCCGCATGCTTGCAGCCATGGAGGAGCAGACTAGGGCCTTGCGTGGGCTGCCTCCCATAGTGCAACCACCTCCGGATGCAGCTGCACAGGGTGATAATAGCGACAGCAGTGATACTCCCACAACAGGGTAGCCGTGTGGGCCATGAGCCCATGGAGGTGTTTTATTTTCCCAGGATCCACGCAGGTGGGTTCTGGTGTGCATCCTGTCCTCGGACCTCCTGGGTGGCCTCCCCAACCCCCCCGGGCCCATCAATGGCCATTTTTGATTGTTTCTTATTTTTATTTTTATTTTTATTTATTTTATTCCCTTTTTTTTGGGGACGATTTGTTGGCTTCCGTGGTTCCTGTGGGCATACGCTGCATTGTGGCTGGGCACATGCAGGCTTGTAATGTATTTGGTTCAGATGCTTGGGTTTGAGTCACACACACCCCTCCTGCTTCCCGTTTCCATGGGCTTGCAAAGGGTGTGCCCAAGTGACAGTGAATTACACAGTGACGTTGGACTCCCATGAGCTGTGTGGGCAGTCTGTAGTCAATACTGTGTATACATTCCTAGTGCATATTGCTGTTGTGTTGTACACTGCATGTTGCATTGATGTGTAACTCATCTTCTGTGTCTACCTCCCAATTTGCAGGTCCCTTCCTCATGTCTACACAAGGACCTCTAGTCTGGAGATGGGGTCCATGTTGGCAGCAGTGCACCTACAACTCTACATGGTGCCAACACTGCACAGTTGGTAGTGGTTGGAGTGCAGGCATTTCCAGGTGGTGAGACTACTAATATGTAACATTTGTGATGTCATGTTAATGGTAGTACGTGCTCAAGTATGTTGTTGGCCCGGCATTGCTGTGAGCATTTCAGGTGTTGCAGGTTTCTAATAGGGACACTGTACATAGTGACACTAGTGTCATGTTGTGGGGATTACTTTGTTTACCTGCAAATAGCATGACATGGCACGGTGTGTCGTGTGGCGGTGCTGGGGTTGGGTTGGCTGACATGGCACTGTCCTCTTGTTGCATTTTGCAAGTGGGTATTCTTTTTAGCTGCTTGAATGTGTAACTCCACAAAACTGCATTGGTGGTGTCTGTGTGGGTAGGGATGCACACATTGTGACACTTCCAGGTGAACAATCTCAGGCTGATATGGTATTCACGGTTCATTCTCCAGACATTCAGGATCAGTGTCAGGTTGAGTCATCATTGATTGTCAGATGGAATGTGCCAGGGCAGTGTGCACTCCACAGGGGTGTGATTTCTATGTGAAGTAATTAGCCACTAGCTGTGTACGGGCTGCCTCCCCCCGTGCCCTTTCCCCTCCCATGCGCAGCGGCTGTGCATGTGGTTGGGGATGTGGGGCCACCACCATGTCCACAGCCAGGCCCCGGCGTGTTGCAACGTTGTGCAGGACACATGCTGCCACTATGATCCTGCACACTACTGGGGGAGCGTATAACAGCTGGCCGCCAGAACGGTCAAGGGAGCGAAAGCGTGACTTTAGCACTCCGAATGTGCGCTCCACTATGCCCCGGGTCGTAATGTGGGCTGTGTTATATCTTACCTCGGGTGGCGTGGTGGGGTTCCGAATTGGCGTCATCATGTGGGGGCTGAGAGGGTAGGCACTGTCCCCTGTGGAGGTGGTGATTGGTATCATTGGTGGGGTTGTGACCTTGCTCAGTATCCAACATGCATGCATGTGCAGTGGCATACATACTCACCAAGCAGCCATGTATCGCCATGCCGCCCAGCTTCTAGGTCCCGGCTTAGGGTGGACATTCGGTAAATGAAGCTGTCGTGGGTGGACCCGGGATAGTTGGCATATACTGAGGTGATGATTCCCTTGGCATTACATGCTACCTGCACGTTGATGGAATGCCAGTGCTTGCGGTTCCTATAGATGTGCTCAGATGCCCTGGGGGGACGTAGAGCCACATGGGTGCAGTCGATGGCATCTAGCACTTTGGGGAATCGTGCCACACCGTAAAAATCCAGGGCGGCAGCATGCCTTTCTGCAGGTGTTCTGGGCAGGTATATGTGCCTGCGGACTGATGGGCGTGCAGTGATGATGTTCAAGACCTGGTGTAGGCAGCGTGACTGGGTGGCCTGTGACACCCCACCCACTATGGCACTTGTCCGCTGAAATGATCCAGTGGCTAAGAAGTGCAGTACATTGAGGACCTTCTCCAGGGGGCTGAGTGCTTGGGAGCACAGGGTGGGTGATGTGAGGTCATCCTCCCACTCACTCACCAGGTCCAGTATTATGTGTGGTGGAAACCTGTACCTCCCATACACCTGGTCATCAGGCATCCCGAAAAGGCTGGTTCTGGGTGTGAATATTCTGGCCCTGACTATCCTCCTCCTCCTCCTTTGGTAGCCCACTGCCACTGCTGCTAGGAACGGTATGTTCATCCTGGCGTCTGAGCTTGTTATTGTTAAAGTGCGGAAATTTATGCTTTGCGCGTGTTCTAGGCGAGCGTGTGACCCGCGCACCCCTGGAATCCAGTTCCCAGTCCAATAGCGTGTGGAAATTCCCACGCACCACGGGATACAGGTGCGCTGACGTACTTGCGTGTGTAAGTGCCCGAGCACCCATGAAATACACGTACATAGGCCAATCGCGTGTACGCGCACTTTTGTCCAATTACACGCTGACGTGCAGTATTTCCACGTGTGCTCCGTCATCACGTGCTGAGTGGGGAACACTCGTGCGGGTCACGTCACAGACGCGCTTACGCGCTGAGGGACTCTGGTCCAATAGAATCGCGTATGCGTGCTGACGCGCTTACGCGCTAAGGGCCTTTCCTCGGATTTCACGCTGACGTGCAGGATTTTCACGTGCCAAATCACTCCGTATCAAGCTGGCCACGCGAAAACACACGGAAGACCACGCTCCTGCCCAGAAGGCCGAGTTACTGCCCCACAGTGCCCCGAGCAGCCTCCCACGTGCCATCTGCTGCTGCCTGCCTGCCTGCCTGCCTGCTGCCACCGTGCCCTGCCATTTGGTGCCTGCACATCAGCCATCTGCAGGGGTCCAGTTGCTGTGTCCACCCCTGCTGGAACTGAAGACTCCCGACTGGGATTACATCGCTCCACAGCCCAGCCCCAGGACCCAGTTGCCCACCCACACCTGCCTCTGGGGTTGCCATGTCGGGCACTTCCACATCTGGCACCAGTGGCAACCCCAGGCCAGAGGGGCAGAGGGGCACCAGCTTCACTGCCACCGAAGTTGGTGTCCTGGTGGAGCATGTCCTGGGGCAGTATGATGCCCTCTTTGGATCGTCCCGCGCCAGCAAGGAAGGACGGGAGAGGATCTGGGCCAACTGTGTGGTTGCCATCAACGCGGAGGGGGTGTCAACCCGCAATGTCCTGAAGATCAAGAAGCGCTGGGAGGACTTGAGGTCCAGGACCCTTGTGAAGGCCCGGCGCCTCGTGGAGGGGGGCCGGGGCCGCATGAGTTCCATCCAGATGAGGGTCCTGGAACGCGTACGCCCAGCGCTCCACGCCCAGATCCTTGAGAGGGAGGCCCGTCTGGAGTTGAGCGGTAAGTGTCCAAGCATTACTGTGTGAGACAGGGCATGTTGCGGTGGGCTGGTTCTATGATACTTGCCTGTATGTTTGCCATAGGCCATGTATGCATGTATGTGTGCAGGGACATCATAGTAATGCATGTGCGACCAGTGATGTGTGACCCACATGGTTGTTGCATGTGTTCAAATGCCGCATGGGGAGCCCTATGCAGATTTTGAACATGAGAGCATGCCAGTCTCTGTACCTGGACATGGGTGGGGGTGAGGGATGGGTGCTGATGCCAGGTACATATATGGTAGCCATGTCTGTGTGCCTGACCTGCGTGTCTGTGACTTGTGCATGCCATGGATGCATGACACATGTGTGTGACAATGCACAGATTCAGTGAAGCAGCCAAATTACCCTTGTATCCCCTGTGTTTGGTATGTTTGGGGCCAGATGGATGTGACTGAGGTGAAGTGTGTGCATGTGATAGGCATGAGCCATGATGCATGTGAGTTACATATCATTGAATATTTCAAGAGTCCATTGGACATGCATGGAAATGTCCATGGCATGCACCATGCCTGTTACTGTGTGTGTTTTTCCTGGACTGACCCATGTGTTGTGGAGGGACATGATGGAAGTGTACTTTGACAGTGGTGCTCATCTGCTATTGCTTCCTGTCTAGGGGACCATTGTACAGTACCCTGATGCTTGTGTTCTTTGTCTCCCTCTACGCAGCGGCTAGTGAAGAAGAGGGCGGAGACGGCGCTGTGGAGCAAGGCGGCGGGGATGCCCCCACGGCTGCAGCGGAAGGGGTGGGTGAGCCCCCACAGGGGCCTGCTATGGTGGGAGACGGTGAGGAGCCATCCAGGTTGGTGGTTTGCACAGAGGAGGAGGCCGCCACTGGGGCACACATGGGGCCTGGTGGGGGCATCCCTGCTGGTGCAAGTGGTGCAGTCCAGGGCCAGGGGCAGGAGGCAGCACAGGTCACCGTGGAGGGGCCTGTGCATGTCGCTGTCCCTGACCCTGTGAGTGCACCACCATGCACCAGCAGGGATGCCCCGTCCCAGGCCCGTCCGCAGGTAGAGGGGATGTCCATGTCTCCTGACTCCCCTCCACCTGCGGACGTGGGAACCCCTGGCCGTGTGGAGAAGGTCCTGATTGGGGTCGCGATGCGCACGGCTGTGATTCGTGATGCCGTGCATGCTTCCCGGGAGGAGCACGCACGTCATCACGAAGTGCACCGTGCCGACGTGGCCCAATTGGGATCGGCCATGTTCGGGGGTTTGCTGCATGTGTTGGCCAATCTGGCGGCCCTCTCCTCCTCTGTGCAGGCTATACACCAGTCGTTCTCCTTGCCGTCTTCCGGCCCAGATGACACCAGGGCCCCCTGTGGACCTGCCCCGACCAATGCAGCCAGCTCGGTGGGGATCCCATCCCTGCCACAGTTGGGAGTCGGAGGTCCAGCAGGGGTGGACAACACAGCAACTGGACCCCAGCAGATGGAAGATGTGACAGCATCATCGGGCAGGGCACGTGCACGACGGCGTCGGTGGTTTCCATCAGCCTGGATGCCGTCGTGCTGGCAGAGGCAGTGGCGTCGGAGGCAGCAGCAGGCTCGACGTGGGAGGCATCATGGCTCGGGGCCATCAAGATCAAAGGGGCAGGCATCGGCCGGAGGGCAGGGCAACCCTGGGATGGTGGTGTCTTCCGTGTGGGAGCAGTTGGTCCAGCGGATAGGTGCGGAGCGGCAGCGGGCGGAAGAGGAGCGGCTCACCATGGTCAGGGCGGAGTTCTCCATGCGTCGGGCGTTGAGGCGGGCTGAGTGCCTCGAGGAAGCTCGCAGGGAGTTTGAGCTGAACATGGGGTTATCCCTGCGAGACCTCGGGGCCAGGACAGAGTCCCGCCTCCAGGACATCGACATGGAGTTCGATGATGCTCTGGCCAGCAACATCACCGAGTGAGCCGCAGGACTTGCCGCTGCCTTTGTATATAGTTATTTAGTTAGTTAGTGTTAGGTTTCCTTTATTCATTTTTATCTTTTTTGGACCGCTCGGACAATGGCCACTTTTTTGTAGATATTTTTTTCATTAGGTAGTAGTAGGTTTCATTTATGGTGTTGGGCTCATGGACCCTGGAATATTCGTGTATATAGTTTGCTTTTTGAAGAATAATTTTTTTTATTGATTATTGTGTTCACCATGAGGAAATGGTTTTTCATTATTTTCCTTCCACATGACATTGCTTTGGACTACATTTGTTTTTGGATTACTTTATTTTTTTTATTTTTACATTTGTTCTCGGACATGGACCATTTATTTTGTTATCCCCATTGTTGTATGTTTGATTTGTTTACTTATTTTTCATCTTTAATACATGTTTTTTTAACTTTCACTTGTGGTATTTTCTCATTGGTTTCATACATGTCATGATATGGGTTTTGACATTCACTTGCACCCGTTGTGTATGTGTGTGTGACGGACATGTGTTCATTTACATACTTGCCATTGGGGTTGTATCATGTAATTGCATTCACTATGTGGGTGGATGCAATCCTTGCCTGGGTGTTTGTGCTGGGTATGCTGCCCATTACTGCCATGATTGAGTATCGTCAGGACCTGGGGGCAGTGGGACATGTGTGGGGGCCTGGTGGAGGCTGCCCCTGGATGGTGGGGGGTGGGGGTGGTGGGAGACATGAGTGGGGGCCTGGTGGAGGGTGCCCCTGGTGACTGGGAGGGGTGGGGGTGGTAGGAGACATGAGTGGGGGCGTAGTGGAGGCTGCCCCTGGATGGTGGGGGGTGGGGGTGATAGGGGACATGAGTGGGGGCCTGGTGGAGGCTGCCCCTGCACTGCTGGGGGGTGGGGGTGGTGGTAGACATGAGTGGGGGCCTGGTGGAGGGTGCCCATGGTGGCAGGGGGGTGGGGGTGGTGGGAGACATGAGTGGGGGCCTGGTGGAGGGTGCCCATGGTGGCAGGGGGGTGAGGGTGGTGGGAGACATGAGTGGGGGCCTGCTGGAGGCTGCCCCTGCACTGCTGGGGGGTGGGGGTGGTGGGAGACATGAGTGGGGGCCTGGTGGAGGGTGCCCCTGGATGGTGGGGGGTGGGGGTGGTGGGAGACATGAGTGGGGGCCTGGTGGAGGGTGCCCATGGTGGCAGGGGGGTGGGGGTGGTGGGAGACATGAGTGGGGGCCTGGTGGAGGGTGCCCATGGTGGCAGGGGGGTGGGGGTGGTGGGAGACATGAGTGGGGGCCTGCTGGAGGCTGCCCCTGCACTGCTGGGGGGTGGGGGTGGTGGGAGACATGAGTGGGGGCCTGGTGGAGGGTGCCCCTGGTGACTGGGGGGGGGGGGGGTGGTGGGGGACATGAGTGGGGGCCTGGTGGAGGGTGCCCCTGGATGGTGGGGGGTGGGGGTGGTGGGAGACATGAGTGGGGGCCTGGTGGAGGGTGCCCATGGTGGCAGGGGGGTGGGGGTGGTGGGAGACATGAGTGGGGGCCTGGTGGAGGCTGCCCCTGGATGGTGGGGGGTGGGGGTGGTGGGAGACATGAGTGGGGGCCTGGTGGAGGCTGCCCCTGGTGACTGGGAGGGTGGGGGTGGTGGGAGACATGAGTGGGGGCCTGGTGGAGGGTGCCCATGGTGGCAGGGGGGTGGGGGTGGTGGGAGACATGAGTGGGGGCCTGCTGGAGGCTGCCCCTGCACTGCTGGGGGGTGGGGGTGGTGGGAGACATGAGTGGGGGCCTGGTGGAGGGTGCCCCTGGATGGTGGGGGGTGGGGGTGGTGGGAGACATGAGTGGGGGCCTGGTGGAGGCTGCCCCTGGATGGTGGGGGGTGGGGGTGGTGGGAGACATGAGTGGGGGCCTGGTGGAGGGTGCCCCTGGTGACTGGGGGGGTGGGGGTGGTGGGAGACATGAGTGGGGGCGTGGTGGAGGCTGCCCCTGGATGGTGGGGGGTGGGGGTGATAGGGGACATGAGTGGGGGCCTGGTGGAGGCTGCCCCTGCACTGCTGGGGGGTGGGGGTGGTGGGAGACATGAGTGGGGGCCTGGTGGAGGGTGCCCATGGTGGCAGGGGGGTGGGGGTGGTGGGAGACATGAGTGGGGACCTGCTGGAGGCTGCCCCTGCACTGCTGGGGGGTGGGGGTGGTGGGAGACATGAGTGGGGGCCTGGTGGAGGGTGCCCCCTGGATGGTGGGGGTGGGGGTGGTGGGAGACATGAGTGGGGGCCTGGTGGAGGGTGCCCCTGGTGACTGGGGGGGTGGGGGTGGTGGGAGACATGAGTGGGGGCCTGGTGGAGGGTGCCCCTGCACTGCTGGGGGGTGGGGGTGGTGGGAGACATGAGTGGGGGCCTGGTGGAGGGTGCCCCTGGATGGTGGGGGGTGGGGGTGGTGGGAGACATGAGTGGGGGCCTGGTGGAGGGTGCCCATGGTGGCAGGGGGGTGGGGGTGGTGGGAGACATGAGTGGGGGCCTGGTGGAGGCTGCCCCTGGATGGTGGGGGGTGGGGGTGGTGGGAGACATGAGTGGGGGCCTGGTGGAGGCTGCCCCTGGTGACTGGGGGGGTGGGGGTGGTGGGAGACATGAGTGGGGGCCTGGTGGAGGGTGCCCATGGTGGCAGGGGGGTGGGGGTGGTGGGAGACATGAGTGGGGGCCTGCTGGAGGCTGCCCCTGCACTGCTGGGGGGTGGGGGTGGTGGGAGACATGAGTGGGGGCCTGGTGGAGGGTGCCCCTGGATGGTGGGGGGTGGGGGTGGTGGGAGACATGAGTGGGGGCCTGGTGGAGGCTGCCCCTGGATGGTGGGGGGTGGGGGTGGTGGGAGGCATGAGTGGGGGCCTGGTGGAGGGTGCCCCTGGTGACTGGGGGGGTGGGGGTGGTGGGAGACATGAGTGGGGGCCTGATGGAGAGTGCCCCTGGATGGTGGGGGGTGGGGGTGGTGGGAGACATGAGTGGGGGCCTGGTGGAGGGTGCCCCTGGTGACTGGGGGGGGGTGGGGGTGGTGGGAAACATGAGTGGGGGCCTGGGTGAGGGTGCCCCTGGTGACTGGGGGGGTGGGGGTGGTGGGAGACATGAGTGGGGGCCTGGTGGAGGGTGCCCCTGGATGGTGGGGGGTGGGGGTGGTGGGAGACATGAGTGGGGGCCTGGTGGAGGGTGCCCCTGGTGACTGGGGGGGTGGGGGTGGTGGGAGACATGAGTGGGGGCCTGGTGGAGGGTGCCCCTGGTGGCGGGGGGGTGGGGGTGATAGGGGACATGAGTGGGGGCCTGGTGGAGGCTGCCCCTGCACTGCTGGGGGGTGGGGGTGGTGGGAGACATGAGTGGGGACCTGGTGGAGGGTGCCCCTGGATGGTGGGGGGTGGGGGTGGTGGGAGACATGAGCAGGTGTGCAGGGTAGTCCCCTGTTTTGTGGGCTGCCTGCAGGGGCCGTCGAGGGTGTACAGGGAACACCTGTGAGGACCCACCCAGCCTAATCGCGTGTGTAACTTCCCACGCACCCCTGTAATACACGTACCAAGCCAAATCGCGTGTGATAATTCCCGTGCACCCCTGAAATACACGCGCCCAGGCTATTCGCGTGTGGAAATTCCCGCTCACCCCTGGAATACACGTACCCTGCTGAAATCGCGTGTTAAACTTCCCGCGCACCCCTGAAATACACGCGCCCAGGCTATTCGCGTGTGGAACTTCCCACGCACCCCTGAAATACACGCGCCCAGGCTATTCGCGTGTGGAACTTCCCGCGCACCCCTGAAATACACGCGCCCAGGCTATTCGCATGTGGAACTTCCCGCGCACCCCTGAAATACACGTACCCTGCTGTAATCGCGTGTGGGACTTCCCGCGCACCCCTGAAATACACGCGCCCAGGCTATTCGCGTGTGGAACTTCCCGCGCACCCCTGAAATACACGTACCCTGCTGTAATCGCGTGTGGGACTTCCCGCGCACCCCTGAAATACACGCGCCCAGGCTATTCGCGTGTGGAAATTCCCGCACACCCCTGAAATACACGCGCCCAGGCTATTCGCGTGTGGTACTTCCCGCGCACCCCTGAAATACACGCGCCCAGGCTATTCGCGTGTGGAACTTGCCGCGCACCCCTGAAATACACGCGCCCAGGCTATTCGCGTGTGGAACTTCCCGCGCACCCCTGAAATACACGTACCCTGCTGTAATCGCGTGTGGGACTTCCCGCGCACCCCTGAAATACAAGCGCCAAGGCTATTCGCGTGTGGAACTTCCCGCGCACCCCTGAAATACACGCGCCCAGGCTATTCGCGTGTGGAACTTCCCGCGCACCCCTGAAATACACGCGCCCAGGCTATTCGCGTGTGGAACTTCCCGCGCACCCCTGAAATACACATACCCTGCTGTAATCGCGTGTGGGACTTCCCGCGCACCCCTGAAATACACGTACCCTGATGGAATCGCGTGTGGAACTTCCCGCGCACCCCTGAAATACACCTACCCTGATGGAATCGCGTGTGGAACTTCCCGCGCACCCCTGAAATCCACGTACCCGGCCAAATCGCGTGTGAGACTTCCCGCGCACCCCGGTATACACGCACACGTATTTTTTGTCAGCGTGTCCGTGTTTGTGGGTACCCCTTTGCACGTCATTTGTCCTGGAGGGCCACAGTATAGGACATTCATCATGGCAGTATATGGGTGCTATTTGTTGGCGCACCTTTTGGCGCACATTTCTTACAGCCGCAGAGACGCTACCGCCTGCTTTCTTGTGGCGGTCGTGTTTGTGCCTGTGCGCTGGTTTGAGCGTGCGCTTTTTTGCCCTATTCTATTCCATGAATACGTGTTGTAGGCGAGCGTGTGGGCGTTCCGCGCACTTGTGCCCTGTACTTCCCCCGTGATGCCCACGTTTTTGCAAGTTGTTCCCCATTCCGAGTGTTACGCCCGTGTTCCGCCTACTTTTGTTGCGTGCGCTGCGCTATGTGCGAATTTCGCTGTGGCCTGTGCGATTTTCGCTGTGACCTGGCGCACGCTGTTAGATGGCCTGTGCGCCAACGTGCGCGGCGCACTTTTTATCACACATCCGCTGGTTTTCTCGCGCACGGACTTCCATGAATCGACGTGCGCTGCTTTTCGTGCGATTTTCGCACTTGCACTGCGATTTTCGCTATTCCACGGCGATTCGCACGTTTTTGCCCACTTGCGCCGCGCTAATTATTCCATGAATCGGCCTGATAGTGTGCAACCGCTGGGGGCAGAGGCTCTATAGAACGAAATGTCCATAGTCCTTAAATTAAGTAAGTGCTACACCCAAGGTGAAATCATGTGCCTACCTCTAACACCGTGAGAGAATCATGGGTGTGGCAGTTATTTACCACTTTTGGAAATGTACCAAAGGCTAAAGCTTCCAAAATGAAATGCACTGAGCTCAATCGAGGACAACCTGGGCAGTACTCCTACAAGACCACCTTCATGTGGCACCACACCAAATCCAACCACTGCAATGCTCTCAGAAAAGCTGTTCCTTCCTTAGGAAGTAGTAGGCTGTCTTCCTCTACCTTATCTTCCCCAACCAGTGCTGTAACCACACAGCCTACTTCTTAAGAACACAAAATCCCACCAGCTACCTTGCAAGCGATAAAAGAGGTACTGTACTGTGCATTTACTGCAACATACCACTGTAGCCATTTCTAAATGCTTTTGAAGCTGTAATCAAGGAGCATGAGAAACACTGCCCTCTACCTTAGATTTAACACATGTGCAACATCTTCCCCTGTCAACCTGCCCCTCCATATGTGTGGTTGTTTCCCCGTCCCTCATTTCTCTCCCCACATTACTTTGTGGCCTTTAATGCAAAACATTTAAAAAAAAACATTAAAAAAAAGGTTCCTTTAGGTACCACCTTTCACAGTTAAGAATAGAACTGAAAAAATAAGTTTATAGACTCCATCTATTTTACATTTTTCAATAAGATTTTCCAACATTCCCATTAGCATGTTCTACCATGCTCATAGAAATAATGGACAATTGTATACTAGACAAAAAGAAAAAAGCACAGAAAAACATTCTGTCCAGAATTATTGTCTCTAGTATACAATAAACACCATAATCCATTGCCATTTATAACTGTCCACAGTTTCGGCATTTCACTGTCTAGCCCATGCCTTATTAGAAAACCGAGATTGCACACGCACACCTTTCACACAAACCAGCCCTTCTACTCGTTTTACTGTTATGTTTGTAACACCCCCTCATTACCTGCTTTAAACAATTCACACATATATCCACCAATCACTTAAAAAACTCTACATATAGTATATCAACATATTAAACATCCACTCACCAACTGCAACTTAACAACGTTCTACAACACTTTTGCATCTACATTTCTCATATGTATACCAACATTTTTTACATAGTGTTCCTATAAATGCACATAATCATTGTGCATTGACATAAGTGCATACATTAAAGGGCCAGTATGGATGGACAAGTGCTCATGGGAGCCCAGGAGGGAAGTGCCAAAGGACCCCAAGATGGGAGGCCACTAGCTAACTGCTGGGGCAGAGGAGTCCAAAGGGTGGGGTACATCTTAACTGTAACGTCCCTTTAACAGAGTAGTTTCTGTCAATTGAATAGGTATTTATAAGTGAAAATGTTTCATAATGTTTTTTCACTGTATTTAAGTTACGAATAATTCCTCTTTTAACATATATGAAAGAACTATAAACCTCCTTTAATAAATATATTTTTTGCAACACATACTTATGTGAGTCGTAATTAGCAGAGCACACCCCAATAGGCAAATCAGTGTAGACATCTGTCCTTGCCAAAGTCCATGCCCTCTGCCCACGAAAGTTATAACATTATTTTTTGTACTTAACATTTCGACAATTTCAAAAAAGTAAAACATGGGACAGATTTTCAAAAGCATCCTTTCAGGTCCTTGCTGAAGCTCCTCGCACAACTTTGCTGCAATAGCGTCCAGTACTCCGGGCTGCAGCCACAAGCAAATTTCTTTTTCCACAACCTACAGCTTTGGCCATGCTGCATGCCCGCAACTTTGCTGCAATCCCGTCCAGCACTCCCAGTTGCAGTCGCAAGCCGATTTTATTTTCTTCTCCCTTTTAAACCTACAGCTTTGGCCATGCCGCATCCCTAATAAGTAAATCAAAGTAGGCATTTGTCCTTGTCGAGGGCCATGCCCATTGTTCATGCACCAAACTCATATCACCATTTTTTTGTGCTTACATTTGGGCACTTTGGAAAAATAAAACACAAAACAAATTTGCAAAACCATGCTTTCAGGTCCTTTCTGATGCTCCTCCTGCAGGTTTGTTGTCATTCAGTACAGCACTTCAGGCTGTAGCCGCAAGTAAAATATTTCTTCCCATTCAAACCTAGGGTTCGGCCATGCTGCATGCCCCAATAATCAAATCAGAGTACATGATTATCAAGTAATTGCAGGACAGTAGAATGGGTAGATCACTGTGCTTCATCTAGTACTTTAAAGAGATTACCATGTTTGCTGGTGATGGGGTTCTTTTGTGAAAGTGCCCTTCCTTCTTCAAGTGTTAGCTTTCAAAAAGGGGGGGAGCCCTGTTCACCTTAGCACTGGGTTATTCAATAAGTAATTGTTGTCGTAATCAAGCAGTCTTTAAAACATTTTAAAGTCTTTTAGTGCTTTTATTAATTGTAAATCATTCTTTATGCTCAATTGTGCCAAGCCATGCCACCACACTGCAGAAACTGTTAATTAGCAGACTCTCCGTTTTTAAAGGTTGACACATGCTTTGCACGGCTAAAAACTACAAATTCCAAGTTTTTTGTAGTCCCTAGTCATTTATTACGACACGACAGGTGCGTCAGCACCGGTGCGTCGGGCGGCTTGTGATGGTTCGTGCAGGAAGGCAGGAGACAGGCCTGATCCTTTGCGGCTTTGGGATTCCTAATAAGGTATTTAAATTCACATGAGGATAACAGAGGTGCTCAACGCTATTAGGGGAGCCAGAGCGAGAATACATGCCACCTGTATGCCACAATCTGTCTATCACAACTCGCTTCCCTCTCCTAAGCTGGTGCTTCATTCTTCCAGTGTCCGGACGATAACAGCATCTATAATATTCAAATATCCACCCCCTCCCCCCGTAAGGTTGCTATCTCAAAGCCCACGTGAAGGGGGAGCTGGTAGATAGTAAGCAAGTGGGTCAGCCCTTGCGATTATCTATGACAGGGTGTGATTCATTCAGTTTTCCGGATAAAAATAGCATCCATAGTACTCAAATCTTCACTCCCCCTCCTTGTGACGTTGCTTTCAAGGCCCACGAGGATGGGGAGCAGTAGATCATCTCATGATGGTCCCTACGAAAGTGGCTAATCAGACTGTTTTGAAGTCCATGAACACTCTTAGACATCATGACAAGACTAAGAACATTGGGGAAACTTCCTAATCAAGCCCGCTTTTTACATGACAACAAGATCCTAGCTGCACCTCTGTCATGCACTTTGAAATGTATGTTGTTAAACACGAGATTGCTTCTAAAACATGCAACTGATGTCACTACACCCATAGAAGAGCACAACTTAAACGTTTGCGCCCTCACTGATACCTGGAGCTATGAGGCCGCAGGCCCATCCTTGGCATCGGTCATAACAGAAGGATATTGTATGCTGAGGCAGGACAGATTAGATAGTGGGGGGTGGAGTAGCCTTGATTTTTAAATCTAATTTAAAAATCTGGGAAAGTAAGGTTGAAGATATTCCATGGACAGAACTCATACTAGCAAAAATTGGCATCAGTGCAGAAACTACTATGTAGGGCCTCGAGATCAGCACCTAACTTTGTGGCTCACTATATAGGGCCTCGAGATCAGCACCTAACTTTGTGGCTCAGCTGAGTAATTATGTCTTATCTTTACTTAAACCAAATACCAAATGTATTCCTTCATTAGATTTCATTCTCTGGTTGGGTTGCGACACTGATGCCATGGCAGGGTCTATGGAGACTGCACTAGACTAATTAGGTTTTTTACAATTTTTCAGAGAGCCCACACACATAAAGGGACACATCCTGGACTGGGTCACTTCCCATAATCTTAACATAGCGGCCATTGAAGTTACGCATTGCCCTTGGTCTGATCATTTTTGCATTTACTTCCAGACCTGCACCAACCATTTCAAAAAGAGATTGAATAATACCAAGGTATCAATACCCGCTAGAAGCTGTAAGAAATTGACTTTAGAGAACCTTAGACCATGGGCTCAGAGCCTAAATGCAGAGATTCTTAATTCAGGAAGGTTAGATGATATCACTGACACTCTCGTTAAATCTCTGAGAGCCATCAGGGAGGTCCTAGCACCCTTAAGGAAAAATGCTGCCAGGTGAAATACAGAAGTAATCCCTGGCTTAATGCTAACCTCACTGAGTTTAGGGCTAAAAAAATGTAATACTTCTATGCATGGCGAAAGTGCTGAGATTCGTCCAGCCTGGATGCATATAAAAAAGCAGCGATAACCTAGAAAATGGCGTTCCTCTCAGAAAAAAGGAATCACTGGATCGTAGAATACTGAATGCAACATCAGACATCAAGGAGCTTTTTAAAATACTAAAGGAACAGGAACAGCCAAAGGACCCCAGTAAAGACCATGGGCCTCATTAGACCCTGGCTGTTGACCCAGGCAGTCCCAGTAATTCCTCATTGCCAGGCGCGGGAAAAAAATGCTCCTCATTCCCATTCAAGTCCCATAGGACCCAATGGGAATGAGGAGGACGGATGAACCAGCACTTTTGCACACATTGTCAGTGCATCCGTCAAAGTCTGTGAGCAGCTGCCTTTCCCTCCGCCAGGTCAGAGTATGCTGGTCCAGTAACAACGGTGCCGGTAGCTTACCGGCACCATTGTTACCGGACCGGCATACTCATAATGAGGCCCCCTGTATTAAAAAATTTGAAATTGTGTATAAATATTCAGACAGTTATGTTTAGCAAACTGGAAAAGATCAAAGAGAATATTGAAGGGAACTTATCCTTTAATTAAAAAAAAGATCTTGAAGAAAATCTCTATGGTATCCCAGCAAAGGCCAAGGAGCATCATACTTTTAACTTCTCACCTGTTTCTGAAACCGAATTATCCAAGATCATTGTGCAGCTTAAAACTACTAGTTGTACGGGGGATCCCTGCTCTGCCATGATCATGAAGGAGTGCTCACCCATACTTATTTCAGCTCTTACGAAATGTGTTAATACCTCTTTTGCTCAGAACTGTGTCCCAAAAGATCTCAACAACGCCTGGATCACTCCACTGTTAAAAAAACCTGATCTCTGTCCTCTGACCCACACCAACTACAGACCCGTTACCAATACCCCATTTCTTTTGAAAATATCGGATAGGGTCGCTTATAATCAGATATCACACCACTTAAATAGCTCACAGATTCTGCATAAATATCAATCTGGATTTTGGCAGAATCATGGGACAGAGAAGGCTCTTCTAGCACTAATATCCCAGCTGCTGCAATCCTTGGATGACGGTCAAACATACCTGCTTATGATTGTGGACTTTTCAGCAGCCTTTGACCTGGTGGATCATTGCAACCTGACCACCAGGTTAACGGATATTGCCCACTTATCAGATCAGGTCACTCAATGGATCACCTCGTTCCTGAGAGGTAGACAGGTGAGAGTTGCTAGTGGTGTAGCAGAGGCAAAATCAGTGCCTTTGCTGTATGGGTTCCTAAGGGAGCGTGTATATCACCATGTCTTTACAACATTTTCATGGTGCCATTTTTCCATGTGTTAGAACAAGAGGGGATCCCATTTTCCAACTACGCAGATGACACGCAATGTGTCATCCCTATCTCACGGTCACATGGTATTGATGAAAAAACATCAATAAAGTTTATCATGTGATCCATTCTTGAATGGTCCTGAATGGCCTAGCGCTGAACAGCAAGAAAACAGAGCTCATGATCGTTTGCTCTGACATTAAACTCGCAAAATTAGGTCCGATGTTCAACAATTGTAACATCAACAATTGTAACATTGAGGTGAAGAGTAAAGTGAAGACACTATGTATCATTTTGGACAAGAATCTGAACATGAAAGCTCAAGTGAACAGACTAGATTCTACCTCATCTTACTATATCAAGCTACTACGACATCTTTGCCCGCTGATATCAGACAAAAATACAGAAACCTTAGCCAGAGCCATTATTGGATCGAAAATTGTCTATTGTTGCAGCCTCCCAGTCGTCATTACGCAAGCAGACTTTCACCATCTCCAGGTCATTCAGAATGGCGCAGTGAGGGTTGTGAAAGGCTTGAATCGTAAGGATCATGTGTCTGAAGCAAGACAGAGCCTGCACTGGTTTCTTGTTCAAGCAAGAGTACATTTCATAATGTTACTTATCACACATAAATGTATTACGAGTCACATGGCATCTTATCTGGTAGAAGCCATTACAAAAAAACATAGCTCCAGATTGCTAAAATCCAATAATACCAACCTTTTGAAAACCACCTGCTGCAAAACTGATAAAGTCCACAATGGAGTTTTTCACATAGTAGCTCATTAGCTTGGAATGTCCTGCGCCCGCGATCTCAGGATCTTTGATTCCACAGACATGTTTAAGAAGAAACTAAAGACACTTCTATTCTGCTAGTTTGCTCAAAGTCTTGTCACCTTGCAGAATGATCTCTTACTCCCCTCGTCTATGTGTCTTGTCTTGTTCTGTTCTACATTTTTGCACCGTTAAGCCTTTGGGTACCTGGAGTGCGGAAGAAATTATTACATAAACCATTCTTGATGGTATACTTATTGTTATAACTCAGCCACCACATAATTCAACTCTCTAGAGTCTTTCTTAAGGCATATGGATTGTGGGCCAGTCATTGCTGCAAGGTTGTGGAATTGAGTCCAGCATTCAATCCCAATATCTTGTCCTACTATGGTCGCAAATAAGTTTGGGCATTGATTTCAGGGGGTGGCCTGGTGGCCACATGGTCACCTGGTTCTGCGTTCTTGCTAATTATCTGCTGATTTGCATTGTCTCTGAGTCCATGCAGCGGTAGTCACTGTGATCTGTTGATGCAATTCTATGAAGAACTTTGGGCTGTAGCCACGGACAGAATTTCAGCTGCAGGCAGAATTTATTTTCCCATTCAAACTTATCCTGATTTTCAAAAACTTCACCCCATAGCAAGTCCCTGGTGGCTATGTCCACTTTAACCCCATTGCCAGTCTCACATGGTCATGGCCAGTAGCCAGTTTAGCCGAGTCATGGCCTTTGGCCATGACTCGTACAATTTGGCAAGTGCGCATGGTTCAGACAATCTGCCCACTGCTCATGGCCACCGGCTATACCTCAGTCACCAATGGTATATCAACATTTTTTGTACCTACATTAGGACACTTTTCAAAAATAAGACAGACATATTTGTAAAGCCAAGGTTTCAAGTCCTTAGCAATGCTCCTTCCGCAACGTTCCTGCAAATCCATCCTTGTTTTTTTTTTGGTTTTGGTTGAAAAGTGTCCAAATGTACATACATAAAATTGTCATATACCTTAGCTCCCAGTTGACAAAATCCATTCAGACTTTGCCGAACAATTTAAGGTTGGGTCTATAATCTTTATAAAATATTTTGTGTACATTTATCAAACATCAACAAAGTAACCCATCTAAAAGTGTTAAAAACCTCCCTCTCTTGACAAAATACCACCAAATTTCGCAAAACATTCAAATCCTGGTCTTAAATCGTTTTGCAAACTTTTGTGTAGATTTGTGAAACGGCACCAAATGGTTAAGCCTTTCAAATATTTTGGGCCCCCCTTCTAATTTTGTTCCCTCTTGGCAAAACAGCACCAAACTTTGTAGAGCCATTCAAGGTCACGTCTAGAATAATATTACAACATTTCATACAGTTTTATTGAGTGACGCCGCAGTTATACAACATCGAAAAACTTCTTTTCACCAACCCTGTAATGTAAAAATATGCATGGACGTCCCCTGAACATCTGAGATGTTTGCGAACATCACAGGACTGTCCCCGAACTGTTTGTGGACATTAGTGATGAAGAACCACCTCTCAGCGGCAGTGTAGTTATGGTTAAGTTGATAAACCCATAGGAAGAGCCCTTTTTGGGCAGTTACTAACTTTGCCCCCTGCTGGATGAATCATCACGAATCTTTGCAAAAAATGTATATGCCCCGTCAGATTACTTCTGTGAAATTTGGTGAGGTTTCATCCAGGGGGGACAAAGGTATATGAGGCTCCCAAAATGTGAGGTCTTTCCCATAGATGCAAAGGAAATAACATTTGTTCATGCCTACAGCCCAAACCACTGGACACATTTTCACCAAATTTGCGGCACGAGTGTCGCCATGGTTTCGAAAGCATGCTTTTGTATATTTCTAAATCCGTCCAATAGTTTTTTTAAAAAATGACCAAAAATGAGGTAAACAAACATTTGTGATATCTGGGTTCGTTCTGTGGACTCACTTCCCTATTCGGGCCTCCAATTGGTCCAGAGGGCGGCATCTGGTCCGTGGACATCAGACATGCCCACTGATTGGATGGTGAAAAGCATGAGGTGTGTCATATTTTTGGAAAACGCTGACAATGTTGGATTCTTGGACAACACTCCTTGTACGCGAACATTGTGCAGAAAACATATAAAAAAAACACAGCATTGCACTTGTCAAACAATGAAACATTTTCTGGGGGGAGTTGAGGGGTGATGAGGATGGGATAGGATATGGCCATAAGAAGCCAAAAAACAGATGTTTTTTCATCTCCAAAGTCTGCGAACAGTCCAGATTCTGTGGTACAGTCCTGTGGTGTTCGCGAACATCTCACATGTTATTTTTTATTTATTATTAATCTTCGAAGACATCCATGCCTATTTCTGAATTACAGGGTTGGTGAAAAGCAATTTCTGGATGGCTTGTAGCTTTGGGACCACTCAATCAAACTGCATGAGATTCTGCAATATCATTCCAGAGTTGGCCCTGAATGGTTCCACAATGTTTGGTGCTATTTTGCAAAGAGAGAGCAAAAGTAGAGGTTGGGTCCCAAAATATTTGCAAGGCTTATAAATGTGGTGCCATTTAACGAATCTGCACAAACATTTCCAAACAGATTTTTAAACCCAGAATTGAATGGATTTTTGAATTTTGGAGGGATTTTGTCAAGAGGGGCACATTTAGAGGGTGTGTCTCAACATTTTTAGATGTTATGTTATGTTACTTGGATAGCGCTCTATAAATCATTGGTATGATCTCAAAGCGATGGTAAGTTGAACACCCTCGGGAACCGTAGTTCTGGTCACTAGAGAGATAGTGTTGTAGGGTCCGTGGGTACACCAGATATGTGTGCAGGTGATGTTATTGCCGGATGGTAGCTGCATCCTAGCGTTAGGGGTGGTGCTGAAGAAATCAGTTGGATGTGTTCAGTCTGGTGGGTGGACACCCAGACTAGGCCTGAAGGACGCTTATGTGAGCAACTAGGCCGGAATGTCATTGGCTAGCTCCGTTTTATTAGGGTGATGAGGTGATCATGGGGTAGCACTCGTATTTGAACAGCTAGGCCGAATTTGTCAGGGGTATAGATGTGTTCTAGTTGTGTGATGGTGTATAGTAGAGAGTAAGCGTAGTGATGGGATATGATGATTATCTTTAAAGCGCCCAAGACCAGGCACGGAAATAGGATGCAGGGAACACAGAGACACATGGACACAGAGTGACAGGGGGCAGGGCTTAAAGCAACAGGAGGGGGGCATACATATATATAGCAACAGCATGGGGAACAGGAAAGCAGGGTACACAGTGATACAAATGTGGGCATGCTAATATTTACATTCACATTTATATCTAGATGCGATTCAGGCTAATGTTCACAACTCCACCTAAGTGTGGGACATGCTAACATTTGCATTTCTATCTAGTTGCGACTCAGGCTGATGTTCACGATTTCATCTAGGTGTGGCACTAGATGCTGCCACTCAGAATTCCATTGCAGTGTGGGACATGCCGACATTCAAAATTTCCGTCTAGGTGTGGGATATGCTGGGACATGCTAACATTCACAACCCTATCTAGATGTGATGCAGGCTAATGTTCACAAATCTGAGGTAAGGTAATGTTGAGTGGCAGGGTTTTCCGAGTAGAGTAATTGGTCTACTCCCCACCCATGTCACACAAAAGTTGTGAGTGCTCGAAGTATGGAGAGCAGGTGGTATGAGTGTATATGTAACGTTTTGGGGTGTGAGGTAGTCGAGATGTGCTCAGCAATCCTAAGTATTTTGTGGGTAAAGTTTCAGAAGGTCATGATAGGAGGGACTGCTCAAAGACCGGAGGGTTTATGTGTTGATCGTGTGAAGAAAATTGAAATCAGTAGAGTAAGCAGAGGAAGGCTGGGGCGGAGGAGGTGGGAGGATGTCAGCAGTTAGAAGAATATGGTTCTCCTGTAAACAAGGATATGGAATGGCTAGTATGCCCTGTACTCTAAATGCAATAGATTTGTGGGAGGTGATAACCCCTGTAAACCGATCAAGTCTGAAAGGACCACTGGTGACAGACTAGGATATCAATGATTCATCAGCATAAGAAACTCCAATTACTATGCGGAAGTTGTGAATGCAAACTCTTCAAGCAGTAGATGCGTCTTTAAATATCAGAATAGTATGTTATTTGACATTCGCGTAGCTCCACTGCCAAACGTCACAGCCTGCAAGTCCCGCAGTCTGAATGGCCCCTTGGCAGATAAAGCAGACATGCAAAAAAGAAGCATCATCTTGAATGTAATAGTACTAACTCATTAATTTAAATAACTACAGTTTTTAGTAGAGAGGAGTGTTGTGACATTATAGAGGAAATAGAGTGAATAGAGGAAATAGAGCGCCGGGTGGAACACTGTTTGGGACACCATGTGACAGCTGGAAAAAAAAAAACCTGCTAGACCAAGTCGCACTCCATGGGGCATAGAGCAAAATGTGGAAAAATCCCTAGTATGAGTCAGTGTATCCACTGCATGGATAATTAGATAACTAACCACAATTGGGGGTCCCGCCACACCCCACATGCAGTACAAAATACACAATAAAGAACATGAACGTGCATGTGGATTGCATGCGCAATTTGTCAGAAATGTAGGCATCAAATAAAAAAGGGCAGTGAAGGGAAAACATGGATGTCATAGGTTCATCAGCAGTTTCCAAAACATCCTACCATAGTTCACTTCTGTGAGAGGTTACTGTATCTATTGGTGAAATGAGACTTTAGGGGGCCAGTATTGTGAAACTACATCATACATTTTGGTAGATCTCTGGGCTTGGTTTTTAAAGGGTAGACATACATTCCTCTGTCAAAATGTTATATATAATGTGTAGTGTACATTTGTTACATCAATGCTTTGTACTAGATTTTATGCAGGTTATTTTTGATGAACAATTTGGTATGCATCTGCCATATTTGCCCATTATTTGACTGCCAGTTGGCAAAGTATTAGTGCAAGGAATTGACATCTATTAATGGCTGTTTTGATTTTTATTAAATAATAAAATGATGTATTTAATAACATCTCAGGGAGGCTGTTGCCCAATTGATCCACCACACCACCCTTTCAGAAAGCTCCACACCAAAAGCATAGTGACACCTGTATCCTGCTGCATCTTTCTTTTGGTCCGCAGTTCTTGCTCCTCAGTGGCACAGAGCAGGTTCAGAGGTCACAGATGCCCTGTTTGACAGCTGCAGTGACAGCAAAGTCACTGCAGACCGAGTTTGCAATTAAATCTGCACCTCTGACCCAAAACCATAAGAATCACAACTACCGCCTGGTGGCAGAGTAAATTTGAAATATAGGCCATGCATGTTTTTTGGAATGGTGGATGGTAGTTCACATAATTATCAAAGACACATCTGATCTGAAGAATATGCAAGTTAATACTGTGAGCAAGGCCAGCCAGAGATGGGACGTGTGTATTCTTATTAGACTGCCAGACTCTGCTCAGCCAGCAAAACAATCGGCAGGAAGACTGTACATCTTTGATCCTTTGTGAAGTCAGGTAAAACCCCAATCGAACAGGGCAGCTACCAGCAGGAGCCACCTGGAAAACAAGCTACACCTAAATAAAAGGGCCAGACTCCTACTAGGATGTTTCATGCCACAGGGCCTTTAAAGTGCTAGCCTAGGCAGGGGGCAGGTTTGGACAACAAAAAACAGAAGGGAGTAAGGATTCTTCCATCTTGGTTTTCTGTGGGCTCCTCTTTCCTTCCCTTCTCCTACTTTTGCTGTACGTCAAATGACTTTAGTGACCTTTGCCTAACTACATCATACTTTGTTACAAAGGCAAAAGACCACTCAGTATTGGACAAAAGCAAGCCTACTTTAATGGGTATTCTTCCTTTATGGTAACTAAGGGTTTGTGTTAAATGAAATCAGGAGAAATTAATTTGGACCCTCTTTGGAAAGCAGTTCTCTCCAATGCCCTCTGCCAGAGATGAAGACCTGTGCAGAGGCAAGCCATCCCCAGGGCACATCAGGGAAGAACTGATGTAGGAGCAAGACCTCCCTAATTCTGCCAGCTGCAGGCAAAGGACTCCCAAAAGGTGCCAGCAAGCTACTACCAAGTTGGAACTGGAGAGAACAAGGATCGCTCTCGTCTCGGGTCCCCTGGATTGGGACTCAAAACATCAGGATAAGCAAAGCTGGTCTCCTGCATTCTACGGCATCAAACTGCCATCAAACTATGATCAAACACATTCGTACCACCAGGACCTGCAGTGGTGCCTTTGGCACGGTTAGGAACGATTTTCTCTTGGTGGGGTATGTGAACATGCCTCCTTCTGCACACACACACACACGCGAACACACACGTTCTTAATAGGGTTACAAGGTTTTAAAGATTGTCCCTAAAATCACTGTGAAAACTTTGGTCGGTGGAGGCCTGGTAAATAATTCCTTACTAGATCTAGTCTAGTGTCTAAGATTGAGATAATTTACTTACCTGAACTTCATCTAACCTTTTGACTGATATGATATGGCATTTATAACACGCCTATACACAAGTGTATCAAGGCGCGATGAAGCAAGGGAGGGGGAACAAAGGGAAGACAGACAACGATCTTACTAGGCCAGGTGACATTGAGATCACGCAAGGGTAGGTGGGGAGGGGAAAAGTGCAAGGGGGAGGAGGCAATGCAGAACATAGGATTACACAGTAGCACAATTAAAATAATTAAATACATACAAATAAATAAAAAAAGAGGCCGGCTGGTGGCAAGAGCAAGGGTAAGTGCAGAAATCAAGTGTCAAGTGCTGGTAGGGCACAGTAGGGAAACAGACACAGACACTGAGTGCAAGAGTTACCAGGGGGGCAACTAGTGCAGGAGTGCAACTGGCAGGGAGGGGTCATGGGCCCGAGATCAGAGGGTACCCAGTTGACAAGTGCAGTTTCAATTACAACCAGGAGTTCAGCAGGGGAGAGGAAGAGAGAAAGCAGAATCAAAGAGGAAGGTCTTGAGGTACTTCTGGAACCAGACATGGTCCTCCTCAAGTTCCAGGGAGGCAGGGAGGCTGGTCCGGAAAGATGCCCCAGCCGAGGAAAGAAATCTACCAGAAGAAGCGACTGTCCCTGAGGGAGTTGGAGGCGAAGGAGTGATGGCTTATAACTTTGTTGCCATTTGACGAAGGTGCACACAAGTTTGCAGAAAGATTAAAGACCAAACCTTGAATGTATTTGCAAAGTCTGAATGGATTTTGTCAAGTGGGGACTAAGTTATATGACTATTTTATGTATGTACAGTTTGACATTTTAAAAAAAATAAAACATGGACGGATTTGCAGGCAAGGACCTGAAAACATGGTTTTGCAAATGTGTCCATATTTTATTTTTTGAAAAGTGTCATAATGTAGGTATACAAAATAGTGGTATACCTTTGGTGACTGAGGTATAGTCTGTGGGCATGAGCAGCGGCCAGATTGTCCAGGTAATGGCTAAAGTCCAATTAAAGGGGCAACATGTAAGCACAAAAAATTGTGATATAACTTTGGTGCCTGGGCAATGGGCCTGGCCCTGAGGAAGGACTCATGTGTACTCTGATTTGCTTATTGGGGCATGTGGCATGGCAGAAGGTTTGATTGGGAAAAAAAGTTTCTGCTTGTGCCTGCAGCCTGAAGTGCTGGATGAGATTGCAGCAAACTTGCACGAGGAACATCTGAAAGCATGCTTTTGCAAATCTGTCCTGTGTTTTACTTTTCTGAGAGTGTCAAATAGCAAATTCAAAAAATATTGATATAACTTTGCTGTCTGGGCAGAGGGCCTGGCCTTTGCAAGGACAAATGTCTACTCTGATTTGCCTGTCGGGGAATGTGGCATGGCCGAAGCCCATGCTCCATGGATTGTGGAAACTGGACATGGCTGAAAGCCATCAGCACGGGCCATTGGTCACATTCTGAGGGTATAGTGAACACTGAACTAGGATGCAGGGTAGGTGCCGTGGGTAACCGTGGTGGTTTGGTGAGGCTGGGGTCATGGTCGAGCCTCATGCCCAAGACAATTTAACCATGCCTTGCATCCCCAGCATGCTGTGCTGATAACAGCACACATCAGTATTAGTTGCAAAAAATATCTTTGTTAAAGGAGGTATACTGTTGTTTCATATATGTTAAAAGAGGAATTATTAAGAATTTATATACATTAATGTAATATCATGAAACATTTTCACTCATAAAAACCTATGAAATTCACAGAAAAAAACGTTGTTAAAGCATCGTTATGGTTAAGTTGCACTGATAGAAACCTGTGAAATTCAGTGAAAAAACGTTGTTAAAGGGGTGTTATGGTTAAGTTGCCCTTATCATGCATACTATTTGTGTGAATTTCCCTGATTAGTTGGTCTGTTGCATCCCGTACAATCACTTCCCTTTTATGGACATGTTCCTGTAACTGAACCCCCCCTTCAAAGGTGGATTTTCTGCAGCAAGGTGTTTATCACCTTACTAACATCATATTCTATTGTCCTTATTTTTTTTAATAGGGATCTTTCTTGTTGGGCAACAATGGGGGACAATCTTCCTTCGCATTACTCTTCTCCTTGGGTATGTGATTACAGGTGGGCGCTTTATTTCCCTTGATCTCCTTAATATCACAATATATTTCCCCAATGGAATGATCAGTGCCTGGAAAACTTGCACAATAGGCATAAGTATCAGTCATTTAAGACCCCCCACACTAAATCCCCAGAGGGACCTCCCTCCTTGAACTGGGCTAGGACTCCCCTCATTGCTGCTTGTTCCCTGCAAAGGAAGCATACTCAGCTCCGAAACCGTCAATGTTGTAGGGTCTGGACCTTTATTCTCAACGACACTAGGCTCACAAACCACCTCATGCTATTAGATGTATTGATTTCTAGTGGTATGTACTTTGTTGAACATCTGTTTGTGCAGTATGCTGACACATTCCTTTCTACCGAAACATTGGGGGCCATTACAGGTTTGCCAGTCCGGGCACTACGGTACCGGTAAGCTTGCCAGTACCGTAGTTCCTGGACTGGCAAACTATGAGTTCTGCTTGCGGGTGCCATTACGGCCGCCAGGTTTGACCTGGCGGCCGTACCGGCTCCCATGAGCAGAGCATGTCAGATGCACCAGCACCATTCTGAATTCCGAATGGGCAATTACCAGGTCCGGCAGGGCCATAATGACCCGGTAATTGCCCATTTGCGGGTGCCGGAAAAAATTGCAAGTTTGGCAGCAGCCTGCCGGTTTTACCGGCAAGGCTACCTCCAAACTTGTAAAGAGGCCCATTGTAATTTTAACCACTCTAATGGCAGGCGTTTTTAGGGTCCTCTAGGTTTTCGCCCATATCAGGCAAAAATAGTGTAGATGATTTATCTTTCTGGGCAAGGCTTTTCTGTTTTTTATCGGTGCGGTGGTGATGACGTATTTGCATCCACCTCCCTTTATATTTGTAGTGGAATCTTGTGTGCTAGAGGGACCAATCACGTCTAACTTTTAGATGCTAAAAAACTACAATTTGAAGACCTATTCTTGTTACCCTTGTCTTCTTTGAGAACCACAGTATCCACTTGTTCAGTATGACCAAAAATATGGCTTCAATCTCGTTAATTAGAACATTAGCCTCATCAATGGGTTTACAGAACTGGGCTGCTCGTTTAACAGGCGTTGTGCTAGCTAAGCATGTGTTGGCTTTCCTCTTAGCCATCCTAGAAGGATAACTATATAGTCCTACTCACAATCTTCAAAAAGCATGCAGACTAGATATACATTAAATGAACATGCACAATATTTGATTTAAAATACCTAATGACATAAGTAAAACACCCCTGCTAATATATGACAATTATATCTTTATGCAGTCATGGGAACGCACAACAGCTTGCAGGGCACCCCTTGCAAGCTGCCTACACCCAAACACTGCCTTAAAGAATCAAGAACCACTTTTTCTTTGTGGGACCCCAATCACGTCCTGCAGACACCCTCTCTGCCCTAATTAGAGTTTGGGGGAAATGGCTTTTAGTGAGTGCTGGGAATGCCCATCAGCTTGAGGGGCACCCTTTGTCCGATTGCCCCCAACACTCCAGCACTATCTTAGAGATTTGACGACCATATCTTCTTCTAGGTCCACAAACCTGTCTCGTCAGGGCACATACCAGAGATATCCAATGAAATCACAATGAGAATTGTTAAAATAGCCTGTTCAAAATGCAAATATGATGATAATTCTTTTTTTCGACTGTAAAGTCATGGACGTCATTTAGGGATCACCAGAGGTCGCAAGAGCGACTGCTGCTGATTGTCCAGTGACCTCTGTCAATGTCTTGCAACCTCTGGTATTCGTCCAATCAGAGGAGAAGGGGGTGTGCCTACAGCCAGCCATGCTTCATGCTTGTGGCCTGTGGATCCTCCATTTTGCACGTGTTTAGCCAGAAGTCAAGTGCTCCTCCTGTGTCCAGAAGAAGGCAACAAGGTCAGCTTCTAAAACGTGAGTAGTAGTTTGGGGGTGCCGGGCCGTGTGTGTGTGCTGCGTGTCTATGCTGCATGTCTGTTCTGGGTCGCTAAATGCTCTGCTCTGGCGTGTGTGGGACAGATGGTGGTGGGTGCCCAAAAAAGCCTCGCCTGTGCCTGCGGCCGCGGCGCCACTGCAGCCTCAGGCCCACGCCGAGGTTGATGCAGGTGTGTTTCACAGTGTTTGCTTACTGCAGCTGCAAGGCCCGCCTGGCCTGCGGCCTGGTCCTGGCCCACGCTTACCGCTTGCAGTTCGAAGTCAGCCAGCCATGGCCCGGGCAGGGCCTGGCGGGCGCTCGCCTGCGGCTGCTGACCCCATCAGCACCATGTGCGGAGGAGGGGGGTTAAGACTGCGACCAAGCAGACCTGTGTGTGTCAACTGAGCGAGTAGTTCAATTGAAGCACACAGGTCAGCCTGCCGCAGCTCATCCCTGTTTTTTCTTTTTAAGTCCCAAAACAAAATATATAAAATTCAGACTGCTTCATTTTTGCCCCACTGCTAAAATCTGCGTGCAGCATGGATTTAACCCGTTTGCTCCATTCTGAAGTACACGAGGCACTAAACTGCTGCTAAGGGCAGACGGAGTCTGGCAACATGTTATTTTGATTACCGCGCACTGCTACGACCCAAGGGCAGTCTCCAGGCGCTACTTAACAGTGTCTCACTCTAAACCAGAATCAAACTGCAGCCTATTTCAAAGAGGCCTGTGAAGTAACATGCACTTCAACTTTCAGATTCTTCTAGTCGCTGGGGTATCCCTTTAATGTATGCATGTGGCAGTGTGATATATTAAACATTGCTTCACTAGAATATTTACAACTATGTCCTACACAACAGCCCTTGCAACTCCATAGTACATGTAAGGTTACTTTTATTGCTCTGCTAAAAGCGGCTGTAAAGTCTGTGCTCAATGCTGGGCAGTGCCTCCCATGTGGCGGTGTGGGGATCGAGCCTTATGTAGAAAGGAGGAAAAATGTGGCAGATGCCTTTTTGCCTTAATAGATAGCAGTTGTTGCAATTGGTGCATTAGCAGTCAAGTAGTGCATGGGTCACGGTCCCACTGGAACTCCTTACAGACACAGTGCTGCAACGATAACTAGCACGCAGCCCACTCTACTTAATGTCTCTGTACTCTATAGTGTTTGTAAGTAGAAATACAGCGTGAGATGAAACCAAGCAATAGCATAAAAAAGCCAACTCTGGTTATGCTTTGATTACAGTAGGTGACGTAGTGGGAGTGGAAATCAGCTGTTGCCCAGCACACTGTAGTGTGACTGCTTTGTTCAACACTTGTGATTTGGTTTGTTTACCCTACTGAACGGTATTTTCCAGGCAAAGGGTGTGAACATAGTCATAATTTTTACGGTCACTAAAGGCAGCACTTATAATGTAGATCCTGGCCCCACCTTGTTGGAATCGAAAAGATATTATGCCTCCTATCGCAGTATTTGAATGTGTGTTGGCCTACGCCAAGTTGTCTAAAATATCATGTAAAAAGACTCTGCGGCAAGGTCTTGACCTTAACGAAAAATTGTGTAAGTCGCCATCTTGGATTTAGCCGCCATCTTAGGTTCTCTTGTAATGTGGAAGTCACCCTGAACATCAAAATGGAGGCCGAATGACATTCTGAGTGAGATTCTGGCCGTTGTGACCTCCGCACACATGAATAAGTAATATGCCTGCAGGCCACTTGTCGGGGTCGCGAACTGAGACCTTGTCCTATCCCTGACCTATGTGTAAATGTACAACTATATCAGCGAAACTGATCAAAATGCATAAATTATAGGATTGACCTGGCAAGGAACCCTAGGCCTGGTCTTAAGAATGGTTAACCCGCGAGGGGGTTGGCCAGGGGCTGGATAAAGAGTATAAAAAGCCCAAGTATTCCAATGTACGGTCTCTCTACTAATGCATCGAACCTTCGTTGAAGTTTGTTACGTTACTCTGAGAGCCGAATAGCTATCCAATTGTCAATTGACTTTTTAGTAACTGTTGTAGCTTTTAAATAAAGCACTTTGTATGTCCTTTGTAACCTGTGTTGGTGTGTTTCCTTTGGGCTTCCAAGCCTCATATCTATTTCTTTGTTTTCACAACCTGACCTCACTCCAGTGCATTTTATTGAAGCAAAGACTACAAATACCAGCATGCAATTCTTGAAGAAATCAAACGCCTGGGGTGGGACGTGCACTGTCAATATCTAAGCCTTCAGTCACATTGGTATCCTTCACAATGGGGCCAGGGTACAGATGAGAAGCAGCTAGGCGCACTCAGGTTGCAACATGGCGAGGTCGTGGGTGGTCGGGCAGAGGGGTAAGAGAGCAGCATCAGGGCACTGTTAGGTCACGTACTGCAGACCTTGTATGGTAGAATGCGTACCTGAAACAAACAAATTATACTTGTTTTGAAAGTGAGTGCGATGGTAGTAATGTATAGAAACAAGAACTTGAAATGTTTTCTCCTCTTGAGTTATGCAAGTACTTTGAAGAGATACAGGAAGATGATCAGGTACTAGTATTTGCCAATGTGCTAATCAAACCCATTTTAAACTTAGATCTAGGTTCTGAAGGAGATGCAAATCGGAGACGTCTGGCTGTTTGGTGCAGGAGTAATGAAGTCCATGAAACAACTGCAAACAGTACAACACCGCTGAAGGTAACTTGTCGAATCAGAAGAAAATGGGGTAAGTGCCAAAATTATTAAAGACTGGATGCCATACATGTTTATCCTGGCTTTCCCCTATCCCCATGCCCGCATATCCGCCCCTGTCACCCCGGAATGTGATTTTGCTCTGTAGTCCTGTTGAAATAACAGAGCGGATCCACATAAATAGGGCATTTGGGTTCATACACTTCACGTGGCAACATGGACCTTGACAATGCTACATATGATGATCCATTCTTGTATTAAATGTCACAATACACTGATATGGTAACCATATGTTTCTTAATGTACTGAGGGATAATGCTTTATGAGGCCACTTCTGTGATGTCATGTGGGGACGTGGTCAAATGACATCACTTCCTGTGGGGTGTGTGGTCAAATGACCTGTGATGTCATGTGGGTGTAGTCAAATGACATCACTTCCGGTGATGTCACTCTTGTGGGTGTGGCAATGTGACGTCACTTCCGCTACCCCTGGCATGTTGGTGAAATGACATCCATGTGTAAAGTCATCAGGACAATTACATAGAAGAAAATTAAAATGCATACAATTCATCGCTCCATTGATCCAATATAAAATACAAAAGTTAGAAATCTGCATTATCCACCCAACAAAAACAACTTCTGAGTGTCATTCGCGCAAAAGAGATTCCTGCTTAGTCTGGCAGGGCAAGGCTATGAACATTATTACTTTGGGACCCACCCTGCCCAGGTGGTCATGCTTGGATCTTCCTCTGCTGGATATTTATGACTTCCAACATGGAGCTTATTTAGGAAGATAGGGCATGGGGCTCACTCACACCTCCAGACCCAAACAGCCCAAACAGCATCGCCCTTTGGGTCTGGCACTCCAGCGTTGCAGGAGGGAGGCGCCACCAACAGCAGCAGGTCCGGACTGGAAACAACCCAAACAGCTGCACCTTTTGCCGATGGGCTTGTTGTAAGGGCAGACCACCTTCCATTTTGTATCTAGTGCTCTGGCATTGCAGGGGGGTACGGGCCACCAACAGAAGTGCGTCTGGATAGGAACGAGCCCAAACAGTGGCCCCATTTGCTGGAGGGCGTCCCCACAAGGGCAGCCCACCTTTCATTTTGTATCTGGCTCTCCGGCATCGCATTGAGGAGGGGTCACCAACAGCAGCAGGTCCGGACAGGAAACAGCCCAAACATCGGCACCCTTTGCCATCGAGCTTCGCTGCAAGGGCAGCCCGACTTCCTTTTTGTATCTGGCACTCAGGCGTTGCAGGGGAAAAAGGGCCACCAAGAACAGCGGGTCCAGGCAGGAAAAAGTCCAAATAGAGGCGCTATTTGCCGGCTGGCTTTGCCACAAGGGCAGCCCGCCTTCCTTTTTGTATATTGTGCTCCGGCGTCACATGGGGAAGGGACCACCAACAACAGCAGGAAATACCCCGAACAGTGGCGCCCTATGCCAACAGGCTTTGCCTTTTGCTGGCAGGCTTCACAAGGCCACATAATACATGTTTTGTTAGTTTACTCTTTCTCATAAGCTATCAATTTGTTAACGCTTGTATGCACTCATGAAAATCTGTTAGCTGTGCGGCATTTTTTAATTATACAAAGTTTACCTAATATTTTGATTTTACTATGATGAACATCATATTCAATGTATTCCTATAATTTCTGCTTTCCAGATGGAAGTACACCCATGTTTCAGAAAGCACCTATTGTAATAATGAATACATATGACAACCAGTGAAATCTTATGAATAAACAAACAGAAACTTAAATGACGAAAGATAACTTTGAAAGAATACAGGATGAAAAACCTGAAGAATCAAACAGTAACGAGGGAACCGAAGTTTGCTAGTAGTGAGTGTTTAACAGAGGAATGGAGCCTTTTCATTTATATGAAGTAGGAGAAAGCAAACACTGCACAGTGGAGTTGGGCTCATAGCAGTAGAAAAGCCCTGCAAGGCACCTTTAATAGTCACCAAACTCACCAATGGAAATGCCTGAAGTACACTGTTGGCCACAAACCGATGTCATTGATGTTGTGCACCAGTACATTATAATGAATATTTGTTGAAATGAGTGAGTGTTGTGAAATTGTCGTTTAGCTACACCTCTGCCATTGTGGCACAAGACCAGTCGGGCCTACTCTTCCTCAGGGTTTCAACACTGATTGAGCACTCTGTCATTCCCTCATCCTTTCGTGCTGAGTATTGAATGCCAGTTCCCATCTTGGTCTATCTTTCCCTGGTGTGCCTTAGGAAATATAGTGGCAAGACCATTGTTAACAGAGAATGTTACAGGTTCTACGACAACTAGTGACTTTACATATTTGGGTTCTGTGGTGAGTGGGGCAGTGGTTTGGCACAAGTCCTAAGGAACATACAGGACATATTCGCTATGACATTAGAAGAAGTGAAGTCTGAAGAAGTGACATCAAAGGAAGCAAAAGAAAATGACATAGCATATGTCGCAGGCTAAGGGCACAGTGTTGTGCGATGCAGGACTGCAGGAGATGCTGGCCATTTGATACGTAGCACATTGCACTACGTTCCACGCAATGGATCCTTTAAGAAAAGACGATTGGACCCTCTGTGGCAAAGCCTGCACATGCTCACGGCGCAGTGTTGTGCGACACAGGACCACAGGAGATGGTGGCTGTTTGATAAATAGAACTTTGCAGTATGTTGCCCGCATTGTATCCTTTAAGAACTGAGGAGCAGACCCTCTGGGTTGCACCATCAATGACCGTACGTTAAGAAAGGGGCTGGCAGGGGGAGCAGTCATTACTGCTCTCTACTAAATTGCTTTGCCCTCGCACGTATTTCCATTTAAACGCTTGTCTCAACGTACACTGTCTCCATGCACTCAATAGGCTTCCACTCTCACAGTTGCCTCACGTTGTGTTCCCTGCAGTTTCTTTTGCATTTTTCTCCCTCTAGGTGTGTTATTCTTGTGCTGTTACTTTCACTCTGCTTCTGTTGTACCCTGCAGGCCCTTTTCACCTCTTTAGGGTCCTACCTCTATGGCTTATTGTTGGTTGTACCTTCCACTTTGCTTCTGTTGTGTCCACTAGGCCCTTTTCCCTCCCTAGAGTCCACCTCTGTGTTTACTGTTGGTTATTGTTGGTACCACTAGGCTTTTTTCAACGCTTCTAGGTGCCTGTTCGTATGTGTGTCCACTTGGCCTACTGTTGGTTGTTGTTCACTTGGCCCCCCCTCTAGTCCTGCTGCTCCCAGTTATCTGCCTCATCTGCCCTTTCCCCTGAGTGTTCATTCCCATTGTTGAATCTACGTGCTTGTGCTTCTGTTACATTTCTTACTGTGCCTCCCTCTGTGTCGCCCCCCCGCTATGTCCCCACCCGGTACATCCTGTGTGGCATAGTTCTGTGCTGTGCTTCCTCTCCTCCCACTTCACCCTCTCTCTTTTCCCTCTCTGTTCTACCTACACCCCTCTATGGTGCTCTCGGTCTCACCCATGTTCTCCAACTTCTTTTCTATCATCTACCCTATCCCTCTCACAAGGTCTGGAAGGAGGAAGTTCAAGAAAGATATTCTGGTCTCTAATCCAGGCCATCCCATCGCTGACACCCATGTCAGTGCCTCCTCCAGACAGATTCTCACTGAAATCCTCATTGTCATTCCCTCGCCGGACCTATGGACCCTATACATGGTCGCTATTCTCTCCCCTTTCTCTTCATCTCCCATTAATGGTGGCACAAAATGGGAGGTGCTCTTGGCCTCCTTCCTGTCCTCTAAAACCATAATTATTGTCTATTTAAATGGGACTGTCATCGTCCAGGGCGCTCAGCCCACCTCCTCCTCCTGGAAAGGCATCTCCCAAATTTTATGAACTTCCTCCCTTCTCCTATTACTCTATATACCACCTCTCAGGCCCCTCAGCCACCTCTCTCCTTTACCTCTCTGGCTCCTCTGCCACTCTCTTCCACCTCTGCTGCCTCCCCTCTGGATTTCTCCTGTGCCTCCTCTCTGGGCCCTTTGCCACCTAGCACTACCTCTACTACCTCTTTGGCTCTTCTGCCACCTTCCTATTCTAAAACCCCAGTTCCTCTGCCACTCACCTCCTCCTCTGCTGCCTCCTATCTGGCACCCTCCTCTTCCTCTTTTCTTGGTCATCTGCCCCCTCCTTCTACCTCTGCCCTCTCTTAAGCCCCGGGCCTCTTCCACTGGGTGTACCTTTCTCCTGTACCCCACCCTGGAAGTCTTTCAAAAGTGGCAACCTGGTCCATGTAGCAACTCTAAACGCTCGCTTTGCTGTCAAACCCTCCTCTGACATCTGCCACCTCCGCGAAGACCTTGATCTGGGTATTCTCGCTCTCACTGAGTCTTGGTTCATGGCCAGCTCTGTCACGAGTTTTGACAATCTCCTTTCTGAGGGCTACAAGATCCTCTCTGAACCCAGGACCAATCGGCCCAGAGGTGAATTGGCCCTTATATTTCCTGAATGGGTCCCTGCCTCTATCATTCCCGCCCAGGCTTAAACCTCCTTTGAACTCTTGGTCTGCAGGCTCTCTATCTCTCCCTGCCTCCATCTGACTCTAGCCATCATCTACAGAGCACCTGGCCAGGTCGCCCTCTTCCACTCTGATTGGGTGGATCTCTCCTCCTCTCTTCTTTCCTCTACCACTTGGACTCCTCTGACCACTCTGGGCTTTTATGCAACATTTTAAATTCCCTCCCCCTCTCTATTCTTCCCTCTGGTCCAACACACTCAGCTGGACACACCTTGGATGTTCTCATCTCCTCAAACATTCCCCTCTCTAACCCTCTCACTACTCCACTCTCCTGGACAGACCACTTTCTGCTTTCCTCTCACCTGAAACTGTCTGTCCCCCTGGCAAAACATACCCCATCACTGCCACCTTCCTTTGTGTCATTCGACCTAAGAAGCAGTTGTCATTGCCGCTTTTGTCTTTTCTTTCTCTTCTCCTCCTACCCCTGCGTCTGACCTCGACTTTGACACAGCCCTCTCCAACCTTCATCTCTATCTAATATGCTCTCGATATCTGTGCCCCTGTGTTGAGTGTCCATTTCAAACCTGCCTCCAAGTACAATTCTTGGTATGACTCTGACCTTGCCACTCTGAAACGCAAATGCAGAGCAACCGAGCAGTAGTGGAGGGCTTCGAGCACATCCTCTGACAGACTGGCCTGCTTCCTGCTCCAAAGGCAATACAGACTCTCCGTTTTCTCCAACAAGAGGGTCCACAATCAAGCCTGCATCTCAGCGGCCTCTAACAGCATGGGCAAACTTTTTAAAATCTGCAAGGAGATGGCCAATTCGATTGCATTCTCTAACTATCCTGTTCCTTCCAAGGCTCTCAGTACCGTCATGCCCTATCACATCTCCACTACAAGTCAGGACATCATGTCCACACTATGCTCCTCTCCTCATCTCTCTCCCTCCACCTCTCTCAGGCCCCCTCCAGCTACCCTTCCCTCTACTCTCCTGCTCTCCTCTCTCTCGCCTATAACAACTGATGATGTTTCTGGACAAGGCTGGTCTATGAATGTTTCATCCAAATAGTTGCTCCCTTGCTCCTCCAGAACCATTAAGGACAACATTGCTTCCCTTGCTCCAGTCTTATGCAATCTCTGCAATCATTTCTTTGCCACTGGATCTTTCCCCTCTCTTCTCAAGCACTTCCTTGTCCACCACCTCCTAAAAAAGTCTTCCGCCTATCTTTCTTGCGCGGCCAACTAACGCCCAATCTATATCACTCCTTTCCTGGGAAACCTCCTTGAGAAATTAGCCATCTCTCAGCTAAACCTCCACACTGAATCTGCTGGTTATCTCCATGACCATCAAACTGGCTTCAGATCAGCCAGATGCACGGAAACTGCTCTCCTGAACTCCCATGAAGATCTGCTCTCTAACCTTGACTCCAGCTCTCACTCTGTCCTCATCCTCCATACCTCTCCTCTGCCTTTGACATGGTCAATCAAGCTGCCCTGATTTTTTCCTTAATATATTTACATGCACTGTGCTTTTGCCACAATCACACTTTTAAAGCATAACCCTCCGAATTGCATTCATGATGCCTAAAGATGGCCACCATGGGAGTTTGCAGCCTGTTATGTTCCTTGGGGCAGCTCCAAGCTACCTGATTGGCAGATTGCTCGCACTTTACAGCCAACAGCAGACCGGCCGGTGAAGCTGACCCACAACCAAAGGGCCTCACTTAAGGGCCCTGTATGTACCTGTCCGGGCCTGGTAGTGCTCTGGAATGGCCCCTCCCCTCAAATAAAGACATAATGCTGCCCTCCATGAACATCAAGGAAGACAAACTGCTACTCTTCAGGCCCTTTCTGCTCCTCAAGTGAGTGATGGCTAAGCTTTTTCCATTGACCTTCTCCTACCTTCTATCCTTTAACTGTTTTATTCCTTCCTTTCTCCCTTTGACATCCTACTTACCATTTGCTTTCCGAGTTCTCAATTGCATTAGGCTTTTAGCTGTCCTTTTATCTCATTGCTCTGACTCCTGCTTCCACTGTGATCCTCCTTAATATCGAATTCAGGTGATTGTGCATCTATCTTGCATTGTGCTCTGCTTTTTAATAAGCAAATCCAGATGATTGTGCATTTATTTTGGATGGTGCTCTGTTTTTTAAAAATCCCATCCAGGCGATTGTGCATTTATCTTGCATTGTGCTCTGCTTTTTAAAAATCGAATCCTGGCGATTGTGCATTTATTTTGCATTGTGCTCTGCTTTTTAAAAAAAATTGAATCCAGGTGATTGTGCATTTATCTTGCATTGTGCGCTGCTTTTTGACAATCGTATCCAAGCGATTGTGCCTTTTATCTTGCATTGTGCTCTGCTTTTTAAAAATGTAATCCAGGTGATTGTGCATTTTTCTTGCATTGTGCTGTGCTTAAAAAAATGGTATCCAGGTGGATTGGGTATGCATCTTGCATCCATTTGTGCATTACATATGCAATTCTTTTTATAATCATACCCTGGACCGTCCCCCTATTGCTCTGCTTTTGTGCCTCCTAATCTATTAAACCACCTTTGGAAAACGGGCCAGGACTGCGCAGTGCAGCCCCCTACTTTACTTTTTCTTGACTTCCACTCTTTCACCTAGCCTCTATCTCTGTGATGGCACTCACCATTCTCCTATGTTCTCTAATTGCTACTCTATCACCTACCCTCCTCTGTCATGAAGTTGGGATTGAAAAAGTAAAAAAAAAGACCTCCTGAGGGCTAACTCTGGCCTTCCATCGCAGACACCTACATCAGCGCAACGTCCACAGAGGTCTTCACTGATATCCTTTTCTCTGCCCCTGCTCCAGATCTTTGTACTCCCCTTCTCATCTCTACTCTCTCCCCTTTCCTTACCTCTCCCATCAATAGTGGTACCCAGTGGGAAGTCCCTTTGGACGGTTTTTCATTCTCACGCTGCATCGTTAATGTTTACCACACAGGCACTATCCTGGTTCAGGGTCCTCAATCCAACCTCCTTCTCTCTGACCAGATCCTGCCTTCCCTCATTAACTTCCTTCCTTCACATACCTCTCTCCCTACCACTCTCACTGCCCTCCACACTGACTGGAGTACCATGCTACTGTACTCCCCCTGAGAAAACATTCAAAGGCAGAGACCTCATTCACCTGGAGACTCTTAATGCCCGCTCAGCCAACAAACATTCTGCTGACATCTGCCTCCTTCTTGAAGATTTTGACCTGGACACTCTTGATCTCACAGAGACCTGGTACCATGCCAGCTCAGTTACCTCTTTTGACTCCCTCCTCCCTGCCGGTTTCAAGATAAGTTCCAATCCTCATCCTCACTGTGCTGGCGGTGGGGTCACCTTAATCTACCCTGAGTGGGTTCTATCATCCATTTTACCCACCCAGCCCTACTCTTCCTTTGAGAGCATGGCATTCAAGTTGGTCATCTCTCCCTCCTCCACTCTGATCATTGCTACCATTTACCAGCCCCCAGGCACTACTAATCTGTTCCTCTCTGAATAGGCTGATTTCTGCTCCTCCCTACTTTCAACCACCTGTAACCTCCTCCTCTTGGGTGGCCTCAAAATCCAATTGGACTCCCCTGTCTCAGTAACCACTCTCTTCATTGACCACTGTACCTCTATATCCCTCGCCAATCTTCCCTCTAGTCCAACCCACTCGGCTGGTTGCAATCTGGTCTCCATCATCCACTCTGATCTCTCCCCCCCGGTCACCCATCTTTCTTGGTCAGATCATTCTCTGCTTTCCTCCCACCTGGGACCCTTTGGGTCTCCATCCACTCTCTCAAAAGCCCTGCCAAGCCCTGCCAACCTTATTCACAAACATCCACCCAATGAAACAAGTGTTAGCTGCTATCTTTGTTTCTACCTTCAGCCCTCTATACCTCCCAATGGCAGACTCATCAACTGACTCTGCTCTCAGCAACTTCCACATGGCCATCACCAATACTCCTGACATCCTTGCCTCAGTCATGAGGATCTGCCTGAAACCCACCTCTAAGCATAACACTTGCTATGACTGCAAGCTTGCGGCTCTGAAATGAAAGTGCAGAGCGACGGAAAGGAAAGGAAGTGGCAACCCTCAGGCTCAGCCTCTGACAAACTGGCTTGCTGCCTGCTCCAAAGGCAATACAGACTCTCCATCCATTCCAAGGAAAGGGACCACATCCAGGCACGGGTATCTGGTGCATCCAATAACATGGCTGAATTTTTCAAAATTATCAGGGAGCTAGCCAACCCTTCTGAAGTCTCCTCATCCCCTCTTCATTCCCAGGCTCTCTGCAACACCCTTACCACCCACTTTGCCACCAAAACCCAGGACATACTGAACACCCTTGCTACCCACCTGCCTAACCCATCTCACACCCCCTTGCCTCCCTTGGCCACATACCCCCACCTATTGCCTTCTACTCCTTTGCACCGGTCACACCGGAAGAAGTTACCAGATTTGTCCACTCCATGAATGTTTCTTCCAAACAGGTTCTCCCCTTCTCATCCAGAACCATCAAGAACAACATTAGCTCTCTTGCCCCAGTACTCGCTGATTTCTGCAACCACTCTTTCAGCACTGGAACTTTACCCTCTTCTCCCAAGCACTCTTTTGTGTGCCCTCTCCTGAAAAAGCCTTCAGAAGATCCTACATGTTCAGCCAACTACCACCTTGGTATCTCGGAACAGGCACTGGAGTGGCTAACCTCTTCCTAACTGACCGCTCTGCCCAAGTTATCCTGGGCACCTTCTCCTCTCCTACTTCCTTTTCCACCTGTGGTGTCTTCCAGGGTTCTATCCTCTCACCCCAGCTCTTTAACATCTACCTTGCTCAGCTGGCACTCCTCATCTCCTCCCTTTCCCCATGCTTCCAGTGTTATGCAGATGACACACAACTCTTTTTCAGACTACCGGCTGACACTCTTGACCCTTACTTCATCCATGACTGTCTCTCTGCCATCCAGCGATCTCTGCCTCAATGCCAGCAAAACTGAGATCCTTCCCATTGGGAACCCTTCTCCCGCCTTCTTCCCTTCTCTCTGGTCTTCCACTATTGGCTCTCCCCCTGCTCCTTCTTTTGAAGCCAAAAACCTTGGAGTCATCTTCGACTCCTCTCTCTCCTTCCTCCCTCACACTCAGGACATTGCTAAGAAGTCCCACTTTCAGCTGTTCCTTCTCAAAGGAATTCACCCTTTTCTCACTTTCCCCCAGAAGCTCAATGTCTGCCGAGCCCTGGTTCTTTCTAGGCTGAACTAATGCAATAGCTTCCTCCTTAATCTACCTTCCTCCACTCTGCGACCCCTTCAGCTAATCCAGAATAGAGCAGCAAGACGTATCAATGGCCTTAAGCTAAGAGACGACATCACTCCTGCCCTAAAAAGTCTTCACTGAGTCATGGTTGTTGCATGGATTAAATTCAAATCCCTCTGCATCACCCACAAGGCTGTCTGGGGCCAGGGAATTCACTATCTCCAGTGCTCTCTTAGAAAATACTCTCCTTCTAGACCTCTATGTTCCTCTGGCACCAACTCCTTGTGTGTAAAGCATTTTGCTAAACAGAGAGCAGGAGGTTGTTCACTTTTCTTAGGTGGATCCCTACTATGGAACAGCCTCCCCCTCCCTCTATGTCTTGAGCAGGACCTTCTCAAATTCCGAAAGCATCTCAAGACTTTCCTTTTCTCCTACTCCTTCGCTACTCTGCTAATCTCTCAGTTGCTGTGATTGGTGTCTTGGTCCTTTATGCATCCTCTGGGCCATTGACTGCACACACCCAATCTCCCAGCATCTGCCTACTCTCAGTACTTGCCTCGGTGCACCCTCGGCCTTGGAGACTTGCACTTCCACGACAGCTCCAGGGCATTAAGCACTTACCGTACCTTGCACTTCATCTGTGTTTCACCCACAAGCAGAGACACCTCAGCACCAACCACAATTCCCTCATCCTTGATGCACTTGCACATACTCCATACTCACAAAGCATAGTAGGTTTGTACTTCCCTTCCCCCAATGTATTTACTTTTTGTGTATTCTCTGTATTTGTATTTACTTCAATCCCATATTCCCTCCATGGTACCATGTGGGTGTTTGGAAACAGGATTCATTTTCTGTATAAGTGCCTAAGAGGTAATAAATGAATAGACAAATAAATAAACTGTCTGAGTGTGAAACTTGGCATCACCGGACAGGCTCTGGCTTGGCTGTGCTCCTTTCTCTTGGACCGACCATCCCAGGTCCAACTTGGGTCCTTTCTCTCCACCACCTCTCTTTCCATATGGTTTGTTCCCCAGGGCACTAACCTCTGACCCTGGCCAATGTCTATCTGCCCCCCGTGGCCCACCTGATCTCTACTGTCTCCTTCTCATTGAGACCCCTGCTCCCGCTTTCCTATCTCCCACTGACTGCTCTCCTTGGGCCGCCTCCTATGACCCTCTTTTGAGACAAAATACCTTGGCGTCATCTTTGACTCCAATCTCTCCTTCTCTCCACACATCATGGACTTTGCTAGGAAGGGCCACTTCCAGCTGCACCTCTTCAGAGGTATCCTACCTTTTCTCACCTTCCCCAGAAGCTCACTGTCTCCAGCACGGTGGTTCTCTCCAGGCTGGATAATTGCAACAGCCTCTTTCTCAATCTTCCTAACTCTACTCTTCGCCCTCTTCAACTAGTTCAGACCAGGAATGCAAGACTTATCCTTGACCTCAAGCCCAGGGACGCATCTCTCCAGCTCTGAAATCTCTACACTGGCTCCTTGTGGAAATGAGGATCAAGTTCAAAACCCTGTGCATCTTCCACAATGCTTTCTTTGGCTGTGGTGCTCTCTATATCCAACACACTTTTCCTAAATACCTTCCTTCTAGAGCCCTCCGCTCAGCTACCTCAAAATCTCTGTGAGTCAGACGCTTCTTGAAATAGAGATTTGGGGGTAGATCTCTCTCCTCTGCAGGTGCCACCCTCTGGAATGGCCTACCTGCCCTCTCAGACTTGAGCTGGATCACCTGAAGTTCCGGAAGATGCTCAAGACCATCCTCTTCTCTTCCTCCTGCTCTCTCCCTCTGCTCTGCTGATCTACCTGTCTGCTCATCCTGACTGGTGGTGTGTCTGTCCTCAGAGTAACACAGGGTACCACGCCTCCCCTTGACCAGTTACCCTGCACTTCCTTCTGGCCTACCTAGCACTTCTGGTCTAGGACTGCACCCGTGTAGTCCTCTGCTGCCCTCACACTTACTCAGAGCCCTTCTGCCCTGACTGCATTTCACTCGTACCCCTTCCCTGCACTTTTCCCCATGCCCTCTCCCCTGAACTTCTCATTGCACTTGCACGATTTGAATGTCACAAGGCCTACTAAGACTGTTTGTCTTGTCTTCCCACTGTCTCCCCTCCTTTGTCTTGTGGCACCTAGAAACACTTGTGTAAAGGGTAAACTCATGAAAGAGTAAACATTCCCTCTTAAAAAGGACATAATTCAGTTTTCAGTGCACATAAAAAGCAAATCCTCTGAAGCAAAGTATTTTTTTAGCCATGCATTTAAAAACATATTTTCACATGAGAACATGGACTACCCAGTAATCTCAAAAATGTGCTTGCAAATGTGAGCATGTTCATTGTAAATGCCATCATATAGTGCAATACAGAAAAGTCATCAAATATATTGGTGGACTGCACCTGCATGTTCCTATGGCTTGGGTGAGTGGGCCGTGGTAGTTGGCTCATGATTCCTGCTTCTAGAGTGTTTTGAAAGTGACATCTGCAGGCAGGTGGTATTGGTGCAAAGGTCGGGGAGCAGTAGCCAGAGGTTTTTTTTCTTAATTTCTGGGGCTTCTGAGCTGCTGCAGGTGGGGCAAAAAGCAGGGTCATAGCCATCAGAAAATATGAAGCAGGTGGCAATGGATTCTGTGAGTTCTCCCTCACATTGCAATCCACATAGATCTAGTGGAGCACAGGGATGGACTGGTACCTGAAAACTACCCTACAAAGGTTTGCCATACCAGCCCCATGGTACACCTATCAAATGAGGCAAGTGTAGAGGCAGAGCCAAGTACCCCCATCCAAAGTTCCTCCTCCATGCTGCCTATATGTTGGGAGCCAGAGTAAGTGAGCCAGTGAGAACACCTATACCAAAGAGACTCCTGGAAGTAAGATTCCCATTGAGAAAGCCATACATGCATACACGACAATATGATGGCCATTTTAATGAAATCCCAGAGGAAGTGTGTAAACTGAGCAAAAGGAAAGACTGGTGACATCATGAAAAGCAGAGCTCACGCACTCAGAAGAGACACAGGGACGAGGGAACATAAATATTCTATAGGCTCTAAATAGGAGGTGTTTAAGATGAGCAACATTTCAGGCTCGAGATGAAGATGCTCATGCTACAGAAATAATGAAGAAGATATCAAGTCAGTTGATGATTTTACAGATGCAGTAACGCGTAGACAAAGTATTCTTAAAGGCTATCTATGAAGTGAATAGATTGCAGTGATGCGCCAACGTATATTCTTAGGAAACGTAAGGACTATGGATGATTCCATAACGCACTTTAGCAGAGCTGGATCCCATGAGCAGAAATAATTTGTCAGTATGTCACAGTTAGAAATCTGAAAACTTAACCATGGAGGTAAATCAAAGAAAGGCTTGGTTGATCAATACCAAGAAGTCAAGGCCACCGTGGGCCTGGATGTGCATACATATAATTACTGAATGTGTGAAAAGAACAAACCTTCTGCCTAAAGTGAGGGGCAAGAACGTTGAAGATGTCATAGGTTCATCAAATAATAGTATTATAAATGCAGTATGACCCGAAAACATGGTTAACAGTCACGTGGTAAGATGAAAATAAACACTATGATGAGCTGTATCGAAACCAAGAAGACATAGTATGCTATACTCCCTCGTATTCTCCAGCAAAGAGAACATTTACAAGGCCGAGTTCAAAGCCTTAATTGACTAGTAGACTGCAAGAGTGATGATAGATGCCAGGGCTAAATGGGTGGGAAGCTATGGTTATGAACAGCCCACCAGCACCTATGTTCCTGCCTGTGTTGCTTGCGTCGGTGGAATATTACAGAGGGGTACAAGTGTGCCAACCAATTATAGAGGGACTCGTAATAAAGAGCCCCGTAGTTTGTATAACCAATGGGACATTGTGCATTTGATGACGTTCATAGAAACCGACACTAGAGGAGGGCTTAATTGCCCCACCTGATGTTAGACACCCAATCACCTTCCCTGACAAGTATGGAACATATACCTAGATGTTCTCTGTATGCCTATCACCATCCCAAGTAGGTTTTTGTAGTTTGCAACGTAGATTGACATCAATAATGATGAGCTTTTAGTATATAACCTGCTTTTGATGTTCGTTGTAACTCCCTGTTTTATAAAATTGATATTAAATCAGTCACACTTTGCCAACTTCCAGAGTCAGTTTTGATTATTGATGTTTGAGTAATATTCTGCATCTCCATCTGTCTCTAAGTATTGCTGCATTGTCTTACACCCCAGTTCACATTTGTGGTTTGGACTGGGTAACTGTACTCTGAGTCTTTTTTTTCTGAATCTCTGTACACCAGTATCCCACAAATGCAAAGTGTGATGGTTATGAAGGAGTATCTAAATAGGAGGGTCGAGATACCCAATCCCATCCCTAAACAATGTGTCTTGGAATGTATTAGAATTGCCCTTGCAGAGGGCCAATTTTACAATAAACAACATGGCACAAGTATGGGTGCAACTTTTGCACCTGATATAGCTAATCTTTACATGGACCATCTGGAACATAAGTCCATTGATTGCGTCAACAACCCAATTGGCAATATGATTGGCAGCTGGCATTGCTATATTGATGATGTTTTTCTGATATGGAAGGGTACGCAAACTCAATGGGTATCTTTCTTACTTTGGTTGAATGGACAAGACCGCTACATCAATTTTACCATGGTATACAACTCCCAATAAGATATCTTACCTTGATTTGTTAATTGAAAGATCAGAATTAGGAATCCTAACTACCATGCTTTTCAGGAAGCCCACTGATAAGAATACACTCGTCCAATATGACAATTTTCATCCCTTGAGTCTGAGAAACTACTTACTGATGGGCCAATTCTACGTTGAAACTGTACTGATATTTCAGACTTCCAAAGTCATAGTAAAGATCTGCAAGAACAACTTAAAGAATGCGGATACTGTGCAGTACAGTGAAAAGTGTCTGTTACGCTCACCTGGTATCCACAGGGATGCCACCCAGCTGGGTTACTCACTGGTATGCTTCTCAGCTTTGCCCTGATGTGGTCTGCTGGGAAGGTTCTGCCTGAAAATACAGGAGGACTGTGTTCAAGACTGACCGACTGGGGTAAGTATCCTCCCTCCATCCCCGTATGATTTCAGTCCCTCTGGCGCCCTCTCCTCACCTTGTGGTAGAATTAGGCGTGTTCTCCATCCTGCCTTCTTTGCAGGGGTGCGTTGTCTTTCATGGGCGAGTGCGGTCCAGTTACTTCACTGACGGTGGCCCGTTTGATATTGTTCAGGTAGGTCTTATTACTGTTCTTTGGTTTTGTTGCTATCCTGCATGCCTTTCTTTGTTTAAAATGTCTCTTTTTTCTCCCTTAGGTATGCAGAGCCTCAGCACGGCGAACTGACTTGGTTGAGCTACGCTGGTAAATGATGGTGCATTAGGAGCGCTATGATGCGGTAAGTAAGCGCTATGCGCAGCGCTGCAAAGTCTTGCCTTTGCTAACCTGTATTTTCCTTCCTTGTAATTCGCGGTGTTCTTCAGCATGAGTGGAATGTCCGGAGTGGTGCCAGCCGAGAGGCGACCACCCAGGTAAGCCTTTTGAGCAGTTCATAATTTGTAAATGTCTCTACTGCTTTCTTTAATGTTGCCTCTATCTTCCTCTTTCAGGTCGTTCTGTCTGGGAGGCGTGCAGATTCAAGAAAGCTGTTCTCAGTAGCTGCGAGTGTTTAAAGATGAAGACTGCAGGTAAGATGCTGCTGCTAATGATGTTCCTTTTGTCTCCTTGCAGGTTCTGCTTCTCCGAGGTTCGAGGGAATAGCTGGACACGGTGGGCGTCACATTGCAAGCTGCAAAGTTGTCTTGCTCGGGTGTGGTTTAAATAGCCCCAACAAAATAGTCCAGGTAAAGTAGTCCCTAGGCTACCACACCCAAAACACTAGACCGCATAGCTTGGTTCTTAGGAACCAAGCTATGTGGATGCCTCCATGTTGGCTGACAATACAATACAAGAGGGCTTTTGAAGAGGGCTTTTGAAGAGGATGCCAGGCTCTAGAGGCTCGAGTCCTGACTCCACCTGGCCAATGGGTTTGCCAGAGGGGGTTTTGGGTGAGGGTCGTGACAGCACTCCCCCCTAAGGCCACGCCCATGGTGTTCCTTCTGTCTGGCCCAGGTTTGGTTGGGAAGTTCCGATGGAATTTCCTGATTAGACGTGGTGCATGGATATTCTCACTGGGGTCCCAGGATCTATCTTGTGGTCCAAATCCTTTCCAATCAACAAGATAATATAGCTTGGTCCTAGAGTATTTAAAGTCCAAGATATCTTTGACTTTGAATTCTGGTTCTCCGTCAACAAGTATGGGCTTAGGTGGTGTCCCAATCCGTGTGCCGGGTTGCATTGGTTTCAGGAGGGACACATGGAATACTGGGTGGATGTGTAGATTAGGTGGTAAATCCAGTTTCACAGCTGTTGGGTTGATAATTGCCTTAATGGTATAGGGTCCTAAGAATCTGGGATGAAAGGTCCGGGTTCCCTTGATGGGTATGAATTTAGCAGCTAAGCAAACTTTGTCTCCTACTTGATAATCAGGGGCCTTTTCCCGATGTTGGTCGGCGAAACTCTTTTGTTTTTCTTTGGCATGAATAAGGTGTTCCTTTGCCCTTTTGAAAGCCTGAGTAATGGTTGTGTGTAGAGTCTTTACCGCTTGAATTTCCAAGCTGTCTGGAAGGTCTAGTTCAGAGGTCCGTGGATGTCTGCCATAAAGGGTATAGAAGGGCATTTGTCCTGTGCTGGAATGCAAAGAATTGTTATATGCATATTCGGCTATCCATAGTAGGTCTTTCCAATTCCTTTGTTCATGGTGCAGCATACACTGTAAATATTGCTCGAGTGTCTGATTGGTTCTCTCGGTTTGGCCGTCCGTTTGGGGATAGTGACTGGTAGATAGCCGAACGTCGATCTGCACCATTGCACAACATTTTTGCCAGAAGTTTGAAACAAACTGGCTGCCTCGATCAGAGACCAGAACCGAAGGGAAGCCATGTAGCCTAACCACACCCTCCAGGAACACTTTTGCTAAAGTGGTTGCGTCTGGGAGGCCTTTGAGAGGAATAAAAGGGGCCATCTTCGAGAATAAGTCCACAACTACAAGGATGGTGTTTGACCCTTGGCTTGGAGGTAGATCAGTGATGAAGTCAAGGGAAAGAGTGTGCCATGGAACTGGAGGAATGTCCAATGGTTGTAGGAGACCAGATGGTTTTTGTTTCTGTGATTTATTTTGTGCGCAGGCAGCACAGGACTGAATATACTGAATGATGTTCTTACGCCAGGTAGGCCACCAAAAGTTCTCTTTCACCTTACCTAGGGTTTTGGCGATCCCAGGATGCCCTTCGATCAGTGAATCATGATAGTTTGAAATAATATGCTGTTGTAATTCCTTCTTGGGTACATATAGGTGATCCCTAAAAAAGGGTAGATGGTCCTTGATGGTATACTGTTCTCCTTGAGTTTGCCATGCGAGGTAGGCATCAGGATTCATTGTCCATTGGATTTCTTTTCGTAGTTCTGCTTGTGTTAAGGCTGTCGTGATACCCAAGAATTAGTCTTTAGTTATAATAGGTACTGGGTCTGGAGTTGTATATACTATTTCATCTATGCCCATGCGAGATAAGGCATCCGCCTTTCCGTTTCTGACTCCTGGTCGAAATGTGATTACATAATCATATTCGGTGAAGAAAATGGCCCACCATAATTAGTGCGAGGACTGGGCCTTGGCTGTTTTGAGATATTGCAGGTTTCGGTGGTCTGTGATGACTGTAATGGTGTGTCTGGCCCCCAGAAGGTAGTGCCCCCAGGCTTAAAAGGCAGATTTGATAGCCAGGAGTTCCTTGTCCGTGATGGCATAATTAATCTCTGGAGGTGAGAACTTTTTCGACCAGAAGGCCACAGGATGTAGCTGGCGGGTTTCCGGGTCTCTCTGTGAAAGGAGGACAGCCCCCATTGCGAGACTGGATGCATCAGTTTCAACGACATAAGGGAGGTCTGGACGAGGATGTCGCAGGATTGGAGCGGAGGTAAACCTTCATTTAAGTTACTGAAAGGATTCTTCTGCTTCTTCGGTCCAAGCAAACTTTTTATTGTTTTTTCGTACTAGTACTGTGATTGTGTGCACAACCAGAGAGAAGTCTGGGATGAACCAGCGGTAGAAGTTCGCAAAGCCCAGAATGCTTTGTACCCCTTTCGGAGACGTCGGTGAAGGCCATTTCAGAATGGCATCTACCTTGTGCACGTCCATTCTGATGCCTCCTGGAGTATGGATAAAAAAAAGCATTTTTCAAGCTTTGCAAACAAGTGATGTTGACAGAGCTCGGTGAGGACTGAATGAACGTGCCTGATATAATCTTGTTCCGAGGCTGAGTATACTAAGATGTCGTCTATGTACACTAAGGCGCACACATCAATTAACTCCCTTAAGACGTCATTCTTGAAATATTGGAATGCCGCAGGAGCGATATTCAAACAAGCCATACTTAGTACAGAAGGCGGTTTTCCATTCATCTCCTTTTCTGACTCGGACAGGTGGTACGCTCCTCAAAGGTCCAATTTGGTATAAATCTGGGCACCTTTAACTTGATTTAGCATCTCAGGGATAAGTGGCAAGGGGTAGCGGTTCTTCACGGTGATCTGGTTCAACGCGCGGTAGTCAATACAGGTTCTCAAGTCTCCTTCCTTTTTCGGTACGAAGAACAAAGGACTGGCTGCGGGGGACTTCGAAGGACGGATAAATCCGTTTGCAAGGTACTGGTCTAAATAGGATTTCAAATGAAGGTTTTCTGGTTCTGTGAGAGCATAGATCCTGCCGCAAGGGATTTGTGCACCAGGAACAAGGTAGATCTGACAGTCATAGGGCCTGTGCGGCAGCAATGTATTGGCTTGGTTCTTTCGGAAAACATCTTGGAAATCATGGTATTCACTTGGCAAGGTATTAGTTGCTCCCAGGGTTGATACTGTTGCTCTGGGAGTCATGGGGATACAGACGTTGGGTTTCTCCTCTTGGTAATAGCAGGCAGGGGAGCAGTCACCGGGGAAGGTTAATTTTCGTGCCCGCCAGTCTATCAAAGGGTTGTGAGCAACCAACCATGGCCAGGGTCGGACTGGGACAGGAAATAGGCCCAGACACCCAAAAAAAGTGGCCTACTCCTCGCCTCAAAAAAGTGGCCCTCAAACCATCATCCGAGAATCACGTAAATTCACGACTTTACAGAAAATGCTACTTATGGAGGGTTCATGTGTCTGTTACATTACAACACAACTCATAAAATAACATAACTTTGCATACAGTTCAGTGACATGGTCCACAGCTCCGAGGTGCAGAAGTGGCATGAACCAACCACCCCTAGTGCGGTGTTGGGACCTGCTGCAAGTCAATGCTTATACAGGGCTCTGCAACCACAGCAGGGAATGAGGGTTAGGGTGACGATGGTTGGATAGGAAGGGGGAAGTAGGGAAACCGGAATGAGAAAGTGGTCCTCTATTCCTGAATATTGCTGCCTCCAGGGATGACTTGCCTAGAGACATCCAAGCAGCTAAATGTGTGTATCTGTTGTTATAAACCAACTAAATGTGTTTTCTGTGAAAGCATCCACCTTAGCACTAAATGCAGTGATTCGCATCTTAACCCAGATCTTATGGTTGGGTGTGCTTTAACAATTCACCCACAGCAAATTATAATAAATAAAAAAGAGATCATGTACAAAATAATCCAACAAAATTCAAACCAACACTTGATTATCACTCAAGTAGGAATCTGTGAATGTATCCACCAATGCTGCATCAATTAGGTATTTTTCCAGAACAAGACATCACGTTCATTTTTAGAATAACCCTCAAGCATGTTTCCGACTGCTACAAATAATCAAAGCCTCACACCACAAACAATTCCCCTACCAAACACATTCAGTCCAATGCAATAATTCAACCTGCATTGGGAAAGCCAGCAGTTCGGGGTTTTGTGTTGGTATGCGATAGCTATTTGCCAGTCATTGCCATAACAGTATTACCGGCATATAAGATGTTAGCAGCTGGGAAATTGTGTAATTAGCAGTACGTGGCAAATACCTATTGAACACCTACACGCAAGCCACAACTGTTGGCTTTGTTATGCTTGTTTTTATCAGGACTTCAGTGCAAGGGCAGATAGAAACCATGTGGTTGAAGGCACACCTGGTTAAAACATTGTTTTTATACCATGAGCTCATTTACATCTGCAATTATGCCGTTATCTCTCAGCAGACTGCTTAGAAATAACACTGGCAGGTCAACCTTAGATGTTGCTATCTAACCAGAGCTAGTTTGAAGAGATCCCAGTAGGATGTGTTTTGTGCAGAGAGGGGCTGGTAATGGGTGGAGTGACCATAGGGATTAGCATGGCCATGGGCAGCGAATAGGTAGGCAAATAACCAAACACACACAAGCTGTGTATTACTTCTAGATGTCTATGTTTTGCCATATATCACATTTATGTGCACAGTCATACATTCCATACAAAATATTGAATATAGTACACTACGTGTATCCATTGCCATGTGTAGATGCCTAGGCACAGCATGCTTGTATGTCCTTGGTAGTGGGGTTTGGAAATTTGAACGAGAATATTGTACATAACATCCCCAACAAAAACACGGTTTAGTGTAAAATTACACAATTCTAACAAAAGACTATGTTACACCTCCCTATTCTCCACGTGTTCATTCGCAGCTGAAAACTGCTACCGCTGATGAAAAAAACAACCATATATTCCCTAGTGTTGTGACACCGTCCCACACGGGATCCCTGGAGAAGACTGAATTTTCTCCGGAGTGAAATGTTTGTTTAATTAAGAAATTCCAATGATATTATTCTGGATGTTGGCACCCTTCCATGAAATTAATCGCGCAGTACCTTACCAGGGGACACTTAATCATCATAGAGAAAACAGGAATGGACTGTACATCCCGAGTAGGGGTCCGCGCCAATAAGTGAAGCAGTGAAAAGATGTCTTGCTGAGGTCGGATAAAATTAACTTTCTTCCCTTCTCAGCTGTCCAGCAGGAGGGCATTATTAAGGAATGCGTTCCGTGGCTCTGTTGTAGGCTTTTAGAAAATACTCCCCTTATAGGTAAACTGCCTCCCGCAGGATTAATACACATATCCAGATTAAAACAACATTTCACCGTTGTCTTCCCCAAAACACATTTTACAATGCATCCCACTCGCTGATGTTACTGAACGTATTATTTGAAACATTGCCAATGGTCCCATTATGTGCATACATGTGTTACACTGAGGAAACATAGCATGTCACAATAGGGCTGATGTGAGGGCACGCACGTTTGTGTATCAAAATGTTCACTCGCTTTTTAGCCATTGGCGCTCTGTAATTCACTGTTGGCGAGTAAGCAATGCTACGCTGTGCGCCCGGGAAGAACTGGCGAGTGACACTTGTCCATCTGCTATGTATTTTCTAAACGGGTTACAGCTCCATAACACACAGAGTTGCACGTCACAGACACACACATACATACACACACACACACATACACACATACATACATACACAAACACACACACACACAGACACACACACACACCAGCACCATGTCACCTGTAAAGTACAAATGCTACTGACACTAAACACTGTGCTGAAATATAGCTTTCTGGCAGGAAGGTCAGGGCATGACCCTAAAACTAGCAGGTAAACCTAACAAAGGCATGACACCCACGTCCCACCTTCCACTGGATTTGAACAGTGTTCGCACATTGGTCTTGAAACAAGTAACAGTAAGGACGAATTTCAATTCAAGCCACACAAAGGCAACCTCCAGGTCCAGGCTCTCTGCTCCCACAAGAAACCACTCCGCACTGAACCGGAACCTGCCTGGCGTCTCGCGAACAGCGGCGCGGGCCTCCCCCCCAATTGCTCAGGATACTTAACGCTTGGATGCCTGAAGTGAATGAGACGCGGGGCTCATAGGCAGGTAGCAGGTGCCTTCACTGCGTAAGCTTGACGTCGGTCTGCTGCGCAGCAGTGGGAGGCACAGGTGCCGGCTTTGGGCTACATCAAAGGTGCCACAGGCCGACCTAGGAACTGAAGCAATTTGAAAATTGCAACTTGCAAATGCGGACGGCCTGCCCAGAACTCATATTACAATGCGCTGGGAGTGGGCTGGGCTGAGGCAGCCCCAGCCCCGCCGCTCCAAGTGTTTTTGTAAAAAAAAAGTAACTCTTGTGTGTCTAAGTAAGTTCACCTGGCCGCTGGCGCCATGGTGTCTCGCTCTGCAGAGCAATGCAACACAAAGCGGCTCTCTGCAGAGCGGCCCAGGAGTGCTTCAAAAACTGTCCCTTCGCGCCTCCCAAGTCATTTCGCACCGGCCACGGGCCTATGGGCCGAGGGCCAAGTCCAACCCTGACCATGGCATCCCTAGTATTAGCATGAACTGAGGTGCCTTGATGAGATTGAATGAAATAGACTCCCGATGTCCGTCTTGGCACAGCAAGGTTACCCTGGCTGTGCACTGGGTTACTGGTCCGGAAGCGATTTCTGTCCCATCCACAGTGGTTACCTTGTCCATAGTTGGCTTAGAACACAAAGGAAGCCCCATCCCTGCTGCCAGTTCTTGATCAATGTAATTTCCAACTGCTCCGCTATCGATGTATGCTTTAACGGCATGCATTCTTGATGACTGTTGGTGGTTAATTAAGATCACTGGTATTGCAAAGTGCGAGGTCAGCAACTCTTTCTTCTCACTCGACAAACTGACCTCTACGTTTGTTGAGCTTGGTAGTTTTCCAATTCCTTAGCTTCATCCTTCTCTGTGGCCCCCGACTGTTCTTCTTGGGGGTTTTACTGGACAATCCTTCAGGAAATTTCCTGGTCCCACAATACAAACAAAGCTGTTGTTGTCTTCTTTTGTCCCGCTCTTGTTTTGTTAATGGAGGCCGCATCCCTCCAATCTGCATGGGTTCTAAAGCATTTTCAGGTACACGGGGTGTGTTTTCCCTTGGTCGAACATACACGGTCCGAGGGTCCGTCTTAGACCGGTCTGCCTTTCGGTCCTGCAACCAGTGGTCTAGCTGCACGACCAGATTTATGAATTCTGCACAGTCTCTGGGTGGATCAACCACCTGGGCTAAGACGTCCTTTAATTCGCCTCGTAAGCCTCGATGGAATAACGTGATTCTTTTGTTTTCTGGTCACCCAGCTTCGGCAACCAGTCTGTTGAAGGTAGCAATGCACGTTAACAAGCCCTGATTCCCCTGTCGGAGGGACAAGAGCGCATTGTCTGCTGCTTGTTCCTGGGTATGGCGAGCAAAAAGTTTTTCCATTTCTCTCTGGAACCCCCCAAAGTCATGTAATAGAGGATTGTCATGGGTTACCAACGGCACCGACCAATCTGCTGCACTACCACTCAGGTATGATAAGACAAAAGCTACCCGAGTTGGTCATTTGGAAATGCTCCAGGCCTACAAAGAAAATGAAGGCGGCACTGATTGATGAATGCTGCATACTTCCGTGGGTCGCCTGAGAACCTTTCTGGTGGTGCCAGGGGCACTGTTCCAGGTAACGTGATCTGTACCGGAGCGGGTGGTATGGCAGGGTTTTTCATCGTTGGATTGCTTCCAGGTAGAGGCGACTGTCCTGCCTGTCATTGCAAGTATTGCCTGCTAATCTCTTCAGTGCGTTCTTTGGTCACTATTAGGTCTCTCCAGAGGGTATTAGTCTTTTGTCGGGCAGAATGAACCTCAGCACGAAGCTCTCCTAGTAATTGGGCCAATTGGTCAATTTCTGATGTCTCCATGGCGGCCAGGTGGATTTGTTATGGTAGGCTGTGCGTTCTGTTACGCTCACCTGGTATCCACAGGGACGCCACCCAGCCCGGTTACTCGCTGGTATCCTTCTCAGCTTTGCCCTGATGTGGTCTGCGGGGAAGGTTCTGCCTGAAAATACCGGAGGACTGTGTTCAAGACTGACCGACTGGGGTAAGTATCCTCCCTCCACCCCTGTATGATTTCAGTCCCTCTGGCGCCCTCTCCGCACCTTGTGGTAGAATAAGGCGTGCTCTCCGTCCTGCCTTCTTTGCAGGGGCGCGTTGTCTTTCATAGGCGAGTGCGGTCCAGTTACTTCACTGACGCGGCCCGTTTGATATTGTTCAGGTAGGTCTTATTGCTGTTCTTTAGTTTTGTTGCTATCCTGCATGCCTTTCTTTGTTTAAAATGTCTCTTTTTTCTCCCTTAGGTATGCGGAGCTTCAGCGCGGCGAACTGGCTTGGTTGAGCCCCGCTGGTAAATGATGGGGCATTAAGAGCGCTATGATGCGGTAAGTAAGTGATATGCGCAGCGCTCCGAAGTCTTGCCTTTGCTAACCTGTGTTTTCCTTCTTGTAGGTCACGGTGTTCTTCAGCACGAGTGGAATGTCCGGAGTGGTGCCAGCCGAGAGGCGACCAGCCTGGTAAGCCTTTTGAGCAGTTCATAATTTGTAAATGTCTCTACTGCTTTCTGTAATGTTTCCTCTATCTTCCTCTTTCAGGTCGTTCTGTCCGGGAGGCGTGCAGATTCGAGGAAGCTGTTCTCAGTAGCTGCGAGTGTTTAAAGATGAAGACTGCAGGTAAGATGCTGCTGCTAATGATGTTCCTTTTGTCTCCTTGCAGGTTCTGCTTCTCCGAGGTTCGAGGGAATAGCTGGACATGGTGAGCGTCACATTGCAAGCTGAAAAGTAACGCGAAGTGTGTTGTCTTGCTCGGGTGTGGTTTAAATAGCCCCAAAAAAATAGTCCAGGTAAAGTAGTCCCTAGGCTACCACACACAAAACACTAGACCGCATAGCTTGGGTCTTAGAAACCAAGCTATGTGGATGCCTCCATGTTGGCTGACAATACAAGAAGTAGTTCCCAGGCACATTGTTTTTCATGGTGTATGAGCCTGGCCCCATTAGGGCTTTTGAAGAGGATGCCAGGCTCTAGAGGCCCGAGTCCTGACTCCACCTGGCCAATGGGTTTGACAGAGGGGGTTTTGGGCGAGGTTTGTGACAGTGTCTCCCTCCACAAGCCAAAACCAAACTAGATAAAATAACCTGTATCACTACATTCAGCCCTGTAAGAAATGTACTCAGAAGACTTATCTTAAAAAATTGGCAGTCTCTGCAAACTCCCGACTTCCGACCGGCAAAATCTAGATTTGCCTTCAACAATGCAATTTAAATGACTCACTGGTGCACACCAATGAAGATCAAAAAACAATAGTGGGACAACAAAACACACTGTTGCACCTTCCTCCTGTGGTGTAGGCCACTGTAGATGGTTCGATGTGTTTAAATCACAGCAAAAATGGCTGTTTACATAAAAAATCACGGCAAAAAGGCTGTGGTTTTGCCGCTGCAATCCATGTAAAGGATGCAGGGGATACCCCCGCAACCCACAGACCCATTATACCATTTAAGAGGACTAGGGGCACCCCCACAACCCACGCTCGCCTTAAATGGTATAATGGGGTACACATTTACCAGGTCAAACTACAGCATTTTTGCCGCAATTATTTGTAAAGGCAATTTTATTACTGCATACCCTTTAGATGTGTCAGATGTACAATTTGCGCTCTAACAAAAGACATAAAAACAGTCGACCTATACGGTCTGAATTGGCACCTTAAGTCTTTTACAAATTGTAAGAACCAATGGACTATTTATGTTATTAAATGCCCTTGTAATCTCATCTATGTGGGCAAGACCAAATGACAAGTTAGACAAAGGATTTGTGAACACAGGTTGTGACTAAAGAATACAATAGAGGATAAACCTTTGGAGTCACATTTTGTAAGATTCAACCACAAACCATCTGAAATATTCTGGATTGTAAATCAAACCATTGAAGTACCAATAAGAGGAGGAGACAGAGGCCTTTTATTGAGGAAATCTGAAGAAAATGGATATTTAAATTAGATTCTGTAAAACAAAGGCCTGCACACCAACATCGAGTGGGGACTGTTTATCCGCTAAAGATTTGGCATAAGGAACAGGTTTTTGCCATAGTTACATCTGTAATGTTCACACGGGTATATGTAGCTTGGGTCAGATATTATCTGAACCGTGTCTCACACCTTGCAAAGTAGGTCTGACACCCACCTTTGATGTGGAAATATATCAATGTTATGTGGGTCAAATACCCCTTAACTGTGAATACTTCAAAATCCATTATTTGGGTTCTACCTAACTTTTTTGGAAAAAAGAGAAGTTAAAGCTGTTTGGAATAAATTATAACTCCCAGTGCATGAATTGGTTCATTCACCCATGCGGCCGCCTGAAACGATGATGGGTGCCCATATGTATATGGCCCCGATGTAATCGCTATTAAAGCATCAGCAGCATGCAGGCACTGGGCTATAAAATAATTTTCTGAAATGTGCCATCCATATTTTTTCTCAAAATGAATAAGCTTTCTAATGGAGAGGTTGCACTCAAAACTAATAAAAATACCTCAGCATTATGGCCGGCTCTGAGACTTTCGTATCGATCATATATAAATGATTGTCATGTCACCAATAGTGAAATACTAATCATGCCCATGCCTCTAGGCGGCAATGGTTTTAATTCGAAATTCACCAATATATAGAAAAATAGTCAGTGGTTTTCCCATAAAAGAGAAGGTTCTTAATGCACATACTAGTTGTTGCAACAGAAGATTTCTCGGCAGTTTACATCTGAATCATGCCATGAGAGTTCCGTATGATAGCGGTTCCCTGCCTTCCCTGAATGGGTAAGAAAAACCTTGCTCTTTTGTTTTGAATGAAGGCACCGAATGCCGACGATATGATGCTGAAAAAAACAGGATCTTGTGTATTCCTTAGATGTTATTATACACAGACACCACAACAACACTACACTTGTCTTACTTTTGTCATTCAGTTGATCAAAAAAGTAGGCACAAATGTGAATGAACACACGTTAGCCGCAAATAGCTAAATACACCTTTTTTAGGCACATGCTTGTGCAGTAAATTGACCCTTCTCTGCATTTACAGGAGAATGACAGCAAGACCTGCATAAGCGCCTTTCGATAATTACACTACTATAAACAAGTTTTGGTGAGCAGCCCATTAAGAAAGTACCACCCCTATTGAGGTCAGTGACAAAAACCTAATCTTGTTACAACCGTCCCAATAACTATCTTGGAACAGAATATTAAATGTAGACCACCTGTCCCTCACTTAGGTGAACTCCACTGAGTAATCGACAGAAAGAAGAAATTCATCCACCCTGCCCATTTCCACCCCCATCAAGAAAACGGTCAGTGGTGATCACTCTTCAGAGAAACTTCACACAGTGTTATTGTGATGTCCATTCCAGAGACATCCATATCCTTATAAAGTCTTATTTCAATCTTTGTATTGTAGTGTGTCGTTTTGCAAACAGTGGGGTTTATCGATCCTTTTGCATATATACAAAGTATGGTCCTGAAGAAAGTCCATTCAACTCCTGTCAGAAACGTTGGAATAAACGTACTCAGATAAAAGAGCTGAAACATGTGTAGACAATAAGACCGTTTGAATGACATGTATTGCTATTCCATTTATGTCTACCATGTACAATAAGTGGACACATTGTTTCTTCCAAATGTTTTGCACCTCAATCAAATATGTAAAAACAAGAATAGAAGAAGAATTGTATTTAAGAAGTGGATGTTCTATGAACAATCACACCACATTGTTTACCCTATGTCACAACAAGTTGTATAAGTAATGTTTTTTATATGTAATGTTAATGTTGATATGAATGAATTTCAGTATTATGTAATCAGTATGTGTATAAACACTGGCTCTTGTTTTTTTACTTGATTATTTGCAAATAGTAGAATAAATGTATATATCTGTAACAACTGTTTCTGGACTACATAATGCTAACTCTAATAGCATCTGAAGAGTGTCACCACTAATAGGTGTGAAGCTAAGGGAAGGACAATTAGTTGTCACGTATTGAAAAATATTATAGCTTCCTTCCCCAATTGCAACTGGACCACGAAAACAAAAAATTGCGAAGTACCCATTGTTATTATTTTTTTTCTGAGATAAAATGCTTATGATTGTGGGTCATGTCGGGATGTGGGTCAGAAAGTGAATGTAGGTGTCGAGCAGTCAGGTGGCAGTGGTGGAGAGCACAAAGTGGGTAGGAATGAATCTGCCATAGGTAATATATATTAGGAAAGCAATGATTTATTATAGAAAAATTGGATTTAGGCTTGATGATCTGGGTTTGAGGGTTTGACATTTTAGCATATACAATGATAATCAAGTCAGCACTGAACTGACTTGATTCTGTTGGCTGTCTCCATGACCATCAGTCTTGCTTCAGAGCTGCCAGAAGCACGGAAACTGCTCCCCTGAACATCCGTGAAGATCTGCTCTCCAATCTTGACTCTAACATTCCCTCTGTCCTCATCCTCCTCGATCTCTCTTCTGCCTTCAACATGGTCAACTATACCATCCTGCTCAACAGTCTCTGTGAAAACCTGGGTATCACTGATAAGGCTCTGGCCTGGCTGACCTCTTGCCTCTCTGATCGCCCCTCCCAGGTCCAACTTGGGTCTTTCCTATCATCTATCTTCCTCTCTACCTGTGGTGTTCCCAAGAGGTCTAACCTCTCGCCCCGGCTTTTCAACCAATACCTGGCAACTATCGCCCACTGCATTGCCATTTTCTGCTCAAATTTCCAGTGCTATGCTGGCAACACTCAACTCATTTTCAGGCTGCCCTCGGCCACCTCCTCTCCCTCTCTCATCTCTGATTGCCTAACTGCCATTCAAGATTGGTGTGCCGCCAATGATCTTTGTCTGAATGGCCGCAAGACTGAGATCCTCCTCATCGGCACACCTTCACCATCCTTTCCCATCACACTCTGGCCAGCTTCCCTCCTCCTACCCCCACCTGCGAGGCTAAGAACCTCAGGGTCATCTTTGACTCCACCCTTTCCTTCTCCGCCCACATCTCTGAGGTCTCTAAAATGTCAAACTTCATACTGCACCCCCTCAGAGGTACTCTGCCTTTCCTCTCCTTCCCCCAGAAGCTCATGGTATGCCAAGCTCTGGTTCTCTCTAGGTTGGACTATTGTAACAGCCTCTTTCTAAATCTACCTTCCTTTACTCTCCGCCCTCTGCAACTAATCTAGAACAGGACTGCGAGACTTGTCCTTGGCCTCAAGCCCTGGGATCGTATCTCTCCAGCTCTTAAATCTCTCCATTGGCTCCCAGTGGATGCAAGGAATAAATTCAAAACCCTCTGCATTGTCCATAAGGCTTTCAGAGGCCTGGGTCCAAAAAACTTTCAGCTATCCCTCCGCAAATACCTCCCCTCTCGAGCTCCTCACTCGTCTACCTCTAACTCCCTCAGGGTCTGTTGTTTTTCAAAGAAACGAGCTGGGGGTAGATCTCTGTCTTTGGCTGAGGCCTCCCTCTGGCACAGCCTCCCTGCCACTCTAAAACTTGAGGAGAACCATCTCTGGTTCCAGAAGCACCTCAAGACCTTCCTCTTTTCTGCTGCCTTCGCTCCCCCTCTCCCTTGCTGATCTGTTCTCTCTTGGCACTGTGCACCTGGCCACCCTCTGTCCTCCGGGCCCAGGTACCTGCTCACCCTGCCACCCTCCCGCATTGTCTCTGGGCCACCCCTTGCACTGGGGTCTGTATCTGTACCCATACAGCCCCCCTTTTTCCTTCTGCACTTATCAGACCTACCCTGTCTGCTGCCTTAAACCTAGCACTTGCAAATTGCTGGCTGCACTACCATTGTTTGTTGCCTTTATTATTTATTTATTATTATTTATCTGTTTCTCCTCTGCTTCGCACTTTCCATTTCACCCCCTTCCATGCACTTTTCCCCTCCCCCTCTCCCATGCCCTTGCGCATTCTCAATGTCACTGGGCCTAATAAGATGGCTGCTTTGTTCTCCCCTGTTCCCCTCCCTTGCCTTGTCGCACTCTGAAACACTTGTGTGCGAGTGTGATAGAAATAAAATATCAATATCAATATCAATATCAACTGCATGGTTAGTGTGCTACCTCAGGTAATAAGGGTTGTGCAGCCTTACCAGGTCACCCGAAATTAAGGGTGGCTTGGCCACTGCAACAGTGTTGTGTCCCTTTTTATTAACACACACGAAGGTGAGGAATTTTCGTTTGCCGTCTGACCCACAGGTTCATCGCATCATAACAATAAGTATGCACATAAATTTCTTTCTTTCCTTGTACAAAGAAAGAGCAGGAAACTGCTGAAAACGTTAGCCACAATGTGACACACCAAAACAGAACACAGGCCCTCCTATCTCTCACCTCATCTTCCTTTGACATACATGTGGTTATATTGCTTTAAACAAATCCCCTCTTAACACGTCATATGAACAGCAGAGTTCATGACGAGTTTCTGCAGGGAATCGCATGTGACAAGGGAATTCTTGCTATACTCTGTACCTGATGTGATGTACTTTGCGGCCTTCGTGCTCTTTCTCACTGTATATTCTTGTGTATGTTGACTCCTATTACTTTATACACAGTGAGCTTTGTAATTAGTCCTGGATGTATACCTTTATGCATTTTTGACTCTTATTATTAATCTACATAGTGACCTTTGTAATTAGTCCTGCATGTAAATTGCGATGTCTTATATGATCCTACTCTGTACGTTTTGTACCATTATGTAACTAAGCTGAACATATTCTTATGTCTTGCGCCCTGATACCCTTGAGTCTGGTGCGCACTATAAATAAATAAACAAACAAACATGTTTATTTTGTAAAGTATTTATAAAATAACACACACACACACACACGCGCGCGCACGCACGCACGCACGCGCGCGCGCACGTGTGCGCGAGTATTCTTAAGGACCACAATTCATTATTCAATCATCAATGTTTTGATGTTCTTTTTCATAAAATGATTTTAATACTTCACATTATATCTCACTTAAATCTTGATTGGTTTCAGAAATGGCAAACAATAATTCACCTTTTTGAAATTCTAATCATTTCAATCGATTTCAAATATTCGCGTTTGTTGCATCTAGCTGAAATACAATTAGAACATTAACTATAGTTTAAAAGCATTATTTTCTTTTTTTCTTTTCATTTGTTCTAGTAATACATTGGCCCCAAGCCATATAATTGCTTTTAACTAAACTATGTTTCGAAATCTTTTTGCTTCATCTTGTTAAAAAACGCAGACTCATTTTATCTATTCCCATGTGTGGATGATTCTGTTGTTTCAATTTAATTTATGTCTGGGTCCGACCATCGCATTGAAAAAGACAAGATAATTTAAGCACGTGATTTAATAGAAAGCATGCACTTTGTTCTCAGAAAACATTTTGTACGTCTGAAAGCAAATACTTCAAATATCATGAACTAAGAAAAAATAAATATCAATTCAACTACTTCTTATTCAGAAACCGATCAGAGCCTGCTTTACTACGGACCCAGGACAACCAGAATCCCTTATCTGGGAAATAGAAATACTCTAAGGGGCCGATTCATGGAACAAACGTGCGGCGAAAATCTTTGCGCAAGCAGGCGCAAGCGGAAAAAAACAGGCGCACGCGTGCGATCCATGGAAGTCCCTGCGCGTGTACACCTCGGGATGTGCGCCAAACCCGTGCATGGCGCACAAGTCACTGCAACATCCCGAAAGGCGTGCGCGAACCGCACAGTGAAAGCGCACAACCTCGGCGCATACACCAGAAAGTGGGCGGAACACGGGGCGTAACGCGCGGAATGGGGAACAACGCGCGAAAATAAGGGCGTGACTGGGGATGTACTGCAGGGAAACAGATGGAACGCCCATACGCACTCGAACCATACGTATTCATGGAATCGAATAGGGCAAAGCCACGCACAGCCAAAGACACGCACAAGCCGAAACACATCCGCCACACGAAGGCAGGCGGTAGCGTCCCTGCGCATTACAAAAGTGGCAACATACAGCAATTGGGCCTGTGCGAGCGGGGCACGTGTATATCGGGGGTGCGTGGGAAGTTACACACGCGATTGAGCGGGGCACGTGTATTTCGGGGGTGCGCGGGAAGTAACACACGCGATTGAGCGGGGTACGTATATTTCGGGGGTGCGCGCGAAGTAACACACGCGATTGAGCGGGGTACGTGTATTTCGGGGGTGCGCGTGAACTTTTTCACGCGATCGGGTCTGGGGGAGCGGGCTACGTGTATATCAGGGGTTCGCGTGAAGTTTTACACGCGATCGGGCCTGGGGGAGCGTGCTACGTGTATTCCAGGGGTTCGCGTGAAGTTTTTCACGCGATCGGGCCTGGGGGAGCGGGCTACGTGTATTCCAGGGGTTCGCGTGAAGTTTTTCACGCGATCGGGCCTGGGGGAGCGGGCTACGTGTATTCCAGGGGTCCGCGTGAAGTTTTTCACGCGATCGGGCCTGGGGGAGGGGCTACGTGTATTTCAGGGGTTCGCGTGAAGTTTTACACGCGATCGGGCCTGGGGGAGCGGGCTATGTGAATTCCAGGGGTTCGCGTGAACTTTCTCATGCGATCGGGCCTGGGGGAGCGTGCTACGTGTATTCCAGGGGTTCGCGTGAACTTTCTCACGCGATCGGGCCTGGGGGAGCGTGCGCGTGCTACGTGTATTTCAGGGGTTCACGCGATCGGGCCTGGGGGAGCGGGGTACCACTCACCGTCTGCCTTGCGTGTAGAAGAACGCGTAGCCAACACCCGCTGTGAAGTAATAGCGTGTGAACCCCAACGGATGGAAAACACACGCACCGTACAAAAAGCACGTACAGAACAGTGTAAAGGCACACGGGATCTCCAAGCCCTGCCAGGGCAACGCCCGTGCGCAAAACGTCACAGACGCGCTTACGTTGTAAGGGCCTTTGGTCCAATGAAATCGCGTACGCGTGCTGACGCGCTTACGCGCTAGGGGCCTTTCCTCGATTTTCACGCTGACGTGCAGGATTTTCACGTGCCAAATCACTCCGTATCAAGCTGGCCACGCGAAAACATATGGAAGACCACGCTCCTGCCCAGAAGGCCGAATTACTGCCCCCAGTGCCCCGAGCAGCCTCCCACGTGCCATCTGCTGCTGCATGCTTGCCTGCCTGCCAGATGCCACCGTGCCCTGCCATTTGGTGCCTGCACATCAGCCATCTGCAGGGGTCCAGTTGCTTTGTCCACCCCTGCTGGAACAGAAGACTCCCGACTCGGATAACATCGCTCCACAGCCCAGCCCCAGGACCCAGTTGCCCACCCACTCCTGCCCCTGGGGTTGCCATGTCGGGCACATCCACATCTGGCACCAGTGGCAACCCCCGGCCAGAGGGGCAGAGGGGCACCAGCTTCACTGCCACCGAAGTTGGTGTCCTGGTGGAGCAAGTCCTGGGGCAGTATGATGCCCTCTTCGGATCGTCCCGCGCCAACAAGGAAGGACGGGAGAGGATCTGGGCCGACTGTGTGGTTGCCATCAACGCGGAGGGGGTGGCAACCCGCACCATCCAGAAGGTCAAGAAGCGCTGGGAGGACTTGAGGTCCAGGACCTTCATAAAGGCCCGGCGCCTCGTGGAGGGGGGCCGGGGCCGCATGAGTTCCATCCAGATGAGGGTCCTGGAACGCGTACACCCAGCGCTCCACGCCCAGGTCCTTGAGAGGGAGACCCGTCTGGAGTTGAGCGGTAAGTGGCCAAGCATTGCTGTGTGAGACAGGGCATGTTGCAGTGTGCTGGTTGTCTGATACTTGCCTGTATGTGTGACATAGGCCATGTACGCATGTATGTGTGCAGCGACATCATGGTAATGCATGTGCGACCAGTAATGTGTGAACCGCATGGTTGTTGCATGTGTTTAAATGCGACATGGGGAGCCCTATGCAGATTGTACACATGAGAGCATGGCAGTCTCTGTTCCTGGACATGGGTGGGGGTGAGGGATGGGTGCTGATGCCAGGTACATATATGGTATCCATGTCTGTGTGCCTGACCTGCGTGTCTGTGACTTGTGAATGCCATGGATGCATGACACATGTCTGTGACAATGTACAGATTCACTGATGCAGCCTAGTCATCCTTGTATCCACTGTGATTGGGGTGTACGGGGCCAGATGGATGTGACTGAGGTGAAGTGTGTGCATGTGATAGGCATGACCCATGATGCATGTGAGTTCCATTACATTGTATGTTTCGAGAGTCCATTGGACATGTATGGAAATGTCCATGGCATGCACCATGACTGTCACTGTGTGTGTTTTGCCTGGACTGACACATGTGTTGTGGAGGGACATGAAGGAAGTGTACTTTGACAGTGGCACTCATCTGCTATTGCTTCCTGTCTAGGGGACCATTGTACAGTACCCTGATGCTTGTGTTCTATGTCTCCCTCTATGCAGCGGCTAGTGAAGAAGAGGGCGGAGACGGCGCTGTGGAGCAAGGCGGCGGGGATGCCCCCACGGCTGCAGCGGAAGGGGTGGGTGAGCCCCCACAGGGGCCTGCTACGGCGGCAGACGGTGAGGAGCCATCCAGGTTGGTGGTTTCCACAGAGGAGGAGGAGGCCGCCACTGAGGCGCACATGGGGCCTGGTGGGGGCATCCCTGCTGGTGCAAGTGGTGCAGTCCAGGGGCAGGAGGCAGCACAGGTCACCGTGGAGGGGCCTGTGCATGTCGCTGTCCCTGACCCTGTGGGTGCACCACCATGCACCAGCAGGGATGCCCCGTCCCAGGCCCGTCCGCAGGTAGAGGGGATGTCCATGTCATCTGACTCCCCTCCACCTGCGGACGAGGGGACCCCTGGCCGTATGGAGAAGGTCCTGATTGGGGTCGCGATGCGCACGGCTGTGATTCGTGATGTCGTGCGTGCTTCCCAGGAGGAGCACGCACGTCATCACGAAGAGCACCGTGCCGACGTGGCCCAATTGGGATCGTCCATGTTCGGGGGTTTCCTGCATGTGTCGGCCAATCTGGCGGCCCTCTCCTCCTCTGTGGAGACTATACGCCAGTCGTTCTCCTTGCCGTCTTCCGGCCCAGATGCCACCAGCGCCCCCTGTGGACCTGCCCTGACCAATGCAGCCAGCTCGGTGGGGATCCCATCCCTGCCACAGTCGGGAGTCGGAGGTCCAGCAGGGGTGGACAACACAGCAACTGGACCCCAGCAGATGGGAGGCATCATGGCTCGGGGCCATCAACATCGGAGGGGCAGGCATCGGCCGGAGGGCAGGAGGACCCAGGACGGGAAGTGTCTTCCGTGTGGCAGAGGTTGGGCCAGCAGATAGGTGCGGAGCGGCGGCGGGCGGTAGAGGCGCGGCTCACAATGGTCAGGGCGGAGGACTCCATGCGGAGGGCCCTGAGGCGGGCCGAGTGCCTCGAGGCAATCCGCAGGGGGTTCGAGGAGGAGACGGCGTCGTCCCTGCAGACCCTCGGGCCATGGAACAGGACCGCCTCCGGGACATCGAACAGGAGTTCGATGATGCCCTGGCCCGGAACACCAAGGGGTGAGCCGCTGGACTTGCCCGCCGCCTTTGTATATAGTTCTTTAGTTTTAGGTTTCCTTTGTTTCTTCTTATGATTTGGAGTCGACGGACACAGCTCCACTTTTTGTATATAGTTGCATTTTAGTTAGGGTTTTCTGTAGGTTTCCTTTGTTCAGTTGGGCTCATGGACCCTTGGATGTTTTGTACATAGTTCTTCATTGGATTGTTTTATTTTTTTATTTTTTATTTATTCTCCATGGAGCAATGGTCTTTGCATTTATTTTTATCTCTCGGATTGATTTTATTTTTTATGTGACTTTGAACAACATTTTTTTGGATTTGGATTTGTAGTTTTGATTTTTTTGGACGGACATGCAGCTTTTCTTTTTTTCATTGCCATTGTAGTTTGTTTCATTTCATTTGCATTCAATTTTTTTTAATACAATTTTGTTTTCATACTTCACTGTGTGGTATCATCTCATTGGTTTCATGCATGTCATGTTGGGTGTTTTCCCATTCATTTGCAACCATTGTGTGTGACGGACATGGGTTCATTTGCTTTATGAACATTGGGGGTGTAACATGTAATTTCCATTTCCATGTGGGTGAATGGGTTACTTGGTAGGGCCTTTTGGCTGTGGAGGCTGACCATAACGCACATGATTGGGGATTGTGAGGACCTGGGTGCAGGGGGACATGAGTGGGGGCCTGGTGGAGGCTGCCCCTGGTGGCTGGGGGGTGGGGGTGGTGGGAGACATGAGTGTGGGCCTGGTGGAGGCTGCCCCTGGTGGCTGGGGGGTGGGGGTGATGGGAGACATGAGTGGGGGCCTGGTGGAGGGTGCCCCTGCACTGCTGGGGGGTGGGGGTGGTGGGAGACATGAGTTGGACATGGGTGGGGGCCTGGTGGGGGCTGCCCCTGGATGCTGGGGGGTAGGAGGGGTGGGAGACATGAGTGGGGGCCTGGTGGAGGCTGCCCCTGCACTGCTGGGGGGTGGGGGTGGTGGGAGACATGAGTGGGGACCTGGTGGGGGCTGCCCCTGCACTGCTGGGGGGTGGGGGTGGTGGGAGACATGAGTGGGGGCCTGGTGGAGGCTGCCCCTGCACTGCTCGGGGGTGGGGGTGGTGGGAGACATGAGTTGGACATGTGTGGGGGCCTGGTGGGGGCTGCCCCTGGATGCTGGGGAGTGGGGGTGGTGGGAGACATGAGTGGGGGCCTGGTGGGGGCTGCCCATGGTGGCTGGGGGGTGGGGGTGCTGGGTGACATGAGCAGGTGTGCAGGGTAGTCCCCTGTGGTGTCGGCTGCCTGCAGGGGCCGTGGAGGGTGTACAGGGAATATCTGGGAGCACACAGCCAAATCGCGTGTAGAATTTCCCGCGTACTCTGTCATACACGTACCCAGCCAAATCGCGTGTGGAAATTCCCGCGCACGTACCCGGCCAAATCGCGTGTGGAACGTCCCCTGCACCCAGAAATACACGTACCCTGCTGAAATCGCGTGCGGAACTTCCCGCGCACCCCTGAAATGCACGTACCATGCTGAAATCGCGTGTGGAACGTCCCCCGCACCCAGAAATACACATACCCTGCTGAAATCGCGTGTGAAACTTCCCGCGCACCCCTGAAATGCACGTACCATGCTGAAATCGCATGTGGAACGTCCCCCGCACCCAGAAATACACGTACCCTGCTGAAATCGCGTGTGGAACTTCCCGCGCACCCCTGAAATCCACGTACCCTGTCAAATCGCGTGTGAGACTTCCCGCGCACCCCTGAGATCCACGTACCCAGGCAAATAGCGTGTGGAAATTCCCGCGCACGTACCCGGCCAAATCGCGTGTGGAACTTCCCGCGCACCCCTGAAATCCACGTACCCTGCCAAATCGCGTGTGAGACTTCCCGCGCACACCTGAGATCCACGTACCTAGACAAATTGCGTGTGGAAATTCCCGTGCACGTACCCGGCCAAATCGCGTGTGGAATTTCCCGCGCACCCCTGAAATCCACGTACCCTGCCAAATCGCGTGTGAGACTTCCCGCGCACCCCTGAGATCCACGTACCCAGACAAATCGCGTGTGGAAATTCCCGCGCAGGTACCCGGCCAAATCGCGTGTGGAACTTCCCGCGCACCCCTGAAATCCACATACCCTGCCAAATCGCGTGTGAGACTTCCCGCACACCCCTGAGATCCACGTACCCAGACAAATCGCGTGTGGAAATTCCCGCGCACGTACCCGGCCAAATCGCGTGTGGAACTTCCCGCGCACCCCTGAAATCCACGTACCCTGCCAAATCGCGTGTGAGACTTCCCGCGCACACCTGAGATCCACGTACCTAGACAAATTGCGTGTGGAAATTCCCGTGCACGTACCCGGCCAAATCGCGTGTGGAATTTCCCGCGCACCCCTGAAATCCACGTACCCTGCCAAATCGCGTGTGAGACTTCCCGCGCACCCCTGAGATCCACGTACCCAGACAAATCGCGTGTGGAAATTCCCGCGCAGGTACCCGGCCAAATCGCGTGTGGAACTTCCCGCGCACCCCTGAAATCCACATACCCTGCCAAATCGCGTGTGAGACTTCCCGCGCACCCCTGAGATCCACGTACCCAGACAAATCGCGTGTGGAAATTCCCGCGCAGGTACCCGGCCAAATCGCGTGTGGAACTTCCCGCGCACCCTTGAGATCCACGTCCCCAGACAAAGCGCGTGTGGAAATTCCCGCGCACGTACCCGGCCAAATCACGTGTGGAACTTCCAGCGCACCCCTGAAATCCACGTACCCTGCCAAATCGCGTGTGAGACTTCCCACGCACCCCTGAGATCCACGTACCCAGACAAATCGCGTGTGGAAATTCCCGCGCACCCCTGAGATACGCGTACCCTGCTCGCACGGGCCCAATCGCGTGTGGAAATTCCCGCGCACCCCTGAAATGCACGTACCATGCTGAAATCGCGTGTGGAACGTCCCCCGCACCCAGAAATACACGTACCCTGCTGAAATCGCGTGTGGAACTTCTCGCGCACCCCTGAAATCCACGTACCCTGTGGAAATCGCGTGTGGAACTTCCCGCGCACCCCTGAAATACGCGTACCCTGCTCGCACAGGGCCAATTGCGTGAGGTACTTCCCGCGCACCCCAGTGATACACGTAGCCCGCTTGCCGTGCTGGTACAGGGTTAGCGCAGCCCTTTGCGCTGGATTGGGTATATTGATGGCTTTTCCCTGCGCGAGAGGCGTTCTTGGGGGCGTAACTGGCGCTGCTGCAGGGTCGCTGCGCCACTGTGCGCCACGGCTGGTTTTGGTGGCTGGAATCCATGAATACGCTGTGCGCGGAAATGGATTTTAGCGCACGGGGCTGGCGCAGGGATTCGCACGCGCACACTGTGCGCCAGCCGCGTGCGCCACTTGTGCGCTGAATTCTATGAATTACCCCCTAAATATCATGCAGAACTTCTGTGCTGCATTCGTATAAATGAACATTCCAGAAAAGCGACTTTGAAATCTCTTCAAAGCCTTCTCTGCTCGCTCTAATCAGCATATGCCACCATCCGCACAATTGTCCAACTTCAAACACTTCTTCAGCTAAGCTCCAAAAATTCTGTGTGTCCCTTTTGCCAGAATCACCTGTACGATGTATATCACTTGTCTCTGGATTGTATCTCAAAGTCTCTGCACATACTCGACTTGTTATGATTCATATGCTTTTGATAACAGGGTCCAGTGTGTTTTTTTAAGAAAGGTGCAACTGTCCTTGCTCCAAAGAACTTGGGGATTTGCTTTTCCAATGTGCCTGTTAAGGTTTAAACATTAATAATGACATTTGCCTTTTTGTCTGGCTTGAAAATGTCTGCTGTCAATGATGTGCTATGTGAGGCCTAGCCTAATTTTTTCTGTGCTGTTTTGAAACAGATTTTGCTTTGTCTTTGTGTTACTCAAGGGCTTGCAAGCTTCTGTGTTACAATGGTAACACACTCATGATGAAGAGTGAAGGCAAGTCCCTTTTTCCGCCCACTCCAGAATAAAGACAACCCGCTAGGAAAATAGGCCAGGAGATAGCGCTGCAAGGATAACAAGGTTTAATTGCACAGAACACAAATATCAGTGAAGGACCGAAGGACTCTGCTGCTCGATGGTGCTTTAACTCATCCTGATACAAACAAGGGCTTAAAAGCCACAAAAACGTCATTACATACAGTACTAACTGGTGCCACTGATTGATGGCACCATACACATGGGCCTGCACCATAGGGGATTCCAGGCTACAATTGGTTGGTTCTTTCTCGTCGATCAGTATCTGCATGGGTCAACTGGTCTCATCCACGCGGTGAAGGTCGAGGCACACATATATTACACTGTTTCTTTCTAAACTAAACATGCTAAGTCTGGTTACTATATCATTGTGGCATGCACCTGGGCGGCACGGGAAATAGTGCGAGGGGGAAGGGAGGATAAAATACAGTCACGCAGACCCACACATTCAGAGCTTTGTCGATATCGCAGTTACCGCACTCTAGATCTCCACCCAGGGTTTTGATCTTTAATGTATCTCTCCCTGTACCTCGTGTTACAAGACATGTGTTTTCTTTCTTGAAGATATACAGCCACGCATGCTTAGAACTTCTGCGATTTGTGTTGGAACACGGAGGTCCTTTGCTTATCGGGGAAGGCAAAGATGTGGTGGTTGGGTCCGTGGTGTAGGGCTGGCTCCGGATTGGCTGGGTGTAGGTTAGAGGCCTACTGGCAGTTTAGTGGAGATGAATGGGCACAATGCAGAGCTTGGTGTTTTCTCACACTCTTCCAGGGCGCATTCCTTTGGATGATACTAAATATTCGCAACACTGGAGGGACAAGGGGGAAGTGAACTTCCGTGGGAACAGGGCTGTGCAGATCCATTCTGTTTTAATGAGATTGGGCCTAGTGAGCTGTATTCATGAACAACACGATTATGCGAGCTTCTACTGTTTGGGCCCTGTACAAAATGGAGTTGTGTGCTATGTGTTTTCTAGTGCTGCGCATCTACTGTAGGCACTGCAGTGACTATACATGGTGCTTAATAGTGCAGATTACTCCCCCCTTATACACTACAGCACCTCATATGGTGTTCACCTCACCTGAAAGCGCCTAGAGAGGTGGGATAGGCTAATTTCCATCAAAACAAACCAGTCTTTCATTACTTCTACAGTGACAAATTCTTCCCCACCATTTATATGCTCATTTCCATGCCTTTCTGCTTCGTTTCATGTGGATGTTCCCTTAATTGGCATCTATGCTCTACACACATGCTGTAAACTTTCTCCCCTCTGTGCATGCTGCTCCGGTGGACATGTCATGAAGATGCTCCCTCCCCCACCTGCCAGGTCCACCCACACTTTCTTCTAATTCTCGGGATCAGGAGAGGAACAATGGTTGTTTGATAGAAGTTATCAAATACATCACCAATAAGGATTGGGACCATGCGGTGAATGTGGTGGTCATTTTGATCAGTTTGTATCTCGACTTCCATTGTATCACAAGGTAACTTATTATTTCCAATATTGACCATCATCATTGCACTATTAGGCACAGCTTTGGCACAACACTGGGGACTCAATTGGCACATGCAAAAATCACCACAATAACCACAAAGATGGGGACCAGCATTTTTACCAATGTTCCAAGCCATGATGGGACCCAGTTATAGGCCTTTTTCATTTTCACCCCCAGTTCATGCACTGCTGCAATGATGTGTGATAGTGTCCCATTTTTAGCATCTTCAGAAGGTACGAATTAACTCCCAATCCTTTTGCAAACACCACCCTCCATAGTTGTCAGGAGATGCAACACGTAACGATTTTGCATAGTCATTAGTCTTAGGGCCCTTGGTTCACTTTTATGACATTGCACCCTTGTTCAGTATCGTTCGCCAGCTGGATAAGCTGCCACCGGACTATCTGGAGCCACTTTGCATTTACTTGTGTCTGGATGCTGGGTATTAAGGATAGAAAAATGTCTCTGCTGAATTATAAAGCTTGTATTCATCAGGTATCTGTGTGAGCAGGTCGGATAAGTCTTGATATAAATATTCTAAGGTCCGTTTCTCTCTTCTCAGCTGATCATGACATTCCTTTTCAGGGAGGATGCAGAAGTCTGGTGGTGGCATGGTGGGCAGTACTTCTGTGGTCAGGGGCACTGTCTGCTCTTCATCAGTCAAGGGTCCCCCCTTTAGGTGTTCTTCTGTTACAACTAGCAGGGCTGAGTACAGCATTTCAAGTGAACAATAGCCCTTCCTAGAAGGCGGGAGGTGCAAGTTCGCCTGCTGGCCGCAAAGTCAGTAGTAATCCATCAACGCTGCAGTGTCTTTTCTCAGATCTGGAATTATTATAGCTCTGTTAGATCATCTGTTTGATCCCATTGAGGCAGTTCCTTCGCTGTAAAATCATAGTTTGTAGCTTTTTTCTTGGTGCACCTTCACTGGCTTCTCGATTGCTGTGATGCTTGTAAGTTGTGTGACATGCTTTGTCCATATTTGTGCGCATGCTTGTTCTACAAGGGCTGATGCATTTTCTGGATATCCTACAAGTCCTTCTGCCTTACACACGAGAGTTGTCTCTTGCCATTTATTGTTTGTATACTTCGCCCCTTGTATTGCCAGGTGTGCTTTCATAAAACAGTTGGGGTTAGTTAAACTCGTTTTTATTTTCAGATGTCTGGCTCGGCGAGTTCTAGGTGAACGTTGCTTGTCTGGAAAGCATCTTTGATCGTACATAGTGCAAGATGAATCAGGCATTGTGTCTCTATTGTGGCTACTTCTTGTGGTACTAAGACCGTGGGTGCCCCAGATGTGTGTTGTGCAAAGGAACAGATGTAGCAACTCCCATAAGTAATTCGCCTTCCCATTGCACTCATGTCAGTGTACCAACTGTTTGAGTGTTCGGGATGGCAAATGTCTACCACTGCATCTAATCCTAAGCCATGATATGCACCATATTTATGATGGCACGCTTGCCTTTTCTTTCTGCTACCGTGCAACACAGGCCTTTTTCCTACTGGCATCATGTCCCTAGTAATATTTGCATTGCTGTGGGCATTACATAGGGACCTTTTTACACTTGGCATTAGTATTTCGAGTGTTTTGCTATTGCATATTGTGGCTTTGGAGCCACAATATGCAATACTATTTGCAAGGGTGACGTTATAAAATTGATCCATTGGTTGCCATTGTGGTTGGTTCTAAGTTTTTTACTGGTACACTTTCATTCATTCTTTCGTTTGTGTTCAGGTTTGGGCTGCAACTTATTATTGTGACAGGGAAAGAGGTAGGGATCTGAGTGGTTTTAGTCATTGTGGAGTACATATGGGTAAATCTAAGGGCAGTGAATGCCGCTTCAGTTACATTTGAAAGAAGTACATTAATATTGGAGGGTATTTTAGTCCCATTTAAAAATAATCCTGAAACATTTAAGGTTGTACACCTGTTCCAGTTCCCTTTAAACCCCACCCCCCTTCTTTTAGATGGCACGCGCAAATGAAAGACGTCACCCAATAAATGCCTAATGCAAACATGAGTATTGTAAACAAAGTTGCTGTAAAATGGAGGCCACAGTCATAAGTGTAGGTCCTGGTATTACTAATGCTATTTCTATCTATATTCGAAGAATCCCTCAGCGGTGCCATCTCCAACATTGTTGTACCTGGAGGTTTTGGAGAGAGACAGGAAGGGAGGGAGATGGGGAGAAGAGAGCGAGAGAGCGCAACAGAGATAGAGAGTTTTAGTTTACGTAGCTCATGCTCCAGCAGCAATGCATGTACTGAAAAAGTTCTCACATGCACAAATATGGTCAGCGTAGAGCTACTGTTTTGAGGTAGTGATGTGTTCTTCTGTCTGGACACCTGGTGTGGTGTCCTATGGGGCCCTGCGAACATCAGAGAGGTGTATACAATATCTTAACCCCTTCACCTTTACTGCGAGAGGGGTGGAAAACACCACTTTGTAGGGCCCATGGAACCTGGGTTGTTCCATTTTCACACAAAGCTTCTGACATAGACCCATTCCCCAGTCAACAATGGTTGTGCAGGGGTGGTGTCGGTTAGTGGGGCAGTCGTAGTCTGTGTTTCCTCTGTGTGTCCATTTGTTTTGCGATACATCTTATCGCACGTGTTAGTTGGGACAGGTACAGCTTGAATTCTTCCTCCAGAATTGTTGCTTCCGTATGAGCATCTGATGCTCTCCTGACCAGTGATAGGGGTGTCTTCATGCACCTGCCAGTAACTATTTCATGGGGGAACCGGTGGTGGTTCTTACTGGGTTGTGTGCGTAGATAGAACAGGGCCAGGAGCAGGCAATACACCCAATTCTTTTTCAGAGTGTTGCATAGTTTGGACAGTCTGCTTTTAAGGAGGCCATTGATTCTCTCCACCAAACCGTTTGCTTATGGGTGGTAAATTGAGCACATTTGATGCTTTGTAACTAACAGGGCTGTGAATTCTTTGAACAACTCGTTGAATAAATGAGTACCGTTATCTGACCTCCCAATGTCACATACTTCCCACCGGGGGAATACCTCAGTGACAAGGAATTTAGCAGCACATTTGGCATGTGGGTGGGCACATGGGCCAGTCTCAACCCACCTTGAAAATGGACACACCACCACAATTAAATATCGTGCCCAATTGCACCTTTCTCCCATGTCTGCATAACCAATGTGCAGCTCACGGAATGGGCAGACAGGGCGGTGCAATGTTCCTCTCAGAGTTCTCAGTCTCATCCCGTTACTGAACACTTGACACATTGTGCATTGGACCACCATCATTGCTAGGTGCTCCTGTAAGTTTGGGACATACCAATCCTCCTGAATGTCCGCTGCAATGTGTTATTTAGAGCTATGGGACAGGAAATGCAACTACTCAAAGGCTGTATGCAATAATTTCATAGGCATTTCTACCCTCCCTGTACTTTGCTGTCTCCATAAGAGATCTGTAGGTGATTGCAGGCATCCATGTTTGAACCATATGTTCTGCACCTCTGGGGGTGCCCTACGCTGCAGTACAATAATGTGTGTGATAGGGAGGGCCGTGTATGTGTCTGTGTCTGGCCTGGTGATTGCGGTGGTCGCAATGTATTCTTTTGATGATTGTACTGGGAGATATGGTGCAGCTTTTGCTGCTGTGTCTGCGGTGGCATTCCCCAATGAGATTTCATCTGTGTTCTGTGTATGTGCTGTGAATTTCATGACTGCCACCACAGAGGGTTCTGCGAGGGCAGAAATCAATGTGTAGAGCAGGGCTGCATGCTGTACCGATGAGCCATCTGCTCTCCAGAATCCCCTCCATCTCCAGCGCAACAGACCTGCATGTACCGTGATGGATACATATGCAGAGTCTGAATAGATGGTAACATAGCAGCCCTTTGAGGCCTGCAGTGCTTCTATGAGCGCTACCAGTTTATCTGCTTGTGCAGAATAATGCCTATGTAGTCATTGTTTCGTATTCCCCCTCTTCTAGGTGCACCACTGCTACCTCAACATGTTTTTCACCTGTTTCCTGGTCAATTGATGCTGCCCCGTCAACGAAGAATACTTCTTATAGTGGGGCTGTCTTTTGCTTTGGGGATATCATTGCCTTTTCCTTCATAGGATGCACAATCATGCTGCTCCAAGTCCTCAGCCGTGCATGGCTGAGTGAGAAATGTGGCAGGATTTACCGTTTTACTGTTTTGAACTGTACTACATGGGTGTGGGGGCCGGACAGTATTATTTTGTATGCTGGTGCTCTTTGTGTGGTGAGTGTGGACTTGGAGTGGTCCAGTAACGCAAAAAGTGAGTGCTCGACGTATAACATTACTGAGCACCCCATGACAATTGTCGAACTTTTCTCAATGGCAAAGGCAGCATGACAGAATCGAGAGTGCCACTGTAATAGGCTAGTGGTTTATTGCCCATTGTGCTTTTCTGTGAGTACTGCTGTCATGAGTGTGTCATTCGAGTGGACATTTTTTAGAATTCCTGTGTGTAATCGGGGGTGTCAAGGACAGGAGCTGTTGAAATGACCTATTTGAAGTCACTAAAACTAGTTATCATATCTGCTGTCCACTCCATTTTGTTGCTCTCCTTTTGGGCTTCCTTGAGGCCTTGTAGGAATAGTCTTGTATATGCTGCATAGCCTAAGATCCATGCTCTGCAATAGTTGCATAACCCTAGGAACTGTTGCATGTCTTTCACTGTGAGTGGCTTGGAGTGGCAGGTACTGTAGCTACCCTGGCACGACGTATCTGCTTACCATCATTGAAAATGAATTGCCCTAATTAAAGCACTTCCAGTTGGCAGTACTGAAGATTTGTCTTGTCCACTTTGCACCCTTTTCTTGCTAGTATCTGCAGTTGTGCAATGGAGTCCCTTCGACAACTCTGCTCGCTGTCGCTGCAGACCAGTAGGACATCTAGATCTTCATGTAGTATCCTGTTAAAAATACTGCAGCTCTCACAGTACCCCTGGGGCAAGCAACGGTGTTCATAGCGCTCCCCGCTTAGGGTGAATGCTGTAATGTCATGTGAGTCTGGATGGACGGGTACTGAGAAGAATGCATTCTTCAAATTGACCAGCATGAAATGGGTAGCTTCTTTGGGAATGTTAAACAAAATGGATGCCGGGTTGGGAACAAGTCGAAACTCTTTCTGTACAATATTATTAAGAAGTGGTAAATCCTGGATCATACTCCAACTGCCTTTTTATTGGTGTATATAGCCATATTGCATGGCGAGGTGGAAGGCACTATGATCCCTTGCTTCAATAGGTCCTGCAGTGTTTCCCGAATTGCTTCCTCCGCCTTTCTGGACAGAGGGTATTGTTTGATCAGTTGAAGTATTGCTCCTGGTTTGAGTGTTTTTTTTTACAGGTGTCACTTCTTTCAACAGCCCTACATCGTGTGGATTTGTGGTCCATAAATGTGTGGGGACATATTGCATATCTGTCTCACTGAATGGGTGTGGTCCACTAACAACAGCCACTAGGGGACTCTGCACTTTTCTGTATTTTAGCATTATTTCACATGGTATGCAAATCTCGAGGATGATTTCCCCATCATTGTTGTCATCCTCGAAAAGCTCTTCATCAGTCAAGTTCCGTAGGGGAACATTGGGGTCAATGCATAGTACTGTGCGCCACTGGCACCCGTGATGGTCAGTTCCCAGCACTACAATCCATTTAGCAGACACCAGTACGCCTTCCAGATCTAATGTTAGAAGTGTGCCTGCAACCAACTCAGGGAGCACTACAGGTCAGAAAATGAAGTCAGTGGTTACCCTCCACTCTTTTCTGGTAATCTGAGGGACCGCTCGTGCAAGCACCATGATTCCATAGACAAACATGTCAGAATTTACGGGGATACCTCTCACTGCCACCTCGCAGGCCACAACATGTATCACCAGCATGGCTCAGAGGGAGCACATTCCCGGTGTGGCGGAGGCAATCCCCCTGTCTGTGAACAATATTGAACTGAAGGAGTCGCCTCAGCCCTTTAAGACAAGGTGAGATGAATGGGGATGCAGAAGTTACTCAAGCATCAATAATCGAAACGACTCAGGTAGTTGGCAAAAAGGTTTGGTTTGGTTATTTATATATGCCAGCCAAACCCTAGGATAACTGGGTGCTTCATTGTAAAGTAGCAACATGGTTACAGACAGTTGCACATACAGGATATAGCAAAGGAACATACAGTACAATAACAGAGTGCTGACCAGGTTACAGAATGGTTAGAACTACGAGAGCATGGTGAAAATGTACCAGGTTACAGTCGCAGAGCATATATGATGCCAGAAGGCTGGGGTGCAGGAATTAGCTGAGTATAGGCTACTAGTCTATTGCTGAGTTATGAGAAGTTCCTTCACCTTAGCTCTGAATGACCAGAATAAGGTGTCCGCTCTGATCATGATTGGTAATGCATTCCAGCATTTTGCTGCTAACACGGGGAAGCTTGCTCCCCCTGTCGTTTTCAGGTTGAATTTCGGGATGTTAAGTTGGTGTAAGTATGGGGATCTGGTTGGTCTGGAAGAATTATGTCTGATGAATTTGTCTGATAAGTAGCATGGGGCTGTAAGATAGAGACATTTGTGCGTGATAACAAGTGCTCGTAGTTTGATTCTCTCGCGGATAGGGAGCCAATGAGACTCATTTCTGAAGGTGGATATGTGGGCCTTGCGAGGGAGATTGAGGGCACATCTGAGGACATTGATTTGGAGTATCTGGAGTCTGTTCAGGTTATGGTTGGTGGTGCCAAGGAAGAGTGATATGATATAATATGGCATTTATAACGCGCCTATACACAAGCGTTTCAAGGCGTGACGAGGCAAGGGAGGGGAACAGAGGGAGGACAAAGATCCTACTAGGCCAGGTGTCATTCAGATCGCGCAAGTGCATGCAAAGGGACAATGCAGTACATGGGAATAGTTAACAATAAATAATTAGTGCCAGCACGTGGCAAGTGCAGGGCTAAGTGCAGACATCAAGTGTCATGGGCAAGTGCATGGGTAAGTGCAGACAATAGGTGTCACATAAGGTGTCAGGGGCTGGTAGAGGGCTGTAGGGATACAGAACAGTCCCCAAGTGCAGGGATTGCCAGGCAGGCAGTGCAGGTGTGTGACGCTGACAGGGGATGTACCAGGGCCCGAGAGTCAGAGGGTGTCCAGGTAGCCAGTGCAGTTACAGATACAGCCAGGGGGTCAACAGAGGAGAGGAGTAAAAGCAGAAGCAAAGAGAAAGGTTTTGAGGTGCTTTCGGAACTGGAGATGGTTCTCCTCGAGTTTAAGGGAGGCACCAGCCACAGAAAGCGATCTACCACCAACTCGTTCCTTGGAGAAAGGCCTGACCCTGAGGGAGTTGGAGGCAGATGAGCAATGAGCTTGAGAAGGAAGATAATTTAGGAAGATAGAGTTGAAGGTATTGAGGCCCCATGCCCCAGATGGCCTTGTGGACAATGCAGAGGGTTTGAACTTAATCCTCGCAGCCACAGGGAGCCAGTGCAGAGTTTTCAGTCCTGGAACAATATGATCCCTAGGCTTGAGGCCAAGGACAAGTCTCACAGTCCTGTTCCGGATGAGTTGCAGAGGGCAGAGAGTAGAAGCAGGCAGATTTAGAAAGAGGCTGTTGCAATAGTCCAGCCTGGAGAGAACCAGAGCTCTGGAGACAGTAAGCTTCTGGGGGAATGTGAGGAAAGGAAGAATACCTCTGAGGAGGTGTAGTTGGTAGTGGGACTTCTTAGAGATGTCAGAGATAGAGAAGGAGAGTGTGGAGTCGAAGATGACCCCAAGGATTTTAGCCTTGCAGGTGGGAGCAGGAAGAGGGCCAGGAGAGGCCGGCCAGAGAGCTGCAGGAAAGGAGGGAGCGGGTGTGCCGATGAGGAGAATCTCAGTCTTACTGGCATTAAGGCAGAGGTCATTGGCGGCACACCTCTCATGGATAGCAAACAGACAGTCAGAGATGAGGGAAGGAGAGGAGGAGGCCTAGGGTAGCCTGAAAATGAGCTGGCTGACATCTGAATAGCACTGAAAGTTGGTGCTTAGAGTGGCGATGCGGTGGGCAAAAAGTGTCAGATATTGGTTGAACAGCCTGGGAGATAGGTTAGACCCCTGGGGGACACCACAGGTAGAGAAAAAGATAGCTGAGAGGAAGGACCCAAGTTGGACCTGGTAGGGTCAGTCAGAGAGGAAAGAAGTCAGCCATGCCAGAGCCTGACCAGTGATACCCAGGTTATCACGTAGACGGTTGAGCAGGATGGCATGGATGACAGTGTCAAAAACAGAAGAGAGATCAAGCAGAATGAGGATGCAGGGGGTGTTGGAGTCAACTTTGGAGAGCAGGTCTTCACAGATGTTCAGGAGAGCAGTCTCCATACTTCTGGCAGTTTCTAAAGCCAGACTGATGGTCATGAAGACAGCCAACCGATTCAGTGTGGAGATTAAGTTGGGCAATGGCTAGTTTCTCCAGGAGCTTGCCCAGGAAGGGAGTGATGGAGATTGGGTGATAATTAGCTGGGCAGGAGGGGTTGGCAGAGGGTTCCTTAAGAGAGTGCACAAGGGAGTGCTTCAGGGGGGATGGGAAGTCTCCAGTGGTGAAGGAGTGATTGTAGAAATCAGCCAAGGCAGGAGCCAAGGAGTCGATGTGGTCCTTGATAGTTTTGGAGGAACAGGGGTGAACCTGTTTCGACGAGACTTTCATAGATCAGACTTGTCTACAAACCTCATCTGTGGAGAACTGGGGAAATGCAGAGAAGGAGGGAGGAGAGCTGGCTGCTGAAGGGCCAGAGGAAGAGCAGGGAGTAGAGGGGGGGTAGGAGGAGAGTGAGGACAGGATGTCCTGAGTTTTAGAGATGAAGTGTGAGGCCAGTGCCGTGCAGAGGGCCTGGGAAGGGACAGGAAAGTTAGAGACTGTGGCAGGATTGGCCAGTTCCTTGCAGATTTTAAAGAGCTCAGCCGAGTTGTTAGATGCCGCAGAGACGCAGCATTGGATATGAGCTCTCTTCTTGGTTAGGACAGAGAGCCAGTATTGCCTTTGGAGCAGATGGCAAGCCAGTTTGTCAGAGGATGTACATGAAGCATGCCATTTCCTCTCAGCCACCCTGCACTTCCATTTTAGGGTGACAACGTCAGAGTCGTACCTGGAGTTGCACTTGGCTTTGGGCTTCAGGCAGATTCTCATGACAGGGGGCAGGATATCAAGAGTATCAGATATAGCAGAGTGTAGTGTGGAGAGGGCTGTGTCAGGGTGGTAGTCATCCAAAGGGGGAGAGGGGGATGAGAAGGTGGCGGCGAAAGCCTCAGCTGACACACGCTTCATGGGTCGGATGACCGAGAAGGTGGGTGGCAGTGATGGAAGTGGCTTGGCCTGAGGGGAAGGGAGGGTGAGGTGGGAGGAGAGGAGAAAGTGATCACTCCAGGAGAGAGGAGTGGAGAGACAGAGGAGTGGAGTGTGTAAAAGTAGTCCAGTTTAGACAATATGAGGGCCCTAGCCAGTGTGAGACAGCTGTTGGTGGATAAGAATGCTTTACAGGCATTTATAAGTGTATTGGTCTAGGCTGTGGATGAGAAGGTAGCATTGATTTGTTTTTTTAAGTGAAAGAGTGGCGTCAAGATAGACACCGAGAGTTTTGACTTCTTTTACACTTTTATGAGATTGCCATCAATGGTGAAGGATTGGTATCTAGTGTCAAGTTTGAGACAAGCTTGGGATCCGACGATGAGTAGCTCTGTCTTGTCATCGTTTAAGCAGAGGCTGTGGGTGGCCATTGATGCTTAGATTTCAAGGTAAGTATCATTTAGCTTTGCAACATCTGCCTCGTAGCTCCCGACGAGTGCAATGAGAAACTGGGTGTCGTCAGCGTAGTTGGAATATGTTACGCCCTGGTCATCAAGGTGGTCGAAGAGGAGCTTCATGAAGATGTTGTAGAGTATAGGGGAGATACATGATCCTTGGGGGACTCCACATTGGATTGGTACAGGGTCCGCAGCCGCACCGCCTGAGGGGGCGAAGAGCCTGATTGTTTGATCCGATAAGAAAGACTGAATCCAATTGGTGGCATTCTGGGAGAATGCAGCAGCCGCAGAGAGGTGTTTGGTAAGTATTTGGTGGTCAACTAGATCGAAGGCTGCAGACAGATGCAACAAGAGCAGGATGGCCAGATTGCCAATGTCTTTGTCTTCTTCCATTTGGATTTCTACGTCCAGGAGGGCTGTTTCCGTCCCTTGCCTGGGTCTAAAGCCAGATTGTCTCAAGCCTAGAAGGTTGTTGTCTTCCAAATGTTGTTGTATTTGGAGGCATGCTACTCTGTCTAGTATTTTTAAGAGGAAGGGGACGGTTGTGATGGGCCTATAGTTTGTTGGTGTGTTGGGGTCTAGGTTGGGTTTTTTGAGAAGGGGTAAGACCCATGCCTCTTTGAGGTTATTCAGGGCTGCTGAATACTTGAATGAGGAGTTGATCAGGGTGGTGATAAAGGGTGCTAGATCTCTAGCCCCATCCTTGATAACTGAGGCAGGACATAGGCCGCCTAAGCAATTAGAGGGGTTTAGGCTGGCAATTATGTTGATTACTTCATCCTCTGTGACTGGTGAGAAGTGGAAGAGAGGACAGTCAGGATGGTGAAAGCTATGTGTGTATCTGGTATGATCATTGGCGGTGAAGTTAGCTTTTTAGACTATATTATTGCTTGCAGGAGAGCTATTTTATTGGAGAGGGCTTGTTGTATGTTGTTGCACCAGACTTTGTCCTTGACACAATCATCCGATGGGGGCACAGGTGATTCCAATTCTCTTAGGATGGAGAAAAGTTCCTTCATTCCATATTTGGTGTTGTGGATTCTTGTATTGAAAATCTCTTTTTTTGCATTCATAATAGCAGCTTTGTATGTGGCAGCTGCCGAGGAGAATTTTTCTTTAGTGGAGATGGAGGGGACATTTCACAAGCTAGCTTCGGCTGTTCTTTTGAGATTACGAAGAGTTTTTAATTATGGCGAGAACCATTTGTTCACATGGGCGATAGGTTTGACTTTTCTTAGTTGGAGTGGTGCAATTTGGTTAAGGGCTTGGTCTAGTGTGGTGTTGTAGAGTTCGACTAGGGATGTGGGGTTGGTATTAGATGTGGCGTGATCTGCAATAGTAATGGGATGTAGAAGGGGTCTGAGATTCTCAATGGTGATATTGCATTTGTTCCTAGCTCGGATTTGCGATACTGCCGTTGTTGGAGCACTATCTTGGATGACTTTGGATATGGTGAAAGGGATGAGATCTTGGTCTGACCAGGCACATGGTGTGATGGCGGTCAGTGAGATTTCGCAATTGACATCGGCTAGCCAATCCAGGGTTCTGCCTTTGGCATAAGTCAGTTTATAGATGCGTTGTGTCCGGCCTAGTTGAGTGATCGTGTCATTGATTGTTACGCTCACCTGGTCTCTGCTGGGGCGTCAGAGCACGGTTGGAGCCCTCCCTCGACTTGGCTCCCCTGTGTCGAGTATCTTCCCCAGCTTCTGTGGTGTAGGCTGTTCTGGATGCTGGTTTTGCCCCTGAGAGAAGATGAGAGGCAACGAGAATGGCGTGGGCATGTCGCGAAGTCCCTCAACCCTTTTGCGCCAAAATGTAGTGTGCAAGAGTTTTCCCATGAAAGCTCACCTGTTGTTTTGTAATGCTGAGCTCTCCGTCCTGCTTCCTTCAGCAGGGGCACGTAGAGTGGACCTAGTTGCTTCGCTGGCCCGAGGAAGTGGTGATCCAGACCGGCTGTGACCAATCCACTTGGAAGGTAATGCTTTTGTTATGACTATTGTTTGTTTATTATAATGTCTTTGGTAGTGAGTCTTTTGCCTTGATTGTAAAATAATAAAATAATTCTTGCAATGTCTCTTCTCTTCCCAATAGGTGTGAAGATGGTAGATCGGAATCGTGGAGTGGTTCTGGGTATTCCCTAGGATGATGGGGCTCTTAAATCAGCAGGTAAATTGGCCATTATAATGGAGTTCTAAACTCAGGTATGGAGCAGCCAATTGTTCGTTATTAATACGATTTCTAACCTGTTGTGTTCCTTTCCCCTTGCAGGAGCAGTCTGGCGGCATGGAGCAGAGTCTGGATGCTCGAAGGCCATTCAGCGACCCCGAATGAAGATGCTGCGATGAAGATGCTGCGAAGATGAAGAAAAGAAGAGGAGATCCCATGTCGCTGGACGTCCGGATCGGGTGAGGAAAGACTCCGACTCCGATGGCGATGGAAAGCAGGTAGGGTGTGCGCACAGCGATGGAGCGGCAGGAATCAGGTAAGGTGCGCCTTCAGCGATGGAGAGGCTGGGATAAGGTAAGATGCGCCTTCAGCGATGGAGCGGCTGGAATCAGGTAAGGTGCGCCTTCAGCGATGGAGAGGCTGGAATAAGGTAATATGCGCCTTCAGCGATGGAGCGGCTGATATCTGGAAAGTTGCACCTTCCGCGATGGAGTTGCAGGCTTCAGGTAAAATGGTCTTCTGAGGTGGATTAACAGGAATCGAGCTGAGGAACATCAGTAAGCGTCACGCTGCAAAGCAGAATAACGCGAAGCGAGGGCATGAGGTTGGGCTGACCTTAAATAGGCTGGCTCTGGCCCCTCCCTTTGTCCCCACCTTGTGGCTGCACCTTGCCCCTCCCAGGGATTCTTGTACATGCCTCCCAATGATGTTCTATGGCCACGCCCGGCCCTGATGCACGTGCCTTAGGCACAGAGTGTGCAAAGCACACTTGTCTATGAGCCTGGCGCCAAAGGCGCCAGGACTGGGTCCGTTTGGACCCTGAGGGTGAGGAAGTCCTGGGCCCTTGCCCAATAGCCATGACATTGATCAAGGAAGCGTTGGCATCATTAGGATCCTGAAGGCCAAGATTAAAGTCACCCATTAGGATGATTTGGGAGCCTGGTTTTGTGTTAAGGGTTAATGGGTGGGAGATGTCCTCCTCAAAGCAGGTGATTGTGCCTGGAGGTCTATATATGAGGTGAAGGAGTATAGTTCGGGTGTTAGATAAGGGGAGTTTGAAGGAAAGGAGTTCTGCCGAGGACATGTCTGACTTGGTGACCTCTCTAATGTTTAACCTGGACTTTGCGATGACTGCAACCCCACCCCCTATACCAGAGGTTCTGTCTGCTCTGATGATAGTGTTGTTCTCTGTGATGGCAGTACAGAGTAAGGGTCCAGCAGCGGGGTGTAACCAAGTTTCTGTTACTGCGAGGAAGTCCAGGTTATTAGATGTAATCACATCTGGAATATCCAGAGTATGGGCTACTACTGAACATGCATTGACGAGGACACCCTTGAATGAGGAGATGCTGTGAGCCGCTAGATCATCATGCAGGAGATCCTGTGATGAGGAGGGGCTGTAGGCATAGACTTTGTCAGTACAGGAGGCTGGTGAGGCAGTAGGTGGTGATTTGATGTGACCTATGTATGAGGAGGGGGTTCTATGGGGGCGTAAACCGAGGTTGGTGGGGTCACTTAGTCTAGCATTTGTCAGATACAAGGGACATGCAAAATCAAGGTTAGTAAGGTTAGGTGTGTCAGAGCGGGATCCTAGTCTTACATTTCTCAGATGAGTGGGTAGTGGGATAAAGGGTCTGGGTGGGGTGGCAAATTTAGCAATCCATTCTGTTGGTGATAGAAGGGGTTGTGGGTTGGGCGAGGCTTCAATGGGTAAATATGGAGATGCTTTATCCCAAGAGTTAGTTGGGAGGTTGGAAGATAAAATGTTGTGGAATAGAGGGAGGATCTTGGCCATGGTGAGAGTCACTCTTCTTAGTGAGGTCATGTTCGGGTTCAGGCAGTGATGTAGGTGGCGTGGGGGTGTGCTGGGATGTGGGCAGAGGATTATAACAGTTAACTAGTTTGAGTTATACATTCGATGTGTGGCAGAGAACTAGTCCAATACAATCTCATCACCCAGTATCTGGCAGTAGGCCAATTTGGAGTAGGCACACAATATATACCAGTAGGATCGGCTATGCACAGTTTGACTGTTTTAATATGAATTATCTAGAACAGAGAATACAACGGACATCAACAGACATCTCTCTGCATGATCTCTCAAATTCGATTCAGCTTCGTGTGTGACGTCACCATCCTTCTCTTCCAGACATTTTCTCTGCTTCTTCTGCGATTTCATTCAAATGGCCATCATACTGTCTTGTATGCAGGTATGGCTTCCTTAATGGGAACCTTGCCTCCAGGATTCTCCTTGATATTGGTATTTTCACTGCTATAGGCAATGCAGGCAAGATGGTTGAGGTGGGGGTACTTGGCTCCTTCTCTACAATATTGTCATGTAAAATTTTCTAAGTAGATCCCTACCAAGCAGGTTGACAGGAGAACTCTCTGAATAGAGGAGGGGGGCTCGTACAACCTTCCCTCCCACCTTGACGTATAGGTCTTTTGTGTAAGGAACCGTTAAAACAGCCCCAGAGAATACCTGCATGTTGAGAGCCTTTCTTGATAGCAGGAAGTTACCTTCACTAATGCACGAATTTGCCACTACTGAGTCCAGCTTGAAGATGAATTGTTTGTTCCCTATCTCTGTCCCCACCAGTGGTTCATGTTCTGGATGTAAGGTCATTGACAGGACTGGACATGCAGGCACTCTCTGTGGGCTGTCCTAGTCGGGGTAGGTGTCTGTCCCAGGGAATGAGAAAGGGTTTCCCCCTACCACCGTTGCTCCCTGATGGGGGGTTTTGTGCAGTTGCGAATGAGTGTCTGTTCTCTGCAGCCTGCTGGTTGGGGCAGGGCTGGTGGGGCTGCATGGCTTGCTGCTGATGTGGTGGGTGGTAAGGGCCAGGTATTTGGGGAAGTAATTGTGTGTTTGCCTGGTGGATATCATACGGGATCAATGAGATTCCCTGAGCGGGTCCTTGGGGGCTACCTGCGTGGGGTACCCATAAGGTTGTTGGTTGTAGTTATAATTCCCTCCCTGTCTGCTGCAACATTCTCTCAAAGGGTCCAGACCTCCCACATGACCAACACTGTCCTGGACCACCACCCCTTGGCATTGTCCTCCAAACCCCCTTCCCCTTGATCCTCAGAACACAGCTCATCCTCATTGTTGCCCTCCTTACCATTGGGGTCCCAACAAATACTGGTTTCCTCCCCACTGTCCTTGTCCGCCAGCAATCCAAACTGCTGCCATCCCTGCCTGGGTCACAATGGAAACACACCCCTCCTCTCCTGTCTGTTCTGGGGCCAGCACTGTTGATACCGCTGCTACCTCCACTAGTTTATTTTGAACTAATTTCGCTTCCTCTGCCTGCTGCCTTTGAACAGTTTATTTCTCCCACTCTTTGATCCTCTTACAATGGCCACCACCCCTTTGCTTCCACCCCATCTATCTTATTGTTAGGCAAGAATTGATGTAGTAACCCTGTTGGAGACTACACAACCCTTGTCCTCTTGGTATTAGGTAACCCACCTATCGGTATAGGTCTGTACTGCACTAGTTGGTAGTGTGACTGAGCAGCCAGACTTGTCTCAAGAGGGGTAAATGTGAGCTCTAGAGCTGTGGCATTGAAATTCACCAATACAAGTATCCAAATAACACTTGCACTCAAGGTTTTCTTGTAAAAAAAAATATGTATTTATTTATTTGTTTAACAGTTAAGTTTTAAATAAGCATACTTTAAAAAAGGCAATGTGCAACAATAAAAATACACTTCAAAATACTTTCTCAAAATCAAGGCAAAGCAAGTAGATACTCTTTTATGAGATGCTTCATATGCACTTCCTACACCCTGAGGTGACACTACTAACTGGGACAGTAATGGCATTTATGTATCACTTTTGCACTTTATGAATTCTGAGGTTGGTAGAAATGAAAGGTTAAAGGAAGGAAAAAGATTTAACAGATTCTCAGAGCATGTGATCATTTTAAATCTTGCAATGAAGTCTAGATAAAAACCTTTTCCAACAATATTAATTACAAAACAATGTATCACCTATGAAGGACAGTAAGGGGCCGATTCATGGAACAAACGTGCGCCGAAAATCTTCGCGCAAGCAGGCGCAAGCGGAAAAAAACAGGCGCACGCGCACGCGTGCGATTCATGGAAGTCCCTGCGCGTGTTCACCGCGGGATGTGCGCCAAGCCCATGCATGGCGCACAAGTCACTGCAACATCGCGAAAGGCGTGCGCGACGCGCACAGTGAAAGCGCACAACCTCAGCGCACACACCAGAAAGTGGGCGGGACATGGGGCGTAACGCGCGGAATGGGGAACAACACGGGAAAATAAGGGCGTAACTGGGGATGTACTGCAGGGAAGCAGACGGAACGCCCACACGCACTCGAACCACACGTATTCATGGAATCGAATAGGGCAAAGCCACGCACAGGCAAAGACACGCACAAGCTGAAACACGGCCGCCACACGAAGGCAGGCGGTAGAGTCCCAGCGCATCAAAAAAGTGGCGCGCGGGAAGTCAAATACGCGATTGAGCGGGGTACGTGGATCTCATGGGTGCGCGAGAAATTCTACACGCGATTGGCCTGGGTACGTGTATTTCAGGGGTGCGCGTGAAGTTCCACACGCGAATGGGCTGGGTACGTGTATTACAGGGGTGCGCGAGAAAATCTACACGCGAATGGGCTGGGTACGTGTATTCCGGGGGTGCGCGTGAAGTTCCACACGCGAATAGCCTGGGCGCGTGTATTTCAGGGGTGCGCGTGAAGTTCCACACGCGATTTCAGCAGGGTACGTGTATTTCAGGGGTGCGCGAGAAAATCTACACGCGAATGGGCTGGGTACGTGTATTCCGGGGGTGCGCGTGAAGTTCTACACGCGATTTCAGCAGGGTACGTGTATTTCAGGGGTGCGCGAGAAATTCTACACGCGATTGGGCCTGTGCGAGTGGGGCAGTGTATTACGTGGGTGTGCGGGAAGTTGAAGAGGTGAATTGCCAGTGTGGGTCCTCCCAGGTCTCCCCTCTACCCCCTCCACGACCTCTGCAGGCAGCCCACACCACAGGGGACTACCCTGCACCCCTGGTCATGTCCCGCAGGCAGCACATCCACCATGGGCATGCCCCCCAACCAAGCCACATGTCCCCTTGCACCCCCACCCCCCAGCAGGCCCCCACTCATGTCCCCTTGCACCCCCACCCCCCAGCAGGCCCCCACTCATGTCCCCCTGCACCCCTACCCCCCAGCACGGCTGGTTTTGGTGGCTGGAATCCATGAATACGCTGTGCGCGGAAATGGGTTTTGGCGCACGCGGCTGGCGCAGGGATTCGCACGCCACTTGTGCGCCGAATTCTATGAATTGGCCCCTAAGAATCAAAGTCAATAGAATTGAAGAGTCTGCAGGGATCCAGGACAGCCAAAATCAACAGTTTCTTGATGGCTTTATTTGGATTTGTAGACAGTTCTTCAGTTGTGATGTTCATGTCTATCAGCATTTGCTTTTTTTTTGCTGCCCATTTGGACATAACAATATTCTTTCCGCACTCCATTTCTGCATTGATAATTTGCATTATCTTTGATTTCGGCTCTGTGATCGCTTTCCTTTAGAGCATCAGCGTATTTCTCGCTGCCATTGCCGATAGTGATGATAGGCACAGTTCTCTCCTAATCAGCGTTATAGATGTGGTTTTTGACAGGCCTAAGATATTCCTCCAAAAATAGCTCTCTATTTTAGCGCAGATATGACCTGGCAGCTGCGGCATGGCATCAGATCCATATAATATACTTGTTGTTACTTTCGCCTTATAAAAGTCAATCACTGGTAGTTTTGTTCATTTCTAGGTTGTTCCTATCCAGGTAATTTGTCATATTGTTTATCTGCTTTTGAAGGCCCACCGGCGTCAGGTCAAGCAAAATAATATTGTCAGCATAGATGATTGTGGAGACCTTTGCGCCACCTACTGTTGGAGGAAAGATTCTTAACTCTTTCTCGGAGTCTGCAAAGTCTGCAAGGTAAGTGTTATACAAAGCTGGGGCCAACGGGCACCCCTGCTTCATGCCCCTGGCCATTTTTATCTCGTTCGACAAATCCCCCACTTTGTTCAATCTTACTTGCATTGTAGTGTTTTCGTACATTGCTTGAATTGGACCAGTGATTGCCTCTGGACAGTTGTTGTTTTCAAGTTTTTTCCATAGCCTTTCTCTGCTTACCTGGTCAAACGCTTGCACCAGATCTATTAGTGCTAGGTAGACTGTCAGGCCTTTCTAGAGGGTTTTTGCTTTCATGGCACTCACCAGCAAGATGTTCGTTGTGGTCCCCGTGTTTTTTGTGAATCCTGATTGAAATGGATCGGTTACTATATCATTTTGGCATGCACCTGGGCGGCACAGGAAATGGTGCCTGGGGGAAGGGAGGATAAAATACATGCTGACCCACACATTCAGGGCTTTGTTGATACTGCAGTTCCCACACTCAGGGTCTCCACCTGGGGTTTTGAGCTTTAATGTATCCCTCCCAGTACCTCGTGTTACAAGAGATGTGTTTTCATGTTTGAAGAAATACAGCTGCGCATGCTTAGATCTTCTGCGGACCCTTGATTTGTGTTGGAACAGGGGGGTCATTTGCTTATAGGGGAAGGCAAAGGTCAGGTGGTCGGGTCAGTGGTGAGGAACTGGCTCCGGACTGGCTGGGTGGGGGTTAGAGGCCTGCTGGCGATTTAGTGAGATGAATGGGCGCAGTGCAGAGCCTGGTGTTGTCTCATGCTCTTGCAGGGTGCATTCCTTTGGAAAATGTAAATATTCGCAACACTGGAGGGATGAGGGGGACGTTAACTTGTGTGTAATTGGGGCCCACCAAATCCATTCTGTTTTAATGAGAATGGGCTAGTGAACTGGGTTTATGAGCAGCACGATTATGCAAGCTTCTACTGTTTGGGCCCTGTTCAAAATGGAGTTGTGTGCTATGTGTTTTCTAGTGCTGCGCATTTACTATAGGTGCTACAGTGTCTCTATGTGGTGGTTAATAGTACACTACGTCACCTCATATGGTGTTCACCTCACCTGAAAGCACCTAGAGAGGTGTGATAGGCTCATTTCCATCCCAACAAGGGGTAAAGAAGAAATGTGTTGTTTCTGCATTCTGTTGATTCATACATGGGTCTTGTTCCTTCACTCAGTATTGAGTTCTCATTGTACATTTAATTTCAAATGTATTTACATGTCATACAGTCATTGCCCTTCTAAGCACTAATTTAAGCTTTATGAATGGTTTTGTACAGTTCTTGCCCTTTTTACTGCTTGCAGTGAATAATGAAGTATATATGCTTCTAAAAGCCAGGGGGAACACACAAATAATGTCATTTTCAGTGTCTTGCCTTTAGGATCTGCCACTGCAATTGCCCTTCCCCATCTTATTTGATATGTGCCACAGACCCAAGAATGTGCAGATGCCCCATGCATGCGCAAGTGTCAGGATCGTTCACCAAACTTACACATGCATGGAGGTTCTGGCTGTGAGTCAATTGCGGAAAGAAGTCACGTAACGTAACACTTTATTTGTGCTTGTCCCTTCTATGAATCAGGGAACTTGTAAACAAGTGAACATTGGAGATGGAACTGTTCCCTTAACAATGTAAATCCCTGTGCATTGTGGACTTTTGCAATTAGGTGTATCTGCATTTGCCTGAACTAACCTACTGTCAGCAGTAAATATGTTCTCTTCTGCCACACAATAGTGATCGACAGGCAAAATAATTGCTAAGAAAGTACATACACCACTCCTTCATTTACACTCCAAGTTATCGAAAATATGTTCAAACTGAGCTGTCATGTGATATTTCGGATATTCTGGCTATCTAGATCAATATAATTGTGCAATCATGCTGAGTGCTTACTTTAAAAAAAATGTTTACTAACAGTATGACTGCAGCGTTTACAAGTACCAAAACACAGTGAGGTGAGACTGAAAACCAGGTGTTGCTGAAAAGTCCATTCATGTAATGGCTGCAAAGTCATTGGGTGGTCCTGCTTTCAATGTGAAAAGACACACTCCAGAGTATGTGCCTTACTCTTCTGTTAGCCAATTTCTGACACAGCCATGTTCTTGTTGTTATGCATTATGTGAATAAAATGTGCAGGCCCACTAGAAAGTAAAGTTGTTGCATGCCGAAAAACATATAATTGAGTGTCTGTACAGCTATGTAAAGTGTTTTTATTAAAAGGTTTGTATTATTGTATCATTTACTTTACCTGTTATCTTGCTAGCAGGGATTTTGGGGTCTGTCTGTCTGTGAATTTGGCTTTGGGAAGTAATTTTGCTGAGATCTAATATCTTGAAAATGAATGCTTAACAGGAAAATGGGAAAGTCACTGTCACAATGCAAACTGTGGGCCCGATTCATGGAATTGAGTGCACAAGGGCAGCGCGCTGAGAAGGGCAGACAGAAAAATGTGCGCCCCATGTATTCATGGAATGGACAGCGCAAAGTAACTGCATTCACAAGCCGCGCCCGGAATGCCCCTGACACGCCCCCATGCAATGCATCAACAGCCAGAACAGCTACTTTTGCGTGCTCCCCTCGGAGCGGATACACAGAACCTTCAAAAAGTGTGTGGGGCCCACGTAAGCAGGCCTGTGACTCAGGGTCCCTGAGGTGGGTCCCCCATAACTGTATCTGGCACCCCAACTTCATGCGCATAAAAAATCAGAACTCGCCAATAACCCGAGAAATCTGCATGTGAACCCACATAAAATGTTCTTGCATGCTGTTACGCTGCTTAGGCGTATCCCTAAGTTACATCGGAACCCAGATTAAGTACAAGGGCCCCAAAATCTGACATGCCACACCACCTGCGTGCTGAAAATCCTACGTGCAAGTGTACTTATTCCTGCTTCGGGTGGTGGATTGTATGAAGGACTTGCATGGCCATTTCCAAGCCGAGACTTTGCACGATTGAATCCATGAATATGTTTTGTGTCACACAATAGTGGGCATACAAGGAACTACCTGCAGGTCGTCCCATGGAACGCCCACTTTTTTGCAAGTTCTTCCCCATTTTTAGTGTTCCGCTCAAGGCTCTCGATGGGATGCAGAGACGTGCAGAGCCAGTACGGCATCCACGCATATCCAGGGAAAGTACTGTGCATTCGGTTCCATGAATCAACAAAGGTGGATATGCTTGCAGTTGCGCGTGCAAGTGCTGTCTTTTCTGCACAGATAATTCCATGAATCTGGCCTTTGCCTTTAAATCCCACTGCTTAAATAGTCAAAGAGACAGGACAATATAAATTAATGGTTAGGCAAGAGCACGGCCTCAATGTGTGGGTACCTAGCTTGACTGACTTGCACTCAACTGGTCAGCCCCGTCATCACTTCTCTTGGGTAAAAGAGGACACTCACATTAACTAACAATATGTGTCCAGAGCATTGACACAGGCAATCATCTTTATATTTCATAGTTCATGGAAAGCCTTTCAGTTGCGGTCCTCTCCTCAAAGGACGCCCATTGGGATTGTGCAATTGTTTATACAACAGGTGTTATCATCGGCTTGGACATATGTCTTTTTGCATCTATATTGTGGAAAAAACATAAAGTGAGTCTAATTACCCCTCTTCACTTTGCTCCAAAGTTTCCAAAAAGACCAACACTTACTATTTAAACAAATATCATATTACTGTTGATATTGTTTAAACAGCATGGACCTAACACCAAACAAATCATTACGAAAAACTTCAATTTAATCATCATATATTTCATCTCAATAAAAAGGTACAAATTGCAACATGTATCATATTGCACATTTCAACAATTCGATGATTCACCATTCATAAAAGCAATTTTAAATAGAAAAGGCAACACAAATTGGAAAATGAAAGAAAGAATACACAAGGGGTGTCCGCAACACAAAGTGTGAGTAGTATTTGAAAACACTTTGTTTGCACATGAAATCCCATAAACAAGAAAAAATTGGTATTTTAGATGACTGTCGACATATTTTGGCCACAAATAATTTCAGACACTATCTCTAGTGCCTTAGCTTCTTTTCTTTGAAAAGGCCATCTTCGGGACAATATTTCTTTTTGGAAAGTCAACACAGACTTAATACCCCAAGGGCTGATCACCAGGACCAATCCTACAACGAAATATACACAAATACTATAAGACACCAAATCTAGTACATTTCATAGGTTCATGGTCATTCTCAAAACAATTCATTATACAACAGACACATTCCAAACTATTAAACATCTCAAAACATTCAACATTTAACACAGAAACAAAGGTCAATTTGAAAAACATTTTTTAAAACATTGGACCAAAATAAGCTCGCTGTTCGTAACTCCAGCTCATTCCGTTTTTTTAACAAAAAACAATACACGTCCTAACTCAAAACAAATTACTTATCATGGAAAGGAGCATGGAGGATGAATTGATACACCTCCATTTTTTTATTTTGTGTGAAACACTAGTCGGGATACACACATATTACATATTTATTGCATTTTAATTTATAAGCAAAAATTAGGCTATTCAATAACCTCAATGGAAGACAGACAAAAGGAGAGAAAGGAAAGAAAGGAAAGGGGGGGAGTAAGGGCAGAGGGAGGAAGAGAGGGGAAGAACGGGAAAGGAAAAAAACAACACAAAAGGGAGGGGGGAAAGTGAATGGGGAAAAGAAGGAAGGGAGGGGGTGGCTATCTTTCATGACACCCTCTTGTAGTTTCCAGGTTCACACAAATGTTGCAACAAAACTACAGGAGACAAAGGTCATGAACATTATTTTTTTGTTATAATTGGGACCCTACGGTGATGGAAAACGCCAAACATAGGCTCTTTCACCCCTCCTATTGTTGATGGCAGGATAAGCCAAATGGTGTTATCTACAAACAACCTATCTTGTATGACTTGACCTCTCGACACAACTTACAAATGCTGGTTGGAAACTACTTACTATTTCGTATTGGATGTGCACAAGATTCCAGCAGAATTCAATCTATGTCCCAGAACTTAGAACACGCTTTACTTCTAATATATCTTCACCGACTTGTTTAATGCACCTGAAAAAGTAAAGCATACATCTCTGCAGTGCCCTGTGTAAAACAAGGGAAATAGTGTAATAGTGTGGGTTAGTGTCAAAAAGGGGGCAGTCCCAGTTCCACTCTTGTCATTAAAAAGTTTGTATGATTAACAACCGAGCATCAAACAAAATACGCAAAACACACTTTAAGCGGTGACTTGCGAGCTCGAAGCGTACCTAATAGGCATCTGCCAATGTCGTGCTTTTAAAATTTCGAATGGCTTTCGTCGTGGAGAAACGCGGGTGATTGCGGAGGTGTAATATGTCCAGCAGCCAAAGAGAGGCCCTAAAATCTCTTCAAAACAATTCCTCCTTCCTGATCAAACCAGCTGATAAAGGGGGAGGAATAGTTTTATGGAATACAGTGCTGTATGAAACAGAAGCGTCAATCCAACTGAACAATCCCACTTTTTCCAAAAAACTAGATCGGGACCCTACACCTAGGATCAGAGATGAGATTAAAAGCCTTATGGATCATGCCTTGAAAGAGGGTTGGATTTCCATAGATGAACAGAGCTTTATGATAAACAAGCATCCATCGTTTCCAGCATGTTACCTGTTACCTAAAATACATAAGAATAGACTTAAACCTCCAGGCAGACCGATTGTGTCTGCATTGAACTCTATTCTGAAACCCCTCTCCATCTATACTGATTGGTTCCTGCGACCTTTTGTCCGGACCATGAAATCATTCATTAAAGACACAACGAGTATGATCAATCACGTCACAGATCTGGTGATTGACCATGTTGATTTGCTTGTAACCTTAGATGTTACAGCTTTATATACCAGTATTCTGCAAACAGAGTTTCTAAAGGTCATGGAACTTTGTTTGAACAAACGTACAACAACTCAGGAAGCAGTATCAACTAATTTCATCTTAGAATGTATACGTTTGGCGTTAACGGAGAACTTTTTTCTCTATGCTGGTTCTTTCTACCAACAGATACATGGCACCAGTATGGGGATGACTTTCACCCCTGATTTAGCCAATTTATTCATGGATTTTTTTTGAGGCAGCCTCCATTTTTCATGAAACCAATCCGTTCAAAAACAATGTGACCAAGTGGGTCCGATACATTGATGATGTTTTCATGATATGGAAGGGTGATACAATAACTCTGAACCTTTTTCTTAAATGGCTGAATGAGCAAAACACCTGCATTCAATTCATTATGGCCCAGGACCTATGGCAAATCCCTTTTTTAGACATTCTGATTAAAAAGGCTCCGTCCAGACTTTTGTCGACTATCCTTTTTCGAAAACCAACCGATAAAACACTTTGTTGAAATACAATAGCCTCCAACCGCTTAGTCTTCAGGACAATCTTCCAGTGGGCCAATTCTTAAGGATTAGGAGGAATTGCTCATCAATGAGTTACTGTATAAAAGAAGGCAAAGATTTGAAATTTCACCTAAAATCCTGTGGATATCCGAACAGGATAGTTCACCGAGCTTTCAAGCAGGCCCAATATACCAATCGGGAAAGGTGCCTTTTTCCGGAAAAGACTGTAAAAGATGATAAAATCACTTGTGTCACAACCTATAGCCCGATAAGCAATGATTTAAGAAGAATAGTGAAAAAGCACTGGCATTTTTTGAAACCGTAGAGTTTAACCCCACTGTTCCGAGATTTGCCTTTAAAAGGCAAAAGAATTATAGGGACCTTTTAGACCACTCCTATCCTTTAAAACAGGATAAAACCACACAATCTACACTTTGGAATCTGCCGCAAGTTAAAGGTCATCACAAATGCGGACAGTGTTCCGTATGTGAATTGACAAAGAATCTCTCTGCCATTGACCTTAATGGGAAAATGTGGCAGTTACACACCTTTACCACATGTGCCACAGATTGGGTGATCTATGGGATCAAATGCCCCTGCTCGTTACTGTATATTGGCAAAACAACCAGACCAGTGAGACAGCGTATCTGTGAGCAGAGATCTTGTCTCAAAAACAAAGTGGCCAATACACCCTTAGTTGCACATTTCGAATGAAAAAAAACACAAATACACTTGTTCTGGTTTGTTATTGGAAAAAATCCCTAACACCCAAAGAAGTGGCAAGAGAGAGGCTAAATTAGCCTTATGTGAACAACGATGGATTTACTCTTTAAAAACAGCAGAACAAGGTTTGAATCCATCGGTTGAGTGGAATACCCTTCTTTGATAACCTGGTGTTCCCCTTGTCTCACGTATGTACTGTTCGTCAAAAAGTACTAATGTACTTCTCTTACACCAATGCACATTTTTGTGTACATTGGCATAGATTGAGCCACTTCGACTACCCATAACCCGTAATCCTATGTGGCTCACCTGGCTCCAAACCTATATTTTGCATCCACCTCCTTTGGTGTGTAGTGTCCTGTAAATTAAGTTTAGGATCCATCAGAATCCATCTGAGAGTTTATACGATGCAATCTTGATAGACTCCCCCCCTTTTGAGAAACAGCGTGGGTGGTGCTATTTCCTGAGTTTTCTGCTATAGTGTTATGTACGGTAATTCATAGCAAACATCTCTTTCGGTCCGTGAGTGTTTTCACGTGACTCGCAATAATCAAGTGACTTATCCAGCCGGTCATAAATCAAGCCAGACAGAGCTTGGTCGAGTCAGCATACGATGACGGCTCATCGGCAGAAACTGCTACACATCCATCGGTAAGCGTCTTTGTGCTCCGCGGTCTCACTTCAGATTCGTTTTATTTTTAAACCGCATTAGTAATAAGGGATAACTTCACGCAGAGTTTGCCCGTCCTTGATCCAAACATTAATAGTCGTTTTTCTCCGTATGTCACAGCGTTTCTTCACTTGTTAGAGATTGTGTGAAGAATGGGGTGCTGAATGCCCCCAATGTCAGACGTTTGTCGGTTCATTAATATCTGACACCTCTGCAATCACCCGCGTTTCTCCACGACGAAAGCCATTGGAAATTTTAAAAGCACGAAATTGGCAGATGCCTATTAGGTAAGCTTTGAACTCGCAAGTCGACAATTGGAGTGTGTATAGGCGCGTTACAAATGCCATATCATATCATATCATTTTGCGTATTTTGTTTGATGCTCGGGTGTTAATCTTACAAGCTTATTAATGACAGAAGTGGTACTTCTGTCAAGTGGACTGCCCGCTTTTTGACACTATTACACTATTTCCCTTGTTTTACACAGGGCACTGCAAAGATGTATGCCTTACTTTTTCAGATGCATTAAACAAGTCTGTGAAGATATATTAGAAGTAACCCGTGTTCTAAGTTTTGGGACATAGATTGAATTCTGCTGGAATCTTGTGCACATCCAATACGAAATAGTAAGTAGTTTCCAACCAGCATTTGTAAGTTGTGTCAATAGGTCAAGTCATACAAGATAGGTTGTTTGTAGGTAACACCATTTGGCTTATCCTGCCATCAATAATAGGAGGGGTGAAAGAGCCTATGTTTGGCGTGTTCCATCACCATAGGGTCCCAATTATAACAAAAAAATAATGTTTGTGACCTTTGTCTCCCGTAGTTTTGTTGCAACATTTGTGTGAACCTGGAAGCAACAAGAGGGTGTCATGAAAGATAGCCACCCTCTCCCTCCCTTCTTTTCCCTTTCCCCCTTTCCTCCCCCCTCCCTTTTGTGTTGTTTATTTCCTTTCCCGTTCTTCCCCTCTCTTCCTCCCTCTGCCCTTACTCTTCCCTCCCCCCTTCCTTTCTTTCCTTTCTCTCCTTTTGTCTGTCTTCCCTTGAGGTTATTGAATAGCCTAATTTTTGCTTATAAATTAAAATGCAATAAGTGTGTAATATGTGTGTATCCCGACTAGCGTTTGACACAAAATAAAAGAATGGAGGTGTATCAATTCATCCTCCACGCTCCTTTCCATGATAAGTCATTTGTTTTGAGTTAGGACGTGTATTGTTTTTTGTTAAAAAACGGTATGAGCTGGAGTTATGAACAGCAAGCTTATTTTGGTCCAATGTTTTAAAAAATGTTTTTCAAATTGACCTTTGTTTCTGTGTTAAATGTTGAATCTTTTGAGATGTTTAATAGTTTGGAATGTGTCTGTTGTATAATGAATTGTTTTGAGAATGACCATGAACCTATGAAATGTACTAGATTTGGTGTCTTATAGTATTTGTGTATATTTCGTTGTAGGATTGGTCCTGGTGATCAACCCTTGGGGTATTAAGTCTGTGTTGACTTTCCAAAAAGAAATATTGTCCTGAAGATGGCCTTTTCAAAGAAAAGAAGATAAGGCACTAGAGATAGTGTCTGAAATTATATACGGCCGAAACATGTCGACAGTCATCTAAAATAGCAATTTTTTCTTGTTTATGGGATTTCATGTGCAAACAAAGTGTTTTCAAATTCTACTCACACTTTGTGTTGCAGACACCCCTTGTGTATTCTTTCTTTCATTTTCCAATTTGTGTTGTCTTTTCTATTTAAAAATTCCTTTTATGAATGGCGAATCATCGAATTGTTGAAATGTCCAATATGATACATGTGGCAATTTGTGCCTTTTTATTGAGATGAAATATATGATGATTAAATTGAAGTTTTTCGTAATGATTTGTTTGGTGTTGGGTCCATGGTGTTTAAACAATATCAACAGTAATATGACATTTGTTTAAATAATAAGTGTTGGTCTTTTTGGAAACATTGGAACAAAGTAAAAGAGGGGTAATTAGACTCACTTTATGTTTTTTTCTGTGATTTGATATAGTTCCCTTTGAGTTCTAATCCCCCGAGAGAAAAAAGTTGGGAACTTACCTGATTTTGGTGAATATCTATAGGTTGGGTCATGGATTCTAATCTTGCACCTAGACAGAGCATACATTATAAAAATAAGCATCCAAAAACTTGATAAATTACCGCTATGTACTAACAAATACACTTTGAATTGTTCTGTTCTAAACTGTTTGATGTAATTCGTTTTATAAATCGTCCTTATTTATTTAAAGTATTAACTGTGTATGACAATGATGATTATACTGCCATCAATGTGGAAAACCTAGTGTTTACAGGCCGTCACTATTTGGGGTGAAGGCCTCTTAATGAGGGTAAACCACACAAGGAACCAGCCTGTAAAACACTTCAGGATGGTTGTCAATCTGGTTTCTCTCCCAAGCTATTCCACTAATGAGTAGAGATGCAGTTAATTAATGTAATGCATTCTTTGTTAAAAAAAAAAAGCTCAGTCCTATTAGTAATACTAGTAATACTATCCGTCCAGTTGTTACTGCCAAGTCTAACCTCTATCTTGTGCTCATACCACCATTTGTAGTTTTGGCGCAGCTATTCTTCAGGACTTTCCACATCTCCATGCAGGACGGGTAGGGCCATGTATTAGATGGACATGTGCCATCAGGGTTCCAAAGTAATACATTTAAATGTATGTCTGATAAGATGCTGCATCTGTTCTATGGCTGACTTTAAGACCAAAATGTACAAATGACACTGCAATAGACCCTTCTGCACCCACTTGCTAAGAAACACAGACTTCATGTTCAACTGTTTCTGAACTATCATCCTACACCTAATTTGATTTTTATTTGATTTGATTTCTTTTAATAATGAACTACAGAACTTAAGGCATCAAAGCACAAGCTCAAAGACCTTCAACAAGAAGCCTACTTTTTTAAATAAAAGAGTATAGTTTTAAGAGCTTTACGGAACATAGTCATGTCATTGATATCACAGACTGCAATTGACAGGTTGCATCAGAGTCTGGCAACCTGCATTGTAAAAGAGTGGACCATTCCTCTGGAACATTTAAATCATGGGGTGTTGTTGGTATTGTAGGCAATGGAGCACAACCTTCTAGTGGCCATATGCCAGTGAAAGTGATTTCAAATATGCAAGTGCATGGCCATACAATGTCTTGTGGATCGAAGTCGGGGCCTTAAACCACTGTTCAGCCTGCACTGGCAGCAAGAGAAGTTCCCTAAGAACTAGGGATATATGATTGCATTTAGGGGCCACAGTGACAAAACAGGCTGGGGCATTCTGTATAACTTGACATTGAGTTGATTGATTGGCATCAAAAAACAGGGAGTTACAGTAATCCAACTTTGTATAAACAATTGCATGTGAATTCATAGCACAATGCGATTTAGAAAGCAAAATACAGTATCACAAATGTTCCATTCTAATGTTGTCTCAAGATTGCAATGTGTTACAGTTCAATCAAACAGGTATTCTCCATTCTCAATCTTATGTCGAGTTCCTCAGGGTTACATTTTATCCCCCACTCTGTTCAACCTCTATGTTGAACTCTTTGGAGACATTGCCACCAAATATAATTTTGCTACCCATCAGTTTTGTTTGTGTGTCTTCAGCCAAGCACATCTTCAAACTAAAGGAATGCTTAATCAACATTGCAGAATGGATGTCTCTAGTTAACCTTACATTTAATTTGGGTAAAACTGAATTCACCCTCTTCGCATCTCCAAGTTAAGAGATTGACATTAAGAGCCTTATTCACAGATGTGGTTTATTATGGTGCAATCCCATAGGAAAACCCTCTGGGAATCAGGCCCTTAAGCCTTGTTACCCCCTCCCCAGATGATGAGAGTATTATTTCCACTATCGCTCACACTGCTATATCCATTGGATACTGGGTAGACTCAAAACTCTCCTTGAAGCATCACATGTAGAAAAAAGCTACAGTAGAAAACTTCCAGCTTGCACTTCTCAGAAAGACCTAACCCCATAATCCAGAAGTTCTATTTCACACAGGCATTGGTTCTCTCACATGTTGAAGGTGGAAAGGCCATTTGCATAGGAGTCTTGAAAAATGCTCTTCGACCACTTGGATCGGCCTTGCATTCTGCAGCTTGGTTGGCCTTGGGTAAAAGAAAGTTCAATCACATTTACCCAATTGTGATGGTGTTGCACTGGCTCCCTTTGGATGCATGCATTCAATGTAACCATGCATGCATTACTTATAAGGCTGTTGTGTTTCACCAACCTCCAAGTCTGCCCAATCAACTAAAGACATTCTCAGTATTTCGATCCCTAAAGTGTGGAAGTGTATTACATCACAGCAGGCACTATATGTTGCCCGTACGTCTCTGTGGAACTCATTGGCAATTTAACTTTGGCTTGCTGCTTCTCTGCTTCATTTCTGATAACAGCTAAAAAACCTTTTCTGTTCCTAACTTGGTCTTCATAACTTGTGATAAGATGTACTGCTTTTCTTTCTTCAATGCCAGTAGGTTAGGTTTGCATAATGTAACATTCAAAACAAAATAAATTAATTGAATAGAGACAAAGAAGCATTAGATAATAGTAAGAACTCAAGATAGCTTTGGCCTGGGATTCACCAAGTAACGCAGAGCCAAAGAAAAGATTTCGAATTTTCACTTTTATGGGGGGAGAGGTGTGCGATAGGCAGAACTGATTGAGATAAGTCAAGATGCGACAAATTAACTTCTGCCCTGTATGAGTATAAGGGCAAGTAGAGGCTAAAACACTGACTCAGCCCTCACACTTCTCCAAACCAAGAGCCAACACACATAAAGGTACAACAGGCACAGCAAAGAGATATACTTACTTTGCCTTTTGTGGTAACTTGGGCTCAGGGAAGGCTATACACTTATGAGGGGTGTAAATGTGGCTCAATAGCAACCCAAACAGCGAAGTATCACAGTTCAAAACAAAGGAATGTCCAAACAAGGTTCTGTAAACATATATAAACGTTAATTAAACACACCATGTACAATAATAACAAACAAGAAATACACTACACAATACCAACTCCCTGAGGAATGAACACAGAAGAAATAAAGATAGTAGATGCAGCACTCTGGGTAATGAACCAGGGGTGAAATGGAATTAAAAGCAACACTTGTCTCGGGAGGATAGCTCAGAGGCAATGTGCTCCCCTTGGAAGCAAGATGACATGAAGCAACATGGGTTTGATCCCCGTGTCCGCGTTTAGAAACTCTGGGTATTAAGTGTGTTATAAATAACCTATCATATCATATCATGCGTTTGGGAAATTATTTGTACTTGTGAGCGAAACAGGCTCCAAGTGACCTACCTATTCTCCAGGGCCCACAAATTGATAAAGGGGGCAGTTAGTTGTCATTAGTACCTTTTTTGAAGTTCTTGGTGGTTCAGCAGTGCCGAACCAGAATTCTTAGCACTGTGCAAAGATCGGGAGAGAGCAAAAGGCAGCAAAAGAGGGTCTGTTGGTTAAAATGTGTGTAACAGTTAATGAAACATGCTACAAACAGATCAACAGTGAAAATAATACCTAGGGTTCCGGCTGTCTTGGATCGCAGGGTGCTAATTGTCCCAATTTACAGGGCTCAGGGTCAAGATTCGTCCTTCTTATGCTTCCAAACATGGGGGAGGCTGGCACACAACTGCAGGGGTTCTTAAACATGGTGAGGTCCTGGGTACCGCTATGGCTGGCAGAGAGGCGGTCTTGCAGCAGCAGCAGGTCACTTCTAATCTTGCTGTGTGTCCCACCCCAGGGACTCGGGGACAAGATGGGTCCATGTTCCTGTGCTCCCAATCATGGGGAAGGCTGGCACACAACTGCAGGGGTCCTCCAACACAGTGAGCTCTTGGGTACTGCTGTGGCTGGCAGATACACAGGTGCTATTCCTGCAACATATCGTTCCCAAAGATCCATGGGGATGGTTAGGGGACAGAGCTCTCCTCTGCCTTTGAACAACTCCCATCACCTCTCAAATGGAGGACATTAGAAACGACTGCTTTCCCAGTAGGGTCCGACAACATCTTCTTCAGGATGGAAGTTCCAAGGATAGTTCAAGATGATTCCAAGAAGTGGTGTGGGACCCCTTCTTTTAAAGATGAAAGGCCACAGGTGATTGAACTAAAGCTAGCCTACGTTAGGGGTCCTACCTCTGCTCTTGAAATGAGCAGACTTTGCTCATATGACATCACACGCGAAGTGCTTTATGCTAAAGGAAGTGGAGGGGGCAAGAAAGAGAAAGTGAGGCAAGGAGAAAGAAAAAGGCAAAATTTTCCCCAAACTGTACAGATCTCTCCCTGGCTGCACTAAACCCGCCCCATTCCCTTTTCAATAGAAACAATGGCCTTAAAATATGCAACACTCTGGAGTGAGACGTGGCTCTTTGTAATGGGTGTGGTGCCCTTTGATTCCGGTTCCCAGGGCAGCATCCTGTGGAGTGGATGTCCATGGGAGAATGGTGTTACCTGCCCATACAAAGGAACAAAGAGAAGTACTGCCTACATTCCTACCAGTATGTCAGTCTATAGCCTGGCTTGGGGAATACACATGACCCTTCAACACTGGACCCACTGGGCTGACACATCTGCAATATCAATTTATTGTGGCTGCGATAATCCTGAGAGATTCTGTCCACCATTCACTAACTCATATATGGCTTACAGTGTAGTGTGCAACCAGGACATGATCTTCAGCGTTATGCCAGTTTTGGGCCAGGAGTGCACATTTTAAATGCAGACCTTGTACTTCAGTGAATTGGATGTCGCTTCAGTTGTCTACAGGGCACGTGTGACCTCTGATTCTGCTTTGTGACACTGGTAGACCAGGTGCTCTGAGTCAGGTTACTGATATAGCTTGGCACAAGTACACACTGTGCTTTTGGCATGCAGTTTATGAGAGGGAAATCTGATTAGCAGATTTCCCTTTCAGAGATGGAATTACCTCATCATTTTACCTTTTAATACAAATCAAAAAAGTCAGCTCTTTCACACCCTTGCCAGGTGGCAATTCATCACTCAAGGTATAATGAAAGATTATTATTTCGCATCAAGGAGGGTGTTACTAATACCATCTGTTTTTTTGTTTGGTTTAATCCCAGCCAATTTTTACCTTTATATTTTTCAATTAAGGCAAATGTTTTTTTTTTTAGACGCATCACATTTGACTCTTTATTCTCTCATAACCAAAAGATGAGCTGGGTATCAGAATAATTCCAAAATGCAATACACTGTTTGAACGGTATTACCCGAATTGTTCGTTTGCAATTGTTCGAATGCACAATTGCACAAATTTAAAGGGTCACAATTGACCTTTTCACAATTGACCGTATATATATATATATATATATATATATATATATATTTCGCTTTGGTAATATATATATAGAAGGGTTTGGGGTGGGTTTGGGTGGGGGGTCGTGGGGGGTTTCCCCCCACATATATGTTACAATTGACCTTCACAATTCGGTCAATTGTGAAAAGGTCAATTGTAATTCGAGCAATTTGGAAACGAACAATTCGTATACATCCGTTTGAACAATATATCATGGAATGGCTTGATGTATACATTAAATAGCAAAGGTGAAAGGTCTCCTTTGATCCTGTGGAACACCATAGGCTACATTTTCCAATTTAGACTCAAAGGGGGTCATTACTACCCTGGCAGCCGCTCATTCCGGACCACCACATTACGTGTTTGCTCGGGGGTGGCGGTATGCACGTCTGGTCTGGCCAGACGTGCATACCGGCACCTGCGGGCAGACCAGGATGCTAAAAACAGACCCGACATTAACGGTTCCATTGTTAGCATCCTCCCCATTCCCATTGAGACCTATGGGGGCTCAAATGGGAATGGGGACGTACCGAATCCGGGTCCCGAAAATAGGAATTACCGGGCCCGCAAAAGTCAGAATGGCCCGGTAATTCCCTTTTTATGGACCCGGACCCGAGTTTGGAGGTAGCCATGCCGGTAATGACGGCATGGCTACCTCCAAATTCGTAATGAGGCCCAAAGGGTCTGATTATAAACCCGGATGACCTATTGCCCTAGAAGGAGTCCAGTCACTCTGCTGCCACTTCCGATGCACCCATCATCTCTGGTAAACCCTCGACAAATAGCTGATCGTTTATAGTATCACAGGCTGCCAAAATGTCAATAAACATGACTGCCAGCATTGCCCTCCTCCATAATTATTTTGTTTTCTCTGACATCAACCGGGGACATTTCAATGCCTCTATTTGTGCAGAAGCATACTAGCTGCTCATCTAAAATATTAATTTTAGCCATACACAACAGATGTTGGGAGACAGCAATCATATCAATAATATTCAGCAGAAATGGAACGTTAAGAATCGTTAGCAAGTTGGTACCGGCCATAGAGTCTAAGAATCATCATTGAAAGACGTATTATCAAACTTAGAAATGATTGGGGCAAGGATGCCAATATTTTCTTTCAACAAATGATGTATAATCTCTGTCTGTTTTCCAATGCTCATAGAGCAGGCCATCACCACCCATATGGAAAGCCCTTAAGACTGGGCTGGATTATTATATACAATTCATATTTTAGGGTGGTCATTTCATAGACTGTGGCCAGCACTCTTACATGTTCCATGGGCAGGACTTGCTTGCCAGTTCTTACCTGAAGGGCCTGCCAGTGGTATTCACATAATAATCCAGAGCAAGTTTTGTTGGTGCCAGAAGGTCCTTGTCGTCATTGTGTTAGCAGATTACCTTTGGAACTATTCATTCCTACATTGGAGGACCAAACAGACGATGGTATGACTCAATGTGTTCTTGATATGTTGGTGGGATGATCCCCCTTTTCTTGGTTGCCCAGGTATCTAAACCGTCTTCTCTGTTGTGTGTGAAAGGCCAGTGTAGAGGAGGAGCCGAGTACCTCTACCGGAAGTCCCACCCCCATTTTGCCTATATGTTGGCAGCCGGAAATTGCAACATGCACAAAGCCAATAATAGTACCTATATGTGAAAAGTCCTTGAAAAAAGGTATCCATTGAGAAAACCCAATATGATATATCCACAGAGAAATTACAGTTTTCTGAAGGAAGTTCCAGAAGAAGTATGAAGATGAGTGAAAGAGGCTGGTGACGTCACATGAAGCAGAAATGACGCACCCAGAAGAGATGCCAATGAAGAAAGTATATAGACCTTATAGAATCTGATGGCGAAGTAGAGAATCAAGTAACATCTTGGGAGCAAAATGATGATTGCACGTGTGGACAGGCACTGAAAAAAAGCAAAGCCATTTCACAAATGTACAGATGCTGTAACGCAAGAAGACAAAGTAATCATAAGTCTGGCTACACGTAGTGAATGGACTGCAGGCGGTGCCGCAAATATGTATGTTTGTATAGAATCTGGATGTTCCATGATGCATTTTAGCAAAATTGGACCCCTTGAATGCAAGGGCTGAAAGTGTGGCTCAGTAGAATAAAACAGCTGGCGGCGTAGGAAGATTCGAGAAAGCTTGCCTGGCCCAGTGTCAAGAGTTGGGGCTGCCAAGAACCTGGTTATCTACTCGAGAAGATACAATGAACGTGAGAAGTGAGTCAAGCTCCTGTTTGAGGTGAAATGGAAAAACACTACAAGTGCCAGGTTTTCTTCATTTAATAGTATTAAATACAATGAAGGAGCTCAAAACGTGGTCTCCAGACACATGGTCAGAGGAAAATAGACTTTGGGGAGAGCTACGCCGAGACCAGATGATAAGGCACATGCTCTCACTTCCTTTTATTCTCAGTCACTGTGAGCCTTTGCAAGGCCAAGTTCAGAGATATGAATTGAATGGCAGACCGCAGGAGGATGTTGGGCTAATTGGTTGGGGAGGTATGACCAGGCCAACCCCCCAGCACCTGGGGTACCAGCTTGCATGCTGCTAGCAAGTGGAATATTCCACCAATTGTAGAGGGCCACATAGCAAAGAGTCCTATAGTTTGAGAAACCAACAGAACAGTTTGCATTAGTATGACACGAAAGATGACGTGCACTAGGGCTGGGCTTAACTGTCCATCTGACCTTAGAGACCCAATCACAGTCCAGTCCCCCATAGAAAGTATATTTAGATGTTCTCCTTAAGCCTATCACAAACCCCCATAGGTTTTCTTATTTTGCCACATAGTATGACATCAGTGATGACCCATTTTTAGTATAAAGTTGTGTTTTTTATGTAATGCGTTGAGACTTTTGAGAGAGAGAATAATTGTGCTGCCTCTGTTGATGTCCATTTTACTCCTTGTTTTAACAACAGTCATGTTTTAGCCAACTTCCTGAGTCGGTCTGATTATTGATGTATGAATAAGATCTGCGTCCCCATCCATTTCAGATACTGTTACGTTGTCTTAAAGGGCCTATGGGCTCACCATTCTGAGATGCAATTCAACATCATTGCTTGTTGTGCAACCAGTGCCATCATTGTATCCATATCTTTGTCTGACTATATGGCAATCAGAGAACGTACCTACCATCTGCTCCAGCTGACTGGCTTAGACGATTAGTTGAATGGGGAAAATGTGGCTGATGGTAAGACGGGTGTTGGTATATTCAGTGCTGCTGAGTCTTGATTGCGAAAAGGACAACGCCATTGTGCACTCCCATTAATAACTGGGCCCTTACCATTTCCTAGAACCATGAAGTTGTCTTTGACAAAAGCATTACAAGGAGTGCTGGGTAGCTACTGTGGTCATACCATGTTCTTTACCATATGCAGTGCTCTAGGGCTTACAACCACTTCTCCCAATGCAAGGCTTGAAGTCATCAATGTATCCTTTATACTGACATGCTTATACTATGGAAAAGCCCAACGTGCAGAACCAGTTTTGTGTCTGTCAAGGAGGATCCAGCTTCTACACATTAGAGTTACTTGAATGCTTAAAAGAGCCATTCCCTTCAAGCATTTCACAGTCATTCTCTGTGGTCTGCGCTGTTTAGGAGGTTTTATGAAGTTCTGAGTAATATTACAAGTTTCTGTTATGATATATAGAGTTGTGCATGGTTATGATGAGTGACAATGGATCAAGCTGAAATGGTGTGAAGAATAGAAACGTATGTGTGCAGAGCCTGTTTTCATTTTCTATCGGGAAAGAAAGATTCAATGCTGCATTTTTCCAAGGGCAGAAGGAATCCCTCCAGTTGGTGATACTTCTCATTAGCCCGATGCAAGGTAAATTTCAATGTTATAAACATATGCTTAAGCTTTCGTGACCTTAGAGGACTCTTGCTCACAGGGGTGTTGCTAGGTTTGGAGAAGATCCGGGGCTACGCTAATGTGGGGGCTGTTGGGACTCAGGGGTAGCTTGCCTTTTGGTTATATCCAGAGCTGCAACCAAAGGCCCAGGGCTATAGCCCCCTCGGCCCCTCCCCCTTCCCAGCAAAGCCTCTGCTTCCTCACCTACCAAACCATTCAAAGATTTGACATCTTACATAAGGGTAACAGGCCTTTTCGGAAATGGCTCCTTGTGTGTCTGCCCCCAGTGCCCAACCCTTCATGGGTCCCTAAAGAGGCAACACATGTTACACACCGCAGGTTCAAGTGTACATTTTCCAATGTAACCTTCTTCTCGTCTTCACTTGACATTGACTTTTTATATTGCGCACGCTTCAAACTAAATTGTCTCTTGAAGTCGTAATATAATGTTACTGAATCGTTTTGAAACATGTTTCCATGTTTGTTTTGTGTTTTTGTAAAGTACGCTCATGGGTGGGTGTTGCTTTGAATGACATACCTAATTTATAAAATGGACATCAAAACCAAAGCATTTTTTATTAAAGAATGACATGCAGCGTTTTGCTTTTTCTTTCGAAAAGTTCCCTCTTTACAATTACACAACTGATTTGATTATTTCCTGTCGCCTTGCTTCCTCAAACATATTTCATTGCGCGACATGAACCTGCATGTGGGCGCTGCTTGATAAAAATTGAGAGGTCCTTCGGCGATGCGACATGCTGATTTCTGATTGGCCACGGGCACTTGACTAGCTTAAGTGCAGAATAATCACAAGCCTCAGCACCCATTTTGTTTGACAGGACTTCATTTTCCAGGGGCAAATTGCGGTCAATCGAGAATAACTCCGAAAGGAATCCAGGGCTGGGTAATTCAGAGTTGTGATATCTGGTGTTATTTGTCCCTTTTCACAGAGTGTGGCAATTTTGTTGAAACCTGTGAGTGAATGCAGAGCAAGGAAGGGAACAAGTTTGACAGCCATCCAGCTGCCGCCGTCAAAGATGCTTTCTTTCAGCACACGTAAACGATCTTGCAGTATCCGCGCCCTTGGAAGGTATGTCATCTCTAATGGCGCACCTTGTAAGTTGCACCGATAACAGAAGGGGCTAATGCGCAAAAATAGTCAGAGTGAGAAGACATGAAAGCTGAACACTATTTTGGAACTATGAAGCTGATTGATCTTGTTCACAGGCACTGAAAATGATTGCAGAGAAAGTGTATTAAATTTGAAGGCCTAATTCGACTCTTGGCGAGTGTGTGGTGTCCTCTGTAGTGAACCCAAAGCATTGATTTCTCGCCTCCAACGCTGCCTGCAGCATAACGTAGAAGGACTGGGGAATGGCTGCTTTCAGTGCTAATGGGGGAACTCTTTGACCACAGTAAGTCGATCGCTTTGAAAGGTAAGAAAACAGGCCTGGCCAAGCAATAATCTGTGACCTGTGCGAAGCGGTTCGAGGGGGTTTTTCGGGCAGAAACAAAAGTTTCCAGATCCTGTTGGTCTTGTAAAAATCTAGTTTCAAGTAAACGGGTTATTTTTGTGAGTTGCTCTGGACAATTCAGATTGACGTGAATGTTTGGGGGTCCATTTGGGTTTCTCAATCCTACCAAAAATCTGCAGTGGGAATTAGCATATTCCTTTCTAAACGTTTTTGTTTTTTTAATGAGACAGAAAGACCTTTATTTGGAGGGCTAGCACTGTATGCCATTTTCTTTGCAAACGTTTATGGGCAGATTCTCAAATACATGCACATCTGAATGAAATGCACGAAAGCACATAGATGCGCCTGCGTCATTGCACATCTCAGTCAAGGTGGCATATTCACAAAGGAAAAAACAAAAAAATGCCCGATGGACACGAGTGCACAGATTGTGTAAACGAGGTGCAGCTAAGGTAGCATTTAATGCCACATTTGTTGAGACATGCATGCTACTGGTGCATCTATCCGTCAGGTGCACACTTTGTATGAGCAAATGCTGACATGAGCAAGAGATTAGTGCATCTACCCTATACAACCCAAGCAAAAGAATGTTGCAGAGAGCAATGTCTATGATTGTGTTGATGTGGAGTAGGATTATGCATTTAATTCAGGTGCTTGTGTAAAAACTGGCATTGTGTTTGCTAGACAACCACATGGAAAGTATTCTACTTCCTAATGTCCTCTTGTTCCTCTTCCAAGTGTTTTACGAAGGCATGAGCGCCACGTGGCTGTAATCAATGGCAACCAAACACACAGTACCCACCTTTGTTGTAAAATCCTTCACTATTCTTGCCCTGGTACATGTATAATGAGACATGCCTATACATACTCTAGCCGATGTAAGGATCATGTTACAGACCTTGCATAGGACCGCTGAGTGCATTAGGATATCACCACAACAACACTACTGGTGGTCTTGAAAGAGCCTTTGGCAAAGAAATTCATGTCTGGCAGTTCCTTGACTAGTGGTGGCATGAACTGGGCTTGCATTGTGGGTATGGTAATGGACCACTCTCACTGACTCACCATCTCCATTAGGATGTAAATGGACGAAAGGATACCTCTGGGAAACCTCTTCATCAGCCAGTTGAAATTTAGTGATCCTCCTCGTGTTTATCATTTCCCTCCTCATCAGTCGGTGCAGATCCATGATACCTAGGCTATTGGCCATTTGGGGCAAGTGTGCCAGTCTCTATTTGAATGACTTATATACTGTGTTTTTGGTTGTGATTGGGATGCACTGTCTGCTTCTTGGTTTGGAAAAAATCAGTTGCAGTCTTTTCGGGTCCTCTTGCTCCACTTTAAGAAGGGAGCACATTTTCAATGAAGGGCATTTTATGGAGCACATCCAGTGGTCATGTTTTCTGAATCAGGATTATAGTACATCCATGCTCACTTTCTTTGACATTCCCCCTTCCCCATTGCACCCATACTTTGATGTCTTTACATTCTTTTCACCCACTTTGTGTATCTTTTGCACACATTTTACTCTCCTTTTCTGAAGTGGCGTACATATGAGATGCACACTTCTGTGAATGATGCACATCTATTTCTGTCACATTTGTGGCACATCTCAGATCTGCCCACTTTTTATTTTTTATTTTTGAGAATCTGGCCCTTCGACTTACATTGGAGAGAACATGCCTGCAGGGCAGTACCTTGTGTTTCTTCATGAAAAATCATTCTTCTCGACCTCAGGGACATCAATTGGGGGTTGCCAGAGGTTGCAACTGCGAACCCTGGCAACTCATGTGCGACCCCTGGCTCTTCCTCTGTGACCCCTGTATAAGGGTTGCAGAGGCAGAGAGAAACCCAAAGTAAAGAGAGCTGTCAGACAAGAGCCCTCTTTACATTAATTTATTTTTGAATTCAGTCAGACTTCAAAAATAAATTATTCCTCTTACGGTTTAAATTCTTTTTGAAGTCATAATGATTTCAAAAAGACCCCCACGCCACTCACATTACAGCAAATGTTCTGGCTTCCCTGCTCTGCACATGACAGGATCCAGAGCTGGTACCTTGCATGTATGGAGCATGGGAGACAGAATCCAGACCTGCCTGCAGAGGAGTTCCTCGGAGCAGCAATGGTTTTTGAAAAAGGTAAGAAAGGGTTTTTTGTTTGTAAATGTGTGTATGTGCATGCATGAAAGGGCGTGTGTGTACGTATATGTATATTACGTAATGTGTGTGAGTGAGTGCATGATGTTTGGGTAGCTGGGTGTGTGAGGGAATGTAGCAATAGATTTTTGAAAAAGGTAAGAACATTTATTTTTTTGTAAATGTGCGTATTTGCTTGCGTACATGAAAGGGAGTGTGTATGTATATTATGTAATGTGTGTGAGTGCATAATGTATGGGTAGCAGGGTGTGTGAGTGAATGGTGGATGGTTGAAGTGTAAATGATCATGTGGATGTGTGCTTGAGTTCACTACCTAGATTAATTACCTGTAATCTTTCATTAATCATAGTCCTACTCTTCCTCCTACCAGTACTTGCATATGAAGCACCTTGCCTCATTCATTAGTACTGGGAAGAGGAAGAGGAAGAGAGACGTGGAGGTAATGCTGGGCCAAGGTGCCAATTATGGGGTTGGAGGAGGAGAGTGGGAGGGAGAGGGGTCTGTCAGAAGGGTGTGGCAGTAGGGGGTTCTCTATCACAAAATGGGAACCTGTGACAGATTAAGCAGGCATGATATGTGTTACTAGTGTCTAGATTCGCATTTTTGTACGTGATTCTATTCATTTTATTGTGTGCAGGACAATTTTACAGGGTATCTATGGTAACGTAAGCATGATAAATGCTGTTATCTGTCTAGACTGGCATTTGGGTGCATAGAGTCTAGTAATTTCCCACAGCGTCATGGCATATTTTTCTGGGCATCAAAAATGAAGTCGGCATCATAAATGTTATCAGCACCCGCAACTCTGGAGCAACCAGTCAGGTTGCTTTAATCACAGGCTGAATCCCACGATCCAAGCCGGTGTTCCAAGCAACCTGGGGCTGCTTCCCCACCGCCATCTTCCCTCGCCCTCCCTTCCCTTCATGTTAAATTCCCCATCCCTCCTACCCTTTTCCTTTAGTCTTCCTCCTGGCCAGCATGGAAAAGGAAGAGGGGTCCTGCCTTCCCGATCCATGGTGGCCATATTAAAAAAATGCATTGCTCTTAGCAACCCAGGTTACCAGATTGGCAACCTTGGCTGCTAATAGCAATAAACACTGGTTCCACAGGCTGGAACAGCAAACAGAACCCTCGTTAAAGGCCCTTGAAGGCATATTACCTCAGGTCCCTGGCCATTATCGCCCGCCCCAGCCCATGGAATGGGTGATTATTGCTTAATTATATGTCTAGACTAGCATTTTGCTACAGCTAGACTAGTCATTTCTTACTGTGGCCTGACATTTTGTACTGGGCGACTCCGATAAAGCAATCTTGAAAACATTATTTACCTGTCTAGACTGTCATTTGGGTGCAGCTAGTGTAGTACTTTCTTACTCTGGCATGATATTTTTACATCAAAACAAAAGGGGTGATGGCTGGAAGGTTTAGAATTAATCTCAACCTCCTGTATTGCTGTGGGCAACCCTCCCGACTATCGTTCTTTGCCTGCCAAACCATTACAAAAGGAGAAAGACCATACATCCCACCCCATACATCACCAAATCTCAAGAGAACTACCAAACCATAGTGAATCAGAAAAGGAGCCTGAAATGGCCATGAACCCAGTCAGAAACCTAACCGACCTATTCAATGATGAAACAAGAATTACAGAAGACTCTAAACAGCCCAAAACGATAAGGAGAACCATCAACAAAACCACCCAAAGATGCAAACCAGAACAAATCAACAGACTACACAGAGGAAAATACACTGCAACCTAAACAACACCATATCTATGTCCAAACATGTCACCAAGATCCACAACCTACTCTGCGAGGGGGGAATGCACATCCTATTCATCACAGAAACCTGGCTAACTGAAAACTACAAAGCCATGCTGCACAGCTGCCTACCTGGTAACTTCAAATGCAAACAGGTGAACAGAAAAGGAAAAAGAGCGAGTGACTTGTAGTAGCCTACAAGGAATACCTACAAGATAAAATAGTGTAGCCTTTAAACATCCACAATTGCAAATCCATCATCCTCCACTTTACCATGGGCCCACAATCAAACCTCACATTCACAATCATCTATAGGCCACCAACCAACGATGCTGCCTTCACAGACACCTTCATAGAAGCAGTTACTAATCAGCCATCAAACATGACCATATGATCATTCTCGGGGATTTCAACATATGGTTCGAAGATGAGAACCTCAACTTGCAGATAACCTTAACCAAGCAATTTGAGACCCTGAACCTTCGGCAGATGGTGAAAGGGGCGAAACCCACAGAGCCAGACACAACCTGGATGCAATCTTTGCCAAAATAGCCTGATCACAACAACTGCACCCATCCAGATACTATGGAGTGACGTCTTCATCATCCCATTTGTGATCCAAATACCATCAAACATACACTAAAATATCCACCAGTTTGGAAATGAAACTGGAAACCCATCAAGAACAGTAAACTAGAAGAAACCATGAAGCCCAGCGCCATATCATTGGATGTGACAGACATAGATGGAAAAAAGCTAATCTGATCCAGAAGTGGATTGCAGAAACAATATATGCCATCTGCCCGGAAAAGCGCCTCATCCCATCAAGAAAGAAAGCAGTAGTAACATGGTTCATCCATACCTAAAAGCAATGAAAATAATCAACCATAAACTAGAACATTTGAGCATACAAATCCAAAATTCTCCAAGCAAAAATAATCAATGAGATGAGAACCCCACCCGGATGCAATATCTTACGGATGCCCTCCCAAAAACTATGCAAAAATATTGCAGATCACTGCAAGAACAAAATCACCAACATTCATGGAGTCATACAAAGCAGACCAGTCGACCAAACACTGCAGAAGCTACCACCACCCCTGAACCACAAATCAAAATGTGCTGCTTCCAAGAGATGTCAAGAGAAAACACTACTAAGACTGGTTAAAAAGAGTAACAGAGCTGGTTCCTCAATGGACCCCTGCCCTCCAGACATCTATAATTCCATCCTTGCACAGGAAACACCATTGGCACACTACCTTAACCTCTTCAATCACTTACAACAGGGAGAGTACCAAGAACTTTCAAAACGGCCTACATCAAGCCTTTGCTCAAGGACACAATGGGTTCTGTGGATGACCTCTCAAACTAGAGCCCAATCTCAAACATCAGATACCTGGCAACAACTAATGGAGCACATTGAAAAAAGAATCTACTGGACCAGGTGCAATAGGCTTCAGACCCTTGAGAGGAATGGAGACAGCAATAATCTCGATATGGGATGATCTAAAGATGAAAGCAGACCCAAACACCAAATCAGCACTGACACTAATGGATCTCTCAGCTGCCTTTGACACAGTCATCCAGAGCACCCTAATAAAAAGACTGGAAGAAATAAGGCTTGCTGACACAGTGCTGCTCTGGATGAAATTGTTCCTCTCGGAAAGAACAGAAACAGTTGGGTTAAAACCTTTCAAATCTACACCAAGGGACACCACTTTCGAAGCACCCCAAGGTTCGTCCTAAAAAATCACAGACTAACATGCTACAACTACGCAGATGATACAAGAATCGTTTTCAAATACAGTGACGTACAAGAAGATAATGCACCACTAATAGAATGTCTCAAGGAGCTCTACCAATGGATGAACATCAACAAACTCAAAATTAACCCAGAAAAAACTGAAATCATGATTTCACCTGAGGACAGAGGAACCAATCAGCATATCCCATGGCACATAGAACTAGGGAACTCGCTGACACCATCTGCCGCTGTAAAAACCATGTAATCATCAATGACAACAAGTTATACTAGAACCAAAAGTGAATATGATAATCCAGAAGTGTTTCTTCCACCTACAAACAATTACAAAAATGCTACCATTACTCTCATTCACACAAAACACTGGCCATCATATCCCTCATCATGACAAGGATATATTATGCTAACAGCATTTACCTTTGAATGCCAGATTACCTACTAAGGAAACTGCAATGAATACAACACACAGCAGCTAGAGTACTACTTAATCTCAACAGAAGAGATCAGATCACACCAGCTCTTAGGATGTTACATTGGCTCCTGATCAAAAAAAGAATCATATTGAAAACAATGTGCATATGACACAGAGCAATACATGGCCAGGCAGCAGAATTTACTCAAATGAAACTTTCCATCTACAAACCAACCAGAACCCTGAGACCCTGCAACGACATCCGCCTAGAACCCAAACAATACACAAAGCAACAACTGGGTGGATCAGCATTCCCCTGGTTAGCCATGAAACTATGGAACTCCCTTCCCAGAGAAATACAAAATATGGAGGACCATACAAAATTCAGAAAACTTCTTAAAACCTGGCTCTTCAGCTCTGAACACAATGAAACCGACTGAACAACGCCCACACACCTCATAACTGGCCAAGTACTGAAAAAGGAAAAGTAGCCTGAACAAAATGGAGGAATGAGGGGTAGGACTGGGAAGAGAGACCTTACACAGAGATGCCCTAAAGAGGGACTACTAAGAAACATGAGAAGTGAGCAGGCCCAATCCGATTAGGCCAGGGAAGGAGGCTCAAGGGAAACCGGCAGAGGGAAAATCAGGGAAGGGTGACTCTCAGCCTAGGCATCCCGCCAGTGAGGACCAACAAGTGAACAGGAATAATGCACCAGACCCTCACCATTAGACAGCAACCGTTCCCTGCGGATTCCCCTTAGGCCAGTGAGCACATCATCTTATTGAAATAGGGTTTGTACTAAGAAATCAGACAGTTTAACAAATTCCAGAGAAGCACAGGAATCATGAGCACGGAGGTAACAATTAAGGTAAAACCCAGAAAAGGCAACCAAGGGGGAGATGAAGACCACGACTGCCACAGGTGATGCAGTTAGATGACTTTAATGGGTAGGAAATGTGACGCACACAGACAGATCTAAAGGGTGGATATTGTGATGCACCTGGATGGATGCCAGGGTTGGGGATTCTGACACACTTAGGTGGACTTCAGAGGTTGGAAATGTGAATCTCATATGGATTTCCAGGGTAGGCAGAGGTGTGATACACTCAGTTCAATTCCAGGTGTGGGAGGTGTAACACAATTGGATGAATTGGTGGGAGGTGTGGAGCAGTAGGGTGATTTCCAGGGGGGTGGGCATTGTGATGCACTTGGATGAAATCCTGGGCAGGAGCTATGGTGCACTTGCATCGATTCCTGTGGTGGGAGAGTGGGGCACTAGTGGGGATTTTTATGGGGGGTTTACTTGGTTGGATTCCTAGGGTGGAAGAGGTGGTGCAATTGGGAAGATGTTGGGGGTGGGAGGCATGGAGCACTTGGATGGATTTTCAAGACCTTCATCAACAATCCATACTAATAAACTGACTCCTTTGCAAACACTTCTCAAACTCTGGACTTAACACAACCAGGCCTCTACAGCACCACAATCCACACGTACTTCCCAACACCACCACAACAACAAAACAAACCACACATAACCTTGCACAATAGCACATGGCAGGCAACTTCCAAAAACCACATGTATGCTCAGTGAACTGTGCTTCTGAACTGAAGCTGCCAACAGCACATCACGGCTCTCTTACTCTTTTCCCATTCGATCGTACCAACCACTACCCTTCCCTTTCACAGGCCTCTCCTACTTGGTCTCCGATACTATATCCATCCATTAATCCACTTTTTCAGTGTTGCCGGCATTTTCAAGTTTCTGGCTACAAAGGGCACATTTGATAAATGGCTGCCGGGTGTCTTTAACTGATTGTACCACCTGTCTTTTCCACCAAGCCAGGGTCCTGAAATTAGTTTCAGGCCTTGGCTTTATTTTGGTGAGTGCTTTAGTCATCTGGCCCATCCTGCCACAGGACAAGTGTATATACGCAAGTGCACATTTGTACCAAGGATTCTGAGGGTCTCTGGGGCAGATTTTCAGAGTTTTTGCAAGCACTAAATTGGCAGTGAGCTCCACCTGGTCATTAATAATTAATATAAAGCTAACACTGCACATACAATCACGCTTAATTCACCCCCTGGGCTCTGTGCCCTCAGATATGTGGCCAATAGGCAATAGTTTTGTAGGTGGTAGTAATAGTGGTGATGGTGCCAGATACGCCATGCCCCCAGTAGTTGTTAAATGGTGTAGTGCCCCAACTGCTCTCCAATCAACTCCCCAAACAAACACCAGACCACCTTTTCTGATCCATTGGTATGGTATGCCCAGTGAACTAATACAGGACAACTCAGGGTGCTCACCCTCCATATTAAGCTAAGCGTCACCTTCCTCAGCTCTGCCGCCTTCCTCCATGACGACTGCCTCGTCTACCTCCATGAGGGCTCAGCTCTGCTATAGCCACCACAGAGTCTTACCTCTGTATTGCAGCCTCGCCCTGCCTACCATGTCAGAAGTTCTGCGTGCTGTCCCCTCTGTATAAGGCAGTGCAGGGTGGCAGCGATGGTGTGCTCAGAAAAGAGCTAGTGAAGCCGGGCTCTACTCTAATGTTGCTCCAGATCCGGCGCTTCTGAGGAAGAAAGACTCAGATGCAGGTACAAGGGAAGCTCCCTCACAGTCAAGCTGCATTTGTCTCTTCATGCTCTCTCCAACACTCCAACACTGTGCGAGTACCAGCCGCTTCTGATAGCCAATTAACTCTGTGAGGCAAGAAGCCTGGAGACCCAGTTCGATCTGAAAGTGTAGCAGGGTTACTATGATGAGCCAAGTGAAAAAGCCATGCCAAGTTCTGATAGCCAGTGTTCACATCACAAGTCGCCTCTGGCTCTACAAATCATTTATCTAAAGGAACTCTCTTTGTGGAAGATTGTTTTGAATTCGGAGACACGATAAGGACATTAGAAAGGCAATTCTCTAACTTTAGTAGCTATTTATATCTACTTTAATTAAGCATGAATGCAGCCAAATGTATATATTTACACCACTATATTGCCTTTCTCTTGCCGCAGAATTTTACAATCAGGGCCACTCTATCCAGCGTGTCTGTTAAATTGATATGTGTGTTGTGCATAGGAACATAGAATTTGAGCATGTTAGTGCATACAACCGTCAGCGGCGACATCAATGTGCCTTTCGAGCTTCAGTGCGATGCGGGCGTGCCAACATCCTGATAGTAGGGTACCTTGGATATGAAAATTAAGAGGAAAAGTCCTAATGCACCCTGCAATGGACAGATGGCCCTAACAGTGGACATCATGGAGCTATTGGTTCTAAAGCGCTTTGGAGAAAGACGGTAGAGAAAGACGGTAGAAAACATACTGGAGCACGCAGAAGTGGGAACCAAGTTAACAGCGGATTGAAATCACTCCCTGTGAAAATCCCCATAATGACACCTAGGGTTAGAATTCAATGGGGCATCCGGGGGTGTAAAATCACAGCGGGACAGAATTACAGAAGGGAATCTCGGTCAAAATTCTCTGCTGAGCAAAATGACAGTAGGGCACCTGGAAGCAAAAACACAGGGCAGCACAATTAAAGTAGGACACCTGCGAGCAAATAACAAGGAGCACAATCATACCGGGTCACCACGAAGCAGAACTGCAGTGGGACAAACGCGACCAGGCACAGTGGGATACATAAGAGCAGAATCATAATGGGACACCTAGATGCAGCATGGTATTCGATACAAAGTGGAATAGTGAGCAGACCTGTGAGTGGAACTATCAATCAAGAAGACACACATATAGCAAGGTATACCATGGAGCAGCACAGCATGGAAAAGGCTTACCATAGGACAAAACAAGACACTCTTACAAATGTGCCCTGCAAATAGCTCCGTCTTCAAATGTTCATTTGTCCTCTCTCTTCCTGTGCCCCTCTGCATCTCTATCTCCCTCTGATAGATACATCAGGGAATTAGCTGATGAGGTTGAGGGACTTGAGTGAGGATCCACTCTGTCCACTAAGCAGAGTGCTAATTGTTATGTGAGGCGTTAACTGTTGGTTCAGGGAAAGAGCTGCCCGAGGTATATTTCACCTGCCTTAATATGCTGGTTGAAACGCTGAGAGCTACTTCAAACCTCAGTCTAACCTGCTCAGCTTCTGTGCTCCATGGGAAATACTGTAACGGTGTTCAGTCAAAATGTCGAAAATAAAATGTAGAATGACAATAATGTGGAAAAATAAATGTAGAAAAAAAAATGTCGAATTCCCTTTTTTTTTAAATGATATATTTATGTTGGGGTCCGGGAATAAAAAAAAATAGGTAAAAAAAAAAGGGGGGGTTGGGGTGGAACCCCCCCATTTCGAATAAAAAACGTCATAAAATAAAATTCAACATTTTTTTTTCTACATTTATTTTTCGACATTTTGACTTTCTACATTTTGTCTTTCTACATTATCACTATAAACCTACTGTAACATTTGCCCATCCTGAAAATGTCCGCTTGGCAAACAGCATTTGTCAGGTGATATGGGCTGGGGCCATCACCCCTAATATTTTCTCCCTAAAGTATACCCCAGAGTCTCCAACATGCCTCAACCCCTTTCATGCAGCATACACAGCCACAGGACAAAAACATGAACACCGGCCTTCTTCACCCAGTGTTAGCTATAAATTGTGTGTGAGCCATGAGATTCAACAAACGTTTAAATAGATAAATACATGTGGACTCATGAAGTGATCCTTGAGTAAATTGTCAGCCACGTCAGTGCTCTTTTCTCAGGGAGTATATGTTTACATGTTTGCCTGAGTGTCTCTTCAATACAACCTATGGAGAGACTCGCATGTTTATGTGCTTTTAAATCTTCTTTTCCACAAATAAATATATTTTACCTCAGTCGGCCAGTGTAAGAAACACCCACTGACCTGCCAACTAAAGTGTGCGCGTTTGTGTCTTTCATGTCCGCACTCTAATCACTTAACTTGCTGGGTGTTTACAATGTGACAGAGCTCTTCATTTCCGGCCTAATGCAGCAGCAGTGTGCCGCTATGAATGACAATGGGCCTGCGAAGACTGGAGCAGAAAGGAGGAAAAGAGAGGTGAGAATATGGGAATGAGTGGCACTCCCTAGGCACCAATATATGCGTGTATGGTGACAGGGAGGGTGGTGCAGTGGGCAGGCAAGGAGAACAAACACCAATGACACATTCTTCTGTGCATCCTTCCTGCCCTTAAGTAAAAAAACAGGCTACATCAAAGAATGTTTTCAGCAAGCATGTGCTTCCATGTCAGCTTCTACTGACTAGTCACAAAGGCCCTTGAACTATGGAACTCTCTTGCCTTTTTACGAATTGTAGAACCGAACATCCTCTAGCTTGGGAAAGCCGTAAAAAAACTCACTATTTTGGAAGCCTTCCCCCCAGGCTTTAACAAGATCCCTAGGGGCCACCCCCTTACATTAACTATTCGCTGGCTTCCAACCCTTTAAACAAACCCACCTTCAATGAGGATAATGAAATGTTATAATATATGTCCCAGAAGCCGCATTGCACTGCCCATGATAATGAATTAAATCCCTACGATCTTACCGATCCTATGTGTTTGATCCCTAATGTATTTTCTCCTCCTTTAGCCCGTTTTCTCGGCTCCACATTGATCTGAAGCCTGCTGTTTGGATTTGATGTGGAAATAAAACACCAAATATATCGGCCTTAACTGAACCTGATAGGCTGATCCCACATGTTCAAAATATACCTGTTTCATCTTCAACTGAAATGGTTCAGCAATCAGTGAATGGCTCAGTCACCACCCTATGGCGCGTGTCTCCGCAATTATGTTTTCTTCTCACTGTATATTAACAGAACAGGGTTGAAACACAAGGGTGCATTTAAGCAATACAACCACATGTTTATTACACCGCAGGTCTGTTAAATGAACCAGATGAGTTAATTTCAAATGTTTCTCCAGTCTGTTTGCGAGACATACATCAAGTTATGAAGACATGTCAGTAAAATAAACAAGCTAAACTCCGAAAACAAATCTGCCTGGAAAACATTAGTACTTGCAAATATGAATGACAGAATAACATAGCCAACTGCATGTCCTACTGTGACATAGGCCAGCCAATGGCTGCACAGCATGTGTGGAGATGACGGACACCTGACCAAGGCACTGGCCCGCACATATGTATCCAACCATGTCTTTCTGCCCACGTGTTATTCTTAGCATTAGGTTTTAGCTACAGCAGGTGTCACTTTGCAGCACCTAGGATACAAAAATGAATACATTGGTCAAGTCGGGGAAATCTCAGTGTAGAAGACAATCGGCTAGACACATTAATGGCTGTAATTGGCAACCATCTCCCATTCTTATCTAAGCACTTATAAAAAAATGTTTTTGTTATAATTAAACTACTCTCAGACATTTGTACATATTTATTGCAAACAGCACTTATGACAGAGGTACAAAACGAGAGTATTTCCCACTTGTTTTTTGATGTTCATGATCTTGAGTCATTTTCAAGTTTTGTGTACTCATTTACATTGTGAATGCGATTAGCATGAGAATTTTAATTTCCTAATGTTCTATTCACATGTATTTGTGTCACTATAAAAACATATGATTGATTTCCAAAATTTGCAGCAGGAGAAAAGAAAACATTACTTAATTCATTCCTGGTGCCTCCTGTTTGAAAATAGCTCTTCCATGGTTCATGCTTCATGTAAGTAGGACATGTGCCATGATAAAACAGCTGAAACATACATCTTGGGAATCCTACAATGTTGCACCTATTTAAACGGTTTCAGAGTAATTGTTTTTTTATTTACATGTTTTATTGGTTAGTTTTTTTTTTAACCTTTAACATAACATGATATGAATCCGCTTTGACAAAATTTAACATGTGTCCAAATCAAGTCAAGTAATTTCTTTGGAAAGGCCACCCTTTCTGTCATTTTGAAAATTAGGAAGTAATTCAGAGTAATTGCATTTGACATCCAGGAAAATGGTGACATGTTTCAAATACAAACTACTACTAATATTAGGGTGCACAGCTACTCAAAAGATAATATGCATTTTCAAAATTGTGTTTTGTCACATGTGGTACATTTCTTAAATCACTTAAAAGAGCAGTGCTTTTAAGAAGTTTGTAAAGTAAAATGTGCGACCCGCTCGTTGCACCGTTATCAATTCACAGCAGTGCCAATGAATGGCCCAAATTAATAAATTATTTGTGTGTATGTGTAGTAAAATGTGCTCACATTTGGGGCTACTGCACTCAGGGATGTCATTTGGGCATCGCCAGGGGTTATCAGTGATGTCATCAATGACATTAGTGATGTCATCTTTGATGTCCTGGGTGTTAGTCCTAGCAGTGCACAGTGGTGGCGCGAGTTTTGGTTACTTAGCTTACCATAACTGGCGAATTCAGGGGTTTTTCCCTTTTATTTGGAACCATAACGTCCCATTAACAACGTTTTTTTTTTACTGAAGTTCATAGGTTTTTAGTAGCACAACTTAACCATAACGTTCCTGCAACAAAGTTTTTTTCACTAAATCTGCATATATAGATGATGTAAATTTGATGATTGTTTACTAGGATGCCCTTAGTTTATATACATATAACATAGAACATACTGAACCCCCTACCTGCGCTAGTGCGTCTAATATCCGCGAACCATGTGCCTGTTCGCAGACGGACTCAGACAACATCAACACTATCCAAAAACTCAGGGGGTATCTTTCATTGTTATATCATCCAAAAAAAAAACACTAAACATGTTCAAAAAGCAGCACATAAATAAATTACATTCAATAATAAATAAGAAGTGAAACTGTGTATGTAAAACACTAACAGGCCAATTACATAGCATATGCAACATAGTGGAATATACCAAAACACAATAAATTTGCCTCCAAAAGAATTACCTCACAGAAAATGCACAGCAAAAATCAGCAGGACAACTACGCAGCAGAAACAGCAAAACTTAGCAAGACACTAGTGAGTACACTACATTTATTGTATATATTTATAAACTTTCTGTATTAGGTACATAAAACTAATATATATATATATATATATTTTTTTTTACACAGAAATGTGTAGTACTTTGGAATTGGCTGGAAGAAAATGTTCCTCTGGATGAAATGAGTGAAGACAGTGATACTAACGGTAAACACTACACTTCTCTATATAAGCCAATTAATAACCATTACTTTATGTGTACTTAACACATTCTTTTTTAAACAGACCATACAGACATTAAAAATAATATACCAAGAGAGACGTTACAAAATCCTCTGCAGCGAATGGAGCTAAAAATGGATCTGTTAATGAAAAATGTAATTTTTTAAAAAACTTTGTGGAGGACCATATAAAAGAAAACATTTAATGTCCCAGCCAACTATCCCCAAAAACTCCCCAGCAAGAAAAAACGTTATGATGAGCCTTCAATCCCTTCCTCCCCTACCATCAGTTTCTGCTTCCCCCTCTCATTCATAATGTTTATACTTTTATACAATAATAAAATATTAAGTGTATTGTTAGTACATTCCTCTGTGTCTTATTTTTTTTAAAAAAGGCAGTTAGGGTGTCTGCGGACAGCATGGCTGTCCGGGATGTCCTCAATTAACCAAAATGGGGGTGTCCTAAGGACAGTATACCTGTTCATATTGTTGGCAATCAAAATGGAGGTGTCCTTAGGACACACAAGATGTCTGCCTGTCCGCAATTAACCAAAATGGGGGTGTCCTAAGAACACTGTACCTGTCCGAATTGGCCGTAGTCAAAATGGGGGTGTCCACAGAACACTAAAGACGTCTGCATGTTTGTAGCTATGCAAAATAAAGTGTCCTAAGAACATTCCCCCTGTTCGCATTGTTCATAACCAGAATGAATATTTCCACAGAACACATAGCCCGTCCACTTGTCTGCAAAGTTGTGATGCACATTTGTTTTGTTCGGGGACCTGAACACTGTCCGTAGAACACCCGCACGCATGCGTAACACACCCTTTCCCCTACGAACATCGTGCTTGTCCGCAACTGTCCGCCACACGTGTGTCGCACTTTTAATTAGTTCAGGGACTGGAACACTGTCCTTGGAACACCCGCACGCATGAGTAGACCTGACCCTGCGCATTTGGTGTCCTATGGACAGCCACCCATTCGCCAATGTGTCCTCGATGTCATTATGTGACCACACCCACGCTAAGCGTAATGAACACTGTTTCGGCCCTAGACACCAAAAAAGTGCTTTTTCAGCAATCCCAGGTATTTTCCTGGGAAAGTTCACCCTTACACATCCCCCACACTATGTCCCTGGCGATCTGCATACTTTTGGGAATTTTTTGAGGCGTTTCTTGGTGTTCAAAATGTTCAAAGACAGTGCGGGTGTCCACTAAGCGCGCCCCAGCACCCCTATAAAAGGCTGCACCCCAGAGCTGCTCCTTATTCTGTTTTGGGCTTACAGGACAGAGACTGTTCCTTGTTGCGTTGGATTGCGCTTGCTCTTTGAAACAGCTGTCCTGATGGCATCCATGGCTACTGCTGGTGCTACTGCTGTCTCAGCAGCACCCCCACACCCTCCACCACAACCCCTCCCCGAAGGCCTGCAGAGGGGAACAGGCATCAGGATACAGAGGAGAGTAATGAAGAGGATGAGGTAGTGGAAGTCCCTACTACTAGTTCTCACCGTGAATCTTGGGTGTGGAGGTTTTTTCACCGCAGTTGATGGAGTACCAAAAGCACGTACACACAAGGTGACCTGCAAACAGTGCAAGATGGTGCTGAGTTGTGGGAAACCAGGTTTGTACAGCTATGGTACTTCCCCAATGAAGCGACACCTGAAATCGTTCCACGCAGGCTATTCATAAGGTTGTACATTGCGATAAAGGTAGTAGGTTGAGTTGCCCTGCGAGGCTCTTTTCTGAGTCAATGAAGTGTCAATGAAATGTGCAGGGCCCTGTGCATTCTTAGAAGTCCGCAGACTGTCCGCGGACCTCTGAATTCTTTGCGGTGCTGCCCTTTCACAACCATTGCACTATCCGATGGGAGGAAGTGGTGGCTCTGAAAAGAGCCTTTTTATGGTGTTTTTTTGTGTTTCAAAAACTTGAAATGGTCAACACCTACTGCAAAATGGATTTCTGTAATTCCAAAAAAGGTCGCAATGCATTTGGTATATTTCGCAGAAAAATCTGATTGCCGGCATAAGTAAGATGTACACCATCTCTGTGAAAAATGTGTGTACTACGAAACATAATGTTTTCATTGTGAAAAGAGGATATACCAACATCTCTCAAAAAGGCACAGACAGCCTTGTTAACATTGTGCCTTGCTTTATCCATTTGTGGACCAAATGAAGAAGAACGCAGCCACATTTGTCTCTGCACAATACGGGAAATAATTACTTTGGAGTTTGGATACATATCCATGACTTTCCCAAGTCCTTCTTTCATTGCAAATTGCAAAGACAATCCAGACACATGTCCTAAACTGTTCCCTCCCCAATGAATAATAATAATGTCTGGATGACACTGTGTCACCAAAGTAGCACAAAGAGGTACCAAATACAGCCACTTCATTCCACGCACTCCATGCCAATGCACTTCCACATGAGGGAATCCAAGATGTACAGCCACTCCACAGCAATCTGTAAGCACCTCCAACCAATTTATCTATGAATTTCCCAAAATCCACACAATCTGCTTTCTGAAACACACAACCATAGCTATCTCTTCTCCTCTCATGAAAAAGACTTTCTAACAAACTCTCTGCTCACACATCACACCCAGTAAACCCTATTGACCAATCCCATGCTGTGCTACGTCTCATTTGCATCCCTCTCAACCTCCAAAATCCTGTATGTAATACGCGCTGTCCGCAGACAACTGCGGTGTCCGCAGACAAATCGTAAAATCTGAGCGTGGGGAAATAAAATTGAAATAGTGTGCCCCAATTCCCCTTTGAGGTTGGCTCTGAAAAGATCCTTTTTTTGGGTTTGTTTGCAGATGCTTCAGAAACACCTATTATTTTGTATTTTTTTCTTCACATTAGCTTCTCCAAAGCAACCCTTATGTTCCAAAACAGCGTGGCATTTCCCATAAAAGATAAAGACATGCCATCTTCTTTAAAATAATCAACATTACCAGAGTCAATGTTGTCATTGTTGCAAAAGAACATGCCAGCTCTAAGCATAAAAGCAAACATGCATCGGTTGATTAAACACCCAGCAATATTTTGCTGAGGACAAAAAACAGAACTATTGTCCAATATGGCCCAAAGTACCAAACCAGGAAAAAATTACCTTGGCATTTGGAAGTAGTTTCATTACTGACTGAACCAAGTTTCTAGATCTTTTAACAAAGAAGGGGCACTGACAGAGCCCAAATGCAAAGCACCACAGTGCAGAACAACCACTTGTGGACTGTTAACCCTAGCCATATCTTGGCAAACTTCTACCATTGCCTGCAAATTGAAACCAGGCACAGTGCTCCACACCACCTCCACTCCTTTTACATCAAAACATCAAAAATGTTTCACATATTCCTACATTTTGCATACTGCTCCAAACCATTCACAAACATATCTCCAAGCACCACCACCCTGACTTTCTCCACGTCTGCCATCTTCACTGCATACAGCCTCTCTCAATATGAAGCAGAACCTCAACACTTGATTGGCTAATCCTCAAAATACACTCACATTTCATGCTCGGAAGCGCCGGATGTGGCATGTCCTGTCTGTGAACAGCCACGCTGTCTGCGGAGCGCATAATACTGGGGCAGCCCTTCTACCCTTTCCACTTCACTCCCACATTGGCTACTGTTAAGCAGTCACATAAACATCCACCAATCACATGCAAGACCTCTAAATCTAACTCCATCATCACAATTCAGCACTTTAGATGTACTGTTGATCACTCCGAGTACAATTGCGCAGTGACTGCAAAGCACCTACAGCAACTACTAGTAAACTCTCCAACATTACTACTTTCAGATTCATGCACATCCATATGCATGAACACAAAGTACAGGTATAAATATTTTTTGCACAGTACATCATAACTGCCAACATTCCCACCCACTTGTGAGGGAGATTGCCTCTTAAAAATCAGGAGACAACATTTGTGTCATAAGAATGCATGGGGCAAAGATGTATTTTCGTTGTGAGAACGTGAAAAAAAAAGAATATTTTTCATGTATAAATCGGGAGTCTCCTGCTGAAGTCGGGAGGATTGGCATGTATGGTACATGCACATCTCTTGTATAAATGCATATAAACAGAGTAACTGCCACTTACCCTGCGCAACCTGCAAACAAGCTTACTGTAATTTCTCCCATCTGCTATGATCAAGTGTCACTTACAAAGTTGTCTGCTCTCCACATTTTTATTTACCCATATTATTAACTGCAATGTGCAAACTGTTATTTTCATTCATTCTATCATTTCTGTAACCACTGCCACGTATTTAACCACATTTCAACCATGATAGCATTTAATGCATTATAGTGCATAAGATGTACATACAATTTCCTTTCTATACGTTCTGCATATTTCACATACATTCTATAATTTCAACTTCCTTTACAAATGACTACATTAGTAATCAGATACAACACACACAACCATCTAACAAAGTGTCATTTCATGGTAAAAGATGGGAGAAATAACAGTATGATTATGTAAAAAGGATTTCTAGTGTGTTATAAAATTACACGCAACCAGGATGAATACATGCATCTTTATGTATACACACAGATAGCCAATATCATTTGAAAGGCCCCCAGCTGAAACAACACCACTGCCTCTACAACTGTTCTTCCAATCTAGACAGCTCTCTGATTCCAGCTGGTTGCCCATTCCGTTCTAGATTTCAGAACAGCATTAAACTATGCACAGGTGCAGTCATATCTATCACATCATCTACAACTATGTACAGTGTTGTAAAGCAAGACATACAACATCTCCCCCCTTCCCTTCAGTCTGCAACACAAGCACCAGGTCCTTCCTTGCAACCCTTACTTTTTTCAGACTCTCCCATCTCCAAGCACCATAGTATCACCCAGTAGTTTGGTAATCACCTACTGAGTAATAACCTTCTGACCCCATCAAATCCTTCTGATTTATTTCCCACACCTTCACAAATACATACATTGCATACTTTTCCATACAGTTTCTGCCATTTACACTGTAAAAATAGCAAACAAAGCATACCATTATTTCTTCTATCTCCTAACATCCAATAGCACTGCCTTTATGAATCCAAGTGTGTTCTGTGCACTTACTATTGTACTCATTTCTAAAGCACATTCAACTAACAGATTCTAAATAAAATATACAGAATGCACATAGGCAAAGAAAGGTGCATGTACATGCTATGCACAGTTATCAGAAAGAATGACTACTGCAAAAATAAAGAAATCCAGGTCTACATTAACAACAGTGCTATTAACACACATATTTACTAACTTCTTTCTTTCACAATTGCAGTGAAGACCACTCTCCTGAAATGCAGCAGCGTCTGAAGTACGAACAAGAACTCAGAAGAAACCTACTCTTTCCATCCAAAAAAGTAAGTGCAATACTGCCATAATGTTCTAACTGTAATTCAAACACTAGAATTCTGGTATTCTAGAACAAACAATCTTACTTACCCTGCAACATTAGACTCAGTATTAGTGGTTCACCCCCACCAGTTCCATACTTTACAATCTGAACACCAGTATAGTAACACACACATAAAAGAATAGCCTTCCCAACCTGATGTAGCATCCCATGGCACAATCACACACCTCTACATGCATCCTTACCATCATACTCAGACACTCATGCACAAAGCACACATACACTGCACATCCCAACCCACACTTTGTTTTTTTCTCCAACAGACCCCAAAGAATGCCTACCAAGAAGCAACTCTGTAGAAAGTGATGCAAAAGTAAACAAAATCAAACTAAAACTCTCCAAAATAAGCATCCACCTCTAGCAGAATTTGTACAAAAAGTTCAAACAAAACAGCTAATACAGTCATTAAGCGAAACAAAACAAGCTTCCAGTATAGAAACTTTGCCTCCTCTTTCAAAATGTAAAATGAAACAGAAAGTGATTAACTAGACTGCAGCTACCACTAGTGCTAACACTGCACCTATAAATCTTGATGTAGCGGCAAGAAAGCATACCAAAAATATTCTTGTACAAAAAAATGTTTTGCCACAGAGTCCTTCAGAACCTTGTAAAAACAAGAGAGAAATCATGCACAACCCTTAAAACCTACCGTAGAATATTAATCCTAGAAGCTTTTATAAACAGTGCAATCCTTCTCAAAAGGACATTATTTATTTTAGTTTTAAACAGAATGAAACCATTAAAAAAGTACTAAACTACAAAAAAGACTTCCCAACAAATGGAATATCAACAAAGATAACTTCACAAACATCTGTGGAGGTGAATGGAGTCACACCACGAGCACATAACCATATTTCAATGAAGAAGCATACAAACAAAAGCAAATAAACCCAATTGCCATGCATAGCAGTGGACAAGGGTCTGAAAAACTTAATAATACCATTATGGAACAAGAAACGCTGCTCACAAAAGTATCCCCAGAAAACTCAGTATCACCTGTCCATTCTACTGAACCAATCCGTCCAGTCTAGAAATGGCCGTGCACATCTATGTGTAACATTGCTAAAAAACTTTAAAATCTTTACGCCACTTCCTCAGTCAGTATGTGAAAGGCAAAGGCAAATTCAAAATTAAACTACTACACAATATGGACCCATGTCCAGTGCGCAAATATACTGGACTCCAAGGACATTCATTAGCCTGCGTTTCTGGACCTATTTGCAAAAGCACCTTCAACCATATCAAAATGATATCAACACATCATTCAACTATAAGAAATCTGGTCCATAAACTGTACTATGCCAAAAGTCCTGCTTTAGCACTAGCCAACTTAAATAACAATCTTCTACATGGTACAGCCAAACAACTGCTCGAAGAAATAGAGCATATCCAGAGAAAATATTTTGGAATTGAAAGCCACTTACAAAATGCAATAGATTTATAACAGACTACCAACAACTGTACAGATGGCAACCTTCTATTACACACATACAAAAAAGAAATACTAAAGTTTAAAAGTACATCTGCTGGAGTACCAAAGCATTTGTGTGTGTGTTGCCGCAGGACTTTTTTTTTTATAAAAATAGCACAAAAACTGTAGAAATAACGTACAAAATAGAAGACAATGAAGATTCCAAATGGTTCCAATTATCTCTCTATCTTATAGCAGAAAACAAATACGAAATTACTGATCCCTTAATACTTTGCAGTTACTGCACTGCAAAACTTGACAATAACCAAACACCTTCACGTGCTATCACAAATGACTTGGAATTATTCCCATTACCAAAACCCCTGCAACAACTCAACTTGTATGAGAGCATCATAATTCAAACATTGCACCCATTTCAAGCAATAATACACCTCCAACCAAAAACAACAAAACTACCTCCGTCTGAATTAGTGAAAGGCTTTTGTGGCAAAGTAGTTTATTTGCCATTAGATGCCATTAGATCTCAAAGAAAATGTACACACTCTGTGAGTACAACGTCCAATACGTCCAATACATCAATCTTTAATTATCTTAATAAATGGCGTGCGTATAAAGGACAAAAAAAATTGGCAAAAACTCATTGATTTACATAAAGTTAGACAAGCCCTGCAATATCTAAAAGTCAACAATGAATACTACAGAGAAATTAATATTGAAGAAAACCTGAGGGAAACCACTGAAATAATTCAAGAGTCATCTGAAACTGTTAAATTTCAATTTCTAGATCCTGCTACAGAATCCAATTTTTTAGACCATTATTCAATTCACCCATTACACTTTAAAAACACCATAGATGATGCACTGGAAACATACCAAATGTGACAAGCCAAAGGATCTCCAATCAGCAAATGGGAAAAAAGTATAGAAGCACGTGCCTTTCCTCTACTCTTTCCTACTGGAAAAGGAGGAAGGTACGATGATAGAGCCATACAAATAACAGCATCAGAATACTGCTCTTTACGAATGTATTCTGAAGAGCCCAGATTCCGACAAAACGTGGAATACACATTCCACCTTCTCTTTGAAAGTGAACTAGCAACTCTATGCTACGGAGTTGCCCACACATTGAAATCAGGTACCCATTTTCAAAATATGTCAGCTATGAAATTACTACAAAAAGTGCAAGAAAAAGATGAGATTTTACAGTCAAGCATTACAAATCTTTTAGCAAACATGCATGGTACAAAAGAATACTGGTTCCGATGTCACAGAGATGTATGCTGTATGATAAGAAATCTTGGCCCACCCAGTTGGTCTGTGACATTTAGTTGTGCAGAATATGCATGGGAAGATTTACACGATTTCCTATGCAAATCAAACAAAAACAAAAAAAACATAGATATAAAAAAACACCAGGAGAACTCTGCTCTCTAGATCCTGTGAATGTATCAAAATATTTCCATCATTGCTTCACTGCTATGCTACAGTTCATTTGTAATAAAACTGTTCCACCCCTCAGAGAAGTGCAACATTTCTTTTGGAGACAAGAATACCAAGCCAGAGGAGCACCACGCATCCACATGCGTTTGTGGATTAAAGATGCTCCTAAATTTGGTCAGGATAGTGATGCCACTGTTTTGCAGTTCATCCAAAAATATGTCACTTGTGAAATCCCTTCGCAAACAACACATAGTGACCTTCATGCACAATGTTTACATTTACAAAGGCACAAATGTGGGAAATATTGTCGTCAAACATATAAAAACAAAGGGAAAAGCTACACCAAATGCTGCTTTGTTTTCCCTTGACCAGTTTCAACAACAGGTCAAGTAAACACCTTCATGTCTTCAGTTAGACATAGGGGGTCATTACGAGTTTGGAGGCAGCCATGGCGTTATTAGCACCATGGCTGCCTCCAAACCCGGGTCTGGGTCCGGTCTGGCTGAATGGGGACTTACCGGGACATTCCGATCTATGTGTACCCGGTGAGTCCCCATTCAGTTAACCATTCCCCATTCCCATTTGAGCCCCCATAGCGCTCAATGGGAATGGGGAAGGCGCTAATAACGGTCCTGCAAATTGTGGGCCCGTTATTAGCTGCAAGGGGACCAGACCAGGCCGGGACCCGCTAAGGGACCTCGAATAGGGCGGTAAGGGTTTACCGGCACCGGCATCATTACTGGTGACCCTTAACCCTTTACCGCCCAACTCGTAATGACCCCCATAGTGTCAAAGGTAAATCACCTAAGAACACATATTACATAAAAAGAACAGAAGAATCAAAATACATCAACGATTACAATGCAATCATTTCCCTGCTATGGAATGCAAACATAGATGTGCAGTACATTGCAGACATTTACACTGCAGTTGCATGATATGTCACAGCCTTCTTAACCAAAGCAGAGAAAACAGAGCTTCAGGACCTCTGGGATGACATTTCATCTGACAAAACACTTATCACAGACATTTTACAGTGTAGGCATAAATATGTTCTTGCATAGAGAATGTGGATGCTATGAAGCTGCAGACAGTTTAACCAGTACTGCCTTGTATAGAAAATCTGACAATATAGTATGGCTAAGTCTTGGTTCTGCTAAATCTAGAAAAAGAGTTATCAAATCATATGAGGACATAGAAACAATAGCCAAAAATGATCCCAATAGCCAAGACATTTTGAAAAACAATTTACTAGAAACATACTACCCAAACAGGAGTACCACTTTGGAAACTATGTGTCTATACCACGTAGCCCAAAATTTCACATACAAAAACAATATTAAACCAGATGAAAAGAAAGCTAGATACAGAGTAGCACATTGTGAAGGCAGCTTAGTGAAACTTACAAAACACAGCTTAATTAATCATATCAAATTGTCATTAAAAACTCCTCAACATAAAGAACTGTTTTACGTGTCCCTGCTACAACTTTTTAAACCATGGAGTAAAGAAAAAGAGTTACTGGATATGTATGACTCCTATGAAGACACTTTCAAAGTAAATGAAAGCACTATAACAGACACAAACATTACACAGTACCAAACAATGTTGCACAATGAACAGCAACATGAAGAAGAACTCCAGGCACAACTAGATGTCAACACTCCCGACAGTAGTCAACCTTCTGTAACAGGAAGCCAAGAACCACTTGGACAGCCACTAATAGCAAATGAGGCAGAATTAGCCATGGCAGAAGCAGAAAACACCATGTGTCAGTATGAGCAATCTATAGACTACTTTGCTGGACTGAAATCACAACTAAACACTGAGCAGCGAAGCATTTTCCAAGAAGTAACAAAACAAATTGAACATGGTGTGCAACATGAAAATAAACACTGTACCTGCCAAGATTACAAACCTATACTGTTATACGTGAGTGGTCAAGCTGGTTCCGGCAAAACATTCCTAATCAAAATCATCAGCAAGTTCCTCCAACAAATGACAAACAACAAACTGTCAGCTGTTGTAACTGCCCCCACAGGTTTAGCTGCATACCACATAGGCGGTGTCACTTTACACCGATTACTACTCCTTCCAGTAGAACAGCAAAACCAATTAGACCATTACAAACTTTCTACAAAAGCTGCAATGGAACTATGCAGAGTTTTCAAACAAATTAAATTCTGCTAATAGGTCAGGTGAGCATGGTCTCCAACCTAATGTTGGCTTTAATTTACCTCAGACTACAAGAGGTCCTCAAAACAGACTATGAAGAGTTCTTTGGAGGAAAACAAATTATTGTTTTCGGAGATCTTCTTCAATTAACACCAGTGAAAGCTGAAGCTAATTTTAAAAACTTAGGGCACAAACTGTGCCATAAAACTCTTGGCAGCATAAGAAATGTCAACCTTTGGCAACATTTTCAATACAGAGAATTAACTGAAAATATGCCAACATTTAAAAAAAAGTATTAGAGTTGGTGTACTATCTCAAGAAGCACACACTATATTAAAAACCAGGCACATCCATGGACTTATGGCCATATCTCATGTGCTACTGATATCATGGAACAATTAGTACACAAAAATGTCAATTGTATGTCCTTGATGCCAACTCTTGCAAGCTGTTCAAAATTTAATGAAACAATGTTAAAAAAAGAAATGCAACCAATAGTTCAAATTGGCTGCACAGACAAACTGGACGTACATGGTATGACACTACCCATGTGTCAACACGCCACAAAAAGGCTAAACACCTTGGAAAACTCTATCTCTAACACAGCTGGTTTGGAGAAAATATTAAAATTATCTTTAACCTATAGAGTAATGCTTAAATATAACCTTGAGGTGGACCAAGGACAAGTTAATGGAGCATTTGGTACAGTTGTTGGCTTTCAAACATACCCATGTGACAACAATATTCAGTTTATCAATATTCTCTTTGACAAACTAGCAGAAGTTAAAAGGATAGGACGTTCAACAGCCTGCTTCCTACATTTCAAAGACATGAATGTACACAGAGATCAAATTTCTCTAACTCTAGCATACACAGTCACCATTCACAAATCACAAGGATTTACCCTAGATAAAGCATTGATAGATATTGGTAGCACAATCTTTAAATAAGGCATAAGCTATGTAGCACTATTACGCATACATACACTTGACAGACTATTTCTAATCAACTTTGATGCAAGTAAAGTAAATGCTGATATTTCTTGCATTCTAGAATACAATAGACTGCGTTCACTCTACACCCCCATCTAAAAACCTATCCTGTTCCGCAAAAAGCAAAACGTTGTAAAAGAAAACTACTTCAGACTCAATCTGTGCAGGATCTCACAGCAATTCCTCAAAAGAAAGTAAAAGAACGTAATACTTCTTCAAGGACCACAACCAAAGAAGAATCTACTTCTCAAAGTAACTCAACTACCTCTTCAATGAAGCAACGCACACTATCAACAAATGACTTGGGCACAGAACTGTCAGTTCCATTCAAATTTTCAAATACAACTGGTGTAAATTGCTAGGCAATAAATATTTGATTCCAATTGCCACCAATTATTGACAACATTTACTTACACGATACAGACCAATTGTGTTGGCAAATGTTAGTCCTTCATAGAAATGCAACCAACAATCCTGACAACACTTACAGTGTTCATGGAATAAGGCAGGAATTGGACTACTGTGCTGGAGTGGTCAAATTCACTATAAACTCATAAGAAGATTCACACGAATGTCTAATGTACGTGCTACAAGTACTAGAAAACAAAAACATATCTATAAATGAAATCTTCCAGATTTCATACATGTGGAAACATACATGATATGATATATATGGCATTTATAACGCGCCTATACACCAGTGTTTTGAGGCGCGACGAGGCAAGGGAAGGGGAACAGAGGGAGACAGACAATGATCTTACTAGGCCAGGTGTCATTAAGATCACGCAAGTGCATGGGAAGGGGGAACATGGAAAAGTGTGGGGGGAAGGGAGGGGGGAAAGAGCAGTACATGGGATAGTAGAATAATAAGATAATAAAATGGCCACCAGATATTGGCAAGTGCAAGGTAAGAGCAGACATAAGTGCTGGTATGGGGACTGTAGGGGTGCATGCTCACATGCACTCTTTGCAGGGATGTAGTACAAGAAGAAGCTCCTAATGAACGCTTTGTGTATATAACCATACCTAACTGTGAATCCATTCCATTTTAGCAACTTGTACAAAATGCAAACCATGGAAGATTATGTACTACCTGCAATTCTGATAATCGTTTCACCTTACAAATACAGACACATAGTAAATAGGTAATTGTATTGCTTTTATGTTATAATGCAGATGGTACCAAAAACAACTGCAAGCTGACTGGATTCACTTATGATCAAGCATCACTTGGTAAGAAAACCTTCACAACAATAGGTATAAACTACCACACAGGAGCCACAACCAATGCAGGTCACTACACTGCATATATAAAAAAGAATTGTGGATGGTTTGAATTTAATTATAGTATCATTAATCTAAAGCAGAGATTACGAGCAAATCTTGTAAATGCTTACTTAATATTCTTAAAACCAAAATTTTATAACTAATATGTGTATGAACATAAACAAAACTTGAACTTCAAAGCTATGACCAGTTAGAATACTCCAGCAGGTATCTAACTGCCCCAAGAATCTGCAACAAAGAAAAACATAAATGAATACCACTAAAATTGAAACAAGACATACAAAGTTAGAATATGCCGACATGTATCTAAGTGACCCAAAAATCTGCAACAAGGCAACAGATAGCTAGATACCACTAAAATGGAAAAAGAAATAAACAAATAGAATACACCAACTGCTATCTAATTGCAACAATATTACCACCACTTCCAAATGAAAAACCATACACCTATCCAATTCCTCCTATTGAAATCAATGAAAGAAATATATTTTACCACAACGTAGAAAGATTTTTTTTAATCCAGCATGGTTTTTCTTCCCACAGACCCAATGATTTAATCAACAAACACAGGAACTGAGCAAATTGCACAGTACACTGGTTTGAACTATAGTACTTCTAAAGTAGTAACTATGAGGGTCAGCAAAATACAGAAATGTCTACTATGTAATGCAATACTAATTATAAACTACCTACACTAACATGTGATTTTTTCATTTATCACAGTGTTTGCAAAAGAATGGTTCCTCCAACTAGAGTCAAACAGTAAGTCTCTAATGATTGGACTCACAAACACCACAGCATAACACACCCATTCAAGCAAATACCTGACCATAAACCACAATCAAAAATGTTTGCTTTCATGGGTATCTTATGCTGCAGGCCTTGTTGCCAAGCACTACAATCTTGACTGCATGGCCTGGCCAAAACTCTTCATACAGGCTCAACAAAGTAAACAGCAAGTATATAATAATTAAACTCACAAACACTGCAACATAACACAGCCATGCAAGCCAACACCTCACCAATAAATACAATCCAAAATGCCTAGAGTCTTTAATAATAACAATCTGAACACAATCCAACAAACAAACAAACAAACACACATCATCTAACTATCCTATAAACACTATTACACTACTTCCAGTCAGTACTCACATTTTTAAAAACATATCCCCTAAGCAGCCCACATACCACTATCAAAATGTTTGGTAGCATTGCAGAGTTCTGCTGTGGTGGTTGTGGCCAGGGCCTAGAGTCTTGGGTGCATGGCCGAAGGCCGTAGGCCATGCATCCAGGACTCTAGGCCCTTGCCACAACCACACAGCAGCACACCCATAGAAACAAACACATACCAAATGACCACAACCCAAAAACATAATACATCCACCTCAAAACTATCCACTTCAATTAACATTCTAAAATATAATTACAACCAACGTAAAAACTCTTCAATACATACCCTCTTTCCCCAATGCTCTTCTAATGACCCATAAGCAACCTTATACTAAAGTAAAATAGCCAGTAGTACACCCAGTGTTAGTATGTTCGAGTGTTAGTATGTCCGCGGACAACCGCGGTGACTGCGGACACCGCCAACACATCACGGCCTTCCCCCACCTAAACAAATACAGCATTTGACCCATCTCTTACTCCCCCACCCTCTCCAAGCACTCATACACACCAACACACTTCTCAAAATTGGATTTAATCTCACTTCCAGCGCATGTCTGCGCATCCAATATGGCAGGTGCATCGAAAAAATTTGACGCACCTCACGCCTCATCCCAGCCAATTCATCGTAAATCCACAGACATGACGCAGACATGACGCAAGCCCATTATCCAATCGGTGTCCTGTCCGCGGAGTGAACAGGGAAGTGTGTGCGTGGAGCAGACATAGATATCACACATTTTTGTTGCCTTACGTTTGGTCGTTTAAAAAAAAACTGCTGGGCGGATTTACACCAAATTAACAAAAGCACGCTTTCAGGACCAAGCGCCGCTTCTGCCGCAAATCTGGTTAAAATCCATCCAGCGGTTTGGGCTGTCATTTTGGGACCCCCTATAACTTTGCCCCCCCCCCCCTCCCTTGACCAAAGCTCACCAAACTTTGCAAAAAATATTAGATTGGGCCCTTTACTTTTTTTTGCAAAGTTTGGTGAGGATTCGTCCAGGGAGAGGGAAGTTATAAGCCACCCAAAAAGTCTTCTTCCTATGGGTTTAACAACTTAACCATAACTACATGGCCACTACCGCAGGTCATGTAATGCATTTAGTGAGTAAGTTGACCAGTTGTTTGGCAACAACAATCCAATTCCACAACAACACATGACTGGATTCCTCTATTGTCAATTAGTTATTTTATTTCAGTGCCCAAATTGAATGGGAGACCCACTCTATTTCATTACATGCACAACTTGTATGACGTTGGTTGATCCAAGTGATTCAAACAACATATACACATGCAAATTGTTAGCTACCATGTAATAAGAAAATAAAATTAGTGTCAAAGTAGTCACCTAATTTTAATGTTCAGCATATATTTTTTGGACAGTATACACCTCGGTTGACTCAAAGATTGTCCTTATATGTTCAAAGGCATGCATTATCATATAGGACACCAAGTATACAAAATATAATGTACACTGGAATCTTGTACTATATCTCATTTACCAATGTCTTTGTATAATTTCAATTTGAAAAGTAAATCACATTCATGGGGCTAATTGTCTAGCTGACTGGCTGGTTGTGATGACATTAGGACAAACACCCCCGCCTCTCTCTCTCTTTCTCTCTTTCTCTCTCTCTCTCTCTCTCACCCTCTGGAAACAATCTAGGTGAACCTAACCTACATCCCATAAAGATAGTACAAGAATAGGTGCCTTCCAGACACACCGGTCTCACTCTTCCCTGTTCTTGCATGATCTTTACATGATCTTGTACTATTCGTCCTGATGATTTATCATTGCTCCCCATTCCTTCTCGTCTCCTCCCCTTCTTCCTCCCACTCTCCTTCATCACTCCCACTCTCCCCTCTGATGTTCTCTCTACTGCTACTCAACCCTCTCAACACTACTACTCTCCCCTTTCTGCAGTCATACTCTCTCCTCTCCCATTACCACTCTCCCCTCTGCACACTACTACTCTCCCCTAGCCATGCTACTAATTCACTCCACTACACCCACACCTTCTTCCTCAGTCACCCGCCTTTTACTCTCCCGGTCACCTTCCCATTCACTCTTATTCACCTCCTACTCTCTTTCTTATAGTCTCCCTCGCTCACCTTGCAATGACACTAACACCTAAGTACCACTTTCTGTCAACAACCAATACCACGCCTTGCACATGCTTTCAGAAAATGCTTTGCCATGCTCCTCTGCACCATCCTTCCTCCACTTATTCATTTGGACCTCCTTCTACTCCCTTGATCACCTGAAAAACACACACCTCCAGTTTTCGATGCCCATTTTTATCTTCCCACTGCCCCCCCCCCCCTCGTGATTCTTTCCTTCAACTGGTACCCCGGGCCAACCGCTGGCTCTCTTCTCCCCAGAGGTAAGCAAACAATTTTAATGGTCTTTATGCCATGCCTCATTTTCATAAACTGATAGGGCTGCATTTGGGAATGGCAGCCCGTTTTGAATACAATAAATGTCCCAGCTCACATCAGGGCCCAACAGAGCATTTGAAGTGTCAGTTAGATATGGGGACCACTCCATGGTCCTGCTGAAGATAGGATTAACTCTCCAGTCCATGTCACATAGTGGTTTGGCTAGCCGGCTTGATGTTTGGAATGCTTTGCCGTGATGCAGTTCATCTCTGTCATTCATCTGGTTGGTTTTCTCGCTCTCGCCTCCACCACCTGGTCTTCTGGGTGATGTAGCTCTACAGTACAAACAGAACGAAACTGGCCAGCATTGTTCAATACAGGTATGGTGCAATAAAATGTGGTACTTAGTTTGTTCAGCCAGGCACAGGTAGAAGGCACAAAGACATGGGCCTTCCCAAATCCCACACTTCACCTCTGGGGAAGGACTGGATCTGGCAAAAATCCAGATGTGTCTCCTGCCTCAGGTAGAGAGGGGTCCCCATACTCTCTTAACAGTTCCATTCCTCCTCTGGGTCTCTGGCTACTCGAGAATAGTGGGAACAAGAATCTGTACTCAGGAGAACTTCTTTTAGGAGTCCACTCATGACTATCATTGACACTAGGAGCTGTTTCCCTAGGAGGTGGAACTTCACACTGTTTGTGGATGAAGATCAACATATCTGTACACAGAGATTATCTGAGACAAAGATCATGTGAGAAATTATTCAGGACAGATCAGTCAGCTGGATGGCCACCTGCTTGCTGCCTGTATCCAACAGGGCTTAGGCAGTGATCCAATGAGCCATCACAGTAGGAAAAATATGATCAGTTTCACCTATATTACAAATGGTCTAAGTGGGTGATTTTATCCCATCTTCCTCATTCAGAAAAATTAGATACTTGGGGTTGGTTGCTCTATCTGCCAATCTGGTGTGACGTCCTCCACAAGGTTTGATACTCCTGGGGTTAGGAGCCAAATCTTTATAGGCTCTTCCTTGGGTTGTTTTCAACATATCTTGGCAATATGTCCAGTTTCTCATAGCTATAACATATTTCGGTATCCGGTCATTGCATCAACAACCAAAGCATCGACAGCCATACCATCTAAAAAAAAGCATTAAAAAAAGCATCTAATGCATTTTTGTAGATGGTAAAGGGTTTAGTTTAATAAACATGGGTTTTAAAGGTTAAAAAGGGGGATTTGGAGAACCCACCATTAAAAAGAAAATGAAAGAAAATGCATTCGATGCTTTTTTAAAATTATTTATTTTAGATGGTATGGAATTAGATGCTTTGGCTGTTGATGAAATGACTATAAACCCATATTTACACTTCTGGAAGGGGACCTGACCAGAGCTTTTTTCCTGGGTGAGGGTGGAAGGATCTTGTCTTTGTTTCGGGTACTGATTTTGTGGGACTTGGTGTCTTCAGAGGCAGACTTTCCTCTTGCCCTGAATACTAGGTTATTGGTTGCTGGCTTTCTTTGGCCCCACAACTGCCTCCCATGATACATGGCTCTTTGCTGTGCATTAATAGTTTGAATCGCTTATCCTAAACTCTGCTCATGTAACTGCAGGCAGATTTTTGTAGATACGGGGGTTAGGAATTGATTAGCTGCTTCAGGACCAACATCTCCTTGACTTCTTCATAGGTCTTATTGGTTAACCATTTGTTCAGCAGGCCTGTCACTCCATTTGACATGTAGGGAAGAGTTTCCCCTTGTCTCAAACATAGATGCCTCAGACACATTGTATATTGATCCCGATCCTGTCCCATCTCACCATAATACCTCATTTACATTTTTTGTACAGGGTCCTTTCATAAGGGTTTTCATTCAGTTCAGTATTTAATATTTGCTTAATATTTCCATTTCAAGTGTTTGTCACTTGCTTGATGTTCAGAAATGTTCAATTTGCTATTTAGAACTATGTCCAAGTACTTTTACTTCATTTGCCTTTCGTAGTTTATTTATTTAAGTTAGTTCAACATTCTCAGAATGCATGTCAGCATTAGCAAGGCACTCTGGACAGTGTTTCCTGCATTACACTCACAGGTTATGTGCGACTGCTCTCTGAAGCTTTCTTCTTCTTGCCAATCCTCCTGGATCCACAAGCTATGCCTCCGTTGCATCAGCCACAAGAGTTTCCCCTCGCTCTCCCTCTTGCCACAGTGGTAGTGGGCTTCGGGCGGAATTATATGTTTATATTTTTGTACAGTGAACAGTTGTCCAAAAATTGTAATACTTAAGAAAAAAGTCCACATCTGAAGAGTTGTCCTTCAAAAGGAATCATCTTACACACCGCCACACGTTGAAGGACTGTCAATTATGTAGGAAGTGTGAAGGCATCAAGAAGTAGACACAGCCAACTGAAGTAAACATTTGGAATATACACTTTTATTAAATAAAGAATGAGGTTGGAAACAGCCTTACTTGCCCTATGCTAAGGTGGGATTTCCTGCCTAAATAAAACTCATTATAGTATGTGTCAGGAAGTCCAAAGCAAATGTCTGTCTGTGTGCAGAACCTATATTTGCTATCACATCTAATTGCATACAATATGTAGAGATGTTAGCTTCAAACGAAAGGTGTTCAAAATAAAAGTTCAGAGCTTCTTCCAGCTGTAATGTGGAAAAGGGTTTTCCATTCCTCAAGTTTTAAATAGTTCACTTTACCCAAAGAGGGGTTCCCTTTCCCAAGCTTTCAATTCTTCCGATGTCTCAAAATAACCAAATTCCTTAAGATGTTCAATGTTCCAAAATAAGATAATTCCTTGAGATTTCAATGTTCCAAAAGAACACATTTCTTAGGCTTTTTCCCTGGCTAATCAGGTTTGGTTGCTTTTTACCAATTTAGAAATTTCAGCTCATAAATCTCAGTTCACATATGTTTTCTTTATTCAATCATAATGTGGCTTTTCCTCAGGTGGGTGTATTCGGTCTAGGTGCAGTTGTTGGACCACATGGTCTACCCATTACAGGTAACGCAACTGAAACAGCAGGCCCAAAACCAGCAAAGCCCTTTACCTGGTATTTTTCAATAAAAAGACAACACAGAGTGGATTGTGGTATGCAAAATGCAAGGTAGTACAGCTTTATTGATAGTATGCAGCGCTGGGGGAAATTAACAGCCAAGCTCTCTTTCTCAAATTCTCCAACGTCTGATCAGAAAATAGCAGTTTATTTCATACAAATTAGTCATTCTGATTTCATCATGATCACTGAGTTATGAAAGTCTATCTCTACTGCTCATTGGTCATCATTTTGAAGCTACATATAGTTTCTATATGTCCCACCCTACTGATTGGGTAACTCTCTATCTAAGGTCCCACGTATAAAACATCCCATGAAATGTACAACCTCATCATGCTTGATTGTTATTGGTAAACTCTAAATTACTTCTGCAGTGAGAAGGACATTGTCAGGGACTCACAGGTGGCAAGCATGAGCAGGAAGCACCAAGAAAACAATATCAGGTTTATGCAACTGCTTGGTGCGGACTAAAAACGCCCTGGGGCATGAAAAGGACCAGGAAATTAAATTGCCCAGAAGGCTGCATGATCATGAGCCTTTGGGATCCTTCACGGCAATGCCCAACATATCGCATATGCGCGTGACGTGCACGAAAACCACTGCTTGTGCTGGAGAACATGAGAGAGAGAGAGGATGTGTGTTCTGAGGACTCCTGCAGGCTGCGATCCGCTGGGCCGTTCCCCGCCTGGGAATACTGCAGGCCCCGCATTCAGCAACAGATAAGTTATTTTATATAACAAGTTTGACTATTGGCATATTCTGGGGTGTTATTTGGACAGAACACAAGCAGCGTTCGGGCAAGGCAGCTCTTCCAGGAGGAGCATTGTGTTTGGGGTGTAACTGAATGGAACACAAGCAGTGTTCGGGCAAAGTAACTCTTTCAAGAGCATTGGGAAGTGTATGGTGTATGGAGGTGCTCACAGCTGATAACAGCTACCAATGCATCGTAGAACGAGTGTCGGAGAATGGGCACCACAAACCGACTGCATTTGCATTTTGTAGACCGCCAGAGGGCAAGTTTGGTTGCTTGCCAAGTGTTCTGTTTAAATACTGCTCCTCTACGCAAGCTCACATATGCTTTTGGTTTCTTTATAGCAGCACTCCGCCGTATCAATACGTCTTGAACATTGGGACAACAGCTCATGTCAGAAATTCCCTGCTGCATGACACAAAGTTAAGTGCCATAACCTTTGTTTCTTTAGTTAATGTGTGCTGGTTGTGTGTTCCAAAAACCAGCATGTTGCATGTAACCAGTGCGTATATGATTGCAATGCATTAGTGAACCTGCATAATGTGTGCTGGTTGTGTGTTCCAACAATCAGCACTCTGCATGTAATGTGAGAGCATGCCAGTAACACACCAGAGAATCCTAAAATGCAATGTGCCAAGTACGAAAGCAGTATTACTAGGGCCGGAAAAACAGACTAGGCAGGGCCTTGGGGGCATAGTGGGCAAGTGTGTAGGAGTGAGTGGGCCAAGCATCTATGATCTCAGGAAACCCTGGATGGGGCAACAAGGTGAGCCTTTTCCCTGAATTCCCTTACCCATCCACTACCTCTTTCTGATCCTAAATCCAGTTTCCCTAATCACCCCTACCTATCCAATCCAGCGGACCCTAACCCTCATTCCCCGGCGGGTCATGGAGGACTGAGATTGGATACGTTCCAGGTACCAAGACCTAATGGGGAGGCAGGTGTACGTGCTACCTCTGCTCAAGACCAAGAAACCTGACAAACATATGCTTATTGGTTAACATACAGTGACACTGTCCTTTAAGTGCCGGGGGTATAACAAATTATGGATGTGGATGGTGAAAAGGAACAAGCGTGTCACTTTCAGTTCTTAATTAAATAAAAGAACCCATTTTATCTCCGCCATGATTTCTCTGAGTTTCAAAGAGTTTGTCCCTGCTCAATATATAAATTCCGACGTACTCTGTTTTGCCTCAGTGGACACCCCATCCTGCCTCGACACATAATGAATTACTATTGTTATGAGTCATACTGCTTCCACCATGTTAATATTTTGTTGCATCAATTATTTTGTCTTTTTAGCCACACTTCTCTGTCACACCTAGCTGATTGCTGAGACATTAATCTATCAATTACTAGGACATTTCCTGAAATGCTCTGTTCATCCCATGGACTTCAAATAGTCTGATATGTTGTCGTAACTGATTACCTTAATGGTTGCACTCTTGCTGCCTAGACACTGATGTCTTGTTCCGCTATGTAAACCTCCACTCCGGTGTCCTCAGTTTTGAACTTTCCTTTGAGGGAGCTATGTCCAGACACTGCAGATTTTTTTGAATTAACTGTATTGGTTTCAATAGCGTTCATTGCTGTGAGGCCCTATTAAAGCTACAGAACTTTATTCTCTGCTGTGCTTGAATAGTTTAAAATGGCAACTGACTGTCACGTTTTGTCCTCTGTATGACACATTTGTTTTGCTATCTGCTGATTTCCTGGTGCATGCCTGTCACATTATTTCCCTTCCTATGGGTAGCAGCAACCTTATCTACCTACAATTATATGCCCTACTTGTGTAGTGAGTCCCTATCTTGTGTATATGCCTTCCTGTCACCTAATCTATTCTATTTTAAACACACTCATTCTGCAAGCTAAAGCCTTATCTGATTGCTACTAGTGTGGTTCAAAATAACTATTCTTTATAACAGCTGCATTTCCAGGAGAGTTCAAAGTGCAGTTTCAAATGTGTCCTTTCTTAGCTTATCATTTAGTTTGTTTTGAGGTAGGCAGGGGGAGCTTGAACATGCTCGCTAGTCAATTATTGCCTCACTACACAAGTGACACAACTTACTTGGATCTATTTCACATGTATCTTGCCACAATCTCAGTTTCACAATGAGGCTTGACTCATTATCCTGTCAGGTGCTCTTGAAGCTTTATTACTAAAGGCTTTGTCAACAATCACTCTTGTAGTGGCGTTCTTTTGTAACTCTAACACATGCTTCCCAGTTCACTCTGCTGCTAGGAAACACAGTATCTGTTATAGTTCCTTTTGCACAAGCTTCCCAGTTCACTCTCCTGCTAGGAGGTTTAGTCGCTATTTCATATTTCTTGAGTAAAGCTTCTGGCTCCCTTTTGACAGGTTTCACTTTAACACAGACTTGGTTATTGTTATATTTGTCTCGCACCAATTTTCTTGGCTCTTGGCAATTCTTGTTTGTTCAACTCTTGGTAATGCTTGTTTATTTGACTCTTGTCAATGTTTGTTTATTGGACTTTTGTCAATGCTTGCTTAATTAACTCTTAGCAGTGCTTGTTTATTTGTCTCTTGGCAATGCTTGCTTAATTGACTCTTAGCAATAGCTGCTTAATTGACTCTTAGCAATACCTGCTTATACAACATCTAATTATGTTAATTCTTGGTTTCCTTAGATTCAATGCAGATATTCAAAACAAAACATCTCTAGCACTAAACTGCCCATCCACCGTTGCCAGGGGCCCCCTCTTTACCCAGGCAGCCTCACCAGCCTTCTCACGTTCTGGTTTCCACTCTCTACTGATTCCCGGAGACTCGTCTCTGCTTGTGGTCTGCGCGCAAAGGTTCCCTTTGGTGTATGGCGTCCTCCACGGTGTCCTCTCTTCCCCGCTGTTTCTTTTGGAGCTCTGGTAAATTTCAGTCAGTGGTTCTGCACCTGTGAGTGTCCAGGGGCCTCTCCAATGCTCCCGGTACCTTTGTGATTTTATAGGTTTTTAAAAAATTCAGGGGTTTGGTTCTATCCAGGGTTCAGACTGCATTAGAGTGAGGATAGGATATGTATAGTTAGTGAAAGGGTTTTCACCATGGCCCAGAGAAGTTAGCCTCCATTATTTTTTGGTATTACAATTGGATTTACCCCCCAACACCATAACTCTCACAAAGCCCTCACAACGTAAGATACAGGGTAGTGGGGGGAATCACCACAGAGGGGAGGAGACTAATAAAAGGTGACTCAAATTTCCACAGGAATGAAAGCTGATTCACAAACATCTCAAACAAAGGCTAAGATTGTTTTCCAAGATGTGAAAGGTAAGCCAGATTCCACAATTCAGACTCAGCTAAATAGCATACATTCACAAGTGACATCTATTTAAGTAATAGAATGTGAATCTATATACCCCTCTTAGTTTATTTCCTCCGAGTTAACTTACACAACCTGTTCAGGGATACAAATTATACATTTGATGACCTTGACGTGGATGAGAAATTAAATCAAAGATTTGTGGAATGTCAGGTTCTCGACCATGTTCAGCTGCGTAAAATTGATAGAATCAAGAAAAGACTCAGGATCTCTAACATGCCCTTCCATCTAAAATGTTAAAACATTTGACACTTACTTATCCCGAGCCCATACAAAATATTCCAGATATGCCTTTATTTTCAGGGTTACTGGCAGCCAGCCTGAAATTGGCTGTGGGGACTCTGACCCTGCTTCATAAACCTTTGGTGGATCCCAAAGTTTTATCATACTACCACTCTATCTCTATTCTGTCCTCCATAACTCAATTGATTGAAAGGTGGTAGGTAATCAGATCTTGACTTTTATGAAGACCAATAACATTCTCATTTCTCTGTAGGCAGGATTTAGAGCCCTCCATTTGGTTGAGTCTGTCATCATAGCCATCTAGGATATTCTGCTGCTTCACACTGACCATGGTGTCACCATAGCTCCTGGCACTGTCACCATTCTTTGATCTTTTATATGGTCTGAGGTGGTGTTAATAGGATTAAAGGAATGTGGCTTGTATGGCAAGTTCCTAGAGTGGATCCGGTCCTTTTTAACTAGACATCTGCAGAGGGTTTCACTGACTCCAGACAGCTCAAATCATATAATTCACCCCTAATGTATGAGGCGCTGAGGACATGTCACTTTCACACTCCTATTTAATATTTGTATTAACCCTTTAATAAAGCTGATCAAAACTTTGGGTGTCAAAACACTTAACTATGCTGATTGTGTGTGATTGTTTTTTTAGCTAAATTAATTGGAGCAAGTTGACGTCACCACTGATTGTCTTGCAGCTCTTAATGAGTGGATGCAACAGAACAGAGTAAAGATGAATACATTAAAAAGATAAATTAAGGTTGTTGGAAAATCTGTGAATCCATGGCCTCTCAACATTTAGCCTTCATCTTTGGAAATTGTCCTTCCCCCTGTCATCGGCTTAAACATATGGGGGCACTTATGAACACTGACCTAACTATGGATTGAAATAGTGGGGAAGAACTGTTCTTTATGTTCAAAACTCTGAATAGTATTATCTAAAATCGTAGCTTCCCAGCTAGAGTACAGGCTATTACATCCCTGCTTTCTCCTTTTGGAATATAATAGCATCTATATTGGATTACCAACATTTTTGACAAAGAGATTACATAGACTGCAACATGGAGCTGCCTAGCTGCTAGTAAGGATGACACTTTGGGAACTGGTATCAGGTCTCCACTGGTTGTGCATGCAATGCAGAATTAAATCTGAATCTCTGTGAATGGCCCACATAGCATTATCAGGTGTAGGCCAAAAGTCTATTCAATAAATATTTATAAAATATCTCCCTGCACAATGATCTGGTAGGCATTATGAACCCAGCCACTGGTTTGATTCTAGCTTCAAAATGTTTGGCTGTCATAATGGTTAATTTTGATAAAAAAGATAATTGAGGACAGTGGAAATGATCTCATCTTGGCAATTTACAAGTATAGAGAGGTCCCAAATGATGACTTTCCTGTTGAGGTGACCAACACGGTTGGCCATCATATGACAGAATTGACCTTTACAGCAGATGCAATTGATGAATGGTAGATTTCTCATGGAACCCCACAACAAACACTTTTGGTGCCCATGAGCAGTCATCTATGACTGACTATTGCTTTTTGGAAATGGCCTTTGGCTCATTTTGCTGACTTTTTGAGTAGACTTGGAAAGTGACCATGCTCCATTATCCTTAGTTCTTGCCTTATGATTAAAGAGTTTTCAGTAGGTTAATAGCGGGCATATCAACAAACAATAGGTGTATAGTATGAGGTGGGCTAAACGCGATCCTGATAGCTTTCTGGATGTATTTCTCCCAGTTGTGTTTTCAGCTATCATGACAAGCGGAGAGTTAACACTTGATAAAGAGGTGAAACCACTGTCAAAAGCAAAGGTGCTACATGCTTTTAAGGCAATAAGGGACTTCTTGGAAATGTCTGTGAAACTTCATTATTCTCTTGTGCCACAGAAATTCCCTTGGTTGGATAATGAAAGTCGCTGTGAAAGGGGGGAATTATCACATACAGTAAGACAAATTAAGCGCACCAAAATTAAGCGCACCAGATGGGACTTACACCCATTTGTCCACACAATAAGTGAACAATATACTGGTCGTCTCTGTGTAAAGAAATCCCAAACCACGGAGAATGGGTTTAGCTCAGGCTATTAGTGATGAAGATTTCCAAGCCTCCTGCTACTCTTTTTACGCGGGGCATGTGAAATTACTCACCAAAGTACCATTTCACAGGATTCTCTCTCTCTCTGCAGGTATAGGGAGGGTGTGAAAGTTTTGGTTAGGGGAGCAGTATTTGCTCCCACAATCAGTCAGTTTAAAAGACATTCAATGTGCCATCTTTTTCCCCTTGGAGAGGCAAAGCTGTCCTTTATTTCCCAGACCTTATGGCATCCCCTTGGAACTTTTGAAGTCCTAGTCCATGTCCCCCCCCCACCCTTTTGAACATTTTCCAAGAATGTTTCCATCTTTCAGAAGAGGAGTAGGTCAGCAAACTGTAGATTAACTTTCCTTTTGGACACTACAGACATGTTTTTGTCCAAGAAACGATCCAAGCATGGGAAAGCGAGAGGGAAGTTCTTCAATTACATTGGTTTCTGATAGAGAGAGTGTATCATTGAGCAAGGCAATTCATTACTATTTAATTTAAATACATACATTTATCTGAGGAAGGGGACTTTATGCCTGCTTTTTGTTGATCTCAAGGCAGCCTTCAACCAAGTGGATAGGGGTTACGTATTTGAGGCCTTCAGCAGTGAAGGAGGGTTGCAGCTGTGGTTGACGTAACAAGGTCCTTTCATGAAGGCTCTAGGCGCAGAGTGAGATTTGGCCCTTGTGTAAGTTATCCAAGGATTATGAGATATGCAGGGGTGTGAGGCAGGTTGTGTCCTCACCCGTGTGTTTTTTTAACCTATTCATCAATAATAGAGATGCTCGGTTGCAGGGCAGAGGTGGGTTTCGCTTAAGGGTGGGAACTGCCTGAATTTGAGGATGACACAAGGATACTCTCCAGATGGTAAAAGGCTAGATGCCACTCCTCCAAGGATTCACCATATATGGTGAGTTTAAACATCTTAATATTAATGGGCCTAAAACAAAGATCATGATTGTGGGAGGCAGAAATTTATGAAATCTTGGATTCTAATAGCAGGAGGTCTTCATGAACAATTACAGTGGTACGGCTATCTGGCCATTATGTTGTCAAAAACGGGCTTATGGAAAGCACAGGAGGATAAAAGCACTATGTCTCTGGAGCAGTAATCAGGTGTGATTATCTGATTCAGTCATTCAGTTACACATCCCTGGAGGTCTATAGAACCAAGAAGGAGGAGCGGTATATGAAATTGAACTATGTTGACTGATGAATCATGCAGAGGGTGGAAAACATATGTTTATAATCCTTACCCATGACCCCTAAAGCAATTTACTCAATTTAAACTCATTAAGGAATGGTTAATAGACCTCTCAACTAATGACCTTAAAACCTCAGACATTTTGGGTCAAAATAAATGCTTCTCAGGAGCACGTCCAGACAACCTCCCTAGACAATTTAAATTGTGTAAAATAGGAACATATGGAAAGGAGCATGGGACGCTGCAGGGTGGAGGGGGTGTGCTACGGGTGGGGGTAGTTGTCAGGAGGGGGAAATCATACAGGGCGAAAGATATTCTTTTATTGTATCACATAGATTGTAGTACACATATATACATGACAGTCATAACCTTAACTAACACTGCATCTATGAGCATGCCTGAATCCTTGCAAGCCGTGTTTTCATGAAAACCAAGAACAACAATGCTATATCCCTCACCTCACCATTACATCCAGATTCCCACGCACCGCAAGGGAACACGCATGTGCCCTAACATCAGTTAAGCCTTTGAACTAATTAGACAGAAATGGGTGCAGCCGAAGAAGTGAAGGGCTGCGGCCTAGCATCAAGGTTGTGTTCCTGGGAACAAAGGAAGAGACAAAACATGAACCAAGATTTAAGACACTAGCTCCCCCCCAGAACAGTGTTCACTCTATTTGAACTACCAGAGGTGTAGGGAAATGTGCTCTAAATCCTTTGCGAACTGTATTGATTATTGGGACACTATGTTTACCCTTGGGGAGGGGAACTGATAAATGGGACAATAGAGAACAACATGATAGATGTTTTGATCCAGGGAGAGCTAAAAATGATGCCCACACATTGGGAAGGGTATGATGGGGGCGGCAATGTGTCTGGGATGAGAAAAGGACTGTTTTGTTCGCATGGACCAGACTGTCCTTGAAATTGCCCACTGAGTTCACAGTGATAACTAGGTGCATGTCACATGGCTAGGATCGAAGGTAGGGTTGTGGTTGTTGATGTTAACCATTTTAATTTTAGCATTCCTTGATGGGTTATATGTAATCATTAGCATGTATATAGGTGGCAGCCAATGACGTTGGGGGATTAATACCATATATTGATTGCATCATGTGTCACAATTTGTATACTTATAATGTGAAGTTTGTATGAAAGATGGCAGAGAGCTCTTCAGAATTGGATTCGTAATACCCGCTTTTTCCTTTTTGTATTAAAAAAGATTTTCTTGTCTTTCTTGGTCTGATGGCTGGCATTTGCCCTGCACTTTTCAAACAGCTCAACAGCACCATTGCTAACTCTGCGAACATGATTGATTGATTGATTTATTGTTTATTTGTGTAGCGCCTATACACAGTGTGTTTCAATCTACCATTGAAACTATGAGTCAACAGAACTAATATCTGCACCCATGTGTACACAAGAACTCACTGACAGAAAATGCGCGGTCCACAAACAAAAAATGATCTGAAAAGAAAATGCAACTACAAGAAGATCACAACACCTTGAAAAGTATATGCTCAACCCGAAGCATTCTCATCACCTCAGCCAAAGCACATTACTACACAGCATTCAACAGGAGCAGGGCCCTTTTGAAGGCTGGAAAACATGCATCAGACCGCCTCAGTACCCACATCCATGGATAGTTTCAATGTAGTCAAGATGTTCCTCACAGACAACATTGACAAGGTCCGTTGCCACACTGATGGCACCCTACCCATAGAAGATACCCATGCCATACCACATGCAATGTCACAGAATTCAGGACCCTAACACTGGAAAAACTCACAAACATACACACTTCACTGAAGGCCACATTATATGAGGACAGTGTCATCTCAGCCCCAATCTTGATGAACACCACATTAAAGGCTCTCACTCTTCTCCTCCACATAATCAACACTTCACTCATGCACAACATCTTCTCTGATGCATTGAAAACTAGCAAGCTCTTCCACCTACTAAAGAAGCCTATATTCAACCCAGGCAACTTAGCAAACTACTGCCACATCACCCTCTACCCTTAATCTGCAAGATGTTCAAGAAAACTGTCTCTCACCTAATAAACGAAAAGACTTCTCAACAAAACCTAACTTAAGAATACTAGTCTGTCTTGAGACAAAGATTCAGCACTGAGAACACCAACATCCAGGTCATCAATGAGGTATTCCTCATCATGCAAAGAGTTATTTCTCATCATGGAAAGAGGGGACCCATGCCTTCTTGTCCTGCTCAACGTCTGCTGCATTTGACACGGTCAACCTCAAAGTGATACTTAAGCCCCAGCCATCATGAATGGGATCTAATTCCAAAATCCTTCAATGATATTACGCTTACCTCACTAACAGACACCGGCTTATCCAGATTGGTACCTGAAAGTCCAAGCAATACCCAGTGACCTGCAAAGTCACACAGGGTCCGTCCTCTCTGCTGTAATCTCCAACCTGTACATTGAGTGACTGTAGGCACTCTTGGTCAAAGTCAACATAATAATCCTCTAGCATGCTGGTGTCACAATGCTATATTTGTATGGTCCTCTACCTCAACAGCATTCATCAATTGAAACACTTTACTCCACCATTCAAGCCTGGATGTCAAGGGTCTACATGAAACTCATCTCTACCAAAACAGAGTTCATCCATCTCAGGGTTATAAACAAATGCACCAACTTAAAAAGTGGATGACACAGATGGACTGAGATTGCCCCTCCCCACAACTTGCACCTATTACAAAGTCGCTCAGCTTCATCGTCAACTGCAACCTCTCCTTCAAAGCTCTCATTGCCAAGAAGACCCAAACAGCATGGCACCAGCTATCACTCCTGCAGCGAATGAAACCCTTCATCACAGCTTTAGACTTCGGGTCTGTTGTCTAGGACCTGGAGGTCTCCCACCTGGATGCTGGGAAACACCCTTCTGGCACTTATTCTGTCCACTCCAAGAAGCTTTCCACTTTTCTGCCTCATGCCTTCTTGAAGGTATTCAGGAATGTTGCCTCCACTCTCAAAGAACTACACTGATTACCCCACCAAGCTCACATCACCTTCAAGACTGGGTACATCACCTAAACAACTCCACTATTCAGGAGATTATCATACTTAATTGAAAATATCACCGTCTCAGGAGGTCTAACCATTACCAGGAGTCACAATATCACAAGAGTGGGATCTAAGATGTGCTAGAAGCAGAAGACCAGAAAACAAACATCAGGCTGGTCCATGTTGTCCTGCAATCGTGGAAAGATCTGAAGATCCTGATCTTCAAGTAACACTTCACTGACAAATGGGGACTATAGACCGACAATAAGTTAATTCCCTCCACTATGTTCCACTCCCTCTATTGTACAGTGCTCCATTGCTTTCTAGCTAGGTTTACACTATTCAAATCACCTACAGACATAAATACACATTTACTCAGTACACCTGGAGATCATAGGTGTATGGAAGCAAATGGGCAGATCTCCACGAAAGTGCCATTCATTAAAACTTATTTCACAATAGAAGAGGGACTGGTAGGCCTGTTGAGTGAGGTACGTCAATTCATGATTGCTTTAAATGTATGTAAGTATTGTGATAAATTGTTTTACATTCTGCTTGCGCTGTATTGTTTGTCGTAGCCTGTAGATAGTGATCAAATGCATTCTTTTTAACTTGATTACATCACTTGTTTTATGGGCCTTTGCCTCAGGGTTATTCCCCTCACTCCAATTTTGTGGGATTTTCAATATTTTGTTTATGAAAAACTTGAATAATGTATCTGTAAAATCTCGAGTAGGTGCCATTGCTTTTTAAATTGGATTTGGTCTTGGATACAGATTTCTTTGTTAAATGAAACAATTCCCTGCTTTTATTCTGAGAAGTGGGTATTCTGTTAAAGTATTATTTCTATTTGTCTCTTTCTATGGCTTCCCCATACCGTCATGTGTGTCCACGTCAGGATATTTTGGCTTCTTTACTGTTTGAGGCTTTCCAATAGCCTCCCTTCTCTCTTGATTGTAGCCAATTTTAGGTTGTACCTGTTGCTCGCTAGTGTAGAGGAGGAGCCAAGTACCCCTACCAAAAACTCTACCCCATGCTGTCTATATATTGGGAACCGGAAATTGTGACCTGCGCAGTAACAGTGAGGATGCCTATGCCGCAAAGAATTCTTGAGACAAGGTATCAATTGAGAAAACCCGATATGCATTCACAAAAAAATAATGGTCATCTGGAGAAGGTCCCGGAAGAAGTGTGAAAATGAACAGGAAAGAAGATTGGCGACGTCATACAAAGCAGAATTGATGCACCCTGAAAAGACACAAATGAGGAAATAATATAGAGATTCTATAGGTTTCGAGGATGAAGTATTGAAGTAAAGCAACATTTCGGGATCAAAATGAAGATTGCTCATGTGAAGAAACACTGAAGAAATGCAAAGTCATTTTACAATTGTGCAGATGCTGTAACGCAAGTAGGCAAAGTAATCCTTAGGGTGGCTACTTCATAAATAGATTGCGGCGATGCAACAATGTATATTCATAGGAATGTATTAAATCTGGATGTTCCACAATGCACTTTAGCAAACTTAAACTCTTTGAATGGAAAGGGCTTGAGGTGTGGCACAGTTGAAAATAACTGATGGTGAAGGAGAATTCAAGAAAGGCTGCCTGGTCCAGTATCAAGAGTCGGGGCCACCGTGAGCCTGATTACCTGCTTAAGAAGCTACATGAACGTCAGAAATAAGCAAACACCTGTTTGAGGTGTAATGGAAAACACTGAAAGTGCCAAGAGTTCATAATTTAATAGTATTTTAAACAGTGAAGAGCTCAGAAATGTGGTCTCCATTCACATGGTCATAATGGAAATAGACTTTGGGTTGAGCTTCACCGAAACCAGAAGACCATGCCACACTACCTTTTATTCTCAGGCACAGTGAGCCTCTACAAGGCCAGGTTTAAAGCCTTAATTGAATGGCAGACCACAGGAGTGATGATAGATGTTGGGCTAATTGGGTGGGGGGGGCATGACCAGACCAATCTTCGCAATACCTTGGGTAACTAGCTGGGGTACTGCTAGCATGTGGAATACTCTAGGAGGGTACAAGCATGCAAACCAATTATAAAGGGGCCATGTATTAGAGTGCCCTATAGTTTGTGTAACCAATAGGGTATCGTGTATTAGTATGACACGGAAGATGACTTGCACTTGGGATGGGCTTAGTTGCCCAACTGATCTTAGAGATCCAATCACAACTCCCAACAGTATGGAACATATACCTAAATGTTTCCTTTAAGCCTATCACATCCACTAGTAGGTTTTCTTAGTTTGCCACATAGGATGTCGTCAGTAGTGATGAATTTTTAGTATAGGAATGTTGTTTTTTCATGTGATGCTTTGAGAGAAATCGGGTGAACGTCAGTTGATGTCTATTGTAATTCCCTGTATTAGATAAATGTTAATAAAACAGTACAGTGTTTTGCCAATGCCCTGAGTCAGTCTGATAATTGATGTATGAGTAGGTTCTGCATCCCCATCCATCTCTAAGTACTGCTACCTTGTCTTAAAGGGCGCAAGGTCTCGGGGTTCACAGGTTAGTAGAGGTTCGATGGTTAAAGATCCATCGACCAAGTAGGCTTTTAAGGGTCTCGGAATATCGGACGTCCTCTGCCATTTAGCTGGCCTCAAGGCTTCCTGTGGATAGCAGCCGACCTAAAAGTTCTTGCAAGACAATAGAGATAGGTGAGACATGTTCCTCTTTCACAAAATCCCCTTCTGTTGTCCACAAGGAGCTGAGCGGATTGAAAGCGACGGTGGCCGGTTGAGGAGGAGGAGATCCTGAGGGTCAGGAGCTGAAAAGCAAATGGTGAGTAGATTGAGAAAGGTAGCAAAAAATTATTGAATAATAATTGGGGAATGTGATGCTAGGGAGAAAGTAACAGAAGGTTGCCTGGGTATTTAGTTAATGACAAAGAGCATTGAATAAAGGTGTATGACGAGGAGAATCACAGTTAGCCCATAGTCCTGCATTCAAGGAATGTTTACAAGAAGTTAATTCAAAATCCAAGTGGATAATACATGACACATGCACAATGTCTGTGAAAGGAAATAACTTACACGCTCATTGGATTATTTTTAGGGGCAAGAATAGCAGAGAGGAGTGCTGAGAAAAGATATATGTTTGGCCCGGCCAGTCTGTCTGGTTGAGCATTGTATGTATTTTATGCACAAGGAAAAGAGTGAGATGTCGAAGAGCAACAAATAATAGGTTGTGTTGAGAGTAAATAGTTTATTTATTTAGTCGTTGTTGGTGTCGATTAAATAGGTAGACTAAAGTAAAGTGCGAAATAGAGGCTTGGAGCGGCAACGATTGGTGGACTGCTGTCATAACTGTTCATTTGTGTGTGAAAACAGGAAGAACTCCTCAGAATAAGTGAGAATTCCTAAAACTGTAGCTGTACAAATTGCTTTTTTCAATTCCTCAAACCCTTCCTCCATTTCCTCAGTCGTCTTCTATATGAATTATAATCAAATACCCATGCTCTGACATAATTGCACAGTTCCAGAAACTGTTGCATTGGCTTTTTTGTGTGCGGTTCTGGCGTTTTCATAATTGCCTCAGCTCTTTCAGGTGTAACTTTCCGTCCTTCATGCAAAATTAACTAACCTATGTATAACACTTCTTCCTGACAATATTGCAATTTCTCCTTATCCACTTTGTATCCTTTGTCTGCTAGAATTATCATCAATTGAAACGTGTCTCGTCTGCACTCCTCTTCTGTTGTGCTACAGACTAAAATATCATCGATGTATTGCAGCACAATGCTTGGCAAACGAATATTTATTTGGTCTATCTACACAAACCTATTAAAGATTGAAGGAGATTCACAGTACGCTTGGGGAAAACGTGTGTTTTTCAGCTTAGTCTGACAGAACATAAATGACATAAGATTTTGAGAACCCTTTTACAACGGGATTGAGAAAAATGCATTTTTCAAGTCAATCACCGTAAAATATCATGCTTCTGGGGGAATGCTGCATAGAATTGTCCCAGGATTCAGAACTAAAGGAAACTCTGCCTCTACAATCTGGCTAATTGGCCTCATGTCCTGAATTAAACACCTTGACCCACCTTTCACAGTAAACGCTGTGGTATTACACAGTGACTCTGATGTCACCAAAACGCCTTGTTCAATTATAGCCAATATAGTCTTAAAAATTCCCTCATCCGCCTCTCGAGACATGGGGTACTGCCTTGCTCAAGGTAAATTTGCGCCTGGCTTCAGCTTAATCTTAACTTCCCCAACCCCCTTCAGTAGCCCTATGTCATAGGGCCTGTAGGTCCATAATGAGTTTGGCACTTTTTCCATGTCTGCATCGAAAAATGCTGGACGTTGCCTCAATATCAGCATTCATGGTGAGATTTCTCTTCTTTCTATTCTGATCCAATAAGTTATGCTAATTTTGAACACCACCTCATTATCTGACAGGTCATCTCTGAACATTTCCTCATCAGTGACATCAGTTAATATGTACCCTGCCCCAATAGAAATTATCGTACTCCATGGTCTGCCTTCATCATCGGTTCCTTCGAGCATAGCCAATTCCCCTCATTCTATGGCTGCCTGTAATTCTAGGGAAATAATCTGTCCCCACTCTTCATCCAAGGGCACCTGAGGCCTGAACCGAAATTCATCAGGTATTCCCATAATCTTGCCCACTATGCTGGGTAGCCATGTTAACTAAATGCATACCCCACAGCGAAAGACTTCTGGCTCTAATGGCATTCCTCGCAGAGCTATTTGCCCTGTAAATGCCATGATAATTTTGCCCACGTTTAAATAATGTATTCCTGGTGTGGAACACAGTATATCTTCAATAAAAGAAATCATCATATTTAGCTTTAGTATGAGATCTTGACCCAGAATATTAACTGGTGTCTGCCTCGAATACAATAATGGAACAGACATGTCGTACTCTCCTATGGAGACTGGTAATTCATCAGTAAAAGGAACTCTGCTTGTAGCTCCAGAGAAACCTTGTGCATTCATGGCATTTCCCGACATTGGATATTTTCCCTCTCATATACATGAGCGAGTTGCCCTTCTGTCTACTAAAAAAGACAATGGGCCTCATTACACGGTATGCGGTAAGGGTTTACCGGTACTGGTAAGGGCACCGGTACCGGTAAACCCTTACCGCCTTACTAAGAGGTCCCTTTGCCAGACCCGACCTCAATGGCTGGTTTTACCAGCCGTTAAGGAACGGGCCCGCAAAGGGACCTTGGTGCTAATTACGGTATCGCAATTTGCGGTACCGTAATTACCTCCTTCCCCATTCCCATTGAGCCCTATGGGGGCAAAAATGGGAATGGGGAAGTGCCTTGGTGAATGTGGAATTATCGGTCCCACTCACCTTGGAGTAGGCCAGTAATTCCGCCATCCACCAAGGCGGACACGGTAAAAGACCGGCGGCAACCATGGCGCTAATAGCGCCATGTTTACCGCATACCGTGTAATGAGGCCCAATGATTTGCCTCCTATGGTAACATCAACCCTTGGTTCCTCTTGAGTATTTGGTGTCACCGATAGTACTGAACACATCAAGTCACCCTATGAGCTATCCTATTGTGGGTACATGCTTATTCCCGTACCTGTAAAAGGACTTCCTCCCACGACAGTGTGTCATGCGATGGAGTATTGGTTGCTTGACAAATACCCTCCTTGGTTCCCTCCTCCTCCTCCTCACCTGTACTGAGTTCTCCTGAGGAACTGTCTCTGTCTATGGCTCTACTTTTTCTCCAGAGGTCCAGTCCTTTCTTGTTGAGTTTGGGACGAGCTCCACTGGAAGCCACCCTGCCCGCTGTCAGGCAGCAAGGCAGAAGGGGCCCTCAGGGAGTCCGCCCCCAATTCCAGGGAAAAGCGTGGCTGAAAAACCCTGGTGTGCTTGGATGTAGTAGCACTACGAATATCAAGGCTGAAGGCTTTCCGTTGAAGTAGATGAGAGGACTTCAATTCCCAGAAGACACTGCTGGAGTCGGGCTAGCGTGCATATCCTGAGCGCTGCTTGTAGCCGAGGAATGTGGAAGAGGTCTGCAGAAGGCTGCGGTGGGAAGGAGCGTACAATCGTAGAAATATGTACAACAAGGTAGGGAAAAGCACTATAGCGGAAGAAGGAACAAGGACTACAAGGCGGGAGTAACAGAGGAGTGGAGGAGGCACCATGAGAGATCAAAGGATAGGAGCTAAGCGGGCAATCACTGAGGACTGAGAAGAGGAAACAAGCGGGAATTCACAAGGGGAGTCAGAGAGGAGCACTAGCGTACGAACCTGGCGAGGAAAGCAAGGTTGCAACGCATCAACTACCGCATGTGACGCCTATTTATATGCGTCATGACGGTAACGTGCAGTGCGTGGGAGACTAGACCGCTGGTGGAGGAACGGAATCAACCCTTCCATCGGTTCCATAGCTTCCATGGAGCGCGCGTCATGACAGTATAACCCCTTCGCCAAGGCCGTCCTCCAGGCTTGCCTGGATGGTGTCTGTGGAATTTGCGTAGGAGTCTGGTGGCATGTAGATTTTTGGCTGGTTCCCAAGATCTTTCCGTCCATGGGTATCCTTTCCACAGTATGAGGTATTGTAGGACTCCGTGTTTGTAACGAGAGTCTAAGATGCGTGAAACCTCATACTCTTGGGTGTCATCATCCCCCCTGGGTATCTTTCTTCTGGAGGTTCTCAAAAAAGGGTCAGGTTTATACTCCTTAAGAAGCGAGGTATGAAATACTGGATGTATTCTTCGAAGAGAGTGCGGGAGGTTTAGCCGAAAGGCCACAGGATTGATCCGTTGTTTTATGGAAAACGGTCCAATATATCTCGGAGTGAATTTACCTGGATGGACTCTCCGGGGAAGATATTTAGTGGATAACCATACCTTGCTTCCTTTCTTCCAATCAGGATTAGGTCTTCTGTTTTTGTCAGCCCATCTCTTGTAAGTCTGGCGACTGGCTAACAGGATTTCTTGAGCAGACTTATGAGTTTGTTTCAGAGTGTCCAGTAGTAAATCTATGGTAGGGACATTAGTGGGTTGAACAGTAGGAAATGGGATGTGTTTGAGATCGTACCCATAAGTACATTTGAAAGGACTCATTCCTATTGCAGTATGTTTGGTGTTGTTATACGAGAATTCTGCAACCGATAAGAGATGATACCAGTTATCCTGAGTCTGGTTGCAGTAACATCTTAGAAACTGTTCAAGTGTAGCGTTGAGGCGTTCGGTCTGTCCGTTTGTTTCTGGGTGAAAGCCAGAAGACAAAGCTTTCTGAATCTGCAACTGTTTACACAAGGTTGTGCAAAACTTGGAGGTGAACTGTGTTCCTCTATCAGACACAATTGATGAAGGTAGACCATGGAGACGGACTATCTCCTTTAAGAACACGTCGGCTGTGGTAGTGGCAGAAGGAGTGCCTTTAAGAGGAATGAAATGAGCCAGCTTACTGAAGGAGTCGACCACTACCATGATAGCAGAACATCCTCCCGATCTGGGTAACTCAACGATAAAATCCATAGATATATGTTGCCAAGGTCCGGCAGGTGGTTCATCTTGTTGTAGCAGCCCCAATGGTTTAGCCGAACTGTGCTTGCTTTGCGCACAGATGGGACAGGAAGAGACATACTCCACAACGTCCTTATTCATCTTTGGCCACCAGAAATTCCTCTTCAGTAGTTCCAGGGTAGCAGTACAGCCCTTGTGACCAGCCATGGGCAGATCATGGCACCACGAAAGAGCTTGGTTCTGGAGATCTTGGGTGGGTAGGTAAAGCAAGTCATCTTTAAACAGGTATTCTCCTTTGTAGGTTAGAGAAGGGTCTCTTGGAAAAGAGGTGGTTTTTTGAGCTTGCAGAACCTGTTGTAGATATTTATTTACTGTTCCTATGAACCTCTTCCCATTGAGCAGCCATTCCTGTTCGGGGTGATTCCCTGATCCTTCTTGATGGCTGCGGGAGAGTGCATCAGCTAAGTGATTGTCTTTACCCGGTAGGTATGTGAGTATGAAATCAAATTTGGAGAAGTAATAAGCCCAACGAGCATGACGAGAGTTCCTGCATTCCATCTGTTGGAGTATACTTAGGTTCCTGTGGTCTGTTCGTACCTGAAACGGGTATTTCGCTCCTTGCAACAAATGGCGCCATTCTTCACAAGCCTGTTTAATTGCTAACAGTTCCTTTTCAATCACTGAATAGTTTCTTTCACTGGAGGTGAGTGTTCTGGAAAAATAGGCAATGGGATGTTCGAGTTGATCCTCTTTCCTTTGTAGTAGAGCTGCTCCAATAGCCCCTTGTGAGGCGTCAGCTTCTACGATAAAGGGTTGAGACTGATCAGGCTGCCTGAGGATAGGTGCGGAGGTGAATGCTTGTTTGAGCTGATGAAAAGCGTAATTTGCTTCTGGTGTCCAATGGAACTTCACCCCTTTCTTTAGCAAAGCTGTGATAGGCAGGACTATGTTGGAGAAGCCTGTGATGAATTTCCGATAGAAATTTGTCAGCCCCAAGAACCTCTGGATGTCCTTGACTGAGCTGGGAACAGGCCAATTGTTAATAGATGTAGTCTTGTTAGGGTCCATCTCAATGCGGTTTTCTGACAGAATAAAGCCCAGATATGAAACTGTAGAAACCTCAAAAAGACATTTCTCTGGCTTGACTAATAGGTGGTGGTCTCGGAGTCTCTTGAGCACTTCTCTTACGTGTAGACGATGTTGTTCGAATGTGTGAGAGTAAACCAAGATGTCATCCAAGTAAACTACAGTGGACTTAAACAGAAGATCACTGAAGACCTTGTCCATAAACCTTTGGAACTGGGCTGGCGCGTTAACCAACCCAAAGGGCATTACCTTGTACTCGAAATGACCTAATGGAGTACGAAAGGCGGTCTTCCATTCGTCCCCTTGTTTGATCCGTAGGAGATGATAGGCCCCTCTGAGGTCTAGTTTGGTAAACCATTTTGCCCTTGTACTGCTTCCATGATCTCCTTTATCAGAGGCATCGGGTACCGATCACGAATGGTTTGACTATTTAGGCCCCTGAAGTCAATACAAGGTCTGAGTTCCTTGGTTCCCCTTTTTGGTATAAAGAACAGAGAAGCTCCCGCTGAGGAAGTTGATTCTTGTATCAAGCCATTCTGTAAATTGCTGGCTAGGTAGTCTCTTAATGCTTCCTTCTCCGGGAGGGATAAGGGATACATTCTCCCAAATGGAACCACAGCATTGGGTCTGAGGTCGATCTTACAATCCTCAGCTCGATGTGGAGGAAGAGGTCTGGGAAGAGTGTCTGCAAAGATGTCGGTAAACTCTTGATAGGCAACAGGAATGGAGTTAATACTCCTCGCTGGCACTGTGTCAACCTGAAGTGAACGTTGCCCTTCCTCCTTCAAACAGGACTGCATACAAAGGTCTGACCTGAACTCTATAATGTTAGTTACCCAGTCGATTCCCGGATTGTGCTTTCTTAACCAGGGTATCCCGAGTATCACTGGAAAGTGGGCAGCCTTTATCAAATCAAATATCACAGTTTCATGGTGAGTCTTCATCTTAACCAAGACTTCGGTGGTTTTTTGTCGGATAAGACCGGAAGACAAGGGGGTACCATCCACACCTTCTACAGGTATGGGTTGAGGTTTTTCTCTCCTAGGAATAGCGTATCTACTGGCCCATTGGTCGTCCATAAAGTTCCCAGCTGCTCACAGTCTAGCATTGCTAGACACTCAACTGCTTGGGTAGAGGTCCATTCCAGAACGATCTTTAGGACCATAAGTTGGTTTGAGGGGGTACATGGTATAGGTGGACTTGTAACACAGGGATTGGCAAGAGAAGCCCCTTCCGTGTCCCTGCTCAGGGTCGGGGTCTTTCGTTTCCCGATCTTCGGGGAGGTACTTCTGGACAGTCTCGTAGAAGGTGCTTCTCAGAACCGCAATACATGCACAAGTTGTAGTCTTTTCGTCTCCTTCTTTCTGCTGCGCTGAGGGGACCCCTTGCTGCACCTATTTGCATGGGCTCTTCAGTCTGGGGAAGAGATCTGTCTGGAGCAGCTGGCGTGTAAGAGGATGGTGTAGAAGGCGGATTGGGTCTGGTCTTCCTTCTTTCTGCTCGTCTCTCAGAAATTCGAAATTCCATCTGGAGGGTCAGAGCGACCAGTTCTTGGAAGGAGGAGGGTCTTGCTACTCGAGAGAGTTCATCCTTCAAGTCTTCATGTAACCCTCTCCGAAAGAGAGTCTGCTTAACGGAGTCAGGCCATCCTGTCTCCAAAGCTATCCTCTGGAAGTTCGAGGCATAGGTTTTTACATCAACAAGACCCTGTTTGAGGTCTAGTATGTTTTCATAGGACGCGTACAAAGTCTCGGTCCTTTCAAAGCGTTCTCTGAATCGTAGTACAAAGGCATTGTAGTCATTCAGCACAGGGTCAGCTTCTGTTACCAACGGGGTGGCCCATGCTAGAGCGTTACCCCCAAGGTTTGAGACGAGGAAGCCAACCTTTGCTTTGTCGAATTCATACATCTTTGGGCGAAAAGTGAAGTATACTCTACAGGCGTCGAGGAATTCCTTAATCTTCCTGGGGTTCCCTTCATACTTCCCACAGGGTAAGGGCATAGGTGGGAGATCTCCCCGAACTTCTTCTCTCAGAATCATTTGTTGTCTCAGAGCGGCATTGTCAGCCTTAAGGGCGGTGTTTTCTACCCTCATGGTTTGGAGCTCAGCAGTTATCCCCTGTATGGCATTGACCAGTTCTTGATACTGCTCTAAGCTAGCCATCCTTTGGCGTTGCAAACTGTCATGCGATGGAGTATTGGTTGCTTGACAAATACCCTCCTTGGTTCCCTCCTCCTCCTCCTCACCTGTACTGAGTTCTCCTGAGGAACTGTCTGTGTCTATGGCTCTCCTTTCTCTCCAGAGGTCCAGTCCTTTCTTGTTGAGTTTGGGACGAGCTCCACTGGAAGCCACCCTGCCCGCTGTCAGGCAGCAAGGCAGAAGGGGCCCTCAGGGAGTCCGCCCCCAATTCCAGGGAAAAGCGTGGCTGAAAAACCCTGGTGTGCTTGGATGTAGTAGCACTACGAATATCAAGGCTGAAGGCTTTCCGTTGAAGTAGATGAGAGGACTTCAATTCCCAGAAGACACTGCTGGAGTCGGGCTAGCGTGCATATCCTGAGCACTGCTTGTAGCCGAGGAATGAGGAAGAGGTCTGCAGAAGGCTGCGGTGGGAAGGAGCGTACAATCGTAGAAATATGTACAACAAGGTAGTTAAAAGCACTATAGCGGAAGAAGGAACAAGGACTACAAGGCGGGAGTAACAGAGGAGTGGAGGAGGCACCATGAGAGATCAAAGGATAGGAGCTAAGCGGGCAATCACTGAGGACTGAGAAGAGGAAACAAGAGGGAATTCACAAGGGGAGTCAGAGAGGAGCACTAGCGTACGAACCTGGCGAGGAAAGCAAGGTTGCAACGCATCAACTACCGCATGTGACGCCTATTTATATGCGTCATGACGGTAACGTGCAGTGCGTGGGAGACTAGACCGCTGGTGGAGGAACGGAATCAGCCCTTCCATCGGCTCCATAGCTTCCATGGAGCGCGCGTCATGACACAGTGACACCCCCTTCTCTAGGAGTCAACAACTGTCCTGTGTTTGCACTCTGCTGTATTTGCATGGGTGCGTGCTGGCAATGTCCTTACAGCGGATTCAATGGTGCTTGCAGTGGCGGTGCTTGCCCCTGAGACACTGTCTAATTTTTGGCGAATCCATCCCTATTTTGTGAGCCATATGATGGAGGATAAACTGTCCCCCCTCTTGAGAATTGCCCATTCTGTACATACCCTTGGCTCCCACATGTTCGTGCAATGTGCTCTGTCATTCCACATGTCCAACAGACAGAAGGGAGTCTTCAAATCTGTCCTCCCTGCATGCTTTGATTATCATTCTGTACATTCTGAAAGCAACCTTGGTTACTCTGGAAGCCTCCTTGATTATTCTGGAAACCTCCCCTTCCTCTGAAACTGATTCCTCTGCCTCTCTGCATGAACCCATTCCCTCCTTGTCTGAATGTTGTTGATTATTCACCTGTGACATACCCGCTGCTTGCTGCATTCCCTTCTCTGCTTGTCAGTACTGATCCCTCTATAGCATACTTTGACAATGTCTTCTGCACTAATTTAGCTTCCTCAAGTTTCCTAGCATCTTCCCTCTTCTTATTCTTTTCTTGTAAAAATCAGCAATGATGTGAAATAGTCAACTGTATTTCTGCCCATGGTTTTAATTCCATTCCACTAACTTTTGAGCTGCCTCTGTAACTGTTCTGGCAGTGCCTGACACAAAATATGATAGAATACAGGTATTGATTTCCTCTGCGGCTCTTGAGTTTCCATAGTCCACCGTTCCTGCAAACTTTGAATGTAAGAAAGCAGATCTTCGACCTCATTCATCTTACATGCCATAATTGCACCCATATCCAACGTATCAGGATATTGTACTCCAAGCGCTTTCCAGACTGCCACCCTACAGTTATTGAACAGCACTTTGTCATGTGCTGTGTTCTGTGCTGTGACACTTCAGTATCCTGCTCTCGTCCAAATGTCATCATCCCTTTCCCTAAGTATAGTTGCTACAAGACCCTTAATGTCCCCTGTGGATAAGTTAGTGGGATTTTAGACCCAGTTATGAGAGGACACTTACCTTGTGACAGCAGCTGCGTTCGCTATTGAGAAGTCTACAAGCATAGTGATGGGGTGTTCCATGACTTTATTTGTTGGAAATGCATTATTTGCTGTTTTGGAGAAACCTAAGGGTACATTGATGTCTCAGAGAGTTTCTGCTTACGAGGTAGTCATATTGAATCCAGAAATCAAAATAGTCAGGTGTAAAATAGTGAATCCTGCCACGTTTGTAGCTGAACCATTGGCAGTGGATGAGGAAGTGCATGGTTGCTCTAACTATGAGGAATTGTATGATGAAATCCCCAGGGTAAAGGAGAATGCTCTATCATCTGGAAGGTTCTCTTTATTGATGGGTATTCGAAAATCGATCAAACTGATGGAGAGAGACATTCAGGTTCAGCTGTGGTAAGGCCAGAGCTAATGGGTAATTAGAAGTTGTTGCAAGTGCAATACTATGGGCCTCATCACGACTTTGGCGGTAACCCTTAAATCCGGCGTTTGCGCTATTACCGCCGGATTTAAGGGTCCGCCAAATCAGGACTTCAGCGGATTTCGCCCGAGCTCTTGCCTGGGGGGAGATCCGCCGAAAATGTGTGCTATTACCGCTGGCGGGAAATACGCCGGCGGTAAGAGCGCACATTTTCCCCATTGAGCCCAATAGGGAATGGGGCATTCCCGAAAGGGCTGAACGGGGAATGAGGAATTACATTACCACCGAACTCGTGATCCGGCGCTATTGGTGCCGGGGAGTTCGGCGGTAGGGCTAATTCCGCCGGCGGTAATGCCGCCGGCGTTACCGCCAAAGTCGTGATCAGGCCCTATGTCTATTTTTTCAGCACAGGCTACAGAGCTAGTGGTGCTTATTGTCGGGCTAGGAATCATGCAGAACAGGAAGTGATGGTGTACAGTGACTCCGCCTACGTGATGTCAACAGTGCACGCAGTGCTAGCATGTTGGAAAAGCAGGGGCAACCTCCAAGCGTTCGGCACTCCAGTGCAACACACAGCATTATTGGATAGGCTTATTAAAGCACTACAACATCAGTAGCCATCACAATAGTTAAGTGTTCAGCACAGAATAAGAGAACTGACTTTATTTCACACAGAAACCAAGCCGCAGACAAAGAGGCCAAAAAGGGGTACATATTCATCTGATATTTCTAGTTTCGATACACCGGATGTGAAAGAAAAAATGGTCACACTTATGATTGTAATTGAAGGGTTTATTCATTTGTCAAGAACGCAAATGATGGAAGTTTAAGGCTGTGTTCCACAGGAAGAAAAGAGCTGTGGACACGGAGGGGGTGTTCTTTATCCCCCTCTGAAGCATTGTGGCAAAAGGATAGCACTGGTAAACCGGTAATGCCTGTAGCCTTATTAAGGATGGCATTAGAACAGCTGCAACATTGCGCAGGACTGGGTTGTACCAAACCTGTTAGAACGTGTTGCTTTTTATGCGGTAAATTGCATTGTATGGCAAACGTTTCTGCTGGGCACATTTTGAGCAGTTAGAGGAGTGATTCCTCAACCAAACGGTGCTTTTCAGCATTTACATATTGATTATGTTGACATGCTGCAAGTATGTAATGATATAGGCATATGATAGTGGTAGTATGCCCCTTATTTAGATGGATTGAAGCTAGTCCATGCACACATCCTGATGCCACTTGCACTGCAAAGTTTTTAGTCTGAGAAGTATTTCCTAGATGGGGAGCATGTGAGGTGCTGAGATCTGACAATGGACCCCATTTTTTAAATGAGGTATTTGAACAGATAAGACTATTGCTTAGTATTAAACATAGGTTTTCTTCTGCTTATCATCTGCAAGCAAATGGGATATGTGAGGGACTCAATGGTCTTCTCAAGGAAAGAATAGCAAAACTGCCCCTTGCATTATATGCATTGAGAAATCAGCCTGGTTCAGACCACCACCTCACACCCACAAGCTTGTTACAGGGAGGCAGATGAGAACACCTCTGTTTCTTCCATCAAGGAATAGGGGTGATGCCCAGACAACTGCAGAATTGTTAGGAACTGAGTTACAGGCGTACTTAACATGTATGACCGCTAGTATCTCTTCCATTTCATATCAACTGAAGCGGAAGGGATGCCGGTCTCAGTACACAGATGAAGGCAATACAGCAACCAGACTTAAAGAGTTATGTGTTCCTAAACTTTTTGCTGGAGACTCTGTTCTAATTAGGAATTTCACCAGGAAGTGGCACAAGCCCAGATTTAGTGGTCCTTATATTGTAGAAGACATTACTCCTTCAGCAGTTAAAGTCCAAGGGAGGTGAGCTTAGATCCATTTGGGAGATGTAAAAGTGTACGCTGGTGAAACCGTCACACCCCCGCCCCATTCGGAATCAAGTCAAGAAGAGGAAGTTCAGCACATGCAGACTTGATCAATGACAAGGAAGAAGGACGCAAAGACTGCTGAGTAAATAAATGCAAGTGTGCCTTTGGAATGTGGCTTTCCATGGACACTCCTTATAGATATTATAGCAGGTGTTGTTAACAGGAATCCGTTAACAGTGGACCTTAGGAGGTGCTGAAGTAAATGAAAAATGCCAGATTTTGACTTCCTTTTCGATGACTGGAAAAGGGAGAAGTTTCCTGATTCGTTCACACTGAATTTCTTTTTGGACACCCAAATGGTATTGTCTGATGTTGATGTTCACAGACTACTTCTTGCTATCTTCATTTTTATAATCTTGTTTTACCCTGCTCTTGTTGGGCACAGAACTGATGTGCATACTTTTATCCAAGATGGCCCGGCGATTAGACGATTATTGGCAGCAACAATAGAACAGATCAGACAGCTACCTGAGCATTTAACAACATTGCATGATTAAAAAGAGTTTTTTCTTCCGTAAAAGTGATCACAGCCATGATGTGGTCTATTGAACATATTGCAAATGCAGAGAGTGAACAATGTGTGGAGAGACACTGATGATGGGGACACTGATGATGTATTGGTGTATAATATATGCCTGTTCAGCATCTATTATTGTTTTTCAGTTCCTATTGATCCACACTGTTTACTTTAATGGTCCCAAAAAGGTAGGAGTCCCATGAATCCTTCCCATGCCAGTGACCTTTGCAGAACTAAACATTGTAAGAAGGCCAAGGCCATATGTGATCGTACCTACGCCAGTGATACATGTGAAGGCTCTTATTTATGTGACAAGTGGCCCTATGCTTCCCTTTGGTGGGAGGTCTCTTTTTGATTTGCTCCATGATAATTATGTGCATATCCATTTGTCAAGAAAAAAACCCAAGATAAGTGCAAGGGGAGATGAAAATGAATTAAATTATTATTTAGATAGTACAGCAAATTTGTGAAACAACATATGGTATCAGCACATGAACGAAGTGGGTAATAGAACTTCAAAGGAGGATTGCTATGTATCTGCTCTCCTTACTTATTCTATGGGAAAATCTAAGATATTCATAGCCATAGAGATAGACACCCAAACAGCTTATTACCTGACGCACCTTGTACACTATCATACAAGAGGTCAATTTCAGGGTCGAACGACATCCTTGGTATGGGTGTCAGAATGGTCAGCGCCAGAAGAAGATGACTATGTTCAAGCTTTGAAGACGAGAGAAAGAGCACAGACAAGAGATCATGTGATAAGATACAAACATCCTGGCATGAAGGGAGCTGAAATTAGGTGGGAAATAAACAGGAAGCTCAACTGCCAAGGCAAAATTGATGAAGAAATATAAAGTTGCGAGGAAAGAGGCCAGATGCGAATCTTTGGGGACTGTACTTTCTCCAGATGGTTGGGAAGAAGACACAGTCCTATGCAGAGCTGTGGCAGTAACTGGCCATCACAAGCCAGTTATCGAGAGAGTGGAAAAGGATGCAGACCTCTCTGACCCAGGCTTGCAAAATTGCTGACATGGGTTGAAGACAAAGGAGGCCCATTGCAGGTAGTGCCTTGGGCTAGTGCAGAGCTATGCTTCAGAAACAATGGCACGAGAAAAGTTGGAGAGAATCAGTAGTGTAGTTGAATCTTTGATGTGCCAGGAATGAAAGAGGTGACAGTGGTGATAATGTATCACTACTGGGCCTGTGGATCCAGAGCTAATATGAAGCTGCCAAGAAATTGGGGAGGACTGTGTTCTATAGTGATTGTTCATGTTCCAGCATTAGTAATTCCAAAGAGTGACCTGAACATTGGTGAGTTTCCAAAAGCAGATGCTCTCCTGAGAAAGAAGAGATCTGCCAAACTCCTTAATCATATGAAGAGGGAAAACTACTTCTCATCCAAGTCGATAGAAGCTTACGATTCTATTCCATATGAGCAAAGACTATTCAACAAGACTGCTTCAGTTTTCACCATTCTCTTTATGCCTGGGATCCAGACAATGGCAAATAACAAATGTTTGCAGATTACAAGATGGGAGCTCCTGCAGATGATTAACCCCACCATGAAGGGATTCAATGCTCTCAAAGAAGAGCTAACAGCCATACGCCTGATGACTCTCCAGGACAGATATGTCTTGGATATGTATGCAGCCATGGATGGTGGTGTTTGTGCCAAAATCGGAGAATCATTTTGCACATTCATACTTTCTTATGACGACACAAATGGGACTTTGACATAGGCCATAACGATGCTGACAATCTTGCACGTCAAGATGGAAGACAAAGTGGAAGAGATTGCTGATGACAGTTGGTTTGCTTAATCTTCTTATGGGTTCCACAATGCATGGCAAACATTTTCAAATTCCTTGGAGCCCTGTTGGTGATGATCATGTTTGGATTCTGTGTGATCAGGATACCAATAACACAATGCAAGAAGAGTGCAAAGAAAGCAGAAGGAATGAAGGTCATGATTGATGTTGGATCTAGGTTCAAACCCAAGGAACTGACAGACAAAGAAATCAGAGACTACGTAAAGGCCAGTATTCATGCACCCGAAGGAACAAAGTTCTTCTATCCAAAAGAACAAAAAGTATGTGTGAAGATGGATCTACTGCAGTCCTAATGGGCAGTGCAGTTTTGTGACCTGGAATGTTGATGAACATGTGAAATCAGCAAGATGTCTGAAAGGAGTCAGAAAGATATGGTTTCCAAAGAAGCACTTCTTCAGACGAGGATGTCTCGATGTGAAGACTGATGAGAGAGTGGTCAATGAATCGCCCAGAGGGGGGAGTGTAGAAAAGGAGCCAAGTACCCCTACCAAAAGCTCCACCCCCACGTTGTCTATATGTTGGGAACTGGAAATTGTGACATGTGCAGTACCAGTGAGGATGCCTATACCGCAAAGAATTCTTGAGACAAGGTATCCATTGAGAAAACCCTATATGCATTCACAAAGAAATAATGGTCTTCTGGAGAAGGTCTCAGAAGAAGTGTGAAAACGGACAGGAAAGAATATTGGTGACATCAAACAAAGCAGAATTGACACACCCAGAAAAGACACAAATGAATAAAGAATAAAGACATTCTATAGGATTCGAAGATGAAGTATTGAAGTAAAGTAAAATTTCGGGATCGACATGAAGATTGCTCATGTGAAGAAACACTGAAGTTATTTGCAATTGTACAGCTGCTGTAACGCAAGTATACAAAGTAATCCTGAGTCTGGCTATGTTGTAAAAACATTGCAGCGATGCACCAATTTATATTCATAGGGATGTATAGAATCTGGATGTTTGTTATGCTTGAACTAAAATGGCGCTGGTGTGCAGTGCATTCTGGGAGCGCTCGGAGCCATGATGGATATTTACTTAATGCTGCAGTGAAAAGCTGCACACATTTTGCTGAGTGTTAGATTCACTGTGCTGAAAAAACATGCTTTCCAAAACTGGTATGCGGTCAAGGACATTTCTGCTGGGAAAGCTAACTTTGTTATGGTTTGTTACTGTTCTCCGTGGAGCGTGTTTTTTTAAAGGAGGGAGGCACTATGCTCCTTGAGGGTGGCTGTCGATTGACCCAGCTGGCAACCAACGGCTGCTCATCAATGCGCAAGTGCCATTTCCAGAAGGTTCGAGACCTGCCACCCCTTTTCGGAGTGTGTATATATGCGGAAACCCGGAGGTGGTCAGGTGAGACTTCAGCCGGAGGAGGACGCTTACGTCCGGCATTCCTGTGAGCTGTGGTGCTCTCGGCCTGGCTGTTCCCAGGGTCTTCCAACCACTTCTGGGTGAGATGAGGAATCCAGTCACGCTCACGGTGATGTATTTCCTTTTGAATTCTTTGCTTCTTCTGTGATTTATGTCTATGTTACTTCTGTGAGTTATTTCCATGTTATCACTGGTTGCTTCTAAGCTTTGAATAAATAGCCGTATAAGTGCTCATTATTTCTCTAAGAGTGTGTGGTTGCGAGTTATTGAGTCTTTCTGCGTTCAAAGTATTTGCTCTGTAATTGCATTGGTGATATATGACTTTCCGTGCACTCTGGGGAGAGCAATACAATGTTCCATAATGCTCTTTAACAAATTTAAGCCATGTGAATGGAAAGGGCTTGAAGTGTGATGCAGTTGAAAATAACTGATGGTGAAGGAGAATTTAAGAAAGGCTGGATGGCCCAGTATCAAGAGTCAGGTCCGCCGTTACCTGCTTAAGAAGCTACATGACCTTGAGAAAGAAGCAAACTCCTGTTTGAGGTGTAATGGAAACACATTGAAAGTGCCAAGAGTTCATCATTTAATAGTATTTTATGGAGTGAATAGCTTGAAAACATACTCTCCAGTCACATGGTCATGATGGAAATAGACTTTGTGTCAAGCTACACCGAAACCAGAAGATAAGACCATGCCACCCTCCTTTTTATTGTCAGGCACAGTGAGCCTCTACAAGGTGGAGTTCAAAGACTTAATTGAATGGCAGACCGCAGGAGTGATAATAGATTTTGAGCTAATTGGGTCGAGAGGCATGACCAGGACAACCCTCCCAGCACCTGGGGTAACCAGCTTGCGTTCTTTTAGCGTGTGGAATATTCAAGAAGGGTACAAGCGTGCCAACCAATTAAAGAGGGCCACGTATTAGAGAGCCCTATAGTTTGTGTAACCAATATGTTATTGTGTATTAGTATGACATGGAAGATGACTTGCACTTGGGATGGGCTTAGTTGTCTATCTGATCTTAGAGACCCAATCACAACTCCTGACAGTATAGAATGTATACCTAGATATTCCCTTTAAGCCTATCACATCCCCTAGTAGGTTTTCTTAGTTTGCCACGTAGTATAACGTCAGTAGTTACACATTTTTAGTATAAGAATGTTGGTTTTTCATGTGATGCTTTGGGAGAAATCGAGCAAATGTCTGTTGATGTCCGTTGTTACACCGTTTTTCCCTATTTTAGATAATTGTATAAAACAGTACAGTAGTGTTTTGCCAACTTCCGGAGTTGGTCTGATTATTGACATATGAGTACATTCTGCATCCCCATCCATCTCTAAGTACTGCTACCTTGTCTTAAAGGGCCCCAGGTCTTGGGGTTCATTGTGTTGTACAATGAAGCAGGTGTTTTGATCCTGTCGGTAACACAGTCACGAGAAAGGTAGCCCCTTTTTTATATCCTGTTAGGTTGTAGGGGTTGAGTTTACAATACAGTTTACAATAAATTCAGTCTTTGTTTTGTTAAAGAAAAAACAAACACGGTAAAGCACTGTTTGATGTGAATTCACATGGGCAAAACTGGTAAAAAAGAGTGAATAACTAAAAGAATGTAATTTGCTCAAAATTAGCCTTGAGAGTGCAACTGGATCCTGGTTCCCAGATGAACAAAAGAGGTCAGAGCGCCCCTCTGAAAGAAAGAACACAACTTGATAACCTGTTCTATGGGAATGTATCTACTCAGTGTCCGCAGCCACATGTTTTAGCTCACTGTACCTTTCACAAAAGAGGAATATTGAATTGTAGTTAGGAAAACAGAGAGAGGCTCGAAGGAAATCCCTCATGGCCAGAAATGGAGGAGTCCATAAATGTGACAAAGTTCTGCTTTAGTGAGCCCAAGCAGGGATACACACAAGGATTCTACAGCTCCACATGTACTCTCAGCTCATTACAGGCGGGCAGTCTGTTTTTAAGCTGCCACGACCTCACAACCAAAACATACATGCCTGGCTCTTAGGCAAAATGGGATTGGGTGAACAGCATAGGCATAATTATAGTCTATAGGGGACAGATTATTTGGTTGGCCTGGCTATATCTTGTAGGTTCACCTGGCACCACCCCTCCAGGTCAGTGCAAGCCATGTCAGTTTAGGAAATTTACTAGCATGTGAGCAAAAATGATGAGTGGGGAACGTGAGCTCAGAGCACCGCCAGCTTCCCACAATTGTTTCACCCGTGTGACTTCCCAGACATAGGGCAAGGACACTTCAGTCTCCATCTTCATGTTGTGTTGCATTTTTTATCTTCTGTCTTCAATTTGATGGGGACAACCTTATCTGTCTGAATGCGCTTAGTACCCCTGCTCCAGATCACGCTTTCAGGAACTGTAAACATTATTTTCTCTGCTAGCATTTATGAAGGATTTCAGCCTTTTTGTTCTTGCTGTGGAATATTTTTACCCATGCCAATGCACCCGACTACACCCCTTTGCCAATGGGGGAAATAAACTGTCAAAAATGGAGGCGATAACCCCCATGCGTGCCAAATCTGCAAAACTGGGCAAAGGTTCATAATTCACAAAAAAGATGCACCCCCTGACACACACAGAGAAAGTTGGTGTAAAATCAGGAATCACTGCTGCCACCTGTCACCTGCCACCTGTCACCTGTCACCTGTCACCTGAAGCAAGGCCACAGAAGGGAAAATCCAAAAATGCCCTTAAAAAATTCTGTCATTTTCCCAGTGTATTATTAAAAGGAAAAGTGAGCTGAAATCAAAGATTCTCCCGGCAGTCAGAGGAATCCAGGCCTCCATGTCTGACAGCTGCTTAAGGAAATTAGCTGTCAAACCCAGTTTAAAGGTGTTCTTTTTCTGGAAGAAATTGCAAAATGCACCTATTTAAAGCATGTTGTGAAGGGCTCAATTCTTTTAAATGTTCAAATCCCTTATAAACTGTGCTTATTTTCATATGTGTTGATGAAAAGACTTTATTGTGAATCTTACATTAACCCAGTGGAAGTAACTGCTTAATTTTGATTGGGCAGTGCCTGGCCTGGGAAAATTGAAATCTCAGCTTGACACTCCCTTGAAAACAGGAAGCCTAATGGTTCCCGCATAATGACAACAAGGAGCACAATGAGGATGCATTAGACATTCGTCTCTGGCTGAGCCAAGAACAAAGGACAGGCTGAACATTGACCTCTGCTGGGAGGGACAGGAGCTTCCCTGTACAGGAAGGGGACACACCTCCCGGATCAAAGGACTGGGCAACTGCTACCTGGGAAGGGGAGGTTACAAAGGAGAACTTTGATGTTAAATGCTTATTTGTGATTAAAGTTTTAAACTCTTTAACTGCGCATCTGAAAGATGGATAAATCTGAAAATTGGTAGACATTAACCTAATTTCGGGTTTGTGATTTGAAGACATTGATGAAATCTGTACCATTTAAGGAACCAAATTTATGAAAGAATTCTCATTGTAGCAGTTTATTAATGTTGCAAAACTAAGATATTATGTACATGATCCACTGATAAGCGCCCAGAGTTGTACCAAATTAGACATCATTAATCCAAACTGTTATGGTTAAAATTGATTAAAATCCATAGAATGAGAAAGACAGCTCACACAGAGATGGGAATTGAATGGGGATATAGACAGTCAAATATGAAATGTATGTGTCCGACTTTATTAGGGTACATAATTGTAGAAATGTACATGTGTGCAAAAGTTATGTTTTGGTAAATATCAATGTGGGAGTTCCTAAATCCCATCGTAAAGATGACAGCTCTGTTCTGCCTGACAACCAAAACAAAGCATGTGCCTGCAGCCACTCACAGCCGCGGGGGGGTGTTTTTGAAATTCTGCCCACACCATAAACTGGGGGATGGCATTTGACAGTGTAAATATAGGAACTTCACAACACATAACACACTGCTTCCAGAACACCTCCAGATTTCCACAAAGCACCTTGTTCCAGAACTCTTCATCTTGTAACTGACTCCAGACTTCTTTGAAGAGCCAGATTTTTTGCAGAATCCAGACTTTAGTATTGCTGAACTCTTGCTAGCTAGACCCAATTTCAAATATCCAAAACTTAAAAGAATAATTCTGATTCAGCTTGGCTTGCTACCATTAAGCCTTGCCCACTGAAACTTGCATCCTGTAATCTGCCGTGTACAATGACCAGAAGGGCCCATCCAAATCCAGTCTGAGGTGCAGTCCAAAATTGACCAGAACCGCGCCCCTGATCCAATCCCTCCAGAGGTGCCCTGCTGCCGGTAGACCTGATCCAATCCAATGACCAGAACCGTGACAGTCCAATTTAATTACAAAGGACTGTAAGTATTAACAGGAAGAACAGTGACCCATAGTATATCTGCATTGTATTATCCCAATCTCAACCCATCCCATCTTTAAATTCAGAACCCTAATATTGTTAGAACCATTCTTGCACTGATTTTTCTCTCATCTGTGTTATTAAACCATAACTCCTTAGTGATTTTGAGTAACTAAAGTAAATCCCAGAACGAAATCGAGTATCCACCACGTGAATGGTTGCGCTGGCCACGTAATTGTGAAGATTCATGTGAGGCCTCCTCTTTTTCATAGTCATTAATATAGTGTAATAAAACTTATCTGTCATTTTTAAAACCGAATTCCTGTTCCATTTTGCACCTATTTAGCAAAAACACCTCTCACTGAAACCTCTATCACTTCTTCAAATTTATAGATAGAAACGGAATTTCAACTCTCACTGATGCCTTAGACCCTTAGCGATACCCACAACTAAACAAAACGCATCTATTTTTCTCCAATATCACATAATAACAGTTTTCTGCGAATTTGCAGTTTTCTAAAGTTTACACATGTCTTTTTCCCATTCCAAGGTGCTTCTTCCATCCCATCCTGATCTAAAATGTGTACTGTTGTTTATATTATAGCTCATGTGTGTTAGGACATGTTTAGTGTTGCTTTCCTCAGAATGTCTATCCATTTAAGCATTTTTTCACCCTTTTGCATTATTTTACAAAGCCATTTTCATCTGTCAGTAAAAGTCTAATTTTCCAAAAACGGTTTTCTCTCTTGTTTGGAAGGGAAGATTGTATCTAAACTCTAGACCTTGTCCTTCATTCCTGAATACCTGCTGATTACTTACATCTGTGTAGGATTGCTCATTTGTATTTAAACAAAACTTTGCATGGGGAATATTAACCTAAACGCTATCCATTCACAAATCAAAACTGTTCTTTTTCCTGCGTTTTCTATTTTTCATCATTATAAGTGAATTCAATTGCTTTGCTTAGTTTCTGAATTGCATTGTCACCGTTAGGTGATTGCTGTCCCATATATATATATATATTAAACGTATGTGTGATTTGAATGTTAAATAAATAAATACATATTTACCTTTACAAACTAGCCTGATTCCTGGTTCAGTGTGATCTGTGGGGTATTTTGAAAAGGGTGTGATATGAGTGGTATATCATTCAGAATATTGAACTTATATACACAAATAAATAAGGGTTTCATTGCAGGTGCTGCATCTTTTCAGCTGACTCAAGCCTTCTTCCCCAGTGTCCTTGGTAGGGCTGGGCATGCTGCCAGGCCTGTTTTGCATCCCTCACAAAAGTCACTGTATCAGGCCACAACCTAGTGTTTTGAGCTTTCCCAATTCTTTTCAATACAGCTGTGGCTTTGTTTTTGATGATCATCGCTTTTTCTGTGTGAGCAAGCAGTTCATGTGTATTGTTTTGCACCTGGCTAATGTATCTGTGGGTTTGTTTAGCCGTGTCGCCTTTTCATGATTACTTTGGTGATGTCATCTAGGTATGGTCTATGAGGCTGCTTCAGAGGGTGGCATCTGTCATCATGGGGATATGCTGGGGGGTTTGAGACACCCTCAGAAATATCCATTTGCATATCAGTCTTTGTCCCACCCACTTGAGCAGTACAGCACCAAAATGCTATGGAAATCCTCCTTTGAACAAGAGTACCAACAGACACATGTTTTGGCCCAGTTGGGCCTCATCAGCTGTGCCTCTCTGAGCACAGTGAGCAAGGGTTCTATGTCTGGATAAACCTAGGTAACTTAGGGTGACCAACCACAAGTTCCTTATACCATGATGAGTGAGGTGTTGCCGGTTTATTGAGGGGTACACCAGGATTGGCCCCTTGTTTGCAGTTGATTGAGAGGTTTACTGAGAATGTCCACTGACCTCAGATCCACCAACACAGATATGTGCCTGAACATCTTTGTCCAAAGCTATGCGGCCATATGTATTGTAGCTAGGATATGCAGGTGCTTAAAGCTCCTATACGAGGTTGAATGTCAAGTAGACACCTAGTGGAGAAATGAAAGACAACATCACACACTATTGTACGGGCTGTGTATCAGTTATAAATGGGGGTGTAATGTTGGCAATTTGGTCGATCTGCTGTTTAAGATGATTAAAAAGAGTGATATGTACAAACGTGACTCTCAAATACAGTAATCATAGTTTGGCAGGAAAAGCACCACTAGCGTGTACCTAGAACCTTTTGTCAATTCCCTCTGCTAACTTAATAGCTTACTTATAATTGAGTGTGGATTTTGAATGAAAGAACAAGGAGAAATCAAAGCAGTCCAATTTGTCTTTTTTGTTCCAAACATCAGTACTTTACAGTTTAATGCTATTCAGAAGTTAGCAACTTGCACAGTAAGAAGATAACGTAGTACACATTTTCAACTTTACCCATTTGTAGTAAACCCATCACCTTGCATGCCAATTGGCCCCACACCTAGGAAATGCAGAAGCAAGGGTAGAACTGTGCCAAATAGGCATGGGTGAAATGGTAGAATGCAAATACACCCCTTTTTATTCAACTTCACAATAAGTTGAAGCATTCTTGAAATGCAAGTCATTTTGATTAGTTGCATTTTTAATTTCAATTAACACCCGGGCCGGGTGGCGCGGCCAATCAGGTTCTGTGGATTGTGGGCTGAAACTTGTAATCTCAACCTGTGTTCAGTGGAACCCGCAGGCTGCCTCCCCTGCCGCGGGCTGCCATCTTTCCCTTCTACCTCCTTTTGCTTTTTATTTTGTCAATATAATCCCAATCCCCCTCCCCATCCCCACTTACCTGATTGTGGCAACAGCGACACCCGCAGCTGCCGCAGCAGCTTCCTTTTTCTGGTCACCAAGGTCACAGAAGAGGAGCTCTGTGTGGAGCCCTGCCTTTTATAACCATGGCAGCCATTTTGGTTTATTTTCATTCATTCAACGAGACGTGTGTGGCGTCCCATTGAATGAATTAAAAAATTTTTTTTAACAAACCCCCGTTTCAAGTGCTGGAATGGGGGTAATGGACCAGTGCCCTTGTTATAGACTCTCTCTTTGCTGGGGTTAACGCTATATTCATTTAAACTACTTTAGCTTTTCTGTCATTTTCATTTCTTTTAAGGACTACGTTGCCTACCTGTAACTCCAGCTCTCCAGCATTGGTATATTTCATAGATTCACATGCTGTTTGAATATTCCCCATCATCAGGCATGGAGTCCTCAGTAACATTAAAGAAGTTTACGGTAAAATGTTTAAAATGCATGTCACTTCAGTGCTCTATTAGAGTTAATTTGGGTCATATTGCCCACAGCCACCCCTGGAGGCCATTTTCAGATTTGGCAGTGCACAATATGGGGCAGTATCAGCCAAAAAGATGCAAATCAGGGGTAGGAGGGAGAGTTGCATGTGAATCTATGAAAGATACCAATGTTAGAGAATGCTAAGTTACAGGTAAGTAACTTATTCGTTCTCCAGCACTGGACTTTTCATAAATGCCCATGCTGTTTAAATAAGATTACAAAGCAGTACATATATACAACCAAAGTGGGCAGAGGCATAGCACAATAGAAGAAACCATCTCACCACCCGAACACACACTTCACACGAATAAGTTGCGAAGCACTGCATGGCCGACCCGGGACTCCTCCCTGCAATCCCTGTAAATGCAGGAGAACTTTGTGAAGATATGGAAGCAGCAGAACACCAGACAGGAAGGCTGTAATAGAGCCCTTGTTATGTGTGCTCATTGTCTGCCCTGAAGGGGGCTGTTGGTCATAGTATGACAGTGTGAAATACAAGCTGATAGCCATCTTGCAATGGAAGATTTTGAAAGGGTGTTGCACTTGCTGGAAGGTCCAAAAGCTACAAACAATGTTGATGACTTCCTTGATGTGACCCACATAGAACTTGAGGGCTCATGCTACATCCAGGGAATGAAAGGATTGTTCTGCAGGAGACAAGGGAGATCACAGGAACACTGGCAGGATCAAGGGTTTCTTAAGGCGGAACGAAGAAGGAACCTTTGGCATGAAGGAAGGGTTTGTGTGAAGGACCACTTTAGACTGATGAAAAGTCAAGTAGGGAGACTTGCAGGAGAGAGCCTGTGGTACGAATAGTCATCTGGCAGAAGTAATGGAAACTAGGAATGTGGTTTTTCAGGAGCAAATCTTTAAGGAGGCTCGTGGAGAGGTTTGTAAAAAGGGCCCCTTAGTTTCAAGAGGACAACATTGAGTATCTAGGCAAGAGCATAGCTTGTACAGGAGGGAAGGGGCAAAACAGTTCTTTGAGAAATTCTTTGACATACCTGTGCGTCCAAAGAGAAGGAGGTCCTGGGGAACACGTGTAGCAGGAAATAGCTGCTAAATGTACCTCAATGGAAGAGTGTGCTAAACCAGCATTGGGCAACAAAATGAGGTATGGTAAAACGTCTGATGCCTGAACACGCAGCAGGTCAAGAAGTTGACTTGTACACCATACAGTGAAACGTTTTTATCATGTTGTGTCTCCTTGGTCCTTGTTTCATATATGTAAGAATGATAGATGTGTTATGTCAAGTCTTTTGTATCTGGATTTATCTGGTGATTCCATGGTGTGATGTCATGGTGAGACTGTTACCTGAGCGCTTGGAGTGTTGGCGTGTTGCAATTTTAGTGTAGGAGTTCCCGCCCAGGCATTGAGAACCATGTAGCCTTTGTGGTGGGAGACAGTGGGTTTAGCTCCCTTCATGTTCAGGAACCTGTGATAAACCTCTCCTGCTACCTCCAGAAACACTTTTTTCTAACAGTTTCCATTTGCTCTTGCAGGAAGATAGCATAGACGGTGCCCGAGCCAATGCCATGATGCACCAGCAGTCTGGAGCTTGTGGTACATGTTTTAACTCTATGGATTCAGGAGCAGGACTGCCAAGTTGAGGGATGCTAGGTCGTGATGTAGCCAAGGATTGGCCATCACCCCACTAATGTGCAAGATTTCACCACAAATAACAGAGCTTGGCTTCACTAACTAAACTTCAAAAAGTCAGACTCTGTACTCTCTAAGTAATGAAAATCTTGAGATGTGTGCTCTTTTTCACCTGACCACAACGTTTTGTATACAGCTACCTAATGGCGCTCACAAAACATAATGTACTGAATTTTTGGTATAATTTTCTGTTTGGTATAATTGTACTATAACCTACTTTCATAACACTGATTGCATTAGAGAATAGTCTAGTTCTGTTAGCAGACTACAGTAGTAGCACAATTGTGTATGTTTACTTTTGTAGTTTCCGGTTCAAACATTAAGAACCAACTGGTCTTTCAGACAGATTTATGTAAAGGAAACATCCTCCTAGCTAATGTAACACTGTTGCCTTCATTCCCAAATCCAGAACCTATGTTTTGCTTTAAATGAGGGAAAACCTAATGTTCAACATTGTCCATTTTCCTTGATCCACACACTATGGCAATGAACCTCATTACGACCCTGGCGGAAATCGAAAAACGATGGCGGAAATGTAATACCGCCATCGAATACCGCTCGGTGCGATTATGACCCATCACCGTAAAGTACGATGCCATCAGCGACACCGTAGTGAACGCCAACGCTAACTGCACCAAGTACGCGCACGCGCGCCATGCAAAACCGTAATTACCACCATGGCGCAACGGTACGCGAATGCTGACCCTAGCGGACATTTACTTAACGCCATCAAGCATGGCGGAAAGTACCATTCCGCCATGGTGAGAATTACGGCATCGTGAACCAACCGTAAATGGCCCTACTGAGTGCCTGTACACCACTCCCTGCCCACATTGCACAACTCCTCGTAGGTGCAATGAAGTTACACAATGCAACCAGTGAAATGTACAAGTCACCCATGTATGCCAACGAACAAATGAATGTAGGGGCTCCAAGTGCCTTGTGAGTGGCCATCCATATTTGGCATGGCACCATTGCCGTACTGATGCAGCACAGGCATGTGAAGGTTCAAGTACAGCAATATGAACTGAAACATGAGACAAAACAACAACAGGCCCCCATCGCTTGACACCAGTGTAAGGCAACATGCAAAGCAGTATCCTGAGGGAGACTGCACCAGCCCTGTACCCTTGCCAGTAAACAAACCAACCATCAGCATAAGCATGTACCACACAAGTTGGCAGAGTGACTGAGCAGCCAGGCTCATCTCAAGAGGGGCCAATGGGAGCTGCAGGGCACAGATGGCACGAATACAGAAGCTATTTCAATGGACATGACCTCAGTCTCCCTCCAAGAAACGCACGCAAACACAGGCACCTGTGACCAGCCATTTTCTGATAATCACATCATTCCACCAATCCACCTGGCTGACCGGCATCTGTTACACAAAAGCTAATCCCCCGCCCCTGAGCATAACATCATTAAAACAATCATAATGGCAGCCCCCATCCCTGACCTTACTGGGCTTCGTAGGCAAACGCGGCCAGTACAGTACCACGCAACTATACTCAGAAGCCGGAACCCAATGCAGATCTTCTCACAATACATCGCTCCACAAATAGGAATATGCTACATTACTTGCAAAGAATAACGCTACACGGTTGATATCAGAATCAAATTTTAATGCACATCAAATTCACCAAGCCCATACAGCTATTAGGTCATAAACTCCAAAATATTTTTCATTACTGTGGGCTGCATCCGCAATAAATGACCAGCTTCTTCTTGTGTGACGCCCTGTTCCTTCATGGTACACAGGGGCTACATTCACGTTCAAAAAGGCAACATGGAAGCGCCTAGAACCGCAGGGCCGTCCCATTAGGTAGGCACTAGTCCAGCTGAAAGGTTGATATGTAGCTCCTAGCCACTAGTACTGCGTAAGGGCATGTGGCCCATTGGCGATCGTCCCATAAGATCGTAATGGTGCTCCACTGATTAACTCGAAGCAGCAGGTGTCGGGAGTAAAAGCCATCTGCAGGAGTGGCACACAGATGGCAGCGGCAAAAGGGGAGGAGATACCTGTCACCCAAATGAAATGAAAAAGAATAGTATGGGCATCAGAAATTCATTTGTATTACTCACTTCAATGATCACACTAAATCTACAGCCATATGCATGCTAGCCCACTCAAAAGGATTATTTCCACCCAAAAATCACTTGCGAATCATAACTATATAAATCGAGGTGAAAACACTATTACAAACGAGTGTTTGTGTGCATGCGTCTGTTAAGACAGAATCCATTAGATGGGATTAGTAACGTGCATAGACACAAGTGTTTGAAGGCGCGTCGAGACAGGGAGGGTTCAACAAGGGCAGATCGACGATGGTCCCACTATGGCAGCTCTGCATCACATAGCGCAGGGGAAGGGGATAGATTCCGAAAAGCCATGTACATGGCAAACTCTCAATTAAATCATCTGTCCATGCATCCATACATCATTCCCTCATCCCGGTATAAAAACGCCTGATTATTTACTCACATCACATTAGAAATTTCTATTGAGTCTGTGCGTAATGCAGTCTGCAAAATCCACTGTGCTCCAGCCCGGAATTCTAGTGTTGTGAAGTAACATGTATTTGGGAACGTCCTGCTTTATGGTCCACTACGCTATTGCGCATCCCATACTATTCATATCAATCATTGCATTCTCGCCATGGCCCCTGTCCCAAGGACATTAAACAATAGAACGTTATATTTGCAGTCAGACCTGTGGGCGTCTCCTCGCCGCTAGCTGAAAACCGAAAGCGCTGTCCTTCGAATTCCTCATTTGCAACATCACGTCGAAAAGGCATCTGTGACCGCTTGAAATCACAAATTCATCGATGTAGTGCGGCAGTGTGTGAAAATGGCAACTGGCTTCACTCACAAATGGGACGCCCCGCCCGTCGGTGAACCTCGGTACAGTGCTGCATGAGGGTCCACCGTTAATCGAGTACTACATTCCACTGACCCTTCACAAGTTTGTTCGCGACTGCAAAGATAGTATGTGAAACAATGGAACCATAGCAGAATGAACATATAAACCAATATTTCACTGCCATCGGGATTAAATACATGATTGTAATAGCAAGATGCCATGCGTCACATTGCAGCGTTGTGTGCGGGACGTGCTCGCCCAAAGGGGATTGCAGCTGGCACAGGTGGAATGAATCACCACAGGTGGAGGCTATACAGCCTGAAAACACATAAATTGCACACCCAACCCCCTCCCACAACCACACCCACTCCAAAATGCTACCGGCAGGACTAGCGATGTTGGCCCTGGGGGACCTGATAGCACTGCAAGTACTACAACTTCAAGAAGAAGACGAACACCAACTACTACAACAACCGGCCGCACAGAGGAGACGCAGGAGGAGGAGGAGGGCAAGGCAGGGCCAGCAAGGGCCACCAGCACAGCCACTACCACCACGCAGGCAGCCCGCAATCCCACGCCTCCGAGCTCATCCGTTCAACCTCACTGCTGAGCAGATCCACACCCTCTACCGTTTGGACGGGGACACCATAACCGCCATTGTGAACATGACACACGCTGACGTTGTCAGCATGATAGATAGCCCAAACGCCATCCCACCCCTACTGAAGGTGGTGTCTGTACTCCACTTCCTGGCCACAGGCACCTACCAGCACACAGTCGGACAGTTGCATGGCATTTCACAGCCACTGTTGTCACGGACACTATCGCAAGTGCTCGATGCCCTCCTGAAGCACGCAGACGACTACATCTCTTTACCACGCTCGGAGCAGGAGATTACAAACACAAAAGTGGGATTCCATGCACTGGCCGGCATACCGGGTTGCATTGGTGCCATCGACTGCACCCATGTGGAATTGGTTGTCCCACATGCCATGGAGCCCCAGTACCGCAACCGGAAACAATATCATTCTCTTAATGTACAGATGGTGTGTGACTCCAACAGGATCTTTACACATTGTTGTGCCCGATTTCCTGGATCAACCCATGATTCTATGGTCTTGAGGAACTCTACAATACCACGCTACATGGAGCGACACGCAGGGAACAGATCCTGGCTACTCGGTGAGTCTCATTTCATGCATGATAATGTGGGGTATGTGATGCGGCAATGACCTGGCAGGAAGGGGGGGGGGGGATGCGTACGTAGCAATGTCATTCCACAAACATCCTTTATTGTCCACATACAGGTGATGCCGGGTATCCACTGAAGAGATGGATCCTTACACCACTCCGGAACCCACAGAACCAGCATGAGGAGGACTACAACCATGCCCACTCACGTACCCGTGTAGTCATTGAACAGGCATTCGGCCTACTGAAGGCTCGTTTCCGCTGCCTCAGCAGGTCTGGCTGGGCACTCCTGTACCGCCATGAGAAGGTTGCAAAGATGGTCATGGCATGTGTCATGCTACACAACATGTGCGTACGTAGAAATGTGCCCATGCCCCCTGACGCAGAACTGCAAGCACCTGAAGATGGTCATGATGAGGGTGGGGATGTGGCAGCACCTCAAGGAGTCCGCGAGGCACAGGAGGCCCGTGAAATTCGTCAGAATATCATAGATTCATGCTTCTAGCACTCACGCCTGGTGGCTGATACATGGACACGGGACTTGTGGCACTGTGTGTGTCTGGAACATGCACAATGTGGACTGTACGCCAATAAAGGCCTCGTACACACAGATCAATGTCCACACATCTCATTGGATGATTATGTAATGTTTATAGCATATGTGAAATTATATTACACACCCCATCGACCCGCCACCCAAGAAAGCCCAACACCCCCCCTCCACCCTCCTACCTCCCCCCCGAACACCAGTGTCCAAAGATGCTCATTGTCAGTGGGCAGACGCTATTGCAAGCCCCCTCTCCGGGTATCAGGGGCACCCCTGCCTGTGGAGCGCAGGTTCCTCCCAGATCTACGTTGGGGGCTGCCCTGGACGGAACTTGCAACGGATGATGTCTCTGCCTGCTCACGTCCATGCATGTCCCTAAGGGTTTGTGAGAGCTCAGTGAGCACACGGCGCACAGCGGCAAGTTCACCACATACGTCTTTGGACGTCGCATGCAGTTCCCCCCTCAGGCTCTCGGTGCTTCTCTCCATTTGTACCCTTAGTGTCTCTGTACTTATCTCCATTTGTACCCTTAGTGTCTCTGTACTTCTCTCCATTTGTGCCCTAAGTGTCTCAGTAGATGTTTCTATGACTGCCTTAGAACCCCCACATTCATCAGCATGCTCCTTGAGGAGCGTGGCCAGTTGCTGCTGTTGCACGATCACCTGGTCGAGGGACTGTTGCCTCTGCTGGGCCATGGCCATTTGCGGTGGTGTCACAGAGGGGCTGATCACCTCATGTTGCCTTGCCACAGGGCTTGTGGGGGATGGCCAGTCGTCGTCTTGTGGGTGCCCCTGCGTGGTATCCTCATGGTGTACGGGATGAAACAAACAGGGGGATTGAGACAGGTCATGGATGGGTCCTACATCGACAGCACCGTTTTCTGTGTCGGAGCATGCTGCCATTAATGCAGTGTCACCTATGGTGCTGCTGCCACCAGAAGCAGTGCCTTCTGTGGCATCCATTGGGGGGACCTGTGGTGCTGCTGTTGTGGGCATGCTGGCTGCTGGGGTGCCTGTTGAAGTCCCCTCCTGTGTGCTGCCACTTGATTTGTGCTGCTGCTGTGTCTTGATCCGTGCAGCTGAGGTGGAGGGTCTTTGGCCGTTGGTCTTGGCCCTCTTTGCAGGTGTGCTGGTAGGGGTGTCCTGGAGCTCGTCGTTTGAATCGGACCCTGTGGTGGAGTAAAGGAGGGCGAGCGTTATTTATGGGTCTGTGGAAATTGGAATGGCAATGTATCACATGCATTGGGGTGGTACCTGAGGGTGATTTGGGTCAGGGCCTTGGAGGTGGTTTCATTTTTGTGTGGATTGAGGATGCAGTTGTTTTGCAGCCTGCAGTTAGGGTGTGCATGCTGCACGTGTAGAGGGTGTTTTTAGGATTTTTGATTATTCATGTATTTAATGTGAGTTTTAAAGTGCGCTATCAGGCCAATGTATGTGGACGTTCTCCTGGACATGTGTTTCTGTTGCACTATGTGGACACATGGTACTTCACATGATTGGACATTGTGGATTTAGCATTGTTTTATTTGGCCCACCTACCTGATTCTTCGGATGTCTGCACTCCTTTCTCCATCCCTCCGACTCCCTCTATACTCTCCATTCCAATGGTGGAGGCACAGATTTCTTCCCAGGGGGTCAACTTGATGGGTGATTCCGATCCTCCCCGGTAGCTGTGGCAATGTTACGGTTGGCTGACAGTATGCTCCGTACGCGTATCCGCAAGTCGTCCCATCGCTTTCTGCATTGCTGTGGGTTGCGGGGTGCGGTCCCCACCGCACTTACCCGCTGTGCCACCAGGGCCCATATGGCCTTCTTGTTCGCAAGTGCCGTCCTGGTCATTTGCGTCGAGAAGACGACGGCAGCATTCTCCTGGAGGGTCTCTGTGAGCACGGTGAGTTCCTCATGGGAGAAGTGGACCTGCCGCTTGCGGTCGCACGCTTTTTTAGCAACTTTTCCCATTTTGATTGTTTTAACTAGGGTGGCTTACGGGTTGGGATGTGTCTCAGGGTCGGATTTGTAATGGTTGTGTTGGGATTCTGATTTTGTAGGTGTACGGCGTGCTGTTTCCCGTTCCGGCCCCATGTTTTTACTTCCGTTTCCGTATATTTACGGTCACCGTATTTTGCGATTACCGCTCATTACGGTGACCGCTATGATGGGTGGCGGAATTGCACCTAGGGCGCCGTACGACGGCGGTGAGGGGCGTTTTGGGGACATTTCCGCCATCGCGGACTTTGCACTTCCGCCATGGCGTAATGCTCGTGCCCGATGGGTCAGAATTAGCCGCACTTTACTCCATCGTGCAATGGCGGAAACGCTATTTACGCTATGGCGGTCAGGTCAGTTACTTTCCGCCAGGGTCGTAATGAGGGCCAATGTGTTTTTCTTGTTTAATGATGTTTATTTGATTTTCATTTATATTACATGTAAATAAACACATGTCCCCTGATTGAAAAAGGATGCATATTAATTGTTATGATTTAATGTAATATATTCTGTTTTTCCTGAAAATGTGAGTCCATTTTTAAGCTCTTGCAAGGTGAGAACAGGGTGATTACTCCTAACACCAGTACAGTTCCCTCTAAATAAAACATTCTTAAATCTGAGAATTGTTTAACTTGATCGGCGGTTACTGTTATGAAGAGGCTGACATTGGCAGGTAAGAAATATAATGGTATTTATTTTAGATTATTGTGAGAGAAGAAGACCCCAGCATTCAGAGGCTCCTCTCCTTCAGCACTTTTCTCCAACTGACAAACATTGGAACATTAACAAGAAATGCAGCTACCAACATTCCAATATAAGAGAACACAACTTCCTAACCAACCTATACCACCATCGCACAAACATCCTCCCACTCTGGTCTGCACCCCAGAGTCTCGGAACTGCCACCACCGAGCACAACCCAGCTCAACAGAGCACAACAAAAGCCCAACACCACAGAGGGACCAGGCTAATACTAAACAAGCAAACCACTCCACAGTAATCTTACAAAGAGAATAACCAAAAGTCCTACAACGCATCTGACTGAATATGGCTTAACAACACATGTTAACACGCCCCAACCAACCGGTATAAACCTGGGGCAAACCTGTACAATGCCAAGGCACATGGCATGAGATTAAACTACCCTTGGAATTCGCTAACCTCTAACATGGCTATGTGCAAAAAAAATGTACTCCCCACATGAAACACCTATCATGCACACAACACCTCTTACTTAGCCATGTGCATGTGGAAAATTCCCTACATGGAACTTAAGGAGACCAAAACACTGAGTAATAGCCGTGTACTCACCACATAACACCAATGGAATGGTGGACCCACCTGGCACCCACCAGCCTAAAACCGGAAAAGTAACAGTGTACTGACCACAGAACACCACCCGGGTTTCGTGTACCCAATCCGGCATCCACAACCCAAAACTGGAAAGAATGGACCCACAAGCATCCATTATTTCAGATTGACATCCCACAATACAACATTGCGAACTCTCCCGGATGTCACAACATTGACCTGCATAAAGGCACATAAAACTTGTATACGCTGCCGCACACACACCTAATAAAACCTGAGTATGCGCATACTCAATAAATACCTGGACAGCATATCGCGTGAAGCCACCCGGCCATCCACAATTATTATAGATGATGAGTAAGAAGCAATGGAAATGAAGCGACATAGATCCACCCGGACATCTACACCTAACATAGCCAAACACCAAACCCAAAGATTGGCATAAAAAACTTCATAGCCAAATTGACACTACATTCAAAACTTCACAGCCAAATTGACACTACATTCACCCACTCACCTCACAAAACATGAAAACAAAACATCATTGTACATTTCATACAATTCACATTTCTTGGTACAATTTGCATTACAATTGTTTTTCATTACATTCCCAATGAACGTTGTCCCTTAGACCACCACCCTCAAGTCCAACATATTCCAGTCCTTAGGAAAAACCACCCGCCAGTCCAGCGTGTTACAGCCCCATTGTCAAAATTCCAATGCAACCACTGTGCTACGTAAAGATGAAAACACCACCCACATGTCCTTGCTTCCCACATAAGGAATAAACCCTCTAATCCATGGAAGCACCACCCTAAACAGTGAGCATAGACTAACAGAATTTCAAAATATGGCTTAACATGGCAGCTATGGCTTAACATGGACTATGAGGCCACAACAAAACACACCACTGGGAAGGGACAACGGCCTCACAACATTAGCCCCTTACTCTAACCGGAAGCTACACCTCGCACCCCTAAGAGTTGAGCCACGACATAAAGAACAACGACACACTGGCCCAAGACACTAACCTTGTCTATTAGTTACTTGATGATCTTCGAGTACACACGGTTCATTGAAGGGCTCGAACATGAATCCAGGAAGTGAAGATAAGTGACACTACTTCCAGCGCCGGCACAAAAGTCCCCCTCGCACCATTCACGGTCCTCTGCTGTACGTCCAAAACCAGGACCAGGACAACGGAAATCACTTTTCGGAAGAGGGTACAACAATCCTTGTTGAGCGACCCCATCAGGACTAGGAGTATCCACAAGACTCGACACTTTCAATGGAAAAAGGATTCCCACGGCATCACCACCACTGCCGTATTTCCGCATCACATGACCGCCATCCGTAGTATCCGGAAACGAGCTACGAAACTTGGCATTGATCTCAATGCTGACGTGGGCTGGACACGACCCACAGGAACACCAACGGCCTTTGCGGTGATTGGCCAGATTAGTTAGAGGCGGGGACGACGTCATCATTCTTCCACCAACCTTCGGCCTGTCAACAACGCTCCTGGACATTGCTGAGCCCTCCTCCGCGGACCTCCCGTGATGGCTCACGTCCGCATTATTGGACGCAAAAGTCAGTCCCAAGGAGGAGCCTGGCACGCACAACTGCCGCTTGTCCGACAGACACCCGGGCATGCTCCTCTTCTCCATGCCCGAAACCAGCCATGTGCCGCTTCTTCAACGCTCCCTCCAATAAGCCGCTGGGATCAAATTCGGAGCCTGGCTGGCACTAGGCTCTGATTCCCAACCACTCCTTCACACCAGCGGATGGAACTTCAGTGCCACCAAGTACTGGCAAGCGACTAAACCAGATGCAAACACGGGCACAAACCTCCGGAGAGAGCCGACAGCAGCTGAACTGGTACCTGTTTGTCTACTAACTCCCATGCAGCACTCCCAGCACAGAGCCTACAAGATAGACAGAGGTACCTGCGCAAACGAAACTGCTCGGGGTGCGGGACTTCCTCTGGGGGCGGTGTTCTCCAGTGGCACAGGGCTGCACCCCCCCAGCAGCAACGGTCTCCCGCTACAATCCCATCCTCATCGCCAGTGTAGGAAAGAAGGTTTCCTGGTACTAAAGGTATGTTATAATGGGTCTTTAATGTCCAGGTCCAGCTCTTCCATCAAACATTAGGATTGTAGGGGAAACACAGGATACAAGTATAAGGGAGAAAACACTGGGACAGCCCCACACGCCATCAACACCTTTGCTCACTGAATAAGACAACCGTCAATAATAGAACAGATGAACCTCCACATTCCACATGATGACACCCTCACCATTCCACAGCCTAGTTATGAGCCTATGCTCATAAGCATAGATTATAACACACTGCAGTGTGGAAATGAAAAGGGCAGAATACAAGCACGTACGCTGCATTTTGCCCTCTCACATTTTCACTCTGCAGTGAAAAGTGAGTAAACGCTTCCTGGAATACCAGCATGCCAGGCAGCATTTACTTTTGTTTTTAAGCGCTGCTTGCCACTCGCATGGCAATCAGTTTTCTCAATTGAAATTAAACGTTCCCCGAGATCCAAGCATGTGGAGGAGGGTTTAATTGTAATTGTACATGCTGCCTGCCATGCTTGCATGGCAGGGACCATGTACAATGGATCCCTATAGGGTCTGTATGCTTTATGCCGGTGCATAAAGCACACGGACCCAATAGGGGTCGCCAGCATCTGCTCCGGCATGAAAATCCATGCCACCGCAGATGCTAGGGCATTTGTATGTTGAAGAGGAAGAAGGTGGAAAAAACACAAGTTGCTTTCCACCCCTCCTCTCTGCCATACAAATGTTTAAATATGAGTCATACTGTAAATGAAATCACTTATGGTACGTGCTCATGGAAAATGAGTTCCAATATCTATAGATACGTCAAGTGAGCCTAAAGAAGTAGGGGGCTGGATGGGTCTTGACAGTGTGTCTACTTGAACAGGTGTCTTCCTGGGACCGGTACTGGCAGAAGGTTGCAGTTGAACAGGTACTTGTTTAGCTGGCAGCCCGCAGTGTTGTGGCATGCTTGTAGGCGGGGGGCACATTGCATTCATCATCATCTGAGAATTAAAAAAAAACGTAATGTCCATATCATAGTCAGGTGCATGCTGTAGCAACTGTTCAGGTAGCTCCAGAGCCGGGCAATGGACGGCAGGCAGCACAAATGGGGCCAGTGAAAACAATGGCTGAGCACGAGTCAGCCTAGGGAGGTACAACAGTGCTAACGTAGCATCACAATCCCCTGCAGCCTCTCCTGGACCTGCAGATGCAGAAACCAAGGATTTTGGAGCAGATATGGTCATCAACAAGGAAGTACTTGTAAGGCGCTCTTTCATATGGTCTATTGTATTAATGTTGTTTATAAATGCCAATAAACACCTTTTAAAAATAAATCAACACGGAAGTACTTGTCAACAGAATTGGTTTGGTTGTCAACAAGGTGGTTGGTGTTGTTGAAATCAACTTAGTCATTGAAGAGATGGACAGAATCTACTATGCCGTCGACAAGGTGTTCGTTGTCGTCATTGAAGTGGATTTGGGCTGTCCGTGACCCGTCAACCAGGTTGTCGATGAGGACTGCCTAGATGGAATAGCAGTAGCCGTGAATGAGCATAACTGCTGAACTCATATACATGCATAATTATTTGTCGACCCTCACCCGGAATAATTTGGCTCACACATTGTTGTCAAGTGTTGACAATAAAAGGCCGTAGGTTTTTATTGTACAGATATGGTTATGGAGATAACAATTATCACATATCATCTTAGTAACATACTTTTGGGTACCGGATCTTGGGGTTACCCCCTCTGGCCTGTGCCGCCGCACATGGGCAGGTTTGCGGCTGACCACGTTCCCCCGAAAGTATCTCCTAGTGGCAACTCCTGGAGGCTAGAGTTGCTGTAATTTCTCTAAAGAAATGTTCCATGCCCTGGTTTGATAAATGGGTGCTGTCTTTGTGAAAAAGGTCGGGTCACCCAGTGTAATTGCTGGGTGCTTTATGAATCTCAGTCCTCTTGCTGTACAGAATTTCTCTAGCCCCCTGTTGAGTTTTCTTCTAGAAATGTCTATCGATTTGCAGCAGTTGGCCCCTTGCCATTTCTTTCTGGGTAGGATGGCCGAGAAATATATTTCTGTTCCCCTCCAAATATGTGAAATGCCTGCCAGGGAGGAGCACATGTCTTCGAATAAATTTCTCCTTCCAATGGATACCAGGTCATTGCCCCCTAGATGTTGTTTCTGTAGGAAGGGGGAGAAAGAAAAATGAGGGAGGATGGCTATATTAGCTGTGGTCTGATGTATCTTTTGTAGCAATCTGACTTCCATCCCCCTATGTGTTTTAGTTGTTGGGGAGCTAGGCCTCCTTGCCATGCTGAGGTGGCGGCACCTATTCTGAATGAATGGGTGCCAAAACCCTTGGAGTTCCACCCTGCTTTGCTGATTGCTTTCATCAGCACCCCTTTGAATTGGTAGCGGCTTAGTGCCGAGGCATCCTTGTGGATTAGGAACCTCCCCCCTACCTTGGGCCTTTGCGTGTGATAAAGGTTGGTGATACATACCAGGCAGTTTGCTGCCTCATCAATGCAACAAATGTTGATGGTTCTTTTGGCTCCAGTTTTTGATTGTTGGATTTCTTTGCTGACGCTCTCTTGTCTAACCCTGTACTCCATGACACCCAGGCCATTGATAGCCTTGGTGCTGGAGGCAATAAGCTCTCCAACACGGAAAGCCCCGAAGTATTTCAGGAAAAAAAGCTGTTTTGAACAATAATATCTCGTATGGATGCCAGCATATGGCATCAAGCTGGTTTGCAATTTGTACCAGTTTGTTGAAATCCAAGGGGCGGCGGGTGTCCACCTGGGGGCCCTCTATTGTACCCCATCCTTTCATTGCGTAGGAAATAAGAGCGCTCTGCGTGGGGTCTGAATCACCCCGTATTTTTGAAATATACGAGATTGCAACTAGGTGTCTTTTTGCCCAATCTCTCTTAAAGCCTTGTTCATGCACCCATTTTAAAAATATTTCTATGTCTTTAATCGTTATTAACTCTACATGGTTTACGCCTGTGGCTTTAAATACTGTTTGTAAGCACTTACTGTACTGCGCCGCGGTGGTGCTTGCCAGTGCTTTCTCTGCCATCTGTGTTAGGAAGCCTAAGGAGTTGTTGGCACCCGTTATTGAGGTGCCTGGTTCTTGTTGGGCATCCCGGCCATGGCTCTCTGGCACTGGCGCTGATGCCGTTGTTTTGTTGGCACCTGTTTTTGAGGCGCCTGGTTCTTGTTGGGCATCCCGGCCTGGGCTCTCTGGCACTGTCATGATTCCTGCCCCTCATGTCCCCAGCCCTTCAAAATGTCAGGCTGGAGCCAGGCCACGATCACCTACATGGCCCTCAAGGGCCTCTCCCTCCCTCCAAAGACCCAATTGGAGTCAGACTTGGCGCTTGGGGCACCGGACTCACTCACTCCTATAGGATAACATTGGGGATTGGACTTGTGGTGCATTGATGGGGACAAGATGGATGCCCCCACATATTTCGGTTCCCAGAACTGCATGTGCAGTCTAGCCTTTTGGGTGTGGTTCAGCTCAGAGACACCTGGGATACCCAGAGACTATTTAAGCCATGCCCAGGCTGAGAAACATGCTTTGTGGTATCTGCACCTGCAGCGTGACACTCACCGTGTTCGGATCGGTCTCCAGTAGGCCTGCATCTTTCTTCTGCGCTCAGCTCCTGCAAGAACAAGAACACTGTTAGGGACAGCGTTACCTTGCGGCACTTCTGCCCATCATTCATCGCTCCTTCTGTTCTGCGTGCATCTTCGGCAGTGTCATTCCCATCCCGGCACGCCGCTTCCTAAGGAAAAGGGAAAACAACAGAAAAAAGGCATTAGTAAGCATTCAGAAAATCTTCGCTTATTTTTAAAGACTGTACGAGCTTCAAACGCTTATCTGAATCCCAGCCGCTCTGGGGGAACTCTGTCTCCGTAACTTCTCATCCATCTGCAAGAGGGAACAGACACTACAGGTTAGCGTGGAAACATCTAGAGGCGCCGCATACCGCGCTTACTCACCGCATTTCTTCTTCATAACCGGCATCCACGCCGAAAACGTCACAGCAACTAAAAGACGCAGAAAAAGAACTCAGTTCAATACAGATATGAAAGGGTCACATCGCACTCTCACTCATCTTAAGCGTTACTCATCTCAGCAGCACGTCGCCATCCCCGGACGCCGGCCATCATCTAAGGAAGGAAAGGAACGAAGTTAGAGAACTGTTCAAAAGACTCATTATACTTACCTGTCGGACTCTTGCCAGGGAAGTAACTAGGCAGCAACGAGCTTGCATCAATCAATGCGCCCCTGCGCTGAAAGCAGGACGGAGAGCACACTTTCCAAGAAAACAAGGTGAGCTGTGGATCAAAGGGAAGGGTTGGACCCCGGGGAAGAAGGGGTTCAAGCACACAGAGACAATAGTGAGTTAAACTCTACCAATCCTGTGTTTCAGGCCTAGTCTCCAGTCGAGTAGACTCCAGGGAAGGGTTCGAGGTCGTAAGAGGTCAGAACAGGCTGAGTGACATCCTCATGGATACCAGGTGAGTGTTACAGGTGGTGGCATTGATGCTGTTATTTTTGAGTTTCCATTATTGCTCAGAATTCCGCTGGTATTGGTGTCATCTGTTCCTGGGCGTGAGGCGCTAGCTGGCGGAATCTTGGCCACTGAAAGCGAGATAAAGCATCTGCAATGTCATTATCCGCCCCAGCAATGTGCTTTGCTTTGACCACAATGTTTTCTTGTAATGTGACTGCTGTGATGGCTCGTAGGACTTTTAGCACTAGAGGGCATTTTGTAGACCTTCTGTTTATGGAGCCTACTACGGCCATGTTTTCGCACCAGACCAAGAGTTCTGTGTTAGCTAGCTGCCGGCTCCAGATGTGTAATGTTAGCCAAATGGGAATAATTCTAGGAGGGTGATGTTCTTAGTCCACCCCACCTGTTGCCATGAGTTGGGCCAGTGTCCTGCCACCCAATCTTAGTCTAGTATGGCTCCAAACCCCTTACTCCCGGCTGCATCGGTGAAAAGGACCCTTTTTGTCCATGTGTTCAAAGGCGTACGCCAAGTAAGGTCCCGTTGAAATCTTTGAGGAAATTCCCCCAAATTTCCAGGTCTTGTTTCATCTCTGTGCCTAACCGGATGTGTAGGTGGGGTTTGGTGTATGATTTGATTTTTAGTTCCAGACTTCTGGAAAATACCCTCCCTTGGAGGATTATTCTAGCAGCGAAGTTGAGACTCCCTGCTAATGATTGAATTTCTCTAACGGTGCCCTTGTCTTTTGTTGTCAGGCCTTTTTTGGTATTTTCTCCAGGAGTTCTGCAATGTTTGTCTTTGGGATCTTGCATAGGCCCTGTACAGAGTCAATTTCAATGCACAGGAAAATTATGTTGGTGGCAGGCTTGGTCGTTTTATCCTTTGCTAAAGGTATGCCCCACTGTGCGGCCATTCCTTCTAATTTCGCCAGTGCCTCGTTGTATTCATCAGAATTTGCTGGGCCCATTACCATGAAATCATCGAGGTAGTGTACTACTTTGGTGCCTGGTCTCTGTTTTTGGAAAGCCCATTGAAAAAATGAGCTGAATTGCTCGAATAGGGTGCAGGATACTGCGCACCCCATGGGGAGGCATCTGTCTACATAGAATGTGTTGTTAAAAGTAAAACCTAACCATTGCTGGGAATCTGGGTGGACTGGCAATAGTCTGAAAGTGGATTCTAGTTTGGCCATCAGGTCGTTCCTGCCACATTCCTGTTGAGTCTTACTGCCTCCTGGAAGTCTGTGTATGATACAGCGGATTCCGTGTGTGGAATGCCATCGTTTAGTGATTGGCCTTTGGGATAGGATAAGTGGTGAATTAGCCTCATTTTCCCAGGTTCTTTTTTGGGGACCAGCCCTAGTGGTGATATTATGTAATCTTTGAGGGTCATGTGGTCCCAGGGTCATGCTATCCTGCCTAACAGCAATTTATTCTTGATTTTGCTCTCCACTATTTGGCGTTGTCCCTGACCGACTTCAGGTCCATTGGGATGTTCTGTGACACTGTGCCCTTAAAAGGGATGGTAAAACCCTTGGTGAAACCCTGCCGGATTGCCTCGCTGGTTTCCCTGTCTGGGTAATTCATGAGTGCTTCTCTAAAATTGTTTGGGTTGATGGGGGTTCTGCCTGGTGCCAAACCTGGGGTTGAAAGGGAGTGGATGGTGCTAATCTTGTACATTTTTGGCTGGCAGTCTGGTGCAGTTGCTTGCTGCGTGGTCACCGTTGCAGTTTGTGCAAGCGTGTTTGTACCAGCAGTCCTTACCCCAGGTGCACTGGTTTTTTCCAAAATTCCTGCATGGAATGTTGGCTTTTGGAGAGTGGTTTTTGTTCTGCCTGTGGGTATTACACTTAGCCGCCCATGGCTGGTTCTTCTGAAAGGGCTGTTCCCCCTTTTTATGTTTCTCGTTATCGTTATTTCTGGGACCCTGTGCATTTTTGCTATTTTTGGAGATGTTCTGTGAGGCCTCTTCCTCCGATGGGGGCTTGGCGTTTAACGTGGGACCTCGTCCCATTCTATGGCTGGCCTCTCTGTCATGCTTCTCCTAAATCTGATATCATATACTAGCCAGGTCTCCCCTTATTGAGTGATTTTTACTTCTCTTATTTTATCCATGTAAGCCCATAGTTTTCTGTCATCATTGGGGAATTTCTCTTCGTATATTGTTGGCAAGATGGCGAAGGCCTGTAGCCAGTTGTCCCAATTCTGTTCTACCTGGGCATTTCTGGCTATGGCTTTCTCTTCTATCTTTTTGGGATCCCTAAAAGCATCTTTCCCTTTGCGTTGGGTTTCTATAAGTGAAAAGATTTCTATGAACTCCTTGGCCCATTTGACCTCTTTGATTATGGTGTCAATATTCCATGCTAGGCATGTTTTATATCTATTCAGTATTTCAGTCTGGAAGGATTTCAATTTTAATTCTAATTGGGCATTGCAGATCATTGCTATGTCTGTTGGGTTGCTGTTGCATTGCCCTGTCTGTCCCACTGTTTCTGTACTGGGGATTGCCCATGCTTTTAAAGCACCTGTGGGTCTGCTGTGGCTGCAGTTGGTGCAATTGTGCTGGCAGCTGTTGGCATTGCTGGCACCTGTGACAGTGATGTGGCTGGGGCTGCTGTTGTTGGGATCGTTGCTGGTGGGGGGGGGTCACCATTATGGTAAGTTCTAGGGGTATGTTGGGGTTTGTGGGTCCCTGCTCCCCTGTTTGAGGTAATTGTTTCCCCCTCATTTTGCACAATACTTGTTGCATTTCTGACATGTTATCACACAATTTTGCCTGTTTTTTGTTACCTTTTTTAGGGCCATCTGTCACTTTCTTTCTCTTTGGTGGGATTGTGACGTCATCTTGATTGGGTGGTACGGGTGTCCCTTTCCTTGGTAGGCCGTACATATTCTCCCTGACCCATGCCCAACCGTAGTGTTCCGCTGCCTTGATGGCTGCCATAAAATGGGGTGATTTGGGTTTCTGTGCCGGTGTTGTGGGTTCCTGTGATGTTCGTTTGGGACCCATATTTCCTTTCAGCCTGTTTGATTAAAAGAAAGATATTTGAAAAAGGCTGTGTTTGGCCCTGCAGGGATCTGAACCCGTGTCAGCAGTCTCTGCTCCGATGTCAAAATGAGCTCTCTACTCGTTGTGCAATAGCACCGTCTATCATGCACATTATAATGCTTGCTGTATTATTTGTGGATTCTTGTGGGCTTGCAAAAAATGCTGTTTCCGTGCTGGGTAACTGTAGAGTGTTGCCCCAAAAAATATTTTGGTTTATGTTCAGACAAACTGCAACTCTGGTCTTTGGTGAGCTGAAATTATTTCTTGTGCCCAGGTTCAAGTTACGCGAATAAACTATTCCTTTGTTGTTCACTGCAATTAATTGCGTGTGTCCTGTTGGCCTGGGCCTTAAAAAATGCCACAAAGGCTGTATGGACCAAAAGTTGTCTGCCTACTGCCTCAATTACAATATTTGTTGTACTTTTGCAATAAGGTTTCCCTGAATGGGGTTTCCCCACAGCCTCAGTGTTTAAACTTGCAATATTTCTATTGAAATTGATGTGCAGCACGCGTTCCGGGTCCGCTGGCGAGCAGCTGCCCGCGGATGTTTATCTTTGTTGCATGCGGTTAGAAAAAACAGTGTTCTCTTTCATGCTCGCAGCCCGGCGTGGCGGCTTATCTGAAATTGACGCTTGACTGAAGCCACCTCCTACGCCGGGCTGCTCTGCAGGTTCCTCCTGCCTTTGTTCGTGCTGGTAAGTGGAGTCCTGCTTCCCTTCGGTACGTCCCGGGAGACTTTCTTTGTTTGTTCAGTGTTCGCCGCTCGCTGCCGTGCAGAGGTTCATGAACAGTGCAATGTTCAAAGGGAAACAAAGACGCTGCAAATGCAACGAACTTCAGAGTTTGCTAAAGAAGCAAAGGTTTGGAAGGCACTGAGTAAACAGTGCACCTCCTGTGTGTTTGGGTCCCTGTTCAGGGTCCACAAACTGTTTGTGTTTTCTCAGAGCATGCCGCTCTGTATTTACAAGACCCAGGGGAGCCCTGGGTCTTTGATATATATATAGTAGTGGGGGCTGTTGTGTTCCAGCCCCCGGCCGGATAGCCGACTGTCTGGCCCCTTGGGGGGGGCAGGTCTTTGAACCTGATCCCTGCCTGACTGTTGGTTTCCTTAGGTGCTTAGCACCTTGCTGTATGGAGGAAGGGTGAGATGATTGTTCACACCTCACCCTTTTTCAGCTTTGTGTTGCACAGACTGCGTGTCTCTCTGGCTTGGGGGAAGGAGAGGAGTAGAGAGGGGGAGAGGTTGGGCTGCCCCTCTCCAGGCCTGCTGATGGTAACAGCAGTTACCCTGCCTCACTTTGGGCGGCCCTGCAGCATTGCCCAGCACTTCTCCAAAACAGAGTGTTTAGATGCTGAGGACGTTCTGGCCACCGTAGTAGTCATCGAAGTGACCTTAGGTGTGGACGAAGATGTCAACAAAGCCATCAATGAAGGAACATGTGACCCATGTCCCTTTTTAGCCCTCTTCCCCCACTAAGAGTCTTCTTGTGACCTCAACTTCTTTGATAAGGCAGTGCATTCAAGGGGTCTGCTGTGCCTTGCAGAAGCATAACTGCGGACAGAGGCTGAGCAGAGGCACCAACACCACTGTCCAACCAAGCCACTAACCTTGTGTGGCGATCTTTATGGGTCTTTGATGAGAACCACTGTGCAGTTGTTCAAATCATGGTCTGGACATAGACAATAGAGGCATTCCTCATGAAGATGCTCGATGTGTGCGTTCTTGAGGTGACGAGAAGGCCTTGAGCAGACTTTACTTCTGAGTGTCTGCCATGATGTCCACAGACACTTGAAGGCCTCAAACAGATGGAGGTGACAGAATGGGCTGGATTTTCACACCAGCCGGCTCTAAAATAATGCAGCACCAAACAGTGAAGGATTTAGTCAAAAAAACTAAGAAAAAATAGACAAAATCATTGAATATTTGAAGAGAAATTTCTCGAGGACTCTCACCACTTAACAAGTGGTAAAATATCTGAAGATGGCCTCCTGGGGTGGAGACAATGGACCTGTCTAAATGGATGTGGGCAAATGGGCCCAGTATGACTCTAATACAGCACTACATTGACAAGCAGTTTAAAAATGTAAACATAAACTGCTTTAATGTTACCAAGGATGCCGAGCCTGGCAACAGGGAATATTCAAACAGCATGTGAATAGATGAAAGATTGTGGAGAAATTCTGGTCTTCTCACTCATACAATTCCCATTTTAGTTTTAGCTGGTAACTGCTCTGGAGAGGGCTTTTATTGCAAAACAGGGAAAGTACTAAGAGAAGCTTGGCACGCATGAGGCCCAATTTAGAATGCTCTGAAATGCATTCAGAGGTAGAAATTATAACAAAAATCTTTTGTTTCAAACGAGGCCTAATGTTACACTTTGCTATCTGGTTGAGCTGCACATAATGCAAGGCCTTATTGCACTACTCAATGGTACTCATGTGAATGACCTCAGAAGGATGGATGGATTGGTCACCTCATCAGGATATACACATGTGACTTGGATGAGTGGCTGAGCCACGGGGGAAGCAGGGTGGGCAACTGCATCCCCTGGCTCCCCCCTGGTGCCCAATGCTCACACCAGCCCTCTCCTGGCACCAAAAGCTGCCTCCCCTACTGGCTTGGAGGGAGCTGCCCGGCACAGCGACCTCAGCCCGGGTCCTTAAATCCAACCGGAATCGTTGGCATGTGTGGAAACTCTGCCCATTCTGGATAGAGCAGTCCTCCTCTGTGTGTGCCTCTCTATGTGCTACTCCAAACTCAATTTCTTAAGTACAAGTCCACATCTCTTCCTAGGATTGGGAAACCTAAAGTATATCCTTTCTGTTTCCTGCCCAAGTTTAGGCATCAGAAATCTACTCGGGACCCATCCCTGGCATGATCCACTCATTTTGCAAAAGATAGACATAGATAATCCACTTGCTCACCCGGAAATATTTCATTTCGCCAGGCGTTCCACAGATCATCCATTTGCTTACCCAGAAATATTTCATTTCGCCAGGCGTTCCACAGATCATCCATTTGCTCACCCGGAAATATTTCATTTCGCCAGGCGTTCGACAGATCATCCACTTGCTCGCCCAAAAATATTTCATTTCGCCAGGCGTTCCACAGATCATCCACTTGTTCACCCGGAAATATTTCATTTCGCCAGGCGTTCCACAGATCATCCACTTGCTTACCCAGAAATATTTCATTTCGCCAGGCGTTGCACAGATCATCCATTTGCTCACCCGGAAATATTTCATTTCGCCAGGCGTTCCACAGATCATCCATTTGCTCACCCGGAAATATTTCATTTCGTCAGGCGTTCCACAGATCATCAATTCGCTCACCCGGAAATATTTCATTTCGCCAGGCATTCCACAGATCATCCATTTGCTCGCCCGGAAATATTTCAATTCGCCAGGCGTTGCATTGATCATCCACTTGCTCGCCCGGAAATATTTAATTTTGCCAGGTGTTCCACAGATCATCCACTTGCTTGCCCGAAAATATTTCATTTCGCCAGGCGTTCCACAGATCATCCACTTGCTCACCCGGAAATATTTCATTTCGCCAGGCGTTCCACAGATCATCCACTTGCTTACCCGGAAATATTTCATTTCGCCAGGCGTTTCACAGATCATCCACGTGCTAACCCGGAAATATTTCATTTTGCCAGGCATTCCACAGATCATCCATTTGCTCACCCGGAAATATTTAATTTCGCCAAGCGTTCCACAGATCATCCACTTGCTCACCCGGAAATATTTTATTTCGCCAGGCGTTCCACAGAGCATCCATTTGCTCACCCGGAAATATTTCATTTCGCCAGGCGTTCCGTTAATCATCCACTTGCTCACCCGAAAATATTTCATTTCGCCAGGCGTTCCACAGATCATCCACTTGCTAACCCGGAAATATTTCATTTTGCCAGGCGTTCCACAGATCATCCATTTGCTCACCCGAAAATATTTAATTTCGCCAAGCGTTCCACAGATCATCCACTTGCTCACCCGGAAATATTTCATTTTGCCAGGCGTTCCACAGATCATCCATTTGCTCACCCGGAAATATTTAATTTTGCCAGGAGTTCCATTAATCATCCACTTGCTCACCCGGAAATATTTCATTTCGCCAGGCGTTCCACAGATCATCCATTTGCTCACCCGGAAATATTTAATTTCGCCAGGCGTTCCATTAATCATCCACTTGCTCACCCGGAAATGTTTCATTTCGCCAGGCGTTCCACAGATCATCCACTTGCTCACCCAAAAATATTTCATTTCGCCAGGCGTTCCACAGATCATCCACTTGCTAACCCGGAAATATTTCATTTTGCCAGGCATTCCACAGATCATCCATTTGCTCACCCGGAAATATTTAATTTCGCCAAGCGTTCCACAGATCATCCACTTGCTCACCCGGAAATATTTCATTTCGCCAGGCGTTCCACAGATCATCCATTTGCTCACCCGGAAATATTTAATTTTGCCAGGCGTTCCATTAATCATCCACTTGCTCACCCGGAAATATTTCATTTCGCCAGGCGTTCCACAGATCATCCACTTGCTCACCCGAAAATATTTCATTTCGCCAGGCGTTCAACTGCGCATGACTCAAGATTCATTCGGAAAGGAGAACGCTGCCACGGCTGCAGCTCATATCCATTACCCGCATGTCTCGTTAAACCTCAATAAATAATTTTAATAATCAATTGGCATTTAGTTAACACTCAATAACTGTCTCAATAAAGCAATGTAAAATGTAAATTTGAAGCTATTATTGTATTTCATTCGTCCTCCTCTTCGTCTCTCACACGCCGAGGACGGTGGGTATCATTTTCATGTCCTTCCCTTTGCTTCTACTCGGGCCAATTATAGACGCAGGCGGGGACTAAAAAACAAATAGGTCTTAAATAACAGGCAAAATGAGTGTAATTAATCACAGATTATGGGGTTTATTAGTTTAGTTAATATAGTTGTTTTGCTCCTTCCTTGTGCTGATGCGTTGCAATGCCCTTGCCATTCTTGGCCAGCAAAGAATTACAGCGCTTGCTCACGCATTAGGAATGTGAGGACTAGCGATGTGCCCAGTGTTATCCTCTCTCCACAGGCCTCCCACTCACCTTTGGTCATTAGCACTTCTCTTGGTGTCGAACTACTGAGCTCCCGCGAAATAAATAACCAATGATAATTCCTTCAGTCCATCAAAGTGCAGCTGTAGAGGACATTAGCATTGCACATCTCAACACCCTGATTCATGCCATTTTTTGCAAGGTTCAAAGTGACTTTGGACTGTTGAAAGGTGACTTTCCTCTACTGACAGAAACCCCGGTTCTTGGACCCGTGCAAAGTGTATTTTTGCAGTGCAAAAATGAATATGCACTGGCTTAGCACTGAACTTCAAAAATAAAATTTGCACGGTTTCATGAATCAGGGTTTATGTTGGCAGTGCAAAGTCACTTTGAACCGTGCAAAAAATTCCATGAATTAGCGTCTTTTTATGAGTTTGGCAGAAGCGGAAAAACATGCAGTATTTGGAATGCTGCACGTTTTACCAGTCCGGGCAAACTTACGAAAGTCTTCAATTCTGCTTGCTTTTATGTGGAGGTTGTTGCCACCAAGAAAATGTGTTATCAGGTGAGATATTATCGCAGGTGGTAAAATCGCAGAAGGTAACATGGCATTTCCTCATGGAGTCCTGTAGCATGTGAACATGGGGAGTAAATGCAGGGCTTTCTTGAATATTAATCATGCAGATCCTTCCCTTCACCACATGCTTACTGGGGTAATGATAAACGAGTTTGAGACTAGTGCAGTAACTAATACTGCAGCACTCGAATGATGAGGTCCCAAGGGGATAAGTACATGATGGGTACCTTTTCCCTTGGTAACTTGGCATACTTTTCCTTTGCAGATGGGGAGCGCACATGATCTAGGTCACCTGGCCCAAGCCACGACCACCTGGTGCCTTCCTGGCTGTCGCTCTTCTTTCCCATTTAGCAAGCCCCGCCCACCTGGCACCTTCCTGATTGCCGCTCTTTTTTCCAACTTAAGGAGCTCTCCAGCCTCTTTTCCTTTGCAGGTGGGGAGCAGGTGCAAGTGGATCTAGGTCACCTGACCTAAGCCCCTCCCACCTGGTGCCTTCCTCGTTGCCGCTCTTTTTCCCCACTTAGCAAGCCCTGCCCACCTGGTGCCTTCCTGGTTGGTGCTCGTTTTCCCTACTTAAGGATCCCTCCACCCTCTTTTCCTTTGCAGATGGGGAGCAGGTGCAAGTGGATCTAGGTCACCTGGCCTAAGCACCACCAACCTTCTTAGCCCTGTCTCTTCCTTCCTGCTCTTAACTCTTAGATCAAGGGCGTCTCTCGCCCGGGCGTCCGAAGCGAAGGGCAGACAAAGAAAAGGGCAATTCCTGTTTGGGCCTGTTCGGAACAGGAGAACACAGGGCCCAAACCCACTGCCCAGACAGCAGGCAAGCATGCACCAACATGTGTTTACTCCTTCTGTCCCCACATGCCATACCCACCCCCTCTATTCTCCCCGTGAGGTTCCCTTGTGGCCCTCTTACCGCACACGTGTTGCCTGTTTTGCTTGATTCTTCTACCATGCCCCCCCCTCCAGCCTACTTCTGCAGGAGTCTGTCCTGATACATTCTGCTTTCACCATCACCTTCTTGTGGCCAATGCTGGATTTGACTTTTATGGACTTCATTGATTCACGGTGTGTCACCCTTTCTCAACTCTCATGCTGGACTTCCTTTGCATCTTGTACTCATAGTGGCCCTTAATAATGCTGTTCCTATCTTCATCTTGTATCCTGGCTTGCAACATTATGTGCTACTACTGACTTCTGCAATTGTATTCGCTCTCCCCTCTTGCTTCTACACTCTTTTGACGGCTTACTCTCTGTTCTTTCCTCTCGCTTTCACACTTTTTCTATCTCCTCCCCTTACTTTCTTGTATGCACTAACTCTATCAGAATTGTCCCTGGACCTAGTATGATAGCAAACTCTTCTGTCTCCTCCCTTCTCCCCTTACATTTCCCCCCACCAAACACCCCCTCCAGAACTATCTGAAATGTCATCAGGCCTAGTACGATAGTCGCTTATTTTGTTCCTCCCATCCCTTTCTGCACCCGTTTCCCCCACCTGTCATCAGGCCTAGTACGGTAGTCGCCTATCTGTTTCCATTTCCTTCCCACTCTCCCCCTCCCTTCCTATCTATGTCTTAGCTCTTGCCCTATCTGAAATGTCGTCAGGCCGAGTACGACCATTAATTTCACATACTTACTGATCATGGCCTGGAAGAATGTCATTTTATTTTCCCTTGTTCCGTCCCTTGCCTTGAAGCGCTTTGAAACACATTGCGTATAGGCGCTATATAAATAACCTATCATATCCTATCATACTGACAACTTCAGGAAGATGGAGGCTAGCTCGGTTGAAATAACTGGCTTTTTAACTGGGAACTAACAAGTAACACATGTCATGCACATCTTGTCATAGATGGCAAATAACAGATTTAATTTTGGAGGGAAGTTAGTGTTCACAAGTAAAAGGAACCATGCAGAATACAGGTTTAATTTCTATAGATTTATTCATGGCCATGTTCATGTACATGTGTGATAGGTAAGGTTGCAGTCTGGGTTTACTCTTCATGATGTGGGCTTCATTGACAACTCTCGGCTTTCAGTTGATACCAATAGAACTTTAATATCTTCACATACTCACAACAGTCCTCAATAATGTGTCTGTCTAATCCATGTCCATGTTCAAAGTTGTGATGGCAAGAGGGAATTATTCATTCATAGGTTTACTTTGGTGGCTGGCATTATATGGAGAAAAATAAATGGCAAGAAAAGTTGTTTAGAGCAATGCCAGTGGCTATGATTAATTAAAAATATTCCATTCCTCAATGTATTTTGTTTCAATCCCAAGTGTGCATATGGTGTGCTGAGGTGCAGGTCACCTGCTCACTGTGCCATAGGGAGCCAATCTTCATCTAATTGATGAGGTCAAACAAGGCTAACAATTGTCTGGGGTGGCTGGTTTTCTCGTGCACAAGAGACAATGAGTGGCAGTTCAGTCTGGACTGCTGTCATTTGTGGCAGCACCGAGAGTGATTTGCTTATGGATGCTTCCCTACTCTAATGACACAGAGGAGCTAAAAATAATAGTATGGAAGTTTTATCAATTTAATCACAGTGGTTCTGTTTTATTAGGACTCATCATTAATGGAAAGATGGAAACACATAATGGGCGTTTTTTTAAAAAAACATTCTGGTCAGTCTCTGTCTTCATCCATAGCCTTGATTACTAAAGTTGGATTCTTCTTTCTTCTATTTAACCCTACTTCGATTAGTTTATTCTGCTCGTCTTGATTCCTAGGCATGCTCTCTCTATATCTTGTCTTTCCTGACACTTTTCTCCCCTCAGTGACTCAATCCAGAAACAAGAGAGCCAGGCAATATGCATAAGGATGGTCACATCTGTGGCTAGGATACTGTCTCAGCATTTCCCGGCCCTTTTCCATGGCACTGTAGTCTTGGGCCTAAAAGGTCTTCTTTGACAGGATCCACTTGTTTTTCCAGGTCTCCAGTGATCTGCTTCCTGCTCTGGGCAAGATGTGAGGGTCTTTCCCGAGGGTGATTTTAATGTCTTCTGTGATTCTGTAGGTTGCCGGGGTCTTTCATTTTTTTCCGGTTGGTCCAAGCACTACACTCTTCTTCAGGAGAACCTTGAACTGGCCGTGGTAGTAGAAGTGTCAGGTAACCTGTGTGCCTCTACAGATGAACATTAGGGGGTGAGTAGAATGCACCGTGCTAGAAGCAGCCCAGTCATTTATTAAAAACACTTTAAGCCTTTATGTCTAAGACAGCACAGGGCTTGCCAAGAGGATGAATTATGCAAGAGACAAAATTATTTATTTTTCATGAATTGGTAAAATAAACTGCCCATTTAATATACGACGCTTTCACGAGACCATCAGCCATGTATTGATCATTTAATGCACTATCGGCCAGATAAATGTAATTTTTTGCACGGTTCAAAGTGACTTTGCACTGCTGAATTGTGACTTTGCACTGCCGACACAAACCCTGATTCGTGGAACTGTGCAAAGTGTATTTTTGCAGTGCAAAGTCCGTGCATAGTTATTTTTGCAGTACAAAATGACTTTGCACGGACTTTGCACTGCAAAAATACACTTTGCACAGTTGCAGGAATCCGAGTTTGTGTCGGCAGTGCAAAGTCACTTTTCAGCAGTGGAAAATCACTTTGAAACGTGCAAACAATTCCATGAACCGGGTCCTATATGTAGTGCCAGAATGAGAAAAAATATGTGGGCATTCAGAGACCAGCAACTCTAAGCTGTAATGTAGCTAACAGCATCTCTTATGGGCAGGTGCTTAGCTTTATCAGGAATATTGAGGGGTGTGATTGTGAGACTTCCAAACAAGCAATGGAGTGTACACAACTAAAAAGGATCTCTTACTCAGTCGGGAACTGGCACATTTTTGCAATAGCTTTGGATTACTACAATTGGTATGCCTTCATATTTTCCATTATAATGACATGCCTTTTCAGCATCTATCACAAGTTCGCAATTGTATTGAAGCAGTGTGAGACTCCTGGAACTTTCAAACGTATTCAGTGGTGTATGGCAAAAAATGTTCAAACAAGACACGGGACCCTAAGGGGTCTTGGTTTTTTACCCCACCAAACTTGGGAACATGCTGCTGCTAGAAAAAGTAAACATTGGGGGGCAGTTCAAGCACCACTAGTCATAAGCATGTGCTTCCATGCCTCTTAAACAGAATTTTGCATGGTCCTCTCCAAGTCCCATCCATCCACCGAACTTTATAGTGCAATCGTTTTTCGCCCCTCTGTGTGGAGGAAGCCAGGACTAACAAGTGGTGTTCCAAGTGTGAGATTGGGGCCAATGCAGCCCATTGTATGCACTGTGTAAATGGACATTATTATTCTCTTTTATATGGAGTAAGACTGTGGCCTGTTACACCATGCACGAGTTTGTCTTTTTCCAAAGTGACTCTTGAAGGAGATGCAAATGTTGGCAGCAAAGAGGGGTACTACACAACAGCGAAAAGTCGTTTTCCCAGGATCACATATTTCTTCAAATGTGTAAGCTCGGATTTGGTCCTTGATCCATTGGTTCCACATTTCACAATCCTAGCAGTGGTCTTCATATCCTCCGATAGCATCATTAGTTTTGTATCAACATAAAATGCATAGCTGTTCAACTGTGTTCAAGGAAGTTGCATAAAAAGCACTAAAACGCATAGTAAATCAGTTAGACAATGTGTAGACATTCTTTACATAAAGATGGTGTGCACAATAGGTATAATTTAGCCTGAAAAGGTAAAAGAGAATAGCAGAGTGTGTGCAGCTGCAAAATTATTAGAAAGCCACATAAACAAAGTATGTACATTAAATATGAAAGTGTGTGATTTTCCGCAATACGATCTCAAATATAAGGAGGGGAGACACATATGTATGTGCATATGTACAAATTAGTGGCACCAATTTACCATAATAAATTGACGCACTTGGCGAAGGGGAATCTACTTTCCTATTTCATTTAGTGATATGTAAGTGAGGTCTGTTCAGCTCTGTGCATATAGTGATGCAAAGCAATGTCCGTGTTTGAGCTCTGCCACAAGTTTGATTCTTGGTAGGACTGACTTACTGTTTTATGATTCAAGCACGATGAAATGGTTAACATTATGTTTGTTAAAAAATAACACCTATTATTGAAATGCAGTGAGGAAGAATTGAGGCCTTTTAATAAGGTGGTGGGGGTATTTTGATAAGGCACAACTACAAAAGTGTATCCTTTCCACCGAGTGACATCAACTAGCTCAAATCCCTCGAGCAGAATGGATAACAGTGAAAGACGCATTCTGGTCAGCTGCTTTATGAACTATTGCCAGGGGCATAATATGAAACTCGTTCCCCACAAGCAATGCAGGCAAGCAATATCCCTCACATTATTTACTTTCACAATAGCAATCGGCCTGGAAAGTAATTGCTCATCGAGAACATTTTTAAACATCGATGAAGCTAATATACTGTCAATAATATACTGCCCTGTTTTGCCTTCTTTCTTTCCTCCTTTGTTACAACTAAATGTCTCAAAATGTACAGAAGCAGAACTCATTTATTGTCCGATGTGTGATCTGAGATGTTCTCTTGGACTTGTCCTTTTGTCCAATGCAATTTTGCTTTCTTATGCAGTATTTAAGTATCGATTCCCCAGTTTTTTTTTTGTTTTTTGTGAGTGACAGTGCCAGTATTTTTCATACTAGCATGTTATGGTATGTTTTGGTGTGTGCTGGGCTATTATGTCATGTCCTGTTATGCCGTTTCATTACAATGTCACATCGCTCTTACAAGGCCAATACACTCTGTGAAGCAGCTTGAAGTCGACAAGTAAAACTGCACAAATTCACACATAAATCATACACGTTAGCGTCACTCACTTAAGTAAAAGGCGACAACTACCAAACTAGACCAGCCTGGTAAATGGTAAGCAGACCTTGCACACTTGCCGAACTGAAGAGTCATCTACAGCCCACTTTTAACACAACAAGGCGATTGCAACCCACGTTGAGAAAAGTAGCCAGAGCAGAGTTATGCAAATTAAATCCCACAAGAACCAAGACTCAGCCCAAGAGAAGTCAATTCTCCCATGCCACTACTGCCATCCCCATTAACCACCTAGTAGGCCTGTAGGCAGGTATTCCCGCTCAGGGCACTACTTTCAAAGGAGCCACAGTTTAAAACCCACCCTCATTTAAGAGTGTTCATAGTTTATTCCAACTTTCCTTTCTATAAATCCTGTTTTTCGTGGCTATTCAGGGCAGAGGATACAATGTTGCTCTCCTGTGTGCACTAGTTGGTCACATCTAGGTGATACAGGATGGTCTCAAAACTTGATCACCCAGGAGCCAACTAGTGTCGCTGGCACTTTTCACACAAAAAGGTACCAGATAGTCACTGACTTCTAATGGGCAGTTTGCCTTCTAGAGGGTTGTCCGTCAGTGAATTATTCCTCTGACTTAGCTAGCCTGCCATGCATTATTTTACCAACTTACCTCACAATGTATTTCTTTCCCAATCCAGTAAAGATCTCTGAATATCTTGAGTAGTATAATTACATATGCCCTTCATTACTACATTACCTAATATATTGATAGACAGCACATGGACACAGAACAAACACCATGCACTGACATCACCCTGTTCCCACAACTTGCAGAACTTGCTTTACTGAATTCATCTCATCAAGAGGCCTTACAATTATGACTGTTGCAGGCCAGTTTTCACTTTCTCATCCCTACTGCCTCTCTCACACTGTGGTTTTAATTCACTCCCCTTCTTTACGCAGCCAGTCCTTGGCTTTGTCACTTCTGACAGGTGGCCTGGAAGTCCCAGATTACATTCTTAGGGTTTTCATGAGGTGCCTAGAAAAAGCAAACTGCCACTCTGCCCTCCACTCTTCAAGGGCATCCAAGCATATGAGGCGTTCCATCACACAACCCTGCTTCCTCTAAATATACTACTTTCTTTCAAGGAACCATAAACTGCCATCACTGAAACATTGATGATTACCCCAAGATTGCTTATCCTCCCCCTTTCATTATCAGCTTTCCGCTTGATCCATTCTATACCATAACACTCACAGCCCTATTTATGCAACCAGCTGCCCTTTAACATAGCCTCCTTGTATCTTCTCAGTGTATTAGATGTGTCTGCTACTTTCCTACTCTGGTTTCTCCCCATCCTTAAATTGCCCCTTCTTCTATTCTTCCTCCCCCATAGACTACAGCCTTGTTGCCTTAGCCTGTGGCAAAATATACCAATTTCTCTGACAAAGTACCAGTGCGTAAAACCACTGTGGTGGTGATTGGCACATTATACAATCTTTGGAACATAGCATTGCATTGTAAATGCAACACTACAACTAGTGGATTAGCAGAGTGATGTTGCTGTGCATCACAGGACAAGAGTTGTATTTAACACATAAAGCACTGTACACTAGCAAAAATCTACAGACAAGGTTCAAAATGCTAATAAGGCTTTCACTATCACTAAATGGTACATGAAAGCTCCACTCAACCCTGGCTTTTCAGTCAACAGCAGGCTGCACCCTGAGACTTTTAGCTTACTTTACATCCCCACAGAGTTCAGGGTACATCTTGTCTGCATGCATCAAGGCAATAGCTAAAGCTTCTTGCGTTTTTCCCTCTAGCCCCAGTAACCCTTAGCTTTCAGATCCATTGGAACACTGGTGGACCATGCAAATGGCAGCAGTGCACAATATAAATCCCAGTAAGATAACATAACATGTAAAGACAAAAATGAAAACTGGTACTGAAGAAGTAACGGCGAAGATGGAGACCGTGTAGGCGTTGTGAGTCAAGAGAAGGCAGAAGATAGGGCGATGGGATGGACCAGAAAAAGGAGGGCAAGGCAAAAGCTGAGGATACTGAGGGGCCCGTTTGTCACAAGAAGGCAGAGCATGTACAGACTAAAGAGAGAACTGGTACTGAAGGAGCAGCAGTAAGGCTGGAGACCACTTAGCACCTAGTACCAAGAGAGGGCAGGTATACACAGAGGGGATGGGACAAGAATAAGCAGGCAAGAGAAAATCTGGTAACCATAAAAGTACCACATGGCACAAGAAGATCGAAATTGACCAGGTAATCGAAGAATAATTTTCCATCTTTTACAACTTGGTTCCAAACTCAAAAAAATGTATATTGATACGCATCCTAGAAATGATGCCAAATCATTTGAACGTGTAAAGATGTGGGACAAATCTGTTAACCCACTGTTCTCCGGAAAAAACAGCTCTGCACACTTCCTCCCTTTAGTATTACAAACAACTGTTTCTAGATTAGGAAGTTCCTCTCTGGATCACAGGACGCCATGTAGCAAAAGTTGACACCTTGCACCTTGACAGCCCTTCCCTTCCGTGGAAGGGCAGCCCCTGTAACAATATAAATAAAGCATGCCAGGGCCCAGTCATTAAGTCTTCCCCAGAAATTTCCAAAAAGCTCCTCTGAGATTAGTTGCTAGTAAGAGGCAAGCGGCACAGAGAATTTGAGATTGCAGTCTCATCCCACCACCCACCCCATCCTACACCCTTTCTTTCACTGTCAAGATTATTTCTCTTCACTTTCCTGCAGCTGGGGTGACCACTTTTAGAACTAACGATGGTGCACTTACCTTGGTTGGGCCCTTTCAAAATTCATATTCCCACTTACATCATTTACGCCTTTAATCTCACCGATCTCTCCTTGAAGAATCACATAGTGGTGCTAATTGTGCTTCTTAAGAGAAATCAGAGAAGCGCAGACCGGGCAGGCACAATTTAGTGCAACATGCGGAGGAGGAATTTCTCTCCTCCAGGGCACAGAAGGCCAAGCTGATGCTAGTCACAGTGCAAGAAACACTGCGTAATGTCTCACTGGACAAAGTCAGTGAAGCACACTCGCCCAGACAAAGCCAAATCCACGAAACCCGGGATAAAGAATGGAACATTTTCACCTGGTTGGAAATCAGAGATAGAGGAACTGGACATGTGCCCACCTTACGGGACGCCCAAGGGGAGGTAATCACTAATGATTTAGACATATCTGAGGCCTTTGCGCAATACTGTGGGGTGCTATACAGCGTGGGGACTGAGAACCGGGAAGTAGGGGAACTGGATGCACTGAATCAGGTGCCTCGCCCACGGCTCTCTGCTCAACAAGCTTTGGGGTTGAAGGTAGATGTCTCAGAGGAGGACATTTCCGCAGCAGCTGCAGAGCTACAGACGGGGAAAGTGCCAGGGCCCAATGGGTTTCCAATACAGACATGGAACCAGCTGGGGGAGAAAGTGAGCGGCCCTCTGCATCGCCTCTTTCTACAATGTAAACAAGATGGGGGTCTGCCGCCTGACCTCAGAAGGGGTAGCATAGTGGTCCTCCTGAAACCTGGTAAATCCCAGGAACAGTGTGACTCCTATAGGCTAACATCCCTTATGAATGGGGAGGCTAGGATTGTGGCCTGAGTATTGGCCCTTCGCTTACCGGGGGTGATAGGCTCATTGATACACCCGGACCAGTGCAGGTTTCTTGGCCTCCAAATCCATGCAAATGAACTTACGCTTCACACAGCTCGCTATTTGTCTAGCAAATGAAATACCCAACATGTTGGCACTCCTTGCCATAGACATCGAGAAGGCGTTTGATTCCATGTGGTGGGACTCGCTTTGGGGTATTATGTGCCGCATGGGATTTGGCAAAAATGTCCTTGCATGGGTCCGCTTATTATATACCTTTCCCAAAGTGGTGATAAGAGTAAACAGGGTCACCTCTCAGGCCTTTGAATTAGGGAGAGACACGAGGCAGGGATGCCCCCTTTCATAGTTGCTATTTCCTCTGGCAATAGAGCCTCAATACATCTAAGGGAGAGCACGAAATGGGAAAGATTCAAATGGTCATGGGGGTGCGGTGCAGACACTGTCTCGCTCTATGCAGATGACCTCTTAATATACAAGGCCTTGTGCCCGGTCATGACGGGAATACTACAGGCAAACCAAAGTTTCAGCGGACTCAAAATAAACTGGCAAAATTCTGTCATTTTCCCATTGCAGGGAGAGGAAACATGGCTCCCCCAGGAATGCCCGTACACAATATCAGCCTCAGACTTTAAATACCTGGGTATTCACCTTAGCCCACGCTTGGCAGACTATAGCTCAACCTCACCCCAGTAGTAAACAAGTTTGCACAGAATATCATTCACTGGCAGTACCTCCCACTAACCTTGCTTGGCAAAGCAGCCCTATTTAAGATGTTGACACTACCCACATTTCTTTATGTCCTGCTGAACGCCCCACTCCCAATTCCAAAGCAGATTTTTGTGGAAATAGAGGGATCCTTGTGGGGGCTCCTATAGGGGGGAAACAACCACAGGTGGCACTGAAAACGCTTCAGTGATCAGTATCGGAAGGGGGAATAGGCTTGCCTAAACTGCATAGATATTGCTCGGCAGCCCAGCTGGGGATGATGAATGACTGGTTACACAGTGACCAGTCCTCCCGCACTTCATAGCGGAGAGGAAAAAATGAAAGGCTGGATGCCCAGACAAGCTCTGTATGGGGGGAAAAGATACATGTGGATCCCGCCCGGGCTGATGAGATATACATGCCAAGTGTGGGTGGAGGCTCACCAGGATATGGGCTGGGGCGGAAAACTGACTCTTGACCAGTTGGCATAACATGCACTTTGAGGAGCTGCTGAAGATGGGGTATTTTGAGAGTTGGGTGGCAAAAGGAATAGACACCCTGGCGGATATAACACAAGACGGGTGCCTTCGGTCGTTTGAGAAACTGCAAGGACAATATGGTCTATAAACAGGGGAGGGGTTCCAATATATGCAAACATCTCATACCATGAAAGCCCAATTCCCCTCTCTGGGAGAAGTCCCAAGTTGATCCCTGCTAGAGGCTAACCTCTTCTCAATGGGCATACCTGCTAAGGTCACGTCCACATTATACCAAGTGCTCACCACAGAGCTCATTGGCTTGCGAGAGAAATGGGAGCAGGACATGGGAAGGCTGGAACAAGAGGAATGGGTGGGGGCCATGATCTTCCTGAGGGAGGTGGGAATAGCAGCACAGCTGTGGTTAAGACAATTTAAAATCTTCCCTAGAGTATACTATTCACGCACAATGCTGACCAGATAGGGCAGGGTAGACAGCGATGCATGCCTTAGATGTGGTAGGGAAGGAGGCACTTTCTATCACACACTCTGGGTATGAGCACAGATCAGAGTCTCCTGGGCAAAATGCACACAAAAACTGTCCACTGTAATGGAGACTCAGGTCCCTCTGGAGACTAAACTGGCATTGCTGGGAATATGGGTAGATAGCAACTTTACGAAATCTGGAATAACGTTCCTGGCTTTAGCACTGGGACTTGTTAAAAGACTGATTGCAGCATCCTGGCGCTCAGTGGAGCACCCGAGATTAAGTCAGTGGACTGCGGAACTGGACCATTGTATGGCCCTGGAAAGGAAAGTCTACAGAGCAAGGGCTGTCAGGGGAAATTCACAAAGATTTGAGGGAAGTGGGAAGGAGATGGCTAAATGGCCTGACAGCATGGACTGACCAAACCCTGAACATTCCTGCTGCCAATGTACCTTGCTAGCACCCTTTGTTGGTTGCGCTCCCATGTCAATACGAGTAATACTGAATAGAATCGAATGTACCAAGTCATAAGTTTGCTGTGTTTTGTTTGTTTTGTTATGAAAACAAACAGATTGATAAAACAAAAAAAGCATTTTCTCCCCTGCTCATCCAGAACCATCAAGGACCCATCAACACCCTTGCTCCAGTCCTGGCCGATTTCTGCAATCACTCCTTTGACACTGCAACTTTCCCCTCCCCCTTAAGCACTCTCTTATGCACCACCTTCTAAAGAAGCCTTCGGCCGATCCTTCCTCTCCATCTAAATATTGCCCAATCTCCATCACTCCTTTCCTGGCCAAACTCTTGGAAATGCTGGCCATCTCCCAGTTTAATCTACATACTGAATCTGTTGGTTGCTTCCATGACCACCAGTCTGTTTTCAAAGCTGCCAGAATCACAGAAACTGCTCTTCTGAACACCTGTGAAGACTTAGGGCCTCATTACATGGTAGGCGGTAACCATGGCGCTAATAGCGCCATGGTTGCCGCCGGTATTTTACCGTGTCCGCCTTGGTGGATGGCGGAATTACCGGCCTACTCCAAGGTGAGCGGGGGCGGTAATTCCCCATTCACCAAGGCACTTCCCCATTCCCATTTTTGCCCCCTTAGGGCTCAATGGGAATGGGGAAGGAGGTAATTACAGTACTGCAAATTGCGGTACCATAATTAGCACCAAGGTCCCTTTGCGGGCCCGTTCCTTAACGGCTGGTAAAACCAAATGTTAAGGTTGGGTCCTGCAAAGGGACCTCGTAGTAAGGCGGTAAGGGTTTACCGGTACCGGTGCCCTTACCGGTACAGGTAAACCCTTACCGCCAACCATGTAATGAGGACCTTACTCTCTAATCTCCCTTCTGTCCTAATTCTCCTTGATCTATCTTCTGCTTTGGACATGGTCAACCATGCCATTCTGCTCAATCATCACTGCAACAACCTTGGTATTACTGATCAGGCCCTGGCTTGGTAGACCTCCTTTCTCATCAACTATCCCTCTTAGGCCCTGGGGTATTTCCTCTCTGCGGGATGTTCTGACCCACTAGGCTCTGCCCTGCAACAACACTGTGTGCTGCTTTCATCAGAAACAACAGAATGGCCACCAAAAAGCCTGATGTGCGCTAAATATCTCTTAGAAGTGCGCAAGGGAAACCGGAAAAATAGGCTACCGATCCATATTGCCTATGTCAGTTGTAAAACAGGAGACCACACTGCCAGAACCTGTCATTGGGCTGCCCACAGAGTGACATGGGACTACTTGAAAAGGCAGTGCGGCCTTGCCAGGAAGTGCTCTAAAATCTGTTTTTTCTTGGCTGTTAAATTTGCAAAATAATGATTCTCAAACAGCAGAGAAGATCCAACATCCTTGTGGGGTGTTCACCCTCACCTTATTTAAGGAATCCCCATAAGCACAATATCAGGAGAAGCACATTTCATCACAAAAATATCCCCATTCAAAAAGGTGCTTGCCTGGAAAAACCTGTCAGATATGGGCACAGTACTGCTGCTCGCCTGTGTCAAAACTGTCATTTACTTGACCTGTCAGTTTAAACTTGTACATTAAGATCAAATTGTGGAAAAGAAGAGACTTGCCATCAAAAGCAATATAGGTCGCTACAATTCAATTTCTATGTTTTAAAAAGACTGGAATTAAGAGATCTGTGTGTATACTTGTTGAAAATGTAAGATTTAGTTTTAGCAAAAGACAATTTTGAACAAAGTGTTTTACAATGAACTGAGGCCAGCCACACTCTACTTCAAAGGCACATTCCACAGTTTGCTCCAACAAAGGATGCCTTCCTTTTGCTCTCTGCCCAGGAACTATCATTTAGATGCTAATGAAAGATGGAGGGGATTTTGCTCTGCTTCTCTGGGAGAGACAATAGGCTTCCTGGACTGAAAGGGAATGCAAATTCAGTTGTCAACAGAAACCAACTGCCAGCAAGAAGAGAGCCCTGGACTGCTCTGGGCCCAGCAAACCATGGAGGCGGGACCAGAGCAGTCATGTGTATATGAAATTGTAGAAAATATCTTTTTGAAAAAGGACTCATAGAGAACTGTGCAAAACTTGTAATATTCTGTAATGTATAGGTTGTTAATATGAAAATGCTGCTCACCGTTTGAAACTACTCTGAACTCAATGCGACGTTCAGAGACAGGACTACCGAAATTTTGATGGTGTAGCAATTGTGATAATGCTAGGAACATGAAAGTTCACAGGATTATGCCCAGATGTCATGCGCATGTATGGAGAAACATGTGGACAGATTCGACACTGGGTACCCAACCAAAAGTGCAAAAAACTGTCAATTGTGAACCGAAGCTCTCACTGAGTTGGGACTCGGACGGATACGTGCTCTACTAAATCTGTAATGTGAATATGTATTATTAACAAGTTGGTGATATTGTAAATATGATTTATGTGAAAAATAGATTTACTGTACTGAAACAAAGGGGATGTACTCCCTGGATTGTAAAATGCCACATCATCATGAAACCATGTGTTCCTTCTCAAATCAGGAGGGGGGAAAGACCCTAACCAACAGGATTCTTTGAGGCTGTGCTTAGTATAATTTAGCCTATCCACCCCTTTGGGAAATACATAAATAGGGACTGCTTAAGACCTAGACAGACACACAGATTCATCCATCAACTGATTTACTGGCAAAGAACTCTGCAGGAGAACCCAGATCCAAGACTCCAGAACTTTGAAAGCAGAGAAGGCCCACTTCCAAAGCTGAACCCTTCTCATCTGGCCTTTAAAATCTTAAAACCTGATTTTAACCCCAGACCTCCAAGGGGAACACAACACAACCAATAGAACAGCCGGGCTGTGCTGTTTCTGCTTCTTGCCAAGAACTCATGCTGGAACCCACAGATCGAAACCAGTAGAGCAGAGTTGTAACCTGATAGCTGCAACCCAGAGCCAACCTGTCAAATCCAGACCAGAGGCCGTGCAGTGTCCCCAGTGCTGTGCTACCTGCAGAACCAAGCTCCTGAATCCTGTCCGGTGGGCTAGCAGATTCCAGTCCAAAACCTTTGGCCAGATCTTTGACGGGCCTATTCCAAAACCATAGTTGTGAGAATCTATAGCATAGAATTGTCCATAGCCAATCTCTTATCCTTAAGTAATCCAATACAACACTGTTCTATCATATCCAGAACTGCATTGTAGAACCTCTTTTGTTTTTCCTGAATCTTTCCCTCATCCATATAGTCCTTTCATGATAGTAGTGATAATATCATCTTGCGATAATATATTTGCTGAAGAAAGACAAGTGTCCCAGCGGGAAAAAGTCAGAACAGAGGTGCCGCTGATCTGGTAGCTGTCCGGTTGGGTATCTTGTATCTTCATAGCCTCCCTAGTGTAAAGAAATTCCTGTTTGTAATTCAAAAGCACCTCTTTCAATTGTGAATCTTGACTCTTTGGGAGAAAAATAGACCTCTACTAAAACCTTCATATCTTCCATACCGCATGTGCTAGAAACGAAATGTAAGTGTCATATTGAAGCTAACATCCTCATCTTTCGAAAACTGCATTTCAACTCCTTATAGTTTTGCCGAAATTGCGTTTCTCGTGCGCTGAATGGTTTGCCACAGATTTGCATTTGGCTCAATTTCATCACGTGTAAAACAGCTATTCTTTGCATCTGACCTCAGAATTGAGTTTTCAATCTGCTAATTGTCCAATCATCATTGCTAGTGTTTACCCGAAACTGTGCAAAGCAGCTCCCACTAGTTTTGAATCCAATCTAGAGAATTAAAGTCATTTTTCAGTGTTTTCCCATTCATTACAAGCCACACTCAAAAGCATTTGACCTGTTTTGAAATCATTCCTGTTTCTCTCTAGGCTTGCTGGGCGGAATTGGGATTGAAACTGCATTGGTTGATATTCTATATTCCTGAAACCTATTTTCTCTCCTTCCATCTCTATATTGCATATTAGAGGGGATTGAGTGGTATCGGGGGAAAGAGTGAAAATGCATTTGATTGAACCCATTTCAAGTATTATTTTATGCTGCATTGTTTTCCTATCCATATCACGTATTATTCTATGCTGCATTATTTTTTTTATCAATACTCATACTGATTAAAGAGATTGTTGATTGTTGTGATATCACCAATGGTGATCATTGTATAAATATGAATAGTGTGATATATATATTGTTCAAATTCATAAGAATAAATCTTTTAACTTTGCAAAACAGCCTGTTTCCTGGTTCAGGGAGACCGGGGGGATTCAAAGAGAGGGGCGTGATATAAGAGTACATCATTCATAAATAAAAGAAATTATAGACATAAAAATATAATTAAGGGTTCCAACTGTGCATCACACGCTAGGCAGTGACTTAGGTGGAGTGCCGCGTTGAAATCACTTACACTCTTCTATCTCTCTCTATACCACCAACTGGCACCTCTTGCCCACTGCATCGCTACTTTCTGCACCAATTTTCAATGGTATGTGGATGACAATAAGCTCTATTTCAGGCTCTCCTCAGCCACCCCTGCTTCTTCTCTCATACCAGACTGTCTGGCTACAATTCAGGAATGGTGTCCCACCAATGATCTCTGCCTTTATGCCAGTAAGAATGACATCCTCCTCATTGGGACACACGCTACCTCCTTTCCTCTCTCTCTCTGACTGCCCACTCTGGGCCCTCTCCCGGCTCCTTCCTGTGAGACTAAGAACCTTGGTGTCTTCTTCAACTCCACCCTCTCTTGCTCTCCTCACATCTCTGATGTCTTTATGAAGTCAAACTATCAGCTCCACCTCCTCAGAGGTATTCTTCTTTTTCTCACTTTCCCCCAGAAGCTCACTGTCTCCAGAGCTCTGGTCCTCTCTAGGAGGGACTATTGCAACAGCCTCTTTCTAAATCTTCCTGCCTCTGCTCTTCAACCTTTACAACGTATCCAGAACAGGACTGCAAGACTTGTCCTTGGCCTCAAGCCCAGGGATCATATCTCTCGAGCTCTGAAATCTCTTCATTGGCTCCCCGTGTGTTACGCTCACCTGGCTCCCACAGAGGCGTTGGTCTGAACTGGACAGCTGTGGTCTCCACCAATGTGACGCCTAGGGCCGAGATGACGGACTGGACTGGCCCACCTAGCTTCGTTTGCTTGGCCCGTAGGAATATTCTTCTGTAAATGGAGAAAGGGAATTAACCACCCGTGGGGTTGAGCGTAAATCCCCAAACCCCCGCTGTTCTCCCCACAGATCACCTTTGATATCCCCTCTTACAGTCTCACCTGATGGTTTGAAAAGATGAGCTCTCCATCCTGCATTGAGCGCAGGGGCGCGTTGATAACCAGTTGCTTCACTGGCTCGAAGGAATTGGTGAGTTCCAGAACAATATTGACTCCGAAAAGTATGTAGTTCGTAAGAGTTCACATGTCTGACTTTCACTCTTGTCTGATTCCTTGCAGTTTGCAGCTAGACCCCAGCTAAGAGATCCTCGGGGTAGCTGATGAAGTTCAGGTAAGGATTTGGCTTATCCTACACAGTTCAATAAAATAAGGCCAGAATGTAACCTGTGGCTTGCTCCCTTATTCAGGTGTGGAGAGAAAATATGAAGTTTGGGGAATAATGCCTCCGGCGGTAAAATTAGGTAAGTCTATTGTGGTGAGAAGAGTTGCCCTTGTTTGTCCCTTCGTCTCACCTTGTTGTCCTTTGTTCCCCTTAGGGGGCTGGGGTACGGCGAGGATTCAATGGAGACTGCGCCGACCCGTGAAGAGGAATAGTACCCCCGGCGGTAATCAGGTAACTCTATGGGGGTAGTTACTATTGCCTCTGTTTATTCCCTTGGCTCACCTTTGCTGTTCTTGTGTTCCTCCTTAGGCGCCAGAGTGCGGCGGGAACGTGCAGAAGGATGCGGTGGATCATGAGGATGCTGCGAAGGCCGGTGAGTTCAGCGCGGCGCTGCAGCAGGCGAGGCGGCGCGCGTAAAATGCTTCTTTCTTCCAGCTTGAAGGCGCGGTGAATCCGGAATTCAGGTAAGGATCGAAGGTTTTGCTCTTATTCTAACCTCTTCTCCTTCTGTTCCTCCCTTTTTCTAGGAGCTGCAGAGTCGAGGCGGGCGTGGCAGAAAATTGGATGCAGGCTTGCAGACACGGTGAGCGTTACGCTGCTGGATGCAGAATAACGCGAAACGTGTGCTGCTCTTCGGGCGTGGTTTAAATAGCCTCCAAAGTAGTCCCAGGTAAGTATTCCTCCCCAGCCCCACCCAAGTAAAAAATAGTCCCTAGGTAAAATAGTCCCTTCCAAGCCTCATTTGGCTTGGAGCTCTGCAGGATGGTCTGCATCAGGTAAGCTTGCAGCATGGTCTGCATCAGGTAAGTTCTACTCTATGAGCCTGGTGCCTATGGCACCAGGACTGACTCTTCATATGAGCCTGGCGCCATAGGCGCCAGGACCGCACCCAAACAGCCCCTAGCAGGGGTTTTTGGGCTTGCTCAAAATAACTTGATGCCTGCTTCCGGGGTTGCTGGACCTGGTCTGGTTCCCCGGGGTAGGCATCATGACACCGTGGCTCACCGTGGCTGCAAGGATCAACTTGAAGACCCTTGTATTGTCCACAAGGCTTTCTGGGGCCTGGAGGACTCTAACTCCAGCTTTCTCTTCCAAAACATCTTCCTTCTCAAGCTCTCTGAACATCCACCTCCAACTCTCTGAGGGTCAGGTGCTTCTCCTACGAGAGAGTTTTGGGCAGATCTATTTTCCTCAGCTGTGGCCTCCCACTGGAACAGCCTCCTTGCCTCTCTCAAACTTGAGCAGAATTACCTCCGGTTCCGGTAGCAACTCAAGACCTTCTTATTTGCTTCTGCTCTCTCTCTCTTCCTCTCCCCTGCTGATGAACCTGACTGCTCTGCACACTGGTCACCTTCTGAACTCTGGCCCAGTCTCCTGCATGTCCAGTTGCCCTTGCACTACCTGCGGACTACCCAGCATTTAAGGGTCTGTATCTGCAACCCTACAGTCCCTTCGCTCTGCACTTATAAGCCCCCCACTGGTTGCACTTGTGAGTTAAATGCACTTCCCCCTGCCCCCTGGCACTTCTCCCCTTCCGTCTTCCCCACACTTGCATGATCTGTATGACACAAGGCCTAGTAAGATTGTTATTTTGTCCTCCCCTTCTTACCCCCTCCTTGTCTTGTCACATCTAGAAACACTTGTGTACAGGCACATTATAAATGCAACATCATATCAATAAATGTCATGCCACAGTAAGCAATGGCTAGACTGGCTGTACCAAAATGCCAGTCTAGCCAGGTAATGGCACACATGAACTTGGCTTTGCCCGAAAATACAAGTAAAAATGCCTTATTGATGCCCATTCTCCCAGGGCCTTACACACACACACACACACACACACACATCCCCTTTCACCTGCCCATACATCTCCCCTCACGTTCACCACACAGGCATGCACCCACCCACCCAGAACATTCACACACATAATGACATTTATACCCATTCACCTATCAGTAACTAACCCATGCACCTTCTCTCACATACACTCACACTGGCTAACACCCACCCACCCAGAAAATGTACACAAAGCAACACACACACACACTCACATTCCTACTCACTCACCATTTACCAACCCATAAAACTCTCATGTCCACTTGTACTGCATTCTCCACACAGGAACAACCCCACCCACCCAGGACATTTACACACAGCACACACACACACACACACACACACACACAACACACACACACACACACACACACACACAATCACATTCATACGTATTCACCCACCACTCACTGACCCATACACAGTCTCTCGGGGCCACTCACACTGCATTCTCTAAACAGACACATACCCATCCAGAACATTGAAACATATTATCACATTCATACTCATACATCCACCAGTCACTGACCTATACACCTTCTTTTAGATCCACTCTCACTGCATTCTCTACACAGGCACACCCCCACACATCCACCCAGAACATTCAAACCCAGACTATCACATTCATACTCATTCACCCACCAGTCACTCACTCATACACCTTGCCTTACTTCCACTTTCACTGCTTTCTCCAGACAGGCACACACCCAACCAGAGCATTCCAACATACACGATATCACATTTCTTCTCATTCACCCACCACTCAATGACCCATAGCACATACATACATCTGACACACACTTCACACAAAATACACTTCACATTTGCTTTAAAAAAATATATCTTACCTGTTTACCCAGCTTCGATCCGTCACTGCAGGCCACCCTTGGCTCCTCTGTGCTGCTCACAAACAGGAACCAGGAAGCTGGGAGAGCTTCCTGGTTCCTGTTTATGAGATGCGAGGAAGCCGGCAGAGAAGTGGTTGGAGCTGAACATTGCATGTGACACGTGCCACACGTCACGGTCAGCTCCAACCCCTACTGAGCGCTTCTTTCTCATTCTGCAAACCCAGACTCAGCCCTCATCCTGATGGGTGAGGACTGGGCTCCCTCCCCCCGACCTGGTGTGGCAGGGCCCCCGGAAACAAAGGGGTTGTAGAGGCCCCTACTAATCCAGTGCAGAGGAGCTTCCTTTTTAGAAAAATGAAAACATTTTAAAAACATTTTTAATACTGGGGTTGCAAAGGAGACTGCAGGGGTATCAAGGGAGACTCCAGGTGTTTGGGCTGTGGCCCCTGGCGACCCCCAGATCATGTCCCTGTACATCCCTTTAACCTGTTAGGAGATCATCAGGCTGCACAGTACCACAGTAAACAAGAGTGCTTCAATTTTTGGAAGTAGGTCAAATTTTCTATGGAAAAATGTATAGACACTACACACTTATTGACCAGCACAGTGCGAAGTGTTTGGGGCCACTGAGCTGGTGCCTTGTGATTTTTAGTAGGCAAATCTGTTCAAGGAAAAGAGAGTGCAGAAAGCTAAATCTGTTTATGAAAAAAAGACACAGCTGTCTTTCAATATCTCCTATTGGAGCAATTTGGCCGCCCACTGAGGCTGAGCCCTGTGACTTTTGCTGACACCGTGCTAATTCTATTATGCCGCATCGAAACTCCCCCAAATCTCATTCACAAAGCTTTTAATTTCACTTTCCTGAGCGTTTTCATCGAGCACACGGCAGTGAGACGGAAGCTTTTTTTTCGCAAGGCAAAGCATAATGTGAATATTTTAGACCCGCTGCTTGCCTCCATAAGCCGACAAGAGCATTGAAACATGAGATGTTTAAATTATGTCTGTCACTCTCCATGAAGCGAGGGTACTGAGTAGGCACTTCATAAAATGTATGCATAATCTGTCCTTATGTATTTATCAATTTATGTTTTTAAAGTGTTTTTGTATGCAGTATACTAGTTACATTGAAATACTACATTCCTGTCAGTCTCTTCATGCAAATGCATTCTTGATTCATGTTTTTGCAAGCCAGGGTCATTTTAAGCACTTTTGGGGCCAGGGGCATGGACACCTTTGTGGCCCCCCCTCCACCGAACCAAAAGAATTAAGGGATCCAGAATATCTGGTCACTCCACTCTCGACATGATCACAAACTATAGCTTGATATGATGCCTCGCAACAATCAAAATAATCATGGGTTCTCCCTTTCTTTCCCCTGCCCTCTTCATTCTTTAATCAGAAAGATAAATATGTATGATTTCAAGGATAATATTAGCAGTCCACAACAAGGGTACTTGTGTTCTAGCAAAGGTAGATTACACTTTTCATCAATACTAGCCACTAGGAAGGTATACCGGCCATGATATAAATGTGGGACATTGATCGTATGAAAAAGGTGCACATAATCCAAAATAGACAGACGACTCAGACTAGCTGCCTCACAGATTGCAAAAGTGCTCAAGCATGGATACAGGAGACCAATCGAAAGCAAGGGTAAGGCTTCACATGCCATAGTATAGATAGTGGAGGAAGATTAGAAGCTACCAGGAAGGTGTTCGTATCCAGACAGACTGAGATTAGAAGAGGGACCATGGCTGTGGTTTGCAATATATCAATGCTCATAATGATTATAGAGGAAGCAATACTATAGCCAGTTAAACTGTGAGTGAGGCTATTTTAAGATCATACCCTGAGAATGAAATCACTCTGAAAGGTGCCAATTTTGAAAGGTTGAGGGACTGGCAAAGTTGGCAAGTTAGGCAATACGACATTAAATGTGATGCACTGGAACACGCATTGGTAACAAGATGGAGCTGGGATTTGCACCCACTCTGCAATTTCTTCACTTTACCACTTTCTTGTCCTTTTCTTACCATGAACTAAAATAATTACATTTTATAGGGCTGAGTTTGAAAGTACACAAATCACATAACTCAACATGACAATTTATTTAAACAAAATGTTTCAATAGCTTATTATGCTAAATGGGAATGATTCTAGCTTCAAGGTCTCCATCATCATGGGAGGTATATAGGTCCCACCGCACTAAGTGATGTGATCTTGAAAGATTCCACCAGTGTTTCTCTTTTACATTTTACAGCTGTAAATACGTCCAAAATACAGGTTTGTGAAACTGTTATTTTTGAACGTGTAGAAAAACCTTTGAATTGTACAAAAAACCAAAACATTTTGTCCCAATGAGCAGACATTAAAATGTGCTTGCCAGAGGCCTGTGATGTCTGGACTGGTCTCTCATATCTAGAGCTCTTTCGACTCAAATGGCATACATACAAAAAGAGCAGATAAAGGACTAAACCCTATCACCAGCATGTGAGAAGGCACCTTTTCCCAGAAGACAGCACAGGAATTGCAGTGATATAAGATGATAAGTCCAGGATCGCAGTATCATCTGCTGGCAAATCCAGGATACAAGTGTGCACGCTTTGGTTCCAGAGTCTTAAATTTGGATATCTAATCACCTTTCGGACTAAAACTTTATGCTCATCATTGGAGGTGGCTGACTAGATTTTACAACTTCCCATCTGAATTTCCAATTTCTAGACCTTCCCCATAATGATTCTATGTTAGTTTGTATAGCAACCACTCTCCGGTGCAGTTGCATTAGTGATAAAAGCACCTATTTTGCTACAAAACAAAGATACATGCATGTTTATCATGTTCAGACCTAGGAAAGGCTGAGTCGGCCTTGCTGGAATTAATGTTAATCTTGCATATTAACACATATCGCTGCAATAAGTGTTCAACACACAGAGCTATCTTCTAAACCATTGCTGCACTAAAATGTGTCAATATGCATTTCAACTTTGGCTATTGTGCATGGTCAGTTTAATTCCCATAGAAAGATCTGTTGGCAGTCTTCATGACCATCAGTCTGGCTTCAGAGCTGCCAGAAGCACGGAAACTGCTCTCCTGAACATCCGTGAGGACCTGCTCTCGAACCTTGATTCTAACATTCCTTGTGTTCTCATTTTGCTTGATCTCTCTTCTGCCTTTGATACTGTCAACCATACCATCCTGCTCAACTGTCTCTGTGATAACCTGGGTATCACTGGTCAGGCTCTGGCGTGGCTGACCTCTTTCCTCTCCAATCGACCTCCCAGGTCCAACTTGGGTCTGTCCTTTCTGACGTCTTTTTCTCTACCTGTGGTGTCCCCCAGGGTACTAACCTCTCCCCCTGGCTTTTCAACCAGTATCTGGCACTTCTCGCCCACCGCATCGCCGCTCTCTGCCCCTACTTTCAGTGCTATGCGGATGATACCCAGCTCATTTTCAGGCTACCCTCAGCCTCTTCTTCTCCTTCCCTCATCTCTGACTGTCTTTCTGCTATCCAGGACTGGTGCGCCGCCAATGACCTCTGCCTTAATGCCAGTAAGACTGAGATTCTACTCATCGGCACACCCACTCCTCCTTCCCTGCAGCTCTCTGGCCGGCCTCTCTTGGCCCTCTTCCTGCTCCTACCTGCAAGGGAAAAAACCTTGGGGTCATCTTCGACTCCACACTCTCCTTCTCTCCTCACATATCAGACGTATCCTTCCTTTCGTCTCCTTCCCCCAGAAGCTCACTGTCTCTAGAGCCCTGGTTCTCTCAAAGCTTGACTACTGTAACAGCCTCTATCTAAATCAGCCTGCCTCTACTCTCCGCCCTTTGCAACTCATCCAGAACAGGACTGCGAGACTTGTCCTTGGCCTCAGCCGCTTCTCCAAACAACGAGTTGGTGGCAGATCTCTCTCCGTTGCAGGGGCCTCCCTCTGGAACAGCCTTCCTGCCTCCCTGAAACTTGAGGAGAACCATCTCCGGTTCCGGAAGCACCTCAAAACCTTCCTCTTCGCCTCTGCTTTCTCTCCCCCTCTCCCCTGCTAAAGTTATTGAAACTGCACTGAATCTGCAACTGGGCCACTCACCGTTCTCGGTCCTTGGCCCAGCCACTCTCCCCTGCACTGCCTCCCTGGCACCCCCTGCACTACGGGACTGTGTCTGTATCCCACAGCCCCCCCATCCCAGCACTTATCTGCACTTACTCGCACTGCCACTAGTTGGCCCTTGTTTTTTTCTTCCTGTATGCTATTAACCCTGTAATGCACTTTCCCCTCTCCCCTTTCCCCCCTGCACTTCTCCCCTTCCCTTCTACCCTTGCACTTGTGTGATCTGAATGACACCTGGCCTAGTAGGATCGTTGTCTGTCACCCCTTGTTTCCCCCCCTTGCCTCGTCGCGCCTTGAAACACTTGTGTATAGGCGCGTTACAAATGCCATATCATATCATATCAGAATGCTACTGGAGTTGCTCCATAGTGAAGGCACAAGCTATGCATTCCACAGTGAACCCAAAGCATTACAGGATGAATTGATCAGAGAGAGCCGCATGTACTTGTCACCAACAGCCAAGCAATAGGATTAGAGCCTCAGCAGCATGCCATAAAGTATCCCAACTTTTGCATTTAAGTTTGGTAAAGAATGGGAACTGACTTCTTTATATCAGGCAGCCTTGCTGAGGCCCCCCCCCAAGGTGGGGGCCTGGGGTAATGCCCCCCTTTTGCCCTCCCATAAATATGTCTCTGTTCGGCGCTTCAGGTATGTTCCCAGTGTGCCTTCTCCATAGTTCAAATACATTCTATTCAATGCAAATCAATATTGCTTTATGACCATGGCTCATAAGACATAGGTACTGCCAAAGTTTGCAGATTGATATGCTATTTCCAACTGCTATGCCAGTATTCTAGAAACAAATAGCAAGATAGAGAGAAAGATGGAAGACAGGAGGTGATGCCACATAGAAGGGCAGGCCTTTAAGGTGCCCCAAGTCACACGCTACTTTATGGCTACTTCATAACCCACTGAGACACTCTTGACATACAGAGTGTCAGAACCTAAAGTAGTACATGGCATGCAAACAGGACATCACGTCATGGGGACGGCATGCTGAGGAGAACAATTCTGAACAATTCAGGGTCCACTACAATGATTGTCGAGGAGTGGCCCATATACTAAGGACTCCAGGCAGAAGGAAGAGTGGCTATTTCATTGTTAAATCGTAAAATCCATCCTTGATTTATGTTTCTTCTTTCTCCTATTAGCTTGGACATTACATTTAACTTAAAGACCAGAGCCATTAGGGCTACTGGCGTGATATTGTTCTGACATTGCTCAAGAACCTTGGTGTTGGGAAGCAGAGTGGAACTATAACCATAGGAGATATGCATAAGACACTGGACTGATGAAAAAGTACATGTAGCTAAACATGCGAGGAGGGTGGCAGGTATCCCTCAAGGTTGGTGTTGAGTCTGGTCATTTCAGGAAGATTCACGTCTGGTGAATGAGCACAGAAGGTGTACAGGAAGCGGACGCTAGACAAGCTGGCGAAGTGAGAACTGTCTAAGTATAACTCATTCTGCGCTAGGAAAAGGCATCTTTCCAGGACTGGAAGACCCTTCTAGACTTTATTAGCTCATAGTGATATTAAGATAATTCATTAGCTCAAGCAATCCTATACTAGAGTGCGGTTTGGCTGTCGAAAAAAGCAGGGTAATTCATAGAATTTCGCAGAAAAGTGTCGCAAGCGGCTGGCGCAGAGTGTCCGCGTGCGATTGACTGCGCCAGGCACGTGCGCTAAAACCGATTTCCGCGCACAGCGTATTCATGGATTTCAGGCTTCCAAACCAGCCGTGGCGCAGAGAATCGCAACGACCTTGCAGCAGCGCCAGTAACGCCCCCAAGAACGCCCTCGCGCAAGGAAAAGCCGTCAAAATCGCTAAATCATCGCAAAGGGCTGCGCTAACCCTGGACCAGTTCACCGGGCTGGCAAACAGCAAACGCCAAGCGGGGAACGTGTATTGCAGGGGTGCGCGGGAAGTTCCACACGCGACTGGCCCCGTGCAAGCAGGGTACGTGAATTTCAGGGGTGCGCGGGAAGTTGCACACGCGATTTCAGCAGGGTCCGTGTATTTCAGGGGTGTGCGGCAAGTTCCACACGCGATTTCTGCAGGGTACGTGCATTTCAGGGGTGCGCGGGAAGTTCCACACGCGAATGGGCCAGTGCGAGCAGGGTACGTGTATTTCAGGGGTGCGCGGGAAGTTCCACACGCGATAGTCCTAGTGCGAGCAGGGTACGTGTATTTCAGGGGTGCGCGGGAAGTTCCACACGCGATTGTCCCAGTGCGAGCAGGGTACGTGTATTTCAGGGGTGCGCGGGAAGTTGCACACGCGATACCAGCAGGGAATGTGTATTTCAGGGGTTCTGGGGAGTACTACACGTGAATTGGCCGTGTGGGTCCTCCCAGGTGTACGCTCCACAACCTCCACGGCCCCTGCAGGCAGCCCACACCACGGGGGACTACCCTGCACCCCTGCTCATGTCCCGCAGGCAGCCCATCCACCATGGGCATGCCCCCCAGCCAACCCACATGTCACCTTGCACTACTGATCAACAATGCATGTCTACCACCACCCCCACCCCCCAGCACTGTGGGGCACCTGCCAGCAGGCCCCCACCCATGTCTCCCACCACCCCCACCCCCCAGCCACGAGGGGCAGCCTCCACCAGGCCCCCACTCATGTCTCCCACCACCCCCACCCCCCAGCATCCAGGGTCACCCTCCACCAGGCACCCACTCATGTCTCCCACCACCCCCACCCCCCAGCCACCAGGGGCAGCCTCCACCAGGCCCCCACCCATGTCTCCCACCACCCCCACCCCCCAGCAGTGCAGGGGCAGCCTCCACCAGGCCCCCACTCATGTCTCCCACCACCCCCACCCCCCTGCCACCATGGGCAGACTCCACCAGGCCCCCACTCATGTCTCCCACCACCCCCACCCCCCAGCCACCAGGGGCAGCCTCCAGCAGGCCCCCACTCATGTCCCCCTGCACCCCCACCCCCTGCCACCATGGGCATCCTCCACCAGGCCCCCACTCATGTCTCCCACCACCCCCACCCCCAGCCACCAGGGGCAGCCCCCACCAGGCCCCCACCCATGTCTCCCACCACCCCCACCCCCCAGCAGTGCAGGGGCAGCCTCCACCAGGCCCCCACTCATGTCTCCCACCACCCCCACCCCCAGCATCCAGGGTCACCCTCCACCAGTCACCCACTCATGTCTCCCACCACCCCCACCCCCCAGCCACCAGGGGCAGCCCCCACCAGGCCCCCACCCATGTCTCCCACCACCCCCACCGCCCAGCAGTGCAGGGGCAGCCTCCACCAGGCCCCCACTCATGTCTCCCACCACCCCCACCCCCCAGCAGTGCAGGGGCAGCCTCCACCAGGCCCCCACTCATGTTTCCCACCACCCCCACCCCCCAGCATCCAGGGTCACCCTCCACCAGGCACCCACTCATGTCTCCCACCACCCCCACCCCCCAGGCACCAGGGGCAGACTCCACCAGGCCCACACTCATGTCTCCCAACACCCCCACCCCCCAGCCACCAGGGGCAGCCTCCAGCAGGCCCCCACTCATGTCCCCCTGCACCCCCACCCCCCTGCCACCATGGGCATCCTCCACCAGGCCCCCACTCATGTCTCCCACCACCCCCACCCCCCAGCCACCAGGGGCAGCCCCCACCAGGCCCCCACCCATGTCTCCCACCACCCCCACCCCCCAGCAGTGCAGGGGCAGCCTCCACCAGGCCCCCACTCATGTCTCCCACCACCCCCACCCCCCAGCATCCAGGGTCACCCTCCACCAGGCACCCACTCATGTCTCCCACCACCCCCACCCCCCAGCCACCAGGGGCAGCCTCCACCAGGCCCCCACCCATGTCTCCCACCACCCCCACCCCCCAGCAGTGCAGGGGCAGCCTCCACCAGGCCCCCACTCATGTCTCCCACCACCCCCACCCCCCAGCCACCAGGGGCAGCCTCCACCAGGCCCCCACCCATGTCTCCCACCACCCCCACCCCCCAGCAGTGCAGGGTCACCCTCCACCAGGCCCCCACTCATGTCTCCCACCACCCCCACCCCCCAGCATCCAGGGTCACCCTCCACCAGGCCCCCACTCATGTCTCCCACCACCCCCACCCCCCAGCAGTGCAGGGGCAGCCTCCACCAGGGCCCCACTCATGTCTCCCACCACCCCCACCCCCCAGCCACCAGGGGCAGCCCCCACCAGGCCCCCACCCATGTCTCCCACCACCCCCACCCCCCAGCAGTGCAGGGGCAGCCTCCACCAGGCCCCCACTCATGTCTCCCACCACCCCCAACCCCCAGCAGTGGAGGGGCAGCCTCCACCAGGCCCCCACTCATGTTTCCCACCACCCCCACCCCCCAGCATCCAGGGTCACCCTCCACCAGGCACCCACTCATGTCTCCCACCACCCCCACCCCCCAGCCACCAGGGGCAGACTCCACCAGGCCCCCACTCATGTCTCCCAACACCCCCATCCCCCAGCCACCAGGGACAGCCTCCAGCAGGCCCCCACTCATGTCCCCCTGCACCCCCACCCCCCTGCCACCATGGGCATCCTCCACCAGGCCCCCACTCATGTCTCCCACCACCCCCACCCCCCAGCCACCAGGGGCAGCTCCCACCAGGCCCCCACCCATGTCTCCCACCACCCCCACCCCCCAGCAGTGCAGGGGCAGCCTCCACCAGGCCCCCACTCATGTCTCCCACCACCCCCACCCCCCAGCATCCAGGGTCACCCTCCACCAGGCACCCACTCATGTCTCCCACCACCCCCACCCCCCAGCCACCAGGGGCAGCCTCCACCAGGCCCCCACCCATGTCTCCCACCACCCCCACCCCCCAGCAGTGCAGGGGCAGCCTCCACCAGGCCCCCACTCATGTCTCCCACCACCCCCACCCCCCAGCCACCAGGGGCAGCCTCCACCAGGCCCCCGCCCATGTTTCCCACCACCCCCACCCCCCAGCCACCAGGGGCAGACTCCACCAGGCCCCCACTCATGTCTCCCTACACCCCCACCCCCCAGCCACCAGGGACAGCCTCCAGCAGGCCCCCACTCATGTCCCCCTGCACCCCCACCGCCCTGCCACCATGGGCATCCTCCACCAGGCCCCCACTCATGTCTCCCACCACCCCCACCCCCCAGCCACCAGGGGCAGCCCCCACCAGGCCCCCACCCATGTCTCCCACCACCCCCACCCCCCAGCAGTGCAGGGGCAGCCTCCACCAGGCCCCCACTCATGTCTCCCACCACCCCCACCCCCCAGCATCCAGGGTCACCCTCCACCAGGCACCCACTCATGTCTCCCACCACCCCCATCCCCCAGCCACCAGGGGCAGCCTCCACCAGGCCCCCACCCATGTCTCCCACCACCCCCACCCCCCAGCAGTGCAGGGGCAGCCTCCACCAGGCCCCCACTCATGTCTCCCACCACCCCCACCCCCCAGCCACCAGGGGCAGCCTCCACCAGGCCCCCACCCATGTTTCCCACCACCCCCACCCCCCAGCAGTGCAGGGTCACCCTCCACCAGGCCCCCACTCATGTCTCCCACCACCCCCACCCCCCAGCATCCAGGGTCACCCTCCACCAGGCCCCCACTCATGTCTCCCACCACCCCCACCCCCCAGCAGTGCAGGGGCAGCCTCCACCAGGCCCCCAATCATGTCTCCCACCATCCCCACCTCCCAGCCAGCATGGGCAGACTCCACCAGGCCCCCACTCATGTCTCCCACCACCCCCACCCCCCAGCCACCAGGGGCAGCCTCCATCAGGCCCCCACTCATGTCCCCCTGCACCCCCACCCCCCTGCCACCATGGGCATCCTCCACCAGGCCCCCACTCATGTCTCCCAACACCCCCACCCCCCAGCCACCAGGGGCAGCCCCCGCCAGGCCCCCACTCATGTCCCCCTGCACCCCCACCCCCCTGCCACCATGGGCATCCTCCACCAGGCCCCCACTCATGTCTCCCACCACCCCCACCCCCCAGCCACCAGGGGCAGCCCACACTAGGCCCCCACCCATGTCTCCCACCACCCCCACCCCCCAGCAGTGCAGGGGCAGCCTCCACCAGGCCCCCACTCATGTCTCCCACCACCCCCACCCCCCAGCATCCAGGGTCACCCTCCACCAGGCACCCACTCATGTCTCCCACCAGCCCCACCCCCCAGCCACCAGGGGCAGCCTCCACCAGGCCCCCACCCATGTCTCCCACCACCCCCACCCCCCAGCAGTACAGGGGCAGCCTCCACCAGGCCCCCACTCATGTCTCCCACCACCCCCACCCCCCAGCCACCAGGGGCAGCCTCCACCAGGCCCCCACCCATGTCTCCCACCACCCCCACCCCCCAGCAGTGCAGGGTCACCCTCCACCAGGCCCCCACTCATGTCTCCCACCACCCCCACCCCCCAGCATCCAGGGTCACCCTCCACCAGGCCCCCACTCATGTCTCCCACCACCCCCACCCCCCAGCAGTGCAGGGGCAGCCTCCACCAGGCCCCCACTCATGTCTCCCACCACCCCCACCCCCCTGCCACCATGGGCAGACTCCACCAGGCCCACACTCATGTCTCCCACCACCCCCACCCCCCTGCCACCATGGGCAGACTCCACCCAGCCCCCACACATGTCTCCCACCACCCCCACCCCCCAGCCACCAGGGGCAGCCTCCAGCAGGCCCCCACTCATGTCCCCCTGCACCCCCACCCCCCTGCCACCATGGGCATCCTCCACCAGGCCCCCACTCATGTCTCCCACCACCCTCACCCCCCAGCCACCAGGGGCAGCCCCCACCAGGCCCCCACCCATGTCTCCCACCACCCCCACCCCCCAGCAGTGCAGGGGCACCCTCCACCAAGCCCCCACTCATGTCTCCCACCACCCCCACCCCCCAGCCACCAGGGGCAGCCCCCACCAGGCCCCCACCCATGTCTCCCACCACCCCCACCCCCCAGCAGTGCAGGGGCAGCCTCCACCAGGCCCCCACTCATGTCTCCCACCACCCCCACCCCCCAGCCACCAGGGGCAGCCTCCACCAGGCCCCCACCCATGTCCCCCACCACCCCCACCCCCCAGCAGTGCAGGGTCACCCTCCACCAGGCCCCCACTCATGTCTCCCACCACCCCCACCCCCCAGCATCCAGGGTCACCCTCCACCAGGCCCCCACCCAGGTCTCCCACCACCCCCACCCCCCAGCAGGGCAGGGGCAGCCTCCACCAGGCCCCCACTCATGTCTCCCACCACCCCCACCCCCCAGCATCCAGGGTCACCCTCCACCAGGCCCCCACTCATGTCTCCCACCACCCCCACCCCCCAGCAGTGCAGGGTCACCCTCCACCAGGCCCCCACTCATGTCTCCCACCACCCCCACCCCCCAGCAGTGCAGGGGCAGCCTCCACAAGGCCCCCACTCATGTCTACCACCACCCCCACCCCCCAGCAGTGCAGGGGCAGCCTCCACCAGGCCCCCGCTCATGTCTCCCACCACCCCCACCCCCCAGCAGTGCAGGGGCAGCCTCCACCAGGCCCCCACTCATGTCTCCCACCACCCCCATCCCCCTGCCACCATGGGCAGCCCCCACCAGGTCCTCACAATCCCCAATCATGTGCGTAATGGTCAGCCTCCACAGCCAAAAAGCCCTACCAAGTAACTCATTCAGCCACATGGAAATGGAAATCACATGTTACACCCCCAATGTTCATGAAGCTAATGAACCCATGTCCGTCACACACAATGGTTGCAATTGAATGGGAAAACACACAACATGACATGCATGAAACCAATGAGATGATACCACACAGTGAAGTATGGAAACAAAATTGTATTGGAAAAAATAAAGAATGCTAAAGAAAGAAAACAAACTACAATGTGAATGAGAAAAAAAAAGCTGCATGTCCGTATAAAAACACAAAACTGCAAATCAGAATCCCAAAAATTTTTGTCCAAAGTCAAATGTAAAAAAATCTCCATGCAATAAAGAACTATGAACAAAACTACCAAGGGTCCATGAGCCCAACTGAACAAAGGAAACCTACTAAAAAACCTACCTAAAAATCAACTATATACAAAAAGTGGAGCAGTGTCCGTCGACTCCAAATCATAATAAGAAAGAAAGGAAACCTAAAACTAAAGAACTATATACAAAGGCGGCGGGCAAGTCCAGCGGCTCACTCCGTGGTGTCCCGGACCAGGGCATCATCGAACTCCTGTTCGATGTCCCAGAGGCGGTCCAGTTCCATGGCCCCGAGGGTCCGCAGGGACGACGCCGTGTCCTCCTCCAACCCCCTGCGGATTGCCTCGAGGCACTCGGCCTGCCTCAGGGCCCTCCGCATGGAGTTCTCCGCCCTGACCATTGTGACCCGCGCCTCTTCCGCCCGCCGCCGCTCCGCACCTATGGCGTGGCCCAACCTCTGCCACACGGAAGACACTCTCTGTCCTGGGTCCCCCTGCCCTCCAGCTGATGCCTGCCCCTCCGATGTCGAAAGCCCCGAGCCTTCATGTCTCCCACCATGTTGCTGCTGCTGCTGCTCTGCCTCTGCACGTGCACTGCCTCCTGCTGCCTGCACATCCTCCGCCGGCTGGGGTGCAGTTGTTGATGTGGCCACCCCTGCTGGACCTCCGACTCCCGACTGTGGCAGGGATGCCTCCTCCACCAGCCTGGCCGCACCGTCAGAGACAGCTCCACAGAGCACCCAGGTGACTGATGGGTGGGAAGATGGCACAGAGGATGACTGGCGCGTAGGGGGTCCAGTTGAGGAGGGGGTCGAAGCAAGCCCCATCAGACAGCGGAATCCGGCCTGGGTGACCTGTCCCAGCAGGCTTACGTGGTCAACGAGCCATTCGAGATGACGTGCAGTCTCTCCATGAAAAGACTGCAGGTCACCTCGCATGGCCCGTTGACGCAACGCCACACCAGCCAGGACAGGCTCAACCCGGACCTGAATGGCCACGTCCGCAGGCAGAGGAAGGCCAGTTGACGTCAGCTCATCCCCTGCCTGAAAACGGGTCTGGACGTAGGCATCCCTGCTGGTGCAAGATGATGCAGGGACAGGATCGGGGACAGGATTGCACACAGGCACCTCCGCGGCCGCCTGTGCTGCCTCCTGTCCCTGGTTCTGCACTGCACCACTAGCACCAGTGGGATCCCCACCTCCAGACCCCGTCTCTGGTGCTTGCACGGCCTCCTCCTCCACCAAACCCCCACCAACCTGGATGACTCCGTGCCATCTTCCCCTGTTGGGCCCTGTGGGGTCCCAGCTGCCCCTTCTGCTGACGAGGAGTCCAACTGCAACCTCCGCCTCTTGGACCTCCCCCTGGCAGCTGCGGCCTGGGACGCGGCACCGGACTCCTCACTCCCCGACGAGATGACAACACGGGAGGGGAGCCGGGCCTTGCGTCTCCGGCTGGCGGTCGGATCCCCGCCGCTGTGCTCCACAGCACCTTCTCCGCCCTCTTCATCAGTTGACGCTGCAGACAGGGAAAAACAAAACACAGGCATCAGGGCACTGTACAATGGACACATACACGCATAACAGTTGCACATGAGTGGCATTGGCAAACCTCAGACATGTCATCACAATCCCCAACACACATGTCACTGCAACTCGCACACATGAGCCATACCACAGCCATATCGCAACTGCCACCACCATCCATACACATACAACAGCATGAGCAGCCAAAGGGGAGCCAGACATCACATGCAACACAGGAAGTGCACCACACATGTACACACACCACCACACTTGCATGCATGTCTACACCTCTGCCAAGTGTCGCACTGTTCAGACGGGCATCCATGTCACATCTGCCAATCAGGCTTCCACATACCGCTGTCACATGCATCCATGTTGCATCACTGTTGCACCCTTGTCAAATACACACACATGCACATGTACACAGTGCTCATACATGCAGCCGAAAACAACATACATGCCTGACATGACGGACATGTCTACTTACATACACATTCATCCAAACATGTGTGCACGCACAACTGCATTTGCCATGCAAGTCCACACACACAAGCACCATCCATGTCTCACACATTACAGCCCTGGCATGTGTCAGCCCCACGGCCCTGTACACCCCCACCCATACTCAACCCCATACAAACAGAGGTGCAACCGGCACAATGCCGAATAATCACCACACGCACTGCTCACAATCAGGATGCATGTACACTCACCGCTCGACTCCAGACGGGTCTGCTTCTCTAGGACCTGGACGTGGAGCGCTGGGGATATGCGTTCCAGGACCCCCATCTGTTCTTCCGACAAGTGGCCCCGGCGCCCCTTGGCATCCGCTGCCTTCAAGAGGCGCCGGGCCTTGTTCAGGGTCCTGGACCTGAAGTCCTCCCAGCGCTTCCTGACATGTTGTAAGTCCCGGACTGCCACCCCCTCCGCGTTGATGGCAGTCACGATGTAGGTCCAGATCCGAGTCCGTCCTTCCTTGTCGGCGTGGAAACTTCCGAAGAGGGCATCATACTGCCCCAGGACTTGCTCCACCAGGACACCAACTTCGGTGGCACTGAAGCTGGTGCCCCTCTGCCTCTCTGGCCGGGGGTTGTCAGTGGTCACAGATGGTGTTTGCCCCGACATGACAACCCCAGAGGCAGGAGTGGGTGGGCAACTGGGTCCTGGGGCTGGGCTGTGGAGCGATGGAATTCCAGTCGGGAGTCTTCGGTTCCAGCAGGGGTGGTCACAGCAACAGCACCCCTGGCTGATGTGCAGGCAGCAAATGGCAGTGCACGTGGGCAGCAGGCAGTCAGGCAGCAGCAGATGGCAGGTGGGAGCGTGCTCGGGGCTCTGGGGGGCAGTAGTTCGGCCTTCTGGGCAGGAGCGTGGTCTTCCGTGTGCTTACGCGTGGCCAGCTTGGTACGGAGTGATTTGGCACGTGAAAATCCTGCACGTCAGCGTGAAAACCGAGGAAAGGCCCTTAGCGCGTAAGCGCGTCAGCACGCATACGCGATTCTATTGGACCAAAGGCCCTCAGCGCGTAAGCGCGTCTGTGACGTGACCCGCACGGGTGTTTCCCACACAGCACGTGATGACAGAGCACACGTGGAAAGACTGCACGTCAGAGTGTCATCGCGTGTGATTGGTGGAAATGGCCCTACACGCAGAAGTGACAAAGCGTGTAATTGTGTGAAATGGCCCTACACGCATAAGTGACAAAGCGTGTAATTGGTGGAAATGGCCCTACACGCCTAAGTGACAAAGCGTGTAATTGGTGGAAATGGCCCTAGCGCGTACACGCTGCGTAAGTAATGCTGGATGTGTGGGCCTGTATAAAAGGTACGCGTAGAACACCATTTCCTTGTACGTGCTTTTCGTGGAGAGCGAGTGGGTGAATTCTGTACTTCTTGTCGTTTCACACGCGATTTACCTCACTGCGTTTCAAGTTCGTATTCCCTGTTACCTCTGACAGCTTTTTCTCATTTTTCTCTTTTACTGGTTTACCTGGGCCTGTTCCCTCAAACAGTGTTCCCTTCTACTGTTGTCCTGTCTCCTCAGACAGCGTACAAATCTTCTTTTGGCGGGGGTGTTGCCAACCAAACGCGCTCCTTTTTCACGCTCTTTTACCTGGCAGACGGTGAGTCACGCACGTATCTAACATCTGTGCTTGCCCCGTGTGTAGCCTACCCCTTCAGAGGTCATTCTAGGCTGCGTGTGACACGCATACGTTCATTCTTGTGTTACTGGGTGCCACAGCGTAGTGCAGGTTTTTCTTTCTGCACACGTGGTCTAGGAGGGGTTGCGTGCACGTCATCTCCCTTTTTTGGGGCTCCTGTGCGTAGCGTGACCCGTCATCTTTCCCCAGGGGTTACAATCAGCCTTGCAAGAGCACTAGGGTACAATTACCATCTGGTACCCAACCCCTTTGACCCCCAATTGCCCAGGACAATATTTTACAGCCACTCCCATACGCACATTAACATCAGTGCCATGGCTGGGAGGCGAGGATTCCGTAAGGGTGGCAAAGGTGGAAGAGCCACAAGTGGTGGCCGTGGTGGATCCGGTAGGGGACGTGGTCGTTACTTGCAGGGTGAGCCTGTCCCCCCATGTGTGGAGGACCAGTCAAGGGCACCCATAATCCCCCCCCTCCCGTTGAGGCTGATGTGGCTGACACCATCCATGCTCAGCCCTTGTTGGACCAGCCCATTGTGGCACCAGACCTGGCTGACTCCATGGCTGACTTCCAGGTCAGCAGGCCTATGACACGTGCGCTGGTGCACGTTGATGTCACCATGCCACGTGCATCTGGGGCAGCAAGGTCATCTGCTGCACCAAGTAGGCAGGGCGGAGAGGCTGCAGGGGCAGCTGCGGCTCCATCCACCCCAGCCCTCACACACCCAGCCCGGACAGTGTCGGTCCTAGTCCATGCTGCTGACATTCCCCCTGTCACCATCACACTAGAGCCAATGCCTGCACCAACTCCCATGCTGAGTGTGCAATCCCACACTCCTGATACAGAGTCCACCAGGGCTCCTGCCCCTAGTGTCCAGAGCGGCGCAGGACACTCAGGATCACCACCACCTTCCAAGCGGAAGAGGAAGAGTGCTCGTCCGGCACAGGCTGATGCCCCAGACACGGCTACACAGTTCGGCCCATCCAGGAAGCCCAGCGTCACGGATGACGAACTGAATGCACTTGTCGAGTATGTGTCCGCACATCACAACGAGATGGTCATTGTTGCAGGATCCAAGACCACACCTGCACAACGCCAGGCACACTGGCAGACCATTGCGGACATCGTAAGTGCCCTTGGATTCGTGAGGCGCACAGCCAATGATTGCTATAAGCGCTGGAATGACCTAAAGCGCAGGGCAAAGAGTAAGCTGGCCTCAAGTCATGCCTCAACTCTAGTGACTGGAGGTGGGTCTCCAGTAGTAGACATGGAACTCACTCCACATGAGTCAGTCGCTGGGACCTACGTCACGGAGGAACAGATCCAAGGCGTGGGAGATTTGGCTGATTACGAGGCATTGTCCGGTGAGTGCACATGCATGTGTGTGTCATCCATGTGCATGGTGTGTGTGAGGGCTTCTGTTTGTGTGCCAGGTGAGAGTGTGTGCGCCTGAGTCGTATGGGTCAGCCATGTGCTTCATGCAATACATCCTGCGCAGCTGCATTTGGCCATAGCAGTATCCCTTCTGCCAACAGTAGACATCTAGCCCAACTGCACGCCAGTTGCCCTTGAAGTGTCACCTTGCCACAACATTGTTGCTTAATTTTTCACTGTTCATTTAGTCAGATTGTTTGCATTCCACCACTTTTACTAGGCATGTCGCAGTCCTCTAATCACATGTCTGACATGGCTATGGTAAAGTGGAGTGACTTTGTTACCTGGATATCATTTGTTCAAACATGTCCCTGTGCAATTGCACCATTTCGGACTGACAGCTCCAGGTGAAGAATCTGACCTGTTTGAATTAGAAAAGCTATTACATGCGGGAACTGGACTGAATGAATAGGTGCTGCCCTCCTCTCCATCTTCACTCAATAGCAATGGTACATGCCATCTGTGTGATGGCATGTGTGTTTCACCTGCCAATCACAGGCCAATGTGTGATGCCACTGCCAGGCAGCATGCAGAAAATGTGTTTATCTTCCATCTTGGTGTCATCAGTGTGTGCCATTTGCCTGCCCTTCATACGCAGTGAGGGTGCATGCATGGGAGGGTTTTAGTCATGTGGGACATGTCTCAAACAAGTACTGGTTCTCTTGCTTCTCAGCCCTCATTGTGTGCCATGGTGCTAATGCCTGTTTCCATTTCATTGTTTTTATGTCTTTGCAGGGGAAGACACACCTGATACTGCTGGGGTTGTGGAGATGGTGCAGACCCAGGAGGGGTCCGAGGGCCGACCAACCACCAGTGAGGGACGTGGTGTGGTGGTGGGTGAGAACCCACAAGTGCTGCAGGTCCTGCTCTCAAGGGGTGTCTCTGGCTGCACCTCCCCCGAGCTGTACTCAGGTGTTGATTCGGATGAGACCTACGTGCCGTCGCAGGTGAGTGTTCCAGGGAGGGATTCTGTTCTGTCTCACCCACCTGCACCAGGGTCAGAACCCTCAATGGGGATGTCAGTGTTGGCAGCTACGCCTTTGGTTGTTACGGATGCAGGGTCACACTCCGCGACATCTGATCCTGTTCCTGGGCCAGCAGATCAGAGGGGGAATGCAGTCCTGCAGCCTCAGGCAGTGCCGGCACAGCAAGGCGCAGTTCGCCTTGCCCCAGACAGGTGTGGTGCCCGCCGACGTGGTGGCCGTACGCCACCTGGCAATACCACATGGGAGCAATCCATTTACGGTATGGCAACCCAACAGGCAGCATCATCCGAGATGATGGCTCAGGCCATGGATAGGGTGGCCACTTCCATTGTCCCCCCTGAAAGGCTGATGGAGCGACTAGAGCAGGCAACCGACTCCATCTGCCAGTCACACAGGGAGGACATGTTGGGGTCCAACAGGGACAGGCGGGCGGCACTGGCGACTCTGCAGGAGGCCATCTCCATTGAGTCCCAGGGCCACAGGGAAGCCCTGAGGCAGGAGCTCCTTCACCTCAGGACGACTCTTGTTGAGCTTGAGGCTTCAACACACCAAAGGACAGAACAGCAGCTGGAGCGTCTCACCCGTACGCTCTCAGCTGAGATGCAGGCAACGAGGGCGGAGGTCCGGGCATCCCGTGAGTTGTTGCATGGTGACCTCCGCACACTCATCCTCCAGAACCAGACCTACCACACCCGCATGCTTGCAGCCATGGAGGAGCAGACTAGGGCCTTGCGTGGGCTGCCTCTCATAGTGCAACCACCTCCGGATGCAGCTGCAGAGGGTGATAATAGCGACAGCAGTGATACTCCCACAATAGGGTAGCCGTGTGGGCCATGAGCCCATGGAGGTGTTTTATTTTCCCAGGATCCACGCAGGTGGGTTCTGGTGTGCATCCTGTCCTCGGACCTCCTGGGTGGCCTCCCCAACCCCCCCGGGCCCTTCAATGGCCATTTTTTATTTTTTTTTATTTTTATTTTTATTTTTATTTTTATTTATTTTATTCCCAATATTTTTGGGACGATTTGTTGGCTTCCGTGGTTCCTGTGGGCATACGCTGCATTGTGGCTGGGCACATGCAGGCTTGTAATGTATTTGGTTCAGATGCTTGGGTTTGAGTCACACACATCCCTCCTGCTTCCCGTTTCCATGGGCTTGCAAAGGGTGTGCCCAAGTGACAGTGAATTACACAGTGACGTTGGACTCCCATGAGCTGTGTGGGCAGTCTGTAGTCAATACTGTGTATACATTCCTAGTGCATATTGCTGTTGTGTTGTACACTGCATGTTGCATTGATGTGTAACTCATCTTCTGTGTCTACCTCCCAATTTGCAGGTCCCTTCCTCATGTCTACACAAGGACCTCTAGTCTGGAGATGTGGTCCATGTTGGCAGCAGTGCACCTACAACTCTACATGGCGCCAACACTGCACAGTTGGTAGTGGTGGGAGTGCAGGCATTTCCAGGTGGTGAGACTACTAATATTTAACATTAGTGATGTCATGTTAATGGTAGTACGTGCTCAAGTTTGTTGTTGGTCCGGCATTACTGTGAGCATTTCAGGTGTTGCAAGTTTCTAAAAGGGACACTGTACATTGTGACACTAGTGTCATGTTGTGGGGATTACTTTGTTGACCTGCAAATAGCATGACATGGCACGGTGTGTCGTGTGGCGGTGCTGGGGTTGGGTTGGCTGACATGGCACTGTCCTCTTGTTGCATTTTGCAAGTGGGTATTCATTTTAGCTGCTTGAATGTGTAACTTCACAAAACTGCATTGGTGGTGTCTGTGTGGGTAGGGATGCACACATTGTGACACTTCCAGGTGAACAATCTCAGGCTGATATGGTTTTCACGGTTCTTTCTCCAGACATTCAGGATCAGTGTCAGGTTGAGTCATCATTGATTGTCAGATGGAATGTGCCAGGGCAGTGTGCACTCCACAGGGGTGTGATTTCTATGTGAAGTAATTAGCCACTAGCTGTGTACGGGCTGCCTCCCCCCGTGCCCTTTCCCCTCCCATGCGCAGCGGCTGTGCATGTGGTTGGGGATGGGGGGGCACCACCATGTCCACGGCCAGGCCCCGGCGTGTTGCAACGTTGTGCAGGACACATGCTGCCACTATGATCCTGCACACTACTGGGGGAGCGTACAACAGCTGCCCGCCAGAACGGTCAAGGGAGCGAAAGCGTGACTTCAGCACTCCGAATGTGCGCTCCACTATGCCACGGGTTGTAATGTGGGCTGCGTTATATCTTACCTGGGGTGGCGTGGTGGGGTTCCGAATTGGCGTCATCATGTGGGGGCTGAGAGGGTAGGCACTGTCCCCTGTGGAGGTGGTGATTGGTATCATTGGTGGGGTTGTGACCTTGCTCAGTATCTGACATGCATGCATGTGCAGTGGCATTCATACTCACCAAGCAGCCATGTATCGCCATGCCGCCCAGCTTCTAGGTCCCGGCTTAGGATGGACATTCGGTAAATGAAGCTGTCGTGGGTTGACCCGGGATAGTTGGCATATACTGAGGTGATGATTCCCTTGGCATTACATACTACCTGCACGTTGATGGAATGCCAGTGCTTGCGGTTCCTATAGATGTGCTCAGATGCCCTGGGGGGACGTAGAGCCACATGGGTGCAGTCGATGGCACCTAGCACTTTGGGGAATCGTGCCACAGCGTAAAAATCCAGGGCGGCAGCATGCCTTTCTGCAGGGGTTCTGGGCAGGTATATGTGCCTGCGGACTGATGGGCGTGCAGTGATGATGTTCAAGACCTGGTGTAGGCAGCGTGACTGGGTGGCCTGTGATACACCACCCACAATGGCACTTGTCCGCTGAAATGATCCAGTGGCTAAGAAGTGCAGTACATTGAGGACCTTCTCCAGGGGGCTGAGTGCTTGGGAGCACAGGGTGGGTGATGTGAGGTCATCCTCCCACTCACTCACCAGGTCCAGTATGATGTGTGGTGGAAACCTGTACCTCCCATGCACCTGGTCATCAGGCATCCCGAAAAGGCTGGTTCTGGGTGTGAGTATTCTGGCCCTGACTATCCTCCTCCTCCTCCTTTGGTAGGCCACGCCCACTGCTGCTAGGAACGGTATGTTCATCCTGGGTCTGAGCATGTTAATTTGTTAGCGTGCAAATTAATGCATTGCGCGTGTTGTAGGCGAGCGTGTGACCCGCGCACCCCTGAAATCCAGTACCCAGTCCAATAGCGTGTGGAAATTCCCGCGCACACCGGGATACAGGTGCGCTGACGTACTTGCGTGTGTAAGTGTCCGCGCACACTTGATATACACGTACATAGGCCAATCGCGTGTACGCGCACTTTTGTCCAATTACACGCGATGACACCCTGACGTGCTGTCCAATTACACGCGATGAGACTCTGCCGTGCTGTCCAATTACACGCGATGAGACTCTGACGTGCTGTCCAATTACACGCGATGAGACTCTGACGTGATGTCCAATTACACGCGATGACACTCTGACGTGCAGTCTTTCCACGTGTGCTCTGTCATCACGTGCTGTGTGGGAAACACCCGTGCGGGTCACGTCACAGATGCTCTTACGCTCTGAGGGCCTTTGGTCCAATAGATTCGCGTATGCGTGCTGACGCGCTTACGCGCTAAGGGCCTTTCCTCGGTTTTCACGCTGACCTGCAGGATTTTCACGTGCCAAATCACTCCGTATCAAGCTGGCCACGCGTAAGCACACGGAAGACTACGCTCCTGCCCAGAAGGCCGAACTACTGACCCCCAGAGCCCCGAGCACGCTCCCACCTGCCATCTGCTGCTGCCTGACTGCCTGCTGCCCACGTGCACTGCCATTTGCTGCCTGCACATCAGCCAGGGGTGCTGTTGCTGTGACCACCCCTGCTGGAACCGAAGACTCCCGACTGGAATTCCATCGCTCCACAGCCCAGCCCCAGGACCCAGTTGCCCACCCACTCCTGCCTCTGGGGTTGTCATGTCGGGGCAAACACCATCTGTGACCACTGACAACCCCCGGCCAGAGAGGCAGAGGGGCACCAGCTTCAGTGCCACCAAAGTTGGTGTCCTGGTGGAGCAAGTCCTGGGGCAGTATGATGCCCTCTTCGGAAGTTCCCGCGCTGACAAGGAAGGACGGACTCGGATCTGGACTGACATCGTGACTGCCATCAACGCGGAGGGGGTGGCAGTCCGGGACTTACAACATGTCAGGAAGCGCTGGGAGGACTTCAGGTCCAGGACCCTGAACAAGGCCCGGCGCCTCTTGAAGGCAGCGGATGCCAAGGGGCGCCGGGGCCACTTGTCGGAAGAACAGATGGGGGTCCTGGAATGCATATCCCCAGTGCTCCACGTCCAGGTCCTAGAGAAGCAGACCCGTCTGGAGTCGAGCGGTGAGTGTACATGCATCCTGATTGTGAGCAGTGCGTGTGGTGATTATTCGGTATTGTGCCGGTTGCACATCTGTTTGTATGGGGTCGAGTATGGGTGGGGGTGTACAGGGCCGTGGGTCTGACACATGCGAGGGCTGTAATGTGTGAGACATGGATGGTGCTTGTGTGTGTGGGCTTGCATGGCAAATGCAGTTGTGCGTGCACACATGTTTGGATGAATGTGTATGTAAGTAGACATGTCCGTGATGTCAGGCATGTATGTTGTTTTCGGCTGCATGTATGAGCACTGTGTACATGTGCATGTGTGTGTATTTGTCAAGGGTGCAACAGTGATGCAACATGGATGCATGTGACAGCGGTATGTGGAAGCCTGATTGGCAGATGTGACATGGATGCCCGTCTGAACAGTGCGACACTTGGCAGAGGTGTAGACATGCATGCAAGTGTGTTGGTGTGTATACATGTGTGGTGCACTTCCTGTGTTGCATGTGATGTCTGGCTCCCCTTTGGCTGCTGATGCTGTTGTATGTGTAGGGATGGTGGTGGCAGTTGCGATATGGCTGTGGTATGGCTCATGTGTGCGAGTTGCAATGACATGTGTGTTGGGGATTGTGATGACATGTCTGAGGTTTGCCAATGCCACTCATGTGCAACTGTCATGCGTGTATGTGTCCATTGTACAGTGCCCTGATGCCTGTGTTTTGTTTCTCCCTGTCTGCAGCGTCAACTGATGAAGAGGGCGGAGAAGGTGCTGTGGAGCACAGCGGCGGGGATCCGACCGCCAGCCGGAGACGCAAGGCCCGGCTCCCCTCCCGTGTTGTCATCTCTTCGGGGAGTGAGGAGTCCGGTGCCGCGTCCCAGGCCGCAGCTGCCGGGAGGAGGTCCAAGAGGCGGAGGTTGCAGTTGGACTCCTCGGCAGCAGAAGGGGCAGCTGGGACCCCACAGGGCCCAACAGGGGAAGATGGCACGGAGTCATCCAGGTTGGTGGGGGGTTTGGTGGAGGAGGGGGCCGTGCAAGCACCAGAGACGGGGTCTGGAGGTGGGGATCCCACTGGTGCTAGTGGTGCAGTGCAGGACCAGGGACAGGAGGCAGCACAGGCGGCCGCGGAGGTGCCTGTGTGCAATCCTGTCCCCGATCCTGTCCCTACATCATCTTGCACCAGCAGGGATGCCTACGTCCAGACCCGTTTTCAGGCAGGGGATGAGCTGACGTCAACTGGCCTTCCTCTGCCTGCAGACGTGGCCATCCAGGTCCAGGTTGAGCCTGTCCTGGCTGGTGTGGCGTTGCGTCAACGGGCCATGCGAGGTGACCTGCAGTCTTTTCATGGAGAGACTGCACGTCATCTTGAATGGCTCGTTGACCACGTCAGCCTGCTGGGACAGGTCACCCAGGCCGGATTCCTCCGTCTGATGGGGCTTGCTCCGACCCCCTCCTCAACTGGACCCCCTACGCGCCAGTCGTCCTCTGTGCCATCTTCCCACCCATCAGTCACCTGGGTGCCCTGTGGAGCTGCCTCTGACGGTGCGGCCAGGCTGGTGGAGGAGGCATCCCTGCCACAGTCGGGAGTCGGAGGACCAGCAGGGGTGGCCACATCAACAACTGCACCCCAGCCGGCGGAGGATGTGCAGGCAGCAGGAGGCAGTGCACGGGCAGAGGCAGAGCAGCAGCAGCAGCAACATGGTGGGAGACATGAAGGCTCAGGGCTTTCGACATCGGAGGGGCAGGCATCGGCCGGAGGGCAGGGGGACCCAGGACAGAGAGTGTCTTCCGTGTGGCAGCGGTTGGGCCACGCCATAGGTGCGGAGCGGCGGCGGGCGGAAGAGGCGCGGCTCACAATGGTCAGGGCGGAGAACTCCATGCGGAGGGCCCTGAGGCTGGCCGAGTGCCTCGAGGCAATCCGCAGGGGGTTGGAGGAGGACACGCCGTCGTCCCTGCGGACCCTCGGGGCCATGGAACTGGACCGCCTCCGGGACATCGAACAGGAGTTCGATGATGCCCTGGCCCGGGACACCACGGAGTGAGCCGCTGGACTTGCCCGCCGCCTTTGTATATAGTTCTTTAGTTTTAGGTTTCCTTTCTTTCTTATTATGATTTGGAGTCGACGGACACTGCTCCACTTTTTGTATATAGTTGATTTTTAGGTAGGTTTTTTAGTAGGTTTCCTTTGTTCAGTTGGGCTCATGGACCCTTGGTAGTTTTTTACATAGTTCTTTATTGCATGGAGATTTTTTTACTTTTGACTTTGGCCAAATATTTTTTGAATTCTGATTTGCAGTTTTGTGTTTTTATACGGACATGCAGCTTTTTTTTCTCATTCACATTGTAGTTTGTTTTCTTTCTTTAGCATTCTTTATTTTTTTCAATACAATTTTGATTCCATACTTCACTGTGTGGTATCATCTCATTGGTTTCATGCATGTCATGTTGTGTGTTTTCCCATTCAATTGCAACCATTGTGTGTGACGGACATGGGTTCATTAGCTTCATGAACATTGGGGGTGTAACATGTGATTTCCATTTCCATGTGGGTGAATGGGTTACTTGGTAGGGCTTTTTGGCTGTGGAGGCTGTCCATTACGCACATGATTGGGGATTGTAAGGACCTGGTGGAGGGTGACCCTGGATGCTGGGGGGTGGGGGTGGTGGGAGACATGAGTGGGGGCCTGGTGGAGGGTGACCCTGGATGCTGGGGGGTGGGGGTGGTGGTAGACATGAGTGGGGGCCTGGTGGAGGGTGACCCTGGATGCTGGGGGGTGGGGGTGGTGGTAGACATGAGTGGGGGCCTGGTGGAGGGTGACCCTGGATGCTGGGGGGTGGGGGTGCAGGGGGACATGAGTGGGGGCCTGGTGGAGGGTGGCCATGGTGGCAGGGGGGTGGGGGTGGTGGTAGACATGAGTGGGGGCCTGGTGGAGGCTGCCCCTGCCCTGCTGGGGGGTGGGGGTGGTGGGAGACATGAGTGGGGGCCTGGTGGAGGCTGCCCCTGGTGGCTGGGGGGTGGGGGTGGTGGGACACATGAGTGGGGGCCTGGTGGAGGCTGCCCATGGTGGCAGGGGGGTGGGGGTGGTGGGAGACATGAGTGGGGGCCTGGTGGAGGCTGCCCATGGTGGCAGGGGGGTGGGGGTGGTGGTAGACATGAGTGGGGGCCTGGTGGAGGGTGACCCTGGATGCTGGGGGGTGGGGGTGGTGGTAGACATGAGTGGGGGCCTGGTGGAGGCTGCCCCTGCACTGCTGGTGGGTGGGGGTGGTGGGAGACATGAGTGGGGGCCTGGTGGAGGGTGACCCCGGATGCTGGGGGGTGGGGGTGGTGGTAGACATGAGTGGGGGCCTGGTGGAGGCTGCCCCTGCACTGCTGGGGGGTGGGGGTGGTGGGAGACATGAGTGGGGGCCTGGTGGAGGGTGACCCTGGATGCTGGGGGGTGGGGGTGGTGGTAGACATGAGTGGGGGCCTGGTGGAGGCTGCCCCTGCACTGCTGGGGGGTGGGGGTGGTGGGAGACATGAGTGGGGGCCTGGTTGAGGGTGACCCTGGATGCTGGGGGGTGGGGTTGGTGGTAGACATGAGTGGGGGCCTGGTGGAGGGTGACCCTGGATGCTGGGGGGTGGGGGTGCAGGGGGACATGAGTGGGGGCCTGGTGGAGGGTGGCCATGGTGGCAGGGGGTTGGGGGTGGTGGTAGACATGAGTGGGGGCCTGGTGGAGGCTGCCCCTGCACTGCTGGGGGGTGGGGGTGGTGGGAGACATGAATGGGGGCCTGGTGGAGGCTGCCCCTGGTGGCTGGGGGGTGGGGATGGTGGGAGACATGAGTGGGGGCCTGGTGGAGGCTGCCCATGGTGGCAGGGGGATGGGGGTGGTGGGAGACATGAGTGGGGGCCTGGTGGAGGCTGCTCATGGTGGCAGGGGGGTGGGGGTTGTGGTAGACATGAGTGGGGGCCTGGTGGAGGGTGACCCTGGATGCTGGGGGTGGTGGTAGACATGAGTGGGGGCCTGGTGTAGGCTGTCCCTGCACTGCTGGGGGGTGGGGGTGGTGGGAGACATGAGTGGGGGCCTGGTGGAGGGTGACCCTGGATGCTGGGTGGTGGGGGTGGTGGTAGACATGAGTGGGGGCCTGGTGGAGGCTGCCCCTGCACTGCTGGGGGGTGGGGGTGGTGGGAGACATGAGTGGGGGCCTGGTGGAGGGTGACCCTGGATGCTGGGGGGTGGGGGTGGTGGTAGACATGAGTGGGGGCCTGGTGGAGGCTGCCCCTGCACTGCTGGGGGGTGGGGGTGGTGGGAGACATGAGTAGGGGCCTGGTGGAGGGTGACCCTGGATGCTGGGGGGTGGGGGTGGTGGTAGACATGAGTGGGGTCCTGGTGGAGGCTGCCCCTGCACTGCTGGGGGGTGGGGGTGGTGGGAGACATGAGTGGGGGCCTGGTGGAGGGTGACCCTGGATGCTGGGGGGTGGGGGTGGTGGTAGACATGAGTGGGGGCCTGGTGGAGGCTGCCCCTGCACTGCTGGGGGGTGGGGGTGGTGGGAGACATGAGTGGGGGCCTGGTGGAGGCTGCCCCTGGTGGCTGGGGGGTGGGGGTGGTGGGAGACATGAGTGGGGGCCTGGTGGAGGCTGCCCCTGCACTGCTGGGGGTGGGGGTGGTGGGAAACATGAGTGGGGGCCTGGTGGAGGGTGACCCTGGATGCTGGGGGGTGGGGTGTGGTGGTAGACATGAGTGGGGGCCTGGTGGAGGCTGCCCCTGCACTGCTGGGGGGTGGGGGTGGTGGGAGACATGAGTGGGGGCCTGGTGGAGGGTGACCCTGGATGCTGGGGGGTGGGGGTGGTGGTAGACATGAGTGGGGGCCTGGTGGAGGGTGACCCTGGATGCTGGGGGGTGGGGGTGCAGGGGGACATGAGTGGGGGCCTGGTGGAGGGTGGCCATGGTGGCAGGGGGTGGGGGTGGTGGTAGACATGAGTGGGGGCCTGGTGGAGGCTGCCCCTGCACTGCTGGGGGGTGGGGGTGGTGGGAGACATGAGTGGGGGCCTGGTGGAGGCTGCCCCTGGTGACTGGGGGGTGGGGGTGGTGGGAGACATGAGTGGTGGCCTGGTGGAGGCTGCCCATGGTGGCAGGGGGGTGGGGTGGTGGGAGACATGAGTGGGGGCCTGGTGGAGGCTGCCCCTGGTGGCTGGGGGGTGGGGGTGGTGGGAGACATGAGTGGGGGCCTGGTGGAGGCTACCCATGGTGGCAGGGGGGTGGGGGTGGTGGTAGACATGAGTGGGGGCCTGGTGGAGGGTGACCCTGGATGCTGGGGGGTGGGGGTGGTGGTAGACATGAGTGGGGGCCTGGTGGAGGCTGCCCCTGCACTGCTGGGGGGTGGGGGTGGTGGGAGACATGAGTGGGGGCCTGGTGGAGGGTGACCCTGGATGCTGGGGGGTGGGGGTGGTGGTAGACATGAGTGGGGGCCTGGTGGAGGCTGCCCCTGTACTGCTGGGGGGTGGGGGTGGTGGGAGACATGAGTGGGGGCTTGGTGGAGGCTGCCCCTGCACTGCTGGGGGGTGGGGGTGGTGGGAGACATGAGTGGGGGCCTGGTGGAGGGTGACCCTGGATGCTGGGGGGTGGGGGTGGTGTTAGACATGAGTGGGGGCCTGGTGGAGGCTGCCCATGTTGGCAGGGGGGTGGGGGTGGTGGTAGACATGAGTGGGGGCCTGGTGGAGGATGCCCATGGTGGCAGGGGGGTGGGGGTGATGGTAGACATGCATTGTTGATCAGTAGTGCAAGGTGACATGTGGGTTGGCTGGGGGGCATGCCCATGGTGGATGTGCTGCCTGCGGGACATGAGCATGGGTGCAGGGTAGTCCCCCGTGGTGTGGGCTGCCTGCAGGGTCCGTGGAGGTTGTGGAGCGTACACCTGGGAGGGCCCACACGGCCAATTCACATGTGGTACTCCCCAGAACCCCTGAAATACACATACCCTGCTGAAATCGCGTGTGGAACTTCCCGCGCACCCCTGAAATACACATACCTTGCTGAAATCGCGTGTGGAACTTCCCGCGCACCCCTGAAATACACGTACCCTGCTCGCACTGGGCCAATCGCGTGTGTAACTTCCCGCGCACCCCTGAAATACACGTACCCTGCTGAAATCGCGTGTGGAACTTCCCGCGCACCCCTGAAATACACATACCTTGCTCGCACTGGGCCAATCGCGTGTGTAACTTCCCGCGCACCCCTGAAATACACGTACCCTGCTGAAATTGCGTGTGGAACTTCCCGCGCACCCCTGAAATACACATACCTTGCTGAAATCGCGTGTGGGACTTCCCGCGCACCCCTGAAATACAGGTACCCTGCTCGCACTGGGCCAATCGCGTGTGGAACTTCCCGCGCACCCCTCAATACACGTACCCTGATGAAATCGCGTGTGAAACTTCCCGCGCACCCCTGAAATACACATACCTTGCTCGCACTCGGCCAATCGCGTGTGTAACTTCCCGCACACCCCTGAAATACACGTACCCTGCTGAAATCGCGTGTGGAACTTCCCGCGCACCCCTGAAATACACATACCTTGCTGAAATCGCGTGTGGAACTTCCCGCGCACCCCTGAAATACACGTACCCTGCTCGCACTGGGCCAATCGCGTGTGGAACTTCCCGCGCACCCCTGCAATACACGTACCCTGATGAAATCGCGTGTGGAACTTCCCGCCCACCCCTGAAATACACATACCTTGCTCGCACTGGGCCAATCGCGTGTGTAACTTCCCGCGCACCCCTGAAATACACGTACCCTGCTGAAATCACGTGTGGAACTTCCCGCGCACCCCTGAAATACACATACCTTGCTGAAACCGCGTGTGGAACTTCCTGCGCACCCCTGAAATACACGTACTCTGCTCGCACTGGGCCAATCGCGTGTGGAACTTCCCGCGCACCCCTGCAATACACGTACCCTGATGAAATTGCGTGTGGAACTTCCCGCGCACCCCTGAAATACACATACCTTGCTGAAATCGCGTGTGGAAATTCCCGCGCACCCCTGAAATACACGTACCCTGCTCGCACTGGGCCAATCGCGTGTGGAACTTCCCGCGCACCCATGAAATACACATACCTTGCTGAAATCGCGTGTGGAAATTCCCGCGCATCCCTGAAATACACGTACCCTGCTCGCACTGGGCCAATCGAGTGTGGAACTTCCCGCGCACCCCTGAAATACACGTACCCTGACGAAATCGCGTGTGGAACTTCCTGCGCACCCCTGAAATACACGTACCCTGCTGAAATCGCGTGTGGAAATTCCCGCGCACCCCTGAAATACACGTACCCTGATGAAATCGCGTGTGGAACTTCCCGCGTACCCCCTGAAATACACGTACCCTGCTAAAATCGCGTGTGGAACTTCCCGCGCACCCCTGAAATCCACGTACCCGGCCAAATCGCGTGTGAGACTTCCCGCGCACCCCGGTATACACGCACACGTATTTTTTGTCAGCGGGTGTCCGTGTTTGTGGGTACCCCTTTGCACGTCATTTGTCCTGGAGGGCCACAGTATAGGACATTCATCCTGGCAGTATATAGGTGCTATTTGTTGGCGCACCTTTTGGCGCACATTTCTTACAGCCGCAGAGACGCTACCGCCTGCTTTCTTGTGGCGGTCGTGTTTGTGCCTGTGCGCTGGTTTGAGCGTGCGCTTTTTTGCCCTATTCTATTCCATGAATACGTGTTGTAGGCGAGCGTGTGGGCGTTCCGCGCACTTGTGCCCTGTACTTCCCCCGTGACGCCCACGTTTTGGCAAGTTGTTCCCCATTCCGAGTGTTACGCCCGTGTTCCGCCTACTTTTGTTGCGTGCGCCGCGCTATGTGCGAATTTCGCTGTGGCCTGTGCGATTTTCGCTGTGACCTGGCGCACGCTGTTAGATGGCCTGTGCGCCAACGTGCGCCGCACACTTTTTTATCGCACATCCGCTGGTTTTTTCGCGCACGGACTTCCATGAATCGATGTGCGCTGCTTTTCGTGCGATTTTCGCACTTGCACTGCGATTTTCGCTATTCCACTGCGATTCGCACGTTTTTGCCCACTTGCGCCGCGCTAATTATACCATGAATCGGCCTGAAAGTTGCTGATGTTTATAAGGGGACATGCTGCCTTTTATTTTATATGAAAACGCTCTCTGTCACTTGTTACTCTGTGAAATTTTGACTGTTTGGGCTCCATTTCTCCCACAGCCTAGTGCCCGGATAATGCTTGTTGCCAACTTTGTCAGCAACATTCTGGATACCATTTCTCACTGAACTCTGCTGCACCTCATCAGACAGTGAGAATTGTGTTCCAAAATTCTAGAGTGGTAGTCAGAGGGAAGATTGACCATACATGGTGTCCCTTATTGTGGTTCACTGAGGGAACTGTATTGGTATGAAGTCACAAATGAATATGCAGAATGTGGTCTGGAAAATGGGGGGTTGGGCTGGGATTTGTAGTTTGGGGCTGTGTAATATGTTTCTAAATTAAAGGGGTCAGAAAGGAAATCTGTTATTTTGTTTTTTTTTATTTTAAAAGAGTTTATTTTTTTAAATTCCACAATTGCACATTTACAATCTGAGTGTATATGAGCTGTCAATTGTGTGACATAACATTTAAAAACCTTCACAATACTTTCTATAACATAATAACTAAAAACTAATATAGCATGAATTTATTTACACATGAATGAGTTACTCAGATGCATTGAATAGAGGACTGAATAGAGGGAAGGGTGAATAAGAAGGGTGGAGAGGGAGAAAAAAACTGAAAAAAACAGATGAGTAACAAAATAAAGCGAAAAACAATAGAGATACCAGTACAACAATAAATATTGTCAACAATATATCAGTTATATAAGCTAAACATTTGTATTACAGAAATAATTAATAAAAATATGCCATCTTTTGTCATGTTTGAAAAAGAGAGAGGGTGAATTAGCAATACATTATTCCTGTCGATGAACATGACATACATTATTCCACAAGCCTTTTATGGCGATTTTATCAAAATCTTTCCTATTAGATATAATTAAATGTATTGCAAGAAGTATAAACCGGTCGAAAATAACAGATTTAATCTTACCCGCATTGAAAGCAAGGCTACCAAGTAGGATTTTGGTTATATTTAAGGGCATAGAGACTTTAAAAATCTGTCGTATGAAAGTCCAGATGTGGTTTCAAAAAGTGTTTACCAAGAGGCAATCAAAAAACATAGGTCTAAAGGACCCAGTGGTTGAATGACAGGACCAGCATAAATCAGTATCTGCCAATTTAGATGAAAAGAGCTTCTTGAGAGTAATAAATGCTCCATGTGTAAAAAAGTAAAGGGTCTGGGTTAGATTCACAGATGTGGATATAACTTTAATCTTGGACCATATCATGTCATGGACCACAGTTCATCCCCAAAGTGTATTCCACAGTCTTCTTCTCGTTGCAATTCAGACAAATAGAAAATATTGGGGATCTTTCTGACAATATAACTTTATAAAAGATTAATTATTTGATGGTGTCAGGAGATTCTATGATATGCATTCTAAGAAGGGTCCACAAGTAATTGCTAGGAATCGATTCTACTGCTAGCATTTAAAAACACACCAATTAGATTAAGATATTGACAGAGAGGAAATGTTAGCAATGAGAATTTGGGTTTAAATTATTCTGCAGAAAGGATATTGCCTCCCACAATTATTTGATCAATACATTTAACACCTTTTTTAATCCAGACTTTGCGGAGTATAGATCTGTCATAAATAGTTATATATTTATTGCACCACATAAAGGGATAGAAAGCCTTAGCCGACTTATTGATTTGATGAAACAAAAGGTCCTTCAAATAAGAGCTAGCAAGACAACTTGTTTTTAGAAAAGCCTATCTTGGATCAATTGAAAAGATAGATCATGTCCTTGATATCAAATGGTGAAACAAGACACTTTTCTACAGTTAGCCAAGTAGGTGGGTTTATGTCATCATTAATGGGGAATCGATTTTTGGCTTGTTTGAGAAAGAAGGCTCTATGATATATTTTAAGATTCCAAAAATTGACACCACCTTTGGCATATTGATATTTTAGTTTACTAGAAGCAATTATTTGATTTTTCCTTAGGACCCCATAAAAAATCAATATGTGTCTTGTCAATAGATGTAAAAAAATGAGTGTGGTAAAGGAATGTGAAGCATTTGTAAGTAGCATTAAATCACAGGTGTGAACATTACTATAATTGCCTCTAATCTTCTCACCATGACAGGTCTAGGGGGAACCACATGGTTACAAATTCATTTAATTTTGATTGTTGTTTTTGTAGGTTAATTTTAATCATTTGAGGAAGTGAAGAGGCAATTGAGATACCTAGATACTTAATGTAGACAGGATTACAATGGAGATCAAAGTGGGTGGGATCTTCTTTAACACAGTAAGCCTTAAGTGGAAGCATTGCTGATTTATCTTTGTTCCACCTATAACCCGAAAACTGGGAGACAAGGTTAATCATTCTAGTAGATGGTAAGTGTTGCAGTCGGATTGTCAAGGGAGATCATTATGTCATCCACATAGGCAGCTAACTTAAACTCAGATCTCCTGCATCTAATAGCAACAATGTCTCTATTATTTCTGATTAGTTCTAATGGTGGTTCAAGGGCCAATTTAAATATAATAGATGAAAGGGGACATCCTTGTCTATGGAGGGAGAAACTAAGAGAAAATTGATTATTGATCAAGATTGAAGTTTTTGGATCTGAGTATAAAAGCTGAACTAATTGAATTAACCATCTCCAATACCATGCCATTTTAAGGCTTGAAACAACAATCCCATTCCACGTGGTCAAAAGCTTTTTCTGCATATAGTGCAATTGACAAATAGGGTTATTTAAGGTGATTCTTCCTATTTATACCGGGCAAGAGGTTCATAAACAGTCTGGAATTCACTGATATAATTCTGCCTTTAATAAAGCCTACTTGATCAGGGTTAATTCATTTATACATAGAGGATTCTATTCTATTGGCCAAAATCTTTGCAAAAATCTTACAGTCAGAGTTAATTACCGAAATTGGCCTATAGGTCTTGGGTCATTCGCTATCTTTATTATGTTTTGGAAAGAGGGTCAGAATGGCTTCCGTAAAGGAGCCCGATGACTTTCCTATTTTAGAGAAAAATGTGTAAAGATATTCTAGCTTAGGTGAAGGGTAGAAGAGAAATGTGCAAAAAAATCCATAGAAAAAAGTTCCCGCCCAGGGGCTTTGCCTTTCTTAAGAACATTTATGACCTTAGTGATTTCATTGATATGAACAGGACCATCCAAGCTACTTAAATCAATATTAATAGGGTGGTTGTGTTCCAGCAGCTGAAGAAATCATTGAAGTGAATATTAGATAGAGTGTGATCCGAGGCATATACATTTTCATAGAATTTGGTGAAGACACCAAGGATATCTGCATTGGAGGATAGTATTTTGCCTGAGTCGTTTTTGACAGCAGATATCCAAGATCTTTTATTTGAGATGCAAGGCTAAAGCTTTACCAGCTTTATTTAATGATTGATATATTTTGGATTTAAATTTAAGCACTTCACCGCAAGCTTGCTCAGTGAATTCTCTGTTTATAGAGAAACAAAGAGTCAGAATTTGTTTAAGCAAAGCATCACTCGTTTTAGCATTGTATCCTTTCTCCAAGGCACCTAAATCTTTTTTGGCCTCTTTCTTTCTTTTAACTGCAAATTAGATAATATGTCCCATAGGGCTGCTTTTAAGTATCCCAATTGTTGGCTGGAGAGGTGTTATCATCTTTATTAATATGAAGGAAAAAGTGATGAAATTTGAGAAAGGATTTTTGAAAGTAGACGTCCTGAATTAGTGAGTTGTTAAATCTCCATCTGCATATGCAATTTTTAACGCAACCCAATTCTATGTTAGCAATTACAGGAGAATGTTCTGATATTAGTGAGCATTCAATAGTGGAGTAAATTATTGAGCAATCTAAGAATTTTGCGACACAAATGTAATCAATGCGCGAAAGTGAGCTATGTGAGGAGGAGTAAAAGGTGAAGTCAAGATCTGTAGGATGTGAGAACCTCCATGTGTCAACAACTCCAATTTTCACTAAACATTTTGTAAATTCAGTATGTGGTTTGCTGTATTTGAATTGACATGGGGACCTTCTATCTAGAAAGGGACTGATCACATTATTAAAGTCCTCACATATTATCACATTGGAAAGATCTGATTGTAAAATTATTTGTTTCAACTCCCTCCAGAACTTGGGGTCAGGGTTAGTGGGCCCATACTCATTAGGAATTGAGACAATTTGACAATTAATTGATAATTTAACTAAAAATCATCTATCATAGGTATATGTGTCCTTATGTAGGACCTGACAATTAGTACCCCTTTTGAATAAAATTGCCACACTGCTATGTTTACCATCTGCCTGACTAGCCAATACATTGTCTACCCAAAATCTCTTCAATTTCATGGATTCCTGTAATCATATATGCATTTCTTGCAGGCAAGCAACAGTTGGCTTACATCTATTAATGTGAGCTAGGACCCTTTGTCTTTTAATTAGGCTATTAAGACCTTTAGCATTCCATGTCATACACTTCAAAGCCACAATCTAGGAAGGGATAAGAGTAGTAATATTAACAAAAAGTAAACATTCACAACTTGCATACTCCGGAGCAAAAGGAAAGAACCAAAAGTTGTTATAAAATGCTAAAAATGGGTATAAAAAATAAAAATAAAAAGAGCAACATTGCAACATCTGACAATAGGGTGTTGTCGAGTATGAACTTGTGGCTTGGTGGTGCTTGAAACATTCACACTCGGCGAATATGAGGAAGTGAGATAGAGCAAAAATAAAAGGCTCCAAGATCAGAGTCACAATGCAAAGTACCATACGGGGGTGTAGGCGCATCCTGCAAAGGGTGAAACAGCGAACAAAAAAACAGAGAAAAAGACCAATCCAGAAAATCCATAGATTGACAGTTCCAGAAGGGTGAATATTCCAAGAGAAGTTCCTTTTAAGGTGAATCATAAGAGAGAAACTGGTGAGGAAAGAATGAAGATCATATGTTACTGGCATTGCCTGTGTCCATCGCTTCCATCTTTTGCAGTCGTATGTATTTCTTTATTTATTTTTTATTTTATATGTGGCTTTACATTGTTATGCATTATAGCAAAAACTTTTGCCATTTCTTCCTTTACATTTAAAATACTTTAACTGAAATCCAGTATTATTCGTTAAGAATGTCATCCAAAAAAACCATTAAGACATTTTCATCTGTTTGCAACATCAATCCTCTTGAAAATTTGGTAAGTGCCAGAGTTATTGAGATTCTATCTCCGGCCAAAAGTGTTGGCCAACAGTCGTCCACCGACCTAGGTCCATGCTTTCTAATCACTTTGTCGGGGGGAAAATTCTCCCGGGGGTCGGCTGGGCCGCCTGCGGACCTCCGGGCAGGGAGGCCCCAACTCCTCCCGCGTATCCCAAAAATGAGCATGAGGCACACACAAGAAGCAAGGTGGTTCTGCTGTTTATTGAACAACGGCAGGGATGGGTCTAGGATCGTACGCGTCCGTCCTGACTCTCGAAATTCGTGGGGCTCGCAGGCCCCTTTTTGCTTCAGTATGACGCGCTACTTGCGTCACCTGGGAAAGTTAGCAAAAAACCTATCGCCACTCTGGATTGGTTCCTCGAGTGGTAGGGTTAGTATAGCATACGTATAGAGGAGATTGTTAGTGGTTAAGGGTCAGTCAGGTGGTATACTTGGGTTGTCCCTTCTATTAGATACATGAAAATTATTACACAAAGACCCCTGATGATTGGCTAATGTTAGTGGCGTCAGTGATGAGTGCCCCATGTTCTGATTGGTCCACTCGCGAGCCCCCCAGCCTGGGACCATCGTTGTTCCCAGCTCGCGGTGTACCTGTCATTCGCAACAATATGTGACTAAATGTTTATGCAGACAATGCGTGGATGTGCTCATATGCCTGAGAGCAGACTATTCCCACCGCTGTAGGTGTCCATCGGGTCATTTCATTGTTGCAGTCTGTGTCTGAAACGTGGGACCCAGGCGACTTCTCTCTCCTGGGCTGGCACCCTGTCAGGTTCGGCTTGGTCACGTGAGGAGAGACCGTGATTGAGGCAGAATTCTGCACATTTAATGTTGTATTTTCCACTGTGTGTCTGGCTTAGTTTGCAGGTGTGACCTTGGCTTTGGCTTGTGGCATGCGAGTTGCAACATTGCCCCCTTGGCTGTCAGTTCTCGCTGGGCTCATTCTGCAGGGTCAGCAATTGTACTCTTGCTCGTTCAATGTTCGTGGTGGCTCTTGCTTGCGGCCTACTTGGGCCTGGTGCATAGGTGGGGATGTTCAATGTACGGCACTTTAAGTTACGGTATCATATTGCTTCATATCCAGTATCATGTCTTCGTTGCATTTCTCATCACAATGCATGGGTTAGGAGAAGCGTCAGCAAGCATTTTAGATGAGTTCTTTGTGCGTCCTGCGTTTCTGCATTTTGAAAAACCTATGTGAAAAATAATAAAGATGCGCGTCAGTGGGTGTGTCCGTCACCTACGTCATAGCACTGAATATGTTCTTCGTGTGGATTGGTGTGGGAGTGTCCAGTGTGCATGGTTGCACGGGTGTTCTGACCGTTGGCTAGGTCGTCATGGCATCTCTAACGATGTGTTTATTTACTGTTGAATGGTTCAGTCGAGTTCATCCATGCCGCAGGTGTCGGCTTGAGCAGGGCAGGATGGTGGGCAGGCTGGTGGGCACATCCGTATGTTCCTGTACCAGGGTATTTGGTCGTCTGGTAAATAGGCAAATTCCTCTCGTGGCGGGTGTCTGGGCCGCGATCCTCTAGGCCAGGGGCGCGAGGGGATTGGGGGGAGTCTTTTGTCCCATTCTCCCACTTCAGTCCCCCCTCTGGTCGACTTGTCGACCACAAACATATCTTTTTCCTTATCTCCTCGTACTCTCCATATTTTAGTTACTCCTCCCAGGTGTCCATAGTGGTTGACATGGTCTTCAAATGACCAATACATATACACACAACTTCCTCCAGGTGTGCAGTATACCCATTTCCCTATATAGCTCCTCGGGTTTCTTGGGTTTTCGAGCTTCACGGATGGCGGGTCCAGGTGGTTGGTGATGATTTGTTTGCGTAGTTTTTCTCTTTCTTTTATTATTGTGTCTGTGTGCTGGCCATCATCAGTCGGCATCAAGGGGTGCATACCAACCATTTCGATCATTTCGTCTGTAGTGCGTGCTTTCCGGGCTTTCCAAAACCTTATCATTATCAGTGCAGCTCCAGCCAGTATTATGCATCCAACTATAATCTTCAGTCCGTCCGACAGCCATGATGGCATCATGACCATAACATTGAAAACCAGCTGTCATCCTTCTTCACTCCTTTACTTTCTTCCATCATTTTGGAGTGCATCTGGGCCAGTTGTGATACTGCTTCGGTGAGTGTACCATTGTCAGCATCATTAGCAGGAATAAATGTGCAGCATGATTGTCCTATCTTTGCGCAAACTCCTCCTTCCATTGCTGTAAGGAGATCTAATACGTATCTGTTCTGCAGTGCTACCATGCTCACTGCTCGCAGTTCCTCTTTTATCGCGTTGAATCCATTTACTGTACAATTAATTGTCATCATCAGCTCCCATCGGGTTATCTGAAGCCATTTTGCGTTTGCGTAAGCTTGTAGTCCCGGATGTATTATTGACGAGAAAAACATTGCTGCTCTGCTGAATAGTCTGTGTTCTGGTGGGATTGAAGTGAGTGCTGTTTCCGACCTTCCCCATAGGTAATTTCCTGTCAGAGGTTCTCCTTGTCTCTTTTTTCTATTCAGGACATTATTGTTGTTGTTGTTTTCGTTCTCTGACTCCTTCTGAGGTTGTACAGATCTCTTCTTCCTCTTGTTTCCTTCATCCATTTTGGGGAAGTTCGCCATGTTCACGTGTTTCTGGGGCACCACTAGTGATGGTACATTAATTTGTACCATTGTGCATATACCGTTCCACAGAGGGAGCAGTGTGTGGTATGCCTTGTTTCCGCAGGCCCAGTAGTGGTCCATTAGTACTGCTGTTCCTGCTCCCCCCTCAGGTAACTCTATCACACTGGCACAGTTGGTGTTGTTCCCACGTCCACTTCTCCTCTATGTTGGTAGCATATCTTAGGTGCAGACAGCGGCAGTATGCTCATTGGGTCTTCATCCTTCTCCATCCACGTCAGCATGGGTACGTACTTGCCCCAAATCGTCCAACATCTGTTATTGTGTTCATCAATAGTGGTCATATTTTCTCTTGTTACCATGTTGCTGCCAATCACCCCTATGTCCCATTTGTTGTCCATGTACACCTTCCCTGTTATTGTTACCAGTGGTCTTTCCCAACATCCTTGTGTACTAGGTACTTCAGTGGCGTACCAGTCACATGGTAGGTATTGTAGTGTTACTTTCTTCGTTTCTCCCTTTTCAGGACCACTTGTCATGTATCTGAATGCTTCGGCATGCAAACTGCTCTTGTGGTAACTCAAATAAGTCTTGAGGAAGTTGTTTTCGTATGGATATGTGTCTCGCGTTTTCCACACCAGTCTCACCACAGTCCCTTGAAATCGCCCTCTCGTTTGGAATAGTGCCAGGTATATTATACATCGTGCTGTCTTTTCATCTATTTCCGTGGCAACGAATGTTCGAGAAGCGCCTATGGCGTATGGGATCAATGAGCAGACGTAGCAGCTGTCTTCTGTTGTCTGCTTACCTATTTGGGTCATGTGTTGGTACCACATGTTGTTCGAGACGTGTGCTGAATCTGTTATGTAATTATCAATGCCTTTATTATCTGAGTGTGTGCTGCGTTTAACTCTATTTCCCTTATGTGGAGGTTTGCTAGTACCACCTGACGTAACACCTGTTGCAGCCGTGGGTGGGGGTACATTAGGTTTGGGTGCAGCCAAAATATTGATAGCGTAACTTTTCTGCCATACAGAGGCAGCTAAAAAACCAGTGATCATCAAAACCCCTATCATCTTTATTGCAAAAGCTAGTCTCACCGGCATTTTGTTCTTACCTTGCTGCAGTCCGGCAGCTTATTCTTGCGACGTTAAAGTTGCCCGCCTGAAAATTCTCAATAAGCTTCTTATTATTGTTAGTTGTTGTTGTCAAGCCCTCCCTATCAAGCAGTCGTTCAGTGCCCAGGCGAAGAGCTGTTCTCACGCCAATCTAAGCGATCTGTCTCTTAGGGCAGGTAAGTGCTCGTGAAGGTGGGGCATTGATTGTTCTATGGCCAAGATAAATGCGGTGTAGTAAACACGTATCCTCCTTCTTTTTAGGTACTTTGGCCTTTTTATGTAATATACAAATTGGTGTGATAGGGCTTCAGGGTAATTATCGTCTGAGGGTAGCAGCTACTCCTGGGCAATGTACGCTGTTAGTTATCTATTTCCTTAGCAATACAATAATACACGGTACCTGCATGTGCGAGAAAGAAAAAAAAGAACATACAAGTGTTTACATGTGTATATGTGCAAAAACAATGTCCTTCAATTGGGTGGTGGCCGTAGTGGGTAGGGGGTTTGTGGGCAGAAGGTTTGGGGCTCAACTGCCGGAAGTCTCTTTGCTCTTTGATCGTGTGACCATGGGGTGGGCACTATGGGAATTACCAGTTTTTATTTCAGTACTTGTCTCTGGGTATTCTTGGGGGTTACAGGGTATGGAGACACTGAGGTCGTCAGCTGTGGTAGACGTCTCTTTCTCCGTAGGTGACGCTGTCGTTGTTCTTCCAATTGCCCTGTCGTTGACGCTAGGGCGGGCCTGGAGTTTGCAGATCTTCACGTCGTGTAGGTGATTCCAAGCACGTTTATCCTGCAACTTTACTGCTCTCGTAGATACCTCCTCTACCAGGTGGGGGCCAGTGAAGCGTGGGCTGTTCCACTTTCTATTTAAATTGCGGAGTAGCACGTGGTCACCTTTAGCAATTTTGCACAGTTTTTCCTTTTCCACTTCTTTATCCGCGTCTTCTTGTTGATCACTCTTAGACCCGCCCCGCGTGCGCTCGAGCTGTTGGGACACAAACACTACACTAGTAATCAAAGAAGACACATATTGGTACATTTCATCACCAAGAACAGTTGCAGTGTTTTCATGGTCTATGAATGCTCTTGATGTTGGCGTTAGAGGAAGGCACATTTGACGTCCGGTCACCACCTCGTGAGGATTGAGGTGGTGGTCGGAGCCTGGTCTATTCCTTAGCTCAAATAGAGCCAGTGGAAGACAATACAACCAACTCTTTTTTGTCATTTGCTGTATCTTTGCAATTGCCTCCTTCAATAGGCCATTCAGGCGTTCGCATATACCGTTGGCCTGCGGGTGATATGCACACGCAAATTTATGCTTGATGTTCAATAAGGATGTGATGTGCTAGAACATTTCATTAGCGAAATGCGGGCCGTTATCCGACCGCAGTATCTCACATACTCCCCACCTGGGGAAAACTTCCCTCACTAGAAATTTAGCTGCTCTAAATGCATCTGGATGTGAGCAGGGTCCTGCTTCAATCCACCTGGAGAATGGGCATACCACTACGATCATATACCTATTTCCTTGACATACGTTGATCATATCAACGTAATCGATATGGATGTGCAGGAAGGGTCCCTCTGGCCGGGGTATAGTACCTTTTATCACTTTCAGCCTGTGACCGGCCGTAAACTGTTGACATGTGAGACAATTGCTGATAAAATTTGTCACATGGGAATTTAACTCGGGACAGAACCAATCTTCCCTAATTCGTGCTGCAATAACTTCCTTGCCTGTGTGGGCTGGGTGGTGGAGTTGGCTCAGGGCAGTGTTCAATAGTGCCAACGGCATTACCGTCTTTCCAGTGTTACCCTGGTGCCATAGTGCGTCAGTTGGCGACATCGTACATCCTCTTTTTACCCATATTTCTTTTTCTGCCATTGGTGCAGCCGCTTGTAACTCCATTATTTGTGTGGCTGGGAGATGAGTGTACCCTTCTCTCATCAACATCTCCTTAGCTATCCCCCTCCCTCTCCCTCTCTCTGACTCTGGGGGGTTCCATATCTCACCAAAATATGCGGCATACTTCGCATGTGCGTCTGCTGCCGCATTACCTTTTGAGATATGATCTTCTCCGTTAGTGTGTGCGAGACATTTTACTAAAGCCAGTTCTTGGGGATCATTTATTACTTCAATTAACTCAGCTAATAAGAGAGCATGTTGCACTGGGGTGCCGTCAGCTCTCCTAAACCCTCTTCTCCTCCATTTTGTCAATCCTGAGTGGACAGTAGACGTGACATATGCGCTATCAGAATATATAGTAACTCTTTTGTCAAAGCTTTCCTTCAATGCCAAGATCAATGCAACCAATTCTGCTGCTTGAGCAGAGTAATGTTGTGGTAATTGTACACATTTCACTGCCACACACACCAATTCCTCTGTCATTTTTACAACTGCTGCCCCAGTTCTCCTTATCCCATCACTCTGGTCTATTGTTGATGACCCATCAATGAACAAGAGCTCTCCTCCATTCAGCGCATCCTCTTCAACTTTTCTAGTACATGAGTACATTTCGATAGTCTGCGTACAATCATGTGCATAGTCGCCTTCCTCAATAACTTCCGCTATAAACCTTGCAGGATTAACTGTGCTGCATCTAACAATGGATAATTCTGGTCTAGATAAGATGATCTCATAACCTGACGCCCTCTGTGTGGTTAGTGTGGACTTTGGCTTGTTCAATATTGCAAATAGGGCATGTTCCACAAATAGTGTCGTTGGGCACCCCATTGTAATTGATGATGCTTTCTCTACCGCGAAGGCAGCTGCGGCGAGACCTTGTTCGCAAGGGAAATGACTTAACATAACAGGATCCAAGTGACCGCTGTAAAATGCTACTGGTTTGTATCCCATGCTTGTCTTTTGAGCCAACACTGCTTTCATTACTGCTGAGTCGCAATGTGAAAATATAAAGAATTGTCGTTCATAATCTGGGGTGGCCAGCACCGGAGCAGTTGATATTGCGTCTTTCAGTTCATCAAAGGCCTCTTTCATTTCCCTTGTCCACCCCAATTTTTTCTCCCCTTTGTTAGCCTCTCGCAATGCTTCAAGTAGGGGTCCTATGTATGAGCTGTAATCAAATACCCATGCTCTACAGTAGTTGCACAATCCCAGGAACTGCTGCAGCTCCCTCACTGTTTGTGGCAATGGCGATTTTGATATAGCCTGTGCTCTTTGTGGTGCAATCTTTCTTCCATGTTGGGATATCAGCTGACCAATGTATAATACCTGTTCCTGACAGTACTGTAACTTTTCTTTGTCTACCTTGTAACCCTTTTCAGCCAATATTGTCAGCATTTTCAATGAGTCCTCCCTGCATTTATTTTCGCTTGTGCTGCAAATTATTATGTCATCAACATATTGCAACACTGTGCTTTCCAATTCAATGTTTCCCAAGTCCATCTGTATTATTCTGTTGAAAATTGAGGGTGACTCGCAGTACCCTTGTGGCAATCTGGTGTGCTTCCATTTTGTGTTTCTGTACGTGAAGCTTGTCAGATCTTGTGAATCTGGATGCAGGGGTATTGAGAAAAAGGCATTTTTGAGGTCAATCACTGTAAATCGTGATGCCTCTGCTGGAATTCCACACAATATTGTGGCCGGGTTTGCTGCTATGGGGTATTCTGCTTCCACTATGTTGTTCAAGGGCCTGAGGCCCTGGATGAAACGCCAAGACCGCCCTTTAGCTTTGCGCACTGGATATACGGCTGTGTTACATGGTGGTTCTGATGGTACCAATATGCCATTATTTATAAGGGCCGTTATTGTTTCATATATGCCCTCATCTGCCTCTTTTGATAGTGGGTATCATTTCACTCTAGGGAGTATTGCACCTTTTTTCAATTTAATTCTTACTCCCCCTATACTTTTTATACATCCCACGTCATAGGGACTAGTAGTCCACAATGACGTTGGAACTTTTGCCATATCCTCTTCAAAAAAGGGAACTGGGGTGGATGTGGGTGCTTCAAGTGCCATTGCAATTTTCTGTGCCACTTGTTTGTATGTCACTCTTAGCCATACATCTACACTCATCATAAATACCATTTCTCCTTCTTCCTTTTCTTCAGAAAAGAGCTCCTCGTCTGACACCTGGGTGAGCCTGCATCCCTCAGCTAGGGCTATTACTGCCCTCCATGCTCTGCCTTCCCTATCTTGGGCATGTACTGCGATGTAATCAGCAGTCGCTATAATGCTCTCCATGCTCACTGAAATCACCTTTCATTCTGGTTCATTGGCTGGTGTTTCTGGTCTAAACAAATAGGCTGTCGGCCTCCTCCAGACCTTTCCTTCTATTCCTGGCATCCATGCGAATGCCATGTCTGTTCCGTACTGGAACAGTTCGCCATCTACTGGCTCGGCCCTAATTACTGTCTGTCCACAGTATGCTTGCATAATTTGCCGTGCAGTGAGCATGTTGATTCCAGGAGTGGAACAAATTATGCCGTCCTCCGTGAAGGAGATCGTCATATTCAACCTGCTCATTATGTCTCTCCCGAGTATGTTTACTGGCGAGTCCCTTGAATATAAAAGCGGGACGGACATGTCATAATCCCCTATCGATAAGGGGATGTTATCAGTAAAGGAAACCAACCCCCTAGCCCCAGAGAATCCTTGGGTGTTCATGGCCTCACCTGACATCTTAAATTTACCTTCCCTTATGCAAGACCGGGTCGCCCCGGTGTCAACAAGGAAAGATAATTTTTTGTCACCTATCGTTACCTCTATGCGTGGTTCCTCCGCACTATTAGGTGTTACCGACAGGATGGGACACACCAAGGTCGTCTGTGGGCTGTCCTATTGTGGGTATAATGATTGACCACTTCCGGTGTAAGGGTTGTGTCCCAGGACCGTCACCCTTCCCAGTTGTGTTTGCTGTAACTGTGTATTGGTAGATGTTATTTTATGGTCTTGAATTTGAACGGGTTGCTGTACTTGCTGCACTTGAGGTTGTTGTGTGATCGCTACCTGTTGTTGTGGTAGTGAATATGTCTGTGGCTGTGGTTGTGTTACTAGTTGTTGCTGCACATTTCCCTGCAGCAGTGCCTGCTGTTGTTGCTGGCCCTGCTGTTCCCTTGTAGGCCCTTGTTGTCCCTGTTCTGCCCATGCTGGTGTGCCGGGTCTCATTCTACATGTGCGTGACATGTGTCCCAATAATCCACAAATCCAACATACCGGTGGTTCCCTGGTCTGCCATGGGAAACTTCCTGAATTGTCCTGGTATACTGGTTGCCCAGTGGGGTAGAAATTTCTGAATCCTCCCCCTTGCTGTTGTGTGTTATAGCCGTATCCCCTCCCCCTCATCATTCCTCCCCTTCCCCTGATATAATTATAATATCCAGCTCCTGATGTTGGGTATCCTCCTCCCATGTTAGTCGTGTATGGTGGGGGTGGTGGCAGCTGTTGTGCTACAATCTGTGGTGATTGTATTTGGGATGGATCTTGTGCAGCAACTACTTGCGTGGGGTTTTGTGTCATTGTTGTAGGTGTAGTTATTAGTGCACCTTCCATCGTGTATTTAGTAAGTTTTTTCTGCACCAATTTAGCCTCTTCTGCTTTTCTATCCTCTTCCTTTTGTTTCATCTTTTCTTGCCATGTCCTACAATGATGTACTATCGTCAGTTGTATTTCCGGCCATGCTTTTGCTTCCATCCCCACTACTTTCTTCAGTTGTTTCTGCACTCCTTCTGGGAGCCCTTGTATTAGTATATGATAGAATATTGCTGGTGTTTTGTCCCATTGTTCTCTGGTTTCCATACGCCACTTCTCTTGAATTTCCTGGATATAATCAACAGGATCTTCGTTCTCACGCATCTTGCGTGATGTAATCGCTCCTATGTCTGATGTGTCTGGGTACTGTACCCTCAGCGCTTGCCATAATGCATGTCTGCAGTTTGCGAATGGTGCCCCATCGTGTGATGTGTTTGTTATTGTGACCCCGGGGAAGCCTGCTCTCTTCCAGATGTCATCTGCTGCATCCCCCAATATTGATATTAGGAGGCCCTTTACATCTCCTACTGCCAGTTTCTGTCCTGCGGTGTGTTTTTCCATTTCATATATCCATTTCCCCGCACCCCCACTTAATGATGGGAGCCTGCACTTTATGTTTTCTTTGTCTGCATGCTTCCAAGGGACGTATTGTGGTCTAACCCCTCCCCTCTCCAAAAGTGGCATTAGGTTGTGTCCTGTCTGACCCACTGGGTTCCCCAGAGTCGAGTCCGTGTACCCCTCCTCTTCTTCCGTGTCGTCTACATCGTCTGTTGTGTCCATATTTCCCCTGCTCGTAACTGTTTCTCCTCCATCTCTTCCCCTTCTTTTATCATTTCCTTTATTTAATGTGGGCGTGTGTATTCGTTCTTCCTGCCTGCGTCCAGGGAGGTCTCTAAGCCTGCCTGCATAGGGTGTGTGTTCGTGAGGGGCGGGTGCGGGTGTAGGTGGGCATGTTGCACGGGATGAGCGTGGGGTGGTGGAGCATGTTGGACGGGATGATGAGGGTGTAGCTGCACGTGTCTGCCTTCCCGCCATTCCTTGCTCTTCCTCCTCACTTCCCCCCAGTTCTTCCTTTCTTCTGCAGGCCCATGGTGATTCCCTGTTTGTCCGGGTGATGTACAATTTATCTAAGCTTTCCCTTTCCCTATTTCTTCCTTCCTTCTCCATTCCTCCTTCTTCCTCACTACAAAAGTCATCCAGGAGCGACAATCCCCAATCTGTCTTTTTCCCCCTAATCGTTACTGTTTTTAAGTCTATTAAATCCGTTCCTCCCGTTTCTTCTTTACCAATTGCTCCCCTTTGTGCTGATGTTGTTGCTACTTCTGTGTCTCTGCGTACATATCTCCTTACTTCTCTCTCCCCTTCTTCTTTCTCCGCTATCTCTCTACCAATTTCCTCTCTTTTCTTTATTAATTCCTCCATTACTTCACTACTCATCTTTTCCAATATCCTTTCCTCTTCTCTCTTCCTCTCCCATCTCTCTCTTTCCCGCTCTAATATGCTTTCTATCATCCTCCCTTCTTCGTATTTCTTGGTCGTTTCTGATAGTATTCTCCTCTTCCATATTTCCATTTCTTTTTCTTTCTCTTCTTCCTCTCTTTTCTTGTCGCGCTGTGCTGCTCGGGATACCCTTTCTGCTACTGCCTTTACTCTTTCAGCTTCTCTCTTTCGCTCTTCTGTTCGTTCCCTCATTTTTTCCAACTCGTTCTTACTTTCTTTCCTTTCCCGTGCTCTCTCTCTTTCCTCTCTCTCAAACTGCTTGATCAGGGCATTTTGCTCATTTCTTAATTCTGCTAATCGTTCCTCCAAAATCTCTTCTTTTCCTCGTGATAGCTCTTCCTCCTTTCTTTTTCCCCCTTCCCCTTTCATCTCGTTCTTTCTCTCATTATCCTCGTCCATTTTCCTTACTACCTCCTTTTCTTCTCCTGTTAATGAACCTTGTAATTTTAATAATACCTGCGCAGCTACCCACTCATCATGTCCTATTGCTGCTATTTGTTCCTCGCTAGTCCTCCCCTCCCCTGCGGGCATCTTCGTATAATTTGGCTGCGCCGTACTTGTCTGCTCCCCTCCCGTGTGGCCACCTGTAGCTGTATATGGTGGTGGGCTGTATGCCGGGTTCGAGTACCCCTCAGCCGCCCTTAATTGTTCTCTCACTATTTCTCGTAGTTCCGTTAAAGGATATAACCCCCCTTCCTCTTTTGTCACTACCTTCGCTAGGGGCATGTCATTGCTCGGTTCCTTTTTTATTTCTTTTTCATTTAGGTTGCTACTCTTTTCTCCTCCCTCTTGTCCGTTCCCCGTGCACTGTGTGCCTTCACTCTCCTTTTCCCCATTCTCTTCTTCCTCCTTAATCTTCTTCTCTTCCTTTGTTTCCCCCACAGTGAACATTCCGTTTGGTCCTGGTCGGGACCCCTGGAACATTCTCCATAAGTTAAACACCTCCACGTGGTGTGTCAACTTCTTTCCCTTGTATGTGTTATGCAGATGGGTTAATAGTGAGTGTTGGGTATATGGGTCGAAACTGCCATTAGGCGGCCATGGTGTCGTCATTTTGTTGTCCGTCCCCTGTGTCCATTCTATGCTGTATTTGATCAGTTTCTCCCTATGGGGTGACAGTGTTTTACATATGTGCTGTAGCGGGGTAGTGAGGGTGTTCCCCCACCCCTCCCGACCCTGTCCCGTATGACATAGTAGCACTAACTTGTTATCCTCCCTCTATACGGTAGCGGTTATCTTGCTAATAATGTACGCTATACAATTTCAGATGTTTTACCTGGCCCCGTAATTTTGGGGACTTGCGATTGTCCGCTAAAAGAAAATAGTAAAATATAGCATTTGTATATTCTTTTCTCTCTTTTTCTTCCTTCTCCTAACACCGTTACGGCCCCCTACGGCCGAGGCGCACGTAGCCCCCTGCGGCTGCGTGCCCCGTGTGACGTTCTTATATAGCCGTCCCACTTTATTTCACCCCTCCTCCTCTTTCTTCACTTTTCGTGGCCGGCGTTCTCCGTGCGTCCTTCTCTTCACCTTGCCCCGAACTAATCGTTACCGTTCATCTCCGTCTCCACTCCCTCACCATTACTCTCCTTCCCACCACTCTCCAAAAAATGCCTTATGCTCGAGATATCCTATGAAAGCCCTACTGGTGACGTCACCGACCTCTTCCAAAACTACCGGTAAGTTCTTTACAAGATTTTTTTTTTTTTTAAAGTTTGAAATAAGTTTGCAATCTACCCCCATTAACCCCACAGCTGTCCTCTTGTCACGCCTGGAACAAGGTAATCAACAATATAATCAGACTGCGCACGCTGCGTCGCCTCGCGTGTGATACGCCCCTCGACAGGAGGGCTTAACCAGCCAATTATCTTCCATATTAGGCAACCAGCTAGTTACCGCCTACAGGGAAACGTCATCTATCTATTGAGTTTTTTGCTCGAACAATAGGGATCCTCATCTACTCATTGATCAATAATCACCAATTCGTAGGAAACCGCACACACACACACCCTTACAGGTGGTCACGACCTAGGCCAATCCGTGTCTGCAAGCGGCCGCACGTGATGTTTTTGTGCTCCGCCCCCTCCTTCTTCGTAACGTAGCGGACTGCTCTCGCACTTGTCCAGCTACCATTCACTTCACCGTCAACACTAATTTATCAAACCTTTGCCGCGCACCTGTGTAAAACCTCCCACCTCCCGTATTCTATTCCTCCCCCCTCCCTCACAATTTCACATTGCTTGTTGGGCGTGGCATACTCACCAAGTTCTCTTGATGCGGGGCCGCTCGACTGCGTGCACCCCTCCAAGCGGCTCGCCACCTCCCCTCGTCTGGACCACGCCTGGACACTCGCCAACCGCGGGCGGGATACTTCTCTACCGGCTCCCGAAGGCCAATATCCAGATTGCGCTGTCCGGTCTTCTCGCAGTTCCGCAATGGTCCTGTAGTCCTCAAAAGGGGGCAGCGGCAGAGGGGGCAGCGCCGCCGGGCCTCCTCGCAACCAGAGCACTCGGAAAAATAAAATAAAAAGCAGATCTTAAACAGATCTCAGCAGTGCCTCCAACTTGTCGGGGGGAAAATTCTCCCGGGGGTCGGCTGGGCCGCCTGCGGACCTCCGGGCAGGGAGGCCCCAACTCCTCTTGCGTATCCCAAAAATGAGTATGAGGCACACACAAGAAGCAAGGTGGTTCTGCTGTTTATTGAACAACGGCAGGGATGGGTCTAGGATCGTACGCTTCCGTCCTGACTCTCAAAATTCGTGGGGCTCGCAGGCCCCTTTTTGCTTCAGTATGACGCGCTACTTGCGTCACCTGGGAAAGTTAGCAAAAAACCTATCGCCACTCTGGATTGGTTCCTCGAGTGGTAGGGTTAGTATAGCATACGTATAGAGGAGATTGTTAGTGGTTAAGGGTCAGTCAGGTGGTATACTTGGGTTGTCCCTTTTATTAGATACATGAAAATTGTTACACGAAGACCCCTGATGATTGGCTAATGTTAGTGGCGTCAGTGATGAGTGCCCCATGTTCTGATTGGTCCACTCGGGAGCCCCCCAGCCTGGGACCATCGTTGTTCCCAGCTCGCGGTGTACCTGTCATTCGCAACAATATGTGACTATGTGTTTATGCAGACAATGCGTGGATGTGCTCATATGCCTTAGAGCAGACTATTCCCACCGCTGTAGGTGTCCATTGGGTCATTTCATTGTTGCGGTCTGTGTCTCAAACGTGGGACCCAGGCGACTTCTCTCTCCTGGGCTGGCACCCTGTCAGGTTCGGCTTGGTCACGTGAGGAGAGACCGTGATTGAGGCAGAATTCTGCACATTTAATGTTGTATTTTCCACTGTGTGTCTGGCTTAGTTTGCAGGTGTGACCTTGGCTTCGGCTTGTGGCATGCGAGTTGCAACATTGCCCCCTTGGCTGTCAGTTCTCGCTGGGCTCATTCTGCAGGGTCAGCATTGTACTCTTGCTCGTTCAATGTTCGTGGAGGCTCTTGCTTGCGGCCTACTTGGGCCTTGTGCATAGGTGGGGATGTTCAATGTACGGCACTTTAAGTTACGGTATCATATTGCTTCATATCCAGTATCATGACTTCGTTGCATTTCTCATCACAATGCATGGGTTAGGAGAAGCGTCAGCAAGCATTTTAGATGAGTTCTTTGTGCGTCTTGCGTTTCTGCATTTTGAAAAACCTTTGTGAAAAATAATAAAGATGCGCGTCAGTGGGTGTGTCCGTCACCTACGTCATAGCACTGAATATGTTCTTCGTGTGGATTGGTGTGGGAGTGTCCAGTGTGCATGGTTGCACAGGTGTTCTGGCCGTTGGCTAGGTCGTCATGGCATCTCTAACGATGTGTTTATTTACCGTTGAATGGTTCAGTCGAGTTCATCCATGTCGCAGGTGTCGGCTTGAGCAGGGCAGGCTGGTGGGCAGGCTGGTGGGCACCTCCGTATGTTCCTGTACCAGGGTATTTGGTCGTCTGGTAAATAGGCAAATTCCTATTGTGGCGGGTGTCTGGGCTGCGATCCTCTAGGCCAGGGGCGCGAGGGGATTGGGGGGAGTCTTTTGTCCCATTCTCCCACTTCAACTTCACTAATGAGGTTCACTCTTAAGTCCTTTCTCACTGGACAATTCATTACAAGATGCTTCAATGACTCAATTGAGGGTTCTACTAGGCATAATCTGCATATTAAAGTTACACTGGTGTCTTTTCTTGGCCTCAATATTTTCCTGGTGGGAATTAAATTCAAACAAAATCTCATGAACTGTTCTCTATGACACCAGCTTGGAAAGAGATGGAGATATTTTGTTAGAGAGTGTAGACTTCTTAATTATTACAGAGGTTTCCCATATAAAATGTATACTTGTCTTTCGTCCTGTGTGATAATCCAATCGTGCATGTACAATCTGTTTTAACCTTGTCAGGATTGTGTAGCAAGGTTTATTCAAATTCACCCAGGTCAGATTACATCGCTTGGCAAATTATTTTCCATTCTGACAGTGTGGTTTCCGTCATCTCTTCTAAAGCCTTTTTTGGTACCACAAAACCTCCCTTTGGCTGATCTTCGATACACTTCCTGAAGTGCGAGAGATTTCCAGGTTACTATGGGCTTCCATAATGTTAGACCCAGTTCCATGCAAATTGCTTGTATTGGAATAATTTTTGGAACGTGGAGTATTTTTTCCAAAAGATGCCTTGGATCTTTGGCCAGTCCTCTGCCCCAAAAGAAAAGGAAGTTTCTGCTCCATAAGTTAAGATGGGCATGACCTTCATCTGATAAAATGAGATCAATGGAGTCATTGAGTATCCACAGAATCTTTTGAGGAGTATTCTGTCTTGTCCTGCCAAACTCTTTGCTTTCCTTCTCAAGGACTCTAGTCTTTGGGCATCCCTTTTGTTTGTATTTAAGCAGACTCCAAGGTAGGTAAACGACTTCACTACTGGGATTTTCTCTCCCAGTAGATGCCATACCTTGGGTGTTTTTGTTCTTCGTCCCGTGGTTATGTAGTTCTTTAAGTAAGTTGGGTCCTCAAATGAAGATGTGTTGCCATTAATGGGGACCTTGAAAGTGCTTGGATGGATCAAAACATATATAGCATTTAATTGCTTGAGTGCAAGATGATATGAGAGTAGGTCTTTTCTCTGCTGAGCTGTTATTTTGGACAAATCTTGTCAAATAAAGATCCTGTGGCCGTTCCAGGCAAGATGTTCTATTCATTTAGCTTTCTGCAGAATCAGTTGGAGTTGAGTGTATACAAGAAGCAAGAACATTCTTGGTACATTTTTCTTATATGACTGTGCCCTTTTAGGTCCAATTCTGTGAGCCCTTTGAATATTTAGCAATGGAGCTGTAGATTCAAGATGTTTGGAAGGGTTTTCTTAAGGAAGAGAGCGACATTGTCCACTTCCACTCCTTCTTGAAAACCAAAGACGTGAAGATTATTTCTACGATTTCTATTTTCCAGGTCTTCATTTTGATTCTGTAGAATAAGTATGGATTGCTCCATATGAGCAATTCTGGTGGCAACGTCTTCAGCCCTGCTAACTCTTTTTTCTACTTCTTCAATCCTGTTCTCAAAGCTTACTCATCTTTCATCTAATTGTTGAAGTTTGTTGTTAGTGGTCTCCATAAAGGTTATGAGTGCTCTTATTTCTAATTAAATAGTCTCCATATTTGATTCCAAGATAGTTTGAGTAGGATGAGGGGAGTCACTTTTAGGCCTTTTTAAGGAAACCATTGCTGCTTCTTTATTAGCAGAGCCTTTTGCTTGACTTTTTTGTGACAACATATTGAGAGGTGTGTCAAGGCAGGAAGGGGGTCTTGATAGTGTACCAGGAGCATCAGAGTATCTTCATCTTCTGTTATATCTAAATGTTATATCTAAATGTTAAGGTCACCGCATATTATCCATATAAGACTGTAGGAAAATAGTCATTTGTAGGAGACCATCATTAAATAAACTTCAGTAGTGAAAGTGTATGGTGCAGAGAATCACAATATGCAGTTTTCACCCCCAAAGATTAGCTAACCACCTCCTTTATGTGAACATACTGGCAGACTTTTCATTTTAAGAATTTATTTAATCAAATAGCCATTTGTGAACAAATAGTTTCATGAATATTGATGATAGCAGCGTTAAGGAAGGGCTGAAGGTAACTTCATTAATGTTTCTTAATGTCTAACACCAATTTTGAGGAGATATTTCCATAAAAAAGAGAGGTAGTAGCCCTAATAAAAGGCTGAAAGTACCTTAGTTGTTAAATTCACTGTAGAAGAGCTGTGAATGACTTATGCTTCCATGAGAAAGAGCAGCACCACATGCCATAGCCTGATCCACTGTCGTTGACAGGAAATGCTGCATCAGTCACTGCTGGGTACCAGTGCTTCAGGCCTGTCGCTGCGTTGTTCACAATCATGGAATGGAGCCGAGAAAGTGTTTCTTTGTACCTCTGAGTACTTGTATTCCAGGAAGGACCAAGAGGAAGGTATGTATTTATAATAAAAGTCCCTCCAGACTTCATCAAATATGAAGGGAGCTTCGATTTAGTCTGCCATTCCATGACACGCTTTGCCATACCCCCCTCAATCTGTAATCCTTTATTTGTAATCTGTAGATTTCCCACAGAACTCTGTTGGGAATGTTTTTAGTAAGTCAGCTAGTTACATGGGTCAGTCGGTTGGGGTCACAGTAATCAGTAAGTATGTGCTGAAATGTATATCAGTCAGTAAGTAATGAAATGTACGTCAGTCAGTAAAATGTGCAGTCTCCTTCTGAAAGCCAGAAGGCAGGATGGATGAGCTGGTGGGGATAACCTTGGATATCAGAGATGTGTAAATGGGACTGTATGAAATCGCTGTTGTCTGGGGCTACTTTAGAACCCACCCTGGAAGCGGGTATTAAAAGCAAGCGGGAGCAGGGCAACATCAATGACTGGATGGCTTTCCCTTTGTACCTTCTGCAGTGCCTTCAGAAGAGAACAATCTCCTCTCCTATCTCATGGGATACATAACTGGTGTTCCTTTTTCTTAAATATCCCAAATTCACCTCAGTGAAGGCTGCATAAAAGTGGAATTTGTGTGTGTGTATAGCGTATTCGAAGGAGGTTCTCTTTTAAGACAGTCTGAGTTTTGGCATGTAGCACCAGTGTTAGCAAGGCTAACCAGGACAAATGGGAACGGTTAAAGACTGGAGGGTGTATCTGTAGGCTGGTTCTTAGGTACAGTGAGTTCCTAAGATCACCCAAAGGAATGTCCACATATTATGTTATGTGCTAATACAGTTATTTTATTAAGTAAATAAGGTTCAGGTAATCTTATACCAATCAATAGCACACTTTGTACTCAGTCAACACTCTTCTAATAATGGCAATAATATATACAACTCTATTTAGTTCACATTGGCAGAATGATATCTTTAGAATCACACATGAATAACTGTGCGTGGTTCCCTCACCCGGGTAACCTCTAAGTAAAAGTTAAGGTGTACTTTATGTTGAATATTACAGCCCAGGCCAAACAATTTCATTAATGGTCTGCTTTGTTCTCTACAGATCCCACTAGCCCAATGTACCTGGGAAGCCAAAGGAGAACTGGATCCAAGATGAATCTGGGACCCCTGGATGAATCCGATTATGGAAGTTGCTCTTCCTTGTCACAGTTCCTTTTGGAGTCTTGGCAGGCAAAGTGTTGGACTTTCTTGGCTTTACTCGATGAGTACACTCAAGGATGGACCCCCATTGAAGAAGGAGTCACTGGTATGTGGTGCATAGCAGAATAAGGGAATCAGGCAGTATCAGAAAGTATCAGAAAGTCAGCAATGCAGGTCTGCCATGGTGGTCTACATCGTTGGGTTGCTACACCGGCTGTGGATATGCCACAAAGATGAAACTCGCTGTTGACCTTGACAAGGCTCGTATGAAGAAGGTAAGTCCTTTGGTGGTCATTAATGACTTTCAGTGGTGACAGGTGCAGTGGTAGTAGCAGGTGTCGGGTTTCGGTATGTCGTGGTTGGCTGCCTTTTGCTTTTTTGGTGCTGCAGCCGCAACACGGATGACATGGTTGCTTCTAGTGACTTGAGCTTGAGCATTGGACTGGCCCCTTTCTTCCACACTCAGTTTCAGAATACAGTCATAACCAGTCTGAGGTACCCTACTCAACAAACACTTAGCCCAATCCTTCTCGTTAACATCATGGATATCACAAGCAATTGAAAAACCTCTAACCATTGGAGAATATCTGAACCCTCCACATACACACCGACCAAATATTTCATGAACTTGGTGGAGGAAGACCTGACACTCTTAACTGGTCTAGCTGAAGTCTCCACCTTAGCTTTCTCCAGCTGGGTTTTTTGATGTTCATTGTCTCTGTCTTTAAGTATCACTTATGATATGATATTGTATTTGTATCGCGCTCATACACAAGTGTTTTAGAGTGCGACGAGGCAAGTGAGGGGAACAAGGGAGAACAAAACAACAATCTTACTAGGCCCAGTGACATTGAGAACGCACAAGTGCAGAGCAGAGGGAAGATGGATAGTGCAAGGGAGATGGGAGAAATGGAAAGTGCTGAGCAATGGATAATAATAAAAACAAATGGTAGTGCAGCCAGCAAGGTGGCAAGTGCAGGTGTATAGCGTAGACAAGGGGTGTCTGATAAGTACAGGTAAGGGGTTACAGATACAGACCCAAGTGCAAGAGTTGCCAGGAGGCAGGGCGTAACCTCTAAGTAAAAGTTAAGGTGTACTTTATGTTGTATATTACAGCTCAGTCCAAATATGATCATTAATGGTCTGCTTTATTCTCTACAGATTGCACTATCCCAAAGTACCTGGGAAGCCAGAGGAGAACTGGATCCCTTGTATGAATACTGAAGATGGAAGATTCTGATTCTCTTCCTTGTCACAGTACCTTTGGTGCCTTGGCAGACCATGTAGTGGAGTTTCCTGTCTTTATTGGTCGAAAACCCTCGAGGATGGACCCCCCGCTAAAATATGAGCCACTGGAATGTCAGTGGCAAGCAGAAGAAGGGAACCAAGTGGTGGCAGAAAAGTGGCAATGCACGTCTGTCACAGTGGTCTCTGTTGTTGGGTTGCTACACCAGCTGCAGATGTTCTACGAAGATTAAACTTGCTGTGGACCTCTAAAAGGCTTGGAGGAAGACGATAGGTCCATTGGTGGTCATTGATGACTTTCAGTGGTGACAGATGCAGTGGTAGAAGCAGGTATCAGGGTTTGGTATTTCATGATTGGCACCTTTTGGTTCTTCGGTGCTACAGCTGCAGCACAAATGTCAGGGTGGCCTCTGGTGACAGACTTGAGCACTGGACTGGACTGTGGACCTTCACCAAGTCTGGATTCTTCATGGATCAGTGGTGGAAAACACACCGGCTAGCACTTCTATTCTGGCAGCAAACCTGGATCTTCTCTTGCACAGAAAAGTTTGCAGATGTCAGTGCCAATTGAAGACTTCTTATGTTTTTTGGAACTTTGGCGGCTCCGGTTGTCAGACAGCACTATGCCAGCATACCCTCTCTTCTGTGCGATACACAACTTGGCTCCTATCAGTCACAAACACTTCTCTGGACTCTGGGTGACACAGATGGACTTCTTGGCTTCACGATGTCCAGGCACTCCTCTTCTGGACCCCAGAAGATCCCTTCTCTGGATGGCAGGCACACACGACTGGTTTCCCGGAAGCCTCGGGTGAAAAGCAGCCGTTGAACGACGGACGTCCTCTTGTAGCTACTGGAAGAGGTCACCTATCCAGGTCCTTTCTAGTTCAATCCTTAAATCAGCAAGAAAGCCTTTTGATTTCTTGAAGAGTTGCAGCAGCAGAACCTCTTCCTCCAGCTGGATTCCAGGAAACAAGCTTCTTGAGACTTCAGCTTCTTGCTTCCTTTTTGACTTTCAGCTTCTGAAAAAGAGGTAAGTGTGGGCTCCCTTGTTATACAAACCACTCCCCATTCACTCTGGCTGAGCCAGGCTCAGCCAGCCAATCACACACCAGTGCATTCATGCAGGCAGCACCCAAACATACTCACAGGCATTCAGGCCATTCAACCAAACCCAGACACCCACAACACAGGATGTGGATTGAGGGCAACTCCCCAGCCTTTCAGAACACACACTGCATTCATTCAAGTTTCTGTCAAGGCTTTCTCATGCATTGTGTCACTCACCCAAACCCAGACACCCACAACACAGGATGTGGATTGAGGGCAACTCCCCAGCCTTTCAGAACACACACTGCATTCATTCAAGTTTCTGTCAAGGCTTTCTCATGCATTGTGTCACTCAGCCATATCCAGACACACACATCACAGATTGTGATTTGACTACATACTCCCTTCATCCTGTTCCCACCCAAAGGGTGCACGCACAACAAGCAGTCCCTGGGATGTTTCCAGCAAGTGCGGGAGAAGGCAGCCCCAGAGCCATATATGGTAATTCCACCCAACAGCCACTCAGTGGAAGGGAACATAGCCAGGGATATTCAGAACTTTGAGAAAGAAGGGGTAAAGGCACAAGAAACCAAGAGGCTACATTGGCCATCTTGCCTTCGTGTAGGAATCCATTGTTTGCCATGGCAGGGCCTGGGTATCCAAAAAATGGAGGATATCCAGAGTCAATTTCAAGTCAGCATGTAGCTGCCACTAGCCCATACCCTGCTCTATGGGTAACACACATGTGCCCAAACACATACACTAACTGAACTATTGTGCAGAAAACACACAGAAAAAACACACAGAGAGGGGATAGGACAAGGACGAGGAGGCCCTGTCCCTCCAAACACGTTTCCAGCATCACAAAAGGTCAGTTAAAAAATGTGCCCATATTAACTATGAGCACTGCAGAAAACTACATTTTCATAAAATGCACATCAAGACATGCAATTTCGGGGTTGATGAAATATTACATCGGAAGAGAGTACTTGATTCTAAAAAGGGCAACATCAACCCAAAACAATGGGTACCTATTCTGGTTGGTACAAAGAGGCGACAAGTAGACACGAAAATGCTTTTCCACTACTTCATCACCCACAGCACGCTGTTTCCCAACATACGGTCCAGATGGTTCACCAGCCTGACCAGCCTGACCAGAAGCTGCCCATTGACCATGAACCTGTTGCCCATTATCTGCCCCCCTATCCACACCAACTCTCAAACGTCCCGTTCTCTCCAAATCATCCACATGCCTATTCTCCAATGAGGTGCTTGGATAAGTAGCCAACACAAGGTTAATCAAGGTCCTTGAATACTCTCCTTTCCCAGAGTCTGTCACCAGAGAAGGCACCACTTTTAAAAGTGGGACTTATCGATAATTCAGGCCCCTCTGAGCCAGCAACCAGAGAAGCTGATGAAGGAAACCTTTTAGTTGCATTGCACACACAGTTGACAACATGCGCCCTCAGAGACTCAGCGAATTAGACAAACAATTTCCAAATATCAAGGAAAAACCACTACAGTTTTCTGAAAAGCTTGAGGCTGTGATAGAGTGCTACAACCCCTCATGCACTGATATCAAGCAGATTAGCTTATGTGTGTAGTAATGCTCGCTGAGGTTCGGCAGAGATACATTCAACAAGGTGGCTTTCTAGTGACTGAGCCTGGGATAGGTGCAGACTTGGTACGTCAGAAGGAGGTATATACATTCCACCCCTGAGGCTTGCCCCCAAAAAGTGGATTTGGACAAAATGTACAATGGCAAAAAGAACACAGGGGACTCCCTTGCAGGTTATCAGTAACAGCATTTTGTGGTTTTGTGCAGGGGTTAGTGCCAAAACAGCAGCAGCTGTTGAAGATGATATACTCACGTGGAGAAACTAGGTGGCAAACAAAGCCTTTATTTGGAATTGATTAAGTTAGCTAATAATTGTCTCACTTGGCAAGAGAAGGAAGCACTGAAAACAAGAACGCATGGCCTTGCAGCGGCACACTATCTAAGGGCATTAGACTCAGGAAGTGGAAAAGGTTTTCAGTGGGGAGGTGGGAGAGTCCAATGGAGAGAGAGATTTGGGGGAATGGTACATATCTTCATTGCGGCTCCGCAGGATTCATACTGCCGGCCCTACCCTATCAGCAGGAGAGCGTCCATCTTTTGGGAACACAGCTCCCACACCACCTAAAGCCCTCCCAGACCAACTACTGGTGTGACCTACACCACTACCAGCACCTCACAGCTACGCTTGACAGCGAGCACGTTATGCAAGCAGCCTGATGCTGCATTGAACAACCATGGACTATGATAACCACACTTTACATTGGTGGACCGCTAACTGAAGGATCCACATAGCGATACTACCCCCAAGAGAGACCTACTCCAGGCTCTAGATGAATGCACCTTGCCGAAACGTCTGAGGACCAGCACCCCAGTGTGCACCATTTGGCCCTCCCAACTACCTGAATCACATCCAGACGTCGACCATGTGTTAGGTCACCCTCTAGCCTGGCTAAATACAACCAATTGTGACACCATTAACTGTCTTTTTGTTTGGTTGTATCCTGTATTTGAACTATCACTTGTCACTATAGGTGGTGGTTATACACAAAAATCAAAAGCACACATTTGTTTTAGTTATGTACAATTAAATTGTGTTACCATTTCAGTTAATATAAAGGTTTTTTGAATGTTAAGAAACAAACCACACTTGGTAAACTGAATTTAAAAAAAATCATAAAAAAGTTTAAATGCATGACTATGAAATGCACGAACAGCTAAATAAATCAAAGCTGTATCTATTTTCTATTTTTGTCTGCACTCTCAATTGATTGCTTGAGTACTACTCCATACAAAAGATATCTGAATGTATGCTACATGACAGAACAACTTCAGGTTTACAGTAAGAAGAAAGTAGACCGCAGAAATACAGTGGTCAGGACAACCCCCTTGTACCACATATCTTCATTTTAACAGATTTACACACTGTAACAGATTAGGAGCCCCAAAGCATATAATTATTTTAAAGAGGAGTGTGACTGGAATAACAAATGCCCCAAAATATTCCAACAGAGTTTTCAGCCTCCACTCTCAGATCCACACACTTTCTTTAATCCAGGTGCACCAGCATTTATTTAGGAAAATACAGCACCTAGTTCTCCAAATGAAGATCGGCATTAAGCCAGTTTGAGAGATAACTTCATTGTGAGTCCCCTGATACCTTTTGAACAAGGTGGTCCCTATATGCAATGTGTTATAGAGGGGCAGTCCATTTCAGTATTAGTGAATTTTGGGGCTAGAAAATCAGTTAAAGGATTAAAAAGCGTTCTATTTCTCTTTCTTCTCTCACTAACAAATATGTTGGTATATCTAATCAATCTGTGCCTTATCCTGTCTCACACGTTACCCCATTACAGACATGCATGCATTTTTATTGTGTCCCTCTGCTCTGGCTCATTTGTTGGGGTGGTATCATTAATATGAAATGAATTGCACCATATAATTCACATCTGATAGAGACTTCATACAATCTACACTTGTCACTAGAAGTCACATAACTATTTTCCCAGGCCCCTGAATGTCTATGGTCCTCACATGATAATGGGCCTCATTACACAGTAGGCAGTAACCATGGCGCTATTAGCGCCATGGTTGCCGCCGGTACCGTACCGAGTCCGCCTTGGTGAATGGCGGAATTACCGCCACATTCCAAGGTGTGTGGGGGCGGTAATTCCCCATTCACCATGGCACTTCCCCATTCCCATTTGAGCCCCCATAGGGCTCAATGGGAATGGGGAAGGCAGCAATTACGGTACCGAAAATTGCGGTACAGTAATTGCCTCCAAGGTCCCTTTGCGGGCCCGTTCCTTAACGGCTGGTGAAACCAGCCGTTGAGGTCGGGTCCCGCAAAGGGACCTCGTAGTAAGGCGGTAAGGGTTTACCGGTACCCTTACCGGTAACGGTAAACCCTTACCGCATTCTGTGTAATGAGGCCCAATGAATTAGGGAATATTCATAATGCCTAACCAGTCCGAAGACAAGTTGCCTACTCCGAGCGACTACTTTGGATTCCCCAATTTCAGTTACAGACTGTGGCAAAGGAAATAATTATCACTGTATAAAAGTCATTGCTAAATGAAAAAATATGGGCCTCATTACAAGTGCTCCGTTCCGGAATTAATGCTGCCGGTATAACCATACCGGCACCATTTCCGCGTCCGCCCAATCATGACCCGCTGCCCCGGAAATAGCAACTCCCCCAACCGCCACCGCGGAGTTAAGGGTCCCGTAAAATCCACCTCCACGGAAACCCCTCCGTTAACGGCAATACGAAACACGAGAGCATCACAACTAGCGCGGACACGGAAACACCGCCAGAAAAATGGCGTTAAAACCATGATCACGGTGGTGGTACCGCTTCCAACACGAACATGACGTTAAACAGTGCCTGCTGAACTGAATCAGGGCACAGGTGCACCAAATCAGCCCAGCTGGACCCAGCAGCACACTGGGAGCCTACAAAAGGGCCACACCCAGCCCAACACAACACAAAACCATGCAGGCAGCAGCTCTAGTAGCACTTGGACTGGGCCTACTCAACCAACAGGCAGTACTGCACATGATGGCAGTAATGGTGCAGAGAAGGAGGCGGAGGCGAAGGAGGCGCATGCGCCAACCAGCCAACCCTGCACCTATGGCAAACCCCATTGTCCAGCCGGCACAACCCCGCAGGCATCCTGCAATACCACGCATCAGGGCCTCACCCTGGAACCTTACCCCAGGACAGATCCACACACTATACCGGCTGGACCATCCAACAATCCTGTACATCAATGCCATGATTGAGGACAACATCAGCAGCCACATAGACACCCCCACCGCTACCCCCCCCCCTCCTGAAGGTTGTGTATGTGCTGCATTTCCTTGGCACTGGCACCTATCAACACACGGTCAGTGAGCTGCACGGCATATCACAACCGTTTTTCAAAAATCCTGGTACAGGTACTGGATGCCCTGTTGCGCCATGTGCCGGAACACATAGCCCTACTCCATACCCTCCCCGAAGTCATTGCCACCAAGTTGGCATTCCATGCCATAGCAGGCATGCCAAATTGCATAGGTGCCGTTGACTGCACCCACATTGAGCTGACAGTACCACGTGCAATTGAGATGGTGTGCCGCAATAGGAAACAGTATCACTCGTTGAATGTACAGATGGTATGTGATGCCACGCTACTGATTACACACTGCTGCGCACGTTTCCCAGGCTTAACCCATGACTCAATGGTACTGCGGAATTCCACGTTGCCACAGTACATGGAACACTATACTGGACAAAACACATGGCTATTAGGTGAGTACAGCTGACAATGGTCCGACCAGTGTGAAGTGGTGTGTGTGTCTTCAGGCCAATGAGCAATGTGAGTGTGCCACTATGAACGCACATGCATCACCCCCCCTGCCATCAACCAAATAGACAGCGGAACCCAAACATCACAAAGGAAGACATGACAGGTCAACACAGTGTGCCCGTACACACCCTGCCACATGACACACACACAGCCGATACTGTCACTGTCCCATACACCTTGTGCCACTGCAAACACCCACCCACAAATGGAACACTGCCCTCCCAATGCACATGATGCCTGTAAATGAGACATCCTGCATTAACTACTTCATTACAGTGGAGTGACTCTGCCATGTGTGCACATCACTGCACTATGCCATACTCACAATCAAATGTCACCCGCAGGGCAGAGTACACATGCACGTAAATGTGTAGGTCAATATCCATTTGGCTACATCCACTGTGATGGCTGATAAACACTTGCAACCACTGCATGGCACACATGCATGAATGAACAATTATACAAAATAGCACAGCATCAGATGAAGACATGATGCAACAAACACTGATATGTCCGCCCATCTACATCCCATGTAGGTGATTCTGGATATGCACTCATGCCATGGATGATGACACCTGTATGGAGACCAAGGAACAGGCATGAAGAGGCGTACAATAGGGAACATGTCCGCACACGTGGACTGATTGAGAGGACATTTGGACTGCTGAAGGCCCGGTTCCGCTGTTTGAGCAGAACTGGCGGATCACTGCTGTACAGCCCAGTGAAGACGGGTAAAATCACGCTCGTATGTGCCATGATGCACAATCTCTGCCTGCGCAGGAACATCCCAATGCCCCCAGACGCAGATGAAGACGATGGGGATGGGATGGCACCACCTCTCCCTGGGGGTGCACTTGATGGCCAAAGAGCACGGGATGAACTGATTCGCATTTACTTTTGAGACACAGCACATTCACATCAATTCATGGACATGGTGATGACAATAAATGATTTGTTGTACTGCAAATTAAATGATAGATGTCCACACATGTATGTTTTGATTTTAAATGATGATATATTGATGAATTAACAACAGGGAAGGAGGTGCAATGGTTAGGGAAGCTGTACACCCGTGCCCACCCCCCACCCAAACGTACCCACCCCCACCCAGGCCCCAGTGTTCAAACACCCAAAACAACCTCCCCCACCAATCAAACTTACCCACCCCTCACTCCCTTCAAGTCCACGTGTGTCCTGCAGTGCCCCACACACATGCCATCACTTTTGTGTGCGCTTCGGTGCCTGTGCATCCTTGCCCGGGAGCCCCGTTAGCCGACTCGAGCGCCTCCTTGGACTGGCAGTAGTGGAGATGGATGGGGTGGTGGTATTGGATGGCACAGAATCAGGTATAGATGGCATATGTGCAATATTTGCCTGTTGCCCAATCAACATGGACTCTATGAGCCTGGAGGTGTTGTCATTACCCTCCCGCACATGGCGTGCCAGGGTGACAATAGTGCTGGCAAAGCTTCCAATGGACCTTGATAGGCGATGCACTGACGTGCTGTAGCACTCCCTCTGCAGCATAGATTCCTCGAGCTGCCTCTCCACCAGCTGGGTGAGGGTAGCCTGCTGCTCCTCCATCCGCTGCATGCGGGAATTAAGCTCTGCCATAGATGGGGTGGGTGACCTCATGGGACTTCGGAGTGATGTGGGACTAAACTCCAGCTGATGGAAGGATCCCAGGTCATCAAATGTGGGCATCTCCCCCTGTGGCCCAGTATCAGAGTGCTCTGCCGGGGCACTGTTGTCACTACAGGCCGCCTCCTCTGCAGTGCAGCTGCCTTCTGTGTTGGTTTGGGTGGGTACGATGGGTTCCCGTGGCATCTGTGTTAACACAGGCAGCGTGGAGACGCTGGGGATGTTGGTGGTGGTGGCCAGCACATTTGTTGCAGTTGGTACTGGGGGCAGAGATGCCGAACTGCTGGCAGCATCCTCTTGTGCAGGGGCAGTGGCTTGGACACGTGCCGGTGCAGATTGCCTGGCCTGTTGTCCAGTATCACTGTCACTGGACACGGCTGTGGGGACACAGAGGACATGCGATTAGTGTTGTGGTGGTGGCTGATGGGTGCATCACATGCATCATACAGGTTGATCATTCAATAGTGTTAGTTACATGCATCTGATTGTTGGGGGTATGCATTGTTGTGATATTGGTTGCCATACGGATCATGATGGGTCCTTTGGCCCAGTCATGCACTGTTTGGGGGGGGGGGGGGTTGTTAATGGGTCCTTTAGCCCAGTCATGCCATCAACATATTCTCATGCGGCATTCATGTTTCACCACTTACCAGCATCTGCAGGTGGGCTCACTCCTGCCTCAGCCTCCCCGATCCCATGGATGCCCTCAAGGTGGAGGACACTGCTGTAACACTCCTCCCATGCTTGCACCCTCAGTGGGGAAGGGGGTCCTCCACCTGTCCCACTGCTGCGTTGGCGGTGTGTGGAGATCAGGTTCCGAACCCTCAGCCTGAGGTCGTCCCACCGCTTGTGGCAGTCCTCGCCCACAGCAGTGCACTTGCGTGCTGCTTCCGCCCACACTTCCTTCCTCCACTGCTGTGTGGCACGCCGTTGATCGGCACTGAACAGCATCTCTGCATGCTCCACTATATGCTCCACCAGAACAGTTAGCTCCGCTCACTAAAGCGCTGTTTGCGCTGCCTCTGAGCTGGAATCCTGGCAGACATGCTGGTGGTCCCTTTTGCCTTCTCACAGTGTGGATTCTGCTTGTGCTGACTCTGGATGGCAATGGATTGTGCTTTATATGATGGCCGCCTCTCTGTTTCCTGTTTTGGCGATCATGGTATTTCCGGTTCCGTGTCCGTGGCGACGGAGGCGGACACGGTTTTTGCGCTACTTGTGGCAGCGCTATGTCCATTTCCGCAGCTTTTTACGTGAAGGCGGTAACAACGTTTCCGCATCCGTGTGGTGCGCGCAACTGACAGCACATAATCGGACGGTCTTTCCGCAACCTTGCGGACACGGAAACTTTGTTACCGCCGTCACGGAATCACTGCGGTTCAAACCTGAAAGGTTGTAATGAGGCCCTATGAGTTCCAATACGCAGGCCGTTTACTATTCTCCCAGTAAAGAAGTCTGGGATGCACAGCTATCATTTTGTGTGGACATCTGCGCAGTAAATGCAGTTGTGTTGCTATAATTCTCAGTGGTCTTGAATCCTGCAACAATATTGTTATTTATTCCACCCTCTGCTATCTGCTTTACAGTTGTAGATCCCTACTCTGTTTTCTTTGCCATCACTGTATCTCCTGCTGGCTTTTTTGATACCATGGGTTACAATACACCTGGACCCACCTCCCCCAGATGTACTCTGCGTCTCCCACCTTGTTTCCCAGCACTTGAAGAAGGATTTAGATGATATTTCCAAGGAAGTTTTCATTGTTTCAGCGCATAGATGAAATGCTTGTAGCTTTAAGATCCTATTATGCATGCAGAGAGGATACACTGAGCTTACAGGAGTCGCAACGCATCCGAACAAAAATGATGCATAGGTTTAGAAAGAGCACAACACCTAGGACAGAACTCACCATGAAAACACAGGTACACACATTTATATGGTTGACATCAGTGGGCACTAGGTTAATCAGCACCGGTCAAAACCATTACAATAATGTACATAATTACATTCACCAGAACCACTGCCATAGTTAGCAGAGCCTCAACAGTCAATATGAAAGTTCTAGAGTTGACAATTTAGATGAACAATTTCACTTTGTGTTGTCGTAAGAGAAATGGGTTTTCATTAGCAGTCCTAACTCACAAACATGGTGAAAAACACTATCCACTTTTGTACTATAGCAAATCTCTTGCCACTGTAGCTCCAGGTTTCCTCCCTCGTCTTAAATCTGTCACTGCAGCCACACTAGCAATACCTCAAAGGGAATGTATTGTTCTAGGTTTCCCACTTGATGTTGCAGTACTGCATGCTATGAGTGTGCTGTTTTTGAAAAGGAAAACATAACACCTATGATTCTCTTGCAAAAAAGTGGTCAGGGCGCCCCTCTGCAAGAACACAACATGGCATGATAACCTGTTCTGTAGGAATATACCCACTCAGAGTCTACAGCCACATGTTTAAGCTCACTGTACCTTTCACAATGCAGGAATATATTAGTCTTTGTCCCGCCCACTTGAGTAGCCCAGCACCAAAATGCCATGGCAATCCTCCTTTGAGCAAGAGTACCAATAGCAACCCCAGACAAGTGTTTTGACCTAGTCAGGCCTCATCAATGAGGCGGAGCTGTGCATCTCTGAGCATAGTGAAGAAGGGGTGCACGTCTGGATAACCCTAGGTAACTTAGGGGGACCAACCCCAAGTTCTTTTTACATACAAAAAAGACTCTTTTGCTTAACAAAATATGAAATGTTACCATTGAATTAATCTTTTTTTACAATGACATGTGGCTCTTTTTAAAACCCATCATCTTTGTTACCTAGTCCAATTGATGGCGAGACCCATCATGTTTTATCTAGTACCAATAAACTTGCACAACTGAGAAGAGACCTCCTTGATGTGTGCTGTTTTTTGATGCCAAAGGAAAACAAATTGGTTACAGGATATGCAGGTTGCTCTTCCACACTGTATCAGAGAGGGCGCAGTTGTCAAATGTGTTATCCCCTAGGTTGTAGAATTGGTAGGTCTCAACCGAGCATCCCTGTTATCTGATCAACAGAGTGCTACAGTTCACTGATTCACATTATGCCTTTCAGATAGCAAATGTCTTTGGTCTGTTATATCATTCGGTTCACCGATTAAGAATAAGGCCTACGTTTCTGATACGTTGATCGAAGATCACTATTGTAAATTGTGCAGCCAACCAACCATTTTGTGATGAAAATGTATAAGAAAACACTTTAGAGAACACATTGCTAGACAAGTTGCCGTTTCCGGCTCACATGATGAATTTGTGTTTAGAATAATGAGTCGGGAACACACCTGACCATTTTCTAAATTGGATGATTTAGCTATTATGCAAGTTACAGCCTCAGAATCGGAGAAAAGCTCTTGTTGGGAAAGACAGTTAAAGCAACCCGAGGAGTGGCGAAGCGCCGCTGGGGTCTGTTTGTAAACATCCAAATGGGCTTTATTCAACTCTATACATACAGGGACCAATTCATGAAATTATTTGTGTGTGAAATAGTGAACTCGTACGCCAAACTGTGTGCAAGATCCGGTTTGTCGATTCATGGAATCGCATGCGTGGGATTTTTCTTGGACTTGCGTGGATTTTGCAGTAGCTGAGCACACCCCTGTTAGCGGACGAGTGCCTTGTACGAGCCACCATGCAGATCACAGGCGTGGCTTGCGCATAGGGCTGGCAAGCGGAACACAGAAAATGGGGGAAAACATGTGAAAAAGTGGGCGTTACGAGTGACAGGCTGCAGGAAGTCCATCACATGCCCACTAATGCGCGGAACGATACGTATTCATAGATCTGACTGTGATGCTGGAAATGCATCGGAGGGAGACGGCCTCCATATCCTTGTCCTTTACTGCCTTTTTATCGTGTGTTCTGTTGTGTTTTCCGCGCAGGAGTTCATGTGGGACTCCTGGCGGTGCAGCTCTCTCTCTTTTGGTTTGGTGAACAGACCCATGGGATACCCTTACCGCACCCATGGGTAGGGGTACAACCCTTTGCCCCTAGTGTATGTTTTTGGGCACCTGTGAGTGGCCCACAGAGCAGGGTATGGGCTGGTGGCAGCTCCATGCTGAATTTTACAGGTGCCCTGAGTATCCTCCATTTTGGGATAACCAGGCCCTGCCATTGGAATCAGTTGATTCCTGATGGAAAACAAGATGGCCCCTGTTGCCTCTTGCATTCTATTGCCTGTTACCTTGTTTTCCCGAAGTCCTGGGAAGCCCTGACTCTGTCCCTTCCCCCTGACTGGCTGTTGGGTGGAAGTTCCATATATGGTGTTGTTGTGAAGTCCAGTCCAGAGTGGCTGGAGCCTTCCCAGTGACTGTATGTTGTGGGTACACCCTGTGTGTGGGACCTGGGTGAATGGAGTGTGTGACCAATATGCACTTCTTGTTGTGGCTGTCTGATTTCTGGTATGGGAGACAAAGATTGAGAGAGCCCTGCCCGAAAGTGGCCTGAATGCTGTGTGTAGTGTTGAATGGCTGGGTACTTGTCCCAATCCACATTCCTTGTTGTGAGTGTCTGAGAGGGAGGAGGATGGCCTGAATGCACTGTGTGCCTGATCGGCTGACTGACTGCATGAATGCCCTTCTGTATGATTGGCTGCTGAGTGTGACCCAGCAGTGTGGATGAGAGACAGGATAATATATCTGGGGACCTCTCACCACTGGAAATTGTTCAGAAGCTGTATCTACACTTGAAGAGTAATTGGAACTGCTGATCCTCGACGCCCAGCTGGAAGAAGAAGACTTGCTGTTGCATTTGCTTCGACCTGATCTGAAAGCTGCCGAATTCGTCGAAGACTGATCTGAGAGAGGACCTGGTAAGGCGCCCTCTTCCCATGCTCCGAGGGACCATCGAGTGTTAAGATGGATTTCTGAACTCAGACCTGGAAGGGCAGAGGTTCAGAAGGCCAGCGTAGTTTCTTGGAACAGGGTAACCTCTGGACAAGCCAGACCAATTAGGGTAGCGATGGCGGCGGTCAAGACTAAGTCTGAAGAGGGGTGAGGGTGACGGAAAGACCTCAATGAGCACGCAAAGCAAGGACACTTACAAATTACTCCAGACAGGTGTTATATTAAAAATATAGACACATTTATTACAAGGCCTTTGTAACATCGACCATAGCAAAGAATCACGATAATACTAAAGTAAACCAACACATTTCAATCAATACAATATATATACAAGACCGAGTGGTCTAAGAAGTTAGGAGCACGTAATATGTACACCACCTAGATGGGGAGGAAAACAGGCAGTGCAAGTAATCATTAGACCGAGTTCGACATCTGAAATACACCTAACTAGGAGGAAATCTGAGCCCTACGAAGAGAGGAGTCTTATGCTAAAAAATACGTGCACGTGCTGGTGCCAATTGACAAAGAGGGCCTCTTCGAGGATATCAGGCAGTTCAGGAAGGTGAATGAAGCGATGCAGAACAAGTCCCCACTACTCAAGCAAGGCCTCCACTTGTGGGGAGAGGCAGGGTGAGAGTGTGGGATAGAGTTGCTATTTTGTAACAGCGGTAGAAAAGAAATGGTCTCCTGCGCGAGGGGCCACCGGTTGGGGTATGGACTACTCACCGGTCCCTGACGCAGGCCGACCCCGACTTCTCCAGTTCAGTTTACGTTGCTGACAGGTTCAGCCGCGATGATCAGGACGTCTTGACACAGTGTCGATTCTGCGTAGCAGGATCGAGGGTGTCCCAAATGCAGCCGATGTGCACAGGTTGTTATCACAGCAGGGCAACACGGCACCCGCGTTTACTCTGGTCCGGGCGCAGTCGTCTCACTTCAGACCTGGGAATGCCAAGTGTACGAATTCAGTGTGAGGGTGCCGTGGACGCAGAGCAAGCAGTACACCAAGTTTCAAGGGCTTCACCGAAACGACAGTGGTGACAGAGCAAAGCATCCTGCGTAAGCTGGTCAGCCCACTGGTTGGCCCAGGGACACTTCCGAAGAGGCTTACTTGCAAGGTTTGATGAAGGTGCGGGAATAGTTGATCCCACTATTCCAATGGGTCGAAGTGCCTTTGCAGACCTTCTAGGACGATCAGATGCAGAGGGGTCTCGCAGGACGACAGCGGCTCAGGGTGCCAAACCTTCAACGGGTCACCAGCGGTTCCTCGACTCAGCTTCTTGTTGCAGGATACTTGGCTCTTTATCCCTTGTTCGGTACTCAGGGAACTCAGGAGATCGACATGGTAGTGGTGTTTTCAACCTCCTCTTATCCAAAGTTCCCTTTGCGCCAAAACGGAGAGGACCCAATGGGAAATCTGCTCACAAACACTCACACCATACGTGGACCTATCACAGACCACAGTGGTCCTAGGCATTCAGGACACTCTAGACTCTCTGGCACCCAGGATGTGTATTGGGACCAGACATCCCAGCCCACATCCTGGAGGCACACACAAGGCATGCAAAAGTCTGCAAAAGCGTTGTGTTTCGCGGGAAAGTGCATGACCAAATAAGGACTGCCCCGGGTCGGCTCGACCTGGGGGAAGGTGAAGGGGCAAGACGGTCAGCGGACAGGACAAAGAACCTCGTGGCATGGCCATTTTGGAGCCAGGCCACTCATTTCTGCGAAATGCGGTAAGCGCGGATAACATGGTGAAAAAGGGTTCAAAACACAAGAGAAACAATAGCTGCCACCAGCCCCGTCCGTGACACACTTGCACATTCCATAATCAGTCCAGCGAGAGTTTCTAGGGCCTTTGGAATGACTAGAGACCCAAGAGTGTGGTAAAGTAAGTTACGGTGCACTCTTGTTTCATGTTGCACAAAAGCTGCAACATGAGGAAACAAAGTCTCCCAGTACTGACTATCTTAAGGGCATGTCAGTTTCCCCATAAGAATTGAGTGAAAGCCCAGAGGAGTACAGCGGAAGGCTGCGCTTCTCTGGCAAAGTCTAGAACAAGGTGTAAAAAAACAGCAAAAAGTTTGGGGGTTGCCACATGGAGGGAAAATTACATACAATATGAAATCTTTCCTAACATCGAGCACCGCTGACCTTTGCCGAAGCTCCCTGGAAGTCCGACCCCCGAAAGGCTGCCGACCCGAGACAGGACCGCTGAGGAGAACGAAGTGAAGCACCAGGGCTTCGCCGCTGTCGAAGTCCATTGCCGTCGACCAGGGTTCGCAGGTTTGTGTAACCGCTGAAGGCCCGTCAAAGTCGTGTTGCCCCAGAAGAGGGGACCGATTGATGCCGTGCCGCCGACAACCGGAGCTGTCCGTTCCTTTGCCTAAGAACATTTGAATCGAAGGACTCCCTTGTCCGCACCGTTGACCGCTTTGTCCCGCCAGAGAAAGTCAAGGCCGCTGACGCGCAGAGGAGAATCCGCCGGTGGGTTTCCCGCCACCCAGAGACCACAAAGACTTTAACCACTCAACGCACTTGCTGGGCCACAGTTCTTCAGAAACTCTTTGCGGTCCTGACCAATCAATCGCCGAGGTGCCCCGCACACCTCATCCTTGTAGGATGTCACCGACGAGCACCGCCTGGATCGACGCTGTGGTCTCGGCACCCTTGAACTTCTCATTGACGCCATCGATGCCAGGTTCACCTTCTTCGACGCCTCTCGATGATCCGTGACTCCTGCTTTAAAGGGGGTCACTCAAGAAGGATCCGTCAACGCGTCTTTGAAGAACTCTACTCCACCAGGAACATTGAGGGGGTAAAAACATTATAGGAGAGAACAAGACTATTGAGCAATATATGGACTGGGCTTGTGCTATATCTTTATTTTACAGGTTGCCCAGGTGGGGGGATCTCCACACAGAACTGTGTCTAGTGGTAGGGGCCAGTATTCTGCCAATTGTGTCAACCATCTTGCTTGCCTTCCTATCTCTATTGCTGGTTTCCTTGTTACTGATCTGTGTGACATTCTAACAGTATAGTTGATGCACTTTAATGAGATCTGATAATATTGGTGGTACCACTTTAGAATTGTATATATTTACCATTGTTGATTTCTGAGTACAAAGTGCGTTATTGTGATAGTGTACATACCTTTGAATATTAATTATATAAAGACTGTGTTTTTGTGGGGGTTCGGGGACTACACTGTACTTAAGAACCAGCCTGCATCACCTCCTGAGAAGCTAGGCCTTGATTGCTCGACCACGTCCCAATAATAGAGAATCTTGGCTGGGGTCCTCTGTGCCTCTCCTCTACCATATAGAGAGCAGAAGTACAGACACCCCTCTCTGGTCCTTTACACTGACCACACAACATCTTGGCAGGGAAATGGCCAGGCAAAGCCCTCATACTATCCGCCACCCGAAGGCATGCATACAGACACTTGAGCATGAGATTCACCATGCAAAGATAAGATCGAGTGTCAGATTTAGGTGTGCGTGGATGCATCCAGGGTTCCGATCTAATTTAGGGGTGCGCGTACGCAGTGTATCGGGTTGCAGGAACGGTTTAAGGGGGATCGCATGCAGATTTTCTCGAGTTACGATAAATCGTACGCATGTTGTCGGGGTGCCGGTAACAGTTACGGGGGACCACGCACAGGGTCCCCAAGATGCAGGCCTGCTTGTGGAGGACCCGACGCACTGTTTGAAGGGGCGTGTATTCGCGCCCAGGAGAGCACACAAAGGTAGCTGTTTTGGCTGTATTTGCTTTGCGTGGTATGTGTTGGGGCATTCATGGTGCAACTTCCGTATACGTTACTTTTGTGCTAACAATTCCATGAATATACAGAGCACTAAATTTTTGTCGTTCTCAGCGCGTGGCCCATGCAGAATAAATGCGCACTTTGCCATGAATCGGGCCCATAATAGGTATCAATATGTTTTAGTCTTAGTGTACACTTGACCCGTTTGGATCAAGCCATACCCATGTTCCCAGGCTGACACAGGGGCAATAATTAAGCTCTTGATAAAAAAAATGTGTGCCCGGGATTTGAGGACCTACTACTAAATTGTGATAGAGACACCCATTTCAAAGACCAGGTCACTAAGGAACTCTGCACAGCCCTACAAATACATCATAAACTACAATGCCCACGCTGCCTTACACGAGAGGGGCAGTTGAGAGGTAGAATTTCACCATCAAAAATAAATTGGCGAGGTTATGCGCTCAAACCAGTCTCAAATGGCCATACATTTTTAGCATCTAAAGGGTTGTGAATAGAAAAACTTGAGTAAGTGCACATGAAGTATTAATGTGCCCTCATATATCAGCCTTCCCTCATCACCACCAAAAAAGCTGCATGTATAAGCGTGCAGTTGTTGGGTGACATGATGTTGGACTACTGCATGAAACTCTTTACCTGTATTAAGTCTGTCCACTCTTAGGGGAGAGAAGCCTTGAGAAAAGACAATGGGCTTCATTACATGGTAGGCGCTAAGGGAAAAACGATGCTGGTAAAGGATTACCGGCATCGCTAACCACACCTGCCAATTACAACCCGCCTACCCGCTATTAGCGGCACAGCTAAGTGCGGTGCCTCTAATAGCGGCATGGTCGCGGGCGCGTGACCCCTCATGGCGGCAATAGCGGCATGGCTGAAATAGGAGTCCATCACAAGACATGCGAACATGCAAATAGCGGCATGGAGCAGGCCCAAAAAGCCCATACCGGCATGGCAGAAATACCGGCATCGCGAACCACCCGTAAAGGGCCATGTGCAGTGTTCCCAACTGCCACAGGTGCCCACAATCAGCACAGATAGAGGCAATGGAGACTGGGCCAGCACAAAAGGAGCACACCACACCCCTTCCCACACCCATTCACACACCAAAATGATTCCAATACTAGTAGCATTACATGGGCTGGAGGACATGATTGCATTGCAACAGCAACAACAACAGGCAGCACAGAGGAGACACAGGAGGAGGAGGGCGAGACAGGCACAGCAAGCCCCACCAGTGCAGCTAGTTGTACCACAGAGACAGCCACCAATCCCCAGGACCAGAGCCAGTCCATTCAACCTAACCCCTGAGCAGATACACACCCTGTACCGTCTGGACCGGGATACCATCACCACCATTGTGGACATGATACACGACGACATCATCAGCCTCATAGACATCCGTACTGCCATCCCCCCTCTACTGAAGGTGGTTACTGTGCTCCACTTCCTGTCCACAGGCACCTACCAGCATACGTTGGGCAGATGCATGGCATATCACAACCAGTAATCTCACGCACGCTGAACCAGGTGCTCGATGCCCTCTTGAAGCACACATATCCCTGCCACGGACTGCCCAGGAGATCTCCAACACCAAAGTTGGCTTCCATTCACTGGCAGGCATCCCAAGTTGCATCAGGGCTATCGACTGTACCCATGTGGAATTGGTGGTCCCAAATGCCAATGAGGCAGTCTACCGAAACAGAAAGCAATACCACTCCATCAACGTCCAAATGGTATGTGACTCTAACAAGATCATCACACATTGTTGTGCCCGATATCCCGGATCAACCCATGATGCAATGGTCCTGCGTAACTCAACGATACCCCGCTACATGGAGCGACATGCTGGACAACATTTGTGGCTACTTGGTGAGTAGCATGGCAAGCACATGGCAGTGTGATGTGGGGAGTAGATTTGGGGGGGATGCATACTCCAACTGGGTGTGATTGGGGGAGAGATGCATACTCCAACTGGGTGTGATTAGTTGTCAGGATAAACAATGCCCATACAGAATTACACCACTGTCCCCCGAGGCAGCCCACACTGGACCTGACACATGAAAACCACATGCAAGTAGTAAGCTGCACAACAATGAAATGAAGCCATTACCCCAACCATGCCATATCCATCCACATGCACATTGCAAATCAGACCATACCCTCTATAACACAATGCAGCTACATGCAGCCAATATGGACAATGGAAATGTACGCTGAACAGCATCACAATAGAAATGTGACCTTGAGTGCATACAAAGGGATCACATGTAGCCATTATACTGATTCACACCTGTACACCACTACAGAAGTGCCGCATGACAGCATGGGGACATCAACTTCGGAATGGCAGTTCACTGGCAGTGTGGTTCAAACGGTGCCAGGACCAAAAGACACAAATGACTGGACCTCACCCAGTACATGGCAATAACTGCTGTATGCATGCACAGTGCATGTACACTTGCATGGACTACATCACCTTCCCACATTGCAGTTACTTTGATTACCTCCATGCAAGTAGAGATTTGTGGATGACATTCACAATGCTAAGTTGAATTGTGTGATATGTACTGGTTCCACTTGATGTAATCACTTACACATACCCATTGTTGCACCCATGCAGATGATGCTGGCTATCCCCTGAAGAGGTGGCTCCTTACCCCTGTACGGATCGCACAGATCAGGCTCAAAGAGGAATACAATCGTGCACATACCCGTACCCTTGTGGTAATTGAGTAGACATTTGGCCTTTTGAAGACACGGTTTCGGTGCCTCAGCAGGTCGGGTGGGGCACTCCTGTACAGGCATGAGAAGGTGGCCAAGATCACGATGGCATGTGTCATGCTGCACAATATGTGCATCAGACGGAATGTGCCACTGCCCCCTGACATTGAACTGCAACCACCTGGTGAGGATGATGATGAAGATGAGGAGGAAGAAGATGGGGCTGCACGTCATGCAGGTGGCGATGCACAGTAGGGACGTGCTGTGCGCCAGCATCTGATAGACCGATATTTCTAATATACAATGATGAAGAGTGTGCAACGGATGTGGGTATTGGGGCACTGGGTTATGTGGGGAAATTTACACTGTGCGCTGTCCACCAATAAAGCACACATACACAAAGAAAATTGTCCACTCCTGTAATTCATCATGTCACCAGTGTGTATTAAGTATTGTAAGTATAAGAAGTGCATGGATCCAACTACACAAACACCCTTTCACCCCTCCCCCCACAACACTCCCAAAAACACTTTCCCCGCTCCCCCACAACACTCCCAAATATACTTTGCCCCCTCCCCCCACAACACTCCCAAAAACACTTTACCCCCTCCCCCCACAACACTCCCAAACATGGCTTGCACATCAGTGCAGCATTGCAGTACACGTGTCAGCAACATCAGGCTGGCCCTAGTTCCCACCCCCTCTGGCACCATTGTGGGGTTGTGAGGTTGTGCGCCGCATAGCTCGCATGGCCCTGCGCAGGGGGCTGGTCTGCCTTGAGCTGGCAGAGGAGGGGGTGCTCGGTTGGTCCGTTGCCGGTGGGGGGTTCTGCCTATCCATTGCGTCTGCGATGCGTGTGAGGACCTGCCTCACAGCTGACATTTCCTCGCATATGCGGTTGGTACAGGCTTCTATGGCTTGTCTGATGCCCCTGGCATGTTCCCTGCACTCCTCCCTCGCCAGGGCAGCATCGCCCACATGCTGGCCGACCAGCGCAGTGATGTCTTCCTGGCGCTGTCGGATGATGGCCATGTCATGGCCTCTGTGTCTGCGTTGTACGGTACCTGCCGCACCTTGTGGCATATGTCCACCATCCCGTGATGTCACCGATTGACTACAGCACCCTGCCACAAATTCATCCCCAGACTGCTTTTGGCTGCTGCCATGTGATGTGGGGCGTGGGCTCAGTTGGTTTGACTGCTGCGGGCTGGGTGTATGGTGTTCAATGGCCGTGATACAGGTGTCCTCCACATCGGAGATGGGTGCCCGTGGCAGCTGCCTTGCTGACGGAGCTATTAGCGGCGGACAGTGTCCCTTCCACAGGTGGATCGTGCGTGGGGGGAATTGCTGGAGTGGGTGCTGCAGTTACGTCTGGCAGACTTTCACGTCTTGGTGACGTGGGTGGCTTTGTGGGTTTGGCCCTCTGCAGGATGCAGTCTTTCCAGTGCCTCTCGATGTGCTGGCCATGGTGCCTGCTTCCATTCCCCTGGCCTGTTTCTTGGGAGATGGGCCCTGCGTCGCAGTGTCCTGCTCCTCACTGTCAGATTGTGAGCCTGTGGGGGACAAAGAGAGGGATAGCATCGGTGATGGGTCAACGTGCTTCATGCAGATGTTGTTGTTCCTGATGTTCTATGCATTTGGACTTCATGTTTGGACATACAGGTCGTTAGACAGATGGGTGGGTCATTCATGCATGAGTCTGGGTGACACGTGTCTGGGGTGCTGCATGCATGTGTTTGTGTGGGGATGTGCACAGCATATGGGCAGGGTTGTGTGCATGTTTGTTTGATGGCCCCATCCATGAGATGATTTCAGGGTCACATTTGGGGGAGTACCTCATGTTTCACAGTGCAGTGTTTTGTTTGGACACTCACCTTCATCTGACGATGACGGCACACCGTGCTCTATTTTGCCTACTCCCTCAATTGATTCGACCCCAATGGTGCTTGCACAGGTCTCCTCCCATTCCTGCTGTTTTATAAGGGATCCTCCACCGCCTCCTGTACCCATGGCCAGGCTCCGATTGGCAGCTAAGATACTGCATAAACGGAGGCGTAGATCATCCCACCGCTTGTGTACATTCTTCACAGTGCGGGGGATGGAGCCCACCACACTGACTTTACGGGCCACCTCTGCACAGATCTCCTTCTTCTTAATAGTGTGGAACGCTGCATGTCATTTGCAAACACGACCTCTGCGTTGGCAGCAAGTGTGTCTGATAGCATTATCAGTTCTTCATTTGAGAAGCGCTCCTTGCGCTGCCGTGCTGCTCCTTTTTTTATGGCCTTGGGCATTCTCAGTGGTTGTATGGACGATTTTGGCAAGCTGTGGTGTGGATGCAGGTCCTGGGGGCAGAGGATGGCAATGGATTGTGTTTTTAAAGATGGCCGCTGTGCTATTTCCCGTTCCTGTGCGATGACGCTACTTCCGGTTCCACTTATTTACGGTCACCGCTATTAGCGGTTACTGCTATTAGCGGTCAGCGCTCGTAGCGGTCTCCGCTAATGCCGTATTCTAGGACGGCGGAAGTGCAATCAGCGCTTTCCTAGGTCCCGCTAAGGGACTTTTTGGGGGCTTTAACGGCATGCTGCTATGGTCCTTACCGGCATGGCGCTAAGCTCGTGCCCACGTACTCGTGATGCCACGCAATTAGCGTGTAATGAGGCCCAATGTATGAGTGTAGGAGTTTGCGGTGGTTGCGAAAAAGGTCTATCATGACATGGCAGGGCTGAAATTGGGCCTTTCTTGGTTCTTGGGAGTGTGGAGAGGACCACCTATTAGGTTGTATTCCATCTACATTAAAATGAAAAAGTAGGCAGGTTCTTCTTTCATGCTGTGCCATTCCAAACAAGATCTCAGATGATGATTATAAACAATCAAATTCTGCCATTACTCTCAAACAACAAAAGCCCACATAGGCTATCCCCACTGCACCTGTTATCATCATCTTCCAAATGATGCCTACATAATTTGATGAGCTTATATGGACTAGACCATTCCATATGACTAACCTTTCCGAGTATTGTCCTAATACTTCGTATTTTTCAGAGAAGTCAAGGTTATTAGGAAAAGGTAATATGGTGGCATGAATGCAGTAATGTTCAGGTAACTAGTATGAATACAAAACATCAAAGCATACATAAAGAAGATACAAGACTTAGCTTCCATTCCAAAAGTAGTGGACATGGTGGCTGTCCCTGTTTTCTTGTTGTTTTGTATTGGACACTATCTAGATACTGTGAATGGTCCCTATTTCTTTTTAACAACACATTTATTAAAGAAAAATGGCATCAACATAGACATGATGTGTTCTGGAAAATGTTGTTCATATTGTACACAAATATGTTTAGAACAGTATGTGCATATGTGCATGTAATAGGTTACATATGATTATTTGGAATCACAAAATAACTAATCCAATTACAACTAATACCAAAATAACTAAATCGAAAACAACAGATTCCTTTTTTGTTGTTTTTGGGGGTATTCCCCAAACCAACCCCTCTTTTCTTTTGTTCCTAATACTTTTCCCCCACAACCAAAACCACTATTGCCACTCCAAACCTCATTTTATTTTGTTCCAAAATTCGTTATTTTGGAATTAGTTCTTTTGGATTTGTTGTAATTGGGGTAGTTATTTTGGGATTTAACATAATCACTGCATACCGTTTAATATTTATTTTATTTGTATTTGTAGAGCGCACTACAGCCTGCGGGCATCAAGGCGCTGTGAGGAGGCGTAAGAAGGCTTGATTCAGGGTTACAAGAATGCGGCCCCAACAGAAATACTCGATACAATGAGCTAGTTGCAGTTATCAGTGCAAATACAAGTAAAATGAAAGTCAGGACATTCAATCCCTTTATCAATGGCAATCAGAAATGCCTAAAGTAGGTATTAGAACATAATAAGCTTAACATTATTTCTACCTATGAGTATTTAGGGATTACTGTTGATTGTAAGCTCTCTCGGGTCTCCCAATTAGAAAACATTGAGACAAAATCTCAACAGCAACTTGGTGCAGTCCTCCCGTTGATCCGTGAATGCAGTGGGTTCTCTATTGACTAGCTGAAGAAATTCTACTATCATGATAGTGTGTTATTTTTTAAAAATTGGACTATTTTACGGGATATCATTTTATTATTCTTATTAACTGTTTTAATTGTATGGGACTAGTCTTGCAATGATTAGTATATTCTTGATTGCATTGAGTTAGTTTCACCATTGCTGAAAGCGGTTGTTGATCTCTTTTATGGATCAACACTGCATGGTGTTTATAGCTTGAACTACAAGCCCTGTGATTCTTTGTGTCGCACACCCGTTCTACGGAAGCTGTGTGCGACACAGGCTATACGATTGAAGTGCAATACAAAGTGCTGACATGAAGCCTGTTTTAGCCTGTTTCTGCCTGGGTCGGCAGGAGATGCTGCCGCTGGTGACATTGTCCAGTAGGGTTACCACTGATTACTGACAGCTTCATCTCTGTGGTAATATACATGCGTGTGATGTAAGGTTTTAGGCACAGAGCTACCTTTTTGAAGGATTTAGACAACTCCCATGGCGATATCACTTTGCGACCCTTCAATAAAATTAGGGACTTGGACATTATCAATCACACATTAGGATCTCATACAGTGTTTGAGGGAAATACTGTGGCAATAAGCCACAAGACTGCGGGCCAATACCGCCCCAGGTAATGCCCCTGGGGCCGTAGTTACAGGCCAGAGCGTAGCGAAAAAAAAATGTCTTACCTGAGTCCCCGGCGGGGGACGAGGGAAGCCTCCAGCCATGGGGAGGCTCGGAGCGGGGATTGCCCCATTTCGAGCCTCCTGATTGGCTGAGGGGCTGCCACGCCCCTCACCGGGAACAGAGTAGCCGGCATGCACGGTGTGGACGGGAATACCGTGTGGTATGGCTCGCAAATGAGCAAATCACCACACAGTATTCCTGTTCAGCTGCGTGTCCCGGGTACTAATGTGAGTTGTAAAGCTACATTTATCAATGCAAGGTCAGCTGGTGCTCATGCTACGGAAGTAGCTAAGCTCATCAAACATCATGACCTGGGTTTATTGCTAATCACTGAAACCTGGTTTACTGTGGTTTCTCAGAGCTCATTTCATGAGCTGGTTCCAGAGGATTATTTGATTAAATATATTAACAGGGTTGGACAAAAAGGAGCCGGTATTGCATTTATCTACAAGTCTGCACTGCATATCTCACACTTACACGTTCTTGAGTGGGGTGGTGATGGTCAGGTTGGTCAATTCACCTTTCTCATTTCACCTAAAGCCTCTATTCATATCATTTTGGGCCATTGACCACCGGGGCCTTGTAAACTTTTTCTGGAGAACCTTGACTCCTTCCTTAGTAGTGAAGGGAGTAAATGTAAGGAACAACTACAGATGGGTGACTGGAACATCTGGTTGGATGATCAGACTAAACCTGATTCTAGAAAATGATGGGATCTACTGAATACTCTTGGTCTCTATCCCTTGGGGGTTCAATATTCACACATAAGGGGCCATTTGTCTGCATGTAATCATAGCCAGAGGTACTGATGCCCTTATGAAGGATATCTTACCTGTTCACTGGTCTGACCATTTTGTGCAGTGTTCCTACTTGAGCTTGCCCCAGGGGGACAAGGTTAATTTCACAGATAGACTGTTTATCCATTCTCGGAAAGCCAAAGATTTGGACAGAATTAAAGGGCATGACATTAATGAGGCGCTTGCCAGTGTTGATTCTCTGCTCCCCTGTGAAGAATTTCTAGTTGCCGGGACCTTGAACTTGGGTTCTATTTGCGCCAAGACTGCCCCTTTAAAATCCCAAAATAAGGGAAGCTCTTATCCATGGTTTTCATAGAACTTAATTCCACTGCGCAAGTTTGTTAGTAGGACCAATCAAAAATGGTAGCAGAAGCATACTTTGGAGACCAAAGTGAAGGTGAAGAGTGCACTAACGGATTATAAACTGGCCATTTTTCGAGCCAAGAAAAAGTTTTTGGGCAAAAAGTTAAAAGCAGCCACTAATCTTCTGAGGGAATTGTTTTCCCTTGTCTCACATGTCTGTAATCCCAGTTGTAAAGCTATTTCAATCAACCATTCTGCTGTGCAGGCCAATCTTTTTAATTCTTTTTTTATTGAAAAGTTTGATTGCATCAAGGCTGGCATTGCTCAGGCTACTGTCACAAGTCCTCCTATACTACTAGATCATCAATCTGTGTTTATTTTGACTGACCCACAGAATCCGACTCTTCGGCCTACTTTTGATTTTCATTTAGTAGGAGAAAATGATATACATCAATAGGAGGAGACCCTTAAATCCACCATTGGTTCTCTGTCTCCCTTCCTGCATATGCAACAAAGCGCCTTGCACTTGACCTGACTTCTTTTGTAACTAAGTTTGTTAACAAGTCACTGACACATGGGGACCTGATAGCTTAAAGCACTCTATGGTCAACCCCCTATGAAAGATGCCAACGTTGGACTCTGAGTCTACCCAGAACTATTGTCCCATTGCAGGGCACCATGGCTGGCTAAAATCCTTGAAAAGCTAGTCACAGGTCAATTGTAGAAATTTTACAAACTGCTATCGGATAAGTTCCAATCCCGTTTCAGACCAGGATTTGGAACGGAGACTGCTCTTCTATCTGTACAGGATGACTAGTTAAGGGCTGCGGACCAAGGTGAAATTTCTCTCTTGGTAATGCTGGATTTGTCAGGGTCCTTTGACACAGTGAACCATCACATACTCCTTGAGGGACTGCAAGAGGTAGGAAAAGTCTCTGATCATGCTATAGTCTGGTTTAGGTCATTTTTGACAGACTGTCAACAACAGGTGAGATTGGGTGAGTTTATTGCAGATTCTATCAGGCTGAATTGTGGAGTCCCGCAGGGATCATCCCTCTCACCTTGGCTGTTTAACTTGTATATTCGGCCTCCTTTGGAGATCTTAAGATCCCACGGGTTGAATTTTCATTCCTATGCGGATGATACCCAAATCTTCATTAGAATGGTAAACTTTGTTGAAGCCTTTACTAGATTGGGGCAGTGTCTGGTAAAGTAAGCGGTGGATGTCCAAAATTCAACTACAGCTAAATGGAGCTAAAACCAAACTCATTTTGTTTGGTCCAAGGCATTTTCTGACTGCAGGCAAGAAACTGCCCATTCCAACCCTTTTAGGAAAGAGTTTAAAATGTGTATCCAGGGTAGAGAACCTGGGCTGTGTTTGGCAAGATGATCTTTGCAGCGAAGGTCAGGTGGGAGCAAAGGTTTGGGCTGTGGGATATTTTTACCCATGCCGATGCGCCCCACTGCACCCCTTTGCCAATGGGGAAAGAATCAGCCAAAAATGGACGCGCTAATGCCTGTGCATGCAAATATCTGCAAAACGGTGCATGGTTTACCATCATAAAAGGCTGCACACCCCTGCCACACTCAGTCAAAGTTAGTGTAAAAACAGAACTCAGTGCAGGAGAATGCCAGTGGGTGCTGTTACATGTAACATGAAGCAAGGCCACAGAAGTAGGCTAACAACCGAAAAATGCTTTTTAAAAATGCAACCAATTGCAACCTTCAAAGTGCTGTTTTGGCGCTAAATTCAGTCATTTTTCAAGTGAACCATTGAAATTAAAAGTGTGCCGAAATCACAGATCCTCAAGGAAGGCTCAGAGAAACCAGGCCTCACTGACTGACAGCAGCTAAGAAATGTATTTAATGAAAAACCAGTCCAGCAACAATTTGTTTTCGAGACAAATGTGGCTAAAAGTGGAAACATATAATAATTTCAGCTGTGCAGAGAAAACTCCAAGCAAAGGCTGAATATTTACCTCCAGATTGCAAACAAATTCCAGCACTCAAGGACAGAAATGGTGCTGAGTAGATTTGTATGCTGCAAAGGAAACTCTGATGTAAAAGATTCAGTTTAAATGTGTTTTTTCCATGAAGAAATTGCAAAATTCGCCTGTGTAAAAGCATTTTTTGTGAAGGGCTTAATTGCTTTAATTGTCAATATCCCACATAAACTCCTTTCATTTTATATCTTTTAAATATCTTAAAGTAACCCAGTTTGGAGTTAACTGGTTAATTCTGATTGGACAGTGCCCAGCCTGGGAAAGATGACACTTCATGTTGACACTAGGCTGCTATCAGGAATGCTTAAGTGATGCTGGAGGGTCTCACATATTTAGAACAAAGACCTCATTAGCCATTCATCTTTGCCTGAGCCAAGGACAAATGACAGGATAAGCATTGATCCCTTTGGGGCATGGGCAGGAAACTTCCCTCTACACCCCACCATGATCAAAGGGATTTGACAGCTGTTGTTTGTTGATAGGAGAGAAAAAAACTGCTCAAAGCAATTTGTTGTTTAAAATGCATATTTGTGATTAAGTTTTGAAAACCTTTAACTATGCAACATGAAGGAGGACAAATCTAAAAATTGGTAGTTATAAATCCAATTGTATGCTCTTTCTGTGGAGACGTTAGAGAACACTGTACTACATAAGGAACCAAAGTTACACCAAACCCTAATTGTAGCAAAACTATTGATGTTGAAAATATGATATTGTATACCCATGTTCCCTGGGGTAATCACCCAGATATCTATTGAATTAGAAATTGCTAGGCCAAACCGTTATGATTAAAATACACAAAATTCCACAGAACAACAAAGAAAGCTTTCACAGAGATGGGAATTGGACGTAAGGATAACTCACAAAATATATAATGTATGTATCAGATTTTATAAGGGGACATAATTATAGAAATGTACATTTGTGCAACGGTTAAATCGTAGTTCAAATCAATGTGGGAGTTCCTAAATCACATCATAAAGATGACAGCTCTTTTCTGACTTCCAACCAGAACAAGGCAAGTGCCTTTGACCACTCACAGCCGTGGGGGTGTGATTGGAAATTCTGCCCCTACCAGAAACCTTGTGATGTTACTTGGCATGATAAATATAGGAACTTCACCACACACAGACACACACTGATTCCTGACTACCTCCTGATTTCTGCGCAGCACTGTGTTCCTGACTTCTTCATCCTGTCCATAACTTTTCATCTTGTCCTGATTCCAGACCTCTTTGCAAAAACCAAGGCCTGGCAATTGCTGAACTCTTTTCATCTAGGCCCAAATCCGGAACCATCCAAAAAGAACTTAAGGGAAATTAATTCTGATCCAGTCTGGCTTGCTACCATTAAGGCTTGCCCGTCAGCATGCGCATCCCGCTTATCTACTGTGTACAGTGACCAGAAGGGCCAATCCAAATCCAGTCTGTGGTACAGTCCAAATTGACCAGAACCGTCCAGCTGACCATCCTTCCAGAAGTGCCCTGCTGCCTGTAGACCCGATCTGGATGACCAGAACCCCGACAGTCCAATCTGAAATTACAGTGGACTGTAAGTACAAACGGGAATCCTTGTAACCCATAGTATATTTGCATTGTCCTATGCCAATCTCAACCTATCCCATCTTTAACTTCAGAACCCTAATATTGTCAGAACTATTCTTGTGCTGTTTTTTTCTCATTTGACTGATTAAATCATAACCCATTAGTGATTTGAATTAAATAAAGTAATTCCCATACAGAACAGAAATCAGAGTATCATACATGAAGAGTTACAATCGGCCGTGCGTAACTGTGGAGATTCATGGGTGGCATTCTCTTTTTCCTAGTCATTAATATAGTTTAAATAACCCAATCTGTAATTTTTAAAACAAATTTCTACTTTTCTCTGTTCTAATTTCTTCAAAAACACCTCTCACTAAAACTTCCATAACTTCGTCAATTTTATAGCTAGAGACTCCATTTCAACTCTCAGCTAAACCTCAGATCTGTAGCTACATACACAACCAAAACCACATCGCGGGACAGTATATTTTGTAAAAGTTTTACATGTGTCTTTTCCCATCCAAAGTGTTTCTTAACTTCCATTCCTATCTACAGTGTTTACTGTTGTTTATTTTGTAGCTCATGCTTGTTAAGACCTGTGTGCTATCATAGGAGTTTTTATCAACTTAAACATTTTTGCACACTTTGCATTGTTCACAAAGCCATTTCCAACTGTCAGTTTTTAAAAGTGTCCAAGTTCCAAAAACATTTTCTCTCTTGATTGGGGAGGGAAGATAATATTCCAACACTGTATTCTGTTGTTCATTCCTGAATACCTGTTGTTCACTTACATCTGGGTAGAATTGCTCATATGTGAATTAAGAACTTTGCAGGGGGAAATATTAACCTAGGCGCTATCTGTTAACAAACCAAAACTGTCTTTTCCCTGTGTTTTATCTTCTGTGCTGCTTAAAAGTGAATTCAATAGCCTTACTTATTTTCTGATTGTATTGTCACCACATTGGTGATTGCTGCCCTATATATATGCAGTAAATCATGACACATGTAATCTTTAATGTACCAAAGGGAAGCCTTTTATGCACTAAGCACTTTATTCCATATTGAAATGGAGAATTTTAATGAAGGTCATTAGATGCACTAAGCACTTTATTATCCGGAGTCACACTCCGTGGAGGCTGCTAGCACATAGCACTTTAACAGCACTAAGCTGTACAGAGCATATTTTGCACAACAATTCCAATAAGGTACTACTGTATTAGAATTTGTAATTTAAACATACTTGTGTCTTAAAAATGAAGAGTTTGTGTGCACTATGCACTTTAATCCTTTCTTATTTTTATCAAATGCGTAAAATAACTGCATTGATTCAATTACGTTAAAAACTTAAAAATCAAAAGATTTAATATTGATGTGACTTGAATATGTTTCCATTTATGTTTAGAAATGGTCGTTTTGAACACATGTTCTATTTGAATCTACTAAAATATGTGCGAGTTTTTAACTTTTTACCTTTTGAACCCAACGTAAAATGGTGGATATGTGAAACGAACGAATAGAGAATGAGCGTGACTTTCTACACTGCAATCATAGAGTTTCAATGTGGATAAATTGTCCTTCCTTAGTGTTCATTGCCCTGAACGTGAGCAAGCGGCCAGTTGCCGCGAAACGCATCGTTTACCGTGTGTTTTCTTTTTCTGTCCTGGACATATGTCCAAATAAAGTACAATTTTTTGACTGAACTTAATGGATTGCTGCCTCAGTGTTTTGCCGTAATTGTTACCAGCAGAACTCGCTTCCTGGAGTGCCTTCCGCTTTCCCTGCACTCGCGTACAGGGTTGACTACTTATATATATATATATATAAAAACCTATGTATGATTTGAATTTTAAATAAATAAACCAATATTTACCTTTACAAATCAGCCTGATTCCTGGTCCACTGTGCCCTGGGGGGTATTTTGAGACGGGTGTGTTATAAGTGGTATATCACTCAGAATATTGAACCTACAAACATAATAAATAAGTATTTCATCTGTGCTTTACATGCTAGGTGACACCTGGTTGTATTGCCTGATTGAAAGCCTTAACAGGGCAGTGCATTTTCTTTTAAGACTCCTACTCCAGGCACTTCCCTATATCCCTAAAGAAGATAATGCGTCTGTGGTTGGTGCTTTGACCAGCTCTCATTTGGATTATTGTAATAGTCAGCTGATAGGAATTCCATCTAAACAAATCCAAAGACTCCAAAAAACTCAAAATGCGTCAGTCAGGATGATCTTTAAGTTGGGCAGAACGGCTCATGTGTGATCATTCCGCCATGACTTGCATTGGTTGTCGATAGAGGATCGTATCAGATTTAAGGCATCTTGCCTTATTTTTGAATGTGTAAATGATATAGCCCTTCAATGTTTGAGGGACTTGATTCATCCATACCAGCCTGCAAGACAGTTGCTCTCTTTTGACTGGCATCTTCTATCTTTACCTCACTCAGGGTACAAGTCACGTGGAGAAAAGTTTTTCTGTGGTTGGTCCAAAATTGTGGAATTCCTTACCACTAGAATTGAGGACCCTTAGGTCACTCTACCAATTCCGTAGAACACTGAAAACATTTCTGTTTAGCTTGGGTTCTTTTTAGATTATTCTTTGGTCCTGTATATGGGTTTAGCTGTGTTCTGTTCGAATTATGTTTCCACCCGCACCGCTATATGGTTTGGTCCTTTATAAATTCTCAAATACAAAATACAAATTGACTCCAGTCTACAGATATACAAAGCTAAAATTAGAGCTTTGCTACTGTAGGGCTCTGAGCTTTGGGGGAGGAAACATCTATTTAAATTAAAAAATGATCGCCAGGATGTGCCTTACAGCAATCACCAAATGTTCCATACAAACATCAATAGAATATATACTTGCTGAATGTAGGCTATCTAGTATTTGTGGTGCGCTTTGGGTGAGGAGCAATCTACTATATTGGAAACCGATACATTGCCCTGAGAACACACTGCCTAATATCATACAGTTAGTTCATTACATTTCTGTTAGAGGACTAAGTGGAACGTGCCTTAAATCAATAATGGACAAAGGGCGCACATGGAGTGTTCCTTTTCCTGCTGACCCAACAAGCAGTTCCTATCTCCACTTCAAGTGTGCTATTAAACAAGTTTGTTATGCCACAAACCTTGAGCAGACCAGAGTGGATTTGGCAACTATAGCCGAGAATTTATTCTGCAGCTTAATAAACAGAATGTTCCTACTTGTTATTTACTGGATTTTCCTAATAATCAGATTATTACCAAATATTTGCGGTTGAAGTTTAATCAGGTTAATACGCTGGAAGTTTCTGGGTGTAGGATGGGCCTGGACAAACATCACAGACTATGCAGGCTTTGTGGAACAAGGTAATTAGAGTCTAGTAAACATCTGTGCTCTATTGCAAAAGCCTAGCCCACATGATTAGCAGGACATTTTGGTCCATAGGAATACTGGATCTTAATCCTGAAAGTGTTGAATGGACAAGGGTCCAAATTTTTTGTTGTGTTTTCAATATACCACTTGGTAAAAATGCGAATCACTATCAGATTGGTTTTAGACATACTCATATTTTAATTTTATTATACTAATGTTCTGTGTCTTATGTCGACTAATCTAAAATTGATATTATTGGTTTGATACTTACATAATTATTATTTTATATTCTTCTTTATTGAAAACCTTACTGGCTGATGAACATTGTGTGGTAGTGAGGGATCGTTCGGGCCCCTCTTACACCTTCAGCACAAAGTGGACCACTTGCTCGTGCAATAGCGGGGGATGCCTCCATTGCCCGTATGCTAACATTAGCACCAAACAGGGCTATTGCGGGGGACACTTGGACTCCATTTTGTGTGCCCTCGACTCCATCTTTGGATTATGCCTCACTTCAATAATACGAGAAGGCTTCTCTCCCCTCTGCAGCGCTGCGCACCCCGTGCTCATAGGCCCCACCTTTTCTCACTCTGTCTGAAAGCCCTTTCTCACGGATGTGCTGGGGATAATTGAAACAGATATATGAATGTAGCATCTCACTCTTCCTCTGAGATCACTGTCCTGTGTGTGAACCGGTCTGAATCCTGCCTTGTAGCTCATTTATATCCACAAACCCGCCAGTGCCCTCTTAACCCCGAGTTTGGAAAATTACTCCCACTATAACCCTGTGCCCTCCTAAGCTATTCTCTTGATGTACCAGAAGTGTGACCCTGCTGTGCAGCCCACCACAGAGTGCCCCCTACTAAAACCAGACCTATGTCATCATATATTGTACCCTAGAACTAAAAAATGTCAGTGTGCCCCATGACTGCTTTGATGAGCACAGGCCCGCCCCATAACCAAGGTTATCACGCCAACCAAGACCCCTAAACCCGGTACCCCATATAAGTCCTAATGAATGATGTTATGATTATATGCATGCAATTTAGAGGTTTACCAAGATTTACTCAAAGGTATACCAATGATCATTGTTTATCGTGTGTCTAGTGATAGTTTTTCATGGTAGCTTAGTTAGCGTCTGCCATATCACACCATGCCCTAACCCTCACCCCTTCTGGACGGTGGCAGCCGGACCACGTGATGTTCACCCTCCCGCCAACTGGGCAACCAATCTGGACGAAGCAGCGCCTACGCAGACATATGTATTTATATTGCCTATCCAATCCTGCACTGATCTAGTACCCTATGTTAGCTGTGTCATCTATGACGCTGTTTTACTTTATATTGTCATGTAATTGTATTGTTTGCCAGAGCGCTCGTGAGGCAGCAGAGTTCTCTGGATGACAACTTTATATAAAGCAACTAAACCTTGCAACCTGTTCTCTTATTCTCATTCCCAATTGGGTTGTCTCCTATTTTTCGGATTTGCATGTGTAAGTTGGGGAGTGAGCCTTTACATTTTGTGACCACCGCGAAGTGATCGGGAAAGGTGCACTGAGGCCCTGAGCCATGCGGCAAGATCCGGGACGCCCCCAGCAAAACCATTGCCTCTGCGGTTGACTAGTGTGCGCACAAAACAAAAGGTTTGAAGGGTCCCTGTCATCTTTGCAAATACCCAACTAACTGCTCGCCAAGGAGGGTCACGGCTTGGTTGGGTGCGGACCTGATTGTGGATAGACCGTGAACAGAGGCTCTCGGACCACCCTGCTGAACACGTGAGTACTGGTTGCAAGACTCTCAGGGGTAAGGGAGAATATTGAGAAATAAGGGTAACAAAGCAGTGGGAAAGGTACAACTAGAATGTGGGCTTAGGGCCTGTGTGAGTGAAACTGTGAGGCTTTTTCTTATCTATCCTTTATATGGCCATTAGGTTGTTGTGAAAAAGAAGATAAAGAGGAATACGGGATCATAGCACCGAAGGGGGGTAGAAGGCAGTGCTGCGTAGCATTGTCTCGACCAGTGCAGGGAATAAGTGGAAATAAAAGAGAAAAAAGTCTCATATATTTAGCAGGATCAGAGTAGTAATTTAGAAAGGCTCGACCTAAAAACAAAAGATAGTACATGTTACATGTTCAATGTTGTTGGCATACACTGTGTTGGTTTGTCGATAAGTACATGTGTGTCTAGGTGTAAATAAGGTTTGATGAAACGTGTTAGTAACATTTTGTAATTTGTGCCAAAACGTATAAGTAAAAAAGGTAATTGATATTTGTGATAATGATGACAGTGAAATAAGGTTGGGTAAAGGTGCCACGACAGGGTGTTTATCTGATAGATCGTATTGTGTAAGTATACTCAGAAGAAGAGTGAATACCTGTAAGGATACCAGATAAGGTATCATGGGGGGGAATGAACCGTTAGCACATATTTGCCAGCATCTCCCTTTGTATAGTGAAATAAAACAGCAATATCACGAGCAATGGTTAACAGAAATAAGAGGAGCAGGGGTATCCCCAATATGGCCAGAGGCAGGGTCCTTTGAGAAGAGAGTGTTAGATCTTGTAGCAACTCATTTGCTAGCCAAATATAGGGGAAAACAATTGCAAAATAGACAGGAAGTATTAGACTTGTGGAGAATGTTTGAAGAGACAGCCCCAAATGGTGAGGTAAGTAAGGAGACATCCCTAGAAAAACCCACAGCCCCGGAGGTGGGAGGGGGAACTATAGGGGAGGAATGTATGCTAAAAACAGGAGGGAATGACCTCACTAGGCTTTACCCGCTACTGGCAAGGCCTGCTGTAGGGTACAGCGAGCAGTGGTATATGCCAGCACCGAGCACCCCGGCAGCAGCCAGTGCCACAGCCCCGCCACCCTATGAAATGGGAGGGGTATATGGACCAACTATTGCCCCTCCGGTGAATCTAGCACAGTTAACTGGAGATTTAGATAGGCAACTTGCTCACTCTCAAATGGAAATAACACGATTAAGAGCATTGTGCGATAAGGGCCAGATGTTGCCAGGGGGAGGAGAAGTACCACCATTGGCATTAAACATTTTTGACACCCCCGCCGAGTATAGCGGGAGGATCTACACCGTCCCCACCGATACCGATAGGGCAAGAACAAGAGTGGTTATCAGGGGAGTTCCTCTTCCATTTAAACGGCAAGCCTGTAAGAATAATATGACCCAAAACACCAGATAGCCAAGGAGGAGAGGTGCAGGGAAGAAGAGAGTCAGAAGAAGAGATAGGCGAAGTCTTGAGTGATCTAGATGAATACGAAGATGGGGCAGCAGCGGACAGGGCTCAGCTACCATTTAGATTTGACCAAAGGAAAGAAGCCTTCCAAGGTGGCAAGGAAGGTTAAGGCAAAGGGTAGGTAACATGTTGGTAAGTAAGACAAAGAAGGGAACGGTAAGTAAAAGAGGAGGTAAGGCCAAACTACAAATGCCTCTGATAAGGGAGCAGGGAGGCCACATTACATACCATGCGCACAGATGGACAAGAATAACTTGGTGAAACATACTCCCTCCACTTTCAGATGGGGCGGGGAAGTGGATATATGCATTTGAGAAGATTACAGCAGGGGTACCATTAGCAATAGGGGATGTAAAAAGTTTACTTGTGTCTGCCGTTTGTGACCAAGCTGACAGAGTGTGAGTGAAGGCAGGTTTCCCGGGAGTAACAATGAACTGCCACCGCCATGATGGGTCGTCATTTAACAACGTAATGGCGCAAGTGTGGGATGCATTGCGGAGAACCTTCCCAGATACTACAGATTTACATTTAGTGATGCAGTGCACTATGGGAGAGGAGGAAGAGCCTATGCAATTTATGCTCCGGGTGCAAGACCTGTGGAGATCTGAAACGGGCACGGGGTGGGATCAATCCACTGCCCTGTTCTACTTTATAATTAAAAAAGGGACCCCGAAAGAGGTACAGAAGGACTTGGGTAAAATAGCTGAGATATTAGCCAAGGGCTGGCCAGAGATTCAGAGCATAATTGTACACCATTGTAGGAGGATCAAAGAAAGGGAAAAAGAGATAGCACAGAGAAGGTCGGCAGACGAAGCAAAGTTAGTGCAGAATAAATTAGTGAAGGTCGTGGCAATGAATTCAGCAACATCCACTGACAGGCAGGGGGAAGGAGAGGAGTAGTCAGGGAATGCACCAGCGAGGATGGCAGCAACTTGGGCTGCAAACAGACAGGAGAAATGGGACGGAAAGGAGCAGTACGAAGGTCCCCAATGGCAGGGCAGACCCGCAAAAGGACGAGGTGGGTACCGGGGCAGAGAGGAGGATTTGGAGGAATAGAAAATAGAGGATTTGGGGTCAAGGAATGAGGGGAGGGCCCCAAGGATAATGTTGGAATTGCGGGAGGTGGGGGCATTTTTCAAGAGAGTGCGGAATGCGACCAATGGGATATTACCGAGGGCCACCTCCCATGGAAAATGAACAGACATACGGCCACCAACATCCAGGCAGTCCCTATGGGTTATCAATGGGTGGGAGTGGACAGAATGAACAATGCATTAATGAACAGCATCAGAGAGCCCAGCTAATGCAACCAAGACAGCAACCACAACAGCGAGAAATGCTACAACAAATAGCATGGCAGAACACAATGGGAAATACAAACACTAACATTTTTGCAACAGATGCAAATGGTGCGCCATCACCTTTTCGCGGCGCAGCCGTAGTGGGGGACAATGTATTCTCTGTTCCAGGAACAGAGACATATGCTGATTAGGAGAGCCCACAGAAAGCGATTGCATGTCCAGTCCTATCAACTTCCCTACGGCCAGAAGAGGAACCACTGGTGGGGGCAGAGATAGGCAACAAACAATTCATATTTATGGTGGACTCAGGAGCTGAGAAATCGTGCCTCATGGAAGCCTGGTTCCCACTCTCGGGAAACAATTTGGAAATGCAAGGGTTCTCTGGGGCTTTTTTAAAAGTTCCTTACACAAAATATCTTGACATAACGGTGGGAGGAAAGACAGTGCGAGCACCCCTACGATATCACTAAGACTCACCAATAAATTTGTTGGGAAGGGACCTCCTGAGCAAGTTCAATATGACAATTTCATTCACTGAATGGGGGATAACAAATTACTCATGTTCTTTTGGACGAATTAGTCTTTATTTAAAAGGGTGTGCCCAGTATGAGCAATGTTGACTATAAGCACTATGACTAATGAAATTGCAGTAAGGGGGGTGCCTATAGACATGGACATGTTTGTTTATGGAATACAGGTGCTTGCTAGAGTGGTACCTGAAATAACGCTTAAGGAATGGAAAGTGCCTTCTGATTTTGTCTTCCCCCCAATTGTAAATACGGATGTTGTACCTGGCACAATTTTGTCTATCGATTTAAAAGGGGTACAGGTTTCAAGCAAACATATTGCAATAATAGGACTGGACACACTTGGGTGCGAATGGAGAACAGTGCTACGTAAAGACCCCAACACATCTTTACGTGATTTAACTGATGAGGAATTGTTCACTGACAATGATACTGATGGGGAAATAATAATGGAAATAAGTGCACCTTGTGACATCATGATCCAACACCAAGAAATACACAACCCTCTCATGGCTAGTGTTAATGTGCCACCCACTATATCTGAGGAAGATATGGAAAAGGTACTTCCAGAATTATGGACTACAGGCCCCCATGACGTAGGCCTCTTACAAGAGGTCACGCCCATAAAAATAAAATTGAAACCAGGTGCAATACCGCCCAGTGTAAAACAGTACCCACTATCAAGAGGAGCAGAAGAGGGAATAAAAGAAACAATAAACGCATTGTTAGAACAAGGTATTGTAGTACCATCAAATTCTCCTTGTAACACAGCAATTTTCCCGAGCAAAAAAGCAAGAGGCGGGGCTTGGAGGATGGTCAGGACCTACACCCACTTAATTATGTCATACAGAAATAATTCCCTCTAGTGCCAAATCCTGCAGACATTTTATGTAGCATACCTAAAGATGCTACCTGTTTCACAGTAGTGGATTTGAAGAATGCCTTCTTCTCCGTGCCACTTGACCTGAGTTGTCTATATCTCACAGCATTCACATTGGGGGCAACAGATATGAGCATGGCAGATTACCAAAAGGATACTGCGAGAGCCCCAGCATTTTCAATAGAATATTGCATGAAGATCTTGGTAATGTGGACGTAGAGAGCACAATAATGCAGTACGTTGATGACCTGCTCATCTGCAGCAAAAGTGAAGAACAGTGTAGGGATGATTCAATATCATTGCTACATTCACTAGCTTAGAAAGGGTACAAAGTAGAAAAAGGTAAGCTGTAAAATTGTTTAGCTAAGGTACTCTATTTAGGACAACTGATTTTGAAAGATGGCAAAATAATTATACCAGATAGAGCAGCAGCAATACGCTACCTGATAATACCAAAAACAGTTAAAGACATGCAGAAATTCCTCGGCATTTGCAATTACTGCCGCGCATGGAAACTTGACTATGCAGAATACACGCACCCACTATTACAGGCCTTAAAAGAAGCACAAAAGGACAATGTCCCCCTGAAATGGACACACGAAATGATGACCCAGTATTTCAAATGAAAAGACCTCATTGTGCATGCACCAGTTTTAGCGAACTCTGATTATGATCTGGAGTTCTACCTGTTTTCACATAGCAATGGTACTCTAATGACAGCAGTTCTAACACAAAAGACATCTTTGGGCCACAAGCCATTGGCCTACTACAGCGGCACACTAGACTTGGTAATCAGGGCCACTTCACGTGCGAACAAGCCCTCGCAGCAGCACCCTTCGCTATAGAAAAAAGCGCCACCATTGTAATGGGTTGTTCGCTGACACTGTACACGGAACACTACTGTTTGCCATTTTAGAAAGGTCAAAATCCACCCTCACCACACAAAGGGCAACAGCATACGAAATAATAATATTGAGTCCAAACATTCATGTGGTTAGATGTAAGACAGTGAACCCAGCCACATGCATTACTGAGCCATGCACGGTAGAAGACATACAAGCACATGATTGTGCCACATATGAAGGAGAAGAAGATGATATTCCAAAAACAAGCGAAAATGTACTGAAAGAAGGAGAAGTTTATTTTGTGGATGGGTCAGCATCAATAGACAGTGAGACAGGTGAAAAACATTTAGGGGTGGCAGTAATAAGAATGGAAGAAGAAGGGTATGAAGTGATTTTGCAGAAACGCCTCCCCTCACATTATTCAGCACAGGCAGCAGAACTAATAGCGCTAATTGAAGCACTACATACAGCTAAAGGGTGTGCTGTGACCATATATTCTGACTCAACATATGCAACAATAACGGTGCATTCAAGGTTGTCTAGATGGCGAAGAAGAGGGTTCAGAAGGGCAGACGGTTCACCAGTACAACATGCAGCACTATTGAACAATCTAATAAAAGCACTCGCAGAACCATCAGTGGTAGCATTGTTAAAGTGCCAAGCACATACCAATAACATGGACGCGATCTCACTGGGGAACGTGGCAGCAAACTTTAATGTCCCATAACTTTTAGAGTGTATTGTAAAAAAAACCATTTCAGACATACAAGAAAAAGGATACAGCCACACACCGATCGCACAAATAATTGAATTACAAAAACGTGCATGATTAGAGGAACAAGAATTAAGGGCAAAAAGAGGTTGTAAACAATCATCAACAGATTTGATATGGCGACAAGAAATAACGGGGAAGGTAGTGATGCCAGTAGAATTGTTAGAAATAGCATTTCAACAACTGCACTTCTCAACACATGTAACTAAAGAGCACATTGCAGCAGAGATTCAGGAAGAGTGGTTTGTCCCGAATCTGCAGGAGCATTTGTCCAAGTTTACAGTAGAGTGTACTACATGCCAAACATACAGCTCAGGGATGACTCTTAGAACATTACGAGGAACACTGCTGCGTCCTGTGGGGCCTTTTAGAGAGCTCCACATTGACTACGCGGATATGGGAGAAAGATGTAATGGAGCAAGCCATCTCATTGTAATAGATTGTCCATTTTCAAGGTGGGTGGACGCTGGGCCATGTCCTCACCCACACGCAAAGTGCGCTGCAAAGTTTTTAATGAGAGAGGTGTTCTCCAGGTGGGGCATATGTGATGTAATAAGGTCAGACAATGGCACCCATTTTGTAAATTATCTTTTTAATAAAGTGACAACTTTGTTGGGTGTGAAACACAAATAATGTTCGATTTATCACCCCTGCAGGTGAACGGAATGGTGGAAAAAAATCAACAGCCTGCTGAAAAGTAAATTGTCCAAGTTGTGTAACACACTTGAGAAGAACTGGGTGTATTGCTTGCTCCTAGCACTGTTCCAACTCAGAATTCAGCCAAGTAAGGACCACCATTTTAGCCCGCACGAAATAGTGACGGGTTGGCGCATCCATACGCCACTCTCACCAGTAAGGAGAGCATCAGATGCTCACAGAGCTGCCACATTTCTGGGGGATGAGTTTAAGGAATACATTACCCAATTGACACGAGAGTACTGTAAAGCGCTTTAACCTCAATAACCCAATTACCCCAAACTCTAAAGCTGCTAGTGAATTAAGTGATACAACATGGGCAGTTGTCTTTCCCATAAATAACCAGAGACTGAAGATGATAAACAATAGGGAAGGGGGGAGGAGGAGACGGAAAAAGGGGCAGGAGGGAAAAGATATGATGAATACCATGGCCTGGGACTAGATGAAATTGAAGACCCTTGCCACCCAGATTAATCTAACAAATGGTACTCAGACATGAGTGCAACAGCAAAACAAGCCACAAATGAGAGCTGCTATGTTTGCTCTCTCATACTGCACGCCTCAGGCACACCTAAAATACTTACACCTCAAGAAGTGCCCTTGTCGGATGCCCAATGTTGAATTCATCTCGTATTAGGATTCGGAGCACCTTCCAGTCACTTACAATTACAATAAAAATGCTGCAGAATGAGAGAACCTGTACAAGTAAGCCGCAAGGAGTGATTTGCATCAAAGAACCATTTTTTGTTATCAGAGGGACACGGTTCGCAGAAAACAATTGGCAGGACAAGACAATTACGTGCAAGGCAGAAGCATTGCGAGGACTTACTGAATAGGTCAAAGAGACATGCACTCCAGTCTGGTCCCAGCACATCGCGAAACTCACATGGATCACTGCCCTTGAGAAGCCCATCAAAATTCAAAAGGAAATAGAGCACAAGCTCTGCTTGCATGGCAAAGGGAAGGAACGAATGGGCTCAAACAGACAATGCAACAAAACAATCATCATCTCAGATATGAAAAAGGGCACAGCAGCACTCATGGACATGTATTGGGTGTGTGGCAAAGAAGCCTACCTGCATTTGCCATCAACGTGGAAGGGCACCTGCGCCTTGGCCACCCTGCACTCAGCGCTGTTGGTGATTGCAGAAAGCCATATCCGAGGGGTGAGAGAGTCTGCTGGCATTTCGGCAGCGCCCCAGCCAGCAACAACAGAGCCCACCACCTATGACATCCTTTCTGAAAATGAGCTATAAGAGGCCTCATTACGAGGTCGGAGGTAGCCATGGAGCTATTAGCTCCATGGCTGCCTACAAGACCCTTCTGACTTCGACCTGGTGAATGGAGCAATTACCGGTCCATTCCGAGGTCGGAGGGACCGGTAATTCCCCATTCACCAGGGCCAATCCCCATTCCCATTTGAGCCCCCATAGGGCTCAATGGGAATGGGGAAGGCTTTAATAAAGGTACCGCAAATTGCGCTACCATTATTAGCTCTAGAGTCCCTTTGCGGTTCTGTCCTTAACTCCTGCAAAAACCAGGCATTAAGGAAGGACCCGCAAAGGGAACTCATAGTAGGGAGGTAAGGGATTACCGGCACTGGGGCCCTTACCGGTGCCGGTAATCCCTTACCTCCCACCTCGTAATGAGGCCCAGAGTGTCCCGCAAAAAGAGGTCTTCCAACTATATCTCGAGCAAATCATCAGCTGCTGGTGGAGATTCCTGACAAATGCAAACTTTTCAACTCCACTGAAACTTTCTTTGCTTCCATCCTGATGCCAGGACTTCAGGCGCAAACAAACACCAAATGGGTGCAGATCGTCCGCTGGGAACTGATCCAACTGGCCAACGACACTGAAGAAGGATTGAATGTGATCCAGGTGGAACTTCGCGCCTTGCGCCTAATGACAATGCAAAACCGGTACGTCCTGGACCTTCTCACAGCAATGGACGGCGGTGTTTGCTGAAAAATCGGGAGTGCATGTTGCATATTTGCACCTTCTGAAGACACGGATAATGGGACCCCATACCACGTCATCTCAGCAGTAAACAGCCTGGGGGGGAAAATGCCTAAGGAAGGAGGAATAGAGCCAACCAACTGGTTCGACAACGTTTTCAATTGGATACCATCGTGGTTCAGCATCATGATGAAAATGTTTGTTCCAGTCATCATTTTTGTTTTGCTATTTTTCTGTGTGTGCCAGTTGGGCATACAATGTTGTGCAAAATCTATGCCTAGTTCAACAATGATGATGGTAACAATGGGCAAATCGACAACGGTGGCAACTATGATAGATGCTTAAATACAGAATGGGGAGTCGAATCCACCAAAGTATCGCCTGACAGCAGTATATCACCAACATGGGGACAGGCTAGATAACTTATACCACACCACAATTAAAGAGCCACGTGAATTGCAATGGTACAGGGAGGTGTGGGTGGATATAGATATGGATGGGGATGGGGGAATATACATGACATGCACACCTGATGACTACGCTAGGAGAGGCCAAAGCCTAAGAAGTGTTTGTAGGGCCTAGATGCCTATCAAAGGGACACCGGCATGGGATGAGGCAGTACAAAAAGCAGAATATTATCGGAGTGAAAACAATCAAAATGATTAGTTTGTGTCAGGACTCCTGCCCGTGGCCTTGGCCGTCAAGCCATCTGGACTGCACCAGGAACCTCCATCCAAGGCCTCAAGGGCCTTGTAATGTTTCCCCAGACTCTCTTGGAGTCATTCCTGGTGCCTTTGGCGCCAGGCTCATATGGAAAGCCAGTGAATTGGGGCCCATAATGTCATTTTTACAACATGGATGCTCCCACATGGCTCAGTTCTTTAACTGAACCATGCGGCCTAGCATTTTAGGTGTGGCCAGGCCCAGAGGCACCTGGGATACCTGCAGGCTACTTAAACCATGCCCAAGTTGTAGAACACACTTCACGTTGCTCTGCTAGTCGCAGCGTGACGTTCACCGCAGTCTGCTGGAATCTTCCTACGCACGCCGGACCCGATTACCTGCAAGAACAAGGATAAGACACCGTTAGCATTTGCTTACCTTCTAGCGAGCCCTGCTCTCGTACTCCGCTCCAGTAACCCAAACATCCAGCATCTCGGCGTACCTCGCTCCATCAAGGAAACTGCAACCTGGGGGAAAAAAGAGACAGAGAAGCAGCATTAGTAAGCGTTTATTCTTCACATCAAAAAACAGCAAAGGAGCTTGCTTACCTGCATTGAACTCGTTTTGGGTCCACAACCATTCCAGGCCTTCCACCACCTGCAAGATTAAAGAAAGGACTGATTACTATGCAGAGTCTCAGTAGGCGGTTCGCTCAACACTACTCACCGCTCTCCATCTTCTCGGCACGCACAGTCTGGATCAGCATTGCGGCCTGCAAGCAAGACAATAAACAGGTTAGCACAAGAAAGGCATATAGCGCCACGCTCCGCGCTCACTTACCATCTTGTGCACAACTCAGGCAGCACAACATCACAAGAACTTCATCCGCACCTGCAAACAAAGGAAAGACATTGATAGAGACAATTGCAAAATAAAGGACAAACTGTCAAAGCAAGACTTACCTGACAACGGAGTCGCAACAGGTCTGGACTCTGAAGGACCCCCATCAGTGAAGCAACTAGGCAGCAACGTGCCCATCGCCAATGCACCGCTGCACTGAGCGGCAGGACGGAGAGCGCAACTTATCAAAAAGCAAGGTGAGAGTGCACTAATTGGTCATTGGGCCCATGAGGGAGGTGGGCTCCGGGTTGGAGGAGACAATCAAGCTAAATCTAACTCCTGTATTTTCAGACCTGGTCTTCAGCCAAATAAGAGTTCAAGGGAAGGGGTCCCAGGGTGGAAGCAGTCCGGACTGGGTGGCGCCCCCGTGGATACCAGGTGAGCGTTACAGTTTGTTACTTTAGATGTAATGAAAGGGGTGAATGTGTGGGAGTGAGGGGTGGTTTGGGCCCCCCTCACACCTTCAGCACAATGTGGACCACTTGCTTGTGCAATAGCGGGGGACTCCTCCATTGCCGTATGCTAACATTAGCACCAAACAGGGCTATTGGGGGGGGCACTTGGACTCCATTTTGTGTGCCCTCGACTCCATCTTTGGACTAGGCCTCATTTCGATAATACGAGAAGGCTTCTCTCCCCTTCGCAGTGCCAAGCACCCCGCGCTCATAGCCCCCATAGCCCCCACCTTATCTAATTGAAACAAATATACAAATGTAGCATCTCACTCTTCCTCTGCGATCACTGTCCTGTGTGTGAACCGGTCTGAATCCTGCCTTGTAGCTCATCCATCTCCACAAACCCGCCAGTGCCCTCTTACCCCCGCTGTTGGAAAATTGCTGTCACTATATCCCTGTGCCCTCCTAAGGTATTCTCTTGATGTACCAGAAGTGTGACCCTGCTGTGCAGCCCACCCCAAAATGCCCCCTACTAAAACCAAACCTCTGAAACTATATATTGTACCCTAGAACTAACAAGTGTCAGTGTGCCCCATGACTGCTTTGATGAGCACAGAGCCGCCCCATAACCAAGTTTATCATGCCAACCAAGACCCCTAAGCCCGGTACCCCATATAAGTCCTAATGAATGATGTTATGATTATATGCATGCAATTTAGAGGTTTACCAAGATTTACTCAAAGGTATACTAATGATCATAGTTTATTGTGTGTCTAGTGGTAGTTTTTCATGCTAGCTTAGTTAGTGTCCATATCTCACCGTGCCCTAACCCTCACCGCTTCTGTACGCTGGAAGCTGGACCACGTGATGTTCCTCCTCCCGCCAACTGGGCAACCAATCTGGACGAAGCAGCACCTACGCGGACATATGTATCTATATTGCATATCCTATCCAATTGTGCACTGATCTACTACCCTATGTTAGCTCTGTCATCTATGACGCTGTTTTACTTTATATTGTCATGTAATTGTAATGTTTGCCAGAGCGCTCTCGAGGCAGCAGAGTTCTCTGGATGCCAACTTTATATAAAGCAACTAAACCTTGCAACCTGTTCTTTTAGTCTCATTCCGCATTGGGGTGTCTTATATCTTTCGGATTTGCATGTGTAAGTCGGGGACTGAGCCTTTACAACACTAAAAAAATCAATAATAATACACTATATCATCTGGCATTTTATAAACACAAGACTTTTACTGCCTTTCTTCTGTAGAATGTCAGGAGCTTGTGGTACAATACAGCAGCTAAACTAGATTCGTCGGGACGTAGGATATCCACCCTAAATGTCATTTTAGGCACTATCAGCTGCTAATTTCATTTACCTCTCTTCCACGTAACCTTCCAGTACCTACACTGTTCTAAAGGTGTGGCAAAACGTATGACACAAAAGAAAGCTTTGTTCATCACAAGACATAATCATGGTGCAGAGGAATGCGTGTGGAACAGAGCAAATTCTCCCCTTGTAGTGTGAAGAATGTACAAGGACGAGTAACATGAAGATTATTTGGGTTGGTTGGAATACATGATTGGCCTTGTAACAGGTGCACATGCTTCTAAGGTTAATGCCAATGTCCGAGAGCTTTGAGTAATTTCTGCACTGAGCACTGTATCCAGAATCTGCTGACAAGCTTAATCTGGAGTGTCACAGGGGCTGGGAAGCAATATAATGGAATATCACCTTTTCAGAGGTCCAGTATGTCTCAATAAGCAGTTGATGAGAATCTGCAAAGCTATTCAACATCAGCTATTGCCAAGAAAACTCACAGAATGGTTACGAATTCCTCAACTATGGCAATGGCTGCTGCTCTGAAGGAACAGCAGTTTGTGCTGTCAGCAATGTCAATGCTCCTTTGAAGTGTACGGGTCCATGAAAGGAATATGGGCACCTGCCAATCAGATAATGCTCGGTCCATGGGCACGTTGCTAATAGAACTGGATCTTTCACAGGGATGTTTCTCACATCAAAACTGTCTCCTCGAACTGCAGTGGAAGCCAGGCCAGATAGAAACAAAGGGTACAGGATATGTTGGGAGGGGTTGGGCCATGGATTTTCAATGGAGGGATCAGAATTATTTAGCATTGGTGATAGGTGTGTTTGGGTTAGCAGTACACCGACCCGAGATTTACACTTTACACTGCAGACATGGTTGGTAAGTGTTGTAATGCCATGAAATGCCATGTAATTGGTAAACCTTTCTTACACATTGTATCTTGCACCTGTTAGGTGTTATAGCCCAGCTCCAAAAGATCACTATATAAGTAGACAGACACAAAATATTTTTAACACAGAAAAATGAGCTTTCAAAACAGCATACAGAGGTGCCATCTTTGCAGGAATATTATGCATAGCTGTGGATGGTATTACAAATACATGTTTTTATTCCCTCTGAGCTGCCATGATAATATTATTTGTAGTATTGATGATTGTAATGTTGTTGTTGTTGCAGGGGCCATTCTAATAAACCCCACATGAAAGGGTCTTTATGAATGTGGTATGTGCACAATATGCAGAAAACACAACGGACAGATTCACTGATGCTGCAGGCAGAACATGGCTAGTGACAGACTTTATAAACTGCCAAACGACGTTTGTTGTTTATGCAATTACGTGTGTGTGCGCTAAGATTTACATTGGGAGTACGATACGCAATTTAAGAACCAAAATCAAAGAGCACATGTCATCAATCAATAGCCAGGATCCACAACTCCCGCTGGCAATGCATTGGCAGAAGAACCACCAATTAGAGCACAACAATGACACTAGGTTTACAGGTTTGAAGAAAGTATCATTGACCAAGAGAGGGGGTAACAAAGAGAAACTCCTGAGGCAAATGGAGGCGAGATTAATTTGTCACTTTTGAGCAACAGAAAGAGGCTTGAACTTCGATCACGAACTGAGAGTATTTCTTTGAAGTAACTTTGGAAGAAGTGAAACTCTTAACTGCCTGATTCATGGAATTATTTACGTGAAAAAACGCAGATTTGCTCGCCTTTCTGCCCGAAAATCTCCATACTTCAAACAGGGATTTTTGGGCAGAAAAGTGTGCAAATCTGCATTTATCACGGAAATAATTCCATGAATCAGGCTGTAAATCTGTTTAAATCCGTTACATGTAATTATAAGTGCTCAAATAGGGTTACATGCGTTGTGGGGGGTATGGTATAACCGTATGAAGACTTTAGGAATATGAGTGCACCAAATTATCAATATATAGGATGGAATTTGTTAATTGTTCTTTGGAGAAGGTAACTGATTGACAAGTTTGGTACAAATATGTATTAGGCATGAATATGAATCAGGTCTTTCAGTGATGTTTGCATCATGATGAACTTTGTTTTTTTACAAAATCAATCTCATTTAATTTCCGACCTAACGGAGTGAGAAGTAGGATATCTGGTAGCAGGGTGTCAATGACAGGACCCAAAGGTAAATAATGACTGATGAAAATAAGCTTCGGGTATGCTCAGGAACAGCTGCACAAACCCTAAAGTAAGGTTTTGAGCTCACTGAAAATGACCGGGCAACTTAGCGTTTAGAAGAGGTTTATACTAGCATGTATAACCTTAAACTTGCAGGAACTTAAAACAAGTTTAAATGCCCTAAAACGAACTGGCAATTTAGCGTCTAGATGAGGTTGACACTAGCATGTATAACTTTCCCTGAATGATCACATTTGTTTCCAACAAGAATAAGTAAACATAATAGGCTAATTTATATTAAAGATAGAAGTAGTTTGCATAATCACCGTGACTTGGTACGACCGAGAGGGAGGCGGGCCATAATACTGGGACAACATATAAAGACTAGCTAAAATGGCAGCCGCAATTCCGACAGGGATCGCGGCCGAGTGGGGATATTAGCTCCAGTTATTGTGGTAAATAGGAGTAAGAGTGCTTGCTTGACTAAGTAGGAGGTTATTATGTAGCACTCTTAATTATTGCACCACAATGGTGTAATGGGAGGTTTTTGGAGACACTGAGCCTCATTACGATAGTGGCGGCCACGGTAGGAACGGTGCCGGTAAGGCACTGGCACGTTCAAACCGGGCCGCCACATTACGAGTTCTGCTCGCGGGTGTCGCTCTGCACGCCTGGCCAGACCAGGCGTGCAGAGCGGCACCCGCGAGCAGAACAGGATGGTTGCAACGATACCATTATGAACGGTACCACTGATACCATCCTCCCCATTCCCATTGAGCCCTATAGGGGCTCAATGGGAATGGGGACGTACCGGCTCCGGGTCCCGTGCAAGGGGAATTACTGGGCCCGCTGAGGTCGGAATGGCCCAGTAATTCCCCTTTCACGGGACAGGGAGCCGGACCCGAGTTTGGGGGTAGCCATGCCGGTATAAACTGCATGGCTACCTGCAACCTCGTAATGAGGCCCTCTGTGCTGAAAGGATTCATATTGTTTATAAACCTGTAAGGAGATTCGTCGGATGACATTATTTGCTCATAGAGTATTCTATGTGAGGCTATGCTGAATCTGGATCTATGAACAACTAAGTAAAATAAGGTGCCTTAAGTAGGCCGTATTTTGAGCAAAGGATTTACGTGGCTCGATAATTCATGATTTGCACAATTTCCATGCACATCATCTAGGCGGGGAATATTTCCGCTCAGGCATGCAATATTATATATATCTCAGTGTTCTCTGAGTTAGGTAAGCTTAGTAAAAAGGAGGCAACTCAATTGGGCTGTAATCTTAACAAAGGAACTCTGTGGCGCCTTTTGTTATGAATCGCATAGTTATTAGGTGCATGATTATAGGATGGACCAGTTCTGATTCGGTAAGTGTTAATATACATATCTCTGTGATATTCAAGTCAAATATATACAATTGGTACCTGACATTTTTCTCAACAGAGTAACAAGGGATTAACCCGGGACAGGGGAACGTGGAACGCTAATCTCATTCTTTTGCTTGAGGCAGTTGTTTAATTCTTTTTGGTGAGTAATGCCTTTACATTATGATTGGTGAGAACTGAAGAAATGAATTGTGTATTGACATGTTCAGATAGGATTAAGGAAAGCAGTTTCGTATTGCTCCATTCGTTTAAGCTATGACATATGAATCTTGAGTGGACAGATATGTGAAGGTGAATTCAATACAAATCATGGAATGATTAATACTGACTGGATTCAATTGTTTATTGAGGCAAGAGGGTAACCCCCTGTTTTTGTTTGTATTAGGTTGACAGTATGGACTATATTATTTTAGGAGAACGGCATAGTTATTTAAACAGCACACTTGATATATCTGCATCATTAGAAATACACTGGCAATGATGTTGCTATGGTGTTAATTTTATAGTATGATAATTGTATATCTTACTTTTTCCATAGCAAGTAATTCATGTGTCTTTTGTTTCCTTATTATTTTCTTTTACCGATTAATCCTACCCTACTACAACCCCTCATTCTCTGTCTTGTACATGTTTTCTTGATCATGTTGTATATTGGTTATGACTGAAAAGTATTTGTCCGGTTTTGAAAAAGGCCACAAGGCCGAAACACGTGTTAACCAATGGGCATAACTAACATCAATAAATGAATGCGTGGCTCACTATACAAAGTGTCTTTTGTACATATAGCTTTTTATGGAATTTGGGGAACACTGCTGTGACATTATAAATGCGACACAGTTCACAGATTAAGTCAACCAAGTAGATCATAATCCTGTCACAGAGAATCTTCCTAAATATCCCAAATCTTGTTATACCATCGTGCGCATGTGCCTTCCGCACACTGCCACAGACCAACCTACTCCGTGACACCTCGATTTTCAAAAACAAATTGTGCACCTCCTTGTGCTCTTCTAGTCCTATACACAGACCTTACTGACATCATCTCTACAATGTGTAAGTGAATGATAGAAATCACTAACAGAGCTCACAACGACATTGTCCCATTTACTGACATTTTCACAAACCCACCCAACATACACACACAGCCATCGTCCTGCATCCTAAAAGGGGATACCAATGTTTCACATGCTCAATCTCGACCTACAGCGTTGCCTTGAAGATAAAATGCCTCCACAAGACTTAACCAGAAGAACACCTTCAGTGGTTCAAGCTAGCCTCAATTGCTAAGTCCTATACTCAGGGATACCATCTTCCATGACCCGAGCTAAAAAGCCCAATCCACAGGAAATCAAAAATGTACAGAACTTCTGTCACCCGTACCCTTAAGTCAATAGTCTTGGCTAACCACCTGGAACATTTACCTCAAGATCGAATGTTCCCTAACCATCCACAAATGACATCTACCTCCGCTCCTTTATCAATAATGAACAATACTCATCACCACCCCACACTCATCTTCTTACCGCCCCCCTCAATTGCTGTGTGGCTAAGCCAATACTTACACTTCTTGATTCACTGAAGCTGCTCGGCCACTGGCTCTCTCCAAAACGGTCACACTGCCCTTCAGGTCTGCTGGGTTCCTCACGGACTGCTGGCAGGATATTTTCCAAGGTGGCTCGTTAGGCCTCTGCATGGGGTGCACCTTCATGTGATCCGTGCTCCGTGGGTCACCTTGCAGCTCTCCAGGCTTTGCGAGGGAAGAGGCAGTTCCATGCTGAACAGGGATAGTGAACTGTCCACTTTTAAGAATTTGTAAACTATGGTATACCAGAGGACCGAGGTTCGTGCTACACAATCACAGTTCAGCAGAGTACCTGGGGCCCATCGAAACCTCCCCATGTAAATGACGTAGGACTCAGACATGGGGAAGTTAGAATTGTCCTTTATTTTCCATAACAGACAGGGATCATACAGGAAAACAATTCTCCAGCAATCACAGCTCCCGAGCCTGTGTCAAGAGTTTTTGTTATCAAACGGTCGTCACAATGAGGAACCATTTCCCAAAAACCTACGAGCCCATACTATAGGGTGGCTGGGCTGGTTGTACCTATAGCTGACTGGTGCTTTCATGTCGGGTGGTCTCGCCTGAGACTTTCCCAAAAACGATCTATTACATTGTTGCAGGATCGCAGGACTACCATTGGCCCTTGACCATTACCCTCCACCATAGGATTTGTGTTCCCTGATTGACTGGAGTGGGTCTCCTTTTTCCTGGGACCCCACTCTGTTCTCAGCGCTCTGTGTACCTTCTCAAGGTGATGAGAAATACTTTGGGCCTCATTACGAGGTGACGAAATGGGTTTAACGGCGCCGGTAATGGTGCCGGTAAACCCATTCCGCCCTATTACGAGGTTCCCTTGCGGGACCCGCTCAGAATGTCTGGTCAGACCAGACGTCCTTTGCAGGTCCCGCAAGGGGACCAGGGAGCTAATATTAACTCCATTCCCATTCCCATTGAGCCCTATAGGTGCTCAATGGGAATGGGGATGGGTTTTTTGAGTGAGGAATTACCGGGTCCTCCATGGTTGGAATGACCCGGTAATTCCTCATTCAAGAAACCCGGACGCTGACCCGAGTTTGGAGGCATCCATGGCGCTAATAGCACCATGGCTACCTCCAAAATCGTAATGAGGCCCTTTGTGTCCCCATTGTTGCCACTGGTATATCCACCTAGCTTGAGATAGTGCCTGCAGGTTACAAGATTGTTAGACAACACATGTATCAGTTCTTGTCTTCTTCGCTTGGAACTGCTCCTCTTTGCTCTGTGGGTAAATGGCTATTGTTTGGTTCAGCCGCACCACGTGGGGGAGGATAACAAGACTGAGCTTTTTGGTCTGCAATTAGTGAGGATTTATTATGTTATTTTGCAGGTGGCTCCTTGTCCCTGGAGCCAGGAATATTCTGCTCACCCCTGACCTTGGCTACGAGCACCAGTACTGAGCAGCATGCTGTAACATCTGTTTTGCTGTGTCCCTTGTTATGAGGCCTGTAGCTTTATGGAACTCTACTATAGTTCTGCTATGATTTCTATATGTCTATATTGCACTATTTTCCTTATGGGTTAGTGGTACTTCGCTCTCCCAGGCTCCTTGTACGATCCTGTAGTTCCATGTGGTTAGTTGCAATAAGCGGCTTCAATCTTGCTCTGCATCTCTTGCTTTTTTGCATTTCTGAGTTTTTGCTAATGAAAGAAAATAAAAAAGATTTCTGACAGGATGTATATGTATCTGTCCTCTATTTACAGGACTGTGTAACCATGTTCTTCGCGTGTGCCCATGGGTGTCCGTGTAATTTGGTGCAGGGGCAATAGTTTGCTTTGTGGCTAATGTTGTGGTGTCTCTAATGATGTCAGCATAGATAGATATTTATCATTAGTCAATCAGGTCAAGTATTGAGGCACCTGTATCCCCAAAGATGTCAGCTGGATAAGGTTTGAACAGTTGTCTAAGAGAATATCTACTCACATATGCAAAAGTTACTGGCCTTCCCGGGGCCTGGCCAAACAGTGACTTGAATCTCTCGTCTTCGGGCTTTCATGCATTTAGGGGTCACCAGGGGCATCCCAGGGATACTCTCTTCACTGGCTTCTGATTGGGTGAAGGACTACCTTCAAATTCCTGTTCATTAATCAAAATCAACGAGTGGTGCACAAAGTTTGCCCTAAATACCTACAAGAAAAGATTACACCTTACCAACCAAGTCACACTCTAAAGTCAAGCTCTGCCCTCCTCCTAGTTGTTCCCGCCTCCAATTCAGCTGTGATCGGAGGGTCCCCCTACTCAACCCTGGTGTCAACAATGTGGAACTAAGCGACTCCCCTCATTTGACACATCCAAGACTACATTGCATTTTGGAAAACACTCAAAACCTGTCTGTTCCCTTAAAATGGTGCAAAGGACTGATTTGGCCTTCGATGCCCCACAAAATCTGCCCTCCCTACTAACCCCCCACAGACAAGAAATGGCTTAGAATCCATAACTATGGGGAGGTAAGAAGGACAGGGACATGGAACCTGGTTATGAGTAACAATTACGTTTAACATTATGAACCTGCTGGCCTCTTACATGTTCAGCAATGAAAGCCTAGTTGCACTCAAGCCTCAATGCGTTCATTGTGTTTACCCTAAACTTGTCTGGAAATTCTAATTGTAATTGGTTATTTATAATGTGCTTAATACCCAGAGGTTTCTAAGTGCGGACCTGGGGATCACACCTGTGTTGCTCCATCTTGTCTTGCTTCCAAGGTGAGCGTTTTGCCCCTGAGCTATCCTCCTGAAAATGAATGCCCAGGACTCCAAACCAGGTGGGCCTAGTAGCACTTATGTTCTTACTCTATGACTGGGCTTGATCTTTGTAGTCCGTCAGGTATGGACTACGCTCTCAGACCAGGTGATGTTTATCTTTATTTGTCTGGAGGTTAATGTGCAGAACGCCAAACCTGGAGCCTAGCAGCACTTATGTTCTAATGCTTTGTTTGGGCTTGATCTTGTCTTCCACAGGTATGCACTTCTGTCTCTGATCAGGTGATGTTTGCCTTTATTGGCCTGGAAATTAATGTACCAAAAATGAATTTGTACTGTCACTTGAGTCCTAATTGTGTGTGGTGTTCCCAAGGGGTATTGCATATAATTCTACCTAACACTGGTGTACAGCGGTGAGGATCAGGAATAGTGATTACACTTACAGTGCTGCTATTACCTTGGATCAACTAACCAGAAGGCTAAACATCACTAAAAAGCAATATTAATCATGTCTGATATGGAAAGCTACAGTCAGGAGACCCTCCTTAGTTACACTGTGGATTATCTGAAAAATCTGTGTAGAGAAAGGAATCGCTCTGTTAAAGGCAAAAAGTCTGAATTGATTGAAAGGTTGTTAGAGAAACAAAGTCTGGAGGGTGGGTCTGAAATATCTAACCACTGAGCAAATGTGGAAAATGATGAGGATGATAAGGTGTATATTATTAATGAGTTAGATGAAACAGGTGTGTCCCACAATGTAGGCCTCACTGCCCCTTTACCTGCTCAGCAACCTCAACCTTTGTCCACTGGGACCCCTAGAGGTCCTACACCCAGTCCTAAGTTCATTGCTCTCGAAAGGATGAGGCTTGAATTGGAATTTAAACATTTAAATGTTCAAACTGAACAAAAGCATTAAGAACTTAAGCTCAGAGAAATGGAGATGAACCATGCCTTAGAAATGAAAAAGTTGTCTATTGAAAATGCTTCTCTCCCATAGTCTTCTAGGTATTCCAGTTCTAAGAGACCCTGGATGCCTAAAGAAATTGTGGGTATGTGTGAGGTTAAGCTTGATATTTTGGATTGGTTGGCAATGTTTGAATATAACCATGGGATTCAAGACATTACAGGGAATCAGTTGCTTCCTTGGCTCTTCTCTAGACTACCCACTGTTGCATCTGATGTTGTGATGGAGTTGGGGGAGGTGGATAGGATGGATTATGAGTGTGTGAAGCTAGCTTTAATTGCTAGATTTGGGAAGACCCCTTCCCAGTACCTTAAGAGGTTTAGGATCCTCAAAAAGCATGATGGTTCCCCTTGGGCTACCTGGGTATGTGACTATTTGGAAAACTTAGATGGTTGTGTTAAGGGTACAGAGTAAACACTTATGAAGGTATGAGGAATCTTGTTATGTTGGAGTCAATTTATGATGCCTGCTCTCCTGAGCTCAGACAGTACTTGCATGATTCTAAGGAGATAGATCCAAAGAAGTTAACTAAGCCTGCTGACTTGTGGGTTGCCAACAGGGCTACTCAGACGGATTCTTGGGCAACTCAGAAGAAGGATGAAGGAAAGCAGCCAAAGAAAGATAACAAGGAGAATTCAAATACCTCCAATCCAAAAGAGGGCCACAAACAGCGACGTAAGGGTAAACCACAATGGAAACCAAATCAGGATAGTGCACCATCTGGACTCAAACCAGATGGAGATCAGAACAAACCCCCATTCATCAAGACATTTGGGAAATGTTATGTTTGTGGGTCAACTGACCCTGTGAAAGGGGATCCCAAATGTAAGGGCAAACCTTCATAGGTCCACACTGTCTCCTTAGCCTTCTCCCCAGAGGAAGAAGTACCTATGGCAAGTGGAAACTTTCACCTACTGGCTGATGAACCCATGAGAGTCTCAGCTAGTGTTTCTTTAGTGTCCCTGGGCTTGTGGGAACAACATAATTTAGATGTCTATAATTCCTTCCCACATAATACTAAAGAGTATTATAAAGATAGTGTTCTTGTGAATGGAGACTCCTCCCATCAGAGACACTGGAGCCAGCATAACTGTGGTGGATGAATCATTTTTCAAGGTGGAGGATGTTGCTAAGGCACCTAAGCACATCAACAAGTTAGCTGGAGGCCCTGTGCAAATGCTTCCCCAATTACCAGCTCTCATCCAGTGTAATGATATGGATATGCAGTGATAGAATTGCGGCAAAAATGTCGCCTACCCAAAAAATCGCAGCAAAAATGCAGTGGTTTGACCTGTTATATGTGTACCCCATTACACCATTTAATGGGAGCAGGGGTCGCGGGGGTGTCCCCTGCTCCCCTTGAATGGTATAATGGGTCTGGGGGTTGCAAGGGTGTCCCCCGCATCCTTTACATTGATTGCTGCGGCAAAACCACAGCCTTTTTGCTGCAATATTTTGTGTTCACGGCCATTTATGCCGCGATTTTAACACATGGAACCATGATATGACTTTGAAAATACCTGTTAGTGTGCAGAGTGAAGTGCCTGGGAGAGTGCTGTTGGGTAATGACCTGACAACTCTTGGAGTTGTGTCAAGTACCCCCAGGCCTCCCAGTAAAAGGAAACAGGAGTTCACTAAGCCTGCAAGGGAGAGGACCGTGAGAGGCTCCCCAGAGGAGTTGATAGAGTAAACTATCCCTCCCTCTCCACAGGAGTTGCTCACTGATATTTCTGGAAAGAAAGAGACAAAGGGGAAACCCAAGACGTCCAAGAAGAAGACAGAATGCACCACTGTGCTACCAACAAAGACATCCCCAAGATTGTCCAAGGTTACACCTTTGACCCCTCCACCTGCTGAGGCAGTGTGTGAGGTACAACCCTGTGTGGTTCATCCAGTTTATCAAGAGTCAGATCTGGAGGAAGACACTGTTTTGCTTGGAGATCTTGACCCTGTTGACCATCCTGAGCTGCAGTCTTTACTGGCAGAAGCTGGACCCAACAGGGCAGACTTCAGCAGAGGACAACAAGAGTGTCCTACTCTCAAAGGTCTTTGACAACAGGCTGCTTCTCAACTTGATGGGCAAGAAGCTGGAAAGCATATGTTGATCTGGGAAGATGGCCTCTTCTACAGTGAACCGACTGACTCTATCCCTGGGGACTGCAAAAGAATTGTAGTGGCCCTAGCAAACAGACTCCAGTTCCTACAGTTGGCCCATGAGATACCTTTTGCTGGTCACTTGAGTTTCAAAAAGACCAAGGAAAGGCTCTCCTTATACTTCTACTGGCCTAAGATGGGTTCAGAAGTTGACACATTCTGTAGGAGCTGTCACACTTGCCAAACCTCTGGCAAGAGGGGAGTCAAGAATGTGGCACCCCTGGTGCCTCTCCCAGTGGTGGGAGTTCCTTTTGAAAGGGTGGGCATCAGAACTAGATTTTAAAAATACATTTTTATCCTTGTTTAAATTTGATTTATTTTAGCCCGCAACAGTATTGATTTTAGCATTTGTGTGTTTTAATAATTAGAGTCTTGAATTGTTGTGCCTAAATACCTGCTAATAGTGGGGGGAGACGCTTGAAGTGACCTTCTTCCATGTTTTAGCACGTAGCTTCCACAAATTCTATCTTTGAAGAGGCGAGCGTAGCACGTGCTAATTTCAGTAAAGTATTACAATCCCCAGCAGGATGGTAGTTCCTGAACTCAATTAACCTTCAAAACCGGCGCAAACGCGCTGGCGCGCAAGGGCAGGCTCATTCTGATCCAGTATAAAAGACAGCCTGACAGGGAACTAAGGTTAGAACTAGATTTTAAAAATACAATTTTATCCTTGTTTAAATTTGATTTATTTTAGCCTCCAACAGTATTGATTTTAGCATTTGTGTGTTTTAATAATTAGAGTCTTGAATTGTTGTGCCTAAGTACCTGCTAATAGTGGGGGAAGACGCTTGAAGTGACCTTCTTCCGTGTTTTAGCACGTATCTTCCACAAATTCTATCTTTGAAGACGTGAGCACAGCACATGCTAATTTCAGTAGAGAACTACAATCCCCAGCAGGATTGTAGTTCCTGAACTCAATTTCCCTTCAAACCCGGTGCGAACGAGCCGGCGCGCAAGGGCAGGCTCATTCTGATCCAGTATAAAAGACAGCCTGACAGGGAACTAAGGTTAGAACTAGATTTTAAAAATACAATTTTATCCTTGTTTAAATTTTATTTATTTTAGCCTCCAACAGTATTGATTTTAGCATTTGTGTGTTTTAATAATTAGAGTCTTGAATTGTTGTGCCTAAGTACCTGCTAATAGTGGGGGAAGACGCTTGAAGTGACCTTCTTCCGTGTTTTAGCACGTATCTTCCACAAATTCTATCTTTGAAGACGTGAGCACAGTACATGCCAATTTCAGAAGAGAACTACAATCCCCAGCAGGATTGTAGTTCCTGAACTCAATTTCCCTTCAAACCCGGTGCGAACGAGCCAGCGCGCACGGGCAGGCTCATTCTGATCCAGTATAAAAGACAGCCTGACAGGGAACTAAGGTTAGAACTAGATTTTAAAAATACATTTTTATCCTTGTTTAAATTTGATTTATTTTAGCCCGCAACAGTATTGATTTTAGCATTTGTGTGTTTTAATAATTAGAGTCTTGAATTGTTGTGCCTAAATACCTGCTAATAGTGGGGGGAGACGCTTGAAGTGACCTTCTTCCATGTTTTAGCACGTAGCTTCCACAAATTCTATCTTTGAAGAGGCGAGCGTAGCACGTGCTAATTTCAGTAAAGTATTACAATCCCCAGCAGGATGGTAGTTCCTGAACTCAATTAACCTTCAAAACCGGCGCAAACGCGCTGGCGCGCAAGGGCAGGCTCATTCTGATCCAGTATAAAAGACAGCCTGACAGGGAACTAAGGTTAGAACTAGATTTTAAAAATACAATTTTATCCTTGTTTAAATTTGATTTATTTTAGCCTCCAACAGTATTGATTTTAGCATTTGTGTGTTTTAATAATTAGAGTCTTGAATTGTTGTGCCTAAGTACCTGCTAATAGTGGGGGAAGACGCTTGAAGTGACCTTCTTCCGTGTTTTAGCACGTATCTTCCACAAATTCTATCTTTGAAGACGTGAGCACAGCACATGCTAATTTCAGTAGAGAACTACAATCCCCAGCAGGATTGTAGTTCCTGAACTCAATTTCCCTTCAAACCCGGTGCGAACGAGCCGGCGCGCAAGGGCAGGCTCATTCTGATCCAGTATAAAAGACAGCCTGACAGGGAACTAAGGTTAGAACTAGATTTTAAAAATACAATTTTATCCTTGTTTAAATTTTATTTATTTTAGCCTCCAACAGTATTGATTTTAGCATTTGTGTGTTTTAATAATTAGAGTCTTGAATTGTTGTGCCTAAGTACCTGCTAATAGTGGGGGAAGACGCTTGAAGTGACCTTCTTCCGTGTTTTAGCACGTATCTTCCACAAATTCTATCTTTGAAGACGTGAGCACAGCACATGCTAATTTCAGTAGAGAACTACAATCCCCAGCAGGATTGTAGTTCCTGAACTCAATTTCCCTTCAAACCCGGTGCGAACGAGCCAGCGCGCACGGGCAGGCTCAGTCTGATCCAGTCGGTGCAAGGGGTGTCATAATCGTAAGTCATACATACATTATCACATTCTTGTACCCTCACTCTTGTGATCTCTATCTACCACGGTTCTAGATAGGAAGACAGAATAGGAGGAGCCCCATGGCAGAGACCAACAGAGCTCAAAATGGTAATACAGCCATCAGCGGAAACTCAACACGGCCTAAGAATCCCTCCAGAGCACCTGGAAGGAGAGTAGGAGAGAGGAAACCAGATAATACCGGCAACATAGCAAAGTTGCAAGTAGGGCTGGTTAACACGCGGTCATTAAACAAACATGCTCACAATGTTCACAACCTTATTGAAGAGAAGGACCTAGATCTACTATGTGTAACTGAAACCTGGCTGAAGGATCTCATCGGCCCTGTGTGCGAAAATGCGGTACCAGAGGGGTACATAATATATAATGAAAACAGAGAGAATGGTATAGGTGGAGGAGTTGCCATCATAGGCAGAGATACCCTGAAGTTATATAAGGCTGAATCTGTATGCTGAAGCTGTGAGGCAATCATTGTTCTTTATAGACCACCCTCCTTAATCTCTGATTTTTAAAACAAAGTCACCTCTCAAGCAACTAAGCTTATCTTGACCAACACATCTACGCTGTTGGTAGGAGATATGAATAGATGGAGAGGAAATATTGAGGATAAAGAAGCAATACTGCTGGAGGGAGAAGTCCATGAAGAATCTGGGTTTCCCAGTATTAAACAACAAACCAATGGCTCCCCAAGGGAATCAGCTAGATTGGATCTTTACCAACAACTTGAAGTGTCTCATTGTTGTCCCCGAACCATGTATATGGCACGATCATCACTTAGTCACTTTTGGAATAGAACTGAACACACCGTCCGTACAAACTAAAAATCCCCATATCAGAGTATGGCTCTGAAATATTGAAACCATGCCTACAGAAGATCGCAGAGTCCTTTCTTGAAAAGGAGGATTGCAAGCGCATGCTAAAGAAATACAATATACATATGCATGCTTTTGTGAAAGAAAATGCCCCGCTGAAACAGAAATTGGTGAGGGAAAAGAATAACCACCGTATTTGGTACAGTGGAGATCTTAATAAACTAAAACAGGAGAAACGAGCTAAAGAAAGGATATGGAGGCAGAACCCCAACCAAATAAATAAAGAAAATTGGAAAAGAGCTGATCACAGCTATAGGAAAGGGATCAGGGAGGCTGAGAAAAATTACTATAATAAAGAAATTGAGGCAGCCTCTAACTCATCTAGCAACATTTTTGACATACTTAAGGGAATGGAAAAACCTAGGATGTTGACACCGCCACATACTCCTACCAGTGCAGACTGCGATAGGGTGCAAGAAGCTTTTGCAAATAAGATTCAAAAGGCCAGAAACAATATTATCACAGCCAGAAAGGAAGGAGACAGCCCTGTTACCCATGTTGAAACCACTAACGTGGAAGTAAGAGGGAGCTTTAGGTTCTTGCCCATATCGGAGGACAATTTATGTAAGGTTATGACTAAAATGAAACCGACTTCGTGTGCAGAGAATATTCTGCCCACCAAAATCATCTTGGAGCATAAAGAACTTTTCTCCCCGGTTATGACAAAGGTAGTCAATGCATCTTTTAGTGAAGGTGTGGTGCCTATGGACATTAGGGATGTAACTATTACCCCACTAGTCAAAAAAGCAGGGTTGGACACTAAAGATCCCAGGAACTTACGGCCCATCACAAATTCGAATTTTATTCTAAAGGTGCAAGATAAAATTGCCACAAACCAATTGCAAAAACATGTGGAAGACCTGAAGTTACTGCACAATCAACAATCAGGTTTCCTTGCCTCCCATAGCACCGAATCTGCTATGTTGGATCTTCAGACACACATGTTGGGCCTGAGAGACAAAGGTAAAGCAGACATTCTCATGCTACTAGACTTAAGCGCAGCCTTTGACTTGGTGGATCACCAGCTCCTTCAGGAGGCACTGGCTAAATTTGCAGGTTGTTCTCCCTGGGCGCTGGCTTGGTTGTCATCCTTCCTGAAAGATCAGAGTGCCAGAGTACATTGGGGTGATAATTTCTCCAAGACCGCTCTCATTTTTAATGGAGTCCCGCAGGGAGCAAGCCTGTCACCTCTTTTGTTTAGTTTATACTGGAGAAGCCTCTGTGAACTTTTGGAACACATCGGCGTATTCTTCACGAACTACGCTGATGACACGCAGCTCATTTTTGAACTTACGGGCGACTATATCACTGACAGTGCGAACATTTCCGAGGTATACCAGGTCATAGATCATTGGATGCAACATCACTGGATGTGTTTAAACAATACTAAAACCGAATTGTTGATCTTTGGAACGCGACAGGCCAGATCCAAGTTGGGGTTGGAATATAAGAACTTTACCATCAAAGACGCCATCATCCCGGTGATGCCGCATGTTAAAACTTGCGTCTCTTGAGAGCGATAGGACCCTTTATTAATGAAGTTAAAGCTGCGACAATTGCTAGAGCTATCATTTTGTCGCGGCTTGACTACGGCAAGGCTCTACTGCTAGGAGCTACGAAGAGAGAGAAGTCATACAAAACGACGCAGTTCGCATAGTTAAGAATATAAACAACAGAAAACATGTGTCAACAGGGAGAAGAGCACTACATTGGTTAAGAGTGGAGGATAGAGTCAACTTTAAGGCCATGGCAATAATCCATAGATGTTTATATGGAGAGGCCCCGAGCTATTTCAAAAAAACATTTCTCCTTTTACACACTCGGAAGATGCCTAAGATCAGCCAACAGGGGCACATTGAATATACCCTGTGCAAAGCGTGCAATCGGGCAAGGTAAATCCTTCCCGGTGAAAGCAGTAGATGACTGGAAAAAGATGCCGATGTATTACAGCTAGAAGCGAACTACCAGAGTTTCAGGAAACTGCTTAAAACCTCACTGTTCCAATGAGTAATGCAGTCCCTTCTTTACAGCATCCAATCTAACTCAAAGATGATAGCAACGTGTTTTGATTTTCTTGGTTCCCGCGTCCTGATGCCTGCGGGCTATCGGCGCGTAATAAGCAGATACATAACATAACATAACATAACATAACATTGTTGGTCCCCTTGACCCTCCCACATCTTCAGGAAATAGGTTTATCCTGGTTGAAGTAGATGATTCTACTGGGTATCCTGAAACAATACCTATGAGGACTGTTATGGCTCAGGCTGTGGCTAAGGTTCTACTTGGTATTTTTACCAGAGTAGTGTTTCCTAAGGAAGTGATATCCGACAGGGGATCCAATTGTATGTCCCACTACATGCAACCATCCACAGACAAATTGACTGGTAGAGAGGTTTAATCGTACTATGAAGAACATGATAGGCACTTTAGAGGAACCCCTTAAAAGAAAGTGGGACCTTCTACTGCCATGCCTTCTCTTTGCTTATAGAGAAGTCCCTCAGGAGGGAGTTGGTTACAGTCCATTTGAACTTCTTTATGGCCATGCAGTCAGAGGCCCATTGCCCTGATTAAGGAGGGGTTGGAGAGTGATACTTCCCCCAAGCCAGTCAGAGTGACTGACTATGTGATAGGTCTCCAGAGGAGAATGTCACACATGATGGCAGAAGCTAGTGATAACTTAAAAGCAGGACAGGCTCTGGTCAAACATTGGCATGATAAGAAGGCCAGCATGGTTGAGTTTACTCAAGACCAGCTTGTATTAGTTATGGTGCCAACAAGGCAGAGGGCCTTGCAGGACAAATGGATAGGATGCTTCAAGGTTGTGGGCAAACTTGGAGAGGTGAATTATTTGGTGGACTTAGGCAGACCTAAGGAGGCTCCCAGAGTCTTTCACACCAACCATTTTAAGGCATATGTCTCGAGGCCAGAAGTGGGAGCTTTGCTTCTAGCTTCAGCTCAAGAGTAGGAGGAGAGGGAACCTCTACCTGACCTCCTGAGAGGCCAACCTTTAGATGGGAACATAGAATGAGTCAATCTCTCTTCTCAACTGACATCTGAACAACAGGAGGAGTGCAACGTTCTGTTAAATCTGTTTGCCTCTCTGTTTTCACTTTCACCAGGCTTGACCCCTTGGGGACAGTATGATATTCTCACTGGTGACTGTCTACATGTGAAAAGCAGAGGTTACAGAATGTCAGAACATGTGAGATCCCACATCAAATGAGAGGTCAACAAGATGCTTGATCTCTGGATTATAGAGCCCTCTACAAGTCCATGGTCTAGTCCAGTTGTTCTAGTACCAAAGGCAGGATCCAAGGAGTTGAGATTCTGTGTGGACTATAGAGCTCTAAATGTATTCACTAAGACTGATGCCCATCCTTTGCCAAGGACAGATGAACTGATGGATAGGTGGGTTTAGCCAAGTACCTCAGTACATTTGATCTAACATCAGGCTATTGGCAAATAGCCCTGACAGACCATGCCAAGGAGAAAACTGCATTCTCAACCCCAGCAGGCCTCTACCAGTTTAAGGTTATGCCTTTTGGATTAGAGAATGCACCTGCTACATTCCAAAGGATGGTCAATCAAGTTCTGAATGGGATGGAGGACTTCTGCATGGCATACCTGGATGACATTGCAGTGTTCAGCCCTACTTGGAAAGAACATGTTGATCACTTAGGATATGTGCAGGCTCGTGAGCAGGCCCATCTGACCATAAAGATAAGCAAATGTCAAATTGATCAGAGCAAAGTCATCTACCTTGGTCATGAGGTAGAAGGAGGTGAAATAAGGCCATTGCCGAGCAAAGTACAAGCTGTACAAAACTGGGACACCCCTACTACTCAAACCCAAGTGAGAGCCTTCCTAGATCTCACTGGGTACTACAGGAATTTCATAGAGAACTATGGGACCATAGCTTCTCCCTTGGATGTAATCTCCTCTCCAAAATTCCCTAAAAAGGTTAGATGGAATGAGGAGTGCACTCAAGCCTTTGAAAACCTGAAGCTTTGTCAAGCTCCAGTCCCTAAGCTCCTGATTATCACCAACCCTTCATTGTGCAGACAGATGCATCCAATAAAGGTATAGGTGCAGTCCTTAGTCAACTGGATGAGAAAGGTAGGGAGCACCCCATGTGCTTCATCAGTCGGAAACTGAAGGAACCAGAAATAAGGTGGCCAACCATAGAGCGTACATGTTTTGCCATTGTGTGGTCTTTGAATATGTTTAGACCATACTTGTATGGATCTACTTTTGTGATTCAAACTGACCACCAATCCTTGAGATGGTTAATGCAAATGAAAGGGGGAAACCCCAAAACTTCTAAGATGGTCAATCCGCCTGCAAGGGTTTGATTTCACCATTGAGCATAGAGCAGGATGTCACCAACACAATGCTGATGGTCTCTCTAGGATATTTGTGACTGACTAAAGTGAAGAGATTAATCCTCCTGTCCCTTAGTCTGGGGGTGTGAGGGTGTTAGGGAGAACAGGGAGAATTCTCCAGAATGGCTAATTTCCCTTATCTAATGAGTCTCTCAGCAGCTTTGCTGGATTTCTAGGATTTCTTATTTCACCTGGTAAGAGTGTAAGCCTTTTTCCCCCTCTTACATGTGTTTTGCTGTGTGTATTTATTATTTTTGTGTTCATAGACTGTCGAGCCTCACCTACTCCATAGGCATCATCTTTTTACTGTGTGTTACACAGCACCTTCAGTGCAGTGACACAGGGTTGTCTTTTTAGACTTCCCAACTAAGACTCGATTTTCTGGGACTGACTACTGTCTCCCTGAACATGTAAAGTTGCCATTGACTTGGTGCAACAGACCCAGTGCAAACTATCTTACATAGAGTACTGGGAAGGGTTAATACTTATCCCTTTTTGTCTGTCTCTCATGGAACATTGTTTTGTTCCCTTTTCATTAAGACTTGGCTGGTGGCAGTGGTATCTACCCTATTTTTTCTACCGCAGTTATTTTACATATCCTTGGTATTGTTTTAGGCTATCTTGGTAGCCTCAAACTTAAACCCGCTAGACCATATACGTTTTTATACGGTTCTGGCAGGGTTTATTCACCATTTCTTTTTGTAAAGGTCTTTCTCGTATTTTACTCTGCGCGCCAAACCTGGTTTGGTTCCATTGTTCGGCAAACTTTTGCGGGCTTCTCCACAGAAGCCTTACTTAGGCGCCTGTATGTCTGGGGTGGACAGGATGTGAGGGAGGGGTTTATAACTCTCTGCACACGGTGTCCTTGGAGATCCATGTCACACTCTGATCTGATTGGCTGTGGTGACTGTCTCGGCGGGACAGCCACCCTGCTGTGTGATTAACAGCAAGGCTGTATGAATGGGGGAAAACTGCATAAAAAGCAGGTCTCTGGGGCTGGAAAGGCAGTCACCACTGGAACGAGAGAACCGAAGAGGAGCTGACAGAAGAGAACCCCTACAATGACTGAACCACCCGGTGAAGCCCTGCTGCGGGTCAGAATCTTCATACTCCAATGACAGGGAAGATCTGCAAGGAATCCTCTCCCCTTCAGCTGGTGGGAACATCCAGTTCGTCAAACTTCTATCCAGGCCTCTCTCCTCTGGAGGAATTTTCTGTGCACAGCTACAGTGAATTGGATAGCCAGGATGAACAGACCCTGCTTGCGTTTTAAGGAGCGTACCTTTTATTAGTCGCTTTGCTCTGCTGCTGGTTTCTTCCCTGGGCAGTGCAGGACCCTCCAGTCTTCCTCCTTCTTGTCAGTCCGACAGTCGCTTCAGGAACCGTGAGCCTGCAGGACCTACCAGGAATGTCTGCCTCAGCCACAGCATTCTTCTGCTCTAAATGTACCGTGCTAACCCGGTTGTTTGTTTCGTCTAGCCGCGGTGAAAGTGTGTGAAATCTTTCGCCAATCTGAGAGCTTGTCCTTCTCTATTCTTTAAAGTAACTTTTTTGTCCGACCAACTTCGTTCTGAACTCTTGATCTGAAGAGTTCTGAACTGTGTGAGCATCTGCAAAGACTTTGGTCCATTGACTTTGGCCCTGGCCTCTTGATTTGATTTCCTTACTGTAGTTCCTTTTTTCTAGATTGCCCTGCTTACTGACTTGTTGGTGCTGCTCAACTTCTGTCTTTGTCTTTCCCTCCCTTTTTATTACTGGAGTGCCATTTTGCTCACAATTAATTTTGAGCCTAACTTGTCCAGAATCTATTGTGTGTGATGTACTGTATTAGAAACATGATTTTTCAACTGCTTGATAATAGTGAAATGTTTAATAACTGATATGTAAATGAATGTATATTCTTTTACTCAGAAACATGGAGTCAGCGTTTGTTTGAATCATATTAATTACTATCCTTTGTGTAACTATTGATACTGCTCACGTTACTTTTGAGATAAGTCTGGCTGCTCAGCCATCGGTTACACTTTACTGTGTAGTACAGGCTTGTACCAAAGGTGAATTTGTACTGTCACTTGTAGTGCTAATTGTGTGTGGTGTTCCCAAAGGGTACTGCATATAATTCTGCCTAACAGTCTCTGATTAGGTGAGGTCTCTAGCACGTTCCGCTTTCATAAGGTCAAATGATGCAGTGTAACTCACAACTCAAACCATAAACTAGTACGGGAATACTCAAACATTTGCTGTAAACAAATGCCAGGGACATGGAACCATGAGCCCATTAGCACTTATGCTCTAACATTAGAAATGGACTGGCTCTCTGTCACTGTCAAGGTAGTACACTCTTATATCATGTGAGGAATCTGGCAAGCCAATCTCCTGCAAGTGACAACGATGTGCTGTTGTCTATTAATCAATGCTCAAACCATACACTAGACCATGATATGATATAAGTGATTTTTAACTCGCCTGTCCACAAGTGTTTCTAGGTGCGACAAGACCAGGGAGGGAAGACAGAGGGGGGACAAGACACACAATCTTACTAGGCCTCGTGTTATTCAGATCATGCAAGTGCGAAAGCAAGTGCAGGGGGAAGGGAGAAGGGGAAATTCAAGGGAGAGGGAAATGGGGAAGTGCAATAAGGCAGCATTGCTTTGAGTAAGTGCAGCTAGGGCAGAGCGGGTCTCGGTAAGAGGCAGGGACAGTAAAGATAACAGTTACAGCCCAAGTGCACTGTGGCCCAGAAGCAGTGCAAAGGTGACTGATCATAGAGGAGCCTGGTAACCAGTGTGACTCTGAGGGGAGCCAGCAACCAGTCGGCAGATCAGACAGGTAGGTCGGCAGGGGTGGAGAGTTAGAAAGCAGTGGAGAAAAGGAAGGTCTTTTGCTGCTTCTGGAAACTCAGGTGGTCCAGCTCAGGTTGAGAGGGGCACGGAGGCACCCACAGAGGAGAGAGATATACCCCCACTCTCTGCCTGGAGAAGCGTCTGACCCTCAGAGACTTAGAGGTAGCTGATCGGAGGGCTCAAGGAGGACAGTATTTTGCAAGAGAGAGCTGGATGTAGTACTGGCCCTGGCCCGGGCCCAGAAGGCTTTGTGGATGATGCAGAGGGTCTTGAACTTGTTCCTTGCAGCCACCGGGAGTCAGTGGAGAGATTTAAGGGCTAAAGAGATACAGTCTCAGGGCACGGGGCCAAGGATAAGTCGCACAGTCCTGTTCTGGATTAGTTGCAGAAGGCGGAGAGTAGATAGAGGCAGATTGAGAAAGAGGCTTTTGAAGTAGTCTAGCCTAGAGAGAACCAGGGCTCAGTGAGCTTCTGGGGGAAAGTGTGAAAAGGAATAATCCATCTGAGGAGGTGCAGTTGGTAGTGTGCCTTCTTGGCAAGGTCTGTGATGTGAGGAGAGAAGGAGAGAGTGGAGTCAAAAAAGACACCAAGGTTTTTTGCCTTACAGGAAAGTGAAGGAAGAGGGCAAGTGGGAGCAGGGGTCCCAATGAGAAAGATCTCAATTTTACTGGCATTAAGGCAGAGATCATTTGATGCGCAGACAGTCTGGAATGAGCAAGAGAGGAGAGGAGGCTGAGGGGAGCCTAAAAGAGAGCTGAGTGTCATCCACATAATACTGAAAGTTGGAAGAGAAGGTGGAGAGTATGTGGGCCAAAAAGACATGGAAGTGCTAGGGTGAGAGGGCAGAGCCCTGAGTAACACTGCATGTGGAGAGAGAGGTGATGGATAGGAAGGACTCAAGTTGTACCTGGGGAGGTCGGTCCAGGAGGAAGGAGGTCAACCAATCCAGGGGCTGATCCATGATGCCCAGGTTCTCACAGAGTCGATTTATCTGGATGGTGTGGTTGAACATGTCAAAAGCAGAGGAAAAGTCAATGAGAATGAGGACAGAAGGAAGTCTGGAGTCGGGATTAGAGAGCAGATCTGCACAAGTGTTCAGGAGAGCAGTTTCTGTACCACTGGCTGCTCTGAAGCCAGTCTGATGGTCATGTAGAGAACCAACAAATTCCATGTGGAGGGCAAGTTGAGCGATGCCCAGCTTTTCCACAGGTTTTCCCAGGAAAGGAGTGATAGAGATCGGGTGATAGTTTTCCGGACAGGTAGGACCGGCTGAAGGCTTTATAGAGAGGGGGTGCACAAGGGAGTGCTTGAGGAGAGAGGGGAAAGTTCCAGTGGTGAAAGAGCGATTGCAGAAATTGGCCAGGGCTGGAACAAAGGTGTCAATGTGGTCCCTGCAGGTTCTGGAGGAGCAGGGGAGTACCTGTTTGGACGGCAATTTCATAGATTGGACTTGTCTAGAAACATTGTCAGTTGTTGTCGGAGAGAACTAGGAGAAAGGAGCAGCATAGGGAGAGGCGTTATGAGGGGTGCCGAGAAAGGGTGATGAAGTGAGAAGCCAGATCCATGCAGAGGGCCTGGGAGGGAACAGGAGAGGTGGAGACTGCACAAGGATTGGCCAGCTCCTTGCAGATTTTAAAGATTTTGGCCGTGTTATTAGAGGCGGCAGAGACACAGGCTTGAAGTTGGACTCTATTCTTAGTCAGGACAGAGAGTCTGTATTGCCTTTGGTTTAGGCAGCAGGGCAGTTTGTCAGAGGATGTGCTTGGAGCCATCTACTTCCTCTGAGCCACCCTGCACTTGCGTTTGAAGGCGGCAAGGTCAGGGTCATACCAAGAGTTGCACTTGGAGGTAGGCATCAGAAGGATTCTCATGACAGGGGCAAGGATGTCCAGAGTGTTGGAGATAGAGAAATGCAGGTAAGAGAGGGCTGTGACAGTCAGCTGCAGGAGTAGGGGAAGCAGAGAATGTGAAGGCAAAGGCCTCCTCTGAAATACGCTTTATGGGCCCAATGACCGAGAAGGTAGGTGGCAGTGCTGGGGCAGGCTTTGCCTGAGGGACAAAGAGTTTCAGGTGAGAGGAAGCAGAAAGTGGTTGGTCCAAGAGAGAGGAGTGTTGAGAGGGTTAAAGGGTGCATGAGGAGATGAGAACATCCAATGTGTGTCCGGCAGAATGTGTTGGACCAGAGGGTACAATGGTGAGGCAGAGAGAGTATCACAAAGGATGGATTAGAAGCATCAAGGTGAATGTTGAGGTCTCAGAGGAGGAGAAATTGAGAGGTGGAAACAAGTAGAGAAGAGAGATTGGCCCACTCTGACAGGAAGAGGGCAACCTGGCCAGGTGGCCCGTAGATGGTGGCCACAGTCAGAGAGAGGCCAGGGGAGAGAGAAAGCCTGCAGACCAGGCTTTCAAAGGAGGAGTAGGCCTGATTACAAATAACAGAAGCAGGGACCCACTCCAGAAAAATCAGGGCCACTCCACATCCGTGCCGGTAGGTTCTGGGATGGTAGAGGACCTTGTAGCCCTCAGGGAGGAGGGTGTCAAAACCTGTGATGGAGCTGGCTGTAGCCCATGCCTCGGTAAGAAAGAGGTGATCCAGGTCAAGTTCTTAAAGGAGGTGGCAGATGTCAGAGGAGTGGTTGACAGCTGAGCAGGAGTTTAGAGTTTAGAGTACAATGTGGAGCAGGTTGACATATTTTAAAGACTTCCGGGGTGGGGTACAGGAGGGAGGTACACTCAGCAGAGGCTGTAGAGGGGCCCTAGCATGGGCAAAGGCAGGAGATGGAGTCGGAAGGTGGTCAGAGAGGAGAAGAAGGTAGGTAACAGAGAGGTGAAGGAGGAAGGAGGTGGCAAAGGAGGCAGAGAGGTTTCAGAAGGAGTAGTAGGAGGGGGGAGGAAGTTGACAAGATGAGGGAAGTGCCTTTGAAATGTTGTTGAGTAGGATGAGGCAATGGTTGGGGAGACAGAGCATGATGTGAAGATGGATGTGGCTATCAATCTATAGGAGGTTGTGTTAGAGACAGATGAACTCGAGGAGTACCTGTAGAAGGTGGGCAAGTACTTTGACTTTGGAGTCCCTATAGGGCAGCAGGGAAAGGCAACCAAACACAAAGGTGTAAGTGGAAGAGGTAGCTACAGAGGTGCAGGTGTATAAGGGATAGGGGGGAGGAACTAGTGGTGCTTCAGGAGTCTGAAAAGCATGAGGTGGGGGAGCCAGAGATACTCACTCATGGGATGGCTCAGGAGACTGGAGCCACTGCATAATTTCCTGCAGAGGCAGAGAGTGAAAGGTGGCCTCTGTATTTCCTCAATAGGGTGAAGTCTGGCAAAAGACATCCCCAGACTTAGCATCACCACCCACATGGTCATTCATTTGGTACTATTTCAGCTACTTCAGTGGTAGGGTGTGAATGTTAGGATGAAGCAGGTAGTGAAATATGAAACCTCTGCCAGAAGAGTTTTCATTGGGGAACCAATTGTAAGCGTGCCTTGGACACCTCCTGGATATTCAGGTACTTTAAGCAGTGGCATAGTATTTTATTCGAGAAGCATAAATCATGAGCCACACATGCAGCACCCTCCTGAAGGGATGGTGGTTAAATATCAGCTGACACTCCAGCTCGTCACTGATTAGGCTATGTTGAGAAAACTCCATCCCCTCTGACTCTGGGCTGGATCAGACATCTTCCTGACCCCCAATATCTGACAGAGCATAGCCCAGTAGCGCCAATGATTAGCAGGGCCACTTTATCACTAGCAGCACAGCCTGCTGCTGGTGGTGGTAGAATGCAGGAGGTGATGTCATTTGGGCAGAACGGGTGAGGCAGGGTAATCAGCTTTAATTGATGGAACACTTGTTAGTTGGCTTTGATGCTGCCATCTTGCCTTTAAACCGTTAGTCTATAAAAGGTGCAATGATATACTGCTCATTCCCCTGCATCCCAAAAATGCTGGTTCCTGACAGAAAGATAAGAGACAATTCATAGTGAGTTACCCTGCTTCTGCATCACCAGAGAGTTCACTCTTATTTATATGTTGGATAGTTATAATTCCATATGACACTCCAGTGCCAGCCCCTCAATGATTGCAGCAAAGAACAAACATTTTCCAACATTATTTACCAATGTATTGTTATTACGTAGGCACCATTTAGTTGTGAGCCCTGGTTATTTCAGTAGGCGGCCTCTGCATTGCCCGGTTTTCGCAGATGCTCCTGCCCTGTGTGTAATTGAATTGCACTGATTTAAGGGAAATGGGGCACAACCACAGGTTTCCTATCATATCCTGAGCCCTGTAGGAGTGTCTAAAATGGGCCCAAAACATCTGGATCACTCAAACAATCTTATCTAGTTGGAGGAACTGGCTTATAAAGTGAATGACCACAAGATAGAGAATATGAAAGAAACGTGTCACATGCATGGATTTGCCTATCCTCAAGGAAGCTACAACATTAGATCTGTTGTCAGCTGCCACAAAGACCACTTTTAAACCATGATCAGTGAGCCAATTTTCTAAAACCTCCTTTACCTTCTCCCAGAGAACATCTCCCCTCAGGCAACTGCTGTCAAATCCGTCCATATAGAAGGTGTGCTGCAGGCGAATGACATTTGGTGGATGCTGGTCAAGTCTTCGCTGACAAGAGATACAAAGAAGGTACTCCAGTGTCCAGTAACAGCTGTGAAATCTGTGCCTTGAATAATGGTCCACATGGTCATTGCTAAGTGGATCGTCTTACCCTCACAGTGGACCAGTTCAGTTTCCACTGCTTCCGCCACATGCTGGTATCGACATGTTGCTGAGGGTTGCATGAAGTACTGGTAACTCCGAAAATTCAAGCAGGGATCAATGAGTCCAAGGAGATGTCTGAATCCACAGTTTTTTGCAAGTGAATAGGGCCATAAAATTATTGCTAACATTACAACAATGATGTGAATGGATAGACATTGGGCCTCATTACAACCCAGGCGGCCACGGAATGAACAGTGCTGGTAAGACATTGGATTTTGTGTGGATAATTCTGACTGAGGAGACAGTGCTTTTGATGTGACTGACAGCAAAGCTGTTCTAACACTAGCATGTGCTTATTTGTACAGTTTTGGGAAAAGACTACACATTGTTGCACCTGGAGTGTCTGAACCCTTTCTTCCTGTGTAAAGTGCTTTCACTTGACAGTTATATGGGCTAATCAATGCATGTATCTTCTTCTTTTGTCTCTTGGTCACATGCAATGTCATCAAAGTAAATGTGTCTCGATCTGGGGATGAAGCGTCATCTTTTCCATTTCTTCACTGTAATCTGCTTCCAAGGGAAGAAGGATCACATCTTTTTCATCTGTGGATTTCTCTCCTTGTTGCTGATCTGATGACACATCTGTTCCTTCTTTCATAGTGAATGGAGGGACTTCATTCTCCTCCTCCTTCTCCTGAACTCCATCCCCTGTAATGTGATCCCTGTTCATAGGCACTGCATGCTAAATTACAAGTGTTCCCAATGCACTAGGTTGTTTTGAGACAGATACCAATGTTCTTGAAGCGATCTGTGGGTAGTGATTGACCAGCATGGCAGGTGCAGAGGCCCACATACTATCTCAGCTTCTACAATGCAAACAAATGCTGCTGTAGCAGGTAAAAATGCCCAACAAACACATTCCTCCCCCAACACGTTCCCATCTGCTACTGTGTTTGAGTTCTGAATTAGATTCAGAGATGTTAATTCAATTCACAACTCCCTTCAATAAATACTTGTTGGGTTCTCGATGCTTTGGGCTTTTTCTACCCCTTGTAAATATGTTTGTGATTCACATTGCTTTACCTTCTCCCTCACCTGCAAAATGCACATGTGTTTTTCAGTGCTTTGGCTTCCCACTATGCCTAGTAAATGAATGCAGGGTTCTTAGTGCTTTGACTTTCCCCTATTCCTAGTTAAGGCACATGGGGTTCTTAGTGGTTTGCCTTTCCTTCTGCCTTCAAATTGCACATGTGGTTTTCAGTGCTTTGGCTTTCCACTATGCCTAGTAAATGAATGCAGGGTTCTTAGTGCTTTGGCTTTCCCCTATTCCTAGTTAAGGCACATGGGGTTCTCAGTGGATTACCATTCCTTCTGCCTTCAAATTGCAGATGTGGTTTTCAGTGCTTTGGCTTTCCACCATGACTAGTAAATGAATGCAGGGTTCTTAGTGCTTTGGCTTTCCCCTATTCCTAGTTAAGGCACATGGGGTTCTCAGTGGTTTGCCTTTCCTTCTGCCTTCAAATTGCACAGGTGTTCTCAGTGCTTTGGCTTTCCACTATGCCTAGTAAATGAATGCGGGGTTCTTACTGCTTTGGCTTTCCCCTATTCCTAGTTAAGGCACATGGGGTTCTCAGTGGTTTGCCTTTCCTTCTGCCTTCAAACTGCACATGTGGTTTTCAGTGCTTTGGCTTCCCACTATGCCTAGTAAATGAATGCAGGGTTCTTAGTGCTTTGGCTTTCCCCTATTCCTAGTTAAGGCACATGGGGTTCTTAGTGGTTTGCCTTTCCTTCTGCCTTCAAATTGCACATGTGGTTTTCAGTGCTTTGGCTTTCCACTATGCCTAGTAAATGAATGCAGGGTTCTTAGTGCTTTGGCTTTCCCCTATTCCTAGTTAAGGCACATGGGGTTCTTAGTGGTTTACCATTCCTTCTGCCTTCAAATTGCACATGTGGTTTTCAGTGCTTTGGCTTTCCACTATGCCTAGTAAATGAATGCAGGGTTCTTAGTGCTTTGGCTTTCCCCTATTCCTAGTTAAGGCACATGGGGTTCTTAGTGGTTTGCCTTTCCTTCTGCCTTCAAATTGCACATGTGGTTTTCAGTGCTTTGGCTTTCCACTATGCCTAGTAAATGAATGCAGGGTTCTTAGTGCTTTGGCTTTCCCCTATTCCTAGTTAAGGCACATGGGGTTCTCAGTGGTTTACCATTCCTTCTGCCTTCAAATTGCAGATGTGGTTTTCAGTGCTTTGGCTTTCCACCATGACTAGTAAATGAATGCAGGGTTCTTAGTGCTTTGGCTTTCCCCTATTCCTAGTTAAGGCACATGGGGTTCTCAGTGGTTTGCCTTTCCTTCTGCCTTCAAATTGCACAGGTGTTCTCAGTGCATTGGCTTTCCACTATGCCTAGTAAATGAATGTGGGGTTCTTACTGCTTTGGCTTTCCCCTATTCCTAGTTAAGGCACATGGGGTTCTCAGTGGTTTGCCTTTCCTTCTGCCTTCAAACTGCACATGTGGTTTTCAGTGCTTTGGCTTCCCACTATGCCTAGTAAATGAATGCAGGGTTCTTAGTGCTTTGGCTTTCCTCTATTCCTACTTAAGGCACATGGGGTTCTCAGTGGTTTACCATTCCTTCTGCTTCAAATTGCACATGTGGTTTTCAGTGCTTTGGCTTTTCACCATGACTAGTAAATGAATGCAGGGTTCTTAGTGCTTTGGTTTTCCCCTATTCCTAGTTAAGGCACATGGGGTTCTCAGTGGTTTATCATTCCTTCTGCCTTCAAATTGCACATGTGGTTTTCAGTGCTTTGGCTTTCCACTATGCCTAGTAAATGAATGCAGGGTTCTTACTGCTTTGGCTTTCCTCTATTCCTAGTTAAGGCACATGGGGTTCTCAGTGGTTTGCCTTTCCTTCTGCCTTCAAATTGCACATGTGGTTTTCAGTGCTTTGGCTTTCCACTATGCCTAGTAAATGAATGCAGGGTTCTTAGTGCTTTGGCTTTCCCCTATTCCTAGTTAAGGCACATGGGGTTCTTAGTGGTTTGCCTTTCCTTCTGCCTTCAAATTGCACATGTGGTTTTCAGTGCTTTGGCTTTCCACTATGCCTAGTAAATGAATGCAGGGTTCTTAGTGCTTTGGCTTTCCCCTATTCCTAGTTAAGGCACATGGGGTTCTCAGTGGTTTATCATTCCTTCTGCCTTCAAATTGCACATGTGGTTTTCAGTGCTTTGGCTTTCCACTATGCCTAGTAAATGAATGCAGGGTTCTTACTGCTTTGGCTTTCCCCTATTCCTAGTTAAGGCACATGGGGTTCTCAGTGGTTTGCCTTTCCTTCTGCCTTCAAATTGCACATGTGGTTTTCAGTGCTTTGGCTTTCCACTATGCCTAGTAAATGAATGCAGGGTTCTTAGTGCTTTGGCTTTCCCCTATTCCTAGTTAAGGCACATGGGGTTCTCAGTGGTTTACCATTCCTTCTGCCTTCAAATTGCAGATGTGGTTTTCAGTGCTTTGGCTTTCCACCATGACTAGTAAATGAATGCAGGGTTCTTAGTGCTTTGGCTTTCCCCTATTCCTAGTTAAGGCACATGGGGTTCTCAGTGGTTTGCCTTTCCTTCTGCCTTCAAATTGCACAGGTGTTCTCAGTGCATTGGCTTTCCACTATGCCTAGTAAATGAATGTGGGGTTCTTACTGCTTTGGCTTTCCCCTATTCCTAGTTAAGGCACATGGGGTTCTCAGTGGTTTGCCTTTCCTTCTGCCTTCAAACTGCACATGTGGTTTTCAGTGCTTTGGCTTCCCACTATGCCTAGTAAATGAATGCAGGGTTCTTAGTGCTTTGGCTTTCCTCTATTCCTACTTAAGGCACATGGGGTTCTCAGTGGTTTACCATTCCTTCTGCTTCAAATTGCACATGTGGTTTTCAGTGCTTTGGCTTTTCACCATGACTAGTAAATGAATGCAGGGTTCTTAGTGCTTTGGTTTTCCCCTATTCCTAGTTAAGGCACATGGGGTTCTCAGTGGTTTATCATTCCTTCTGCCTTCAAATTGCACATGTGGTTTTCAGTGCTTTGGCTTTCCACTATGCCTAGTAAATGAATGCAGGGTTCTTACTGCTTTGGCTTTCCTCTATTCCTAGTTAAGGCACATGGGGTTCTCAGTGGTTTGCCTTTCCTTCTGCCTTCAAATTGCACATGTGGTTTTCAGTGCTTTGGCTTTCCACTATGCCTAGTAAATGAATGCAGGGTTCTTAGTGCTTTGGCTTTCCCCTATTCCTAGTTAAGGCACATGGGGTTCTTAGTGGTTTGCCTTTCCTTCTGCCTTCAAATTGCACATGTGGTTTTCAGTGCTTTGGCTTTCCACTATGCCTAGTAAATGAATGCAGGGTTCTTAGTGCTTTGGCTTTCCCCTATTCCTAGTTAAGGCACATGGGGTTCTCAGTGGTTTATCATTCCTTCTGCCTTCAAATTGCACATGTGGTTTTCAGTGCTTTGGCTTTCCACTATGCCTAGTAAATGAATGCAGGGTTCTTACTGCTTTGGCTTTCCCCTATTCCTAGTTAAGGCACATGGGGTTCTCAGTGGTTTGCCTTTCCTTCTGCCTTCAAATTGCACATGTGGTTTTCAGTGCTTTGGCTTTCCACTATGCCTAGTAAATGAATGCAGGGTTCTTAGTGCTTTGGCTTTCCCCTATTCCTAGTTAAGGCACATGGGGTTCTCAGTGGTTTGCCTTTCCTTCTGCCTTCAAATTGCACATGTGGTTTTCAGTGCTTTGGCTTTCCACTATGCCTAGTAAATGAATGCAGGGTTCTTAGTGCTTTGGCTTTCCCCTATTCCTAGTTAAGGCACATGGGGTTCTCAGTGGTTTGCCTTTCCTTCTGCCTTCAAATTGCACAGGTGTTCTCAGTGCTTTGGCTTTCCACTATGCATAGTAAATGAATGCAGGGTTCTTAGTGCTTTGGCTTTCCCGTATTCCTAGTTAAGGCACATGGGGTTCTCAGTGGTTTGCCTTTCCTTCTGGCTTCAAATTGCACATGTGGTTTTCAGTGCTTTGGCTTTCCACTATGCCTAGTAAATGAATGCAGGGTTCTTAGTGATTTGGCTTTCCTCTATTCCTAGTTAAGGCGCATGGGGTTCTTAGTGGTTTGCCTTTCCTTCTGCCTTCAAATTGCACATGTGGTTTTCAGTGCTTTGGCTTTCCACTATGCCTAGTAAATGAATGCAGGGTTCTTAGTGCTTTGGCTTTCCCCTATTCCTAGTTAAGGCACATGGGGTTCTCAGTGGTTTACCATTCCTTCTGCCTTCAAATTGCACATGTGGTTTTCAGTGCTTTGGCTTTCCACCATGACTAGTAAATGAATGCAGGGTTCTTAGTGCTTTGGCTTTCCCCTATTCCTAGTTAAGGCACATGGGTTTCTCAGTGGTTTGCCTTTCCTTCTGCCTCCAAATTGCACATGTGGTTTTCAGTGCTTTGGCTTTCCACTATGCCTAGTAAATGAATGCAGGGTTCTTAGTGCTTTGGCTTTCCCCTATTCCTAGTTAAGGCACATGGGGTTCTCAGTGGTTTATCATTCCTTCTGCCTTCAAATTGCACATGTGGTTTTCAGTGCTTTGGCTTTCCACTATGCCTAGTAAATGAATGCCGGGTTCTTACTGCTTTGGCTTTCCCCTATTCCTAGTTAAGGCACATGGGGTTCTCAGTGGTTTGCCTTTCTTTCTGCCTTCAAATTGCACATGTGGTTTTCAGTGCTTTGGCTTTCCACTATGCCTAGTAAATGAATGCAGGGTTCTTAGTGCTTTGGCTTTCCCCTATTCCTAGTTAAGGCACATGGGGTTCTCAGTGGTTTGCCTTTCCTTCTGCCTTCAAATTGCACAGGTGTTCTCAGTGCTTTGGCTTTCCACTATGCCTAGTAAATGAATGCGGGGTTCTTACTGCTTTGGCTTTCCCCTATTCCTAGTTAAGGCACATGGGGTTCTCAGTGGTTTGCCTTTCCTTCTGCCTTCAAACTGCACATGTGGTTTTCAGTGCTTTGGCTTCCCACTATGCCTAGTAAATGAATGCAGGGTTCTTAGTGCTTTGGCTTTCCCCTATTCCTAGTTAAGGCACATGGGGTTCTTAGTGGTTTGCCTTTCCTTCTGCCTTCAAATTGCACATGTGGTTTTCAGTGCTTTGGCTTTCCACTATGCCTAGTAAATGAATGCAGGGTTCTTAGTGCTTTGGCTTTCCCCTATTCCTAGTTAAGGCACATGGGGTTCTTAGTGGTTTACCATTCCTTCTGCCTTCAAATTGCACATGTGGTTTTCAGTGCTTTGGCTTTCCACTATGCCTAGTAAATGAATGCAGGGTTCTTAGTGCTTTGGCTTTCCCCTATTCCTAGTTAAGGCACATGGGGTTCTTAGTGGTTTGCCTTTCCTTCTGCCTTCAAATTGCACATGTGGTTTTCAGTGCTTTGGCTTTCCACTATGCCTAGTAAATGAATGCAGGGTTCTTAGTGCTTTGGCTTTCCCCTATTCCTAGTTAAGGCACATGGGGTTCTCAGTGGTTTACCATTCCTTCTGCCTTCAAATTGCAGATGTGGTTTTCAGTGCTTTGGCTTTCCACCATGACTAGTAAATGAATGCAGGGTTCTTAGTGCTTTGGCTTTCCCCTATTCCTAGTTAAGGCACATGGGGTTCTCAGTGGTTTGCCTTTCCTTCTGCCTTCAAATTGCACAGGTGTTCTCAGTGCATTGGCTTTCCACTATGCCTAGTAAATGAATGTGGGGTTCTTACTGCTTTGGCTTTCCCCTATTCCTAGTTAAGGCACATGGGGTTCTCAGTGGTTTGCCTTTCCTTCTGCCTTCAAACTGCACATGTGGTTTTCAGTGCTTTGGCTTCCCACTATGCCTAGTAAATGAATGCAGGGTTCTTAGTGCTTTGGCTTTCCTCTATTCCTACTTAAGGCACATGGGGTTCTCAGTGGTTTACCATTCCTTCTGCTTCAAATTGCACATGTGGTTTTCAGTGCTTTGGCTTTTCACCACGACTAGTAAATGAATGCAGGGTTCTTAGTGCTTTGGTTTTCCCCTATTCCTAGTTAAGGCACATGGGGTTCTCAGTGGTTTATCATTCCTTCTGCCTTCAAATTGCACATGTGGTTTTCAGTGCTTTGGCTTTCCACTATGCCTAGTAAATGAATGCAGGGTTCTTACTGCTTTGGCTTTCCTCTATTCCTAGTTAAGGCACATGGGGTTCTCAGTGGTTTGCCTTTCCTTCTGCCTTCAAATTGCACATGTGGTTTTCAGTGCTTTGGCTTTCCACTATGCCTAGTAAATGAATGCAGGGTTCTTAGTGCTTTGGCTTTCCCCTATTCCTAGTTAAGGCACATGGGGTTCTTAGTGGTTTGCCTTTCCTTCTGCCTTCAAATTGCACATGTGGTTTTCAGTGCTTTGGCTTTCCACTATGCCTAGTAAATGAATGCAGGGTTCTTAGTGCTTTGGCTTTCCCCTATTCCTAGTTAAGGCACATGGGGTTCTCAGTGGTTTATCATTCCTTCTGCCTTCAAATTGCACATGTGGTTTTCAGTGCTTTGGCTTTCCACTATGCCTAGTAAATGAATGCAGGGTTCTTACTGCTTTGGCTTTCCCCTATTCCTAGTTAAGGCACATGGGGTTCTCAGTGGTTTGCCTTTCCTTCTGCCTTCAAATTGCACATGTGGTTTTCAGTGCTTTGGCTTTCCACTATGCCTAGTAAATGAATGCAGGGTTCTTAGTGCTTTGGCTTTCCCCTATTCCTAGTTAAGGCACATGGGGTTCTCAGTGGTTTGCCTTTCCTTCTGCCTTCAAATTGCACAGGTGTTCTCAGTGCTTTGGCTTTCCACTATGCATAGTAAATGAATGCAGGGTTCTTAGTGCTTTGGCTTTCCCGTATTCCTAGTTAAGGCACATGGGGTTCTCAGTGGTTTGCCTTTCCTTCTGGCTTCAAATTGCACATGTGGTTTTCAGTGCTTTGGCTTTCCACTATGCCTAGTAAATGAATGCAGGGTTCTTAGTGATTTGGCTTTCCTCTATTCCTAGTTAAGGCGCATGGGGTTCTTAGTGGTTTGCCTTTCCTTCTGCCTTCAAATTGCACATGTGGTTTTCAGTGCTTTGGCTTTCCACTATGCCTAGTAAATGAATGCAGGGTTCTTAGTGCTTTGGCTTTCCCCTATTCCTAGTTAAGGCACATGGGGTTCTCAGTGGTTTACCATTCCTTCTGCCTTCAAATTGCACATGTGGTTTTCAGTGCTTTGGCTTTCCACCATGACTAGTAAATGAATGCAGGGTTCTTAGTGCTTTGGCTTTCCCCTATTCCTAGTTAAGGCACATGGGTTTCTCAGTGGTTTGCCTTTCCTTCTGCCTCCAAATTGCACATGTGGTTTTCAGTGCTTTGGCTTTCCACTATGCCTAGTAAATGAATGCAGGGTTCTTAGTGCTTTGGCTTTCCCCTATTCCTAGTTAAGGCACATGGGGTTCTCAGTGGTTTATCATTCCTTCTGCCTTCAAATTGCACATGTGGTTTTCAGTGCTTTGGCTTTCCACTATGCCTAGTAAATGAATGCCGGGTTCTTACTGCTTTGGCTTTCCCCTATTCCTAGTTAAGGCACATGGGGTTCTCAGTGGTTTGCCTTTCTTTCTGCCTTCAAATTGCACATGTGGTTTTCAGTGCTTTGGCTTTCCACTATGCCTAGTAAATGAATGCAGGGTTCTTAGTGCTTTGGCTTTCCCCTATTCCTAGTTAAGGCACATGGGGTTCTCAGTGGTTTGCCTTTCTTTCTGCCTTCAAATTGCACATGTGGTTTTCAGTGCTTTGGCTTTCCACTATGCCTAGTAAATGAATGCAGGGTTCTTAGTGCTTTGGCTTTGCCCTATTCCTAGTTAAGTCACATGGGGTTCTCAGTGGTTTACCATTCCTTCTGCCTTCAAATTGCACATGTGGTTTTCAGTGCTTTGGCTTTCTTATCTCCCTATCAAATGAATATGAGGGTCTCTGGACGTTGGCCTTCTCCTTTGCCTAGTAAATGTATGTGGGCTTCTCAGTGATTTAGCCTTCCTCTACACCTAGTATAGCTATGTGGGGTTCTCAGCACTGTGCCCTTTTCTCTACTTACAAACAACACGTGGGGTTCTCCATGATTTGGCTTTTTCCTCTGCCTGTTAGATGCATGTGGTGTTCTCAGTGCTTTGGCCTTCTCCATTGCCTACAAAATGCTAGTGTGTTGGGCTGCCCTTCACCCACAATCCACAAATGCTAGCCGGTTAAGCTACCCCTTGAACCACAATTCACAGTGCTATCCACCCACAAATCATGTGCCCCAAAATGCATCAGCATAATTTCATCCCCTTTACCTATGCCCTATTATCAATTTATTTTCACCATAACCTAACCCTGCCCAGCCTAAACTGGTCATGCCTCTTCAAATGCCAACCATCCACTTTTTTTGAGTTTCTACTCGCCTAAATGTACATAGACGCGAGGTTGAAACCAAGATAACTTGAGACCCCGGTCGTCTGGAAAAACAAGCAGGCAAAGTTTTACTAAATGAAACCCATAACAATTCTACTAGTTCAAGTTTGGTAATAATGTTGAGGCATGTACTGGAATCAAACATGTGGCAATAATTTGAAATTGGTTATGAGTAAACTTAAAAAGTTCTAGCAAAAGCAAAAACAATATTCAGAATGGGTAGTGGGCATGGCTTCATAATAATGAAAACGATAGGTGCAATTATTAACATCTCACTGCCATTTATTTGATCGATCTCCATAGACTGAAAGGGTGAGTTGACCCTGCTTCCCTTCAGTCAGCGACCTGGTGGTTGCACGCTCATTTCTGCACTGAAGGAATTAACATCCTGATTTATCCTGCCAGAATATTTCCCAGCTATGCCACCAACATCTTATTGCTTCCAAAACAGAGGTTTAATCTATTCCCCCTCCACTCCTTTGCTTGATCGTTCCTTCATTTACCCGTTTTTACCTTCCCTTTAATCCTTCTATTCATAACCTACTTGTTATGTTCGATCCTACTATCTCTTCTCCTCTCCGTACTTCTAATGCTGCTCACTCCTGTACTTTTCATCTCTGTAATATTCATAAGTCTTGTTCTTTTCTTTTTTTTCCCGAACTTCAAAGTTGCATATTACCTATCTCTTCTTTTCTCGACTTTTTTGCTGCTCTGCACTTTTAATTGGACGTCGAGCTTTCAGCATACTCCTCTTCATTCTTGTGATAATTCTGATATTCTGCTGCACTTGTCTTTCTCCTGACACTTCTATTACGCCTTCTCTCCTCTTCCTTTCTTGGCTTTCTCCCGACTCTTGTCATCTTTCTCATTGTCTTTGTATTGTCTACAAATGTATGCACTGAGCCTCATTACAAGAATGGCGGTCCGGGAACTACGGTATCGGTAAGCATGCCGGTAGCGTAGTTCCTGGGCCGCCATACTACGGGCTATGCCCGCGGGTGGCTAACAGCCCGCCACGTTTTTCCTGGTGGGCTGACGGGCACCCGCGAGCACACCTCTGCATGTGCCGGTGCATCCAACGTCCCCATTCCCATTCAGCCCTATGGGGCAGAATGTGGACGAGTAGGCCCTTGATTCCGGCACCCGAAAATGGGCAATACCTGGTCCGCCTAACTCTGCATGACCCTGTTCTTGCCTATTCACAGGTGCCAGAAGAAATGCAACTCCGGCGTCAGCCGTGCCATTTTTAACGGCACGGCCACCGCCAGAGTTGTAATGAGGCCTTGCTCCACCCTATCCCTCTACTCTTGCATAGATCTATAGACCTGCTCTATCTCTACACTCTCAATGTCAATGTCAATGTCTTGTTGTTACTAAGCATCCATGTACTCAATCTCACTTTTCTTCTTTGTGCCGAAGACCTTATACACTGTTCCCCTGTCTCTCATGTCTTCTTCCCTTTCCGTGTTTCGTTCTTGTCTTAAACCTTATCTTCTTTCATCTTCATCATAACTTTATGTACTTATTTGACTTTAGTTTACACCATTGCTTAACTATTCATTTATCTTGTTGAGAGTGCTACATACATTTAATAAATATAAATACCTCATCGAAAGTTGTTTAATGGTTAAAACTGACAGTGGGTGGCGATGAGAGCAACTGAGCTGACATTTTGTCTCATCAGAATGGCGTTTGCCATAAATGCATAATGAGAGCTTCGTTAATGCATTAAACATACCTAAGCATTTCATTTTCACATGACACGACTGACGACGCGCGTGCTGTGTGAGTCTTTGCGTGGAGTGGGCAGAAGAAGAAGGGTGGCATTTGTGGAGGCCCGCATTCGATATCCATCCGCCTGCCAGTCTCCCAAATGCCAATTACGATTTGACATTTTCTAGAGATTAAATCCTATTTGCTGGAGAGATAGCCTGGGTTCCAGTATTTCACACTTTGCAGAAAGGATGCTAGGAGGAGTCAGGAAAAAGCCTACGATGGTGTTATTTGTTGCTGGCGTGTATTCCAAAGGAAGTAGTCAGAGCATGTTAATTGGATTTAAAGTGGGAGGTCCTGCATTCCAATCCTTTACATATATCTATTTCGAGAACAAACTGTCATCGTTTCCTTTAATGCTCTGGTCACATCACAAAATGAGCCAACATTCTATCTTAGTCACTTAGCTTCCTGTGTATTATAATTAAGACTTCCGGTTTTATGGTATTTATTTTTCCACCATTTCCGTCTGTATGTATCCATATTTATGTTTTGCCCTTTTTTCTGCATTTATTGTTTGGCATATAAAAGAAAATCATTTGCAAACGGTAGTTTTCTGCATTTATTCTAATTTTAAAAAATGTGTTTATTAAAGCACACATGCAGCCATACAGGAAAGAAATGCAAGCTTCAATGTTTCCATAACAACAAAAGGTTGATACCGTGACCGCTGCTGCCTTATGGTATATGCTGTCAGAACTTTAATACCATTTTTATACAACTTTTACACTCTACATTCTGCCAATTACAGGCCCATCGCACTGCAGATGTATGATTACATCGTATTGAACCAGACAGAAAAACCTGTTTTTTCAGATTTTTTCCATTTTTATAAATAAATACAGACAGAAAGCAGATTGATTTTCGTCTGTATTTATGTGTACAAATCAGTAAAAACTGAAAGCTGGAGGCCTTAATTATAACCCGCCAGAACAAATAACTATAACAGCAATCTGCTATGTGTGCAAGAATTACACATAACTGTTGTACCACACACACTCTAATAGTGCGGATCGCTGTTAGCTACTTCGATGGTGTTCACTTTTTAGGAATTGGCAGGATGACATAGTGGGGATAATTCATAGAATTTAGCGCAGAAGTAGCGCATGCGGCTGGTACAGAGTGGGAGCGTGCACCAGCCTGTGCCAGCCCTGTGCGCCAAAACCCATTTTCAAGCACAGCATATTCATGGATACTTACATCCATAACCAGCCGTGGTGCAGAGTGGTGCAGCGACCCTGCAGCAGCGCCAGTTACGCCCCCAACCCCGCCCCGTGCGCCAAAAACATCGCAAAAATCCACTACATGACGCAAAGGCCAGTGGACCAGCATACAGCTGCCCAACCACAAAAACGCGCTAAAAACGCCACTCAGGCCTCACGCACCAGTGAAATCACGTGTAAAACTCTCTGCGCACCCCTGGAATACGTGGACCCCACTTGCACCAGCGAAATCTCATGTAAAACTCCTTGCGCACCCCTGGAATAAGTGTACCCCACTCGCGCCAGCGAAATCGCGTGTAAAACTCCCAGCGCAGCCCAAGAATATGCATACCCCGCTCGCGCCAGCAAAATCACATGTAAAACTCCCTGCGCACCCCTGGAATACGCGTGCCCCGCTTGCACCAGCGAAATCGCATGTAAAACTCCCTGCGCACCCCTGGAATACACATACCCCGCTCGCCCCAGCCATATCGCGTGTAAAACTCCACGTTCGCCCGTGGAATACGTGTACCCGGCTCGCGCCAGCAAAATCACATGTAAAACTCCATGCACAATCCAGGAATACGCGTACCCTGCTTGCGCAAGTGAAATACCATGTAAAACTCCCCGCGCACCCCTGGAATACGCGTACCCCGCTCGCACCAGCGAAATCGCATGTAAAACTCCCCGCGCACCCCAGCAATATGTGTACCCCGCTTGCGCCAGCAAAATCACGGGTAATTCTCACTCTCGTACCCCCAGATTCACACAGCAGTGTGGTGAGAAGCCACATGAACCCCCTGCAGCCAGACCACGCCACAGGGGTCCACCCTACACCCCTCTCCATGCCCCACAGGCAGCCCATCTGCCCTCCCCATGCCCCGCAGGCAGACCATCCACCCTGACCATGCCTCTCAAGCAGCCCATACACCCTCCCCATGCCCCGCAGGCAGCACATCCACTCTGACCATGCCCCGCAGGCAGACCATCCACCCTCCTCATGCCCCGCAGGCAGCCCATGCACCCTCCCCATGCCCCACAGGCAACCCATCCACCCTGACCAGGCCCGGCAGGCAGCCCATCCACCCTGACCATGCCCCGCAGGCAGCCCATCCACTCTGACCATGCCCCGCAGGCAGCCCATCCACCCTCCCCATGCCCCGCAGGCAGACCATCCACCCTGACCATGCCCCGCAGGCAGGCCACATGGCTCCATGCACTTGGGAGCCCAGACTCATGTCCCCACCCCCAATTGACAGGCACTTGCCAGGAGTCCCCGACTCATGCCCCCCCATTGACGGCACCTGCCAGCAGGCCCCAACTCATGTCCTCACCCCCCCAATTGACAGGCACCTGCCAGCAGGCCCTGACTCATGATTGATGGGCACCTGCCAGCAAGCCCCGGCTCATGTCCCCACCACCACCCTCCATTGACGGGCACCTGCCAGCCGGCCCTGACTAATGTCCTCATCCCCCAATTGACAGGCACCTGCCAGCATGCCCCGACTCATATCCCCACACCCCCCATTGACGGGCACCTGCCAGCAGGCCCTGACTCATGTCCCCACCCCCCCCATAATTGACAGGCACCTGGCAGCAGGCCCGACTCATGTCCTCCCACCCCCATTGACGGGCACATGCAGCAGGCCCCGACTCATGTCCCCCCAAACACCACATCATAACTATACAGATCCAGGGCCCTAATGCCAAACCAAACCCCATACCCCCACCCCCAGTACAAACACCCAATGATCCACTGCATCCACTCCCTACTAAATGACCCACTCCATGATAGTCTGAAAAGAACCAGCATGCCCATCAACAAATGTCCTACAGAGCCACACAGTGGCAACCCATGACTGAGCCAATGCCCATGGAGACATGCACAAATGAAATCATAGTAGACCACACCAAGAATAAAGAATTATGAAATGTATTAACAATAAAAACAAATGACAATATGAAAATCACACATACAAATAAAGAAATAATGAAAGCAATATGAAAAAGAAAGTGAAATCCAAGGAAAAATAAAAATCCAAAACCTGTAAAAATAAAAGTGTTCCATACCCAAAGTCCATAGAACTAAAGGCCAAGATGAAAAGCATAAAAAAACATTACTCCATGTGAAAATAAAAAAAAAGAATGTACAAGTCCGTAATAATGAAAACAAAAGTCTGAAGGGTCCATTATCTCAAAAAAAAGGAAACATACCTAAAACCCTATCTAAAATACAACTATATACAAAAAGTGGAGCAAAGTCTGTGAACTCCAAATAAAAATATAAACCATATGAAACCTAAACCTAAATAACTATATACAAAGGCAGCGGGCTAGTCCGACGGCTCACTTTTTGATGTTCCGGGCCAGGGCATCATTGAACTCTATGTTGATGTTCCGGAGGCGGGCCTCTTCCCTGGCCTTGAGGTCTCGCAGGGATGCAGCCATGGCCTCCCCCAACTCCCTGTGAGTTGCCTTGAGGCACTCAGCTCACCTCAATGTCTTGTGCATGGAGTTCTCTGACCCCCTGACCATTGTGAGCTGTGCCCTCTCCGCCCGCCGCCGCTTTGCACCTATTTGCTGGCCCAACCGCTGCCACACGGAAGACACTCCCAATCCTAGGTCCTCCTGCCCGCCGGCTGATGCCTGCCCCGATGATGTAGATGGCCCTGAGGCCACATGCCTCCTACGCCGAGCCTGCTGCCGCCTTTCTCCTGCCTGCCACTGCCACCACGACTGCCTCCAGGTAGATGGCAACACCTGGGGCTGTCGTGCCGGTGCCCTGCTTGAATGTGCCTGCACATCGTCCGTTGCCAGGGGTCCAGTTGCTGGGGTGACCACCTGTGCCGGAGCTCCGACTCCCGACTGTGGCAGGGATGGGATCTCCATCAGCCTGGCTGCATTTTGGGGCAGGTCCACAGGGGGCCCTCGTGTTATCTGGGCCATAAGACAGCACAGAGAACGACTGGCGTATAGTGTGCACAGAGGTGGAGAGAGCCGCAGACTGGCTGACACATGGAGGAAACCCTGACCATGTTCCCTCCCAACTGGGCAACGTTTGCACACATCTCTTCGTGATGACATGCGCGGTCCCCCCAGCAAGTACGCACGTCATCATGAATTACACGTGTGCACAACACAACACCAATCAGGACAGACTCAATCCTGTCATGGGTCCCCACGTCCGCAGGTAGAGGAGTGCCAGATGACGTGGACCTCCCCCCTACCTGCGGACGGGCCTGGGACGGGGCATCACTGCTGGTGCATGGTGATGCAGGCACAGTGCCAGGGACAGTGACATGCGCAGGCCCCTCCGCGGTGACCTGTGCTGCCTCCTGCCCCTGGACTGCACCACTTGCACCAGTGGTACCACCCCCAACAGGCCCCATGTGCAGCTTTGATGTGGCCTCCTCCTCCTTCGTACACACCACCAACCTGGATGTCTCTGCACCGTCGCCCGCCGTCGCCAGCCCCTGTGGGGGCTCACCCACCCCTTCCGCTAAAGCCATAGTGGCGGACACGGCACCAGTCCCCTCGCTCCCAGATGATGGAATTTCCTGGGAGGGTGACTGGGCCTTGCGTCTCCGGCTGGTGGAGGCATCCCTGCCGCTTTCCTCCACAGCACCGTCTCTGCCCTCTTCTTCACTCGCCGCTGTGTGAGAAATTGAACACAAGCATCAGGGTACTGTACAATAGTGCCCTAGACACAAAGCAATAGCACATGAGTGGCACTGTCAAACGTCACTTCCATCATGTCCCTCCACAACACATGGGTCAGTGCAGGCAACACACATGCAGGAACAGGCATGGCACATGCAACAATCATTTGCATCCATGTCCAAGGCACCGTAGAAACATCCAATGGTGGGTTGAAACTCACATGCATTATGGGACATGCTGATCACATGCACACACATCACCGGAGGGTCATGCATCTGGCCCTGTATGCCCACAGACACATTGGATACAAGGATGACTAGGCTGTATCAGTGAATCAACACATCGTCACGGACATGTGTCATGTATCCATGGTGTTTACCAGTCACTCACACACTACTCAGACACACGGATATGCACACCATGCATGTCCATGACAGCAGCACCCATCTCTCACACCCCAAACAAGTCCAAATACAGACACAGGCATGCATACATGTGTGCATTCCGCATGCTGCTCCGCATGATGCATTGTAACAAATACACCATCCATGTGGGTCACGCCTGACTGGACTCACATGCAGCACCATCATGTCCCTGCGCACACACATCCATACATGACCCATTTCACACATACAGCCAAGTAGCTAACTACCATCACACTGCAACATGCACTGTTTTAAACGGGAATGCATGGGCACTTACCGTTCGACATCAGACGGGCCTGCATCTTGAGGATCTGGTGGTGAAGCACTGGGCGAATGCGCTCCAGGACCCTCATCTGCTGGGTGGTAAGGCAAGAGGCAACGGGCCTTCTTGAGGGTCCTGGACTTGTAGTCCTCCCAGCACTTCTGAAAGTGTTTGATGTTGCGGGGTGCCACCCCCTCTGCATTGATTGCACCCACTATGTACGTCCAGATCCTCCTCCGTCCTTCCTTGTCGGCGCGCGATGGTGATAAGAGGGCATCATAATGTCCCAGGACTTGCTCCACCAGGATGCCAACTTCAATGGCTGTGAAGCTGGCAGCCCTCTGCCTCTCTGCTGGGGGGTTGCCACTGGTGCCAGATGGTGTTGGTTTGGACATGGCAACCCCCGAGGCAGGTGTGGGTGGGCAACTGGGTCCTGGGGCTGGGCTGTGGCGTGATGGGACACCAGTCGGGAGTCTTCTGTTCCAGCAGGGGTGGTCACAGCAACTGGACCCCTGCAGATGGCCAATGTGCAGGCACCAAATACCAAATGGCAGGGCACTGTTGGCAGCAGGCAGGCAGGCAGGCTTCAGCAGATGGCTTGTAGGAGGCTCCCCGGAGCACTGGGGGGCAGGAAAATGGCCTTCTGGGCAGGAGCGTGGTCTTCCGTGTGTTGTCGCGTGGCCAGCTTGATGCGGAGTGAATTGGCATGTGAAAAAACAGCATGTCAGTGTGTAATTCGAGGAAAGGGCCTTAGCGCATAAGCACGTAAGTGACGTAATGCGCGCAGGCGTTTCCTTCTGCATGTGTAAATGGTCCGTGCAGGTCTGCAGTGCACTGTAAGTGCTTTCAGTGGAGTCCGACGCATGTGTTTTTCCTACTTTGGGGTTCACACGTGATTACTTCACAGCGGTTACAGTGCCTACGCGTATTTCTTTTCCACGCAGACGGTGAGTCGCGCATGCTATTGCACGCTATTTTTCCCACTGCGGGTGCCCCTGTTTGTCGTGTACCACATTTATTGAGGTCATAGTAGCCCGCGTGTTAATCGCATACACTTTTTTGTGTTCCTGGGTGCCACAGCGTACTACGTGAGTTTTTTTTACACGCACGTGTGCTACAGGGGTTGCGTATACATTTTTCCTGTATTTTTGGGGTGCCTGAGCGTTGCATGAATGTCATTTATCCCCAGAGTCCACAGGCAGCCTTGCAGGAACACAGGGGTGTGTCTACCATCACATACCCTGCCCCCTTCACCCCTATTGACCAGGAAAACTGTTCAGTGCAGCTCCCATTGGCATTAGTACATCCGTGCCATGGTTGTGAGGCCACAAGGGTTAAGGGGGGGCTCAGCTGGGCATCCTGCCAGTGTTGGAGTGGTCAGGCATGTGGCTGGGGTGACTAGGCAGTACGTGGAATCCAGGGTGGCCAGGGTGGCTGCAGAGCGGGAAAAGGCAGGGGTGCACCACAGGGGCAGGATGTCCAGCCACGTGCTGGTGCAGCCATGCCACCACCTCCTGCCGCTCCAGGCGATTCTGCTGTTGCATCCGACCCTGGCACCCTTGCGACCCAACAGTAAGTAACATGATGTACTGACACGGGCCCACCGGTAGTGGTAGCTGCAGGTGCAGCTGTGGCGACCACCACACAACCCGGCACTCGCTAGGGTTACTCGTAATATGGCGATACAGTATGGACAGTGCCAGTGATGTACTGGCACCGTCTATGGCATACCACCGTACTCATAATGACCCCCTTTGTATGTGTGGGAGATTTTTGCCAAGTGAGTTCATCAGGTTCCATGTCAGGTGTGAATGTCTCATGCCTGTTTACATTTCTCACGTTGCACTTAATGACGATAGTGTTATGTGTTGTGCATTTGGTTGGCTGTTCAGCTGTTGCATGCCATGGCATGGCATGGAGAACAGGGGTCATGGGTGTTGGGAGGGTTTGGATGACATACCAGTGATTTACTTGGCCTGTTTTTGCAGGGGGGTGGTGGGATATGCACCTTACATGTGTTCCTTTTGGTCACACCAGATTGGTTATGTTTAAGTAGACAGGGATGCATACAATGTAGCACTTCCATGAAAACATTCTCAGGGTGGTAAGGATGTGACAGTTGACTGTCTCTTTGTCTTCACCGATTGTCACCTGGTATGTGCCACGCCGGTGTGCACTCCAGAGGGGTGGGAGTTTAGTTGAAAAATGTGGCCACAAGCTGGTCCTGGGCTGCCTCGCCACATACCATTTCCTCTCCCATGAGTAGCGCCTGTGCCTGTGGTTGGGGATGTGGGGGCACCACCATGTCCACGGGTACGCCCGGCCGTGTTGCGACATTGTGCAGGGCACATGCTGCCACAATGATCCTGCACGCTACTGGGGGTTCATATAGTAGCTGGCCACCAGAGTGGTCAAGGGAGTGTAAGCGTGACTTGAACACTCTGAATGTGCGCTCCACTATGGCCCTGGTTGCAATATGGGCTGTGTTCTATCTTACCTGGGGTGGTGTGGTGGGGTTCCATTTTGGCGTCATCATGTGGGTGCTCAGAGGGTCGGCACTGTCCCCTGGGGAGGTGATGATGGTTGTCATTAGTTGGGTTTGTGTATTTGTCTGTGTGTGACATGCATGCATGTGCACAGGCATTTGTACTGACCTATGAGCCATGTGTCACCAAGTTTCCCAGCTTCCAGGGCCCTGATCAGGGCGGACATTCTGTATACGAAACTGTCATGAGTGGACCCTAGATAGTTTGCATAGACAGAGGTGATGATTCTTTGGCTCCGCATACAACCTGCACATTCATTGAATTCCAGTGCTTGCGGTTGTGGTGGATGGTTTCAGTGGCCCTAGGTGGACGTAGGGCCACATGGGTGCAATGTATGGAACCAAGCACTTTGGGGAAGAGTGCCACCCTGTAGAAGTCCAGGACCACAGCCTGCCTTTCTGCTGGTGTTCTGGGCATGTATATGTGCCTGCAGACTGAGGGGCGCGCAGTGATGTTTGCCAACACGTGGTGTAGGCAACGTGACTGCGTGGGCTGTGAGACACCCCCAAATATGGCAGTTGCCCCCTGAAATGACCCAGTGGCCTAAAAATGCAGTACATTGAGCATCTTCTACTAGGGGCTCAATGCTTGGTAGCACAGGGTGGGTGTTGTGAGTTCATCCTCCGACTCAGTGACCAGGTCTAGGATGATATGAGGTGGATACCTATACCTGCCATAGGCCTGGGCATCCTAAAAAGTCTGGTCCTGGTAAAAGAAAATGTGCGACCTGGCTATTCTCCTCCTGCTGCGGTGTCCCATGATCACTGCTGTGAGAAATGATAGCTGTATATGCTTGTTTGTTGTTTGCATGCACTTTTATGCTGCATGGGGGAACTTCCGCCGGCTTTCGTGTGGCGGACAAATTTGTGCATGTGCGTGTGTTTTGACTTGCGCTGGTTTTCCCTATTTGATTCCATGAATACGTGCTGTTCACTTGGGTTTGGGCGTTGCGCGTGTTTCCCAGCGGTACTTCCCATGTTACGCCTACATTTTCACGCATTGTTCCCTATTCCCCGTGTTCCACCCCCTTTTCAGGTGCGTGTGCGAGAAGTTGTGCGTGTTCCCCGTTCCTGTTGTGCATGCGTTTGGAAAGTCACAGTGACATGTAAGGTTAGCGCGGCTTTGGCGCACATCTGAGGAAAAAGACGCGCAGGTCCTTCCATGAATCGCATGCGTGCGATTCGCACGCGTGCACTAGCTTTTTCACGCTTGCGCCACAAATTTTGGCGCACATTTATTCCATGAATTACCCCCAGTGAGTGCGGTCAGCTAAAGTTGGAACAAGCAACGTGCACGTTGAATCAAGATTTCCGCAGACTTTGAATCGTTCTTCGAGGCGCTGTTACCATGAACACATTCCTGCTGTCCCTATACGGGGAGAAAGAATTGACAGTGTATAAGGATATTAAGGATATGGATTACTAATAGCCTCAAAAACCCTGAGTTCAATGGAAGAGACATATACCTATTAGTTTGTAAATATAGAGTACATCATTTTAGTAAATTATTATAATCGTCTAGAATCTGCGCCACGTGACATAACAGATTTCTGATTCCACCCAAAGGCATTCTGGCTTACTTGCAAGTGATGATGATCTGAAAGCAGACATGTTGGAGCCCCTTCCTTCCAATGTGTGGCATGTGTTTTAGTTCAACTATAAGTGTAAGGGGTCTTATTTTGGCTGCTGTGCTTGAGACATAAGGAAGAACGTTCTGTGGAGATTACCCAGGCTACTAGCTATCAGTTTTCCAGTTGGGACACATATCCAAAGACCCTTAAGAGTTCTGAAAATGATTGCTGGGAATGCACTTCCAAATTATAGATCTTCCATCAAGTCTGGGCTATGCCCCTTTGCGATTTAATTAGGTGATTTCCTTGTTTGTGATCTCGGCAATGCTGAGGGGTTGCACTTCTCGTCCAACTTTAACTGGCTGGGATATACCTACTGTGAACGTTTCAGTGCCACTCCATAGAGTATTGAACCTTGGTTCTGGGGTTTGCAGTATTATAAATAAACGCACCATCAGTCATGTGGGATTTGTCAAAAGAGGAGAAACAAGGTGGTGCTAAATGTGCCTTTACAACTACCATCTGTTATCAACATGTCATTTGAACCAATTGCCATAACAGCCATGGACTTCATTGCAACTCTCAAGCCATCTAAGAGAGGGCTCTGGTAAGCCCCTTTAGGATTGGACTACAGAACTTACTACCAAGAAATGTTCCCATGATGCCCCAATACTACTCCATAAATATTTCTAACCTACTTCACTAACATCAGTTTCACTTTGGACTTTTTGACAGACCAGGGTACATCTTTTGAGTCTTGCTGAATCGAAGAGATGAAAGAACTCTTATATAGCAAAATGCTACAGACAACTGTATTTCACCCTCAGACCATTATATACTGCATACCCATACATTGAAAAATCTATGGCCTTACACCCAAGTCTGTAGCCTGTGGACACAACTACTGCAGCATATGACAGGTATAGGTACACTCGTACTATGAAACATCATTCAGGTGGTTGTGGGGAGGGTGTAGACCATGCACCCAAGACTAAACTTATAATAGTCAAATTAGAAGCACCATGGTTTTGATATGCAGCAATGGTTGTGGTAGGACCTATAATCTTGGTTGCTTGGCCGTAGGGTGTAGCTGGTAAGTTATACATCGAAGATGCTAGGCCCAGCCTACAGCCACTGCACCATATTACTGCCATAGACTAGACGTGCAGATTCGCATATGTATGAAATGACTGTGATTATACTTAATGTTTAATTTGTTCAGAATCCATATATGTCTTACATGACTTTATTACTTGGCGGAACTATCCTTTTTTAATTTCTGCGATAAAAGAAAAAAGCATGTTAGTATTTGCATTTTATGAAGACTTATTACATTGTATAATAGACAGTTTAGCTTTTTTTTTTTTTACCCTCATATTTAGTTTACAAACCAGTATACTGTGCATTTTGCTCAGTTTCTGTGTTTGTTTTTCAAATCCTTGTGTCTGGGGGAAACAAAATCCTTGTCGGATTAAAAAAAAACTTTATTTGCTATGCTACAAACTATTTCTTTGTTCTCTTTGAGTGTTTACTTGTTCTTTCTGATTAATGTTATGTTTGTTGCCTTGTTGCCGATTTTTAACAACAGTTAGATACCTGTTGTCGTATTCGAACTGTGCATTAGTTGTTACGGTTCTGTGGTATTCATTTATTTGTGTTGTTGTTATACACTCTTGGGCAGTTAAATACCTGTTGGGTATTCTAACTGTTTGTATTCTTTCACTTCATTTTTTGGTAATGTTGAAGTACACATTAGTTATAACATTTTGGCTTTAAGAAGATTAAATACACATTTGTAAGATTAGCTGCTTTAGAGTAATGGTGCTATCATTACATTCCACCCATCCACATTTCTTTTTAATGTATGCAGTGTACTGACGTGCATTGGTTGTAGCTCCTGCATGGTAGATTATACCTACTGTTGTAAAGGTTTTCTTTCCAAGTGACACTTGACCGTGTGTGAATCCAGTCAGCTCGCAGTTGTTTTTGGTACCATCTACATTATAACGTAGAAGCATAAGTATTATGTAGTTCCTATGTGTTTGTATCAGTAAGGTGGAGCGATTGTCTGAATTGCACATAGTACATAATCTGCCATGGTTTGCATTCTGTACAAGTTGCTGAAATAGAATGGATTCACAATTAGGTATGGATACATACACAAATCGCTCATTTGGGATTTGTTCCTGTATAACATTGCTACAGAGAGTGCCTGTATGTTTCCACCTGTATGAAATCTTGAAGATTTCATTTATAGGTATGCTTTTGTTTTCCAGTACTTGTAGTAAGTACATCAGAAATTCTTGTCGATCTTCTTGTGAGTTTATTGTGAATCTCACCATTCCAGCAACGTAGTCCAATGCTTGTCTTATTGTGTGAACACTGTACGTGTTGTCAGGATTGTCTGTTGCGTTTCTATGAAGGACTAACATTTGCAAACACAATTGGTCTGTACTGTATAAGTAAATATTGTTAACAATTGGTGGCAATTGAAATACAATATTCATTGCTACATTTGCATAGCAACTTACACCAGTTTCATTTGAAAATTTGAATGGACCAGCTAGTTCCGTATCTGAGTTCTTTTTTCAGAGTTTATCTTCCTTCTTTGAAGAAGTATCTGGTTTTCTTTCCCTAATAGGTTCTTCTTTGCTTTTGGTAATTGATGAACCTTTACCTTCTTTTGTTTTCTTTGAAGGATTTGCTGTCAGATTCTGTTGCATTTCTGATGGGATTAGTTTTCTTTTATCACGTTTTACTTTTTCTGGAACAGGATATTGTTTCAGATGGGGGGTGTACAGTGAACGCAGTCTATTGGATTCTAAAATGCAATGAATATCAGCGTTCACTTTACTTGCATCAAAGTTGATTAGAAATAGACAGTCAAGTGTACGTAAGCGTGATAGTGCAACGTAGCTCATGCCTTCTTTAAAGACTGTGGGCCTCATCACGAGTTGGGCGGTAACGCCGGCGCTAATAGCACTGGCGCTATCTGCCCTACTGCCAAACCCACCGGCGCTATTAGTGCCGGATCACGGGTTTGGCGGATTTGGATTCTGTACTGTGTAACTAAATACTGTTAACAATTGGTGGCAATTGAAATAGAATATTCATTGCTACATTTGCATAGCAACTTACACCAGTTTCATATGAAATTTTGGATGGACCAGCTAGTTCTGTATCTAAGTGCTTTTTTTGGAGTTTCTGTTCCTTCTTTGAAGAAGTACCTGGTTTACTTTCCCTAATAGGTTCTTCTTTGCTTGTGGTAATTGATGAACCTTTAGCTTCTTTCGTTTTCTTTGAAGGATTTGTTTTCAGATTCTGTTGCATTTCTGTTTGAATTAGTTTTCTTTTACCACGTTTTACTTTTTCTGGAACAGGATATTGTTTCAGATGTGGGGTGTACAGTGAACACAGTCTATTGTATTCTAAAATGCAAGGAATACCAGCGTTCACTTTACTTGCATCAAAGTTGATTAGAAATAGACCGTCAAGTGTACGTAAGCGTGATAGTGCTACGTAGCTCATGCCTTCTTTAAAGACTGTATTTCCTGTATCTATTAATGCTTTGTCTAGGGTAAGACCTTGGGATTTATCAATGGTGACTGCATATGCAAGAGTTAGAGAAAATTGTTCACTATGTAGATACATGTCTTTGAAGAGAAGGAATCGAGCAGTTGAGCGCCCTATTCTTTTCACTTCTGAAAGTTTGTCAAAGCGAATATTAACAAACTGAATGTTGTTGTCACGTGGGTAACATTGAAAGCCAACAACTGAACCCAGTGCCCCATTAACTAGCCCTTGTTCCACGCCAAGGTTACGTTTAAGCATTACTCTACAATTTAATGATAATTTTAATATTTTTTTCAACCCAGCTGTGTTGGAGATTGAATTTTCTAAGCTATTTAGTCTTGTTGTGGCTTGCTCACACATGGGTAGTGTCATACCATGAACGGCGCAAATTAACAAGGGGGTCCTGGGAGTCTCTCTGCCAGACATTAGTCCTGGTTACGAGAGACTTAGCCAGAGTCTTTAGCTCACTATCTTTCACAGAGAAGAAATATCCCAAACATATCAGTCTTTGTCCTGCCCTGGGGCAGTCCAGCACCGAAATGCTAGGCAATTCTCCTCTGAACAAGAGTACCAACAGAAACCCCAGACACGTGTTTCAGTCTGGTTGGACCTCATCAGTAGGGTGGATCTGTGCCTCTCTAAGAATAGTGAGCAAGGGGTCCACGTCTGGATTCCCCTAGTAACTTAGGGTGAGACCCAAAGTTACTGAAATATGCAAATTAACAAGGGGGTCCTGGGAGTCTCTCTGCCAGACATTAGTCCTGGTTACGAGAGACTTACCCAGAGTCTTTAGCTCACTATCTTTCACAGAGAAGAAATATCCCAAATATATCAGTCTTTGTCCTGCCCTGCTTTGTCTGTGGCGCAAAGTTCCATTATTGGTTGCATTTCTTTATTTAGCATTGTTTCATTGAATTTGAAAAAGCTTGCAAGAGTTGGCATTATGGCCATACAATTGACATTTTTGTGCACTAATTGTTCTATAACATCAGTAGCGCATGCATTATCGCCATAAAGTGCATGAATGTGCCGGTTTTTCAATATTGCTTGTGCTTCTTGAGATAGTACACCAACTGTAATACTTTTTAGGATGTTGACATAAGTGAGATCTGCAGATTGCCGCATGTTTTCTGTTAATTCTCTGTATTGGAAATGTTACTAAAGGTTGACATTTCCTATGCTGCCAACAGTTTGGCAGAGTTTGTGTCCTAGGGTTTTAAAAATAGGTTCACCTTTCACTGGTGTCAATTGTAGAAGATCTCCGAAAACGATAATGTGTTTCCCTGCAAAGAGTTCTTCGTAGTTTGTTTTAAGTACTTCTTGCAATCTGAGGTGAATCAAAGCCAACATTAGGTTGGAGACCATGCTCACTTTATCTATTAGTAGCATTTTCATTTGCTTTAATACTCTGCTTATTACCATTGCAGCATCTGCAGAAAGTTTGTAATAGTCTAATTTGTTTTGGTGTTCTACTGGAAGAAGTAGTAATCGGTGTAAAGTCACACCGCCTATCTTGTAGGCAGCTAAACCTATGGGGGCAGTTACAACAGCTGACTGTCAGACTTGCTGTGTCGTGAAGAGTAATAGGGCCTCTGTCCCCAAGTTCCCCACAGAGAGGTAACAAAATACTCTCTGTGCGAGCCTTGAAGCCACAGGTGTTGGTGTTGTTCAACAGGAACCAGGCGCAACCGCAGACCCCAAGGCTGTGGGAAGGAAGCCAAGTATTAACACAAACAGGTACAGTATAAGAATGAAAACAGGCACACTCTAAATACCCAAAGATCTTACCTAAACCCGATAAGGAAGTGGCTGGGATCGGGAGTGGTGGTGCAAGGGTGCGCGTAGACAGTCACTGAAGCCTGGTAGTGCTGACTGTCAAACCTGGATGTCTCATGGCACTTGGTATGAAACGATGCTTGAGCGTGACTTTAACAGATGGGGCAAGGCAAAGGCAAATCCAATATGCAGTCCAAGGTTCGATTACGAGTGCAAACAAAGCAAGAGGAAGATCCAAAGGCAGTCCAAAGTTCGTAATCCAAGGGTCAGTATTCCGTGTATCCGTGCCGAACAAGTAGTGGTGCCAAAGGTTGAATGAGGAAGCAGTCCGTGATCCGTGAGCCGAGGTCGAGTACCGTGAAACTTGAATCCTGAGACGAGACGCTGAACAGTGTTACGGAAACAGCTGTGAAGCAACGAGCTATTCGAATAACCCGGCTTTATGTGTGGCTGCCTATCACGTGAGCGGATGACAAGTCACGTGATCAGGAAAGTGTCCCGTATCCAGGAAGCGAACGCGGTCAGCGGAGTCTGCATGCTCGCAACCTCCAAGGAAGCTGCCAATGGAAGCGAGGAACGTAGTGAAGGCGGGCGCCACCCCGATCTTGCAACAAGGACCGCCCATGCTTCCCTCGCACCACAGGTAGCCTAGAACCCTGAACTAATTGTGATTTTGGAAACTTAGCGCTATTACTGGTCGAGGAGGTATTGTGAGTGTGAGAGGTGGTTTTACTCCTGGTATTGGGTTGTGTGACTTGTTTGGAATCCCTATCGCACATGACAGAGCCCCCCCTAATGGCCCACGATCACAGGGGTAAGAGGGATGTGACAAGTGAAAACGGGAGACAAGGCGCGGTGCAATGACATCAGCCTCAGGAACCCAACACCTCTCCTCTGGGCCATAACCAACCCAATCCACCAAGTACTGGAGACCACCTCTGACCACACGAGAACTCAAAATGTCAGCTACCTCAAACTCCTCAGAAGCACCCACAGAAACAGGACCAGGGGAACCACTAAAACAGGTGGGATTGGGACACGGTTTTAAGAGGGAAGAATGAAAAACAGGGTGTATGTGCCAAGAGACGGGGACTGCCAGGTGGAAAGCCACCGGGTTGATCACCTTGCTGACCCTATAGGGATCCACGAAGTGGGGCAGCAATTTCCGGCACCCAGGCAATCGGAGATGTCGAGACGAAAGCCAAACTCTATAACCCACAGCGTAGGAAGGGCCCTCCACCCTCCGAGTGTCAGCCGCAGACTTAGCGGACACCTGAGCCTCTCAAATATGCGCAAGCGTCTGAGCATGGATGGCCGCTAAGTCACGAACACAAGCCACAGCAGCGGGATTGGCAGAGCAGGAATAATCGGGGATGGGGAGAGTACGGGGGTGCTGACCATACAGGATGTAAAAAGGAGAGGAGCCAGTAGATGAGTGTGGAGCATTGTCATATGCGAACTCCGCTAGGTGTAAGACATTGTACCATGATTATTGATGTTGTAAAATGAGACAGCGTACATACTGTTTCATGGACTGATTCACCCTCTCGGTTTGGCCATCTGTCTCTGGATGATATGCAGACGAAAATCAGGAATCAATCCCCAGGAGACCGGTAAGTGCCCCCCAGAACCTAGAGGTGAACTGAAGCCCTCTGTCCGAGATGATCACAGTGGGCAACCCAAAAAAACAAAAGACAGACTTGAAAAAGAGGTTAGCCAATACGGGAGCCGAGGGAATGCCAGAACAGGGAACAAAGCGAGCCAATTTAGAGAATGAATCCACCACTACCCATATTGTATCGAACCCCTGGATTCGAGGAAGGTCTGTTACAAAGTCCATTGTAATCGTGTGCCAAGGTCTAGGGGGTAGAGGCAATGGCCGTAACAACCCGACCGGGCGACCGTGGCGATGCTTACACTGGGCACAGATTGCACACGTGTTAACATAACATTCCACGTCCCGTTTCATGGACGGCCACCAACACCAACGTTTAAGGAGTGCCAGCGTCCGTTTCTGGCCAGGGTGACCATTAATGGCGCTGTCGTGGGACCACTCCAGAGCGAAATTGCGCGTGTCTGTTGTGGGTAACAGTAGTTTGTGCTGAATAAAGGGCAAGCCCTCATGAATCACTGGATCCCATTCGGAGACTTGCTTGGGGTGTTGTGATACCCAAGTGTGGATGGAGGAGAGAAGGGAAACTGGTGGGGTACATAGACATATGACATGTTGCTCTAACAAGGTCTCGGGAAACACAGGTAAGGAAACCCCCCCAGGAGAACGAGAGAGAGCATCCGCCTTCCCGTGGGACAGGCCCGATCGATGTCTGATCTGGAAGTCATAGGCCGTAAAGAATAAATGCCACCGCACCTGACGACTATTGAGGCACTTGAGTGAAGCCAAGTCCTGGAGGTTCCTATGATCTGTGAACACCCTGACTTGATGTTTTGCCCCCAATAAATGATGCCGCCAGACTTGAAAGGAGTCCTTGATGGCCATCAGTTCCTTCTCGGTCACAGTGTAGTGGCTTTCCGCAGGGGAGAATTTCCGAGAATGAAAAGCCACCGGATGGAGTTGACCAGAAGAAGGACAATGTTGGGACAACACAGCGCCTAAGGCAAACGAAGACGCATCTGCCTCCACAATGAAAGGAAGTTCCGGGTCTGGATGCTTCAGAATGGGGGCAGTAGTAAATGCTGATTTCAATGCATCAAAAGCTGCTTGATGGTCCGTCAACCATAAAAAGTGTACACTAGGGCTAGTCAAGGCTGTAAGTGGTGCTACAAGAGTAGAACAATCCTAAATAAACCATCGATAGAAGTTTGAACCCAGGAATAACTGTAGAGCCTTAAGGGTCCTGGGTCTTGGCCACTCCAACACAGCTCGAACTTTGGACTGGTTCATGGCTAGTCCCCCTGGAGTGATAAAGAATCCTAGAAATTCCACGTTGTCAGTATGGAATTGACACTTCTCGGGCTTAGCAAAAAGAGAGAAACGGCAAAGGCGAGACAATACCTCGCAAACATGTGTCACATGCTCCTTCATAGAATGAGAAAAAATGAGAATGTCGTCGAGGTAGACTGCGACACAGATATCTAGTAGGTCATTAAAAACCTCATTCATAAAGCACTGGAATGTGGCATGGGTGTTGCACAGCCCGAATGGCATGACCACATATTCAAACAGGCCGTATCGTGAACAGAAGGACATTTTCCATTCGTCCCCGGGGCGAATCCTGATCAAATTATATGCACCCCATAGATCAAGCTTGGTAAATACCGTAGCATGACTTAGAAGATCCAATAACGGAGTGATCAATGGTATCGGGTACCGATTCTTTATGGTGATGGAGTTTAAGCGGCGGTAATCCACACAAGGGCGCAAGTCGCCTTCTTTTTTGGGAACAAAGAAAATGGGACTCGCCACCGGGGAAGTGGAAGGGCGAATGTGACCGATCTTCAGGGCCTTCTGAATATATTCCTTTAGAGCATTCTTTTCTGAGGGGGACAAAGGGTAGATACGACCTGAGGGAATAACGGAATCGGGGACTAAATCAATAGGACAGTCATAGGGCCGATGTGGGGGAAGAACTTCGGAAGATCCCTGGTCAAAGACAGACTGAAAGTCCTGGTATTCAACAGGAACACCCGTTGTAACTGCCCCCACTAAGTGTGAATCGGTGGGAGATGGGGTGTCATCACTGAGGGTCAGTTGAGCGATGGCCCCCAAAGCCATCGGTGGAGATTCAATCCCCTCAGGTGTGGTGAGACATTAATTCTGACACAACTCTGACTCGAAATGGACTTCTCCTGTCTTCCAGTTAATCAAGGGGTTGTGTTCTTTCAGCCATGGAATGCCTAATATCAAACCAAACTGTGGCATTGCAATTAGATCAAACATGATTGTTTCCTGGTGGACGTTGTGTATGTGTAACGTGAGTGGAGCTGTCTGTTGCCTGATTGGGCCAGAAATCAGTGCAGTGCCATCTACTGCCTGCACGGGTTCAGGATGATGTTTGTTGACCAGGGCCAGATTCAGAGACTCAGTTAGCTTGATATCCACATAATTGCCCGTGGCACCTGAATCTATTATGATGGATACTGAGTGGACAATGCCCGGTGTGGTTGTTAATGTAGCCTGTACGACCACTGGTCTGACACGACCAAAGGCAGGTACGGTTTCCGAGAATGCAGGAGAAATGCTCGACCTAGCCCGAGGATCTAGGTTCGAGCAATCCGAAAAACCGGGTTCTTTAGCTTCGGACGTCGTGGACAGGTTTTTACAAAATGTCCATTTAATCCACAGTAATAGCATGCATTGTCACTTCTTTGTCGCTCCCTTTCTAATGGTGAAATTGGGCTCTGAATACCCCCTATCTGCATAGGCTCCCCACCTGTTTCTGGAGAAGGGGACACAGGAACCGTATTAGAAAACCCAGTCTCAGATCGATGTTCAGAACGTCTTGCATCAATCTGTAGGGAGAGGTCTACTAGCTCAGTATGTTGAGGGGGTAAGGAGGGAACAACCGCCATAGCATCCTTCATGGAATTACTTAAACCCCTGTAGAACACCACTGCCTTCTTAGTATCGGGCCATGAGGTCTCAACAGCCAACTGATTGAATTTGGTGATGTATACAATTAATGTACCTTTCCCCTGGATTAGGTCTAGTGACTCGAGATCCCGAGACTGGGCTTTATGTCGTGTGTCAAATACCATTTCAGTCACGAGCAACTCTAAATCATAAAGGGCCGGACTGTTGGTTTCGAGTAGTGGGTTGGCCCATGCTGCAGCAGTGCCAGCTAAATGAGACAGGGTGAATGCAGCCTTGGTGGTGGAATCAGGAAAGGCCTGTGGTCTACAGAGGAAATGTAACTTACATTGATTTAGAAACGTGCAAAACCTCCTGGGGTCTCCATGAAATCTCTCTGAAGCTGCTAGTGTAAAAGGAGTGGGCATGATTACGGGGACCTGTGGTGAAGCGGCTGAGGCTGCAGGCTGAATCACCGGGGTTTGGGCCACGGCATCCCCAAACTCTGCATCAGAGGTTAGTGAGTGCTGACCACTTTGGATGGAATCTAAGCGTTGGTGTATAACCGTATTAGTGGCTGCCATGTCTGCTCTTAATACTGTAATTGCTTGTACCAACGCAGCCACAGGGTCGTCGGCTGCAGCCTCTAGACTCATCACGAACACACTGGCTTCACAGTCTGTCAGACTTGCTGTGTCGTGAAGAGTAATAGGGCCTCTGTCCCCAAGTTCCCCACAGAGAGGTAACAAAATACTCTCTGTGCGAGCCTTGAAGCCACAGGTGTTGGTGTTGTTCAACAGGAATCAGGCGCAACCGCAGACCCCAAGGCTGTGGGAAGGAAGCCAAGTATTAACACAAGCAGGTACAGTATAAGTATGAAAACAGGCACACTCTGAATACCCAAAGATCTTACCTAAACCCGATAAGGGAGTGGCTGGGATCAGAAGTGGTGGTGCAAGGGTGCGCGTAGACAGTCCCTGAAGCCTGGTAGTGCTGACTGTCAACACCTGGATGTCTCGTGGCACTTGGTATGAAACGATGCTTGAGCGTGACTTTAACAGATGGGGCGAGGCGAAGGCAAATCCAATATTCAGTCCGAGGTTCGATTCCGAGTGTTCATGAAAGGCAAACAAAGCAAGAGGAAGATCCAAAGGCAGTCAAAAGTTCGTAATCCAAAGGTCAGTATTCCGTGTATCCGTGCCGAACAAGTAGTGGTGCCAAAGGTTGAATGAGGAAGCAGTCCGTGATCCGTGAGCCGAGGTCGAGTACCGTGAAACTTGAATCCTGAGACGAGACGCTGAACATTGTTACGGGAAACAGCTGTGAAGCAACAAGCTATTCGAATAACCCGGCTTTATGTGTGGCTGCCGATCACGTGAGCGGATGACAAGTCACGTGATCAGGAAAGCGTCCCATATCCAGGAAGCGAACGCGGTCAGCGGCGTCTGCCTGCTCGCAACCTCCAAGGAAGCTGCCGATGGAAGCGAGTAACGTAGTGAAGGCGGGCGCCACCCCGGCCTTGCAACAAGGACCGCCCACGCTTCCCTCGCACCACAGGTAGCCTAGAACCCTGAACTAATTGTGATTTTGGAAACTTAGCACTATTACTGGTCAAGGAGGTATCGTGAGTGTGAGAGGTGGTTTTACTCCTGGTATTGGGTTGTGTGACTTGTTTGGAATCCCTATCGTGCATGACACTGACAGTTTGTTGTTTGTCAATTGTTGAAGGAACTTGCTGATGATTTTGATTAAGAATGTTTTTCCTGACCCACCTTCACCACTGATGTACAGCAGTATAGGTTTGTAAGTTTGCAGGTACATTCTTTATTTTCGTGTTGTACACCATGTGCAATTTGTTTTGTTACGTCTTCAAAAATGGTGCGCTGATCTTTGTTAAGTTTTGCTCGTTGAACAGCTAAGTCTTCTATATCTTCTTGATATCGACACATGTGGCCTCATTACAACCTGCCAGTCCGGGACCGTGCAAAATCTGCGACGGCGGTAAAAGCGTTTCCGTGTCCGCAAGGTTGCGGAAAAACCATCCGATTACACGCTGTCGGTCGCGCGCACCACACGGACTCGGAAATGTTGTTACCGCCGTCACGGAAAACCCCACAGAAATGGAAATAACGCAGCCACAAGTGGCGCAAAACCCGTTTCCGCCTCCGCCACCACGGACAAGGAGCCGGAAATACCATGATCGCCAAAACAGGAAACAGAGAGGCGGCCATCATATAAAAGCACAATCCATTGCCATCCAGAGCCAGCACAATCCTAACTCTGAGAAGCCAAAAGGGACCACCAGCCTGTCTGCCAGGATTCCTGCTCAGAGGCAGCGCAAACAGCGCTTCAGCGAGGCAGAGCTAACCGTCTTGGTGGAGCACATTGTGGACAATGCGGAGATGCTGTTCAGCGCCGACCAACGGCGTGCCACACAGCAGCGGAGGAAGGAGGTGTGGGCCGAAGCTGCACGCAAGTGCACCGCTGTGGGCGTGGCAGTGAGGAGCGAGAAGGACTGCCACAAGCGGTGGGACAACCTGAGGCTGAGGGTACGCAACCTCATTTCCACGCACCGCCAACGCAGCAGTGGGACAGGCGGAGGACCCCCTTCCCCACTGAGGCTGCAAGCATGGGAGGAGCATTGCAGCAGCGTCCTCCACCTAGAGGGGATCCATGGGATCGGGAAGGCTGAGGCAGGAGTGAGCCCACCTGCAGATGCCGGTAAATTCCCAAACATGAATGCCACATGTAAATATGCAGTTGTGAGTACTGGGCCAAAGGACCCATTAACAACCCCCCACCCCCCCAGGCAGTGCATGTGTGGGCCAAAGGACCCATTGACAACCCCCCCCTCAGGCAGTGCATGTGTGGGCCAAAGGACCCATTAACAACCCCCCCCCCCAGGCAGTGCATGTGTGGGCCAAAGGACCCATTGACAACCCCCCCAGGCAGTGCATGTGTGGGCCAAAGGACCCATTAACAACCCCCCCCCCAGGCAGTGCATGTGTGGGCCAAAGGACCCATTGACAACCCCCCCCAGGCAGTGCATGTGTGGGCCAAAGGACCCATTAACAACCCCCCCCAGGCAGTGCATGTGTAGGCCAAAGGACCCATTAAACCCCCCCCCCCCCAGGCAGTGCATGTGTGGGCCAAAGGACCCATCATGATCCGCATGGCAACCAATATCACAGAATGCATTCACCAGCAATCAGATGCATGTGACTAACACTATTCAATGTACAATCTTAATGACGCATGTGATGCACCCATCTGCCACCACAACAACACTAATTGCATGCCCTTTGTGTCCCCACAGCCGTTTCAAGTGACAGTGATACTGCACAAGAGGCCAGCCAATCTGCACCGGCAAGTACAAAAGCCACCGCCACCACACAGGAGGATGCTGCCGGCAGTTCTGCACTTCTGGCCACATTACCAGCCACTACAGATGTGCCGCCCACCACCACCACTGACGTCCCCACCGTCTCCACACTGCCTGAGTCTAGACAGGTGCCACGGGGACCTATCATGGCCACCCAACACAACACCGAAGGCAGCAGCACTGCAGGGGGGGCGGCCTGCAGTGATAACAGTGCCCCGCAAGAGCACTCGGAAACGGGGCCACAGGGGGAGATGCCCACATTTGAAGACCTGGGCTCCTTCCATGAGCTGGGGTTCAGCCCCACATTACTGGGGAGTCCCATGAGGTCGCCCACCCCATCCATGGCCGAACTGAATGCCCGCATGCAGCGGATGGAGGACCAGCAGGCTACCCTCACCCAGCTGGTGGAGAGGCAGCTAGAGGAATCCAGGCTGCAGAGGGAGAGCTACAGCGCCTCAGTGCGTCACCTGTCGAGGTCCATCGGACGCTTTGCGAGCACTATAGTAACCCTTGCACGCCATGTGCGGGAGGGCAACGACCACACCTCCAGGCTTGTTGAGGCCATGTTGGTTGGCCAACAGGCAAATCTGGCACGGATGCCCACAATCCCAGATTCTGCGCAATCAAACACAACCACCCCATCCAGCTCCACTACTGCCAGTCCAAGGAGGCGCTCAAGTAGGCTAACGTGTCCCTCGGGCAAGGTGGCACAGGCACAGAAGCGCACACGGAAGTGATGGCATGTGTGTGGGGCAGTGCAGGACACATGTGGACTACAAGGGTGTGAAAGGGGTGGGCACGTTTGGGTGGTGGGGTAGGTAGTTTTGGGGGTTTGAACAATGGGTCCTGGGTGGGGGTGGGCACGTTTGGGTGATGGGTGGCCCCGGGTGTACAGCTTCCCTAACCAATGCACCTCCTTCCCTGTTGGTATTACATCAATATATCACCATTTCCAATCAAGACATACATGTTTGGACATTGATCATTTATTTTGCAGTGCAACTATTAATTAATTGTTGTCACCATGTTCGTGCATTTCTGTGAATGTGCTGTGACTCAAAAGTAAATGCGAATCAGGGCATCCCGTGCTCTCTGCCCATCATGTGGACCCCCAGGGGGAGGCGGTGCCATCCCATACCCATCTCCATCCCCATCTCCATCCCCATCCCCATCTCCATCCCCATCCCCATCCCCATCTTCCTCATCTGCGTCTGGTGGCATTGGGATGTTCCTGCGCAGGCATATATTGTGCAGCATGGCACATACGAGCGTGATTTTACCCGTCTTCACTGGGCTGTACAGCAGTGATCCTCCAGATCTGCTCAGACAGCGGAAACGGGCCTTCAGCAGTCCAAATGTCCTCTCAATCATTCCACGTGTGCGGATATGTGCCCTATTGTATGCCTCTTCATGCCTGTTCCTTGGTCTCCGTACAGGTGTCATCATCCATGGCGTGAGTGCATATCCCGCATCACCTACATGGGATGTAGATGGGGGAACATGTCAGTGTTTGTGGCATCATGTCCTCATCTGCTGCTGTGCATTCTTGTGTCATCATTCATTCATGCATATGTACCATGCAGTGTATGGAGGTATGTTTTGGGCATCACGATGTATGTCGCTAACTGGATATGGGCCTACACATTAACTTGCATGTTTACTGTGCCCTGCGGGTAACATTTGTTTGTGTGCATGTCACGGTGCAGTGCTGTCCACACATGGCAGAGTGACTTCACTGTACGGAAGTAGTAAATACACGTCGTCTCATTTACACGCCTCTCGTGCCTTTTGAGGCAGTGTTTCAATTGAGGGTGGGTGTCTGCAGTGGCACAAGGTTCATGGGACAGTGACGGGATTGGCTGTGCCATCGTGTGCACGGGCACATTGTGGTGCCCTGTCATGTCTTCCTACATGATGTTTGGCTTCCGCTGTGTATTTGGTAGATGGAAGGGGGGTGATGCATGTGCGGTCACAGCGGCACACTCACAATGCTCATTGGGCTGGACACACACACACCACTTCGACAGGGTTGTAGCATCGTCAGCTGTACTCACCCAATAGCCATGTGCTTTGTCCGGCATAGCGTTCCATGTACCGTGGCAACGTGGAATTCCGCAGTACCATTGAGTCATGTGATGATCCTGGGAAACGTGCGCAGCAGTGTGTAATCAGTTGCATGGCATCACAAACCATCTGGACATTCAAAGAGTGATACTGTTTCCTATTGCGGAACACCGCCTCAATTGCACGTGGTACTGTCAGCTCAACGTGGGTGCAGTCAACTGCGCCTATGCAATTTGGCATGCCTGCCATGGCATTGAAGGCCAACTTGGTGGCAATGACCTCGGGGAGGGTGCGGGGTAGGGCTATGTGTTCTGACACATGGCGCAACAGGGCATCCAGTACCTGTACAAGGATTTTTGAGAAACAGGGTTGTGATATGCCGTGCAGCTCACCAACCGTGTGTTGATAGGTGCCAGTGCCAAGGAAATGCAGTACTGAGACAACCTTCCGGAGGGGGGGGGTGGCTGTGGGGGTGTCAATTTGGCTGCTGATGTTGTCCTCAATCATGGCGGTGATGTGCAGGATTGTTGCACGGTCCAGCCGGTATAGTGTGTGGATCTGTCCTGGGGTGAGGTTCCAGGGTGAGGCCCTGATGCGTTGTATTGGTGGCTGGCGGCGGGGTCAGGCTGGCTGGGCAATGGGGTTTGCCATAGCTGCAGGGTTGGCTGGTTGCCGCCTGCACCTCCTCCGCCTACGCCTCCTCCTCTGCGCCATTACTGCCACCATGTGCAGTGCTGCCTGTTGGTTGAGTAGGCCCAGACCCAGTGCTACTAGACCTGCTGCCTGCATGGTTCTATGTTGTGTTGGGCTGGGTGTGGCCCTTTTGTGGGCTCCCAGTGGCCTGCTAGGTCCAGCTGGGTTGATTTGGTGCACCTGTGCCCTGATTCAGTTCAGCAGGAAGTGTATAACGCCATGTTCGCGGGGGTGGCGGTTCCGCCACCGTGATCACGGTATTTGCGCCATTTTTTTCCCGGTATTTCCGTGTCCGTGCTAGTTGTGATGCTCACGGTGTTTCGTGTTGATGGTAACGGAGGTGTTTCCGTGCAGATGGACTTAACGGGACCCCTATTTCTGCGGTGGCGGTTGAGGGTGGTGCTATTACCGGGGCCGCGGGTCATGATTGGGCGGACATGGAAACGGTGCCAGTATGGTTTTACCGGCAGTGTTAATTCCGAACCGGAGTACTTGTAATGAGGCCCATGGTGTTTTCGACTTCTGTCATAGCTAATTCTGCCTCATTTGCTATTAGTGGCTGTCATAGTGGTTCTTGGCTTCCTGTTACAGAAGGTTGACTACTGTCGGAAGAGTCCTTATCTAGTTGGGCCTGAAGTTCTTCTTCGTGTTGCTGTTCATTGTGCAACATTGTTTTGTACTGCGTAAAGTTCACATCGGTGATAGCGCTTACATTTGCTTTGAAAGCATCTTCATAGCAGTCATAGTTATCTAATATCTCTTCCTCTTTTCTCCATGGTTTAAAAAGTTGTAGCAGGGACATGTAATATACTTCTTTCTGTTGAGGAGTTTTTAATGACAATTTAACATGATTAATTAAGCTCTGTTTGGTAAGTTTCACTAAGCTGCCTTCACAATCTATGACTCTATATCTGCCTTTGCTTTCATCAGGTTTTATATTATTTTTGTATGCAAAGTTTTGAGCTATGTGGTATAGACACATGCTTTCCAAAATGCTACTCCTGTTCGGATGATATGTGTCCAGTAAATTGTTTTTTAAAATGTCTTGGCTGTTGGGATCATTTCTGGCAATTGTTTCTATGTCCTCATATGATTTCAGAAGTCTTTTTCTAGATTTAGCAGGACCAAGACTTCGCCATACTATGCTGTCTGATTTACTGTACAAAGCAGTACCGGTTAAACGATCTGCTGCTTCATAGGTGCCACATTCTCTATGAGAGAGCATTTTCATGCCTAGGCTGTACAATTTCTGAGATAGTGTTTTGTCTGATGATAGGTCATCCCAGAGGTCTTGAAGCTCTGTTTTTTCTGCGTTTGTTAAGTAGGCTGTGACATATCGTACAACAGCAGTGGAAATGTCTGCAATGTACTGCACATCTAAGTTTGCATTCCATAAGAGGGCAATGATTGCATTGTAATCATTGATATATTTTGATTCTTTTGTTCTTTTTATGTAATACGTGTTCTTAGGTGATTTACCTTTAACACTATGTCGAACTGAAGACATGAAGTTGTTCACTTCACCTGTTTTTGTAACTGGTCTAGGGAAACCAAAGCGGCATTTGGTGTAGTATTTCCCTTTGTTTTTGTATTTGCAACGACAATATTTGCCACATTTGTGTCTTTAAAATTGTAAAATCTGCCCATGCAGGTTACTATTTGGCCGTTGTGAAGGGATTTCACAAGTGATATATTTTTGGATGGACTGCAAAACAGGGGCATCAGTGTTGTGACCAAATTTAGGCGCACCTTTGATCCATAAAAGCATGTGAATATGTGGTGCTCCTCTCGCTTGGTATCTTTTCTCCAAAAGAAGTGTTGCACTTCTCCACGGGGAGGAACAGTTTTATTGTAAATAAAGTGTAGCATAGTAATGAAACGATGATGGAAATATCTTGACACATTAACTGGATCTAGAGAGCAAGGTTCTCCAGGTGTTAATAAATCTATGTTGGTTTTGTTGTTGTTTGATATGCGTAGGAACTCATGTAAATCGTCCCATGCATATTCTGCGCAACTTAGTGCAACAAACCAAGTCGGTGGTCCAAGGTTTCTGATCATACAACGTACGTCTTCGTGCCATCGGAACCAGTATTCTTTTGTACCACACATGTTTGCAAACAAATTTGTTATACTTGAGTGTAAAACCTCAATCTTTTTCTTGTACTTTTTGTATTAATTGCGTAGCTGACATATTTTGAAAGTGAGTTCCAGATTTCAAAATGTGTGCAACTCCGTAACATAGGGTTGCTAGTTCATTTTCCAAGAGTAGGTGGAATATGTATTACACATTTTGTCTAAATCTGGGATCTTGCGAATACATTCGTAATGAGCGGTATTCTGATGCCGTAATGTGAGTGGGTCTATTATTGTATCTTCTACCTTTTCCAGTAAGAAATAGCAGTGGAAAAGCACGTGCTTCTACACTCTTTTCCCATATGCTCATTGGTGAACCTTTGGTTTGTCGCATTTGGTAAGTTTCTAGTGCATCATCTATGCTTTCATTGGAATGCAATGGATGAATTGTGTACTGGTCCAAAAGAGTGGATACTGCAGTAGGATCTAGAAGTTCGAATTGTCCAGTTTCTGATGACTCTTCAATTATTTCAGTTTTTCCCTTAAGCTTTCTTCAATATTTATTTCCTTGTAGTATTCGTTATTGTCGTTTAGATATTGCAAGGCTTGTCTAACTTTATGTAAGTCCACCAGTTGTTGCCAATTTTTTTGTCTTTTGTTGGTACACCATTTACCAAGACAATTAAAGAATGCTCTATTGAACGTTGCACTCCTAGAGCGTGTACATTTTCTCTTAGATCTAATGGCAAATAAACTACTTTGCCACAAATGCCTTTCACCAATTCAGAGGGAGGTAATTTTACTGTTTTTGGGCGAAGGCGTATAATTGCTTGAAATAGGTGAACTGTTTGAATTATGATGCTCTCATACACATTGAGTTGTTGTAGGGTTTTTGGTAGTGGGAACAATTCCAAATTATTTGTGATAGCATGTGAAGGAGTTTGGTTGTTGTCTAGTTTTGTAGTGCAGTAACTGCAACATATTAGGAGTTCACTTATTTGATATTTATTTTCTGCTAAAAGGTAGAGAGCTAATTCAAACCATTTGGAATCTTCATTGTCTTCTATTTTGTATGCTGTCTATTTTCTTTGTGTTCCTTTTGTAAAATGTTCTGCGGCAACACACACACACATGGTTTGGTATTTCAGCCGATGCACTTTTACATTTTAGTATTTCTTTTTTGTATGTGTGTAATAGAAGATTGCTATGTGCAGAATTGTTGCTAGTCTGTTCTAAAACTATTGCATTTTGTAAGTGGCTTTCACTTCCAAAATATTTTCTCTGGATACGGTCAATTTCTTCTTGTAGGTATTTGGGTTTACCAGGCAGAAGAGTGTTATTTAAATTGGCTAATTCTGAAGCTGGACTTTTAGCATAGTATATTTTATACACTAGATTTCTTACATGTGAATGATGTATTGATATCCTTTTAATATCATGAAAGGTGCTTTTGCAAATAGGTCCAGAAATTCAGGCTAATGAATGTCCTTGTAGTCCTGTGTATTTGAGCACAGGACAGATATCCATATTTTGCAGCACTTTCATTTTAATTTTGTCTTTACCTTTCACATATTGATTGAGGAACTGACGTAAAGATTTGAAAGATTTGTTAGGAATGGCACACATTGACATGCATGACCATTTGTATACTGGATGGTCTGGTTCAGTCGAATTGAGAGTTGATTCTGAGTTTTCAGGGGATACTTTTCTAAGCAGTGTTTCTTGTTTCATGATGCTATTTTTGATTTTTTCATACCCTCGTCCACTGCTATGGATGGTAATTGTGTTTGTTTGATTTTGTTTGTATGCTTCTTCATTAAAATATGGTTCTGTGGTTGTTGTGTGACTCCATTCACCTCTACAAATATGTAAGAAGTTATGTTTGTTCACATTCCGTTTATTGATAAGTTTATTTTGTAATAAAATACTTAGTTTTGTTAGTGGTTTCATTCTATTTAACACTAATATAAACAACTTCCTTTTGAGAAGGATCGCACTGTCCACGAGAGCTTGTAGGATACATTTTCTACGGTAGGTTTTAAGGGTTGAGAATGATTTCGGTCCTCTTCTTATTAGATTCTGAAGGACTCTGTGGTGAAACATTTTTGATAAAATACTTTTTTACTATAGGTTCTTGTTACTATATCAGGATTAATAGGAGCATTGTTAGCAGTACTGGTAGCCAATTTTTGGTGAAGAATTTTGTGTTTCGTGACACATTTTGTTGGAGGAGGTAACATTTCGGTAGTTGAAGCTTCCTTTGTTTCATTAAACGACTGTATTAGCTGTTTTGTTCCAACGTTCTCTACAAACTCTGCTACAGATGCATGCTTAGGTTGGAAACTTTTATTTGTATTTGCTCTACTTCTGCGTTCCTTTCTACGGACTTGCTTTTTGGTAGGCATTCTTTGGGGTCTGTTGAAAAAAAGAAAGCATTGTTTGGTCTCTTGTACAATGTATGTGTGCTGTATACATGCGTGCTTGAGTTTGATGGGGAAGCTCTTTGTGGTGGTGTGTGAATGTGCATTGGCCTCTTATAATGATTTGGGAAGGCTATTTTGCTGTTTGTATACTACTACAATGTGCTTCAGATGAGAGTACAAAGTGGGCTAGTGGTGAGGAGAAGCATTAATAGTAAACGTAATGGCATAAAATTGAAACAGCTATTTGTTTTCTAGTACTAACATTCTAAGGCTTCTGTATGTTATTTGAGTTCCAAACACACAGGGATTTGTGAGCCATTCTGCCTGTTATTCTTTGTTTAATAAATGGGGATTTGTGGGTAGAATGGTTCGGAAATCACTGTTTGCTTTGGTGGCAAATTAAATACATAACCCACACAGTCTCTTTGAGGAACAGTTAGAATATAAAGGTAGTACTGTACTTACTTTTTTTTGCAGAATGACTAGGTTTCTTCGGATATGTCGTTTGCAGTGTAGATGTTGTTGATTTTCAGGACAGTAGTCTTCACTGTGATTGTAAAAAGAAGAAGTTAGTAACTGTGTGTGTTTAAAGCAGTGACGTTACTGTACAAGTTAATTTTCCATCTTTCATCAGAGTATTTTCCTTTGATATTTCAACACAGTGCATGTGTGCATTTCACTTCACTATGTGCTGCCTTTGTATGTTACTTGCAGTATGTTAGTTGCACGTGCTTCAGAAATGAGTATCATTTTTAGGTTATGAAAATGCCTTGTTTCTTTTAAGCTGTGTTATCTATAGCAGAGAGGTTTGTAAGTGATAGGTCATTATAGTAGATGGGAAAAATGTCTCTACTTTATATTATGAGTACGATCTCGAAAAATCGGGAGACCCACAGAAGGAGATGTCACCACAGCAATCGGGAGTGTTTATTTTTCTCATAGGATCGCGTTGGAAGTAGCATTAATGTAGGCGGTACACAGTAAAACAATTGTGCCATTTTCTAATGGAAAATTGAGTTTCGCGCTAAATAGGGAGGATTGCAACGTATGTATAGGTTATGCAGGAGACAGTAAGAAGTAGTGCGGTTTGTCAATGAAAAATCAGACATCTTGCACTTAAAGGGGGAGCGTTGGTATGTATTGGCTTTGCAGATTTAGTGGCATTAATTTGTTTAAATGAAATCATAAGGGTTGCACATGTTCTCTAATTGAAATATGCATACATGTAGTTTATACTCATGCATGTGCGCATGCATGGAGCTGTACGTAGAAATCCGCGACACTTGCACAGTAGGTTTTGAAGTAGGTGCTTTGCAGAGATATGCGACTTGCATTCAGAGTGATCATCAGCGAAATTTTGATGACAGAGTTAGATGTTGAGATGTTGAATGTGATTGGTGGATGGTTGTGTGACTGCTTAGCTGTGTCCAATGAGGGAATGGATTCCTAAGTGATGTGGAAAGGGCAGAACGACTGGCTAAGAGTTACGTGCCGCACATAGACAACGCTTGTCTGCGGGTAGGGCGTGTCACATACGGGTTTCTACAGCAAATCCAGCATGGAAAGGGGACTGTAGGCATCAGCCAATCAGATGTTCACATTGCTGTTTTGTGTCGAAAGACGGTGCATATACTGAAGATGGCAGAGGTGCAGAGGGTCAAGGTTTTGGTCCTTGGAGATATTTTTGTCCATGGCTTACAGCACTATGCTGAAAGGAGGCATGTGGCACAGAATTTTGATGTGAGAGGAGTGGAGGTGGTGTGGAGCACTGAGACTGATCGCAATGTTGCGGCAATTCTCCAAGTTTGCACAAAAATGCGTCTGATGACCACTCCTCATGTGGTACTTTTTCACTACGGTGCTTGCCATTTGGGCTACGTGAGTTCACATACATTTTTAGAAGATTTGGAACAGTTGGTTCAAGCAGACATGAACATCTTTCCAACTGAGAAATTATTTTTTTCTGGGTTACTCCCTAGAGGAAAATGGGACAACAGTTTTGTTTTCTGTCCTGATCAAAGTATTGGGAGGTGTAACATCAATCGCGGCATGCCTGCTTTTATTTTACATGCTGGTATGTTTTTCTGCAGCCACGAGAACATTGTTCCCAGTAATGCGGCTTATTTTGAAGCAGATGGTGTTGCGTTATCTTCTTTGGGAAATGCCACGTTCTTTTGGAATGTAAGGCTTGCTTTGGAGAAGGTTCTGAAATGGTCATAGGAGTAAAGTAAGAATAAAAAATATTTAAAAAAAACAAAATAACAGGTGTCTGTAAGGCATCTGCCAAACAAAAAAAAAAACAGCGCTTTTCAGAGCCCACCTTAAAGGGGAATAATATTTAAATGTACAGTTGTCACGCTTTGATCGTGTACGTGTCCGCAGACATGGTGGTAGTTTGTAGGCAGTATGTATTACCAACAGCGATTCTGGGGTGGAGACGCATGCAAATGAGAATGTGGGAAGGTAGGGATTGTTGAGTAAAGTTCTGTGGGTGTGTTCTGAATGGAGAAATTTAGTGAGAAGGTCTTCTCCCTGACAGGAGACCAGACAGCCATGGTTCTCTGTGCTCGAAAACAGATTATCTGGATTTTGGGAGACTCATGGATCCATTGGTTGAAGGTGCATGCAGAAAGTTGAGGTCTATGTGCACATCTTGGACTTCCTCATGTGGAAGTGCACTGGCATGGCGTGACTGGAATGAGGTGGCTGGACTTGGTACCTCTGTGCAACTTTACAGACAGAGCGTCATCCTGATATACTTATCATTCATTGTGGAGAAAACAGTTTGGGCCATGTCTCTGGAATTTCTTTGCAATTTGCTATGAAGGAAGGACTTGCGAAGGTCATGGACATGTTTCCAAATTGCCAAATCGTTTTTTCCCGTATTGCACAAAGACAAATATGGCTGCGTTCTTCTGCATTTGGTCCACAAATGGAGAAAGCCAGGCGCAATGTGAATAAGGCTGTTTGTTCCTTTCTAAGAAATGTTGGCATGTCCTTATTCCACAATGAAAACACTTCCTTTCGGAGCTCTTTCATTTTTCGCAGAGATGGAGTCCATCTCACATAAGCTGGCAATCAGATTTTTCTTCACAATGTACAAAATGCATTGCAACTTTTTTAGGATTCATAGTCACCTATTTGGCAATCCGTTTTTTCCAACCTACAGTTTTTGAAGCACACAAAACACCACCGAAAGGCTCTTTTTAGAGCCACCACTTACTCCCCGCGAAAAGTCTATTGGTTTTGCTATGATTGCACCCTCCATTTTTGTGTGTCCTATGACTGTCCGCTGACTTTTTCAAAAATGGGTGGGGGCCTACAACGGTCACTTGATAGTTCTATTGTTAAACTGAGAAAGGGGGCTCTGAAAAGAGCCTTTTTTGTAATTTTTGTTATTTTCCAGTTTACTGCTTTTGTGCACACAAAACACTATGTAACGCTCACCTGATTCCCACGGAGGCACCGAACCGTTCTGGACTGCTACAACTTCTTCCACGGTAAAGCGTAGTGCTTGGAAGATGGACTGGACTGGACCCCCAAACCTCGTCTGTCTGGCTCGTAGAATAATCCTTCTGTAGATGGGAAAAGGGAGTTAACTGTCTGCTAGATTGTGTGTGAGATTCCCCCCTTTTTCCCCTTCTCACCCTCCTCGAACCCTAGCTGTGCCTTCCGCAGACTCTCACCTTAATTTCTGTATGGACGAGCTCTCCATCCTGCTATTGATGCAGGGGCGCGTAGATTTCCAGTTACTTCACTGGATCTCGGATTTGGCGAGGGTTCGATGTCTGCTTGCCTTTACCAAAATGCTGCCGTAAGTATATAGTTCAAAAGATCAAGTCTTATTTGTCCCTTGGCCTTTGTTTAATTTTCAGGGACTAGGTGAGGAATCCGTGTGGAGGAATGGATTCGCCGAGGTAAGCTCAGGTGAGTACTTTTAATGAAGGTGTGCCGTAGTGGTTTGCTCTGACACCTTAATTAGTGTGTCTTATTTCCCCAAAGGGGCCGGGGTACGGAAAAGCCAGAAAAGCCGCTCCGACCCGAAAAGGGAACTGAGGTCCCAACAAAATTCAGGTAAGACTTAAGGTGAGTAATCTGTCCTTTTGCAATTAGTTTGTTGCTCACCTTGTTTTCTCCTTTTTCTCCGTGGGTCTTGAATGCGACCGATGTCGCCTATGGGCGCTGAAAAGGTTGCCGGTGCCACGTGAAGGTAAGTGGAAGCGGCGCGGCAGCGTGAGAAGCGGAGCGCTTCTAACTATTGTCTTTCTTTTCTGTAGGTGCTGGGATGCGGCCGATGTCGCCTATGACCGCTGAAGAGCTAGGCAGCGCCACGTGAAGTTAAGTGGAAGCGGCGCTGCAGCAAGCGATGAGATGCGTTTCTAAACCTTGACTTTCTTTTGCACGATCGACGGAGTGAAGAATCCGGATGCTGGATGAAGGTGGGTAATGTCCTAATGCTTGCCTTTCTCTCCTTGCAGGTGTTCCAGGTTCTGGTGGGCTGGCAGGAGCCAGGATGCAGGAGCCGACTCGGTGAGCGTCCTGCTGCAGATGCAGAATAACGCGAAGCACGTGTGGCCATCCGGGCGTGGTTTAAATAGCCTTGGAAGAGCTTCAGGTGAGTGTTCTTCCACTGGCCCCACCCGAGTAAGAAAAGAGTTCCTGAAAGAAAATAGTTCCTCCCCAACCTTAGTTGGCTTGGAGATTCAGGCAGCATGGTCTGCCTCGGGTGAGTATGCAGAATGGTCTGCCTCAGGTGAGTTCACCCAAGCATTACCATATGTTCTGCCATGATGAGCCTGGCGCCTATGGCGCCAGGACAGATGCCTTTTATGAGCCTGGCACCAAAGGCGCCAGGACAAGGTCCAAAGGGCCCCTATAGGGGTTTGCTGGGTCCTGCTTGGTGAGTATAAAGTCTGCTTCCGGGGACGCTGGGCCTGACCTGGCTCCTCGGGAGCAGGCATCATGACACACTAGGAGAGGAGGGCAAAGGAGGGTAAGGAAGGGACACCAACCACGGGGATAAGAAGGGCCAGGTGGAGAGACAAAGATATAGGGTGGGCTTTACTTAGGTAGGGAGCAATTCTTTTGGTGCTCCGTGACCGTAGTCTCAAAAGCACTTCGAAGACTCTGCCCCCTGCAGAGTGCTGCATCGCAGTACATACAAACGATTGTGACCTTTGAAAGGTAAGGGTCAACAGCATCGCAATGGCTTGTGAGGCAGCTAGAGGGATGCGCTCCCCCACAGGAGTGTCTCTTGTGGTGAGAGGATCGGACACGGAGGAAGCTGTGGAGGATCTCAATCTACTACGTTTTTCACATGGCACCACCTTGTGAATGTCTGCACTGTGGAACAAAGTTAGGTGTCGCTTCATGGTTGTCGTACCAAAGCTGTATGCACCAGGTCTCCCGCGATTCAACACCAACTGGCACTTGTTACACCTGACCAGGTTCGAACGTGCTTTTGGTCCGTTCCCAAAAACGGAAAACAACCGCCACACCCACGACTTCCGGCGAGTGATTGTAGTGAGGAGTTCCTCCACCTCATTCTCTTCTTCCTCTTCTTCGTCGATCTCTACATCCTCACCCGTATATCCCTCTGCAGGCCCTTGGGGAGGTGGTGGCGGTGGAGGGTCTTGGGGTTGTGGTGAGGCTAATGAAGCAACAGTAGCCATGGATGCCATATGGATTACTTGCCTAATGGTCGCTACAGGAGTAAAGGCATCACAACTCACTCTGCTATTGCCAGAAGCACAATGAAGATGAGCTTGGGGGTGTGGCCATTTATAGGGGTGGCGGGGTGCGCCTCATGACCATATTGATCATTCAAAAGCGCTGCAAAAATTCTAAACAACACGTTCACAGGTATAGCTATTGTATGGGACATGTGAAATGGTGATTTATACTGTAAAATAATTTCCCATGTGCGTATAAGTTCTTTTGCAATGTTGCGGAAGTAGACAAACTGCGCAAATTAGTTCACACGCTCAGCGTGGGTGCGGTCACATGATGACGTCCTGAACACATCTGCGAGGGAAATGGGTGCCCGCTGGACAGCAAATGCAGACTAACAAACGTGCGCATACGCGCAAGTGTTCTACGGACAGTGTTCGGGTCCTGAAACTAATTAAAAGTGCGACACAAGTGAGACGGACAGTTAGGGACAGGCACGATGTTTGCAGTACTTATGGGTGTACTGCGCATGTGCGTACATGATCTGCTGACTGTACGGCCAGGTCCAGTGTCCTTAGGACACCTCCATTTTGTTTGACTACGAACATGCCGGGCCACCACGCCTGTTCTACGGACGGTTCCATCTTGGCTGCGGATGGTACGGACAGGTATAGTGTCCTTAGGACACTCCCATTTTGCAGATTTAGAGACAACCAGGACCCCTGGTCTGTTCTAAGAACATTTTTTATCTCATTTGTGAGCGGTACGGAGAGGTATAATGTCCTTAGGACGCCCCATTCTGGTCATTTACGCACAACTTGAACAGATGGTGCGTTCTAAGATCAGTTCCATCTTGGTTGCCATTGGTACGGGTAGGTGTATTGCTGTTAGAACATCCATATTCCATTGCTTACAGCTAGCTCGAACAGGCACGCTGTCCGTGGACATTTTAAGTCTTTTTAAAAAACTTTTTTTCCTCAATCCCTTCGACTACAATTAATATAAAAAAAACTTTTTAAAAAAACACACACACATCAATCAACAGAAATACAGGGGGAAGCAGATACTGATCCGAATATAGGGGAATTAGGGTTCAACACGGGCTAGTTGTGAGTGGATGATTTGTGAAGGGATGAGGGGATGGATGTTTCATCAAAACATTTATTTTCTTCTTGAAGGTTTGGGGATGGTTCACTAGGAAATGGAGAAGGAGGACAGGTACAGGTGGGACAGTGATAACGTATTTTTCCTCTCACAAATTCCTCCACAAATTGTCTTAAACTGTTAAAATTGTCATTTAGTGTGTCCCTTTTCAGTTCTATCTTTTTCAGCCTGTCTTCCTCTGTGTCATTTGTTGGCCTTTCTTCTTTTTTTTCCTGGTCTGTTAATAATAAATATATGTATGTTAAATGCCCATAAAATACTGACCATTATTTTGCCTATGCAGAGCAGTGTGTACCATTATTATCGCTATCTTCGGACATTTCCCCATGCAGAAAATTCTCCTCCAGCCACTCCAAAGTACTGCACATTTCTGTGTCAAAACAACTGAAAGAAATTATTTTTTCTGCCCCTCATACCAAAAAAAGTACACACACATATAAGAAAAATGAAGTTCACTTACTATTTTGTTGTTATTTGTCTTTGTTGTAATGCGTGCGTCTACTGTCGGTCCTGGCTGCAGAGTTTCTGTGAGATAATTACGTTGGAGGCATACTTTTTTTTGTTATGGTATAATCCATTTCATTCTACATGGTCATTAAATGCATGGTTTTTGTTTCAGACGTTTAGGTTTCCCTATTTATTTACTAGTACTTATAATGTCTTTATGTGTCCTTTTTCAAAGTTGAGAATTTTTTGTTTAACGCAATAGCACAATTTCAGATACCCCCTCACTGTTTGGGTAGTGTTGTCCTCATCCGCGCCCGTCTGCAGACAGGCGCTCAATCCGTGCCTTTCAAATATCAATAGCGAGGGGTTCTGTATGTTCTATGTTACATGTATATAAAGTAAGCAAATTATACTACATATCTCCCAATATCACATGATGATAGTGTATATTCAGCAAAAAAACTTTATTAATACGATGTTAGGATTAAGTTCCCTTCGAAAAACCTTGAAATTCAGTGAGAAAATCTTTGTTAAAGGGACGTTATGGTTAAGTTGCCCTACTAAAAACCCGTAAGATTCACACAAAAAAAACTTTGTTAAGGGGACGTTATGGTTAAGTTGCCCTACCAAAAACCTGTGCACTTCACTAAAAAACTTTTCATACGTGCCATTATAGTTCAAAGTGACATTTCCCAGTTATGGTAGGCTAAGCGACCACAACTGCCCGCACCACTGTGCTCTGCTAACACTAACACCCAGGACATGAAAGATGGCATCACAAATGTTATCGATGACATCACTGATGACATCACATGCGTAGCTCCTTTGTTTTTGTTCACTGCCATATACTGCTAGGTGGGTGTATTTACTGACAGTCAGAACGTACATTTTCAAAAGGTATTACATTTATAGACATTGCTATTCTCACATGTTCGTACAATACTTTCCTTCCATTTTAATCACATTTTATGATGTACATATATAGGGGAAGAAGCAGGCCTGAAACACAGAAATCATTTTTGTGCGTGAATACAATCATGTAGATTATACACAGTTGGTAATGATACTCCGTCTTGTATGCTTACTTTACTCTCCATATATAAGCCCCATTTATTTATGTTTTGTGTGTTTTAGTAGAAATATGTGGTAAGTGATGCATTATTAGCAATTTAGCAGATGTTTCACAAACCAGAAAAGTGTGATACAGAAACATTCACGTTTTTATTATACAACTTTGGAAAGTACAAACATAGCACCTCTGTAGTGTATGATGCAGCCAATACGTACATTTCTCTATGAGTAGGTTCCTGTACTAGAAAGAACACTGCATTGGAATTTTCTTTAGAACACTACATTGCGTGATGAAGTATGTACTTTATTACACATGTCTCCATAATCCCTGATACTTTTTTACTAAAATTACATTCATAACCCCTCATCTGAAAAGTAAATGCACATGTGATGTCATCAGTGATGTCATCAATGACATTTGTGATGCCATTTTTCATGTCCTGGGTGTTAGTGTTAGCAGAGCACAGCGGTGCGGGCAGTTATGGTCGCTTAGCCTACCATAACTGGGGAATTTATGGGGTTTTTCGATTTTACTTTGAACCATAATGGTAGTGGCCGTGTAGTTATGGTTAAGTTGCTGTTTCCATAGGAAGAGCACTTTTTGGGCAGCTTATAACTTCGCTCCCCCCGTACGAATCCTCACCAAACTTTGCAGAAAAAGTATATGGGCCACTCTGGATTTTTTTCAAAGTTTGGTGATGTTTGGTCCAGGGGGGAAACATGTTTTTTCCCATAGACTGAATGGGGGAAAAACGTTGCGCACGCCTACAGCCCAAACCGCTGGATGGATTTTCACCAAATTTGCGGCAGGAGCTTGGTCCCGAAAGCGTGCTTTTGTAAATGTGGTGACAATCCGTCCAGTAGTTTTCTTTGAAACGACCGAAAAGTAGGTCTAAAATAATTGGTGATATCTATGTCCGCTCCGCGGTCACACTTCCCTGTTCGCTCCGCGGAAAAGATACCGATTGGCTAAGGGGCTGGCATCCTGACCGCGGACACGTGACGTCTCTGCTGATTGGCTGCAGTGAGACGTGTTCTGTGTCAGATTGTTTGGATGCCCCCGACATCTTGGATCCGCCGACAGCGCAACTGCGACCAGTGGCAACATGCTATTTCAAAACCTATTTTGCTGTGTCATAGTGCTTGGGGAGGTTCACACAGTAAGAGATGGGTGAAAAACTGTATTTGTTCAGGCGGTAGGTGTTAATGATGTATTCTCTATGCATGCCTTGTTTGGAATGTTTGTGCGTACAGTAAATTAGTGTTTCAATAGGGCTAGTATTTCAGTCTGTGCTGTGCACAGGCACCTTAAAACTGTTCTAAGGACACGCGTGGTGTTAGAAAACATTGAAATTGAGTACATGTCGTTATTACATTACTTTTTTCCTATTGGCATGCTATTGATTAGTACGCCGCCATGGGTGTGACATACTGCAGTGGTTTTGGCCAGGGCCTGTCTTGGTTGCATGGCCATAGGCCGAAGGCCATATTTCCAAGACTCTAGGCCCTGGCCATAACCACTGCAGCATGTCACATCCATGGATACACCTGTAGTATTGATTATCGATTACAAGGTTGTGGGGAGTGTGTACAGTCTTGGGTGCATGGCCGAAAGCCATGCACCCAAGAACAAAGTTATAAGCACTGGAGGTATAAGCCACTGCTCACCCATACATTGTAATATCTATGGGCATACAGGTAGGAGTCTAGCCTCTGGAAAGAACCACGGAAGCATACCACAACTATCGATACACCCCTACTACCGCACATCACTCAGGTGGTTGTGGGGAGGATCTGCAGTCTTCAGTGCATGGCCGAAGGCCATGTACCCGAGAACAAACTTGTCAACTCTAAAGTTATAAGGGAACATGGATTTTACATAGTGCGGCCGTTGTGGGCAGGACATACAGTTTTGGGTGCCTGGCAGCAGGCTGTAGGCTATACACCGAAGAGTGTAGCCCCTGCCCACAAGCAGTGCAGGATATCACATTCATACATCACACCCATACATTGAATTATGTATCTGGCAGGTGTGGCCAGGGCCTAGAGTCCTGGGTATAAGTTGAGTGCATGCTACACTTATAATGTTTGATTGTATGGGTGTGTCACTCATGTATAAGCAACCATGAGTGTAATATGCTGGAGTGGTTGTGGCTAGGGCATAGAGTCTTGGGTGCATGGCCATAGGCCGTAGGCCATACTTCCAAGACTCTAGGCCCTGGCCACAACCACCGCAGCATGTCACGCCACTTACCTGGAGACCGGGATTCTCTACACCCGCTTTCCCCTCCACCTCTTGGCGTGTCTACCCGCGCTTTCGCGCATGGGGATCTGCCACGGGGAGAGCTTCGGGGGTCCGTGCTGGAACTCCACTGCGCATGCGCGGGAGACCGTGGTCACGGTTCCGCGCATGCGCCGTGGATTGGGCGCTCGGGTTTGGAAGGGCTTGCCTTCCAAGCCTCTCTCTGGGTCCGCCGGCGCCCGGCAACGAAACGGCTTGTGTTCCAAGCCTCGCGGGTGCCGGCGGCCCATAAAAGGGAGCAATGATTGGGAGCAAGTCGCGTCTCAACACGGTTTGTTCCGGATCGTGTTGCCCGCTCGCTCGGCTCCCGAGTTTTCCTGTTAGCTCCTGCCTTCTACTCTGGCCCTGGTTTCTCCCCCATACCTATTCTTCCTCTCCAGTGGGTCCCTGGGCCATTTGCCTCTTCAGCCCTAGCTTTGCTGTGGGTTTCCTCTCCCAGTTCTGGGATTTCCTTGGGTTCCCAATCCAGTCTTCAGGCTCCCTCCTTGATACTTGGGTCTTCCTGCTCCTGGATCAGTTCCCTTCCTCCTGCCTGTGTCCTCTCCTGTTTAGGTCTGGATTTTTGGACTATCTGGTGTTCACCTGTCTGGCCAGTCTCCCCCAGACCAGTTTCCTGTTGCCTGCAAGATCCTCGCCTTCCTGTGGACAGTGTTCTACCAGCCCCTGTCTTCTCCTCGTGATCATCATTGGCCAGCCTTGGACTTGAGTCGGCCACAGCATCTGCTTAATTTCTCCTGGGATTGGCTCTTTTGGATTTCACCCTTTGGCAAGAATCTTCAGACTAAGGACTTTGAACTTCCGCCTCTCCTGCCTGTGCCTGCACAGTCCCTACATCACACTATAAGGAGAGTGCATCCCGTGACGTTGGGAGTCGGTCCATCTTCCACCCAGTATCAATCTTGGGTGGTGGAGAGGCTGGTTCCTCGTGTCACTTGCTCATCTAGCAACTGGTGTCAGTCTGGCTGCCTCATCAAGATCAACAACCAAGCAGACAGGAACGCAGCATTATCGTGATACACACCTTAACAGATTGAGACGCCTCCCTTCAGACTTGGAGATGGAGGACTCACATGACATGCGGAATGAGTTGCAAGCGCTCAGAGCTGAGATGACCGCTTTACACCAGGAAAATCAGACATTACGCCAAATGATAACACAAGGGGCAATGAGTGCCTCACAGGCTGAAGGATCCCTGGCACACACAACTCCAATCAAGTTTGATGGAGATCCGCGACGAGTGGCAGAATTTTGTAACCACTGTCGAATTCATTTTCTTTTCAGGTCTACTCATTTCAATAATGATAAGGCCAAGATTGGATACATCTTGGGTAATTTAAATGGGAATGCTCTCGTGTGGGCAACACCTTTTGTGGCCACAAACAGTCCTATATTAAATGACTTTGTAGCCCTTGAGAAGGCTTTCCTGGAGGTTTTTCAAACGCCTAACCTGGCCTCAGCTGCGCAGAATCAACTGATGGATATAAAGCAGGGGAGCGCCGACATAATAACATATATTAGTCGCTTCCACCAACTGGCAACTGACTCTCAATGGCGAGAAATCACACAAAAGACCCTGTTTCGCTGTGGGCTGAGAGAGGAGTACAAAGATGAGCTACTCCATATTCCTGAGCCAGAGACCCTCCAATACTTAATCGATCAGGTGCTCCGGATAGATCAAAGACTCGCCGAACGAAAGGCAGAGAGACGTCGGTTTGAGAGAATTAATCCCAGAATTACCAGTTTACCTGCTGGATCGTTTGGTTCTACGGAGTCTGGAACAGAGCCTATGCAATTGGGAGCCATAAGGGGTCCTTTATCAGAGAAAGAGAGGAGACGGAGAAGGACATTACATCTGTGTCTTTACTGTGGAGCCGCTGGGCATTACTTGGGTACGTGTCCTTTATAACCCTCAGAAGAAGAAGGCGGAAAACTAGAGGACCTGTTGTGTATTGGAAGGGCAACGACAGGTCCCATCCCTTATTCAGACCTTTCCACCTCTTGTTCTGTGCTCCATCCCATGCAACCAACTGTTTTACTGACTATGAAGATTCAAATACAATTGCCAGGCAAAACTCTGGAAGTTTTTGGGCTGTTGAATAGTGGGGCTTCAGGCAATTATATTGATGAAACGTTTGTTACCATCAACAAGATACCGCTCCTGTCGAGACACACAGCTCTACCCGTGGAAGTCATCGATGGTACCCTTTTATCTTCTGGACCTGTCTGACTGTACACAGTGGGTCTGACTCTTCAGATTGCTGACCACCTGGAAAATCTCGCCTTGGATGTGATTAAGTCCCCTACCTACAAATTGGTCTTGGGATTACCTTGGCTGCAACATCATAATCCAGTTATTAATTGGAGAACTCACACCTTAACCTTTTCCTCCACTTTTTGCGCTCAGAAGTGCAGTTTGTCAGTTCAGACTCAGGTCTCCCCAACTCCCTTGGAATCCCTTGGCAGAGGGGTCAGTCTTTGTTCCATTTCTCTGATCCCATAAGAGTATGCCGAATTTTAACATGTATTTTCTGAACCAGGAGAAACACCCTGCCACCTCATCGCTCGTTTCATTGTGCTATAGAGTTGTTGCCTGGCTTTGAGATTCCCCATGTGAAAGTGTATGCCCTAACACGGGACGAGAGACAAGTGCTACAGGACTATTTGTCAGATTGTCTAAGGAAAGGATACATAGCACCGTCCAAGTCGCCCGCAGGATTCCCCATGTTTTTTGTGAAAAAGAAAGAAGGCACTTTGAGACCCTGTGTTGATTACCAGCAATTGAACGACATAACTACAAAGGACCAATGTCCATTACCTTTGATTCGCAGTATCCTGGAAACCCTGCACACGGCCCGGATTTTCACCAAGCTTGACTTACGAGGAGCCCATCATCTGGTTCGTATCAAGAACGGAGACAAATGGAAAACTGCATTTAAGACTCCTTTTGGGCATTTTGAATATAAGGTTATGCCCTTTGGTCTGTGCAACGCCCCAGCTATTTTCCAATGATTCATGGATAACATCTTCGGTGGCCTGATTGGCATATCGGTCTGGATATATTTGGACAATATTTTGGTCTTCTCCAGATCTTTTGAAGAACACGTAGGGCATGTATGTGAGGTTCTTCGTTGCTTATCTCTCAATCATCTGTTCGTCAAGGCGGAGAAATGCTTCTTTCATCAACCTAGAATAGAGTTCCTGGGATTTGTGATCAATCATACTGGCATAGAAATGGATCCCAAGAAAGTTCAAGCTATACAAGATTGGAAACAACCCCATGATGTAAAATCTCTACAACGCTTCTTGGGATTCGCTAATTTTTACAGGCTTTTTATCCCCCATTTCTCTCAAATCACAGCGCCTCTCACCAGGTTGACCAGCAGCAAGATTAGTTTCAAGTGGGATTCTCTTGCTACACAGGCATTCGACATCCTGAAGTCAGCTTTCATGACCGCTCCAACTCTGCTTCACCCTCCGGATGAATTACCCTACATTGTGGAGGCAGACGCTTCGGACTTCGCCGTTGGGGCTGTTCTCCTGCAGAAGGATCCTGTGACGTCTGTTGAACATCCAGTGGCTTACTTCTCATGCAAGCTAAACCACAGTGAGAGAAATTATGCGGTTATCGAGAAAGAACTGTTGGCCATTAAAACCGCTTTTGAAGAATGGAGGCATCATCTACTTGGAGCTCGCTTTTCTGTGGAGGTCCGTACGGATCATCGCAATTTGCAGTACTTGCGCTCCTTGCAATGTCGAACTCCTCGCCAAGCCAGGTGGGCCTTCTTTTTCTCCCCATTTGTGTTTCATGTCACTTACTTCCCCGGTACTTCAAACCTGAAGGCGGATGCCTTGTCCCAATCCCTGGAGAAGGAGGAAGAGACTTCCAGCCCGGATCGACCGCTGACATCTCCTCATCATTTATTATTGACGTTGTCTCCTCAACTACAGTCGATATCAGATGCCACTCGAACGGATCCCGAAAGGCCGGCTCTACTTCGACAAACATCGGTATCTGAACATGATGGCCTCCTGTTTTTCCTGAAGAGGCTTTACATTCCCAAGGGGGCGATTCGAGATGGCATTTTGCATGGCTTTCATGATTCATCTATTGGGGGTCATCGAGGGGTTAGAGCAACGCAAGAACTGATATCCCGACAGTTTTGGTGGCCTGGATGGGCTGGTGAGGTCCAGAAGTACGTCGAAAGTTGTCCCATTTGTGCCCAGTGCAAGGTTCCTAGCAGACAGCCTATGGGATTGCTTTTACCGACGGAATTAGCACCATATCCGTGGCACACCACTGCCACTGATTTTATTGTTGATCTGCCTCCCTCTGACGGGTATACTTGCATAATGGTTGTGGTGGACTGTTTCACTAAATTTGCTCATTTCATCCCTTTCAACAAGATACCTATGGCTACCCAAATGGCTTCTGCCTTTCTACATGAAATATATCGGTTACATGGCCTTCCCGAAAAGATTATTTTGGATCGTGGTTCCCAATTTCTCTCTTCTTTCTAGAGCAAGGTGTGTGGCCATCTTGGTATTCGCAGAGCTTTGAGCTCTGGTTATCACCCACAAACCAACGGCCTCACTGAAAGGACTAATCAGACTCTGGAAGAGTTCCTCCGTTGTTTTGCTAACGCTACTCAGACCAACTGGAAGGCGAGTCTAGACCTTGCTGAGGTATCCTTCAACAATTCTGTCCATTCTTCTATTGGAGTCAGTCCGTTCTATTGTTCGACAGGCCAGCATCCGAAATTGATGCCTTTCCATCCCGTGCCTTCCAGTGCAGTTCCATCTGCTGATGCCCTGGTTTCAAGCATCCAACAGCAACATGAATTGGCACGCAAGACTTTGAAGGAGGCTAAAGATCGATATGAAATCTCAGGCTGACAGGAGGAGGAGTGTGGAACCTGATTTTCGAGTTGGGGATAGGGTTTGGTTGTCCTCTAAGAACTGCCCGCTTCACGATTTGCCTGTCAAGCTGGCTCCCCGGTATTTTGGCCCGTTTAAGATTACCAAGCGTCTGTCCTCTGTGGCCTTCCGCCTTTAGTTGCCTCATTCTTGGCATGTACACCCTGTTTTTCATGTCTCCCTTTTAAAGCCCTATGTTGACGACACCTATGGTCGTTCTTGTCCTCGTCCAGCCTCTGTCCTAGTGCAAGGTGTTCTCGAATTTGAGGTTCAGGAGATTTGTGATGCCTGCTATCGTAGGTGGGTGCTCCACTTTTTGGTGGATTGGAAAGGGTACCCGGCTTGTGATCGTACTTGGGAACCGCACCAGCATGTGCACGCTCCCCGCCTTGTGCGTGCGTTCTATGGTCGGTTTCCTTGGAAACCTGGGGCCCCAGGCCTTCCTGGGAGGGGGCATAGTGTCACGCCACTTACCTGGAGACCGAAATTCTCTGCACCCGCTTTCTCCTCCACCTCTTGGCGTGTCTACCTGCGCTTTCGCACATGGGGATCCGCCACGGGGAGAGCTTCGGGGGTCCGCGCTGGAACTCCACTGTGCATGCGCGGGAGACCGCGGTCATGATTCCGCGCATACGCCATGGATTGGGCCCTCGCGATTTGAAGGGCTTGCGTTTCAAGCCTCGCGGGTGCCGGCGACCCATAAAAGGAAGCAGTGATCAGGAGCAAGTCGCGTCTCAACGCGGTATGTTCCGGATTGTGTTGCCCGCTCGCTTGGCTCCCGAGTTTTCCTGTTAGCTCCTGCCTTCTGCTATGGCTCTGGTTTCTCCCCCCTTACCTATTCTTCCTCTCCAGCGGGTCCCTGGGCCATTTGCCTGTTCAGCCCTAGCTTTGCTGTGGGTTTCCTCTCCCAGTTCTTGGATTTCCTTGGGTTCCCATCTCAGTCTTCAGGCTCCCTCCTTCATGCTTGGGTCTTCCTGCTCCTGGATCAGTTCCCTTCCTCCTGCCTGTGTCCCCTCCTGTTTAGCTCCGGATTTTTGGACTATCTGGTGTTCACTTGTCTGGCCAGTCTCCCCCGACCAGTTTCCTATTGCCTGCAAGATCCTCGCCTTCCTGTGGACAGTGTTCTACCAGCCCCTGTCTTCTCCTTGAGATCATCATTGGCCAACCTTGGACTTGAGTCGGCCACAGCATCTGCTTAATTTCTCCTGGGATTGGCTCTTTTGGATTTCACCCTTTGGCAAGAATCTTCAGACTAAGGACTTTGAACTTCCGCCTCTCCTGCCTGTGCCTGCACAGTCCCTACGTCACGCTAATCAGGAGAGTGCATCCCGTGACGTTGGGAGTCGGTCCATCTTCCACCCAGTATCAATCTTGGGTGGTGGAGAGGCTGGTACCTCGTGTCACTTGCTTGTCTAGCAACTGGTATCAGTCTGGCTGCCTCATCAAGATCAACAACCAAGCAGACAGGTACGCAGCATTCTCGTGATACACACCTTAACACAGCATATTACAGAAATGGATACACCTGTAGTATTGCTTATCGGTCAAATGGTTGTGGAGAGTGTGTAGAGACTTGGCTGTACATTGTAATATCTATGGACATACAGGTAGGAGTCTAGCCTCTGGCCAGAACGACTGAAGCATACCACAACTATCGATGCACCCCTACTACCGCACGTCACTCAGGTGGTTGTGGGGAGGATATGCAGTTTTGGGTGCATGGCAGCAGGCTGTAGGCTATACACCGAAGAGTGTAGACCCTGCCCACAAGCAGTGCAGGATATCACATTCATACATCACACCCATATGTTCAATTATGTATCTGGTAGGTGTGGCCAGGGCCTAGAGTCCCGGGTACAAGTTGAGTGCATGCTACACTTATAATGTGTGATTGTATGGGTGTGTCACTCTTGTATAAGGGACCATGGGTGTAATATGCTGCAGTGGTTGTGTCCAGGGCCTAGAGTCTTGGGTGCATGGCCATAGGCCGTAGGCCATACTTCCAAGACTCTAGGCCATGGCCACAACCACTGCAGCATATTACAGAAATGGATACACCTGTAGTATTGCTTATCGGTCAAATGTTTGTGGAGAGTGTGTAGAGACTTAGCTGCATGGCTGAAGGCCATGCACCCAAGAACAAAGTTATACGCAATGGAGCTATAAGCCACTTCACACCCATACATTGAAATATGTATGGACAGAAATCTAAGACTTTAGGCCCTGGCCACAACCACTGCTGCATATCACAGCTATACATACGCCTGTAGTGTTGCACATCACTCAGGTGGTTGTGGGGAGGCCCTGCAGTCATGGGTGCAAGGCAGAAGGCCATGCACCCAACAGCACATTTATACGTAGTGTTGTTACAAGCCACAATGGGTGTGATATGGTGTGGTATTTGTGGCCACGACGTAGAGTCTTAAAGGCCATGCACCCAAGAACAACGTTGTAAGCAATGCAGTTGTAAGCCACTATGGATTTTATACACTGCATACCAATACATTCAAAAATCTATGGCTTTACACGCAAGTCTGTAGCCTGTGGCCACAACTACTGCAGCATATCACAGGTATAGGTACACTCGTACTATGAAACATCATTCAGGTTTTTGTGGGGAGGGCGTAGCGTTTTGGGAGCATGCCCAAAGGCCATGCTCCCAAAACCAACTTTATAAGTAGTGAAATTAGAAGCCACAATGGTTGCGATATGCTTTGCTGCTTCTGGCCAGGACCCAGAGTCTCATGCACCCAAGACTGAAGTGATAAGCAGTGAGGTTATAAGTGAACATGGGCGTGGTGTGGTGGTTGTGTGCACGTTCTAGTGTCTTAGCTGCATGGCTGCAGACCATGCACCAAAAACTAAACTTAGAAGTAGTCAAATTAGAAGCACCATGGTTTGGATATGCAGCGATGGTTGTGGGTAGGACCTATAGTCTAGGTTGCTTGGCCATAGGGTGTAGGTGGTAGGTTATACATCAAAGATGCTAGGCCCAACCTACAGCTACTGCACCATATTACTGACATAGATTAGCCTTGTAGATTTGCATATGTATGAAATGACTGTAATTATACTTACTGTTTAATTTGTGCAGAATCCATATATGTTTTACATGACTGTAGCACTTGGCGGAACTAGCCTTTTTAAATTTCTGTGATAAAAGAAAAAAGCATGTTAGTGTTTGCATTTTATGAAGACTTACTACATTGTTTAATAGACAGTTTAGCTTTTTTTTACCCTTATATTTAGTTTACAAATCAGTGTACTGTGCATTTTGCTCAGTTTCTGTGTTTGTTTTGCAAATCCTTGGGTCTGGGGGAAAAACATCCTTGTCAGATTAAAAATAAACTTTATTTGCTATGCTACCAACTATTTCTTTGCTTTCTTTGAGTGCTTCCTTGTTCTTTCTGATTAATGTTATGTTTGTTGCCTTGTTGCTATTTTTAACAGCAGTTAGATACCTGTTGGCGTTTTCTAACTCTGCATTTGTTGTTATGGTTCTGTGGTATTAATTTATCTGTGCCGTTGTTATACACTACTGGGCAGTTAGATACCTGTTGGCGTATTCTAACTGTATGTAGTCTTTCGCTTCATTTTTTGGTAATGTTGAAGGACAAATTAGTCATTAAATTTTGGCTTTAAGAAGATTAATTACGCACTTGTAAGATTAGCTGGCAATCTCTGCTTTAGAGTAATGGTGCTATCATTACATTCCACCCAGCCACATTTCTTTTTAATGTATGCAGTGTCCTGCATTGGTTGTAGCTCCTGCATGGTTGATTATACCTACTTTTGAAAAGGTTTTTTTTCCAAGTGACACTTGACCGTGTGTTAATCCAGTCAGCTTGCAGTTGTTTTTCGTACCATCTGCATTATAACGTAGCAGCATAAGCATTATGTACTTACTATGAGTTTGTATCAGTAAGGTGGAGCGATTGTCTGAATTTCACGTAGTACATAATCTGCCATGGTTTTCATTCTGTACAAGTTGCTGAAATGGAATGGATTCACAATTAGGTATGGATACATACACATATCGCTCATTTGGGATTTGCTCCTGTATGACATTGCTACAGCGAGTGCATGTATGTTTTCACATGTATGAAATCTGGAAGATTTCATTTAAAGGTATGCTTTTATTTTCCAGTCCTTGTAGTAAGTACATTAGAAATGATTGTGGATCTTCTTGTGTGTTTATAGTGAATCTCACCATTTCAGCACAGTAGTCCAATTCTTGTCTTATTCTGTGAACACTGTATGTGTTGTAGGATTGTTTGTTGCGTTTCTATGAAGGACTAACATTTGCAAACACAATTGGTCTGTACTGTGTAAGTAAATATTGTTAACAATTGGTGGCAATTGAAATACAATATTCATTGCTACATTTACATAGCAATTTACACCAGTTTCATTTGAAAATTTGAATGGACCAGCTAGTTCCGTATCTGAGTTCTTTTTTCAGAGTTTATCTTCCTTCTTTGAAGAAGTATCTGGTTTTCTTTCCCTAATAGGTTCTTCTTTGCTTTTGGTAATTGATGAACCTTTACCTTCTTTTGTTTTCTTTGAAGGATTTGCTGTCAGATTCTGTTGCATTTTTGATGGGATTAGTTTTCTTTTATCACGTTTTACTTTTTATGGAACAGGATATTGTTTCAGATGGGGGGTGTACAGTGAACGCAGTCTATTGGATTCTAAAATGCAATGAATATCAGCGTTCACTTTACTTGCATCAAAGTTGATTAGAAATAGACAGTCAAGTGTACGTAAGCGTGATAGTGCAACGTAGCTCATGCCTTCTTTAAAGACTGTGGGCCTCATCACGAGTTGGGCGGTAACGCTGGCGCTAATAGCACTGGCGCTATCTGCCCTACTGCCAAACCCACCGGCGCTATTAGTGCCGGATCACGGGTTTGGCGGATTTGGATTTCCCCATTCCCCACTGAGCCCATTCGGTATGAGTGTGAATTTTCGGCGGATTTCCCCCCAGCTCAGAGCTGGGGAGAAATCCGCTGAAGCCCTGATTTGGCGGACCCTTAAATCCGGTGGTAACAGCGCTACCGCCGGATTTAAGGGTTACAGCCAAACTCGTGAAGATGCCCTGTGTTTCCTATATCTATCAATGCTTTGTCTATGGTAAGACCTTGGGATTTATGAATGGTGACTGCATATGCAAGAGTTAGAGAAAATTGTTCCCTACGTACATACATGTCTTTGAACAGAAGGAATCGAGCAGTTGAGTGCCCTATCCTTTTTACTTCTGACAGTTTGTCAATGCGAATATTGCCAAACTGAATGTTGTTGTCACGTGGGTATGATTGAAAGCCAACAACTGTACCCAGGGCCCCATTAACTAGCCCTTGCTCCACGTCAAGGTTACGTTTAAGCATTACTCTACAATTTAAGGATCATTTTAATATTCTTTCCAACCCAGCTGTGATGGATATTGAACTTTCTAAACTGCTTAGTTGTGGCTTGCTCACACATGGGTAGTGTCATACTATGTACGTCTAGTTTGTCTGTGGCACAAATTTCAATTATTGGTTGCATTTCTTTATTTAACATTGTTTTGTTGAATTTGACTCAGCTTGCAAGAGTTGGCATTAAGGCCATACAATTGACATTTTTGTCCGCTAATTGTTTCATAACATCAGTAGCACATGCATTATCGCCATACAGTGCATGAATGTGCCAGTTTTTCAATATTGCTTGTGCTTCCTGAGATAGTACACCAACTCTAATACTTTTTAGGATGTTGGCATAAGTGAGATCTGCAGATTGCTGCATGTTTTCTGTTAATTCTCTGTATTGGAAATGTTGCCAAAGGTTGACATTTCCTATGCTGCCAAAAGTTTTACGGCAGAGTTTGTGTCCTACGCTTTTAAAAATAGGTTCACCTTTCACTTGTGTCAATTGTAGAAGATCTCCAAAAACGATAATGTGTTTCCCTGCAAAGAGTTCCTTGTAGTTGGTTTTAAGTACTTCTTGCAATCTGAGGGTAATCAAAGCCAACATTAGTTTGGAGACCATGCTCACTTCATCTATTATTTGCATTTTCATTTGCTTTAATACTCTGCATAGTTCCATTGCAGCTTCTGCAGTAAGTTTGTAATGGTCTAATTAGTTTTCGTGTTCTACTGGAAGAAGTAGTAACCAATGTAAAGTGACACCGCCTATGTTGTAGGCAACTAAACCTGTGGCGGCAGTTACAACAGCTGACAGTTTGTTGCTTTTCAATTGCTGAAGGAACTTGCTGATGATTTTGATTAAGGTTGTTTTTCCTGACCCAGCTTCACAACTGACGTACAGCAGTATTGGTTTGTAATTTTGGCAGGTACATTCTTTATTTTCGTGTTGTACACCATGTGCAATTTGTTTTGTTACGTCTTCAAAAATGGTGCACTGATCTTTGTTAAGTTTTGCTTGTTGTACAGTTAAGTTTTCTATATTTTCTTGATAGTGACACATGGTTTTTTCCACTTCTGTCATAGCTAATTCTGCCTCATTAACTATTAGAGGCTGTCCTAGTGGTTCTTGACTTCCTGTTACAGAAGGTTGACTGCTGTCGGAAGAGTCCTTATCTAGATGGGCCTGAAGTTCTTCTTCGTGTTGCTGTTCATTGTGCAACATTGTTTTGTACTGCATAAAGTTCACATTGGTAATATCGCTTTCGTTTGCTTTGATCTTCACAGCAGTCATAGTTATCTAGTATCTGTTCCTTTTTTCTCCATAGTTCAAAATGTTGTAGCAGAGACATGTAATATAGTTCTTTCAGTTGAGGAGTTTTTAATGACAATTTAACATGATTAATTAAGCTTCGTTTCGTAAGTTTCTCTAAGCTGCCATCACAATCTGTGACTCTATATCTGTCTTTCATCAGGTTTTATATTATTTGTGTATGCAAAGTTTTGAGCTATGTGTTATAGACACATGCTTTCCAAAGTGCTGCTCCTGTTCGGATAGTATGTGTCCAGTAAATTGTTTTTTTTTTAATGTCTTGGCTGTTGGGATCATTTCTGGCAATTGTTTCTATGTCCTCATATGATTTCAGAACTCTTTTTCTAGAATTAGCAGGACCAAGACTTAGCCATACTATGTTGTCTGATTTTCCGTACAAAGCAGTACCGGTTAAACGATCTGCCGCTTCAGAGGCACCACATTCTCTATGAGAGAGCATTTTTATGCCTAGGCTGTACAATTTCTGAGATTGTGTTTTGTCTGATGATAAGTCATCGCTGAGGTCTTGAAGCTTTGTTTTTTCTGCTTTTGTTAAGTAGGCTGTAACATATCGTGCAACAGCAGTGGAATTGTCTGCAATGTACTGCACATCTATGTTTGCATTCCATAGGAGGGCAATGATTGCTTTGTAATCATTGGTATATTTAGATTCTTCGGTTCTTTTTATGTAATATGTGTTCTTAGGTGATTTACCGTTCACACTATGTCGAACTGAAGACATGAAGGTGTTCATTTCACCTGTTTCTGTAACTGGTCTAGGGAAACCAAAGCGGCATTTTGTGTAGTATTTCCCGTTGTTTTTTTATTTGCGTCGACAATATTTGCCACATTTGTGTCTTTGAAATTGTAAAATCTGCCCGTGCAGGTCACTATGTGTCCGTTGTGAAGGTGTTTCACAAGTGACATATTTTTGGATGAACTGCAAAACAGTGGCATCAGTGTCGTGACCAAATTTAGGTGGACCTTTTATCCATAAAAGCATGTGAATATGTGGTGCTCCTCTTGCTTGGTATTCTTTTCTCCAAAAGAAGTGCTGCACTTCTCCGAGGGGAGGAACAGTTTTATTGCAAATAAAGTGTAGCATAGTAATGAAATAATGATGGAAATATCTTGACACATTAATTGGATCTAGAGAGCAAAGTTCTCCAGGTGTTAATAATTGTATGTTGGTTTTGTTGTTGTTTGATATGCGTAGGAACTCATGTAAATCTTCCATGCATATTCTGCGCAACTTAGTGCAACAAACCAAGTCGGTGGTCCAAGGTTTCTGATCATACAACATACGTCTCTGTGCCGTCGGAACCAGTATTCTTTTGTACCACACATGTTTGCAAACAAATTTGTTATACTTGATTGTAAACACTCATCTTTTTCTTGTACTTTTTGTATTAATTGCGTAGCTGACATATTTTGAAAGTGGGTTCCAAATTTGAAAATGTGTGCAACTCCGTAACATAGGGTTGCAAGTTCATATTCATAGAGTAGGTGGAATATGTATTCTACATTGTGTCTAAACCTGGGATCTTGCGAATACATTCGTAATGAGCGGTATTCTGATGCTGTAATCGGAGTGGGTCTATCATCATATCTTCCACCTTTGCCAGTAGGAAATAGCAGTGAAAAGAGCGTGCTTCTATATTTTTTTCCCATATGCTCATTGGTGAACCTTTGGTTTGTCGCATTTGGTAAGTTTCTAGTGCAGCATCTATGCTTTCATTGGAATGCAATGGATGAATTGTGTACTGGTCCAAAAGAGTGGATACTGCAGCAGGATCCAGAAGTTCGAATTGTCCAGTTTCTGATGACTCTTCAATTATTTCAGTTGTTTCCCTTAAGCTTTCTTCAATATTTATTTCCTTGTAGTATTCGTTATTGTCTTTTAGATATTGCAAGGCTTGTCTAACTTTATGTAAGTCCCCCAGTTGTTGCCAAGTTTTTTTGTCTTTTGTTGGTACACCATTTACCAAGACAATTAAAGAATGCTCTATTGAACATTGCACTCCTAGAGTGTATACATTTTCTGTTAGATCTAATGGCAAATAAACTACTTTCCCACAAATGCCTTTCACCAATTCAGAGGGAGGTAATTTTGCTGTTTTTGGGTGAAGGCGTATAATTGCTTGAAATGGGTGAACTGTTTGAATTATGATGCTCTCATACAAATTGAGTTGTTGCAGGGTTTTTGGTAGTGGAAACAATTCCAAATTATTTGTGATAGCACGTGAAGAAGTTTGATTGTTGACTAGTTTTTTAGTGCAGTAACTACAACATATTAGGGGTTCACTTAGTTGATATTTGTTTTCGACTAGAAGGTAGAGAGCATATTCATACCATTTGGAATCTTCATTGTCTTCTATTTTGTATGCTATGTCTACATTTTATGTGTTCCTTTTGTAAAACGTTCTGGGGCAACACACACACACACATGGTTTGGTATTTCAGCCGATGCACTTTTAAATTTTAGTATTTCTTTTTTGTATGTGTGTAATAGAAGGTTGCTATCTGCAGAAATGTTGGTAGTCTTCTGAAACTATTGCATTTTGTAAGTGGCTTTCACTTCCAAAATAATTTCTCTGGATACAGTAAATTTCTTCTTGTAGATATTTGGGTGTGCATTCAGAAGAGTGTTATTTAAATTGGCTAATTCTGAAGCTGGACTTTTAGCATAGTATATTTTATACACTAGATGTTTTACATTTGAATGATGTATTGATATCCTTTTGATATCATGGAATGTGCTTTTGCAAATAGATCCAGAAATGCAGGCTAATGAATGTCCTTGTAATCCTGTGTATTTGTTCACTGGACATATATCCATATTTTGCAGCACTTTCATTTTAATTTTGACTTTACCTTTCACATACTGATTGAGGAACTGACATAAAGATTTGAAAGATTTGTTAGGAATGGCACACATTGACATGCATGACCATTTGTATACTGGATGGTCTGGTTCAGTCGAATTGAGAGTTGATTCTGAGTTTTCAGGGGATACTTTTCTAAGCAGTGTTTCTTGTTTCATGATGCTATTTTTGATTTTTTCATACCCTCGTCCACTGCTATGGATGGTAATTGTGTTTGTTTGATTTCGTTTGTATGCTTCTTCATTAAAATATGGTTCTGTGGTTGTTGTGTGACTCCAGTCACCTCCCCAAATATGTAAGAAATTATTTTTGTTCACATTCCGTTTATTGATAAGTTTCTTTTTTAGTTTGGTACTTAGTTTTGTTAGTGGTTTCATTCTATTTAACACTAATATAAACAACTTCCTTTTGAGAATGATTGCACTGTCCACGAGAGCTTGTAGGATTAATTTTCTATGGTAGGTTTTAAGGGTTGAGGATGATGTTGTATATAAGTATATCAGGATGAAGCGCTGTCTGTAAAATAGCGCAGAGAGGTACTAAGTCCAGCCACCTCATTCCACGCACGCCATGCCAGTGCACTTCCACATGAGGAAATCCAAGATCTGCAGATATACAGCAACTTTCTGCATTCACCTTCAACCAATGTATCCATGAGTCTCCCAAAATCCAGATAATCTTTTTTCGAGCACACAGAGCCATGGCTGTCTCGTCTCCTGTCAGGGAAAAGACATTCTCACTGAATTTCTCCATACAGAACACACCCACTGACCTTTAATGACCAATCCCTACCGTCGCACATTCTCATTTGCGTGCGTCTCCACCAAGAATCCCCATTGGTAATAGGCACCACCTGCAAACTATTGCCATGTTCGCGGACACGTACAGGATCAGAGCGTGACGACTGTATATTTAAATATTATTCCCCTTTTCCTCTTTAAGGTGGGCTCTGAAAAGAGCCATTTTTTTTTTTGGGCAGATGCTTTACAGACACCTGTTATTTTGGTTTTTTTTAAATATTTTTGTTCTTACTTTACTCCTACAACCATTACAAAGCCTTCTCCAAAGCAAGCCTCACATTCCAAATGAACATGGCATTTCTTTGGGCAGATGCTTTACAGACACCTGTTATTTTGTTTTTTTTAAAAATATTTTTTGTTCTTACTTTACTCCTACAACCATTACAAAGCCTTCTCCAAAGCAAGCCTCACATTCCAAAAGAACATGGCATTTCCCAAAGAAGATACCACAACACCATCTGCTCAAAATAATCTGCATTACTGGGAACAATGTTCTCGTGGCTGCCGAAAAACATACCAGCACGTAACATAAAAGCATGCATGCAGCGATTGATATTACACCTTCCAATACTTTGATCAGGACAGAAAACAGAACTGTTGTTCCATTTTCCTCTAGGGAGTAACCCAGAAAAATTTTTGCAGTTGGAAAGATGTTCAGGACTGCTTGAACCAACTGTTCCAAATCTTTCAACAAAGTACGTGAACTCACGTAGCCCAAATGGCAAGCACCGTAGTGCAAAAGTACCACATGAGGAGTGGTCATCGTACGCATCTCAGTGCAAACTTGGAGAATTGCCTCAACATTGCAATCAGTATCAGCGCTCCACACCACCTCCACTCCTCTCACATCAAAATGATGTGTCACATGCCTACTTTCTGCATAGTGCTGTAAACCATGGACAAAAATATCTCCCGCATAACCTATACATACGTTACAACCCTCCCTATTTAATGCGAAACTCGATTTTACATTAGAAAATGGCACAAATTTTTACTATGTACCGCCTACATAAATGCTACTTCCAATCGATCGTATGAGAAAAAGTAAACGCTCCCGATTGCTGTGGTGACATCTCCCTTCGAGAGTCTCCTGATGTTTCAAAATCATACTTATAATATGAAAGTACAGCCATTTTTCCCATTTACTATAATGACCTATCGCTTACAAACCTCTCTGCTATAGATAACACAGCTTAAAAGAAACAAGGCATTTTCGTAACCTAAAAATTGTACTCATTTCTAAAGCACGTGCAACTGACATACTGCAAGTAACATAGAAAGGCAGCACATAGTGAAGTGAAATGCACACATGCACTGTATTGAAATATCAAAGGAGAATACTCCGACGAAAAATGTAAAATTAACGTGTACAATAACATCACTGCTTTAAACACACAAAGTTACTAACTTCTTCTTTTTACAATCACAGTGAAGACCACTCTCCTGAAAATCAACAGCATCTACACTGCAAACAACAGATCCGAATAATCCTGGTCATTCTGCAAAAAAAAGTAAGTAGAGTACGACCTTTATATTCTAACTACTCCTCAAACAGACTGTGTGGGTTATGTATTTAATTTGCGCACCAAAGCAAACAGTGATTTCTGAACCATTCTACCCATTAATCACCATTTATTAAACAAAGAATAACATGCAAAATGACTCACAAATCCCTGTATGTTTGGAACTCAAATAACATACAGAACCCTTAGAATGTTAGTACTAGAAAACAAATAGCTGTTTCAATTTTATGCCAGTACGTTCACTATCAATGCTTCTCCTCATCAATAGCCCACTTTCTACTCTCATCTGAAGCACATTGTAGTAGTATGCAAACAGAAAAAAGCTGTCCCAAATCATTCTAAGAGGCCAATGCACATTCACAGACCACCACAAAGACCTTGCCAATCAGATTCATGCACGCATGCACACAGCACACATACATTGTACAACAGAGCAAACCATGCCTTCTTTTTTCAACAGACCCCAAAAAATGCCTACCAAAAAGTAAGTCTGTCGAAAGGAACACAGAAGTAGAGCAAATAAAAAAAAGTGCAAAATTCTCCTCTGGCCACTCCAAAGTACTGCACATTTCTGTATCAAAAGAACAGAAAGAAATTATTTTTTCTGCCCCTCATACCAACAAAAAGTACACACACATATAAGAAAAATGAAGTTCACTTACTGTTTTGTTGTAATTTGTCTTCGTTGTAGTGCATGCGTGTACTGTCGGTCCTGGCTGCAGAGTTTCTGTGAGGTAATTACGTTGCAGTCATACTTTCTTTATTTCATGGTATAATACATTTCATTCTACATGGTCATTAAATGCATGGTTTTTGTTACAGACGTTTAGGTTTCCCTATTTATTTACTAGTACTTATAATGTCTTTATGTGTACTTTTTCAAAGTTGAGCATTTTTTGTGTAACACAATAGTACAATTTCAGATAACCCTGACTGTTTGGGTACTGTAGACCTCGTCCGCGCCCGTCCTCAGACAGACGCTCAGTCCGTGCCTTTCCAATATCGATAGCGAGGGGGTTCTATATGGTCTATGTTATATGTCTATAAAGTAATCAAATTATACTACATATCTCCCAAGATCACATGATGAGTGTATATTCAGCAAAAAAACATTATTACTGTGATGTTATGATTAGGTTCCTTTTCAGAAAACCTGTGAAATTCAGTAAAACAAACTTTGTTAAAGGGACATTATGGTTAAGTTGCCCTACTAAAGACCCGTAAAATTCACTAAAAAAACATTGTTAGGGGGACGTTGTGGTTAAGTTGCGCTACTAAAAACCTGTATAATTCACTAAAAGAAATTGTTCAAAACTGAAAAAGCCCTGAAATTCGCCAGTTATGATAGGCTAAGCAACCATACCTGCCCACACCACTGTGCACTGCTAACACTAACACCCAGGACATGACAGATGGCATCACAAATGTCATTGATGACATCACTGATGATATCACATGTGTAGCCCCTTTGTTTTTGTTCACTGCCATATATATGTTACGGTTAAGTTGGTTTTTCCATAGGAAGAGCACTTTTTGGGCGGCTTATAACTTCGCTCTCCCTGGATGAATCCTCACCAAACTTTGCAAAAAAGTATTTGGGTCACTCTGAATCGTTTTGCAAAGTTTGGTGAGGATTTGTCCAGGGGGGGCAGAGTTATAGGGGGGGTCCAACAACTTTTTTTTTCCCATAGACTGAATGGGAACAAAATTTTGCTTGCGTCTACAGCCCAAACCGCTGGACGGATTTTCACCAAATTTGGACCAGGAGCAGCGGCTTGGTCCCAAAATTTGGTGAAAATCCATCCAGTAGTTTTTTTTTTTTAAATGACCAAAAAGTAAGTAAAAAACAATTAGTGATATATGTGTTCGGTCCGCGGACACACTTCGCTGTTCGCTCCGCAGACAGTGTCCTGATTGGCCAATCGGCTTGCGTGATGTTCGCGGACATGCAACGTGTTCGCTGATTGGACGGCGTGGAGCGTGAAACGCATCAGATTTTCGGTAGCGCCCGCCATCTTGGATTTGCGGTCGTCAGCGGACAGCGCAGTGAAACTTTATTCAAAATGTGTATTTAGTAGAGTGTGTTGGTGTGTAGGAGTGTTTGGGTAGGGTGGGAGTGTGTGGGATAGGATGAAAGTTGTGTTTTTTATGTGTTAGACATTCTTTTTGTGTTCGATTTGTCTGCGGACATCACGGGTGTTCTGAAATGTTCTAAATAAACTGAATGGGGGGTGTTCTGAGGACTCAATATGTGTCCGTTTTGTTCTCAAGCAAACTGAAACTGTTATAAGAACACTCGCAGTGTCCTGAAATGTTCGCAAATAAACAAAATGGGGGTGTCCTGAGGACGCTGTCCGTATTGTTCGTTGTCAAGTTGAATATGTTCTAAGAACACTCGCGGTGTCCTGAAATGTTCGCAAATACACAAAATGGGGGTGTTCTGAAGTCGTTGTCGAACACTCGCCGTGTCCTGAAATGTTCGCAAATATGAATGGGGGGTTGTGGCTGGCAAGTTGAATGTGTTCTAAGAACACTCGCGGTGTCCTGAAATGTTCGCAAATAAACAAAATGGGGGTGTCCTGAGGACGCTGTCCGTATTGTTCTCTGTCAAGTTGAATGTGTTCTAAGAACACTCGCGGAGTCCTGAAATGTTCGCAAATAAACAAGATGGTGGTGTTCTGAAGATGCTTCTAAGAACACTCGCGGTGTCCGGGGAATGTAGTAGGGGGTGTCCTGAGGACGCTGTCCGTATTGTTCTCTATCAAGTTGAATGTGTTCTAAGAACACTCGCCGTGTCCTGAAATGTTCGCAAATACACAAAATGGGGGTGTTCTGAAGACGTTGTCAAACACTTGCAAATATGAATGGGGGTTGTGGCTGGCAAGTTGAATGTGTTCTAAGAACTCTCGTGGTATCCTGAAATGTTCGCAAATAAACAAAATGGGGGTGTCCTGAGGACGCTGTCCGTATTGTTCTCTGTCAAGTTGAATGTGTTCTAAGAACACTCGTGGTGTCCTGAAATGTTCGCAAATAAACAAGATGGTGGTGTTCTGAAGACGCTTCTAAGAACACTCGCGGTGTCCTGAAATGTTCGTAAATAAACAAAATGGGTGTGTCCTGAGGACGCTGTCCGTATTGTTCTCTGTCAAGTTGAATGTGTTCTAAGAACACTTGCGGTGTCCTGAAATGTTCGCAAATAAACAAAATGGGGGTGTTCTGAAGACATTTCTAAGAACACTCCCGGTGTCCTGGAATGTTCGTAGGGGGTGTCCTGAAGGCGTAGTCTGTATTGTTCGCTGGCAAGTTGAATGTGTTCTAAGAACACTCGCGGTGTCCTCAAATGTTCGCAAATAAACAAAATGGGGGTGTCCTGACGACACTGTCCGTATTGCTCTTTGTCAAGTTGAATGTGTTCTAAGAACTCTCGCGTTGTTCTGAAATGTTCGTAGGGGGTGTCCTGAAGATGCTGTTCATATTGTTCGATGGCAAGTTGAATGTGTTCTTAGAACACTCATGGTCTCCTGAAATGTTCGCCAATTAATGAAATGGGGGTGTTCTGAGGACACTGTCCGTATTGTTCGCTGTCAAGTTGAAAGTGTTCTAAGAACACTCATAATGTCCGCGGACATTAAAAGTTTCCATAGACCATAGTTGAAATGTTTGACTCTATGGATGTGATATGCTGCAGTGGTTGTTGCCAGGGCATAGAGTCTTGGGTGCATGGCCATTTGGCCTATGCCCTGGCAACAACCACCGCAGCATATCACATTCATATTTGCTTATAACTTTGGGTGAAAAACAAATGTATAAGGAACAAAGCTATTAGATAATATGGATGTGATATGCTGCTATGGTTCTCCTTATTATTGTATACTTACTGTTTGGTCTAGTAACCGGAGTACATGTATTTCTTGTTAATTTCTGTGATAAAAGAAAATAGCATGTAAGTATTAGTATTTTGTAATGACTTATTACATTGTATAATCAACATACTTTTTTTTTTGGACCCTCATATTTAGTAGATTACAAATCAGAGTACTGTGCAATTTGCTCAATTTCTGTATTTGTTGCTAAAATCATTGGGTCTGTGGGAGAAAAAAAAATCCATGTTGGATAAAAAAAAAAACTTTTTCTGTTATGCTACAGTTTATTTGTTTGTTTGATTTCAGTGTTCACTTATTGTTTCTGGCTAATGCTTTATACTTTGGCTTGTTGCATTTTTTTGGAGCAGTAACATATTATTTATTTGTTTTGATATTATAAAATTTTGGAGCAGTTAGATACCAATTGGCGTATTCTAACTGTCTATTTTTTTTATATATTTTAGTGGTATTGATTTATCTATTTGGATATTGTTAAATTTTGGGACAGTTAGATACCAATTGGCGTTCTTAGAAGAGTTTAAACTTGATAGCGAACACTACGGACAGATATAGTGTTCTTTAGGACACTTTAATTAATTTTTTTACGAACATTTCAGGACATCGCGTGTGTTCTTAGAATAGTTTCATCTTGCTAGCGAACAGTACGAACAGGTATAGTGTTCTTCAGGACACCTCCATTTCCGTTTATTTACGAACATTTCAGAACACCTGCACTGTCCGCGGACACCTACATTGTTTTTAAAAAAAAACACAAAACTATTTACAACACAATATAAAAATTTAACTTTATTTAACATATATTAATAATTTATGACAGAGAAGGTGAGGCAGAAACAGAAACAAAAACAGGAGAATTAGGGGTTTCAACATGATTGTTATTAGGTGAAAAAGGGATGGAAGTCTCATCAAAACATTTTGGGTTATGGAGAGGGTTTGGGAAAAATTGACTGGGATATGGTGAGGAGGGAGAAGTACATGTGGGGCAATGGTACGAGGTTTTTGGTTTAAAATGATCTTCCACAAAAGTTTTCAAATTATTAAAATTAGTCAACAATAAATCCATTTTTTCTTCTATACTATGAAAAGTGTTATCCATAACAGGTTTTTCTGAAGTATTTTCTATTTTGGTATGCTCTGTACAAAAAAATATATATATAAGTTAAATGTAAACAAAATAATGATAATTAAATGGTTTATATTATAAAGTGTTTACCATTAGTTTCACTATCTTGTGACATTTCTTCATGTGGGAAATGCTCCTCTAGCCATTCTAGAGTACTAGACATTTCTGTGAGAGAAAAAAAAAAAGATAACATATTTTTTTATCTAATACAGAAAGTTTATAAATATATGAATAAAATTAAGTACACCTACTATTTCAGGTAAGATATGTCCTATGTACTCAGTGGGTCTGCTCTTGTTCTCAGTTTTGTCGTGTTTGTGAGGTAATTATGTTGGAAGCCAATTTATTTTCTTGTGGTATTTTCCATTTTAGAACATAGTGCATTTAAATTAATGGTTAGTGTGTTGTATATATGGGTTACATTTCTTATGTATTAGTACATATAATGTGTTTGTGTGCGTCTTTTTGAATTTGTTAAATGTTCCTATGTTATGATATAACAATCAAACATACCCGCCCAGAGCTTTTAGGTAGTGGTACTGTTCTTTGAACATGTCCGCGAACATTAAATGAGTTTGCGGACCTCAAGTACAGTAGAAGAGATTCAGTCAGTGCCATATGATATGTATATAAAGTCAAAGTCATTATTGTTAAGTTGCATGTAGGGATTTGGTATTATCCTGCATCCTAATGGAACCTTTAGTCAGTGTCTTGATTGACAATGGAGTGTTAAGGGTTCGAATGTTTATGTGTGACTGGGGTTCTATGTGAGTCAGTTGGGAGATGTAAGCCTACCTGGGAGGATGCAGGTGTATGTTGCCCTGAACCCAGATGTACTTGACATTATATGACTATCATAATGTACTGGAACTAAATAAAGAAGTTACTGGAACTTCAACCGAGGTCATGGTCATCTGTGGGGAACAAGGAGTTTTACATTGGCGACGAGGATGCTGGATGTGCTGGGAGGACAGCGTTGAAGAAGGCACATACACCTCCCCCCAACCCAAGAAGAAGACCTTCCAGGTAGGGCGAGCGCTTAATGCTGTAGGCGCAGAAGGGCCCAGCGCATGGAACACAGGCGCAGAAAGTAAGTGGCTGCGCCAGAGCCAGGGGCCAGCTGGCCTGTCCCTAGCAGGACAGGTCAAGCAAAGAGGAAAGCAAGAGACTGAGGAGGGGCTGAGGGCCCAGAGACGGATTGCTTAAGGGGTATGGGACCACTAGCTGCAGCATGGAGGGCTTGGTGCCCATGGCAGTAGCAATTTGAAGAGGCCTGGGGTCTAGTTACGCCTGGAAATTTTGAGGAAGCCATGCTGTGCAGCTGAGGGCTATAAGCCCCAGGCAGTAGCAACAGGAGAGGTTTGGAGCCTAAGCTGCGCCTGGAAATTAAACAATGAGGAGTCATGTTGTGCAGCTGGAGGCCTGGAGTTGGGGCAACAGCAATAGAAGAGGTTGGGAACCTAAGCTGCGCCTAGATGTTAAATGGAATATTTGTGGCTAATGTACAAAGTGCCTGGAGCAGAGGTGGGTCCTGGGGGAAATTCCAACAAACAATTTTAAGTGGTCGTACGCTGAGGAGCATAGATAAAGGAGATTTTAAGGTGACATTCTTGATGTGAGAGATAGTAACATGGTAATTTAGAAATATTCTAAAATGTTTCTCAGTATTCATGTGGTAGGAACATTTTTTTGAGAGGTCTTTCGCAAGTGGTGGTGCATGATTTATGAACTATAGGTGTGCACGGGTGGAATATTAAGGTTGTGGCCTCTGTTAAAAAATGTTTAGTAGTGAAATATGGTGGATGTTCGACTAACACACTTTTCCTTCCACAGATGGACTTTTAATTGCTGTATAAGTTGCACATTCAGCATTGCTAGAGTTTGGTATGTAGAAACTGAAGTAGAGTTATGTGCACTAATGTTTTATTTCCACAGGTGGGACTTTTGTAATCCAGATGTATAGAGACCTTATTTAATGCTAAAGTTTAGAGTGCTAAGTGTTAAACAAAGTTTTTTGTTTGGTTGTTTTGTTTAGAAACCATGCAGTGTTTCATGATGATACAGTAAAGACTTTAGTAGAGTTATTGATGTTTGTATGATGCTGGTGTGAATGAAGTGTGGTTTTTCCTAATAGGAGCTGTATTGTATTGAGGAATACTTTCAACATGGGCAATTTAGGGGTAATGGTGTCACTAGTAGTGAAGTAGTTACCCGGGTATCTGGGATACTCAGTCTAGTTGGAGGTGGTGTGTGTTTAGGCACATAGCGGTTTGCATTGTTGGGTGTGAGGGAGATGTGTGTGTGTTCTTTTGTGGGATGATGAAGTCAAGTTTAGGAAGAGAGGTATGGGTGCCTCTCTGTGTAAAAGTATTAGTAAGGATGTTTGAGCAGTTGGGTGCCTTTTCTTCACTTGGTAGAAAGAGGAAGGGGCATTTATTATAATTGTTGTCCCACGGCTGTGAGGACGATTTTGGAACATAGAATGAGACTAGCAGAATGTTCTCAGTTAGGAGTGATGATGCAAGTGCATTGAACGTGGGGTTGTTTGTGTGCGTGTTGTTTTTTAGCCGTTATGGTTGAGTTATCTACTTGTGTTTTATGTCCCTAAGGAAGGGAGATATGTAGGGATTTGGTTTTATCCTGCATCCTAATGGAACCTTTAGTCAGGGTCTTGATTAACAATGGAGTGTTAAGGATTAGAATGTTTATGTGTGACTGGGGTTCTATGTGAGTCAGTTGGGAGATGTAAGCCTACCTGGGAGGATGCAGGTGTATGTTGCCCTGAACCCAGATGTACTTGGCATTATATGACTATCATAATGTACTGGAACTAAATAAAGAAGTTACTGGAACTTCAACCGAGGTCATGGTCATCTGTGGGGAACAAGGAGTTTTACATTGCACTACTAAAAACCTATAAAATTCAGTGAAAATAACTTTGTTAAATGGATGTTATGGTTAAGTTGCACTACTAAAAACCTAAGAAATTCAGTGAAAAAACTTTGTTAAAGGGACGTTATGTTTAAGTTGCGCTGTTAAAAACCTATGAAATTCAGTGAAAAATCTTTGTTAAAGGGACGTTATGGTTAAGTTGCGCTGATAAAAACCTATGAAATTCAGTGCAAAAACTTTGTCAAAGGTACGTTATGGTTCCAAGTAAAACCAAAAAACCCTTGAAATTCGCCAGTTATGGTAAGCTAAGCAACCATAACTCGCGCCACCACCGTGCACTGCTAAGACTAAAACCCAGGACATCAAAGATGGCACAAACTCCTCCTCCCATCACTGTGATCATATCAATGACATATCTGTTCTGAAGGGTCATTAATCGTATGGCCCTCAGCTCTTCCTTGTTAGCGTTGAATCCCTTTATGATAGCATTGATTGTCTGCCGAAGCTCCCATCTGGTGATCTGTAGCCACTTGGTGTTTGCTACTGTTCCCAGGCATGAATATAGTCATAAATATTGTAGCAGTCTATCTGAACAACCTGTCTTCCTCAGGAATGGAGTAATATGCTGTAATTGATTTGGCTGAGAAATAATTATCTCTTCTTGTCTGATGAAGAAGTTCAAGCGATCTTCTTTTTCTCAAATGGGCAGCCACTTTTAGAAATTCACCAATGTTCAGGTGCCTTTGAGGAATCACTAATGCTGGAACATGGATGAGCACCAAAGAACATACTCCTCCCCAATCCTTGGGCAATTTTATGTAAGCTCTAGATCCACAAGCCCAATATTGGTCCATAAGGATGGCTGTCCCTTCTCCCATCCTAGGAACGTTAATTGTGGTTTTGCATTCCGTGTTATATCCCACATAATTCTCTCAGTGTCTGCGGAAGCACAGTGTCACATTAGCCAATGGGATTACACCTACTGGGCCCGATTCATTGTGTACCCATGTTAGTATTTTGGAGTGTTTGGCCCATGACTTTTAACACCTATCATTCACTTTCTGCACCTCTTGTACGTAATCTGTTTCAGCAGGTGAGCTGTACAGGACATTATTCCTTCTTCCCATCCCTTCTTGGAATTCACTCATCCATAGATCAATAGTTGAGTTCATTCACAACATCCAGGTGATGCGGCTATTTCTGTCACATCAGGGAAATTCATTCTCTTATTCTCTTCAATGATCACCTCATCCTGTCCTGCAGCAGGATACACAAGCATCTTGCTCTTCCATCCAGGCTTCATTTGTATTTGTAGCATTTTGATATAGTCATCGAGGTATGAAAACAACCATTTTGATCTCCATTGCAAGGCAGCTTAGCTTCCTTGAAATTCTCCTTGAGTAGTAAATGTTGCAAGATGACCGAGGCACTTTGCATCATGCTCTGGAACCTCTCTGGCAATAAAAATGTGTACTGTAATCATGGCATATGGGATAAGAGAGCAGACATAGCAAACCTCCTTAGATGCTCTCTCCCCCACATGTTATTCCCCAGGTGAACTGTGCTATCTAGATAGGTATTTATCCCTTCACTATCTTCCTCTGCATCTCTTTTGTACCTCCCATAATCTGTATAGTAATCATAAAGTAAATCAAAATTAGTTTTCACAATAGGGAGAACCATAGGGACTTCTCCTTCAGCCGAAGTACTAACATGATAGAGACTGTGAAAGATGAGGAACAGAAAGACAAAGAGAACAATCATGCAAGGGTATATTATGTATAAGAACATAGCCATCCATCTCTCGCGCCAACCGTTTGTTGCACTTGTTCAATTTCTAGAACCGTGCTAATCTATTCATTAAACATTTCAAATGCAATCATCAAGTTTCTTTATGTTTTGTAACTGTAAACTCTGTTCAATTATAGCAATAAGGAGTTTTCTTATCACTGGGCTTTTATAGGATCCTGCAAGAAAGTGTGAATTGTAACGTCTCTTCTAACAAGAGCTGGGTAAGACTGAAGTATGAACACAAAGACAGTAAGCACAAGCCGATGAACGTCACTATCGGTAGGTACCATATGTTTGATCACTTAAAACAAATATTCTCCTTGAAATTAATCTGGATACTGATCTTGTTTCCAATTCCTGATCAAGAAGTGACGTTTAGGCATAACTCTGATGCATTATTTTCTGCTTCAATATGTATTTCTAAAAGTTCAAAAAGGGAAATAACTCCATAACCACTACCAACCACGCCTACAACAAAACAGTAGCAGAGATAAAAGGTGCACTAAGAAAACTAAAGCGCCAAGCAAAAACAAAGAACACCGAAGTGGCTTGGAAAACATGGACCAAAGAAACAAGAAACTACAAAATATGGCTACGGCCGTTTAAAGCAAAACTTTACTAAAACAACACCGAAGAAATGTTAAGAACCCTGACGACCAAAAGATCTAGTGACTTCTGGGCCCTAATAAACAGATCAAGTGGAAACTCAGTGACTCAAATGGTCAACTCAGTCCCCGAAACAGTAGGGGTCAGGGTCTTTACTGACCTCTTCATGGCACCATATAGCGGTGAGAGTCCACCTGTCGAATCCAACCAGACACCTTGGATCGATCTCTCTGCAATGGACAACATATATAGAGCCATCAAAAAACTAAAAACATCAAGCGCTCCGGACCCTGATGGCCTCACCAACATCGATTTAAAGAACCACATAGACGAATGGACAATCATTGTCGGGAAGCTAGACTTATTCCTCCTTCATGGACAAAAGCAACTGTTGTCCCAATCTTCAAGAGGGGAAACAGGGAGGACCCGGCAAACTATCGCTCAATAGCCCTTCTGGATATTATCGGTAAACTTTTCGCCACATTTCTGCTACAGCACTTCCAGAAATGGGCAAAAACAGCCCCATCTGTAGACCATTTCCAGATGGGATAAAAAAAAATGGGAGTAGTGCAGTTAACATTCTGCTCCTAAACATAATTAAGCTAAAAATAAAACAAGGTGCTCCAACAGTCTATGCGGCCTTCATCGACCTGTCACAGGCATTCGACAAAGTTGACAGAAACCTCCTATGGAGTAAATTACAAGCTTGGAACTGTCCAGTGGAAGTCTTAGATCCAATAAGAGCGCTACATACGCAAACATCTGTACGGGTTCGGCTAAATCAACAAGGCTTACTCTCAAAAGAAACACCAGTGGAACGAGGACATAAGCAGGGCTGTCCTTTGGCGCCGGCCGTGTGTGTGGCTTTCTTAGGAGATTATAAAGAGTCGGAAGCCACTGTACGTTCTTTCCCCCCGAAAATAGGAAATGTGGCAGTTTCACTGATCCTCTACGCAGATGATATGATTTTACTTGATCAGACGCAGATAGGCCTCAAACGGCAGTTGGACAATCTGGCTGAGTACATGTCATCCAACAACCTGAACATAAACAACAAAAAGACTAAGATCATGATCTTTACTAAACACCAGTAAAACGGCCGCAACTTGGCTCCTAAACAAAGTAGAAATCGAAGTCATCATTGACGGCTCAGCGAAAGAAACTCAAATGCAACAACACTTGTGGATCAAAACAAAAAACCTGGCATCGCAAATGAGGTTGATCGATAAAAAATACAGCACATTTTCCCTTCTTCCTGTGATTAACTTCTGTAAAGGAAAAGTAGTGCCGGCATTGACGTCTGGAATGGAAGGAACAATCACCATGCCAGCCGAAATCTGGCTGAAATTGGAAGGCTATCTTTGGAGAGCAACACTTGGCCTGCCAAATTCTGTAGCGATCTCAGCCTTAAGAAGAGACTGGGACTGTTGTTAATGGGAGCGTCAGTCATCCTGTCCTCGATCATGCTCTACAGGAAGACCTTGATACAGGACTGTCTACCTATTTACAAACTCATTGACGATGAGGTGAAAGTGAACAGCTGCGAAGTATTAAAAATCTGGGCCGAATGTCAAAAAACCAAATTGATGAACTGGCATGCACCCGAGAGGATCTTACAGATAATCCACAAAGAGTGACATACCAAGTTAAAAACCAAGACTGGATCAATACAGGAGAAAAAGCAGTCGTGAACAAACTCCTGAGGCATCTTCCGCCGACATTCAGCACATTGAAATGCCCCTTGGCCTACTGCATCAAGTTTCCAGATAGAAACTTCAAAAAATCTTTCTCAGAGCACACTAAACCTACTGCATACCAGGGAGATCCTAGCAATAAGATCACAATCTACCTACACGACTTGCAGACTGTGTAAAAATCCAGACAAACAGGAAACTGTTCACCATCTGGTCCTGAAATGCGCTACTCTAAATGAAGAACGCATGGCTTTCCTCACCCCTCTTTGGGCTAACTCAGCTGAAGCCGAAGAAGAAATATGGTGGTTTCGGTTGATCTCGGGAAAAATCAAAATGGTCAGTGGCTACTGCACAAACCGCAACAATAAAATAAGGAGCAGCTTCACCACCGCCCCCTCTATGAGGAAACCTACAAGAAAAAACAACTCTAGCAACTGAATTACTGCTAAAAATTGGCTATTCACAAATAGCACCGACCATCCATGACCATCCATGTGAGCTGACGTCACGACTCATTTGTTCTCTTCTTCATCTTCTTGTAAAAGTCAAAAACTTCTTTTGACTATATACAAGTAATAAAAAAAACATTTAAAAAAGAAAGAAGTTCATTTCAAAATTCCTGGCATTCTGCACCAGTCTTTTCACTCTCAGCTAAAATATCTATAAGGAGTGTCCATTGAATTCCAGTCCAAATAAAGCATGTTTTAATCACTTGTTGTTTTATCATCCTTCCTCTTGCTCATCGATTGAGTCTGCACATGCTGAAATTCTTCTTCTTATCTTGCTTTTGGATTGGCAACGGTGGGAGGCAAAGTCTTGCCTTCATAAAACATCACATCACCCAGGTGTAGCCAAGCTCTTCTTACTTGTATCTTGGTAGTTGAAGGGGAACCATCTTCATTGATAAAAAGGACCTGGAAATCGTGGCTCATGCTCTTTCTGGTAACATATTTAATTAGTACTTGGTCCCCAACATATAAATTAGGTGGTGGTAATAGATTGTCTGGATTGGTTGATGAATTATCTTCTTCTGTGTTCTTAGACCGACCCCCTGGCGCTTGACTTGATCTGAAATGAAAGAAATACTAGAGGTTATGCATGTCAAATAATCATGCATCTCATCACCTAAGGTTTTTGCTACACTCTGGGCATCACTCTTACTCCTAGATGGAGGTGTAAGGCATGTTCTCATTCAAAACACTATAACTAGCTCGTTTGGGGAAAGGTGGTGGTTTGATCCTGTCAGATTCCGCAGGGCATATCAGGCTAGGGGTAGGCAATACAGCCATCCCTTTTTGAAACTCAATTTGATCTTGCAAACCTTTCTTTCAGGAGGCTGTTGAGTCTTTCACATATTCCGTTCGCTTGCGGGTGATAAGCAGAAGAAAACTTGTGCTTTATATTCAATAAAAGCCCTATCGGTTCAAACAGCTCATTGACAAAATGGGGTCCATTATCAGATCTTTGCACCTCAAACACAACCCACCTCGTGAACACTTCACACACTAAATACTTCAATGCACAAGTGGCATCAGGGTGTGCACACAGACATGCCTCGATCCACCTAGAAAAGGGCCATACCACCAATAACAGATACCTATATCCATGACATACCTGCAGCATATCGACATAGTCAATATGTAAATGTTGAAACTGACCATTCGGTCGAGGTATTACCTTTCTAATCATTCTCAGTGTATGCCCAGCAGTAAACGTTTCATACACAATGCAGTTCACCATAAATAGTGCAATGTGTTCCAACCAATTAGGAATGAACCATTCTTCTGCAATCGCAGCAGCAAAACTTTCTCTAGTTACATGTGTGGGCCAATGCAGCTGTTTGAGCGTGACTTTGAATAAAGTTACTGGTATCACTGGCTTTCCAGTGCTGTCCTGTCACCTTAATGTGTCCATGGGGGATAAAGAACACCCCCTTTATTTGCATAATTCTTGCCCTACCTGCGGCACACTTTCTTGAATCTCTATTAACTGGGTTTTCAACAACTTATTAAGCCCCTCTTGCACTGGCATTGGTGTAACTACATTTTCTTCAAATACTCTCAGTGTCAAAACTCAAAATGTCTGGGGAATATGCTACCCTTTTTGCTTCTTCTGTTCGCTTAGTATGCGCTGCACATTTAACAACCGCTATGGCCACTGGCAGTTGTAGTACCTTAATAAGCCTATCCACTAAGGATGCATACTGCACTGCAGAGCCATCTGTGTGGAGGCGGCCCCATATTCCAACATGCTAACCCTGCATGTATGGTTGATGTCACGTAGGCAGAGTCACTGTATACCTTCACTTCCTGCCCTTCATGTTTCTCAAGTGTGACAATAAGTGCCACTAATTTGGCTGCTTGCGCTGAAAAATGAGACGGTAGCCTTGCACTTGATACTACTTCAAATTCTCCATTTAATCTGTGTCTTATCACTGCAGCACCTGAATGCCTTTACCCACTAGTCCATCAATAAAAGAGAATCTCCCCCCCCCTGCTAAAGCATTCTCTTTCACACGGACTATATCAACATACAATTCAACATAATTATCAGTCATGCACATGACATACTGGCTGGGCTAGAAATGTGTCAGGGTTCACTATTTTACATCTTACAATTTTAATCGCTGGGTTAGAAATTATTACCTCATAAGCTGAAGCTCTTTGGGATGTCAATGTTCCCTTGGGTTTCTCTAAAATGGCAAATAGACCATGTTCTACGTAATAGATTGTCATCTCATAACTGGGTCTAAAATACCACTGTAATATGCCAAGGGTTTATACCCCAATGTGGTAGTCTGTGTATGCACTGCTGTCATGACTGTCCCATGTGTGTGCGAAAACAAATAGAATTCCTCAGCATAATTAGGAATTCCTAAAACAGGGGCAGTGCTAATTGCTTTTTTCAACTCTTCAAATCCTTCCTCCATTTAATTAGTCCATTTGCGGTTTGTTTAACCAACTTGTGCTTTCTTTAATGCTTGCAGAAGTGGCTTTGCATATGTACTATAATCACACGCCCAGGCTCTAGCATAGTTCCATAAACTGTAACGCTTACCTCTGGTGCCCTGCATGAGTGCCTGGTCTGGACTGTTGGAAGTGTAGTCTCAGGTAGAAGCCCAGCAGGTATAAGGTTGAGAGTGGTTTGGTTTTGACGGTACAACTCTTCAGTGTAGCAGGTCCTTATTATTGAAATTGTGCTCAGGTCTTCAGACAGACATCAGGTTCCAGTTTCTTAACTGGTACTGTGGCTCAGACCAGCTGCGGAACACCTGAGGCATTGTGAAAGGTAGGTTTCCTGCTTGCACATTGTAAACTGTCCTTCACAATGTCCTTTTCACTCTATAAGCATCATTGTGCGTGTCCTATCAATGTTCTTTGCTTTCCTTTCTACTCTCAAAGTGTCCTTGGCAGCGTTATCAATGAACTCCAAATGTTCGAGTTTCTTCCGTGAAGAACGCACAGTTCGTTCTTAAAATAATGCCTCCTTACTCTTTGCAGGTCCGGTGAGGGAATGTCAGCTGAACACTGTTGTTGCTGAGCACTGTTGCAGGAGATAATCCCAGCAAAGTAAAGACAGCTGAGCGATGTTCCGAAGGATGATGCCGGTCCCCTGAGTGCAGAGAAACAAGACCCGTGGAATGTCGTATAATGGTAAGTGGATCTAGCAGGGACTTCTTAGAATGCAGATGGTATTGCAGTAATAACACTTACAGAGTTTCTTTTTTAGGTTCCGTAGGACGTCTCTGGAAAGCGCAGTGGCCACCGAGAGGTAAGTATGGAGATTGCAGCCAGCTCCGGATGCTCGCAGATTCAGACAGCTGCTCCGGGTTCTTGCAGAATTCTAACGCCGGTAGCAGCAGACAAGCTGCCTGCAAAGCTGTGGTGATTGTAGCACGTGTGGCAAACGTTATGCTACTTTCTCTGTGAGCTGGAGAAAATGCTAAGTGCCGGGTGTGGCCCGGGGGGGCTTATAAAGCCCTGGGCTGCACCCAGCACCACTAGACCACCAAGGAAACAAATTGTCAGGGGTCCATATTGGTTCCTGTATGGCATCCTGCTCTGGGGGCCATTTTGGTGGTGGCAGTTGCCAGTGTTTATGAACTGCAACTTGCGCCAGCACGCAAACCTCAGTGTCCTGGCTCTGCCTACACTATGTGTTGGCATTTTGCTAGGGGTCGTGCTAGGGGTCATGACATAAACCAATGAACTGTTGCATCTATCTAATTGTGTTTGGTTTTGAGGTTTTCATAATTGCCTCAGATCTCTCAGGTGTCACTTTCTTTCCTTCATGTGAAATCAACTGACCTATATATAACACCTCTTCTTGGCAGTAGTGTAGCTTCTCCTTGTCTACTTTATATCCCTTATCTGCTAGAATAGTCATCAATTGGGCAGAATCCTGTCTGCACTCATCTTCTGTAGTGCTGCAAATCAAAATGTCATCTACGTACTTTATCACCACGCTTTTGAGATCATTATTCCCTAGATCCATCTGAAGGTCTCTGTTAAAGATCGATCAGACTCAAAGTACCCTTGAGACAGCCTAGTATTTTTCAGTCTTTTGATGGTAAAATGTAAATGAAGTCAGGTCTTCTGAGTCCTTGTGCAACGGGATTGAGAAAAACACTTTTTTCAAATCAATCACTGTAAAGCATCGAGCTTCCATCGGGATACTGCATAATATTGTCGCCGGAGTAGGTACTAAAGGAAACTTGGAGTCTACAATCTGGTTAATCGCTACTGCGATATTACACAATCCTCTGATTCATTAGCACTGAAATAGTCTGAAATATACCCTCATCAACTCGAGACATGGGGTACTGTTTTGCTCGAGGTAAAATCGTTCCTGGCTTAAGCTTTATTTTAACCTCTCCTATCCCCTTCAATAAGCCTACGTCATAAGGGCCTTTGGTCCAAAGAACAGTTTGCATCTTTTCCAAATCTTCCATAAAAAATGCTGGTCTTTGCCGCATTATTGCCATTCGCTGTCGGACTTTTTTCTATCCAGTACATAATGCTCATGAAGAACACCCTTCATCATCACTTCGGTCTTCCCCAAACATATCATCATCAGTTATGTCAGTCAATCTGTACCCTTCCTCAAGAGCTATCACTGTTCTCCATGGTCTACCCTCATCGTCTACCCCTTTGAGCATTGGCATTTCCCTTCATAGAATTGCAGCTTCCAATTCTATAGGGATAGTCTGTCCACCTTCCTAATCCATAGGTATTTCTGGTCTAAACAGAAACTCATCAGGTATTTTCCCACCTGGCCAGGCAGCCATATCAGTAAAATGCTCACTCTGTCTAAAAACAATCCCTGGATCTACTGGAACGCCTCACAGAGCTACTTGCCCTGTAAATGCAAGTATAAACTCTCCCACGTTTAAATAGTGTATTCCTGGAGTGGAGCACACTATTCCTTGATCAGTAAATGAAATTGTCATGTTAAGTTTCATCATTAAGTCTCTTCCCAAAATATTAACTAGTGTCTGTCGTGAATATAACAAGGGAACAGACATGTCACATTCTCCTAAGGAGACTGGTAATTTATCACTAAAAGGAACTCAACTCGTAGCGCCAGAGAACCCTTGAGCACTCATGGCAATACCTGACATTGGATATTTTTCCTCTCATATACACAAATGTGTTGCTCCGGTGTCAAAATGAAAAGGATTTTCCTCCTATTGTCACATTGACCAATGGTTCCTCTTGGGGGTCTGGTGTCACAGATAGTACTGAATACATCATGTCACCCTGTTAGCTGTCCTATTGTGGATACCGACTCATCTCCGTTCCTGTGAAAGGATTTTCTCCTACCACAGTGATATCTCCAATTCTGGGTGTCAATACTTGTCCTGTGTTCGCATATTGCTGTGTCTGCATAGGGGCTTGTTGCGATTGCCCTTGTGGTGGATTCATTTGTGCTTGTCCCTGCTGTAGCACTTGTGACTGATAAGATGTGTGATCTTGGGCAAAGCCCTCTCTAGTCTGTGTGCTGTATGGCGGAGGATAAACTGACCTCTCTGGAAACCTGGCCATTTTGTACATTCCCTCAGCTCTAGCATATGCGCACACTTTGTCCTGTCATTCCACAATTCCAAAATACTAGGGGAAACCCTTCTGCCACTCCCTCCTTGGGTATAGCCTCTCTGAGCACTCTGGTTCTCATTCTGTGTGTTGTTAAACCCACCTTGGTTATTCTGAAATCCGCCTCCTCTTCCCTTATAACCCATACCTCTGCCTCGTGACGTAACCCATAAATCTTGTCCATTGGGCGCAAATTATTTACCTAAGATGTACCTAGTGATTCCTGCATTCCCAATCCTTCTTTGCTTGTAAATACCTACACTTCAATGGCAATTTTTTACAATTATTTCTGAACTAACATGGCTTCCTCGATCTTCCTATTCTCATCGTTCTTCTTGTTTTTCTTTTGTAATAATCGACAATGGTGCACTATTGTCAACTGTATCTCAGCCCATGGCTTCGCTTCCATCCCCATTTGTTTTTTCATCTGCCTCTGTACTGGCTCAGGCAATCCCTGACATAAAATATGGCAAAATAATGCCACTGTCTTTTCCCATGGCTCGCGAGTTTCAAGCTGCCATTCCTCCTGAATATCTGAAATGTAAGCAATAGGGTCTTCATCTTCCTTCATTTTACCCATATCTGATGTGTCGGATACTGTACCCTGAGAGCCCTCCAAATGTCTGCTCTACAATGATTAAATGGCGCGCCATCATGCGTGGTGTTTTGTGCAGTCACACTTGAATATCCCGCTCTGCAAATTTTTTATGAGGATGGAATGGTTCACTGTGTCAAATGCAGAAGAGAGATCAAGGAGGATGAGGACAGCAGGGTATTTTGGATTGAGGGATGCAAGCAGTTCTTCACAGGTGTTCTGGAGAGCAGTGTCCTTGGCTCAGGAAGTTTGGAATCGACACTGGTGGTCATGTAGACCGCCAATCAGTTCAGTATGGGCGTTGAGTTGGGGGAGTGCCAACTTCTTGAGCAGTTTTTCCCTGAAGAGGCTGATGGAAATGGGGAAGTAGTTGGCTGGGCAGGAACGGTCTGCAAATGGTATTGTACGGATGGGATGCACAAGGGAGTGCTTGAGGGAGGATGGAAAAGAACCAGTAGCAAAGGAGTGGTTACCGAGATCAGCAAGAGCTGGGGTGAGAGAGGAGATGTTGCCATTGAGGTTTCTGGATGAGCATGGGACAACCTGCATGGAAGAGACCTTCATGAAGTTGACAACTCTGATGACTACTTCAGGGGGGACAGGAGGCGTGGGTTGTGTTGGAAGTGTGTGTTACAAGGATGTTCAGTATGTCCATGGTTTTTTAAAAGAAGTGAGAGGCAAGTGCATTACAAAGGGACTGTGAAGAGTAGGGGCAGAAGATACTGCCGATGGGTTGGCAAGTTCCCTGCAAATTTTGTAGAGTTCAGCCCTGGTGCAAACCACAAGAATACAAGTACACAAATACTCACCTCTTGCACTCCTGGCAGGATTATGATTGATGCATTAATTCACAGAGGCTGATGTCAGAATGGAAGGCTGGCCAGCAAGGCAACGGCCATGGAAGACATAAGCTGACAACACAAAGCAATATGATACATCGAGCAAGGATAAAAGCATTCTAAAAGTAGGATGCAAACAAAAAGTGCATGGTCAATGCAGACTTAATTGTTACAGCATACAATTGGTCAGATACTGCATGCAATTGAATGCAGCAGCACCATGGACCCAGGTGCAGTCAAGTTAAAGCTGTAAACACCATGGTGCAGCATGCATGGTATAAGATAAAGGAGATAGAGTACAGGGTACAGGGAAAAAAGGTCAAATTGCACAAAAATGTTACTCTTTGTATTGAAAAACAATAGAAATATTTTAATACTGAAAACACTGGTTAAAGCAGGATTACATATATGCACATAAGAGAGCAATAAGTCTTGCTAATACACACAAAAAGTCTAAAAACCAGTAACATAGGAAAACGTCAGAATCAATAGATGATTAGTGTCGCAAAAATAAATGGGACATGTATGTGAACACACCAACACCACTAAACGTAGTGTGCTGGTACACAACATAGCATCCCAAAATTGCCATCAATGTTCACATGGTTGTGGCTTGTAACTGGTGTTGCACACCATAATTTGGGAACCCTAAGCAAGAGAGTGCAAATGTGCTGTCAATCCATAACTCTACAGGGGCGGAGTACTTGCAGCTTAAGAACTCCTGCCTTGCTGAGGCATGTCTGTCTGGCCAAGCTCTAGGATGGTTTACGGCTTTTCTGGCTGATCGTTCACAGTTGTTCTCTATTCCTCCTTTCCGGTCAAAACCGGTATTGCTTTCCTGTGGAGTCCCCCAGGGATCTGCGCTCTCTCCCATATTGTTCAATGTCTATATTAGATTTCTGTTGCATGTCATTCAGTCTTCTGGGTTTCGCTATTAATCCTATGCCGACTATACATAGGTGCTGGTACATCTGGATCTCACTAGACCTGACACAGCCGCTCGGCTAAGGAGGTGTTTGGAGGAGATGGGTGTATATGGCAACCAATTGGTTAAAGCTAAATGACAATAAGACTGAGTTCTTGGTCATTGGCACTACCTCTCCCCTTCTGTTTTGGAACACAGCTTTTTGGCCACTGTCACTTGGCCCTTTTCACTCTGCTGTCACCTTCTGCGAGAAATATGGGGATTAAAATGTCCTCTTCTCTCTCAGTGGATGAACAGGAGGGGGCTGTTAGTCATATCAGCCACTTTGAGCTCCATACTTTGCAGAACGTTCTACCGTTTATTCCAGCACACTGTCAAGCCCCAGTGGTGACAGCACTTGTTTTAAGTGTAATTGATTAGTGTAACTCACTCTACCTGGCTCAGCCCCGCATTCTTATTAACCGGCTCCAACTTCTACAAAATGCTGCAGCTAGAGAGATATTGCATCCCCATTTGGTGCGCATATGTCTCCTCTATTGAGTCAGATTTACTGTGGAGAAACGTATTCTCTTCAAGTCTATGGGCCTCATTACACGGAAGGCGGTGAGCCATGGCGCTATTAGCGCCATGGCTCATGCCGGTAAAATACCGGCACCGCCTTGGCGGAAAGGGGATTTACCGCCCCATTCCAAGGTTGGAGGGGCGGTAAATCCCCCTTCCGCCATTGCCCTTCCCCATTCCCATTTCTGCCCCATAGGGCTCTATGGGAATGGGGAAGGCGCTAATTACGGCACCGCAATTTTGCGGTGCCGTAATTAGCTCCGAGGTCCCTTAGCGGGTTGGTTTTTAACGCCTGCAAAAAGCAGGCGTTAAATCACCAACCCGCAAAGGGACCTCGTAGTACGGCGGTAAGGGTTAACGGTCACCGTTGCCATTAACGGTGACCGTTAACCCTTACCGCCGTCCGTGTAATGAGGCCCTATGTGTATCATTCATCGGGCATTCTATGGTTCAGGGGCGGATACTTGCAGGTTAAGTTTCCGCACTATGTTCCTGCTCATTGTCTCCACTCCCAGGCCGCTCTCCAAGTGCTGGTGCCTTGTGTTAGATTGTCTCACATGGATGGTCGCCCCTTTTCGGTGGCGGGCGCTAAAGCTTGGAACACTTTGCCTTTTTCTATCCATGCAACAACTGACCACCTTGGATTTCAGCAGTCACTGAAAACGTTCTTGTTTTAAATTCCTTCAATAGGAAACTCCATATCTCTGCTTCTAGAGCTAAGGTGCCTCCGGGCGTCTGTGCACTTAATAAATACATGTAACATAACATAACAGAACAAAATATAACATGACATAACATAACATACAACCATAGCAAGAGATGTGAAGTGTCACTCAATACACATGGTCAAAGTGCAATGAGACACACACCAGCACAACCATCAATACCTGTCACTGGCCACAAACAGCCAGCCAGCCAACCCACTTCCAAACACTGAGGAAAGGCTGACACAGTTTGAACTTCCACAGTTTTGAATATGAAACCAGTGGCCCCACCAATCCATCAAAAAAAACACCATGCTCAGACCTATGACCAGAAGGACACCCTGTGAAAAATGCACCCATGAAGAAGTACTGGTGCCCCACAAGACACGTCAATCCCAAGTGATCACACACAGTGCAAGACTCCCATGCAAACACCACACAAGCATCTGTTCTTGCCCTTCACTTACCTGCACAGGGTACCAACCTTATTTGCATACAATGCACACCATGGGGAGATGTTTCCCCTAAATGCAATGACATGCATAGTAACAACAGAAAGAACATGCACATCCATGACAACGCATGAATTGATACAGAAAATATGCAGAGAGTACCCACTGCAGAAGCAACATGGGATGCAAGAGGGTGACAGGACATAGATTGTGATCTGCCCATGAGTGCAGCATTCCACACCAGAGAGAGAGGGAGGGAGAGTGACACTGAGAGGGAAGACCAAGGAAATGCCACATCAAGGAGTACATTGCCTGGATTGGAGATGGCCAATGACATGCACTACACCACAGTAGGTGCGGCCATAGTACCACTTAAATAAGCATACTGGCATGGTAGCATGCAAAGCACATATATGTTAAGTTACACATGCAGCAAACATGGTGACCAATCACACATGTTCAACATGCCAAACAGTGCTCATGATTACCCGCTGACTGCGTCGGCATGGTGTGAATCCTGCATTACTGAAACAACATGGGAGAAGACATTACAACAGGCATAGTGAAGTATCATTAACACAGCACACATGTGCATGGAAACACAGAACCCATAGTTACCTTCACATGCCATCCTGTGCACCACCATGCAAACATGCACGTTGACCTCACTATGCATGCTTGCATGTCCACCACTGCAAACGTCATGGCCTTGAGAGGTCAACAGCACACCTCAAGGAAGAAATGATAAAAATATAAAAAATGAAACCTGGAAAGGGCAATTCAAAAATAAAATGCCAACATCCAGGACTTCAAACCAATACATGGGAGTGTGGGCTTGCAGCCAGAACCACCACAGATCACTCTGTCTCCACCGACTGGCCTTGCGAAGGCACCTGCTGACCCCATGCAGACTCATGGGACCCAACTTCTCCACTCATTGGTGCACTCACCTCTGCCTGCATTGAAGACTGCACATCCAGTTCAGCATCAGAGCTACTGTATTCCATAGTGCCAGAATTGTCTGCAGCAAGGGTCAGGATGGTATGTAGCACCAGTGGATTATCACAGCCTGCCATGCCATGTCCTCCACTGGTGGTCTGAAACACCACAGACTCTTCTTCACCCTCTTCCTTCTCTGCATCTGGTGCCTCCTCACCTGCACATGGACAGAAAAAGACACGTGGAGTCATGTGCAACGTGTCTACAGTAAACATGTGTATCACATTGCTGTCATGCAACAAAATGCAGGGTATGTCACCATAAAATAAACAGCATCCACACACGATGTACACAAAGCTATCTGATCATGGTATATGTAGACTGCCAACAACATTCCCTGCTCAGGGCCATGCTGCCAGTGGACACTTTGCCAACAAACAGGGTCGTTAACAAGCACACTATATCACATGGCACAGATAACTGTTGACTAATACCAGTGAAATGGGCATGACCATGTGACTCTTTGAGGTGCAATTACATGATATGATATGGCATTTATAACGCGCCTATACACAAGTGTTTCAAGGCGCAACATCACATGGCAACAGGCAGTAACACATATCCACATCCAAGTCTGCATCCATCACATGCCACACCAGTGCTAACCTTATACAGGAACTGTACACAATGGGAGCATCCCGTAAGTGTGTAAAAGAGGAAACAATCACAGTTGATGTATGACTGTAAGAGTACCAACTAGCCAAGGTCTGTGAAGTGGAGAGAGTACGTTGATGGAGTTGTGGATAGGAACAAGGTACAGTGACCCGCAAGAGGCAGAGGAGCATGGACCCATGGTGTGTGCTGAGTGTGGGAGGTTGACAGGGATCAGGACTCACAATGATTTGACTCAGGAGTCATTGCCATAGCGACAGGGGGATGTGCACAGTCTAGGTGTATGGGAAAAATGCAAGGCACACTAAGCAATTGTCCTGGGCAATTAGAGTGAGGGGGCAGTGTATGTGATGGAAGACGTACTTCTGTTCTCCAGCAAGGCTCAAAAGTACCCCAGGTGTCAAAAATACGGTATCCGTAATGCACAGGCACCTCAAAAAAACAAAAAAATGCATATGCGAGACCAGGATAGCTTCCAGAAAAACAAGAAAGTGGTACACAATACGCAGTGGCACCCAGCAGCACAAAAAATGCATACGCAAAACCAGGAAAGCTACCCAAAAAGTAAGAATAGAGGTACATGATAAACAGGGCACCCAGAGTTGGAAAAATGCGTACGCAACTCACTGTTAGCCCCGCAAAAAAGAAAAGTAGATGCGCGTATGCACAGAGGCAAATCCCCAACCAAAAAAAGAAGTTTGTACAGTCCCTGAAGTGAACAGATTGCGTGGCACCCCAAAATAGTCCCATCACTCTGTTTATGGCTGCCATCCATAGATATACATGGAAGACTCACATTCGTGCCTCTGTGCCTTTTTACCTGCCTCCTACTGTCCTGTGCTGCCTCCTACTTAGCCATCTAATGCTGCCTGTCCAGTGTGTGTGCCTGCTGTCCACCTGCGCTGCATTTGGAATGCCTGCTGTCCAGCCAATGCCTCTGCTCCTGTCCTCAGCCCTGTGACCACCTCACTGCTTCATCAGACTCCCAATATGCCATACCACCACCACCGTCCACAGCCCAGCTCCAGGACCACCTTGCCCACCCATACCTGCCTTGGCAGTTGCCATGTATGCACCATTATCTTCAGACCAGAGCGGCAACCCCACGACAGCGAGGCAGAGGGCTGTCAACTTCACTCCCAGTGAAGTTGACATCCTGGTGGAGAAGGTCCTGGAGCATTACGATGGGCACTTCCACCCTGTGAGTGATGCAACACCCAAGGAAGGACATCAGCAGATCTGGGATGAGACCCACAGCACAGCCCTGCACTACATCCAGGCCGGGCCACTGTGGAGGTGCACCGTTCACACAGGTGCCGGATCTCAGCTACCAACATGCTAGTCCTGCAGAAGTTCTACCAGGCGCTGCACATCCAGGTCTGTGACTTAGTGAGTGTCCGGAGTCGACTGGTGAGTAGCCATGTGGTGCAATGCTCTATGGTGCAAGTGCTCTGTGCATGCTCCAGCATGTTGGCAGTGAATCCCTTAGGCTTGCTGCAAGTGTGCATCTAAAACAGATATCTGCCTGCGTGCCACAGCGATTCCATATGTTCACTCAGACGATATGTATTTATAATGTGCTATCACTTGCATTGTGTGTTGTTGTTCTGTCTTTCAGACCCTGACCATGCAATGTTACTTGTGCCTGAGACGTGCCAGAGTGACAATTGAGGTAGTGTTCCCTGTGAGATGTGCATGACAAGGGTACACACGGGGGGACAGAGTCCACCCACTTTTTCAGAGGGTGGACTCAGTCCTCCCAGCTAAAATGAGAAACATTGAAGGTCCTCTTTTAATGTATGCATTAAAGTAGACCAAGGGGATCGAACCACAGTCTGATTTGTAGGCCGGACACTTCACCACTGTGCTACATAACGTGATGAAGAATAACAAACAACTAAAGATACATTGTCCCAATTTGGTACTGCACGTCTCAGGGAAACATTTTTATTGGTTCTTAGAGTTTAAAACATGCACATCTTTTAACGTTTTCAAAAATACTATTAGAAGAAAATATCCTCTCTTGGTTTTATGTGTGTGTTGTTTTTATGAAAAGCAAATGCCATTTTTCCTGCACAATTTGGGTGGTTATGCAAAGCAAATTTAATGAAATGTGCATATTTTATCTCGATCTGCTAATTTCTGGTGACTTCACATCCAATTGCATTTGTTGATGAGTCCCCCCACTTTAATTTTTAGGACTTGACCCCTGTGTGCATGCATGATGTTCTTGTGTATGTGCCAAAAACGGGAATGTGTGACTGGTCATCACTCACTCCTCGATGTAACACATGCATTTGGATGGCTGGCTTAGTCACATGGAGGCATTACAGTTCACAGGACTCTGATGTGATTGGTCATCACAATGCTTGGGGACTCTCAGTTGATGTGTGTGCATGACATGTGAATGTGCTTTTTGCTGTGGCATGATGACATGTGCATGTGCCCATGAGGCATGTGTGTGGAGCATCCGCAATTGATTGGTTGTGGCAGTGGCAAGAAGCCTGATGTGAATGTGTGGAGCGATGGCCAGGCATGTGTCTGCAGGTATATCTAAGTTGGTGTGGAGGTTGTTGGTTGTTCCCTTGACTAGTCATGTTCATGTGAATGTTGGTGTTGCCAGGCACACATTGGTGCAGTACACTGATGTTTCAGTTTGTGTTTCCTTTTCTACAGTTGCATCTGATGAAGAGGGTGGATCCAGTGCTGTGGAGCATGGCAGCAGGGATGCCTCCACCGTGGAAAGAGGCGCAGGGCCGAGCAACACCCCCATAAAAGCACATCTTCGGGGAGCGATGTGGCTGTGGCAGCGCTGATGAGATTGGGCATGGCTGCTGGGGTAAGTTCATGAAGGTGAAGGTGGAAGTGGACTCCTCAGCAGCGGTGGGGACAGGTGATGCCACACAGGGGCCATCAATGGCGGAATATGCCCCAGAGTCATCCAGGTTGGCCGAGTGGGGGGAAGTGGCCATTGCAGCCCAGCCAGAACTGGAGTTCCCTGCCCTTTAAGATGAGGTTGCAATACCCTTGATATGTATGGTGGATGCAGAAATTATTCAAACATCAATAATAGGAAAGACTCAGGTAGTTGGCAAAAGGATAACGGTTTAATATCAATGATCTAAAACAGGGAGTACAACAGACATCAGCAGACGTCCCTCATCACGATCTCAATGCATTCCATAAAAAAGCTTGTTTATATAATAAAACATTGTCATAGGTGCCGTTAACCCACTTACTACTAACGTCATCCTATGTGGCAAACTACAAAAACCTAGTGGCAAGTGTGATAGGGTCTAACAGGATCATCTAAGTATATAATCCATACTTATCTAGGGCAGTGGAATAATGTGATAGGCTTCTTAACATCAGGTTGGGCAACTAAGCCCTCCCTTCAAACAGGTCACTATGAACGTCACTAAATACATGACGTACCATTGGCTAAATAACTATAGGACCCTTGTTCGTGCGGTCCTCTATCTGGTTATTTCAAACCTCAGTTAGTACCTTTCCACCTACGTATAGCAGCATGAAGGCTGGGCGTCCAGGTGCTGGAGAGCTCATTTTAACCATAGCTTCCCACCAATAAATAAATCCATCCATTATCACCTTAGTGGTCTGCTGTCAATTAGGACTTAGAACTTGTCCTTGAGAGTGTTTGTTGCTCTGGGAAATTCAGGGGAGTGAAGGCACGCTCTGCCCTCGTGCATAGGTGTGACCATCATGATCGTCCAACTTCTTCTCCCCACGTGACTAAAGACCACGAAATCGAGCTTCTAGTGTATTAAAATACTATTTTCTAGTAGACCTCCGACATCTTCTTGTTTTTGTCCATGCCTTCTGTGCAGGAGCTCCATTGGTTCACACGATTTGTATCCAATATCAGCTCAGTCCAGCCTGATAGGGCCTTGGCTTCTTGGCTCATCCAGCCTCGCCTTTCGGAGATTCACCTGTAATTCACTTGTTTTTCTAACTGCACCATACTGGAAAAGTGGCCTTACTTCTTTTGCTCAGCTCTGTATATTCAGTAAAACAACTTTGTTAAAGGGACATTATGGTTAAATTGCGCTACTAAAAACTTCATAGGTTTTTAGTAGCACAACTTAACCATAACGTCCCTTTAACAAAGTTTTTTTACTGAATATACATTTTCATATTGTAAATTAGATAGATGCTTACTAGGATACCCTTACTTTATATACATGTAACAAAGAACATACTGAACCCCCTGCTAATGATGTTGATGTCCGCGGATTATACGTATGTCCGCGAACTGCCGCGGACAACAGCAGCAATACCCAAACACTCAGGGGGTATCTTAAATTGTTCTAGCATGCCATATAAACGCTACACAAGTTCTAAAAGCAGCAATTAAACACATTATATGTAATAATAAATAAGAAGTGCAACCTATATATCTAACACATCAACCATCCATTTAAATACCACATGTACTAAAATGGAATATACCAAAACAAAAAAGATATGCTTCCAACATAATTACCTCACAGAAACTGCGCAGCTAGGAGCAACCTAGGTCTGTTGTGCAGACCTACACAACAGTAAGAATACAATTTACCAGAAACTAGTAAGTAAACTTTATTTTTCTTATATATTTCTAAACTTTTTGTATTGGGTACACTAAAATAAATACATTTTTGTTTATTACACAGAAATGTCCAGTTCTTTGGAATTGCTTGAGGAACATTTCCCACGTGAGGAAATGTCTGAAGACAGTAATACTAATGGTAGACACTTCTCTTTATAAGAAAATTAATAATCATTACTTTATGTGCACTTAACATATATATTTTTTTTGAACAGACCATACAAACATTGAAATAATACACCAAAGGACACATTGGAAAATGCTCTGCAGCGCATGGAACAAAAAAATGGACATGCTCATGGAAAATTTCAATCTTTTGAAACATTGTGTGGAGGACCACATAAAAGAAATACCATTTTCCCACATGTACCTGTTCCCCCTCTCCATGCCCCAGTCAAGTATCCCCAAAACCTCAACACCAAGAAAAACGTTATGATGAGACTTCCATCCCTTCATCCACTCCCATCCATCCTCTCCAAACCCCTAATTCCCCTATATTCGTATCAGTTTCTGCTTCCCCCTCTCTTTCATAAATTGTGTATCTTTATATAATAAAAAAAAATAATATTATGTGTCTTTAAATTCAATCCTTTGTGTCTTATTTTTTTTTAAAAGTCAGCTGGGGTGTCCGTGGACAGCGCGCCTATCCGGAATGTTCGTAAACAGCCAAAATGGGGGTGTCCTAAGGACACTATACCTGTCCGTACCGTTCACAAGCAACATTGAACTGTTCTTAGAACACACTTGTGTCCGGGATGTCCGTAAGTGAATAAAATGGAGATGCCCTAAGGACACTATACCTGTCCGTACCATCCGCAGGCAAGTTGAAACTGTCCTAAGAACATGCGCGGTGTCCGGGATGTCCGTAATTAAACAAAATGGAGGTGTCCTAAGGACATTATACCTGTCCGTACAGTCTGTCGAACATCTACGTACATGCGCACCACCCCATAAATCCTGCGAACATCACGCCTGTCTCACTTATGTCGCACTTTTAATTTGTTGAGGACCCAAACACTGTCCGTAGAACACCCACGTGCATGCGCATGACAGTTCCCGTGCATTTGGTGTCCTGCGGAGACCTGTTTTCTTCGCGGACGTGTTCCTGACATCATCATGTGACCACACCTATGCTGAGCGTGTGTCCTGATTTGCGGACACTGTCCAGTTCCCCAACATTTTAAAAGAACTTTTTCAGACAATCCAAATTATATTACAGTAAAAATTCACCATTGCACATGTCCCAGACAATGACCCTGGCTTTCCACATACGTTTTGGAACTTTTTGAACCTTTTTGGTTGTGTTCGATCTGTCCGTGAAGTGCACCCCTCCACCCCTCTACCCCTATAAAAGGCCATACCCCAGAGCTGATCTTCATTGTGCTACTGGCTATTGCAGATTGACTTTTGCTGCCTTTGCTGCTCTTGCTGAGATTATCTCATCAACCCTGATGGCATCCATGGCTGCTGTTGCTACATCTGCCTCAGCACCACCCCCAAACCCTCCACCACCACCACCTCCCCAAGGACCTGCAGAGGGGAACAGGTGTGAAGATGTAGAGGATGAGGATGAAGAGGATGAAGAGAATGAGGTACTACTAGCACTCGCCGGGAAACTTGGGTGTGGCGGTTGTTTACCATTCATGGTAACATACCAAAAGCATGTGTGAACAAGGTCACCTGCAACCAGTGCAAAATGGTGCTGAGTCGTGAGAGACGTGGTTCGTAGAGCTTTGGTACAACATCCATGAAGCGACACCTGAAGTCGTTCCACGGTGGGGCCGTACGCAAGGTTGTACCTTGTGATGAACATAGTAGGTTGAGTTCCTCTACCACATGCTCCGTTTCCGCTCCTTTCACCACAAGAGACACTCCTGTGGGAGAGCACATCCCTCCAGCTGCCTCACAGGCCATTCACGATGCTGTTGACCCTTACCTTTCAAGGGTCACAATATTGTGCATGTACTGTGATGCAGTACTTTGCAGGGGGGAGACTCTTCGAAGTGCTTTCGAGACTGCGGTCACGGAGCACCAGAAGACCTGCTACCTACCTAAGTAAGGCCCACCTTACATCTTCCTCTCTCCACCTGCCCTTTCTTATCCCCCTGGTTGGTGTGCCTTCATTACCCTCCTATCCCCTCCTCTCCTAGTGTGTCGTGTGTAAAAAACAAAAAATATATAAAAGATAAAAATCCAAAAAAAAGGCTCTTTTCAGAGCCGCCTTTCACAGTTTAAAAATAGAAGTGGCAAATAAACAGTGCAGGGCTCTGTGCATTTTTTAGAAGTCCGCGGACAGTTCTAGGTCATATAAAGTTTTAGGGTGCTGCCCTAGCAAAACCAATGCACTTTTCTCTGGGAGGAAGTGGTGGCTCTAAAAAGAGCCTTTTGGTGGTGTTTTTGTGTGTTTGAAAAACTTGACATCGTCAACATCTAATGCAAAATAGATGACTCTAATTCCAAAAAAGGTTGCAATGCATTTTGTACATTTTCTCAAAAAAATCTGATTGGCAGCATAAGTAAGATGGATCTCTGTGAAAAATGTATGTGTTACGAAACATAATATTTTCATTGTAAAAAAGGACATGCCAACATCTCTTAGAAAGGCACAAACAGCCTTATTGACATTGTGCCTCATTTCTCTATTTGTGCACTAAATGAAGAAGAACGCAACCACATTTGTCTTTGCGCAATACGAGAACAAATTACTTGGGAATTTGGACCTTCCCAAGTCCTTCTTTCATTGTAAAATGCAATGAAATTCCAGGCATATGTCCTAAACTGTTCCCTCCACAATGAACTATAATTATGTCTGGATGATGCTCTGTCTCTAAAGTAGCACAGAGAGGTACCAAATCCAGCCACTTCATTCCACACACTCCATGCCAGTGAACTTCCACATGAGGGAATTCAAGATCTGCAGCTACTCCAAAGCGTTCTGCATGCACCTCCAACCAATGTATCCATGAGTCTCCCAAAATCCAGATAATCTGTTTTCAGAAACAAACAGGCATAGCTATCTGTTCTTCTCTCAGGAAAAAGACATTATGCCAAACTCTCTCCTTACACAACACACCCAGTAAACATTACTGACCAATCCCTAGCTCTGCTCATTCTCATGTGCATGCCTCTCCACCCCAAAACCCCAAAATGTGATACACGTAATCCGCGGACTACCGCCATGTCTGCAGACATATCGAAAACCTGAGTGTGGTGAGTGTAAAATTAAATAGTGTGCCCCATTTCCCCTTTGAGGTTGGTTCTGAAAAGTGCCATTTTTTTTGTTTTTTTTGCAGATGCTTGATAGACACCTGTTATTTTGTATTTTTTTTCTTCTTACTTTACTACTAAAATCTTCACATGACCTTTATATTCCAAAACAGCATAGCATTTCCCAAAAAAGATAAGGAAATTCCATCTTCTTTACAATAAACAGCATTACTGGAATCAATATTCTCATTATTACAGAAAAACATACCAGCTCTAAGCATGAAAGCACACATGCCTCGGTTGAATGCACACCTACTAATGTTTTGCTGAGGACAAAAACAGAACTATTGTCTCATATTGCCCATGTAGTAATCCAGAAAAAATTGCTTTCGCATTTGGAAGGATGTTCAGTACTGCTTGAACCAAGTGTTCCAAATCTGCCAACAAAGAGGGGCACTGACGTATCCCAAATGGAAAGCACCATAGTGCAAAACTACCAGATGTGGACTGTTCATCCTGCCTATATCTGCACAAACTTGTACAATTCCCTTTACATTGCAATCAGGCACAGTGCTCCACACCACCTCCACTCCTTTAACATCGAAATGGTTTGCCACATGCCTGCATTGAGCATCCTGCTGTAAAGCATGCACAAACATATCTCCAAGCCCCAACACCCTGACTTTCTCCACCTCTGCCATCTTCACTGCACACTATCCCTTTCAATACAATTCCACAACCTCAACATCTGATTGGCTAATCCCTACAGTCCCCTTTCCATGCTGGATTTGCTGAACAACCCTGGATGTGACATGCCCTGCCTGCGGACAGCCGCGGTGTCCACAGACCATGTAACACTTAGCCAACCTGTCTACCCTTTCCACATCACTCTCGATGCCATTCCCTCATTGGATACAGCTAAGCAGTCACACAACCATCTACCAATCACATCCAAGACCTCTACATCTAACTCCATCATCAGAAGTACTGTTGATCACTCTGGGTACAAGTTTCATATCTTTGGAAAGCACCTACTACAAAAACTACTCTACAAGTCTCCAAGATTTCTACTTACAGCTGCATGCATATCCACATGCATAAATACAAACTACAGGTATGCACATTTTATTCACAGTACATGTACAACTCTTATGAATTCATATAAACAGAGTAATGCCACTAAACTTGCATAACCTATAAAATGAACGTATTGCAATTTTTCCCATCTACTATAATCAACTGTCACTTCCATACCTGTCTGCTATCTACAACACAGCTTTAAAAAACCAAGTGAATTTCATACACTTAAAATTCTACTCATTTGCAAACCATGTTGAACGAACATATTATAAATAAAAGATAAAGGCTGCACATAGTCAAATGAAATGCATGCATACACTATGTTCAGATATCAAACAAGAATACTACTACAAAAACATAGAAATCAACGTCTAAATTAACATCAGTGCTATAAAATTACAAAATGACTAACTTCTTTCTTTTACAATTGCAGTGAAGACCACGTTCCTGAAAATCAGCAGCATCTGAACTACAAACAACATATCCAAAGAAACCTGCTCATTCCACAAAAAAAGAGTAAGTACAATACTACCTTACTATTCTTACTGTCACACAAAAACACTGTGTAGTTCATTCATGTAATTTGCGCACCAAAAAAAACAGATATTTCTGAACCATGCTGCCCACAAATCCTCATTTATTAAACAGGGATTAGCAGGCAGAATGGTTCACAAATTCCTGTTTTTTGGAACAAAAATAACATAACTCAACCCCTAGAATGTTAGTATTACAAAACAAAGAACTGTTCTAATTGTATACCATTAGATTTACTTCCCAACTACTTGTAGCTGCCCAATGCACAATCACACACCACCACAAACATCTTTACCATCATACTCAGACACTCATGCACACAGCGCACATACATTGCAGAATGGCCCAACCCATTCTTTCTTTTTTTTTCAACAGACCCCAAAGAATGCCTACCAAAAAGCAAGTCCGTAGAAAGCAACGCAGAAATAGAGCAAATGAAAATAAAAGTGTCCAAAATAAGCATCCATCTCTAGCAGAGTTTGTTCAAAAGGTTCAAACAAAACAGCTAATACAGTCATTTAGCAAACAAAAAGAAGCTTCCAGTACAGAACTTTGCCTCCTCTATCAAAATGTAAAATGAAACAGAAAATGATTAACAAGAATTCGCTACCACTACTGCTAAAACTGCTACTATAAATCTTGATATACTAGCAAGTAACTATACCAAAAAAAGTATTTTAACAAAAATGTTCCACCACAGAAGAAGCATACAAACAAAACCAAACAAACACAATTGCCATACATAGAAGTGGACGAGGTTATGAAAAACTTAATAATACCATAATGCAACAAGAAATACTGCTTACAAAAATATCCCCAGAAAAGTCAGAATTACCTATCCATTCGACTGAACCAGAACATCCAGTTTACACATGGCCATGCACGTCAATGTGTAACATTCCCAAAAAATCTTTCAAATCTTTATGTCAGTTCCTCAATCAGTATGTGAAAGGCAAAGACAAAATCAAAATGGAGCTGCTGCAAAATATGGCTACCTGTCCAGTGCGCAAATACACAGGAGTACAAGGACATTCATTAGCCTGCATTTCAGGACCTATTTGCAAAAGCACCTTCCATCATATCAAAATGATATCAACACATCATTCAACTATAAGAAATCTAGTCTATAAACTGTACTATGCTACAAGTCCTGCTTTAGCACTAGCCAATTTAAATAACAATCTTCTACATGGCACAGTCAAAGACCTACTCGAAGAAATCAACCATATCCAGAAAAAATATTTTGGAAGTGAAAGCCACTTACAAAATGCAATAGCTTTACAACAGACTAGAAACAATAATACACATGTCAGCCTTCTTCTACCCACATACAAAAATGAAATGCTAAAATTTAAATGTATATCCGCTGAAGTACCAAACCATGTGTGTGTGTGTTACTGCAGAACTTTTAATTAAAGTAACCCAAAAACTATATATGTAACATACAAAATAGAAGACAATGAAGATTCCAAATGGTTTGAATTAGCTCTCTACCTTATAGCAGAAAACAAATGGGAAATAACTGACCCCTTCATAATTTGCAGTTACTGCACTACAAAACTTGACAACAACCAAACTCCTTAACGTGCTATCACAAATAACTTAGAATTATTCCCACTACCAAAACCCCTCTAACAACTCCTTTTATATGAGAGCATCATAATTCAAACAGTGCACCCATTTCAAGCAATAATACGCCTTCAACCAAAAACAGCAAAATTACCTCCCTCTGAATTGGTGAAAGGCATTTGTGGCAAAGTAGTTTATTTACCATTAGATCTAAAAGAAAATGTGCACACTCTGGGAGTGCAAAGTCCAATAGAGCAATATTTAATTGTATTAGTAAATGGTGTACCTACAAAACACAAACAAATGTGGCAACAACTCGTAGACTTACATAAAGTTAGAAAAGCCTTGCAATATCTAAAAGACAATAATGAATACTACAAAGAAATAAATATTGAAGAAAACTTAAGGGAAACAACTGAAATAATTCAAGAGTCACCAGAAACAGGTCAATTTGAACTTCTAGATCCTTCTACAGTATCAAATATTTTAGACCATTATACAATTCATCCATTACACTCTAATGACAGCATAGATGATGCACTAGAAACGTACCAAATGCGAGAAACCAAAGGATCACCAATCAGCATATGGGAAAAAGTATACATGCTTTTCCTCTACTCTTTCCTACAGGCAAAGGAGGAAGGTACGAGGAAGGTATGATGATAGACCTATTCAGATAACAACAACAGAATACCGCTCGTTACGAATGTTTTCTGAAGATCTCAGATTTAGACAAAATGTGGAATACATATTCCACCTACTCTTTGAAAGTGAACTAGCAACTCTATGTTACGGAGTTGCACACACATTGAAATCAGGAACCAATTTTCAAAATATGGCAGCCATGCAATTAATAAGAAAAGTGCAAGAAAAAAATGATGTTTTACAATCAGCATTACAAATCTGTTAGCAAACATGCGTGGTATGAAAGAGTACTGGTTCCGACGTCACAGAGATGTACGTTGTATGATAAGAAACCTTGGCCCACCCAATTGGTTTGTTACATTAAGTTGTGCAGAATATGCATGGGTAGATTTACATGATTTCCTACGCATATCAAACAAAAACAAAACAAACATAGATATACTAACACCTGGAGAACTTTGCTCTCTAGATCCTGTTAACGTTTCAAGATATTTCCATCATCGTTTCAACTCTATGCTACACTTTATTTGTAATAAAACTGCTCCTCCCCTCAGAGAAATGCAATACTTCTTTTGGAGAAAAGAATGCCAAGCCAGAGAAGCACCACATATCCACATGCTTTTATGGATTAAAGATGCTCCTAAATTTGGTCAAGACAGTGATGCCACTGTTTTAGAGTTTATCGAAAAATATGTCACTTGTGAAATTCCATCGGAAGCAACAAATAGTGATCTTCATGCATAAATTGTACAATTTCAAAGACAAAGGCAAATATTATCATCGCAAATACAAAAACAAAGGGAAATACTACACCAAATGCCGCTTTGGTTTCCCTAGACCAGTTACAGAAACAGGTGAAGTGAACAACTTCATGTCTTCAGTTAGACATAGTGTTAAAGGTAAATCACCTAAGAACACATATTACATAAAAAGAACAGAAGAAGCAAAATATATCAATGATTACAATGCAATCATTGCCCTCTTATGGAATCAAAACATAGATGTGCAGTGCAGACAATTCCACTGGAGTTGCACAATATGTTACAGCCTACTGGAATGATCTATCAGCGGACAAAACACTCACAATCTCAGAAATTGTACAGCTTAGGCATAAAAATGCTCTCTCGTAGAGAATGTGGCTCCTATGAAGCTGCAGATCATTTAACCAGTACTGTTTTGTATGGAAAATCTAAAAAGATAGAATGGATAAGTCTTGGTCCTGCTAAATCTAGAAAAAGAGTTCTCAAATCATACAACGACATAGAAACAATAGCCAAAAATGATCCCAACAGCCAAGACATTTTGAAAAACAATTTACTAGACACATACTACCCAAACAGGAGTACCACTTTGGAAACCATGGGCCTCATTCCAACTTTTGAGGTAACCACACCGCTATTTGCGGCATGGCTGCCTCCAAAATCGTTCCGACTCCGACCTGGTGAATCGAGTAATTACCGGTCCATTCCGATGTCGGAGGGACTGGTAATTCCCCATTCACCAGGGCCATTCCCCATTCCTATTTGAGCCCCCATAGGGCTCAATGGGAAGGGGGAAGGCAGCAATAATGGTACCATAAATTACGGTACCGTTATTGACCCCGGTGTCCCTTTGCAGGTCCCGCAAAGGGAACTTATAGTTGGGCACAAAGGGATTACCGGCACCGGTGTCATTAGCGGTGCCCGGGATCCCTTTGCGCCCTACTTGTAATGATGCCCCATGTGTCTATACCACATAGCCCAAAACTTCACATACAAAAATAATATAAAACCCAATGAAAAAAAAGGTAGCTATAGAGTGACAAATTTTGAAGGCAGCTTAGTGAAAATTACAAAATGAATGTTAATTAATCATATCAAATTGTCATTAAAAACACCTCAACATAAAGAACTATATTACATGACCCTACTACAACTTTTTAAAACATGGAGAAAAGAAGAAGCGATACTAGAAAACTATGACTCCTATGAAGACGCTTTCAAAACAAATGAAAGCACTATCACCGATGTAATCTTTACACAGTACAAAACAATAATGCACAATGAACAGCAACACAAAGAAGAACTCCAGGCCCAACTAGATAAGGACACACCCGACAGTAGTCAACCTTCTGTAACAGGAAGCCAACAACCAATGGGACAGCCGCTAATAACAAATGAGGCGGCATTAGCATTGACAGAAGTAGAGAACACCATTTATCACTATGAAGAAGATACAGAAGACTTAACTGTACTACAATCAAAATTGAACAAAGAGAAGCGTACCATTTTTCAAGAAGTAACAAAACAAATTGCACATGTTGTACAACATGAAAATAAAGATAGTATGTGCCAAAATTACAAACCTATACTACTGTATAGGTTCAGTGGTGGAGCTGGTTCAGGTAAAACATTCTTAATCAAAATCATCAGCAAGTTCCTTCAACAATTGACAAACAACAAACTGTCAGCTGTTGTAACTGCCCCAACAGGTTTAGCTGCCTACATGCCTACAACATAGGCGGTTTCACTTTACACCGATTACTACTCCTTCCAGTAGAACACCAAAACAAATTAGAATATTACAAACTTTCTACAGAAGCTGCAATGAAACTACGCAGAGTGTTAAAACACATGAAAATGCTAGTAATAGATAAAGTGAGCATGGTCTCCAACCTAATGTTGGCTTTGATTCACCTCAGATTACAGGAAGTACTCAAAACAAACTACGAAGAGCTCTTTGGAGGAAAACACATTATTGTTTTTGGAGATCTTCTTCAATTGACACCAGTGAAAGTTGAACCTATTTTTAAAACCTTAGGACACAAACTCTGCTGTAAAACTGTTGGCAGCATAGGAAAAATCAACCTTTGGCAACATTTCCAAAACAAAGAATTAACAGAAAACATGCACCAATCTGCAGACCTCACTTACGCCAACATTTTAAAAAGTATTAGAGTTGGTGTACTATCTCAAGAAGCACAAGCAATATTAAAAACCCGGCACATCCATGCACTACCCATGTGTCAACAAGCCACAACAAGACTAAATACCTTAGAAAATTATATCTCCAACACAGCTGGTTTGGAGAACATATTAAAATTATCCTTAAACTGTATAGTAATGCTTAAACATAACCTTGACATGGAGCAAGGACTAGTTAACAGAGCACTGACTACAGTTGTTGGCTTTCAAACATAGCCACATGAGAACAACAATCATTTTGTCAATATTCTCTTTGACAAACTTTCAGAAGTGAAAAGGATAGGGCGCTCAACAGGTTGATTCCTTCTTTTCAAAGACATGTATGTACGCAGAGAACAATTTTCTCTAACTCTAGCATACGCAGTTACCATGCACAAATCACAAGGTCTTTCCCTAGATAAAGCATTGATATATATTGTGAACACAGTCTTTAAAGAAGGCATGAGCTACGTAGCACTATCACGCTTAAGTACACTTGACGGTCTATTTCTAATCAACTTTGATGCAAGTAAAGTAAACGCTGAAAATCCTTGCATTTTAGAATGCAATAGACTACATTCACTATGCACCCCCATCTAAAAACATATCCTGTTCCACAAAAAGGAAAACACTGTAAAAGAAAACTAATTCAAACAGAAATGCAACAGGATCTCACTGCAAATCCTCCAAAAAGAGTGAAAGAAGCTAATACTTCATCAATTACCACAACCAAAGAAGAATCTATTACTCAAAGTAGCTCAGGTACTTCTTCAAAGAAGCAACACATACTCCGAAAAAATGACTTGGACACAGAACTATCTGGTCCATTCAAATTTTCAAATATAACTGGTGTAAATTGCTACGCAAATGTAGCAATCAATATTCTATTTCAATTGCCACCAATTGTTGACAGCATTTACTTACACAGTACAGACCAATTGAGTTTGCAAATGTTAGTCCTTCATAGAAACGCAACCAACAATCCTAACAACACGTATAGTGTTCATGGAATAAGACAAGAATTAGACTACTGTGCTGGAATGGTGAAATTCACTATAAACTCACAAGAAGATCCACAAGAATTTCTAATGTACTTACTACAAGTACTGGAAAACTAAAACATACCTATAAATGAAATTTTCCAGATTTCATACTTGTGGAAACATACATGCACTCTCTGCAACAATGTGGCAGAGGAACACATCCCTAATGAGCACTTTGTGCATGTATCCATACCTAATTGTGAATCCGTTCCATTTCAGCAACTTGTACAAAATGCAAACCATGGTAGATTATGTACTACCTGCAATTCAGATAATCGCTCCACCTTACTAATACAAACACATAGTAAATACGTAATGCTAATGCTTATACGTTACAATGCAGACGGTACCAAAAACAACTGCAAGCTGAGTGGATTCACACACGGTCAAGTATCACTTGGTAAGAAAACCTTCACACCAATAGGTATAATCTACCATGCAGGAGCCACAACCAATGCAGGTCACTACTCTGCATATATAAAAAAGAAATGTGGATGGTCTGAATGTAATGATAGTACCATTTCTCTAAAGCAGAGATTACCAGCAAATCTTACAAATGCTTATTTAATCTTCTTAAAACCAAAATTGAATAACTAATGTGTACTTAAACATTAACAAAACTTCAATTAGAAAATTATGAACAGTTAGAATACACCATCAGGTATATAACTGTTCCAAGATTTTTCAACAACCAAAAGAAATAAATCAATACCACTAATAACTAATCTGTGCAAAAACATTAATAAAACTTCAATTAAAAAACTATAAACATTTAGAATACGCCAACAGGTATCTAACTGCCCCAAGATTTTGCAACAACCAAATAGATAAATCAATACCTCTGAAAAATAACAAAAAATAAACAGTTAGAATACGCCAACGGGTATCTAACTGCCCCAAAACTTTGCAAGAACCAAACAAATAAATCAATACCACCAATAACTAATAATTAGAAAACTATAAACAGCTACAATACGCCAACAGGTATCTAACTGCACCAAAATTCTGCAACAACCAAACAAATAAATCAATACCACCAAATTATAAAAAGAAATAAACAGTTAGAATACGCCAACATGCATCTAAAGGCCCCAAGAATCTGCAACAACCCAACAGATAGATTAGCATCTTGAGAATATAAATAAAAAACTATAACCAGTTACAATTTGACAACATGTATCTAACAATCTGCAACAAGCCAACAGATAGAACATTTGCCAGAAACAACAAGTGAACACTGAAAACAAACAAATCAATATGCTGTAGCATAACCAAAAAAGTTTTTTTTTAATCCAACATGGATTTTTTTTTCCCACAGACCCAATGATTCAAAAAACAAACACAGAAACTGAGCAAATTGCACAGTACACTGGTTTGTAAACTACTAAATATGAGGGTCGAAAAAAAGCTGAAATGTCTATTCTGCAATGTAATAAGTCTTTATAAAATACCTACACTAACATGATCTTTTCTATTATCACAGAAATTGAAAAAGAATATCTGCTCCAGCTACCCAACTCATGAAAAAATATATCCAATCACAAAAAATCAAACAGTAAGTATATTCTAATAGAACACATAAATACTGCTGCATAACAGAACCATTGAAGCAAACATCTAACCATACACCACAATACAAAATGTTTACTTCCATGGATATGTTATAATGCAGTGCTTGTTACCAAACTCTACAATCTTAATGACATAATGTAGCCAAAACTTTACATACAAACTATACAAATCAAACAGTACACAAACTGTAGATTTGCAAATATTTGATAGATATTTGATTCTATTGGTGTGATCTATGGGTGTGATATGCTGCGTTGGTTGTGGCCAGGGCCTAGAGTATTGGGTGCATGGCCTACAGCCTACGGCCTTCGGCCATGCACCCAAGACTCTAGGCCGTGGCCACAACCACCGCAGCATATCACACCCATAGATCACACCCATAGAATCAAATATTTTAGCTATGCCAAATGGGCATTTTTATGTCCGCGGACACTGCGCCTGTCCTTAGAACAGTTTCAACTTGCCTGCGGATAGCACGGACGGGAATAGTGTCCTTAGGACAGCTCTCATTTTGACTAATTATGGACATCCCGGACAGCGCGGGCATGGCCAACACATCAGGGGCACCTGCCACCTAAAAAAATACAGTATTTGACCCAACTCTTACTCCCCAAACCTCCCCAAGCACTCTTGCACACCAAAACACTCCCCAAAATTGCATTTTGCCTCTGTTCGTTGCTGCGTACTCAGCGGATCCAAGATGGCGGGCGCATCAGAACAATCTGACACACTTCGCGCTCTTCACCATCCAATCAGTGAACACGTCAAATGTCCGCGGACATGATGCGAGCCGATCCGCCAATCGGTTTCCTGTCCGCGGAGCGAACAGGGAAGTGTGTCCGCGGAGCAGACATAGAAATCACTAATTTTTTGTGACCTACTTTTTGGTGATTGTTTTAAAAACTACTGGACGGATTTTCACCAAATTTACAAAAGCACACTTTCGGGACCAAGCTGCTGCTCCGGCCACTAATTTTGTGAAAATCCATCCAGCGGTTTGGGCTGTAGCCATGCGCAAAGTTTTTTTGGGACTCCCCTATAACTTTGCCCCCCCCCTGGACCAAACCTCACCAACCTTTGCAAAAAAATTCTGAGTGGGCCATATACTTTTTTGCGAAGTTTGGTGAGGATTCGTCCAGGGAGAGCGAAGTTATAAGCCACCCAAAAAGTGCTCTTCCTATGGGATTAGCAACTTCACCATAACTACACGGCCACTACTGTGTATAGTGTGTATGATATACATATATATGCAATTATAGTTAAGTTGCTAATGTACCGTGGCTGTGTTATATATATACATATATATATATAACACAGCCACGGTAGTGGCCGTGTAGTTATGGTTAAATTGCTAATCCCATAGGAAGAGCACTTTTTGGGTGGTTTATAACTTTGCTCTCCCTTGACGAATCTTCACCAAACTTTGCAAAAAAAGTATATGGCCCAGTTTGGTGAAGTTTTGTCGAGTGGGGGCAAAGTTATAGAGGGGGGTCCCAAAATTGATTTTTTTCCCATAGACTGAATGGGGAAAAAACTTTGCTCACGCCTACAGCCCAAACCGCTGGACGGATTTTCACCAAATTTGCGGCAGGAGCAGCGGCTTGGTCCCAAATTTGTAAAAATACGTCCAGTAGTTTTTTAAAAAATGACCAAAAAGTAGGTCACAAAAAATTTGTGATATCTATGTTCGGTCCGCGGACACACTTCCCTGTTCGCTCCGTGGACAGTGTCCTGATTGGCTAATCGGCTAATCGGCTTGTGTCATATCCGCAGACATGTGACATGTTCGCTGATTGGATGGTGAGGAGCGTGAAGTGCGTCAGATTTTTGGAAACGCTCGCCATCTTGGATTCACGGACAGCGGCCGCTGATATCGTGGCAAAAACGTATGAAAAAATATACTTTTTTTGCAAAGTTTGGTGAGGATTCGTCCAGGGAGAGCGAAGTTATAAGCCACCCAAAAAGTGCTCTTCCTATGGGATTAGGATGGGATTGCATGCCGCAATCTATCCACTATAAAGCTAGCCTCACAAATACTTTGCGTGTGTTTCTTTTCATATGTACACGTGTAAAGCAGTTTGATATTTTCCTTCTATCTCGTTAGCATAAGCTTCTTCATCTTGATCCTAAAATGACACTTATCTTCGATACTTTCTTGATGCTTTATATAATTGCCTATATTCTCTTGTCTATGCATCTCTTCTATACATGTCAGTCTTGCTTTGTCGGACGTCACCATTCATCTTCGTCATTCATTTGTCCTGTTTCTTCTGGAATTTCATTCAAATGACCATCGTATTGCCTCGTATGCAGATATGGCGTTCTCAGTCGGAACCTTGCTTCCCAGATTCTCCTAGGTATCACTATTTTCACTGGTCCTGCACGTGTCTCACACCCTGGCTCCCAACATATAGGCGCTATGGGTGAGATGGTTGAGGTGGGGGTACTTGGCTCCTTCTCTACAAGCCCATGGGGTCAGGTGGGGTTGTTGAGGTGGACGTGCCTACTGCAGTCCTATCCCAGTGACACGAAGCTGTGTAGGCCACCATGGAGGTACCTGTGACAATCTGGTCTCTGGGCTATCGGATGCAGCAGTATGCACCTGCTGGGATGTCTCCACCCAGATCCACCACCCGTTGTTGGCTGATGTGTCCACCCAGACCGACACCCCCTTACCATCCGGTGTTGCCTTCCAGGATTATGTGCTACCCCTGCATGCCGGGTTGGTGAGGTGGACAGCTTTCATTTGTGATGATGTGCAGGATATGCATAGTCTGCTTGCATATGATCACAGTGAGCTATCACGCCTCATCGGCTGGCTTGAAATCTGCCTGTTCCGTTTTGTGCTTCATGGGATGTTCACTGCTGCGATCCCCTCCTCATCTTCCTCTTCTGTGTGCCAGTGGTCCTCTAGGGTGCCTTCCGGACCAGATACCACCAAAGCTGCCTGTGCACCAGTCCCACTCACATTGCCCAGTGTCTTGGAGCCAGCATACCTGCCCTAGTTGGGTGTCCAAGGCAAATCAACTGAGGTGGTCACTGTGCCTATCCAGCAGGCACCCAGAAGTAGTGCATGTGCCGTACGCCCTCGGGTAGCGTCATCAGTTTGGAGGGTATACACACATAGCAGGTACCGGGCATTGTGGCAGCAGGTGGCAACAAGGAGGAGATTATCTTTTTCAGGGCAGAACATCCAAAGGAGGCAGGTGCACGATCTGAGGCAGGAGGCACACATTACCTTGAGGGACAGGATGCACAGGATATGTAAAGCAGATTGGGGCAGAGCAGCAGCGGGCTTGGGAAGCGAGGGTTGTGTTGGCCAGGGCTGAGATTGCCCTGCGTAGGGCGAGGAGGCGGCTTGCCATGCTGGAGGCCACTTGCAGCAAGGCCGAGGTGATAGAGACATAAATACTGGAGTGCAGGCGAGAACTCCAGGCAAGAGAAAAGAGGCCCACATGAGGAGTGAGGATGTGGCGCTGGACTCATCCCTGGTGGAAAGGCAAAGTGAGATTGGCGAGGAGGAGTTGGAATAGTCTGCTGCCTGTGTACATAGTTCTTTAAGTGTTGGTTTCCTTTTTTATTTATTATTTTCCACAGACTTTGAAGACATTCCTTCACCGTTTTTATTGTATATAGTTGTTATGCATAGGATATTCATTTTATTACATATTTCCCATGGACTACTTTGCGCTTCATTCCCAGTTTATTTTTGTATATATAAATACAGCGTTCTATTTGTTACATTCCGCGCTTCATGCAGTTCATTTGTTTGTCAATAACAACAAATATGCCCACGCTGCAAACAACTCAATATGTTGTGTACGTTCTGATTATTTAACAGATTCAAGATTGTGCTAAGGAAGTCATGAAGAGTATCTCAAATAGTTATCAATGATCTTTATTTTATTTTAAAGGCATACATATCCAGCTAAAAATAAAACTATTGCACATGATATAAATTGTGAGACAAATATGAAATCAAAACAGTGTTACTATAGCCATAGTATAATATAACGACACAGATGACAACAAAATAAAGTACAAGCTTTAACCTAAGACAGAGTTCTACAAAAAATGATCAAACATACATAAATGCTACTCAATCTGAAATGTGAGTTGCTACAGGGTATATTTGACACTACCCTGTTGTTCATCATTAATCATACCTGAAAGATGCCTACAGGGTATATTTGACATTAACCTGAAGTTTAGAACACGATCAATCAATAATCATGCCTGTAAACTGCCTACATGGGTGTTTCAAATCGAGTGTTTGACAGTGCCCCTTCTCATCTAGTGGTTATTAGTACATGTCTTGGTTTGCCAATAATGATATCATCCTTAGACACCTTCCTCGGGGCAGGAAAAGGACCCTAGGGGGGCAGAAAAAACGGAAGGGGGTTTAGTTAAAAATGATCTTTGAAAAGAGAAAAATAGGTTTGAGCTACTCTTACACTGATGGCTTAAACTGCCCCATGTTTTATCAAGATACCCCTAATGCCACCTAGCCTGTGTTTCATGCAGGGGTTTACGGGGGTATTTCCAAAATTGCGGCTGCCTTACAGTGGAGTTAATTTGTTTTTCGGCCTCTTTGATAGTTATATTTTCATCCAGTGCATCTCTCCATTGCAAGTCGTGTGTCTTATCACAGAGGAATATCACTTTCCTTAGACCTTCTTGATGCCCCAGGCCGTGTCATGACTAGTCAATGTTCACTTAAAAATCAATCATACAACAAAAGTGTTCACCTGGGTATATATACCCCCACACAAATCCCTATATAATGAATGGGAAAAGGCGATGTTTGGGATATACAAGAAAACAGCATTTGCGAAACCCCTTTTGTCGTGCTAGCGAAAAACAGCATTTTGTGATTTGAAGGAATCGTTTGTGGATATTTTCAGTGAACGTGGCAGTGCCAAGCAGCTGTCACAACAAAAGGCTGAGCAAGGGCTTTGGGGAACGTGTGTAAAGTCTGACACTGCACAAAGCTTAGGTGAAATGATTTCCTAAGAAGGGATTTTTACACATGGTGTTGTGCTGTATAAGCCCAAAGCCTAAATGAAGCATGTTTAAAGAATCATGCGTGTATGGTGGTCTGTGTGAAACAAGTCATGCCATGTTGGGACGATCTTTTTGCTGACTACATTTTTGTAAATTGAATAAATACAGAGTTAGAACTGAGCCAATATGAGATCTTTTCTTGACAGTCCTGTGTGACTGTGCAAGTATCCCAGCCGTAACAAAGGCCTCTTTTGTTGCCGTTTCGTTTGTACTTATTTTGTTTTTGATATTCTAGTTCAATACTAAAATCGATCTTGAATGCACAACCTTAAAAGCACTTTTATTCACAATTTACACCTGTTTAAAAATTCAAAATACCACCGAAATGATTATGACGTATTCATTCCCGTGTCAACAAATCATAGTACGTGGACATGCCACTTTGTTCTGCTTATATTCATTCTACATCATGTAAGGAGTATACATTCAAAGGTTCTGCCTATTCACACTCTTCTCTTTCCATGTGCCTAAACCCTGCAATATGTTGATCCTCATCTAAAAGCCTAGTTTAGTTCTTGGGAAGAATGTGTTTAGTTGCTTAGCCACACTTGACACGCTGTATCCCTTGCATGAATTCACAGGACTTCATCCTGATCCAGTACATAGTATACACGAGTTCAATGTCTATGGGCCTCATTACGAGTTCGGCGGTAACCGAGCTGGAAAAACTGGCAGGTTACCACCGGACTCGTATTACCATTCCGCCTCCTTGATTGCTGGAATCACCGGGGCATTACGACCCCGGTGACCCGGTAATTCCGGAGGCGGAATTCTGTTAATCCCCATTCCCATGGAGTCCCATAGGACTTTATGGGGATGGGGAAGTAGAAACACCGGCACCATGCTGTAATGGTGCAGGTGTTCCCACGTCCATCTGCAGGCGGGTGGTGTTACTTCCGCCAGGTCAGACATGGCGGGAGTGACACCACCTGCTAGCAGAACTCGAGATCAGCCGGTCCGGAAAGAACGGTGGTGGCGGTTTTACCACCACCGTTCTTTCCAGACCGGCAGGGTCGTAATGGTGCCCTATATCTTACTACAATTATGTGAGTTCTGAAAAACCAAGCATGCCCATGTTACAAGTTAGAATTAAGGTGTATGGTTCCCTTAACATGAGCAAAAGTACAGGAAGTAAATACATAAACTTCCACACCTGGGTTTCCTAGTTGTGCTCTTCTTCATCTGCAATATTACACTCCTATCTTCCACATAGGATTTTCAATCCACTGAGAGTGTCTCCTTACATGTGTGCTCCTGTGTCTCAAGAGGGAATACATGAAATATATAACTATGTTTAACTATATATACAAACCCAATATCAGATGTTATATAATGTAATATCAATAGAGAATGACGTTCGATGCAGGATAACGCTCAGTAACATCATCACAAATCTTGGTGTTCCATAATGAGCCTGCTCAGACTTCCGTGATACAATAATGGAATCAACTGTTCTTATGTTTTCCCATGCTCTGAATTGTATAGCAAAATTAAATTGAGGTGGACCCTAAACAATGAGTTGATGCATGAATACTATAATGATCACACCCCATTTACTTACCAAGCGCTTAAGGGCTATATCTTATACACAGGAAGGGCGCTCAGCCAGTTAGGTGGCTGGAAACACAGGCATGAAATGCCAGTGTCCTGTCTGTATCCCGCAGCCACCCTAACCCCTTCCCCCAGTGAAGCCACTTATTGTAAGGTGCCTCAGCACTTCTGCTCATCTGACAGCTCCCCATCCTGCCCACCCTCCCACATCATCTCCCAAGCAACCTCCCCACTCTCATCTCCCCTCCAACCTTCCCCTTACTGTACTTCCCAGTTGAACGTCCTGGCTCTGCCACTCCTTCAGGTAGGCCCTTTTCTATTTCCATGGCAGAGGCCATCTTTTTTTTTACGGTAGGCTGGGGTAGCACAATAGGCGCAGAATGCATATCATGTAAAAAAAAAAACACACACAAACAGTACGTGCACCCCACACAGAGCCATGGGATGCAAAAGCTATCATCCCCTTGTCAGGGAGCATACAACGTGAAGTTAATGGCCCTGTCACACCACCTGTGCAGGGATGATTGCTATAAAACAGCATGAAATAAATATCATTCTCATGTTTTTCAATCCTCATAATGTGTAGCCCTCATGATATGTGAGCCCTCAATTCAATACCTCATCTCCGTAAATCCTGGGTCACTTCCCGTTAATGAAAGCAGGATTTTCTCTGCATGTCAGAATGCAACACTCTTACTACAGTTAAGTGTTGACTACATTTGCGTGTCTCCAGCACAGAAGCGTCATCATGTGATGATGTGACTTTAAGCTTCCACCCGAGCTGGATGAGGTGTCCAGTAAACCACGTATTGTACCCACGATTGTCTCGCCTCTGTAATTAAGCAGAATATATATACCTCACTGCAACAGCGCCGCGATGCCTAAGGCCTGCTTTGTGCGCTATACAAATGTAAACAAATCATTTGAAAAAATAAAAAAATATCGTAAACCTTATACTGTAAGGCTGCCTCTAGCGTATCTTAAATGATCTGCTGATTCCAGTCCTGCTCTCCCACACAACAAACCCGCTGTGTTCTTCAATCCTACTCGGTCATTTCATGAAAATGCAAGCATCCTGCAGTCCTCAATCTCTGTAAAACAAATGGCTTTGTGTTTCTATGTGTCATGCATTTTGTGTCATCAGCCATTTGCGGAAAACGTAAACACTTACATTTCATTAAAACTCCACTAAAGGACTTGTTTTTGGATTCCTGCGATATTGGCGCTGCGTACAAAGTTTCTCAAGATCTCAGTTGTTTATTAGCCAAGCTGGGTCACATTTGATACAAAAAATGGGAGCACTCATGATCTAGGGTTGTGCCATTGGGTCTTTTTTTGTTGCTAAAGGTGCTGACACGTGTTTTGACCACACAAGGGTCTTTTTCAAGGCAAATTAAGTATTGCTGAATGTTCTGAATAAACAAGCAGTTGCCTAACGACGTGCTTTCATAGTCTGCACTGAATAGTGCTTCTGAAGAGGTAAAGCGCCTCGGCTGTCAGAGTCTCCCATGGTCTGCGTTCAAAAATATTGGTTACTGCACCATTTGCTTTCCACAAACGCTGCTAGGATATTTTTTTTAAGATCATAGTTTTTATTGAATTTTCATACAGACAGACAAACAGACAAATAGTTGTTTAATTTCCTCACACCAATGGTCATATAATGTTTTTAATATCAACCTTATCTATCCAGTGATGGTTACAACTGGTCCACATAGTAAACTCAATGCATGTATTACGCAGAAAGGACAGTATGTCATCTACCCTTAGCTTCTTTGCTGTTGTCAGCCAAATACTATGCCCATTCCCTCCCTCCCCCACCGGCTACCACCACCAACTCCCTGAGTCTAAGACCTTAAACATAAGACATTGGGCAATTCGCCACTACCTCCTGCTCCACATCTTCCTTTCCAGAGTCTGATCAGCGGCCCAGGTATAAGGGAACAGACCAGATCATAACCAAACACATAAAGGATCAGGAAACTGAAACAAACTGAAACAAGCTAACTAACTAACACAGAGCTAGACTCAACCCGACTAATTTCCCAGACCTGTGAGCCATTTTCCCAGATAATATCCAAGCTGGCCCCTTCTTACTGTAGTTTTGACTGTTGGGAGTCTTGAGAACGTTCCCACAGCTCCCCTGCACCCCTTAGAAGAGGGAGAGATTCTTCAGCATCTTAAGACATCCTATTATATGCCTCCAGTCTCGGACAGCAGCCTCAGGTACTTGCCCAGATGCATATGAACTCTGCTTCTCTGTCCTGCATCCTATAGATTAACCTCCCATAGGCTGCTATTTTCATCATCTCCTAGGCCTCTGCTATTGGCTTAGCTGTTATGCCCCACAGTCACACTATCCTACTAGCAGCGCCATAGTGAGCCACTTCACCTTTTGAGCCGTAAGGTGACATTCTTGCAACATGTCCCCTAGTATGCCCGGAGCTGGAGTCGAAGCGACCCCTCTGCCCAGCGCTGCTTGTCCTAAATCACGTATACTCTCCCAATACCAAGACCAGAGAACATGCAGAATTTCTGCTTCTGATGCATCATACTTCCAGCACGTATCTTGCTTCTTAAGACTGCTAATCACAACCTCTTTAGAGTCCAGTACCACCCGTGCATAATCTTAGATTGTGTCAACTTGAGCCTTGCTTCTCTGCAAACCATGGCATAATCCTCTATGATGCTATCAGTTGAGTGTTCACTCAGCTGAACTTCCAGCATTCCTTGCCATCTTCGCACATCCCCCTCCTGTGTACTGTCTTCATATAGTGTATCCCTGAATGTGGTGTACACTTTTCCTATCTGGGTCTTCTCCCCGGACTTATTTATGAACATTTTCACCACCAGCAAGCTCTCTGGCCCTTTCCTTCCCTCACTCAGTACCGTTGCAATGCAGTGTGATAGTTGAATGTATTGCCACCTTTCTGTGGGGCTCAAATGAAACATGGAAGATAGAGTTTCGAAGCTGAGCATGCAACCCCCTTCCCATATATCCTTAACCTGCCATATTCCTCTCGTCTCTCACTCTACCCACATTACACTCTGCCCTCCCCACCCCCCATTGCGATGGCCTTGTTATTCCATATAGTGGCTTGCTCCTGCTAGTGACTATCCACTTTGAGCAATCTGTGTGCTCGACCCAATGCCTTCATCATAGCACTGAACATTGGATGATTCCTGTGCTCTTACTTCTCCTCGTACACTATAGCCCCCCCTTTTGCACCCTATAAGCTGCTCCAGCTGCACCCAAACTGGCCTCCTATCTTGCTCCCTACAAAAGGCTGCTGTCTGCGACAGCTGTTGCACTAGGTAATACAGCTCTGCGTTGGGCAGGTTAAGGCCTCCTGCATTTACAGAAACATGCATTTGTTCCAGTTTAAGTCACAGTCTCATGCTACCCCACACAAAATCCTTCATTCCCTTCATTATCTTTCGCATGAGTAGATGTGCCACTTCTTGGGGCAAAATAGTGAAAACATAGCTCAGCTTTGCTATCACTGTCATTTTAAAAAAAAATTTGCAGCCCAGAGTGACAGGTTAATCAGCTTCCAGTGAGCCATTTCCACACATATTTTGTTTAAAACATTTTATGTATTATCCCTCACCATATCTATTAAGCCCAGATTTAGGTTTATCCCTAGGTATTTCAACCCTTTGTCAATCCATCTGAAACCATGGCTTGAGACATTGGCTTTAGAAGTACTTTTGTTTGGCGGCATCACCTCGCACTTATCAGAGTTCTCTTGTACCTGCGAAGGAGAAGTCTTTAACCACTTTTGCTAGTGCCGCTATGGAGGAAGCAGGATTATCCAAGGTTAGCATGATGTCATCGACATATAATAAGGCGTTTACCTTCTTAGAGGCATTATCCCTTTCCTCACATTTCCCCAGAAGCTCAATGTTTCCAGAGCCCTGGCCCTCTCTCGGCTGGACTACTACAACAGCCTCTTCCTCAATATCCTCCTTTCCTCCCTACGCCCCCTTCAGCTAATCCAGACTAGGGCGGCAAGACTTATCCTCGTCCTCAAGCCCAGGTACCATATCTCCCCAGCCCCAAGATTTCTCCACTGGCTCCATGTGGCTGTGAGGATCAAATTCAAGACCCTCTGCATCATCCACAAGGCTTTCTGGGTCCTGCGACCATGATAACTCACACTTTCTCTCCCTAAATACCTCCCTGCCAGAGCCTTCCACTCCTCTAACTCTAACACTCTGCTTGCCAAACCCTTTTTTAAGCAGAGAGTAGATGGCATGTCTCTCTCTTCGGATGGTGCCTCTCTTTGTAACATCCTCCAATCCCCTCTCAGACCTGAGCCTGATCTCCTCAAGTTCCGGAAATATCTCAATCCTATGCTTAGGATAGGCATTACACCAACCCAATACACTTCAATAAAGGTTTTCACACTATTACCCTTGTTGTCTTTGTCATCTCTTGACACCATGCCTGTATCACAGCTTCTAGTAGGTGTTGCAGATGTCCTTCCCTTGGGTTATCAGATTTGTCAACAAATGGGTCTAACAGTAAGTTCCAATCTCCCCCTATCAAAATTGGGCTTTACCCACTTTCACCAGGGTGCTCTGAAGGCTTAGTATATAGTTTTGCTTTTCCGCTGTTTGGGCTTAGGTCGATCTGAGTTTGTCATCGCCTATATGCACTTCAATCACAATAGCTAGTTGTTTGGTTGCCAAGTAGTGCAGGATCTTTTTCTGCTTTGTCTAATGTTGTAAACCATTGACATTCAGTGATATTACCCTCAAATCATCCCCACCATCACTGCTGCCTTCTATGTTCTTGGCAATAACTTGCTCCTCCACAGATCCTACTCCTTCCTCTACTACCCAGGTAAGCAACTGTCTATGCAGCTCCAGTTGTGAACTCAAACATGTATAACCCATACAATTGAACATAGTGTGAACTCCAAACTTGCAACAACGACCACCCATACTCATCACCGTTTATGTTTCTCACCATTATATTCTCGACTTCTCTCTCCTTCCTCATGAAGGCTGACTTTGGGTTATCCCTTTCCATGGTAAGCAGACCAACCCTTTACTCCTGGCCCTCCCCAGCCTCGGACTGTCCCCTTTGCCCTCAGTTCTCTGTATACCAGTACCTCCACATGCAAGCCTCCACCTCCTGGTGGAATGTCTGTCCATTGTTCCAGAGTATGCCCCAAGTCCCTGGCTCCTGGGTTGCCAGCTTAGTCCTGCACTAGTTCCTTCTCTCCTTTCCCTTGTCAGAAAACCATCTCCTTCCTGCATCAGTTCTTCAGTGTGGATCATGATTTCTCCTGCTGCTTGTCTGCACTGGGAGCCTCTCTCAATAACTGCTTGTCATTTAGCAGATGCCGATGATCCCTATGGCCCCTTTCTGACATTCCTTCTTTACGCCTCCCATGCCAGCCCTCCTGGTCATGTTTGCCTGCCGATCAACATCCATCAGTTGTGCGGTGTCCATCGCTTGTGCTTCGAGGTCTTGTAGGTATTACCAGAGTATGGGTGTTTCCGTGAATGGCATGGTCTTCTGGTCTTTGGTGACCAGCATCCCAGCTGGCTCCACTAACCCATATCTCAGGTCCCATTTCCTCATCATGAGTGGCATGTCCAGGAACCGTTTCCTCTTCTCTAGCATTTCCCTGGAGAAATCTGACGCAATGAATATCGTGTGACCATCCCACATAATCGGGCCCTCGCCTTGGGCAGCTGCTAATATTTGACAAACGTGTGTGTGATGCAGAAGACAGGCGATCATGGGTCTGCTTGTGTGTTGCCACCGTTTCATTTTCATACCCTGTTTGCCCTTTGTATTTCTAACCCCCCTAGCGAAGTCGATCTTTCAGATTAGCCAGGATCCATTTATACAGAAAGCTAATCGCATCATTCACCTCCAGCGCTTCTGTGAAGCCAAAAAAAACATAGGTTACTGCGCCTACTCCTGTCTTTCAACTCATTATTGGTCTCCTGTAACTTGCCCACTTCCGTTTGTAGGGCAAACACTTTATCCACCACCTCTTCAACATTCCCTACTCTCTCCTACATCTCTACCAGTCTGTCTGTAAATGTGGTCATCTCAGCTTTCATTTGAGGACTTCCTCATGTGTTTCCTTTGCCCTTGCATCCATGGCCATTACAACTTCATTAAGCTTCGCAAACAGTTGTAAAATGAGATCTAGTTTTGAAGTGTCCTGGGAGGGATTATGCCTGCCCTGATCCCGACTCGACATTCTGCTTAGGGGAGGTGGTTTGGTGATGTTCTTGCTTTGACCTTCTTCCTGTCCCAGTCGGTATTCACCTTTCACCCCCACTTCTCAGGTCACACTCTCTCTTTCTTCTCCTCCTCCTTGCGTTACTCAACACCTCCCTGTATCCAGCCCAGCCTCACGGGTGCCACCCCACAGGTGTTGGTCCCAGCTGTGATCCCTGATTTGCCATAAAGGCACTGCCTGAAATGGTTATCGTGTCCACCCCAACTTTTCTGGGGATTTGTGTGCTGTTTCTCTCCTTTGTTACTACAGAACATTTTGGCCTCTCCTGTCTAGTGTTTAGGAGCAATGCACAGGGACCATTTCAACACTGCATTCTTCTTTGTTTTACATCCACTGGAGTGCTTGCAGCTGCAATCAATATAGCTTTTCAAGCATGATGTGCCTTCACTGCAGCATGCCCCCTGTCTCGTGCACCTCCACCTCTCATATGCAGCTCATCCTTGGATCTAGGCAAGCCGTTCTGTGCCTTCGTTGCAACATGCCCCCTGCCTCCCTCACCTCTGTCTCTCCTAGGCAGGGCCTGCCGTTAGTCCTTCCTCCATTTCCACCACTACATGCTTGACGTGATCTCCTCTGTCACCTCGCTGCTAGGCCTCCTTCCACTTCACTGCCTCTGCACAAGTCTCACAGTCTCTGGCCACTGGACCATCCGGCTGACCATCCGCTGAGGCTGGAGCTTCCCTTCTCTGCTCCAGCATTCACTGCAAGAACTCCGGAGCGCAGGCAGCTCCCTCTCCACATAAGTCCTGCTTCTCAGCACCAGCTTCCACACTCCTCTCGCCCAGTCACATCCCCACTCAATGTTGGGTAAGTGCACCCTGTTGACTCGCTGCCATTAATTCTCCGGACCGCCAGTCTGGCACCAGACAGTGCCGCTCGTGGTACCATTGCCCCATAGCCACTGCTCTCACTTTGAATCATATCATTGTGTGCCCGATGCTTCTTCCATCACTCCTGCATGAATGGGGGTGAATGTTCCACTATCACTGCTTGCATTTTGGGATAGCTGATTAGGGGAGCATGAGAGTCAAGCCCAGGTGGCCATTTACACGGGCAATTGGCCAAAAACCTCCCCTTCTATGACCTTTTTACCGTGGAATATCAGAAAATTGTAGTGCAGTAAATGTGTAAATACTTCAAACCAAAACATGTTACTTCCATCAGTTAGCTCAGTGTTATTCATGAACCCACTTCAAATGTCCCTTCAGGTACACCTACACAGACTCAGGCTACATCTGAACCAAAAGAAAACCCCGGCTCTCAATATATCCTTATGTCAAGAAATGTTTTGGATCATTGTCCATATTTTCCATGCATTTCAGGTGTCTTAGGATAAAACCTTTTCACATGTGGGAACAGCGCCCCACAGAAAATGTGCTCCTTGAAGAAAATTGTCTCTGTTTTTCTTTCGCACATGACTATGGGGACATGGCCATGTTTGGAGCTGCAACTAAGACATGAGCTTTCATTGTGGGTTTCAGTTGTAGTTTACTATACAGTTGCTCTCTCTTCCAAAACACTATACAAGCATGGCCATGAATGTCATGCCTGTCTCAATCCACTGTTTTGCGTGCAGCACCTGCTTCTCTTTATTCATGGCATATGTCATAGGTGAACACCTATACTGTAGGAAAAACATACTATTAGTTCACTGTACACACGCTAATACACGCAAACAATGCATATCAGCACTTCACAAAACATAAGCAGGTTACAGCCCCATCACAGCCTAACTTCCCAATGTACCAGAACCTTACTAATTCCGACAAAACACACCATTGCTGTACTGTACATAACTGGTGCAAAGCAGCACACATTTTATGGAACTTCAAATTCTGCTTTTCCCAGTAGAAAACCAGGACTACAAGTCTGAGAATGAAAACCAAAAGCATGAATGGATAAGCAACTATAGATTGCAATGGGTCATGTTGGCAACTATGTTTCGAATCGCAATGCTACATGCTGGGCGGCTGTTGGATAACCGCGAATAATAACAACAGCACCATCGACCAACTAGAAAGTACAAAACACACACATCATACATACCCTGCGCATACAAACTACTAGACATTCAAACTAGGAATAATTTTGTCCGGAAAACAGAGAAATACTGCAGATATTATGGCTGTGCGGCTTATTGGAGACAGTTGGCTGTTTTGGTTGCTGTTTTTTGTGAGAAATTAAATGTTGACATGGCCCTGGGTTTGAGAGATTTTACAATAAATGGTTTGGATTGCGGGGAATGCGATGGTTCCAGGTTTCTCCAAAATTGTTAAGTCCGAGAAGTACAGGGCACCCAGATGTCACACTACTTCATTGTAAATACATTGTGGAGGCAATGATTTGGGTAATGCATGAGGGCTGTCCCTTACTTTAATGATGAATCAAGACATGGGAAAACTAATGGAACTATTTCCTCACACCATCTTTATCTTTTCCAATCTCACTCAGAGGCAGAAATGGAGATGGACACCCCAATTTAATGGTGAAATTGAGAAATCCCGGAGAAATGTATTAATAAAGCAGTTTCAGCATTCATGACAGACCACAACTAATTACGGATTGTGAACAACAACATAAAGTTCTACATGGCCAATTTCTATAGACATGATGGAGTACACCTAACCTCAAAACAGTTCTCCTAATGTGCTAAAGGTCTACTCAGTGTACCCCAAAACAGTCCTTTTGTGGACTACTTCTCATATAAAAATACAGAAATACAATAAATAATAACAAGAAACATGTTTTATTATAACCGCGGCTACAGTTCATTGACTTTTATCATAACCACGGTTACAAAAAGTCAGTTGACAAGGGACTGACTTCAAGTTTTATACTACAATCCAATTTATATGATCAATACAGAACAACAATACTCACATACTTATGTAAAGTAACTGAAAAATAAAAAAACATAGAAAAATAACAGTAAACAGATAGGCAAACACTGCACACCCACACAACATAATACCATAAGTGAGAATACACAACCTAGAATACATTGTATGCTGCATCTAAAACTAGACTACAAATGCTCCTTTTTATATTAATTTTGTTAAACTATTTTCCTCTATCTTTCTCAAAAGCCTCACATGCTCAAAAGTCTGAAAATAAAAAAGACTCTCTAATACCTACCAAGTCACTGACCATTTTTCACCCCCAACGTCACTATACCTAAACAAAGTACTTTCAAATAAATATAAAACACTGACACCCCAAACTATATTGCCAATGATCCTGAACTACACATACCCTCGGCTATCTGTAGCCCTTTGTAGCCTTGGATATAGCCGCGAATATCAGCAAAACAGACGGAAAGATAACTGCTTTCCTGCCCCCCACACTTCACCAAGTGCCCCCCACATCTGTGCCAGCTCCCTCCACTCCCCAGATGGGCTTCTCACCTCCCCTGCCCTCTCCCTTTCCCCCCCACAACACATGCTGTTTCTGTGATGCAGTTTGCTATGAGATGTCGGCTATTAGTGGATGTAGCTTAGGCTAAAGAAGGTTTGTGTTGCAAACTCAGTGCCTGTACCCCCTCCAACTTCCAAATTTCACTCAGTGCCCTCTAGCCACCCCCCCAATTCTACCCTGATGGCATGTGTCTGTTTTATGACCTGCAAATAGCTTTTTACTGCATTTCATTGTTTAATAACCTCGGCTATAGATGCAGATATCCCTCGCATCAAGAGAAAAACAAGTTGGCGGTCGTTTCATTTCTGAAAACCAGGATCCTGCAATGCACCATGGGAGATATAACTATACATTTTGGGGAAGGGGCACCCCCTTCTCAGTCACATTTTAAAATAACTATGGCACGGAATAACCCCAAACCACGCATGGATCGTGAGTCAACGCTTTGTGCCCAAGTTGTTTCAGACCTGCTCCAAATCCGTCCAGTGGTTTAGGTTGTGCGCTTTGGCACAAATGTACCTTTTTTTGTCTATGGGAAAATGAATGGAAAGCAGGCTGCACTTTTGGAAATAAATCTATTTTGTTTATGCTTAAGAACTTTTACATTTTTTAACAAATCTTTATGAAACATTGCAATCTGTGGTGGGGCGGGAGGGGAAGACTTTTGATCAATTTTGGAATTTCATCCAAATCTGTTACTCGAATCAAAAGTTATTAACAATAGAATTTTGAGGGGTTCCTATGTGTCTCTCACTCACCTTAACTATAGGGTGGCGACTGTGACCAAGCTACACGCAGTAGCGAAACGCGTCATCTTTGGTGGACTTCCATCAGCCTGGGCGAGGGTTGGAAGAGTCCATGCTAATTTCTAAACATGTTGTTAAATAAAGGATAATTGTTTTAATTTACTCGGACTGTGGCACGATTTGTGGAACACGATTGTGTGCAATTTGAAAGTGGCATTTCCCTCCGGGAATGCGGCATGCCATTTTTACAAAAAGCATAATAATTAGGACCATGCAATTTACTTCCCACATTCCTAATTTTGCCCTCCACAAGACTGCCAACTCTCAAATTTGAAACACATTCAGACCAGCCATGACATCTTTTAGCTAGTCATTATAATTCCCTAAATCAAAGGTGGATGAATTTTATTTCAACAAAATCACCTAGACATTTTCTTAAAAATTACACATAAATAAAGGCAGTACGATGGTTGCTGAGAAAAATGCCTACATGATAATAGTCTGTTCAAATTAATAGCAAATCTGCCTGGTATGCATTTGTATTGTATTTGTATTTATTAGTCTTATATAGTGCTTTATACCAAAGCGCTGCACATTTACAACAGGGTACATTTAACATAACAAAAAAACAGTAACAACAGAAGCAAATTACAATCATGAATCAGTCACCAAAAAACAGTATGTAGAGCAATTAGACAGAGGGGGAAGGAGAGAGGATGGGGAGGGCTAGGTGGAAGAGGGAGGGAGGGTAGGAGGAGGAGGGAAAGGAAGGGGTGGGGCGAGGATGGGGTGGGGGAAAGTGGGGGGAGAGGCTAAGGGGGGAAGAAGGAAAAGGGGTGGGAGAGGGGAGTGAGAATAGGGGGGTGGCCCGGCGGGGAATGGTGAAGGAAAGATTTAAGGGATGTGAGGAAAGAGGAAAAAGTAGGAGTAGAGCAGATAGAAAGAGGTAAGGAGTTCCAGTGGAGGGGGGCCAAGAGTTGGAAGGAGCAGAAACGGGAGGGGGCACAAGGAGAGGGAGGAACAGTGAGGAGGAAGTGGTCAGCGGAACAAAGGGGACGAGAGGGAGTGTAGAAAGAGAGAAGGGAAGAGAGATAAGGGGAGCAAGATTGTGGAGAGATTTGAAGACCAGGCAGAGGAAGTGAAATTTAAGTTGAGAGTGAAAGGGGAGCCAGCCAATGGAGGATAGGGAAGCAGAGATGGAGTCTCGGGGGGAGAGGAGACAGAGGGTACGGATGGCAGAGTAATAGATATATTTGAGGGGGACAAGATGTGAAGTGGGAAGACCAAAAAGTAAGGAGGAGCAATGGAAGAGGCGAGAAAAGATAAGGGAGGAGATTAAGAGTTTAGTAGCATGGAAAGTAAGGGAGAGGCAAACTTTGCGAATATTGTAGAGGTGGTAGCGACAGGCATGAGAGGTAAGTGAGATATGGTGGGAAGAAAGTGAGAGAAGAGCCGAAGTGAAAGCCTAGGTTACGAGCATGGGGGGAGAAAGTAAGATTAGATGGAGGAAATTTAATGAAAGGGGGAGGAGAGGGAGGAGGAAGGGAGTTGGAAGGGAAGACAACTACTTCAGTTTTGTCAGAGTTAAAGGAAAGAAAGTGAGAAGCCATCCAGTTTTTAATAGCAGTAAGATAGGAGGAAAGTTTAAGGTGGAGGTCAGGAGAGAAGGAAGAGAAGGAAAAAAAGAGCTGTGTGTCGTCGGCATAGAAATGGTGAGAGATGCCAAAAGATGAGATCACAGGGGCAAGGAGGGAGGCGTACAGTGAGAATAGGAAAGGACCAAGCACCGAGCCTTGGAGAACTCCGTATTCAAGAGTGTGGGAGGGAGAGGAGTGGCCTCCCCAGGAAACAGTAAAAGAGCGGGAGGAGAGGTAAGAGGATAGCCAGTTCAGTACAGAATCTTTGAAACCAAAGGAGGAGAGAGTGTTGAGAAGATGAGGGTGATTGACAGTGTCGAAGGCAGCTGAGAGATCAAGAACTATAAGGACAGATGATTGCTTAGAGTGTCGGGCAGAAAGCAGGGAGTTAAGGATGTAAGTGAGGGCAGTTTCAGGAGAGTGTTTGGGGCGCAATCCAGATTGAGAGTGGGGAAGGAGAGAGAAATTAGTGACAAAGGATGAGAGCTGCGAGTAGGCAAGGCGCTCAAGAAGTTTAGAGAGGAAAGGGAGAAGTGAGATAGGGACGAAGTTAGAGGCGAGCAGGGGATCAGCAGTAGGTTTCTTCAGAATCAGAATGATAGTGGCATGCGTGAAAGCAGAGGGGAAGAAGGCGAGGAAAGGCAGATAGTGAAGAAGGAGGTTAGGTAGGGAATAAGAAGAGGGAAGATTTTAGGAATAAGGGAGGGGACAGGGTCAGATGGGGCAGACGAGGGATGGGCTTTGGAGAGGAGGATAGAAACGTCAGAAGGGGATACTGGGTAGAATACAGTCATGCAAGTAGAGGGTGCGGAGGGAGAAGGGGGAAGGGGTGAGAATGAAGATGAATTGATTTTTTGTCGAAGGGCAAGAATCTTAGAGGAGAAGAAGTTTGCAAAGTCAGAGGGAGAGAGGGTGGAGGAGGTTGAGGGATCAGGGGATGAGGGAAAGAGAAGACGAGGGAGAGTTTGGAAGATACGATGGGGGTGGGAAGCTTGGGAATGAAGAAGGTTTGAGTAGTAGGAGTGTTTTGCTGAGGTGAGACAGGAGACATAGAGGGAGTGATAAGAGAAGTAGGAGGATTGGTTGGAAAGTGATGGAGATTTAAACCAGAGTCTCTCAAGACGTCGGAGGAGATGTTGCATGGAGAGGAGTTGAGGGGAGAGCCAAGGTTGAGAGGGTTTTCGGTTTGGACGGAAGAATGTTGCTCTCTGCTCTCCCTGCAATTTGCCACTCTGGGCCAGCCTGTGACCAGAGTTTATTTGTATTAGCCTCTTTGTTGTTTAATGTGCAGGTTGAAATTGGTAAATACCAGCCACTCTGTGCAGACATCTGGCATCCTGTCCTCTAATCTGAAGGGGACCATCATTTTAATCTACAAGGCTTCTATTTTCCTGTATTTTATTTCCAGATTTCAGCCTTGATTGCAGCCCCTGCTGTCACACCTCCCCTCTATGTTCTGGTCATGCACCGACTAGCTCATCTGCCCTGTACAGAAATGAGCTTTCAGAGACTCCCAGTCTGGTGAAAGTTTGTTTTTAACACTCTTAGTGGCCACACTTTATTGCCTTTGTAGACCGCTGGGATGCAAGCCCGGCTTTCAGTGGGGGAGTCCTTGATGACAATTGCCTCACAACAAGCAAAGGGTCTGCTTAGGCCCTACGGGAATTATTCATGCAAACAAAGTGGGCTTTTCTCTTCATATTTTTGCCGGTATTTTGCATTTGAAGCATAACAGACATTACTTTTTGTCAACACACCCCAAGCCTTTTCCCTGACATCTTTATGTTAGCAGGGGTAGATTGTTCTCATGTCTTTCTTTAAACTCAAACACACATGCAGAGCCATTTTGGTGTCAGTGTTTAAAAATCCTGTTTCTCATGTAAAAGTGACCTTTGAATTTCTTCTACCTTTGAGAATTAAAATGCTGCTTTTCCTTTTGTAATGGCAGACAAGCTTTTTTCACATTACCCTTCCCTGTGTTACTTACAAAAACCCCACAGTGTGCCTTAATAGGCCTGTTTTCAGTGTGAAGGTTTTGTTATAAATGCTGGCAGGTCATTATTTTCAGTGGGCCCTTCAGTTCCATTGGTTTGGGTCCTTTGATTACACCCCACACAACCCAGGTAGAATAGAAATCAAAACATTTTAAAAGGTAAAAACACCTTTTAACAGACAGTGGTGGTATCAGGGACGTAATTTGGGGGTCACCATGGGTCTCAACTGTGACCGCTATAGTCTCCCTTGCTACCCCTGTGGTCTTCCTTGCTAGCCCCAAAAATATAATATTTTTTTTTAATAGAAGCTCCTCGACTGTGGTCACTGCCATGTGGCTCTTTGTTTCTGGAGTAGCTGGCTTTCTTGTTCAGGACTTTAAAAAAATAGGGGGTTCCATAAATGTAGCACTTTGAGCAGTGACACTAAACAAGAAAGAATAGGAATAACAAATAATGTGTCTTTCTGGAATTCTATACACTAATTGCTAGACTCATTAAAGGTTTATTTCAGGCACACTTCAGGGGCTGAGTCACTGATTTTGTCTGTTTTTAAACACCTCAAATTCACAATGCATATAAAAACATCCAAAATGCATGTAGAGTAGAATAAGCATACCTTTCAGACTATGTATTTTGCATTTTGCAAATTGCAGTTATAGCATGTTTTCTTTCTGCCATTGTGTCTATTACGATCATCACAAGGCATTCCATCTCAGTGTTCTCGCTCTGTCGTTTGACTAAATGCTTGTGCCTAAAGGCGTGTGTAGAGTGTAGAAATGTTTAACCATAGCACATAAGGTGACCCTTGATTTCATTGTGCCACAATTAATGCTTTGTTGTAATGTGCCTATATTTCCTATCCCCATGGCATGTTGTTCAGGATGTTAACATGTATACAGTAATGAGTGCCCAGAGTACAGGATGCCATGTGAGTGTGCTGCTTTCCCTGCACTACTCTAAATTCTTTAATACACAGTTATGACCCCTCCCAATGGTATGTATTTTACCACCCTCTGAAGCCTGAAAAGTCGATCCACGCAGGCTTCACATGTGGGCAACTTTGCACCAGACCTGCAGATGAACTGGCCCGCTGTTAAATATCAGTTAGCAATTTAATGGTATCCACTGCAGAGTGTAAATTGCTTTCTGACTTTGACAATATTCAAACATGTTATTGCTAATTTTACTATTGCTGGTAAGACAGCAATAGCCGGTAAGATAGCTAAGTGGGTTGAGCGCTGCTGTGATGTGTGTGTGATCTGCATGTTAAAATCCCTGCAAGGCCAACTCAGCCTTTCATCCTTCTGAGGTTGATAAATAAGTACCAACACAGGTTGGGTGATATTGTATGCATATTTGTTCTATATAAAGCACTTAGGCATAAGTCCTATATAATAACACATCATTATCATTTGCCCTTGGCTGTTTGCTTGCATTCAGTCATTTGGTGATATGGGCCTATACACACTGATATTAATGATACATATAGTGATCCATTTTTGCATGAAATGTATATCAAATTACAGTGATATTGTTACCATATTCTTCGTAGTGTACTTAGGAACAATGCTATGTGATGCCACGTCCTGTTTTGTCAAGGGGTGAAAGGTCGTGTTCCATCACTTCCTGTGATGTCACGTTGGGGTGTGGTCAAATGACATCACTTTCCGTGATGTCATCAGAGGGAAAGGGTCATGTGATGTCACTTCCGCTACCCCTGGCATTTTTGGTGAAATGACGTCCCAAGGGTGGTATCAGGCACTCTGCAGTAGGTTACATTATTCATGTCTGCAATGCCCTCAACCCAGAGCAACCCAACCTTAAATTCAAATGAAAAAATGGATTTTAAAAACATCCCAAACAATAATGCACATTTAAATAAACGACAATATTAAAATATTCAAAGTGTAACAAATAGAGAGAAAAGTAAGAGATACCTTATATGTCAAGGTATGCAGGATACTTTAGAATAGTTAGAGCTCTTCACGCAAAACTGTGAACATTCATGGCAAACACATTGCAATGCACTGAGTAATTAATGGGTTGCTGTGACCTACAGTAAATCAATCAAAAATGAAAAAAATGAAAAAAGGGAGCCACACAATTAGCACACATTTCAATAAAAAAATATATTTTTGAAATCTGTACTAATTAAAAAAAAAGTTTGCATATAAGAACATTTTTTTTTTTAAAAAAAGACAGCTTTGGATGTCAAGGGGCTTAGAACTTGGTTAGTTTTGCTCACTGGTTGGATTATTTTAACCTGTCAAGTATCAGACAGCAGAGCACAGGCACCGACCTCTGAAGAAAATGCTTGCGCCATGCACGAGGGCAAATCAAAATGTCATTGGTGATGTTGAGAGTCGCACCCAGCTCCCATAGCTTCTCCCTTTTCAGAAGCAAGTGTCCAAACTACTTCGTAGCCAACACCATAACTATGAAGCCTGTAGTAGCATAGGTAAATATGATCACAATATCATATGCTACCATGCACTTAGCACAGCCAAAACCTCATGCATGGGCAATGTGGTTTCTGTCGTGCCCCACAATCTGGAGTGAGTAGTGATATGTGTTAAGCCCCACTTTAGGGCTATTGACAATAGGAAAAAAGAAATACATCAATCAATGCTCACTTGCAGAGACTATAAGCACCTAATTCACAGAAGCGTTTTATAATGGCAGAAACCCAGAGGAAAAACGCTCTGTGAATTAGGCCTAAGACTCTAATTTCTATACACAGATCTTAATGCATGCCAAGGTTGCTTCAAATGAAGGAATCCCCACACTTGAATGTGAAAAAATGTATAGACAGAAAATCCGTATTCCCTCCCACGCAATTTCACACCCACCCCTCCCTGCTCTGACCCTCCTATCGCTAGACGGACTCTTGCACAATGCACCAAATATGCATCTACAACTAGACAAACAATTATATTGTCTATTTTTCAAAGTAGAGTGATCAAAAGGTTGAATGATCAATTCAATATAAAAGCTTGCCAGTGCTTAACAACTTTGCAGCAGACATTTAGAAACAACTTAGGGGGTAATTCATAGAATTCAGCGCACAAGTGGCGCACGCGGCTGGCGCACAGTGTGCGTGTGCGAATCCCTGCGCCAGCCGCGTGCGCTAAAATCCATTTCCGCGCACAGCATATTCATGGATTCCAGCCACCAAAACCAGCCGTGGCGCACAGTGGCGCAGCGACCCTGCAGCAGCGCCAGTTACGCCCCCAAGAACGCCTCCAGCGCAGGGAAAAGCCATCAAAATCTGTAATCCAGCGCAAAGGGCTGCACTAACCCTGTACCAGCACGGCAAGCGGGCTACGTGTCTCACTGGGGTGCGCGGGAAGTACCTCACGCGATTGGCCCTGTGCGAGCAGGGTACGCGTATTTCAGGGGTGCGCGGGAAGTTCCACACACAATTCCCGCAGGGTACGTGTATTTCAGGGGTGCGCGGGAAGTTCCACACGCGATTTCAGCAGGGTATGTGTATTTCAGGGGTGCGCGGGAAGTTCCACACGCGATTGCAGCAGGGTACGTGTATTTCAGGGGTGCGCGGGAAGTTCCACACGCGATTGGCCCCGTGCGAGCAGGGTACGCGTATTTCAGGGGTGCGCGGGAAGTTCCACACGCGATTCCAGCACGGTACGTGTATTTCAGGGGTGCGCGGGAAGTTCCACACGCGATTGGCCCCGTGCGAGCAGGGTACGCGTATTTCAGGGGTGCGCGGGAAGTTCCACACGCGATTCCAGCAGGGTACGTGTATTTCAGGGGTGCGCGGGAAGTTCCACACGCGATTTCAGCAGGGTACGTGTATTTCAGGGGTGCGCGGGAAGTTCCAAACGCGATTTCAGCAGGGTACGTGTATTTCGGGGTGCGGGGGAAGTTTCACATGCAACATCAGCAGGGTACGTGTATTTCAGGGGTTCGCGGGAAGTTCCACACGCGATTGGCCCTGTGCAAGCAGGGTACGCATATTTCAGGGGTGCGCGGGAAGTTCCACACGCAATCTCATCAGGGTACGTGTACTTCGGGGTGCGGGGGAAGTATCACATGCAACATCAGCAGGGTACGTGTATTCCAGGGGTGCGCGGGAAGTTCCACACGTGATTCCATCAGGCTATGTGTATTACAGGGGTGCGCGGGGCACCACACGTGAATTGCACGTGTGGGTCCTCCCAGGTGTTCCCTCTACACCCTCCACGGCCCCTGCAGGTGGCTCACACCACAGGGGCCTACCCTGCACATGTCCTGCAGGCACCCGATCCACCATGGCCATGCCCCCCAGCCAACCCACATGTCAACTTGCACTACTGCCCAACAACGCATGTCCCCCTGCACCCCCAGCCACCAGGGGCACCCTCCACCAGGCCCCCACCCATGTCTCCCACCACCCCCACCCCCAGCAGTGCAGGGGCACCCTCCACCAGGCCCCCATCCATGTCCAACTCATGTTCCCCACCACCCCCACCCCCCAGCATTGCAGGGGCACCCTCCACCAGGCCCCCACCCATGTCTCCCACCGCCCCCACCCCCCAGCAGTGCAGGGGCACCCTCCACCAGGCCCCCACCCATGTATCCCACCCCCCCAACCCCCAGCAGTGCAGGGGCACCCTCCACCAGGCCCCCACCCATGTCTCCCACCCCCCCACCCCCCAGCAGTGCAGGGGCATCCTCCACCAGGCCCCCACCCATGTCCCTGACCCGCCCACCCCCCAGCAGTGCAGGGGCACCCACCACCAGGCCCCCACCCATGTCCAACTCATGTTCCCCACCCCCCCACCCCCCAGCACTGTGGGGCACCTGCCAGCAGGCCCCCACCCATGTATCCCACCCCACACCCCCCAGCAATGTGGGGCACCTGCCAGCAGGGCCCACCCATGTCTCCCACCCCCCCACCCCCCAGCACTGTGGGGCACCTGCCAGCAGGCCCCCACCCATGTCCAACTCATGTTCCCCACCCCCCAGCACTGTGGGGCACCTGCCAGCAGGCCCCCACCCATGTCTCCCACCCCCCCACCCCCCAGCACTGTGGGGTACCTGCCAGCAGGCCCCCACCCATGTCTCCCACCCCCCCACCCCCAGCACTGTGGGGCACCTGTCAGCAGGCCCCCACCCATGTCCAACTCATGTTCCCCACCACCCCCACCCCCCAGCAGTGCAGGGGCACCCTCCACCAGGCCCCCACTCATGTCTCCCACCACCCCCACCCCCCAGCAGTGCAGGGGCACCCTCCACCAGGCCCCCACCCATGTCTCCCACCCCTCCCACCCCCCAGCAGTGCAGGGGCACCCTCCACCAGGCCCCCACCCATGTCTCCCACCCCCCACCCCCCAGCAGTGCAGGGGCACCCACCACCAGGCACCCACCCATGTCCAACTCATGTTCCCCACCCCCCCCACCCCCCAGCACTGTGGGGCACCTGCCACCAGGCCTCCACCCATGTCCAACTCATGTTCTCCACCACCCCCACCCCCCAGCAGTGCAGGGGCACCCTCCACCAGCCCCCACCCATGTCTCCCACACCCCCCACCCCCAGCAGTGCAGGGGCACCCACCACCAGGACCCCACCCATGTCCAACTCATGTTCCCCACCCCCCCTACCCCCCAGCACTGTGGGGCACCTGCCACCAGGCCCCCACCCATGTCTCCCACCCCCCACCCCCCAGCACTGTGGGGCACCTGCCAGCAGGCCCCCACCCATGTCTCCCACCCCCCCCCAGCAGTGCAGGGGCACCCTCCACCAGGCCCCCACCCATGTCTCCCACCCCCCCCCACCCCCCAGCAGTGCAGGGGCACCCACCACCAGGCCCCCACCCATGTCTCCCACCCCCCAACCCCCCAGCAGTGCAGGGGCACCCACCAATAGGCCCCCACCCATGTCCAACTCATGTTCCCCACCCCCCCACCCCCCAGCACTGTGGGGCACCTGCCACCAGGCCCCCACCCATGTCCAACTCATGTTCCCCACCACCCCCACCCCCCAGCAGTGCAGGGGCACCCTCCACCAGGCCTCACCCATGCCTCCCACCACCCCCAACCCTCAGCAGTGCAGGGGCACCCACCACCAGGCCCCCACCCATGTCCAACTCATGTTCCCCACCCCCCCACCCCCCAGCACTGTGGGGCACCTGCCACCAGGCCGCCACCCATGTCCAACTCATGTTCCCCACCACCCCCAACCCCCAGCAGTGCAGGGGCACCCACCACCAGGCCGCCACCTATTTCCAGCTCATGTTCCCTACCCCCCCACCTCCCAGCACTGTGGGCACCTGCCACCAGGCCCCCACCCATGTCCAACTCATGTTCCCCACCACCCCCACCCCCCATCACTGTGGGGCACCTGCCAGCAGGCCCCCACCCATGTCTCCCACCCCCCCACCCCCCAGCAGTGCAAGGGCACCCTCCACCAGGCCCCCACCCATGTCTCCCACCCCCCCACCCCCCAGCAGTGCAGGGGCACCCTCCACCAGGCCCCCACCCATGTCTCCCACCCCCCCACCCCCAGCAGTGCAGGGGCACCCACCACCAGGCCCCCACCCATGTCCAACTCATGTTCCCCACCCCCCACCCCCCAGCACTGTGGGGCACCTGCCACCAGGCCCCCACCATGTCCAACTCATGTTCCCCACCACCCCCACCCCCCAGCAGTGCAGGGGCACCCTCCACCAGGCCTCACCCATGTCTCCCACCGCCCCCACCCCTCAGCAGTGCAGGGGCACCCTCCACCAGGCCCCCACCCATGTCTCCCACCCACCTCACCCCCCAGCAGTGCAGGGGCGCCCACCACCAGGCCCCCACCCATGTCCAACTCATGTTCCCCGCCCCCCCACCCCCCAGCACTGTGGGGCACCTGCCAGCAGGCCCCCACCCATATCTCCCACCCCCCCACCCTCCAGCACTGTGTGGCACCTGCCAGCAGGCCCCCACCCATGCCTCCCACCCCCCCACCCCCCAGCACTGTGGGGCACCTGCCAGCAGGCCCCCACCCATGTCCAACTCATGTTCCCCACCCCCCACCCCCCAGCACTGTGGGGCACCTGCCAGCAGGCCCCCACCCATGTCCAACTCATGTTCCCCACCCCCCCACCCCCCAGCACTGTGGGGCACCTGCCAGCAGGCCCCCACCCATGTCGCCCACCCCCCCCACCCCCGAGCACTGTGGGGCACCTGCCACCAGGCCCCCACCCATGTCTCCCACCCCCCACCCCCCAGCACTGTGGGGCACCTACCAGCAGGCCCCCACCCATGTCCAACTCTTGTTCCCCACCACCCCCACCCCCCAGCAGTGCAGGGGCACCCTTCACCATGCCCCCACCCATGTCTCCCACCACCCCCAACCCCCAGCAGTGCAGGGGCACCCTCCACCAGGCCCCCACCCATGTCTCCCACCCCCCCACCCCCCAGCAGTGCAGGGGCACCCTCCACCAGGCCCCCACCCATGTCTCCCAACCCCCCCACCCGCCAGCAGTGCAGAGGCACCCACCACCAGGCCCCCACCCATGTCCAACTCATGTTTTCCACCCCCCACCCCCCAGCAGTGCAGGGGCACCCACCACCAGGCCCACACCCATGTCCAACTCATGTTCCCCACCCCCCCAGCACTGTGGGGCACCTGCCACCAGGCCCCCACCCATGTCTCCCACCCCCCACCCCCCAGCACTGTGGGGCACCTGCCAGCAGGCCCCCACCCATGTCTCCCACCCCCCCCAGCAGTGCAGGGGCACCCTCCACCAGGCCCCCACCCATGTCTCCCACCCCCCCACCCCCCAGCAGTGCAGGGGCACCCACCACCAGGCCCCCACCCATGTCTCCCACCCCCCAACCCCCCAGCAGTGCAGGGGCACCCACCAATAGGCCCCCACACATGTCCAACTCATGTTCCCCACCCCCCACCCCCCAGCACTGTGGGGCACCTGCCACCAGGCCCCCACCCATGTCCAACTCATGTTCCCCACCACCCCCACCCCCCAGCAGTGCAGGGGCACCCTCCACCAGGCCTCACCCATGCCTCCCACCACCCCCACCCCTCAGCAGTGCAGGGGCACCCACCACCAGGCCCCCACCCATGTCCAACTCATGTTCCCCGCCCCCCCACCCCCCAGCACTGTGGGGCACCTGCCACCAGGCCGCCACCCATGTCCAACTCATGTTCCCCACCACCCCCAACCCCCAGCAGTGCAGGGGCACCCACCACCAGGCCGCCACCTATTTCCAGCTCATGTTCCCTACCCCCCCACCTCCCAGCACTGTGGGCACCTGCCACCAGGCCCCCACCCATGTCCAACTCATGTTCCCCACCACCCCCACCCCCCATCACTGTGGGGCACCTGCTAGCAGGCCCCCACCCATGTCTCCCACCCCCCCACCCCCCAGCAGTGCAAGGGCACCCTCCACCAGGCCCCCACCCATGTCTCCCACCCCCCCACCCCCCAGCAGTGCAGGGGCACCCTCCACCAGGCCCCCACCCATGTCTCCCACCCCCCCACCCCCAGCAGTGCAGGGGCACCCACCACCAGGCCCCCACCCATGTCCAACTCATGTTCCCCACCCCCCACCCCCCAGCACTGTGGGGCACCTGCCACCAGGCCCCCACCATGTCCAACTCATGTTCCCCACCACCCCCACCCCCCAGCAGTGCAGGGGCACCCTCCACCAGGCCTCACCCATGTCTCCCACCGCCCCCACCCCTCAGCAGTGCAGGGGCACCCTCCACCAGGCCCCCACCCATGTCTACCACCCACCTCACCCCCCAGCAGTGCAGGGGCGCCCACCACCAGGCCCCCACCCATGTCCAACTCATGTTCCCCGCCCCCCCACCCCCCAGCACTGTGGGGCACCTGCCAGCAGGCCCCCACCCATGTCTCCCACCCCCCCACCCTCCAGCACTGTGTGGCACCTGACAGCAGGCCCCCACCCATGCCTCCCACCCCCCCACCCCCCAGCACTGTGGGGCACCTGCCAGCAGGCCCCCACCCATGTCCAACTCATGTTCCCCACCCCCCACCCCCCAGCACTGTGGGGCACCTGCCAGCAGGCCCCCACCCATGTCCAACTCATGTTCCCCACCCCCCCACCCCCCAGCACTGTGGGGCACCTGCCAGCAGGCCCCCACCCATGTCGCCCACCCCCCCACCCCCGAGCACTGTGGGGCACCTGCCACCAGGCCCCCACCCATGTCTCCCACCCCCCACCCCCCAGCACTGTGGTGCACCTACCAGCAGGCCCCCACCCATGTCCAACTCATGTTCCCCACCACCCCCACCCCCCAGCAGTGCAGGGGCACCCTTCACCAGGCCCCCACCCATGTCTCCCACCACCCCCACCCCCCAGCAGTGCAGGGGCACCCTCCACCAGGCCCCCACCCATGTCTCCCACCCTCCCACCCCCCAGCAGTGCAGGGGCACCCTCCACCAGGCCCCCACCCATGTCTCCCAACCCCCCCACCCGCCAGCAGTGCAGAGGCACCCACCACCAGGCCCCCACCCATGTCCAACTCATGTTTTCCACCCCCCACCCCACAGCAGTGCAGGGGCACCCACCACCAGGCCCACACCCATGTCCAACTCATGTTCCCCACCCCCCCAGCACTGTGGGGCACCTGCCACCAGGCCCCCACCCATGTCCAACTCATGTTCCCCACCCCCCACCCCCCAGCACTGTGGGGCACCTGCCAGCAGGCCCCCACCCATGTCCAATTCATGTTCCCCACCCCCCCCCACCCCCCAGCAGTGCAGGGGCACCCACTGTCATGATCACTGCTTCCAAGGAGCCAGGACCAGCCCAACGTCCTTGGAAGCAGGCCCCCAACCCTAATCCTAGGCACCAGCCGGTCCCCACTGGGACCTTTTGGACCTTGTCCTGGCGCCGGTGGCACCAGGCTCATCAAAACCATCGGTCCCGGCACTGGAAGCGCCGGGCTCATAATATGTGTGAAGATGCTTGGGTGGACTTACCTGCAGCAGACCATGCTGCTTACTTACCAGCCACTTAGAAGTCCTCTGTGAACAGGAACTACTTTCTTACCTGGGTGGGGCAAGCTCCACTCCCTGGATACAGCAATGGAACTCTTCTGGAACTGGAACTCTTTTCTTACCTAGGCGGGGCCGTGGAGGAAGACGCCTCATCACTCCAAGGCTATTTAAACCACACCCGATAGATGAAACGTGCTTCGCGTTATTCTGCATCTGCAGCAGAACGCTCACCGAGTCTGTTCCAGCCTTTCTTCTTTCGATCCTGAACCTGCAAGAATATACTTACCATTCCTGTATCCAGTCAACAGCAGCACCTGCAAAGAGAAGAAACAACAGGTTAGCAAGGCAACCTTTACTCGCAGTGCTTACTCACCTGATCCAACCGCTGCAGCCTTTTCTTCACGCTGCACCTCCGCCTGTGAAGACAAAAGCATTGTTATTACTTACCGGCACTCCGCGAATTCCGGAATTCTTCACGCTGCATCGCCGCCTGTGAAGACAAAAGCATTGTTATTACTTACGGGCATTCCGCGGACTCCGGCGCTGCAACCCAACTTCTGAAAGACAAATGAAGAGACATTAGACAGGTATTTACTTACGCCCATCGCGCTCGTCGCAATAGAACGCCTGCCAATACTCCGGCGTCTCTTCAGCACGAATTAAGCTGCAAGGGAAAAAGACAGTTAGAGCACTTGCATTTACTTACGCATTTCCAGGTGCTCACTCCATCTTCCATCTCAAGAGTCCTGCAAGACAAAAGGGAAAAGCATTATACAGAGTCCTGTTCAATATTGACGTGCCATGCACCTAAAGACTATAAAGACTAAAAAGGTTTCTGGAAACTCACCGCTCGTGCAGTTAACGACGGTAACGATCCTCTGAGTTCAAGAGGCGTATGTTTCACCAGTGAAGGAACTGGCAATGGCACCCTGCACCAGACGCAGATGGAGAGTCCAGCATTCACCTATCTAAGGTGAGCACGTTGACCTGGGGGCTCTACGGAGAAGCTAGGAAGAGAGAGAGAGAGAGGGGCATTCAACAACCCAGACCATTAACCCCCATATTTTTTCACCTGCAGAAACCTCACCCTACGAGTTCGACACACAGTGCGAAGAGGTTCGACCCCAGAAGCCAATCGAGTCCTGCACATCACTTTTCGAGTCACAGACACCTTCCTGCCAAGACCAGCGCCTCCGTAGGAATCAGGTGAGCGTTACACCCACCACCAGGCCCCCACCCATGTCCAACTCATGTTCCCCACCCCCCCACCCCCCAGCACTGTGGGGCACCTGCCAGCAGGCCCCACCCATGTCTCCCACCTCCCACCCCCCAGCACTTTGGGGCACCTGCCAGCAGGCCCCCACCCATGTCTCCCACCCCCCCACCCCCCAGCACTGCGGGGCACCTGCCAGCAGGCCCCCACCCATGTCTCCCACCCCCCCACCCCCAGCACTGTGGGGCACCTGCCAGCAGGCCCCCACCCATGTCCAACTCATGTACCCCACCCCCCCACCCCCCAGCACTGTGGGGCACCTGCCAGCAGGCCCCCACCCATGTTCCCCACCCCCCCACCCCCCAGCACTGTGGGGCATCTGCCAGCAGGCCCCCACCCATGTCCAACTCATGTTCCCCAGCCAACATGTCATCACAATCTAGATCCCTGGTCCCTATGGTCAGCCTCCAAATGCAAAACACCCACCCGAGTATTGCATCCACCCACTCATAATTGGCAATTACATGACAAAACACCAATTGCAAGTTCCGAAACAAACACATTTCCCTCACATACACCCAATGGGTGTCAGTGAATCTCAAAACCCATATCATGATATGCATGAAACCAATGAGATGATACTACACATTGAAGTTTGATAAAAAAAATATGTATTAAAGGAAACATAAATAGAATCAAAAATAAAGAAACATAAATGGGAATGTACAAAAATGAAAAGAAGCATGTCCGTGAAAAAAAGCAAAGCCAAAAATCAAAATCCAAAGTAATGGTGTCCAAAGTCACTGTCCACAAAACAAAATCCAATGGGAAATAAAATTGAAAGCCATTGCTCCATGTTTAAAATGTGAAAGAAAAATACAATCCAACAGTGAACTATGTACATACGAACAAGCCAGGGTCCATTATCCAAACAAAAGAAAGGAAACCTATCTAACTACACTAACTAATAAAATAAACTATATACAAAAATGTGGCCAATGTCCAAAAGGTCCAAAATAAATCCAAAAAAAAATGAAACCTAACACTACCTACATAACTATGTACAAGGGCAGCGGGCTAGTTTGACGGCTCACTTTTGGATGTCCCGGGACAGGGCATCATCGAACTCCTGCTCAATTTCCCGGAGGCGGTCCTCCTCCATGGCCCCGAGGGTCCGCAGGGCCATCGACGTGTCCACCTCGAAACCCCTGCGGATTTCCTCGAGGCACTCGGCCCGCCCCCGGGCCCTCCGCATGGAGTTCTCCGCCCTGACCATTGTGAGCCGTGCCTCTTCCGCCCGCTGCCACTCGGCATCTATGGCGTGGCCCAACCGCTGCCACACGGAAGACACTCTCTGTCCTGGGTCCTCCTGCCCTCCGGCCGATGCCTGCCCCTCCGATGTTTAAGGCCCCGAGCCTTCATGGCTCCCACCACGTTGCTGCTGCTGCTGTGCCTCTGCCCGTGCACTGCCTCCTGCTGCCTGCACAACCTCCGCCGGCTGGGGTGCAGTCGTTGATGTGGCCACCCCTGCTGGACGTCCGACTCCCGCCTGTGGCAGGGATGCCTCCTCCACCAGCTGGCAGCACCGTCAGAGGCAGCTCCACAGGGCACCCAGGTGACTGATCGGTGGGAAGATGGCACGGAGGACGACTGGCGCGTAGGGGGTTCAGTTGAGGAGGGGGTCGTAGCAAGCCCCATCATACAGAGGAATCCGGCCTGGGTGACCTGTCCCAGCAGGCTGACGTGGTCAACGAGCCATTCGAGATGACGTGCAGTCTCCTCATGAAAATACTGCAGGTCACCTCGCATGGCCCATTGACGCAATGCCACACCAGTCAGAACAGGCTCAACCCGGACCCGGATAGCCACGTCCGCAGGCAGAGGAAGGCCAGTTGTCGTGAGCTCATCCCCTGCCGGAAAACGGGTCTGGACGTAGGCATCCCTGCTGGTGCAAGATGATGCAGGGACAGGATCAGGGACAGGATTGCACACAGGCACCTCCGCGGAGGCCTGTGCTGCCTCCTGTCCCTGGTCCTGCACTGCACCACTAGCACCAGTGGGATCCCCACCTCCAGACCCCGTCTCTGTTGCTTGCACGGCCTCCTCCTCCACCAAACTCCCCACCAACCTGGATGACTCCGTGCCATCTTCCCCTGTTGGGCCCTGTGGGGTCCCAGCTGCCCCTTCTGCTGCCGAGGAGTCCAACTCCAACGTCCGCCTCTTGGATCTCCCCCGGCAGCTGCGGCCTGGGATGCGGCACCAGACTCCTCACTCCCCGACGAGATGACAACATGTGAGGGGAGCCGGGCCTTGCGTCTCCGGCTGGCGGTGGGATCCCTGCCGCTGTGCTCCACAGCACCTTCTCCGCCCTCTTCATCAGTTGACGCTGCAGACAGGGAGAAATAAAACACAGGCATCAGGGCACTGTACAATGGACACATACACACATGACAGTTGTACATGGGTGGCATTGGCAAACCTCAGACATGTCATCACAATCCCCAACACACATGTCATTTCAACTCGCACACATGAGCCAAACCACAGCCATATCGCAACTGCCAGCACCATCCATACACATACAACAGCATGAGCAGGCAAAGGTGAGCCAGACATCACATGCAACACAGGAAGTGCACCACACATGTACACACACCACCACACTTGCATGCATGTGTACACCTCTGCCAACTGTCGCAGTGTTCAGATGGGCATCCATGTCACATCTGCCGATCAGGCTTCCACATACCGCTGTCACATGCATCCATGTTGCATCACTGTTGCACCCTTGTCAAATACACACAGATGCACATGTACACAGTGCTGATACATGCAGCTGAAAACAACATTCATGCGTGACATCATGGACATGTCTACTTACATATACATTCATCCAAACATGTGTGCCCACACAACTGCATTTGGCATGCAAGCCTACACACACAAGCACCACCCATGTCTCACACATTCCAGCCCTCCCGTGTGTTAGCCCCATGGCCTTGTACACCCCCACCCATACTCGACCCCATACAAACAGATGTGTAACCTGCACACTACTGAAAAATCACCACACGCACATCTCACAATCAGGATGTATGTACACTTACTGCTCGACTCCAGACGGGTCTGCCTCTCAAGGACCTGGACGTGGAGCGCTGGGGATATGCGTTCCAGGGCCCTCATCTGTTCTTCCGACAAGTGGCCCCGGCGCCCCTTGGCATCCGCTGCCTTCAAGAGGCTCCGGGCCTTGTTCAGGGTCCTGGACCTGAAGTCCTCCTAGCACTTCTTGACATGTTGTAAGTCGCGGACTGCCACCCCCTCCGCGTTGATGGCAGTCACGATGTCAGTCCAGATCCGAGTCCGTCCTTCCTTGTCGGTACGGGAACTTCCGAAGAGGGCATCATACTGCCCCAGGACTTGCTCCACCAGGACACCAACTTCGGTGGCACTGAAGCTGGTGCCCCTCTGCCTCTCTGGCCGGGGGTTGTCAGTGGTCTCAGATGGTGTTTGCCCCAACATGACAACCCCAGAGGCAGGAGTGGGTGGGCAACTGGGTCCTGGGGCTGGGCTGTGGAGCGATGGAATCCCAGTCGGGAGTCTTCGGTTCCAGCAGGGGTGGTCACAGCAACAGCACCCGTGGCTGATGTGCAGGCAGCAAATGGCAGGGCACGTGGGCAGCAGGCAGTCAGGCAGCAGCAGATGGCAGGTGGGAGCGTGCTCGGGGCTCTGAGGGGTAGTAGTTCTACCTTCTGGGCAGGAGCGTGGTCTTCCGTGTGCTTACGCGTGGCCAGCTTGATACGGAGTGATTTGGCACGTGAAAATTCAGCACGTCAGCATATAATTCGAGGAAAGGCCCTTAGCGCGTAAGCGTGTCTGCACGCATACACATTTTCATTGGACAGAAGGCCCCTCAAGCGCAAGCGCCCCTGTGACGTGACGCGTACAGGCGTGCATGGGCATTTCAGCGCGCGTGAAAAACTGCACGTCCGCGTGTAATACGAGGAAAGGGCCCATGCGCATAAGTGACGTGATGCGCGCGTGCGTTTCCCTCAGCACGGGTTAAAGGTGAGCGGGCCCAGCAGTTCGCTGTATGTGCCTTTCGTGGAGACCGACGTGTGTTGCTGCTTCCTGTTGTTTCGTGCGCCATCACAACTTCACAGCTATCAAGGACGTATCTCTTCTTTTGGCGGGGGTATTGGCTATGCGTGTTTTTCTGCATCGCGCTAGTCAGACGGTGAGTCGCCCACGCTCTTTTTCCCACTGCAGGTGCCCCTGTGTATCGCACCCATTTTCGATGTCATAGTAGCCTGCGTGTCCCACGCGTACGCGTTATTCGTGTTACTGGGTGCCACCAGCGTACTGCGGGAGGTTGAATCCACGCACATAGGCTGCAGGGTTGCGTGCACGGTTTTACTGCAGTTTTGGGGTGCCTGAGCATTGCGTGACCCGTCACCACATCACAGGGGTCACATACAGCCTTGCAGGTGCCGGGGGGCTGTTAACATCTTGCTTCCCACCCCCTTCACCCCAATTGCCCAGGTCAATTGTTGTGTACACCTCCCATTGGCACCACTCCATCTGTGCCAGCACTACTACATCAGTGCCATGGTTGGGAGGCCACCAAAGGTGAGGGGCGCCTCAGCTGGGTGTCCTCCTCGTGGTGGGCGTGGTCGGGGACGTGGCCGTGGTGACCAGGGAGTAGGGGTACTCCAGGGTGTCCAGGGCGGCCACAGAGGGGGAAGAGGCAGGGGTGCGCCACTTGAGCACAATGTTGTGCCATGTGTCGGTGCAGTCATTCCATGACCCCCTGTGGTTCCGGGGGATGCAGCTCCTGCATCTGGCACTGGCAACCGTTCAACCCGGAAGTCCGTTCCATCGACTTCCACCGGCCCAAGGGTAGTGGTAGCTGCAGGTGCAGCTGTGGACACCGCCACCCAGGCTCAGGGTCTGCCAGCGCAGGCTGCGTTGGCACTTGAAGAGCCCTTGGTAGATCTCCAACAGGCCAGGGGGGAAACCATAGGGGCAGGCCGGGCTGCTCAGACCAAGACACGTGTCCCTAGGGCAGTCATGTCATCTGCTGCCCCGAACAGCCTAGTGTTGGCAAGTGCAGGGGCAGATGCACCCAACAGCACCCCGGTTGTGAGTCTGCCAACCAGGACCGTTGCGGTCAATGACCCTGCCACAGCTGATGTTGCTGCGCAGGGTCCATTAGAGGGCACCCAGCTGCCACTGACACGAGTCAGGCCTTTGGTCATCCCTCCACCTGCCACTCCCTTGGCTCAATCCACCGAACCCACTGGTCATACTGGTCAGGGTGGCATTAGCCAGCCAGGGTCTGTGCCACAGTCCAAGAGGAGGAAGGTTGCACCTGCAGCACAGGCTGGGACCCCACACACAGCCACGACCTCCTGCACGTCGAGGAAGAAGCCTTTCTGTAAGCAGGAACTGGACTTCCTCATGGACTACGTGCGGGGCCACAGCCGTGACATGCTAGTGGGTGCCAATAGTCAGACTACGGCTGCCCAACGTGACACCCACTGGAAGCATGTTGCGGAACATGTCAGTTCATTCGGCCATGAGGTGCGCACGGCGCAAGAGTGCAAAAAGCGTTGGAATGACATCAAGCGCAGCACTAAGGCTAAGCGTGCCTCTAATTACAACTTGACTCTGGTGACTGGCGGTGGGCCTGCACCAGAGGAGGAAGAGCTCACTCCGCATGAGGCTCTCGTTGCGGAGTTCATACCACCTGAATTGGTCGAAGGAGTGGGAGAGATGCTGGACTTTGATGCGCAGTCCAGTGAGTGTTGATGCGTGTTTGTTGAGGACGTGTGTGTTTCACTTGTGGGATGTGTTGTGCATGATTGCTGCTACATGTGACGTGTACATGGTTCTGATGTGTAAGTAATGCAATGCTTCCTTCATGCATGTCTCCTCTGCCTGCATGCGGGACTCCATGTAGGCATGCTCCCTTGCCCCTCCTCTGCCACTCTGCACCCCAGTTCCACCTTTGCACTGGTCTGCTTCAATCTTACCAATGTGTAGTTTCTTGTTCATGTGTCCTGTGTAGATGCTAACTTCCAGCGTAGAATCTGCCAGACATATGCCGTGTGGTACAGCCTTAGTACTCGATGCAGGGTATCTCACTTGTACTGTGCATGGGTCAGATGTCACGCAGGGACATGAGTGCCCATTCATGCTCCATGTGCATTGCACGCATGCCCCTATGTATCCTTGACTGGATGATCACTGTAATATAAGTCCTTGGTTACATACATTGCCTGCCATCTCATCAGCCTTCCCATGTCAACTGTGGCTCAGTCCTGCGTTGCACACATGTTTAGGCTCTGACAACCTGTGTGGCTCACAGGCTTCAGCCTGTTCAATGGCCAATGACTCTGTCCAACTCTTGTGTCTTCTTCACACGTGGGCGGCCTCCGGAGTTTTCATCATGTGTCCTGCCTACTGTCCCAGCATCATTTGCAGTGTTGTCATTTGAATCACATTAAGCTGTTGATGCCAGTCAACACTGCCTGTCAATACACAGGTGTATGGTCAGCCTTTTGATACCATGCTAGGCATACCTGCTTTGGTACTGGGGTGGAGGGGTGCTTGGCTTCTAGATATGGTACACATTGAATGCACAATGCACGTGATGTCTGAATTTGACATTGCACTGCCTTCACATTTCCTGGCACACACCATGGAGTGCTTGTACATGTAGGTAGTGAGTGGCGTACACATTTTCTGCACTGCATAGACCCACTTCCATGGAAACTGCCACCTTTCAACAGGTCTGATCACAGAAGCTATTCAAAGTTGACCCAGCATGCATGCCAGGTTATATGTTGTGTGTCACATGTCTGCCGGATGTGTTTGCTCTCGGTGTGTGTGTGTCGTGTGCTTCTGACATGTGTAGTGACCTTTTTTCTCTCTATTTTTCAGGTGATGACGCAATGGAGGCGGAGGATGGTGTTGTCATGCCAGACACAGGGTTGGTAACACCACATCAACCCGGCACTAGTGGTGGTCGTGGGGTGGTAGGCCACGAAAACCCCCAAGTGCTGCAGTCCATCTTGTCTCTGGCTGCCTTGATGATGACTCTGACGTCCATGTTGAGTTGGATGAGCATCAAGTTCATGTGTCAGGGGTGAGTGATTCTGATGTGGACACTCCTCTGTCTGTGACTCCTGCACTGAGGGATAAGACAGTCTTGGTTCCTCCGCCCGTGGTGGATCGGGACGCAGGGTCACCCTCCACACCAGTCACTGATGTGCCTGGGACATCACGTCGACGGGGGCATGTAGTCGTGCAGCCGCGGGCGGTGCCAACACAGCGAGGACCCCCGGTCCTTGGGTCCCACAGGGGTCAAGCCCGGCAACGCAGTCACCACACGCAACCACTGTATACTGAGTGGGAGCAAGACATGACTGCCAATTCCAAACGGCAGGGGGCAGCAATGGAGAACATCGCTGAGAGCATGGAGCGTGTTGCCCGATCTGTGCTCCCCCCTGCTAGGCAGGTGCTTCTCCAGCAGCAGGCGGCACGGTCCATGGCCCGCCCGCTCAGGCTGGGCATAGCGGCCTCAGACAGGGCAAGCCAGGCTGAAATGTCGTCTCTGCGTCAAGCAATTGCTGCTCATGCAGAGGCGCACATGGATGCCCTGAGGGAGGAGTATGCTTCCCTCAGATCCACTCTGGGTGTCCTTTTGATGTCCCAGAGGCAGCAGGCAGAGGAGAGGTTTGCACAGCTTGAGCGTACCATCTCGGCTGAGCTACAGGCTTGCCGGGAGGTTTAGAGGTTGTCCAGCCAGGCCTTGCAGGAGGAACTCCGTGTTACACGTGCTACCTTGCAAGAGGAAGCACGTGTATCACGTGAGGTTCTGCAAGCAGACCTACATCACATCGCCACACAGAACCAGGCTCACCCGTCCGGCAGACTTGCTGCCAACGAGGGGCAAGCTGCGGCTAGGCGTGGCCAGGCTACTGTCCACGTCCTCCTTTACAAGATGAGCCAGACTCGGACGACCATCTATCTCCCACAAAGGTCGGGCTGTGCAGGCGTTGAGCACATGGAGGTTTTTTTTTTGGCTCAGCATCATCGCATGTGGATGTTGAGCAGCACCCTGTACCTCCCCCCTCCTAGGTGCCTCCCCTCCCCCCCGGTTCGTATGTGGCCATTTTTGATTTTTCTTTTAGTTTAGTTAGTTAAGTTCCTGTTTGATAGTTAGTTTAATTAGGTAATGTAGGTTTTCCATTGTTAGTGTAATTAGTTAATAGTTGATTCAGTTTAAAATTGCTAGTCTATTGTGCTTTCATGTGACGGTGCGGTGCTTTGTGGCTGTTGAAGGCATCCACTGTCTGTTCCAGCTGGGCCCCTCAGGCTTCTCTTGTGTATGTGTTTGCTGCTTGGGGGCCTTGACTCACATATGCCACTCCTGCCTCCCTTATCCATGGGCTCGCAAGGATGGTTCGGTGTTACAGAAAATTATACAAGGGCTTTGGACTGTCATATCTGTGGCATGTCTGGTGCTGTGTGACTTGTGTTGACACCCCTAGTGGGGATGATTTTGGTGTTATTGTCCACTGTTCAGCTTTTGCTAGATGGGGTGTGTCATGATTAATGTGTACATTGATTGTTATGCATTGTGTAATATGTTTCATATCTTTCCTGTACACGTGCTTGTTGCAATTCATGCTGTAGATAGTGTTCCACACTTTGGATGTGAAAGACGGACTGATGGTGTGATTTGTGATGTGACTCTCTGACATGGTCAAGTATTGAGATGCCTGATGAGACACACACAGATGACTTTGAAGCATTAATCATGTGTTTCATGCCCTTTCTGCAGGGGGATGAGCCTCCAGAGCACCTTTGCCAGCAGACATGGCCCATTGGATGACGGAATTCTGGACCCGTTTGTTGGTGCCCACATGCACATGTGTGCACAAGCAGAGGCACAGGGATTGCAGACCCACATCCTAGAACTGCTGACATGTTCCAAGGAACTCCAGGCAAGGTGAGCAGCACAGGGGGGCCACGACACAGCAAAGCTTGCACCAGGCGAGATGCACATGCAGGCTTAGTCACAGCACTGAGGGTGAGCTTAGACGAATATTGGTGTTGAAGCACACAATGCAGCTCAGATGTGTTGGTGGACTGATGGCTGTTGATAGTAGGGTTGTCTGGGACACATGCAGGGGCAGTGGCACATACCCTCCGGTACACCAAGGTCCATCGAGGCACTTGTATCAACCATGTAGCCTTCCGAGACATGGAAAGGGGCAGCTCACAGGGACATACAGCAAGGGACATACTCGGGTGCAGTGCATGTCTTTTCCATGTACTTTATGATAAATACACTGCCAACTTTGTTTCGGTCATGGTGGTACGCAACTTGCTCTGAAGTCATGGCTTGCTATATGGATCTGTCTGCTTACCCAGGGAACATTGCATGTTGTGTGAATTGTGACACATTGGTGTTCCATTTGCCATGCACCCACCAGCGGCTGACTTACTGCATTGACTGTGTATGACCCGTCACAGGGGTGATGTTATATATGGGTACGAAGCATCTACACCAGATTGTCTGTTTGTAGAGTAGTTTGTTGCTATGGGGCATGTTTGGTGTTGTGTTTTTGTGTAATTGGCACGTACAGGTTGTTGACTGTGGCTCTCTTTGCAGCATTGCAGTGCTCCTGTAACCGGACCTGAGAGTGCGCAGGCAGGAGGCCAGCACTCAAAACCAGAGATAAGTGTCTTGTTGTTTTTCTTTTGAACTGCTCTGCATAGGCTTGCTGGGGAGTGTACTAATGCATGGATGTATGTGTGGTTCGATTTGGTATGTTTTTCTCCCTAATCACCCGTGATCCTATGCAATTTTGAACCCTGTACCCTCTACCCGGTGTTCCTGATTCCCATACCTATCCAAGCAACGTTCCCTGTCCCTCTTTCTCCGCTGGGGTTGCGGATGCCTGTGTAAGCCCCGAACTTGCAGGCGCCAAAACCCTAGAGGGGGTGGTTGGTTCGTACCACTCCTGAGCCTGGACTACAGAAGGCCATGACAATGATGTCCAAGTTTGTTTGGATTGTGTATGTGTTCATGCAGGTAGTACATTTTCGTGCATTCCCTAGTTTCATGTGTCATTCCTCCTCCCCTCTCCTGCCACTCATTCCAGTCATCCAGTGTGTCAACACCTGTCCCGACTGCATATCCCTGAACCTCCTTCCACACCAGGGTGTCAGGGGCCTGCGTGAGTTTGACCTTGCAGGCACCCGGGACATGGTGGGGGTGGTTGTTTCGTGACACTCCCGCGCCTGTACAGGGGACCTGTGACAGTACACATCCGTTCATGGTGCATCATCCTATGTCATGTACCACACATGTTTCACATCCTGTCGTGACATTGTTTTACTGTGCTACCTTGGTTGTTGCATCATTGTGGTAGTACTTGGCCTTTGTGAGGTACTGCTACGTCAAGTCATCTACTGGAGGGTGTTCTGGTTTGTTTTTCTGGCTTGGATTTTGTGATTTTGGACATTGATTATGAGGGTGCAAGCACCTTTTTACACACAAGGTGGGAGATGGTGACGAAGGGTAAAGGTGATCCTGTGGCCAGGTGGAATTGAGGTTTGAAGGCAAGTTGTTCAGTGGGTCATGGTCATTTGTGAGGGAGGGGGGGTTGTTGTTGATAGTTGCCTTGCCCTGCAGTGTGATGGGAACTCTGATATTGTAATGGTGGTATCCTATGTACAAGTTGTGTTCTGCTGATCAATGCCTGTTCATGTGTTGTGTTTACCTTTCAGGTGCGAGGGGATAGTTGTGGTTTGACATGCTGGGGTGTACACATGGTGAATGTTCACATGTGATGTGTAGAGAGCACTAATGGTCACTTGAGTGCACATGCATATGTGGAGTGCATGTCCTTGCAGAACCACACACTTGCACTCTGTTGCACTACATGTACTCCCACCCTTGCATATCCACGTGTACACTGTTTGCCTTCTGGTGCCCACTGTGTCCCTGCAGCACATGTTCTGTGACCGATTATGGATCCTGTACATGCCTAATTTGCTGTTTGATGTGGTCTGTCACTTAGATGTGATGCTCAGGGTGTGCATCACACACAATGGCTGTTCACTGTGCTGTGCGCTGAGCAGTGTGCTGCAGGAGTAGGACACTGCACACATGAGCTGCAGTGTTGATTTTGCAATGCACAATGTGCATGTAGACAAGCATTCATTGTTATGTTACGTCTACAACTCTTGTAATGCATTTGGAAATGACTTATTTTGGGTGGGAGATTTTGTTGGTCTGTCATTTCATCTGATTCCGGGTCAGGCATCATTGTCTGATACCACTGTACATTTAGGACATGGCAATGTGTACCTTATCGTTACTGTGTTGGTGTATGGGTATTGCTTGCCATGTCATGTTGTGGTTTGGGAGGGTTTGAGTGACATGACAGTGATGGCCATGGCTTGTTTTGCAGGTGTGTGTGATGCACACCTTGCATGTCAGGGTCATCCGCTTCTCAGAGCAACTAGCTGGGGGTAGATCTCTCTCCGCGGCAGGGCCCTCCCTCTGGAACAGCCTTCCTGCCTCACTTGAACTTGAGGGGAACCATCTCCAGATCTGGAAGCACCTCAAGACCTTCCTCTTTGCTTCTGCTTTCTCTCTTCCTCTCCCTTGCAGAATTCTTCACTGGAACTGCACTGGAGCTGTAACTGGGCCACTCTCACGAACTCGGTCCCTGGCCCAGCCACTCTGCACTGCCTCCCTGGCAACCCCTGCATTGCGGTACTGTCTCTCTATCCCTACACCCCACCCTTCCCAGCACTTGTCTGCACTTACCTTTGCAGTTGCCACCAGCCGACCTATGTATTTTTTTTTTGGGCTACTTCCCCTGTACTGCACTCCCCCCCCTTCCCCTTGCACTTTTCCCTTCCCCCTACCCCTGCACTTGCACAATCTCAATGACACCTGGCCTAGTAGTACCGTTGTCTGTCTTCCCTTGTTCCCCCCTCCCTGCCTCATCGCACCTTGAAATACTTGTGTATAGGCCATATCATGTCTTATGTCATATGTGTGCCTTTTGGTCACACGGGATAGCTTGTGTTTAAGTAGCTAGGGATGCAGACGATGTGGCACTTCCATGGCAACTATCTCAGGGTGGTAGGGTTGTGACAGTTGACTGTCTCTTTGTCATCATCGATTGTCACCTGGTATGTGCCAGGCCTGTGTGCACTCCACAGGGGTGGGAGTTTAGGTGAAAAATGTGGCCACAAGCTGGGTCCGGGCTTCCTCGCCACGTGCCCTGTCCCCTCCCATGGGCAGTGTCTGTGCCTGTGGTTGGGGATGTGGGGGCACCACCATGTCCACCGGGACGCCCTGCCGTGTTGCAACATTGTGCAGGACACATGCTGCCACAATGATCCTGCACACTACTGGTGGTGAATAGAGTAGTTGCCCACCAGAGCGGTCAAGGGAGCGGAAACGTGACTTGAGCACTCCGAATGTGCGCTCCACTATGGCCCTGGTTGCAATATGGGCGGCGTTGTATCTTACCTGGGGTGGTGTGGTGGGGTTCCGGATTGGCGTCATCATGTGGTTGCTCAGAGGGTAGGCACTGTCCCCTGGGGAGGTGATAATAGTTGAGATTATTAGGGTTTGGATATTTGTCTGTGTGTGACTTGCATGCATGTGCAAGGGCATTTGTACTGACCTAGGAGCCATGTGTCGCCATGCTGCCCAGCTTCCAGGGCCCGGCTCAGGGCGGACATTCTGTATATGAAACTGTCATGGGTGGAGCCAGGGTAGTTTGCATAGACAGAGGTGATGATTCCCTTTGCATCGCATACCACCTGTACATTGATGGAATGCCAGTGCTTGCGGTTTTGGTAGATGTGCTCAGTGGCCCTAGGTGGACGTAGGGCCACATGGGTGCAATCTATGGCACTGAGCACTTTGGGGAAGTGTGGCACCCTGAAAAAATCCAGGACAACAGCCTGCCTTTCTGCGGGTGTTCTGGGCATGTATATGTGCCTGCGGACTGAGGGGCGCGCTGTCATGATTGCCAGTACCTGGTGTAGGCAGCGTGACTGCGTGGCCTGTGAGACCCCCCCCCACTATGACAGAGGTCCGCTGAAATGACCCAGTGGCCAAAAAATGCAGGACATTGAGCAGCTTCTCCAAGGGGCTCAATGCTTGGGAGCAAAGGGTGGGGGATGTAAGGTCATCTTCCCACTCCCTGACCAGGTCTAGGATGATATGGGGTGGAAACATATACCTCCCATAGACCTGGTCGTCAGGCATCCCAAAAAGGCTTGTCCGTGGTGCGAAAATGCGTGCCCTGGCTATTCTCCTCCTCCTGCGGTGTCCCACGATCAGTGCTGCGACAAATGGGGCATTCATCGTAGCTGTATATACGCGTTTGTTGTTTGCGCGCACTTTTATGCTGTGCGCGGGGACGCTTCCGCCTGCCTTCGTGTGGCGGACGCGTTAACGCCTGTGCGCGTCTTTTGCCGTGCGCGGTTTCCCGTATTCGGATCCATGAATACGGGTTGTTCGCGTGCGTGTGGGTGTTCCGTGTAGTTCCCTGCAGTACTTCCCCAGTTACACCTTCTTTTTCACGCGTTGTTGCCCATTCTGTGTGTTACGCCCACTGTCCTGCCCACTTTGGTTGTGTGCGCCGCACTATGTGCGCTTTTGCTGTACGCGTAGCGCACGCCGTGTATGCCTGCGTGCGCCATGGCTGGATTGGGCGCACGGACAGCGGGAAACATGCGCAGCGTCTTCCTTGAATTGCATGCATGCGCGTGCGCTGCGTTTCTCACGCTTGCGCTCCCTTGCGCCTGCTTGCGCATGGATTTTCGGCGCACGTTTGTTCCATGAATCGCCCCCTTAATTGAGTACATAATGAGATGTTTAATCTTCACAATGGAAGTGACCTAACCCGCAAATACATAGTCAAACTGAATGAGTAATTGAGGAGCGGAAGAATGTTCAATCTGTTTGGTACAAAAGAAAAGTGCAGTACGTCTACCTCCGTAAAAGTCCCTACCAGTCTTGAGCAGAAAAGTGCAGTACGCCTACCTCCGTAAAAGTCCCCACCAGTCTTGAGCAGAAAAGTGCAATACGCCTACCTCCGTAAAAGTCCCCACCAGTCTTGACCAGAAATGTGCAGTTCCTCCACCTCCGTAAAAATCCCCACCAGTCTTGAGCTGTTGTTTTGCCTTTTCTTTGCAGATCTGGTAACCAACTTACGATGCTCCATATCCCCAGGAGTCTTTAACTGCATACAATGTTACTAACACTACTAAGGTAGACAACAACTTGTTTACTGTATGCACCTTTGTTGATGGTAGCTCCAAATATGCAACACACTAAAAAAAATGTCTATAAGTGCTTTGAAGACGTAAACAGATGGCAGGCACCATTTACCTTTTAAGCAGGCACTTACAAATGATAATTTGTCAAACCATAAAATGCATGCTGTTTGTTCTGTTTGGCTGATCAGGTGAGCAGATTTATAGCTAATTATCTGAAGTCTCTCTGACAATGGATATCTCATCTTATGTTCTTTGTTTCTTTTTTTATTTTTGTTTTTGTTTACCATGTTGATATGTCATTACACCCATATCTCTTACCACCTCTTGTGGTGCCTGAAATCAACAACAATAAGTACAACTATTCCTGGCCTACTTTCTCATTGCCCTGAATTTGAATCCTTGCCTGACTAGAAGGGGCATGGAAAAGAGGAGTGGATATGGAATCCTGAAGCTCCACTTCACAAACCTGATGGGTAAATACTTGCCTGACTAGACGGGGCATGGAAAAGAGGAGTGGATATGGAATCCTGCAGCTCCACTTCACAAACCTGATTGGGTAAATACTTGCCTGACTAGAGGGGGCATGGAAAAGAGGAGTGGATATGGAATCCTGCAGCTCCACTTCACAAACCTGATTGGGTAAATACTTGCCTGACTAGACGGGGCATGGAATAGAGGAGTGGATATGGAATCCTGCAGCTCCACTTCACAAACCTGATTGGGTAAATTCTTGCCTGACTAGACGGGGCATGGAAACGATGAGTGGATATGGAATCCTGCAGCTCCACTTCACAAACCTGATTGGGTAAATGTGCAACACCCTGTATTTCTCATTCAGACAGGCCCTCTCCTTCCGGATTGGACAACTGTCAAGCCTATCTGCTCTTCCATGCTCCCTTTGCAGTTGTGTCTTACTCTGTAGCCCTGAGCAGTATTTTCACCTTTAAACAGGTCTCATACATACTCAGCAAAAGACAGTGTTAGGGTGCCATGCAGTGTTGGCCAGTTTTTACCCATTCGCCATTAGCAGTGGTGAGATCTAGCACACGCTGGCCGTGGACACTATCTGTGGAAGTCCCTGCCCCCGTGCTAAATAATCATCATGTCGATGGATGACCTGATTGGGTAAGGGACATCTTCAAGCACCAATGTATTGCTCTCTGACTCTCTGTGAATGCTTCACAGGATGCCTGGGTTGTTGTTTCTTCTTGCACCTGCTTCAAGCAAAGCCACATCGCATGCATATAATTGTGCATTTCCTTTTTCTGCGAGTGTAGTGCAGTAATCCCTGGCGTCTGTTTAGTAACATCTGGCTGTTTCACAGGTGCCTGCATATCATCTCATTGTCGCTCAGTAGAGATGTATCGTAATGCCTCTGCAACAATTCCTCTTGTATTATTACTGCATTGGTAAAGTTCCCATATCCGTGCTTCTGTCTCATCCCAGAGCTGCACGGAAACGTTGTATGGTCTACGTGCCAGATGTGGCGGGACTTCTGTTTTTTAGATCCATGATCCTGGGATGAATTCGTGGACCAGCCTCAGCAACACGACCTGCTTCCCTGTGCTATTCAGGTAGGGGGGCTGAGATTTCCGTATTTAGATAGTTGGTTTTAGACTTAGATCAACTCCCGTGGGATGCATGCAGCTTAACATAAGTATTACACCTGTTTGCATGGTTTCTCTCCTCACTGTATTTCTTGTGTGTTTGTGGGGGGTCACGAGAGGGTGGGGGGCAAGATCCATCGATAAGCAGTAGGGTGTTTTGCAAGATTTCCCTCGCTCACTTAATAGTAGCCTACCTGGCAGAGCTGTCCAGGGCAACTCTTAGGATGGCGATGGGGTGGTAGAGATGCAGTGTGAGACACATAGAGCATTCAATCAAAGGTGGTCCACACAATAACATTTTAATAAAAAATACATTAGGTAGATTTCTGCAGGTTGCAGTTAAGTTAACTGTTATAAACCGTCTTCGAATGTGTTTATGCTTATGCTTTGTGATTGGGCTTGTCCAAATAAGTATAGTCATATCATAGACTAATGCACATCTCTGGTTCTTGTGTGCTGCTTCCGGTTTCCCCACCAAAGATCGGCAAGGAAACAGGGTGACACCTAAACCATGAATTAAGGTGCCAACCCCATTACTAAACAAACCCTTCTAGCTAGGGTTGGTGCATCTGTGCTCTCAGGTCATCTGTATGGTTCCAGTACTATGCAGGCCGGGGAAGACATGTTTCAGCAGCAAATGGTGGACCCCTCTATGTCACAAGAGAAATGACCATGTCCCCGTCAGTTCTTGGCTTCTGTAATGGCAGTCCTTGTGCACAAGACATTCATGGGATTCATCAGATGGGCCTTAGCAAGTTCATACGGCAAGACTTCCTCGCAATCTCATTTGGTTAGGCACTTTCTCATGTTTCGGGATGCATCCAAAGGTTAGGTAAGGAAATGGAGCAAACTCCCCAGTTATATGGGAACATTGGCAACTGAGCACAAACTCGGAATCCAAACAGGAGGGCGCTAAGGGCCTTGAGCGCACTGAGGCCCTTGGGCGAACGACACTATATAAAAATAAACATAGCCAGTCCTACTTTTATGTTTATGGCAGGTCCCCTTGTTTGTTGTTTTTGAAAATCTGGTCACCATAGTATTTATAGAAGTGATACTATCCTGGGATATCCTGTGCTGCTAGCTTGTGGCCACGCAGGACACACGAACACAACCTGTATCTTATTTGGTAGTGGTTGGACTCTCAAAAAGAAAGAACTCGTCTATAGCATCCCTGTGTAACCATCTCCCCTCTTCATTATCACGATGGTGGGCTAGCATGCGCTTGTTTAAAACAACGGATTCAAATAACGCCATGCTACATATTGGTAACATACATTCATGTATACCAAGAATAGAAAACGAGCTAGGAAATGATTAAAATATCTGCAGTCAGATTGCTGAAATCACAGGTGTTGTGAATCAGTCCGCAGAGATTGCAACAGCACCATATGGGTAACAGCTGCTTATCCCCATCATTCCCCAAATGACGTGAATGATTCAGAACAGACATTTCACGAGCATCCCTCACTGAACATCATTGTGTTGCAACACTACATTGCGCTATACTGCCCCCTACTGGCTTATTTACTGCCATCTTCCGTCCTTTCCCCATGCAGGAAAAAGTACACAAAAAGCTTCAAAGATATTCGAATAAATATTGCAGCAGCACTTTAATGTACAGACACCTAGGCGACTCTAGCCCCCAGGAATTGAGAAAACCAGAAAAGGCGACTGTAAAAAATAATAATACAACTGCTAAAAGATACATAATTTCTCTGGCATTATAGCACTAAATTGCCTCAGCACGGTTGTGCAGGAAAATTACTGTGTTCAGGAAGGATCCCGGGAAATGGCTTGTTATTATCACCAAGATCTCTTCTTGGCATTCCGTCTTTAACGCGGCGAAGACGCTCACTTATTGGTTCAATTCAGCCCTTGAAATGGCCCTTTGCAGCATGTGATTATTTCTGATTGCTGTAATGTTTCGGGCGAACCAAGCAGGATTATTCCAGTTCACTGGGCCGCTCTCTATGGTTTGCTTCTTCTAAGCTGGGGTTTTACAATTGTGTGCACTACAAATATCGGGACCACGAAACAAAAGGTTGCTCATAAAAGCACGTACTGCCACTTTCGATGTACAATTCACATACGAGCAGAAAAGCATATGATTCACAAAGGGAACATACGTACATCTCACAGACCCATTATTAATCAGCTCCATAGGGCCGGTGTGCAAAGGTCCAGAAGAAGCGGAGTAATGCGCACTTCGATTTCCTTATGCGAATCTGCTGGATTTCGTTCATGGGTAAATTACACATCTGGGGTAAATGGAGTTGGAAATATTCTTTCATTTTGTGGCTCAGCCCCACAAAGCCAAGGGGGTCAATGCACCAAAAATAGGAGGGCTAGTGGGAGTGAAGTCACACACGTGGTGACATCAAGAAATACACAATCACGTGACCTTTGACCATGACGACAGCACAGGAAATAATGCCAGATGGACTTTAACATCACAAGAAGTTCCATCACGTGTACAAATAAAAGAAAGAAAACACCTACACCACGTGTCAGTTTAATAAATAACATATGGCATTACAGAGGGGAAAACTCTTAATTTCCAACTATTTATTGACTAGAATGCTAGCTAAATGTACCATGGTTGCACTTCAGCCATAATTTGCAAGGTGGACACATGAAGCTGAACCTTCATAGGACAAGAGCACTGCCTCCAAATGCCAGTGCATTCACATATGGTCATTTGCTACCTTCGGGTCTCGGGAGGATAGCTCAGGGGCAACGTGCTCGCCTTGGAAGCAAAATGGCAGGGAGCACCACAGGCCCGATCCCCGAGTCCGCGCTTAGAAACCTCTGGGTATTAAGAGCGTTATAAATAACCTATCATATCATACCTTACACCAGTTATATCCTTCTATGCCAGACGTAGTCACAATGCAGCTTTAAATACCCTTTTTCTTTGTGCTGGCTTTCAAGGTAATAGTGTGCCACCCTGCATCTTTGTAGGCCCTCGCGTAGTGTGATCCTCAACGAAGGTTCAGGGCTGTTACGGCCAGAGACCACAACCTTCAGAGTGCCCAAACCAAACCAACGTAATTTATTTCAGGAGAACAGAGCATGTTTCATTGAGAACTAAATAACTTTCTGATTGTGAGGGCCAGTGCACCAGGGTTCTCAGAGGCAGTGCTAGCACCACCATGGGGCTTTTCAGGGGGTAGCGGCTGCTATCCCTAGATGCCCCTAATTGATGGCCAAGCATAGAGCCCTAAACCAACTGTTCTATAATGTTCGTAGTCTTATCAGGCATTCACTTGCTTTGTTATTATTATTATTATTATTATTATTATTATTATTATTATTATTATTATTATTATTATTATTATTATTATTATATGATGGTGTTTATTGAGAGCAGACCTAGCTTCGAGAAGCAACAGAGCATTTTACAGAGGTATACAACAATACAAATGCATAATGCAGTGCTTTTCGGAGCTCAACACAACAGCCAGAGGAGGATTACAGCTGTACCGGTGGTGGGGAGGAGAGGGGCGTGCAGCGTCTAGCGAGTCAGGTGGCACGAGGGGCGACGTGATGGCCTGGGTGTTGAGGAGGAGATATTCCTTGAAGAGGTGGGTCTTGAGTTCTTTACTGAATTGTAGGAGCATGGGGGTGAGTCTGATGCTGATGGGGAGGCGGTTCCATAGTCTTGGGGCGTAGGCAGAGAAGGCTTCTTTTCTGGTCCTTTCTTTTTTGCAGTAGCAAAGTTCAAGTCTGCACTTGTCCTGGTTTCTGCTTTACGGCCCTAACTATATACCTTATGGATCTTCCAACAAAACTCTCCCTCAAGCAATAATTTGCGTACGAGGCATGCCTCATTAACATTTGAGAGGTATGCGCAACTCACTGAAGAGAGATACATTTATCAGGCATCCTCACCTGTGCCCTTCTCAAGGGACTTTGTTGGGTTCCAGAATCGAATTGTGATCTTGGAGCCCATGCCACTTGGACACTACAGACATCAGTATCTGAAATCCTTCCTATTGCAGGACCAGGTCATCCGTTTATGGTAGTAAGGTTTCTCAGTAGGGTGTGTGCTTAATTTAGAGTTCTATTTGTAAACTGCAGGTCACAAGCATGACTTCCATGAGGAATCACTCAGTCTTTTATTTTGTTGAACTGAAAGAAACCAGCGGACCAGTTGGGGATTAGTAGCACCTTTTTACTTTTATCAGGAGAATTTTCAGTTTGTTGATTGCACTGTGCAAATGATTGATTTTATAAGGGTTAAAAGTGCAGAGACGGGCACACTGGGGGTCATTATATAGGGACTCGGAGGCATAAAAACCACATCCCATAATTGAAAGGGTTTTCCTCCAACTTTGCACCCAACTTTACCCCACCTTTACTCTGTCAAATGGTGCTTGTCCAGAGCAAATACCAATTGAAGGAGTAAAGTGGTCCTCAAACTAGGTGACCTGAATCACATTAACAAGCCCTCCTAACTGAAAACACAGGCCACACAGGTGAAAAACATCAAACGAAAGGGGTGAAGCCACACATAAAAACAGGAAAACAACTTTGTAGAAAAATGAAGCGAGCAGGAGCTTATTCCGTGCATCTCAGTATGTTATGCAGACTTCTGCACAGACACCTAGGGGTCACAAGCAACTACAACAGGTACCCCATCAGGCTGCGCCCCAGCCCCTCCTCAAGCAGCCCATAAAGTTGTACCCCATCCACTAACACAGCAGCATCAGCCCAGGAGGAGGGTTAAGAGAGCCCAATGGCACTACACACCAACAGCGTACCGACCCAGGTTGTCCCACCATGACCACACAAATCAGCAGGACCGCAACCACCTACTGCCTGGACATGGCCACCATCTACAGTCTCCTGTCCGGAATTGAGCACTCTATACAGCCTGGCAGGCAGATCACAATGGCTATTCCCACATGTTAAAGCTTTTGAAATGTCTTAATTTCTGTGCCATAGCCACATTTCCACACTGTGGCCCTGGCACATGGCATAGATGAGAGGCCTCCACCACCACATAGCTTTCCGCATGACCCTGTTGACCTTGACCACACAAAGACCCATCATTATGCTATTACAGCTGTCTCAATGTTCTGGGTGCCATTCACGGCACACATGTGGCCCTTTACCACCAAGGTCAACTGAGCAACTTTAATGAAACAAACGCCTACAACCGTCTGTACATGCGCAGATGGTTTGTGTTGCAGACCTACTCTTGTGTGTGATAGGTTTTCGAGATCCACCCATGACTCCATGATCCTGGCTCAGTGCAACCTGTCAAATATCATGGAGGGACTGCAACAATGCCGGGCATGGCTGCTGGATAAAACATGAACAACCTCCAGCACTCACTGCAATCCATTGTGCTGCCACACTTTGGCTAACCCAACACCATCCCACCATCCAACTGTACACACATGTCACTCTTTGACCAATATGAGAACATTTGGATTACAGAAGCATACCACAGGGAGACACACCACATGTACCCAGTGCACATGGGTCCATCATGGCAGGGACAGCTCCCCATGGGTCGAAAGCCATGAACAGGCTACAAAACTTTCTTTGGGATTGGTGTCATGCATTTTCATTAAAAAGAACCCATCACAGTGACACACAAGACCACTATGCAAGGAAGCCAACATAATTTTAGAAGGAGATGAGATGGCCAACATCATAAGAGAACTGGAGGACATGTACAATGGTGGACGTGAGCATGAGCAAGCTACTCAACACTAAGGCAACTGGCACATACACAAAGACAGAACTGGCAATACGATAGGTGTTTGCCCTTCACAATTCAACACCAACACAAAAAGAAGAAGGGTAGTGTGAATGCACAATATGTAAGGTAGCAAGGGCATTGGGGTTTACAGAGAAGACACAACCCAGTCAGATGGTCATGTGCTTCCGAGATGCCATATCACAATCCAAGAAATCAGGAAGGAAGGAGTAGTATGTAGAACCGAAATAGAGGCCTAGCAGGCAGAGTGTGAGGGTATGGGAAGGGAAGTGGAGGCAGACTTGAGGGGAGTAGATATTGTAAGACAACAGTTGCAAAACGAGTCCCGCCTAGGAGTATCGTGCAGCTGACATAAAGGTATTTGACATAGAATGGGGAGGTGGAGGGAGTACAGGAACCCATGAGAGGGCGCACCAAGGCAGTCATGCCCCAGAAAGGGTGAGGCCATGATGAGAAGAGGGACAGCCATTCTACAATAATACAAAAGACACCACAATAAAGCAAACGTTGCTGAAGGAATATATGATGGCTGGCTTAGGCAGCCAGCGAACAATAAAGAACAAGTTCCAGGCTATAGTCTGGGTACGACAAGACAGAGCAACATCAAAATCTATGTTCCACATTAATCAGGATATAAAATGTAGTCGGGGAACGCAAAATACACTTGCATGGAGGGGGCAACTGCAGTAGGGTGTCCATGTGCACACATTTAAATGCAATGTCCATCAAGGGATGTGTAATGAAAGCACTGCATCTCCATGGGAGACATATCATTTTCTACAAGAAATTGTTAACACTTATGCAATGCAAGTTTGCAGGAATGCCTGGGTACTGGGCATATGTTTCAGGCATGTACCCAGGGTGGCCTAATCATATGCCACATGATCCGACAAGCCACAAACTCACCATTGGGACAGATAGGAGTGCATACATAAATAGAAAACCTGGTGATCGAAGGGTGAGCACCTGCCCACCAGTGTGCTTGCCATGGATCCAACTATCTCCTGCATAGACACATGCCATGTGTGGTTTGTCCCAGCCAATGGCAATATATACGGACAGTCATGGAAATATAAACACAAAATAAAATGTTTAACTAAATATGTTGTATATGTTATAACATGCACTTGCAACTTGCACTATATAGGTTCAACGATAGGACCATTAAAACTGCTGATATTGCAACATTATAGAGCAATTAAAAATGGGGATCTAACATATCCATGAACAGGGCATTTCTTGGAAAAGCACTGTGGCAACATAAATGAGATGTCTTTTTTGAGTTTAGCCCATATACCCTTACATAAAAGATTAGGCATAGGGAATTAAAGTTGTGACGTTGCTAATTTGAGAATTTGACACCTTAAAACGGGGCTTATTTGACGGGGCTTAAACACTGACCCAGAATGATTTGTAGGTTATGGGTGTTAATCTTAGCAGTGCACAGTGGTGGCACAAGTTATGGTTGCTTACCTTACCATAACTGGCGAATTTCTGGGGTTTTTCAATTTTACTTGTAATCATGATATGGATAGATTGTTATTAGTCCAAAGTAACTATAACGCCCCTTTAACAACGTTTTTGCACTGAATTTGATAGGTTTTTATTGTGACAATGTCATGATTCCTGCCCCTCATGTTCCCAGCCCTCCAAGATGTCAGGCTGGAGCCAGGCCACGACCACCTACATGGCCCTCAAGGGCCTCTCCATCCCTCCAAAGGCCCACTTGGAGTCAGACTTGGCGCTTGTGGCACCAGACTCACTCACTCCCATAGGATAACATTGGGGATTTTACTTGTAGTGCATTGATGGGGACAAGATGGATGCCCCCACATATTTCGGTTCCCAGAACTGCATGTGTGTTCTAGTCTTTTGGGTGTGGTTCAGCCCAGAGACACCTGGGATACCCAGAGACTAGTTAAGACACACCCAGGCTGAGAAACATGCTTTGCGTTTTCTGCACCTGCAGCGTGACACTCATCGTGTTCGGATCGGTCTCCAGTAGGCCTGCATCTTTCTTCTGTGCTCAGCTCCTGCAAGAACAAGAACACAGTTAGGAACAGCCTTACCTTGTGGGGCTTCTGCCCATCATTCATCGCTCCTTCTGTTCTGCTGGCATCTTCGGCAGTGTCATTCCCATCCCGGTACCCCGCTTCCTAAGGAAAAGGGAAAAGAACAGAAAAAAGGCATTAGTAAGCATTCTGCAAATCTTCGCTTATTTTGAAATACTGTACGAGCTTCAAATGCTTAACTGAATCCCAGCTGCTCTGGGGGAACTCTGTCTCCGGAACTTCTCATCCATCTCCAAGAGGGAAAAGACACTCCAGTTTAGCGTGGAAACATCTAGAGGCGCTGCATACCATGCTTACCCACTGCATTTGTTCTTCATAACCGGCATTCACGCTGAAAACTTCGCGGCACCTAAAAGACAAAGAAAAAGAATTCAGTTCAATGCAAATACGAAAGGGGTGCTTCGCGCATCATGCTCTCACTCACCTTCAGTGCTACTCATCTCAGCAGCACGCCGCCATCCCCGGACGCCAGCCCTCATCTAAGGAAGGAAAGGAACAAAGTTAGAGAACTGTTCAAAAGACTCATTATACTTACCTGTCGGACTCTTGCCAGTGAAGTAACTAGGCAGCAACAAGCCTGCATCAATCAACACGCCCCTGCACTGAAAGCGGGACGGAGAGCACACTATCCAAGAAAACAAGGTGAGCTTTGGATCAAAGGGAAGTGTTGGACCCCGGGGAAGAAGGGGTTCAAGCACACAGAGACACAGGACTCTAACAATCCTGTGTTTCAGGCCCAGTCTCCAGTTGAATAGCCTCCAGAGAAGGGTTCGGGGTCGTAAGAGGTCAGAACAGGCTGAGTGACATCCCTGTGGATACCAAGTGAGCGTTACAGGCAACTGAACCATAACGTCCCTTTAACAAAGTTTTTTCACTGAATTTGATAGGTTTTTACTAGCGTAACTTAACTATTACATCCCTTTAACAATGTTTTTTCACTGAATTTGATAGGCTTTTGTTAGGGCAACTGAACCATAACGTCACTGTAACAACATTGGTTGTAGGGTGAATTTGATAGGTTTTTTAGTAGGGCACTGTAACCAGATCTGTCCTATAACATCGTTTTTTCAGTAAAGGGGATAGGTTTTTAGTAGCGCGACTTAACCATAATGTCCCTTTAGCAAGGTTTTTTGTTAGTGAATTTCATGGGTTTTTATAAGGGCACTGTCACCAGAACATTGCTTTCGTGTACTGCTTTTAGTAAAGGTGATAGGATTTTAGTAGCACAACTTAAACATAATGCCCCTTTAACAATGTTTTTTGGTAGTGAATTTCATAGGTTTGTAGTCGGGCCCTGCAACCAGAACGTTGCTTTAGCATAGTGTTTTCTGTAAAGATGGTTTTTTGTAGCGCAACTGAACCATAATGTCGCGTTAAAAATGTTTTTTCACGGAATCCTTGGCTGCCCTCTAGACAAACCTGTCGAAAGCCAAAATGCCCCTGTGTATGTATCCATTTGTGCTACCCCTTCCCTTTCCCAATAGTGTCTTTATATCTTAGAAATTAGATGTGTACATGTTAAGTGTTGGTGAGTGTGTGAGTTGTTTTTCTTTTTGCGTTAACATTGCATGTTGAGTCTGTGGGGCACATTACTGTTTGAGGTGGCTGCAGGTAAGCAATATGGAGGTTTCCTATGGAGGCTGCAACTGGCTGGCATATGTGCAATCACAATGAAGGGTTCTGTAGACTCCAGTACTGGCAGCATGGACGCATCTTCTAATGCACTTTTAATTAGTTGTGGGAGTGCACGTCTGTTCATTCCAGAGCTATGCGCATGAATAGGACATCCTCTGTGTGCTGGTAATAGCGCCCCTGTCGCCAACCCTACAGATTCATACAGTAGGCTACCGCATTTCAAGCAGTCCTGGCGACTACGTGGTTTGCTGTGCAAAACTGCCAATTTATCGGTGCAGCAGGCCTGGCTGCATGAGACCCACTGGAAACAAGGAACAGCAACCTTCAGTGTACGTTGGGCGTCTTACATGTCACATTAATTTGATTGATGTGCAGCTTGCCTTTCCATGACCCGTGAAACAGAGACACCGCCACTGCAGTGAGCACCGTGACAGAACGTGTCAAGCATTCGCCAGCGGGTCGTAGAGTTGGAGAAAACATTTAACTGCAGTTTTGACAGTCTGTAGTGAGTCTGCAAAATTGTGAAGCTGGTGTGGCTTGGTCAATCACATACAAGTGCATGTAAAGACAAGTAAGCAAACAGCAGATTCTTCGGATTGCAAAGAATATCAGTGGAGGTTTGAAAAGTACTGCAGCCTCATAGGGTGCGCTGAATAATTATCTTCCTGCTCCACGTAAGGAAGGTGCGTTTCTCCTTGTTGTAAGCATTCTTGTATTTCAGAATGTATTAATCTCTGTGAATGGTGGTCCTATGGCTAATGCCATTCCATGAGGTGTCCATGCTGCCTGTGACGAGAACTGCAATCGAAACACAAGGCACCAGTGGGCAGGGTACTGCCCTTCCAACAATGCAGTAGGTTAAATTCATGTACAGCATTCTCCACATCTGTTCCTGCCAAAAACAGGGAAACTCCTGTAGGGCAGCAGATCCTTAAAACATCCTTGCAGACCATATGCTGTGCTGCAGACCCTTACCTGGCAAAGGTCATTGTATTGTGCATGTACAACGACGCGCTACTCTACAGAGGGAAGCTACTTGGAAGTGCTTGGGAAGGTTCAGTCCGGGAGTATGCCATCCAACATCTCCCTCTCTCTACATGTGACCTATGTTATCCCTGTAGGTGGTGCCCCTTCTGTAGCAGCCTTTCCCTTCCTTTCCTTCTGTGTCGTGTGTTACAATACGAACATAAATAGAAACCAACTGGAAAAGGAAAAAAAAAGTTCAATGGAAAAAGCACCTTTCAGATTTGAAAAATGGAATTGCCAATGAACAGCTGCAGGGTGCCGCACACTGTATACGCTCCGAAGAATGTGCGCTACATAAAGGGAGGTGTGGCTCTGTGGAAAACACTGTAGTGGAATCGGGTAGAAAAGGCTTCCTGTGAAAAGAGGATTTTTTTACAGGTTGCTGTATGTTTGGAAGCGTGTAGGTGCGCAACAACTACTACAGAAATTCTTCCTGTACTTCCAAGAAGGGCAGCAAGGCATTTTGGATAGGTTGTGCAAAAATCGCAATAGTAGGAATAGTGAGATGAACGCTATTTGTGGGAAAAACTCTTTATGCTGTGAAACATCATATTTCCATTTCAGAAGTTCGACATTGTCACATGTCGTAAAAAGGCACAAATAGACTTCTTCACAATCTACTGTGCTTTCTCCATTTCCGGACCAAATGAAAAATAACGCAGCCACATCTGTGTCTGCGTAATGCGATAAAAAATTATGCAGGAGATTGGAAAAATATGCATGACCTGGGCAAGTGCCTCCTTTTTCGCAAACGGCACTGAAACTCTGGTAACATGTTGTGAACTTTTCCCTTCACAATGAAGAACAATAATGTCGGCATGATTGTGCGTCACCAAAGTCTCACAAAGACCAACCAAAATCAGTCACTTCATTGCAGGTACTCCATACCAGTACAAATCTACATGATAGAATCCAAAATGAGCAGCCACTGCACAGTGTTTTCCATTCACTTTCAATCAATCTGTTCAGAACTCCCCCAAAACCTGTACGCTGTGGCTCGTCAAACACACAGCCATAACCGCACCTTCTGCAGTTTTGTGGACAAATACACCATGTACCACAGTCTGTGCATACAAACCACACCCAGAAACCTTATTGCGAAATCCCTTAGCCTCCACAGGGCCATGTATATGGCTGCCATCTGCAAAAGGCCCGGATGTGACACGTGCAACCCTACAACTATTGCGATGTCCGCTGACTTATCTTGCTGTGCACACGAGAGTGGGGGAATACATTTCAACCAGGGTAGGGGATTTTGTTTGTAGTGCTTGCTCTGAAAAGAGTCTTTTTTTTAAAGCTTCTTCCACAGAAACACCTTTTTTCTGTTTTTTACAAGTTTTTTTGTTTTTTGTAGTTCACCTCACATTCTTACAGTAGCATCTTCAGTACAGCCTGTAGATTGTAAAACAACATATCGTTGCCACTGGTCATTACAGAAATGCCATTTGCCTTGAACATGTGCACATATTGAGACCCAATGTTGTCATTCTCACAGGAGAACATCCCAGCAGCACTCAAGAAGTCACACATGCTTCTGTTGATAAGACCCCTTCCTACCTCTGGCTGGTGACAATATTCATTGGAATAGTCCCATAATATTCTTGGTGGTATACATGAGAAAAGCACCTTCACAGTGGGAAAAATGTGCTTCATTGCTTTCATCAACTTCTTCAGTTGATGGTACACACGTGAACAAGCTGTGGAACCCAAATGCAAGGCTCCACAGTGCACAACCACAAAATGTACAGTTGCGAAAGTGGCCACTCGTCGACATTCTGCATGCACAACGCCAAAACTGCAGACATCTACACCACACCACAAAGCCTCCACTGCTTCCAAATTGAAATTGCCATAAAAGCCTCTTTCAATGTCATAGTGGAACAGATCTAGCACAAAGGCATCACCCATGATGAAAACTGTGGGTCTCTCCTTCCATCCTCACTACACAGAGTGATGAAAAAAAAATATTTCCGCCCTTTCCTGTGATGCATATCCTGAGCACCTGATTGGGCAATCCTCAAAGTCCCATTTCCATTGCCCAGCATGCTGAGAAGCGCAGAATGTGGCACGTGCAGTTCCCCAAGTACCATAAGGGGGTGCACCCCAGTAAAGCAGGATCTGTCCTTCTTCCCTGTCCACTATTATTTGTCCATCACTACCTCATTGGATACTGTTAGTCACACATGCATCCACCAATGCCATCCAAGACATTAGCATCTACCACTGTCACTTCAGTACAATACTTTGTATGTACCGTTACACACTCAGCCTCAAGTGTCCTGTCATTGGAAAGCATGTCCAGTAGAAAGTTCAGTTAATGAATGCAAGATTTGTGCATCAACATTCATCCACATGAACACCCATCACCACAAAGTGGAGATAGGAATACTGTTTCTGCAGTATGCTCACTGCTCCGTTATAAGTGTTTATGCACACTATATCTGCCACTGAGCGTCCATTACGTTCTTAAAGAGCTTACTGTTGTTTTCTCCGATCCACTACCATCAGTGGCACTTCAATTTCATATGCTTGCAACATTTCCATTTAGCCATATCACCCACTGTAATATAGAAACAGGAACTCTCTTCTTTCCTTTTGACAATACTACAACTTTTTCCCCGCTAACCCATCTCCTACATAAATTGTTAAATATGGCACCAAAACCAGCACTGAATGTATGTCACCAACCTAAAGTAAGTTCTGAAAACTTCACTGTCGCCACAGCTGTGGTTCTCTCTAGACGAAACTATTGAAACAGCCTTGTTCTAACTCTGCCTGCTTCTACTCTCCACCCTCTGCAACTCATCCAGAAGAGGACTGCACACCTTGTCCTTGGCCTCAAGTCCAGGGATTGTATCTCTCTGGGACAGAAAGGTCTGAATTGGCTCCCAGTAGCTGTGAGGAATAAGGTCAAAACCCTCTCCATTATGCTGAAGGCCTTCTGTGGCCTGGGGCCGCAATCCCTGCAACTCTCACTTTCTAAATATCTCTGTGCTCCAGCTCTTCCCTCATCCGCCTCCAGTTCCCTCAGGGTCACTCGCTTCTTTATGCAAGCAGCCAGTTGGTGGTAAATCTCTTTCTTCGGCTGGGGCTTTCCTCTGCAACAGCCTCCCTGCCTCCCTGAAACTTTAAGATATCCATCATCAATTCCAGAAGCACCTCAAAACCTTGCTCTTTCACTCTGCTTTTTGTCCTCCTCTCCCCTGCTGACTTCCTGGCTGAAACTGATTCTGAATTGGTTACCTGGCCACCCTCTGATCTGGGCCCCAGACCACCTCCCCCTGCCAGTCGCACCCCTGCATAGGCTTTCTGGCAAACCCTGAACTTGGGGACTGTTTTCTGTATCCCTAACAGTTCCATCACCACCTGATGTCTGTGTTTATCATTGCACTTGGCGCCATCGGGCTGTATTTTTACTTATTGTCATTTTTTATTCTTCCCATGGACTGCACTTTCTCCTCCCCATGCACTTGGGCAATCTGAGTGACACCTGGCCTAGTAGGTTTGTTTATTCTGTCTCCCCTCTGTTCCCCCTCCCTTGACTCATCGCGCCTTCAAAACATGTGTATATGCGCACTACAAATGGCATATCATACAATATCACATCATGCACACATTGCATTTATGACAACAAGAAGCCTGCCACTTACATTGTACACTTCACAGAATGTTTCCCGCAGCACCCCACTTACTACAATGTTAGCAACTTCAAACAAGTACATACAGTACATGCATGCAAACATGATGCCTGCCCCTTACCTTGCACACTTTCACCATAGCCTTCTGAATGTCTCTGTACAAAGAGACCTTCTGCCACAGGTTTTCCATACACACCACAGCCGTAAACCTTATTGAACAATCCCTTAGCCTGCACAGTCTCATTTCCATGACTACCATCCTGAAAAGGGGCAGATGTCGCACGTGTAATCCTGAAACTACTGCAGAATCCACAGAGTTATCGTGCTAGGAAGGTGGGTTTGGGGGAAAGAAGTATGAAACTGGTTAGGGGATTGGGTCTTTAGTGCTCCCTCAGAAAAATATGTTTTGTCTGGTTTTTTGTGTTTTTTTTGTTTTATTTTTTTTTCGCTTACAAAGAACCTTTTTGTTTTTGTTCTTTATCTGAGTTTCTCTATTGTTTGCCTCCTTACATTGTTAAAAAATTGTCTTCAACCCTTTTTGCACAGTGTAAAACAAAACAGCATTGCCAATGTTGGTCAAAGAAATGCCATTTGCATGGAACCACTGCAAATTTCGCTCATTAATGATGTCATAGTCGGTGGAGAAAATCACACCAGTGGACACAAATTGACACATGCATCTGTTAATGAAACACCTTCGGACCTCTGGCTGGGGACAAATTACACTGGCATGGTCCCATGATCCTCTTGGTGGTATCAACTTCTTTAGGTGACGGAGCAAATATCCACACAACATGTACCCCAAATGTAGAGCTCCATAATGCAGCATGACAACATCTACAGTACCGACAGAGGCAACACATCTGCAAAGGTCACCCATATTGCTGAAACTGCCCTCATAGACAGTGCCCCAGAAAGCCTCCACTCCTTCCAACGCAAAATGATCAGCCATGTATCTTTGCATGGCATACCTGTACATATCTTGCACAAAGGTATGACCCACTATTAGCACTCTGCATCTCTCCATCTCTGCCTGCCACCCTACTTATCAACTATACATTCTTCCAAAATACAAAAATGTCCAATCTTTTCCAGCAGCCTCTCTGGCTTCACCAGCATCAATAAGGGCACATATCACAAGCCACCACAACTCTAATGTCTGTCCTTAAAGGCCAATCCAAACCTCCATGTGCTCCCAGAGCCATAGCAATGGTACTACAATCTTTTTTTCAACAACCTCAGCCTCTTGTGTTAGCCAAGCATTCATTCTTCAGCTATCACCATACAATGCTTTAAAACAAAACCTTTCCCCCCTTTTCTCCACCAACATCTGTGTGCCACACTGCAGGTGGACACTATTCAGACAAGATGCTATGTCCAATTCACAACCTCCTTCTGACATCATCAACCAGTATGAAAGTCTCGGTCTGGCTCCAATGAATAGGCTTTGTCTCTCAGTCTCAGGTCACCTGTGTAGAGACCACTGGCTTGATTTTCCTGCTCCACATTTGCGAGGATTTTTAGCATTTACACATGCTGGTGTCTAATCTAACAAGACTGTTTCTAATGTCTGCCTTTTCTGTATCCTTGAGTGCCAAAGTGAAACTCTTCCTCCCTTGATAGATGTGGTTGAAACATGTACCCTGGCTGCATGAACAGTCTTGTCTGTGCTTTCTTGCTAAATCAGCAACTTATGCCTCTCCTGCGTTTTCAAACCTTCCCAGTGTTTTCCATTCACTTCAAGGTGGCTGCATCTTCCATTTTGATTTTTATGGCTACTTATGTTAACTGCATTCAGTATCAAGCAAACCTCAATTCTTATTATTTTGGTTCTTGTGATTCGGCATAGCAAGATAGTATATGTCCTCTATGTAAGTGAGTCAAAAGCATGTTCATGTTCTTTGTGTCTAAGGGAAGTTTTAATCTAGGTGTCTGTGTAGCTTTGTGCAGGGATACATGTGTGCTTCATGTCTAATACATCTATATCTTGGTTGTGATGCCATCACTGTTAGGGAGAATTCTCAAGGATGTGCTAATTTCCCTTACCTTTTGAAACCCCCAGCAACTTTGCTGGATTTGTAGGGTTTTAATTTCTACCTGCAAAGAGTATGAGCCTTTTCTACCCATTATTTCATGTATTTTGATGTGTGTTTTACTTTTGTGTTCTTTGGATATGAAGTTTTAAAACAACTCCATAGGCATCATCTTTTTCCTGTGTGTCACACAGCACCCTCAGTGGAGTGGCACAGGGGTGTCTTTCAGATGCCCCAAGGTTTAAATACCTTCTCTGGGACTGACTACTGTCTCCCAGAGCATATAATGTTAAATTGACTTTACTAGTCTTTTTAAATTTACAGCCCTATCACACACTATCTACCTATAGAGTGCTGGAGGGGGTGCCTAGCATCCACCTGAGTCTAAACACTCATGTAACAGTCAAATGTTACCCTTTCCCACTTGAAATGGCTGGTGGCAGTGGTTTTAAACAAACTACCATGTTTTTTCCCGACCGTGAACACCGGTAGCTAAAAATCGGGTCAGCCATGTTTTCCAATATGGAGCCCAAGACCTATCTGCAAAAACAGACTCGACTTTTTTTGCCATTTCTTTTTGGAAAGGTTTGGCCCCTTTGTTCGGTGGCCTTTGCCGGGCTTCAGTGCTGAAGCCCTCCTCTGGCGCCTGAGTGTCTGGGGTGGACAGGATGTGAGGGAGGTGCCCAAAATTCCCTGTGCATAGTCTCCTAGGACACATGAATGCATTCTGGCATGATTGGTCGGCTGGCTGTCCATCAAGGACAGCCACCCTGCTGTGTGAGTGACAGCCAGGCTGGAATGAATGGGGGAAAACTGTTTAAAAGCAGGTCTCTGGGACTTGGAAAGCAGAGTCGACCACTGGAACGAAAGAACCAAAGATGAGCTGAAGGAAGACGACTGCTGCAACTCCTGGTCCACCGGTGAAGCCCTGCTGCACGTCTGAATTGCCTGATACTCAATCGACCGAGAAGCCCTTCAAGGTTAACTTTTGCCCTTGAGTTTGATGGGAACAACCAACTCGTAAGCCGCCTGGACACCGTCCCCATACTGGTCGAATTTTCTCCAGGGTGCTGTTCAAAACCGGAAAGCCAGTGGGAAGGATACCAGTTTGTGGTCTTTAAGGCACTCACACCTTAAACCGACGTTTTGCCAAGCTTGTGGTCTATTCCTTGGGCAGTGCAGGAACCACCCAACGTCCTCCCTCTTGTCCCCATGACTGAAGCTCAGGAACAGCGAGATCTGCAGGAACTGCCAGGAACAACTGCCTCGGCTACAGCTTTTCTTCACTTACAAGGTACTGTGCAAGTGCGGTGCAGAACTCTGTTCGGCCACAGTGAAAGTTTGTGAAACTTTCCTGACTTTGAAGGCTTGTCCTTCCCTAAACCATCATTTAACTTTTTGCCTGACCAAATTCTTCTAAGAACTGCGTCAAAGACTTAACCGCTTACTACCAGAACTATCATATACAAGACTCTGAACCATTGACTTTGCCCCAGGCCTATTGAATTGAAGTGCTGGTTGTAGTGAACTGAAAACCTTTGCCCTGCCTATGAAAATAGTGTTGCCTTGATTTCTCTTAACCTTGTCTTTTTACCCCTTTTAAAAGTAACTGAAGTTCCATTTTGCTCCACTTCACTTGTTCAATAACTTATTGGCTGTATATTTGTAGTATATTAGTATATGATATTGAGCTGGTCTTGCTAGTGGAATGTTTCCAACTGACTGTGTAAATAAATGTATATTCTTTTACCAAGAAACCTTGAGTGTTTGTTTGAATCACTGTGATTGCTGGTCCTTTGTGTACCCTATTGTACTGCTCACTTTAATCTTGAGATTAGTGTGGCTGCTCAGCCACTGCTACCACATTTCCGTGTAGTACAGGCTTGTACCAAAGGTGAAATTGTACTTACACTTGTAGTGTTAATTGTCTGTAGTGTTCCCAAAGGGTACTGCTTATGATTCTGCCTAACACTGGTGTACAGTGGTGAGGATAAAGTATAGTTGTTACATTTAGAGTGCTACTTTTATCTTGGTTCAAATAACCTTCACAAGGCTTAGCACCACTAGAGAAGCAATTGTTTTATCATGTCTGATATGGATAGCTACAAACAGGAGACCCTAGTCACTTTAACAGTTGATCAATTGAGAGAAATGTGTAAAGCTAGGAATCTCACTGTAAAAGGCAAAAAGGTTGAACTGATAGAAACGTTGTTGGAATAACAAAGTCTAAGGAGTGGGTCTGAAACACCTACCCCTGCAGCAAACGTGGAACATGTTGATGAGGATGATAATGTTTCAGAGGGTAACTCAAATGTTATGGATGAGTTAGATGAGGCAGAAGAGTCCCAAATTGTCGGCACTGTTTTACCTCTACCTGCTCATAGACCTCAATCTTTGACCACAGTAACCCCATCATGTCCAACACTAAGCCCTGAATTTGTCTCCCTGGAAAGGGTGAGACTAGAATTGAAATTTAAAAGAATCCAACCCCAAACTGAAAGCAAACATCAAGAACTTAAGCTCAGAGAAATGGAGTTGAATCATGCACTTGAAATGAAAAGATTGTCTCTTGAAACTGGTTCTACCGCAGAGCCTTCTAGGTCTTCCAATCCTAAGAGGCCTTGCATGCCCAAAAAGGCATTAAGTATGTATGAGGTTAAGCTTGATATTTTGGATTGGTTGGCTGATTTTCAATATAACGATGGGATTCAAGACATTACAGGGAATCATCTTATTCCTTGGCTTTTTTCTAGGCTACCCTCTGTTGCAACTGATGTGGTAATGGAGATGGGGGAAATAGACAGAAAGGAGTATGAAAGTGTGAAACTAGCTTTAATAGCTTGGTTTCGGAAGACCCCTTCCCAGTATCTTAAGAGGTTTAGAACCCTCAAAAAGCATGATGGTACCCCTTGGGCTACCTGGTTGACTGAATGTTTGAAAAACTTAGATGGGTGGGTTAATGGTTACAGAGTTAACACTTATGAAGCTAGTTTATTTTGGAATCTATTTATGATGCCTGCTCTCCTGAGCTGAGACAGCACATGGTTGACTCTAAGGAAATTGATCCAAAGAGGTTAGCAAGGGCTGCTGACTCGTGGGTTGCCAACAGGGCCACTCACAAGGATTCTGGGGTAACTCAGAAGAAGGATGAGGGAAAGCAGCACAAGAAAGACACCAAAGAGAATTCTAATACATCCACTCCAAAAGAGGGTCATAAACATAACAAGAGTAAGACCCCTGGGAAACCAAATCAGGCTAGTGCACCTCCTGGTGCTAAACCAGAAGGAGGTCAGAACAAACCTCCATTCATAAAGACATTTGGGAAATGTTATGCTTGTGGGTCAACTGACATTGTGAACGGGGTTCCCAGATGTAAGGGTAAACCTTCAGCGATCTACACTGTCTCCTTAGCCTTCTCCCCAGATGATGAAGTACCAATGACAAGTGTAAACTTTTACTTACTGGCTGGGGAACCCATGAAAGTCTCAGCCAGTGTTTCGTTAGTGTCCCTAGGTCTGTGTGAACGGCAGAACTTAGGTGTCTAAAATTCCATTCCAGACAATACTAAAGAGTATTACAAAGACAGTGTTCTTGTGAATGGTCAGGAGACCCCTGCCATCAGACACACTGGGGCCAGCATTACTGTAGTTGATGAATCTTGTGTTGAGGTGCACCCTGACGCTCCACGCTCCTGGGTGGTCCCTCCCTCCCCGGTCCACCATCGGCATTTTTTATTTTTCTTACTTGTTTTTTGTCTATTGGGCATTTATGTAGCAGTGTGTTGCTTTGTGTGGCATCCAAGGGCATCCACTGTAAGTTCCAGCTGGGCCCGTACAGGCTTGTCTCATGTTTGTACCCTCCTTGTTTGTGCCTTAGGGTCCTGACACATATGCGACTCCTGCTTCCCCTTTCCATGGGCTTGCAAGGATTGCAGTGTGTGAAAGTAACTTACACAGTGGCATTGAGGTTCTGTTTCATCTGTGGGCAGTCTCAGGTCCAAACTGTGTATACACCCCTAGTGGGATTCATGATTGTTTGTTCAGTGCATGTTTGGCATCCCTTTTCATTTTGATGTTCAGATAGACCCTTTGTTAATGTTCCATCTTCATGTATTTGCTTGCCCATCTCCATTGTTGTTGCCCTTCCAGCTGTATGCGCTTTCATCCAACCTTTATTTGGCAGGAGGTTACTACTGATGGAAGGGTGCCATGGGCTAGTTAGGGCACATTTATTCACTTATTGTATTCTGATTGGTGACTGTCAGACATATTCACTGTTGTGTCCTGTGTTTCTGGTATGTCATACTGGCCAATTGATGTTCCTGTGTACATTATTGTTTTGATGTGTGTGAGTTGGTTCTTTGAGTGGTGAGATGGTGTGTCATTGACCACTGTCATGATGCCTACCTCCAAGGAGCCAGGTCCGACCCAGCAATCCCAGAGGCAGGCATCATTCCCCCCAGGGAAGTGCCAGCGGGCCCAAGCTGGGGCCCTCTGGAGACAGTCCTGGCGCCTTAGGCGCCAGGCTCATGTTGGACCGCTGTCCTGGCGCCTTAGGCGCCAGGCTCATAAAGCTAGACATGTGTTCAAGTGTTTTAATGTGCACTTACCTGATGCAGACCATGCTGCTACATCCAGGCCCTCTTGAGGCCTGAATTGAACTACTTTACCTGTGGGAATACTTTCCACCTGGGTGTGGTCGGGGAAGGATACATACCTGATCGGTGGAAGGATACATACCTGGAATTTCTTCCAAAGCTATTTAAACCACTCCCGATCAGCAACTCACGCTTCGCGTTGTTCTGCTCCTCGCAGCTGGACGCTCACCGTGTCAGCTCCTGCATCTGGACTTCAGCCACACCTGTCAGCATCCTGGGTCACCTGCAAAGGGAGATAAGAGAGAATTGGAGAGAAAGAAGACCTTACCTGCTAAAGCTGCATCACGGAGACATCACACCGACGATCCTGAAAGGGAAGACATCATTTTTAAAAGCATTTCGCTTCGATCGCTGCAGCGCTGCATTTCACTCACCTTTCCTGGGCACCTCCATCTTCAGCAGCGATCATCCGGATCCGCAGCCACTTCCCAGAGCCTAGAGAGAAAAAGACAAGAACACAAGGTGAGAGAAGGAAGGGAATAGGAAAAGCTCAGTTTCCTTCTAAGACTTACCTGTTGGGTCATTCCCATTTCATTTCGGGTCCTGCCGCTTCCTGGCATTCCGGACCCCGGCCCCTATTTGGAAAAAAGACAAAGACATTGAATGAGCGAATGCAAAGACATTACCCGAACGCTCATCCAGAACTTACCTGTCATTTATTGGAACTGCACGTTTCACTTCGGGTCGGCGCCATATCTCCGGCATCCCGAACCCCGGCCCCTAAGGGGAAAAAGACATAAGCGTTAGCGCTTGCTACAATAAGACAATGAACATTATTATTAAGCTTGAACTTTTGAACTTGCTACAGAACTCTTACAGCGCCTTACCTGAATAGTTAAGCTTATTTGAACTCCCATAAAACCTCAATCCAGTGAAGTAACTGGGTTTCAACGCGCCCCTGCATCAGAAGCAGGATGGAGAACTCATCCTTCCAGACCCTAAGGTGAGACTTCACGGGGAAACGTGGAAGGGTATCGTGGAGGGTTGGAAGGGAGTGGGAGGCTTGAGCATTATTCCGTCAGTAGGTAATATTCCCTTTTCACGCATAGGGGAATATTCCTGCGAGCCAGAGAAACCAGAGTAGAGGGGCCCTACCTGTCCATCCTCAGAGTCCTGCGCTTCACCATTGAAGAAGCATCAGCACTCGAAGCCAGACCTGCGCCTCCGTGGGAATCAGGTGAGCGTGACACCACTTTGTGACAGTGATGTTCTGCATTGGGCATTTATGTGTCACTGTTGACATTGCATGCCATTGCATGGTGTGACAATCAGGTGTCATGGAGCTTGGGGGGGTTTAGGTGACAATTCGTCATTTGGATGTGTATTTCTGCATGGGGATGGTGGCATACTGCATCTTCCATATGTGCCTTTTGTGCACACAAGATTGTTTTTGTTTTAGTTGTAAGGGAGGCACACAATGTAGCACTTCCAGGGACAGTTTCTCAGGGTGGAAAGGTTTTGACAGATGATTGTCCCTTTGTCATCATCGATTGTCACCTGGTATGTGCCAGGCCTGTGTGCACTCCACAGGGGCTGGATTTTAGGTGAATAATTGTGCCACAAGCTGGGTACGGGCAGCCTCACCACATGCCCTTCCCCTCCAATGCGCAGCAGGCGTGCATGTGGTTGGGGATGTGGGGGCACCTCCACCGACATGCCCTGCCATGTTGCAACATTGTGCAGGACACATGCTGCCACAATGATCCTGCACACTACTGGTGGTGCATATAGTAGCTCACCACCAGAGTGGTCAAGTGAGCAGAAGCATGACTTGAGCACTCCGAATGTACGCTGCACTAGGGCCCGGGTTGCAATATGGGCTGCCTTGTATCTTACCTGGGATGGTGTGGTGGGGTTCCGAATTGGCGTCATCATGTAGGTGCTCAGTGGGTAGGCACTGTCCCCTGTGGAGGTGAGATGGCTTGTCAGTGGTGTGGTTTGGTCAGTGTGAGACATGCATACACTTGCAGGGCCATTTGTACTCACCAATGAGCCATGTGTTGCTATGCCTCCCAGCTTCCAGGGCCCGGTGTAGGGGTGACATTCTGAATATGAAACTATCATGGGTGGACCCTGGATAGTTAGCATGTACAGAGGTAATGATTCCCTTGGAATCACATACAACTTGTACGTTGATGGAATGCGAGTGCTTGCGATTCCGATAGATGTGCTGAGTGGCCCTAGGTGGACGTAGGCCACATGGGTGCAATCGATAGCACCAAGCACTTTAGGGAAGTGCGCCACCCCATAGAAGTCCTGGACCACAACCTGCTTTTCTGCGGGTGTTCTGGGCATGTATATGTGCCTGTGGACCGAGGGGCATGCAGTCATGATTGCCAACACCTGGTGTAGGCAGCGTGACTGCGTGGCCTTAAAACGCCCCCGACTATGGCAGTTGTCAGCTGAAATGACGCAGTGGCCAAAATATGCAGTACATTGAGCACCTTTTCCAATGGTCTCAGTGCTTGGGAGCACAGGGTGGGTGATGTGAGGTCATCTTCCCACTCCCTGACCAGGACTAGAATTATATGAGGTGGGAACCTATACCTGCCACAGACCTGGTCATCAGGCATCCCAAAAAGGCTGGTCCTGGGTAAAAAATGCAGGCACTGGCTCTCCTCCTCCTGCGGTATCCCACAATCACTGCTGCGAGAAATGGCACGTTCATCGTAGCTGTATATGCTCGTTTGTATTTTGCGTGTCTATTTATGCATTGTATTGGTGCACTGTGACGCTTATGCCAGCTTTCACTTGGCGGACGTTTTTCCGGGTTTGCGTTTCTTTTCATGCGCGCCGGTGAGCCCTGTTTGATTCCATGAATATATGTTGACGGGGCACGTTTGGGCGTTGCAAGTATTCCGCGGGGGCATTTCCCACGTAATGTCCACATTTATGCTTTTTGTTCCCCATTCCACGTGTTCCACCCCCTTTTTAGGTGAATGCGCAGCACTGTGTGCCCCTTTGCTGAGTTTCTCGCGCAAGGCGTTCGTGATGTTGCAGTGACGTTTTGGGCCCGCTCCGATTCGTCGCAGGTCTACGGTGAGTCACCCGCATTGTGTTCCATGAATTGGCCTACCGGCGCGCGCAATTCCCCCTTTTTCGGTGCTAATCTTTCCATGAATCGGCCAGTGAATCTCCATTGGCAGGCTCTATAATCCTGTGCCGATTTGAGGTTGCAAATAAATCACTAGCGGCACAGAGGAATGAGCAATAATGGCTTGTCTGGGAAAATGTTCGTCCTTTAATGAGTCTGCAACAGAATACACTTAAGTGTGATATTTAGTGATACTCCGCCGGAGTGATCACACCTGATCAAGGAAAGATTACAATTATTCTGAACTGGAAGGATGATTAAGGCAAGTCAAGGGATGCAATAATTTTTATCAATGTATGAATTATATATTTAAACATATGTTGAACAAAGTGTGCAATCTCGGAGAACATAATCAAAGTAGCAATACTATTGAGAGACACCAAGAATTTGGATAACTTCCTTCTTATTCTGCATTTATTTATTTATTTTTTAATAAACAAACTTACTGGAAACTAGCTAGCACATGCTTACACTTCGAGTGATTAGTATTTCATTGTAAGTTTCCAGCAAACCTTCTTAGTGTAGCATAGCATTGCCCGTTTATTTTATGGGAAGCTACCAGTTTACCTTTTGTCCATTTAGAGATGGCATTCAGAACACATTCCCATACTCAAACCCACATTCTCACACTCAGACTTTCACACTCTCACACTCTCTCACTCCCTCGTTCATTCCACCACTCACACTGCAGATCACACTCATACACTATTCCCCACATTGAAGCACACATAAATAAGGTAAGGCACTAAGAACACACACTCATCACCATCACGTGCTCACTCTCATACTCATGGTACCTTTCAGCCTCACACTAATTCTTAGACTCTCCCTCCCTCTCACTCTCACGTTCATGGACTTCACTCTCTTTCACACTCGCTCTCACACTCAGTTACCAACTCAAACTCAGTATTCCACTCACTCCCACTATCACCCACTTTCAAACTCTGGCATTCACTCATAAACTATCTTTCACACTCAGTTTTTTTCACACACCCATATTCATTCCCTTGCACTCACTCACATACTCACTAAATCCAGCTCACACTCCCTCACTCAATCCAACACTTGTGCTATTGTATGCCCTCTCGTACTCATTCCCATACTTTCTCACTCACTCTCACTCATTCACTTCACTTCACACTCATGTGCTCACACTTTCCGACCCAGACTCGCACTTACACTCACTCTCACACTTTCTCACACACACTCTGTTACTCATTCTTACACTTACCGCTCACCCCTAAACTCCCACACACGTTCACTCCCACACTCACTTTTATTATTAGACTAGCACCCATACCCACTCATACGCTCACTGCCCTCCTTACTCCAACATTCACACTCCATATCACACTCCCACACTCACTCACACATGAATACTCACTTAGAGATGACAGGGAACTAATAGCCCCCATTCACCTGGCTCTCACTTACTCTCACATTCACACTAATTTCCATGATCTTATTTCCACTCTAGGACTAACCCCCACCCTCACCTACACACTCAGATTGCACTTACTTTCAGAAGCACTCATATGTTTTTACTTTATTACACTCACTCTCTGTCTCACATTTCCACACAGAATCATGCTCACTCACTCAAATGTTCAATCTTACACTCACTCTCTTCTGCTCACTCACACTCACGTATTCTCTCACACTGACTCACAATCACTCTGAGACTCATTTGACAATCATGTTTAATCACACTCTCTCACGCTCACTCTCTGACTCATATTCACGTTCTCCTTCAAGCTCACTCCCATGTGCTGACTCTCTACACTAACACTTGTCCTCACTTTCACACTCACACGCAATCAGGGTTTCATTAACACTCACCCATACACTCATATTCGATATAAAACATACTCTCATGCTCTCTTTCAAACTCATTCAGACACTCACATTTGTATTCACGTTCACACTCATTCTTAGTATCACACTCACTATCACTTTATATAACACTCAAACTCATGTCATGAAAGGTCATGTTATGTCATATCATGTCATAGCATACCATGGCATGGAATTCCTAGTAAGCTTGATATTCACAGTAACCTCCCCATTGGGTATTTCTACTAAGCTCCAACTTTGAAATTTCCTAAAAGATCCCAATTAACAATTTCTAATAAGATCCCTGTTTGACATTGCCAGCAATCACTTAGGTCACACAATTCCAGTACATTCCACTGAACAATTCCAAATTAGCTCCACAGAGTATAGCGAGGAAGCTCCCATGTGAGAACCCCACTTTTGTGTCACTCAAACTGAAAATAAGCAAAGCATATCATATCATGATGCCTATAGGCAGGCAAAATGAGGAGGCTCGAGGACCATCACACTGATACAAGGCCTTCTGAATCCTTTGAAAAATACGAATCCCTGTGCCATATGATGTAGCCATTTGAAGATGAAACTGTGGATTTTGAACTCAGCGCTACTTTGTGATCAGTAACCAATTGAGGGATGCTTTGACCATCTAGGCGTGGTCTCATATATGGAGACGACAGACACAACAAATAGCATTCTGTGCCCTCTGCAGCTCAATGCTAATCCCCCATCAGGGCATTGTAGTAGTCTAACCAAAAAGGTAATGCAGTGCCCATTACCAGCATCCTAGGTCTGATGGAAAACAAAGGAATAATTTTTCCGAGAACCTTAAGAATTCACCCAAAAATAAAGTTGCCTAGAAATAAAATGTAAAGAAAATATGGAATTAAAAAATGACATAAAAAGAAAGTTCCATAAATATTTGGTAATGTGGCATTCTTAAGAAAAAAAAAATAGCATGACTCAACCAAGCAGAAAAGGCTATCTTGAACACATTACATGGACGCGGTAGCGTCCATGTAGTTATGGCTAAGTTGGTGTTTCCATAGGAAGAGCATTTTTTGGGCGGCTTATAACTTCGCTCCCTCTGGATGAATCCTCACCAAACTTTGCAAAAAAAGTCCCACTCTGAATTTTTTTTGCAAAGTTTGGAGAGGTTTGGTCCAGGGAGGGCATAGTTATAGGGAGGGGTCCCAAAACTTTTGTTTTTTCCCATAGACATAATGGAAAAAACTTTGCGCATGCCTACAGCCCAAACCGCTGGACGGATTTACACAAAATTTGCGGCAGGAGCGGGGGCTTGGTCCCGAAAGCGTGCTTATGCAAATTTGGTGTAAATCCGTCCAGTAGTTTTTTTTAAAATAACCAAAATGTAAGGCAAAAAAATTAGTGATATCTCCGTTCACTCCGCGGACGGACTTCCCGGTTCGGTCCGCGGACAGTCCCCTGATTGGCCGAGCGGCTTGCGTGATGTCCGCGGACATGCGACGTGTTCGCTGATTGGACGGCGTGGTGCGTGAAGCGCGTCAGGTTTTCTGTGGCGCCCGCCATCTTGCATTCGCGGACGACCGCGGACAGCGCGGTGAAACTTGGATTAAAAATTGTATTTAGCGGAGTGTGTTGGTGTGTAAGAGTGTTTGGGAGGGTGGGGGAGTATGAGATTCAATGTTCTGTTTTTTTATATGCTGGACACTTATGTTGTGTTCGATTTGTCTGCGGACAACACGGCTGTTCTGAAATGTTCTATATAAACTAAATGGTGGGGTGTTCTGAGGACGGCTGTGTCAGCTTTGTTCGCAAGCAAGCTAAAATTGAGCTAAGAACACTCGCAGTGTCCTTAAATGTTTGTACATAAACAAAGTGGGGGTGTTCTGAGGGCGCTGTCCCGTATTGTACTCTGGCAAGTTGAATGTGTTCTAAGAACACTTGCGGTGTCCTGAAATACTCTGATTACTTACCAGTAATCTTCATTACTCCTAGTCCTACTCTTCCTCGTCACAGTACTGACGACCCTCCTCACCCTCCCAGCGGGGAAGGTGCCATGCTCCGGCTCGGTGATATGAAACTGATGTGGATGTGGGGGAGGAGTTATAGGAATTTAAAGAAATAGAAGAAGGTCCTGTGTCAGAGGCAGGGGCCTCATGAAGTAAGTACTGGGATGAGGAAGAGTGGACGTGGAGGTAATGTTTGCAATTAAACAAAATGGGGTTGTTCTGAGAACGCTGTTCCTATTGTTCGTTGTCAGGTTGAAAGTGTTCTAAGAACCCTCCTTATGTCCGTTGACATTATAATTTCCTATGGTCCTTACCCGACTTTTTGTCCACTAAACAAACGATAAATCAGGCTGCTGTGCGTCAACATTATGTGATAATCCTATCACTTGCCCCATCGACCTGGCTGACCTGCTTTTGCGACACTAAATCATATCTCCCGCCCCTAAGCCTGACATTATCAAAGCGTTCATATTCCCTGTCTCTCTCCGTGACGGTACAGGGTGCGTAGCCAAACGCGCCAAGTCGTCTCCAGTTCTACGCGACTTGACACAGAACCCGGAAAACAACACAGATCATTTCACAACACAGCGCACAACAATTCGGAATATGAAACTGTGATTTAAAAGCAAACAGCAAGATTGTACATTTCGTAAAGTACTTTTATTTGACATCAAATGTTTTGAGAATATTCAGCGATTTGCATTTGTCTTTGCTGTCGATCCGCAAAAGTTCATCTTGAGTCACGCGCTGTTCCTTTGCGGTACACAGGGTGTTGGTTTATGATAAAAGAAGCACTATGGTCGCACTGATAATCGGAAGGCTGTTCCAACAACGAGGCATTAGACCACCATAATGGTTGGTATGTTGCTTCTAGCCGCTAGTACCGCGTAAGGCCCAGTCGTCTCCAGTCCTACGTGACTTTACACAGAACCCGGAAAACAACACAGATCATCTCACAACACAGCGCGCCACAATTCAGAATATGAAACTGTGATTTAAAAGCAAACAGCAAGATTGTACATTTCATAAAGTACTTTTATTTGACATCAAATGTTTAGAGAATATTCAGCGATTTGCATTAGTCTTTGCTGTTGATCCGCAAAAGTTCATCCTGAGTCACGCGCTGTTCCTTTGCGGTACACAGGGTGTTGGTTTATGATAAAAGAAGCACTATGGTCGCACTGATAATCGGAAGGCTGTTCCAACAACGAGGCATTAGACCACCATAATGGTTGGTATGTTGCTTCTAGCCTCTAGTACCGCGTAAGGGCATTTGGCGATTGTCCCATAAAATGGTGAGGGTCATGAAGTTGTTTAGAAGTAGCTGCAGCTGGCAGTTAAAAAATCCGTCGGCCGGGGTCTGAAAATCGTGGCTTTGACAGTACGGAAGGACATACCTGTTTTAAAAAACATAAATTAGTCTCACCAGCCGATCTTCATTAAAAATATTCATTTTATTTATTAGGGCGTGAAACTATTTGCTAGCGAGGATAGTGCAATGGAGTATGTTAACTTATTCCCATTAACCCACCCTCTGTCCTCTGCCTTTTTCAGAGCCCTCTAAGCGACAGGGGACCAATTCGGCGGTGATAGTGCGCGGTAGAAAACACTATGCCACATTGAACGAACTAGTACAACTTAACCGGGCTGTAACGCCATGCTATTGTTATTATATTCCGGTATAAAATAATCTAAAGGGTTACTTACATTATATTGGCATTTTCCATTGTCTAAGCGTAGTGCAGTCCCAAAATACGACTCCGTCTGTGCCAGCGATTTTTCTCATAGTGATATAATATATAAAAGTGGTTTTGTTTCAGAAATTTCATCCTTATCGTGTCTTACGTTTTTGCAACACTCCTTCAAAAGAAGTCTTTAAGCACGATCCCTGTCTGTCAAGGTCAAAAAACAATAGAACCTTATAGTGCGAGTCGTGGGCCACTCCGGCACGCAAGCAAAAAATGGAAGCAGCTGACCTTCACTGTAAACAACCATACATTTTTAGTTTGGAACATTCTGTGTTCAGCCATCTCTGAGAAATTGCTTTTTACACTCCATCTTTGTATATTGTTTGCGTGCTAATAAAAAAACTTTGTTAAAGAGACGTTATGGTTCCAAGTAAAACCGAAAAACCCCTGAAATTCGCCAGTTATGGTAAGCTAAGCAACCATAACTCGCGCCACCACCGTGCACTGCTAAGACTAACACCCAGGACATCAAAGATGACATCACAAATGTCATTGATGACATCACTGATGACATCACATGTGTATGTACTCTTCATGAAATATGTGTACAATGGATTCTTATTATAATGTTGCGAAAAAGTGTCAAGGATCATTGCAATAAATATCATACCCTAATTAGTGCTTTGAACGATGCATTGATATAAATGGCATTCTATTATGGGGTTCTATCTAGTATACTAAGCTACTAATGCAGAAACATAGCATTGTGTGCAGCGTACAAGATGAAGGTATAATATTCGTAATGTTAATATGTTGAATAATGAAATGATAATTGTTTTCTTAATAGATTTTTGTGTACTGTGAAATATGTAATAAGTAGCTAATAAAACCCATGTATTACATAATTGCATTACTATAGAGAAAACAGAAAGAGACAAGAACACATACCAATATACATATACATAGGGTAAATAGCAGCTTTGAAACAGAGAAATCATCATTTATTTGCTTGAAAATAATGCTGTTTTTAAAGCTTGTGTCTTCCCCTATGTATATGTTTCATATGATGTGACTGGACTCTAAGGGAATTACTATAAGAACCTACTTGTAGGATACGTCTACAAATAAAATACAATTATTAGTTTCTGACTGTTACTGAAGAAAACCATGTGGCCTAGATATGTCAGCAAAAGAAAAAAGAGTGAGCCAGAAGAACACTCGCGGTGTCCTGAAATGATCGTACATAAAGAAAATGGGGGTGTTCTGAGGACGTTGTCCGTATTGTTCGCTGGCAAGTTGCATGTGTTATAAGAACACTTGCGGAGTCCTGAAATGTTCGAAAATAAACAAAATGGGGGTGTTCTGAGGACGTTCTCCGTATTGTGTGACTGCTTAGCTGTATGCAATGAGGGAATGGCACAGAGAGTGAAGTGGAAATGGTAGAAGGGCTGTCCAAGAGTTATGTGGTCCGTGGACAGCGCGGCTGTCCGTGGACAGGGCGTGCTACATCCGGGGTTTTCCAGCAAATCCAGCATGGAAAGAAGACTGTAGGGATCAGCCAATCAGATGTTGAGGTTGTGGATTTGTGTTGAAAGAGACTGTGTGTAGTGAAGATTGCAGAAGTGGAGAAAGTCAGGATGTTGGAGATATGTTTGTGCATGGTTTACAACAGTATGCTCAATGCAGGCATGTTGCAAAGAATTTTGATGTTAAAGGAGTGGAGGTCGTGTGGAGCACTGTGCCTGATTGCAATGTACAGGGAATTGTACAAGTTTGTGAAGATATGGGCAGGATCAACAGTCCCCATGTGGTAGTTTTGCACTATGTTGCTTTCCGTTTGGGCTATGTCAGTGCCCCTACTTTGTTGGCAGATTTGGAACACTTGGTTCAAGCAGTAATGAACATCCTTCCAAATGCCAAAGTAATTTTTTCTGGATTACTACCTAGGGCAATATGGGACAATAGTTCAGTTTTTTGTCCTCAGCAAAACAATGCTAGGTGTGTAATCAACCGAGGCATGTGTGCTTTCATGCTTAGAGCTGGTATGTTCTTCTCTAATAATGAGAATATTGATTCCAGTAATGCTGTTTATTTTAAAGAAGATGGCATTTCCTTATCTTTTATGGGAAATGCCATGCTGTTTTGGAATGTAAGGGTTGCTTTGGAGAAGGTTATGTGAAGATTTTAGGAGTAAAGTAAGAAAAAAAGAAGAAAAAAATACAAATCAACAGGTGTCTGTCAAGCATCTGCAAAAAAACAAAAAAAACGATTCTTTTCAGAGCCAACCTCAAAGAGGAAATGGGGCACACTATTTAAATTTACATTCACCACGCTCAGATTTTTGATATGTCCGCGGACATGGCGGTAGTCCGAGGACATCGAAATCACTAGCTAGGGGTTCAGTATGTTCTATGTTACATGTATTTAAAGTCAGGGATATTATGGTTAAGTTGTGCTACTAAAAACCTATGAAATTCAGTAAAAAAACTGGACGTTATGGTTAAGTTTTGCTACTAAAAACCTACGAAATTCAGTAAAAAAACTTTGTTAAAGGGACATTATGGTTAAGTTGTGCTATTAAAAACCTATGAAAGTCAGTGAAAAAACTTTGTTAAAGGGACGTTATGGTTCAAAGTAAAACCGAAAAACCCCTGAAATTCGGCAGTTATGGTAAGATAAGCAATCATAACTTGCGCCACCGTGCACTGCTAACACTAACACGCAGGACATCAAAGATGACATCACAAATGTCATTGATGACATCACTGATGACATCACATGTGCATTTACTTTTCATAAAAACTCTGCACAAGGGATTCTTATAATGCTGACCAAAAACGGTCAAGGATCATTGGGATAAATATCATGAGCTAATTAGTGCATTAAGCAATGCATTGATATAAATAGCATTCTATTATGAAGTTCTATCCAGTATACTAAGCTACTCATGCAGAAACATAGGCAGTGTGTGCAGTATACATGATGAAGGTGCCATATTCATAATCTTGCCATGTTGAATAGTGAAATGGTAACTGCTTTCTTATTAGAGTTTTGCGTACTGTGAAACATGTAATAAGTAGATAATAAAACCCACTTAATACATAATTATTACAGACAAAACACAAAGAGACAAAAACACATACAAATATGAGTATATACAGGGACAGTGAAGTAAACAAAAAAGCAGAAGTAGTAGCAGAAAGAGTTCATGACCTAACTGATTGTCTTTATGCAGAGAAACTATTGCTCTGTTTCAAAGCTGCTACTTACCATATGTATGTGTATCACATGATGTGACTGCACCCAAAGGAAAGGAGAGTGAGTATAATGTATACAAATATGAGCATATACAGGGAAGGTAGAGTAATAATAAAAATAGAACTATGAGAAAGTGCTGATAACCCTAATGATTATCGTCATGCACAGAAAGGATTGCTCTCTTTCAAGCCTGTGTCTTCCGCTATGCATATGTTTCATTTGATGTGACTTGACCCTAAGTTTACAAATATAGTACCTTTTCAATTTTTACTTCCTGACTGTTACTGAAGAAAACTATGTGGCCTAGATATGTCAGTAAAGGGAAAAAAGGGAGAGCCAGGCATGTGATGTCATCAGTGATGTCATCAATGACATTTGTGATGTCATCTTTGATGTCCTGGGTGTTGTTGTTAGCAGTGCACGGTGGCGCGAGTTATGGTTGCTTATCTTACCATAACTGACGAATTTCAGGGGTTTTTCGGTTTTACTTTGAACCATAACGTCTCTTTAACAAAGTTTTTTTACTGAATTTCATAGGTTTTTAGTAGCGAAACCTAACCATAACGTCCCATTAACAAAGTGTTTTAACTGAATATATATATACACTAGCTGTTACGTGAAATGTTGCCCCACACTTTGGAAAGTTCTGTTTAGGGTAATCTTGGCCCCAGTGGAGACTTGAGGCCGGATTGCCTAAAATTTGCATGGGTGCTAGGAGTCTTGCAAATCTGTTTAGCACCAGTGTTCTTATGCATTAGGGAATGGAGCAATCAGGTTTTACCACAATCCGTACTTTCTACAAATATTCACACTGGTGGCAAAATTAAGCAGACTGTTTTTTGCTGTGTTTGCTGCATAACATTACAATACATAGGGCCTCATTACGACTCAGGCGGTAAGGGTTTTACGACGGCGTAAACAGCGCCGACCCTTACCGCCTGAGTACGAGGTCCCTTAGCGCCATGGCGGATTTAACACCTGCTTTTAGCAGGTGTTAAAATCCATGGCGCTAAGGGACCATGGAGTTAATTACGCCACCGTAATTTACGGTGGCGTAATTAACGCCTTCCCCACTCCCATTATGCCCTATGGGGCAAAAATGGGAATGGGGAAGGGTAAATGGGGATTGGGGACTTACCGCCCCGCCAAGGTCGGAATGGGGCGGTAAGTCCGCCAACCACCATGGCGTAAACATAGTTTACGCCATGGTGGTAAAGTCACGGCCCAGGCGGTAACTTACCGCCTGGGTCGTAATGAGGCCCATAATGTTACTTTCTTTTTATGTTACATAGTACAGATAGCAAAAAAGAAAAAGACAGGATCTGCTTCAATTTTGCACTAATGAAAGATTTTATAGATACTACGTATTATTGGGACAAGACCTGGTTGCTCCATTTCCTAATATTTAAACAGAAACTAGGTTTACAAGTATACGTAATAAGTGGGAGGATCATTTGGGTTGCCTCTAGAGGATTCTGATTGGCAGAGAGCACGTGTGAAAAATAATGAAGTATCTTGTAATATGTGCTCCAAATTGATTAATTACAAGTGCCTAGAAAGGGAATATATATCACTAGGCCGACTCCAGAAAAAGGCATCCTCATGCTGAACCCAGGTGTCAAAGATGTAAATCTCCTTCTGCTACTTGTATTCACATGTGGTCGGAACAACTCGGGCCCAAATTGTCTGGAAATGTATGTGATAGAGGGATTGGAGGAAGTCTTTGAAGGGACTTTGAATGTTTCTATTGGAATATATATCTACTAGGTCTATTACTAGTTAAAAGGAACAGCGTATTCTGCGTAGCATGACATCGGCTAAGAGACAATAACAATGCAATAATCCTCTCAATTGTCGTCGCGGAACATCGCGGAACATGGTTCAATGGGCAACAGATGAGAGAGGCGTAAGGAATCAAAATGAGGACTATGGAGAGGTCAGTGATGTTTATTCTGTTTGAGATGCATATCTGGATGCTGTATTGTCACCACCTGTCTTAAGTATTCCTTGAAATAGCTTGAGTTCTGGCCGAACTGAGGTGCACATAAGAGATGTTCAGGAGGTGATGTGTGTGTGGTTGGATTAACGGGGCCTTATTCTTCCATACTTGGGGCCTAGTAACATTAACTGGAAACACGAGGGATGAGAAAGCTTTAATTCCAACCTGGAAAAATGGATGTTGCTCCTCTTACATTGATTACGTTCTGATTTCAAGCAAATTGTTTCCTTATTGCTGTCTTTTCAAGGTGATAATACATCGGTAAGTGAAAATATCTGACTTCACACCTCCTCCGAGATAGGATTGGACATTCGGAGCATTCTGGAGGTTATTAATACACTGAGTTATTTAACTAGTTCAGATACAAAATATCTTTTGGTGCCCTCCCAATTCAATTAATTTACAAGACTACTTGTATATTAAGGACTGCAAAGTCGGCCAATATGACTGATACTCACAGTTAAAAAATTCCTAGATTGGTGAACTAGTAGCTAGTAGGAAGAAGGAATTAACTTCTAATCTAAAAGTGTTATCTGAATCGAATCTGAAGGATTCAACCTACTGAAAGAGACTACTGGGCCTTATTACAAGTTCAGCGGTAGCCTTGCCAGTAAAACCGGCAAGCAATTTTTTCCAGCAACCATGAATGGGAAATTACTGGGTCATTACTGCCCAGCTGGACCTGTAATTGTCCATTCGCAGGCCCCAGAATGCATTACTTCCCATTCCCATTTTAGCCTCATAGGGCTCAATGGGAATGGGGAGGTTGGATGCACCGGCACCATTTAAAATGGTGCCGGTGCATCCGACATACTCTGCTCGCGGATGCTGGTACGGCCGCCAGGACAGACCTGACAATTGTAATGGCACCCGCAAGCAGAACTTGTAGTTTGCCAGTTTGGGGAACTACGCTACCGGCAAGCTTACCTGTACTGCAATTCCCGAACCGGCAAACTTGTGATGAACCCGAGTGTCTTTTTAAATCAACAACATAACAACTGGCTAAAGTTTCACACAGCCACCATGTTAAGGAATGACTGTCAACAAATTGTGATGAGTCCACGGAATTCGTCCACTCTACACAAGGGGGAGATACCCTCTTTGGGATTAGGTAGGTGAGCCTAACACCACCAAGAGGAAATTGAAACCAGGATCCCACTGGAGGTGACTACCCAACCCCCCTTAGAGGACAAGTCATTCCTTATCAGGGATGTGTGACACCCTCCCTTGTCTCAGGAAGCCAATGTCTTTTTTGGTTATTTGTGGATTATACCAAATCATTGTGAGATTTTTTTTCCTGGTTTGATTTCTGATCCTGTACTGTTGCCATCATAAAACCAATGGAGTGCTCCATATCCTTACAGAGATATGATATGGCATTCATAACGCACCTATACACACGTTTTTCAAGGTGCGATGAGGCAAGGGAGGCGAAACAGAGGGAAGACAGAGACAGCGATTCTACTAGGCCAGGTAACATTGAGATCGTGCAGGGGAGGAAGGAAGGGGAAAAGTGCAGGGGGAAGTGGGGGCAGTGCAGTACATAGGATAACAGTAAAATAAATAAAGACAATAAATAATAAATAACATTGCAGCCAGCTGGAGGCAAGAGCAGGGGTAAGTGCAGACATCAGATTTCAAGTGCTAGTAGGGGCTGAAGGATACAGAAACAGTCCCTGAGTGCAAGGGTTGCCAGGGGGGCAGTGTGGTGTGCAGCTGGCAGGGAGGGAACCTGGGCCCGAGATCAGAGAGTAGCCAGGTAGCCAGTGCAGTATCAGATTCACCCAGGAGATCCGCAGGGAGAGGAGGAGAGAAAGCCGAAGCAAAGAGGAAGGTCTTGAGGTGGTTCCGGAACCGGAGATGGTTCTCTGGAGATGCGACTAACCCTGAGTGAGTTGGAAGCAGATGAGTGAAGAGCTCGAGAAGGAAGATATTTAGGAAGAGAGAGTTGAAGGTATTGAGGTTGCAGGCCCCAGAAGGCCTTGTGGACAATGCAAAAGGTTTTGAACGTATTCCTCGCTGCCACTGGGAGCCAGTGCAGAGATTACAGTCCTGGAGAGATACGTCCCTGGTCCTGTTTTGGATGAGTTGCAGAGGGCAGAGAGTAGGCAGATTTAGAAAGAGGCTGTTGCAGTAGTCCAGCATAGAGAGAAACAGAGCTCTGGAGACAGTGAGCTTCTGGGGGAAGGAGAGGAAAGGAATAATACCTCTCAGGAGGTGCAGCTGGTAGTGTGACTTCTTAGAGACGTCAGAGGTATGAGGAGAGAAGGAAAGGGAGCATTCATATGAAGGCAGCGTGAGACTGACATGAAGAAGAGCAAGAAAGTGAACTTGAATGTATAACGTCAGCCTGTGGAGCCATGATGCAGAGGAGGACCAGTCCAGGGAGTCAACCCACGCAGATGGCATGGCGAGCACAAGGGCGAGGAAGCATGGCCCGTCATACTGAGAAAAGATGTGATTGTGTAAACCATGGTCGACTGCACTAGCTGGAACAGAAACCAAAGTCCTGTCCTGAACTAACAGGAAGCAACAAAGCCTGCACGCTTGTGGGCTGTTTTTACCCATGCATCCAAGCCCTACCATAAAACTGTGCAGTACTGGCATGGAAAACATCATGATGGCCACAACTCCCCAGAGAGTTCACAGGGAAAACATGAAGAATAGGCTGCCACCCATTTTTGCCTATGGTGTGAGCACAGGAGGGCACCGCCTAAAACCACCATTGGGCTACACACACAGGAGCCTGAAACCATTGGGAATGGCAATGCTGATTGCCAAAAGCAACCCAGAACTGTGGGGAATTCATTTTCTTAATGTCAAAAATGGATGCAGTACTGGTGCTCACCACTATCAGAAAGCCGGCGTTTTAAAACCACCAGACTTTTGTGTAAAACTGAACAAATGAACCGAAACCAGGCCAACGAAAGACTTGCTAAGAGGTGGATACAATGTAAAACTATATTCTGAAATGACTTGAAGGAAGTAATTTTTTAATGTATATATAAAAAATAGCTCCATGTAAGTTGGATTTGAATGTAGAAAACTGGGAACTAAAGTGACATTTAGCTGAATTCTGCCTGACAACTACCCTCGACAGGAGAAACCTGCTCAGCCCATCTTCCCAGGCCTCGCTGCATCCTGTTGCCCCCACCAAAAGGAGATCACACCTCTCTGATTGAATTAAGGGAGGTTGAACAAAGCCTTGTCCTGGACTCAGGCAAATGTTATATTGGGGGGGCCGAAAAGTGGCTTCCTCTTGGGAGAAACGGGGAGGGGCAGTGCCTCTGCTAGCAGCTGAGCTTGGGGGAAGTGGATAAACCAGCTATTCCACTCTGTGATGTGGGAAGCCACACCCCTTTTTGACCAGGGCATAATTTTAAAAAGATAGATAACTCATAGTGCGGACTGGTCAAAATTATATAGATAATACCATTATTCTTGTGATTTTTCGGTGCACATTTTAAGAGGTGTTAGGACCCTGTGGTATGTTCCTGGGGATAGTAGCGGAAAAAAGGTTGTTACTCCAAATGTCTGCATGTTAAAAATTTGACGCTTTATCATCTGAAACCCATATCCCTGGTGCACATTTGTGTAAAATCTGGAAAGGTTTAGAGGTCGTTATCTGGATGAAAAGGGGAGAATTCTGTCATCAGTGGACACAACATCGTACAAAGACAGGGATCGGATGGTTTGGTGCTACAGAAAATATGTTAACTGGACCTATAATATGAGAAAAATGGTACATAGATAAATATGTATTTGGGTCAGAAATAGATTTCTGTGCAATTTGACAAGGGGAGGTTCCTCTGACCATAAAACCTACAGCATCACTCTGACACTCAATTTCTTTCCCCCAATCAAGGGAGAGAGGAACGCTTGGCCAATGATAAGTGAGAGGGGCAGGCTTAGCTAGGCCCAGGCACACACCCATTTTCAAAACACATAAAAAGGGCCACTGAAACCCAGGTAGGGGATTCACTTTCCATTTTCTTGCGGGACGCTTTGCCGGGAGACTCCAGACTTCAAATCCATCAACCTCCAGAGACCAGAGATCCAGAGAGACCAGAGAGCCAGAGAGACCAGAGATCCAGAGAGATCAAAACTGTGCAGTGCTGAGAGCAGAACCAGAGACCAGACCGCTGTTCAGAACCACCCGACGGAAGTCCCGTCCAACCTGACCAGACCTTGATGGCTTATTTCAAAAATATAGTGTGAGTACTCACTGTGCCAAAACCAATCTCTTAGTTTAAAATAATCTAATCCAAACTATTTTAGCCTATTAGAACTGTCTCCTAGAATCGTGTCATTCTATCATCTTTAAAACTGAAAACTGTCATCTGTCATTCTGAGCTTTAAAATTTAAAATCCGAAAAACTACTTTCACAAAATCGTCCGTATCTCCGGAACCGTTTGTTCTAGGGAAGATTTAACTTTCATCTTAAAGCTAAGATTCTAGGCTTTCCAACGAACCTAGAACCGACTTCCTACTCCTTATAGTGCCTCCGTAATAACACTCGATGCGCGCGAGTAAATTTGCCGCGATTTGACATTTTGCACAACTTCAGCCACGTGTAAAAATCAGCACTTCTTGCTTTCCTTTGCTAAAATTTGTTTTAACCTGCTGGTTACACATAGAGCATTGCTAAAGTGAGCCTGAACTAATATAAAGTAGCCATCACCTACCCTGAACCTCTAGAGGGAATTAAAAGCAATTTTATCACCTTTTCACTTCCTTGCAAACCACATTAAAGTAATTCGCCTGTGTTTAAAACTCATACCTGTTTTTCTCTAAGCTTGCTGGGGGATCTGGAACTGTGTATTGCATTATAAAGTGTGATTTGTTGGGATTCTTGAAGACTGTGTGCTCTCCTTCAATTTCTTACATTGCATGGGGGGGAGTGAATTGCCAGAGAAAAAGTGATTATATTATCCGTACTGCATTTTATTCCTCATTGCTTTTCCCTTGAAACCATAAAAGTATTTTCGCTGCCTTATCCATCCTATACCAACTCCTTATTGATTGTAAAGAACTGTGCTACTGAAGGGTTACCTATTGCTGATTACTGCTCATATTCACAAGTGTGCTATCCATTATCAATTTATTTATAGAAGTGTGATATATATATATACATATATATATATATATATATATATATATATATATATATATATATATATATATATATATATATATATTGTTTAATTTTTCAAATAAACCTTTTAAGTTTGCAAAACAAGCCTACTTCTTGGCTCAGTGGGGTCAAGGTGGATTCTAAGAGAGGGATGTTATACAAGGGTTCATCATCCAGATTATAACTTGCCATAAAAATATACAAATAAGGGCTTCCCTTGGGCATCCCAGACAAGGCACTGCCTTAGTGGGATTGCTTGATTGGAGTCACTTACAACTGATGCAGAAGACCCGACAGAAGCAGGAGCCTGGCTGCTTCCTCCTCCAAAGAATGTACCACCGAGAGACAGGTAAATAGTTTGGACTTTTTCTTTTCTTTTAGTATATGGAGTGATACGATCAGCCCAGGGTTTTTGCACCTGAATAACGGGATTTCAGCACAATGGGTTGTCTGTTTCCTGATTCTGACCTAAACATAATGTTAAAAATCTTTATAGAGAATCAATGGCTTCTAACCAATACGGGAGTGGGCAACTCGATCTCCCCTCAAATAAGCCTGATTTCAAAAGCTGATTGTTCTTCACATTTTCCTTAATTTAACTGCCCATCTAAAATATTTGTGCCAGCTTTCACGTTTTTAACACAGTGTGATTTGATTGTAAACATTGAGCAAGATGTAGTGGGCCACCTAATCCTAAATATAAAGAATTCCCAGACGGTGGAGACAGACAGGTTGTCTAACATAGTGTTGAAAAGTAACCTGTCTTTATGGGCTCATATTCTACTAACATTACTACTCAAGTATTTTCATCATGCTCTTTTCCACATTCATAGCATATAACCCATATAGTACCTATATATCCAAAAGATGGTGGGAAAGGGTGATAGAACGCATCCTACCAACTACAGACCAGTGGCTTTGATAGATGTCAGCAGTACAACCTTTGTGCTATTGATCCTTAAAGAAATATAAAATTGGGCACAAATATCTGGAAGACTTAAGAAGTATCAAACAGGTTTTATGAAGTTTATATTTTTGACATCTCGTGGTATTTTAGTGGTACAGTGACATTTTTGGTATAGCGGTGACCCTCTTTTCATAACACTGCCTAATGATTATTTTACTAGGGTCACCAGCTGGAAGCAAGTGCTCAACATAGTACACTCTGCTTATCTATCGTATGTACAATACCACAATATGCCCTTGCGGCTTTGTTTCAAAATACATTCATCATGTCACATCACAAAATAGTTATATTCACACACACATAGCACTTCTGAAAAACTCAACTCACAATTATCACTTCACCTTATATTTTACCACATGTGGTAATGTGAACTACTGTCTGCAGTAAGATGAGTTTACCACATGTTGGACCTCAGTCTATGTGTTAACACAATAATTCAGACACATAAAAAGAACTCTGAAACTAACTTGTTCTTTCCTTTTGTGACTTTATGAAAAATTAAAATTCAGAAAAAAAACAAACAGATGCATTATACTGTGCTACTTTTAAAAGTAATTTTTACTTGAACATGGATAAAATATGTTTCATTAGAGAGATCACACACATTAAATAGATTTTCCAGTAGTAAGCTTCAACTACACATATGGTGCTGGCTGGCTAACACACAGTTATCTGTAACCTAGAATGTTTCTCTCGCAATTCTTGGCAGCTATGAGCCTCTTGTCATAACAAAAGCTTGCTTCATAAATGGGGAACCCATGTAAAATATAGATTATGAATTACTTTAAGAAAAAAACATCACACAACAGCCTGTAAAATATTTCTTTCATACATTACACGCTCCTCAATTACTCCATAATTAGGTAGATCTGTTGGGGTCGGTTGATTCTTGGACCACAAGGTCAGGATAGCCCTTCACTGCTTCTGCTGGCGATATTCCCCCTTTTCCATCTATTGGACAGGACACGACACGAGAATTTTTATCATGTCCTCTCCCTTTTCGCCTGGCTGGCCTTTCTGCTCCCAAAGTCAACCAGAGGAAAAGAGCACCTGTAACCAGCCCTCTACCAGACTTTCTGCTCCCAAACCAGTGAGTGAGTGAAGGACCTAGCCCTTTCTGCTGCAAGTCTTTTTCTAAGACCTCATGTGTCATTCGAACCACCTCCATTTTTGTCAGTCAACCAATCCAAGAATGTTCTGACTCTGTCCAGAGCGCTTAGGGCTTAGGTGCAGAAATTATAGTGACATCTCAGTGCTGTTTTCCTGCTCTGAAATTTGTTTAAACAATGCAATGTCTTTAGCAGAAAGGATCTCACATTCCACACTTCTGATTTGTCATGTCCCCATTCAGACACACCACAGCTTTAAGCCATTTCCAAACTACCATGCATTTCCATCTATCGGCACCAAGTGTGTATAACCGCATGGACTGGTTTGCACTGAATGTTAGTATGGGAATCTGTTATATGTTAAATGGATAAGATTCATTAGTATGTTAGTTTCATGCTACTTTTATTTTTAGTGCAACTCAGCCCACAACTGTGGTATCGTGGATCAAAGTGATTATTTCTAGCATGTGTTCTGTGCATTCCCAACATTGGCATCTATTAGATTCAGCCTGAGTCTCATACCATTGAGTCACACTTATGAGTTTCATACCCTTGAGTCACAGACATGAGTCTTACACCCTTAGCCCTTGTTAAAATTCAGGCCTTTGCTAAAATGCGGATGATGAAATGTGGAGCTACCCTTGTTGAAATTCAGAATAGGGAAAAATAATGTTCCTATTACATTTCCCTACAGTCTGCAGCGGGTGATCAATGCGCTTGACCTAATAAAGAATGATCTCAAAATCAACCCACAAATTAAAAAAAATAATCCAGATCTTAAACAGTAAATATGTCCCAAATCATACTTGGAAGTTGAAAGAAATAAAGATAGACACAAAAGCAGAGTTGAGGTATTTAGGTTTTCAAATATAGAGAAGTCAACTCTTTCTCTATTACCTTCTTCTTTCCACTGCAAAAACAAAAAGAAAGAAGAGAAGGTTCTGTCTGTTTTTTAGTCACGCTTGCAAAAATCTATTCAGGGAAGGTTGTGCCATTTATCATTTATGGTTTGGGGCTGTGGAATTTTAATATGTGATGCCATTCATATCAAATCTAAAGGGTCTCTTTGGGAAGAAAGTTTTGCTATTGCCAAATTGTGTTTTTACAGCAATCATAAAATACAAACTGGCCCGACTCTCTTTTTAAAAGCCCAAATCAAATGTAATCTTCCATCCCATATAACACAATTGTATCTTTCCACCTAACTTGCTTCATGAAGAGTTAATGTTTTGTATGGAAAAGGGATCATTTAGCATGATTAATGATCTTATGATGAAATGTAATCATTTGTTATCTCACATGGGAACAGATGCTACTGTTTTAATCACTGATCTTGTAAACTTTGAGATTTGGACTGGATTGAAAGTATACGCATCCCTAAAATGTATAAGCATTATTGTCATCTAACAATTCAAGCAAATGCATGTGGCTATTTACTTTTGTATATCCACACATTTCTTAATTCAGATTTTCGAGACACATTTTTAAGAGTCTGTTTCAAGGTTTGTTTAGCTGGACACACACAAAACGCCTCAATCAATTCTGCGGCTTGCACATTGTAGGTTTTGCAAACCTGGGGACTGCTTAGAATCTTGGAAGTACTTGTTTTGTGAATGGGCTAATACTTTTCAAATTAGATGTTTATACTTCAGTACATTTGTCACAGATGTTGACTATTTGAATTTGGAAACAGTTTGGCTAATATCCTGTTCAGTAGTTATTCTTCACTAATTCTAGTGATGCTTATCTCTAGTAAGGCCATTTTACTCAATGCTACTTAGTTTTTATGTAATGATCAATTTCATTTGTCATATGAACTGGTATTTGTGGTGTGGGTTGATCATTTTGGGTATACTGTATGTGTTTTCTGAAGGGATTTTATAAACCATAGCACTAAGAATTATTTAAAAACATATTAAATACTGCCTTAGCATGCCTTTATTTTGGTACTTGTTGAAATGACTTGCTTGGAAGTTTCCACTGCTGATCCACACCTCAGAAGAGAATGACTTGCACTCAGCTCATGCTATCAACGTAGAGATGAACGAAGTATACTATTTATTTATTTGTTTGAATATACATATGACCACATGGTTTTGTATATAAAATGTAAAACTGAACAGCATTAAAACATTAAAAAAACAACACAAGTACAACATATCCAATTCCGTCCAAATACATATACATATATATTCTTTAGAGTCAATTAAGAGAAACAGTTCACAATGGGATACAATTTATCAAATAAAAACTTCACCGAATAGCAGTTTTAAAATTTCAATAATCTTCCAATACAACTTAACTAAGAAAAATATTAAATTTAGATCATGACCTTCCATAAAAGTATTCCATAACAACCATAGATCTTGACAGTTACAAAGATTATCATATGATTTAAAATAATGTTCTCTTATGACTGTTAGACTTTCACATTAAACCAGCAGGTGTTTGAGAGTTTCTAGTTTATAATCCCACAAAGACGGCACCACCTCTCTTCTCTCAGTATTCCAAGTTTTGCACCATAGATTTCTAAGGTCTAGCAGCAATTACATTTCAAGAGAATATACTCACGGATAATATTTGGACACGGATGTGCTACAATATAAACAGGTGTTAAAATATGTGGTATTCTATATTGCAAATAATAACAATGGTTATTTAGGGTGGCAAGATGGACTACATTATGTAAGCGATATTCAATCAACACTACAGCCAAGTCAATGCCTAGTCTGGGATGCTGACAAAAACCCTTATTAATGTATTTTTATGTCTAGTTCAGTACTCTGGATGACCACCCTTGTACAACACCCCTCTCTTAGAATCCCCCTGACCCCACTGAGCCAAGATGTAGGTTTGTTTTGCAAATTAAAAGGTTTATTTGAGAATTTAAACAATATATATATATATATATATATATAGATATATATATATATATATATATATATCACACTTTATAATAAATTAATATCTGATAGTACACTTAGACATATGATGTTGATCAACAATGGGTAATCTGGCACTAGCACACTTCTTTACAATCAATGAGGAGTTAGTATAGGATGGATAAAGTAGCAAAAATACTTTTATGATTTCAAGGGAAAAGCAATGAGGAATAAAATGCAGTACAGAAATACTTGATATGATTTTAGCAAAAGATAAGATAATCACTTTTTCTCTGGCAATTCACCCCCTCCCCTATGCAATGTAAGAAATGGAAGGAGATGGAAAGAGGAGCACACAGTTCTCAGGAATGCAATCAAATACAATACAAAATTCAGTTCCCCCCAGCAAGCTTAGAGGAAACAGGTAGGAGTTTGAAACACAGGCCCAAAATGCTTTTTAAATGTGATGGCAATGGATGGGAAAATGTGCCAACTGATTTTAATTCCCTCTAGAGATTCAGGGTGAGTGGGAGATGCGTGTTGGTATTAGTTCAGGCTCACTTTAGCAATGCTTTATGAGTTATTACCAAGTTGCAATGGATTTTAACAAAAGAAAGAATGGAGCTGCTATTTTGACAAGTGGAGAAATTGAGCCAAAATCGCAAATCGCGGTAAATTTCACGAGTGCGTAAATCGTGATTGCGGAAAAAGTATAAGAAGTCTAAGCCTTCAGAGGAAAGTTAAATCTCGTTCCTAGCCCAAACGGTTCCAGAGATACGGACGATTAAATAAAGGTAGTTTTTTGATTTTAAAGTAACTCAAAATGACAGGTGACAGTTGTGCAGCTTTAAAAATGACAGATGACACGAGTTCTAGGAGGCAGTTCTACTTAGGTTAAAATAGTTTGGATTAGATTATTTTAACTAAGAGATTGGTTCTGCACAGTTCTGCTAGGTACTCACAATATAAATTTGAACTAGGCCTCGTCACGGATCTGGTCAACACGTCCGGCTGCGGTTCTGTCTGCTCGGCGGGTCAATCAGGCACCGGTTCTGCTCACAGCGATCTGGGTCAGCTCTGCTCTGCTGGTCTAGCCTCTCTGGATTCTGGATGTAACACTGCTTTCTGGGTACTGCTACAGGTTCTTGCATAAATTCTCGGCAAAACTTCAAACAGCTCGCCCGGCTGTTGAATAGTTTGGTTGGTTTTGAGGCCTGCTGAAGAGGATTCAGCTGGTGGATTCAGGCCTCTCTGCTACAAATTCTGGAGTTAATTTCTGCTACAGGTTCTGGAGATTGATGGATTTGAAGTCTGGATCTCTGGATGTGAAGTCGTCGGTCAGCATGCGCCGCAGCAAATGGAATTGAATGTCTCTACCTGTCCCAGCAGTCTCTTTTTATGTGTTTTGGAAAGTGGGTGTGTGCGTTGGTCATAACTAAACCTGCCCCTCTCACTTATCATTGGCCAATTCCTCCTCTCTCCCTTGATTGGGGGGAAGGAAATGTGAGTCAGAGTGATGCTGTAGGTTTTATGGTCAGAGGAACCTCCCCTTGTCAGGTTGCACACAAATCTATTTCTGACACAAATACATATTTATCTATGTACCATTTTTCTAATATTATAGGTCCAGTTAACATATTTTCTGTAGCACCAAACCATCCGATCCCTGTCTTTGTATGATGTCGTGTTCACTGATGACAGAATTCTCCCCTTTTCATCCAGATAACGACCTCTAAACCTTTCAAGATTTTACACAAATGTGCACCAGGGATATGGGTTACAGATGATAAAGTGTCAGATTTTTAACATGCATACATTTGGAGTGAGACCCTATTTTCCGCTAGCAACCCCCCAGAATACACCACAGGGTCCTAACGCCTCTTAAAATGTTCACAGAAAAATCACACAAATAATGATATTACTTATATAATTCTGACAAGTCTGCACTATGAGTTATCTATCTTTTTTAAATGATGCTCTGGTCAAAAAGGGGTGTGGCTTCCCACATCACATGGTGGAATAACTGGTTTATCCACTTCCCCCAAGCCAGCTTGTTCACAGAGGCACAGCTGCCCCCCAGTTTCTCCCAAGAGGAAGCTATTTTACGACGCCCCCAATATAACATTTGCCTGAGTCAAGGGAGTTGCATTGTTCTGTCCCTTCCAGTTCCCAAGTGCTCCACCCCTAATCTAATCAGATAGGTGTCAACTCCTTTTGGCAAGGGGAAGAGTGGCTGAGCAGGTTTCAACTCCTGTCGGGGGTAGTTGTCAGGCAGAATCCAGTTTCATTAAGCCAGGTTTCCGCTAAATGTCACTTTTTGTTCCCAGTTTAAATCACTTACAATTTTTACATATACATTAAATAATTACTTCCTTCAAGTAATTTCAGAATATAGTTTTACATTATATCCACCTCTTAGCAAGTCTTTCCTTGGTCTGGTTTTGTTTCATTTGTTCAGTTTTACCAAAAGTCTGGTGTTTTTTAAACGCCGGCTTTCTGATAGTGGTGAGTACTGGTAATGCAACCATTTTTGGGATTAAGAAAATGAATTCCCCACAGTTCTGAATTGCCTTTTCGCAATCAGCATTGCCATTCCCAATGGTTTCAGGCTACTGTGTGTGTAGCCCAATGGTGGTTTTAGGCAGTGCCCTCCTGTGCTCACAACATAGGCAAAAATGGGTGGCAGCCTATTCTTCATGTTTTCCCTGTGCACTCTCTGGGGAGTTCTGGCCATCATGATGTTTTCCATGCCAGTACTGCACAGTTTTATGGTAGGGCTTGGATGCATGGGTAAAAACATCCCATGCATGCAATCCAAGGTATTTTTCATCCAGTTTATAAATGATAAACATGCCTCCCTAAGTTACCCTCATATTTCTCTCTCCACAACTTATGCATAGTCATGACTTTTCGCATTGTACCCATTTTCAAGCAATTGTCCATAAGTTGGAAAGCATAGACAAAAGTAACCGTTATAGTGTCATTATCTAAAATCACTTTCAATTCCATGTAAATCAAATTCTAATAAAATGTACTTGACTGGGGTACATTGGGGTAAGTGCAACAATCTGTGTAATATACTAGTTTCAAACGTTCTCAATCCAGGCAGGAAAGGGTGTCCCCAGATCTCAACCGCATATAAAAGGACAGATTTTACCCTTGCAGTATACAAAAGCAGCACAGTTTTTACTGAAAAAACTATGTTGCATCCTCTAAAGTTGCTAATCCTAGTGGTTACTTTTAAACACTTGGTTATTGATTCCTGCCAATGGTACCGCCAGCTCAATTTGTCATCGACATGGATACCTAGGTATTTTATAAATCGCAACTTGTTCAACTAAGTTACACCCAAATTTCCATGTATATTTTTTTACACCATTGGCACGTTTACCAAATACCATTATTTTGCTTTTATCCACGTTAACAGTTAGACCATTAGTTTTTGCATATTCCTCTAAAACATTAGGGGAATTCTGGAGTCTATGGCGAGTGTAATCTGACAACAATAAATCGTCAGCATAAGCTAACCACTTTATTGCAATTGTTTCCATTTTTGCAGGAAAAATAACTGCAGTCCCAAGGTCATCATAAAGATCTGCCAAATACAGGTTAAAAAGCGTTGTGGCGACTATACTGCCCTGTTTAAAAACCTAATGGGTGGCAATAGATTTTGACAGTTTTCCCTTCCCATCAAGGGGAACGCATACAGAGGTATTGGAATAGAGCATCATTAACATCTTAAGAAGTACTGGAGGGATCTTCAGTTTAGCTGATTTTGACCACAACTTATCCCTGTTCACAGAGTCGAATGCAGCGCTGAAATCGATGTAGGTGCAATAAATATTGCAGTCTCGCCTCCTCCATGAATATTCTACTGTGGTTGTTAGAATCAAAATATTATTGGAAATAGATGACTTTTTCCTAAAGCCAGTCTGATTTAATGGTAAAAGGTTATTATCAGATATTCAAATATTAAGCTCGACTAACAGCACCCTTGCAAATATCTTAGCTGGTATATCCAGCATAGCCAGTATACGATAATTTGCAGGATTGTTCCAGGCATCCTTCTTGTGAAAAGATAGGATGTTGCTCTTTTCCATGTTAGAGGAATCACCCGGGTATGTCCAATTACATTAAACAAAATCCAAATGGCATGAGCACAGCTCTTGGGTGAACGCATTATGAAATTGTTGCAAACCCCATCGGGGCCTGCAGCACTGGAATTGTTTAGGGATTCTATAATTTTGTGAATTTCTAGTATTGTCGCTTGACATTTCCATATACAATCTGGATGTTATAAACCCAAGGCCAAGACCAAACCCTTTGGGGAAAAACAAGGGAAAGGTGGTTGCTGGTATTATGAGGGGGTGTTCACTAAGTAGATGCCATCCATGCCCCTGCTGTAGGTGTGTCCGGTGTGGCAAAAGCAACCCGGATGCATTGCCGGGAGAAAACAAGCACACAGAGCCTACAGACGGCCCGGAACGTCCAAGCCAACGCCCTGGATCAACGCGCATGCGCGAGAAAGCTTGTGCGCATGCGCGACTGGCGAACGCTTGTTCGCGCTCCACTCTGCTCCCGAGAGGACGGGCCTTACAGAGCTCCAGTGAAGTCTTACGCGGGGCCGCCCTCGCTGGCGGAACATTATCTTCAGGGCCCGCGACACCTGAGATAAGTGATTTGTATTGACTATTGAAACAATGCATGCTGTAACTACTTACCTAGCAAACTAACCCTCGTTAGAGGCTCCGGTTGACTGCCTGACAGCTGGGAAAGCCGAGGAACACAGCACAGAATACCTGACACAGAATGTGTTTTTAACTAACTGCATGCTGGTTTACGCCCACCAGTTGTGGGTGTTGTGGAATGAACCGTTACCGAAGTGCACAAAAGGTGCATGCTAATTGTTCCTTTTCTTGCCAGGAGCATTTCGTTTGCTTAAACGCCCACACCTCCCTATGGGCCCCCAGACTATGGAGCCGGCGGGCAGAAAGAACATACACAGAAGCCTGAGCTAAGTGCTTTGCATGTTTTATGTGAAACGTTACCACACCACAGTTAATGCATATGTGCCATTTTAGATTCGTGTTTGAAAAGTGCTAAGGCGGCAAACCCAGTGCTACATTCAAACTGGGTGTTGGGTCTCATCTTGGGAAAAGCACGCAAGTGACACCATAGTATGGATTCGCTGCTGAGACGCTATCATAGTTAATGCAAATGTGCTATGTTACAATTCATGCTAGAAACCAACTAAGGAGGTTAACTTCAGTGCTATATTCAAACTGAGTGTGGACCTCTTCTTGGGTAACGCATGCGAGATATACCATTGTAAGGGGGGCACAACTCAGTGCAGGCTAACAACTGAGTGCGGGGCCCCGCCTTGGGTAAAGCATGGTAGAGATAGAAAAGAGACTATGGATGTGTGAATGAGAACGTGAAGTTAATCATGTAATCACGGTCATTGAAGCAAAAGCACCAAGGTCGGAGTCAAGGAGCATGTTTTCCCTAATATCCCCCGTCTGTCCAGAAGCTCTCCCTAAACCTCAATCCAGGTTATCCTACTTCCCCCAAACCTGTCCAACCGGTGGACCCTAACCCTCTTTTCCCGTGGGGGTCGCGGTGACCTGTGTTTATCTACTCCAGGTGCCAAGACCACCAAGGGGAGGTAGGAGTTCCTGCTACTTCTGCGCTGGGACAGATCTTGCCTCGACACTGGAACATTCACAACTATTTCATCACAGCCTAGGGCACCATGCTAGTTTTGATATAGTTGACCCATTTTGACTCAAGCACACCATTAATCGGGAGATCACGTTTCTTTGTGCCACGTATTACGTGCCAAATTTCTGTATTGTTTCTTTGGGTAGCCAAGTATGCTATTTGTTTCTAAATCTCTATTTCACTGTATTTCATGTACATGTTTAACCAGTTTTTATACGCACACTTTGTTGTTTTCACATAAAAGGCAATCTGGCCATTATCATGTGCTTCTCTTGTGGAAGGCAATATCGACTGAATTGTTTTATGTAACAGTTTTTTCACCTGTGAAATATTTTTATCATAACAACTTCTCTTACTTATTTGGATATTAGAATTCTCATAAGAGGATTTGTATTTATGTCTTGTGCTACAACTTCCGCCTATGTCTTTTATCATAAATTCAAACGCATCAATGATCTCATCACCTGCAGAAAGATCAATGTTTTGAAATTTTGGAACAAAGTGGCCTAACAGTCGAAGGGCTGTTAGATTGCCTTTACAAACATTTTTTTCATTCCACTGTACCATTTGAGCCCCTCATTTAGTAATATATTCCCATTCATATCAAATTTTGGTGACAAATTCGGTACAAACAAGCAATCAATTAAGGTACATAATGGAAAATGATTGCTTTCAGTGTGTGATACTATAACCGTATCCAGAGTTAAAGTCAAACCAATAGAATTTACAATTACATAATCAATGGTGGTAGCACTTTTACCAGCTGACCTAGTAAAGGCCCTGTTAGCATCACAGGCAAAAATCATTCACGAGCGTAAGATTGTGCTCTTCTAGAACTTTAATCCAGAGCGAGCTTTGGTATTTTTTTTTTCTACAGGAGCTCACTATATAGAAATGTTCATATCAAGGGATGGGATCTAGGGTAGCATTGAAGTAGCGCATCAACCATATGGGGTAAGACTTGGAGTATTTCATTAACAACATATCTCCAATTCCTCTATTTACTTTTGTTTCTAAATGATTAGGAGGGTCATATATATTGACTACCAACATATTCCTTTTCCCATTTTACACACAAGCAGCCTGTATATGGTTAGTGCTTTCTTGAATGGCTTCTATATTCCAAGGATGTTTTACGGAAATCAACAGTCCCCCTTTAGGGCGTCCTTTCACACCCTCAGTGGCTACCTGATGAATTGTTTTACATCCATCAACATGCATTTGTTCAAGAAGCCAAGTTTCTTGCAGTGCAATTAACATAAAGGTTTCAATATTAGCAAGAAGACCATCTTCACCAAATAGATGGACAAATTCTCTTGTATTCCAGGAGTACATCAGGCCGCCATCATCGAGGCTGCGAGGCAAAGTGGACTTTGAAGGTTGAGGGAAGCCATTGCCAGTAACCCTCAACCCCAGATTCAGAAGGTTCATCAACTCCTAAATTATTAACTACTACCAGTTGAGATACTAAAGTTGTATCTATTACTGGCCTGGATTTCAGTAAATTCCTCACATTTGCCGGCTTCAGAACTGGCAATGTGGCACTCTTTGAGGCTGAAGGGTTTGCTTTTGCAGGAATCACTTGTGCAGCTCGAGATTGTATTGATGGTAGAAGAATTACTTTACAAGAGTAACCCAAGCTAAACAATTTGTTTTCAAAGTTCAAAACGAATTCCAAGGTGGTATTATGACTGAACCATACATTGGTAATGTGTTTGAGTTGATCAACAGTCTTAATATCACCAGTGGTAATTCCTCGTAATGGAACAATGGTGTGGAGGATCTTTAATATTGCAGCTCTATTCAAGGGTGGATGGTTAAGATTATAAGTCACTGGTTGCAATTACAATGCTTTGTGGAGTTCCATAATATCCACATCTTTGTCTATCAAATTCTGAACAGGTAAAGTTGGCCTTACCTTACTAGAGGCCCACATACCAGCCAGATTAATCTGAGTGTGAGAGCGAGCAGTTAGTCTAGTTTTATCAGGATACGTAGATTGTACATCAGCTCCTGCTGCAGCACAATTGTCATCATTATTCAAAGCTTTGCTGTTCATTTCGGGGGTATCTACTATCACAGTTTCATGTATAGAAGGATCACACAAGGGGGCACTATCAACAATGGCCATATCCATTCCATAGCTAGCACTAGAGGATGGTGCAAGGTCAGCCTCATTTGTGAGGTCTATGGTCTGTGCGACCTCTGAGTAGCACCTAGTGTTTTTTTCCTTATGCCACTCATATGTTTCTGTACATATTCTTTCTTAGAAATGGCTTACAAGGTGTAACCTGTAGATCAATTTTAAGTTTAATTACTTCAGAGTGATTATTATGATTGTTAAGAAGGTCATCTACATTGTTCTTCATGTGCAAATAAGGTTTCACAAGCCTCGGTATTATCGTACGGAGACGATGAGATATCTATTAAGTCAACAAGATATTCAATCACTGACTCTTCCATGGGTAAATCAATATATATAAAATTGTCAGGTTCTGTAACATCTTGTTTAGAGTGAACTAATGCAGCAGTGGCAGACTGATCAAATGTTACTACCGATTTAAAGGTAAAGCAATGTCTATGGGGGTAATTCATAGAATTCAGCGCACAAGTGGCGCACACGGCTGGCGCACAGAGTGCGCATGTGGCAGTCTGTGCCAACCGCGTGCACCAAAACCCATTTCGGCACACAGCATATTCATTGATTTATACATCCATAAACAGCCGTGGTGCATTGTGGCGCAGCGACCTGCAGCAGCGCCAGTTAAGCCCGCAAACCCGCCCCGTGCGCCAAAAACATCGCACAAATCCAGTACATGGCGCAAAGGCCAGTGGAACAGCATACAGCCCCCAACCACAAAAACGCATGTAAAACTCCCTGTGCACCCCTCGGAATACACGTACCCCACTCGCGTCAGGCCAGTCGCGTGTAAAACTCCCAGCTCACCCCTCAGAATACACGTACCCCGCTCTCGCCAGGCCAATCGCGTGTAAAACTCCCTGCTCACCGCTCAGAATACACATACCCCACTCGCGCCAGGTAAATTGCATGGAAAAAGTCCCCCCTGTGGTGTGGGCTGCCTGTGGGGTATGCCCAGGGTGGATGGGCTGCCTGCGGGGCATGGGGAGGGTGAATGGGCTGCCTGCGGGGCATGGGGAGGGTGGATGGGCTGCCTGGGCGTATTCCGGGGGTGCGCGGGGAATTTTACATGTGATTGACCCGGCACGAGCGGGTTACGTGTATTTGGGGGGTGCGCAGGAGTTTTACATGCAATTTGGCATTGTGGGCCCTCCTGGGAGTGCCCTTTCCCCCCTCCCCACGCCCTGCAGGCAGCCCACACCACAGGGGACAACCCACACCACTGACCATGCCCCATAGGCAGACAACGTGGCACCATGCACCTGTGAGCCCCGACTCATGTCCGCCACCCGCCCACCATTGACGGGCATCTGCCAGCAGTCCCGACTCATGTCCCCCACCCACCCACCATTGACGGGCACCTGCCAGCAGGCCCCGACTCATGTCCCCCACCCGAACCACCCACCCACCATTGACAGGAACCTGCCAGCAGGTCCCGACTCATGTCCAACCATTGATGGGCCGACTCATGTCCCCCACCGACCATTGACGGCACCTGTCAGCAGGCCCGACTCATGTCCCCCACCCACCATTGACGGGCACCTGTCAGCAGGCCCTGACTCATGTCCCCCACCCACCATTGACGGGCACCTGCCAGCATGCCCCGAATCATGTCCCCTACCCACCCATCCACACACCCACGATTGACGGGTACCTGACAGCAGGCCCTGACTCATGTTCCCCACCCACCATTGACGGGCACCTGCCAGCAGGCCCTGACTCATGTCCCCCACACACCCACCATTGACGGGCCCCTGCCAGCAGGCCCAGACTCATGTCCCCCACCCACCCATCCACACACCCACCATTGACGGGCACCTGCCAGCAGGCCCCGACTCATGTTCCCCACCCACCATTGACGGGCACCTGCCAGCAGGCCCTGACTCATGTCCCCCACTCAATGACGGGCACCTGCCAGCATGCCCCAACTCATGTCCCCCCAACCGACACGTCATCACACTCCAGACCCATGGCCCTTATGGTCACCCAAATCCCACCCCACGCCACACCAGTCCAAACACCCAACCAAGTATTCCATCCACTCCACATTGAATTCCCAATGTCATGATAGAAAATAAATAACCAGCATGCCCATGAATACATGTCCCTCAGACCCACACAATGGCAACACATGACTGTGAAAAACCGCATTGTGACATGCACAAAGCAAATGAGAGATGACCACACAAGTAAAGTATTGAAAAAAAGGTGTATTGAAGAATAAACCAAATGAACAAACCAAAATCACACAATAATAAAAAAAAAATATTCCAAAGTCCAAAAAGAAAAAAAAAAAAAATGAATGATGTAACTGATAAAATCCAAAGTAAAATGGCTCCTCCAATGGGTCCGTCCATCAAAAAAAAAATCAGAGTTTAAAAAAAGAAAAGTATTCCACCATGGGTCCAAGAAAATGAAATCCAGGTCCAAAACTATTTACAACTGAACATCCAAGGGTCCATGACCCCAACAATCCAAAGGAAACCTAACCTAAATCCTACCTAATAAATAACTATATACAAAAAGGCGGGGCATGGTCCATGCGCCCCAAAGGAAAAAAAAAATTGAAAGGAAACTTACACCTACAGAACTATTTACAAAGGCGGCGGGCAAGACCACTTGTTGATATTCCAGGCCTGGGCATCGTCAAACTCCTCTTCAAGGTCCTGGAGGTGAGCCTATTCCCTGGCCCCGAGGTCTCGTAGGGATGCAGCCATGGCCTACTCCAAATCCCTGCGAGTTGCCTTGAGGCACTCAGCCCGCCTCAACGCCCTGCACATGGAGTTCTCCGCCCTGACCATAGTGAGCCATGCATCTTCCGCCCGCCGCCGCTCTGCATCTATTTGCCGGCCCAACCGCTGCCACACGGAAGACACTCTCAATCCAGGGTCCTCCTCCCCTCTGGCCGATGCCTGCCCCTCTGATGTTGATGGCCCGAGTCATCATCGCTCCCACCTTGAGCCTGCTGCTGCCATGCATGTGCCCTGCCTGTTGATGCCTGCATGTTCTCCTCCTGCTGGGGTATAGTTGTTGTGGTGGCCACCCCTGCTGGACCTCCACTCCCGACTGTGGCAGGGATGTGTCCTCCAGCCGGGCCATTGGGTCGGGGGTAGCTCCACAGGGTGCCCAGGTGATACCTGGGCAGGAAGATGGCACGGAGGATGACTGGAGCATAGGGGGTTCATTTGAGGAGGGGGTCAGTAGAGGGTCCAGCACACAGAGGAACCGAGCACTGGTGACCCATCCTAGTAGGTCGACACGGTCAACGAGGCATCCGAAATATCGTGCAGTGTCCTCAGGCGAACCCTGCACGTCATCCTGAATGCCACTTTGACGCAACGCCACCCCAGCCAGGACAGGCTTAACACGGTCCCGGATTGCCACGTCTGCAGGGAGAGGAAGGCCAGTTGTTGTGTGCACATCCCCTCCCTGAAAATGGGTCTGACAAAGGCATGCCTGCTGGTGCGGGATGATGCAGTCACAGGATCAGGGACAGGATTACACACAGGCACCTCCGCGGCCACCTGTGCTGCCTCCTGTTCCTGGACTGCACCACGAGCACCAGTGGAATCCCCCCTCCAGACCCCATGCATGGGCCTTCCATGGCCTCCTCCTCAACCAAACCCTCCACAAACCTGGATGACTCCATGCCATCTTCCTCCATAGGCCCCTGTGGGGTCTCAGCTGCCCCTTCTGCTGCCGAGGAGTCCACCTCCGACCTCCGCCTCTTGGACCTACCCTCGGCAGCTGCGGCCGCGCATGCGGCACCAGACTCCTCACTCCCCGACGAGATGACAACATGGGAGGGGAGCTGGGCCTTGCGTGTCCAGCTGGCTGTGGGATCCCTGTCGCTGTGCTCCACAGCACCGTCTCCGCCCTCTTCATCAGTTGACGCTGCAGACAGGGAGAGACAGAACACAGGCATCAGGGCACTGTACAATGGTCTGATAAACACATGACAGTTGCACATGAGTGGCAGTCTCAAACTTCACACATGGCAAAACACTCCCCAACACACTTATCATTTGACCCACACACATGCGCAAATTAACAGGAATGTTGCAGCAGGCAGCACCATCCATACACACACAACAGCATGAGCATCCAAAAGTTAGCCTGACGTCACATGCAACACGGGGAGTGCCGAACTCATGCACACACGCCACCAGACATACATGCATCTGTACATCTCAACCACCTGTCGCAGTGAAATCATCGGCATCCATGTCACATCTGCCAATCAGCCTCCTACATGTCGGTGTCACATGCATCCATGGTGTATCACAGTGACACACATTTAAAATACACACACACGCACATGTACATTGTTGTGCACATACATGAAGGTGGAACCACCATCCATGTGTCACACCACAAACATGCCACAGTACATACACATATATGTAAACATGTGTGCACCCACACATGCATTTTGGCATCATGCATTTGAACACATACACCATTGATGTGCCTCACACATGACTGGACGCACATGGGGCAGGCTCATGTCCCTGTACATACACATCCATACATGGGCCTTTCAAGACATATGTCCAACCTGCACACTCCTGGCACACCTCAACATGCACTGCGTCCAATCAGTATGCATGGACACTTACCGCTCGACTCCGGACAGCTCTGCCTCTGAAGGACCTGGAGGTGGAGCGCTGGGTGTATTCCTTCCAGGATCCTCATCTGGATGTTGGTAAGGCGAACCCGGCACCCCTCTGTATACGCTGCCTTCAAGAGGTGCCGGGCCTTGCTGGAGGTCCTGGACCTGAAGTCCTCCCAGCGCTTCCGGACATGTTGCATGTCACGGGTGCCACCCCCTCCACATTGATGGCAGCCACGATGTCCTTCCAGATCCTCTTCCGTCCTTCATTGTCGGCGCGTGAACTTCCAAAGAGGGCATCATAATATACCAGGACTTGCTCCACCATGATACCAACTTCTGCGGCACTGAAGCTGGTAGCCCTCTGCCTCTCTGGCTGGGGGTTGCGAGTGGTCTCCGATGGTGTTCCCCCCGACATGGCAACCCCCGAGGCAAGTGTGGGTGGGCAACTGGGTCCTTGTTCTGTGCTGTGGAGCGATGGAACTTCACTCGGGAGTCTTCTGTTTCAGCAGGGGTGGTCACAGCAACTGGACCCCTGCAGATGGCTGACGTGCAGGCACCAAATAGCAGGGCACGTGGCTAGCAGGCAGGCAGGCAGCAACAGATGGCAGGTGGGAGCGTGCTCGGAGCTCTGGGGGGCAGGAAAACGGACTTCTGGGTAGGAACGTGGTCTTCTGTGTGTTGTTGCGTGGCCAGCTGAGTGAATTGGCACGTGACAAAATAGCACGTCAGTGTGTAATTCGAGGAAAGGCCCTTAGAGTGTAAGCGCGTCTGTGACGTAACATGCGTGGGTGTTCCCCTCATGACGGGTGCATAGTGAATCAGCACGTGAAAAAACAACACGTTTGCGTGTCAATGTGTGTAATTCGAGGAAAGGGCCTAAGCGCGTAAGTGAAGTGACACGCACGAGCGTATCCCTCAGCACGGGTTAAAGGTGAGCAGGGCCAGCAGTTTGCTGTACGTGCCTTTCGTGGAGACCGACGTGTGTGTTGCTACTTCATGTTGTTTCGCACGCCATCACAACTTTACAGCGGATCAAGGACGTATCTCTTCTTTTGGCGGGGGTATTGGCCACGCGTGTTTTTCATTATCACGCTAGTCTGACGGTGAGCCGCGCACGCTATTTTTCCCACTGCAGGTGCCCCTGTGTATCGCGTACCCGTTTTCGAGGTCATAGTAGCCTGCGTGTCCCACGTGTACGTGCTTTTCGTGTCCCTGGGTGCCACCGCATACTGTGGGAGGTCAATTCCACACACGTGGGCTACCGGGGTTGCATGCACGGTTTTACTGCAGTTTTGGGGTTTCTGAGCATTGTGTGACCTGACACTTTATCACTGGGGTCATATACAGCCTTGCAGGTGCACAGGAGTGCTGTTAACATCTTGTATCCAACCCCCTTCACCCAATTGCCCAGAACAGTTGTCAGGTACACCTCCCATTGGTACTACTCCATCTGTGCCGGCACTACTCCATCTGTGCCATGGCAGGCCACGAAAGGTGATGGACGCCTCAGCTGGAGGTACTCCACATGGCGGGTGTGGTCAGGAATGTGGCCGGGATGACCAGGGAGTAGGGGGACTCCAGGGTATCCAGGGTGGCCACAGAGGGGGAAGAGGCAGGGGTGTGCCAGTTTGGCACGATGTTGTGCCACATGTTTGTGCAGTCATGCCACCACCCCAAGTGGTTACGGGAGATGCTGCTCTTGCATCTGGCACTGGCACCCATGTGACCCGGCTGTCCATTTCATCAACTGCCATGGGCCCAGGGGTAGTGGTAGCTGCAGTTGCAGCTGTGTACACCACCACCCAGGCTCAGGGTGGGCCAGCGCATGCTGCGTTGGCACCAGAATAGTCCCTAGATGATTTCCAGGAGTTCAGGAGGCACAGGGTATGTCCCATGCAGGGCTGCCCTGACCGAGGCACATGTCCCTGGGGCAGTATTGTCATCTGCTGCCCCGAGCAGCTGGGTGTCGGCAAATGCATGGGCAGATTCAGCCGACACCACCCCGGCTGTGAGTCTACCATCCAGGACAGTCCCGGTCAGTGACCTTATCACAGCAGATGTTTCTGCGCAGGGTCAAGTCAGGGGCACCCAGCCGCCACCGACGCAAGTCAGGGCTTACGTCCTTGTTCCACCTGCCACTCCCTTAGGTCAATCCACCAGCGCCACTGCCCATACTGATCAGGGTGGCATTTGCCAGTCAGGGTCCAGACCACTGTCCAAGAGGAGGAAGGTTGCACCTGCAGTAAAGGCTGGGACCCCAGACACAGCTCCGGCCTCTGGCACGTTGAGGAAGAAGCCTTTCAGCGTGTAGGAACTGGACTTCCTTGTGGACTACGTGCAGGACCACAACCGTGATATGCTTGTGGGGCCAAATTGTCACACTACGGCTGCCCATCGTATGTCCCACTGGAAGCAAGTTGCAGATTGTGTGAGTGCATTCGGACATAAGGTGCGCACAGCTCAAGAGTGAAAAAAGTATTGGGATGACCTCTGACGCAGTACTAAGGTGAAGCGTGCCTCCAATTATGCAGTGACTGGGTTGACTGGCGGTGGGTCACCAGATCAGGAGGAAGACCTCACTTCGCACGAGTCAGTTGTTGCAGAGTTCATACCGGCAGGATTGGTCGAAGGAGTGGGAGAGATGCAGGACTTAGATGCCCCGTCCAGTGGGTGTTGTCGCATGTTTGTCCAGACCATGTGTGTTTTGCTTGTGTGATGTGTTGTGCTTGACTGCCACTACATGTCATGTGTACATGATTCTCATGTGCGAGTTATGCAATGCTTCAGTGATGCGTGGCTGCTGTGCAGCATTCTGGACATGTAGAGCAGACAGGGACTGTCCTCATCACCACACTTGCACCCTACTCACATGCTAGTCACTCGGTTGCCCCTCCGGTCCATGTTCCAGCTCACTGGCCCTTCTGCATGTAGTCTTGGGTGTCTTTCCTCTTAGCATTGGGACTATGTCATTGCATGACTGACGTGCATGTGGGTTCTGCTGCCATGCGGCTACTCCACGTAGGCATGCTCCCTTGCCCCTCCACCCCCCTGCACTCCAATTTCACCATGGCACTGGTGTGTATCATGTTGGAGTACTGAAATTGCCTATTCAAGGCTCCTGTGTACATGAACACTTCCCCCAGCCAACCTGCCAGAAACATACAGTGGGGTACATCCTTTGTCCTTGATGCAGGGTGTCTCACTTGGTCTGTGCAGATGGCAGATGCTCTGCAGGGACATGAGTGCCCATTCTTGCTCCATTTGCATTCCATACATGCCTCTATGTGTCCTTGACTGGATGATCATTGTAGTACGTGTCCAGGATGACCTACATTTCATGGCATTTGATCATCCATTCCATGCCCACTCTGGCTCAGTCCTGCAACACATATGTACAGGGTGTCACAGTCTGTGTGGGGCACAGGCCTCCCCCTCTTTCTGGCCCCCTGACTCTTTTCAACTGGTGTAGTGGCTTCTGCACACATGGGTGTACTGCTGAGGGTTCATCATGTGTCCTGCTTACTGTCCCATTATCATCTGCTGTGTTGTCAGTTGACTCAGATGATGCAATTGACGCTAGTCAACACTGTCTGCCAATACACAGGTCTTGGGTCACCCTCTCGCTGCCAGGCAATGGCTCCCTGCATTTTCACTTGGGGGGCGGGGGGTTTGCTTGTAGCCATGCAACCCATTGCATGCACATTGCACGTGATGCCTGAACTTGCCCTTACACTGCCTTCACGTTTATTGATAAACATCATAATGTACTAGTTCACATAGATAGTGGGTAATGTACACATGTTATCTACGGCATCAACCCACTTCTGAGCCGTATTACACCATTCTACATGCCTACTCACTGCTGCAATGTCAATGTGACCTGGCATCTATGGTCAGATTTTCATCCCTTCTCTGTCATGAATGCCACGGGCACAGTTGCATCGTGTGACACATGTACTCCGTAGTGGTTGTTTAGCAAAGTTGATTGGTCAATCTGCGGCCTATTCCAACTGGCATAGGGCGCAGATTGAATTTAGCCTGCCAATTGGGTTGTAATGACTGCAGCTGCCTTCATGTATGTATGTGTACACTTTCACATACATCAAAGCAAGCAACTTTGTAGCTTCTTCCTTTTCTGTATTGGATGCTGATGTTCATGTTCACAATACAGGTGTATGTGGAAAGGGGTGTTTTTGAACACTTTCTCATGTATATATGCAAGCAGCTTCTATGTTGTGTAGTGCAACATTGCGACTACTCACTTAAGTGTTTGTGAAAGTGTTCATTTACACAAGTTTCTTCCGCAGGTTTTTTGTTGACTGACTAATATGTAGTTGATTGACATTAATGCTGGTGAGATTTCTGCATTGCGCACATTATGTTGAACTAGCATGATCCTGAAGGTGCATTGTTGTGCAGTATGTGTACGCCCAGGCCCACTTAGCTAATATGGTGGGGCCTCGGTGTGGAGATTTTACACAAGGAATTATGAAATAGGGCACATTCATAGCCCAATGTGCTCAATCAGGCCGTGAGGGGTGTTGTGGAGGCTTCATGTCCTGCAGCTCGGACCGTACTGGGCGTTAGGGTCCCTCATGCCTGGTTGCAGGCCTTTGCTTTGCTTGGGACATTCACTATATCTACATGGCCCATGTATTGTAGTATTGGGATGACCTCCGACGCAGTACTAAGGTGAAGCGTGCCTCCAATTATGCAGTGACTGGGTTGACTGGCGGTGGGTCACCAGCTCAGGAGGAAGACCTCACTTCGCACGAGTCAGTTGTTGCAGAGTTCATACCGGCAGGATTGGTCGAAGGAGTGGGAGAGATGCAGGACTTAGATGCCCCGTCCAGTGGGTGTTGTCGCATGTTTGTCCAGACCATGTGTGTTTTGCTTGTGTGATGTGTTGTGCTTGACTGCCACTACATGTCATGTGTACATGATTCTCATGTGCGAGTCATGCAATGCTTCACTGATGCGTGGCTGCTGTGCAGCATTCTGGACATGTAGAGCAGACAGGGACTGTCCTCATCACCACACTTGCACCCTACTCACATGCTAGTCACTCGGTTGCCCCTCCGGTCCATGTTCCAGCTCACTGGCCCTTCTGCATGTAGTCTTGGGTGTCTTTCCTCTTAGCATTGGGACTATGTCGTTGCATGACGGACGTGCATGTGGGTTCTGCTGCCATGCGGCTACTCCACGTAGGCATGCTCCCTTGCCCCTCCACCCCCTGCACTCGGACCGTACTGGGCGTTAGGGTCCCTCATGCCTGGTTGCAGGCCTTTGCTTTGCTTGGGACATTCACTATATCTACATGGCCCATGCCACCCGGTACGGGCCAAGCTGCAGACGGATGGAGCTATATTGCTGATGATGCTTTAGTGATGCATATTACCTGTGTCATTGTGTGTTTGGATTCACTTGCAGCAGTGGTCAATTCACAGTTCAGACATGCTTATGATATGTTCCATCTCTTTGTTGCCATCTGTCTTTTCTGCTTGTGACATGTGCCTGACAGAGGTGGTGTCTGATGGAGTTCATAAACTACATTTCGTAGTTGCGTAGGCTTTGCTATTTAGACACATCCATTTCTGCTTTTGCAATTTGTTTGCACATCAAGGCCACTGGATGAATGCCAGGTTCTCATTTGTGTGTGACATGTCTGCTTTATGTGTCGGCTGTCAATGTGATGTCTATGGGCCTCATTACACGGATGGCGGTAAGGGTTTACCGGTACCGGTATTTTACCGGTACCGGTAAATCCTTACCGCCTTACTATGAGGTCCCTTTGCAGGTTGGGGAATTTAACACCTGCTTTTTGCAGGCGTTAAAAACCAACCCGCAAAGGGACCAGGGAGTTAATTACGGTACCGCAATTTGCGGTACCGTAATTAGCGCCTTCCCCATTCCCATAGAGCCCTATGGGCAAAAATGGGAATGGGGAAGGGCAATGGTGGAAGGGGGAATTACCGCCCCGCCAACCTTGGAATAGGGCGGTAATTCCCCTTTCCACCAAGGCGGTGCAGGTATTTTACCAGCATGAATCATGGCGCTAATAGCGCCATGGTTCACCGCCATCCATGTAATGAGGCTCTATGTGTGTGTGGGTTATGTGCTTCTGACATGTGTACTCATGTATTTTTTATTTTTCACTTTTCAGATGATGACGCAATGGAGCCAGAGGATGGTGTTGTCATGCCAGGCACAGGGTTGCTTTCACACCAGCAACCCAGCACAAGTGGGGGTCGTCGGGTGGTAGACCACGAGAACCCACTTGTGTTCCAGACCATTGTGTCTAGGGCTGGCAATGAGTCTAGCCCGGATGATCACTCTGACGACAATGTCGAATTGGATGTGTGTCGGGTCCATTCGTCAACAGTGAGTGATTCTGATGTGGACGCTCCTCTGTCCGCGACACCTGCACTGAGGGGCCAGACGGTGGTGGGACCTCTGCCTGTGGTGGATCTGGACGCAGGGTCACGCTCCACACCAGTTGCTGATGTGCCTGGGGCATCACGTCAACGGAGGAATATAGTCCTGCAGCCACGGGGGGTGCCAACCCAACAAGGATGGTGGCTCCTTGGGCCCCGCAGGTGTCAAGCCCAGCCACGCGGTGGCCGCGCGCCACCGGGGTATACTGAGTGGGAACAAGCCATGATTGCCAATTCAGAACACCAGGGGGCAGCAATTGATAACATCGCTGAGAGCATGGCACGTTGGCCCGATCTGTGCTCCCCCCTGCTAAGCAGGTGGAACTCCAGCAGCGGGCGGCACAGTCCACGGCCCGCTCGCTCAGGCTGGGACTGGCGGCCTCAGACAGGGCACGCCAGGCTGAAATGGTGTACCAGTTGTCCAGCCAGGCCATGCAGGAAGAATTCTGTGTTACACGTGTTACCTTGCAAGAGGAAGCATGCGTATCACGCAAGGTTCTGCATGCTGGCCTATGTGTCATTGCCGCACAGAACCAGGCTCACCCGTCCCGCAGACTTGCTGCCGACGAGGAGCAAGCTGCACATAGGTGTGGTCAGGGTACTGTGCCACGTCAACCTTTTCAGCCAGAGGGTGATGAGGACGACAACTTAACTCTCACATAGGGCGGGCTGTGCAGGCGTTGAGCTCATGGAGGTTTTCTTTTGTCTCAACATCATCACATGTGGGTGTTGAGGTACACCCTGTACCTCCCCCCTCCTGGGTGCCTTCCCTCCTGGGTTGTATGTGGCCGTTTTTGATTTTTATAGTTAGTTTAATTAGTTAATATAGCTATTTTATAGTTAGTTTAATTAGTTAATATAGTTTAAAATTGCTTGTCTATTGTCCATTCATGTGACGGTGTGGTGCTTTGTGGCTTTTGAAAGCATCCACTGTCTGTTCCAGCTGGGTCCTTCAAGCTTGTCTCGTGTATGTGTTTGCAGCTTGGGGTCCAGACTCACATATGCCACTCCTGCTTCCCCTATCCATGGGCTTGCAAGGATGGTTTAGTGTTACAACCATTTACACAAGGACATTGGACTTTTGTCATATCTGTGGCATGTCTGCTGCTGTACTACTTGTGTTAACACCCTTTGTGGGGATTAAGTGGGTTTTCTCCATGGCATGTCTGCAATTTTGGTGAGTACATGATTGATGTTGATTGTGATGTATGTTCTTTTCTTGCCTGTATATGCACTTCATGCTGTAGACAATAGCCTGCACCCTTTGGCTGTCAAAGTCCCACTGATGGTGGGAGGTGTTCGGATGTAGGTCTCAAACATGGCCCAGAGACAACCAGCATGAAGACATACCCACACGGAACTTTCCAGCCTTATTAATATCTTTTATGCCCTTTCTGCAGGAAAATGAGCCTCCAGACTTCCTTTCCCAGCAGACACAGGGCCAAGAACTACTGAAACCTGGCCACATTGGGTGGTGCACACGTGCACATGTGTGCGCAAGCAGAAGCACAGGGCTTGTGCTCAAACATCCGACAGAAGCAGACGTCTTTCCAGGAGCTCCAAGCAAGGTGAGCAGCACAAGGGGCCATACCCCAGCTAACCTTCCACCCGGCCCCTTGCACATGCATGCTAAGTAGCGCCAGTGCTGGGGAGCTTGGCCAGGCATTGGGGAAGAAGTGCACAGTACAGCTAAAACGCGTTGAGGAACAAATGCCAAGTAGCTTTACAAGTTTTCAGGGGCACACGCAGGGGCCGTCGCCCATATCCTTGAGTCCCCCCTGCTCCATAGAAGATGAGTTATTAGCGCAGTAGCGTTCCTAGCCATAAACTAATACAGCATACGGGGGCACCCAGCGAGGCACAGACTCGAATGCAGTGCATATCATTTGCATGTGCAAATTGCCACGTACACTACCAATTGAAATCCGCGGCTGCCAGAACACAACTTGCACTGAAGTCGCACCTTGCCATACGCGTCTTGCAGCTCACCCAGGGACCATTCTATCATGTGTGATTCTTGACACATTGGTCTTCCATTTACTGCGCGCCCATGTGCATCTGCCTTACTGCATTGACAGGGTATGCACCATCACGGGGGCAAGCTAACGTATACGAACAAAGCAGGAGACAAGAGTGTTTGTTTGTGGAGAAGTCACTTAGTTTGAGGGATGAATGGTGTTGTGTGTGTGTTGATAACACACACAGATTAGTAACTCACTCTCTCTTTGCAGCATTGAACTGCTCCTGTTACTGGACCTGAGAGTGCGCAGGCAGGAGGCCAGCACTCACCCCAGAGATAAGTCTCTCTTGGCTTGCATTTGACTCATTTTGTACAATGTGCATGAAGAACATGGTTTCTCTGATTGAGTATGTGTTATTGTCAATAGTTGTATTTTGAATTTTGCCTACTTTCCCTTGCCAATCCAACTCCCCTCTCCTGCCCCTCTTTCTGGTTATCCTGAATACCAATGCCTGTCCAAACAACAGATCCCTGACCCTCTTTCCCTGCCAGGGTCTCGGAGGCCTGTGTAAGTTTTACCTTGCAGGCATCCAGACCACGGAGGGGGTGGTTGGTTCATGCCACTCCTGCGCCTGGAGACCAGAGCTGTGACACTACCCATCAGTTGTTGCATCCTCATTGTATATTGTGTACTGAAAATGGTATCCATCCTGTCGAACCATTGTTGAACTGTGCTACCTTGGTTGTTCTATCATTCTGCTTGGACAGGTGCTTGGACATTTTCTGCAAATTCAAGTCATCTACTGGAGACTCTTCCGGGGTTTTCTGGTGGCTACAAGCTTTTTCCATGGTTTGAGGGTTTGGCTCCTTGGAGTTCTCTGCGATTTGGTATTTTTACCAGTCAAGGTGGCCTCTGAGGGGGCTGGGCCATATTTACACGCAAGGTGGAACATGGAGAACAAGGGGTAGTGGGATCCTGTAGCCAGGTAGACTACAAGGAAGAAGGCTACATTCCCCAGACACAGTTGTTCAGAAGGTCATGGTGATGTGTAAATGAGGGAGGGCCTTTTGTTGTTGGACAGTAATCTTGGGCTACAGTGTTTGGGCACTCTATGACATTGTCATTGTGGGGTACTATGTACATGATGTGTTCTGCTAGTCAATGGCTGTTCCTGTGTTGTGTTTACTTTACAGGTGTCAGGGGATTGTTGTGGTTTGACAGTGCTGGGGTGTACACATGGGCAATGTTCGCATGTGATGTGTACAGGACACTGAGGGTCACTTGATTTCACATGCTTATATTGAGTGCATGCCCGTACTGACACACACAGTTACACAATGCTCCACCATACGTACAACCACCCTTCCATACCCACAAGCACGCTCTGTCCCTGCAGCACATGATCAATTACCATTTGGGGATCATGTACATGCGTCAATAGGTTATTATTTTTTTTGTCCTTTTCATGTGATGCTCAAGGTGTATCCCCAACACAATGCTGCTCACTGTGCTTTGTGCTGAGCAGTGTGTTGCAGGAGACACACATAGCACACGGGTTAGGGAGTAGCAAATTTGGCTTGCCCAATGTGCATGTGAACAGGCATTCAGTCTTTTGGTGATGCTACCACTGGTGGCAAGAATTTCTGTATGACTTGGTATGTGTGGGAGGTTGTTGGTCAGTCATTTCATCTGATTCCATGTCAGGCGTCATTGTCTCGGGCCACTTTCCATTTATCATATGTCACTTTGTATGTAATTGGTCATGTGTTGGGCTTTTGCTGTTGCATGCCATGTCATGGAGTGGCAGACAAGGGTGATGTGGGTTGGGAGGGTTTGGATGACATACCAGTGATTGGCATGGCCTGTTTTGCAGGGGTGGTGTGATACACACCTTGCATGTTTTCCTTTTGGTCACACAGGATTGGTTATGTTTAAGTAGCTAGGGATGCACACAATGTAGCACTTCTGTGGCAACATTCTCAGGGTGGTAAGGTTGTGACAGTTGACTGTCTCTTTGTCCTCCTCAAATGTCACCAGGTATGTGCCAGGCCTGTGTGCACTCTGCAGGGGTGGGAGTTTAGGTGAAAAAGGTGGCCACAAGCTGGGTCTGGGCTGCCTCGCCACGTGCCCTTTCCCCTCCCATGGGCAGCGCCTGTGCATGTGGTTGGGGATGTGGGGGCACCATCATGTCCACCGGTACGTCCCGCCATGTTGCAACATTGTGCAGGACACATGCTGCCACAATGATCCTGCACACTACTAGTGGTGCATATTGTAGCTGCCCACCAGACCGGTCAAGGGATCGAAAGCGTGACTTGAGCACTCCAAATGTGCACTCCACTATGCCCCTGGTTGCAATATGGGCAGCGGCGTATCTTACCTGGGGTGGTGTGATGGGGTTCCTGATTGGCGTCATCATGTGGTTGCTCAGAGGGTAGGCACTGTCCCCTGGGGAGGTGATAATGGTTGTGATTAGTTGGGTTTGTGTATTTGTCTGTGTGTGACATGCATGCATGTGCACAGGCATTTGTACTCAAAACAAAGCACAAGAATCAAGCCAGCGGATATACAAGCAATCCCACCAGCGGAGTCGGAATGGACCCTCAATCAACCCCTCAGATCACTGCACATGAATCACTACAGTATTATTTAAATACATTTCTTTATTAGATTAGAAACATTAAAATGATTATTAAATAAGTTAGAGCTCATACATGAATAAGAGTAAATATATGACATACAATTATAAACACAAATAAAGTGCATAATGTGAAGCAAATACTAATTTCCAAAAAAGACTGCTAAGAACCCAATGCCAAATCACAAATTGGAGAGCGATCACAATCATCCCCAAATATATCTAGATCAGTGCCAGTGAATTGGACACACTCGGGAGACGGGAAACTATCGAGTGAAAAATTCTGGTTAACTGAACAAGTCTGAATGATTTAGAAATACATTCATAGGCTGGTTAAATCCTAAAAATGGCAGGAAAGAGGATTTGTTATTTCCAAATGTGTCAGTTCAATAATAGAACAAACAGGAAACTGAAAAGCATCACAAATTTAAACCCATACTCTAAATATTCTAACATGGGATGCAATACGTCAACTACTGTGGTGACATGCAAATTAGAACACAAATACATGAAAACAATATAGTAAGCATGGCACCATAAAACAAGTAGTTTCGATGGAAAGCACATCTAGCTGAATTGCAGATGATGTCCATCTTCGTCAGGACGTGGCATTCCTCTGTATACATTCTTGAAAATTCATCTGTGTCTTTAATACACCTACACAAAAGTTACACATTACAAAACACCCTTTCTACTGACATTTTTTATCTTAAAACAAATATGATGATAATAAAACCTAAATTGAAGAAGAACATACATGTAAACAATACAATCATTCATACATCATTCTTATATATAAAAAAACAAGTGATTTGAAGATCCCGAAAGAGGACCGGTCCCTCAACGCTAGGTCAGGGCATGCAAAGTGATTAGGGGGAGAAAATCTAATTACCATGATCTCAAAACCTTCGGGGGTGGGCCCAGGAGCCTGGCAAGAAGTCCAGGAAGTAACGATCCGGCCACACCGAAGACAAATCTCAAATGAATTTGATCTGTAATAATATAATAAAATAGAAGAATGACCATGTGTGGTCATGAATTTTCTCTCTAGAAGAGCTCGAGTGAGATAAAAGGAGCCCAAAGAAAGGGTCAAACTTAGCTCCAAATTAAACAGACATTTGAAACCCAAGATGAGACTACCAGTGTGATAGAAATAAATCACCAGTATTAAGAATAAGTGATAAAGAAGAGAGAAAACCCTAGACTCCAGAAACAGATGAGAACAGTACATAAACAGCATCCGAAATGTTCTCAGTATACTCATGCACAAGTCACATGAAACATCATTGTGCTCACATATAATCAAAGTTACATCTGTCAATGGAGTACCATCAATTGGTCTTTCCTTGGTCTGTGGTACGGCCTCAAATGCACGAGCAGTTCAGGATTTCTGTAGGTTCCCAAAAAATGTGAACCTCACAATATCATTCAGGACTAAACAAAATCTATGGAATAATGGCAGACACAAAGAGCTGGTAAGTCATTTAATGTGCCCCAAATGTGATTGTACATAAACTTACTTTGTACATATAAGCCGACTATATGAGAAAAAGGAGAGAAAGAAAGTCAGTCCGGCTAACTAATACAAATCAGTTTCCTCCGCCAATAACATAACATAAAAATAGCATCGCCAGGCTGTGTAAAGAAATAATAATAAGAATTGTGCGGTCAAAGGAGATCGTAAAATACCCAAATGAGCCTAGTGCAAGACCAGAAGCAAAGAAAATTCTGTCTAGCTAGCAGTTGTGGGACACTCACCTCTACAAAAAACGCCATAAACACCAGTGCAGGAAGTCGGAAACCGAACTTCCCGCGTTTGTGTTCAACTGGAGCTAAATACGCCAAAGGGGGTGTCAAAGCTGGCATCTGGAGCGTATCAACTCGAATGAGCCATACACGCAGCAGGGCGTGTCTAATATGACACAACGCGTCACACGCGGTAAAGGAAGCTGAGCATTACAGCCTTAGGGACATAGCGGGTCTGCCGTCTCAAACGAAATGCCCCAAAATTATCCAATGCACCGAAAAACACGTTTAATGTGACACAATGAATCGTACAATAAAACAAACCAAAACGCAAGGCTGTGGCTTGCAGAGCACCAATACACATGAATCACGTGACATAACACGTGGTCCAATATAAACAAGCTAAAAAAAAACGCTTGTATTAAATTAGGAGAGTGTGGTAGACAGTGTTCAAAAATCGCATTGCCACGGTTATCGACCAGAAACACATACTGTCCCTGAATTGGGTACGGTGGAGTGCCCAAACCAAGACAATAGTTGCAAGGCAGAAAACCACAAAGATAGCCAAAGGGCTAAAGGGCCAAAAAGCTGGCTCTCAAGCTACGGCATGACATTCTTCCTGGGCATTCAGGCCCAGTGTATGACTTTGTGTGTTTGTATTCACCTAGGAGCCATGTGTTGCCATGCTTCCCAGCTTCCAGGGCCCGGCTTAGGGTGTAAATTCTGTATATGAAACTGTCATGGGTAGAGCAAGGGTAGTTTGCATAGACAGAGGTGATGATTCCCTTGGCATCGCATACAACCTGCACGTTGAAGGAATGCCAGTGCTTGCGCTTTCGATAGATGTGCTCAGTGGCCCTAGGTGGACGTATGAGCACATGGGTGAAATCTATGGCACGAGCACTTTGGGGAAGTGTGCCACCCTGTAAAAGTCCTGGACCACGGCCTGCCTTTCTGCAGGTGTTCTGGGCATGTAAATGTGTCTGTGTACTGAGGGGCGCGCAGTCATGATTGCCAACACCTGGTGTAGGCAGCGTGACTGCCTGGCCTGTGAGACACCCCTCACTACAGCAGTTGTTCGCTGAAATGACCCAGTGGCCATAAAATGCAGGACATTGAGCACCTTCTCCAAGGGGCTCAATGCTTGGGAGCACAGGGTGGGTGATGTAAGGTCATCTTCCCACTCCCTGACCAGGTCTAGGATGATACGAGGTGGAAACCTATAACTGCCATAGACCTGGTCGTCAGCATCCCAAAAGGGCTGGTCCGGGGCAACAAAATGCGGGGCCTGGCTATTCTCCTCCTCCTGCGTTGTCCCACGATCAGTGCTGCGACAAATGGGGCATTCATCGTAGCTGTATATACGTGTTTGTTGTTTGTGCGCACTTTTTTACTGTGCGCAGGGACGTTTCCACCTGCCTTCGTGTGGCAGACGTGTTGATGCCTGTACGCGTCTTTTAGCGTGCGCGGGTTTCCCATATTCGATTCCATGAGTACGCGTTCCATGATGTTCGCGTGCGTGTGGGCGTTCTGTGTATTTCCCTGCAGTACTTCCCCAGTTACACCTTCTTTTTCACGCGTTGTTCCCCATTCCGGTGTGTTCCACCCCGTGTTCTGCCCGCTTCTTGGTGTGTGCACCGACGTTGTGCGGTTTCACTGTGCGCATCGCGTACGGCGTTCGGGATATTGCTGTGGTTTGTGCGCCCGTGCGTGCTACGCTCGGATTTGGCGCACATCCTGCAGTAAACACGCGCAGGCCCTTCCATGAATCGCATGCGTGCGCTTGCTTTTTCACGCTTGCGTCAGCTTGCGCCAAGATTATCGGCGCACATTTGTTCCATGAATCTGCCCCAAAGTGTATTGCTGATCAGTGCCTTAAGAGGCAAGTCAAGATTAAACTCTGTTATTGCATCAGAGGATGGTCAAACTAAATGAGTAGGCACTTTGTCACTGATAGGAGCAGTTAAGGGACGGGCAATGACAGCATCAAACAATTTAGAACCTATGCAGCTAAGCAACTTACTAAGATCATCAACTATTTATTTTGCAGCAATTTCTTCTGTTATGTTGTCCAAAGAAGGTATCTTAGGAAAGAAAGTTGTCCGTTTGTTTTGTTTTAGTACCTACATCCTTTTTGTTAATGATCTTAGGGGTGCATATTCTACAGCAACGACGCATTGCCAAAGGAAGGTTTTTGCAACTCAAGTTCTTCATTGGCGTTGTTGCTCATCTCTCTGCTTATCTCTGTAATCACAACCATGGTTTTTCAATATGTAAAACAGAAGAAACAAACACAAAAGACACTAACAAAAGGGCTCAGGGCTTCCACAACTCGCAGAGTGGGATTGATAACTACACAGTACTGTCAGAACGAAAACAAGTCAAATTTAGCCTTTTAAAGGACAGTTCTATGACAGTGAGTTTTTTAATATTTAAATATTCTCAATGCTCAAAAGTCTAATGGCAGGCAAACTATGGAGACAGTAAACACTGACAGTAGACAGAAGACACATCATTAACACATGAAAGAACTAAACTAAAACGACTTCAAACAGACAGGTATTCAGAGTTTTTCCTCCGGTCACCTATTGCACTCGTGGTAAACTCGAGATTACAATAGGTATAACAAACACTACCGCACCCCCTTTGGCCCTACTACACACTACCGGGACTTTTCAAGGCTTTTCTACAAAGTTCCAGGAAGCACAGCTCACAGAGTTCTACAAGTGCTACAAATTCTGCAAGATACTATTCACTGATTGAATGAGAGCTACAGTATACCGCAAGTGGCCACGAGGGCAGCAGAGGTAGAATGTGTGAGCTAAGTCAATCCCATACATCACGTATGTCACGTATAAAGCAAAGCGTTTGCACAATGCGCCATTTTACCTCGTCCCATACAATGCACGACGTGGACTACACCTGGCTTTGCAGTTTCACACTTTCTTATTTCCTTTTGTTTTTACAGCGTGTGTTCGCTTCACGTTTACCGTCTTAAGAGCGCGAAAGAAAATGCTATTGGTAAGCCGCGCCTGCTGAATAATAGCTTAACACAAAGACAGATGTTTATTCCACCGCCAAAAACGGAGGCAAAAGAGCTACATGGCTACAGGGCTACAAGGCTACCTGATCAACTCAGTGCTCTTTTCGTGAAAAACGATACACTAAAAACAGCCAACACTAGCAGCAGACATATATAGGAACACACATCACTCCCATTAGCATTGGCATACATTCGTATAATCAATGTGAACACACTAGCAAGCTGCTGGCATGCCAAAATAACACAAGGGCATACACTCACTGCTATTATTACACCAACGACCACCAACCGTCTAACAGACAACAGACTTAGCCGTGACTTAGCCGTGACTTCTGACTTCTGTATTTAGAGGCTGGCTGATAGGGGGTGCAGGGCCAATCTATTTTCTGAATGAAAACGAAGTCCAATTACAAAATGATGCTTCTCTCCTCAGTAGTAGGGTGTCCAACTCCAACACAGACAAGAGACTTAGCACTGTCCTTCTGTTTTATCCATGCCACTGAGATGAGTAGTGGTACAAGTTCAAACATTACTCTTCCTCGTATTTCCAGCCCAATAGATGATTTCGTCAAAGCTATATTACATTAGATAATGTGGGCCAAGGACAACAGTTTCAGAAATATATGCATTTCAACAAATGTATGGTATTTGGAGATGACTGATTACAAGACCAGATCTGAGTGGGAGATCCAACTAAGGCGCCAAGAAAGCCAGAGGTCATAAAGGGGGGTCACAACGTATTTATTTATTTATTATTGTTATTCTGGACAGTACCAACATACAAACTTAGTTGCTTCGTAGCCCAGCTTAAATAGATCCACCTTGCCAGAATGATTCATGCCAGGAAGAAAATATGAAAACCACTTCTTGACATGACTCTCATGACAGTGGATTGAATGGACACTGTGCCTCATTTCATAAATGACATTGTCAAATGCCACCAGGAAATCCCAGATTGAAAGCAAAAAGGCATTTCACTATCTAAGCTGTCCTTTTTGTCATCCGCAACATGTAGGATATCTCTTTTGGTGCAACTATTGAAGTGAAACTCACACTAATAGGTGAGCAGTAGTTGATGAGATGTGTGGTGATGGTGAAATTGAATGCTACCCTATTTAAGGAGCAGACCGAAAAATATAAGACATTGATCAGACAGAAAATGTCTAAGTAGGCTTCTCCAAAGTAATATGAGCCTCTTCTTGGTTGATAGAGACAAGGACAATACATGGAACCAAATACAATGATTAACATCACCTAATAAACACATCAGTAGGAGGAACATGCTTTATGATAGAAGTTGGAATAGGATTGTTACTTTAGGTCTATCATGTATGCTTGCCAAACTGACAGATAATAATGACTTAGTGGGGTAAATCCACCAAATGGGTGTGGGAGGAGGGGCTCTACCATGAATACAAGGATTTTTATTAAGGATTACACTTCACATTTTTGAATTTTGTAAGAAAAATATCAGGTTCCCTCTGCCCTAAGAAAGACGAATGTCAAACACAGACATTGAGTTCAAACAGTATCTGCCCACTCTCTACAGTCCCCTTGGGGGATTTGGGGTTGTTATATGCCCCTAAACCTAAAATGACTTTGCTTGAATAAGGTGTAGTTTGAGAGAGTAGAGATTTTAGATCAATATTGCTCAGGTTTGTGAATCAGAGGTACCACATAGGTTGTCATAGTGCATCGTCTTAACTGATATGACAGCAGCAACATCATTTATAGTAGGTAGAGTGAGAGCACAAAGCAAGCAGGTTAGCATCAGAAAAGGAGTTTCCCTACTTCACCTGAGAAATGTCCTGCGAGCTAGAGCACGGGTGTCATTCTTGAACGGTATGGTATTATTGAAGCAGAATAGTTGTTCGGCAAAGGAGAATTAGTAGAGCAGGGGAACCACGCATTCATCTGAACAGCAAAGAAGACTTTTTGCTTGAGAGAATGACAAATCTACAGAACTCCAATGTGAATGATTTGAGGCTGGAGAAGGATGGACTAGCTTTCAGTTGTATAAAAGAACGTCAACGTAAACATCAGTATTTCCTCTGGGTGTCATTAGTTTTACCATGGAGCCGCATCAGGTATTGGGTGGTACAGTAACTCCGCAGGAAGCATGCACCATCATGACGATTCACATGCCATCAGACCTGTGGGTCTGTCAGCCTTGTGTCTCCGGGCCCCAGTCAACCTGCAGGCATGGTGAGACACACCGCTGGCACACCTCTGCTCATCGGAGATTTGGCAGTTGTGGAAACGATGAAAACATCAGGAGGACTGCAAATCCGGAGAGAAACAGCACGGGTCATGTGACTGTCAGACATCATGGACATAAATTAGGGTTCATCAAAGCGTGTTTAATAGTAAACTATAAGTAACCGTTCTAGTCACCTGATGGGAAAGTCTAGTGATTCTCCCACTACCAATGGTGGTTAGATGTTTTTTAAAAAAGCTGGCTTTTCTGTCTTCCGTCATTTTGGTCACGAGGCAGAATAGGCACTGTTTGATGCACTGTTTTCGACAGGCCTCTTAAAATGAGGCCAGTCTGGCTCCTTTGTTATCAGGTTCTTTAGGAGGATGGACAGGACCTCAGAATGACATGCACGGATAAGTTTAACTCAGCAGAGAAGGAACACACTCACTTAGTAATAACCATAACCAATGTGGATTAGAAACAGATTATTGTCGTGTTTCACTGGATTTATCAAAAGCTTGCTGACCTGTAGAGAGCAAAACGCGGAAGCTGTCAATCATTTCATAAGAAATGATACCTGGGATGGGTTTAGAGGCAAACATACATGCAATTTGGAGGTCTGAATCAACAAGCAACCCATAGGAGTCACAGATTCATTGTCTCAGTAAATATAATCATTCCGCCTAGCCAAGATGTTATGCACTGGAGTGGAACAGTTGGATTGCTACTGTAGACTAGCTCTGTGAAGTCCATTGGGCACATCAATGTGTGGGGGTTTTTGCCGATGCCCACACACAAGGACATTTTGGAGCTTGCCCTATTCTATTCAAAGGCATTCGCATACTGTTTGAATTTAAGAGAAGTCAGTAGAATGCTTTTGACCAACTGAGAGAGCTCTAATTAATGCCATGATAATAATGACATGGACATCATACAAACACTACCATCTAAATGATCTCTTGCCAGTGAAATGATAGGTGCTGTGTTTACCCGGAACATCAAATCAGAGCCAGTCTTACTGGCTCGCTCCTGCACTTTTGCTACTACTGGTGTAAGTTAATAATGGGAACACAAAACTACTATCCCTAGAATGCAACGAAAAACACAAGCACTGAGTGAGCTTCTCCCTCGTGAGATGTGACGTGTTGGCATCTATGTGAAATTCTCGCCGGGATTGGGAGGCCGTGGAGCAGAACATGATACATAATACCTCATGTTATAACAACGTTTATCATCGAGCGCACCAAATATGATTGCAGACAATGGCATGAAATCAATGGTTTTAAACTGGTAAGTGCCCCTTAAAACGTTGTTTGCACTTCACAGTGCAAGAAGTGTAAATGCCAAAGCCTTTACACACCTAGACTCTTACCATTCCCGTTCATCTAAAAGGCCCCTGTGGTTTCCCAGCTACCCCAGACACCCAGGGAGCAACACCCTGATCCTGGTTTGGTCTCTGTAAAATGCAATACAAATGTATTTTCGAGTATGCGTTCCTATTTGATTCCCTAAAATGTAACGGCTACATGTTAAGCACCAGATCTCATAGTCAATAATCTTTTACACGGTCAATGATCATTAAAGCACAATTAGTATGAAAACATGTGCCCTTCTTGTGGGTAGTAGGCTCTGAGTTAGGTATGCCAGCGGTCCATGTGATAGGAAAGGGTGTGCTTGGCTAGCACGAGGCATGCAGCCAGAGTCCCTCTGCATATCTAAACCAATATACTGCTTCCAGCCAGGAACGCGAACGAGTTTAGGAAAGGGGTGCTTTATATCACTATATCAGTGAGTACATCAGTGTATCAGCCTGGTGATGCATTGATGGCTTATAAGGACCACCCGTTCAAATCAGTCTGCCCACTGACCTACTTGTATTTCTTTAAATATTATACAGTGCCTGTATGCATCCCCGTATACAAAGGGATCGGTGCGCCATATCAGCAGCGCTACAAGTTCATGTTCCTGATGCGCCGAAGCCAGAGGGCTTTCTTGAGACCGTGGTGGAGCTCTCTTAAGAGCGACACTGTGTGCAGGTACGATTTTATTTTTGTATGTATATTTTGTGTGTGAATTATTGAGTCTATGATGTAGGGGTGCATCTATGAATGAGTGAATGCTATGTGTGAACATAGTCCGCGAGTGAATTTGTTGTGTGAATCTGTATTTGTGCTAGGTCAGAGAGCGAGTTGGAGCAGAGGTTGATGGCAGTGTTGCAGGCTTGGCAACAACACATTTTTTACGGCATCTTTCATATATGCCCAGTAAAAAAATCATTACTTGGCTGGACTGGCATTGTGCGCAGTCAGTTTATCATTTTCATATGGTGGCATGGTATTTTATGCTGAGTATCTATGATAAAGCAAGCATGTTAATTGGTATTACGTGGTTACACTGCATTTTGGTGCAGCCAGTCTAGCTATTATATATGGTGACAGGGGATTATATTGTGGGCATCTATGATAAAATACAAATATTAAGTGTTATTATTTGGTTAGATTGACATTGTGGTGCAGTCAACTAGCTCATACTGTGGCATGGCATATTTTACTGGGAATCAAGAAAAAAGCAAACATGATAAGTGTTAAAACAAATCTATAGACTGGACTACACTGTGCAGCCAGTTTGGACATGTTTTCATATTGTGACATGGCATTTTTGTATTTGTTTATCTTATTCAAACACATTTATTGTAAAGACTGGATGGGGGGGTCATTCTGCTCTCTATGTGGTAGAGGAGAGGCACAGAGGACCCCAGCCAAGATTCTCTACAAGGTAGCAATGGACGAGCAATCAATGCCTAGCTTCTCAGGAGGTGATGCAGGCTGGTTCTTAAGTACAGTGTAGTCCCCAAGCCCCCACAAAGGATTGTCCACACACTGTATTAGTTAAAACACAGTCTTTATATAATTAATATTCATGGTTATGTACACTATCACAATAACTCACTTTGTGCTCAGAAAATCTACAGTTGCAAATATATGCAGTTCTAAAGTGGTACCACAATTATTATCAGATCTCATTAAAGTGCATATCTGAACCCTCCACAAACACACCAACCAAATCTTTCATAAACTTGGTGGCTGGAGACCTGCCACTCTCAACTGGTTTAGCTGAAGTCTCCACTCTAGCTTTCTCTATCTGAATTATTTCGTGCTCAGTGTCCCTATCTTTGAGTATCACTTGCTGTGCCAACTCCTCTTTCTTCAACTCGGCTTTTGTTTCCAAGTTTTTGTATTGAAAGGCTTACTGTTCCTGTTTTAGCTCTAATTTTAAAAGTTCAATCTTCAGGGCTTCCCCCTGAAGGGCAGTGCTTGGGTTTTGAACAGAGGCCGCAGGAATGGTGGCATTCCCAGAATCAGATTCAGTCACAACCCCAGGGGCGGAGACCTCATTGGTTGCAAATCAAGAGTTTCACCATCTGGTAGTCCACCAGGGCAACATTCAGCTCAGCTCTAGACTTATCCACAAAGTCTAACTTCCTGCCTTCACAAGCACTCTGGAGAGCCCCTAAGCTCATCCTAGTCAATTTACCATTTGCAATAGACTCCATTGCTTGTAATGCAGTTATTTTGTACACAACTGAACCTCAATTTAACAAAGTGCAGATATTTTGTAAGTGGCACCATCATACACTGATTCTTAAAACCATAAGCATCCCACCGCTGCCACCAGCGTAAAGACTGGAGGGGGGTCTGTACTTCTGCTCTCTGTATGGTAGAGGAGAGGCACAGAGGACCCCAGCCAACATTCGCTATAAGGTAGCAATGGATGAGCAATCAAGGCCTAGCTTCTCAGGAGGTGATGCAGGCTGGTTCTTAAGTACAGTGTAGTCCCGAGGCCCCCACAAAGGAATATCCACACACTGTATTAGTTAAAACACAGTCTTTATATAATTAATATTCAAGGCTATGTACACTATCACAATAACTCACTTTGTGCTAAGAAAATCTGCAATGGCAAATATATACAGTTCTAAAGTGGTACCACAATTATTATCAGATCTCATTAAAGTGCATCAACTGTACTCTGGTCAAATGTCACACAGATCAAGGAATACAAGTAACCAACAATAGATATAGGAGAAAAGCAGTTGGTTAGAACAATTGGCAGAATATTGACCCCTACCAACTAGGCACAATTCTGTGTGGAGATCCATCCACCTGGGCAACCTGTAAATAAAGATATAATGTACAAGCCCAGTCCATATATTGTTCAAAAGAGTTTTATTTCCTTCTAAAATAGTTCTACAACCCCAATGTACCTGGAATAGCAGAGTTTGTTGTCGGGTCGTTGACCGAGCCTTCTTGAGCAGCTCCCTTTAAGGTAGGAGCCACGGATCGTCAATATCCCATGAGCAAAAAGGGGTAAACGATGACGGCAAGGCAGCAGCTTCGTTACTAGCAGTGCTCGACAACGACGGAGCGTCGGCATCCTGCAAGGAAGCGGCGTGCGGAGCACCTCAATGACGATAGTTCAGGACCGTAAAGAGATTGTGAAGAACTGTGGCCCAGCAAGAGAATCGAGTCGTCTGGTGTCTCTACAGTCGTCAGATGGCAGGAAATCCACTGGCAGATGCTCCTCGGTGCATCGGTGGCCTCGACTTTCTCCAGCTGGACAAAGCAGTCAATGGTGTAGGTGAGAACGTCCTTGGATCAAATGTTACTTAGGCAAAGGGAGCACGGTGGCTCCGGTCGGCGACGGGGGTCGTCGACTATGATGGACAACAGTGTCCGGGTGCTTCTCCTTGTGATTCCGGGGTGGTCCCTGTCTCCGGTCGGCAGCCTGTCATAGGTCTGTCTGCCAGGGAGCTTTGGCAAAGATCAGCTGGTGCACGATGGTCCCTCGTAGCTGGGGAAAAGGCGCCTTACCAGGTCCTCTCTGGGTCAGTCCTTGGAGACACAGCAGCTTTCAGATTGATGAAGTAGAGCAGCATCAAGACTTCACTTACAGCAGGGCTTCAAGGTTAAGCTTCAGTTTTAACTCCAGTTTCTCTTCAGCTTCTGAACACGAATTCTAGCAGTGAGAGGCCCCCAGATATACTAGTCGATCTCCCATTCATTCTGCTGGGTCACGCTCAGGCAACCAATCGGTCAGAAGGGCATTCGTGCAGGGAGGTATCCAATCAGGTGCAGAGTGCATTCAGGCCATTCACTTCTCTCCAGACACTCACAACAATGTATGTGTTTTGAGACAAGTTCCCAGCTATTCAACACTCCACACTGCATTCATACCAGTTTCGGGCAGGGCTGTCTCTGTCATTGGGTCAAACACCAGATACTAGACATCCACAACACAGAATGCGTATTTGTCACACAATCCATTCACCCAGGTCCCACCCACAGGGTGTACCCACAACATACAGTCACTGGGAAGGCTCCAGCCAGTCTGGCCTGGACTTCACAACAACACCATCTATGGAACTTCCGCCCAACAGCCAGTCAGGCGGAAGGGACAGTGTCAGGGCTTCCCAGGACTTTGGGAAAACAAGGTAACAGGCAAGAGAAAGCAAGAGGCCACAGGGACCATCTTGTTTCCTATCAGGAATCAACTGATTCCAATGGCAGGGCCTGGGTATCCCAAAATGGAGGATACTCAGAGCACCTGTCAAATTCAGCATGGAGCTGCCACCAGTCCATACCCTGCTCTGTGGGCCACACACAGGTGCCCAAAAACATACATTAGGGGCACAGGGTTGTACCCCCACCCATGGGTGCCATAGGGTATCCCATGGGTCTGTACACCAAACCAAAAGAGAGAGCTGTACCGCCAGGAGTCCCACATGAACTCCTGCACGGAAAACACAACAGAACACACGATAAAAGTCATTAAAGGACAAGGATTCGGAGGCCCTGTTTCTCCGATGCATTTCCAGCATCACAATTATGCTTTCAATAAAATAATGTAAGACATGCGTATTATGAATTATTGAACAGTAAGAACAAGGAGTATGTGTACAACGGTAGGGCTAAGAAGAGGTAGGCAGAGCAAACATCTGAAACCAATTTGCCACTATATCCTGCCTCAATGAACCATACAGTTTGATAATGTACCCCACATCTCATCATAGTCTTCAATATCACACTTTTGATAGGAAACTTTTTCCTTTGCTGATAAGATCACTAAACTATGCAGCCAGTCTTCACAGATAGGTTTACACTTGACTTTCCAAAATGCAGTATGTGTTTATTTGCTACCACACGGGCTCGATAGATCATTTCCTTTTTGCGTCAGCTGTAACCATGCCATTTTGGAAACAGATCTAATACACGAGGAATTGGATCTCTAGGGAATGTGATGTGTATAAATAGATCTATACGTTAAAGGACATTTTCCACAGAAGACTTCCACCTTCAGACAGAACCAAAACATGGTTATAGTAGAGCCTATTTCTCTTTTACAATACCAGTATGATTATATGGGAGTTATTTGCTTAACCACATTCGTGCGGGGACCAGTACAAATAGTGGATGATTCTTTGTTATGTGTATCGCAGGTCAATGTCTGTTTTCCAATGTGTTGGGCTGGCACATACCTGATTCCAATCTACTTGATTACTTTCCATGACAAGGTATTCTTCCCATTTCATCCTACTTCTCTCTGGTGTCAGATCTAATTCAGTGAAAGTAAGGAGACAGCATATATTGTAGTTGCAGAGAGAGTTTCAAATAATTGAGTTGTCAATGATAATGCTGTTCCCTCAGTCTGAACTTGTATGTAAACCTAAGAAAGTCAAAGCCCAATAAGGTTTTACCATTGAGCACTTGACTTATTTTCCATATGCTTGCCTTTTGCCCAGTTTTCCATGAGATTTTGCGGTTGTCAAAGCAAATGGCCTTGTTTTTCCACAAATACGAGTCTTTAGATAAGAGGTATTTTGTTTTTCCAGGGTGGTGATTTCTTTTCCATACTGGGATAACATGTTTAATGGTTCTTATGATGTAATGGCATTTTAAAAGACAAAGCGGAGAAGAGCGTTTATGTGAGGATGTTGCCATGCATTGCCAGAGCCACTGTGGACACGCTTTCTCTTATTATTACTGGCATTATGGGCAAAGCAAACATGATTATGTTCATACATAGGAATTCTGGCATATATTGGCGCAGCCAGCATGGAAATGTATGGGCACAGCCAGTGTGAGAATGTTATTATACCGGCATATATTGTGAGAGAAGGCATCATGAACATGCATTGAGACAACAAAACACAATATTACACAACATTTCACAGGGGATTGCCCCCCTGAGTTTAGTTAGTTTAGGCTTAGTTTGTTCAGGCTTCATCACAATGCTCAGTCGCTCAAAATTATTTGTGGGAAATATTTATGCACCTCTGATTAAAATATTCACCATCCGCCATTGTGTCTGGCCTAGGAAAAAACGTGTGCAGAAGGGTAGTGAAACCATTAACAAACGTATTATTCCATTTGTATAAACATTGAAGTTAGAGTGGACATATCAGTACTGTATAGTTTATTAACTAACCCAATTAATGTATGATATATGTGTTTGCAGCTGTCAGTTGTTTGTGTATGCCCGTGCGCTATAGGTGCTCTGAATCAATTGGGCCTGGTATGAATAAGGATGCTTGTGCAAAACTATGCTGTTATCACTCGGACACTTTCTCCTAACCAGGGTTGCCTTTCCTTGTCCTGCCCTTTGCCTCTTCAGGTAGCATTCAAGACCACCATTCCGCCAGCATTTCCTTGTGCAGCACCTGCACAAAATACTCCTGCTGCAACAACAAAATGGCTTCGGAAAAGCAGTGCTGTAAGCCACGTAAAGAGGTAGGTAACACACTGGACGCAGAAAGGTACAGACGCAGGTGTTGATAAAAAAACGTACCGAGCCAATTAAGCCCCTTGCAGAGGAAAAATAGTGTCATCGCGGAAAAAAATGGTTTCCCTGCGCCTCTTCCTTGCAACTTTAAAGACACTTTTCCAAGTGCTCATAATTGATCACTACCACAAAAGTGTGAACTTTAAACGTAACGAGTGAAACGCAGCGCGGGGAGCTCATTAAAGTCGAGCCTTTAGCACTTATCAGGCAAGTTTAGAGCTATTTAGGGAAAAATAGGTGTTCTTTATCCTGTCCCTTTCTACAAGGTAATTGTAGTCGGGAAAGCAGAATGCAATTGCATAGGAGTTGTACAAGTTCAGGAAGCATATTGCCTGTCTTCTATTGCCTATTCAAAACAAGAGGAAAAGACAATCATCAGAACCCACTTTTCGCCAGACACATGCTGCAGGATGTACAGCTTAGGGCTTTCCGCGAGGGAAGCAGAAATTCAATTTTCTTTACAACAATGTTAGCAAATTGACTGCGGTAAGTGCCAGAATGAATTTTCTGACAGCAAAAACACTGTGTGAAAGCATGTCTGTGGGGCTTCTCATATCATTTCCTGAGAACCTTTGGTGGGCTTTACACATCTGTTTTGATTCTTGTTCACAAGCGACATAGCTATTTGCTCTGAAAGTGTGCAGGGTGTCATCTGAATTCTAACGAGGAAAAAAGCAGGATTTGGATTCTGAAATGCTGAGGCCAGATTACAGTACTTGTGGACTGTTAACGGCATGTCTAATATCGCCAGACACACGATGCACCCTTTGCCACTATATGCGAGGTTTTTACTCGGGGAGCAGCCTCCAATACATGTGTAGGTCCATAGGCAAGCTGACTGCACCATTCCACTCCCTCCTGGTGCACTGATAGACACAAACCATATTTCCAATGTGCACCTTTTTAGCCATACCCAACATGCCACATTATATTGTCATTCATAAAGTAAAATGGTGCAAAGTGCTGAGCTTATTTATGTTCACTTTGACATGCTTCATGAGAACAGCATTAGTAGTTTAGAGACTGAAACACTCTACTCGAAAAGGGAGACACATTGGGAAATGGATTAGAACCTCTACTCCAATGCCTTTTATTTAATATGGACCGCTATGGCATTCAGTTACCTATAATGGCCAGAACTAATCGGTTAATCTGAATAAAATGTCAGTTTCCACCTCAAAGAAAGGAACATTATACTAAAGAATAGAAGTACAGCTTTGTATATCACAGAAGAGTAATAACCTAACATACAAAACATAGTCATAGGAGTCCCTCTGCGAGAATGAACACGGCTAAAGGACCTTCTCTTTGGGAAGGCACCCACTCGAGAGTCCGCACCCACACTTTCACTCACTGTACCTTTCACAGAAGGGAAATATTCATGTGCATATCAGTCTTTGTCCCACCCATATGTGCAGAACAGCACCAAAATGCTATGGCAATTCTCTTCTGGACAAGAGTACCAACAGCAACCCCAGACACATGTTTCAGCCTTGTTGGGCCCCATCAGTGAGATGGAGCTGTGCCTCTCTGAGCACAGTGAGCAAGGGTTTCACGTCTGGGTGACCCTAGGAAACATAGGGTGACTAAACCTAAGTCCCTTAAACAATCAAAAAATAGTCATATTATTCATATAGTCATAGTCTTATTCTCTGTGAGAACAAACATGGCTTAATGACCTGTTCTTTGGGAAAGTACCCACTCGAGAGTCAGCAGCCACACTTAAGCTCACTGTACCTTTCACAAAAGACAAATATCAATTTGTATATCAGCCTTTGTCCCGTCCAAATGGGCAGTCCAGCACCAAGATGCTATGGTAATTCTCTTCTGAACAAGAGTACCAACAGCAACCCCAGACACATGTCTATTTCTCACTTTTTTGGTAGTGCACAATTCCTAAAACCATTATCACAGAGATGTGCACCAAGGGGAAGGAGCTTTTCAGTGGATCACCAAGCAGACATATCTAACTATAAAAGAAATCCAGCAATGGATTGGAACTCTTGGAATTTCACTCATAAGGTCAGCCATCTGCTACCACACCCGGGAGGATGTACATTCAGAAAAGAAGATAATTGTTATGAGTATGAGTAAGTGCTGTGAGGAGTTAGACAGTATGCAGTAGGGTGTAGGGGTGTTGTATTATCTACTCTACATGTATGTGGAAAGGCCGATAGCTTGTGTGGTTCTTGCATGACCCTGAACAGTCACATTCCCCTTATTTTATGATATTTATATGTGAGTAACATCATTGCCCAAAGGTTAGGAAAGATGACAAAAACTCAAATGTTTGCTCTCAATTCAGGGAATATAAATAACACACCTATTAATTGTATTCCATACTTGGTGAGCTCTGAGTTGGAAAACGACTGTAACAAGAGTATGACTGTCCTGATGTCCTGACCAGCTGACAGAGGAAGTAGAGTGACACATTACTTTGATATTAACTGTGTTTAGATGAAGTGCTTGTGTTTATGTACAGTATAATAATGGTGTGTTTCTGAAAAATCTTAAAACACTCGGAAGTGAGTCGGGAGAGTAACAGGGCTATCAAATAATAGAGTAAAAATGCCAACTTACTTTTTGTGCAGTGTTTATTTGCCTCGTTTATGTACAGTATAGTAATTGCATGTTTATCTATCTCCTAGGCTGTCATCTGTTGTGTATTAAGTGAATAAGGAGAAGTGTGAGTTATACACGAAACACTGAATCTTGAGAGGCGAGAACTACACAGACACCCTGATGCTGTTCTCTTATGAAACATTTGTAACTAAAATGATTCAACATCATGGCACATGTCTTCTACAAATCCACGGTAAGCCCATTGCATCGGACACTGCCATCTTCAAGGAGAACATTGTCTGTGGGGTACTGGTCCCAGATGTTTTAAGATGGTCTAGAAATCCCAGGTAGGCCCCCAGAGGAAACAGAGTCAATCCAAATCAGATGCAATGATGGAGCAGGCAAAGTGCACACTAAAACCCAAATGTATTCACATTGAAACAAAGCTGAGACAGAATACAAACATTGAAATCTCGTTGCTCTCACCAGGCTTATCAAAAACAGTTGCTTAAGTACTACAAATGTGTCATCAATTTCATTATAACATAATAACAGTTTACAATACCTATTGGGAATGGGGACAGGTTAGTGGGTTTGGCTGCACATAGATTAAATACAGGTTTAATAGTGAATTGGTTTATACACATCACCACTGATTTTTTCCAAGAGTCTGGTATTTGTTTGGTCTCCAGAATTTGTTTAAAAAAATCATCAAGATCTAAGACCATGCCTCTGGGTGTGCTTTTAACATCAAATTGGCAAGGCCATCTGTCCCCGGTACCGTGGAGGTACTCAGTTGTTTTATTTGGATCATCATTATGAGAATTCTGATACAGTGCGCCACAAGCCTGCAGGCCTCAGGGCGCAAACACAAAAACACAGAACAAAACAGGAAAAGGCAACACAGTAAGGATCAGGTCAAAGTAGATCAGAATGTCAGGGAGAAAAGCAATGGACTACTAACCAGGAGATTGACTGAATAACATTGTCTTTAGTCCCTTTTAAAAATCCAAGATCGAAGAGATGGACCGAAGGGTCAGCGTAAGAGAGTTCCTGACAGTCAGGCCACGCACATGGAAGCTCAATCCACCCACAGACACCAGTCTGAATTGGGGATGAACAAGTTTGAGCTGATTCTCAGATCTTAAAGAGCAAGTTGTGAGTGTACTGCTTGAGTCGAGCCGAGAGATATTTGGGTGCTGTATCAAGAAGGCACTTGTGTGTCAAAGTGAGGATCTTGTGAGTCACTCAATGATTTATCAGAAGCCAGTGTAAATTTTATCTTGCTTCTGTAATATGTGCACAATTTAGACAAGTCTGTAATGGCACGCACAGCACCATTCTGGGTGACTTGGAGGGAAGACAAAGCAGACTGGGCGCAACCACTCAGAAGGCTGTTGCAGTAATCCAGTCTTGAATTGATGAGGGCAATGGCCAGAATAACGACATTCTCAGTTGACCCAAAAGGTCGGATATTGCTGAGCAACTTATTGACAAGGCCACAGGAAATACGTATCTGGGCCACATGATACTTCATGGTCAGTTCCGAATCGAAGGTGACACCCAAAGTCTTCTCTTTTTTAACCACTGAAATAACAACGTTCAGAATGGTAAAGCTAATATACTCTGGCAGTAAGGTTTTGAGTTTACGTGCCAAGGCCACTATAAGAAGCTCGGTTTTGGTGGCATTAAGAGCCAACAAATTAATGCCCATCCACTTGTGGATGGCAGCATAGATTTTATTAAGAGTGGCTGAGTCTGTGGAATATTGTCCAGTAAGTTTAATGACAACCTGAGTGTCATCAGCATAATTAGTATACTGGACACCCAGGTTATCCAACAATGCCAACAATGGAAGAATATAGACATTTAGAAGAGATGGGGAGATACAGGAACCCTGACGCACCCCACAGGTAATGGGAGAGGCCACAGAATGGGTGTCCTTGCTGACAACTCTGGCCTGTCGTGGCCCCAAAAAAGGAGGAGATCCAAGAGGTTACTATACTGGAGCAGCCAACTACAGATTGAAGTTCAACTAGAAGAGCATGTTCCACAAGATCTAAATCTGACAAAAGATCTAAAAGCATCAGCATAGCAGAGAAGCCTTGGTCCACAAAATTAAGGAGTGTGGCTCCAAGATCAAGAAGAGCCATCTCAGTACCATAACAGGCTCTGAATCTGGACTGATGGCTCCCCAAGATGTTATTTTGCTCAAGAAAGTACTGAAATTGAATATAAGCTGCCTTGTCCAAAATCTTTAGGATACATCGAACATTAGTGATAGTACGTTAGCCATCTGTCACAAATGGGTCAAGATTCACCTTCTTCAGAAGGGGAGATCCACCAGATAATTTCCTCCAGACCAAACATCATGGTCTAATTTTTTGCCTAATCTTGCCCCATTAGAGAGTGTGCTATCCCTGAAGGGGCACACACATTTGCAAAATAAAGTACCCATGTTTGTTCTTGTATAGGATGTCCCTGCACAGGAAGCTGTAAATTCCGATTGCCAATTTTCAATAATGACCAAATTTGGGCACTGTTCTTAGACGCTATCACCCGGAGCATTTTTTCCCTTTTTAGTTGGGACAACCAGGATTTATGACCTCTGAGACAATTTCTGTATCTTAACTTCAGCTTCTTTATCCTTGAAAATCTGGAGGCGGATTCCAAATGTAACGATGCTCTCAAGTCTTTTTTCAATTGTTTTTTCTTATTCTGACCCCAATGTCGAAAACGTGCTTGTGCCTGAACAATGGACAAGGCCCTAGGATATTTATTTGCGTAAATAGACAGAGGGCAGAAACATCATCACCTCCTGCATTGGAGTTATGAATGGTGAGAAGTCGAGGGCCCTCCTTTAAACACCAATATCATTTCTCCAAGGAGGTTTCACTCCATTTGAACCTGTTTCTACCCCAGTCACTTCCACATTAAAGTGGTAATAACCTCTATTATCCACCGGGGAAAATAATTCCCAAGTGGATAACAGCAAGTCATGATCACGATTGACTTGTGCTGCCACCTCGTAATCACTCACATTCATAAAAATATTCCTTGACACAAAAAAGTAATCAATGATGACATGCTGTACAACTCTTCTCCATGTTGGGTAATGGGGTATTTCTCCCCTTAACACTCCGTTCAACATAAGAAACCCCCTATCTTTCATTAAGGTCAACCATTTATTTGCTCTAACAGTACTTACATTATCTTTTGGTTGGAGACACTGAATGGTTGGGTCTCCTGCAAATAACAACTATGGTGTTTGCATCACCCAGCTTTAGATGAAACATTGCATTTACCCTAATCAGAAAAGCCTATTCTGAGATTGCTATATGAATTCCTTATAGCACAATGTCCTCTAGATCGGTTCTTGACAGAAGGATAATGGAGCTTCGTTAAATGGCAAAATGAGCTAGTTGATTCCCAGGCCTCTAACTTTACACCCATAACAGTTTTACAAGCTGTTAGCAAACACGATGAAGGCCTCCTTTTTGGACCCTTAACAGCCTCTATTATAAACAAAGCATAACCGTCCCATATAGGAACATGGAGGAGCCATGTTTCCTGCAACATCACAATGTCTAGGGAGCCCGACAAATTGTTCTTATGTGCTAACAAATGTTTGAAGCCCCAAGTATTCCAAGAACCCATCCTAACAATACAAAAGTCATCCTTCACAGCCAGTTAATCTTCTAGATGTTGGACCTCACGGGATAATGCCCCTGGCAGCCAACACCAATCTATTTCTTGATGTTGAGGAGAGAGACCTAGAACCTCAATGTCCCATCCCACCATCTGCTGCCCCTGAGGGAACGTCATTCTTAATCGAGGAAAGGATGACCTCTTCAGATTCTGTTTCAGAGATACAGGCCCTAATCCCTTTATAGTTAAAGGCTGAACTTTGTTCACTTCTCCTATTGTATACCCAGAATAGTTGAACTGATTTCTTACAGACAATAAGAGATCACACACCAATTGAGAGGGGACATAGATTTTCACTCTATCTAGATTATATTCATTAATGAACTCAGCCTGTGGTATATCAATCTATTAGATGACTCCCAATCCTGGTATGTTCGGTATTACTCTCAAGATGTTAGTTCTGTTTAGAATGATTCCCTCCCCAAATCGAGCAAAAACTCTCCAAATATAAACAATACAGAGGGTTGGAAAACTTATTAGAGGACGGGCTGGAGCTATTGGTAGACATCTTCCCAAGCAGGTCGGGTCACCCCTTCTTTTAGGGGGTTGATCATTATTACAAGGCCCACTCTACACAGCATCTTTAGCCACTCTCCTCCCAGTAATCTTAAAATGTATTTTATCACCACCAAACTGTACGGGTTGCATATTTTCATCCCTGAGGCAGGATTGGTGATTACAAGAAATGAGTCTTCTTTGCTCCAAAGTACAACGTGTCAAAGGAATCTGAGGTTATGCTTTAAATAGGATTTTCCCTGATTGGGAAAAATCCCCAGGATGGTGACTCTAATTAAAGCCTTCTCTGTCTTATGTGAGAAGGTCCTCATTGCTTGTGTCATCCATAAGTGAATATGTTGTGAGATTAAGGGGGGTCAACTTCTTTCGATGACATCCCAATGTGCTCTGGGTGATCTTGAGTCATTGATCGATTGTTACTAGAAACCTCCTCCCTAAACTTAATGCACTTCTGCTTCTCTTCTGCAGGGTCTCTTGACGACCTTTGGTTTTGACCTTTCGATTGTACATGATCATGAGGTGGTGTAGACAAGGCCTGTAAAATGTTGTGTGAGCCAAAAATAGCCAGTATAGTTAAGGACTGGTTCTTGGATTTGTTCCCTGCTAAAGCAGATTTTCCTCCCACGTTATGGTTGGAAAATATTTTAAACATTGGCTCTGGAATCTCAACTAGTTACTCAGTGATCTCCTGGGTCTGCTCTTGCAAAACTGTACTCCCGCTTCTTCAATAATCTCCCCTTCCATTGAAAGGTGAGGCACCTCTATAGTATTTAAAGCATACAAGTTCAGTGTTGCAGGTTGAGAATTTAGAGGCACAGAATCAATTATTATAGGCATTGTTACCATATGCAGTTCTTCCGGCTGCATAGAGGAGAAAGGGCCCCTTTCTCGCATATGTTCTTCAATCTGGATCATTTTACAAATCAAGCCAAAAAGTAATCGCGTTTGTTCATTTGACTTTGTGTCCAAGGTTTCAAATAATTTCTCCAACACCAGTAAACCTGTGTTCATAGTTGTTAAGGTAACGTCCAAAATAGGGGCACCCCAGTGTTCATACCAAATGAACTTCGAGGTGAATTTAAAGAGTCCGGAATTATAATATTGTAGAACACAAAATGTACAATCAGTGTGGAATGTGTGTATTAGGAAGCTGAACATCCTGTACTAACATCACTTCACATATTAATGATGAAAGAAGCGGTGAAGGGTGTACCTCAGCATCCAGTTCATTCAAACTTTTGCATGATTTGAGGTCGTGGATAGTTCTAAATGTACCATTTGGTATAACAGTAGGAGTAAGCGAGTTCCTTGGTCCTTGTCTTTGGGACTGGAGGAAAACCCTGTATAGCTCTTCACCAAAGTGCACCTGGGCTTCCGTGATAAAAGGAGATTGAAATAATGGCACCTCATCCCCCATAATCTCATCTCTCTGTTCCTCTAAGGTTTGTTGCAAGGAGATGTTATCTTGACCAATTACAAACGCTGGTGTTGGGGCTACAAAAGGTAACCCTTAGTCAATTCCTGCCAGTTCTGCAATTAAAGCTGAATATGGGGTCTCATCAAAACATATCCAGGGCTCTATGGAAGCATCACAATCCTCTTCACATTGTGTAACGTCTCTTGCTAAGGGTACACTCTGGGGTACCTTAATGCCTAAATCCAGCACAGGTTGCTTCCAATAGCCCCTGATGTCTGACGTCAGGGATTTTGAACGATTCTGCAGCATAGGAACCACTCTCCTTTAGGTTCTTGCCCTTCTGAGGAGCTTGTAGTAAAACTTGCAGAATAGTTGTTTTTAAGGTGTATGCATATGACATCTCAATAATCAATGTGGATGAAGCCTCATCCTCTTACCCTAGTCAACACGGGGGTTTGAAAAGGTAGAGATCTTAGAAAAAATATAAAGTATCTCTTCCTCGATCCCCCCCACCTACCAAACAGCCAAAGAAGCATTCTGGTCGCACTCTGTGGTGTGCGCGCATGGGGCATGCTGAGTCGGTCTTTTCACAAATCGGCAGGAAAAGGGCATGGCTTCGCTCCGTTAATGTGATATTTAGCCAAGATGTAAATTGAAAAATGCATATTTGCCTTTTTGATCCCTTTAAAATATTGCATCATGATCCGGATTTCCATAAGATCTGTGTGGAATGTTCTGTGCTTTTCCCACGTTTGTTTTCAGGAGTTTAGTAGGATCACATAATTCTATTTGCTGGGCAGGATGTATGTTGCACATGGATTTTAGCTGCAAACGTTAAGTGGTGCAATACTCTGAGCTGTCTCATCTAATATTTTTGCAATTCTTTACTGATATTGTTCCAGCTAAAGACAGCTTGCCAGTTGAAGAAAAATGATTGGTGTATACTGTGTAAGTAATTGCAACATTCCATTCTAGTGGCATAGATGCATACCGCCCTAATACTGAGCACACACGTAAGGTTTGCCCTTTTCAACATGTGAATTGCTGTTCTGCTTATGCTGCGGCTTTATCATGCATGCCTAGGGTGTGTACCACTGAATGGGACTGATTCACAGAGCGTTTTGCAATGGGATTGCACCATTATAAAACGCTTCTCTGAATCAGGCTCAATGTTACTTCAGTAGTGACAAATAGGACACACTTTAGTACACCACACTTCGGATGCACACCTATCCATCTGCCAAACAGCCAGCAGCATTTTCATTAGCAATGCCCTTATTCTGACACTATGAACAGACAACGTGTATTGTAGAGTTCAGGGGCACGATTCGCGGAATTATTTGCACGGTTTAAAGTGACTGAACTGCTGGAAAGTGACTTTGCACTGCAAAAATACACTTTGCACAGTTGCATAAAACAAGGTTTGTGTCAGCAGTGCAAAGTCAATTTGAACCGTGCAAAAAAATCCACGACTCAGGCCCTAGAAGTATAGCCTGTCTGTTTATACAGTATATTGTAGAGAGCATGGTGCAGCACTGAGCCTATATCTGCACTGCAACTACTGTATCAATCTGCCACTGTTAACTGTGCTTTCAATTGATCTACTACTCTCCAAATGTCTCAGTCCGCAACTGTCATTGCCCTCACCAGTAACTATAACTGACTAGTGCCAGTGGGAGTTGCCAGGCTGAGTGTTCGAGCAGCCTCCCCCTACTGTCAATGTTGTGAGACTGGGATAGTTCCTATATATAGTCTAACTGGTGGGAAAGCACTCCCACTTCACCCATCTGCCCCCATGCCATGTGCAACAGGTCAGAACAGGCACTACATAGGTCATTCCCCTACTGACGGAAGTGCGTGTGGACAGGTTGTTGGAGGGGTGGGGGCATGATCTTGGCCATGCAATGTTTTGATCAACTGAAAGTTGGGGCTCATACGGATGACCCTAATGTTTTGAGAGTTACAGGTTCCTTATCCCTGGTGTTTAGTAATGCCACTTAGCATGACCCCCTTTTTTTGTTTACTTCCCACAGGTCTGTTCCTAGGCACTCATCCCAACACTGAGAAAACCTGCTCAGAGTTTCTCTGTTTGCTTTATGGTTACTTTACACATATTGACTTTCATTGTAAATACTTCTATACATAAATGAGTACACATTGCCTAGGTGGATGTTTAGTTGGAGGTGCTGTTTTGTGGACATTCTGGGTGAGCTGTTGATGGTTCAAGGCATGTGTGCTGTGCAGAGATAGATGGGACAGAACCTTTTCTGCTAATCAGGGGACAGGTGCTGGTGCACCCTCTGTGCAGTGGAAGATGCTCTGGGTGATGCTGTCAATTGCAGAGTTGTCCTGGGGGTGCAGCATGCACTTTGGAGGGGTTGGGTGCTTAGGGGAGGAATCTGTGTTAGCATGTGGAGAAGCTGGGATAGGGCGATGTAGTGTCAGGTGAGGGTTACTGGGGTGCCCATGTCCATTCATTACAGGATGGGGTGCTGGTGTGTCATGGGTTAAGCTGTCAAGGTGAGAGGTGTCATGGGGATTCAACATTCAATGTGGCCGGGTATGGTGTTGATATAAGAAGTTGGACACTGGGATGACAGCTAAAGGTGTGGAGGCGAGGATGGTTTTAGGAGCACCGGCTGGACGGCTGGGGCAGAAGCAAATTTATATCAACAATAGTGAGTCATATCAATGGCGTGTGGGGGCAGAAGCAGAACCGCAAGTGTCAGCTTCTTTCACAGACACCCAGAAATACCTTTAATTCGTTGAAAGGAGGCTTTGCCTTCTCCTCTTGCACGTCCTGAGATCGTGTGCAGTTTGTTCTGGTCCCTGCTTCTTGTCACACTCCGCAATGTCATCCAGTGGCAAGTGTCTCCAGAAAGGCGCGGCCCTGCACTGCAATAGGCAGCTGAGCTGTTGGCAGTCAATAAAACATGTATGCACCATTTTAATGTCCTGGACCCCTGCAAATGGGAAAAACGCACCACACGGTGTTACCACTTATTAAATTATTGCATGGCCAATAGAACAAGAATGACACCCTCACAAATGGAAAGAATACATCACACAGTACTGTTCCCCATGTTGCACTCTTCCAATGTCAATAGAAAGTGCACTCCCTTATAGCATGGGAAGAGATGGGGAAGATACACTGTGTGACAGCACAGCAACGTACCCCCATCAATGAAGAGAACTGTGTTCTTCTTCTAAGGAAGTTGAGTCCCCTTGTCCTTTTGACGTGACTGTCTCCTTCTTCTGTTGTAATGTCCTTTTCATCATGGTCACCCATTGGTAAGACATGGCCTGCCTTCTGTAGACCTCTTTGTCTCTTTTCAGAGATTGGCGCTGTTGACAGATTTCGCCTTAGCAAAAACTGTGCCCAGACTTGAACTGGCAGTAATGGTGTCACTTTAAATCTCAATATTGATTTAAACACTAAATGGACCATTTCCACTTCTGAAAAAAATGTGATGATGCTTTTTTTTTCTATTTCAACTCCATCATTCTAAGGAAGGTGATCATTATGATGTCACACTCTGCAGGGAAGGTATTGCTCTCTGCTTCGGATCAAATGAAGTTCAACGCGCCCTTGATACCCTGACTACAGCCCTCTAGCTCTAGGCAGTGCCTTTGATTCAGGGGGAGCGTAAGACAGTCTTTTCAACACAGATGTGGGGGAACTAGGAGCATTCACTTAGAAGGGCAGCCTCAGGGGTGACATTCCCCCAGAGGGACCAGTGAAAAAGACATGGCTCATACACAAACAGCTATTACTATTTATTTTAGGCAGAGAGGCGAAGCAGAATGCAAGTGATGCAAAAGCTGAATCAAATTAGAGCATCAGTGATGTACAGGTTTATCATGGGAACAATATATTATTTCTACATTCTTATTTTGTATTCTTTAGTCTGGTCAATGAAATACTTCCGGCAGCAAACAGGCATGTCATCAGCATTTAACCAATGGAGGCACCCTGATGAGGCACTGGCTATGTCGCATGCATGAATGCTTGTGGGACTGAGAGCGGTGCAGATGGGAGCCCTGTGCATAGTACATGCAGGTGCACGACCTTTGACCTTGTTGAATGACTCTTAGGCATCTTGTGATGAACTAATAGACAGCCTCAAGCATCAGCTGTGCATAGCAGATACGTTGGGGCCGAAATAGTGGCAAGATGTGTAGATGAGATGAATGTTTGTGGCAGTAAAAATGATCTGACGCCCAGAGGCCATGCCTAGTAATTACATTATTTTACATATTTATTTTTTTGCAAATTTACTTTGCTCATCTGTTTGATCCAAGCCTTGCCTCCTGTTGCATCTGGTCTAGTTGTTCCAGGTTTGCGGTGGGTATCTGCACCCATGGACTGTGCTGTGTTGCCAGTCATTCGTACACTGACATGACTGGATGAGAGCCTCTGCAGAAGATATGTTAAATGTTAATGTTAAAGGATATTTGTACTGCACACTATCACCATCGGAGTGAAAAAGGGAAGGGGGGTGTGTTAGTGAGAATAAGCTGGAAAATTGCAAGAGACCAGTGGTGTGTTGTTGACGGCCTCAGCCCGGTAACTCTGTTGGCTGGGCTTGGGGTGTTTTCCTGTTGGTATTCGTCATGTGCTGTTAGGCAAGTCTATGGGCCTCATTACGGCTTTGGCGGTAGCCATGCCGCTATTGGCGGCATGGCTGCCTCCAAAACCTGGTCCAGGTCCGGGTTCCCTGAATGGGGAATTATCGGGCCATTCCGAGTTTGGAGGGCACAGTAATTCCTCCCTCAGGGAACCCGGGCCCGGACCTTCCCCATTCCCATTCGAGCCCCCATAGGGCTCAATGGGAATGGGTGCAGGCAGCTAACAACGGGCCGATTACGACTGGCCTGTTGTTAGCTCCCGTTTGTTAGCTCCCTGGTCCCCTCGCCGGACCCGGTAAGGACGCCTGGTTTCACCAGGCGTCCTTACCGGGTCCCGCGAGGGGACCTCGTAATCTGGTGGAATGGGAATAACGGGTCCGCACCCATTAGCGGACTCCATTAACCCATTCAGCCTGACTCGTAATGAGGCCCTATGTGTGGTTTGTTGTTGCAGTGTAGTGAAGTTTGTCAAGATTGTTGTGTAGTAGGCTTGTGGGTGCGTTTGGTTAGAGTTTGAAAGGTGTATGCAGAGGGGTGAAATTGTTAGTGGATTGGTTAATTGGCATTGCTGTCTGGAAGCAAGGCACTAAACTTCCGTATTCTCACCAGGTGGGGTGCGTGAGTATATCAGCGTCTTTCTGGGACCGTCCAACGCTCACAGTTCCTTTCACACATGGCGTCCACTCACATTCGTAATCTAGCCCAAGTTCAGCCCTGGCCATCTACGTCAAACCTGTCTGTATGCGGGGCAGGCAGGCGTTATGCGTCCCTTCAAGTCTGGCCCAGAGAGCATTCCCAATCCCGTCATTGCGCGGCATTGATCAGCCTAGGCTACTCCATCCAAATGTGGCAGAGGTCGGTATTCATCTTATTCAGTTGCCCATGGAGATTACCGCTCCCAGCCCCTTTGGACACTGGCACATGCCAATGCTTGCAATTACGTCCGGGGCGGCACCTGCCATCATTCACAACTCCATCCGGTCTAGGCCCATGTCAATGTCCACAACTTAGTTCAAGTGTGGCAAGTGCTAACATTCCCACAACTCTATTCAAGTATGATACCTGGTAGCAATTATGGGGCGTGTGAGGTTGTTTGCTGGGGTTGACTAGGGATGCCGATTTCTGTCCTCATAGGTGTCACTTGTGTCCTATTCGACCTAGCATTGTCTCTCTTGTTGTAGTAGGAGTTTCCTTTAGTCGGTTTTAGATGTTGTCAGTGTCATCCTAAATTCTGTCATCCTGTTCTTTGTATTTCCCGTTTTATTGTTTAGCTTTTTCAATTTGAATCTGTGATGTTGAAGAGCCAGATTTTCAGTAGTTTTCTGAATTGTCGGTGGTCTTTGGTGTTTCTTATTTCGTTTGGGATGATGTTGCAGGTTTTTGCAGCTAGGTGGGAGAAGAAGGAACACCCAAGTTTTTTCTTAAGATGTGGTTTGTGTTCCAGGCGGATTTCGTTGCTTGATCTGAAGAGTCTCTTTGGCATGTAGATTGTTATTTTCTTTTGTAGGAACTCAGCTCCCTGTGTGCTGATTGCCCCGTGTGTTATGCACATTATTTTGAAGGTGATGCAGTGTTTGACTGGGAGCCAATGCAGTGTTTTTAGTGCTGGAGTGATGTGATCTCTTCTGGATAGTTTGAGGAGGAGTCTGGCTGCTGTATTTTGGATCTGTTGTAGTTTCTTCAGGAGTTGTTCTGGCATCCCAAGATAGAGGCTGTTTGCATAGTCAATTCTTGACATGATGAGGGCGATGATTGTGAGTGTTTTGTGGAGGAAGGAGAGGAAAGGTAAGATTCTTATTGTCGTGTGAAGGAGGAAGAAGCATTTCTTGATTATTGCATTTATTTGCGGTTCTAAGGTTAGGGTGTTGCCCATCAGAACTCCCAGATTTTTTACCAGCTTAGATGGTGTTGGTGTGGTTCCCATTTCCGTTGACCATGGAATGTAGGTGTTGTTCTCTTGGTTATTGGATATAATCATGATTTCCGTCTTTCCTGGGTTGATTTTCAAGTTGTTGGCATTCATCCAGTTGAAAACTTCTTTTATACACTCGATTAGGGTTGAGTGATTGGCTTGAGTGTCTTCAATTTTGTAGATGATTTGAGTGTTATCTGTGTAGTTGTAGCGTGTCATTTTGTATATTTTGAAGATTCTGATTACTGGAGTCTAGTAGATGTTGAAGTACAGTGCTGATAGTGAGGACCCTTGTGGTACTCCACAGTATTTAACTTGTGGGGTGGATTTCAAGGGTTTTATTTATACGTTTTCTGTTCTGTTTGCTAGGAATGATTTAATCCAGAGTAGCGCCATGTCCGTTATGCCTATGTCTTCAAGTCTTTTGGTCTGTGTGTCATGGTTAACTATGTCAGAGGCTGCGGAGAGGTCGAGTAGATTCAGGGCTGAGGTTGTGTTAGAATCTGCGTTTGTTTTTAGTTCGTCCCAGATGGATAGTAGTGCTGTTTCTGTTCCTCTTGCGGGTCTGAAACTGACTGGTGGTGGGTCTAGCAGGTTGTGGTTTTCTACATGTTCTTGGGTTCATTTGTATATGTAAGTTTCAAAGAGTTTTGCTGGGTAGAGAATGTTTGAGATCAGTCTGTAGTTGGAGAGGTCTTCTACGTCGCCACTTGTGTTTTTAAAAGCGGTTTGATATATGCTGATTTGAAGGTTTTTGGTACAGTTCATGTTGCTAGTGAGAGATTTGTGAGGATTGATATGTAGATGTCAGGGGGCAGGGATCCATGGGTGATCCTGCTTTCTTGCTATGTTTTACTAGAAAGACGAAAGCCTCTGCTGATATTTCAGGAAAGTTTTGGAGTTTGTGATGTGGCTCTGTGTTAGGTCTGGTTGGTTGTATCTTATGGTTGGTTGGTCTATTTTGTATGATTTGTCGAATGTCGTTGATTTTGTTCTTGAAGTGGTCTGCCAAGTCGTTGCAAAGTTTCTCTGAGGGGGTTGAGTGTTGTCACAGCCGGGTGGGTTTCTCATTTCTTTAATGATGTTGAAGCCTTCTCTTAACCTTTTGTAGTTCCTTCTTATATGCGCGGATTTGTTTCTGGAACAGTATTTTCTTGTCTAGGTTGTATTCTTTCCTCCATTCCAGCTCCATCTTCTTGTTGTCCTTTTTCATGGTGCTTAGTAGTGAGGTGAACCATTTTTCCGTTGCCCTTTTTTTGAGGGGTGAATGTTCTTTGCGGGACAATGTTTCCAATTGTATCAGCAATCCATTTGTGCAGTAGCTCCACTTTCCCGTCTAGGTCAGCCAGCTCTAGTTCTGTAGTTGAGGGTTTGGTAATCTCCAGTTTTTTTTAATAGGTTGCTTCCTTTGGCAGTTTTCCAGTTTCTTTTTGTGGTGGTTGTGAGTTTGGGGACTGGATGCAGACTTGAGTTGGTAGTCTGATCACGAATGGGATGATGAGATGGTGGCTCTACAGTATTTGTATGGGTTGTGCCGGAGTGATGCGTTTTTCCTTGGTGAAGATTGCGTCGAGGGTGTGTCCTGCTGAGTGTGTTGCTCCTTTGACCAGCTGTTGTAGTTTCATGGTTGTAAACTGTCTAATCAGTGAGTTTTGGGAGTTGGTGTGTCTTTCTTCAAACGAGATGTTGAAGTCCCCCAGGATAATTAGATGTCTGTACTTGATGGCTATGTTGGTGATTGCTTCCATGAATTTATCGACAAAGGGTGCATTGTATGTCAGTGGTCTGTACACCTGGATGAATGGGATGTTGGTTTTTAGATTTGCTGATATGTGTATGACCATGGTTTCGCAGTTGGTGATGTTGAGAGGTTTGTCTGTTTTTATTTTCAGGTGTCCTTTGAATACTATTGCGAGGCTTCCACCTTTTTTATTTTCCTGTTTACTTGGAGGCCTTTGAAGTTGGTTGGAGGCAGCTTTGGAGTGTTATTTCGTAGTTGTCGTCCAGCCATGTTTCCTTGATGAATAAGATGTCAATGCCATTGTCGTAGAGAAGGTCAAAGATCTTTGTTGAGTGTTTTGACAAGCGGTCAAGCCTTGGCCAGAGGTATGGGTGGACACCCAAACACCTTGCAACGCACTCTAACTACACTGGCGCAACTCTTCGGCTTAAGATACGTTCTACCTTTAGCTCCCGCATAGTCCCTTAGATTAGAAGTAAATGTAGCTAGATTCACCCTGTGCTGCAGCAACACACCCAGGCCCGAATTACTCGGTCTGGTGATGAAAGAAGGACTCTAAATGTGATGACACAGCAGCAGTCACAGGAAAAGAACCTCAGCTTGGATTTCTTCAGTCCCCCTAGCTGGTGTGCGGTTTTGGCTCCTTTTTATCAGCCGGACAGTCATCGCCAGATCGATCTTCCTTGGTTCGTTAGTCCTGCACTCTGATGAGGGGACTAGGATGAGTGGGATCGTGCCTCTGGAGGTTCAACTGGAGCTCAAAGTTCTGGGCAGAATCGTCCACAGCAAGATATTGCAGTGCAAATGGGTCAGAGGTCTCCTGGTATTTGTGGTTTGCAGCCCCGGGTTTGCAGCCTTCGTAGGTCACAGCACAATGGGAGATGTCTCGAATTGTAGTTAGTCTTGGAATAGGTTGGTCCACCAGCCAAAGCGAAGGAGTCATCCTCTTCAGAGCTCCTCTGTCAATAAGAAAACTGGGTCAGGACAGCAGTGGTAACTTCTCGGTTACTGGAACAGTCTGCAGGTGCCCCTGGTCATCTTCAGCTTTGGATCTTCTGTTCCAGTGGTCTACTTGCCTTAAACCTCAGGAACCTCATCTTATATTCGGATTTCCCCACTCACTCCTCTGCAAACTCAACCGTTTACAGAAAGAGGTAGGTGGCTGTCCAATCAGGACAGCCAACACCCCAGTGGGAACAGGTTCCATTCAGGTACTGTGGCAGACAAAAGACAGGGGATGGTTAACCTACTCCTCAGCTTTCCTGCCTTCGCAGACACACTGGAGCATAGGCAGGGACACCCAAAGGTTCCTGCCAAAGGCAAAACACACACACACAGACCTCCCCATCCCAGAACGGTAGATAGGCTAACAAAGGACAGCCACACACAAAATGGCAACAAAAGAAAGGAGCCACTATGTTAGAACATAGATGGCCCTATTGTGCATAACGGAGACTGAATACAGTCTGCGGTAGAAAATAGCACCATAGTTACAACACGACCACTGCCACCAGCCATAACCGAAGGGTTGTAACTGACTAGAAAGTCACAGGTGCAAAGAGAAGGGGGAATACTAGGTATCCTCTTAGCACTCCACATAAGGTGGTGTGTGCCAATCTCTCATAATATAATGTTTTTCAAAGGATACAAAGTATCCCTCTTTCCTTAAGAACAGTAGTCTTAGGGAAAAGTAAAACATCTCAAAGGAGAACCCAAAGGGTCCTCAGCAACACTGCACATAGGGTGCTGTGTGCTGAAAGTGTTATACACAGATACCTTAAAGAGATGGAGGAAAGCTGACTCCATAGAATGAAGTAAAACAGAAATAATGGAGTGCCTAAATCAGAGCAACATAAGAATGAGAGGGGATTAAGCATAAAACTGATCAGTCTCCCCGACAGGTGGGATACCAATAAGTGTATACAAAGTAAGCCTAGAGAGGTGTAAACTCTAATAAAAGCTTTAGTGATCCTGGAAAGATTTAACCAGTGCTAAAAAGCTGAAAAAGAACAATTCATCTTTTTCCAAAAACGGGAGGAAAGAAACCATCCAAAAGACATTTATAATTGTTACCAACAAACTCTATACTAAGACTGAACTATGCAAAGACAACTCAGACTGATAATTTTCCTCTATGAGTCGGGCCAAGCAGAAGTCCATTCCAAGGCTTTTGCGCAAGCATCCTTTTAGTTAGATTTTCCGAAGTGGTAGGGCCAATTAGTAACTTGAAATTTGGATGCACGACTCTTTATATTTTTGGACTTCGATGAGCACCCTTACTTTTTGTTTTGGAAGGTAAGGAACTTCTCTCATTGCGACAAGGCCAGATAAGCATTTTTCTCTTTATTTGAATAAACAAATCTGCACATGACCCATTGTAGTGTCACCTTGTCTCCTCTTCGGTTTGCCACAGGTGGTTAACATTTGCAGTGCACACTTTTCAAAAATACCAAACGCCCATCGAATATATTTACAAAATGATTGCCTATGGACAATCTCTATATATAGAAAAAGTGCACAAAATAAAAAACACTACAAGGTAAGTCAACGTCACAAAACAAAATGTGCAACACAAGCATGTCGTTCTTTAGTTTACAAGTTTTAAAGCGTTCAACAATTTGTCCTAGAGGAGAAAAGGCAGTTGCAGGCAAGTAAAATAATTGTTTCTGTCCAAGGCAGTAAAGAGCTTTAATAAAGGACACGGGCAACCAGTTTGGCTTTGGGGATGCATTTGCAGAAAAGTAACTTTTTGCGAAAATGTCAAGAGCAGTAATTCCGGAAGCTCATATCAGAACGATGCTTGGTGAAAAGGGAACCCCCAGATGGTGATGTGGTGAGCAATTGCCGGCAGTCAGGAGAGGAGTACACTGGGTCTTACAATCAGTTCTGTAGCAGGCAAGTTAGCAGTTTCAATAGGTTATCACTCATGTTTTATGAGAGGGTTCCAACACACCAGTGCATCAGGAACCCAACACCCTTCAGAGGAATGATTATTGAAGAGTCAGCATCTTCGGGGTCAAGGTTCCCAGCTAGAGGAGCAGAAAGGCAAAGAACAACATCTGGGAATGGGGTCAGCCTGTTAACACCACAGGGAAAGATTATTTTCTTAAGCTTGACGCCCAGAGACCGACTGGAGGAGGAGTTTAGCACTGCGGGTGCAAGACCAGGGCCAGCACAATTTCTTGGAGCTTGGCAGATTTCAGAGATGGAACCAGGGCGCTTGCCTGATGTCCAGCGATGAAACTCCAGTCCAGAGGACAGTCTTCAGGGTTCTGCCAAAGAAGGGGTTCCCACTTTTAGATCAGGCGATACAGGAATAATCAGTAGCTTTAGGAAGAATGGGCCTTGGAGCACAGAAGATATTCCAGCTATCCCACAGGGTGGTTGGAGGGTTGGATGAACCGCTGCCTGATTCGGCAGACAATTAGGGGGCGGTGGGTTTCTATACCACTCGGGAGTGAGTGAGTGAACACAGCACCTAATTATAGAACAATCTAATGTAGGACCATCCCACCCAGGCACTGAAGGGGCTCATACACAAAGGAACAAAAGCCACACCATTCCAGAGACCCATGCGCCTTGCCAGTCTGAAGTGGTTTCAGGAAGTCTACAGCCACCAGTACTGGGATACAGGCATCTCATAGCTAAAAGGGTCACTTCCTCTCACCTCTCTCATCTACAGAAAAAGACGAGGGATAGTTCTGTGAACTCAAGTTTAAGGCAAACAAATGTAACCTCCATTTTGGGGAGAGGAGGTAGGGGGTCAAAATGTACCACACCCAGGTAAAACACTTTCGCAAGGTCAAAGTCATACTCTGGCAAGAAACCAGAGAGATCCTAGGTAAAAATAAACAGGAAACTTCATATAAAGCCATACAATTGAATATTCCCCTGGTCCCGAATATGATTGGGGCACAAGAATAGAATTTGGATTTAGAGCAAATAGGGTAATTCTAGAATCATCAGGCAAATATTGCAGAGCTGCCCCGTGAGAGGGGTCCAAAGCTGGTGTTGGTTCCCCGGGGTGCGAAATCCTATATTGATAAGCCATCCTCCATGAGATAATACAGGTGTGGAATTGCCATTACCACTCATGCATCAGAAAAGCCCCAATCCTGCGGATACCCTCAGATTATCACACGGGGCAATACTAATGAATGCATATGTTAACACAGAACGACAATCTGCCTAACTCATGGAAAGGGCCTTATAAACCATTTTTGTATGTGAATGTTTAATAGTTGCTGCCAAGGAATTTTGCTTGGAAAAAGACAGTATTTTAACATGGGAGAGGCCGTGAGTTTTCTAGTCGGGAATTCACTTAAAGTAGTCATTCAGTAGTTATTAATAAGTGGAATTAATTATTAACTACCCACCGAGTAAACAAAAATATGTTTTAATCTGCTGAAGTATTATATGTTTGCCTGTGTATTGTGTTGTTATTGGTGGATGTGTCTAATGCATTTTTACACAGTACGTTTTTTTTAATGCTATTTCCATATGTTTTGATAAAAAACAAGAGTCAATATATGTATTTTTTGAAAGGTTCATATTTTTCTAGCATATTAGACTGTTGCTGTTGCTCTTGGACAGCCACTGTTTGCTGGGGTCAGATATGGGCTCCAACCCACAGTATGGAGCCAGCTCTGCGCTGCCTCTTGAGCCACGGTTCTGATGAGTAACTAGAGCTCAGATAAAGGAGCAGACGATGGCCTGGTGGTGACTCCTGGAGAAAGTCACAGTGCTGTGCTCATGCAAGGCCAAGTTACTAGCCATGGGTGGGCTTCAGGGTTTGTGGGGTTCAGTGTCTGCTACCTGAAAGATACTGTGGTGTGGGCAATGTCCTTTAAATGTGGCGAACATCATTTCTCAGAAAACGTTGGATACTTTTAACCATACATCAAACAAACGTTGTCTATATACCTTAAATGCAGTCCTATTAGGTATATATGCTCAAGTTGCAAGCCATTGGTAGTGCTTAGCAACCTTCCAGCTCTCGGAACCTTTGAGTCAAAGTGAATCCAATATTGTTTCAGTGCACAAGTTCTCAACAGATTCACAGGTGGCCCAAAATCGTATTCAAAATTAGGTGTGGCCCAGCTCAATTTTGTCAGGAGAATCTGAGCTCCCAACCATCTCTCAGAAATGTGGCCTGCTAATTAGAGCCCTAAATGTAAAAAGAGTTTGGAGGCCATATACAGTGCCCATCTTACTTCCTGTTTCTCTGTGGGTTGTGCTTGGCTTTTAGAGGCGGGAACATGGCTGATCTAGCCCATTGAGAATGCAGTGAACATGTCTCTGATCTGATGATAAAGATGTGATAGCCTTGAGCAATAAAGAAGGTGGCGAGCCGCCAGACTAGGCACAGCAGCAGTGCAAGGAGAAGGCAGAAAAGTGCAGGCTCTTCTGCTTCCTCTGTGCCATACCTTGCAACACACATCCTATGCCAGTATAATTGACTTACCAGGTGACACTTGTAGCCCATGGACACCTGCAGAGCTTTTCTGCCCATTAATGCCATGTCTCTCTTTAGCTCTGTCTTAGTTTGCACTCAACTTTGGTATCTGCGTGCAGCCCGTAGTCAGGTTTGGCAGGGTTGAATCAGCCATTCATCCTTCTGAGTTGATTATTTGTGTGCCACTGTGGGTAATAATAGGACCTAATATTAGCGCCAAAAGAATATTGAAGTTGCCTCAGCCGCTATATAAATCGTAATGTTATAATTACAAACTCTAAACAAATACTTGTGTCACTAGATGGAACTAAAGTGCCACCAATAAGCCACAACTACATTTTGTCGATACCATGATGGAAGAGAGTCATACTTTTCAAAGTTCAGATGGGTGAAACAAGTCAACATGTTACGATCCAAGTTTGATAACTACTACCAACCCTCTATGGACTTATGGAAAATAAATAACTTCAATAGCTAAAAAGTATTTGAAAAAAGAGTTGCTAAGAAATCTTTGTAATGTTGGAATTTCAGTTTATTTTCAAAATTCTCTGTATACATGAGCTTTCCTTCTTCCGAGGATAATCTATTACATGGATGCTCAACGCATTTCAGATTTCAGTTACCCCTCATCAGAAGCATGTTATTTATATATCAAAGACGACAATTCATAAGTGCCACTCTAAGTGAAAGTATGTTCATCTTCAGAATACCAGTAATGTAGCATGTCATCATAATCTTAATCATTTACTCAAAACAATGTTTCAGAATGTTAATTGATATCTGCCCTTCGAAAAGGAATATTTATGGATCTATCCCAAATGTGGGAGTCTGGAGAATGCCAAATTCTTGTGGTAGTGGCATACCACAGACATTTCCGTTAATCCTACTTTTATGTCACTAGAACAGAAAGAAAAAAAACATGATAGTCTTTGAACAGTTTCTATTTGTATAACAGAACACAAAATGAAATGATGGCGCTTCATAGGAAACAGGTCATATACAATGTTCTTAACAAAAATGACACATATATGAATGAGAAACATATTACATACGATCTAACATACTCTTATAGAACAGGACCTGCAAGACAGAGAATGGGTGTATGACTATAGAAAAGATATGACTTTACAACTACATTTCGAGTTGCATTCTTCGTTGAGTCTTGCTAGAATAACCACATAAAATATATCTGCTAGTAAATTTCCGATAGGTGCTGCATTTGGTTAATGTCTCCTCTCATTTTGATCTTCCCCTCACTTCCAAAATTTGGAATTTCATTTGTGCAATAGCCAGACGTTTCTGGGATAATAATGATGGCATTACTGGAAGGCAAAGCAGTGCATGGGCTATTTGTGATCCCCTACCTGAATTATTTACAAAATGGGGTAAGGCCAGCCTGGCATAGACAGACATGGAAAGGGGACGCACATTCTGAATGGCAGGAACTCTGGTCAGAATGCACACTCCAGGCAAATCAAACTAAATGCGAAAATTCAAACTTGACTCCAGAAAGAACATACATGACACTTGAATTCAAATCAGCACACAGTTTCATACAAAACAGCATAAGGGATACCAATGGAACGGAATGGGCAGATGTGCTTCAATATATGCTAAATAGTCCTTTGAATTTGTTTTTGTTTCTTTAATTTTGAAGCCTTTTTACATTTATCAATTGAAATGAACTCAGAGTGCTCTTTTACACACATGTGATAACTTTTATTTTAAACCACAGTTCTTGGGAGCTGCTGGGCACTTTGTCTTTGCTCTCGACCACCCTGCAAATAAACATGCCTAGGCCCAAAGATTTAGCAAATACTCCCACATACAGAATGATCTAGGAATACAATGTACACCAAACAGTGCCTTTTGACTTATGATCCATTTATGTTACGGTTAGAAAAGGTTTTTCCATCACAATGTATTGTATATACAATTTTAGGTAATCCTGTCTCAGCATAACCAATTCTCAAAAGCATTCCTGTGCAGGAGCAATGAATACAAATGTTTTTTTTAGTGCACAATTGAACTAATCTTCAAACAGTTTAAGGCAGAATACACACATTGGGCCTCATTACGAGAATGGAGGTAATGAAAATAGGAAGGTGGAATGGTATTACCAGCATCGGTAACGGGTCTGGGACATTACGACCCGACAACCCGCCAATACCGCCACCGCCTGTACTGTGCCCCCTCATACCAGTTTGCGCGCGTACACGCGCCTCTTCGCAGAGGAAATACCAGGATGCCGGTAATAGGAGGACATCACAAGTTACACGGGCATGCACTTACTGGCATCCCGAAGGCGGTAAATAGGGCCTACATGACAGCGGCCATACAGCCATCGTGGACCACCCATAAATAACAACCTGCAGTGAAGGCAACTGCCACAGGTGCACACAATCACCACAGGTGGAGTCAATGGAGCCTGTCCCAGTATAAAAGGAGTACACCCACACACCACACCCCTTCCCACACCAAAATGATACCACTAGCTGTTGCAATCATGGGGCTGGAGGGCATGCCTGTACTGCTACAACTACAGCAACAACAGCAACTACAACAACAACTACAGCCACAACAACAGGCAGCACAGAGGAGGAGAAGGAGGGTGAGACAAGCCCAGCAATTACCACTAGTGCAGCCAGTAGTACCTCGTAGGCAGCCACCAAACCCTCACATCAGACCCAGTCCATTCAATCTAACCCCTGAGCAGATCCACACCCTCTACCGGTTGGACCGGGACACCATCACCCCCATTGTGGACATGATGCATGACGACATCATCAGACTCATTGAAATACGCACTGCCATCCCCCGCTACTAAAGGTGGTGTCTGTGCTCCACTTCCTGGCCACAGGCACCTACCAGCACACAGTGGGCCAGCTGCATGGTATATCACAACCACTCTTTTCACGCATGCTGGCCCAAGTGCTGGATGCCCTCCTGAAGCGCGCTAGCACCCACATATCCCTACCACGGACTGCCCAGGAGATTGCCGACACCAAAGTAGGCTTCCATGCACTGACAGGCATGCCCAATTGCGTTGGTGCCCTCGACTGCACCCATGACGAATTGGTAGTCCCTCATGCCATAGAGGCGGTGTACCGCAATCGCAAGCAATACCACTCCATCAATGTGCAGATGGTATGTGACTGCAGCAAGATCATCACACATTGTTGTGCCCGATATCCCGGATCGACCCATGATGCCATGGTGCTGCATAACTCAACGCTACCCCGTCACATGGAGCGACATGCAGGACGACGTGCCTGGCTGCTTGGTGAGTTGCCTGACTAGCCCATGGCAGTGCATCGGGGTTGTGATGTGGGGGGATGCATACTCCATCTGAGTGGGAATGGGTGGTGAGTGCACAATGCACTCAGAGCTAAACATTTATGACCTGAACCTCCCAACCCGAACATGACACATCACTGCCACACATTGGACCAATGCCGTACATCAATGACAACATGTAAGACGCACAACCAGGCCACCATGGGTATGTCATGCGATGCATGACTAAACCTGATTACAATTGTGCCAATGTTGCTAGTGTGATTAGGTGCAGAGTAGCATACACTCTAATTATGGGAGGCAAGACATTGTTCTGCATCCACAGTACATCCGCATCAGCATGCAAGTTAACACCGTGCATCATCTGTACAACGCCATCCAGACTAGGAGACCATATTGCAGTACACAATGCATCCAAATAATCTTTGTGCATACGTACAGGGACATATGCATGTCAACAGCAAATAGCTGCGCCCATGGCTGTGAATCCTGAAGGTGGCAGCTCAGAATGACTCACACAGACCTCTTTTTATTCCCATGCAGGTGATGGAGGATATCCCTGAAGCTGTGGCTACTTGCCTCTGTGCGGAACCCGCGTAACAGGCATGAAGAGGAGTACAATCGGCTTCATACCCGTACCCGTGTCATGATTGAGCAGACCTTTGGCCTGTTGAAGGCGCGGTTCTGCTGCCTAAGCAGGTCTGGTGGAGCACTCCTTTATAGGCCTGAGAAGGTGGCAAAAATCACCATGGCCTGTGTCATGCTGCACAACATATGCATCCGGAGAAATGTACCACTGCCACCTGGCATTGACATGCATGCACCCGGTGAGGATGATGAGGATGAAGATGGAGGAGAAGCATCACCCATGCCAGTACGTGATGCACAAGATGGGCGTGCTGTACGCCAATCACTGATTGACAAATGCTTCCGAACCACATGGACGTTCATGGATATGTGTCAGTGCTACACTGAGCACTGGGTCCATGTGGACATGCACACAGGGTATGTGGGGAGTTGGGAACTGTGCACTGTCATGAATAAAGTGAATACACACAAAATGAACAATGTCCAGGCATTAAATGATTTTTTACACAACGGGTGTATTAATGAAAACTACAGAAAAGTGCCTCACCCCTCCACCACTCACATGCCCTCCCCCTCCATCTCCCCCAACACACCAAAACTCCCCATTCCCCCAATAAACTCCCCATTCCCCCAATGAACTCCCCATTTCCCCAATGAACTCCCCATTCCCCCAATGAACACCCCATTACCCCCTTATACACCACCGACACCACCTCCCCAACTCCCATTGTTGTCCAACACTATTTGCTTTGTGTCCGGGGGCAGCATTTCGGACTGCCTCGCACTCCACCTTGTCAGTCGCACAGGGCTGGAGGGTGCAGAGGATGCGGGTTTGGAGGATGGGGTGGATGCCATAGAGATTGGCACGGCTGGCGCAGGTTGTTGTTGCTGCATGTGTTGCAGTATGCCGGTCAGGACCTGCGTGACTGCCCCCAAACTGTCACGGATAACTGCAGCACAGGCATTAATTGCGGCAGTGTTCCCTGTAATGGCCTGACGGATCTCTCACCTTGTCTCCTCCCTGTCAGCCACATATTGGCGCACTATGTCAATCATGCTCTCCTGCCTTGCCTCCACCCTGGATAGCCGTGCCTCCAAGTCAGTGCGAGCAGCAGAGGTTGATGGTGCTGCGGTAGGGCGTGGCATTGCAGGGTGGCCTCTGGGGTGGTACTGAGTTCGGTGCTGTGCAGCAGAACTGCAGATTCCAGCATGGGGCTGGTGAGTGAGGCCTGAGTGGCATGTTGGGGGGTGGAAGGGGCTTGGGGTGTGTGGACATGCCACATGGATTGCCCCTTCTTGGTCCACGTACTCCTCCGCTCCGATGTCAACGTCACTCAGTGGGGCTGTGGCTGCTGCCTCACCGACTGAACTAGTTGCATCAGAATGGGTGCCACTGGCCTCCCCTTCCACTGTTGATGGCTGCTCTGTGCTTGCAGTCTGATCCGCAGCTGTGGGACCCTCATGTGCCGGCATGGCCTGTGCACTCGCCCTGGCTTGTACTGTGGGCCGCAATGTTGCCCGGAGGTGGTTTTGCCAGTGGCAGGTGGTTTGGCCCAGGGCGTGGATGGCCTTGTGGCTGGGTCTTCACTGCCATCTTCTCCATCGGTGCCTTTGGGGGAAGAAGAGATGCAGGCCATCAGTGATGGTGTTACATGCAAAATGCATGAGATGGTGCTGTGGAGTTTTTCATTTCTCATGCTTTTATATCTTACAGGTGTGTCACACAGGGTAGTTTGATGGGGGGGCATTTTGGCATTAGCCGTGACATCTCAATTCAGCAATGCTGAATGCCAGGTGGCATGCCGTTGTATTGGGGTTTGTGTGATGTATGACATGGGAATGGTCCCTGTGTGTTGGCTGTATGTTGGTAATGGGATTGGCACTCAGCATGCATTTTAGTGTGGCAGGGTTTGGGCCTCCATCTGGACATGGATATGTTAATGTGTGTGGGATGGGACATGCATTGCCTTGCCTAGGCTCTACTCCACATCACTTGTGCTATTTCATGGTTTGCCCTACTGGGGTTTGCAGGGTCACTCACCTCCATCTCCAGATGTTGCGGCACCCGTCTCCATCTCCCCAAAGCCCTCGATCGACTCCATCTGGATGGTAGCGCTGCATGTCTCCTCCCAGAGCATGAGTTTGACCGGGGAGTGGGCACCCCCCGCCTGTGGCCATGGCCTCCCGACAATTGCTGGCCAGGATGTTGAAGACCCTGAGGCGGAGGTCATCTCACTTTTTCTTGCAGTCTTTGCCTGTCTGTGGGGTGGTGCCGACTGGAGACACCTTGCGGGCTACCTCCTTCCATATCTCCTTCTTCCTCTGCTGCGCCTCCCTTTTGAGGTTATGGGTGTTGATCTCATCAGCATGGGCAGCAAGGGTGTCTGCCAACATGTTCAATTCCTCATCTGAGAAACGATTCTTGCGCAGGTGGAGGTTGGTTTTTCGGGCTGCCTTAGACATGTTCTTTTCAATGGCCCTGGTCTCTCCTATGCAACACTGGTGGTTTGGGCGAATTGCAAAGGATTGTGTTTTTAAAGATGGCCGCCGGTGCATTTCCTGTTCCAAAGTGATGACGTTACTTCGGGGTTCGGTATTTCGAGCATGGTATTTACATGGTGTAATTATTGGGTCGGTATTAAGGGGTGCATCCTGGGCAGAGGCGGTATCGGCGGGTCCCATGATGCCGCAATCGGGGGTTGGAGGGCCTTTAGCGGCATGGCCATTACCGGCATGGGGGTCCACGCGTGCTAGCGCACTCGTAATCTGCTGCTATTAGCGGCGTCAAACGAGCACGGACCTGCTACTTCCTCCATGTCGGTAATGACCCCTTTTTTAGTGCACTTCTCATAATGAAGCCCATTGACTACATATTTTACCTTTTGAAAGGGTTACAGAGTTCTTAAATACAGGCTACATTGTCCCAAAACCCCAGGGGACAACAGTGCTCATTACATCAGGAACATGGGCATACATAAATATAGTGGCAAAGAGGAGGGACCACTAGATGTGGTTAGTGGTACTGCAATTAAACTAAACCAGGTATGTCAATGTGAGTCACCAGAGAGGTGAGTGACACAACACCTATTAACAGCAGAGGTTACTGAACCAGTGTTAAAAAAAATCACATACATCAAATATTAGGCATAGCAACCTAACAGAAGGGGGAATAAAGAGGGAAAACCAAGCAGGCAGAGGACAACCCAGAGGGGCTGCAAAGGTGAGGATCTGTCTAGCGTCTGTAAAATATTCACAGAAAGCTGTGGGAAGCCTCCACATGGAGCTGGGATGTTCACAGGAAGACAAGGGACCACCACACCTGCAGTAGACCCAGCGATGGAATAATGAACAGCAGCAAGGTTGTATATAATAGGTGTCAGGGTCTGTCAGTGGGAGATGTCTCCAGCAGCAGGAGAACATGTCTCATGGAAGACAGACAGCAGAACACAGGCTGCCACAGAGTCTCACCAGAAGGTTTCCAGGGAAATAGCCAGACCCAAATGCTGGGATGTGGGCTGAAATAAACAAAGGGACAGGCAAAGTACAATGAGTATCCAGCGATAGAGTGAATGAGGAAAAGGTCAACAGGGGGCGTCATTTCCCCAAAATGTGCATTCCCAAGAAAATCAAGCACTTTCCTCAAATATTCTCGGACTGGAGGCTGTAATAGTACATTATAACAATCCTACAATATTGTTGCGAAAGGCTTTTAGAGGTGAAGGAAAAAAAAACACTGCACTGGTGACTTTTTCCTAGGCTAGATTATCACATAGACACGTGCAATGTTGTGGCCGGGGCCACTGAGGCACTACCACTGTCTACAGCATCAAACCTACATATACAAACTTGCAAATAAAGTGTCAATTGAGGATTAGGCATTACAACAACACTCGCAATATTAACACGACACAACACAATTTTGGGTGCACGGTTTTCTGAATAAAATAAATTAATTAATATAAATACAAATAAACAGCTGGGAAAAATGATGAGGGAGGGGGTTTTCTGTTGAAGGGGTTTTGGGGCAGTCCCATATGAACTTCAACTATGAATAAGCCTTGGCCCTATGACATGATGCCCCTCACACCCCTAGCACTTGTTCTCTTTTCGCTGACTTGTATTAGGTTTTTATTTTCAGGACTTGCTAAAGTGAATACCTGTTGATGAACATGCACAGATATAAAAGACAGATGCACTTCATCCCCTCCAGGGTTACTGGAGCTAAGCCCTGGGCCTGTGTCCAGTGAATCAGTCCAGCCTGAACAGGTATGAACAAAGGACAATTGTTGGATAACAGAAGCCATCAAGGGGGTGGTGGACCTACAGCCCTTGAATGACGAGGTAGAACCGGAAGGACTCCCCCAGAAGTGATCTCCACCCCTGAAGAGTTATAGTAGACTGGAAGTATGATTGGTAAACATTACATCCTTTCATAGAAATTATGGTAGGACTCTATCTTACATTAGTCAACTCGTTGCTTGGAAGGAGGTGGGATAAACTTGCCTTAAGGCCTGGGGAGATGTTTTCTTGAGCCTTCTAGGGTCAGGTGACCGGTGTACCTCTAAGGTGACTTACCTAGAAAGGAGGGGTTATGTTACCAGGAGGGGTTGGTCTGTGTGATGATGTTAGCGCCTTCACTTGCAAGCTGACACATAAATTACCTTTGTTTGCCATCAATCCTGGTTAAAGTGTGGGCCTGTTTCTTCTCTGACACAATGACCAATTGATGAAATCACACAACATTCTCTGAGTTCATAACATTACATATTTAAATGCTTGTTTCAGATAGTGTCTAACTGACAATCTGAAGTTAGTCAGAGGTCAGATGTCTCTTCCTGAGCGCAGAAGGATACCTTGCACTTTATTCCATTATAGGAATAGTGAGAGTGGATAAAACCATTGTACATTTATAACTTCCACAAACTGAATTATCTGGTAAACAGGATTTTCGGAATGGGCTGGGCAGCAATGCTGGAACCCTGGAAAATCCCACCCGATTGAAGTAAACACATTCCATAGAACAAAATTAGGGTCCATAGGAGATAATGGATATCCATAGAAAGCAATACAATTTAAGAACACATTATAAATGAATATTTTTTTCCTTCACACCATACCACTTTGACAGTGTATATTTACTCAGGCATTTGTGTTCTTATGTCCACAAGCCCCTGAGACAGGCGTTATCTCTATAAGTCACAAAGTATAGATGCATGACTGCTTAAGAACACACCTCTGCGTGGCCAGGGGGTCACAGACCACTGCCCTGGGGACCAAGTACCAGTCTTAGTACTGGCCTCTATTCGTGGGGCATTACAGTTTGCTGGTTTGGTGTTGATGTGACTCACAGTGTCTTGCGACTGAGGATTTGGGAGTCTTGAGATACACATACAATTTATATTCATTCCGAAGAGTTTTTGAATCAAGAGCACATGGTTTCAACTGTGGGAAAAGCCACTTATCAGCCATACTAGTGGATCAGGCTTAACTTTCTTTCCATATTTTCTTTGAAACAGCGCAATATTTTATCATTTTGTGCGATCTGCACACTAGGCTTCACCCCAAAAACAACTGTGTTGTGATGGGCCCTTGTGGTCAAATTAAACAAAAAGGTTAGAATCACAAGCAGTTTGGCAGCAAGTTACATTTGTGGCACTGCTGCAGGGACTGCTATACTTTTGTAGGAGCCACATTACCAGCTTCATAGCAGGAAAAAATGTGTGTAGAAAAAAAAGACAGTTTATCCCAAAACAATGGCTACAGCCCTCATTATGAACTGATAACGTTGATGGGAGATGCTATTACCGCAGAGAAATCGGCTGGAGTGAGGCTTCAGTTCACTACTGATATTCTGAGCAGTGTGCATTGAAGTGACCACATGTGGGTCCTCGGTCACTAGCACAGATGTGCACACTGAATGTCCTTAGTAGTTTTTTGTCAGAGTTGACTGGCTGAGGGTTTACACACCAATTTGCCACCTGCTGCCATATGTATTAGGAGCGCAGAGGAAATTGGCTGGATACACAGAAAATTCCAACCTTCGAAGTAGTGCTTTGTAAAAGGATACTGTGGGATATATTGACCCACTCCGCTATCTTATACAGCATCAATCTGATAGTTATGGTGCAAGGAACAGCAACAATGGCGGCAAAACTCTTGTGTGCACCAAAAACATCCAAAACTGTGTGTTTAAATGCACAAAAAGATGGATGCACAACCTGCCACCAATGGTGCATAAGCGGTGGGATAGAGCACACACTGCAGAAAATGTGCCAGTGGGCTCCATGACCAGCAAACAGAGTGCAGAGTGAGAAGCAGCACTTTGCAAATTAAACTCCAAAATGTGCCTATAAATGATATTTGCTTTGTTGCTAAAAACTCCACAATGCCTATACACACACTTCTGAACATTCAAAATCTTGCTTGGCGCTAAAATTCATGTAATCTAATGAAGCATGACGAATATACAAAGTCCTAAAGTGTAAAGAGCAAAACATTTCCTCAGACAAACTGGATTGTCTGTAAACTGACAGCTCCTGTCAAAATCTGTGTGTAGTACACTGGGCTACCTGTGAATGACAGCTGTCAGGTGAGCTCCTGATGAAACTTCAAAGTATCTAAACTAAATGTCTGCCGGATTAGCGGACATAAAAGGATTGTTGCTAAAATGGATACAGATCTCAGTTGTGTTTTTGATTCCACAGAATTAAAGCTAAGAGAGTAATGTATTTATGTTATTTGATGCAACAAGTTTGCTTTTTGTTGGATTTAAGAAATTAAGAATAAATTAGCCTGGCTGAGCTGCAAGAAATAGAAAAAGAGGTTTCTCCCAAGAGGGGTGGGAGAATCCTCTCAGCAGTCACTCACTGGTAGATGATAATTGTGGGTTAGACCAGACTTTCGTCTACAAGAAGAGAATGAACAATGGCAGATCCTCCAGCACAGGAAACGGATGTGTGAAAGGGTCGTAAACTGCTCCTTGAAGGAATTCCCCAAAGGAGGGGGCTACTCCTGGACTCCAGGGAGAGACAAAGGGGCGGACCATTTGCTGTTAAGAATAAACAATGAACAATTTTTAGAGACTCATAACTTGTTATTCAAAGTGGTGAAAAATATAGAAAGGACAGTTAGCCTAATTTTTGGCTGCACGTTTTAGGAGGCGGTAGAAATGTGTAACATATTCTGGACAGGAATGGCAATATATGTGGTTTTATGTGAACTGTGTTAATGCTAGAATTGTGAAAATGTACACACACATCCCTATGTCAAACACACACATTTGTGGAAAATTGCAGACGATTTGGAAAATGTGTTCATGGCGAAAAGGACAAAATTATGTAGAAAGGTGAAACAAGATCCCACAGCTGCGGGATTTTTATGAACAGATGCTGCATAAAATATGGAATCTTTGTGTGTGATTTGTGTAAAGGTGACCAATGTAGAAATATGTATTTAGTATAAAATCCAATTTTGACAATAGTGGCTGGGGGGAGGTTTTGAAGGGCTGTAAAGCTAAACCATAAATGTGACATCATCCGGCCTTGATCCAATCACGCAGATGCAAGGCGGAGATGAGGTCCTGATCCAATCCAGCTCACAGGGGCAGGCTTAGTTAAGCCGGCCCATACACCCATTTTGTGATGTCATTTAAAAGGATAAATAGAGACAGCTGACAACACATAGCGACTCACTGATTCACTCACTTTCCTGATTCCAGCAAAGCATTTTGTTCCAGCATTCTACACCCAGCTTTAACATCCTTCCAGATGCCCAGAACCTTGCCAAGCAGTAGAGAACTATTGATTTTCAGCAAGGGCTAAATCCTCAAACTTATTCTCAGAACCCAGTGGAGCACTCTGGTGTGGGAAGGCCTTCTGAACCAGTATCCTCAAACTATCGCACTTGCTACCACAAGGCTTGCCTGGTGAACTTGCTATCCAGCTGATTTGAAATACCCAGAAAGAAGGAGGGCAGATCCTGTGAAAATCCGGTGACCAGCCTAGCAGATCCAGTCCTGCACCTGATGTGCTGTCCTTTTCTTGGTAGACCTGAACCAATGACAGAACTGACAGTCCAATTTAATTACAAGGGACTGTAAGTATTAATAGGAAGATCAGTGACCCATAATATATCTTCATTGTATGATCTCAATCTCAAACCCATCCCCTCTTTAATTCAGAACCGTAGTATTGCTACAACTATCCTTGCGCTGACTTTTCTATCATCTGTGTTACTAAACCCTAGCTTCTTATTGATTTGATTAAGAAAAGTAATTCCCAAACCAAATGGAGACTAGAGTATCACTCATGAATGGTTATGAGCGGCCGTGAATAACTGATTCCTGAGTGGTATTCTCCTTTTTGTAGTCTTTAACATAGTATACGAAAACCTAGCTGTCATTTTTAACCCGTTTTTCTCTTTTCCATTCTCGTGCCTATTTTGCAAAAATGATTCTTACTAAAACCTCTATAACTCCCTCAGTTTTTATGATAGAAGCGAAATGTCAACTCCTATTTGTACCTAACATCCTTAGCTATCCATAGAACCCTAAACAGTGCGATTGGCCCGTTATAGCGCAAGGAAATATTTGCCACGATTTGAAATTCTGAAAGATTGTACACGTGTGAATTAGCTTTAAATTATTTCCTACTTTGACTTTGAGATTCCAAATGTTTTAGTTTGACTAAATCATTGCTTGTGATTGTGTGCATCTGTTCAAAGTGGCTCCCATAGAAATATATCATAATTTAAGCATTTTTGACCACATTTGGTGTTTTTGCTCAGACAATTTCAAAGCCATGCTGACAGTTGAAAAGTCAACTCTGTTCTTCACTTGTGTTTTAAAGGGGGATGGTGGGAGTGATTTCTGTTTGATTTGTGTTATTCCTGAATACCTGCTCTCTGCTCACATCTATTTAAATTGCTTATTGGTGGTTTGAGGGAATAAATTGAGGGGTGTTGCATGGGGAGCCTCCAACCACAGTGCTATCTATTCCAAACCAACACAACAGTATTCTTTTCCATGCGGCATTTGTTTTTGTGTTCATTATTTGACTCGTTGTGCATTAAAGACATTATTTAGTGTTATGTCACCCCATTGGTGATTGTTGTTACCTATTAAAATATCGAAAAAGGGAAGTCTCTCTTTAAAGAAAGCTGCTCTGTGGGGCCTCACCTTACAATCCCAATTTTAGACAAAAGAGAAACTGGTGTTGATACAATTGCATCTGTGAGTAAATGGGTGTCGCAGGTCTCTGGACTCAGACGGTAGTAAAGCCTAACCGTCACCACATGTAATGTAGAAAAAGAAAAATTCCGGGACTCAGCGCCACCAGTTTAACAGTCATTTAATTGTGTTATATTGTCACACATTAAATGATGAGGTAAAGCCCACGAATGATAACATGTTTCGGCTCACTCAGAGCCTTTTTCAAATCTGGGCCGAATTTCGATTAGCCAATCCGAAAGACTAAATGTCAATGTAGTAGTAACGGGGTCAGATCCCCACAACTAAATCTTAGATCAGCGAGCAAAGACAATCACACGCGTGGGGACCAGGGAGCTAACAACAGGCCAGTCATAATCGGCCCGTTGTTAGCTCCCTCTCCCATTCCCATTGAGCCCTATGGGAGCTCAAATGGGAATGGGGAAGGTCCGGGCCCGGGTTCCCTGAGGGAGGAATTGCCGGGCCCTCCGAACTCGGAATGGCCCGGTAATTCCCCATTCAGGGAACCCGGACCCGCACCCAGTTCTGGAGGCAGCCATGCCGCCAATAGCGGCGTGGCTACCACCACACCCGTAATGAGGCCCATTGTGATTTAAGTTCTAAATACATAAATAAATATTTACCTTTGCACACTAGCCTGATTCCTGGTTCAGTGTGACCGGGGGGGGGGTCTCAGGAGAAGGAAGTGATATGAGTGGTATATCATTCAGAATATTGAACTTATAGATAAAATAAATAAGGGTTTCATTTGTGCACTACATGCTGGGCGTGACTTGGGTGTGTGCCATATTGAAATCACTTACTATACACATAGAATGGCATTTTGTTTAATGTTTAGTGTGTATAAAGCTTACATGTAGACTTTTACACATTCATAGCAAAATAACTCCATATAGTCCATCCAGAGAATCACATCATTCAAATTCGTTTTGAAAATCATCATTCCATAAAAGTAAAAATCTATTTATTACAATTCCATGTAACTTCTTACAGTTTCATGATTTTGTACACGTTTATCAGAACTATCACATAAATTCATGTGATATTGTAATAAATACTGTACATTTTAAAACTAAATATAGACTTTCTCTTCTAATAATGCAGGGTCTCTAATCAAAACCCGAACAAGTGTGATCATAAGAGAAGTCCAGTTATCATTCATAAGCCGCCTCCAGAAGGCCTTTTTAGACACATGGCATCATGTGTTATTTCACCACAATGCCAGGGGTAGCGGAAGGGATATCACACGACCTTTGGTCCCCTGATGACATCACAGAAAGTGATATAATTTGAACCTGTCCCCAAATGACATCATAGGAAGTTATGTCAAACGACCTTCAGATTTTTTAGATGCATCGAGCACCCATGTTTCCAGGTGCTCTGATTTCAGCCAGATATAAGAACCGAGGCAGAGAGGGAGGCATTATTTGTCCAGGATTACACATTTGGGGAATGCCATTTTCCAGATTCGACGTGGGTTCTCTATGTAAAATATACATCATGCAGTATTTCTAACAGGGTAACTGAAATCTGTATTGCAGGCCAAAGCTAGTGTATGAAACATCTATAGATCAATGGACACAAAAGTATGTATTATCTGTGTTGTTGCTGTGTCAAACAAGCCAAAAAAGCTCTGACCTGGGGAGGAGTGTGCTGCTGTTTAACCAGGAGAAACATGCTGCACAAGCAAGGCCTGAAAATTAAATAATTGACTAGGATTTAGTATCAACAAAATTCACTTGTTATAAATGTATATATTATGCAGCTACCACTAAGATAGAGGACACCTATTAAACTGGTCTGCATGCACATAGGGGAATGCACCTGATGATGTTATATTTGCTGGAGTATAATACCTGGGAAGGTTTCTTTCAATATACCCAAGACCCCCATATTTTTTATTATCTAAGCGTAATACTGGGAATCAGAGGACTTTAAAAAAAACACCATTTAATGGAATATCATTGCTGCACACATAAATTCATAGCACCACACCGTTATTTAAAATTGAAAACACTCACGCCCAAGTTACTTCTCACCCGGGGACTCACTAGCAGACATCAAGACGCGTACTACACACTACCCCATTGTCAGACCCAATGGCGTAGCACAACATTTGGCAACTCCCATGCGAGCCATGCTGTAGGGCCCTCCCCAAGCTCCTTAACAAAGCACATGGGACGGCACACCCCAGGCCGGTCGGGACCACCACTTGTGTGGAGTGTCCATGAGGATTCTGCCGTTGCAGGGGCATGCACTACTGCAAGTGAAAGAAGTAAAAATGTTTTTCAAACAAAGCTTAAATCTTTAACGTAACATACAGAGAGGGAGCTGATGCCTGGTCCACAAATATACCAGCCACAGTGGTGGCTGGTAAGTTGTTTTTTGGAGGGTGTAAATATTTGCCACAAGTATGTGATTGCGACTGAGCATGGTGAGAGAGCCGGAACTGACGGAAATGGATTGGGGGGGTTACGGGGGATTCTTCTCCCTCCCCGAGTACATATTTTGAATAATGGGTTAAAATGGTGCATTACAAAGCACACTTTCTGGGAAAATGTGGGTAAAAGTTCAACAATCAGTTTTGTTGGATGTAGGGTAAATCATGAAAAAAACTTACAATAGATGCAGGTCACCAAAAGTGCACAAGACATTTCCCAATGCATTATCATTTCAGTCCCTGCAATATATGCCAGCATAATAAACATTTGTATGCTGGCTGTGCCCATACATTTCCATCCTGGCTCCACCAACATATGCTAGAATTCCGATATAAGACCATACTTGTGTTCGCTTTAAGACGTTTTTCTATAGTATCATTACTGTCACTGGGCACAAAACTGACTCTGCCAATATATGTCAGTACTCCTATGTAAATATATACTCCGGTTGGTTTTCCTATTAAAAGTGATATGTCACAGTAGGAAAACCTGACCAAACTGGTTCCAATGTAAGCCAGTCTAGACCCATAAGAACACTTATCTTGCTTGATTCATCATAGATGCTCAGTTAATCAAAGGTCATGCTACAGTAAAGAATATACAGGCCGCCACACCACAACATCAGTCTAGCGAGGTAACACTACTTACCGTGCTTGATTTTTTTTTTCCAAACATGTTTTTATTGGTTTTTCAACAAGCAAGTTATACATTATGGCCTGTGCAATGAGGGTGCTTCAGTCAGCACTGTCTCGCTTGAAAATACATATCAAAGAAATAAACATAAAACATAAACCATAACTGTAGGTCAGTGGGGAAGGTGTCACTGCGTGGGGAGGCCTTGATTCGGTGGGAGTGCCCTCCTCGATGTCCCGCTTCGGGTTAAGGGCTCCTGGAAGTTGATGCTGCTTCAGGATCCTGTTGGGTAAGGGGAGAAGGCCCCCTCCGGTTCCGGGGCTTCACTATTTCGCCTCTGCTTTTGCTAGCGGGAGTTGATCTCCCCAGGAGGGTCTTCCCGACAGCTCTTCTGTATTTTCTTTCAATCATATTTATCCAACCACTGTAGAGAGGGGGGTTGTCGGCACAGGCCTGGGTATGTCTGTGCGTATAGTCCAGGAAGGGAGACCAAGTATGGAGGAATTTGTCTCTGTTCCCAAACCTGAGTGCGGTGATTTTTTATGTCCCAGCATTTAGTCAACCACATTTGGACCGATGGGCCCTGTGGGTTTTTCCAGAGCCTTGCCACTGAGATCTTGGCGGCAGTCAGCAGGTGGGAGCAAAGTTCTGCTCTGTGGCCTGAACGAGGGAATTGGCCTTCATCGCTTGCACCTAGTAGTACGATACCTGGTCCCAAGGGATTGACATGCCCGTGATCGTGTTGATTTGTGCTAGCACTGCTTTCCAAAATTGAGTCACCTTGTGGCATGTCCAGAGCAGGTGGTATAGTGTGCCTTTGTCTGGGCACCCTCTCCAGCACGATGGTGGGATCGCCGGGTTGCATTTGTTGAGCGATTCTGGGGTTCGGTACCACCTGTAGCATACCTTGAATGCTCCCTCCTTATTGGACACACATTTCGAGCTTCTATTTGCTCTTGTCCAGATCTGGTCCCATTCTTCCGGTTCGATGGGTCTCCCGATGTCTCTCTCCCATTTGAGCATGTACGGTTCCTTGCGGGTCGGGTCGGTTCTATCTAGGATCTTGTAGAGGGTAGAAATCTTGCCTTTAGGGGCAGGAAATGTGAGGGTTTGCTCCAGGGCTGTCAGGTCTCTGCTTCCGAGGTTTTTCATGCTCCTGCTGGAGAGCCAGTGTAGAAGTTGGGTGTATCTGAACCTCTCGTTGTCAGTAACCTTGAATTTCGCCTTGCAGGCCTCGAAGTCCAGGGGGTTTCCCTCCTCGAAAAAGTCCTGCACTCTCTCCAGTCCTCCCTCCCTCCACTTCGAGAAGTTCTTGGGGATGATGCCCGGTGAAAATTCCGGATTCACCCAGATCGGGGTGAGTGGGCCTGTTGTGCTGCGGACTCTCCATAGCCGCGCCGCCTTCTTCCAGTTTGCCACCGTGTTTTCGGTTGCTGAGAGAGGCCCCCTGTCTACCCGGACAATGGAGCCTTTCATATGTGGTAGTGCATTTATCGGGACTGGACTCAGGCCTGCTCCAGCTCCAGCCAACGGGGCTTATGCGAGGAAGGAGGCCAGGCGAATGCATGCGCGAGCTGGGCAGCTAGGATATATCTGGCAATGTCCGGTGCTCCCAGTCCCCCCACCGCCCGACCACGCAGCATGAGTTTCCTTGGAATGCATGGTTGTTTACCTTCCCAGATGTATCTCATGATGCTCCTTTGTAGTTTCTGTGTCGCTTGCTTCGGGATAGCAGTTGGTAGGGCTGTGCAATGGTATAGCAATCTTGGAATGAGCTTCATTTTCAGAGCCGTAATTCTTCCGAACCAGGAGATCTGCTATTTCTGCCAGCGTAGTAGATCGCTCTTGAGTTCTTTAAACAGCGGCGGGAAGTTAGCTTTGTATAGTCTGTGGGGTGTGCTTGGCAGCTGGACCCCTAGGTATGATAGGTACTTTTCCACCCAGGGTATGCGATATTCGTTTTCCAGGTCTGTGGTCAGAGGCCGGGGGAGGTTGATGCCCAGTGCCGATGACTTAGACCGGTTGACCTTGAACCCTGATGCTTCCCCAAATTCTTTCAGTTCCGTCCACAGAGCTTTCATAGATTCCCTGGGTTTGGTTAGTGATAAGAGGACATCGTCGGCATTTAAGGCGGCTTTGTATATTTGGGATTTGATTGTCAGGCCTTGGATTGCTGCGTTTTGCCATATCCTGCTTGCGAACGGCTCCAGGGAGAGGGCAAAGATCAATGGGGAGAGGGGACATCCTTGCCTTGTGCCTCTTGCGATGTGAATTGTGTCGGATTTGGTTCCGTTGATTCTCAGTCTGGTGGATGGATGCTGGTAGTTAGCTAGTGTCCATTTTATGAAGTTAGGGCCGAATCCATAGTGCTTTAATGATTTTTGTATATAGCCCCAGTCAAGCATGTCAAAAGCTTTATGAGCGTCTAGCGAGAGCACCATCAACTCCTGACCCTTCCTGCTGGCTGATTCGATAACGTTTATAGTTCTTCTTATGTTGTCGTGGGTGCGGCGGCCGGGATGAATCCCGTTTGGTCCGGGAGTAGGGGAGCCAGTCCGTTAGCTAGAATTTTGGCGAAGATTTTAGCGTCATAATTCAGGAGTGTAATGGGTCTGTACGAAGCACAAAGGTTCCGGTCCCTGCCAGGTTTTAAAAGCAGCACCATTAGCGACTCTTCCATCGAGGGGGTGGTCGTCCATGACGTGAGGAAGGAGTTGAAAAGGATTGCCAGTTGGGGGGCGAGTATGAATGAGAACTTCTTATAAAATGGGGCTGTGAGCCCATCCGGACCAGGCGTTGAGTTTTTCAATTTTGCTATAACCTCACTTACTTCTTCTGATGAGATCGGGGCTTCAAGGGCTGCCAGTTGTGGGTGTAGGTCGCCCGACTGTACCCCAGCTAGGTATCTTGAATGTGCTTCTGCTGCCGTAGGGGAACCCGACATGATTGCTCTGTGGTGTGCCGTCATGATGTCATGATCTTCTCTGGGTTGGCGTAGTGCGGTGTTCCTTGTGCGTCTTGGAGGCATTGGATGGAGTTCCTCAAGTGCAGCTTTTTCAATTTGTGGACCAGGAGGCGGTTTGATTTGTTGATGTGCACATAGTAGAATTGCTTGGTGTATGTTAGTGCTCTGGCCGCCTTGTCTGCTAGGTGCATTTCTAGGGAACGTTTTGCTTTCTGGAGGGCGCGACTCGCTTTCTTGTTCTGACCCTGTTTCAGGATACGTTCCGCCTCAGATACCTCTGCTTCGAGTTTGTCCTGCTGTAGTTTGCGTAGACGTCGTAGCCTGGCCGTGCAGTCGTTAGCCGTACCCTTGATCACTGGTTTCATGGTGTCCCAGATCGTGGAAATCACTGTGTCTTTGGTGGTATTTTCCTTGAAGTAGTTCTTAAGTGCTTCTGCCATTTCCGTTCTGATCGCTATGTCTGTCAAGATCTGATCTTGCAGTTTCCATTGTCGCTGGGTCGGCCCGGGAAAGCTCTGAACCCTTAATTTCATTATGACCGGAGCGTGGTCCGAAAGGGCTCTGAGTCCTATTTGGATGGTTTCCTCGCATGGAATGAGAGAACTGGAGAGAAGCAGGAGATCTATTCTTGAGTGTCCCAGATGGGCATGGGAGAAGAATGTGTAATCCCTAGTTCCCATGTTGGCCCACCTCCAAACATCTATGGAGTCGGTTTCCCTCAAGACCTCTGCCATAGCGAGAGCTTTGCCGAAGTCCTCCTTGAATGGAGGGAGTGTTTTATCCAGGTTAGGATCTGGGGTCAGGTTGAAGTCGTCCCCTATGAGCAGCTGACCTTCAGTGAAGGTTGAAAGTATGGGAAGCAGGTTGCGAAGGAATAGGCTTTGCGCTGTGTTCGGGCAGTATATGGCTGCTATGGTGATGGGAAGCTCTACCAGCCGGCCTTTCAGAAGAATGTACCGCCCCTCTGGATCTCTCTTGATTGTGATATTCATTAAAGGGACGTCTCGGCTTATCAAGATGGCCACTCCTCTTTTCTTGAGGCCTGCAGAGGCAAAGAAGCGTTTTGTGTAGTGTCGGAAAGCGATGCGGCTCTCGTCTGTCCTGAGGAGGTGAGTCTCCTGGAGGCATATAATATCAGGAGCCAGCTGGGAAAGCCTGTGCTCTACGGATTTCCTCTTCTGAGGGGCATTCAGGGCCTGGACGTTCTAGGATAACATAGCTAGCTCTCTAACCAGCTGGGCCATTTGTCGATGGGTTGGTTTGTGGCTTTCCCTTTTTCCGTCCGATTACCAGGTTGCGGTCTCCCCCTCCCATGTCGCTTGCGCCCTGCCCTCTGCTTCGCCCTTTCCTTCAGCTATCTTAGATCCAGCTCCCCTCTTCCCTCTGACCATGGTTAACAAACAAAAGAAACTAGAACCAAACTTAAAACAGAGAACCGGTGTCGGTATCCAGACCAGCCTTCTACCAACGGGGCTGTCGGCTGGGCCGTAGCTACAAGCTAGTTGAGAGACCCTAGGGCCTCGTGCATTGTCGGTGAGAATGTAACAGTGCGAGGTGGCGTGTGGATCGTCGTGTCGGCCAGGGGCCCAAGAGGCCCTGGGCCCAGTCCTCGCTGAGTTCCCTACTCCTCAGTGGGGTTTTCAGTGGATAGCGAGGGGGTGGCTTCAGCGGTTGTTAATGTTCTTCCCCTTGGTGGGCGGGCCCCACATCCTGCGACGCCTCTGCACTCGGGACCACGAGCAGAGCGACTCTCTGTTAGTTCCTTCGGGTGAGTGGCTCGCGCTCCCGGGGGCCTCCCCTTCCGCCTCCGGGTTCATGAATAGTTCCGCTTCTCGCGGGGACGGGATTTGACAGATTTCCCCTTCCCAGGTGAAGGCGAGGCTTGAGGGGAAGCTCCAGCGGTAGGTTATCTTGCAATCACGTAGCCAGTCAGTCATGGGTTTGAGAGCTCTTCATTTTGCTAATGTCGCTGCTGCCAAATCTTGAAAAAGGGATATCTCCGAGTCCTGGAAGTGGATGTGACCCATGGCCCTGGCTTCTTGCATTATCTCCTCCTTGAGCTTGTAGAAGTGGACTCTGACCAGCACATGAGCCATTAGGATTTTGCCTAGGTCTGGTTCTATGCACCCGGTCAAGCTCCAGGGGAGCGTCATCTGGAAGGGTGATGATGTGGCGGAGGAGATCGGCTACGTAAGATGGGAGGTCTTTCTCCGGGATCGCCAGTGGAATGCCCCGAATCCTGATATTGTTTCGTCTAGAGCGGTTTTCCGCATCTTCTTGTTGTCATGATGCCTACCTCCAAGGAGCCAGACCAGGCCCAGCTACCCCAGAGGCAGACATCATGTCCCCGAGGGAAGTCTCAGCAGCCCCAAGTAGGGGCCCTTTGGACAACAGTCCTGGCGCCATAGGCGCCAGGCTCATAAAAGATGACTTTGTGTTTAAAGGTGCTTGGTGTAAACTTACCTGATGCAGACCATGCTGCAACATCCGGGCCATCTAGAGGCCTGAATGGGACTACTTTCTCTTTGGGGACTACTTAACCACACGGGTGTGGCCGGAGGAAGAATACATACCTGAGAGGAAGGATACATACCTGGAACTACTTTGAAGGCTATTTAAGCCACGCCCAAGCAGCAACTCACGCTTCGCGTTGTTCTGCATCTAGCAGCTGGACGCTCACCATGTCTGCTCCTGCATCCTGATTTCTGCCACGCCCGCCAGCATCCTGGAACACCTGCAAAGGGAGAAGAGAAGAGAATAGGAGAAAGAAGAGTCCTTACCTGCTAAATCCGCATTCCGGAGACATTTCGCCGACGATCCTGAAAAGGAAGACATTCATTTTAAAAGCACATCGCATCGATCACTGCAGCGCCGCATTCCACTCACCTTTACTAGGCGCCTCCATGTTCATCAGCGACCATCTGGATCCGCAATCACATTTCAGCGCCTAGGGAGAAAAAGACAAGAACAAAGGTGAGCTAGGGAAGAGAATAAGAAAACCTTAATTTGCCATCATAAGACTTACCTGTTGGGTCATTCCCACTTCATTTCGGGTCGGTGCCGCATCCTGGAATTTCCGGACCCCGGCCCCTAAGGGGAAAAAGAGACATCAGCGTTAGTGAGCGAATGCTAAGACATTACCTGAACGCTCATTAAAGACTTACCTGATATCTACTGGAACTGCACCTTTCACTTCGGGTCGGTGCCATATCTCCGGCATTTCCGAACCCCGGCCCCTATGGGGAAAAAAGACACAAGCATTAGTGCATTAATGCAAGGACACTAAAGGAACCTCTCATTAAACAACTCACCTGAGTTTCCTTCGTCGGTTCCATTGCTCATCTGGAATCTTTGTTCTGCACCTGAAATAGAGACAACGGATAATTATTATTTCGGGCTCATACTTATAAACAGAATTCTCACAGTACTTTACTGGGAAGGTCAAGCAAACTTGAACTCTCTACAATCCATGATCCAGTGAAGTAACTGGATTACAACGCGCCCCTGCATCAGAAGCAGGATGGAGAGCTCGTCCTTTCAGACCCTAAGGTGAGACTTCAAGGGGAATCGCAGAAGGGTTTCGTGGAGGGTGAGAAGGGAGTGGGAGGCTTACACATTATCCCGCAGATTGTTAATACTCCCTTTTCACACACAGAAGGATATTTCTGCGAGTCAGACAAGCCAGATTTAAAGTTCCGGTCCTGTCCATCTTCTGAGTCCTGCGCTTCACCATAGAAGAGGCAACAGCACTCCAAACCAGGCCTGTGCCTCCGTGGGAGTCAGGTGAGCGTAACAGAACGCGAAGACTACCTACAATTTCCCACCCGGGCACTATGGAAACTTCCGAGACAGACCAGCTGGCCCAGCTTTTGGGGGAACTACGGGCAGAAGTACACTCCGCCCGCCAGGAGACTAACGCTCTCAAAAGAGAACTGATCCTATCTAAGGAAAGAACTGATGACCTGGCCAAACGGTTGTTGCAGGGTCAGGCAGGACAAACTCCTTTACCTAGTTCCGGGGGTAATCCCACTTCTATGATTTCGAATAACCCGGTACAAATCAATCTACCTGAAAACATGCCTTTGGCCCCGCCTGAACGTTTTGCTGGGGACCCCAAGAAATATGCCGTTTTTATGAACCAATGTCGCTTACACTTCCTATGCAGACCTGGGGCCTTCCCTAATAACCAGACCAAGGTAGCTTTTGTATTATCTTATCTCAGCGGCAGTGCTGCCGATTGGTCAGTTCCTTTGGTAAATCAAGATGACCCAATTCTCCAGGATTTTCAAGGCTTCCAGGCAAGCATGGAAAGATTATTTGCTCCACACTCTCAGGGACAGGCCCTAGACAACGAACTGCTATCCTTACGACAAGGTAACCAGGATCTCTTATCTTACATCGCCACCTTTAATAGGTTGGTTGTGGAAACTGGGTGGCCAGAGAATAAAAGGATCACATTATTTCATCGAGGTCTGAGCGGAGAATTTAAAGACGTGCTAGCCCAAATAGTAAATCCACCCCAAGTCTGCGCGGAGTACATAGACCTTGTGGTCCAACTTGATCACAGACTTCAGAATAGAAAAGCAGATCGATCCAAGTTTGAAACCAGAGTGTTGATCAAAACTCATGCTAACCCCAAGAGTACCGATGTTTCAGAACTTATGCAAATCGGTGGAGTTAAAGGACCGTTAACGCAGAAGGAATGGGAGAGAAGGCGGCAAAAGCAATTATGTCTCTATTGCGGAGCTTCTGGTCACTTTCTACGAGATTGTCCGGTAAAACCACCTAAGAAGGTGGTTGGAGCCACTGACAACAATTTAACAGAACCTGATTCGGGAAACAACCAAGCCCGACAAGCGTAGAGGTCCGCTTGCCGAGCTTGAAAACAAACTCTTTGACCTCGCATTTCATCATGCCAATGGTCCTCGTGGATCCAAAACAGCCTCGGCGGTTGCATGCTATAAAGGCATACATCGACAGTGGAGCTATTGGAAACTATGTAGATCGTGAATTGGCCTCCAGGATTAATCTCCCTCTCCGTCCGAAAACTAACAAGGATGTCATTACTACAGTTGATGGAACCGAAATAGCCTCAGGGCCGGTAACTCATTCCACTACAGAAGTGACACTAGTGGGTCAGGATGGACATCGGAAAGCTATTGTGTTTGACGTAATCAAGGCCCCACAGTTTCAAGTAATTCTAGGAATTCCTTGGTTAGAAACACATAATCCTCGAATAGACTGGCGAGCAAAGAGAATAACCTTTCCTGATTGTGAACAAACTTGTTATCCAAGAAATCCAAATATGGGCCTGGCCTCAGTAACTTCCGCCACTATACAACTACCGGCTGAGTACCAAGAATTCCAAGACGTTTTCCAAAAAGAACAGGCCAACACGTTGCCTCCCCACCGGTCGTACGATTGTCAAATCGATCTGGTACCCAACGCTCAATTGCCTTGCAGTAGGATTTATGCTCTTACTGAACCTGAGAACCTTCATTTGCGTCAGTATTTCGATCAGTACCTTGCCAATGGTTTTATTCGCCCGTCAAAGTCTCCTGTTTCCTCAGCTCTGTTCTTCGTGCCGAAAAAAGAAGGCGACCTTAGAACATGTATTGACTACCGCGCCCTAAATCAAATAACGATTAAGAATCGTTATCCTCTGCCTCTGATCCCTGAACTTCTCGACCAGGTAAAAGATGCTTGTATGTACACCAAGTTAGATCTCCGGGAAGCTTATCACCTGGTGCGTATAAAAGAAGGCGACGAATGGAAGACTGCATTCCGCACCAAATATGGGCTCTTTGAATATCAGGTGATGCCCTTCGGATTGTGCAACGCACCTGCCGCCTTTCAATACTTTATGAATGATGTTCTTCGGGAACTTATCGATGTTTGTGTCATCGTATATATCGAAGACATCCTGGCGTACTCCTCTTCGGAATCCGATCACAGAAAACATGTCAGGGCAGTTCTTGAAAAATTGCGCCAGCACAAACTGTTTGCAAAACTCGAAAAATGCGTTTTTCATACCACAGAAGTTGAGTTTCTCGGATTCATCCTGACACCTAAAGGGGTCCGAATGGACTCGCAAAAGGTGGACGCCATCCTCAAATGGCCATCTCCTAGCTCTGTGAAGGGGGTTCAGAGCATGCTTGGTTTTGCCAATTTTTATCGAAGATTCATCCCGGAATTTTCTCGAGTGGTCCAACCCATCACAGCTCTCTTACGGAAGAATAAACGCTTCGAATGGACTCATGAGGCAGAACAGGCCTTTCAAGACCTAAAGACTAAATTCACCTCCGCACCTGTGTTGAAGCATCCACGCCCAGATCTCCCTTACATTGTTGAAACTGATGCATCCAGCTTCGCCATGGGAGCTGTCCTGTCTCAAAGGGATCCGATAACTAACCAACTACACCCTGTAGCCTTTTGGTCCAGAAAATTCTCGGCTCCTGAAATTAATTACGCAATCACCGACAAGGAGTTACTAGCTATTAAGTCCGCCTTCAAAGCTTGGCGTCATTACCTCCTCGGCGCAAGACACACCATCACGGTGATTACAGATCACAGAAATGTGCAATATTTAAAGACGGCCAAAGCCCAATCATCACGTCAACTCCGATGGGCTTTATTCTTTGCGGAATTTGATTTTGTAATCACATATCGCCCTGGTTGCAAGAATGGCAAAGCGGACGCTTTATCCCGGATTGGGATGGAAGAAAAAAATTCGAGCTTAGAACCTGTACCGATTATACCTGAACAGACAATTTTGGGTTTGACCTCTTTACAAACTCTTGAGGACGTTCAAACTCGAGTTAAACAACTATTAGACTCCACAGCCTTACAAGAATGGAGCCAAAAGGGGTCCCACTTTTCCGTTAATAACGATTTACCGTATTTCCAGGGGCGATTATTTCTGCCTAACAAAGAACTGTAAGAACTCGTTATTGCCCATTATCATGATACATTAATGGAAGGACATCCTGGTATCGCTAAAACTGAGGAAAAGATCAAACAACAATTCTGGTGGCCATCCTGGAGAAAAGACATAAAATCTTTTGTGATGTCTTGCGGAGTTTGCGCCCAAAATAAAGGTTAAAAAAAAGACCAGCCGATCTTCTACGACCTTTGGATATTCCACCGGCACCTTGGCACACCTTGTCGATGGACTTTATTACCGACCTACCTCCTTGCTATGGATACAACACTATCTTGGTGATTGTGGATCTCTTCTCCAAAATGGCCCATTTTATCCCTTTAAAAGGGTTACCCTCAGCCTCCATCTTGGCCAAAGAATTTCTGGAGAACATAGTTCGTATGCATGGTTTTCCATCCATATTAGTCTCAGATCGAGGAAGCCAGTTTATTTCCCATTTTTGGAGGAAATGTTGTCAACTGGCGCAAATTGATGTACGACTATCCACCAGTCACCATCCCCAAACCGATGGCCAAACCGAGAGAACTAACCAAACCCTTGAACAATATCTTCGGTGTATGTTGCACCAATCTGAATGCAATTGGAAAGACATTCTTTGGATCGCAGAATATGCATATAACAATTCTGTACATTCTGGAACAGGACAAACCCCTTTTTACACCTTGTATGGTCATCATCCTCGAACCTCAGACCTGGACCCTCCTCAAAACCTGGAAATGCCTGCGGTAGATCATTTGCATTCCACGATAACCCGAGCTTTCAAAGAAGCTACGACTCATCTTCAGCAAGCCAAGAGAAAGTACAAAGAAAATGCTGATTTACATCGAAGTGAAGCACCTCTGTACCAAATAGGGGACCAGGTGTGGCTAGCAACTAGACATTTACCTCTCAAAGGACCGCGGACTTTCAACCCCAGATACATAGGACCCTATCCCATCAAAGCTATAATCAACCCGGTGGCCTTTAAACTCGATCTACCAGCGAACATGCGAATTCACCCCGTTTTTCACGCCTCACTGTTGAAACCGGTGCAACCAGGAACCAGACTGATCAAACCACCAGAACCAATTCAGATTGATGGGGAATTAGAATTTGAAGTTAAAGACATATTGGATTCCAAGGTGTTAAAGTCAAAACTCTTCTATCTAGTTGATTGGAAGGGGTATGGACCTCAGGAGAGATCTTGGGAACCAAGCAACCATGTACACGCGCCGCGATTAATACAAAAATTCCACCGAAAATTCCCAAACAAGCCAAAACCCCCGGAGAGAACAACCTTGGGAGGGGCCTTGGGAGGGGGTACTGTCATGATGCCTACCTCCAAGGAGCCAGACCAGGCCCAGCTACCCCAGAGGCAGACATCATGTCCCCGAGGGAAGTCTCAGCAGCCCCAAGTAGGGGCCCTTTGGACTCAGTCCTGGCGCCTTTGGCGCCAGGCTCATATTGGACAACAGTCCTGGCGCCATAGGCGCCAGGCTCATAAAAGATGACTTTGTGTTTAAAGGTGCTTGTTGTAAACTTACCTGATGCAGACCATGCTGCAACATCCGGGCCATCTAGAGGCCTGAATGGGACTACTTTCTCTTTGGGGACTACTTAACCACACGGGTGTGGCCAGAGGAAGAATAAATACCTGAGAGGAAGGATACATACCTGGAACTACTTTGAAGGCTATTTAAGCCACGCACAAGCAGCAACTCACGCTTTGCGTTGTTCTGCATATAGCAGCTAGACACTCACCGTGTCTGCTCCTGCATCCTGACTTCTGCCACGCCCGCCAGCATCCTGGAACACCTGCAAAGGGAGAAGAGAAGAGAATAGGATAAAGAAGAGTCCTTACCTGCTAAAGCCGCATTCCAGAGACATTTCGCCGACGATCCTGAAAAGGAAGACATTCATTTTAAAAGCACATCGCATCGATCGCTGCAGCGCCGCATTCCACTCACCTTTACTAGGCGCCTCCATGTTCATCAGCGACCATCTGTATCCGCAATCACATTTCAGCGCCTAGGGAGAAAAAGACAAGAACAAAGGTGAGCTAGGGAAGAGAATAAGAAAACCTTAATTTGCCATCATAAGACTTCCCTGTTGGGTCATTCCCACTTCATTTCGGGTCGGTGCCGCATCCTGGCATTTCCGGACCCCGGCCCCTAAGGGGAAAAAGAGACATCAGCGTTAGTGAGCGAATGCTAAGACATTACCTGAACGCTCATTAAAGACTTACCTGATATCTACTGGAACTACACCTTTCACTTCGGGTCGGTGCCATATCTCCGGCATTTCCGAACCCCGGCCCCTATGGGGAAAAAAGACACAAGCATTAGTGCATTAATGCAAGGACGCTAAAGGAACCTCTCATCAAACAACTCACCTGAGTTTCCTTCGTCGGTTCCATTGCTCATCTCGGAATCTTTGTTCTGCACCTGAAATAGAGACAACGGATAATTATTATTTTGGGCTCATACTTATAAACAGAATTCTCACAGTACTTTACCGGGAAGGTCAAGCAAACTTGAACTCTCTACAATCCATGATCCAGTGAAGTAACTGGATTACAACGCGCCCCTGCATCAGAAGCAGGATGGAGAGCTCGTCCTTTCAGACCCTAAGGTGAGACTTCACGGGGAATCGCAGAAGGGTTTCGTGGAGGGTGAGAAGGGAGTGGGAGGCTTACACATTATCCCGCAGATTGTTAATACTCCCTTTTCACACACAGAAGGATATTTCTGCGAGTCAGACAAGCCAGATTTGAAGGTCCGGTCCTGTCCATCTTCCGAGTCCTGCGCTTCACCATAGAAGAGGCAACAGCACTCCAAACCAGGCCTGTGCCTCCGTGGGAGTCAGGTGAGCCTAACACTTGTTTGGTTTCGAGTGCCTCACATCTGCACTCCAGGGCTCTGATTCTGTCACCTCCCTCTCCGATCTCAAAGTTCTGTTCACAGAGTTTTGTTTCAATTTCCTCAGTTCTTGACTCAATCTCCCCCACTCTCTTGTCCTTTCGAGCAATTTGTGTTTTTACTTCTTCTGTCCCCTTTTGGAACTCTCTGGTGAGGGCTGATAAGAGATCGTGCAAGTCAGCTTTAGTGACCGATTGTGAGGCCATAGTTGCTTGGCCCTCGGGGGGGGGCATTTCCCATTCCACCCTCGCTGCGCTCGCTCTTCTTGCTTTTCTCTCCCCCTGACGGCATATTCAGCAGCGTGGAGATGTCTGCATGCTTCGTTGATTTATTCGATTTAGACATCGCTGTGCCGGGTGACCCCGTCCCCAGCGGGGGGAGGGAGGCCCCCAACCCCAACCAGATCCTGTGGAATCTCCAGAAACTCTCACTCAGTCTTGTACCCCGAGAGGGGGAGGGTTGCCTAACTCGGGAGGTAAAGATCGCTCCCTGGGATCTTGCTGTGGGGAGAAATTCTCGGCCAGTTTCGGGCCCCAGAACCCCGGTTGGACACCTAAAACTGCAGAGCGTCCAGGGGAGTCGGATCTCACTTGGGGGCAATGTTAGAGCTCGGCAGCAGCTCGCAGCCCTGGACCCAGATCTTTTAGTGTAGGAGCCGGGCCGGCCTCGAGCGGGGGATCCGTGGGTGCCTCCCCAGTTCTTGGAGTCTGTCGGGGGTATCCCACAGGGAGTGGTGCGGCAGGTGCCGCCTTACCTTGATCTACGCTGTTTGTGGGACCAAGGTACTCCCCCCGAGAGGAGCACTGTGGGGGTGGATCCGTACCACAGCGTGGCTGACCACGGGTATGGGGAGGGCTGTGGCCAGGATCCACCGGAGTTCCAGGGGCCGGTCCGGGTGTAGAGTTGGGCTTCGGGGCTCCAGCTGACTAGCTTGCACTGGGCACGGACCTGTTCGCCCACCGGGCTTCAATCCAGGGAGTCGGAGAGGGGGTGGAGGCTTGCCAGCTCCCCCAGCAGAAGAGTTTGGGTCTGGAGCTGGTGTGGGGCGAAAGAGATTTTTGAAGGGGGACCCCCCCAGGTCCAGGAGGTCAGCTTATGTTGATTGCCAGTGGCAGGGTGGGGGGCCTCGTGGGCTCGCAGTGAGTGTCTGGTCAACCGGGGGGGAGCACGGGCCCCTGCGGCAGTGTGACCCCTGCGATCAGGGCCGGGATGTAGAAGGGATGCTCCGGCTGGCCCAGGACCCTCCCAAGGCCACCGGGCGTCTCAGGTCTGGTTGGCTTGGAACCCCCTCTCTGCCGTTGCTTCCACGAGGGGGGGCACGTTCCTTGGGATGGCGCCGGGCTCTTCTCCGCACCCAAGCCCAGGGGCCTGCAGCTCCCGTCGAGATGAGACCAGGCGAAGGCTTGAGAGCGGGACTCCAGTGAGCCTCCCCCGGGAAGGCCCCGCCTCCGAGGCTGAGGCCGAAACCCGCGCACCGGCTGGGGGGCAATGCAGGTAAGAGTCGGGAGACGGGTCCACCGGCGGAGGCCCCCAGACCCCGGCCCCCCTCCACTAAGGCTTGCAGGGAGGATCACCACTCTGTTGGTTCGTGCAGCAGAGGGGGCATGGGGGACGTCACCAGGCTCCGGGAAAGCAGAGAGCGGAGAGCGCTGCCCGCCCAGGGGAGCCCCGGCTTGCTGCTCCGCGGTAGACTGCCGATGATCCGGCGTGTCTGGTGCCAGGCCTGAAGCCCCGCTGCCCCAAATCTCTGTCACAGGCTCAGTTCGGGCCGCTCCGGCGGGATTATGTAGAGTCCGCCATTTTCCTTACGATCTGCAGGCGGGATCTGTGTACATCAGGGCTCGGAGAAACAGCAGTTAGCACCCACGGATTTGCGTCGGGAGACTATCAGGACGTGCACCAGCATCTGCTCCACATGATTTTCCTCCTCTGCTGCTTTAACCCTCAAGTTTCACCGGGCATAGTGGCCGGTAGCGTGGCGCCAGCCGGGAGCTCTCACAGAGCCAAACCGACCGCCATGACTCGAAGCCACGCCCGTGCTTAATTTTTTAAAGATGCAGAGTAATTAATGTTATGTCACAGTAAGCTTGTGTTTTAAAGATGCAGAGTAATTAATGTTATGCCACAGTAAGCTTGATTTTTTAAAGATGCAGAGTAATTAATGTTATGCCACAGTAAGCAAAGGCTAGACTGACTGCACCAAAATGCCAGTCTAGCCAGGGAATGGCACACATGAACTTGCCTTTGCCCAAAAATACCAGTAAAACATGCAAAGTCAATAAAGGATGTGGCAAAAATGCTACAGTGATCCCCAGTCTCCCAGGGCTTTACACACACACATGCATCCCCTTTCACCCACCTGTCACTCACCCATACATCTCCTTTCACACTTACTCACACTTGATTCACCACACAGACACACATCAAACCCCACCCAGAACATCCAAACATACACTACCACATGTATGCTCATTCACCCATCATTCACTCACTCACACCTTCGCTTACATGCACTCATTGCATTCTCTTCACAGGCACACACCCACCCACCCAACAAGAACATTCACAAACACACCATCACTGTCGTACTCATTCACCCACCAGTCACTCACACATACATTCTCTTAAATCCATTAATTGCATTATTTACACAGGCACACAACCATCCACTCATTGCATTCTCTACACAGGCATACAAACAACCACCCACCAAGAACATTCAAAAACACACATCACATCACTTCTCATTCACCCACCAGTCACTCACACTTTATCTTACATCCACCCATTACATTCTCTGCACACAGGCACACACCCACCCACCCAGAACATTCAAAAACTCACATCACATCACTTCTCATTCACCAACCAGTCACAAACACCTACTCTTACATCCACTCATTGCATTCTCTACACAGTCACACACCCACCCATCCACCCAGAGCATTTAAAAACACACATCACATCACTTCTCATTCACCCACCAGCCACTCACACTTTCTCTTGCATCCACTCATTGCATTCTCTGTGCACAGGCTCACACCCACCTTCCCAGAACATACAAAAGCTCACATCAGATCACTTATCATTCCCCCACCATTCACATACATACATCTGACACCATTGTTCGAAGTGAGTGGTGCTCCTCTACTTTTTAAATATAAGTTTTACTGCTCCTATACTTTATTTCAAAAGGAAACATTTCCGGAATGGTTTCATTTTAAAATAGAAGTGTAGGAAGAAGTTGAAACTTGTGCTTTCAGTTCACTACACTAAATGTTCCCTTAAACAGAAGGTGCATGTGCTTGGGGGTGTTATTGTGTGTGAGAGGGGGCGTGGTGATGGGGTGTGTGGGGAGTGGGTGTAGGCCAGCAGGGAATATAGTTCCAGTACTTCTTTTTGTACTACCAGACCTGGTGTGGTGGTTGCCCCCGCGCTGCAGGCGGGCACTCTACACTAGGTGCACCCGTTTATTTTTTTGGGCAAAAAACATTGTTTTCAAATTCTTTTTTTTTTAAAGTTGTGGTCCCAAGGGAGTCCCAGGGGTTGCAACTGTGGACCACATAGATCGCAGTTGTGACACCTGGAGACCCCCAAATGAGGTCCCCGGGCATGGATCAATTATGAATCTTTACAATTTTGCCTTATACAGTTCAACCATAGTGCAACATTCAGACAGTAGATGTTTTGATGTTTCTAGATGGACAGTTTCCTACATAAACTGCATGGCCTGTCTTTAGCTTCTAGTCCTCAAATGTGTCCCCATCACTGAAATGTCCCTAATAAATAAAAGTGAAAGCACAGTAAGACATGGTGAAGTTTGGATTCTGGAAACATTCTTAAATACTCCAGTAATTAATTTAGCGTACAATGAATCCTTGACTATTCAATATCATTTTTGTACATAATGGCTTCGTCTTGATCCCGACACAATGCCATGGTTTTTAGCTTCATATAAAGTTTTGAAGATTGTCCAATAATTGGAATCAATTTCCTAAAGCAGTTGATCACACGACCGGCGCAAACTTGCTTAGTAGCAGACATGATTTTTTGCACAACACTTGATTTAAATCAACAAAGACTATCTTGGAAGATCAAGGTGTTTACGATATGGCCTCAATTTTACTAAATCAAAATATGTTTTCCATGAAATGATACCCAATTCATGTCTAATTAACATAAAGTGGAGTGATGTTGGGAGGCCTAATACTTTCTTCCAGATTATGCTCCTGTCGGTTTAGGAAATTCCAGTCCAAGGCTAGAAGCACAGCCCCATATATAATGTCCCAACTAGCTTCAGAACATCTTGGATTCAGCAGCAGTCTCTGCTGACTGGGAATGTGTCCCGTTAGCCATTTGGTTCAAGCTTTGCCTTCCTCTGCTTTTGGCGGCTCCAGCTGCCCATGACAATAATGCAGCAAACTTCTCTTTGCTCGGTTTCTCTGCATGCAATTCTCGTCAGCCTCACTGCTGCGTCCTGCAGTCTGCTCACCTCCGATGTCCCAACCAGCATCAGAACATGTAGGATCTAGCAGCAGTCTCCGTCTCTCTTGCATTCAGTTCAGCTGTGGCAGTTCTAAATGTTCCGACATTGGCTTACCACTTCTAGTCACCCAAATTACTCCATCCCTCTTCCTCATATCAGTACTATATAAGGGGGCGAAGGGGGACAAAATGTTCTTGCCCATGAAAACCCAGGAATTCTCTATCTATATCACAATAAGCCATACAGGAATGTTTCAAAGACACATGGGTGCCATTAAGAATTTCAGCTGAAGGATTATTCGGATTCAGTATTTTCTGTCTCCTGGGAGTGTGACCTCCCTACAAGGTCCTACTTCCAATAGCCACACCCATTACCAGGGTCATGTAGCTTCTGCCTTTCCCTGGCTACGTAAGAGAAGCTTGTCTCCTGTGACGTCACCAGATCCGTCTCTAAACATACTTGAGGTGCTACTTAGGCATAATGCTGAAACTCTTTAGACTCTGATTAGAAATTGGGGAGCATCCCTCTAATATGGAGTCACTGACGAACCCGATTGCCGAGAATGAGTGGAAAAATAATATTATGGACCTTTTATAAGAATGTGTCCTTGAGACAATGTAAGTCTAGTCATCGGGCCCTTGAGTCATGGAGGTGTCTGAAGAATGAATCTTAAATATCATCTGGGCAGCCTGCGACTCTCGAACCCATGGTCCCAATGGCCTCTTTAAGAAGATAATGAAACTTGCGCCCAAGCTTTGGGCTTTGATTTTGTTATTTTTTCGGAAAATATTCTGAAGACCAGAGTTATGCCTGACTCTGAATATGTCTATCATAGTGCCATCTATAAGAAGGGAGAATGACTTTGTCCAATTAGTTATCCTCCGATTGCCCTCCTGAAATCTGATAGCAAACATTTTTGCCTCTTATTCTTAAAGAAATTGAAGAGTGGATATTACGTACCAATTGATTATCAAAATTCATGAACGGGTTCAGGAGGGGCATGGGGACAGAAGTGATGGGATTAGCAATTAGTGCACTAATAGAATGGGCTGGGGGAAAGCCGCAGAACCCTTATATGTTGCATGTGTATATCTGACCCTTGTGTTCGACACAGTGGTCAGATCCAGGCTCAGGACTAACCTTAGCAGTTGGAATTTTCCAGATCCACTTCTGTCCACCCAGGTGCATATACATTCAGACACCAAGCTTAAGGTCAGACTCCATATGTAGGGTTCTGTTTCCAAGGCAATTCCACTTGCAAGGGGTTTTAGGCAGGGGTGTGTCTTAGATCCCTTCCTTTTTAACTTACATATTTCGGACTTGGGCGATTTCCTAGAGCCTGTTTCATTTGTAGCTCCAAAAATAGATGATGAAAACTGCTCTTGGCTCAGCTACCCGGATGCTGTTCTTCTTACGGATAGGACCCAGGCGGGGTTACAGTGCCTTTTGGCATGTTTCTATGATTATATTTGTCAAAATAAGTTAAAAGTTAACCCAACAAAGACAAGTGTGTTATGTTTTAATGGTGCAAGATCAACATCTCCTAGATACACTTGATATCTGGGGTTTCTCTTAGTGAGAATGTCACACTGTGCCATAGTACGTAACAAAGTGATGGCGCGAGGGTGCCAATGTGGGATACAAATGCGCACTATCGCTATGAAATATTGTTTTTTGCTGATTCCCCTTATCACTTATTATACTCTTAAAGTACTCCCTGCACTCCTGTATGGCCTTGAAACAAGATCATTTTCAAAATTGTTTAATTTTGATAAATGGGAGGGGAGAACATGACGTAAAGCGCTGAATTTGCCTAATTGTGCCCCCATAGTGTTCATACGGTATGAGTTGGGACTAGTTTCAAAGTACTGCACAATAATGTGGAAGGCTATTTCTTTGTATAGGAAAGTCATTATGAGGCCTGCAAACTCCTTATATCAACTGCTTGATATTCAGATGAAGCATTCTAATCCGGGTTGCTGGGCTAATTTTAAAGATAAATGCACTGAGGCACTTGCAAAATGGAGTATTAATACAGAGCAGGTTTTTTTCTTAATACATCTTGAAGCTGTAAAGAAGAAAACATCTGATGGATATTGAAGTGAAACCTGTGATAAAGAAGGTTCTTATAAACTGTATGGAGACTTGAGCCTTCAGAACAAGCGGAGGGGAGCTATCCCCCAATGTCCTGATGGTCGTGTAATGAGGACCTCTTTAAGAATGAGACTGAATCTTGTCCACACACGAGAAATGTCATTCATTAGGAGGTTGAGTGTGGAAAACCGGTGTCGGTTCTGTCAACATGGTGTGGAGCCCCTAAAGCAAATCTTTATTCATGGCCCCTTCCTCCAGGCCAAACGAGAACGGATGATCTAAGGTGGTCAATAGATGGCTTTAGTGATCGTGGATGTCTCTCCTTTTTAACCTCGTTGAAGATTACTGGTGAGCTTTTACTATAATAACATGTTTTATATGGTATTATTCTATGTTTTATTTAATGGAATGCTAAACTATGGACATGTTCAAAATATGGAAGTGTATCAATGAATGTACCAAGTATTAATGTGTATTGTTTTGATTTGTCTTTTGTATAAGGTTTTAATAAACAAGTTCATAAATAAAAAAAATTTAAAAAAATACAACATTTATTTCCTATGCCAGTGGTTCTTTTTCACATTTGGGACAAAGAATGTCAACGTTGAATTCATGTAAATGTGTCTTTTACTGTGACAATTATCTGTCAAGGGGACTTTGCAAGGATGCCCTCACTGCAGGGGACATATGGATCTTCAGGAGGGCAAACAAAAACGGGCATGCTTTCCCTGCCCAGGTACAATGAACTGCACGGACAGAAGACAGAAGTAACTACAAAAAGCTTTTAGGGAAAAGTAGGACTCACAAGAGACTCTGATAAGTTACTGACTGACTGGGAGGCTGCAGCCTGAAGTGGTCCACTGTGGGCCTGAAAGGCAGTATGACGTCAGGCTATTTGTGCAGGGTGGCTTGGAGGTAGCTGGAGCCTGGGTTGCATGTCTAGTGCAGGATGGGAACATGAGCTACTGGGCCTTGTGTTAGTGGGGCTCAGACCCACATGCCTGAGAAGCCTGGTTGCCTAGCTCAGTGCCAGTCAGTGATGTGAGTGGTGCAGCCTTGGGAGTAGTTAATGTCCTGGAATACATGAGCAGAGCCACACAGGGTGGTAGAGGCACACTGGTGACATGTCTGCCTGCCCTGGAGCCAAACCGAGTGTGACCAGAAGGTACACTTCCCTGCCTGGGGCAGGTGCATGGGGCGGCCCAGGAAGAATATGGTGAGATCCTGTAAGGCAGTTCAGCACACCCCAGAGCCAAACAGGTTAGATTGAGAAATTCATCTAGAACGCCACTGGCCTAGGCTGCGTGTATGGGCCCGCCCACATCCAGGAGGTGGCCTGGAAGACCTCCAACCACCGAGTGCCAGTCAAGGCATGCAGCATAGCTTGTTGCTTGGGCCCACCAGTGCCCAGGAGCTGGGCACACAGAGACTCCGGCGTGTGCATCAGGAACGGCCACGAAGTGCCAAAGAAGTGAGCGATGGCTACTGGAAAGCTACTGAAAGTATCCCCTTTCTCTTACAGAGGATAAGAAATAGAAGCCTCTGGTAGGCACCTGCGTCAGAGTGGGGGCTTTCACCACTAATAGCTTGACTTCTGGAAGGACTTAATAATAAGACAAATGTACTGGCCCTAAAGAGGGGAATGCATATTGACAAGGACAATCAGGATAATGGACCTCCTTAGGAAACAAGATGCCTGTAATAAGTTTAGGAACATATGTTTATGTGTTTAAGGATAACATTGGAAATAGTAGGTAGTTTGTTAGCCAGAGGAAGGAGTGGGTTGGGACCTGCCCAAGGCCCACCAGGCAGATGGGTTTGTCCAATGGGGGTTGTCCCTTATCACATATTCTCGAGTAGCAGCCAGAGAAAGGTGCACGAATAAGGGTGCTGGCATGGGATGTGGTGTGTCATCGGACCTGCTGATATATATATATATAAATATATATATATATATATATTTAATATAATATAATTCCCCTCTAGTGCTTAAAACTCTCCCTCGTGTGGTGTGCATTACTGAAGGGTAGGGGCTCGGGTCATAGCCCATCTCCTGCCTGTGGTAATGGCTGTCACCTGTGCAGGTGATCGACCATGTTCCTTCTCTTGCAGCTGGACTGAGGGAGGCTCCTAGTGCTTCTGCATGGCATACTCCATACTCAACATGAACTCACTTTTATAACTAAACAAAATATTCAATTGAAATGGACTATTTCTACAAATACGATAAAAGGTCATGCAAATGGAGGGAGGTTGAACAATAAAATGCCCACAATGGGTGCCTCCCCATTACTCTGCCATGCCACTCTCCTGCTCTCTATTTTGGGATCCCCGTGCAGCTTCTGTTTGCGTTCAAAGACCCCCCCATCAATTCTCTGCTCTATCCCATTCCTGGGCTTACCTCCACCACAATTCCCCTCGCCCGATGCACTTAAACGCTCTCGTAAACCATGGTTGGTGTGGGGGCCTCCAACCACAGTAAAACGTAGCACATGCTGGCGCCGTCCTATTTGGCGACATTCTGCTAGAAACCTTTGTACACTCTGCACTTCTGCCAGCAGCCTTCAAACCCCACAACAAATAGAGATACAGTTCTGCACTCTTTCGGGGGGACACAGAAGTTCAATGGAAAGGAAACTTTCCGGGCGGCTTCTAACACCTAAAGAACTCCAATGGCAAGTCCTCAACAACATAACCGATGATGTTTTCTTAAGGAGCCAATGTAGTGGAAATACAAACATTTGCCCTATTTGCACTTTCATATTCAAGCCGGAAGAGTTACCTGTCACTGTCCCAGATCTAGACATAAGGGCAGAGCATCATCTTGGGACTTTGTCAGAGCTTGCTTGCCCCATTTTTTAAATCCAGCTTGAACATTCTGCTTATGAAAATGTCTTAACTCTTATGATGGAGGGCGTCCCCTATGTCAGTGAGGGAATAAAGGAAGGACATGCCCCAACACGGGCGTTTACCCAAGTAAACCTTCCTGCCTGTGTTGCTGCCCTTTCAAGTGGGGTGTTTCCCTTTTAATGACTAACATGTATTGCCTTTAAAGGATGTGTCACGAAAACATCATGACAGACTGGAAATAAAAGGAGCTTCCGCACACACGTGCGACAAAACGGCGGAAGACTCCATGTAATGGCACTGTGTATCTGTGTCTCATTTCTTCGGGCCTCCAGGCCTACACCGTGTGATCATAGTCCTGTAGCCTTGCTGACCTGGATCAGCAAGTGTAGCCTGGGTGCTCCCAGGCCATTGTCCCTCTGTGTGATCGTAGAGCAGCTGCTCGTCCGGAGGACTCGGCATCTGGTGTCTTGCAGTGTGACCATGGCCCACAGGGTGATCCCTGCAACGGTGTGTGTCTGCTGGGTGCCTCTGTAATCCTTGAGCTTGCCCGTGGGCTTGCGAGCCAGCCCGCAACTGTACCTGATGAAGTGTACACTGGATGCCCCCAGCCAAGGTCCGACTGGTCTGTGTGCTCACAGGTCCAGGCACAACACTGTGTTTGGGGAGATGTGCTCAAAAAGAGACTCCCAACAACAGGCAAAATGTTATGGGTTAGCAACGAGACTCCCCACTATCAGTACCCATCAGTGTGGAAGTCCGCCACAGCCCAGCAGGATCAGCGGAAGGGATCTCCGCCTCCTTGCACGCCGGCATCCACCTGTAGCTCCCTGCCTAGCATGGTTGACAACACCTAGCTGAGCCTGCCTCGTGGCCTCAGAGTTTCTGCCGCCATCTGACACTCCCCTCCTCACAAGGGTGTCAATGCCCTGCTTCTCCCATCCCTGCTGATAGGGGAAGTGCATCTGGGCTTGCAAGATTACTGCGGCAAAGATGATCTTGGGGTTTTCAGCGCAGTGAGGTAGATGGGGCAAGGCATCCCTCTACATTGATCCATCATTGACAAATATATATTTATATATAAAAATAAAAAGAAAAGAAGGGCAGCAGAAGGAGGACTCTTCCCCAACACCTGCTGGGTGTGGAGCTGTTCACTGGGCAGGTGGGACCTGACCCCACAGCACTGACTGCACTTGCCACCATTGTAAAGCTAGAGGGGAGGGCTTGGGGCCAGAAGAAAGGTTCTTGTGCTGCCACAACCCCCAGGGATTTCTCTGCTACTGCTCACGGCAAAGCTACAGGGACAGCTTGCAGCCCATGGTAGGGTGCTTGTGCGACTACGACCCCAGTGACATTACTTTTGCGTTGATGTAGCCCACACCTACTTCAAACCATGGACATGCTGTACCCAACCCCCCACCAGATATCTGTTCTGTTACCTCTGAAAAGCACTCACTTATGCATGTGTACTGTTGTGTACCTCTGGGAAGCACTCTGTTGCTTTTTGAAGCTGGGTCTGCGCTCTATAAATACCATAATACTAATAACATACATGCCAAGATTCCGACGTAGCTGGGAGGGAGATTTTGTGAGAGAAATCGGGAGATGTAATTTTTCCCATAGGAATGCATTAGGCAGGAGAACGTGACAAATAGCAATTCTTTTCACTGACAAGTCAGGAGTCTCCTGCTTAAATCAGGAGGGTTGGCATGTGATAATAATAATAATAATAATAATAATAATAATAATAATAATAATAATGCTGTAGGAAGCTGGCAATGTGTCCTCCTCATCTCCAATGCCCCCATGCTCTGCACCCCACTCATCAGGAGGGCTACAGCTTTCATCAGGCACGAGAAATATACGTGTGTTTGCAGGGAATCCTGTGCCAGAGTTTGACATGGCAGGTGCTCCTGCCACCCTGGGGCCTACCCGCGAAGGCACAGACGAAGTGAATAACACTCTGATATTTTTTTCTATTCAGGCGGGAAGTCAATCAGATATTCAAGACTTTGCAAACCATCATCCGCATCGTGTGCTTATTCATCGATGTCAACAAAAATGACACTCATCAGAAACAATGTTTCCTGTTCACGTTACTGACCTCTGTTACTCTAATGGTAATAGTGCCTTTACATTTGGCTATACAGCCAATGAGTGGATCCCGGCCTCCTTTATATGCAAGCATTTGATTTGCTCCAGACACACCAAATGACATTGACTGTGAATCTTGCTGTCTCTGTAACAGCTCCTAAAAGTATAGCTAAGCGACTCCTTGTCTATATGTATTGGTCTAGCTCAGGGTTGCCCAACTCCAGGTCTGGAGGGCCGGAATCCTGGCGGGTTTTCAGGATGTCCCTCGTTCATATTCATGAGAACAAATTTACATACATTTACAGTCATTGCATGTAAAGTTATCTCATAAATATTCATAAGTGGTATTCTGAAATTCGAACATGTTTCCAGCCCTCGAGGCCTGGAGTTGGACAAGCCTGTGCCACTACCAGGCAATCATAGGATTTCCCAACACCAGGGTGTCTTTTAGCAGCCAGTACATCAGACAAGCACTTACATCCCTCTCAATTCACCCTTGTGAATCATATTCCTCACCCTAATAGAGTAAATGCTTCCTGTGTCTTTAATGGCATTCCACATTCACCCACCTGTAAAACAGAGTTCACTTAGCAGATTGACTCAGAGGCATTGCCTTAGAGGTACAGTGGTCTTGCCTTTCCTCTACTGGGGACCAGTGATAGATGCGTACCAAAAAAGTAGTGGAACTGTGACTCGGCGGGGTACAGAGTAGGACGGAAAGGAGCAACGTACAACACATTTTGTATGGGTTGCAGTTATGCTGGTTGACAGCCAATCGAGTTGAAATAGATTTCAGTTTAGCTGTAACTGATATCCGGTGGTAAAGTGGAGAAGTGTGCTTTAACTTCATAAAGAACAGTTACGGAATAGTGACAATGGTTGCAAAAATTAGTGGAGCTGTTAACAGTAAAAAATAAAAAGTAGCAGAACACGGCTCCCGAACTTTCGCGCTCACTTTCGACCCCTGCTGGGGACACTGTACTTACAAATCGCTCTCTCCTTCCCTTGGAAGTGATTTTTCTGTCTTCTCTATGGTTACGTTTCTTTTTAGGATACCGTCGCAGATTCCCTGGCTTCTTCGCTCAGCCTCCTCAGAGCATGATCCAAGCCAAGCGTTCAGAAAAGCATCAGAGCCATAACTGACACCTGCTTCCTGACAAAAACAGGAAGTGATTAGAGCCAACGAGCTCGGATTTGACTGTTAGAATGCAATTAAAGTGATGAAACATTTCGACGGTTCATTGGATTAAAGATGGCAGCCAGGAACTGGAATACATAATGTTGCTGCAGATGGCCCATACACCTGATCTAGGGCATGAAGTATGGCGTTGGCACTGTCCGGAACAGAACTGGCCTACTGGGAAATTAAGATCTCCTGGCCTGTTGGTGTCTTGGAAGAGCACAGACGGCTAGTGCAGAGTGAACTATAGGTTATTCACTTTTCACCTGCCCTACCGTCCGGTCTGGTGGAAAATATTTAAAAATCCATAGCGGCAGGTTGTGTAGTGGCAGCACTGGAGCACAAGCCACAGAAGCAATATTTCACCATGTGTGGTTGGTGATAGTGAGCCATAGCCCTGCCTTTGGCGTGTGAAGCTTATATCTGTAGGCTTGGGTGAACTTGTCTGCGGATGGGACAGATGGTTCGAGATCCCACAAACCTTCAGTCTTTCAACGGAATTCAACCGGAATGGTTTGAGTTTCATTGAGGGGAGCAGGGGGGTCACAATTAAATGCTGTGAATGATTAATCCCCCCAAAAGTGTCATGCGAAAATTCGTGGGTCACTTTTTAGGAGGTTTGCACATGCTTACTTATTAAACCTAGTTAGGCACGGTACCTTCTAAATATGCTGTTTCATAAAGGTCATTATTCAGATTGCCGGAACTCCAGCAGCAGCATTTAAAGCAAACCCTTTACATAATATGAAAAAGGACGACTGCAGAACCTTTTCTCTTTTTTTCCCATTGTTAAAAATAAATACCATTCTATATTTATACCTCTGGGAAAAATAATCAGTCTTTCCTTTTGCAGGTTTTCTGAGTTTATGTGACTTTGGTCTAATAGAGTGGTCTTGAGGACAATGTATACATTTTTACTTGTATTCATTCATTAGGATTTAGAGCTACTCATGATTTGCATAGCTGACAACTGGCACCATGCCAGAAGAAAGGAGGAGTTGCATGTTCCAGCACGAAGCACTCTGTTAACTAAAAGCCAGGACTGCAAGAAGGCAGATGGCCACTGTCCGGTAACCTGGTTTTAGCACAAGACCAGCGAAGTCTGTGCCTTGTGTTCACCACCTGTTTGTAGGGAAAGAGAGGCTGGATCCAAGTCAAGAGCCATCGGCTAGATTCACACACACAGGCAGGGAGAGGGGAAATCAGCTACCCCAGAGTGTGTGTGTGTTGTTGTGTATGCGTTGGAGTGTATATTTTGGAAATAGAAGACGTGACTGTTAAACCAAGCTCTCCCACACATGTGGCTCAAGTCAGGCGTCCAAGTCCTGTAAACTTTCAGTCTCTCTATTGCCCTTCTGTTTGCAAACAGAGGGCCCTTTAGCCAACCGTAGACTGACCAACAGAGGCCTCTGGAGGTTTCCTCGTGGACTTCTGCACCTTCAGCCTCTTTTGTGGTGGTACCTTGGTTTTCTGCTCTTCTTATCCTCTCTCCAAAGCACCTGCCCCTCTCTTTCCCCATCTCCTCAAACCCAAATCCATTTATAATAAAGAATGTGCAATAAAGCTTCAATTTGGTTATTCCTTACATTTAACACATGTTATAGATCATGTTCTTTGTTATGTTTAAACTTTGTAATCGCTTTATGGACAAAAGTGCTTTAACATGCACTCATTTAACTCACTGTTTCCAAGCTTTTTTGTGATAGAACCTCCTCAAATCCAATTTAGAGGAGTTGTGCTTGATCACAAAGTGTAATATGGGGCCAATTTAAAATACTATATCAGGTAGACTTTTACTGCTGCCACCTGTTAGCAGATAAGGAGGGACTGGCTCCAAGTGAGGCAGAACTGGGGCAGATTCTGGGATAAATAACCAGTGATGTGGACCCCACTCGGTTTGCCAAAGAAACGGCTGACACAAGTTTTTTTTTTGGCTAACAGATGTTGCCCTGACTAACAACATACCAAGTCTGCTGAAAAAGGGTAGGGCATGTGTGCAAGGCAAGGCAAGGGCTGACATATTATCATCCTCCCCATCTGCATCCCAAGCAGGGGGTCATCAGGCCTGTGCTTCCACATCCTGCAGAGCACTAATGACCAAACCGTAAAATGTCATGTCTCACAGAAAATCACTGGCGCCGTCAGGATGAATAAATCACTAGAAACCCTTCAAATGTCCTTCCAGAACACTAGACAAAGACGAAGACAAAGGAAAAGGGAGATCGGAAGAGGAGGAGAAAGATACAGAGAGAACAATGAAGGGAGTGAGAAAAAGAAAGTGTTAGAAAGACAGCTAAGAAGAGATTGAGAGAGAGCGAGACGGGGAGAGCGAGAGAGAGAGAGAAACAGAACGGTAAAGAGAAGCAGGAAGACAAAGATGGTAACTCTCAGCAGAGGCAAGTGAGAGTAGGGGGTGGGAGCAATGTGAGTGTGGGATGACTGGAATCAAAAGTGTGGATAATGTTCCACATGACTTTATAGTGGAACCATCTCTGTGGTGGTGTCTTTTTTAACCAGTTTCGAACAGACACACGGGGATACCTCTTCATTTGTAAATATGGGATGCACACCAAAACATGCGTGGACTTTTCCACATATCTCTGGAGCCCAGAAATGAGCGAATGGACTTTGGGAGTAAAAAAAACATGTGGTCCAAGAGCCCTGGTTGCATTACTTGCAATTCTGTGGAATCCCAGTGTAGTTATCCATTGTTAAAACATCCAGATTGATACTCCCCACCTGCGCATTCAATAAACCATGAGCTGGTGGTAAAGCCTTTTTCACTTTGGCCTCTAGACTTTGGAACAACCTTTCCAGTTAAGATCATCTCGTGTCCCATTTTGCCAGAAAAACTATCTTTTCCAACAATAACAACCTCCTTGCCTTCCAATGCAACAAAAACCCACTTAGGTAGTGATTACTGTACTCTACAAATAATAAAAAATCAACAAATGAGTTGGTCATCGTTGCAGAGGGCGACATTGGGATTGGGGTCTGAAAATATCGAGTTAGTGGAGAGCAACATACCGGTTTGGTAGAGAATTGAAAGGTCCAGCTTTGTGTGGCCTGGATGAATCACTGCTTAAGGACTGAAATCTGCCTCATTCTTCCCGGTGAATCACTTTAGTCTGTCATCAGTCCATTTTACATTATAGACGTAGGTCATTTGAACCCATAGTTTTAGTGAGAGAGGGCACCATTGTACCCTTCTCTGGGAACCATGAGCAGTTGCTTCATGGCTGTTTTGGCAAATGAGTCATTTGCAAACAAAATTGTACATGTTTCATACCTAATGAATGGGCCAGCTCTTGCCGTGTCCAAGATTTGGCATCAGGTGTCTGGCCGGATCTTGGGACCTAGCCAGACTCAGCCCCGTCTTGGCTGGGCAGCCCGATGATCAAATCTGCTCTGTACGAGCGCACACAGAGCAGATTACATTACCGAGCCCCAAGCTTTGCTGAGGGAACACATGCAGTGCTAGGAACTCAGTGAAATATGCCAGCAAGCATTTTGGTATTTGTAGTCACTCAGTCAAGGTGGGGTGGAATGTCCTGTTTGTACACGTTTGGCTCATCATATTTCTCCTTATGTTTATAAAAGATGGTTTGAAAAGTACAGAAACCATGGTAAGGTATGCAAACAAATATATAAATCCTTCAATATATTTGTGTCCGTACTTTATCACAGCAAAATGTTTGTCACAGATCATGATGGGTGGGTACCACATGTGTCTTTTACACCCACATAATCAGTTACCATGACCTTGACCCTAGCACCCTAGCAGAGCCCCCAGTTGCTTGTTTGACCTACTAGCTGTCTGAGCTGCCCCAGGGTTAATTGCAGAATCCGATATCTGGCCAACAGTCCAATGCCCTAGCCTGGCCTTTAGTTCCACACAAAGGGCAACCCAAAGGGCCATCCTCATTGTCCACACCAACTTGGCCTATTGGACGCAAGTGGACCCCTCAGCCCACAACCCGGGTAGTAGCAAAATCATAGCTCATCTTAGTTCAGCATTTGGTCATGGTCTGAACATTTTCTTAATCCATTGTGTAGGTGCCCGTCAACAACGCCACAGGGCTGATTGAGCTACTGTTAGACAGCCCTCCATCCCAGTGTTAGGGTAGAGGCACCCGGGAATACCCCCCAGAAAATACTGAATGAAAACAGCAAACCCTTCTTCTGAGAGATTGACACCATCCCTGTGGAAAATCTCTGGGGAGGAGAGACGTAATAACCCATGCCTAATGCTGCCTAGCCTTGAATGAATGTTAACTTTGCCAATTCCATGTTCAGTTTCTTCACGGACGTGTGACGTCCGTCCACCACTACTTCCTCAGGATCATGTCAGACCCCACCAAATCATGTCAGACCGCACTAAAACCGTACCCCCAAAGTGATGCGGCAAAAACAAAAACCTGTCGAATATAAACTCCCTAACACACTGCCTGCCTCAGCATGACATGTCCTTGCCACATATATGCAGCACTAAAATCTCTGGGCTAGGAAAATGCTCTCCATACAGAGTGTCCAACAAACTTTATGAAGCTGGTGCAACTGAAGGCCCCCCAGATCCCAACCAGTAACATGCAAATCTGGCGTAAACACACTTGTCACTCCATATCGGGTCCTTCAGCCTCACCACATATCTTGATACAAATGAATGGCTGCATACCCATGACACTTTTGGTATGGGCCTCACTCCGGCAAAAAAAAGATGCAGAGTTAGCGCAATGCTTCATTAATGCTGCACCACAGCCCCTATGGGAAAGGAGTGGGAAGCGAAACCCGCCATAGACAGACCCAAAACCTGGAATGATTTCTGCATGACCTTTGCAAATTGGAATTGGGTTAAGCGTTTCCCCCTGCATGGACTACCAAGTTCTGATGGCCCGCCCCCAGTCTCTTAGTCAAATACTGCTCCATAAAGTGACAAGGGCACCACAACTGGTTGTGGGCTGCAAACAGTGTTAACCACGTCCCCTATCAACCTGGTCAGTCTTAGACCTGGGATCATATAACTTCACAATCTGAGGGAAAAGATGTGTTTGAGCCCTTTTCATGCCCAGCATGCCACTAGTTCACTCACTCTGAATGCACCAAAGAGGGCTAGAGTGTACGCAGCTGAAAATAATGCTGCCTCATAAGTTGATTCACAAAACGCCTGCAGCACCAACAAAATACCCTGCAGCAGAGCTAGAATAATAGAGAGGTGGGAATCTGGGGCAACCAGGGACAACTTAGTCCATCCTTTAAATGCCTTCATCATAAAATGGGCTGCACAGTCAACGCCCCCCTGTAACCATAAGAAAAAGGAAATAGCTGACACCTGCTTCCTTGCGTAAGCCAAAGACGAGCGCTGGTGCCTCAACACCTGTAAATAGAATGCTACATTATACCAGTTGCCCTTTACCCCTCCAATTGGTGATCATTTCAAAACTAATAATAAGCCCAAACTGCTGCTTCCTAGGCCTTATTCATTTTACGATGCACAGCTGACGTGATTAAGGATCTGAGTACCGGGCTCCAATGCTCCATAAGTCCACCAGGAATGCAGCCATCTGCTTGTCTGCCATTGGACAAAGCCTCTGGAACTCCACCATTTTAAAACAAGACAAAGCATCCGCTGCATTATTCTCCACCCTTGGCACATGGCAAGACCAAAATGTAATCCCGTATTAAAAAACAACACAGTATCAGCCTCTTCAACAAATGGAGGACCATCTCAAACTTTGAGTTTGCCTGTTAATTATCTCGGCCAGGGTCATACTGTCTGACCACAGACAATGCTTTTCAACAAAAGCATGACACCCCATCTCCGTACCACCACTACTATCAGGACTAATTCCAAGACCCCTAGACAATCTAGTATGATGATGTTGCTCCTTCAACCCAGCCATTGCCCTAGCTATGCTGCAGGAAAAGCGCCTGCCCATGGGAATCACTCTAAATCCAAAGTTTAGCTGCCCCACTAGCACTTTCAGTTGCGGAAGGGTCCTTTTCTTAACATTCAAGCACACCTACAGAGAATTCCAAAACTCTACCACTTTGTCCGTAAGAGAGCCTAGATTCTCCAGCCTACAAGTCCAATTCTACAATTCTATACCCAAAGAAGTGAAACATGTAGTGGGTCTATCTTCTCTGTTGCAAGGGGAACCCCAAATGATTCTGCCATTTCAATTAATGCCTGCAAGGCAATTTTGCAAGATACCGTTCCTGGACTACCCAAAAACTGGAAATTGGGCAAGTAGTGAAGGAGCCCTTCCAGCGCTGCCATATCTACCAGAGACCACTCCAGAAACCTGTAGAACTTGTCAAACTAGGTACACAACACAGAACATCCCATTGGCATATATTTATCAAAATACAGAGCACCCGGAAATTGGAAGCCCAAAAAAGCACATCTCACCGCACACAACTTTGGATCAATGCCATCATTAACAGACGTGCCCTTTGGGTATGACAGGTTATGGATTAGTCTAAACTCCCCTTCTTCCTTCTTAGGCAACAGGCCCAAAGGAGAGCAGATAGAATCTATGAACGGGGGTGCCTGAAATGGACCTTCAACTCTACCCTGTCTAAGCTCCTTCCCAATCCTTTGACAGGTGTATTGGGGTCTAAGTGCAAGTAATTCAGATTATCTGGGATCAAACCATTACTGAGAGAATATGAAGGAATCCTAGAACTTTCAAAAAATCCATGATACAAAAATCATGCATCTGTTACACAGGGGCAAGCAAACAACCTAGTTGCCGATTTCAGAAATAAATAGGGGTCTTGGCTATAGTAAAATCCGGTTTGGTGCAGTCTCTGATGCCTGAAAACCTACCCCTTCACTTCTTTTGGTGATGCCCATTGGACAAGCTTTCTTGTAGAACTGCCAGCAAGTAGTCTTTGGGTCGAAAGGCATCCCTGGGGTGCAAAAGGAATTGTGCTCTGTCGCATAGAAGGAACTAGAGGCTCTGCTATGAGCTCCTGCTGGAGTCATTTTATCTAACTAGCTTTTGACATCCCTCTGATCCCATCTCATCTCTTGCCAGTTGGCCTTCATCCTACGAAATTGTGCATCATACTTCAGCCACGCCACCTGATTGTACTTGTGCAGAGCTGAAACGATGGTGTTGAGATAAAAATAGCCCCTCACCCAACTCGAGTTCTTTTCAATCAGGACACTAACACATATGGCACAACCCATGATCCAGTTGGATAGACTCATTTCCACCCAGATTTTCTTGGGCTTAAATACTGTATTCTTCATGTTGTTTCTCATCTACCCCTCCCCTATGGATCAAATCGAACACATCCAAATATTCTCCCTTCCACATTTTTTCATAACCTCACTAGTCAGGTGCCAGTGCAAGCTACCTGGTGGAGATAACAGGGGGCAACACTACCTGACGTGCTTGCCGTTATATATCCTGTCTTGTGCACTCCACACTGTGACACTGCTGCCTTGCCAGCTTTACCTGTCCATACCTGCATGGGGGAAGCTGTGGCTGACCCGCCCACTGGTGGCACAGCCAGGAAGGAAATGACTATGGGAACACTCAGGGCAGAATAGATGGAGCAATCCAACCCAAGATTGCGTGTGTACACCTGGTCAAAAGGGGAACTATGGTAACAACGGAGAGCCCTGAGGCTAATCTAGATCCACATCCTTTACAAAACAAGCATTGGTTGCGCCTCTTGCTCAACTGGTGGCGTGAATGGCTGCCCCACTTGCTGCACTTTGTCTGCAGGGAGAGCCGGGGAACCCCCAGACAGTGGATATTTGGTGTACAATAGAAAAGGACTTGAAAAATCACTTGTAGTTGCAGAAACAACCAATGCAATGTGCATAGCACATAGGAGGTGTGGTCATTATAGTGTTCCAAATGCTGCATTTTGCTGTCACTGTAGTTTATGCATCAGCAAGTTAGGGAGACCTAAGCAGTGGCTGTTTGCATATTCTAGCTTGGAAAGAGCAAATCAAGAACGGTGTGGACTTTGTACAGGACGTTTAAAGGGGCGGGGTAAATGTCAAGCCGTTTTAAAAAGAAGTCTGTCTTGCTCACCTACGTTATCTGGACACTAAGAAAAGGTCTGTCTTGAGAGCAATTCTCATGTTTTTTATTCTGCTCATCTGAGGGAATCTACATGTCTGGCTGTTAAAGCAAAATTAAAGTGTAGAGCCTATGAATTTGCATGGAATTTTCGTGAAGTTGGAACTTCTATCAGCCAGGTTCATGCAGGAAAAGGTCAGAAGAATAGGGGCACCCGTATGCCTATTCTCCTGCTTTTCCTGAGTGTTTCTAGATCTGCATTGGTGCCTGTAAGTCTTGTACCCTCCAAGTGCCCCTTCACCATGACTCCATCAAATGTAAATTATGATGCTTTGTCGACCCCAGCCCTTTGTTTCTGTGGAAGCCAGCACAGAAGTGAAGGTAAAGGTAGCAAAACCAAACATGTTCCCGATTTCTTTTGTGTTTAGATATTTTATTAAGATCAATAAGTATATAAGGCTCATACACTAATAATAATAATAATAATTAGGCATTTATATAGCGCTACGAACCCTCAGGTATCTGAACGCTGCTTATTAATACCCACGGTGTGTGACTAAGTAAGGCAGCATGTAAGATAGTATATATGCCACATACACTAAGTAAGGCAACATGTACGATAGTATATATGCCACATACACTAAGTAAGGCAGCATGTACGATAGTACATATGCCACATACACTAAGTAAGGCAGCATGTACGATAGTATATATGCCACATACACTAAGTAAGGCAGCATGTACGATAGTATATATGCCACATACACTAAGTAAGGCAGCATGTACGACAGTACATATGCCACATACACTAAGTAAGGCAGCATGTACGACAGTATATATGCCACATACGGCTAGAGTAAGAAATTCATTGACAACAAATTTGAGTAATAAAGGAACCTCATATAGTAAATATAAATGTTCAACTCTAATGCATAAAATGCAATTTCAAATAGACTGATAGTTATATATCATATTTATATATAATAAAACATTAAGAAACATATTTTTATCAATAGCACGTTGAATCATTTTGCTACCCTGAAATAAAAAAAATCAACGGAGAAAATCAATTGTAATTGGAAGATGCTTTTAAGAGGTTTCCAAGTCCTTTCCCAGCAAGCTTTAACATGAATACATTAAAAAATCATATGCTTGAAAGACCCTTGAGAGCTTAAACAACTTCAACATTTGTCATTTTGGGATACTTCACCTTTATAGAGCATGAGTGGAGTAAAGAAGGCCCAATTTAGGAAGAAGTACAGTGCTGGAAGTAAATTAGCTGAGACAACGGGCCTCATTACGAGTAGGGCGGTAAGGGATACCGGGCACAGGTAAGGAGACCGGTGCCGGTAATCCATTACCGCCCTACTACGAGTTCCCTTAGCGGGTCCCTCCTTTAACGCCTGGTCTGACCAGGCGTTATGGACGGGACCCATTAAGGGAAATCAGATCCAATAACGGTACCCCAAATTGCGGTACCATTATTAGCTACTTCCCCCTTCCCATTGAGCCCTATGGGGCTCAAATGGGAATGGGGAATGGTTTTTTCAATGGGGATTTACTGGTCCCGCAAAGGTCGGACTACACCGGTAAGTCCCCATTGAATGAGACCAGTGCCGGTACCGTTATTGGAGGCAGTCATGGCGCAAATAGCGCCATGACTACCTCCAATCTCGGAATGAGGCCCAATGACTTTAGATATATTAGTCCATATAAAGGCCATCTAAATTGTGTGGCGTTGAGGGAGCATTATTGATTCCAAGCTTCTAGACATTTGAGCAAGACATCATCTGTTGATGTAGAGGAGCATACTTTATAAAACATGGAAGCTGTTACATTAGGATTGGATTAGATTGGCTTGATAACTGTTAGAATTAAAAACTAACGCCTCATAGTTTTCCATAATAGCATTAATTAGATTCACATATTACTGCAGAAAAGTCCCTGGGGCCTGAAAGTTGAATGTGAATTCTTCAAATGTTAATGGGATTCCTTGAGTGAACAGCTGTCCTATATACTTAATGCCAAGAGAGAGCCATGGTGTCCAACAGATAGTTTTCTTATTCATTTTCATATGGGGATTCATCTAAATATACTGGAAATAAACGGGGATCTTTTTGTATAAGGCAAGAGTAAATATGTATGTATGGATTTAATAGAGATATTAATACTAGTACTAGTAAAATATCTATTATTATTATTGATGTATGGGCAATCTAAGAGAACATGAGGGGAGACCATCACTCTCTCTATGAGAAGCCAGTTTGGCATATCAAAACATTTAGGTAGGAACCATAGATGTATTTGTCTTAGAAAAAAAGGTAATATGATATTTTTTATAATCTGAAAAACCCACTCCACCTTCAGATGTGGGTATTTTGAGTTTACACAATGAAATACTTCTTTTCTTCTTACTCCACAAATATTTAAGAATACAGGAGTCTTATGATTTGAAGAAAGAGGCAGGAATAGGAATATGAAGCATATATAGGGAGTAGAATATGATAGGTGAAATCATAATATTAACGGCTTCAAGTCTATACCACCGAGATATGAAAAGAGGTAACCATGTGTTTGTTAATTCCTTAACTCTATTAATAATGTTAGCTGTATTCTGTTTAACAATATTCTTCATCAAGGGTGTCATCTGAATACCTAGACACATAATACCTGTTGGGCACCATTTCATTCCAGAGCTTGAACAATGATGGCTTGTGCAGTGTATGTTAAGTGGTAACAATTCTGACATATCTGTATTGAGTCTGTACACTGAAGCAAGGGACAATTGTGTTATGTGGTGGTTTAGATGTTGTAAGCAAGTATCTGATACATTCAATAAAAGTAATACATCATCTGCATAAGCAACTGTTTTAATCTTAATGTTTTTATACTGAATACCAGTTATGTTATCTTCTTGTCTTATTGCTCCTAGAAATGTTTCTAATGCCAGGATAAACAGTAGAGGGGAGAAAGGACAACCCTGACAAGCACTTCTGTTGAGAGGAAATAAGAGGGACATTAAATTATTTATAAAGATTGATGTTGTAGGTTTGGAACACAATACTTTAACCATTGATTTATAAGAATCAGTGATTTCATCCCAAGCCAGAGCTTCAAACATAAAGACCCATTGAACCCTGCTGCACAAGGATTGGGAGAGTTTTGAATGATACCAATAATATTAGTAAATAGTCTAATATTAGCTGAGGACAATCTGCCTTTGACGTAACCCACCTGGTCATTTTTAATCTGATTCGGAAGAAAGGGGATACGTCTATTTGCTAACATTTTGGCAAAAATGTTACAATGCCTAATAATTAGGGATACGGGTCTGTAATTTTGGGCTAATCTGAGGTCTTTATTGGGTTTAGGGAAATCAATAAGCATTGCTTCAGAAAAGGAACCAGTGGCAGTTTTATTTGTGATAAATGAGGTATATAATTCATTAAGCTTGGGAACTAATATAGCTTTAAAATGGGCAAAATAATCAATTGAGAAACCATCAGGACGTGGTACTTTATCCTTTTTGAGGTTTTTAATGGCATTGTAGGTTTACCTTGAAGATAAGGAATTATTTAAAGATTGAAGATTGGAATTAGCATATGTGCTGTGATGTATATGTTTAGAAAATCTGATGCATGAGTACTATTAGGCATAGTTTCGGACGAATATAACTTTTTGATAGAATTTTGAAAATACTTTTAAGATATCCTTGTTCTTGAAAATTCTATTGCCATTTTGATCTTTTATGACTGTAATCTTCGCTTTATCTTTATTACATTTGAGATATGATGCCAGAGCTTTGCCAGATTTGTTGGAGAACTGATAGATCTTAAATGTATATTTTAAAAGATTGGCACATGAGTATTCTGTGTATTGTATTCTAAGTTAAATGATTTCTTGGTGTATAATAGTGTAATTACTACATATACATTGTGATTGTAGGAATTTGATTTGTTTGAGAATATGTTCTGTTTATTTTTTATGTTTTGTTCATTTTAGCAGACATATAAGATATAATATGTCCTCTTAATGTTGCCTTATAAAATCCCAGTTGTTATGGACAGATGTATCAGCTGGAAAATGTTCTGCAAATAAATAAGTATATGTTGGTGTATGAATTTCACAAACTTTTCATTCTTCAGAAGGACTGAGTTGAATCTCCATATATTGTGTTTATGTATGTTTTGTATATTAGATAATTTGATATGAACAGAGGCATGGTCTGACAAAAATGGGTTCTATTTTTGCATCTTATAAACAGTTGGTCAAGGATTTGAATATAAAAATGTAATCTGTTCTTGAGAAGGAGTTATGAGGAGAAGAGAACAATGTATAATCAAAATCAGAGGGATGGATCATATGCCAAGTGTCAATAAGACCTCATTTAGACACAAAGTTGGCAAATTGTAGGTGGAATTTGTGGTTTTAAACCATACATTTGACTTTTTTTTTTTTTCGAGGAAGGGATCCATGATCTCATTAAATCCTCCACATAAAATGAGGTTGTTAGGAGATGATTTGGAAATTTTATTTCTTAATTGAGTCTAGAAGCCTGGGTCAGTATTAGTAGGGCCATATGCATTTAGAATAGAATATTCTATGAAATCCATGAGAAGTTTAACTAAAACCCATCTCCCTACATCATCTGTTTCTGAAGATAATACCTTGTATTGAAGATGTTTGCTAATAAGGGTAATGGCGCCATTTCTTTTACCATCCGATGCACTCGAGAAAACTTGGCTCGCCCATACGCGCTTCAATTTGCAGCTTCTGCCTGTGAGAGGTGGGATTCTTGTAGGCGCGCAATTGATGGTTTAGCCCTATTAAGATGTGAAAGTATTTTTTATATCATTTAACATGATTATGTAAACCTTTAACACTCCACATTGCTATGTTAAGAGCCATGGGTTATGATGTAAGCAGTATAAGCAATCTTACAATCTATAATAATAAACTGGTGAGCAAAAACACATAAGGGAAAGAAACACAAGGGAAGGGGAAAGACAAACGAGTAGAACATGGAGTTTTGCACTTTACATAACAGCCAACAAATATATGAAACAGTAGTGGCTAACTTGATACAGTCACTCCAAACCATGTCTTTATGAAGTCAATAATAAGTGGGGGTGGAGCACTAGATCCAGATGGACCACTCCGCGCTATCATGTAATAGAACAAAACATGGCACATGTGAACTCCAATTTAAGTATGTGGTCTGGTGGTATCCATCTCTTCTCTTCTATGACTTTGAATAAAATTGCGCAGGTCAAATGGGTCTTAAAAAGTGTACATATGACCATTGAGAGTGACCTTTAGAGATGCTGGGTGAATGATCCCATATCTGGCATTAAGCTGCCGCACTGCTGGTCTAAACGTCAAAAGTTATTTTCTTCTTGTCGCTGTGGCATTAGAAACATCTTGGGTTATGAAGATATTGGTGCATGTAAGAGTCTTTCTTTGTCTAGATTTATGCATTATTAGCACAATATGATTATAGTCTAGTAAGGCGAAGATTAGAGCTCTCAGAGTACTACGAGATTGATTTCCAGGTCCTATACGATGAGCTCTTTGGATGTCAAACTGGGGAGGCATGAGCAGATCCAAAATTAAAGGAAGCATAAGGTAAAGAAAGTGAATATGATTGTCTTTTTCGATATTCTCTGGAAGACCAACGATACGTATGTTGTTTCTCCTATTTCTTTTCTATCTGCTTCTGAAGAGATAAAACTGTGTTTTCCAAAGACTACACCTTTCCTGCAACATTTTCAGCATCACTCACCCTTCTTTCCACATCATTTATTCTGGATTCAAATGTGGACCACTTATCATCAAGCATTTGTAACTTGGCAGTTGTGGCCTCCCGGAAGGGTTTAAGGGATTTAATTTCCATTGGGATACCGTGCATAACTGGATCTAGCATATCATACTTAGGTGTAGGAGAGTCCCTTTTCTGTCTTTTGGTGAGCATTACTAGTGAACGCTGATATTTTTTCCTTAGGTTTCCCCTTCATTGCAGCCATATTTAGGCAAAGAGTGAAACACTGGGTGAGAAGAAAGGCTATTAATATAATTAAAAGGATATTCTTCCAATGGCTAAACCAGGAGCTCAATAGTACACTCTAATAGGCAAAACACTGATTTTCTCTGCTATGATCTTGTATGGGTAGGCATGAGATATAGCCTCAATTTTCAGTGTTCATAGTAGAGAGTTATGAACAGTTTTTAAAACATAGTAGCTTCATTAACTCCTCACAATCCAGGTTATTTCCAGGAAGGATTATCAGTATTTTCCCCAAAATAATTATAATAAGTAAAGCAGGCTTCTTTAGTGTAAGCAATCCAGATATTGTGTGTCACATTTAAGGTAATATGGATGCCTAATTTGCTTAAGGAGCTTCCCATATCTGTTATTACTAATTATTACAATATCTTGTTTAAATGAACCAGTGCTTTATGTATTCATAAGAATCACTCTGCCTCATTCCAAAATATACATCACAAGCGCTAATACCCTTCAGGCATTCATAATTCTTGTTAAATTATTCCAGAGAGGCTTAGTTTAAAAGTCAGTTATATACTACAGATGGATTCCTTTAGGATGAGTTTGAGGACATACATGCTCCAAAAATAATTTCTTCCTCCTTTGCATTTCACATATATCTATGGAGTTAATAGTAAGCTTGTTTAGTTTATAGAAAATACCTGGTTGTCCATGCGATAAAAGCTCTTTTAGTACTTGCATTTGCAAGGTCGCCTTTGTAATGAAGCAAACATGCTTCCTTAAGACAAGCAGAGTGTCTTTGCAACGTTTGCCGAACAGCTGATTTAGCGTTCCGGGTCTCTTTCCAACGCGACTCTGATGATTTACAGGCCGCACCTCCAGAAATATGCAGCTATACAGGAACTGCTATCATCGTGCCGTGCCAGGAAATCACTCGCCGAGCTCACAGACTTCTGCTACCAGTTTTCGGGCACCGCAATATATAGTACTTATAAACACGCACACAGAATAATTAAACCTTGTGTGCTGGGTCGCGAGTTCGGTTTTTAAGCAGTCATCCATTACAGCACTTGGCCACGCCCCCTCATGTTCCAGTTTTGAACACCTTGACATATTTGCAAGTGGCTGACAGGTCTCGTTTCCACTGACTAGGATATCTTGTTCCATATGGGGCTCTATTTTGATTGCAAGGAATTTCTAAAAAGGCTGTATTTCTCTTCTCCTCCCTACTGCCTGAAGATATTAGTCAGGTCTCAGGAGGGGATCATGATAAGTATTTCCCGGGTTTAGGTATACATTGTTTTGTGCCATAGCTGGAAACTTCAGGTGATAAAACAACAATGGCCCGTGGCAGCACTTTCGGCTTAAAAGTAAGTAGTCAGGTTGTGCCAACTGAGGGCTATAACTGATGGTATAAGCCCAGGTTTGGAGCAAGCTGTTGCCTCCTTGCACCCACTCTCCCCACCTCATGCTTGACCTGCACCACACTCCCTTGCACACCTCTTCACCCCTGAATGAAAATGTACCCTGGCTGCCAGTAAGAGGTTCCTGCTACAGGAAGAACATATGCCCAGTCTGGCTGCCACTGCGCCAATGCAGTCCCTTCATCTACAAATCAGAGACCTATGCCCCAGCTCAGCACACATTCCAGATAACACATTCATAAAGCATACACTATCTTATTCACACGCACATCCATATAAAATGCTTTAGTTCAATATTTCTAGCAGCCTTTGTTCCCCTTCCAAGATGGAGGCATGCTGTTTGGATGTCACTTGAATTAGCCTGCCCAGTCCCCCCAACAATGGCTACCTTTGTCTTTATCAGCCAATCGGTGTAACCGAGAGGCAGGAGCTGGCCCACTGACTCAAAGGCCCACTTTTAAGTCCCCTGTCTGCTCCCTTTACACTTCCTGCTTCCCCTCCCCCCTCTCCCCTCCCCCACGATGCTCTGTGTCCACCCACCCCCGTGGTCCCCCGTGATGCTCTGTGTCTCCCTCCACCCCCCTCTGTTCCCCGTGATGCTCTGTGTCACCTCCACCCTACCTCTGGTCCCCTGTGATGTTCGGTGTCTCCCCCTCTGGTCCCCTGTGACGTTCTGTGTCTCCTCCCTCTGGTCCCCCGTGATGTTCTGTGTCCCAACCACCCCCTCTCTGGGCCCCTGTGATGCTTTGTTTCTCCCCCACCCATCTCTGGTCCCCTGTGATGCTCTGTGTCTCCCCCACCCCCATCTGGTCTCCCGTGATGCTCTGTGTCGCCCCCACCCTCCCTCTGGTCCCCTGCGATGTTCAGTGTCTCCCCCTCTGGTTCCCTGTGACGTTCTGTGTGTCCTACCTCTGGTCCCCCGTAATGCTCTGTGTCTCCACCCGCACCCTCTCTGGTCCCCTGCAATGCTCTGTGTCTCCCCCCTAACTCCCCTCTGGTCCCCTGTGATGTTTGGTGTCTCCCCCCACACCCATCTGGTCCCCTATGATGTTTGGTGCCCCCGGTCCTCGGTGATGTCATTGTGCCCTCCAGCCGCCTCCCTGGTCCCCTGTGATGTCTTTGTGTCTCCCTCTCTCCTCCCTCCCTTACTCTTTTCTCGGCACTTACTCTGTCAGAATTGTCTCTGTACCTAGTATGATAGCAACGGTTTGTCTGCTCCCCCTCCCATATGTGTTCTCCTCCCCCCAGCACTATCTGAAATGTCATTAGGCCTAGTACAAAAGTTGCTTGTTTTGTTCCTCTCCCTCCTTTCTCCTCTCCTCACCCTCACCTCTTGGAATATTCCGGCTCTGCCAGAAATGTTGTAAGGCCTAGTATGGTAGTCATGTGTCTGTTTCCCATTTCCTTCCTATCTGTGTCTTAGCTCTTGCATTATCTGAAATGTCGCCAGGCCGATTACGATAGTTAATTTCACATTCTTGTTGTAAAAATGTAATTGTATTTTAACTTGTTCCCAACTTTTCCTTGAAGCGCTTTAAAACACGTTGACCCTGATTCATGGAATTAATTGCGCCCAAAAATGTGGACTTGCGCGTGACAATGCATGCAAAGCGCCCGTTTGTCGATAGACGGACACAATGCGCAGGGTTTACCTGAGACTTGCGCTTAATCCTCATGGGTCCAACACTTCACTGTGACACCACGAACGCCTTGCGCGAGACTCCCAGTGAAGGGGCATACCATCTTGCGCAGTCACCTAAAAAGGGGGCGGAACACGTGGAATGGGGAACAACAACAAAAATGTGGGCGTAACATGGGAAGTACTACAGTAAAATCCTTGCAACGCCCTTAGGCACAGTAACAACATGTATTCATGGAATTGAACAGGGATATCTGGCGAGCGGAAAAAGACACGCAAATCCGGAAACACGTCCGCCAAGCGAAAGCAGACATAAGCGTCACTGCACACGAAAAGCAATGCATAAAAAGGCAGCGCGAACAACCAACGCGTGTATACAGCTACGATGAATGTACCATTTCTCACAGCAGTGATCGTGGGACACCGCAGGAGGAGGAGGATGGCCAGGGCATGCATTTTTCTACCCAGGACCAGCCTTTTTGAGATGCCTGATGACCAGTTCTATGGCAGGTATAGGTTTCTACCTCATATCATATTAGTCCTGGTCACGGAGTGGAAGGATGACCTCACATCGCCCACCCTGTGCTCCAAGCACTGAGCCCCTTGGAAAAGGTGCTCAATATACTGCATTTTTTTGGCCACTGGGTCATTTCAGCTGACAAGTGCCATAGTTGGGGGCATTTCATAACCCACGCAGTCATGCTGCCTACACCAGGTGTTGGCAACAATGACTGCATGCCCCTCACTCCGCAGGCACATATATATGCCCAGAACACCTGCAGAAAGGCAGGTCATGGTCCAGGACTTTTACGAGGGATGGCGCACTTCCCTAAAGTGCTTTGGTGCCATTGATTGCAACCATGTGGTACTATGTCCACCTAGGGCCACAGAGCACATCTATCGCAATCGCAAGCACTTTCATTCCATCAACGTGCAGGTTGTATGTGATGCCAAGGGAATCATTACCTTTGTATATGCAAACTTGATAGTTTCATATTCACCCACGATAGTTTCATATTCAGAATATCACCCATACACCGGGCCCTGGAAGCTGGGAGGCATGGCAACACATGGATCATTGGTGAGTACAAATGGCCCTGCAAATACATGCATGTCACACACAGACAAAACCACACCACTGACAAACCATGTCCCTTCTACAGGGGAGAGTGCCTACCCTCTGAGCACCTACATGATGACGCCAATACGGAACCCCATCACACCACCCCAGGTAAGATACAATGCAGCCCATACTGCAACTCAGGCCATAGTGGAGTGCACATTCAGAGTGCTCAAGTCACGTTTCCGCTCCCTTGACCACTCTGGTGGTGAGCTACTATACGCACCACCAGTAGTGTGCAGGATCATTGTGGCAGCATGTGTTCTGCACAACATTGCAACACAGTGTAGCGTACCGGTGGACATGGTGGTGCCCCTGCATCCCCAACCACATGCATGGCGGCTGCGCATGGGAGGGGAAAGGGCACGTGGTGAGGCTGGCCTTACCCAGCTTGTGGCACAATGTTTCACCTAAAATCCAACCACTGCAGAGTGCACACAGCCCTGGCACATTCAGTTGACGATCAATGATGACAAAGGGACAATGATCCGTCCCAAACTTACCACCCTGAGAATGTGTCCTTGGAAGTGCTACATTGTGTGACTCACTTAGATCATAAATTAACTCAATATGGTGTCCACAAAATGAACACATGAAAGATGAAGTATGCCACTAACACCATGCCAATGTACACATCTAAATGCTGGTATGTCACCTAAACCCTCCCACACTTCATGTCACCTGGTTGCCACACCATGCAAATGCATACAATGTCAAAATTGAGAAATAAATGGCCAATACATAACATTACTGTCACAAAGCGTGCAACGATCAACAGAACAAGTTCAGAAATAACACACTCTCACAAATCAAAATAATAATTCACACAGGAACATCAACCGGCCAGTACAACATACCATAAACACAGGACACAAGAGTTAATCTGTCTGACAGTGACCAATCATAATTACACAAGTGCCTCAACGTGTCATAACTTGCACATGACACCCTTGTTTTTTTTGTGTGGCTCTGCTAACTAAAGAGATGTGATGCTGGAAATGCATCGGAGGGACAGGGCCTCCGTATCCTTGTCCTTTATTGCTTTTTATCGTGTGTTCTGTCGTGTTTTCCACGCAGGAGTTCATGTGGGACTCCTGGCTGTGCAGCGCTCTCTCTTTTGGTGTATGTTTTTGGGCACCTGTGGGTGACCTACAGAGCAGGGTACGACTGGTGGCTGCTCCGTGCTGAAATGCTTGGTGCCCTGAGCGTTCTCCATTTTGGGATGCCGAGGCCCGGTCATTGGAATCGGTGGAAGTTCCATATATGGTAGTGTGGGGAAGTGCCGACCAGACTGGCTGGAGCCTTCTCAATGACCGTATGTTGTGGGCACGCCTGTGGGTGGGACCTGGGTGAATGGAGTGTGTGACGTATATACATTCTATGTTGTGGCTGCCTGGTATCTGCTGGTTGACACAATGGTTGAGACAGCCCTGCCCGAAACCGGTATGAATGCAGCTTGGAGTGTTGAATGGCTCGGTACTTGTTCCAATACACATAACTTGTTGTGAGTGTCTGGAGAGAAGCGAATGGCCTGAATGCCCCGTGTGCCTGATTGGCTGACTGTGTGCATGAATGACCGTAGTCGTGATTGGATGCTTGAGTGTGACCCAGCGAAATGAATGGGAGATCAACAGTATATCTGGAGACCTCTCACTGCTATGAATCGTGTTCAGAAGCTGAAGTCCACTACGACGAGTAACTGGAGTAACTGAAGCTTGATCTTCAAACCCTGCTGGACAAGAAGAATTGCTGTTGCTCTCCTTCACAATCTGAAAGCTGCTGTGCTTCCAGAACAGACCCAGAGAGGACCTGGTAAGGCGCCCTCTTCCTGAGCTATGAGAGACCATTGTGCACAGCGGATCTTTGCCTAAGCTCCCTGGTAGACAGACCTTTGACAGGCTGCCGACCCGATACGGGGATTGCTGCGGAACTCCAAGCAGAAGCGCCCGGACTGTTGTCCGCCACTGCCGATGACTGCCGTCGCCCACCGGAGCCGCCGTGCTCCCGTTTCCTAAGAACTTCATTGATCCAAGGACGCTCTCGTCCGCATCATCGCTGCTGTATCCTGCTGGAAAAGGCCTGACCGTCGACGCGCCAAGGAGCATCCACCGGTGGGTTTCCTGCCACCCAAAGACCACAGAGACGCCGACGACTCGACGTCCTTGCTCGGCCACAGTTCTTCAAATTTTTGCGGTCCAAAACCATCGACACCGAGGTGCCCCGCACGCCTCTTCCTGGCAGGATGTTTACGCTTCCCCATCAACGAGCACTGCTAGGAACAACGCGGCCACTTCACCGTCGTAGCTCGACCTGTTCTCCGTCGGACGTTCGATGACCCTTGACTCCTGCCTGAAAGGGAGGACACTCAAGAAGGGCCGTCGATTCCCTGACGTGGAACGCTACAACGCCAAGGTACTTTGGGGTTGCAGAACTATTGGAAAGTCTAGTGTGAACAATATATGGACTGGGCTTGTATCTTTCTTCTACAGGTTGCCCAGGTGGGAGGATCTCCACACAGAACTGCGTCTAAGTAACAGGGCCAGTATTCTGCCAATTGCTCAACCATCTTGCTTTCCTTCCTCTCTCTGCTACTGATTTCCTCTTTATTTTGATCTGTGTGTCATTCTGACCGTATGCACTTTAAGGAGATCTGATAACATTAGTGGTACCACTTTAGAACTGTATATATTTACCATTGTTGATTTTCGGAATACAAAGTGAGTTATCGTGATCGTGTATATGACCTTGAATATTAATTTTATGAAGACTGTGTTTTAACTGATACAGTGTGTGGACATTCCTTTGTGAGTTCTTGGGGACTACACTGTACTTAAGAACCAGCTCGCATCACCTCCTGAGAAGCTAGGCCTTGATTGCTCGACCACGATACCAATAATAGAGAATCTTGGCAGGGGTCCTCTGTGCCTCTCCTCTACCATAGAACATGAACAAAGGATGGAACTCAATGTCAAAACAAAAAGAGATGTGAATCATGCACTGGACAAACAATCATGAATCCCACTAGGGGTGTATACACAGGTCGGACTTGACCCTGCCCACAGATATAATGGAAGCCCAATGCCTCTGTGTACGTTTCTTTTTACATGCTGCACTCCTTGCAAGCCCATGGAAAGGTGGAGCAGGAGTGGCATATGTGTCTGGACCCTAAGGCATAAACAAGAAATGTACCAACACGAGACACGCCTGTATGGGTCCAGCTGGAACCTACAGTGGATGCCCTCAGATGCCACACAAAACAACACACTGTCACATAAATTCACAATAGACCACAGTTAAGACAAGGGAAGGGAAGGTGCACAGATTGCCTGCTGGGAACCCCAGAAGTCTAACTCAGAACTAAGGACTACCATATGCACAAGTGAGGTCACAAGAATGGCAACAAAAATCAGCAGTATAAAATATCCTGCAAAGTCACCAATGTTTGGAAGGGTGAAAGCAAGTAAACAAAAATCAAAAATGCCCATGTTGGACCTGGGGCATGGGGGACTCACCCAGGAGGGTGGAGGGGCAGGGTGCACATCAACACCCACATGTGTGGATGTTGAGAAGAAAAACAACACACATGGCTAGCATGGATCAGGAGAGCTGCTGCTACTTTCACCACCCTCTGATGTAACATTAGAAGCTGTCAGTGGTAAGGGAGGTTCACCACGCATAGCCCTGGCCCGGTCCTCCATGACAACTGCCAATGCGTGCTGAGATGATTGCATCTGCAACATGATGGCTCTGAGGTCCCCATGCAACACCTCATCGGATGCACAGAGTTCCTCCGAGATGGTATGAGTCAACTGATGCATCTTCTGTTCAGAACGTCTACTGCGAGCTGCCTCAAGTGCAGCCAGTGTAGTTCTAAGGGACCTATACTCTTCCCTCATAGCATCCCTGAGATCCAGAACCTCTACAACCAGAGATGCCTGCAGAGCCCTCAGTTACGCCCGTTTGCTCCTGTTGCTGGCCTCCATGTGCAGCCTGTGTGAGCCGCATGTTGACCGTAATGCCTGCAGCTGGGGCTCCACCTGTCTTTCTGGGGGCTCATATAATTGGCCACCCTATCCATGCCCTGAGCCAACATCTCATATGAAGCACCCTGTTGTTGTGCAACAGTATACATGGACTGCTCACACACAGTATCGCCAGCTACTACACAGCCACCATGTTGGTGGACCCCACACCTACCTGGCCCAAGTGAACCTGGCCCTTGATTTGATGCTGCTGTCTGTGGCTGCAGGACTGCATCCCTCCCTTGATCAGCTGTCCCAGGACCACGAGCCAATAGTGTAACCACCACAGACAGACATACCAACACTGACTGGCCCTGTCAGGGGTCGTCCCCCTGCACACATTTGGGATACAACAGCACCCACACTGGATGCACTCACCTGCAACAGCACAGAAGAATCAAATTCTGGTTCACCACCAGAGCCACAGGGTTCATCAGAGGCAGACTCATACTGTGTCAGGCCCTGAATGGACTTTAGCACCAGTGGTCCATCTTGGGCTGCCACACCACATCCTCCACTGTTGCTCGATTGCGGCTCAGTATTCTGTTCCTCCTCCACCTCCTCCTCTACATTCAGTGCCTCATCACCTGCACGTGGACAGAAAAAAAATGAAGACCCATGTAAATAGCATAGCCCACACACATAGCTATCACAATGTTGTCCTGCAACACATTAACATGCCATGTCACTCATGGCACAAACTCCTGCATGCACGCAGTGTTAATGGAAGGGATGGTTAGCATGAAAGCAGCCATGGACGTATGTGGAAGGGCTCAAAACCACATGCAGTGCCTGGTGCATAACACCTGCTTCAAACACAAGCACCTGACTGGCATAGTTCAATCACCAACATCACTGATGCAAATACACAGATGCCCCAGAGCATAGCCATGCCTGAACTGCCAAACAGCATGAGATGGAACTTGATGACTACTGTCCCCGAGCCATGTTCAATGGATGTGACATGACATTAAGTGGAAATCAAAAATGGAAAACACACCAGTGTCAAAAGGTGCACTGATGCAAGGGTGGTGGAATAGAGAGAAGCCAGACACACCCATCCCATGATGCCAGGTCCCATTGACATCACGCAAGTGAATAGGCACGCTGAAGGGGTGACCTGGGTTTGGAAGTGGGAGGGGGCAGAGAAGTACAAGGAAAGGCAACAAAATATAAGATAACTACATAATCAGTAACAAAAATGTGGCGGGTTGGTGGCATTGGAAGGGTAAGTGCAGACATCAGGTGTCATTTGCTAGTAGTGGGTTGTAGGGATACAGTAAACAGCCCCTTAGTGTGGGGGATGCCAGGGAGCAGTGCATGGGTTGAACTGGTGGCTCCGAGGCCCATGTCAGAGATCAGAGTGTGGCCAGGTGGCTAGTGCATTCTCTCAGTCATCCAGGACTGCATCAGGGGAGAGAAGGACCTGGGGAAGGTTCACCTCCAGTTCCATTGAGACAGGGAGGCTGTACCAGAGGTAGGCGCCAGCCAAAGATAGACATTAATCACCAACTCATTGCGAGGAGAAGCTACTGACCCGGAGGCAGTAGGAGAGGGATGATTTAAGACCATGAGAACGAAGGTAATTTGGAAGATAAAGTTGAAGGAATTGCGGCTCCAGGACCCAGAAGGCCTTGTGGACAATGCACAGGGTTTGGAACTGAACAGTCGCAGCCAATCAGAGCCAGTACCATCATCACAGTCCTGGGGAGAAACAACACTTGGCCACAAGACAAAAGGACAATTCTCACAGGCCTTTACTGGATGAGTTGCAGATGGAAGAGAGTAGAAGCACATACATCTTGGTAGAGGCTGTTGCAGTAGGCCAGCATATGAATGACCAGTCATCTGGAGACAGGGAGCTGCTGGGGGAAAGAGAGGAAAGGAAGAATACCTCTGTTGTGGTGCAGTTGCTAGGGTGACCTCTCATAGACATCGGAGATGTGAGGAAAGAAGGCGAGTGGGGAGTAGAAGATGATCCCAGGCTATCCGCTTTCACAGGTTGGAGCAGGAAGAGGGCCAAGAGTAGCTGGGGAGAGAGTGACATGAAAGGAGGGAGCAGGTGTGGTGATGAGGATTGTCACGGTGTGTAGCACATAGTTTGTATGCAGTCTTCAGGACTACAAGCCCGTGTTAGTCCACCATGACATGGTGCACCCATGACAGTAACGGAATTGCAGGCAGGACTGCCAGACAATCTTAACACTTCATTCAATCAACATACACATGTCCTAGATGCACACGCTTCACCACTCACTGGACATTTCCTCATAATTTGGCAGGTCTCCCACGCCTTGGATCTGCTCCACATCAATCATATCACTAATGAGCTCTTCATGTGGAGTGAGTTCATCGTCCTCTCGTGATGACCCACCTCCAGTCACGAAAGTAGAGGTGAAGTTGGCAGCCAGGTTCTCTTTGCCTCAGCGCCAGAGGCAATTCCAACGCTTCTCTACCTCAGGAGCGGTGCGCCTCTCATTGCCCAAGGCGTTGATTCTATCCGTGACACGCTGCCAGCGGGCCATACGTTGAGCAGGCGGATGTGTGCTCCCTGCCTGCACGAGCATGTCATGTTCGTGTTCCTGTGCATACTCCACGAGGATCTGGAGTTCTTCATCATTGAAGCTCCACTTCATCGGCATGTTGGTCTCCTGTGCTGTGCATTGGGTTTGAGCTTGTTATGCTACTGCACGCTTTGCCTTCTTGCCTGTCTGGCAGGTAAACTTGTGTCAGTAGGGGCTGGAGCACTGGTGGACGGGACTATGACATCACCCACTGACGCTTGGACAGTAGGTTGTGTTGCAGGTAGCTGTACCTGGCTGCTGGTGCCAGGTTGTTTCATTGCACGACCCTTCCCCTTGGACACAACGTCATCTGCCCCTGCGTCTCGTTGGACCAGGGTCATGACCACTACAGGCCCTGCAGCTTCCTGACCCTGGCTGGTGTGGACAGCAAATAACCCGTTGCTCCCGGACCTTCGGTGCTGATGCCAGGTACTTTCACTTCACGTCCATTTCCCTTTGATGAACAGACAACATCTACCCCAGGGTCTCTCTGGACCTGGGCTGTGGACACTACAGCCATGGCTGGTGGTCCCTGAGTCAGAGTGGTGGGCACTGCAGCTGCCCCTGCTGCTCCTGGACCCTGGAGGTTGGGGACGTCACATCAGCTGCATCTCTCTGACCCTGTTCGGTGGGGGGCATAGCTCTCCCTGCATGGCCCTGGACACCTCAGGCCACCTCAGCCACCTCGGCCACCTCAGCCACCTCTGCCTCCCTTCCCACTTGTTGCCCTCCCACTCATGGCACTGATGGATTAGTGCGATGGGAGGTGCAGCTATCAATTGTCCCGGGGCAGTTTGAGTGATGGGGCAGTGTATGTGAAGAAAAACGTACCAGTGTGCTCCAGCAAGGCTCAATGTAACCCCTGGGGGGAAAAAAACAGGATGCATAATGCACAGGCACCCCAAAAAAGAAAAATACGTGTCTGCGACCCCTCGGTAGCTCACATGAAAAGTATAAACATAACGCAGTACACTGTTGCACCCAGAAACACAAAAAATGCATACGCGAAGGACACGTAAGGTACTGTGATGTTAAAAATAGGGGTACATGACACACTGGGTGTTAGGGAGATTTCTCACCCAAGTGCTAAATTCCCTCTACCTTAGAGCCCTCCAGCTCTTTTCCTATATTTTGGGGCTTTGAACATTTCATTATCAATGTGTTTTACTTTTTTGTTCTTTGGTTATGGAGTTTTAAAACAACTGCATAGGCATCATGTTTTTCTATGTATCATACAGCACCTTCAGTGCAGTGACACAGGGTAGTCTTTCTGACTTCCCAAGGTTTAACTACATTCTCTGGGACTGACTACCGTCTCCCAGAACATGTAAAGTTAAATTGACTTTACTAGTCTCTTTAAATTTACAGACCCAGCACACACTATCTTACTATAGAGTGCTGGAGGGGTTGCCAAGCACTCATGTAACAGTCACATTTTACCCTTTCCTACTTTAAATGGCTGGTGGCAGTGATTTAGATCAAACTACCATGATTCTTCCCGACCGCGAACAATGGTAGCTAAAAATCAAGTCAGCCATGTTTTTCAATATGGCGCCCAGGACCTATCTGTAAGAACAGACTACGGTCAAATTTTTACGTCATTTCTTTTAGGAAAGGTCCTTCTTGTGTTTGTCTCTGTGCGCCAAACCAGGTTTAGTCCCTTTGTTCTGTGGCCTTTGGCGGGCTTCAGTGTTGAAGCCCTCCTCTGGAGCCAGGGTTTCTCGGGTGGACAGGATGTGAGGGAGGTGCCCGAAACTCCCTGTGCTTAGTCTCCTAGGAGACCTGAATGCACTCTGGTGTGATTGGCCGGCTGGCTGTCTGGCAAGGACAGCCACCCTGCTGTGTGAGCGAGAGCCAGGCAGGAATGAATAGGGGAAAACAGTTTAAAAGCAGGTCTCTGAGACTTTGAAAAATGAGAGTCGACCACTGGAACGAAAGAATCGAAGACGAGCTGAAGGAAGAGGACAGCTGCAACTCCTGGACAACCGGTGAAGCCCTGCTGCAGGTCTGAATTGCCAGAAACTCCATCGACAGAGAAGCCCTTCAAGGTTTACTTCTTCCCTTGAGTTTGGTGGGAACATCCAACTCATAAGCCACCTGGACACCGTCCCCATCTGGTTGAATTTTCAGCAGAGTGCTGTAAAAAAACAGATAGCCAGAGGGAAGGAAACCAGCTTGTGGACTTTAAGGCACTCACACCTTAAACCAACGTCTTGCTAAGCTTTTGGCCTCATCTCTGGGCAGTGCAGGAACCTCCCGACATCCTCCTTCTTGTCCCCACGACTGAAGCTCAGGAACAGCGAGATCTGCTCGAACTGCCAGGAACAACTGCCTCAGCTACAGCTCTTCTTCACTAACAAGGTACTGTGCAAACGCGGTCCGGAAATCTTTTCACCCATCGCGAAAGTGCGTGGGAACTTTCTCAACTTCGAAGGCTTGTCCTTCCCTAAACATTTGTCAAACTTTTCGCCTAGCCAAATTCTTCTAACCTCTGTGGCAAAGACTTAACCGTTATCTACCAGAACTGTGTTATCCTATACAAAGACTCTGAACCATTGACTTTGGCCCAGGCCTATTGAGAAGAATTGCTGGTTGTAGTTAACTGAAACCATTTGCCCTGCCTATGAATGTATTTGGGCTGTCTATTCTTATAACCTTGTCTTTTTACCCCTTTATTAAGTATCTGAAGTGCCATTTTGCTCCCACTTCAGGGGAGTTAAACTTTTTTTTTTTGCGTCCCACACCTCCCGTGACGCCGCCAAAGCCACCAATCTATTTTTCAGGGCCATCGCATACAATACTGATGTTACTCGCCGCCCCCGTAACCCTGTATCATCTTATCGAGCATGTCTGCTGTGCAGGGTTGCTCAGGGAAAGATGGGAACAGCCACTGCAGCGTCACCGGCAACCTGTAATACAGGAATATATCCAGTGCGGACAGGGCCCCTCTCTCCTTTAATTGATCAGAAGTTGCACTGTTGCAGTTGCACTATTGCAGTAGTGAAAAGATCACATAGAAACGCCAATATCACCGAAGTGCACGTGTCCGTCTGCTCTAACTCGCACAAGCTGTTCTCCTATGCACTCTTTCATCCAGATTCTGAGCGCGAACGCCCAACGTTCAGCGCGTGTCATGTAACTTACACGCTTAGGTCCTTTCTTCTGATTTCACGCTATTGCACTGTTTCCGCAGGTGCAGAGTACCCGTCACTCTGTTTCCGGCTGCCCACGTGAATAACACGGAAGACCCACGGTCCTGCCTAACAGCCAATTTTCCTGCCTCCTACTGCCCTGAGCTGCTTCCTACAAGCCATCTGCTGCTGCCTGCCCAATCTGTGTGCCTGCTACCCAAATGCCGTGCAATCTGAGTGCCTGCTGTACAGCCATTACCAGTGCTCCTGTTGTCAGACCTGTGACCACCTCTGCTGATCCAGAAGACTCCCAACGTGCCAGAAAACTGCTCTACAGCCCAGCCCACACCTGTCTCGGTGGTTGCCATCTCTGAACCAACATCTTCGGAGGCAAGTGGCAACCCCACGGCAGCGAGACTGAGGGCTGTCAGCTTCACTGCCAGAGAAGTTGATATCCTGGTGGAGCATGTCCTGGGGCATTATGATGCCCTCTTCCACAGACCAAAGCAAGTTGGCAAGGAAGTACGGAAGATGATCTGGGACCAGATCATGGGTGCCATCAACGCGGGGGGGTGGGTGGCACCCCTGGATTTCCTCCACGTACACAAGTGCTGGGTGGACCTGAAAACTAGGACCTGCAACAAGGCCCAGTGCTTCCTCAAGGCTGGTCTTGACCAACGGGGGCACCAGGGCCGGTTGAACACCACAGACATGCTGGTCCTGGAGAAGTTTTACTCGGCGCTGAACGCTCAGGTCATCGATTTGAAGCACCGTCTGGAGTCGACTGATAAGTTTATATGTGTTGCTGTCCTCCACAGTGCATGTGCATTTTGATGTATGGTGTGAGTGTGCACCTTGGCCTTACGGCAAGTATGCCTCTTCTACAAATGTCTGTGTGCATGTCCCAGACAGTGGTGCATATGTGTTCTATGAAGCATGCTTGATTCCAACTGTGTTACTTTTGCAACATGTGTTGTGATGCAGCATATTTCCACGTGAGCATGGTTTCTTACATGTGTCTGATACGTGGCTGCGTGAGAGGTGTGACATATGGGTGTTGCCGTCAACATCCTGAACAGTCATGGTGTACATGTGTATGTGTCTGAGATGTGACTGTGTGACAAGCCAACACTCCAGGATGGATGTAGCTGATGCATGTGAATGTGTGCACTACTCTTGCTGCCTGATTAACGTTGAGCAGACTCTGATGTGATGGCTCAGTGTACTGCTTCAGGACTGTCAGGTGATGTGTGTGAATGACATGTGTATGGCCCAAGACGCATGTGTGTGTACAATGCACAATTTGTAGGTGTTGACAGTGCCATGTCCAAGGATATGACTGGCTGTTGTGAAGAACAGACATGTATCTTTATGTATGTACATTGCATGTACCTGTGAGTTGTGGAGGGTGATGACGGTTGGGACCCTTGGCAGTGCACTTCATGTGCATATGTTTTGTGCCAAACACACATAGGTACAGTACCCTGATATTTGTGTTCTATATCTCGCTATCCACAGCGACGTTGGAAAAGAGGGTGGAGAAGGTGCTGTGGAGCAAGGCAGTAGATATGCCTCCACCAGGCACATACGCAAGGCCCAGTCATGCCCCCAGGTAGTTTCATCTTCAGGGAGTGAGGAGACTGGTGCTGCATCAGAGACATCGGCCGCAGCACCGGAAGGGAGGTACAAGAGGGCAAAGGTGGTCGTGGACTCCTCAGCAGTGGGAGGAACAGGTGAGCTTGCACAGGGGCAATCTGCTGCGGAAGACGCTGGGGAGGAATCCAGGCTGGTGGGGGAGGATGAGGAGGCCACATTAGCCCAGTCCATGGGTCTGGGCGGGGGTGATGAGGTGGGTGTGACTGGTGCAGTCCAAACTCAGGGGCAGGAGGCAGTGCAGGTCGCTGTGGAGGTGCATGTGCCTAATCCTGCCCCAGGGCCTGCATCTACACCAGTATGCACCTGCGGACATGCCCCAGGCCAGACCCATCAGCAGGTGGAGGATGTTTCCACACAAATGGAAACACCAATGCCGCAGATCTCGCCATTCGAGACAGGATGGAACCGCAGGTAGCCAGTATCACGAGGCATACAGCCACCATTCGTGATGATGTGCAGGCTTCCATTTGTGGGCTTCAACATCATCACAATGAGGTCTGGCATCTCCTGAAATGGCTAGCTCAGTTCCTGGTTTAGAATTGGGTGCGTGGGCTGGCTACTTATGTGACCCCCTCCTCGTCTTACTCCTTTGTGCGCAAGTCATCCTCCCTGACGACTTCCGGCCCAGATACCACCAGGCCCCCTTTGTACCTGTCGCACCCCGGGTGGCCCATCTGGTGGAGATCACATCCCAGCCAGAGTTCAGAGTCAACGTTGGATCATCCGAGGTGGTCACCACGCTGATCCAGCCGTCGACAGGCGCTGCGGCAATGGAGGGAGAGCAGGCACCAAGGAGCAGGGCACGTGTACGACGGCCCCGGGTGAATTCATCAGCCCAGAAGCTGTCCTTAAGGAGCAGGCACTGGGCAATTTGGCAGCAGCAGGCTCAGAGTAGGAGGCTACAGCACTCAGAACATACCATCTCAGGGAGGCAGGTATCAGGCATCAGGCAAGATGCAAACGTGGACCTTCGCCAAAGGATGTCCTCCGAGTTGGAACGGTTGGGGTGGCAAATCTGGGCAGAGCGGTAGCGGGTTCAGGAGGCAAGACTCACCATGGCCAGTGAGGAGATTTTACTGCGTCGGGCAGAGAGGCAGACTGAGGTCCTCGAGAAGACTTGCAGGGAGTGGAGAGGACCATGTTGGAGTCCCTGCAAGCACTTGAGGTGAGAGTGGATGCCCGCCTAGGGGAAATGGACGCAGTGTTTGATGATGCCCTGGCTGAGACATTGAGGGAGCATGGTGAGGAGAAGGACTAGCCCACTGCCTTTGTGAATAGTTCTTTAGTCATAGGTTTCCTTTTTATTTTATTATTTGGAGTTTTTGAACTTTACTCCATTTTTTGTACATAGTTGTTCTAGTTTGAATTAGGTTGCATATGTGTTCGTGATTTGGAGTGCATTTTGGACTTTGCTCCATGTTTATTTGTTAAAATTGTTTGCTCACCATGCGGGAATGTTGTTTTTTTCTTCTATTTTTCATTATATTTGAAGAAGACTTTTATGGACATGGGGCCTCATTACAACCTGCCAGTCCGGGACCGTGCAAAATCTGTGACGGCGGTAAAAACATTTCCGTGTCCGCAAGGTTGCCGAAAAACCGTCCGATTACACGCTGTCGGTCGCGCGCACCACACAGACTCGGAAACGTTGTTACCGCCATCACGGAAAACCCCACGGAAATGGAAATAACGCAGCCACAAGTGGCACAAAACCTGTTTCTGCCTCCGCTGCCACAGACACGGAACCGGAAATACCATGATCGCCAAAACAGGAAACAGAGAGGCGGCCATCATATAAAAGCACAATCCATTGCCATCCAGAGCCAGCACAAGCACAATCCTAACTCTGAGAGGGCAAAAGAGACCACCAGCATGTCTGCCAGGATTCCTGCTCAGAGGCAGCGCAAACAGTGCTTCAGCGAGGCGGAGCTAACCGTCTTGGTGGAGCACATTGTGGACAATGCGGGATGCTGTTCAGCGCCGACCAACGGCGTGCCACACAGCAGCGGAGGAAGGAGGTGTGGGCCGAAGCTGCATGCAAGTGCACCGCTGTGGGCGTGGCAGTGAGGAGCGTGAAGGACTGCCACAAGCGGTGGGACGACCTGAGGCTGAGGGTACGCAACCTCATTTCCACGCACCGCCAACGCAGCAGTGGGACAGGCGGAGGACCCCCTTCCCCACTGAGGCTGCAAGCATGGGAGGAGCGTTGCAGCAGCGTCCTCCACCTAGAGGGAATCCATGGGATCGGGGAGGCTGAGGCAGGAGTGAGCCCACCTGCAGATGCCGGTAAGTGCCCAAACATGAATGCCACATGTAAATATGCAGTTGTGAGTACTGGGCCAAAGGACCCATGTACAACCCCCCCCCCCCGCAGGCAGTGCATGTGTGGGCCAAAGGACCCATTAACACCCCCCCCCAGGCAGTGCATGTGTGGGCCAAAGGACCCATTAACAACCCCCCCCCAGGCAGTGCATGTGTGGGCCAAAGGACCCATTAACAACCCCCCCAGGCAGTGCATGTGTGGGCCAAAGGACCCATCATTATCCGTATGGCAACCGATATCACAGAATGCATACACCAGCAATCAGATGCATGTGACTAACACTATTCAATGTACAATCTTAATGACGCATGTGATGCACCCATCTGCCACCACAACAACACTAATTGCATGCCCTTTGTGTCCCCACAGCCGTTTCAAGTGACAGTGATACAGCACAACAGGCCAGCCAATCTGCACCGGCAAGTACACAAGCCACCGCCACCACACAGGAGGATGCTGCTGGCAGTTCTGCATCTCTGGCCACATTACCAGCCGCTACAGATGTGCCGCCCACCACCACCACCGACGTCCCCACCGTCTCCACACTGCCTGAGTCTAGACAGATGCCACGGGAACCTATCGTGGCCACCCAACACAACACTGAAGGCAGCAGCACTGCAGAGGGGGCGGCCTGCAGTGATAACAGTGCCCCGCAAGAGCACTCGGAAACGGGGCCACAGGGGGAGATGCCCACATTGGAAGACCTGGGCTCCTTCCATGAGCTGGGGTTCAGCCCCACATCACTGGGGAGTCCCATGAGGTCGCCCACCCCATCCATGGCCGAACTGAATGCCCGCATGTAGCGGATGGAGGACCAGCAGGCTACCCTCACCCAGCTGGTGGAGAGGCAGCTAGAGGAATCCAGGCTGCAGAGGGAGAGCTACAGCGCCTCAGTGCGTCGCCTGTCGAGGTCCATCGGACGCTTTGCAAGCACTATAGTGACCCTTGCACGCCATGTGCGGGAGGGCAACGACCACACCTCCAGGCTTGTAGAGGCCATGTTGGTTGGCCAACAGGCAAATCTGGCATGGATGCCCTCAATTCCTGATTCTGCGCAATCAAACACAACCACCCCATCCAGCTCCACTACTGCCAGTCCAAGGAGGCGCTCGAGTAGGCTAACGGGTGCCTCGGGCAAGGTTGCACAGGCACAGAAGCGCACACGGAAGTGATGGCATGTGTGTGGGGCAGTGCAGGACACATGTGGACTACAAGAGTGTGAGAGGGGTGGGCACGTTTGGGTGGTGGGGTAGGTAGTTTGGGGGGTTTGAACAATGGGTCCTGGGTGGGGGTGGGCACGTTTGGGTGGTGGGTGGCCCCGGGTGTACAGCTTCCCTAACCAATGCACCTCCTTCCCTGTTGTTATTACATCAATACATCACCATTTTGAATCAAGACATACATGTGTGGACATTGATCATTTATTTTGCAGTGCAACTATTAATTCATTGTCGTCACCATGTTCGTGCATTTCTGTGAATGTGCTGTGACTCAAAAGTTAATGCGAATCAGGGCATCCCGTGCTCTCTGGCCATCATGTGGACCCCCAGGGGGAGGCGGTGCCATCCCATCCCCATCTCCATCCCCACCCCCATCCCCATCTTCCTCATCTGCGTCTGGTGGCATTGGGATGTTCCTGCGCAGGCAAATATTGTGCAGCATGGCACATACAAGCGTGATTTTACCCGTCTTCCCTGGGCTGTACAGCAGTGATCCGCCAGATCTGCTCAGACAGCGGAAACGGGCCTTCAGCAGTCCAAATGTCCTCTCAATCATTCCACGTGTGCGGATATGTGCCCTATTGTATGCCTCTTCATGCCTGTTCCTTGGTCTCCGTACAGGTGTCATCATCCATGGCGTGAGTGCATATCCCGCATCACCTACATGGGATGTAGATGGGGGAACATGTCAGTGTTTGTGGCATCATGTCCTCATCTGCTGCTGTGCATTCTTGTGTCATCATTCATTCATGCATATGTACCATGCAGTGTATGGAGGTATGTTATGGGCATCACGATGTATGTCGCTAACTGGATATGGGCCTACACATTAACTTGCATGTTTACTGTGCCCTGCGGGTGACATTTGATTGTGTGCATGTCACGGTGCAGTGCTGTCCATACATGGCAGAGTGACTCCACTGTACGAAAGTAGTAAATACACGTCGTCTCATTTACACGCCTCTCGTGCCTTTTGAGGCAGTGTTTCAACTGAGGGTGGGTGTCTGCAGTGGCACATGGTTCATGGGACAGTGACGGGATTGCCTGTGCCAGCGTGTGCACGGGCACATTGTGGTGCCCTGTCATGTCTTCCTTCATGATGTTTGGCATCCACTGTGTATTTGGTAGATGGAAGGGGGGTGATGCATGTGCGGTCACAGCGGCACACCCACAATGCTCATTGGGCTGGACACACACACACCACTTCGACAGGGTTGTAGCATCATCAGCTGTACTCACCCAATAGCCATGTGCTTTGTCCGGCATAGCGTTCCATGTACCGTGGCAACGTGGAATTCCGCAGTACCATTGAGTGATGTGATGAGCCTGGGAAACGTGCGCAGCAGTGTGTAATCAGTTGCATGGCATCACAAACCATCTGGACATTCAAAGAGTGATACTGTTTCCTATTGCGGAACACCGCCTCAATTGCACGTGGTACTGTCAGCTCAACGTGGGTGCAGTCAACTGCGCCTATGCAATTTGGCATGCCTGCTATGGCATGGAAGGCCAACTTGGTGGCAATGACCTCGGGGAGGGTGCGGGGTAGGGCTATGTGTTCAGACACATGGCGCAACAGGGCATCCAGTACCTGTACCAGGATTTTTGAGAAACAGGGTTGTGATATGCTGTGCAGCTCACCAACCGTGTGCTGATAGGTGCCAGTGCCAAGGAAATGCAGTACTGAGACAACCTTCAGGAGGGGGGGATGGCGGTGGGGGTGTCAATTTGGCTGCTGATGTTGTCCTTAATCATGGCGGTGATGTGCAGGATTGTTGCACGGTCCAGCCGGTATAGTGTGTGGATCTGTCCTGGGGTGAGGTTCCAGGGTGAGGCCCTGATGCGTGGTATTGGTGGCTGGCGGTGGGGTCAGGCTGGCTGGGCAATGGGGTTTGCCATAGCTGCAGGGTTGGCTGGTTGGCGCCTGCGCCTCCTCCGCCTACGCCTCCTCCTCTGTGCCATTACTGTCACCATGTGCAGTGCTGCCTGTTGGTTGAGTAGGCCCAGTCCCAGTGCTACTAGACCTGCTGCCTGCATGGTTCTGTGTTGTGTTGGGCTGTGTGTGGCCCTTTTGTAGGCTCCCAGTGGCCTGCTAGGTCCAGCTGGGCTGAATTGGTGCACCTGTGCCCTGATTCAGTTCAGCAGGCAGTGTATAACGCCATGTTCGCGGTGGCGGCGGTTCCGCCACCGTGATCACGGTATTTACGCCATTTTTTTGCCGGTATTTCCGTGTCCGCGCTAGTTGTGATGCTCACGGTGTTTCGTGTTGACGGTAACGGAGGGGTTTCCGTGCAGACGGACTTAACGGGACCCCTATTTCCGCTGTGGCGGTTGAGGGTGGTGCTATTACCGGGGCTGCGGGTTATGATTGGGCGGACATTGAAACGGTGCCGGTATGGTTTTACCGGCAGTGTTAATTCCGGACCGGAGTACTTGTAATGAAGCCCATGGTCTTTTTTCTTTCTGTTTAGGTTTCCATGTACATATTGTGAAGTTTATTTTTGACATTTTAACATTATTTTTATTTCTAAATGTAAATGTTTGCTTTATTATTTGCTGTGTATATGAACATAATACATCTAGAGAACATATTTTATTTTGTTTACTCAGAGTAATTGTTTCTCTGACTTTTGTTTATCCAGTTTGTGGCTTTGTGACTAGGTTTGGTGTCCGTGGTAATGACCATTGTTGTTCTTATGCGTGCTTACTTGCATGCATGTGTCATGTTTGCTATTCATTTGTGTGGAGCATATGAACATGTGGTTGACTAGTGTATGTGTGCGAATGGTGAGTTTGGGTGTGTACGGTCAGGTGTCATTAGCTTTCAGTTGTGCAGCATCACTGTGTATTGGTCCTCACTGTGAGAGGGTAGTGGGTGGGGTAACTGATGGGAGTGTAAAATGGTCATGTTTTTTCTGCAGGATTTGTTTGATGCAGTGTAAGGCATGCTTTGCCATTCACCAGCATGTGTTTGTGCTGTTTTCATTGTCTCTGGTGTTGTTGGGCATCTTGCACAGGCAGTCTATTTTGTAATGTATCTGTTTGTGCACATTGGCAGACCAATGTGGCAGTCTTAGTAACACTGATTGTCATGTACTCATTCAGAACTTGTCATTCCTCTTTGCTTGTGCTTTTGGTACTACTCTGCCCTGTTGAATTGTATGAATCTGCATTGGACACCTCTCTACCCTCTGGACTTGGGCAAAAGTCCCCTTGCACGCCACTTGCACACCCGCACTGCCTCCCTGGCATCCCCAAAACTGGACTGTTTTTATGTATGCCAACAGCCACCTACCTGCACTTCACAGCTGCTGTTTGCACTTATGCTTGGACTTGACACCAGCTGGGCACAGTTTCTTTATTTTCTTGAATTTTCTTTTTTGTTATGATGTCTTTCACATGTACTGTACTGCACCCTGCTCAAACCCCCTTTTCTCCATCCCCACTTCCCATGCACTGGCACCATCCCTATGTCACCAGCCCTACCAAGTTCTGTGTCTCTGTGGTCACTGTCTTCCCCCTCCCCAGACTCTTAGTGGATTCGTACACTTGTGTATGTGCAGATTATTAATGACAGACACTGCCCAGGCATCATTTGATAGGATGTCATGTCATGTCCTTCACATATGGGAGTAACAGTGATGTGTTTATTGGGTTCACTGCTCCGGTAATATCAGCTCATTGAGGCTCAGGCCGTGAGACGCCTGGGCAGTGTCTGTTCATGTGGCACACATTGAGGGTGCTTTGCAATCTGTCACTGTGTGACTATTTCTACATGGCAATTATTGACATGACTTTGTCATATGGACTGCAGGGCCTCACTTTACCATTCACTTGTGTGATGTGTATGTTGGGAGATGGTTGCAGATAGCAATTGTGTTTGAGCAGCTGTCACACTCGAGGATGTGGCCCAGGTGTATGCATTTGTTTCTGGTTTCAGGATATTTTTTTGACAGGAGGTTCTGGGTGGTGTCACTATACAGCAGTCAAGGTGCTCGACACGCCATTGATGGAGTATACATGTGTCATGATGTTAGCATCCAGCTTGCAGTTGATGTCCGGTCGAGAGGGGGCTGCCTGCAGGGTGGCGTCACAGGTGAAAGGGGCTGCAGGTCCTATGTGGTGGGGGGTGCCTGCAGGCTAGGGTTATGGGGGCTGAGCCATCAACGGTGTTGTGGGCTGCTTGCAAGGTGGCGTCACAGGTGATGGGGCTGGGGGATCCCATGTAGTGAGGGTTGCCTGCAGGCTGGGGTGATGGGGGCTGGGGTGTCATAGGTGTTGTGGGCTGCCTGCAGGGTGGCGTCACAGGTGATGGAGTTGGGGATCCCATGTAGTGGGGGCTGCCTGCAGGCTGGGGTGATGGGAGCTGGGGTGTTACAGGTGTTCTGGGCTGCCTGCAGGGTGGTGTCACAGGTGATGGGGCCTGGGGGGCCCATGTAGTGTGGGCTGCCTGCAGGCTGAGGTGATGGGGACTGGGGTGTCCCATGTAGTGGGGGCTACCTGCAGGCTGGGGTGATGGGGGTTGCCTGCAGGCTGGGTTGATGGGGGCGGGGTGTCACAGGTGTTGTGGGCTGTCTGCAGGGTGGCGTCACAGGTGATGGGGCCTGGGGGTCCCATGTAGTGGGGGCTGCCTGCAGGCTGGGGTGATGGGGGCTCTGGTGTCACAGGTGTTTTGAGCTGCCTGCAGGGTGGCGTCACAGGTGATGGGGCCAGGTAGTGGAGGCTGCCTGCAGGCTGGGATGATGGGGGCTGATGTGTCCCATGTAGTGGAGGGTGGCTGCAGGCTGGGGCGATGGGGACTGGGGGGTCCCATGTAGTGGGTCCTGCCTGCAGACTGGGGTGATGGGGGCTGAAGTGTCCCATGTAGTGGGGGCTGCCTACAGGCTGGGGTAATGGGGGCTGGGGTGTCCCATGTATTGGGGGCTGCCTGCAGGCTGAGGTGAGGTGGTCTGGGGTGCCCCATGTAGTGCGGGCTACATGCAGGCTGGGGTGATGGGGGCTGGGGGTCCCATGCAGTGGCGACTGCCTGCAGGCTGGGGTGATGGGGGCTAGGGGGTCCCATGTAGTGGGGGCTGCCTGCAGGCTGGGGTGATGGGGCTTGAGGTGTCACAGGTTTTGTGGTCTGCCTGCAAGGTGGTGTCACAGGTGATGGGGGTGGGGGGTCCTATGTAGTGGGGGATACCTGCAGGCTGGGGTGATGGGGGCTGGAGTGTCCCAAATAGTGGGGGCTACCTACAGGCTAGGGTGATCGGGGCTGGGGGTTGAATGTAGTGGGTGCTGCCTGCAGACTGGGGTGATGGGGGCTGGGGTGTTCCATGTAGTGGGAGCTGCCTGCAGGCTGGGGTGGTGGAGCTGGGGTGTCCCATGTATTGGGGGCTGCTTGCAGGCTGGGGTGATGGGGGCTGGAGTGTCCCATGTTGTGGGGACTGCCTGCAGGCTTTGGTGATGGGGGCTGGGGTGATGGGGGCTTGGGGGTCCCATGTAGTGGGAGCAGCCTGCAGGCTGGGGTGATGGGGGCTGGAGTGTCACAGGTGTTGTGGGCTGCCTGCAGGGTGGTGTCACAGGTGATGGTGGCTGGGGGGTCCTATGTAGTGGGGGATACCTGCAGGCTGGGGTGGTGGGGGCTGGAGTGTAACAGGTGTTCTGGGCTGCATGCAGGGTGGCGTCACAGGTGATGGGGCTGGGGGGGCCCATGAAGTGGGGGCTGCCTGTAGGCTGGGGAGATGGGGGCTGTGAGGTCCCATGTAGTGGGGACTGCCTGCAGGCTGGGGGTGATGGGGGCTGCGGTTTCCCATGTAGTGGGGGCTGACTGCAGGCTGGCGTGATGGGGGCTGGTGTGTCTCATGTAGCGGGGGCTGCCTGAAGGTGGCGGTGATGGGGGCTGGGGGGTCCCATGTAGTGGGGGCTGCCTGCAGGCAGGGGTGATGGGGGCTGGGTTGTCACAGGTGTTGTGGGCGTCCTGCAGGGTGGCGTCACAGGTATTGGGGCTGGGGGGGGCATGTAATGGGGGCTGCCTGCAGGCTGGGGTGATGGGGGCTGGGGTGTTACAGGTATTTTGGGCTGCCTGCAGGGTGGTGTCACAGGTGATGGGGGCTGGGGGGCACATGTAGTGGGGGCTGCCTGCAGGCTGGGGTCATGGGGGCTGAGATGTCCCATGTATTGAGGGCTGCTTGAAGTCTGTGGTGAAGGGGGCTGGGGTGTCCCATGTAGTGAGGGCTGCCTGCAGGCTGGGGTGATGGGGGCTGGGGGTCCCATGTAGTGCGAGCTGCCTGCAGGCTGGGGTGATGGGGCTGGAGTGTCACAGGTGTTGTGGGTCGCCTGCAGGATGGCGTCACAGGTGATGGGGGTGAGGGGGTCCAATGTAGTGGGGGATGCCTGCATGCTGGGGTGGTGGGGGCTGGGGTGTCCCACATAGTTGGTGCTGCCTGCAGGCTGGGGTCATGGGGGCTGAGATGTCCCATGTATTGAGGGCTGCTTGAAGTCTGTGGTGAAGGGGGCTGGGGTGTCCCATGTAGTGAGGGCTGCCCGCAGGCTGGGGTGATGGGGGCTGGGGGTCCCATGTAGTGGGAGCTGCCTGCAGGCTGGGGTGATGGGGCTGGAGTGTCACAGGTGTTGTGGGTCGCCTGCAGGGTGGTGTCACAGGTGATGGGGGTGAGGGGGTCCAATGTAGTGGGGGATGCCTGCATGCTGGGGTGGTGGGGGCTGGGGTGTCCCCTGTAGTGGGGGGTGCCTGCAGGCTGGGGTCATGGGGGCTGGGGTGTCTCATGTAGTGGGGGCTGCCTGTAGGCGGCGGTGATGGGAACTGGGGGGGTCCCATGTAGTGGGGTCTGCCTGCAGGCTGGGGTGATGGGGGCTGAAGTGTCCCATGTAGTGGGGGCTGCCTGCAGGCTGGGGTAATGGGGGCTGGATTGCCCCACATAGTTGGTGATGCCTGCAGGCTGGGGTCATGGGGGCTGAGATGTCCCATGTAGTGAGGGCTGCTTGAAGTCTGTGATGAAGGGGGCTGGGGTGTCCCATGTAGTGAGGGCTGCCCGCAGGCTGGGGTGATGGGGGCTGGGGGTCCCATGTAGTGGGAGCTGCCTGCAGGCTGGGGTGATGGGGCTGGAGTGTCACAGGTGTTCTGGGCTGCATGCAGGGTGGCGTCACAGGTGATGGGGCTAGGGGGGCCTATGTAGTGGGGGCTGCCTGCAGGCTGGGTGATGGGGGCTGGGGTGTCCCCTGTAGTGGGGGGTGCCTGCAGGCTGGGGTCATGGGGGCTGGGGTGTCTCATGTAGTGGGGGCTGCCTGTAGGCGGCGGTGATGGGAACTGGGGGGCCCCATGTAGTGGGGTCTGCCTGCAGGCTGGGGTGATGGGGGGTGGGGTATCACAGGTGTTGGGGTCTGCCTGCAGGGTTGCGTCACAGGTATTGGGGCTGGGGGGGCCATGTAGTGGAGGCTGCCTGCAGGCTGGTTTGATGGGGGCTGGAGTGTCACAGGTGTTCTGGACTGCATGCAGGGTAGCGTCACAGGTGATGGGGCTGGGGGGGCCCATGTAGTGGGGGCTGCCTGCAGGCTGTGGTGATGGGGGCTGTGAGGTCCCATGTAGTGGGGACTGCCTGCAGGCTGGGGGTGATGGGGGCTGCGGTTTCCCATGTAGTGGGGGCTGCCTGCAGGCTGGGGTGATGGGGGCTGGTGTGTCTCATGTAGCAGGGTTTGACTACAGGTGGCGGTGATGGGGGCTGGGGGGGTTCCATGTAGTGGGGGCTGCCTGCAGGCTGGGGTGATGGGGGCTTGGGTGTCACAGGTGTTGTGGGCTTCCTGCAGGGTGGCGTCACAGGTATTGGGGCTGGGGGGGGGCATGTAATGGGGGCTGCCTGCAGGCTGGGGTCATGGGGGCTGAGATGTCCCAAGTAGTGGGGGCTGCTTGAAGTCTGTGGTGAAGGGGGCTGGGGTGTCCCATGTAGTGAGGGCTGCCCGCAGGCTGGGGTGATGGGGGCTGGGGGGGTCCCATGTAGTGGGAGCTGCCTGCAGGCTGGGGTGATGGGGCTGGAGTGTCACAGGTGTTGTGGGTTGCCTGCAGGATGGCGTTACAGGTGATGAGGGTTAGGGGGTCCAATGTAGTGGGGGATGCCTGCATGCTGGGGTGGTGGGAGTGTCACAGGTGTTCTGGGCTGCATGCAGGGTGGCGTCACAGGTGATGGGGCTAGGGGGGCCTATGTAGTGGGGGCTGCCTGCAGGCTGGGTGATGGGGGCTGGGGTGTCCCCTGTAGTGGGGGCTGCCTGCAGGCTGGGGTCATGGGGGCTGGGATGTCTCATGTAGTGGGGGCTGCCTGCAGGCGGCGGTGATGGAAACTGGGGGGTCCCATGTAGTGGGGTCTGCCTGCAGGCTGGGGTGATGGGGGGTGGGGTATGACAGGTGTTGGGGGCTGCCTGCAGGGTTGCGTCACAGGTATTGAGGCTGGGGGGGGCCCATGTAGTGGAAGCTGCCTGCAGGCTGGGTTGATGGGGGCTAGAGTGTCACAGGTGTTCTGGGCTGCATGCAGAGTGGCGTCACAGGTGATGGGGCTGGGGGGGCCCATGTAGTGGGGGCTGCCTGCAGGCTGGGGTGATGGGGGCTGTGAGGTCCCATGCAGTGGGGACTGCCTGCAGGCTGGGGGTGATGGGGGCTGCGGTTTCCCATGTAGTGGGGGCTGCCTGAAGGCTGGGGTGATGGGGGCTGGTGTGTCTCATGCAGCGGGGGTTGACTACAGGTGGCGGTGATGGGGGCTGGGGGGTCCCATGTAGTGGGGGTTGCCTGCAGGCTGGGGTGATGGGGGCTTGGGTGTAACAGGTGTTGTGGGCTTCCTGCAGGGTGGCGTCACAGGTATTGGGGCTGGGGGGGCATGTAATGGGGGCTGCCTGCAGGCTGGGGTGATGGGGGCTGGGGTGTTACAGGTGTTTTGGGCTGCCTGCAGGGTGGTGTCACAGGTGATGGGGGCTGGGGGGCACATGTAGTGGGGGCTGCCTGCAGGCTGGGGTGATGGGGGCTTGAGCGTCCCACATATTTGGTGCTGCCTGCAGGCTGGGGTCATGGGGGCTGAGATGTCCCATGTAGTGGGGGCTGCTTGAAGTCTGTGGTGAAGGGGGCGGGGGTGTCCCATGTAGTGAGGGCTGCCTGCAGGCTGGGGTGATGGGGGTTGGGGGGTCCCATGTAGTGGGAGCTGCCTGCAGACTGGGGTGATGGGGCTGGAGTGTCACAGGTGTTGTGGGTTGCCTGCAGGGTGGCGTCACAGGTGGTGTGGGTTGGGGGGTCCTATGTAGTGGGGGATGTCTGCAGGCTGGGGTGGTGGGAGTGTCACAGGTGTTCTAGGCTCCATGCAGGGTGGTGTCACAGGTGATGGGGCTAGGGGGGCCTATGTAGTGGGGGCTGCCTGCAGGCTGGGGTGATGGGGGCTGGGGTGTCTCATGTAGTGGGGGCTGCCTGCAGGCGGCGGTGATGGGAACTGGGGGGTCCCATGTAGTGGGGTCTGCCTGCAGGCTGGGGTAATGGGGGGTGGGGTATCACAGGTGTTGGGGGCTGCCTGTAGGGTTCCGTCATAGGTATTGGGGCTGCGGGGTCCCATGTAGTGGAGGCTGTCTGCAGGCTGGGTTGATGGGGGCTGGGGTGTTACAGGTGTTCTGGGCTGCCTGCAGGGTGGCGTCACAGGTGATGGGGCTTGGGGGCCCCATGTAGTGGGGGCTTCCTGAAGGCTGGGGTGATGGGGGCTAGTGCGTCCCACATAGTGGGTGCTGCCTACAGGCTCGGGTGATGGGGGATGAGGTGTCAAATGTAGTGGGGGCTGCTTGCAGGCTGGGGTGATGGGGGCTGGGGTGTCCCATGTAGTGAGGGATGACAGCAGGTTGGGGTGTTGGGGGCTGGGATGTCCCATGTATTGGGGGCTGCCTACAGGCTGGGGTGATTGGTGCTGGGATGTCGCTGTCCCATCATGAGGGGTCTGCTTCCTGTGAATTTGTGCGGGTATCACAGGTTGTTTTGGAGCAAATAGGGTGAGGACGGGGTATGCGCTGAGTTTTCATGCGATTTGGCTGGCGTCCGGATGGGGTACGTGCTGAGTTTTCACATGATTTGGCTGGGGGGCGGATGGGGTACACGCTGAGTTTTCATACATTTTGTCTAGGGTGCGGAAGGGATACGCGCTGAGTTTTTGAGGGCTGTACACTTGACCACGGATGGCGCGAGGGCTTGCGGCATGTTAGGCATTTCACTGGCTTTTTACTGCCAATGGGGGTGTGTTGGGGTCTTTACTAGTGCAGCTTGGTGCTTCTTATGCCACGGCTACTGATGCCTCGAGAAATCCATGAATATGCGTCCCGTTCCATTGTTTCTTTGCGCCACGAGTGGTGCATGCTCCTCGGCACATGGCAATTGCACTTTTTCTTCACAAAATTCTATGATTCGGGCCCATTGTGTTTAGGCGCTAAATAAATAAACTATCATATCACTATCATTCATCCACACGCCCACATAACACCTAGTCTCTCATTCACAAGCATACACACACTCTCTCATTTGCTCACATAAACACTCAAACAATATACACTCTGTCATTCATAGGCACAACTAAAGACACAAGCCCTGGCATGCAGGTATACAGGTATACAAAAGTCCCGGTGAGAACACCAGATGCTGCTTAGCCTCATGCCTCATGCTTAGCCTCATGCCTCATGCGACCCCTGGGTCCCCCCATGTGCCCCCATGTCCCTACTGCCCCCGTGCACCACACTACCAGAAACAGGATGTTGGGAGAGTTACCTGGTTCCTGCACATGTGCGCCGTAGCCGGATCACCTTCATCTCTGACCCAGACACTCTTAATGTGTAGGGCGGCACAAGAGCCCCCATATGCACGCTCTGCCATTGTGCTTCCGGGGCTGCATTCCCAATGGGCTATGCAAGGCTGCGAAAGTAAAACACCCCGACTTAGCATGGCCCATTGGGCGTTTGTGCTGTGGCACTTAACGGTGAAAGGGAAACCATGTTCCCATATAGAGTTAACGCTATCGTAGGTACCCTCATTCAGATGCTTACTGCAGCTGAGCGAGTGCTCAGTTTTTTAACTGGGCTGGGTTGGTTTATCTATAATGGGTGGTTGGAACCACATTATTCATTAAGGTAAGGTTAAGGCAAAGGGACTCCTGTTGAGGTATGTTTGTGTGTCTATGTTTGTGTTTGTCATTCACTTGCCCTTTTTTCTTTTTCTCTTACGTGCGCTCAAAAATGTACACAACTAACAAACACACACACACCGTTATGCCTTTGTTGGTCGTTCATGCTATTGGATTGGATCGCCCTTTCCCTCCGTGGCTGTCTTTGCAATGTCTGCCATACTCTTATGTATCCCATGGCATATCCTATTTTCACAAACACCCCTACAGCTATATTTTCTACTCTCAATCGTCCTCTTACTCACTTCCTGGATTTGAGGTCCTTCCCTTATCATTTACCTTTATTGCCCATTCTATCTCTTTATCACTCCCACCACTGTATCTATGTAGCTGTCGCCCATGTGGCTTTCATGTTGTTCTCACTCGACTCTGAGCATGTAACCATGTAACCCCGGTGCCTCTTTTCTTGGTACGTTTGATCATGTCTATTACATCTGCCTCTTAAATTCACTACCTTTCGATCCTCCGTTTTCTAGCAGCAGTGAGGGACGGCTGGGACTGGAGCTTGTGCCAACCCCAGACATGTTGCCTTCCAAACATTCGCTTCCAGCCGAGCAGTAAAGCTAAGGGTTGGAAAGAAGAGACTCAGAGGGCCTCGCTGGCACCTGACACAATCCTTCTCGTTCCACACAGGGAAGGCTGAGTGTCCAGCTTTGTTGAGGTTATAGAAGGGCTTTCGGGAAGATAATGGAAATACCAGCACAACCTCTGTTCTCCCCAGTCAAACTGCAGCACATTAGCAGGTGGGATGGTAGGGAGGGCTACAAACACTGAACACTACCCTCAAACCATGCCCTTAGTGCTCAGTGCATGCTGATTGGTCGTGTATTACCAAGGAAGGGAAAGAGATTATTCCCAAGACCTCATCTATGAATTTGAGTTTGGCAATAATTCAGCCTGGATGACTGAGCAATGCAATAATGTATGCATGTCTGATGTCAGGTAATAAATGGGATCAAGCTAACAAAATATCCACACTTCTGCAGCCCATATCCACATATACCATGCATACATCATAACGTTTTAATTTTAATTATTGTCATGATTTGGGGTGAATAGAAGCATGTCTGTAAGTACACCCTAAAAGCTGGGTAATTCCACTACTTGTTGGAAAGTCATAACCTTGGGGTATTGGTCCCCAGATTATCTCATGGCCCATAATGCAACCTAAGCTAGATATTTACTATCTTGCACTGAACCAACTCTAATAATTGCAATTGCATCTGAGTGAAGGGACACAGCCAATCAAATCAGGCGGCTGGGAACGCAGGTGGAATCTCTCACTGTCTTTTCGTGTTCTCCCAGCAACCTGTTTGCCTCCCTCAACCATTTATTTTCCAACGGTTCCCCCTTCGCCACCTTCCTCCTTCCCACCACCCTGCCCTCCTTCCCCATGACATCTGATTCTCCCGACCCGATATGCGGACCCCACTGACAAACTGATTTACCTCCTCCCCGAGGGATTCTGCCTCCTGTAGGCCACACTCACTCGCCATCAGCACTGCCTCCATAGAAATCGAAAAGATAGTTATTCTCTGTTAAGTTCAGATGGCAGCTGCTATCAATGTTTATTATTTTTTTTACACAAGATTGGGCTTGCACGCTACGCACAGAGCACAACTCTGTAAGAAAATTTACTTTTAAACTATTTGCAAGCCACAGGCAGCCCAAGGGTCCAAATAGCGATCAACCCCTTATTCTGGAGTGTCCACAGCTGTAATTGACCTGAGTCCGAGGGGCTCTGCCTGGTGGATCGTCACCAGCCCTGTACTGCCACCGAATGCAGAGTTAATCGCCTAAATCATACTGCATCTGAAATAATAGAGAATCCATGCAGTTGAGTTGGAAGCAGCTGTTAGAATATAATGCATTTGGGAGTGTGGATCTTTATTACCTTTAGCTGCAAATCCAGTGAAGCACAAACGAGAACATTCAAAGCTGAATCTGTTAGTTTTAGCAAAACAAAGGTAGCTCGGTCCGGACAACTGACCACATGCCTGTCAGCCTCAGATTGGACTAAGGGGCTTTCGGCCAATGTCTGGTAAAAGTTCACAATCACTGTGGAATACTTTCTCTGGCCAATGTGTGGGCCGGTTTTGGTCCAAGCTCTGTATTGCACTAACATAATTTGAATGCAATGTGGCTTTCTTGCATTAAGGTGCTCGATGAAGCAGCAAGCACTCAAAACGTTAACACCGTCCACAGCAGACCTGGCTCAATGATATGTATGGACTGGGCTGCAGGCTATACAACTAGAAAGGCCCTTACATCAGCACAACTGCTGCTGCATTACCAGCTGCTCTGGGTGACTTTTTTTTAATGGGCGTGGTTTGGCTTGGAGAGCTTGCACACTGAAAAACAAACACAAATATTGTGCTGCGTGCTGCCACTGCTGCTGCTCATAAAAGTGCACAGTATTTCATTTATTACTGCCCCTCTCTCCGTTGTCTTTGCTGTCAGTGTTGAGAACAGAATTCAGGATCACCTCTGCCTCAGTGCCATTCACAGGATTATCAGCATCTTCCATGTATGCACTTTTGGTATTGTTGTGCTTGAGGGCGTTTTCCTCCTTAATGGTAAACGAGGAGAAGCACACGCTCAAATTGTAATGCTTCATGATGTTGAACACATGGCCTTTGCAGCACTGCCTGCCTTCTGCAGCACTGCAGAAGAAAGCACTTTATGTGCCACAATGTCTGAGGGACAAGCCACACAGGGCCCTCAGCCAAGTACACAGCCCTATCGTCTGCTCAGCCACACAGCGGAACATATGCCGCTTTTTCAACAGCTATGCATCATCTCTTGGCACCCTATTTCATATAGTGCACTTTACAGCTATGTAGCATGTCTCATACTTCAGATAGCATGGAAAATTAAACCACTGATGCACACAGTGCAATGAGTCAGGCACTCTGTATAATGATTCAGACCACCTAAAGAATTCTGATGTATTATGGCATAGTACTCTGTTATTTGTGACATGTCTGAGGAGAAATCCTATAATCATTAAACATGCCCAGTAGTCTGTCACCCTACACTCTAGAAATGAACCTTATTTCAGTAACGACCAATGCTCTGCCACTGCCTACTCTAAGCACAGTTTTGCTGCACACAATCCATCTTTGTATTTGCACATGCTGGGACAAGCATTACAAGAGGAATTTAGCACAACAAATTGTCCCCTATTACACTGCACTCTGAACAGGAGGACCCTCTGCATCCGCTCCATGAACTTTGACATGTGTGGACTCAGGCACTGGAGACAGGACACAGACAGAGGCTGGAAACAGACGCCTGGGCAGTTGGTTCAAAGTCATCTTTAACACAGGTTCACAAGACACCAGAAGCAGCAGCACTGAGCTGCTCAAATCATTGTGCTTTTATAGGCATATTCCATTGGCCTCATGTTTTCATGCAATTCAGGATACATTCCCAATTGACTTTCTTTACTAGCATTTAAGCCCTCCTTGTCTCCAATTGGCTGGCTTTCTTGTCAATCACCAAGCCCACATGACTTAACCTTGGCAAGCATTATTTGACTGACACATAATCTGATATGCTTGCTTGAGACTTAGCCGGACCTCATTATGAATTCTTACATGTCGGCTACGAAGCAGCCCTTATCTGATCCTTGAGACCTGCAAATTCACTTGGCAGGCTATACTGTGCTTATTTGTTGCCAAGTAAACAGCTGTTCCATCTGATTGGTAAATTTCCCATGCACCTTTCTGACCTGCTATCAATCAGTGTCTGCTTTTCCTGCAAAGAAATTCTAAATATACCAATCCCAGCCATGCCTATCTACAGTGAACTGTTGCCAAAAATATTCCATTAATCTACTTGAATAAAGGTTTTTGACTCCTGGTCCTGAAGCCATTTTTTTTGTTGGCATCCTTCATAGAATCTATCTGAGCCTGTTCAGCCTGAATGTTCTGTCCAGCTACCAGACGGCGATCCAATCTACTTTTGTCCATAACTCATTCTCAGTTCAGTTCTCAGATTAAATTTTAACATATTAATGATGTGTGTGCATTACCTGAGACACCCTTTGATTCATGGGTCATTTTGACCCCAAAAAATATATGTCACCCTATAAGTATTTTTTGCCGTAAAAAAGCACTATAATTCAGATTTTTGTGATAATAAAACCATTGTTCAGCCTGGCATGTAACCTGTATTCAGTTTGAGGGAGTGAGGGGTATAAGACCTGCTCTACAACTCTGTGGAGAAGTGCACCAGGAACACACCATAACACACTGTATGCCATTGAGGCAGACAACATATTAGGGAGGTCTCTAACCCTTTTTGGACATTATTGGAATAGTTGAAACTGGTCTCCCCTTGCTCCCCCAAGACTTTTTCATTTTAAATTAGGCAGGCAATTGGTTCCCTTACCCACTTTTTACCAGGCATCTGGCAATCTATCTATCTGAGGATGATAAAATGCATGGTCACCTTCTATGGTTGATTTGATGAAAATGTTGCTGTTTGTTATTTGGGCTGTTATCTAGCTTCTTGATCCTGGTTCTTGTTTTGCTTCTTTTAAGTACAGCCCATAGGTGTCAGTTTGCTGATATTGCATGCGTAATAAATGAAATGAATCTACATATTTCAACGTTCGAGTAAAATAGAAACATACACGCCCAGGTACCACTCATTACAGCAGGGTTATTCCTTCTGATGCCATATCATGCACATCCCATGTGATTTTACCATTGACAGATAGAGTTGTGGAAGACACCTGGCAGCATCACCATGGTGTCTCTTTATTAACAGTGCCTGTGTCTGAGCACTGTTCATTTGTTCAAGGTGTCCCAAGATACTGGATGTAAAATGTTGTCAACATTTAGCAGCCCCTTATGTGATTCATAGATCTCTTGCCCTCCTGCAAAAGTGAGGACACATAAGACAAATGGTGCATGTTTCCAGGTCACTGCTGGTTGGGGCTGAGGGTAGTGATGGGTGACCAACAGAAGATAGGGGTTCTGGCATTTGAGGGGTGTTAACAGGATACCCAATTGAGCTGCATTGTATCTGCCACTTGCTTTGATGTCTTTTGGGAAATAGTGCTATACCGTACTGATAAAAAAGCAACATACTATATCACATACTATCACAGTATGCACAGTATGGTGGGTGGAACAACACCTCCGTCCTGAGTTTCTATACAAAAATCTGTGGAAACCTTGCAGCAGAGAAAGGTTTAAGACCGTTTGTATCACACATTACACAGGAGAATGAGAACCATGGCACAAGTCTTTACAAAATGTTGGAGACTCGTTAACATCTGCAATAGTAAATGACATCACAGGAGGTGAACATATGTTAAAGTGAAATATGCACATTCAATTTAGTCTTTCCTAATTGAAGAAAGTACATGTGACAAATAAGCATTTGCTTCTCAAAAGATGAATCATGAACACCCAAAAACACAAACCAAAAGCAGAGCATTACTTAGAACACCCAAAAACTAAACCAAAAGTGGAGCATTTCCTATAATGGCAGTAGTAAAAAATAAACGGTGTGCACCTTTAAATGATGAACTTAAATATTCCCTCCAGGGTGAAATTCTAATACGAGATTTCACAAGCATGCAATCAGACCTTCATGTGATTCTTGATTAAGTGTCTCGCCTCTCTAGCAGGCCCAACACATTAAACAAGCTGAAGTGGGCAAATCCATTTTTAATTCTTGAAGGACCAGAGGGGATGGAGTCCTTCCTGTGAAAAAAGTGGGCGGACACTGTCCATCAGTGCGTGCCCTCCGCTTGTGCCGTGAGAACCTGCACTAAAATAAAAACACCTGGATATTCCACCACTAACAGACCACCCGAGGCCACGTGTCAACAGGAGAAATGTCAACAATCATGGCTCAGCAAACACCCTCTATTGTGCTCTGTATAGATCTACTGTAGATGTGCATTCCTGTTCATCCGTTTCTTCCCAGAATGCAGAGCGGCTGGATAGTCAAAGTGCTTTTTGCCGATTTGATGTATCTTAATATGTTCGTAATGCAGCAGCCATATCACTTTGAAGCCAGAATCTTGCATATATTTAAAGAAGCATGCTTTTTTTGTTGAGCAACAAGAGGTGTCAGCGATTCTTTGACAGGATGACCCAAAAACACACACCCTTAGTTGCTTCATTGTTATTAGATGGTTATAGCATTTAAGGCAAATATGTGCAATCTGCAGTGGAGGCTTTGCATTACTGTAGCACATCGTACTGATGTGTATGGTACTGTATTCTGTTGTTCTCTATGCAAAGCCCAAGTAGTCAGGATCCACGCTTTAAAAATGATGTCACAGAATGGGGTGTGATAGCCGCTGCTGCCATGTTAAGTTATGTTATATGGCACCTACTGCCGTTGGTATGGCCTTGAAGCACTGTGGGGGTGAACAGCCATTAGGAGGACCATGGTCTGAGATGTGAGAAGTGGAGGTAGGGTTCTAAAATGATGTGTGCATTTTTAGCCAGCATGAAGGTAGGTCCCAATAATATAAAATGCATGTGTGCATTTCTTAGCCAGCCCGAGGTAAGTGGGAAGAGGTTAGGTCCATACTGGTGGCCCATACAACCCGCAGGAGAGGATGGGTGCCAGACTGTGGCAGAGCAGGAGAGTCAAGGAGAATGATTATGTGTACAGCTGGACCAAATTCCTTTCGTGAGACTTGCTGTATTCTACTAGAAGTAATGATGTGTGTTGGGTGCATGAAGTTTAGCCGTGTTTATTGCAGATGCATGGGGTGATTAGCCTTAGTTCACTTGTGAATGAGTGCAAGACGCTGTAGAGGAGCAGGGGTGAGACTTAGTTGGAGCCATGCCTTGCAGGGATTCGCATGGTGCCTTACTGAGTAGTTTCCTGTGAGTGACTAGGATCAAAGTTATTGACTCATCAGGTGCCCCACATTCTTGTTAGGATGGGGTAATAGTTCACCCAGGGCTAAGGAATAGGTCAGGATGCTGACGGAAAAAGCTAGGGTTCAAAGGCCTTCCCGAAAGCACGTTAATCCTCTATACGGCAGATGGGAGTAAGTACCAGATGGTGGGTGCTTGGACTGAGAAGGATGAGTCACCTATTATGGAAGATCTTGCCCCTGGAGTGACAGGAAGGAGTGCTGCAGCTGATCTCAGGTGTCTGGTGGGCCTGTATCATTTACGTTTATTGCAGATATTCTGGTCCTGTGTTGTGGAGAGTTTGGTGGGTGATGCACATTGCCTGAAAGGTGGACCGTTGACCTATTGGCAGCCAGTGAAGAATACAGAGGGCAGGTCAGATGTGTCCTCTGGGACCTAGTGCAAGGAAGAGCATTGCTGTGGTGTGTTTTACCCATTGAAGGTTTCTTAGTTGTGATGCTGGGGCACCCAGGTATAGTGCGTTAGCATAATCCAGCATGACAAGACAATAGCAACAAGACTGAGACTCTGTGCGGAAAGGTAAGGTAAGGAAAGATGCAAAGGACATAACAGCATATTGAAAGTTCCATACTGCTCTGTGCATTTCTACTTTGTTACCTAGAACTGGGACTCACGTATCGGACTACCAGAAATATTTCTGATTGAGTTTATGCACGCATTTAAATTGCATTTTAACAATGATATGTGTTGAGCTGTGATGAACATTGACAGGTTGTTGATTTAAACATGGAAACATTTGAGTTATTTTGTTGACATTTGCAATCATGGGGTTATTAATAGCTTTACTTTCCACTTTACCTTTCGCAGAGAAGCCCCTTTACATCTCCAGGAGCATGATTTAGTGTTCTTGTGTGTAATGCAGGACCTGCAGCTTGGTCCTGCCAGCAACCCACACTCAATGGGGCCGATTCATGGAACAAACGTGCGCCGAAAATCTACGCGCAAGCAGGTGCAAGCGGAAAAAAACAGGCGCACGCGCACGCGTGCGATTCATGGAAGTCCCTGCGCGTGTCTTCCTCGGGATGTGCGCCAAACCCGTGCATGGCGCACACGTCATTGCAACATCCCGAAAGACATGCGCGACGCGCACCGTGAAAGCGCATAACCTCTGCGCATACACTAGAAAGTGGGCGGAACACGGGGCGTAACGCGCGGAATGGGGAACAACTCGCGAAAACAAGGGCGTAACTGGGGATGTACTGCAGGGAAGCAGACGGAACGCCCACACGCACACGAACCACACGTATTCATGGAATCGAATAGGGCAAAGCCACGCACAGCGAAAGACACGCACAAGCCCAAACACGTCCGCCACACGAAGGCAGGCGGTAGCGTCCGTGCGCATTACAAAAGTGGCAACATACAGCAATAGTGCCTGTGCGAGCAGGGTACGCGTATCTCAGGGGTGCGCGGGAAGTTCCACACGCGATTCCTTCAGGGTACGTGTATTTCGGGGTGCGTGTGAAGTTCCACACGCGATTCCATCAGGGTACGTGTATTTCGGGGTGCGCGTGATGTTCCACACGCGATTCCATCAGGGTACGTGTGTTTCGGGGTGCGCGTGAAGTTCCACACGCGATATCAGCAGGGTACGTGTATTTCAGGGTGCAGGGGAAGTCACACACGCGATTCCAGCAGGGTACGTGTATTTCAAGGGTGCGTGGGAATTTCCACACGCGATTGGGCCCGTGCGAGCAGGGTACGCGTATCTCAGAGGTGCACGTGAAGTTCCATACGCGATTCCATCAGGGTACATGTATTTCGGGGTGCGCGTGATGTTCCATGCGCAATTCCATCAGTGTACGTGTATTTCGAGGGTGCGCGTGAAGTTCCACACGCGATATCAGCAGGGTACGTGTATTTCTGGGTGCAGGGGAAGTTACACACGCGATTCCAGCAGGGTACGTGTATTTCAGGGGTGCGTGGGAATTTCCACACGCGATTGGGCCCGTGCGAGCAGGGTACGCGTATCTCAGGGGTGCGCGGGAAGGTCCACACACGATTCCATCAGGGTACGTGTATTACGGGGTGCGCGTGAAGTTCCACACGCGATTCCATCAGGGTACGTGTATTTCGGGGTGCGCGTGAAGTTCCACACGCGATATCAGCAGGGTACGTGTATTTCAGAGTGCAGGGGAAGTCACACACGCGATTTCTGCAGGGTACGTGTATTTCAGGGGTGCGCGTGAAGTTCCACACGTGATATCAGCAGGGTACGTGTATTTCAGGGTGCAGGGGAAGTTACACATGCGAAATCAGCAGGGTAAGTGTATTCCAGGGGTTAGCGAGAAGTTCCACACGTGATTCCATCAGGGTACGTGTATTTCGGGGTGCGGGGGAAGTTCGACACGTGATTCCATCAGGGTACGTGTATTACAGTGGTGCGCGGGGAGCACCACACGTGAATTGCACGTGTGGGCCCTCCCAGGTGTTCCCTCTACACCCTCCACGGCACCTGCAGGTGGCTCACACCACATGGGCCTACCCTGCACATGTCCTGCAGGCACCCCATCCACCATGGCCATGCCCCCAGCCAACCCACATGTCAACTTGCACTACTGCCCACCAACGCATGTCCCCCTGCACCCCCAGCCACCATGGGGCACCCTCCGCAGGCCCCCACCCATGTCTCCCACCACCCCCACCCCCCAGCCACCAGGGGCAGCCTCCACCAGGCCCCCACCCATGTCTCCCAGCACCCACACCCCCCAGCACTGTGGGGCACCTGCCAGCAGGCCCCCACCCATGTCCAACTCATGTTCCCCACCATCCCCACCCCCCAGCACTGTGGGGCACCTGCCAGCAGGCCCCCACCCATGTCCAACTCATGTTCCCCACCCCCCCACCCCCCAGCACTGTGGGGCACCTGCCAGCAGGCCCCCACCCATGTCAAACTCATGTTCCCCACCCCCCCCACCCCCCAGCACTGTGGGGCACCTGCCAGCAGGCCCCCACCCATGTCTCCCAGCACCCCCACCCCCCAGCAGTGCAGGGGCAGCCTCCACCAGGCCCCCACCCATGTCTCCCACCACCCCCACCCCCCATCCACCAGGGGCAGCCTCCACCAGGCCCCCAACCATGTCTCCCACCACCCCCACCCCCCAGCCACCAGGGGCAGCCTCCACCATGCCCCCACCCATGTCTCCCACCACCCCCACCCCCCAGCCACCAGGGGCACCCTCCACAGTCCCCCACCCATGTCTCCCAGCACCCCCACCCCCCAGCACTGTGGGGCACCTGCCAGCAGGCCCCCACCCATGTCCAACTCATGTTCCCCACCACCCCCACCCCCAAGCACTGTGGGGCACCTGCCAGCAGGCCCCCACCCATGTCAAACTCATGTTCCCCACCCCCCCACCACCCAGCACTGTGGGGCACCCACCACCAGGCCCCCACCCATGTCTCCCACCACCCCCACCCCCCAGCCACCATGGCCAGCCCCCACCAGGCCCCCACTCATGTCCCCTATCACCCCCACCCCCCAGCCACCATGGGCAGCCTCCACCAGGTCCTCACAATCCCCAATCATGTGCTTTATGGTCAGCCTCCACAGCCAAAAAGCCCTACCAAGTAACCCATTCACCCACATGGAAATGGAAATTACATGTTACACCCCCAATGTTCATAAAGCAAATGAACCCATGTCCGTCACACACAATGGTTGCAATTGAATGGGAAAACACCCAACATGACATGCATGAAACCAATGAGATGATACCACACAGTGAAGTATGAAAACAAAATTGTATTAAAAAAAAAAGAATGCAAATGAAATGAAACAAACTACAATGGCAATGAAAAAAAGATAAGCTGCATGTCCGTGTAAAAAAATAAAAACACCAAATCCTAATCCAAAAAAATGTTGTCCAAAGTCAAATGAAAAATAAAATCAATCCAATGAAGAACTATGTACAAAACATCCAAGGGTCCATGAGCCCAACTGAACAAAGGAAACCTACAAAAAACCCTAACTAAAATGCAACTATATACAAAAAGTGGAGCAGTGTCCGTCGACTCCAAATCATAAGAACAAACAAAGGAAACCTAAAACTAAAGAACTATATACAAAGGCAGCGGGCAAGTCCAGCGGCTCATTCCGTGGTGTTCCGGGCCAGGGCATCATCGAACTCCTGTTCGATATCCCGGAGGCGGTCCTGTTCCATGGCCCAGAGGGACCGCAGGGACGACGCCGTGTCCTCCTCCAACCCCCTGCGGATTGCCTCGAGGCACTCGGCCCGCCTCAGGGCCCTCCGCATGGAGTTCTCCGCCCTGACCATTGTGAGCCGCGCCTCTTCCGCCCGCCGCCGCTCCGCATCTATGGCGTGGCCCAACCGCTGCCACACGGAAGACACTCTTTGTCCTGGGTCCTCCTGCCCTCCGGCCGATGCCTGCTCCTCCGATGTCTAAGGCCCCGAGCCTTCATGGCTCCCACCATGTTGCTGCTGCTGCTCTGCCTCTGCCCGTGCACTGCCTCCTGCTGCCTGCACATCCTCCGCCGGCTGGGGTGCAGTTGTAGATGTGGCCAACCCTGCTGGACGTCCGACTCCCGACTGTGGCAGGGATGCCTCCTCCACCAGCCTGGCCGCACCGTCAGAGGCAGCACCACAGGGCACCCAGGTGACTGATGGGTGGGAAGATGGCACAGAGGACGACTGGCGCGTAGGGGGTCCAGTTGAGGAGGGGGTCGGAGCAAGCCTCATCAGACGGAGGAATCCGGCCTGGGTGACCTGTCCCAGCAGGCTGACGTGGTCAACGAGCCATTCGAGATGACGTGCAGTCTCTCCATGAAAAGACTGCAGGTCACCTCGCATGGCCTGTTGACGCAACGCCACACCAGCCAGGACAGGCTCAACCCGGACCTGGATAGCCACGTCCGCAGGCAGAGGAAGGCCAGTTGACGTGAGCTCATCCCCTGCCTGAAAACGGGTCTGGACGTAGGCATCCCTGCTGGTGCAAGATGATGCAGGGACAGGATCAGGGACAGGATTGCACACAGGCACCTCCGCGGTGGCCTGTGCTGCCTCCTGTCCCTGGTCCTGCACTGCACCACTAGCACCAGTGGGATCCCCACCTCCAGACCCCGTCTCTGGTGCTTGCACGGCCTCCTCC